>NC_059177.1:35002070-39802070 GCF_019923935.1 Bubalus bubalis | reverse complement strand
ATTCTGATAGCAGTAGGCACATGACCAGGCTCAGCCAGTCAGCATATTCCATCTTTTGGCTGAAGGGTGGCTTGGTCCAAAATTCCAGGAAGACAATGGACTCAAGTTGGTCAAATGTTAGTCACTTCCATCAAAGGGAAGGCCAAGCTTAGAATAAATCCAGCCTAGAATAAGAGAGACAAAAGTTGGAGAGTTCAGTTCAGTTCAGTCGCTCAGGTGTGTCCGACTAATTTGTGACCCCATGAACCGCAGCACGCCAGGCCTCCCTGTCCATCACCAACTCCCGAAGTCCACCCAAACCCATGTCTGTTGAGTCGGTAAGCGACTTTCACTTTCTTTTCTTTGCTTGCATGGGAAATGAACACAAATGTGTGGTAGTTTGAACATTCTTTGGCATTGCCCTTCTTTGGGGCTGGAATGAAAACTACTCTTTTCAGTCCTCTGGCCACTGCTGAGTTTTCCAAATTTGCTGACATATTGAGTGCAGCCTTTTAGGATTTTAAATAGCTCACCTGGAATTCCATCATCTCCACCAGCTTTTTCATAGTAATGCTTTCCTAGGCTCACTTGACTTCATATTCCAGGATGTCAGGCTCTAGGTGAGTGACCACACCATCGTGGTTATCGTGGTCATTACCACCTTTTTTGCATAAGTCTTCTGTGTGTTCTAACATCTCCTCTTAATATCTTCTGCTTCTGTTAGGTCCCTACCATTTCTGTCCTTTATTTGGCCCATCTTTGCTTGACATTTTCCCTTGATATCTTTAATTTTCTTGAAGAGTCCTCTAGTCTTTCCCATTCTGTTGATTTCATCTACTTCTTTGCATCGTTCATTTAAGGTCTTCTTATCTCTCCTTGCTGTTCTCTGAAACTCTTCATTCAGTTGGGTATATCTTTCCCTTTCTCCCTTGTTTTCCCTTCTCTTATTTTCTCACATATTTGTAAAGCCTCCTCAGACAACACTTTGCCTTCCTGCATTTCTTTTTCTTGCAGATGGTTTTGGTTACCACCTCCTATACAGTGTTACGAACCTCTGTCCATTGTTCTTCAGGCACTTTTCTACCAGATCTAATCCTTTGAACCTGTTCATCACCTCCACTGTATAATCATAAGGAATTTGATTTAGATCATACCTGAATGGCCTAGTGGTTTTCCCAAGTTTCTTCAATTTAAGTCTGAACTTTGCAACTAGAAGCTAATGATCTGAGTAATAGTCAGCTCCAGGTCCTGTTTTTGCTAACTGTATAGAGCTTCTCCATCTTCGGCTGCAAAGAATATAATCAATCTGATTTCGGTATTGATCATTTGGAATGGCAACCCACTCTAGTACCTTTGCCTGGAAAATCCCATGGACGGAGGAGCCTGGTAGGCTACAGTCCATGGGGTCTCAAAGAGTTGGACACAACTCAGAGATTTCACTTTTTCACTCTGTGTAGAGTCATCTCTTGTATTATTGGAAGAGCAATTTGCTATGACCAGTGTGTTCTTTTGACAAAACTCTGTTAACTTTTGCCCTGCTTCATTTTGTACTCCAAGGCCAAATTTGTCTGTGACTACAGGTATCACTTGACTTTGTACTTTTGCATTCCAAACCCTACCAGCAACAGCTGAGAGTTTCATATGCCAGGCATCCTACCCACTACTAGGTATTATCAATCTTTTATTTTAAGTCATTTTAATAGGTGTACAGTCATACCTTCAGTTCAGTTCAGTTCAGTCGCTCAGTCATGTCCGACTCTTTGCGACTCCATGAATCACAGCATGCCAGGCCTCCCTGTCCATCACCAGCTCCCGGAGTTCACTCAAACTCACGTCCATCAAGTTGGTGATGCCATCCAGCCATCTCATCCTCTGTCGTCCCCTTCTCCTCCTGCCCCCAATCCCTCCCAGCATCAGAGTCTTTTCCAATGAGTCAACTCTTCACATGAGGTGGCCAAAGTACTGGAGTTTCAGCTTTAGCATCATTCCTTCCAAAGAACACCCAGGACTGATCTCCTTTAGGATGGACTGGTTGGATCTCCTTGCAGTCTAAGGGACTCTCAAGAGTCTTCTCCAACACCACAGTTCAAAAGCATCAATTCTTCGGCTCTCAGCCTTCTTCACAGTCCAACTCTCACATCCATACATGACCACAGGAAAAACCATAGCCTTGACTAGATGGACCTTTGTTGGCAAAGTAATGTCTCTGCTTTTGAATATGCTATCTAGGTTGGTCATAACTTTCCTTCCAAGGAGTAAGCGTCTTTTAATTCCATGGCTACAATCACCATCTGCAGTGATATTGGAGCCCAAAAAATAAAGTCTGACACTGTTTCCACTGTTTCCCCATCTATTTCCCATGAAGTGATGGGACCGGATGCCATGATCTTCGTTTTCTGAATGTTGAGCTTTAAGCTAACTTTTTCACTCTCCTCTTTCACTTTCATCAAGAGGCTCTTTAGTTATGATAACTTAATTTTCATTTTCATAATGGATTATAATGTTGAACAACTTTTCACTTGTTTACTTGTCATCTATATATCCTCTTTGGTGAAATGTCTATTCATTTGTTTTGCTCATTTCTGCTTGTTTCCTTGTTAAGTTTTGAGAATTCTTTAAAAATCCTAGATACAAGTGTTGTTGGATATGTAATCTGTAAATATTTTCTCAGAATCTTTAGCTTGACTTTTCATTCTCTTAACAGTATCTTTCTTATCTTGATGACAAGTTTTTTATTTTTATAAAGTCTTAGTAACCATTTTTTCCTTTTTATGGACTGTGTTTTGGTGTCTTATTGAACTCTTTGTCTAACTCAAGATGGAAAAGATTCTGACCTCTAAATTTTTTGTTATTTTATGGTTTACCTGTAGATTTATACCCCATTTTATTATTTTATTTTTTAATTCAAGTTTAGTTGATTTACAGTGTTGCGTTAATCACTTCTGTAATCAGCAAAGTGATTCAGTTACACATGGATACACCTTCTTTTCTTTTTTTATATGCTTTTCCATTACAGTTTTTCATAGAATATTAAATATAGTTCTCTGTGCTAGGCAGTAGGACCTTGTTGTTTATCAATCTTCCACTCCAGCCCTCCCCTGATTTCCGCCCCCACGACAACCACCATTCTGTATTTATAAACCATTTTGAGTTAATTTTTGGTTAAGATGTGAAGTTTAGACTGAGGGTTTTTTTTTTTTTTTTTTGCATATGGTTGTCCAATAGTTTCATTCCATTTGTTGAAAAAATTGTCTTTACCACTGACATATTAAATAGTCCTTGCATTTCTGTGAAAATCAATTTGCCATGCTGATGTAAGTCTATTTCTCGGATCTCTGTTCTATATATTTTACTCTTCTATGTGTATATACCTCCACTGATATCATATTGCCTTGATTAGTGTAGTTTTATAGTGCATCTTACAATCAAGCAATGTGTGAACTTCCAACTTTATTCTTCCTTTTCATGGTTAGTTGCTTATTCTATTTCATTTTTTCCCCATAAATTTAGAGCCACCTTGTCTGTATTTACGAAAAGTCCTGCTTGGATTTTTATTGGAGATGCATTAAATTAGTAGTTTGGGATTAAAATATACACACTACTATATATAAAACGGCTAACCAACAAGGACCTATTGTATAGCACAGGGAGCTATACTCAGTGTCTTGAAGTAACCTATGATGGAAGAGAATGTAAAAAAAAGAATACATATATATTTTTTACATATATGTATACTGAATCACTTTGCTGTACACTTGAAACTATCACAGTATTATAAATCAACTATAATTCAATAAAATGTTTTTAAAAATAAAAAATATTAAAGAAATGCATTAAATTTATAGACTTGTTGAAATTTACATCTTAACTGTAATGACTGTTCCAATCAATGAACGTGATATGTCTCTCATTTATTCAGCTCTACTTTGGTATCTTCCATCGTCGATTAGTTTTCAGCATACTATCCTTATTGCCAAATTCAGACTTAAATTGAAGAAAGTAGGGAAAACCACTAGACCATACCAGTATGACTTAAATCAAATCCCTTATGATTATACAGTGGAAGTGAGAAATAGATTTAAGGGCCTAGATCTGATAGATAAGAGTGCCTGATGAACTATGGAATGAGGTTCGTGACATTGTATAGGAGACAGGGATCAAGACTATCCCTGTGGAAAAGAAATGCAAAAAAGCAAAATGGCTGTCTGGGGAGGCCTTACAAATAGCTGTGAAAAGAAGAGAAGCGAAAAGCAAAGGAGCAAAGGAAAGATATAAGCATCTGAATGCAAAGTTCCAAAGAATAGCAAGAAGAGATAAGAAAGCCTTCTTCAGTGATCAATGCAAAGAAATAGAGGAAAACAACAGAATGGGAAAGACTAGAGATCTCTTCAAGAAAATGAGAGATACCAAGGGAACATTTCATGCAAAGATGGTCTCGATAAAGGACTGAAATGGTATGGACCTAACAGAAGCAGAAGATATTAAGAAGAGGTGGCAAGAATACACAGAAGAACTATACAAAAAAGATCTTCATGACCCAGATAATCACGATGGTGTAATCACTGACCTAGAGCCAGACATCCTGGAATGTGAAGTCAAGTGGGCCTTAGAAAGCATCACTATGAACAAAGCTAGTGGAGGTGATAGAATTCCAGTTGAGCTATTTCAAATCCTAAAAGATGATGCTGTGAAAGTGCTGCACTCAACATGCCAACAAATTTGGAAAACTCAGCACTGGCCACAGGACTGGAAAAGGGCAGTTTTCATTCCAATCCCAAAGAAAGGCAATGCCAAAGAATGCTCAAACTACCGCACAATTGCACTCATCTCACACGCTAGTAAAGTCATGCTCAAAATTCTCCAAGCCAGGCTTCAGCAATATGTGAACCGTGAACTTCCTGATGTTCAAGCTGGTTTTTGAAAGGGCAGAGGAACCAGAGATCAAATTGCCAACATCTGCTGGATCATGGAAAAAGCAAGAGAGTTCCAGAAAAACATCTATTTCTGCTTTATTGACTATGCCAAAGCCTTTGACTGTGTGGATCCCAATAAACTGTGGAAAATTCTGAAAGAGATGGGAATACCAGACCACCTGATCTGCCTTTTGAGAAATCTATATGCAGGTCAGGAAGCAACAGTTAGAACTGGACATGGAACAACTGACTGGTTCCAAATAGGAAAAGGAGTACGTCAAGGCTGTATATTGTCACCCTGCTTATTTAATTTATATGCAGAGTACCTCATGAGAAACGCTGGACTGGAAGAAGCACAAGCTGGACTCAAGATTGCCGGGAGAAATATCAATAACCTCAGATATGCAGATGACACCACCCTTATGGCAGAAAGTGAAGGGGAACTCAAAAGCCTCTTGATGAAAGTGAAAGTGGAAAGTAAAAAAGTTGGCTTAAAGCTCAACATTCAGAAAACGAAGATCATGGCATCTGGTCCCATCACTTCATGGGAAATAGATGGGGAAACAGTGGAAACAGTGTCAGACTTTCTTTTTTTGGGCTCCCAAATCACTGCAGATGGTGACTGCTGCCATAAAATTAAAAGACGCTTACTCCTTGGAAGGAAAGTTATGACCAACCTAGATAGCATATTCAAAAGCAGAGACATTACTTTGCCAACAAAGGTCCATCTAGTCAAGGCTATGGTTTTTCCTGTGGTCATGTATGGATGTGAGAGTTGGACTGTGAAGAAGGCTGAGCGCCAAAGAATTGATGCTTTTGAACTGTAGCATTGGAGAAGACTCTTGAGAGTCCCTTGGACTGCAAGGAGATCCAACCATTCCATTCTGAAGGAGATCAGCCCTGGGATTTCTTTGGAAGGAATGATGCTAAAGCTGAAACTCCAGTCCTTTGGCCACCTCATGTGAAGAGTTGACTCATTGGAAAAGACTCTGATGCTGGGAGGGATTGGGGGCAGGAGGAGAAGGGGACGACGGAGGATGAGATGGCTGGATGGCATCACTGACTCGATGGATGTGAGTCTCAGTGAACTCCGGGAGTTGGTGATGGACAGGGAGGCCTGGCGTGCTGCAATTCATGGGGTCGCAAAGAGTCAGACACTACTGAGTGACTGAACTGAACTGATCTTGCACATTTCGTTAGATTTATACCAAGGTATTTCATTTTCTTAGATGTATTGTAAATAAGTTTTTGAATATCAGTTTTCAGTTATTCACTGCTGATGTGAAAACATAAAAGTTAATTTTGTAGGTTGACCTTGTATCCTAGAACCTTTATAAATTGATTTATTAGCACCAGAGACTTTTTTTGTAGATTCCTTGGGCTTCCCAGGTGGTGCTGGTGGTAAAGAACCTACTTGCCAATGCAGGAGACATAAAAGACTCAGGTTAGATCCCTGGGTTGGGAAGATACCCTGGAGGAGGGCGTGGAAACCCACCCCAATACTCTTGCCTGGAGAATCCTGTGGATAGAAGAGCCTGGTAGTCTCAGTCCTTAGCTTCTTATACGATTGAAGCAAATTGGCAGGCACAGGCGACCCCTATATAGACAAACATGTCATCAAAATAGGGGAAGTTTTATGTCTTGCTTTCTAATATGTATGCCTTTTTTGCACTGTCTAATGTGTCTAGTCAAGGCTATGGTTTTTCCTGTGGTCATGTATGGATGTGAGAGTTGGACTGTGAAGAAGGCTGAGCGCCAAAGAATTGATGCTTTTGAACTGTGGTGTTGGAGAAGATTCTTGACAGTCCCTTGGACTGCAAGGAGATCCAACCATTCCATTCTGAAGGAGATCAGCCCTGGGATTTCTTTGGAAGGAATGATGCTAAAGCTGAAACTCCAGTACTTTGGCCACCTCATGTGAAGAGTTGACTCATTGGAAAAGACTCTGATGCTGGGAGGGATTGGGGGCAGGAGGAGAAGGGGACGACGGAGGATGGGATGGCTGGATGGCATCACTGACTCAATGGACGTGAGTCTCAGTGAGCTCTGGGAGTTGGTGATGGACAGGGAGGCCTGGCGTGCTGCGATTCATGGGGTCGCAGAGAGTCAGACACGACTGAGCGACTGATCTGATTTGATCTGACTGTGTCTAGGATAATGGTGAATAAGAGTGATGAGAGTGGATATCTTTGCCTTGTTGTGTGCCTTGAGGGCAAAGAATTTAGTCTCTTACAATTTACTCATACAAAGTATGACTTTAGTTGTTGATATTTTGGTAGATGCTCTTTATCAGATTAAGGAGTTTCCCTTTTTTCCTAGTTTTCTCAGAGTTTTTTTTTTTTTTTTTTATCATGAATGGCTGTTGAATTTTATCAAATCCTATTTCTGCTTTAATTAATGTCACCATGTAGTCTTCTTTAGTCTGTTAATAAGATGAAATATGATGACTGATTTTTCAAATATTGAATCAGTCTTGTATTCCTGGGATAAATTATACTTGAAAATGGTATATTATTCTTATTATACATTGCTGGACTCAATTTGCCAATATTTTGAGTAAAGTCCCATTTTTTTGTTTAAGCCAATTTGAGTTGGGTTTCTGTAACTTGAATCCTGACTAGTATTTATAGGTTCAAACAAGTACCGTGACAATTCCTAAGAAAGTACAATAATTTCTGAATGTTGTGAATAGGAAAGCTTACACAAAAGAGTAAAATTCTCTCCTATTTCACAAGCAGTGAAGATAGAAATTATACAATAAAATTAAATCACTGTGTAAGTTTCTATAGTTGTTTTAGTAAATATTCCTAGATTTATATCACAATAGTAAATTGTTTCTAAAGTTTAGAAATAGCTTTATTTTTGAGATTGTACATGTAGTATATACAAGTTATAAGAAATTTAAACAACAAAATGTAAAAAATGGTATATATAAATTACCTCCAATATTATTCATTTATTATATTATCACATAACCATATTAATAAAATTTTATATGTACTGTCTATAATGGTATTTATCAAACATTTCTGCAAATTAGAATCACCTAGGAAGTTTTGAAAATATTGACATCTGTGATCTACCTGTAAAGATCAGGGTTGTGACCTCTGACTCAAGATTTTTGAAAACTCTTTCAGTGACTCTAATATGCAGCCAAGTTTGGCAAACACTGCTTTAAAACTTAGATCTTATGTGTCGCCAGTAACTTATGCGTGTGCTTGTTACTGTCTAAAAATTGAATCAGGTATTCTTTAATGTTTGTAACTTATTTTTTAAAAATTAAACATTATTTTCAGATAAAAGTGTATACTGATACATAGTTATAACAAATAATAGAATTCCTCAAAGTATAAAACATAGTTTTACAGTGTGACCCAACAATTCCATTCATTAATATATACCCAAGGGAATGAAAATATATGTCCACACAAAAATCTGTGTACAAATGCATGATAGCATTATTCATAATAGCTGAAAAGTAGAAATGACCCAAATAGTCATCAACTGATGAATGGATAATCAACCGATGAATGGATAAAATATGGTATATCAAGAGAATGAAATAATATTCAGCCATAAAGAGAAATGCAGTACTGATATATGCTACAAGGCAGATGACCCTTAAAAACTTTATGCTAAGTGAAAGAGGCCACACACAAAAGTCACATAGTGTATGGTTCCATTTATATGAAATAACCACAGCAGATAAATCCACAAGACAGAAAGCCCGTTGGGGCTTGCAAGGAGCTAGAAGATAAGGTGATGGGGGATAGGGAGTAGGTGCTTAATAGGTATAGGGTTTCTTCTGAGGTTGATGAAAATCTTCTGGAATTAAATAGGAGTGATGGTTGAACAACCTTGTGAGTACACTAAAAGCCACTGAAGGTGACTTGCACATTTTTGAATTTAAAAATTTATGATATGTGAATTATATCTCAATAAAGCTGTTGTTAAAAAGTAAAACAGAAAAATAATAATGTGAGGTCTCAGATATCCTTTACCCAGTTTCTCCCAATAGTAACATCTACTGAAACTATAATAATATAATATTAGAACCAGGATACTGATGGTGATACAGCCAAGATACAGAAAAATTCCATTTGCTATCTGTATATTCTCTTGGGTGAAATGTCTCTTCATTGCTTTTGTTCATTTTCTAATTGGTTTATTTGTTTTTACTCTGGAGTTTTGAGACGTCTTTAAATATTTTAGATACTAGAGCTCTGTTGGATATATGGTGTGTAAATATTTTCTCTCACTCTGTACCTTATCTTCTCAATCTCGTCTTATGAGTTTTCAGAGAGTAAAAGTTTTAAATTTTTGATGAGGTCAAATTTAATCAATGTCTTTTTTTTTTTTTTTTTTGGATTTGGCTGTTGGTGTTGTTTCTAACAACTCTTTCCTTAGCCCTGAACTCTGAAGGTTTTCTCATTTTTCCTCTAAAATTTTATACTTTTATATTTCACACTTAAATCTATGATCCATTTTAATTAATTTTATGCAAATTGTAAAGTTTAAGCATAGGTTTATTGTTTTTATAGATATATATAATTTTTTAATGGAGGTATAGTTGATTCACAATCAATGTTGTGAATCAACTGCTGTATAGCAAAGTGATTCAGTTATACAATAACTACATTCTTTTTCAATATTATTTTCCATTATGTTTATCACAGGCTATTGAATACAGTTCCCTGCACTACACAGTAGGATGTTGCTGTTAACCCATTCTATATATGTTAGGTTTTATCTACTAACCCCAAACTCCCACTCCACCCCTCCCTACCTCCTCCTTGGTAAACACAAGTCCATTCTCTGTGTCTGTAAGTCTGTTTCTTTGTTACTAGATAAGTTCATTTGTGTCCTACTTTAGTTATATATATAATTAAATTAAACTTATTGACTTTAAATTTAATATATATTTATATATGTATATATATGATTAAACTGTGGATACACAACTGCTCCAGCCTTTTGTTGAAAAGACTGTCCTTCCTCCATTGAATCACTTCTGCACATTTGTTAAATATATCCTGGTCTAATCCAGTAGAACTTTCTGCAATGCTGGAAATGTTCTACAATTGTACTCTACAATACAGTATGTTCTATGCGTGTCTGCTAAGTCAATTTGGTTGAAAGAATGATTCAAGTCTAATATTTCATTGTTGATTTTCTGTGTGGATGATCTGTCCATTGGTGACAGGGGCAAATTGAAGTTTCCTACTATTATTGTATTGTGTGTTTCTCCTTTGAAATCTGTTAATATTTGCTCAACATATTTAGGTATGCTGATATTGGATGTGTATATATTTATGATGGTTATCTCTCTTAATAAGTTGACCCCTTTGTAACTATATAATGCTCCTCTTTGTCTCTAATTACCATTTTTTGGCTTAAAGTCTATGTTGTCTCAGTATAGCTTCCTCTGCTTTCTTTTGATTTCAACTTGCATAAAATATCTTTTACCATCCACTTACTTTGAGCCTATGTGTTTCCTTAAAGCTGCAGTGAGTCTTTTGTAGGCAGTACATAGACAGGTCTACTTTTTTTTTTTTAATCCATTAATCCAGTCTTTAGATTGGAGGATTCAATTCATTTACATTTACAGCAATTACTGATAAGTAAGGGTTTCCCTCATAGCTCAGCTGGTAAAGAATCTGCCTGAAATGCAGGAAACCCAGGTTCAATTCCTGGGTCAGGAAGATTCCCTGGAGAAGGAAATGGCAACCCACTCTAGTATTCTTGCCTGGAGAATCCCATGGACAGAGGAGCCTGGCAGGCTACAGTCCATGGGGGCCCAAGAGTCAGACACGACTTAGTGACTAAACCACCATCACGAAGGAGTTACTGCTTCCTGGGATGATCAGCAGGTAAAGAATTGGCCTGCAACACAGGAGACACAGGAGATGCAGGATTGATCCCTGGGTTGGGAGGATCCTCTGGAGTAGGGCATGGCAACCCACTCCAGTATTCTTGCCTGGGAAATCCCTTGGACAGAGAAGCCTGGCGGGCTATGGTTCATGGGGTCACAAAGAGAAACGACTGAAGCAACTGAGCACAGCACCCAAGGACTTACTGGTGCCATATTATTGTTTTCTGGCTGTTTCGTAGTTATTCCTTTCTACCTCTGTTGCCGCCTTTCTTGTGATTTGATGATTTGGGGGTATTAGTATCCTAAGCATATCAGCCCTGGGATTTCTTTGGAAGGAATGATGCTAAAGCTGAAACTCCAGTACTTTGGCCACCTCATGCGAAGAGTTGACTCATTGGAAAAGACTCTGATGCTGGGAGGGATTGGGGACAAGAGTAGAAGGGGGCGACAGAGGATGAGATGGCTGGATGGCATCACTGACTCGATGGACATGAGTCTCGGTGAACTCCGGGAGTTGGTGATGGACAGGGAGGCCTGGCGTGCTGCGATTCATGGGGCGCAAAGAGTCGGACATGGCTGAGCGACTGATCTGATCTGAATCCTAGTATTAGGATTCTCTTCTCTTTACTGTTTGTGAATGTATTGTAGATTTTTGCTTTGTATAGTTACTGTGAAGCTTCCATGAAACATCCCATAGCTGTAATAGTCTATTACACACTGGTAAGTACTTAATTTCAAACACATACAAAGACTCTACCCTTTTATTCCCTTGCCCTTTATTGTTTTTGTTTTTTTGGTTTGGGGGTTTAGTTTATTTCATTTTTTTATGTCAAAATTTCTTTCTTTCTGTACTGTGTATTCATTAACAAATTATTGTAGCTATGATTATATTTAATACTCTTTTCCTTTAACCTTTATACTAGAATTAATTGGTTAACACTTCAGCAGATTACAATATGATAGTATTCTGAATTTGACTGTATACTTACCTTTATCAGTATGTTGTGTATTTTCATATAACTAATTATCATTTTTCCATTTCAGCTTAAAGAATTTCCTGCAGCATTTCTCTTAAGGCAGATCTAGTGGTGGTGAATTCTCTTAGCTTTAGTTTGTTTAAGAAAATCTTTCTGTCTTCTTTATCTCTGAAGGACAGCTTTGCCCAGTGAAGTACTCTTGGTTGGCAGTTTTTTTGTTTTTTTCTTTCAAAACTTTGAATATATCAACTCACTCTCTTTTGATGTATAAGATTTATGTTGAGAAATCTGCTGGTAACCTTATGGGGGATCACTTTAAATTACAAGATTTTTTTCTCTTACTGCTTTAAAGATTCTTTTTTTTTGATATTTTATTATAATTTGTCTTGGACAAGTTCTCTTCAAATTGATTTTGTTTGGTTTGTTTGGTGGCTTTTGAAGTTTGTGAAGTTAGATATCCAAATCTCTGCCCAGATTTGGAAAACTCTCAGCCATTATTTCTTTAGCTAAGTTTTCTTTCCCCTTTTCCATCTGGAACTTCAATAATTTGCAGTTTGCTTCTTTTGCTAGCATCTCATATATCATATAGGTGTTCTTCATTCTTTTTCATTTTTTCCCCTTTGCTTCCCAATGATTGGATAATGTCAAAGTTCCTGTCTTCTGCCTCAGATTCTTTATTCTGGCTTGATCTATTCTGATATTGACGCATTCTGTCACAGTTTGAAGTTTTATTCATTGTATTCTTCAGCCCTGGAATTTCTGTTTAATTCTTTTTTTTTTTTTTTTTACGATTCCTATCTCTTTCTTAAATTTCTCACTTTGTTATTGTTTTTCTGACTTCAGTGAATTATCTTTCTGTATTTTCTTATAGCTCATTGAGTTTCTTTAAAATACCTATTTGAATTCTTTATCCAGTACATTTCTGATCTCCATGTCTATGGCTTTGGTTATAAAAAGATTATTGTGATTCTTTGAAGATTTCATGTTTCCTTGATCTTTCCAAGTTCCTTAATGTTTTTGTTGCTGTCTTTGCATTCTAGTGGAAATGGCAACCCACTCCAGTACTCTTGCCTGGAAAATCCCACGGATGGAGAAGCCTGGTAGGCTACAGTCCATGGGGTCGCAAAGAGTCGGACATGACTGAGCGACTTCACTTTTGCATTTCTAGTAGGAGACACCTTCTCCAGTCTTTATTAATTACCCATTCCAGTGCATCTACACTCATCAGATCAGATCAGATCAGTCACTCAGTCGTGTCTGACTCTTTGTGACCCCATGAATCGCAGCACGCCAGGCCTCCCTGTCCATCACCAACTCCCAGAGCTCACTGAGACTCACGTCCATCGAGTCAGCGATGCCATCCAGCCATGTTATCCTCTGTCGTCCCCTTCTCCTCCTGCCCCCCAATCCCTCCCAGCATCAGAGTCTTTTCCAATGAGTCAACTCTTCCCATGAGGTGGCCAAAGGACTGGAGTTTCAGCTTTAGCATCATTCCTTCCAAAGAAATCCCAGGGCTGATCTCCTTCAGAATGGACTGGTTGGATCTCCTTGCAGTCCAAGGGACTGTCAAGAATCTTCTCCAGCACCACAGTTCAAAAGCATCAATTCTTCGGCACTCAGCCTTCTTCACAGTCCAACTCTCACATCCATACATGACCACAGAAAAAACCATAGCCTTGACTATATATATATATATATATAATTTTTTTTTCCTCCAATGGTATGCTGTAACTTCTCCTCTGGAAACATGAACTCCCATATAGGCTCTGTTATTCATGGGAGATTTTCCAAGTGTTTTCCAGGAGTTCCCAAATGTCGCTGAGAGGGGCTGGAGCGTGTTCACAGGCTACTTCAGTCACAGTCAGGACTGAAGTTGGACTCTGTTTTACCCAGCGCATGGCACCTTCCAGGTGCCTTGGTGTATAGTGCTGTATTCCACAACCCTTTTGTGGATGAATGCCAAATTTTTGTTGTTTGGGGGACAAAAATGAGGGATATCTTATGTTGCCACTACAAATGTTTCTGTTTTTAAAATATAAATTCCTCATAGAAAAGTGCAAATGTGTTAGAAATGTAAAGAAGAAAATAAAAATCAGTGGTAATTTTACCAACCTAAGATAAGCATTTAAAAGGTTGCAGTGTATTTTCTCCCAATCATTTTATATATATAAAGTGTCTTCGTAAACATCATTTAAATGGTTATACAGTAATCTTTGGTAGGTGTTTCAACATACTGTTATATACAACTTGGATTATAAATATTTTTGCAAAGACTATCTTTGTAAATATTTTTGAGGCATTTATGGTTATCTCTGATTGTGTGTATATGTGTTTGAGTGTGTGCACTTTGTCACTCAGTCATGTCCAACTCTTTGCAACCCCATGAACTGTGCCTGCCAGGTTCCTCTGTACATGGTATTCTTCAGGCAAGAATACTGGAACTAGTTGCCATTTCCGACTCTAGGGGATCTTCCTGACCCAAGGGTCTAACCAGAATCTCTTGCGTCTCTTGCATTGGCCAGCATGTTCTTTACCACTGAGCCACCTGGGAAACCCTGTTTCTGATTATCTCTGTTTTAAGTGTACTAAGTTTAATTTGCGGTCAAATAATACAAATGTTTTTGAGGGTTTTGATACACACTGACCATTTGTCTTTCAGAACATCTACAATTTGTCTTCCACTGATATATAGGAGTACCTTTTTCACTGCATGTTACCAAAATTTAGTATTATTAAGCAATACCTTATTTAAGAGCTCCCCTGGTGACTCAGCAGTAAAGAATCTACCTTCAATGCAGGAGATGCAGATTTGATCCCTGGGTCAGAAAGATCTGCTGGAGGAGGGCATGGCAACCCACTCCAGTATTCTTGCCTGGAGAATCCCATGAACAGAAGAGCCTGGCAGGCTACAGTCCACGGGGTCGCAAAGAGTCGTATACGACTAAATAGACTGAACACGCAGACGCAGACCTTTTTTAAACAAATGTTTGCTTATTTATTTGGCTGCACCAGGCCTTAGTTGCAGCAAGTGGGATCTTGTTGCAGTATGAGGGATCTAGTTCCCTGATCAGAATTGAACCCAGGTCCCTTGCATTGGGAACCAGGAGTCTTACACTACTGGACCACTAGGGAAGTCCCAGGAATACTTTATATGTCAATTTTCTTCCTTGTTTGCTTTTTGAAGAGGTCTGAAAAATCAGCCATTTCAGAAAAAAAATAGGGATTCTGCTTCACTAATAGAAAAATATTAAACAGAAAAAACTAAACCCACAGCTTTCACATTATTTCATATTTTTTTCTGAAATTGTGGAAAAGATTTTTACAGCTATATGAAAAATATTTTAGTGTTTAACACATTCAATGTCAAAGCATTATTGTGAATTAGTTAGTTACTTAGTTAGTTAAGTCGCTCAGTCGTGTCCAACTCTTTGCGACCCTGTGGACTGTAGCCCACCAGGCTCCTCCATCCATGGGATTCTCCAGGGAAGAATACTGGAGTGGGTTGCCATTTCCTTCTCCAGGGGATCTTCCCAACCCAGGGATCAAACCCAGGTCTCCTGCATTGCAGGCAGATGCTTTAACCTCTGAGCCACCAGGAAAGTCTTATTGTGAATAACAGCATAATATTCCACTAAACAGGGAAATAATTATTTAATTGACCCCCCCTCCACAGTTGAACATTAATTTTTTTCTACTCTTTACCTGGAAATACTGTGATGAGGCTTCTTGTTCATGAATTGTTATCACCATCTCTGATTACTCTGGATCTATGATGTTTTTGAGTCATGTTATTATGATTTTTGGCTCTGACTGCTTTAGCATTTAGGTCTGGTAACTAGGTTTCAGGACTTATGTCTGAGCCTAAGTTACTCCAGTGACCGAACTGCTTTAATCCCCAGCTCCTTGTTAGCCTCACATCAAAGTACCTAACCTCTCCATCCTTTACTTTTTATCTATAATTATTCCCATTGTTCCCTTAAAATAGGGATAATAATCTTTCCAATCTGAAAAGACTGTTGTCAAGAAGTTTCTTTTCTGACTATCCTTCTTTGTTCTTCTAATGTGATGGAAATCAAAAGGGAGTCCTGCCTCCATCACCAGGTTGGTCAAGTCCAGTACTTTGGTCCAGGCAGTTATGGGATTCAAGAGAGGGATATCAAAATATATCCAGGGGAATCAATATGGACACTGGGGAAGATCCTTTTTTGAGAACAGAAGTCACAGGAGCCAGTCAAGGAAATCAAAGTAAGGGAAAGCAGAACCGTGAGACCTTAAGCACGTGCATGGAGGCATCACTGGAGCCCATACACTCAGTCTAACCCAAAGTCTTGACTTTGCAAGCAATGTCAAATCAATAACTTCCTTTCTTGGCTCCAACTGACTTGTTTTAGGCTTCCTACTCATTAAAAAAAAGAGCCTCATCAGTCATGTTTGCTGTTAGTATTGAATCTGACTTCTGAAATAGTATATTAAACTAGCCCCACTACTTGTTTATTCTGTTTAGGCAGCTGGATATAGAGTTTTATGTAATAATGGATATCATTATTATTAGAGGACTTTGAGGTTTTTCTTTGTCAGTTTTTTCAGAATAAGCAGTTATGCTAAGTCTAAATTTCTTTTCTCCTAAAATAAAACATCGCCTCAAAATGCAAAGTCAGAATGACTAGAATAGGTTTTCTGTACAGTTTTGCAAACATTCATTTGTGAGGTGGAAAATATGGTCACAACTGTGATTTGTTTACACATGAAAACCATTTAAGGGCTCTGTTTAGAGTTGCTGTATGTAACAAAGCACCACAAATTGGGTTGCTTAAAACAACACAAATGTATTGTCTCAAAGTTCAGGAGGCTTGGAGTCCAAAATCAAAGTGTCGGCAGGGCCATGCTCCCTCTGAAACGTGGAGGGGAAATCTTTCTTACCTCTTCCTAGTTTCTGGTATTTGCCATCAATCCTTGGTGTTCCTCAGCTTGTAGATGCATCCCTCCAGTCACACGGCCAACTTCTTCCCATGTGTTTGCACATCATTTTCCCTCTGTGCCTATCTGTTGTTGTTGCTCAGTCATGTGCTACTCTTTGTGACCCCATGGACTGTAGCCCACCAGGCTCCTCTGTCCATGGGATTTACCAGGCAAGAATACTGCAGTGGGTAGTCATTCCCTTCTCCAGGGGATCTTCCCGACTCAGGGATCGAACCCCCATCTCCTATGTCTCCTGCATTGGCAGGCAGATTCTTGACTACTGTGCCACCTGGGAAGCCTACTCCCCTCAAGGACTAGGGCCTATTTCCACCTTCCTCTGCATCTGGGCTTTTAGACTTGCTTTAACCAACAAAATGCTCTGGAAGGGACTTCCCTGGTGGTCCAGCGGCTAAGACTTCGTGCTCCCAATGTGGGGCGCCTAGGTTCAATCCCTGGTCAGGGAATTAGATTCCATACACTGCAAGTAAGACCCCGCACAGCCAAATAAATAAATATTTTTAAAAAATGCTGTGGAAGTGATGTAATGCCACTGTTGAGTTTAGATCTCAAGATGCCTTGCAGCTTCCACCTTCTGTCCTACTGGCCCGAGAGTTCTGTGTGAATAAGTCTGAGAGAGGTTACTGGAGAAGTCATTGGCTGAGATCTGAGGGGCCTCAGCCAACAGCCAACACCAGTTGGCAGGCATGTGACTGAGGTTATCTTGTCCTGTGCAGACCTAGTTGAGCCTCTGGAAGCTGGTGCCATAGCTGCATGTGCGACCTCAGACAAAACTAGCAGGGCTGCCTAGCTGAGCTCAGCCCAAATTACTGGCCTACAGAATCAAGAACAAACAGAATGGCTATTGTTTCAAGTGACTAGATTTTGGACTGATTTTTTTTACACAAGAAAGACATGATTGCTACTGTAGGTTGGGTGTCAGAAGCTCGAGTCTTCTGTTGTTTACTATCTCAATCACCTCAGGTAAATTACTTAATTCTAAGAGGTCCTGCTTCTTTCTTTATAAAACAAATATAAAATGTGGATATTTCACTGATCTTTTCCCATAAGTCTCAGGTTTCAAGTTTTTAGTTCCAGTTGAATAAAAACCCAAATTAAAGTGGTAAAAAGAAACAAAGGAATTTAGCAGCTTAAGAAACTGAAAAGTCCAGCATCTGACCTGGGTTTCAGTAAGATTAACCCAAAGACACAAGTGAGGACATCAGAGGTTTGTTGGCCCCTAGCACTCCCACACCCCACCCCACTTTCCTGTGTGTGTCAGCTTTACCCAAGAGGTTCTTCTCAAGCCTCCTTGCTTCTCGAGGCTGAAGTTCATCCAGGTTGGATAAACCCAGGAGGAAATTTGACTTTCATTGGATCAGGTAGAAACACGTAGCCATATCTAAGTCGGTCAAGCCAGAAGGTTGAGATGGTCCAAACAGTCAAGCTGGGACAGGTGAGGTGAGCCAGTGAGGCGGAGAGGCAGAGGGTAGAGATGGAGGGAAGAAGGTGTTAGGCTTCCCAAGACCATCTGGGAGATTAGCACAAAGGAAGCTGGAATGCATTTCTTAGAAGAAAAGAAATGGGAGCTGAGCAGGTAAAAAAATAACAGATGTTCACTCCTTATTTCTAAAGCTTATTAAGAAGATAACAGTAATAGTTTATGTTTATTAATTGCTTATTAGGAACCTGGCGCTGCTCAAATTACTTTGTTCTGTTTAACTCCTTCTAATCTTCTCGATTTAAGTGTAGGTGTAGTTATTATTCCCTGTTGACACATGAGGAAACTGAGGCACTCAATGATGAAAAGTTAAGTGGTTAAGTCGCCCATAGTCAAGCAAATGTAAGTATCAGAACCCAAACAGACTGGCTTGGGAGCTGTTGCCTTTCACTATCAGTCTGTACTCAAAACAGGGGCTTTCCAAGTGCTCCGGTGGTAAAGAATCCAGCTGCCAATGTAGAAGACATAAGAGATGAGCATTCGATCCCTGGGTCAGGAGGAGCCCTAGGAGGAGGAAATGGCAACCCACTCCAGTATGCTTGCCTGGAAAATCCCATGGACAGAGGAGCTTGGAAGGTTACAGTCTGTGGGGTCGCAAAGAGTTGGACATAGTGACTGAAGATGCAATACTCAAAGAGATCAACAGCACTATGATAGGAAGAATTCTAAGGTGATCCTCAAGATTCTTACCCCTGGTATATAATCCAAGGATAGTCAGCCCTTAATTAGGTTACATCATATGCCAAAGTGTTGGAATTGTCATTCCCAAAATTCCTTCACAGCAAGCTGGAGGGAGATTCTCTTGTTGGTTTTATTTTTATTTATTTTTTAAATTAATTTTTACTGGAATATGGTTGCTTTGCAATGTTGTATTAGTTTCTACCATACAGCAAAATGCATCAGCTATACATATACATATATCCCCTCTTTTCTGGATTTCCTTTCCATTTAAGTTACCACAGAGCATACAGTAGAATTCCCTGAGCTATACAGTAGGTTCTCATCAGTTATCTATTTGATACATAGTGTCAATAGTGTGGCTTCCCTGGTTCATCAGTGGTAAAGAATCTGCCTGCCAATACAGAAGACTCAGGTTCCGTCCCTAGGTTGGAAAGATCCCCTGGAGAAGGAAATGACAACCCTCTCCCGTATCCTTAGCTGGGAAATCCCACAGAGAAGTCCGGCCAGCAAGAGTTCGTGACGTTTCAAGAGTTGGACTTAGCGACTAAACAACAACAAAATCAATAATGTATACATATCACATCTGGTCTCCCAATTCATTGCATCCCCCCCCAAACCCTTGGTGTCCATACATTTGTTCTCTACATCTGTGTCTCTATTTCTGCTTTATAATAAGATGGTCTATACCATTTTTCTAAATTGCACATATATGTGTTAATATACACTATTTGTTTTCCTCTTTCTGACTGACTTCACTTTGTATAACAGCTTCTAGGTCCATTCATGTCTCTACAGATGACCTAGTTTCATTCCTTCTGATGTCTCAGTAACATTCCATTGTTTATATGTACCATAACTTCTTTATCTATTCCTCTCTTGATGGACATTTAGGTTGCTTCCATGTCCTGGCTATTGTGAATAGTGCTATAGTGAACATTGGGTTCATGTGTCTTTTGGAATTACAGTTTTCTCTGGGTATATGCCCTGTGGTGGATTGCTGGGTCATATGGTAGTTCTTTAATACCTTGGCCACCGGATGGGAAGAGACGACTCATTGGAAAAGACCCTCATGCTGGGAAAGATTGAAGCCAAAAGGAGAAAGGGGCAGCAGAGGATGAGATGGCTAGATGGCATCACCTACTCAATGGACATGAATCTGAGCAAACTGGGAAACAGTGAAGGACAGAGGAGCCTGATGTGCTGTAGTCCAGGGGGTCGCAAAGAGTTTGACACGACTGAACAACAACAGCAACAAATACTAATTCTATTTTTAATTTTTTTAAGGAACCTCCATACGGTTCTCAGTAGTGGCTGTGTCAATTTACATTTTCACCAACAGTGCAAGAGGGTTCCTTTTTCTCCACACCCTTTCCAGCATTTATTGTTTGTAGATTTTTTAAATAGTTCTGACAGGTGTGAGGTGATACCTCATTGTAGTTTGATTTCCATTTCTAATGCAAATTGATTAGTTGAGCATCTTTTGATGTCTTTAGTTGATCATCTTTTCATGTGTTTGTTGGTTATCTGAACATCTTTGAAGAAATGTCTATTTAGGTCTTTCACTCATTTTTTGATTGGGTTGTTTGCTTTTTTGATATTGAGCTGCATGAGCTGTTTGTATGTTTTGGAGATTAATCCTCTATCAGTTGCTTCATTTGCAAATATTTTCTCCCATTATGAGGGTTGTCTTCTCATTTTGTTTATGGTTTCCTTTACTGTACAAAAGCTTTAAAGTTTAATTAGGCCCCATTTGATTATTTTTGTTTTTAATTTCTCTAGGAGGTGGGTCAAGAAATATTTTGCTGCGATTTATGTCAAAGGGTATCCTGCCTATGTTTTCCTGTAGGAGGTTTATATATAGTGTTTTCTTTCAGGTATTTGATCCATTTTGAGTTTGTTTTTGTGTTTGGTGTTAGGGAGTGTTCTAATTTCATTCTTTTACATGTAGCTGTCTAGTTTTCCCAGCACCACTTATTAAAGATGCTGTCTTTTCTTTATTGTCCTGTTGGTTTTAAACAGGTAAGATGTTACATTGTTAGGGGGCCATGTGGCTGGGACTGGAATGCAGCTTCTAGCTGAGACATACTTCTAAACAACTCAAGTCATAAAATGAAAGCAAGAAACTGAAATCTGTCAATAATGTGAATGAGTTTCGAAGAGGATCCTGAGCTGCAGAAGAGAACCCCTAACATCTTGATTTCAGCCTAGGGAGACCTGGAACAGAGGCACCCAGTTATGCTGTGGCCCAGCTTCTGATCTACAGAGCTGTGAGATAATAAACAGATACTAGATTGTTTTAAGCCACCAAGTTTGGGAATAATTTATTACCCAAACCAGCACCTTCTCTCTGCAGCCTCATTTTCACATGGGGTAGATAAGCACTCCCAGGGCTGTTCACACCTTTGTTGGCACTCACAGGCTCCTTCACACCAACCGTCCTGGAGCACTGTGTGATGCAGCCCCTATCATCACCTGGGGGGAGGGGGTCGTAATCAGCAGGTGAGAGTACTGTCAGGTCCACTGCCTGTCATTTTGTGCCGCTAACACTTGATAGAGTATCTGGTGTGTATGAACTGTTCTGTAGTTGGTTGTAGAATGAATGAAAAGGCTTCTCATGTGGTATGCCTGTAACATTCTATTTTATTATGGAAACTGATGGGGCCTGGGTTGTGGGCTGGTGCTTCCAAGAGCACTTTCTGGTATACTTCAGCCTAGGGCCACCACGGTCATCAGTCCTGACCTAATTAAATGTTAATTTGATTGTGGGCCTTCTATATTGTAAGGGTAGTGGTAATTCACTCTCCAAACCCATGGGAAGTTTTCCCTACTCCGAAGTCATTTCTCCTCATCCCACATTTCAGTGTCTTCTCAAACCATCATTTCTTTGCCTTTTCACATCTATGGAGGCAGACAGACCTGAATATCTTAGCTTTGCTTCTCACTAGCTGGGGATCCCGAGAAGGCAATGGCACCCCACTCCAGTACTCTTGCCTGGAAAATCCCATGGACAGAGGGGCCTGTTTTTTAGGCTACAGTCCATGGGGTGGCTAAGAGTCAGACACGACTGAGTGACTTCACTTTTACTTTTCACTTTCATGCATTGGAGAAGGAAATGGCAACCCACTCCAGTATTCTTGCCTGGAGAATCCCAGGGACAGGGGAGCCTGGTGGGCTGCCGTCTATGGGGTCACACAGAGTCGGACACTTAGCAGCAGCAGCAGCAGCAGCAGCTACGGATCTGTTATTTTACTCCCCTGCGCATGGTTCCTTGTCTACAATGGGGAGAAAAATTCTTACTGCTGTAAGAACTGTTGTAGGGTTGTGAGGGAGTGAATCCTTACTTTGGAAGGTCCACACAGGTCATAGGCCTCCTCTTTTTGTTCATGGCTGTGTCCCCAGTGGCCCCTTCCCTTCCTCAATAATTGCTCAATGAATTTATAGAATGAACAATTTAAAGAATTTAGCACAGTACCTGGTAGATGGTAAGCATTCCACAACCGGCAGTTTTTATTATGTTATTTTGCAGAGGAAAGTCACTTGGGTATGTCTATTCAGGTGTTCTGTCCTGATTCAAATTCCAGAGATTTCCCCATTTTATCACTCAGTTTTTAACGAGCTAGTCAGGTACGCTGGACCTCTCTGAAAGCTCCTACTGACCAATGGACATCCCTTAAATACAACACTCCCAAGAAAACTGACCCTCTCCGAGCATTTATGGGGGAGTCGGATTCGAACAAAACCAGGAAGGACCAAATGCCAAAGCAAACAAACGACTCATTCTCCATCCTGGGGGAGAGTGTTCACCCCCGTTTTGCTAAAGATAGAGCGCGGGCCCTCCCCGGGAACTTCCTGGCTTTTATTAGTTCGTAATCCCAAATGCAACTTTTCAAACGTTTTTCTTCTGGAAGTGTGGGTGTGAAAGTGTTTCCCTAATAACATCTTGCGGGAGGCTCTCGAACATCTGTACATTTGAAAACCTAGCATCCGGTTGGGCTGTTTGGGTGGGTGGGGGACCCTGCGGGGTGGGATTCATGAAGCAGCAGGGGCAAGTTAAAAACAAGTCTAGACGGCGTTTAAACAGAGGCAGAAAAATTAGGCAAAAATTACAAATGGCTAATTACTTTGGCTCAGTTACACGTTTAATCAAAAGCCCGCCTCCCCCATTTTTAGCACCGGCTTTAAGAGGGGAAAATAGGGCGCTTAGACGTCTAAGCGATAAAGATCTTTCTCTCCACGAACTAAGGGACAAAACTCATTACAGATAAGCCCTGTCCTCCCATTTCCCTCGGACGCCTCTCCACGATTGCTAAAGAGGTTGCCGCTCCCCGCGTAGCTGACGGGAAATCGGTCCAGCCCCGGGGCGCAGCTTTCACCCAGCCAGGGGTAAGAGGCGCACTTCCTGCGTCCTCCCCGCCACCAGGCTGGAGTGCGGGAATCTTCCCTCCTCCCGTGGAGCGGCGAGTTGGGAAATCAGCCGTGCCGTGGGGAAAGGGGGCGTGAGACTCGAAAGGGCTGAATCTTGCAAGCCTAGGATCGGTATTCCTCCCCTCCCCCACCCCTCCCAGCCGGGAACAAGGCCAATGGAAGCCCGAAAAGGAAAAAAAAAAAAAAAAAATTAAATCGCAAAGCGGAGCCAGAGTGCAAAGGCCGCTCGGCTTTGTTTCCTGGCGGGGGAATTCGTCGGTCTGGGGGCGCGAGCAGGGCGCGCCCCACCGTGGCGCTGCCAGGGCGAAGAAACCCAGGATGAAACCTTGCCGCCCTATAAACGCAGCCGGCCGCCCCTTCCTCTCCTCAAACCCGAGCCGGAGTGCCCCCAAGTCTCGCCATCCGCGAGCAACGCAGACGGGGGGCGGGGGGGAGACCGAGCCAAGCCCGCTCAAAGAGTGGCGTCTTTAAGAGCTCGGAAGACGGGAAACAGGCAAAGACTAGCCGGCCCGCGAAAGCAGTCGCCCTCCTCCCTCTTTCCGAGACCCGACCAGAGCGGGTCCCCAGTCCCGAAACTGCCCCGGCCGGCTCAGCGGCGCGCGGGGAGAACCTAGTTGTGAGACGCCCGAAGCGGGAGCCCCGCGCTGCAGCTTTAAGAGCTCGAGGCGCGCGCACCCGCGATCGGCAGCCCGGCTGCGCGTCCCCGCGGTCGCCGCGCGCCCACTGCTCGCGCGCCGCCACCGCCGCCGCGCGTCCCCTGCTCGCTCGCTCGCCGGCTTTAAAGTCTCTGCCAGGATCCATGCTCACATGTTACTTCCTGTATGGAGGCATGGCTAGTTTCCAGCCCCGCGCTCCCCGATCCTCCCCAGCTCGCGCCAGAGCCACAACTTTCAGGAGCATGGACTGAAGGCGCCCTCGCCCCTGCGCCCCTCTGAGATCCTTTGTGTTTTCCTCGGTTTCCTCCGGCTGTTCTATTTTGGGGGCTCTTCGCTCTCCCCCCGCCTCTACCCTCCCCTTCCCCGCTTGCAAACATGCCTCCTTCCTTCCCGGGGCCCTGGAAGGAGCTGCCTGCCTGAAGCCCGGAGACGCCGCGCCGCGCTCAGCCCCGCCGCCGCCCGCCGGCTCTCGGGCTCCGCTGCCGACTCAAGTTGGGGATCTTCGGCTACTCGCCGCCGCCGCCGGCGGTCTCTGCCTGCCCGGGGCTCCGGGCATCGCCGCCGCCCGCCGACTCCTCGCCCTACCCGCTCGACTCGCTCCTTTTTGAACATAAAGCAGCCCTTCTCCGCCGAGGATCGTCCCCAGCGTGGCTCCGCGTTCTCGGCCACTTTTTGAGATTTTCCGGGGGGCGCTCGGCGGCTTCCCAGATTCCAGAGGGGGACTCGGGCCGCAGAGCGCGGGGGCCCCGTAAAGCAGGCGAGCAGGCGAAGAGCCGGGGCTTAGCGGAGGCTCACACTGAGGCAAGAACTTATTCAACAAGTTTACCCCCCCTGCCTTCCTCTTTTCGATGTGCGTTTTCGGACATGCGGAGGTTACTGGAACCGTGTTGGTGGATTTTGTTCCTGAAAATCACCAGTTCCGTGCTCCATTATGTCGTGTGCTTCCCCGGTGAGTGCTGACCGCCGAGGGGACGCGGCCCTGGCCAGCGCGCGAGGGGGAAGCGGAGTTGCCGCCGGGGCATGGAGCTCAGGCGCCCGTCCCGGGGACCCCGGAGAGCGTTAAGTGGGGGTCGAGCACCCGGGGAGGAGAGAGGGATCCGCTCCGCTGACTCTGGCGGCGTAATTTAGGGAGGCTTGTGGTTGGGGAGGGTGGAAGCAAAGAGCTGGCCGGGGAGAGGAACGGGAGCCGCAGGGGTCTATTTCTCGCTCGGCTTTGGGGGCCTGGGGGAGCCGGAGTCGGGAGAAGACTCGTTCCGCTGCTCCGCCGCTGTGCAGGAGAGCTAGAGCTCTGAGGCTGTTGGGGACAGTGGGGCCATGGGGAGGATGCCTCTGTGGGTTTGTGGGGGATGCCTCTGTGGGTTTGTGGGGGCCCTGGGTGCGTTCCCCGCTCAGGCGAGGATTGAAGGAGCTCAGAAGGGGGGATTGGATTTGTTGCTCCGCGACTCTTTCGAGGGGTTGATGTTCGTGGAGTGGAAGTTCGAGGCTGGCCGTGGAGGATTGGGGATGTCGGGAGCAACCTGCGTTCGGGTCTCGGGGGTCAGGGACGACCTCAGCTTGGGGCTGGGGCGCGGGCTGCGCTTCGGTGCCGGCGCGAGGGAACCTTTCTGGCTCGGGGACCTGGGCGCGGTGGGAGAGCAGGGAGCAGGAGGTTTAGGGAGATCCATGACTCCCCCATCCCGGGCCGGCGGCCCCCTTTGCTTGGCTGGGCTGCTCGGGTAGGGTAGTCGGGGAGAGGGGGCGGGTCGGCGGCTGTGTTGCTCTTCGCTCCCGGGCGGATTTTTTTCTGTCTCGAGCCCTGCCTCGCGCCCTGCCTACCTGCGTCTTTGCCTTTTTGCAGGCTGTTAGCAGCTGGCGGACCCACACCCGCACCCTTCTGGTCGGGTTAAGACAAAAACACTGTTCACCACTGATTCAGATAATAAATCACCACACGCAGGGTGTGCGGCTCGGCGATCCTCCACTTCAGCCCTCCATCGGCCGACCCGCCTTCTTCTTTCTGCTAGGGGAGGGCAGAGGCCAGCTGCTTCCCTCTTCCCTCTTGCAGCCCCCTTTACACCGGGCTGCAGCCCCGAGCTCTGAATCTGTCCGACCCCCTCCCCTGGTGGAGGCCACGTCCCCTCTCCGAGTCGGGGAAAGGGTGGGAAGAAGGGTACCATTCATTTTTAATCTTTTGCTCTCCTAAGGACAGGGAAGCCCCCGTGTTTCTGCCTTTTCATCCACCAGCTCCTGGATATTCGGAGGTGGGGGTTATCCAGAAAAAAGGAACGTGCTCTCCCTGGTCACAGCCGCCTGTCCCCTGGTGGCCCGAGCGCAGATTTTGGTGCAACGGGTCCCCCAGCTGCGTCGTGCGCCCTGGAGCAGGGTGCGGGCGCTCTTGCTTGCTCTCGGGGATTGGCAGCGAGGGTCCCCTTTGCAGGCAAGTGGGTGCCTCGAGGGGCAGAGAGGCAAAGCATGGTCTTTTCTTCGGCACCCCGCTTTTCCCTCTGCGCATCCTCCTGTCCCTGGAACCGCACAGAACTCCTGCCACAGTCCTGAATCCCAGCTCGGATGCGGAGCCAGGACATGTGTCCACACTCGACCCGAGGCCTGGGTTTGTCCACCAGGCTCCTGCCTCCACCGGGGGCTGGAGGCGGTTTTGACATTTACTCCTAAACCACTCCTTCCAACACTCCTCAGCATTTGTGTTAACCATCTGCCCCTTCTAGACTCTTCCTTGCCGTGGACTTGCCGGCAGAGTGAGCTCAGGCACACACACGTTGGGGTTTAGCTTTGTAAGGGTCATGCTTAAATGGGGGCAGTGGGAAGCAGCCAGAAAGCAGTCTAGCAGCCTTGCGAAATACAAGGAATTTCTGATTCCACTTATGGCGTTCACTTTACACTCGGGCGTACAGTCAGTGGGCCAGCCGGGATTTTTCTTTTTCCTGATGTCTGAGGAAGCCTAAAATCCAAAATGGGACCGCCAGTGATGCCGCCTGTTTCGAGCTGGGACAGTTTTCATCTTCCACATTTCCTATGCCTACCCTCGGCGAGGTAAACAAAGAGCCCATTCCGTAGTCCGGGAGCCAAAGGGTCTAAAAGGGAAAGGGCAGCGGTGCTCGGTGAAGGAGGGTTGTGGTTTGGAAGAGTGCCGCTGGAGAGGGTGCAGCGGCAGGCTTTGCAGCCAAAGTTAAAATGTCAGAGCCGGAGACGTCGGCCTTGGGTTTTCCGAAAGTGCCGCGACGCCGCTGGACCTCAGGGGGCGCCCCCGAGCCACTTGTCAGGCTCCCGCCACCTCCGCCCGTCGGACTCGGCTGCCTCGGTGCGGTTGGGGCCGCGGTGGGAATGGGGCTGGGGCGCTCGGCTGGCACCTGCAGATGCGCCCGGCAGCGGAGACGCGGTCTCAGCTCCGTCCTGGTGCTCCTGGGTGGCTCTAAACCGCCCAGGAGCGGTGGGGACCTGAGTTCGCTTTGGGACGCCCCCCTCAAACCTGGAAAGTATTTGTCTGGTTGGTACCAGGGATAAAGATGCTTCTGGCTTGAGTTAGGGTCCTCCTTGTGACATCTTAACCAAAATCCCTTGTTATTTTGTGTTCCCTCTCAGAATCGCGCCAACTTCTCTGATAACATTTTGTTCTCAGCTCCTGTTCAGGATACAGGGTAGCTGTAATTTGAAGAGTTTTTGGAAACATCGTCCTGGCGTGAGTTTTTCTCCAGAAGATGGGAAACAGTGACTTTTAGTCTCTCAACAACGGTGTGGCAGCTGTGGGATCCACATCACCCTTAGTGTTTCAAGTGATGTTTTCCACTTTGCAGAGCATAAGGGTTATCTACATGATGTAGTACATAGTATCTTGTTTTCTGACATCTTAAAAAAATACTCATATGGAAAATTTTATGAAAATGGAGAAACTTAAGGGGCCCTTGAGAATCCTCTGTCCAGCTCTAACAATTACAACTCAATTTTTGCTCTTCTATTACCCACCTCCCCAATACCCCATTATTTCAAATCTTATCCATAGTTCATTTAGGCATTTGGTATATATCTCTAATCATTGGGAATTTGTTCATCTTACAGCATATATATTGTTACTTGAAAGGGTTAACATTTTGTGTATTTTATATTCTTAAGCTTTCAAAAGAAACTTACAAAAAATTTCTTTTAAGTTGATTTCTCTTTCCACCCTCAGAAATCCTTCTCTATGATTCTGGTATGTTTTGTAGGATAATTACATCTAGGAGGCTGATATTGGAAATGTTTTAGATGGATAAGCTCTGCTGTGTACCTTGCATGTGTCAGAATCGGAGGACCTGTGATTGATGTCTCGAGAGTCTCCCTCTGAGCTGGCTTTTGGTATATTTGCATCTTTGGTCCTGGTGGCCATCCTTCATGGCCTTATTAGAAACACGCATAAGTAATATAAATCAGCAGTCTTACTCTTGAGGGATAGAGTGAGAAGTCACGCACCTCCAACTCCTTTCCCAAAGGTTCTTGTTTGAAAATGAAGGATCTTTGTCCAGTCTTGAAACTGGGTCCCTTTGACGCAGTGGTGGAATAAACTCTTTTGTTTCCTTCTAAACAGTGTTCATGTCAGAGTTGATGAAGTTAGAATATTAGTACAAATAGACATGACAGAAAGAAGTAGGGAAGTTGCTCTTGGTAGAGGCAGAAGGGTTATTGGGAAGGCTGGCTGAAATGAGAAAAAGAACTAACCAATTGTGAAGCTCTGGGCAACTCCCCTTAATTGTGGACCCATTTTCACAGAGTAAAAGATAATGTTGTTTACATGAGGCAGTACAGGGAATGCTGATGATTTTACACAGCAAAATAAAACAAAAACCCTTTCTGATTTCATCTTTCTATTTCTATTCTGAAAAACTCCCAAGTTTATGTGGTATAATCAGTTACATATCAGTGCACTAATTGAAATGAAGCTTCTCGCCTCTCATGAAAGAGCATTTAAGATGCCCCAGAGCAATTACTATTAGGGATCTCCTCCTACTTCCTTACCCTTCCTCCTCATTTTCCTAGAAACTTCTTGACCAAAAGGACAATCTGGACACGTCAGCCAGGCCTAGGGTGAGGAAAGAAATTAAATGTTGCTGGTGCTTTGTTGCTTTTCCTATTTTCTTTTATGGTAAAATTAAAAAAGAAAACCTGAATACATAACATTCAACATCCTAGTTACAGCATGCAGGACAATGCAGTGTCATTTCTAAGTAGGATAAAGTGGTAATAGGCGTGTGCTTTCTGAGTTGCAAAACTGAAAAAAATTGTGATTAACACTTTAATCCTAGGGCGTATCTTTCATAGAGTCACATTTCAAAAATCAGTTTATGGTAGAAATTCACAGCATCTGAAGTTATCTCAGAAGTGCTTGATCTCCCTCCCCACCCCCACAATAAGCTATTGCTATGCTTTGGTTATAGATTGAACATTATTAGGTGATGGGTGGTAATGACCTGAAACTTCATTTTTGATTGTCTGTGTAGAGGATAAAAGGCCTATGTATCCACCAATATAAAGGAAGCTAAGAAAACGTGCCCTGCCTCCACTTTCAGTTCTCCCTCTGAGAATGATTTAGGCAAAGCTGGTAACTCCTCAGGGAGGGCCTCGGGAAAGTGAGACTGTTCTTCTGAGAAGAGCCTGCCCCCAACAGGCAGTGAGAGCTGCTTGTGGAATTCAGCGGCTGTTGCAGAACCAGAAGGAGGCATTGGAACCAGAATGAGGTTGCCTGGGCACACATTAGGCCCTCAGTAAGTAATCCCAGATGATTAAATGATCTGATACCTTTGTTTGCCTGAGAACTGATTCTCTTGCTTGCTGAAGATCCAGGCCCAGAACTATGACAGTGTTCTGTGCCCTCGGAAGATCAGATTCACATGTGAAAGAAAGTTACCTGTTACAGACTGTGCTTTGACTCTTGTATTTTTTAGTTTCCATGGAGGTGAGCATACATCCTTGTACTTCACCATCTTGAACCACTCTTAATTTATGTGCAGTTGTAACCTAAAAATCACTTGAAAAATGATGTATATTTTAAATACCCTGTTTATTTCTCCCTGCTTTTTTCCCTACAATTCCTTTTTGTTTAAAATTTTCAAGACCAAGGATTTGTTTATATCTTAAAAATAAAAGGAAAAAGGTCTGAAGGTAATGTAGGTGGATTTCATTTTCAAAAGTCTGTGATGACCGAAATATGTAACAGGTAAATTTGTGGTTTTTCTCCTCTGATGAGAAGGGCAGTGAGGTTTATCAATGATGGATGCGCAAGATTGCTTGAGGTAGCTAGAGGGCTCCGTGTGCAAGTCTCCTCCTGTAAGGACACCTCTAATCGGAAAGGCCATTTCCTTGGTATCATTCATAGCAAAATGTTTGGTGTTTTGACAGAAAAAAAAAAATCTATGTTAGTTGGCTTGTCGGGCCTATGCAGGCTCGAAATTTCTTAGGACTTGATATGACTACTTTAAAGAACATTGTGAAAAGTGTTTTGAGGGCTGGTTAGGGGAGTCCCAGTCAGCTCACCAGGTTCTATATGTGCCTGATTTCTCTTTTTGAAGCCCTCTTAATGGAATTGGGTAGTGTTCCTGTTGTACTGCCCACTCCAGTATTCTTGGGCTTCGCTTGTGGCTCAGCTGGTAAAGAATCCACCTGCAATGTGGGAGACCTGGGTTCTATCCCTGGGTTGGGAAGATCCCCTGGCGAAGGGAAAGGCTACCCACTCCAGTATTCTGGCCTGGAGAATTCCATACATAGACTATGCAGTCCATGGGATTGCAAAGAGTTAGACCCAACTGAGCGACTTTCACTTTCCCTTTCATTTGCCTGCTGTACTTGGGGTGGACAATGGGAGGCAACTTCCACACTGAAGGAGTATCACTGTGCTGTTTTATCTGCTCATGGAAAGGAGAAATCCCAGTTCATTTGCTTAGTTGTGTCGGACTCTTTGCGAACCCATGGACTGCAGCATGCCAGGCTTCCCTGTCCATCACCCAACTCCCGGATCTTGCTCAAACTCATGTCCATCGAGTCGGTGATGCCATCCAACCATCTCATTCTCTGTCATCCCCTTCTCCTCCTGCCTTCGATTTTTCCCAGCATCAGGATCTTTGCCAATGAGTTGGCTTGTCATATCAGGTGCTTAAAGTATTGGAGCTTCAACTTCAGCATCAGTCTTTCCAATGACTATTCAGGACTGATTTCCTTTAGGATGGACTGGTTGGATCTCCTTGCTGTCCAAGGGACTCTTAAGAGTCTTCTCCAACACCACAGGTCAAAAGCATCAATTGTTTGATGCTCAGCTTTCTTTATGGTTCAGTTCTCACCTTTCTTTATGGTTCGATTCTCACATCCATACATGACTCCTGGAAAAACCATAGCTTTGACTAGATGGACCTTTGTCGGCAAAGTAATGTCTCTGCTTTTTAATATGCTGTCTAGGTTGGTCATAACTTTTCTTCCAAGGAGCAAGTGTCTTTTAATTTCATGGCTGGAGTCACTATCTGCAGTGATTTTGGAGCCCCCCAAAATAAAGTCTGTCACTGTTTCCATTGTTTCCCCATCTATTGGCCATGAAGTGATGGGACCAGATGCCATGATCTTAGCTTTTTGAATGTTGTTACTACTGTTTCTTTCGTTTCTAAACCAGGTAGCTATGGAAAGTTGTTTAAAATACATCAGAATATCATCTCAAGCCAGTTGGTCTCTGCCATTACTGGCTGTACTGCTTTACACGAGTCACTTAACCTCTCTGTACCTTTCTTTTTTCCCCCTCTCTTCTCTGCAAAATGGCATCGTGTGAGGACCCTGAATTCCAAGGTGTTCATGAGGCTTGGAATGAGCATGCTTGCCAAAGGACTTAGCTCTGTGCATGAACAGTAAATGCTCAATAAAGTAGCCATGTTTATTTTGTGTGTATCGAAGCCAGTTGAGTAGGAGTATAGATAAAGGAGAAAACTGAACCAAAAAAACACAACTGTATGTAAAAGCAAAAACATTTTCAAAAAATTTATATAAACTTGCATGATAGGTGTTGTGCCTGGATTTGCTCTTGAGGGCACGCTAGGCTGGCACAGGGACGTTTCATGTATAATTAGTAAAATGGTTACGTTTTGAGGTTTAAAGAAATGAGACAGCCTCTGTGAAGTCTGAGATACCTCCTTACTCCCACCTCAAAGGTGGTCTGTTCTTTCCCTGCTTAAAGACGAGAAATGGTATCTGCAGGCTAAAAATGTACCATGTGAATCTTCCAGGTCCTTGTGGGGTGTTACGCATTGTAGAAAGCGTTGCTTGGTCTTGCACCCTGGAATGCCCATCCTCCTTTTAAGGCCTCTGTGCTGTGTGGTATTTAAGGAGAATGGATCTACCTGTGACTGTCATTTCTGGATTTTAGTTGTGTGCCACTGCTGGAAAGCAAGCAGTATTTGGGTGTTGCTTTTACTTTGTACTTGAGTGACACTTGAACACATTCATGCCCTTGTCTCCATATCTTCATGGATTCAGACCTGCAGCGTATACAAGAGAGAAGCACGCACCGTGTGTGCAAAACTCCTGCCTTCCAATCAGGTTTTTTCAGACAAATCCGCATGATGGTTTTCTGACCAAACAACAGAATACAATTTAAACTACTCAACTTAGCTATTTCGGGGCTGCAGCAAAGTGACACAGTTGGCTGCTGAAATTTAGCAACTAAGAAAGAAGCAATGAAAGCATAGTTCATGGAATATGTAACACTTCCATGTAAGAAAATAGAACAACTGGTCTTATTTTTGGGTCTGTGATACTGTTTTCTTAACGAGGAGGAGGAAACAGGTTGCCAACTGATACTGCAGTGGGTATACTTTTGAGGAATCCATATGAGTTATTAGATGAATCCAAGAGGTACTTGATTTCTGACACCGTTGCAGCCACATGAATTTCACAGCGTACTTAAATCAGATAAACTCATCAGTGTAGAATAATTTGGATAGGAGACATAGCCGTTAGGCGTTTACCAAAAATAAAAGCATAATCCAGATTAATGAGGAAATGTCATTGACTTTCCAAGAGTCAAGTTAGTCACGAGTCATCAAAAGGATTTATTTTCAAAGCCATAGTTATTTATAACAAATGAGTTCTGTTCTTTTTCTTTTTTTAAATATCACTTTTCCTGAAGTGTTTTGCTTCAGTGAGTGTGGAGGTTAAGAGCTGGCCATGGCCTTGGCTATGTCGCTGGTTAGCTGGCATGTCACTATGCCACTGGGCAAATTCCTCAACATCCTGTTGAAGTGGGGTTGGGTGGTAGTGGGGATCTGTGAGTCCCAGTTATACACACCTCCTCTTCGGGAGCTACGCTAGGACCTCAGAGGTCCAGGTTGAAATTCTCTGTTAATTCTATGTTATGTTGCTATGTTGAGAAAAAGGCCTCATTTTTTTAATCTCTAAAGTGGGGACATGGGTTATAACAGCCCACACTCACCAAGCACTTGCCATAATCCTGCTGCGGTGTGTGAGTTTTTTATATTCCTTTAATCCCCTCTGGAAGAAACCATGAATATCCTCACTTAAAGATGAGGAAACTGAAACCAAAAGGAAGCTGTCGCTTGTTCAAGGTCACCTTTGTTCTTAGTGAGAGTAGCTAAAATATCTCTAATTGTCTCTCAGAATTATTTTGAATCAGAATGGTTTCTGTTCATTTGGAAGATGCTTTTCTTAATTCCACACGGAGGCAGATTAAAAGACCCAGCCTTTCGTATTTTATGCTACTGCTTTTCCCATAGAAGCCAAGTACCATAAACGCTGGCTGAATAAAGGTGTCTTCCTGTATTTGCTACAATTAAATAAGGAAGTAATGCAATTAGTATAGGATTTTATTTGGTTACATTGAAGAGATGACCTGCAAATTACTTTAGCTTCTGAATAAGTTGATAATAACTGTGGATAGAGTGAGTTTGTTGGTGTTTTTTTCTGACTTCTCTTCAAAAGAATCTAAATTGGTCTACTTTATAATTCGAGAAGTTTTGTTTGGGGCGTTAAAGATGGTTATGTCATAATAATGGGGTATTGTTATCATCCTATCTATCATTTAAATGTGGGCTGCAGGCTCGAGTTATGACTTAAGGAAAATGTCTAAGGGAAGTTGTACTTGGCTGGAGAAAGTTTGGGTTCTGGATTTTACCTCTGGAGTTTAGAACTCACCATGGAAGCCTGCCAAGCCAGCTGTGGAATCTGGGCAAGACCCTAGGTTTCTTTGGGGTTGTCTTTCTCACCCTTAACGAAACATTCTTATGGAATTTTAGGGATTGTTGATTCCACACTGGATGGTTTCAGAGGTTGTGACTTCTGAGCTACGCTCGAGTCCAATGCCCAGTCCATATTATAATGTGATTTGTCAGGGGTCCTTCTGGTTAGTTTTACTCTGACAGTTGGCTTTTTAAGGCACTAAGAACCCTTTCATTATTTCTCAGACCCTGCTGCAGAATATCCTGAGGGAATTAGCAAATGGGATAGTGAGTGGATCTTGGTTAATGAAATGCCTGTAAGCTGGTTTTTTTTTTTTTTTTTTTTTTTAAACAGGAAACCTCATTTCTCCTGGAGTCCTTGTTTAAAAAAAAAAGATTGGAAGTTTGCTCATGCCGATGGAGTTATGCCTGGCTTTTAAAACTTACTGAATGTGATTGAGGATTGGGAGAGTGGTGGCAGAGTTCTTTATCTAAAATGAACCACCCAACCTAGTTCCAGAGCGTGCTCTGGAAAAGAGAAACGGAGAAGGGACAGTCATTCGGGTTATCTGGAGCTCTGCAGGGGGCATCTGGCATTTTCGGCTGTACTGTGTTGAAAAAAAGGTTGAGTTAAATATTGGAGCATTTCTCATTCATGTCATCAACAAGTGTGTCCTGAATACCCGCAGCACACCAGGCACTGGGGAGATAGCAGTGACCAAAACAGAGGGAGAGGCCTGCCTTCATGGGGCTTCTTGTAAAAATCTAGGTAACTCCTGGAAAATCGGCAGGTACAGCAGCCAAGGGCACGTGTCTTCCTTCGAGACAGTAGTAAGCTGGAATTAAACAGTGGCTGCCCCTTGAGAGAGGGGCCCTCACCTGGCCCGCAGTGGTTATTTACAACACTCAGCTGATCCCTGGAGGTGTTTGCCACCAGCATGCCTGATTTCTAGATTTCTACCCGAGGGACACTCTTTTTAAAAAAAAATCTTTTTGCTGTTGCTTGTTTGGGGTTTTATAGTGCCCAGATTGGCTGTGTGTAAAGACGTATGTGTGCGCATGTGCTAGCTAGCGCGACGGAGCCCATCATTGGCTGAAGCCGTGGCGTCATTCCTGTCTGCCTGAAGTTCAGCCGTCCGGGGTCTGTCCTTTTTTGGCTTTCCAAGTAGGCTGCTGCTTGGATGCTTCATCGTAATGTGGCAGATTTCCTGGTGATCTAAATCGCAGTTGGCTTGTTCAATTTTAAGAAGTTACATTTCTTTTTTTTTTTTTTTACAGAAGTTTCACTTTGAAGAACTAGGGCCCTTGGTCACTTTGTTGTTACCAACTACCCAAGACAGGGATGATAGGGGAAGGCCAGGGACCACACAGTGGAGTGTGAGTAGAGTAATATTGGAGATGTCCCCTTCCCAAGGAGCTTCATTTTTTCACATAAAATCCCTGACCCAGTAATTTTTTCACATGTGACACCTATGTATGGATTTCTGATACATGACAGAAGTATCAGGAATCTTAATTTTTCCAACAGCAACATAGGAAAACCTGGACTTTGGATGGAGTAGTGTGTGTGGCTTTTGATGTGAGCAGTTGGAAGGTTAAGGAGGTGATTTCTTCATCCTAATTCCAGCTCCTTTTGTCATTATAATATGCCATCGATGTGAATTGTTCTCTTATGATTTAGAGCCTGATGAGAGTCTGCTGTTTGCCCTCTGAGGGCAGGACTTAACATCCTTCCTCTACCTACTGAATCCTCAGTGTCTAGGTGGTGGTAGTCATATTTGACTACTGATAAAAAAAGTGAAAGTATTAGTCACTCAGTCGTGTTCAACTCTTTGTGATCCCATGGACTGTATGGTTGTCTGACTATGGAATTTTCAAGGCAAGAATCCAGGAGTGGGTAGCACTCCAGGGCATCTTCCCAACCCAGGGATTGAACCTGGGTCTCCCATGTTGTGGGTGAATTCTTTACCATTTGAGCTGTCAAGGAAACTGAGCAAAATTACAAAAATTAGAAAAATGGCAAAATTATAGGACATTGTTTAAGACAGTGGTACCCTTGTATGTGCTTTCTAGAAATGTCACATTGTATCCTCTTAAGAGACACGTTACTCAAAGTCAGCATCTTTATTAAGAATTCGGAATGTATATAATAATGTTGTCATGCTGTTTGAAGTCCATCTTTGAAAACAGAAGCTAAATGTGTGCTTTCTGTTACTCATCACTAAGGTATTTATTGCTGAAAATGACATATTCTAATTAAAGGTCACATGTCTTATGTGGCAGCAGGACTAGGTTTTGATGGTCACAGGTCTTTTGTTTTCTTCTCTTATGGAATCATTGAGGCTAAATTCTGTGAATCTGGTGTTCGTTTGCATCAGAAATGCCCTTGGCTGTAGGGTTGACCCAGAAGAATTAGGCACTCATTTCTGCTTGGGTTGTCCTGGTGACGGTCACACTAGATATGTGGAGGACAGCAGAGCTTCCGAGAGCTGAGTGTAGGTCTGTTGCTTGGTAATGGCTTTGGGCAAATGGATCTAGGAGAAGGACCAGAAGTGACCACTTGGGCCTGCTTGGCAGGTACTGGTTGACTACCCTGTCAGTTACCCTTGATTAATCAGATGTTGACTGTGCATCACGTCATTCCAAATATGCTTAGGCAGAAGTTTTCTAGAACACATTGCTAGTCGACGCCTGCCTTCTTTCATTCCTCTCCCAACTAGTTGTTTTCTCTTCTAAAACTAGTCATTTTCTCAGCTTACATGTGTGCAAGGGCCGTAGGTGGAGGGTGCGGAAAAGCACTTGACAGTTTTAGGCATCAGCCCCTCATTTTCTCAATTGGTCAATTTGCGCAGAAGCTGCTGAAATTGTTTTATGTGATGGAGGGTGGCTAACTGGCACGAGAGTTCTTCCTGAACACTTTTTAGGATGTGCTCTTTAAAAGAAAAACACCTCCGTTACTGCAGTGAGCTAACCGACTTGAGGGAGCTGCTGGTTCCTGAGGTTTCTGCCTTCGCTCGAGATGCTGAGCGGAGGGAAAATTGATTTTTGGAGAATCTGGGGGAACTGTAAGCACTCTGACCAGATAAACAAAGCAGTTTGTGGAAATAACTCTCAGATGCCTGGGGGACCTTTAATAGGATTTTGAGAAAATGAGACTTGAGATGGGTGGATTCAGATGAAAGAAGCCAGTGGCAAATGCATGTTCTTAGAATTGCACAGATCTGTCAGTCAGGTTAACTGGCTCAAGTTAGTGAATCTTAGTTTTGGCCTGTACTAACTTGGCCCTGAACGTACTTGATTGGTTTTCTTATCTGTAGAATGGGGATAATGAGAGTTTCCGTCTCCCAGAGTCCTTGTGAAGATGGAATGAAGTTCTGTATGCAAAGTACCAGGAAAGCATTAAGCACATAGGACAGTATAAGTGGTACCTTCCTTTAGTAGCTGTTGGTTAAGATTTGTGAAACTATATATATTCACAAATATATATATATATATGTAACTATACTGTCAGTTAACCCCACGCAACCCTGAGCAAAGCTAGGAGGGCTGGAGCTTGAGAACAGAGATCCCTGGTTAATGAAGTAGCGCAACAGAATTGAACTTGGCTTTCTGGATGATATCATGTTCCTTCTCTGCTAGCAGAGTAGGCAGTGGATGAATGAAGGTACACGTGGCCACTCAGGAGCATTGTCTGTTGACAATCTCTGTTAGCTAGCATCTCTGTTAGCATGAGGCTGTTCTCATCCGTGGGTAGGATGTACATACCTTGTGTATCTCTGTTAGTTTGAGGCTATTCACATCCCCTGTGTGCGTACAGATGGAAACATTCAGAGACAGTCTGTACTGTGCCGCGTGTGTTTTTCTGTTTCCTGCCCTTGTGATATTTTGTAGTTTTTTCTACACAAGGATTGCAAATTGACATGTGAGGCCCTTCATCTTTCCCCATAGCCATGGCAGATATTGCTCATTGATCACAGAACTCTTTCCTGCCTTTGCAAGGGTTGAACTGGGAGAGGACTTTAGTGCCGTCCCTGTGCTGTACCGAGACATGTTAGCCAACCTGTGAAAGTAGTATAAGGAGAGGCAGACCTAGGGAGCTTTTACATCCTTGCAAATATGTTTGCTGCTGTATAAGCAATTTTAAAGCTATATAGCTATTTTGAAATTGGCCCAAAAGAGCAGGTATTGATAGCAAGTACCTTGTGCAAAGGTTTCTGATCCATGAAATTGATTTGGGCTTGTATTTGACTCGCATTCATTTATTCAGGGGGAAGGAAGTCCAATATCTTGGCAGTGGTTACATCATATTCTAATGGGCAAGCCTTACTAATGGAGATTTGGGGATCTAAAATTAGTTGCTTATTTTTCCTTTCATCAAAGCCCAGAGGTTTTGCATCATATTATGGCTTTTGTAGGACTGTTTGTATTCCAAAGCAACACCTTTCTGAATTCTTAGCTATTTAAGTAAGTGTTAAGTATGGCGTGGTGACAGCAGTTTTTAAAACTGTGACTGAATAAATGGATCCTTTACCTCTATTGTTTATACCTGGTAAAGTGTCTTGTGTTAACTGTGAATACATTCATTGTTTCCTTTAGGGCAGCATGTTTCTCAAAATTTGAGGGGTCCTCTGATCAGTATTGTTTCTGGTAAGGAAATTGGAGAGTTAGGATAAAAGGCAAAAGGAATTCTTTTGTGAAGCTGACATCAGATGAATTTGTGGTGCTCTTAATGCACCAGGTATCAATACTTGGGTGACACCAGGTGAGCCCGCATTTGTTTCCTGGGTGTGGATTTCCTCCCCAGAGATCCCTTCCAATGCTGCTGTTTAGTTGCACAGTCATGTCCAAGTCTTTTGCCACCCCCTTGGACTGTAGCCCTCCAGGCTCATCTGTCCATGGAATTATCATTTCCTTCTCCAGGAGATCTTTCAGACACAGGGATCAAACCCGCGTCTCCTGCATTGGCAGATGGATTCTTTACCACTAAACCACTTGGGAAGCCTTCTTTCTACTGTTGTACAGTTCAGTCAAGTCGTATCCGACTCTTTGTGAGCCCATGGACAGCAGCATGCCAGGCCACCCTGTCCATCACCAACTCCCGGAGCTCACTCAAACTCATGTCCATCGAGTAGGTGATGCCATCCAACCATCTCAGCTTCTGTCGTCCCCTTCTCCTGCCTTCAGTCTTTCCCAGCATCAGGGTCTTTTCCAATGAGTTAGTTCTTTGTATCAGGTGGCCAAAGTATTGGAGCTTCAGCTTCAGCATTAGTCCTTCAAATGAACACTCAGGACTGATTTCCTTTAGGATGGACTGGTTGGATCTCCTTGCAGTCCAAGGGACTCACAAGAGTCTTCTCCAACACCATAGTTCAAAGGATCAGTTCTTTGGCCCTCAGCTTTCTTTATAGTCCAACTCTCACATCCATATGAGACTACTGGTAAAACCATAGCGTTGACTAGATGGACCTTTGTTGGCAGAGTAAAGTCTCTGCTTTTTAATATGCTGTCTAGGTTGGTCATAGCTTTTCTTCCAAGGAGCAAGCATCTTTTCATTTCATGGCTTCAGTCACCATCTGCAGTGATTTGGGAGCCCAGGAAAATAAAGTCATTGTTTCCATTGTTTCCCCATCTATTTGCCATGAAGTGATGGGACTGGATGCCATGATCTTAGTTTTCTGAATGTTAAGTTTTAAGCCAACTTTTTCACTCTCCTCTTTTGCTTTCATGAAGAGGCTTTTTAGTTCTTCTTCGCTTTCTGCCATAAGGGTGGTGTCTTCTGCATATATAAGGTTATTAATATATCTCCCGGCAATCTTGATTCCAGCTTGTACTTCTTCCAGCCTGGCATTTCTCATGATGTATTCTGCATATAAGTTAAATAAGCAGGGTAACAATATACAGCCTTGACGTACTCCTTTTCCTATTTGGAACCAGTCTGTTGTTCCATGTCCAGTTCTAACTTTCTTCTTGACCTGCATACAGATTTCTCAAGAGGCAGGTCAGGTGGTCTGGTATTTCCATCACTTGAAGAATTTTCCACAGTTAGTTGTGATCCACACAATCAAAAGCTTTGGTGTAGTCAATAAAGCAAAAGTAGATGTTTTTCTGAAACTTTCTTGCTTTTTCGATGATCAAGTGGATGTTGGCAATTTGATCTCTGGTTTCTCTGCCTTTTCTGAATCCAACTTGAGCATCTGGAAGTTCATGGTTCACATACTTTTGAAGCCTGACTTGGAGGATTTTGAGCATTACTTTGCTAGCGTGTGAGATGAGTGCAATTGTGCATTGTACTGTTGATCCTTAGCTAATTTAATAGTATGTACTGTTGAGCCTTTGCTAATTTACTGTGAAATGTCTGTGAAGCTGTGCCGTCCAGTATGGGGACCTCCCCCGGCCACATGTGGCCATTGAGCCCTTGAAATGTGACTTGTCCGAATTGAGATGTGCTTTAAGTACAAAATACACCTTGCATTTTAAAGATACATGAAACAAGTAGGTGTGTGCTTAGTTGCTCAGAATTTGTAGGTCAGGAAGACCCCCTGGAGAAGGGAACGACAACCTACTCCGATATTCTTGCCTGGAGAATCCCCATGGATGGAGGAGTCTGGCAAGCTGTAGTTCATGTGACCCCATGGACTGTAGCCTGGCAGGCTCGTCTGTCCACCGGATTCTCCAGGCAAGATACTGGAGTGGGTTGTGTTTCCCTTCTCCAGGGGATCTTCCTGACCTAGGAATTGAACCTGGGTCTCCAGCATTGCAGATGGATTTTTTACCATCTGAACCACCAGGGAATCCCTGAAACAAGTATGGATAATATTAAAATTTTACATTGTCTGTTGAATGTTTTAGATATATTTTATATATATAGGGTTAAATATACAACATTAAGATGAATATCACTGCCTTTTTATTGTTTTACATGACTATCATAAAATTTAAAATAATATATGTGGCTCCCATTCGTGGCTTGCACTGTGTCTTTGTCGGATAGTGCTGGTCTAGGGTGTTCCTTCAGACTTTTCCTGACCTTTCACAAGAGCATTGCATAGCCGTAGTCCCTGTGTGACAGCAACCACATCTTCCATTCCTGCCCTTGAAGCCACAGGACCAAGAGAGACCTTTGCATTGATAGAGCGTTTACTTCTGAAAAGCACTGTCACTAGGCAGCCCTGGAGTCTGGGTGGTATCAGGATAGGGGGCTGGGGCTTTGTTTGCCTGACTGTGAAAGGGGTAATAGTCCCTGGTCCGTGAGGTTGTTGAAGGAGTAATTGAGGTAAGTCACGGAATGCATTTGACACAGGCCTGACAAACACGAAGCACTTGAAAATAATAGCCATTATCGTTTTAGCTCCTGAGTGGGCATTTAGCAGAGCTCCAGACTTCTGTGTCTCCCCTTTCTGGTTTCTAGCTGGTGATGCCTTGAGGGACCTGTGGAGGGTTACAAACAGGCCTGAATCCTTTTAAGATGCCAGCCTCTGCTGTGGAGGAAATCTAGGACTGTATAGAGTTGAGCATTCTGGTTGCATGCTTGCTCAGCAGTTCAAAAAGCAGAGGGGACCTTAGACATCTTTGGAGGTTGCAGGGGTCCACAGACGTCTGCAGAAACTCCCTGACAAGACTGCTAATGGGTCACAGTGCCCATTCTCTCCTGCTGGTCGGAGAAGCCATAGAATCCTTGCTCACACAGGCTCCCAGGCTCTTGTATTTGCTCTCCTGGGTGTTTGCATTTACTGTGGTCCAGGATCCCATTTTTAGCCAATCTCATACCAGATCCAAACACTGAACTCTGCATATTACCAGGGAGTGATTCAAGCTTTAACACAGCTGTGGAATTGTTGAGGTGGATTGGGTGGTGTCTTTGCATTAGTACAGTGTAGAGACTTCCTAAATGTCTCTAGAGGATGTTTGATTCCTTCTTCCAACAGACTGTTAAAATGAGAGGCTTATATATGGATATGAGAGAAGGCTGAGCACCAAAGAATTTATGCTTTCGAGCTGTGGTGCTGGAGATGACTCCTGAGAGTCCCTTGGACTGCAAGGACATCAAACAAGTCAGTCCTAAAGGATAACAACCCTTAATATTCATTGGAAGGACTGATGGCCAAAGCTGAAGTTCCAGTATTTTGGCCACCTGATGCCAAGAGCTGACTCATTGGAAAAGACCCTGATGCTGGGAAAGACTGAGGGCAGGAGGAGAAGGGGATGACAAAGGATGTGATGGTTGGATGGCATAATCGACTCAATGGACATGAGTTTTTGCAAACTTTGGGAGATAGTGAAGGACAGAAGCCTGGTGTGCTGCAGTCCATGGGGTCATAAAGAGTAGGACAGGACTGAGCTACTGAAGAACAACAGATTTGCCAACCTACAGCTTAATTTGGATGTGGAAAATAGGGTGAATGCAAGAAACTAACATACTTGTATCAGAAAGCTCAGGTCTGCCTACAAGCGTTTCTAGCCAGGGTCCTGATGTCCCTGCACATCTCCAGGCCAAGGATTTGGGCAGGAAATGCTGCTGCTGGGGAGCACAACAAGCAGGGAGCTGGCTGGGAAAATCCATCCCCGTTTAATTGTTCTTTTGGGTTGTGGATGGGGCCATTTCCTTCTCAGGGGTCGATGGGCACGGTGGACACATACCCTTTGGTGCAGCTGATAAGAACCTGGGCTTCAGTTGTAAGTTTGTTTACGAGGGATAACCAAGGATGTTGAAGTCTTAAAGCTAGGGTGTTGAAGGGGTGTCAGTGGCTCCTCAGTCCCCACTCCCGCCCCCGGCTCTGAGCTTGCCTTGGAAACCCAGGGGAGAGATGATGAGAGCAGCTGTATGTACCCACATGGGAAGCGGAAGACAAGGAGCTCTCTATGGACCTTTTCAGTCTCTTCAGCAGAGCCAGATTTCAGGGTGACTCTTAAAGGCAAATAGCCCTCCAGACCTTTCTGTCCACAGGGAGCTTTAGTGTTTCCCTTGCTGAATTAAGGCAGGTCTGTCCCTTTTCAGGGATGGTGTGATCGCCCGTGTGTGCTGCTGCTGACGGCTGCCCACTTCCGTGTCGTTTCTCTGGGTCTGGGAGTTTTATTCCTGGGCAGTATTTCCTGCTTCAAGCCCTGATTTCTCTCTTTCTTTATTTTTTGGCTGTGCTGGGTCTTCGTTGCTGCACAGGCTTTTCTCTAGTTGGGGAGATTGGGGGCCACTTTCTGTTGCAGTGCTTGGGCTTCTCCTTGCGGTGGCTTCTCTTGTTGCAGAGCATGGCTCTAGGGCACGTGGGCTTCAGTAGTTGTGGCTCCCCGGCTCTAGAGCACAGGCTTAATAGTTGTGGTGCACGGGCCTAGTTGGCTCTACAGCATGTGTGATCTTCCTGGATCAGGGGTTGAACCCATGTCTCTTGCATTGATTCTTTACCACTGATCCCCCAGGGAAGCCCCAGGCCCTGATTTCTAGCATGAACACCCTTGTGTCCAGCCAGTTTTCCAGGGAAGAGGGAGGGTATCTTGAAATTCTGTTATTACTCCTGCGGATGTGTTTACAGTGTTGTTGTTGAGTCGCTAAGTAATGTCTGACTCTTTGCAACCCGGTGGGCTGGAGCACACCAGCCTTCCCTGTCCTTGGCCATCTCCCGGAGCTTGCTCAGACTCATGTCCATTGAGTCAGTGATGCTGAGTATGGTACGGCCATTTATTGAGCAGCTGCTACCAGCATGGTGAGCATCATGCTAGGGGCTGAGCCCATCTAATTTGAAATTCATCCTTGTGCTTCCCAGATGAACACATGGAAGTTTTGCTTAATTAAGAATCTTACCCAGCATCAGATACCTTTGGAAGTGGTGGAACCAGACTTCTGCCTCCAAAGCTAGCGATGTTTTTCCTAACAACCTGTTATTGATACTCAGATGGTAAAGAATCTGCCTGCAGTGTAGGAGATCCAGGTTCGATCTGTGGGACAGGAAGATTCCTTGGAGAAGGGAAGAGCAACCCACTCCAGTATTCTTGCCTGGAGAATTCCATGAACAGAGGAGCCTGGTGGGCTACAGACCATGGAGTTGCAAAGAGTCGGATATGATTGAGGGACTAACACTTTCATTTTCACTGTTATTGATATTTATTCATACATAGATGAGTACCTCCACACGTACAAATTGCACTTACTGGATTGAACTCTGTAGTTTGAGACTGATATCTGAGTTCTGAAAAGGGGAAAGGCCAGGTGAGTGAGGACTGAAGGTCAAGTTGGACAGATGTCTTCATTCTGTCATTCTTGGCCACTGTACGGGATCCACTCTGTGTATATTCTGATGGAAGGTGGATGAAATGCTAGATTGCATTTTAAAGTCAATAAATGGTAATGTGTGTTAATAGAAGTAAGGAAAAAAAGCCTTACTGGGTAAGTGTATTTTATTCCTATGGCTAAGAATAAAAAAGTAAAAGGACTTAAAGACTATTATTTTCTTTTGGCCGCAGAAACCTTTCAGGAGTTCTTGGTAAGGTACCTTGGGTAACAGAATATAATTATACTTTTCATCTGCGGAGGGCGTGTTTGCAAGTTAGTGTGTGATTTGTACTTAGTTTCTGGAGGTTTCTGAGTAGTTAGAAAAGTATTGTCTTTGATGGAGGTAAATTATTTGTGCTTCCTTCATTGTTGTCTTACCCCAGAGCCTGGCAAACACATGTTCTCGTCCTCTGATTGCTCCTGGGCTTCAGACTTCTGCTCAGATGTTTTTGTCCATAATGTTTGGGGCACCATCTGTAGTCAAGGGAACCATCATTTAGTTGGGGATGAAGTCTTAACTTTTGCTTCTTGGTGGTGGGTCCTTTGAAAGTCTGAATAGGTGGACTCTGTGAATAATGAACTCAGCTCACTGAGTTCTCTGCCAGTTCTGTCCTAAAGGAGCTGTTGTAAATCTAGACTCACCAATTCCCTGAGAGAAAGTTGCCAAGGTTTGTTTTTTTCCTGCTTTCTTTCTTGCCACACCTGTTAATTAGTTCCAGACACTAGCTAATCAGCAGGCAGGCGTGAAAGCTCAGGGGTGAAAAGGAAGGTCAGATCAGCTTTGTCGCCTTACCACCAAAGCCCTTGTTTTAATAGAAAGGTTTTTCAGTCTCCTTTTTCCTCTGCTCCTGCCTCGGTGTTTGAGTCATTTCTGAGTGCAGGGCTACAGACAGCTGTGGGGCTTTTCCCCCTGTGATGTAAGATTTGTGCTTAGCAGTTTGGGAGCATGTGGCCACAAGAATGTGAGCGGGAGAGAGCAGTGGCAAAGAATGCAAAGGGTGAATGAGAGCACCCAGAATTGTGTCTTTTATCTTGGCGGTTGCTGTGTCCCTATCTTTTTAACTGGGAATGCTGAATATATAAAATATTAAGGTATATTACAATGTATGTGTGTATGTATGAGTGCTCAGTCATGTCTGACTCTTTGCGATCCCATGGGCTGCAGCCTGCCAGGCTTCACTGGAATTCTATGGAATTCTCTAGGCAAAAATCCTGGAGTAGGTTGCCATTTCCTCCTCCAAGGGATTGTCCTGATCCAGGGATGAAACCTGCATTTCCTGCATCTCCTGCATTGTAGGCAGATGCTTTCACATTGAGCCACCAGGGAAGCCCATATTATAGTGTATCAGTGTAAAAAATCAGAAGGGTATCAGTAGATTTGGGTAGAGTGATTAATTTTTTTTCAGTACGTTGTCTCTCATCGCATTACAATGACTCTGAGATGGATACTCCTTGTCTTGGAGGGCAGAGAGACAATGAGAGATGGATCCATCTGGCCACGAAGGCAAAAGGCACCTAGGAAGTAGCATAATTTGAACCCAGCAAATCTTTTCCTATGTTTGACAAGAATGAGATCAGTGTTGAATTAAACCATGGACTCCTGTGTCACTGACATGCTGGGAAATGGAGGATGACCAGGCTCACTCTTGGGTGAAATCATTGACTTCTGGACTTTACTGTTTTGAGTCCATAGATAAAAAAACGAAGGCCTGAGCTGTTCAGTGCGGCAGTATGTTCTTTAACTTCTAAAGGGGGCATCCTCTTGCATGGTATTGCAAGGAAAGTTACAGGTTCAAGTCAAATGTAAGTTAAGGTTCAAGTCAAATGTAAATGGAAACTTCACATGTATAGATTTGCTTGGTGTTACGGGGGTTCTAAAAATATGTGCAAATTGGGAAAATAAAGTGAAAGCCGCTAAATCCATATAATAGAGCTCCGGAATACTGATTCAGTCGCTTAGTGTTCAGGAGCAATAGAGTAATGAGAACGGTACCTTCCTGGGAGTAGGGACTTGAAAGCCTGGATACTATTTTATATATATACCCAGGGAACTGGTGAGCAGAGGTGGTAATGAGCTGGTGAAGGTGGTTGACGAGTGGGCAAAGTAATGCAGTTCTGGCACTTGGACTGGGTCTACCTTGTATCTTAGCTGCTTCCTTATGCATAAAACCATTAGCGACTGTCATCTTCAATGTGGACACTGTTGCGATTTGAGAGGCTCTCAATGTTGGATGCATTGACTGGACTTTGAATGCCAGGCTTAGGCATTTGGGCTTGAATTTGGTGGCGCTAGTGGTAAAGAATCCACATGCTAATGCAGGAGACCCAAGAGATGTGGGTTTGTTCCTTGAGTTGGGAAGGTCTCCTGGATTAGGAAATGGCCACCTGCTCCAGTATTCTTGCTGGGAAGATTCCATGGACAGAGGAGCCTGGTGGGCTATAGTCCTTGGGACCACGAAGAGTTGGACACAACTGAATGACTGAACAAACACCCATTGTTGTCTAGAGACCGTAAGTTAGCACATGAAACAGCTGAATGACTTTCTGACGGTGGTCCTGTGTACTGAGACGGCAATGTCATCTTGCTTTGTCATGGACTGTCTTTGTGTCCTGTAGCCCCTATTTCTTCATCTACAAGGTAGAATAATGATTGCTGTCTCATAGAGTTGATGTGAAAATTAAATGAGAATATAAGGCTCTGATCCTAGCAAGCACATAACTGTCATTAATTGTTATTTGTCTATTTGTTTTTGTAGCAAAACAAGTATTTATTAGGAAGAAAGTACATGTGGGTAGACACACGGGCTGGCTCAGAGAGAGAGAGTCACTTTATTATGATTGTGCCCTTGTTTTTGCCTGCCCAGCATCCCTTTACCATTTCTTTCCCTCCTCTTGGGTATTGATTTCTCCTCCATGGTCTTGAGGGGACCTTCTGCACATCAGGGAAATCCTGGATTTGCCTGGTGGCTCAGACGGTAAAGTGTCTGCCTACAATGTGGCAGACCTGGTTTCGATCCCTGGGTCGGGAAGATCCTTTGGAGAAAGAAAGGGCACCCCACTCCAGTACTCTTGCCTGGAAAATCCCATAGACGGAGGAGCCTGGTAGGCTACAGTCCATGGGGTCGCAGAGTTGGATACGACTGAGCAACTTCACTTCTGCACTTCAAGGGGCTCTTTTGAGGTCCAAAAGCCAGGCTAGGCCAGTCATACCTTCTCTCCCTGGAACTGGACACTTGAGGCAAGTGTCATGAAGATCTCTCTCAGTTCCTCCTGCCTGAATCCCCTGAGCTACTCTGTTCCTTGCCTTTCAGAAGCTGAAATATTTGATGGTTGATTGGATTCTTCGAGATGTCCACTACAGTTCAGTTCAGTTGCTTAGTCGTGTCCTACTCTTTGCAACCCCATGGACTGCAGCACGCCAGGCTTCCCTGTCCGTCACCAACTCCCAGAGCTTACTCAAATTCTTGTCTGTTGAGTCGGTGATGCCATCCAACCATCTCATTCTCTGTCATCCCCTTCTCCTCCTGCCTTCAATCCCTCCCAGCATCAGGAGGGACCATTCAAATGAGTCAGTTCTAAAAATCAGGTGGCCAAAGTATTGGAGTTTCAGCCTTAGCGTCAGTCCTTCCAATAAATATTCAGGACTGATTTCCTTTAGGACTGACTGATTTGATCTCCTTGCAGTCCAAGGGACTCTGAAGAGTCTTTTCCAACACCACAGTTCAAAAGCATCAATTCTTTGGCGCTCAGCTTTCCTATAGTCCAACTCTCACATCCATACAGGACCACTGGAAAAACCATAGCCTTGACTAAATGGACCTTTGTTGGCAAAGTAATGTCTCTGCTTTCTAATATGCTGTCTAGGTTGGTCATAGCTTTTCTTCCAAGGAGCAAGCATCTTTTCATTTCATGGCTTCAGTCACCATCTGCAGTGATTTGGGAGCCCAGGAAAATAAAATCTGTCACTATATCCATTGTTTCCCCATCTATTTGCCATGAAGTCATGGGACTGGATGCCATGATCTTAGTTGTCTGAATATAAAGTTTTAAGCCAACTTTTTCACTCTCCTCTCTCACTTTCATCAAGAGGCTCTTTAGTTCTTCTTTGCTTTCTGCCATAAGGGTAGTGTCATCTATATATCTGAGGTTATTGATATTTCTCCCAGCAATCTTGATTCCAGCTTGTGCTTCATCCAGCCCTGCATTTTTCATGATGTACTCTGCATATAAGTTAAATAGGCAGGGTGACAATATACAGCCTTGACATACTCCTTTCCCGATTTGGAACCAGTCTGTTTCCACGTCCAGTTCTAACTGTTGCTTCTTGACCTGCTTACAGATTTCTCAAGAGGCAGGTCAGGTGGTCTGGTATTCCCATGTCTTGAAGAATTTTCCACAGTTGTGATCCACACAATCAAAGGCTTTGGCATAGTCAATAAAGCAGAAGTAGATGTTTTTCTGAAACTCTCTTGCTTTTTTGATGATCCAGTGGATATTGGCCAATTGATCTCTGGTTTCTCTGCCTTTTCTGAATCCAGCTTGAACATCTGGAAGTTCATGGTTCACATATTGCTGAAGCCTGGCTTGGAGAATTTTGAGCATTACTTTACTAGCATTTGAGATTGTGCGGTACTTTGAGCATTCTTTGGCATTGCCTTTCTTTGGGATTGGAATGAAAACTGCCCTTTTCCAGTCCTGTGGCCACTGCTGAGTTTTCCAAATTTGCTGGCATATTGAGTACAGCACTTTCACAGCATCATCTTTTAGGATTTGAAATAGCTCAACTGGAATGCCATCACCTCCACTAGCTTTGTTCATAGTGATGCTTCCTAAGGCCCACTAGACTTCACATTCCAGAATGTCTGGCTCTAGGTGAGTGATCACACCATCGTGGTTATCTGGGTCATGAAGATCTTTTTTGTACAGTTCTTCTGTGTATTCTTGCCATCTCTTCTTAATATCTTCTGCTTCTGTTAGGTCCATACCATTTCTGTCCTTTATTGAGTCCATCTTTGCATAAAATGTTCCCTGGTATCTCTAATTTTCTTGAAGAGAGCTCTATTCTTGCCCATTCTATTGTTTTCCTCTATTTCTTTGCACTGATCACTGAGGAAGGCTTTCTTATCTCTCCTTGGTATTCTTTGGAACTCTGCATTCAGACAGGTATATCTTTCCTTTTCTCCTTTGCCTTTTCCATGTTTTCTTTTTTCAGCTATTTGTAAGGAGATGTCCAAGAATCTTTCAGTACATTGTTTTTCTGCTTATGTTAACCAAAGATTGATTTGGGTCATTTTCAATCAAAGGACACCAGGATCAGCTAGAAAGTACATCAAAGGGAAGGTAACTAGGTGCCTTGAGAAGGACAGGAACCATCTCCCTTGCCTGCCAAAAATAGTCCTTTCATAATGGCTTCATTTCTCCCTTTGATTTTTCGAGTTCATTCATTTTGAGCTTTTTATCTCCAGGAATAGGAGGACTTTTATTTTGGTGCAGAGGACAGCCTCTCTTGAGAAGACATGCTGATAACACTTAGCCTTAACTGCGTCTCTTGATTTTATTTGTAAATGAGAATCCTAAGGATCTGTAAGGAAATGAGTAAAAACTTAATTGAACAACATTTAGAGCTGGAATTTAAAAAAATAATAAAAAGAGTCCATAATGGTAAGAGGCCCTGGAGGATGAGATGAATGGGAAACGGTGCATCTGGGTGTCTGTTCTGCCCACACCTAATCCTGTCTATCACGTTTTAACTACAGCTGAGACCGGAGGTTGGCCGAGTATCTGATGGCCTCTAGAGTTTGTCTCTTTTATCATATCTTGTCCTCACTCAGTTTCCTTTGCTGGCATTATTGGACAGCAAGTGTTCCAGCCTAAATTAAAATCAATAGGAAGCAATTTCATTTGTTTTTAACTATGGAGACATGCGCTTCCAGCAGAGTACTGTACTTCCAAGTAAAGTTCACTTGTGTTTTGGTTTGGTGTTTTTTTTGCTTCTTTCTGGCTGGAGCCCAAAAGGCATTCCTTTTTCAGCGTGGGCTTTGCTAGTGTTGCCCTGCTTTGATTTAAGGCCTTGTTACCATCATCGTCTCTTTAAAACTGGGATTGTTGGCATCTGAATTACTTTTGTGTTTTATAGAGTCTTGGCAATCAAAGCGCTGTTGGGTTTGTCCAGCTATTGCGTGGGAGCTTGTTAGAAATGTCAGTCTTCACACGCACCCTAGACTAATGGAACTGGAATTTGTCTTTCAGCAAGACCTGCAGGTGACTTGGGAGCACCTTGGAGTTGAAAGACTGCTCTGTGTTTGAATGAGAATGTTATTTTCATCTACTTGGTTTTCATTTTTTTTCTGTAATACAAATGTAATAAATGTTCACTGTAGAAAATAGGGGAATTCATAAAGTCATGTAGAGAAAAAAGAAAATCATCTGTAACTTCCACACATTTATTTCATTGTTGGTCTACAGCCTTTTGGTGGGTTGTTGGTATCATTTTGTGAAAGATATTAAAACATCATAAATTCAGCATAAAGCTTAATTCTTAGGAAATGAAAGATGAAGGTCCAGGTTCTCCTTTGGTCAAGGACAGGAGATTCTTAGTGAGAAAGAGCTTCTCTCCTCCCTAACCTGTATTGTTTGTTAGGGACCTGCTGTGTGCCAAGTACTGCTACCTGCCTGTGGGACCCATATGTGGGTAGTCAGAGGGTAAGAGGACAATTAAGACACTGACTGACTGTGCTTTTGAACCTTATCATGCATTTTCTGGACAGTTGAGACCAAGGGAATTATTAATAAGGCTTGCTTTTTGCTTCACTTTCCTCCTTTTTATTTTTTTTTTGTCTTGTTTTGCTGCTGTGGATTTTGAATTATTTGCCAGTTTAATTGCTTTCGTTAGGTGATAGATTCCTTTGATTGAGCAGACCTTTCCATCTGAAAATATCTAGGATTTGAAACTTAAGGTCAGGAAGGACAACTTCTCCAACGGGGGAGGGGGAAAACGGTGGTTGTCTTGGCAGCGGAAGCTTGCTAACTACGCTGCCAGTTGTAGTATCTATTTATGAGGGAGGCACTGGAGACCCAATTAGCAGGTCATTCTCATGTGAGGGTTTTGGAATTGAACTCTGGTGTGTGAAGATGGTATGGCAACCAGCAAGCAACTTCTCAGTGCAGGGGAATTGGGGATGGTTTCAGATCCCGTCGCCTGGGATTGCCACAGGTCACTGATAGGAAAGAGAAGCTCAGCTGTTCCTTCTGTCCCTCTGAACCCACAGGTTCTAAAATTGTGTTGTCTGCAGGGCTGCCAGTGCGAAAAAGTTACTACTCTTGAGAGAGGCCGTGTTCCTGGAAAGGAACTGGCCATGTGATGAGAGGAGGCCAGGAGAGTCATGAGAATCAACAGACTGGAATTAAAGGAACAGGACCTGCTGGGGGACAGTCCTTTGGGACTGGGTTCCCATTTGTCTTGGGTAGGGGGGGTAGTAAGGGAAGGAGACTCCCTTCTCTGGAAGGAATCTACCTGGATTCTTTGACTAGTATTATTATGCAAATGGAAGGATATCAAGAGACAAGACTGGGTAACCTTTTTCTCTCCTTGTTTATTCCTTTATCATTTATGGGGCCAGGTATCCCCCAGGTAGGTCTGCTTGCTTCCACCCCTCCACCAACAGGAGGGGTGTAGAAGGAATGTGACTGACTTGGTGGGTGCCCCGGGCAGAACGGTTGTCTGTGATGGCCTCACTGTTAGGGCTTGAGTGTATTTTGTCTTGTTTTTAGTCTTGTGAAGGGCTTCCCTCATAGCTTTATTGGTAAAGAATCTGCCTGCAATGCTGGAGATCCTGATTCAATTCCTGGGTTGGGAAGATCCGCTGGAAAAGGATAGGCTACCCATCCAGTATTCTTGGGCTTCCCTGGTGGTTCAGCTGGTAAAGAATCCACCTGCAACGTGGGAGACCTGGGTTGGGACCATCCCCTGGAGAAGGGAAAAACTACCCACTCCAGTCTTCTGGCCTGGGGAATTCCATGGACTGTATAGTCCATGGGGTTACAAAGAGTTGGACACGACTGAGCAACTTTCACTTCACTTCAGTCTTGTGAAGACATGAGACACTGTCTTGATTTTAGGTGATTTATAGTTGTTAGCTGATTTATAGGAGTTGGTGATGGACAGGGACGCCTGGCATACCGCAGTCCATGGGGTCGCAAAGAGTCAGACACGACTGAGTGACTGAACTGAACTGATAGCCATTTTTTGTAGTTGTTTAGTCACTAAGTCATGTCCAACTCTGTGACCCCATGGACTGCAGCATGCCACGCTTCCCTGTCCTTCACTGTCTCCCGGAGTTTGCCCAAATTCATGTCCATTGAGTCTGTGATGCTATCTAACCATCTCATTCTTTGCCATCTTTTTCTCCTTTTGCCTTCAGTCTTTCCCAGCATCTGAGTCTTTTCCAATGAGTCAGCTTTTTGCATCAAATGGCCAAAGTATTTTTTACAGTATTTAATAAATAAAAAATATTTACAGTATTAATGGCAAATGTCACCTTCCATAGGCAAATTTTTGCCTTCCATTTTGTGAAATAGAAACAACAGAAAGCAAGTAACCATGCTCTTTATATAAGGTCTTTAGACAGAGAACTTGTTGGAATCATTTATTCTTAGTCCTTAGATTTTTAAATTTTGAAATGATTTCGAATTTCCCAAGAAGGTGCAAAAAGAGTACAAGGAATTTCTGTATCACCTCTGCCCAGAGCATCCAAATATTAAGTTTAACACATTTACTTTCTTATCATTTTCTTTTGGACAATTTGATAGGAAATGGCAGATACATATTTATTTATATGTATGTGTATATACATACATATGTGTTTATGAATGTTTAGTTGTTCTGTTTTTTTTTCCTTCAAGTAGCCCAGTGCTGGAGGCTTCTGCAACAACTAGCAGATAACAGTTCTTGTTTAGTTGCAAAGTTGTGTCCGACTCTTTTTTAACCTCACTGACCGTAGCTCGTCAGGCTCCTCTGTCCACGGAATTCTCCAGGCAAGAATATTGGAGTGGGTTGCCATTTCCTTCTCTGGGGGATCTTCCTGACCAAGGGATCCAACCCGAGTCTCCTGCATCATCAGGCCAGTTCTTTACTGCTGAGCTGCCAGGGAAGTTATAGCTCTACAGACAGGAAAAACTTGTTACATATAGGAGTCTCTCTAGTTCCTAGGATTTCTTCTAATACAGGAGTCAGCAAACTAGACTGGGCCCAAATCAGACCTGCTCTTTGTTTTTGCCCAAGCCAGTGCATTAAGATTGTTATTTTATGTTTTTGAACTGTTGAAAAAATTAAAAAAATAATTTGAGACATGAAAATACGGCATTCACATTAAAGGTCAGTAAATCATGTTTTATTGCAGCATAACCACACTTGTGTGCTTACAAGCAGGAGCGTACTGTCTGACCTGCGTGCGGGCTTAAACTATTTCATGTGTATAATATATAAACTATGACCCATTAAAGCAAAAGTTGGCCAGCTCCTCCCATAACACCATGTTATTAATGAAACTACCACTTGCTGAATGATATATTTCAGGTCTTGAACTTAGAGCTACACAGGTATTAATTTAACCCTCACCACAACCCCATGAGGGAGAGGTCACCTAAGATACCTCCTTCCAGGATATTATGTCCATCTGAAAATGAGAAGCTTGGAGCTTTGAAGAGAGCAAAAATTTCCCCAGTTACATAGTGAGGTGAAGGGGCTGGGGTTTTGAAAGCAGCTGTTCTGCACCTTAGCTCTTGGTGGTTCAGGCTCACTCTGGACTTGGAGGATTTTGGTGATTACTGGGATGGGTTGGGTGTGGATGCAGGTAGCCTGGGCCACTAGACTGGTCTGTGTGGTCGGGATAATCTTCCCCATTGCTGTGTCTTTGGCATGCTGGGCATGGGGCAACTGCTCGGTGTGAAAGGATGGATGGATGGATGGAGAGATGATGCTCAAACCCAGTCTGGAAAGCGGAAGTGGAATACCAGGCTATGGTCAGGGTCAGTCATTAGATTTGCCAAGAACAGCCACTTCAAGGTAGGCTAGATGAGCATCTCATAGCCTTAGGACATCTGAGGTAGGAAGTTGAGGAGGTAGTGGGAGATGAGGCTGGAAGGACCCAGGGTGTCAGACCTAAGGTTTCCTGCATATTCGAGTGAGTGGTGACCGAGGACAGCACAGTCCTTTGCTAATGCCTGGGTGTAGTCTCTGTTTCAAGGACTGGTACCTTCTCAGGATGCTGACATCTTATGTTCCTGATAGAAATAATGGGCCAGGAACACGGAGCATCTACTGTTGGCTGTTGACACCCCTGTCCTTTATTTTTTTCTTAAAAAAAAAAAAAAAAAAATTTGCATATAATATGTTAACATGTTCTTTCTTAGAACATTTCAGCCAAATCTTTAATCTGTTGACTACTTCTTATCTTGCCTTCTCAGCTATTTTAATAGATTTACATATAGTTATAAAAATATATGGGCTTCCCAGGTGGCACGAGTGGTAAAGAGGCCACCTACCAATGCAGGAGACATGAGAGACTTGGGTTAGATCCCTGGATTGGGAAGATCCTCTTCGGGAGGGCATGGCAACCACTCCAGTATTCTTGCCTGGAGAATCCTATGGACAGAGGAGCTTGGCGGGCTGCAGTCCATAGGGTCACACAGAGTTGGACACGACTGAAATGACTTAGCATGCAGTCACACATGCAAGAATCTGCCTATGAACCAGGAGAACCAAGTTCAGTCCCTGGGTTGGGAAGATCCCCTGGAGAAGGGAATGGCAACCCACTCCAGTTCTCTTACCTGGAGAATTCCATGGACAAAGGAGCCTGGCAGGCCTACAGTCCATGGGGTCACAAAGAGTCACACACGACTGAGCAACTAACCCTTTCACACACACTTACAAATATATAGATTATTTTTACATAAATAATATATTGTATATATCATGCTGCTGCTTTTTGGAGGGATTCAGCAATGATTAAAAAAAAAATTTCATGGATGATACCTGATAATTTTAACACAGTCCTGTTACTTGCAGTGTGGGATTCCATTGTTAAGAATAGGCTGCAGAGGTAATGAGGTACTCTCTTGCTGGTGGTCCCTGAAGTCACCTGACACAGAATAGTCTTTATGGATATCTCTTTGTGCACATGTGTCAGTACTGGCTTATGGTCAACACAGAGAATTGGAAGTGCTGGGTCATAGGTTTGTAGAAATGCGAGTCTTGATAAGTTTGTCTCTCCCCCTGGTCTTGGACACCCTAGGGTATGATTCTGTTTCTTTTTCTTTTTGGAGGTTGAGAGGGCAGGAAGATAGCTTGCTGTGGTATTTGCAGGGCAAGTGTGCAGGAGTCCAGGGCTGTCCCCTGTACCACGTCATTGGCCTCATGATGGGTTTTCCTCCCTCGGTTTGTTGTGTTACAGAGGTGTGTCACATTTGCCTGGGCATCCTTGCCTTCATGCTGACCTGTCTTAGCAAGAGGGGCCCAGAGGTGTCCACCTCCAGGTTAGTGGTGTGAAAACTAGTTGAAGAGGCAGTAGAAAGAGGGGGAGGGCAATGAGGGGTGTGGAGGAACTAGAAAGGAGGTGCAGGTGACAGGTTTTGAACTTGGCAGTGAACGCATGATCTTTTCCTCTCTAGAAATGCTGTGCTCACTAAAGCCCTGTTATACAGTTGTTGGGTGGGAGTGGTTTACAGGCTTTGGAACTGGGTATCAGATTTTGTTTTCCTTGAGAATTATTCCTCGAGGGTGAGACTCCAGAAGATAATGGATGTGAAGGGCCACGCACAGTTGTCTAACATTTACTAAGTGCTAACTGTTAATTCTGTGTTCAGTCCCAGTTACTGAGCCTGGTGCTGAGGTTAGAAAGGGTGACTATGACGTGTAACTAAATGAGCATATGCGAAGTTTTGAAAAAAGTAGTGAAAAGTGTTAGTCCCTCAGTTCTGTCCGACTGTTTGCGACCCCATGGACTGTAGCCTGCCAGACTCCTCTGTCCATGGGATTCTCCAGGCAAGAATACTGGAGTGGGTAGCCAGTCCCTTCTCTAGGGAATCTTCCTGACCTGGATTGAACCCGGGTCTCCTTCACTGCAGGTGGATTCTTTACTGTCTGAGCCACCACGATGAGCTCAAAAGAGGCAGAGAAACTGCTTGGAGTCCTTCTCTGTTAGAGGCACTGGAGAGAAAAACAAAACATAACTGAATCTTCTCTCTCTCTGCAGCTTAAACTGTGGTAAAGCCAGTGTATTCTGAGGCATACCAGTTTTTTTTTGAATGTGAAGCTTATACCTAACCAAAATGATTTTAAATTATTTTCTTAGTCATTGTAAGAAACACCCCTCTTGGGGGAAAGGAGATGGATCTGTCTCCTCTTGTGAACGTGATACACAGGTTGTCTTTGAAAATCACCTTCTCTTTGTTGATACACCCCAATAAAGCTGCAGGGGGTGGTGGAGGAAAAGAAACCACCCTCTTACACCTCCCTAAAGTCTGACTGGTTCACTGTAGCCCCACAGTAGATGCTGGGCAGGCAAAACCAATATAGGCTAGTTATTCTAGACAGTTCCAAATCCTAAGAGCCAAAGTGTCTTCGTTTGACCACATCACCCAGGAACTTGTTAGAAATGTGGATTCTTAACCGTCTCAGCCTCCACTCTGGATCTGTTCTTGGCAAAACTGCCCAAGTGATTCCTTAGCACATGGAAAGTTTTGAGAAGACAGGGCCCTTGGCCCCCATCTATATGTTCCTTTTCTGTAGTGTTTCCCCACATAACCATAGGCACCTCTGTTCCCCATCAGGACAGACACCTTTGAAATCCTAAAACTGTGTGTGTCAGGAAAGGCCCAGCTGGGCTGAATTGCTTTTAGGAAGCCCTGTACTTTCCTTCACTTTCCCAGGTGGCCCAGTGGTAAAGAACTCATCTACCAATACAGGAGACGTAGGTTCAACCCTGGGTCAAGAATGTTCCCTAGAGGAGGAAGTGGCAGCCCACACCAGTAATCTTGCCTGGGGAATTTCATGGACAGAGAAGCCTGACAGTCTGTGGCTACAGTCCGTGGGGTCACAAATGAGTCAGACACAACTTAGCGACCAAACAACAGCAATACTTTCCTTCAGCCCAGTAATCAGCATGTCCTTTGTCGACTATATAAAAATAATTAAATTACAAAAAAAGGACAAAAGGTGGTCCTGACTGTTAAAAAAGAGCTGTAGTGGCATACATTGTAATCACTGCTTCAGACTTATAGGTCTACTCCTTAAAGGTAAGCTGTGTATATATACAGTTGCCCTTTTCTTAGCTAAACAAAATGAAATGGGATTTTGAAAATTGGGGATAGATGAATGAGGTCTTTATAATAATCACTTGCATTTACTCCTCAGTTCTTGTTCTTGCTCTCTTCATTTCCTTTCAGATGGAAGCATTTTTAATGAGATAAATTGGAAAAAGGGGGTCAGGGAAACGAAAAGATAGAAAAATTTTGCTGAGCTTGGTAGCTATTCTCAGTTCTTACAGTGCTTGAAAAGTAATATTTTGTTGCTACTAAATCTAATTAATAGCTAGCTGGTACTCATCAAGACCTCATTTCTTTCGACCTGGAAGGCAGTTGGAAAGATACACAGATCTGTGTATTATCACAGCAAACGAAGTCTCTCTTTTTCCCTTAATGACTTAGAATTTTATTGGCAATGTCGACAGCAGATAGACAGCTGGGTTTAAAAAATAGAATGCATCTCAGGGTGTTCACTGTGTCATGTAATAAAATGGGTATTGATAGAATTACTTAAATAAAACAGTTTTGAAATTGGAATCTAAACTGTGTACCAGGCAGCCCTGATTCTCCACTGAGTCTCCAACCTTTTCCTGAATATTTGGATCAACAAGTCTTTGGGAGCCTATTCTCTGCCCAGCGCCGACTAATCAGAATGCTGTGGACCAAAATGGATTTAAACACAAAGAGAGGGTGAAAATGCTCATCCGGGAGGGGGAGGGGACGGGCGGGGATTACAGTGCCCAGCCCTGCATCTTTGCCGGTGTGGGGTGCAGCTGCGGGCTGTTAGTGGCGAGAGCATCTCCTCCATTCTGAGCAGACCAAGTATGAATTGACTGGGTTAGCTGATGTGCTGTTGGCTCAAGTAAAGCAGCTCAGGCCCTAATTGTAGTGATCAGACATGGGGAGTCCAGGCAGAAGGGGAGGGGCAGCGATTGCAAATGCTGCTTATTTCAAGGGCCAGAGCTGCTTCCGAGGGCTGCCTGAGCACCCCGTCTTCATTCACCACCTCCCTCATCCAAATCAATTATTTCTGTTGAAGCACACCCAGGACTGGATGATGTTTCGTGTTTGTCAGGTAGAGTGTTACTCAGTTTGGCAAATATTTGTTAAGTATCTACTTTGTGCCAGGTCCTTGGTGTAGCAGTTTAAGCCTCAGATCCACCATTTGGTTTGTCACAAGAGCACAGCCAACATCCATCAGCACTTTGCATGTCCATAATTTATTCTATGGTAATAATCTGGCAGCCCTGCTTTCAAGCCCGACTCTTATCAATAAAGCATGACAGAGAAATCTGCACAGTGTGTTTGGGGAAATAGCTTACAGGAAGAAACACGATGTTACAACAAAATTGGCCTGATCCAAGCATAGCTAAGGTCTGACATGGACAGGGGATGGTTACAGTTAATTAATTTTTTTTTTGTTGTTGTTGTTAAATCATTTTTAATCTGTTGTGGGAAAATGGAAGTTTTCCTTAATCCAGATGAGAAGTGAGAAAGTCTGTCTGTTTGCAGATGTTTGTCATTTAGTTCAAACACACAGATGATAGTCTGCATATTTTGGTTTCCATCTGGACATGTTCTGTGTGCCTGAGTACAGAGCACAGTGATAATTTCCCACCTCCCTGGACAGAACTGAGCAAGGTGTGGGGTATTTCCTTTGTAGCCTGAATGTAGCTTTGCCATCTGTGTTAACGGTGGACGTTGGGATCAGCACAGTCATTAACATGTGAAGAATTTTATTCATTGTTTTCTTACTTTTTGCCTATAGGAAGAACAGTCTGATTATATAGTGTTACTGCTCAAAGAAATTAACTGAGTAAAACCATGGAAACTATCATGTCTTTCCTTAAAATTGGGAGTGTGGCCTTAAAGTTTGGGTGTTGTCCATGCTGTGTCAACAATGTTGCAGGTCCAGGAAGGGGACCAGAACCTTTGGTAAATGTGTATTTCTTATTGCTACTTGAGGGAGTGGGTGTAAGAATTTCATTTGTAACTTGGTAGCTTGGCCCTAGGCCTTGACCCTTCTACTAAATGAAGTAATATCATATTCATAAGTTATTCAGTAGAAGGCAGAGTACCATTTATATACACATACTCATTGGAAAAGACTCGGATGCTGGGAGGGGTTGGGGGCAGGAGGAGAAGGGGATGACAGAGGATGAGATGGCTGGATGGTATCACTGACTTGATGGACGTGAGTCTGAGTGAACTCCGGGAGTTGGTGATGGACAGGGAGGCCTGGCGTGCTGCGATTCATGGGGTCGCAAAGAGTCGGACTCGACCGAGTGACTGAACTGAACTGAACCAGCTGTGTAGCTCTTGGTGGAACTGTGTTTTAAGATTTCCATATAGGATTAGATTTGAGTTTTAGTCTTGTATCAGTTTTATAGGTTTGGGTATCTGGTTTATATAAAGAATAAGAAGTCTAGTTAATATTTGCCTCACGGTAAAGGTTAGAAAATTTATTTAGTACCATTGTATTCTTTAGCACAATCTAAAAATTAAAATATTTTTAAAAAGAAAGCATCTTTTCTTTCAATTTATACACCTTCAAGGCAAAACCTATTTAGGCAGGTGGACAATTCGTTTTGAAAACAAATTTGAACACTCTTCATCCGAATTGAGTGTCAGCAGGTATGGCCAAAGGTATGATTTTTAGAACAATTTTCAGTGACTCTGGCCAAGAAATATCTCAAGACAGAGTTTTCTTCAAAAGTTGCTTAGTGTGAAATGCTTGGGTTAAGGCAAAAATTTATCTCTGGTCTCCTTTTTCTTGAATTCCCTAAAATTAATTTCAGCTTTGTTTTATCTCTGTATGTGAAGACACTGGATACCACATTTAGCTTAAAAATAAGTGGAATCTTGAAGTTCACATTACGTGTGTGATTGTGAAATAATATATACATTCATTTCTACAAGTTACAGGATTACTTTTGAAAAAAGCAAAAGACCAAACTTACCAGTGGGTTTCAAAATTTTTTTTTAAGGCATAAAATGCTTCCTTCAAATCTCATTGTTCTTGTTGAAGCACAGAATATGAAACACATAAAATGCCTTATTTATTTGGCAAATAATCGGGAGGCTGCTCATGAGACCCTTGCCATCTTAGAGTTTACAATAGGTACTGTTTTTTTGTTTTTTTTTTTTAAGAATTTTTCTTTCTTTCTTTTTGACTGCATGGGCTTTCCTTTCTGTAGTTGTGGTGAGCGGGGGCTACTTTTTTGTTGTGATATGCAGGCTTAGTTCCTCCATGGCATATGAAGTCTTCCCAGACCAGGGATCGAACCTGTGTCCCCTGCATTGGAAGGTGGATTCTCATCTACCACCAGGCAAGTCCCAGTATTTGTTTTTGATATAGGCCAGCCCTTCCCTTTTTTTTTTTTTTGATGAGGATAGTGAGGTCTGAGGTGTCCGAGACTCATTCAGATTAGTGAGTGAGTGGTAGAGGTGGGTTTGAACCTTACAACTCTTGGTTGCTATTCCTGATTATTTCCTCTTTGACAGATAGAAAGGATGATGAACAAAAATGATAATTGGACACATACAATTTCAGAGTCTCAGCTCTTTTTCAGAATTGAATAATTTTCTCAAGGGTTTTATGCCATTTAACTCAACTTTTAGTAACTATGTAAGTGATTGTTGTAAATGGTATAGAACATTTAATGTCAGTTTTCACTTTTTCCCTGGTCTTTTAGTGGTAGGTTATTGCCAACTGCCCACCTTGTCTAAAGCAGCCAAGTTCATTTGTTTAAAGGTTTGATTTAATCTTTTTACCATGTCAAATCTGGTATTAGGTCATTGTCTTGAATTTAGAAAACTTGTTTTAACAGACTATGTGTTGTTTGTTTATAGCATGTTTATTTAAATCTATTAAAATGGACACATTTGCAAGGGCATTGAAGATCCTGTATGTCTTTGATAAATTTGTGAGCCACTTAATTTTTTTATTTTAGCCTTTTAGTGATATTTATGTCAAAATGCATAGACAGAGTGCTTTGTGTTAGTAATTAGAGTCATTTTCCTAATATGAAACTTATCCCCTTAAAGCCTTTGGAACCATTATCTTGGAATATAAAACATAAAACATTATTCTAGCATGGGAAATCCACTTAAGGGGCACAGTTATTGCCATCGTTTGTTTTTCTTTACCAACTAAGATAGGCCTTTGGAACCAAGGGACATTGGCTATGGGAAGGACCACTGGCAGGCAATGAATAGAAATTTTGCACATGCTTGTTTTGAAACTAGGCTACTTCTGTTCAAGGTTGACTGGGCTCAGTGGTAACAAGCTTAAAATGAAATAATGCCTTTTTACCAACACCATCTTGATTCTTCTTGTATGGACTGCTTGAGCCAATGTAACACATAATGTAGAGCAAAACAAGGAATCGATAAAGCCATTAAGCAGCTCACTGTCTGGCCAGGAATGTTGATGAATGGGTTTTCATTTCCCCTTCGGTGTTTTTATTCACCACGGGAAGAAAAGGAGCGGGCCAACAAAGTGGAGAAATTGAGAAGAACGGCTTTCCTTGCTTGAGGGGGCAGTGCAGCTCGCATCTCTGTCTTGTTCCCTTGGAGACTCCTTTCTCTTACCTGTGAGCCAGGACATGGGGTTGCTCATCGTGTGCTGCCCGCTTCCTGACTTTAAGGTTTATCAGTGGATGATAGACTGGAGTTGTCAGACACACTCAGTAACTCATGAATCAGTTAAATTGGTAACTCCGCTCAGAGTCATAAGACCAGTGCCCAAGAGCTTGGGTGCGATGGCCTGTTGTGGGACCACAGGAGAAAATGTCAGTTTGGTTGTCGTATTCGTTTGCTTGGTTGTCGTATTCATTTGCTTGGGCTGTAGTAAAAGGGTACCACAGTATGGGTGGCTTACACAATAGAAATGTATTGTCTCATTGGCTCGAAGTCCAAGATCAAAGGGTGGACAGCATTGGTTCATTTTGAGGGCTTTGAGAACACCTGTTCCCTGCCTCTCTCCTAGCTTCTGGTGGTTTGCTGGCAGTCTGGCATTCCTTGGCTTGTAGAAGCACCGCCCTGATCTCTACCTTTGTGTTCGCACAGTGGTCTCCCTGTGTGCACGTTTCCCCTTTTTATAAGGGTGTTAGTTGTATTGGACTAGGGTCCACCTAATGACTTCATCTTTAAAAAAAATTAATTTCTTTATCTTTATTTTTGGTTGTGCTGGGACTTTGTGTATTGGACTTGGTTGCTCCATGGCATGTGGGGTCTTCCCGGACCAGGGATTGACCTGGTGTCCCCTGCATTGCAAGGTGAGTTTCTTAACCACTGGATCACCAGGGTAGCGCAACAACTTCATCTTTAATTACTTCTGTGATGACTCTGTTTCTAGCTGAGCCCATATTCTGAGGTACTGGGAAATTCGGTCCTGGGGTTGGAAAAGTCAGAGTGGTTTCAATCAAGCCATCTACAGATTGAAAATGAGTAAGCATACACTGTATTTCACGTTTTTTTCTAGGAAAGAAAAAAAACCACAGGTTTCACATAACCTGTGTTCCTTACTATAGCAAACAAATATATTCATGCGTATGAAGCTAGTACATACTTCATAATGGAATAGAATTCAGTAAATCCTGTAGATGAGCAGGAACACTCTAGAATCTTCTCATCTGTTTTTTTTTTTTTTTTCTGGGTATCAAAAAGCATAATAGTTCCAATCTGTAGTTACTTGCATGAAGACTTTGATTTATTTTATTCATGCTCAGTAGAGGGGACAAATGTTGGTGTTATGCAATATGTGTACAATATTATAACATGAAAACATGCCCTGCACTTTTTGGGTGATTTCAAGGGAATTGACAAGGATAATTCTGACTCTTGTTGAAACCTTGTACACTGAGTTTTGAATGTAACCTCATTACCCTAGCTGGTAATCCATGCTAATTAAGTGAAAGTTTGATCATGATGGGTGTTTTTTTGATTGGGGGGGGCAAAAAATAGTCTTAAGGTCGAGTATTTTCAAGTCTGCCGTTAGCAGTGGAACTCATTTTGCAAATAGGACAGACAGCTCACTTGCCTGCGTAATCCTGTTTGTATCCCACAGTAGCCCCATGAGAGCAGATACTGTAACGATTAAGCTGAGGCTCAAGCTGTCCAGGAGTTTCCCTGGTGGCTCAGTGGTAAAGAATCTGCCTGCAATGCAGGAGACTCAGGTTTGATCCCTGGGTCAGGATGATTCCCTTGGAAAAGGAAATGGCAACCCACTGCAGTATTCTCCATGGAGAATCCCACGGACAGAGGAGCTTGGCAGGCTACTGTCTGTGTGGTCAAAGAAGGTCGGATACGACTGAGCACCTAAGCATGCCTGCAAGCTGTCCAAGATCAAGGGCCTTGGCAACAATGGTGGGATTCCAGCCAGGGTGCAAGATGCACCAGGCTCATTGAACCCGTGTCCCTCTGTGACTGTGTTAATAGGACATTCTTAGGCCTCTGTTTCAGGCCCCCCTCGCCTTTAGCCAGCCTGTGCATGCCAGAGGGGCTGAAGCTGTAGCCATCTTGCTCACTCATCAGAGTGCGCAGCTCGTAGCTGCCGTGGTGATGGATCACGGTTTTCAGAGCAGGAGAAGACCGGCTTCCTCATGGTGGCTTCGGTCAGGCACGCAGCTGTGTGGTAGAATCCTGGAGCATGCTGGGCTGGGGTTCGCGGCGGCTGCCTCACGTACACGGGCTTCTGATTTTCTCTGTGGGTCACACTAAATAGTCCATTGTTCATCAAGGAGAGGGGAAATTGATTTCGAATTACTCCTGTATTGGTTAAAACCCAAACTGCCACGAATGCTTTATGGGATCAGGGAGAAGATAGGCCCTGGGTTTTAGCTGCACTAAAACCTGCTTAATTAACCAAACACTGTGTATTACCATCCGACAGCAAGTGTGCCCACTCTTCTGCAGAAGGGCTTGAGTTAGAAGACCGAACTCCCGAGGGCCAGGAGTGGCTGAGACCTGTGCGGGCGGAGGATTTATGCTCTGGGTGCTTCCCTTCTGCTCTGCGCCTCCTTGGCCTGGTGTCAGGAAAGCTGTTTCTGCAACCTGGGGAGAACTGGTGGGAAGGTCTCAGGAACTTTGTAAGCTCGTTATTAAACACAGTCTTATGAAGCACAACATTATGTAAAATTTACAACCAAATCATATTTACGAAGTAAAAAATACTCCTCAATTCCTTATTTCAGTTTAAAATTTTATTTATTTTTATTTTTTATTTTTGGCCGCGTTGGGTTGCTGTGAGGGTTTTTGCTCTAGTTGTGGAGGGCAGGGGCTACTCTCTCGTTGCGGTGCGTGGGCTTCTCATTGCTGTGTCTTCTCCTGTTGTGGAGTGCAGGCTCTGGGACGCTAGGGCTCCAGTCGTTGAGGCTGCTGGGCTCTAGAGCACAGGCTCAGTAGTTGTGGTGCACGGGCTTAGTTTTCCTGTGGCACGCGGGATCTGCCCGGACCAGGAATCGAACCTGTGCCTCCTGCATTGGCAGGCGAATTCTTTACCACTGAACTGCGAACGAAGCCCCCTAAGCGAATGCATTTTATTGTTGTCTGTGCTCTTGAGCTTCTGCCTGATGTATCTGTATGGTAGAGATGCTGTCTGAGGATGTGCTGCTGTAGATCTCTTTCCTGTTTCCATTTAGTGCTGTCCCGTGAGCAGGGTGAAGTGAGCTGGGTGGGAATATTCACACGATGGTCATCAGCACATGCTACAGGGGAACACTCTATTGAAGTTTCAGCTGGAAAGGAAAGAAATCAACACAAAGTAGCTCAAGTGGATAGAAGAACGGATTGATGCCCTACTGTAAGGGTATACCAGGTTCAGGCCTGGCTGGGTTCAGGTCCTCCACCCGTTTATCAGGTCTCTCTGTTCCTTTTTGGGCAGTTCTTGTGATGTTGATAAATGACCACCTTCAATCCCCCAACATCCACAAACTTTGTTGACATAGTGCTCCGTATTTCTTTTTTTTTCCTCAACAACAACAAAATTTTGTCCATGCTGCATGTCATATGAGATCCTAGTTCCGCAGCCACTGCCCCCTGCATTGGAAGCATGGAGTCTTAACTACTGGACCACCAGGGAGATGATCTCTCTCTTTCTGTTTTTTAAATTAATTAATTTTTTATTGAAGGATAATTGCTTTATAGAATTTTGTTTTCTGTCAAACTCAACATGAATCAGCCATAGGTAGACATATATCCCCTCCCTTTTGACACTCCCTCCCATCTCCCTCGCCATCCCACCCCTCTAGGTTGATATAGAGCCCCTGTCTGAGTTTCCTGAGCCATACAGCGAATTCCCTTGGGCTATCTATTTTACATATGGTAATGTACGTTTCCATGTTACTCTTCCCATGCATCTCACCCTCTCCTCCCTTCTCCCCATGTCCATCAGTCTCTTTTCTATGTCTGTTTCTCCACTGTTGCCCTGTAAGGAAATTCTTCAGTACCATTTTTCTAGATTCTGTATACGTTAGAATATGATATTTATCTTTCTTTTTCTGACTCACTTCATTCTGTATAATAGGTTCTAGGTTCATCCACCTCATTAGAACTGACTCAAAGGCGTTCCTTTTTATGGCTGAGTAATAATCCATTGCGTATATGTACTATAACTTCTTTATCCATTCGTCTGTCGATGGCCATCTAGGTCGCTTCCATGTTTTAGCTATTGTAAATAGTGCTGCAGTGAATAATGGATACATGTGTCTTTTTGAATCTTCTCCTCCATATTTTTACAGAGAAGAAATCTTCCTGAGCCTAGATATCATGTCTTACTCTTAATTATCGAGACTTGGGTCACATTGGGCTGGACTAATAACTGGACAGGCTCAGATAATGTCCTCACCACTGTGGCTGAGGTAAAAGGTAACTCCCCTACCTTAGCCTGTTGGAATGGGTTTCTCTTAGAAAAGACGGGTCTTTACCAAAGGAAGAAAGAAGGAGCATTGAACAAGTGAAAGTTCTTCTTTGGACCCTGGAGTGACAGACACATCCTGAGTGAATGACCCTGATAAAATTTCAGGGGTCTGGACGTGGAATTCCTTATCCCTCCTTCCTTCACACCATTGCCAGTGAAACAGTAATGGTTTGGACAGCTGCCTGTGAAATACAAGCTTTGAGTAACGGGCAGTCCCTGGTAGGTTTTTATTTTTGTGTAAATCCTCCATCTACGTGACATGGGCCTCCTTTAAAGACTTATAAACACTGTCCTGAGAAAATGCCACATGAATTCAGAAGTCGGATCAAGCTATGTTCTTTGGGATTCGTTAAAGCTGAAATGCCTGGGGCCAAATCCTGGCCAGATGGATCAAACGTTGCACCAAATCTGAGGCTGCACAGAATGGAGCGCACTGATATGCTCATTGTATAGGACTTTTCTTTGCCATGAAAGGGCAGCTCCACAAACTCTTTAAATCTTACATGACTTTGTTTTCAGGGGGTCTGAGAATGTAGCTGGACATTTTTGATTAGGAACCTCTCTCTCATGCTTCTCCTTAGAATTAAATTCCCCGTGAGTCAGCCTGTCAGTTCAGTCGCTCAGTTGTGTCCAACTCTTTGCAGCCCCATGGACTGCAGCACACCAGGCTTCCCTGTCCATTACCAACTCCCGGAGCTTGCTCAAACTCATGTCCCTCTAGTTGGTGATGCCATCCAACCATCTCATCCTCTGTCGTCCCCTTCTTCTCCTACCTTCAATCTTTGACAGCATCAGGGTCTTTTCCAGTGAGTCATTTCTTTGCATCAGGTGGCCAAAGTATTGGAGTGTCAGTTTCAGTATCAGTCCTTCCAGTGAATATTCAGGACTGATTTCCTTTAAGATGGACTGGTTTGATCTCCTTACAGTCCAAGGGACTCTCAAGAGTCTTCTCCAACACTATAGTTCCAAAGCATCAATTCTTTGGTGCTCAGCTTTCTTTATGGTCCAGCTCTCAGTCAGTCAGTCGGTTCAGTCGCTTAGTCATGTCTGACTCTTTGCGACCCCATGAACCCACAGGATGTCCAGCTCTCATATCCCTATATATCAGCCTAGAGGCGGACATTACTCCCCTTGATGAAGTCACATTTGAGGAGGGCCAACCTGGAAAGGAAGGGAAGAAGCTGGATTCTTGTTGATGTCTTTGAGTGGCTGAATCTACCTGAGGCCTACCCTTCCAGTGGACTTTATTTTATGTGACGTAATAAATTCTTGATTGTTAAATCAGTGCTGGTCAGGCTGAGAAGTTGACCAGGGAGAGGGCCTTAGTCCATTTCTAGACCCAGTGAACTGACGGTGGAAAGGTAGGGCTGTAAGCACCCCCACTATCTTCCATGATGCTGGGCTGTGCTGTCACTGATGTAGGGTTAGGTGCTAAAAGAACGTCTTATACCTTTACTGTGATCCCTTGTTATTGGTTGCCTGGCTCTGTCTAGTGTTATCGAAATAATACTGCATCCTTTTGTTGAGAAGGATGAACTCTATGGGGAAGGGGGGCTTTGTCAATTACATCCACCAAGGTGGAAGGAGGTTCAGAGTGAGAAGTGGGGAGCAACACTGTATGTTTGCCATGTGGTCAGATTCAGTCTGAACACGTTACTGAGGTCTTTGGCCTCTGTAGAGGGTTTGATATAGATTAATATAATGAAACTATGACCTTTTCCATTTATGAAAATTATTCTTGAGGTTTATAAGCCTTCATTATGGAAAGGGCCTCACCCTTTACGAACCCATGGACTATAGTCCTCCGGGCTCCTCTGTCCATGGAATTCTTCAGGCAAGAATACTGGAGTGGGTTGCCATTTCCTATTCCAGGGGATCTTCCTGACCCAAGGATCAAACCCGGGTCTCCTGAATTGCAGGCAGATTCTTTATTGTCTGAGCCACGGCTGCCTCTATACCCAAGGAATGATTGAGTTGTGTCTAACGTAATCCAGAAAGTTTCAGGCTCTTGGAATAGTGCAAAACAGAAAGAGGTCCCTATCTGACCTTTACTGTGAAGGTAAATTGGCTGGAAGCGTCCCCACCATCTCTAAACAGTTCAGATGTTTCTTGTTCCTTTTTCAAATAAGAAGTAACATTGTATTATATTTATTTATTTTTAAAAATACTTGTTCATTTATTTGGCTGCCCCAGGTCTTTGTTGCAGCATGCAAAACCCGGGCTCCCTGCATTGGGGATTCGGAGTCTTAGCCACTGGATTACCAGGAAAGTCCCTAACACTGTGTTTTAGAGAAAATGTTTTCTTATTTTTATCAGTTTATGTAGGTTATTCTTCACAGTCTATTTCTAATTAGTTAAAAACTAAAGATAGTCCTTCTACTCCTAATAATATAGGTAAGCGTGGTTATGCGCAGTGGATTTTCACATTTAAATGTTTTGTTTTGACCTGATGTGGAAACGCAGTGAGGTGTCAACTCCCATCTGTACTACCTGGTTTTGAATCCCGGTTCTGCCACCTGCTGGCTGTGGGAGCTTCGCAAATTGCTTAATGTCTTTTTGCCTCAGTTTCCTGATCCGTAAAATAAAAGCAATTATAGTGCTGACCTTGTGAGTGTGTGCAGATTAGCAGTTTAATACACGAGCCCATTTAAAGTGCTTGGACCGGCGCCTGGGACGCTGTCGGTGCTCCGTGTATTTGGTACCAGCCATCATCACAATAACGATAATCAAATCTGCAAGACTGCTGCGACTGGCTGTGTCATCAGGTTCTGTTAAGAGATTTTGAAAGACCTGAATCACTGGGTAGATGTAGTGTCGCTCTTTCTTAGATTACGAGTGATTTATCGCTGGATATAAAAAATTGCCCTGGGAAACAAGCATGGGAGAAGGAGTCCCCATAGGGCAGGGATGCTGGTCCACAGCCAGCAGTCCTCATAGCAGATGGATAAAGAGATTATGTAGTGTGTTTGCCTAGATGGATTTGGCTGTACTCAGGGTGATGGTAAGTACAGGAACTGATTGTTACTTAAGAGCTCAACACTAAAGCATGTAGCATTTAATAAAACAAACATTTGTCTGTTAAATGGCTGTTCCTTTCAAAGGTAGGTCATTCTCTCATTTTATTCACTTAAATGGTACTTATTCTCTTACCTTTTCATTCTTTTTCTCTGGATGGCAAAAGCAGTATGAGTTTTTGAACAAAAATCCTGGTCACCTTGTAATAGTTAAAACGTATGGGGTTGACAGCTGACAAAACCTGGGTTCCAGGTCTGAAGACACGGATTCTGCCATGATCTTGTGAGGACATTAGACAACCTCTCCTGGGCTCAGTCTCCTCATCTATAAAATGGGGATAACCTGTCCTCAGAACCTTGATGTGCTCCTCAACTGGAATCCTGTATGTTAAGAGACTAGCACAGTGCCTTCCTTGTCCGTTTCTTTTTGAGCAAATAATTTTTCTTTAATTTTTTTCCCCCAATACACTGAAGAATCTTTCAATGCTGCCGGCATTTGATGCGATCCTGGGCTACAAGTCTGCCCATTCCTTTTCAGCTGGTCCTGTGATGGCAGAACCTGTCATCTCACCTTCATTGTTTACTATGACCGCTGCGTTATCTTCAGAGTAAAGGACCACACCATCTTTTCTCTAGTGTGACCTCTCTTGTCACATTACCACTGCTGGATGTACCTTCTTTCTGAGCTCTGGTTTGCCTTTCTGGAACGTGACCATCACCATGTCACCCACACCAGCAGCAGGAAGTCTATTCAGCGTCCCTTGATCCCCTTCACAGAGATGATATACAGATTTTGGCTCCTGGGTTGTCAGCACAATTGATCATGGCCCCAGCCGGAAGACAGAAAAGTGTTAGTTGCTCAGTTGTGTCCGACTCTGTGACACCATGGACGATAGCCCTCCAGGCTCCTCTGTCCATGAGATTTTCCAGGCAAGAATACTGGAGTGGGTAGCCATTCCCTTCTCCAGGAGATCTTCCTGACCCAGAGAGCAAACCCGGGTCTCCTACATTGCTGAAAATTCTTTACCTGCAATGACAAACACTGGTCCACTGTCTCCTTTCTCACAGTCTTCAAGCTAAGAATTGTTCTTATATTTTTTTAATGGTTAGGAAAATATCAAAAGAATAATATCTTGTAACACAGGAAAGATTTACGAAAATTTCAGTGTCTGGAAATAACATCTCATTGGAACCCTGTCATGCCTGATCACTGACGTATCTTCCCTGGTTACTTTAAAGCTACAAAGGAATGAGTAGGTACAGTTGTGATGCGCAGCCTAGAAAGTCAAAAATCTCTATGTGGCTCGAGTTTGCAGATGCCTGCCATCTGAGCCACCAGGAAAGCCCCAGGGAAATCTGGAATGTTGTACCAGAGGACTCACCACGTACTTGCTCTGACATCTTGAATGCCAGAAAGGAACAGAAAGTCTCCTTATCATTTTAAAATTTTATCTTTTTTGCCACTTTATTTCACACCACTGTCTTGCTACCAAATCAGCAAACTTAGAAGCTTTTCTGGGAGTTTTATGTACCTTATGCCATTTTTTGCTGAGTTTTCTGAGAAGGGAGCCTAGATAGCGAGGAGAGAAGAGTTTTTCTTTCATATTTTTCTAGTTTGAAGCTGTTCTCCTCAAATCTGTGGGTGAATTACAGCAGGCATCCATAAACTCTGTCAAAAGCCACTGTAGAGATTTTTGACTTTCTAGGTAGCTCAACGCAACTGTAGCTACTCATTCCTTTGTAGCTTGAAAGTAACCAGGGAAGATATCTCAGTGATCAGGCATGACAGGGTTCCAATGAGATGTTATTTACAGACACTGAAGTTTGAATTCTGTAAACTTTTCCTGTGTTACAAGATATTATTCTTTTGACTTTTTCTTAACCATTAAAAAAATACAAAAACCATACTTAGCTTGAAGACTATGAGAAAAGAGACAGTGGATCAGTGTTTGTTGACTCTAGCATTGAAGTTTTGATAAATCATTTTATAATGTATGCAGTGATGAGGGCTCTAGAGCTTGCTGGCCAGCGTCTTGGAATCAAAAGCATCTTTCAGTAATATTCCTGGCGATTCTTCAGCTTGATCACTATTTTCTCTGATGGCCTCGGTCCAGAGTGAGGTGCCCGCCTGCCTCTGGTTCAGGGTTCAGTTCAGTTCAGTTGCTCAGTCGTGTCCGACTCTTTGCGACCCCATGAATTGCAGCATGCCAGGCCTCCCTGTCCATCAACAACTCCCGGAGTTCACTCAAACTCACGTCCATTGAGTTGGTGATGCCATCCAGCCATCTCATCCTCTGTCGTCCTCTTCTTCTCCTGCCCCCAATCCCTCCCAGCATGAGTCTTTTCCAAAGAGTCAACTGTTCTCATGAGGTGGCCAAAGTACTGGAGTTTCAGCTTTAGCATCGTTCCTTCCAAAGAACACTCAGGACCGATCTCCTCTAGAATGGACTGGTTGGATCTCCTTGCAGTCCAAGGGACTCTCAAGAGTCTTCTCCAACACCACAGTTCAAAAGCATCAATTCTTCGGCACTCAGCTTTCTTCACAGTCCAACTCTCACATCCATACATGACCACTGGAAAAACCATATCTTTGACTAGACGGACCTTTGTTGGCAAAGTAATGTCTCTGCTTTTGAATATGCCATCTAGGTTGATCATAACCTTCCTTCCAAGGAGTAAGCGTTTTTTAATTTCATGGCTGCAGTCACCATCTGCAGTGATCTTGGAGCCCAAAAACATGAAGTCTGATGCTGTTTCCACTGTTTCCCCATCTATTTGCCATGAAGTGACGGGACCAAATGCCATGATCTTCGTTTTCTGAATGTTGAGTTTTAAGCCAACTTTTTCACTCTCCTCTTTCACTTTCATCAAGAGGGCTTTTAGTTCCTCTTCACTTTCTGCCATGAGGGTGGTGTCATCTGCATATCTGAGGTTACTGATATTTCTCCCAGCAATCTTGATTCCAGCTTGTGGTTCTTCCAGCCCAGCGTTTCTCATGATGTACTCTGCATATAAGTTAAGTAAGCAGGGTGACCATATACAGCCTTGATGTACTCCTTAGAACCAATCTGTTGTTCCATGTCCAGTTCTAACTGTTGCTTCCTGACTTGCATATAGGTTTCTCAAGAGGCAGGTCAGGTGGTCTGGTATTCCCATCTCTTTCAGAATTTCCCACAGTTTATTGTGATCCACACAGTCAAAGGCTTTGGCATAGTCAATAAAGCAGAAATAGATGTTTTTCTGGAACTCTCTTGCTTTTTCGATGATCCAGTGGATGTTGGCAATTTGATCTCTGGTTCTTCTGTCTTTTCTAAAACCAGCTTGAACATCTGGAATTTCACGGTTCAACAGAATGGGAAAGACTAGAGATCTCTTCAAGAAAATTAGGGATACCAAGGGAACATTTCATGCAAAGATGGGCTCAATAAAGGACAGAAATGGCATGGACCTAACAGAAACAGAAGATATTAAGAAGAGGTGGCAAGAATACACAGAACTGTACAAAAAAGATCTTCACGACCTAGATAATCACAATGGTGTGATCACTCACCTAGAGCTAGACATCCTGGAATGTGAAGTCAAGTGGGCCTTAGAAAGCATCAGTACGAACAAAGCTAATGGAGGTGATGGAATTCCAGTTGAGCTCTTTCAAATCCTGAAAGATGATGCTGTGAAAGTGCTGCATTCAATATGCCAGCAAATTTGGAAAACTCAGCAGCGGCCAGAGGACTGGAAAAGGTCAGTTTTCATTCCAATCCCAAAGAAAGGCAATGCCAAAGTATGCTCAAACTACCGCACAATGCACTCATCTGGTTCAGGGTACACGTGGCCTATTTCCAGTTAGGAAAGTTAGTGCTGTGAGCTGGGGTAGCTGATGGGGATGAATCGCCTGATTGCCTCCCTGAAAAGTTGTTAACTTCTCCACCGCTTTTGAAAGGAATTTCAGCTTTATGCATTCTCCAACCTCTTTTGTTCCTTGTTTTTTTTTTCTCCCTCCTGTCTTCTCCACTGTAAAGGTGCATTAGTGTATTCTCATTGCAACACTTTAGAGTTCGTGGAATGGGCAGTGAGCAGTTATATCCCATAACAACAGGATAATCAATGGAAAGAGATAGATTACTAGGCTGTAAATCATGTGAGAGAATTGATGATATCAGCTTTGGGGGGAATGGGATCTTACTACTTGTTCTGAATTCTCTGGTTCCTGGAATTAATTTTTTTCTTTTTCTTTTGTATTTGTAATCGTTTGATGGAACAGCCTTTGCTGTGAACCAGAGGATGACAAAGAACAGGTCAGCCGATCTGCACATGCTCTCCTTTCCTCTCTATCTGCGCTTACCCTGGTATAATTTCAGATCTAGAATGTGAAATGCTATTACTGTGGCCATGGTCAGCACTGCAGAGTGGAATAGACTTAGGCTGTCAGAGTTGAAAGAACATTTATTCCTCCGTATTCAAAAGTGAAGAAAACCACACCCTTCACACGAGGATACTCAAAAAATCTAGCAGCATTCTAGCAAAGGCAGTTAACCAGCAATAGAAAGCAAAGGACTTTTTTTTTTCTTTCCCCATTTTTAAGAGAAGTAGACTGTGCCTTTTACTTTCTGACTTAATGCAGAGAGAGAAAAAAATGCTAAAGGTATATATTTTTTAAGGCCTAAACCAGAGACATTTTGGAGTCTTTTCATCTAGCAAATCCAACCTCCCTCTTTAAAGCAGAGCATCAGGATTGCTTCAATATTTAGGTATTAATATTCCCTTGTGGCTCAGTCAGCTCTTTGAAAATGAATTTCTCGGCAGTTCTGTCACAATTAAGGAAGACATGCTGAGGTGAAAGGGAATTGGTGTGTTTCTTAGATTGGAAGGATATGTTGAGTCAAATGAACATTCTTTCAAGGTTAAATTATCTATTTAAAACCCTCCCAATTACAGTGCCAGGTATAATCTTTGATGAGATTCAGGCAGAACAGATGACTTAATCTGTGGGAGAGGGAGTCTCTTTGTAAAGAAGAAAGCTGTGAAATCATAATGAAGTGGACATTGTTTATGATCAGGGGAAAATAGTTACATAGATTGAGCATGGTGTGGTCTCAGTAAACCATGAGCCGTTATTGGATCACTGAAGACCTCCTAATACAGAAGGATGGGTGGGTTTTTTGTCCTGTTTTTTCTTTTAAGAATCAGGAGATGATCGTCATCAGAAAACCACCAGTGGTATACTGTGACCCGTATGCACTCTGACCCAAGGAACCAGGATGGTATATACCGTTTTGTTTAGAAGGTGGACTCATAATGTGGGTTTCTAGAACAATTATCCAAGTCCTACTGGCTTTACCTCACAGATAAATCTGGCCAGAGCTCTCTATCTCGCTGTGATACTGACTTGGTCTCGGCCACCATCCTGCCTAGGAGACAGCCTTCTAAGTGGTTGCCCTACTTCAGAAGCATCTGTGACACATGATAAGCCCAGATTCTCACCCGTGTTCCTGCTTTCCCTTACATCATCTTGTACTCATCCCCATTCACTCCCTCCCTCCCTTCTTCCAGTTGTGTGACTAGGATGGTCCTAAAGTTCTGGCTCCATCCTGTCTCTGCATCCTGACAATTGTTGCCTGGGGTTGCCTTCATGGTGTAATACTTAAGTATAGACCCTGGAGCCACACTGGTAGGTTCAGATCCTGGTTGTGCTGCTAACTAACCTGGATGAGTTACTGAAACCTTTGTCTCAGCTTCCTCATCTTTAAGTTGGGTGTAACGCTAATTCTACTTGAAATACTTAATAAAAATTCTACATAAGGTTGTTGTAAGGAATACATAAATTAAAATGTGGAAAGCACTTAGACCATTGCTTTGCACTCAGTAAGACTGCATAAGAGTTAGATGATGATACCATTTTGTTGTACAGTCCGTGTCAAAATTGTCTTCTCTACCCCTAGGGTTTTTGTGTGTTTGGTCCTTCTCATGTATATCTCAGCACAAGTGTCCTTTCTGAGTGACCTTCTCTATTCACTTTCTGAAAGTGCTCGTGCCTTCCATAGCCACCTTCCACTCTACCCATTACAGTTAAAAAAAATTTTTTTTTTCAACCATAGAAGAAAAGACAACCTATAGGATAGGAGAAAATATTTGCAAACAATGCAACTGACAAGGGGTTAATTCAAAGTATACAAATAGCTTACATAACTCAATATGAAAAGCAAAAAGCCTGGTGGTGCAGTGAGTAAGAATCCGCCTGCCAATGCAGGGGACATGGGTTTGCTCCTTGGTTCTGAATGATTCCATGTGCCACAGAGCAACTAAGCCAATGTGTCATGATTTCTGAGTCCACACTCTGGAGCTCCTGAGCCACAACTACTGAAGCCCACATGCTCTAGAGTCTTCTCTGCAACAGGACAAACCACTGCATTGAGAAGCTTGCATACCACATTAAAGAGTAGCCCTCCAGTCCTTGCTCCACGTAACCAGAAAACGCAGGAGCAGCAATGAAGACCCAGCATAGCCAAAAATAAATAGATAAACAATTGAATAAATAAAAAACAGAATTCTAGTTGAAAAATGGACAGAAGACCTGAATAGACATTTCTCCAAAGAAGGATTACAGGTTGTCAAGAGGTAGATGAAAAGATGCTCAACAACACTCATTACTAGAGAAATGCATAGCAATGGTCAGAATGTCTACAAACATTTGTCTATAAGATTTACTGTCTACAAACAATGAATGCTGGAGAGAGTGTGGACAAAAGAGAACTCTCCTACACTGTTGGTGGGAAAGTAAATTGGTTCAAGCACTATGGAAAACAATGTAAAGGGTCTTTTAAAAACTAAAAAGAGAGATACCATGTGATCGAGCAATCCCATTCCTGGGCATGAATCTGTAAACGACAAAAACTCTCATCCGAAAAGACGCATACAACCCCAGTGTTCATAGCCACATGAATGACTAAGACTTGGAAGCAACCTAAATGTTCATCAACAGAAGAATGCATACTGAAGATGTGGTACATCTAAACAGTGGGATATTACTCAGCCATTAAAAGAATCAAATATTGCCATTTGTAGCATCTTGGATGCACCTAGAGAATATAATACTGAGTGAAATAAGTCAAAGATAAATACTGTATGATAGCACTTAAATGTGGAATTATAAAATAATACAAATGATTTTACTTACAGAATGAATAGCCTCATAGACATAGAAAACAAACTTAAGGTTGCCAAAGGGAAAAGGGGGTCATGGGGGACGTATGGAATTAAGAGATACACACTATGTATGAAATAGATAAACAATGAGGATTTACTGTATAGCACTGGGAACTATATTCAATATGTTATAATAACTTCAGTTGAAAATAATCTGAAAAAGTATATAAATAAGTTGGCTGTACACTTGAAACGAACACAATATTGTAAATTAATTATACTGTAATTAAAAAACAAAACAGGGCTTCCTTGGTGGTTCAGTGGTGAAGAGACACGGGTTCAATCTGTGATCCAGGAAGATCCCACATGCTGTGCAGCAACTAAGCCTGTGAGTTACAGCTACTGAGCCTGTGCTCCACAGAGCCCAGAAGCTGCAGCTACTGAAGCCTGAGTGCCTAAAGCCTTAGCTCTGGAATAAGAGAAGCCACCGCAATGAGAAGCCCGCACACCACAGCTAGAGAGTAGCCCCACTCGCTACAACTAGAGAAAAGGCCTCCCAGCAATGAAGACCCAGCATAGCCAAAAATAAATACAATTTTTTTTTTTGTCTTTGAAACTGTCTCTTTATTGAAATAGAGTTGATTAATAATATTAAGAAATTGCAACAAATAAAACTTACCCCCCTGCAAACCAGTTTGAATTTATTGCCAACCTCGTGCCCTGTCATCTCTGAATACTTGTATGTATTTCCTAGATACAAGGATACTCTCCTGTAGTGCCGTACTATGTCCATCACAACTGAGAAATTAACTTTGATACAACATTGTCATTTAAATATCGGGCCTCATTCAAATGTGCCCAGATTCTCCCAATTAATAAAGGAGCCATTTGAGATCATGTGCCAGCGTCCTTTATTTCTGGAAGATTCCTCAGGCTTTCTTGGACTTTTGTGATCAGTATTTTGACGTTAACAAACCAATGGTTTTGTAGACTGTCCATCAATTTGGGTTTATCTGAGGACTCCTCACCAGTAAATTTGGTTTATGTGTCAGGGCAGAAATATCACTGAAATAATGCTGTGTTCCTTTCATCGAATCTTAATCAGGTGGCATGTGATTTCCTTATGTCCCTTTGCTGGTGATGTTGATAAAGACAACATCTTCCAGGCTTCTCTATTGTATACTCCCCCCCGCCTTTAAAGTCTTTATTAAATTTATTACAGTATTGCTTCTGTTTTACATTTTGGTTCTTTTACTTCGAGGCATGTGGGATCTCAGTTTCCTGACCAGAGAGTGAACCCACACCTCCTGCATTGGAAGGCAAAGCCCCAACCACTGGACCACCAGGGAAGTCTCTTTCCCCCACTTGAAGGCCATTCTCTTTAAACTTTCATACTGTTTATTTATACATCTGTTGGAAATCATGAATTTCTGTTTCACTTAATGGGTTATAATCTGTTACTATCCTTATTTTGATGCTCACAGTCCCCCCACATTTAGGTAGTGGGTGTTCCTTCCAGCCAGTTCCTGTGTCCTTTTGACGTGTGTTGCTATCATTATGTCAGTGCTTCCTTACTTTCTGGAGCAAGAAGTTCTAGGTTTATTTTGTTTGGCCAAGGTGTTGAGCAGCCGTGGAGCTCTGATTCCTTTTAGAGAAGAATGAACTTGAGAAACCAAGAACTGGGCATTATATGGAAGTTCATTGCTCCTGAGATGTTACAGTTCCCAGACCCTCTTAGTGGACACAAATAGGGATTGTGTATGTCCATGTATGTGGGGCTTCTTCCCCTTGGCACTAGTGGTAAAGAACCTGCCTGCCAGTGCATCAGACATAAGAGACACGGGTTTGATCCTTGGGTCAGGAAGATCCCCTGGAGAAGGGCATGGCAACCCACTCCAGTATTCTTGCCTGGAGAATCCCATGCACAGAGGAGCCTTGTGGGCTACAGTCCATAGAGTCACAGAGAGTCAGACACGAATGAAGCAATTTAGCATGCATACACAGTAGTCTATCCACACACACACACATTTACATCTATGTATTACTGGGTTTTTATGTATTAGGAATCACAAGTTCACTACCTCCAATTCCATTTGGACACCACTTGGCTCAATTTAGTTTTCTCTTTTCTGTAACTCCCCTTCTGTGGCAGTGAGAAACTCTTGAATATAGTTAGTTATCCAATGACTTGCTCCCTATGTTGGGCCGCTCTTCTATACAGACATCCTTTTTAACTCTCAGATACCAATAGCCCATCCAGGTCCTTCACACTACCCCTTTCGCTCACTCCGCTCCATCCCACAGACCCAGAAGCCGCCTTCACTAGAATTGGGCGCCCTTTGTGAACAGATGGTGCTTTTATGGAAAGAAAATGGTAGCTCTGTCTCCTGGCAGAGAGCAGCCCTATGCCGAGGTACTCAGCTTGGCACATGGAAGATGTGGGCTACATTTCACTAGTCTAGATTGACCTTCGTCTTGTACATCGAGTATCCAAGTTGATGTGGCTCTTGATGAGTCTCCTCCTGGGCTACACTGGATTGATCCATGGTGGGCTCCTAACCCACTGCTGCTATACTCAGAGATTCGCTGCTGTGTTGAACCAAGGAGATTTGAATATTGGAGGATGTTGGCGATTTGAGAAAGGATTTTACTGGTAGATGACTTCTTGCCTTTCGCCCTGGAAGACAAGAAATTGGTTGGACAGACAAAAAAGAAAGTTGATGCAAAGAGAGAACATGGAGATGGAGGACTTTTGGAGGCTTCCTAGAGGAACTGAGTGCCCTATCTAGTTTGTGTCTGAGGCTAGCTGCATCCCTGTTTTGGTATTGAGCGACAGCCCCATGTTCTTACACTAAATTGACTCTTGAAGTTAAATTATCTCAATGCAAGTCTTATGTCCAAACCCCAAGTCAAGGGACAGAGAAGCTCTCTGTGGAACTGCACAGACTGGCAAAGAACCTGGATGCAGGGGCGAACCATCCAGCCCACCATGAAGAGGTCAAATTGTTCGCCAAAGGCTAACCCATTAATAAGCGGCAGAGCTAGGAATCAAATGAGGTCTGTCCAATTAGGGCGTCAGCATTTAATCACTTTAGTATTGCTTCTGGATATAATAGTCAGGGACTTGATTTGCATGTGGGTTTATCAGTGTGTGCAGGCAGTTTAAAAGGGGATTCCTCTCCTTGCTCTCTCCTGCTCTCTTGTTTGCGGGAAGTTTGCTTTCAAGAAGATAGCGTTAGTCAGATACAGAACTTCTTCCAAGAACCAGATGGCCTTCATTTCTTTCTTCCTGATTAGCTATATAAAGCTAATTGTCCAACTGAGAGAGGCTTAATTTTACAGGCTTCCATGGGAGGCGTGCTTATCCTTTACAGCTTTTCACCCCCCTCTTGCCTTCCTTGCCAGAGGCTCTGCTCCAGCAGGGAAACCTGAACCCAGTGTTAACAAATTTTGGAAGTTGGATTTTTAGAAAGAATCATCACATACTGGATAGGTGTGAGAGCACTTCTCTTTAATTCTGTGGGTTAAAAGCTGGCACGTGTGCTTCTGAGGTTGTCCATTCTGTGTCTTCTTTGGTTTGTCTCCTTTTAAGTGGCTTTGACTGACGGCTGGAGTTTGTGAGGTGGTTTTCAGATAGTGTCTGCATTAATGTTCTGTAGAGAGAGGGTTGATTGTACTGGAGACCATATTAAGGAGTTGTAATATAAAAATTACATCAAATTATAAACATGCAGGGGCACATTATTATAACTAATTGCTAAGCTTACAAAGAGGCCAAGTGGTACTTGGTAACTCTTATTATTTAGCGTGGTGGAAAAACTGTTTTCCATCAGTGGAAATATTATACTGAAACATCATGCCTTTTATGCAGAGTAAAGATAGTGGCTGGAATGCAGGATCAGCCATGTGCTGTGTGAAAGATGGCAGGCTTAGAAAAACTATTTGTATTTCTGGCAAATTGTCTTAACATAATCCTTATGCCTTTCTGATTTAAAATATGAAAGTTAAAGTTAATACTGAAGTTACATCCATTAAGAAACTGGTAAAACAGTTATGTCTCCCAAGCCTAGAATCTAGTGTGGGGCGTGTGTGTGTGTGTGTCTTGCTCACATAGGTATTGTGAATTCACATTGCATTCCCTTGTAAGGATTTGCCATTTTTAATTAAGACTAAAACATGATGGGGTATTCTAAATGAGGCTTGATTATAATTGTAGATGGCAGTTGAGCTTTTGGAAGCTGGTTTCTTTAACAGTTAAATAAAAATTGTCTTTTTTAGTATTGGTTTGTAGAAATTCAGCAGTGGTGGTTTGGGGAGAAAAAAAGCAACACTTTTACAAAACTCTTCCTTTCCATTAAACTGAATCTCACAGTATATTCATCTTCTGTTAAGTGGGTTTGACTCTGAAAAAATTTTTCTGAGGGCTTTTCTTGACAATTGATTAAATAAAAATTTTTGGCCCATAAAACTGTACTTTCTGGGGATTTTCTGTTGTTGAATATGAAAAACTGTGACAGATATTTTCCAAGTGTTCTTCTCTGGATAGTTATTGATCCAGTGCAATAATAAAGTGGCAGTTGTTTTTTTTTTTTAAAGATAAAGAGTATCTTTCACTATTCATTGACCTTTACTGATAAAAATTAGCATAACCTTCTATTTGGTAGATAAACTTGACATTGTTCAGTGTCCCAGAAAGGTTTATAGTTGTGATAGACATTGCTTGAGTATGTAGTGGATTTTCATTTCTTGTTCCCAGTGTAACCAGGCGTTCACAATTTTGTCCCCCCAACCTCCACCTTTTTCAAGGGGACATTTGGTAATGCCTGGAAGCGTTTTCAGTTGTTAGAACTGGGAGGTAGTGATACTGTCCTTTGCTTGGTTGAGGCTAAGGAGCTGCTAAAGGTCCTGCCAGCCTCCCACAGGGAAGAATTATCTGGTATAAAATGTCAGTAGTGAGGCTATAGAGAAGCACAGCACTAAGCAGAAAACTTATCCTGCCTTTGTTCCCCACTGTCAAAATGGGTATGGATTTTCCACGGACCAGCTTTCCTGGTGGCTCAGATGGTAAAGAAGCTGGCTTCAATCAATGCAGGTGACCTGGGTTCAGTCCCTGGGTTGGCAGGATCCCCTGGAGAAGGGAATGGCAACCCATTCCAGTATTCTTGCCTGGAGAATCCCATGGACAGAGGAGCCTGGGGGCTACCGTCCATGGGGTCGCAGAGATTTGGATACGACTGAGACTCTAACACACGTGCTCCATCTTAACCTCCCATTGCGGTCCCAGTGGGTGGTGCATTAAAATAAACATGAATTGTTAAGAAATAGTATTTTCTGGAAGAATTCAGCAAGGAAGTTGATGGGAGTGATGAACCAGGTATGTGTGTCTTGGAGACAGCCAGAGTTTGTGTAACCAGCCTTGGGGGCAGTGGATTGCTTTGTCTGCTCTTGGAAGTCTCCCTTTATTAAAGTAGATGTCACCCTTAAATATTAACTTATACGTGGTAGATTCATCAAAAGTTGATGATGAAAACATCTTAATAAACGACTTTACACAACTATGTTCCTCCTTCACAATGAATTCTGCCTAATGAAGATTGGCTGTGTACAGCCACCGCTGCTTAATTTTGTTGCATTTTGTGTACACAGCTCAGAAGATTAAGAGACCCGAGAACTAGTCTTGAGCAGAATAATAACAGGACTTTATTGAGTGGCAGCACTTTTGATGTGTGTGTTTTTTTTTTCCTACCCCTGACATATGTGACTGGAGGAATAAGAGAGGAAGATGTCATGGGACTTATAAACAGCTGATAACAACAGGCTCCATTTACATTTTGTAGCTTGCCTAGCCCCCCCTGCTCCTTCAAGCACATGTGTAGGGAATTGAAATTGCAGTTTGCCTATTATGTGTTGGCAGTAATCTTTCCAAAAAAATTTTATGTTTCAAAATTAGGCAGCCAACAGCAGTAGCCAGTGATATATGGAGCTATTGATGTGAATTGAATCTGCAGAGGGAAAATGAGATTTGGTTGCAGTATGAACTCGTAATGAGGTGGCCCCACAGATTTGTAATGGTCAGCCATTGTTTGTGCCCAGAATCAGCTAGGAATCAAATACCTTTCCAAGGAAGACTGAAATAAGACTTGAGTTCTCTCTTTTTTTTTTTTTAATTTTATTTTTAAACTTTACATAATTGTATTAGTTTTGCCGAATATCAAAATGAATCTGCCACAGGTATACATGTGTTCCCCATCCTGAACCCTCCTCCCTCTCTTTTTTTTCTTCACTAGCTAATGGAGTGGTTCCAAAGTGATGTCACTTACTTTGACTCTTGAAGGCACAGGAAGTTAAGAAATTACCCTTTTTTAATAAGCATGTGGACCAGTGGTCTTCACTGATCTCATTCATTGTCTTGTAAGAAAAAAATTGGACCCTTGCCCTCATTATATGTGTATTTATTTTTCTTATTTATGTATATGTGTTGTTACACTAAAACATTATATAAATTATAAAATGTGAAAGACTATGAAGTAAAAACATTTATGGGGAAAAGGTTGAATTTTTCTTATCCCCAAGGAATCATCGTACGTACCCCTGGGTGGCTGGCGCTGGAAACGACAAGCACTGGTATTGCCTTAGGTGGCATTGTCAGGTGCTGGAGAAGATTGGGCTGCCTGCCTTCCATATCACAGGCGTCCCATTAAAATACGTGACTCAATCTTGAAACTTTAGTGTGATTGTGTGGTGTGAACTGCAGATGGAATTGGATTAATATTAAAGATTCAGAAGTGGTTCTCCTCCCCAGTTGCGAAGTGTGGAACAGAAATAGAGTAAGTCAGCTAAAGCTGACCTCATGTTTTATCTGAATTCTATGCCTCAGAAGTTTACCTCCTGATTTATCTCAGTTATTTTCCTTTTTTTTCCCCTTTTGGTCCCTACCTCCCTAATTTCTTTCCTTTCTTTTTTTTGGTGCCGGGGGAAACTGGGACACAGTAATTCCAAATATATTTCTTCTCCGAGAATCAGTTAGATTTTGTAGGTTAAGAGTAGAGGGTTTGGGACTTCACTGATGATACAGTGGTTAAGACTGTGCACTTCCACTGCATAGGACATGGGTTCAACCCCTGGTCAGGGAACTAAGATCCTGCATGCTGTGGGTGTGGACCAAAAAAAAAAGAAAGAAAAAAAAAAAAAAAAGAAATAGGAGGTTTCGAGTTAAAATAATTACAGCCAATGAATAAGTGGATGTAAGAATTAATAGATTTACCCCTTAGTGAAAACTGTGTTGCTTAGATGATTTTGGTGGGCAAGCTGGTAAATTCCTCGGATTCTCTGTTTCTTTATCTGTGAAGTGGGGATCATGGCTAACCCCTGTAGTTTTCTGTAGTGTTAAGTGAGGTGTGTGTGAAATAGCCAGCACAGGGCCTGGCATTAAGTAAATGCCCATTTATTTATGGTGTAATTATCCTCAGCAGTTCCTGTTCTTTTTGGAATTCTTGGAAGTATTTCTCGAATGTCGTCACTCACTCTGACTAACACTGATTTCCCCGACCTCTGTCTGAGCTGTTAGATACCAGAATGACTAGTGCTGCAGAGCAGCCGGGCACAGTTATCATATCATTTACGTAGGTGTTCTTCTCCTTTCCTTCTCCCCAGGTAAATTCAGTTTCTGGAGGGTGGAAACCAAGTCTCCACTTCACCTTTTCTTGCCTCCCTCCCCAGCACCAGGCTGAGTGAGTGATCTAGGAACTAGGAAACTGTTAATTGTGAAGTGAAAAGGCATGTGTGGAGTCAGAAGACCTAGCTTTTGTTTTTATCCGAAGACCTGCTTTGGAATTAGAGAAGGTGAATGAGTTGCGGGGAGCTGAAAGAAGGATTTCAGAAAGGAGATTTTGCTAATTGCAATTAGTGCTGAGCAGAAGTTGGTACACTTCTGTAGTTTCCTGTTGTCAATCACTTTGGATGATAATTTTTTTTTTTTTACTATTATTTTTAAGTGACAGATTGCAGTACATATTTTAGGACCTGCCACCCATTTTGATATGAAAGATTATGTTGTTACAATTTTAGACAGTGCAGGTAAAGACCTAATTTTACTAAATAACAGGGACTTGAGAATCTTGTAAATTGCTTTCCTCTTGCCACGGAAAGTGTTTTTCTCTGATTTATTATGCAAATTATGGCAAACCCTAGAACTGAGCAAAGTAAAAACTTTTCATGTCTTTAGACTCTGTTTTCTGGTTTTGCTCGTTCTGTGACAGTCTTACCTTCATAGGCAAGAAGTATAAACTGTGTGGACTACTGAACAAAGATAAAGGACAGTGTATTTTGGTTATTTCCAGTTAGCAACCAGCCTCTTAATGAATCAGATTAAGTGCCTCAGTCACTTCCTCTTTTACAAGTTGTCTTTAGGAAGGCACATTTGTATCCTACGTGCAATAAAACCAAATTAGTATTTTGCTACTTTTACGATAAGTGGTAATATTGTTTCCCTGTTAAAGAATTTCAGGCATCACCCCCCCCCCCAAGCTGAAGGAGAGGCTAATTTTCCAGGGTGTATCTTAATATCAGGGAAATATCTCATATACATATCAAACTGATAGAAGGAGGTTTTCCTGATTGCTAGTAATGGGATGGATTCTGAAGGACTTAGTCAATATTTGGCTTTGGAAGGGCACTACAGGTTTATTCTCAGGATGAAGGGAAAATGCGATCACTGACTTGGGAACGGCTGGAACCAGGACAGGGAGCTGATGACCAATGGGTCTTGGAAAGAATCGGCCCGTCCTGTGTCTTGTTTTTAGGGAAGACGCTCTGCTCAAGATTAAGATCCATTTCTAGGAGAGGTTCTGGTTTGCTTGGGTGGGCAGGACAGCCAAGGGTATCCATGTAATATCCTGCATGGATATTGCAGAGGCAAATTGGGAGATCATGGCAAATAGAAGGCGAAAACGTAGAAACAATGATGGATTTTATTTTCTTGGGCTCCAAAATCACTGTGGATGGTGCCTGCAGCCATGAAATTATTAGGAAGATTAATAGAAGATAGTTGCTCTTTGGAAGGAAAGCTATGACAAACCTAGACAAGCATATTAAAAAGCAGAGACATCACTTTGCTGGCAAAGGTCCATATAGTCCAGGCTATAGTTTATCCAATGATCATGTATGGGTGTGAGAGTTGGATCATAAACAAGGCTGAGTGTTGAAGAATTGATGCTTTTGAACTGTGGTGCTGGAGAAGACTCTTGAAGAGTCCCTTGGACTGTAAGGAGATCCAACCAGTCCATCCTAAAGGAAATCAGTCCTGACTATTCATTGGAAGGACTGATGCTGAAGCTGAAACTCCAGTATTTTGGTCATCTGATGCAAAGAGCTGACTCATTGGGAAAGACCCTGATGTTGGGAAAGCTTGAGGGCAGGAGGGGAAGGGGGCAACAGAGGATGAGAAAGTTAGATAGCATCACTGACTCAGTGGACATGAATCTGAGCAAACTCCAGGAGATAGTGAAGGACAGGGGAGCCTGGTGTACTGAACTCCATGGGGTTGCAAAGAGTCAGACACATTGAGCTACTGAACAACAACCTGGGCAAGTGAGTGGAAAGGACCATGAGGTTAACGACAGCCTGAGATGTCTTTCTCTTAAGGTTCTCCTCACCGGCTCCAGTCATAGAGTGGATTGTCAAATGCTGGAACAGGAAGGGCTCCAAGCCCCTCAGGTGAATGAGTGGGTGACTTGTTCAGGGGGCGCTGCAGCTGTGAGTGATGCTCATTTTAGTTTTTGTTACCTTTACATCTAGCGTCCGGCTGAAGAATGTAGTTCCTGAGTAATGTTATCTAACATTGGGGAAGAAAACTTCTCTGAGTTAGCAGAGATTGACAAGGAAAGTGGATGGGATGCCTACAAATGCAAGCCTTCTATATAATTGGAAAGGTGCAGTTAAAGAAGATGTGAAGAAAACTTCCAGTTGCTGTTTGTAGAAGCCAAGAAGCCAAGTAAAGGACTACCTGCGAAAAGCTTCACCTGTTTGAGGTTTATAAATATTACTTGACTAAACAAACATCCAAGGGATTAGTAGCCGGCAGGGGAGGTGTATTCCTAGATTTTACTACCAAGCACTGAATGAAGCCTCTAGTATCGGGTAGGCCAAAAAGTTAACTTGGGTTTTTCCGTAATGCGCAAGCAAACTTTTTTGCCAACCCAGTGTTTATGCAGAAAACACTGATGTTTGAGGGCACATCTGAGGGACTCTTGGCCCTACGGCTTTCTTGGATACTCAGGAGTTCTCACTTCACCCAGAAACTCAACAGGAGAGGCCGCTGAGCTCAGGAGCCACTTCTGGGATCCTCAACTGACTCTTAACTCTTTTTCAGTTAGGACTACCCTTTCATAAGGTTTTGGGTTTTTGGAGAGTTGCAGTATAGCACAGTGGTTCCAGGTATGGTACCACTTAATGCTTGTGAACTTGGGCAAATTTCTAACCTCCTAGGGCCTCTGATAGATTTGCTTAATCAAGATTCATTCTCTCCTTCCTTCTGATGGAGTCTTTGTACCATTGGGGATTGCAATAAACCTAATAAGAACCCTTCATTTCTTACTTTCTCCTGCCAATAAGGATGGTTGATGAGTTACAAGTGGAAGTTATTGTTTGGGGTTTCCAGGAAAGTTGTTCTGAAGGGATTCATTCATTTGGGAAGTGTGTGCTTTTTGATATTTCATAGTTTGCATTCCTAATGTGAAATACAGATGTGATAGCTTGGAGCTGCAGCATCCATTTTAAGACCATGAGCGAAAGGCCAAGGAAATTGCAGAGACTGAGATATTTTTCCCTGCAGGCCCCTACCTCCAGACTTGTTACATGAAATAACCCTTATGTGTTTTAAGTCTCTAGTGGGTCTGTGATAGTAGCATCAGAATATAGTTCCTATCTACTACACTGTTTGTGAGAATGTAAATTGGTGCAGACGCTATGCAAAACTGTATGGAGTTTCCTCCAAAACTAAAAAATAAGAGTAGCTGTATGATCCTGCAGTCCTTTCTGGGCATATATCCAGGGAAAGCTGTATTTTGAAAAGATACATGCACCCCAGTGTTCATTGCAGCACTGTTTACAAAGCCGAGACATGTAAACAACCCAAATATCCATGGTACGTGTATACAAAGGAATACTATTCAGCCATAAAAAGAATGAAATGATGCCATTTGCAGCAATATCTATGGACCTAGAGATTACCATACTAAGTCAGAAAGAGAAAGACAGATAGCATATAATATCACTTATATGTAGCATCTAAAATATGACACAAATGAGCTTATCTATGAAATAGAAACAGAGTCACAGTTCTTTCTCCTTGACTAGGAGATGGCTGTCTTCTCTCTGTATGCATGTCTGTGTACAGAGACCCCTTTTTTATATAGACACCAGTCATAATGGATTAGGGCACTCTAAAGAACTCATTGTAATTTGATCACCTCTATAAAGATGCTGTCTCCAAATAAGGTCATTCTGTTAGGTACTGAGGATATATCCAGTATATCCTTTGCAGGGTGGACATGATTCAGCTTATAACAGTACATGTGTAACGTGTTATCAGTGAGGTTTCAGTTTCTCACCCTTTTTCTGATAACAAAAACTCTTCAGCAAAAAAAATCAGATGTTATTTATGAGAAATTACCCCCCAAGTGTCCTTTTTTTGCTAATGACTTTTAACTTACTTATTTCTATATCCTGGAATCAGCAAGGGCTTCCAAATTCATTGTCGGTTTTGGGCAGTCGTTTGTTTGTTCTTAAAACTTTCTTGGATTTGGGTGTTCTCTTGGGTGGGTTTCAAGCTCATTACTGAGAAATACAGTAGTCTACTGTGCCTCAGTCCAGAGATTTTGGAATTCCTTAGGATATTTAATTTTTTAAAATGTATTCTTTATTTGTGTGGCTACACTGTGTCTTTGTTGCTGTGTGCAGGCTTTCTCTAGTTGAAGCCAGTAGGGGCTACTCTTTAGTTGCTGTGCCTGGGCTTCTCATTGTGGTGGCTTCTCTTGTTGCTGAGCTTGGGCTTCAGGGTGCTTGGGCTTCAGTAGCTGTGGTGCATGGGCTTAGTTGCCCTGTAGCATGTGGGATCTTCCCTGACTGGGAATTGAACCCATGTCCCCCTGCACTGGATTCTCAACCACTGGACCACCAGGGAAGTCCTAGAATAGAGTATTGACGTGGCTACAGTCATACACGTGGGCTGTTGGGTGCTCTCGGTGAATTCATGTGACTGAGATGTCCCAGAGTGTCACCTACTGTGTTTCAAAGTCTCGATGCCCCAGGCTACAGCATCTATAACAATACCCATGAACAACTCAGATTACGGTGAGTTCAATAACAGAAGTGAAGTTGTGAAGTTGCTCAGTCGTGTCCAACTCTTTGCGACCCCATGGACTGTAGCCTACCAGGTTCCACCATCCATGGGATTTTCCAGGCAAGAATACTGGAGTGGGTTGCCATTTCCTTCTCCAGGAAATCTTCCCAACCCAGGGATTGAACCCAGGTCTCCTGCATTGTAGGCAGACGCTTTACCGTCTGAGCCACCAGGGAAGTCGAGGACCTGTTTAAATCCTATTCTGAGCATAAGTACTTAAAAATGCTGATGTTTCCACCATTGGAGAATTTCCTCAACTCTCTTAAAATCTGGAAGTAAGTTAAGCTAGTGTTCTTACAGCTGCTTTATTTTCCTTTGCAAATATTTTAAGCATTTACCTCTGGAGTGAAGCAGAGTACTTTATGCGTTACAGAAATAATTTTCCTGTCCCAACAGGGTTTTTCTTTGAAGCTCACTTTTAGGTGACTTTATGTGTTTGGAGAGGATTGTCTTCAAATAAAAGGCATAACTGAAGCACAGTTGAATAGGAATCTAGAGTGGGATTCAAATATAAGGTAAAATTGATGACATCCATGATTGTTTTACAGATGAGTTACTTTTATGGTGGCCTAGTTCTTCATAAGGGCTTCCTAGGTGGCTCAGTGGTAAAGAATCCACCTGACAATGCAGGAGACGCAGGTTTGATCCCTGGGTCTGGAAGATCCCCTGGAAAAGGAAATGGCAACCCACTCTAGTATTCTTGCCTGGGAAATCCCATCAACAAAGGAGCCTGGTGGACTACAGTCCATGGGGCCGCAAAGAGTTGGACACATCTTAGCAGCTAAACAGCAACAGCAAGGTTCTCAAGAAAGCCTTTCTTAAAACGAAAAGTGCATTTTTCAGTACTCTAATTGTCCATTCTGACAGCAGCCAAAAAGGACTGCTCCTTATCCCCTTCCTTACCATTTACGGTAGACGTTGCTTATTGCTTGAAGATCTATTTTTGCCTGCTGATTTGCCATTAAAAAGGGATTTTGTAACCTGAATTTCATTTTTTTTATTTAACATAAAGTGTTACATTTTCCGTATTGGCAGATTGTGGAATAGGTAGGTGATTGAATATGGTCTTTTTTTCATTGGGTTCAAATCTGTTCAAAATCTGTGTGTGCAAGGAACTGGGAAGGGTTTACATGTGAGCAGGGAGAAGATGATACTGGGGTTAATTTTCAGCATCCCCCCAGTTATTAAGCTTCTCAGACTAGGGAGCTCACCCCGGGGAGGAAGCCCGCCTCTCTTTAACTGATGTGCTGTGTTTTGCTGGGTGCCAATGTTCCAGCAATGTCAGGAGTAAAGACTTGGTGGAGGGGAGGAAGTCAGATTGAGGAGACATTAAATTGTCAGTTTAATTTATATGATCCATCTCACCACTTACGATGTATTTTGGGGGAAAAAAAAGAGTAAATGGAATCAGATCAAGCTTCTCCATCAGATGCTGAGGATAGAGCATGATGTAAAAGAACAGACCTGGCACGCCATCAGCAAAACTCAGAACGAGGGACATTTTATACTTTAAACCACCCACCTTTGTTCAACAAATTCTGGGTTGGCCAAAAAGTTCGTACTGGTTCTCCTGTAAGGTGTTACAAAAAACCTGAACAACCCTTTAATCTAATTCAATATATTGAACAGTTTAGAGAGACAGAGAACCTTTAGATTAAAAGAGCTTAAAGGGACGTAGCAACCAAATTCAGTCTGTGAACTTTGGAGGTTAGATCCTGACATGATCAAATCAATGTTAAACTTTTTCTGTTTCTGTTTTTTGAGATGGGGAAGTTTGAATTAGATATTATCTGACTTATGGCATTATTATTACTTTTTTAGGGATAGACAAGATAGTAGTGTTGAAATTATATTTTTAAAAAGTCCTTATCATTTAGTGATAGATACTGAATTAGTTATGGGGGAAATTATGATGTCTGGAATTTGCTTCAAGTTTATCCAGTTGGAGCAGGGAGTCGGTCGGGGTAAAAAGAAATAGGATTTTCAATATATGATAATTGTTGAATAGGAGATAGGTATGTGGGGACTCTAATATTTTTGAATGTTTGAAATTTTTGTAGCAAAAAATTGAATTGTATGAATGATCTACCTGTCTTCTATTCTTCATGATGGCTGTTGACTTGATAAGACCTACTTCTTTTTAAGTTTTCTTGGGATAATGAATATTTTAATATATAGCCTTTTACCTCAAAGTAATCCAGATATAAATATGGTCACTAACTGCAGCAGCCCAGCCTCCAAACATTGACAGGTTTTGCTTAATGACCCATTTTCCTTCATTTGAACTCAGCCCTGTGGAATAACAGGAATGTTTTATTCATCAGACTTCACTTTTTATAAATTTTCAGATGCCTTGGTAGGAATTAGCAGGTGTTTAATTATCAATGGGGGGATTCTTTATTTGCTGAATGCAGTAGAAGGTCATTAAAAGAAGTTTGAAATATGGAAGAATCAAATGGGAGAACTTGGTGGGGGTAGGGGCTGAAGAAATGTTCTCTTGCGTCCTGGGTTTATTAAGGTCAAATGAGGTGCGGCTTCATGTTTTGCAGCTTCATTGTAAACTGAGCCAAAAGGAAAATTTTTCTGCCCTTTGGTCCAGCATTCCTGTGTGAAGAGAACAGCTACAATGGAACACTGCCAAGTTTTTTTTTTTTTCCTCGTGTCATACCTTAGACCTTACGTTAAGATGGTTGAGATAAGCCGGGATTTCTGTACAGATTTATTCCCTCTCTCAGTGTTGAGGCATTATTTCCATTTTCCCATTTTCTTTCATGCTAAGTGGTTTTTTGTTGTTGTTGCTCTTTTGTGTGTGTGTGAAGTACCCGGTAATCAGCTCTGGGCTAGGCACTGAAGAACAAAACAAACTGAAATTAGAGTTTTTTGCTCTTTTGTCTCAGTTGGTTGTAAACTGTCTTTTGCGCCTTCTCATCTCTCCCCATGGCCATCCCCCCATTCTCTTGTCTTGTTACTTTTCTTTTTTTCTGGCAACATTGCCCTTTCAGTTTGTAATGACTAAGTTTGTAATCCCTTATCTCAGTTGTAATCCCTAAGGTGATGCTCAATTATTTGGATCTGGGATAAAGGCGTGATTAAGTTGAAGCAGTTTAGAGCTGGGTGAGAGTTGCGTGGGGAGCTAACATGTATGCGCTCTGACCCTGTAGCAGGTACTGTCCACAGAAATACCTCCTTTGTGCCATCCCCAAATCCTCCAAGGTTAAGAATCACTCTCATTTTACAAGGAAGGAGAGGAAGCTCAGGCAGCCTGAGTGACTCGGTCAGTCCTCATGACTGTTGAGTATCTCTGTTGGTCAGTGTGGCCTTGTCTGTGCAAAATGGTGCTTTTAACCAACTCATCGCGTACGTTTCCCAGGGCGAAGGTGACGAGGGCAGTTTTTCAGTGAAACCTCAGCCATCTGTTTTCTCTATGATGTTGCTTCGTATTGATTCTGTATGGGAAGTTGAATGGCAGGGAGAGGGGTCAGGCTTTTGTGCTTTCACTTTGGACACCTGCATGAATTTCAGGTTGGCCTAAATTTGATGTTTAACTGAAATACCTTCTGGACAGAACAGGGGCACAGGAAAGACAGACAGACACTGGTGACTTGGTTACTGTAAAATAGATTGGCTAGCTCCTTGTTTGCAGCACTGCTTGTCTCAACCAAAGAGTTGAAAGGGTCTCCATGATGAGATCTTTGTGAACATAGACGCTTACGAGCCTTAGGCATCGCAGAAAAGCAGTATCTTCTTTTCAAAGAGTTAAAAAAAATTATGTGCTTTTAAATTTCTTGGCTGCACCATGTAGCATATGGGGCCTTAATTCACCAGCCAGGGATCGAATCCATGTCTCCTGCATTCGAAGCACTGAATCTTAACCACTGGACCACCAGGAAAGTCCAACAGTATCTTCTCAAGGCTTGCAACTGGTGATAAATTTTGTGGTCTCTGATAAGAAGGAGATAAAAAGAGTAATGGCTTCCTGGAGATTGTTTTGAAGGCCTGGGGTGTTGTGAAGTGTAGTAAACAAATTCTAGTTGATCTAGAAGCTCTCCACGTTAACCAGTGCTGTGTGTGTGCCATCTTCAACTTTGGGCTCCTTTTGCCTTCAAGACCTCTTCTGTCAGGCTGGTGAGGAGCATCGTGCCAGGAGTGAAGCCTGGTGTTGGAGCAGAACGTTTGAAAACAGTTAGATGGAGAACAGCAATTTCAAGTAATGGACAGTAAATCATCAAATTGGAGAAGTTACTCTAGCTGGGATGCTGTGCCCGAAGATGCCAGGCACAGGCTGATGACGGAGACGGGCACTTAAGTAGTGTCTCTTGGCCACGGGGCAGCAGGAATTGGTCAGCTGGATGTGTGCTTTAAATGGATGGTGTTATTAAGGAAATAAAATGATGGGGAGAGGACTGGAGGCTTGCTTTCTGGACCTTACTCCAAATCTTTTCGATGGAGTTGTTGGCTGGAGCAGATTTTGAGAAAGTACTCATTTAGATAAAGAGGTTGTCATGCTCTTTATTCTGAAAGAGTTTACTTGAGCTAAGTCACTTAATATGAACAGATTCCACTGTACTGGCAGTCCACGTTCCTATATGAATTAAAAAGCCACAGAGAAATAAAACTAACTTCTCTTCAGTGTTTTAGGTATTAATCTGCAAGATGTCTCTTTAGGACTGTAGTATTCCATGCTTTCCTATTATAATGACTTTTTTCCCCAAGTCAAAGATTCTTTGTCTTGTCATCCACCCCCAATCACAAAAAGAAGTTGCTGTCTTTTTTTTTTTGGAGAGTTCTTTGGGGGGGTCTTTTAAAAGACTGATTCAGCGGAAGAAATTTTCCAACTCAGTTGACATGTTTTGCAATCTGTTTGTAGTTTGGCATGGTTGAAAATATGTATCCTGTCAAGTTTCTTCAACAACAAGGGTAGAAAGAAATATTAGTGTACTTTCCCCAAAGTGCTCTAGTAATTGTCCACTACTAAAGAAATGTATCTTTAATGTGAGAAGAGGACATCTTGCCATTTGTGATGACATGGATGGACCTTGAGTGCATTATCCAAAGTGAGATAAGTCAAGCAGAAAGACAAGGACTGTGTGATATCTACTTGTATGTGGAATCTAAAAAAGCCCAAGTTAAAAAAAAGGAAAACTGTCTAACGGGAATTCCCTGGTGGTCTGGTGGTCAGGGTTCTGTGCTTTCACTGCTGTGACCCAGGTTCAATCCCTGGTGAGGGAATTGGCATCCTGAAAGCCACGTGGTCAAAAAAAATATATCAGTAAAAACTCAAATTCTTTATCTCAGTTAGTAATCCCCTAAAGCAATTGTCCTGTGATATGGAAAAGGAAATGGCAACCCACTCCAGTGTTCTTGCTGGGGAAATCCCAGGGACCGAGGAGCCTGGCGTGGGCTACAGTGTGAAAAAGAGTCAGACACAACTTAGCAACTAAGCATGCATACATACAAGTACCTGTATCTCAACTTACATGTAAGAAACCTAAATCATAGAAATCGGGCAACTTGCGTGTGGACACAGAAGTATTCATTATACTCAGGTGTTAAGAACCAAGGACACAGAAACTATTTATGTCAGTTCTTTCTCTGACTGAAATCTCCAACCACTGTGTTATCCTCCTGTTTGATAGAGTCTGGCTTCCTTGTATTGTCTGTTTTCTAGACATTCCCCAGTGTTTCCTTTAGCTAAGGACTTAACTGTGAAATAAGCTAAGTACTTAACTGTGAAATAAGTTATGAACATTAGATCAGGGATTTTATCGAAGATTTAAAACATCAGGTACCACAAACTCTATGCCTCTTTATAGTCTAAATTCAAATCTAATGATTCTAATTTTCTCTATCTAGAATGCTTGTTTCACTTGTTTCTTTTGGAAAATTGGTAAAAGTTTTAATTGAAGCATAGCCTCCTCTGTGGATCCTTTTATGATACCCTAAGATAAACAGGTTCTTATCCCCCATTGCACATGACTTCACGGAAACATAATTGTTCTAACAATTATTTTCCTGAAGTTTGTAAGTTCTATGGAGTGTGAGAGGCCCTTTTTAATTTGCATAGCACAGTGGTTCTCAAACTTCAATATGCATCAGAATTATCCGGGACTCTTTAAACACAGATTGCTCACTCCCCCCATTCTCCCCACTCCTCCCCCGCACCCCCAAGATTCTAACTCTGTAGGTCTGGGGTGGGATGGTGTTTCTCATATCACTGTTGTTGTTTCTAGGCTGGTCTGGAATTTGAGAACTGCTCACCTACCAGCAGATACATAAAACCATGTGAGATGAACAGCTGCCCGTAGATGGATATTTATTCCTCATGTTGCTAATAAGTTTTCAGTATGGAAAGGATGAGCTATTAATAGTATTGATCAGGCATGAAACTGATTCCTGCCCAGCAAGAAGGGACCTCAGGAGAGACTGTGGATGTTCATTGAGTTTCATCTTCATCTCCAGTCTTCCTGCCCCGTTATTTCCAACTGAATAGAAAGTGGAGACGAGTGCATGCTCAACTGTGTCCAACTCCTTGCAACCCTATGGACTGTAGTCCATCAGACTCCTGTCCATGGGATTTCTCAGGCAAAAACACTGGAATGGGTTGCCATTTTCTTCTCCAGGGGATCTTCCTGACCCAGAGGTCGAACCTGTGTCTCTTGCGTCTTCTGCATTGGCAGGCAGATTCTTTACCACTAGCTCCACCTGGAAAGCCCAAGAGAGTAGAAAGATTGACTCCTAACTTAGAAAAGAGGAGCTTCAGCTTTCTGTGTCTTTTGCTTTGTGTCTGTAGGTACTTTGATGCGTCTGTCTGTTTGCATAATTTTGGTGGGGTGGGTATCACTCAATAGCAATTGGATTTTAAACATTTTTTGGAAACCATTAGATTTAAAATAATCATCTGTGCCTACATGAAATCAAGTTAATTATTTGGTGTTTTTCAATAAAATAACTTACATTTTGTATTATTAAGAAAATAAGTATAAAAACCAAACTCATAAAAACATAAGAACATTCTGGTTACCAGGAGATGAAGGTGGGGATATAAGACAGATGTTTAAGGATACAAGCTTACAACAAGTAATAAATAAGCCCTGGAGATCTAATGTACTCTAGTGGCTATAGACTAGAGAAGGCAGTGGCACCCCACTCCAGTACTCTTGCCTGGAAAAGCCCATGGACGGAGGAGCCTGGAAGGCTGCAGTCCATGGGGTCGCTGAGGGTTGAACACGACTGAGCGACTTCACTTTGACTTTTCACTTTCATGCACTGGAGAAGGAAATGGCAACCCATTCCAGTGTTCTTGCCTGGAGAATCCCAGGGACGGGGGAGCCTGGTGGGCTGCCGTCTATGGGGTCGCACAGAGTCGGACATGACTGAAGTGACTTAGCAGCAGCAGCAACAGCAGCAGTGACTATAGACAGTATTTTGCTGTAATCAATAAACTTGCCAAGATACTAGGACTTAATTATTCCTAAGATACTAAAACTTAATTATTCCAACCACTAAAGAAGAGATAATTACGTAATGTGATAGAGGTGTTAATTAGCACTGCAATGATAGTCATATTACAACATATGTGTAACAAATTTATGTTTGTTCTACACCTTAAATTCACACAATGTTATATATCAAGTATGTTACAATTAAAAAAGATTATATCTTTAAGATTAATTGAAATCCAAATCTTGAAACTGTGGGGTAGGACCTATTATTGTCATTGAGGAATCAGAGCTAATGGTTCTAGTTTTACTAACTTGAAATTGAACAGTTATTAAAAAAGGATAAATGAATAAGTCGCTAGCAACTTTTGATTCTCAGATTTGTTAAGTGAGTATATTATTTTCTAAAAATTATGTTTCCTATCTACAGACAGATGTTGCCAAAGTTTGCAAAGTTCCCCCTTTTAAAAATTTTTGTTTGGTTGGTTGTGCTGGGTTTTAGTTTCAATATGTGAGATCTAGTTCCCTGAGCAGAGATACAACCCAGGCCTCCTGCACTGGGAGCTCAGGGTCTTAACCGCTGGACCACCAAGGAAACCCTTTGTTTTTATAAACAGTTAGATTACTATCAGAGTCTTTTTTCTACTTACATGTGACTCTTATTCAATAGAGAAAAGGAATATTGTAGACACATGGAAAGCATACCCTTGGTTTTTCAGTGGTGTAGTTAGTGGTGGTATAGCTTTGAACAAGACATGACTCTGTCCTTTAAACAATTCATAGTCTGGTGACAAAGAAGGACAGGTAAATAATCAATTGCAATAAAATGATACAGATGCTCTGCTTGTAGTCTAGAGTAGAGGCAGTAGAAATCAGTAATAGGGAGTTATCAATTCTGCCAAAGTGAGATTTGAGTCAACAGTCTAACATCTAGAAGAGGTGATAAGATACATAGATAATGCTTACAATATTGGAAAAAAAGTGATGTGTTAAAAGAGGTAGACAATTAAAGTGCTCTGTGTTTCTTGAGAAAGAAATTACTTTTGTTTTAGATTAAGGATGCCTCAGTATGATTAATGATAATTTTGCTGTACATTCAGCAGCAAATTTCAGTTGGCATCGAACTTTCAAAGTATTGCATTGGACAGAAAGTTCATTCAGATTTTTCTGTACCATTGTATGGAAAGACCCCAAATGAACTGTTTGGCCAATCCAATATATCATCTGCTAGTTCCACAGAAAATCTGGGAGGCAGTTGAGATATATTAGATATTGGCCGAGAGAGGTAGGGTGACATACCAAGGGGTCACACAGCAGGTGATTACACAAGCCTGTGTTTGAGTTTAGCATTTCTTTTTTATTTATTTATTTTTTTAAATTTTATTTTATTTTTAAACTTTACATAATTGTATTAGTTTTGCCAAATATCAAAATGAATCCGCCACAGGTATACATGTGTTTAGCATTTCTGACCTTTATTCCCCAAAGAACCAGAGTTATCACATCATGACTTCCATTGTTCTCCTCTCCCCTCCTTGCCCAGAGCTCCAGCAGATGAAGCTTTCACTCTGGATATTGGCCTGTAAGGCTCCATATGAGTGGCTCCTACTTTCTACTAGGACTAGCCTTGGGCAAGTTCCTGAGGCCTTCCCCCACCGCACCACCCCCCTGTGCCCCACCCCGCCCCAACCCTGTGTTCTGGCTGTTTCAGGAACATACCAGGCTTGTTTCAACCACTACATTCTTTATTTGTTTATTTTTGGCTGTGCTGGGTCTTCATTGCTGCTAGGGCTTTTTTCTACTTGCGACAAGCAGGGGCAACTTTCTAATTGCATTGGGTGGGCTTCTCATTGTGGTGGCTTCTCATTGTGGAGCACAGACTCTAGGGTGAGGGAGCTTCAGTTCTTGTGTCTCGTGGGCTCAGTAGTTTTGACTCCAGGGCTCTAAGCAGTTGTGGTGCATGGGCTTAGTTGCTCTGTAGAGTGTGGAATCTTCCAGGACCAGGGATGGAACCGACATCTCCTGCATTGTAAGGCAGATTCTTTACCACTGAGCCACTAGGGAAGCCCCACCCCAGCATTCTTACACATGATTTTCTAGTTGCTTTGAAAACCAACTCCAACTGCCTTCTTGCTTTGGTTCATTGTTAAATAACCTCAGGGAGACTTCCTTGACCTCTGCATTTTAAAGCTCCCCCCAGCTTCTCATCAGCCTCCATCTCTGTTTTCTGTGCTTCTTTTGTGGCACTTAGCACTATCAAAAGTTTCAGTTTTCTGTTCATCTGTTGAATGTCTTGTATTCCCAACTGGAATGTGAATTTCATAAAGTGGGGTGGCAGAAATTTTTTTGTTTGTTTGTTCACTGATGTTTCCCTTGCGGCTGGGATATAGGAAATACTTGGTAAGTGTTTACTGAATAAACAAGAGTCTTTCATTGCTTAAGGTATGATTGGAATCGTTTTCCAAGAGCCAGAAATGAATAGCACTGAAGCGACTTTATAATTTTCTGTTTATAGATTGGAAATCTGGAGTTTAATCAGGATAAGTTTGATGTGAAACACAGACTTTTAATTTTTGAATTGTTCGTTACTAATGTATAGAACTGTGATTGATTTTTGCATATGCATCTTGTATCCTGCAACCTTGTGGAACAGTTAGCTCTGATAGGTTTTTTTTTTGGTCGTGGATTCCTTAGAATTTTCTGTATGCAGGATCATGACACCTGCAAATAGACATTTTTGCTTCTTCCTTTCAAGTCCGGAAGCCTTTTTGTTTCTTTCTCTTGCCTAATTGCCCTGCCTAGCACTTCTGTTGTAGAAGTGAATCAAAGTGGCCCCCGGAATAGAAGTGGTGTGGGAGCAGACACTTATTACCTTGTTAGCGTTGGTGGAAAAGCATACTGTTTTTTGAATATAATGTTCTCTGTGGGTTTTCCATAGACTTCCTGTATCAGTTTGAGGAAGTTCCCTTTTATTCCTCTTTTTGCCAAGTGCTTTTATTATGGAAGGGTGTTGGATTTTGTCCTATGATTTTTCGGCAGAAAATTAAACTTTTAGACTAGAAGTCTTCTTTTTAAAGTACCGCTTGTAAGATGCTTTCGTGACCCCCACTCGGCAGAGGTTTAGGAGTTTCCGCCTTTCCTCCCGTGAGCACCCCGTCTGGAACATCGTTTGTCGCCGGCTGCACTGTCCGCGAGTGATAACCTTTTTTGCCCTCTGGGAGCAATGCTAGTGATGAGATGTTTCCCTATATGTCTTGGAAACAAACTGCTGGACTGTGATGCCATGTCCGATGTGCATGCGCTGCCACGTTTGTTTTGTGGGTGTGATACTGTCGAAGCACTGTTGAGAGAGCGGATTCTGAGCTGTTGATATAGTTCAGACCTTGGCAGTTCTCTAATCTCCGTGAAGCTTTAGGGTTTGATTGCATTCGTTTGCCCTGCAAATAGTCAACGGTGTAAGTGATCTCAGAGAGAGAATATATCTAAAGCCTGTATTTATAATAGACAAGGTTCGACGGAGAGTGGAGACCTTGTAAAACACACAGATGGACTTCCTGAACCAGTAATAAAGACTTAACTTCTACTTGATAGAGCCTGTCAAACAGCCATATTACAGGCGTGATTGGGTTGCATGAGACTTCAATTCTTGATGGTAAAATAACATCCAGGAAAGTGAGTTGGTGAAAAAACAAGCTGTCAAGCCTGAGAAAGAAGGAAAAAGGAGGATATCCATATAACTGTCATGTTAATTTAGTAAGATCAATAGTTTGAGCCACATTAGTATTTTTGTTGGGAACATTCTACTGTCCAATATGATACTTTTTCTTCATTACAGTATTAAAAAAGCACTAATATTTTTTAGAACTTTTGGATATTTATTGGAAAAATATGTGTATGTTGGGATCTCTGTTTAGGAGAGGGTCCTATCCCTTTTAATTAGTGAATGCTATTGAGTGGTATTTTAATTTTAGTTAGAAATTGTTATATAGTTGATGTGGTGGTACTAAAATACTGAGAGGTTATGGTGATGGCCCATAAGGTTAAAATTAAGTGAGATGCTCTGGGAAAAGCCTCATCATCATGTTGTTGGTTTTTACCAACTATCCAGTCTTGATTTATGGTTTTTACCAACTATCCAGTCTTGATTTATGTTTTTATTGACTCCATTTTTTTCCCCCATGGAAGATATATTTTCAGCTTGGATCCAATCTTTTTTAAATCAACTTAAAAAAATTTTATATTTTAATTGGAGGAAATCCATTTTATAAAACAAAAAACCGAGTTTTGAGCTGATTGCTTCAGTAAGGTCATACTGTTAAATGGTGGAGTATGGGTGCGATTCCAGGCAGCTCCCTCATGGCCCAGTGATAAAGAGTCCACTTGCCACTGCAGGAGATGCAAGAGACTTGGGTTTGACTCCTGGGTCAAGAAGATTCCTGGAGAAGGAAATGGCAACCCACTGCAGTGTTCTTGCCTGAAAAAACCCCAAGGACAGAGGAGCCTGGAGGGCTACATACAGTCCAGGGGGTATCAAAGAGTTGGACGTGACTGAGCGCATGTACACACACAGACACACACAGAGCTTACCTTCACATTTAGTACTTAAAACAATTGTTTTTGTTGAAATATAGTTGATGTACAATGTTGTGTTAGTTACAGATGTACAGAAAAATTATTCAGTTATACATATATAAATATATTTTTAACATTCTCTTTTATTATAGCTTGTTGCAAGATAATGAGTATGGTTCCCTGTGTCATACAGTAGGTTCTTGTTAGTTACCTACTTTATATATAATAGTGTGTGTATTTTAATCTCAAACTCCTAATTTATCTTCTTCTTCCCCTTTGGTAACCATAAGTTTGTTTTCTATATGCGTGATTCTTATTTCTCTTTTGTAAATAAGTTCATTTGTATCATTTTATCAGGTTTTTCAATTCCACATAAAAGCAAAATCATACTATTTGTCTTTCTCTGCCTAACTTATTTTACTGAATATCATAATCTCGAGGTCCATCCTTGTTGCTGCAAATGGTATTACTTCATTCTTTTTTATAGCTTTATATGATATCCCTCATGTGTGTGTGTGTGTGTGTGTGTGTGCGCGTGCGCGCCCCACATCTTCTTTATCCTTTCATCCACACGCAAAACTAAACTGAAAATGGATTAAACATTCAAATATAAAACTGGACGCTGTAAAACTCCTACATGTTTTGTACTTAAACATTCTTAATTCAGTGTCTAATTCTGCAATCACTTAGGTGTCATCCATGACAAATATTAGAATTTCAGTATTGTAGAGACAGTTTTTTCCAGCTTTCAGCCCACAGTTGAAATAAATACCTTTGGTTGTAGTCTGGCTGAAATGTCCAGTAGCCTCTGCTTAAATTCTTTCAGTGCTGAAGAACTCACTACAGCATGTCGGTGATCTTTTTTACTGCTGTGTAAGTTCTTTCTTCCTCTGAGCCAATCTGAGGGTCAAGTTAGCTTTCTTGACATTTATAATATATTGCTGTCTCTATTTAAATTTATAGACAACTGAATACTCCAGATTTTTTTTTTTGGAGAGGGGTGTAGTTCAGCTATATTGACATAGAATTTATATGCCATATAATCACCCATCTAAACTATTTTTCTTAAATTTACACAGTTGCGTCACCACTGTTCCTTTTTTATTTTATTTGCTCAGTCATGTCCGACTCTTTTGTGACCCCGTTGGACTATAGTCTGCCAGGCTCCTCTGTCCGTGGAATTTTCCAGGCAAATGTACAGCAAAATGATTCAGTTATACATATATAAATATATATGTATTTTAACATTCTCTTATATTATAGTTTGTTACAAGGTAATGAATATAGTTCCCCGTGTCATATAGTAGGTCCTTGTTACTTACCTATTTTATATATGAAGTGAAGTGAAGTGAAGTTGCTCAGTCGTGTCTGACTCTTTGCGACCCTGTGGACTGTAGCCTACCAGGCTCCTCCATCCTGGAGAATCCAGGCAAGAATACTGGAGTGGGTATAGTACTGTATAAAATACTACTGTGGCCGTTCCATTCTCCAGGGGATCTTCCTGACCCAGGGATCGAACCTGGGTCCCCCACATTGCTGGTAGATTCTTAACCATCTGCCCTACCAGGGAAGCCACCGTTACAAGGTTCAATTTAAGAACATTTTCATCACCCTCAAAAGAAATGCTTTACGTTTTCTTTATCATCCCATCCTCATTTTCCCTTAATCCCTCCTAGCTCTAGGCAGCTACTATTGTATTTTTATAAATTTGCCTATTCCAGATACTTCCTAACAATGAAATCATAAATATGTGGCCTTTTGTCCCTGACTTTTTTCACATAGTAGAATGCTTTTCAGGGTTCATCTGTCTTGTTGCGTGTATCAGAACTGTATTCCATTTTATGGACAAATAATAGTCCACTCATGAATATACCCTGTTACGTTTATCCATTCATCACTCCATGGGCATTTGAGTAGTTTTCACTATTTGGCTGTTAAGAATCATGCCAGTATTAACATTTGTTCCAAATGCTTTTTTGACTGAACGGCCTGGTGTGTTTATGTTTCTGGACTGCATTACTTATTGATCAATCTGAATACAGTATTTTATTTGGTTAAAATCTCCTATTGTTGGTTTTTAGTCAGGTTCCACTTTGCTGGGTTCTTTGACATTTTGGTTCTTTTATTGATTGTGTGATGTGTTCATTTCAACCTTGTATACTGTCTGTTCTTTAAATTTCCAGCCTCTAGCTTCATCCAAATCGTAGATCAAAATACTGTTCAGTGAGGGGTGGCTTCTCAGTCACATGACTTGTTACTGTGGAGGAGGTAACATCTTCTCCAGCCACTGGTCTGTGTGCAAATAGGGAAACAAAAAAACTTACCTAGAAGAGCATTTATTTGTTTTTTGGCGGTGTTGCACAACACGTGGGATCTTACTTTCCCGATCTGTATCGAACCTGGACCCCTTGCTTTGGAAGCATGGAGTCCTGACCACTGGACCACTATGGAAGTTATGGAACTGGTGTTCTTTTATGCTAATATGAAGTATTTAAGGCTGTAAAAATGTCCTTTTATTTTTCCCAGCACCAAGTTGTTCTGATATCACAGGGTTATCTGTGCCAATTTCTTATATTGAGTTGTTTCCTATTCCAGCTCAGATGAGAATCTGAACCCTGACTTTCGCACCATTTATTATCAAAATGACCTTGGGCAGGTTCCCTGAAGTTTACTTTGGTTTATTTTCTCATCTGGAAAGTGAGGCCAGTAGGAGCACTTATTTTACAAGGTTACTGAACGAACTGTATGAAAGGATCCTTACCAGCTGTTCAGTGTGTGTGGGGCACGTTGGTAAGGGCTGTATTTCAGGGAAGAAGATGGAGGGTAGAGAACTTTCTGTGGCTGTTCCAGTGCCAGAGCTGGAGCCACACAAATTTTTAGGCAGGTCCTGTGGCTTGGGAGTTTCTTTCCCTTAGGGCTTCGGTTTCTGAAGGAAATGAAGCTGTTGGTGATTGTGGAGCACACACCTGTGGACCTTCTGATTTCCTGGGAGTTGCTCAGATTCCAAGGCTTCCCAGGTGACTCAGTGGAAAAGAATCAGCCTGCCAATGCAGGAGACATGGGTTTGATCCATGGGTTGGGGAGATTCCCCTGGAGGAGGGCATGGCACACCTCTCCAATATCTTGCCTAGAGAATCCCCATGGACAGAGGCACCTGGCGGGCTGCAGTGCATGGGGTCACAAAGAGTTGGACATGCATGCACGCAATCCCAGTTTCCAGTGCTGTCCAGCATTTGTGTGTGTGTTTATCATTGTTGCCCTTGTGCTGCAAAGATGTCAGTCACATCTGAAACTCAGCTGGTCACTGTGTACAGAAAAGTCCTGCACTAGAACACAGTCCAGGTTTGACTGAGGATCTTATCTGCTTGGGATGATGATAAACCAGGATAGCCACCTTATTCAAATCTGAAGTTGTTATTTATTCACACTGGAATAATCTTAAGAAAACTGTATATAATCTCTGCATTATAATTGGATTTCAGTTATCACTTGGAGCTCTGACTCAGTCTTGTGGAATTTTAAGGACATAATTTAAAGAAGACATTCCTGGTTGCCTTTTTTTTTTTTTTTTAGCCGGCCCCCATCCCCCTGGTTGCCTTTTAAAACTCGGTTTCTTGTCCTGAGATTTGTCAAACCTTCAGCCGTAGTTTTGTGGTCCTAAATTACCATTTGCAGATATTCATATAGCCTGGTCCTTTGAGGGCTCAGAAAAACCAAAAAGCCTGAGGGAAGAGAGGCATCTTTATACTGATTCTCTTTAGATACTGTCATGGAAATGATTCTGAGTTGTTGTTTTTTTGGTATCCAAGATTAAAAATATTTAAATTAATATCTGTATGTTGATGATTTCTTTCTGTTTAGTGAAATGTCAGAACTGTACAGAGAGTAGTATTTCTCAGATTTACATACAGACCCCTTATCAAAGGGGGAAATACTTTGCAAGGACTCTATGAATTTATCCAGGCCCTACAAACAGTAGATACTTGTTTTACAGCATTGAAATGTCTTTTGACTGCCATTTATCAGAGTTCTTGCTTGATTTGGTGTTCATAAATGGGGATGCTTTTTTTTTGATTATCATAGAAATAAAAATCCTTGAAGTTGTTTTGAAAATACCCCAGTGGTCTTTCGACCCCATTTTGAGAAACCCTGCCCCAGAGTGAGGGATCTGATTGTTCCTGGGAGGTTGCATGCTGTGCATCCATGAAACTCTGGTTATAAGATGTATTCTTTTCTGTGATTTTGTAAACCAGAGGTTTTCAAGTTTGCAGGTAACTAAAACATAATTAAATGCATATATGTGTGTGTATAATATAAATAGGTATTTATCAATCTCAAATATCCATCTTATCCACAGCCAACATCCATGTTTTCTTTGAGTTCAGTTCAGTCGCTAAGTTGTGTCTGACTATTTTCGACCCCATGGACTGCAGCACAACAGGCTTCCCTGTCCATCACCAACTCCTGGAGCTTGCTCAAGCTCGTGTCCATCGAGTCGGTGATGCCATCCAACCATCTCATCCTCTGTCGTCCCCTTCTCCTCCTGCCTTCAGTCTTTCCCAGCATCAGGGTCTTTTCTTTACAAAGCTGATGATCCTGTTGTACTATCCTTGCATTCTTTCCTGGCCCTTTGAGCTGCACTGTTGCTTTCTTTCCTTCGTACACAGCTCTTTCCTTCGTACTTGCCTGGTTGAACTTGTGACTCTGAGGCTAATTGAGAGGAAAGAAATGGTGACTCAGCTCTGTGACCTTGTGTATTTACCTGTGAATGAGGTAACTGTTTTAGTTTCTTAGGGCACACAGCAAAACCTCAAACTACAGAAATCTATTCTCTCTCAGATCTGGAAATGTGAAGTCAAAAGTCAAGGTGGTGGCAAGGTCCTGCTCTCTCTAAGGGTCTCAAGGACAGTCTGTTGTTTGCCCTTTTCAGCTACTGGTGGTCATCGCATCCCTTGACTTGTGGCTCCATCTCTGTCTCTGTGGTCCCTCTGCAGCCTCCTCTCCTGCCTTGGCTTCACTCTTCACAGCTCCCTTGGCTTCACTCTTACAAGATTACTTGTCAGGGCATTTAGGGCTCACCTGGATAATCTAGGATAAATGCCTCTTCTCAAAATCCTTAATCACATCATTTGCTAAGTAAAGTGATATTTACTCTTTGACCATGTAAGGTGACATTCCCAGGTTCTGGGTGTTATTATGTGGATTTATCTTCTTGGTGGTGGGATAGTTCTATTCAGTCCACTTCTGTAAACCTGACGCATTGGATTGTTTCTAGCTGACAAAAGCCACCACTTGTATATATAATGAGTAAAGTGAAAGTGAAGTCGCTCAGTCGTATCTGACTCTTTGCAACCCCATGGACTGTAGCCTACCAGGCTTCTCTGTCCATGGGATTTTCCAGGCAAGAGTACTGGAGTGGGTTGCCATTTCCTTCTCCAGGGGATCTTCCCAACCTAGGGATCGAATCCGGGTCTCCCACATTGCAGGCAGACTCTTTACCCTCTAAGCCACCAGGGAAGCCCTATATAATGAGTAACCTGAAAGGATATTTTATATAACATAGGCAATATAGCCAGTATTTTATAGTAACTATAAATAGAGTATAAACTTTAAAATTTGTGAATCACTATGCTGTACACCTGTGGGCTTACATAATTTTGTACATAAACTATATTGCAATTTAAAAAATAAAAACAGCAAAAAAGAAAAAAAAAGAAAAGGATCAGTGTACATTACTGGATGCTCAGTGGAAGAATATCACTCACTCCTGAGAGCTGCCACTTTTCTTTCCAGGAATCAGGGTGATGTGTTGGTCTCCTGTTGCATCATTTTCTGTTTTTCGTTCAGTAAAAACTTAGCATGTACCAGGCTTGGGGGTAGGCATGGGGGATGCCCTTCAGAGCATTCAAGGTGCTATGCCTGTCTTTAATTGGCTCTGTATTCCTCTGGAGACGCTCAGTGTGTTGCCTCCTACCACTTGCCAGCCTTCTAGACATTTCTCTCACCCTGTCTTCCCTCTCAGAGTGTCCTGCCCATGGTCCACGATTGACAGCGTCGTTTCCCGGTTGAGCGCTTCATGTGAACATAAAAATTCATAGCAGCCTTAAGGGAGGAAATGAAGCTGAAGCGGTTGGTGGGCAAGGGACAGCCATCACTGTCTTGTCTCTCCCCAGAATGAAAGCTACCCTCTGGAGAAATCAAGAGTTGGACACGGGGTATATAACCTGGGTGTTTCCAACACTAAAAATAGGCCTTCTCTGTAGTGTGTGAGAGAGATGCATTCATCATCTTCATCTTCATCATCATCTTCATCATGTTCATTATTCTCTTCCTCCTGCTGAACACAACTTGTTGAGCATGTGTTGGGGTCAGACTCTGTTCTTTTTGTATAGTATCATATTTAATCCTCATATGACCCTGCAAAGGGGCTACTGTTATCCCATTTAACTGAGGAGGCAGACAAGGCTTAGAGGAAAGAGGTCACCTGTTGATGCTGCTTGTGACGTGTGTGTCTGTGTTGTTTGCTTCACAGCCTGAGTTTTATCATTAAACAGTCCTCCTCCTCTGTTCATTTTGGATTTCAGGTTTTTAGGAAATCAATCTTAACCCAGAAATAGGGCCTCCGTCTTTGGAGTTCCTTTCCTCCTCCTTCAATGCTTTAAGTGGGAAGGTGTTTGCAGATCAGAGAAGCTGATGGATTGCATGGTGCCCTTCACTGTTTGTGGCGTGGGGCTCTGAAGAAGATAGTGTGGAGATTGACAGGAGATTGGGGGAAAGCTCTGCCAACTTCAGCTGGAGAAGGTCCAGGCAGGTTTTCTGATTTCATGAAAATGAAGACTTATTTGCAGAGAGGAATCTGAAGCTTAGTTCTTTGGCCATCTCCTTGGAGTATCCTGTTAGCTCTGAAATACCCCTGATTCTAGTGAAATGGATAAAATTCCTATCTCCCTTCTTCGTTTCCCCACCTTTTCTCAAATATGTAGAGAACACCCACCATAAAGCTTTATTCCTGCAACTGAGATATGACAATGAACAGAGGCAGATGGAAACTTTTGCCCCTTTGAATGCTTATGTGAATGCGTGTGTATGCTCAGTCCTGTCCAATTCTTTGCGACCCCCTGGACTGTAGCCCACCAGGCTTCTCTGTCGATGGGATTTTCCAGGCAAGAATACTGGAGTGGGCTGCCTTGTCCTACTCCAGGGGATCTTCCTGACCCAGGGATCAAACCTGTGTCTCTTGTGTCTCCCTCATTGGCAGGCTGATTCTTTACCTCTGTGCCACTTGTGAGCTGCCTTTATATGCATGGGACAAATGAAAACCTCAGGAGGGCAGGAAGCCACAGCTCATGGCTATCCTGTGGAAGTCAGGTGCATTGTGAGTGGTTGGTTAGCTAATAATTACGTGTATTAATCTGACGAAGAGAGATCTTGCGAATGTTTATTCCTCTTTGCTTTCTTCCGTGCCACCCTTTTTCTTGATTTTTGAAGGAAAAGCACTGATTTTGTTCTGACTCTCATTTAGGTAAATGTTTCCAGTTCATTTAAGGCTTTCCATCGTTTCTGTTTTGACCTGCTCCAGCAGATAGGCTTGTGGTTCTTGTTTAAAAAGATGGTCCTTTAGTATTTATATAGAAACTTAATCCGGTTTAGGAGTGTCAGCAGATGCCCCCTGAAATCTGACAGTGATTAAGAAAAAAAAGCAATTTCTTTGTTTGGTTTGGAAGGAGTGGAGGCCAAATCTAGAGGCATACTCCTGCGCTATTAGAATTTTGTTGCTTATGCCTCTTAGAAAAATTAAAAGCAGGAAGTAAATTCTGCCTGCTGCAAAGAGCTGAGATTTAGGATGCATGGGTCTAATGTTGTTTTGCATTTATATTTAATGGCTCGGGCCCCTTCCTGTGGGCTGGTGTACATTTAGCTAATGAATGCTTTCTGAGGAGACCTGATGGACAGTAAGGAGGTCATGGCCAGCCTCCCCGTGGAAGCCCCAGAGAGGGATCCTGTGGGCTGGCTGCGGAAGCCAAGGTAGGCCTTACCTGTGGTGGTGGTGTCATGCTCCCCACCGCCTATATTGTTAGTTTATAGAAATCAAAGGCGCAAGGCAGAAGCCCATGTGCTGACCCTGAGTTATTGAATCTGCTCCTCTGGCCATTTTTCACAGCCTTGCAGCTGCCCTGCAGCCGCAGAACCTGACCTTATGGTGGGGTGTGCGTTGCTCTTGCCTCGGGCCCGCCAGCCTCTCGATTTGTAAAGCCATCGTTAAATTGCCTTGCGACTGTGGATTCCATTTTTCTCATGTACAGTTTGTCACTTCTCTCTGCTCTGCTGCCCTCCTGTGAGGACTTTTCTCTGCTGGCCTCTGGGGATTTTCTGTGTGGTTCGTGATGCTTGTTTCTGGTTTGGGGTGTAGCCCAGGGTCCTCTGAGGGTTCTGGCAGAGCCATGGAGGAGTGGGCTGTTTCCCAGAGCTGGACTCAGCTAGGCCCATGTCGGGGAGAGGTGGCCCCCCTCCATCCGTAGCACAGGTCTGCACTGTGCTGCCGTTACCGCAGAGAGTGAGTTCCCTGTGGATTCTGTGTGTGTGCCCTAGGCTGCCTTTTGTGCTGTGTGTGACCCTGCAGGACCCCCTGAGGCCGTCCTGGGACAGGCCCTTCCCTCATCCCCTCTGCTAATTTAGCTTCTCTCTGAAGTTCTTAGATCATAGTATCAGGCACACATTTCCTGAGTTGTTTTACAGATGCTAAAACCCCCCGCCAAATGCAAGAGATAAACTATTTGATGACCTTGAGTCCCCAGACCTAATGGAGACAAAGGGTTACTAACCCCTGTGACACCATCAACCAATCAGAATTGTACACTGGCTGATCACAACCCTGGGCCCCTCTTCCCTCACTTTGCCTTTAAATACACTTTCCTGAAACTCATGGGAGAGTTTAGGCTTTTTGAGTATTAGCTGTCAGATTCCTTGTCCTGGTGAAAGTGAAAGTTGCTCAGTCATGTCCGACTCTTTGCGACCCCATGGACTATACATCCAAGGAATTCTCCAGGTCAGGATACTGGAGTGGGTAGCCTTTCCGTTCTCCAGGAGATCTTCCCAACCGAGGGATTGAACCCAGGTCTCCCACATTGCAGGCAGATTCTTTACCAGCTGAGCCGCAAGGGAAGCCCAAGAATACTGGAGTGGGTAGCCTATCCCTTCTCCAGGGGATCTCCTGGTACATTAGAATAAATGCTACACTTTTCCTTCTCCACTCCCTAGGGTCAGTAGGCTGGCTTTACTGTGCTCAGGCGAGCAGACCCAAGTGACTTAAATTCAGGTGTGTCCATCCTGACCTTTTGGGGAACCCTTTGAACTCCAGATTTGACTTGACAGTAATGAGGCTTTTGGTTTGAGCTTCTGATCGTTCTCTGTGTAGTGAAAGCTTAGATGTGCATGTATGTATGTATTTTGAAACTTAAGAATAGCTCCTAATATTGAGTAACCGAGTTGTGCTTGAGGGGATGTTTTTTCTCTATGAAATTGTTGTAGCTAAAAATGATAAATGATTCAGTAACAAAAATTGAGGATGGCCGTTTTGCATTCCACTTAGGAACTGACGGATCTAGGCATGGGGCATCAGCGTGTAATATCACGGAGGGAACAGAATATGGGCCTTTAAAGGTGGAACACATTAACCTCTTCAGAAGTACTCTTGCAATGCCCTGCTCCTCCTGCCAGAAACAAAACATCTTGACCTGTTCAAGTGTCCAACTACCAATTTCCAGGAATTAGGACTGAAAAGCATGGTAAATGACACTGCAGGAATACAATAGGCAAAGTCCAGACTAGCCAAGGATCTGGGGTTTTTAAATGAAAAAATTGCAGGGGCAGATGAAGAGGAAAACCTGTAAAGATTTAAAAAGACATATCAATGGATATGGATAGACCTTCCTTGAATCTTAATTCAAATGAATTAACTAGTAAAAACTAGGCATTAGAAATGGGACAGTATTAGGGAACTATCTTTAAATTATTAGGGGGTGCTAATAGTTCTGGTGTGTGTGTTTTTAAAAAGCCCTGTCTTTTAATTATTTTTGGATGAAATTATATAATGCAGATTTTTTTAGTGAATCTTTGTTGTATGTGCTCACTCCTGCCCAACTCTTTGTGGCCCCATGAACTGTAGCCCACCAGGCTCCTCTATCCATGGAATTTTTCAGGCAAGAATACTAGATTGCCAATTCCTCCTCCAGGGGATCTTCCTGACCCAGGGATCAAACCCACAACTCCTGTGTCTCCTGCTTTGGTAGACAAGTTCTTTACTGCTAGTGCCACCTGGGAAGCCCATAATTCAGGTAGGTTGCAAGTAATACTCAGGAGGGAATATAGGTAGGCATTGTGGAACATGATTGGCTATGGGTTCATGGTCTGTGAGGCTGGGCCTTGAGTATATGGGGCTTCTATTTATCTCAGTTTTGGAAATTTTCCATAATTGGTAATAAAAAGACAGATATGATAAGATCTCTCCAAAAAAGCTTTCCCTTATATGAAAGCCATATGTGTTCTTTTTAATAAATGCAGATAAAATAATCTATCTTTGAGTTAGTTGCTTTGAATATTTTCGTTTATTTGTATCTGCATACGTGTCTAGGTTTTTTTTTTTTTGGGTGAAAGTGAATACTGTTATCCTCCGTTATAACCTGCTCTTTTAAGTGAATTGTTTATTTTCCAGATTGTCCTAGGCCATTAAATACTGTTTAAAAACTTTGAAAATTGACTGTCAAGAAGTCTTTAATGCTTGTATGATGATTTTATGGAACAATTTTTTATTGTTAAATAAATGGTGCTTATGATTTTTGTATTATAATGAGTGCTGTAATTAAAATTCTTCTAACTAAAACTGAGCACATATCTTTCTTTCCTTAAACAAATTCCTTGGAAGTGCTAAGGCAATATCCATCCATCCCCAGTGTTTGTGATAGCTTCTGCTTACATGCTTTGCATGTGAAGTGTTCTTAATTTTCTTCTGTATAAATTTCTTTTTTCTTCCAGAATAGTAAGCTTCTTGAATTCAGGCCCCATATTTTCAGTATCCTTGTATCTTATAAACTTGTCTAGGTGTCTGAATATTCACACACTACTTTTCCCCTGGATTTTCAAAAGAAACAGTATTCTTATTGGAGCCTGGCAAGGAAGCTGCCATTTCTGTTAGTTACAAGTGCCCATGTAGCACCTATAAAATGTGCTGAATATTCAATATTTTCATCCAGCTAAAAGCAATGAGCCCCAGCCTATGCTCTCATATGTGTTCATCTGAAGGTAAAATTCTCTTTGTAAGAATGGAACTGGGCTGGAAGAAGCACAAGCTGGAATCAAGATTGCCAGGAGAAATATCAGTAACCTTAGATATGCAGATGACACCACCCTTATGGCAAAAAGTGAAGAGGAACTAAAAAGCCTCTTGATGAAAGTGAAAGAGAGTGAAAAAGTTGGCTTAAAGCTCAACATTCAGAAAATGAAGATCATGGCATCTGGTCCTATCACTTCATGGGAAATAGATGGATGGGGAAACAGTGGAAACAGTGGCAGACTTTATTTTTGGGGGCTCCAAAATCACTGCAGATGGTGATTGCAGCCATGAAATTAAAAGACGCTTACTCCTTGGAAGGAAAGTTATGACCAACCTAGATAGTACATTCAAAAGCAGAGACATTACTTTGCCAACAAAGGTCTGTCTACTCAGCAAGGCTATGGTTTTTCCAGTAGTCATGTATGGATGTGAGCGTTGGACTGTGAAAGCTGAGTGCCAAAGAATTGATGCTTTTGAACTGTGGTGTTGGAGAAGACTCTTGAGAGTCCCTTGGACTGCAAGGAGATCCAACCAGTCCATTCTAAAGGAGAATCAGTCCTGGGTGTTCTTTGGAAGGACAAAAGGAGTTCTTTGAAACTCCAATACTTTGGCCACCTCATGCGAAGAGTTGACTCATTGGAAAAGACTGTGATGCTGGGAGGGATTGGGGGCAGGAGGAGAAGGGGAGACAGAGGATGAGATGGCTGGATGGCATCACCGACTCCATGGACCTGAGTTTGGTTGAACTCTGGGAATTGGTGATTGACAGGGAGGCCTGGTGTGCTGCGATTCATGGGGTCACAAAGAGTCCGACACGACTGAGCGATTGAACTGAACTGAACTGAACTGAAGAATGGAACACTGAAAATGAAACTGCAAGATGACTCTCTCGTGCTCATATTTCATGCAGGTTTGGAAAAAGACTCACTTAGTGTTTCAAATTGCTTTAGGTTGGGTGGCTTGGTTGCAGCCAGCTGCTAGGGTTGTTTAGAGACTTTGTATAAACTTTTAGTTTGTGATGAGAGTTCTGCCCCTTGCATATCTCTGTTCTGTTTTCTTCTTTTCTCACGCTGGTCTGAATGTGGGCCTTGGTCATCCTGGGAAGGATGGATGTGACATTGGTATGTGTTTCCAAATTCCCCCCAAGAGCCTGTCCATTTCTCATCTCTGCAGAAGGGAACTTTAGTAACTGTAGAGTGAGATGTTTGGTTTGGAGGTAGGAGGGTGTTGAGAGAGGTTTTTTTGTGCCTGTAAACAACAGAAACATTATAGGAGGCTCATTTTATTTTTTAATTTTTATTTAACAAATATTAAAAAAATTTAAAGTCTGCCACTGTTTCCACTGTTTCCCCATCTATTTCCCATGTAGTGATGGGACCAGATGCTATGATCTTCATTTTCTGAATGTTGAGCTTTAAGCCAACCCTTTCACTCTCCTCTTTCACTTTCATCAAGAGGCTTTTTAGTTGTGGCAGTGGGATAGTGATCTTTGTTGCAGCTTGCAGGATCTTTTAGTTAAGACATTTGAACTCTTAGGTGAGGCATGTGTGATCTAGATCCCTGACCAGGGATCGAACCCAGGCCCTCTGCATTGGGATCATGGGGTCTTAGTCACTGGACCACCAAGGAAGTCCCATTTTAAAAAATGAAAGGCAGTACCATCCAGAGATGAAGTCACTCATCTAAAGTCACAGTATTGATGGTGAAAGCATGACCCCCAACCAAGCCTTCTGTGAAGGGAGCCCCGCAAACAGGGAGTCCTCAGGACCTCTCCTTAGCCTTATAAACCCCGTGTTGTGGATTCTGTCAAAAGCCTCAGAGGACGTTGGTCAACTCTAGCTTAGTGGTTAAAAGCAAAGGCCATCATGTACGTAGAACCGAGTTTGGAAACTGGCGTGCCAAATGTGGTTTTGTGATTTTGACAAGACACATGAACCTGTGCCTCAGTTTCCCCATATGTAAAATGGTGGATAAGAATTGGGCCCACCTCACAGGGTGCTTGTGAGGCATAAATGAAATAATAAATGAAATACTGCGTGTGTTTAAAGTGATTAGAGGGGTGCCTGGTGTGTAATAATGGCTTTATAAATAATAATTATCAATACGGTGGCTTTTTGAGAAGCAGTTAAGGCATCTAATCTAGCACGGGGGATTGTAATGAGCATATGCATATTACACAGTCAGTCTGATTGTATTTTATGATACTTTAGTTTACCTCTTCCAGATCAGCTGGGACACCATTTCTGCCTGAGTTGACCATTTACACCCTGAAGAAAAGAAGAGACTAGGTTCCCAATCCCCCCAGCCCAGCCACCACCCTTGCCATTCAGGCTCTGTGAAATCAAATCCATTATGTATACAGCACCTACCCTAACAGATAATCACAATCACATGTAAATTATGTTGCTCACCTTCAGAGATTCAGCAGATGTGTGAATATTTAGTTATTAATAACTAATTGGGTGCTAATTATGTGCCCTGGAGTTCTTGGAGCTGATAAAGACGTGTCACCTACTGTGTCAGGCCTCTGTTCAGCTCTGGAAAATCATTTTTGGCAGATGTGCTGAAGTTACCTTTGGGCTTTAAGTTTTGAATGTTGTCTCCCACAACTCTTGGTTTTATCTTTTTTTTGGGGGTTATGGCGTCTTCTTTTGAAATTGACGTGGCTTCCCATGAGCAGAAATTCCATGCCCCGTTTCTGAAGAGGAGGGTCGCTGATATGTGACCATAGTTTTTCATCTCTTAAGGAAAGAGAGGGACCCCATGAACTATGAGTCATCCTGGGGAAGAACGAAAAGCTACTGAAGGAAATTCAAGGACAGTTCTCAAACCCAGTGGGTGTTGATGTATTTTGGGGAGATGACTATTTTTGAAGGGCCTTGATCTTAGATCTTGTAAGATTTGGCTTCAGCACTGAGGATCTCCATCTCATATATGTCCCACACCAACCTCATCCCGTCAGTAGTAAGATCTCCATCCCAGTTGGTAATAGTTTGACTTTCATTAACTGGAAGTTAATGAAATCTGTCAGTTAGGAATCCTAGATGTGGAATATGATCCATGCTATCTTAAGATTTATGGAACCATATAAAATGAAAGGATGCTGTGAATGAGATAATCTTTGAAAATACCACCTTCTCCCTGCTTTGTCTCTCTTTACTTGCAAGCTTTACATTGCTGGGCCTTTTTGCGTCCTGCTTTGTACAGACAAGATAGTCATTTGTCTTAAAGTCAGTCCAACGAGAGAAGAAGGTGTTGCTTTATGGTTGACAGAACCTGTTTGCTGCTAGGAAGTTGTTAAAACATTAAGTCTGCCTGGTTTGCCCTGTCTTTTAAAATTAGCTTCATAAGCACACACAATTGAAGAGACTCCTGAGCTTGGATATTGCCTTTCCTGTCTACCCAACTAAGAGCATTTAAAATAATCAAAGCATTTCTAGACTAAGGATAAAAAACGTAAAAGATATAAGGAAAAACTGAAAATGAAAGTACACAAATAGAAGCCCAGGCTTAGCAAATATTGACAACAATTAACACCTCTTATTGGTCAGATTGGCAGTAAACCCAGTGTTTGGGTTGAACCGCAGAAAATAATAACTACCTAGCTAGGTTGTGGTTGGTGGTTTTGTCCACCCTCCACATCCCTGTTGTCTGTTGTAGTTTTGGCTGCTTGCTCTCTGAGATCACTTTCTTGATTGGGCTTTCCCCATTCTATGAGTCCTGGTGCAGGCATGGTCTGTGTGATGCTCAAGTTTCCAGCCTCCCTTGCAGCTAGGGTGGGGACATGTAACCTGGACTCAACCAATGACATACAGCTGTCCTGGACTTTGGATCTGTTGCTAGTTTTGCAAAGACGAAGTCACCAGTTTTGTCAGTAACTACAGCGGTGGTGGCAGTGGAGGGGCCTAAGTGACTTCACTGGTTTGCTTCCTGAGCTTGGTTATCTCTCTCTCACTTTTAAAAAATGTTCTTGGCACAGCATGTGGGGTCTTAGTTCTCCTACAGGGATCGAACCTGCACCCCTTGCATTGGAAGTGTGGCATTGTAACCACTGGATTGCCAGGGAAGTCCCCTGAGCTTGGTTATCGAGCCCAGGGGTTGGCTTGTGTTTGTTTGTTTGTTTTTCTATAAAAGGCCTCCTAGTAAATATTTCAGGCTCTGTGGGATATACAGTCTTTGTTAGAGCTAATCAATTCTGCTGTTACAGTATGAAAGGGGCTATAGACCATGTGTGGATTTGGCTGTAGTTTGCCAATCCCGAATCATGCCTGCCCAGTGATCCTGGAAGATGAGCTACCTAGTGCTTTCCATAAATTCTTTTTCTTAGATTGGAGTAGATTTATTTCGCTTGCCTCTAGGATATGCATGTTTACTTCCAGATTCCTTAGTTCTAATTTACTGTGTGTAGGGGCTGTAAAATCCTACCTGCTTTACACAGACACAAATAGGACTGTCCTATCTCCAAAGAGATGGCAGCTCTTTGAGAGTAAAATACGGCTCACTCCTGATTCTCTGCAGTACATAATTTAAATCTTAATTGAAAGTATTCTCTTTGCTCAAAGCTCTGGAGTTACACATCCAGAAATACTTCCATTCAAGCTTTTTCCCCTGCAAGGGTCCTGGATACACAGTACCCAGTCTCCCTCAATGGTACATTCTTTATAACTGTAGTATATCAAAACCAAGAAATGGACATTGTCCCATCCACAAACTTGATTCAGACTTCACCAATTCACACGTACGCAGTTGTGTCTGTGGGTGCGTGTGTATGTGCGTGTGTATGTATAGTTCTCTGCCTTTTTTTTTAATGGCTGCACTGAGTCTTTTTTGCTGCTCACGGGCTTTCCCTAGTTCTGGTGAGTCAGGGCTACTCTTCATTGCTGTGGGTGGGCTTTTCATCGTGGTCGCTTCTCTTGATGTGGACCATGGGCAGTAGGGGCTTGGGCTTAAGTAGTTGTATTACTCAGGCTAAGTAGTTGTGGGGCCTGGGCTTTGTTGCTCCATGGCATGTGGCATCTTCCTGGACCAGGGATTGAACCTGTATCCCCTGTGTTGGCAAGCGAATTCTTAACTGGTGGACCACCAGGGAAGCCCAGTTCTTGGCATTTTTATCGTATGCATAGATTCATGTAATCATCACTACAAGTAAGGTATAAGACTGTTCAGCATCACAAAGATTCCTTCTGTTGCCCTTTACAACCACATGGAGCCTACCCTTGACCCCTGGCTCTCAGTTACCTCTTGTCACTTCAAGCATATTGGACGAATACAGTTGTATAGTATGTCACCTGTTGGGGTTGGCTGTTCACTTGGCAGTAATTCATCTGACTGCCAGGTTGCTGCCCCGCCCTCGCCACCACCCCCCCCCCCCCCCTCCGTGATATTCCGTGGTGCAGATGGATGTAACTCAGTTTGTTCAGTCATTCATCTGTTGAAGGACATCTGGGTTTTTCTAGAATTGGACTATTGCAAATAAAGCTCCTACAGACAAAAGTTTACAGTTTTTTTGAGTTCAACCTAGTTGTTTGTTTGAGATAAATGCCCGAGAGTGCAATTGCTAGGTCAGGTGTTCAGTTTTATACGAAACTGCCGAACTCTTAGAGGCGCGTGATAACTTGAATTGGCAGTTTTCAAAATGTTCTTTCGTTTTCCTCTCTTTCAAGCCATTATCTCAATTAATTTTCCCAAACAGTGATTGCAGTTCTCCTACATCACAGATATCATACTAAGCACCGTTAACTATACTATCTTATTTAATCCTCATAAAAACTCTCCAAAGGAGGGTCGATACCATTACTTCTCTAGAGAGGGAAACTGAATCAGTGTGTAATTAACTTGTTCAAGTTCATCCAGGTCGTCAAGAGGCAGATCCAGCAGCTCATATTCTGTCTTGGAGTCAGTGTTGTTAACCGCCTTGCTAGACTGCCTTCCTACAGTGCGCTGAATGCATTCAGATGTTCCCTTACAAAGTGTCCTCATTCTCTTCATGGCCTTTTTGGTGCTAAGTCACTTCAGTTGTTTCCGACTCTTTGTGGCCATATAGACTGTAGCCTGCCAGGCTCCTCTGTCCATGGGATTCTCCAGGCACGAATACTGGAGTGGGTTGCCGTGCCCTCCTCCAGGGGATCTTCCTGTTCCAGGGACTGAACCTCTGTCTCTTGCATTGTCTCCTGCATAGCCGGTGGATTCCGAGGTAAGCCTCGGATGGCTTGCCACTGAGGAAGCCCCATGGCCTTTTTGGGGGTCCATTATAGCCTGCCCACCTACTGACATTGTCTCTCACCTATCCACGAATCCTCTGCCACTTTGGATTGTATTTGCCCATTGCTTTTGACATAAATGAAGCCCAAGGCATTCCACTAGTTCGCAAGTGGAGGCTTAATGTTTGGCCTAACGGATCCTGCTACGTGATCATTTGAGAAGTTCTTCACAGTGGAAGTAGTGAAGAATTACTGTTGGATGGTGTAGTGAGCTACACTGAGAAGGAAGACTTTAAGAGATTAAAAGAATCCCAGTACACTCCTTCAGCTTGTAGTTTTGTTACCCATGTGATCCTGTTTCGTGCCCAAGCCCTCATATCTAGCTATCAGTACCTAAGCACAGAAGAGTCCCTGGCTTACCCAAGGAACCCATCTTTTCCTTGAATGCCTTCATGTGTTTCAGACACAGTTCTAGGTCTCCAAGGATCCAGCTAGAAGACACTTAGCCTGCCCCTCTCAGGGTGCACACATTCATCCCAAGAAGGAGCCATGGAAACTGAACAGTAAAAGAATATCCAGGAGAAGAAGGAAATGCTCTCAATTGCTTATGGGAAAGGAGACATTTTCTTCTGGAATGCACATGTTAAAATACCTAAATTCCTTTATCCCGAGAAAAAAGGCATTTCATTTGTGCCAACAGCTAAACACAGTTTTTTGTTTTTTTGTTTTTTTTTTTGATTGAGATGATCCCAGGCTAACGGACCAAGGGTATGCCTAAATCTCCTCTGCGTTCTGCTGCTCAGCACACACTACTGATCACCCGTTTGGCTGCCATCTGGAATACACTGCCTCCAAAGAGAGGGGGTAGAAAATGTTCTCTTAGGTTCTATTACACAGTATTGGAAGAAGAATGGCATCTTGTTTGACTGTTTCTCCAGAGACTATCTTCATGTGCTCCTTGTGTTTTTCAAACTGGCAACGAGGAAGTAGTGGTGGCCATGGTGAATGAGGGCTTGGATAGTGCCTCTCCACGGTCAATTCTGATCTTTGCTGAAGCAATAGACTGTCCTTTCCTTGAAGTTCCACAGCAAGCTAAGAAATGTGTGCAGGTTTAATATAATATATATAGTGATGCTAAGGACTAGTCAGATGTGAGTTTACTACCAAAGTTTTAAAAAAAAAATATAGTGGCAACTTTGGGTTCCATTGGAACAAAAACTAGAGTTTCATTGTGCTAAAATGTAGCACCAGGTTCTTTGGTTGTATCTTGACTCCTCTCAAGTAGTTTGTCCTGTTTTATAGATAAACTGACTTAACATTTTAATTTTTCTGCTCAGGATCATATGGCTGGTGACAGGGCTTGTATGAATAACTGGTGGAGCCCTGGCTTGGAGTTTGGACCTTGCTTTGTGATGTCCTTAAGTCTGTTACTTCAGCCAGCAGTTGACGTTCTGGCTCATCAAAAGCAGGTTATAAATAAAGATCACCCTTTACAAAAAATAGCCAAATACTAATAAACATGACACTAGGTTTTACTCCTAAACTTAGTGAGTGGCATCTCAGGTTTCTCATGATGTCTCCTTGTTTTTAATTCTCTCCTTTCTTCCCAAAAGAAAAAGTTAAAGCTTTTAAGCACCAAGGGTTACAATGCTGAGTAGTTGTGTTTTTCCCAGTAGAAATGCAGTGATGCAGAGTGAAAGTGTGAGGGGCAGAGCTGCACGCTGTTGTTGAGAAATGATCTTCTGAGGCATCTGAGTCATAAAACCGAACCAAGACAGTTAAGAGTGGAGGCTGCATATACCATAATCCTAAAAACGTTGAATGCCAGCGAAGGATTACGGTATGGGCCACTGCTGCGTCCCCGGGAACATCAGCTGGAATGTGTGACACAAGATTTTTGTCGAATGAGACTAATGTTTGAAAAGTGTGGTGGGGAGTTCTGTGCAAAACTGCTGAGAAGCAGCCAAAAAAAAGGAGCTCATGAATGATTGAGGCCTGGCCAGGAGAAGGGGAATTTGGCACCTATTTTAACAGGATGGGCTAGGTCTCCAACTCTTAGGCGCATGTGCGGTTTTCATGAGGAACACCATGGGACCTCAGGGTGACGTGCCAGCAAGAAGTTTCGTGTTTGCGTCCATGTGTTTCTAACCGGCAGTGTTCTCTTCTGTGGAATAAATGTTTCCGAGCACTGGTGTGAACATATAATCAAATTAACTAAACATCTCATCATCAAATGTGCAGTCAAGTTTTATTTTAAAATTTATTAATGCCATCGTTTTCTGCTGCCTTGTGTTGACTCTTGACTTGCAAATGCGCTTCTTTGTCAGATGTGTCCCTTTGCAAGGGACTTTCCCCAGTGTTTGGCTTTATAGCTTGCTTTTTTAATTTACTCTGTGCTATCAATTTAATTTTAACTACCAATAAAAGTTTTAGGAATCCTATTTACATCTGAACAATGATTCAGCAGCTAGAGCATATATTTTTTGCCATGGAATTGTCTAGTAAAAAATTTATATGATTCAGCTCACTCTAATGACTTAGATGAGTTATACATTTATCCGTGTGTCTGTTTATATTTCTTTCCTAATTGCCTTATACTTTTAGGACCCTATTCATCAACCTCAGTTATACAGGTGTATGTGGACAATCTCTTCTTCTCTTTTTATTTTTAAAGGAAAAACACAATTTCTATTTGCTTCCAGATGTGTGTGTTGGCTATAAGATAAAAATCCCAAAATACTTAGCAGACCATCTGGTGTCTTGGTGTTGAGTTTGTTGATTAAGTCCTTGATTACCGATGTCTAGTCTTAACAGAGGTAATCTTAACCCCCTTTGGATTTCTACTTTAAAAAAGTTGTTTGTGTTTTGTCCTATTGTTAATCTTTTTTTTAGAACTTTCATGAACAGTTTTGATGGTAGATAGTACAAGCCTTGTTTATATGTTGGTGCATTTCCTAGTTGATTGGTGATCAGATGTCTGAAAAGGCCCCATGAGGCTGGAGGATTAAGCTCATGGGACATAACTTTTCTCGAGGAGATGGCACCTGGTCTGTATGGGAATCGACTTTGGCATTGAGCTTGGAGCTAAGCAGTTTCCATTCACCCACCTGTTGGAAGTTTGGGGGTATGTATGTTGAACCTCGTGGGTCACTTCTTAATGTCGTGGCTCTTGTGTATCTTGGACAGTGTTAAAAGCTTCATAAACATTATCCCCTGGAAGTCATATAAGAATTAAATGAATAGTGCTCTGATCCTCATTTTGCAGATACAGGGTGTGTTAGTTGTTGTCAGAGCCGATCTTCAAGTCTCCGTGTGCCTGGCTTTGCAGTTGAAATTTTCTCCCCAGTGCCACTCCGTGTTCTCTTGGATGGGGCATGTGCCGAGCCCCAGCTCTGTGCTGTGGGCAGTGGTTAAGGGGCCATAAAAGAACAAATGTGTCCCATCTCTGTCCTCTGTAAAACTTGCTCTGCTGGTAATGAAGCATTTTAAGGACAGTTAATAGTAAGTTTTCTTTTCCTCTTTCTTTTTAGGATAGGCCTTTAGACTCCCCATAGAAAGATTTTCGTCCTGAAAGTCTCAGATGGAGCTCCTGAACCTCGGCACCATTGTTGCTGCTGCTGTTATTGTTCTGTCACTAAGTCATGTCTGACTCTTTGCAACCCCATGGACTATAGTCCTCCAGGCTTTCCTGTCCTTCACCATCTGCCGGAGTTTGCTCCAACTCATGTCCATTGAGTAAGTGATGCCATCCAACCATGTCAACCTCTGCCATTCTCTTCTCTTCCTGCCCTCAATCTTTCCCAGCATTGGGGTCTTTTCTGAAGAGTCGGCTCTCCGCATCAGCGCCATTGGGGTCCAGTAATTCTGTGTTGTGTGGAGCTGTCCTGCGCCTTGTGGGATTTTCAGCAGCATCTCTGGCCTCTACTCAGTTGATGCCTCTAACACTTCCCCTGCCCCTCAGATGGACAACCCAAAGGATCTCCAGGCACTGCCAGATGTCTCCTGGGGACAAATGCCCCCCATTGGGGAACCAGTCTTCTAAAGGAACTGCCAGCTATTTGTCACTGGGTGAAGAAGGGTCAGAAGCCTGTTTTGGCAGCTGCAGAATCTCCCTGTCAAAGGAGCGGAGATTTACGGCACAACCTCCACATGTCCTGGAGGTAGGAAGTATGTCAGCCAGCAAATTCGTATTCATGCTAGCGCATTTTATAAATATGAGATAGGGGAAAGGCAATTTTTAAAAAGTACTTGTAAGTAAAACACAGAGACACATTTAGGAAATCATCTCACCATCTAGAGATAGTGGTGGCTTTGCATTTTGCCCTTCATCTTGCTAGTGTTCTATCTGTATGTATTATGTCTAAGAAAGACATGGTCTCCAGACAGGCATAGAAGGGATATATTGTCCATGGTGTTTTGCTGTCTACTCTTTCACTTTATGTTGTGAACACTTCTCATTTCTTTTAAGTCTGCTTCTCCAGCAGGGTTTATAATGGATAGTACACCTTCTCAGCTATTGCTTGTCATTTTTAACAGCTGCAATAGTAATCCTCAGTTAACGGAACAATGTCTATCTTTCTGCTGGACATTTAATTTTATTTTTAGGGTTTTTTTTTTCCTTGTTCCTAATAATGCTTTGATTTATTCTCCAAGTGTTCATTTATAATGTTCTAGGTACCAAGCATTCCTATTTTAGGTACCCAAGAGAGAACAAGGGAACAAAAACCACCTCTGCCCTGAAGGTTCTTATAGTCCTGCTAGTATCTGTAGCTCGCCATTGTATGTATCTTCCTTTGTTTGTTGGGGTCACTGTGCCCTGTGCTTTCTCCTATACCTGTCTGTCGTCTCCCACTCCGATTTCCTTTGCTATTCTGGACAGCAGCTTTGTAGTGTGAGGGCTCAGCCTCAGTGAAAGGCAAGCTGTAGAATCTGCTTGCTTGTGAGATTAGAATTAGCCTTGGCTCAGACCGCTCCCAGTTTTCTAGTGAAATCCGCATGAGTCAGAATCTACGGGAAACAGCATGTGTATGCTTGGTTGACTGGGGGAGCTGTCAGGAAACATGTAAGGCTAATTAAGGAATTTAGTCTGTTATTAATACACAGAGAGTGACTGAATGGTGTCTTTCTTGACCTGCTTTTCTTGGCTGGCCTCATGGGAAGCCCCGAGCAGCAAGGGAGAGGCATGAAGAGGGTGTGAGGTTGCCTGCCTTTCCTGAGTCTTTGGCCTTGGCAAATAACTTAGTCTCTTTGGGCCTCGGTTTACTCTTGTGCCTCTTAGAGTTGTTGCTTGTTGTGGATCGGATGTGGGAGTCGCATTTGGAATGGGGTCTGGGAAGTGGTGATCACTCGAGAAAATGGAGACTGGTCTTGTTCCCATTCCACCTTTGGGCAGCATTTTGCATCACCCTGTGAGTACCTGCTGTGGACATGCTGTAGAGCAGATATTTGCCATTCTTTCTTCCTTTTTTTTTTTTAATGGACCATTTTTTAAGTCTTTATTGAATTTTTTACAATGTTGTTTTGGGTTTTTTTTTTTTGGCCTTGGGGCATGTGAGACCTTACCTCACCAAACAGAGATTGAACCCACACCCTCTGCATTGGAAGGTGAAGTCTTAACCACTCGATCATTGGGAAAGTCCCTTGACATGCATTCTCATAGCAGATCAACATAGACGGAATTCTGTCCATTTTTGCTTCATATATTTTGAGGCTCAGTTGTTAGTGAATATACATTTGTAACATCTTTCTGGTCTGTTGACCATTCTGTCCACATGACCTAGGGCTTGATTGGTCTTAACTTCCAGCCTGTGACAAACAAGGCTTCCTCTCTGCTTTCTTATCAGCTTGTCTAGATGTGAGGCAGAAGGGACCCTGGTTGCCTAGTAATCCTGCAGGTGGGATGGTTAAGTCTCTGAGGCTCGGTTGATCCTGAGTTTCACGTGACGTGTTGTTGTTGTTCAGTCACTCAGTTGTGTCTGACTCTTTGCGACGCCATGGACTGCAGCATGCCGGGCTTCCCTCTCTTTCATCGTCTCCCAGAGCTTGCTCAAACTCATGTCTATTGAGTCAGTGATGCCATCCAACCATCTCATCCTCTGTTGTCCCCTTCTCCTCCTGACTTGACTCTTTCCCAGCATCAGGGTCTTTTCTAATCAGTGAGTCTTCAGATCAGTTGGCCAAAGTATTGGCACTTCAGCATCAGTCCTTCCAATGAATATTCAGGACTGATTTCCTTTAGGATTGACTGGTTTGATCTCCTTTCAGTCCAAGGGACTTTTAAGAGTCTTCTCCAGCTCTACAGTTCAAAAGCATCAATTCTTCGACGCATGGCATAGCACTGCCTTAAGACCGTTCTCTTTCCCTCCACTATTTCTCCTTATTTCATCTCTGATGCTCCTCTTACCAGCATTTCACAGCATTTATAAGTTATGTTTTTTCACATATTTGTTGACCTGCTCATGGATCTTCTTTTATCCTGTAGATTAATATAAGATTGACACTATCCATTTTGTTCATTTCTGTACTGCGTGTTCCTATGACAGTGCCTGACGCCAAGTAGGAGCTTGAAGATACGATTGAGTGAATGCTGTTACTGAAACATCTCAGTCAAGAAGGAATGTCCGTTCAACTCAGTTGTTTCTCTGGATGGTGTGTTCAAGTTGATACATGGTGATGCCTGGGCACACAGTTTGGTTGTTTCCCTCTTACTGGTGGACGCCATTCATTTCATCAAAGGGTTTCCATCAGCTTCCCACTCCTGATGCAGAAGGTGAGGTGACACAGAAGTGGTCCAAGTCTTAGGGATTAGGAAATGTAGAACTGAATTGCTCGTTTAACCTCCAGTTTATATATGAATAATTTAAGAGCTGATTGTTCCACAAAATTGTAAACTAGCAAGAATGCATTTTAAGGGACAAATCCTGTGGGGAATGGGTTTCCAGAGCAAAGAGGAGATACTAGTGCCAATTACTTGACATTAATGCTGGCCATTCCCCTTCGTTGACATTATTTTTAAAAATTAACTTTTAGGAGTTTCTTCTCCAGGTTCAACCTCCTAATAGTTCACCCTGATTTTGTTTGATGAATCTATTAGAATTCAAATTCTATGTGATTTTGAAACATTAATTTTATGTTTTAGATGGATTGCCTGGATCGTGTTCAATATTCTTGTGTATTGAAGATATTTTCTTGTTTCTTTCCTTTCTAGCCTCACAGACTTTAATGTTTTTCATTATTTTTTTGCTTTTTGAAACACTGTTTTTACTTACTCTCCAGATATAATTTACAACCTACTTTATACTAGGCACCCAGGGTAGAACAGTGAACCAAACAGATCCTGCCCTCGTGGTGCTTATATTCTATTTAATAGTACAAGCGCACAGCTAGATCATTGTCTGTATCTTGGATTTGTTTTCGGAGAATTCATTATGCCCTCTTCTTCCTTGGATGTGCTCTCTCCCTTTCCTCCAGCTTTTTTCGTTTAAAATGAAATCAGTTGATTAAAAATGAAATGAACACAGGAGCCTTTCAAGCAGTTATTCACAATGGCGCATTTGGGTTTTCTCCTCTTAGAGCTGTGGTTCACATGGCTGCTCAGAGTGCTGTGTGGGTCTCCTTGTCCTTAGGCCAGTAGACGGCAGTCAGCAGCAGAGATGCCTGTGCTTTGCTTTCTGAAAAGTGGGCCGCTGAGCAGCTGGGCTTTACTTGGCTTGGCCTTTCTGCTGTTGGGCATGTGAGTGTGCACTTCCGCAGTGGTTGCTGTGCTGTCCCGGGCACATGCACTGAGTACCCACCCTGTGGATGTCTCCATGAAGAAGAAATTCGGCAGATACAAAAACTCAGGCTCTGTGATGGGATGGAAAGAGGACCTAACTTACAGTGGCTGTGAAAGCTGCCAGGATAGGAATGTTCTAGCCTGGACCAAGTAGGTTACCAATGCCTGCGTCTTCAGAGCTGGTCTTGCAATTGGGCCTTGTGAGTCCAGATGTCTCCCACAGGAGGGTGTCCCAGGGGAGTGATGACGTGAAGTCTCAAGAACAAGTACAGGGTTATAGGAAGCATTGTGCTAGCCTGATCAGGAGCCTGTACTGGTCCTACAGTCAGGTAGCTGTGGATTCAGCTTCCAGTTCTGCCATTAACTATTTTCTGTGACCTTGGCAAAGCTGGAGGACACTTTGAGCTCATGTTCTATTTCTCCATCCCTCAATAGGGGTCTAAATGTCTAACTTAGCCACCCTGGTTTCTATTGCCCCCTAACCCACCCCCATCAGTCACACTTGTGATTTCAAGTTTTATTTATCATTTATAGCCAAGAGACGTGTTTTTTGTTGTTGTTGTTTATTTCTCCAGCTTGGATATAAATTCTCTGAGAGTCAAGGACTTCATTCACTTTTTTTTTTGACTGCTCTATCCCAGCACCCAGCACGTAATAGATAAAATATTTGTAGAGGAAAGGAATGTTTGCTAAAGGCTTGTGGTCATTATGCTGTGCTCCTTGGCCCATGTTTCTTTGCTGCTTCCAAGAAAGGATCATCTTTAAGTAAGAACTCAGCCTATGTCTGTGTTTTAGACATGGACTCTGCCCACTGTGTCCTTGGTATTTAACTTCTGAGTCTGTCTTCAGACCAAGAATGTAACACTCATTCTCTTGGCCTGCTCTGGAGGATGTCTTTGGGAGTAGTCGCTGACACTTCTCTGCATGAGTTCTGCTGTCTTTTCTCCTGCCACCGCCTCATTTCTTGTTTCTGTTTTTCTGACGTTGCCCCACAGCCTGGCAGGGGCACCCTGGGACTCCTGCAGCTTCAGAGACCTGCTGATCCCTTATTTTAAGGGTCCTGAGCTGTGACCTGATGAACATCAAAGACAGAATGCTGGTGGGGTTGTGTTTTTTTTTTTTTTTTTTTTTTTAACTCCACAGCTGTCAGTTTGATTAGATGTTCTCAGGGCTTCATATAGGCATCAAAAATGTGTGTTTTCTTTCATCAACAAAGGCAATGATTGTGCAAGTCCAAACAGTGCCTCTCAGTTGAGTACTTTCTAGTTCAATTTTCGATAGCTCTTGACCGACTGCATTCTGTTCTGTTGGAGAGGAAGATGGTTTGATGGTGCCGAGTACGTTTCTTAAAGTGAAAAAGACTTCGCAGATAGTTTCTCCAGGCAGTGAAGTGTAGAAGAGAGGAGAGTTAGAAAATAAGGACCTGTGTCCTGATTTTGAGCAGTCACACTCTCTAACTCCCTACCCTTCCTAAAAAAAAACCCCTCAAGCAGATAAACATTAAAAAAAAACACAAAACTTTTAAGTGTCAAATTCTTCCTCTGTCTGAAGAGTGGATAAGATTCTATATAGTTTGGCTAATAGATTTCATTTTGCGTGTCCCTGGTGGTTAACAGGTACAGACTGCCTGCAACACTGTGCTGAGAAGGATTCTGAAGTCATATCTGAACCTGATGGGAAAGTGTCATGATTGACTTATTTCTGGTGACTTTTTACCTGAATCAAATGATGCTAGTTTTTCATACCTGGATGTTATGTAAAATTTCTTTAAAAAAAAAAAATAAATAAAAAGGACAAAAACCAAGTTCATTTAATTGGAAGAACTGAATTGACTTTTTAAATAAGGATAGATGTGAATTATAAGGGAGCATGTCGATATGGTGGAAACCATGAACATAGTCTGAGAGAGAAAGAAATTCTGGAAACATTAAGTAGATGAATGTTAACTTTCCTGACAGGATTGTTTTGGGGTTTTAGGACAGGTGGAAGTTTGTGATTTCTAAAAGCACATTTGCGTTCTCAGTTGTGTCTGACTCTTTGTGACCCCTGGACTCTTATCCCGCCAGACTCCTCTGTCCATGTGATTTCCCAGGCAAGAATACTGGAGGGAGTTGCCATTTCCTACTCCAGGGTGTCTTCCCACCCAGGGATTGAAGGCACATTTCCTGCATTGTCAGGCAGAGTCTTTACCACTGAGCCACCTGAGAAGGCCTTTTCTAGAGTGCAGAGGCATTGTGTTGTGTTCAGTTCCTTTTTTGACTGAGGTTAGATCTGAACTCAAAGCCTACTTAATCACTCTCTAAGAGGCTCTCGCCTGGAAAATACCATGGACACAGGAGCCTGGTAGGCTAAAAATATGAGGTTAAAAATATGCCTTTGCAGAATCAAAAACATTTATCTATGACGATACACATTTAGAAAACCATTAGTTAGAGAATAGATATTTCTTGCCTGGTGGGCTGCAGTCCATGGGTTTGCTACGAGTCAGACACGACTGAGCGACTTCACTTTCACTTTTCCCTTTCATGCATTGGAGAAGGAAATGGCAACCCTCTCCAGTGTTCTTGCCTGGAGAATCCCAGGGACGGGGGAGCCTGGTGGGCTGCCGTCTGTGGGGTCGCACAGAGTCGGACACGACTGAAGCGAGAGGCCTTACATACAGAGGCCTTGCCCTGTGCCTCAGTTTCCGCTTCATGAATATGGACAAAATAGGCATGCCTACCTAGTGTTCAGTTACAACCCAGTTCAGTTAGCTCGCTAGGCTCCTCTGTCCATGGAATTCTCCAGGCAAGAATACTGGAGTGGGTTGCCATTCTCTTCTCCAGGGGATCTTCCCAACCCAGGGATTGAACCCAGGTCTCCCACATTCCAGGCAGATTCTTTACTGTCTGAGCCATCAGGAAAGCCCACATTCGACCGCATGTTGACAATAATGAGGATTATTGGACATAAGAAACTTAAAAGGATTCATTAAGCAGGTTTGAACATCCCCCCCACCCCCCCACTTTTAAAAAAGCTGGCCTTACTGATTGCTGATACTCTTCTGAAGTCTAACATTTTATTTATGTATTTATTTTTTGAAAGTTGGCCTTTTTTGTTTAAAGGAGTTATTTCTGGATGGAGGAGTTGCAGATCTTGACTTTGGTGAATATGTTATTTCTCTCCTAGTTTCTATATGCTCTTTCTTGTGCTTGTATATGTCTTATTTATCTGGCTGCCCGAGGCAGTTCAGAATATGTAAGTATTTATGCAGCTGAATATTTCTGAGAATTATGGCATCTTTGGTGAATAACTGTAGGCTGAGACATTTTATTATGCTATAAATATCAAACACTAAAAATTAAAAAGTAAGTTTATTTCATTTTTTGGGGTAAATCCTACCCCCTTTATTTTGCAGAAAATAAGAGACTTTGTTTGCAAATCACTTAGCTTTTATTGTCCTTTCTATAGAGTAAAAGGTAGATATCCATTTGTGCATAGATATCAATATTCTTATGTAAAGAATTCAGTCTCAGACACTTAAAAACCCAGCACCTATGAAATCATTCTGAAACATGACTGTGGAAAAGAGAATAATGGTTTAGGAACAAAGGTCTGTCATAAAAAACAATCTCTTCCAGTTTCTTTTCAAAACACCAATAATTTAAATTTTAATAAGTGTAGGCCTAAAGCCTTATTAAGAATGAACTTCTTTCCTTGTAATCATACACACCTTGGTGCAGCTAACTTTTAATGAGATCTATTTAGCAGACCAACCAGAGAAACCAGTTCTAAACTTCTAGGTCTCAATTTCTGGTTAATAGGCTTGAGTTTTCCTGAAGCTCTAATTTATTCTCATCAGGGTTATAAGTTTACAGTCATCTTAAAATATGTCCACAAATTCTTGATATTCCTTGTTTCAGGAGCTGAAGTTAATTCTCTTCTTATTGAGTATGGACTGGACTTAATGACACAGTTCTAAGGAAAAGAATATAGGTGATAGTAGCTTTATAGGTTCAGTCTAAAGAGACTTGGTTTCCTCAGTCACTCACTCTGGGGGAAGCCACCTGCTCGAGCAGCCCTTAGAGAGGCGCGTGTGGTGAGAAGCAGGCCTTCTGCAGATAGCCATGTGAGTGTGGACGTGCATCCTCCATTCAGAGTCTGGAATTAAACTACAGCCTGGCTGACACCCTGACTGCAACCTCATGAGAACTCCTGCGCCAGAGCCACCCCTGCCTCAACTAAACTGCCCTGGAATCCATGACCCACAGAAATGTGATAGTGTTTGTCATTAGAAGCCATTCTGTCCTGGGATAATTTGTCACACAGCACTAGATAACTAATACAAGTTAATGGTTGGGCCACATAGATAAGAACAATCAGTCATCACTGAATCCATAAGCAGATGCCTTTCCTTGGCATACTCTTTAAATGGAAGCCAGCAATGGTGGGGACCCTGGGAAAGTCCTTTCTAGAGCTAGAGCTGAGATCGTTTTGGGGTCAGATTGGGTACTTTGTACACACAACGATCTCTTCCAATTGCCGTTTTCGATGATCCCCTAAGAGACGATGGTCACTTGACTCATCTGGCTGTCAGTCTGCAGGTAAACAAGGGAAGGCAGAGCAGGTGCTCTGGATGCAGAATACAAACATTGGCTTCTGGTTTATCTTGAAGTCTCCAGTTGCTTCTGAAGTGATGCATTTATAGAGTTTTCAATCTCAATGGAAATAACAAGAATATTGACATTCCACTCAGACTTGAATTGCGCTTGCCACCAAGAGCACAATGTGTCTGTGTCATTAACTTCTGAACGTCTGGTGTCATGGAACATGGAATGGACATCATCATGTGATTTTGAGCTGGTGATAGAATCTCTTTGAGCCTCCATCTTCTGCTCTGTGTAATGGGGATAACTAATTCCTATCTCACAAAGTTACTACAAGGTCTGGAGACCATGTGTTTAAAGCAGGTCCTGGAATGAATGAATGGCCGACAGGAGCTGGGCATATATTTCTCAAAGTCCTCAGAATTAATTCTGGTTGTGTTGGTCTGAGAATAAATGTGAAACTGGTCATGTTGCACTTTCTGCTTTGGCAGAATGAGTCTGGGTATTTTAGTTCCTTAAATTGTCAGTGATGAGCTCAGAAAGTGAATGGAGGGATTTGATTTCATATATGTATCATATTAAGTGGATTATCACCAGTCTTCCACTCTCCAAGTTCCTTTCAGTTGAGCTGATGTCACACACCCCTCTCATTTCCAAGAACATTAACATGGCAGCTCTGAGTCATAGTTATCCACAGGAGGGGACATTCCTGAGCCTCATTTATGGGACGACTGGGAGCAGAGTTGTCAATACTGATGGATCATCTCCTGTTCTTATAATCTTCAGTCCAAGAGGCTGCCCAGATAATTTTTCTTTCACTAATATTGTTTTAATCAAGTGACCTTGTTAGAAATCTTGGATATTCAGTAAAAACAGTTCTACTTTTTTGCTGTAAATAATACTTAAGAATGATAGTTTCCGTTTCGAGGTTAAAAAAAGGAAACATGGAAGATAGTAGGAATTGTCTGTCTAAAGGGTTATAAGAAGTTTAACCAACTGGACATACACTATTTTTGTGTTATGTTTGTTTGGGTACTTCTGGCGAATAACTTTCTGATAATTCTTAGCCCTAATATTAGTAATCACCCCTGTTTGACTGGGGATTGTCATAGGGGGATTTGTATTTAATGTCAGATTTTTTTCTTAGTATCTATATATTTTATTGAATTATAGTTGACTTACAATGTTTTGGGTGCACAGCAAGGCAATTCATTATATGTATACACATTATACTATTTTTGAAATTATTTTCCATTATAGGTCATTGCAAGATACTGACTGTAGTTCCCTGTGCTGTACAGTAAACCTTTGTTGCTTGTTGCATGTCTATTTTTTTTAATTAGAAATCTAGCATCGTATTTATATTAAATAAATCAAACAAGTGGAATCAAAATGTCAAATTATTTAGTTAGAACAAAATTGGTACGTTTTCTAAAATATATATATTATACATACTATTCCCTGGTGGCTCAGTTGGTAAAGAATCCACCTGTACTGTAGGAGACCCAGCTTCTATCCCTGGATGGGGAGAATCCCCTGGGGAAGGGTATGGCAACCCACTCCATTATTCTTGCCTGGAGAAGCCCATGGATAGAGGAGCCTGGTGGGCTATAGTCCATAGGGTTGCAAAGAGTCAGACACGACTGAGCGATTAAGCATACAAATGCATGTATATTATTTATACATATGTGTACAAAAGCTTTTCTACTATTCTTGGTAAAGGCTTGGGAATGTCAGATTTTGTTCTGTGTGTGTGTGTGTGTGTGTGTGTGTTTTGTATTGCTGGACAGTGAGGTTAGGGGTGGAAAGGAAATCTTGTGTTGTAGGTGGGGGTCATCTTGATTTGCGAGCTCTTACCTTTATACTCTTTAGAACTGGAGAACCTAGAAGAGATAAGAAATGTGGATCCAAGAAATACATTGTCTGACCTTCTGCAATACTTGCCTTTCTCTGTGTTTTCACTGTCCTCTTCCTGGAAATGTGATTTTTCAATCTACTGCAGAAAGCCAGAGAAATAGGTTTGTTTTTCTCAGTGGTTCTTTTATAAAGATGTGTGTACCTTTTATGGAAGCTCAGTTGCAAGTTTGGTCTGAATTCTGACTTTAAAAGTATAAAGCAAAGACACTGAGTTAAAACACACAAAGACATATTTAAAAGTTTTATTTTTCTAAAAATCAAACGTACAGCTCTTTTACTGGGAATTTTATGTGTGAATTCGAGAAGTCCCCAAAATCACATCAAATAACATTATATTGGAAAGGATAGAAATCTGGTTCTTAAAGTCTCACTTTTCTTCGCGTTAGTGGCTAATTACACAGGGAACCAGAGGCAGGTGGCTGTGTATCTTACTTGGTAAATAAAGAATGAGGTTAACCTCTCCAGAATGCTGGTGACTATTGAGTTTGGGCAGAAAATCCTATAAAAGAGAAGGAGCTGCAGAGTTTAATAAACTCCCAGGAGCTCGATAAAACCTCTGTTCCTCTTATGCTGGCTGGTCAAGATCAGGGCACCAGTTTTGAGCTGTAGAAGGCTCCTTCCTTGTTCGAAGGTGATGAGTTTTCTCCCCTCCTGCTATCTGTCTGAATTACTTCTGGACCTGATGGAGATGGGGACTCTCTTTTGATAGCAGTTCAGAGACTCTGGATATCTTATTTCTCTGAAGTTATACCTATCTGTCTTCATTTGCCACATAATTTCTACTTCTGCGAAGAGTGTGTAGTAAACCTGCCAAGGTTGTTTTCAGTTCTCTGCTGTTAGTTGCTTTGGGTCCCTGATTTCTGGAGCAGGCAGACCACCCTCACCCCTCTCTGTGCTATCTTTTCTAACGTCTGCCAGTGGACCGAAGGGAAACCAACTTTGTAGAGTTGTTATGTAGGTGAAGTGAAGTGATAAACACATTGTACTTGATAAGTGATTTCTACCATTATTGGTTTTCTCAAAGACAAAGCAGGGTTTCTCAACCTTAGCCCGACTGCCATCTTGGGCTGGATAATTCTTTGCTGTTGCGAAGCACCTGTATGCACCATAGGATGCTGAGCAGCCTCGCTGATCTCTTTCCACTAGATTCTGGTTGGAACCTCCTTCCCCCTACTTGTGATACCAAAGATGTTTCCAGACAGATTTGGTTATGATCACCTATGACAAGGTACTTTGGAAAGTCTGATGTCAGATTTTTCCCTTTGATCCAAAATGGTGTAGAAGTTGGAATGAATGGGTGACTTTCGTTTACTATTACCTCCTGTATTTAGTAAAGAAATTCTGTAATGGTAATATGTACTCATTCATTCGATTGATGATTTAAAAGGTGATTTTATTAATACTTAAGCCAAGTCGTTTGCTACTTCCTCTTGCTTGAGTTAAACTAGCATTAATTGCTTTGGGGTAGACTTTGAAAATAATAGAAGTAATGCTCTCTTGTGACTCCAAATAGTACTAGAACAACTCAAATCCAAAGACAATCATAAAAATCTTAAGAATAAGTTCAAAAGGTAACCTCATTTCCAACAAACTGAAAAAAAGTTGGTTCTGTTTGCCGTTTTAACCTCCATAAATCTCTTTAAAAAATTTGTTTCTCAGGTGTTGACATAGGGATGAAGAGAAAATTTCCAACTTCTCCTAGAAAGTCTGGCATCTTTAACATAGGCATAGTAGAAATAAAAATATATGTATTTGGTACTGATTCTGGGATAAAGATATTAGTCACATTAAAAATAATGCTTATAGTGAACTTTATGGTACCTCATGCGAAGAGTTGACTCATTGGAAAAGACTCTGATGCTGGGAGGGATCGGGGGCAGGAGGAAAAGGGGACGACAGAGGATGAGATGGCTGGATGGCATCACCGACTCGATGGACGTGAGTTTGAGTGAACTCCAGGAGTTGGTGATGGACAGGGAGGCCTGGTGTGCTGCGATTCATGGGATCTCAAAGAGTCGGACACGACTGAGTGACTTAACTAAACTGAACTGAATATGTACCAGCTTCTGTTTCTGTATTAATTCTCTTGCTTCTCAGAATAATCCTATGAGGTAGGTTCTGTCTCGGTGGCATCTCTCTCTGCATTTTATAGACAAGGAAACCAAAGCCAAAAAAAAAGTAACTTGCCCACATTTACTTCACTATTAAGTGGCAGCTTATATCTTTAACCTCATTTCTATGAATTCTAGGACTTGATTCCCAAGACCTGGGGTTGGCAGATCACAGCCAGAGGGCAAACATCTGCCCCCCTGCTTATTTTTGTTAATAACATTTTATTAACACAGCCATACTGTTTGTTGACTTGCTGTCTGTGGCTGTTGCTTTGCTACAGTGGTGAAGTTGAGTGGGTACGACAGAGGCCTTGTGGCCACCATCTGGGTTCTTTACAGAAAAAGTGTGCCCATTCCTGCACAAGATCAAGACTGTTCTCATCCACTGATGTGGTCCGTAAGGGTAGGAAAATGAAAGAAATCATACTTCTATTAACTTTTAAATAGTTAGCTAACATTCATCTTATACATTGAAGGTTCAAGGATTTGGTGTCATTCTTAGTGTTATGGTGGATGTCAAAGTGTTATAGGCTGCATCTCTTCTTCAGGGCATTCCCAGCAGTTCTTTCTGGGAGAGGGGAAAGGAATACATAGAGTAAATATGTGAAAAATGGGAGAGAGCTTGGCAAGACAGAGAGAGACACTTGTTGGTGAGTGTGTAATTAAGGCACTGCAGAAATGGGAATGGGTGTGGACAGAATTGCTTTACAAAATGGGCTTCAACTCCTTGCAAAATTTGAAAATCGCCCTCTTCAGGTTTCCATTCTTCTTCAGGCTTTTCTGCAAGAGCTTCAGAATAGAAACTGATCGCCTGTGGATTTTTTTTTTTTTGGAAAGTGCATGATGGCCCGAAGGGTGGATCTTTATAACACCATGGCTCAAGGTTGGGGGAGGGAGAGACAAGAAATGAGTTTCTTTTGTCAAATCAGAAATTATGCAAATTTTACAAAAAGTATTAGAGGAAATGTGTAAAGCTTTAATTGGTTTTATGGTTTTATCGCTTTCTTTAAAAGGTTACTTTGTGAGCATTACCCTCCGCTGAACACTGTAGACACTTCCTGAAGTTTAATGAGATCTTTTAGTAAAGGCACAACAAATGTGACTCTTCAGTATTTTCAAGAGACAATATTATTTTGGGCTAAAAAGTATGTTACGGGAGGCTTCATTTACCAGGAGGATTCACTCCACCACACAAGCGCTTCTTTATCTGAAATTACTATGAGCTGCAGCAATAAGGCTTTCGGCTCACACCTAATTCACGGAATACTTATTTAGTATATATTAAATCAACGGTGGCCTAATTTTTTTGGCTCTTTTATTACGCTGACTTTTACTTAATGTAGAAATGCTTTATAATTATAATTCTGTCCCTTGGTAAAACTAACACTGTGCATTGCATTCTTATTATTGACAACTCATCAGTCCTTGTGAGTGAAGGATTCTAGCCACTCTCTTGAATTGGTTATTTGCAGTTTTATTTATGGTTGAGGGGGGACTCATCAAAACTGATCTTGCATAGATTAAAACAGAAATAAATAAAAGTGTGGAACGGTTTGTTTCAGCGGAGATTTTTTCCTTTGCCTCCCTTCCTCTGGGATTGATGGGTGGTGTTTGTAGTTTAGAGCTTGAGATGTTATGGGTCGCTCACTGAGACCCAGAATTGAGTCAGAAGGACCAATTCCAAACAGTGGCGTGCTTGGGTGCTTGTCTCGTTACTGAGAGGCTGGAAGGAACACTGAGCATCCTCATAGTAACGACCGCACAGTGACACCTGCTTCCTGCCCATGGCTGTCAGCGTCTTCAGGAACATCCAGTCCTGTTCTTCTCATGCCCGTTACAGCCTGACCACCACAGTTAATTGCACTTCTGTGTCTATTTCAGATAGTCTATTTAAAAGTTGACTAAGAGACCCCAATACCTACAATATACTGTTGAATGTATGAGTGTTTGGACTGTTTCTTCTTTGAATCAAGGAATTTGCTGCTTATAATCAATTACATCGTATAGGTGTATCACAACATTTTATAGAACATGTAACTTTTTTGAGGTATGTGCCCTTCATTGCTGCAAAAACTAGACAGACTGGCACAGGTTGAGAAGAGACGTGTCATGTCCTGGCATCGCAGGTGACTGGTTGGCAGTGAAGAGGTGGCAGGTGGGGCTGGGAGGTCCCACGGGCCAGAAGGTGCTTTGTCTGGGAATGAGTGCAGGGGTGTGCGGCCATTCCTGCTGGTGAAGGGGCAGCTTGATAAGGTGCTTAAAGCTTTAGTCCTGGAGTCCAGCTGACCTAGACTTCTTCCCAAACCTGGCTCCCTGGCTTGTTTGACCTTGGACAACTTTATTCAACCCCTTTCAGCATTAGTTTCTATTTCAGTCCATTTGGGCTGCTGTAACAAAAATACCATCCACCAAGTGGCTTATGAACAAGTTTATTTCTCACAGTTCTGGAGGCTAGGAAGTCCAGGGTCAAGTTGCCCGGTGGCATATGGAATCTTCCTAGATCAGGAATCAAACCAGTGTCCTCTGCAATTGCAAGGCAGATTCTGCATCACTGGACCACCAGGAAAGCCTTGGGGCCTCAGTTTTAAGGGCACTAATTTCAATCATGAGGGCTTTGCTCTCCTGGCTCAATCATCCTCCCCGTTGTCCTACCACTATCAATCCGGGGGTTAGGATTTCAATATAAGACTTTGGGGGGACACAAACACTTAGAGCATAGTCTCCTTGTCTCTTTGATGGGGTTAAATACCTGCCTCATACAGCATCTTGGGAAAGTGTTACTAATGAAAAACTATACGGGGTCTGCTTTGCAGTAAATGCTCTGTAAACGTTAGCTTTTTAAATTTGAATATGAAGGATTGGGACTCAAGTCTGTAGGTTTGTGGCTAATCTTCAAATACTTGGGAAGACCCACAAGGTGGTTGACTTATTCTAAAATCAAGTTCTTCTTGAAATTCTTTCAGGCCAGCAAGGTGTCGTCTCAGGATGCCAAAGAATTAACTCATTCTCAGTGGTCTCAAAATGTCACCATGGCTTTCAGATATACCAAAGTTATTCTTAAGAACACCTTGCTTGGAAGGAGTGCGTTTTGTAATATTTGTTTAAATTATGTTACAGAGCTTTGCGGACTTGTAGTCTCTGTTCAAAACAGCATTATCTGCCCCCATATCGATCAGCATCACATCTTTTACTTGCTTATCTCTGCTTGCCATATGGTCAAACTCCAAAGCTAGACCTTGAGGAGACTCACTAACTCATTAACCTCTCTGACATGAGATATAAACCTTCCTGAAGGGGCTGGCTGTGGGACAGTATTTAAAATCTCTCTCAGGCCTACTGCGTGTTCCTGAGTCCCAGTCAGAGGCATGAGCCTTAGTGCAAATTCTCATACAACAGGCACAAATTTGTAATGGGTGAGTTTATGCTGCCATTTAAAAATGGTTGTTTTGTTTTTCTGAGACATAATTAAGTAGAACAGCAAAGAAGACCCTCTCCTTGACGTTTTTTGTTCTCATTGTGGTTGTTCAAATCTCAGCCTTGTCTGGACTTGCCCTTACCTGGGGGAGATATAAAGGAAAAACACTGGAAAACTGGAGGAATTGGGCCAGGTAAGGCAAGGTTCAGTTGACTCCAGTTGAGAACGTGATGGTCTCCAGGCTGAAATGGGATCCTCGAGAGACTTAGATGTTCATGGGAAGCCATTTTTTTCTCAGTGATTTGATTATTGTTTGAGGTCTTAGAATTTTCCTTGACATGGGGTGAAAGCTTTGCAGAGAACACTATTTCTTAGAGCACCTCATGGTTTGAAGAATGAAAGTTATCAGTTGTCTCTGTGTGTAAGTCGCTCAGTTGTGTCCGACTCTGTATGTAAAGCAAAAGTTGTCACTGCTTCTAAAGCCAGTTCTTCCTACTTTCTCAAAGGAACTAAAATTTCTGTGAAGTCATGGCTTGGTCAAGGTTCTTTCTAAAACTCTTGAGTTTTTTGGTAAATAACCAAAAACCTGAATGATTCCATAGGATAAAATACTAGGTTTGAGACTTTTCAAAGGTGGGATCCCATTGTGATATTTCAGCCTGCTAAATGAGGGCAATACATGATAGATGTTACTATGTGGGCATGCTCAGTCATGTCAGACTCTTTGCAATCCCATGGACTGTAGCCCGCCATGCTCCTCTGTGCATGGGATTTTCCAGGAAAGAATACTGGAGTGGGTTGCCATTTCCTGCTGTAAGGGATCTTTCAAACCCAGGGACTGAACCATCATCTCCTGTATCTTCTACCTTGGCAGGTACATTCACTGAGCCATCTGGAAAATCCTAGTTGCTATAATTCAGCATTGAGTGCAGACCTGGCTTTAGGTATCAGACTGAGGAGAAAATAAAACCTTATGTGATCATCTTCTTAAATGTGGAACTCTGAAATAGCACTTGATTGGATGGGAAATGTTGACTTGAGTAGAACGATCTGGATACTGATTCCTATTACCTCCTCTTTCAGTGTTGGATTTTACTATTACCTTATGTAGCTAAAGCCAGAATTTGTTATTGTTTCATTGCTAAGTTGCTAAATCATGTGCAGCTCTTTTCAACTCCATGGGCTGTAGCCCACCAGGCTATTCATGTATGGAATTTCCCAGGCAAAAATATTGAAGTGGGTTGCCTTCTCCTTCTCCAGAGGATCTTCCTGACCTTGGGATTGAACCTGAGTCTCCTGCATTGGTAGGTAGATTCTTTACTGCTGACCTACCACAAAGTAGAAATGCGTACTCTATTTTTCTTTTTTTAAATTAATTTTTATTAGACTATCGTTGTTTTATGATGTTGGAATAGTTTCTGATTACAGCAGAGTGAATCAGTTATACATATACATGTACCCCCTGTTTTTTAGATTCTTTTTCCATATAGGTTCATTAAGCAGTTCCCTGTGCTTTACAGTAGGCTCTTACTAGTTACCAATTTTATATATACTAGTGTGTATATATCAGTCCCAATCCCTCAGTTGTCCCCCATCCTTTCCCCTCTGTAACTATAAATTGGTATTCTGCATCTGTGACTCTCTTTCTGTTGTGTAAATAACATACACTATTTTTATGGAGTAGAGGAAGAAAGAGAAGAGTCCTCATTCTTCCAGAAAGTTACACTAATGTGGTGCTGGTGTCTGTCTATTTAGCGCCTCTTTGTTGCACACCTGTTTGTTGAATTGGTTGCAAATGAATTTAAAATAATTTTATCTTGACCTTCAATTTCCTTTTTGCAGTTTCTCTATCATCTTATATGAAGTAGTTGGAGAAGTCCTGGAATGTCTTTCAAACTCTGAACGGGAACGACTGTTTAGAAGTTGCCAGCCAGTGTCACTAGGTGATAATTCTCTGTGTGCGTGTCATGGTTACAGAGTCTGCTTCCCCCCGCCTCTTCTAAAGGAACAATTATATTCAAGAAATTTTCTGGCGCATTTAAAAACAGCTGGGTGAAAGTCATTTTAAATCCCCAAATCCAACACATTAGTTCTTTTATGCATTTAATTAAGCAGAAGTTAAAATAAATTAGAACAGAAGACATTCAGTGCTGATTGTTGAATCAACAAAGCAAGAAACAGCCTAGCATTACCCTACCACAGATGTCTGTCACTCAGCACTGCCGCCCTATAAATTTGCATCAACTCTTAACATTTTTTGAATAATGATTCCTTTTCTAGTAAAAACTGGCACGTGATGTATAGCAAGTAAGGTTATTTATACAAACTTCATTTCTGCATTTGCGTTCTTGCCTGCGTACATACTATTTTTTTCCGCTTATGATACCTTTACATTGCTGGATCCTTTTTGGGTAGGGGACGGGGAGACTAACCTAGAATGGTAAGGTTTAGAAGACTTAGCAAATACATAAATAAGATATATCAGTCCATTTGGATGATTATTAGTGGAGACGACTGCTGAGATTGTTTCCTTTTTAGTATTAAAATATTCTTAAGGACAAGATGAGTTTGAGTTTGACTTTATAATGTAAGTACTGTATGATTGGTTCATTATAGGAGTAGTTGATTAAAAACACACCATCTGGAAACTTAGCCCTATATTCTCCTCACCCACAGCTATCAGTGTTACCATTTGGGTGACATTTACTTTTTTTCCTAATATGTATGTACTTTTGACTTTTTAAAATACAAGATTATGCTTTATAGGCAGCCTTATATTACCCTTTCCCTCCATTTAATAGAATTTCACAGTTGATATGGTATCTGGTATTGCCTTTCAAATAATTGAGGGACACCGTGACTGAGTGACTTCACTTTCACTTTTCACTTTCATGCATTGGAGAAGGAAATGGCAACCCACTCCAGTGTTCTTGCCTGGAGAATCCCAGGGACGGGGGAGCCTGGTAGGCTGCCGTCTATGGGGTCGCACAGAGTTGGACACGACTGAAGCGACTTAGCAGCAGCAGCAGCAGCAGCATGAGGGCATGTCTAGTGTTTCTGCTGAAACAAGATTTAGGCTTGATTTTTCAAAACTTTCTTCAGCTGGGTAATGGGTACATAAAGATTTATTATACTCTTATTTTGCACAAATTTTGAGTTTTCTTTAATTAAATAATTTGTGTGTGTGTGTCAGTGATAAACATCTTCCCAGGTCTGTAGATGAACAATGCTGTCATTCAGTCATTTGAACCACATGTGATGCATGGACCCTAATTTGTAGCATAGTTATAATGTAACCATCCTTGACTTGTTAGATCAGAGTTTTAGGGTCATTCTTGATATGGATGCAAACTTGTTTGGTCATTCTCTTAAGAATTTGTTGGTTAAAAAAATTTTTTTTTCATTAATCACCAAGGAATCTTAAGTTCTAATAACTATAAAGATGAGCACCAGAAATCTTTATTTAGAAAAGTTAATTAAGTTTATGTTCATTGAAAGGACTGATGCTGAGGCTGAAACTCCACTACTTTGGTCACCTTGTGCGAAGAGTTGACTCATTGGAAAAAACCGTGATGCTGGGAGGGATTGGGGGCAGGAGGAGAAGGGGACGACAGAGGATGAGATGGCTGGATGGCATCACCGACTCGATGCACATGAGTTTGGTTGAACTCTGGGAATTGGTGACGGACAGGGAGGCATGGCGTGCTGCAGTTCATGGGGTTGCAAAGAGTCGGACACGACTGAGCTACTGAACTGAACTGAACTAAACTTGTGTGTACATGGGTCAACCATTTTTTATCTGTTTCCCCAGTTAATGATTGAGAATTCTGAGTGAGGAATATCATGTATTCCATGAACCTCAAAGTTAATTTGGGTAAGAATATATTGTAGCGACTTTCCTGGTGGCTCAAACTGTGAAGAATCCGCCCCTAATGCAGGAGACCCTGGTTTGATCCCTGGGTCCGGAAGATCCCCTAGAGAACATGGCAACCCACTCCGGTATTCTTGCCTGGGAAATCCCATGGACAGAGGAGCCTGGCAGGCTACCATCCATGGGGTTGCAAAGAGTCAGACATGACTGAACAACTAAGTATGGCTGGTGGGCTGGTGGGTGAGAAGTCACCTTGCAATGCAGAGGATGTGGGTTTGATTTCTGGTCAGGAAGGTAAGACCCCGCCATGCCCCAGGGCAACTAAGATCACGAGGCACAACTAGAAAGAACCCTGCATGCCACAGCGAAGATTCCACTTGCCACAGCTAAGACCTGACTGAGCCAAAAATAAATAAATATTATAAAGAACATCAATTACTGCTTCATACATGAGCTTAAATATGGGACAGATTCTGTGCTATATATAGTACTTCCTTCATCCAACTGAATCTTCACAATGGCCTCAGAGGCAGTTTCTAGTCTTCCCATTTTAGTGGTAAAGCAACCTGCTCAGTGAAGGCCACCCTGCTAAATACAGATGTTTGAACACTATGCGTGTATGCATGCTAAGCCAGTTCAGTCGTGTCCGACTCTGTGGGACGCTGTGGACTGTAGATTGCCAGTCTCCTCTATCCATGGGAGTCTCCAGGCAAGAATACTGGAGTGGATTGCCATGCCCTCCTCCTGGGGATCTTTCCGATCCAGGAATCGAACCTGCATCTCTTATGTCTGCTGCAAGGGCAGGCAGAATCTTTATCACTAGCGCCACCTGGGAAGCATGTAGTCAACCGTTTAATAGTCTGAATCAAAATCTCAGTGGATCTGTGGTGAAGGTTTGGTTGATGTGTATTTACTTACTAATTATAATGTATGCAAATAGAGTGCCCTGGATATTAGCCCTGAGATTACCTGTCTAAAAGTTTCTTTCGTATTCATGCCTCAGTTGCTAAACCTTAGCCTCATTCCATTGTCATTCTCTCTTGATTTGGAATAAATCTGACTTCTAAGGTGCAGGGTCCCAGAGTGGTAAAGCGGCTTGCTTGTGTGTTAGCAGTTTCCGAAAACTGGCAGCCCCCTTTGATGTGGAAGACCTAGAACAGACATCAGTTATAAACAGTGTTTTTGATTCCTGGGCCATGCGATGGGAGGGGAAGGGAAGTGACTGGCAGAGTTTTGAAAGGTAGCTTCTGTTCAGCGATTTCTCCGAATTAAAATTTATGAAGGCTGTTTGGGAAATTCAATACCCAGAGGTACAGACACCTCGTTTGGAAACATTGCTAGCAGTGCATAGGGCCTGAGCAGAGCCTCATGTAGAGCAAATGGGCTGCTTAATCATCATTAGACATAGGGTGCAGGCCAACCGGTCCACTGGGGCTGTGGCTGGGAGTAGCTGAGTCTTCTTGGGCAGCTTCCAGTCATCGTTATGCCAAAGCCATGGGTGCCATTGACCGCCCCAGAGCTGAACGAACACGATACATGTAAAATGCCTTTTTGAAAACCAGTAGCTGCGAAAACCATTGAAAATACCTGACAGGGTAGCCTGGTGAATTTTTAAAAATGGATGAAGGGGTAAATAAACGTTCATGTTTGATCCAGGGAAGAAGTCATCAATGTGTGTTTTAAAACGACTGTTCAGTAGTCTGGCTCTTTACCAATAAAGTTGTCTGAGTGCACGGAGTGAGAGTCAAGAATAGGGAGGAGCCAGGTGGGATTAGAATTGTCAGGTACAACCTGATGGGATTTCCCTGCATCCTCCTCTTTATTTTGAAAGAAATTATGTCCGTTGTAGCTTTTCCCTTTCTCTTTGGGTCTCTGAGCTTTCTAGCTCAAAGTATCATTCAACAAGAGGGACACCGCCGAAATAAAAAGTTCACTGACTCAGAACCCGAAGTGCATCTCCCATCTGGGCTTCCAAGTTCCTCACTTTGTCATCTCATGTTTTCAGAAAAAAATTTCCTGAGCTATTTCGCAATCCTTTTATAACCACGTGCTACTTTGATAACTATTGAAAGTAACCCTTTGTTCTTCCACTTTCAGTTGGTAGGTTGACTGAAGCTTTATTATTTTTATGTATTTAAAAAATTTTATTTTCTTTATTAGACTGCACCCATCTTAGTTGCAGCAGGCAGGAGCTTCTAGTTTTGGCATGTGAACTCTTAGTTGCGGCATGTGGGATCCAGTTCTTCGATTGGGGATTGAAACCAGGCCCCCTGAATTAGAAGCATGGAGTCTTAAACCACTGGACCATCAGGGAAGTCCCTGAAGCTTTATTTTTGTTTTCCAAAAGAAAATGCCTGTCCTAGAACCTAGTATACTCTTTGATACTGTATTTTCCACCCCTAAATTATGGATGCCTCTGAATGTCCACTCTTCAATACAAATCTCTGTATTAGATTTTTTTTTTTTTCCTTTTTCTTACTCATATACTTTTCTGGAATAGTGGCTTTCTTTTCTCCCCCTTTAATGAAGATGATCATCACTAAGTTAAGTTTAAATGATTAGGAGAAAGAGAGATATTCACGAGGACCCGATACTCACCAGGCTGAGGTGGTTGTAGAGTCTGATAGAAACACTGCAAGACTGTGCCATAGTCAAATTGGATACTTTGGAAAGCTTGCTGCCTTAGGGATGGACGTGTATGAAAAGTCCCAATTGGGTACATTAATTGATTTTGATTACATGACTCCAAAGCTCGAGCATTTCAAACTGTTTTCAAGCTAATGGCTGCCGCATTTGGTAAGGGATCCAACTGTGCGTTGAGTTCATTATAAAAGGAGCTCTTGATAACGCATCAGGATGACAGGATGCATGCTAGCTGTTTGGAGGAGTTGTTTAGTTTCAGAGGAGCTTGTATTGTTTTTCCTTAAAAGATTCTATACATTTTGCACCCCTGCCACCAGCCAGATGAGAGTGACTGTGGTTGGCACTCGAAGAACCTTTAACAGTGTGGTCGCAAAGTTTCCTTGTTAAGATTCCAGCTAACCTCTGTAATCAGAGGTTCACTGGGTTTAATCGAATTTGATGGAAAGTTTAGGAAGATCCCCAGCAGAAGTAAAAATCCTTGACACTTTGCCCCCTTCATCTTGTCCCACTTTTCCTCAACTGCCCCACTACTGGAACATTTTCTCAATTTCGATTGTCCCCTTAAGCAATGTACTAATTAGACATTACAATTTCCCAGCCTCTCAATCCCAAAGCAAAACTGATGAACACAGCAAGCCAAAGCATTCAGGCTAGAAAAGAACAAAGACGTGCCTGCTGCAGAGATTTGAAGCTGGAGTCAATAGTGGGAACCTGAGTAGGGTGACCATATGTCCCGTTAATGCCAGCTTGTCCTTGTGTAATTATTAACAGTCCCTCCTCTTCACACTCAAAGGCATCCTGTTTTAGCTAATTATTTGGTCATCATAGGAGAGGGTGAGGGTGAGTGAGGTAGGCTGCTGGGGGGTGGCAGGATGTGGTGTGTGGATGGGTTTGCATCTTGGGGGGGTGTGTGTGGTGGTGGCTGGCACTCTATTGACTAGCAGCGCCCTGGCTGGTGTTGTACCCAGTGTTGCCCAGTTAAGTCTCAAGAGAAGTCAGAAATCTGGATTTTTAGGTAGAGCTTTTAAAGATTTTAAACTGTTGGCAATTATTTAGCTTTATAATTAATTTTAATTAATTAAAAGTATTCAGCTTTATAATAAACTGTGCAGCAGGCAAAATATGTGGGTGACCCATTGGCTGCTTTTGAAGAAAGTCCTCTATTTCCTTCAAAAACCGAAAGGAAAACAAAGCAAAACTCAGGAAACCACAGACACAAGTGATAAAGAGGGAAAAAAGAAGACATGGATGGATACCAGCCTCTAATATGGGATTCATTGGTGAGCAGACTTTTCCTTTGCCTATTTCTGATCATTAGCTTCTGGTACAAAAGTGCTGGGTGGCAATGACTAGAGATGCAGGATGCAGGAGAATAATGCTGGTACCTGCGTGGCTTTTGGTGTCTGTGTAACCTGCTGGGTGATGGAAATTTGTACATGGCACATGTCAGGTGCATCATGGAATGTCTTTAATGGGAAATAAGAGTGGAATAGAAATCATTATTTTTCAAATGTGGCCATGGCTTGTAGGTCAGGAGTTTTTGTTTTTTCCACAACGTGTTTTAGGTGAACAGCTTTGCTTTTGTGTCTGGTTGAGTTAATCTTATATCTTTATGTTCTTCCCCCCCTCCAAAAAAAAAAAAAAAATGTAGTAATGTCCCGGCTTCCCTAGAGCCATTTCTGTCTTTGTGAAAATAGGCGATTTAAGGTCTATCCCGTCCTAAAAGCTTTTAGCCTGTGAAAAGCTTCTTTTCTTGCTTTTAAAACCTTTACTCTATGTTTAGAATAAATGGCATTCCTGGATCTGTTAAATAGGCAGTTAATAATGCCATGGAAGCTGCCCATTGTACAGCCAACCATAAAACTTGCTCCGAGGGCAGGACATGTATTGGAATATTCTGTAATAATCAGATGCTGAAACATTACAATCAGCCGTGACCCTACAATCTGCATTCTTAATTGCAGTCTTCATTTACAGTGCAGTATTGATCTGCTTGTAGTAGTTTGTCCTGAAGGTTGAGTGGATTTCGGTAATCTATTCATGTCAGGGTGCCTGCTAGGACCAGCTTTAACTCAGCTCCTGAGAGGCATCCTTGTCATAGGGATAAGTCTACGTTTGTTTCACCTTGATGTATTTCCTAATACACGGTTCGTTCTCTGGGGATAGTTTTTCATTCCTCTTTCATAAAATGTGGATTATAAGCACTCACGCCCCATGCAGTTTTTTTATTAATTTATGGCTGTGCTGCGTCTTCGCTGCTGCGTGGGCTTTTCTCTCCTTGTGGCGAGTGAGCCTCTCTCTAGTTGCGGTGCACGGGCTTCTCATTGTGGTGGTTTCTTGTGTTTCGGAGCGCAGGCTGTAGCGCGGTGGGCTTCAGTAGCTGCGGCACACGAGCTCAGTAGTTACAGCTCGAGGGCCCTAGAGTCTCAGACGTCAGTAATTGTGGCCTGTGGGCTCTAGAGTGCAAGCTCAGTGGTTTGCACTGAACCTCGTGCACAGGTTTAGTCACTGCAGTGTGTGGAATCTTCCTATACCAGGGATTGAACCCCTGTCCCCTGCATTGGCAGGTGGATCCTTATCCCCTGTACCACCATGGAAGTCTGAGTTTTTTTTTTTTTTAAATGAGGCATAAATGAGCTAATTCATATAAAATGTTTGATATGAGAACATAGCAGGCATCAAATAAATGGTAGCCGTTTTGATTTCTCTTACCCCAGATTTAAATGTCTTTTTTAAATCTTGAGTTTTGAGTTAATAATTTTGTTGACCAGCGAGGAGAGTTAAAAAATGATGTTGGTTTCATTTTCTTGATTATTGAAATATGAGCTAGTAATGAAAATAAGCAGAACATGCTAAGAAGAGGTGGCAAGAATACACAGAAGAACTGTACAAAAAAGATCTTCATGACCCAGATAACCATGATGGTGTGATCACCCACCTAGACATCTTGGAATGTGAAGTCAAGTGGGCCTTAGGAAGCATCAACACGAACAAAGCTAGTGGAGATGATGGAATTCCAGTTGAGCTATTTCCAGTCATAAAAGATGGTGCTGTTAAAGTGCTGAACTCAATATGCCAGCAAATTTCGAAAACTCAGCAGTGGCCACAGGACTGGAAAAGGTCAGTTTTCATTCCAATCCCAAAGAAGGGCAATGCCAAGGAATATTCAAACTATGCACAATTACACTCTTCTCACACTCTAGCAAAGTAATGCTCAAAATTCTCCAAGCCAGGTTTCAACAGTTCATGAACCGTGAACTTCCAGATGTTCCAGCTGGATTTAGAAAAGTCAGAGGAACCAGAGATCAAATTGCCAACATCTGCTGGATACGCCAAAGCCTTTGACTGTGTGGATCACAACAAACTTTGGAAAGTTCTTCAAGAGATGGGAATACCAGACCACTTGACCTGCCTCCTGAGAAATCTGTATGCAGGTCAAGAAGCAGCAGTTAAAACTGGATATGGAACAACAGACTGGTTCTAAATCGGGAAAGGAGTACGTCAAGGTTGCGTATTTGTTATCCTGTTTATTTAACTTACGTGCAGAGTACATCATGCAAAATGCCAGCCTGGATGAAGCGAAAGCTGGAATCAAGATTGCTAGGAGAAATAATAACCTTAGATATGCAGATGACACCACCCTTACGGCAGAAAGCAAAGCAGAACTAAGCCTCTTGATGAAGGTGAAAGAGGAGAATGAAAAAGTTGGCTTAAAACTCAACATTCAGAAAACTAAGATCTTGGCATCCGGTCTCATCACTTCATGGCAAATAGATGGGGAAACAGTCAGAGACTTTATTTTGGGGGGCTTTTGGGCTCCAAAATCACTGCAGATATTGACTGCAGCTATGAAATTAAAAGACACTTGCTCCTTGGAAGAAAAGCTATGACCAACCTAGATGGCATATTAAAAAGCAGAGACATTACTTTACCAACAAAGGTCCATCTAGTCAGAGCTATGGTTTTTCCAGTAGTCATGTATGGATGTGAGAGTTGGACTGTAAAGAAAGCTGAGCACCAAAGAATTGATGCTTTTGAATTGTGGTGTTGGAGAAAGCTCTTGAGAGTCCCTTGGACTGCAAGGAGATCCAACCAGTCCATCCTGAAGGAAATCAGTCCAGAATATTCATTGGAAGGACTGATGCTGAAGGTGAAGCTCCAATCCTTTGGCCACCTGATGAGAAGAACCGACTCATTGGAAAATACCATGATGGTGGGAAAGTTTGAAGGTGGGAGGAGAAGGGGACGACAGAGGATGAGATGGTTGGATGACATCACCGACTTGATGGATGTGAGTTTGAGCAAGCTCTGGGAGTTGGTGATGCACCCTGGCGTGCTGCAATCCATGGGTTCACAATGAGTTGGACACGACTGAGAGACTGAACTGAACTGAATGAAAACAAATGACATGAAATTTGAAGGATGATTGAAATTCAAATATAGACTGAATTAAATTATGGCAATATTTAAATTTCCTGAATTTGATAGGTATACTATAGTTATGTAAGAGAATGTGCCTATTCTTAAGAAATGCACTGATGTGTTTGGGGTTGAAGGGATATGATGCCTGCAGATTGCTCTCAAATGGTTGAGGTAAAAAATGTGTATGTAGAGAATATGAAGCAGGTGCCACTAAATGTTGACAATGATGGGTGTGGGTGAAGAATGGATAGGAGTTGTTTGTCCTATTTAAGATAAACTTCTTCTTCTTTTTTTTTTTTTTTAGAAACAGTGAGATGGGGAAAAAAACATATAGCTGGAACTTATTCACCAGGTAAACCTACTGGTTCAATTAAGTTCTCTTAGAGCCTCCCATCAAAAAGTGGTTTCTATAGTAAATCCTTGTTTATATGTGATAGTGTACATCTGTTAATGTCTTACTCCCGATATGTCCCCCCTTTCCCCCTTTCTCAATTGTGTCTGATTCTTTGTGACCCCATGGACTGTAGTCCGCCAGGCTCCTCTGTCCATGGGATTTCCCAGGCAAGCACAGTGGAGTGGGTTGCCGTGCCCTTCTCCAGCGGATCATCCCGATCCAAGTATTGAACCCGGGTCTCCTACATTGCAGGTGGATTCTTTACTTTTTGAGCTACAAAGGAAGCCCTTGCTTAGTATAATAATCTCTAGATTCATCCATGTTGCAGCAGATGGCATTGTTTCTTTCTTTTCTATGGCTGAGTAGTATCCCATTGTGTTTTTATACACACACTCCACCACATCTCTTTCCACAGCACAGGCAGCTATAGTCAATATCTTACAATCTTAATGGAAAAGATTCTGTAAAAGAATATATATGTATATATAACTGAATCAAATGTTGCTGTTCACCAGAAAGTAACACGATATTGTAAATCAATTATACTTCAACTACAAAAAAAATTAAAAAAAAAGTGAGTCCCTCCCTGTTAGAGAGTTTTCTGATCTGCTCTCCTTTCCTACCCTTCAATTCTTCACTCCCGGGTACAGTTATTTGAAAAGTGGAACTTCTTTGCCCAGTGGTTAATGTTCCCGCTGTTTCATTGCCAGCTCCAAATCATAGTCTTTTGTTCCTGACATTATAATCATCACCACAAGTGGCTAATTGTGATGTCACAAACAGGGGATTATGACTCAAATGAGGAAAAAACAGCAGGGGTGGATTAATTTCTAAGCAACGAAGAAGATTCTGTTTGGTGCAAATGCCCCAGGGTAATAAAATTGAAAACCAGAAAAAGGCCAGAGGAAGACAAAGCTGAACATATGTGATCTATTAGCCAAATTGCCTTTGAGTGGAAAGCTTTCTTCCCCTCTTCCCCTCCTTACTTAATTTTCCATGTGGTATGAATAGCTCCTCTATGGCAGATAAATGGATTTGTTTTTAGGGCTAACGAAGCTCAAGGTGTCTTGCTGACTAATTACAGGGATGTCACACCTGGGCTGAAAAAGTGAGTCATTACGGAGCCATCGAGGTGTGTTTATTTTCCGTAAAGTGGAGTTGCTCTTTGCAGTCTGCATCAGAAAAGTCGGGCTATAAAGATGAGCACAATGGCTGCAGACAGCTGGGCTGAGCATTGACAGCCGCCCCAATCTGGAAGCCCGGGCGCTTACGGCCACAGCAGAATGAGAATGACACCCGTCGCTCAGGCTCAGGACAGTTTTCTGAATGGGTGACATGTAAATGAAGCGGTGATAACAGCTGTTGCTATGGATTGGCCTAGAATTAGTAGTCAGTTCTCCGTGGAACTGCAATTTTCAATTCCAAGTCAAGGATGTATTTTTTTCCCCTTTTAGGAAATGTGTGGTTCCCATGCTCTTTGGTTAACCAATATCCAAATTCTGCTGCAAATGACAGTTAACAGCTCCTTTATCCCTGGAGTTGTTTGGCTGTCTCAGGAGTACTTTTGAAATTTGCGGCCTTTTTAAAAACCATGGTTTCAGTAGCCAAACTAAACTGGAAATCCCTTTGAATCCCGCCCCCCCCCTTCAGAGGACATTACGTTCCCTTCTCCTGTCTGTTATGGTCCGTTGTGCTCTTGAAGCCCTCTCTCCAGTTAGGACTTAACCCTCTTCTGAATTTTGGAAGCCGTCTTGAAAAACACTGAGAAAAGAGTTGAGGCTCTGGTTTGGCATCAAGTGAGCAAATAAACCCACATTTTAAAAACATGGTAAATTTAGTTATAAGAAAGACTTCCTATTTGAGTCTAGGCATTTAATAATAACCTTGCTGCACAAAGTAGGCATTATGTGATTATTATCTTGGGGCTGTGATTAGAATATGTTGTTATATTGGTGACGTTTACAAACGTCGTAACTTCATCCGCGGTTTAGAGACTGCTCCGTGGTACCAGCAGACACAGCGTGACTTGGTCTTGTTGTCCACACTGTTGTGACATTCTCCGGGGACATAACAGCCATGAGAAACCAGGCCTCCACTTGCCACTGTTTTCTCCTGATTTCTGGAGTGACTGGAGATGTTTTCTGGATTTTCCAGAGCAGCTTAAACAGAAGGGTTGCTTTCTGGCTTATGAGGCCATGGCCATCTCTCCTGTTTCTCAGGTGGGTGTGCGGTCGGGGTGTTGGGGCAGTGGTGATTTTACCTGCTGGTTCCCTATTAGCATGCAGTGCTCAGCGTGCAGGGCTGTGGCTGTGTGTCCTTTGGGAAGTGGCCGGCTGGTCTTTCAAGTGAACCTATGTTTAGTTTTTCCTTGGAGGATTTTGTTTGGAGCATTTAAGGCTCTTCAAAAATACAGTCATTTGAGTGAGGGTTTTCTGTGAGCCAGTAGTTACCCCACTCCAGTGAGTTTAGGGAAAACACAGGAAACGTGTCCAAGTCCAGAGGGGCTCTCTCTGCACGTGACAGGAGCTTCCAGACCTGGTTCCTATTGTGGGAAGTCTCACAGCAAGTACTGCAGGAAATGGAAGAGTCACAAAAGTGGTGGCCTCCCATCCGGGAGTGTTCACAGGTCTGAGAGGGAACCCAAAGTAGACCATGGGAAACCTCTCAGAACAGGTTCAAAACCAAGAGTCAGCAAATGTGGATTAATGTAGATTGCCTGTGAGATTCCAGGGATTTGAGGATTTCAGTTTTTTTGAGAAGGATTCCTGGAGTAACTGGGTTTGGGTGAGTGAAAGTGAAGTGGCTCAGTTGTGTCCGACTCTTTGCGACCCCATGGACTGTAGCCTACCAGGCTCCTCCGTCCATGGGATTTTCCAGGCACGAGGACTGGAGTGGGGTGCCATTTCCTTCTCCAGAGCATCTTCCTGACCCAGGGATCAAACCTGGGTCTCCTGTATTGTAGGCAGACCCTTTACCGCCTGAGCTACCAGGGAAGTCCCAGGGTTAGGGTACCAAGTTTTTAAAGACTTTGTAGAATACAGTGAAGATGGTCATGATCTATGTCACCAGAGGCGTGAGTTCCTTCTCTGCAGTTGACTGAACCTGAGACACATTATTTAACTTAAATCTAGTCTTCTGGAGGTGATACTCTCCACCCCACCCTCCCATTTTGTCTCTGTTTCCCTGTTTCTACTCCCTCTCTTGTTCTCTCTCTTGAACGCAAGAGTACCTACCTGCCCCGTAAGGTGATTTTGATGATTACTTGAGCCAGTGCCTGTGATGAGTTGGGCAGAGTGCCTGCACTTATTAATTGAGAATTTGGCATTATCAGTGGATGCAGAAAGTGGGCAAGATTGGGAAGCTGGCATGTATAAACAGGAGTGCTCATGAAGAAGGCTGAGACTGAGAGCCCTATTGTGGAGGGTGGGTTAGCTCGGTTAGAAAGGAAGATCTGATGAGGAAGGTGAGGAGGGTTTGGTGTAGATGGAGAGGGTACCCGTGATGAACCCAACAGGGTACCCTATTCATGTCAGTTCAGGGGTGTAGATGCTAAGCTCCTGGTGCAAGGAGTTCACAGCAGGAGAGGGGGAGTTAGTTTGCGACAGATAAAGGGACAGGAGGCAAGATTGAATAGGGAGAGCCTCCGAACTCACTGCAGGCCTGACACAGTGCCAGCCCACCCCATGGGAAACTCTGGAGAAAAGCTGGCTCACTGTTTATTATATGAGTACAGCTTTGGGCAGAAATGACCAAGCCCCAGTACCCCCACCTTCTGTAGCCCCTTGTCTTGGCCCCAAAGTTGCTTGGATCTTGAAGGCATCTTGCAGCCGAGTAGCAAGTTTTTCCTTGACAGGGTTTCCAAGCTGCAGGCACCCCCTCCCAATCCTCCCCGCTAACTGTAGCTACTCTACCATCTATACTGGAGTCTCTGTTCTGTCTTAGTTTCCATCTTGTTTATCTCCTTCACAGCCTTTTATCATCAACCGCACTAAAAACTGTGTACACATCATCTCCTACCAGAGCATGGCCCCGTGCCTGTCTAACTGGATGCCGGCACACCTTACAGGCACAGAGGGACCATTTCTGGGCAGCTGGGCATCGGATGGGTCAGGTGTCTGATTGCCATGCTCTCTTCTTTGGGCTTGGAAGGATTCCTTACCTGTTGTTGGATGCAGCCATTGGGACCTCTGGCTGAGCTTCATGGGACCGTGCTTTGTGGTTGTCTCGTTTAATCCTCCCTGCATTCCAGCAAGGGGAGGGACCAGCTTGTAGTTGCTTAGTAGAAGGATACATGCCTGTGTGACTACTTTATGGAGGAGGAAACTGAGTTTAGAGAACTTAGATATTCAGACTCTCCAGGGTCACTCAGCTTAGGAGTGGCAGAGATGGGACTTCAGCTCTTTCTGCCCACGAGTTCTGTGATCTGCACTGCTCTGCTGTCTTGAAGCAGATGGGATTGGGAGTTAGTGGAAGGAAGTGAAGGAAGTTTTGGTCCACACCAGTCCCTTGAACCTCTCATTGTTCTCTATGCATGCGTAGCTTTTTCAGATTGACCTCTGCTGTGAATAGCTGGTGAGACTGTGGGGACTTGGGTAACCTGAGATGTCACTAGCAGGGATTTGAGATTGGTATGGTTTCTATGAAAGCATTAGGCTATATTCATCACCATTATACATACACATGACCCTTTATCCAGCAACTCTGCCCCCAGGTGCTTTTCCTGTATGTAATCTTCCACAAGTGCAAAATGACTAATTTCAGGGTGATTCATTGTCGCAGTCTTTGGACTTGAAGAGGTCTAGAAACAACCCGATAGCCCATTACTAGGGGCTGTTTTAGTAACTTGTTGTTGTTTACTCCGTCAGTCATGTCTGACTTTTGCGACCCCATGGACTAGGCCGTGAGGCTCCTCTGTCCATGGGATTTCCCAGGCAAGAATACTGGAGTGGGTTGCCATTTCCTTCTCCAGGAGATGTTCCTGATCCAGAGACTGAACGCATGTCTCCTATACTGGCAGACGGATTCTTTACTGCTGAGCCACTGGGGAAGCTCGTTTTATTAAATTGTGGTAAGCTAAATAATGGCATGTATGTCGCTGTTACAGTCTGTTTATCCAAATACCCCTAGCTTTATTTCCCTGCATATCTTGTTAATTGGTGTGGGGGTGGGGGGAGGGGGGAAGCAAGGTCCATAACAGTACTTGGATTAGGTTACTTTTCCCTAGCATCTTGGTAGTAGGTGTTGCCATGAGGGATGTATTGGAAGGAGGTGAGGGAAGAAGAGGAAGTATCCACTGTCGATTTTGACTTTGACTTTTTAAATATATGTGTGTATGATCCATTCAAAAAACTTCAACTAAGAAATCTGCCCAAACTAACCAACCCAAAACAAATTGGGTATTGACCATTAGGACTAAAAAGAAGTCATATAAAGTTAATCAGTTAGACACTGACATAAAAGGAAAGCTCCCTTTGTTTCCTGTTGAAGGAAAAGCATCATGGAGATTTTCACCAAATTTGGAGGAAATACTGGGAATAATTCCACTTGAAAATCTTTTCATCTGGCTTGTCTGGAATGTGCTCTGGGAGACCTTCAGTGGCACCTCAAACTGGAATGTAGCCATTTCCCAGGGTGCTCACAGACCCAGATTTGCAGTGGAGGGTTGTGTAATGTCTGTGCTAGTTCTGTTCAAGATAACAGTGGTTAATTCCAGGCTGGGTGGGGCTGTCTACCATCCAGATGTGTCTCTCAAGACCTTAAATGGACTTTGGGGTGGACGTTAGGGAACCTGGCCTGACCTGAGTAGAGGTGGCTTTGGGACCCTTCTGTTTTTTTTTTTTTTTTTTTTTTTTTATTTTTAAATTTCTTATTGAAGTGTAGTTGATTTATATGTATATATGGGGGGGGGGGGAGCTCATTGGAGGGACTGATGTTGAAGCTGAAACTGCAGTCCTTGGGCCACCTGATGCAGAGAGCTGATTCATTTGAAAAGACCCTGACGTTGGGAAAGATTGAGGGCAGGAGGAGAAGGGGACGACAAAGGATGAGATGGCTGGATGGCATCACCGACACAATGGACATGGGTTTGGGTGGACTCCGGGAGTTGTTGATGGACAGGGAGGCCTGGTGTGCTGTGGTCATGGGGTCGCAAAGAGTCGGACACGACTGAGTGACTGAACTGAACTGAACTGATGAGGCTTCCCTGGGAGCTCAGCTGGTAAAGAATCCTCCTGCAATGCAGGAGACCTCAGTTCAATTCCTAGGTTGGGAAGATCCCCTGGAGCAGGGCATCACAACCCACTCCAGTATTCTTACCTGGAGAATCTCTATGGACAGAGAAGCCTGGCGGGCTACAGTCCATGGGGTTGAAAAGAGTTGGACACAACTAAGCGACTAAGTGCAGCACAACGAAGCATATATATATACTTCGTTGTGCTGCACTTAGTCGCTTAGTATATATACAGGGAAGTCCATGGGGTCACAAAGAATAAGACATGACTTAGCAGCTGAACAACAACAAAACATATATATATATATATCCCCCCCCCCACACACACATTGTTCTTATACTCTTATCCATTATGGTTTATCATAGAATCTTGAATGTATCCTATGTGCTATACAGTAGGAGCTTGCTGTGTTCCATTCTATATGTAAAAGCTTACATCTGTTAATCCCAATCTCCCATGTTATCCCTCTCCCAGCCCCCTCCCCATTGGCATCCACCAGTCTGTACTCTGTGTGGGACCCTTTTGGAAGTTACTGGTTGATGTTACTTTCTTCTCCCAAACAAAGTGACTGTGATGAAAAGAAAATGAAATCGTGAACTTTCCTATTTATACAAAAGTATGAAAAAGAATGAGAGGTTAGGAAAGCGTGAATTATTTCTTAAGTAGGACTTCACAGCTTCATTGGTCATAGAAATCTTTTTATTAACACATTAGACAAATTCTTTAGAGGCCAATTTGCATTCACTTAGAGAAACATTTGCGGGGGTGGTGTATACTATGCAGCCATACCTGCTGCTTTTCGGGAAATCAATTTGTTAAATAGCTCTCAAACTATGACAGCTTTATGGTAGGATTATGACTTTTTTTGTTTCCATGTCTGCTCAAGGGCTAACAGAATAAGACAGTTTAATCACATGCCATTATGTTGATAGGGGTGTGGGAAGCTCAGATGGGCCTCCAGAAGTGGAATTGGGTACCTGGCTTTTGCAATCTGGTTCTTGGCAGGAGTGGTTGAAGTACAGCTCCTCAATAATTACATGGTTTGGGGATGTACCCACTGAGGCCCTTTTTCTAAGGGGGTCTGACCTTACTGAGCTGTGGCTGACATCAGCTTCTCTACCCAGGGCCCATGGAGGTGGTTGTCGGGGATCGTGTGTTGCTGATGCCAGAACCTTAGCTTCTGTGTATCTGTGGGCGTGCTTAGTCGCTCAGTCGTGTCCAACTCTTTTGTGACCCCATGGACTCCAAGCCAGGCTTCAGCAATAAGTGAACCGTGAACTTCAGATGTTCAAGCTGGTTTTAGAAAAGGCAGAGGAACCAGAGATTAAATTGCCAACATCCACTGGGTCATCAAAAAAGCAAGAGAATTCCAGAAAAACATCTATTTCTGCTTTATTGACTATGCCAAAGCCTTTGACTGTGTGGATCACAATAAACTGTGGAAAATTCTTCAAGAGATGGGAATACCAGACCACCTGACCTGCCTCTTGAGAAATCTGTATGCAGGTCAGGAAGCAACAGTTACTGGACTGTAACAGGAACTGGACATGGAACAACAGACTGGTTCCAAATAGGAAAAGGAGTACGTCAAGGCTGTATATTGTCACCCTGCTTGTTTAACTTATATGCAGGGTACATCATGAGAAACGCTGGGCTGGGTGAAGCACAAGCTGGAATCAACGTTGCTGGGAGAAATATCAATAATCTCTCATATGCAAATGACACCACATTTATGGCAGAAAGTGAAGAACTAAAGAGCCTCTTGTTGAAAGAGGAGAGTGAAAAAGTTGGCTTAAAGCTCAACATTCAGAAAACGAAGATCATGGCATCCAGTCTCATGACTTCATGGGAAATAGATGGGGAAACAGTGGAAACAATGGCTAACTTTATATTTTGGGCTCCAAAATCACAGCAGACGGTGAGTATAGCCATGAAATTGAAAGACACTTACTCCTTGGAAGGAAAATTATGACCAAGCTAGACAGCATATTCAAAAGCAGAGACATTACTTTGCCAACAAAGATCCATCTCATCAAGGCTATGGTTTTTCCAGTAGTCATGTATGGATGTGAGAGTTGGACTATAAAGAAAGCTGAGCGCCGAAGAATTGATGCTTTTGAACTGTGGTGTTGGAGAAGACTCTTGAGAGTCCCTTGGACTGCAAGGAGATCCAACCAGTCCATCCTAAAGGAAATCAGTCTTAAGTGTTCATTAGAAGGACTGATGATGAAGGTGAAGCTCCAGTCCTTTGGCCACCTGATGCGAAGAGCCGACTCATTGGAAAAGACCCTGATGCTGGGAAAGATTGAGGGCAGGAGAAGAAGGGGACGACAGAAGAGGAGATGGTTGGATGGCATCACCGACTCCATAGAGATGAGTTTGGGTAAACTCTGGGAGTTGGTGATGGACAGGGAGGCCTGGCGTGCTGCAGTCCCTGGGGTTGTGAAGAGTCAGACATGACTGAGCGACTGAACTGAACTGAACTGGACTGTAGCCCGCCAGGCTCCTCTGTCGATGGGATTTTCTAGGCAAGGATACTGGAGTGGGTAGCCATTCCCTTCTCCAGGGGATCTTCCCGACCAAGGGAGCAAACCTGTGTCTCCCACGTTGCAGGTGGATTCTTTACCGTCTAGCCACCATGGATGCCTGCAGCTTCTCCATACAGTGGTGCCAAATCAAATCTCAGAGACAGAGTTTTAGGTAAAGTAGAAGTGGGTAGCTTTATTAGTTTGCCAGGCAAAGGAGGCCACAGTGGGTTAATGTCTTCAAAACTGTTGTGTGCTAACTTGCAGAAGATAGTGAGAAGTCTTATAGTAACTGTGCAAAGAGGGCATGACCAGCTCATGGCCATTCTTCTGATGGGTTGGTGATGAGGTAAGCAGGAGTCAACATCATCAACCTTCAGGTCCTACTGGTTTGGGGTCTGCATTCTTGTGGACAGCATACCATCATTAATCATTACCTTTTCCCTTTGAGAAGGGGTTTCAGTATCTGCAGAACAGCTCAAAGATATTGTTGTGAGTATGTGTTCATGGGGCAACAGGACCTTGTTCCAAGGCTGGTCTTGACTGTTTCTCCCTGGTCTTGCATCCCCTTCCTTCCCTAGTTAACAACTGCTTGACTCTGCCCACTGGAACCCAGGGAAGGTCATGGAGGCTGAAAGAAGGCTGTTTGCCGTAATCAGAGAAATGGGGGACACAGAAAGTCTTTGTTCCCAGGAGCCCCACAGGGCCCCGCATGGTATCATTGCCAGTTGGGGATGCTGTCAGCAGAGAGAACCCTCCCCACGCCCCCAGAGTAATCCATATTTTCTGCCAGATTTGTATTATTTACTGGGGATTAGGCAAAGACCAGGATTTAGACCAATCTTGCCCTGGAAAATAGTTACCTAACCTCAGGTCACAAAAGGGCTGTGTCCTGCCCAACCTACGGAGCAGGTCCCCAAGTTGAAACCTAGACTCTGTATCCAGGAGTTTGTCATCCCAGCTGCGGATCTTTGAGGAATGAGAGCAAGTAAAGCATGAGCTCATCCGAGGCCCCGATTCCTTGGCCGCCTCCATCTTTGCAGTGACTCAGAGGCTGCCAGCCGTGAAAGTGGTCTTGACCTTTGTCAGTGATTAGCCACGCAGTGGGGGAAGGCCCTTTGTGTTTCCCTCTGGCCTGGGGCTCTTTGATGGATTTGTCGTTGTTCAGTCGGTCAGTCGTGTCTTGACTCTGAGACGCTATGGATTGCAGCATGCCAAACTTCCCTGTCTTTCACCATCTCCCAGAGCTTGCTCAAACTCATGTCCATTGAGTCAGTCATGCCATCCAACCATCTCATCCTCTGTCGTCCTGTTCTCCTCCTGCCTCAGTCTTTCCCAGCATCAGGGTCTTTTCCAATGGATCGGCTCTTTGCCTCAGGTGGCCCAAGTATTGGAGCTTCAGCCTCAGCCTCATTGGTGCCGTCTGATCTGGCTACTCACTAAAAGGATGTGGGCGGCTCCAGGTCCAGTCCTCCATTCCTAGTGTTTTCCTTACCAAATGACACAACTCTTACGTTTGCAGAATTCAATTGTGAGTGGCCTTGTCAGCTGCTACTTTAAATTCTGTGTCCCTTTCCTTTTTCTGGGTCATTGCCTAGTAAATGGCAACATTGCCATACCGTAGCTTTCTTTTTCTAGGTTGTTTTGTGTGAGGCTTGTCCATAGCAGAAATCTTAGGATGGGTTGACCTTGACTTTTGCCTGCAGAATTCATGAACTATCCTACCTTGATTCTCAGTGCATCAGGGAAAATATCTTTACTGAGAAGACAAAGGTTGAGGGGGTTTGGCAGTGGACCCTGCCATGGGTTAAGGAGCCCGTGTTGGTACATTAGACCTTCCTCAGCCCTGGGATTCTGAGTCCTGTTTGAGGACTTTTATTATCATAATAATCCACCACTCTGGGCTTTATGTTCTAGGAATGAAAATTATATTTATCATTAGCCTTGGGAAAATATTTTGCAATTCACATTTGCAGCTCCTGTAACAAAGATCCCCAATGCCAGCCAGAAGTGATTTGATGATTGGAATTACCTATTTGGGGGAATGATTAATATAACTCTATCATCATCATCTATCTATCAATGATAATATACCTCTATCATCATCTGTAATAAAGACTTGAAACTCTGTATACATTCACACACGTGTGTGTACCCACACACGCACACCATGACGGTTTGTTTACTGAATCTTAGAAAAACTCTAGAAGGATTTTCAGTAAGACTACATGCATATTTCTGATAGTTTGTGGCATACATGAAGTTCACTGTGGAGGGGGCATTGGGAAAGCACCCCCAAATAAATAGAAAATCAGTTTTCCTCTAGGGCAGCTGGAAGGGAGTGAGACTCAGTGTGAGGCTGATGGTGACTGCCCGGCTGGGAAGCCTGGATCTCTGTGATGTGATGCTGACACCATAGCGTCCTTGGAAATTTAGGCACCGAAGCTGAAGTGTCAAGGGCAAATGTGGACGACAGGCATTGATTTGCATTGTATCTACTTCTCTCAGGGAGCATTTCTGTGTCGCATCAGAAATTCTAGTCTTCCTATTTATTGACAGTGAATAATTTTCTCAAGCAATGAAGGCGAACCAGCTAGTAACAATAATCACAGTGATGACAGAAAAGTCTGTCTCCTTGTAGAGTGTACTTATTCCATCATTGAATTATTTGATCAGACAGCTTGAAGATTCAACCAGCTTTTAATTATTTTTACTGGAAGGGTTTTAGGAAAATCAGTTTGTGTTCTGAAAAAAATTCTCCAGCTATCAAGTGGGGTTAGAATTAGTGTTCCTCTCAGATGCTTGGGATTGAAAGCACATCAGCAGAAGGGTCATCAGTCAGGGAAGGGGCGCGCCTTCTGCATGTGTTTCCTGCCTCCCTCAGGGCAGTGTCCAAACCCTCCCTGGGCTAGGTGATAAGGGAGAACTTTGCCAGGCTTTGTTCTGGCATTAGTCCCAATCAGGCAGTGGACTTCGCTTGTTGTGATGACTTGACCAACCTCTTACTGTTTGTAGCAGATGGCTTTGAATGCACATGTGGTTTGGGTAGTTGCTGTTACTTTCTGTCAATGCAGAGGTTCCTTGGTTCTTCCAGGCCACTAAAGCCAAGAAGGGAGAGAGAGTGAGATGACAGAAAGCCACGAAGGGGCAGAGTCACATTCCTTTCCTAGTGTTGATTTCAGGGAAGTCCATCAACCTATTCTCTCCAGGATAAGAGGCAATTGCTTCATTGTCCCTGTGCTTGATGGGGACATGTGGTACTCACACCAGCTGTTTCAGGACCTTGTCATTCTTGTTTTCCATCTCCTGGACATCTGATACATGCAAAGTGGAGGAAATGTGCAAAACAGTGGAAGGTGGGTTGAGCAAACACAAAACCAGGCAGAGCCTGGGACCCTAAAACCACTCCGTGTTTTCACTCTTCTGGTCCATGAAATGTTGAATTGATGCTTCCTTCTCCTAATCACCACTCATCAAGGCCAGCACTGTGCTGTTTATAGGTTACACATCTTAAGAGAAAACGATGCACCGGATTCTGGTAGTTGACTCCAGTTCTCTTTGAAATGCCCTTCAAAGTATTTGACTGGAAACAAAGCTCTTTGAGTTAGAACAACCCTCTGTTGGCTTTTTAGCTTGTGTCAGGTTTTTGCTAGGAAATATGTTTTTTAAAGGAAATTAATAGACGATACTCAATGCTTGGCAGTTTTAGATTTCAGCACCGTCTTCGTCTAAAGCCACACTAGTATTTTTTTTTTTTTTTAACTTAAGATGAAACTGCTTAGAGAATGATTGATTTTTGTAGAGAATTGCTGTGTTTTTACATTGACAAAATCACTCTTATCTGTCAATATAGGAATGATTAAATAAAATATGACAACAAAAATGTGGAATATTAGGCACTTTCAAATGACATTAGTCTGTGTATACTGACTTGGAAAAATTACTGTATTGTTGGATGATAAAAGCAACCTGTACAATATAGAGTATAATCCTATTTGTGTTTTTAAAAGGGTTGTGAAGACCAGCGTATATATGTATATGTATTTCTGTGTGTGTATTTGTGTATGTATTGTAATCATACACAAATTTCTGTGTATATATTTGTGTGTGTATTTGTAAACACTTAGCTATAAACTAAACTGTGTTCTTTCAGAAACATGAAACAACATTGAGTAGAAGGGGGCAAAGGGTGGCCAACATGCTTCATTTGGACCTATGTATTGTCCTAATGTTGCGCAGTATGGATATATTTATTCACCATTGTTGTTCAGTCGATAAGTTGTGTCTGACTCTTTGCAACCCCATGGACTGTAGCCTGCCAGACTCCTCTGACCTCCACTATCTCCTGGAGTATGCTCAGATTCATGTCCATTCAGTCGGTGATGCCATCCAACCATCTCATCCTCTGCCACCTTCTTCTCCTTTTGCCTTCAATTTTTCTTCCCAGCATAAGAATCTTTTCCAGTGTGTTCCTTCTTTGCATCAGGTGGCCAAAGTATTGGAGCTTCAGCTTCAGCATCAGTCCTTCTAATGAATATTCAGGGTTGATTTCCTTTAGGATTGACTAGTTTGATCTCCTTGAAGTCCAAGGGATTCTCAAGAGTCTTTTCCAACACCACAGTTCAAAGGCTTCCCTGAAGGCTCAGTGGTAAAGAATTCTCCTGTCAAGCAGGAGAAGTAGATTCCATCCCAGGATTGGGAAGATCCCCTGGAGAAGGAAATGGCACCCCAATCCAGTATTCTTGTCTGTGAAATCCCATGGACAGAGGAGCCCTGTAGGCCACAATCCATAGGGTTGCAAAGAGTCGAATGCAACTGAACAACAATACATGTATATACTCAGTTCAGTTCAGTTGCTCAGTCGTGTCTGACTCTTTGCAACCTCAGGGACTGCAGCACATCTGGCTTCTCTGTCCATCACGAACTCCCAGAGTTTACTGAAACTCATGTCCATCGCATTGGTGATGCCATCCAACCATCTTATCCTCTGTCATCCCCTTCTCCTCCTGCCTTCAATCTTTCCCAGCATCAGGGTCTTTTCCAATCAATGAGTCAGCTCTTTGCATCGGGTGGCCAAAGGACTGGAGTTTCAGCTTCAGCATCAGTCCTTCCAATGATATTCAGGACTGATTTCCTTTAGGATGGACTGGTTGGATCTCCTTGCAGTCCAAAGGATTCTCAAGAGTCTTCTCCAACATCACAGTTCAGAAGCATCAGTTCTTCAGCTCTCAACTGTCTTTTATAGTCCAACTGTCACATCCATACATGACTACTGGAAAAACCATAGCTTTAACTAGACAAGACATTTGCTGCTGCTAAGTCGCTTCAGTCGTGTCCAACTCTGTGCGACCCCATAGACAGCAGCCACCTGGCTCCCCCATCCCTGGGATTCTCCAGGCAAGAACACTGGAGTGGGTTGCCATTTCCTTCTCCAATGCATGAAAGTGAAAAGTGAAAGTGAAGTCACTCAGTCATGTCCGACTCCAGCGACCCCATGGACTGTAGCCTAGCAGGCTCCTCTGTCCATGGGATTTTCTAGGCCAAAGTACTGGAGTGGTGTGCCATTGCCTTCTCCAAGACAGATCTTTGTTGGCATATAAATTCTGGAAAGTATCCCAACAAGAATAATGCTGTCAGTAGTTTGTCTTTGGTTACCATTTGGGTTCCCACCAAGAACAGATAGAACACCAAGTATTTTCGGGTAATTTTAATACGTTGAAGGGCAGATGGGGCTTTGCTAAGAGCTGGTAGGTATATTGGAATACTATTAATAAAGAGGAATGATCTTTGAAGCCCGACTCATAATGAATTTACTTGGGGGAACAGAAGTGGAATATTACTTCATGTGCAGATTGAAATACTTTTTAGGTTATGAAGACTGAATAAGATAAGAAAGATAAAGAATGAGCATTCCATTTGATATTTATAGTTATTTTTCCTTTTGTACATTCCAGTGCCAAACTGTGAATAATATATGATAAACAACAAATTTTCTTCTGCTCACATACAGTGTCCTGTCTTTTAGGGATTCAGCTGCCCTTCAGTATATATGGTGCTACTTAATGGTTTGATACAGAGTTTTGTGTTGTACATAAGTCGCAAAATAACATTTTTAAAATTTGAAAAGATAGAGAACTGGCAGTTGTAAGACACAAGGAGTTGAAATTTAGGTGGTGCTAAATTGCCTTACAGATTTGGACAAATCATTGGTCAAGTCTCCTTTGTACAACTTGCAATACATTCTTGTAATAAGGTTTCAGCTGGAGGTTTTCAACTATGAGGTGTGATTAAAGAAAATCACTTGACTGTATACAGTTGATGTGAGTATTACGTGAAGTAATGTACAACATAAGTACAGTTTATGGCAGTGTTGTTGATAGCTATTAGCCTGCTATTACACTGGGAATGATCAGAAGTGAAAAATTCTTGGCAAATGTTAGCTACTTCTGTGTAAGCACATGTAAAACTTAAGAGTATGGTGTACATTTTATTCAGTATCTTCACAGTCCTTTCGTTAATCATTGTTTTTATAGCAATAGGATATGATGTGAGACTAAGAATTTTTATTAATTGGTTGCTGTTCCTTGGAATCAAAATGAAGAAAAGATTAACAGTGAAAGAACATTAAAAATGCAGTTTGCTCATTTGTTACATTAGGTGATTCAGTTTTATGGAGAGGTAGGCTTTGCATTAATGTCCAGCTATTTAGCATGATGTATAAATGATTAATATATGAGAAATTCTGAATTTAGTACCTGTCCAAAACTTGTTAGAATAGATGATTTTTATGTTTCCATTAGGTTTTGTGATGGGAAATAATATATTTTATGTTAGAGAATATTCAAATACTCCTGCTTATTACCCATGAGATGTCCTAAAAGTTGGCAGTGTATTCCTTATCTGCTAATATATTCTGAATTCTTATGGTGAAATGCCTAGGTAACGTGTTAGAATTGAATATACATTCATTATCTGTATTGTCTGTTAGCCAGGATCCAGTTGATTAAGCAGGCATTTTCTTTCCATTAAGTGGCTGGATTAGAGTGCTAATGAACCCCAAAAGAAGGTTGATCCTTGTCCTGAAAAGGTGGGCTAAAATATCCCAAGAAAAGAGACAGATGTGTAATCTTCTGCAGAACAAAGATATTAAAAACTGTCTGTGTTGGAGTTGCCGAGGGAGAGGGGGAAGACAACAATGAAATCTGACTCTGCTTGGGCTCCTGTATGGAGAGGAGGTAAAGGAGGCAAGCTGTTCAAAAGTAAGTGAAGTTTGAATTGTGTAGGAAATGACTCGGTTGTGCTGGAAAATTCTGCTATAAGACTAATAAACTGTGAAGACCTAAGTAAAATATGGTGGTTATATCTGATAACACTGTTGTGTAATAGAAATTTTCCAAGAGAGTGGAACTTACATATTTTCTCTCCCTTACACACACACACACACACACACACACACACACAAATACATATGTGAGTTCATGGATGTGTTAATCAACTAGAAGGGGGAGTCCTTTCACAATGTATATTTGTATAAAATCAGCACGATGTACACATTCAATATAATTTTACTTGTCAGTAATAGCTCAGTAAAGCTGAAATAAAAGAATTGCTAGGTAAATATAATTTTTCATGACCCTTACTCCAGCCTTTCCTGATTTGGTAGCCTGTGTTTTCCAGTCTCTTCCTCTCCAAACTAGATATTTGAAAGGAAGGAGAGTGATTTTTCTTCCTTTCCTACTAAAGTTGAATTCTACCATACTGTTTAACCATATATTATACCTTTTAATTCAGTCCAGTCACATAAATGCCACTTTCAATAGTTAATATAAACATTTCTTAGAATGTGTTAAAAGCTGGAGAGGAGAAAAAATGAAACAGTAAGAAGATATTTATAGTGTAAGTCAACATCAATCCATTTATACACACACACACACACACACACACACACACACAGACTTCTGCCTACATCTTTCTGATGACTAATTATACTCGTACATTCCAACTCCACTTTTTCTGATTTCACTTTTTCTTTCCTCTTCTGATCCAGAATAGACCAGAGTTTTTTTTTTTTAACTACCTTAGTGTGTAATATTTAGGAAAAAAATTAAAGCTGGTAAGGGATGATATAGGAATGGATTTTCTAAAATTCCCTTACATATTGAAGCTCTAGTGAGATAACATATTATTGAATGACAAAGAACAATATGTTTGATAAAACATCAAATTAGTTAGAGTGTGGATTAAAGATACAGTTTACCCTTGAACAATGCAGGAGTTAGGGGTACTGACCTCCTCACCTCCATTTAACATGAGCATATAACTTTACAGTTGGCCCTGTGTTTACCCAGGTCTCTGCATCCGCAGCTCCTCATTTGTGGACCAGCTGTAGCTCCTGCAGCACTGTAGTATTTACTGGTGAACAAAATCTACGCATAAGTGGACCCATGCAGTTCCACCCCATGGTTGTTCAGGGGTCAGCTGTATTCTTACTATGTACCTATACCTGGCCTAGAACAGTGTCAGTGGAAATAGATATTTGGTTCTGTAATCTTTGAAAGACAGTCTGTAAGCTTCCACAGAAAGGGAAGAATACCCATATGTGTTTGTATTTCCCACTTTTGGGAATGGTAGGAAATGCATGTTCCCACTTATGGGAATTGATCCTGTGATAAATAAGCTTGCATATCTGTACCAAGATTTGTATTCATTGATAGTAAGTGCAGCCATTTTGGGGATAGCACGGACCTTGAAACAGCCTGAATATACATATTTGGGATTCTTGCTTGTGACATACTTGTATATGGTGTGTGATGTGTAGCCATCTTGAAGCAAAGAGGTGACTATGTACGTACTGGTTTACAATGATTTCTGATCTAGGTATGGAGTGAAGAAAGATCGTGTGCAGAATTGGTATGATAGTCTTAACTTTTTTTTCTCAGTGAGGGTGTTGGAGAGAGGAACATTCTGGTTCTCTTATGTCTCTGTCTTCATCTCTTTCTGTCTCTGCCTTCCACACACACAGGGTCTTTGGAAAGATGTGAAATAAATACTGAAGAATGGGGAGGGACTCCTGCTTTTCACTGTCTACTCGTTTGAACTATTTGGATTTCTGTTACTGTGTACTTTGGTTTTGCACAGTTTAAAGATAAAAATTCCGGGGGGAGAACAAGATGACGGAGGAGTAGGTGGACGTGGAGTTCATCTCCCTCCACGAGTACATCAGGAATACACCTTCAGACACAGACGTGCAGGCAGAACAACAGCTGAGAGTGGACAGGAGTACCTGACCAGTGGGAAAGAATATATAGAACCACACGTAACTCAGTGGCAGCAAGGAACTAGAGGGAAAACCAGGAGTTGTTAGTACGGCTGGACCTGCCCTTGGCGGGTGGGGGAACTGAAGCAGGGGTCCCATCCCCACATCAGGGCAGTTGTCTGAGTCAGAGGAGAAACATTTAAGGCTGAGAGTGAAATAGCTGATCTGTGGCAGCCTAAATGGAATGAGAATCAGTCCTTGCCGCAGCCATGCATACCCCGGACAGGGACCCCTGGAAGGCGCAGCTGCTGGGAGCTGGAGTTTAGGGATTGTGGAGCAATCCCAGGGTGAGGGTTGCTGTTGACTGCAGAGAGACAGATCCACGGGATGTGAGGGAGGAGATTGTCGTGGGAAATGCCTGTGGAGGAAAGCCAGGAAGCCACGGAAGCAAGGTGATACTGCTGAGTCATGCATAGTGGGAGGGGCCATCACCATAGCCCCTCTCTCTCCCCACATGCCAGCATCGGCAGCTGAACAATAGAGAGGCTGGCCCATCAAATGCCTGATATACTGATCTACAGAGCAGAACCCCACCCAGGGTGCTCCTTTAAGTGACTGATGTGCTGATCTACAGAGTAGGACCCCACTCGGGGTCCCCCTTTGAGGGCCTGAAGGCAATGGCACCCCACTCCAGTACTCTTGCCTGGAAAATCCCATGGGCGGAGGAGCCTGGTAGGCTGCAGTCCATGGGGTCGCGAAGAGTCGGATACAACTGAGCGACTTGACTTTGACTTTTCACTTTCATGCATTGGAGAAGGAAATGGCAACCACTCCAGTGTTCTTGCCTGGAGAATCCCAGGGACGGGGGAGCCTGGTGGGCTGCTGTCTATGGGGTCTCACAGAGTCGGACACGACTGAAGCGATTTAGCAGCAGCAGCAGCAGCAGGGTGCCCCTTTAAGGGCCTGATGCGCTCATCTACAGAGCAGAATCCCACCCAGGGTGCTCCTTTAAGTGACTGATGCGCTCATCTACGGAGTAGGACTCCAGCCAGGGGACTCTTGTATGTGCCTGACACTCTGAACAACAGAGAAGGACCCCAGGCAAGGGTGCCCTCTAAGTACCTGAACGGGTAGAGCTACAGAGAAAGACTGGCCAAAGAGGCCTTCTGATCACCAGCTACAAGAGGCTCGAAAAAAGACTCTGATAGGGCCATAACTCCTGCGGCGGAGGCAGTGCGTGTTCCTGCACACTTGGCACTGCCAGGGTCCCCGCAAGCCAAGCAGCTGTGCCACCTTCATGCTCAGCTCTCCCTGGGGCAGAACTGCCACAGGCAAAAAACGTCTTGTGTCTATGCATGCAGGGTCGCTTTGGTTGTATCTGACTCCTTGCGACCCTGTAGACTGTGGCCTGCCAGGCTTCTCTGTCAGGGAGAGGGGTTCTCCAGGCAAGAATATGGGAGCGAGCGTATTGGCCAGTACTGGTTGCCATACCCTTCTAGAGCACTATATTTTGTGCAGCCCTAGCTGCCAACTCCCCTGAGTGCCTGGTGTTGCCAGACCCCTGTGACCCAAGCAGCTGCACCACCTCCACACCTGGCCTCACAGGAGCAAACCCTAGTCCTCCAGGGCAGCCTCAGGAGCAAACCCCAGTGGAGGACTCACATGCAGAGGTGGAAATAAAACCACAATTGAAACCCAGGGGCAGTGTGACTAAGGAAGAAGATCCAAAACATTCCCACCATCTGTACAAGCTACAGATTAAATCCACACGATCAACTAGGCAGACTCTGTCTGTGGAATAAATAAGAGGTCATTGAGAGCTCCCACAAAAGAAAACTCACTAGTTCTGATAGCTGCGGACACTGGAGGCAAGAACACACAGGAGTAGGACCAGATTAGAATCTGAGCTGCCCCCACATCAGGTCCAGAGATCAGCACAGTGTTGGAGGGAATCTTAGGGAGGTGAGATGGACTGTGACTCCCAGCGAGGGAAAGGACACTGACAGCAGTGACTCAAGAAAAACATTTATTCTTCTTATGTTTTGACTTGTTCTGTAGATTCCTTTGTATTTTTTTTCTCCCCCCCCCCTTTCCCCCCTCTGTTGTAGTTGTTGATTTTATTGGCACTATGAAATCTAATTAAGCTTTTGAGCTTTTTTTTCCCCCTCAGTCACATTTTTTGTTGTTGTTACAAACCTCTGCTTCTACGTTGGGCTTTTGCAGTTCTGGAAAGTGTTCCTCCTTCTTTTTTTTTTGAATTTTAGTTTTTAATTTTTTAAACCTATTATTATTTTTTCTATATTTATTCCTTTGTTTGCATTTCCTTCTGTTCTTTTCCCTTTGCAGTTACTCTTTAATGTATATAAATCTTCATTTACCTCTATTTAAATTTGCATATCTCTTCTTTCTTTCTTTTCCTCTCAACATATTTGTTAGTTTTATTTTCATTGCTTTATTTGTTTTCCAGTTTGTGCTTTAGTCAGTTTTGTTCTGGTAGATATAATTTTTGGTTTCCTTTGTTTGCCAGGTCAATCTATTGTACTTTATTTTTGTTGGACTGTTTTGATTTTACTTATGGATGTATATGGCACCCCACTCCAGCACTCTTGCCTGGAAACTCCCATGGATGGAGGAGCCTGGTGGGCTGCAGTCCATGGGGTCCCTAAGAGTCGGACACAACTGAGCGACTTCACTTTCACTTTTCATTTTCATGCATTGGAGAAGGAAATGGCAACCCACTCCAGTGTTCTTGCCTGGAGAATCACAGGGACGGCAGAGCCTGGTGGGCTGCCTGTCTATGGGGTCACACAGAGTCGGACACGACTGAAGCGACTTAGCAGCATGGATGTATATGTATACGTGTATATTCAGTCACACTTTTTATTGTTGTTATAAACCTCTGCCTGTATGTTGGGCTTTCACAGTTCTTTGGAGTTTTCCTGTTTTTTTTTTTTTTTTTTCTCTTTCTTCTTCTGTTTTTTTTACTCTTTTTAAAATTTTAATTCTTTATACCTATTATATTTTTCTACATTTATTCCTTTCTTTGCCTTCACTTCTGTTCTTTTCCCCTTGCAGTTAATCTTTAATGTATATAAATCTTCATCTACCTCTATCTAACTTTGCATATGTATTCTTTCTTTCTTTTCTTTCTTTCCTTTCCTCTCAACATATTTGTTAATTTTGTTTTCATTGCTTTATTCCCCACTTGGCACTTTGCTTTAGTTTTGTTTTCCACTTTGTGCTTTAGTTATTTTTGTTCTTAACTGGTAAATATAATTTTCGATTTCCTTTGCTCACTGGGTCAATCTACTGTACTTTATTTTTGTTGGACTGTTTTGACTTTGCTCATGGGTGTATATGTATATGTATACATTCCATTATTTTAATTATTATTTGCATGATTTTTTAACTACTAGGGTTCATGGTTGGTTTTCATTTTTGGATATTTGTTTTAATCTCACTTAATGCCATAACAAACCGCTTGTGGAATCTTCGTTCCTGACCAGAGATCAAGTCCTGAGCCTTTGGAGTGGGAGCATTGACTCCAAGGTCCTTGACTACCAGAGAACTAAGCCTAGGGAGTATCAAATAGTGAGAACTCACACAAAGGAAACCACCAGTAGCACCCTGTGCAGGATGCCTCATCTAAACAACAAAGAAAACAAAAACACAAACCTAATTATCAGCAGACAGAATTATCACCTCACTCAGTCTTGCCCATCAGAGGAAAAACAAACAAAACTCAGCACAAATCTCACCCTATAGGAAGCTACACAAACCACGGGACCAACCTTAGGAGGGCAGAAACCAAAAAGTTTGAATTCAACCTTGGATCTTGGGAAAAGGAGACCTCAGACACAATAAGTTAAAAAAAAAAAATAATGAAAAGGCAGAGAAATACTACACAAATGAAGGAACCAAGTAGAAACACAGAAGTCCAAATAAATGATGAGGAAACAGGCAAACTACCTGAAAAAGAATTCAGAATAATCATAATAAAGATGATAAAAAACCTTGAACACAAAATGGAGAAACTGCAAGAATCAATTAACAAAGACCTAGAAGAATTAAAAAATAAACATACAGAGACAAACAGCACAATTACTGAAATTAAAAATACTCTAGAAGGAATCAGTAGCAGAATCTCTGAAGCAGAAGAACGAATCAGGGAGCTGGAAGATAAAATGGTGGAAATAACTTCTGAAGAGCAGAATAAAGTTAAAAGAATGAAGAGATCTGAGGAGAATCTCAGAGACCTCTGGGATAATATCAAACACACCAACATTTGAATGATAGGGGTTCCAGAAGAAGAAGAGAAAGGGAAAGGGATTGAGAAAATTTTTGAAGAGATTATCGTTGAAAATTTCCCCAACATGGAAAAGGAAATAGTCAAGTCCAAGAGTCACAAAGAGTCCCATACAGGATAAACCCAAGGAGATACCAAGACATATACTAATCAAACTAATAGAGACTAAAACACAAAGACTATTAAAAGCAGAAAGGGAGAAGCAACAAGTAACATACATGGAAACCCCATACACTTAACAGCTGATCTTTCAGCAGAAACTCTGCAGGCCAGAAAGGAAGGGCAGGATATATTTAAAGTACTGAAAAGGAAAAATCTACAGCCAAGATCACTGAATCTGGCAAGGATCTCATTCAGAATTGATGGAAGAACAAAAAGCTTTACAGACAAGCAAAAGTTAAGAGAATTAAGTACCACCAAATCAGCTTTACAACAAATGTTAAATGGGCTTATATAGTCAAGAAATACTAAAGAAGAAAAAAGATCTACAAAATCAATGCCAAACAATTAAGAAAATGGCAGTAGGAACATATATATCAATAATTACCTTAAATGTAAATGGATTAAATGTTCCAACCAAAAGACACAGACTGGCTGAGTGGATACAAAAATAAGACCCATATATATGCTGTCTATAAGAAACCCATTTCATACCTAAAGACACATATAGACTGAGAATGAGAGGATGGAAAAATATATTTCATGCAAATGGGAAGCAAAAGACAGCTGGAGTAGCAATCCTCTTATCAGACAAAATAGACCTTAAAGTAAAGAAGATTACAAGAGATAAGGAAGGGCCCTACATAATGATCAAGGCCTCAATACAAGAGGAAGACATAACAATTGTAAATATCTATGCACCCAACATAGGAGCACCTCAATACATAAGACAAACACTAACAGACATAAAAGGAGAAATTGACAGTAACACAATAGTAGTAGGAGACTTTAATACCCCACTCACACCAATGGACAGATCATCAAAACAGAAAATTAGTAAGGAAAGACAAGTCTTAAATGATTAGATGAGATGGATCTCATTGATATATTCAGGACAGTCCATCCAAATGCAGAAGAATACACCTTCTTCTCAAGTGCACATGGAGCATTCTCCAGGATAGACCACATCTTGGATCACAAATCAAACCTCAGTAAATTTAAGAAAATTGAAATTGTATCTCTTCTCCGACCACAATGCTATGAGACTAGATATTAATTACAGGAAAAAAAAACTAAGCAACACAGACACATGGAGATTAAACAACACATTTCTAAATAACCAATGGTTACTGAAGAAATAAAAAGGGAAATAAAAAAAATTCTAGAAACAAATGACAATGAAAACATGACAGCGCAAAACCTATGGGATGCAGGAAAAGCAGTTCTAAGAGGGAAGTTTATAGCAATACAATCCTACCTTAGGAAACAAGAAAAGCATCGAATAGACAACTAAAACAACTGGAAAAAGAACAGAAAAACCCCAAAGTTAGTAGAAGGAAAGAAATTATAAAGATCTGAGCAGAAATAAATGAAAGAAGAAATGAAAGAAACAGTAGTAAAGATTAATAAAAGTAAAAGCTGGTTCTTTGAGAAGATAAAATTGACAAGCCTTTAGCCAGACTCACCAAGAAAAGAAGAGAGAATCAAATCAACAAAATTAGAGATGAAAAAGGATGGTTACAACAGATGATGCAGAAATACAAAGGATTATAAGACACTATTATGAACAACTATATGGCAATAAAATGTATAACCTGGAAGAAATGAACAGATTCTTAGAAAAGTTCAGTCTTCCAAGACTAAACCAGGAAGAAATAGAAATTATGAACAACCCAATTACAAGCACTGAAATTGAAGCTGTGATCAAAAATCTCCAAAAAAACAAAAGCCCAGGACCAGATGGCTTCACAGGAAAATTCTATCAAACATTTAGAGAAGAGCTAATGCCTATCCTTCTAAAACTCTTTCAAAATATTGCAGAGGAAGGAACACTTCCAAACTCATCTATGAGGCCACCATCACTCTGATACCAAAACCAGACAAAGACAACACATGAAAAAGAAAACTACAGGCCAATATCACTGATGAACATAAATGCCAAAATCCTCAACAAAATTTTAGCAAATAGAATTTGGAAACACATCAAAAAGCTCATACCCCATGATCAAGTTGGGTTTATTCCAGGAATGCAAGGATTCTTCAATATATGCAAATCAATCAATGTGATACACCTTATTAACAAATTGAAAAATAAGAACCATATGATCATCTCTGTAGACCTTTGACAAAATTCCTAGCTGTCCATCGACCGATGAATGGATAAAGAAGTAGTAATACATATACACAATGGAATATTACTCAGCCATAAAAATGAACGAATTTGAGTCAGTGATGAAATGGATTAACTCAGAACCCTTATACAGAGTGAAGTCAGTCAGAAAGAGAAAGATAAATATCATATCCTAACGCATATATGTGGAATATAGAAAAATGGTACCAAAGATTTTATTTACAGGGTAGCAGTGGAGAAATAGACCTAAATAATAGACTTATTGACATGGGGAGAGGGGAGAAGACAGTGAGATGTATGGAAAGAGTAACTTGGAAACTTATATTACCATATGTAAAATAGATAGCCAATGGGAATTTGCTGTATGGCTCAGGAAACTCAAACGGGGGCTGTATCAGTCTCGAGGGGTGGTATGGGGCAGGAGATGGGAGGGAGGTTCAAAAGAGAATGGATATATATATATACCTATGGCTGATTCATGTTGAGGTTTGACAGAAAACAAAGTTCTGTAAAGCAAATATCCTTCAATACAAAAAATTTTTTTTAAATGGCCTTAAAAAAAAAAATTCCTGCAATTGGCATGAGGCTTCCTGATGTCTTAAAAGTGTTGTACTTTGTGGGTTCAGTTATATCCCATGCTCTGCTGCTTAATTTAGTTTCTAGGTCTCAATTTTCTTCCCTTGAGAAGGAGTTCCTCTGACTAAAGGATTTCTTTGTTCCTTTGTCATCTCTGAAATCCTGTGCCTTGTGGGGCCCCATTTGCCCTCTGCATTTGAAACATTGCTTTCATTTTTCAGATTAATAATACAGTATTATAGTAAATACACACTAAATTTAAGTACACATTAATATATTCCTGGTTCAAAAATGGTAGAGAGAATGAGTGAATGAATATTATTTTGGCAAGAGAGTGGATATAGGGATTTAAGGAAACATTTTGTGAACGTTCTGTTGCCCCATCAATGTGGGGTTGAGTTGGTTGGAATATAAACACCGATTATTATTATTTTTTTTTTAAACACCGATTATTTTTGATGGAAAACATTTATTCATTTTGAGCGTGCTGGGCTTCGGTTGCTTGCTGTGTGCGGACTTTCTCTAGTTGGGGCTACTCTCTAGCTTTGGTGCTCGGGCTTACCGCGGTGGCTTCTCCTAGAGCACGGGCTCCAGGGCATGTGAGCTTCAGTAGCTGTGGCTCATGGGCTCAGTAGGTGCAGCTCTCAGACTCTAGAACGCAGGCTAAGTAGTTGTGGTGCACAAGCTTAGTCGCTCTGCTGCCTGTGGGATCTTCCAGGACCAGGGATCGAACTGGTGCCCCCTGCATTGCTAGGTGGATTCTAACCACTGAACCACCAGGGAAGCTCAAACACAGAGCTTTTATTTTTATTTATTTATTTATTTTAACACAGAGCTTTTAAACTAACACTGAGGGTCTTTTGAGGACAAGCCCCATCACATGCTTCTACTCATGTTGTAGAGCTTATAACTCCCCTAGTGCTTCTCTGGTTATGGTAAACATTTTTTGTTGTTACTGTAGAGGGCTACACATTGATGTCTTAAGTGCATAGCCATTTAAAAAATTCAGACCATGTGCTCTTTTCTTTTTTTAGCAGTAGAAGGAAATTTTGTTAACCTTGTTCACTGTGTGCTAAGTTGCTTAAGTTGTGTCTGACTCTTTGCCACCCTATGACCTGTAGGGCACCAGACTCCTGTCCATAGGATTTCCCAGGCAAGAATACTCGAGTTGGTTTCAATGCCCTCCTCCCGGTGATCTTCCAAATCCAAGGATCAAACCCGCGTCTGTCTCCTGCATTGGCAGGTGGGTTCTGTACCGCTAGCGTCACCTGGGAAGCCGAACCTTGTAAGTAGTACTTGCCAAATGTGTAGAAACAACATCTTATTCAAGGCCAATATTAAAACTTTCCCTCAGAGATCAAGAATGGTAAAGGATTCCTATTATCATCACCACTATGACTTCCTCCTTCTCCTAACTTTGTTGTGGTGTAATTAGTATACAAAAAACAACAACAACAAAAAAATCCCATGGTCATTTCTAATGTGATACTGTCCTTCGTTTTATAAGGCTTTCTCACTGATGGGTTGTGTCGACCAAGAGACATAGATGGTTGAAACCAAGAGAAGAGTTTTATTTCAGGGCTTAGATTGCAGAGATACAGATTTGGGTAACATAAAAAAAGAGTATTTTGGCAAAGAGACTCACAAAGACTCTTCTGTCATAAAGTCGAAGGGTTATGAAGGTATTGCCACAATATTGTTAGAGTTGTCTGGCTATGATTATGATGGACTTTGACACAAGAAAGGGAATATTTGTCCTTGAGGCATAGGCTGTCAGTTATTTTAGGGTAAAGGTTCCAATAATTATCTGGAGTTCTAGAACATTGAGCAGAGGTCCTGGATGCCTATGTTACACAGAAGTGTTCAAAGTTTGCGTTTCCATTTAGGCTGCTGTTACTGCTACTGCTAAGTCACTTCAGTCGTGTTCGACTCTGTGCGACCCCAGAGACGGCAGCCCACCAGGCTCCCCCATCCCTGGGATTCTCCAGGCAAGAACACTGGAGTGGGTTGCCATTTCCTTCTCCAATGCATGAAAGTGAAAGTGAAGTCGCTCAGTCCTGTCCGACTCCTAGCGACCCCATGGACTCCAGCGTACCGGGCTCCTCCGCCTATGGAATTTTCCAGGCAAGAGTACTGGAGTAGGGTGCCATCGCCTTCTCCGTCCATTTAGGCTGAGATGTGCGTAAATCATGCTTCCTCAGTGACCTGCTGGTTCTGTGTTAGGGAACTCTCAGCAGTACTGATTCTCATTTTGATTTTCCTTTCACAAATGCATGGAGCCCCTACCTTGTATGTGTAGACTAGGTAGGAAGCATGACTGGCATCCTGTGCTCTCTTCAATGGAAAAATACCTTTTCCTGGCTTTTGCTAGTGTAGGGCGGTGTACAAAAAAGGTTATCTTTTTTTTTCCCCCAGAGAGTGTTTTGAAAAGCCAGCCTGTTTAGTGTTTTCCTGCTTTACTTGTTCATGGTTGATCTTGGAGTCACACCTGGTTTTGAATACTGCCTGCTCCAGAGATACAGTCCTGTGATCCGAAAGTGCCTTCAACTCTGAGCTTTCCGTGTTTCATCTCTCTGGTGGGAATGTGGCAATCTGCCTTCATGCATTTGCTGGGAGGGTTGATGGGACCCAGGGAAAGTGGTCGTGACACAGTGTCTGGCACATGGGATATGGGCAGTTACGATTGATCAGCCATTGCTACCGTCATTGTTACGGTCTGTGCGTGGGTTGGAAAACCATTGCCAGACATGAGACAGAATGAGAGAGGAATACAGTTTATTAGAGTGGGGGATGCTCTTAGAACAGCGAGCCAGCTTAAGGGAAAGCCAACCCTTTTGGTGAACTAGTCGGTAATGTTTATAGCCTTAAGACAGGAAGGGTGGCATTAGGTGATTGGTTAGAATGCTCCAGGGTGGGTAATAGCGTGGGTATTTTACCTACTGTGGGGTCAGGGAACAGGATGGTATAGATCCAGAGGCTCACAGCAAAAGTTGTTACGGGGCTCGGTCCGTTCCAGAGACTTTTGTCCCATGACCGTGGTTCAGGGCTCCACACCTGTGACCTTGCGGTGGTGCTGGAGAGTCATCATCATCATCTTTTTCTGGAAAGGGCCAGGTAGTGAGTGTTTTAGGCTTTGTGTGCCTTACTATCTCAGCACAACTGCTGAACAGCCATGGATGATACCTCAGTAAATGGGTGTGACTGTGTCCTAGTATATTAAAAAGCAGAGACATCACTTTGCCGACAAAGGTCCATCTAGTCAGAGCTATGGTTTTTCCAGTAGTCATGTATGGCTACGAGAGTTGGACTATAAAGAAAGCTGAGTGCCGAAGAATTGATGCTTTTGAACCGTATTGTTGGAGCACTCTTGAGGGTCCCTTGGACTGTAGGAAGGTCAAAACAGTCAGTCCTAAAGGAAATCAGCCCTGAATATTCATTGGAAGGACTGATGCTAAAGCTGAAGCTCCAATCCTTTGGCCAACTGATACAAAGAACTGACTTATTGGCAAAGACCCTGATGCTGGGAAAGACTGAAGGCAGGAGGAGAAGGGGACGACAGAGGATGAGATGGTTGGATGGCATCACCAACTTGATGGACATGAGTCTCAGCAAGCTCCGGGAGTTGGTGATGGACAGGGAGGCCTGGCGTGCTGCAGTCCATGGGGTCACAAAGAGTCAGACATGACTGAGCGACTGAACGAACTGATGTCCTAGTAAAATTTTATTCATTAAGAACATTTACGAAACATTTATAAAAATAGACTGGATTTGGCTCATATATACTGTGTAAACAGACGAAGCTGTTTGTCAGTAACACCTCACATACAAAAGCAGGCAGATTAAATTTGGCCCGTGGGATGTGGTCTGCTGATCCTTTGTAGTAGTAGTTCTCGAACCTTTTATACTCAGGAGTCCTTTACAGACTTAAAAATTAAGGAGGACCCCTAAGAGCTTTTGTTGATGTGGGCTGTTTCTGTTGATATTTACTCTATTAACATTTTAGATTGAGCTATTTAAAAGTTATTAAGTCATGAAAATAACACCAATAAAACCATTGCATGTTGACATAATTTTCATGAAAAGCAACTATTTTCCAAAGCAAGAAATCTTACTGGGAAGAGTTTCACTGCTTTACATTTTTACAAATCTCTTTAATGTCTGACTCAATAGAAGACAGCTGGATTTCGGTAACTGCTTTTGCACTCAATCTGTTGTGATGTTCCAAGCCATATAGTTTCTGAGAAACTCACAGTCTATCTCCTGAGAGCATCTTGGGAACCTCAGGGGGCCATTTTGAGACCCTTTGTTTCTTAAAGGATACTTTGAGAATCATTGTTCTATTGACATTGTTAAGAGGAATTAAATTAGGTATTACCTTATAAGCGCCAGCTGCTTTTACCTGTTATTTTCAAGTTCCTTTGTCATCTTATTCAGAGCTGGAAGTGAAGGCTGCAGTGTTTCCCCCTTCCTCCTGTCACAGAAAGCATATTTAAGTCATGTGGTAAGAGTTTATGAAAGCGGGCTTGCTTTATTTTCTGAAATGATTGTCACCTTAGCTTAAATTGTCTGCTGCTGCATCACAATAGAATTTTACTACTGTAGAGAAACAAAAGCCTGCAGATAGTCTGAATTCATTGGAGTAAAGAGGAACAAAAGAGAGGAGCTTCAGAACAGGAAAAATGTCTCTAATGACAAAGAAGCCTCCAGGAATGATTTGCATAAAAGTGAAACACTTGAAAAGCTCCAAGAAATTAAGGTTAAATACAAAAGGAGATTCAACCCTAGAATGGCTGCTTTTGAAATTACTTTTCAGGATTTTCAAGAGCAAATGTTTTGTACTTCAGTGTTGAGGGCCCTTGAACTCTAGGGCAGAGACACCTGGAACTGTGGATTCTTTGGGGAAGAGAGTGTGTTTTCGTGGTCTTGAAATTAATCCTTATTTAGTTAACTTGGAAAACCTTGAGAGTGTTCATATCTGTTTTGTCCGTATTCCTCTGTGCGGCCACTACCACTCAAGGGTTTCCATTTGCTCATAAGACTTGACTTTGAACTAATTAATAAGTTGCATTGCTAAAACCATTCTGTGAGATGTTAATACAATCCCTTAAATGTGAGATTTTCCTTGTAAAGGTAGAAGTACTTTGTCCAGAGTATTTTTTTTTTTTTTTTTTTTTGTTCTTAGATGTTTGGGAATAAAACTGCAAATAAGCTGAGAATGTTCAACAGTGAAGTTGCTTGCAGCACTGACTAGACTGAAAAGATGATTAAAGTAATTCAGCACAGGGCTAACAGCCTGTACCTAAATTGCCTTTTCTTTATATTTAGCTTAACTTTAAGGGAAATTTATAACTAAATTGGGCTCAATGAATTCCCTGGTTGCCTAATTTTATTACACATTATAACATATTTCTGTTTAACTTACCTCTTATAGGCATTGATACTTGGGTGAGAATATGACTATGTATTCGGGAGATAGTGAACTTGACTGGCTTTGGAGGTTGAACTCTAGGGCATCTGTTAAAAAAGGGGGGGGGGCAGTGAAACAATCCTGTGTTGTTCCAGAGTGTTCTCATCTGGGGTTTTCTCTGCTCAGTGTGGAAGGATAAAATACCCACATTTTCCCAGACACGCTTAGCTGTGTCACTTTCATTTTGCATAGCCTCGCTTTCCCCATTTGTTACATCTGTTCCTTGTATTTCCCTTTGCCTCTGTGAATGCTGCATGGTGTGCTTCTCTACTCCACAGGAAATACATGTAAAACATGCTAACAACTCCGGTAGAAACAGATGCTCGCCCCCATTGTAAAGGCTACAGCTGTAAGCTTTGCCTCCATCCGGGTCAAAAGTCCTTGCCATATAGGGAACCCGGCAGGCAGCCACCCAGTGCCAACAGTGCAGGAGGGTAAGGCTCCTGGTCTTCTGGAAGCGTGTGCAGTGGAAGAGTTAGGTTGCTGTCCGCCCCATCCTGCCCCTGCCCGTCTCGTTTGCCCTTCAGTCTGTTTGCTGCGGGTTGCATGTTTCTCCCTGTGTGTGGATGGTGCCCTCCACCATCAGACCATATGGGCTTTTTCCTCTGGTGATTAATGAGTCTGCATGCTGGGCAATCTGATCTCTGGGGACTTGTTTCCTCTTGGTCTTGTCAGAACATGCAGAATAGCAGCATGAGACTTCTCACATTTGCACCCACTGCTAACAAGGTATCTGGCAACTCCTCGGCAGCAGCACCTGATCGTACGGCAGGAGCTGCAGTTGAAGAGTCTGGTCTCATTTCAAAATCTCTGGTAGGTCTGAGTTGGAAGCGGCCCTGCTGACATTTTCTTATTTATGGTGTTTTTCTAGTTGCATATAATTATCACAATAGTATATCTATTCTGTTTTTGTTGGGTTTTGCTGTGAACCAAAAGATAGGGGTTTAAAAAAACCATAGCCCACATTCAGTGGCTAGTTCTTACTGCTGCAGTATATTAATGACCTGAAGTAAGTGCAGAAATATCTTTAAGAATTGTTATCTATCATCATAATGATGATAGAACTCATAGCAGCCTGTGTGTGCTGGGGCATCATGGTAAGATTTCACTCGTCCTTACCCTGGTCACAGTTTTACCACCACTTGATAAGAAAGGGAACTCTAAAATGTTATCTCCATTTTTGAGACTGGGAATTTGAGGCCCCAGAAGTTAAGATCTTGCTTTCAGTATCTAAGGTAGTAAGTAATAGCTAGATTTTTTTCCTTTGTCCTTTTCTTTAAACAATTAAAAGTTAATTTTGCAATTCAATTAAAACATAGGTTGACATGCAAATCAACTTATATGTTTATAGGCAAATTAATACATTTATATGCAAATATACATTTATATGCAAATTGATTTATAACATGAATTAATACTGATCATAATATTAATATTTAGACAATATATTATAAATATGCACTGTGCTTAGTTGCTCAGTTGTGTCCCACTCTTTGCAACCCTGCCAGGCTCCTCTGTTCATGAGGATTCTCCAGGAAGAATACTGGAGTGGGTTGCCATGCCCTCCAGTGGATCTTCCCAGCCCTGGGATCAAATACAGGTCTTCCGCATTGCAAATGGATTCTTTATCATCTGAGCCAAGTATATAACATATAAAATAAGTAAAACTATTAAAGTATTTCATGTATGCGTGCAGCACATTTGAAGTGTGTGGCTGGAGATATTCATATAGGTGTGTTACTGTTTTCACCTGAGTGATCACCTTCCAGATGAGACCATTTTCAGCTCCCCAGCCGCAGCAGTCACTCCTTTTCACCCCCAACAAAATAACTGCTGTTGCTCACCAGAGAAAAGATTTGACTGTTGTAGAACTGCAGACAAATGGAATCACACAGTATGTCCTCTTTGGTGTCTGACTTCTTTTGCTCAGTATAGTGCCTGTGAGTCAGTCATGTTGTGTGGGATACTTTGTTCTTTTGTTGTTGTCATTGCTCAGTCATGTCTGACTCTTTGTGACCCCTTGGACCAAAGCACGCCAGGCTTCCCTGTCCACTTTCTCCTGAAGTTTGCTCAAACTTATGTCCATTGAGTTGGTGATGCCGTCCAGCCATCTCATCTTCTGTCAGCTCATCTCCTTCTGCCCTCAGTCTTGCTCTTGAGTTTTCATTTAATACGTGCATACATCACAGTTGACCTTTCCTGCTGGTAGATCTTTGGGTTCTTCCCAGTTTTTAGGAATCCACTGCAAAGAACATTCTTGTAAACGCCCATCGGTGCACATTCATAGGCAATTCCCTTGGGTTCCTACCTTTGGGAATCATATGGTGGGTGCAGAGCTTGGATTTGAACCTTGGTCCTTTATCCTCAGAGCCATGGCGATGTACCACTGCCCTTTGCTGCTGCCCATAGATTAAAAATCTCCTGAGATGATGGAGTTCTGGTTGTTCTGGTGAAAGCTTGGCAAACTGGTCCTTGGAGATGTGAGAAGACAGAAATCTGTTTCCTCCTTTCCTGTCTGCTGTTGCCACAATCTCACAACTTTGCACCAGACATAGGAATTTCTCCCCGCCAAGCAATTTATCCTGTTCTCCGCAGACATTAACTGGCTGTCCTATGATTTTATTCAGTCTGCTTGGAGATGGTATCAGATGCCACAGGATCAACGCTTAGTCCCACAAGCCAGGTCCTCCTTGCTCTACCACACACACACACACACACAGACACACACATATCAGATGACAGGTGGGCCCCCAGGTTACCCAGAACTTCTGTCCAACTTGGCTACAAGATGGAGCTACTCACAACCCCTTCCTCTGATTTAATCATTTCCTATTTGATGCTTTCGAATTGTGGTCTTGAATAAGACTCTTGAGAGTCCCTTGTCCAGCAAGGATATCAAACCAGTCAATCTTAAAGGAAATCAACCCTGAATATTCACTGGAAGGACTGATGCTGAAACTCCAATACTTTGGCCACCTGATGGGCAGAACCAACTCATTGGAAAAGACCCTGATGCTGGGAAAGGTTGAAGGCAAGAGGAAAAATGGAAGACAGAGGGTGAGATGGTTTGGAGGGCATCACTGACTCAATGGACATGATGAGTTGGAGCAAACTCTGGGAGATAGTGAAGGACAGGGAAGCCTGGCGTGCTGCAGTCTATAGGGTCGAAAAGAGTTGGTGCGACTTAGTGACTGAACAACAAGAATGGCTCACAGAACTTGGGAAAAGATTTACTTACTAGATTTCTAGTTTATTACAAAGGATGTATTACAGGTTATAAATGAAGAGTCAGGTCAAGAGATATGTAGGGTTTGGAAAGGTCCCAAGAATATGAGCTTCTGTCCCTATCGAGTTTGGAGGCTTGTCACCTTCCTGGTACTTGGTTCCATCCTGGTTCACCAACCTGAAAGCTGTCTACCTCCTTCTCTGGGGATTTTATTGAGGCTTACTAAAAGTCACCTCATTAACATAAGCTCAGGTGTGGTTGAAAGGGGCTGGTTATGAATAGCAAAACACTCCTTTCATCTTTATAGCTTTTATCACTTAGGAAATTCCAAGGGTTTTAGAGCTTAGTGTCAGGAACTGGGACAAAGACCAAACCTCTATTTGTTATTATAGGTCGTAACATCACAGATGTTTCTTAGCAACTTGTGTTTGCCCCACTTTTACCAGACCATTAAATTGTTTATCATTTTCAGTTTGTTTTCAACCTGATGCTTTTTTGTAAAATAAATAAGGAACACGAGAGGACGGCATCTTATCAGTATTGCTTGTTTAAAAGGTTTTGAAGTTTCAGTTATAATAATGTCCAGTTCCACAAGATTAGAACTATGTAACTGTGTTTAACTAGACTGATGCTTTTTCTATTGTGACTTTATTTTATTTAATAGTAAGCCTTGGTACTAAATGTTGAGGGATTCATATTCAGAAAGGAGAAATGATGTTTCTAAGATATTCCCTGATGCTGGGAAAGATTGAGGGCCAGAGGAGAAGGGGTTGACAGAGGAAGAGATGGCTGGGTGCATCACTGACTCAATGGTCAGGAGTTGGAGCAAACTCCGGGAGATGGTGAAGAACAGGGAAGCCTGGAGCGCTGCAGTCCACGGGGTCACAAGGAATTGGATGTGACTGAGCAACGGAATAAGAGCAACAAGACATTCCGGGGACTGGGGGACTTGACATCGTCTATCGTATGCTCCCTTTTTGCCAGTTGGTTGTGTGGCCTTGTGAAAGCCACTTCTACTTCCTTTTTAAAATAAGATGTATGAAATTCTTCTCCTTAAAGTATTTTTATGTATTTATTGTTGGCAGTGCTGGGTCGTTGTTCCTGCGCCAGCTTTTCTCTAGTTATGGAGGTGACAGTGGATACTCTTGGTTGCAACACGTGGGCCTCTCTTTGCGATAGCTTCTCTTATTGTGGAGCACGGGCTTAGTTGCTCCGAGGCACGTGGAATCTCTCCGATCAGGGTTCGAACCCGTGTCTCCTGCTTTGGCAGGTTAATTCTTTACCACTGAGCCACCAGGGAAGCCCCAGATGTATAGAATTCTTCACCTTGCCTTGGTGGTTCAGATCCCTTTGGTACTCTGAAGGGCGACTCGCTCCTTTGAAAACCAAATTCGAATTTCTGTTAAATTTCATATGAGCTTGTTCATGCATATTTGCTCAGGATTTCTTGATTATAAAGGATATTTCCAATTCTAATATTAGATGGAAGTTCACCTCTCTGCATTTGAAGGAGAAATCTTTGTATCAGATTTTTTTGTCTGGGAGATGCCAGTATTTACTGTCATTACCAAAATGAAGATGATATTCCATAGTCACCCAGTAACCAACGTGAACTGGATGCAGTTGTTGGTCCAATGTTAAGAACATCTCTGAGGACTACTACTCCGAGGCAGCCTTGTGCTGGGGTTGTGGAAAAGTAAATAAGCCATACTCCAACCCTGTCTCTCTGAGTATTCCTGTTGCAGTGAGAGGACCTGACTTGGTGAATGACTGCTGGGAGGTCAGGCAGTGCCATGGTCAAGACCACAGGTTCTGGAGGTAGACACAGGTAGACCATGAAAGGTTGTTGTTGAATCACGCGAATACACGGGGATTCTTGGCCCCCGGAGGAGAAGAATTCAGTCCGGGGCCAGAGATGAGGCTTGATCGCTCAGAGCTTTTGTGTAATAAAGTTTTATTAAAGCATAAAGGAGATAGAGAAAGCTTCTGACATAGGCATCAGAAGGGGGCAGAAAGAGTACCCCCCTGCTAGTCTTCAGCTGGATGTTATATAGTCACTAGCAGTCTGTTAATGAAAGAAAGGAATGTCTTAAAATTCAGAATGGCACCAGGCCCCTCACCCATAAGATGCATTTTGGGATAATCTTGGCACCAAATGGTTTATCCTGGGCCATAAAATGATTAACTTGAATCTTGAAGAAGGGCAGACCACTATACAAATAGTTTCATTTACATAGATTAGGGGAACAATATCTGAGTATAACATACTGGTTTGTCAAGTAGGTTCTGGGCCAAGAGGCGGAACTGACTTGGAGACAGAGTTTGGGGTAAAGGCATAGTACATTAGCATAGCTTAAGACAAACATTTCCATAAGAAAAAGGCATTGGTTATCTCTAGGCTCAAGAATAGCTAATTTCAGGTGAAACCGGGTGTCATTATGGCAACACAGTATTTTAAGAGAAACCTCCCTTTAAATTTGTATAGAGAAGGAAAAAAATATTGCTAGTTTGTTTCCTCCTGCCGCTTAAGAGAGAGAAAAATGTCTGACACTTGCAGGCTATTTCCTCCATTTGGAGACCCCTGGCCTTCCTGCCTGTTACCCCCTCATTTTCATTGACTCCAGTCCCCAGGTCCTGGTCCACAAAGACTGTGAAAAGTTTGTCCTTTCTTCCTCCTTGAGAATTCCAGACCCCTCTCTCCTTGGGGACCCCTAGATTTCCTATCAACCTGCCTAGGAAATGACTCTCTCGACCAGACTGGCATCTGTGATCTACACGGTCCATTTAACCCTCTCTATGCCTCAGTTTGTTAATCTGTTAAAGAGCATAATAACTCTACCCACCCATAGGGATGGTTGAGGCTTTACACGAGTCCATGCCGGGGACCCACCCTTAGTAGCGTGACACTCTGGACCATGTCGTTGTTTTGGAACCACTGTCCTGCACATTTTAGGATGATTAGCAGCATCCTTGGCCTTTCCTCACTAGGTTCCTTCATGTATAGCAATCAGAAATGTCTTTAGTTGTTGTCAGCTTTCCTGTGGGTTGAGTGCCTCTCCTCAATCCTTTGTAGTCTTCCCTTACAGGCTTCTTCCCAGATGGCTTAGCAGAAAGGAATCCACCTGTAATACGGGAGATGCAGGTTCAATCCCTGGGTCAGGAATATCCCCTGGAGAAGGAAATGGCAACCCACTCCAATATTCTTGCTGGGATATCCTATGGACAGAGGAGACTGGAAGGCTACAGACCTTGGGGTCACAAAGGGTTGGATGTGACTTAGTGATTAAACAACAACAGCACAGAGTCTTCTGTTAAATTCAGTTTTCTAAATACTTTGGAGAAATTATTAGTGACACTTCCTTTAAAGGAAAAACTCCTTTGAATAAGTCATAATTCCTTCCCTGATGCCCTCTTGATGGGAAGCAAAAACAAAATGCTAACAAAGCCCAAAGTCTGTTTGTACCCTGCTGACTGAATTATTGATGTGCTCTCTGAGATGAACCACATTCACTCAGGTGGGATTAGTACCTACCTGCCTCTTGGAGAACAGTAGGTATTGCCTGGCGCCTGCCCCTGGCTGCTGTGTGTAATGTGATGGTTTCTGCGACCTGCCCATTTGCAGCCCAGCCTCCTCGGCATCCTGCAGACAGGGTTTGTTCTTGTCCTGGCTCAGAGCAGACCTCCTAAATCAGGACAGAGCCAGGCTACTTTGCTGAGAGCGCTAACCTGATGCGGGGTGTGGGCTGTGAGAGGCAGCCAGTGAGCTTAGCCGACACACACAGCGAGGACTTGGGGTGGCTGAGACACAAGCAGTGTTAACCACCACACGCCCCAGAGGCATCAAAGTGTCTGGGGCACCTGGGGCTTGGAGTTGGTGAGGATGCCTGTGAGTGGGTGTGAAGAATAGGTGGAAATAACACTGCTGAGAAAGTGCTTGGAAACTCAGGAGTGAAATAGCAGGTTCTGATGGGTTTTGGTTGTTGAGGGGAAGGGAGTCAAATGTTGGAAGATGCATGAGTAGATTCAGATTCTTTCTTTAATCGCCCTTTCTTTGTTCAAGGATATTATTTGGTTTCTGGGTTTGGACCAGTTTAAGGTAAAATTGGAGGACTGATGTGAAGTAACTAGTCTTTAAGATTGTTCAATCAGAATGTTTAAAGGAAAAAAAAAAGTTACTATGTATTGTCATCAGCCTTGCACAAAGGAAACAAATGTTTTGTCACCAAACAAGTATGAGGGACATGACCATAGAATAAAGAGGAGTTGTTTATGTTGAACAAACACAGGATTATGGAACGTTGCCAGTGGTCCTGATTGTTTCTCCCTCCGCCTTGGCCAGGCAAAGGTGCCACCATCAGTTCAGTTCAGTTCAGTCGCCCCGTCGTGTCCGACTCTTCCTGACCCCGACTCTTCCTGACCCCATGAATCGACTGCTCCATTTCTTTGACTGCCCGAAGGGGGGACCGGTTTATTAACAAACCGTAGTGTTTTTTATTTGCCAGTCTTGGTGATGACCGCTGGTCGAGCAGAGGCTGTGTGGTGCCCGGTGTGTTTCAGCCAGCCTGGGTCAGGGCATTCGTCTCTCATTTCCCCTGCTCTCCTCTCTCTGCCCTTGTCTTTTGCCTTTTCTGGAGCTGCCCTGGCAAATTGAAGCAATACACAAGCATCCCTCAGCATCCCAAGATGTTGCAAGTCTCTCTCTGCCTTTCGTTTCCCATTGTTCGTATGTACCCTCTGGGACAGGTGTGTTGCCAAGGAGCGAGTCCCCTGGTGTCCTCCCCACCCAGGTCTGGAGAGGGATGGCTGATTTGAAAGCCTAATGCAGTCAGGATTCAGTTCTTTTAGCCTGTTCACATTCTGAAATGCTTTGGGCACTGAGGCTTAATGGAGAACATTTACAGTTGAGGGCACCTATGATTAAAAAAAATCCATTTAAAAAAATACCTGGGAGAATGCCCAGGATGCAGCTGCGTGCTGACCCCGTGAACAAACGTCCGGTAGGAACTACCTCTGCGATCCTAACCAAGGCCCTGACCTGTTTTTTTTTTTTTATTGTAATTAATAATATGTAGTGATGTGGAATCTCTAAAGTTAGAAGCAATGGAAGACCCTAATTTCTTGCTTTGGATAATGAGCATAGAAACAACCTAAACTCACTTTCTTTCCTTGATTTTTTTTTTTTTGTTGTTGTTGTTATTTGCATTGGCATGTGGGATCTTAGTTTTCAAACCAGGGATTGAACCCTAGCTCCCTGCATTGGGGGGATAGAATCTTAACCACTGGACCCCAGGGAAGTCCCTCTTCTTTTATTTTTATCTTTCTGTTTTTACCAGAGTATTAAAGTTTTGATTTTTTTTTTAAGTTAAAAAAGCAATCTCTGAATATTTCCCAGTTTAAAGAATACTAACAACAGACAAATACACTTGCCCAGCCCCTCCTAATTCAGACACTTCTGAAAAATAAATATGAGTTTTGTGCATACAGTGTGGTTTTACATTTGGAAAATACCTAATTTTCATATTACATAAATCATATATGTGTATTGTTAGACAATCTGTGTGTTTCCTCCACTTAATATATCCTGGAAATTGCAGAGGTCATTCTGTAAATAGTGTCCACATCTTTCTTAACTGCCGCATTTTATTCTACAGTATAGATATTCCATGATTTATAGAGCTGTTCAGAGTGGTATGCTACAAATAATGGAGCAGTAAAAGATTGACTTAGTACATGCATCTTTGTGCACCTGTGTATTTTTATCTGTGATTAAACATACAGAAGATGAGCTGTTATTAGAGGGTATTTTTAATGTATATTATACCTCCTCCAAAATGCTCTGTCTCCTTATGTTATTTCCATCAGTGATGACTGAGAAGACCATGCTCCTTTCTCCATATTCTAGCCAAATGGTGATCAAAGTTTGTTATAAAATATTGAGTCACTGGGGTGTTGTGACTTGAATATTATTGATCTGTAAGAATGCGGTGAGTGTTGTGGTCAGGTCATCACTTGAGCAGTGACGCCCCCCCGCCACCTCCAGGAGTGGCTGTAGATCTCCAGTGACACTTTCAAACCCCAACAGGTAGCTTGTTAATTCACCAAAACCTTGCTTTGTTGGATCTTTCCTAATGAGCTGGCTCTTAATTAAATGGAGCAGTATGTTAAGTTTAAATCACAATGGAAACCAGTCTGAGTTTCTTAAAATGTTTTGGAAACATACTGTTTTTAATGTGGTTACTTCTAAATTGTGTTTGAGGGCCTTGCCCTAGGAATAAAAACCATACTTTGTGATAATTTTAGAAAGTGTCACAAAGTCTGGCCAGTTTGGATTCTAAGTCTGTCAGAGGAAATAAACACCTGTGGTGAGACCATAGAAAAACAAAGTAGAAGGTAGGTTATTTCCTCAATAAGCCAGTGGATGGCTGGGCTGTTCTTGTTTCCATTTAGGGTTTTACTCTTGCCTGCAGCCTGATGGAGTCAGAGCTATCGTGTTCCCCACTTGGCAGGTGAGTCCACCGAGGCAGACAGGAAGCAGCCTGCATGCTGGGGATACAGCCAGCATGTAAGGGGTAAGGGGTAAGCCAGACAAATGCATGTGATGAAAGTCTGCCTAATTCCAATTCCTGACCCGGGATCAACAAATGTGACCCACCACCTGCTTTTGTACAGCCCACCAACTAGGAATGGGCTTTATTTTTTTAAATGGTTGCATTTTAAGGGATTAAATAAATGCCTACATTGTCTTAATTTTGCCTCTTGCCCCATAGAGCCTAAGATGTTTAATATTTAGCCCTTTACATGAAAATTTTGCAATTTCTTCTCTTGACTATTAGTCCTTAACTACCTAAGACTGAAAAGAAATACCTTCACTCAAGTGGGGAAGTTGGCTAGGCTAGTGGTTCTCAAATATTAGCATGGGTCAGAAGCACGTGGTGGGTATGGGGTAAGTTCTAACAGATTTCTGGGCCTATCCCTGAGGTCTGCAGTGGGACCACAGAAGTGGGAGTCTAATCCTTTCCCAGGGTTGGACTCTGCTGGGCCTGGACCACACTAGGAGCACTAAGCAAGGGGGATGGAGTGGAATTAGGGATATTGGCCATGGAACTGTGAGAGGGTCTCAGCCCGGTTATTTGCAGTTGCAGCCCCTCCAAATTAGGGCCCTAGGCTTGTAGACTGACAAAATGTGCATTCAGCAAAGGCTTCTGTGTTGATGAGGAAGAAATTTAACCTGTATTGGCAACAGCTGTCTGAAAGTGGAGATAGAGCTTCAGAACTTCAACTTTTTCATTCATTTAATCATAAATATTGTTGAAGATATATTTAAACATCTTTGTTATCTAAGGGATCATTGGTATTAATTAACTGATAATTTGCTATTTGCTAAGCTCTGTACAGAACTTTTATAATAATCCTATGAAGTTAGATGATCGTGTTGTCACTTTAAAAGGAAGGAAGGACTTCCTTGGTGATCTACTGGTTAGGACTCTGTGTTTTCACTACTGAAGACATTGGTTCTATCATTGGTCAGGAAACTATGATGTCGCAAACCATGGGGTGTGGCCAAATATAAGATGTAAGAAGGAACTTCCTGTCACAGTTGGGTGGCAAGTGGCCACAAATAATTTAGACTCTTGTTTACGATACAGCTCCCTCCCCTGCATTCACCCTCCACCGTGGCTACCACATGAGAATCCTGTCTATCTCTTTCAGCTTAGAAAAATGTTGTTCTGGGGGGAAAAAGGGCCCATTTGGCAAAATGTTGTTAGTATTATCCTTTTCTTAGAAAAAGCTTCTGTGACTACCGTAACTGTCATAATTATTTTCAAAACTTTGAATTACAGAAAACTCTTTACTAAGAAAAAATACACCATACACTCAGAGTTTGCAGATGTGAATATGTTGTCACTGTTTGTGTGGTCAGGCCACTCATGATGGCTGTTCTCTTGCTCTCTGTCCATCCGTGGCCCACCCAGTGTCTGCTTCACCTCTGTCTTACACACCTGGTTGACCTTCCTGGGTACCTGCCACAGACCCCAGCTGGTGATTGTTCTTATCAAAGGGTGGTGAGCTGCACGCTTCCTTACTGGTTTCCCTGGTAACTAATGAGCCCACCTGAAGTCAGTGTCAGTTCCCTTCTAACTGGTAATCCAGCCTCTGCCTCCATCCCTCTGGGAGAGAAGACTGCCGCCATGTTCCTGCCGCTGTCTTGCACGAGGTGAGGAGTCGCTTAGACATGTAAGCTCCCACATTCATTTAACTCCTTATGTTGCTGTTGCTGACTCCAGGCTCTCTTCTTTGATCTTGAAGCTGGGCTAGCTGGGGCGGGACTTGAGGCCTGCGGGCTGCAGCCCAACACAGTTGTTTAAAAGATTTTTCTTTTTTAAGGTGTTAATACTAGAGAATTGTTACATCCTTAAACATCTTTTCTCTTTCCTTTCCTACCCAAAATGATGCCTGGTTTTGTGTATGCCTATTTACAGATAACTAGCCCCTCAGTCATGTCTGCCTCTTTGCAACCCCGTGGACTGTAGCCCAGGCCAGAATACTGGAGCCTTTCTGTTCTCCAGGGGAACTTCCCAACTCAGGGGTTGAACCCATGTCTTTTTCATTGCAGGCAGATTATGTACTGTCTGAGCCACTAGGGAAGCCCATGCATACTTAGATATGTAGCAAAACTAAAAGAAATGCAAGGGAAGTCATATGCTTCAGCATACGACTTTAGAGTTGGTTGTGTGTTGACAATTTATTGAGTAAATACTCTGAGAAATTAGATGAGTCATGTTTTCTGATGTTCTGGGGATTTGAGGCCAGTGTATTTATAATCTTATACCAACTTCAGGAATTCCTGTCTGGAACCACAGATCCCCCGTTTGATGATAATATTTTATTGTTTTGATTTTCTGGTGTCTTGCAAATTCCTAGAATGCATTTCTTTGGTTTTCGGATCTTTAAGTTCTTATCAGAATTTTGATAGATCCTTTGAAGCAACAAATATTTTTGACTCTATGTGGGTACCGGGCGTTTTGCCAGGCTGGGGAGGATACTGGAGAGAGTGAGAGAGATGACTAACCCTCTCCCATCGAGCCTATATTCAGGTGTTTACAATTCTCTTCTGTGTTCCTCCAATTTATTGTAGTGTGAGTTTTCTAGAAATTAGTAATGAAAGTGTATGAATCGCTCTTTCCCACCCCATGGACTGTAGCCCCTCCAGACTCCTCTGTCCGTAGAATTCCTGTAGCCCAGGAATACTGGAGTGCGTAGCTGTTCAGCAGTACTTACAATCATTTCTGTGTGTGGCAGGCAGTGTCCCAGTTTTTGGTTCGTAGAAGGTGGTCACCTTATCTATTATGTGGTAATGAGGCATCTATGTTCTTATTAAATGCCTTGCAAAAGTTATGTGCCCATTTCCCTTTGTTATTAGACATTGTGCTAATTGCACGGGTGATTTAAATGTTAAAAAGGCATTAAAGCATTTGTTGTAATAATTAACAAAGGATTGGTAGGTTACAAATGAATGATAATGCCATATTTTTAAAATACAGCATTATATATCTCTGGAAAGTGGGATATGTTATGAAACATTAATATTCAAATGAGAGATTTGAACTGAATGCTCTCTAAAATCCTTTCCAGTAAGTTCTTTCTGGTGTTTGAAAGTAAGAGCTCCACATGAATGGTGTCACACTTCTGAAAACCTCAAGGAGAGGCCACAGCCTGCCTTTTGAACCTTGGATAGTGGTCTAGAGATTGCTAATTCTCTTCTTTCTCAGAAATAGAAACTGTTTTTCTCAGTGAACACAGAGCTACATGGAATAAAGACCAGACTTCTGCTATGGTAGTTACATGTGATTTTAATTTTACTTTATTTGAATATAAGTGGAAATAACATGCAGTTTCCAGAAAGTTTCCTTAAAGGGAAGGAGGCAAGTCCTTAATATCTTCTTCTTTGCTGTTGGCTGGCATGTGGACATGCTGGCTGGATATTGAGCAGTTTCTTAGGACCTTGAGGTTGGTATTTCAGGCAGAGTCAGGAGATGGAAGCAGTACAGGCGATGCTGTATACACAGTTCTGCAGTGTTCTTGCAGAAGGGCCTCTGGCTGAGAAGTTGAAGGGACTGAAGTTCAACCCAGGCTCTGCTTCTCAAGAAGTATACATGGGGAAAGGTTGGGCCTTCTCCTTTACACAAAAAGATCATGTGCTTAAAAATCGATGTACCTACAGGACTACTTTCACCTGGAGGGGTACCTACCTTTTTTCTAATTTATTCAGAGGTACCACAGGAGCCCTCTTACTATGGAGCACCGCCTCCTCTCCAGACTGTCCTGCATGCCATTAATGGTAGACAGGTAACCCTGTAACTTGTTTAGCCTCGCTTGGAACGTTGCACGGGCAGAGGAGCCCGATACAGTCCATGGGTTCGCAAAGAATCGGATACGACTGAGCAGCTGAGCAGCAGCAGCTTGTTCAGCCACTGTTGTTTTGACATTTTCATTACTGGTGAAAGTGAAAGTAGCTCAGTTGTGTCTGACTCTTTGCGACCCCATGGTCTATACAGTCCATGGAATTCTCCAGGCCAGAATACTGGAGTGGGGAGCTGTTCCCTTCTCCAGTGGATCTTCCCAACCCAGAAATTGAACCGGAGTCTCCTGCACTGCAGGCGGATTCCTTACCAGCTGAGCTACCAAGGAAGCCCATTAGTGGTAGTTGGACCTCAGTCTGGTCAATAGATCACTGTCTTTTCCATTGCAAGGATTTCTTTGATTTTTTTGGGGGTCTCTGTTTTGCTGATTTGTGAACAAAAGACACCACCTCTGGGCAATGTATGTTGATTGAAAAAAAAATTTTTTTTTTTTTAAATGGGGATATAATTGCTTTACAATGTTGTGTTGGTTTCTGCTGTGCAACCATGTGTATCAGCTAAATGTATACATGCCTCCTCTTCCTCTTGAACCTCCCTCCCACACCTCTAGGTCATCACAGAGCACCAAGCTTACTCCCTGTGCTCCATCCACAATTCTACAAATTCCATTCCTTTTTATGGCTGAGTACTATTTATTCCATTGTATTTACATACCACATCTTTATCTATTCATTTGGCAGTGGGCATTTAGGTTGCTGATTGAAGTGCTTTGCAAGGTTATCAGGAGTGCACAGGATAGAGAGGCAGCTGAAATAATCAACACTGGCTGTGGGCTGGGCGCAAAGAAGTTAGGGGAGGTTAGGAACTGAGTGCTGAAGGTTGGCGCCCTCAGGGCTGGGAGTCTGGTCAGAGGCGCAGCTCCTGTTGTCTGGGACAGTGAAGTACAGCCTGGCCTTTTCTCCTTCAGGAGCTCGTTCTTGATTCAGAGCTGCCATGAGAGCAGGGTGTCCACGTGTCAAGGTGTGCATCCCGTGTCCTGGCTCTTTCCCTCTAGCTCCTGTACTGGGCACATGCTCATCTGGGTCAACTGTATACCTACAGGGAAGGGCATGCACTTTCCCCAAAAAGAATCGAAGTTGCTGCTGAGCTGGGGGATGGATGAGTATCAAAAAGAAATAAAAGGCTAAAAGAAGAGAAAAAAGTAAAAGAAGATAATGACATAGTGACCACACCACCATGTGATCTGTAAAGCAATGGAATGTATACTAATTTCCCACCAAAGGTCTACTTTTTGGTATTTAATTTCCCACCCTCAGGAAGTGAGTGCTCAGTCTGTTTCTGTTGGCTCGCAGCTCCGTAGGCTGATCCTGTGTGATTGCCTGCTGTGCACAGGGTGCTGTGTCAGATACGAGGGGCATGTGATGACGTAATAGATGGAGAGGGTCCTCCCTGCGGTGATGTTGCCCCGGGCTCCCTCATATGCATCTATGTAATGGCATCACATGGGTGGAGGGAAGCTGTTACATGTAGGATGGGTAGACAACAGGGTCCTTGCATATTCAAAATCCTGTGATAAACCATAATGGAAAAGAATATTTAAAAAGAATGCATGCATGTATGATGGAGTTACTTTGCTGTACATAAGAGATTAACACAGCATTGTGACTCTCCCATACTACAATAAAATTAAAAAACAGAATCACATGGAAATTGAGGAAATGGCTTTGCCTCTTTGCTCCACTGCCACCTGCCACTCCCCTTCCCTTTAGAACTCTTTGGGGAGTGGTTTGTTTGCTCTTTTCCCAGAAAAGGGGCTTCAGTCTCAACTCTTAAGACTCTAATGTCATCCTGAGCCCTGCGGAGGTATGTTTCTGGCCTCTGAAGTGCTATTTCGTGGTAATTTTATGGTTTTTCTTTATGAATAATTTACCCAGAGAGTCCTAATATCTTTGGAAGCCTGTGAATTTTGGTGTTTATCAAGGAAATGTCTCAACCTGAAGAGAGAAATCAATTTCTTATTACAAAGCAAAGCAAAACATATGAGGTCATCTACCCTATGGGAAAGCAGTATATTTTGTAAGCTTTATTGATTAAGTCAGGACCTCAAATTATTGTCCCTTCTTATAAAGACATTGTATATTCGTTAATCTCATTTCTGTCCTCACTGTTTACTCTCTATTTAGGATTATGAAGCATTTTATATTCACAGCATTTTAGGGCTGAAAGACCAGATTATGCTTAAACCATTTTGTAAAAATATTTGCCTAATCTTTTTATAAAAGTTCCCAAGAATGTTGACTCCATAACCTATTTTGGTGACTTCTTTGTCTCAAGCTCTTCTAGCCTTTGTTGCCAGAGATAAATGATACTCCTGTCCAATTTTTATAAATGTTTCTTGGAATCATGTGTTGTAAGAAGTTTTTCGGCCTTCCCTGGTGGCTCAGAGGTTAAAGTGTCTGCCTCCAATGCGGGAGACCCGGGTTCAATCCCTGGGTTGGGAAGATCCCCTGGAGAAGGAAATGGTAAACCACTCCAGTATTCTTGGCTGGAGAATCCCATGGACGGAGAAGCCTGGTAGGCTACAGTCCACCGGGTCGCAGAGAGTTGGACACGACTGAGCGACTTCACCTTCACCTTCTTCAAGAAGTTTTTATGCCTCTTAAACAGTCCAGTGTAGCTGTTTTTCTCTTCCTCCTATTCATCTCTGAACACCCAAAGCAAAGTCAAACAGTAGTAGTAATAACAGTCATGGTTACAACTAACTAAGTGCCTCCTAAGCAATGCATAACCCTGACCATGGCCCAGTGAGATTTAGTCTGTTGTTATTTCCATTTTATAGATGAGAAACTAGGACCCCAGTTCCCTGGACCAAAGGCAAGAAGACCCAGAACTTGAGAGATCTCTGCCTCAAAACTAGTTCTGCTGCTGCTGCTAAGTCTCTTCAGTCATGTCCGACTCTGTGCGACCCCATAGACGGCAGCTCACCAGGCTCCCCCGTCCCTGGGATTCTCCAGGCAAGAACACTGGAGTGGGTTGCCATTTCCTTCTCCAGTGCATGAAAAGGAAAAGTGAAAGTGAAGTCGCTCAGTCATATCCAACTCTTCGCGACCCCATGGACTGCAGCCTACCAGGCTCCTCCATGGGATTTTCTAGGAAAGAGTACTGGAGTGGGGTGCGGTAGATCAAAATCACTCCTGTTTCTCATGAACAGTAAATTGTTACGTACTTTACTTTTACGCTTGAAGGAGAAACATGGCTGTTATTGTAAGAAGTGGTTTGTAATTTTTTATAGGTATTAGAATATATTAAGCTCTTGTTTGAATCAAAACACAATTCCTAAAAAAGTAAGACTCAGAGAACTGTAACAGATTTAGAAACTTCTTCATTTTCTTATTGTTTGTGTGTTACGTTCAGGGAAGAATTTGTTAATGACGTTACTTATTTTATTAAAAGATTATTTTCGTATTCTTAACTGTGCTTCACTTTAGCCCTCTGCAGTGGCGGGGGTAGAAATGAATGGCAAAATGTCATGTAGGTTCTTACTGTGTGCTGGGGAAGGCAGGATTCCACATGTCATATCCACTTTAATGCATTTTCAGTTTTAGTGAGTTAAAATGGTGTGATGTCTTGATACCATCCTTTAGCTTTAAAATCCTGGGCTTTTTTATATTTTTTATGAAGATTGAAAAGGAAAGCAGGGAAGATGGAAATTTTGCCAGTATCTCTGTTGCTCTGAAAGAAATCAGAGAAATTTGATGTGTCCTGAATAGCAGCTTGGGGATGAGATTCGTGCTTAGTAACTTTTCTTTGGCAACTAGAAACCAGGTCCTTTGGAAGAAAAAGGGTGATGACGTGGCTCAGAGATTTCTAGGACAGCTGAGCTTGCCTGGGTGAGCTGGATTTTCTTTTTTCTTTTCTTTGTTTTCAAAGGCTGCAAGGCCCAGCATGTAGGATCTTAGTTCCCCTACTGGGGATTGATCGTGCACCCCCTGCAGTGAAAGTGACCAGTCGTAACCACCAGACGCCCCGGGGAAGTCCTGAGAGCTGGAGTTGCAGCAAGGTTTTGATGTCCTTTTGGCCCGATGCTCTGTCCCTCTCATCCTGGTCCATTTGTAATAGAAACATGGAATTCAATACTATTGACTGGGAGCAGTTGTTGAATTGTGATGTGTGCAGTTAATTTGAAGCCTGGGTCTTAAGTTGAATGGGGATAAATAATCAACACTGAAGGCTTACCTGTTACAGCTTTATTGGTTTTATAAATTGTCTCTAGCGATCCCTCCTAAATGGTACAGATAGCAGCCATCAACCTGGCTTTACTGAAAATTCTAGAAATCCCTAAGCCTCATTTTAGGCAAAGATGTCTGTTTTAACTCTTGTAAAAGCTTTCACAAACAGCATGGATTCCATATATGTACTGTTATGTTGCTTTGCCTGCTGTTCAACCATAAAATCTTACCATGGAGAGAGACAAAGGGCAATTGAGTATGACTCATACACACTTTGGGAAAATAATTTCTTCGTTCACTGGTGTTGTATATGACACTAGTGTTGTATAGGAAAGTGTAATCCAGGCAAGACTCTTGAATAAAAGGAAAAGAGTCCCAGAGTTCTCAAGCATTCATCAAGGGGCCTTGACCTTGGAGTTGTGGGGGTGACTGAGGTATGGCGGCCTTTTCCTACGAAAGCTGCTGGGAGTGGTGTCCTCAAGAGCTCATGTCCTTTGTGCTTTGTGGTTGCTATAGGCTTAGGTCTCCGTGATCCAGCTGTGGTGCAACCTGAGGTCAGCGCTTTGGTGGCAGGCTTGGTGTAGTGGTCAAGAGAGGGAACCAGAAAGGGGTGGAATAAATCTCTACAGTGGTCCGTCTTTCTCCATTTTGTTCCCTTACCCTTTTTATCTTCTTCTCATGCCATTTTTCTCTTCAGAGTAGTTGTGTGTTCATCAAGTCTTGTTTCTGAAACTGAGTCGGTGTGTGAGGCTTGGGGAAGGTGGAGCTAACAATTGAGTTTCTCTGATCATCACTTTTTTAGGAAAAAAACTTAATTTATTTATGATCATGCCGGATCTTAGTTGAGGCACACAGGATCTTTAGTTGTGTGCCTCACACAACTAAAGATCCTGTGTATCTAGTTCCCTAACCAGAGATCGAACCAGACCTCCTGCACTGGGAGCATGGAGTCTTAGCCAGTGGACCTGCCAGGGAAGACTCTTTCTGATCATCACTTTGATGGATCTTTATTGAATGACAGAAAAGTGTTATGGGGCAGGGGGAACAGCAAGTTCTTTCCTTTTTTGCTTCTCTTCTCTCTTGTATTCCTTCAAAAACTCCAAGATGTCTGTTGCTTCCTCATTATTGCAGTGCGTCTCCAGTGGAGGTGATTTTGTTACTCATTTGGTGATGTCTGGAGACATTCTGGATTGTTTTATCTTGGGGGGAGGGGCTTGCTAAATCTAATGCTTCAAGACTATCAATGCTGCTTAACATCCCACAACGCCCAGGACAGTCCCCAGTGAAATATTAGCCTACCTCAAATGTCATAAGTGCCCAAATCGAGAAACCCTGCTCTACTGAAGTGTCTCTCTGGCCAACGTATGGGCCTGAGAGACCATGTGTCTTGCCTGGCACCTGTTTCACTTGCTGGTTTATGTGTCTGAAGTATATCAAAATACATCAAGCTGGTTTCCTAACCCAGTTTATCATGCTTGTTTTAATTTGGATTGCCAATCTTTTTCCTACACAAAGCCAAGCTAATCATTGCCCCCCAAAGAATCACAATTTCTAAATTAGTGGAATCAGGATTAGAGGTCTTACTCCTTGAGAGTCCATGCGAATTATGAATCATCTAGACAAAGATGCTTCAAAAATCCACAGTGAACTTCTCCAGCATGTTACGGGTCGGTGAATAAGAGGCGAGATTTTGCATTTCCAATGGTAGTCCAGCTGGAAGTGTCATCACTCGGGTTCATCACTTGTGTGCCAAGCCATGGACTTTGTTACATTTCTGGTCTCCCTTGCACCACACCATTTGTTGCATTGGCCTTCCCTTGGCTCTTAACTTCCTCCAGGAAGCCTTCTTTTCTTCCTCAAATTTAGAGTCATGGCTCCTCCCATGCACCTACCCTTTTGGTAACATGACTCTTGACTCTTTGGATCATGATGGCCTGTTGTTGACTTTGAGGGCCAGCCTCTGCTATCTAATTCCCTCCTGCCAGACACATAGTAGGGCCTCTGTAAATACTTGTGGAATGACTGAAAGGAGGAAAACTGCAAGCTAGCAGTTTGCTTGGTTACAAAAAGAAGTGTAGTAGAAAAAAAATAAAAACTCCAAACCAGAAAACACGTGCTTTGGTGTTGGTTCTCTGATTCTCCCTTAGCAGATAAGTGGATAAATAAGTGGGTTGAAGGAAAGGATTCTAAACGGGAGGCTTTGTGTTTCTCGTGAGCACTCTCTTGTGTCCGGTGCTGTCACAGTGAAAGTTGATCTGCATTATTAAAAAGCAAAAGGGTGTCTGTGTATCTGGAATCACAGCAAGCAGAGTATTGTTTAAACATCAACTCAGATCTTGTCGCTCCTCTGAACGACACCCCTCTTCCAAGCGACAGTTCTTACCATGAGCATCAAGCATCTATGCCGTCCGGTCCCCAGCCCCTCTTTGACTCCCCGCCGTCCGCCCTTACTTCTCCACCTCACTCTGCTCCAGCCACACTGGCCTCACTCACTGATCATCACGTGCCCCAAGCACCCTCCTACCTCAGTGTTTTGTCATTGCTTTTCCTTTAGCCTGGAATGATCTTTGCCACTGAGATCTGCATGGCTTCTTCTGGACTACCTGTGGGTCTTTGTTTGGGTGTCCCATGTTGGGATTGAAGGCAAAAGGAGAAGGCGGCAGAGGATGACATGGTTGGATAGCATCCCTGATTCAAGGGACATGAACTTGGGTGAACTCTGGGAGATGGTAAAGGACAGGGAGGTCTGGCGTGCTGCAGTCCATGGCATCAGTCACAGAGTCAGACACGAGTCAGCCACTAAACAACAGCAACCTGTGTTTGGAAGGCCTTCTCTGGCCACTCCATCTCAAATTACAGCCACTCCCCAGTTGTCTTATTTCCTCTCTCTGATGTGCTTTTATCCTCCTGAGCTTCTTTTGGCATTCTATCTATTTAACTTATTTCTATCTCTTCCTCTGTCCCCTCACCTCCAACCTCCTTAGAGTACAAGTGCCATGATTCCATTCATTTTTATTGAATGGCAGCAGGCAAATGTAAAAGTTTACGTATTACAGTGAACTCAACACATGATCACAATCTGAATATACCCATATAACCAGCCACCAGTGACTTGGTGATAAAGAACCTGCCTGCCAATACGGGAGACACGGGTTTGATTCCTTGGTTGAGAAGCTCCCCTGGAGAAGGAAATGGCAGCCCACTCCAGTATTCTTGTCTGGGAAATCCCATGGATAGAGGAGCCTGGCGGGCTACAGTCTACAGGGTTCTGAAAGAGTTGGACACGACTTAGCCACTAAGCAAGAGCAGCAGCACAGAAAGCCCCATTCCTTCCTCTTTCTAGTCCCTTCTTTCCATTTTAAGGGCTACTACCATCCTGAATCCCTGCTAGGGACTTTTTACTGCTGTATCCATAGCACATGGTGGGCACAAAGTCAACACTAGTTGAGTTTATTAAAAACACTGGGAGAGACACCTGTACGTCTAGATTTCTAATGCTGGTCTCTAATTGTAGATTAATCTCAGTCATTGGAAAATGCAATTAGAGGCTTTTGAAGTATCTATTTGCCAGACACTGGCTGCTATAACTTAGCCTATTAGATGTGTCACTTGTTTCTGCTGTGTTGGCCTTGATTATTTAAGTATTTTACCTGGGATCTCTGTAAGTTCACTCTTCCTGCTCGTAGTTTTAATTTACTGTCTATTCTGTTTGCTAGGCACTTAATCAGACATCTCTCTGGTGATTGTCTTACAGGATTATTTAACTTCTTCTGGCCTTTCAACTACATTGTAAATTCAGCCAAGCGTGATAAATTTGTACCAAAACTTGCCCTCTGGTCTGGATTCTTTGCTAGCTGAAATGATCGCACATTTCTGTTTCTGGTTACTGGCCACTGTCCGGGGCTCGGGGAGCGTGGGTCTCTCTTCCGGTTGGATGCCTGCGTTAGGATTGCAGGTACTGTAGGTAGTGTCTTCAGACTTGATTATCCTGGTAACCATTTCAGATGTGGTAGTGAGCTTAAGCATGCAGTGGCTTCTGAGAATTTTGGTTAGCGCTTCCTGTAAATGTATATGTGCCTACAAACTCAAGAATCAGTACATCATTAATGAGTGAAGTTATTGGGCCTTTATCCTGGCAAATAGCAGAGAAGTGTCTGGAGTTCCTCATACAAAGCAACATATCAGCTGGCTGTGGGGCTTGACTGTCCACAGGATGGAATATCACGCAGTCATTGAAGATCAGAAAGAAAAGCAATATATTTTAGGACCAATTTTGTGTTCTCTTTTTCTAAAACCATGTCCTGTGTACTTGATTCTCTTAATACTCACAGCACACACACTTCTGTCCCCAGCCCATAGGGCTGTCCTGTAAGTAAGACCCAAGTATCACTTAGAATGCTCTCGGCTAAAAGTCAGGAGAGACTCAACCCTAAGCAGTGAGAAAATATGGAAATATGTTACCATTCATACTAGATATCCAGAGGTGGTAGATTTCCAGGTAATCAGTGGCCAGCCACTGTTCATTGTGAATGCTAATGGTTTCCATCTTTCTGCTCTGCCATCTGTTTTTTCCCCAGAGATGTTCTTTTCGAGGAGGCAAAATGGAGCTATACAAAGTCTGCCATCCAAACCCGCAGATAGTGATAGAACTGTTAGGACCACGTTACCCAGAGTTGAGATTTAAGGCAGCCTCTTTGAAGCTCACAGCTGAGTGATGGAGGATGGATTCAGGCCAGTGAACATGGGTTCTGACCTGGAGGAGGAAGACGGGTGAGGAAGGTGGAGGACACATGAGCCTTCATCCCACTTGCTGGGATGAGCATTGGGCATTTGGAGCATTTTTTTTTGAGTGAACTCACAAAGTGAAGAGTGAACAACTTCAGAGTGAACCTGTTAGTGTGATCATGTGATTGGGGAATTAATAATAGTAAATTCTTTAATATCTATTTTGGTTAAAATGTAAAACTTAGGTGTCTTAAAAAAGGATTTAGTTTGCTCTCTGGCACACAGATACTTAGTATGTTAAGTGTGTAAAGGTGCTAGCCTGCAGATAGTAGCATTGTTTTAATTAAATGATTTGGGGGATAGAAATGGGAATTTAAAGATTTGGGGAGAGGGTTCATGGGGTTGGGCAAATTTGGATAAGAGTTGGTTTTGTAACATGTCCCTGTATTAAAACTATTCAGTATTCAATCTAGGCCAGATATTTAGATCTTTGCTTGTTTTCCTTTCTTCTTTCTTTTCAAGAAGTGTCTCTGTGGTAGAAATTTATATAATGCATCCTTTCATTGTTACATTGTTCAAAGGCCTGTTAATCTGTCACCCTCTTATTTTATTTCCAGTATTTTGTCAGATGATCAACAGAAAATTCAAAGTAATGGTGGCTTCTCTACTTTTTTCCTATTACAGCGTCATTGATTTTCATGGTTGGATTATCTGTGAGAATGTATTTCCATGGAGTTGCTAAATGTCTGTTCTCTTCCCCGTCCTGACTCCTTGCTATTACTGTTGTAAATAGGATATGTTTACATTTTGGGGAGAACAAGAAAAATGAAAACTCTCATGGTCTCATTGGTCCCCAACATACATTTTGCCTGATATGATTTCCTTACTTCCATGTGGAGTTACCAAAATGGGTTGGTTAAAAAGCAAAAAGAGTGGCCATCGTTAGATGATCTGTTAAAAGTGTTCACACGCTAAACACAAAAGCATTCAGTTTTCAAATCAATGCAGGTTTACAGAACAGTGTAAAAACAGTACAGAGAGGTTATGTGTATTCCTCACCAGGTTTCGTCCATTGGTTCAATCTTACATGATTATAGTTACAATATCAAAAAGAGGAATTTGACCTTGGTACAAGTGTGTATATAGTTCTCTGTATTTTATCAGTGCAGACTGCTGTAAATACTACTGGAATAAGATACAGAATGATTTCATCATCACAAAGATCTTCATTCTATCCCTTTATAATCACACAGTTGTCCTCCCCCACCATCCCCAGTCCACTAATCTGTTTTATGTCTGGAAGGCAGCTATGCTGACCACTATACACCAATGTCTCTGTTTGTACTTTGGCATGGTTTTGTCATTTTGAGAATGTTACACGTCTGGAATCGTATAGAAGGGACCTTTTGAAATTGGCTTTTGTCACTCAGCATAATGTCCCTGATCACCATCCAGGTTGTTGTGTGCATTGATTTTTGAGCAGTATTCCTTCATGCAGATATACCCACATTTGTATAGACATTCACCTTTTACAGAAGTGTTTTTTTTTTTTTTTTTTTGCCTAATTCCTGGTGTCTTCTGCACAAAGTTAATTATTAATAGTTGTGTACAGATGTTTGTGGACATTAGTTTTCACTTTTCTGGCCTAAACACACAAGTACAAATGGTAAATATATTTATTTATATTTTAACAAAACTGAGAAACTGTTTTCCAACAATACCTGGACCATCCCATATCCCCACCTGCTGTGTGTGAGAGATCTGTGGTTCCTGCATCCCCACCAGCTCTCAGAGTTGTCACTGTTTTTCATTTTAGCTTTTCCAGCAGGTATGGAGTGATATCTCATCATGGCTGTAATTTGCATTTCCCTTATGGCTAATGGCATTGAATATCCTTTCATGCGCTCATTTGCTATCCTCTGGTGAAATATCTGTGTGTCCCTTGCTCACTTTTTAATTGGATTTTTTTTTTTCCTATTGGGTCTTGAGCATCTGTATACATATTCCAGATACTAGTCCCTTGTTGTATGTGGTTTGCAAATATTTTTTCTCTGTTACCTGTCCCCTCATCCTTTCCACAAGCCCCTTAGTAGAGCAGATGCTCTTAATTAATATTGAGGAAGTTTAACTTACTCATCTTTGAATCCTACTTTTGGTATCATATCTAAGAACTCTTCACTAAGCTCCAGGTCCAGAAGATCATCTCTTATTCTACCCCCTAAAAAGTTTTATATTTTTATATCTAATGTTAAAATTTATGATCTGTTTTGAGTTAATATTTGTACAAAGTATGAGATTTAGGTCCCTGTGATGCTTCTTTTTGTTCTACTTTCTCCTCCCTTTTCTTCCTTCCCTTCCTCCTCCTCCTTCTCCCTTCTCTTCCTCCTTCTCAGTTCTTCCACCTCCTATTTTCCTTTATCATATGCACATCTAGTTTATTTAATGTTATTTTTTGAAAAAGACTATGCCTCCTATATTAAATTACTTTTGCTCCTTTGTCAAAAATCATTGACTGCACGGTGCCGGTCTCTCTATGGGTTCTGTTCTCTTTTCTGTTCCATTGACTTATGCGTCTCTCTGGCTACTAATACCACAGTATTGATTACTATGGCTGTATAACCAGTCTTAAACTTGAGTGGACAGATTTCTCACACTGTTCTCCCCTCTGATGATTATATTCTCTTTTGAAGACTTGATTCTCTGTCCTCCACCTTTTGTTGCTGTTGCCTGGATTGATCACTGATCAGCGCACATGACTTCAGTGTGTTGGTCCCCCGCCAACCTCCCGGGAAGTCCTGACTTTAACGTGGCATATTTTATCCTGAGGGTTACTTCCAGTGGATTAGTGATGTCTGCTTACAGTCTGGGATATTTTGTTTTCTTTCTGGAATCCAGTTGTGCCGTGAAATGCGAGCACTGCCTGCCTTGCCTTTAGGATGGGCACATGGAAGAGGCAACGCTGGGTGTTTGCCTTCTTGGTATCAAATAAGGCACTGTTGAATCTTAGCTGGAGAAGAGCCAAAAGTTTATGACTGTGGCTGAGGTGGGTGGTGGAGGGCAGGCCTTGCCCACACATTTAATCTAACCTAAATATTTCCAGTGAATCATCATCCTCTATGACCTTGTAACATAAATCTGAGAGGAGCTGTAGTTCTTATCTTCAAACTGCAGCCAAGTTTCATTACTGTGGCTTATGTGTAGTGGCCGTGTCTTCTGGGCATCTGGTTATCCTTCTGTCTGCTGTTTAAAATCCCTTTCAAGTGAAAGGATCTCTTGATTTATGACTTGGTTTTTTTTTTAGCCCCACCCCCACCATGGGTAGAGATGTACATGGATTAATGGTTAAAAACCATTCATTGTTAGACTGTAGCAAGAAAAGTTGGATGAATAATTTTAAGGGAATGTGCCACCTGATCTCACTTGTATTAAGGGTTTTTGTATTGAAACTATACAACCATTAAATAGAAAGTACCATCATATTGCTAAACATGATTGTAAGTAGACAGTTTTCTACTTGGGATGAATAAGGTGTTTGTAAGACCATTTTATAATCTATTAAAGGCTAGTGGTTGAATTCTGTTGTCTTTAAATTAGGATTGTTCATATTTTTTTGCATGGCTAGAAATCTTCTCTATTAGACTGTCTTATTTTCCCTGAGATTCTGATGTATTAAGGTGTTCCACATACTAAGATTGAGGTGTAGAATTTAATTTTAATTTTCTGTGGCATGTTTCTATTTACAGTAGTTTGGAAATAGAAGAGAGGAAAGAGGTGCTTGGAGTCCTAGCTACTCAGAAAAGTGGTTTAAGGCATTGCAGTATCGAATTATGATGTTAATTTAAAAAGTTAAAACCATGACTCTTACTCAGGCAGAATTAACACGTATAAAATTCAAATAATTAATGAGATAGTAATATGGCCAAGCTGGTTGGAAGGGCATTTGGAAGCAGTTTTTGTAGCTCACAGTGAAAATGTGATTGCTAGCTTTGATTCAATAGTAGTCAGTCTCCTACAGAGTTATAAAACCATAACCTGTTTGTCTTTCTTGAAACTGGTTCCCAATCTACAGGTTAATCTGTAACTTCACTGAGCCTGGTCTTTAATTGTAGTGACTAGCAAGTCAAACAATGATACCTTCCTGTAGAAATTAAATAATTTTGAGATGACTTTGTTAAATACAACTCCAGTGACATTGAAAGGACATGCTGCATTCTCTTTACCTTATTTCCACGTTTGGGATAATTTTTTCTCATCAGCTCTTTGTGAGGCATTGTCACACCATGGAGACTGACAATGCCTGAGTTTTATTTACTTTACACTAGTGTGGATGGCTGAGAAGGCAATGGCACCCCACTCCAGTACTCTTGCTTGGAAAATCCCATGGATGGAGGAGCCTGGTAGGCTGTAGTCCATGGGGTTGCTAAGAGTCGGACACGACTGAGCGACTTCCCTTTCACTTTTCACTTTCATGCATTGGAAAAGGAAATGGCAACCCACTCCAGTGTTCTTGCCTGGAGAATCCCAGGGACGGGGGAGCCTGGTGGGCTGCCGTCTATGGGGTCGCACAGAGTTGGATACGACTGAAGTGACTTAGCAGTAGCAGCAGCAGTGTGGATGGCTAGTCCAAAGGTGAATCCATTTACAAGGTTGTAGTTGAACTATTTGTGATATTTTCATTACTTTCCCCCTTTTCTGTTGACTTATGGTACTTTCAGTCTTATCCCTATCCTCACTTCCTTCTTTCACTCTGTTAGAAAGCATTCATGTCTTTCATATTGACTTAGCTTATTCTTACTCTTAGAAGAATGGGTGACTGGAGAAGATTGAAGTATAGAGTCCTGAACAGTTTACTTACTGTGCTGTCCTGGACTTGGGCATGACTTTGCCATGTCCTTTTCACCAATGTTACCTTGAGCACATCAGTTAACCTCTAAACCTCCGTTTTGGTCATCTAAAATGGGTTGAACAGTGGTGCTTACTTTTAGGGATATTGTGAGAATTGAAAGGTGAAAGGATTAAAAATGGTGCTTAGCACATTAGTATGTGTTTGATTAAGATGATCTCTAAGTTAGCTGTATACAGACATACATATATATATATTGGGGGTATCTTGTTGTTTTATACACTAGATGTTTCCTAAAGGGTTTGCAAACTCACTCACTCACACAGTAACTTACTGAAAATAAGACACAGGAGCAGGAACAATTGGCCTCCCAGCTGAGGGAAGATTAGTGATTGGTGGGGATGCTGGTGGAGAGTCCTGAAACTGTGTCTTGGGCCAACTATTGTCATATGGTTCTGTATGACTTGATGTTAACATTTTTAAAGAGAGAAGTAGAGCTTGGATTGTCACCTGTCCTTTTCCTTTTGTAAATATTGGAACTGATCGGCGTACATGAAACATTGAACATGGTGTTCTGTATGTAGTGGCTGTCAGTTTGCCGGGTTTGCCTTTAGTTACTTTAGATTATTCCATGAGAAAGGGAAAGTTGTTCACAGTAGACCATGTCAGAAGTTAAAGTGATCACAGCATTTTCCTCGGAGAAGGCGATGGCACCCCACTCCAGTACTCTTGCCTGGAAAATCCCATGGATGGAGGAGCCTGGTAGGCTGCAGTCCATGGGGTCGCTGAGGGTCGGACACGACTGAGCGACTTCATTTTCACTTTTCACTTTCATGCATTGGAGAAGGAAATGGCAACCCACTCCAGTGTTCTTGCCTGGAGAATCCCAGGGACGGGGGAGCCTGGTGGGCTGCCGTCTTTGGGGTTACATAGAGTTGGACATGACTGAAGTGATTTAGCAGCAGCAGCAGCAGCAGCAGCATTTTCCTAGTCTTCCTGCCCCCTTTTTTTTTTTTTTTTATGAGACAGTTGTGTTTGGGTGGAGTCATGTGGCCCCATTAGTGGTAGTACTTGTAATTTTAATGAAAATAGGCTATATTTGTCCATATTCTTCCACTTTGGGGGTTATAAGGTTTAACACATACTCATTTTTGAAAGATTCGCCACACATTAAAAAAAAAAAAAGGCATTGATTATTGAAACAGGGGTGGGAAATAAACCAGCATTGTAACATAACCAACATTGGTTATGGCTATGTTTATTTTCTTGTTTATGGTTTTTAATGTACTCTCTTGTCTGTTTAATGTGCTCTGCTCATTAATGTACTTTGCCTAATGTGCTTCTATGACAAATATTTATTGCTTTTATAATCAGAAAAAGCAATAAATGCTATTAAAAAAAGAATATATCATGGGAATGCCTTGACGTGTGATAATATGATTATTGATCAGTTTCACAGCCCCAAGATTGTTGCTAGAAAAGTAATGGCTCATTATTTCATTTGCTCCCGGAAAATTATGGTGCATCTTACTGTGCAATTTAGGTATGCTTAGATGGGTCTTCCTAGGCCTGTGGTGATTTTGTTGATGGAATGGGTTTGTGGTTACCGTGGGGCATGGAAGTTGCTGGACCTGCTCCTGGGCAGCTGGCCTGCAGGGGAGACCGTCTGTTTGGCAGAGCCAAGGGCTGTCCTACTGGGCTGCAGCCCACCAACTGTTGCAGCCACATGCCTCAGCTGTTGTGCTTTTTTACACACTGTTATTAGCCGTGCAGACCTTTATGGTTCAAACCAGGCCACATCTGTTGTCAGTCCCATGACCTTCAAAACCCAAAGCGGAAAGAAATGCAGAACACACTTTTTATCTGAAGGCTTTCTGCAGACATATCAGTTAACAGGGCTTAGTTAAAAATATTTTTCTAAACTTATTTTGTAAAAGATTTTCATTTTCTTTGCCCTCCTTTAGCAGTGGCTTTTTAAATTAATGATGATTTGAGCAAATTAGTGCTCCTTAGAGTGTGGTCTGTTGATCTCCTACATTTGATCCCACAGGGAGTTGGTTAAAAAATGTATTCTGGAGCCTCACTGTAGACCAAGAGAATTGTGGTCTTAGGGGTATATTCCTTCACCAAAACTTGAAACCAGAGATTTGGACTTTTGGCTTCTCTGGTGGCTCAGATGGTAAAGAATCTGCCTGTAATGCAGGAGACCCGGATTTGATTCCTTGGTTGCAAAGATCTCCTGTAGAAGGGAATGGCTACCCACTCCAGTATTCTTGCCTGGAGAATTCCATGGATAAGAGGAGGCTGGTGGGCTACAATCCACAGGGTCACAAAGAGTAAGATACAACTGAGCGACTGACAGTTTTCACTTTGGGCTTTTAGGATTGTGTGACCCCAGGCACCTCCTATTGTATCGAGGTAGGCATGAAGTTAGAAAGCCAGCACTGAGATATAGGCAACTGGGCACCTTCAGGAATACTGAGACTTCTTAGAAAGTTTGCTTTTGGAGGTAAGATTTTGGGAATGATCCTAAAGGCATGTGTTGTGGTGTGCTTAGATGCTCAGTCATGTCCGACTCTTGGTGACCCCATGGACTGTGGCCCGCCAGACTCCTCTGTCCATTCTCCAGGCAGGAATACTGGAGTGGGTTGCCATGCCCTCCAGGGGATCTTCCCAACCCAGGTCTCCCTCATTGCGGGCGAATTCTTTACCAACTGAGCTACCAGGCAAGTGCTGATGGTCCTTGCAGAAAGAGCAACTGTATTCCCAGGGTGAACATAGTGATTCGTTAGTTATGTTTTCCAGAAATAGTCATGTCTGAATTGAAATTGTTCTCTTCTCTGCATATGCTCTGTGTCCTCTCAACTTAGTTCTTCTGAAAAACAGAATGGTCCAAATGCCAAATTCTATGATGGTGTTGTTGTTGTTTTTTTTTTTTTTTTCTTTCTGTATTCTTCAGTGCCAAGGCATCAGACCTCCAGGCATATTCATGAGCCCTACATTTGCAAAGCTAGAGCATTGCAGAAACCAGGGGACCAGATCCCTCTATAAAAATACATCCCCCACAACGCCCCATTGGGTTAGCTTCTTACCCAATAGAAGAGGGGGAAAAGAAGCAGTTGAGTTCCTCCAATTTGTGGGACTGGGGTCGGTAGAGAGAAGGAAAAGGGAGGGTTTCACTGAATGAGTCCAGGTCACCTTTTGTCTTCGGGGCAGGAGCATTAGGAGGAAGTAAGCAACATGTTTCCAGCAGTTTAGGTGGAGATTCATTTTATACAGTATATTCAAAATATCATTGTGAAATGTATCCCAAACAAAATACTAATGAGATGCTTTATGATAATTTTTTTCTTACTAAGCATTTGAAATCCTTGTGTGTGTTTTATAGCACAGCAGAGTTCAGGGTTGGCCCCAGGTGACTCCTGTAGTTGACAGTATAGTTGGAAGGGGTTCTGCTCATCCCCAGTTCTCAGTTCAGATGTGAACATATGCCTTTGTGGAACATCCTATTTTTTTGTTGTAGCGAGAATGAGTTGTTTTCTCAGCAGTTAGCTGGTGTTAGGATAATGCCTTCCTGTGTAGGCTGTAGTGTTAGAATTCTCTTTGCAAGCTCTTGTAATAATTTTCAGGAATTATCACTTTTATCATTGTATTTTTAGTTGCAACTAGAGAGATTCTTCCAGTGTGAAATCTCTTAAAGGACAAAAGAAAATACACTGTTTCTTCTGGGGGACATAGGTTGGGGCAACCTCAGTATCTTGAGGGGTCCTTGGAACAGAATGTGTAATATGAGAATGGACCTGGTTCAAAGGTCATTGTAGCTTCCAAACATGTTCTGTGTTAATGTTTAGGTCTCTAATTTTTTTAAAAAAAGAGCTAAATATGCACCATCTATTTCCCTGTTACAGGCCCGCAGACTTTATAGGGAGGTCTCAGTGGAGCTTCATTTTTCCTCTTCTGTCTCTTTAAAGTGTCTGGGTTTGAATTCCTTTCTCTGTCCTGTGCAGTGTAATGTGACTTTGACAAGGTTCTTAACAATTTTGTGCCTTGGGAACTATGAAAGCTGGGAGGATTTACCCCTTAGAGTTCTGGGGAAATTAAATGAGATCATCCAGCTGAAGAATGCGGTGCCTACCAGCACATAGTTAAGTGCTAAAGAAATATTAGCTATCTCAGCATCTTTATTAATTATTTTTGTTAATTTTAGAGACTTAAAGAAGTACAGGAGGAATTATAGGAATGATTTTTTTTTTTGATGTTGACATAGAGGTTAAAAAAATACTTCTTTATGAAACATATTAACGACCTTTTTTTTTTTTTTCTTTCTTCCACAGTATCTTTAGCTCCACTATTCCACTACTGTTTTGTCCTGGATTTAGCATCATTCTGCTCTGGGTAAAATTATTTTAATATGAACTCTCTGGTTATAACATCTTCTCTCATACTGAGTGAAGGGAAAAGTCCTTAATGCATTTCACAAACTCCTTTCTTGGAAACATTGGTTCCTGAATAAAATCTGAGAGATCATATATGATTTCTACATTACCTAAAATATGCAGCCTTATTGGTTCTACTGTGGGGATATCAGAAAAATGGTTTGCCAACTGTAGGGTGGTACAAAAGAAAAACCTGAAGTTTCTGCCAGCTTCTAACCCCACCCATTTTTCTCACATTTTCACTTAATACTCACTCACTGATTATGCAGAAGTGATATTTAAGAGTGAATGTGTTTAATAAATCTCTGAAAGCAATATTTAAAGGAGTGTTTATTTTTCAAAATTCACTCAGGATTTCTGTAATCTTCAGGCCTGTAGTTCTGGTACATGGTTTGTACCAATTTGTTTCAAAGTGTTTTATTGCATATCTTTCTCATCTGCTGTCTAAAAATCAAAGGAACAGTTTGTTCCATTCAATTTGCCTGATAGGGGAGCCTCCAAAGATACAAAGTTGCCTTTCGGCATCATTATATTAAAAAAAAAATAAAGGAAACTGTCTTTTTATACCCCCTCCTAACCCCAGTTTGACTATATTGCAGAGTCATAAAAGGATTTACATTGAGAGTTGAAATTGTCTCCTTGAAATTGATTTTATCCATCTTCTTATATACAAATAGTTAGGAGAGGAGAACAGAACTGAACTTTCAATTTTGAACTTAACTCTTCTAAAGTCCTAAAACTGCTTTTCCATTTGACTCTTCAAATGGATCTTGCAGTATAATTGGTCAGAGTCAGACGTTTTAGAAAAGGCACAACCAAAAATGAAAACAAGAATAAAATTGCTTATTTAGTAGCTGCCAGTTGTTCATCAGAAACAGACTTTGGGTTAAATACTTCTTTTTCCTAAAAAAGCAAACTGAGTCTTTTTCATACAATCAGTTGAAGCCGTTGCTTATAGAGCTAGTTAAAGCTGATTTAGAGATAAATGCTTTAGCCATCTTGATGTGATCTGATGAAAATTTCCATGTGGTTAGAGTTTTTAATTAAATCATTTTATTTAAGATTGTAATAGCCCTTTTAAATTATTTTCCTTGAGACTTGCTTTGTGTTATTTGAAGTTAATAATTCCTCTTGAAGCAAAGCAGAATGCACAATATTTCTTCTGATGATTTCTTTCTGCAGTTGAGAACAAAGCAAACCACATTATTGCTGGAAAGGAAGTGAAGCTAATGCATAATACAAATGGAGATAACAGAAATCACTTGAAGCCCTGGGATATTCCGAGTATCAACATTAAAGTGGTTGCCTGGGCAATACTACCCTATTGCTTGGGTAATTTTTTTCTCTTAAATTCCAGGGGCAGATCTACCTTAATTGAATCAAGCCCATGAAAGGTTTGATTCTCAGTATTTCAGGAAGTAGAAATGGTCCTGTATATGGACTTAGAATAAAGAAGAGAGAAGTAATTTGGCAATTTATTGTCCTACCAGTCACAACATATATTTGTCCCTGAAAACTTTTTTGTAACTATAGACATTCCTGGACAGTTACTAAGGACAAAATTTCTGTTCTTGTGCAAAGATGAACTCCTGTAGTTTAATTTATTAATTATTCTTCACTCGGGTTCCGTACTGTTCTATTGCTCACACGTGTAGAAGAGACAGGGCTTTTTTTGTCGTTGTTGTTATAGTGGAGTGTGGCTTTTGATTTTATTAAGGCAGATAACATAATTTATTCATTAAATTGAGGTCAAATTGGTATATAATGTGAGTTTCAGCTGTAGAACATTATCATCCTGTGTTTGTATATACTTCAAAGTGATCCCCACCATTACCTGCCATCCATCACCATAAAGTTCACCCCCACACCCCTATCCCCTGTCCCTGTGCTTCCTGCTGCTGCTGCTGCTGCTAAGTCACTTCAGTCGTGTCCGACTCTGTGCAACCCCAAGACGGCAGCCCACCAGGCTCCCCCGTCCCTGGGGTTCTCCAGGCAAGAACACTGGAGTGGGTTGCCATTTCCTTCTCCAATGCATGAATCACTTGTAATTTGCTGTCTTTTTGACGACAGCCATCCTGACAGGTGTGAGATGATACTTCACTGTTGTTTTGATTTGCATTTCCTGATAGTTAGTGATGTTGAACATCTTTCCATCTGCCTCTTGACTACCTGTATGTCTTCTTTGGAAAAAAGTCTATTTGGCCTCTGCCCGTTTTTTAAATTGGGTTCTTTTGTTGTTGTTGAGTTACATGAGTTCTTTATTTCTGATATTTATTGAATGTATCATTCACAAATATCTCCTCTCCTTCAGCTGGTTACCTCTTTGTTTCATTGATGCTTCCTTCACTGTGCATAAGCTGTTTAATTTGATGTAGTCCCATCTGTTTATTTTTGCTTTTGTTTCTCTTGACTTTGGAGTCATATCCCCTCCCTTAAGAAAAAAAAAATCTTTAAGACCAATGTGAAGGAGATTACCGCCTCTGTTCACTTGTAGGAATTGTATGGTTTCAGGTCTAAGGTCTGCAATCCAGTGTGAGTTAATTGTTGTGTATGGTGTAATATGGTGGCCTGTTTTAATTCTTTTGCATATGGTTGTCCAGTTTTCCCAGCACCATTTTTTTTTGAAGAGACTGTTCTTTCCCCATTGTGTATTCTTGGCTCTTTTGTTGTGAGTTAATTGTCCATATCTGTGTGGGTTTTTTCTGGGCTCTCTAGGGTTCCATTGATGTGTGTGTCTGCCTTTATGCCAATATAGAGGGTTGTTTTTTTTTTTTTTTTTAAAGAGAATCATTTGGGGAGGCAGAGAGAAGCCAGTTAGGCTTAAAGCCATACACTTGTCCATGTTTAAATGATGATAAAATTGCTTTAAAAAAAATTCACCCACCTTCAATATCCATGGTAGGACAGTGTATACGTCTGTAAGCATTATATAGGCAGGTAATTTTTTTCTTATAAGATACTGAGAATATAGTTATGCACTGTTTAGCTCTAAAAGAAAATATAATGATAATAAGTATTCTTACCTTCTTTCTTTTCCTCCATTGTGTTTGTAAATAGATGTTTCTGATTTGTCTCTAATTAATTTTCTTTTGCTAATTGGACATGTAAAAGCAAGTAATTGCTTGATTAAACTAGTGCAAATCCTAATTCAGGTGAAAAGGGGCAAAGGGGAAAATTGTAGAAAGTAGTAGTAAAATAAAACTGAAGATAAACCAAGTAGGCTTTTGGTCAGACTCTTGAGGGTCCCTTGGACTGCAAGGAGATCCAATCAGTCCATTCTGAAGGAGATGAGCCCTGGGATTTCTTTGGAAGGAATGATGCTAAAGCTGAAACTCCAGTACTTTGGCCACCTCATGCGAAGAGTTGACTCATTGGAAAAGACTCTGATGCTGGGAGGGATTGGGGGCAGGAGGAGAAGGGGACGGCAGAGGATGAGATGGCTGGATGGCATCACTGACTCGATGGACGTGAGTCTGAGTGAACTCCGGGAGTTGGTGATGGACAGGGAGGCCTGGCGTGGTGCGATTCATGGGGTCACGAAGAGTCGGACACGACTGAGCGACTGATCTGATCTGATCTGATGTGAATATTAGGCTACTATTTGTTTTAAATTTTCCCTCCGTGAACAACCCTTTCCCACCCCCACCCCCACCCTCGACACAGGTGCAAATGTACATTTTATGAATGATTTGTCTTCAGCAGCAGCACCCTGCGGGCCTAGGTGATGAGCCACTGTTTTCTGCTCTTGCCAGTATCCCTGCCAGGGCAGAGTCACCTTTTCAAAGCATACATTGAGGAAAATGTTATGCAGTTAGATTATGGTAATGGTTGTACAGCTCTGTAAATATACTAAGGCCCATTATGTATCAAGAAAGCTGTTTTAAAGGAAAGCACGTACGAGACATTGATTGCTCACTTGGAGTCCTTCACTGCTTTCCCAGACTGACCTAGAGCTCATGCTGCAGGGTCTTGCACGTGTTCCTCCTCCTCCTCTTCCTCCTCCTCCTCCTCCTCTCCACACCGGCTCACGGAGCTTCAGCCAGGCTGGCCTCCTTACGCCACCGTCTTTCCTGCCTCAGTATCCTCATCCATGCTCCCCCCCACACCCCATCTTGACCTCTGTCCTCCCATATGGTGCATCAGTGCCTTCAACTAAAGTGATATCTCCTTTATTGATTGATCTTTTTACTTTCCTTCCCTACTAGTATTTTTCCCTATTGCATCATGCTTGTTTCACTTACTTTTTGTATTTGTTTTACCATGTACACAAATGATAATTTATGCATGGATTGATTGAACCTGCTAGTGGAAAGAAAGCTTCAAGATGGTGGGGGTAATGTTCAGTTCAGTTCGGTCGCTCAGTCGTATCCAACTCTTTGTGACCCCATGGACTGCAGCACACCGGGCTTCCCTATATGGTGTGTGTTGTTGAGTTCCTTGGTGGTGTCGTATTCTGCCTTGGAAAGACCAGGGATACCTGCCTTACTATGTTTGCTAGAAATCTTCCTTTTGGCAAGAAAGGGTTAGGAACTACTGAGACAGACAGTGTGGAGGTCGAGTGGGTATTTTGTTGCAGTGCAGAACTCTTGAGACATAGACAGCTGGAGGCCACGGGGTGGCTGGCCAGCCCGGATTTATGTAGTGCCTGTAACATGGCCCCAGAGGCACCAGCTTCTGGGTTCACTAGCTAGGCAGGTCTGACCACACTGTGACTGGCTAGTGTCTAGGGGAAAGCTGTGTGGTGTCTGGAATGCCCTCTGCATGTGACCCCGGAGCCCGGGGGCTGAGGGCTTGTGCCTTCAGTGTGTTTTCTCCCATCTACTGTGGTCAGGAATTATCTTGGTGGGTATTTCTGTCCCTGTGGAGCTTACTCTCTCCACATTCTGGAAATGTGCATTATGGCACATTTTGCCAGTCTTGATAAGATGCACCATAGTTTTACAATGGACACCCAACAATACTTAAGTCGAGTTTTTTTCTTTGCTGGTTTCTTTTTGTTCTATGAAGAATGCCCATCTCATTGAATATTTTTCATTCAATATTTCATAGGGACTCTATGTATATATATGCCTCAGCTATATAAAAGGCCCAAGTTCTAAAGTTTATTCTTTGTTTCTCCAGGATAAAAAGTTGTCAGGCAGTCCCAGCTATAAATTTGAAACAAAAGAAAATATGAAGGAAGAAAATTTATTAATTAGAGTCTCAGTTTGTTTCCCTAACTGAAATTTAACTTTGTATTTCTTTCTGCTTTAATGTAAGAGACTTTCTTTTTACAGATAAATTACCAATGTTTGTATAATTGTAATTGGATATTTTCCACATCGTGTTAGGAAAATCAGTCTACTTTTTTCTGGTGGGACTATCAGAACATGATTTTATCTCAGACAATTGGCAATAGTGGTGGGAGGAGTGGCTTTGACAAATCCTTTCTTTTGAAACTGTTAGGGTTTTAGTTTTCAGAGGCCCATGGAGAAACTTTATCACTTGTGATGCTTATTTAGTTTTGAGCAGGTGGAGTAACTATTAATTCACAGATGTTGTTGTGATTCCTAAAACTCAGTTTTGTGAAGAATTGCTATAGCATAGGGTCAGTTATGCAGGCTTGAGAGGAGTATCTGGTTCAAGGCTATCTGTTCATAACAAAAGTTACATGCCTTTTTTGAATAATTGTACCTAAGCCACAGGATTATTGGAAGAAGTATGTGAGTCACTATATTGATGGTACTTTTAATAGTGCCTTTTTCATGGACAAAGACTGAGTGAGTAACTTATTACTGAGTTAGGCCATGGGTGGAAAACCCAGATGCCTATAGAAACTAGATAAGAAATATATATCATCAGTGGGACTGGATGGGGTCATGATTCTTCTCTGAAGACCTACTCACTGCTTATATAGCATATTTTTTTCTGTTTGAGAACAAAGTTCAGATTTCTCATTAATAAATACAGATATTAGCCTTCTTTCTCAGATTTTCTCATGTTGACAAGTAGTTAAACACGAATACATGTATACACATACAGTGGGTGAAACAAAACATCTGAGTCCATGGCTACATTCACCACGGTGGCCACCAGTTGGGATGGCTAAGCTGAATCTGCCAGTTCTGTTGACCACTAAGGAGTCAAAGAGGTGGCACAGCTGTAAAAGGAGAAGTACAGATTTGTGGCAGTTGACATTATTGCAATATTATCTATGTATGATCTTCCCAGGAATCTTGTGGAATCTAGAGACTTGATTCTTTGAGAACCAAGCAGTAGTAAAATGGATTGGTAGTAGTAGTAAAATGGGTTGGTTATTTCTGTATGATGTTTGAAGTCAGGAGGCCAGTTATTTTTTAGGAGGGTGCCTCTGAGCAAGAGTGAACCGAGATATTTTTCAGATTTTCATCACACGTGTAATGAGCCCCCATTTAAATCAGTTATTTAAGTGTACCTTTTCTCGGATCTACTGTGAAGTGTGTTTTTTTATTTCTGAAATTTTTAGAACTGTGACATAGTTGAGAGCAGATGAATCACTCTAGTTTTTGGGGTTTCTTTTAACTCTGTCAGATTTAAAAAGAAAAAAAATTCTTCCTTTTTTTAATCAGTGTTATTTTAGCGTAAAATATGGAGGAGAAGTTCGTTATTTTGCCTCTCTACCTGTCTGAAGCCATTTTTTACAAGCCTGTAAAAATGTTTTCTATTTCCTGGACCTAGGATACTATATTGCTGTGTGATTTCTTCTTTCTTTGAACTGCCTTTGAGTTTTAGTAATCTGTTTTACTTAAAAAATTCATGGCTCTTTATTAGGTATCTTTATCACTTTAGATGATGAAAAATACTTTTTTTGTTGTAGTTGGGACAGTAGGTACATTTGAATGTGATAAAATAGGTTATCTACTGTAATAGAATCTATTGTATTTGAGGTTAGCTCAGTAGCACAAACAACTGGAGGGAACATTTGTAATGCAATAGTTACAAAGGAATGCACTTTTTGATTCTACTTTTTGGGAAGCTCACTAAGTACTTTTCCTGCAATTAATTGAAGTACAGGCACAAAAGGAGATGAGAGCCTGATGGAATATTTAATTACTTTAACTATAATTTGATACTTTTGCCCATTGTAGTCACAAAAAAGATAAAAATTTATTCATTTTAGACTATTGTCTGGGACTTAATGTTCTTAAATGCACTCTAAAATTTAGAGAAAATTATATTTGATAGAGATTTCATCATCCTTGAGGGATCTTTAATTTGTTTGTTGTATGAGCAGTTATAATAGATATAAACAGGCTGCTTAACTGCTTGTCTGCCATTCTGGAAATAGACATTCTGCATTTGAAAATGTGAGTGCTTATTTTATATTGTGGTGGGCTTCTTTTTGGCAGTAACTCTGGCAGAGAACTAGGACTCTTAATATGAGAGCCATCCATCCATGCCATCCATCCATCGTCCTAAGTAATTCTCATCCTGGCCCTGGGGAACCAGAATGTCTTTGACGTTTTCTTTTTTGGATGGAAGCTGACCAATTCTCCCAGGCTTCTAAGTCCCTTTGGCATTACCTAGAACTGGACATATAGTTAAGTGGAAATACCCTCAAGTGTCACTACACATTTTGTTTTGTATACAAGATATGTGACTGTTGTGGATGGAGTTTGGGGCTGTTCTCTTCATAAACAGATTCTGGTTTCACCTTTATATAACTACCGTCATACCCCCATTCCCCTGTATCATGACGTTGCTGTGCTAAAGTGGACATTGTTATTCATTTTGGTAAGATGAAACAGTAATGTGGAGGAACAGTGTGGTCATTTTGAAAGACTTGGTGGCCACTGTTTTCCTTTCTTTGTAGGAACCTCTGACTTTCTTTAATTTTCACATATATAAATGCATGTGTAAATGGAATCCTTTTGTCAAAAACAGACATTAGCTGTACTCTGTAATTTCTGTTTACACATTTGTAATTTTGAAAGAGAACATTATTTATCAATCCGTAACTATTTATTTTTATGTAGCTTCAGTAATCGTTCTCTCACAGGGAAACCTATGGAAAGACATCTATGTCAGGAATGTTATTTAATGTGGTGTTAAATGAGCCGGTCTCTTTGTGTGAGAAATATTCAGCCAGAAAGTTAACATGGCTTGAAACTTTTTGTCCCCTCTCAAGTCAACATTTCTGTAAAACACTGAGAGTAAAGGATGACACCAAATCCTTCTGAAGATATTGTTAAGGCAGATGGGATACACAGCTGCCTTTATATTCCCAGAATAAAAACATTTATTGTTACAAACTCTGTCCGGTGGCTCTGGGAAATTAAATCATGCACATAGGAAATCATTTTGTTGATATCTTCTGTGGTAGGTAAGCTCTTAGGATATTTTTGTAGAAAAGGATTGGGCCCTTGGGTCTAGAAACATTTTTATCTTTTTTGCTTTAGGCTGGAAATGAGGTAGGCTCCGTATAAGTTGTGAGAGGTGATCGAGTTTATGAAGACTCCCTGATGAAAAGACCTGTCACTCAGTTAGCTTTCTGCATAACAACCAACTTAAGATTCCCCCTACTGAGTGAGACCTGGGAATCATTGGCTAGTTAACGCTATTGGTTTTGAAATCTCTACTTTTATCCTCTCAGCACTGAGAGACACATTCTCCTGGATGATGGGAGTAGCTGGATTTTCCTTTTGTAAAATCGTATTGTCATATTATTATTATACTATCCAGACTCTTGAAAGGTATCCGAGTTTAATACTCCTCATGTCCAGGTTTGTTGTGTGTGTGTGTGTGTGTGTGTGTGTGTTGGTTCAAGTGTCATCAGACGCAACCTCTTTGAAGAGGAGTGCGTAACAGTATATGGTATTGGGCATTCTTTCTTTCTTCTCCACCTGTTATATCACTGTGAACCCTATTGCTTGAAGTATTATAAACCACTGCAAGCTCTCCTGAGTTTCTTGCTCTCAGATGACTTCACCTCCATAAACCATAGTGGGCTTGGTGCTGCAGAACTCGGAAGAATATGGAATATATGTTTGCATAATACCAACTCCTCCCTCTTGATAGTCACCTGATAACCATAGGCAGATTTACACTTCCTGTCTGTTCTGAGAAGTGAAACTGGATATTTTCATAAGCATGCACCATTTTTAATTGTGTAATTAAGTTGCTGACATAAGCAAGTAAGCAATTTCACATTAAGGTAAGGATCCGTAAAGGCATGCATTTACATAATTTAATTTTCTGCACAGAAGATATTGAAAATCAATAGCATGATTCATAACCTCACCATATCATTGCCATGCTGCCGTTGGTTGGCTGTTGGAGTTCAGAAGAGTGCAGAGAGTATTAAAATTGATTGAATTTGGTATGCTGAGTCTGTATCTTTACTTGGGAACCACAGATTGTTTCTTTTTGTAAATCTTTGCTCCCTGCCAATGAGATGTTAGGTTGCTTAATATACTCTGTATACAGTTTTTGACTGCTGTTCAAATAATTTTTAAAAGTTGCTTTTAGGGAGCGCTTTGTCATATGATCAAAATACATTTGAAGAAGGGACTTGAAATTGTGTTTTCAATTATGCGGTACAAGTAATACATGATTATGTTCTCATGAGGGGGAAAAAAATCACACACTACTGACATAGATGGAATAAAATGAAAAACTAAATATAGTTACCTTTAATGAATAGTTGATGTGTTAAGAGAAATCTGGTGCTGGGGTGGTAAAGATCTTTGCCACCTGGTTCATTTCTGAGATGCTTCCTAAAAATTGCCTGTTAGATCCTCTAGCTAGTTCCTTCTAGCTTCATGTTTTAGATGTTTGCTCTTTCTGATAGGTGAGCAGTGATTAAAAAGCGAGACAGTAGGGAAGAAGACAGTGCTTTTGCTTATGGCTCATGAAAGCACACGTTAACACACACACACACACCCACACACACACACACAGACTCGAGACGCTAACATAGGCACCATCGGTTTTTCTGGTGTTTGTGTATTCATTCAATCACTCAGTCACTCATTACTGAGTGCATCCCATATATCAAGCTCTGTCGTGTGAGGTAGGTTGAGAGCTCCTTGTCTCAGGGACCTTGGCGCTCTTCATAGGTTATACAGCATGTCCTTGCAGAGCAGGTCTTCCTGCCCATTCTCACCTTGCTGGGTTCAACCTGTGTCATTCCTCAATACTTTGGGGTATGTGATGACCAAGTTAACCCACCTTCTGTGGGATGGCCCCTCCCTCTGTCACTTCTAGTCTGTTGGTCTTTATATAGCAAAGCCACGCCCCTTACTTTTGGCCCAAGTGAAACCCCCTTTAGACAGGCAGTCCCACTGCCCAGAGCAGATGCCTTGCACTATCTTGTGATGTGTTTGGATGGCTGGGAAAATAACTGCACTTCGGGGTATGGGTTCTGTTACTTCACACAGTCAGGGGAGCATCTTCTGATATGTACTTCCCTTGTATCTTGAGTTGGACATATCTTTGTAGATGTGCTTTATCACTAATAGTTTAGTGGGCTTGGAGAGCTGCCAGATGTGAGACCCTAAAACCTATGGCTTGTATGCAGTCAAAGAGTGTCGGGATTACTGTCTCCTCCTAAGTACTTGGCTAAAGTACTTAACTGATGAAGCTTTGGACTCTGTAGCGCCACACTGCCGGCAGGATGGGTAATGCAACTGCTGGTGGGCTATGTTCTCCTTTGCTGCTCCCTCATATTCTCAAAGGTTCTGAGAAAAAAAGGGGCTTCCCAGGTGGCACTAGTGGTAAAGAATCTGCCTGCTGATACAGGAGATATGGATTGATCCCTGAGTCAGGAAGATCCCCTGGAGGAGGAAATGGCAACCTACTCCAGTATTCTTAGGGTTTCCCTGGTATCTCAGTTGGTAAATAATCCACCTGCAATGCAGGAGACCCCAGTTCGATTCCTGGGTCAGGAATATCCACTGGAGAAGGGAAAGGCTACCCACTCTGGTATTCTTGGGCTTGCCTTGTGGCTCAACTGGTAAAGAATGTGCCTGCAATGTGTGACACCTGGGTTCAATCCCTGGGTTGGGAAGCTCCCCTGGAGAAGGGAAAGGCTACCCACTCCAGTATTCTGGCCTGGAGAATTCCAGGGACTGTACAGTCCATGGCCTCACAAAGAGTCAGACATGACTGAGCAACTTCTACTTTTCACTTTCCAGTATTCTTGCCTGGAGAATCCTATCATGGACAGAGGAGTGTGGTGGGCTACAGTCCATAGGATCACATAGAGTCAGACATAACTGAATCGACTTAGCATGCACACATGCTTCATGTATAAATGACTGAGAAATAAAACACTTTGTAGCAAAGAAAAAAAAACTGGGGATACTAGGTATGGAGACTATGATTCTAGTGGGTCTGGTATAAAGTGTATAAATTAATATCCTTGAGGATAGCTCATTTATACCTCATTCCTTCTTTACTTTTATACCTGGTTCATTTGTTTGTGAGCAGAATCTGGCTGGATCTCTGGTTCAGTTCAGATTTGTCTTAAGTGTTCAGGTTGACGCCACACTGGTGTGATTCTTGCAGTAGGCTATTCATGTCTTTGGCCAGGTCTTTACTAAAATTAAGACAGGCTTATTTAACCTGGCAAGTTACAGGCTGTGAGTGTGAGTGGACAGTGTCACAATGAACAGGGCCTAAGGTCCAGCTCTGCAGGGAGGTTTGTTGTTCTTATCGCTGGTTGAAAAATAGAATAGCCTGGAAAACTTTTAGCAACAACAACAAAAAATACTGCTATTTTGATTCCACACCTTAGACTAAAGATGAATCTCTGGAGGCAGGGTCCAATGCATAGGGTCTTTATTTTATGTTCTGTTTTTAAAGCAGCTTGGGTTGAGAGAACTCTAGTCCAACAATAGCATTTTCTGCATGGAAAAATTGATTATTGGGTGTTGTATCCTGTTTGAAGGTCACCAAGGTCATGTTAGTGACATTGGGGGAAAAGTAAGCATTGGTGGGTAATTGGTCATGTAACTATAAGCCTTCCAGGGGTTGATTTCAAATTGGCTTTGTCCTGATCTTCAATTTTTTCAACCAAATTGATCCATAGATTTTGCATTTTCTGGCTTGGTTCCATTTTGAGCACCTTTGCTGATCCTGTGCTCGACCCTCAACCACCCCCATGAGGCTTCAACTTTTGTCATAACACCTTGAGCAAGAGAGAGAAGACTCTCTCGGACTGGCTGGTGTCCCCATTCCCAAACATATATATCACTAAACTAAACCTACCAACCTCACAGGATTGGTATAAAGGATGACACCAGGTACTATGAGGAAAGCACCTTTTTCAGCTCTGGGCATGTGGTGCTTTTTAAATACATGATAACATAGTGGAAATTTGTTGCAGTGTCTCTGTTTTGGTAATCTTCATACCCTACTCCACCGGCTAGGTCACAAGTCATGGATGGGACAGCCAGTCCTGTTGCCCTGGCAGCTCCAAAGGTGGGCTTTGTTTGACTTACTCTACTGAATCACTGCAAACCATGCCCCTGGCCCCAGTGGTATGTATGGGAATGGGGGCACGGTTTTTACTCATTGTCCTCGTACAAAGAGGAAGGATTATTTGGGAGTAATTATTTAGAGTGAATTAGCTCTAAGAAGTGTAGTAAACAGATACATAAAATGTCTCCCATATGCACAGAAATAAGCCGAACAATTTAGGAAGCTTTTTAATGGGTATTTGGCTATGTGGGTGAACCTCAGTTTCCCTATCTGTAAAATAGAGCTAAAAATACCAACCTCATAGGGTCATTATGAAGATATAACACAAGTTACTATGAACAGACCATGAAGTCAACCGAGTAGTTTGCTTTAGTGGAGGAAAACAATAGATGAAGAAATGGGAAATTTTGTTTTTTATCCCTGGAAACTTAGAATGATTAACTTCCTGAGATTCTGAACAGCTTACCTGCAAGAGTACAGGATGGATTGGATCATATATACCTAAACCATCATCATTCTTATAAAATGGTTAGTAACTTAGGTTTTGACTCTGTCATTCAGGACCAAACAGCGGGCATACATGACGCCTGGTTTACTTTGCTGATGTGTGTTTGGATTTTATAAGATTCTCATTTCCCTCCAAAGGGCTTGTATTTGTAGAGTAGCTCTTGTTCAAGCTTTATTTCTTTTAAAGCCAGTCTTAGAAACTGACATGCACGCATAAAGTGTAATACTTACATATTTCCTGATTTTCCTTCATGACCATCACATTGTGAACAAAACTAATGCCATCATGGTGAGATGATTATTATTATCACTACTCTGGCTAATTTGTAATAGAGACTGTATTGTGCTTTCCTGGTGCCTTCAGAGTCTTAAACAATATATAGTTCCTCTGACCATTTTCCTTGCTTTTCAAAGGCACACTTGATTTTGTTTGGGTGCATTTAAATATTAACACAGACAGCTGGGATGTATTGTTTGAAGTGTAGTTCCAATTCATTTTGGATTCTGAGCACCTGTGATACTTGTCTTTTGACACATCAGTGCAGTCAGGTGTGGGCTCACCACAGAAGAAATTGGCATCCATGAAGTGGCTGGGAGGGGAGGGCTTTGAACACTATAGCAGGCAGATGGAAGCTCTTGATAATGGGGTAGAAAATTGGATTCATTTTGAGTTTTCAAAGAAATGCATCATTAAACAGTGCTTCTTTTCTGAGCATTGCTGGCCTTGGAGGGTTTCAAGTTTCATATCTTCAGATATAATAGGTGACTCTCTGGGATCCAGAGTTTGTGAAGGACTGGTTCTTAATCACGGGGTGGCTCCCAGGCCTGAGACTGTGTTGTGTTTGGATGGTAGAGGCCGGATCTTTGTGGCATGCATGCTTATGTTGGATTCCTTGATCTGCTGCATACTCAGTGTCCCTGAGCGTTCATTCCTCCATCTGTAAAAGAGATGGAACGACTCCTTGCTCAGTGAATATTAAATAAGGCTGGAAGCACTTTGCACCTAGGGTATAGGCTTATACACACAGTTGGAACCAAAGCTGCGAGTTCAGGTCTACTAGTTGTTAATGTTACTCAACTGCTCTAAGCTTTAGTTTGCTTATCAATAGAATGGGCCCATTACTGAAACACTGCATCTGTTGCCTGGTGGTGTGTTGCAAATTATATAAGATAATGCATGTAAAGGGTTTAGTGCACCTCGGGTTCATGGTACAGAAAAAAGTTTCACTGTAGTTCGGTCAGACGGTGAAGAATCTGCCTGCCAGTGCCAGGAGACCAGGATTCGAACGCTGGGTCAAGAAGATCTTGGAGAAGGGAATGGCAACCCGCTCCAGTATTCTTACCTGGAAATGCCCCCGAACAGAGGAGCCTGGCAGGCTACACTCCATGGGATCGCAAAGAGTTGGACACGCCTGAGTGACCTAACACGTACAACAAGCTATTGTTAGTATTAATGATAATCCTTGTAATCTCCTGAGGTTCTCCTGTAGTTGTTCTTCTATAATGTTAGGAAGTTCTATTCAGCTACCCCAAGGTCTGTGCTTCTAGGTGGTCACAGGGCTGTGTGCATTTGACACCACTCCTGGGTGCAGCAGGGGGACGGTTTTGACTCACTGCACCTCTCCTGTCTTGCAGCGTTGACAGAGGGCTACGTGGGGACCCTGCACGAGAACAGACAGGGCAGCTCGGTGCAGGCGCAGATCCGCAGGCGCAAGGCTTCCGGCGACCCGTACTGGGCCTACTCGGGTAAGTTGACTTGTTCCCATCGCGATCATACGGGCCAGTTCACGTCCCATTACACTCACTCAAAGACACACTTTTAATCAGTTTCATGCCTGATTTCTGTTTGTTCAAACCTTTTGTAGTTTCCTGAAAGTTGAAATATTCAAGCCTGTTTTTCCTCAAGGTGATAAGTACCTTAATTTATCTCTCCCACCTGTTTCCTCAACCTGCCTTTTCCCCTCAATTTGCATTTATTTCTGAACTTTACTTGTTAATGAGTTATTGTACCAAACTTGTAATTTTCCGAAAGACGTGGCCTTTTCTTGTCTCTTCCCAGAGGCTGTGATTTCAGAGAGCAGAAAATATAAGCTTTGTCTCGAGCTGCTAAATATCTGCTAAATATTGCAAAGCATCACGTATCAAAATGACCTATTATGCTTTAATCTAAGAAATGCAACTTTATTTTCTAATCAGATCTTGCTAGTTTTATATATTTCAGCCCACTGCGATATTGCTGTAGCTCTTTTCAATTTTTATTTTCACTTTTCGCCTTGGAGTCAGTGAAGAGAGAGTATACATCGTTACAACTCTGAGTACTACTTTGGAAATAATTTTCTTACATTTTAAGGGGCAAAAAAAAAATCTACAAGAATATACAGGCCTTTCTGGTTTATGCGTCTAACAACTATCAAAAAAAAGACAGGTGATCTAAATCTCTCTAAAAGAGATTTTGATGCTCAAAAATATATGGGGAATGTATTTTTAGCTAATTAAGGAGGAATTCTTGAGCAAGATAGACCACTTTGGAAATCACTATAGCACTGAATAATTCAAAATTTTTTATGAAAGTGCTTGGAGGCACAGAGTATTAGTTTCAATAATAAATGTATGCATTTTTCTATGTTGTTGCTCATAGAACTGAAACGTATTATTGTCATGATTATACCCTGGTCTTAAACCCTGAATTTCCACCTGCAAATCCTGTTAAGTTTATGTCAGTATAAAATTTATAGGCCTGATCTTTAATTACACCTTATCTATTGGCTTTTTGCATCCTTTTGTCTATTGATAAATCTCCTGCCCCTCCAGGGAGAATAGACTATCTGTTTTGTTTTGCAAGAACAGATAGTGATTCTGAAGTCTTCCATCATACCCCATTCCTTGTGATTAGAATTATCTAATTAGAAATTTTTTGTCACCATTTCTGATAAATGAAGGAAATTGGGAGATGAAAGCTGAAATTACATATGTATCGGTTCCTGCCAAGAAACCCAAAGAAAATTTATCATTTTGTTCTCTGTGGCTCTGATAGAAGTTAAGAAGAGGCATAAAGTGGCCTGCTGTTTACATTTCATCAATTTTGAAAATAATGCTGTTGGGAAATTGGAAATTATATGACATCAGCATGTACGGTTGCAGATGGCACTGACTTTTCCCATTATTTAGTTAAGACTGGGCATAATTAGTAGTGTGGTCTTTGGGGTGGAGCAGTGGTTGATCTTAACTCTGGACTTGACCAGTCTCCATTTTGTATTTCTGGAATGCATTGTGTCTGGATTTGAAAACTGCTTATATCGGTGGATTTCCCTGGTGGCTGAGATGGTAAATTGTCTGTCTACAATGCTAGAGACCTGGGTTCGATCCCTGGGTTGGGATGATACCCTGGAGAAGGAAATGGCAACCCACTCCAGTACTCTTGCCTTGAAAATCCCATGGACGGAGGAGCTCGGTGCAGGCTACTGTCCATGGGGTCGCAAAGAGTCGGGCACGACTGAGCGACTTCACTTTCTTTCTATCGGTGGAAAAGCTCATAGTTGATCTTCAGTGGGTTGCATGCTCTTCATAAAGAATCTGGTAGTCTCGGGACTTGCAGGGCATGTGGTCTCTGTTGCAGCTGTTCAACTCTGTCATTGTAGTGCAGAGGCAGCCATAGGTAGATGGACAAACTAGCTGTGTCCTCACAGAAATTTATTTATGACAATGAAATTTGAATTTATTATAATTTTCATGTGTCAGGAAATCTTATATTTTAGTCTTTTTTCCCTCAACCTTGTAAAAACAGAGAAACCATTCTTACTTTGCAGGCTGTATGAAAGTTGGTGGCTGGTTGGATAGGGTCCACAAGCTATAGTTTGTCAACGCTTGTTTTAGTTGTGCTTTTTTCTGGAGCCAGGATAAGGCAGTTATTTGAAGAATCCCTGAGAAGGGTATAGACTGGCTTAGAAGAATCACTGAAGTAACTTGCTAGGCATAATGGGGAAAACAAAAGTAAAAGGAGAAGAAAAGCGTAAGAGAGTCACCAGCTGAGGTGTATAGTCATCTTCTGGAACATTCCATGGTATCAATGGTTATTTTCAGCAAAGTGGTGAAATACTGGTTTTCACGTCAAGAACTCAACTTCTTTGGCACTTGAACTGCCGAATGAAAGGTCATTATTTGTAGAGGGAAATGGTTTTGAATTGAGCAATAGTGAAGTAGTCCACTTCATGAGAGAGGGGTTTAATGGCCCAGATGTTAACCTCATGACTCTAATTCACAAATTTGTATTAGTTCTTCCTAAGATAAGGCATTGGTATACTTTGGAGGTGGGGGGCGGTGTTGTGTGTGACAGTGTGAATAAGTCACGTATGCAGACTGTGGTTCAAATTAATATCTACCATTAATATCTCTTAATATCTTTATGATGTTGGGAAGGCATTTAACTGCTTGGAGCCTCAGTCTTCCCATCTTTGAAAAAGGAATTATTAATAGAACTTCTCTCATAAAGCTGTTAATGGGAATGAAATGAGATATGTGTGAAAAATTTAACAAATTCTGGGCATAAAGTGCCTAATGTTACTTTCTGCTGTTTTTCACACTATAGTACTTTTGCTACCGGTGATACTGTTGTTATTGGAATTCTCTTTTGGGTGCTATGATTGTTACTGGGAGATCCCTAGGTAATCCTTGGAGCTCAGCAAGCTAAATTCTATCAGCCATAATTCATAAGAATTGCCCATTTGAGATTTGGGAATGAGGGTTCAGCGAACAAACTATCCTCAAGTTCAGGGCTTGGCAGACTACAAATGTCCACCTGTATTTGTGTGTAAAGTTTTATTGGGACACAACCATATCCATTTTGTTGGCTATTGTTGATGGCTGCCTTGATGTTAAGACTGCAGAGTTGAGTAGTTACCACACAGAACTTTGACCAAGAAGCCTAGACTATTATCAATTAGCCCTTTACAGAAAAGGTCAGCTCCTGATCACACTGGTGCAGCTGGGGGTTTTGAGCAGATGTTCAGTTCAGTTCAGTTCAGTTGCTCAGTCCTGTCCAACTCTTTGCGACCCCATGAATCGCAGCATGCCAGGTCTCCCTGTCCATCACCAACTCCCAGAGTTTACTCAAACTCATGTCCATCGAGTTGGTGATGCCATCCAGCCATCTCATCCTCTGTCGTCCCCTTCCCCTCCTGCCCCCGTGAGCAGATGTTAGCCTGACTCAGAAACAGAACTGTGCAGAGATTTGGAACATGTCTCTCTTTTTCTTCTGGCCTGGCATTTCCCTTGAGCTGAAATGTCCCCAGCAAATGTTCTAGTTAGAATTCACAGTGATTCCTTTGTTCCTGCTTTTGAAAAGTTCCGGGAAGAATACAGATGAGGAAGTGATATGTTTTAGGAGGTGGAACAGGGAGAGGAGTCGGTGTTGGTGGTCCTGGGTTCTGGTGTCCTTCTTCATCATTAGGTTGCCTTGGGTACAGGGTGGGGTTTGGTCAATGATGCTGATCTGATTATTCTGGTAGCAGCCCACCCGGTCAGCCCACCGTCACTTGAGGAGAGTTACATAAGTAGTTGGGCTGTGGAGAACTTGTTTTAAGGATATTGTCATGATCGTACTTCATTAATAGTGTGACTTACCACGTTAGGACTAGGCGAGTGATTTCAATGTCACTGCATCATCTTGGATAATGTCTGCATCCTATTTATATTTGAAAATGATCAACAACCTTACTTCATAGGCTTATCGTATGATGCCACTGTGAACACCAGCAGCTTAGGATAGAGGACTGTTTATTGAGGAGCCTGGAGACTGGTGTTTTAGTCCTGTTGTGCCCATCTGAGGATAGACTGTCTCTCTGGTTCTTAGTTATTTCTACCCTAAAAAGGAGTGGTCATAATGTCTGAGTTTAGTGTGAAAACATCATGCATAGGAGAAATGAAACAGAACATAAATGTAAAATTATTAACTTAATAATAATGAAATGTCAAGATTGCGTTATATCTTTGGATATATTTTCCTTATACCAAGAACAGGAAAAAGGGGGGAACACCTTTTGGTGTATTTCATACAGAATTATACTGAGAAAAACAGTAACAATAATTTAGATGTCTACTGGAAATATTAAAACACCTGCAATGCAGGAGACCTGGGTTCGATCCCTGGGTTGGGAAGATCCCCTGGAGAAGGGACTGGCTACCCACTCCAGTATTCTGGCCTGGAGAAATCCATGGACTGTATAGTACATGGGATCACAAAGAGTCCGACACGACTGAGCAACTTTCACTTTTTTTACTTCTTTTCTATTGGTTTTCCTGACTGAAATACAGCTCTTTTTTTCTGTGTTATTTGAGGTGATGAGAGCTCATGAATTTTGGAGTTCTCCCAGAACTTCTGTAAGTATTACACAAAAAGTAACACATGCTAGGTAGGTCATTGTTGCCGGAAAGGGAGATGAGAAACAAATTTGGAGCAAGTTCAAGTAGAAATTTGAGGCATTTTTATAAAGCTTTCTGTTTCCTCTCCGCCCCCTCAAAGACTTAGGGAAAAACAGGTGGTGGGTTTCTCCTCCCACGCTGTTTTAATTTATCCTCTTCAGTGGTTTTCTTCATTTTTAATAATCTTTATCTCATGTTCTTTTTGTGTAGATAGATTCTGTGAATCAATTCAGATGGGGGGGCATTTCTAACTTTTAAAGGACTCCAAAATTGAGATATGCCATGACCAAAATTCCTTGAAAGAAGTGTCTGGTGTTGCACCAGGTGAAGGCCAAGCAGGATTGCTCTAAGAGGCATTCCTTCCTGGCCAGGAAATTGTGGGATGAGATTTCCAGGGGCCTTGCTGATTGTCCTGGGGTTTGATGACTTGCTCAGCTCTAAAATGGAGATAAAAGGACATACCTTATATGGCATTGAGAGTTAGCAGTAATACATGTAATCACCGGGTATGGCTGTTAATCACATGGCCACCCCACTGCCCTCTGCATATGAACATCTTGTTTATAACATGCATGTGTGTGTGTGTTTGTGTGTGAGAGAGAGAAGGAGAAAGGGAAGGGGAAGGGGCAGAGAGAGAGAGTTTTCCCGAGCTAAATGTAGAGTTTTTAAGGACAAAGATTATAGCTTATTATTCCTTGTTTTTCCTGCTATGTGCCAGAATATCTCCTCTTGTATGTATTTGGAACATATTTTTCAAGTAGGCGAATGCATGGATGGATAAATGAATTCATACCAGAGTCTGGAACTCACGAAGGGGATCTTGCCGTGAAATCCAGATACGTTAGTGGGTGATTTACAAAAGGTTTCGCCGTTGGATCCTTTTAAGTGACGAGCTCCCCTGGTGAACGTAAGACATAATTAAATTCCTAAAGTAACATTTCCATGTCTATTTCTAATAACATCTGTACAGGGTAAAGCAAAATACACAAATGCCTGCCCAGGTCTGCTTTTGTCATTAGAATAGTGGAAAGCACTGTGGAACCTTCCAGTTTAATGTTAATATTGTCATGTGGTATGCCCCCCTCCTGATACCTCCTACGGAGTCTCCTAAGGGAATCATTTCCCCGGAGACATTCCCTTTGCAGCAGAGACCTTCTGATCTGATGGGACCACACTGTTGAGATCGAGTCTCGTTAAGTCCCGGCTCAAGGGTATGTCTACCTGACTTCACTCTCTTCGCTCATCAGTTTGCTCTTTATTTTTGACAATGAGTTTCTATCTTCTTTACAATTCTCTAGTAATCTATTTACAGTTTTAAAGTAGAAGTTATTGTGTGCCAGCTGTTGTGGAGTGGTGGGGGGGGAGGCCAGAGAAATTCCTCAGAATGGCTCCTGCCAGGTGCCCTTAGAGATGAACAGGTGTTTGCCAGGACTGCAGAAGCCTGGAGGCATAAACAACCTAGCCTTGACTGGGGAGCTGGAAGTACCTCACTGGGTCTGGGGCGTGTGGTCAAGTGGAACGAGTAAAGGGAATAATGCAGAGTATTGGAAGTAGACCAGGAGGGGTCCAACAGAATTCTACTAGTGACCTAGAACTCTGAGGGACACATTTAAGGATTTTATGGTGAAAATGGTCCAAGTTGGTTTTATGTTTGAGTGAGACCTCAAGTTGTAGGATTAAGGATTGGTCAGCATGGGAAGAGAGCAGAAACTGTGAGAAATGTTGAGGTTGTATTGTCAGGAATTTGAGATATGAAAGAGCCAGTGGGAATTGATTACATTTTGTATATGAAAGAGAAAGCAAATGAATTGTCTGGGATGTTCCGCAGAATGATTGAAGAGGGCACTGCATTTAATTTCAATGAGTAAATGAGGAATGGTGGGTTGGTTGTAAAGATAAATTTGGACTTGAACCTATTAAGACATGGTATAGTAGTTTGTTCATATTTTACACCCTTTAAACTTTATGTTTCTTGAGCAGAACCTTTGTCTGTAATTACTCTTTATACCTCCCTGTTTCTACCTTAATGTTTTGAAATAGAAATAGTTTGTGGGACAAAGTACAAGCTATTTTTTCCTGTAGGTACTTGTTGTTGTTATTTTTCTTTTTACACTTGATCTATGATTACAAGGATAGATAGAGTGAGAAGAAAACACGTGTGGTCACACAGTAATCAGGACTTTATGTATAAAAGAGAAAAATGTGGTGCCATATGCCTAAGGTACCTGGAACATTTTTCCGTGCAGACTTTGTCTTTTTTCTCTTCCATCGTTTGAACAAAATTATTCTAGGAACTTAGAGATGTGTTCTTTATCTTCTTCTTTTTAACTTTGTTCTAATCTGTGCCACTTGAGTTCAAACATTTCTTGGCATCTTCTCTCTGGAGGTGGTTTCACAAGTGTTTGTAAAGCTAACAGATGCTATTGTATGTTGTAAGAGGACATCAATAAACTCCTTAGGGTCCTTGTGACCCTTGGCAAAAGCATATTAGTAGATGAAGTTTTATTCAATGCTGGGTTGGTATCAAGTGCTGTGTAACAGTGATAAAAGTTTCAATTGTTGCTATGATGAGATGTTTAAAACGTGGGTAAATGGAAGGCTGAAAGTTTGGGTTTTAATTCGGCCTTGAAGGTAGCAGGTTGATGGAGCTTTTTTTTGTTTTTTTTTAAAGGACTCTGGCATAATCTGTGAAAATATTGAATGTTGATAGTCTTTGATGTAGCGCCTCTGCTTCTAGGAATTTGTCTTTCAGAAACACTTGTATGTATCCACAGTGTGCCATTGTGGTGTAACAGCCTAAATTACCATCAGTGGTGACTTGGGTAATTTTAGTACATCCTTATCATGAAATGCTTAGTAAACATGTACCAATATGAATGAGGTTGAGCTACAAGATGTATAAAATAATTTGGGTAATAAGGTCTCATCAGTAAATAGAACGAAAAGTTGGGAGACTGTACACAAAGGTTAATTGTGATTATCCGTGAGAAATGATGGATACTGCCTTTTTACATTTATATGTATACAATATTATAATTTCTTATAGAAATATATCTGGAATGTTTTATTTTATTATGCCAATACATTCATAATATTTCCTAAGATAATTCTTTTATAATAGATGGCTGAGTTTCATCAAATTTAGGCAGTTTTCTCTGTAACTGTTAATATTTCGAGAGGAGAGGAAAAAGAAGAAAAAACTGCAAAGAAAGCCAGAAGGAAAGGAAAAGCCTTTTTTGTCTCTTTAATTGGCTATATCTACATTTTTCAAGTGAAACATTTTCACTGGCATTTCAAATTTTATAAGATGCTGATATGAGCCATGCAGAAATTAATGCACTGATATTGATGCAGTTTGAACATCAAGATTTATTGTACAGAGCAGTAAATATTGACGCAGGCAGAGGTAAGGTCAATATTTGCTTTGATATAACATAAATCTTAATATTTAGTAATCTTTACATTTAGTGGGTCTACAGAAGGCATACAGAGAATTATCTATAAGTATGTATTTTTCATACCTGTGATGGATCAAAGTCAGACATCTTTTTTCCTGGTCATAAATTTGAAAGGATGATACTCTCTCCTTTAAAACTGGTATATTTGGGGCAGGGGCCGGGTGAGTATGGGTTAGTAGAGGAACATGATTAATTTAAAGATTCAAAGGAATAGCATACCTAGCCTTACACATGCCTAATAATTGGAGAGCCAGCGATTTGCAATGTGCTGTGTGATTTACTTAAAGGGTACTCGTTTTCCTTTGTAACCTAACAAAATGTACTCATTTATTACATAGAGTTTGGTTCGTAAAACCCACTTTCTGACTGTATAAAAGAGAGAAACGTTTCTGTCATTCCCTTTGGATATTGTTAAGTTCTGTTATGTGGAATTTTTTGGCAAATAAAATATTATTCATATATATCTTGCTGAGTAACATTTTATTGGATTTCCCTTGCAATCATTAAGATGAACTACACCCTTATTCCTTATCTTGTCTCTTCTCTTGCTGAGGTGAGCCTTACAAAAGTAAGGGAAAGCTTACTGAATTTCATTAGCCTTTGAACTTTTATCAACAGTATTGCCATTACGTGGCTGAAATGTCTACTGTGTGCCTAAAGAGGGCTATTCTATTTGTTTACATATAGACAGGAACTTAGTTTAAGCTCAAGTTTAATCTTGTATTTGAGCAAAAGTGTTAAGTGATATATGGTCGTGTTGTGGTGAGTCCACTGTGAATATTGCTCCTGTCTGATGCAATATGTCTCCATGCAAAATGCTGTCTTTGGTCTTCAGTAAGTTTGTTAAGTGATCCTGAAATTAATCTCACTTCCATCTCTCAACTGCTAATTTCCCATGACCCTATTTGAGATCAGTAGCATTAAACATAGTACATCTTCTTGGTTTTCTTTCTTGCTATTAAAAGTTAACCTTTCCTCCATTTCAGTTATATTAAACTTTGTATTTTATCATGTAATTAAGACTTTGTGTAGGTGAAAAAAAAAAACAAATCAGTAGTAGGTGTATCGTGTGGAACCTTGCCTTCTTGAGAAATGCTTTCTGGTAACTTTAGGAATCCTTGCTTTTCATTAATAATACTACAGTGTGTAATAAATAATGTTTTCCCTGAGTGTAGTATTAAATGTGATTTTTATGTCATGTGAAAAATGACTCTACTGTGGTATAAGTACTTGACTTTAGCATAATAAAGTCATTTCTTCTTAAGTTCTCTATCAAGGAGAAACTCACTATTTAGTGCTAATAGGTCTATAATAATTGTCTGTCACTTGCCAATATCACTTTTTAAAAGAAACAGGTCTTGCCCAGGGCCTTCACCTGGAAGAGTATTTTAGAATTTGGTCCTGTGACTTTCATTATATCCTGGTATCCCTAATTTATGAAAGGCTGTGCTTATTTTCTGTTTTGGTGTGTTAAGATTCCTATTAATTACATATTTAAGATTTTATAAAAAGTTAGCCAGTTTAAGAATAAAAGTTAAAAGTCAGCAATTGTACAGCTGGGTGTTCCAGTATCACAAAATAAGTCTTCACTAGGAGATGTTATCACCATTTTGAAAGGATTGAAAAGCCTCTTATATGCCATACAATCAACCTGCATCTCTGCTGAGAAAAAAATCATGAAGGGTATCAGTTCAGTTCAGTTCAATCACTCAGTCGTGTCTGACTCTCTGTGACCCCATGAATTGCAGCACGGCAGGCCTCCCTGTCCATCACCAACTCCTGGAGTTCACTCAAACTCTCGTCCATCAAGTCAGTGATGACATCCAGCCATCTCATCCTCTGTCGTCCCCTTCTCTTCCTGTCCCCAATCCCTCCCAGCATCAGAGTCTTTTCCAATGAGACAACTCTTCACATGAGGTGGCCAAAGTACTGGAGTTTCAGCTTTAGCATCATTCCTTCCAAAGAAATCCCAGGGCTGATCTCCTTCAGAATGGACTGGTTGGATCTCCTTGCAGTCCAAGGGGCTCTCAAGAGTCTTCTCCAACACCACAGTTCAAAAGCATCAATTCTTCGGCACTCAGCCTTCTTCACAGTCCAACTCTCACATATGTACATGACCACAGGAAAAACCATAGCCTTGGCTAGATGGACCTTTGTTGGCAAAGTAATGTCTCTGCTTTTGAATATGCTATCTAGGTTGTTCATAACTTTCCTTCCAAGGAGTAAGCGTCTTTTAATTTCATGGCTGCACTCACCATCTGCAGTGATTTTGGAGCCCCCAAAAATAAAGTCTGACACTGTTTCCACTGTTTCCCCATGAAGGGTATAGATATTCTTAAATTGGCTTAAAAATTTAGGAGATTATTTAGTGTCCTAATTTTAAGAAGTATAACTCTTTGTATGTCCTGGCACTGGTACAGCCATGTAGATGATTAAAAATCCTAAAAACACACTGGCCCAATCCCCCTGAATTTCCCCTTCATCTCTGCCTCGACCACTCCTGTTCTGGGACCTTAGGATTGAATACCTGCCCTCTACCATCCATTGTTAGTGTTCATTGCCTCTGATTGGTTAAACGTTTTACATTATCATCCCTGCATCCATGATGGAGTGAATTTCAGACAGTGAATGTGTGGACTGTGGGCTGTTTTAAGTTATGTGTTATCCTCTGGAACCCGCTTAATGAATTTTGGTTACCTTGAGATCTTCATTGAGTTTGGGAAGCCACTGGATCCAAATTTCCTGTTTGTGTTAATGCACTTTCTCCAAGTCTGATGGCCATTCCCTGGGAGGAAAACGAGCTGCTTCTTGCAACTGCATGAAAATTTGCTGCTCCCAAAGGTATCATTTAGTTGCTGTCCCCATTATTGTTGGCCTCTTTCCCTCCTGGAACCAGTGTGCTTTGTCCCCCCTTCCCCCTAGTTCCATGTGTTAGAACAGCACTCTTCCTTTGAGCAGGGTGCCATTAGTACATTTGGTATTGATTGATTGTTGAGAAACTTGAGCAGGAAAATGAAACATGAGCCTGTAGTAACTAGACTCTGATGAGTGTCTGCAAAGATGAGAGAGAAGCCATTTGTGGTGTGTTTCTGCTTCTGGGGCTCTCTGTGATAATGGGAGGTATTTTTTCCTCACTGTTGTGAAGTGCACAGTCCACACTCTCCTCTCGGGAAGTGATTTTGACACTTACTGAATGTCCTGTGGCTTTTATATTCTTACACCACCTTCTAATGAGGTATCTTTATAACATCCTTTTTGTGTAAAGTTTGCCCTTTCTCTCACTATTCACTGGGGTGTGAAAAGGACGTTTCGACACTTACGGCCACTTGGACCATGGACCTGCTGTGCCAGCAGGAACAAGTCAAGATTAGCTTCTTTTGTCCTGAGGATTCCTGGCTGGCAGTATTAGGATTTTTCTCATACTGCAGTAATTTCCAGGGGCATGTTTGTGTATAAGGATTTGCTTTTGTATCGGTTACCACGGTTTAGCATCTGGAAAAGACCTGCGGACTCTCCTGTCTTAATAGTAAGAGCAATGTATCTCTAAACTTATGTGTCTAGAGGGCAGAGCACCTTTGTACTCTGCCACCTGTAAGGTACACTCCATGTTGTTTATGTTACACCAACCAACCTTAGCTGGTAGACTTGGTACTTTGAATCCCTTTCCTCATGGCTGTAATATGACTTCCGCAGTTCCAGAGGTCAAACGTTGAGGTATAAAGTCCAGAGAAAGAGAAAGTATCCCTTTCCGATGTCTCTGTTTAAGAGCAAGCAAAATCTGCCTCAGAGCACCCCTCCCTTGGACTATCAACCCTTCCACCTCATTGGTCAGAACTGAATCACGTGTTCAAGATTCATCCAGTCACTGGCAAGAGAAATGGAGTTAGCTTGATTGGCTCAGACTAGTCCAAGTGTACGTAGGAGAGGCCGGGGGCATGCATGGCACTTGGCCGAGTAAGCCCCTGGTGCCTGCTACCCTTGTTGTCCTTTCAGGTCTTAAAAGCTAAGCGATCTCGCGGAACTTAAAGGGAAGGAGTTACAGGAAAGACATTTCTTTCCTTTTAGAGCTGAGTTCTTGATTTCAGAAGTCTGAAGTGGTTGTAAATAAAGTAATAAGTTTCCATGGATTAGGGAGTCTTTATAACATTCAGGGTTGTATTGTCTAGTTAATCCTGTTAGCACTGGTTATACATGGCTGCTGCTGCTGCTGCTAAGTCGCTTCAGTTGTGTCCGACTGTGTGTGACCCCACAGCCGGCAGCCCACCAGGCTCCCCAGTCCGCCGGATTCTCCAGGCAAGAACACTGGAGTGGGTTGCCATCTCCTTTTCCATGGCTATTTCCATTTAAATTAGAATCAAATGAAAAATCACACTAGTTGAAATTCAAATTCTTGGTAGACACAAATGGCTAATGGCTACCTTTTTACACTGTTCAAGATACAGAACTTTTCCATCTTTGCACAAAAGACTTCTGGACAGTGCTATTCAGAGGAGTTATAGGTTACAGGCAAGAGCAGTTAACATTTACTGAGTCTGTCTCAGGCACTGGGGGGAATTGCTTTGTCTCTGTTGACTGCTGTTCACACCAGCCCTCTGAGATACGCCCTTTTTACAGAAAGCAAAGTCTCTGTGGAGAAGTGGCTTCCCAAGGAGCAAGTTAGAGGCCTCTCCTGCGTAGTGACCCCTGTCTGCCTGTCCCACCCTCCTAGTCACTGGAGCTCAGTTTGAAAGTGGGACAATCTGATACTTGCATGCATTCCCCTAAGTGGAAAGCATTAGGTGCAGATGCTCATTTAAGATCTTCCTGAAAAACTTGCATGTGCATCAAGTGTTCAAGATTCTCAAATTCAGGAATGGCCCCATAGACCTCATTTCACTTTGTTGGTCTTGGGGAGTTATAGCTCTTAAGCATGAATTTTGCCAAGGATCTGTATCTTTGCCTAAAATAAGAACTGACAGTGATTGACTTGTGTACCTGTGTGTGTTCTCTCCGGAGTTCAGTGTATTGAATTTTTCACTGAAAGGGTGTTGCTCAAAAACTGGCCACAAGGCATGCTTAAGTCCAGGTTCTAGGGTCACAACAGAGAATAAAATACACAGAATTCCATTTTTACCTGGTGGAGACTGACAGTGTTACATGCACAAAATAATATGTAATCTCATCAAGTAATACTATAAAAAATACTCTTAACTCCAGCAAAGGGAAGCGAGGCCTACATGGGGTATCCCTGAATCTGAGAAGCTTGTGTATGTCTGAAAAGCATGCATATGTCTTGGATCATATGCACATTTTTTCAGGAAGACCTTAAATCAACACCTGTACTTAATGCTTTCCACTTATGAGAATGGATGCCAGTATCAGGTTCTCCCTTAAAGTCTGTCCTCCACGATGCTGTAAGAAAGAGTTGCCCCTTTCTAGCTAGCTACGGATCCATTTCCTGAACAGAGCAAGTATTCTAGGATGAGCTTGTGGCAGCCTGTGTTGTGCAGATTTCCTAAGGTATTACAGGACCAGGTGAGTGGCATGTTGTTCAGCCCTCTCTGAAGACTGGAGAGGAGAAATAGAAAGCTTGACAAGTTGACCATTCTGGAAGTCTTTGCATGAAATCATAAAGGAAGGCATCACAACTCTGGTTGTGGTGAAAAGCCCATATCTCATATTGTGTGGAGGCAATGAATGATAGCCAGGCTGCAGTAAAGACGTGATCAGATTGCTTTCATTATTACTGTTGTATTTTTGAGGTCCCTGGTGACTATTCCATGTGTCAATCCTTTGACCTAAGAGGCTGTTATGAAATAATACCTATCTCAGTATTGCTAACCATGAAGAACCCTCCAGAATAGCTGATCAAGCTGCTGTAGCATCATGAGAAAATTTAGTTACCTGGTGTGAACCGTGGTAAGTCACTTCAGAGTTGAGCAGGGCATAGCACACTTTCTTGGGCGATCACTTTTAACAGAGGGAGTGGAAAGGAAAATAGAGCTGTGAATGATGACAGACAGCTAATCGTAAACCAGCTTTTTGTCAAATATCAGCAGCTAAGTATTTTACTTATGTACCTGTTTTAATAATGACCACAGGTTCCTCCTAGAATGGATTCCGTACCTTCTGTGTATGGCTTAAACAAAAAGTATACTGTGTGTTGGCGGGGGAGGGGGGCGGGGTATAAGAGTGTATAATGTGTCTGTACATGTCACAGTGCCCTTAACTTACTACAGAGCACGTGGTTATTATCTACTTGCTGTGTTCCAAGCCCTCTTGTTCATGTTTAGATACAAAGACAGATTCATGTGGTCACTGCTTCCAGGAAGTCAAAGTCTCTTTTCTTCTCTGTTTTGAAAATGAAATCCATTATCAGTGATAGTCAGTGACTTAGAAGGTTGAATATACCAACATTGAATACATTTATCCTGATACTTCTATATTACTATAGAAGTATTACTCTCTACTGAGAGCTTGAAAAAGGTGTAAGGTCATTCATATACCAGGGTGACCCAGAAATACTCTTTGTTTAAATTGGAATGATAACATCTTATGTAAGTATTTACATCTCCATTTAAATTGTGTTCAGACTTGCATTATTGTAGCTCCCTCCATCTCCAATTCAGGATTCAAATCCAGATGCCTATTTATGGTGAAGGTCATGTGAGAAGCACATTTCTCCCCAAAGAAAAGTTGGAATTATCATTGTGTCTTTTTCCTACCCTGGAGTCTCTCTCATATCCAAGACTAATTCCAAAGGAATTTGTCATTACTGTTGACAGGAGACTTTGTTTTTGGAATATTTTTTTGCTTTAAGTTTTTTCTCCTAGATTTTTTCTTTAATCTAACAGCTCTGATTGATGCCAACTTTTCCAGGTCTCCATCTATATATAAAAAGGGTAGATTTGGGATTCCCCATCCCTCTGATGGAGGAGAAGGCAATGGCACCCCACTCCAGTACTCTTGCCTGGAAAATCCCATGGACAGAGGAGCCTGGTAGGCTGCAGTCCATGGGGTTGCTAAGAGTCGGACACGACTGAACAACTTCCCCTTTCACTTTTCACTTTCATGCATTGGAGAAGGAAATGGCAACCCACTCCAGTGTTCTTGCCTGAAGAATCCCGGGGATGGGGGAGCCTGGTGGGCTGCTGTCTGTGGGCTCGCACAGAGTTGGACACGACTGAAGTGGCTTGGCAGCATCCCTCTGATGGAAATGCAGATTAAATTATAAAAGACAGTATGCTCCTATTACAAATGTATTATTTAACATCACTATTATATTAAAATGTTTTTCCCAATTAAAAATGCTTAGTATGAAACAGCTGTTTATTATTAAAATTTTACTTAAAATAAGATAACCACACTCCATTTTTTAAAGTAAGTAGTTTTTTGTAGTAAGAAAGGAACACCATGCTCTTTTACATTATCTTTTTTTGGCTTATTCAAATACATCATGATTTCACGGTAGTAAATTATTTTTCCTAATTTCATCATGCAGACTACGACAAAATGCATAGATTCTCAATTAAGTAATTTGTCTAAAGGTAGCTGCAACTGAGTGCTGCCCTTTGCGGAATATGTTTTACTGGATCTTAAGAGCATTTAAGATCCCTTTTTTCATAGGAATTGCTTGACATTTACATATTTTAAGTGATTTTCATGAATCAAGTGCAGCTGTAATATAAAAGGTAGAAAATATACACTTTCAGGGTTCAAAGACACTTCAGTGGGTTGTAGAATGCTTAAAATACAAGTTCAGATGAATATTTGGTATTTGATTTTGAGCTCTCATTACAGAACAAAATAGATTTATGCAGTGAGAGGACAGGAAATATAATAATGAAAAATATATTAATTGATTTCAGATTTCTGTCTGTAAAATCTTGGTCATAAATACAGTTATTAGAATCTATGTTTATGGTCTTGAATTTGATAGAGAGAGAGTTATTCATCTAGAAAGCCAGCAGTCCCACCATTTATCATAATGGATTGTGAATTTATATTTCTGGAACTTACAAGTGTGATGTATGTCTCTTTTTGGTCAGGACATTTACTGCAGGAATTAATTTTAGACATTGGGAGACTTTTATGACCATTTCAACTGTTAGTTACTTAAAGATTTAAATAATTTTACTGATTTCTTGGTGTAGCCTTTTCAAGAAGAGTTTCTGTGAACAAAAAGAGTGTCATCAGTATGGAATCGTTTGAGTATCTCTGTGTTTCCGTCTGAACTGAGTTTCATTGTAAGCAGTCTTTGGCAGAGGGCCAAGTAAAGGTGATTGTTCAGAGAGTTTTCCCCAGTCTATGCCACCTGTGTTCAGTAGGTTGCTAAAAGACTTTTTAGGGCAGCAAAGTCCTGGTGGCAAGGAAGGTCGGGAATTGCTGAGGTGAACATAGTAGTGCGGGTATTTTTACTGCAGGATTTGTCATAACCTCTAATAATCCACTCTTACTAAAGAATTGGATAGGTCTCCTTCATTGTGCACTCACACACTCCATTAGGAAGAGAGGGGAAGACAGAAGAGGCAGAGGGCTCTGGGGTGGGGAGTATGTGGGTTGGAGATTGGCTCTCATGAGCCAGATTATATTGGGAGAAAAAAGGAATAGCAGGTCCTCAGATTGGGACGGTAGAACACATTTCCATACATTGCCACAAGGAATGAGGCAATGCAGATTCGCTCTTGATTGAGAATCACTGCTGTGCTAGTCACTTAGTCGTGTCAGACTCTTTTCTACCCCATCGACTGTAGCCTGCCAGGCTCCTCTGTCCATGGAGATTCTCCAGGCAAGAATACTGGAGTGGGTTGCCATGCCCCTCTCCAAGGAATCTTTCCAACCCAAAGATCAAACCCAGGTCTCCCATACTGCTGGTGGATTCTTTACTTCCTGAGCCACCAGCGAAGCCCAAAACATAATAATAATGGGTCATAACAGGATAGCGTATCATGGAATTTTTAGATGGTAAAATTGACTATAGTGTTTGACCTGACAAGCTTTTTAAGATAATTGTGAAAATTTCCTTACTGCAAGTGAGTGACTTTAAGTATTTCTTACCTTTTTTCTTGGGAGGGGGTAACAAATGTGGCATAGATTTCATTTCCCTTTGATTTCTGCCATGTCAGCCTTCGAAAGCATGGATGAAATTGATTGTAACTCACACTGGAGATGAAGAACAATGATTAGTTGTCGAATTAATCCCTGGGTTGGAAAGATCCCTTGGAGGACAGAGCGGCAACCCATTCTGTCCAGTTTTCTTGCTTGATAATCTCGTGGACAGAGGAGCCTGGCTGAGCTGCAGTTCATGGGGTTGCAAAGACATGACTGATCATGCACACACACTTACATGTTCACCCCTGATCTGTATAGTTAAAAGATGTTGCCTGAATTAAAGCACAAAAGTAGACAAGCCCATACTATTCCTTATCTGACTATGTTGGCCTGCCGCATATACAACCATGCATACATATAGTTTTTGGTGGGTCTGATTGTGGGCCTAATTTTTTGGATAATTTTCTTAATGTTGCCTACACATTTTCCCCCTGCATATAATCTCATTCCATTCAGAACATCTCTAATTTCGGTGGAAATGGCTTCATAAAGAATTTAAAACGAGCTGTGATTTGAGGTCTTCTTCTTCTTAAAAAAAAAAAAAAAAAAAAAAAAACGGAAATTAGATTTATCCAGGTTAGAATTTTATCTAGAATTATAGCTTAATAACTCTTAATATTTTCTAATTCATATTTGAATGCAATTAAAAGTTGGCTTTTTAATTTTGGGAGTGTAAAGTGAGCTTTTTTAACTTTGCTTTTTGCTTACCAGGGCATCTTTTTTCTTGGCATGGACAGGAGTGCCCTCTGTCACACCTTTTTTTTTTTAACCTTTTGCCCTTGGGTCCTGTGCCTTTAAACTCTGTGGGCAGAATGTTCTCCCTTCCCCATTTACTTTCCCCTGGACCGCAAGGTTATCACTCTCTCTGACTCTTGTTTCTCTCCTAAGACAGCTGCACCTCAGTATCTGCCGTGGTCTGCTTTACTTCTCCTTGTGCCTCATATTTGGGGAGGTTGATGCAAGGTGGGGAGAGTCGAGTTCAGTGAAAAGAAAGTGAATTCTTTTCTCTCTTTTACACCCTACAATGCCTTTTTTAAAAAGCAGAACAAAGCGAAAATAAGATACATTATGATGAAACTTCGACACTTGACCATAATTAAGCTTTTAGTTCCCATAATGTTGAGTGGAGGCTGGAAAATCTGCCAAACCTCTTATTCTATGTTCAGCTTAAGTTTGCTCTGGCACCTCAGAAGGAAGTAAAAAAGGGTTGCAGAAACTGGAGGATTTTATCTTATCCTTTAAAAAAAAAAAGCTTTGTATACTTTGAATGGCATATTAATTTCATATTCTGGTAGTTCTTTGAGTTTTGTTTAAACCACGCAAGCTGATCATATGTGACTTCTGTGTGTTAATGCATATTTAAAGATCCTTAAGGTGCTAGGGGTTAGTACTTGAATCTTCAGTTTCTCTCATAATGTATTTTGTTTTGCAGTTTAGTTACCATGGAGATGAGATATAAATCTTAATACCAAAAATAATTATTGTACCGACACAACTCAAATTTGCCACCTTGCCTTAGTGTGTTCTTTGCTACATCAGTGAACTGTTTTTGGAACAAGGTTAAAATGATACCATATTCCTGTTTTCTCTCTTTCTCCATTTTCTTTCCTAAAGGATTAGGGTAGCTTGAACAGATAGAAAAGCTGTGATAACTATTTTAACTTTTGTTCACACACACACACACGTGGTTTTCTTTTTTAAATGTTTGTTTTTTGGTAACATTCTGTTAATCTAGAATAGATAATTTATCTGGATCAATACATAAAAATTCATGTTTTAAAAAAATAACCTGATGGACTTCCCTAGTGGTCCAGTGGTTAAGAATTCACTTGCCAAAGCAGGAGACATGGGTTCATTCCCTGGTCTGAGAAGATCCCACCTGCCACGAGGCACCTGAGCCTGTACGCCACAACTACCAAGCTGGTGTTCTAGAGCCTGTGCTCTGCAACAAGAAAAGCCAACGCAGTTAGAAACCAACACACTGCAACTGGAGAAGTGACCCCTGCTGGCTACAAATAGAGAAAGCCTGTGCACAGCAATGAAGATCCAGCACAGTCAAAAATAAATAAATAAATTTATTAAAAAAAAAATCATGTCATTCTATCATATAGATGTAGTCAGACCGTAAGTTATCTGCGCATTCCTCATTGATTAGCATTTGCATTGTATCCCGCTCTCTGACACCAGTATTAATCCTGACGTGCTGGTGCTTCTGGTTTTGTAAAAGAGGGTGTCAAAAATAGGGCTGCTGGATCAAGGAATATGGTTTTATTTTTTTCCTGTGCCCTTTGGTAGTTGGCTTTTAAGATTTCATTCTTTATCACAAAGAATGGAAGAAATGAGTGGAACAGCTCCATAATACAGAGGCTGAAAATAAGCGAATCGATCAACCATGAAAAATTGCTTTTATTGGCAAACATCAGATGTTGGTTTGCAGAAAAGGCGGTTGCTTGTCTTATCAAGTATATGTCTTGAGGGCTGGTGTAGGGTACTGTGGCAGGTATGTTTCTTTGGGGGAACTGAATCTATGCTATAAACTCTTTGAAAGGGTTTCCAGACAAATGTAGTCATGTGGAAACTATTCAGAAAAAAAGTGACAGAATCTTTACAATAATAATTACTTCTGAATTAGAGACTCAGGAGATGGAATTTTAGCAGATATGATATTTGAGAAATTGAAGTGATCCAATAGTTTGCTTGTTTTATTGTATGCTGTTCATAGCTTTGAAACCACTTTTCACTTGAGCTGAAGTAAAAGAGGGAGAAAGAGGAAAGATTAACCTATTAATCTTTTAATTAGTTGACCTACCTATTGATCAATGATAGCAAAGTAATAAAGAACTCCAGTTTGATAGAAAGAAATGGTGGAGATTCCAGGGTTGCTGTTGATTTGGAAGTTTGATACATGTAGCCAAAATGAGAACCTTTGGATTGAAGGTGTTTATTGGAAAAATATTAATTTATTGAATATTACTTTTGTATATAGGTGTTTCAGGTGAATGATGTCTCTTAATTTCTTCCATAAGTCCTGAGGGGAGGGCATGGTTACTACGGTGACTTTTAGGTTTGAAAATCAAGGAATAGAGAGTTAAGTAACTTGGCTTTTGCGAATGACTTTATTCTCAGATCCCAGAAAAGGGCTTATTAAATAAGCACATAGTAAAAAGTTGGTCTATGAGTTAAGAAAACTTCAAAGCTTCTACTTGTCTATCCATGCCAGGCTTTGAGAGTGTCTAAGAGATTCCATTCCTTCCCTAAAGTGGACCACACAGAACACAGCAAAACATGATGCTGAAGGTTTTTTTCCCTCAAAACCTAGTTAATTTTCCAATGCAGAGTCTGAATGACTAAGAGGTCTCCACAGGGTGAGACATTCATGCTAGTCTGGATAGTACGCTGGGACAGGACCAGACAGCATCATTATTCATTTATATGCTTCAACTAATCCTTTTTGCAGAAGACAGTTCGGGTATATATAAATATCTCACCTGGAGTCTGTTGCTGGCACTTGGAAATTTGGCTTTTTATGTAAGTAATGTGAGAGTCCGTGCTGGAGCTCTTGTGTGAGTCTCACCAGAGCAGCACCAGACTGCACCTGGGGCTCACCAGTTTCCTATTCATTACACTGGCTATGTCTTGACCACTCTCTTGGGAGGTTTCAGTGTTAAAATCGTTGTTTCATAATCAGCGTCAATATAATCGACACCCGGAATGTTGCATGGGTTTGTGCAGGCAGCCAGCAGGGAGTGAAGTGTGTCTGCCTGCTCGAGTCTGCTCCCTACTCCCTGTCCACAGGTGACTATTGAGCAACTCCTCAGGTTATTGTGAAATCACAGTCCTATAAAGGTTGTTAAAACAAGATCGAAATCAATGCCTCAGTGACCCAGGGTTTGCACTGTATCTGATCTTGTCTTCTAGTGAAGAGTTTATTCTTTCATAATTTAATTGCCGCCTTGTTCCAAGTTGGGCTCCTTTTTGTGCCGTCTGTAGTTCTCAGTTTCCAGCAAGTGTCCTCTATCCTCACCCCCAATTAATCATTTTGATCATCTTGTCATTATGCCTGATGCTTTTATTCCTTAAAGAAAATTCTTTCAACTTTTTAACTTGCAAGACTGTAGGAAAGCTTGTGAAACAGCATAGATATGGCTGCCTCATTTCCTGAACGTGGATGTGTCTTCTTAAAAGGAAAGACTTCCCAGTGGTAAGGAATCCACCTGCCAATGTAGGAGACGTTGGTTTGATTCCTGGATCGGGAAGATCTCCTGGACAACGAAATGGCAACCCACTTCAATATTCTTGCCTGGGAAATCCCATGGACAGAGGCATCTTTCGGGCTATAGTCAATGGAGTTTGAAAAGAGATGACTGAGTGACTCAACAACAACTTTTAAAAAATACTACAATAGAGTTACTAGAAAAATGTTGGGGAAATCTTCTTTTGATAACTTAGCTGATATAAAAAGATAAGCTCAGTCTTATCAAAGGCTCACCAGCCTTAAAAATAGCTTCACATATCTAGCTCATTTCTGTGTAAAATAAACACTGTAAGACCTTGGCTGAGTTGAAGGTTCTGATTACAGTGTATTAGTTTGGTCTGGATCCCTACTGCGTCTCCAGTAGGGAGTGATGTGGAGGCCAAGAGATACTGAAAGTAGTATTAGACAGTACTGTATTAGTATTAGAAAATCAGAAATAGTATTTTCTAATACTTTTAAACTACTAGAAAATAGTATTAGATGGTACTTCTGTCCTGTCTAAACGTACTTTTACCAGTTTTTTCCCCTTTCCGTGAATGAGAGCCATGAAATTGATTTACTTCCTTAAATGGTTAGATGATTTCTGTTAACCCCAAGTTCCCATTATGATTGGAATTTTGAATTTAGTTTTCTTGAAAAGGTTGTTACTGACACAGGTCCTTCCCCTGTTGCCAGAGGAGTAGAAATTCTAGGTATCACTTGATGGTTATGGGAAGGACCAGTTGTGTCTGTTACTTTCCCTTGATCAGACTTGAAACTCAGCAGCTACCATTGAGAGGGAGCCAGGAAGCTACCTTCTGCCCTGGAACCTTACGAAGGGCTGCTCCACATTTTTTTCTATGCAACAAACCCTGTCCCTTTAGCTTGGATGCTCCAGTTTTTGATGTCCTGTGGTTGTGATGATCTGTAGCCTTACATTTTGCCACTCTTCCTCTATACTTCACACTTCAGCACCAAGAGCATTTGCCATTCCTGAACATTCTCTGATTTTCCTCTGTTAGTTAAATCTTAATTTACACAGATTTTGGAATCTAGAATGGCTTCTTTTATTGTCTTTTAAAATCTTCCCTGTCCTATGTATTTCAAAAACCACTTCTTTGCCTAAATGTTGCCGGATTTTAAAATTTTGATCCAATTTGACCTAATGACTACATGCTTCTATAACTTTGCTTATTTATTATTTTTGCACTGAATTTTTAGCTAGTTATTGACTGGACTGCTTTGCTTTGCGTACTTGTTTGTGACATTCTTGAGAGGCAAGCTTCAAGTTTGCTTCCTCTTTGAAAATTTGCTGGGCCTGGCTTGGTACCACACAGAGAGAAGTTCCTAAATAAATATTTCAAGGGCTTTATTGAATTACGTGTCTCTGTGGAACACAGAAATAACATTTCTTCTAATCAATAAATAATAAAATATTTACTTGGCAGCTTTATTTTGTAAAGATCCATATCAGTGCTGTATAGTGGAATTCTTTTTGATGATGGAAATATTCTGTCCTGTGCTAACTAACACAGTAGCCAGTAACCAGACATGGCCTTTGAGCACCAGAAATTTGGCTAGTGTAACCCAGAAACAGAATTTTAAACTTAATTTAATTTTAATTAACTTTAAATTTAAATAGTGGCTATTGGCTGGCAGTTACTGTCTTGTACAGCACAGGCAGAGAAATATTTTAACTTGGGTCATTTCCTCTTTCATTTCAGCCATCTTTATTAAACACCTATTAGGTAATGATACTTTTTCTAGACCATGAAGATACCAGATATGTTTATTAATTCCAGGACTCAGGAAGCCCTTGGAATACTGCAGAGAAGCTGACAAGATCCCTGTAGTCATTGATACAGGACACAGAGTGTGAAGCCTCAAGATAGAATTGGGAACATATAGAAGAGGGTGCTATAAATCTATGGATCATTTGTAGCTAAAATCATGAAACTGTGGGCAGTACTGGAGAGGTCAGGGTGGGCATCACAGAGGAGGGTCACTTGAAGTGAGCCTGTCTACTGGGACACAGCAAGAGTGCATTGGCAATCTGTTTCTAGATGCTTGAAACATGGTAGATGTTCCTCAAGCGAGCGATTAACTGTATCCGAAGAAGACTCCCATCAAAGTCCTATTACTTCGTCCATTTCTTTGACTCTAAGTTGTAGCACTTAAACTTCCAAGGCTTCAGGTACCTGGTGTACTTAGCTTATATAGTTGACCCTTGGACAACCAAAGGTTTATCTGAGTATAATTTATAGTTGGTCCTCTGTGTCAGCGGTTCCTTTGCATGCGAGGATTCAGCCAGCCATGGACCATGTAGTTCTGTAGTATTTCCTAGTGAAAAACGCTCACCTATAAGTAGACCTGGAACGATTCAAACCACTGTTCTATAAGGGTCAACTGTAATTGAATCTTCACTGTCTAACACAATGCCTGTCATGTGGAAGGGGCACAGGAAACGCATTCCTTCACTGATTCACTCATTCATCTATATGGCAAACACCTGATGGTCTGCTCCAGTCCAGGTGCTGCGGCTGCACTGGAGAACATGACCCTTTAGGTCCCAGGTTCTATGAGACCCACATTAGTGGGTCATTTGGGCAAGAAATTCCTGAATATCAATAGATAAAACTGCTCTACGGTAGCCACGAAGGAAATTAATGGGCTTGTGATAGACAGAAGCTATAGGTGATCTATTTTACGTAGACAGTAAATGAAAATCTCCTAATCATGTGATGCTTAGGGAGAAAGAATTCCAGGCTGAAAGAGCCAGTCCAACAAAGATCAGGTGGTGGGAGAAAGTGCATGAGTTGCTCTACATCTTGCCGAAGGCTCTGACAGTCTGAGTAAAGTAAGGGGGATTGGCATCCTCTGAGTTGAGGCCCCAGAGGGAGGGACGGAGACAGGCAGGAGCCAGATTCTACAAAATCTTCTAGGATGTATGACACAGAATGAAATCCTAAGGAATCTGAGAAATCATTAAGGGTGGGCAGTATTTATATTTTTTCAAGAAGATTGACGTACATACACACACACTCAAAAGGATACAAGTGTGCAGAGTCTTAGTTGATCTTAAAATTTCCTGTACACTTGTGGTCACTTGTGTTGATATTTTGAGGTAGCCTCCTCTTGGCCTTAGATGAAGATCCATTAAGAAACTGCACAGAGTTCTACATTCTCATGGGAGTGCTTGAAGCTAAGCAGACTGGGGGAACATCTGATGAATCCTTGGAGAAGCAAAAATGGAGGACATAATACTGCACAAGTAGGTTTTGACTCCTGGTCTAATTTTAAGTGTTAGGAGAGGCAGTAATTGGCCAAAAGAGTGTGATTGTCCCTAATTGCCTCCCTAATGACACAAGCCAGTGTTGGGAGCTGAAGACCTGGTGCTTGGCACTGTATGTCCCGGATGACTTGACCCTAGAGAGAGGAGACGAAACTATCTCCCAGGGATGAGCCTTTTTTAAGTCCTCCAGGCAGTGGGGATGCTGACAGGGGGAGTTGAGTCATGTACATTATGTAGAAGGACTTTGCAGGAAGGGACACATGAGCCAGCTCAGAGTACCCATCCGATCAAACCTTCTAGCTTTAGGAAGATTGATTTCTGAACTTGTCTTATTTAAGCCTTTGCCATAATCAGTAGAGTATGCCAAGAAGTTGAAGTAGCATAGATGCTGTTGCATTATATTCATATTTCCTCTTCTCTTTTCAAACCCCCGTTTTTTGTTTTGTTTGCGTTCCTTTTTTTGCACGTGGGCGTGCATTTCACCTGCTGGCACCTGCAGGTCTTTGCTTGAGGGTTCTCCAGGGCCACAGGAACCTGCACATGACAGTTGGGGAGGGCCGGGGAAAGCCATGCCCTGGAGCCAGTAGCTTTCAGCCATGGATTGATCAGATTTGAATAATACTCCCTGTCTCCCCGTTGTTTCCTGGGTCACCTCTCAAATGAAGTACTGCTACTTGAGTCTTGTCTTCAGGGTCTGTTTCTGGGGAATCCTAGGCTAAGAGGATATTAAGAAGAGTTGACACAACAACTTCACGGCCACAGAACTTCATTACCAGATAAGGAAGTCACATATGAAACCAAGGTTGCATTTCTCTGAAAAAGACAAAGTCAGGATTATTGTATAAAGTATAATCAGGTCATGAGAATTTGCTCGAAATTAGTCATTTAATCAGTAGCTCTAGGTGATGCCTTTGAACTGTGGTGTTGGAGAAGACCCTTGAGATTCCCTTGGACTGCAAGGAGATCCAACCAGTCCAACCTAAAGGAGATCAGTCCTGGGTGTTCATTGGAAGGACTGATGATGAAGCTGAAACTCCAATACTTTGGCCACCTGATGCGAAGAGTTGACTCATTGGAAAAGACCCTGATGCTGGGAGAGATTGAGGGCAGGAGGAGAAGGGGACGACAGAGGATGAGATGGTTGGATGGCATCACCGACTCGATGGACATGGGTTTGGGTGGACTCCGGGAGTTGGTGATGGACAGGGAGGCCTGGTGTGCTGCAGTCCATGGGGTCGCAAAGAGTTGGACACGACTGAGTGACTGAACTGAACTGAACTGAAATGCTTTGGAACTTGTTGGTCCAGCCACTGAGGTGGTCATCACTAGTTGTATAAAGTCCACTTTTCATTGCACATCACTAATCTGATCAATAAATGGTTCGTTGGTGTTGCATAGAATGAAAAGACACTTCAAAACGATTCATTTTTTGGATTTGCGATCAGTTCATGTGACACCAGAGAAGGCAGTGGCAACACACTCTAGGACTCTTGCCTGGAGAATCCCGTGGATGGAGGAGCCTGGTAGGCTGCAGTCCATGGGGTCTCGAAGAGTCGGACATGACTGAGCGACTTCACTTTCACTTTTCACTTTCATGCATGGAGAAGGAAATGGGAACCCACTCCAGTGTTCTTGCCTGGAGAGTCCCAGGGACAGGGGACCCTGGTGGGCTGCCGTCTATGGGGTTGCACAGAGTTGGACGTAAGTGACTTAGCAGCAGCTAGGTGATGACAATCAGACTTTGCTTTGTCATTTTGCAGGAAGGACCTTTTTGTAAAGTGAAGCTGGAAGATAGAATATTGAGTGGGGGACAGGCAGACATTTAGGTGCTTTGTGAAAACTTTGGGAGTGCTCCATGGAGGCTGTCATGAGTGTCCTGTGTGACACAAGTCGGAGGCAAACTAGATTCTACTTCATTTGGTCTACAAATTGTGTGTCTGTCTTTAAACTAGCTTCTACTTTTTATTTAAAATTAATTTTTTTCCCCCTCTGTGTGGCATATAGAATCTTAGTTCCCCAACTGGGGATTGTCTGTAGCTCCTGCTGTGGAAGCACAGAGTCCTCACCACTGGACTGCCAGGGTATTCCTGGTTTTCTAACTTTTAAAAATTGGGGATTTTCATTTAAAAGGCCACTATTAATGTCTTCCTTCAATGAAAATCACAGTGCGCACATTCTAAATGGAACTGTGAAAGTGAGACATTCTGACCACATGGAGCCCTCCTTCCTGCACGACTAGCGCTCCTTTCTAGTCCCACCTTGCTGCTCCGTCATTTCTTTCACTGGGCATTTTCCATTATCCGTCTGGTCTAGGGAGATAGTTGAATTTTCATCTATGATCTAAGAATCTTTTTCAGTTCGTTCACTATTTGAAAAACTTCTTAAGGCACTCCTGCCAATTAGCTTTCAATATGAAGATAAAAGATCTGTGAAATTAAAATGCATCTCTGTCCCATCTTCTTTGTTTTAGAGAGTGATCTACTTAATGGTGTGATACTATGAGTTAATGGGGTTCTGTTAACGAAAACATTGATTAGCTAAGAGCTGTCCCAGAACGGGCCTCCAGAAGGAATGGGGAGGGATTTTTGTTATTATATAGCTCTTAGAGTGTCTAACTTGGGTCTCTAGTTAGTTAATTTCAGCTGACTTCAGAGTGTCTGCCAAAAAGTTGAGGGAACGTGTAGATATTAAAAGGATTTGGATACAAAAGGTTCTGTGATGACCTCTGTAGGGAGAAGGATGATGTTGCTGTTACATACTGGGAAATTCATCACTGATTTCCTTCTGCCTACACTTAAAAAGTTCATAAACCTTTAGGAGTGGAAGAGCCAGTGAAATGGAACTTGCATAGTGGTTCCTATAAAATTGGTTTACTTGTGTGTGCATTTCAGTTAAACCATTGAAGGATGACTGGGTTTATGAGCATTCAAAGTCTTGTTTTTCTTTGGGAATAAATGATAGGAAAAAAACCCCTGTAACTTCAGTTTGAGGACTGTCCTTTGAAAGATCATTGTTTCAAGTCCATTGTATTTTCTGGAGACTGATGAGGACTATTCTCTGTGGGGCAACAGATTTGGGACACATGGCATTTCTTCTCCTGTTTTGGTCCCTTCACTGAAGAAAATTTTGTCTGTCATGATGGTAGGCTTTTTACCAGCATGATAACAAGATTTAGTTTTAAATATACGCAAAGAGTTGATTTTCAACTGAATTGTGAGGAGTGTTGATTACTTCAATTAACTGAATTGTTTAATAACTATTCTTCCCATTTTTCTTAATAAATGTGATTTAAATCTGTCAGGGCTTCTGCGTATCAGTAGTTGACCAGTGGTGCCTCTGAGTGAATATAATTCCCGTTGTGAGCAAAGATGCTTACATCTTTGTAGGTAATTTGTAGAAGTGCTGTGTTAAAAGGGAAACATGCATTCCAGCATGACGTTTTAGGATTTGTACAGCAAGGAGCAAGGTCCTTCGTGCTTCCGTCTTTCTTTCGCTTTCATTGAAACATTTTTATAAACATTGTTACTTATCTGGCTGTGCCAGGTCTTGTCTGAGGTACGTGGGAGCTTTAGTTGTGGCACGTGGGGTCTAGTTCCCTGACCAAGGATCAAACCTAGGCCCCCTGCATTGGGAGCACAGAGTCTTAGCCACTGGGCCTCCGGGGAAGTCCCTAAAACTTGTTTTGCATTTGCTACGTCAGGCATTGTTTATTTTCCCAACTATCACTAGGCTCATTTGACAAAACTATCAGTGCTAATTTAATAATAGATGATTACAGTGCTTTATGCATCAGCTGAATCATGTGTTAAATCAGTCAATAAATTGAGTGTGAACCATCAGCTAGGCTGGTGAACCCTACCTTCCCACTCAGGTGGGATGGAAGTTAGACATGAGACAAATAATGTCACCGCACATTGATTTAGAGGAAGAGTTTGGTGTGTAGTTAAACAAGCGTGTAGGGTGAGCCAGAAACTGGGAAGTGGTAAGGAATAGAGAAAGCAGTGGTGGTAATTGAGGCAGGGTAGTCTAGAGGGACAAGGATCAAAGAGAATATTTAAGAAGAAGATGTAACCTAGTTGACCTGGGTCGTCACAGAGCTCTTGCTTGCCAGTGTGATATTTCAGCTCAAGGTTATATCCAGGATGTGCCGTTTCTTCCTAGGGTAACCACTACATGAGCGTGGTTGTTTGTATCATTTTGTAATTCACTTTTAAAAGTATATATTTATATTATCCACTCTGTGCTAACTACTGTCCTGGATCCTTAATGGGTGTTCACTGCAGTTCGGGTGGGAGACACAGAGGACAATTCACATGCTTTGGAACTCAGCTAGAAATTGTCCTAAGGTATTAGATGGTGACAAAGAAAATTTGTGGGTAAGAAGGTGATTCTTGTCCTGAATCACAGGGAATCACAGAGATCACCTGGCTGAGAAACACTGGATAAAGTGTGTTGGTCTTTGAGAATGATATTGTTTTCAGTGGGATAGGACCTGTTTGCAGCATATTTGATGCAGCGGACAAAGTGTGAGAATGATGTGGAGATCAGAGCTGGCCAGGTTCACACTGGGGAGATGCTGACACGCCCCAAGCCCTGGAATGAATTTGAGGGCAGGCAGTGGAGGTCCACGAGCTTGGATTTCCAACCAGGAGCCTTCTTGTTGGGAGCCTTTGTGCCATGTCTTGAAATTTGAAACGGAGAACTAAGAACTGAATCTGTGAAGGAGATTGACTGGGTTAATTTGGGGGTGCTAGCAGGGTGTCCTATTGGAAAAGTCCAGCAGGCCATTGGCTATTTGAGCCTGAGGTTTGGGGTGGGATGAAGATATGGGATTAGTTGAGATCATTGAAGGGTAATTTATACAGCAACATTCCCTTTGAGAAATACTGATTTTTAAGGAGCCGTTACTGGGAGAGAGACCTCAAAAGAGAAGGCTAGAGATGGTGAAACATGCACAGTGAGACTGGAGTTTTGGGTGAAGCACAAACTGTTAAAGAAATTTTGAGGAGGAGCCTTAATTGGTGCCACTGGAGCCTGACTCATAGGACTCTGCCTCCTTTACTGAGCACTTGACCTGCAGGGCAAAGCTACATGATAGTTGGGGTGGGGTGGGGGGTTTATTGGTCAAGAAGTAGCTGCTGCTGCTGCTGCTAACTTGCTTCAGTCATGTCCGACTCTGTGCGACCCCATAGACGGCAACCCACCAGGCTTCGCCATCCCTGGGATTCTCCAGGCAAGAACACTGGAGTGGTTGCCATTTCCTTCTCCAGTGCATGAAAGTGAAAAGTGAAAGTGAAGTCGCTCAGTTGTATCTGACTCCTAGCAACCCCATGGACTGCAGCCCACCAGGCTCCTCCGTCCATGGGATCTTCCAGGCAAGAAATAGCTGTTCTCTAATAGTTTTCTAAATGTGTATCATCATAGATAAATGTTTTTGATTCTGCAAAGGCATATTTTTAACCTCAGAAATATGTGTGTGTGTGTGTGTGTGTGTGTGTGTGTAAAAGGTATCATAGATTATTCCTGGAAAGGGTACCGTAAATAGAGAAATTGAGGCAGACTTACAAGCTGCCATCTGTGTTTTACCGTTAGCTTTTATGAGGCACAAAACTAGGTGTAAGTTTGTTGATCTTCATAGTTAATCATTTTTAAGTTTCTTGTGCATGGTACTGGGAAATTAGAAGCTTGATAGTATCATCTGGTGATCATGATCTATTTCTTCTGCCTGCCCACAGCCCCCCCCCCCCCCCCCCCCGCCCCCACCTTTTTTACATGTAGAAGCAAATACCATTAACAACCAAAATGACCCATTTGCTCTCATTATGAGATACAATTCTTTTCAAGAATTTTAGTATGCATATCCTTGACCTTTTTTTGGAATTAAAAATTATCTTGAAAATTTACTGATCCATCTGTAATTTCTGTGGTGTGCTCAAGAACAGCTTAATAGTCTGAAAACGGATGAATTTAAAATTAGAGAGTTGAAGGTCGTAACCCAGCAGTGATAACTCAGCTAATGAAATATTCATTTCCAACTAGGAAGTGGCACTGTACATCAATATGTTGTCACTGTCTGTCATTGTTACGTAGAGTGCAGGTATATTTATGCATTTATAAATAGCAGAGGGGGAAAAAAGAGGCTAATTACATGCAAAACTGTGATGGAAATTTTCAGGGCTGTGCTTCTAACAGGCAACTGCAAACCATTTTTCCAGGCCACGTTTATGAATTAAGTATAGGTTCTGCACATTAACCTCTGCTGTATTTGGTTTGCAGAGTGATGTAATTAGACAGAGGAAAATTCAGGAGATACACATGCTTTTTTAGGTCATATCCACACCAGGGGTTTGTTTATACAAATGTAAAATGAAGTGCAGAATTTACCACTTACCTCAGAAATTTAAACGAGAAACCCTTTGGGTTGAATAATCTAGAAAATTGTAGAAGATATATATTTATATAATTAGCTTTACCAGTTAGGAATGAATTTACTTTAGCAAAAATCAATGTAATTATCCAGATAATTCAAGCTAATTAAAGTCTTTCCCAAATCCTTAGATCTTCATTAGCTGCATATTTCTGGTAAAAGCAGATTTGGGGGTGTTAAATTAGCTTTATAATTTGTGTCAGTCTTGCTCTATTTTGTTGTAGACCTGGCTTCAGTTGATAGTGTGTTCTTCAGGGACAAGATACAGTGGGAAATATAAAACATTACCCATCATACCAGAAGCCTGCTCACCTTCCTATTGATAAACCTTAGACTACAGCAGCATGTTTATATCAACATATACACAGACAGCAATAAAGAATTCATTAGAGGTCATAGAAACAGGAGTGAGCGCATATGTAGTGTTGGGATAATATCCTAATGACCAGAGTGTTTTACACACACACACACACACACACACACACACGAGCGGTCACTGGAAATGAACTCAACCTCATCTCACCCCTTCCTTTTCTTTGATTTCTGTACTTCCCTTGGCCTGGCGGGAGCCTCCCCTTTCCGCTGTTGTAGCTACCCATTGCCCTTTTCCTGTAGCCCCCTCTCTAAACTGACAGTGTCAGCCAGTAGTTAGATTTATAAATAAGTGCCACCTTAAATGGATGTCCTATATAGATTCCCAAATCATATGTGCCTCTAGCCTTTTCTTCCCCTCCGCTGTGGAATTTCAGAAAACATACTTTTCCCCGGTTATCTGAGGGAGGTGGAGTAGGTGGTGTCAGATGTTCTCATCCTCTTGGTTGCTCAGAAATTAAAAGAGGAAAATTTGCCTTGGGCAGTTGTTCCTTTATTTTAGCTTCTGGAAATTGCATTTTGTTCTTTTTCTTCTGCCTCGTTCCCAGCTTCTAACATGAGAAGAGAACACAGCCTGTAGCTGGAGCCCACCTTGTGCCCAGGAAGGCATAATACAACCACACCTAGTTTTGTACAGTGTTTGGCTGTGGGTTGACTTGATAGCTGAGCCTTGCAAAGTGTTTTGTTATCAGTTAGTCACTAGTTACGGTCCTTTCCCTTTGGAGAGCTTTAAGAAAACTGTAAAATGGCCACTTGGGTTTGTCATAATTGTTGTAGGAATTCAAGGGTGGTTGGAGAGTCAAGGTAGGGGAGATCTGGAAAAGAGGAAAGAAACACACCCCATAGAGGGAGTGTTAGGAACAGGCAGGAGTATGATTTTTGGAGGAAAGGGCTGCTTTTACTTGCATGGTCCTTCTCTTTTTGTATTTGTATCTAAAGATTTTTAATTAAACATAAGGAATGACATCTGCCTATCAAGTTTGGGAATTACAATATATTTTACAGTAATTATTCTCTGTCTTATTATGTCAATTTGAATATGCTAAATCTGAGGAAAATTAGCATGTTGTCTCTGAAATGTCCCACTGGGAATAGAAGTTGCACACACTGTACCTGTGCTTAAATGACAGGGAAGAAAGATGTGCAGAGTTCTTCCTGAGTTACCACCGTGGTGATGTTCCATGTCTCATTGCCGGCTTTTCTACGCAAAGTACAGTTTCAGCTTTTAACATATTTCCCAAAGGGGTAAATAGTAGGTAATCTGATGTGTTCCCTACCCCTGTCTTGCCTCTCCCTCCTTTTCTCTCCCCATAGTAACCACTAGGTTATTCTCTATTTATATTCCTTATATTTCCTCTTGATGATTAAAGTTAAGGAAAATGACTTTGGAAAGAATCTAGCAACGAGAAAAACTCGGTGCAAGGAATATTGAATTCATGCTGTGACTCCCTTTTCTGCTTTTTTTCTGAGCGGACCTGATTGGGTCTGCTCAAAACATTTTCTCAGTTTGAGAAAACTTCTCTGTGTTTAGTTTCAGGGGATCGGTTACCTCATAGGTGTTTGAAATGGTGGAGGTTCCTAGTGGTATCATTACTCTTTCCATCTGCAGTGATCTGTGGAGGAAAAGGTCCCTGTGAACACGGAACTGTGCGGACGGTAACCAAGTCACTGGGATCTGCTTTATTAGATGCTTCTGGCGGGCGGTGGGGGGTGGGGGGGGGAGAGCACATAAATGCTTCCTCACTGACCTCATGGACTGTAAATGTCTGCCTTTGCCTGTTCTGGACCTTAATGATCATTTCTTATTAGAAGCCTTTTATTTTGATGTGATGGACCCAACGATATCACAGTGGTTCCTATGGAGTTGTTAAAGTCAATTTGTTCTTCGAAACTTCTTAAAAAGGCCGATTTATTGACTTGATGGGCTGTAAAGCTACTTCCATCTATGACAAGAATTACCATTTTAGGCAGGCATTCATGCCCACGATGGCTATACCTTGTTATCCAGTGGAGGCCTGTTAAAGTCTGGAATGTAGGCTGTTTATTCCCCCAAGGACACTGTCTCCACCGTTGTACTTGTGTCTTGAAGATGGTGCCTGATGTGCGGGAGAGTACCAACAAGTGGGTCTGTCTGAGAAAAATAAAGATCTGTGGTGGTTTAGTCACTCAGTCATGTCCGACTGTTGCGGCCCCAGGGACTGTAGCCTGCCAGGCTCCTCTGTCCATGGGATTCTCCAGGCAAGAAATTGGAGTGGGTTGCCATTTCCTTCTCCAGGGGATCTTCCTGATCCATGAATGGAAGCCAGGTCTCCTGCATTGCAGGCAGATTCTTTACCAGCTGAGCTACAAGGGAAGCCCTAAAGATCTGTAGCAATAATCAAAGCAACTCAAGACAATAGCTCCCAGTTTCAGAGACTGCTGCTGCTTATTGTTTCTTAAGAATTGGCTTGTTGGCCAACTTCTTCCCTTTCCCAGTTTAATAGCTATTTATTCCCATGGTTCCAACTCTTATTTTTCAGTATCAGAGGGTGCAACCTTAGTATCAAGGCTGGGATTCACATTTCATGCCACTTACATTCATAATCAATATTTTTAACTGCAGAAATCAGAGTATGTAGTATTTCAGAGCTCACTGCTTGTACTTGAGACAAAGTATTACAGTTTGTGATTTGTTAATACATGAACTGTATATTGTCACCCTGCATATTTAACTTATATGCAGAGTACATCATGAGAAACGCTGGGCTGGAAGAAGCACAAACTGGAATCAAGATTGCTGGGAGAAATATCAATAACCTCAGATATGCAGATGACACCACCCTTATGGCAGAAACTGAAGAGGAACTCAAAAGCCTCTTGATGAAAGTGAAAGAGGAGAGGGAAAAAGTTGGCTTAAAGCTCAACACTCAGAAAACGAAGATCATGGCATCCGGTCCCATCACTTCATGGGAAATAGATGGGGAAACAGTGGAAACAGTGTCAGACTTTCTTTTTTGGGCTCCAAAATCACTGCAGAGGGTGATTGCAGCCATGAAATTAAAAGACTCTTACTCCTTGGAAGGAAAGTTATGACCAACCTAGATAGCATATTCAAAAGCAGAGACATTACTTTGCCAACAAAGGTCCATCTAGTCCAGGCTATGGTTTTTCCAGTGGTCATGTATGGATGTGAGAGTTGGACTGTGAAGAAAGCCCAGCACTGAAGAATTGATGCTTTTGAACTGTGGTGTTGGATCTTGAGAGTCCCTTGGACTGCAAGAACATCCAGCCAGTCCATTCTAAAGGAGATCAGTCCTGGGTGTTCATTGGAAGGACTGATGCTGAGGCTGAAACTCCAATGCTTTGGCCACCTGATGCGAAGAGTTGACTCATTAGAAGAGACCCTGATGCTGGGAGGGATTGGGGGCAGGAGGAGAAGGGGATGACATGATGAGATGGCTGGATGGCATCACTGACTCGATGGACATGAGTTTGGATAAAGTCCAGGAGTTGGTGATGGACAGGGAGGCCTGGCGTGCTGCGATTCATGGGGTCACAAAGAGTCGGACATGACTGAGCACCTGAACTGAACTGTTTTAAGAAATGTATTACCTAATAAGATTTCATGTGAAATGAAAGTTGCTCAGTTGTGTCTGACTCTTTGCAACTGCATAGACTATATTGTCCATGGAATTCTCCAGGCCAGAATACTGGAGTGGGTGACCTTTCCCTTTTCCAGAGGATCTTTCCAACCCAGAGATCGAGGTCTCCTGCATTGCAGGCGGATTCTTTACCAACTGAGTCACAAGGGAAGGGATCAAGACTCCAGGTCATTTCAGTGAGCCTGGTACTTTCCAGATCTCATAGGAGGTGTGACAACTATGTTAATGTAGAAGTTGTCATGAATGCACTTGACATTTTGAGAGTCCTGCAGCGTCTGTCATGTGAATGGTTTCTGATGATTATTCTCAAGTATGTACTGCTAAAAGTACTGAGGTGTTGCTTAGGTTCGTAAATGGAAAGAAATGCTTAATTCAATAACCAGTGTAATGTCGTTGAGAATAAAAATAATTGTTTTTTCCTTCCGAGTTCTTACTACAGGTTGTTCTAGACCAAGGTCACAAACTTTTCCTGTAACGCCAACATGACAAATACTTCGGACTCTGTTGGGTAGATAGCCCCTGCTACAGCTAGTCAGCTCTGCCTCGTGAAAGCAGCCAGAGACAGTGCCTCGACCAGTGATCATGGCTGTGTTCCAGTAAGACTTGATTTAGACAGATGGAGATCTGACCTTTGCCCATGGCCATTGTTTGCTGGTCCTTTTCTGGAGGAAATTTCTTCTTGCCAAGACTCACTTATCACTGTTGGTGACAGAGTCTCACTTTGGGCCTTAATCACGGATACTGCTGTTTGTTATGCACATGACTTGCTTATCGTTCGTGTTTGGGTGCTGTGTTCATCTTACGTTTCTTTTGCACTACATTCAATTTAGTGAACATATGCCTCAAGCCCTGCCGTCTCTGGTGTCTTAAGATACAAAAAGATGATTAAGACATACTGTCTGCCCTTACAGAACCTTATAGTGGTTGGGGAGATCAACACATAAATGGGTAACTTTACTGTTGTTATTGCTAGAGTAGCTATGCATAAAATGTTACTGGGTCCACAAACAGGACAAAAATTAATACCACATTTCTTCTTCAGGTGACGTCTCAGTCCCTTGCACTCAGTCCTTTTTATAGGAAAGAGTTTTCTCTTTTCATGGCCCGATGTATCGGAAAATCAATCTATATCTAAATAAATGTTTTATTTAAAAAGAGCAGAGAGTTTAGAAATCATAAGTGTCTAGATTATGGTCATGGAGGGATTATTCACAGATAGTGATAGCAGATTACTTTGGATATGCTTTGTTTCAGAAGAGTAGGTATTAATTTTCGGTTTCTCTTTCAAATGAGGAGAGGTAAAGATGACATGTAAAACATAGTCCTCTAATCCGGGGGAGTGAATTTTGTGTGAAGAGTGCATTTCCACAGCTGGTGTATGCTACCTTGGTTAAGATCCTGTTCATCAGGTTATTCAGAGCTTCGCTTTGAGCAGCTCTTTCCTGTTACTATCAGGGTCTCTGTGGCCATGGGGTGTTTATCTGCTGGGTTTACTCCAGTGGATGGTGTTCACCTGAGCGTGAAGAGTTCACAGGCTACACCTGAGCTCCGTGGGGTAGACGTGCGATCACTTGGTGGGCTCTGTCCTGGGCGGCGGGCGTGGAGGATGACTGCCCTCGCCCTAGCTCACACCTAAACTGCAGGAAGCCTGAGGACTGAGTGTTTTTCCATTGGTTGAATGTCTTTATCCACTGAGGTTTTGGGATGTACTGCTGCGTGGTGGGCTAGTAGGATTTGTATGGTCAGGCCACTCACGATGGCTGTTGTCTTGTCCTCTGTCCATCCTCTGGCTGACCAGTGCTTGCTTCACCTGTACTTAGGTGTGGGACTGATCTTCCTAGGTACTTGCCCCAGGCCCCAGCTGTGGACTGTTCTTATCAAAGGGGTGGTGCACTCCTCCACTGGTTTCCATGGTAACTAATGAGCCCACCTGAAGTCAATGTCAGTTCCTTTATTACTGGTAATCCACCCTCCCCCTCCACACTCCTCAGGGAGCGAAGATGACTTAGGCCGCCATGTCTTGCCCTCTGTGTACTGCTCGAGGTGGGGTGTTGCTCCAGGACCTTGCTTCAGACCTGTAAGCTCTCACATCCGTTTAACTATTGATGTCTCTGTTGTTGACTCCGAGCTCTTTCTTTGGCCTTTAAACGGCACAAGCACAAGCTTGTAGACCCGCGGGGTGCAGCCCAACAAGTTGCTGGTTTCTTCCCTGCATTGTCACAAGCCCAGGGTCCATGTGAGAGCTATCTTGTCTTCACAGCTATCCTAAGACCCTGTTTATCATGAACTTGCAGTGGAATGAAAGGTGCTTTTGTCCAGTCAGATCAGATCAGATCAGTCACTCAGTCGTGTCCGACTCTTTGCAACCCCATGAAATGCAGCACTGCGACCCCATGAATCGCAGCACGCCAGGCCTCCCTGTCCATCACCAACTCCCGGAGTTCACTCAGACTCACGTCCATCGAGTCAGTGATGCCATCCAGCCATCTCATCCTCTGTCGTCCCCTTCTCCTCCTGCCCCCAATCCCTCCCAGCATCAGAGTCTTTTCCAATGAGTCAATTCTTCGCATGAGGCGGCCAAAGTACTGGAGTTTCAGCTTTAGCATCATTCCTTCCAAAGAAATCCCAGGGCTGATCTCCTTCAGAATGGACTGGTTGGATCTCCTTGCAGTCCAAGGGACTCGCAAGAGTCTTCTCCAACACCACAGTTCAAAAGCATCAATTCTTCAGCACTCAGCCTTCTTCACAGTCCAACTCTCACATCCATATGTGACCACTGGAAAAACCATAGCCTTGACTAGATGGACCTTTGTTGGCAAAGTAATGTCTTTGCTTTTGAATATACTATCTAGGTTGGTCATAACTTTCCTTCCAAGGAGTAAGCGTCTTTTAATTTGATGGCTGCAGTCACCATCTGCAGTGATTTTGGAGCCCGGAAAAATAAAGTCTGACACTGTTTCCACTGTTTCCCCATCTATTTCCCATGAAGTGATGGGACTGGATGCCATGATCTTCGTTTTCTGAATGTTGAGCTTTAAGCCAACTTTTTCCCTCTCCTCTTTCACTTTCATCAAGAGGCTTTTGAGTTCCTCTTCACTTTCTGCCATAAGGGTGGTGTCATCTGCATATCTGAGGTTATTGATATTTCTCCCGGCAATCTTGATTCCAGTTTGTGTTTCTTCCAGTGGTTTGGTTTAAAATCATACTTGATGGCAAAACTCAGGCCAGAAGCTATTCTTCTGAAAACATCAACATTGAGTTTGTTTCAGCTTCAAGAGTTAGAGTAAGAACTATTGTGGAGAACAGAATTGCTGTTGATATGTTACTTACCTTCATGGTTAGACTCTGGATCAAATATTTCTTCTAAAGTGATGAATATATAGTTTCTATACATGTGCGTGCTTGCTAAGTCACCTCAGTCATGTACAACTCTTGGTGACCCTGTGGACTGTATCCTGCCGGGCTCCTCTGTCCATGGCGTTCTCCAGGCAAGAATACTGGAGTGGGTTGTCATGCTCTCCTCAGGGGGGTCTTCCCAGTCCAGGGGTTGAATCCATGTCTGTTGTGTCTCCTGCATTGGCAGGCAAGTTCTTTACCACTAGCACCACCTGGGAGGCCCTATATGTTTACATGTACAAGTGACTAAATGTGTCTGGGGTACCGGACCCTTATAGCTACTTACTTTGCCATTGATTTCACACTTTGCTTCACTGAGAGAACTTCTCGGTCTCTGAACGCCTTCCATCTCTAAAGTACTTTGGCTTCTCTGATTTTTTTTTTTGTTATTGTTAGTTTTTTCTTGGAATTCAGTTATTCATGTTGTGATTTATTTATTTTATGTGGGAAAGTATGTCCAAATAAGTCTTTCATCTCTTCTATAAATAGGTATAATAATTGATTTTGTTAAGTGTCTGTATATCAATAAGACGAAGATCAGATAAAATCTGATCTTTTGATCTGTGGTATATTACCAAAGGTATTCTTGGTTGAGAAGAATTATAAATCACCAGCTCTTTTTTCCTCTTACTGTGTTATCTTAAGTCATGGGTCTTCAGTTTAAAATAACAGTCCAGTCAAGTCCAATCAGTTGTTGTAAATTAACCTTGAAACAGGGGAAAGGAGTATGATGTGAAGGGATTTTTGTTATTTGATTTTACTTATGTGCATGTATTTATGCAATTAATCCTAAGCTCTTAGATCTCTAGCTTTGGGGGTGGCTCTGAGGAGCCGGAAGCCAACATTTTTTAGTGGGTGGGATGAACAAAGTCAGCATTTATGTGGGATGCTTAGAATGTCTTGTTTCTTAGATTTGTAATTCAGGTTTGCTCCCACAGAGATTGAAGATGATTTCCTATTATAAAGATGAGTTCTTTGAGACATGTTCCAACCTTTGATTCAACATCATAAAGTAACTGGAGTAACTAAAACAATCCGATTGCATAGATAATCTGCTTGAGGCAGAGATTGGGCAGGTACTGGTAACAGTTTCAGGTTCTCAGGACAGCTTAATTCATAATAAATGTATCTATATTCAATGATCATTCTGCAAATTGCAGGTCTACGTGCTAGCTGTGATGTTAAGGCGTTATCTTGTATTCAGAGGTATTTATTACTGAATTTATTTTAATCTTATCCCTTTTTTTTTTGGATTTAGTTAATGATTTGCAGAGCTTTAAGAGAAGGAGAAAGCAGGAAAGTACTTATTTAAATGCATCTTCATGAATAATAAGCGGGATCCTGAGTTCTAGAGGCTGGAGCGTCTCAGTCAGTAGAGCTCATCTTCTGCTTGGGTTGCTGTGGCCTCAGAGCACAGAGCTTTGGGGGGCCAGAATGATAGGATCTGTGGCCTTACAGTTGCTTCAGTGTCCCCAGAAGGGGCCCTGGTAAGGACAGGGGTGCTGAGCCCTAACCCCGTCCTCAGCTTTTGAGACTGTGGCTTTGCTCAGCCTTGAGCCTCCCCTTACTAACCTCCTGTGGGCACATGCCATGTTTCTCTCAGATCTTGGCCCTTGCCACCAATGAATTCAGGAATTTGCATTCAGATCTCAGATGTGTTTTAAACATTGTCTTTAACTCTTTTTTCCATGAAACACCCCAGCCCACAGCTTACCATTCATTCATTAAATTGCAAAGGCGATGAGTTGAGAGTGGCACAAGAAACCAGTGGAGGAAAGGTCTCTGGGGTTGAGTGGGCATCACTGTTGGCAGTATCTCAAGCTCTGTCTCTCTTGGTCCAGTCTCTCTGTTCCCTAGGTCCCCTCTCCATCCCACCCTCTATGCAGTTCTAGTCTGGCTGTCCCTCACAGGGTTCAGAACAAGTGTGGGCCACTTAACTAGCCCAGTGGTAGTTGAGACATGTTGTTCCAGCTTTTGCTACCACATTATCAAGTAATTCAAGGAGCTAAAATAATTCTATTGCATAGCTAATCTGCTTGAGACAGAGATTAGGCAGGTATTTGCAACAGTTTTGGATTCTTGGGACTACTTTATTCATATTAAATGTGTTTTGTTCTGGTTGTATGTCCCAGGCGAGACTGATAAGTGTCTCACTTTAGTTGGCTGGATGGCCTCCTTACAAACAGAGAGTTTATCTTCTTTTGCATGTGTTTATTATCCAGAGGAGAGTGTGTTTCAGTTTTGGCTTTCTGAGGTCAGCTTCTTGGCCTGAAAATTACAAAGAAAATCTGCAGCCTCTTGAACCAGCTGTACCTGAAGGCTCATATCTTCAGGTTCCAATTTAAGTCAGTTAATTCCCTTTATCTCCTCTTTATCCACTTATATTCATGTCCCTTTCAATCAAAAGCTACCCAAGTATTATACTAGGGAGAGGGGCACATAGAGTCACCAATTTAAAACAAAAAACAAAACAAGCTAGTATTCCCAGCACAGGACTTTAACCTGCAAGTTGACAGGGGTCCCGGTACGACTCTCGGGATGTGGTCTACTTGTCTTTGCTGTGGCAGCCACCATCACCACCACCCCACCCTTCTCTGCCAGTTTTCCTTTTAGCTGAAAGGATCAAAATTAATTCCAAGTTTGGCTAGGTTGTAAAAAAGAAACTGTGAATCACGTGCTCTGTTTCTCCCTGCTGTACAGAAATAAATACCTTTTTGATTATTCAATTGTAGCAAAACGGATGTTTTCCCATGGCATGTTGAAGTTGTTCCCACCAGACAATGTTTGTGGAGTGAACTGGTGGTCACGGAAGGGGTGACATCCTCCGCAGTGGGTAGTGACCCAGTTTCTGTGTATCTTCTTAGTCTTGGAGGCTCACTTGTGTGTTCCCTTTGCTCAAGGGCCTCATGGCTCTGTGAGCACAGAAGATGATTTTAGTTAAATGCTTTTATCTAAATCCTATCATTTTTATTTTTTCTACAACTTTACTGTTTTTTATACTCACCCCATTTTAATATTTTAAAGAATCAGTAAAATTTATGATGATTAATTATTATGAACATGTCTTTGGGGTATCTTTTTTTAAAGGACATGGGAGATTTATTGTTAATTTTAAAATTTTCCTTGTCTTTATTTTTCTGTTGCCATCTGTTGGTTTAAATTTTCTCAGACTGTTTACAGTTCCAATTTTCCCTCCATACATTCTCTGGAATTTGGCTCTTCTTTCCTGACACAATAGGTCAGGTTTTCAAAAATATGGCCCCTGTGTAACTTGACTTTATCCATAGTCAACACACTGCCTATGCGTTCTGAAGTCTTCCATCTCTTAGGTCTTTGAGCAGATGTTAACTGTTTAAATATTTTGTTGTTTGGATGTAAAAAAATTGAAATGTAAGATGTCAGTGATAGCATGCTTTGCTTATACCCGAGCAGATTGCTGCCTTCAAATTAAACACACACACGTATTTAAAACATGGAGAGTTCCCCTTATGCATTTTAACCATAATCTACAGGTTGTATACTCTGAAAAATAAGTTAAATCCATCAGGTTATAATGGAGATTTTGTTGCACCCAGAGGATATCTAAAAAGTGGTTTATTTATTCTCTGAATTGGTTTACATCAATGGGCCTTTCCTGGTGATGAATTCAGACTTCCCCATGGGAGTGAGAAAGGAATTTAGGAGTGGTTTATGCTCTGGTTTATGTATTCGTGATGGTATTTGGTCATCACATGAATGACTAAAATAAATGAGTAGTAAGTTGTTGACGTATAATCAGCTGGGGATGCGATATTGCCCTTGGTAGTGGTAATGGCTTGAGCAGGATCAATGACGAGCTTCATGGTCTGCCTGACACTGTGTGCAGGGTCCCATTGAATCCTCCAGACAGCTCGCATGTGTTGTCCCTATGATGGCCCCGTTTTAGAGATGAGAGAACTGGGGGTGAGAATGGTTAGCTAGTTTTCCGAGGTCATACAACTGAAAAATGGGGGAACTGGGGCTCTAGCCTGGGAAGTCTGAGTCCAGTCTCTGCATTGCACTTCCGTGTGGTGTAGACTTGAAGAGCACAGGCTGTGAAGGTGAGGAGGACTTGGAGCCTCTCAGTCTTAAGTCAAGTAGATGGAAACAGTAGCTGCCTTCAAAGTGAGGTTAAATGACAAAGTGGAGATGCCTGACTGGTAAGTGCTCAGTAAATACTAACTATTATCATTGTAATTAAGGCTATTGATTAGTATTGTCTGTAGAAGTAGATCTATATCGTGCCTCCTCCTGCCCTAACCCCACCCCACCATGATGTAGAGGCCTCAGGGTAGTAAAAGTTCATTATAGCTTTGAGTGTAATCATATCCTCAGGTAGATAATGCATCACTACCTCTGTCGTACATGATATATTAAAATATTGAACAGCAGTAGATTTCTCCTTAACTTTATTCAGATTTCGTCCTTGGCCTGTTCGCCACCAGCCAAAATGAGGAGAAATTTGTAGCTTGGTCCCTCAAGTTGAAAGTGGGCATTAATATTAGCAAATTCCCTTTAATAATCATCACATTAAATTTGATGACCAGAGGGGACATCCTTATAGCTTATAACTGAAAATAATGTCTCTGGGAGACGAGGGAGCGTTTCCCAAATGTTCACCACTGAGCAAGATTAAAGAGACCAGAGACTGGGGCGCCCGATGGCTGGTGTTATTAATCCAGTGGTCCACACGCAGGTAACTGGCTTTGGGTTTCTTGAGCATCTGTGGCCCTTTAATCTTCACTGCAGAAATAGAAAACAAGATTGTAGAAACTTGTCTTGGAGCAAAGATTATTGATACTTTTTCCTCTTACATGACTCAAAACAAAAGAGAGCTGTGATAAATAATGACTCTAATTCTTGGGGTTATTGAAGAGGAATCATTAAATCCAGCAGTTTGGAGAGCTGATAGCTGCCCATTCGAGAACCTGAATGGGTAGAAGCTGGTTCCTTGGGGCAGATGAAGCCATGTAATTGCTCAGAGAGGGTTGAAGGCCTGTGTGGCCTCTGGGTAAGAATTGAATGTTTGACAAGGTGGCTGAATCCTCTCTTTCCAGTGCAAGCAAAAGTGTTAATTGGTCTAATTGGATTCTTTGAGATCCCATGGACTCCTTTGTCGCCCGCTAGGCTCCTCTGTCCATGGGGATTCTCTAGGCAAGAAGGCTGGAGTGGGTTGCCATGCCCTCCTCCAGGGGCTCTTCCCAACCCAGGGATCAAAGCTGCCTCTCCTGTGCTGCAGGCGGATCCTTCACCGCCTGGGCCACCAGCCCAGCCAGGTTAAATGTGAATTCTTAAGGGTGGCCCCTCCGGAGCACTCTTACCTCCGTATGTCCTTTGTCATTGCTATCACCTTGTTATTTTATCACCTTATTGTTTCTGTCTCTTACTAGACCCCAGGGTAAGGACTGTGTCTCTCCACTGTCTACTCGGAATCACTACAGGGCCTGCTGACACTTTGTTCTCAAAAGCGATGTAAATGCTAGCATCAGTGACTGGTTTACTTCGTGATAGCACTGTTTTCTCCCAGTTGAAAGGTTAGTTTTTGGCCCCAACTTTATAAGTGTGGAAGGTGTCAGGGTGAAGGGCCACAGGAAAAGGCAGAAAGCACATCTGTGTTCTCTCAGGTTATTAGAGACCGGGGATCACACACGTGTTTTTGCTACTCTCTGTGACTAAGATGTCCATCATCAACTCTTGGAGCCTGATTTCCATTTTATCCCTGAATGGCAGAGATGATGTTTACCATGTTGCAGTCTTCCCCTGAGGACTACATGATGTCATGAATTTCATTGATGCTGAAGATTTCCCCCCTTCTTCTTCACCTTTTAATATTTCTGAAATCAGGATGTAATTTCCATCTAGTAGTGTTTGAAAACTATTATCTGGGGCTTTTTTTTAAACAATGAACATCAGTGGAATTGGGATGGTGTCCTCAACTTCATGAAATAAGGTAATTACTGGAGGTGTATCGCTGTTAGATCTGTAAATGTTTGTTTCCTTATCTTTGTCCTCAGTAACAAAGGAGAAGAGAACATTGGTACAAACATCACTGTGAGAAAGAAAGGCACCTTCCTGTGGAAGAAGCACAGGCCTGGGAACTGGGAGGCTGGTTCCTTTGCCGAATCAGCATTAGCTGTAGATGGTAGTCATTACCCATCCATTTTCTGCCGGGTTTTGTCAGTCAAGGATCTGGCTTCGTAAAGAGGTTCCCTCTGTAGTGCCGCTGATTGCCACTGGCTCATTGGAGCTGTTTGTTCGGAGTTGTGAAGCCAAGCCCCAGGACTGTAGGCAGATGTCAAAATTGTTCAGTGCTGACTGCCGTGAGCCTGATGTGCAGAAGAGCACTTTCGAGCAGCCAGTATTTCCACTCCCGGGTTTCCTGGTCTTCAGCTCTAATTTGTAATGTCACAAAGGCAGAGAGAAGATGAGTGGGGCCCTGGGGCTTGAAGAAGGAGAAAATGAAGGAAGGTGGAAGGAAGAAAGGAAGGAGAGAAGAGAAAGAAAAGAAAAACAGGGCGTATGGAATTTTTCCAGCATAAAGTACAAGAAGTCAGGAATTTGAGACTATCTGCTGAGTCTAAGCATGTAGTAGTTTGGTTGGGACACTTGGTTACTTACTTTTTTCTTTCTTAAAATATTTCTCTGCATTTTAACATTGAGATAATTGCATGAACTATTTCTTATAGGGATAAACTTTTATGGTCTTCTTTTTCTAAAATCTTACCCTGCCCAGTCTAGTTTGTGGCTTCTAAAGGGTTTACTGGCTGTGATGTGGGAAAGAAACGTCTCAGATGATTGTGAGAAGTAATGAACACAACTGGAAATGTACATTATAACTCAACATTCTAGACCCCCTTCTCTCCTCTAAATTCCCACCAAAATATGTGACAGTAAATGACAACTAGTTAATTTTTTTTTGGTAGTTAACAAAGGTTCATTAGGCGTTGAATATAGTGTCAGGCATAAAATTACTGTGTCAACAAAGGTCTGTCTAGTCAAAGTTATAGTTTTTCCCGTAGTCGTGTATGCATATGAGAGTTGGACCATAAAGAAGGCTGAGTGCCAAAGAATTGATGCTTTTGAACTGTGGTGTTGGAGAAGACTCTTGAGAGTCCCTTGGACTGCAAGGAGATCAAACCAGTCCGTCCTAAAGGAAATCAATCCAGAATATCCATTGGAAGGGCTGAAGCTAAAACTCCGATACTTTGGCCACCAGATGCAAGGAGCTGACTCATTGGAAAAGATCCTGATGATGAGAAAGATTTGGGGCATGAGGAGAAGGGGCGACAGAGGATGAGATGGTTTGATGGTATCACCGTCTCAATGGACGTGAGTTTGAGCAAACTCCAGGAGATGGTGAAGGACAGGGAGGCCTGGCGTGTTGTCATGCATGGGATCACAGAGTCAGATACGACCGAGCAACTAAACAACAATCACCAGCACATGAAATTATCAGTATAATGCTGGTTGAAATAATTTGCAAATTACTGCCCTTCCTCTGAGGCTTGTGTACAAAAGCTGGCCCAAGTGGAAATTAAAAATTTTCAGTCCTCTTCCTTTTTAAAAAGTCTGTTCTTGGCCACCCTCCTAAGACTCAAAGTGTTGTTGCTTTAAAATTTTTTAATCTTTGAGTTTTAGCTTTGTATTGGAAAGGTCCCTTAAGGAAGGTTGTTTGTTTTCATTTTTAAATGTGTTCAGTTGATAGTTGGCTCAAAAATAGCCAGTGTGCTAACTCAAGAGTGGGGTCAAAGGACTGACTAGTGACTTAAATTACCAGCTTTTATGAATGAGTGACTAGAGAATAATGCTGTCAGTAGAACAGCGTGGAAGCAGGATGGGTCTTAGAGTGCTTGTTGATAAGGCAGTGCTGTCTATTCAGGCCAGCCTCTGCTCCTGAACACAGTTCCCCAGTCCTAGGACTGGAATTTTGGAGGATTTCTTGACTTGTGTATACTTTTCTTCCAAGTTTTAGGGACACTGTTATCAGTCGCTAAGTCATGTCCAACTCTTTGCAGCCCCATGGACTGTAGACTGTTAGGCTCCTCTTTCCATGGGCTTTTTCAGGCAAGAATACTGGAGTGGGTTGCCATTTCCTTCTCTGGGGGATCTTCCTGACCCAGGGATTGAACCCATGTCTCCTAAACTGGGAGGCTGATTCTTTACCACTGAGCCACCAGGGAAGCCCATTAGAGACATAAACAATTATAAATATAAACATGTTATTTTAGAATACTTTTAGGTTTAATGGAAACATTGAGAAAATCTCACAGAGTTCTCATATACTCCATATCCAGTTTTTGCTGATAATATTGACCTATTTACTTTATCATCACTCTTGAGCCAAAGGTGATCCATTGTTATTAAACTCTCTACTTACTCAGATCTCCTACTTTTTACCTAGTGTCCTTTCTTGTTCTCGGGTCCCATCCAGGATATTGCATTACCTTTGGTTGTCATGTCTCCTGAGCTTCTGCTGGGCTGTGACTGTTTCTCACACTTTCCTTGTTTCTGATGATCTTGACAGTTTTGAAGAGTACTTGTCAAGTACTTCATAGACTGTCCTTCAGTTTGGCTTTGTGTGGTGTTTTCCTCATGATTGGATTGGGGTTGCAGATTTTTGGGTGGTAGGTCACAGATGTAAAGTACCATTTTCATTACTTCATATTAAAAGTGCATTCTATTAACACTGTGACTGTTGATGTTGGTGCTGGTCACTGGCAGTGTTTATTAGGTTTCTTCACGGTAAATTTATCGTCCACCCCACTACACACACACGCACTATATTCTTTGGAGAGAATTCAGTCATGACTTTAAGAAGCTGGGTGTTTCGCTCTACCTTCTTGAGACCTCCTTCTCCCCTTCCTGAAAAAATGTGTATTGATTAATAAGGAGTTAATTTGATTCTTAATTTGGGAGATGGTATCCTATTATAGTTAAGAGTGAAGATGATGAAGCCAGACCAGCAGGATGTGAATTTCCTCTCAGCTATTTCCTGCCTGTGTAATAGGAGTCCTAACAGAAGTATAGCGACTGCAAAATGAAATACCCTATGGTGCAGTGCTTAGCCCTGGACCTGGCAAATTCTTAATATGTATTGCTTAATAAAATACCATTGTGATTATATAAACAAACTAGTTTTTACATGTCTAGTCTTAAATTGATTTCAGTGTGTTTTTTCATAAAAGCAATTTTGTAGAAGGTGGTAGGATTTCTAGGTGAGTTGAAGACAGGTGACAGGCCGCTGCAGGCCCATTTTCAAAATTGAGAACAATCAAATAAGAAACCGTGGTTTAAAAATATCCTGAGCCCTGGTAGAAAATAGAGTTTTCATGAGAAGGGGAGTAGGTGTAGAGTCTACACAGACTCTCAGAGATGCGCCTTACTGCCTTTGCTACTTTAGAGGTTGGTTTTTCTTGATGAACAAGCGTCCAGAGCCTGAGAGTTCTGTGTGTGGTTGTCCCAGCTCTCTTTCCTGTCTCTCAGGATGGGTGTTTCAAGCTGGAGGAAGAAAGTAACATTTCCCCATGGTGTTAGGATGCAGAGAGGACTGACCTGTGCTGTGGACATAACTGTAACAGTTCCTTTATGGAAGGAGAAGGATCAGAAGGAAACCACAATGTGTTCAAAGTTCTATTTGAGGGGTTTCTAGGTGGGAGTCCCCGACCCTGCCCTGCAGGTGACAGTGTCCATCTGGGAAGTGACTTTCTGGTGAGGTACAGACTGTGTGACCAGCTGTTCCTATAAACAGATGCACTGGCAGCCCAGGGAGGTACTTCTGAGGTGGGAAATGGTTCCTGACTGCTTAACATAGCTTCAAGAGCATGTATATTTTCATGATACTTCCCAGTGGTCTGTACCTGGAGGGCATAAAAGTGTGTGTGCGTGTGCTCAATCTCTTAGTCTTGTTCAATTCTTTGCGACCCCATGGACTGTAGTTTGCTACAGTCTGGATTTTCCAGGCAAGAATAATTTAGTGGGTTGTCATTTCTTCCTCCCGGGAATCTTCCTCTCCCAAGGATGGAAACTGCGTATTTGTGTCTCCTGCATTGGCAGGTGGATTCTTTAGCTCTCAGCCACCTGGGAAGCCCATAACTACCCATAGACCTTCCAGATACAGATCACTGGGAAAGAAGGGGAGGAAGAGGAAGGCATTGGTTTTAGGAATACCCCATTGACAAGTTAAAGCAGAAACTCAACCCAAGTCAGTTTCAACAGTAAAGGAAAAAGATAAACTTTGTTGTCCTCGATTTTCATTGGTTCCAGCTGCTCAGGACCATGGCGAGAGAAGCTGTCTATTTCTGTCTCTGGGCTCTGCCACCCACAGTGTCTGCCTTATCCTGAGGCAGGCTTCCCATTGTAATGGCAGTGTTGCTGCCCACAGCAGCTGGTTATCTTAGGCTAACTGAAGTGCATTTGCAACCTGGAAGGCTGGGTGTAACCTTGAAAATTAATTTTTAAACTATGAAAATGATCAGTAACACACAGAAGTCAAGAGAGTAGTGTCCCAGCCCTCATACTCATTATGCAGCTTGGGTGGAAATGGTTTTAATCATGAGGCCGTGATTTGGATAGGGAAGGTGTGGCCAACCTGGACAAACTCTGTCACCCAGACATGTTGAAAATGGTATCAGGAAGATGACCAGAGGGTGTGGAAGCCCACCACCGTGTTCCTCCCACAGACACTGGGTAAGGCCAGCCCCAAGATGTGTCAGGCAGAGTTTGTTTAATAGCAATACATGGTGCTGCAGAGGAGATGGCCCTTGCTTTCTCTTCCTGTTCATGTCTGCATCTGGAGAAAGTTGACCATATTTTCACTGTAGGCCTAGGTTTCTTTATCAGTAGGAATCAGTGTATAGTTTCTGATGGAAGTCTATTAATCCAAATCTAATTATTAATTAAACCTCCTTTTCTGCCTCAGAAATGATACGGTTTGGGTGACTAATGATATGAGTCAACTGATGGAGCCCTTGATAGAAACTCGCAGTTTCTGATTCCTGACCATGTGGCTCTTTGGCGTGCCAGTTCCTAGGACATCACTTTCACAGAGGGATGCATGCACATGGTCCTGGTATGAGGGAGGCCAGGTAGACTTGGTGAGTGATGGGGGACCATGGGATCGGAAACAGCCAGGCCCAGTCTAAAGATACTCGTGTTTAGGTTTGCTCAAGACTCATGCTGGATATAAAAACGTATATGTGACTAAATTCATATCACATGCCCTTGATGTATTCATCTTCTTCTTTATAGGGAAATGTTAACGATCTGGTCCCTGAGAAGGAGGCAAACTGGGGCTCACAGGCCAGATTCATCTGCCTGGTTTGCAAATAAAATGTCACTGGGACACAGCTGTACGCACTTGTTTATATGGTGTCCATGCTGCTTTGGCACCGTACACAGAGACAGAGTCTAAAATATTTACTGTCGGGCCCTGACAGAAAGTTTGCCAACTCCCATTGTAGAACAGTGCTTCCATTAGGAATCTCATGGGAACCATAAATTGAGTCACACTTGTAATTTAAATTTTCTAGTGATTTCATTCAGTACAGAGTCGTGTCCAACTCTTTGTGACCCCATGGACCCCAGCACGCCAGGCTTCCTTGTCCATCACCGACTCCTGGAGTTTACCCAAACTCATGTCCATTGAGTCGGTGACGCCATCCAACCATCTCATCCTCTGTCGTCCCCTTCTCCTCCTGCTCTCTATCTTTCCCAGCATCAGGGCCTTTTCAAATGAGTTAGCTCTTTGCATGAGCTGGCCAAAGTATTGGAGTTTCAGCTTCAACATCAGTCCTTCCAATGAACACTCAGGACTGATCTCCTTTAGGATTGGTTGAATCTCCTTGCAGTCCAAGTGACTTCATTAGAAAAGGAAAAAGGAAAAAAAAGTGAAATTAAGTATAATAGTATATTTTATTCAACCCAGTATTTCCGAAGTACTATCATTTCAACATATGATTGATCAAAAAATTATCCGTGAGATGTTTTACCTTCTTTCTCCTGCTAAGTCTTGGAAGCCCAGTGTGTATCTAGCACTGTAATGACACCTCAATTTGGACTAAGCCGCATTTCAAGTGCCTAATTGGCCATAGGTGGCTTGTGGCCACCGTATTGGATAATATGGTTCTAGAATGTATGTTGGAAGCCTATCTCTGAGGCTGCTGCAACTCAACAGTACCTTTTCAATTTATGTTCATGTTTTATTGAACAGTTGACGAGCTGTTTTTCCTGAAAAGATTTTTCTTATTGCTTCCTGAATATTGATTTTGTACAAGAACAGTGTGGCAGTGTGAATATCCATTGGGCCAGCTAGGCTTTCTTCACTGGTGATATGATGTCTGGGAGTGGCTTCTTGGTGCCGGTAAGTCATTTCTTCTCCAGAGGATTCAAAATATCTATTTGTCTTAGATCTTCTTGATCTGTTAGAATAATCACCAAGCATTTGGGAAGTTAACAGTAGCAACACTAGGGTCTTTTTTTACTTCCTCTAGGATGTAACTGTCAGGTATGAAAAATCTGCCATGGCTGGATCCATTTACTGTATTAATCACTACCTTTCCCTTGGAGTTGATTTATGGTTCAGTGGGAAGTTCTGGAAAAGGCATTGTACAACCAAGACCACATTCATTCATGGAGAATTTAGAATACAGGTTTGAAGAATAAGAACAGTGTCCAGGGCCCTTAGGAAAAAGTGTTCGGTCACTTAATTTCCCATGAACTTTCTGTAAGAACCTTTAACCTTGTCCTGTGTATTAGTTTTCTAGCATCTTGCACACGAGAGAAGGGGAGTAGTGTTAATTATTCCTGGCCAGCTCACTATAAAAGGTATCTTTGGATTACTCCCACGTTGCCATTGCCATTAAAATTTTTTTTTTAATTTATTTACTTGGCTGCACTGAGTCTTAGTTGTGGCATGATATTTGTTGAGGCAAGTGGGATCTTTAGTTGTGCCGTGTGAACTCGTAGTTACAACACGTGGAATCCAGTTCCCTGACCAGGGATTGAACCTGGTCCCGCTGCATTGAGAGAACTGAATCTTAGCCAGTGGACCTCCAGGGAAGTCCCACCATTGTCGTTTGAGGTTTGATACAGAAAGATTTACTTCCCAGACTACATTTCTTATTAGGAGGATTCTGACTTTGTGGTGCATTCTCGGGTTAATGATTAGAACTAGATTAAGCATTCTTTTCACTGGGCTCTGAGTTCTGTCACCTGAATAACTCAGTATGTTGGGGAAGGAGGGTAATCTCATGTCCTAGTCAGATGTGGTTTGCTTTAATATCTCCCAACAGATATTACAACCATCTTTATCCCAATGGTACCATGTGGTAGACTGTTCCCAGCAACCTCTTCTGCCGAGGGGTTAAAATAAACCTGGTCAACAGTGCCTTTTTGTTGAAGGGTGGTTTAAAAGTGCTGATGGTCAGCTTTACTTTCTTGTATGCTCATTCTTTATTTTTACTGCAGGAGTTACTGACTTTTTTTTTTTTTTTCTGTCAAAAAAATCTTTATTGATACATCAAAAAGATGAAAAGATGTTGTAAATGTACTTTGACTTTTTCGTTTCTTTGTGGCTTCCTCTCCCCAGCTTTTAAAAATGGGTCTCATAGCATCAGGCATTTACCAAAGCAGCAGTTTTGAAGCCTAGAATCTCCCTCTTTCCTGATGTATGAAGGCTACATATCTCTTGGCATTTGCCTTTTGGGGGGGTTTCAGTTTTTTGTTAGCACACACTGTGAAGAGTTTGGCAGATCATTTGGGTAAAGATAGGTCTGATGCTGTTTTTGGCACCCCGTGTATTTGGTGATGGCGGCGGAGGCATTGGATATCCAGAGACTGGATAGACCTGCAAATACTGCTCAGCAATGCTAGGAGTGGCCTAAGTAATGTTAAAAGGGACTATCACGTTAGCTCTAAAGCCTTGGTTGTCAACTGGGGCCATTTTCTCTCCAGGATGACGATTGACAATGTCTAGAGACATTTCTGGTTGTTCTGACAGGGCTGGGGCTACCAACATCTAATGGATTGAGGCCTGAGATCCTATACAGCCACATGGTACACAACAGCCTCCCGAAGCAAGGAAGCATCTGGCTTGAATTGTCCCTAGTGAGGAAGTTGAGAAGCCCGGCTCTAAGGATGCTTTCTAGGGTTGAGCTGTGGCCTGTGTGTTTGTTTCTCCTCTGTTTTTCTGTTTCTTCTCTGTTTTTCTGTTTCTTAAATATGCTAAAAAGTGAAAAGCCACCAACTATATCCATAATAAATTTCATCTTAAAGAAAATCCCAAGTCTACTTTTCCTGCAAAAAGGAGAGGGGAAAAAAACACACACACACAAGTGGCCCCATGGTATGAGTTACCCACGGATGATATTAAATCTTGTCCTTTGAGGACTGTTTTCTGGGTTGGGGTAATTAACAGAGCCCAGAAAGTCATGAAGTCTCTTCTAAAGGGTGTCACAGATTTGGTCCCCAGATGAGCCACCCCACTAGGAAGTGTAATGGTACAAGCTGCAATTACACCTCATGATGTATTTTCTATTTTCTAGAAGCAGTGTTCTCTAGTCATTCGTACTAGAGGAAAACTCAGGCTTTTTTCATTTTAATGTGTACTTTCTTGTGAATGGTAGGTGTTGGATAGACAAAAGAGGGGGAAATGAATTTACAAATGTTACGCTTTGCAAAGTGTGACATGACCTTTTGTTTTTACCTTGTGGAACTGTGTTTTCTATTAAGCCGTCAATCTTATTTTCTGTTTGCCATTTCAGAAGAGACCACAGACCATTTTGCAGATTTTGATGCATAGTGAGAAGATTTGGTGGGATGATTGCTAAAGTTCTAGAATAGACTTTTGGACCTACTTTTTTTTTTTTTTTGAATGGACAACAAGTATCAAATGTGCTAAGTATGGTGTTATGTGCCTGGGTGTCTAGTAGGGTTTGCATTCAATCTTTAGCCTGTGTTCATGGGACAGGGACAACTTCAGTGATACTTCAGCATTACCATTTTGTTCTTTCAGGAGGGAGGGAGGCAGGGAGAGAGAGAAAATCCAATTATAGCAAGAACACTTGATTGAATAATCTTGGAGTGGACTTTGTGGGCAATAGTGGTGTTGGGTAGAAACAAAGTTGGGTTTCTAAAGTTAGTGAATGTGTCCATCTGTCAGAACAAGTGCATGTGGGCAATCTCCTTCCAGAATAAATCAAAGCCTATTTGCAGCGGATGGGTTTAAGACTTTGTTTCGCCATCCTCCTCTTCCAAGTTCTAAATACATATGCCCTGTCTGTTCTGGGACTCATTTAAGATGCAACGAGTGGAAAATTGAATTTAATGATTAAGTCCCTTTGATTTCTGAGTCGTGGAAATTCTTGTGATTTTTGTGCTTCTGGATTTACAGTGCATCTTAATGAGTATCTCTTTTTTTTTCTCCTTAAATGATTTTAAAAATATGATTGAATAGTTAGTGGGTTGTGTTGGTTATGTTCATGGCCTAATGAAGGGAGAGGAGGTGAGAAAATAGTTTTCCATGAGCCCCGGCTGAATCAGAGAGAGGTAATTATTCTTTAAATACTAAAATAGAGTTTTACTTATTAGAAGCATAAAACCAGCATCCACCATCTATCTGATTTTTTGCTGTTGATGTAATTTTAGGAAATTGAATGAACCGAGATGGAAATTAGGTTTCATCCTCAGCGGCTTATGTACCCTGAGTTCTATTAGGTTTAACAGGAGTTTTGCAGGTGGAGACACAGCGGGACCACAGCTTTTATCACTTCATAAAGAGAGAATACAGGATCATCCCCTTTATCTTGCTTTTAAAAATTCTTCTTTTTCTGCACCCAAGTTATTTATCGCCTGCTTGGAGTGGACAATTCAGGATATTGTGTTTTGAAAAAGAAAAAGAGAAGCCATTCAAATTCCTGTTAAAATGAATGGCATGAGCTGTATATCACTTTCTGACTTCTGAGACTCCTTATAAATCACAGAGAGCGAGAGGGCATTCTACCATTGGTCAGTGGGAAAATGGGAAATTTAATAGTTTGTCAAAGATTAATAAGAAAGGATTACTGCTTAGAGAGACCCTGACGTAGTGAGCAAGTTCGTTTTGAAGTTCATCAGGCTCATAAGCAGATGGAGAGTTTAATTAGAGTTACTTGTCGTTACTCACGTTTGCTTCTCCTCAGGCCCTGGGAGAAACGTGTGTTAACTGTGCCAGGGTCATTTTCAGAACTTAGGTTTGACCTCTAGAGGTGTGGGTTTTTCTTTTTATCCTCTCTCCATGCTGCTTGTCATGATTTAGGAGCTGGCGACTATCTCTTAATCTTGGTCACTTCTCTGTCACAGGTGTTAATCAATATAAGTCCCAGAGGTTTTAACTTTATTAACGTATGTTTTAATTTATTTTTATTATTTTGTTTTATTTTAAATTAGTTTTTATTGGAGTATAGTCGCTTTATAGTGCTGTTATAGTGTTAGTTTCTGCTATATTGATAACAGACCAGATGTGCGTGTAAATATATGTGTGTGTGTACATGTATGTTTATATGTGTATATTTGAATGTTATTGGGATGAGATTTACTCTTTCAAACTCTGAACCACATATTGAGACTGTTCATGCCATTCTTACAAGCAAAGCTCTTTCTTTCTGTCTTTCCCTGCAAGTGGCTTAGAGAATGACTGAGAATGCAGTTTTGATCTTGTGTGGAGCCAGGAACACTCTGACATATGGTTCAGCAAAGGTGCACAGGCTTAGGTGGTCAGCACTTGCTTCTATTAGCACCTGTTTATCAGATTATTGAAAGGCAAGCCTGCTTTCCTCAGAATGTGCTCCCTGAGGTTATGTAATCCAGGCAGCGTCCTGATATCTGAATACAATCAACTCTTAGCACGTGTTACCCGAACTCAGAGTAGATTCCTCAGGGTCAGGGCTTTTGTGTAGATGTAACCAAATATGCAGGACACATGATAACCCTTGTCAGGAGCTTTTCAAAACTGTAGTTGCTGGAGACAAAAGCCAAAACCAATAAGAGAATCCACTGATCTTTTTTTTTTTTTCCTGCACAGCTATTTTCAAGCAAGTAAGGTGCAAAAGTGTTAGTGGTTTAGGTGTCGAGTAAACTAGAATTCCAGGAGTTCTCAAGTCGTGCACCCCTGGGGACCTTTGTAAGTGACACCCCTCCCCTATTCCACAACTATGAAATCTGTTCCCCCCTCCCCAAGCATCCAGAAAATTTGTATGCAGGTGGTCCCTTGGTTTGATTTGGGAATCCCTAATACAGGTTATCAACCTCATCATAACGTTCTCTGGCAGGAATTGATTTCTTTGAATGTAAGTCATTTAAATTCCATAATGCAATATTGGATCTTAGAGCAGATTTAATTATGTAACACAGACGGCTGTTTTTCACGAAACACACCAAGTGAGGCCGACAATCATTGGAACATATAGAACACTGAACACAGGTTTGTTGGCCTAGATAACATTGAATTAAACTCCGCCCTTTCTTGCCCTCCCACACAGAAATTGGCTAAGGTATCCCAGTGAAGGTTATCCTCAAATCCAAGCCTGTTTTTCATATCTGGCCATGAAAAAGGCTTTTAAACTTGATTCCTCTCCTAATGGAGCCTTTTGATCCAAGTGGTTTGAGTTAGATCTTTTATTATCTTAGTTAATGAAAACTGGACTGTTAATATAATATTAACTTAAAAAAAGTTATTTCTTCTGGAACCTCTTGGGTTTGAATTTTTTTTATTCCATTAGATGTATAACCTTAGGCAGGTAACTCTACCTTGCCACACCTTGTTGCCTACCCTATAGAGATGAGGATAAAAGAATTTGTAAAGATATCACAGGAATAAATAAAAGAATGTGTAAAGCATTATCTTCTGCATAGGAAAGACTCAATTAATGTCATATCTTCTTACTATCCTGGGGGACGGGGATATTACAGAATGAATGTATAGCTGATCAGACTGTAGTCAGGAGCTTGCAGCCTCAAATTTGGTGTAAGGTATAGGACTGAAGGCTATAAAGGGAAAAGAGAAAACTGATTGCATTTTTTGTCAAATTCAGTTCAGTTCAATTGCTCAGTTGTGTCTGACTCTTTGCAACCCCTTGAACCACAGAACGCCAGGCCTCACTGTCCATCACCAACTCCCGGAGTTTATCCAAACTCATGTCCGTTGGGTAGGTGATGCCATCCAGCCATCTCATCCTCTGTCGTCCCCTTCTCCTCCTGCCCTCAGTCTTTCCCAGCATCAGGGGCTTTTCAAATGAGTCAGCTCTTTGCATCAGGTCGCCAAAGTATTGGAGTTTCAGCTTCAACATCAGTCCTTCTAATGAACACCTGGGGCTGATCTCCTTCAGAATGGACTGGCTGGATCTCCTTGCAGTCCAAGGGACTCTCAAGAGTCTTCTCCAGCATCACAGTTCAAAAACATCAATTCTTCGGCGCTCAGCTTTCTTCACAGTCCAACTTTCACATCCATATATGACTACTGGAAAAACCGTAGCTTTGACTAGATGGACATTTGTTGGCAAAGTAATGTCTCTGCTTTTAATACGCTGTCTAGGTTGGTCATCAAGGTCTCTTTTTATCAAAGGAAAACGCAGTTGCTTATGGTTTTGCAACATCTTGTGAGAGGAAGTGACTTTCACCTTTGTGATGTGGCTTTTTGAGCTAAGCCCAGAGGGAGTGGTCTAAAGGAGTAGGATCTGGTTGTGGAAATGATAGGATGTGTTCGTGTCTACATAGAAGGTACCCAGGAAACAATGGTTGAAAAGTATGGGCTTTATGGAGAGAAACTTGCATTGAGTTCTCGTCCTTTGATTTGTGTTACGGGTGTGGTAACACTGACCACCTTGGGTTGTATGGCGTAAGTTAGTAAATACTGTATGTAGTGTGTTTAGCAGGCCGTTTGGTGCATCGTAAGCTCCCAGTACCAGTGGTTAGTCATATAATTACTCCCAACTGATGTGAAGGGAAATAGAAAGACATCAGCTGGCAAGATGGATGTGCCCCGGATAATGAAGGCATTTTAATACTGACCTCAGGAGTTCAGGTTTTGTTCATTTGACAGCTGGGGACTAGGGAAGCATTTTGATCAAATACAGAGACCTTGATGCACTGTCCTCTCATGATTTCAATACAATGCCTGGGAGAATATCAGAAAAAGAACAGTTTCTTTCCACAGTTATCTTCCTGTCAGGAAGTCAGACCTTCTCCAGAAGCCCCATTGAACATTCCACCTTGGGTCCCTTCTGCTTGGGATTGAATCTCCTGCCCATCTCATAGCTACAAAAGAGGTTCCTGGAATGTGGTGATGCAGCCAGTGGTATCTGCCCCAATGGCATGTTGGAGCCCAAAAGTGTGCTCAGTAGGAGATGCAGGAGAAAGGAAGAAAATACCGTTGATAAAGAACATATGGGCAGTGGTAGAGGATTGTGTAGGTGGCTGGTCAATTCAGTTCCAGACCCAGAGTGCGTTCAGGGGGAAAGTAGGCTATCCAGGAAGAAGTGGTCCACAGGTGGGGAAATTTTGGATTTGAGTGCACAGCTGCAAGTATTGATCTGGAGATCATTCGCTTGAAAGGTTACAAAGAAATACCAAGATTCCCAAAGAAGGAGAGATGAGAGAGGGATGGATGAAAAACAAATAATAAGCCAAAGGGAGTGATTTCTTTTTAGGGGGCTTCTCAAAGGCAGTGACATTGCTAAAGGGAATCTTCACTTAATATTTGTAAAGAAAAAAAAAAATTCCATTAGTCCCAATCTCCTTTGAGACACATACCCTCAGTAAAAACAGTGATGTGCTAATTTTACAATCTGTGCTAGAAGACAAGTTTCTGGGTCTGGGGGCCCATTCCTAGACTCAACGCTTTGGACAGATTTCTCCTGTCATCACTGTCTAGATAGAAATTCTGTTGTTGCCACTGTGGCCTCTTTACAGACCATACTGGCAAGTGACAGAGCCACTGAAGCTAATTGGAATGAGTGGGCATTTTTTATGATGTATTATAGGGAATTCAAGGACAAAGAAATCTAGTCACCAAGAAGGACTATAAATAGAGCAGTTGAAGTTGCTTTTGTGGACTATATTACTTTAGGGTTCTATCACCAAGTGAACACCAGAGAGAGAGAGAGAGAGAGAGAGAGAGAGAATGAGGATCTGAATGGCACCTGTCAGCCAATGAATGGATTATTCCTGAGTCCCACGGCCTCTTAGCCTATTCCCATGTACCTGTGGTGGAAAATGAGAGGCTGTCAGCGGGAGGGCAAGCTCAGATGAATTGTGCAGATCTGATTATTGTGTGTGGGCAGAACTGATGGTTGTGCAGACTGGATGCTCCCTTCCTGTCATTGCCCTTGCAGCCCCTTGGCTGAATGACTCTGCTCTGCCTCCAGGTAGGTGGACACTTTTCTGTCCCCTAGACTTTGGACTGGACTTCGTCCTGTGGGATATACTGGAAGCATGTGGGTAGAGGGCTTCCGTGTCCTTGAATGATGTTTCTTGGTCTCTCTGCCCTGCCTTCTGCCTTAAGTGGACCATGACCCCGGTTGCTGCTGGTCCCACAATGAGAGATAGGGGGCATCCTGGCCCCGATCTTTAGCTTATGCATCATGATGTCACCCAGTGTACCTGAACCCCAGTGAGCAAGAAAGCAGCCTTCCTAATGTCCACTGCCATGCTTCTTTTCCTCTTGGGGCAGTCATACAATATTATTGGAACAGAAATGTGACCTGTTCAACAGCCAAGTTGACTAATAAAGTATCTGTTCTTTGTTCAGAAAACTGAGGAGCGGGTGTGGTCAGCCATGTGGGAAAAGGAATCCATCTCTTTCAAGGTCACGTAACCTGCTCTCTGTTTGACTGAAGTTGAATTCCAGCGAAGCCCCAGCATCAATCACGCTTGTTTTCAGTACTGCAAGATGATTTGCTTTTCCACAAAACACAACTTTAGCTTTCATATTCTGATTAACAAAGGCTGGTATGCATTATTAGACTTGATATAAAGGTATAATCAGCTGTGTCAGTCAGATAAGGAAAAAAATAGTACCGTGGACCTTTTCCAAATTCCCGCAGGCTTCAGATATAAAAACTCCCTCCAGGGTGCTGACAACACACCTTGCCTGTTATTACAGCTTGGATTTTGTTTTGTTCCTCTGCCAGAACCAGAATATCATTAGGTTACAAATCAGATCTAACGGGTTAGATTATTGTTCATCTTGAGCGGTGTGCTTTCTCTCCATTAGTTGTGGTGTAACAGAAGTAATTTAATTTATTATTAGGCCATGTTCAAAAGAAGCTTTTATTTCACAGTGCGCTCGAGGACATAGTGCCGAGAACCATGAGTCTTTCCTCAGTGTCTCAAGAGGTAGAAGTGCTAGCATAGAACAGATTTTGAAGTGCTTGTGGTTTTGCAGAATGAAGAGATGTTTGTACTCTGATAGAGCACATCCTTGCTGCAAAGAACAGATTTCCTGGCAGCTTCTTTTTGGTGGTTGTAGGTTTTTTGTTTGTTTGTTTTGTTTTTAGTGTCGTAGCAATGACATTAGATTTATTGTCCTCAAGGTAATTGAGCAAGGGCTCCTGCCATTCACTCATTCATTCACTGTCAGTCCATCTGTTAGCCATTCGACAAATAACAAATATTTATTCTCCACCTTCATTCCAGGGCACGATCAATTTTCCTTTTGTACATAATCATCTGTCATACAAGGTTGAAGATTATTCAAACTGGATATGGACATTTTACAGTACAACGAAAACTCACCAGTATTAACTCAGATTTGTTATTAGATTTTCTAAGCTTGCATATATTGCCTCGAAGAGCTGCTTTCTGCAGTAGAGGTTGTGGAGTATTCTACAAATATGTGTCTTTGCTCACCAACTTAAACTCAGATTCAACATTAAATTTCTTAAGTTTTCAGGGAGCTCCTCAATTAGCTGCTTTCCACAGTACAGGGAAGCCTGGAGAGCTGCAGTCCATGGGGTTGCAAAGAGTTGGACACGACTGAGTGACTGAACAACAGCAAACACAGTACAGATTCTTAAGAGGCATCGTGCACGCTGTCATTTCAGTCGTGTCTGAATCTTTGCGACCCCATGGCTTCTCTGTTCATGGGATTCTCCAGGCAAGAATACTGGAGTGGCTTGTCATTTCGTCCTCCAGGGGTTCTTCCTAAACCAGGGATTGAACCCACATCTCTTACTTCTCCTTCTTGGCAGGTAGATTCTTTGCCTCTAGTGCCACCTGGGAAGTCCCTAAGTGGCAGCCTCATCACCTAAATGGCTCTGGGTCTTCAAAGAAGTTCTGTGCCCTCGGGGCTCCTCTGATAATCCACCTTCTGTAGTCTTTCCCAAGTTGGTCAGAGCCTGGAGTTAAATTGGGTGATACAGGTAAAAGTGTGGAAGTGTTTGAGGTCATTGAAGCTGATAAAAATGCTGTGAGCAACTGTTTTGTTGGTTTGATGAATATTTAATGTGCACCTACTGGTTCAGATGCTGGATTCATTTAAATGTGCATACCTGTCTTATGGTCTTAAATGCCCCATGCCTTATGGAGAAATTTAAATTTTAAATCCAAGGATCAGTATTGTTACACTCACTGAATAATTGCTTAGATTACCTTAAGCAACTTTTCATCCATTATTGTTTAGCAAACACCAGGGTCTTGAGACACTAGGGCAGGTTAGTATGGTGTGGGACATAATAAACCTTCTAGAATGAGGTATTGCGTGGGGCTCAGCTTAATGGCAGAGGATGGGAAACAAGGTTTTAGAAAGAGTGAGGAATAAAAGAACTAAAATGTGTGTGTGTCTGTGTGTACATGTTTACTTCTACTGATTTATTTTTCAGCCGTCTTAGTTTTGAGGAGTTCTGGATGCCTTTAAAATAACAGTAAGCAGTTGTATTTGAAGTGTTAATAGTCATTTATTGAACTAATACTGTGATCCTAGCCCAGTGCTATACACTTTACGTGAACTATTTTGTTTGATTTATCCCAACAATCTTATGATGAAGGGGCAGTTAATATTCTCACATGACAAACGAAGTGTTTCTTTATGTCCCAAACATTTACATAATGTTTTAGTATGTGCCAAGCTTTCTCCTAAGTGCCTTTCAGCTATTACATTAATCCTTTCAGAAATCTTATGAGATATTATTTTTAAAGACAATGAACTTGAAGTGGAGGAAAGTTAAGGCACCTGTCCAAAGTCACAGTTAATAAATGATGGAGGAGGATTTGAACTTGGGCCTTCTGGCTGTAGAGTGGGCTCCTCAACTGTGTCCATCGTTAACTAACCCAGCATGGACATTGCCCTGGGATGTGTTCTTGGACCATCTTGCATAGGAGCTTGTATTCGGACGTTGTTTAGTTGCTACGTTGCGTTCGACTCTTTGCGACCCCATGGACTGTAGCCCACCAGGCTTCTCCATCCATGGGCTTTTCCAAGCAAGAATTCTGGTGTGAGTTGCCATTTACTTCTCCAGTGGATATTCCTGTCCCAGGGATTGAACCAGTGTCTCTTGCATTGTGGGTAGATTCTATAGCCTGGAAAGACATTTGTAGTCTGTAGCCATTGCATTATTCCAACTCTTGCATAATAAAACAGATTCAAGGACGGACATTGCTTGTTTTTTAATAGAAAGCAAATCTGAAATTCACCAAGAGAACTATGTCTAGTGGTAACTTTACTTCATTGAGATTTGATCTGCTGTGGTTCAGCCTCGCTTTAGTCACCCCATATGTTTTTTTCACTTGGTTTTTGTTTATCCTTTAAGATCTGCTCTTAAAGTCTACTTAGACCTTAGGGAACTGTGAGTTATGTGGAAGGCTGCTTAAAATTCTGTTAAGTTCGGTTTAGCTACCTAGGGTGTGTAGTCTTTTATGTATAAGCAAAAGGGGAAAGATGTACATATGTAAAAACTTACATACCCTTGTGGAGTAACTCTCTTCTTTTCTACTTCTGTCTTTTTTTCTCTTTTTTTTTTTTTACACCATCGTTTATTTATCTAGGCTGATTGGAAGGAACTCTGGAAGATAAATTTCATTGCATGACTGCTTTGTGCCAAGTCTATTGCCAAGTGCTTTGTGTGCCAGATCTCATTACCCCAGGCAGCAACTCGGTGAGGGAGCTACAGTTTTCATCCCGGTTTTCTCTAGATGCTCAGACTTAGGCCAGTAGGGGAGACAGGATTCAAACTTACATTTGCCCAGCTCCAGATCTAGTATATATTCCCCTCTTGCAAGGCTATTTCAGACTTGAGTTCTGTGACCTGCCTCCTAGTTTGGTTGTTAATGGCTTTTGGTTTCTCAAATTTAGTGTTATTATTAAAAGAAATCCCATTGCTTCTTTTTACTGGTTGTAATTCCATTTCTACTGCAGGGTGGAGATGGGCATTACATTGCAATGTAGATTCCCATTTCCCAGTGCCATCTCTGATTTAAGCTAACAGGAGAATATGAGCTTATATTTTGTTAAGGTTTAGGAATTCAGATGATGGGGCCTCATTGTTTCACTGAGCAAAAAGGGGTTTATCACTTCCATATTGCCAGAGCTTGTTGAGAACCATATTGCTCTTTTGATCTTGGTCATTACCAGACAAGATGAAGGATACGGTGGCTTTTATTAGGTTTGGAAAGGCCAATTCATCCATCCAACAAATACTTAATAAAGCTCCTCTTACATGCTGGGCAGTGTTACAGGCACTGCGGATACAGACGTGAACAAAGCAGATCACTTTTTTAATTTGCTTCAAAACATGACTAGTGCTTAGAAACTCTAGAATGTACATCTAATTATTATTTCATTCCAGTTTATTTCATAAGGATAAAGACTCTGCTCACAATGTGGGAGACCCGGGTTTGATCCCAGGGTCGGGAAGATCCCTGGAAAAGGGAATGGCAACCTACTCCAGTATTCTTGCCTGGAGATTTTCACAGATAGAGGACCCTGGCGGGCTATAGTCCATGGGATCGCAAAGAGTCAGACAGGACTGAGTGACTAACATTTTCACTTTCACACTTGCTTCATAAACTCAGTGGTTACTGACCATCCTTAACTCCTGAAAATATTAATGTGAATGAAGATCATTCGGTAGCAGAACTAATGCCTTTAGTTTGCTAGTCTTCCTTACCTGCAGTCAAATAACTTTTTAAAGTTTGTTACGAAATCTATAAAGGTGACTTCAAGATTGTCTATTGAAAGTTTTACGTTTATCTGGTGAGGAAATTGAGACCCAAGGATGTGGAGTTTAGATAGTAAGGTAGCTTTACTTTAGTTCAGAGGAGAAATTTTGCCTTGTTGCTGTTTTCTGTCTTGGTATTCCTGAAAAGAATTCATAGTACCAGAAAAATGTCACACTGTTAAGCTGTATCCCATGAAAGGTACAATATTAGCTCTGCTGGTTTTTAAGGTTTAGGAGGCCAAGTATTCCTTGGATATCTCCCCAGAAAAATACTGTTGTGTGCCAGATCTCATTACCCCAGGCAGCAACTCTATCAGGGAGCAACAGTTATCATCCCAGTTTTATAAAGATGCTAAGACTTAGGCCAATAATGGAGATAGAATTGAAACTCATATTTGCCTAGCTCCAAATCCAGTACGTTTTCCCTCTTGCAAGGCTGCTTTAGACTCAGATTCTGTGTGCTCCTTGCTAGTTTGATTGTATGTTTAATTTGTTTATATATTATTTGAAAATGGATTGAAGAGGGATATAGATGGCTGGTTTTGTAGTGACTTTGGTGAAAGATGATGCAAGTTTGGTTGAGAATGGTAATGAGATAAAGGGTAAGAAGGTTTGAAGGCTGATGTCTCAATGTGCTGATTAGAGCAGTTTCACTTGAAAATGTGTATGGGAATGGATTTGGGGGGGGTAATTTGTTCACAACATTAAATTTAATGCTCTAAAGTTTAGTGGTAGGTACATAAGGGTTTCATTAGTTGATTCTCTTGTGTGTTTGTGTACTTCATGATAAATTTACAAAGGGCTAATGATCATCTTAGAAAAACTTATTGCTAAATTTTTTAGGTTTAATCTCTTAAATAATTTTATGTTGAAAAGCAAAAAAATCATCAAAAACATGAGGAGGTGGGGGTCTTTGATTTAGGGGGAATTAGAATATTTTAATGTACTTTTAGTATCTATAAGAAATACTAGAAGTTTAATTGGTTGGCTTTTGGGCTCATTATAAATTGAGTTTCCAGTGAGTTCTGGGAAGTGATACCAGTGGTAATAGTTTTTAAACCTCAAACTTCTCCATGAAAAAAATGCAGCAACTAGGAGAGCTAACATAGAAACCCACAAGCAATATTTGCTATAAAACTAGGATTTAAGGTATCTTCATTAGTCTCAGAGTATATGTAGATGAGACAAAACAGTGAGAGCTGTAAGACCTGTGTAGGAATTGGCCCTGGCAGGGAGTGAATGATCCAAAATCTGCCAAATCAGCTGCAGATCCCAAAGAAAAGTGTGTTGAGCCCATAGGAATTATGTAGAAGAGCTGAGAGTTGTAACAGGCTCTCTAGTTCTAGGGCAAGTGCAAGGAGACTGGGAAACAGTAAGGTCTGGTAAACAGGTCTGGTAATCCCTCAGCTCTGTTATTTTATAAACTAACATCCTGAATGTCCCTTCCAAGGTAAGAGTCAGCATCAAGGGAGAAGTGCTGGGAGTAGAGCCCAGATTGAATAAAATTGGGCAATGAGGGTCAAAGAGAAAGAGGGTTTCGGTAAATGTGTGGGCGTTGAAAAGACAAATCCGTAAAAGCAGAAGGTCACAGCTTTTGACTGTCTTTGTGACAGCATTTCTGTTCATTTGAACAAGAGCACAGCTACCAACCCTCCCCATATGGGGATATTTATTTTATAGGAAAAAAATGGGGATAGGATAATAACTCCATACAAAGTTATAATTAAAAAGAAAATAAGGAACAATACCCACAAGAGCTGAAAACTGTATACTTGATATTTTAAAATGGGACAAAGTATTTGCATGATGGAAGTGTGAACCGTCATTAGAGAAACAGAAATGGTTTGAAAAGAAAGATGGGAGAGTTCATGAAAAAAGTACAGATAAAACTGATTTTTAGAAATTAAGAGTAAACTAGAAAAATAGGCAGGAGCAGGTAAACACAACAGTTTATACTTTGAGAAAAGTAGAGGAAGACGAGATGAAATGTTTAAACAGTTAAATGAAAATATAGTAATGAAAAGAATTTAAGGAAATATTGTATAGAAACTATCTAAAGAAGAACCAAGTATGTATAACAGGAGACCTGTAAGATGAAATTGAAATTAAACAGAAAAAAACTAATATAAAAAACCATTAGAAATCTTTGTTGAAGAAAGAGTCCTTGAAGCTGTATATTGAAAGGGCCACTTTGTTCCTCATGAAATCATCTCAGATCATCACTGAGACAGTATAGTGAAAGTATGGTCTTTAATGCGAGGAGAACATACCTTTGAGCATGCAAGCAAAACAGACTTCATCACTATAAGGAAGAAAATTAGGTTCTCATGAGACTTTTTGACAGCAGTGCTTTATGCCAGATAAGCAATAGAAGAGCATAAATAAGATAATCATAGAAAGAAATGTGAGCCATGGAATTTATAACTAACCAAGCAGATCTTCAAGTATAAACCAGCAGACATACTATTGTGAATGTGATAGAAATCAGGGAATATTATTCCCATGAGCTCTTCCTGGAGAGTTTACTAAAGTCTTAGCTTCTTTGTGCTCCTTGGTTCAGACAGCCTTAAAGCCTGAAGAAATGCTGATGAAATAAGAATACCCAGGTAACTAAATGGACTTCCTAGGTGGTGCAGTGGTAAAGAATCTGTCTGCCAGTGCAGGAGATGCAAGAGATATAAGTTTGATCCCTGGATCGGGAAGATCCCCTGGAGGAGGGCATGGCAGTTCACTCCAGTATTCTTGCCTAGAGAATCCCATGGACTGAGGAGCCTGGTGGGCCATAGTCCGTGGGGGTCTCAAAAAGTCGGACATGATTGAGAGACTGAACACGCCCACACAGGTAACTAAATGGTCAGTAAAGAATCTTTCTCTTTTAGAAGTACTTCAGATAATAAATCACACTACTGTCTTTAAGCTGGTTTTAGAAAAGGCAGAGGAACCAGAGATCAAATTGCCAACGTCCGCTGGATGATGGAAAAAGCAAGAGAGTTCCAGAAAAACATATTTCTGCTTTATTGACTACACCAAAGCCTTTGACTGTGTGGATCACAATAAACTGTGGAAAATTCTGAAAGAGATGGGAATACCAGACCACCTGACCTGCCTCTTGAGAAACCTACATGCAGGTCAGGAGGCAACAGTTAGAACTGGACATGGAACAACAGACTGGTTCCAAATAGGAGAAGGAGTACGTCAAGGCTGTATACTGTCACCCTGCTTATTTAACTTCTATGCAGAGTACATCATGAGAAACGCTGGGCAGGAAGAAGCACAAGCTGGAATCAAGATTGCCGGGAGAAATATCAATAACCTCAGATATGCAGATGACACCACTTTATGGCAGAAACTGAAGAGGAACTAAAAAGCCTCTTGATGAAAGTGAAAGAGGAGAGTGAAAAAGTTGGCTTAAAGCTCAACATTCAGAAAACGAAGATCATGGCATCTGGTCCCATCACTTCATGGGAAATAGATGGGGAAACAGCGTCAGACTTTCTTTTTCCGGGCTCCAAAATCACTGCAGATGGTGACTGCAGCCATGAAATTAAAAGACGCTTACTTCTTGGAAGGAAAGTTATGACCAACCTAGATAGCATATTGAAAAGCAGAGACATTACTTTGCCAACAAAGGTCTGTCTAGTCAAGGCTATGGTTTTTCCAGTCGTCATGTATGGATGTGAGAGTTGGACTGTGAAGAAGGCCGAGAGCCGAAGAATTGATACTTTTGAACTGTGGTGTTGGAGAAGACTCTTGAGAGTCCCTTGGACTGCAAGGAGATCCAACCAGTCCGTTCTGAAGGAGATCAGCCCTGGGATTTCTTTGGAAGGAATGATGCTAAAGCTGAAACTCCAGTACTTTGGCCACCTTGCGCGAAGAGTTGACTCGTTGGAAAAGACTCTGATGCTGGGAGTGTTGGGGGCAGGAGGAAAAGGTGATGACAGAGGATGAGACAGCTGGATGGCATCACTGACTCGATGCATGTGAGTCTGAGTGAACTCCGGGAGTTGGTGATGGACAGGGAGGCCTGGTGTGCTGCAGTTCATGGGGTTGCAAAGAGTCGGACACGACTGAGTGAGTGAACTGAACTGTCTTTAAGGTTACTAGAATTATAGTTTCCAGTGGATTCAGAGAGAATTGTGCCAGTAGTGATAAAGTTTTCCCACCCCCAATAAATTTGCAGATGTAGGCGATGATCATTGAGGGCCTCTATCATTATAAATATGGGAACACCTAAACATGATGTACTTCTTGATAGATAAATACAACTCTTATCAATGGAGTAGTCTTGCCAAAAATGAAACTTTAGTGTGATAAAGCCTCTAGGTCTGTCATTTACAGAAAATAAATAGTGCTAACAAGTTAAATCACACCATGGGGATGTAGTCAATAAAACTGGCAAAATTCAGACCATGGAAACTTTACAAAAGACTTAAGTCTTAAAACAGTGGGTAAAGGAGGTAAAAGGGGAACTTATAGGTTAAAAGAGATTTAGGATGGCCTCAGTTTATATATGGACCTTTTTTGGATCCTGGATCAATTCAACAAAGAAAAAGGTCTATTGTAATTGGGAAAATGTGAATATTGGATTTTATTTTGAATTGGTCATTCATATTTTTAAATATTTTATTATCTTTTGGCTTTTGTTAGTAGTAGTGAAAAAGAGTAAATTTTGGGGAAAAAGTCTGGGCAGCCAGTTAGAGATTATAGGGTTTTGGTAGATGTATTAGAGTGAACAGAATCAGTAGGATGTGTATAAATCAAAGTTAAACCAGATAAATGAAAGTAGAAAGAATTTTTAATATAGGACTGGCTCACATGATTATGGAAGCTGAAATGTCCCATGAGACCCAGCAGAGCCTCTGGTATAAGATCCATCTGAGTCTGAAGCCTTCAGAGAAAGAGCAAAATCCCAGCTCAGCAGTCAGGAAAAGCTTGATTTCTTGTTCCTCGGCCTTTTTGTTCTATTCAGGTCCTCAACAGCTTGGATGATGCTCACCCACATTGAGGAGGGCCATCTGCTTTACTCAGTCTATGGATTTAAATGCTAATCTCATCTAGAAGCACCCTTATGAACACACCCAGAAAAAGTTTTTCACCAAATATCTGGATAATCAAGTTGACATAAAACTAAAGCATTTTTATTTCTCATCCCCGTTACTCCTTTTGTCCTCCTGGCTGTAGGAGATCACACAGTAATTCATTGGTGTGGAATCACTGTGGTCCTCAGAAAAGAAAAAGCAGGTTTTGTTCTTCAGTACATTGAGGCTCCTGGTGCCTGGGGATCACTCCAGTAACAGCTCCGGTGTTCATCTTCAGGGGTCCATTTTTTGCACTTCCTCTGTTAAGGTAGTGGGAAGTTGAATATGAGTGAAATTTCCTATGTTTTGTGCACCTTTTGGTGAACTTGATTACTTGTTACCTCTTGCACCTTTATAAGATATGTTTTGTTTTGACTCACTGTGGACATATATGGGCTTACTCCTTTTTGTATACCAAGGATTTCATATATTACTTTCCTTAGTTTTTTTAAGTTTATTTTTTATGTTTATTTCCTTATTGAAGTATAGTTGATTTACATTGTTATATTAGTTTCAGGTGTGTAACAGTGACCCCATATTTTAGTTATACTGCATTTTAAAGTTTTTATGAAAAATCGGCTCTATTCCCTGTGTTGTACAATATATCCTTGTAGCTTGTTTATATGTAATAGTTTGTACTTCTTAATCCCCTACTCTGTTTTGTTCCTCTCCACTTCCCTCTCGCCTCTGTTCTCTGAATTTGTGAGTCTGCTTTTTTTTTTTGGTTATATTTGTTCATTGGTTTTATTTTTTAGATTCTATATATAAGTGATAACATGCAGTATTTGTCTTCTGTGTCTTTCTTAGTCAGAACTTTTAAATGCCATTTTAAATAGACTTTACATTTTGTAGTATTCATCTCAGTGTCGGTTTACTGTAGCTATTGAGGGCTACTTCTTCACCTTAAGAATCCTAAGTTGTTCAGAAACAGTAACACTAATAACAAAATCATACTTGTTTCATTTTCATTTGTTCTCCCTAAGTTCTAAATTGCGTGCTCTTCTAAGATTGACAGAAAACCTGATAAGTTTTACATTTTTGACATTATTTAAAAACCTGGAAGGTCATATTTCTTTCATTTGGAACACCAGAAAACTGGAGGCTAAGTGATAAGTGACTTGTTATGAAATAAAATCTAAAGGGAGAGAGTTAGATTGAATCTAGGGGGACTCTAAAGAGGCATGCGAAGAGGGAGAGACAGAAATGTTAAAAAGTGTAAACATTAAGGAGTAGTGAGTTGTGAGCAAGTTGGTGAATGAGGGGCTTCCCAGATCGTGCTCATGGTAAATGGGTTCGATCCGTGGGTGGGGAAGATCGGCTGGAGGACGGCATGGCAACCCAGTCCAATATTCTTGCATGGAGCATCCCGTGGACAGAGGAGCCTGGAGGGCTACAGTCCATAGGGTTGCCAAGGGTTGGACACAATGGAAACGAGTGAACAAGCACCCTCATGCAAATAAGGAAAAGTATAAGTGATGACGGTACTAATGATCATAATGATAGATAACACTGTTCCAGGAAGGATGCTCAGACCTCCTGGATTTCATGGTGCCTCTATCAGATCACCACCATTATTTTCTCCATTTTATAGATGAGTAAATGGAGGCACTAGGATTCACGTAAGTTGCACTGGGCAGGCTCAGCCAAGAGGTATGGGGCCATGACTCAGTAATGTTACTTCCTCTTACACATCCTAGTGACTTGTCCAGATCCTTCTCCCAGGGCTTAAGTGCCCCAGACAGGTTAAGCAACTTCCCCAAGCACTTAAGTTTCCATCAATGGCAGAGCCAAGAAAAGCTTCCTTGTTTTCTGACAGGGAGGCGTTATTTTGACTCTTCTCAATGAGTTTGCTTGTGGAATAGCTCCTTCAGGGCCACATTCTTGTCTTCTCAGTACACTCTTTGACTTCCTTGCCAGTTAGTTACTGTTCACCTCTGCACTTGCCATCTGAGTTCCCAAGTATGAAGTAAGTAACAGTTGGGTTTCACACAATAATTGCAAAAGATAAAAGGCAATTGGAAAGTAATCTGGCCTGTTGGGAACGCCGGCTTGACGTTGAAAAAATTTCTTTCTTGTCCCTGACTCGAGGCTTAACTTTGCTGTTAATGAGGAGTAACGTGTTGATGGTGTCCCTGAACTTTATTTGTGATAACTTCACCAATGGGAGCGCTCACAGCCAGCTCTGGTGATGAATGCTCACAGCGACCTTCTGTAGAAAAGGAAAGAAGGAAGTCTTTTCTGTTCTCACAGGGATCTTTCCTGTTTGGAAAAACCAGAGGCACCAAAAAAATAAATGAGGCACTTGAAGGAAAGGAGCTTCATTCTTGAGAAAGTTGTGTTTGTGAAACTCCTAGTAGCCTAGCGATTTTCTTTCCAATTTAAGCACTGAGCAATTTTCCAATGTGAAGTTATTTTTCATATGGCCGATAATTGGGTATTTTTGGTACTGGACATTGGTGCAGCAATCTTTACTCTTCTAGCTGTACACAGCAGGAGAATTTCCTCTATAACTGTGTCCTCAGACCTTCCCCCCAAAAAGGAGACAAGGAAAAAGGGAGTATTGGTTTTAGACAGATCCTTTCCATGGCTGAGGGTGTGTCTCTTCGGGGAGAGAGAGCAAGGCTGCAGAGGGCAAGCTTCTGTACAATATTCTGTGTGCTGCGTTTCCTGGTCAGGACTTCTCAAGGCATTTTATTATCCTGGGTAGAGTATTTTGTGCCTTGTACTTCGTCCCATTTTGTGCACTTTGCTCCTGAAAGTTTGGCTACGTTAGGAGATGGATGGCAATAGAGTTAATGACGAGTTGTACAAGGGTTATTAATTAATGGAATCTTATTACTCAATGCAAAGGCAAGTAGAGCTTAATGGGCTATGCATTTCTGGTGTGAGAAGTATGTGCAATTAAAATGGAGTAAATTTGAGCTTAAGAAAAATGGTGGAAAACTTAAAAGTTGTGGTTATTTATAATATTTTTATATTGTAGAAAGCAAAACAAATACAGATAAAACAAAACAAATTAGAACCTCCCCCCACCCAGAGAAAAACCCCTGCTTATCATGAAGATAAAATGTACATGGATTCACAGTAGAAATAGAAATTGATGAAGCAGGATGTGTAGAAATATCTTGAGCTCTTAGATTTGTCTGTGCAGCCAATTTACTGATGATATGTATCCGTGGGTTTAAAAAATATTTTTTATTTAATCCTATATTTTAAATTTAAGCTTAAGTGTGGTATAATTGACAAAACTGTAAGATACCAAGAATATGCTATGGCAATTTGATATATCTTTAATATATCAGCTTTTTAATGAGTCTAAAACATTGACACTTGTGAGATTCGGGTCAGAGGACCATGAATCGTTTCTCAAACCAGACCAAGCATTCCTGTTGAGTAATTTGAAAATACTCCTGGACTTTTTTTGTAGAGAATACTCATTTCTTAAATGAACATGTTCATTCTGTCTGGGAATGGGAAGCGAGGTTGAACTTTCGTATTTTAGCTTCCTTGTCTGGCAAGATTGTTCTTCATAAGACAGTAAGCAGCTTTCACCCGCAAACAATGTAGAGCCTTCTGCCGCATAGAGCCTTTACCACCAGGCTGCTCAGGTGGGACAGTTAAGTCAAAGCAAGCCAAAATTTACATTGAAGATGGCTCCCCGTGCAGTAGGGAAAACCTAGCTGCAAGTTCGTTCCACTGTGAGAGTTTTCAGTGTCAATGGCATGCTTAAGTAAAACGGTAATTTCTCCACAATCAGCTGTGTAGGGGATAAGCTAAAACTCCGTAACATGTTCATGCTCGTAAGCTATACAGTGTCCAGCTAGCTTCTGTAAGTTTCATGACGTACTTAAGACAGAGCCAGAACAGTAGAGGAGATATGCTCTTGGACGTTTGATTGATTTCATGAAGTGTGGTCCAGAGTCTTGTCCTGAGGTATGGACAGTGACAGAATGGCAGACAGATGTAAACCTTCCAGAGTAGTGATCAGGGGGCATTGTCCTCCAGCCCTGGCTCCCAAAGTGTCTGCTCTGGGGATGATGTGTGAGAACAGTCAGAACCCTGAAGATGGACCAGGAAGCTCACTTCCATTGTTTCCATGGTCTGGAGAGATTCTGGGGTGTTTACCCTTCTAAGTGTCTCAGCACTTTTAGAAATCATCAAATAAGAGAAACCCAATGAGCTTACTATTTTCTCAGGTTTTATTTTATAGCCCAGAAAGTTAAATGCTTCAAGTAGAAGGCTAGTCCAATGGAATACAGAATAAATGGGACAACTTCAGAAAAATGCAGTTAGATCCTTATGGTCATCTAAGAGGTGGGTTTTCTTCTGGTCATGATCCATAGAAATAGTAAAGACTCGAACATACAGGGAAGCATGGACATTTAAGCATTTCATATATAATTATTTGGTTTTACAATATGTATTAAGAGTTAAAAATGTTTCTTACGTAGGAGACAATATCATGGGGTAGCTAAATCTCACAAAATTTGAGTAAGACCAAGATTTGATCTCATTTCTTCTATTCCTGATTCTATGATCTTGTTAATAAAATGAAGATAAAACTAAGAATTTTGTAAGATTCATAGAAATACTCTGTGTAAATTGCTTAGTGTGCGTGGCACATAGAGTGCTTAAAATTTCTTGGCTACCATTGTCATTAACAAGTGTCTGTATAGTTTTCAGAGGATAAATAGGTTTCTGAAATTTTTAGACAAATCTTAATTATTGATGAATGTAGGTTTTGGATGGCAGGGCCTGGAGAAGCTTCTTCATTTATTTCTTTCCTGAAGATTCAGTTTGTATATGCTAAAAACATTCATCCCTTTTCTGTCAAAGGGACCTGTCTCCCCAATGATGAGTTGCATATGGTGAATATCAATGTATTGATATTCAAGATTTGAATACATTCAAATCTTGGAGGCACCAGGATATTAACCTGCAGTGATGCTAAGTGGATCTGACATGATCACGACACGGAGGTCATTGATGATTAATGTAGGTCACAAGGGCTCGTGGGGAAATGCATTTGTCCTTTCACCCGACCCTCCCACCCCTGCAGACGTTTTTGACAGTAGGTTTGGGATCACCCAGTGTATTTTTGCACGTCTTCCAGAACTTAAGAATCTGATGTCTTTACTATTTTTCTCCTTTCCACTGTGGCCAAATTTTTCATGTTTATGTTAATGTCAGCCTGAACTTAAGTAAGATTTTTTTATGGTGGTAAAAGTACTTGTTACCTGTCACTTGTTTGTTCTCCCACCCTGTATAACCTTGTCTGTAAGCAAAGATGAGTGACTCCACATACCATCTATGTAGGTACCCTGGGTCTGAAGTCCCGAGATACATGCTCAGATATGAAAATTTCTGAACATGGAAATGTTAAGAAATTGGTCAGTTCAGTTCAGTCGCTCAGCCGTGTCCGACTCTTTGCGACCCTATGGACTGCAGCACGCCAGGCCTCCCTGTCCATCACCAACTCCTGGAGTTTACTCAAACTCATGTCCATTCAGTCTGTGATGTCATCATATGATTGCAAAACCTAACTTGTCCTGAAATTATTTGGTGACTGAAGTAGTAATTACTGTGCTTCAAGAAATATTTTGAGCTACACCACTGGGCTACACCCCTGGGCAGATGGTAGCACTACATGGCCCTGGTCTCTTCTGAGGTGGGTTTGGTCCTGGAACTTGGCACAGCAAATAACATTTCAGTAGATAGGAGTCCTGCTGCCTTAAGTGGAAACTTTATTAAGAGTGAGTGAGGGAAGTGCAAAGACCTGAATGAGGATGGTGTTGAGCCTGGTCTTCCTAGCTGGCATATGTATAGCAGGAGCGAGAAAGCATTTTGTTGTTTGAAATTTCTGTTTTTGGAGAACTGCTTATTTCTTCAATATAAACTCATTTACCCTGAGAGAAATGGGGTCAAAAATAAGGGTTCTATTTTTAGTCTTTTTTTTTTTTTGCTATTTTAAATTGTAATATAACTGCTTCATAATTATTATTTAGTTTCTGCTATGCAATATCATGAATCAGCCATATATAAACACATAGGTTCCCCCCCCCCCCCCCCCCCCCCCCATTATTTTTAGTCTTCAATACGAGTTTTGATTCCTAGTTCCCACTGGAACCTTTCTGTGCTTTGTTGCTTCACGGCTCCCTCTTCTCCCTCCACATCACATAGCAGGAGAGAGGAAGGCAGATGGAATCTGGGTGCTAGTCTTATGGGTCCAGGAGTACATATCTTCTTGATCCCATCTAACCACTGCAATTTTTCCCATGGCTTCTTGACATACTGTGACAGACATTAAAGGACATACTGTTCTTAAATTCATGGAAATTTTCTTGGCTGTAGGAATAGTTTCTTGACATATATGTATATGTATGTGTGTATGTATATATATATATGCATGTGTATACATGTATGTGTGTGTGTATATGTGTGCATGTGTATATATGTATATGTGTATGTATATATTGATACACATGTGTATAAAATATTTTCATATCTGTCTAGAAGGCTCTACCTTACCTCTTTCTCAGTATTAGATTACGCAGCTACCAAAAGAATATAAATATTAATATCAAGTAGATAAAATGCAAAGATTTTGTCTTCTGAAACAATACCTTGTCACTGGTAGTTCTGTTGTTGTAGAGCTAGTTTAGGGACCCAAGGAGATACTGTCTACTTAGTAGAATTATTTCAGAAACAGAGTACATGCTGTGCTCATTTTACAGTACCTTGAAAACATCTTTATTAAGAGATCATAAGTAGTGTATCATCTCAGGTACTACTTGAAGAGAGATGTTTAGTCTTACTTTATTTGAAAGTATTAGGTGTTGTTCTTACCAGTAAACTATGTTTTTCCTTCAGTTGTTTCCTTAAATCAACTCAGGATCCTTGGACCAAGTCAATTATGCTCAATTGGCTTATGTTCCACGTGCAATAATTAGTTTTGCTTTGCTTGAATACTGAATCACTGCTACATTTTTGCCAAGAGGATGTGAATTTACTCTTCTATGTGCCTTTTCTCTGTGTATCAAGACACGTTACAGGGACTTTATACTGCAGGCATTTTTATGAAATAAAATGTCATTCATATTTTAAAGGTTTAAAAGCCTAGGATTTCAAACAGTTAAGTCACTTTTCCATATGCAGTCATCAAACCTGGGTGACATGGTAGGAAACATATTTAATATATCTACCTGTCCATCCTTGCCCATGGCCACTTGTGTTGTGTAACTGTAGGTACCGGGCATCGTCAGTTGCTTCTGGGAATACATACATGAAGATGACGTAAGTCCTCTTTGTTCCCTGGGGAGAATTCAGACTAGAGTGAAATGAGGTAGACAAGGTTGGCACAGTGCCTGACGGATAATTCGCACCAAATAGTGACCAAGTGAATTTCAACTCACAGCAGCCAGTTGCCGCAGCCCTGACATGTGTTTTATTTAGCCTCTCAAGGAGCCACGGTGTGAACCCAGAGGAGAGAGTGACCGCCACGCACCGTTGGGGTGGGATGTGTTAGAAAGGCTTCAAGTAGGACAATACTGGAGTTGAGCCAGTGGGAATCGGCTTGGTGAAGGCTTATGGGAGAGAGATGGCAGGTCTCGCCTGCAGTGACAGCAGCTTGCATGAAGGGCCCAGTGGCAAGGATTATGTGAAAAAAGATAAACTGGGGTTATCACTTGCCTGAGGAATATCTTTATTTGGGCCAACATCTTTTGTATTTCTTTTGTTTCACTTGGTCGTGGGTGTAATATAGTTACCTGTGTGACTGACCCTTAACTCAGAGCAGGTCAAGGCTCAGAATGGACCATTTCTCCAATACTGTCAGGATTATGTTTTGTTAATATCTGCTTGCATTGACACAGATATACAACCTTAGCACGTGCTTGTGTGTGTGTGGGTGTGTGCGCGCGCGCGTGCGTGCACATTTGATTGAGGAAAAACAGACTTGATATGCTATACCAGTAAAGAAGACATTTGGTATTTGTTCAGACCCATTTGCCCCAACATAGGAGAAGATCTGTGGTATCCTACATAAAATAGCACTAAATAATATCAAGAGAGCCTTTCTGAGCCCTCCACGAAAAGTACATTAATGTCAAGGAAGTGTCGAGGAATTCCCAGAGAGCATTGTAGTTCAATAATGACCACTATTTATCACAGATGTACACTGTTTGTTCACATCGGGTAATGAATGACCTTTCTGTCTCCATGGTCAGGGCCAAACGGGCCTGTGCTGCCTCTGGTGCAGACTGGGGGCCATTCTTCACACTTCACTTAGCCCACTGCTGCCTTGAGCCGTACCACCAGGGAAAATATTCCTCAGGCTTGAAGGATCATTCCAAAAGAAAGTCTTTGTGGGTTAATCACTTCAAAGGCCAGTACTGCCTGACTCTCCCTACTGCCTCTGTCTCTGTCTTATAAACAGAGACACAGATTTGACTAGAGTTTGAATAAAGTCACTGGATTGACTTTATTGTGTTGTCAAGAAGCGAGTCTTAACTCACCCCAAAAGTCTATGTCCACCATGGATGACCCTTGCAGAGTTTGTTGTTGTTTTATTTTGTATGGCACAGTTGCCTGTAAATATTTTTTTTTTATGTCCGTTGAAAATTTTTATCCGCCTTCAAAGGATAGGGCTGACGTCCAGAAATTTGCTTAGTAAATTTAATTAGCTGGTTTGTCATGACCCTGAACTTGGAGAAAAAGGCAGTTTTGCTTGTGACTTATTTGACTCTGTTGGTTATGCATACAACTAAGGAAGACCATTCCTTTCATTATAGTTTGATAAGTTCATGATGGTAGGGTTCAGAGAAGACAAAAATCTTTGCATGGGATGATCATACAGTGCAGTGTGAAGATAGCATCTTTCTTATACAACAGTAGTTGTCCCCCAAAGTTAGATTTGCCTCCAAGCCTGGTCAAATTTACTTATTTAAAAATGTATTTAAAAGCTGCTTCTGAGATTGCTGTGATGTTACCTGGCATAACCCTGGAACACTGCCAATTCTGAGAACCTATGTAGCAAATCAGAAGTGTATTTTTGGAAGCCTCACTGTGTGAATTTTGAGATAGCTAGGCTTTGCAATTGTATGCTGTGAGCTGTCTTTATTCTCTCGTAGTGAAGGATACTATCGTCTTTTAGGTTAATAATGTTTAATTTAGTTGTGTGGCTATATTTCAAGTGTAAAACAGAAAAGAAAACATACATATTAAATATATGTGTCTGTACATTTTTTAAAAATGGAAAGTGGAGAGTCTTCTCTAGTATTGCTGATCCTGGACAGATTTGTTGACAATTTTGCTCTCTTTTTTTGACTGCACTCGTTTAAAACCGGTATGGCTCTCTTCATCAGAAGCTAAGAGATAAGCTACATCATGGTTTGTCGAGCCAACATGAAATTTGTGCTTTGATTTTGCTTGGTGGCTTCCTTTCTGTTTTAAGATTCAGTGAGAGCATTTAACACAAATACTTCTAGTTCAGACTTTGAAGCCTTACCTTTCTCAGTCTGGTCTTCTCAAGTTCTTGAAGCCTGTCAGGAGAGGGGTGGACATTTAGCTGTAAAGTATATTTTTTAAATGATATGTATACTTAAAGCTGATGTAATACCATTTGTATATCTATCATTTTAATGGCGATATCAAATTCATAATACTTCTAGCTGATGTTATAGACTTTTCCACTGAAATATATTAATAATATGTGTAAAACATTTGCTTTACAAACTTTATGAGACAATAAAATACCCATTTATGATGAGAAAGAATAAGATGATTAAGACATCTAGCAGATAAATGAACAGCTTTAAGTCATAAAGCTTGCATAAAATAATAGAGAATGTTTGCTATTAATATTATAAGCCTATCACAAACAGAATGGGCCTTTTTTTGCACTTTTTGTTTCGGGTGACACCTGCTTTTTACTCCATGTCGCTTCTCGTGCTTCATGCTCAAGCCAGGTGAGAGTGAAGTCAGACCATTCATTCTTCTTTCATGAGTCTCATTCATCTGTTATTCTTTTGTGTTGTTAATCCAGTTGCTACATTTATAAATGTTTCCCACTTGGAAATGTCAGGAATGGGTCAGTTGGGACAATGCCAGTGACCATTTAAACACAGACAAAGCACTACCAAATTTAGGGTGTTTTTTTGACCTATCTTTTATGGGAGATGACAGTTTTGAAACTTTTTCCTCCTTGAAAAAAAGATAGATTTTTAATAGGAATTGTTGATTCTAACACTGTGTATGTGTACATATAGTTATACACATAGAGACGTACATCAACACTGATATGATGGATATTTATGGTGGTAGGATTTTTCTAATTGCTTAGGGTAGGAAAACTAAAAAAAAAAATTTATTGAAGGAGAAAAGAGGATAAACTCACTTTTAATTGTTTATAACTGTTCCAGGTAGAGTTAAAAAAAAAAAAAACAACCAGTGTAATATTTTTTTTCCAATGTAATATTTTAAAAGATATTTCCAGATGAAGAATTTAATTTATACATTGATTTCTTATAAAATATCTGAGAAAAAGTCAGTCAAGAAATTATATCTGCCAAAATAAATGTAATCATGGTGTTCAACCTAACAAGAATTAGGAGGTTCTTTGCATGCACAATTCTATGCAAATGAATTCACATTTCCATCTCGCTGTACCGGGCATATTCTCTCCACAGCTGTGCTTTTAGTTTTGACGTGGGGATAGAAGCTCCACTTTGAACATTATTCGATTTGGAAATAGGGTTTAGAATTTGAATTTCCTGCCTAAAATAATGTCTATTAAAAAAAAAAAATTATGTGCCAGGCATTGCTGAAAACCCCCATGCCTGTCCTAACTCATATAAATCTGCTAGCAACTCAGGGGCAGGTACTGTTACAATCTCCTTTTTGGTGAGAGAGTCTTCAGGCTTAGAAAGGGTAAACATTTGGTCTGGTGCTCATACAGCTGGTAAGAGATGGGTCTAAGTTTGAACCTAGGCTTTTCTGGCTTTAGAGGTCACCCTGTAATCTGCTGCCTTCAGGGTTCAGGCCCTTATCTCTCATCATCTCTCCTGTTTTCCCCAGTGCCCTTACAGGTTAGTTGTTACCTTCATTTTACAGCTAGGAAACTGGGACGCAGAGTAATTCCACTGGGTCTAGAGAGTTGGTTCTCTATTTTCCTGTTTCTTCGTATGGGATGGATGGAGTAGAGTTGGAAGAGATGTAGGTGAAGTGCCTTGATTGAAAGTTTTTAAGTGAATTCTGCACAAGAGACTAAATATTCTATAGGGCATATACCTTAATACCCATAGTTTTACAGGGCAGTTTGTGGCATCTATCAAAATTAGGCACATCCTTTTGGTGTAGCACCTCGAGCTGTGGGAGAGGGAGAGGGTGGGATGATTTGGGAGAATGGCATTGAAATATGTATAATATCATATATGAAATGAGTCGCCAGTCCAGGTTCGATGCACGATACTGGATGCTTGGGGCTGGTGCACTGGGACGACCCAGAGGGATGGTATGGGGAGGGAGGTGGGAGGAGGGTTCAGGATGGGGAACATGTATACCTGTGGCAGATTCATTTCGATATATGGCAAAACCAATACAATATTGTAAAGTTAAAAAATAAAATAAAATTTAAAAAAAAATTGCAGAAGAAATCGCAAGAGCATTTACTAGCTTTTTACTGATTTAATCTAGTTTTTTCAGAAATGTAGGTTTTATTTTCAGACAGTGTTGGTGATGGTTCTACACTAATGCAGAGACCCTGCAAGGGTCTGCAACCCATGTAGGCATGCTCCGGTGTGACTTTTATCCCCATCCCTTCTCTTACATCCCTCTGTACCTCTTGCCTTTAGCGTGGCAGTGTTCTTCATGCAACCTCATCTGTAAAAAGATTGCTCTACCTAAATGTTAGGTGGTATTATCCGCAAGGTTATGGGTTTTCCTAATTTCTTACCTCTATTACTGGTTCAATGAGTAACTGCTTATAACTACTTATGATTAGTGAAGTGAAGGTCAGTTTTAGGACTTCAGAAAGTAAGTAAACATTATAGATAGCTTATTATATCCTTTCTTTTAGCTTCTTTGTCAAAAAACAACATTTGCCTTGAAAGGAAATTATTTGTTATAGCATCTTCTTTTGACATGCTGCCTCTCTGAAGTCATTTCTTGACAAAGAAAAAATATCCTGCAGTTAAAATTGTTTGGATGAGTTTTGATAAAAAATAAAAATTGGTCTTAGTGTCACCTGGAGTATTTTTATTGTCAAGTTTGTTCCTGAAGATTTCTTTTTTGGTCTTAAGATTATTTCTCTTTTAAAAATATTCTCCCTGGTAGGCGGGCAATTTAAAGAACTTTCTTTACTGTTGAGCTTAATTTATTTAGAAATCTGATTGTGATACATGATGCTGAGTTTGGTCGCTCATCCTGAGAGTTTAAACAGTGGATATATCAGGAATCCAAGGCTTACGGCTTGGGTGGTTTTATTTCAGCCAGATTGTAATTCCAAGCCTTAATTTCTAGGCTTACATATTCATATTTCGGGCTTGCTTTCCTACTAGCATACCTTTCGCCTGTGTTTTCCATCATTAATTCAACTAAATACTATAGTCCACCATCATAAATATCAGGTCTACTGAACGATTATTTGCCTTTGTGTTCAGAATTCTCTTGAGAAGTTTGGCAGTTTCCTTATCTCTGTCGAATTGGGTGAGAAGCTGTCTGGCATTTGGTAGCCCTGTTGCTGTGATTCCACCTCAAAGTTTTCTTGGAAGAACAGGAGTGAGATTATTGCATCAGCTTCTGGTCAGCCCTCCCTGGATCTGATGTTCTATGGTGGAGTCAGTTTTCTCAATGAGGCAAGTCATGTTATTGCCACGATCCAACTCCTTGAAGATCAGGCCTCAGTGGAGCTCGAACTCTACCTCAGTGGTTCTCACAGTGACTTACCATCAGGAGAACTTTGAGCGTGTGTGAAAAGTACAGATACTCTGGCCCCACAGCAAGCTCTTTGGATGTTTTCAAGCATTGTTCTTAGACCTGTGACTGGGGTCCTTCCTGCCCGATCTTTTCTCCTCTTTTCAAACCTTATTCTCTGTCCGTGACTATGAATCTTGCTGTCTCATCCACTAGCCACTGACCTTTCTGGTCTAGGCAGCCCTGACTTACCACCTTGTTTTTGCCCATGTAGCACACTTGGAAATAAACGGCTGGAGCGAATGCAGTTTGAGATTGTAACATTCTGAGTTGTAGAGCTGGTGACCAAGAGTGGTAGACTTAACTCCAGAACAAGTCACTAGGTTTTCATCTCTCCTGCCTGCCAGCCAACTTCATTTAAGGTTAGTGATCCTGAGTATGCGTGTGTGTGCTCAGTCATTCAGTCGTGTCCGGCTCTTTGTGACCTCCATGGAATGTAGCCTGCCATGCTCCTCTGTCCATGGGATTTTCCAGGCAGGAATACTGGAGTGGGTTGCCATGCCCTCCTCCAGGGGATCTTCTTATCCAGGGATTAAACCTGCATCTTTTGCATCTGTTGGGTTGGCAGGCAGATTCTTTACCACTGTGCCACCTGGGAAGCCTGTTACTAAGTATTCAGTTCAGTTCAGTCGCTCAGTTGTGTCCGACTCTTTGCAACCCCATGAATCACAGCACGCCAGGCCTCCCTGTCCATCACCAACTCCTGGAGTTCACCCAGACTCATGTCCATCAAGTCAGTGATGCCATCCAGCCATCTCATCCTCTGTCGTCCCCTTCTCCTCCTGCCCCCAGTCCCTCCCAGCATCAGAGTCTTTTCCAATGAGTCAACTCTTCGCATGAGGTGGCCAAAGTATTGGAGTTTCAGCTTCAGCATCAGTCCTTCCAGTGAACACCCAGGACTGATCTCCTTTAGGATTGACTGGTTGGATCTCCTTGCAGTCCAAGGGACTCTCAAGAGTCTTCTCCAACACCACAGTTCCAAGTATAGCAGCTACTATTTATGACACTTATATTGTCTTCTAGACACCTTTTTAGTTTCCAATGATGAGTTCTTCAGTTTTGGGGAATCCACAAAAATAGGTGAGGAAACTGAACTCAGGTGCATTGAATGGCCATACCAAAATACCACAGATGAGGTGGCTTAAACAACCTATTTTGTTTTCTCACAGTTTGGGAGACTGGAGGTCCACGTTCAAGGTGTGGGTAGGTTTGGTTTCTCCTGAGGCCTTTCTCCTTGGCTCCCTGGCTGCTGTCTGCTCACTCTGTCTCCATACTTCTTTCATCTGTGTGCCTGCTTCTCCTTATAGAGATACCAGCCCTGTTGGCTTGGGGCTCCACTCTGATGACTGCATTCTTAATTACTTCTGTAAAGGCTCTGTCTCCAAATACTATGATATGCTGGCTTAAGGCTTCAACTTATGAATGGTGGAGGGGTGGCCTAATTCAGTCCATAACACCAGGGGAGGTTAACTGACTGGCCTGAAATTCAGATACTGTGAATGAGAGGGAACTGGACCAAGAAGTCAGAAATTTACCAGAAACCTTCTGGGAAATGTACCAGAAGCATTGTCTTTAACTTAGTGCGAAGCAGTTACTGTGGGAAGGTTGTCCTGTTGGGTGGCCTACCTCCGATCCATTGAAGAGTTGTTCTTTGTAGTAAATGATTAATTCTGAGACGGATGAAGATGATGACCTTGAAGAAAGTAGAGACAGTAAACAACATAAAGAAACCTCGAAAAGAGTGACCTTTGCTCTGCCCAATGATGAGGACACTGAAGATACAAATGTCTTAAATGTACAGAAAGACTCTGATGAAGTCAAATCCTTTTTTTGAAAAAAGACAAGAAAAGGTAATAATTAGGAAATTTAAGGGATTTTTAAATTATGTTTAACAGTGACTGTCGAACTCAGACTACTAACTAATCTGCCCTGGTTTTGTGTGTGTGTGTGTATGGCAGGGGGCTTGGTTTTTTTTTTTTTTTTTTTTTGATGGTACACCTAATTATCCTTAAAAAAAAATCTTGTTGCTCTCTGTGGCAGTGCATAGAGATAACCATATAGGAGCAGCCAATTTACAAAATTCAGTGCTGCATTTCCCAACCTGTGGCTTTCAGTATGGAGCCCATGTGTAAACTTGTTTCTCTGTCCTTGCTGTCTTTATACCTGAGACAGGTTTTTTCCTAACTGGCTGTCCTATGAGCCTCTCCTGGTAACCGCTTCAATTGCTTGTATCTGTGAGGTGCTGTTGGAGAAGGCAATGGCAACCCACTCCAGTACTCTTGCCTGGAAAATCCCATGGATGGAGGAGCCTGGTAGAGGCTGCAGTCCATGGGGTTGCACAGAGTCGGACACGACTGATGCGACTTAGCAGCAGCAGCAGAGGTTAGATCTGAGTATAACTTAGATCTCATACACCTGTGCACCAAAACTGCACAGGTGTATATGTGTGTCTGTATTTGGTCTGAAAGATCCCTTTTTGATTTAATGACAAAAGAACATTGTCAGATTTAACCTAGTAAGTTTTAGCATGCCATTGAGTTTTCCTTGTTCTTGAATCAGTTAAACTGCTTCTGCAAGCTTGCCTAACATGAATGGAGTGCCTCAAGTGTGGTATTCTGGCCTGCGTGGTGATTAAAACCAGGCTTTTCCTTTAAAACTCTACATAGGAGTTTATAACTGCAAATCCCTTAAGTAAAGATGATCCTTTAAGTAAGTAATATACTTAAATATGCTGATATGGACTAAACCTTTTGAGGCAAACCAAGTTAGAAAAACTTTTTTAAAATAGCTGACCAAGTTTTATTTCAATGGCATCATAGTATTTTATATCATGTGACTGGTCCAAAAAATGAGAAATTGAGTATTCTTACCATTCTCCCTAAGGTTTTTCTTTTTCATTTGCTTTCTTCTGCTAAAACTGTCATTTGGAATTAGTTTTTGTCTTGTGTTTCTGTAAATAAAATTGATAGCGTGTTATTAGTGTCTTTGTTTCCAGAAATCTGAGAGATTGCATTTAAAAGGGAGCCATATAAAATCTTAAGCTTTTCATGCTTAATGCTTAATGGGCCGGTCTTTTAAAAGTGAACAATAGTGTGAAGTTAGCACATATTAATTAAAATGTCTGGAAGACTAGTGCTTTATGAATTCAATAAAGACGGAGAGAAGGATGCAGGTTTCTGATTTATGTGTTACTACCAGAGAATTTTTAATGTAAGCAGATTTAAAACCAAGAAGGTCTATCTCTTGTGTAAGATAATAACCTTCATTTACAGGTTTTAAAAAGCTGAATTGTGATACAAAACATCATTGTAAGGAGAAATAGGATTTTTTTGTTTCACCGGAAACTGTCATCTTTATTAGTGGCAGGAGAAGCTTACCTGATGTGTTGACTATATTACATAGCTCTTGAGTTGATTATAGCTGAAAAATATTTGCTGTTCAATAGATCTAAGTTTGGCCTCTCTAAAATGAAAGTCAGCCTCTTATTTCAGATGCTTTGGGCATGAGGATATTGTTCAGTTTCTTTAAAAATGTCCAGCTGCTCATGGAAGCCTCAGATCAGCATGGAAGATAAATGCGAAAACAAACTTAAGTAAAACAGTAACTATTCTCCAGCTGCCAGATAGAGTGGAATTTCTAGGGTGGACCAGCTCCAAGAACTTTGGCCCAAAATGTAAACTGAGCTTGATAGAGTTGGGGCTTGAACTGAAAAGATAGGAATTTGCTTAATACAACTTTATAGAAGCAACAGTACTTTTCTCGTTTGAAACAACACCTTGAAAATATTTTTGATGACGTTTAAGGTTAGAAGTAATGAGTGCTCAGTATAGAGAAGTGGAAAAGAAAGAACTATAGAAAAATAAAAAATGCCAATGAATTTTATTAAGGAAAAAGAATCGCCTTTGCCCATTTGTGGATTTTTTTTGCAGCAGCTTTTTCCTACCAGGTACTCTTTCCACTCTCATCCTCCGACTCTTAACATTTTCTTCATTATAAAATCACCCTTCTCACACATTTGGTTTGTTTTGTAGTCCTAATGTGTCTTAGAGTTGTGTGTGTTTTATGTGGTGCTATTTCTTTTTTCTCCCCAGAAAAGCTGCTATTAAAACGACTGAATTTCAGAATTCATGGAGTCTTGGAATTTAGGGAACAGAGCACACATATATTTATAGCCACACTTAAAATTTATATGCGTGTATATATTTCAATGTGTCCCTGCATTTCCCCCTTGATATTGTGTATGTGCATTCCCTAGTAGTATTAAGGTCTTACCAACACTTTTAACAGCTCAGCATTATTACTTTGTATGATTGTGCATACATGATAATATTCTGCTTTAGTCATTTAGGTTGCTTTTATAAAAGGTTAGACTTTTAAATGTAATTAATTTCCTTAAGGACGTTCTTCGTGAATTCTCTAAATATCCATGACCTGTTGCATTGGCATTCTTCCAGGTACTGAATCTTTAAAGTTTAAAATACTAGGGGTTGTAAACTCGTGTTACCTAAAAGGTGAATGTTGAATTATGATTTGGGCAAGTTTATCATATTTTAAGGCAACAAAAAATTAGGCTTTCATCTCTTAAACTAAGTGATTTAATAAGCATGTAATGAGGACGATTGCTTTTTATTATAAATAATGTCAGAATGTGAATTGTGTAACTATTTTTTGCTTTGGTCATGCTGATTTGAGCGTGGGATAAAGAATCTTTTATTGAATAAAGAATTATTAATTGCATAATGCTGTCCCAGACACTTTGTAGGTGTGAGTGAATAAGAGAGAGGTTTTTTTTTTTTTTTTTTTTTTAAGTTGCCATTGGAGGAGGGAGGAATGGTATTGAGATAGAGAATATGTTAGTAAACAGATATGGAAGATACAGATAATTTTAGATAGATGTTTCTGTTTTTTTTTTTTTTTTTTTTTTTTTAGGATACCTTTTATCTGTCCATTGAGCATTTCACTGAGTAGAACAAATAGGAAAATATTAAAAAAAAAAAAATCCACTCATGCATCGTGACTATTTAGAAGCTAAAACAAAAAATGTTGAAGAGATATTTTATGTGTATATAAGATAATGCGATTATATTAAGGAGACAAAAGGAGAAGAGGGTGGCAGAGGATGAGATGGTTAGGTAGCATCACCAACTCAATGGATATGAACTTGAGCAAACTCTGAGAGAGTGTGGAGGAAAAGGAGACCTGGCATGCTGCAGTCCATGGGATTGTTAAGAGTTGGACACGACCTAGCAACTGAACAATGACAACACAAACTTTCTTTGTTTTTCCAAGTCAGCTGCTGGTTGAATGGACATGAGTTAAAATGAAAACTTCCAGTGCATGCTCTGGGAGGAGAAATTAAGAGATAGTTGCTTCCTCTGCAGTAATTTTAGTTTAATGGAGTTTCTTTTTTTCAAAAGAAAAGAGAAAAATAAAATCTGTCCTGTAGATATAAAGCCATTACTGAGACTAATGAGGCGTTGAACTACAGGGTAGACTCTATTTTAAACCTTTTTATTGATTCCTTTTGACTGTCAAGTTAAAGGAGATGTGATTAAACTTAGCCCTCCTTACCACCACCCTCTTGCCCCCAAGATGTGTTTTCATGCTTCGGAAGTGGCACCAAAAAAAGAACAGTTCTGTGTTTCCATCCACTGGCAGTTTGCTAAGTGAAATTAAGAGTAAGAGACTGCCGTGGAATGGTGAAGTTTCTTGGGTACCAGTAACCCCATAACCAAAGGACCGGAAGTGGATGTGTGACATGGGGAAGGGAACTCACTGTGGGTGGAACGCTCACTTTTCCTGCTGCTTCAGTGTGAGATTGACTTAGGAGCCATGGTCTACTTGAAAAGCTACTCTGAGGTCCTGGAGACAGCAGCAGCCAGAGCCCAGGGGAAATTCTAGAGGCATAGTTGGGGTGGGTCAAGTATTTTTTGTAGAATCAAGGAAGGCAAGTGTGGACTGCCAACAGAGTTAAAGCCAAAGACTGTTTAGCTGGGTGGAGGGGGAGGGGTGTCAGAGTATGACTTTTTATAGAAATTGGCAGCCTATTCTAAAATTCATTGGAAACACACGGAATCAGAATAGCCAAAACAAATTTGAAAAGGAAGAAGAGTTAGAGGACTCAAACTACTTGATTTCAAAACTCTGTGTAAAGATTCAGTGATTAAAGCAGTGAGGCCCACAAAAACCTTATTGAGACTGTTATGCAATTGGTAAAAACCGGAAGCAACTCAGTTGTGCATCAGCTGGCGAGCACAAACTTTGTGGTGTATTCATACGGAGAAATTCAGCTCAGCGGTAGAAAGGACCATACTATGAACACACGCAACAGTGTGAATGAATCTCAAAAACATCACATTGTGTGAAAGAAGCCGGATGTAAAAGACAGTCTACTTCATGGTTCCCCTTTTATAGAATTCTAGAGCAAACTATAATGGAAATCATTTGGGTAGTGTGCAGGTGTCAGGGAGAAAATTGACCACAAAGGCATTAGAACATATTGGGTTATGAAAACGTATACCTTCATTGTGGTGCTGCTTATACAATTGCCTTTTTTATTAAATAATCAAATTGTACACTTAAAGGGGTGAATCTTATTTTATGTAAATTATCCCTTAAGTTGATATCAAATGAAAACGAGAGATAGGTAGACAGACTTCCAAACTTTCCTCTTTGAATTTATCCCTGAATGTAGGGTTTGGAAAAATGTTTCTTTGAATAGCTGTAAATTATGAATTTTCTAAGCTATCCATGGTATGAACATAAACTGCAATGTTATTGTACTTTTCCTGCGTTTTATGGCCTTTCAGTGCCTGGAATTGATAACTTTGGGAATATTTTTTTTTTTTTTTTAGAAAACATTCAGCGTTTAGGTGATTTTCTCCTTGAGAACCTGGGGTATCAGGTGTTAGCGTCAACTGCTAATGTATTTCACTGTAGCTCTGTTAGAGAAGATTTTAGAGTAGTAAAGGCAAAATCTTTTCTAGTCAATGAAATCCTGCCGATAAAAGAAATACTTTTGGTTTGGTAATAAAAAAGAGGAAAATTGCCTTGGGGATAGGTCTCATGGATTTGGGGAGGGCTGAACAATTTGGGAACTGCCAAAGTTATTAAAATATCTTACATACAAGCACAATCAGCAGCTTTTTCACCAAAACATTTCAGTTACTTTTCCGTACTGTAAGTTGTCTCAAAATACTCGCCGAAGGTAAATACTATCTCATATTCATTTATAGTTCTCTCAGTTCCCATTTGTACATGGGGCTGTTCTAGGCCCTGCATGTATGTTTTGTTTATCTATTAGCTATTGCTTTGTCAGTACTAAATATAGGCTATACTTTTTATAACGGGATTGCTTCATATTTATTTTCCATCTTTCAAATTGCTTAATGGTGCATGAGCTGTACATTTAACCTAGCCATTTCCAAACATTGGTGATAATGAAGGAATTGGAGGCTTATCGAAGTTTAAATGGACACATGATGCCAAACTGGGTTTTCTTTGCAGAATAATTCAACAAGAAACTGGTATAAAAGAGACTTTTCCTCTAAAATGGAGAAGTGTTCTAAATCATGCTGGAGGGACAGAGTCATAAGAAAGATTTCTTTAAATTTCATTTCATGAAATATAACTTAGATTTCCACTTGGATTTCAAAAGCTTGAGTACATCTTAATACAGTAGTGGTTCTAACAGGTTCTTCTATTATTAGTTCCACAGACTAAAATTTGTTTTTAATGCATGCAGTTAATCTTTCCAGTCTTGGTTCTCATGAACACAACCAGGCTCTCCCTGTCTTGTAGCTCAGCTTCCCCCTCTAGCTTGGAGCATTGTAGAGGCCAGTTCAAGAAGCTGTGCACCTCACATTTGCTTTCCATAATGCACATAGGTCAGTACTAATGAAGGAGTTTGGGAAATGCACTCGATTTGGATCCGCAGGAAGAAAAGGAAACCAGATTCATTGTAGCAGTGGATGTCTCTGCAGCATTTAAGTCAGTGCCCAGCACACACTGACATAAATTGGGTTGCTTTAATGAGGACCCTGAGAATATTGCCTCTCTGGCCCTGGAAGAAAAGTGACACAGAACGAAGGTAGATTTGGATCGTTTTTCCCTCAAGTACATTTCTGGTACTGACAACAGTCAAGCATGAAGATTGAGCCAAGGAATGCTGCTCACCAGTCTAGTGCTAGGAAAGATTGAGGGCAGGAGGAGAAGGGGGTAATGGAGGATGAGATAGTTGGATGGCATCAGTGGCTCAGGGGACATGAATTTGAGCAGATACTGGGAGATGATGAAGGTCAGGGAAGCCTGGCATGCTGTAGTCCGTGGGGGTCACAAAGAGTCGGATAGGACTTAGCGACTGAACGACAACAACAGGCTGGTGAGCGAAGGTACAAGTGTATCTGTGTGTGTATTTGCATGTATGTGTTGCAGAGAATCTACTTCCTTGAAGCATGTGGCACTCTCTCTAGAAACAGTAAGAAATTTTACTGCTGGCAAGTGATGAATGAACACAGACTTGATGAATGTTTGGAGGGGCAAGTTGCTAACCTTAACCTTGATTTACTTGAATTAAATGTGGTATAGGGTGTGATAGTATACTTAAAGACAGGCTTATTTATCTCTTGTCCTGTTCAATAGTGCATTGTTTTCTGTAACACATTTTTTCTGTAAAATTTAGAAACCACAGTCCCACTAACAAAACATTAAACCTTTCATTTTTGGTTCACCCAGGGAATTCCATTCACAAGTGTTATGGGATTGGATGGTGACTCAGGTTGTCTTGTTGTATGTTTCCACCATTTATACTGAGGATTGTTAAACATAGTATTTTGCCTAAAGTTCTTAACTCTTAGAGCTCTGGTACAAAAATCTATATTTACTATTTGTTTTACATCCTATTATTGGTTAAATGATGTGTTAGGTTTGCCAGGTCCAATGCAGGACATACTTACTGTTGTTTAGTCACTAAGTCATGTCTGAGTTTTGTGACGCTGTGGACTGTAGCCCGCCAGACTCCTCTTTCATGGGATTTCCCAGGCAAGGATACTGGAATGGGTTGCCACTTCCTTCCTGGCCCAGGGATTGAACCTGTGTCTCTAGTGTTGGCAGGTGGATTCTTTACCACTGAGTCACCTGTAAACCCTAGGACATACTTTGTAGAAGAATAAAAAAATCATTTGTCATTTATCAAAAGTTCAAATTTAACTGGTCGTGTGTATTTTATTTGCTAAACCTGGCAAACTATTTTCATCATATGATTTAAAAACAGATTTTAAATGCTTTGATACTTTGGGGATAACTGAATTAAATATTGCAATACTGAAATGGTAAGACTATAAATGTGGAGAAGCCTGTATCTCATTTGTTTCTTTGTTCCTAATCTTAGTACAATGCCTATCACATAGTAGGTACTCAACATCCATTTCCTTTTTATAAATTATTTATTTTAATTGGAGGATGATTACAGTATTGTGATGGTTTTTGTGATACATCAACATGACTGATGAAAGGAAAAAGTCCTTCATTCGTGTTTTGTCATTCTGTTTCTTTTAGGTTTTTAACACCTTCCCTGGTAGCCAGTTTTAATCACCTTGTGGGTGGAGGTTGTTTCCTATTATTTTTGTTTGAGTGATTTGAAAGGCACCTCTGTACATAATGTACAGGGACTCCATGAAAGAAGAGTTGCCAGTCAAGGGCTTTAGTGGATGCATAACCACTGAGAGGGGATTTTTGGGGAGAGCAGCTTGTGATTACCATGTGGAAATTTAACACGAAGAATGTTAGACTGTAGATGTGAACAGAAAACCTAACAGTGAGGACGATTAAACTGCGGGGTGGCCTCAGAAGGCCAACTGTGGAGACTGTTGCTTTAGTCAGTTGGAGGCAGCGCCTCCAACTGGGAAGCTGTCTATTGATCTTATTATCTGGGGACTTGAAATAGGGTTTCAATTTTCCCCTTGAAAAGCCATGATGTTGTTTTTTTTTTTTTTTTTTTTTTTAAATCATATGCTTCATCCTTAAACTCTCACTCAAAAACCATTACTGGAGCTAAACCTTTCTTGCTAGAAATATCTTCAAGGAACACACTTGGCATAAGGATGTGTATTATAGAAGGTTAGAAAAGAAAGTGTTTTGGTTCTCTGTGTTAAATGGCAGGGGCTCTTGGCAAGGCGAATGCCTTTGGAACCTATGAAAAACTTCGTATAATATAGTCTTTTCCATTCTTTTTACTGGTAAATTAGTGTGTGTATTAATAGGTTGTATGAAATCATATGGCAGCGTGGTTCAGGGAGATGGTTTGGGAATCCTAGCAGATGTGAGTTGAGAACTATTCTTTCGTTTTGTAACCTGAAGCAAACCGCTTAACCTTTGAAAGGCTCAGTTTGCTCATCTACTAAAGTAGGGACAATAATAGAAATTAATGAAATTGAAGGATGTCTGTACAATGCAGTACTCACTTCAGTGTCGAACATTTGAGAAATGCTGTAAAATTTTCAATTGCTTGTTTTATTTATGCACATACTGTTCAAGAGATAATTATTGTTACATTGTTTAAGACCCAAAGCTCCAAAAGCAAATGATTCATTCTTATAATAGCAATTAATATCTGAGTGGTGCATTATCTTCCCATAAGAAACAGCTAGGAATAGTCATCAATGTAGCTGTTGTGTGTTCCAGGACAGTTTCAGAAGTTAAAGTGTAATGGAAGCGGCTGCTGTATCCGCTCAAGGCATGGGCTTGTGTGAAGTAAGAAAACGCCACGTGTTAAATCAAGTCCTGACTTACAGGCTCTGTGTCTTTGGACAAAGTACACGTACTTACCCTCTGTAAAGTTGAAAGTGAAAGTCGCTCAGTTGGGTCTGACTCTTTGCAACCCCATGGACTAGACAGTCCATGGAATTCTCCAGGCCAGAATACTGGAGTGGGTAGGCTTTCCCTTCTCCAGGGGATCTTTCGAACCCAGGGATCGAATCCAGGTCTCCTGCATTGCAGGCAGATTCTTGACCAGATGAACCACAAGGGAAGCCCGACTCTAAAGTTGGGCTTGGGTGACTGGTGGTGACGTTACTTCCTGCGCATTGAGCTTCACACGGTGGCTGGAATACAATAAGCCACGCGTGAGGTGAGTACAGTGAGAGAGAGGAAATATTCTGGGCCTGTCCTGTCCAATACAGTAGACCTACTCATAAGTGACCTTTTAAATAGTAACGAATTAGAAGGAAATACAAGTAAGATCCTCAGAAAACCATAATTTGAAAAGACACATATATCCCAATGTTCATTGCTGCACTATTTACAATAGCCAGTACATGGAAGCAACCGAAATGTCTATCAGCAGAGGAATGGATAAAGAACATGTGCCTATATACAATGAAATATTACTCAGCTATAAAAAAAGAAGAAAATAGTGCCAGTTGTAGCAACGTGGATGGACCTAGAGATTATCATACTGAGTGAAGTAAATCAGACATGGAAAGACAAGTATCATATGATATCCCTTATATGTGGAATCTAACATAAAGAGTACACATTTACAAAACAGAAATAAAGTTATAGATGTAGAAAGCAAACTTTCGGTTACCAGGAGGTAAGCAAGGGGGAGGGATAAATTGGGAGATTGGCACAGACATATTATGCACTAGTATATATAAAATAGGTAGCTATTATTGATAGTAAGCGCCTACTGTATAGGCTGTATACACAGGAAACTGTACTCAGTACTCTGAAATGACCTATATGGCAAAAGAATAAAAAAACGAGTGTGTGTGTGTATACCTGATTCACTTTGCTGTACAGTAGAAACTAACTTTGTAACAACATTGTAAATCAACTACAACAAAATTTAAAAAATAAAAAAAGATCCTCAGGCTTTTGGTTTGAATTGCATTCTCTCCAGATTTATGTGTTGGGGTCCTACTTAGCACCTCAAATGTAGTTATTTGGCAATAGTTATTGCAGGTGTAATTAGTTTAAATGAGATTATAATGGAATAGGATGAGCCCTTAATGCAGTGTGACTAGCTTCCTTATAAAAAAGGGAGGATTTGGACGCAAATGTATACACAGGGAGAATGCAGGTGAACTTGAAGGCACACATTAGGGTGCTGCTTCTACAAGCCAAGCAACACTGAAGATGGGCCACACACCACTGGGAACTGGGAGAGGTGCCTGGGACAGGTTCTCCTCACAGACCTCATGAGGAATCAACCCTGTTTGCTCCTTGATTTCAGACTTCTAGCTTCCAGAATCATGAGGCAGTGAATTTTAGTTTTTGAAGCCAACTGCTTTTTGTTGCTGTTGTTGGATCATAATTGCTTTGCAATGTTGCCGTTTGTTTCTGCTGTACAGCAAAGTGAATCAGCTGTATGTATGCATGCATGCCTTCTCTCCCGAGCTTCCCTCCCACCCCTCCAGGTCATCACGGGGGTGGAGGTGAGCTCCCTGTGCTGTATGGCCGCCTCCCGCTCGGTATCTGTTTCTCACGTGGTAGTGGATATATGTCACTGCTACTTTTTCCCGTGCCCCACTTCCCCCTCTGTTCACATGTCCACAGCCTTCTACCTCTGCATCTCTTTTCCAGCTCTGCAAACAGATTCATCTGTATCATTTTTCTAGAGTCTATATATATGCTTAATGTGCAATAAGACCACCCACTTTGTGATACTTTGCTACACTCGTCTCACTTGCCACTTCTAAGCACTGAGTAGGCACATATCTACTGTATTGGGTGGTGGAGATACCGAGCATTGCTGTCCTTACTGAAAGCACTCTTGGATAGTACTCTTCAGGGGATTCCATGCTGTTCGTATTTTAAGCAAAAAAAAAAAGTATGAAAGGTTGAATGAGTTATATGAAGTATGTTCCTTGTCCTAAAATTCAGGGCAAAGCACGTAAGTGATATAAAAGTTAAAAAAAACAACAAAAAAACTTGTCTTAAATATGTGCTGGTCAGACAGCCAAGTATTCATGGGGACTTCCTGTTCTGGGGGAGATGGAGAAACCGGCCAAGGCAGCCTTGTCTTCTGTGCAGGATGAATTTCTGATTCTGCTTCCCTGGTTAAACTCTTACATAATTGCATTCTATATATAGAGCTTTCCTTTGTATCCAGCTCTACTTTCCCCCCTTGTTTTCTTCTGCAACTGTATAAGTGTTTGCAAGATGCTTTGAATCTCTCTGTCTCCCCCCCGCCAACCAATGAACTGTAAATAGGGCTTTTCGTCTCCCTGTCCTCCCCGCCCTCCAATCCTCCCATGAGCTGTAAATAGACAGGACAGATGAGGGTTTGCTGCTCCAGTTTTATAAGTGCTTCACCATGTGGAAGGGTCACAGAGTCCTTCCTAGTTCCCAGCCATGGCTGAGGACATACTGTGAAATTTTCATGGTCCCTTTACTTTGGCTGGAGAGTAAGTGCCTGAGAACATGTCTGGGGATGGGGCTGACAGGGAAGAGCCTCCTTGGATCAGGGGTGAAAACTTCCCTGTGGGTGCTGCCCTTCATCCTGGAGGGGATTTGAGTTGGCTGACAGTGGTTGTGACCTCTGGTGGGGCAGAGTCACCATCCTTTCTGCAGTCTCTGCCTTCTTTTCAGGAGGTTATACCTTGGATGCTGGGAGAGCTCTGAAGGTCCTTGATCCAGGGAAAACAGTTTATGTACCTGATCTCCCACCTGCTCCTTTCGACCCTGAAATGCCTCCGTTGGGAAACTTGGCCTTCAATGAGTCAGAATTAGTGGAAGATGCTGAGAAATGTTTGCATTTTTTACCTTTTCAAGTTAAGGATGTTCTTTTGAAAGTGGGGTGATACTTCAGTGTATTTTTAATATCCCTTTTATAACAACTAATGTCTTGAAAAATTATTTTGTCTTTTCATATTAGATTTGTTATTTCAGACCACTTTTCTCATAACTTCTGTTAAGTTGAAGTCATTGCTATAATGAATATAGAATGTAAAGTAATACCCTTTCCTAAATAGCTCAGTATTCTCTTTCTTGAGTTGTTTTATACTCAATCTAATATTATGTTTATGGGAAAAAAATATGTGTGTGTGTGTTATATAAAACCATCATCATGCCATACTGTGTGCCAAGCATTCTGCTCAGCTCAAGGCATTCATTTTAACCTTTAACAATAAATCTTCTAAAGAGGCAGCTATAATAATTATCTTAAAACCAAGATGAGGAAACTGACATTTAAGGAAGTCTCATGCAATGGCACCCCACTCCAGTACTCTTGCTTGGAAAATCCCATGGACAGAGGAGCCTGGTGGGCTGCAGTCCATGGGGTCGCTAAGAGTCGGACACGACTGAGCTACTTCACTTTCAGTTTTCACTTTCATGCATTGGAGAAGGAAATGGCAGCCCACTCCAGTGTTCTTGCCTGGAGAATCCCAGGGACGGGGGAGCCTGGTGGGCTGCCGTCTATGGGGTCGCACGGAGTCGGACACGACTGAAGTGACTTAGCATAGCATAGCATAGCATAGCATAACAGATAATAGGGCTTCCCCAGTGGCTCAGTGGTAAAGAACCCTCCTGCAGTGCAGGAGGTGTGGGTTCGATCCCTGGATCTGAAAGATTCCCCTGGATGAGGGCATGGTAGCCCACTCCAGTGTTCTTGCCTGGAGAACCCATGGACAGAAGAACCTGGTGAGCTACAGTTCATAGGGTTGCAAAGAGTCGGACATGAGGGAAGCGACTGAGCACGATATACACAACAGATCCACTGGCTGGCCATCAGCAGAAAGCTTATCTGACATCACAGCACAACCGCCCGCGCCCCTCCCCCAACCCGAGAGCTTGTGAACAAGCAACTGCATTAAGTATTGTTCAATTAAAAATTATGTTTGTTCTTGGAGTCTTTGGAGTACACGGGGGCCTTTTGCAGTCGGGACAAGCCCATTTCCTTTCTCAGTGGGAAACACTCCAAGTATTCCTCTTGAGACAAAAAACGCCAAGGATTATTTTTGCAGACTTCTGTAGAGTGGTTTTTGGACAACACCCTGGAACAGGAAACCACAGTTTCTCCTAAATTTGTACAGGATGGAAATAGATAACATTCTTTAGAAAACCACTGCCACAATTAGTGCTTTCAAATCAGCATAATGGTGGATGGTTCAGTTTATACATTGCTTACCTGAATCAAGTATTGGAACCTGCTGCATGAGAAATTCATGAATATTTTTCCAGAGCTTTATTTTATAAACTGGAAAGGCAGCAAAAAGATAGGGGTAGTTGAGGGAAAGGAGTGTGGTATGATTTAAACTATTTGAAAGCTTTCCCTGGAAAATGGATTTGAAATAGAACAGGATGCTGTAGCATAACTGATGAGAACACAATTTGCTGTGACTTTCCTAATGGCCAGAAGCTGCTTATTGTTATTGAAAAGAATGAATGAACTGGATGAAATAGGAGGCCATGATGTGTGAGGGACATTTACCCATTAAGCAAAAAAAAAGACGGTCTTTAGACACTGAATTTTTTTTTTTTTTTTAAATGAAGATACAGTAGCCAAAACTCTGCATAAAACATATGGTTGGTATACTCATAGGCTTCCCTGGTGGCTCAGCAGTAAAGAATCCACCTACAATGCAGGAGACATGGTTCGACCCCTGGTTTGGGAAGATCCCCTGAAGGAGGACATGGCAATCCGCTCCAGTATTCTTGCCTAGGAAATTCCATGGACAGAGGAGCCTGGTGGCCTATATAATCCACGGGGGTCACAAAGAGTCAGACATGGCTTAGTGGCTCAACAGCAACAACAAGGTATACCCATGACAACTCCAGAAGTATTGGGGTTACTTATCTATCTAACCCCAAGTCTTCATGCCTAGAGTCATCTATTCATAGCAGTTGAAACTCCTTTTACATTTTGAGTCTGTTTCTGCAGAGTTCTGATAGCTGAATTGAGCTTTCTCACATTACTACACTTTTATGATTAGTTTTTAATTATTGTAAGCAACACATGGTTATATACTACTGACAAAAATGGAAATGATTTGCACATACCTCCTTCCTTGATTCATTCCCTAATTCCAGGCCTCCCTTTTTGTCCTTCCTCTGAAAAGCTATCAGTTTTGTAAATACGGCTGTTTTGCTTTTAATGTGTTATTTGAATGTCTTCATATCTCTTTGGGAAATATTTAATCTTTTTTGTTTTAGCTGTGGAAGGTGTAATCTGTATGATTCTGTGTATGTTTGTGTAAATATTATGCTTTTAAAATCTTTTCCCCCATTTGTGCCTTGCATATGTTGTCCACATTGGTTCATATTTGTTTGCTTCATGTTTTAAACTGCTCCATAGACATTCCTTACTGTGGCTGTTTCCTGGTGGTTTATTTGCTTTTCCATTGCTTGATGTTTACATTGTTTCTATTTTATTGACATTAAGAAAGAAAATTGACTGAACATCCCTCTACCCTGCCCCCTTGTACACATGTGCTATTGTTTTGGGGAGGCACATTTAAAATTTTAGTAAACACTGCAAAAATGAGACCACCACCTTTCAGCAATTTGGGGGACTGTTTGCAAAGTGAAACGTGCCTTTGTATGAAATAGGATGCATTTAAAAGTGGATCTCGGTTTTGCTTCCCTGTAAGATGCCTGATAAAGGAAGCTCTCATGGGTGCCTGCTGCTAGGTTTCTTAAGAGCGGACAGCATCTGTGAGCTCAGGTCCATGTAAGGTGGGCTTTTCACAGCACAGACGGTTCCTGTCACTCGTTCTGCTGCTCCCTGAGCACAGTGCCCTGGCTGCTGCACGTCTGCTCCATGCTGCCACCACTGTGTCCACAAATAACAGAAAATTCCCTCGGGCTGCATCAGTCAGTATTGCAAGCAACAGAAGTCTACTCTGGCTAAACTTAAAGATGGGCTTTATTGCAGAAAGATAGGGGACCTGGTGAAAATTCTGGCAAAGGTGAAAAAGTCCCTCAAAAAGTAATAATTTCTGGGATGAATCTGCTCTAGACTTACCTGCAATGTCTATGTCTAAAAGATATTGGTTACATGATGGGCCTAGTGTAGGAGAAGGTGTATATCCTGCTTGCATGGTCCATCAAGAGAAGACCTAGCTGGGAGGAAAAAACTTAAGCAGAAGGAAATCCAGCTACTTTGAGCAAAAGGCAGAGAACACAGATGCTAGGTGGCCAGAAACACACTACCTGCTGCCATTGAATACCTTGATAATATATTTTATAGCTTATGTTATCAATACCTAACCATTTCAAAATTTGGTTTTCACATCTAATACTTGTTTACTTGCATAGCTGGGGAACTGCTTGTTTGAAATAAACATTTGCAAAGAATTAGACTAAGATGAAGTGCATGTAACACATTTGAATTTTTAAATGACTGAGAACTGGCATTAAGTGGCTTGGAATTATTAGACTCTTTTTGATGGATCTGTGATTCTTTATTTAAAATGATAGAAAACAAATGTTCTGATTGGGATTCTGGTAGAGCTAGTGTGCTCAGTTTGTTCTTTTCTTTTGTCCTTTGCTGGCATAATTTTGAAAGTAAAAAATTAGAAAGTATGGTTAAGAAATAATAATTTTAAATTGGAACCACTTGATTGTCTCCTATTTTATGATTGTGATTATGTAGATAGGATGACCCCCAGAAATTGTGAGGTAATAAATGTTAGTGCTTTGAAGTTACCAAGTTTTCAGGTAGTTTGTTATGTAACACTTGGTAGTGAATGTGGTACTGATGCAGTTGAGGCTGTACTCTTGGTTGACGGGAACATTTCTGATGCTTTTGGGACTCGATTTTAGAGAGTTTAACAAAACCATCTGTGTTAACAGCCTTCTTTCTAAGATGTTTAAAAGAAAATACTAAATATTCTGTTTTCTCTCTCTGCCGCCACCATTTCCTAAAAATAACCTTTGAAGAGGAGCATTTTCCATGTTGTCCGCTGTGCTTTTCCAAGAGTTGTGACTTTCTCTTGTTCTGGTCAGTTCCAAAGCACTGTCCTGAGGATTATTTTGACCTTTCTTGAGGGTCAGTCATGGTGGATTATCTTCCCAAGCGTGCTGTACAGAGAGTATAAGATGAGGCCAGAACCTTGGATAACAGTTTAAAAACTAAATTGCTCTGTGTGTGTGTGTTTCTTAGTTGCCCTACTCCGAGGACTGTACTAGAGTACTATATATTACATATGTGTGTGTGTGTTTATATATGTATACACACATACATGCATGGCATTAACAATGTGTAGGCTTATCAAGAGCTATTCTTAATGGATAGACATTGGTAACACATAAACCGATCTTTTCCTGTATATAAGCATTCCCAGTGGGCAGTACTTACCTGAGGCTTAAACCAGGTGCCAGGTCAGAGTATTACTCTATGGAGAACCACATATCCTAACAATCTATGATGAGGGATGTGTAGAGAAGGGAAATAATGTCAGAGCAGTGGAGGGGGACTTGCTATATTTCTGGTTTCCAAAAAAAGCCGTAGGTATATTGGCTTTAGTGGTTAGTTGCTTGTTCATGTCCGACTCTTTGCGACCCCATGGACTGTAGCCCACCAGGCTATTCTGTCCATAGAATTCTCCAGGCAAGGAAGACTGGAGAAGGGCTTCCATTCCCTTCTCCAGGCTATCTTCCCAACTCAAATGATCACACCCAGGTCTCCTGCATTCTAAGCAGATTATTTAGCGTCTGAGCCCCCAGGGAAGCCCATATCTACCTTATGTATATCTTACACTTTTAAGATTATAAGATACTCCATTTGTTTTAGTCTTTTTCCCCCCTTGCTGACTGAATCAAATATTTGCATTAATTTTTCTAGTGAAGCTGGAGAGCTGCTGGTTTATAGAGGTATGGGTTTCTGTTTTTAAAGATGGCTATAATTTACTTTCTCCTATTTTCATTTCATTGGAAGGAGAGCACAGTTACTGCACGGTTCTCATGTTTAGTAACAAGGCTTTCCTTGTCTGTGTTGCGCCCAGACCCATGTTTAGGGCCCTAAAAAAACTGCTAAACTCTCTGGTCCGTACTGACATGAGCACCTTGGGAATGACAGTAGTAAGATGAAAAGCTTTCACCAGTGGACAGCTGAACTGTTTTTATTGTTCTTCTCTGCTGGGTTTTTGTTCCCCCCCTCCCACACCCCCCGGGCTTTTCTGAGATTCACAGATTTTATGATCATCTCGTTACAACTTACACATCAGTCTTTTGAAGTTAACTTCTTCCTTGTTTTCATGGTATAGATGGAGATGCTCTCATCTTTCTGAAAACAACAGGAGTCTTGCCCAGGCCTGGTGGTGTTCAGAGTGTATCCTAGAATGCTCTGACTCTTTGGAGTCTTAGAGAATTTTACTTCCTTTATTTTGCTTTTCTATTTACAACTTCAAAACTCAGTTTGAAATAGCTTTAAGAAGTTCATGTTAAAGTAGACCTGAGAGTTCTGTAATGTTTTACTCAGGGAACTACAGTAATTATGACAGGTGAGCCCTTTTAAAAGTAAAGAACATACATAATTATAATAATTTCTTTTACTTCTCATGTTCTTGGTTTGAATAGTGCTTCAGGCCTTACAAAGGGATCTTGCTGAGGTTTAAAGCCTCAGGTTGTTTGAACAGTGTCTGGCAGGGGGTTCCTAGAGAACCTGGGGTGAAATTGACAAGTATTAAAACAAAGAAGCTTACTGGGCTTCCTTGGTGGCTCAGAGGTTAAAGCATCTGCCTGCAATGTGGGAGACCTGGGTTCAATCCCTGGGTCGGGAAGATCCCCCTGGAGAAGGAAATGGCAACCTACTCCAGTATTCTTGCCTGGCGAATCCTGTGGACGGAGGAGCCTGGTGGGCTACAGTCCACGGGGTTGCAAAGAGTCGGACACGACTGAGCCACTTCACTTCACTTCAAACCACAGAAGCTTAGGGGGAGATACTTGCTGGATCTTCAGGTGTTATAGAGCCTGGAGTTGGGCTTACTGTGAGTTATAGGTAAGCCAATATCTAAATATCCCTCTGGGCTCACCTGGGTTTCCACCTGTTTCTGCTCCTAGAAGAACTTACAAATTTCCTTTCCTCCTGTAACTGTTTCCTTGGTTGCTTCAATATCTGCTGGTGGAGGTTCTAGTGACCACAGTCTCTCTACTTCCACAGAACTTGAAGATCAAGAATTTTTAAATTGTGGAAATTCCATTCCTTGACAGTCTAATGGATAGGACTATACACTTTCGCTGAGGGTGTAGGTTCAATCCCTGGTCAGGGAACTAAGATCCTGCAAGCTGTGTTGTGCACTGCCCCCACCCCAACCCCAAAATACCTAGAAGAGTTTTTAAATTGAAAAATACATACAAAATTTACCATTTAAACAATTGAAAATTGTGCAGTTCAGGGCTTAGTTCATTCATGGTGTGGTACAGCCAGTGCCATTATCTAGTTCCAGAACTTTTTCATCACCACACATGGAAACTCCATACCCATTAAGCATTCATTCTTCATTTCCTACTCCCTCCAGCTCCTGCCAGCCACTGAATTACTTTTCAAGAATTGTTGAAGGTAATTGAAAATTAAAAACACTTATCTTTTTAAACTACAGCATAAGAACTAGCCCAAAGAACAAATCTGAAGTGAATCCCACAGTGTAACCCACAATTTCAGTTTTCTTTTTACCACCCTTCTTGTGCCACCCCAGTCTCAGTGCTAAATATTTTGGAATGTGTCTTTCACACTATTTTTTTTTTTTAATAGCCTGCACACACATGTATTCACATATCTTTGATTCATTTCCTTATTGCTTATGAATATGGGATTGTAGTATACACATCTCTCTGCAACTAGCTTTATATATATATATATAGATAGATAGATAGATAGATACATACATACATACATACACACACACACCCACACATATATAGGGGCTTCCCTGGTGGGTTCAGATGGTAAAGAATCAGCCAGCAATGTGGGAGACCTGGCTTCGATCCCTGGGTTTGGAAGGTCCCCTGGAAGAAGGCATGGCAACCCACTCCAGTTTTCTTGCCTGGAGCATGCCCATGGATAGAGGAGCCTGGCAGGCTGCAGTCCATGGGGTCGCAAAGAATCAGACACAACTGAGTGACTAAGCACAGCAGCATATATATATTATGAACATCTCTCCAGTTTGCTGCAAGAAGCTTTAACTCATTCACTTTGCAGCTCTGAAATATTTCATAGTTTGGATCGTCCATAAATTACTCAACCATGCTGCTCTTCATGGCCTTTGAAGATTCAGTAATAAATTCAAAGAAAGTCTTGTGAGAAGGGCTGGGCAATTGCAATTAGCCCTTTTTGTATATAAGGACACTAAACCTCAGAGAGAGATTAAATTATTTATCTTAAGTCACAGACATATTACTGCTCTATGACATGATTACTCAAAGTAAGGTCTTAAGAATCTAATTCCAGTGAGTTTTCTCCATTACTGCATGCTGTTCCTATGTTTTTTGAAGATAATGCCCCTTTTCCATTGGACATTTATTTTCTGGTGAATTCCCATCCTACTCTACTATTCTTCTGTGTGTCTAATCTTTCTTCTTTCCTCTATCTGCATAGCCTTAGTCATTTAGTATTTAGCAGTTCTGCAGTTGAAGTGCAAAGTACCTTATTACTCCAGAAATGCTATATTGTAACATCTTATTTAGAAATAAAATTAAAAGACTCTTTAAATGTTCCTTAAGGAATGTTATATAATTGAAGGAAATACACCCAGAGAGCTTATGTGACTTTCAGTTCATGCAGCTCTTCAGTGACCAAGGCAAGACTTGAACTCAGTCCTCCTGAAATCATATCTCATCATGGATATCAGATAAGCATCTCCCACGCCAGTTCCATGGACTGGAGCACCACATAAGAAAAGTTGAGACTTTGATCAATTAATGATGCCTGCCATGAAACAGGGGAGCCTGGTAGGCTGCCGTCTATGGGGTCGCACAGAGTCGGACACTACTGAAGCGACTTAGCAGCAGCAGCAGCAGCCATGAATGGGAGAGGAGGCGACCAGCTGTGGTAGACATGCCATACACTGTGCCCCAGCATGCCACACTGACAAGGGTGATTCTTAAGTATGGCTTGAGAATTGAGAACCCTTATTACATGTCAAGGGTTGCAAGAGTCAGCTTGGGAGACCAATCACAAAGTCAAGTTGAGGTCTTATTCCTTACATGGATTTTGGACCAGTTGGCCAACATGTGCTTTAGTGTGTGTGTGTGTGTGTTTTCTTTTTTTAAATGAGTATTTGAATTATAAATTGCTCTTGACAAGAGTAATGTAATTCCTAGTATTTTAACCACTATTAATTACTATATTGTTGTTGAATGTTGAATTTGTGAAATTGGCTTTTTATTTTTTGTTCTGCCATCATATATGGCTTTCTTTTGACTTTGGAAGAAAGGATGTACTGGTTTTAATTAAACCCGGGTGTCTAAGCATCAGTGCTATGGGTATTGGGCCTGGGTAATTCTCCCCTGTGAGGGGGTGTCCTGCGCAGTGAAGGATACTTGACCAGCATCCTCGGCTTCTACCTACTAGAAGCCAGTATCCCTGCACCTCAGTCTTAACAACTGTGAGTATCTCCAGACACTGACAGATTCCTCCTGGAAAAAGATCCCCCTGTATGATAGCCACGGAGTTAAACTGATTCATGCTTGAAATGGGTTGTAATACATTTTTTAAAAGGTTAGTTTCTCTGTAGCCCATTTGTATTTCGGGTGTTGGAAGTGACAGGAAAGAAGGAAGGAAAATAAAGACTCATTATCTTGAAAATACAGTAGGACGCTTTGCTTCCCTGTGGAAAGAAATAGGAAATCTTCAAATACAGAAGCTCCTTTTGTAACAATAGGTGGCACACTACTACCAAAAGCGACTGCAGAGCGTTCATGGGGAAGGTAGTTGAATGAGTAAACATATTTCAGTCCATTTTTATTCGTATCACCAACTCCTTTTATTTCTTTCCAAAGGATATGCAACTTTAGCAGTGCTTCTGCAGCTGAATTTATTCTTGGACATGCATACAGATTGGCCACTGAGTGGGGAAAAAAACAACCTATAATAATATAGTATTTATAATAAAAAGATTGTATCATCATGGTAGTAAACCAAATTAGCTTTGATATGTCAGGTGTTTTCTCAGTGTGGTATAGAAAAAGACATTTTTTGGTCTTCCCTATGAGATTAGGTATTTTGTCCAATTTTTGAAACAGATAAATGAAGTTTTACTCACTTTTAGCACTTTTAGTTAAGAAGCTCACTAATATAATACATGGCTTCTGTTGAAAGCATGTCATGAGATGCCAGTTGGGGTTAACTGAGTTGTGGCAGCCTAATGCCTCTTTTATACTAGTAAAATAGCCTCAACTTTTAATTATGATGCTGTTGTGTGTAATTGGATCCGACTGTAAATTCAATTTTAAAGATAATAACCATGGTATGTACATTTTGCATGATAGACTAGCTCATTACACACTTCCTTTTAATAAACTGTCCACTAATAAATTTAAGAATAAAGACTATTCCTGGTTTAGCAAACATGACTTTTATTGTTTTGTATATGCAGGTCATGATGAGAAAATAAGAAAGTAGAGACAAAAAATTTCCTGAAGTAATACTGAAATTTTTATGGTTGTGTCTTATGACTTGCTTAAGGATTGGTTTTTAAAAAACTTGCAGTGGAAGAGGCTAATCTAATGGAGACTCAGAAAGAACAATAGCTTTCTTTTGCAAAATAATTAAGTATATTTTAACATGAACCTCATAGCTCCTGGGATCTTAGTTCTCTGGGCCCTAAGCAGTGAAAGTGTTGAACCCTAACCACTGGATGGGCAGGGAATTCCCAGTATTAATGTTTTGAATATTTAAAGATGCTTGGGAATTGTTGATCATCAGAATTGATCGTTTATTATGCACCCACTATGTGCCAGGCATTAAGGCCTTCGGGGCATTGTCTCACTGTAATCCATATAATAATTTTGTAGGAATGTGGAAGTTGAGACACAGGGAAGATTATTAAATAGCTCCTGTTACAGTGTTATCTGAATCACAGACCTGAGATTCAAACCAGGCCTGATTTAAAATTACCTTTTATCTTAAATCATGGAATATCACAATAAGGAAAAATCAGAGTCATCATGAAATAAAAATTATACTTCTTTCCATAGCTCTGTCCTGTATACATCTGATGAAAGCAGAGCTTCTTGCTTGAAGCCCTGGTAAGGAGTCCATAGTTTTGGTTGCTAGGAGTTTGCTTGTCAACCAATGAAGTGGTCGCTGGTCAAGACTCTTGTTTTGTTTGTTTGTTTTTTTAAATAAGGGGAATAAGTTAAGAATGGGAAGCTGGTGAATGGCAGGCACATGGAAATAGTTGTAAGAACTAATGACCTGAACCCAACAACAGCTTATCTTATGTCCTTAGTTTTGATCAATAGAGCACATCATTTGTTAACTAGCATATAATTTTTTTAAAATGTGAACCATTTTTAAAGTCTTTATTGAATTTTTTTGAATATTATTTTGTTTCTACATTTTGGGTTTTTTTTGGCTGCAAGATATTTGGGATCCTAGCATCCCAGTCAGGGATCAAATCAGCACCCCTTGCATTGGAAGGCAAAGTCTCAATCACTGGAGCACCAAGAAAGTCCCACATTTCCTTTTAAAATTTAATAAACTCTGGAAAGACACTGAGGTTTTCTAATTTGTACGTCAATCCATTAAATCATGCATGATTGCTTTGTCATGTTACTAAAGATGGTGAGATAATAGAGGAGGAGACATTCTATGCTTGTTTCTGAATGAAAAGTTGTGCCTCAAGGTAAGGATGTGAAATTGAAATCGTTTACATGAGTGATGTCAACTCATAATGAGTTGATAGGAGTGCTAGACTGAGAAGGAAATCCTTTTCTTAAATTTTAACACGTCCCCCAGTCATCATATTTTATTTTGCTGACAGTTGCCCTGGTCCTTTCCTGCTGCCATGGACTCTTAGATGATTCCTTCTTTGCCTTTAGCAAAGCGGGGGGAAGGCTCTTTTTCCCCTTGTAGGATATAGAGGTACAGCTGATGCTTTTAGATAAAAAATTTTGAGGTAACTGATACTTCCTGTATAGTTGTCTTTCTAGTTTCTTGCATTGGTGACATTTTGCAGAATTAATGTGTAATTGTACACCCAGGACATGGACATTGATAACGATCCACCTGTCACATTTAGTGATAAGATTTTCTTGTATTCATTTGTGTGTGTGTATGCGTGCATGTGTGTGCACAACGTGCATTAATGTGTGTGCATATTAAAATCCTACATGATTTTATCACCTTTGTAGGTTTATGTATCCACCACCTCAGTCAACAGTTCCAAGCCCACAAGGATCCCCGGTGTTGCCCTTTAATACCCACACCTGCCTTCTTCCTAGTCTCCAATCCCTATCCACCTCTAATACAGCTCCATTTCTAAAGTTTTGAACATTTTCAAAATGTTATATGAATAGAATTATACAATAAATCACCTTTTGTTTGGTATTGGCTTTTTCTACTTCAGCCTGACTTTGTAGTGAATCACCCCAATTGCCATGTATCAATAAGTGGTTTCTTCTTATTGCCAACTGAAAAAAATATGGACTGCTATTTTATTTTTTTAATATAAATTTATTTATTTTAATTGGAGCCTAGTTACTTTATACTATTATATTGGTTTTGCCATACCTCAACATGAATCCGCCACGGGTGTACACACGTTCCCCATCCTGAACCCCCCTCCCACCTCCCTCCCCATACCATCCCTCTGGGTCATCCCAGTGCACCAGCCCTGAGCATCCTGTATCATGCATCAAACCTGGACTGGCGATTCGTTTCACGTCCTTTAGAAAACCAGCTTTTATTATGATAGTTTCGGTGACACAAGGTGTCAAAGACAGATTGTCTGCTATAATTGTCATTCTCCAGAGTTTCCACTGAGCAGCTTTTATTTAGCCCCCCAAATTGGCACAGACATTGCTCTTCAAAGCTTTTGTCAAACTGGGGGCCCACAAACAAAACCCTGAGAAGACATTGATCAAAGATACCAGTGTAGGAGACAGTCCTTGAGGGCAGAAGATGCTGTCTGCCTTTGACTTTCTCGCCATGGTGCTTTTCCTGGAGTCTTGTCCTTTGTCTTCAAAGCTTTGGAGAAATGCTCCACATAAAAGAAAACGATGCAGGGCCAACAAAGAGGCTTGCCTTTGTTGTTGTTTATGCGGAAAGTATTGTTATTTGCTATTATAGCAAATAACAATATAACAAATAACAAATAAATAGCAAAAGTATTTGCTATTGGCAAAGTAATTTTCATCTCTAGGTGAGCCCAGGTCAGTTGCAGTGATTTTTCACAAGCCTTAAAAGAAGGCATAGACTGGTGTTAATTAGAGGTGGAAGAGGAGAGGAGAATATATGGCCAGAAACTCCATCACCTTGGCGTTCCTCCTGGAGACTGGGGCACTCCTCGGCAGCCCTGGCAGTCAGTGCATGCCAATGCTGGTGGGTTTTATCACACTATTTAGGTTTCTGCCATGTATCCTCATGATTGGAATCACTAATGGTTTTGACATCCATTGTCTGCATGTACAGTCATGTCTGACTCTTGTGACCCCATGGACTGGAGCCTGCCAGGTTCCTCTGTCCATGGAATTTTCCAGGCAAGAATACTAGAGTGGGTTGCAGTTTCCTCCTGCAGGGGATCTTCCCTATCCAGGGATCGAACCCACATCTCTCGCATCTCCTGCCTTGACAGGTTACATTCTTTACCACTGAGTCACCTGGGAGGCCCAGATCCATTATGTGTTGTCAGATTAGATTGAAAGAATCTTATAGGGCAGAATTAAGATAAGATGTAAGCAGAGGCTCACGGGGTTTTTATACTTTGTATTATCATATAATAAATGTCATGAAAACTTTTTTACATTGTCACCTAGAAGAATGGTCTTTCTTGAACTTTGGCTAAGGAACCCTAATTAGTATTAAAAGATCATTGGTAATAATGTGAGTGTTTCCCAGACTCTTATTTGTTTGTTGGTTTATTCATTCATTCATTGACTTTTGGCCACTGCGCTGCTTGCAGAATTGTAGTTCTCCGACCAGGAATTGAAACTGGGTCCATGGCAGTGAAAGCGCCAAGTCCTCCCTACTGTACCGCCAAGGAATTCCTTCACAGAGTTTTGAAAGAGTGGCAGGATACAGTTGCATTTTGCTCATTAAAACCTGTTGCAAAGCATTTCCCTCCTGTTGGCTTAGTTTTTATCTGCCATCAGGCCAATTTGTATTTTAGGAAATACTCCAGGTGCCTTATCGGAGAGTTTTAATTCCCCCTGATTATGTGATCCATATGTGATCCTGCTAAGTCACTTCAGTGATGTCCGACTCTGTGCAACCCCATAGACGGCAGCCCACCAGGCTCTCCCATCCCTGGGATTCTCCAGGCAAGAACACTGGAGTGGGATGCCATTTTCTTCTCCAACGCATGAAAGTGAAAAGTGAAAGGGAAGTTGCTCAGTCATGTCCGACTCTTCTCGACCCCATGGACTGCAGCCCACCAGGCTCCTCCGTCCATGGGATTTGCCAGGCAAGAGTACTGGAGTGGGGTGCCATCGCCTTCTCCATGTGATCCTATATGGCATTTAACCTGTTGAAATCTTATTTGCCTCAAGTGTAAAATAAAGGATTAGGTTTCACTGGGTGACCCCTGAACTCCTCTTCAGTTCTAGCAGTGAAAGTAAATCTGTGGGTATAACATAGAAGACCTACTGGCCTTCTCTGCATTGAAGGTGATGAGACGATATGGTTGCCTGAAGTTCTCTGTGGAAACCCAGGAAGTGCCCCCAAGCACTGGAGCCAGTCCCATTGGGTTGCTGGTGCTCAGGTTCAGACTCGGGGTGGACATGTCTGATGAGGAGTTGTGAGTGACCTGCTGCTGTGGGTCCACCTTACATTACCCCTCTCGTGCCTCACCTGTGCATCTGCCCTGGTGATGTCACGGAGAGCTTTGAGGTGGTGGGCATATAGGTGTCCACTATAAAACTACTTCCAGTTTTGTATGTTTGAACATTCTCAAAATAATAGGAAGGGGGAAAAAAACGTAGTGGGAATTCTATTGCTGTAACTTTGGGACCAAAGCAGAGTGTGTATTTAGGCACAGGTCCTAATAGCATAGACTTAATTCCTGGCTGTGGTAGGCTCATCAGGGCTCACCTCTGGAGTGACAGGTGTCTCTAGGGCAGGGATGTGTAGTGGGTGAAAGATGTCTCCACTTTCCTTGTGTCTTCTCTGCCAATGTGCTGTGTAAGGCAGCACATCCCAGCTTCCCATTGTGGGGCTCCAGAACCCCTGTGTTACCTTGAGCAACACGACTGTGGGGTTCCAAGATAGGCCTCTGCTCCTGCTTGCTCTTTTCAAGCCTTGGGGTGAGTTCCCCCTGCCCTGGGATGGGAGGGGTCATCATAAAATTCTGAACACATCATTTAAACATGTAAAAGAAAGGTCAGATTTGTATATCTACTGAACCTTCAATTCAACTGTTTTCCACTTTCACTAGAAGAGAGTTCAGCAATAAGAATATTACCTTGAATGAACCTCAGAGGTGCCTTACATATTTAGCAGAACTCATTCATCTATACCAACTCTGAAGAGGTTGTCCAAGGTTATGTGCACGCTGGTTAAGAAAAACAGCGGTAAGATCGAGGTATCTCCGGGTCCCGACCCTAGGTCGTGCTCTCCCCTAAGTTAATGGAACTTTAGACAAATCAGTTCACTTCTTTGCATCCCTCATTCTTCTCTGTTGTAAAGTGGGGAGAATAAAATCACTTACCATGTGGGATTTTTATGAGAACAAAACCAAACAGCCCTGTTTGTGGCACCTGTCATTGATAAGGATCAATGAATGTTAGCTAGGGTGATGGATTTCTTCCTGCCACATAATTACAGCCTATCCTTTCATCTTACTCCTTCATTTATTCACCTAGGACTTCAATTCAGTAGCCCAGAAGACAAAAGTCTTCCAGTGTCTCATAGCACTGTTGGGACTTTGCCTTGTGATATTGATCTCTAAAGATGTCCATCTTTGTCTGTTGATGAGTCAGTGGATCATGCTCCCCCTGACACCTGACTGCCAGGCGTGGAGACCCTCAGTCTTTTAATGCTGCTTAATTGTAAGCAAATCAGTTACGCTGAGCATCTCAGGGATTCAGGGGGAATTAAGGCAAATCCCAGGGGGATTAGGGAACCAGAGTCATTTGCTTGTCACTTAATTTTGCTCTAAAAAACTATCAAGTTTAACTTTGTGTAGTGAACTGAGTTTGTTTCAGCTCTTGATTTTTCACCTTGTAGCTGTAATTTTCTGGCTGCCATTGCCTTCTTAAAATCTGGTTCAGCAGTCACCCGGAGTGTTCAATAACCCAAACGTTTTAAGGTTTTCTCTTCAACATCTGTGCTCTGCAAATTGAGAGGAAACGACAGATTCAAAGTACACTCTGAAGGAGACTCCAGGATCCAGCTCCTTGTAACATGCAGTGTTGGTTTCCTATTCTTCCTAGACTACTCCCTGATGTTCCTCTCCATGCTATTTCAGTGGTTCTGCAGAAGGTGTCTTGCGAGGTTTCAGTGTCTTGGAACGGCCGTTTGTGTCAGCTTGCCAGTGTCAAATTGTCATTCCCTCGCCCCCCCGCCCCCGCCACCCCAGCTCTGTCCGCTCCAATCTACGGGTTCATAGCTGTGTCTAGGTATCCAGAGACCATGGATCATTTTTGCTGATCAGTGGGGACGATGATGCTTTTTGTCCAGAAGCAAGCTGGGGAACTGCACCATGTATATGACCAGTGAATCTGTGGGGTCAAAACCAGTGCAGCTTAGAATGCTGTCATTCAGTGTCCGTTCTCAACCCTGTTACTTCAACTACCACCACAACAGGGATGGTAAGAAGAAAGCAGCTACCAGTTAGACAGCTACATTGTTCTTATCTTCTCTAAAAGTCACTTGAGGAGAGTACTCTTATTTTTCTCCTTTTCTAGCTGAAAAAACTGAGTGCTAGAGGTCTCAGTCCGAAGCACATACCTAGTGAGTGGTGAAGCCAAGGTGCAAACTCGACCACCTCTGCCTGGCGTCAAGTGGGTACTGACTGCGCCATCCCGTTACTCTCTGCAGTGGAGTAGGTGGGGTAAGGCTTCTTCCTGCTCCAGATGGCCTCTTACCTGATCCTCCTGTGTTGGCCTAGGGCACCCCCCCTCCCCCGTGCTGGCTGGGCAGGTGGCAACATGCTGCTTCTGCTGCTGCTGCTACTCCATGAGCGAGGCAGAGCGTGTTTGCCTTCTCATTGACTAAGTTCTCCTACTTTGCTATGTCTGCACCATGTGCCACTGGGGCCAGATATCTGAGCTGAGCCCATTATTACCCCAAGGATCAAGTATATCTTCTCTGATGGCCATGTAGCCAGGACAGCCACAGAAGGCCTGGGGTGTTGTACTGGGGTTAAAGTCGGTGGAGTTAAGTCAGTGCTGATCCAGGCTTCCTTTGCCAGACAGAGGGACTCTGGTTTGTCCATAGGTATGTGGTCCTAGTGTGATTAGATTGACTAGTTTTCTGTGAGTATGGTTTCAGTGTGTCTACCCTCAGATGCCCTCTTGCAATACCTACTGTCTTACTTGGGTTTCTCTTACCTTGAACGTGGGGTATCCCTTCACTGCTGCTCCAGCAAAGCGCAGCCGCTGCTCCTTACCTTGGAGGAGGGGTATCTCCTCACCTCCGCCCCTTCTGACCTTGAATGTGGAATAGCTCCTCTAGGCCCTCCTGCCCCCGAGCAGCCACCGCTCCTTGGAGGTGGGGTTGCTCCTCCCGGCCGCGGCCCCTGGCCTTGGGCGTGAGGTAGGTCCTCTCGGCTGCCGCCCCTGACCTCGGGCGTGGGGTGGGTCCTCCCGGCCACTGCCCCTGGCCTCGGTCGTGGGGTAGCTCCTCTTGGCCGTTCCTGCGCCGTCGCAGCCTGGCACTCTCGGCCGCTGCCCCTGACCTCGGACGTGGGGTAACTCCTCATGGCCACCTCCCCTCGGGCATGGGGTCCTCCCGGCTTCTGCCCCTGACCTCGGACGTGGAGTAGCTCCTCTCGGCCGCGCTAAGTGTGCCAGTTGCAGCCGCCCGCGCTAAATGCGCCGGTCGCAGCTGCCCGCGCTAAATGCAGTATAATATATAATATAATATAGGTATAATCTTCAGTCTTTTATGGCTAGTTTAATATGGTGACCTCTGATGGGGCTGCTTTATAAATGAACCAGGGGGTTCATCTATCCCTGTTTCCATGTGCAATGGGTAATTCATGCAGCGCCATTCCCATTACATCCAGGAACAGGCTGAATTTGCTCTGTCCACTCTAGAAACACTGCCTCCTGTTGCTGTCACCGGCTATTAGTTTATTATTTGACTCTTCCTATTAAACATCTGTACTTCCCTTTCCCCACTCCTGATACATGTGAAGATGCATTCTTCATTTTACCCCTGGTCATACATACTTTGATTTGCACTTGACCCTGATTGCTTTCCTTAACTCTCATGTCATAGAGGGGCAGAAGGTGGTGTTGGTTTAGGAATTGGAAGGCTTTTGACCCATCCTGTCCAGGCCGGTGAGATTGAGACAGGGGCTGAGGACCAGAAGGAAGAAGGGCAAGCACATCCCCATCTTAGAACACCTGGCTGGAAGTTAGCACAGAGAAGTGAGCAGTGCTCCTTCCTGTAAAAATTACACTTCACAGGGTTTTCCCCTTTTCGGAACTGGATGCTGTTTTATCCTAATGGAGATGCGTGTTTATGGGAAGAGAGACCACAGCAGCACTGGGACCTAGGTCATAGGAGGCTTGGATGTGGGTCATAGGAGGCTTGTTGGCTGGGTGGAACATCAGCCTCCCAGCCAGGCATCGTGCTTTGTCAGATTGCCCAGGATTGGGACAGCAACCCTACCAGATGGCCTCCTGGCCCCAGAAGTTCCTTCTGGAACCCATCAGGGTGTTCTTGTCACTGTGATTCAGCAGCAGCAGGCTTGATGGCGCCCCCGCCGGGGGCCTGGCATGGCTTCTCCCCCCTGCTGCCCGCAGCCCGCCTCCATGGCCAAGGAGTGGCTGCACGTGGAGACATACCAGCGGCCCCCATTGAGCTGACTTGGTTGCCTAAAGTGAGAATGGTTAAATGGGTAACTGATGGAAGGAAAGCCGGGGGAGGCATGTCCCTGCTGGGTAGCTGGTTCACTGTGAGGAGATGTGTGCATGGAGCAGGCGCGGAAGTGGGTGACCTTTGCAGAACAGGAGCCTGTCCCCTTCTCTTCTGTCCCTCCCTTTTGTTTTATAATAATAATAACTTTCATTCTTCACTGCTTTTTATGAACCATACACTACAGCTCTTTTCATCCATTACTCGTTTGATCTTTTCATGACGCTGATCTTCCTAGTAAAACTAGTGAGTCGGGTCATTTTGGGGAGTGACAGAAGTGGGCCTCGGGTGGGTCTAACTCCCTGACAATTCAAGCCATTACCCTGCAGCTCTACCCCATCTCGCTGTGATCCCTCTCCCCCTCCCTTCCTCAGGGATCTCCCTAGAGCCTTCATCCTATATCAGGCTGCTGATGGAGCTCATAGAGATATGGGAAACAGCCCTTCTCTTAGTGCATGTGTGTGAGTGCTCAATTGTGTATGACTCTTTGTGACCCCATGAACTATAGACCACCAGCTTCCTGTGTCCGTGGAATTTTCTAGGCAAGAGTATTGGAGCAGATTGCCTTTTCCTACTCTGGGGGATCTTCTCAATCCAGGGATCTAACCCTCCTCTCTTCCATCTCCTGCATTGGCAGGTGGATTCTTTACCACTGTGCCACTTGGGAAGCCCTTCTTTTTAAAAAACTCTCAGTTAACTTGTCATAGGACAAACACATGCTTCTGACCCTTTGAAGATGAGAGACAGCCCCGGGCTGTGTGGGGCTCATAGATGAGCTCCTGCCTGAGCCTGGGGCCTAGAGGTGGGTTATAAAGTTTGAGCCCAGTGGTCTTTCTTCCACTGAGAGTCTGAGCCCTTGCGGCCTTGCTGGACTGAGCACCTTTTCCCCGGCAGCCTAGAGCATGAGATACGGGAGTGGTTGCCTTCTGTGAATGTCCTGTGAATGTGGTTTAACAAGTAGGGTTGGCTAGTGCAACCCTGTTTTTAAGATCTCCTGTTCTACTTAAGCTTCCTCCTTCTGCCCTACCCCCAAATAGTCCCTTCCCCAAGGAGAAGAGAGGGTACATGTCTTGAGACCCAGGTTGGTGCCAGGCTCTGGATTGGACATGCAAATTGTTAGTTATCTCATATGATCCTTCTACAAACTCTGTGCAGTGAGTCCTGTTCTGTCTTACCTGATGATGAAAGAACCCCAGGATCAGGGATTGTCAGGTATCTTTTATGTAACTTCTTTGCCCACTGTCCTCCTGGGATTCCTTTCCTTTCTCAGAATTGATTCCACAATCCCTAAGTTTTAGAAGAAAAGGCCTTCTGTGGGCTTACCCCTGGTGGGCTTGCTGATTTTGCTTCTTTCTAGTCACTGCCCCCCAGGCCCCTGCCCCCTGGCTTCCCTGCTATCTTCTTGGCTGGCTGGGCTCCCCCACCCAGGGCCTTGGATTTCAGTGCCCGCTCTTGCCTTCCTCTCCCTCTCCTTTCTCCTCTCCCCACCTTCTGGGCTCTCTCACCTCTCCCTGTTACGTTTTTGCTGTGTGAGTTTGATTCTGAAGGTTTTGTTGGGCAAAGTGAACACATTTGGCATGTAGAATTTCCCTGAGGCTAATTTGTAACAAAATTATTAGTAAAGCTATGGGGCTTTTTTGGTTGTTTGAGTAAGCACAAGTAAGGCAAACAATTCAGGGTCAAGGTCAAATGCTGTTTCTTACAGTTTTCGAAGTTTCTAGGGCCAGGCTTTCTAGATCTCATGTTATTTTGAATTCTTTTGGGCACTGGTCTTTGCACCTGAAATAGCCTTATATTTAGTTCAGTAGGCACATTTATAACAAGGTCTTATTTGATGACTTGCTTAGAATTTTTTTTAGATTTTAGCAGGATTGTAGAATCACTGGCTTTGAGGTTGATTACCTCTAGGAACATTTTTGGTAAATTAAGCCTATTCTGTGGTGTTGGAGAAGACTCTTGAGAGTCCCTTGGACTGCAAGGAGATCCAACCAGTCCATTCTAAAGGAGATCAGCCCTGGAATTTCTTTGGAAGGAACGATGCTAAAGCTGAAACTCCAGTACTTTGGCCACCTCATGCGAAGAGTTGACTCATTGGAAAAGACTCTGATGCTGGGAGGGATTGGGGGCAGGAGGAGAAGGGGATGACAGAGGATGAGATGCCTGGATGGCATCACTGACTTGATGGACGTGAGTCTGAGTGAACTCTGGGAGTTGGTGATGGACAGGGAGGCCTGGCGTGCTGCAATTCATGGGGTCGCAAAGAGTCGGACATGACTGAGAGACTGAACTGAACTGAACTGAGCTGAACTGAACTGAAGCCTATTCTCTCTGTGGCTTCCCTGTTTTGCTTACCCTGAGGAGGGTGGAGTTTAGTAGTCACTATGGCTTTTTCTGCTGTGAGTTTTTATTTTTGCTCTGATGTACCTGTCATTGGGTTTCAGTAACTCCTGGGCTCCAAACTCACTGCAGACGGTGACTGCAGCCATGAAATTAAAAGATGCTTGCTCCTTGAAAGAAAAGCTGTGACCGACCTAAACAGCGTGTACGAAAGCAGAGACATTACTTTGCCAACAAAGGTCCACCTAGTCTAAGCTATGGTTTTTCCAGTAGTCATGTATGCAGGTGAGAGTTGGATCATAAAGAAAGCTGAGCACTGAAGAACCGATGCTTTTGAACTTTGGTGTTAGAGAAGACTCTTGAGAGTCCCTTGTACTGCAAGGAGATCCAACCAGTCCATCCTAAAGGAAATCAACCCTGACTATTCATTGGAAGGACTGATGCTGAAGCTGAAACTCCAATCCTTTGGCCACCTGATGCAAAGAACTGACTCACTGGAAAAGACCCTGATGCTGGGAAAGATTGAAGGCAGGAGGAGAAGGGGATGACAGAGGACAAAATGGTTGGATGCCATCACCAACACAGTGGACTTGAGTTTGAGTAAACTCCAGGAGATGGCAAAGGACAGGGAAGCCTAATGTGCTGCAGTCCATGGGCTCACAAAGAGTCAAATGCAACTGAGTGACTAAACAACAAGAACATGCGTGGTATAAAGTGAACTCACTTCCATTGTTCAGCAATGATACGTGTGCTGAGATGCAGGTCACAACCACTCGGGTGGATGCAAAGACAGTTCCTGGCCCCTCATGAGGATTCCCTTGTGCCTCTTCCTTATCTATAAACTCCCCTCTCCCTGAGGGAAGCACTCTTCTCATTTTTGTGGCCATTGATGAGTTTTGCCTGTTCTTGATCTTCCTACAAATGGAATCATGCCATATGTACTCTGTGTTTCTGGGTCTTCTTTCTTCGTGTCTGTGAGATTTGTCTATGTTGTTACTTACACTAACGTAGTCTGTTGTCTCTTCCTTTGTCCTGTTTTATTGCATCTTTCTACCACGGTTTACCTATCTGTGCTTCTTGTTGATGGGCACCTGGACTGTTTGCAGTTTATGACTACAATTAATAGATCCGTTGTGAACTTAAGTTTGCTTTGGTGAATGTCTGTATTTTTATTTCTCTTGATATGTAAATTAGTATCACTCTTCTCTGATAGCTCAGTTGGTAAAGAATCTGCCTGCAATGCAGGAGATCCTGGTTCAATTCCTGGGTTGGGAAGATCCGCTGGAGAGGGGATAGGCTACCCACTCCAGTATTCTTGGGCTTCCCTTGGGGCTCAGCTGGTAAAGAATCAGCGGAAATAGCTTTATCCAGGTGTGTGCATATTACAGCTTTTACAGTTTAAAACACTTAAATATGTAGTTCTAAAAGTTAAATACAAGTATCTTTAAATGAGGGAGTAGACTAGATGTTGTATATTGTCTTATTTAATTAAAAAAAAAAGTTATAATTTAAGATCATCCAAGCAATTGTATATGTGAAATACAAAATTCTTGGCATTGTCCTTTATATCATTTTAGGAAAAAAGTGTCTATATATGCTATTGTATAAATACCATTGTTTTCTTGCCTTTTGCTGGAAATACCTGTTAATAGTTTTAATACACAATATACTTCACTGACTCTGAGTTTTCCATTGTTTAGTGGGAAAAATAATTCTTACTTCTCAGTTCTGTGACATTGCTGCACAAACTGTAAAGTTCTTTTGAAATGTTAGTTAAAATAGAATTTTAAACATTAACAATAACCAGGTTGTGTGTGCGCCCTACATTGTGAAATCAATCAAGTCACTTACAATAAGATCCTTTAATGAATATGACTATGAAATTCGTTTTAAAACATTGCTGTTTAGAAATCAGCAGTGAAATAGAGTTACAGATGAAGTTCAAAGCAGAGGTTTTAGGAAAAGAAGGGAATAGTTTGTTCAGATTGTCAGTCTCTCTGTACTTCAGTTTCCTGGCTTCTAGAATGGAGGGTCATTAAGTAGAGCATCTTGAAGGTCCCTTCACAGAGCCCTGAAGGGCAGTTTCTTCCTGCTTTCTTTTGTTGTTAAAAAGCATAAAATTGCTGGCTCTCCACTGGGTACTTGATTCTAGTAGGGAAAATATCATCCTCTGGGCCCAGTTGGATGATGGGATGGATCATTTGACAGAATCTGTAGTGACTTCCATGAAATGAAGAAAGTTTGACGTGCTTAAAAAATATTTGCTCTGTCTCTCTTGCCAGGACTGAGCTGTCATGTTCGGATCTGTTGGGTTCCAGCTAAGTTACCTTAAAAGTGACAGGTTTGCACGGGGGAAAAGGGGAGAGACCTGTTTCTCTCTGATTTTACGTGTTAGAATTCATCTTGTGTCCTGCTAACTGATCGATTCTAGGGTAGGAGTCGTGGTCATTAGGGCAGTCAGTTCTGGGAATCACCGAGGCCTTTTAGAAGCGCAGCTCCCAAGCAACACAGCCGGCTTGCGGTCCATTTTGAAGGAGATAAATGACTCTCTCTTTCTTTCCTTTCTGTGTCTCAGCACAGCTGTTTAACTTTAAAGGCCACAGGCATTCAGATTTCAGGGATCTGTATATTTTATACCTGAGTGTTTTCACCCAGCATTTGTAATGCCCAGCTCAAAGCTCTCGACAGCTGAAAATACCGCCTCACTCTGTGTAACCAGTAAGCAGACAGCGAATTCTTGGATCACAGAGCTTTCTCCATATATTTCATTTACTGTTGGAACCTCAGTAAGAGAAACACTGGTCAAAAGGTCTGGCTATGGAGTAGACGGGGCCAAAGAAATATTTCCTGTGGAAGTGACGTGCACTTGTAGTAAGTACAGCTTCTGTAGTGCAGTGGGTGTTGAAATGCAGTGTTGTTGATTTGGGAGTTAGGATGAATTGCTTTTGTAGTGTTTGGCTCCGTGACTTGCTGGCCTTATGATCTTGGACAAATTACTTATTCATTGTGAGCCCCAATTTTTCCATCTATAAAATGACATCACACTTAGTTTTGAGGCTGGTTTGGTGATTGTATCAGTGCTTGGCTGGTCTGGCCCTTCCTTAGTACTCACTTAGCATATGGTACAGTCATCCATGAGGCGTACCATTGTATATGTGTGGTGATGGTAGTTCAGTTGTTAGGTCTTGTCTGACTCTTTGCGACCTCTTGGACAGTAGCCTGCCAAGCTCCTCGGTCCGTGGGATTTCTGAGGCAAGAATAATGGACTGGGTAGCATTCCCTTCTCCAGGGAAGGCCCCGTATATATGTGAAGGGTCACAACAGTTTTTTCTCAGTGAGCTGGGCCAGGGTGTATGTGAGCCTTCTGCACATCCAGACTGTGAGTTCCCAGAGGAATCCAAATGTCATGGCGGAAACAGAATACCCAGCTTGGTAAAACAGCTATGTTTGGAAAGAAAGAGCTTTTCCTTTAAATTATGTTTCTTGTTTGCAGTTCCATCTCTAGAAAATCTGAGGAATTTGTTTTGAATCAGAACCATCCATCTCTGGAATGATGAAGAGTTAAAGAGTGAAGTAACTGAGTTGCCAGATGTGACTTGGGTTTTCTTCCCCTTTCAGAAGAGGCATTGGCTGGGAGCAAATGGATTCCACCCTTTGGGGAAGTTCTTCACTCAAGTTGAAGATTTCTTTGCTTTTTGATCAAATAATTACATTTGTAGCTGAGAAAAACTCTTGATACAAGTAGCCTGGGTGACATGTCAAATACTCATCACAGCACAATTTGTGATGCAGAAAACTGGCTACAACCTCAATGACTTTCACCATGCAACTGGAAAATTCATGTGTTACATTCATACCTTGGGGGACCTGGCAGCTGCTGAAATGAGTAAATAAGACGCATAGGTCAACATGAATAAACTTTTAGTGTTACCTGTAATATTTCATTTCTTTAATGTTAAAACAGATCTAAAGCAAATACTGTGGAGGAGGAAGTGGCAACCCAGTCCAGTATTCTTGCCTGGGAAGTCCCATGAACAGAGGAGCCTGGCAAGTTATAGTCCATGGGGGTCCACAGAGTTGGACACGACTTAACAACTAAACAACAAAACATCAAAAGTAAATATACTGAAACATTGAGTCCTGTTAAATAAATAGTGGTAGCAATATGGCCCTCAGTTATATTTTTTTCTGAACATTAGAAACATTTTTCAATTTCAGGTAGCTGGTAGAAAAAGAAAAGTACTGTAGAATGGCTTATGGGTTGCATTTGGCATTTATTTTATATTATAAAATATTATCTCCTCCAGGAAAGTAAATTGGTAATGTGTGGTGTAGTGATGAATGTGGGTGTATGTTTATGGGAGCGCCCAAGGAAGGTAGGTTTTTCCACTTCATTTCTCTTACTTATCAGGAAAGACGTTTTTACCGATTAGCTCTCTAATGTGACCTAGAATGAGTGACATTTCCGAAGGCAGTGTAGATGAGCAGCTAAGTGATCAGGCCGCTGAGTCAGCTTTTCTGGGTTCGCGTCCGTTCCCAGCCCTCCTGACTGCGCGGTGAGAGGAGAGAGCCTCAGTCATCGTCTGCTCTGCTGCCTCTCTGTCAAACAATGTTCAGGAGAGCAGTGGGTCATGAATGGGATTCTTTCTGTTGTTCAAATCCTAGACGGTGTTTGACACAGTAGAAATGTCAGCTGTTTCTGTTACTATGGTTTTTGGTGGGAAAAGGCACTCTGAAGCCAGCTGTAGACCCTAGCAATGAAAGCTGTGGATCAGACCGTCCCCGCCACAGGAATCAGAACACAGCGCCCTGAGTCTGCACCTTTTTCTCCGTCATCTGCTCATCTTGGCAGCTCAGGCGCTCCTCGGCCATCACAAGGGCCGTCCCCCATTTTCTCTCTGTTTCAGGCCTTGAGATGTGGGCTTGGCCTGGCAGCCTGTGCTGTGCTTCACCAACTTTGGGAAGCTTATCTCCTCAAGTTTGACTGGGTCTCATCACAAGTTTTTCTTCCCAGGATTTTATCTGCCTTATGCAGATTGGTTTTCAGTGTTCCTGATGGGTTCTGTATTTACTATCTCCAGGCTAATTTCACATTTATAGGGACTTCCAGGATGGGGGTGCTTTTTGGGTCAGAGAGGTAAATTGTCTTCCTTTTCACTTAAATATCCACAATACTTTTTCTCCCTTTCCCTTTTTCCCCTACCCTTTTCTTTGACTATCCCAAGACTTTAAGAGGTATAGGAATCAATGGGAATAAAAAAATTGTTGCCTTTAGAAATTCTCCTTCCTCTTTACCTTCTGCCACATGCCCTTATCTAAAGAAGGGAGATTCACTGTGGATAAAGATCTCACAAAATCCTTGCTCTGGCTTTTGCTCCCTCTTCAGATTTTCTTCCTCTCTTTTCAGTGTGTAGAAATCATATGCCAAAGCACAAGACCTGCTTAGAATATGGAGTGTTTGTAGAGGCTGCAGCCATCTTTCTCGGCATCCCGTTTCAGCAACTGACACTTGAAGAAGTGGTTCCTATTGATACCACGCAGGGAAGCCTTTCAGAAGGCCTCTGGGGTTGCCTGGGGATGGTGTCAGGAGTACATGAGTGCCATCTGCGAGGCAAAAGGCTTTGAGAGAGAGAGGATCCTCGTTTAAAAGAATCATAATGTTTTTAATGATAAATACAGCATCTACTTGGTTAATCAGTAAATGTCTATCTTTGTAAGCGAGGGGAACTGGGAAGTGTTCCGAAGGAAGGTTACCTAGTGTCTCGAAAGAAGTGTTTGCTCTGTATTTGTGTTTTGGTGTTTGGATAGTTAGTGATCCAGACGTCTATCAGATGGAGGGTTCCCTGCTTAGAGGTGTGCCTCAGTGATACGCACACGTTTCATAGACTGGCTTCAAGCCTTTGCCAAGGGGCTTTCTATTCTTACGAGTGCCATCATTCATTCCTAGGGATGTAACTGGAGAACAAATCTTGCAGAGATGGTTGACTTTTTTTCCACTCCCTCCATGTGCCTAAAATCAGGGTGAAGTAGGGCCAGATGCCCCCTTGATACAAAGAACCAACCCAATGTGAGGGACATGAGTGGTGATGGGGAAACTTTACAACTGAAATTCATTTCCTACTTTTTTGAAGTCTTAACCATGATTTACTAAAAGCAGTTTCTCTCTCAAAAAAGAAAAAAGGGCATTACAAATAATGCTAATAAATGTGAGCATTCAATACCCAATATCAATGAAGGATTCTCTTGCAATTAGAAACAGTAATCAGGAAAGCTATAGTATTAATTCTATGGTATTCTTACCAAAAATGCATAATGTCACTCCAGTCCTGGGATGCTATCAGATACCTGAGACTGAGGGACATGCTGTGGATCAGGATTCTTCCGCTGAGATGGTGAGAGATCAGGGAAGACGGAGAAACCGTTAGAGACGGACGGGAGGAGACTAAGGAGGAATTACTGAATGCAATGTGGGATTCTAGAACTAGAAAAGAAATGAATGAAAACCTGGAACATTTCATGTAAGGTCTGTTTTTCAGTTCATTGTGTCTTGCCAATGTTAATTTTCTGGTTTTGATCATTGGAATGTGGTTATATAAGATGACATTTGGGGAAGCTGAGTGAGGGAAATGATACTATTTTTGCAACTTTTCTATAGTTCTAAAATCTGTTCAGTGTAAATTGGTTGCTTTCAAGAGCAGTAATTATTGTCTAGAATGAAACAAGTTAAATAGTTTCTGTTGTTTGCTCATCCAAATATAGTTTAAATGCCATTTCATATAAATAGTTCAAAAATGTGTTAGTTTTATGAATTATAAAACCATGGAAGTATCAGTTCCAAATATTAAATGGCATTTAAAAAAATTTTTTTTACAGTGGGGTACATTAGGAAATTTTTGTGTTTAGTACTTGGAATGTAAAAAAATTATAGAAGTAGCAGGCTTACTGTGAAAAATTAAATAATGAAAAGTAGAAACAAGTGTTCTTAATTCCTTTTTCCACTCTGCCTTACTTACAGCTCACACCTCCCTTTGTTAAAAGTGAGGTACAAATTCAGGATTTCAAGTTCACCAGTGTCTATCTAGGTAATATGTATTAGACAGAATGTGATCACATTGTCAAAGCCTTTCTATAACTTACCTTCCTCTTCTCCCACCTAACAGTAATTCATGCCTTTCTTCAATACCTGTATTTCTACCTTATGTCATTTATTTTCTGTCAAGTATTACTTCTTTTGCATCTTTTATAATGATGTGTTTTGTTCAGTCGGTAAGTCATGTCCAACTCTTTGAGACCCCGTGGACTGTAGCATGCCAGGCTTCCCTGTCCTTCACTATCTCCTGGAGTTCCTTCAAACTCATGTTCATTGGGTCAGATTATAATGTGTCTGACTACTGATTTATTGAAATTTCAGCTGTCTTCCAGTTATATTCTTGAAGTGTTAACATCTCTTCCTTTCTGTGTATTCTAATTTTTTTAATATTAAGAAAAGTAGCTTTTAATTCAGGCCTGCATTTTTATATCAGAAAGAAAGTCTGGGTCTTTGCCTTGTGCAATCTTTGTATTCCTTTTTTAAACTTCTTTTGTATCTGAAGTTTATCTAAAGTGTAAATTCCTAGACATCAAATGCCTGGGTCCAAATGTAAGACCATTTTCCATTCAGTCTACCAAGAAGAAAAGGCATATTTAAATTATGTGATTCTTAGCTTTTATGTAATTTTAGTTCAGTGTGGACCCAGAAGCACAGAAGCATGACTTTGTATCTTTATTGCTATTCCCTAAGTATTGAGGTCATGAATGTTCTGCGTCATTGGAGAGGTATTTGACAATGCTAACCTGGCCCTCAGAAGTTAATTTTGTGTTTTTGAACTTTGGTACAAATGCTTAGGTCCCCAGTAGGGGGGTTAATATGTAAACTGCAGAGAAACCACACAGGTGCCTAATTTTTGTTGTTTTGTAGTTTATCATTAAGCCAGAAATGGGGAGGAAACAGCTGACCAAACAGCTTGCAGAAATTTATCATCTTTGAGTGTGTGATAAAAATACACTAAATAGAATAATGTTCAGTAGTTGTGTGTAGGCCTTGGTAGTAAAAGCATTAATTGTTCAATTGCATGTCAGAAACACACTCAGGGGATGTTAATGTGTTTACATATGAAAACTTCTGATGCAATGGGATGGAAACAATGAAAATAATGGCAGTTAGGAGAGAGTGTAAAATGAATGCTAGTTGGTGAAAGAAAATACCTCTTCGTTTCCAAAATATTTAAACATTAAGCAAGCTGTGTGTTTGTGGAATTTATTGGATTAGCAGTGACACCTTTCAACATGAGGGCCTTATTTTGAATATAGAACACGGGCATAATTACTGAAAGTACAGTAAATGTCCCACTCATTCTTTCGGCTTAATCTTAACATAATTAGCTCCTTGCACAATAGAGTATTTAATTTGAAACGCTGCCAAGGCTTATTAAGTGAGAGAAGTACTTCCTGAGATCTCTGTTGTTAAATTTGGGTCTTTCTATAGGAGATATTTGCACCCGAAGTGTCAGGGTATCAGAATTGTTGCCCATATTCTGGCATTTGTCACCAAAACTCACTGAAACACTTAACATTTTCAGTTTTATTGATAGGGCCTTTTATGAATATTGGCGAATTTGCTGCATCTCATGGAAAGAAATTAATTTTGGGAGACTTGACAAGCCTGAGTGATAGATCCCTTTGCCCTGGAGAGCCTTCTTCATTCCGTGACTTGGGTAGTGATGATGAGCCAGTAGAATTTCATTCTTTTTTTCTGCTTTCGGTTCTCTTTAATGGTTCATTGTAGAGTCAGTCATATCATAGGAAATACAATATGCGAACACCAGTTTTCTTTGATTTGCTTGTCTTTTTGTTGTTACTTGACATTTTCCCTGGACTTGTAAAGCACAACAGAATTATCCTACCTTTTGAAGTTAGAGTGCAGGAAATTTAGTTGCCTTGTCAGTTTGTAGATGTATCAAGTGACATGGTTTCACCCGTAAAGCCTGTTATTCTATAAGATCACCAACCTGTGTATCAGAATTCCTTGGTCTTTTCAACTACTGCCATATAGTATTGGAAAAAAGTCTAATTAGGGTTATAAAAACTGCAAAGTAGCCAGTGTAGGTTCACCAGGAATAAAGCCTGTGGAATTTACCTCATTTCCTATTTTGATAGGGAAGAAAGCAAACATCTGAAAATTCCTTATGAAAATCATTGGAAAATGTGGTATTTACATGGTGATCAAACCATTTGAACCTTGATTAATAAGGGGATTAAAACCTTAAAGGACAGCTTTCTCTGTAGGCTTCTAGGCTGTCTATCTCTGTGTCTTCAGAATTAGTTCCATTTCAAACACTGGAATAATTTAAAGTCTGATGTGTGAACGGGGGATGTCTGTCATTTTACTTAGGTCTTTAATTGCTTTTATGATTTCATTGTAGTTTTCAATGCGGTAGTCTTATACTTCAGTAAAATTTATTCTGAGAAATTTTATTCTTTTTCCTGTTCTCAATTTCATTTTTGGATTGTTCATTTCCAGGGTATAGTTTCATATATTTATCTGGTATGCTTCACTCATTTATTGGCTCTAATCATTTCTGGTGGTTTTCTTTGAAATCATCTACATGTAAGATTGTATCTTCTATGACTGGAGGTAGTTTTACTTCTTGCTAGATGATCTAGATGACTTTTATTTCTTTTGTATAATGACTTTTATTTCTTCTCTTGTAAAGATGTTTGCTTTCTTTGCCTTGGCTAGAACTTCCGGTACAGCATTGAATAACAGTGGTAGGATTGGCCATCATTGGCTTCCTTAGGTATTTTCAGGTGCATTTTCTTTTTTTTACTTCCCAGATTGTTTATATAATCTTATATGGTATTTTTTATAATTCTTCATGTTAGAATGAAACAAACTCAAAATAATTTATAGTTGAGGATGTAGAAGACTGAACTGGAGGTTCTTTTCACTGTAGCATTCCACCTTTTTCTGGACTTGACCTGTTCTGCGTTCATGTAAAAGTTGACCTGGTGATGATTCTGGTGATAGTCTATTTTTCCGTATGTCTTCATTGTATTGTACTGTAAAAAAGAGCATCACACTCTCTGGCTTTATTAATAGAATGGTCACATCAGGCATACTAATCAGGATTTAAATATTCATTTAGTCAGCACATGTTTATTGTATACTTACCAAATCCCAGGCATGATTGATATTCTGAAGAAATAGCAGTTCGTAAGAAACTTAGAGTCTATTTGCTGGAGGCAGACTGATTAACAAATTGATTGATATAAAATGTGTTTTCTCTGTTTGTCTCCTCCTCACCCACCACCTTTTCTAGAATTTTTATTTTCAGGTGCATTCAGGAAAGGCCATATGGCATGGTGAGAAGGTCTAAGATAATGGATTGTGAGGAAGAGCCAACAGCATCAGAAAATGATTGCCTGCTGTTTAGCCAAGAATCTTGGGATGTGGGTGAGGAGAGAATGAAGTTACATAATAGTGGTTACAAGTATTTGTCCTCTGGATGCAGGAACATACTGATTAGCTTTCAGACTGGTGGTCAGTGGGTGGATGTTAGAGTGAGAGAGTTTAGTCTCTTTAAATAAGGAGATATCTACTGGGTCAGTGTCTCTTCGGCTGCAGCCAGTTAGATGGGTAGCCACTGACTGCTTTAGATAGAGCGTGCTTTTTCTCCCCCTACAGTTCTTCCATTCCTTATTGCCTCCTTTTGGCATGTCTCCCTCATTGGTTACCTTCTTGGCATCCTTGTCATGTTGTTTTACAGGGAGATTTTTCTAGCTGTTCAAATGGTCCGTGGGCAGAATAGGGAGGAATTTAGTGGCAGTAAGAGTAATAGCCTCTTTTCAAAAGAATATTTTAGTTACCATTTTTCTTGGAAATATAGAGTTGACTAGATTGATTATTTTAGGTGTGGAGTACTTCACTCAAATACTTACATACAACACCCTTACTCCCCAGTATACATAAGTGAAGTGAGAATTTTAAATCAGATCTATATTCTCTTGGCTTTCATTTGCTTAGATAGCTCCCAGTGGGCCTCTTAAGGACCATGGACACAGAAAGTTACTGGTTCTGATAATCCCTGGAGATCTGTATTCCTCTACAGTAGTCTTCCTCAACCTCAGCATTATTGACCGTTGCTGGTGTTCCTCAGTCGCTCAGTCATGTTGGACTCATTGTGACCCCATGGACTGCAGCACACCAGGCTTCCCTGTCCTTCGTCATCTCCTGGAGCTTGCTCAAACTCATGTCCATTGAGTCGATGATGCCTTCCAATCATCTCGTCCTCTATTGTCTCCTTTTCCTCCTGCCTTCAATCTTTCCCAGTATCAGGGTCTTTTCTAATGAGTCAGCTCTTTGCATCAGGTGGCCCAAGTATTGGAGCTTCAACTTCAGCATCGGTCCTTCCAGTGAATATTCAGGGTTGAGTTCCTTTAGGATTGACTGGTTGGATCTCGTTTCAGTCCAAGGGGCTCTCAAGGGTCTTCTCCAACATCACACTTAAAAAGCATCAATTCTTCATATTGACATTTGGGTCCATGTAATTCACTGATTGGGTTTCTCTGGTGGCTCAGTGGTAAAGCATCCACCTGCCAATGCAGGAGATGTGGGTTTGATCCCTGGGTCAAGAAGACCCCCTGGAGAAGGGCATGGCAACCCACTCCAGTATTCATGCCTGGAAAATTCTATGGACAGAGGAGCCTGGCAGGCTACAGTCCATAATGTCGCAAAGAATTGGACACAACAGAGTGACTAAGCACACACAGACACAATTCAGTGATTGGGGTGGAGGCTGTCCTCTGTACTGTAGGATGTTTAGCATCACTGGTGGCCGTTGACCCACTAGGTGCCAGTATTTCTTGCCTCCTCAAGTCATGATAATCCAAATGCTTCCAGACATTGCAAGTGTTCCCAGGGGCCAGAGGTGGGTCAGTTCAGTTCAGTTCAGTCGCTCAGTCGTGTCCGACTCTTTGTGACCCCATGAATCGCAGCACGCCAGGCCTCCCTGTCCATCACCAACTCCCGGAGTTCACTCAGACTCACGTCCATCGAGTCAGTGATGCCAGAGGTGGGTGGGATGTCAAAATTGGCCCTAGTGGAGAACCACTGGGTCTATATTAGTTTAGTTACGTCTTTTCAGTCTTTAATACCCAGCTGAGGATATTTACTGGTTTTTAGTGGTGAAGCATCAACTTTAGTGAAAGACTGATGGTGGGTTTGATTCCGCCATGATTTATTTTTAAGATGGATTTTAGTAGTACCTTTCTCACAGGACTCATGAGAGTAAATACAGACAGAGCACATGGTGTAGAACTTGGAAACAGAGAACAAACACTATAATAGATGGTTTTGTTAGTGTGTTTATTTCTAATTTGTGTGTGTGTAAGCGATTTCTAAGCATTCTTGTAACTCCTTTGAAAGAAATGTTTATTTCAGGGTTTTAATCCTTGTTTGTGTTACCCACTCCTATGAAATATATTCTTAAAACCTCCTATCCCCACCCCCAGTCAACATGCAGATAACAACAGGACATATAAAAGAATACTGCTTCCCCCCTGCTGGGAGTAAGGACTTTGTGTGATGGGAAATTCCACATTTGATTGACCCCCAGATACATGGCACTGGTACCGATAATGCCCCTCCTTCTCAATGAAGTACATGCCAAATCTTTCATTTCCTGAGAACATAAGCTGGGAGCAATTTTCCGAATGGAAAATTTGTTTGGCATTTTGAAACATAATTAAAGAGCATCTGGGCAACTCATAAATTGTAGGTCAGTCAACTGCATGTATTGTTTCCACAATGTCAGTGACTGACCGGCTGGAAAGCTCTTTCCCCTGAACTTAATGGCTTGCTTAGATGGATTTGCTTTCTGCAAGGCTAGGTTTGTTAAAATCGCTTTATACCCTTTGGGAGGCCGAAATGTCCTGGAAACTGTCCTGTCCTAATATGACATACTTTGAAACTACACTAATGCATTTACTGTGGCGTTACTCCTAATTGAGTTAGGTAGATGAGTCATGGATCTTGTATATAGAGTTGGTTTGACTTGATACAATCTTGGTGACACAGCATAAAGTATAAGGGCTTTCAAGCTGTGTGCTACTTGTCTCTTTATTTTTTTCAAAAGAGTTTAGAAGCCCCACATATTTCCCATGGATGGCAAAGTTCATAAATTGTGGATTCGTGTGATAAAGGAACCCACCTGGAATTCAGGAGACGTGGCAGGAGATGCGATTTTGACTCCCCTGGGGAATGAAATGGCAGCCTGCTGTGGTATTCTTGTCTGGGAAGTCCGATGGACAGCCCTTGGGGTTGCAAAAAAGTCATACATGACTTAGCAACTAAACAATAGGAACAAGCATTGTGTGTCTACATACCTTCCAGCTCGCACTGGTTGGCATCTTGGTTTTCAGAGCGTTTCCTCTCTGGATTCACGTGCTCTGGGTTTCCCTCTGTTGGAATCCCTGTTAGTGTTGTAATGGCCCGTTCACTTGGTGTCTTTCCCATTGTTGTTGGGAATAGTTGTGTTTGCCTGTTTCTGTGTCATGCGAGTATGCCCAGGAGGTGTTTGCTGATTACAGGAATGACCCAGGCTCCTCTGGCTCTCCCTCCTAAATCTGTTCCAGTGGTTGGCCTCTGGCTTCCATCTCATCTACTGCCATCTCAGGCCTCTGCCTTTGTGGCTGGGCAGCTTCAGGAGATGTTTGATGGTCACCGTAAGGCCAGGCTTCCTCTGAGCAGATAGAACTCACTTTATAACTTTCAGCTTTCTGAACTTGTCATGAAGGCTGTTCTTATACACGGGAGGTCACCAGGTCATCCTTGGAAGTTCATTGGGACAGATGTTTGGAGGCTGGACCAACAGTTGTATCCTTCTTGAGGATTAAAAAAAAAACATTAAAAAAAATTTACTTGTATAAAGTAAATAGAACCTTTTGGGTAAAAAAAAAGAAAAATGATATGAAACTTACATGCTGAATTATATTTCCTGTTTCCTGTCTTCATACCAAGTCACCCCTCAGCTTCTCTCTGTTCTCATTAATGTGTCAGACTGTTGGCCACTTGTCTACCGGCAGGGCTTCTTGTGTTCCCAGTTCTTCTTCTTTTAGTAATTTAGTAGTCACCTTGTTTCCAAAAAAAGGAATTAAGGTGGTTTACAGGGTAAGGGTCAATAAACATTTCATAGGGACAAAAACCAATATCTTTGAGGGTTAGTACATAAAATACAGCCAGAGATTATGTTAATATAAAAATACATGTTATAAAGTTTGAGATACCTGTTATAGGTACATATATATACATAGATACCTGTTACAGGTTACAGGACTTAGCTTGTTGTATTCTTAGTAATATTCTTACTGCCTTCAGTTTTTGGTGATTTGCTTTTGGTGATTCATGTGGCAGAAGACAGTAACAGTGCCTGACATCTTCTGGACCCTTTCAGCTCTGTCTCTCCTCTTGTCTTCCCTAAATTGTTTGGGGAGTTGCATGTGTTTTTTTCTCCTGCCTTCCTCCCCTCATTCCCCTTTTCAAACTGACCTATATGATTGATAAATTGCTATATATGTTACTGGAATCAAATGCTGTAAAAGACAGAATATTGGTTTAGTAACTGAGTTAAAATTGGTGTTTTTCACTTGCTACGAAAGCATATGATGTGTCAGCTGCATGTAATCAGCTTTAAGGTTATACAGTGCTGGATCTGCCCTAAAATTGAGTCTAGGGGGCAGACTGCAAAAGGTAAGAAGTGAATTAATTAAACCAGGGGTCCCCAACTTCTGGAGTCCAATACCTGATGTCTGAGGTGGAGCTGATGTAATAATAATAGGAATAAAGTGCACGGTTGACTCATCCCCAAACCATGCTCCCTCACCTCTTTGTGGAAAAGTTGTCTTCCTTGAAATTGGTCCCTAATGCCAAAAAGTTTGGGGTTCTTTGCATTAAATGGTTAGAGATTGTGGTGAGACCTCTGGAGTAAGACAGTTCTGAGACAATTGCTCTGTCTTGAGGTTGTAGAAGGTCTTTTCATGATGCATATAAGCTGAACCATGAGGTGGGCGTATTGTCTCTGGCAGAGAGAGAGAGAGAGCAGTTTACACAAAGGCCTCGATCTGGCCTGGCAGTAGCTTGATATAAGTTTAAAGAACTGAGGAATGTTTGTGTAATTGGAGTAGTAATTTAAATGTTTTTGGAAAATTCGACATTGTCTTTAAAGGAATGTACTTTTTGTGTCTGGAGGGCCTCATCTCTTTTTGGTTTGAAAAAGCAGGTGTTTGTTTATACAAGGCTACACGGTGCTTCAAGATTTCCACATGCCACTTCTACTAAACTCTAAGGCAGTGATCTTCAAATTTGATTCCTGACAGATTTTAAATGCCCCTAGCAAAAGAAAACCCGAGGGAAAAACATGCTTAAAGTTTAGGAAAGAGGGAAGCTCAAGTTTAATTGGAGGACCTGCTCTTCTGCCCAGAGCCGCTTATAAGATCTGTCCTGCATTTGTAGCTGGTAAATAATCTTGACAAGGGATGCTTGCTTTCATTGTCGGCTGGAGCAAAATGTCATTTATTTCCATCTGCCAATTCGAAAACCATGCTCTTTTATGAAAATGCAAGCAGATGAGGTGTACAGGTGGGGCTTTTGCTATCTTTTCAACCGATTTGTAAATTTCATAGATCACATAACACCATAAACTGTGACAGTTTTGCTTAAAACCAGCAAAAACTCACCCGAAGTTTTGCCTGTAAAATCTCTATTCTACTGTACTGTTTCCGAAAACACTTGTGTGGGTTTCTTTTCAATATGGTAGAATATTTGGAACATACTCCAACTGTTCAAGAAGGAAAAATGATTACCTGTTCTCATGCCACCAAGGGCTAGCCATCATTGGTGTGTTTTTTCCTAGTTTCTTTTTCTGTACATGCATATTTACATTAATTTATGTAAGAACTCATGCGTGTGCAGTCTTATTATCCTTTCTTGTTATCCTTTCACCCAGCTTTGAGATAAAGATCAGGTATCAGATCAAAACTGTTTTATCAAAAGCAGTGCTGATAGGATGTCACCATTTGTATCTATAGTCATAGTTAGTGGAGCATCTTTATACTTCATATTAAGTGCAGATCTTAGGACCATGAGGAGATGAGGCATGCAAGGAAGAGCTAGACGACACTACAGGAACATGTCGCATGTCTCACACCACTTAGAGAAAGAGAACTAAAATGAATAAGCTATCCTCAAAGTTAGAGACCCTGTAAAATTCTCGACTCTACTTCCTTGTCAGTATACAAGTTACTTCTCCTTTTGCAGGAGAGTCGTAGGCGAGGGGATGTGATGGAGAAATTGCTACTCTTTTATAGGGAAGAAGTGTTAAACTATTTAAGTTCAGTTCATTTGCTCAGTCGTGTCCCGTCTCTTTGCGACACCATGGACTGCAGCACACCAGGCCTCCCTGTCCATCACCAACTCCCAGAGATTGCTCAAACTCGTGTCCATTGTGTTTGTGATGCCATCCAACCATCTCATCCTCTGTTGTCCCCTTCTCCTCCTGCCTTCAGTCTATTTAAAGATATATATAAAGGTCTGTCTAGTCAAGGCTATGGTTTTTCCAGTATCCATTTATGGATGTGAGAGTTGGACCATAAAGAAAGCTGAGCGCCGAGGAATTGATGCTTTAGAACTGTGGTGTTGGAGAAGACTCTTGAGAATCCCTTGGACTGCAAGGAGATTCAAGCAGTCCATCCTAAAGGAAATCAGTCCTGGGTGTTCATTGGAAGGACTGATGTTGAAGCTGAAACTCCAATACTTTGACCATCTGGTGTGAAGAGCTGACTCATTGGCAAAAGACCCTGATGCTGGGAAAGATTGAAGGTGGGAGGAGAAGGGGATGACAGAGGATGAGATGGTTGGATGGCATCATCAACTCAATGGACATGAGTTTGGGTAAACTCTGGGAGTTGGTAATGGACAGGGAGGCCTGGTGTGCTGCAGTTCATGGGGTCACAGAGTTGGACATGACTGAGTGACTGAACTGAACTGATAAAAGTAAGCATTTCCTGACTTCCCTAGTGGTTCAGACTCTTAAGTGTTCAGTGCAGGGGGCACAGGGTTCAGTCCCTGGTTGGGGAAGTTTCACATGCTGTGCAGTGTGGCCAAAAAAAAAAAGAGTAAGCATTTCCTCTTGGAATTTTCCAGTTTTAATGTCATATTTAATGATTGTCTAATAGTTCATTTACTTACCTGCATTTTGATAATACCTTTTTATGTTATTTTTGTTTTATTTAATTTTTTTTTTTTTTTTTTGGAAATCCAACGGAAACCATTGCAAAAAAAAAACCCATCACCTGGAGTAAGTAGAAGAGTGATCAGAAACACATCTGATGTGGGTTGTTCTACATCTTAGGTGCCTGCCAGAGCCCACATGTGGGTGTTTGGATCCACAAGAATGAAAGAGGGAAAGGTAGACAACTTGAATCACATAAACAGAAAGCTTGTAGATTATTTGACAATAAGACATGTGGCTGGGGGAATATTTCCTGGTTAGTCATGAGCTTTATTAACTACCCTTTCTATTTTCTGTTTCTTTTTAGATTTGTGATTTGTGTTTTATAATCTTCTTCCAAATAGAAGGGTTTTATTTTCTGCTTAATTGAGTGTAAGCAATTGATTACATGTTTGCTTCATAGACTCTGAGTGTTGTGGTATTTTTCTGCCATTAGAGAATTGATCAGGAAGAGGACTGGACTTCTCTTTTTTTTTTTTTAAGTGAAGTTTTGATTAGGAATGAAGTCCAGCAGTGCTCAGTGTTCATGGATGATCAAGCAAAGCAATGAAGCATCTTTCGTGCTCTGCTAATAATAATAAGGAAAAAAAAAACAATCCACCTCTTCAACTCCACTTTTCTGATTGCCTTCCACTTAAACATTATCTGGAAATACTATTTTTAAAGTATAAATAACCATAGCATCTTATTTTTCGGTGCCATCTTTAATACCCATTTCAGCTTGCTAAGACAAATTCAGCCCTTTCTGAGGGGAGGTAAAGAAAGTGAAAACAGATCTGCAGGATGAACCTCTGCTGTGATTTCTAAACTGCTGGCAGTCTTTTCTTTGCCCTAACCAAGAGTCATTAAACCAATTTTAACAAGACCTCTAGACACAGCGAAAGACACACGCTAAGAATAAAGAGTCCAGCAGAACTTTAGAAGATTTTCTCACTGAGAGATTTCCCAGTGCATGGTTTACAAACATGTCCCAGTCTTGAAGTGTATTCAGATTTCTTAAGGTAAAGACAAAGTAAAAACACACATTCACTAGAAGGGACATTTACTTACCAATTAATGAAATTATGAGGACTGTGTGTGCGAGCTGCTGTTTAACCTTTTGTTGGATTTAGGGGTGGCTTTGAGCAATAATAGCATTACATGGTTGAACTCCTGCTGTTTTGCAAATTGTAAGCCAAGTGTTACTAAGCTTTAATTATGGATGATTGCTTTTAGTAAGCCAAAGAGAGAGAAAAGGGGAAAAAGAGTGAAGAGTTAAATCATCCATGTTTATTTAGGCCAGAAAAAGAGGCCCTCAGAGTATCTTTGCATATATTTTTCACTCTTAAACAAAAATTAATATACTACTTATCTAAATATTGCTGAGGTCACATTCCTGGAAATGCAAAGATGTTAAAGGAATATTACTCAATCTAATTTTTCATAGGAACAATGTTATAGATTGAATTAAAGAGTTCTGTAGATTATCAAAATGGTTTGATGTAAAATCAAATCAGGGATATGTGTTAATAAAACAGAAGCAAACAGAGATACAGAAGGTATGTGTTTTGTAACTGGGTAATTATTCGCGTCTTTTTCTGTGCCCTTGAGAGTTTTGGGTGGAGGAGAACTTTTTTTGTTTTTGTTTTTAAATCAATTCAGTCTTCAAAGAAGTTGCAACAGTTGTGGAAAACTGTTTTTGTATCTCTGATCCAGATTAACCAGTTTTTTTAAAAAATCATTTTTTTCCTCTGTATGACACTGTGTGTATGCATGTATTTTATATAGCTAACAATATGCCCAATTAGTTACAAATACTTTATTATTTATATCCTAGGAATAAGAATGTTTTCTTACACACCAATAGTAAATTGTCTAAATCAGGAAAATTTGGTGTTGCTTTGACACTATTAGGTTCCCTGGTGGCTCCGTGGTAAAGAATCCGCCTGCCAGTGCAACCCACGTTTGATCCCTGGATCAGAAAGATCCCCTGAAGGAGGAAATGACAACCCACTCTAATATCTTGCCTGGGAAATCCCACGGACAGAGGAACCTGGAGGGCTACAGCCCATGGGGTCACAAGAGTCGGACGCAACTTAGCAACTAAACCACCACCGTGACACTGTTACATAAATTCACTGTCCGTGTTCAGATTGTATTGTTTGTCCCTGTTACATCCTTTATGACTGTTGGCTCTCCAATACAGAATCATACATTGCCCTTTTTTGTCATGTCCCTTTAGTCTCCTTTAGTCTGGAGCAGATGAGGTTGACATGTTGAAGAGTATAGACTAACTATTTTTCAGATATCACTCAAATTAGATTTTCCCCAGTGTTTCCTTTCATTCTATTTAGGTCATGCACCTAAGGCAGGAATTATCATAGGCTTTGCTGTTTTTTTTCAATGCGTCTCATCACAGCACATGGTGATGTGAATTTTCAAAATTTAAGATCAAATCTTGTGTCCACCAGATCTCTGAACTTGTAAACTACTCCTTTCCCGAGTTATTTGTCAAATGATACTTTGCAGCTGTATTAATATGCTATTTTTCATCAAATGTTTCCCACTAGTTTTAATATCCATTGATTGCTGATACTACTATGAAAATGGCCAAATGGTGGTGGTTTCTAACTCTGTGATTCCTTTGTATTTATTTCTCTATGTTAGTTGGCATTCTACTAAAAGGAAGTACTTTCTTCCCCAGTTATTCCCCACTCACTGATGTTTATCATTAGGACTCATACATTATTTCTTTATTGAGTGGGATGTAATCTATTACTGTGATTATTTTGGTGTTGAAATTGATTGTTCCAGATTTGACCAGTGCGATTGCTTTAAGCTGATTCCTGTGTCATTTGTCCATGTCCATATTGTGTCTGATTTGATTAGGAAAGTTAAAATTTCATACAGTAGAGGCGTATTTCTATACGATGTGAAGACTTAACCTTTATCACGTTGTTCTGTTATACCAGTATTTTACTTTCGGAGTTCAAAAGGCTGTTATTATTTCTGGTGTGTATGTTGGAGTCGTTAGCTGATTTAGACATTAGCATCTACTTAGAGTTAATTAATGTTGTCTTAAAGTGGAATTTTCCAGTAAGTGGATGATTCTTATGAGGATGGCAACATGCTCTGGCCCAGAAGTCAGTCATGCCCTGCTCAAGTATTTCCATAATGAACTGCAGATGTGACTCTGTGTGTATTTCCTTCTTGTTATTTTAATATTTAGCTTATTTCCCTTGTCACTTCTGCAGCAGACCCAGATTCATAATCTAGATTTAATTAAAAAACAGAGACTTCTAATACAGAGGCGTACCTGCAGACAAGTTACAGAACTGCTGTCTGAGAAACCGAGCGGGGAGGATTCTCTGTGAGACACATGGCATCATTTCAGCAAGCGAGCTGCTGAGGTGCCGGCAAAGCCTGAGATTTTGCACATAACTATTCTCATACTTTCTGAAGAAAGATATTTTCAGTTCCTCCCGCTTCAGCTTTTCTGCAGGGTGTATGGGGCCAGCTGTTGCATTCTTTTTAGTAGCAGAGTATGATTTATTTTGCCGTCTGAAGGTCAGACTTGAAACTCAATTACTATCCTTGACGTATTTATTGGATGGGAAGTAATCCATAGCTTGATATTTAAGGTTAACCAGATAGCCCAGATTAACTATAGAAACAACGTAGCAAAGGATGTAGTCATTTCTGTTCTTTGATTATTCTTGTCTGCCTTTTCACTGAATGCCTACCTGTCTTAGCGTGTTGGATGAGCCAAGCATTCAGCGTTTTTCCACCCAAGGTGATGGGTGATGGGGGTATTTGTGGGGGTTTGTGGCCTTTTCATTTTAAGGTTTTGTCAGTTTTTAAGCCCTAATTCAGTAGCTCTACAGAATGTCTTTGAGCTAAGACATCTGGAAGCTTTAACAACAGTGAAATTACAGGCATTCCTTGAAATAGTTGTTACTCTGCTTCATCCCTTTTTGTTCCAAATGTGCAGAGGATTGAAATCCAGTCTTCACAAACTCTTGCATTTGAGAAAGGGTATTTGGTATAAAAATGGGCTTTTTACAGCTGACTTGGACTCAAACCCTGTTTTAGCCATTGAGTTTCTGACAGAAGACATAGCTAACATCAGCATGAGGAAACACGAGGGTGTTTTTGCAAATTGTGTTTGCACTATCAGTACATCAGTGTAAAACGATACCTCTTTGTTTTCTAATTAGGTGTGTCCTTTTGCAGACTTTGACCAGTTTAATATCACGACATTTGTTACTGAAAATTCAATATTTTTATGGATAGAAGCTGTTGACTTCCAGTTTCTGTTTTATCTGTTTTAAAAAATACAAAGGCTGATCTCCCTGTGGCTTTTCTCATCCTTCATTCCACTGCACGTTTGATCTCAGCTGGCTCAGGTCTACCCCCTAAGCAATCTTTTCCTTCTGTTCTGAATGACAGGAGTCTACATGGGGTTTTTTATGTGCAAACAGTTTACTTTTTGTCTTACAGTAGGAAAGGCGGGTCTGCAGGCTAAAGTCTTAGTCATTTTTTGGTAAGTCAACTTGACAATGCCCTAATGATGGTGAACAGATACATGATTTAGAGAGTGAAGATCTAGGTCAAGAAATGTTCGTATGTAGATGTCTATATTCTGGAAAGAGCATGGGGTGACTGAGAGCAGTGGAGAGAACCAGAAGTTGGTTTTAAAGTGGAAAAGGCATATTCATGTAGAATCTTAGGAAGATGGTTCTAGTACAGGCCAATATGATTTGTAAGCCTACGATTTATACATCTGGTTCTTACTGAAACTTTTTTACCTTACTATGCAAAACATTCACTTTTTCAGTTTAATGAAGATTGTTGATATAAGATGTTCACCCACATAAGTGTCAATCCTTCTGCAAGCTAGCACTTTTTAAAGAACAGTTGTGTGACTTCTCTAAAATCATTTTATTTTTTTGCCATAAATGAATTTAGCTGAGTTTTCAAATAATTTCATAGTAGTCGCTATGAAAATAATAATAGCTTTGTTTTACTGGGTGTGAATAATGTGCTCGGTGCTGTGCTATTTTTAAGAAATAAATTTACTGGATCTTCTCAATAGCTTTGTGAAGTAGTATTGTTATCTCCATTTTACAGGTGAGAAAATAAACCTCCGAGAGCTCAAGGAACATTTTCCAATCCATCCAATTAGTTAAAGTAGAAGAAATTAGATGTCTGTCTCACCCTGTGTGGTTGTAACGCTGATGGAGTTGAACCCTGTTGTTCGTTATCAATATCTACATGCATAAAACATTAAGCTCTGTTCAGTTTTTAATAAGATGGTCTTAAGGATTTAGGCTGGCAAGTAACTAGGAGAAGATATAATACAGAATAAGAATCAGATCTGATGTGTTCAAGGCATCCATTGTCAGTTTCTAAGGTAGCGAGGCAGCAGATGTAGTTGCATTTAGACTGTTACTTTGATGGATGGCACATTGCTATCGCCACCTGCTGATGAAGGGCAGATGCGTCCTGCTGGGAGCTGTATGCAGCAGGGGGCGTGGGGAGGGAAGTTCTAATTGGAGTGTTCAAGAGTGTGGAAAATTTAAGAACTTACTGAGCTTTTGGAGAAGGCAGTGGCACCCCACTCCAGTACTCTTGCCTGGAAAATCCCATGGACGGAGGAGCCTGGAAAGCTGCAATCCATGGGGTCGCTGAGGGTCGGACACAACTGAGTGGCTTCACTTTCACTTTTCACTTTCCTGCATTGGGGAAGGAAATGGCAACCCCCTCCAGTGTTCTTGCCTGGAGAATCCCAGGGACGGGGGAGCCTGGTGGGTTGCCATCTATGGGGTCGCACAGAGTCGGACACGACTGAAGTGACTTAGCAGCAGCAGCAGCACTGAGCTTTTAGGAGATAGCATGTTTTGGGAAAAGGAATGTGTCTACAAGCTGCTGAAAGACGTTCTAGTAGATGCTTGGAAGAATCAAGAGCTACAAAAGGCCAAGGTTGTAAAAATTCAAATTCCTTTGCTAATAAGCATAATAATAGCATCATTGATTACCAGCTAGTATTCAACTGCATACGTAATAACAAATTTGATCCTCATAAGAACCCCATAAGGTAGGTATTTTGGTTACCTCTTTTCAGCAGTCTGAGTAAATAAGATCCAGAATGGTTAAATTACACCAACTGTACCTGGAAGAACCATAACCTGGCTTTGGTGCTTGAGTTCTTAACCAAGTTTCTGGGTTCAGCTGCCTTGGTGGTTTGATGTTTTTGCTAAGATCCACTTGAAGACTGGGTGGTATTTCCTGTAACAGGAAGGTTTTCCTTCATCCAATTAGTTACCCTGTTGCATTTTTGAGTCTTAAGATAGAAACATTTCCTTTTAAACCTTGCAGGAGCTGTGCCTGTGTGTTCACCATTTTATTCTTAGTATCCAGCGCTGCCAGCCCCTCAGTGGCGTGTGATAAATATTTGTTTGCCAGACTTTGAATTCTGAGCTGAGGCATCTAGTTTGCATCGTTAGGGTCCAAAATAAGCATTTTATTTATATAGACAACTCTTTAGGAGTGTAACTGCAGAATTTACACTCTCAAGTGTTCTGAACTGCTTTGATCATAGAAAAGGTGTTTGTCTCATAATTAAGGTTATCCCTTATATCAGAATATTAGTGAAGTGAGTCACATGGCTGATAAAGATGCTTAATGGGGATTTTCACAGAGAAAGCAAATGACACTTAAGTATATGTAATGAGTGCTGGAAGAGAGGAAACTAAGCTAAAAAAGTGATCCGATTTATCTTGAAAAAGAGGAGGAATCAGAAGTGGTTGACTTTGTTGGTAGCTAAGAAAAAGATAGTGGGGTAAAAAAGGGAGAGAACTCATTAGCAGTAACAAATACGGTTTCTTTGACACCCCATATCTTATTTATGATGAGCTCTTAGAAAGAAGAACATCTATATTCCTTTCCATGTAATAACTGAGACTTAGCAAACATATTTCGGAGAAGGCAATGGCACCCCACTCCAGTACTCTTGCCTGGAAAATCCATGGATGGAGGAGCCTGGTAGGCTGCAGTCCATGGGGTCGCTAAGAGTCAGACATGACTGAGTGACTTCACTTTCCCTTTTCATTTTCATGCATTGGAGAAGGAAATGGCAACCCACTCCAGTGTTCTTGCCTGGAGAATCCCAGGGACGGGGGACCCTAGTGGGCTGCTGTCTGTGGGGTTGCACAGAGTTGGACACGACTGAAGCAACTTAGCAGCAGCAGCACCAAACATATTTATCCAATGTCACTCAGATATTACAGGGCAAAGTTGGAAGTTCAACTTGGGCTTTGTGGCTTGAGAATTGATGTTGTTAACATAATGGTCAAAAAGAGCATCATCTTCTTGGAGTTGAATCAGAAGATGGAGGACTAAGAGCCACCTTTGTCCTGGAGGTCATCTCCACTTGATAGCTTTAAGTTATTGGCTATAAATAGCTCTAAATATTTGTCCCCATATTTTACATTGTATGTGAGTATTCCTCTGGTTAGACCCAGTTCAAGTATCCCTCTATGTCAAGGAGTTTAACCTCAGCACCAATAACATTTGGCCCCCATTATTCTTGGTTTGTGGGGGCTGCTCTTACCCTGCAGAGTGTGCAGTGCATCCGTGGCCGCCACTCCCCAGAGGCCAGTAGCAAAACCAGCCCCGCCCTGCTCCCCAGCTGTGACAACAGAAATGTCTTCAGACCACTCTCTGAAGGAGAGACCAATAAATTGTAGGCAAGTATTTAAACAGGGTCCTGTGACTTCCATGTGCATAAAGTCACTGGATAGCTTCTTCACTGTGGTTCTTTGTGAGCACTACTCTGATTTAGTTGGTCCGGGCAGGAACTAAGCAAACTGCAGTGATTTATGTGGGTTAATTCTTGATCCTGTGTTTGGAGGAAGTGCCCCCAAAGAGTTGCCTCATGTCCTTTTCTACAAGCCATTTGTGCTTCCAGAATATAGTACCTTTGTGGGTATCTAAATGCTTTTCTCCCTATTCTTTTAATCTTCCTTAGATCTGCTGGCCTGTCTTGCCTCTGATTAAGTTTACAGTTCAGCTAATGATTTGCTCTGAATTCCCCAGCTTGTAAAATTGCATGCCATGCATATAAATGTGTAGGATTTTGACCTTACAAACCGAGTAGCAGTTACCGGCATATCTTAAGACGGAGGAGGCCACCTTTTTACTTTGAAAATACCACCAGAAGGACGTTTTATGTAAGGAAGTCAACTTTGGTGTTCCTAAACATCTGTTTGTGGGGCTTTCTTGGTAGCAGTTTAGGGCAAAATTTTAGTATGAATAGAGGTTGAGACCATTGATAAAAATGAGACCTGGGATTCAGTGATGTGCTGTGACTCACCTCCTGTGGCTGCAGATAAGCAAGAGTTGCTTCTCTGGGTGACTTCTGCTAATATCCAGTATTCAGTATTCTGCTAGCAAAATTTCAGTGGGAAGGGTGTTGTATTGAAAGTGATCCTTCGCCTTTAAAGGGAGTCCTTGGCTTTTCAAAACACACTTTGGGCTTGGCTTTGATGAATTTTAAAGTGATACTCTTCATGTTTCTCAGTCTGTCTTTTAAAAAAATTTAACCCTGTATCTTCTTTTTTTTTTTAATTTAAATTTCTTTTGCAATTGAAGATTCACATGCAGTTGTACAGAATAATACAGGGAGACCTCTTCCATGTTTCAGTTTCTTCTCCAAAAGGTAACATTTTACAAAACTGTAGTATATCACAGAATGTTGACATTATATCATGTGTGTGTGTGTGTTCTCTACAGTTTTAGCATCTGTTTAGGTTTATTTATCCACCACCATAGTCAAGATGCTGAAGAGTTCTAACACCATTAAGATCTCTGGTGTTTCCTTTTTATCAACCACACCCAGCTCCCTCTTACCTCCTGCCCCAGTTGCTGGAAACCACTGATCTGTCCTCCATTTTTTAAAAATTTACCACTTCAAAAGTTATATAATTGGAATCAGACAGTGTGTAAGCTAGGGATCAGCATTTTTCACTCAGTAGTTTGGTGGGATATACAAGTTGTGTGCATTGGTAGTTTATCTCTTTTTACTACTGAGTAGTGTTCTTATGGAGAAGGAAATGGCAACCCACTCCAGTGTTCTTGCCTGGAGAATCCCAGCGACGGCGGAGCCTGGTGGGCTGCCGTCTATGGGGTCACACAGAGTCGGACACGACTGAAGTGACCTAGCAGCAGCAGCAGCAGCAGCAGTGTTCTTAGATATGGGTGTTAGAGTTTAACCTGTTACTTGGTAGAGCACATCTGGGCTTGTTACAGTCTCTGTTATAAATAAAGCTGCTGTGCATATTCTTGTACATGTTTTCGTGTGAACCTATGTTTTCATTTTTCTGGGATAATGTTCCACGCCTGCAATTGCTGGCTTGTATGGTCATCACACATGTAGTTTCATAAGGAACTGGTGAATAGTTTTCTAGAGGGACTGCACCATTTTACATTCTTCACAGCACTGTAGGAGTGATCCAGTTGTTCCTGCATCCTTGCAAGTTTTGCCTAGTCCCTGTGTTTTATCTTATCATTCTAATAGGTGTGTAGTGATCTGTGTGGTTTCCATTAGCATTTCCCTGATGGCAGATGATGTGGGTCATCGTTTCCTGTGCTTGACTTGCATTCTGGATAGAGTCTTCAGTGCAGTATCTTTTCAGGTCTTCTTCCCAATGTCTTTTCTAATTGGCCTTTTTTTTTTTCTTTGAATTTTGAGAGTTCTTTATGTATTCTAAATATTAGTCCATTGTTGGATTTGTGATTTGTAAATATTTTTCCCAGTCTGTGTCTTGGCTTTTTATCCCTTTTGTATGGGTTTTCCTTAGTGAAAGTTTTTGTTAACCTTGATTAGCTCTAGTATATCACCCTTTTCTTTTATGGATCATACTTTTGATTTCAAGTCCAGTAACTCTTTGGTTAGTCCTCGATCTCAAAGATTTTCTTGTGTTTTCTTAAAAGTTTTAGCATTTTACCTTTAGGCCTGTGATCCGTCTTGAATGAAATTTTGTATAAGATGAGGGGTTTAGGTCAGTGTGCCTTTTTTTTTTTTTTTGCCAATAGGTGTCTAGCTTTAGCAGATAGTACATCTGAAAACACCATACTTCGTTAATTCTAAGTCTTTGTTAAGAGAAGTCGAATATCTTTCTGTGGGCCTATTTCTGGGTCCTCTCTTCTGTCCCACTGATGTATGGATCTGTCTTTCCCCAGTGCCACACAGTCTTCATCACTGTGACTATGCAGTAAGTCTTAATATCAGGCAGAGTGATTCTTCCCTTTTTATTCTTCTTAGCTCTTCTAGGGCTTGTGCCTTTCCATATAAATGTTACAATAAGCTTGTTTATGTCTACAAAAACTTTGCTGGGGTTTTTATAGGGATTTCATTAGCCCATAGATCAGCGTGTGGAGAATTGGCAGTTTTACTGCGTTGCGTCCCACAGCCTGTGAACACAGTGTGTCCTCATTTGGTTAGGTTCTCTTTGATTTCTTTCAGTGCCATTGGAATTGTCAGCATACAGACCCTGTACATGTTTTGTCCAGAGTGTACCTAAGTATTTTATTTACTTTGGGATAATTGTAAATGGTATTATGTGCATTTCTGTTTGCTCAGTGTTAGTATATAGAACTGTGCTGTATTTTTCTGTGCTAATTCCCCCCCCCCCCCCCGAAACCTTACTGAATTCACTTTATTTCTAGGATGTCTTCTTTTGTACAGTCTTTGGGCTTTTCTATATGGGCAGTCATCTCATCTTCAGATGGAGGTAGTTTTCTTTCTTCATGTTCTTTCTGTCTTTCCTTCTTTTTTGTGCCTTATTTTAGCAGCTAGAACTTGGTACCATGATATTTTAGCAGCTAGAATTACCTTGCATTGCCTTGGTCTCAGTCTTAAAATAAATAAGTTCAGTTCTTCATCCTTAAGTATAATGTTAGCCTAACTTCCTTGTTTTTTGGTAGATGCTCTGTATTACATTGGGGTAATTCCCCTCTGTTTCTCAGTTCCAGAGTTTTTATCATAAATGCATATTCAATTTTGTCATGCCTTTTCTATGGCAGTGAATATGATCACACGATTTTTTTTTTTTTGGTTTAAGTTGATTCTGTGGCATATATATATATATATATATATATATATATATATTTTTTTTTTTTTTTTCCCCTCCCGATATTCAGTTTCACACTTATTTTCATGACATCAGGCTTCAGAAAGGAAAGTCACGAAGCCTACATCTTCGTCAGCGTTGCACAGAGATACATTGCTTCATTGTTTGCCTTTGTGCCTCTTCTAATTCTGTCTTCGTCTTGTTCTGACTTTTATCTTTGTTTCTCTTTGTCATATTGATTCAAGTTACGCTTCAGATAGTCCAGGCCAGAAAAGTTGAAGGAGGAGGGTACTGTTAGCTTGAGACATCTGAATCATCTGAGTCCATATTTAAAGCTAGCCTTTCTGATTTGACCCTGAAAATGGGTGTGACAGGTTTCACAGCATTGTTTCTTCCAGCCATTGCGCTTCTTAACTATGTGATTTTTCCATGGTTTAACAAACAACAACAAAGAAAAAGTGGTTGTGTTGTTTCTCGGGTTTGGTTTGAACCTGAAATCTGAAAATTAATATTGGTATGTCCTGGGGCAACTTGTTTAGCCCCTTACTATTTTTTAAAATCTGTGAAATGGGGGCATCTCTCACACGGTAGGTTTAATGAAATAATGGAAGTCACTTGTGCTGCCTGGTGCTGAGGAACCTTGTATGCTCACTTGAAATGATGCCGAGTTCTGGTCACAGTGTGTTTGGTGTATGTGGAATCGGTGAATAATTCTAGCAGGGAGGAAGAATGAATAGGAGAGGTGGTCACAGAATGAATGCTGAAATGTAATTGCTCCTTTTATCAGGCCAGAGGCTCCTAACGGACATTTTTTCACGATAAAAGCCAAAATACTTGAAACAGTTGTTTTGAGAGGGAACGTGTTGAAGGCATGTGACTTGAAAGTGATTTCTAATGCCTTAGCTTCTTGAGAGGGAGCTGCCAGTTTCTGCTTTGGCAAGATCTCAAAGTGGAGGTGTGGTGCTAGTGGAAAAGAAGCTGCCTGCCAGTGCAGGAGACGTAAGAGACGCAGGTTCAATCCCTGGGTTGGGAAGAGCCCCTGGAGGAGCGCCTGGAAACCCACTCCAGTATTCTTACCGGAAAATCCTATGGACAGAGAAGCCTGGTGGCAGAGTCGGACACGACTGAAATGACTTAGCATGCACCCACAGCTTGATTCTAATGGTGCTGATGGTTCTCAGCTGCTTTGCAGGATGAAGGGGTGAGCCTTCTCAAAGAACCACCAAGAGTGGTTCTCAAACTAGGTTGCCCTGCACACTCATCTGGGGAACACCTGTTCCATGAACAGATTTTCAGAATCTGCTTGCTGGAGATTCTTTAGGAAGCAGGTTTGGAGGAGGGCCCAGGATGCTTCATATACTACTTGAGAAAAAGATCCCGAAAACTTACGAAAGAAAATTAAAAGGAGGAGAATGAGAACCACTGGGATGACATCATCAGTAGACATTTGGCAGCTGTCATAGCTTCCTAAGTTCCATTACCAATTTTGTGTGCAATCCTAGGAAAACTGCTTAACCTTTTTGAACCTTTTTCAAAATGAATTATTTGGCTTCACTGGTTCTTAGTTTCAGCACGTGAGATCAAATTCCCTGACCAGGGATTGAACTCACGGCCCCTCCATTGGGAGCATGGAGTCTTAGCCACTGGACCACCAGGGAAGTTCCCTTTTGTAACTAACTTTTTGAAAGAGAGGCATGAGGGATAAAAACTTCGATTTACTTTACATGGTTGTTGTAAAGAATTACTTAAAAAAACAAACACACAAACTGGAAAGCGCTTTGCAAATAGAAATTGTTCTATACATGCATTTTGAAAGAAATGTAATTTTCTAACACAGTTTTAAACACAGTCTTGTCTAGTGCACCAGCTCAAATTACCAGTTTCCAATGACATGGTATCATGGTGGCCAGAACCTAAAGTTTAGAGACATCAAGGAAACAGCACGAGGTGCTGATTGTCTTCCTTTATTTGTTTCGTCATTAAAAAATAATGCTGATGCCAACCTCTAAAATTCACATTTTCCCTTTTGGTTTGTTTTGTATTTTTAATAGGCTACTCCCACCAATTTGAGAATTTAATTGGAAAAATAAATGACTTCTGCGATTGCTGCTGTGATGTTCATCCTCCCTTCCCCAGTCTCTCAATTAAAGGCTTGCTCCCCCATCACAGACACATCTGTGGATCTGCTAGATGTCTATAAATGGGTGCAGTGTCTCTGCAGTGTTGGCAGAGACACTCTTGATCCCGTCCCCTGATGCAAGGTGTGTTCTCCTGTCATTCATTCATCCTGGTAGGAGAGCCTGAAAGTGCTCCCCTGCAAATATGCCCCTGCGGTTTCCCCACACCACCTCTTTCCTTGATAGTAAGGCAGTGGAAGCCCATCAGTGCAGAGGAGCAGAAGTTACATCTGGGATTCACAGATTGTAAACTCATCAACACCAAAGAATTGATGCTTTTGAACTGTGGTGTTGGAGAAGACTCTTGAGAGTCCCTTGGACTGCAAGGAGCTCCAACCGGTCCATTCTAAAGGAGATCAATCCTGGGTGTTCTTTGGAAGGAATGATGCTAAAGCTGAAACTCCAGTACTTTGGCCACCTCATGCGAAGAGTTGACTCATTGGAAAAGACTCTGATGCTGGGAGGGATTGGGGGCAGGAGGAGAAGGGGACGACAGAGGATGAGACGGCTGGATGGCATCACTGACTTGATGGACGTGAGTCTGAGTGAACTCCAGGAGTTGGTAATGGACAGGGAGGCCTGGCGTGCTGTGATTCATGGGGTCTCAGAGTCGGACACGACTGAGCGACTGAACTAACTGAACTGAAACTCACTTTCCACCCCCAAAATTGCTGGCAGAGTTGTTGAGGTTACACCCGATGTCAGACGGGTTAGACAGGAGTATCCATAGGAATTCAGAGCACATTGTTTTAGACATTTGTCTCTATACTCATGTCCTGTAGTTTTAAAAAGAAATGTAGGTGGCAGTATAGAATAGTTGCTTTGAGATTGGACTGGCCAGTCCCAAGAGATTTCACCTCACCAAGCGTCCTTTACGTCCTCTTTAATCTGGGAAGGCTACCAGTAATTATCTCACAGAAGTGTTATGAAGATCAATGTAAATAATAGAAATTTCTTCTTTGGAGGCTTGGCACATATTAAGTGTTCCACATTGAAGGCCTACCTGCTGATAAATGCAGTGGTCCCTTATAGAAGTACGAAGTATGAGCATGTAGATCTCAGAGGTCAGATTGGTCTGCATTGAAATATTGTTAAACCCAGGAACCAACAAATGTATCTATGTGTATTTTTTACATTTTTACAATACTTTCTCTTGAATTATATTTTGAACATGGGGGATGTGTGTTTGCGGTTGTCAGTATAGATGGAAACCACACAGCATGATGCTGTTGTATGGATTTTTTTCACATTGTGTTTATAGGCCAGTGAGCATGAAGGTTGGATGGGTAAGTGAAGAGCGGCCTCTTATTTTTGACTTTTCTTGTCAAAAGTGTTATCACATGGCTGTCCAATCAATGGATGTCTCTATTGATAGCTGATGTTAGGAAAGTGTTATCAGTTGCTCCCTCTGGGTGTGATATATATTCAGATCAGGTAGAATTAGAGGGAGGAAAACCTTAGAAAGCAGTGCGTGAGCTCCCTTGCAGAAGGTAAATCTGCAGGGTAGGTGTACAGTCTGTGTGCTTCCCAGTTTCTACTGGAGACCCCTCAACCAGCAGAGAAGTGGTCTCCTGTTGGCACTGTCCATTGAGACTGCAACAAGTGTGAATAGCAGCCCAGAATCTCAGTCCAGGAAGCTTCGAGACTTTTCACACTGCCTTGCAGATAAACCAGTTTGCCACCTGTTCTCCCACGGTGACCACCTGCTACTACGGTCTGAACCATCCTGTTTTAGACAAATTCAGGGTCCACTTTGCTAGAATACCTTCTCTTTCTTTTATGTTTTAACATGGATATCATTGCCAGATATTTGCTTCATTAAAAGAGCAAAAAGAATCTGTTTAATTAAAAAAAGACATTTAAAAATAATATTTTATCATAGTTAATGATCACCCAGTTTTAATGCCTTTCTTTCTCATTGGAGGTTTTTCTCTTGTGATGAAACATGGCAATAAAGAGCAAATTGAAGGGATAGTTAGGTAGTTGGGATGGTCATGTACACACTACTATATTTAAAATGGACAACTAATAAGGAGCTTCTGTGGAGCACAGGGAACTCTGCTCAATGTTATGTGGCAGCCTGGATGGGAAGGGAGATGGGGGAGAATTGGGCACATGTATATGTAGAGCTGAGTCCCTTCACTGCTCACCTGAAACCATCACAACATTGTTAATCAGCTATATCCCAATGCAAAATAAGAAGTTAAAAATATAGAGCAAAGTAGATAACAAGGTACTGTATTCTTCTATCAGCTTGGCTTGGAAAGAGTGAACAGGTTCACATTGGTAGGTTGGTTATCACCCAGTATGAGTTGTCCTCGTCTCTCCCACCATGAGGCACATCACATGCAGACCTGGGAGCTTGCTCTCGAGGTCTGGGGAGAGCCTCCCTGTGTTTTCTCGTGGGCTGATGAGAACTGAGAAAGATGGCACGGCAGTCAGGGTAGCTGTGGAGAATCTTTGTGCCTGCTTGGAGGGAAGCATGTGGTCAGAGAATAGACAAAGAAGAGCTTTTCATAGTGTGGCTGTTGACTCATTGACTGGGTGAGTTTTGCACTATGCTTTTTTCCATTGATCTAACACCTGTGGCCTGCAATGGCTGTAAGTGAATATTGAAACACTCTGGTCAATAACATTTGGAAAATAGAAAATGTATTAAGATATCTCTGGTCAGTAATGTGTTAATACTGCAGCGCTGAGAAGCATAGTGCAGAGGAGCGCATGCCTGGACATGTCTAGACCCAAGGGAGCAAACTTAAATTCATGGAGCCTTAGTTTCTATCACCTGTACCTTTGGATTTACTAATCCTTTCACTGTTTCATCAGATTGGTCATTAACTGTTCTTAGGTTTATCCACTGTTTGTAAAACTTAACCACTCTTTCATGTACCACTAAGAAAGAAATCTCACTACTAATTTACCTATGACATATTGGAGTGGATGGGTTTCCCTGGTAGCTCATATGGTGAAGAATCCACCTTCAGCGTAGGAGACCAAAGTGCGATCCCTGGGTTGGGAAGATCCCCTGGAGAAGGAAATGGCAACCCACTCCAGTATTCTTGCCTGAAAAATTCCATGGACAGAGGAGCCTGGCAGTCTACAGTCCATGGGTCGCCAAGAGTTGGACACGACTGAGCAACTAAGCCCACGTTGCTAAAGATACTGTCAATTCTAGAATCTGTCCTGATTTCAGGGACATAAGGGTGTGAGTTCTAGAATGTGTAAGGAATCCTATCACAAATTTGTAAGGACCATAATAGTTTAGACATTGCTCGTATGTTACCAGTATTAACACATAGCGAGCGCTCAGTCATCATTAACTTACTGCTCTGTCCCAGTGGGGTTTTCTTCCTAATCGGTAAATCTTTTTTGAGTGTATAATACATGTCTGGTGTGTTCTTTGTATTTAGCACATATCAGTGAACAAAGTAGACATAAATCTTACTAATGGTGCAGCTTGCAGTCTACCTTGTGGGCAAAAAAGGACCCTCCACGGCCTTAGTAAGCAGCATGGTTGACCCTGAGCTAAGCTCCCCTTTCCCACCAGAAAGAGCTGCTTTTCTTGGCCATAACCTTACGGTTGAATGTGTGTGTCAGTAGCATATATACATACAACATCTGCCAAGCTCTTTACAGTCTTGTTACCTTCCAGCATCTTCTGTGTACCTCGCCATCTGGACACCTTATCTCTCACAAACCAGACCATGCCCCAGCTCTCTCCTTTTCCCCTTGCTCTTTGTCCCTGCATCTTGCCTTTGGCCATGGACATGCAAGTTCCCTAGCAGTCCCAGAAGCTACCTCTTCCCCTAAGCCTTTGCCAATCCATCCATCTGAATGCAGTTTATCTTCCTAGACTTTCCCCCTGTACTTCTGTGCCCTTGTCTCTGTAATGGTACCCTCTGCATGTAATACGGTAGCCACATAAATACAGGTTGCTTAAGGAAGCCCAGTGAAAAACAGTTACACACCAGAGGTACATCGTTTTGTTAACGCACATCAGCAAGTCACACCGAATTACACCAATGAATATTCTCTGGTTTCACCAAATGAAGTCCACGACCTTCCGGTTGGGTCATATGGCAGTCCTGCACTGACTCAATTATTTTTCTGTTTTATTAACAGGAAGCATGTCATTAAAATCTGAAGGCCCTCTGCCACCCCTTTCCTTTTTATATGTATGTGTTCTATCTTCTCACATTTCTGGACTAACTTAAACTTGTCATCTGGAAAGATGGATGTCATTCAGGTACTGGCAGCAAGAGTAGCTTCTGTAAATAGTCTTTTTCACATCTGGGTGTTCAGTTTCTCCTGCTGGTGCTGAGAGAATCTGATGAGCTTTGGATATTCGCCGCCCCCACCTTCCCCCATATCCAGGACAGATCCAGCCTGGGCTGCTCTCTGCCTCCGCAGCGGCAGAACCTCATTCTGTTCTTCCTCGTCTTCAGCACCCGAGTGCAGCTGTGGGACTCTTCCTCAGCCTCAGACCTGCCAGTCCCCACCACTTGAAACTAGGCCCTGCTGTGATTTTAAGTCTCCATCCAGAAGGAGCTGAGTAGTTTTTTTTTTTTTTTTCCTACCCCCCCGCCCCTACCACCACCCTGCAGGATTCAAGAGACTGTGAAAGTCTCATGAAAAGGAAAAAATTTTGTGCCAAGAGAAAGAAGTGCAAACACCCTCTGTTTTCTGCCTCTAAAAGCAGGGCCTGTGGTTTCTGCTGTGTGTGTTTTTTTTTTTTTTTTTTTTTTAATGTCGTTTGACTAACCATCTCCCTACAGGCCCAAGCAAATGTGGGCAGTGCTGAGGCAGCCTCCCAGGATCCTTTGAGACTTAACTGTGATACAGTATTTATTTTCCCGTTTGCAGCATGACTATAGATTGCCTCTTTTATAGGATTTAAAACCTTCCTGTTAGATGCCCACAGGCCTCCGGCTTATATCTACCTAGTTTTGTGGTCAGCTTTCTAACTCTTACATAATCCCCAAGCATACAGCTGGGGTTTTCACTGCATTTAAATTGTTACTCAGAATTTAATGTAGTCTTTTAAAAAAGCCAACCCCTAGGTGGTTTACAAAGGTGTAAATCCAGTCTGTAAAATCCAGGAAAGGCATATATGAGTATAGTTGGCATTTAAATGTGTGTATATATATATATATATATAGGCATTTCACATATGTGTGTATTTGCAGTTGACAAAAATCAACCTCATAATTTTACACTTGGTTTTCATCCCAGGCAAGTAGATTGTTAAATATTACCAAAGTATAAAGTGATCTTTGATTTTAATCAGAAAGACTTTCTTTTTGATGCTCAAGAGCAAAGTTGTAAATGGGTGGAAAATAGTGCATTTGGTTCCCGCTGTCTACCTTTCCCCGCACTTTGATGAAGGAAGAGCTTTTATCAATACTAGGAAGACCTCAAAGAAGCTTCCTTTTTTTTCTTCTTGCTTAAAGGAAAAGACTCCTCCCTGCTCAAAAGGCAACTGTACTATACATAATTGAAAATCAGATGTAATCATTTGAAGAGGATTTGGGTAATCTGACTGCAATGACCCGTATAGTATATGTTACAGTCATGTAAATGTTACTCGATGAGAGCTAAGCTGGGCATGTCTACTTCATTAGGGTCAACTGAGGTTAGAGAAGTTTAGGGGCTTGCCTGTGATCATAAGGCCAGTACCCTGTGAACCCAGGACTGCAAGATTAATTTCTGCTCCTTTAAATAGTCTTGCCATGTACTTTCCAGGAGACACATCAGAATCTTCTGTCCAAGCACATGTCTGGTGACTGATTAGTTCTTTTAGGATCGCTTCCCCTTCTGTCTTCTGATTCTGTTTGTTCAGTCCTCAGGATTCTTTGTCTGCTTTCCAAACTTAATTTCCCAGATTGAACTTCCATCTTCTCAGGATGTAGGTGGTTCTTTAAGTAACATTTGCTTGCCATAGTTTACTAGTTCATCCATTTCTTTGTCATACACTTAACGTTCATCCCCAGAACTCAAGTGTCTTAAGTGAATCTGGGAGAATCTTTTCCAAGCTTTGGCATTTATCTGAATGAAAGATCGATACATTCTGAAATGAAACCTACAGGATTCAGATATTTGCCCAATTGTAGTTGATTTTCAGTATTGCTCTTGTGGGAAAACAGAGGGACTATCAGCGAACTTTCAATGCTATCAGTAGAAGTTAAGGGAAGAACCTATGATTCTTTACTCTTTTCAGTGTCCATTTGACTTTCCAAATCCTTGTCTAGAAGAAGTGAAACATATTTAATATTTGAATACTCACTTCAGATATTCTTTGTGTTTTCAGGAAGCAAATCCTCTGTGTTTTGGAGGAAATATGCTCTTCAGAAAGAACCATATGAATATTAATTTTCTCATTAATATGTTTAATTTTAGGGAGCCGTAAATGTACTTAGCTTTATTTCTTAAGTTTTCATTTAGCTTCAAGGTTGCATGTGTTATTATCATTAGAGTTGGAAAGGCTTCTTCTTTATCATGGAGAAAGTGAAGTTTTAGAGAAACTAAATCATATTTGAAGAAAACATTTTAGTTCCTGAAATTTTTATATCATGAGATTGTATTCATAGTAGTCAACCTATTTGAGTTAGGTTTTTAAAGGTCTGACTACTGTTACTTCTGGCTTAAACATTTTAAGAAAAGTGTTGAGCTTTCTTTTTGGAAAGAGCTCTGTTTTTCTCCCTTAATAGGAAACAGAATTGACTGATCCACTAAGTGATGTGATTGCATGTTTGAGTTGGACAATCTAAAACACACAAAGTTTGAAATTATATAGCAGTTTCTTGAGCACTTGTTTTAGGGGTAGTCTTTTCTATTTCAGTGTGCTCCTGCCTTTTCAGTTTTCTTCTCAAAATTTCATATTAATGGTCTTCCATAATAAATACTCATTATAGAATATGCCTGGTTAGTATTGTTGCTAAGAAAAGCTTAAGAGTGAGTCTCAAAGATTCATTTTAAACCCAGCAATTGGAAAGACTTAATCCTAGGTTAATCCTACAAGTATTTCCTCTTTCTCTGTGCTCATGGAAGTGAAAGGGAAAGTCGCTCAGTCATATCTGACTCTTTGCGACCCATGGACTGTATAGTTGATGGGGTTCTCCAGGCCAGAATACTGGAGTGGGTAGCCTATCCCTTCTCCAGCGGAGCTTCCCGACCCAGGAATTGAACCGGGGTCTCCTGCATTGCAGGAAGATTCTTTACCAGTGGATCTGTCTTCCTAGCAGAGCCCGATTTACCCTCCTAATTCTCAGCATTGCTCTGCACACTGGCTCCATGCTGAGATGAAATCTGCATGTCATCTTTGAATGCATGTATCTTTATTGTAGGTCATTTTATTAGGCAAAACTCTCCTGAAGGGAAGTGCAAAAAATTACTTTATTCTACGAATTTATATTTCCAGTTTGGATGGCTACTCTAACACCAGGTAGAACCATAAGCCAAGTGCAGATCAAAGCTCCTGTAACTAGAACACAGATGATCACTCTCCACCCTGGAAAATCCTGAGCTGCTTTGGTTTTATCTGAAATCAGACTTGTCTCTGGAACTTCTTTCTCAATTGTAGTAAAAGCTAAAGAACTTGTTTCCTTTCTAAGTGTTCAGCAGGAACAGGTTTGAATCCATATTTAAAATCAGTATCCTAGAAATGGAAATCTAGTTATGATACCTATGTTTGGGAGGGTCACAGGGTGCATTTGACCCCAATTCTGGGTATAAACTTTGGAGAGCATGGTTAGAATAGTGAGTAATTTAGGATCAGCAGTTCAATCCTGTATAATTTAGTGACTCAGCACAGTAATAAACCCTGGAACCTTCTGCTTCTGTGTTTCTTCTCTGCAGGAATTAAGGGCAGATAGGAAGAAAGCAAACATGAATTAATTTGATTTTTATGTGCTTAAGCAGACATAATGAGAATCTGTTGGTGTGGCAGAAGTTACCACCAATCTACATAAAAATGAATAATACTGACATTAAAAGACAGAGCATTAATTATGTTGCTGTGGCTGCAGACTTAAATCATTTCAGGGGCTCGTGCTTACACACAAGGGCCCCAAGTCCCTGAATGCTGGACATTGTGTGAAAGCTGATGAGGCAGGGGCCCTGAAACATTGCCCTGCAGTGTGACACCCCATGAAACGTGACATGGGGTGTTCCTTTCCTTGACTCTCCTTGGCACTTAATACCATCTTTTCTCAGAAACTCTAAAAAGGCTTTTGTGTTTTCGAAGAGTAGTATTGAAATGGGTTTTCCCACCCCTTTTGAATAACCAGGTACTTTTAATAGCAAGGCTATTCTTGGCATCAGTCCTTGGCCAATTTTGTGATAATTTTTTGAGCATGTTGGAGCTCACATACTCTGCGAAAAATCAGAGATCAGTTAACCAGATATTTCAGATTTCCTGTTATGAAGTCAAGGAAATGATACAAGTTACGTAAATATTTTCTGGGACCATAAGGGAACTGTTCTCTCAGGCTAAATGTACCCTTTCTAGCAAGCTAATATGAATCTCTGTCAGCTCAGGTTTTTACATTTTTCGTACTGTGCAGTTTAGATGTGAAAGGTAGTACAGTCATTTAAAAAAATCTTGAATTGGTAAGATTTATTAGAAAAATACAGTTGGTACCATGATATTTATGGTACTGGAAAAGATTAATTTCAAAATAATTTAGAAATTTAACTTGGGCCTAAGATTCAGAAGGCATCAAATATTTTATGGTGTGTTATCATCCTCAGTTTGTGAAAAGGTCCTGCATGTTATATTATTTTTTTTCCTTCATTCTGATTGCATTTTTTTCTTTTCCGAAGAACCTTACTAGTAATGGTTTTAATTCACCTGCATGTTTTGTGTTTAGAACTCAATTTTGTTATTGTGCAGTTTCAATCAATGCCAGCTTTGAAAATTTCTCTCCACTGTTTTATTTACATCTTATGTGTTCATTGTTTTTGATTGCTGTGCAGTGTTCCATGCATCCATCCAGCCCATTCTGCTTACCCATTCCCACAGGAAAAGGCCCCTTGGTTGTCTATAACTTGTGTTTTTCATTCACAGTGCTACCATGAGGATCTTTATACCTGTTGCCTTATGGACCTTTTATGTATAAAGATGTGTATGTATAGAGGTACATGGCAACACTGACTTGATGGACATGAGTTTGAGCAAAGTCCAGGAGCTGATAAAAGATGGGGAAGCCTGGTGTGCTGCAGTCCATGGGGTCGCAAAGAGTCGGACATGACTGAGCGACCGAACTGAACGTGTGTGTGTGTGTGTGTGTGTGTGTGTGTGTGTGTGTGTACTTCCCTGATGGCTCAGCAGGTAAAGAATCTGCCTCCAAGGCAGGAGACATGGGTTTGATCCCTGGATGGGACCGATCCCCTGGAGAAGGAAAATAGCTATATGTGAATGTGTGCATATTTGTGCATTTGTGTATTCATCCATCCAAAATGGGCTTCTTGAGTTTTACTATTGACTTTGGTTATTACCGAATTTCACCACAGTCAACTTGGTCCCTAGCTAAAATGACCATGCTGCTGCTGCTGCTTACTCACTTCAGCTGTGTCTGACTTTGTGTGACCCTATGGACTGCAGCACACCAGGCTTCTCTGTCCATGGGATTCTTTAGGCATGAGGACTGGAATGGGTTGCCATGCCCTCCTCCAGGGGATCTTCCTGACCCAGGGATTGAACCCCGGTCTCATTGATTGCAGTGGGATTCCTTACCGTCTGAGCCACAAGGGAAGCCCCTAGAATGATCATATCACCCTATTATGCTTTCATCCTTTGCCTGAATTTCTAATGGTTACCAACCCAGGGGGTATAAAATGGTAACTCATTCTTTTACTTCTGCCTTCCTTTTATTGCTCTTGAGGTTGAACATCATTTTATATGTTTAACCATTGCATTTTCCCCTCTTGGAAATTGCTTGCTTAAACCTATTTCTATTTTAAATTTTGTGTTTCCCTTCCTTTTCCTGGAGTAGTTACTGTATTTTCTTAACTGTGTTGAAGAAGCTGAGCATGAAGTCATTCCTGCAGCACTTGGGGCTGACTTTGTGACTGCAAGATACCCCTGAGATTAATCCAAGCCTTTCTTTTTGCCTTGAACAACCTCAGGTCTTGCTCCTCCTGTGCAGCCGCTCCTTCCATAAGCCACTGCCTTCCTGCAATGCAGCCCAGCAGAAGTGAGCAAACCCTGTCAGGTCCCTGCTTTGCTGGAAAGCTCCAGTAGCTCCCCTTGGCTTTTAGGGGAAAGGTCTGCATCTTGGCTGGGTCTCAGTGTCCCCCCTTGTTTAATCCTTGAGTCTGGTCATCCCCTATGCCTTGTTTGCAGCCCCAAGAGGCTGCTTCCTTACCCTTCCAGGGACTTCTCCGGCCCCACCTGCTGTGCCCTGTGCTCTTACTGTTGAGCTGCTCCGCCTTGATAAGGACTCCTCCTGATTTCTCACTGCATCTCCAGGAAAGCCCTCCTGTAGCCTCATAGGAGGTGAGGTCTCTCCAAGTTCCCCCATGGCAGCCTCTGCTTCCTTCTTTGAAACTCCTTCTATACCTAAGATATCTAATCCTTTTTCTGCTTAAAGACAAAAGGGTGAGGACAGAGGCATTTGGGAATTTCATGAGGTCAGTACCTGTGTCTTTGTTCTTTCCTGTTGTTTCCCAAGCATCTAACTTAGCACTTGAGACACGGAAGTGCAATTAATCTTTGTTGATACGGGAATAAAAATGGATGCACATTAAATGCAAATTTCCTGACTCTGGCTTCGTGACTCATTTTCACTAGACATTTGGATAGATTTATCCATTTGAGCCTTCTTTCAAGGCTACTTTTTCCATTTACAACATAAAATACCTTTAATTGCATTTTCCTTGTTGATCGAATATGTTTACTTAAATACATTTCTCTCTTATTAATACTAGCTATAGGTTTAATTTTCAATAGGTTTGTCTGTGCAGAGTATTAGCTTAATATCGTCACATACGGTGCTGTTGTGTCGCGGTTTGTATAATTGTTCCCCTATTTTGAAGCATTAGGTTGTCTTCAATTTCATTACTCTATAATGAAATATAATATTTCTTGGTATAAATTAATGTCTTTTTTCCCCGAGTTATTTCTTTGGAATGACTGCTTTTGAACAGCTCTTATTAAAGTCTGCTAGATCATTAAGAAAGATTGAAGTTGGTTTCATTGCTAGGCAGTGTGTACCTGTTTAGAGCTCCACCAAAATTGAGTTTTATAATTTCATTGTATTTTAATAGCTCTGAAGTGTGACTCTAAAGCTGTTTCAATTTACATTTCTTTCTCTCCTGGTAAATCTGTGCTTTTCCACCAGGGTGATTTACACCCTCTCTTTCCTCTATTTAAATTGTTGGTATGCATCCTTTGATGTCCTCCCAAAGTAATCAAATCTCTTCTTTCTGTGAGTGGCGTAAGGTACAGGTAGTCAGGACCCCATCCTGATTACTGTGTTTTAGAGTGTTTTTGGAACCTCGCAGGTGTATTTCTAAGAATATTCTCTGATACTTTTCAAAAATATGTAACAACGTACAGTCAGCTTTGGAATATGCTCCTCCTTTATGAATAATTCCCATTTAAATATAGTCATGGCCCCTTAGCACTGCTCAAACCAAACCCAAACAGTAGGGCTTCTGTTCATTTGGGTGAGAAATTTTCCCCTGAAAAGATAGAAATTCATATATCAGAGAGTGTGTTTTCTTGGTTCCCTTTTAAATGTAAAAATTATTTATGGATTTGCATTCCATCGTATCTCAGCATCATTTAGAATTAGGCTTTGCTTACTGAACTCAAACTGCAAAGCTTCACTTAAGCATGACTCAGTTACCCTTTAATGTATCAAAAAAAAAAAAAGGCAAAGGAAAAAATCCATCGGAATTTGTCATTATGATTGATTCTGGTGCACAGAAGACTGGCAGTCTTTTCCAGAACTTTCATGGTTGTTTTTTTGATCTTTGCCTTTTTGTTTGATATACTTGAATAATCTGCATAGTTTTGATATTTAATTCCCCTTATTCTTGTCAATTGGGAGCTAGGTTTGGGAGGTTGGCATTTCTTTATTCTCCATGCAGTCAGGGGTTTCTTCTAAAGCATTTAAATTATGCAGAGCCTAGAGTTATTCCAAGAGTGGTTTGCTAAGGGTATTTTGGGTTACCGGGAGGAAACGGACTACGTGGATTTGAAACAAGTCATAGCTTGATGGTTAGGTTTGAAGTTATTTTTTTCCCCCACCATTTAAAAATATTTCTTTTTCTTCTAGTTTCTTTTCTCTTTAGTGATTTCTCTCAGGCTGAAAATAACATGGACTTTTACATGTGAAAGAAGAGCTGCCATTGACAGCGGGGCAGGATGTTCACTGCACAGGAGCCCAGGGGCAGATGAGGCCGCATTTCAGAGCAAGGGGCACCTTCCCCACCTCATACAAATATACTGTGTGAAGGTATAGCCACCCTACAGATGTGTGACGTCAGCAGTTGCTAAGAGTTTTCTGGGCATTTCTATCAGGGTTTCTTTTCCTTTGTCTTTCTGCAGTCTTGCTTTCATGATCCTGCAAGAAGGGATACCCAGTGGTCTGGACCTTTTTTGTTCGTTTTTCTGTTTATAGCATATTCCTCAAGAAATTAACACCTTGACTCGATTCTTGTTGTCCTGTTCATCTAAATTCAAATCGGTGTCCTCTGTTATGTTTCTAACCTCTGAGGGAAGGCTCTCAGCTTTCAGTTCTTCCCAGTGCTTTCTTGTCACCGCTGGGAATGTCTGGTGTTTTTCAAAGCCATGTAAAATGAGAGGTATGGTCTTAAGAGAAAAGTTGAGCTCTCAGAGATTAGCCCAAAAGTTCAGCTCTCAGAGATTAGCCGAAGTCTGCTAGAGAGTTTCCTTTTGTGTCTGTGCTATAACAGAAAGAAAACTTCCTCTTTTTCCAGGCTAATTGGGTATATTTCACCGTGGGAGCACAAAGGCTCCGGTTTATTCCCTCTCTGAATAGAGACGGGGGTGGTGGCTTGCTTCTCTTCGGAGGCATTTCAGTCCCCATCTTCAGTGGATCAGGTCTCAGGCAGATGGTTCTGTCACAGACGTTAGGATCAGAAATCGGATGAAGGTCAAGATAAAGATGCCACTGATACCTGGCTTTTAAAGTCCTCTGACCCACTTTTCTTGTGTTGGAAGGAGTTCATTTTACTTGACATATCATTTCTTTGTGATTTTGCGTTGGAATCAGATATAAGGTTCATTGATGTTCTTGAAGATGAGTCTTTCACTCTAAGACCCAGTTCAAATCAGTGCCTGCAGGGATTTGAGATTTCTGCTCCTTGCTTATTTTATAGACCCGTGTTGGGGACGCTCAGCTCTGTTCAGCAGTTCGTTGCCATCTGGTTGTCATCATTGTCGAAGTCTCTTTTCCTGCTGTAAAGACAGCCGTGTAGGAGGGAGGTATCTGCCCATCCCCTTGTTTTCCTGTTTAAGCATCTGATAGTATTGTTCCTAAGTCAGAACCAGCTTTATCATCATGAATAAAGATGTTGTTCTGAAGTGACATGAGTGTCTTTCTACTTTGGAGTGAACTACCTGCCTGATTTTATTAGCTCAATCTTCTTCCTAGCTTAATACCAAGTAAAAGATGGATCCTCAAGAAAAGATGTGTTACCTTAATATTTAAATGAGTTATACAAAGATAGGGCTTCCCTAGTGACTCATACGGTAAAGAATCTGCCCGAAATGTGGGAGGCTTGGGTTCGATCTCTGGGTCGAGAAGATCTTCTGGAGAAAGGGAATGGCTTCCCACTCCAATATTGTTGCCTGGAGAATTCCATGGACAGAGGAGCCTGGAGGGCTGCAGTCCATGGAATTGCAAAGACTTGGACATGACTGAGCGACTGACACTAGAGAGATAAGGAAGTGTGTGCCTTATTGCTACCTCTGCCCTGAAGAGGAGGAGGGAAAGGGTGGGGAAGAAGATGCAGGCTTTATAAGGGATTCATTTTGGTTTCATTAAACATGACTAGATTAACTCTTTTAAAATGAAAATCTGTTTCCTACAAAATAATTTTTATGTGGACAGAATTTTAAAATGCATTTTAAGATAAAGAGCTCTATAGATTAACCCTGCCTTCCCTGCCCTTGCAGCGTGTTCTGAAGGAAGGCAGTCTTTCTCAACCACTTGGTTTGTTCCGTGTTTACAGATTATTTCAGAATATCTCTCATTTTTCTCTCATTGGCTGGAGCATGGCGGTGGTGGGAGAGTTGAACTGAAATCCTGATTAATGTATTTGTATATCTTTACCGTTCTTAGCAAGAGACGGCTTCGACTTGCAGGAAGGCGTTGTTCTGTAAATAGAGCTGCAGAATATATCTTATTTGTCATCATCTTATTATTCCTTGGACTGTTTCTAGAGATTAGCACAGCAAAGTTTGTGAATCCTTCTTCAGAAGCTATAGTTTTGGACTTTGCTGAGTGAGGCTTAATAGAAACTCCCCAACCCCAGCCCCACCAGTTCAGGGAGTGTTATTTTTCAGATAGTCTGGAAATTGAACTTAATTTTTCAACGAGAGCACTACATTTTAGGAGATGTTATTAGAGTTTCAGATCAGATCAGTCGCTCAGTAGTGTCTGACTCTTTGCGACCCCATGAATCGCAGCACGCCAGGCCTCCCTGTCCATCACCAACTCCCGGAGTTCACTCAGACTCACGTCCATCGAGTCAGTGATGCCATCCAGCCGTCTCATCCTCTGTCGTCCCCTTCTCCTCTTGCCCCCAATCCCTCCCAGCATCAGAGTCTTTTCCAATGAGTCAACTCTTCGCATGAGGTGGCCAAAGTACTGGAGTTTCAGCTTTAGCATCATTCCTTCCAAAGAAATCCCAGGGCTGATCTCCTTCAGAATGGACCAGTTGGATCTCCTTGCAGTCCAAGGGACTCTCAAGAGTCTTCTCCAACACCACAGTTCAAAAGCATCAATTCTTCGGTGCTCAGCCTTCTTCACAGTCCAACTCTCACATCCATACATAACCACAGGAAAAACCATAGCCTTGACTAGACGAACCTTTGTTGGCAAGGTAATGTCTCTGCTTTTGAATATGCTATCTAGGTTGGTCATAACTTTCCTTCCAAGAAGTAAGCGTCTTTTAATTTCATGGCTGCAGTCACCATCTGCAGTTTTTTTGGAGCCCCCAAAAATAAAGTCTGACACTGTTTCCACTGTTTCCCCATCTATTTCCCATGAAGTGATGGGACCGGATGCCATGATCTTCGTTTTCTGAATGTTGAGCTTTAAGCCAACTTTTTCACTCTCCACTTTCACTTTCATCATCAAGAGGCTTTTGAGTTCCTCTTCACTTTCTGCCATAAGGGTGGTGTCATCTGCATATCTGAGTTATTGATATTAGAGTTTATCAAGCTTCATTCATATTATCATTTGATTTAAAGTCAAATACCTAAAATTGAATGTAGCACAGTGGCAAAGAATCTGCCTGCCAGTGCCTGACGCAAAAGAGATGGGGTTCGATTGCTTGGTTGGGAAGACCCCCTGGAGTGGGAAATGAAAACCCACTCCAATATTCTTGCCTGGAAAATTCCATGGACAGGAGCCTGGTAGGCTACAGTCCATGGGATTACAAACAGTCAGACATGACTAGGCGAGTGCACACACACACACACAAAAATCTGAATAATATAGCAAATCCCACATAGTGACTCTGAATTTAAGGTAGCTTAGGTTGCTTTCACAGCTCCTAAGAGAACAGCACAAATAATCATAGCCCATTCTTGAATGAACTTGTCTAGGTTTGTGTGACTTAGCACATATAAGGGGAAAATTGTCAAGTAAACTATTCAACTGTTGATTCTTATGAATAGAATATATACAGAAAGTGCTGTAAAGTCAGATAGGAATATTATGGCACTTCAACCCTTCAGCCCAAGTTGAATCAGTTGCATTTGACATGGAAGAAATTTTAATTAACCCTTTAGTCAGGAAACTGAAGGAACATTCTTCTCTTGAGCCATTAAAAGCTGGCTCTGTGTTTTGTTGTTGTTGTTGGCATTTGTAAATTGAGTTTTTACCATGACCTAGACTTCCTTTGGGCTCTGTGTAGAGAGCCATAGTATTTCATGAAAATATAGCTTGATTCAGAACTAGGGCAGTGTTGGAAATCATTTTAGTTAGAAGATTATTATAGTTATAAATTGATTTTGAAAATCCTAATTTTAGTGCTAAGTGGCACCCTAGAGACCATCTATTTCGACCTCCGCCTCCAGTGTTTTTCATAAATAAATTCTACAGGAGAAGCTATGACAGAACTGTGTTGAGAAGAAAATCTCCTGTTCAAATCAGGCACTTTCTTTTGTGTTCTGTAACATGAAATAGTGGTATTTAGGTTCCAGATGGAGTTCTGTAGATGTTGTCTAGTTATTTCTCTTTAAATCTGTTTTGGGAGAAAACTCCCATGTAATTGCTATTATATGTTTCTGTAGATAATATATACCTTATACATCTGTATTATATATTTGTGTATATATACTGTACATTTTAATGACTAGCTTATGTTAGGCTCCATACATGTTAGAATCCCTATATATATTTAAATCTTCATCCTAGTCTGGAGCAGTATAGACACTTTTATCACGCCCATTTTTTTAAATGAAGAAACTGAAGTATAGAAGTATTAAGTAACTTGCTTTGGCATGTGATAGATCCATTTCCATTCCAAATCTCAAGCTTTTAAACACTAATTTTAAACCTCTAGCCAATACCCTGATGAGTTTAAACATTCTGAAATTTAAAAATTTAAGTCTAAAAATGTTTTTAAATTCTGAAAATGTGATGTGAAAATAACAGAACCCAGAGTGAAGGTGAAGGATGCCCTTTCCTGTGGAAAATCTTTCCTTGTGTTCTGAGCCATTCGTTCTCCTTTTAAGCCTTTGACATGTCTTTGCCCCAGTGACGCTATGGAATCAGCCGTCCGGGCTGATGGCAGATGTGTTTGGGGTCAAGGTGGCAGCCGATGCTTTCTGGGTCCCCTGCAGCTGTGCAGACAGTCTGAATCTGTGGTGGAGGTCTGCCAAGTTAGATGCGCGAGGCGCCTCCTTATGCTTCAGGAACTTACACTTTCCGCAAACCTCCTGCCCTGCAGCGGCTCACATCAGTGCATTGCTATGTCAGGCTGAATAATTCGCAGCATTTAGCACTTAAATTGGCTCATTGCAGACAATCCAATTAGAATAAAGTCTATTATCGTTCGGGTACCTTGGAATGAAATGGAGTGTTTAAGGGATGAACATGCCACATTGCCTGGCAGTCTCTCTGTGCCCAACTCATCTTCGTCTTGCAGGTTCTCTGTGTCTTGCTAGAATGACACCCTGCCTTGGTGTGAGCCGTGCATGAAGTCTGGTAACACACTTTCCTCATACAAACTTTCTCTGGATGTGTTAATATTGGGAGGATCCCGAGAGCTCCACAAACACCTCTTCAAATAGCGGTTATGTGTGTCTTGCTCACAAGGGCTGTTTAATTAAGGTTGCTTTTCAGATTGAAGTCCAGAACCAAAACAGATATTGATCCAGGAAGTGATCACACCCTGAGAAAAGACATAATGCAGCTTTCGTGATCAGTAAAATTGAGGCAAGAAAAATTTGGCTAATCAGTTTATAGCAGCAGTTCCAACCTTTTTGGCACCAGGGACCGGTTTTGTGGAAGACAATTTTTCCATGGATGGGGCTGGGGGTGGTTTTGGGATGATTCAAGCACATTACACTGAATTGTGCATGTTATTTCTGTTAGTATTATATCAGCTCCACCTCAGATCATCAGGCATTGTATCCAGGTGGTTGGGGACCCCTGATTTAACTCCTGTATTTCCCCTCCTATAGCTTGGCCAGTGATGAATGAGAAGCAGGGAAGGAATGAGTATAGAGGCAGTGTGCTGGAGACATGATTCAAGAAAGAAGCTTGACAGAAAGTCTCTGCATTGGGTGCAGAGAGAACGGCGGTTTCTAGGTATGGTGGTCGGTTTGTGGGCAGAAATTTTGATGTCAACAGCAAAGGGTGGTGCATTGTTGGGAGACTCACTTGGAAAGAAAAGTTGTTCCTAAATGATGATGTGAGGACATAGATGTATTTCTACTCATCAGGTTACAAATGAGGAAGAAGTCAATTTTTGACTGGAGATAAATATTTTTATTAATGTATTTATTTTTAATTACCCTCTGATGCATCATGGTCCTCCTTAAAAACCTGGATTTGGCATTCAGCTCTATCATTTTTTAGTTGTGTGATGTACCAGCTAGAGAGATAGCAATGAATCTTTCCCAGCTTCATCTAATGAGGAGTGTAACATCCCTCTGTACAAAGAATAGAGAAGATAGGAAATAGTATGTAAATGCCATATGCCTTTAGTAAGATCCACAAATGTCTGTCTGTCTCAGCTGTGAACTCAGAAATCACACGGACAAGGAAGATGTCTGGAATAGAGTCCTCTGCCCCTTTAAGGTTTTGAAAAGGCTGTACTTGAATTAGTCACCATGAATGGATGGGAGGCCAGGAGCGGGAAATGCCCTGCCATCCCTTGAATATGGCAGTGATTTAAACCATCTCTCTCTACCTCGCCTTTCTTTTTGTCTAACATATACTTTATATCGCTGGCCAACTGATTCTCATTGATTTCTTTTATACTGTGAGTCAAAAAGCTACCTCATTTCCTGGGGAAAGCCCAGTTCTCTAAATATCCTTTTATCCTTCTTTAAATGCTGTTAATGACTTCTTGAGGAGAACTCTACGGCTGTGAGAATGGGACTGGGAAATTTTGCAGTCTGCTCCCACACTATAATAGGTGAGTTGGTTTTTCACTTGGTCCCCAGTGGTGGAAATGCTCCTGAAAGGTCAGGGCATTGGTGCTTGTAATTCTTGTGATCCCCTGCTTTTGAAATTAGAGACCTGAACCAGAAGGGCGCTGTCCTTGGTAACCAAGGCTTTGGAGCTGCAAAGGGAGTGTTTTTAAAGGAAGTCTGGTTGACAGATAATCACTTCTCTTGCTGCATTCCAGGTGCTGTGTGGAAAGGGTTGGAAAGAAATGCAGATGTGACTGGTTGCGTGTGGTCACTTGGGAGAATGCTGTAGGCCTTTCCAAAGGAAGGGATGTAATAGAAATAGCAGGACACCTAGAGAATGGTTAAATGGTTAGTTTTAGTGTATGCCGCAGCAACTACAAAGCCAATAAAGAACCAGATCATACCCAAATTTCACTTATTCATGGACCTACTTACCCACTACTCGACTGTCATGTTAATTAAACAAGGAGGCCATGAGACTGAGGTGGCGCTGATGCCCTAGTGGCCTGTGTAGCAAACCCAAAGCCAGACCTGCACATGGCTCACGGTTGTGAAATTGACACCTAACACCAACCAATCACAAACAACTTGCTGGGCTTCAACCAATCAGTAATCTCCTTATTTTATTTCTACTTTTTCTCTGTGAAAGTCTCTCCTCAGCTCCTGCCAGTAAATATTGCCCTATATGAGTTGACTTTTGATTAAATAAACTCTTAAAATTTTTTTAATGCTTCAATTTATCTTTGAACACTACCCATTCACCTAGTATAAGAAGCAACCTTAAAAAAAAACTTTCTGCCATTGCAGCACATGGGATCTTAGTTCCCTTACCAGGGATCTAACCCACACCTCCTGTATTGGCAGAGCTGGATGTTAACTATTGGGCCACCAGGGGAATCCAGGAAAGCAACATTTTTGAATAAAAAGTTGTTACCTTTGGGACTTCCCTTGTGGTCCAGTGGCTGAAACTCGGCACTCCCAATGCAGGGGGCTCAGGTTCTATCCCTGGTCAGGGAACTAGATCCCACGGACTGCAGCTGGAGTGAGTGAGTGAGTATTGAGTGAGTAAGTTTGTGTGTTATTGTCCTGGGACCCAAGGAGAACCCGTCTTTGGAACAGACTCACTAGCCTGCACTTACTCTTTCCTGTCTGGAGCGTGTTTCCCTCTTCACCCTGTACCCTGACCTTCACCACAGGGCACGGAACTTACTCTTTCACTCAATTCTTGTCTCTGTTCAAACTTCACCTTCCCAGGAAAGCCTGCCCATAAGCCCCTGTAGGACAGTACTCCTGTCTGCTCTGTGTCATTTTCTGCACTTCCTTTAATTGTCTTCAGAGAAATTATCCCACCAGCCATTATTACCATGTTCCACTCTTAGAACTTAACCCTTTGAACCACATTTTCTTAGTGCCTAGAGTTTAGTGGGAACTGATTACATTTATTTGTTACTTAATGCTGGGCCATCAGCTCAGTCCATTTCATAAACTTGAGCCCTTTAAAACACTTTCTTTCTTTCCCCTAAACATCACAAAACTAAGCTTGTGTCTCAGAGGTGCTTAGGTTGTGACTCTGAACTGTGTAATGAGAAATAGAGGCTTTAGAGTAGTGCTAGCAGTGGGCTCAAAGATACATGGTATTTGCTGTTCCTGGGTATGTCTTTACTTCCCGAGTGGAGCTGCCAACCTTCTCCCAAAAGGAAAGGCCTCGTATCGAAACTGTCTATTTCTTATTCACGTTTCTTTGAGGAAGAGTATTGAGACATAGCCTGCCATAGATTAACGGTCCATTATATATTACTGAGATGGATGGGACAAATTGGGAGAGTAACGTTGATGTATATATGCTGCTGCTGCTGCTAAGTCACTTCAGTCGTGTCTGACTCTGTGCCACCCCATAGACGGCAGCCCACCAGGCTCCCCCGTCCCTGGGATTCTCCAGGCAAGAACACTGGAGTGGGTTGCCATTTCCTTCTCTAATGCAGGAAAGTGAAAAGTGAAAGGGAAGTCGCTCAGTCGTGTCCGACTCTTCGCGACCCCATGGACTGCAGCCCACCAGGCTTCTCCATCCATGGGATTTTCCAGGCAAGAGTGCTGGAGTGGGGTGCCATTGCCCTCTCTGTGACGTATATATACCACCATGTATAAAATAGATAGCTGGTGAGTAGCTGCTGTATAGCACAGGGAGTTCACCTCCGTGTTCTGTGATGACATTCGAGGGGTGGGATTGGGAGGTGGGAGGGAGGCTCGGGAGGAAGTGGATATATGTATCCTTACAGCTGATTCATGTTGTCCAGTAGAAACTAATAAGACTTTAAAACATCTATACTCCAATTAAAAAAAAAAACAACTATATATGACTTGTAATAACTTTTCAGGCACAGGTATATAATACAGGGTGGGGGAGACTCCTTTTTGATAATGTCAACAGTGTGTAAGGAAAGATAGAAGTAAAATTTTTAAAAGATAAAGGTTTCTAGGTAATGTATTCAATGATTTCTATGTGCTCTTTACTTTAAAAATACGAGCAATGATATATCGCTACTATCTATTGAGTATTCACCTCAACAAATGTGTAAGAGAAGTGTTAGTATTATGTCTATTTTATGGATTAGAAAACTGAGGCCAAATTATTTACCCCCATCCTTAAGCAGGAACTCTAGCCAAGTTCCAGCTCTATACTGCATGATTTTTGTTTTGTTTTGTTTTCCTTCTTCATCATTGTACTATTAGGCTACAAAAATACAGTAAAAGGAATGTATCAACTGCTAATTCTGTCAAGAAAACTTGTTATCTTTGAAAATAACTAGTAACCATCCATTTCCATCATAGCATTTTGCAACAAGATACTTGTATCATAATGTTCAGAGTCTTCTGTAAGATATCCTCTGGTAGCTCTTTTGCTGTAGGAAGTTGGGCCTTTTATCATCCTGGGATCTCCTACTTCTTTTTCCTTTTCTTCCTTTATTCAAAATTTATGTTTCCTCTTGGGCTCACAGAAGGCCGCCCGCTATTGTGTGTTCTCTCTGCTGTGGACTCAAGTTGGCTGGAGAGCGGGCCGTCCATCCTGCTGTTGGCCGAGGGACTGGCGATCATGCAAATTCTGACCTGGACTTCCAGGCCCCAGGCTGTATTGCTTCTGGATACAGTGAGACCGGATTTGGCAGCCCCATTCTGTCCTGCCTGTAACTGATCGGAGAGGAAGGAAGTGGTATTTGTGGAGGATGAAAAGCAGGTTATTGCTATTAATAGGAGGTTATATTAAGAACTGTCATTTTTAGCATAGTCTAAACACTGAATATTGAAGAGCCAGAGAAAGGACCACAAACTTGCAGATATCTTGATTAAAACATTGGAGCTTAATTACAAATTTCACAACTCATTGTGCAGCCCCTATGGGCCTGCTACTGTGCTCAGAACTGGCAGATAGTAGTAGACAAGATAGCTAAGGAGTTGATTGTCCAGCAGGGGAGGAAACTATTGAAACCGTCATGCTGGTGAAATACAGGATGGGATGAAGCATATGGGGAGTTGATTTAACGATCTAGGCCAGGGGTCAGCAAAATTCTTCTGAAGAGGGCCTGGTTATAAACACTTGAGGCTTGGAGAGCCGTATGGCCTCTGCTGCAACTTCTCATCTTTGTCACTGAGGCATAAACCTAACCATAAACAGTAGACGGATGGGCATGGTTCTGCTCTAATAAAACTTTATTTACGAAAACAGATGGCAGTCTGGATTTGGCCTGTGGCTCATAGCTTTGTGACCTTTTATCTTGGGCTCTCATGTTGCATTCATTCTGTGGTTTTCTGTACATGCCCTTTCACCTCTGTCCTTGGCTTTCAGATGGTTCTCTCGGCCCCCTGTAGCCCAGACTCACATGGCAGAGGCTGCCACAGAAGTGAAGCTGGGAGGGAAGTCCAGCTTACTTCCGCATAAAAATCATTGACTCAAGCTGGAGCCTGTGCCTACCCTGCACCCGTTTCTATCAGAGAGGACTCCAGTTCCTGGGACTGGGTTGGCTCCAGCCTGACTTAGCCCTCAGGTTCATTAGGTTGCCGCTCTTCGATAAGACAGAGAGGGCTGCCAGTAGGGAGCCGACAGTGTTTCCAGAGTTACCGAGCTCCCGGCTATGCACAGCTTGATCTTTGGACCAAGGGCATCGGCATCTCCTGGAAGCTAGTTGGAACTGCAAGACTTGGCACCTCACCTAGAATCAGAATAGAAACTGCTTTAAAACAAGAGTCTCAGGTGGTTTGCAGATACTTTCAAGTTGGAGAGGTACAGGTCTACAGGGTCACAAAAGGCCATTTTGAGGATGGTTAAACCAAGATTGGGTGATGGAGTGGAATGAGTGGTTGTGGTCGGTGAATCTCACCTTGGCTCCCAATTAAGCATCTGAATGTGCTCTTATAATTCCAGTTTGTAATGTTATTCTGCGTTTAAACTCTTAGTACTTTTTATGGTGTTCAGTGTTCAAAGTGGACCACAATTATTTAGAGGACCTATCTCATTCCTTCTCCCCAGGAAGTCCTAGCAGTGTTCATGGTGGTATGGGATTGAAAATAAAAACAAAGTGGAGAGAATAAAGCAAGATTTGTAGACATTGTCATCGCTTCTGTTTTGACCCACATTATAGTGCATACAGGTGACATGCGTGTCTAGCTTTTATCTTGAAAATAATTTGCCATCTTTCATGACAGGTCACTGCATGAATTCATATAACCATCAAGTGTCTGGATTCTATTTTTGATGACAGGAAGCTCTGCAGTTAAGCAGCCGAATTGCATTTCAGGATTCTGTTTCTATTTTTTGTTCTGTTCGTTTGATCTTTTCCATCGGTAGGCACGTTAGCTTCCCAGGCATGAAGAAAAAAAAATTGATTTTTTTCTAGCTTTCTTCTATTCAAAATGCTGAGAGTTTCCCCAGGAAATTAGAGCCTGCCTAACTGGAAATGTGGTTGGCCTCCTGGTACATCTGTCGGATCTGGACAGCAGGGCTGTGCCTGTTGTCATCTTTGTAAGACTCGCCCCACATTCTAAGGCAGAACTCTCAACTGACCCTTGGAATTCCATTAGCCAGTGTGCTTTGGGAGCTCAGTGTGGGGAGAGGCCTATTGAAGACTGGCTTTGCCAAGCGGGCAAGTCTCCCACTTGGGTGTTTGGAGAAGGGTTATATCCTGTACCGTTGAAGCAGGATGAACTTGGCCATGAGTGTCGGCCAGAAGCCCTCTATCCCATTTATGCGGCAGTGCTGGCTGGGTTCTGAGAAGTACATGAATTCATTTGGGAACTGGCTGTGGTTTGCTGCTAACCATCTGAGTCTGCAAAATGATGCCTTTTGAGCATGACCGGGACAAAATAACCCTGGGGCTGTGTTTCGTGTGGTTTGTCTGTTAGGTTTAAAAGCTCACTATAGGATTTCCTTGCTTTATAAAGTTGAGGCCTCCCTTCAAGTTGTGTCATTTCTGTGGTTTATAAATCGGATTATCTTCCTCTTGTACCAGCGGTCGTTTACATTTAATAGAAACAGGAGATAAGATTCGTCTATAAAGATCTCATAATTATTTGGTGAAGTTGGGTGTTTTCACTTCTCAAAGTGCAGGGTACTTGTACTCAAAGAGAAGGGGCCCGGGAGGTCGTGGGAGAGGGCTCTTTCAGAAGCCCTCTGTACCTTGGGTGTTCTTTCTCCGTCAGCCACCCATCTGATTGTGATGGAGAGTTTTCCATGTAGTTGTGGAGGAAGATAAATTAGCCAGGTGATAGATTACTAGCCATCCTTCTTCTGCTGTAAGGAGTATGAGGCGAGAGGTTCAGTGACACAGTTCATTTCTCAGTGGAGGACAACGCAGAGGTGCATAGCTCACTCTAATGCCCGCACCCTGCTGCTTATGCTGTTGCCTCTTGACTCTCTTTCCCCCTTCTTTTCCCTGAGAGCATACCCCAGAAACCTTGGAGGCATGCTGACATAGCATGCCCGGTCTCCCCTTCTCTGAGGCAGCTCCACCATGAGAGCTCAGGAAGACCAGAGGTGGCAACGGGCATGTAGATGTGAACCACACGAGATGCGACCATTTTCCATCTCAGGTGAACACAGACTGAAACCCAGTCATATTTTCCAAATTAAACTTGTCATTTTGCCTCCTTGTCCCTTTTTTTTAATCCCTGACTTTCTATTGTGGAGATTAAATTACATGAATTTATTGAAAGAAAAATTGTAGCAGGTGTGAAGACTGCAAGAGGAGGGAATTTATTTATCTTTCAGAAAGGGGACCAATGTTTCCTAGACCCAGTTACTGAAGTTTATGAGCTTTTACACGATAGGATGTTGTTTGGTGGTCTCCATACAACGTAAGCCTTTTTTTTTTTTTTTAATCACCCCTGTGATAATAAGAGTAGGAGAAGACCCAGACACTGGTGGTTTCTTTTTTTTTTTTTTTTTCATTTTAGTTTTTCCTTCTGTTTAAAAAGTTTTAGATGTGTTTTACAAATTACAAAGATGTTGGAGATAGGGAGGCTGAAAATGCCTTATCTCTTTTCAGGCTTGATATGTTTTTATAAAGGTATCAACTGAATTGTGACAGTCTTCAGATGTGATCAAGTGACATTTAAGTATAAAACCGTGTGATTGCAGTAGTACAGCCTTCTCAGTTTAAGGTGATTTTCTTGTTTCTTTCTTGCCCCGCTGAAGACATTTGGCAATGGCGACATTTGGGGTTATCAGAATAGGGAGGGATGTTGCTGCTGGCACTTAGTGGGTAGAGGCTGGGGATGCTCTGCCCGGACAGGACAGGACCCCCACCCCGCCCCCGCCACACACACACACCAGCGAGTGTGAAATACTAATGCTGCTGCTGTTGAGAAACCTTGCGGTGTCATAACCAAAACCGAATGCTCTGTCTCTGAGCTTTCGTTCTTTCACGTGGCATTTATGACATTACCAAAAGCATGTCCGGGATGCCACACGTCATAGGGGAAAAGCATTGTTTTCTAACATAATCATGAGACTTCTGAACCTCATTGTTTCGTAGAACTTGTTCTCTCTTTAGGGAAAGCAGACTGAGATTTTTCTTTTTCTTTTACTGAGAGTTTTCTATATACATTCCTGGTGTATTGTGAAGCCCTATGTTTAAGTTTTTTAAAATAACATTGGTTTACAAGATGGACTTTGCGAGATTTCTTTGGCCATATTCTATTTATTAATTCAGTGATTTTCCAACAAACCCACATATTCTGTTAATTCAGTGATTTTCCAGTGAACCCGTATTTAGTTCTAGGGTTCCTTTCCCAGACTGGAAGTCAACGTTTCATTGTAAAAAGAATACACTATTCTGGTTCCATATGCTTTTCATCGTGAATGTCCTCTGAGAAAAGCCCATTAATTGAGCCAAATTGTCCTCTGGATGTGGGTTTTTCAGTGTGGATCCCTGCCCAAAAGGTGATGAATTAAATTGTTCTGCCCATTACAGTTGTGACCTGCGATGAACAAAAGTGCATTTGAAAAATGAGGCGCAGGTTGTTGTTCAGGCACTACGTGAGCCCCATGTCTCCAGACTCCGTGCAGGTATCACGGCTACTCTGGCCCTTCAGCTGCAGTGTCTGAGGAGAAAGATGGGTGGGTTCTTTGCAAAGTGACGTCCTTTTGACCTTGAACAGCATTGATGTCTTCATACGTACAATTTGAACTGCCTGATTTTTACTTTCATTCGGTATGTATCCTATGGGAACAGATTCATGTATCCCAGTTTCTACTCAATAAAAGGGCATTGAGTTATCAGTAATAGAATATCAACTTTTAATTAAAGTTTTGCCCTTTCTTGCTCTGGCTGCATAGATATTGACACATTTGATGATAGAATAACAGACAGTGTAGTATTTTTTTTTTAATGCCTACAAATTGCTTTTAATTCCCCACGATCTGGTTGACAATTGCCAGTGTAGGTATTTATAGAGAAAGATAAAGACAGAGCTACCTACACTGTATCTATAAATACAGCCGAACATACAAAAAGTACTGGTGACAGCCATCTTGGCTGTATCAGATGTGCGTGTTTTTAAAGATTTCAGTGTAGAAGATCTGTGTGTATATAAATTAGTTTTCATGTTTTGTATGAATTTTTACTTTTAAGGGTGACTTTGGAAGAAAATTTGACCCATGACGCCAGAAAATTAGTTCTAACAAATTTCATCTGGAAGAATGTTGGTGATTTTTGGATAATTAGAGTTGTGGCTCTTTCTGTGTGTGTGTGTGTGTGTGTGTGTGTCTGTCTGTCTGTCTCTCTCTCTCTCTCTCTCTCTATCTCCCTCTCTCTTCTCAGGAGTGTCGTGAAGAATTAATAGCCCAAGGATGATCCCCTCAGTTCACTTTGGGGTGTAGGACTGGATGTTACCAGTTACCTTTTACTTTTGGCTCCTAACAACTATTTTCCTTGTCAGATGGCTAGAGACAAATTCTAAGCAAGACTGGAGGAAGAATGTTGAAGGGTTTTTGAAAATCAAAACACCTCAAAACTCTGAGTGGACCGTGGCCTGTGTGATTCTTTTTGTGTGGGGCTGGACATCATCTCTGGATGTTGCAAAATTTAAGTTATAGGCATCGTAGTGCTGTTGAACCACTGCAAATGGGACCTATAAGAGAAGGCGTGCCGTCTTCATGCATTGCTGGGAAAGGTTCCAAGGCGTCTGGGTACCCAGAGAATCTTGCCATCTGGCTCCTGCCGTACCCACTCCCCGCCGACTTAGCCTCCCATTACCTGGTCTCTGCTCTCCATCTCTCGAAGTTGCTGCTCCTGGCTCTTGCCAGTTGAATTTCTTGTCACCCTCAGCATCTTCTCTTAAAGGCTCGTTCCTTGTTGTAGCTGTCTCTAAGTTATCTTGTTGCTTTTTTAGTCACTTCAGAATTATTATTTTTTTACAGTTCTGTATCAGGAATGTAAATTCTGTGAAGGAGGTTATTGTGCTTGCCTGGTCCCATCCTCTATCCCTCCCACCTCGTGGAGTGAGCACTCCTTAAAAATCTAGTGAATAGATAGATACAGTTTTCCCCAAAATTATTTACATCATAATGATGTTAGTGTTTAAAGGAGTAGACATCCAGGACTTCCCCGGTGATCCAGTGGTTGGTGCTGTGTGCTTTCATTGCTGAGGTCCTGAGTTCAATCCTGGCTGGGGAAGCAAGAGCCTGTAAGCCATCTATTGCAGCCGAAACAAACAAACCAAAAAAAAAAAAAAAGGAGCATCCATTTTTCTGGAGTTTTACTTGACAGTATTTGATAAATAGACTATTGTTAAGCGCAATTTCGGCTTCCCAGGTGGCTCAGTGGTAAAGAATCAGCTTGCCAAGCAGGAGACGTAGGTTCGATTACTTGATCGGGAAGATCCCCTGGAGAAGGGAATGGCTTCCCGCTCCAATATGCTTGCCTGGAGAAGTCCATGGATGGGGGAGCCTGGCGGGCTATGAGTCCATGGGGTCCCAAAGAGTTGGTCACAACCGAGTGACTAAATTACAAAAGCACAAATTGCTGTTTCCTCCCATTTAATGCTGGGAGGGGATGGCATGTCCCCAGACACTAGGCTTCTTCCCTACTTAGTTCTGCCCACTGTGTCCTCCACGCTGTTCCTCTGGGGTAAAGTTCAGCTCACTAGATCTTTTGGAAAGCCTGCCGTGTGCCTGGCTCCAGCTGGGTTGTTGCTCCAAATTCGGGTCCTGCCTCTTCTTAGAGCTGCCTTCCCAGCCACCTCGTGACCAGGCTGCGTCCTCATTTCCCTCGGCCCAGGAAGGACAGTATTTAGGTTTATGTTCCCCCTTGATTGCATTTTTCGGGAGCACCAAAGCAGCAATGGAGTCAGTGCTGTGTACTTTGTAATAAAACCCCCCCTCACCCCGACCCAAAACCAAAACCAAAGAGCATGCCAGGAGATTACAGAGTATGACTGTGATGGGATGTGCCTGGTGTTCTGGGGCTTAGGAATCAGCGCTTCCACTAGGGGGCGCAGGACCCACCCCTGGTCAGGAAATGAAGAACTAGCATGCTGCGTGAAGCATCCAAAGAAAAATCAGTGATGATCATGTAAATTCTGCTCGGTGTTCACTCCCTGTAGGTTGTTAGGTGAAACCATAACAACCTCATGGTGTTCTGTTCTTATCGCCAAAGGGAAACCTTTCAGCCTAACATTTTAAAATTCTTGAATCATGGCTCATCTATGTTGCTGTCCTTTCTTATCAATTAGCAACAGTCATTTCATCTTAAATATGGCAATTGTTCTTCATTTGTGTTTTTGATTTTTCACTTTTTGTTTTTGCTATTTGGAACACATTTTTTGTGGAAAGCATTTCCTGTGCCAAAACCTGCTTCCTCCTTTTAAATGAATAAGATCAGAATTACTCTCCAGGTCAATTAAAGAGCTATTGCTAAGTGGCTATAAGATGGGGTCTACAGATGTGGGGCTGGCTTGCTCCTTTTTTTATTTTCTTTTAAATCTGATAGTTTGGTAAGGCTTTGTTGGCCCAGGAACTGCATCTCCGGATTGGATATTGCATAAATTCTTGTTACACAGCACTGCATGGAATTATCCCAATGTGGGCATTGGTGTTGAACACAGCCGACCATAAAATTCCATTTCGTTTCTGTTGCATAAACATAGGATCACAAATAGTGTGATTATTTCTGGCAGCCTCAGGCATCTTAGCTAGGAGGAAGATGTAGGAAAATATGAATACTTAAATGTATTATGAGCTTCCCAGCATGAGCTGACCAAGTGCCTTTGGCACTAACCTTCAAAAGGGTCAGGTAGAAAAACATCTAATCCCCATCATTTGCTGAGTTCTGACCATGCAAGGCACTGTTTTCATGGTTCATTTGCCTTATCACAGCTGGTCCTCACCATAGTACTGTGTTAGAGTCTTGTTTTATAACTGAGGGGATGGCGGCCCAGAGAGGTCAAGAGACTTGCAGAAATTGTATGGAAAGAGAAAGAGGCGGGATTTTAATCCATGTTCTTTGACTCCAGAATTTACAGAGCCACGAATGCAATGCAGCAGTCTTGGTCACAAGGTCAGAACTAGTTGACTTGTCTCACCATTTCTTTGACCTTTATTGGCTTTCTCTTGGAGATTTCCAGGGGTATCGTGCCCTGTTCTTTTCCTTATCTCAGTATCTTCTGAGAGGCAGGCGGTCTCTCAGACCAAGGGGGAAATCTCATCTTGACCAGATCAAAGTTGGAGCAACCCCCTCACTTGCTGTCTTTCTTTATGTTTGTAGAAGCTAATGTACAGGATGGTTATGCTGTCTCTCTGGAGAGCGGACTGCCAATTAGGAAACCCATATGGCTAAGGATTTGTGGTCAGACAAGCAGAAGTGTTTGAGCAGAGCCTCTGCTGCAATTCTATGATTGGGGTTCCAGAAGCAAATAAATACTTTCAGGAAGGCCACTCAGGGATGATAAATACCTCACACAGGGGAGTTAGAAGACAGGAGATTGATGGAGCCCTAGCCTGTATGGTAGGATGAGTGCTTTTTTTAAGCTAATAAAGTAACAAAGACAAAAATTTTAAAACACCCTAGCAGATCTGAATGTTACTAAGATCCAAGTTCATGCTTTCTGCAGAAATAATGTTGGCCTGTGAAGTCAGAGACCTTGTCTTTTTTTAACCTTTTTTGCTCACAGTAACTATACACGGTACTGTGTAGATGCTCATTAACTACATTGTGAATTAATTGTAAGCTTTAGTTTCCTCATCTGTCAAATGCCCATCCAAACTAATAGTTGACAGCGCAGGATTGTTGAGGGGATAAACTCTATGTAGTACACTTTGCTTATAATGTCCTGTGAATGTAAATGATAGCTCTAATATTGGCTTTTAATAATAGTTGCCACTCATTGATTATTGCTTCCCACCACATCACTCCTTGCTTTACTTGCTGGCAGTAAACTTTTGGAAAAAGTCACCTGAGTCCACCCAGGTATGATTCCCTTTGACAGTGGTCACTGTCACCCATCTCCTGCTGCTCTTGTAGTCCCATTGTTTCTCTCCATTTTGGAGGGTGTTTTTCAGACTTTGTATCTCACCCGTGGTAGTAAGATAATCGAAGAGATTTCCCTCTTGTCTCCTCAGCGATGCCCGTGTTTTCTTTCTTTGGCATTTATATCAAACATGTAATCAGTAGATCAGCTAGTTTGAAAATAGTCTCCACTGTAGAAAATCACCCCATTAGATATCTGTGCCATCAAGCCCAGGGAAAAGCAAATTTCCTCTCTGCAAGTTAACCACATGTGGGTCAGCCTGGGGTCCCATCTCTCACTCCTGCACCTGTGTTTTTGTGCCTGAATATTTTATGGACTCAAACATGCGGTTATAATTACCTCGCTTGTGAGAACATTTAGCTTATTCTACTGGGTGTTTTGAGTCTCAGTGATGGGGGAAATGTATGCAAGTTACATATCCTCGTTAGAGCTTAAAAAAAAAAGGTATCAATCTTAAACACAGCTTTCATCACATTAAGTTCTATATATGTATATATGTGTGTGCATGTATATGTATTTATATAAATTAGAATCTCTGACATTACATATTCTGCTGAATATTCTGAATGTCCCTTGAGAGGGATGCTTAAGTAATTTACAGACTGAATTGTGTTCTTGCATTTGCTCTGAAACTTGAATTTTCTAGTACTGGTCTGTCATTCACAAAATCACAATGTCTTTTCTAGGCATCTGTATTTGGATTTTTGTTCATCTGTTGTAACAGTAGCCCTAGTAGCAGTGATTTAAACAGCCTAGTGGATTTCATTCTCATGGAATAGTCTGTGTGTGTGCTAAGTCACTTCGGTCGTGTCCGACTCTTTGCAACCCTATGGCCTGTAGCCCACCAGGCTCCTCTGTCCTCGGGATTCTCCAGGCAAGAATACTGGAGTGAGTTGCTATGCCCTCCTCCAGGATGGAATAGTCTACACCCAAGCAATTGAATGTTGATACAGTGAAAGTGTCAGAGACCCAGGCTGCATGTATAGTAAGTCTCATGATCTCAGGTGGTTGCCCCAGCTCCTGCCCTGCCATTGTGTCTGTCCTCCAGCCAGCTGGAACGTGTGTAGGGGAAAAAGAAGGTCTGAAGTGTACATGCTGCTTTCACTCTTGTCCTGGTGATCATACTTGCAAATACATTCCTAGCTGCATGGGATGCCGGGAAAGGTAGTCATGAGCTTGGGTGGCCATCTGCCCAGGTAAAACTTAAGAGCTCTATTACTCATTTCTTTCAATTAAGTTGACTTCTCTAAGCTTCTCACTCAGCCTGTTGAGTGACATGATTGCTGGCATGTCATCCATGCATGTATTGCTTGAATGAATGAATAACATGGAGCCCAGAGCCCATCTCATTTTTGGAACTTCCTGTGTGGATTTCCACGCAAATCTCTTCCATCTCCTTTTTGTCACTCTTTCTATTCCAGGGTTTTATAGAATGACTCCATCCCCCATCCCACGTATGTGTCTTTACTTGGTTTAAAGACAACTGCCAAGTGCAACTCCCCACTCCTCCAGGCCCAGCACCCACATTTCTTTTAGCTGTTACACATTTTTGTAAGCATTTCCTGAGGTCCTTCCGCCATCCTTGTCTCTCACCTCCGAGTACATTCCAGTTTTGCTCATTTCTCATTTAAAAGTGTGATCTACAGAACGGAGCACAGCTTCTCAGCTTTGCAAGTAACAGATGGACAGAAAGTGGTCTGTTTCATGTGCTTTTGATGGACACCCTGTCTTCTCCAAATTCTTGACTACCGCTTCTTTCCATTTGGCTCAGGGTGGCAAAGATATGTATGTGCATTCATACCCACCCACACACGCGACCCTGCCAGAAATACACATTACATAACCTCCATAGCACATGGAGGCAGTGAACTTGCTGGACCCTTCTCTAGAAGCTGGAAGAAGTGCCACTGAAGCAGTGCAGAGTCTGGGCATAAAAGCTGCTTGGTCAGGGCTGCTTTCCATATCACTTAGTGTAATAGCACCAGCGTAGGGTTTTTGCTGCTGATTTTCTTTCCTTTTTCCTGCCCTCATTCTTAGATGCTCTCACATTTTCCTTTTCTTAGTGTTTTGATTTCTACATCTTTGCAGAATGTCTCGATTGTAAAGAATTGCTCTTTATGTATATCTTAAGATTATATTACTATTTGCCACTCCACCTAACCCTGAGTAAGACCTGGACTTTGGTCTAGGCATTTCATTTAGAATATTTAGTAACCTCCTAGTGGAAGGGGTAGCATTTCCATTCTCTTAAAGAAAACTGAGCCTAAGCAAGGCAAATACCAGCCCGTTTTTGTTTTTTTTTTTTTTTTTTCTTCAGAGATGAGATTCAGTACCAGGAGGTCTGATTCTAGACCTCCTGCTTTTGATGATCATTAAGCTTCACTGTATTCACTTGCAGCTTTGGAGCTTCGCTTTTACCAGGGCACCCCATAACTGGCATACTAGTTCAGTGCATATTAAAGAAGTGATACATGAAAGCCAGACAACAGTCACAGCAACCCTTGCTCTTCCCTGGTGAGTGCACCTGAGCACGTACACACATGCATATACCCACCAGTCAAAACAGAACTGAGCCTGGTTCACTGGAGATATGAAGGAGGACCAAACTGGAGAGCTGTGTGTCGAAAAGGCCTGATTTCCATGGCAGCTACATTGCTACAATCACATCTCTCTGCTCTTCCTTAACATGTCTTTCTGAAATAAGGGTAATCACATTTGACCCTTTTTAACACAGTGAGCGAACTAAAATGGACTGGAATGGGTGAATTTAACTCAGATGACCATTATATCTACTACTGTGGGCAGGAATCCCTTAGAAGAAATGGAGTAGCCATCATAGTCAACAAAAGAGTCCGAAATGCAGTACTTGAATGCAATCTCAAAAACGACAGAATGATCTCTGTTTGTTTCCAAGGCAAACCATTCAATATCACAGTAATCCAAGTCTATGCCCCAACCAGTAACTCTGAAGAAGCTGAAGTTGAATGGTTCTATGAAGACCTACAAGACCTTTTAGAACTAACACCCCAAAAAGATGTCCCTTTCATTATAGGGGACTGGAATGCAAAAGTAAGAAGTCAAGAAACGCCTGGGGTACCAGGCAAATTTGGCCTTGGAATACGGAATGAAGCAGGGCAAAGGCTAATAGAGTTTTGCCAAGAGAACACACCGGTCATAGCAAACACCCTCTTCCAACAACACAAGAGAAGACTCTACACATGGACATCACCAGATGGTCAACACCGAAATCAGATTGATTACATTCTTTGCAGCCAAAGATGGAGAAGCTCTATACAGTCAGCAAAAACAAGACCAGGAGCTGACTGTGGCTCAGATCATGAACTCCTAATTACCAAATTTAGACTTAAATTGAAGAAAGTAGGGAAAACCACTAGACCATTCAAGTATGACCTAAATCAAATCCCTTATGATTATACAGTGGAAGTGAGAAATAGATCTAAGGGCCTAGATCTGATACATAGAGTGCCTGATGAACTATGGAATGAGGTTTGTGACATTGTACAGGAGACAGGGATCAAGACCATCCCCATGGAAAAGAAATGCAAAAAAGCAAAATGGCTGTCTGGGGAGGCCTTACAAAGAACTGCGAAAGAAGAGAAGTGAAAATAAAAGGAGAAAAGGAAAGATATAAACATCTGAATGCAGAGTTCCAAAGAATAGCAAGGAGGGATAAGAAAGCCTTCTTCAGCAATCAATGCAAAGAAACAGAGGAAAACAACAGAATGGGAAAGACAAGAGATCTCTTCAAGAAAATTAGAGATACCAAGGGAACATTTCATGCAAGCATGGGCTCAATAAAGGACAGAAATGGTACGGACCTAACAGAAGCAGGAGATACTAAGAAGAAGTGGCAAGAATACACAGAAGAACTGTACAAAAAAGATCTTCACGACCCAGATAATCATGATGGTGTGATCACTCACCTAGAGCCAGACATCCTGGAATGTGAAGTCAAGTGGGCCTTAGAAAGCATCACTACGAACAAAGCTAGGAGGTGATGGAATTCCAGTTGAGCTATTTCAAATCCTGAAAGATGATGCTGTGAAAGTGCTGCACTCAATATGCCAGCAAATTTGGACAACTCAGCAGTGGCCACAGGACTGGAAAAGGTCAGTTTTCATTCCAATCCCAAAGAAAGGCAATGCCAAAGAATGCTGAAACTACCGCACAATTGCACTGATCTCACACGCTAGTAAAGTAATGCTCAAAATTCTCCAAGCCAGGCTTCAGCAATATGTGAACCGTGAACTTCCAGATGTTGAAGCTGGTTTTAGAAAAGGCAGAGGAACCAGAGATCAAATTGCCAACATCCACTGAATCATGGAAAAAGCAAGAGAGTTCCAGAAGAACATCTATTTCTGCTTTATTGACTATGCCAAAGCCTTTGACTGTGTGGATCACAATAAACTGTGGAAGATTCTGAAAGAGATGGGAATACCAGACCACCTGACCTGCCTCTTGAGAAACCTATATGCAAGTCAGGAAGCAACAGTTAGAACTGGACACGGAACAGCAGACTGGTTCCAAATTGGGAAAGGAGTACTTCAAGGCTGTATATTTTCACCCTGCTTATTTAACTTCTATGCAAAAAAAAAAAAAAAAAAAAAAAAACTTCTATGCAGAGTACATCATGAGAAATGCTGGACTGGAAGAAACACAAGTTGGAATCAAGATTGCCGGGAGAAATATCAATCACCTCAGATATGCAGATGACACCACCCTTATGGCAGAAAGTGAAGAGGAACTCAGAAGCCTCTTGATGAAAGTGAAAGAGGAGAGTGAAAAAGTTGGCTTAAAGCTCAACATTCAGAAAACCAAGAACGTGGCATCTGGTCCCATCACTTCATGGGGAATAGATGGGGAAATAGTGGAAACAGTGAGAAACTTTATTTTTTGGGCTCCAAAATCACTGCAAATGGTGACTTCAGCCATGAAATTAAAAGACGCTTACTCCTTGTAAGGAAAGTTATGACCAACCTAGATAGCATATGTAAAAGCAGAGACATTACTTTGCCAACAAAGGTCTGTCTAGTCAAGAGTGTGGTTTTTCCTGTGGTCATGTATGGATGTGAGAGTTGGACTGTGAAAAAATCTGAGAGGTGAAGAATTGATGCTTTTGAACTGTGGTGTTGGAGAAGACTCTTGAGAGTCCCTTGGACTGCAAGGAGATCCAACCAGTCCATCCTAAAGGAGATCAGTCCTGGGTGTTCATTGGAAGGAGTGATGCTGAAGCTGAAACTCCAGTACTTTGGCCACCTCATGTGAAGAGTTGACTCATTGGAAAAGACTGTGATGGTGGGAGGGATTGGGGGCAGTAGGAAAAGGGGACGACACAGGATGAGATGGCTGGATGGCATCACCGACTCGATGGACATGAGTTTGGGTGAACTCCGGGAGTTGGTGATGGACAAGGAGGCCTGGCGTGCTACGGTTCATGGGGTCTCGAAGAGTCGGACACGACGGAGCGACTGAACTGAACTGAAGACTGTGATGGCTGTAAGTTATCTCTCAGAGCTCTAAATTGTGGAAGTGGAACTCGTGTAGTTCATAGCCAACACGTGAAGAGAATTACCAAAAGCGATAATGGGGAGGCAGTGCCTTCTGTGGTTTTTTGAACCGTCTTCTCTAAAGGCAGTGCATTGTTGCCCCCTGTCACTTCGATGAGAAACCCAATCAAAAACAAGTGCTCAGTATTTCAGCTGCAAATGTGTTTCCTTGATAAATGCAGAACTTGGAGGACTTCTAGTCTATGAATTTCAGCTCAGTCGTGTCCTACTCTTTACAACCCCATGGACTGCTGCGTTCCAGGCCTCCCTGTCCATCACCAACCCCTGAAGCCTAGTCAAACTCATGTCCATTGCATCAGTGATGCCATCCAACTATCTCATCCTCTGTTGTACCCTTCTCCTCCTGCCTTCAATCTTTCCCAGCATCAGAGTCTTTTCCAATGAATCCATTCTTCACATCAGGTGGCCAACGTATTGGAGTTTCAGTCTTTCCAATAAATATTAGTCTTTCCAATGAATATTCAGGACTAATTTCCTTTAGGGTGGACTGTTTGGATCTCCTTTCAGTCCAAGGGACTTTCAAGATTCTTCTCTAACACATTTCAAAAGCGTCAGTTCTTCGTCACTCAGCTTTCTTTACAGTCCAGTCATCCATGCATGACTACTGGATATAGCTTTGACTAGATGGACTTTTGTTGGCAAACTAATGTCTCTGCTTTTTAATATGCTGTCTAGGTTGGTCATAGCTTTTCTTCCAAGGAGCAAGCATCTTTTAATTTTATGATTGCAGTCGCCATCTGCAGTGATTTTCGAGCCCCCCAAAGTAAAGTCTGTCGCTGTTTCCATTGTTTCCCCATATATTTGTCTGTGAAAGTGACTGCCTTTTTGAGAGTCAGCAAGTGGAGGGATTGAATATGGCTGCAGATTTGGCTTCCCTGCCAGTTGGCTTTAAGGAGGAATTGCCATCCATTTCACTTTGACTCTGGTTTCACCCTTGTTGCAAACCGTCTTTCTGAATACTGAGGGTGCTCCGACAGGGCGCGCTGCTTTCTCCCATCTCAGAGATTTTGAACTGTAGTCCTTATCAACTAAACTCAGAGTCTGACCCAAACCACCCTAGATACTGGTTGTCAGATCCAGAGTCTTCGAAACGATTTGAAATATCCTCTCCTCACTGAGAATTTAAAACTGATTGTAGTTCTGTTCTTTAAAACAAATGCTTAGAAAAGTAAACCCAACTTACCTTTGATGAATGCAGCTGAAAAAACCCCCCTTTATGAGTCCTCTGTTCACATCTTTGTAACTTGGAAACTTGGAGAAATTTTCACAGCTTTTTGCTTATTTTAGAGGCAAGAAACATGCAGTCAGAGTGATCACATTTTTAGATTCCTAACAGGTGACAGCAAAGAGAGAGCTGCTGGTGCCACATCCAAGTCCCAACGCCGGGATATTTATTAACAGCTTTTGAGTAAAGTCTTAAAATTATCTATTAGTCACAATTTTTCACCCTTTCTGACAGATTACTGGTGCTGCCAAGAAGCTTTTAAGCTGTAAATGAAAAGAAAAGACAATCCTGCATTTGATCTTGATTTTTTTTCTTCTTCTTCTTTGAATAATCTTTGAAAAGTCTTTTGCTGTGGGTGCTTTTATTGAAATTTAAGACTATAGTACTATCTTTCACTTCTGTGTGGACTTAAGATTCCCCACTGTTCTAAGGCTGCATTTGAAGTTCTCTATCTTACCTTGATAAAGGTTTTAAAAGTATTCTTCATTTTAATCTAAATTTCTTCTCTCTGTAGTTAGCCAAGTCTGAGTGGCTCATGCTAACAAAGATTTTTTAAATATGTTTGTTTGTTTTCTTGGATGTATTTTGCCTGTTTCTAGGTCTCCTTTTTTTTTTTCTAACTTCCAAAATTTTCTCCATATTTGCTTAGATAACCACGCGATCTGGGTATATAAACTTGTGTGTGTATCCATAAAGCTTGAAAATGGGTTTTAAGAAAGTGTTTACATAGTCTTACGCTGTGAATTAGAGACTTTCTGATCTGGAAAAGAGCTTAGGGTATGTCTCATCTATTTCCCTGGAGTTTTATGTAAATTGAAATTTATTATGAATCAAGTTCTATTTTAGGTATTCTTAAGGAATCTATAAATGCCAGTAGAGAAGGGCAATTGATTTAGCATTCGGGATGTGATGAATATCATTGTGTTTGAAATGTGTAAGTGCTTTCCTTATATTGTTTATATTCTCCTAATAACTTTTCAGAAGTGCTGGCTAATGAAAGCTGTTGCCAGTTCTTCATTTAGGGTGCAGTCAGAGTTTAAAATGGAAAATGATAGTTTTTATTATCATGGTCTGCTTTTCTAGAAGATACAAACAAGTTGATCTTCTGGGATGAGAAGAGATGTTAGCGTGGCTTCACGTTTTCATCAATGTCTGGCTGTTGCTGGTGTCCAGATTTATGTTTTGGGCACGAAAAGCTTCAAATGTGGCTTTGTATTCCCATTGTGTTTCTGTGAATGGAAAGTCAGTTCAGACATCAACAGTAGTTACTTGAAGTGGCCCGCTCCAGTTCAATGTATATGCGCCATTTCCATTATCACACGTGGAAATTACCGAGACTAGTTGCAAACCAGAAATTGGTACTGCTGCATTGTCCGTGCTCACCATTTGGGCAGTGGTTTGAATACTGTGCAGACTAGACCAAACTGGGTGTCACACTGGCAGTGTGTTTTGAATGGGTCCTTTTCGCACAGATTAAGGAGGTTTTAAAAATAAAACCTTGTTTTCTGGTGCAGACACCTTGTAGTTAAACTGGGATTGCAGTGCTCCATGTAATAAGGCAACATCAGATGACTCCAAACAAACCTTAGATAAGCTCCTTTCCTCCAGTAAGTCTTACAAGAGAGAGGATGCTTACATAGCACAATTGAGTAAATATGTGCAGAGCTCATAAAAAGTCAAACGTGATTGAACCTAAAGAAAAAGCCAATGCTTAATGAAATTGCAATGTGAAGATATACTGCTTAATCTAGCCTTAGAGCAAAATGCCAGGCAAAATACACAGAAATTGCCTAAGACTTTATATGATTTCTTTGAGTTCTCGGCATGTAAAAGAAGTAAGGCATTTCATTTTAGAGAAAGTAATCCATACTCTGTTTCTCAAATCACGGTCTTCCAGTTTTTATTAATAGTAAACTAGTAATATTTTTTATTAATAAAATGTTTTGTATTAATAGTTTTTATTAGTAAAATGTTTTGAGAGGTTTGTTTAACTTTCTTCTTGTGCTTTAAGATGAGGGTCCAAGTCTTACTGACTTTTATTAAGAAATAATAATTGTCTGTTTTGGAATGTTAAATAGCAACCTCTAGCTTGCTGTTTGATGAAGAGTTGGAGTTTCTGCTCCATGTGCTTCCCCCTGACCGCAGTGCATATGGTTGGTGTCCACATGATAGATGTGGAAATAGAACAAAGGAAAATGCTCGAGACATATTGAATTGAATGAAATCTGGACTGGGTCCACATCTTGTCTTCATCACCAACTTGTTTTTAATGTGGTTGTGTTGCTTAATTCCTCTCTACTCCCTGTAGCTTTAAAAGAACACAAGTCATTTTATAGGAAAATACTGCTTACCTAGGTGGCACAGTGGTAAAAAAATCCGTCTGCCAGTATAGAAGACGCAAGAAATGCGGGTTTGATCACTGGGTCGGGAAGAAATCCTGGAGTGGCAACCCACTCCCGTATTCTTGCCTGGAGAATCCCATGGACAGAGGAGCCTGGCGGGCTACAGTCTCTGGGGTCACAAAGAGTTGGACATGACTGAGCCCACACAGTGCACTGAGGAAAGAAGTCATTTAGGTGAATGAATGAAGTTTGAGTGACATTGGATTTCAGAACTTCTAGTTGCAAAACTTTGAGAATACTTTGAAAGCAGTTCTGAGATTTCGTTCTCATCAATTGGTGGCTTCTGCCCTAATTGTCACTGTACCTGATTTGGCATTTGCTCATATACATCTTGTGAGTCTTTACAGTTTTATTATATTGATAGAATCATGCATTTTTCTCCAGAAGACCAAATTTTATTATTATTTTTTTACTGCATTCTCTGGATTCAGCAGATGCTAATTGCTGTATACGGTGGTGAAACATATGTGGTCCAGTGGAAGCAATTTTGCACTTGATGTTGGACAGATTGGCATCCTAGTCCCAACAGAAGCCATTGGTGCTACTTGAGCAAATTAATTGACAGCTGTGTACATTCATCATGTTTGACACGGGGAGAGGAAAGTCTTCAAAACTGTTGAGTGGGTCAAAGATGACAACCCACTATGACTCTGTAGGAACCGTTTTCCCATAATTCCCTAACACGTCATTCATATAACGGGCTTAGCCTCATTTCTGAAAAATAAAACTTTCTAATTTTAAAAATAGAAGAAAAAGAGGCTAGTGATTTAGGGGTGCCATAAAATGACACTTTGTACTAAAACGATCGCTTAAATTTAGCCAACAATCATTCACCAGTCCCCCCCGCCTTTTTTTTTCTTTTTTAGAATAGGTTCTAAATTGTCCATCTTGGACATATATGGCTCTTAGTGTGAATCATACTTTAGTTAATGCTTTGTTTTCAAATAAATGTTTGATGTGTTATCCCACAGGTAAAAACAGATTTTACTTTATTTTCTGAAATAATCATAGTACTTTGCATCATGAGAAAAATTGGAACCAAGCTGGCACTCTTCTCTTTACCTAGACATGAGCTATCATGTTAGATGTGATAACATGATAGGTTAGGTCCCCATCTTTACCTGCTGAGCTCTGAGTAAGAGGCCCGCAAGTTAATGGTTATTTGTCAGCACACATTTGGTGGTGTTTTCCAGGTAGCAGGACTAAGAAGTGAAATGCCTGTGTTTTTCATATCCTGTTTAGTATTTGCCATGACCCTCTTCACTTCATGGTCATTTTGGTCATTTTGATTTTGCAGATGTTATTGGCAGATAAAAATCAGGTTCAACTAATACTTATTGTCTACTTTATGCTACGTATCTCATTCAACCACTCAGTCTTTGAAATACATAATGATTATTATCATTATTTCACTCTAAGAGATTAAGAATTAAGCCTCAGAGAAGATTGTGAATGAGCCTAAATTTACACAGCTCTAAAGTAGAAGAGTCAGACAGGTAATTTTTTGTCTCTGTCACACCAGAAAAACTCTTCCCCACATCTTGAACCAAAGAAATGGTCATGGAAAACAGTTACCCTCCAATTAAAAATCAGTTTTTTAAAAATGGTCAGTTTTTATTTAAATGTTAAAAATAACCCAGAAAGCATTGCTTCTTTATTAACTTTGTTTTTTAAAAAAACAATCCTTGGTATGGAAATGTGACTTTCTCCATAAAACTTAGGACAAGCTTTCTTCCCAAGCTAAATGAGGATGGGAAATAAATGGTGAAATCTCTTTGGAATAGACGTTTCAGATTTTAAAGCTATTGTTTGCTAGTCAGGAGAAGGGCAGTCTTCGTCACTGGAACGAGGAAACTGGTACACACAGATTTTTGTCCTGTGGCTGAGAGTGGATCTGTTCGCCAGATGCAGAATGTCGTCTTTGCCTTGCAACTAGCTATACCAATGGGTCATATGTGTATAGGTCATTGTGTTTTCATTTCAAGGTTTCACCGCCCCCCCACCCCCCAACTGGTGTTAACGTTCCAGATGTGCAGAAGAATCCCCATATAAAAAAGTAGATACCTTAAAAAATAATTATTTGTAGTATGAAGAGAATTGAATTTGGGGATGGGGTTTGGGAGGTTTTGGGCCTAATAACCATATCCTACCTGGGATTTGGGTAAATCATTTTATTGTACTAAGCCTGCTTTCTGAACATGATAATAAAAATGTGTAATATTGGGTTGGACAAGAAGTTCTTTTGGGTTTTTCCTAACCATTTTACAAGACCTGAATGACCATTCTGTCCAACCCAAGGTTATAGTCTTTCCCTTGTAGGGTTACAAGGCAATACTAAGGAGCACAAAGCAGTACATAATTGTATTTATTTATGGCCATACTGGGTCTTTGCTGTGCGGGCTTTTTTCTAGGTGCAGTACATGAGCTTCTCATTGTGGCTTCTCTTGCTGCAGAGTGTGTGCTCTAGGGCGTGCAGACTTGAGTAACTGCAGCGCATGGGCTCGGTAGTTGTGGCTCCCAGGCTCTAGAGCACAGGCAGGCTCAATAACTGTGGCACTTGACCCCATTTGCTCTGCAGCATGCGGGATCCTCCCAGATCAGGGATGCAAACCATGTCTCCTTCATTGGTGGATTCTTTACCACTGAGCCACCAGGGAAGCCCCAATAAATTCTTAATAAAACATTTTCATCATGTCATTGATTTGCCACCACCATCGTCATGCCCTAAAATATTTCATTGTCTTGATGGGATACTTGGAAATTTTTCATACCAGTCACTTTGTGGGTCCTCTTAAACAAAGCTGGAATGAAATGAGAAGACATACACTCTCAGAGCATTGGGTAGCTGATAATTAGCTCATTGGGTGGAAATGATCACCTGTTACCAAAAGTGGAAAACAGAGAAAACCAAGAAGTAAGAGTTTTGGGGGCAGTCTCAAAGGTGCGATTATGCATTATATTTCCCCTTTGTTCACATTTCATACATTGATCAACAGCAGTGTGTCTGGAATACAGCAGCAGACAAAATACCGTGTTTCATTGGTAATAGCAGAGCTTCACCTGAGCATTGCTGACATTTTGTGGCTTCTGTGCTGTGCTTTGTAGGATGTTTCACAACACCCTTGGCCTCTACCCACTTGCGGGTAGTATCACCTCCCAGTTGTGACAGTCACATCTCTCCTGACATTGTCCAGATGTCCCCTGGAGAGTAGAAACACCCGTATTTGGACACCACTGTCCACCCAGTGGACAGCTGCTGAGTTTCATGGTTCACACTTTTCATGTACTAGTCATCCTGTCATGGGGATGCATCTTGAACAAGTGACGACCGACCCCCTGTAAGTAGCATTGGCAGAGGTGATTCCTCGTGGTGTGTGAATGGAATCGTGTGGTGGATGAACCCCGTGCTTCAGCAGCAGCATCTTTTCCTCCCACCCCATTCTCAGAGCTCATGGTCGCCTGGCTGCAGTAGAAGTCTGGAGACTGCATTAGATGAATTGAAGTTCCTCTCAGTTTGAAGAACTCTGTGACTTTTTCACAGACTGACTCTCCCTTTTCCAAAGGGTCAGACACACAATGATCAATTGTCTGTCCAGCCCTTTGAATTCATCAGGGAAAATGCCTGAGATAGTTGTCAGGCTCTATATTGCCCAAGTATAATCCTGAAAAATTGTTTTTCAGTGTATTCCTGTGAAATGTCATGGACTGGATCTGGTTTAAATCCAGTCACAAGTTGGATCTGGTTTAAATATTTTTTTACTTGCATGATGTTGCATTTATGTGTGATTTTAGCTACTGAATGAAAATTTTTGGGGACCCAGATAAGATGGCCAACTGTGATCCCCCTCCACACCCACTTCTCCCTCCACCCCCTGCTGAAACCCCCATGATGTTAAAGCTGTCCTGTAAAGTGCTCCCACTTCTCCCTCCACCCCCTGCTGAAATCCCCATGATGTTAAAGCTGTCCTGTAAAGTGCTCCCTGAGTTTTGTCCTACAGACAGAAGTGCGTAGACTGAGGAAAAAAGTAATTACGTTTAAACACACCCTAAAGGGGTGTGTTTCCCTTTCTTCTTTAATCCACCTTCCTCATCTGCGAAACATCCTGGCAGTGGATAGCAAAGGGCAGAGCTGACTTTGTGACCATTAAACAGACTGTCAGTACATGTTTTAAGGGGAACAGTCTTGGCTGACAAATTGTAAGCAAAGTACCAGAAACGTTCTAGTTTAGTAGGAACTCCTGTATTCACAAACGTCTGATGACTTACCTGATCCCTTGGTAAGGGATCAGGGAAGGCCCTTGGAAGAAAAACTTTAAATTGAGGCATGTCTGGGAAATTGTGGAAACTGACCTGGACCACAAAAGGTTCATCTGCATGTTTCTCTGGGAAACTATGATGATATACGATAAGCATACATTTGCTTACTTTCTTTTTTTTTTTTTTTTTTTTTAATTTTATTTTATTTTTAAACTTTACATAACTGTATTAGATTTGCCAAATATCAAAATGAATCCGCCACAGGTTTACATGTGTTCCCCATCCTGAACCCTGTGTTTATTTATTTGGCTGTGCTGGGTCTTAGTTGCGCCATGTGGACTCTTTATCTTAATTGTAGCACTCGAGACATTCAGTCTTCCTTGTGGCATGTGAACTCTTACTTGAAGCATGTGGGATCTAGGTCCCTGACCAGGCATCAAACCTGGGCTGCCTGCATTGGGAGCACAGAGTCTTAGCCACTGGACCACCAGGGAAATTCCATTTATTTTCTCTATTCAAGTAGTGTTGCTAAATTAATAAAGTTTGCAAGAGTTATTGTTTGTGGAGCACCTAATGTTTACCCAGACGCTGTCCTGAGAACTCTGAATGTAGAATTAACACTTACAGCACCCATAGGCTAGTCACATCAGTAGGTCGACATGATCCCCAATTCTGTCTCAGAGATGAGGGAAATGAAGCACAGAAACGTGATGTGGCTTTCCCAAGCTCTACACGTAATAAACATCACCACTGAAATGGTCTTGCGCCTGTCTTGCCAGGTTTTTCGATGGAGTCATTCAAACTATTTGTACTTTTGTCTCTCCCCTTGTACCCACCCATAAAGTGTTACTTAGAACATTGGCCTTGTGATTCGGCTCCTGAATATTCAGACAGCACCAAATTAAGAGCTCATTTTACTGGAAGGTTTGTGAGACACAGCGGAAGGTTAGTATTTTGTGTCTGCTTTGTCCAATCCCAAAATCCACCCTCAGTATCAGCAAATGAAATCATATGAGATAACAAGTTTGAGATTGTCTGTCAGATGTATCAACAAGGCTGTGCTCTGAGTCAGTTCACAACTGGCTGGAGCTGGGAAACAAAATACAGTTTTTCATGTGATAAATAAAAATGTTAATTCCGGCTCTGCCTCAGAGGTTTAGAGTGGAGAATAGAAAAAGATTTCACATAGGGAGCGAGAAAAATTTAATTTAGAAATGATTTCATACAGATCTTGGTTATAATTAAAAAGAATGAAGGGAGAGTGGCAGGTCCTCAAGCCCACACTTTTTGGGGATCTGTTTTACAGGGAATCTACTTCTATCTCCAGATATCTCCCTATTGCAGGGATATCTGTGCATTTTCATCCAGATGGGATATTTATCTGCAGCAAAGACAAGTACAGGTATATTCCATTGCTATGCATTTAGCTCTGTCTCGATTTTATAATTGAGAGGCCAAAAATACCTTGCTCAGTAATTAGTATCGCTGACTGCATCCGCGTGCTGTTTTGGCACTGCTGTCTTCTGTTGCAGAGACGTGAAGACATCTGTTTACTTTCAACTCTGGAAGACCTTTTCAAGCACACGAAATATGTAGGACACGAGCTTTCTGAGGTTGAGTGCCTTTCGGTACCTCATCTCTTCTAGAACATTTCTACCAAATTATTGAAAATGAGTGAAAACATTTGAACAAATTTAGACATGGTATGATGAGAAATGACAGCTTCTAATAAAGGAAAGCGTGTTCATCCAAAAATCGCTTTTTGGGGGAGGTGTGCTCTGGTTAAGTCAGGCAGGGTTTCAGAGGTTTCCAGCAGAGATTTAGTCCTTTAAAGAAAAGGCCCAGGTTTCTTTTTTTAAAAAATCACCTAAGAGGGCTGACTGGGAGGATAGCGCTTTTATTAGTGGTGATAATTAGTCCAGCTTAATTATGTCAGCAATTGGGGTTTTGATCCCCTGCTAATTTGTGGGCCTGTAGAAGGAGATAAACTTTTGCAGACTAAAGGTCAGTTTTGCAGCTGGCCTGTGTAATGAGCATGTCTTCAAAGCATGTAGAATGATTGTTTAAAAATGCACAACAATTTCCAAAACTGCCTTACAGCACAGAGTGGACAGTTCTTGATTTGTTTGTGAGGAATTACAGATACAATGTACAGGATACCGGGGATGGATTGATTTGAGCGGGAGGGTTCTGACCAACAATGCCTGGGCAGTGGAGGATGAGAGATTGAGAGCAAGTGCAAAGAGGTTCTTAGTGAAAGAATTTGGGTGATATTTAGAGAATCTGCAGATTTGGGATGGACCAAATGAAGGTGAGAGGAGGTACATGTATCCTTTTGGACTTGTTCAGGAGTGTGTAACAGAAAATCCAGGACATACTTCACTGGAGCAAAAATGGCATGTATTGACTACAGTAACTGGAACGTTCGGAACTGGGTCTGAGTGAGTTGAGATTCATTCAGCTTGAATGCTCTTGATGCCTCTCCTGCGTGGCTCTCCTCGTGGTGGCCCCTGGCCTCCATAGACTTAAATCATCCTAATGGCTTGCGATAGCAGTGTCACGAGAACTTGTCTCTCTGGTGTTTCATGCAAAGGTCTTATCCCTGGATTCCTGCATTTAGAGGGATGAATGTGTCTAGTTTCTAGCTTTGGATATCTGTCTGCCTACTTTTTCAGAGGACATCAGGCTTTGGTTGCCTTTTTTGAGAAACACTGAGTATGGATTAAGGAGAGTTGCCCAAAAGGAAATCTGAGTGTGTCATCAGAAGGGGACGAATTGATGCAGGCTGCATATGACCACCAGCCATTTGTAGGGAATCAAAAAGAAACTGCAGTCTGATCATTCCTTCATTCGCTCATCCCTTCAACACATACTTACTGGGCACCTATCATGGCCAGGCATCATTCTAGGGGCCCAGAGTCTAGTGATACACAAAAGTCCCCTAACTCCTTTTCTTTGTAGAGCTTATTACATTTTCATGCTTTGTTGGAAGAGGCAGGAATGGAGTATGTTCTCCAGATATGGAGTGGTGGTTGCTATAGATACAGTAAAGGGCAGAGGGATTGACTGCTTCTCAAGTGGCCAAAATAATCAAGGAAGCAGGAGATGGGGTGTATTAGAGACAAGGAAAGAAAGGATGGAGAGGGGGTTGAACGCTGCCAAAGAGGAGGCTGACATCGGATACCTCAAGTATTTTATACAGCACAGAGGGATTTAGCATAAGTGTGTAAAGAGCCCCTTTGTTAATTGGGAGTGAGAGTTAATGTATTTACCTTTGAGGAGGCAGTCATGATACTGTGTTATTTTAGATACTTTGCCCGCCCTGGAAGAAGCACCGAGTTGATGATCTAATAGCTTGTTACCACAGTTAATGTCTATGATTATCTTTGTCACAGTGGGAATATAGCTGTCAGGAAAAGAGAAAGGCATTTCTTCTTCACTTTCAGTACGGGAGCTCAACTTGCTAACACTCCAAAGAAGATGCAAAGGTAGTTCCTGAAATATATAAGCAAAATCATGCCCTGGGGCATTAACATGTGGTGGTTTTTAATGGGAATGCCCAAAGGGTCTCACCAATGACCCGATTCCCCCCCCAAATGGTCTTTTTTTGTTTAAGAGTCTGACACAAGGACTTAGTAGCAGCAGCAGAATGAGTGTGATAGGGGGCTTTTTATAACTGAGAAAAGAATCAGATTTAAATGAGCAGGTGGGAGAATAAAAAGAAGACAGTTTTTCTTGTTAATGGTAACAGAATGAGACTTCTGTAGCTGTTTATTTTTTGAGGAATGTACAAATATGAAGGGTCTGATACAGGCTGATAAGGATAGGAGCATCAGAAATCAAGTCTGTGGAGGAGGATTAAGTATGGGTATCTTTGAAGGGGAGAAACCATAGTTCAGGTGAGGCTTTGGAGTAACTTGAACCTTGTGCCTCTTGCTTCCCAAGAGCCTGGAGTATCTTACTTTACACTCAGCTCACCCTGCCTGGAAATCAGTATTTTCCTAATGGTACGTGTGAGCTTCCCTGGTACCTCAGCTGGTAAAGAATCTGCCTGCAATGTGCTGCAAAGACTCTGCATGGCTTTGATCCCTGGGTTGGGAAGATCCCCTGGAGAAGGGAACAGCTACCCACTCCAGTATTCTGGCCTGGAGAATTCCAAGGACTGTATATTCCATGGGGTTGCAAAGAGTCAAAAACGAGGAATTTGCAATGGAGAGAGGGTATGGAGCTAAGTTTGCACTGGCAACAAATGGCAGTTCAGACAGAGAAGGTCAGGACATTTCTTCTTCCTAAGCCTTGGGGTTTTAGCCACTACCCTGAATTTCTGAGATCATCTGGTAAAGTTTGCAAAGGTGATCAGGTCCCGGCCTCTTATGATTCCTTGAATGACTTTGCATGGTCTGAAAGATAAAGTCTCAAATTGCTTCACCTGGATGACAGAGTTCTGGCTGAACCTGCTCCATTATGCGGTCCCCACCTTTGTGCGAAATCGTTCTCTCCTTCCTGACCTCCGTTTCGCTCCCACCTCCTTCTATTTCCAAATTACTGCCCTCTTGTTTCCTGCATGCCCTGCACTTTCGCTTTCAGCTCTGTTAGGAGAAGGATGCCTCCAGTTGTATTTTTCCATATTCTTCACTGTGGGAGTTTTAGGGGTATTCCAGTCTTGCAGAAGTTGTATGTTGTTATTTTTTTCCACATCGTAGATATTTGATGAAGTGAATATGGAAAGAAAAGATACAAATGGTAGATTTGAGAGGGTTTGTAATCATTGGTATTTCTTTTTAGACTAAAGCCCCAAGAAGAATTTTAGGAGCAGAAATCTTGCTTTAAATGGTTTTTTATTAATATTTTTTTAAAAAACGTCAACTCCAGGTTATTTTTGTATGTTTGTATTGGGAACCGATTACATTTGCTTTCTTGTGCTCCTAGTAATTGGATGAAAAAATCTTTATTCACTTGGGAAATCTTGATGCGTACCTGAACTGGCTGATTGAATCCTTGCAGTTATTTGACCGTATTTATGCTTGCAGTAAAAATGTGAGATTGGATATTTTTAGGTCCTTAGGTTTAAATCGTTAATATTAGGAATCGAACCTGGAAAGAGAGCTCAGGTGATACAGGACATGCTGTGTTCATAAACATTTTCTTGTTGATAAATACCATGTCCTGAGATAAACCATGGGGGCTTTGCAATAATTCTTTGTCTTGTGGTATAGACAAGGAGTTCTGGAATAGGTGAACCCAGGAGTCTCCAAGCCATATCATTTTTCCCTTCCAATGCACTAGTTTTGTGAAACTTGCAGGTACTTAGATCCGGATAAAAACTAATTTTCTTCAGTGTTAGAAGAGGTCATGGATTGTCCCAGTAATCGTTGCTAGGTGTTCATGTACACCCATGCAGAACTTAGGAATGTTTCTGTCTTTTTCAGCTAGTTCTCAACTTTTCTATTAGAAAAGAATTTTCTTTCCTCCCAGTTAAACTCTTTCTCCTAGTTACTAGAATCAGAAGTGCCAAATCACTTCTAATCCAGTCTGTCCACTGTTTTCTATGAGCTCTTTTCTGTCACTGTTGAGGAAGGGCAATGTTGTTTTCTAGTGACCACGGAAGCCCTTCAAGCTGAAGCTTCTCGTGGTCTTGGTTTTGTAATAATCCTAGCTCTTCAAGATTGGCTTCATATTCCCATTTCTTTAGCCTCTGTCGACCATATCTTTGTGCTGTTTTGGAAATCGATTCTTTCACAGGCTGTTGTAGACTTCACATCAAGGCTGTATTTTTCTTCAGGTAGCCTTTTCAGAAACACTCTTCATCTTCGTGTGGTGGTAGGAATTCTTCACCTGTGTAGATCTGGACCATTGGCAGCAGGATGTATTCCAGTCTCCACTCTTTGATCTTCCAGAGAGGACCCCAAATATTCCTGTGTATATGAAGTGTCTGGCTGTAAGGCAGTCTTCACACAGTGTTCACAGGTGAAGGTGCAAGGATTTTTCTTGGCAACAGTAGAGTAACTACTGGTTTTGTAGGAAATGCCAAAAGCTGTTACTCTGTTGCTGGTGGGGTTGTTGATCTGTTCCATGACTGGCATTAACATATAGCTCAAGCCCAAATCAAAAATGCCGGAGTTAGAATGCTGCCATTCCTTGGACCTCCGAAGTGGACACAGGTCACGCTCGGCAGCATTAGGGAGAATGGTAACCCCAGGACCCGAGGAGACCACTACTGACCTTGTGCGCCCACCTTGGCACTTCACCTATCAGCTATGGATTTTAAAGTTTTTGTGGCAGTTTTGCTTTGAGCAATACAGGAGGACTCTGCAGTTTTATGGCCTGGGAATGTACAGAAATCTGGAGCAGCTGTTAAAAATGGAACTATGACCATGCGACTCCTGTGTTGACAGCCTTTCAAGTGATTTTTCCTTCAGTCCAAGGATCCATGCCAGCAGTGGCTTTTCTCTGTGACATCACCCTGCCTGCCTCCCTTGTCCTGCATCGGGTACACAGTTTCCCCTGGGAGCCCTTCATCGCCATCTAAGTCTGCTGGAAGGTCTTTTCCCTCCTTCCAGCCTTGCCTCTCCGGTGTCACCTGGTTAGAGTCTAACTCAGCATCAAGGCTCGGCTTAAATTACTTCTCTCACTCCCCGTCAAGTCAGAGCGTTTTGCTTGTTCTCCCAACACCCTACATTGTTGTTCCGCTACTGATGGTCAAGGTTTGCTTGAGAGGGGCAAAAACAGAATGAAAAGAGATACTGGTGTAGGGATTCAGGCCAAAGGGATGGAAAAGCTTGTTCTTGTTGACTGGTCTTTTGTAATTAAAAACCTGGGCTTCACTTGAAAAGGCTACATGCATATGATTCCAGGTATATAACATTATGGAAAAGGCACAGCTATACAAACAGTAAAAGGTAGACTAGTGGTTACCAGGGGTTAGTGGTTGGGGTAGGGATGAATAGTTGGACCACAGAGAATCTTTTAAAATTTGTTTACCTGGCTGTACCGGGTCTTAGTTGTGGTCTGCGGAATCTTCGATATTTAGTGGCGGCATGTGAACTCTTAGCTGCAACATGTGGGATCCAGTTCCATCATCAAGGATAAAACCTGGCTTCCCTTTATTGGGAGCATGGGGTATTAGCCTGGTTGGACCACCAAGGAAGTCCCAGGGCAGAGAGGATTTTTAGGGCACTGAAAACATTCTGTATACTGCTGTAATGATGGATACGTGTTATTATACGTTTTTCCAGTGTCAAATTTGTGCACATTTATTTACGGGTGATGGTAGTGTGGACAGAGTAGTCCGAACAGGCAAGGGTGTTGAATCAATCATAGGGTCCCTGACTCTTAGGACTGGGAAAAGCTGTGAAAACCATCTGCTCCCATCACCTCAATGTACTATGTAGGGTGAAATGATAGATAAAAGCAGGGTTGGCTCGTAGAGCTTTTCTATTTAATGAAGTAAGCAATAGGGACCTGCGAGAGATTCATGCGAGAGACATTTCTTACAACCCTGAAAAATGGCACTGTTTGGCAGGCGAGATTAGAGAGGGGAGCACAGACTCAAGAGAGGCAAGGGGGAGAATTTTAAGATGGAAGATTTTTCAGAGGCTGACACTCATAAGATACTTCCCTTTATCCCTTATGAAATCCCAAACTATACCCATTATTTTTTCTTGAGCTCAGATATAGCAGAGGTCCACTGGAAATATTTTGTGGTGAAATGATGGGAATTCTGCTGCATAAAGTAGAAGGATCAGGGGACGTACAGGGGAGGACATCTCAATGAGGTGTGGGGCCGAGGGCTGAACAAATCAGATGGGGAAGGAGATGCTGAAGAGAAATCAATTCCAGTAAAAAGGGATGCACGTGTCAGACTTTGATTGAACAACACCAACATATCCCAGGAAACTGCCCTAATAATGGTCTGATCGAATCAACTTGTGATACACTGTTATAATCATAGAGAATCACTTCAATTTAATGACCATGCATAATGACATCTCCCAGCAGTTAATCTAACATTAACCCCCATCCTAGGTCTTAGACATAAGCTGTAGTTTAGGCTGAAAACATGATGGATAAGAATTACTGTTCTGGACCTATGTATATATGTCATATCATTGAACTTTATTGTTATTATTTTTTTCTAGTTCCATCTTTTTCAAATCTTTATCACTGAGAGCCAGTCTTGATTATTTGTGACTCAGTAGGCTGTTAGATATTTTTTAACTAGAAAGTGTTAATGACCATTTTTTTTATGAGAAGTAAATGTTGTATAAATTGAATTTTAATGTTCTCATTGTCCCAGAGGAAGATGAAAACCATTAGCTAATGATGATGGTAATGTTCACATTGTTTTTAATTTTAAAATAATATTTATAACCTGTAATACTATGCTGTCTCATTTTGGATTTAGAAAAAATTTATGAACATCTACGTATATGTATGTGAATTAGGCACCAGGAAGAAGATGGCTTAAAAGAATAACTATAGTTTAAATCTATTTATATGTATGTTTGGAACTTGAACAATATAGGTATCTGGCTAGAAGCCTGCCTGCTTGATTATGACTAAATGCCAGATTCCCCTACAGTTACCCATTATTAAAAATATCCTTGTCTTAAATTTACTTTGGCAGGGGAATGTACCTGTTAGTTATCATACTGTGTTACTCTGGGGAATTCAAGATAGGTATTATGTTTCAGTTCCACTGAAATAATAGCATTTGCAGGCACACACACATCTGTGTGTATATACAAATGTGCTTGAGAAAGTTCTCCTTTAACAATAGCTGATGTTAGTATTGTCTGAAGATGAATATGCTTTGCTTCATGTCACTGTGGAATATCCCAGAATTCTTGTTTTTTTTTTTTTTTTTTTTCACTCCTAAAATAGGTAACACAATATAATATGTTATGCTCATTAAAGAACAGAATTTCAGTTTCTGAGACAGAGTTGCCAAGTTCATTATTTCTTTGGAAAGGAATAAATACCCTCTCTTAGTTTAACCTGCAGAATAAAAGAGTATATGAATTTAATGAAATGTATATATTAAAAATTGAATTTTCTGCCTTACAGTTATCTTGTATGTCTTTAGTTCTAACAGACATGTGATGACCATCCGCCCAACAGTGCCATGAGGAATTATGTTTAATTTTTGTTCAATTAATTATTTACATTGCTTCTATCCTCCTGGCATCCAGCTTTTATACAAGTACACATCAACATACGTGCTCACCATGTGCTCAGACATTTGTTCCAAAGGGAAAGGAAGAAAAGGAACAAGAGACAAGGTTTGATACTGAGAGTGCAGCTCTATGCAGAATGAACTCAGAACCTTCTTGCTGCAACTTTTGGTTCGACTTACCATCTGTGTCTTTCAGTGTAGCTATTTATTGAAGAAATATTTAATGAGGCTCCAGTAGATCATAGTCTAGTTAATTTCAAGTGATCTAAAAAGGCTGGTCATTTACCAGTTTGTATTCTAAAAATGAGTTGAATATTCAACTCAATGGATGCATCAGGCCCTAAATCGAGATGAAATGTAGGAAAATAAAATAACCTAAGGATGATGTAGTGCAGCAAAAAGGGTTGTTACTGGTCTGTTAAAATGAAATAATATTTTAAGAAAGACTTCCACATCCATATATTGAGGTTTTTGTCACCATTGGAAGAGGAAGAAGGCCTGCCTTTATCTTCAGAGGCATCTCAGGACATAGGGACAGTTCTGACCAGACTAATTATGTGACAACACCCAGGAGGGGTTTTTAGTTATTGGCTACTTAGCTGTCTTTCTTTGTCCTGGAATAGTGATCGGGTGAGTTTTAAGTCGCTTCGGTTGTGTCTGACTCTGCGACTCCATGGGCCGTAGCCCACCAGGCTTTGTACGTGGGATTTTCTAGGCAAGAACACTAAAGTGGGTTGCCATGTCATTCTCCAGAGGATTTTCCCAGCCCAGGAACTGAACTGGTGTCGCTTGCATCTCCTACACTGGCAGGTGGGGTCTTTACCACCAGTACCACGTGGGAAGGCCCCCTAGACGAGCACCTCAGTGCATCTGCCACTCCTTCTAAACACCGATTAATGAAATTGCTTTGTGTCATTGCCATTTCTTTGATTCGCTTCCTTTATTCTCTTAACTTGTTTAAGGCAAATAGGAAGCTGGGTTGAAAACCTGTTAGTATTCCACATTAATATTAACTTCAAGTCTGTCCCTCATATCACTGAATTACTACAAATAAAAACTGGTAGCGTGATGTATGTTGTTTGTCTATAAATATCACCTGAAACAGAGAGCAAATAAAGCCGTGTATGTTTAACTGGGAAGAGTTGAAAATTAATGTGAAATTAAAATATTGTCACACAGATTAGTAGAGGCATCCTCACAGTCAGTCAGTCTCTGATGCCTCTCCCTTTACTGCGAACACTGAATAATAATTATTTTATGAAGGCAGTGCATTGTAAATATTTATAAACAGAAATGTAAAACAGTGAGACCACAGTGAATAAATTATTTTGAAATATTTTAAAATCCAGTTTTTATATGCTTTTTTAGTAAAAATTATTCATGGTGATCAATATTTCTTTCTCACTTGCCATCTGCTCTGCTTCTTTGGCTGTGCAGTTCTAGGTGAATGATGCACTGTGCTGTATAATGCACTCCACCAATTTATTGACTTGGATGCTGCATTTTTACGGAGAGCATGCAAACATGTAATTGCTGAACATAAGTCTTCTGGGGTAGGTAATTGCCAATTCTTCCCCATCCCTGGGAACAATTAGGTAATCATTACATTTGCCATGAAATGCCTGTCTCCTCTCTCAGTGCAGGTGGCAGTCAGTAGCTTCTCTATTAGGAAAGTGGAAGAAATTGACTCCTCATTTTCCTAGAATGCAGAGGCATGGTCCAAAAGAATTGCATGTATCCTGTGTGTTGCAGGCAATTTTGGTATTTTTCCTGTTGCATCTGTTTGTGAAGAGGCCCCATTTTCATGCAATTCCATTTTCATTGATTTTCAGCAGCCAGTTTTGCACTATAGAAAATCACCCCCACCTGAAAGCCTCAGATCAGGTCTTTGGGCTAGAACAATGGCATTTAGGTGGTTTGGCCGCCTCTTTGTTAATCTGAAAGCAGATGTCTGTAGCCAGTTAATGGCGTGTGACTCTAGTTCTTTCCTTTCTTTATCTGTCTTAGAGGATTTGCCTTAATGAGGTTTATGTGTTTTGCTGGTTTGTTGGATACACTTTCCATTCCCCCAAGCAAACCATTGTAGGCTTTACTATTATTTTTTTTATTTCTGCCTGCCATTGGGGTGGCTACTAATTTTTAAGGAATTTTCTTGAATCTGGTAAAATAATAGCAATACAGTGATGTTGCCTGTGTTTTCAGACAGATGAGGGTCAACAATTTTTTATGCTTCCTCTCCTGTGAAGCCATCATTGATTCTCTTAGTTTATATAACTAGCCCTCTTTTGGGTGCTTCCATAGTTACGGATTTTTTTCCCCCCGTTACCTTCTTCCATGAGCCTGCCCTGCAAAAGTTGCCTTTATGACCATCTCCCTACTGCATGTCAAAGTTTTATGAGACAGGAACTGACTCTCATTCATCTTTGCTTTGCTCTGCAGAACACAGAATACATGCTTGATAATTGCGTGTTAAATTGGAGATGGTCAGATTTTCTAGACTGAATGCCCCCAGAATCCTCATTGTACCAGTTAAGGATCACTGGGTGGGATGAATGAAAACCCACATCCACTGTCTTTGGGCAAAGGCGGGGATTTATTTGGAGGATTCAGGGGCTTCCCTCAGACACAGGATTGGACAGTAGATTTGGCCAGGACTCAGGATGGAATCCCATGGATACAGGAGCCAGGAGGGCTACAATCATTGGGGTCACAAGAGTCGGACACGACTTAGCGACTAAACCACCGGCACCACCACAGGTTGAAACAGAGACCGTTTATGGGAAAGCCCGGCCAACTCCATTCTCTGTCTGTCTGTGGGTATCTTTTGAACTGGTGGTGGTGTTGTGTCGTGATCTCAGCCTCTATGGAGTCTGTCTCTATAGTTCTTTTTTCCTTCCTGGACCAGTGGAGCCCAGAATAATCTTGCTCTTCTTTCAACTTTTAGAGAAATACACAGTTCATAACTTTTAGACAAATACACAGAGGTGTTACTTTGCCAACAAAGGTCCATGTAGTCAAGGCTATGGTTTTTCCAGTAATCATGTGTGGATGTGAGAGCTGGACTATAAAGAAAGCTGAGCACCGAAGAATTGATGCTTTTGAACTGTGGTGTTGGAGAAGACTCCTGAGAGTCCCTTGGACTGCAAGGAAATCCAACAAGCCCATCCTAGAGGAAATCAGTCCTGAATACTCATTGGAAGGACTGATGCTGAAGCTGAAGCTCCAATACTTTGGCCACCTGATGTGAAGAACTGACTCATTTGAAAAGACCCTGATGCTGGGAAAGATTCAAGGCGGGAGGAGAAGGGGACTACAGAGGATGAGATGGTGGGATGGCATCACCGACTCAATGGACATGAGTTTGAGTAAACTCCAGGAGTTGGTGATGGACAGGGAGGCCTGGCGTGCTGCAGTCCACGGGGTCTCAAAGAGTCGGACACGACTGAGCAACTGAACTGACAGTTCATTCATTTCATATCTGTTTTCTGCCAATCCCTACCCTGCTCCCCAGCTCTCCATGCTGCTCTTAGGTTTGTCTTCTGCATCACAGCTTCTGTTCACACTCGTCCACTTGTCCAGAATACTGCTCCCTCATCTTTTATATAGAAGATTTGTTTGTTTATCCATTCATGGCTGCACTGGGTCCTCGCCACTGCACACAGGCTTTCTCTCTAGTTGTGGTATGTGGGCTTCTCCTTGCGGCGGCTTGTCGTATTGTGGAGCATGGGCCCTGGAGCATGTGGGCTTCAGTAGTTGCAGCATATGGGCTCAGGAGTTGTGGCGCATGGGCTCAGGAGTTGTGACTTCTGGGCTCTAGAGCACAGGCTCAGTCGTTGTGGTGCACGGGCTCTGTTAATCCCATGGCATGTAGGATCTTCTCGGTTCAGGGATCAAACGTGTGTTCCTCGCATTGGCAGGCAGACCCTTCATCACTGAGCCACCAGGGAAGCCCCACTTCCTTGTCTTTACTTGTCCATCCAGGCTCAGCTTACATGTCACCTCCTGAAGAGGCCCTGTATTATGTAAAGTGCCCCCGCCCGCCAAGAGTTTTACTTCACATTCAATAATTTCAGATTCTTTCTCGTAAGGTGCATTTACATATGGGTGTACTTGGTTACTTGGCTTATGCCTTTCTCCCCTGCTGGAAAGCGAGCTCTTGAAGGCCTAGGCCTTCTCTGCCTTGTTTCCTTGGGTCCCAGTGTTTGACATGCATTGGGAGCCCCACAGATGTGGCTTTAACCTGTGCTTGTCTAGCTGTCATCCATCTCTCAGAGGTGTGACACAGCTTCTTCTAGAACAACCGAAACCGAACTGTGCATCAGGCCATTGGTATCAGGGCGATAAATTCCTTGTTTGTGTAGTCAGCTGCCCTGCCACGAATACAGCACTCTGTAATGTGCATAATAGAATCATTTAGCTTTTGGGGTTGTTTTTCTGCATCATTTGATAAAGTCATAAACTTAAGTTATGAAGTCAACTCTAGAGACTAAGTCTAAGTAAAACAGATCAATGGGATCTGTCTCAGGAGCCAGAAATTTAATACACTCCACTTGACAGCCAACTAGAGTCATTGTTTTTCGTCCAGATATGACAAGGGTGGTTTGTATTTCTGCTGAGCAAGGTAAGCAGTTTCGTCTTCCTTGCTTCTGGGTCAGAGGATGAGATGGTTTGGGCCTACTGCTCTTGCTGGTGAGAAATAACCGCTTGGTAGTAGGACTTGGGGGGTTTATGAGTCCCTGTGTTTCTGATTCAGGTTGCCAAGTATCCCAGCTTCTGAACTCTTACAATTAAGGGCAGCTAGTGGGGTGGTTTGCCCACTACAGACTGGGTTCAATTCCCAGCCCCTCCAACTGATCAGGTTCATTATCTGCAGCAAGTAATTTAATTTATCAGCCTCCTTTCTTCATTTATAAGACAGGGATAACAATAACACTGTCTGTGCAGGGATCTAGTTACAGATTCAGATAATTGGTACCATTAACACAAAGTTAGCAGTTGAGTATTGTGTAAGCTTTGACATCACCACCAGCATCATCTCTCAGAGAGATCCTTAAAAGGAGGAGGCCAGGAGGTACAGGGTGATACTGAAATGGATGTAAACATTATCTTGGGCAAGATAAATATTTATAAATAGGAGTTCATTTATTACTCACTGCTTTGAATTTATCTTCACCTGTTGTTTCTGAATGATGCCTTTAGGGGTTGATTGTGAGGACAGACCTGTACACCATTGTCCCTCGGCTGCAGGGATCCCTTATGGCTGAGATACACGTGGTCATCTTAAAATCCAACAATCCCCTTGACTGTGTAGAGCAAAAGGAAACCATTTTATGTCACTTTATTACCCACGTCAGACTGGGTTTGTCTTCCTTGGGGCAAGTGTGACTGACGCTTTGTTTTGTCCCCTAAATGTTAATAATCACTGTTAGGCACATCTTTTCTCAAGGGTTAGACACTCTTGGTTGAAGTTTTGTTCTGCACACTGTTTTAAAGATAAACATTTAATGGGAAAAGTCAGTCTTGCTTGAAAGGTATTAAAGTTTTTCTGAGTCTCCCTCATTTAGTTTCAACAATGGGCTGGAGCTGAATGGAAGCTGGTCTGTTGAGATTGGTTGTTCTCAAAGTGTGATCCCTGGACCAGCATCACCTGGGAACTCATTTAGGAAAAACAAAACAAAAAAAAAGCACATTTCCAGATTCTTGCCCAAGGCTTCTATGTTTGAAATTCTGAGCCTCTTTTCTGTTCTGGTAATGTCCATTGAGCTAGAGTTAGAGCAGCATTATTTGGGCCATAGCTTGTGACCTGATATTTTCCACAGTCCTCAGTCTTCTTTGTTATACACCCAGATTTACTCCCTGCATTAAATGATCTCCCTTGTACCTAGAGGTATTTTTGTCTGGGGACTGGTTTGGCTTGTAGAGTTTGGTTGCCTTGTGTGCTGATTTAGGTTCAACTTCAAACAGATCCAACACCTTAAGCTTTTCAGTCCCCTGAGCTTCTCTAAGCCTGAGTACGAATTTCATGGTGAGAGGGATTTATTTCTAAGAGTCTGTTTAACGTTGTGGAAGACTGTTGACAGCTGTGTTCACTCTCAAAAGACAAGATCTGGATAATAGACTGCCTAAAGACAGTATATTAACTTTATTCTTTCAGATAGAAGAGAATCAGTTCTTCTCAAGTACCCTGGAGAGCTGGGGTTTGGATAAGGTACAGTTGGTTGGGAAACTTCAGCGTTGCTCCTTAAACTGCAAGGCTTAAATGAATGCTTTTAACCTCTCTGAGCACAGCTTTGCTCATCTGTGAAATGGGTATAATACAACCAATATCAAATGGTGAGAATTCAGTAGTATGCATACAGGAAATATCTTTACTTCAGGGTTCATTTTTTTATGTTCACCATCAAGCTCTTTATAGTCAAAATTGGTGAATTAACTTCTCGATTAATCAATAAGCCATATATTTCATAAATCCTACATGATTCATTTTTGTTGATGTATTTTGAATGGTTTCTTGGTACTGGGCACTGTTCTAGAAACTAGGATAACACAGAGAACTAACTATTGAGACAAGATCCGTGCGTTTATGAGAGCTTCCAACTTGGAGATGGAGGGAAAAGACAATAAACAAGCATAAAAATAAATGAATGTTGTGATTTTACTTATGCTCTCAAATAGCATTGTTTACACTGCTTTAGCAACAGTAGCTCATTCAAAGTATCCAGGAAAGGATAACTTGCCAGGAATCAACCATGTGGCATCTGCTTCGGAAGGAGCAGACCACAACAGTTACTGTGTGATCTTTTCAGGAATGTAAAACTAACTTCATGAGATGGAGCAGACCGTTTCATTCTGTCATCATAAAGTGGTTCAGAGACTTTCCCAACAATATTGCCAAGATGGCTTCATAAACATAAACTGTGACTTAGGGTGAGAATCATCAGTAGTCATCACTGAGGTGTAAAGTGGTGAATGAGGTGGAAAACACCCAGGGGAAGAGTCTTGTTTTGTATATTTAGAGAATTTCTTGAATGGTCCTCCCCATAGTGTCCACTCCTGGGCAACATTGTCACGTGTATTTATTGTGGGGTTGTGAGTTAATGGTCACTGCATCTGCTTAGTTGGAGATCAAAACCCCATGTCCAACGCTGCTGAATTCCAGACATCTGAGCTGCCCTTCACTGTAGGAGAAAGTGGAGCATTTCTCCAGGCTCCTCTGAAGCCAATAATTCTCTATTCATGTGTTTCTCCTCTGTGCCTCAGCCTCTTTTCTCCACTCTTTATTGTGGTTTCTTTGTCTGTCTTGTGTCATGGCTTTACACACGTGGCTCAGCCTGAGCTTGAGGCTTTGTTCTCTCTGCTTTTTTAAAAAAACTTTTTGATGATTTGCTGGGTAGTTCCAACCCTCACTATTGTCATTTGATCACCTATCCTTTCATTACCCTAGAATTTTAGAGGAAAATGCAGTCTAGATTAGTGTCTCACAGAACTATTTGGCCTTTAAAAGAAAAAAAAATTCAAAATGAGATAATTGTGTAGTTAGTAAGGAATCTAGACCATGCACAATATTCATTTGACACGCTTCAAAGGGACTTGTATTGATGAGTACAGAATGTATGAGTTGTTTGGATGTGGGTTCCTTCTCACGTATCTGCAGAGAGAGTTTTACGTTTGCACAGTCATTTGGGGGCCTGCTGTGTGTTCCGTATTGGATATTAATAATGTTCAGGGAAAAGACCCTAATGCTGGGAAAGATTGAAGGCAAGAGGAGAAGGGCATGACAGAGGACAAGATGGTTGGATGGCATCACGGACTCAATGGACATGAGTTTGAGCAGGCTCTGGGAGATGGTGAACGGCAGGGAAGCCTGGCGTGCTGCAGTCCATGGGGTCACAAAGAGTAGGACGTGATTGAGTGACTGAACAATAACAACAGATGCTCAGGGTACTAATAGTTAATACTTCACATGTCATATGCTCAGTGTTTGCAAGGCATCATTTTAAGCATTTTGCTTCATTATAGCACTGTGAGTTAGGTATAGTTACCATTCCCATTTTACAAATAAGAGAACTGAAGTGCAGAGAAGTTAAGTCACTTGCTCATAGTCACTTACCTATCAAGTGGCCAAGTTGAGATTTGGTCCTCTAGCTCTAGAATTCGTGATCTTTACCCTTAGGTTATGCATGGCTTCTTTTCTTATTGAAGTGTTAATGTTAGTTGCTCAGTCCTGTCTGACTCTTTGTGACCCCATGGACTGTAGCCCTCCAGGCTCCTCTGTCCATGGAATTCTCCAGGCAAGAATACTGAAGTGGGTGGCCATTTCTCTCTCCAGGGGATCTTTCCGACCCAGGTATTGAACCCGGGGCTCCTGCGTTGCAGGCAGATTCTTTACTCTGAGCCAACAGGAAGGTTCTTTTCTTATTGAACTTGTCATCTAGTTGAACCTATCCCATACAGTTTTATTTCCAGGACTCAAAAGCATACGTTTCTTCCATAACAAAAGCAAGCTGTTGTTCCAGCTCTGCATTGCCATAGGTTCTAAATTAACGGAGTTCAAAGGAATGAGATTTAACCATAGTTACCATGCGGCCCCAGCTGACATATGACTTCCGTGTCCGCAAGGTCTTCCATATTGAGTGCACTTACATGTGATACTTGGTTATCGGGTTTACGTCAGGAAGCAGCTCGCATGCTTAACTACCTGCTGCTGAATTTTCCAGGGCCATGAGATGTGTCAGAGCCAGTGGAGCATTGCGAGTTAATTACCTGTATGCACAGCGGGCGGTGCTGCAGATGGGCAGCCCCCAGTGATAGGAAGATGAGAGACATTACTTGAGATACACGACCCTGGGCTGTTAATGAGTCATCTTGATGAGATGGGGCATGTCAAGAGGGTTAGGTATGCCTTGTTCTGATGCAGTGTTGAGCCTGTGAACCAATGTTTTAAGTAGGTGTGCTGATGTGAGGTTGACTTCTGGTGGCACTAATAGACTTGTATGATGGGTATTTATAATGCCACTTACAATGCCACGTCAATTCCATATGAAGAAATGTGTTCCGAGCAATAGTGCTTCCGATTTAGTTCCCACTCATCTATTTGTTTCTGACTTTATTCAGTCAAGAAGGATTTACTAGGTGCCTGTTATATGCCAGATGCTTTTACTACCCTCTTGGGAATAATGAGGAGCAAAATGGGCAGGTGGCTCTAGAATTTTTATATAAGGTTCGGCCACTACAGCCTGGGCGGAAGTTGGAGCTGTTGGAGTTTGTCTAGCAGTACTATTGGTAGGGCAAGCACTCTGCTTTTATTTAGCTTGTGTGTTTGGTTTTTAAACAAACAAACATTTGTTGTTCGTGTGTTTCGCTGTGCTGGATCTTAGTTGCACATAGGCATGAGGAATCTTTAGTTGTGGCATACAGACTCTCTCAGTTGTGCCATGGGGGTCTAGTTTCCTGACCAGGGATCACAGTTGGGTTCCCTATACTGGGAGCACAGAGTCTTAGCCACTGGACCAGCAGGGAAGTCCCAACTTGTATGTTTATTTAGGTGATCTTAGGGAGGTCCACAGGCAGAGGTCTCCTGTAGCTATTTGTGAAGGCTGCCAGGACACTTACAGTTGGGTTGGTGGGAGGCTGGAGTTGTTATGAACAATATAGGCTTAAATTCTTTTAGGAGAATGAATGAAATTTAAGATTAGTAGTCCCAAAGGAAAGCAATGTGATTTCTCTGCACTTTATGACCAAGTAAACTGACCTAGAAATGGGGACCAAGGGCGAATTCCTTGAGTCAAGTCTCGTCAGCTGTAATTTTTAATGTGACCCAGAGGCTAGGCCTGAGCTGGCCCCTAGGGGGCTAGACACCAGCTCTACCACAGTGTCCTTGGCTAACCCGTATCCACATTGCTGGTGGGGAAATGGGCCTGTCATGGGAACTTCTGATTGCCTGTGATTTGATTTCTCACATTGAACTGTTAAAGCCTTTTTAATAGACTAGGCAGATGGAGTGTTAAAAATCTCTGTGAGAAAAATTTTATTACTACTCATTTTATCAGGAAGACCTTCAATTCATCTCAGCTTCTTCAGCTCCCTAATCTTTGCTCTACTTGTCAGAAGTGGTAAGAAATATTAACCCACCATAGGAATGGTCTCAAGCCTTGTTTCAAATGTTAGTAATGCATCAACACCCTAAGCTGCATTTTAGATGTCTAAATTCATTCCCTCATTGGGAAGAGAAGGTAGATCGTTTAAACACAAAAACGGACTAATGATAATTGATAATCATGACCTTCTGATCAGACACACGTGCCATTCTCCTGAATTTATTGTACATGAGTGCTGCCAAACATTGACTAAACTTAAATTTCGCTACTTGAGACAAATGCTTTCCATGTTAATTAAGAGAGCCATGTTTATCTCTGACTAATGTTATAGAAAAATGTTCTTCGGAGTGGAGTTCATGGATCAAAGTCAGTGGATGTTTTTAAAGATGCTTATGTAAAAGGGCGCATGTATTTTGTGAATACATAGGTTATTTACATGTATATAAATGGCTTTAGATTTTCTCTAGTGAGCATGTCAAAGAAGTATTTCAAATAGCAATAAAAATGCTATATGACTAACATTCAATATAAGATCTTGGTCTTCTTGGGGAATGTTTATGTTAATGCTTCAAGTGTGCCTTGTTGGAAGTTGAATTTGAATGAGGAGAAATTGTGCCATGAAGATAACTTTTTCTTTCGTGAAATACCTGTTTCTAGAATAAAGCTAAGTGGTTGATGCCATTTTGATCCTGTGAAAGTACTACATTTAGCTAATAAAATGGCCCGGACCCTTAAATGTAAAGTGTGTTATTTTATCAAAGCTTTGTGGTTGTTCGTAGAGTCATGGTGGATAGTTAATTTCACATTGTTTTCCTGCTTTTCAGTATCACTTCTCTTGCTGAATGGCCTTCCCAGCTGTGTTTCAGAGCTATGTTGTATTCCACCAAATGATTACAGCCTCTCATTGTTGGGCCAGGAAGTTTGTTCTTCCTTTTAGCAATACGAATCAGGAGATGAAGTCTATTTGTGCATATAACCCTCTTCTTTTATTAAATTAGGTTTTCCTAGGTTCTTATTCCCACATAAAGACCCACTAGATTTAAATGTGAAAGTTGTGAAGGCATTAAATACATATTGTAAGAATTCTGTCCAAAATATCTGTGGTGCCTCTGGAATTGTCTGAGGGTACATCTAGCCTTGTACTCTTGATTAGTGGTAGCTTTCCTTTGTGAGAAGATCTGTTGGATAAAGGTTCTGAACATGATAAAACCAAGGTGCTACCACTTCTGAGTTGCCTTTGGGCTGTTCACTGAAGCCCTCTTCCCTGTTGAATGGGAAATGAGGAAGGCCATGGTGAAGGATTATGAGGTAGTAGTACTTCCTAGCATCAGGGGTGCTGTTTCACGGGGTTATACAAAGTAAATGTGTGGTAAGAATTAATCCACCTTAAAGAACGTGATAAGAGGGCAGCAGGGGATGAGATGGCTAGACAGCATCATGCACTCAATGGACATGAATTTGATGAAACTGCAGGAGATAATGGAGGACAAAAGAGCCTGGCATGCTAGCATGCAGTCCATGAAGGTGCAAAGCGTTGGACACAACTTAGCGGCGGAATAAGAACAACAAAGGAATGTGTGCAGGGTAATTAGTTTCATAACATACCCTCATTTAAACCCTTAATTTCTTCTGAGACATGGTGTCTGCTCCACACATTTTATTGAAAAGTAGATGTCATGTATGACTAAGCACAAATGAGTCATAGATTCACTGGAATTTGTATTCCTACCCAATGTGACTTGTTCATGAATCAGTTTCCACATCTGTATAATGGAAATGCGACTATATTTGACACGGATGGGATGAGGAGTAAAGTGAAATGTTGCAGGCCGATTGGTTGAGTGAATGGTTCACTGCTAGCAGCAGCCACGTGGTGTTAATATATCTATCGTGGCAGTAGTTGTAGGCGCAAGAATGTGTTTTCTGTTGAGACAGAAAACTTTATCCCTCCACAGAGTTCCAGTATACCTGGATGCAAAGCTCAGTAAAAATGAGCCCTGAAAAAAAAACCCAAAAAACCCTTGAATTCATCAGTGAATGCATAATGGGGACAGTAAATGATTATCAATGTGTTATGAGCAAGATCATTCTTCTTCTTGGGGAATTTTAATTATTTCCACAAAACAACAGTTTGGCACACAGGAGTCCAGTACTGAATTGTGTGATTCAAGTCAGCTTTCTCAGCAAAAGCATCAAGGAAGATGGGAAAGGCTTCTTTTAGAGGGGCAGGACATGGGCAGATTGGTTAGTGGAGGGTGTTCAGAAAATACAGCGAGGAGGTGAGATGAGTCTGCACTTCATAAACTACAGCGCGTAGAATGATCATCCCACAAATAGGCTGCAGACTCAGTGTCCTTCATTTCCTCCGGCTTGCATGTGCTTCGGGGACCCTGGTGAGCACATCTGGCCATTCAGGACTGAGATGTGTGGCACTGTCTACCTGCACGGCCAGCCTGGGGAGCTGAGCACCTGGCCCAGCGTGCCTCGTGACTCTGATGGGGGAGGAGAAATACCTGGATGATGTTTTTCCCCTTGAAACGCTGTAGTGGGGATATGGAACTCTCCCATGTGCCTTCTCTGTTATATGTGTAACATCGATTTATTTACATGAGTGTGCAAATTAATATGAAATCAGGGAGGTTCTTTTTGAGATATTTCAAAGTAAGCATGGGATAATTGGGAAGCTGTTCTATCTCTAGCCACAGATAGATTCCTGTTGTTTCGTTTTAGCATGGATAATCGTTCATTTCTCTTTAACCATAAATTTCTTGAGCAGGTTAATGAAGCGCTGAAATGCCACTTTTTTTTGGAATTGTCTGAGGTATATCTCCCAGTTGCTCATGTTTATAATGTCAATTCAGGTTACCTTGATATTGGAATAGGATATCTGGGTGACTTTTGGGATGGTGTTGAGAAACTACATCTCCCATGAGGAAAAGGAAAGAATGATTTTAATTCCTTTGTAACCTCCTGCCTTCTGTCTGTGTTTTAGAGTTAGGAAAAGACCATTCTCAAGGAATTTTCCTTTCTCTCTTGTCTTAAAAAATAAAGAAATGCAGCAGACAGAGAGGAACATCTCTGTTTAAATAGGCCTGAAGAAAACACAGTTGCCTTATATTCAAATTTGGTTTTAATATTTGCTACTTTTTGGAAGCCAGTTTAATAGCTTCATCTGCTGTGAATAGTTAATACTTGAAAGATACCCAGTGTGTTTTGCTTGGAAATTTTAGTTGTTAATGTGTAACAAATTATCCATAAATATGCAAGGGAAAAACACCTTTGGGATTAGAAAGTTGTTTGACATAACTAATAATGGTAGATCAGTTCACGCTCAGTCATATCCGACTCTTTAGGACCCCATGGACTGCAGCACGCCAGGCTGCCCTGCCCATCACCAATTCCTGGAGCATACTCAAACTCATGTCCGTTACATCAGTGAAGCCATCCAAACATCTCATCTTCTGTCGCCCCCTTCTCCTCCCGCCTTCAATCTTTCCCAGCATCAGGGTCTTTTCCAAGGAGTCAGTTCTTCCCATCAGGTGACCAAAGTATTGGAGTTTCAGCTTCAGCATCAGTCCTTCCAATAAATATTCAGGACTAATTTCCTTTAGGATGGACTGGTCAGATCTCCTTGCAGTCCAAGGGACTCTCAAGAGTCTTCTCCAACACCACAGTTCAAAAGCATCAATTCTTTGGTGCTCAGCTTTCTTTATGGTCCAACTCTCATATCCATACATGACTACTGGAAAAACCATAGCTTTGACTAGATGGTCCTTTGTTGGCAAAGTAATGTCTCTGCTTTTTAATATGCTGTCTAGACTGGTCATAGCTTTTCTTCTTTTAATTTCATGGCTGCAATCACCATCTGTAGTGATTGTGGAGGCCCCCAAAATAAAGTCTCTTACTGTTTCCACTGTTTCACCATCTATTTCCCATGAAGTGATGGGACCGGATGCCATGATCTTAGTTTTCTGAATGTTGAGCTTTAAGCCAACTTTTTCACTCTCTTGTTTCACTTTCATCAAGAAGCTCTTTAGTTCTTCTTCACTTTCTGCCATAAGGGTGGTGTCATCTGCGTATCTGAGGTTATTGATATTTCTCCCGGCAATCTTGATTCCAGCTCGTGTCTCTTCCAGTCCAGCGTTTCTCATGATGTACTCTGCATAGAAGTTAAATAAGCAGGGTGACAATATACAGCCTTGATGTACTCCTTTCCCTATTTGAAACCAATCTGGTTTTCCGTGTCCAGTTCTAACTGTTGCTTCTTGACCTGCTTACAGATTTTTCAGGAGGCAGGTCAGGTGGTCTGGTATTCCCATCTCTTGAAGAATTTTCCATAGTTTGTTGTGATCCACACATTCAAAGGCTTTGACATAGTCAATAAAGCAGAAGTAGATGTTTTTCTGGAACTCTCTTGCATTTTCAGTGATCCAGTGGATGTTGCCAATTTGGTCTCTGCTTCCTCTGCTTTTTCTAAAACCAGCTTGAACACCTGGAAGTTCACGGTTCACGTACTGTTGAAGCCTGGCCTGGAGAATTTTGAGCATTACTTTAGTAGTATGTGAGATGAGTGCAATTGTGTGGTAGTTTGAACATTCTTTGGCATTGCCTTTCTTTGAGATTGGAATGAAAACTGCCCTTTTCCAGTCCTGTGGCCACTGCTGGGTTTTCCAAATTTGCTGGCATATTGAGTGCAACACTTTCACAGCATCATCTTTCAGAATTTGAAATAGCTCAACTGGAATTCCATCACTGCCATTAGCTTTGTTTGTAGTGATGCTTCTTAAGGCCCACCTGACTTTGGATTCCAGAGTGATCACACCATCTTGGTTATCTGGGTCATGAAGGTCTTTCTTTGTATAGTTCTTCTGTGTTTTTTTGCCACCTCTTCTTAATATCTTCTGCTTCTGTTAGGTCCATACCATTTCTGTCCTTTATTGAGACCATCTTTGCATGAAATGTTCCATTGGTATCTCTAATTTTCTTGAAGAGATCTCTAGTCTTTCCCATTGTATTGTTTTCCTCTTTTCCTTTTTCCTCCTTTTCCTCAAAGGAGAAAAGGTCATATCTTTCCTTTTGTCCTTTGCCTTTTGCTTCTCTTCTTTTCTGAGCTATTTGTAAGGCCTCTTCAGACAACCATTTTGCCTTTTTGCATTTCCTTTTCTTGGGGATGGTTTTAATCTCTACCTTCTGTACAGTGTTACAAACCTCCATTCATAGTTCTTCAGGAACTCTATCAGGTCTAATCCCTTGAATCTCTTTGTTACTTCCACTGTATAATTGTAAGGGATTTGATTTAGGTCATACCTGAATGATCTAGTGGTTTTCCCTACTTGCTTCAATTTAAGTCTGAATTTGGCAATGAGGTGTTCATGATCTGAGCCATAGTCAGCTCCTGGTCTTGTTTTTGCTGACTGTATAGAGTTTCTCCGTCTTTGGCTGCAAAGAATACAATCAGTCTGATTTCAGTATTGACTGTTTGGTGATGTCCATGTGTAGCGTCTTCTCTTGTGTTGTTGGAAGAGAGTGTTTGCTATAACCAGTGCATCCTCTTGGCAAAACTCTGTTTAGCCTTTTACCTGCTTCATTTTGTAATCCAAGGCTAAATTTGCCTGTTACTCCAGGTATCTCTTGAGTTCATACTTTTGCATTCCAGTCCCTTATAATGAAAAGGACATCTTTTTTGGGTGTTAGTTCTAGAAGGTCTTGTAGGTCCCTATAGAACTGGGCATAGACTCGGATTACTGTGATATTGAATAGTTTGCCTTGGAAACAAACAGATCATTCTGTCATTTTTGAGATTGCATCCAAGTACTGCATTTCAAACTCTTTTTTTTACTATGAGGGCTGCTCCATTTCTTCTGAGGGATTCTTGCCCACAGTAGTAGATATAATGGTCATCTACCATTAACTCTAAATGAGTTAACTTAACCCGTTCTAGTCCATTTTACTTCACTGATTCTTAAAATGTTGGTGTTGACTCTTGTCATCTCCTGTTTTGAGCACCCAATTTGCCTTGATTCAGGCAATGGCACCCCACTCCAGTACTCTTGCCTGGAAAATCCCATAGACGGAGGAGCCTGGTAGGCCGCAGTCCATGGGGTCACTAAGAGTTGGACACGACTGAGCGACTTCACTTTCACTTTTCACTTTCATGCATCGGAGAAGGAAATGGCAACCCACTCCAGTGTTCTTGCCTGGAGAATCCCAGGGACGGGGGAGCCTGGTGGACTGCCGTCTATGGGGTCGCACAGAGTCGGACACGACTGAAGGGACTTAGCAGCAGTAGCAGCATGGGCCTAACGTTCCAGGTTCCTATGCAGTGTTGCTCTTTACAGCATCGGACTTCACTTCCATCACCAGTCCCATACACAACTGGGTGTTGCTTTTGCTTTGGCTCCGTCTCTTCATTCTTTCTGGAGTTATTTCTCCACTGATCTCCAGTAGCATATCGGGCACCTACCAAGGTGGGGAGTTCATCTTTCACTGTCCTGTCTTTTTGTGTTTTCATATTGTTCATGGGGTTCTCAAGGCAAGTATACTGAAGTGGTTTGCCATTCTCTTCTCCAGTGGACCACATTTTGTCAGAACTCTCCACCAAGACCAGTCCATCTCAGGTGGCCCTATGTGGCATGACTCATAGTTCCATTGAGTTAGACAAGGCTGTGGTCCATGTGATCACTTTGGTTAGTTTTCTGTGATTGTCATTTTCATTCTGTCTGCCCTCTGATGGGTAAGGATAAGAAACCTATAGAATCTTCCCCATGGGAGAAACTAACTGAGGGGAAACTGGGCCATGCTCAGTAAATCTGTAATCCAGTTTTCTGTTGATGGACGGGGCTGTGTTCCCTCCCTGTTGTTTGACCTGAGGCCCAACTATGGTGGAGTTAACGAAGATAGTGGAGACCTCTTTCAGAAGGTCCCATGCATGCACTGCCCAGGACCCTGCAGCAGGCCACCATCAACCCACGCCTTCACTGAAGACTCCTGGACACTCACGGGCAGGTCTGAGTCAGTCTCTTGTGGGTCACTGCTCCTTTCTCCTGGATCTTGGTGTGCACAGGTTCTTTTGCTGCCCTCCAAGAGTCTGTTTCAGTTGTAGAATTGAACCGGGGTCTTCTGCATTGCAGGCAGATTCTTTAGCAGCTGAGCTACCAGGGAAGCCCAAGGTGGATTAATAGTGGTTTCTTAATTGTAATTTTTTAAGGTGGATATTCAGTATTTAGTTTAAACTCTCCCTAAAAATTCTAGTTTCTGTATCTGGATCTTAAAGTCATGTGTATTTCTTGGCTTTGAACTTGGTAGGGCTGAAATGGCAGGTTTGGAAGAAAAACAAAGCAAAGGAATTTGATCCAAGTTAGTTCAAATATAAGAACTTCTACCTGTCACTTAGACTATATAAGAACTTCACCTCCCACTTAGGCTAAATTTCTTGAAGTATTCAAAAACTCTAAGGTAAAAAGTCCCATATTGATTAACTTTTTATTTTCTGTCCCTTCATTAGTTCAGTAAAGTGTCAAGGTGGCTTGAATGTTAGTGAATAATAGTTTCCAGGAGCACTTGATTTCCAAAATTGTAGGTTGCTAACAGTAGACTCCTGATCATGGAAAGTCGTAGCTGGGCCTATCTGAGCAAAGGATAGTTGAGGAACCGGGTCCCATTGAGTATATATCCAACCATTCAGTGAAGAAGATGTTTTCCCCATTTGATAGAGATAATGTTAGGAATTCAGTGTTTTTACAGTAATTTCCTATGTGTGTTACCCATGTTTCTGGTTAAAGAACAGGATTCAAATTCTGCTCATCTTCCTTCCATCAATTTTGGTGATCTGGGTACTGTATATGAATGAAAAAGAAATCTGCATTTTGAAAGAAAAGGAAATTGTAGATTGATGAGTACCAGTAGTTCATGAACAAGTTACTTCATATTCAGTGTTCCTAGAAGTTTGATTGTGTTATATAATACAAGGGAGATGTCACCTAGGTAGATACCCAATTAAAACTTCCACTCCAAATCATTTGCTATAACGGAAGTGATGTGAAACTGATTTGTGGTGTTGGTTGCATAATGTTGTAAATTTACTAAAATAATCGTTGAACTGTATACTTGAAATGGTTGAATTTAAGCATATATGTTATGTACCTCAATAAAGTTGTTTAAAAGCTCTGTCTACATGTATACCTGTGGCGGATTCATTTTGATATTTGGCAAAACTAATACAATTTTGTAAAGTTTAAAAATAAAATAAAATTAAAAAAAAATAAATAAAAGCTCTGTCTATTGTAAACTAAGACTACATTGTTGTTTATATTTGTTAGGCTATTTCTTTACCTGTGTATATATAGCAAGGCACCTAACGCGTTTCCCTGTCCTTGTAGAGTTTGTATTTCAGAGGGAATGGTGAATAGACAACAGACAGTAAATAAATGAAATAAGTGTGTTACAATATGAGAAAATGAGTGCTATGGAGGAAAAGATAAAAAAAAAAAAGGCACACAGGCATGAAGGACACAATTTGAGTGGCAGGACATTGAAAAAAATGACGCGAGTTAAGATCTCGAGAAGGTGAGGGGTTACTTGTTACCTTAGATAGGACAGCGGTGAAATGCTTGACATGTTCAAGGGACAGCCAGGTGACCTGTGTGGCTTTCATAGAGTCAATGCAGAGAGAAGTGGGAGCTGTGATCAGGAAGGTAACAGGGGGCAGGGAGCAGATGTGTGTGGTCTTGCAGACTATTTTCCAGGTCTGGGGCTTTTCCCTCTGAATGTCAAAGGATGCTATTGAAGGATTTTAAGCAACCGAGCAGACATCACTGGCTGCTGGGTGTTGATACCAGAGCAGCAAGACAAGGTGGAAGATAGCTATAGCAGTCCCTAGGAGAGCTGACGGTGACTTGGACCAGAGTGGTAGCAGGTGGAAATGAGCAGAAGTAGTCAGCTTCTGGATCTCGGTGAGGGTAGAGGCTAGCATTTGCCGCTGGCTCTGTTGAGTACTATCAAGAAGGAATGAGGAAAGACATCAAGGGTTTTGCCATGAGCATTGAAGGATGCTTGTAAAATAGCACAGACCACATTGTGTCAAGTTTAGGATAGAGGAAAGCTCTGAAAACTTCTAGGTTTATGCTTGTAATACATGAGATGGGTTCAAGACATGGGTTTTCTGATCAGTTGTCCCCAAGCGGCTGCAGCTTCTGCTGAGCATCTCATGAGGGGTTGGAACAGTAGCCCTCCCAGCTTTCAGGGAAGTGTTAGGCTGAGGTTAACAGAGGTTCCTTGATCCACCCCTACTCTCAGATTTACATATGCCCATTGGGGTTCAGGACCTTTCACATTATCGAGAACTTCAGGCCAAGAGCAGTGCAGGTATTACGTTTTACTGGTTATTGGCTTCAATCGTGTATGAACAGCCAGTGGAGTAGTTTATTTTATTTAACTTCCTATCCTGCAATTATTTCTCTTTGGGATCTCACCCAAGAGTGGAAACAGCCCTAAAAACACATATTGCAAAACAAATTCAGAATGGAATATTAAGTATAGTACTTTAAGTGATCCTTAGAACCACAGTAGTTTAGGGGTTTGGTTTTGTGATCCAGTAGCAATGGCACCCCACTCCAGTACTCTTGCCTGGAAAATCCCAGGGACGGGGGAGCCTGGTGGGCTGCCATCTATGGGGTCACACAGAGTCGGACACGAGTGATGTGACTTAGCAGCAGCAGTGTCTGCCTGCAATGTGGGAGACCTGGGTTCGATCCCTGGGTCAGGAAGATCCCCTGGAGAAGGAAACAGCAACCCACTCCAGTATTCTTGCCTGGAGAATCCCATGGAAAGACGAGCTTGGTGGGCTACAGTCCACGGGTCGCAGAGTCAGACACGACTGAGCGACTTCACTTTCACTAAACATGGTTAAGAGATTGCTGCTTAAAGAACTAGTCTTTTCTTTTGTAAAGTTTTTTTCCTTATTTTTCTGATTTAGGTGTTTTTGCAGGGATTTGGAGAGAAAATTTAGTGCTAATAAATGAAAACAACCTCTTTTACCTAGATATTCAAAAGGTCTACATTCCTTCCTTAGAAGGTGGCCCCACGTTGACTATAAAGCTTGCAAAAAGAATGAAAGCTGATTACAGCACATTCCTCCTCTTTGTCCAGCATCTTCTGAAAATGATAATTTTATATTAAGTCTTTGCCTGCATTAGCAAATTTATCTGCAAGAAAGGGACTTCTAAAACGCTAATTAAAGAGCTTGTTTTTCACAACCAAGAGCCTATTGTTTTGGAAATCACTAAAACATTCTCTCTGGGATGTAGGGTCCCCAAATAAAAAATTCCCACTAAATCCACTATGATGGTGGCAAGAACTCTACTTAATCTTGTTTTGTTCATGGTCAGAGTTCTAAAAGGACAAAAGGAAAAATGTATGTTCTGTCTCCTGCTTAATCCCAAGCTGTGAATCCTAAGTTCAGTTTCTTATTAATAATATTTCTTAGGCATCTTGCTAAATACAATTCTTCATTCAGTTGTCTGAAAAAATAGTTTCTCCTCTCTTTTTCATTAAGCATTTTATATGTACAGAGTCCCGATGTAACTGTGAAATTGTGCTCTGTCTTCTTAATAATGTACCTCAAATGTAGTCAGAAGGAAATTTTTTTTCTCATGGTATTACTGGTACTAAATCACCTATTGAAGAATTACAAGACCGACACTGCACAGCCACACCTTAAGCCAAAGTTTGTTCATTTCATGCACATGTTTAATGCAGTTATTTGCTTTGATACCTTTAAAAGTATCCTTTAAAGTGAATTGATAATGTTTTAAAAAACTTTTATTACCTGAAATTGAGTAGCCCCTCTTTAATATGCTAAAGTATATAATTTTTTTTTTTTTAGATACTCATGTAATTTGCCCATAAGTTATTCTTTCACTCATAATCTCACAGTGTTCATGGCATTAGACTTCTCACGTTTGGTAGGGTAATTCTGGGATATTAAACCTTTCTGTGACCATGGTTGCTTACTTATTTCATTTCCCTAATCAGTCTGCTTAGCTTTGGGCCCCACCTACAGACACATGGTTTTACTGAAAAATGTTAGTACTTTGATAATAGAATTTTCTTTGCTGACTATGAAGAACCAAGGTCAAAGCTACAGGCTAGCAGGCTATTCAAAATTTGTGGAACAGATTTTTGGACCTGGACACATAATCTGAGTTGAAATTGACCTCCAGATTTGGTAACATCAGAACTATCTAGAAGTATCCACCTATTCAAGTATTACTGTAGCAGAATATTTAAAGAGTTGTCTGTGGAGCCATCTAAGTTTGACTTGCTCCCATTACTTGCTAAATGGATTGACCTAAATCAGATCAGATCAGATCAGATCAGTCGCTCAGTCGTGTCCGAATCTTTGTTCCCCATGAATCTCAGCACGCCAGGCCTCCCTGTCCATCACCAACTCCCAGAGTTCACTGAGACTCACGTCCATTGAGTCAGTGATGCCATCTCAACCTCTGTCATCCCCTTCTCCTGCCCCCAATCCCTCCCAGCATCAGCATCTTTTCCAATGAGTCAACTCTTCGCATGAGGTGGCCAAAGTACTGGAGTTTCAGCTTTAGCATGATTCCTTCCAAAGACATCCCAGGGCTGATCTCCTTCAGAATGGACTGGTTGGATCTCCTTGCAGTCCAGGGGACTCTCAAGAGTCTTCTCCAACACCACAGTTCAAAAGCATCAATTCTTTAGCACTCAGCCTTCTTCACAGTCCAACTCTCACATCCATACATGACCACAGGAAAAACCATAGCCTTGACTAGACAGACCTTTGTTGGCAAAGTAATGTCTCTGCTTTTGAATATGCTATCTAGGTTGGTCATAAGTTTCCTTCCAAGGAGTAAGCATCTTTTAATTTGATGGCCGCAGTCACCATCTGCAGTGATTTTGGAGCCCCCCAAAATAAAGTGTGACACTGTTTCCACTGTTTCCCCATCTATTTCCCATGAAGTGATGGGACTGGCTGCCATGTCACCATCTGCAGTGATTTTGGAGCCCAGAAAAATAAAGTCTGACACTGTTTCCACTGTTTCCCCATCTATTTCCCATGAAGTCATGGGACCAGATGCCATGATCTTCGTTTTCTGAATGTTGAGCTTTAAGCCAACTTTTTCACTCTCCTCTTTCACTTTCATCAAGAGACTTTTGAGTTCCACTTCACTTTCTGCCATAAGGGTGGTGTCATCTGCATATCTGAGGTTATTGATATTTCTCCCGGCAATCTTGATTCCAGCTTGTGTTTCTTCTAGTCCAGCATTTCTCATGATGTACTCTGCATAGAAGTTAAATGAACAGGGTGACAATATACAGCCTTGACGTCCTCCTTTTCCTATCTGGAACCAGTCTGTTGTTCCATGTCCAGTTCTAACTGTTACTTCCTGACCTGCATACAGATTTCTCAAGAGGCAGGTCAGGTGGTCTGGTATTCCCATCTCTTTCAGAATTTTCCACAGTTTATTGTGATCCACACAGTCAAAGGCTTTGGCATAGTGAATAAAGCAGAAGTAGATGTTTTTCTGGAAGTCTCTTGGTTTTTCCATGATCCAGGGGATGTTGGCAATTTGATCCCTGGTTCCTCTGCCTTTTCTAAAACCAGCTTTAACACCTGGAAGTTCACGGTTCATATATTGCTGAAGCCTGGCTTGGAGAATTTTGAGCATTACTTTACTAGCGTGTGAGATGAGTGCAATTTTGCGGTAGTTTGAGCATTCTTTGGCATTGCCTTTCTTTGGGATTGGAATGAAAACTGCCCTTTTCCAGTCCTGTGGCCAATGCTGAGTTTTCCAAATTTGCTGGCATATTGAGTGCAGCACTTTCACAGCATCATCTTTCAGGATTTGGAATAGCTCAACTGGAATTCTATCACCTCCACTAGCTTTGTTCATAGTGATGCTTTCTAAGGCCCTCTTGACTTCACATTCTAGGATGTCTGGCTCTAGGTGAGTGATCACACGATCGTGATTATCTGGGTTGTGAAGATCTTTTTTGTACAGTTCTTCTGTGTATTCTTGCCATCTCTTAATATCTTCTGCTTCTGTTAGGTCCATACCATTTTTGTCCTTTATCGAGCCCATCTTTGCATGAAATGTTCCTTTGGTATCTCTGATTTTCTTGAAGAGATCTCTAGTCTTTCCCATTCTGTTGTTTTCCTCTATTTCTTTGCATTGATTGCTGAAGAAGGCTTTCTTATCTCTTCTTGCTATTCTTTGGAACTAAAAATAAACCTTTCTGGGTGTAGTATCTTCAACCATACAATGAAGATAGTATTGTCAGGAGCAAAAAAGATAATCCATGGATTCTGATCTCTTGTCAGTGGCCTATAAATGTTAGTATATAACGAATGTGTGTGAAGTGGTGATTAAAATCTGCTTACTAGGGGGATCATCTTGAGCAGATTAGAATATCCTCTGATCTTCCTCATAATATTGAGTTGGTCAAAAAGTTTGTTTGGACTATTTTATAACACCCTACAGAAAAACCTGAATGAATGCTTTGGCCAACCCAGTATATAATAGGACAATAAGGATAATAGTGAAGTTTATTGCTTACATTTGATTTCAGGAGATGATTCTTGAAAATCACACTGTCTTTAGTGACAGTATCAGTTCTTATTACTCTTCCTGGCTATTTTCTGTGCTCTCAAAACTGTTTCCTTGATCCCGCTCTGGAACGTGCTGATATGAGAGCTCAGAAATATCAGTTTTATTTTTTAAACTTTTTATTTTGTATTGGAGTATAGCTGGTTGAGAATATTGTGATAGTTTCAGGTGGACAGCAAAGGGACTCAGCCATCTTTCTCCCCCATAGCCCCCTCCCATACAGCCTCCATGTAACACTGAGCAGAGTTCCGCGTGCTATACAGAAGCTCCTTCTTGGTTATCCGTTTTAAGTATAGCAGTGTGTACCCGTAGGAATATGGGTTATATATATTTCTTAAAATTTTTTATTGCAAGATAGTTGCTTTACAATATTTTGCTGGTTTCTAACATACATCAGCATGAATCAGCCACAGGTATTCATGTGAAGTATATGTATTATTTTTAACAAAGTTTTTATTTTTAATGGTTTTCTGGTCATCAAGTCCATCTCTGGGCTTTGGGTCATCATTTTGTAAACAGTGTTTCTATCATTCTTGGCCATCACTGGGCTACCACTCCCTGCCACTTAAATCCTGGAATGAAAGTGTGTTTCACCTGAAGAAAAATTCCTTGCTGTTTTTCCTGTACACTTTTGTTTTTCATGGTGACCACTTTCTTGGCTGTCAGTATAAATAGATCCCATCTGTCCCTCCTACAATTGCATTTGTTTCTTTCTCATCACTGATCAGTTCAGTCCCTAAAAGTATAATAGTGATTCCTAAAGTTGATGAGTTTTTCATCAGGAATCTTATTTTGATCACAGATTTCTGGCAGAATGAGAAACAGAGTTGGCCATTTTGTCATCACACTGATTTGCTCTTTTTGTATATTCCCGCTCTGTGCCCCATTTCTGTCATGCAGCCCTTAGTTATCCACTGCCTGCTCTTCCTTGGATGGATAACAGATCAGATCAGTCGCTCAGTCGTGTCCGACTCTTGGATGGGTAACAAGGGTGAGGAAATTAAAGTGTTTCCTGCCCTCTAAGCACTGTGTGCTGATATTTGCAGGAAAGGTCTTTGTTAGCACCCCTACCTCTTTAAAGCTCTGCCATGTGTCGAAAACACTGCTCAATTTTCAAGCACAACCAACACGGACATCTGTATTTCAGAGAAGCCTTGACATCCTATCTCTTGATATTCTTATAGTTAAGATAGCGAAATGAGGATTCACAGTAGATTGAAGAACTCTTCCCAGGAAATTCTGAATAATGCACCACTGGAATGATGGAGAGTTCTATCTTGGGCCCTGGCCTTTTGAGCATTTTTATCGTTGACTTGACAAAGGAGATGGATTTATTAAATTTGTGACTGGCATGTTACCGGGAGGCCTACGTCTGAAATTAGATGACAAAATCAGGATCTCCCCAGCTCCTGTGAGGCAGGAATGATGGGTGAAAATTCAATAGGATGTAGGAGAGAAGCAACAGGCAGTGCAGCCAAAATAAAGAGTTATAGTTGTGCAGACTTGGGTTCAAATCATAGCCTCAGGTACTTGCACTCCAAGTAAGCGAATCTCAGTTTTCCTCTTGTAATAATGGGTATATTAGTGGTATTATTAGTATATTAGTATTATGATGGGATAATGGAAGATAAACTGGAATAATGGAGGATAAAATGGATTGATAGTAGAATGATGAAAACAATTATTCCACAATGATGACTGAAAGACCAACGCTGGACTTGATGACTAGAAAACTTCATTAAAAATGAAACCCAAACTCCTGCAGGTACGCACTGCTATATTTACAATGGCTAATCCTAATATACCACAGGGTTTTCCTATGGGTTAATGACATAAAATTACAATGAGGAACATACGACTTCTCAGTAGTATTGGCTTTTTAAATAGTTGTCTCAGTTTAAAGTTAAAATAGAAGTTCTACTTTCACATGGATCTGACTCAACAATCACATGAAAAAGACCTGTGGGGCACTCAAAGCCTTGCTCTAGGACAACCCAGAGGGATGGGATGGGGAGGGAGGTGGGAGAGGGATTTAGGATGGGGGGACACATGTGGACCCATGGCTGATCCATGTCGATGTGTGGCAGAAACCACCAGAATATTGTAAAGTAATTATCCTCCAATTAAAATAAATGAATTCATAAAAAAAGAAAAAGACTTGAGGATCTGTTTTGCCTACAGAATTCGTCAATCTTTTTCTTCTCAACCTTATTTTGTTACTGACCACTGCCTAGTTAGATATTTTTACAAGATCGTTTTTGTAACACACACTGTCTTTTGTAGGAGTTAGTACTATGGCAGCTCATAGTACTCTTTGTGACTTTTTTAATTGTTCTCAGAACAGCTTCCTTGATCCCACTCTTGAAGGTGCTGCTATGGGAGCTCAGGAAAATGGATTTTATTTTTAATGAGGTTTCAGATATTTTCCCCCTAATCATCCCTTAGCATGTGAAGTTTTAACATTGTAGATAATATCCCCTTAATCACTCCCATCTGATACACACATACATACATGCCTGTGCTTTAAAGATGAAAATTTAGTAATTTATTTTTACTAAAATTTAGTAATTTATTTTAAAAATTTAGTAATTTATTTTCCCACAAAGAACAAACTTTTACCCTACTGGGGTCCCTGTTAGAATGATACCATCATGTATTAAAACCTCAGGACTTTCAGAGTCCGTCAAGAATATACTTAGGTCAAAATCTCAGAAGTGTGTCCAAAATTAAAAAAATAAATAAATAAATAAATTTTTTTGTTGTTGTTAAATAAAGCACTACATGTATCCTCAAAAGAAATATCTTTGTAGATCATATTAGCATCTTCTGTTCATGTGTAAGTACTTTATTTGATGTTCACTGCTTGGGTGTTCATTTCAGCCTTCCACACACATTCATGTACATGCGTCTTTTGATTCCCATCCTGGAGCTAACCACCATTTACAGTTTAGCAAGCTTCTTTGTAATCTTTGTTTTTTGTCACTGGTTTTAATTTTATTTAATATTTTTCTGTACATGATCTGATAATACTTCTGTGGTATTTGCTCTGTAGTATTACCACTGAATGGTATCAGGTGCTCTTCCATGCATGTTAAGTTTCTCTGTGTATGTAAGTTTAACTTTTAAATAGGTTAGTATATTACAAAGGGCATAAAGGAATTAGTAGTGAAAATATTCTGTTCTTATTTCCTCTTCATTTATTAGTATTATGCTTTTCTGAAATATGCTTCCAGGGGTATTTTATATACCTATAGTAAGAAAATATGTGTATACATATATAGTTATATATATGATCATTTATTTTCTCATTTTTTAAAACATAAGCCCACCTGGACCCTCTGTCCATGAAATTCTCCAGTAAGAATACTGGAGTGGATTGCCATGCCCTCCTCCAGGCATCTTCCTGACCCAGGGATCCAAGCTGTGTCTCTTAGGTCTCCTGCATTGTCAAGCAGGTTCCTTACCACTAGCGCCACCTGGGAAGCCCCTAACTAACCTTAACCGTGACTTGTATGAATACAAGTATATGTGAAGAATTAACACCAGGCTCAAAGGAGTGCACATTTTTCCTGTCAATGCACATGTGTGTACTAGGGTGCTTCAGTCATTTCTGACTCTGTGCGACCTTATGAACCCAGCCTGCCAGAATCCTCTGTCCATGGGATTCTCCAGGCAAAGAATACTGGAGTGGGTTGCCGTTTCCTTCTCTGGGGGATCTTCCCAACCCAGGGATTGAACTCACATATCTTGCATCTCCTGCATTGGCAGAGGTGTTCTTTACCACTGGCACCACCTGGGAAGCCATTTCCTTTAAATACTTGTTATCCAATTTTCTTTTATGAAGATTGTTTCAGTCTCTCTGTGGCATAAATAAATGTACTTATTCGAACATATCAGTATATATTCAAACATCTTGGTGTTTACAGATTGAGTGAGTAAAAGAATGCATCTATGCAATTTTAATTTGTGTTTCTTATTATTAGTGTGGCAGAGCAGCTTATCCTATGTTAAGAGCCATTTGTGTTTTCCTTTTTCATTTCAACTGTTGATTCATATCTGTTGCCTATTTTTATGTCTAATTTTGGGTTTATCAGTTTCTAGAAATCCCTTGGTGGAGAAGGCAATGGCAACCTACTCCAGTACTCTTGCCTGGGAAGTCCCATGGACAGAGGAGCCTGGTGGGCTGCAGTCCATGGGGTCGTGAAGAGTCGGATACGACTGAGCAACCTCACTTTCACTTTTCACTTTCATGCATTGGAGAAGGAAATGGCAACCCACTCCAGTGTTCTTGCCTGGAGAATCCCAGGGAGAGGAGCCTGGTGGGCCACCGTCTATGGGGTCGCACAGAGTCGGACATGGCTGACATGACTTAGCAGCAGAATCCCTTGGTATAATATATAAAGACATTTTCCTTTTTTGTGGTTTGAATTGCAAATGGTTTTGCAGATCATTTGTTTTTAGTTGTTTCTTATGGTGCATTCTGCTATCAGAAAATTAAATATTTCTTCAATATATTTGATTTTATTAGTCTTCCTGATGCTTAGGATTTTACATATGTAGAAATACTTTTCCTACTTCAAACTTACTCACGACTGCTGCTTTTACTTTTACTTATTTTAAATATTTAAAACTTGCAACCATTGGGAATTTATCTGAGAATAGGCTTTGTCTACTTTTGAACTGTTAAATATGTAAGTAGTTTGCTTAGCAAGCCCCTACTGTTGGATATTTACATCATTGCCAATTTTTTCATTTTGTAAACGAAAGGCTAGATGGTAAATATTTTAGAGGGTGGTTTTTTTTTTTTTTTTTTTTTTTTTGGTCTCTCTTAAGACTTTAACTCTGAAGTTACAGTCTGGAAAAAACCATGGATAATACATATGTGAACGGCTGTGGCTGTGTTCCAATAAACCTTTGTTTACAAAAACATGCCATAGTTTGTGAACTCTTGTTTTATAGTATGGGTTATTCCCATATATCTGAAATTGACTCCATGGTTTGCCACTATGTGAGGACAAGTTTCCTGGCTTCTGAGCTTCAATTTCTTAACCTGAGAAACAGAAACATGTATACTTGAGACAAGTTTTTTAAAGGCTCAAAGAAGATAAGATATAACATGTTTCATCACGATGCCTGGCACATAGTGACTGTTCTCCAAATGGATTCTCCTTAATGATGTCATTTGATGGCTGTATACTATTAAATATCACTCAGTCATTTTTAGTTGGGCTGGGACTAGAGTGTAAAAAAAAACTCAGTAATCAAGAGAAATTACATTTTAATGCAATATTTGCGATTGCTGGTTTTTCCTTTTGTCTCAGCCTCCAGTAGGGCTTTGTACAGGACTTTGCTAATGATAATATCTTTATTTTTTTTTTAATATTTTGCTCATCATATGTGGGTTTTTTTTTTTTTTTTTTTTTTTTTGCATTCACTTCAAACTTTAGAATACTTCATTGGAATATTATCTGTTTTGATACCTAAGTTTTGGTGAGGGCTTCACCTTATTGCTGGCCCTTTTGATACTTAACTTATTGAGTGCCTTCTGTGTACTGCGTGAACCAAGTAGTCAAGGATCTAACATCATGGAGGTTATTTTCTCACGAACTGTATACTGGAAAGAGAAATGCACGAGGTCAAGGAAATACAGCTTGGATGAGGAGACTATTTTAAATAGCTAAGTTAGCAGAGTGTCCTGTGATTTGATGAACTGAAAGGAGTTTGTGTTCGTTTCTTCACTGTCACTGCTGCGGATTTCTCCAGGTTTTCCGTATAGATCCCCTTCGTTGGATGTTACCCACACTATAAATTGATTGAAATAGAGGAGAGTGTAAATTGAAGTGAACTATTCCCAATATGTCACGGAGGCACAGAATCCATCATGTTGTTTTGGCTTCACCTCATAAATGTGGCACTTTACGTCTAGACATTTCCCCAGATGGCACTCAAGAGTTAATACATTTTGGAGCATACATTCCTCCTTTTATAGTTGTTGCAGGAAGGGTGTGAATCATCCTGTCTGTACCCTCTGAAGTGCTTCCCAGACCCACACACCCCCTCCACCCCAGCTCAGCTGTTGAGTGAACACCTCATAAAATGATTTTTAATTCCTTGTTCTTTTCTTCTCAGCCCTTATATCATGGGGTTGGTCTGTACAGTCTTAGCCCTTGCAAGCACCGAACTCCTAAACTGTGTCTGGAAATCTTTCCCTGTTCCTTCTCATGATGGGGACTTCTCATAAACTGAAGTAGCTTCTGTTCTACAACAGTGTGAGACTAGGTGCTTGCTGTAGAGAGAAATGGTGTGAAAAAGGCCTTCCACTCAAAGACAGGAAGTCCCAGCACTGTCTGAGCCAGATTGAACTAGACCCTAATTGTCTTGTTTGCCCCACCCTGAGATGAAATTGTGACCTTTGGGAATCATGCGTGGTCACCTTGGCAGGTCTTTCCTAGGTAGTGACTTGTGTTGTGTCTTGTCTCTGAGGCCGAGGCCTTCAGAGAGAGGCATCTGGTCCCATTAAGTCAGGGATTCCTTTCTCATGACCTCTGTTACCCACTGTGAATTCATAGCCAGGGACTTCAGGACCTCTTCTTTTGTCTAAATGAGATCTTAAAAGCCTTACCCAAGTTTATCCTCTCCTCCAGGGAGAGAGGAAAGGAAGGAAGGGGAATCAAGCGATGTTATCCTTATACATTCCATCCAGCATGCGTTCCTGATTTTTATCTTTATAATTTGACATTTTCTTCCTAGTGATGAATGTGGAAAGCGCTGAGTGATTTAACTGTTGGTATTTTTAAACTAACATTCTGATTATCTCCTATATTTCTTCAGTCACAAATAGCAGAAAGCCTAATCAAGAAGTTTTGACTACAAAGACACTTAAAATTGAGAAGTCTAGAGATCAGATTTGAATTTCAGCGTTTGTTCGGTCAGGTCCTGTCCCTTCTTCTCACCGCCTGCCTTTTTCATTGTCAGCTTTGGCCGCCAACCCATTCAGTCTTGGTTCAAAGTCAGTCCATTCCTTGCCTCTTCTCTGTTCCCATTCAGGGAGGAGGAAGGCTGTTCCCTCAGACTCAGAACTAAAATCTGAAGCCTGGTTTTGAATATTGTTGTTCGGTCGCTGAGTCGTGTCTGACTTTCTGGGACCCGATGGACTGCAGCATGCCAGGTTTCCCTGCCCTTCACTATCTCCTGGAATTTGCTCAGAGTCATGTCCATCGAGTCAGCGATGCTATCTAACCATCTCATCCTCTGCTGTCCCCTTCTCCTTTTTCTTTCAGTCTCTCCCAGCACCAGGGTCTTTTCCAATGAGTCAGTTCTTTGCATCAGGTGGCCAGAGTATTGGAGCTTCAGCTTCACTATTAGTCTTTCCAATGATTATACAGAGTTTATTTCCTTTTGGATTGACAGGTTTGGTCTCCTTACAGTCCAAGGGAGGGAGTCTCAAGAGTCTTCTCCAGTACCACATTTAAAAATCATCAGTTATTCATGCTCACCCTTCTTTATGATTCACCTCTCACATCTCTATATGACTAGGAAAAGCCATAGATTTGAATATACAGACCTTTGTCGGCAAAGGTTAGATTGAATCATATCAATTCAGTTCAGTTCAGTCGTGTCCAGATCTTTGCAACTCCATGGACTGTAGCATGCCAGGCTTCCCTGACCATCACCAACTCCCGGAGCTTGCTCAAACTCATGTCCTTTGAGTCAGTGATGCCATCCAACCATCTCATCTTCTTTCGTCCCCTTCTCCTTCTGCCTTCAATCTTTCCCAGCATCAGGGACTTTTCCAGTGAGTCAGCTCTTTGCATCAGGTGGCCGAAGTATTGGCGTTTCAGCTTCAGAACCAGTCCCCATGAATATTCAGGACTGATTTTCTTCAGGATTGACTGGTATGATCGCCTTGCTGTCCAAGGGACTCTCAAGAGTCTTCTTTAAACCTCCCACAAAAAACATTTCCTCTGAGCAGGAAAATCCCCTCTACTCAGTGGTTTAGTCCTGAATTAACACTCCTTCCTGAGTCAGTCTCTTGTCAAGGACAGTGGAATTAAACTAAGGGCCAGATAAGCAATCAGGTGCTAGTTATGGAGCCCTGGAGCAGGGTCACATCATCCAGAATTTAGTTTTGGTTGTGGTTTCCAGGTGAAAGTACAGATAATCACGCTTACCGAGCTCTATTAGTATGTGTCATGTACTGGTGGATGCACTCTGTAATTATTTGTGTAATCCTCACCAGATCCTTGTGGTTATTTCCAGGACTGTATACAGTGAGAGTGAATGTTAGCTAAAATGTAAACAAAATTTAATATGCCTGTTTGATTCTTTCAGGTGTTACAGGAAGTATTCTTGTAATATTTAGAACTCTTTGGAGTTTTAGAGATGATCTGGAGATCAGTAACATGACTGCTTTTTAGCCCTTTTTCCATTTTTCATATATACAGTGTTTAACTTATAACACGTAGTTAGCTACCAGGGGTGGAAAATGCAGAAAAATCATAAGTTAAGACCCATAAACTTTTTTAATTAAAAAATAGAACAGTTTAAATACGTGGTTTAGATTTGGGAGAAAAAACATTAATTATACTGTTAGGTTTAAAAATGAACATATATTATTTTTGGATTGTTGCTGTTGGTTAAAAGTAGACACCAAGATGCCTGGACCAAGGTAATGCTTTTAATGTAAATTCCTTGAGGGAGGCATTAATAAGCATATTTGACTAGTAACAACATATAACATGTATATTAGTTTTGTTTTTAATTAGATTTAGACAGAATTCATTATTTTTAATGGCTTTTCATTAGTGAATAGAAACCATTATTTGGATGTGTTATTAGTAAAATAAATTCAAGGTGTATGCTTATTTTCTGCAAAGAATCTCTTATGTATTTAAAGAAACCATTGTTTGGAATACAAATCATAGACATTTGAAATTCTTTGCTTTTAGACAAAAGTATGATTTATATGCTTTAAAGATAGCACTTTTATCTCTTTTTCTCAGCTCAGGTGTTAGTAGTGAGCTACATTGAAGTGAGATGGTTTACTTACACTACAGAAAAGTCGTATTGCTAACCAGTTATATTTGCTCCTCTTCATTTTTCAAGTAATATTGTTGGAGATGTGGAGGGGGGTGAGATGTGTCTCTCAGATTTTTATTTTTCTTTGAACACATTAGCTTAGTTTGGGTTCAGAATTTATACATGTCAACCAAGTTCTTAAATATGCCTTAAAGAAGCAATGCCCATTAAGCAGGACCTCAGATGTGAGCCCAAATTTACAGTATTTGCCATTATTTTCACATGGGGAATTGTCTACCTTAAACAGGCCAGTTGGAATTAATCTCCCGTTGTGTGATTTATTTACCCTCCTGTAGAAATATGTCTTCTTGGTGCTAGTCTACTGCGTTGTAAGCATCTCAGAATGAGAAAATACAGTGACTTGTTAATGGTACACCATGGAGGTAGAGGTGGGTTCTTTTCATGCACAAATAAGCCGTAAATTAAGCTAATAATGTTTTTCCTTGGCTATAATTTGTCCAACTTTTGGAGGTTTTTATGTAACCTTAAATAATGAGATACCCTTCTTTAGGCCACCTCTCTTTTCCTTTGGCATCGCTCTGTGCAAATTTCTTTCTTACAAAGAGCGTATGACAATAAGCACAGCATTATCTGTAAATCAGTATCCATCTCCTTCATCCACTAGGCCATAGAGCTACCCCCAAATATGTAACAGTAAAGTCAGTAAAATCTAGATATTAAAATGTAGCCCACTTAACAACACTTAGGTTTTATTTGCTTTCTGTGAGTTTCATAAATATGTCTTCCTCTTTCTTCCAACCTTTATTCAGAACTCATGGGTTTTCTGACTAATTTCCATGTTTGGTTCCATTATTCAGTCTCAAATACCACATTGCAGTTTTGGTCTCGGCTCCTAAATCTTCTTTGGTCTGTGACAGTTTTTTATTGTCTTTCCTTGCTTGTCATTACCTCAAGGTTTTTAAAGGACTATTGGCCAAGTGTTTTGTAGAATGTTCCGTTCTTCAGTTTGGGTTTGTCTGATGTTTTCCTCATCATGGGGGTTATGGATTTTTAAAAAAGAATCCAAGAGTGGTTCTGTACCCTTCTTACCACATCCTAACAGGATGTGCATGATAATCCGTGATACCGAAGGTGGGGTTGACCTCCACCACTTGGCTGAGATGGTATTTACCAGGCTTCTTCATTGAGAAGTTGCCTTCCCCCCCCTTTTCTGCCTTATTCTTGGGAAGCTAGTCCCTAAATGCAGCAGGTGCTAGGATTAAACTTCACTTCCTGAAGGGGTCAGCTGTACTTCTGACTCTTGTCCTCTGCCCATGTGGGAAGCACTTGGACCTAGTAAATTTCTCTGCACTTCTGATGTAAATTTCTCTCCATCAAGTGTCTGTCCTCTCTCCCTGTGTAGCGCTTAATGCCTGCCTCCACCTACCTTAGTCCTTGCTTGGGTGCACAGTTATTTCCTTCATTATATATGGTTGGGTTCTTGAGGGATTGCTATGTATTTTATAACACAGTAACAGTGGCAATAATCACACCAGCCACCACGTACTGAGTTTCTATTGTTTTTTTTCTTATCCTGAGTATCTTCTGTGGATTATCTCATCTGATCCTCGTAACCAGCGTTTGAAGTCAAATCACTGATGTTCCCCGTTCGTTGTACAGATGAGCTGACAGAGGCATCCGTCGCATCTCCACCCCGCAACCACCATTTCTTAGCACTGAGCCTGGTACTGAGCATTTGTTGAGTCAGTGTTGAAGTGACTTTGGTGATGAAGTAATGAGCAAGACTAAGTTTCCTACTTGATTGACCTTTGATTAGAGAGCTCTGCTAAAGTGTAGAAAAAATGAGCATCTTGAGAATAATCGTTTCCCAAAAGGTTTAGAAAGCAAAATTTTATCCTTTCTTTTAAAAAACCTTAATTGCCATTGGTGGACTTGTTAAGTTTGCGCATAGATTCTATCCTGCATATCATGTCTTTGCTGATACAGTGTTACTGTATCACTGTTCAGATTAATGTAATGTCTTAATGAAGAAATGAGTGTTTACTTTGAAAGCTGACATCTTGAGTCCAGGAAATGAAGACTTAGGAAGAAATCAGCAGATAGAAGTGTAAAATTAAAACCCAAGTAATGACAGAGAACATGTCATAAGAAGACAGACCTATGGAAGATTGCTTAATGTCATCTTCCAATCTATGTGTTTGTTGTAAAAATATGTATACTAGGAGCTCATTGTCTATACGGTTCTATGCTAGACAGTAGAATCAAGTCACACAACGTAGAGAAGGAACCTGTTCTCATAGAGTAATGAACTGGTGGGGAAGCCAGATACTAAAGAGTAAATAATTACATTCATGATCAGACGTCCTTAGGAAAACAAGAACCCATTGCCAGGAAAATACAGAATCCTGTGCATTTCTCACGAAAGCCTCCTTGGCAAGGGGATATTTACACTAAGGTCAAACCTTCAGCCAGGAGTTTCAGATGTATTCATTGAATTTATTAAAAGGAAAATACTGGGAATTCCCTGGCAGTCCAGTGACTAAGACTCCACACGTCTACTGCATGGGGCATGGGTTTGAGTCCTGGTCAGGGAATTTAGATCTCCCTTGTGTCCAGCCAAAAAAAAGAAAATATTTTTCATTCTAGATTGAGGGAAAGTCACTGTTAAATTCCCTTGGTACTAATATGTTGGCAGTATGTCTCAATCAGAGCTAATTCATACTAGACTCTTAACAGGTGAACAGGGAGTTGCTCTTGGCAGCCAAGCTACCCTGAGGTTTCTACCTCTGAGCCCCATGCCTCCCCTTTTTGAGAAGATAGCCTTGCATATTAGATTGTCATGTCGGATGCTCTAAATAGGTCCAGCTGTTAAAAACGCAGATATTCTAAGAAAGAGTCAATAAGAGGAAACAAAAATGTACATGACTTTTCTTATTTTAGGTGGGTAATCCCAGACCTGAGAGAGGAAAGCTTCTTGCTAATTGTTTTCCCTCCTTCGGAACTAGGTTTCAGTTAACCACAGTGGTTTGGTTTGGTTTTGAGTCATGTTTTTAGCTTAAAGGCATTTACTCATAGTTTTGAAAAACAAAGCATTCAATGCTATGAGACTTGTGCATCTGGAAATGATTAATGATATAATTCTCAGTCCTTTATAAAGTGTCTGAACACTGAAGAGATTTATACAGTGTGGAACGGCGGTGGTGCTTCAGTGTGAGAATAGGTAATCGATACCTGCAAGCTTGGAAAAAGTGTTCTATTTCCTCCACTAATGACATAAGGGGTTTTTGCAAAGCAAGGGTGTCTGGAGCATGAAGCACTAAAGAAGAATTAATTTAAAATCTGAAGTGGAAGATCAGTTTCAATTAAAATTGCACTTGAGCAGATATTGGGTAGAAGTGTGAAAGCAAGCATGGTAGTTGGCTTAAATCTTCAGATTGTTACCAGTGAATAAATGAATCTCACTGATATGAACCCTAATTATATTTTTATAGAGTGCTAACTTATATTTCACCCATGTCTGGCAGGTTATGAGAAATAATGTGAATGGCAAGTATCTATCAGAGGTTACATAGTATTTTTTTTTATTATTAGTAGTAGGATAACTACCAGGTGTCTAGGTGTTTTTACAAATGATGACTTGTGTTCTTAGTTCTTTGGAGTCACTTGTGTTAGAATTGATTTTTTACCATGCATTTTTTTTCATTGAGTGTAATTTTATTGTAGTGAGTTTCTGAAAGACATTATATACATACATACACACACACACAATATTCTAACACTTTGGTTTCCATATTTCCAACATACAGGCCCAGTTGTAGCTTAGCTAGAATTAACATGGTGTTCAGCTATCAAATACATCAATGACACTTTATTCAATTTTTTAAGGAGTCTTTTTGGTATGTGGAAGAAAATGTAGAGCAAATAGGATAATTGGAGCCATTCCCGTCCACTTTCCTCTCCTTTTTTTCTTCAAGTGTATTGATGCAAGGTGAAACATACGCATGCACACTCTGTTCCTTCGTGACTCATCTCACACAGTCTTAGGGAATTTGACCAAGGGGTGACATGACATGAGGAAATAGTCCTTGATAATTCCTAATGTAGCTGGAATCCTACAGTAAAGGAAATGGTGATGCTAACTTTTTGCAGAAAGTCTTCTGGCACTTACAAGGAATTTTGAAACGTGACCTGAGGTCACTGAATCTTTGCCCATCAGTGAACATGTTCTTTCTGATAGTCTTTTATCTTAGTCTTTGGGATGTGGATTAGGGAAGAGGACCCAGGCATAGAGTGAGGCTGAGCTCTTTGCCAGACAGCAAGCATCTGAATCATTTTGGGGTCAGCTTTGTCAGTTACTCTTGCAGCCATGAAGCTTCCATTACTGTGGCTGAAAAGGTTTTTTGTGGTCACCCCTTTGTTCATGGTACCGCTGTTTGTATCTGCTGTGAGCTGTATCAGACTTAGGGGAATGGGGAAATCCATGGTCAGTGAGTGTGTGGTGGGTGTTGGGCACAGGTATCGACTCTTACTTGGTAGCAGGGAGACCTGAGATGTCCTCCTGTCTTCCATCATGCAAGGCTAAGTATGGAATGAGGCAGAAAGGAGTGGGTTCATGGATGAGTTGATCACCTAAAGTCACTTTGGCCATTCATCCTCTTTTATTTGATATGTGAAGAAATTTAAAGCTAAAAAAAAAACCTGCTAGGAATACAAGTATGTGTATATGTTTATTTATACACATACTAAACTGTATTGATTGAGAAGCCTAAGTTTTATCTTCTAATCATTATACAGTTATTATATGCTGCTATATATAAAATAGATAATTAAGAAGGACCTATGGTATAGCACTGGGAGGTACTCAATATTCTGTAATGACCTCTGTGCAAAAAGAATCTAAAAAAGAATATATATGTATATATATAATTGAATCAATTTGCAGTACACCTGAAATGAACACAACATTATAAATCAACTGTACTCCAATATAAAATAGAATATTGAAAAAATTATACCGTTTAGACCTATTCTGTATCTGGTTTTCAAACAAAAAATTTTTCTTAATCTCTCTAGTAAATGATGTTTTTTCTAGTTGACTACTGCTGCTTTGTCATGTCACGAAGGTTGTAAAATTTTCTCTCCCTATGCCTGCTTGACACTCATTAGGGTTATGCATGATAGCTGCATTCTCTTTGTCTATTTCCGTGGCATATGTCCCTCCAAAATGTTTATTTATATGAATGCTGAGTCCAGTCTTAAGGTAGCTTTGTATATCCCCAGCTCCTATGACAGAGAGGGGCTGAGAAAGAGAAGTGGGTGCCTTAATACATATGTGTTCAAACTGGGAAAAATCTCACGATTAGCCAAAGGAAAACCATATCCTATTGACTACATTGTTTGTAGTGACTCTCATCCCGTGTTGTGTTGCTTCTAATTTTTTTTCCAGTTCAGAAATTCCTAGATACATAACAAAAAGTTGTGTTTCATATAATGTTCACAATAGCAGAACATGTTAAATTGATGAAGGTGTTTTCTTGTGAATAAATGCTCTGTTTATTTTAGGAAAATTATTTTTAAAACAATTTTTTTTTAATGTGAATAACTCTGACAACCCTTCTGCTCAATTTTCTTAATTGGGTAACAGAAAAAAAAAAAAGCAAATATTTGATTACAAATCAAGAAGCAAAACTGTCTCAAGTAACATTTTTTTCTTACCTTTTCTTGCCCTACCCAGCAAGTGGCTTGGGCTGATAGCTTTCCAGTGGACTAACATCGTTAGGGTGGGGATACGTAGGACAGTGTATCTTGGCAGATGATGTGCTTGACTTGTGTGTGTCTTATTCATTCCATCCGTGCACTTTGAGCCACAGGAGTTGAAGTCTTGTTTTCTCTTAACAGGTGCCTACGGCCCTGAGTACTGGGTCACGTCCAGCGTCAGCTGTGGGGGCCGTCAGCAGTCGCCTATCGACATTTCAGACCAGCACGCACGCATCAGTGAGGAGTACCAGGACCTGCAACTTGATGGCTTCGACAACGAGTCTTCTAACAAAACCTGGATGAAAAACACAGGGAAAACAGGTACAGCGTCTTCTTTACCTGTCTGTAGGCCAGCGTGAAATGTTGCTGGTGTCTCTGGTCTGTACCTTAACCATGACTTGGTCCTTTAGTTGTGCACGTTCCTACAGAGAACGTATAGCTGAGTGAGAGCTCTGGAATTGACCCTTGGTTTAAGAACTGCTGCTTGCTGTGTGATTTTGGGCAACCTGCTAACAACTTTGTGCTTAAAGATTTTTTTTTTCAATGTGATAGGGTAAAAATATAAAGATAAAAACACATATGGATAATGAAATTGTATCAATCTCATAGAATTGTTAAAGATTTGAGTGGGTCAGTCCATGTAAAGTATATAGAATGAACTTTGAGACCTCTGTTCTAATATGGTGACCACTAGCCATATGTTAGCTATATTTAAATCTAAATTAATTAAAGCTCAGTAAGATTAAAATTTATTCCATGTATAGTTTTGTTTTTGTTTCCTGCCTTCTTAGGGTGTCTGTCTGCAATGTTGGAAAGCAGAGGAGACACACGTTCAGATCTTTGTATTTTGGGGGTAGAGGTGGGGGAATCACCTTTATTTTTTTCAGCTTTGTTAAGATATAGGGCTTCCCAGGTGGCGCTAGTGGTAAAGAATCCACCTGCCAGTGCAGGAAATGCAAGAGACATGTATTAGATCACTGGGTCAGGAAGGTCCCTGGAGTCAGAAATAGCAACCCACTACAGTATTCTTGCCTGGAAAATTCCTTGGACAGGGAAGTCTGGCAGGATATAATCCATGGGGCTGCAAAGAGTCAGACACAACTGCGTGCCTGCGCACACATTAAGATATAATTGGCATATAACATTTTGCCATTTCATTTTATTGGTCATTTCTTCTGCAGTGCAGAGCTTTTTATTTGGGTGAGTCTCATTTGTTTGGTTTTGCTTTTGTTGCTTATTCTCTTATCATATCCAAATTACCAATGACATGACCAATGTCAAGAAGCTTTTTCCCTATGTTTTCTTGTAGGAGTTTTATAGTCTCAAGTCTTACATTTACGTCTTTAATCCATTTCACGTTACTTTTCATGAGGGATGTAAGGTAGTGGTCCAGCTTCATTCTTGTATGTGAATGTCTCATTTTTCCAACACCATTTATTGATGAGGCTATCCTTTTCAAACCGTTGAGTATTCTTGGCTCTTTTGTTAATTATGAGCAAATATTCCTATGTGTGGGTTTATTTCTTAGAATCTAGATTTTATTACATTGGTTGATGTGTGGTTTTTTTTTTTATGCCAGTTCCATACCATTTTGATTATTGTAGCTTTGGAGTATCATTTGAAATCAAGAAGTGTAATGCCTCCAGCTTTGTTCTTCTTTCTAAGGATTCCTTTTCTTATTCAGGGTCTTTGGTGGTTTCATAGGAATTCTAGGATGGTTTTAACTTTTTCTATGAAATACGCCATTGGAATTTTGATAGGAATTTCAAAGAACCTATAGATGTCTTTGGGCAGTATTGTACTAGCCACGTTTCATGTTTAGTAGCCACATACAGCTAGTGGCTACCATAACAGCCTGCATGGTCAGAGAACATTCTATCATTACAGAAATTTCTACTAGACATCACTGTGCCAAATGCACAGATGGAAATGCATTTCTTATCTCCCTTGAGAATTTGATTTGTTAATATTTGTTTTGTATTATAATACAGATGAACACTGTCTTATCCCTTTGTGTATCAGACCAGCAGTTTGATCCTCTGGCTTCCTTTTACCTACCTCACCTTTCACTTAGGGTCCATGAATACGAAATACCACATTTTCAGAATTGCTAATGCAAAATGCTTCCCTCTTAATCACTACCATGCATATAACAGTTACAGATTGTTGATGGAAGTAGCAGAGATTGCCTTGCTGTGCCCCACTGTTTGATTTGAAAATAAATGTGTGGGTGTTATATTACATTTGTGCCTAGTGTTAACTGGGATTCTGTGGTGCCAAAGGTATTTTTTCTTATCTTATTTTTCTACTCTTATAACCCAACCCATTATAACTGACTCACTCTCTCTGTCTTTGAAACGATCCTTTTGTAACCAAGGATGTCAGTACAGAGCACTCGTAGCAATCCCTCCAGGAGCCTTGGCTGCCTGAAGCCCTCATGCGAAGCTAAAATGACTTCATTATCTGCCTTTTTGTCCCATTCATGTTGTGGGTCACTGAGTTGCCTTTAAAAAAAAAAAAATGTAAATGGCTGCACGTACAACTTTAGGGCTCTATTTTCTTTCTCTGAACCAGCATTTGTCAGAAATTTTTTTGTGGCTGATTGCTTTGGGTTGGTCTGACTTGATCTTAGAATTGTTTTCCACTCAACACAGTGGTTCCTGGCTTCGAGTTCTTTTTCATAATGTCCCCATAAAAAGGTCTTCGAGCATTATAGCAGGCTATCTTCCCCGGTACCTCGATTCATCCATTTGAGCATCTGCTCAGAACAAACTTGTATACTGGTGATATTATTTGTACACACCTTTTCACCTGCACCTTTCTACTCCCCGAGTTTAGATGGTGTGTTTATAGTTACAATTCAGATTTTCTCTAACAGTAGCTCTGCTTTGTGTTTCAAATGTGAGTGTCCTTTGGAGATCCGTGATGGGAATATTACCCTACAGACAGTCTGAATGTGGCGGACGAGAGCTTTGCTCTGCTGGGGTAATCAGATCTGGGGTTGAGTGCCACCTTGGTGCCACATTCCAGAAGCCTGCCAAAGGCAATTTGCTGGGCTCTCTGATACGGTTTTCTACTTGACTTGGAATGCTTGACAGCCTTCTGCAAAGATAACATGTTTCAGTGACAGCTTTCAGCTTGGTATCTCCAATGACAGGTTTTAGACAAGTGTAGGGTTCAATCAATGCAAGTTGATTCATGACCTTGGTCTTCCAGAAGCTGATTATCAATATCTGTCACTCTCCTGGCCTCCAGAGTGATCCACAAGTTGTTGCCTGTCTGTGGGCGCATGCGCCTGACTTTAGAGCACAGCCATCCAAATATGAACGCATCTGTCTCTGAAATTCAGAAGCACGGCTTTCTGAGAAGCAGAAATAAATCTTTGTTACTTCTCAAACTGTGCTTATGACTTCAAAATTTATGACATCACACTAGACAGGCTAATAGCCCATGAATAATCAATCTATGATCTTTTTTTTAAGTACCAACAATTTACAAAAAATTAATTTATTTATTTTAATTGGAGGCTAATTATTTTACAATACTTGGGTGATTTTTGCAATACATTGACATGAAATAGCCACGGGTGTACATGTGTCCCCCATCCTGAGCCCCCCTCCCACCTCCCTCCCCATCCCATCCCTCTGGGTTGTCCCAGTTCACCAGCTTTGAGTGCCCCGTTTCATACATCGAACTTGAACTGGTCATCTGTTTCACATATGGTAATATACATGCTTCAGTGCTCTTCTCTCAAATCATCCCACCCTTGTCTTCTCCCACAGAGTCCAAAAGTCTGTTCTTTTTATCTGTGTCTCATTTGCTCTCTTGCGTAAAAGGTTATCGTTACCATCTTTCTAAATTCCATATATTTGCGTTAATATACTGTATTGGTGTTTTTCTTTCTGACTTCACTCTGTATAATAGGCTTCAGTTTTATCCACCTCATTAGAACTCATTCAATTGTGTTCTTTTTAATAGCTGAGTAATATTCCATTGTGTATATGTATCACAACTTTCTTATCCATTTGTCTGCTGATGGACATCTAGGTTGTTTCCATGTCCTAGCTATTGTAAACAGTGCTGCGATGAACATTGGGGTATGCAGTGTTAAATGTAAACATCGAATTGTATCTTCTGTTCTCTTAAAAGAGTTTCAATGTATGTTTCTCTAGAAACTTGGGTGCCTGAAAACCTGTCTTGTTCTTTTTTTTTTTAAATATGCATGAACCTAGGAACAGCTTTATTCTCCTGTTCTTAAAATGCCAGATGAGTTCATAAATATTCCAGCATTTTTAGAGAAATGAGGATCCATTTGCCTTGTCTGTTATGTCTGGATCATATAAACTGAGCTGAACACAGTACAAATACAGGGCAGGATGCTGTGTATCTGAATTAACTGTCGGAGTTGATAATACCAACAGTGAATCATATTGATAGGCAAGCTGGATAATATTAGTTTAAAAAAGTACATATCATTGTACTTTAGTTTTATAAGATTTGACTGTTTGGAGAAACTGAATAGAGGGGACACAAGACCTCTATATTATTTCTTAGAACTACATGTGGATCTACAGTTATCAGGAAGATTAAAAGTTTAATTAAAAAAATTTTATATCATGAGCCACATTGTTGTTGTTATCATCATTCATTTTGGATCTAACTTTCTTGCCTAGATGCCAAAAAACCTTATTTTTCTTCAGTCATTAATTTTTGAGCCCCAAAAGTCTTTTCTTGAAACTTGCACTTCTACAAAATAAATTCAGGAAGAGATACTTATTTTTTCTGTTGGAAATTTACAGGTCACTTATCTGTAAAATAGACTGTCTTGTGGATATTAAAATATGAATACAGAAAGTTAATATTTAAAGTGGCCTGTTACATACAGACAGTAACTTTCCCATAAAACAGTTTTAATGTTCATATCTGTCTTAACCTGTGGAGAGGACCATATATATCCAATCCAGCATAATCAGTAGAGCAATGTGGTTGTCCCTAGTCCACTTCTCGAAAGTTGTCTAAAATATCTTTAGAAGTCAGATATCATCTCTCTGTTTCTTTCTGAACAGCCGTAACTCTCTATTGTGCCAGTTCTCATTTGATTTCATCTAAAGTTATTTCCCTTTCTTTCATTTTTGTAGAATGAAAAGATAATGCATTCAACAAGAACGTTTCAAGAGAATCTTGCTGTTCCTAGCATTAGCTTCTAACTAAATGATTGGAATTTAAGATGTAGATAGTGGTCCTGGTGTATGTTAATAAGCCATGGTCTCCTGCGAGTTTTAACTATTTGGAGGGTGTTTATTTTTCCACCTCTTTTTCTTTTACCTTACACTAAGGACAAAGAGTAAATACATTTGCCAAAATGCACATTACTACTGTTTTCGCACTTCATATTGGTTTGCTCTATTTTTTCTTTGCCTACATACTTTCTTATTTGTCTACATATACCTGACATAGATGGATTTAAAAAGTAGTTGTTAAATTCCTAGAAGTAGATCCACAATTGGGAAAGTCTGCATAGATAAATTGTGGAGGAACCATGTCCTAATATGTTGCTGAGCCCATATAATTCAGACAAAGATTAGGAGACTGTTGCATCTACTGTATTTCACCTAGTCCTTGGAGCTTTTATGATAAAGCAGTTCCATAAGAACCCACAGGTAAACTAAGTCTCAATGAACAGTCTCACCGCAGGCTGGTAGAAAGAGAAAAATACAATCTTAAAAACAACCTCACTCATTTCCACATGCTAGTTCCGTGGCTGATCACGTCACCTCAGCTCAGTGCGAGAGGAGCATTTGACGCTGCTTCTCTTTTTGCTCACATGGTAAGCCCCAGTCCACCCCCAGCCAAGCGAGTGTCTGACCAGAATGGACACTCTACATTCATTGCAGTTGCTGCTTGACCAACTGCTGCCTCCATGGTGCCCTGAAGAATCAGTGTTTTGAGCAAGGTTGATGGAGAAACTGACGCGAGCCTTACTTAGAGCCATCATTGGCTCCTGACAAGGTTTCCAGTGGTGATTTTCATGATGCTTGATTTCTGTCCAAATTCATGGACTTCTGTGCTCAGCCCTCGCTCAGGAGGGAGTTCCATAGTTTGAGCGTGACTGTCCAGGTGTCACATGCATAGAAAAGCCTTTAACAACTCTGAGATTGGTAAGGAATATTCTAGGAATTCTCTGTGTGCTTGTCTTCTTGACTCTCACTGTTTACGCTTCCTCTTCTTTCACTTTGTAATCTGTTTCTATCTGTTCATGAGTGTATCTCCACATGATTTTGTTTTTTTGTGGTTTCGCTCTCTCCCATCTTTTCTCTCACATCTCCCTGAATTTCCCCTCTCCTGTAAAAAGACTGGCTCTTGTCTGTTGGTCTGTCTTTACTCCCAGCTCCTAGCTTTGTCCCCTTTCTCTCCCTTCTTCCTGTTGTCCTTATAGCTAGTCGCAGATGAGAACCATGGTTTGAAAAGGGGTTTTCTTACTCTGTGTATGGAGTAGAGTGTCAAGCATTGATGGTGAAAATCTAAGTATGTCCTCATTTCAATAAAACCTCTATTCCTGGCATATTGATGTAGGATCGGTTTTTGGAACAAGTGAAAATACACAGTCATCTCCCAAGTCCGTGTTCTTAGGGTTTCCAGTTTGGCTTGATAAGAAACCGTTACTTATTTTTATTCTATCACCCACCACCCTATCGCAGTTATCTTAGTGATCCTTGATAGGTACTGAAGAGGGACCGGCTTTGGATCTTTTCCCCTGGATCACATTTTCTTCTTTAAGCTATGACTGTTATTTATGCCATTAATGAATTGGTCGTTTTGCTCACAAAGAGGCTGCCAAGCTTTCTGATTAGAAGCAGAGCATCTGCCAAGTAGACAGATGTTTGAAAGCATCTGGGTGTTCAGCAGCATTGACACTGGGCCTGCCTAAGCCTGTCTTTGTAACACCCTGCAGCACCTCTGGTTAGCTCAAGGTTGCCCAAAAAAGAAAATTTAAGTGAAATTTTAAAAAAAAGTCCGTTCTTCTTTGGGGCATGCTAAATGTGCTTTGGCTCTTTATTTTTTTAATTTTCCTATTTGAAATATCCAGATCCCTTATTATTTAGCCATTAAAAAGAGTGAAATAATGCCATTTGCAGCAACGTGGATGGAACTAGAGATTGTCATACTGAGTGAAGTAAGAGAGAGAAGGGGAACTATCATACGACATCCTTTATATGTGGAATTTAGAAAGAAATTTACAAAGGAACTTACAAAACAGAAACAGACTCACAGACTTGGAGAACGAACTTACAGTTGCAGGGGAGAGGGATAGTTAGGGAGTTGGGGATGACTGTGTACACATTGCTGTATTTTAAATGGATAACCAGCAAGGACCTACTGTATAACACAGAGAATCTGCTGAGTGTTACACGGCAGCCTGGATGGAAGGGGAATTTGGGGGAGAACAGATAACATGTGTACGTATGGCTGAGTGCCTTCACTGTTCATCTGAAATTATCACAACATTGTTAATCGGCTATACTCCAATACAACATAAGAAGTTTTTTAAAAAATCAAATATCCAGATTCTTGGATTCTTGTCAGCCTGTTAGTGTTCAGTCTTGCCTGAACCCTGAAATTCCAGTTGGAGCTATTTCCCTAGGTCTCTCTTTGCAAGACACACTATAAGCTCTGTTTCCTGCCTGCCAAGCTCCACATCCTTTCTGTTATTCCCACAGCCCTAGCTCAGGTAGTAGCAGCTATCTTCTGGGTAAACTGAAGCTTAATTTACCAGTTACAGAATGGGCAAACCAGCGCTTTGTTATATAACTAGACACTAGACTTTGAACTTGGAGGGTACTTTTTAAAGTCCACTTTTCTGTTTTAGGGCAAAGAACCTACTGGGTTGTCATCCAACATATTTTATGATTAAAGGGTCAACTATTCTGCCTTGTCCATCTTGCTTAGTTTCAGTTCAGTTCAGAAGCTCAGTCATGTCCAACTCTGCGACCCCATGGACTACAGCACGCCAGGCCTCCCTGTCCATCGCCAACTCCCAGAGTTTACTAAAATCCATGTCCATTGAGTCGGTGATGCATCCAACCATCTCATCCTCTGTCGTCCCCTTCTCCTCCCGCCTTCAATCTTTCCCAGCATCAGGGTCTTTTCCAGTGAGTCAGTTCTTCGCATCAGGTGCTGGGGCCTGTTTTCCCTACCAACTATATACTCTGTGAAGGCTGGAGATAAAACCTCATTTAAAATCTTTCCTTTTCTTCCCAGAAGGTATAGGTAAATATTAGATAAAGTAAATGCTGGTGCCTATAAGGAAGTCAGTAGGTTAGCACTTGAGCTTGTGTGTGTTGACTTCCAGACCAGGGAGTTTCTCTTTTGACCAGGAGCCCCAAAGCATTCCCTGATGCACACTGGAATTGTGGGTGGTTGGGGGTCTCAGCATTAATGATCCAATAATGGTAGTCTTTCCCCATCTTGCAGTGTTGAAAGCTGGTTGACAAGTGGTGGAGGTAAGATACTGAGGGGCTTATTTTCCTTCTCACATTGATTTTTAAAAAACTTTTGGCATTTGTTGCTATTTAGTCAGATTTTAGTGGGAATACTTGCTTTAGGCCAGCATTATTTAGACACATTGAGTATAATCTATTAACTGTTAATGGATGTCCTGCAAAGAATGCAGTGAATGCCTGGTCCTCGGTCACCCCGTCAAATTCGGAAAGTAATTCCTTATCCATGGTGTGACTCGTTATGTCTCCCCTGCCCCTATGCAGAGCATTTTTGCATTATGGGGAGCCCTGGACATAGGGGGAATCTATGAAAGCTGTGGATCCTCTTCCTGGAAGAACTGTTATAAACAGTAGTTATACAATGCCATCTATTTTTTAAATATAATCTTGAGGTATACAGTGTTATAATCTGACATCTGTGTACACTACAAGCTGATCAGCACCCCAAGTCTCATTACCATCAGTCACCTTATAATTGATTGCCTCCACACATTTCACACACCCCTGGTAACTGCTCCTCTGATCTCTGTATCTATGAGTTTATTTTCATTTTAGTTGGCTCATTTTGTGTGTATGTGTGTGTTTCCAGACATAACTGAAATAATGCACATCTGTCTTTCTCCTTCTGGCCTATTTCACTTAGAGCAATATCTTCAAAGTCCATTCATGTTGTTGCAAACGGCAAACTTTCTTTCTTTTTTGTGGCTGAGTAGTATTCCATTGTATATGCATACACCACGTTGTCTTTATCTGTTCGTCTCTCTGTGAGGCCTTAGGTTGTTTCTCTATCATGGCTGTTTTAAACATAGAGGTTCACTTACCTTTTCAAATAAGTTTTCATGTGTTTTGGATAAATGCCAAGTGGAATAGGTAGGTCAAATGACAGTTCTGTTCTTACTTATTCTTACTGTTTTCTATAGTGAAAAAATCCCCACCAACGGTGCCCAAAGTTTCTCTTTTGTCCACACCATTGCCAATACTTACTTCTTGTCTTTCTGGCGATAGCCATTCTAACAGGTGCGAGGTGATTTACACTGTGATTTTGTTTTGCATCTTCCTATTAATTAGTCATGTTGAACATCTTTGCGTGTACCTGTTGGTCATCTGTGTGTATTCTATGGAAAAATGTCTACTTAGATCCTGTACGTAATTTTCAATCGGATTGTTAGTCATATTGTCGTTGAATTCTGTGAGTTCTCTGTATTCACCCCTTAGTGGGTATACACATTGCAAGCACCTTCTCCCCTTTAATAGGTTGCCTTTTCTTTTCTTTTAAATTGTGTTTCCTTTTTTGAAAGATGTATATTTACTTGTTTTATGGCTGCACCGTGTCTTCACTGCTGTGTGAGCACTGTTCTATAGTTGCAGCTGGTGGGAGCTACTCTCGTTGCGGTGTGTGGGCTTCTCATGCAGCGGCTTGTCTGGTTGTAGAGTACAGGCTCTAGGCGCAAGGGCTTCAGCAGCTGTGACTCCCGGGCTCTAGGGCACAGTTTCAGTAGTTGCGGCATATAGGGTTAGTTGCTCTGCGGCATGTGGGATCTTCCCAGAATGCGGATTGAACCTGTGCCCCCTGCATTGGCAGGCGGATTCCTAACCAATGAGCCAACCAGGGAAGCCCCTGCTGTTTCATTTTGATGGTGGTTTCCTTCTCTGTGCAGAAGCTTTTCACTTTGATATATTCCCATTTGTTTATTTTTGCTTTTGTTTTTCTTGTCTTTATAGTCAGATCCAGAAATGAATGAGCAAGACCCATGTCAAAGAGTTTACCACCTATGTTTTCTTCTAGGAAGTTTATGGTTTTGGTCTTATATTCAGGTCTTTAATTCATTTTGAGTTAATTTTTGCATATGATATGAAATGGTAGTGTTCATTGTTTTGTATGTGACTGCCCAGTAAAATCCCATGGACGGAGGAGCCTGGTGGGCTGCAGTCCATGGGGTCCCGAACAGTCGGACACGACTGAGCGACTTCACTTTCACTTTTCACTTTCATGCATTGGAGAAGGAAATGGCAACCCCCTCCAGTGTTCTTGCCTGGAGGATCCCAGGGACGGGGGAGCCTGGTGGGCTGCCGTCTCTGGGGTCGCACGGAGTCGGATATGACTGAAGTGACTTAGCAGCAGCAGCGCAGTTTTCCCAACACCATTTGTTGAAAAGTCTATCCTCTTTCCATCATATGTTCTTTGCTTCTTGTAAATTAATTGCCCATATATGTATGGATTTATTTCTGGGCGCTTACAATGCCATCTTCACGCAGTAATGTGGTGAATGAATTACTCTTCTGGGCATTCACCCTATGTCAACTATTGTGATCCCACAACAAACTTGTGAAGTTGCTGTTGTATTATTCCAGTTTTACAGAATAGGAACTGAAGCACCCAGAATTGCAGTAACTTTGTCAAAACTGGGTAATGGCAGGTCTAGGACTGAAATCCAGACCCAAGTGGCTCCAGAGTCCAACTCCATTTACGTCCCCATGCTCAGAAATTTACTTCCTGTTTCAGGAGGGCATAGATGCCCAAATCTGTGAGTAGCTGTTGCTATGGACTTGGGACTCCAGGTTAAGGATTCTGAATTTGAAACCTGTATCATCTTCTACTTCCTCCATCATTCTGCTTTGACTTCATCAAAATACATGTTAGCAGTTGAACAGCCAGAGGACCTCGTTCTGTAAGTCCACTCCTAGGTAACTTACCTGCCTCCTCATCCTCTTCCTAGCCCATCTTTCTCCAGTCTTTAGCTGTTGCTTGCTAACCTCTTTCTTGCTTGCTACCTTCTTAAATGTCGCCTTACCCAGATTCACTTTTTTGTGCTATTGTTTTAAAATTTAAATTAAAATGTACTTGTTTATTATTATCATAGTTTGATTTACCTGTCATACTATAGTACTGTTTTTCAGTTGACTCCCTTCATTTTAATTAAAATGAATTGATTTTAAAACAAAACATTTTATCAACACCTTAATGCAAAAACCCGTGCTATTTGACATGTGATAGACGTATGTAAAAAATTATGCCTATAAGCTGTGAAAGTAAATCAAAGGTACCAGTGTTATTATGTTCTAGCTTAAATACTTCTTGTAAAAGGGGGAAATGAATGAGTATCATTTGAAGTGTGGAGTGCATATTAGACATCAAATTGAGATTATCTTTTCCATTGATAATCCCAAAAGAATAAAAATAATGGAAATGTGTTTTTTACTCGATGTTATAGTAAATTCCAAGCAGGTGCTCAGCACTTAACATCTCAAGTATTTGGGCCACATCTACCTTTGGTGTTTGTTGTTTCTGCTCAAGGACACAGTTTTGTTTTGTGGGAAAAACAGTATTGCTTTAGAGTGGAACTCTGTCTGAAAGTGAAAGTACAGGTGTGGTCACCCCTCTGCGCTGTGCATAGTTTGACAATAACCCACATTGACCGCGTACTTGCTGAATTGCTGGCACTGTGTTCAGCGCTTGCTGTGTGTGATTTCCTTCAAACAGCCAAACAGCCTCACCAGGTGGGCACTGTTAATGCCATTTGAGTAATGATGGAAACCGAGACACAGAGAAGTCAGATAACTTGCCCAAGGTCACCCAGCTTTTAAGTGGCAGAACAAGATCCTCACCCAGGTCTGTCTGTCCTCTGAGCTCGAGGCTCTTACCACATTCTGTGCTCTGCAGCAACTACCTCTGGTACATTTTGTTGTGAAGCAGAGCTGTGTTATCTGTGGTCGGCAGAAACTTGTTGCATGGTAGCTGGGCAAGTTCTCTCTTCCCAGTGTTCCGTGTAAACAAAAATGTAAGCCGTAAGCTGCTTTCGGAAGGTGGGGGCAGTACATGCTTGTAGCATGCTGTGTTCTCTACTGAGAGACACTGTAAAATGAAAAATGAGATTAGTGTTTCAGGTTGTACGGTTGCCTAATTATGCTTTTAATTATTCATGTAAAACAAGTAAAATGACCCCTGACAGAGACATAAATGATTTAGGTAAAATCAAATATTTATAAGATGCTGCTGAGTCCCTGGATGTATTGTAACAGATGCACTCCAAATGCTTTGCCTCCGTCCTTTGGATGCAAAATGGTAAGTATAGAATCTGTAACCGGCTGAGAGTCATCAACAGTGTTTAGGACACTACTGAGCTAATTCATAGATATTTTGGCTTTGGCACGCAGGTTCAAAATAATAGTTTGTCTTCTAAAAATATTATATCCTAGAGATCACCCACTCCAGTGTTCTTGCCTGGAGAATCCCAGGGACAGGGGAGCCTGGTGGGCTGCCATCTCTGGGGTTGCATAGAGTTGGATATGACTGAAGCGACTTAGCAGCAGCAGCAACAGAGATCACCAAATGACAATCCCCTCCTGCTTGTTCTTACGTTTTTTTAGTGGTTGGGAAAATTAAAAAAAAGAAAAAAGGAGAAGAATATTCCATAACCTGTGAAAATTATATCCAAATTGTAGTATGGATAAGTTTTTATTGGAACAAAGCCTTACCTGAGCATTTACTTACTGTGTTTCACTGCTTCTGTGTTATGAACACTGTTAAGTAGTTGAAAAGGAGCCATAGGACCCACCAATCCTTCAGTATGTCTTATCTTAACCTTTTACAGAAGAAGTTCGCCAACCCTTCTTCTAAACCATGTTAGCAGAAATAAAGGTGGAACAAAGCTGTAGCGTATTCAATCAGCCTAAGAAACACTTTTATTTCATCTTATCCTTTAATCTCCATTCTACTAATTGAATATTTTTCAGAAGTTGGAGGAAAACTGCCTTTTGAATGCAGTAAAAAGGAATTTACACAAACAGGTTTCCTTCACTTCCTTTTAGTGCTCCCTTAATATAGAGAAGTGCTGAAACTAATTATACTTGTTTTAGAAATGGGTCATTAGTTTAGTTTCTATCTTTTATAGAGACCTAATTTTCATGCAGGATTTCTCTCTAAGACTTGAACTGGGATCTCTTTAGGAAGAGCAGATGATGAGGATATGAAAGGTTTTCCCTGCCTTAAAAAAGCTTAACTTTTGATCACAAACCATTTAATATATTGGTTGGAACTTAATGTGTATTTAGCAGCCAATAAGTATTTGAATGAATGAATTCAGTTCAAACAACAAGGAGGGGGAAATATATGACTTACAAAATAAAATCTTTTTATCCACTTGGGTATTACATTCCTTTTGGAAAAATAATTTTTCTGCTAGTATAAGTCCATGTTTTTTGTTCTTGATTTTTCTTTTCCAGGTTTTAAGGAAGAGAGATGTGGTTTTGAAATTTAGGATTTGAATTGATTGACCTTTTTTCAGATGGGCTAAGCAAAAGTTTCTTAGAATTAAAAGAAATAGTAAAGTAAATCTACTAAAATGCAGTTATTTGAGTGACTTAATGAGAATTTTGACTACACTTTCCTGTACACCATATCAAATATGAACACATTCCCCAACCCTGGCTGTCTTCCCTTTATTGTTGCCTTAATATTGGTTTATTGTAGTCACTAACTCATATCCAACTCTTTATAACGCAATAGACTGTAGGCTGCCAGGCTTCTCTGTCCATGGGACTTCCCAGGCAAGGATGCTGGAGTGGGTTGCCGTTTCCTCATCCAGGGGATCTTCCTGACCCAGGGATTGAACCTGGATCTCCTGCATCGGCAGACAGATTTTTTACCACTGAAAAGCCCACCTTAGTATTTGTAGACCCTGCAAGTATTATTACTTGATACGTTGCCTAAGTTTTCTGATTGAAGAAACATGTCTTTTGCATCCAGCCTATGTGTATTTCCATCTCATTCCAGAGTGAATCTTGGGGTGGCACCAGGCGAAAGAAGTGGAAATGTGAGTCACTCAGCTGTGTCTGACTCTGCGATCCCATGGTCTGTAGCCTGCCAGGCTCCTCTGTCCGTGGGATTCTCCTGGCAGGAATACTGCAGTGCTTTGCCATTTCCTTCTCTAGGGGATCTTTCCAACCCAGGGATCGAACCCAGGTCTCCTGCACTGCAGGCAGATTCCTTACCAGCTGCGCCACTAGGGAAGCCCTAGGAATCAGTGTTTTAAGAAAGAGAAATAATTTTGATCATCAAGCAGGTTTAGGAGACCTGATTCAAAGCAACTTATTCTGTTATTGTCTGTGGTTTGTGTTTGTTTTTTCTTTTCCAACTATGAAATGGATAAATTCTGAGACCATTCCCTGGGAATTTTCAGAAGTTAGAGTCAACTGATTCTTGAGAGCATTCTTCACCTAGAATGTGCTAATGTGTGCAAACTGATGTTTTGGGTTTGCGTTTTAACAGGTACATGAGGAAATAATTCACATCGTATAACCATGAGCTTTTTTAACGTAGCAGAAGATATGTTTTCAGTTTGGCCTGGAAACTCATTGTTCACCCCCGCACCCTATTTTTCACAGTTGCCATCCTGCTGAAAGACGACTATTTTGTCAGCGGCGCTGGCCTGCCTGGCAGATTCAAAGCTGAGAAGGTGGAGTTTCACTGGGGCCACAGCAATGGGTCTGCCGGCTCTGAACACAGTGTCAACGGCAGGCGGTTTCCCGTGGAGGTGAGTGCAACCTTAGGCTTCAGGGACAGCTGGGTCTTGGGCCTTGGCGGTAATGGAGTGCTTTGTCTTTACCCCCAGACATTTTGCGTGTAAAACTTGTACCATTCTTTCCTTTGTGTCTGGAAATCCTACGTATACAGCATGACAGAGGATAGCTGTTCTCCAGTTTCTCATCTTTGTTTAATGGGCACAGCATACAGAAGTCACAAACATTGTGGTCTGAGTCGACTTAAACCCTTGGTGGATGATTTCAAACCCTTGGTTTTATTTGACCCCATTTCTTCTCTCTGTCCATTTCTGAAACCCTGCTTTCTAAAAGTGAAATTCTGTCTTCGTTTTGACCTTTTACAAAAGTGAAGGGGTAGTTGATTTGTGAATGGGAGTCTCAGAACCATCCCTCAACAGGGAAGATGCTTGAAAGGTTTGCGTGCTGCTGAAGAAGATGCTGTGGCCACTGGTCATATGACTCACTGTTACCTTTTTGGGATTAATGGTGTCATTTTGCCTCTATGTCTGTTTTCTCAGAGATCCATGCAGACGAAAGGGTGGGTGCGGTAGGTCATGTGTATCCTTTGGGTGAGAGAGGGAAGGAGCAGTTCTCCAAGCTCTTGTTTTAATCTTGGTGGGGACAACGCATCTGCTCCATTGCTAGCCTCATTTTTTTATATCTTTAATCACAGTCAGGATGTAAATATTCTTTCCTTGGGACAAGCGTATTTGTTGATTATTTGGATGCCCACATGGTAAGCTTTACAAATTTGTGAAAGAAGTAGGTAGGCTTGTACCCAAGCCTGTGACTGAACTCAAAACATGGAATGACAACTCTCTTAGTGTTTTATGACTTCAGTAATTCATGACCTACTTGGGTCATCTGATGAATACTTTTAGTCCTTCTCCATAGAGAAAAAATATAAATGTGTACACACACATATTTGCTCGTTATCTGTAGGGTTTTGTCACTCACCCTCACTCCTCAAACCCATTCATGGGCCTTTTAGGTAACTTTGAAGCTTAGGTGAAAAATCTCTACAAGAGGTGGAAATGAATAGTATTTCTTTGCTTATACATGTTTATATTCACATACTGATTTGTCTCTTATCCATGATTGCTGGAGAAACCAGAGATCACCATTCTGAGAAAGTGCTGCCTATTTTTTGTTGTTGTTGTTAGAGCTGATGAATTCACAGTATTAAAAATTCTTTCTGCGTTAGCATTCCTCTATCATGGGACTTCCTGTCCTAGTCACATTAATGTTATGCCTTATGAGTAGGGTTTCTACTTAATGGGTTCTTTTTCTCCTTTTATGTTGAATGAATCATTTCTTAGAAATCTTAGCTTGATTTGTACTTAGAAAACTTGATTCCTAGAAGCCAAGTTGCATCAGGTTTTGAAGTTTGGGGTTTTTCTTTTGTTCCTGTTGGCCAGTTCGCATTGGCAGTGCAGCTGAAGGGAAAGTTTCTGTCCAGCCAGGTTTGTGCTAAAGCTTCTTTATCTTTGAATCAGGCTGCCATTTGTCTAGTTAATGTTGATCTGGACAAAAGACATGTACTTGAAAGTTTGGGAAACTTAATTTGGCAGCTGGCTTGGAAAAGACAAACTCTGAAAGAAAAAACTGGAGACTGCCTGCCTCATGCTGAAATCACATTTCCTAGTGCCTGTCTCTTCCTCCTGTTTGATTCTGGAAAGATGAATAGATACATATTCTTTTGAAAATTTATTTCTTTAAATGAATTTTTTTTAACTCAAAAAGGTCCATGAAATTTAGAAACTAATTAGAAATGGCAGCTACAGTGCCCAGACTTACTTTTGGACCAAGCTCTTTGAATTTATTTCTTCTCAGTAATGTCAGATGGTAAGCTGCCTATATTAATTGGTTGCTTCATTGAAACCCATCTGGTTTCTAACTTGTTTTTCTTTTTAATGTGATAAATATGTTAAATTACTTAGTGGTTGTAGTTGGAGGAACTTGAATTTCAGAGATCAAAGGTAACGGGATCAAATTTAGTTGTAAAATATGCACAGAAATGTTGCTCATTTTTGCACAAGAATTAAATTGCTTTGAGCTCTTGATTAACACCAGCTCTTCCTGAGATTTTTATACTGTTTGAACATCTCAGACTTGGTTTATATCTTCCCACATAACTACACTGCTTTTCAAGATGTTAAAATGAAAGGGAGAAAATCATAATGTACCACATGGTAATTTATCAGCATTGGGGGTATTATTGGTCTTTTATAGAGAGCCAGAGAAGGAAGAGCCATTGTGGACGATTGGGCTGGGATTGGTCAGATACAGCATTGATACTCCACTGGAGATACCATCCTCCGCTTCAGAGGACATTAGGCGTTTTCCGGGGACACTTGTGGTTGTCGCCGTTGTGGGCAGTGGTGTGCTACCAGCATCTAATGGGCAGAGGCCAGGGATGATGCTGCACATCCCAATTCATAGGACAGCCCACTGTCACTATTGGGAGACTCTCGGGAAGAGAAAGCTGTGTGTGTAGTGGAATCCAGCCTTCCTTTACTTGTGTGGCATCATTTTAAGTAGATTTCACTAAAGAAGCCTCATGGCAGAGTTGTTCCATCCTCCTGCGGTTTTTAGAGAAGAAATTGCCTCTCTTGCCTCCTGGGTCAGAGTCTTGCCAGTCCGGGTTCCTTTAGATTCCATTTGGGATAAAGTCATGACCTTGAGTGTTTCCTGTTTCTTCAGTTGCCTCGGACCCAGCGCTGCAGGTTGGATTTTAAGTTTATGCCCCATGAGATTCTGGATCTGCTCCCTGAGGGTAAACTGCTACAAACCCAACCTTGGATGTTTTGCTGCTTCCCAGGAATTCTTTGAGGTCATCTGCAACAACCTTGTACACATTCAGAAATTAAACCTCTCCGTGTTTTCCTGGCTGAAATCCTGGACTCAGCCTTGTTGTTCCTACAGTTAAAAACATCCAGCCTAACAGAAGAAATAAATGTCCTTGTTAAAACAAAACAAAAGCCTTTCAATAGTGGCATTCTTTACAGCTCTGTTAAAATTAGAAAAGAAAGTCGAAATCAGATGACGAGGCTAGGAGACTAGACCCACTTTGGGTCCTCAGATGCACTTACCTCCTAGTATTCAGTTTTATCTCTTGTCTAGAAGCAGATTTGTCTGGAGTGCCTTCTGTCATGTGGATGCTGGGTTACAATGATGAGGCAGAGAGCCTTTTCATTGAGATAATTATACTCAAGTCACGACAGAGATATTGACCAAACACTCACATATACGGGTTTGTAATATTGGTTGTGAAACCATCTCTGAAGGAGAAGGGCATTTTGTCATGAGATGGAAGACATCGGTGGAGACAGGTATTTATTAAGAGGGAAGAGATTAACTGGAGCCTGCCCAAAGAACAGAGGTGTGCAAAGGCCCTGAGACAGGTGATACTTAATTACTTACAGGTACCTTTAAGCAATTAAGAGAGATCAGTTGGGGTTTTGATAGGATGATACCCTCCCCCAAACAGTGTTCACTCACTAATTTCTGAAACCTGTGAACTTATTTGTTACTTTGTCCAGCAAACGGGACTTTGCAGATGTGATTAAGCATCTTTAAAGTCAGAAGGTTTAAAATATTCCTATGATTAGAATAGGGGTTCTGTTTGAGTTTTTCTATGCTACTCCACTTTGTTTTATCTGTCCAATGAGTTATCTGTGATGGCTGTGTCCTGAATATCCTCACTACTCCATACTCATTCCCTGTTTTAAATAAAGGTTCATGTAGCACTAATAGGAATTGAATCATGCCGTGTTTTTGCTAATAACTGAAGTTGGAGTTAATGCAAAGAGAAACCTCCAGATGAAACCCTCTGAGAGCTCCATTAAGGTGGAGGTTCATTGCATGCTTATTTTCTGAGGTAATTAAAATCTTGTTTATTACAATAAGAGATTGTGGGAGTTGTTGATTCAGACTTATCGGTGCTTTATGAGTTGAAGTCTTCAATAAGCTTAAATGATCCAAATTGATTGTGTGTGCCCTTTCCAGTGAAACTCACAGCTGGTTCACTTCAGTTCAGTTTAGAGCATCTTAGCAAGTGAGTAGAAGCAAAGACATTTTTCCTAATACATACCATGCACACACTACCATATGGTGTGGGTCTGCAGGGCCTTAGCCGAAACCCTTGAGGCCAGATGTTTTAGAATTCAGTTTCTTTTTTAGAAAGGCATGATGGTGCATATGCCATATATATTTACAGAAGACACACAGTGGGGTCTGGGACTGTACCCCTTGAAGGCATTTATATTTCTGCAGCATGCAGATGAATATTCACACAAGTAGGAAATATCAATATTCTAAATAGCTTCATGTCTCTCCACCTCTGATTTTACTACTGAATTAGTTTTGCACCAAAGTTATAAATATCAATAATAACAACAACTTTGATCTCAGAAGCTTTGAGGTTTCGTAGTCACTGATAAAGGATTTATCAGACATTTAAAAAAATTGGTCCACAGTGTGGCCCTGGTTTATGTTCTCAAGAGTGTAGGTTATTTCCACCCATGACACAAGCACACACTAAATTCTTTGTCTCCCTGATGGGCTGTGTACATCTGGGTACCCCTCTCATCCTGCTCCCTGCTCTGCTCGGCCGTGATTCCATACAACATTCTTAGTCAAAGTTAGGTTTTGTCCAGGGGGCAAGAAGGTGCTAGTGTCAGCCTGACCTCAATGTGTGATTCAGTCCCATTTTAACGTTCTGTTTGAGGCTGCATTCTCCGTATCCACGTCTGTGGATGTTACCTGGACCTACTCTGTATTCATTCTTGTCCGCTCAACACCTACCTTTGTGCTTAGAGTCAGCCTGATGATTTTCCTTTCATTTTGTGAAATGAATCTTGTTTTTCCAGTGCTTCTGTCCTGTTCTGGTTGGATAGTTAGTTGACTTGCCTTAAACCCCTAGGTTATGTCCAGTAGCTCACATCTGCCTTCCTTCTCCCAGGTAAGATGCTAAAAACAACCTAAAGTGATTACAAGAAAAACAGTGACATCATGTACAAGTAAAAATGAATCCTAGTTAAGATTTTGGAGACATTGGAACCCAGATTCTCAAGTTCTAACACTACACTTCAGCCGGGGCACTTAGCATCCCAGAAGCTCAGCCGTGCCATCTGTAAGATGGGTGTGATAAGAGTGCACTTATGCTCTTGTGACACACACAGAGGCATCACACTCTGTCCCCGTCTCTCCACTCATACAAGCAAGGCAGCTACTGCATAACTCAGATGTGGACCAGTCCGGCTGGGGCTTGAACTGCCACGTCGAGTCCTAGCTACAAGTGTGAGAAGAGATTAAGTGGGCTGAAGGCAATTTGCCCATTACTCTTGTATGAATTTCTTTTTTTTTCTGCTGGAAATAAAGGTTGACATATGAAATGCCTTCTTGAAGCCTTACTGTATGCAATGGCATTCCAAAGGCTATTAGAAGTCCTCCATTGAGGAAATGTGTTTGAAAAGTGAAAGTGAAGTCGTTCAGTCGTGTCCAACTCTTTTCGACCCATGGACTGTAGCCTACCAGGCTCCTCTGTCCATGGAGTTTTCTAGGCAAGAGTACTGGTGTCGACTGCCATTTCCTTCTCCAGGGGATCTTCCTGACCCAGGGATCGAACACGGGTCTCCCACATTGCAGGCAGACACTTTACTGCCTGAGCCACCAGGGAAGTGGAAATGTGTTTACCTTTGTTTAAATTGGTATTTTTCTGAACTTATATAACTGCTGTCTCCCTCCTTTGTCAGTGTAAGTTAGGCATATCACTCTTGCGGAAATGAGGTTCATAACTTTCTCCTCTGCTCCCTCAGTCCATATTCCTTGTAAGAAGTTGAGTCCTCTTCAAATAAATGTTTTTTTGTTTGTTTGTTTTTGTTTTTTACTTTTATTTTATTTTTTTTAAATTTTATTTTATTTTTAAACTTGACATAATTGTATTAGTTTGATATTTGGCAAAACTAATACAAATAAATGTTTTCAGAGGACAGACAGGATGATTTGAATTTCTGTCATGTTGAAAACTATAAAACCAGCAAGGCTTGTTCCCAGAACAGTTGTTTAGTGTCTTTATAAACTCGATGCTATCTTGCTTCGTCATTACAGAAAACTAGCATTAAAGGGAGATTGAGACATTTTCTACTAAAAATAATTTTTGCAGTACCACCCTTTTTCTTTGGCCTTGCCTTGTTCTTAACGTAAATTCCTGCAGTTGTTACGGGTTCTTGGAAAAGGTGCTTTGTATGCAGAGCTTCCTCAGTCGGTGGAGCTCAGGACAGGGCCTGGTTTCCTTGTCTTCCCCATCCTGGAACATAGAAAGTGTTACAGAAATTGTTACCTGGTTGTCTACTGTTGGCTCTTCGGTGATGTGTCCAGTCCTGTTTTTCTTGAGTGGCTTCTACCACGTGGCAAGGGAATTGGTTGGACTTTTAGTAATGACTTTATTGAAATAAGGAGTCCATGAAATATTTAATTTTCATCTGGCTGATTTTCTTTTTTTTAATGCGTATGTCCCATGTTAATTGGATTTCTTTCCCTGGTGGCGCTGCAGTAAAGAATCTGCCTGCCAGTGCAGGAGATAACAGGTTCGATCCCTTGGTTGGGAAGATCTCCTGGAGAAAGAAATGGCAGTATTCTTGTCTGGGAAATCCACGGACAGAAGCGCCTGGCAGGCTAGTCCGTGGTGTCGCAGAAGAGTCAGACATGACTGAGTGTGCAGACATGCACACCTGTGCTAAGAAGAACATTTGAGGAGGCCCCAGGACTTCATGCTTATCTCCAAGGACAGAGGAGCCTGGCGGCTGCAGTCCATGGGGTCGCAAAGAGTCGGACACGACTGAGCGACTGAGCACACACGGTACCTAAAGTATGCTCCATGGAGAAGCTCCGGCGTGGCTGTACATAGCCAGAGAGTGGGTTTTGTGAGATGGAAGCAGGCTCGGTCCCCTATGTGAAGATGTCCATGGTGTCCAACAGTCCTCACCACGCACTGTCATCCTGAGATCTGAATTTGACTCAGGACTGCTTGATGCTGTGTCCCTGTCACGTGGGGTCTGGCAACTGCTTGCATTGCACTGAAAAGCTCAGACAAGCAGAGCATACTCTCTGAAAAGCAGCTTGGTTGAAATGGAAACATTCTCAATATAGAAATGTGAAGACTTTGTGATGGGGGTGGGGGAGGGTGGCTTGGATAACCAAAAAAAGACTTAGGGAGGCCATGATGGTGTCAGAGGTGGGGCTGCTGTTACCGACTCAGGTCCTCGGACTCGTGATTCAGTAGAAAGTGATAAGACCACGGGTGGAATTCAAGAAACGCTTCACTGGAAATAGTGCTGAGGGAACCCGAGGAGGTTGGGCTGGTTCCTTAAAAGGGGTGAGGGTAAGGGCAGATTGGTGGGTCAGGCTGGAGGGTTGGCTTTGGTGGTCTGCCTCCCCCGGCTGCTGCTGCGCACAGGGACCACACCTTGCTTTTGCTGTTGCGTCTCAGCAATGGCAGTTTGGTTTTGGCCCTTTGGTATCTTACTGTTAATAATTGTTACAACTGGGACTGCTGCATTCATGCAGGTTTTTTTGTTTATTTTTTTTAATTTATATTTAAAATTTTTTTTATTTCTGGCTGCACTGGATCTTCATTGCTGCCTGTGGGCTTTCCCTGATTGTGGTGAGCAGGGTCTCCTGCTGTGGTGCATGGGCTTCTCATTGCTGTGACTTTGCTTATTGCAGAGCTCGGGCTCTAGACCTTGAGGGCTCAGTGGTCGCTGCACACAGGGTTCCTTGCTTTGTAGCATTTGGGGTTGTCCCAGACCAGGGATCAAATCCCTGTCTCCTGCACTGACAGCTGGATTCTTAACCAGTGGAAGTCCCTGGTTATTTTTAGACCCTTATAGTTTCTTAGCATATTCAAAAGCAGAGACATTACTTTGCCAACAAAGGTCTGTCTAGTCAAGGCTATGGTTTTTCCTGTGGTCATGTATGGATGTGAGAGTTGGACTATGAAGAAGGCTGAGCGCTGAAGAATTGATGCTTTTGAACTGTGGTGTTGGAGAAGACTCTTGAGAGTCCCTTGGACTGCAAGGAGATCCAACCAGTCCATTCTGAAGGAGATCAGCCCTGGGATTTCTCTGGAAGGAATGATGCTAAAGCTGGAAGTCCAGTACTTTGGCCACCTCATGCGAAGTGTTGACTCACTGGAAAAGACTCTGATGCTGGGAGGGACTGGGGACAGGAGGAGAAGGGAACGACAGAGGATGAGATGGCTGGATGGCATCACTGACTCGATGGACGTGAGTCTGGGTGAACTCCGGGAGTTTGTGATGGACAGGGAGGCCTGGTATGCTGTGATTCATGGGGTCGCAAAGAGTTGGACACGACTGAGCGGCTGAACTGAACTGAACTGATAGTTTCTTTGTATTTTGTTGCTTGAGGAGCCATTTGTCCAGGTGTAAGCACTGCAGTGGGAGAAGGTGATGGCACCCCATTCCAGTACTCTTGCCTGGAAAATCCCATGGACGGAGGAGCCTGGTGGGCTGCAGTCCATGGTCACTAAGAGTCGGATACCGACTGAGCGCCTTCACTTTCACTTTTTACTTTCAGGCACTGGAGAAGGAAATGGCAACCCACTCCAGTGTTCTTGCCTGGAGAAACCCAGGGACGGGGGAGCCTGGTCGGCTGCCATCTATGGGGTCGCACAGAGTCGGACACGATTAAAGTGACTTAGCAGCAGCAGCAGCAAGCACTGCAGCTAAAGGTCCCAGGTTCCGACCTGTCTCACTGGTAGTTATGATTATGTAACAGCGATACTATAGACAGCATTTAATAAGCGTTACTTATGTCTAGAATGTTTCAGATGTTTAATTTTCTTATGTGCCTTATGAAGGCGGTCCTCTCATGATAACCATCTTACACATGGCATAGCTGACCTTCTGGGACGCTAAATGACTTAGCTGAGGTTTACTGTTAGTACTCCAGAATCTTGGTTCCAATAATGACCATTCATTTTATTTGATAAGTTATTTCACTGTTTTTCTTCTCATCACTTTAGGTTGTTTTTAGTATCACCAGTAGAAATAGTTTTGTTGACATCATAACCACTGTTTATTGTGTAACAGGAGAAAAAAAATCAAAGAACTTAAAATGTCCAAAGATGATTGAACCAGCAGTAAAACATACAGTAAAAAAAAAAAAAAAAGAGAGAGAGAAGAAGTGAACAGAAAATGCCATCAGCTCCTTGCCTGGAGATATCTGTAGCAAGCACTACATGTTTTATCCGGCTTGACCACTTTAGTCTATTCTCTATCGTGTAGAGAGCGACACTGTCTGATAGAAAGTATAATATCAGCCATACGTTGTAATTTAAAATTGGGGGTAGCCACTTTAAAAGAGTTAAGAAGAAGTGTTTTAATTTGATTTTAATAATTCATTTTATTTTCTATAATTTATATAATAATTATCACTGTTACAATTTTAATTATCTATTATTTTCACCAAGTTATTTAAAAATTTGGGGCTTCCCGGGCAACACTAGTGGTGAAGAATCCACCTGCCAATGCAGGAGATGCAGGTTCAACCCCTGGGTCGGGAAGATCCCCTGGGAGAGGGATAGGGCTACCTGCTCCAGTATTCTTGCCTGGAGAATTCCGTTGACCAAGGGAGCCTGGTGGGCTACAGTCCATGGGGCTGCAATGAGTAAAATTTTACTATTTCAACGTGTTGTTTTGCAGTTGCTCAGTAGTGTCTGATTCTTTGTGACCCCATGGACTGTAGCAAAGCAGGCTTCTCATTCACCATCTCCCAGAGCTTGCTCAAACTCATGTCCATTGAGTTGGCGATACCATCCAACCATCTATCTCATCCTCTGTTGTCCCCTTTTCCTTCTACCTTCAGTCTTTCCCAGCATCAGGGTCTTTTCCAATAAATCAGCTCTTTTCATCAGGTGGCCAAAGTATTGGAGCTTTAGCATCAGTTCTTCAAATGAATATTCAGGGTTGATCTTCTTTAGGATTGACTGGTTTGATCTCTTTGCCTGCCAAGGGACTCGCAAGAGTCTTCTCCAACACCACGGTTAGAAAGCATCAGTTCTTTGGCGCTCAGCCTTCTTTATGGTCCAACTCTCACAGCAGAACATGACTACTGGAAAAACCATAGCTTTGACTATACAGAGCTTTGTCGGCGAAATGATATCTCTGCTTTTTCATATGCAGTCTAGGTTTGTCATAGCTTTTTCTTCAAGGGGCAAGCATCTTTTAATTTCATGGCTGTAGTCACCATCTGCAGTGATTTTGGAGCCCGAGAAAATAAAGTCTGTCACTGTTTCCATTGCTTCCCCATCTCTTTGCCATAAAGTGATGGGACCGGATGTCGTGATCTTCGTTTTTGACTGTTGAGTTTTAAGCCAGCTTTTTCACTGTCCTCTTTCAAAGTTCTTCTTTGCTTTCTACCATAAGCGTGTTGTCATCTGCATATCTGAGGTTATTGATATTTCTCCCAGCAATCTTGATTCCAGCTTATGCTTCCTTCAGCCTGGCATTTCCCATGATATACTCTGCATAGAAGTTAAATAAGCAGAGTGACAATATACAGCCTTGATGTACTCCTTTCCCAATTTGGAACTAGTTTGTTCCATGTCTGGTTTTAACTGGTGCTTTTTGACCTGCATACAGATTTCTCAGGAGGCAGGTACGGTGGACTGGCATTCCCATCTCTTGAAGAATTTTCCACAGTTTGTTGTGATCCACACAGTCAAAGGCTTTGGTGTAGTCAATGGAGCAGAAGTAGATGCTTCTCTGGAATTCTCTGGCTTTTTCTATGAGCCAGTGATTGTTGGCAATGTGATATCTGGTTCCTCTGCCTTTTATAAATCCAGTTTATATATCTGGAAGTTCTTGGTTCACGTACTGTTGAAGCCTGGCTTGGAGGATTTCAACATGTAATGAGGATTAAAAGCTGAGATATTTCACATTCTTTTTTTTTTTTTTTAAATCGATGTGTATTTTACATTTAAGAGATCCTCTCAAGTCAGACTGGTTGCATTTCAGAGGCTCAAGATGTGGCTACTGTACCTACAATGTGCAAGACTTGAGAGCACCAGACCTCAATAGCAAAATCTAGATAATAAACTGGGGTTTCCCTGGTAGCTCAGCTGGTAAGGAATCCATCCTCCCACAATGCTAGAGATACCAGTGTGATCCCTGGGTTGGGAAGATCCCCTGGAGAAGGGATTGGCTACCCACTCCAGTATTGCTGGGCTTTCCTGGGGGCTCAGATGGTAAAGAATCTGCTTGCAATGCGGAAGACCTGGGTTTGATCCCTGGCTTAGGAAGATACTCTGGAGAAGGGAACAGCTTCCCACTCCACTATTGTTGCCTGGAGAATCCCACGGACAGAGGAGCCTGGTGGGCTATAATCCATGGGGTCGGAGGGTCGGACAGGAATGAAGCAACTTAAAACAGCACACACAGTTAATAAACTAGCCAAAAGAGTAGCAGGGATTCTTTAGGAGGAATCTTTGTGCTGAATTTCTGGTAATTTTTGCACTTCTGCTCTCCCAACAATAAAACAGACTCTGTAGTTCACTTTTGTGTTGGGATCTGAGTTGGTTGTTGAGAAGCCTTCCCCTGGATGTGATATAGGATTTCTTTTGTTCCTTTATAGACTTTCAGGTCATTTCCCATTGTTTAATTTTACAACCTTCATTCCTGGGGCTGTGAGCACTATTCTTCTCAGAATCCATTTCCAGGCTGAGGAAGTCCAATAAAGCTTGCTGGGGAGACCTTTGTGCCCTGGGGGCAGGGATGGACCTCAGGCAGCCAGATCTGATGCATTGTAAGTTCAGGTCAGGCGGGATTTATGGACATTGGGCTCAGAAACACATACCATCACAGACAGACACCACCATCACTTTTTTTTTTTTTTTGATCCTGTCAAAATTTGAGCAGGAAGCTTTCAAGTCATCTTAAATCTAAAGCCTTTATCTAGTTCTTTAGTGTCAGCATCACTCACAAAGGACAGTCGGAAACATTTATAAGGAATAGAAAGAAGTCAGGATTGAAAGAAAGTCTGTTTCTCTCCTTCCCGTCAAATCTCTGGCATAGAATTTCATTGCATCCCTGTTTAATGAGATGGGAGCAGATCCCTACAGCTTCCTGCTCCAGTTGCATGGCCTGGCACCCTGTCTGTGCAGCAGAGATACCAGTCTGGGTACATTTCCTATGATGTACTGAGGCCAGCTGTGCAAAGTCACCAAAACCCCATTTTAGTTAAAAATGCAAAATTTTATCTCCTGAATGTTTGAGGATGTCTTAGAAGACTGGGCTGTAAAACTCAGGTTAATACATGAAAGATACTTGGGTTAATAGTAAAATACCTTTTAAATCCCAGCCTTTTTTATTCAGACTGAGCTTCGTATTTTTAATTTCCCTATTAAAACCTTTACTGCTTCGGTTAATAAAGTTCAACATTCATGGAATCTTCTTAATTTATGCCTCGGAGTTGGCCATTCTCTGATCAAGAAAAGCTCAGGGTGAGGAAAAAAAAAACTCATCCTGTGATTTTCTGACATTGCTCATGCTGCCTCTGACTTTAATTTTGCCTGTCTCTATCTCCCTGTCTCTTTCTTTTTTCTTTTCTTGTTTTTCATCATCTTATTTATGTTTATTTTTCTGGCCAATATGGGCTGAAATATCATAACTATACATAGGCAGTGCCCTTGGGAAAATACGTCCTTGGTCTATTTTCTAGATTGTTGTTGTTTCATCACTAAGTCATGTCTGACTCTCCGTGACCCCATGGACTGCAGCACGCTAGGCTTCCCTGTCCTTCACCATCTCCCAGAGTTTTCTCAAACTCACATGCATTGAGTTGGTGATGCCATGCAACCACCTCATCCTCTGTCACCCTTTTCCTTCTTGTTAGTGGATCTAAATGTATAAAAAGTGATCTGTGGTCAGATAGATGTAGGAAATCCTGCTTGATATGTTTTCCTCTTATATTAATAGCTTGAGAGTAAGCTAATTTGGTAATACTTGAAGAATATTTCAGTAGAGTAGCCTGCTTAATTTTCATCTGACTTGGAATTTCCCAAGCTCAGGTGACCACGGAACTCCTCTTATTTATGCCTTCTGATAAACCAATGAGGAGGAGAATAAATACTCGGGGACATGTAGCGTCACATAGTTCCAAGGACAGCTCCTTCTGACTTCTAGCTGCTATCTATACAAATGTTTAAATAACTTCCTTTACGTTTCTGAATTATCACCAATGTTTGCTTGTTAAGTTAGCGGACAGAGCCTTCTCTACATGGACCAGAAAATGCCCTGGCCTCAAGGAACCTTTATTTTAGCAGGTGCTATGGCCCTGAGACAGAAGCCTGCCTCTCCTGCTTGAGCAAGCAAGGGGCAGAGTGATAGGAACAAAGTCAGCAAAATAGTCAAGGTCCTGATGATATGGATCGTGTGAAGCTCCGTGGCTTTATCTCTAGGTGAGTAACCAGAGGAGCGACATTATCTGGCTTATATTCGAGAAGGATCTTTGTGGCTGCACTTGAGTGTAGGGAACAGAAGTCAGAAGATGACTGTAGTATTCCAGAGTATCCTAGGATGTGTGTGCTGTAGATGGCACCGGTGGGAAGAGGCTGAATTCTGGTTATTTGACGGAAGAGTGTGTTAATCAAGGGAGATACCATATTGCTGTTATCTCAGGAGAAAAAGTTTGTATGTCTCGATTGGGGGAAAAAAAAGGCAATTTGAGGAGAGAAAAACTGTGGATGAGTCACTAGTCTGTAGGATTTTCTTGTATTTCATTTAGCTTTTAAATATACTTTTGTATCTTTGTTGAATGTTTTATAATATTCAAATGGTATTTGCATAATAGGTGTTATATACGAGTTTTGAGTATATAGTATTCAGTTCAGTTCAGTCGCTCAGTCGTGTCCAACTCTTTGTGATCCCATGGACTGCAGCACGTCAGGCCTCCCTGTCCATCGCCATCTGCCAGAGTTTACCCAAACTCAGATCCGTTGAGTCGGTGATGCCATCCAACCATCTCATCCTCTGTCGTCCCCTTCTCCTCCTGCCTTCAATCTTTACCAGCATCAGCATCTTTTCAAATGAGTCAGCTCTTCACATCAGGTGGCCAAAGTATTGGAGTTTCAGCTTTAGCATCAGTCCTTGCAATGAATATTCAGGACTGATCTCCTTTCGAATTGACTAATTTGATCTCCTTGCAGTCCAGGGGACTCTTCTGCAACACCACAGTTCAAAAGCATGAATTCTTTGGCACTCAGCTTTCTTTATAGTCCAACTCTCACATCCATATATGACTACTGGAAAAACCATAACTTTGACTAGATGGACCTTTGTTGGCAAAGTAATGTCCCTGCTTTTTAATATGCTGTCTAAGTTGATTATAACTTTCCTCCCTTTAATTTCATGGCTGCAGTCACCATCTGCAGTGATTTTGGAGCCCCCGAAATTAAGTTTCTCACCGTTTCCACCATTATCCCATCTATTTCCCATGAAGTGATTGGACCAGATGCCATCATCTTAGTTTTCTGAATGTTGAGTTTTAAGCCAACTTTTTCAGTATCCTCTTTCACTTTCATCAAGAGGCTTTTTAGTTCCTCTTCACTTTCTGCCAAAAGGATGGTGTCACCTGCATATCTGAGATTATTGATATTTCTCCCAGCATTCTTGATTCCAGCTTGTGCTTCATCCAGTCCAGCGTTTCTCATGATGTACTCTGCATATAAGTTAAATAAGCAGGGTGACAATATACAGCCTTGACGAACTCCTTTCCCTATTTGGAACCAGTCTGGTTTTCCATGTCCAGTTCTAACTGTTGATTCATGACCTGCATACAGATTTCTCAAGAGGCAGGTCAGGTGGTCTGATATGGCCATTTCTTTCAGAATTTTCCACAGTTTGTTGTGGTCCACACAGTCAAAGGCTTTAACATAGTCAGTAAAGCAGAAGTAGATGTTTTTCTGGAACTCTCTTGCTTTTTTGATGATCCAGCAGATGTTGGCAATTTGATCTCTGGCTCTGCCTTTTCTAAATCCAGCTTGAACATCTGGAAGTTTATGGTTCATGTACTGTTGAAGCCTGGCTTGGAAATTTTGAGCATTACTTTACTAGCATTTGAGATGAGTGCAATTGTGCGGTAGTTTGAGCATTCTTTGGCATTGCCTTTCTTTGGTATTGGAATGAAAACTGACCTTTTCCAGTCCTGTGGCAACTGCTGAGTTTTCCAAATTTTTGGCGTATTGAGTGTAGCACTTGCACAGCATCATCTTTTAGGATTTGAAATAGCTCTACTGGAATTCCACCACCTCCACTAGCTTAGTTCATAGTGATGCTTCGTAAGTATATTCCTAAGTATATACTATTAGGTATACACTAAGGAAGAATGTAGCATAGAGAAATAATTAAAGATGATAATGATGAAACAAACCCCGTCCTGAAAGGCTTCCTTTGAATTAGTAGATGTGGCGTGCTGCAGCAGAACTGGAACATTCTAAGAGTATGTTTAATATTCCCCATTCCCCTTATTATGCACAAATCTGCTCCTTCTATGTGGCAGCAGATCCTTAATCCACCAGTTTATTGTCTTTGCCACTATTTCCACCATGTTTCAGCCATCCCCATCTCTGACCATTGCTGTAATTTCTTCTAAGGTCTGTCTTGCCCATCCACCCCTCTCCATAACAATCCACTCCTTAATCAATATCGACAGTTTTAAATCCTTGAATTGCATTATATTTTTTCTTTAAAATCTTCCACTGGCTTCTGATCCCATGTTGAACAAATCCCCAAATCCTGCCTCGCCTTACAGACTCCCACTTCATCTGGCTCCTACCCTCCTGCCTCCTCTGCTTTCACTGGTTGCTTCTCAGTGGAGAATATTCACTCCCTGATTATCCGTTTCCCTTGCTCATTCCTTCCCTAATCCTACCCATTACAGCTACCATTGAGACTCCCCTCCCAACTCAGCCACTTTCTTTCCTATTTACCCAGTTTCATTTTCTTCATAATGCCTATCACTTTTTGAAATTGGTTATTGATTTGTTTACTTGTTTATTCACTCACCACCTCCCCCACCCCTGTATGCTGCATGTAAGCTTCTGGAGGAGAGAGGAGTCTGTCTGTCTTGGTCACTGCTTCATCTTCGCACCCATGGATATGATGCCATAAAGGGTTGAGCAGAGTACATATTAAGAAACCAACGTCCTCATTTTGAATCTTCATCTTGTCCTTTCAGTGACTTCAGGGTGAGGAACTCTAATCCCTGAGAATAAAAAGTTATAATTCATTCCTATAAAGGACATATAAAGAAACAAATCCTACCCTCCCCTGTCAGACTACCTCTTGTATTAAGGATGTGAAAGACCCAAATGAATTAGTTACTCCCCAATAAACATGTTCATTCCGTTGCCTCATGCTGCTAGGCTCAGGGCTAGTCATACAGCTTGGAAAAATGATCTTTTTAAGGTCTGTTCTGCCAGAGTGGAGCTCTTATATTAACCACCATTACATCTACATATCAAGACAGATTGTTCCAATTAGTCAGTGAGGTCCAGGTTTTTGAGAGCTGTTAATATGTACACGAGCAATTACTGTAGCAGAGTTTAAAAGGCGTGCCTTTGGGAATTGTAGATTGAGATTATCAGTTTCATTCATGAACTAAAGCCCTGAGAATTAAGTGCAGCATTTCTCCACCAATTTATTCGCTTGAAGGTTCTCCTATATCCACACACAAGGATTATGAGGTTGCCAGTTCCCCTCCTCTGCCTCACTCTCACCCGCATCCCAGACCAGTGCCTTCCTCTGTGTTTGTCTAGAACTAGACACTGTGTTGAGCATTAGGAGATTTCGTAGTGAACAAGATAAATAAGCCCCTTGACTTCAGGGCACCTGAGAGATCAACAGAGAGAATCTCAACTGGTATTTACATCAAAATCAAGGCGGCATTTTTTAATTTTCCTAAACCAAGTTCAAGTGGTTTCCACTCATTCCTAATTAATGGTAAGTGAAGGAAAAAAAAATAAACAAAAATGCTTCATTAATTGTCAGTATTTTGACATTGCAGTAAAATGCTGTGTATTCCTCCTGTGGGCACCATGCCTCTCCCCTGGGCTCACATGCTCACATACTCTGTCTCCTTTGTAGAGTTTACTAGAATCCTGTGATGGAAGCCAGCACTGGATTTGGAGTTTAAAAAAAAAGAAAATGATTTGTAGATCCTGGGGGTGATGCTGCCTCTTTTAAGAAGCCCAGTAGCTTTGAATGATTGTGGATCGCCATGTTTATCTTAAGGTTTGGTGGCTCAGATTCTTCTGAGTTTAAGTATTGCTGCCTCTTCAAATGCTAATATAAGGGAAGAGCAATATATATATGAGAGTTTTATGTCTTGAACACATGAATGAAACTGAACAGATCCTGCTTCAGAGGTAGCTCAAAAAGAATAAGATGCAAAAGAGGGCCTTCCCTGGTGGTCCAGTTGTTAAGACTCCTCGCTTCCAATGCAGGGGACGTGGGTTTGATTACTGGTCAGGGGACTAAGATCCTACATGCCGCACTGTGCTACCAAAATAAAAGATGCAAAGGAGGTCAACTCTGAGTGAACAAAGGTGGACAAGACTAGATACAGTGGTTCCCGTGGGAGAAGGAAAGTCTGGATACATGAATGGGGGTGTGGATTGGAGAGAAAGTGAAAGCTGCTCAGTCATGTCCGACTCTTTGCGATCCGATGGACTTCTCCAGGCCAGAATACTGGAGTGGGTAGCCTTTGCCTTTTCCAGGGGATCTTCCCAACCCAGGGATCGAACCCAGGTATCCGGCATTGCAGGCAGATTCTTTACCAGGTGAGCCACCAGGGAAGCCCAAGAATACCGGAGTGGGTAGCCTATCCCTTCTCCAGGGTTATCTTCCTGACCCAGGAATCGAACTAGGGTCTCCTGCATTGCAGGCAGATTCTTTACCAGCTGAGCTACCAGGGAAGGATTGGAGAGAGGCGGCCTTCAATCCAGTAGTGATTAGACCAGGCCCTCAGTGAGCCAGCCGCACCTGGAGAGCAGATGATCTGACTGAACAGTGGGGTGTGCAGAGAGTAAGAGTGAGTCTCGATATTTGTGGACGGAGTCTCACTGAGTCTCATTGGGAGCCCAGAATGGAACCAAGACCAATAGAAGCTGACCCTACTAAAGAAACTGGTTACAGCTCAGGCACAGCACACAAGTCAGGAGCAGGTACCTACCATGGCTGCTTCTGTATCAAATAATTCAGGGGGGATTTTTCAACATCTAATTTTCTCAGTCCCTCCAGGGAACGTCTGAGTAAGATGTTGAGAAGTAAAAGCTACCCTCCCAAGTTCTGCCATTGAAAACTGCACCTGGGATGATAAAGATGGTTAACTTTGCAAAAAGCACTTCCTGTGTATACTTAGAGTGTTCTTCACAAATTATGTCATTCAGTCATCACTTATTAAAAATATCCTTCCATGAAAACAGCAGTTAATAACAAGTATCTCTATTTTTCTGTAAGAAAAATGAGGTTAGAGAGATCCTGAGACACATCTCAGTAGAGCCTGAAGTTGTCTTGGTAGAAATCATCTACGAAGGCTAATAGTCTGAGTTTAAATGCTGTTTTCTACTGATCACAGAATGATCCCTGTTAACATTTTGATCTGTTTCCTTCCAATATTTGGCAGGAGGGTGAGAAAAGATATAACTATGGTCAGTATGAAAGTGAATACAATCATCACCTGCTTTATTACTTCACATACTATGTACATTTTCCAAGTTTTGAAATATTTTTCACTCCTTCAAAAATTTTAATTTTGTCATTGCTGCTGTCTACCAATTTTTCATAATTAATACATTTTACTTTAAGATCTGGGGGAAAAAAATAAGCAGAACAGTGAATCTAATTTAATGTCATTTCTGAGACCTTTTTTTCCTAAGCAGAAACAAGTACAAAGGCGGCATAGTGAAAACGTAAGAAATATTTTTTCTTAATATGCAAATAGTTTTGTAGTTTTTTGATTTCCAAAGTAATATATGTTCATTATAAAGTAACTCAAGCAATAGACTAGTTAAGAAGAAAGGATGTGTTTTTCTGGCAAACACGTAGCACTCTTTAGAAATGCCAACATGATGTGCATAGTTTTATAGGCTCGTTTCCCTTTTTAGATGAAAGAAGTCGCCCATTGACAGTAAGTAGCTCTCTACATCATGCTTTTTAAACGTTGCATAGCTTGGGTTCTGAGGAAGAATATTGGAGTTCAGATCTCATCACTGCCATTAATTTGTAGCTTTGTGACTTTTGGGAATCTACTTAATCCACTCCTCTATCTGTAAACTGACATTTAGTATTACTATCTATCTGATGAGGATTTTTGGAGGAGTTAAAAGTACTATATTTATAAAATTCTTGGTTTAGTGTCACACAGTAGGATGATAGAAAAATGTTTGCCTCTCCATGGTGTGAATGTGACATTATTTAGTTTAGCAATGCTTTGTTGATGGAACTTTTGGCTCTTTCTGGTTTTCCCTGTTAGAACCATCACAACAATTTAAAAGCATATATTTGAGATTAACTCAGGTTCTCTAGGGACCAGCAATGTGACATGAATGTGAAAGACTGGAATTGTCCTAAATGCTATTTGGCTTGTTGACATTTGAGAATATAAAGCAACATGAGTCAGAGCTTTTGGCTTTTTTAAAAGAAGCTGAAAATCTCTGGTTGAAAAGGCCCAAATCTCTGCATTTATGTGGATACTACGCTCTGTATGTAAAATGTACTCTCTTGGTCTTCACAACTTACTGGTGGGCTAGAATCGATCAGTTGAATTTCACATGCAGGGTGTTTAATCTCAAAGATCAAGTTCCTGTGTCATAGCTCACTCTGCCTTTACCTTCATGAAATAAGAATATTCAGGATGCTGTGGGAAAAGTTGGTTTGTTATTATATCATGTGGCTATATATATATGTGTATATATATATATATATATACACGTATATATATATAGTTTCTAAAACTGTCTATAATAATTGGTTTCTCTCACCAGAATGCAGTATATGAGTTCCTAAAATGGGGCTAATAAACTTCCTGAAATTCCATGTGAAATTTTGTACATTTACGTTTCTCTCTTTAATGGACTGCTTCCTTCAGACTCTAGTATTGTCTTCTGATTCTCTTTCTGACCCTCATCCCTGTAAGAGTGAAGAATTTGGAAAGAAAGCAAGATTTTTTATAGGACATTTGTTTTTTGCTTTCTTACGTTTAGAATGTAGAAAACTTGCCTAGTTTCATTCATAACCTCATTAGTAGTCTCATGAATTTTCTAAAGTTTTGAATACTCACAGTGAAGGCAGACATGAGTGGCTCTTCTGCCACCATCCAATGGACAAGGACCATCATTTTCTCATTTATTTCTATACTCGGAGCACCAAGCACAGAACACTGGACATCATTGGTGACCTATGTAAATGTTTTGTAAAGTTAAAGAATGGATCCATTGCTCTTTATCTTAGTTAATACATACAAGGAGTCTTCGCTCAGGTGCACAGAACTAGCTCACAAAACCTGTCTTTTAGTCAAAGCTGGTTCTTGGTGCATCAGCATCAGTGTGGATCGGGACTGTGTTTTGACATAGTGAGTGGCAGGCATAATGCTTGTCACCTTCTGTTGGCTCAACGAGGATGGAAAGTTGAGCAGGTCATACTCAGCCGGCTTTGTTCAGTATAAGCAGATTATAGAGTGAATGATGGAGGAGAAGAGGACAGGCAAAGAGCTGGAATTTGACTAGGAGGTTTTGACATGTCTAACGTTCTTATGAATGGGGATGGAACCTTGGTTTTTGGTGCTAAGTAAAAAGATTGGCTATAGAACTGATAGAGTCTTGGATGGATTAGTAAGTTGATTTGCTAAGAACTAGAATGATACACCTTTTTGGTCTGAAATTCACCTGGCAACAGCTTAAGATAACAAACCTGGTGTCACTAGTACTTCAGAGGCATTTTGTACATAAGCTATAAGTGGCTTTTCTGTAGAACTATTATTTCTACAGAAATAAAAGCTAGTATTTTCCTTAATAAAAATGGGTAATTGATTTCTTGGTGACATATTGCTTATCTGAAGTGTTTTATTTTTCCTGGCTGCTCTTTTTTGAAAATGTGTTCTTTAACCTTCTCCTTGCATATTTATTTAAATTATATGATAAAATCAAATTAAAAGGAACTCATTACTGAGGAAGATACTTCACTAATTAATTAAATTTAAACCCCAAAGGCTGCAGTTTAGTTTTACTGATACAGATGTTTTGGTTAAATTACCTGTTCTAAATAGTTTAATAAAATAGGAAAAAGCAATAGTACCTATTATCTGTTCAGTGAATTAAACCTTTTTGTTATATTTACCTGAATGTAAATATATAACCCTGAATCAACCTCAGTAATATTAATAAGCAGATACTGAGGTTTTTATCTTTATGGTCCTATTGAAAATATCAGGAAATCAGAATTTTCCTTGGCTAGAGATGGGATTGACCAAAAATAGATTTATGATGACATTTATGTCAACTGTCCGTTAGCACTAGTAATACAAATATATATTTCCTTAGTGTGTAGCTTTTTAGAAATTTCACCCAAAGACCTCCCTCTGTCTTTTCCAGTTCTCTTTACATCTTCTTGATGGATTTCAATAACCATTTTTATTTTAAAGTTATTAGTACGTGGTCCATGTGGTTCAGAATATTTTTATTGCTGTGCATTTATCCAAGTATTTTTTAAAAATAGGTATTACTTTTCTCTCTTCATCTTGTTTCTTCATCATCCTTGTTTACTTCTGTATATAAATATATTTTAAAGAAAATCATTTCCAGCCTAGGTTACCTAATATAACTTAATTTTCTGAATTATAGAAGTATCCAAAATCTGCTCTTTTTTCTTTTCGTTTCTTTCTTTTTTTCTTTAACTAATATGGAAACCCAGAGAGGCAGAGTGTTTTGAGATCCCAGGAACAACTTTGGCAGTGCCAAGACTTGACTATGAAAAGGTTAAAACATATGCTCCTCTTTTATGGTAAATTTAAAGAAGGTGCTAGTTTCCATAGCGTTTTAGAATATAGTAAATGCTGAAAAAATAATTGTTTTATAAAATACTAAATTTTGTTATGAATCATATTCCTAATGGGAAATATTTAAATCTTCATTGAAAAGCAGATTTATCTGAGGTCATATCATAATTGCCTTCACAGATATGAAGAGGTTCAAGGAAGTCTACCTTTGGTCATTACTGGAAAGATGAATGAAATAAGGTTACTTAGAGAATGTCTGTGAAGTGTTACCAACGCTTTCTAGACACTCACTGTTATCTTTTTCCAAGTCTTTTTGGTCTTAATTCAGTATACGTGGTTTAGCTCAACCTGGTGGTGGTAATGAATTGAGCTTTTTTTAGTATCAAGTCACTGCTACTGATTCCCATCTCTTCACTTTTCCATAATGTGATTAATTTTGGTAATAGTTATAATAAAAGTTCACTTTATTATCTTTTGGGTATTTTAATACTAGAAAAATGCCAGCTAACATCTAAAATACATTTGACTCTTACTATCATTACCTGTTTTGATTTTCCATCAAACTTAGGAAAACAATGCTAAAGTCTGAAGGAAGCACTAGATTTAAAAAAAGAGAAAAAGACACCTCAATGTACTTTTAAGCAGAAATGGAATGAAAAGTAGACTCAAATTAGAGTTGATCAGAGTTTCGTCAGCTGCTTGTGGATTTTCTAGCTGTTTACTTCGCTGTGGAATCTTTTGACCATTTCATTGCTTGTTACCTTTTATATCAAGTGAGTATTTGAAGAAAGTGAAAAGTTTTGGGTTCAAGTCTTTGCTTTCTAACCCCTAACATGTTCTCTGAGAGGTAAAGGTTGATCAGTTAATGAATGGATTTAAACTTCATCGATTTTTAGATTTGAATTCATGTTATTGGGTTTAGCATCATAAACAGGGCTTTATTTTGTGTAATTCATTGTGAGATTTTCTTATTTCTCAGTGTCAGATGATGGAAAATTATTTTCCATATTTTCAGTAATAATCTGTTTTTAAAAGCAGGTTGCTACCTTTGTCATTTAGACCTCACTAGAGCAATATCCTGCTGTGCATCTTTGTTGTTCAGTCGTTAAGTCCTATCCAAGTCATTGCGACCCATGGACTGCAGCATGCCAGGCTTCCCTATCCTTCAGTATCTCCCAGAGTTTGCTCAAACTCATGTCCACTGTGTTGGTGATGCTATCTAACTATCAGATCCTCTGTCGCCCCCTTCTTCTCCTTCCCACAGTCTTGCAGCATCATGGTCTTTTCTAGGAAGTCAGCTGTTCGCATCAGGGGGCCAAAGTATTGGAGCTTCAGCTTCTGCATCAGTCCTTCCAATGAATATTCAACTCCAGGTTGATTTTCTTTAGAATTGACTGGTCTGATCTTATAGTCCAAAGGACTCTCAAGATTCTTCTCTGGCACTGCAACTCAAAACCATCTATTCTTCAGTGCTCAGCCTTCTTTGTGGTCCAGCTCTCACATCTGTACATGACTGCCGGGAAAACCATAGCTTTGACTGTACAGACATTTGTCAGCAAAGTGATATCTGTGCTTTTTAATATGGTGAGTTAGTCATAGTGTTTTCCCCTCAAGGAGCAAGTGTCTTAATTTCATGGCTGCAGTCACCATCTGCAGTGATTTTGGAGCTGAAGAAAAGAAAGTCTGTCACTGCTTCCATTGTTTCCCCTTCTATTTGCCATGAAGTGATGGGACTGGATGCCATGATCTTAGTTTTTTGAATGTTGAGTTTCAAGTCAGCTCTTACACTCTTCTTTTCACACTCATCAAGAGGCTCTTTAGTTTCTCTTCTTTTTCTGCTGTTAGAGTGTTATTATCTGCATATCTGAGGTTGATATTTCTTCCGACAATCTTGATTCCAGCTTGTGAGTCATTAAGCCCAGCATTTTTACATGATGTATTCTTGCATATAAGTTAAAATAGCAAGGTGACAGTATACAGCCTTGACATACTCCTTTCCCAATTTTGAACCAGTCTGTTGTTCCATGTCTGATTCTAACTGTTGCTTCTTGACCTGCATTCAGGTTTCTCAAGAGACAGGTAAGCTGGTCTGATATTCCCGTCTCTTTAAGAATTTTCCACAGTTTATTGTGATCCACATACTCAAAGACTTTAGCATAGTCAATGAAGCAGAAGTAAATGTTTTTCTGGAATTCTTTTGCTTTCTCTATGATCCAGCGGATATTGGCAATGTGATTCCTCTGCCTTTTCTAAACCCAGCTCTGGAAGTTCTGGGTTCACTTAGTGCTGAAGCCTAGCTTGAAGAGTTTTGAGTAGAACTTTGCTAGCATGTGAAATGAACACAGTTGTACAGTAGTTTGAACATTCTTTGGCATTCCCCTTCTTTGGCATTGGAATGAAAACTGACCTTTTCCAATTCTGCGGCCTTTGCTGAGTTTTCCAAATTTGCTGACATTAAGTATAGCACTTTCACAGCATCATCTTTTAGGATTTTAAGTGGCCTTGCTGAAATTCCATCACCTCCACTATTTTTTAATAGTAATGCTTCCTCTAAGGCCCACCTGACTTCACACTCCAGGATGTCTGGGTCTAGGTGAGTGACCATTCCATCATGATTATCCGAGTCATTAAGATCTTTTTTTTATAGTTCTTCTGTGTAGTCTTGCCACCTCTTGTTATTCTCTTCCTCTGCTAGGTCCTTACCGTATGAGAGTTATCATTGTGAAGTATAAAAGCCATGCTTGTGACCCCAGTTAGAAGGGAGACATTTATGTCATGGGTTGGGAGGTAGACCAGAAGGCTTTCATATGTGGGCAGTGAAGTCAGTTAAACACTATAAAAGGGAGCAGGATGAAGCACTAGAAATTTTTAATATGTGGTGTCTTAGCTGTCACTCTCCACCTCTGCTTAAGAGAAGAATTTACTATAAAAAAATTACAGGTCTGAATGTGTATACATAGCAACAAACATATTGTTGATGCAGATGTACTGTTATTATGGGAAACCTTGCTTTACGTTTCGCTTTGGCATTTGAAAATTCAGCTTTGCAACCTTGGCAGAAAGACTGGGACTTGGGAAGGTTTGGTGTTTGTGTTTTTCTGCCTATAACTGTTTTTTAGGAATTCTCAATTCAGTACAGTGGAAAATCATATTTTAGTTATTTTCATGACTGTTCTTCCTTTGTTTTAGTAACCAAATTTTCATCTGTATTTTTGAGTCGATATGACCTGATTTTAAGACTTCAAAAGGGATCCAAGGTTTTGTTCTGTTGACAAACATGAAATGTAACTGTTCTCAAGCCATTTTTTGCCTTTGAATTCTTTCCAATTGCCGTCAGTTATTCTACTGAGTTTTCTCTTGAGTATCTACCTATCCTTAAAGATCATCCAGTTTCAAAACAGCTCTCTTTTGAACTAATGTAAAAAAGGATAAATGTTTTAGCATAAAGACACAATAAAAACTAATGTGATTTGAAAAAATTGTTGGATAGGCTATGTGTAGACTTCAATGATAACCTGACTAAATCTGATCAGAGTTGTAAGAGGAAACCTTAAGCAGTGTCCTCATCAATATTGGTGTTTAAAAGGCAAAATCATTTTTATATTCTTTTTTATATTTTACTGATACATTTCTAATCACAAGTTTTCCAAAAAGTTAATAAAAATTGCAGTGCTTTATTGCCATGATGCTTAAATGATTTCTTTTTCAATAAAGCATATGTTATTAAAGAGAAAAATGATTTTGTAACCCATGCATTAAGAGATGCAGTGCCATCTGTCTTAAGGCTTGGTAATCAATGATGTAAGTGAGGCTAGTTTATTTTTCATAGATTTACTGGTGTCACTGCATAAATAGCCATAATGGAATTGATCTCTTAGGGCGAAGCAGCTTTTATCACATACAAGGGTTTGATGATAACTGTATTAAACATTGGCCTTTGATTATTAGGCTTCCCTGGTGGCTCAGATGGTAAAGAATCTGTCTGCAGTGTGGGACAGACACCTGGGCTCAATCCCTGGGTTTGGAAGATCCCCAGGAGAAGGTAATGGCTATGTATTCCAGTGTTCTTGCCTGGGAAATCCCATGGACACAGGAGCCCGGCGGGCTACAGTCCATGGGTTCGCAAAGAATCAGACATGACTTGGTGACTAACAATTTGATTATTCTTAGTCTTTCTTGGATACAGAGGTTCCAGAACTTCATGGTTATAGATTGAAAATGCACATTTTTTTACATTAACTACTAGTCTTTAATACTACTTCCTAGATACGTCCTTATGTTGCATGTCTCGACTTTTCTTTAACTCAGTGAAGTGCTGTGGTTACCCTACTGTGGCCATCTCCATTGTGTTCATTTCAGAGGCACAAAGAATGGGGTGGTGAGCAAGTGTATAATATTTGAACTCAGACGTGTGTGCCTGGGTTTCAGGAGTGCCTTCACTCCTACTTGTATGACCTGAGCAAATGACTTGATTTCTGCAAGCCTCCGGTTTCCCATTTTACAAATGGATATGGGAATTTCCCTGGTGGTCCGTCGGTTAGGTCTCAGCACTTTCACTCACGGGACTGGGTTCAATTATAAACTGGGGAACTCTGATCTTGCACGCCATGCTGTGCTGTCAATTAAAAAAAAAAAGATATGAAAATCCTACTTATAAGATTGTTGTACAAAACAAAGCAAATATGTGTTGATCATACTTGGCAGAGTGCCTAACATACGGGCAAAGTGAAAAGTGAAAGTCACTCAGTTGTGTCCCAACTCTTTTCGACCCCATGAACTATACAGTCCATGGAATACTCCAAGCCAGTATACTGGAGTGGGTAGTCATTCCCTTCTCCAGGGGATCTTCCCAACCCAGGAATCTAACCCAGGTCTGCCACATTGCAGGCAGATTCTTTATCAGCTGAACTACCAGGGAAGCCCCAGAACATAGGGACAAATAAATAGTAAAAATAAGTAATATTGTTATTACTGCTATAACTACTGCTATTATTATTATCTGCTCTTATTATTTCTACTACTGAGTCAAAACAAGACTTATTCACAGTAATTATTTAGAGGCCACATATGTGTTTTATTCTCCTGAGAAAAAGGAAAAAAAAAAAAAGTAATTCTATTTTATTCTATTTTCCTGCGGTGTAGTTTTTTTTTTACCATATGTGGCTATTTAATAGGGTAAATTGGAGATGACTCTGATTGTGTTCATCCAAAATTGTTTCTCTGCAAGAGAGTAAAAAAAAAACAAAATCACCAGTGAATAAAGCAGAAAAGGCCTCCCTTCTGCACAAATCTAGGTCTGGAGAACATTGTGAGGGCAAGGGAATCTGTTCCATCCATTGCTCCCAGAGCATTCCTGCCTGAACTGGCCTCCACAGTCTATACTTTATTCTGGCCATGGAAGGTGACTGACTAGCAGCTTCACTCCTGTTTGCTGGCCCCAATGTGCCTTCTGCCACCCCTACCCCCTCTGCTGGAAAATGCACTTCCTACCCAGTGAGCTTGTATCTGAGGGCATTGTCTCCTCAGACCCCAGTCAGCCGTCAGACTGAACATTGAAGATGTTCAGGATCCTGGCTGAAAGCAAGTGTCTGCTTGAAAATAACCTGTCCCTTACCTGAAAAAGCCTCTATCCCATGCTAAACCTAATTTCTCCAAATATTTTCGAGTGCTGACTCCTGTTTTTAAAGCCAGGCAGCTGACAAAAATTTGCCTGTAGGCTAGCTTCATCAGACTGTAACCTAGTCTGAGGCCCAGCCAAAGAAAGAAACTTCTTTCACAAGGAGAGATTTTCAAATCTGTCAAAACATGTGCCCCAGGTCCTGTGTGAATTTATTTTTTTAAAGGGATTTGCTAAATGATAACCCAGGAAATGTGTGTGTGCGTTCATAGGACAAGGCCAGTGGTTAGAAGAGAGGCATGTTTTTGTGTTTCAGTAAGTAATTTTCCTTGTTATAATAAAAAATCACATCCCTTGTTGGAAATCTGGTCGGTACCCAAATGCTCCAGGCAAGTGTTTTCAACTCGTGATTATTTATTCCCCGGATCTGTTTAGATGTGCTATGTGTGAATCAGCCCAGCCTGCATTTAAGGTTTGAAAAATGTTCTTTAGGATTCCTTGGTATCAAAGCATCCATTAATTACTGAAAGGATAAGCTGGTGGTTTACGGGAAGTCGGAATCTGCGTGGCTTTTTGTTCTGACGGGGAGAAACGGAGTCTTCCAGAGAGAGGAAAACCGCTTTTAAAATTATCCTTTTAATATCCTGTTGAAAGAGACGTATTTTTTAGTTATAAAGAATTTTTTCAAAATGATCTTTCTGTAGTGACATCCATGTTATACTGGAAAATATTCCTGTGTTTCTGGCAATGATACACTAATTACTGCCTTTACATTTTTATATGGCATAATTTGTCATATTCTAGGAGGGAAGTGACTCTGACTCCAAACAGGTGAAATGCATGACCAAACATGTTACATAATATGTGGTTTCATCAAATCCTGTTTTTAATTCAGTGAGAAGAAAATTGTTTAGTTCATCAGAGGAACAGGATTGCCAAGGTAGTATGATTGCATTTCCAAATATGCACATACCTTACTATTCATTGTCAAATTTTGTCATGATAATCTAATATACTGCTTGGGAGCTTCAAAGAAAGGAAGACCTGTCAGAATTTGAAAGGAAAACATTGTCATAGATGGTAGTTCTGTTAGTACTCATGGGTTGCACAGAACAGAAACCTACTGAAGTCAACTTAAATGTAAAAGGATAGTTTATTATAAATACATAGGAGTGTCTCATGGAATTCAAGGGCAGAGAATGTGACTAGAAAGCAGCTGGAATTTCTGCTTTGTGTCTCCATGGTTTCTTCTGTATCTTCTGCTATGAGCAGGTTCTCTCAGTCTCTGTGATACATTCTGGTTCTTGATACTTTCTGAGTTTGTGGATGATGGGTTGATACTCACCCATAATCCTTTGGACCTAACACGAGAGACCCAGAAATGACAACGTGATTGGTCCAGTTGGGTCAGGAGGTCCATACCTTTTCTAAATCTCAAGGGTAGTGGTCTTGCAGTAACTGTGCCTCATCTGAACTAGGTCTAGCAAGCGTGACTGACCTGGGTCTGCGTTAGAGTCAACCAGGAGACACTGCTTATTATTTCATTCTCACAAATCCATCTCCCGTCTTCAGAAGCTTCAAACTAGCCTCCTTAGAACAGAAGAGAAAGATATCTATTATTTAAAGACGAACTCATTATCGAAAGGTTACCAGGGATGTCCTAGCTGCAATTCACATTCCTAGCACGCCCTTAAGAACTGCTAAAACATTAGGTATTATTTATGGACGAGTCAGTATAGCAGCATGTCCTCTGAAGGGATGCCTAGGTTATTTATTTATTAATTTATCTGTCTCCATCTGCAAACTTACCATCTGGATGTTGTCCACATTGAAGAAACACATAAATTAAAATCTAAGGCAAATTGACTACAACCTGGGTGACCTTGAAACCCCTCTCATGCCAGCCAGCCATTTCCTATTCTGATTGCACTGAAAGGAAGGAGAAAAGAGGAGAAATACATATACACAGATTTGTCTGCTCCTGTTTATTTGGTGGGATCAGATCTTCCTTCTTAAGACCTTGCCTTCACTTTAAACTTTGTATTATAGATGATGATAAAATGTGAAGTGTGAATATCATGCTAAGGTAACACTCTGGCAACAACACAATGCCTCTTCTCTCGCCTGGCCCCCTTTCCCCCCTCACAAGGCATTGTCCAATCTGATTTTCCATCCTGCATTTCTGGCTCTGCTTGAATGACTGCATAAATTGCTTTTATGATTATCCTTAAGGTCTGTGAAAGGATACACATTTGATGAGTAAATACATTGTTTACAAAGCTTCTATCATTTGTGTATTCTGAGCTGCTCTCTTTTAAATTGCATGAGGTTTTTAGGGAAATCCTGTGTATCCAAACACAGGTTTAACTTTTTGCAGCTATGTGTGCTACATAGAGAAATGGTTCTTAAATGATGGAAGGGGACGTGCTCCCAGTCTAGTGGTTAAGACTTTGCCTTCCAAAGCAGGGGATGAGGGTTCAGTCCCTGCTGGGGAAGCTAAGAATGCACATACCTCATGGCCAAAAAATCGAAACATAAAACAAAAGCAATATGGCAACAATTTCATTAAAGACTTTAAGCATGGCCCACATAAAAAGCTAAGAATAAAATAAAGTGATGAAAGAATTTTCCCTCTGTTTTTAAACTTACGTCACTTTCTTCATTTCTTTTATTAAAGTCCATTTAGACATATTACCCCCCCCAAAAAAAGCTTAGTTTATTAAAAAATGTTTTTGTTGTTACTGATATTTGTATGAGAACTTAATTTCACCCTCAGTGACAAAATTCTCATTGATTAATTAACTGTAAGAACAGTCTAATTGAAATATTTCTTTAGGGACATGTTAGGGGTAGGTAAGAGGACAAAATATACATAAAACTAATTAACATTTTTCAATAGATGGTACATTTCTATAAATCAGAACTTTCAGCCTAGGGATTTATTGTGGAATTGTGGTTAAATGGGGATTAGTCAGCTTGAGCATGTTTCATAATGACGAATAGAAGGAATTGGGTTTTTACTAGAAATGCCGTCATTGATCAATCAGTGGACTTTCAAATTAGTCTTGAGGAGGCATAGGTCTTTGAGTGGTGGTGGGGAGTCAAACATCATAAAATCCAGTTTGGGATACAAGATACCTCCCTGAACACTTAATGCATAGCAAACAGGGTGAAATAAAGAATTTTGTCTGCATTGCAGACAAACCCAAGGAGATGATGTGAGTGTCTATAGGGGGAGTAATTGTGAAAAATTCTGAACAGGACGAGGAACTGTCATTGACTTCTTTTCAGATGAAGGCGACTTGACCTCTGGAATGGGGCAGTAGTTTAGACTGAATCCCACTGCCTTGGTGATAGTCAGCAAAGGGGCACGGAGCATTGACTAAACACCAGTCTGTGCTGGGTGAGCAAGGCAGAACTAGTTGTTGTTTAGTTGCTCAGTCATGTCCAAAATTTTTGTGACTCCCATGGACTGTAGTCTGCCATGCTCCTCTGTCCATGGGATTTCCCAGGCAAGAATACTGGAGTGGGTTCCTATTTCCTTCTCCAGGAGATCTTCCAGCCTAGTGACTGAACCTGTGTCTCCTGCATTGGCAGCCAGTTCTTTACCACTGAACCACCAGGGAAGCCCCGGCAGAAGTGGAGTGAGTGAAGGCTGCTCATTCCGTGTCCAGCTCTTTGCGATCCCATGGACTATATAGTTCTTGGAATTCTCCAGGCCAGAATACTGGAGTGGGTAGCCTCTCCCTTCTCCAGGGGAGCTTCCCAACTCAGGGATCAAACCCAGGTCTCCTGCATTGAGGGTGGATTCTTTACCAGCTTAGCCACAAGGGAGGCCCAAGAATACTGGAATGGGTAGCCTATCCTTTCTCCAGCGGATCTTCCCCACCCAGAAATTGAACTGGGGTCTCCTGCATTGCATGCGGATTCTTTATCAACTGAACTATCAGGGAAGCCCTGGAAGATGTAGTACTCATTAATAATTTTACGTACAAAACAACAGGTGACCTATGGTGGAAGAAAAAGACACGAGTCATCATCTAGCCTAGAAGCTCAGAGACTCTTTGCTGAGAGGAGTTACATATTTCCTGAAACCTGAAGAATGTAGAATAATGGTGAGGGGAACCTGGGGAAAGGGATGTTGTAAGCAAAGGGAAGAACAAGTGAAGGCAGAGAGTTTAGGGAGAGAATGACGTACAGGAGGAGAACAGTCTGGACAGCTAGTTGAGTAGACCAAGTGATGATGTGTTAAGAAAGAAGCCTAGAGATGTAGACAGAGGGATTTCATGTTAATGAGTTTGGATTATATCCTAAGGAAATCCTCTAAAGTGCTCTGAAGAAGGAGAGTGGTGTGATCAGAGTTATCTCTTAGGTAGTGACTAGGACTGTGATGTGAACGGAGCACTGCAGAGTGAGGTCCCCTGGGGAGGCTCCTGAATGGAAGAGGCGCATGATGGTGGATCTGACTGGAGGCAGAGGCCTGGAAGGAAGTGGGTTGATTGGAGCGCTGTTTGGGAAATGAGGTTGACAAGTCTTGGTGTTGGATGTGGAGAGAAAATAGATGATGTCAGCGTTTAGGTTTGCACGTGTGAGTCCCAGACAGCGCTGTACTGAAACCGTGGGCCCTATGGAAGGGGCGGGATGTGTTCTGGTCTAGAGGTACAAGGTGTATTCGACTGGCTGTGTCTAAGAAACCAGTTGGTTAGATGGATCTGCCACTCAGGATACAAGTCTGAACCAGAAATAAAGATTCGAGAGGCATTTGCACACATGTGGAAGTGAATGGCTTGGTGCTAATGAGTGTGACAAAGAGGCCGTTAGGTTGAATGAGAACCAGTCTTCCCAAGCCACCAGCCTTTAGGACACACCTAAGAGAAGAAGGAAATGACAACCCACTCCAGGATTCTTGGCTGGAGAATCCCATGGACAGAGGAGCCTGGCAGGCTACAGTCCACGGGGTCGCAAAGAGTCAGACACGGCTGAGCGACTACACACACACACACACACACACACACACACACACACACGGGAAGAGGTACCTTCAGAGGAGACAGAGATATCTTGGCCTAAGAAGTCAGCAGAAAACCTGAGCACACACACACACACACGCGCACACACACACACACACACACACACACACACACACACACACATAGGAAGAGGTACCTTCAGAGGAGACAGAGATGTCTTGGCCTAAGAAGTCAGCAGAAAACCTGAGCGTACACATATAGCTAGGGACAGACACATTTGTTCTGAGAAATACAGGAGCAGTCCATGGTGTCAGGTGGGAGTAAGAACTGGGATGGAATTCAGTTACAGGAAAACTTGGTGGTGACCCTCACCCCCACCCCTGCCGCCCAACAGTTGCTTTAGATTTAATCAATATGGATTTAAACAGAAAGAGTCGATGTATCATTGCTGAACCAACCTGAATAGTGAATACACAATTACAGGAAAGTCTAAAGGTCCCAGTGGCTACACTGGCAGCACCGATAGACCCTTTGTGGCCAAGGAAGGAATGAAGCAACGGGGTTTTTTTGGAGAGAGTTCCAATTTCACAAAAGTATTGAAGGAAGGAGGGAAGCAACAAATCTGATTTAGTGAAGACATTTTCCTTGACAGCAGGATTTACTCCTGGGTTATAAATTTGCCATGATCGAGACTAAAATGCAGTGAAAGTTAAATTTCACCTATATCTCATTCAACGCCTAACGTGATTTAAATGACAAGATTTCAGAAGTGACATGTAGCCTTGGATCTAAATATATTTTTTATGGCTGGAAATCTTAATTTCAGATCAGTGAAAAATCATGACGCCTCTTCATGTGTAAGAGACTTAAAGAGTGGAGCATTAGGCCAGTGCAGATGGTTTTGTCAGGCAGAACTATTAATGCTAAGGGGAGTCAGATGGCAGAATTTGCACAGGCTTATCTATAAATTCACTCCTGCAAGATAATATTGAAATGGTTGAATGACCGACCTAGTTCTAAGATAGAGACACGATGAGTTCATCTTGTTTTAATCTCACATTGGATGTTCAATTTGCCCATGACATGCTGGTGCAGATATCCTATAAAAAAGTATTACGTGTGTGTGACCCCCGTTCCTGCCTCCCAGCCCAGCTGCATCTGAAAATAGTTTTTCTCTTATTATTTCCACTCCAGTTTCAATGGCCTTTTTCCTTCCAAGGGGTTTGCTTCTTTCTGCCTCAGGACCTTTGGACCTTCTCTCCTGCCTCCCCCTTTAAAAGTCTCCATTCACCTTGTCATTTTTGGTGGAAGCCTTTTCTCTCACTTCCTTCCTGAGTTCTAAGGTCCCTATTATTTATTAATTTTTATTATTATCATTTTTAACCATGCCACATTGCATGTGGAATCTTAGTTCCCTAACCAGGGATTGAACCTGCTCGCCATACATTGGTAGCACAGAGCCTTAACCACTGGACCACCAGGGAGATCCAGGGTCCTGTTATTTACTTTCATTGTCCCCTGACCTTTTGTGAGTGATGGCACATTAGGGAGAGAGGGAAGAAGGGAGAAAATTTGCTAACGGCCAACCCTGACTTCTCTTGACGTTTTCATGACCCTTCTTGTTAACTAATGATTTTCATAGAGAAGATGACATGAGTCGATGTTTATTGGGTGCTCATTGCATGCTGAGCATAGGGATTGTCTGAATTTTCACAGGAACTCTTCAGGGTTGGTAGTCTCTTCCTGCATGCTATATGGGGAAACTGAGGCACAAAGAGGGTGCGTCTCCCAGCTAGTAAATGTACCGAGTGGCATTTCAGACCTTGGCGTGGCTTCCTCAATGAGGTCTGATGGTGGAGTTTTTCTTTTAAAAGACAGCTACTCTCAGCCGTGTGCTGAGTCACTCAGTAGGATGTCTTTTAAGCCCGTCTCTCTTCTGGTGTTTCGAGCTCTTCAGAGTTATACTTACTTAGCAGTCGATGAATTCTCTGTCCATTAGATTGCTCTTTTGTGATGGTGACTAATTGAGTCAAGTGATTGAGACAAAGAAATTCTAGCAGTCAGTGCCCCCTCCTCTGAAAGAAAGTTTAAAAATATCCATCCCAACAGAAAAAAACTATGAATGATTTTAAAATAAATAAGATCAACGCCATGGCTTCGCTGGGTTTTCCAGATGATTGTCTGCGGTGGACTTGGCCAGTCACTGGAGATGCTGGTTCGATAAATGTAATGGGAGCAATCTCACTCTATTACTTTTAAATTAACTTAGTCCGTGTGGTTGTCCTTGTCCGTGGCTCACTCTTGGGGAGCAGGACGGTACCATATTGATTCAGCTGATGGAAGAGAATATTAAGCGTTCACAGGCAGCATGAGGGACCGGCATCGCGGCCTCCACTGTGTGCAGACCCCTCGCTTCTGAGTAAGTCAGTGCTGCTGGATGATAACAGAACAACCCGGGGGTAGATGTAAAGTTGAAAGCTTAACATCAGCGCTTTGCTTGCACCTTGAAAATGACAATTTAGAGACTCTGCATTTGGGGGCTGTTTTCTGTTTAAGTACAAGACGAAGCTAGAACAAAGTGACGTGAATTCCTGGTCATCAGGCAAGACTGATATTTCATGATCTTCCCAGCACCTGAAAACAAGAAAGTAGCTCCTCCAAACATAAAAGCCAATCAAGACAGTTCGGCTTTCATGCCCAGAGAAATGGCCAGGGTGGGGTGGGTGAGATGGTGTAAAGATTCTTCCAAGACATTGCAGAGTAATTGTAACAATAACACATTAAAGTGTCAGGAGGGGAGCTGATTAATTGAATTTGCCTTCATTTTTCTCATCTATTTGCTTTTGGTCCTGTCTTCACTGTCCTGTATTTTAAAAGAATAATCCAAATTGTCCTGCTTTGCCCAGTCCCCAGCATTCTCTCTGAAGTCTTTTATTATTGCAAAGTGACATATGTGAAACCTTGCTACTGACATTCATAGACTTAGAATCCTGCTTCTTCAATTGCTTTATTAATGCCTTGGCTTTTAGCATAGGAGCCAGCACATTGAAAACCACAGAAAATCTCTGATAATGACAGTGACATTTGTCATTCTCTAATGGAGGAGTGGTAGCTTCCAGGTGGAAAGCTGGGGGGTGCATTCAATGCAAAATTCCTCCTTTTAAACGCATTCCTTACTGAGAGGAGCTGTTCTCTCCCACTGGAGTATTCTTAAGCCTCACACAATTGTAGGTGCATGTCTGACAAATTGGTGGGAGCGCTGTTAATAACTAGCGACTTTATGGGTGAAGAATGGATGCCATGTTAACACATTATTGACTGGGGTATTTGTGCAGAAACCAACGCCTATGGCTAGGGATTTGTTACGTAAGTGAATATTGAAACACTGTAGTCAGTAATGTTCAGGGGACAAAAGACATATTAATATGTGTCTGGTCAATAAGTTGTTCATTCAGAGATGTATTTAACATATTATAAGTGCTTTCTATGTGTCAGACACTTGGGATATGTCAGTAAATAGATAAAAATTCTTTTGTCCTACATTCTAGCAAAGGGTAGGCAGACAATAAACAAACAAACAAACACGAATTATCATATGTTAGAAGGTGTTAAATATTACATTTGGGGAGACAATAGAGTAAGTAATACAAGTTCATTGAGCCAGGGATTTGTTCCTGCTTGGGGGTTACAGCTTAAGAGGCCTCATTGAGAAATTGACATTTAGGCAGAGGCCCTGAGGGAAGTGAATCTGGTAAGTATCTCAGAACTCTCACAAGGAATTCCAGATTATGTGGGCCAAAAAAAAAAATCCACATTGGAAAGTAATAAATCTTGGGTCACTGGAACCTGAAACTGTTTTCCCTTTTTTCCTTTTCAACTTGAGTTCTCTTTCCTCTGTCCAAGCCCTGGCATTATGTGGGGACAGTGGCCCACCCTCTGCCCCCCTGCCCCACTGACAGGAATGGGATGAAATCTGAGAATTCAGAATGTGACCTTGGTGTGTGACATTCACAGATTGTCAGGAAATCCATTCAAGAGTTAAACAGATGGGAAGGGGTGTTGGCTTCAGGCATGCTTTTGCCTCACTTTTATTGGCGTTCACTGTGATTCACTGACCTGATTCAGTTCTAATGGTTCACTTATACATGCAGCTTATTGGGAAGGAAAAAGATAAAAATGTCCCCAGAGCAGTTTTACTGAGATTTTGGTCCAAAAAAAGAAACAGTGTAAATAAACAGCAAGAAAAGCCTTGTGCTCTGGAACAAGCTGAGACAAATGCAGGGTAATTTGTACCATCCTCTGATTAAATGGCCATGAGCAAATCCTGGAGCCTCCAGGGCATCTCCTTTCCTCTTGGCTGGGCAGTGAAAGGGCTTCCCAGGTGGCGCTCATGGTAAAGAATCTGCCTGCCAATGCAGGAGACTCAGGAGATGCAAGATCTCTGGCTTGAGAAGATCCCCTGGAGGAGGAAATGGCAAGCCACTCCAGTATTCTTGCCTGGAAAAGTCTGTGGACAGGAGAGCCTAGCAGGCCACAGTCCATGGGATCACAGAGTCAGAAATGACTGAGAGACTGAGTGTACGTGGGCACAGCTCTGCCCTGAGATAACTCGGGCTCAGTTGCTACTACTCCCCAGCACCCTTAGTACCACACACATGGTGTTCCCTGATGTACCCAAGCCAGTTACTATCCTTATCTAATAATCTGAGTGCATTATCTAATCTCTCAGTAATCTCATTAAAGCAGTGCTTTATTTTTTTCCCTTTTTTTATAGTTTTTATTTTATTTTGGTCTCAGCTGTATTGAAATATAATTTGCATACCATAACAATTCACAAATCTAGAGTGTATAAACTCAGTGATATTTAGTATATTCAAAGAGTTGTGCAACCAGTTAACTATACAGGCAAAAATAGGTATGATGTATGGACACATGCTCTAACATCGATGAAGCAGATACTAAGAGAAAGAAGTCAATTGCAAAATACCATGTATTTTGACATTCTGTTCACATAAATTGTTCAGAATAGGCAAATCTACATAGACATGCATTTTTTAATCCTCAGTTTACAGATGGAGTTGGTGTGGAAACGCGGACAGCCTGGCACCGTAGGTCAGGCAAGAATACTTTGTTATATCCAGTTAAATCCTTTTTATTGACATGATGCTAGACAATAGTGTTCATGGAATTGGTCTCTTGATGTTCTGCTTCTTGACTGGCTGATTTAACTTCTCAAGCCCTCCTCTTCTCTTACCTTTCATCTACCTCTCCTTGCCGGTGTGTCCTTTCTACACAGATGTCCCTCTCCTTCCTCTAAAAGTCTGATGAGTTTAGAGCTCTTTTTTTGGGGGGGGGGGGGCGGGGGGTTGGGGGAAGGCTGCCATGCAGCTTACAGGATCTTATTTCCCCAGCCAGGGAATGAACTCAAGCCCCTGGCAGTGAAAGCACCGAATCCTAATCACTGGGAAACCAAGGAATTCCCATATAACTCTTTATAATGTTGGTTACCTTTGCCCACTGTAATTTTCTCATAGTGTTTCTGGAAAATCTTAATTCCTTTTGCTGACTACGAATGTACATGGAAAAAGACCAGTACATGCATGTTTTGTTTGTTTTTTTTTTTTAGCTACTGGCAGTGCCTGGCAGAACTCACTATGTACTTGTTGAATTTACCCAAATCTCATTCACACGTGTTTGTCCAGGGTCTGTGATGTGTCAGGTGGTGCTTGGGAGCAAGGGCTCTCAGTGCAATCACCACTGGGCATGGTGATTCTCTCCCATGTGGCGCCATGTCCCTGGCCTTAACTCAGTAGGTACCAGTAGCGCCTCTTGCAAATTTTGACAATTAAGTGTCCCCCAGCTTTGCCATAAGGGCAGAATCACTCCCTAGTTGAGGGACCTGTGGTCTGGATGCTCAGTTTACACAGACCTGCTCTCATGTGCCAAAATTAAACTCATCTCCAGTCCAACTTTTCATTTATCTGGAAACTGTTCCAGGTGGAACAGTTGTGGCTGAGTGTCTTAGTCAGTTTGGGCCGTCATAAACAAATACCAGAGACTGGGTGGCGCAGACAACAGACATTTATTTTTCACAGTTCAGAAGGCTGGGACATCCAAGGGCAAGGTAGGGTTTGTTCTGCAACCTCTTCTCTTGGTTTCTAGGCAGAAGCCATTTCAGTTAGTGCTCATAGGGCCTCTTCTTTATGCGCTTGGGGATAGAGAGAACAAGCTGACTGGTGTCATCTTACAAGGGCACTAATCTTACTATGAGAGCCCCACCATCATGTCAGCATTTAACACTGATTACCTCCCAAAGGCCCGTCTGCAAATGCCATCATATTAGGAGTTAGGGCATCAGCATGTGAATCTGGGGGAGACAGACCATCAGTCCACAACCCTGAGCCTGAATATGTTGAAAGGATAAAGAAAGAGCATGAAGTCAAGTAGATAAAAATTCAGTCATGTTCCAGCTTATTTAGACATGCTATTTAACCTTCTTTGCCTATTTCCTGACCTGCTATTAATAAATGGGGATAAAATGATTTACTTTATGGGTTTGTTTTGGAGATTAAATGAAACAATCTAAAGGGTCTCATTTTTATTAGGAAAGAGATATTTGGTCTCTTCTCTCCTAAAGTCTCCTCATACATACCCTGGGTGGGTGATGAAGGCCTGCATTCAAAGTTTGAGCTACATACTAGCATTTTTTTTTGTAGTTCGTAGCATTTGGTGTAGCCTTTCTTTGCATAGCATTTTATTCAGTTCAGTTCAGTCGCTCAGTCGTGTCCGACTCTTTGTGACCCCATGCAAAGTGTATTATAATGTATGCGGTGAATAATTATGCTTTATTTCTTGGTCACCATAATTGTTACACAAATAAATGGGGCAGAGAGAGAGTGATAGAGAAAGAGAAGGAGTGCTTAAATGTATTACTTAAGTAAAAAAATATATATATATATATATACACACACATATGGAAAAAAGAAACTTCTGTAAAGTTTCTTACCATATCTGTAAGAAACAGTGTTTTCATGCAATAGGGGAAAAGTCCATTTTCCTCTAATAAAGCTGTGGAAGTAAGATGAGTAATAGCAACGTGACAACATAGGGTGTTTTCCAAATCCTCTGGTGTTTGTCCCACATTTTCTTTCACTTCAGGCAGATCATGGCCTTGTACACAGATATGAACTTCAGATCCATTTTTAGTAGATATGCAGAGAGTCTGTGTACAGAACTGTTATTTGCCATCCTGAGGAATTAATTTCATAGACAGTGGCTAAACAAATGTGGCTGTATGTCGGTCTCAGAATACATTTGGGGCGGTCCGCTATGCAGGGACTCCTACAGCTGTTGAGCCTTTAAATGTGCTTTATAACCGTCTCTGTCTGCTGCCAGCTCAGCTGTAAGCACTTGGCTCCTTTGCTCCATAATAGTTAACAGCACTTGCCTTTTTTTACCCAGCATTAGAACAGGGCTAATCATTAAGTATGTTTCATAAAAAATATCTTCCCAGCCTCCAAGTGACTCTTTGTGTTAAATATTTTAAAAAGTTACTGCACTCAGTGAGACACACTTGATGTTAAATAGATTTAATAGGAAATTGTTGGTTTCTGATGGTTTTCAGTCTTAAGTATTTTTTATAGGTAGTTACTTTTCCAGCTGACAGCCAGCTCCAAGTCTTCAATATTTAAAAAGTTGCTTTTATAGCTGCTTTGGTGCATCTGTGTAGAAAACCTAACATGAGCATTGCCTCTAAATTTTGAAAGACTCCTCTTAATGAAATAAGAAGAAAGCATTTTCATTTTCTAAGTATGTTTACATTTCATACACCAAAGTAGATTCCAGGTTGCACAAATTGGAGACAATTTCCCCCCAAATATCAGTTTTCGTGTCTTGTAAGATGCCACACACAGCGGCACACTTGATCTAGTGTTGAGTACCTATGGGGAATATGCTGTGGGTGATGATTAAGGCATATAATTTTGTTTCCCATGGAAGCTCTGAGACATTGCAGATAAATTAATCTGTCTTCACAGAATTTATTCCAACTTGCACATGCTTCTCGTGAGTAGATATTTAAGGTAGAACACAGGGCAGTCAAGTACAGGAATTCAGAGCTTACTCAATGATCTCAGAGAAAGCTGGGCCCACCCCCTTGGATTCTGTTTTGAGAGCTTCATCCTAGGCCTTTATAGTGTTCAGCTCAAAGTTAGGATGAACTCTCTACAGAGCGTTGTTGTTAAGTTGCTAAGCCATGTCCGACTCTCTGTGACCCCATGGATTGTAGCCTGCCAGGCTCTTCTGTCCATGGGGTTCTCAGGCAAGAATACTGGAGTGGGTTGCCATTTCCTTCTCCAGGGGATCTTCTTGGATCAGGGATCAGACCTGTGTCTCCTGCATTGTCGGGCAGATTCTTTACCACCAAGCCACCTGGGAAGCCCTATGTTTATAGTAGTTGTCGATAATTTTGTCAGCTTTGATGGGTTAGCTGACTTCGGCTAAACCCTGGGGTTGATCTGTTGCAGGAGGCAAGTGTAGAGAGTAGACACGGGGGATGGTGATGGATAGAGCGAGCTTTGAGACCGGAGTGTCCACTTTGCTGAGTGTGTCTGCGTCAAGGCACTTAACCCCTCAGTATGTCAGCCTATTGCTTTGTAATATGTGAATAATGATATCTGATTCTTGTGGGTTTTGTGAGAATTAAATTAGCTGATGCATACTGAGATTTTCTATTCAGCACCCACAATATAGTGTGTTTGTTATTTACTGTTTTATACTGTGTTTTTGCCATTGAATTGCAGAGTTCATTCTTTGCAGCCATGCTTCACAGAAAGACTGACTTGCAGACTTAGGAGCCTCTTCAGTGCCAAATTTGATCGCTCCAGTACACACAACTTTGTCACTTCCCTTATAGGACTTGACGAACATCAGGATATTTTCCCACATGTGAGCAGATTAGTGTCAGAAGTTTGGGATGATACCATGCATGAATTCTAGGGATATATAGGACGCGCAACCTGAAATTAACAAAGGTCTGAGGGTGTCTGTGGACATCGTCCCCATTGTGAAAGTTGCTCAGTCGTGTCTGACTCTTTGCGACCCCATGGACTATATAATCCATAGAATTCTCCAGGCCAGAATACTGGAGTGGGTAGCCTTTTCCTTCTCCAGGGGATCTTCCCAACCCGGGGCTCAAACCCAGGTCTCCCACATTAAGGGCAGATTCTTTACCAACTGAGCCACAAGGGAAGTCTTCCCCTTTGTAATGCAAGGAAATTCTCCAAAATCTCTTCCCTCCGATAAAACGTGTGACCCCTTTTTCTTCGTGTTCATATTTCTCCCACTTTGCTTAGAATTGGCCTTTTGGTCATTTTCCCCAACGTCTGACATTCTAGGATGTTCTCCTGGATCAATGTGGTGAGCTAAAAAGATCTCCTCATACCTTCCTCCATAATCTTTCACTGGACTTTGTGCTCAGATGTGATGCGGTGAATATGGAGATGGTACCTCCCTTGTGTTGACAGTTATCAGGTGATTGATACGGTGCTAAGTACCTGAGCTCATAGTCTCTTTCATTCTGTATCATCACCATCCCTCCTGAATAGCAGGCTTTAGTTTACCCAGGGCTTTAACCTGGGAAGTGGTGAGCTCATATTAGAACCCAGACCGTACTTCAGCTCCTGTTGGGGGCGGGGGTGGCGGCAGTCACTGAAAATCCTTCTGGAGCTCCTAGGATTAGGGTTAAGCTCAAATTTAGGCAAAGTTGACCTGGAACTTCCCTGCCAGCTGTGGAGGTAGAGTCATGAACAAGGTTTCCAGCACTACTGTGGCCTCTCCTAAAACCGTGTCCAGGGGCCAGCATGGAATAAACCTGGGCTTTGGAGGTGGGATCCCAGAGACCATTTGCCTTCAGAACAAGTCTACGGTGCTCGCCGTTCATATTTTAAAGACCTGTGATTTCTACAGTCTTGCTGAAAACCATGCTGTGTTTAGCCTTTCAGATCATTTAACAGTGATTCCAGGTCTTGAGCTCCCTTTCTATATAAATGATCTGTAAACATGATGTTCCTTTGCCCCTGCCCAAAACTTCCTTCCTCCTACTCCCCCACCTCACAGAGCCAGTCTTAACTATTGCTTCTCCTCTGGGTCTGGCCTTAATTGCTTCTTCCTTACACCTTTTACCTTCAGCTTCCTATCTGGTACCTCTCTTCCCCGGTGTTCTTCTCCTCTCATGGCCTCCTTCACATTTTGCTGGAAGTGCTGATTTCCTTCTTGTCTTTCTCAGAGATCATGAGCTTCCTGGTGATGCTAAGTCTTGTGGCATCTGTTCATCCCTGTGTGCTCAGCATTTAGCACCTGCCTTGGCTTAGTCAATATCAGTTGCCTGTGTGAATGGATTCATGTCACATTTGCACCTGAGAACCACTTCAAGGAGCATGGAATTAAGGAACTGGCATTGTGACTTTTTATCTTGTGACCTACATCTTAAAAGGGTCAAATTCTCCAGTTACATACAAGCCATCACAGTGTAGTAAAAAATACATTCCCTGTTAGAAGATGCCCTTCAAGGGTACACTTTGTTTCTAAGGAATGTGTCAAGGAAGTTGTTGGACTAGATATAGAAAATAAGTTCATCAGTTTGAAATGTTCATTTTTAAAAGACAGAAAGCATAAGGAAAGGCAAAACTCATTTTCCTCTTCTATTTAATTTCATCACATAAAAATTATCTCAACAAATACAAGGAAGCCCAGTATGTTTTTCCATTAGGTTTCTCTGTTTATTTTGTAGAATCAACGCTATGGATGTACCTCCAGTGTTTTGTCATCTAGCATGCAATATTGTTTATTTTCATATCCTATTTTCTCTCTCCAGCAGCACATCAAGACTTTTTAAATCAACATTCAATTATCACCAAATGACTTTTCTGCCTGTTTTGGAATTATTTTAATGTGGCAGTGTTTATTTTATTAAAGAGTTTTTATATCTGCCTTGGGATAATGCAATTAAAATTTTTCCTTTTACGCAATCTCTACAGAACCCTTTGCATTAGAGAATAAAGACAATAGAGAAGGAAAATGGTTTCGGTTTATTTTAAAAGGGCAGTTAAGATGTCCTCTGTTTTTAAAAGTCTTTTTTTGGCCCTCTGTTTAAAACAGCCTATCAGTGGATTATATCATGCACTTAAGATTTAAGGCATCTTGATGTAGGTATCCAAAAACAAGCTTTAGTCACGGCTCAAGTTTTTAAGATCTGCCAGCTTTATTATTGGGATTGTGATAGCCTCCTGTGGGTTTCAAAAAAAGTAAAAGACCCAACCCTTGTCCAAGGGGTAGTATAATTTCATTAGAAAGAAACTACATGAAGGAGAAAAAATAGTCTTAGAAAAGAAGTTTTGAAATCTCTATCAGAAGCTATTAGAAAACAACACAGCTTTTCAAAAATCTTAGTGGGCCAGTGCAGATAGGTAACACACAGCAAAGAACTAGAAGCAACCAGAATAATTACGATGGACATTGCCAGTTTTCTTGGATAAAGGCACTTGGAGGCTCATTTGCTCCCAATAAGAATGGAGCCAGGGAATCCCCTGGTGGTCCTGTGGTTAGGACTCCACACTTCCAGCGCAGGGGGCATGGGTTCCATCCCTGGTTGGGGAACTAAGATCCCACATAGTACAGTCCAAAGAAATCAATAAATAGATAATCAGTTAATTAAAAATGATCATGGAGCCAACACCCTCTACTTTGGCACGAGCCCCTCCCATTTTCTTCTCTCTCTGGAATCTTCCTTTTTCCCAGAATCTGATTATGAATGCACATCCTCAGCTCTTCTCCTTACTAGCTGTGCACCACTGAGCAAGTCATATAGCTTCTCTGTGCTCAGTTTCCCCATTTTTAACATCACTATTTAGTGATGCTTGAGATCACTGTAGGATCAAATGAACTGTCACATTTAGATCAATTAGTTCAGCATTGGCCACACGGTAAATACTCCCAAAATCTTAGCCATGGCTATTAATAAGAAATAAAAATAATCAATGACATATATTATGCAGCCATATTGTCATTGTTGTTAATCTCTCTCTAATCTCATATATGTCATTGCTCAGCCCAAATGCCAGCTCGTCCATTAAGCTATCCCTTTTCACCCACTGGAATTAATTATCCTTCTATATTTTATACTTTTTATGTATGTTTATTGTAGTCCTTAATACTTGATGGATTTTGTTAGGAATGTCCTAGAAACTTGGGACCATTTCTTATGCATCCTTTTTAATCAAGCCTGACCATAGTAATTATTTTAAATTAAACAGCATTGTGGTAGAGTGAAGGATAAAAGATCGTGACCTGCATGAGTGTTTTAGATGGCTTTCAGTGCAAGACTAGGGAAGGGATAGTATTGTGAGGTGAAGGCAGCTATTTCCTGAAACTCAGAAGAGTTGCTCTGGAGGCTAGCTACCTTCACTGAGCTGTGTGTTTGGATATTTGCTTAGATTTCAGCTGTTGCTTTTCAAATGATGCAAACTCTGTCCTAGGTCGAATATTCGTTTTGCAATTCAGGAAGAAGTTTCCCCCAGATGGAAGGCCTTGAATTATTGATGCAGTGTTTATCTCTGAGTTTACTTCCCATCACAACCAATTAAGGCTATTTGGTTTCATTAAAAATAGCATTTTCTCATTTGGGGAAACATTTTATCTGAAAGAAATTTAAATTTACCCAGTTGGAAGCTTCAAAGCTAGTGTCAAGTTAGCCATACAGCTTTTAGCCAAGAAACAAAAAAAGGAAACATGCATTTTTCTCCTCACTAGACTGTTTTTTTCCCCCCTAATTCTTTAAGACTTTAATTACATAAGCCAATCTTATTTTGTCCAGTTTTTAGATTTAAATCTCTGCAAATCAGAAATATATAAATGGCACAGGTAAGTATATTGCATTCACCCTGAAAACTGCTGTTTTCTGTACCATGTCAAGTGCTTTTAATATGAGTTATGATAGTTTAATACATGGAGAATGGTATCAGTCACTCAGCACTTATCATTCTCCAGCCATTACCTTGAGTAAAATGTGTTTGGTCTTCTCTTCGTAGGTCATGATCTATATAACTCGTGATTCTGAGCTCCTCCCTCTCCCACGTTCTAGCAGTATTCCATGAAAAGCCATATTGAAGCTTTAACTTCTATAATTCAGATTTTGCATTCATTCATAGATACCATATTTGAAATGAGGCTGAGTTACACTTTGGAAGGGCCAAGAGGACCACAGCAGTAAGGCCCAAAACTGTAGTGACCATTTGGCCAGGTCATCTCCAGGACCCTGCTCCAGCTGGGCCACCAAAGGCTCAGATTTTTCATCAGGAGGCAGTTGATTCCCATGACATGCTCTGGTCTCTTGCCCTCTGCTCATGCAGTGGTTACGTGGAGCAGCATCTGACTATCATGTTGTCACTGAAGGCCCTAACTGTCAGCTGTGGGATGTTCCAGTTAGCTCTCCGGGTACTCTCTTTGCACTCAACTTTCTGCAGAAGGCCAGTTGTTTTAGGTAAGAATGGAAATAGAGTAAAGCTCCAGTTGGATGATGTTGGTGATTAATATCAGGCCATCTCCCACAAAGATTATCTAGTGGTGCACACCCATCCACCCTGCCCTTTCCTTGAAGGTACACGTGGGGATGAACCCTGCAGGATTCCTTCAGTTTACCTCGTTTCCATGTGACTACCCATGTTCTCTTTCTTTAGGGAGGATAACAGTAGTATATAAAATGGAGGAATAACAGATACCTTCTTTGTATACCTCTTAAGCCCATGCTAGTCCTCACTAACTGATCCTAGAATTCTTTCCCCTGAGTCTGATAGGATTTCCTAATCTTTATCCAAGATCAGAGCCAAGCCACCACTATGACCATTGACATGCTAGACTAAAACCATTTGCTACCTTCAACTAATTCAAGTCTTTCTTCCCTATGTTCAGCTTCGGGGAACTTTCTGTCTCTTATGTGCTGATTTATTTTGAAATCAGGCTTTCAGAATTCATGTATCACCTCCAATCTGGAATAGTCACATTTTCCCATGCAAAATCATTTTATGATTTCATTCATAGGAAGAATACTTAAAAAAAAAACACCACCACCACCTTTGGGGAGGATTATCCTTCAGTTTACTGGTAGATATTTGCTATTTATCTGGTTGTTTCGACTCTTACTTGAAGGATGTCATATACATTGGAAAATATGCTAGTAATAACCACTTCCCTTTAGTGGTACTTACTGAGTACAAGATTGCGTGCTGAGCTAATTACAAACATTATGTCATTTAATTCTCACAAATGAGTGCTAAGTAGGCAGTTTTACCACCCCATTATTACAGATGATATAAATGGGATTTGGACAAGGTAATTTGCCCATGCATATAAGTACCAGAGCTACAAGTAATGCACAGAATTAGAACCCGTATCTGCTGGATTTGCAAGTTTCATCTGAAAGTTAAATCAGTCTTTCTGTTTAACATATTCAGTGTGACACAACCCCGTTTACTTCTATATAGTTGCCCATTTCTGAATTTGAAAGTAGCTTCTAGAGTGCAGGAATGATTGCCATTTCTTGGTTCACAACTTCCTGTTGTTTACACAGTATCCCCGGATGTCTTGCTCCCAGTTCCAGACTTGCATGAAGTTCAAGTTTTATGTAAGACTTTTGTACTCCATTCAGCTGTCACCTTATGTAACATGCATTTGTCCTTGTCTTTAATGCTGGTGTCAGTAATGAGTTCATCAGAGATAGTACATGCCTCAGGATGGTAGGACCCCTTCGTCCCAGGTGTAAATCATTCCAGCAGAGGCCTTTGAGTTCATAAATGCAGTAAGCTTTTTCTCTTTTCCTGCCCTTCCTGCTCCCTCCCTTGCCTTCTTAAAACAGATTTCAGGTTTAGATTTACAGAAATACAAAAAACCAGCATGGTTGTTTAGCACCAGTCTGCAGTTAAAACAGTGGGATGCATAGCTGACTTCACTCATATTTTTTTTAGTGTGCATTAGTAACCTGACACTCCATTAATTACTGTATTTCATGTTGGGAAGCTCAACTTACTTTTCATAGAAGCCTGCTGAAAGTAAGACAATTGCCTCTGCAAGCCATCTAAGAGTGTTTCATATTTAATATAGCATGTTAACAAAATCTGCTCCATGGAGAAAGGAGGGTGAATTATATACTGATAATAAAAACCCTGCTTTAAAAAGTAAATTTAAAAAGGAAAGAACATGGAAATGGATGTTGCTGTGTCCCAGGAGGCAGGATCTACACAAGTCAGAAGAAAACTAGTCTGGTTCAGGTAGGTTGTTGTAACCTGCCTCTTTGGCAGTTTGTGGTTTTTCTTCTACCTGGCTTTGACTCGAATGGGGTGAGGGTGGCCAATAACAAAACAGTCTAGAGCACATCCTTATTTCTCCCCAGATACAGACTTTGTGACCTCTCAGCATAGATGAGATAGGTAAAAAGGAAATCCTTTGCCTGTCAATGGAAAACTTCAGAAGCTATTAATCACCTCCTGTAAAGTCGAGATGCAGGAAAGCACTGTGATGTTATCATCAGGAAGAGCAACCTTTTATATACATTTACATCTTACCACCTTTTTAATTTACTACCCAGTTTCTTTTAGTGCCAGGAAGTCCCTTGATCACATGTAGACCAAAAATGAGTGAGACAATGTATTAAAACACTGTGACTGTCTTTAGAAGATGTTTATGGTCCTTTATTCTTCATCTGGAATCATGCAATTTACCTGCACCACATAACTCCTGTGTCATCACATTTTTATTTGCTCTGTAAATGTGAGCATACTCTTTTTCCCCCTCCCACAAGGAGCAAAGTCAGAGAATATGTATAATTCAAAAATTGGTCCAGTGAAGGCACATAATTTTCATTTAATTAAGGACTCTGAGTAAAGGAAGTTTGAGATAAGGTTGAACAAGTGGCCAGCTGCCTGTTTCTTTCTCTGGCCCTTTCAAAAGGGACACGATGTATAACTGAGAATTTTGTGAACTGAATGAGGAAATATCAGAAAAGGAGAAATGACTGTGACACAAATTTGAAGATGATAACCTTGAGAAAGAGTGAGTAGGTAAAGATCCTGAAAAGTATTTTCTTAAAACCAGAATCTGGGAAAAGAAAGTGTTCTCATTGTTCTCCTTTTGTATCCTTCAACTAATGCTTGACTCAAACTATTTCCTGTCCATTTGAGATCTAGGTAATATAAGCTACGTGTATGTTCTTTTAAGGATTTTGACCCAGATTACGCAAGCCTCTCTTGCTTTTGAAAATGAATTGTGGTGTATAGTTTTTCAGTTTCCAGATAAATTAATAGGTATGTAGCCTTTTGACATACTGAGTAGAGGAAATTTGTTCAGAAATAATTTTGAAAGTCCCAGTTTGGTAAAAAATATTTTCCATTGGATGTATTTGCATGGCAGTACACATATAATAAGCTGAGTGCCGAAGAATTGTTGCTTTTGAACTGTGGTGTTGGAGAAGACTCTTGAGAGTCCCCTGGACTGCAAGGAGATCCAACCAGTCCATTCTGAAGGAGATCAGCCCTGGGATTTCTTTGGAGGGAATGATGCTGAAGCTGAAACTCCAGTACTTTGGCCACCTCATGCGAAGAGTTGACTCATTGGAAAAGACTCTGATGCTGGGAGGGATTGGGGGCAGGAGGAAAAGGGGACGACAGAGGATGAAATGGCTGGATGGCATCACCAACTCGATGGACATGAGTCTTAGTGAGCTCTAGGAGATGGTGATGGACAGGGAGGCCTGGTATGCTGCGGTTCATGAGGTCGCAAAGAGTCGGACACGACTGAGTGACTGAACTGAACTGAACACATATAATGGAAGTTTACTCTGAATAGTGCTTATTGTTTCCTGTAATCAAATGTGTTTTTAATTGGTCACTTTTCAAGTGATGTGTAGGATTTTCATTGTTTTGTGCCCATTAAAATCATCAGCTGGAATGGAAGAGCTCGATAAGTTGCAAAAGATGCTGAGAGGTAATTTTTGAACTTGCCTAAGTTTGGAATACCATAACATGTTGATGTGAAAGCTTTCAAGGGAAACGTACATGTAAAACATTTTGAGCTCTGCAAACTCAGCCTATATGATAAGTCAAAGGGAATTCCAAGCAGTCAAGAAAAATATTTCTGAGCTGTAGAGATAAATTTGGAGGAAAATTAAAATTTGTTGGTTGAAGTAAAGTGGTGTTAAAAAGTAATTTTCATGTGGCTCTCATATACACACACACACACACTCACGAGCTTGTGTGCCCAGTTGTGTCCGACTGAGCAAATACTGAGCGTGTCTGGCTCTGAGACTCCATGGACTGTAACTCTCCAGGTTCCTCTTTCCATGGATTTTACAGGCAAGAATACTGGAGTGGGTTGCCATGCCCTCCTCCAGGGGATCTTCCTGACCCAGGGATCAACCCACAGCTCCTTCCTTGACAGGTGGATTCTTTACCATTTGAGACACCTATCTATTTATATATATATATATAGATAGATAGATAGATAGATAGATAGACAGACAGGTGGATTCTTTACCATTTGAGACACCTATCTATTTATATATATATATAGATAGATAGATAGATAGATAGATACACACACACACACACACACACATAGAGAGAGAGAGAGCACGCGCGAGCAAGCAAGCATCACACTGTGCAGCTTTAGCTCCCTGATCAGGAATCAAACGCATGTCACCTGCAGTAGAAGCATGGAATCCTAACCATTCTATCATGGAACTCCCTTATGTCACTTTCTATAGAATCTCTCTCACTTGTTTCTCCAAGCTTGGAAAACATCCAAAAATGGTGTTAAACTGGGGAAATATTAGAAATAATTGAAGACATGACTAAATTGACAGCAAGAAGGTTGTTAAAAATGCCTGTGGATTCAAGAGTTAAGCTTGTTGAGCGTTTTAGTGGACATCAGTAGTATCAAAAAAGGATAATGACTAAATATGAAAACTGTTAAAGAAAAAAAGAGATTCCTAGAGATTATCATACTAAGTGAAGTGAGTGAGACAGAGGAAAACAAATATATGATATCGCTTATATGTGGCATCTAAAAAATGACATAGATCAATCTATTCATAAAGCAGGAATTGACTCACAGACATAGAAAACAAACTTACGGTTATCAAAGGGGAAGGTGGGGAGGGATAACTTAGGAGTTTGGCTCTAGGTTCATCCACCTCATTAGAACCGACTCAAATGCATTCCTTTTTATAGCTGAGTAATAGTCCATTGTGTATCTGTGCCACAGCTTCTTTAAGCGTTCATCTGTTGATGGACATCTAGGTGGCTTCCGTGTCCTGGGTATTGTAAACAGTGCTGCTGTGAACATTGGGACACATGTGTCTTTTTCAATTATGGTTTCCTCAGGGTATATGCCCAGTAATGTGATTGCTGAGTCATATGGTAGTTTTGTTGCTAGTTTTTTAAGGAACCTGGAGCCTATTATACAAAGTGAAGTAAGTCAGAATGAGAAATACCATTTAACACATATATATGGATACACACACACACACACACACACACATATATATATATACATGCATATATATGGAATCTATAAAGATGATACTGATGAACCTATCTAGAGGGCAGCAGTGGAGATAGAGACATAGAGAACAGACTTTGGGGCACAGTGCAGGGAGAGAGAAGGTGGGATGATTTGAGAGCGTAGCACTGAAACATATCCATTGCCATATGTAAAGTAGGTAGCCAGTGGGAATTTGCTGTATGACGCAGGGAACCCAAAGCTGATGCTCTGTGACAAGCTAGAGGGGTAGGATGGGGAGGGAGGTGGAGGGAGGGGACATATGTATGCCTGTGGCCGATTCATGCTGATGTATGGCAGAAACCATCACTATATTGCGAAGTAGTTATCTTCTAATTAGGAATAAAATAAAAGACTATAAAAAAATTAGGAGTTTGGGATTAAAATATACACACTACTATATATAAAATAATCCACAAATACCTACTGTATAGCACAGGGAACTCTGCTCAGTATTCTGTAATAAGTTATTACAGAATGGGAAAAGAATTTGAAAAAGAAAGATATATGTTTATGTATAACTGAATCGCTTTGCTGTACACCTAACAACGTTGTAAATCAGCTATGTTTCAATCATTTTTTTAAAATGGAAAAATGGCAAAACAAAGAAACCCGAAAATGGATTAAACTGTTCAGCTTCTAGCCACTCTGAGGCTTTGTGTACTAAAATAGACATATATCCTCAATACAAAAAAAAAAAAAGTTCAACAGGTAAAGCACAATAGAGAGACATGTAGAAAATAATAGAAACACAGACATAACAGGGGCTTGAGAGACAGCCCAGTGACCTTGTTTTTTTTTATGAAAATTTGAGGGACATTCCTACTAAGTGGTTTTCAGCATTGTGTTAGTATTGCTTTGGTTAGGAACTATGGAATTCATTCCCATTTAGCTTAAGAAAATTATGGGGATTTAATGGCTCGCGTAACTGAAAAATCCAGAGGTGGGATTGATGTATCGCCGAGAAGACAAATGGCCGCCATGAAGGTGCTCTGTGGCCTAGCTCCTCCTTTCGGCCAGGCAGCCTTCTGAGGTTGCCTCCTTCAGCTTCAGCACACCCTCCTAGGTTCGCACTGAATGGGAAATCCTCTCTGAGTATTCTGGAAAGTACCCCCGCCCCGCCCCCGCCACTAATTTTCCCTGTGTTTGAGTGGATCACATTTCCATTCCTCTAGCCTGGATGTGTTTCTTCTAAAGATAGGGAAGAGGGGTATCCAAAGAAAGTTGGAACTTGGTTACCAGAGGCAAGGGTCACACCTCCTAGCGTCCTGAAGGTAGCACTTCGAGCTACGTAGCTCAGGGCAGAAGTGAGGCTCACCTCCAGCTTCTGACTGTATCAGACTGCCATTCTTTCCATTGGGACCATTAATCCAAAACATATTTGAGTGTCATACACGAGCAAGATATAGAAAGTAGCAAGAGTATCATTGCCAAATTGATTCCAGTTTGGATTGGAGAGGCACTAGGGCACAGATGTCCAAAGTTGTTTGCCATGGGGCTTGTCTGGCATGGCTACCCTGGACCTAGTAAATCAGAATCTCTGGCACGGGAGCCCAGAAACGTGCTATATCAGTGAGCCTCCTGATGACACTGATAAGCAGCCAGTTTGAAGAACTATTGTGCTAGGAAGAAGTGCTCTAAATATGAATACATGTGTCTCTAAGGGTCATTTCTGGATTATTTCTGTCATACCTGGAAACCAAGTTGGAGTTTTCTCAAAGTTAGGAGTACAAAGTTCCTGAGTTGGAATTAGCATGTTAGACTTTTCAGTTTTCAAGGGGCCCTGCATGCGTGCTCAGCCACTGAGTCATGTCTGACTGCAGCCCCATAGACTAGCCTGCCAGGCTCCTCTGTCAATGCGATTTCCCAGACAAGAATACTAGATTAGGTTGCCATTGCCTTGTCCAGTGCTTCTTCCCAACCCAGGGATCTAACCTGCATCTCCTGCATTGGCAGGTGGATTCTTTATCCCTGAGCCACCTGGCAAGGCCCTTCAAGGACTCCTATTCTACACCTATTGGAATTTCTATTCTTGAGTTCAGGAATCTGTATTTTCTTTAAGCTTCCCCGGGGAATTTGAATACATGATAAAACTATTCCCCCAAATGGGTTGTGCAACACTGACCCATTGAGGCTGAGAAAGAGACTGTGTTATTTTTATTTTTGTCAGTTAAAAGAAAGCTTTACTAATATTTGATATATCCATGGCAGCTGGTACCCTCACGTGGTCTGTGTGCCAGGTGGTCACGTGTCTTATGTGGCAGGTATCCAGTGGAAACAATAGGAACACCAAATACATGAGCATTCAAGTGCTTTCAGCATATTGCAGTCAGTTGCATTTTATGTATGCCTGTATAAGTGAATCTCTGTGTTAATATTATGTTTGTAACTGAATCCCTACTCCCAAAACAGGCAAATGGTTTAATCAGCATGCTGTCAGCCTTCTTACAGATAAAAATTAAGATCTAATCAGATCTGACATGAAAGCTATAAATTATCAAGACGGTTTGATATATGCTTTTTTGTCCCTTATCATTAGCCATCAACCTCACGTGAAATATATTTTGTTAAGTATTACTAAATGGTGTGGTTGTGTAATATTTTGAAATAGTGTTTGTTTCACCCTTACTGCATCCATGTTTTAGATTTCTACCTCTGTGTTTTAGAATGAAAGCATCGTGTTTAGTGCAGTAATGTAAGTATATAAGTTATCAGTAAACGAAAGTATTGGGAAAGCCTGCACACGCAAAATTTCTGTCAGTGGACTGGGCACATGACCTAAAAAATAGAAACCACTGCTTTGTAAAAAAGAAATAGCTAGTCTTTGGAGCTCTGGCTCCCATATTATGGTACATTTGATCAGCCTTTCATTTCCTTATTGCTTGACTTTAAAGTAAAACTGCCATTTAGTGTTAGATTTAAACCATAAGGAAAATAATTCCTCTGTCTTCACATGTTCATAAATTGCCTTCACTCCATCAGATTTATTTGCATATTTCTTTGCTCTATTGGTAGAACAGAGGGAGATGCCTGGAGTAGCCAGATCAGCTCATACAACACGTTAATTTTTAAAGTGTTCTTTAGATCAGTCTCTTAAATTCATTGGATTTTCCAGTTGCAGCACCATTTGACAAATGCTGTGTTCATTTGCGTTCCCTCTGGCTTTGAAATTTTTTTTCTAAGGGTGCATCAAACTCTTGACAGATACTTGAGTGTCATTTTTCTTGGTTTAATATAGATGGTATTCATATTTATAAATGTAATTGCTCTCCAAAGGAAATCAGTAATTTGTAGGCAATTATCCGTATTTCAAACTTCACTGCCTTGCTTTTACTACATGTGAAACTTCTGTAACTGGTGCTTAATATTCCAAAAGCACGATTTGTTTGCTGTCAGAAAGATAAGCGTGACTTGTGTTTCACACCTGTGGTGTGCTCAAAAGGATGCAGTGAGCTATATTCAGGGTTCTTCACTGGCTCTCCAGAGAATAGTGTCCATTCTGAGATTTCTCATTTAAATGTAAACAGAAATCTCAACATCCCTGATACTCTCCCTCAACTGCACACTTTTAAAGGGTCTGGAGGTTCAACCTGGCTGTTAGATAATTTGGCTTCCCAGGTCTGCCAAGAAAGCTATTCATACAGTGCTGAATTAAAAAATTTTTTTATTGTGGTATAACATACCTGCAGTCAAGTTGTCATGTAATAAGTGTGCAGCTTGATGGATTTTAGATGTGTGTATACCCATGTAGGGTTTCCCTGGTGGTTCAGTGGTAAAGAACCTGCCTTCCAATGCAGGAGATGATAATTCAATGCCTGGATAGGGAAGATCCCCTGGAGGAAGAAATAGCAACCCATGGAAATCCCGTGGACAGAGGATCCTGGCAGGCTATACCCTGGCAGGGTTGTGAAAGAGTCAGATACAACTTAGCGACCGAACAACAACTACCACCACCACCAGGTAACTACCATCCACAACAAGATATTAAACTTTTCCATCCCTTTTAACATCTGCTGAGTATCTCTTCCTGGTCAGTAACCTGGTCCTCACCCATAAGGGCTCTTTCAGGAGGTTCCCTGGTGGTTCAGATGGTAAAAAATCTGCCTGCAATGCAGGAGACCTGGGCTCGATCCCTGGGTCAGAAAGATTCTCTGGAGAAAGGGAATGGCTTCCTGCTCCAGTGATTTTACCTGGAAAATTCCATGGGCAGAGGAGTCTGGTGGGCTGCAGTCTATGGAGTCGCAAAGAATCAGATATGACTGAGTGGCTAACAGTTTCGCTTTCTGCTGACTTTGGGCCTTTCTTTCCCCTTTTGCCTGTTCATAACCAAAGTTAATTGCTGCTGATACCCTGGTGCTTGTTGGGTTAGAATAGCATTATTGGTACACTAAACTTCTATAGTTTCTATAGTGCTGAACCAGGGAAAAGCCCTGTCTGCCTTCAGACTCCTCTCCTGGGCTTTCAGCAGTATGGATGGTGTTCATTATTAGTTAGCTAGTAATTTAAATTGTAATTTTATCTTCTCTCTCCAGTTGGTCCTCAGTGTACATGCCACCAGCTCAGAGTAGCTTGTTAAGATATTAGCGTCTGCAAATTCATTCGTAACAATCAGTCAATGTCATGAGCTTGCGGATGGTAGTGGGGGCCTCCAGGCAGAGAGATCTGGGCCAGATAATTTGATGAAGAGAAAAGAATCCGGAAAGTTGGCCGTTCTTCTGGGTGTCTCTTGACTTCACCTGGTTACTCAGGAAGACTAAGGAGGAAGGGGCAAGGTTAAAAGCAGAGATCGAGACAGCTGCCTAACCACGTATCTCTTTGGGATATTTGAATTCCTTCAGGATTATGAAAATGGAAACAAAATGGGAATCCCTATTATGTTTGTCCCACGTGGCTCACTGGTAAAGAACCCTCCTCAATGCAGGAGATACCAGTTCAATCCCTAAGTCAGGAAGATCCCCTGGAGGAGGAAATGGCAACCCACTGCCGTATTCAAGAGCCTGAGAAGTCCCGTGGACAGAGGAGCCTGGTGTGCTGCAGTCCAAGGGGTCGCAAGAGTCGGACAATACTGAGCACCAGCAGACATGCATACGTTATGTTTGTACCCTTTAAAGCATCACAATTCACAGTCTTAACAGAACTGCATTATTTTTTAAGTTTGTTAACCATATGACGACACATGATAGGGGATTCAAAGATGAGAAAGATGCAGTTTCTTACTGTTTGGTTCTTAGACGGCAGAGTCGTGTATTTTGCCAAATCAGTCTATAGATGACTTTTCAAGTCTGAATTGGACACAGAAAGTCATCCCTGCCTCTGGAGTTCTGAGGGGAGGCTGGCTGGTCTGGCGTATTTCTTAAGAAATACTTGACAAAGCAGGTGACACTTAATTTGAATCTTAAAAGATGATGAGTAGTTTTCCAGGTAAAATTACATCTTGAGCTTTCCCGATTCTGGTCGTTCTGAATTGATACCCTCTCATCACAAATTGTTACTGTGGTTAATATTGTAATTAAGGCCCAATTACGTTTCAAGTATTAGCAGAATTGAGTCCATGCTTTCATTGTATTGCAGAATTTAAAGCAGTAATTAATACAGGACTATTATTATAGCATTACACTTGTTTTAAAGATGACATCATACTTCTTTACATTTTGGATTAGAATTGCAAAATATAGTTGAGAAAAAAAAGATGAAGGTGCCATAGAAGTGAAGCTTCACTGGTTCCAGTCACTGATGGTAGGTGTTCTAATGTGAGAAGAGCTCCTGCTTGTTGAGCATCTAACATGGGCTAGTCACTTGGCCTTGTTTGTCACATGTGCGTTTCACAGCAGCCTCAAGAACTGGATACTATTATGTTTAATGCCACTTAACAGATACTGAAAACTGAGACACATGCAAAGTTCCCTGTATTGGTTTTCTAGGGCTGCTTTAACAAAGAATGGGAAGTGGGTGAGTTTTAAGTGATAGAGATTTACTGTTTCTCACTTCTGGAAGCTAAAAGTTTGGGATCAAGGTGTCAGCAGGGTTGGTTCCTTCTGAGCATTTTCAAAGAGAATCTGTTCCGTGCTTCCTTGTTGGCTTCTGCCGACTTGCTGGCCATCTGTAGTATTCTATGACTTACAAATGTGTTACCCTCCTTCCCCTTCACAAGGCATTCTCCCTGTGTGTGTCTTCATGTCCAGATTTTTTCCTTTTTTATAAGGACACAGTCATACTGGTTTGGAACCCATCCTCATGACTGCATCTTCCCTTGTTTGTGGGCAAAGACCCCTTTTCCAAATAAGATAACATTCACAGGTAGGATTTAGCATTACAGCATAATTTTTTTAAAAGACTTTTATTTGCTTATTCAATGGCTGCACTGGGTCATTGCGGCACACGGGCTTTCTCCAGTTGCGGTGAGCAGATGCTGCTCCCTAGTTGTATTTCGCAGGCTTCTCGTTGCAGTGGTGTCTGTCTTTGAGGACTGGGTGTCAGTAGTTGTGGTCCGTGGGCTCAGTTGCTCTGCGGCATGTGGGATTATGAAACAGTTCCAACATGGAGTCAGAATTGGCTCTTCCTTGCGACAATCTTCGTTCCCTGGCCAAGGATCAAACCCATGTCCCCTGCATTGGAAGGCAGATTCTTAACCACTGGACTACCAGGAAGTCCCCACAACATCTTTTCAGCCCATAGCTTTACATGAGTTCACCCAGGTAGAGTGCAGTAGAGACAGTAATCCACCTCAAGTTCACATCAGCTCTGCAGCCCAAGGCTCTGACTGCCTCGTCATCATGCGTTAGCCCCAGTGTTCGTACCCAAGTACATCACGTGCTGCTCAACTCAGCAGTCAGTAGACAGACAGCATGATGTGAACATCTTGTCCAGACATGATTGATTTGGGAATAGGCAAGGGAAGAAATGTTAGTCCACTCATCTTGAAATTGGAAGTTTTTGATCAACCTTCTGTGTATGAGGAGCTTCTGAGCCATTGTCCACTGAGTCTGAATAGAACAGAGAAAGTCAACCTTATCAGAGAAACTTCCCTGACATTGTGGGCTGGATAATTCTCTATTGCATTGTAACGTGTTTACTAGCATTCTAAGCCTCTACCTGGGCTTCCCAGGTCACACAGTGGTGAAGAATCCACCTGCAATGCAGGATATTCAGGTTCAGTCCCTAGGTTGGGAAGATCTTTGGAGGAAGGAAATGGCAAATCACTCCAGTATTCTTGCCTAGGAAATCCTCTGGACAGAGGAGGCTGGTGGGGCATCGTCCAAGGGATTGCAGAGTCGAACACAACTTAGTGACTCAGCAACAACACAAGCCTGTACCTATGACAGATCAGTAGCGCCCGAGCCACAGTGCATCAGTCTGAAACATCTGCAGACATTGCCAAGTGTCCCCGGAAGAGCAGCATCACCCCTATTTGAGAATCAGTGGTCTACAAAGGGAGGAGTGGCATTATGGATAAATGATGCTGGCCTGGCACTTGCTGTGTCATGCCTAGACTTTGTCTTTATTTAAAGTGGTTGCTGGTGGAGAGCGTAAGGAAGATAGCTATTTTTGCTAAATTTACTCAATGGTCTGTGCTGTCCATGGACATGAGAAGGAAGACGACAGGCAGGATGGAGAGTTGAAGACCCAGTGCCATTAAAAATGCTCCCTGAACAGTATGATGATTTTTCAAGCAAGCAGGTCGTTTTAGAATAAATTTAAGATTAAAAAGTAAGGGTCTTTCATCTGAACACAAGGGGTTATCCACATTTTTAGAAAAATGCAAATGATTCTGGTGGCAGACCTGAAGATAATGTTTTTTCCTTACTATTTTCGGAGATATTTGCAATTAAGATCAGGGTTTTGATGGGCCTTCTGTCTTAGAGGAAGGGGTAGTAAACCCTGGTAGTATACCTACAGGATAGTTGGTGAGTTTTTTTCTGGGTATTTATGGTAAGAAAGCCAATGGCACCCCACTCTAGTACTCTTGTCTGGAAAATCCCATGGATGGAGGAGCCTGGGAGGCTGCAGTCCATGAGGTCGCTAAGAGTCGGACATGACTGAGCGACTTCACTTTCACCTTTCACTTTCCTGCATTGGAGAAGGAAATGGCAACCCACTCCAGTGTTCTTGCCTGGAGAATCCCAGGGACGAGGGAGCCTGGTGGGCTGCCATCTATGGGGTCGCACAGAGTTGGACACGACTAAAGTGACTTAGCAACATGGTAAGAAGCCATAGCTATTCTCAGCTGAACACAGGAGTGTTCTTGGGAAATTCTGACTTAAGGTTCATCTTGTCCTTCACCCTCCCATTCCCACTGTTTTCTCCTGTTGAAGAAGATGGAGAGTCTTCTCGGGTGGCTCAGCGGTAAGGAGTCTGCCTGCTAGTACAGGAGACATGGATTCTAATGTGGGAAGATCCCACACGCCACGGAGCAAGTAAGCCCATATGCACAGCTATTGAGCCTGTGCTCTAGAGCCCAGAAGCCACAACTGCTGAAGTGCACGTGCCCTAGAACACGTGTTCTTCAACAAGAGAAGCCACTGCAGTGAAGCCCGCAGACTGGAACGAGAGAGTAGCCCCTGCTCACTGCAACTAGAGGAAATCCTGCACAGCAGCAAAGACCCAGCATAGCCAATACATAAATAAAATTATTTTTAAAAAAGAAGAAGATGGAGAACTATCACTCTTCTTTTAGGAGAAATGCGTCTTTGTGGGTTGCTTTGCCAGGGTACCCAGAGAATCCTGTTTCCCAAGATGTGTTGGGGTATCTGCACCCCAGGGTGTTGTCAGGCCCCCAACTGTCGGTGTGTTTTCTCTCGTCCCCCAACTGTGAACATGGTTGCATACACTGGTAACAACAGTTCACAAAACTGGAAAATGAGCTCAGAGCTTCACTGCCAGGAAAGCCAATTCACAAAGATAACTCTGCCAGAGCAGGGCCCAAAGAGGTTCACAGCTCCGAGAGCCCCCAGTGCTGATGGCCTGGAAGCCCAGTAGAATGGCTCTACCGAAGGCGGAAATCCATCTGCTGTGCGGTTCATGTTCCAAAAAGGTAATGCCCAAGAGCTCCAGATGGGTGTTAACATGCTGTTTAAGACTCAGAAAATTCAGAGAGCTGTATGTTCTATACCATCCTGTGCTCGCAGACTGAGAACAAAAAACGGTATTTCCGTGCAGCACAAATAGACAATCATGGGGAGGAATCCGTGGGTAGGAATCATTGAGCCAGCATGTTAAAAATACTTGAGGTGTAGGTGTTTGAAGAAATAACAGAGCCCGATATTCCAACCTTTAGACCAGGACATGTGCTGTAATAAGGTGGAATACAGTGGGCTTCCCAAGTGGCTCAGGGGTAAAGAATTCCCCTGGCATTGCAGGTTCGATCCCTGGGCTCAGAAGATCCCATGGAGAAGGAGAATCCTTTGGAGAGGAGCCTGGTGGGCTGTAGTCCATAGGGATCACAAAAGTGTCGGATACGACTTACGGACCAAACAACAGTGCTGTGAATAAAAACCCGTCTACCAGTGACCCCTTTAAATACAGCAATGCATGTGTGAATGTATTTCCCTGAGCATGCAAATCCCTATGGACCCCGCCTTTAGAAAAAGGATGGAAGTTCTGTTTACCTAGTTACGTTTCTTTAATGTGGGGTGTCTGGTACAACTCCATCCCTAACCTCCACTTAGTAACTGTGGAAGCAAGCTAAGTTACCTTACAGTGAAGAGACCTTGACGACCGATGACATTTGGATGGATGTTCAGTTTATTTGGGTCTGTTCTTGAATTCTGAATCCTTCCCCTCTCCCTGATTTTGTTCGTGTCCAGAGTCCTCTGACCGCTGCTGGTTCTTGTTCTTGGCTTATGTGTGTGGCCCTGGGTAGTTTCTGTTCCGAGTAGGTGAAGACTGGGCTTGTGCTGGGCTGCATGCCTGGCTGCTGATGGTTAGAATGACTCTACTAGGCGGTAAGGACCAGGGTGAATTCAGGGTGCTCACAGCATCTCACAGATAGGACAGAACTTGAATTGGAAGCAAAGCAGTTGTTGAGACAAAGTACATCCATGCTCCCTGAAGAAAGAAAATAGAGCCCTAGTGATCAGAGCTGACTCAAGTTGAGATCCTTCAGTGAGGCTTTTTGCTGTTGGATGTGCTCTGTGCTGTGGTCATGAGTGGTCATCCCACCAGGAAGAGTCAAGGGCTGCACAGTAGAACCGCCTTTGATGGGCTGAAGTGAATAGTCCTCCAGTGTCTGATGGGTCCCACGGGGCGCATCCCAGGTGTCTGATCTGTTGGGGAGCAGCAAGGCTGGGTTCCCGACTGCTCACCAGCTGTTCCTGGAAGCAGTTTCTACACTTTTCTGCGTCTCCCCTTTCCTGTCTCTAAAATGAGGACAACAGCAGCAGCCCTCCCTGTTAGAGTTGTTATGACAGAAAAAGTTCCCTAATTTTTGTGAAGCACATGGCCCAGTGGCTGTTTCATAAGTGGAGCGCACAAAAGTATGGATGATGACTCTGAGATGTGGAGTGTCTCACATCCCTGTTTCATAGGACCTCCTCCCATCTACCTCCTATCAATCATCTTGAAATAGCTCAAAAGGGTGCCTCTAAAGGCTCCGAAACACGCTTACAAACCCCCATCATCCATTAAAAAAAAAAGCCAGGGAACAAGAACTCACTGATCTTCCAGATGTCACCCTTGTAAGAAGGTGGACTGAAGCCTGGTGGCCAAGAGAGGACTTGCTTTAAAGCATCGTAGAATCTCTTGTTTAAAATTAGCTGAAAAGCCATCTGGTTAGAAGAATGAATCTCTGCTAGTGGGTGTCAGGAGATGGTTACTCTTGTTTGAGGGTAGTGACCAGAGGGAAACACATGGGGCTTCTTGGGTCCAGAAGTGCTGCATGAGTGCTCACTCTGAAACTCTACCAAGATTACTTACAAGTGCATTTACTCCGGGCACTGCTCTGTGTGAATGTCAATACTTTGTAAAACTTGATAATGCATCTTGTCCTCTCTATGTTGTTTGATTCCTGTTTAAGTCTTTCTTTGTTGTTGCTGTTTTTTGTTTATTATCTTAAAAACTTACAAAACAAAGTTTTCTCATTGAAACAATCTTTAAGCAGTACTGAACATATGAAGCGGAGAAAGCAACAGCTACCCACTCCAGTACTCTTGCCTGGAAAATCCCACGGACGGAGGAGCCTGGTAGGCTGCAGTCCATGGGGTCACGAAGAGTCGGACACTTACTGAGCGACTTCACTTTAACTTTTCCCTTTGATGCATTGGAGAAGGAAATGGCAACCCACTCCAGTATTCTTGCCTGGAGAATCCCAGGGACGGGGCAGCCTGGTGGGCTGCCGTCTATGGGGTCGCACAGAGTCGAACACGACTGAAGTGACTTAGCAGCAGTAGCAGCAGCAGAACATATGAAGTGAAAATGGAATCCATTGTGTCATCCCCATCTCTGCATTTTTAGTTCTCAGAGGTAACCATAGTGTGATTCTTGTAGATTGTTTCAGTGTTTTCTTCTTCCTCACTGTTGGTGTTTCTGTGTTTTTTCCCTTTACTTGAATAATCCGATGATTATGGACATAGTGTTCCATAACTTCAGTGTTTGACTTAATGGTATATCCATGGGCATCTTTGCATGTCAGATACAGAATAAGCATCATTCTTTTTAAGAACTGCATAATATTCCACAGTGTGCTCCCAGTTTACTGAGTCATTTTCTCATTGATTGACAATGAATGTATCTACATTTTTTAATAGAAGTATAGTTGTTTTACAGTGTTGTGTTTCTGCTGTTCAATGAAGGGAATCAGCTGTATGTAAACATACATCCCCTCTCTTTTGGACCTTCCTCCCGCCCCACCCCTCTAGGTCATCACCGAGCTGAGCTACCTGTGCTCTAGAGCAGCTTCCCGCTACCTGCTTCACACACGACGGTGACTGTATGGCAGTGCTGCTCTCACAGCTCGTCTTCCCTTCCCTTCTCCCCCTGTGTCCAATGTCTCTTCTCTATTCCTGCCCTGCAGACACGTTCATCTGTACCATCTTTCGAAATTCCATCCATATGCATTAATATACAGTATTTGTTTTTCCCTCTCTTACTTTCTTCACTCTGTATGACAGATTCTCAGTCCATCCACATCTCTATGAATGACCCAATTTCATTTTCTTTATATTGAGTAATATTCTCTGTTCAGTTCAGTCCAGTCTCTCAGTCATGTCCAACTCTTTGCGACTCCATGAATCGCAGCATGCTAGGCCTCCCTGTCCATCACCAACTCCCGGAGTTCACATCCATCAAGTTGGTGATGCCATCCAGCCATCTCATCCTCTGTCATCCCCTTCTCCTCCTGCCCCCAATCCCTCCCAGCATCAGAGGCTTTTCCAGTGAGTCATCTCTTCACATGAAGTGGCCAAAGTACTGGAGTTTCAGCCACAGCATCAGTTCTTCCAAAGAACACGCAGGACTGATTTCCTTTAGAATGGACTGGTTGGATCTCCTTGCAGTCCAAGGGACTCTTAAGAGTCTTCTCAAACACCACACAGTTCAAAAGCATCAATTCTTCAGTGCTCAGCTTTCTTCACAGTCCAACTCTCACATCCATACATGACCACAGGAAAAACCATATCCTTGACTAAATGGACCTTTGTTGGCAAAGTAATATCTCTGCTTTTGAATATGCTATCTAGGTTGGTCATAACTTTCCTTCCAAGGAGTAAGCGTCTTTTAATCTCATGGCTGCAATCACCATCTGCAGTGATTTTGGAGCCCTAGAAAAATAAAATCTGACACTGTTTCCACTGTTTCCCCATCTATTACCCATGAAGTGATGGAACCAGACGCCATGATCTTCATTTTCTGAATGTTGAGCTTTAAGCCAACTTTTTTACTTTCCACTTTCACTTTCATCAAGAGGTTTTTGAGTTCCTCTTCACTTTCTGCCATAAGGGTAGTGTCACCTGCATATCTGAGGTTATTGATATTTCTCCTGGCAATCTTGATTCCAGCTTGTGCTTCTTCCAGCCCAGCATTTCTCATGATGTACTCTGCATAGAAGTTAAATAAGCAGGGTGACAATATACAGCCTTGATGAACTCCTTTTCCTATTTGGAGCCAGTCTGTTGTTCCCATGTCCAGTTCTAACTGTTGCTTCCTGACCTGCATATAGGTTTCTCAAGAGTCAGGTCAGGTGGTCTGGTATTCCCATCTCTTGAAGAATTTCCCACAGTTTATTGTGATCTACCCAGTCAAAGGCTTTGGCATAGTCAATAAAGCAGAAATAGATGTTTTCCTGGAACTCTCTTGCTTTTTCAATGATCCAGTGGATGTTGGCAGTTTGATCTCTGGTTCTTCTGCCTTTTCTAAAACCAGCTTGAACATCTGGAGGTTCACAGTTCATGTATTGCTGAAGCCTGGCTTGGAGAGATTTGAGCATTACTTTACTAGCGTGTGAGATGAGTGCAATTGTGCAGTAGTTTGAGCATTCTTTGGCATTGCCTTTCTTTGGGATTGGATTGGAAACCACCCTTTTCCAGTCCTGTGGCCACTGCTGAGTTTTCCAAATTTGCTGGCATATTGAGTGCAGCACTTTCACAGCATCATCTTCCAGGATTTGAAATAGCTCAACTGGAATTCCATCACCTCCACTAGCTTTGTTCATAGTGATGCTTTCTAAGGCCCACTTGACTTCACATTTCAGGATGTCTGGCTCTAGCTGAGTGATCACACCATCGTGATTATCTGGGTCATGAAGATCTTTTTGTACAGTTCTTCTGTGTATTCTTGCCACCTCTTCTTAATATGTCTGCTTCTGTTAAGTCCATACCATTTCTGTCCTTTATCGAGCCCATATTTGCATGCAGTGTTCCCCTGGTATCTCTAATTTTCTTGAAGAGATCTCTAGTCTTTCCCATTCTGTTGTTTTCCTCTATTTCTTTGCACTGATCGCTGAAGAATCTCTGCTTGCAATTTCTTGGAACTCTGCATTCAGATGCTTATGTCTTTCCTTTTTTCCTTTGCTTTTCGCTTCTCTTCTTTTCACAGCTATTTGTAAGGCCTCCCCAGACAGCCATTTTGCTTTTTTGCATTTCTTTTCCATGGAGATGGTCTTGATCCCTGTCTCCCGTACAGTGTCATGAACCTCCATCCATAGTTCATCAGGCACTCTATCTATCAGATCTAGTCCCTTAAATCTATTTCTCACTTCCACTATATGTATATACACCATGTCTTCTTTACCGGTTCATTTGTCGATGGGCATCGAGGTTACGTCCATGTCCTTGCTAGTATAAATAGTGCTGCAGTGAACACTGGGGTACATGTGTCTGTCTGAATTATGGTTTCTCAGGGTATACCGCCAGTAGTGGACTTGCCGGGCCATATGACAGTCCCGTTTTTAATTTTTTAAGAAACCTCCATGCTGTTCTCCATAGCGGTTGTACCAATTTATATACCCACCAACAGTGCAAAGGGCTTCCCTTCTCACTACATCCTCTCCAGTATTTACTGCTTGTAGATTTTTTTGGTGATAGTCATTCTTACTGGTGTGAGATGATAACTCATTGTAGTTTTGGTTTGCGTTTCTCTAATAATGAATGGTGTTGAACATCTTTTCATGTTTTTGTTGGCCATCTTTATGTCTTCTTTGGAGAAGTGTCTTGTCTTATTTGCCACCCATTTTTTTGATTACCTTGTTTGTTTGTTTTTTTTATATTGAGCTGCATGAGCTGTTTGTATATTTTGGAGATATATATTTTTGTCCATCTCTGTCCGTTGCTTTGTTTCCAGATTTTTTATTTTTCCATTCTGAGAGTTGTCTTTTCTTCTTGTGTATGGTTTCCTTTGCTGTGCAGAAGCTTTTCAGTTTAATTGGGTCCCATTTGATTATTTTTGTTTTTTTTTTTCAGTACTATAGGAGATGGGTCAAAAAAGATCTTCCTGTGTGTTATGTCAAATAATGTTTTTCTTATGTTCCCTCTAAGAGTTTTATAGTGTCCTGTCTTAGCTTTAGGTCTTTGATCCACTTTGAGTTTATTTTTGTGTATGGTGTTAGGTAGTGTTCTCATTTCTTTCTTTTACATGTAGCTGTCCAGTTTTCGCAGCACCAAGTATTTTTCTATTGTAAATCAGGCTTCATGAACTCCATGAATCTCCCTAGTAACATACACAGCACCACTTGAATCCCAACTAAGACAGCCAATTTTAAGCTCCTTTTGATTTCAAAGTACCTTCTTCATTAAGATTTTGGGCTGAAGTTCTGTGGGGAAGACTCTCATCGGTGACTGAATCTCAGATGTGGAGATAATGAATCAAGCTTCCTGGATAGACTGCTGGGTATGTTCACTGTTACATTACGTATTATAAATTCAAGACAAGTGAAACAAGCATTGAGGCATGGTTATACTTAGTGTATACTCTCTCTGGATGTGTTCTGGTATTAGCTCATCAGAGTGGGGCGTGAATGGAGCCAATCAATAACATGATTATTGACTAACACTGTCTCCTGTAGACTCTTGGCTTCTTCAAGACATAGCTTTGATATTTTGTTGTTTTTGTCCCATCCTTTAAACTCTGTCTTTATTCCAAATTATAAACAGTCCCCTGCAGAGATATAGCTATCAGAATCTCAAGATGTTCTCATTAATGGAGTTATTAACCCCCTTGCAAACCAGCAAGACATTCCCTGGCTTGGACCCAAAGCCTGGAAAACATTGCCTGGCTTTCTCTTAATATTGAGGTAACTAGTTGACTGCCTGAAAGTGCAAATTTTTTTTTTTTCCCTTTAAAATGCAGTACCTGATAAAATGTCTGGATAGAGGAACCAGTTGTTATTTGATAAAGCAAGTTTCTTAGAATATTAATGTTAGAATCTAGTTGGTGGTATATAGGCGTTTACAGTAATATTATTCAACTTTGCTCTTATGTTTGAAACTTCTTCATAAAAATATTTTGGGAGGGGGAAGGAGTATGGAACAGAATGGGAAATGAGAAAATGTAATCAATAGAGGACTTGGCTCTAAAATCATAGTCAGTGAATTTAGTACTACATAGCGAGCTGAACAGAGACATGTACTTTTTAAAAGGATTTTCATGTAATAATTATCATAGCCGTAGTAATAATGAGAAAGAAGATATTAATATCATCCATAGGTTTTGTGGTATTTAATCCTAACATCAAACCTGTACACTTATAGTCAGTCATCAAACCTCTTTTTAAGTCATCATCATTGAAATTAACCTAATACCATCATATCCGTTGTTCATATTTAGAAACTGGAATCTCAAAAATATTAAGTGATTTGCCTCCGATTTTAACACAAGATGAGGCAGAGCTTGAACTGGAACTTAGATGTTCTAATCATATCTGTGTTTCTCCCTCATGTGGTTGCTCCGATTATAAGATTTTGAAATTCAAAATCATACTCTGGGGAATTCACGGAAAGGAGGATCATTCAGCAAGAATATTATGAACGACGATCAAAGCACTGTTGGTGGCAAAACTCTGTCCTCACCACCACCGAGGCCTTCAACCATTTCCTAAAAGCTTCTCCCTGAATACACAGGCTGTACTCAGTCCATCAGCAGAACCAGTGCTTTGCCCAGCTTTGGTCAGCCTTGCTTTCCTCCTTAATTTGCTGGTGTTTTCCTGACCAAATATACAGTCTGTGAGCATTAGTACTTTGTGTTTACTAGGCGTGCACACTGTAATTTTATGGCCAGGTAGGTGGGAAACTATTAGTCTAAATAAATATACTTTTCAACAGAGCAGCTGTGTTAAGTGAATTGAATAGTCTGTGTAGGTCAGAAACAGTAGCTCTATCTTTTTTTTTTTTTTCCCCTTCCTCCTTTGGAGTGTTACTGAACTTGAATAGTCGTGTTTCACTGCAGGCAGAAATAAATGAAGAGTGGATAGTGTCAGAGTGAAGTCAGGAATAGAGCAGGATCATAGCCTGTGTGACGCTGTGCTCTCTGTCGCTAGGGGCTGATGGATTCATTCCTTTAGAGCACTTTGCTGATAACACAGATTTTCTGAGTTTGGTCCCCCAAATGAATCCATTAGCTTCACCTTCCCCCTCTGCAGTACTGATGGGGATTTTGATTTTGTTCTTTTATTTTTCGATTTTTCCCTTTCCTTTCCCTCATTTTAAGGAACCCTTCCAACCCCCGCAACACAGAGAAACTATTATTTAGAGCCAGCAAGTATTTTAAACCATTGAAATAGAACAAACTACTTTCCTTGGCCCCAGACCAATCCAAGTCCCCTCTCTAGAGAAAACCACTTACTAGTTGGTGTTACTTTCCAGAGCCTTTTCTTTCCTTACTTTTGTATATCTGTGCAGATGCTTTTGTTATGGTTCAGTTGCTAAGTTGTGTCAGACTCTTTGTGACCCCGTGGGCTATAGCATGCCAGGGTTCTCTCCCCTTCACCTTCTCCCAGAGCTTGCTCAAACTCATGTCCATTGAGTCAGTGATGCCATCCAACCATCTCATTCTCTGTTGTCCCCTTCTCCTCCTGCCTTCAATCTTTCCCAGCATCAAGATCTTTTCTTTTGAGTCAGCTCCTCGCATCAGGTAGCCAGAGTATTGGAGCTTCAGCATCAGTCCTTCCAGTGAATATTCAGGGTTGATTGCCTTTAGGATTCACTGATGCAGATAGATACACAACAAATATTTTGTTGTGGGACTTTTAAAAAATCAAATGTGTATATACCCTGCATCTTGACTTCCTTCATTACTAATACATCTTCAAGAAGTTTAAATGTCAGTGCCTACTTGCGAATTTCTTTTCTCCGCCCCATTATTTATCTTATCAGTTCTTCTATTTATAATGCATGTGAATTTTTTTTTCCCGATGTATATGGGACAGATATGTACTTATCTGTCTGTCTTTGTATTTGCTACACTTCTGGCAAATCTTAAATTTTCTTAGTTGAGAGCCTCCTTAAATCATAAAAAGGAAAATCACTAGAAAAAAATGAATTAAGATTCTCATTTTTACTGATGATCAGGAAAATTAAAAAATGCAAACAGGAATATTCACCCAATGTGTAAAAAATAAGGATCTGCCAATCCAGTGTTAGCAGTGGTGTGGGGAGATTATTCTTTTCCATTACTGCTAGAATATAAAAGGTGTGTACCCTTTTCAGGTGAAAATTTGAACCACTTCTAGGGATCTGTCTTACAGAAAAGATTTTGTGCTCATAGAAGCATATTTACATATTTTTTTTATCCATGATTCTTACCCTTTCTGGCTTGTAGGACCTGTGAAGATTTTGATGAAAGCCATTGTCCATGTGGCATCAGGACTGAAAATGTGGTAATAGGTATAACCAGAAGAGTTTATCTGATGAAAAGAGGTAGACAGTGTCCAGGGCACACACATACAACCCTTGGCAGTATTCCAAGGGATGTGCAGAACCCCAGTTTATAGCTCCATAAATTGGTCCCCCCTCCACCAGTTATCTACCCAAAGCTGTTGTCTATAAGGGAGACTTAAAAAACAGAAAGAGTTTGAATAGAGCAAGGCAGTGCATTTCCTCCTGTGCAAGAAATAACCTCCTTCCATTTATTCCACAGTCATTTAATGAGTAACTACTGCGTGCTTGGTCCCGGGGCCAGTACTGCCCAGTGGGAGAGGTCCCAGCACTTCGGACCTGGGAGAGTCCATTGTAAGGGCACCTCATGTCCTGTGCTCAGGCGCTCAGTCATGTCCGACTCTTTGTGTCTTCTTGTCCGTGGGACTCTCCAGGCAAGAATACTGGAGTGGGTTACTGTCCCCTCCTCCAGGGGATCTTCCCAACCCAGCAATCAAACTCGGGACTCTTAAATCTCCTGCATTGGCAGGTGGATCCTTTACAACTAGAGCCACCCTTCACTAAAATTAAACAGAAGATCTGAAAAGAAGAGAGCTGTTTTAAGGAACAGATGTTCTAGTTGGATTGACCCAGCTAATCTAAAAAATGCCTCCTGTGGAGATTACCCTTAGAACATAAGAGGGTGAGGTTTTGATTTATAGAAGTCTAAAAAGCTTTGGAAAGCATCCATATTGTCTCACACGTCCGTTCTCAGACATGTTTTGCATAAACCTGTTTCTTAGGGAGAGCTTAATTTGGCAACATTTAGCTGCAAAGGGCAAAATGCGGTTTTCTGGGTAAAAGTGCACAGCTTCTCTTTGTGTAGAAGCTTTCTGGCAGACTTTTCGCTGGGAGAAAAGGAGGAATACATCTAACTCTATACCTGTGTTAATTTTATTTAGCTTGATTGCAGATTCATGGCATCATCATTTCCCCAGAACCAATTGGGGGGTAGAAAGTACAATATCAGAAATGAGGAAAGAACCAAAATGGGAATTTTGGGTGAGTCAGTAACAAATAAACTGTATTTCAGGTTTCTTGTATTTCAAAATGGGAGACATATTGCTGATTCCTCGTTGGTTTTGAATGATTTATAACCTTTTATTTGTGGTTGAGTGTTGCAGTCTATGTTGTCATGGAAATTCTATTGAATTTATAGGTCCATTTATCCAAAATGATTTTCCAGACTTCATTTCATGGTGAATCATGTGGCTGTTACTCCCAAGTACAAAGCAATTTCTAAAAAGTTTCACATTACAAAGAGCACAAACACTGAGGTGGTTATTTTCCTGTTTTTGAAATACAAATGAGTTCCAGATTCACCTAGGGCTCCCCACCGCCTCCACTGTGTCCAGGGCGTTAAGCTCCACTGCATTTCAGAACCAGGCTCAGGTACAAAATAGCAAGCAAGGATAGGTTGTTTTAAGAGAAAAGAAGGTTATTACAGTCACTCCAATAGGTCAAAGAGGTCTTAAGTTACTGGTTTATGGGTAAGGGCAAGACCCTGCAATCTTTGAGCCCCATTACAGCAGACTTGTTCCTCCTCCCTGTAAGTTCAGTAGTAGAAAAGAGAAAGAAAATCAAAGAGCTTTCCTGTAGTCATTGACTAGACTTCCTGTGGCAGTGGGTGTAGACATAATTTGTGCACCTCAGCGCCATTGACACTTTAGGCTAGATAATTCGTTGCTTTGGCGAGGAGTATCCTATGCATTGTAGGGGGTTTAGAAACCTCGCTGGCCTCTACCCAGTATATGCCAGCAGTAGCATCTGACCCCAAGTGACACCAACCACAGATGTCTTCAGACATCGACAGATGTCCCCGGGGGTCCAGAAATCAGCCTGTTTGAGAATACTACCCTAGAAGCTTTGTACCAAGATCCTAACAATAGATGATAGATTGTGCTCATGGCTTATGGGAATTCTGTCAGGATGATCTACCAAGAAGATTTTTAAAGTGTGGGCTCTGGGTTTGAATCCTGGCTTTATTTTTTCACAGAGAAGACATAGTATCTCAGCCTGAATTTCCTTTTGTTAAAAATGGGGAGAATAATACTACCTTCCCTGGTGGCTCAGCTGGTAAAGAATCCATCTGCAGTGTTGGAGACATGGGTTTGATCCCTGGGTTGGAAAGATCCCCTGGAGAAAGGAAAGGCTACCCACTCCACTATTCTGGCCTGGAGAATTCCATGGACTGTTACGTATAGTCCATGGAGTCGCAAAGAGTCGGACACGACTGAGCAACTTTCACTCACTCACTCACCCTCCATATATGCCAAGGATTGAAGGGATGAATTCATGTACAGTATTGTAAAGAGTTGGATACGATACATTTAAGCAGCCCTCTGCTGCTGCCTCTTGGCTTCATTTTGCAGCATCTGCCTCAAGCGGAAGGGTGGAAAGCAGCAGAGCTGGGCCCATGTCACTGTTATTTGGTCCTAGGCAGGTGTGATTCTGCATACACCTCCTGTCTTCCACCCTAATTTGCTCTTTGAAGCAAATCAGTTTTCTGTGGCCATACCCCCCAGTTGGGATCAGGCTCTGTTGTATGGAATGGGTACAGAACAGGGAAACAATGTCACCCTGCTCCTTTATTATAGGAGAAGACTATATTTTGTTTATCCCAGTTGGAAAATTACAGCTATTTCACTAATTTTATTTCTTTTTCTTTCTTTAATGTGGACCACTTTTTTTGAAATATTTATTGGATTCATTACAGTATTACTTCTGTTTTATGTTTTGTTTTTTTGGCCGCAAGGTTTGTGGGATTTTAGCTTCCCAACCAGGGATCAATCCTGCACCCCCTGCATTGGAAGGTGAAGTCTCAACCACTGGAACCCCCAGGGAGGGCCCTAATTGTATTTCTTTATTATTGAAATATTTATATATAGAGAGAAATTCACAGATGATCAGTGTGCAGCTGAATGAATTTTCATGCTCTTGGAACCAGGCCCCAGATCAAGAAAAAGCACCTTCTCACCGGCTTCTCCCCAGGACCACCCTTACAGTTACCACCCACCAGGTGTTGGCTTGTAACTGCAAGAGTTTTTCCTGATTTTGTACTTCATTGTAGCAGGATCACAGAGTATATCCTTTCTGTTAAAAGAAAAAAAAAATCGGGTTTATTTGTCTGAGCATGGTTTGCGTTTGTGAGGTGCGTTCATACTCTTCTGTCCCAATGTTGTGTGTTCTATTAGGTAGTCCATTATCGACTGGCATCTGGGTGATGCCCAATTTGGGGTTATTGAAAACAACCCGTGCACTAATGTATTTGGGTTTTTTCCTTTCCTTTTCCCCCCCATTAACTAATTTTTAAAGGCAAATGATTCATTCAGATCAGATCAGATCAGTCGCTCAGTCGTGTCCGACTCATCGCAACCCCATGAATCGCAGCACGCCAGGCCTCCCTGTCCATCACCAACTCCCGGAGTTCACTCAGACTCACGTCCATCGTGTCAGTGATGCCATCCAGCCATCTCATCCTCTCTCATCCCCTTCTCCTCCTGCCCCCAGTCCCTCCCAGCATCACAGTCTTTTCCAATGAGTCAACTCTTCACATGAGGTGGCCAAAGTACTGGAGTTTCAGCTTTAGCATTATTCCTTCCAAAGAATCCCAGGGCTGATCTCCTTCAGAATGGACTGGTTGGATCTCCTTGCAGTCCAAGGGACTCTCAAGAGTCTTCTCCAACACCACACAGTTCAAAAGCATCAATTCTTCGGCGCTCAGCCTTCTTCACAGTCCAACTCTCATATCCATACCTGACCACAGAAAAAACCATAGCCTTGACTAGACGAACTTTTGTTGGCAAAGTAATGTCTCTGCTTTTGAATATGCTATCTAGGTTGGTCATAACTTTCCTTCCAAGGAGTAAGCGTCTTTTAATTTCATGGCTGCAGTCACCATCTGCAGTGATTTTGGAGCCCAGAAAAATAAAGTCTGACACTGTTTCCACTGTTTCCCCATCTATTTCCCATGAAGTGATGGGACTGGATGCCATGATCTTTGTTTTCTGACTGTTGAGCTTTAAGCCAACTTTTTTACTCTCCACTTTTACTTTCATCAAGAGGCTTTTGATTTCCTCTTCACTTTCTGCCATAAGGGTAATGTCATCTGCATATCTGAGGTTATTGATATTTCTCCTGGCAATCTTGATTCCAGCTTGTGTTTCTTCCAGTCCAGCATTTCTCATGATGTACTCTGCATATAAGTTAAATAAACAGGGTGACCATATACAGCCTTGACGAACTCCTTTTCCTATTTGGAACCAGTGATTCATTAGGGGGCCTATTATATGTCAGCTATTGTAGGAAGCACTTTACTTATTTTATTTAATCCTCAATGTAGCCCAATGACTTGTTTCTGATCCTCAGTTTCCTGCTAAGCTGCTAAGACTCAGAGAGGGTGACTAACTTCATCTGGATCACACAGCTATAAAATGGGAGAACTATAACTTTCTGGAGTCCATGATAAGGGACTAACTGTAGCCAGATGCTTAACCTACCTCATTTGTGTCCAAACTTAATGCTGAACTCTTAAGAAATAGCTCACGAATCACACATAGTAAATCCTTCGCTGATGGAAGCAAGAGCCTGAACTTTTCCCTACTAGCAAACAGCTGAAAAAGTTAAATGTTTATTTGACTAATCAGATGCAGAAATTAAAAAAAAAAAAAAACTAATAAAGAGACAATGGCATAAACAAGTTACACACAAGAGACTTTTGAAAGGGATTCCTTGATACCCAATTGTATAGGAATCATGGCGCTACAGTACACATGGGGTTCTTTTTCAAAAATTGGGATTCCTGCTGTTTATAGTTGAAGATAATTCCATATTACAGGCAAGGGAAAAAAGGGAAATAATTAAGGATTGGTGCACTCCATGGTTAATGATATTTTATAAAGCAAATGGTTTAGAATGTTTATTTAAATGCTGCCTTGCCTATAAAGATGTTGAATGCCATCTATTCTTTGGGTCATGTTTCTTCTAAAAATATTCTTCGAATGAAGGCTGTGTGAAGCCCACACACAGGTTTCTTTGCCTTGTAGCATGACTCATTGGGATTGTTGGCTGGTCTGTGGAAACAATTTATTTTCACCTGAATTTGCATCTCTCTCCTGGTCTAAAGAAAGTAATAAAGACATGTAGTAATAAAAACTGAGGGCTATGGAGTTTCTTCTTACTTTTCCCAAGCAGGCAAGTAGTGTTTCTTTATTACAACCATCCCATGAGGTGAGTATTACCTCTGTTTGACAGAAGGGGACACTGAGCCTTAGAGGCCTCAGGCGTCTTCTGTATACAAATCAGGTCTGGTTCTGTGGCCCGTGTCGGCTGGTCTTCATTTTATATCACCCAGTTGTGCCGTCTGTCAGTTTCATGGATATTTTTCTGTGGGTCGCAAGAGTGTGAGCTGGGTTGTAATAGGGCCTGCATTCTCTGGGGGAGAACCTTGTCAGAAAGAGCGGATGAAGAGGATAAAGCTCAGAGCTCAAAGAAACTCAGAAAGGAATGAAGTTATAGAACAGTTTTATAAGGTGAAGCACAGAGACATATAGATATATCCGGATACATTTTGCTAAGACTAGTAGTGACAGTTGGGGTTGTATTAGTGCGAGTTCGCCAGAGAAATGAGACCAGTATGAGAGGGGCAGACTGAGATTTTAAGCAAGTGCTTGTGCCTCAGTTGCAGAGTTGGGCAAGTATGAAATACGCAGAGCAGGCTGGAAATTTCAGCCTTGATGAAGAGTTGTGCTGCAGAGTTGATGTTGCAGGCTGAAGACTGAAGGCTGGAAACTCAGGCAGAATTTCTCTGTTGCATTCTGGAGGCAGAATTCCTACCTCTTCCTCCAGGTTTCAAATGATTGATGTGGCTCCCACAGTATGGAGAGTCTAGTGATATAAACAGCAATCACATTTAAAACAATACCTTCACAGCAACACATGAATACTGTTGGACCAAACAAGTGGGCATAGCCAGGGCAAAGTTGACACATTAAAATTAACCCTCACAGGGGATAAAAATATAATCATGATGCTTTAAAAAAAAGAAATTGGGAGTAAAGACTGTTGATTGATACAAAAGAAAATACCTATATTATAGTTCTGAATTCAGAGTATTACTTATATAGTATACATAGTGGGTATGTGGGTATTTATAATTTTTGTCCACACTTTAGGTGACTAGATTTTCTTTTGTTGGATCATTAAAATTTCAGGCTAGAGTTGCTTGGGTAGAGAACAGTTTGAAATGCCTTGCAGATTAAAGAGAAAGGAATGTTTCCTGTGTTTAGCAGAACCATACCTGGTTCCACTTAGTCATTTCATAATGATTTTGGGTTATATTTGCACCTTCTTGAACATTTTCTCCAGCAGTTTTAAGTCCATTCATTCTCTTAATATCCTTATCTCTCTTTGCTACTGATCTCACCGTATAATTTATTCCTGGGAATAACAAGAACCTCAATGTAATGATTGCGACTTTATCATTCGACTGGCCTTGCTTCCAGTCATCCAGAGCCCCCACTCATTTTATTCATTCCACGAATGAGTTAATGGTATTTACAAGAACAGCTCTGTTCAAGACAAAGTCTTTAACTAAGCAGGTGGCCTTCCTGCCCTCATCAGTCTTCCTGTCTGATGGCAGTGGCAGAATGAAGGAATCGTTGAACGTGTGTGATCTGGCTCTTCAGTCGTTAAGGTACAGCATAATCTAAAAATAAAGTTAGAGTAAGAACTTGTTATCCTAAACTTTGTGACATCATCATTTGCAAATCATCAAACAAGTAGAACCAGCAGATCATTAACTATGTTTGGATTTTTTCTTTGTCTTTACTACACATTTTTATCCTTGGGTGACTTTTTTATTCACTACTGTGTTCTCAACTGGCTGACTACATGGTAGCCCCAAACACGATCAGAAAAGAACATTTCACCTCTTCAGTCCTGTTACCACTGCCTCCTCGGTGACTTTTAATCTTGCTGTTGCCCTTTTCATCACTGTCTTTATCTCATTGTGTTTACGTCTCATTTGTTCTTTTCCTGTAACTTCTCCTGTGTGTTCTTCTGTTCTGTTAAAGATGAACAACAATATCCTGGAAGTGTCTGATGAATCTGCCAGTATATTGTCTGTCCTCTGGGCTGTCTGCATGCCATTTCCTTAATTCATCATGAATTTTCCTTGGTTCATGTATGTGGGAGGGGTGCACATTGGAGAAAAATGTGTTCTGAGAGGAAATTAAAATGAATCACCAAGGAAAGTTCTGTTCGGTCTCCCACTCTTGCATTGGAATCATTTCCTCTTGCTGCCATTACAACAGGGATATGAGAGCTGATTTAAACAAACAGCTACAACCCTAGAAAATAGGAAGTCCAACTTCCGCAAAATCTCCCCCTGACCCAGTCCATTCCCTGTATTATTCTATATTCATTTAATATATGCCTCACATGACCCTGAACCATTTACTACCTTATGCTTTATTGTGGTACATTTACATATGACTCAGCTTGAATCTAATCCTGAGAAACCAGGAAACTGACCCCTTTTCTACTGAATAACTGGCCTGTACCCTTCAAACTACCAAAAAAAGAAAAAGGCTGAGTAACTGTCCCAAATGGAAGTTGGGGGTCAGAGGGGTCATTATAAAGAGACGTGGCAACTGAATGCAAAGTTTGGTCCTCTATTAGATTCCGGGACCAAGATACAAATAGTGATCTATAATGGACTTTATTTGGGCACTTGCCAAAAGTTGAAAATGGACTTTGAATATGATTAACAGTATTATATCAAAGTAAGACTTGCTAATTTTAATAATTCTACTGTGGATGTATAAAAGAAGATTCTTATTCTTAGAAACAATACACTTAAGTGTGTATTGGTAAAGGGGCATATTTTCTCCCACTTATTATTAAATGATTCAAGGGAAATGTTTGTGGGGAGAGAGGAAACATGCAAATAAGGTAAAATATAAATAATTGGTGGTCTGGGCAAAGGATATAGGGAACACTTAATAGATTTCTTTATTGCCCAGTTTCTCAGATCTTTTCTTCAGTTCTGTTCACCACGTTTCTTCAGAAGGAGGATTTCTATGCAGTCAGCATCACTTTAGTTCACATGATTAAAAAGAACACACTTTGGCGAAGGCTGAAGGAATGCTCCGAACATGGCACTTGCAAAACGGATGTAGAAAATGGATGGGCTACTCAAAATGCTCAGTAGCTACCTTGACCGTTCCCAAAATGTTTTTGTAAAATAAGTTTCCAGACTATGCCTGGATTTGTCTCGTCAGTGGTAACAACAAAATAATTTAAAGTCCAGTCCCTCAGCAAAACTCCATCTACTTACTTTCACATTTAAGACATCTTTAAAAGTTAACAAAATTCAGTAGATTACAACTTGAGAAAGATACTGATGGCAAGGGAAATTGATATTTCAGACCTATGGCTGCTGTTCTCTTTATGAGACATTTTATTATCCTGATGGGTGGAGCCATGATTGAAAGACATTTTCTAAAAATGAATTTCCTCGCCCAGTTGTAAATGAAAATGCCCTTGAAGAGGTTTGAAAGTATTTTGTATCACACACTATTCAGGTGATGCATTAAACAATGCCGCCCCTGCTCCTGGACTGAAGAATAATAAAACCTTGTGTGAACTTACTTCATCTGAGGGTCTGGGTTTTAAAAGGAAAGTGAAGTGTAATTTTCTGAATATACTTGTGCAGAGTTTCTTTCTTGGGTTAGTCTCATTGTCACCAGAGCAATTTTCACCCCGTATTCAACTATTTTAATCTGCACCTCATTGAATGCATTTTTCTCAGAGTAAATTCATGATATCTGTAGCTGTCCAGACATAAAGGTAACACATTTGTAAGTGGGTGGTGCTAGCGTCAATGGAAATTCACAGTGTAAGGAGAACAATTCTGCATAAGAAAGAATAATCTCCAAAAGAATCTTCCATCCTCCAGTCCACTTGGGTGTCTGACTTTCCCTAGAAAGTGTCCTGATTTGGGCTCCCTGATCACACCCTTCAGGGAAAAAAATGTCAGTTTGTTTGTAACGTGTGGGTGAATTCGGTCAGCAGGACTCTTCGCGTTTGACCTGTATTTCAGCTAGTCTGTCTGACTTCACTTTTCCCACTGGGTAGTTATCATTTAACATCAAGTCTCCATATTCCATCTAGGGTGTGGTTGTTCAGAAAATAGCATCATGTCATTTGGAAAAGTGGAAAAATAAAGGTCATAGACGAGAACCAATGATAGCAGGAGTTTTGATTTTCTGTGAGGAGGAGGAGTGATTCAAGAAGATTCAGTGGAATTATACTGCTGTTAGAAATCTGAAGATGCCTGCCGGGTGTTAATGTGATGGTGATGGTGCTTTGTGGACCTGTAAGGTCCAGGCATCGTGCACACACTGTCCTACACTGACATGTTTAATCCCCACACTCATCTTACCAAGGGTAAGAATGTGATTCTGTACATAAGGAATAGTGCTTAGAAATTAGCTTACTTGCCTGAGATCTCACATGCAAGTAAATGAGGAAGCTGGAATTAGGGGCCCAGATCTTTTATTCGTATCTCATATGTAGTCTCTCAAGAATACTCTGTGATCTGTTTTTGTTCTCTGGATTGTATTAGATATCAAGGAATGTTCAGGCATTCAAATTGTATAACGATTTTAAGTTGATTTACCTTAGAGGATGAGAAGCCCTTGCCAAACGTCAGAGAAGGTATTCAAGGTTGGGATGAGAGTCCCTGGATTTTGCCCTCATCAGTGTTTTTGACTTGACCAAGTGAGCATCAAGTTTATGAAGCGCTTTCTTCATGTGTAACTGAGTGTAGTCATTTCTGCCCAGCCTTCACAGGGATTGTTAGATGGATTAAGTGAGATCAGGAATGGGATGGCTTTTTGCAAACTGTAAAATCAAGAGTATTATTATCATCATTACTATTAAATTTTTGTGGATTGACTGAAATAGCCCATATTGGCTATTTCTTAAAGCTGAGAGCCCCCATCAAATTCTTACCATTAAAATGATACTTGTCTATAAAGACGTGTCCATTTAAGCCTTTAAAATTTTAACATGTGGACTGAATCTCACAGCCTTGGTTTTCTACCTTAGCATGTTTTAACTCCATTAAAATCTGGCTTCTTAGTAGGGACCGTTCATCATGGCATGAGTATTAGGTAATAAGGTGTTGGGTGTTATTTTTGTGTGCGACCTAAAGTCATCATAGTTATGTGAAAAGACTTGTGTTTTATTGATATCTACTGAAGTAGGGGTAGAATGATAAAATGTCTAGGGTTTGCTGTCAAACACTTTAGCAAAGAGAAATATGGATAGATGAATACATTGGTCAAAATCTTATTATGTTGGGGAATCTGAGTACACTGTACTATTCTCTTTACTTCTGCTAGGTTTTCCTGGTATATTCTCCTAATATGTTTTTTATTGTTCTTTTTACAGATGCAGATTTTCTTTTACAATCCAGATGATTTTGACAGCTTTCAAACCGCCATTTCTGAAAACAGAATAATCGGAGCTATGGCTATATTTTTTCAAGTAAGTTAACAATGGCTCGAGTACTTCGACCAGAGTTCTTTGAGTATTTTTTTTTTAATTCACCGAATTGTTCCATGTTTAATGAATGCATCTGTTTTCTAGTTCACACCTGTCTAAATGAAAGATATTTCATATTGTCTAATGTGTGATTTAAAATGTAAATAAGTATGTTTAGAAACATAATGAAAAATTTTGCATGAATTATTCTGATTTTACTGCTACTTGACTGGTGCACAGATTGAAGAACACATTTATCATCTAAGTTACTTCACTCCTGAAGCGTTTTGAACAGGTTCCTTCAGCATATTAAGAGGCTGATGTTTAAAAAAAGGTGGTTTTCTTTGGAGCAACTTTAAAATTTGACATTACTTGCAAGTAGATTAATAAATCGCATCAGTCATTTCTCTAAAGAGACTTCATTTCTCCCCCCTCGTTCCCCTCCAGAAATCCCCATGGTAACTAAAATTTTTATTGAGACTGTTTCCAAGTTAGTATGTTTATGATCTCCCAGACTCTCTCTTTTTTGTTGTATTTGTATTAAGGAGTTTTCCTGGCTCATGTGTTGGTTCCATGTCTAGAAGTGAAACATTGCATCCTTCCGTAGATAATACTGTCCAGGCTTCTTAGTGTTGATCAGTGGGTGTCTTAACCAAGTAGCCTAGAGGAGACTTGGTGCTTTTTTTGTGTGGGAAGGTAATCTGAGTGGGAGGTGTATGGCTTGTCTTTCAGTCTTGCAATTTGCCTAAAGACCACTTACAAGCGTTCCTTTTACCAGTGATTCATCATGGGGACATTATGTCTTTCTGACAACTCAAAGGAACATTAGAGACATCAGAACCTCCTTCAGTATGTGTCTTTAACCTCCACCTTTTGAGGCAAGCTTCTTTGTCATTGAGATGGAGCCACTCTTGTGTGGAGTGTGTTGATTTCACTGCCCTTTTTAGTGACACAGAATGGACAATTCTCTTTACTGTTTGTCTCTCTCTCTTAATACCCCTCTCCCTTTCTTTTCTTGGATAAAGGCTTGAAGGGGATGTGATTTTTGAAAAATTGAAAAGCCTAGTCGCCTATCCAAACTTCAGAAACAATAAGAGTGGCGTTCTACAGCATTGGTTATGACAATAATTTTCATACTAAGGTTTCTGACCTAGTAGTGTGCCATGAAATCATTTCAGTGAGTCTTGACCAGCATTTTTAAAATAAATAGAATAATACAGAACAGAAAGTATTCAAGTGTACCACACATAGTAAGTGTAAATAATTTCTTTGAACTTGTTTTTTCATTGCTCATACACAGACATGCAAGCAATTGGGTGATTATACGAAATGTGTTTCTCATTGTGGGTGATACTGAAATATTTTGTTTACACTGTGTATTATGAGAATCTCCTCATTGTTTCTACTGTTTTCCCAGGCATTTCTTCCCCTGATTATTTTCATGAATCACAGTAGAGCGTAGTGTTTTAAAAGCTTATTCGGTGGAGTCAAAAATAACGTGCGTTTGAATCTTATCTTTTCCACTTAACTGCATGATGGTGATGTAGTTGTTTAACCTTTTTGTTTTTATTTTATTTTTGGACCACACCGTGTGGCTTACAGCATCTTAGTTCTCTGACCAGGGATCAAACCTATGCCTTAGGCATTGAAAGCACTGAGGCCTACCCCTGGACCGCTAGAGAATTTCTAAACTTTTCAACCACAGCATTGTGATCTGTGAAATGAGGATGGCAACTCCTACATCATCGAGACTATAGTTGTTAAATGAAGCCCCTAGTGTGGCTTTTGGCACATAGTAGACATTTGGTGAATGCCAAACAAAATATGTACCCATATCCAGCCACTTCCGTTTCTATGAGATGGAGACCCCATGGTGTGTGTGTCTTCTCTGCATAAACAGAAGTCTGTTCTGGGCACAGCCCTGCTAGCAATTCAGGTGGGTTGTCATAACCCCTTCTGCATCTAAACTGTGATAGATTTGTGGTTGGTATTACTGAGGCTACTTGAACCTCTCAGACTGTGTGTATGTGTGAGCATGCTCTCAGTCATGTTCAACTCTTTGCAGCTCCTTAAATGGTAGCCCATCAGACTTCTCTGTCCATGGAATTTTCCAGGCTAGAAAACTGGAGTGGGTTGCCGTTTCCTCCTTGGGGATCTTCCTGGCCCAGGGGTCAAACCTGTGTCTCTTGCATCTCTTGCATTGGCAGGCAGATTCTTTGCCACTGTGCCACCTGGGAATCCCTTGCACTTACATAGTTATCCCTTACTTTTTATCACTCTCCTCTTAGCTCACTGTTTTTCATATTGCTGGATCTCTACCCTTGCAGCCCTGCCTTCATACCTACCCTTTCCTCCTTTTCTGTCATGCCCACCCATGCCTCATCCAACCTGGTTCTATTAATACTTTATAGGTCACCTTTTTTTATAGGAAAATAAAATTTTAAAATGTTATTTATGAGTACTAGAAAGTCTATTTCACAGCATGCTCTACCCAAAAGGCTTCTATTTTTCCAGCTCTAGAAAGTCTTCTTAAATATAAGACCAATTAGAGTATGGGCAGGAGAGGCACATTAGTGTAAAACCAGCAAAAGGCCTCAATGTGAAATCTAGACTTTGGATTTTTAAAGTATTTCCAGGACAAAAGTGCTCGTTCACAAAGAAATATAATGTGTATTTCATCTGGTTAGTCCTCTAAGTTTTGGCTTGCTATCCTGTAGATACAAAATAGAGGACAGATAATAAAAAATAGAATAGTTGTTGTTGTTTTTTTTTATTTTTTTTAGATAGCAGCTGCATGGAGCTGCTTTCTTTGTTTTCCTTGTAAGTCCACATGTACATATATACATCTGAGCTCACACTATGTCATTGCAGTGGAAAGAAGATGATATTATTGCTATTTTAATTTGGCAATCTTTTTAGAACCTGTATTTTGAAATCTTTGTGTTTTGAATCTTTCTAATCAGAATGCTTGATTTGGGACTTTGGTGTTTCTCCCCCAGGTAAGGAAATCTTGATGTACATTTCCAAATTCAAACCTAGTACCTTCCATTTTGGTCTTAAAGAAGTATTTATCATTCTCTCAGGAATGATTCGATGATGTGTATGGTATCACTTACTACGTTAAATAGATGTGATAAGTGTAGTCACCTCCTGCCCACGAGAAGTGGGTCATAGTCCCATGTGATAATGGCTCGAAAGAGGTGAGAGGAGAAGGTCTCCTACTCATGAATTGGCTGTACTCTGCTCTGGTGCCCATAAATGCACAGATTCATTGTTGAGAATCACAGGATATGAATGACCTACAAGTGCATGTCTAGGCAAGGCTAAGTTCTGTGTAGATGCTGTGGCTTTGATGCCAGCTCACTCCACACACTAGAATAATTTTCCCAACAATTTCAATTTTTAATTATCTGTGTTTCTTTTTTTCCCCCTGACCCTCTGCCTGTTACTCCAAGGAGTTTTGGCTCTCTTACTACCTTTGCTGTGGTTAGGTATGATGAGGTTCTTACATTTCTAAAACACCAAAGCACACACACACCGGGCAGACACATGGTCGACCAGGGAACATATTGGCTGAGTGCAGGTGGTCCTGCTGTAGTTCATGGACATAATGATGGATGCTCCATCGTGCTTACAGTTATTTTCTTCAGTTAAACATGGAGTATTTCATATCAGATTTCCTGATGATGATGTAACACTTGAGATCTGAGTAGTGACTGTCTCCTTTGGAGGGGGTGTGAATTTCCATGGTAATAACCCATTCTCTAAGCAGTTTCCATGACTTCACTGTCAGCATGACCTTGATTTCATGACCCCAGTAACTTTGAATAGTGCCTGACATCCTTTGGTTGCAGACAGAATTGAAGGTCAGTCTCAATGTTGAAATGTAGTGAGGCAGATTTCCTGTGAGTGCTTTGTGTGAACACCAGTAAAGGAAGGATCGCTTCCAGGTACAGAGCAGAACAAATCGTGGCAGCCGTGCAAGGTTTTATGCTTTTGAGCCCACGCAGTGCTAAAAGGCACATTCATGTCATAGATAACTACTGCTGAGTGGAATGTTACAGTTTTCCAACACATGTTACTAAATGCATCTGGAGAAAGAAGACCCTTTCTCCAGTTCACACACCTTTGGACTAGTGGCCCTCTGGAAGATAAAGGAGAAAGGAAGGGTCAAGTTTGATTTTAAAGGATTTTTTAAATAAAATAGGGTAAAATAAGAAATAGGCGAGGCATAAAGATACTTGTTAAATCAATAAGAGAATAAATAGATGGTTGTTTAGCTAATTTATTAGTACAAAAAAAACGTATTTTCTGTTTGTTAAAATAGAATCTTCTCTATCAGCCTGTTTTGAAGTCCTGTAGAAATGTAAAAAGCCAAATGTCATCAAAATGCTCCTTTAATGTATTCTCATATTTGGGTAACACACTGATTGGGTTCTCTCGTTAAAGAAGAAGGATGAAAGCCTGTGTTTATAGGAGGGTTGAAATGACAGTGGACTGATCAGGCAATTTGTTGATGATACTTTGTTTTGAAAATAACTCAAAAAGGTTTAATTAATTTTGATGTAAAGTTACAAATCTTCCTTGACAAGTTGAGGTTTCGTCCTGGTAAACATTGTAAATTTAAAACGTAGCAAGTGGAAAATACATTTAATACACCTAACTTACTGAACGTCAAACCATCGTAGCTTGGCCCAGCCTACCTTAAACGTGCTTAGAATACTTACATTAGCCAATGGCTGAACCTGTTTATCTGACACAAAGCTTGTTATTGTTAACAAAAGTATAGCACAGCATGAAGTTTTCATTGTCTCGTGGAATTTACTGAATAGTGAAAGGGAAAAAAGGAAGGGTCATCTGATACAGAAAGGTTGTATATGTATTGGTTATCTCCCCTGTGATCACGTGGCTGACAGGAAGCTGTGGCTCGCTGCCTTGCCTATCATCAGAAGACAGTTTATCTTACCATCTCACTAGCCTGGGAAAAGACCAAAATTCGAAATGATATGTATCACTTTCACAGCATCATCAAATCAAAATTATAAGTTAGGAACTCTCTGTATAGAGCAGAGACTACTCAATTCTCAGAGTGACCTTATGTTTAACTTGACCTGTATTTTTTTTTAGACAAGAGTCTTCTATCTTCACCCTTGAAATTGGGTTCTGGTTTGATCTTTCTTTCTTGCAATCTGTTTCTTCATCATTTCTCTTTGAACTGTTTCCTCCATTATCCTCATGAGCATCAGAATGCCTTTGAACCATGCAACCATCTTAATGACTTTCAATCTGTTGCTTATAAAAGTTTGGGATTCCCGAGCTTGTAAAATTTTGAGTTTATAGGTTTGATTTTTGTGGGGTTTTTTTTACCTTTTGAAGAAGGACATGATGATTATCTTTGAATATGTGATGGCGAAGGAATCTTGTTTGTATTGCTACCCAGTTGCCATTGTTATTTAAATGCCATAAATTTTATTTATATTTCCTGACTTTATTGAGCTTCAGAATTATAAATGCATGATTCTTTAAAAGCATCTATATTTAGAAACTTTTCTCAGGTGGTTTTCTTTTCGGCTTCTTTTTTAGACCTTGTGTATAATCACTTCTGAATCTTTGCATCAGACACAAAGAAAATTTTTATTGTGTCTGCATCCAGGGGCCCAATAAATAGCATGTTTCTTATACATTTAAGAAATAAGTTGATGTATTTATAGGTTGTCTTATAGTACTTCTTTTTGACAACCTGTCTTCAGCAATTCCTTTGAAGCTTTTTTCATTTAATATTAGCTCCTACTTCTTCCGGGAGCACTGAGCCCCTTTGCACAAGTATTATTTGTTTTCCTATTCAAATTTCTATCCACAAACTGACTGCTGTCATTGGATTTTCGCTAAGGTCTGTTGCTCATGCATTTGGGCCTTCCTTACTCTGTCCTAGGAGAAGGGAATGGCAACCCACTCCAGTACGCTTGCCTGGAAAATCCATGGACGGAGGAGCCTGGTGGGCTGCAGTCCATGGGGTTGTGAAGAGTCAGACATGACTGAGCGACTTCACTTTCACTTTTCACTTTCATGCATTGGAGAAGGAAATGGCAACCCACTCCAGTGTTCTTGCCTGGAGAATCCCAGGCACGGGGGAGCCTGGTGGGCTGTCGTCTACAGGGTTGCACAGAGTCAGACATGACTGAAGTGACTTAGCAGCAGCAGCAGCACTCTGTCCTTCCTTCATAGTTGAAAGCAAACTTCAAAACTCCAATGTTTCCAGAGTTGCTAACCCATTCTTTATATCACTCAGTGGTGCAGACTGCTTAATTATTTTTCTCCATCTGGAGAGGCTTAGTAATTAAATGAAATGGCAGCACCTGGGATTATTTATAGACGTGGAGAAGGCAGGAGGAGCTCTTGATGACTCATCCAGGACTGGCAAGGAAGGCTTTTTCTCCACTTCCCTGGGTCTCCCCCCACCAAAGGAGCTGTGATTTGTCCTTCCTCTAACCCACCACTTCTCTTTCCAGTCCATCTCACAGTCACGCTCTGATGTCAGTCGGTTTCTTCTGACTTTGTACTGCGAATTCACGGAGGACTGGGAGCCTCTGCTCACTCATCAAGCACATCTCTTGTGGGTGACTCCCATTGTGACTTGGTGGTGCAAGTACTTAGGTGGATTCAGTGCAAACATATGCAGGCTGTTCCGAGTCTTGACTGGAAAGGCGCACGCGATAGCCTGGTAGCAAAGAAGTGATTAGAAACAGGCATTAGGGAGTGTTGTTTGGTCACTAAGTTGTGTCGAACTCTTTTTGCAACCCCATGGACTGTAGCCCACCAGACTCCTCTGTCCATGGAATTTTCTGGGCAAGAATATTGGAGTGGGTTGCCTTTTCCTTCTCAAGGGAATCTTTGCTTCTCAGGGATCAAACCTGTATCTCCTTCTTGGCAAGTGGAGTCTTTACTACTGAGTTACCTGAGAAGCCCATGAGGGAGTGTAAGACCTGAGATTACTGGACCACAATCTTGGAGGTGGAGGTCCATGTCTTGTTCCTCTGCTTCCTGTCCCACCATCCACCTTTCTCTAGCCCTCACATCAGTGTCTCAACCTCACTTGTTGCTCAGGATATTTGTAGTGGATAGGACTAACTTACAGGAAGCCTTTTAGGATCCTACCACAAGACTGATGATTTGGGTTTTGGAAAAGCACATGCCTAGGTAACTACGTAAGCTTCAGCTGGAAAAGGTGATGGTTTTACCGAAAGGTAAGGCTTTTGAAATGGTGAAGGACACTGACCATGAGGATTCTCAGACTGCGGATCCACTGAGGAGGCAGTTCTAATCTGGGACTCCTTTGGATCTAACATTGCTGTCAACTGTATGTCTGCTTATGCCTGTAGTTGGGAAAAGCATCAGGGCTTGAAACTTCTTAAAAGGTACAGTGCATTCAGAGGCCTTAAAGGACTGTGTTAGTGCCAAGAATATCTGGGTATATCTGTGTCTGAAATTGTTCTTATAAAGTTTCCCACAGGAAATTCCCTGGCAGTTCAGTGGTTAGGACTCTACTTCCATAGTAGGTGGGTGGTGGGTGTTCTATCCCTGGTCGGGGAGCTAAGACCCCACAGGCAGTGTCGTGGCCATTTGGGGAAAAAAAAAAATTAAGTTTCCCACCGAAATGATTTTATCTCAGTAGATGATGAGTGGAGAGAGAGACTTTTTTGGATTGTTGGCTCTTTTTCATTCTACCATGACTCTTTTTCTTATGCATTTCCTTCCTAGGGTTAGTTTCTTTATATTTCTGTTCATCTGTATGTATGTCTTTTTTCTTGCTCTTGCTGTATCTCTGCTTGTGTTGACTCATTATACTCATTCTGCGGTATGTTAAGCACCTTCTTCCTGCCATTCTTCATTAGCATGGCGAATGCATCCTCAGAAGGTAGCTTGCCCTCAAAGAAGTTAGGTAACTGTAAGCTTTGAAAAGAGGTGACCTTTGAATTGTTGTGTCTTTGAATTGTTACTAATAGCATCATTTTTTCATTGGGAGGTAGGGGAAGACAGATCAAATTAAGTAGATAAAGTATCGAGAAAAGAGTACAAGAATTATGTCTTTATATATCTGTATAATTTCAGAATGATAAATATTTAATTATAAGAGTATGGATTTCCTATTTGTGAGTTTTAGAACTGGAGTTTCCTCCATTTTTCATTTTCCTCCTATTTTTCTACAAAGCACACCACCAGTATAAACCACCCTTTTTTATTTATGGTGACCTGAAGTCACCTTTTCAGTTAAATTTTTTTTTTTAACCATCCTGAGAAATGGTTTTTCTTTTTTAATGAAGAGCACATTTTCTATCATGGATATAGATAATTTTCTTTCTTTTTTTTTTTTTTTTTTCCTTAACTTAGGACTGGACCTGTGGGCAAGGTGAAATGAACGCCTCGACCCCATAGATTGAAGGGAGAAGGAAGGGAGCAGAGAGAAAGAAGGAGAAAAGGAAGGAGTGAGAAGGAAAGGAAGGAAAAAAATATTAAACCCAGTACCAAACACCCACCAAAAAAAAAAAATCCAAGAACTATTTTTGAGTCAGAGACTGAGTGAATTTGTGTCAGGGACTCGTGATGGATTTTTACAACTTCTTCCTTAGACTGCTTTTGGGAATAATTGAAGTAAACTAATATGATTCTTAATTTATCCCTTTCCAGTTGCTGCTGTTTGAATATCATCCTTCTCACATTTTCCACATCCTTGGTTTTATCCAGTTATAAGTTCAGTTCTTTCACTACATTACCTAGAAGTGTAATTTCAGAATGTTTTGGGCTAATTAAGAGACTTTTTCTTTTTTTATACACACGCAAGAATTAAAATACATATGTTCCAATTAAACTTTTAACAGCTAATTGATTTCACAAGACCTACCATTAAGTGAGGGCAGAGTCGTCTCTAATGCTCAGGTGCAATCGTGGAATAGATGTGTGGATGTACAACATTGCATTTATGCCCTATGAGGTGTTTTCAGTACATCTCCTGTCTGCAAATGGCCTGTAATTCAAATTTCCTCTTAGTGGACATTATGGAGGAGTATAATTGGCGAAGCATTACGTAATTAAGAAACTTTGAAAAAGACCATGTGAAAATCTTCTTTAATTAAATCATGCACTTCAAGAACAGTCACCAAGTTCTTTGCCTTTGTACATCACTAAATGATAGTTTAGATTCTACTGTTTAATTTAGAATTTAGATGTTTTGGCCAGTCAGCGAATCTGATTGTCATAGTCTCAGATGAAATACTGGGAACTCTATAGTGATCCCATTATAATGACAGAAGAGAGATTGGCTGTCTGAGAGCGAAATGGTTGGCCATGGTCCCATAGCTCTTTGAAATCTACTAAGCTAAGAATTCTAGTTTTGTTACTGTGAATCCAGTTGTCTGATTTTTCTTAAGCTCTGATTTCCCTGAAGTAGATGTACATACCCTAACTATTAATAATTAGATCTCTTGGGACAACTCTACACGCAAAGCATCTTGCATCCCAAGGTTAGAAGTGAGTGACAAGTCTCTTCTTTTCCTTCTCTTTCCTCTAGGTAAACTAGTTGAAAAGATGCTTCTAAACAGAATGCAAGCACTTCTAATAAAAGTTAGTGTTTATCACAGACTTAATTCAGGTAATCTTTACTGAGACCCCCTCAAGGTGTTATTGTATCCATTTTACTGATGCACAAGGTGAGGCATGGAACTTTTTTCGGTATAAATTACTCAACATTGTATCAGCCAATAAATGTTGGAGCCAGTATTTCAACAGCAGTAGGGTATCTCCAGGGTCTGTGCTCTTTGTGTAAAACTGAATCAGAAAATTTGGCTATTCTGTTGGAGAAGGTAGAGAAAGAAGTGTATATCATTGGTACCAGTTATTATGTATGTATATGTGCTTCTGAGCCTCTCTTAATTTTTCTGGTACCCAAAAGTTATTTTTCTCCTAACTTAAAATTTTGTCCTTACTCTTTTTGCCTACAACTAAAACCTTTGATCTCATTCTAAATTCCCTTAGACTCTGTGCCTGTAATTGTTTTATAGATTTGATGACAGCTTTTTTTCTTCTGCCTTTTCCCTTTTATGAAAAGGCTATAAAGGGAATTGAATGAATGGTATGGTGAGATAAGGATACTGTGAGTGAACAGGGTTAAGATTTGAACAGGCATTTATTAACTTTTTTAATGGCAGTGGTTCTTTGAGGGAGGGGTGCAGGGGATTTTCCCCCCAGAGGACCTGAAGCCATGTCTGGCGACACTTCAGTGTGTCCCATTGGGGTAGTGGTGCTGCTGGCATCTAGTGGATGGAAGCCAGGGATGCTGCTCAGATTTCTGCAATGCACAAGAGAGCCCTTCACAACACAGTTTGATCTGGCCCAAGTGTGAGCGCTCACATTGAGAAACCTAGCTTTGCGTGAGGACACCAGAGGGTTTCGATCTCAATAGATGTGGGCTATCCGGGCTGCTGAAACTCCAGTACTTTGGCCACCTTATGCGAAGAGTTGACTCATTGGAGAAGACTCTGATGCTGGGAGGGATTGGGGGCAGGAAGAGAAGGGGACAGCAGAGGATGAGATGGCTGGATGGCATCACTGACTCGATGGACGTGAGTCTGCGTGAACTCCGGGAGTTGGTGATGGACAGGGAGGCCTGGCGTGCTGCAATTAATGGGGTTGCAAAGACTTGGACACGACTGAGCAACTGAACTGAACTGAACTGATCCGGGCTGCTTGGCTTATTCTGCTAGCTGATGGCTGTAAGAATAACTAAATCATCCCATGCCTGAGAAGTCCCTTAGGACTCTGGTCAACCAGGGTTTCGTTGACTGGATTCTAAGATAAGACTTAAAGGCTTAGATACCTGTTTGCAGGGAAGGAATGAAAACACAGGTATAGAGAACGGACTTGTGGACACAGTGGGGGAAGGAAAGAGTGGGATGAACGGAGAAAATAGCATCAACATATATACACTACCATGTGTGAAATGTATAGTGGGAAGTCACTGTGTAACATAGGGAGCCCAGCCTGGTGCTCTGTGGCGACCTCGAGGGGTGGGATGTGGGGAAGGGGGGGAAGCTCACAAGGGAGGGGTATATGTATAATTATGACTGATTTGTGTTGTTGGTGGGGCAAAAACCAACACAACACTGTAGAGCAATTTAAATCAACCCTGCCTCTAGGTATTCCAACCTCACCTCAGCCCCTAGAAATGAAAGAACCCAGGGGAAATGTGTTCCCAGGCACCGCAGTGATTTGTGAAACAAGCACCGATGTAATAGTACATTCACTTAGACCTAGAAAAGTAAACAAAGGTTAAGAGCATGTGCAAATGCCTTTGAACTAGACTTCAGTGGGACTGGTTTGAAAACAGAGATCAAGGAAGCTCCGTTGGTGTAGGCTGTAGGAGACCGTGTCTCTGTGAATCACAGGATGCTCTTGTTCCCACGGTCCCTGCGCTTTCCTAGGGCAGGATTTTAAAGCTATTAATGCTGGTTTTATTTCAGAGGTCTGTTACGGCTTCTCTCTTTGGCCATCTCGGCATTGTCCCAGAGGAGTGAGGAACCGTCTTGAGCTGGATGAATCCAATTGTTACTCACCTGTGGTGCTGCTGCATTGAGTTGCCCAGATGAGAAGCTTGCAGTTCTGAGTTCAGGGTTTACATGAAATCCACTGTTTGTTTTCTTTGTCTGTAGCATTTTAATATATATGATACAAGTGTGCTTATCTGAAGCCCAGAGCTTTTGTTTCTCTCTGTGTTCCGGATGAGGCTTACCTGTCTTCTGTTAATATTTTTTGTTCATGGAATGTGCTGAATCTTCACTGCTGCTCGGGCTTTCTCTAGTTGCAGAGAGCAGGGGCTGCTCTCTGGCTGAGCTGCGCTGGCTTGTCTTGTTGTGAAGCATGGGCTTTAGGTGCGAGGACTCCGTCGTTGTAGTATGTGGGCTCAGTAGTGCTGCGTGGGTCTAGTTGCCCCCGGCATGCGGGATCTTCCAGGACTGGGGATCAAACCAGTGTCCTCTGCATCGAAAGGCAGGTTCTTAATCACTGGAGCACCAGAGGAGCCCTGTCTTTTTTTTTTTTTTTTTTTTTAGTATTTATTTGGCTGCACTGGGTCTTCTTTGCAGTCTATGGGATCTTTAGTTGCAGCATGTGGGATCTAGTTCCTTGACTAGGGATTGAACCCGGGCCACCTTGAATCAGGGAAAGTGGAGTCTTTGTCACTGGACCACCAGGGAAATTCCAGTAACTGCCTTACTTGAGCATACCTTTGACCCATACTCCCAAAGCACTTGTCTGGTACACCATAGGGATTCAATGTAAAGACAAACTGTTTTGCACAGCTGTTCTTAGTTGGTAGAAATCCATTCAACTATTTTTCCATGAGGTGGTAACAAATGAAGAAGAAACTTAGTTTTATTTATATGAGCAGCAGCTGCTGCTGCTGCCGCCGCCGCTGCTAAGTCACTTCAGTTGTGTCCAACTCTGTGCGACCCCATAGATGGCAGCCCACCAGGCTCCCGCATCCCTGGGATTCTCCAGGCAAGAACACTGGAGTGCGTTGCCATTTCCTTCTCCAGTGCATGAAAGAGAAAAGTGAAGGTGAAATCGGTCAGTCGTGTCTGACTCTTCACGACCCCATGGACTGCAGCCTACCAGGCTCCTCCGTCCATGGGATTTTCCAGGCAAGAGTACTGGAGTGGGGTGCCATTGCCTTCTCCGATTTATATGAGACTTTTCCTCATTTCTCTAGTATCCATTCTTCCTCTGTCATCTTGATCTTGGTAATACCATCTGGCCAACTGTGATATTTTTCAGGAATGCAGTCCTGTGGTTTGTGAGAGAAACAGAGACTATTTGGAGAACTTCCATAATACTTTAACCCTCCTATCTTTCACTTGCAACAAGCAAGCACCCAAATGTGATACAGTAAAACACACAGTATTTGGGGTGTCTATTATTTTTTTATTGAAGTAGAGTTGATTTACAATGTTGTGTTAATTTCTGCTGTACAGCAAAGGGAATCAGTTTTACATACACATATATCCACTGTTTTTTAGATTCTTTTCCCTCATAGGCCATTACAGAGCATTGAGTACAGTTCCCTCTGCTGTACAGTAGGTTCTTATTAGTTATCTATTTTATATACGGTGGTGTGTATGTGTCAACCCCAATGTCCCCCTTATCCACAGGTAACTGTGATTTTGTTTTCTACATTTGTAACTTATTTCTATTTTGTAGATCACTTCATTTGTATTCTTTTTTTCTTAGATTCCACATATAAGCAATATCACATGATATTTGTCTTTGTCTGACTTTCTCACTTAGTATGACAGTCTCTAGGTCCATCCATGTTGCTGCAAATGGCATTATTTCATTCTTTTTTTTTTTTTTAAAGGCTGAGTAACATTCCCATTGTTTATTTATTAGGACTGCCTAGCTGTCTTTTGAGAAAGATGTTAGCATTGAGTTCCCCTGCTTTGGGTTTTGTGGGAGTCCTAAACATACCTATACATTGACTTGCCTGAACACATTTATATAGCAGATTCTATTTTTCTCAGTCCTTTGAGTTCTCTGAATATGTATTAAGTTATGTGATTTTTCTGTTCATGCAAATTCCTAAGTTGCTGCATATAAAATCATAGAGTTAATTAATTTATATCTCACTTATTTGGCATCTGGTTTGTCCAAAGTTGAGGTAAGCTGGAACTTACTTAAGAAAGCATTAATTAGACACATAAGTATTATAGATTGCATTGCAGTGAGAGGAACTGCTTAATCTGTGTGTATCAGTTGAATATTATCGACCAATTTTATGTAGTATTCATTTGATACCAATCTTTTGGTTCTAACAGAGAACTCTTAGATATCATATAAATGGATTTGGTGAGGAGCACTCTTAAAATCTCATCAGTGTGAGCCACATATAATGAAATAAAAACCTCTATCTCTAGAGACCTTTTCATGGACCCCATAAAGGGGCTTGAACCATAAAGAAGGCTGATAAAGAAGCTAAGCACCAAAGAATTGAGGCTTTTGAATTGTAGTGCTGGAGAACGCTCTTGAGAGTCCCTGGGCTGCAAGGAAATCAAACCAGTCAATCCTAAAAAGAAATCAACCCTAAATATACATTGGAAGGACTTATGCTGACGCAGAAGCTCCAATGATTTGGCCACCTTATGCGGAGAGCCGAGTCATTGGAAAAGACCTTGATGGTGGGAAAGACTGAAGGCAAAAGAAGAGGGCAGTAGAGGATAAGATGGTTAGATAGCATTACTGACTCAATGGACATATATTTGAGCAAATTCTGGGAGATACTGGAGGACAAAGGGGCCTAGTATGTTACAGTTCATGGGATGGCAAAGGGTCAGACACAACTTAGTGACTGAACAGCAACAATTTCTAAAGTGATACCCAGTTCAGACTCTTAGATAATTCCATTCCTGAGTCTTTTTTATCTGTATTTGTGAGGTCTTACTTGACTTTCCGCAGGGTTTTCCCAAGCAGCTTGGCGTCCTTGAGCACCATTCTGATAAGGTTTCAATGAATTATTTCTATTTTTAGGCACCTCTCCAATGGTGGCTGCCAGGCACCAGTTCTTTTTTTTTTTGACTACTGATTATCAGGTTTAGTGCCAGATGTCTCAGAAATGCAAGCAGCTAACTAACACGCGGTCAATTACTAGATCGTTCAGGACAGGAAACGAATGTCTAGGGCCACGTCTGAACTTGGCAACCTGGCTACCCTCCTTTTTTTTTTTTTTTTTTTTCTTTAAATGGCAGTCAACCTAAAGCTTTGGTTCCTCTCTGTTTTATGTTGTACAGGTGAAAGATGTCCTCATTCCACTAAAGTACTTCAGACGGGTAAAATTCCAAGACTTCTAAAAAAGAATTACAATTTCCAATTCGCTATGAATATAAACAAACAAAAAATAAACCCAGCAGGTGGCGGTTGTGGATCGTGGTCAAGAGATTGTTCTGCCAAGCATTGTACATGCATTGTCTCTTGTAATGCTCCTGCCAGTCCTCTGAGAAGGAGCTTCTGATTCCAGAACTTTTCTCCAATGCTTAGATTTCCTTTGATTGTGAAATCAATGTTTAGGAAAAAATTTTTGGTGAGGGTTGGCATTTTGGAATGATAGTTCTATCCTAAAATTTAGATTTGCCCCTCACTGGCCTACTCATTTGGACAAAGCTATTCCTTCTCTCGCTGCCTCAATTTCTTTGTCCGTAAAATGGAGATACTGCTATCCTGTTGATTTGTCATGAGCTTCAAATAAAATTGTGTCTGGGAAAGTGCTATGGAGCAGAATTTGAACCAGTCTGTAAAATCTGTAGTATTTCAATGACTATAAGTAAGTAATCATTTACATGATATTGATAATGAGTAACAACTGGAGTCCAGATGCTAAAATAAAATGTAATACTTTGTTCTTTTAAAAAAAAAAAACTTTTTATTATCTTTTAGGGTGTGGCCAATTAACAATGTTGGGGTAGTTTCAGGTGAACAGTGGAGGGACTCAGCCATGCACATACATGTATCCATTCTCCCCTCAAGCCCCCTCCAATCCAAGCTGCCAGATAACATTTAGCAGAGTACCCTGTGCTATACCGTAGGTCCTTTTTGGTTAACCATTTAAAATAGAGCAGGGTGTACAGGTCTGTCCCAAACTCCCTAACTATTTCTTCCCCTCATCCTTCCCTCCCTGTCCCCAGCAACCATAGATTTGTTCATTCTCTAGAGTCTGTTTCTGTTTTATAAAGTGAGTTCATTTGTATCATTTCTAAAAGGGAATACTCTGAATGATTGCTTCCCTGTACCCTGAAGCCTGGCCCAGAATAGATACATTAAAATAATCATACTGCTTTGGGCATATCAAATGTATGCATCTTCCCAGGCTCCTTGTGTTTGGTGGAGGGTGCTTGAGCTCTCTGATTATCTTGACTGTGAGACAAGGTTCTGAAGTCTAAGTGTTGTTATTGGTGCTTTAATTCAGGAGGAGGTAACCAGATTCAAATTTCTTCAAGGAGCATCTACACATCTCTCTTACTGCTTTAAAGACGAGCTAAAGTAATTACTCCTAACACCTGGGATGGTGAAATAAATATTAATTTAATTGGAGCAGCCAGTCAGCTGGGGGAGAAACAAGGAACACATTGGTATGGGCCCAGATGCCTGCACATGGTGAGTGGGGGGTGCTCTTTGGAAGTCAGAGGACCCCATCAGCTCTGCCCCCAAGTGACTGCTGAATTCCTAGTCGTGAATTTCACTCCAGTGTCAAAGTTGTAAACCAGGTATCCTTTACATGGCCTTATTTGTGCTGGAAATGTATCCTGTCTTTGGAGATCCTTTATTATTGTCTGCCTGGTTAGGGACACTGCCAACAATAATGATGTGATTGCTGGAGGCTTCTTAATGCTATGGCATGAGAAGGATTGTGCTGGCAATCTGTTTCATCCGTCCCCATGGTCACTGTGCGCCATTCATTGGGTTGTGAGGGGGAGGTGCTTGTCATCTGTGTTTTGTGGCTCTCACTCTCTGTTCCTCCTTGTCCAAGGGGATATGATCAGCCCATACACATGTCCCTCTCTCCTCTCCTGTGGCTGTTCCATTGCCTTCTTTGTTTATTCCCTTTGCAAAGCTGCAGAGTCCACATGGTGTCCCATGTACTGTGGCCAGCATGGTGTCCAGAGAATTGAGTAGACTATGGACCCTGTCATGTTATCAAGGACGTGACTCCATCCATACACACATGGATGTGTGCATGCACGCACACACGCACACACGCACTTTTAAGACAAGAACCTTTCTCTGTTTACTGTTACAGTCTCACTGCTTACCACAGACGTATCGTGCTGTGTGCAGTCACTCAATTGTGTCTGAGTCTTTCTGATACCATGGACTATGGCTCGCCAGACTCCTCTGTCCATGGGGTTCTCAGGCAAGAATACTGGAGTGGGTTGCCATGCTCTTCTCCAGGGGATCTTCCCCACCCAGGGATCGAACCCACATCTCTTGGGTCTCCTGCATTGGCAGGCGGATTCTTCATCATCAGTGCCACCTGGGAAGCCCTCAGAGGTCCTGAATGTGAGCAGAAGTCACTACTTAAGAGAGTCTGCTTGATGAAGCAGAGAGACTCTGGATCTCGCTGGCTTGATTCAATCCTAGTTCAGCCCATCAGTACTTGTAAACTTCATCTTTATGCCTCTCAGTTTTCTCATCTGGACAATGGAACAGATAAAAAGAGACCTACCTTTCAGGATTGCCATGAGGACTGTGTTTGTGAAAATAGATGGAATGAACATGTGTGTGGTGCAGAGTAGGCTCTCAGTAAATGTGAGCTTCCGTTGTCATCTAGGCAGTAGCAGGTATCATCATTTATGCAGTAACAAAAAGCCGTTACCGAGAGCTGCGGTCATGTGGAAGGAAGAGTAAAGAACCCACATTGTGTGAGAGAGGAAAGGCGTTGTCCCCTGCCCTGGGGTCATGACTCCTTATCTGTGGTTTGTTTTTCCTCTTCCTCTCCAAGCTCAGGGACTGGCAAGAGCAAAGAAGCTTGTCCTCCCCAGTGACTGCACAGTGGGATCACTGGAAGAGCTGTGAATCTCCTGGTATTTGGGGCCCCCTCCCAGGATTTAGATGTCCTTGGTCTGGGCGGTGGTCTGAGCAGCAGTCTTTCTCCCCACTCTCGCCCCTGCCCTTGCTCGTGTGTGATTCTTAGATGCAGTGAGCTAGTGACTGGCTCTCAGGACTCCCTCGCGTGCATGCTCAGTCTCTTAAGTCACGTCTGACTCTTTGCAACCCTATAGACTGTAGCCCGCCAGGCTCCTCTTTCCATGGGATTCTCTAGGCAAAAATACTGGAGTGGATTGCCATGCCCTCCTCCAGGGGATCTTCCTAACTCAGGGATCGAACCCTCATCTCCAGCAGCTTCTGCAGTGCTGGTGAATTCTTTACCGGTGAGCCAGTGGGGAAATCCCTGGGACTCCCTTGGGTCCCCTGAATTATCCTCACCCCCTCTCACCTCCCCCCAGCCCCCGAATTCCTGCTTAGGCAGCTAATGATTCACTGGGGACTTACTCGACAATCTCCTTAACAGAGCGTGTTCTCTGCTGATGACACCCCAACGACCCTCCCTCTCTCACATCCCAGGGTAGCACCAGTCCGGCTTGCATTGTGTTCTCAGTTTACAATGAACAATTTCAGGAAGTGTCGTTGTCTGTGGGTGACTCCACCTTATCCTATTACCCAGGATGGCAATAATCTCCTAGGTGTAGAGGAGCCTCATCGCCTGTCCTGCCTGCTAGTTTGTGCCAGAAGAAATGCAGGTGTAAGAGTTGTTAGCGACGAGGCGGATAGAAGGAGACTGCGACGGAGGCTCAGATGAGTCTACAAGCTTCTCCCCACCTGGAGAGGATGAGGAGGCAGAGCAAGGCCAAGCTGATGCATTAACCCAGGCGCAAAGTCCTGGGACTGTTGTCTTGGGCTGGCTGCTCAAAGCTGGAGACCAGAAGCCCAGCCTTCCCCTCTGGCTGGGGTGTGGCTGTGGGAAATGGGAAGACAGTGTAGGAAAAACAGCTGAGCTTGCTTTTCTTCAAACAGTTGTATTTAGGGGGGCTTCCCTGACTTGGGTGGGCTTCCCTGGTAATTCAGACAGCAAGGAATCCACCTGCAATGTGAGAGATCCGGATTCAATCCCTAGGTCAGAACAATCCCACAGAGAAGGAAATGGAAACCCACTCCAGTATTCTTGCCTGGAGTATTCCATGAACAGAGGAGCCTAGCGGGCTACAATCTTAAAAGATCGCAGAGTCGGACATGACTGAGTGACTAAGACTTTCGCTTCTTTCCCTAACTTAGACAGGGGCTTATAGAGGGGAACTAGAAGCAGAGTTCCAAGGAATAGAGAGAGCTGCTCCCCAGGCCCTTCTGGATAAATCCACGTTGGGACAGATCCCCACTTCTGGCGAGCCCAGAGGAAATGGAGACGAGAATAGAGCTAGGGTGCATTTTGTCTCTTCATCCTCCACCTTACTGTCTGTTACTGATCATATTTGGGAAGAAAGTCATATGTTTGTCTGGCCAATCCATACCCGTTATCTTCTTTGATGCTCAGACTTGTGCAGTAAGAACTTGTGTCCCTGAATGACAAATGAGACTAAGAAACAGACAGTTTGTAACTTGCCCTGAGTCACACAAATATTAATAGAAAACAGTGGGATCAGACCTATTCTTCCTGCTCTGGAGGCTTTTCCTGTCTGGCCAACCTCAGTTGGATCCGCTCCTACCATCCTGGAAACCCCACCTCCCTGCTTTTTCTTCCCAGGAGTGTGGACCTGGGGTGGGGCCAGTTCCTCAAAGTGTTTCTGCTCAGCCCTCGAGGTGGGCTCTGTGGTGATAACACTCAGGACATCAGGCGATGAGAACTTTCAGGAAAAGACTTTATTGGGGAAACTTATATGTTGGAGTCACCGCTGCCAGCAGCTCTCTTAACATTTGGAAGATGCTAAGGCTGGAGAGCTATGTGTTTTTCACTACCTGCCTCCAAAGCACATGGTTTTAATTGGCTACCCATGGAACTTCACTGCGAGCCCATTGACATGGGGTCTTTATGCTTGTTGCCATGCAGCTCCCTGAGTGTGGTTGCTTCAGTGAAAGATTATGGATGTTCTCTGCTTGGATATTCCAAGCACTGGCAGCACCTGCTCCAGATCTTGGGAACCGAGCCAGACCTCCCCCTAGCCCAATGTCCCCACTGAGGCCGTGTGCAGGGCTGATGCTGAGAAGTCAGCTCAGGCCCAGGGCCAAGAAAGGTGTTTGAGTTGGGAGGCTTGGGGAAGCTCCAGGAGTTCTTAGTTGCCTGGCGGACCCCTCGGTGCTGCTGAAACTTTCTGGAAGCCCAGAAGCAGTCCTGCTCACATCTGGGCTGTGGTCTGCCAACAGGCTTTTCTTTTTCAACGTTTCTGGATCAGAAAGGCTGTGACCTGCTGCAGAGGAGCACTTCCATCCACAGGCTGCTTTAGCCTAGAGGAACGAAAATCCACCTTTGGTGTGTGCATCTGCCAGAACAGCCCCACCGTAATCATCTTCTCCTCTCCAGCTTTACACATGATGAAGTGTTGCACAGCGTTCTTCTGTCGGGAGAGTGTGTAAAATCAGCCCAGATTCCCGGCAAAGTACCATTCTTTCAATTACATCCTTGTTATAAAAGCTGCATTTAAAAATTCTTGGGCCATAAAGCAAAGCGAGAGAGCAGTGTTTACCATCGCAAGTTGTTAAGTAGATGGTCTTGGTGTCAGAGGGCACTCTGGTAGGCAGCGATCCTATCAGTTCTCGGGCATTTCAAAGCCACACCCGCTGTGTGGCCTCCAGTGAGGCAAAGGAAGGATGCTCTACAAAGAGATTCCTGCAGCTTGTCCTGGATGTCACCTCACTGGCGACTTCCAAGGCTTTTCCAGCTGTAAAAGACAGTATTGGGAGACATCCCTGATGGTTGAGAGGTTAAGAATCTGCCTTCCAATGCAGGGGACGTGAGTTTGACCCCTGGTTCGGAAAGTAAGATCCCCCATACCATGGGGCAACTAAGCCCATGAGCCGCGACTAGGGAAGCCAGCGTACCGCAAGGGCCTGTGTGCTGCGACTAAGACCCAGCAAGGCCAGAAAAATGCTTTTTAAGGCAATATTGGAACATTACGCTAGTACAGTGGATCATGTACTATCCTGAGTCCTCAGTGGAAGAAGCGTGTTAACTGTCTGGGCCTTTCCAGCTGATCTCTTTCAGTGTTCACTAAATATCCCTCATAGCCCAGCAGGGGCCAGGTGCTCCGCTGGACATCAGGCCTTAGTTAGGACACACCCATGTGGCCCTGGTCCTTGTGGACATCACAGTCTGTTAGGAAAGTAGATATTAATTATATAAATGTGCTTTCGATGCAGGATTAGACTTCTGTTGAACTCATTGAAGGAAAGAGACATTCAGTGCTTTGAGAGCAAGTCACGGGGTCCAGGCCCCATTTGGGGGTCAGGAGAGGCTTCCTGAAGAAGAAGTGATTGCCCAGAATTTCTCTAGGTCAAGAAGCTTCAGGGGAGTAGTAGTGTGTGCCATGGCCTCAAGGCAGGAGCACAGAAGGCCAGGAGACCTGGGAGGAAACCGCAAGGTCGGGAGCTGGACCCCACGAAGCCCAAAGGCCATCTCCTCTGGGGTTTTATCCAGGGGAGCCCTTGAGAAACTGGCTGGGTGGGGAGACTAACTTGTTAGCATCGTGGAGCTGATTAGGAAAGCTGGGGTTGGGAGACAAGCTGGAGAGAAACCCGAGGAGCATGCACTGTCATCCATTTGTCACAAAGAAAAGAGACGGCAGTGGCTGGGACCTGGGGAAAAATGATCCCTTTCTATTACCAAGATTGTAGGAATTTTATGTTCTTATGTAGGAGGAAGAAAATTAGTTTCGGGCTCTGGGAGAGTGCATTTGAAGCAAGTTGGTGACGAATGAAGAGAGAACTTCTAGGGTAGGAAAGCAGGTCAGAGGGGTTTTATGAATGCTGCTCACGATCAAGTTTGTAGTAACATCCTCATTGTTGCTTGGAGGCCGGCAATTTATCTACATTCACTTTTCACTGATTGTTGTGTTGGGTGTTTTTTTCCTGTTGTGTGTATTTCTTGTTGTATGCGCATTGTGCAAGGGTATTGAATGGGCCTTCTGTCTTCGTCGGGTTCCATTTTAATTTTGGAGAGCTGGACAAGGGTGTGATTATAATCAGTTCATGTATGCATTTTGCCATGCCCTGTCTGCAAATACAAGCTGACTGCTTCCCATTGTGAAAAATGAATTTCGCAGCCATGTTGTTAAACCCGTAAGCCTCTAGATCGAACTTCATGGAAATTTCATTAGTGTGTTTCTGCAAATAGTTTTCGGATGTCTAATACATAAAAATTAGGGATGTCATTCAGAATGTCCTGTTAGCTCTTCACCCTCTGTTAAACGACAGATGGATGACCGGACTGAAGCTTCATTATAATTATCAGAATAAAAGAACAAATGAAGTGAATGGTCCCAGGCTACCGTGGCCTTTTAATCCCAGACTTTATACTCTGTTACAGGTTACAGTTCCAAAACCTTTCATTTTGGTTTTGTCAATAGCACAGAAGGATTTGTAAACAAACACAGTTTACTAATTCATTTGAAAAACACAAAGCAAAGAGCTCTCCATCTTAAAAGTGAAATGATAGAGCTGAGCTGGCTGAAGATGACTCCATTAGTAACCCACTGTCAGAAACAGCAGGAAGCCCCCTAAGGAAATCAACCCTGAATATTCACTGGGAGGACTGATGCTGAAGCTCTGATATTTTGGCTACCTGATGCGAAGAGCCAACTCATTGGGAAAGGTGCTGGGAAAGATTGAGAGCAGGAGGACAAGGGGGCGGCAGAGGATAAGATGGTTAGATAGCATCACTGACTCAGTGGACATGAATTTGAGCCAACTCCAGGAGATAGTGAAGGACAGAGGAGCCTGACGTGCTGCAGTCCATGGATCGCAAAGAGTTGGACATGACTCAGTGGCTGAACAACAACAAGAAGCAGAGGGTGAACTCAGATTCTCTTTGAACCTGGTTGCCTTGTCCCACTTGGTCCTGTGAAGGAGATACTGGTTGTAAAACATAATGGTACGGAATTGAGTTACTAAAGGATGGCCTTCCTGGTTCCTTTATAAAGATCTTGCTCATGTCGTCTTCCAGCTGAGAAGTGAGAATATGATTCCTATTAAATGCTGTTCAGGATGTTCTGCCAAAGCGATATTGCTTCAAACCTGGGGCTGGTCCAGCAGATGAAAACCTAAATAAACTCCACAAGAGCACCCAGTGTTCTTTGAAGGACTCCTGGCCTGAGTGTTTCCACATAAATAAATGAACACTGGGTGAGTAATGTTGCATTTTTGACATGCTCTTGTTATTGATCTATAAGTACAAATTAGAAGGTCATGTTCTTTTAGTGGCAAAAGCGAATCCCCTCCACATTCCTTTCCCAAATTGAAGGTACCATAGCAGAGTAGGATCTGTCTTTTCTTTTTTTTTTTTTTTTTTTGAAGTATAATAAATCTATAATGTTTTGCCAGCCTCTCCTATACAGCAGAGTGACTCACTTATATGCATGTAGACATGCTTTTTTAAATATTCTTTTATGTTGCGCTTTATCCCAGGGTATTGAATATAGTTTCCCGTACTATACAGTAGAATGTTGTTGTTTATCCATTCTGAATACAATAGTTTACATCTGCTAAGCTCAGAGTCCCAGTTCTTCCCTTAAAAACAAGTTTTCTAGATGATATCACTTGTATGAAATAAACTGCACTCCATTTTTGGTACTGTTGGTATCTAGAGTGCTCAGAAAATAGAATTTTCAAGAAACCTAACAGTCCCGTAATTAACTTCACTATATTTTGGGTATTAAAGAATAATGAACATCATATTATATCTTCAATAAATAATAAATACGGATTAATATGGTCAGAAAATATCTAAAAACTAGAAATTCATTTTCCTAGAGGATCTTTTCTATGCAATTTCTATTCTACTATTCACTATGCTGCTGCTGCTGCTAAGTCGCTTCAGTCATGTCCGACTCTGTGCGACCCCACGGACTGCAGCCTACCAGGCTTCTCCGTCCCTGGGATTCTCCAGGCAAGAACACTGGAGTGGGTTGCCATTTCCTTCTCCAATTCTAAACCTAAGTTAAACTACATTTACTCATTTTTTTTTTTTTTTTTGATGTTTTTTTTTTCTTTTCTTTTCTTTTTTTTTTTAATTTTATTTTATTTTTAAACTTTACATAACTGTATTAGATTTGCCAAATATCAAAATGAATCCGCCACAGGTATACATGTGTTCCCCATCCTGAACCCTCCTCCCTCCTCCCTCCCCATTCCATCCCTCTGGGTCGTCCCAGTGCACCAGCCCCAAGCATCCAGTATCGTGCATCGAACCTGGACTGGCATCTCATTTCATACATGATATTTTACATGTTTCAATGCCATTCTCCCAAATCTTCCCACCCTCTCCCTCTCCCACAGAGTCCATAAGACTGTTCTATACATCAGTGTCTCTTTTGCTGTCTCGTACACAGGGTTATTGTTACCATCTTTCTAAATTCCATATATATGCGTTAGTATACTGTATTGGTGTTTTTCTTTCTGGCTTACTTCACTCTGTATAATAGGCTCCAGTTTCTTCCAGAAAATTGCAGAGGATGGTAAACTTCCAAACTCATTCTATGAGGCCACCATCACCCTAATACCAAAACCTGAGAAAGATGCCACAAAAAAAGAAAACTACAGGCCAATATCACTGATGAACATAGATGCAAAAATCCTTAACAAAATTCTAGCAATCAGAATCCAACAACACATTAAAAAGATCATACACCATGACCAAGTGGGCTTTATCCCAGGGATGCAAGGATTCTTCAATATCCGCAAATCAATCAATGTAATACACCACATTAACAAATTGAAAAATAAAAACCATATGATTATCTCAATAGATGCAGAGAAAGCCTTTGACAAAATTCAACATCCATTTATGATCAAAACTCTCCAGAAAGCAGGAATAGAAGGAACATACCTCAACATAATCAAAGCTATATATGACAAACCCACAGCAAACATTATCCTCAATGGTGAAAAATTGAAAGCATTTCCTCTAAAGTCAGGAACAAGACAAGGGTGCCCACTTTCACCATTACTATTCAACATAGTTTTGGAAGTTTTGGCCACAGCAATCAGAGCAGAAAAAGAAATAAAAGGAATCCAAATTGGAAAAGAAGAAGTAAAGCTCTCACTGTTTGCAGATGACATGATCCTCTACATAGAAAACCCTAAAGACTCCACCAGAAAATTACTAGAACTAATCAATGACTATAGTAAAGTTGCAGGATATAAAATCAACACACAGAAATCCCTTGCATTCCTATACACTAATAATGAGAAAACAGAAAGAGAAATTAAGGAAACAATTCCATTCACCATTGCAACGGAAAGAATAAAATACTTAGGAATATATCTACCTAAAGAATCTAAAGACCTATATATAGAAAACTATAAAACACTGGTGAAAGAAATCAAAGAGGACACTAACAGATGGAGAAATATACCATGTTCATGGATTAGAGGAATCAATATAGTGAAAATGAGTATACTACCCAAAGCAATCTATAGATTCAATGCAATCCCTATCAAGCTACCAACAGCATTCTTCACAGAGCTAGAACAAATAATTTCACAATTTGTATGGAAAAACAAAAAACCTCGAATAGCCAAAGCGATCTTGAGAAAGAAGAATGGAACTGGAGGAATCAACCTACCTGACTTCAGGCTCTACTACAAAGCCACAGTTATCAAGACAGTATGGTACTGGCACAAAGACAGAAATATAGATCAATGGAACAAAATAGAAAGCCCAGAGATAAATCCACGCACATATGGACACCTTATCTTCGACAAAGGAGGCAAGAATATACAATGGATTAAAGACAATCTCTTTAACAAGTGGTGCTGGGAACTCTGGTCAACCACTTGTAAAAGAATGAAACTAGAACACTTTCTAACACCATACACAAAAATAAACTCAAAATGGATTAAAGATCTAAACGTAAGACCAGAAACTATAAAACTCCTAGAGGAGAACATAGGCAAAACACTCTCTGACATACATCACAGCAGGATCCTCTATGACCCACCTCCCAGAATATTGGAAATAAAAGCAAAAATAAACAAATGGGACCTAATTAACCTTAAAAGCTTCTGCACATCAAAGGAAACTATTAGCAAGGTGAAAAGACAGCCTTCAGAATGGGAGAAGATAATAGCAAATGAAGCAACTGACAAACAACTAATCTCGAGAATATACAAGCATTTACTCATTTTTAATACAGAGAAGTGGTGTTGATTTTCCTCTTCAGTCTTCTTTTAATTTTTCTATTATTTTGTTAGGCACAGAAAGTATATTATTTATGTTTTTGTAAATATTTAAATGGATAACAGACATAGCCAAATTATTAATCTCATGAAGAACTCTCTAGAAGAGGCATCTGTGACTCTCAAAAACACTTTCAGTTAAAAAAAAGTTTTTTTTTTCAGTGTACAATATAATGCTAGGAAATTAACGTCAGTCATGAAAATAAGCAGTAAATATCTCAGAACAATAATTACTGTCATCATACCTTTCCAGGTTCAAGTGATCACTATTTGGAGATTTACTAATCCTGATTAGAGGTTATGTTCATAAAGGATAATAAGCTTTTGAGAGATTACAGGGCTAATTGATTAAAAAAACTACAACAAATATTTTAATATCAATTCACCTTTCTACAGAGCATGACAGTTTATCACAAGTCTTATATTGTTTGGTTCTTAAGTTGGTAAATATGGCATGGTGGATCCCCTCACACCCTTCATTCTGGCCCCAGCTTTTCTTCTGGTCATTTTCTTAGCAGGTTTTTGGAAAGAAATATAGGAGGTCAAGTGGCTTGCCCAAGGTCACAGAGTTAAAACTAGCACCCAGGTCTTTGGCTTTTATGCCTGTATCCTTTACTGCCTTCCCGGAAAGCTGATGTTTCTATAACTGTTGGCCTTCTCTTAGGTTCCATGGATGGATAGGTTAAAAGAATATTCTGGAAGCCATGCCAGGTGTCTTTGTATATAGTCTCAGGACAGTAGCAGTCTTTGATAGCTCCTAACCTTCCATGCTTATATCTCATCCCTAACAAATGGTAGAACTGCATTGGACACTTCAACTCAAAGGGTTGCAGCCACAGACTGTGTTCTAACTGTAGGGATAGCTGAATGAAGATATAAGATGTCTTAGAAACAAAAGTGCACATCTAAATGTCACTGGACAAACAAATCCCCAAGTGATTAATTTTTATGTAAATGTAGAATTTAGACTTGTTTGAGACAGGAGGTAGTTCTGATTGCCACCAGCCTACAAATACAGCTGTGTTTTCTGATTTCCTCGTAAAATTCCCGTGTAATATTCCTAACACATGCTGTCACCAGTGCTGCAAAATGTGTTCACACGTACGTGGAAAATTTGGAAGCACAAGTGACCCAGTTTCCAGCACTGGTGACCTGTCTGATGGGAGTTTGTGAGATTTAGTCCTGGTCTAGTCAGAAGGCGATGGCACCCCACTCCAGTACTCTTGGCTGGAAAATCCCATGGACGGAGGAGCCTGGTAGGCTGCAGTCCATGGGGTCGCGAAGAGTCAGACACGACTAAGCGACTTCACTTTCACTTTTCACTTTCACACATTGGAGAAGGAAATGGCAACCCACTCCAGTGTTCTTGCCTGGAGAATCCCAGGGACGGCGGAACCTGGTGGGCTGCCGTCTATGGGGTCGCACAGAGTCGGACACGACTGAAGCGACTTAGCAGCAGCAGCAGCAGCAGCAGTCTTTTCTGTATCTTATAAAGAACTTGCAGTATTTTTGTTCTTAGAACATAATGCAGTTTTAAAAATTTTTACTTATTTACTTGTTTTAGCTGTACTGGCTCTTCGTTGCTGCACTTGGGCTTTTTCTAGTTGCGGTGAGTGAGGCTGCTCTCGAGTTGTGATGCACAGGCTTTAGGACGTGCGGGCTCAGTAACTGAGGCACATGGGCTTAGTTGCTCCACCTGGACCAGGACTCGAACCCTTGTACCCCTGCATTGGCAGGTGGATTCTTAACCTCTGGACCACCAAGGAAGTCTGTAATGCAGTGTTACATAAGTGAGTACATAGAAGCCTTCTTTATGTTTCCCAGAGTCTCCTTGCCACGGAGTGAAAAGCCATCCCTATGCTGTCATATCCATGTCTTTGTTTCTGAGCAGTCAAACCACAGTGGTTAGGTTTCCTCTACCATGACGTGCATTACCTCAGTCAGAGAGCGTGTCTGGCCGTATACCAAGCAAGTTTGCCTAGACATTTCTCTGCTTTTCAATCATAAGCAAAAATTCAAGGGGCACTTGGGAATGTCTGATCTGGATACTGGATCTCTCGGTTCCCATCTCATAATTTTTTAGTTGATTTGGCTAAACACATGGGCATTTTAGCCATGGGATAAATACTAGTGAAGACCTCGTGCAATGAATAATGGGAGGCATTTTTCAGGGGGCACTATTTCCACTGAGCGATGGACAGATGGGTTGTTTATGCTCTTTCAAATACAGCCTGTTTTTTGTTTTTGTTGTTCTTTTGCTGGTGAAAAGTAGAACCAGAGTTCTTTTGTTTCTTTGTTTTTTAACTCTCTCTGCTAAGCCGTATTTAAATGTTTTCCTCTGTAAACTAATTTGCAATGATAAAGTAGCACCCCAAATGCTAAAGGAATCTATTAAAAAGCATTTGAAAGAGTCTCGTTCATTTAAGAATACATATGAAAATATCGGGCTTCCCTGGTGGCTCAGAGGTTAAAGCGTCTGCCTGCAATACAGGAGACCTAGGTTCAATCCCTGGGTCGGGAAGATCCTCTGGAGAAGGAAATGGCAACCCACCCCAGTATTCTTGCCTGGAGAATCCCATGGACAGAGGAGCCTGGTGGGCTACAGTCCATGGGGTTGCAAAGAGTTGGACATGACTGAGCGACTTCACTTTTTTTTCATGAAAATATTTACCAAGAAAATATGATTGAGGATTTCCTTCAACATATTTGGAAGAGGATAAGGATGTGAAAGAAAGGATTGGTCATGAAGCATAGTGATGAGGACACAGGGGCTCATTAGAGGACTCTTTCTATTTTTGTTTATGTTGAAAAATTATCATCATAAAAAAGTGAAGCAGAGAACTTCACGGCCATCTTAGCAATTCTACTGCATCATGGAAAACAGCACATTCAGTTTGAAAGGCAAACGTTCAGGGAAGTCACATAGAACGTTAATCTGTAAGATGCCAAAACAAACCACTGAAATGCGATAAATTCTGACAGTCTATCACACTGTTTGCATACAAGGCTCAACCATGCCAAAGAATAATTGACTGTTTTTTTTTTTTCCAGTTCAACTAATCTTATGAGAATAGTTTTAATGAATTTTTATATATGTTCACGTTGTACTTTTGAACTATAAGCCTTTTAGACCCTCTTACTCCTGTCTTACCTGTGGACTTTATAAAAGTATCTGAAATGTTCACCTTTTTTTAAAGATATTGTAAAAATTCTTTTTCATATTGGTGTGTAGGTGATTGACAGCGTTGTGTTCGTTTCAGGTGTACAACAGAGTGATTCAGCTGCATGTACATATACGTGTATCTGTGTTCACTTAGGTTTCAGACTCTCCTCCTCCACGCCCCTCTGTGCTTCTTCAAAAGTGGTAGCACTTGTCCCTTATCATTCTTGTCTAGACCTTGGCAGTGGATCTCTTAATTACCTGTGAATAAAATCCAGATGTTCTAGTCTGGCCCAAACTTACCCTGCAAATGGGCTTTTTTTTCTCCTACCAGACATTTCTTACAAATGGAACCACACAGGCACAAGAGAATAGGCTATTTTAAAACCCCTGAAATTTGTTTCTGAACAATTGCTGAAATATTTGTGTGAAATTGTACTCCCACTGAGTACATAGCAGTGCTCATGTCACCATACACACATAAATAGTAAGTATTATTATCTTTCAAAGTACCTTCCTGTAAAATAAATCTTTTTCTTAAAATTGTCATTGAAGATGGATCTTTTTCAGATTTTCATTGAGATTCTTTTTTCAATTTAATATGTATTTATGTCCCTACCTATTGTATTATTACTATATTCTATAGTAATACTTTACAGCCGAATAAAGGTTCATTATTTGTTCTCACAAGTAGATTTTTTGAGAGGTCCTTGTATGTGACGCATTTCTCATCCTCCATACCTGATCTTGTGCTCAGTGCCGGGTGGGTACTTAAATATCTGTTTTCCTGGCGGCTCAGACAGTAATGAATCCACTTGCCAATGCAGGAGACCAGAATTCGATCCCTGGCTTGGGAAGATCCCCTGGAGAAAAAGGCTTGGTTACCCACTCCATTATTCTTGCTTGAAGAATCCCATGGACAGAGGAGCCTGGTGGGCTACAGTCAGACATGGACTGAGCGACTGACACTTTCACTGTCACTATTCACTTGTTAACATCTTTCTTTTGGAAGTGCGAAGAATAGAATGGGGTTTGTTAGGAGTCGGAATTTCTTTAATACTCCTTGGTAGGAAGTATTTTTTATCACTACTCCTGAGAGGTGGCCAGTGGAGGGGGTCTGAGAGGGCAGTGGCTATAATTCAGGAAGAATTGCCTTTATGATTCTGAGCTTTGCTTCCCATACCAGGAGCCTCATGTAGGCAAAGGGAGTGTTCTGTGCTGCAACTGGAACGTTGGTCCTTTGACATGACACTTACCAGTAAGTAACATCTCTCGTGCTCATGCCATCACCTAAATCAAAGACTTAGAATGATTGACAAGTTTCGATAAGACGTCTTTAGCTCGATGCTCTAGATTATTTTAGTGACTTTTTAAAACCCATTTCTCAATGTTGGTACTAAAAATTAGAAGTCACATCATCATCTTTTTGTTGTGTCTTATGATCCCATCTTTGCTAGTATTCTACTTCCTGTCTGTCCTCTGTGATTTTTAGTCCTATAAAAAATTTTTAGTAAGCATTTTCTCATAAATTCTGTTTCTCATCACATTTCCTTTATTTTGTAATACTAGCTTTGAACACTCAGCCTAAAGACTCTGGTCTTTCTACAGCATGCTTGGACTCTTTTGTGACACGGGGAAGCCAGTCTTCTGCATGCTGGCTGTACTGAATAGATGTCCATTAACTCAAAGTCTTAATGAGACTTTGTCGCCCTCAACTCTCGCCAGCTCCCTGCCAGCTACAGTGTTAAGCAGGGTTTTGCCCGTCTCATCCCACACATGTCTACACCAAATTCTTCTAGAGGAATAAAATGAGAGTGATACACTTCAAACACCTGAGATCCCAATCTCAATTTTAAAAAAAATCTTTCATGTTCCCATGGTCTGAGATGTTCCTAGTCAGGCTAGCCCTAGAAAGGACTATTTAATTACCCCCTAGTTTTTTTCCCTGTCCTCAGCTCCCATGAAGAAATTCAAGCCTATAATGTTGTCTTTTTTTTTTTCATTTTGATATCATTTTGTGACAGATGGTGAATAAAAGCAGTGAGCCCAGGCCAGGTGGCAGAGGGCCTGTGTCTGCATTTTGATGACACCTGTCACTGGAGAATCCAGGAACATAGACAGTAATACTGTCTGGGGACAAAGGCAGAGGAAGTAGGCAGCCTGGGAAGCCCACCAGCTGAGGAGCTGTATTGGGGTCCCAACAGCTTAGGTAATTTTGATGTGATTTTGTAGTCAGATCCAAATTTGTAAACAGCCTGCATAATGCAAGAGTTGCTCATCATTTGAATCATGTTTTCTCTTACGTAATTTTCTTACAATCAGGTGTAGTATCCTGTTGGAATAAAATCATCAATGAAAGAGAAGTGCAGTCAGCTTTGTGCCATTGCTTCTAATGAACCAACATTGTTACTAGCTCAGGTTCTACAGTGTTGGGTATAGTTTTGATTCTCCAGCCTAGCTGCTCAGAACTATGCTTTGGCAGAGAGTAAGTTGGAATTTTGCCCCTAGACATATCTGTTATCAAGGTAGCATGTCATTTTCAAGTCAGCTGGACTATCCAACCTAAAAGGTTCCTCTTGCAAAGTTCTGTCCCTAACTTCTTGCCGAGCTAATATTCTGGAAGGTAGCATGGAAACGGAAGAGCTGATGACTTTGAACTCTTGCCCTTATACCCTTTGAGGAAAGGAAGAGGATGCTTAAGTTTTCTCTCTAATCAGCTATGTCTTTTTATCGACCTCCAAGTACTCTGTTATTCCCTGTTCCTCTGTCTCTTTATCTCAAATCATTTTTATGAATGTATAATTTTAGCTACGTACACTCTCCTGAATGTCACCAACAGTGCATTCTAAGACTCTCAAATTATAACAAGGCTTTTCCAACTTGACCTGGTAAAACGGATTTAGCATGGCTCTGAACTCTGCCATAGTAGGGGAAAGAGTAAGCTGTGCCTGATTTTGAATCTGAAGGAAGTGATGTGACTTATTTGTCTCACAAGAGTTACTTGTACGGTTTCCTCTGCTTCAAAGCACACATCACACTGGAGCCTATGCTTTCTTTAAAAAATATTAAAAAAAAAAAAAATTGGCTGCACTGAGTCTTTTTGGCTGTGTGCAGGCTTTTTCTAGTTGTAGCTAGTAGGGGCTACTCTGCAGTTTCAGTGCTCTGGTTTCTTATTGTGGACTACAGGCTCCAGGCTTCAGTGGTTGTACTGTGCAGGCTTAGTTGTTCCTCTGAAAGAATAATCTTTCTGGACCACGGATCAAACCCATGTTTGCTGCTTTGTAAGGTGGATTCTTAACTGATGGGCCACCAGGGAAGCCTAGTATTTCTGCTACATAGAAGGGAGCCCAATGTGCTTTACCTCCTATTGAATTACAAAATGCGCCTTTATGGCAACACTACTTTGAAATATTTTTATTCCAAATAATTTTTTTCATTATTATCAATAGCAGAAGGACATGGCTGTGGTGCTCTGTCACCCAACTCATGGACTCGCGGTGAAATGACAGTATGAGGGAGAGCATGGCTTTCCTTTCATCCTGTACTACCTTGATGTACACTTACTGTCTTCGTTTGCTTTTGTGTCTGAACCAAATATGAAGTTGAGGCATGAAATCTTACAGTGCTGGAAGTTCCAGAATCACACTCTAATAGCCAGAATTAAAGAATTAAGTTGCAGCTCTACATGCTACTGAGAAGTCCGACCTAAAGGGCTTTTGGTCCTTTGCCTTGTTTTCTGGAAATCGACTTTCCCTGGGTTAATTATCTTGGCTTTAACCAATTGCTGATTCACTCATTCACTTAGTAAATTACATGAAATGGCTAGTATGCACCAGGCACTGTTAAGATTTTTTCATGACAATGTCAGTGTTTAGTGGAGAACGGAAGAGTGCTGGTTGTGTTTATGACGTCAAGAACCACTTTTTAAAAATTATGTATTTATTTATAATGCTCGTCTGTGCTGAATCTTTGTTGCTGTGCTTGGGCTTTCTCCAGTTGCAGCAGGCGGCACCTACTCTTCATGGAGTTGCTCCGGCTTCTCCTGGTGGCTTGTCTTGTTATAGGAACACGGGGTCTAGACCGTGTGGGCTCAGTAGCTGTCACACATAGGCTTAGCTGCCCAGTGGCATGTGGGATCTCTTCGGACTAGGGGTTGAACCCGGCTTCCTTCATTGGCAGGTGGATTCTTAACCACTGGACCACCAGGAAAGTCCTACAACCATTTATAATGGTGGACGTGAACACAGTTCTCTGCTTCTTTGTTAGATTTGCTTTTGATGGGGAACAGAATTCACTTAAATACTCCATTGGGAAAAGTCCTTCCAAACAGTTCTTGTGAGAGTGAAATCTAGAACTGTCTGCCATGCTACTTGTGACCATGGGTCCAGAATTGTAGAGCATAATGTATTTCTTTTTAACCTGGAAAATCTACTGCTAGAAATTTATCCTAAGGAAATTAACATGGATATGTACTTAGCCATAGAGACGTTCATTCAGACTTTAAAAAATCATAGTAGTGAAAGTTTAAAATAACCCGTGTGTCCAGTAGTGGGATGGGTTACATGTGTTATGGCCTATCTGTGCAGCCACTAAAAGTGATGTTGAAGAAGAGTGAAACTTTTTTTTTTTTTTTTGCATATACTTTTCATACATTTGGAGAAGGAAATGGAACCCACTCCAGTATTCTGGCCTGGAGAATCCTATGGACAGAGGAGCTTGGTGGGCTACAGTCCACAGGTTGCAAAGAGTCGGACACGACTCAACGACTTCACTTTCACTTTCATACATTTGGGAAGCATAGAGGGGGCACCTGGGAATTTAGCTTCATTGTTGATGGTTTGGTGACTGTTGGAAAGTGACTTAATATCTAGTATAAGCCTGAATTCTTCCTTATCCTTAAAATGGTAATACTTTATCAGTTAAGTAGTATCATTATGAAAATTAATGAGATAATTTACCTAAAGTGCTTTTAGCATGGTGCTGTGCTGTATTCATTTGATTCAGCTGTGTCAGACTCTTTGTGCCTCTGTGGATTGTAGCCCACCGGGCTCCTCAGTCTGTGAGGATTCCCCAGGCAAGAATACTGGAGTACGTTGTCAAACCCTCCTCCAGGTCATCTTCCCAACCCAGTTATCAAACTCATGTCTTCTGCATTGCAGGCGGATGCTTTACCCACTGAGCCTGGGAAGCTCTGTAGCACAGTACTTGGCATTTAATACATGTTAAGAAATAATTATTTAACTAGAGTTTTAAGGGAAAACACTTTAATTAAAGAAGTGTGGTCATTTGGGGCTTATGAGTACCTGCATTTTATACCAAAAGATGTGGGAACTTTATTGTTAGTAGAACTGGGAGGATCCAACAATTTCCGACAGATATTTATGGCTGGAGTTTCACTAAGACAAAAGAACATGATTTAGTTGTCATCAGTGGGAAAATTCATTGTATTTCTAGGGCATGTGTATTAGCAGCAGTGGCCGAATAGCTATATTAAATGTTCTGGTGTGTGATTTGGGTTAATTACTGTCATAGTTTTATTAGGCTTTGACATGACTTTTTTTCCCCAGAAAATAAAACATGAGGAAATTCAAGATTGGTGTTAACTATCTTGCTGCAAATGAATTTCTAATATAGACAACTGAAATCAACAGCTATAAAACCACACTGTCCATGAGGAGGTGAAGATTTCCTAATTTAATGTTGAAAGCCTCTTTTTGATTTTCACTTTCCCTTGAACATGTGTTGGGCTTCCCTGGTGGCTCAGACGGTAAAGAATCCACTTGCCTGCAGGAGACCCGGGTTCGATCCCTGGGTCGGGAAGATACCCTGGAGAAGGGAATGGCAACCCACTCCAGTGTTCTTGCCTGGAGAATCCCATGGACAGAGGAGCCTGGCGGGCTGTGGACCATGGGGTCACAAAGAGTTGGACATGACTGAGAGACTAATGCTTGAATATGTGTAGTACATTCTGGAGAGAGGTATAGTGAAGTTGCCTCTGAGTGGGTAAGAAAAGAACTAGACTCAATGCCTTATAATAAACTATAATGGAAAAGAATCTGAAAGATATATAGATATATATATATATGAAATCTGAATCATTTTACTGTATACCTCAAACTAACACAACATTGTACTATAATAAAAAAAAATTCTTTAAAGAAAATACCTTAAAGGGGTATAGAGTAGAGCCTCCATCTAGGTGGATGCAGTATTTCCGATTTGGACAGCTGATCCTACAACCTTTTAAGACGACGTGGAACCCTTGACATGTGTTTTGGATTACCAGGAACTATAGACTTATCTAGTAACAAGTTGTATGTTGTTCACACTGCAACTTGGATCGTGGGCTCTTCTCTGTTTTCTTTCTTGAAACATTATGTATTGCTAGCTGCCCTCGGTCTTTGTTGTCGTGCCCAGGCTTTTCTCTAGTTGCAGTGAGCGGGGTTACTCTTCATCGTGGTGCTCTGGCTTTTATTGCAGAGCACAGGTGCTAGGTTCTGGGGCTTCAGTAGTTACGGTACACTGGCTTAGTTGCCTGGTAGCATGTGGGATCCTCCCAGACCTGCAGTCAAACCCATGTTCCCTGCATTGGCAGGCAGATTCCTAACCACTGGACCACCAGGGAAGTCCCTTCAATTTTCTTCGTCTGTTAAGTGAATCCTGTACTATGTGATTAATTAGGACACAGCAGTGAGCATGGCAGATGCAATTCTGGCTTTCATGTGAGAATTTCTGGTACAATTATGTTCTGTAGTAATAGTCAAAGATGTCAGGATTATTGCTACCTTTCTTATCAATGTCAAAGATACATCACAAAAACTGATCTTTATTATCATATATTTGAAATACAATTCCCAAATTTGTTTTTCATGGTCACCCAACTGAATCTGAGTATTATATAAAATTGTAAAAATATATTTTGCCCAGGTAAAATTATATCCTCTATTCCAAAACTGAAAAGGAGGTGATGCAGGCAGATTTTCTGCTGCTTCCATGGTTTTGCCATCAAGAACACAGTTGGAATCTAGAGAGGGAAAGGGAGGGTATCCCTCACTCATGGTGGGTATTTTTTTCTTTTTTAACGTTAGCTGTACTCGAGCATCAGAGTGAGTTAGCCTGTTGGTGGACTGTCTCAGCAGATACCACACACCAAGCAGGGAAGTACTGAGAAGCCTCACTCGGACAGGAGTCAGATCAGTGCGGGTAGAGCTCCATTAGGGAGGCACTGGCTGATTGTTATCTTTCTTGGGGTGTCATGGTTCTCTTCCAGTCCTGGTCCTGATTTCATTTGGTCCCCTGTGACTCTGAGAGACCTCAAAAATGTCTTTAGTAAAGCTGTGTTTTCCCTAAAAGCAGATCCCTAATCAGTTTCCTGGAACGTAACTCTTTGCAACGTAACTGTTGCATGTTGGAAAAGATCTTTTTAATTTGATTTATTTCGTAGCACTGAATATTTTTGGGTGTACAGCTTATGCCCACTCTCCTTTCTCAGGGTTCATATGGTTTTATGAGAAGAGTATAAAAATTGATAGTCATGTAAGAACTTTATTGAAAAGAAGAATGGTAGCTGTCTGTTTTCTTGATTATCTTCACTAGAAATATCAATGTCAGGCTACTCTCAGCATTAAGAACTTGATTTCCTGTATCGAACCATGATCTCTCTCACCTCTAAATTAGAGGTGTTCAAGATGTTCCCGTTAATATTGAGAGCAGGAGTAATGTGAAACAGCCAGTTGTAGAAATGGAAATTACAGGCATATGGTTGGTTATATCTCACTGTTCACAATGGACATGCCTGTGATGGATTATGTCTCAATAAAAATTTTGTCAATAGAATTAGATTATTAGGTGCATCATGGGAGCTTGCTGTTCCAACCGTTTGTATGGTAAATTATTTATACCATGTAGCATACTCCTGTAAAATGATTAATCACCTCCAAATTTCAGTTGCAATTTTATGTCCCCTATGTTTTCATAAAAAGGAAACTTCTGGTCCAGAAAAGGTATACTGATATGCCTACAGCATAAAAAATCTATATGAAATACTGTTACAATGTATACTGTGATGATAAAGGCAGCTTTTTATAATTCAACCAAAATGTTTCTAACTCCAGGCAGTAACCTAATAACTTGAAGAAATGTTTGTTTCAGCTTTAAATAACATTATATAAAATGGATTAAGACTTCTCTGGAGATAATTTTCCATGTGAATTGAGTTTTGAGTAATATATGATACGTATAGTAAGTTTTCCTAGCTTACCCTGTAATGAAGAAAAAGTGCAAAATATATTTTCTGGTGTCTGAACATAGATATTTCCTCCAGCAGCTGGTAAACAAACCAGTGTCCTGGTCAAAGATAAAACACTGCAAACATTTATGTGTTTATTTGTTCATTCATTAATTACAAATTCATTGAGCAGGTACAGGCATTGTACCAAGAGCTTGTGCTGTGCTAAGTCTCTGCCATTGTGTCCAACTCTTTGCGACCCCATGGACTTCTCTGTGACCCACCAGGCTCCTCTGTCCATCAGATGCTCCAGGCAAGAATATAGGAGTGGGTTGCCATGCTCTTCTCCAGGGGATCTTCCCAACCCAGGGATCGAAGGCGAATCTCAAGTCTTCTGCATTGGCATTCAGATTCTTTATCACTCGTGCCACATTACTCTTTCCCAATTCTTTTACAGAGAGAGACTTTTTAATCAGCATTTTATAAAATTTTTGGCATCTGCTGATGAATCCATGGAAGTTTCTAGCTTCTCGGTCCAGCTCTTTAACAGTGAGCCATTTTTCGGCTCTCAGTTACAAATCCACCCTTCTTTGCCTATTGTGATACTTGAGCTAAGCCCTGTGAACACTTCTCCTTCAGTAATAGTGCAGCGGTGGGTTTTGTCGATAGAGGGAGCCAGGGCACACCGCCAGGTGTGAGTTTCCCCTCCTGCTCCGTGTTGGAGAGGTGGGCAGCTGGGGAGCAAGAGGGCGGCTCTGTGGCTCTCTTCTTAGCAGCTCTCACAGCAGCTCCAGCCCACACCTTCCAGCGAGTTTCTTCACCACTAGGTGGGCTGCTCCTTAGCTCAACCCCAGCCCACTTGACTCCTCAGCAGTGTGTCTGTACTGGGCTGTGCTCTTTGGTTCTGTGTGCTTTCCCCACCATCTAACAAACCATTCATCTGGAGCTGTCCAGCCAGCTCTCGCTTCTCTGCTAACCAGTGAGCCAGTGTCCGGGACCTTCGCCAGCACACACTAGCAGGCTACATGCTGTAGGTTCCAGACCATGTTCCTGTGACATCCACGCCCTCCCCAAGAAGGTCTCAGTGCCAGCCTTCTGAGTTCTTCATTTCCTCTTTGCCCACGCTCTATCGGTTCTAAAGTTAGTGGCTACTTTCTGCATTTGCATCCCCTACTCCCTTTAGAGTCCTTTCTCTTCCCCCTACCCTGCCTCCACCCTCCCCCTTTTTGGGAGTTAATCATCTTTTAGTTGATAGCGATTCTTTATATTAAATTTTCCCTGTTCAGATTACCAACGTGGTCTCTGTCTCCTGAATGGACCTTGACTGAAAGGAAAGGGACAAGCAAAAAGCCTCCTGCAAAAAGATTTACTTGCTATTAAACTGCCAGCTTGTGACCAGTACTGTCGTTTCTTTGACCTTCTTTGATATTTCTGCTTAATACCTAATTTTATTTTAGTGTGGCTTACATCAGACATTCCAGAATCAGGTGCTGAATATTCCCACCAGTATCACTCCTCTGAGTACAAAACCGGTAAATACCCTTTTATGCATTTATAGTATGGAGGCATTTATCCACTCAGCAGAGATTTATTTAGCAGCGCTGGCATACTTGGCACTGGAGTAGGTGCTTAAAAAAGGCATGATACTCAGGCCCTGCCTTGCAAGTTTGTCAGGAAGACAGGACCTGGGTGTGTGAAAAGTTAACCAACAAAGCAATAGGGTTTGCATTAGCATTTGTATTGCTTCATATTTCTAGACTAAGTAATGTTACAGAACAGCAGTATTCTGTTCTGTACAATCTATTCACATTGGTAAGTGCGTGAGCATTCATTTGTCTTTTCAATTGTTTCCTGTTTTCTCTACATCCACAGTACTTGCTGGGAGGAGTTTTAGGGGCTGCAAATTGGTAGGTCCTCTGTAGCCAATGAAAATAGTTTATGACCACTAGATCTTTGAAACGGTGTCTGAATATGTACACTTTGGGACTTCAGGAAACATTTCTTTTACTGTATAAATTACTGGAAGCCAGCTGTGCAGGATGAGGCAGGAGTGCTGGGTGGGATCTCATTGGTTTGGGGAGTGTGGGGCTCTGTGTGAAGTAATTCTACTTTTGAAGCCTTTATGCAGACAAGGTGCATGAAGCCAGATTGGGAGTCTGGTATCCCATCAGCGATGCACACTCTGCAGAGTAATATTTAAGATGTTCCCTTCCCAGAATTGTTCTAGTGAGTCCCTTGAGTGGAATGGCATGCTCTTCTCTGTGCAGTTTTTGCAGAGAAGTTAAATCACACAGGCAGTGCCTTTGCAGTCTGCAGCTCTGAACCATTGCTGAAGGTGGTGCTGTGAAATTGACTCAACCAGCCCTTCCCGGCACACACCTGACAGAGCACTAGTCTTGGAAGATGCTCGGCCTTGATTGAAACCTAGGAAATGTTTTCTAGTCTAGAATATCCTCCTCCTCCTCTCAGAGACAGTTCAGTTTTCATATCAGAAGCACTCTCTGATTAAGTCCAGAAATGAAAGGACCTGTCATTTTCCTACATGGTATTCCTTAAATGTTGCTCACCCCTTTTTTTTTTTTTCCTCTTAAATGTCTGATGTCCCACTAAGGTTTTCTTTTCCTCATGTGGATTTGGGAACTTGGCCATTTTTGCATATCTTTCTTTAAAGAAGCTATCACCTACCTGTGTGTGTGTGTGTGTGTGTACCATATGGCTTTTTAAGAAAATATTTGCTGATTGATTGATTGATTTTGCTTGATTTCTTTGGCCGCACCGGGACTTAGTAGCGGCATGCAGGGTCTGCAGTCTTCGTTGTAGCACACAGAATCTTGAGTTGTGGCGTATGAACTCGTAGTTGTGGCATATGGAATCTAGTTGCCTGAGCAGGGATTGAATCCAGGCCCCCTGCATTGAGAGCACAAAAATCCTAGCCAATGGCCACCAGAGAAGTCCCCTCATATGGCTTTTTAAAAAGATTTTCCATGGTCCCTACCACCCTTAAGACTTTGAAGGATTGGGTAAATGGCCTTGGGGCTAGAAGGAAAACATGCATGTGGGAAAGAGGAATTATGACAATGTGGGCAGTGCCTTAGGATATGCCAGCAAGACCCCCCTCTACCACCTATTTGTAGATGTGTGTTGGTGGTTCTGACGTAGTTGCTAAGTTGTGTCCAACCCCTGTGACACCGTGGACTGTGACTTGAGGCCAAAACCACTTTTTCTCTCTAGGGCTTAGTTTTTCAATCTGTTACATGAGAGTGATGATTTGTTCTTCATAGGATTGTTGAGAGCAAAGTGAAATAATGACCACAGAGCACTGGGTGTACTGTGAGATACATTGTAACCTTGGTAGATACTGTTTTTATGTTGAAAAAGAACAGATGATGGCCAGTATTTGGGGGTGGTTCTCTGCAGATCCTTCCTGGATGTGAGAGAGGCAGTGAGCAGAATCATTTTGAACTAGGTTTGCAGAGGTTCTACTGGTAAAATGGAAGAGACTGTGTCACCAGGCTAAGCCAGAGTCATTGCCGTGTCACTGAGATGGGTGTATCTGTGTGTGGGGGCTGCTGATGTCTGTGAAGAGGGACCCTTGAGGAACAGGCAAGAGAAACAGCAGCTCCCACTGCAGTTGCTCCTCCACATTGGCATCGCATGTCTACCCTGGTCGCATCTGCTCTGATGGCTCTTCCAGCGGCCAGTTTAGGGTGCATTTGTTTAGGTCTTCCCTACTTTTCACCGTAAACCATGTCACCGCAAACCCTATCCCAGTACAGAGAATCACATACATCACAATTCATAGTGAAAAGTAACGATTCCTCTCCGAAAGCTGATTTCACTCTTGGCCTATTTGGGGAAATAGCAGCTAATGCTCTGCAAATCATTGTCTTCTTTTCCTTGCCCAGGTTGGGGGAGGCTGGGCTTGCTTTAGTCCATTGATGTATTCAGGAATGGCATCTTCTGTCCCCAGCCAGGTCCACGTGGGAGGAATGGGGGATTATGGATGAGTGGTGCAGGAATGTGACCTGTTGTCAGCCACCCGAAAATCATGCTGTGGTTTTACAGCCCCTGACCATGTGTCAGAATGATTCCATTTGGTCAGAAAGAACCAAAAGAACACTGCTGCTACCACTTACCCTGGGCTGTCTTTGCCAAAACACTTGCTTGCTGTAATATAGGCGTATATGAAGTTTTTCATTTATCATTTATATACTTGATATAAACACACCAGATTTGAAATGTATGCAAATCAGGATCACAAAATGCACATATCAAGTTTGATGAATATACAAATCTATCAAAGTTGGTATCTACATATATATCAACGTTCAAATACAGTGTTTTTCCAGAATACAAACAGATTTTTTTTCTAGTTCTAAAAAGAACCATGTTGTACAAATTTCAAGCAGCATGAGGTTCCATTAAGGAGAAGGGGGAAATGGTATGCCCTTGATCCCAAGCTCCAGAGAGAGTTGCTGATGTTTGCTTTATCTGCCATCTAAAGTTTTAAGAACATTTGTAAACAAGCGTCTCCCAGAGAGGATGAAATTCTACTGCAAAGTGGTTTTTACCCTAATAATATGTCATAGCCATGTCTTGATGCTGGAAGACACATGTTTTCCTTATCCTTTTTAAGAAGCTTCATAGTGTTACACTGAATGGCAGCACCATAATCCATTTAACCAGTTAACTATTAATGGATTTTTTTTAGTTGTTTCTAATATAGTGAACAACATCAAAGTGTTGTATTCATATCTTTCTGCCTTTTCTCCAGGTATTCAAGTTTGTTTTTTTTCTCTTAGGAGATTTCCTGGGTCACTGAATGTGCCCAGGATTCATTTTGAAAAGGTGTGACCAGATTATAACACTCAAATAAGCATGCCGTGCTCCTTTGATAAGTTTCTTATCAACATGAGGCATTTTTGATTTCTTATCAACATGAGGCATTTTTGATTTGATTTTCCAAGTATATTGTATATATTGTACTATTGTTATACAGAAATAACCAGTGTTGGAGTGAGTTATTTAAAGTAAGAATGACTGCATCTGTTTTCATGATAGCAGTAAGAGGTTACTCACAAGGCTGTTGTGCTGTCATTGAACCTCATTCTTCCCCCTTTGTATTTGTGTGGCCTAGGTATATCATATGCCGCCACTATTTAAGTTATATAAGAAAGTCAATAGGAAACTTTTGACTCGAAATGAAAGATAGGTTGACCTATAAATATACTACTACTGCTACTACTACTAAGTCGCTTCAGTCATGCCCTACTCTGTGCGACCCCACAGACGGCAGCCCACCAGGCTCCGCCGTCCCTGGGATTCTCCAGGCAAGAACACTGGAGTGGGTTGCCATTTCCTTCTCCAGTGCATGAAAGTGAAAAGTGAAAGTGAAGTCACTCAGTCGTGTCTGACTCTCTGAGACCCCATGGACTTGCAGCCTACCAGGCTCCTCTGTCCATGGGATCTTCCAGGCAAGAGTACTGGAGTGGGTTAAACATACTAAGTTAATGTAAAAAGTAACTTTTTTAAGCCAAAATAAATATGGCAGTTTACTGAGTTGGGCTAGTATTAGTGACCATAGCTTTGCTAAAATGGGATTGAACTGAATGCTTCCTTTGTACAGAGGAACAAAGCTTGTGGATTTTCAGGTCATCAAGAAAATACAGATTTTTCACAGCCATCTTGTCTGTCTCCTCTCTGTATTGTCCTACCTCCCAATTATTCCTTACCCCAGTGGTCTAACTTGCAGCCAGACAGAATTTTTATCTCTCTCTTTCTTCCTAGGAGGTGGTATACATAATATCTAAAATTCACAGATAAACGTTCTCTTGGTTTATCATCTCAATACTAATGCAATTGACCGAAGATCACAAAGAAAAAATTTCCTTTCCCTCAGGAGATTATAAAGAATGTTTATCTTTGGCACAGACTCTCAACTAAGATTTTGTTCTATAGTTTTGAATATCAACAGATTTTCAAAGGGTTCGGAATCAAAAGCAGGTGGGTAACTGCTTTGTGAAAAGTGATTTGATGATGGAGCAAAGACTGTGAAACTCACGTCTGCTCTTCACTGAACCCAAGCAAGAGAAATTATTATTTTATTATTATTCTCTTTATAATGTTAGAATTTCAACTTAGATTATGGAGTGTAATTGTGCCAGGCACATTCCTGTAGTGGGAGACAATGTAAGTGAAAGAGTTGTTCAAAAAGAAGCTCACTGTGGGACTTCCCTGCAGGGCCAGTGGTTAAGACTGTGCTTCCAATGCAGGGGGAAGGGATTCCATCCCTCGTTGGGAAACTAACGTCCCACATGCCATATAGCATGGCCAAATATTTTTTAAAAAAATTTTAGAGTAAGAATGGTAAAATATTTTTTAAAAATAATTTGCTATCATGTTTTTGTCAATCGGTTTTACTGAAAACAACTTTTCCAAGTATTGTATATATTGTACTATTGTTATACAGAAATAACCAGTGTTGGAGTTGCTTCCTTAAAGCATGAATGATTGCATCTGTTTTCATGATAGCAGTAAGAGGTTACTGATGATTCAGCCAGGTAGCCTAAACTCCAGAGTTCTGCCCAACTCTCGTTATAGTCCCTGAGCTTGACAGTAATAACTCTCCTGACCGCCAAGATCAAGGCAGTGGTTGAGAATCGTGACCTAGATACCATTTGAACAAAGGTCAAAATCAATGTCATTTCTGTGCTCCTTGCTGTCCTGAAATGATGTACCCCACCCTGATGTGCTTTCTTGACTGAAAACCTTTCCATAATCTGCCTGAGATTGGTGATGATTTATATGACAGAGAAATAATTGCCCACTGAAACAACAGAGTATTGGATAAGTAAGGAATGGTACATTAATATGATTAAATTCTCTGTAGTAGGTAATAAGAACAAACTACTGCTCTGTGGGGAGAAGGCAATGGCACCCCACTCGGTACTCTTGCCTGGAAAATCCCATGGACGGAGGAGCCTAGTGGGCTGCAGTCCATGGGGTCACTAAGAGTCGGACACGACTGACCGATTTCACTTTCACTTTTCACTTTCATGCATTGGAGAAGGAAATGGCAACCCACTCCAGTGTTCTTGCCTGGAGAATCCCAGGGACGGGGGAGCCTGGTGGGCTGCCGTCTATGGGGTCGCACAGAGTCGGACACGACTGAAGCGACTTAGCAGCAGCAGCAGCACTGCTCCGTGGAACTTGGGTGAATCTCACAGATACAATGATGAGTAAAAGCAGGTGAAACAAGAGACTGGTGTATAATTCCATTACTGTACATGTATAATACGGGGCTGCCTGCTGAGAGGGGGTCATAAAAGAGCCCTCTGGGGTATTGAAAATACCCCTGTCTGTCATCATTTGGACTGAGATGTGTCTCTATGTCTGTGAAAATCCATACAACTGCGCACTTAAGATTTGTGTACTTTACCATTTTGTATTATATCTCAATTAAAAATCAACCTTAAAAAGCAAATCACAGCACACATTTCATCCAGGGCCCCAGTGTCTGTGAAGGGTGAATTAATCTATGGACCTTTGCATCTCAGATGCCTAATGAGACCTCTTACTGGCATCCAACTTATGTGTGGATCAGTTATCTGACAACCTTGAGAAGCTTATACGCAGGCAGTAACTGTAAAATACTTCTGAAGGTTCAGAGGAACCAGTGTATGCATCACTCCAGCCATATCCTGAAGTGCATGTACTACTGCATTCACGAGGGAACTCGCAGGCAGCTCCCACTTCTGGTGACACCTGGCAAGGATACATACACCCTGAGACTCTGGGTTTGTGAGACCTTTGTCACCCAATTATATTTCAAAAGGACCAGCTTTAATCATAAGACTTAGATTTGAAGCAACATGATGGACCTAGAGATTGTCATACTGAGTGAAGTAAGTCAGACAGAGAAGGAGAAATACCATATGATATTTCTGATGTGCAGAATCTAAAAAGAAATGAAACAAATGAACTTACTTACAAAACAGAAACAGACTCAGACTTAGAGAACAAACTTGTGATTGCCAGCAGAGGTAGGAGGGGAGCGATAGTTAAGGAGATTGGGATGGACGTGTACACAGTGCTGTATTTAAATGGATTACCAACAGGGACCTACTGCATAGCATGGGAACCTGCTCAGCGTTCTGCAGCAGAATGGGTAGGAGGGGAGGTTGGGGGAGGTCGGATACACGTATATGTATGGCCAAGTCCCTTCACTCTTCACCAGAAACTATCACAGCATTGTTATTCAGTGGTACACCAACACAAAATAAAAAAAAATTTACTAAGGCTTAGATTGTTTTGGAGAAGGCAGTAGCTTTTACAAAGATTTTATCTGAAGTTGTAAGAAAGTTGGAGCACCTAAAGGGGACCTCTGCGAGTTCACTGGCAGACTGCTTTCTGTGGCTCATTCTCCACGCTGTTCTGCCAACAGAATTATCGCATTGCGCCTCGCGTCACAGCGTGGAACTCTGCAGATTTAACGTTCGAAAACAACCCTCACATTTCTCAGTGCACTCTTAGCCTTTGGAATTACTTTAGCAGTGATACCAAGATCTGAGTAACACACCACCTGTGAAAACTGTCTAGATTTGGGACGATTTTCATGTGGTGTTTACAGATAGACACAGCTCATCTGCGACATCAGTAAACTGGGGCAGTTTCACACCATCATTGGAAGCCTCCCTACTTGGAAGTTGAACCTTCTGTAACAACCATCCGTCAGTCAGTCATTCCCCCAAAGATTTTTTAAAGGCTTCCCGATGCAGTGCCTCTTCAAATAAACCAAAAGCCAAAGTCTTGTCAACATAGTCTAATACTGTAACTGCTAATACTCATATCTTATAACTCCCAGGCTGTGAGGACATTACAGATAGATATTTTTCATTCTTTTTTTTCTTTTTGCTTTTGTTCATCTGATAGATGTATCCGCAGTCAAATATATTCTAGTTCAATCATTGCCACTTATCAGATTCTTAGTAAATATTTGTAGAATGTATGAGTTACTGAGTGAATTAATGAATGAGTATAGTTAGATGGTTGAAGGGATGAAGTTTATTGCTTATTTATTCAGAATTTATTTAGTTCATATATGCTTGACACTTTGTGAAATATTTTATGTGGATTATCTCATTTGACTGTCTCAATAGCTCTGTTAAGAAAATACTGTTAGAAAAAGAAAAAAGAAAATACTGTTAGTATCTCCATTTCATAGATTGAGGAAACTGATGCTTAAGGGAAGTTAAGTAATTTATTTGTGTAAAGCTGGGCTTCTTTAACTTTCTATAAAGGGCTAGATAGTAAATATTTTTGGCTTTTCAGGGCATGAAGTATTGTGCCAACTGCTCCTTGGTGTCTTATACTGCAAAAGCAGCCATGAACAGTATGTAAACCGATGGGCAGGGTTGTGTTACAATAAAACTTTATTTACAAACATAGATGGTGGGAGTGTCCCAATGGCTGTATTTTGCTGATCATTTGGAGTTTGCTGACCCCTGTCACATCTCGTCAGTGATGGCACTTTGATTTGAATCAAAGCAACATAACTCTGAAGACCATGTTTAATTAGGAGTAAATTGCAATCTGTTAAAAAAGAAAGCGGGAAACTTTCTTTAGCTGTCCTTTACTAATTCTCCTCTTCCTCCTATTATCATTGCTATTGAATTTTGTTTTTTTGATTTTAGCTTTCAAAACCTCCTTCAAAGAAAATAAAACAAAAGCCCATCTCAGTGAAACATCTGATTAAGTCACTTAACTTCAGGTCACACAGCTAACATACAACCAGGACTTGAATCAGAAATCCCAGAGTTTTCTCAGCTCTCTAGATACCCTGGCTAAAGTTTCCTTTAAAGTCTTTCTCCCTTTTTGCTTTCCCCTCCTAAACCTCTTCAATAGCTACTACCTATTTCGTTTTTCGTAAAACTGACATTTTTAGTGCCTACTCTATGCAGGCACCAAAATGAAGTTGATAATAGAAAATCAAATCAAAGAATGCATTAACCAAATTTTCAGAAACGGGAACCAGATTGAAGTAGAAAGGGATTTATTTGGGGTTTGCTGGGACTGTAGCCTGAGAGACACAGATTTATGCAACACTTGACTTGTGTTCCATTGGGCTAGAAAATGAGGCTTTTAAAGGCAAAAAACATCATAAGGTTATAGTAAGTTACATGAGTTGTTAATCAAGAATTATAACTGGAGCTGGCAAGAAGTCAGGGTGCTTGTTAAGCAAGGGTTGACTGGGGTCCTAAATGGTTCATAGTTAAAAGGAGAGACCTTGAGACCAGCAGGTTGCAGCTGCCAGGTGTTCTGAATAGGCCTGGTGGTGTCCATTGGTCTGGCACAGTTCAGAGAAAGTTTACATTCTCAGTGGTGCAGTAATGTGTCTGAGACCAGATTCTCAATGACAGCCCCGTTCCACTTTTGCATGCCTGAACTGTGGTTATTCCATTATAATCTCAATCTGTCACTGAAAGTATTAGCCCTGCCTTCAGGGAGACAGTCGGGAGAACAGTTAGAAAATAGGTGTTTAAATAGGTCATTAAAGTAAAGTAGAGTAAGTGCTATGAGACAGCAGGCGTTATAGGTGATACCTTGGTGACACGTGGAGGGGATGAGGACCTCTGACCTGCTTGAATTTCTTGGACCCTTCATCCTAGGTTGGCTCTGATGCACTGACCACCTGGGCTATACCTTGACCTTCAGGTATTGACAGGCAGAGAGACCGGTGCTTGCAGGGAGCTAAGCAGAGTGATGGTTAACATATATAGGATGGGCCAGTTTGGATGGGCGCTTCAGGAAGGTTTCTTGATAAAATCAGACTTAACCATGGTCTGAAAAGTGAGAACTGTCCTGCATAGAGCTGAGTGAGGAACATTCTCAGCCAAAGATCAGTGGGGCAAAGGCCTGGAGGCAGTGAAATATTCAGGATATTTGAAGAACAGGAGGGAGGCCGATGAGGCTGGACTGCAGTGCACCATGGGAATAAGAATTAAGACTTTACAGTGAGACTCTATAGGTGGCCTTGACCCAGATCCTGGTGAACTTCCAAGCAGGGCTGTGTTGTCATTGGATTTACTTTTTAAAAGATAATTCAGGGAAATTCCCTGGCAGTCCAGTGGTTAGGACTCCATGTTTCCACTGCAGAGGGCACAGGGTCAGTCTCTGTTGGGAGAACTCAGATCATACAAGACAAACTAAAAATAATAATAAGTAATAGATAATTCTAACTCACTGACTCTCAGAATCACCTAGAGAGCTTTTAAATACCCAGAAGCCCAGACCGCAGCTCAGCTCAATCAGAACAGCTTCTGTGGTCTGTTTCTGTTCTTCTCTGAAGAACTGATTAGAAGTGATAGCAGTAGGCTGCCAGGGGAGAACCCTTGGTGTAACTGCTGTACAGAGAAGGGCTGCCTGGAGGGTGCAGTGAAGAAACCAGGGAAATCAGTCAGTGTTGGTTTAGGTTCAGGGTGGCGGTGGCCTGGGTAGAGTGAGAATGGAGGAGCTGGAAGAAGGTGGACCAGCTGAAGGCATGTTTAGGAGATAGAGTTTTCTGGACTTTCTGATGCATCATAATAGGTATGGAAAGAAAGGGAGGGGTCAAAATAATTCCTGGTTTTGGCAATTAGTCTACGGGGTTGAAAGATACCATTGTATTGCAGTGGAATTTTGACATGAAGGTGAAAGGGTCATGATCGACTTAATTTAGCTTCAGTTCAGTTCAGTTGCTCAGTTGTGTCCGACTCTTTGCGACCCCATGAATCGCAAAACGCCAGGCCTCCCTGTCCATCACCAACTCCTGGAGTTCACTCAGACTCACGTCCATCGAGTCGGTGATGCCATCCAGCCATCTCATCCTCCGTTGTCCCCTTCTCCTCCTGCCCCCAATCCCTCCCAGCATCAGGGTCTTTTCCAATGAGTCAACTCTTTGCATGAGGTGGCCAAAGTACTGGAGTTTCAGCTTCAGCATCATTCCCTCCAAAGCAATCCCAGGGCTGATCTCCTTCAGAATGGACCAGTTGGATCTCCTTGCAGTGCAAGGGACTCTCAAGAGTCTTCTCCAACACCACAGTTCAAAAGCATCAATTCTTCGGTGCTCAGCCTTCTTCACAGTCCAACTCTCACATCCATACATGACCACAGGAAAAACCATAGCCTTGACTAGACGGACCTTTGTTGGCAAAGTGATGTCTCTGCTTTTGAATATGCTATCTAGGTTGGTCATAACTTTCCTTCCAAGGAGTAAGCGTCTTTTAATCTCATGGCTGCAGTCACCATCTGCAGTGATTTTGGAGCCCAGAAAAATAAAGTCTGACACTGTTTCCACTGTTTCCCCATCTATTTCCCATGAAGTGATGGGACTGGATGCCATGATCTTCGTTTTCTGAATGTTGATCTTTAAGCCAACTTTTTCACTCTCCACTTTCACTTTCATCAAGAGGCTTTTGAGTTCCTCTTCACTTTCTGCCATAAGGGTGATGTCATCTGCATATCTGAAGTTATTGATATTTCTCCCGGCAATCTTGATTCCAGCTTGTGTTTCTTCCAGTCCAGCGTTTCTCATGATGTACTTTGCATAGAAGTTAAATAAGCAGGGTGATAATATACAGCCTTGACTTACTCCTTTTCCTATTTGGAGCCAGTTTGTTGTTCCATGTCCAGTTCTAACTGTTGCTTCCTGACCTGCATACAGATTTCTCAAGAGGCAGGTCAGGTGGTCTGGTATTCCCATCTCTTGAAGAATTTTCCACAGTTTATTGTGATCCACACAGTAAAAGGCTTTGGTATAGCCAAGAAAGCAGAAATAGATGTTTTTCTGGAACTCTCTTGCTTTTTCCATGATCCAGCGGATGTTGGCAATTTGATCTCTGGTTCCTCTGCCTTTTCTAACACCAGTTTGAACATCTGGAAGTTCATGGTTCATGTATTGCTGAACCCTGGCTTGGAGAATTTTGAGCATTACTTTACTAGCGTTTGAGATGAGTGCAATTGTGCGGTAGTTTGCCCATTTTTTGGCATTGCCTTTCTTTGGGATTGGAATGAAAACTGACCTTTTCCAGTCCTGTGGCCACTGCTGAGTTTTCCAAATTTGCTGGCATATTGAGTGCCGTACTTTCATAGCATCATCTTTCAGGATTTGAAATAGCCCAACTGGAATTCCATCACTTCCACTAGCTTTGTTCGTAGTGATGCTTTCTAAGGCCCACTTGACTTCACATTCCAGGATGTCTGGCTCTAGATGAGTGATCACACCATCGTGATTATCTGGGTCGTGAAGATCTTTTTTGTACAGTTCTTCTGTGTATTCTTGCCACCCTCTTCTTAATATCTTCTGCTTCTGTTAGGGCCATATCATTTCTGTCCTTTATCGAGCCCATCTTTGCATGAAATGTCCCCTTGGAATCTCTAATTTTCTTGAAGAGATCTGTAGTCTTTCCCATTCTGTTGTTTTCCTCTATTTCTTTGCATTGATCGCTGAGGAAGGCTTTCTTATCTCTTCTTGCTATTCTTTGGAACTCTGCATTCCGATGCTTATATCTTTCCTTTTCTCCTTTGCTTTTCACTTCTCTTCTTTTCACAGCTATTTGTAAGGCCTCCCCAGACAGCCATTTTGCTTTTTTGCCTTTCTTTTCCAGCGGGATGGTCTTGATCCCTGTCTCCTGTACAATGTCACGAACCTCAGTCCATAGTTCATCAGGCACTCTATCTATCAGATCTAGGCCCTTAAATCTATTTCTCACTTCCACTGTATAATCATAAGGGATTTGATTTAGGTCATACCTGAATGGTCTAATGGTTTTCCCTACTTTCTTCAATTTCAGTCTGAATTTGGCAATAAGGAGTTCATGATCTGAGCCACAGTCAGCTCCTGGTCTTGTTTTTGCTGACTGTATAGAGCTTCTCCATCTTTGGCTGCAAAGAATATAATCAATCTGATTTCGGTGTTGACCATCTGGTGATGTCCATTTGTAGAGTCTTCTCTTGTGTTGTTGGAAGAGGGTGTTTGCTATGACCAGTGCATTTTCTTGGCAAAACTCTATTAGTCTTTGTCCTTCTTCATTCCGTATCCCAAGGCCAAATTTGCCTGTTACCCCAGATGTTTCTTGACTTCCTACTTTTGAATTCCAGTCCCCTATAATGAAAAGGACATCTTTTTTGGGTGTTAGTTTTAAAGGGTCTTGTAGGTCTTCACAGAACTGTTCAGCTTCTTCAGCGTTACTGGTTGGGGCGTGGACTTGGATTACTGTGGTATTCAATGATTTGCTGCAGAGATCATTCTGTCGTTTTTGAGATTGCATCCAAGTGCTGCGTTTTGGACTCTTTTGTTGACCATGATGGCCACTCCATTTCTTCTGAGGCATTCCTGCCCGCAGTAGTAGGTATAATGATCATCTGAGCTAAATTCACCCATTCCAGTCCATTTCAGTTCGCTGATTCCTAGAATGTCGACATTCACTCTTGCCATCTCCTGTTTGACCACTTCCAATTTGCCTTGATTCATGGACCTGACATTCCAGGTTCCTATGCAATATTGCTCTTTACAGCATTGGACCTTGCTTCTATCACCAGTCACATCCACAGCTGGGTAATGTTTTTGCTTTGGCTCCATCCCTTCATTCTTTCTGGAGTTATTTCTCCACTGATCTCCAGTAGCATATTGGGCCCCTACTGACCTGGGGAATTCATATTTCAGTATCCTATCATTTTTCCTTCTCATACTGTTCATGGGGTTCTCAAGGCAAGAATACTGAAGTGGGTTGCCATTCCCTTCTCCAGTGGACCACATTCTGTCAGATCTCTCCACCATGACCCACCTGTCTTAGGTTGCCCTACGGGCATGGCTTAGTTTCATTGAGTTAGACAAGGCTGTGGTCCTAGTGTGATTATATTGACTAGTTTTCTGTGAGTATGGTTTCAGTGTGTCTGCCCTCTGATGCCCTCTTGCAATACCTATCATCTTACTTGGGTTTCTCTTACCTTGGGCATGGGGTATCTCTTCACGGCTGCTCCAGCAAAGCACAGCCATTGCTCCTTACCTTGGATGAGGGGTATCTCCTCACCAGCACCCTTCCTGACCTTCAGCGTGGGATAGCGCCTCATGCCAGGCTTCCCTGTCCATCCCCAACTCCCAGAGCTTACTCCGAACTCATGTCTATTGAGTAGGTAATACCATCTAACCATCTCATCCTCTGCCATCCCCTTCTCCTCCTACCTTCAATCTTTCCCAGCATTGGGGTCTTTTCTAGGGAGTCCATTCTTCACATCAGGTTGCCAAAGTATTGGAGCCTCAGGATCAGTTCTTCCAATGAATTAGTCCAGGACTGATTTCCTTTAGGATGGACTGGTTGGATCTCCTTGCAGTCCAAGGGACTCTCAGGAGTCTTCTCCAACACCACAGTTCAAAAGCATCAATTCTTTGACACTCTGCTTTCTTTATAGTCCAACTCTCACATCCATACATAACTACTGGAAAAACCATAGCTTTATCTACACAAACTATTGTCGGCAAAGTAATGTCTCTGCCTTTTAATATGCTGTCTAGGTTGGTCATAGCTTTTCTTATAAGGAACAAGTGTCTTTTAATTTCATGGCTGCAGCTTCCTTGGTAGCTCAGCTGGTAAAGAATCGGCCTGCAATGCAGGAGACTCTGGTTCAATTCCTGGGTTGGGAAGATCCACTGGAGGAGGTATAGCTACCCACTCCAGTATTCTTGGGCTTCCCTGGTGGCTCAGATGGTGAAGAATCTGCCTGCAGTGCAAGAGACCTGGGTTCAATCCCTGGGTTGGGAAGATACCCTGAAGAAGGGAATTTAGCTTGGAATTGCCCAAACTGTTGGTCTGTCTGTAACCCAAAGTAGATTCATATTTGTATCTTTGTGTATGTGTGTGTGTGCCTGGTCGTGGTACATCTTTGGGGGAAAGTGAGGCTATATCTACTTTTATAAAGAATCTTGGATATATTAGTCATTGTGCTAAACATTAATTTAATCCCCTTAACCACACTCTGAGGTTATGGGGGAATAGTCTTATTTTACTCATGAGGAAACTGAGGCACAGTGAGGTTATAATTACCTTTCCCATGAGCATTCGTCCCATTGAGCAGCTAAGCACTTAGTTCAGTTGGTAAAGAGTCTGCTTACAGTGCAGGAGACACGGCCTCAATTCCTGGGTTGGAATGATCCCCTCGAGAAGGAAATGGCGATCTGCTCCAGTGTTCTTGCCTGGAGAATCCCATAAAGAGCCTGCCAGGCTACATTCCATGGGGTCGCAAGAGTTGGACGACTTAGCGACTAAACCACCACCACCAGCATCATGACCATACGACTGTTAAGTGGAAGAATTAAGTTTCAATCCTGGGTCTACCAACCTAGTTTCTAAAACTCTGTGCTTAGTCACAGCACTAGTCTTAGAAACCCAAGTTGCTGTTTCGGGCAAGTTCATGACATTCAACTACAGGAGACCTATTTGCATTGTTTTTAAGGAGTGACTTATTCTCAGGCTATTGTCAACAGCTGTTTGTATAAAATAAGCTTCATCCTGGTTAAATTTTACCTGCACTTAGCCCACTGGGGCCATTTTTTTCAACTGAGATGCTGGAGGAATTCAAAAATCCTGAAGTACTGTTGCTTCAATAAGTAGACTACATGCTCTGTGAGGAAGTCATATTATTTTCTCAAAGGAGTGAAAGTTGGTCCAGTAAGGCAATGATTGCTGCAAACAAACTTTCTGGTTTTCCCTTGTGTTCTGCTTCGAGTGGCACGTTCTATCAATCAAGGCCTGCTGGGAAAGATTTTTGTCTTTTCTTGTTGCAGTTTAATTTTATCCTCTGCTGAGCTCAGGTGCATTTTAAATACAAAGCCCGAACTGTTCAGTTACTCTTCATCTGTGTCCTCCTTGAGATAGGGCTAGCTTTTGTTGAGCGGTATCACTTACTTAGAGGGAACTTCTTTCATTGATGAATTTGAAGACATTTGTCCACTTAAATAATCTTTTTGTACCCCCCACCAAAATGTCGCTTAGCGAAGGCTCTTGAATCAGACACTCTGACAGCTTTAACGCTGTCTGCGGAAAACAGTTCTCATCAGTTTATTGGTGGCCGAAGTGGGATGTTTAGAACAGTTCAGGGGTTGATCGTAGAGGGCTGTGACAAGGGACAGGCACCTTAGCGTGACAGGCCCCGAAGCCGTCCCGTGGGCATGTGGTTTGGAATAGGAAATGCCCTGTGAGGCATTGCTTGGAGAGTGGATTGATACTTAATCAATCTTCAGAGACTACACTGTAAGAGCAGCCATTCAGTGCTCCAAACAAAGCACAAGGTAGAAATACCCCCTCCAAGACAAAAAGAGAAAAAAAGGCATCGGGATGTGTAATTAGTTTGCACTTGGCTTGCTTGCCATGACTCAGAAGCAGCAGCTGCTCACGCCCATGCATTTCGTGTTCACCTTGCCCAGGAGCAGGTTTCATCAAGAAGGCATTAGGTTTTGTGCCGCCACTGACTGGTTTTCTACATTTGTTTAAACAAAAGAGCTACTGAAAACTGTTCACTCACAATGCGTTATCAATGACTGTTGACACTGTTTAAGAATTGCTGATTAATATATTTTTTTTTTTTTACTACATTTTCCTGGTTAGAACTTAGATTCTAAACTTAAACTCTCGAGCTGTGATGCAACATAGCAGCTTAGGTCTAATAGGGATAAGGGTTTACTCAGAAGGGTGGGAGCTGCCTTTTAATAGTTGATGCAGAGGGAGGACAGTGGCGACATGTGGATTCTTTAAGGAATCCTGGGCGCTCACCCCATCTATGTGAGTTTAAGCTAGACTCTCTGCTCTGAAAGGATAAGTGTCATGCTTTGTCCAGGATCATATCCCAGTGCCCTCTTCTTGACATGTGCGTATCTACTCCTGTATCACCAATTACTAGAAGCTTAGAGGCTAAACCAACACACACTTGCCATCTCACAGTTTCTGTGAGCCTTCTGCTTCGAGGTTTCTCAGAAGCCTGCAAGCAGGGTGTCAGCGGGGCAGGTGTCTCATCTGAAAGTTCAGCTGGGGAAGGATCCATTCCGCTCTCACTTGGGTTGTTGGCAGAATTCAGTTCTTCCAGGCTGTGTTCCTCAGGACCTCGATTTCCTGCCATTGCTTGCCACACCTACCCCTCTAGCATGGCTGTGTTTGTCACAGCTGAGTGGGGACTGGTAAGAGTCTGCTAGCAAGATGAAGATTAGAATCCCTTGTTGCCTAAACATAGAAGTGACTTCCCTTAGCTTTTGCCTCTTTCTACTGTAAAAATACAGTAAGACCCCTACAATGTTCAAAGATGCAAGCATGCCACTGTATGCCAGCTGTCATACGGTACTGTTGTAATTTTCAAGGTATAGTACTGTAAGATTGAGGCTTCCCCAGTGGTTCAGTGGTAAAGAACCCGCCTGCTAATATAGGAGATGCAGGTTCGATCCCTGGGTTGGGAAGATCCCCTGGAGAAGGAAATGGCAACCTACTCTTCTATTCTTACCTGAAGAATCTCACGGATAGAGGATCCTGACAGGGCCTGATAGGAGACTATCCATGGGGTCACAAAGAGTCAGACATGACTTAGCCACTAAACAACAATTAGAACTGTAAGATTAAAAATATTTTCTTTTTTGTGTGTTTTTGTAAAGTAGTATAAACCTATTACAGTTCGGTACTATATAGCTGATGGTGGTAGTTGGGTACCTAGGCTAACTTTATTGGACTTAGGAACAATTGGATTTGAAAACACACTCTCAAAACAGAACTAGCTTGTATATAGGGGACTTCCTGTAGGCCACTAGATCAGCCCAGCCTCAGAGAGCGGAGACTTGTAGGGTCTGAATACCTGGAGTGGGGACCATTGGGAGATACGTTGAGAGTCAGCCTGTCACAGCATACAGCAGGCACTCAGTGCGTGTGTGTTGAGTGAATGAGCATAAGAGCTGGGTTCTTAGGATTTGAGCTAAAAAGAGCTTATCATTTCCCCCAGTCCGCCCCCCGCCCTGCCATCACATATGTAACTATAAGATGAGCAAGGTTTGCTTTAATAATTTATATATGATACCTATGTGATATTTACATAGTCTTCCCCATCCTTCATAATGCCATTTGGATCTTTGGTTACTGGACTTAAAGTTTATCCAAAATGATGACCTGACCTACTCCTAAGGAGGAATCTCTTCAAGGGAAGGATCATATGCTTTGTCTCCTTAAGTTTTTCTTGCTGCATATGTGGTGGGGATTTAAAACAGTCCCCACATCCTGCTTCCTGGATTCTGAGTCTTGTAAATGGACTGCCCTGAGCAGCTTTTTGCTTCAAGGGAATGGAAAAGCAAGGGTGAGAGTTCACATTTAATATGCTTTAGTTGAAGTCACTTGCTACATGTGGAAACAGCTCTGCTTTCTCCCCCAAGCCTCTGATATTGTTGGAGCTTTTCAGTGCATGGCAGGATTATGAACAAGAGAAAGTCAACATTGTCCAGCATTGCAATACCAAATCAAGAGAAACTTGCTGGCAAGGCACTGAACCTGAAATAAGCTTCTCTTGCCCCAGGCTTCTCTCTCTCTCTCTCTCCTTTCTCCCTCTCTCTCTCTCTCTTTTTTTTTTTTAATTTCAAAGGTCATGAGAACATCTGTGTGAAACAGTAGCTTAAGACTCTGGGTCATACTTTGCTGGATTGGAATTTCTCTCTTGCTTCTTCCCAGTACAACAGCAGCCTTTACATTAAGAAGACTGGCAAGGGGTAGGACAGGCGGGCTCCCCACTATCTTCTTGGCTCTGAAACACAATGCATTAAAAAGATGAAGAAGGACAAAAATCACCATGTGGGCCCCTGTGGAAGTCCCATTTGCCAGGTGCCCTCATCTGCCCACTCCCTTGCTTTCTTCTGCTTTGGCTTTGAAACTGAGAGTTGAGTGAGTCTACAGCTAGAGGAAATGGCACTGTAGACCGAGCCCAGGGCAGTTTGATTCTCATGAAAATGAGAAATTGCCTATATTGACAGTATGCATGCTTGCTGCTGGCAAGATCTGCATCACTCCTGGGCCTCCCTGTCTCCCTGCCGGGTTGGCTTTTCCAGTAATAGACTCCTCCAAGCCAAGTCTGACAATTAAGTGGTAAACCCTCTGGTGAGCTGGGGAGGTGGGAGCAGAGGGATAGAGAGTGGTCAGTTTAAGCAGACCAAGAGCTTTAAATTTATTTCATCTGTAGCCTTCTCTGGCCATGCTTCTCAATTCTCTGGAGATGAATAACTTGTGAATTGACTAGTCTCCATGAATATTACGAATTAACAGGAAGTAAGCCCGTGTCCGTGCTCAAGGGCCACTGGAAGTGAGGAGGGTGAATTTTATTAGCATTTATGATTGTGTTGCTTTCTCACATTAATCCCTTCCCGTGGCTGAGGAGTTAGGAATTTTCTCATCTGTTGATGGAAACCAGTCCCAGGAGTGTGTCCTGTCAAGAGCTGGAAAATAGATGATGATACGGGGCCGTGACCTTTCCCTCTGACAGGAAGTCTTCCTTCTCTGGTGAGACACCTCTGTGATGTTTTGCATATCTATTAGATTACGCTTAACTATGATGCTGGAAATTTTTGATTTGAAGTTAATCCAAGCCTCCTGCTCAGGAATTCATACTTGGTTACTTGCCACTACTTATCAGCAGACGAAAATCATTCATTTCAGAAGTCCTGCAGCCTTTCAGAGCTCTTCTTCATCAGCCATGACTCCTTCTGGGTTGTGGCTCTGTTTTCTCCTTGACTTTATTCTGTGGCAGTGTGGGGTGCTAAATGCACTTAATTACCTCTGATTCCACTTCTTGCAATCCCACTGCATCAGTGACAGTCCAGAGAGAATCAGAGAGCGTAGAAAATGTCATTGTGATGTCAAAAGGGAAAAAGAAATCTACCTTAGAAACTGAGAGTATAGGGTGTACAAGAAGAAAAGTCATATTTGTGAGTATTAAAAAGGAGAGTCAAGAAAACAATGATATTTTCAACATAGATCCGTGTTAATAGATCAATATAGTTCAATATAGATCAGCATTGTTTCAACAGTGTCAGTAGTTTGATGCTCTTATCTTCTTGAATGTAGATAGATTCTGAAATTATTGACAAGCATTTAATTTATTAATGGCTTCTATGATGGCTCAGATGGTCAAGAACCTGCCTGCAATGTCAGAGGACCCGGGTTCGATCCCTGGGTCGGTAAGATCCCCTGGAAAAGGGAACGCCAACCCGGTCTAGTATTTTTCCCTGGATTATCCCATGGACAGAGGAGCTGGGTGGGCTGCAGTCCATGGGGTTGCAAAAGAGTTGGACACAACTGTTTATTAATAAAGGAATGTGGTCAGTGCTCTGTCTCTGAGGCTTAACTTGGAATGCAGTTTTGTAAAAATAGCCAAGTTATGAATGGTTTTTGTCAGGAACTTCTTGAGAGCAACTTGAACTAAACCCTGGTGAGTGGTACCCAAGGTGCTGGAGTCAGAATGGAAGAAGCTGCAGCATCCTTGCTGTGTGGCTCTTTAAGTGATACCTGTGGGTGAAGAGAAGAATCAGATCTGAAATCAGATCTCCTAAGAAATGCCTGCCCTTTTCTTGATAAACACTTTAGCTTCTGAGTTCACAGTTACCTGCTAACCATCACTGTGGATGGATCATCATTGCTGCAATTCAGGATGTGCAGAGCCTCCGGTCCTGCTGTTTGTCACTTTCCACCATAGCCGTGGTTAATGGTATAGCCATTCGCCCTCAGCAGGCATAAATCCTTTTTCCCACATGAGGGTATTGGCTGGATATGATGTTTATAGGACTAACGGAGCAGCTGGCGATGTCGGATTCAAGGCAACTAGGTTGTCTTGGCCATCCTATTCAGCAGATGGCCAGGACTTGATAGATTGAAGATTATTAGGATCCAAGTCAGGGGCCACATGGCACAGTGGATGGAAAAAGTAAATGGCAGCTCATCCCCAAATGCAGACACACGCAGTCTGGCAGGGCCTCTCTACTTCCATGTCATTCTGCTTCCAGCAGGAATAAATGGATGTCTGCCTGTAGAGCCTAGATTATAGAGAGACATCTCTGGAGATTATCGATAACTTGGTTACTTAATTGACAGCTGGCTGAATCACAGCTATAATTTAGAAAGAAAATTTTATGAAGTTTAGGCGTCGTCCATGTTTATATAAATTTGCCCTTTTGCCCAAACCTACATGTCATGGTTTCCTGTATTGCTGATATCCCTATGTCTTCTGATTATATCCAAAGACAACTTAAAAGCTTTAAATTCAGAGCCCTCTGTTGCGTCAGCATGCTATCCTTTTGAAGATGACTAATGCCATGAAAGCTGCTCTGAATTGGAAGTGCCCGAAGCTACGTTTTGCAATGAGAGCAGGAAAGGACTGCTCTCCGGGAAAGCGGTGTCTATTTCTCCTCGTCCATTCTAGGCTCGTTTGTGCAATTGCTGCCTTCTCCATATTACTGCATAACTTCTTTGACTCTAAAGTGGAAGGAAGCAAATTTCAAAAGCCAGGAACACGCCTCGTGTGGTTTTAGAGGGAGCGGCATATTACAAAATGGAGTGGATGTCAAATAAATGTGCATCTTTTGAAAATTGAACTCAAGGAGATATTATTGCTTCTAGAGCCAAGTGCATTAAGAAGTCTCAGGGATAAGATGGCTGGTGTTTGACATTCATTTACATTTGAGTGTTTGGGTCAGGTTGTTACCCAGTCCTATGCAGCCCATATGAAGTGTTGCATTTGGACTCAGCATTACACCCCAAGCTTCATACATTGCATTCTCATAACTTGATGAGATTGGGGATTTCCCTGGTGATCTGGTGGCTAAGACTCTGAGCTCCTAATCAGGAGGTCTGGTTCGATCCCTGGTCAAGAAACGAGATCCTACATGTCACAAGTGAAAGATCCTGCCTGCCACAGTTAAGCCCTGGTGCAACCAAATAAATAAATAAAATTGAAAAAATTTTTTAAATTTGTCATTAAAAAAGCCATGATATTGTATCCCCATGTCACAGATGAAGGCACTGAAGCTCTAAGATTTCCATCTTCCCCCATCTCTTGGCCTCCTCTATCCTGGGCAGAGATCAGAAGTCACCTTGTATACCTTCTCTGTAGGCATATTTCAGAGGTGCCCAAATTGCTTAGCTAATGTCTCTGAATTTTTTTAAAGTGACACATTGCTTGAAGCAGTGAGTGGATGGGATTATTTCAGTTAGGCTTATGCCTTCTGGAACAAACCCACTTATTAATATGCTTAGGATTCTAATCCCGGAGAAGGCAATGGCACCCCACTCCAATACTCTTGCCTGGAAAATCCCATGGACAGAGGAGCCTGTTGGGCTGCAGTCCATGGGGTCGCTAAGAGTCGGACACGACTGAGCCACTTCACTTGCACTTTTCACTTTCATGCACTGGAGAAGGAAATGGCAACCCACTCCGGTGTTCTTGCCTGGAGAATCCCAGGGACGGGGGAGCCTGGTGGGCTGCCGTCTTTGGGGTCGCACAGAGTCGGACACGACTGAAGTGACTTAGCAGCAGCAGCAGCAGCAGGATTCTAATCCTGATTTTTAAATCCAAGGCATGAACTGCAAAGTAGGTTCCGTATTATTAGTAAGTTACTTTGACCAGCCACTTAATCTTCATTTTTCTCCCTTTTCCTGTCCGTCTTCTAAACCTCAACCATATAAACCAGCAATAGAGGCTGTGTAAATGGACATTGTAGAAGGCTTTTCATTTTCAGGATTTCTTAGAATCTAGGGTAAGGCTCTTGAGCCTGAATGAGACCAGTCTTGAATAATCAAACACAGAGATAGAGGAGTCAGAAACAACCAGAAATTGAAGGTGGATTAGGGTGCCAGGTAATTTTCTTTTTTCATGGGCTACAACATTATTGGTGGATGTAAGTCACAGGGGATTAGAACACTTTCTTTGAAGTTTCACATCATCTGATAAGGCTGAATGCATTAAAGGGTTCCCCTGAATACAGAACATACCCCTATTATTGGGATCAAAAATCAGAGTATCCAGGGGACATTCCTGGTGGTCCAGTGGTTAAGACCCCATGCTTCCAGTACAGAGGGTGCAGGGCCCATCCCTGGTTAGGGCACCAAGATCCCACATTGTGCAGGGTGTGGCCAAAAAATAGAAAAAAAAATCGGAGTATCTGTTAAATGTTGCCACAGTGGAAGAGGGGTAACACCATTTTGTAGAAGCACACGAGTTGCCCATGTTGATGGTAAATGTTGTGTTTTGTGACGTGAGATCTCATTGAGAAACCATCCAGACAAGCCATAAATGAACAAAGTGTATTAATTAAGAAAATGGTTGATATCATAGCCTATCTCCCATCTTCCACCTCTGTACAGTCATGAAACTCAGGTAAATGTTGCTCTTGAGTAAATGATCCCAATTAGTTAAAACAACAATCATCTTGTTAACTTTCTGATTCCCTAGATTAGCTGGTTGGTGCTTCTGGTCAAGGCCAACTTGGCTGGTCTCTGCAGACTGCAGGTGGTCCTTCTAAGGCTGGATGGTCTCAAATAGACTTACTCTCCTGTCTGCTCTATGGCCTCGGTCTAGGATGGCTTCAGCTGAGACTGCGTGTGTCCGCTCCTCTGGTCTCTTGTCCTCTCTTGTTTCTAGCCTGGCATTCCTCACCTGGTGGTTTCCAGATTTCAAAGATTAACAAGACAGTATAAACCCTTGCACCCAAGTGCCTATATAAGCCTCTCTCTGCATCACGTCTGCTAATGTCTTTTTGGCCAAAGCAAATGTGGTCAAGCCCAGTTTCAAAGAGTAGAGAAATTGATCTGCGCTCTTGATGAGAGGAGTAGAAAACCACCTTTCCAAGGTGTGTGTGACAGGGAAGGCGGAAGTTGGTGGCCATTTGCCATTTCCCACATACGTTAGAATAACTTTGAGTAGTTGGGCTGGCATTAACATGTCCAGCAGCCCGAATCTGGACAAGGGAGAAGGGGGACCATGTTTTTGTCTCTAACTTCAATTTGATACGGGGTGTTTGTCTGGAATCTTGCTTTATTCTGTCACTCTTAAAGTTTGGCCATTCACTGATAGGTTCTCTTATCTTGCATTCTTGAATTGTATTTCCGTTTTGATTAAGTTTTAAAATATTTGATTAGTCTATGCTGTGGTGCAAATATGATTTTTTTTTCCATTGTGTGGTGTTCTGTGGATCTTTGCGTTTTAGGAATGTTTTGTCCTACAACCAGTGTATTAAACCCCTGGTTTGAGCTTTCTCTCAGGCTATTTTGGAAGTACACTCATGACAGCTTCTGAAATTCTACCGTTGTGCTCTGATACAGTGATCCCTTTCTTTTAATACTTGTAGTCTTTTTGATGTAGCACCAAATTCCACCTCATTTTATTAGTCTATAAACATAACCCCATACCCAGTGACAACTGTGTTGGAATTTAGTCATAACTCAGGGCTCCAGACATTAATATGTAATCACCGTTAACTCAGAGCATCCATTCTGCGTTTCTGTCTCAACTTAATGCGTGGTTGGAATCATGGGCTAGTTAATTCCTTGCATTTTTCTGAATGTTACTGGATGTTTAGCAGCAACCCCGCCTCTACCCCTTTGATGCTCATAGCCCCACCTCCTCTACCCTTACTTATAACAACCAACAGTGTCTACAGACATGGTTACGTGTCCCCTGGGTGGGAATGGGGAGATAGGTGAAAATGCCTCCAGTTGAACCACTGCCAAGGCAGAAGAGAGAAAGACATTGCGAAGTATGACTTCTTATTAGAGAGCAAACTAGGATTGGCAACCAGACAAGGAGAACTGTAAGGGAGGAAGAGGTGCACTCATTTTTTCAGTTACCTTAAAATTTAACCTATGATGGCCCCGGAGTCCCCTGGACTAACCAGGAGACATCAAGTTGGATCTTGCTACATGTTGAAAGGGTTCATCAATATCTTAACTTTATTATGTTAGAAGTGGCTTAAATGTAAATAACATCCCTGAAACAAAAAGAAGTTTCAGGAGATATACTGGTCATAGATAATGGATTTAGAGAAACTCAGTTGGAAGAAGTTCAGTGTACACAAAAGCAGAGAAAATCATATCATGGCCCTTCTGATTCAAATGCCCTAAGATCCTAAATGTGGTTAATGGCCAGTCCTGATGCGTTTGTGCCCTGCTCGCTTCCCCTGCTACCCATTGCTGAATTCTTTGGAAGCAAAAATCATTTCATTTGTTGCTATTTCACTATGTGTCTCAAAGAAGGAACTTAAAAACCAAAATTATAACATGCTGGTGAAATTTTAATCTTCTGGAAAAGAGAAGATTGAGAGTAATACCGAGCAGTATCAGAAGTTAAGGGGAAAGTATGTGAGTCAGGATCAAAGAAGCTTGACATTTGAGGGGATTAAAAACTCCAGGAGGAGGAGAAGGGGTGTTGCCTGGTGGTTTAATGATTAGGATTGGCGCTTCCACTGCTGTGGCCTGCATTCAGTCCCTGGTCAGGGAGCTGAAATATCCGGCAAACTGTGCAACATGACCAAAATTTAAAAAAGAAAGAAAGGAAAAAAAATAAAGAAAGCTCCAGGGGGGAATCAAGGTTGGAGACACTGTCTCTTTGAGCTCCTTTCCTCTCTCTGTTTGCCCTGCCTGAGTGACTCTTAGAAATGCCTCTTTGAGCATAAGTTAAGGCACATGGGACTGGGATCCTTAAAAAGGAGAGAAGGCTGGCAGGGAACAAATCCATTTTCAAAAAAGAAGAGAAAAAAAAATCACAAAAAGGTATTGAAATATTCAGTCAATGATGGATTGCTCTCTGATGACTTTCAATGACTTTTTTAGTGGGTTGGGGTCTACTTTTAATAAAACAAAGCAAGGGGAAAGTCTGCTTGCTTTTTAAGATCTTGCTGGGACAACAGTGTTTCTCTCCTGTTCTGACATATTCTTAGAAGTTTCTCTCTTTTGATTTAGCCTTCCTCACTTGATTTTATGATGTCATATATCTCCTGTGTTTGGTGAGAGGCATGGTGTGTGTGAGATCCAAGCAGCTTGCTTGATAACATCCCCCCTCCCCCTTCTCTTTAGAAGATTAAACTGAGACTGTTGTGTCTGATGCCAGAACAGATTTAACCAATCATGTTTCCTTTACATATAGGTCAGTCCAAGGGACAATTCCGCACTGGATCCTATTATCCACGGGTTGAAGGGCGTCGTCCATCACGGTAAGGCAGCTGCGTACACTTCCCTTTTGCTGGGGTGGGGAAGGCTAAGGTCTCCACCTGAAGGAGTGGGTTATCTCACAGAGGACGGAGCGTGACACCCATTCCTCATGCCCTGATGGTGAAGGGCATGAGAGCCGTTATTTGATGGGTAAAGAGCACACCCATTTATTACCTGCAAATGGATCTGGGTTAACAGTAAGCCATTTGTTTCTCTTCAGGTACCACTCAGAATGCATATGTTATAAATCAGAACCTCTTAAAAGGTACCATTCATACACACTGAACCTGCCACCTGCCTCACAGCTATCCTAAATTGATTCCCTTTTCAAGTAACTTTTCATTTATGAATATCTTGATTTGCCTCTGAGATTTTGGGGAATAAGTTTAAGTAACCCTGACAAGTCATTAAACTTTGCTGCATGTGAACAAGTACCATCAGCTACTGGAATGGAAAATGCTGGGCTGTGTTCTGTGCAGCAGACATGTCTTATCCTCAAGCATAAAACTGGGAGAGAAAGTAAGATAGATGGGTTCTGTCTTACCCAACCTTTTTTTATTGGAGGAATTTCCCTGCAACTTTATTATTGGCGATGCATCATTACCTATGACATCAGGATCGTCTAATTTCAAAAGTACCCTGTCACGGGGAGGTGTGGAGTCGAGAAGTAATGTAATGATTTGCAAAGTTTTAATAATCTAATTAGAATTCCAAAGACATTGACAGAAGTAGCATTAGTAACCATAATAAATCTCCCCTTCATCTCCACGGCTGTGATAAAACATCTTCACAGCTTTCTGGGAGGGTGTCTTTCCACATTAGCCAACTCTGCCGAGCTTAACAAGCATTTTACCTGCTTTCTCTCAGGGAAACAAAACCAGTTTTCAGTGAAAGCAAGTAGGATTTGGGATTAATTCTTCTGCTCTTAGACCTGTTCAATCATACAGCAGGTAACAAGAGTAACCTGCTACTTACTGCTAGTAACCTAGTAAATGTAGAAAAGTAAGATGACCTGAAAACACCCCATTGAGGTTTTCACTGTAAGAAATTCCCATTGCTTCTCCATTTCTGAAGAAATCCCCTCCCACAAAATTGGGAAGTAGGTGGTATGGACAGTTCCCTTAGGGAGCAAAACACTTTTGCCAGCTCTTAGGCTGCTGCCCCTTGGTGACATGATGCTGATAGCAGTATAGGAGGTAGAGGATAGCAATCTAGGAGGAGATTTGCGTTGTACTCTGAACAGTTTCAAAAATGCACAGGATGTTGGTGTCATGGGCAACACGCTGAGTTCTCTGAGCTCTTTCTCAGGGGATGCCCTAGAAATCTCCATTGATGAAACAGCTTCTTGAAATTCCAGCCCATTGTGTAGATGAGAAGTTTGGGGGGTTCAAATGTACTGAATGATGGACAGGCCTTCCTTCCCCCTGGCTCTTCTTGTTATAATGCAATCACCCCACAAAGAATTCTAGAATCTTTAAAACAGGTACCTCTTCTTCAGCCTAAGAGGAAGTGCTCCATCAGCTGTGGCACTTGAATGGGTCTGTGGCATCTGTCATTGTCTCCACAATGATCAGTGAAGGAGATTCCATCTGTTAGAGAGAAGCAGTAGGCTTCCTTTAGTCCATAAGTCCCCAGATCTCAGCAAACGCACTGCATTGTGATCATTTGGTTCATGCGCTGCATGCTGGCATGATCGTGTTATCCTTCTTCATTCTGCACAATTACCCTCTAAGAGGCTGTTATGTGTAGGGATGTGGTACCTGTCCTGGCAGGGATGCCTACGATGTGGTTTCAGCTCTGCCTCCTAATTGAAAAGTCAGAGGAGACCTGCGAAAAACAGCTGCAAAGGAAGTTCACTTCTTCTTCTTTTTTTTTTTTAATTTTTAGAACTCAGCATTCATGTCAGTGTAACTCAGAAGTTATTATCCCCTGGAGGGGTGGACAGATTTCTTCTTTAACACACAAGAGAATGTGTTTCTTCTGTCTCTTAAAATCTGGAAATGCCCCCTTTTTTAACTTTTTATTTTGTATTGGGATATAGCCGATTAACAATGCTGTGATCGTTTCAGGTGAACAGCTAAAGGACTCAGCCATACATATGCTTGTATCTGTTCTTCCCCAAATCTGTTTATTAATCGTTGATATTTGACCGAAAGGCTTGAGCGTTCCTATTTGTGAGTATGTTTGGTTCAACTTTAGTCTTCTGGTCAAAGGCTGCTCTTGGTTTGGGCACACATGGCTGGCATAGCCCTAAGGCTTCCTTGAATTATTCATCATGCCCAGTTATGGAACTCGGATCAAGGTTTCTAATGTCTGGCTTTTATCCTGATTATGTTAAGTAACATATACCGCAAAGGGCATGTTAAGTAACATATACCGCAAAGGGCACCAGACATGTGCCAAGCTGAGGTAAGGAATTGCAAAGTCACTTCTGCGAACAGAGCGACCTAGCCTGGGAGGGAGCCCCAGCCATTCTGGGAGAGGATGCCTTCCATGTTCCAGCACAGGCCTCATCAAGGCCTTGTGGTTGGGGGGAGAGTGTGGCCTTTGGAGCTGGACTGGCCTTGGTGGGGATCTCGGCTTTGCCACTCCCTAGCTGGTTCAACAGCTGCCTCTTGAGCCCCTCTGAGGAAGTTCGCTTGTTTATTCCACAGAAGTGTTGCACGCCCACTCAGTCTGGTCGCTGGACTGATGAACTAGTGAAGACAGACACAGGCCAGCCCTCAGGGACCCAGGAGGAGATGAATGCCACCCCCTCTCCCCCTAGCCTGCCCAGACTGTCTCCCCTTCTAGTCTTTGCATCTGCTGTTTCTGTTTCCTCTGCCAGATAAGTTCAGCTCAGAACCCAGGTGTCTTCCTCTAATTATTTCAGGTCTTGGTTCAGATCTTTCTTCCTCAAATAATTCTTCCTTTATCTTACCCAACTCCCCACCGGCTCCCCACTCCCATCATTCCTTGTCATTTCATCTTAGGTTTCTTCCTTTGGAGCTCTTAAAGGTATCTGAAATCATGTTGTGTGTTTATTCCTGTGTGAGTGTGCTCAGTCGCTCAGTTATGTCCGATTCTTAGGCCCCCAGGCCTCCTCCAGGGCGTCTTCTTCACCCAGAGGTCGAGCCATCATCTCTTGTACCTCCTGCATTGGCAGGTGGGTTCTTTACCTCTGAGCCACCAGGGAAGCCCGTTTACCCCTGTATTATCTCCTTAAGTGTAGGCTTCATGGGAGCAGAACCCATGTGTATTTAACAGCTAATAGATCCTCAGCAACGTTAGCCAAAAGAGTGAATCAAGTAAAGATGCAAATAGGTGAAAAATATCAAAATATAAAATTGGAAAAAGACGAGGAGGAACTAAGGCTTTGCTTTCATTGGGAAGAGAAAGAAGTAGGATAATGTCTTGGAAACTTGATTTTGCGCTCTGTTCCTGGGCCATGGTTGACTCTCATTTTGATAACTCCCATCACTTCTGTCTTTCTTCCAAAAGAGAAGAAACATCTGAGATTGCTTTAAAAAAAAAAAAAAAACTCCTCTTGGAACTAGAAGTGTTTTGAGTTGAAGGTCCTATGAGGGATTTCAATGCTCTGTTAATGTGATGAGACATAAATAATCATGCCCTTCACAGAGTGTCTGGCTTGGGAACGATGATAGAGACATGTACAAAGAAGAAATCAATATGGATTTCTGTTCCAGTTCACCATTGTCTTTTATTTCCTCAGCTCTGAGAGTCTCATCTTAGAATATTAATTTCTCGTTAAGTGAATTTTTTTCTAATAGGAAGAAGCTTACATATTCCTCCAGCTGAAATGGCAGTGAGGAATCTGGTTCCCCTAGCCAACCATTGGCTTTCGGTCACTAGTGTCCCCTGTGAAGCAGATGAAAGATTGGATTTCAAGGGGAAGAGACTGCCTGGGAAAGATAAGGAGGAGAGGGGGCGGGAGTGGGTGGGGAGAACATTAGAACCCCAACACAGGTCTGACACCTCCAAAGAGAGGGAAGCTAGGAGGACTGGCTGAAAACATCTCTAAGGAAGTTTCGGCTGGGCCCTCGGAGAACCCCAGTGACAAGGCTGCCCGTAAGAGGAGTCCTCTGTGTGCAGGAGTGACCCCACCTTACCCGATGTGGTCACTGACTAGACATCCTAACACGACCGGTCTCCCTGGAGGCACAGCGGCTGACAAGCCTCCTCACAGCAGCTTGTCTCTAGAAGGAAGATCTTAGGGGTTCTCCCATGACTGGTCCAGCTATTCACATTTTCCTTCCAAAGACGTTTTCCTGATCACCTTGCCAAAAAGTTGATGACTTGTGCCTCTCACTTTTCCCATGCACAGAGCTTTTTACAGGCACTGCTTGCTCCTTTTGTGCACACTTATTAAGCGCCTAATCTAAGTACACCATGAAGCCACACGTAGAGAGAGAGCACAGCTGAGTTTATAGACAGTCAGGAGAGACATAAGGTTAAATATGTAATTACAGACTTTACTCCGACTTGGGATTACAGAGCAGGCATCTCAGACAAAATGACCCTTGAGACCTAAAGAGTGCATAAATATTGTCCAGGTAGAGAAGGGAGCCTAAGGTTTCAAGCAGCACCGGCATAGAGGTGGCATGTTTGAGACCCTGAGCTCCGAAACCTGGCGTCTCTCGTGCTGGGGAGAGATACCTGGAAGCCTCTTGGCAGTGGAACGTGCACTCTCTTAAGGGTTCATTTTTCTATGTAAATTGTGATTTTTACAAACTTGAGAGGCGTGAAGAAATAGAATGAAGAGAGATGATTTGCCATTGATTCTGATCCTATCTCTTGAGCCACAGATTGAAGCACTAAACTGGATCTAATCAGAGAATTTATTTACAGTACCACTAGCATCTGCTGGAAGGGAAAGAAATTGTGAATCATACTCTCTGCACTGACTCAGTCATTCACAATGCTTTTTGTACGTAAGAACCAGGACTTGTGAGCAGCCACGCCTGATAGAAATAATTGGTTTCAAAGAATTTAGTCTAATTCTAATTTTTTCAAAACCCATTAACAAAAATAAACTTGTATGTGAATTAGTATAAAAGCCTGAATTAGTATAAAAATATACCATTTCCCTTATAAGTATTTTGTACCCAATTGACCAGTGCTAAGAAATAGACATTGTATAATCTTTCAGTGAAAAGGGATGTTGTATTATTTTTCTTTCAGTTTTCAGATTGTCTGCTTTCTATTCTTTTTCATAAAATCTACCCAAAGAAAATCCAGCAGACTCTACATACACCTAGTCTAGAATGCTGTCGGGCGTGGGAAGACAAACCATTCCCTCCTGTCAATCATCCAAGAAAGATTTGGGTTTTTTGAAGGAAATTTGATAGTAGTGATAGTTTGATTGTTGACCTTTGAGTGTCATCTTTTTTTTTAATGTTTTTTGATATTCATGTTTATTTACTTGTGTGTTTGGCTGTGCCGTGTCTTGGTTGAGGCATGCCGGATCTTTAGTTGTGACATGCAGGACCTTCGTTGTGGCATGTGGGATCTAGTTCCCTGGCCAGGGACTGAACACTGCACTGGGAGTGCAGAGTCTTAGCCACTGCACCAGCAGGGAAGTCCTGAGCTTTGACTGTCTGTTTTTCTTTTGTCATCCCCTTGCTCTTTGTGATTTCTTCTTCCACTGAATGTACTACTTTAATGAGCAGGAAGGTATCGTCCTCAGTCACAGGAAACGTAAGGAAGACAGTTAGAAATTGCCTCAGACATTAGGCAGAACAAGATGGCTCTTCTCTCTGTCTTCCCTTCCCGCACACTTCTGAGAAAGTTACCAGTGAAAGTGCACATACATTATCACCCGAGAATGACTTTCTAGTCGTGTCACACAATGAGGCTCCCACAGGCTTTACTTGTTAAAACTCAGCACAGTGGAAGTTGAGTCTATGAAAGATCAAAACTTCCTTTGCAGAACGCCTCCCCTAACTGACTAGTTTATTCACTGGGCTCACTTAGAGGGTATTTTTTACTCGTCTTCTCCCCTGCTCTGGGATACTCATCATCCACTCACCAGGTCTATGGTCCATGAATAGCTAGACTCAATCTAGGCACCTCGCAGAAAGGGAAGTGATGACATAAATGCTGCAAGTCTATGTGACTGCCAGCCAAGGGTTTTGATTCAGTGGTGAGATCTGCTGTGTCTGCGTCTGTTCTGTTCTCCATATCCCACCTGCGAGGATTGAGGTGTCCATGATCGACACTAACCTGGAAGAGACTCCAGTCATGAAACTGAATTCCTTCTAAAGAGATGGGTAGGCTTTGCCTTGTTAACTGCCACTGCCACAGATAGACTATTAAAAAAAAAAAAAAAACCCTAGCCCCGAGCACAGCACAGTTGATACTCCAGGAGAGGTACTGTGGGGACTACAGATGGTGCAGCCTTTCCAGAGGCTGGGTAGCCTTACCCTCTGAGCCAGCAATCCCACATGTAGGTATATACCCAGGAGAAATGGCCACAGAAGCGCTTGTACACAGGAGCTTTGTTTATAACAGCCCCCAAGTGTAAACAGCACAGATGTCCTCTAAGAGGAGCCTAGATATACAAGGTTTGGTCTAGTCATAGTGAGGGAATAGTCTACAGCAATGCAAAATGATGAACTTGATTCACACAAAAATGAAAGCTCATGTGCTGCATGGTTCTATTTATATAGAGGTCTAACATAGAGACAACTAACCTTGGTAGTAAGAGACAGAATAGTGGGGTAAAGGCATACATACACTGAATGAGAAAGGACCCAAAGAAATCTCCCAGGCAATAACAGTATTATAGATCTGGAAAATGATTAGATGTTACAAGTATAATATAAACATTTACCATACTGTCCCCTTAGATTCGTGCATTTGACTATTTGCAAACCAAAGAATAGCACATGTGCATTATATGTTAATATCTCAAAGATATTATATTCACAAAGATCAAAAATAATCCGGTACCATGTACCAGGTAGTCAGTATTAAAAATCCTGACCATATCAAGTGTTGGCAAGGATATGAATGCCAGGAATTCTCAGGTCTCCTGGAAATGGTTTGGCAGTGTCTAGTCGAATTGATTGAGTAGTTGAACTGCTGTGTATGTCCCCTAGAAAAACTCCAGTAAAAGCACACCATGAGCTGTGTATGAGAATGTGGTGTTCGTTGTTTTTCCTGACTGCCGAAACCCAGAAGTGCCTCTGATGCCCATTGTTAGCAAGCTGGATAAATACAGTGAAGTATGGTCATACAACGAAACAATTCACCCCAGTGAAAAACATGTGGAATCTTGCGGCTCTCGCCAACATGGGCACATCTGAAAACTGTAAGGTGGTGCAGGAGCCTGAAGAATGCGCTGGATGTTTAAAAAAAAAAAAAAAAAGGTGGGGGTGGGGAACCAGAAACCAACACAGCATTGTAAAGCAATTTTCTACCAATTAAAAAATAAAACTTTTTAAAAAGAAAGGGAAGACCTATTCTGTTGTTTAGGAGTGCACATGTCGGTGGTAAAAGTGTAAGAAAACGAAATAGTGATTATTTGAAAGCAAAGGTTTCTTTTTGGGGTGGGGAGGGAGAATGAGGAGGACCTCACCCTGGGAGGGTGGCAGGTCTCTTCATGTTCAGAGTGGTGTCAGTCCAGGGTTCGCTTTAGGATTATTGGTCAGCAGGACATTTGTATCTGTGTACCTGTCTGCATGTGTGTTAAATTTCACCATCAAAGACACTGATGAGCATTAGAAAGTCAGAGATGCAGGCAGGGCTTTATTCTGGGACCTATCAAGTACCAAGTGGCCTCACAGCAAACAAACAGACAGCGTTTTTGTTTTTACAAACTTTTTATCATAAGTACCCCTGACATGTAGTTTATTCTCTCTACAAATTGATTGCAAGACCCAGGAAAGAACTGTGGCTATCTCGGGATTGTATCATTAAGCAATGACTTTGGAAGCCAATAGTTCCTTGTGGAATTTAGAAAAGAGAAATCCGAAACCAAGGGGATGAGGTGGCAGGTGACAGGTTTGAAAACAGAAACTCCTCACTGCTAATGTGCTGGTACATGCTGGCTCTTCGCCGGGTCAGGGTGTAATGTGCCCTGCAGCCATCCCTAAATCCTCTGGAAACCCTCTGAGATGCAACTCGCACGTTCCCCGTTACGTAGGAAGGCAAGGAAAGCAGGCAGTACCTGGGTGACTTGAATCAAGGTCTTCGTGACTTCAGACTGCCTCTTCTTATTCCCAGGCCATCTCCTGCTCTGTTCTTGGCCAGGATGACCATTTGCTTCTTTTAGTTGATTGAAGCCCATCATATAGACTTGTTGAAGGGGCAAGTGAAGAAATACTTGAGGACCATATTCTCATCATTACTCCAATACCATTTTAATTATCCTTGAAGCAAAGAGCTTAGCCTGAGCCTGTCCAAGACTTAATAGCTGAATCTCCTGAAAATATCTTGCATGGACTTTGGAAAAAGACATCCTAACACAAGGAACATTGATAGCAAAGTATACTATTAGTTGGAAATGTCTGTATTATAATGCAGCAGCAAGGAGATGCAGAAGAGATGAATTGATGTGATCTGAGGGGTTCTTGCCTGTTTTGTGTAAGTGAACTTTGAACCTCTTTGATCATAGTGTCCATCCATCAAATGCTTAATAAGTGCTCGTTTGGGTGTTGAGGGCAAAATAATCAACTACATGTCCTCTGCCTTGGGAAAAATTTTAATCTCATAAGGATTTTTTTTTTTTTTTTTTTTTTTGGTTCTTGCCATTCTTGTTGTTGAAGGTCAAAGAGATTATTATTTGACTGCAGAGTCATCTCATGTGTTGACGTGGCTATAGTTGGCCTGGAAGGAATGGAATTTGAAAAGGAATTTGGAATTTCATGGTTTGAAAGGAATTTTTATTTTTAAAAAATTTGCTTATGGGATAATTTTAGAGGAGTGGAATTTTGTTATTTTTCATTTGAAATTTGACTCTTCCAGAATATTACTAAATCTAGACCAAGGCTATAGAGTTCAGATTGTCTTAGATTTGAATGCTGGCTGTGAAGCTTGGGAGCTGTGTGATCCTGTTCAAATCGGTGGTTCTCTTTGTCCCTGAGATTTCACCTGGGGGCATGGTGATTATGAAGGTGTCTGCCTCGTATTAATGATAAATGCTTTAAGACAGGGAAAGTACTGAGAAGGAAGGGTGCCTGGCATGTGTCCACTGTCCTTGAATTCAGAGGTCAGGAAATACAATCTGTGGGCCACGTTTGGCCCACTGCCTTGTTTTTATAAGTAAAGTTTTATTGGAACACAGCCACACCCATTCATTCATTTACTTACTGTCTATGACTAGGGCTTCCCTGGTGGCTCAGATGATAAAGAGACTACCTGCAGTGCAAGAGACCCAGGTTCAATCTCTGGGTCTCGAAGATCCCCTGGAGAAGGGAGTAGAAACTCATTCCAGTATTCTTGCCTGGAGAATCCCATGGACTGAGGAGCCTGGTGAGCTACATACAGTTCATGAGGTCACAAAGAGTCTGACACAGCTGAGAACTAACACTTTGATGACTGCTTTTACACTATAATGGCAGAGTTTTGTAACCGAGAGACTCTTTGGCCTGCAAAGCGTTAAATATTTTTACTTACTCGCTGGTTCTTTACAGAAAAAATTTGTCAACCCGGCCTTGTCTAAATGGTAGCCATTCTAGGTCTACTAATAGTGTTGCTTCGCGCAGTGGTACGTGCATTACTTACCATTTGATACACTCTACAGAGATGGGCTTCTGTTTAGATTTTGCCCAAATTGCTACATCATCCAAACATATTTCAGTGGAATTAAAGAGGGTTCTGTTTTAATGTTAACCTTCAAGAAAGAAATCATTCAGATTTTCTCCCTCTTAAAGGGAAAAACCAGTGCTCTGTTATTTACAGGCCACTGATAGTTTTGAACATCTTAACACGCGACAGAATTTCCCCTTTGAAGTTTCTGTTTCCAGCATCTAATTACATGGAACTTTCCTGAAGTGAGTTATAAATACGAAGCACCCTGCACTGGACTAATTGGCCCACGTCTGTTGTGGATCCGGGAAGGGCAGATGCTTATCTGAACCCCCTTTGATCTCAAAATCTTCTAGAAACAGGCCCACTTTAGCCATTTCCACAGTTTCCTGGATTTGGGTGTGTCAGAACCACCACCATAGATGTGGGCTACTTCCATGTCTTTTCTTAGCCAAAGCCAGGAAATGGGATGCTGTGGGCTTTCGTCACTAGGAACGCTGTTAACAATCATTGAGACAGAAAAAGCCTTCAGAAGTGATTCCTTTTAGGTTAGATTTGAATTTGGAGGCTCCTTCTCATTTAGCCAGCCTTCTTTATCAATATGTCATCATGAGAACAGGATTGTGGGAGCCCAGGGAAATGCCCTTTTCCTGATTGTTTCACTGGGGTGTGGACGGCAAAGAGACAGTTTTAAAATGTCTCCACTGTGTCCTGCAGAAGCACTCTGTCAAGTGTTTGGGGCTCCCTGGGGTGACTTTGCTACCCTAGTCTGTGCACGTCACCTTGGTATAGTAGAAGCAGGGTCATGTCACGGCCAAGAGCAGACGATCTGGGTTTGAGTTTCAGTTCTGCTTTTGAGTAGTTGTACAGCTTGCACAAATCACTTCATCTCTTTGTGTTTAAATTTTCTTAGCCATGTGAAGTGGTCATAGTAACACCACTTACTGGTTTTTCTCGCGGAGCCAGTGACTTACTGTATATACTTGTGCCTGGTACACGGTCAGCATCCAGCGTCAGCGGGTATCACTGCCCTCCCCCACCCCTAGCGACAAGTTACTGTTGTTACCTGGGTGTGTTTTTTTTTTTTTTAATTGAAATTTATTTTTAATTTGTCTGCACTGGGTCCTAGCTGCAGCACTGGGATCTTTGCTCTTCGTTGCAGCATGCAGGTTATTTAGTTGCAGGAGGTGAACTCTTGGTTGCGGCATATGGGCCCTAGTTCCCTGACCAGGGATGGAGCCTGGGCCCCCTGCATTGGGAGTCTGGAGTCCTAGCCACTGGGCCAGCGGGCAAGTCCCTGTTGTTACTTGTTGATGTGGGTATGGTGGAGGCCATGAAGCGACAGGAAATGATTGTGGATCTCTGAGTTCTGTCCCATCACCACCTGGCTATTGAAATAGAATGTGTGTTGCTTGACTTAGTTGGGTCATTCAAAACTCAAATTAAGTGATGGATAAAATGGTCACAAAGTTGATTCGGGAGAGCCGGTCCCTTTGAGGTGAGGGCATAGGGGAGTGGACCAGGAACCAAAAAGAGGTTGAAAGGAAGAAAGGGGAACCTTTTATCTGTTAACTTCTTGCTGTATGCTGAGCTCTACCTGGATGTTTTAAACATAGAGTGTCAATTAATCTCAACAGTAGCCCAGGGAGATATGAATTCTGAATCCATGGTACAGATGGGTAAACTGAGCCTCACAGAGCTGTCTCGTTTGTCCTGGCTCATGGCAGTGAAACAGTGATTTGAACCCATTTGTATTAGACTCAGATTCATTCTGCTGGACCAGTATTCATTTCCATCGTCCACTGTCTTCCTAATCATTGTCAAAATCACTTACCTCTGGGTTTCTGCCTAGGTTTCTCCTCTGTGAATTAGGTCATTAACTGAGTGTCTAAAAGAATATACACACCATGTGAGTTATGGCCACCAGAACCGTGTCAGGGGAGAGGCAGAAACTGTTCACTGGTAACACTGGGTCTCTGTCACTGTATAACTGTATAAGCTCAGTGTCCTGTGTATTCTAATTGTTGATGGGACTCTGAGCTCTTGGTGTAGTTTCTCTTTGGAAATGTTAATGTCGGCATGTGCTTCACTCCAACATCAATCCTTAAATCAAAATACCACATTTGGCCATCTGCAGCTGCCAGTAAACTGAAGGGGGTTAGATGTCTTTGAACCTGCGTAAAGTGGCTGTTAACCTTGGAGGGCCACCCTAGGCCCTTGTATTCAGGAGTCTGATTATCAGGTGAGCACTCTCCTGCTCAAGTCGCCCTTGCTCAGACCCTGCAGTAAGACGCCATCATGAGAGCTTCTCAGATTTTCTCAGACCACGCCCATGGTGAAGGCCAAGGGGCATGTATTAAATTCTCTGCCCACTGGCGGAGACTGTTTCAGAGGCAGAAATAAGCTCCACACATCTCTGAGGTACCATTTAGTTTGCTCCATTTATGCTTGAATAGGATCACTTGTCCCCTTCTAAACACCCTACCCTTCACAAAGGAGCAGGTGGCAACAAACTTTCTCAGTAAAAGGATTGAGGGCAAAATTTTTTAGGTTCTGCCTTCCATCCATTGTGTGCTGCAACGACTCAACTGCCCAGTTTTAGCCTGAAAGCAGCCATAGACAACGGCGTGGCTGTGTTCCAGTAAAACTTTATTCAAGAAAGCAGGTACTAGACAGGATTTGGCCTCGGGGCACAGTTTCCCCACTTCTGAATTAGAGCTCCTTCGTGACTTGCTTTGATCAATGTTTTCAGCCGTGTGTAATGGACCTTTTCTCTCAGGTACTGTCCTGGACCCTGGGGATACAGTAAGGAGCCACAGTCTTGGTGTAATAGAGCTTCCAGTTTGCTTTAAAAAAAAAAAGCTGCTGTTAACTAATTACACAGATTGTATAGCTATGACCATTGTTTAATTAGCAACTTGTTGCCTTTATTAATGACTTTTGAAGTAATGATTCATCTTACGATTGATGGTGACACGAATATGAAGAAATCTAGGATTTATTGGTTTTTTAAAATACACCAGCTGCTGTGTTTGTTCCTTCATTCTCTTTTCACAGTGATTGAGCATCTGCTCTGTTCTGGGCAGTGTCTTAGTTGCTGGATGTACAGGGTACCCAAAAAAGATGAGATATTTTTCTCTTGTGGAATTATCCAACTCTTGAGAAGAGACCAACAGTAATTAAGTAAACACAGGAAGGAAAGGTAACAGAAAGGTGAGAGGAGGAAGGTGATGGTCAACAAGGGAGAGGGTGGAGAGAAGTTGGGCTGCAGAGCTAGATCCTGGAGGGCCTCATGGCTGTGGCGAGAAGCTTGGATTTTACTGTAAATGAAATGAGAAGCCCCTGGAGGATTCTGAGCTGGGCAGTGTCAGGATTAGATTTAGGTCTACGAGGTTAAGTGAGTTCTTCAGTCTTCAGAGAGATTTCTTCACCTGATCATGTTTGTATCCACTGCAGGCAGGGTGCCCAGAGACATGGACTCAGGTAGTAGAAAAGGATACCCAGACTCCCTCGCACTTCTCTGTGTGATCTTAGGTCAGCCGCTTTCCCTCTCCGGACCTCATTTTCTTTATTTGTACATGGAATAGAACTAGCATCCTTTGAAACTCTTCAGAACCCCGCAGTTCTCTGTGGTTCTGGGGTGACTCCTCAGGGGTCCCCTTGTTGTAACCTCAGTGTAGTACTTGTTCCTTAAAATCATCTGTCATGAAGCCTTGCTGAAGCTACACCTTGAAAATGGTCCAGCTCCACTTGGTTGCCCCATCTTTGCCATTTTATCCTCATTTTTTTTCCATCTTCTTTATAGATGAAAGATGACATGTCTGATAGTCACCATCCAGTCAGATGGAGCAAGCTTCATTTCTTATATTTAGATCATGAAATGAGTTCCTTGAGTCCCTCTTCCACCATCATAATTACAATGTAATGCTCTCTAACCTCCGTGGGGGCTGCTAGGTGCCAAGCTCCTGAAGTCCTGGAGTTGCGGCCCTCCGGCTCTTTCTCCCCATTATGAGTTCCCGTTTTTTGTTTTTGTTCGGCAGGCCCTTCTGTCACCAGCTTGTCTGACCCATCGCCCCTCCCAGATCACACAGTCCACACGTGCCTAGTCCAGGCTTCACCCAGAGCTGCTGACTTCAGTTGAGTGTTTTGGCCTCGTCACAATTTTTAGCCAAATTCCAGGTTATCCTTAACCATCAGCTGATTTTCTTTTTTTTTTTTTTCCCTTCCTTGAGTTGTCAGATTTGGGCTCTTGAACTTTTCTTCCAGTTTTCCTTTTCCTCTGCTTCACTTCACCACACACCAGGCAGAACCAGTTTGCAGCGGCCTTTCTCTCTGCCCGGAATGTCCTCCCCAGGTAGCCACGTGGCTCGTTTCCATCTCCAGGTTTTTCAGTCAGAGGCTTCCATCTCAAGGGGTCTGTGCTTAAAACCCCATTTTCAGGACAATAGTCAGAGAGAGTCACCTGATTGAGAAATGAATCATTCAAATATAACTAAGTTGTTGGCAGCTGAATTTGGTCTCAAACCCAGCCATGAGTAGAGCAGTGAAAAAAATGTTCCAGGCAGAGTGGAGAGGCAGTGCAAGGGCCCTGGGGTGGTATGATCATGGAGTAGCCAGAGGTCCATGTGGCTCAGCCTAAGGCTCAGAAAGTAGCAGAGGATGAGACTGCAGAAGGCAGAGGAGCCCACTGACACAGTCCTCATAAAACCTGACTTCTCAAGTGTGATCAGCGTTATTAAATATGCAGACTCTCAGTCCCCATTCCCAAGCCTACTGGCTCAGAATCTACGGTATAACGGGCATCCCAAGTGATTTGCATACACATTGGTTTTGAGCAGCACTATCGTAAATCTTCTCCCATTTAGCATCACCTAATCCCCAGTTTTTGCCCAGTGTCATTCTGTCCCTGCCTTTCCCTGTATGAAGCAGAAGGCCAGTCCTACCCCAGTGATTTTAAGCTTTTAGGGAAAAATTAATAGCTTTTCCTTATAAAAAGTTTTGGAAAACACTGAAGAAACTAGTTCTTGGGCTAAATATCAAAGTTTGGGCTTTCTGTTCTTAGTTTATTTTATATACGTCCCTAAAATTGGTTGAGCTCTTGTTTTGAGGATTTTCTTCCCTTTGCCACCATCACATTCTGTCCATACTCTTTTCAATGCAATACTCTGTTAATTGGGGTGTGTGCATATGTTTTCAGTATAATTCCATAGGTCTTGATTAGTGCATAGGTCTCCTCTCTGTGCTGATTGTTCATCATATTTTATAAAGGCTTTCTTTTTTCCTATATAACCAAAGCATTGAAAATATTAGGTTATTAACACACTGAAAAAAGCAATCAATCAGATGATTATCATCTAATGTTTTAATGATCACATTTTTAATCCAATTATGCATGTTTGAATCTTTCAAATTTTCTTTAATTAAAGATTGCCTCCTGGCACTGCTATCAGAAATAAGAAATTGAACAGAATTGAGCCAGATATAATTTAATGTTGAAAGGAAACTGCAAGGATAACTGGGCCTCTCTGCATTTAATGGTTGACCATGACTTTAAAGCCCTCATACAAAATTTTCTAATTGATAAGAAAAATTTAATCATCTCCGGATATACTCCGTTTGCATTCAAATAAGGTATTTCTTTTTCTAAATAAACCTCCCCTAACTGATTATTCATATTGTCGTTCAAAATGCTTAAAAATGGAAGACAGAGTTGGGTGAAATGTAGACTACTTAATACAGTGTGTATTTAATAAAAAAGTCATACATTATTCATTTTTGCAATTTGAATAACTTTGAATTTAGCATCCCTGTTCCTCATCTTTTTCTTTGATGAACAATTAATTATTAAAATATAATATTGTCTGCATACAGCACTGGGATCCTTGAAAGTGGAATATGAGATTCATTCCTTTTCAATTCTTTTATCTAGTAATGCACAGTACCTGCTTATTATGGTATAATGGAATGAATGGTAGGATAAGCAGAGTGTTTCAAATATTTTTCTCAACTAGTTAAGTGTCTGGGACAGCAATGTTTCAAATTCAAATTACTAATTAGGATAAAAGTTGGAGGCAGAGTGTCCTGATCTGGATGGCTTTAGAGTCAAACTGCCCTTTATAATAGGATTCATTTTAACAAGTACTTATCTGTGCTTATTCTGTGCATTCCTAAGCCCTTAACTAATATTGATTCTGATGGCTCAGACGGTAAAGCATCTGTCTATAATGCTGGAGACCTGGGTTTGATCCTTGGGTCGGGAAGATCCCCTGGAGAAGGAAATGGCAACCCACTCCAGTACTATTGCCTGGAAAATCCCATGGACAGAAGAGCCTGGTAGGCTACAGTCCATGGGGTCACAAAGAGTCCACCGAGCAACTCCACTTTAACTAATGTTGATTCATGTAATACTCTCCTGATAAGATAAGCCTTCAGATGAGTCACTATTATAAACCCATTTTACAGATGAGGAAACAATTGCAGAAAGATTAATTTGTCTTAGGTCAGGCTTTTAGGTAGACTAATTAGGTTTCACTTCCAGAGACCTACCTCTAGCAGTCCCTCCATTTATAAGATGTACATTTATTAAGATTTTCTTAGTGAGGGAGTGTAAACTTTTAGATGAAAAGTGCATTCTTCTTTATTTCCAATGGCTGTACTCAGGAATTCTTGATCTTGGGTCCAGCCAGTTAAGTGCCTTGTGGCTTGTGAGGGCTTTCTGGGCAGTGCCAGAAATACTGGGTACCATTTCTAAAGTTGTTTCTAACAGTTAAACATTATGAGTGCCCCCATCTTGCCAGTGGAGCATTCCTATGGGACTGAGCAGTAAACGAAATTTTCAGAAATAGCAGTAGTAATTAATGTTTGAGTTGAACTTAGAAAACTCAAGGGAAAAAGAAAACAACTTGAGAGTTAATCCTGTAATGTATGTTCATAAAAGAAATTCTCGTTAACGATGGAGGCCCCTGAAATGTAGTGTGGCCCACCCCCACTTCTTGCTGTGGCTCTAGGATGACCTTCTAACACTACCCCCTCCGCCCTCCCATGCTTGGCGTGAACTCGGGAGTGGGCACAGTGTGGCCCAAGGACCAAATCCGTGTCACTGTTTTCGTGTGGCTCCTGAGCTAAGAATGGTTCTCATTTGTGAACCCTAAGTAAGCAAAATCTTATTCCTGCCTTCTCCCCAGTCCTAAAGAATTCTATTCTTCCCATTAGTAGATGTATATTTTTTAAACCACCCTCAGTTGTCATTAGCATTTTGAACATTGTTAATAAAGTCGTGGAAGTGTGTTTGTTATATAGCTACCTATGTAACATCTTTGGTTTTGCCTCTTGGCTTGCAATACCTAAAATATTACTCTCTGGCACTTTCTAGGAAACATTTGCAAGTCCCTGGCTTAAAACACAAACTAATCTCGGCTGCAAGCCACTGTGCTAATAAGAACATCATGTTTATTAGTCTGATTAATTGTCATTCCTGAGGGGTAAATAGCCTCAGTTTTTCCAGTTTACAGATAAGGGAAGTAACTCAGGTTAAGGGCCTTTCCTGAGGTCACACAGCTATTGAATATCAGTTGATTCTGAAGCTCATGCTAGAGCTTTGGCAAAGAAAATTGTAACCTACAGTGCTCAGTCTGATGGAGACTATATCAGACACACTATGCCTCTAAGGCACTAGTAATTCTGTTTAAAAAAAAAAAAGAAAGAAAACACATGCAGAAACATTCAAGGAAGTACATGGCTAAGTATAGGCTTAGTAGTTTAGAGGAATAATAATAGTAATAATACAAGTAGTAAGAATTAGAGTGAGAATCGTATGTTGTTTATGAGATGTTTAGTCTGTTCCCAGCTCTTTCTGAACTCCATTCGCATACAGATTTATTTAATCTTCACAACAGCCTGGGAAGGTTTAGTAACTAAGATCACACAGTTCACAGGTGGAAGAGTTGGGATCTGAACCCAGTAGAATGTCAATCTGCTCGTTTCACCAGTTTCTGTAGGAATGGAGAAATGAAGGTGCTGATGAAGTTTTCGGCGTTTGGTGATATTTCCTGCTCACAGACTTAACTGTTTCTGATTCTCAGTGGTATCTTTGAAGAAAGAATCCAGTCCCAGCCTCTGTGTTCTCCTTAAGTTTTTGACCTTGGGTTCATTTTTCCTCTTTGGTCTCCTGTTTTCCCAACTGTAAAATTAAAGACTTGGACTAAATGGGTGGTTTGCAAAGTGTCCCTGGGGTTTCCAGCTCAGCTTCCACCTTGGTGGTTGCACTCTGGCTGTTTGACTTGCCTGGCTCCTGTGTAAGATGGAGTTTGAAGAAATGGTTCTTGGGCTCCCGAAGCCAGTGACCCAGGGAGGTAGGGTAACATTAAGTACTGAAGCCCCTCCCTTTTTTTCCCCATCACTAGGTCTACCTGCCCCACCACTCATCTTACTGCACCTTTTTTTTTTTTTTTAATCAGTTTTTAGGTGCTTTGCAATGTTGTGTTAGTTTTTGTTGTATAGCAAAGTAAATTGTCTATGCGTATGCCTATATCCCCTTTTTTTTGGATTTCTTCCCCATTTCGGTCACCACAGAGCACTGAGTTCCCTGAGCTATAGGGTAGGTTCTCTTCTAATGAATTAAACTGGAAACTGTGTCTGAAGCCCTTCGGCTGATTTAGGACAGAGAAACAGTGCTGTATTTGTAGGTGTGGTCCTGCCTACAGTTCCCATCAGTCCTTGCCGAATTCAAGAGCCTGTACAGGAATGTATATGAGAGTCCTGATTCCCTTGAAACCGTATTCCCTTTTGAAATTCACCCACCTCTGACTGGCGGGGCAATCAGACTTTCTGACTCTCTATATTCTTTAAAGCCACAGCCTCTTCCCAGAGCGGGTGCTTTCGATGGGGGCTTTGCTGCCCCGGGCTTACAGGGATTGTCCTGTCACTACCTGTCTGCATCCAGCGTGCTTAACTGCAACCCTAATGTTAGGTCAGGCCCCTCGGGGAAAACTTGGAAGATTTTCCTGTCCTTCAGTCCAGAGCCCTTGATCCTCAGGCAGGTTGGTGTGCTGCGGTGTGATGCCAGGTTTACCTACAACACTGGAGGAATGAAGGTGGCAGTTTTTGATGCCAGACCCTGTGCACCCTGTACTGCATGGGGCTTTGTGTTGACTATTTGCACAGCCCAGGAAGGCCAGAAGCAGCAAGCAGAGGCCAAAAGGGTTCTTCTTCCCAGCCAAGCCAGTCCCTGCCAAGCACACTAACAGAATTTCCCCTATCATTAGGTGGCTGGTAACCAGGTTAAATTAAAGCCTAGACTTGCCAGCGGGTAGAGGGGTGACTCTGTTATTTCCGGCCTTTTATCCCACAGAAATTGCTTTTGTCGTTTTGATTATAGCACCCTATGATGCATTTCTTAGTTAACATTTAATTTTCCCCTTTAAAAAATGAACTAAAAACCTTTGCAGAATCAGCCAAAGTTTCTGAGCCTCATGAATAACTGCTGGTGCTTTACTCTTCACTAGTGACCCAGGGCTTATTGATTTAACCTCTCTGTGCCTTAAGTTCGACATCTGGAAAATTGGAATATTAAAAGTACATACTCTAAAGGTTTATAAAGGGAAAGGGTGTGGTGATGGCCTAAGACAAATGACAGCCTGAATTCCAAACTCTGCTACATGGTTGTACATGACAGCACTGGAGATGGTAATAGTAATCCCGTGATGTCATGCTTCCTGGGACTGTCTTTAAGTATTAAATAAATCAATCTTTGCAAAACTCTTAGAACAGGGCCTGGCACATACAGTAAGTGCTGTTTAAATGTCTGTGGTGTGGTGTGCTAAGTCGCTTCAGTCGTGTCCAACTCTGTGCAACCCTGTGGACCCACCAGGCTCCTTTGTCCATGTGATTCTTCAGACAAGAATACTGAAGTGGGTTGCCGTGCTGTCCTCCAGAGAATCTTCCTAATCCAGGAATCAAACTCTCCATCTCTTACGTCTCCTGTATTGAAAGGCAGGTTCTTTAATAGCGCCACCTTGGAAGCCAGTTTAAATGTCTGCAACATGTAAATACTCAGAAGAGTGCTTGGTATATAGTAAAAGTGAAATAAATACTAGGTTTTGTTCAATAAATCTCTACCAAAAGGAAATTTTCATTTTCATTATTCTAATATAGTTGATCTCTGTTGGTTTTTTGCCTTAACCCTCAGTTATATAGACCTCTTGAGTCTAAGGATAACACATTTGCCCAAATACCTGTACTGGTTGTTCTAAAGGAAAAGGTGGGAGGAGGTGTGAGGCTGGAAAGAATATTCCTGTAAGTCACGGGTGTGTCCATGCAGTTACCTAGAGCCTTGCCGTTCCCAGTGTCCAGGGGTGCTTGTGGAGGAGGCCATCAAGAAGCTAAGGCAACCTATTAGCAGGATGGGCTTCCCAGCTGGCTCAGTGGTAAAGATCCGCCTGCCAGTGCAGGAGACATAGGTGATGAGGGTTTGATCCCTGGGGCGGGAAGGTCACCTGGAGAAGAAATGGCAACCCAGTCCAGTATTCTTGCCTGGAAAATCCCATGGACAGAGGATCCTGGCGGGCCACAGTCCATAGGGTCACGAAAGAGTCAGACATGACTTAGTGACTAGACCACAGTAACCTTATTACAGCCCTAAAAGGAATTTCAGACTAGGCATTTGAAAGCCAGGTGGAGATCACAACCTTCTCTGACTTATGAGAGAAGCTAGATGATCTACTGTCTAATGGGGAGAGTTATAATATAGTCCCCTAATCTCTTGTACTGTTCCTTCCTGCCTCAGGACCTTTGCACATGCTGTTCACGCAGCTTAAAATGCTCTTCTTTTCCTGTTCAGTATTCACCTAGTTAACTTTAGCTTCTTTAGCTGAATCAGAATTGTGCAAGCTCTGGTGTCAAGGTGCCTGGGCTCATATCCCAGCTCTGCAACACAGGAACTGAGCTCTTCTCTCACTTGTTTTCCTCATAGAGTTATTGTACAATATCAATGTTGGGTCTCAACTTAAATGGCATTTCTACTACCTAAGAGAACACCCCTCCACTTGTGTAAAAAGAAGAAGCCTATTTTCTGGGCCATCATTTTATAAATTCAGGGCCATGCCTTGGTTTGATTTCCCTTTGATGTGAGTAAGCCTTGGATGAAGCCATAATGAAACTGTTAACCAACTTTGGAATTGCAGTTTATTGTTGCCGTTGTTTCATTTTCCTGCTTCATCTCATGGGTGTCCCAGAGTTTGTTCACCTGGTTATTAGTTCATAAGTATTGGATGGAAAAGGGGTCTATGATGCAACAAGGGTGGGTATAACTGAATCACTTTGCTGTACCCCTGAAACTAACACAACATTGTAAGTTAACTGTATTTCAATAAATAATTTTTAAAAATTAAAACAGACATTAAAAATGGACTTAGCACAACTCTGCTATATTTAAAATGGGTAACCAACAAGGACCTACTGTATAGCACAGGGAACTCTGCTCAGTGTTATGTGGCAACCTGGATGGGAGGGGTGTTTGGGGGAGAAAGGATACATGTATATGTATGGCTGAGCCCCTTTGCTGTCCACCTGAAACTGTCACAACACGGTTAATCAGCTGCACCCCCAATATAAAATAAAAAGTTAAATAGAAAGACTTAGTTAAAAAATATATAAAACATCTCATTAATAGTTTTAACTGTGATTAAATATTGAAATAATATTTAAAATACAGTGGATTAATTAAAATTTATGAAAGCTTAAAAAAAGTTGGAAAGGAACGAGGTAAACAAAACCATGTCTGTTTCTTTTCTGCAGGACTCAGTGACTCGACTGTGCTAATGTTTTGTCTGTTTCCTGGGGACAGAGAGAGGACTTGCAGTGTTGCCCGGTGCTGTTCACCGTGGAACCTGTTTTTCATGAAATACAGCGCTGTGCGAAGTCTCAGAACACACCCTGGGAAATGCTGCTTTGTTTTCCATGGCTCTCCCACCACCAAATGCTCATGCTTCTCAGGATGTAAACAAACACAAGACTTGCGACGTGGCGCCCGATGCCGGGGCTTTGACTGTGTGTCTGCTGCATAGCAGGACTTAACTGTGCTTTTCTTTTCCCTCTCCTCCTAAACAGAGAAAGAGACCTTTCTGGATCCTTTCATCCTCCGGGACCTCCTGCCTGCATCCCTGGGCAGCTATTACAGGTACACAGGTTCTCTGACGACCCCACCGTGCAGCGAAATTGTGGAGTGGATAGTGTTCCGGAGGCCCGTCCCCATCTCTTACCATCAGGTAGCTACTTAGCCCCCAGAGGGCTTCCATACTTAACTTGTTTTGTGTTGACTTAACCTGATGACATTGCTAGAGTATAACCAGGATAACAATTTTGTTTTTTGGTATCCTTTGCTTCTCACTGATTCTTTACATATTTTTGCACCCGGGAATTGTAAAATATAAGACATGGCTTGCTCAGCCACAAATGAACCTAGTTGAAGAGAATAGCAGGCATGAAAGCGGATATCTTGTAAGTATTCAGTCTTGAGCAGATAAAAGCCACCTTCTGTGATGATGAGACCTTATGCCAGGAACTGTTGAGCTCTTTATATGCATTAACTCATTTAGTCTTCATGAGCAGTCTTATGAGGTAGGTGCTGTTCGTACCTTCATTTTACAGAAGAGACACAACAGAAGTGAAGTGATCTGCCAAGGTCACACAGCCAGCTGTGAGGCCAGGATGTCTGACCCCAAGGTCATGCTCTGAGCTACTAAACCTCCTCAAAGTTCAGAAAAGAGAAATTGGTATACATGAAGAAATGAAAGAAAAAAATGCCACCAATGGAGCTCTTTCTATGTGATAGGCATTTTACATGTAATCAATTTAGTTGCAAAACAACATTGAGAGTTTGGTATATTGCACACAGGTGGTACAGGTAAGGACAACATCATGGTGTGGAGAAGTTGAATAACATGACCAAGGATTCATGGTCAATGAAGATAGAAGCCAGAAAACCAAGCCTGAGTTTGTCTAATTGTAAACCCATGTTGCCAACCCCTACATTGAACTGTGTCTCTCTGAGTGTGACCTGGCAGATGTCATAGTATGCTGGGCTTAGGCTGAGCTCTTAACTGTGGGTAGGAATTTGGTAAAATGGGGATGAGGTTAGGGGGGAATATCAGAGAAAGAGGATCCACCAGGGGGTGAGAGGTCTTGACATCACCTCACCCCATGAGGATTAATAGATGGAATGGGGAAAGAAGGGAAATATGATTTTTGATGAAAAATGCAACGTGTATTGCAGTAAAAGAAGAGTAGACTTCTCCTCCATAATTTCATAAAATAGGACCAAGAAGAATTGGTAGGATTTGTAAGATCGTGTATGGATTTGAGCTGTTGACTCAGGACTGTTTGAAAAATGGAACATTCTTATCAGAGACATCCATACAGATGCATCCTTAAAGTTGGTCAGCTAGGGATGAAGCTAATGTCGAGGAAGGGGGAAGTTTTCAAATTACATGATAAATTAATATAACAGAAGAAGACACAGGCAACAAGATTAAGAACCTGGCTGGCATGGGAAATAGTCCAAAGATTTTTATAACAAGGGCAGAGAGTACAGTAAAGGGAATGGGAGAAATAGAATTGGATGGTATCCTGGTCAGGGCTGTTTGGGGTATCAGAAACAGAAACGCACTTAAGATAGCTTCAGTAGAGGGAATATTTGAAGGAAACCAGAGTAGGGACATCCTGAGATGAAGACATCATGACCAGGACTGTTACTAGCAAGTGAGGCACGAGTTGTACTCTCTGTCTTTTAGGGGCCAGCTCTTACATCTTAAGAGTTTCTGCCACAGCTTTGTGATTCTATCCTTTTGCAAAACTCTGGTGCTGTCTCTCTGTCCCAGTTTGAGTATGGTTTTCTTTGGAGGGGATTGGAGCCCAGTATGGTTTGTTGTTCATTTGTTAAGTTGTGTCCAACTCTTTGCAACCCCATGAACAGCAACACCCCAGGCTTCTCTGTCCTTCACAATCTTCTGGAGTTTGCTCAAACTCATGTCCATTGAGTTGATGATGTCATCCAACCATCTTATCCTGTGTCGCCCCCTCCTCCTCCTCCTCCCCTCAATCTTTGTCAGCATTAGCGTCTTTTCTGAATTGACTGTTCACATCATCTGCCGAAGTACTGGAGCTTCAGCTTCAGCATCAGCCCTTTCAATGAACATTCAGGGTTGATTTCCTTTAGGAGTGACTGGTTTGTTTTCCCACTGTCCAGGCAACTCTGAGGAGTCTTCTCCAGCACCACCCGGCTGCCAGCTGTTAGTGGTCTGGGTCTTGGGTCAAGTATTCAGGAAGATAGATCTGAGTAGAAGTTAGCCAACAGCAAGTCGGATGGCCTTGGTCTTGTGTCCATTTCTTCATAAATCAGCAGAGGTGCTGGTTGTGTCCTGAGACATCAGTGTTTGTTGCCATTCTGGGCAGGGGAGGGAGGTGGGAAGGGAGCAGATTATCTAGAAGGACCTATGTGACGGAGAGAGATCCCACTAGAAAACGTAGGTGCTGTGGGACCAGGGAAACAGGTTAATTTGGCCTTACTAAGGTTGGCAGGCATTTTACTTTCAGATTTTTCTTTTTTTCCTTTTAATTCCATTGTGATGAAAAAAGAAGGACTAGCAATTTGGTTGCTGAACAGGATCTGCTGGCTTTAAGGAGATAATGAAATATAAAACAAATTTTCTTCCTTATGGTGAGGCCAGCATTGTTTTATTAAAATGTAAGAAAACTGCAGTCCAAATATTTATATCCTCAAGGTTCGGGGCGGGGTACAGAGCTTTGAAAAGGGACCCTTTTTGTCAATTAAGATAAATGCTTTTGTCTTCAAAGATAAAAAGTCTTGAGATAATGAGGTTAGAAAATTCAAGTTTGGCTTTTTTTGTTTTGTTTTTTTTTTGGAGGGTGCCATGTGAGGGGGAGGCATAGAGAGGTAATTGTTTGGCTGAGGTGAAATAGACCTTTAACACATAACTGGGTTTTACTGCAGTTTGGTGAATCTTAAATAAAATACAGAGTTTTAGGCTTGGATGTCTTGTCAAGTATTTGTCAATGAGAAGCATTTTGACATTTGGTAACTGGGTATCTTAAAAAGTGCTTTGTTAACATCTTTTTATGCTTCTACTCTGCTACTCATACTCTCAAAGAGAAATAATGGAAGAGTTTTGTTTTGTTTTGTTTTTCCCTGCGATTTTCAGTCTATGATCTCTCTGTAGGTACTATTGTTTCAAGAGAATGGTGAAGAAATAAATTAGTCATACTGGCTCCCCAGTTTCTTGCTTCTGAGCCGTCTTTAGATAATGCTCCACTTGCATCAAGCTCAGCTTCATATATCCCTTCCTGTTTCCCAAGGGAGGAAGCGACTCATTTTCATGTGGCCACATGGGTTCCTTGCTGCTGAGCTGAGCGGAGGTCACCACTGTGTCAGTCCTCAGACAGGAAAGTGTTAGCCATCCAAGTATTACCGTTTCAGCCCTTCCCACCTTGGGCCTGCCAACATTCTTTCTGTAGTTAGCACAGAATGTTCATTTCAGAAAGGCAAATGGCCAATTCAGAGAAGACAAGTAGACAGAATTCCATGTCTGCTTCTGTCGGGGGGAAAAAAAAAGCTTTCCTAGTCATTCATCCTTCCTTTTCTCCAAAGGCTCTTCTCTTCTACAGGGTGGGGACCTGTCAGCAGTGAAAAGGAGAGCAGGTTCACCCTAAAATAGAGTGCTGAGCACTTACTGTTGACTTGTATGATGTGGATGTCTTTCTGAATAAATATGAGCCTCTTTTGTGGGTTTCCTTGGGCATTCAAACCAACCCTGCAGCCAGTGAGCTCTGACACGGGCTTCTGTGATAATCTAGATTTGAATGTGGTGTAGGTAATAGAATCACATTGGTTGGCTTGGTTGATCAGCAGTCAGCATGGCTTGTGTGGCTCCCCTCAGGTCGACTGTAAATATCAGGCAAAAATCCAGCCATGATTTTGTCACCCAAACAAAACGGCATCACCCTCAGTCCTGGCATAGAAGGCCAAAGGAATAGGGACTAGCACATTGAGATAGGTCCCTGCCTTGTATTCATGATCAGTCAGGGAACATGATAATTTTTAGTCTACTATCTAGGATGTGTTTTATTCCATAGCAGTGGCTGTCAGATGGTGATACTTTGGCCATCGGAGACTATCCCAACCTTCACTTTCCAAGACTGTTGGCTTCTATAGTTTGAAATATGATACTGCATATAATCTCTCCTAGCATCAGTTTAGTTGAAGTGCTTCTTGGAGGTTCTATCAAAAAGACTAGTTTATTTGTTTTATTTGCTTGACTTCTAAAAAATTGAAGTTAGTTGATTTTTTATTGGAGTTCATAGTTCGTTTACAATATTGTGCTAGTTTCAGATGTACAGCAAAGTGCCTCAATTATATATATATATATATATATATATATATTTCAGATTATTTTCCATTATGGGTTATTACAGGAGGTCCAGTATTGTTCTCTATGTTGCACAGTAAATCCTATTACGTGTCTGATTTATATACAGTGGTTTGTTAATCCTATACTCTAATTTATCCTTCTACACCACTTTTCTCTTTGGTAAGCATAAGTTTGTCATCTATGTCTATAAGTCTGTTTCTGCTTTGTATATATATTCATTTGTATTTTTTTATATTCCACATATAAGTCATATCATATAATGTTTGTCTTTTTCTCTTTGACTTACTTCATTTAGTATGATATTCTCTAGGTCCATCTGTGTCGTTGCAAATGGTAGTATTTCATTCTTTTATATGGCTGAGTAATACTCCATTGTGTGTATGTGAAGGGGAGCACAACTGGTCATCTATTAATGGGCATTTGGGCTGCTTCCATGACTTGGCTCTTGTAAATAGTGTTACTATGAACATTGGGGTGCGTGTGTCTTTTCAAATTAGTTTTTGTCTTTTCCAGATATATTCCCAAGAGTGGGAATGCTAGATCATATAGTAGCTCTGTTTTTAGTATTTTGAGGAACCTCCATGCTATTTTCCATAGTGTCTGTACCAATTTACACTCCCACCAATAGTGTAAGAAGGGTCCCTTTTCTCCACACTCTCTTCAGCATTTATTATTTGTAGACATTTTGATAATAGCTATTCTTAACCGGTGTGAGCTGATACTTCATTGTAGTTTAAATTTGCATGTGTATAATAAGTAACAATATTGAGCATCTTTCATGTCTTCATTGGAGGAATGTCTTTTTAGGACTTCTACTCATTTTTTGATTGGGTCGTTTTTTTTTGATGTTGAGTTGTATGTTTTGGAAATTAACCCTTTGTCAGGCACATTGTTTCCAAATATTTTCTCCCGTTTCATAGGTTGTGTTTTTGCTTTATTGATGGTTTCCTTTGCTATGCAAAAGCTTTTAAGTTTAATTAGGTTCCATTTGTTTACTTTTGTTTTTATTTCTTTTGCTTTGGGAAAGTGACCTAAGAAAACATTGCTACAATTAATGCCCAAAAATGTTTTGCCTATTTTCTCTTCCAGGAATTTTATGGTGTTATGTCTTATATTTAAGTCTTTAAGCCATTTTGAGTTGATTTTTGTGTATTGTGTGAGGGTGTGTCCTAACTTCACTGATTTACATGCAGCTGTCCAGCTTTCCCAACACTAGTTCCTGAAGAGATTTTCTTTTCCCCTTTATTTATTTCTGCTTCCTTTGTTGTAGATTAACTGACCATTGGCATATGGGTTTATTTCTGGGCTCTCTCATCTGTTCTGTTGATCCATACATCTGTTTTTATGCCAATAGCATGCTGTTTTGATTATTGTAGCTTTGTAATATTGTCTTAAGTCTGGAAGGGTAATGCTTCCAGCTTTGATTTCTTCCCCCTTCTCCTCCAGGATTATTTTAACAATACAGGGTCTTGTGAGGTTCCATATAAATTTTAGGAATATTTGTTCTAGTTCTGTGAAAAATGTCATGGGTTATTTGATGGGAATCATGTTAAATCTATAGATTGCTCTGGGTAATCTGGCCATTTAAACATTACTTCTTCTAGTCCACAAGCATGGGATATCTTTCCATTTCTTTGGGTCATCTTCAGTTTCCCTTATCTGTGTCTTATAGTTCTCAGCATATAGGTCTTTCACCTAATGACTAGGTTTATTCCTAGATATTTTGTTTTCTGATGCAATTTTAAAATGGATTTTTTGTTTTTTTAACTTTCTGGCATTTCATTGTTACTGTAAACAAATTCTGAATATTAATCTTGTATCTTTGTACTTTGCTGAATTCATGTATTAGTTTTAATAGTGTTTATGTGGGGTCTTTAAGTGACATGACTTTTTAAAATTTCAACCAATATTGTCCCTGTCATAAAGAGTAGAGCAACTCTTTTGAATTAAGACCATGTTCCATATGGAGCCAAGCTGTTCCATTTTTGGCTATATTCTTCATCCAAGCTAATCAATTGCTCCACTAACTCTGTGCCTCAACTTTCATCTGTAAAATGGAAATAATAATAATACCTACTTTATAGAGTCATTATAGACATTCACTGATGGAGTGCATGTGGGATATGCTCAAGACTAGTGCCTGGCACCACAAGAAGTACTCAGAGATATTAGGTGGGTTTCTTTGTTGCCTTTTTTTTTTTTTAATTGCTGAAGCCACTCAGACAGCACTGTCCAGCAGCAACAAACAAGCCACATATATCATTTTAAATTTTCTGATAGCCACACTAAAATATTTAAAGATAAACAGGTGAAATTAATTTTAATAATATGTTTTATTTAACCTCATGCATCCAAAATACTATCGTTTCAATGTGTAGGACTAGCCGCATTACCAGCAGAATGGCCATGACTGCTGATGGTTGGGCCTCTCATATTTATCTCAAGGCCATAACAACCGATGAATCACGTAATTCAAAGAGTTTCTCTTCCAACACTACACAACGTGCAGTGATTTAAACAAAGACTTTCTTTTAATAGTGAGTGAAGATGCTATTATTAGCCCATAACAGGTAGGTTTCATTGTTAATTATGGTTAAATCCTCTTCTTTCTGTAGAAGGCCTTTCTATAATCACCTTCACCCAAAACTGTCCATAGCTGCAGGGAGAGAGCACAGCCTGCAGGCATGGAGCATTCTCAGATTTTATTTTTATAGCCATGGTTCAATAAGTAAAACTTGGAATGCTCCAGGCTACTGGGAATTTCATATTCCCTCATTATTATCTTGTTTACTTATGCAGCAACCAAACCATACATACCTCTTAAATGTATGACAAAACTCACGTCCCCATGACCTTAGGTGTGACATTATGGATCCTAATGTTTACCCTGGAGTTTATTATTATTCTTATAATGGACTCTAGCTTGGTTTAATTGCCATTCTATATACAGCCTATAAAATATGGTGCACATCAGCCTTTCCGTGGTTGGTAATTACATTACTTTTGATTTTCTCTCATTTGCCCCCTTCAACCATGATAGTCTTCTCCCACATCTTATGGACCAGATCTTACAAACAGTATGAATAGTTTTCAAATTTCCTTTGACTCAAACTGACAGATTAAAAACTAATTATTCTCTGTAATGTTTTTACAATGAAAACTTAAGTTGAATTGATTTATATACACTTCCAGCCAGCACATTTGCAATTCAAGGTTAAAATTGTTCTTGAAACATCACCAGTTAAAATGCAATTACAACTCCCCAAGCAGGGATAAAAGAAGGAAATGTTTTACATGTTCACTTCAAAAGTTAAAAAGTCAATTTAATATTACAGAAATAAAAACTTTCATTTATTTTCCCTAAATGATAAAGAGTTCGTTAATTATATTCAAGGTAAATCCAAGTGTGTTTATTACATGCCTCTGGAAAAGAATAAGGGAAAGAAAAGTACAGGCTTGGTGAGGTGAATCTGTTTTCCGTTTCCCCTCCTGTCTTGTTCATAATTCCTGATTCTTCCCGTGTTGGGTTGCAGACCGTGTCTTTGCAGAGTGCAGAACAATGTGAGTAGATGTATACTGCCAGTAGTGAAATGGCAGTAGTGGGTGCCCTGCATGGTAGGGTCTTTGGAGGGCAGCTAAAAGGAATGGTTTAGGGACGTCTGTACTAACATCAAATTCCGTTTGTCCACTACAGTGTTGCTGTTCCGGTGAATAATACTGAAGCCGTTACGCGTGTGGCACAAAGTGACTGAAAGTGTGAAAAGCAGAGTCACATAGACCCAGGTTTCTAATCCTCACTTCACCTCTCAGTTTCTGTGTGATTCTGAGCAAGTGACTTAATGTCTCTAAGCCCAAGTTCCTACTCAGTCAAAACAATATAATACAAAACAATAAAAAACGATGGTAATACCGCCAACAGTACTGGATTTATATGAGGATAAAGTAGGAGAAAGCAGATAACATTCTTAGCACAGTGTGCCTAATCAACGCTCAGTAAATATTAGTTTCTAGTGTTAGTGATATCATAATAACATTATGAATAATGTCACTCTAATGTTGTTATTTTGAGCCAAGACTAAGTTAGCAAAACAGTGTTTATGAAGGGCTTGACAAAGGTACCTGGCACATAATGAGTTTGATGAGATGCAAATATTCATGATACATATACATGGACACATTATATATATATACAGTGTATATGTAATGACATTATACATGTAACTACATATGTATTGTTTACTATATATATGTATCATATACATTGTTAATATATATGTCTATATGTACTGTAAGAAAAGAAAAGGAAAAAGAAGCTGCCGAGAACTTCTTATGGTTGTTGTAAGCTTAGCACACAATCATAGTTACTACATTCTTCACAAAATAATAATAGTAATGACAGGTGGCACAGTGGTAAAGAATCCAGCTGCCAGTGCAGGAGACGCAGAGGACTGGGTTTGATCCCTGGGTTGTGCAGATCCCCTGAAGGAGGAAATGGCAGCCCATTCCAGTATTCTTGCCTGAAGAATCCCATGGACAGAGGACCCTGGTGAGCTACAGCCGTGGGGTCGCAGAAGAGCCAGACACGACTTATGCACTGATGCATGCGCTAATGACAGTCATATTTACTGAGTACCTTTTCTGTGTCAGGAATTATTCCAGGCAGGAAAATGTTTACTGATAATACCTGTCGAAAGGTGGTGGACCAAGGTACATTTGAGAAGGATCCCGTGTACATTTTAGAAGGATCACTGTGAATGGACGCCCTGTGAATGGCGTCCCATGGAATCCAACAAAGTCAGGGTCCTGGTGGTGGCCAGGTTTACCTTTAGCAACTGTGGGTTTCAAGGCAAGGGTGAGGACTCAGGGACAACATGCAACAGCTGTGTGATGAGCTGCAGAAGTTGTCTTGTCCAGATGACCGCTGACCTCCTGCCCAAGTGAAAAATATAGGTTCCCCTTGCCAGTCTGGAGACCATGAATGCTTCCACTGAATGGCCAAGCATGCCTGTCACCAGCAGGAGAGGCCACTGACAATTTTTATCCAACTGAGAGGAGAGACAGAGTTTTCGTAAACGCTGCCAATACCGAAGGACATTTATTAGATGAGCCTGCTAAGCTTGTCCTCCTTTTTTCTTCTTTTATGCGACTGTCAAGAGAAGCTATGATCCAGGTGACAATATAATATCGCCCAGGTCATCAGTTCACTCTCAGAACCATCACGTCCTTCCTTTGAAATCTTCGGGCAAGTTGAGTTAATGACAAGGATGTGGCTGAGCTTTTAAGCCATTGCATGTCATTAAACTGTAAGAGCACTTTGAGCAAAATCACTTCTGTGTTGAATTCAGAACCTGCCTCTTTTTACAGTTATATGACTAATTCTTTCCTGAGGCATCAGAAATAAACTTTTCAGGAGTACTAAATGAGAGCTGTGAAAGAAGCAAGTATTCAAGAGAATACACAGACCTTGGAGTCACATTGCTGAGGGTCTCCCAGGCCATCCTTTCCTGGCATCCCAGAGATGAAAGTATTTGATGACAGATGGCTGTCCCTTCTAAAAAATTTCTGGTCTAACTTTCTATGTATGACAGCCCACTCTTCTTTTAAAAAAAAAAAAAATCACCCTGAAGTTAAGGAATTCCTTCCTCTATTCAAATCACGTCTCTTAAGGCTTTAATGCAAACCAATTTTCTCTTATTTGGCCTTCTCTGGACGTGGATAAGAGCTGGTCATCATCTTTCACATACAAGGCCTTTAATCAAATTACTCCTTACTTGCCTTTTCTTCAGGCAAAACAATTCCTCTTCCTTTAACCTTTCCACACAGGATTGTGCTCCTTCCCTTTCATCATGTTGGTTGGTCTTTCCCTTGACTGCCTCCAGAAGGTCTTTGGTAATTCCTTTCATGTAATTTTTAGGAGTTATTTTCTCTGAGAAAATCCTGAAAGCTCCTCTCACTTTGAGACGCTTTCAGTTCTGATTTTGGGAGTCTCTACCAAGTGTGTGCACCTTGCTAGGTTGAGTTGATTTTTCCCTTTCAGCACCTCCAATTATTTTCATCTGAATAGGTCACCTTTGGACAGAGTAAACAGTCCAGTTTTCGTAATTCTGCTTTTATGGCCTTTCTCCCTTCATGATACATAAACAGGGACCATCAGAAGGAAGAATGGAAGAAAGACAAATTCTAAATAGCAACCACATGAGTTGTTAGAAGTTTTATGAATTGTAGAGAACTAGAATAAAAGGGGAATAACAGGCTACTTTTGCATGGAAGACCACCCTGCTTCTATTCCCTTGGGGAAAAAGCAGAAAAGGTTTCATGGTTTATTATCACTTTCCATGTGCAGGAGAATTGGGAGAGGAGGTGGAATGATGAGTGAATCCGTATACTTAAATGATTTTTCTTGACAGTGTAAATTCAGTGCCTTTTCAGGCAAAGAGAGGAGTTTCAGACTGTAAGCCAGTCATTTTCTGTCATTCTGTGAGGCTGTTAGAGAAACACTGGGGTTCGTTCCAGGCTTCAAGACGCCCATCCAGAAATCCTGGTCCTCATTCTCTTATTGTCCATTGGCTTAACCACCTCCTGGTCCTGTTAAGTTTAGGGAAGCCACTCCATCTCAGCTTGGGAAGCGGTTTTCTATTTTCCCTTGTAATTCCGTCCTGCAGAAAGCATTCTGATTTGGCATTCAAGGAGCCGGTTGGGCCAGAAAGAGTTCGTTCAGTTTCTCTATTTATTTCATTTTTAACGGCAGCTCAAGGAGTTGGTGTTTTGGTGGCTGGACATTTTACGTTATGCTCCATTTCTTTGGTTACAAGAGTATCTTTGTGGCCCATTGAGAACAAATCTCTGTCACTTAGCCCCTGTTCTATTCCTCTTATATAATAGAATGATCTTTTCTAAAAAAAAAAAATTATTGGAGTATAGTTGCTTTACAATGTTGTTAGCTTCTGCTGTACAGCAAAGTGAATCAGCTCTACTTATACATGTGTCCCCTCTTTTGAAGATTTCCTTCCCATTTAGGTCACCACAGAGCATTGGGTACAGTTCCCTGTGGAGATGCTCGTTAGTTACCTGTTTTATACATAGTAGTATATACATGTCTCCCAGTTTCCCAGTTCATCCCACTGCCACCCTTTACCCCTTGCTGTACATACATGTGTTCTCTACCTGTGTGTCTCTATTCTGCTTTGCAGATAGGTTCATCTGTACTATTTTTATAGATTCCATATGACCTTTTTTATGCTATGCAGAATGTTGAGGGCCACAAAGAATCCTTTTTGGTAGTATAAATAGGATCCTGAAGTCCTGAATTTTTCTTTGATTTCCCCTAAAAGTTTAGACAGCAGTCTTGAGGAAAATGTTTCCTCGTAATATTTATAATAATGACACCTAATCTTTACTACGGACTTACTGGCTGCTTCATAGATTTTAATCTTTTTAACAACCTTAAGAAAGGCAGTACTAGTATCATATCCATTTTATAGATGAGGAAACCTGTTACAGAAAGCTTGAATAATTTGCTTATGGATTACCCATCTGGTAAATGTTGAACTTCAGTAGTTTAACCTGCACATCATGGGCTTGTCAGCTTTGTGACTTAGTAACTGTATCCCTAGTATATAAGAAGGTACTTAGTAAGAATTATTGATAAATTGCGAATATTTCTAAAGCTCCTCTGTTCCTGGAACTGTTTTAATGACCACGCATGGATAATCTCATTTACTGCTGACCCAAACCCTATCCGGTCGATGTTGCAGTGATTCTCACCATTTCACCAACGAAGATTTGAAGCTCAAGAGAAGTTAAACAACTTTCTCAGGGTCACAGAGTTGTTGAGCCATTGAGCTAGAATTCCCACCCAGGAAGTCTGAGTCTCAAACTAGCAGTTTCACTATATAACTCTGTGCTGCTTCCTGTGATACGGAAGTTCGTTCTTGCCAGGGGTTGGGGCAGGGATGGCTGGGGGGTTGCTGCAGAAAGACCCGGCCTCTTGTCTGAGACACGAGCTGCAAGAGTTCTAAGCACCTTCCAATGAAGTGTTTTCCTTTTCAGTTGACAGAAAAGAATCCGCAGACAGATAAGCCCACGGGCAGTGATGCCAGCAGGCAGCCTGTGTCTGGCTGAGTTTGTCCCATTCGACTTCGGGCACCTCCCAGCGCCTTGTGTTCTCATCACCCCTCCTGGCTTTGGACCATGTAGCCTTCTAACCAAATCTCTTTTTTTCTCCTTTTCTCTGGTTCTATGTTCAGCTCGAGGCTTTTTATTCCATCTTCACCACGGAGCAGCAAGACCACGTCAAGTCAGTGGAGTATCTGAGAAATAACTTCCGGCCACAGCAGGGCCTGAATAACAGGGTGGTGTACAAGTCTGCCGTTCGTGACGCCTGGAACCACGACATGACGGACTTCTTAGAAAACCCACTGGGGACGGAAGCCTCTAAAGGTACATTTGGATTCAGTGCCCTTGCCCAGAGGAAGATTTCTTTATCATAAATTATTTTAAGTGAAAAGGAGTTCGGAACCAGCCAAGAATTGGAACTTGGCATTAAAAGCATGTTTCTCTGCTGAAAGAGACTTGTCTGGGTGATAAATAGAAGCATTTGTGGGAATAACTTCAGTTAAATAGATATGTTCAGAATTGCCCTTTTGACTAGCGAAATATCAGTCCTTCTCTCTGTAATTTGACCTTGTAGCGTCAGCACTAAACTTGTTGATGTGTTAAAGCTTTTTGGTGTCTTACTTTTTAACTGTTTGCCTGCTGCAATCAGGTGTTTGAGCTCAAACATCAGAACCTCAGACTTGCTTTCAACACCCCAGTCTTCAGCTTTCTTACTAACTTCTATACTAGGCAAGAAGTCCCCTTCCAGCTCTCCACCTCCACCAGACATCACGTAACCTTTTAGATCTATGGTTTAACAGTTCAATTCCCAGATCTGAAAAACATAAGTTTCATAACTTGCTTGTGTCCTAATCTTTCTCCATTTCTCCTTTCTCATGGGAAACGGTCATGAATTTCTCTCCCAGGAAATTGGAAAGTCTGATTCTACCCTCATAGCCCAACCTTCAAGCTCTGTGATTTGTCATAAAATCATAGAGCTCAGGAAACCCTTGAAGGAATAAGGCTTGTCAAAGTCCCAGTATTTGGAAGGGAGGAAGGAAAAAGAAGGTATTTCCTTTGGGTTTGAAGAAATGGGTCTTTCCCAAGCCAGTTCTCTTTTGAAATAATGAGCTTGGGTGATGTGGGAAGCGTTTATGTCATTTACTGACGTTGACAGTTAGACTGTGGTATTTTTAGCATCGTGAGTTATATGCAAGGGCTTTATTTCAGGAGTGTGCATACCCCTACCTCCAGTAAAAGGAACCAGTTTACTGGCATATGACCTTTATAGGAACAAGAGGAGTGAGTTGATATTCCAGAAATAACTGCATTGATGTGCCCTTTGATGATAAGAATGAGCCCATTTTCCAGGCTCATGTATCTGCAAAGGAGCTAAAAGAAGAGGAAAGGGAGCTTTAACAATGTGATCATCTCCTTCCTGTCTGTGTACTTTTGTCAGAGGACGGTGTGAAGAAGCTGGTCTGGCCAGGTTCCGTCAAGACATACTTGAGAATCAACTAATTTGGGGCTGACACTTTGTCAAGGGCCTCATTTATCAACTGGGAACAGCAGGAAGGTTGAGAAGCACGCAAACCTGTAAACTATCTTGGATTGGACTGGCATGAAGAACCTCATTTGGCCTTTTTTTTTTTTAATCCAAGTTAAAAATAAAGCAAACGGCCAAACTGTAAAGCTTTCTCCCAAGAGAACATGCTTGGGGAAAGCTCTTAGGGCTGACTATGTTGCAAGAGGTGGGACGTTTGGAGGATGGGGAATTTATATCACAAGTGAGTATAGGACCTGATAGCTTGGAAATGCTGACGTTATGACAGTTACAAAGTTCTTTCCTGATAGATGGGCTTGAGCATCTGATATACCAGCTGTGCAGAGAGGGTGCATAGTCCTTCTTACCCAAGGAAATTAGAGAGGACACTGGTTTCCATTGCATTAAATTGTCAGAGTGGGCAGTATCCTCCACCATATGGGCTTTCTCTGATTTTGAGCAGAACCAAGGACCCATCCTTAGAGGGAATCAGTTCTTCATCTTACAAGGTTACAGTGATCATGGTGTGCATCCATTGCTGACTCTTAAGATGTTTGAATATTAAAATGTTTTGTGATCTTTCTAGAGACAGAAATGTAGACAGTCTTCTTTTTAATTTTTTTAGCATAGTGTTGGAGTGTAACCTACAGAAACGTGCACACACAGTATGCATACAACTTGATGACTTTTCAGAAACTGAATATACTTGAGTGACACACACCCAGATCCAGAAACTAACATCACATCAGCTTCCCAAAGCACATTCCTCTCCCCATTCCTAGTCACTGCCCGTTCCCAAGGATAACCATGGTCATAGTCTTGCCTCCTGATCAGTTTCGTATAAATAGAATCAGTTCACCAAGTTCTTTTGTGTGAATTGCTTCTGTGCTTTACACTGCTTTGAAGAGTCACCTATGCTATTTCATGTAGTTGTAGTTTGTTCTTGTTGCTGAATTTCAGTGTGTGACTATCCCTGAATTTATCCATTTTAATATACATGAATTTGTAGATTTATTTTCATGTTTTGGTAATTATGCAAGTTTGTTTTTTCTAATTACTTATTTGGCTGTGCCGGGTCTTGGCTGCTAAACATGGAATCTGTTTAGTTGTGGCCTGGGAACCCTTAACTGAAGCATGTTGGGACCTAGTTCCCTGACCAGGGATCAACCCCGGGTCTCCTGCATTGGGAGCACGGAGTCTTAGCCATCAGGGAAGTTCTTGAACATGCCTTTTAACCAGCATGTGGACACATCTCTGTTGGTTATGCACCCTGTAGTAAAATGACTATAGCCTAAGGATACATGTATGTTTGGATCTGATTAGATACTGACCAGTTTCCCAGAATGACCTTATGTTCCACTTTACAATTCTGTCAGTGATGTAAGAAAGTTTTCTATTTTTTTAATGCTTTTTTCAAGGCCTGATTTACATATCATAAAGTTCAGGTGTAGTGAATGTGCAATTCAGTGATTTTTATCAAACTTACACTTGTGCAGCCATTACCACGTCTACTCTTAGAACATTCTCTTCACCCCAGCGAGTTCCTTCATGCCTGTTTACAGTCAGTTCTTTCTCCTAACCTCAGCTCTGCTTTTGACTTTAGGATTTTAGGATTTATCCATGTAGTGGATCAGTAGCTCATTTCTTTTTACTGCTGAATAGTATCCCTGTTTGTTTTAAAATAACAGCTTTATTGAGATTTAATTCACATGCCATATAGTTTACTCTTTTGCAGTGTACCCGTCAGTGGTATTCTGTATTCACAAAGCTATGTGATCATCACTAGTATCTGCTTCAGGACTTTTCGTCACCCCCAAAAGAAATTCCATCCCTCTTAGCAGTCACTCCTTTTTCTCCCATGCCTGCTTCCTGCCCAGGCCCAGGAAACCAGTAATGTGCTTTTTGTCTGTATGGAGTTGCCTGTTATGGAGATTGCTCATAAATGGGATCCTCCAATACTTGACTTTTTCGTCTCTAGCTTCTTTCACTTAGCATCATATTTTCAAGATTTATCCATATTTGCACATGTGTCAGAATTTCATTTCATTTTATGAACAAACTATACATCATTGTATGAATATACCACATTTTGCTTATCCGTTTGTCAATAGATAGATCCCACTTTGGGCTCATTATGAATATTGTTGCTTTGAACATTCGTTTTCACATTTTTGTGTGAATGAATGTTATCATTTCTCTTGGATATAAGCCTAGGAGTGGAATTGCTGTGTCATAGGGCAACTCTATGTTTTCATTTTTTTTAAGAACTGCCAAGCAGTTTTCCCAAAGCAGCGGTGCCCGTCTACATTCCTGTCAGCATCATGTGAGGGTTCTGGTTTCTCCACATCTTCACCAACACTTGTTAAATATCTCTTTTGTTGTAGTCATCCTAATGGATATGAAATAGTATCTCTCTCTAGTTTTGATTTGCACTTTCCTGATGACTACTCAATGAACTCCGGGAGTTGGTGATGGACAGGGAGGCCTGGCGTGCTGCGATTCATGGGGTCACAAAGAGTCGGTCACGACTGAGCGAGTGATCTGATCTGATCTGATCTGATGACTACTGATGTCCCTGTTTTTTTTAATATTTATGTGTTTACTTGGCTGTGCCGGGCCTTGGTTGTGGCACACAGGATGTTTTTACTTGCAGATGTGGAATCTGTAGTTGTTACATGCAGGTTCTTTTAGTTGCAGCGTGTGAGCTCTTTAACTGCAGCATATGGGACCTAGTTCCCCAACCAGGGATTGAACCAAGGCCCCTTACATTGGGAGCGCAGAGTCAGCCACTGGACCACCAGGAAACTTGCTTCCCTATTGCATTTAAATAATGTTTCTATTTGTTTTAAATGCCATAGAACCATGGTCCACATGACCGAATGTTCCTCCTTGTATCCCGCAAGAAAACTCAGGTATTTTCATGGCACCAAAGGCTGAAAGCCAGCTACCAGTGCTGACAATTATTCGGAATCCTGGAGGGCTTCGATTATCAAGCTTAGTGATCTGAATAGAGAAGAGCCAATACAAAGGAAGAGTCCCTTTATAGATTTTTGGCTGTGCTAGGTCTTCATTGCTGTGTGGGCTTTTCTCTAGCTGTGGCAAGTGGGGGCTGCTCTCTAGTTGCAGTGTATGGGCTTCTCATTTCAGTGGCTTCTCTAGTGGGAGCAAAATCTCTAGGGCATGTGGGCTTGCATAGTTGCAGCTCCAGGGGTTTAGAGTGTACACTCAATAGTTGTGACACTTGAACTTGGTTGCTCTGTGGAATGTAGAATCTTCTTGAATTAGGGATCGAACCCATGTCTCCTACACTGGCAGGTGGATTCTTTACCATTGAGTCACCAGGGAAACCCAGTAAGCTTTTTTGATCTAGGACCAGGTATTGGGCCATGTGATCTCTTGTTGCAACTACTCAGCTCTGCCTTTGTAGCATCAAGGCAGCTGCAGACAGCACATAAATGAGTAGGTGTAGAAAATGTCTTCTAATAAAACTTTATTTGTAACAATAGGTGGCAGTCCAGATTTAGCCACGGAACAATAGTTTACATACCCCTGCTCTTGGGGATGGCTCAGACTTAGACGGAGAAATCCAATCTTAGGCGTGTTTGAAAGTATTTTCATGGTGGCCATGACTGTGAAAGTGTCCATGGCTTGGTTCTGCCTTTCCAAGACACTGCAAGAGGTTTATTAGCTTGGTAACCACTCACTGACCAGTCCACCCTAAGATCTGCTCATCTTCCACTCCAGATGTATAAGCAGAGCCTCAGTAGACTGAGCCCCACCTCCCTCGTTCGCTGGCTGTGATCATCAACTGGTGTTCATTGAGCAGCACCGTGGAGGAGGCTGCCTGAGTTAAGGTGCCCCCATCCTGCCCTTCTGTCAGGATGATCTGACATACTGGAACAGAAAAAGCAGAATCAAGCTTTCAGACCCAAGCAGGAGATGCATGGCCGCACACGACACCCAAAGAGGGGGAAACGTCACCCTAATCTTGTACTGATGCCTGAGACAGACTTAGAATGGATATCATCTGTAAAAAAATATAAAGCTCTAGTTTCCAGGAAATGGAAACAATATTTAGGCTCAGTGATTGTTCACGGGACATCCAAGTCACCACTCTGCCCTTTGTCAGTAAATAACGTGGATAGACTTTCAGATTTAATGGGCTGTCATTTTAGTTACTCTTAACACATCTCGAGCATATGGAAGAGCACGTCGGTGATGAAGTGCTGAATACTGTCTATTGTGAAAGCTTTTGGAACAGTGAACAGAGAAAAATAACTTTCCTTCCAACAACATGAAACATATGGGTTATTAATGTAATGAAACCTGTTCAAACCACAGTGGAATCAAAACCACTTGATCTGATAATGTGATTTGATGGCTTAATTAAAATGACATTGAATAATGTAATAAAAGCAAAGGAAGAGGACAATGAGCTGCCAGGGTCCTGCCCAGTCTCCTAAAACCACTGCCATGGTGTTTGGAGAATGATTTTTTCTTTTTTTTTTTTTTTTTTTTTTTTTGCTGATGGAGGAATCTCTTTGTTAGCTATATTTTTAGTGCTAAAGATTGCTTCCTATCTTGGTTAAAAGGCAGTTTTTAAGGACATGTACCAGTGTGAGAATGCCTAAGTAACTAGTCTATTTTAAATCAGAACACATCGAGAAAGAGCATCCCGCTTTCCACCCAAATTAGCAAACAATGAAGTAAATCCATGTTGCTTTTCAAAAGAGTTTGACATTGAAATCATGGTTTTCTGCTATTTTGGGAGAAAATATTAATGTTGTTCTATTTTCAGTTTAATCATTTTTACTCACCAGATTAATGAGCTTGAATCAGTTTATCTTCATAAAAGAAATTCTGATATGAGCACTTAATTCCTTTGTAGGCAGCTGCGCTCCCAGAAACTCTTCCCAAAAGTTACCTTAGTACTTCTAGAAAGTTCAGCTTAGAGAAGTATAAGGAAAATAACATTTTAAATGCAGCCCCTTAGAAGATTGTTACCTGTCTTCTTTAAAAAGTGGCTTCCCTGGTAACTCAGGTGATAAAGAATCTGCCTGCAATGCAGGAGACCCCAGTTCAATTCATGGGTTGGGAAGATCCACTGGAGAAGGGATAGGCTACCCACTCCAGTATTCTTGGGCTTCCCTGGTAGCCCAGCTGGTAAAGAATCTGCCCACAATGTGGGAGACCTGGGTTCAATCCCTGGGTTGGGAAGATTGGAGAAGGGAACAGCTACACACTCCAGTATTCTGCCCTCTAGAATTCCGTGGATGTATATAGTCCATGCGGTCACAAAGAGTTGGACATGACTGAGCAACTTTCACTTTCACTTTTCTTTAAAAAGTAACTATTACTAGCTGTTACTTTATATTCTTGGAAGTGATTAAGAAAGAAAGAAAGAAAGTGAAGTTGCTCAGTCCTGCCTGACTCTTTGCGACCCTGTGGATAGTAGCCTGCACCAAGCTCCTCTGTCCATGGGATTTTCAAGGCAAGAGTACTGGAGTGGGTTGCCATTTCCTTCTCCAGGGAATAAGAAAGAAGTAAAAAGAAAAAAAAAAAAAAAGCCTGGTTTTTTTAAGACTCTCCAGCATCCTGGGTTCTCATACTTTTTTTTTCCTTTTTTTTCATTGGAGGGAAATTGCTGTTCTGTTCTTAGTGGCTCAGTTGTGTCTGACTCTTTGTGACCCCATGGACTGTAGCCCACCGGGCTTCTCTGTCTATGGGGATTCTCCAGGCAAGAATGCTAGAGTCGGTTTGCCGTGCCCATCTTGAAAGTGATTAAGAAAGAAGTTAAAATACAGCTGGTTTTTTAAGACTCTCCAACATCCTGGCTTCTCATACTTTTTTTTTTCTTTTTTTTTTAATTGGTGGATAATTACTTTACAATATTATGGCTTTTGCCATACATCAACATGAATCAGCCATAGATATACACGTGTCCCCTCCCTCTTGATCTCCCCTCCCACCGTCCTGCCCACACCACCCCTCTAGGCTGTCACAGAGCGCTGGCTTTGGTTCCCTGTGTCATACATCAACCCCCCACGGGATATCTACTTTACATAGGGTAATGTATATGTTTAAATGCTGTTCTCTCAAATTCTGGGTTCTCATACTGTTGAAGGTCATGCCATGTTCTATCAAACACTTTTTCATGCTCAGATATCCCATGATGATTAATTTTATGTGAATAGGTAGAGAGTTGGTATAAGTTTCCTTTGATTGGTTGGCATAAAGTTGATACTTGACATTTAACATAGCTGTAACTGCTTTGGGCTCATGTTTGTAGGCAGTGAATTTCTTTTCACGTCTCAGGCAACATCATCTACAATGAAGAGCTTTCTCTAGGAGCTCTGCCTGCTGTACCTATGGTTTAAAAGGCTACATGGGGTTTTCATGCACCAGATGCTGTCCTGGCCTTTTCAATTCATATGTGTTTTATCTAATGCTCAAAACAGCCTCTCTCAGGATTCACATTCATTTTTTCATGCACCAGATGCTATCCTGGCCTTTTCAATTCATATGTGTTTTATCTAATGCTCAAAACAGCCTCTCTCAGGATTCACATTCATTTATTAAATATTTGTTGAGCATCTCATAAGGCTGAGCAAGGAAGAAGAGTCTCTTTTGGAGCTTAAGTTTTAAGGGGAAGAAAGAAACGAACAGGTCAGCCAATGATAAAGCTCCGGTATTCGTCTGCAGATGAAATCGGGTGGTTTGCTAGGAGTGGCAGAGTGTAGCGAGGCCGTGGGGAAGCAAGCTTCCCTGGATAGGGTGGTGGTTCTAATGCTCAGTTGTGTCTAACTCTGTGACCCCATGGACTGCAGCACTCCAGGCTTCCCGGTCCTTCACTGTCTCCCAGAATTTGCATGTTCATTGAGTCGGTGATAGCATCCAACTATCTCTTTCTCTGTCATCCTTCTCCTCCTGCCGTTCAGTCTTTCCCAGCATCATGGTCTTTTCCAACCAGTCGGCTCTTTGCATCAGGAGGCCAAAGAATTGCAGCTTCACCTTCAGCATCAGTCCTTCCAATGATTGTTCAGGGTTGATTTTCTTTAGAATTGACTGGTTTGATCTCCTTGCAGTCCAAAGGGTTCTCAAGAGTCTTCTCTAGCACCACAGTTTGAAAGCATCAATTCTTCAGCACTCAGCCTTCTCTATGGCCAACTGGTGGGCTAGTCTACAAAGTTCTGAGAGGGAAAAGTCCTTTGCAAAGGCCCTGCCTGAGGCATAGGAACCAGTGAAGGTGAGATTTCAAAAGACCTTCCTTGGTAAGGGAAGACTTAAGACTATGTTCTTATAACCATGGGATGCCTTTGAAGGGTGCTAAGTAGGACTGTGGAACCATCTGACCAGGTTTTAAATCCATCACTGACTATTAGGTGAGAAATGTTTGCAGAGGACGTGGGGTGAAATTGGCAAGACAGCCAGAGGTTGATAGAAATACTCCTGGCAGGATGACATTGGTTGGATGAGGGCAGTCTAGGTGAAGGTAAAAGTCATCTGTTAGGGTTGCATTTTGTTGTAGAGTCTCTAATTTTTACTAACACTTTGGATAGAGGGTTGGTGGGGGCAAGCAAAGAGACAAATGCAGTTTTACTGTTTAACAGATGAGATAGCTGAGATTCCGAGAGAACAGGTAGTCATCCAGAGCCTCCCAGCAAGGAGGTAGAACTGAGACGTGAACCCAGATCCCTTTGTGTTCAGATACGGTGTTCTTTCTATTTTACGAGGGACTGCCAGCTCCCGTATGGATCTACAAGCAGTGGCCTCTGTTTTTAAATGTCATCAGGTAGCTTGAGCAGCACAGTTTATTACTCTTTCTCTGAATGAAGGAGCTTTAAAACTAAACATCCTTGCGGCAATCAGATACCCTTCCTAAAGATCAAGTTTATCTTCCTGAAAGGCATCGCTGGACTCTCTTTATCTGCTTGGCTTACTTTTGACAGGTTATCTTAAGTCCTCAAGGCAGGAGCTGCTGAGGCCTTGATCATAGGGTTGCTCCCAGGGAGGGTCAGTGAACCCACTTGATGGGGATGGTAGAGCCTCCTAGACTGAGGATTTTGTGCATCTTTGAATCAACAGGACCTGACACAGTTCCTAAAACATAAGCAAACAGTTACTGTTCGTTGAATGAATGAATGAATGGGGAGACGATATAAGGCCCGGTGGGTAAGAATGTAGATTTTGAAGTCAAGCACATCTGGACTCAAATTCCAGGCCAGTCGTTTACTCCTGCATGTCTTTGCTCTAGTAAGTATCTAAGCCTCTGTTTCCTTTCTGTAGCATGGAGCTAATAATCACATTTCCTTCCCTGACTTTTAAGTGAGACAGAGTACCTCGGCCCAGATACTGTCAAGGCATTGGTACCTTTCTTTGGTAGCACTTCTCAACATCGAAATTTTACATTCACGTGTGTGTTTTTTTCCCTAATACCTAGCTCTCCCACTTCCTTATAAGCTCCATAAGTGGTAAAATTGTTCCTGTGTTTTGTTTTGTGTTGGTTTTCCTTGGTTAGAGAGTGGGTGCAGTGCTCACTGCAGGCTCCACAGGAAATACTGGAATGGATGGATGCAGCTAATCTATACATGCCAAGTGGCCAGGAGTAAAAGAATGCTTGCTACAAGAGTTGGCACAGTTGAGGCATTTATAACCTAGCCCAGACTAGGTGCTGTAATGGGGGGAGCATGGCCAGGCACTTGGAGTAGGGTTCCGCACCTCTTCAAGGCTTTCCCAGTGCTTCCGTGATGAAGAATCCACCTGCAGTGCAGGAGATACAGGAGACGCGTGTTCAGATCCCTGGGTCAGGAAGATCCCCTGAAGGAGGAAATAACAACCCACCCCAGTATTCTTGCCTGGAGAATCCCACAGACCAAGGAACTGGCAGGCTACAGTCCATCGGGTCACGTAGAGTCAGATGCAACTTAGCCAGTGAGCACTTCACACCTTTCCCAGGACCTGAAATCAGAAAAGCCTCTAGGATTTGGAAAGGCATGACACCACCATGTAAAGAAGCCTTTCCTCTCAGTCCCAAGGAACAACCATGCTACCCAACTCCTCCACCACTGCCAAAAGCAGAGGAAGGAGGCGCCGAATGAGTCAGACGCTGGTGTCAGGATGCTCCCTGGCAGATCGCTTTATGGCTTGGGAGCTGCTGAGCTGATACTGGTACCAGACGCCAGCGGCCGTCTGTCATTTTCATACTTTATCGATATCCCCTAATTACTGAATCCTCTGTCTCCAGGCAGGTAGGCAGAGTTTCACCTTCAGGGCCGACATAACCACCCTCTCACAGCTTCAGCTTTTCTCTGCCCTCTAGAAAAAACCTTCCGTGATATTGGGTTTGTTTGTGTGGGCGCTGTGGTGCTTGCGAACCGCAATCTGGAAGTTAATAAAGGCCACCAGTATCCTTCCTTCCAGAGCAACATACTTCCCTTTTCTGTCGCTAACTAGCGGTTCACAGCCCAAGAAGCAGGAGGCGCCGAGATGCCTGCCTGCGTCCCGCGGAGTCCTGCGAGGAAGGTAGCTGGGAGACGGACGATTTATCTGCTCCATTCTTCCATTCATTCTTCCATGAGCAAACACAAGCTCCTTGAGATTGATTTTCTTTAGGTACAAGGAACGTGGCCCGAAACCTGGGCTTTTTCAGGGCTTATGCGGGGCTGTCTCAGCCCAGCGCCTGAGAATGTGTGTAAAGGCACAGGGCGGGGGCCCACGACGAGGCCTCTGGAATCATTTTTTTCTCTCGCTTAAAAAGAAAAAAAAAAAACGTATCCATTTATTTGGCTGCACTAGTCTTAGTGTGAACTCTTTGGTTGTAGCATGTGGCATCTAGTCCCCTGACCAGGGATCTAGCCTGGGCTCCCTGCACTGGGAATGCAGAGTCTTAGTCACCAGGCCACCAGGGAAGTCCCCATCTTTTCCTCTTTTTTTCTAAGCATAGGCAGGGTCGTCACAGTTCCTGGCTTCACTCCTGGGTCCTCTCGGGACTGGTTTTGTGATTCCAGAGCACTGGCTTGGACCCACATGAGCGTCATGGCCCGTGTCACGTGTACGGCTGTGGTAGATAAGGTGCTGTCTGCCCATGGACACTGGGTGCTAACAGGTGTTGTCTATCAAGTGCGTGGAGCCCCGTGGTTTCCATGCAAAAACGGCTTCCGAGAAGAGAGGCGCCTTCTCCATGAGGAGTATGCTGAGCATCTCAAACTTGGTTTTTGCCATTCACCTAGAAGCCCAGCTTCTCGGAGCACTGAATCTGTGTGCCCAGGGGTGGGGAGGGGGTAGCTAGGAGGCAGAAGTGGGGCTGTTGTTCCCACATGCTGCACAGGTGAGTTCCCCCCTGGGGCCCACTAGGAGCACTGTTTGATCACATCCTGGTCTCTCCCATGTAAGTGGCATTTCTGATTTCTTGGGTCCTCTTACCCAAGGCCAGTTGGATCTGCTTGAGGCCAGTCCTCAGATGTGGAAGACCCTGGACCAGACCAGAGAGGGCCATCCTTACCGAATGACCTGTTGGTACAGGTGCCATATCTAGGGATTGAAACAAGGTTTGAATTCAACCAGTGGAGCACATCCAGTGGCTTCCTTGAGCCAAAATGAGTAAGAAATGCAGATGCCAGGAATCAGATTCAGAGCTGGTAAGGTGAATGTCAGGTGAGAGCCAGAACACTCCTTTTAGATATAGTCGGTACCTGAGTGATCCCTAATTCTAAGAGGAAAAGTACTTTAAGGACCAAATTCAAGCAAAGGAGTAAAGCACTGTGACTTGCAAAGTCATAGTCATCTAGAATCAAAGATTTAAATAAAAGCCTGGCTAAACACACTAGTTGATCTATTGACACGGCCATTGGGATCACTTTAAAAGATAGCTCATGGGGTCTTAGATCTTGAGTGGTATTTAGAAAAGTCTCTCAGTACTGAGGACAGCTTTTGTTGTTCAGTCGCTAAGTTCTGTCTGCCTCTTTGCGACCCCATGGACTGCAGCACGACAGGCTTTCCTCTTCTTCACCATCTCCCAGAGTTTTCGCAAACTCATGTCCATTGAGTAGGTGATGCTGTCCAGCCATTTCATCCTCTGTTGCCTGCTTCTCCTCTTGCCCTCGATTTTTCCCAGTATTAGCATCTTTTCCAATGAGTCAGCTGTTTCTTCATGATAAACGAGACCGTAACATCATGTCAGCCATGGGAACTAGGAGACTAGTCAAGAGAAGGCCCAGCTTCAGTCTCAGGGCACTGGGCATTTGCCCACCTCAGGCCTGCAGCTTGCTTTCTGGTACCAACCCTCCGTTGCAACCCATGACTTAGAGCAAGACTGCAGGTGAAGTTAAGAGGTACCATGGAGAAACGATGCTGTGCTCAATTAAAGTGGGATGGGTCCGCCGTGCCCTTTTGGCCGGCAAGCACGGCATGTTAATGTTGGGACAGAGGGAAGGGCTCTCGGGTGCATGGAATCCAGCCTTGCACCCAGGGTCTGAGAGGCAGCTCTTCTTAGGCAGGACTGGGATGATGCGTCACTCTGAACTTGGCCACCTCCCTTAGCGCCAAGCTGAACAATGCTATTTCCTGCACAGGACAGAGGTACCTTCCCTGGCCTTTAGCTCTCAGAGGAAGACGGATATCATGCAGACACAAAGACTCCAAGGAAGAGGGAGAGGTCCGGATAAGCAGAATGTGGGAAAGTTAAACCTGTGTGTTTGGAGAACTCTGGCTGCTGCTGTGTTTTTTTGTTTTTTTTTTTAAATATTTGTTTACTTAGCTGTGCCAGGTCTTAGCTGCAGTGCACAGGATCTTCAGTCTTTCTTGTGGCATGCAGGATCTTTTTTTATTTGTGGCATGTGGAATTTTTAGTTGAGGCATGTGGAATCTCATTCCCTGACAAGGACTCAAACCTGGGCCCCCTCCATTGGTCACATGGAGTCTTAGCCAGTGGACCACCAAGGAAGTCCCCTGATGTGTTTGGAGCCTGTAACTCCATCATATGCACCATGGAGACATCCAATGGGATGAGAAAGTTTTCCGGTTTGCTGTCTTCCATGGTATTTGGCACACAGCTTCTGGTACTCAATTGTTGACTGAAAAACTGAATTGTATTAATGCACCAAAGCTTGTTCATGGGAATAGAGAGGATGTCATTGGGTGATGTAGAAAAGAACCACAAGGGTGTGTCAGGAAAACTGTTCTCCCTCCTGGGTAGGTTCTCCACTTCCTGGGTGTTTCTCCTTTACCGTTAGGCAGAATCCTTCATTCCTGGTCACCAAATGTAGGGGCAGGGGTTTCCCCACAAGTAATTCTCTGCAGCACCAGCTGAGTGTCCTACCATGTAACCCAGCTCTCACACTGCCTGGCCTCTGGCCCAGAAGACCACTCCCACCCCACTTCAGATGCCAGCCACCAAGGAACAGATTCTCAAATAACCCATAACTTCTGTCTGATTTGGTTCCAAACTGGAGGTTCGCATTGTTTTCTCCTCTGCTTTGATTAATTTGCTAGAGAGGCTCACAGAACTGAGGGAGGTATGTTTGCCAGTTTTTCGAAGGGTGTGACGAAGGTGACGGACAGAGGTGAAGGGAGACGTGGGGTGAGGTCTGAGCAGGTCCCCAGCGCAGGACCTTCTTGGCACTGCTGTTGGGCGTGTTCACCCTCCCAGGGTATGGGTGTGTTTTCCTCTCTGTTTGAAGAAAACAAAACCACTAACTTAAAAAAGATAAATCCACCCTCGTGTTCACTGGATTATTTACAAATACCCAAGATATGGAGACAACCTAAGTGACCATTGATTGTTGCTGTTCAGCAACAAAAAGTCGTGTCCAACTCTTTGCGACTTCATGGATTGCAGCACACTAGGCTCTTCTTTCCTCCACCATCTCCCAGAGCTTGCTCAAACTCATGTTCATTGAGTTGGTGATACTGTCCAACCATCTCATCCTCTGTTGCCTGCTTCTCCTCCTGCCTTCAATTTTTCCCAGCATCAGGGTCTTTTCCAATGAGTTGGCTCTTCACATGAGGTGGCCAAAGTATTGGAGCTTCAGCTTCAGCATCAGTCCTTTCCATGAATATTCAAGGTTGATTTCCTTTAGGATAGATGGTTTGATCTCCTTGCTATCCAAGGGATTCACAAGAGTCTTCTATAGCACCCCAATTCAAGATGAATGGATAAAGAAAATGTGTGTGCATATATATATATAAAAATAATGGATCATTTATATATATATATATATATATATATATATATATAAATAAATAAAATAATGGAACAGTATTCTACTGTATCAGGACAGGAAAAGGTCAGTTTTCATTCCAATCCCAAAGAAAGGCAACGCCAAAGAATGCTCAGACTACTGCACAATTGCACTCATCTCACACGCTAGCAAAGTAATGTTTAAAATTCTCCAAGACAGGCTTCAGCAATATGTGAACCGTGAACTTCCAGATGTTCAAGCTGGTTTTAGAAAAGGCAGATAAACCAGAGATCAAATTGCCAACATCTACTGGATCATCGAAAAAGCAAGAGAGTTCCAGAAAAACATCTATTTCTGCTTTATTGACTATGTCAAAGCCTTTGTGTGGATCACAATAAACTGTGGAAAATTCTGAAAGTGATGGGAATACCAGACCACCTGACCTGCCTCTTGATAAACCTGTATGCAGGTCAGGAAGCAACAGTTAGAACTGGACATGGAACAACAGACTGGTTCCAAATAGGAAAAGGAGAACATCAAGGCTGTATATTGTCACCCTGTTTATTTAACTTATATGCAGAGTACATCATGAGAAACGCTGGGCTGGAAGAAGCTCAAGCTGGAATCAAGATTGCCGGGAGAAATATCAATAACCTCAGATATGCAAATGACACCACCTTTATGGCAGAAAGTGAGGAAGAACTAAAGGGCCTCTTGATGAAAGTGAAAAAGGAGAGTGAAAAAGTTGGCTTAAAGCTCAACATTCAGAAAACAAAGATCATGGCATCTGGTCCCATCACTTCATGGCAATAGATAGGGAAACAGTGGACACAGTCACTGACTTTATTTTCCTGGGCTCCAAAATCACTGCTGACGGTGATTGCAGCCATGAAATTAAAAGAAGCTTGCTCCTTGGAAGGAAAGTTATAACCAACCTAGACAGCATATTAAAAAGCAGAGATATTACTTTGCCAACAAAGGTCCATTTAATCAAGGCTATGGTTTTTCCAGTGGTCATGTATGGATGTAAGAGTTGGACTATAAAGAGGGCTGAGCACAGAAGAATTGATGCTTTTGAACTGTGGTGTTGGAGAAGACTCTTGAGAGTCCCTTGGACTGCGAGGAGATCCAACCAGTCCATCCTAAAGGAGACCAGTCCTGGGTGTTCATTGGAAGGACTGATGCTGAAGCTGAAAGTCCAACACTTTAGCCACCTGATTCAAAGAGCTGACTCATTTGAAAAGACCCTGATGCTGGGAAAGATTGAGGGCAGGAGGAGAAGGGGACGACAGAGGATGAGATGGTTGGATGGCATCACGGACTTAATGAACATGGGTTTAGGTGGACTCCGGGAGTTGGTGATGGACAGGGAAGCCTGGGGTGCTGCGGTTCATGGAGTCGCAAAGAGTTGGACACAACTGAGCGACTGAACTGAACTGATTCTGCTGTAGAAAAGAATGAAATCTTGCCAGTTGCAACAGCATGGGTGAACTTTCAAGGGCTTCCCCGATGGCGCTAATGGTTAAAAAAACCCACCTGTCAATGCAGGAGACGTAAGTTAGCTGGGTTATATCCCTGGGTCTGGAAGATCCCCTGGAGGAGGGTATGGCAATCTACTCCAGTATTCTTGCCTGGAGAATCCCATGGACAGAGGAGCATAGCGGGCTTTGGTCCATAGGGTCACAAAAAGTTGGACACGACTAGAGCGACTTAGCACAGATGCAGGGTGGACTTGGAAGGTATTATGCTAAGAGAAATAAGTCAGACAGAGAAAGATAAATACCATATGATCTCATTTATATGTGAAAACAAAACCAAGGACATAGATACAGGGAACTGACAGGTGAGGTTTGGGGGTGGGGAAAAGAAGTGAGCTAGTTTTTGTTTGTTTTGTTTTTTGGCTTAAATAAATTGAACAATTTTGAAAGGAAATTTTTGAAAAGAGTAAGAGATGTTTCTAGTATCACTTGGGAAATGACAAATTTTTAGGAGCTATGTGCCAGGAACCCATGGCAAAGACCTATATATATATATATATATATTTTTTTTTTTTTTCTATTGTAACAGGTTAGAATTTGCATGATTTAAGACAGCAGAGATTTAAAACTTGAAAACAGTTGCCCTCATGCTTGGGGAAACTTGGGGTCTCCCACATCTTGTGAAAGCGGTCCTCGAGTCAGAGCTGCCAGGGATGGACTCAGCTTTACACACTTACTTCCTTTGAGACCTGGGTCTCCACCATCCTCCTCATTCTCTGCTTGCCAAGTCATGCTAGTGTTCATCCCAATTTTCCCACCTCAGGGACTTTGCACAAGCTCTCTTTCTGTCTTCCATATGTAAGTTTCCTTCCTTCCTGCTCATATTATAAACACCTAATCGTTGTTCAGATTTCAGTTCAAGTATCACTGTGCTCGGTAAGCTTTTCCTAACCAGTCTCTCAAATCTAGGTCAGAGTTCTTTATTAAACCATTTTACAGAGTGACTGTGACATTTTCCTTAAAAGCATGTAATCATACTCCTTACCGCTGGGAGGATTTAACCTCTTTGATGCCATGGACTCTTTTAGCCATCGGATGAATCCCATAGACTTCTCATACGGATGGTTTTCGATCGATTACTGAAGAAGCCAATTATCTTCAGATAATATGAAAGTAATTTTTAATTGTAATATAATAATTGATCTGTTTCTTGATGAAGACATTCAATTATAAAACCTAGCAGCAGATCTAATAACCATTATAATTTCAAAGTAATAATGAACATAAAGGAAAATTTGAAGTATTAGCAATAACGGCCATCAAAGAGGAATGTATCTGATTTCTCTATTGGTGATGTCACACAGTTTCTGCTGGCACTACAGCAGTTTCTAACATTTGAAATATAAGGAAATGCTAAATTGTAGTTAGAGATTAGCAAAAATAAAAGTGTATTTTTTTCCCATCCAAGTTAACACATTCCTGTGGATTCTATCCAGAGCCCCTAAGGAACCCCAAATTAAGAAGCCAGTTTTAGCTGGGGTAAAGCAGTTAATGTCTGTTTCCCCTCTGGGCTATAATCTCCAGAGGATCAGAGACCGTGTCATCTTGTGTTCACATTTATCCCTAGTTCTTGCCGTATAGTAGGTGCTTAAAAAAGATTGAACAGTTGCTACGTCTTATAGCATCCTTCCAACACAGCAGCCAGCGTGTGCTTGCACGTTTCATAGATGTGTTCCTGATGCTTCCCCCTAAGCTTTATCCCAACTCCACTTGGTGTGTCCAGAACCGAAGGAGTCTGACTCCAGAGTGACAGAGTGAGTGAATGACCCTCTTGAATCTCAGACTCTAAAACAGAGGTAACGATGGAACCAGCAGCCCCACAGAATGACCTGAGGATGTGCTGATGTAATTTGTGAAACGCACAAATTCATCCCAGAACCAGGCTCCTCAGACAGGACTCCTGACTGTTGGGGTGCTGTCAAAGAATAGCGCAAGCAAAGGCCCTGGGGTGGGCACCCTCTCTTCCACTCCTGTTTTTAGCCTCCACATGATGGCTTGAGGGAATCACAAGCTTAGTTTGTATTTCTGATGGAGGGGAACTGTACTTGGGCTACTTCGAGAAGGCCTCGAAGGAGTTGGAGGCTATGCTGGAAATTGTCAAGAGATACACAGTCTTATCTGTCATTGAGAACAAAGAAAACCAGAAAGAACGGGTGGGAAGAAAGCTTTTTGCACAGAATATTGTTAACCAGGGGGCTTTCCACTTAGCTCAGTGGTAAAGAATCCACCTGCCAGTGCAGGAGACACAAGTTCAGTCCCTAGGTCGGGAAGATCCCCTGGAGAAGGAAATGGCAGTCCACTCCAGTATTCCTGCCTGGGAAATCCCATGGACAGAGGAGCCTAGCGGGCTACAGTCCATGGAGTCAGACACGACTTAGCGACTAAACGACATTAACCAGGGAGGAGGCACAGACCCGAGATTGGAGCGGGGATGTATTGTGTCTGTATGGGACGTTTTCTACCTTTCAAGCCCTTTGAATGACCCTCCTGACCTCTTGAGTAGCGTCTTGCAGATGGGAGAACAGACGTGGGAGGTGTTTATGGATAGAGTATGTATGATAACTACACCTATCTCCTTGGTATGAAATACAGCAGGCTGGGGCCAGTTCTGAGTCCTCCTCTCACTCAGGGTGCACAGCCCACCCCAGTGGCTTGATCACTCTGAATGCCAATGTCTTCATTCATCTTTTGGGGAGAGGGTGGCCCTGTGGACCGTCTGCGAGGAAGGCACGGTGCCTGACCCCTGGCAGGTGCTTGGCAGCTCCTTCTAGATAAGAGTTCGTATGCTGTCCTTCCCCCCCAGTGCCAGGGCTGGGACCCTGCTTTGACCCAGTTCTGGCGCTTCGCCCATGAGGTTTCCCTCTCAGGAGCTCTTAGGCAGTGTTGGGGGAGGTGACACCCCCCACGCAGAGTACCACGATGCCATGTTTGAAGTCCTACACGATCAGCTTTGGGGGACTTCGTGTTTACCCAGACCTTTTTGATACAGCCCTTCAGAAACAGAAATTCTTCCCCGAGGCCATTTCTTTGGAAATTTTCCCTAAAGCACTCCACATTCGAGGGTTCTTGAGCTAGGCCAGGCAAGAAAGCAGTGACAGGCATTAGGCGGTCTGAGGCCAGGCTGGTGGCTGAGAAGTTCCCGCCTGCTCACGAGGACCCGCTACCTCCCCCACGGTCCTCCACTGGGTCCGTGTGATATCATCCCTACCCAGTCCCCACTTGACAGAGGCAGCGGTCTCTTGTCTGTTGACAAGCTCCTGGAGAGAGCGGATGGCCCCAATCCCTGTGTTAGAGCCATGCTGTTCATTTGATGCCTGATCAATAATTGCCCGATGCCTCAGGTGCAAAACTCAAAGGGTCTGGTGGCGGGAGGAGGTCCCCAGGGAAGATTTCAAATCCAAATCATGTAAGGCACTTGGAACTTACACTGGATTTCACATTGAAAGTCTGCCATTAGTTTATCTCTAAGGCCCCAAATGAAGAGGATTGGGGTGGGAGGGGGAATCTCTCATATATTTGTGGAACCGACGAGAAAATATTCCTGACATTGATTGAGAATCAGAGGACCTTGGGTGCTCGGCTAGAAGCGTCTTCATTATGTAATGAGGGCTGGGATCATAATTAAAGGTGGTTTAGAAAGAAGGCAGGAATTCTTGGAGCTGGCGCCCAGCATCAGCCAAGATGCCTGTGAAATGCAATCAGACTCCAGTGGGAAGGTAATCAGGCCCCCAGAAGGGGAGGCTGATGTCAGGAGCACCTCACGGGGGATGTTTGTTCAGAGAGCCGGGTGTGGTGCCTCCCGCCTGGTTAAAAGGCTTTGATTTTGCGCAAAAGGATGTATCAGGATTGGCCGACGCCCTGTGGTAGGTGCAGTTGTGATGGTCATGGTCAAGGGCATTGGGCACCTGCTTCCTGCCTAGGGCCAGGCAGCTGTGAGCGAAGGCAAAGGAGGGTGGTGGGCACTGCGGCAAACACGAGGGCACAGCCCCATCTGAAGGTGGTGCTCTGGGAAACCACTGCGGTGTGTGGATGCAGGCCCAACTGAAAAGCCAGCTTTACATGTAAAATATACCAGTTTTTAACAGCTTACTGACCAGAGACGTATTAATACGTCTCGTTACCCAAATGTTATTGGCCAGTGTTTCCATATTCACTTATATAACAAATCACCAGCCACGGGTGTTCGTTTCTGCAAAAATCCCCTGCTCAGCAATCCCTAAGTGGGCCTGGCGGTTTGTCCTTGCGTGCCGCTGGGCCTCAGGCCCTCAGGTTCTGGCTGAGCCACAGTGTCCTCTGTGATCTTTACCCCCAACCCTGTGAGGAGGGTACTGCCAGGTACCAGCCACCCATTTCGCAGATGAGAACACAGGGGTCTCTATGAGTCTGGCTCCAGAGTCCACTCTTTCTTCATTATACCAGCTCTTCTAAGCTGTCCCTTCTGTGATGTACCTCGGTGCCACTTTTATCTATAGTTGGAATTTTGATGGAGGTGTTGTAGGAAGGAAGGGTGCATGTCCCTGAGAAGGCCAGCAAAGTGTGGAAGCACAAGGCCAGAGCGTCAGGGAGACTGGGTGGAGCTGGCCCAAGAGGGGCCCATGAGGAGGACATGAAGGTGGTGAGGCTGGAGACATCGGAGCGGCCACGTCCGAGGGGACCTATGGGCCAGGGCGAGACCAGAGAGTCAGTTCCATCCGCGCCGGTCATTCAGCCCACATTTACAGGGAGCCCACTGGGTGCCAGGCTGGGATCTAGTACCAAGGAAAGAGTAGTGAACAGGACAGAAGCGTGCAGCCTCCTCGTGGAGCTCACGCTCTAGCAGTGAAGTGTCTTTACTCACTGCAGGCAGTCCACGAGGTCAGTGGGCCTAAGCACAGGAGGATCTCAGCTCTGTGGGAAGGGTGCCTCTCGGGCTGGGTGGGGGGCAGAATGCAGTGCAGAGAACACAAATGCAGTCAGTATGGTTGGATGGCATCACCAACTCAACGGACATGAGTTTGAGCACATTCTGGGAAATAGTGAAGGACATGGAAGCCTGGTGTGCTGCAGTCCATGGGGTTGCAAAGAGTCAGACATGACTTGGCCACGGAATCACAGAACGTGTTTCAAACAAAGATTTGGCCTTCCTTTAGCTTCTGTGTGTGGCATCAACAAACCATTCATCCACAGGCCAAAACTCTCCCCACCAGCACCTTTTGTGCACCCAGGAGTTGAGAGTGGTGTTTATATGTTAAGCAGTTGAAGAAAATCAAGAAATAATATTTCGTGGCAAAATGAAAATGGTATGAAATGGAAACGAAGGGTCCGTAACCAGTTTCCCTGGAGCACGTACACGTCCGTCACATACAGATGAACTGGGCTGCTTCTGTGCTTCAAAGGCAGAGCTGCGTAGCCGTGACAGAGACCACATGGCTGGGAAAGTCATGCCCACTTACTGTCCTGCCCTTCACAGGGCAAGTGTGCCTACCCCTATACTAAGTCCTCCCTGTGATCTGCAAGTGCTTCTTCCCAGTCTGGCCCAGAACATCCACCATCTCAGGGAGGAGAGCGGGGCAATTCCTGCCCCACCTGTTCTTCCCTTAGGCTTAGCTGGGGGTCCTCAGCCTGCAGGCCCCTGACCTCTGCTTCCATGTATAACCTTTGACAAGCATGCATCTTTGGAGGCCCCTTCAGTTATGGCTCAGATTGTAAAAAAATCCATCTGCAATGCAGGAAACCAGGGTTCAATCCAAGGGTCAGGGAGATCCCCTGTAGAAGGGAATAGCAACCCACTCCAGTATTCTTGCCTGGAAAATTCAACAGAGGAGCCTGGAGGGCTGTAGTCCATGGGATCACAAAGAGTCAGACACGAGTGAGCACCTAACACTTTTTTCAGTTACTGAATTCTCCTCATGGCAGGTGGTCCCGTTAGAGTGAGGCCAGACCTGCCTGTTTTTTGAACTTAAACCAATATTTTCTAGCCCTTTAAGACAGTGGAATTCTATACTGTCATCAAAACAGTAATACCAAATTCTTTTTTAAATATATTTATTTATTCATTTATTTGCCTATGCTGGTCTTAGTTACAGCATTCAAATTCTTAGTTGTGGCATGTGGGATCTAGTTCTCTGAGCAGGTATCAAACCCAGGCCCCCTGCATTGGGATTGTAGATGTTAGCCACTGGGTCATCAGGGAAGTCCCCCCCGTTCTTACTGATAAGTCATATTGAAATATTGATAAGACTGAAATGTTGATAAGACAATATTTCTATGACAACACAAGACACTCACTCATAGAGCCACAATGCATTATATCCCATTTATGTCAAATTGTATGTATATGTTTTTGCAAAATGTACGAAGATGTTGGATCCCCAGAAAGTTAATGGTAGTTATCTCTGGATACTGAGATTATGGGTGATATTTTTAAAACTTTCTTCTTACTTTTTTGGATGACTTTGGTTGCTTTTTAAAAACATTAGCATGAATCATCTTAATCAGTAAAGAAAAAGCCAGCTATTTTAATTTCAAAGAACAAATAAGAAGAATGGTTGCATCCGCCTGTGGGTGAAAGAATTATTTATGTGGTTGTGATGTAACTGGTAGAGACACATGCATTCCCATACGGCTCATCCCTAATTGGAGCTTCAGAATAAAGGAGATAAGTAAGAACAAGGGAGAAAGTGAGGAAAAGATCTAGAAGTCAGAAAATCTGACATGGTCATCATTGGAGGGGACACAGTCTTCCCAATACATAAATTTCCTTGGTTCGTTATTGGTATTTGGATAGATCGGAATGTAGATCTTTTCCTGGTTCGCCCCCGCCCGTCCCCCAGCCTTGACTCGCTCTAGAGAAACTAAGCCACTTAGGGTATTTTTTAAAATGATGCGTTGGCGCCACCTAGTGTCAGCACCCTGTCATCTCGCCCCCTGTCTCCGGAGGAGCCGACCATCACATTCATTGTTTGATGTCTCTGCTCTGGTGGCATTTGCGCAGCAGGCAGCGAAATGCCTCCCGGGGTTCTGCAGGGTAGTGGGGATGCCTCATTAATTTATCCCTTCCTTCCTGTCTCAGTTGCACAAAACGAATCTGTCCGACTGAAGCGGGGTTTGGCAGTTGAAGAGCAAAAAAGGATGCCTCCCTGTCAAAACCAATCTCCACTTTTCTCCAGCAGCTGGCTCCTTAAAGCCTGTCCCTGCTTTTCTGGCAGGAAAGCCAGCTTCCCCAGGGCCACCTTGGGCTTGGGGCTCTCGTGTAGCACACTGGGGACTCTGGGTCGTGTGGGCTGCTTGCTTGGCTTGTAGTTGGGCTCCCGGGAGAAACCAACACCAAGCTCCAGTTCTCCGGGGCTGCCTCCTTCCTGCTTGCCACTGCGCAGCGTTGTCCTCCCTGGCTCCCTCGCCCCCATGACCCTCCTTGTCCAGCATGGCATCACCTTTGCCTGTTTGCTCTAGAACCCGATCCTGTACTCCTTTTCTCTCCCAGCTCGACAAGCCCCCCCACTGTCTGCAGCACCTCCTCCCAGGCCTCTTCTCCTCTCTTAGCTCAGCTGAAGCTCCAGGGAGCTTTGTGAAGTGCCCCCCCTCCCTGTATGGTTCTGTGGTTCGGATCTTTCCCTTGGCTTCTGAGTGCTGTAGGGTAAAGGCTGGAATTTCCCTCTGGGCATTTGAGGCCTCCCACCTTGTTCCCTGCACCCAATCCAGCTGCCTGTCTTTGATTCCCCCAGGCCTTCTGCCTCCTGAGGTCCCTTGGCCCACCCTCCCCTGACTCCCACATAGTGAGTGTCCACTCAGTCCTCAGTTGGTTGTGTCTTCTTCAAATGGGGCGTTCCCTGGACTGCATAACATGAGACAAATCTCCTGAGAAAGTGCTTGGAAAATGCAGCACGGCTCTCCTCCCCTTACCCACCCCATCCCGGTGTAACCGTAACTCTGTACATGTCATTCTTTGGTGAATCGCTGTCTCCCCACTTTAGATCAGCAGTTCTCAGCCAGGGATGGTTCGCCACCCTGGGGACATTTGGCAATATCTGGGGACATTTGTGCTTGTTTTAACTTGGCAGGAGGTATACTAGCATCAAGTGGGTAGGGGCCAGGATGCTGCTAAACATCATACAGGGCACATGGCAGCCGCCAGGAGCAGAGAATCGTCTGGCCCAGGAGGCCAGTGGATTACTCAGCTATAAAAAGGAAGGCGTTTGAGTCAGTTCTAACGAGGTAGATAAGCCTAGGGCCTATTATACAGCGCGAAGTAGGTCAGAAAGAGGAAGACAAATACCGTATATTAACGAATACATGTGGAATCTAGAAAGATGATGTGACGATCCTACATTCAGGACAGCAAAGCAGATACAGATGTGAAAAACAGATTCTTGGACTCTGGGAGAAGAAGGTGGGATGATTTGAGAGAATAGCAGTGAAACTTGTGCGTCCCTGATGGCTCAGATGGTAAAGAATCTGACTGCCATGCCGGAGACCTGAGTTTGATCTCTGGGTTGGGAAGATCCCCTGGAGGAGGGCATGGCAACCCACTCCAGTATTCTTGCCTGGAGAATCCCCATGGAGAGAGGAGCCTGGCAGGCTACAGTCCATGGGGTCACAAAGAGTTGGACACAAGTGAGCGACCAAGCACAACACAGCACATTCATGTTACCGTATGTAAAATAAATAGCCAGGGCGAGTCTGATGCATGACGCAGGGCAGCCAAAGCCAGCGCTCTGTGACAGCCTGGAGGAGCGGGAGAAGGTTCAGGATGGAGGGGACACATGTATGCCGAAGGCCTGTTCATACTGACGTATGGCAAAAGCCATCCCAATATTATAATTTTCTTCCAATTAAAATAAATAATAAATTCAAAAATGTCTTTCGAGAAAAAGAAAAACCCTGCCTCAGAGTGGAAGCCCCATGGAGGCAGGAACCATGGCCACTGGGAAGGAGGTCGTCTGGAGAGCCAGAATGCCATTTAAAGGCTGACTCAGCACTCTCGGCCCTTAAATGGGCTTATCTGTAGACAGGTACAGAACCACCGCATCCCTTCAGAACTACCAGCCGGAAGGAATAAGTGGGAGGATTAGCCTGCTTTTCCTTGTGCTCTACCTACTACAGAGTCCTCCTGCTCCCAAGAGAGTCATCCTGACCTTTTGTGCCTTTGCTTTAAAAATGATTTGAAGTCCCATTTTTAATTTTATTTGTTTATACTCTGGTCTATTTCCAGTAAAATTTGATCTACTATTTTTAGTTGAGACATTCCACAAGTCAAACAGCCTTGGTTTCTAACAAAAATTTTGTTGTGGAAGCAAAGGCCAGATGACTAGGCAAGATTAAAAGAGGTTAACACATAATAACAGCTGAATCTAACCTGTGATGTGGGGGGAAAGGGTTGTAGACAACCTTTTGGAGACAAGTGGGGAAATTGGAATGTGCACGATACGTCAGATAGTATCAAGTTAGTGTTTATTTTCTTAGGTACGAGAGTAGTCATCGTGGGCTGCTATATCACACACCATAGACTGGGTGTCTTAAAACAACAGAAGTTTATTTCTCACTGCTCTGGGGGCTGGGGGGTCTGACATCAAGGTGCTGGACTCACTCTCGGGTGAGGACTCGCTTCCTGATGCATAGGCAGCCGTCTTCTCGCTGTGTTGCCATGTGGGGAAGGGGTAAGGGAGCTCCCTGAGGCCTTATCAGGACCTTCATCCCACTCTCGGAGGCTCCACCCTCACGATCTACTTGTCTCCCCACGCTCGACCTCCTATGACCATCTCGTTGGACATAAGGTTTCAGCACATGAATTTAGGGTCACACAGGTACTCGGATCCTCGTCATTACAGAAGAGAATGTCCTTATTCTTGGGAGATACAGACCCAAGTATTAAGGAGTGAAGTTCAGAATGTATATAACTTGTTTTCAGGGATAAAGCAGGAAAATGTGTGTTGTGTGTGTGTGTTGTGTGTCTGTGTGTGGTGTGTCTGTTGTGTGTATGTGGTGCGTGTGTGTGTGTGTGTGCAGAAGAGGAGAGAGGGAAAACAGGTGTGGGAAAATGTTAGCAGGGGGAGGATCTAAGTGGCGGGAGTGTGGGTACTCCCTGTCCTCCTGCACCAGCGTTTCGCAGCTGTGGCCTTCAGGAGCTCGGGGCATTGGGCCCGTGGTGCTGCCAGGCGCTGAGCTTGGCACTGAGCTTGGCCATCTGTGTCCAGTCTGCAGCTCCCCGCCCATCCATATGAAGGTGCAGCCGCTGAACCAGACCGCGCTGCAGGTGTCCTGGGGTCAGCCGGAGACCATCTACCACCCGCCCATCATGAACTACATGGTGTCCTACAGCTGGACCAAGAACGAGGACGAGAAGGAGAAGACGTTCACCAAGGACAGCGACAAGGACTTGGTAAGACCGCCTTGTTCTGAGTCGGGGCGTCCACGGCAATGAGGGGGGCCCCCGCGCATGTCCGGGGGTGCTTCCTCTGCGACATTCCAGCCACATGCCGCCGTCCTGGTGAAGCGGGTACTGCCGTGGACAGCACTGCAAGGCCTGCTTGAGCTCCATCCCGCCCTTACACTTGCCGGCCACACCGCCAGGAAGAGTTCATCTGTTTGTAGTTAGGCCCTTCAAAGCTGACTGCTTTTTCTTTCGTTATTTAAAAAAAGAGACGTCAGGAAGCCTCCACAAAGCCCTCGTCATCCAATAGCATTAGCGTAAATGTTAAGTGAATTACACAAGCAACTGGACAGTGGGGCCGGGCACGGTGTGAGCAGTATGTCAGTGCTCGCTGTTACCATTACTGCAGTTATTCCCCCTCTGCCTTCCTCCTCCCCACTCCTTCTCTTGTCACCCCCACCAGGCAACCCTCTGCAGTCCCCACCACTCCCTTCTGTCACATTTCATCTGCCTCACGCCTTCTACCTGCGAGACCCCGCCGACCACGCCATTTTTAACCACAGTTCTCAGGCTCTCAGACCCTGTAATACCTGACTTCACTTTTGAGCTACACGTGCCCAATTCCGTGTCTCATCTTAGATGTGCATATTTAGTGGCCAGCCCCCAACAAGGCCCTTGAAAACAGATGTTTGCAGAAGCCACATCTTCCCCTAGAAAAGCATTCACTCCAACAAGCGCTGGTCTTTACATCTTTGCCCAGAAACTCAAAGCGACACATTTGGGTTTGAAAGCCTGGCATTTATTGTTAATCAAAAGAAGTCTTTGGGATAATGAAGCCCATCATTGTATATGTACATGAAAAATGTAATAGCACCGAGTGGGATTCTTAATGACTGTTACTGCTTTTTTTCTTCCCAATACAGAGTCCCCAGGGCCCGTTCAATCACTTACAGTATAATACTTTTCGTATTGCTTCAGATGACGATTCTTTTACTTCATTTCCATTTATATTTTCAATTTCCCCACTAGACGTTGTTATCTGGGTCACATTAGGGAATGATGAGCTTCATGAAATCAGAGAGGAATCTGTTGAAAGGCACGCAAGGTTGTGATGTGTTTTAACCTCTTGTCTTGTCAGGACCAGAAGTCGGGGAGGGAGGTTTCTCTTTCTGAGCTGAGGGGGCTTGCATTAATCAGCAGAAACTAGCTGGGCCCTTATTTGGTTTTTATACTAAGTGGGAGATAATTAAACATGCAAAGATGAATAGATACCAGCTCAGAGTGAATTCTAATAAATCCCTGCTTAGAGGAAGCGAAGATTTTTGCTCTGCACAGAAGACGAGGTCACAGGTTTAGAGACTGAGGCATAAATGAGTTTCAGAGAAAGAGAGAGATGTAGAGAAAAACATGCTTTGACAGCAAGTTCTTTTTTTATAAGGATTTCTAGGGGTGGTTCTTTTCTTTGGGGACACACAAAATTAATTTTCTTAATTTCTCAAGAAGTTGAGAGTGCTGACTTAGTGGCAGCAAAGCTTTTCTCCAATTTAGGATTCTTGTGGCCCAGAAACATTTCCCAAGCATTTTCCTGGCTTTTGCCAGCATCCTCCCAATACACACACACCTTCACTGCCAACCTGGGGAACAGGTGTTGTTGCCTGCCTTTTCCAAAAGGTAGGCTGAAAGTGAAATATCTGGACCCTAACCTCCCGCTGTACCCAGGAATACATTTGCTAGGCAGCAGGCATGGCCACAGTAACTTGTTAATGCCTCTGAAGAGGTTTTCAATAGCTACCTTGGGGGAAACCCACTCAGTGGTTAAGTACCCAGAGCTGCTTTCTGGACCTGACCCAGAATTCAGTGACGAGACATTTCAACATCAGGGAGTCTTTAAAAATCAGTTGCTTTTACTATTTGTTTCTTTGGGCAAGCAAGCCCTGCCAACTTTTTAGGCATTTTCCATTTTCTGATTTTTAAAAGTCTCTTGGAGTAAAGCTTTGCAGGATGGGGATCTGGATTTGGCTCCTGACTTGGGACCAGGGATTGGGAAACTTTTCTCTTGAAAGAGTCAGAGAGTTAAGATTTTAGGTTTAAAGGCATCTGTGGGCAACTACTCGACTCTGCCACTGAAGGGCGAAAGCTGCCGCGGCAACAGGGAAATGAATGGGTGTGGCCGTGTGCCAATAAAACTTTATGTACAAAAAACAAACAGTGGGCCAGACTGGGGCTGTGGGCTGTCACTTGCCAACCCCTGTGTTAGACCAGGGGCATGGTTTCTATTATGCATTGAGGACTACCAGTGTGCAAGGCTTGCTTGACCTCTGTTGTACAGCCCTCACAAGAACCCTGCGAGGGAAATCTTACTCTCTCTGCTTAACAGCTGGAGGGAGCAGAGGCCAAAAGACAGTGAGCAGCTGACTCAGAATCACACAGCTGGTGAGTGGCATGACACAGGTAGATCTCTTGTCCTCGGACTTCCGGTCAAGTATTCTTCCAGCTTCGTGCCTTGTGTTATCCAAGGTCAAGGTACAACAGTGCCTTTAAACTGCAAAGAAACAGTAACACAGAGACTTCGCTGCGGCTGCTCTAAACTCTGCACGGCCCTGGAAATTCAGTGCACTTGATGATTCTAGATAGTAAATCATTATTGTTTACAAGGTAGAGCAGTTTTGATACAAGTCCCAGCCTCATGGGTACAAACAGGGCTGAAGGCACGCTCCAAGACAGAGTCCAGCGTCTGTGTTGAGACGGGTATTCCTTCTCTTACTCTACATGTTTTTGTGTTGAAAACATATTCCCAGGTGAAGTTACTTCTGAACGCTTGTTGCTTTCAGAGGGAGCCTTTGGTCAATGAGGAAGCATCGTGTTTGTTGGGCTTTGCCATGGTACCCAGCAACCTACATGTGATGCTTCACAGTCTTTTACATTCGCCTTTCGAATGTACAGTGTGCTCTGGCGTTTAGCACCAGCTCACTCCTGTCCTTTCCTCACCCTGCAGAAAGCCACCATCAGCCACGTCTCCCCTGACAGCCTTTACCTGTTCCGGGTCCAGGCCGTGTGTCGCAACGACATGAGGAGTGACTTCAGCCAGACCATGCTCTTCCAAGGTGAGGAGCTGGCCTTCTCGTCTGCCCTGAGCCCTTCTCCTTTGGGCTTTGTCTTTTTTCCTGTTCGGGTACTTGTGCATGAGACTACGAACCTGGCCGAAACACCAGTGTGGGTTTTGCAGTCACACCTGAAAAGCCTGGGAGGTTTCACAGGCCAGAGGAGGGGAAGAAGGGTGAAGTGATTATTTTTTAAAATTACCGTCATTTTCTATCCATGGAGATCCGAGCATGTGTCTACTACTGTGTCAGATCATAGAATCAGCTCCTAGTCACGTGGAGGAGTACTGTCTTTGGATTTTTAGCTGATTTAGGGTCTAGTGGAATGTTTCAGGTCAGCTTTGGGGCATGGCAAGAGGAGAATTCACTTTGGTGAAGAATTTAAAGAAGCACTTAAAAACTTTGTCATCAAGATGTCCTTAAAGATGTCATCTTTAAATGGAATATTTTTAAAACCAAAATCAATGTAAAATACTCATGAACAGCAACAAAAAATCAAAACTTTGCATGAAGACAGGATATTCTCTGTCTTACTTGCCCCACGATCATCTTAGTCCTGGTTCCAGTAAAACTTGATTGACAAAAATTGGCAGCCGGCCTGTGGGCTGTAGTTGGCAGACCTGGTTTTGTGAAGCGCACCAAGACCAGTGTGGAGGGAGTGACCAAGGCATCAGGCTTTGCTCTGCCTGTCTGATGTCCTCCCTGGGAAGGTTCTTTACTTCCTGGATCCTCGGTTTCAAAGACATAAACCAGGCCAGTGCTGCTTAACGTTTGTGTATCTGGGATGAAGGCTTTGGACATTTTCCCTAGAACATGCCAGAAGTTTGCATGTCACAGCTTCCGGGGTCTCAGAAACCTCTAGACTGTAGATCCGGCTTCACTGTCTGGAATCCTGTGAAAAATGCACATTCACGGGCCCCTCCCAGACTAATCATCTAGGACTCTCAGAGGATGAGGCCCAAGAATCTGAATTTGAACCAGACGGCTCAGGTACCAGGCATGCAATGAGAGATGGAGAAGTTGCTGACTCAGAGCCAGGGCCCTGACATGAGGGCCCCAAGTTGAGTCTTGGCTGCCACGTGATCTTTCTGTGACTCTGAAAATGTTGACTGTCTCTAAGCTGCAATTTCACAGTCTGAAGGTGGTAGTTAGGAGAGTACTGCCCTCATGGGGCCCTTGTCAAGTGACAGGGTGATTCATGTTACATAATTAGCACAGAGCCTAGAACCAATGCTCAGTATCCCCTTAGTGTGAGGTTTAGTATAAAAGATAATATGTGATGAACCCAGAGTAGGAACCCTTTCAGCTGAGATTCCCTCCAAGGATCCCTTCTAGCTTTGCAGGTTTGCATCTAGTATTGAAAGAGCCTTTGCTGACATTCACATCAGCTCATCCTTCCGTTTAAACTACTTGAAATTAGCATGGCTGTATTTTTTTATGAGTAAATCGCACTCACCGTGTGTCCACCTGAATGTACGGGCCCATCTGCTTGTGTTGAGGAGAGTCCACAGGCCAAGGCCAGGTCTGTCTGGGCCAGCCCACAGGAGACAGCAGGGGAAGCCAGAGCGCGCGCTTGCTGAGGCCGGGGCCCGGCAACTTCGGGCACATAAATCATGATTAGGCCGCCCATGCACTCTAACTAGGAACCCGGAATCTGCAAAACTGCCTTTCCTGATTAATAGGCCCCTGAACTCACTGGCTTCTGCACAGACTTTGAAAAATGAAATGTTTGTAATACAATGCAGTTCCCAAAAGCCTCGTCAGCTGTAAATTCCGAGCACGGAATAGTTAAAAGATCTGATCACGGTGACTCCTCAAAGATGGCAGTGCCTCCTTGCCTGAAGACTTCCCTTGCTCAGGGGTGGACATGCATTCACTCATTTTCTGTATCAGTGTTTGTCCCTGCACGTTGACCAAGGGACATACAGTGGCCTTGGGATCTTCCCTGCACCTTCCAGTGGGCAGTGGAAAGATGAACTCTGCAGGTCCGCTAGCACACCTTTTCTGGTGAGCCAGCTAGGAGCTTGTGAGCAGTAGAGGCCAAAGTTCAAAACAGATCAACTTTTAAGAGGTCAGTGTTAAATGGGAAAGAAAGAAACATAGGGAATTTCATGGGCACTTTGTTAAGAATAATTAGGTTTCCCCTTGATAAAGGTTGCCTCTGATTTGGCAGCATGAGAAAGCCATGTGGAATATTTTCATTATTACAGTAAATAACACGGGTTTCCCCAGTGGCTCAGTGGTAAAGAATCCACCTGCAGTGCAGGAGATACAGGACACGCAGGTTTCATCCCTGGGTTGGGAAGATCCCCTGAAAGAGGAAATGGCAACCCACTCCAGTGTTCTTGCCTGGACCATTCCATGGACACAGAAGCCTGGCGGTCTGTGGTCCAAGGGGTCACAAAGAGTCAAACACAACTGAAGCGACAAAGCACAGCACATAGAAAATAACACAATATTTATGTCCTGTATAACATAATAAATAAGCTATGCTTACCTTACTGTAGTAGGCATGATAATAATAATGGTGATCATTGTCTGTGGAGTGGCTCCCAGTTACAGAGCATTTGGGCCTAAGTCATCTCATCTGACCTCGTGGCAGCTTGTAATGCAGACTTTATTTTCTAGAGGGGGAAATGATGTTCTGAGCAATTGAGTAACTCGGCGCCCCCCCCCCAAAAAAAATCATTTGATTACTAAGCAGAGTCCAGTTTCTTATTCCAAAGCCCAGTCATTTATACACAATGACAAACCACCCCTAAAGCATAAATATTATCCTGTATCCTGGGTCTTCAACAAACAGCTCAAAAGATTGATTGCCAAGTGTTCAAAAGTTTTTTTGCAGATCTCAGCGGTCATGGAAAATAAGGGCTTGTAAGCCTTCTCTTTGAGCCACAGACCCATCAGGCAGCCTGGCCAAGCCATCAGATCCTCTCTCAGAATGGTTTAAAATAAATAATTAAAATACATAGGAAAGGAAACCAATTACACTTAGATACAGTTGTCAAAATATTTTAAACACGCAAATCGGCAACGTAGTCATTGCTGCACTTCTTTTATGAAAGTATTAAATGACAAGTGGTGGGTCTGTTAGCGATGGTGATTTCTGAGTAGCAGTGAACATAAATGATACTTCAAAATAGCTCCAGCAACTGTAAGGCAGCAGGGAAATATCCCATTTCAGTCATAGACAGAGACGCAGGATGGTCCTGCTAAATAGTGCTGAGACTCCAAGCTTCCGTTCCTCTTGCAAGAAGAAGCTACATCTCCCTGACAGCTCAGTGGAGACATGTGTCTCCTTGTCCCCCCATCCCTGAATTCCACCAGGCCGATGGACTGGTGATCTGAAAGGCCCTGTAGAAGCTTTCTAGTCATCATGACGAGCACTGACCCCAATGGGAATTGTTCAAGATCAATGCAAACAGGCACGGTGATGGAGTGGCCACTGAGTTTGTTGGCCTTAAATTAAGGCCTTTGTAAAGGGCAGGAAAAGCAGATCTCTTAGGAAGCTTTCTTCCTGTGTTAACAAAGGGAGGTGTGTATACCTGTCTGAGGCAGCACAGTATTGATCCCGAAGCAGCTCACTGATGCTGGGAGGTTATATTTAGTGCCAGGCAAGGACTGTTTGCTTCCTGGGCTGCCTCATCTGACCTGGTTGTATTGACGTGTAGATCAGTCTATTCCCCACTGTTGTCTCTTCACACGTTTCACTTTCCAGCTGAGCAAAGTGAATATATCGTTAAGTTGGGGGTTGCAAATGTAGACGCCCTGTGGCCCAAAAGGGAACCACATACAAATCAGGCAGGACCATCATGGAAAACTGGAGAGGTGCCCTTTGAAAGGGGGTGATGGACCCTTAGCCCCTGCCAAATATGGGCCTGTAGGAAGGTGAACTCAGTTTTGCCAAAAATTGCGATTTTTTTTCAGGATGAGGAGGAAATTGGGATTTTCAGGTTAAAGCTGCTGTTTAAAATGTTGACAGTGAATTCGTTGTGTGGTTTTTTTTTTTTTTTAAGTTTGCAGGGCAAATAAAAAATAGTTCAAGTACTTGCCCCACTTCTAATTTAGGTAAAAACTCCAGCAGATACAAATGTTATTTATTTGGGAATTTAGTGGGTTTTTTGCACTTTTTTCAATGCCATGTATGTATGGGAAGCAAATGTTTATTTTATATACGACTATTGTTTTTGAGATAAGCACAAAAAGTGAGTCTGACAAATAGATTACAGTTGTTACATTTTTTTAGGAAGAGATAAAAAGTACTAGTTTAAGGTAAACTGTAATAAGTTTAGGATGCATATTATAGTCCCTGGAAGGATAATATAAGACATTATCACCAAAAAAAAAATACAATAGAGATTAACAGTGGAATAATATGTAGTTGAAAAGCAGACAGAATGTTGACAAAGGTCAGAGCGGTCGTGAGAGCACCTCTATGGAGGCACTGTACAAACCTCTGGGGTGCTGGAGAATGTCTGTATTTTAATATGAGGGCGAGTTATACAGCAGTAAAAATTACTTTGCCTCTACACTGAATATTTGTGCATTTTGCTGTATGTAAGTTTTATCTCAACTAAGAAAATGATTACAATTTTGTAAAGTTTTAAACTAAGAGCTTAAGACAAGAGTCAGAAACTATGACCCACAGATATGGCCAGATACGGCCATCTGCATGTTTTTTGATGACTCACAAACTGAGAAGGGTTTCACATTTTTTGATAGTTGGGGGGAAAAAAAATGAAGAGTATTTATAACATGTAAAAATTATGTTTTTCAGATTTGTGTAGGTAAGTACAGTTTTGTTGGAACAACAACAAGAAAGTTCTGCTGTTTACAGTATAATTTCTTTGCTTCTCAGCTAATACCACTCGAATATTCCAAGGGACCAGAATTGTCAAAACAGGAGTGGTAAGTAGAGAATATAATTGCTTTGTCATGGCTGGTTGGTAATATGCATGCATTTAGAACTGTCTCCGCAAGGTGGCAGTATGATGTTGTCAAACTGCTCAATGAGAACTAGTTAAAATACTGAATAAATTATACACTCCGTATAATTCAGTACACTGCATTGTTTTAAAAAGCTGTGCAACAGAGTTAAGCCAGCAGTGTTATACTGTATTGCTTTTGTCAAGATAAAATTTTTTAATGGTTTATAATTTGTGAGATCATAGGATGTAAGAATGCAAAGGAGTAGGGACAGGCTAAAATTGAAAGGTTGTTATTTGACCAAAGTTATATGAATTTGCACATGTCTGGAGCCTCAGTATCTACGTTTTCTCCTTTCTAGTACAACTAATACTTGTAATAATAATTGCAGTGTTGGTAATAACAAATCCTACAATATATGAAGTTTTTCCTGGGTTTCAGTCACAGAGTATTAGTTTATTTACCCCTCGCAGCATCCCACAAGTTTGGTATTACTATGACTCCCATTTTATGGATGAAGAAGTGGAGGTTCAGTGAGTTAATGTGCCCAGCATGTCCCAGAGAGCAAGTGAGGTATCATGCTCAAGCCAGGCTGTCTGACTGCTCTGTCTCCAGTGCCTTATCGTGGGTGGCACCTGGCATTTCATTCACCACCTTAATAACTCATCATTTGCTAACTTGATCATCATTTAAACTATAGACTTTTCAAACTGAAACTTGATGAGACAGTAGTGAAATCTAAGTGGTTCTGGCTGTATTACTTTTAACTACATAAATGATGGGATGGAATTCTGGATCCTTCATATGAGTTTTCAAGAACTAAAAATAAACGAATAAGTCAGAGCAGCACTTATTTTTGTAAGATACGTGTGCAAATACAGTCCCCCCCATGAAGCCTGATTTAGTAGGATGGGAAGAATGAGCTGAGACTTGTTCCTAGTCAGCCGCACCTCTGCCACTTAACCTCTCTGTGCCCCGTTTTCCTCACTTGTAAAGTGGGGTGATGTCCACGTGTGTCCCCGGGAGAGCCTGGGATGCCCAGGCACATAGTTGGAGCTTTTTAAATGGAACTCCTACTGTCATCTATACAAGCATGTATTTTGCTATGATTAAATCTGGAGAGTCTGAAATCAGATATAGCAGGTGTACAGCACCGGACCCAGGGATGTGGGTGTAAACCGGCTCCCAAGGCCTGCAGTGTAGAGCGCGGCCCGACTTCTGACCCGGCTACTGCAGACATGTAGCGGCCACTGTCCTCTGTCCATCCACTTGCTCACTTTAAGATGTGCAGCCAGATCCTGGAGAGCTTCTGTAGACCTCAGGGCTTCGAGTTGTCCACAGTGCTACAGTGAATGCAAGTGCTCCTGCCTCCTCCAGTGTCACCCCAGCAATGCGTGACTGTCCAGTGTTGCCCGTGTATTGCTTATTTGATGTTTGCCTTTCAGACAGGGTTTCCCAGGTGGGTAGAGAACCCAACAGCACAAATGCTGCTTACTTTTTTGCCACTTAGCCTCCTCTTCTGAGCAATATCAGTGAAAAGTTGAAGTTGGGTTCGAGACATAGGTTACAGATTTTAAGTAATTATAAAAACATGAAGAGCAGTGATGGTCAGCCACAGATGGCCTGTTGTCAACTTTGGCTCCAGCCTTTGGGAGACTCTGAGAATAAAGGTGAAGATGAGTGGAAGCCCTTGGAGGGTCGCATCCAGGGCCTGGTTCCCAATCCCAGTGACTGACACTCTGCTTTCTCTTCCTCCCTCCCTTCCCCCCACCTCCCTGGGCAACCCCTTCAAGCCCACAGCATCGCCGGCCTCTTCAGCTGACATGGCCCCCATCAGCTCAGGCTCTTCCACCTGGACATCCTCCGGCATCCCCTTCTCCTTTGTCTCCATGGCGACTGGGATGGGCCCATCCTCCAGCGGCAGCCAGGCGACCGTGGCCTCGGTGGTCACCAGCACGCTCCTGGCCGGCCTGGGCTTCAGCGGCGGAGGCATCTCCTCCTTCCCCAGCACGGTGTGGCCCACGCGCCTGCCCACGGCCGCCTCGGCCAGCAAGCAGGCCGGCAGACCCGTCCTGGCTACAACCGAGGCCTTGGCCAGCCCGGGCGCCGACGGCGATTCAGCACCCAGCAAGGATGGCGAGGGCGCGGAGGAGAGCGAAAAGGACGAGAAGAGCGAGAGCGAGGACGGCGAGCGGGAGCACGAGGAGGAAGGCGAGAAGGACTCCGAGAAGAAGGAGCGGAGTGGGGTGACCCACGCCCCACGGGCGCGCAATCACACCCAGCCCACCGCTGCGCCCTCGGCCCCCGGCACCACTGCCCAGGAGGGCGCGCATCAGACTACATCCGGGCGCGAGCGGGCCCACACTGCCATCCCCACCGCCCGGCCCCAGGACGCCCTGGACCCCCTCTCGGTCACCCCCACCCAAGTGCCCCCCACAGTCACAGAGGAGCAGGACGAAGACAGTGATCCTGCGAGGCCCGAGATGCCATCCAGGAAGCCTGTGCCCCCAGGGGACCGGTTTCCCGAGGACAGCAGGTTCCTCACTGTTAACCCAGGTAAGCTGCCGCCCCTCCCCTGAGCCCTCAAGCTGATGTGAACAGTCTTACTGGTGAAGAAATATTTGAGAGCAGAGAGGGAAGATCCAGAGAGTGCTTAGTATTCCTGAAATTGTGTGCGTGTGTATGTCTCTTTCTATTTTCTTCTGATAAAAATCACCTCTTCTATTAAAGTGGCTGGACTAAGTCTTGCCTTCATACTTGCTTCCTGGTAAAATCGACTTGCCTGAGTAACTCCAGGCACTTCGGCCATACCATGAAGTACATGATGGAAAAAGACATCCATCTTGAGAAATGTATTCTTTCCGATTTCTTTGCTTAGGCTCTTATGCAGCCCCTGTGTTTCTGGGCTGCCTGATCGGTGCCAGTCCCTGGCCGGGGTGCTGACTGAGGTGAACATGATGCTGCAGCTTGAAGCTCACAGGGGAAAAGAGGAGCCTGAACCAGGGAAGTTAGGAAATAGAGAGGTTAGAAAGCAAGCAAGCAAATCCATGGCCAAGCCAGAAACCTAGCTGACGGTTGTTGGAGACTGTGAACGGTCATAGTAAAGGAAAGAAATACAGTGGTGTCAAAGGAAACAATCAGGAGGAGGGCAGGGAGCTATTTTAACCACCAAGGGCCACTCAGGGGAAGTGACTATATTAAAACTACAAGGGTGAGAAGCTCCAGCGTGGGGAGAACTGGGATTCGCTCATCCCAGCCTGTGAAATAGTGCCCCATTTGCTCTGAATTGTGCGTTTTATGGATGATGACTCCAGGGCACAGCTGGTCTGCCCCCCGCAGGGAGGACATGATCCCCATCTTCCTGGCCAGCGGTGATTTTGTGGCTCTGTCCTATGCTCACATCTTATTGAAACACCCTGGTAGTTTTTACAAGGGAGTCCTGAACATGAGGGGTTGTTATTGTTGTGGGGGTTTTCTTAATAAGAAAGTCTCTCTTTTGCCAGACTACAAGATGTTTAGTAACAATTTTTTTTCTTTTTCTTTTTTTTTTTTTTTTTTGCGTTTAAGCTGTTGTGGAGTTATAAGAGTGCAAAAAAAAAAAAAAGCAACTGGTAAATATTTATTTGCTTTTGCACTTGTAAACATTAAAATTCATCTAAAGCTGAGACCTCGTATGTTAAGATACAACTTAGAATAAATTTTCATGTTTTGAATTACGTTCCTCCATAAAGATGGTATGGACTCATGTTTTGAAGTGTGGGTCTGCTGTGGGTGCTGCTCACTTTGTCCCAGTTTTAGGGGAAGGTGCAGAGTGGCCCTCTAAGAATCAAGTAAAAGAAATATCAAGCCACTTGGGAAGCTGTTTGCAGCTCTTCCTGCAGGAGCAGTGACATTCCCTACAGGAATTGATGTGGAAAAGTTGGATTTCTTGCATTTGGAGATATTAAAATAGACATTTGTGAGGTACCCACTGAATACCAGGCACTGGACTAGGTGTTGGGAATAGACTCTAGATTTAGTCAGGCTTGTGTTCTCCTGAGGTTTATGTTCTAATGGAAAAGCTTGAGAGTGTTCCAGTAAATGAATACATTAACATCAAGTGCTGGAGTTGGGGTCAGGGACAGTTTTCATCCAGTGGTCAAGGGAAGGGCATTTGAGTGGAGACCCCGGTAGTGAGAAGCTAGCTAGGCAGTGACTCATGGAAGAACATTCTGGGCTGTAGGAGCAGCAGGTCCAGAGACCCTAAAGTGGGGGCTAATTTGGATCAGTCAGGGAGCCATCAGAGGGCCAGAGTGTCTGGACCCCCGAGATCAGGGATGCAGGATGAGTTAGAGCAGAGCTCAATTCAGAAAGGGGCTTGTCAGCCATGCTGAGGCTTGGGTTCTAAGCAGTGTGGAAAACCAGCGGTGGATTTCCCCAGCAGAGTTACTCATCTGATGAACTTTTTCAGAAGGTCATTTCGGCCTCTCTGTGGACGTTTAGGGAGGCAGGAATGGACACAGGAAGTTGAGTTAGGAGGTGATGACTGAGGCAGCTTGGACCAGTGTGGTTTCTCCACAGACAAGCAGTGGACCTGGAATTGATTTTCAGGCTTGAACAATTTCGCTTGCAGACTAGGGGCTCTGGCAAAGTAGCGTTCCCAGCTGGCTCCTCTTAAACATTTCTTTGTCCACACTCCTGAAAAGCTCTCCAAGAGAAGAGCTTGAAGCTTTGGCAGTTTGAAAGACTGGTGCGGGTGGGGGCCTGGGATTCAGTCCAGGTGAGCAGAAATGAGTCCTTGCAGTGGCAGTCAAGTTGCTGGTTCCAGGGAGAGGGGAGCAGAAACAGTTGGTAAAACCTGTGGAGGTTTCTGCCTTCAGATGCAGGACCTGTGAGTCTCCAGCTTCAACCCTGCACGCATCTGAGTGTCCACGATCTTGGCAAAGTAGCTTGTGGAGTCAGATCCTCCTAGGAGGCTCTGCCCTTTGTTCTCACAGGGTCTTCAGGCCAGTCTTTTGCTCAGCATCCTCACCTGTAAGGTGGGCATAACTAGAGCCCTTAGTGCTGAAGGAGGTGCAGATAAACGGAGCCACCCTTCTTGTCAGTGACACGGGAAGAGGAGCTTCACACAGCCTGAGATCCACAGGACAGCAAGAGCGACTATGAGGCAGCCCCTTACAGGTCTCCAGCAGTCATCCTGAAACTTTGAAGAGCAGGCGGAGACTGTGGTCCCCAACGAGCTGGCACTAGAAACAATCTCCAGAAACTCCAGTCTGCCCCCAACACTGGTAAAGCAGAGCTTCTACCTTTCCACCTTCATCTCAATGGGAGCGTCCACTTCTTCCCAAAGTCAGAGGGATCTTCCTTTAGAATTTCAGGTAGTTCCAATTTGAGAGTGGTGGTGGGGCTTGGTTAAGCCAGAGATGAGCAAACTTTTTCTGCAGACAGCCAGAGAGCAGACATTTCCAGCTTTGTGGACTGTAAGTCTTTGTTGCAACTATACCTCTTTGCAAGGTGGCATGTAAGCAGCCTGAAAGACCCCACGAATGGGCGGATGTGATTTGAGTTCTGGTAAAACTCAGTTTTCAAAAACAGGCAGTGGGCCTGATTGGATCAGCAGGCTATCATTTCCTGACCCCTGTGGCTTTACACTGAAATGTGTGTGTGTGAGTAGTTCAGTCATGTCTGACTCTTTGCGACCCCATGGACTGCAGCACACCAGGCCTCCCTGTCCCTCACTGTCTCCCGGAATTAGCCCATTGCCCATTTGCCCGTCACATCCATTGAATCGGTGATGCTGTCCAGCCACCTCATCCTCCACCACCCTCTTCCCCTTGTGCCTTCCGATACTTTGGCCACGTGATGGCCAGCTGACTCATTGGAAAAGACCCTGATGCTAGGCAAGATTGAAGGCAAATGCATGTGTGCCCGTTGGTTAATAAAAGATATAAGTAACTTGAGGGTAAAACCCCATGTTGTGCATGACCCCCAAGGTCTCACTTTGCCTCGATCCATCTTGCCCATTTCTCCATCTGCCTCCTCCAGCTTGGTGTTTATTTTTTTAAACGAAATCCCCATCATTTTAATGTTAGTGGCGACTTCTTTTAAAGACTCTGGATGTACATTTGTGTAAATCTGTTCCACATTTATTTTTTCTTCGTGTTAAAAACAATTCTTCCAGTCAATATTTAGTCTCTTCAAAAAAAGCGTTAACGTTAAGCAAATTGTGTTATTTTTTTACCAGCATCTCCAAAAGGCTTATTTAAATCCCCTTGATGTTTGATAACATCTTTTCAAAAAATCCTATGAATAGTATCTTCAGTATTAACTTGCAGGGAAGAACAGAGAACGATTCTCTACAAGAAAAGGGCCAGTTCAGACACATACAGGAATCAGGCAGGTAACAGCCAGGGTCCCTCCCTCAGCAGCCACAGCCCAGATGTGGTGAAGACACCCCCAGAGGCCAGTTGATGCAATACAGTGTTCTTGGGGTATGCAGCATGCCCCAGCAGTAGCATCTCAGGGTGGGCAAAGTCTACAAACTCATCATTTAATGCTGGGGTTTTCCCTTTTTTTCCCTCATACCTGGGAAACTCCTTTTTCAGACTGCATCTAGCTCAGAGCCCCATTATGTAAACACCCATTCACTGAAAGCTGGCTGAGTGCCTCCTCCAGTTCAGGGTCGGGAGAGTACAGTCTCCAGACCAGATCTTGCCTTTGACTGACTTTGGTCCTAACCCTGAGCTAGGAATGGGCTTCCCTGGTGGTCCAGTGATAAAGAATCTGCCTGTAACGCAGGAGACTGAGGTTCGATCTGTGGATCGGGAAGATTCTCTGGAGGAGGGCATGGCAACCCACTCCAGTATTCTTGCTTGGAGAATTCCATGGACAGAGGGACCTGGCAGGCTACAGTCCATGGGATCACAAAGAATCAGAAGGACATGACTGAAGCAGCTGAGCACACACGTAAATCTGCAGTAGACTCAGTTGGTCAGAGACTTGGGGCTGCTCTTCTGCTGTGACTCAGAGTCGAGGGTGCTAAGCTCCAGTCACCTCTCTCCTATGGGCAAACCTTGAGTACCTCTTGGGAACACTTATGCTCTAAGGAAGCCCAGCTTGAAAATCTTTAGAAACAATTGCATCACTGCTTAATATTTGTTCCATGCTGGTGATGTGGGCGCTAAAAGCCAAAATGTGATGTCACTTATCCTACACAACCCCAGGGGGTCTCTGCTGTCTTTGTGGCCCTTAAACCAGTGGGGAAACTGAGGCGTGCATGCTAAGTTGCTTCAGTCATATCCAACTCTTTGCAACCCTATGGACTGTAGCTCACTAGGCTTCTCTGTCCATTCTCCAGGCAAGAAGACTGGAGTGGATTGCCATTCCCTCCCCTAGGGGATCTTCCCAACCCAGGGATTGAACTGATGTCTCTTAAATCTCCTACATTGGCAGGCAGGTTCTCTACCCACTAGCATCACCTGGGAGGCCTGAGGAAACCAAAGCTCAAAGGTTAAGGAATTTGCCTGAGCAAGACATGGCGAGACGGGGGGATCAGACACAGGCCCTGAACCCACCTGGTGCTGCTGGCTTCCTGCCCTTGGGGCTTATTTGCCAAGTGGGCAAATAATTCAAATGAATTATTAATTATTATGTGAATATTTGAATGTGTCCTTGTAAAAAGAAACCATTTTTTCACTTTTGGCACAGACTCTCAAGGTCACCTAGAGATGAGCGTGTTCCGTTTCCTCACAGGGATATTTGGCAATATCTGGAAACGTTTTCGGTTATCATGACTGAGGCAGGGCCTCCTCCTAACATGTAATGGGAAGAGACCAAGGATACTGCTGAACATCCCAAGGCACAGACCAGTCCCACAACAAAGAACTTCTTAGTCCAAAATGTCCATAGTGTCATGGTGGAGAACCTTGGATTTATAGGTTAACATAAAGTTCCTTTTCAAAGGTGTTTACTTGGGAGGAAAACATAGGTAATTTAAGGTCAGAAATAAGTAGCAATAAAGGTTCATGAATATAAAGCAGACGTCATGACTGAAATTCAACTGGGGTTTATGGGGGGGATGCTTCATGCTTTGTTTGGTTGGCTTTTTGGCTCTGCTGGGTCTTAGCTGCAGTGCGTGGGATCTGCAGCCTTCCTTGTGGTGTGCAGAATGTTCAGCTGTGGCTTGCGAACTCTTACTCGTGGCATGTGGGATCTAGTTCCCTGACCAGGGGTTGAACCTGGGCCCCCTGCACTGGGTGCACAGAGTCCTAGCCACTGGCCCACCAGGGAAGTCCCTGCATGCTTTATTTAAAGTAATCAGACCAGAATCTTGTATGGACTGTCGTCGCAGTTTCCAGCCTTCCTGGTTTTGTTGCTCAGGCTCATTTTGTGGGGAGAACTCTTCTACGTCATATGGCTTGCCCCAGCTCCTGACTGATTTTCCCACAAGTGTTGAGAAGAACTAGCTTGGGTGCCCTGAAGGCACCAGTGTGGTTTAGTTTCCTCCTAGAAAGTGTCTGGGTCCTTGGAAGTTTCTGTCCCTCACTCAGTGATCCCGGGACTAGGACAGATTGTATACCTCTTGATATAGGAAACCAGACCTCACCAAGAACAAGCAGATTTCCAGAGAGGCGGGAGCAAAGGATCCGGGTGTAAGGGGCTGTGGGTCTGGCATGAGTTCTGGTTAATGGCAGAGACACATGATGTTGCAGTGAAGCATCTATGGTGGTGATTTCCAGTAGGTTGGGACCCAGGACCTGCTGTGTTTATGGAACTTGAATTAAACTGGGATTTATCAAGTGCCTTCAGTGTTCCAACGCCTTATTGAAATACAGGTGATGCTTCCATTGTTTTGAGTCTGAGCTCTGTGAGAAATGGTAAGGGGGTTTATTGATAACAATTCCTAGTTGTGATGTAAATGGAGAGACATGATGGATGCTGTAAATCGAGCTCAGACATGGTCATGGGAACATGAAACCCATGTCCCGTTGCAGGAGAATATATGTAGTTGTGACTCACAGTCATGTCTCTTCAACAGCAGTTTAGCTAATGCCAGGGCTTCAGAAAATAAAGACAAGTTTTGTGGCCCTATAAAAAAGCAGCTTTCTTTTTACTTCGCAACTGTTAGGGGTGCTAGCGCAAAACTCAGAAAACAAAATAGAAAACAACAAGTGTTGTTGAAGATGTGGCCAAACGAAGACTTTTGTGCCCTGTTGAGGGAAATGTAAAATGGTGTAGCCACTTAGGAAACAGTATGGAAGTTCTTAATAAAATTAAACATAGAATTGCCGTATGATCCAGGAATCCTATTCCTGGGTGTTTACCCAAAAGGATTGAGAGTTGGGTCTTGAAGAGAGATTTGAACTGTCATGTTCATAGCAGTATTATTTATAGTGGCCAAGTTTCCAAGGAATGGAAACAAGCCACGTGTCCGATGACTGATGAATAGATAAACAAAATGTGGTATATACAGAGTGGAATGTCATTCAGCTTTAAAAAGGAAGGAAACCCCGTCACAGGGCTACAACATAGATGAACCTTGAGCCAGTCACAAAACACACACACGTGTGCATGCACACACACGCACACACACGAGTCCACTTACATGAGTTACCTAGAGTAGTCAGGTCATACAGAAAGTTGAATGGTGAATGGTGGTTGCCAGGGGCTGGGGCTGATGGGAATTGTCCTTTCATTGGTACAGAGTTGCAATTTTATAGATGAAAAATAGATTCTTTGAAATCACTTGAGCAACACTGTGATATGCTTAACCCTACTGAGCTGTACTCCTGGAGATGGTAAAGATGGTAACTTTTATGTGTGTTTTAACACTATTTTTTTTTAAGTAGCACCTTAATTCATAGCTGCAGCTGGTTTTGAAGGAGTGGCATTATCCAAACAAACACAGTCTAGTTTTTTGTGACTTAAACCCAGCTATAGATTTTGAGTGTGCAGGTTGTCCTGCTCTCAATCTCCCTTGAAATGTGACCAAATCCACCTTTCCCCAGCTCCTGAGAGTGGCCTGTCGGGATCCAAGCCCCTTTCAGTATTGACCACATAGAGGTTCTTGTCCCGAAGCAAAAGTTGAGCCCTTCCTGCAGGGTAGGAGGCGTCTCCTATGGGTCCATCTGATATTTCCCTGCCTGTAGCATTTATAGTACATTGTACTCCGTTTTTATTTGCTTCTACTGGGATGAGAGCCAAGCCAGTAAAAGGCAAACAGCATTAATTCAGTGATGACATATGCCACTGAAAACTGTTTTTCTTTTCTTTTTTTTTTTTTTTTTTTTGAGAAAGCAGAATGGAAGCAGTTTATTCAGATTCTTGTGGATGCTGAAATAAAAGAGGAGGATGATCTGTGGGGAGGTCATTCACCCTCCCCTGCCCTCCACACACAAATGCTCAATGAAGATTATATATTAGCATTTTGCTCTACGTTTCCACTGGAAGATGTTTCTAAAACTAAATCATTCTCTGAGTCCCAGGCCTGCCTGGCCTGACATCTTCTGACCCTCCTAGCAGCCCCTCATCTGCACATCACATCCATGGGAGGAGAAGGGGGCTTAAGTCGATACCCGCTTCCCATTTTTATCCTTTTACACAGAACAGCAAGACGCAGCCCTGGAAAGAGTATGAAAAGGTTCTAGGTTCACAAAGGGGAATGGCCCATGCTGTAAAGATGGAGCAACAATCTGACTCACTTCTCACTGGTTGAAAACTAAAATCACTTTCAGGATAAAAGCTGAATTGGGAAAGCTGCCTGTACAGCCTCTCTCTTATGTCAAGTTAGTGTTTTCAGAATCCTGGTCAGGAGTTTTGTTAAAGCACGCTTTTTGCTTTTGAAAGCCTTATCATGTGATAAGGTGTGTGTGTGCATGTGCGTTCCTGCTGCTTCCTTGCGTCAGAGTGCCATATTGCAGATTGGAATTCGACTGGCCAGAGGGAGCTGGCCGCTGGACCCAGGGATAAAGAAAGCAGGTCTTATGTTGTGTTAGGGAGTGGTGAGGACTGTGGCAAACGAGTGAGCCATAGCTTGTCTTAGAGAGTATGCGCCTTGCTTCCAGCTGATGTTTGCCATCTGGGAATTCAGATCTGTGATATGGGAGATTTTGGGTAGTTTTTTTGTTTTTTTTTTTAATTTTTGATTTTGATTTTTTGCTGAACTCTGTTGTTTATGAAATCTTGGCACCTACCTCTCAATTTAATTAATAATTCCCAGGGGAAGGGGTGCCAACCCACACATCTATGGGCTGCCAGTTCACACTGCCCATAGCAGGCAGGAATGGCTGGGCTGGTCCTGCTAGTAAGACCAAAGCAACTGGACAGATCAGAGATGGGGGAAAGAAGGTGCCCTGTTAACCCAGCGGTCCTGCACTTGTCCTGGTGTCCGGGTTTGGGCATCACAAAGAGAGGCAGACCGTCCTGGAGCTGGGCAGCCTGGCTCTGCTGGACCGTTCAGGAGGTAACTGGGTTACAAGTGAGGCTCTGAGTACAAGTGAGCTGCTGCTAACTGTTCACCCACTCAGTCATGTCTGACTCTTTGCAACTTCATAGACTACAGCATGCCAGACCTCCCTCTCCTTCACTGTCTCCCCGAGTTTGCTCAAATTCATGTCCATTGAGTTGGTGATGCCATCCAACCATCTCATCTTGTATCGTTCCCTTCTCCTCCTGCCTTCGATCTTTGCCAGTATCAGGGTGTTTTCTACTCCTAACAGTTGGGAGCATCTAATTTTATCACAGTCAGCGGTGTCGCCTGGTTGAAAGGAAGAGAAGAACCACTGTTCTCTGGACGCAGGTACTGGGCTGAATGCTTGACTGCTCAGGGATGGCTTTCTGAGGATGCAACCTTTGCAGGTCACACAGCCCTGTGCTCAGAAGGCCCTGTGTTTACATTTATGTTCTGCTGTCACCTCTTGAAACTCTTCAGTAATTTTGAAAAAGAGGCCCCATGATTTCCTTTTGCATCTAGCATAGTCTGCTTTGCATAGGTTATCTTATTTAATTTCCCTAAGTCCCTCCAGAGGTGAGTGTTGTCCTCTTGTTTCCCCTTGATAGAGGAGCGACCAGAGGCTCAGAGACAGTCACTTACCCAAAGTCACAGAGTGAAAAAGGCATGAGGCAGGATTTGTAGTCAGAATTTGCAATCCTGGAGGGCAGGACCTTGGTTTCTCTGAAAAGTCAGTAGTATGGTCTAGTGTTTGGGGCCTTGGAGTGGGGAAGATTGTTGGGAGACCGAGGGCAGGGGAGGAGGAGTGTAGACCCAGCTCAGGTGGCAGGTTATGTGTTCCGAGTTAGTTTCTAGTAGTTGACTGTTTGATGGCACTTTCTCCTTTGAGGGCCTGCTGGGCCATACCTCGAGTCAGGCAATAGGACATGTGTTTCTTCCTAAAGCACAGCAAGAAGCTCTAGTCTTAGGACAGACTTCGAGGTTCTGGCTCTTCACTAGAGGTCACCTCACAGGCTGCCCCCACTGCTGATGCCCCCAGAACCCACCTGAGGTTCTTGTGATTGCCATGCGTGCCCTCGTATATTACAGGGGATTCAGATTCTGCAGACACCTGACGAGTGCTCTGCATCTGCCTGGTGCTATGCTAGGGTGCTGAAAAGGGAGAGGGTGGTGGTGGTGATGATGGTCGCCACAGTTGATAATGTTAAGTAGGTGCTTATGGGTGCCAGGCAGCACGCTAAGGGTTTTATCAAATTAACCCATGTAATTGTCACACCCCCATCCCACTCCATTGTAGTGGGAAGTATCATTATTTCCACTTACAGATGGCAAAACTGATGCCCAAAGAGCTTAAGTAACTCCCCAAGTGTTGCATGACTGGAAAGAGACAGCTTTATTACTGTTTTATACGGAGACCATCGGCCTGCTCTGCGGGACCTTGCAGTAAGTAATAAGAGAGCACTTGAAATTACACGTGCAGTAAGAAAAGTGCATGATGACAATCACCATGGCGAGGAGTAGAGGATTTATTTAGTTTTTGCTCAATGCCAGGCACACCTCTAAGCACTCTGCTTGTGTCTTGAGTTTTCCCGCCACATCAGGGAAATAGGTTCTTGTCTCCCCATTTTATAGATGAAGAACTCCAGGCCCCCGAGTGATGCAAGTTATCAGTTAGAGGTCATGTAGAAAGTGGCAAAGCCAGGGTTTAAACCTGTAATCTCTACTGCGCCTTCTAGAGAGCACAGACCGAGGGTTTCGGGAGGCTTCACAGAGGAGGTGATCCCTGTGCCTGAGCCAGGACTGAGGGGTCAAGAGGAGCTTCTGGGGACAGGATGGATCAGTGTTCCCGGGCAGTGAGCTCAGCAGGGTCAGAGGTTGAGAGGTGGGATCATGGCCCAGCTGGTCACTGGATGGGTGGATGTGGCCGGATCCCATTATAGCGGAGGAGGGTAGCAGAAGACGATGGGGTGGGTGAGGCCATTCATGGAGGACCTTGCTGTCCCCAGGGGCAGGGTGGGATTCCTCAGGAGATGTGCATGACTGTGTGGCCATGGAGTGAAATTCCAGGCTCCTGGTACCGTGAAGACAAAGCGAGACTATGAGTTTTAACATGCAGTCAGCTTTATTGTGCCCAAGTGGAAATCCAGCAGCACTCCTATTTTTGCCTGGCTTTTACGTAAACGACCTAAGCAGATCCCGCTGCCTGTCGTTAGTCCAGGCGGAGACCAAACTGCTGTCAAAATAATCCTTAGATTTTTTCTCTCTCACTGCCAGCTGTTGCTGGTCTGAGTTTTCTTCCACAAATGCCACCATTCAAGGAGCTGTCTTGAGAGGGACTTCAGATATGTTTACTCCCTCAACCTCTCAAAAAAAAAAGTGCTCACACAGGCGTGATGAAATGTTAGAAACAGCTCAGTTGTGAAATCTGAGGGAGTTTGGGGCTAGGGTCATTCTCAGTGGTTTGAGGATGAGCAGGATGTGGACTTTGCCTTCTGCCTCCTCCCCGCCCCTGCCTAACCATGCAGTGGCCCAGACAGGAAGCCTCTTCTGTGAGAAGAAAAGAAATAAGACACTGGGTATGCCCGGGCTTCCCGGGGTGGAAAGTGAGTTCCCTGGTTGTAAGGCGTTTATGTCAGCCCTCTTGCTATATTTTCCATTAAGGGCACCATCCCGGCTTTGAGATTCCGCACCACCAGCCACATAATTACCTGGCTGGGCTGCCCCCTGCTGGAGCCCTGCAAAATTCTCATTTGCAACTCGGATTCTTTCTGCAGCCGGTGACCAGAGCTTTGCAAAGAAAGCATGGTATAGAAGGAGAGATTGTACATCTGACACTTGTCTGCCTCAGCTTACAATCTTGCAGGACATGCCCTGTGGCTTAAAACCGGTTCCCTTAATCCAGCCTACAAACCCTGGCTGATGGGGCCTCCAACTCTCCATTTTGGACCCCCCTTCATCCTCATACCCCATCTACTTCAGTGCTCTCTCTTCAGAACACATCCGTGCTTGCCCTTGACCTGGCTAACTCGCCTTCATCCTTTAGCTGCCATCTGAACATCAGGAAGCCCCCCCAGAATCCCTGGGCTGAGACCACTGTTCCCCTGGACCCCGTGTGCTGCCGTGGCATCACTTTCATTTATTCCAATTGCTTGTTCATGCGTCTGCTCCTCTCCCTTTAAATTCCCACCCCACAGACACAGAGTTGTTCCCGTCTGATGTCTTCTTGCCTCCACATCCTGTCTCAGCATGCCTGGCACGCAGTCGGGACTTGTCAGATAGATGCTAACGGAAGCCTCTGGGGCATGCTATCACGAGAAATGGGCTAGCATGGCTAGGGAGGCTCTTGATAAACCTCCATGTGCCCTGCTGAGGTTTTTCATCAGTGTGCGTGCCTCTGTCTTGTCACCTGTGAGCTGGGCATGCATCTGGTCCCGCCTGTGCATGAAACAGAGGAGGGGATCAGGGTCAACTACATTTGAGGAAACCCAGTAAAAAGGCTGTAACCCATTTCTTCCTCACTCCAGGTCTTGCCTCTTTAATAATCTGCTCCCAGGGCTAATTATCTCTTTCCTGCTCAGCCCACCTCCTCTATCCTGGAAACCCAGCCTGATTAGCCCTTCACGTAGTCCATCCAGCTCGGGTGCTCGGGGCTGGCTGAACGCTGGCCTCATTTCTGCAGAGCAGGAGGAATCCTCGCTGAGCCCTACAGCCAGCGGTGGAGGTGTCTGTGGGCTTCTCCCTGCGATCAGGGAACCTTTGCTTTCTCACCACGTGCTTCTCCTGACCATCTCTGTGCTCCTGGGCTCTTCCCAACCCCACGCCGCCCTTTGAGCTTTCTGTGGACCACCTGGAGATTTCCAGGCATCGACCCCACTGTTCATAGACTAGGTTCTCACCTGAGTCTGCTGGGAACTTGTGAAGATCCTTGGGACCTGAGAAAGAGGAGGAGGAACCGCTGGGGTAAGAAGTGCTAGCCGACCCGAGAGAATCCTCGACTCTTCCGCAAGCTTCCCCTCTTAACCCCCAGGCTGGCTACTGTTGAGTGGCCGATGTGTGCTGGAAGCAGAGAGAGATGTGGCTGCCTCTCTGAGAGCCTTTAGAAGGATGGGGTGAGGGGGCAGGCGGGAAATGGGATCAAAGGAAAAACTTTTGAACCAGATTTGAGGGAAAATGGGTTCTCTGGGGATCTGGGTGGTGGGAGCTGATGGGCGGAGGAATCTGGGTGCTTCTGCAGGGGTGTGCTTGAGTCCTGCTCCTTCCCCTTGGCCAGGAGACTGGGGGATCCACTCGTGGACAGTTGTCCCACCAGGACTGTTAGGGAGGGTGGTTTCCCACAGCAGGACTAGAGGAGGGGGTAATGGATACTGCTGCTGCTGCTGCTAAGTCGCTTCAATCGTGTCCAACTCTGTATGAAGAAATATACACTCAATCAGTCACAGACAGTTGTCTTAGTAAAACCCATCTTTCCCTCCCTCCCTCCTGCCCTGGCAAATCTGCCAGGCTCCCCTGTCCATTTTCCAGAAGCGGGCTCAGTGCTCCTTTCAGACCCGAGCACATTTCTTCAGTATATCCAGAGGCCACTCAGGGTCAGTAGTGTTCTCAGAGTGAGGCTGGGTCTCTGGCATCAGCTCAAGTCTTTTCAAAAACATCTTGATCTCTTACCTTCAAACCCATCCCACTGGTGACTGCGGGGTGCAGCCTGCAGAACAGGCCCCGCTTGGCTTGGGACTCCCCAGGAAACGGGGAGGACAGTGGTTTGCCCCTCATCACCGGGCAGCCCCATTCTCCAGAAACCACCCAAAAGTGGGGCAGAGTTCTCTGGCACACTCGGGCTCCCCTGGCTCCCGCGCTCGGCTCGCCTCTGCCCTCTAACTGGCACGGTTTCTCTTTGCAGCAGAGAAGAACACCTCTGGGATGATAAGCCGGCCTTCCCCGGGGAGGATGGAGTGGATCATCCCTCTGATTGTGGTGTCAGCCTTGACCTTCGTGTGCCTCATCCTTCTCATTGCTGTGCTCGTTTACTGGAGGTGAGTCACCAGGCAGCCCTGGCGTGCGGCTCGGGTTCCGCTGTCAGCACGTGCCCAGTAAGGGGAGCTTACCCAAGGGGAGGGCATGCCCACGGCCTCTTCACTTAGAAAGGTAAGGTGGCTGCCGTGCTTCTTGTGTTACCACCTGGGAGACCCGCTTTATCTGCAAGCAACTGGCGATACAAAGCCACTGTTGAGATTAAAGCACCCATGATGAGCTCCTAGAATTCAGTGCCAAAGAGGCTTTTGCTCAAAAATCAGGGAGATGGTGAGTTCAAGTACCAGCTCTGCTACTTGGTGGCTACAATTCCCATTTCTCACTTTGAGCTTTAGTTTCTGAACCTGCAAAATGAGTTAATAAGTTTCCGAGCTTTCCCAGTTTCTCTGAGACCATGCTCCACTTTGTCATAACCACATAATAGCTCTTCTTGACCTTAAAATTTTCTTCATAGCCTTTTACTGAAAATTCAGTGATAGAACATTTATCATATTCTGTGGCATTTAATACACATAAGATAAAGATGGCTGATGGTAAGTCATCCTTATACTAGCATCATCCTTGAACTGGTTCTCACTGCTTCCCGAGGGAAGCCTATTTGAAGCTTCTATTTAAAAGTTGTCTTTTTCAGCTCCATACTGTCAGCCAGTTTAACTGAGTGAGAGAGGCTGGCCCACTTGGTTGCCCTGACAGGCTTCACCTCTCAAACTGATGTAGGAAGCTTCTGCCCTTTAACAAGCTTCATCAGTAATGAACAGACATCCTAGTTCCCTCCCTTCTTTCCATTCATTTAATGAATTTTGAGCCCCTGTTGTGTGCCAGACACTCTCCTCTCATGGAGCTCACATTTTAGGAGAGGAGACAGGGAATAAATAAAGCAAACAAGAAGATATTAAGTGTACAATGAAAAAAGTCAGTCTGGAAGGTGGAGGGGAATGCTGAGGCTTTAGGGTGAATGGTCACAGTGGTCAGAGTGGTGGTGGTGGTTGTTGCTTGGTTGCTAGGTCATCTCTGACTCTTTTCAAGCCCATGACTTTAACCCTCCAGGCTCCTCTGTCCATGGGATTTCCCAGGCAAGAATACTGGAGTGGGTTGCACTTTTCCTTCTCCAAGGGATCTTCCCAACCCAGGGATCAAACCTTCATCTCCTCTTGGCAGGCGGGTTCTTTACCACTGAGCCACCTGGGAAGCCCTCAGAGTGGTTAAAGAAGGCCTACCTGGTAGGGGGTATTTGTCCAAAGGAGTCAAAAGGGCTCCGTCTGGGGCAGGTTCCAAGCAGAGGAAATTGCATGTGTAAAGGCCCTGAGGTAGAAATGTGCCTGCTATGTTCCAGGAAGAGCCAAGAGCTGTGGCTGGAGCAGATGAGTGTGGGGAGAGAGTGTAGGAAAGGGTATCAGGAAGAAACAGGATAAAGGGGAGTTGGGTCATGAACAGCTTTGTGAACACTCCAGACCGCTGGAACACATTGCCTTTTACCATGACAGAAGGAGTGTTTGGTAGAGAAGTGTTGTGATTCAGGATTCCTTGGCTGTGTTGCAAAGAACACTGAAAAGGAGCTGGGGCAGAGGCAGAGACCAGCTAGGAGACTGTGGACTTGTCCAGGAAGGAGTGATGCTGGCTCGGATGAGGGCAGCCATGCAGGTTGTGACCTGACGGACTGTAGATATATCCTGAAGGTGGGATCAACACAATCTGTGAACAGATGGTGTCCCTGGGTCTGTTCTCAATTGGAAAGGTCAAGGGAATAAGGAAGGGTTCATCTGAGAGCTTCCGCTGGCGTCTAAGGGTAACCGTGGTGCTGTTCACGCTATAGACAGCTAGGTGATAGCTGACGTTGTGTTTCAGGGTGAGCCTAGGAACACTAGACTCACGTCCCTGTCACCCTTTCTCCAGGACATGATGGTTTGCAGACAGATACTGTCTGGAGCCCACTGATTGGTACATCAGAGGCTGCCTAACATGGGTTAAACTGAGCACCTGGAGGTAACAGAAGGTCTGGGCGCTCTCCTCTTGTCTCTTGGTGCTGTGTGGTTTTAGTTGCAGACTCTCTCCGCAGGAAGGAGCAGAGAGGACCCACCGCTGCCCCAGGCTTGGTAACCCTAGCAGCTCCAGTGTGAAAAAGTTCCTGTTCCCAGTAGTTCTAGCACAAACCTCAGAGTTATTTCTGCTTGGCCCACCTTGGTTCTCTGCCTCCCCGATAAGGGTCATGCTGGCCACTGAGGACCGTGGCTATTTGGTCAAGCAGATGTGGATACCAGGCTGACCAGACAGACATGCTGATGGCAAGCTGCTTATAGGAAGGGGCTGTGCAGTGTCGTCAAGAGAGCTTTTTAAGGTCCTTCCATTCCAGATGTATTTCCCCATGAGAAATTCATACTGTGTATACTTTTGAAAAACTCAGCGAGTCTGAATTACATATACATATTGAATAATGTATTATTATTTCATGTTTAAAATATGTTTATAATGTTTTGTACATGTTAGTTACTAATAGTTGCTCAGTCTCATCCAACTCCTTGTGACCCCATGGACTGTAGCCTGCCAGTTTCCTCTCTCCGTGGGATTCTCCAGGCAAGAATACTGAAGACGGTTGTCATTCCCTTCTTCAGGGGATCTTCCTGACCCAGGGATCAAACCCAGGTCTCCTGCATTGCAGGCAGATTCTTTATCATCTGAGCCACCAGAGAAGCTGATATACATATTACATGTGTCTATTCAAAGCTTGGTTTAAAGTAACGAGAGGTTTAAACCTCCTTCAGTAGATATTGCCTATGAGTTGAGGTGTTTCTTGTTGTTTCGGAGGGCGGTTTTTTGTTTGTTTGTTGTTGTTTTTTTTAACAATGATATTTATTTACTTTTGGCTGTGCTGGGTCTTTGCTGCTGTGCAGGCATTTCTTTTGTTGCAGCTGCTGGGGGTCACTCTCCACTTGCAGTTCAGAGGCTTCTCTTATGGAGCACAAGCTCCTCTAGAGCAGGCAGGCTTCAGTGGTTGCAGCACGTGGACTGCGTCGTGGTTCCCAGGCTCTCGAGCACTGGCTCAGTAGTTGGGGTGCACGGGCTTAGTTGCTCCGCAGCACGTGGGATCTTCCCAGATCAGGGATCAGACCCGTTGTCCTGCACTGACAGGCAGATTCTTTACCACTGAGCCACCAGGGAAGCCCTGCCTGTGAGTTTTTACCAAACTCCTAACATGCCAGTACACAGGAATGAGTGCAAAAGAGAAACTTCTTTCAGAACAAACAAAGTGAAATTGAATTAGCAACAGGACAGATGAGTTGACCAAACTTGAGAACAGCCTAGAGGGAACAAGGATCTTTTTTTTTTTTTTTTTTCTTTTTTCAAATTTTTTTTTTCTTTATTATTAACGTGAAAGAGAGATGTGTTGGGAGAGTTCACAGAGAAAATGCATACATGCTGAAGGGATGGGTGTTCCCCTCTAGCGATGTGGTTTTGAAGCTAAAACAATAGTGCTCCTCTCCTGCCTTTGAGGCACTGTGAGAGCAGATGGTTGGCAAGCAGCCTTGACATAAGTAGAGCACGCAAGCAGATCAGAACCTCCTGGAGTGTTTCCTCAGGTGGCAGGCCTGACGCTGAGGTTTAAACCAACTCTCCATGGTGGTGGTTTCCATAACCGAGGACTGAGTGTTCTCAGCTATTGCTGTGGTTTCTTCGTGTTCACTGAGGCTGAACTGCATAGCCCAGAAGTGTAACCCTTCACTCCCATTGGCCAGACATGGTCACACAGCCCCAAGGACACGGGAGAAGTGGGCGAGTACGCTGGTATTCATGGAGCACCACCAGAAGTGTCCTCAAATGTTGGCATTATTGGGTTGACTATTATTGGGTTTCTTGAAAAGGACATCTTTGGAGGCCAAATACTAGTTTTGTTACATTTGGCTAAAACTGAAAAATAGAGGATGGGAAGCCCAGGTGACTCAGTGGTAAAGAACCTGTATGCAGCACAGGAGACACGGGAGATGTCAGTTCCATCCCTGGGTTGGGAAGATCCCTTGGAGAAGGAGATAGCTCCCCACTCTAGTATTCTTGCCTGGGAAATCCCATGGACAGAGGAGCCTGTTGGGCATGGAGTCTCAAAGAGTCAGACCACAACTTAGTGACTAAACCAGCAAAAAGTACAGGTGGAGACCTCATATATTTTTGTCCACTGGAAGGTGTACAGAGGTCCACTGGGGACTATCTGAGAAGTATTTTTACAGGTATCAACATGGGTTTGTGGGAGAAATTTGTTTTGAAACATGGTTGGCTGAGATGTAACTAGTAGCTCTCTCTCAAATTCTCCTTGCCAGGGTCCGCCTTGAAGAGATGTAGTCAAATCCCTAACAACGCAGAAGTTGCTGCAAAGCTTGAAATAAGCATGCAGGGCATTTGGGGACAAGGGACAGAGTGGTGGGGCGGCTAATAAGGATAAATTCGAGGAAATTCGTGCCTCCTTTTCCAAGTGGTGCCCTGTGTGTGCCTTTTAAATAGTGCAGCCCATGTCAGCGTGCGACGCTGCAGAGCTGTAGTCGTTGCTCTTGAAATGAGGGAGGAGAAATCAATTCCGTACTTTTTAAAGTGTGCCATTTTGGCGCTGTTCCTCCAGACAGTAACAAAATGCACCTTTTGAATGACTACAGTCACAAAGTACATTCCGAGAGCTCTAGCCCCCGTCTCACCAAGACAAGCTGTTTATATGGCACTAATGTGCTGGCGTTCCTGAAAAGATTGGGAGCAGCCAGCTGCTGCCACTCAGAAACAAGAGGAAATTTTGGAGAAGGTTTCTTTGCGATTTGCATCCCTTAAGGCTGATGCTGGGGAAAGAGCTGTACACAGGACTTTATGCTAGGGCACACACCTTGTTTGTTTATTATCTTATTCCATGGAATAGCTTAATACCGTGTAAGTAAGACATTAGCGTCCACTTAGAATTGTCAGGATTAGGAAGATATTTTTTTTTTCCTGTAACCTTGAGGAAAATTGCTTTGAAGGTAGCTCTTCTCTCTCTGATGAGCAAAGAAAGTCTGACCCCTGAAATGGCTTCATACATCTTAAGGTCTAAACAGCCAAGTGTCTTACTGAATATTCAGCAAATCACACATGTGCTATGTGGATTGCATTGCCACCTAATTAAACATTCAAATCCTAGGAATTATTACATCCATTTTGCAGATCAGAAAACTGAGGCTTGGTAAAATGTCAAGTGAGAGCATTCATCTCCTGGATTTGAACGCAGACAATGTGACTTCAGGTGGCACAGTGGTAAAGAATCTGCCTGCCAACGCAGAAGATGCAAGAGATACAGGTTCAATCTCTAGTCGGGAAGATCCCCTGGAGTAGGAAATGGCAACCCACTTCCGTCTTCTTGCCTGGAGAATCCCACAGACAGGAGCCTGGAGGGCTACAGTCCATGGGGCCTTCATTGCCCACTATGTGAATTGTTACATTATTTTGCCTAGATGAGGAGTAGCTTGTCTGGAGGCATTCTCTTCCTTCCACAGTCTGTTTTTGTAGCTCATTTGCTTGTTGAAAAGATCTGAGAAGATCTTATGATTTGGGTCTGCCAAAGTTGCAAAGGAGAAAACTTGAGGACCGGCTCTATTTTCAGGTGTTTAAGAAGCAGAATAGATTGTGATGCTGAGTAATACCACCTTCTTGTCCCATTCTTAGTCCCAGCTAATCAGTGCTATCTTACCTTGATGACAAATTGAGCGTCTCATTGACCATAATTGTAGCTTGGGAGAGAACTTTCCAGCAGTGTAAAACAGCTTTACTTCTCAGATTCAGAGAGAACTGAGCTAAGTACAGAGACTCCAGAACAGCAAAGTAGAAAGTCTTAAGTGGGAATTGTAAAAAGTAACCCCCGTTGGTTGAAGTTTGGTAGTAGAAGGATTTCACTTTCTGGTCTGAGAAATCCACATCCCTCTTGAGCACACAACTGAGCCGTCTGTAAATTCCATGGCACATCCGTCCACATCAGTTTAGCTTCATAGGCAGGTGGAGAAAGGTCTCTCTTTTTACTCTTATCTTTAGACTCCCAGCAATTTTGCCCTCTGTTGGTGCCTCCTCATTTAGAATGCTGTTCGTGAAAGCAAGTGTGTTTTGTTGACACTGCAATTTTTCTCTCTCCTAGATGTTCAGGGGGAGACAGTGTAATAAATAGGAAGGGACATAAACCGCAAATGTGTGCAGGGTTTGAGTTGGCATGACAGAGGCTCTGGCAAACAGACAGATGCACATGAGATCAAGTGTGGGCATATGCCGACATTCTTCTTGCTGGAGGAGCGGTTGACCACGTGTGCCTAGCAGAGCTCGGGTCCCTCCTGGATTCCACAGTAGCAGCAGTGACGCTCAGAGCACTGTGAGCCGTGTGCGGGCTCTCCGCCCATCTGCTCTAGCAGCGGGTGCTTCCAGGCCTGCTCTCCAATCACTGGATTTGGCTTAGACATTTGTCTCCCAGCCCCATCCCAGGAAGGTCACAGAGGAGCTGGGGCAATAGCAATGATTCCTCCCGTGTGTGACTGTGAACAAGCTAGCGAGGAGGAAGCATGATAATAAGTCACGATAATAATAATAATATTATTATTAAATAATAATAATAATAGGCACAATAATAATAAGTCACAGCAGCCAATAGTGGTGAATTAGCACAAAGTGGCCTGACTTAATCCTCACAGCAGCCACAGGTGTTGGCCACAGTATTGGGGACTGTTCCTTCCTTCCCATTGAAGGAAACAGTGTCCACAAAGGGAATGGACTTGCCCCGAATCACAAGCTAGTACCTTTGAGAAGTGCAGTTGACCTTGTTTTATTTTTTTTTGGCTGTGCCATGCAGCATGTGAATTCTTAGTTCCCTGACCAGAGATTGAACCCATGCTCCCTGAGGGGAAAGTGTGGCTGGAGTCTTAACCATTGGACCATGAGGGAAGTCCCTACAGTTGACCTTTGAACAATGCAGGTTTGAATTGCAAAGGATCGACTTATACTTTTGAGTTTTTTCTAGTAGTCAACACTGCAGGACTATGCAGTCTGGTGTTTGGTTGAATCCATGGAATCACAGATGTCGAGGACCTGTGGATACAGAGGGCCAAGTGCATTGCATGCAGATTTTTGACTGTGCAAAATGTTGGCACCCTTATCTCCATGTTCAAGGGTCAGCTGTACTCAAACCTAGGCCTTTGTTTTGTTTTGTTCACCTAAAAGACCCTTTATATGTGGCTCATATATTCCTTCCTCCCTTCATTTATTCGAAAACATTTCCTAAGCATCTAGTTTGTGTCAGGCACTGGAGATATGGCGAGAAGATAGAGGTCTTGTCTCAAGGAGTGTGTAAGGGGTCTTCCCTGGTGGCTGTGTGCTAAGGAATCCACCTGCCAATGCAGGAGACACAGGTTTGATCCTTAGTCAAAGAAGATCCCACATGCCTTGGAGCAACTAAGCCCATAAATAAAGTTATTGAGCCCAGGAACCCCAACTACTGAGTGGGTTGGGATGGGAACCCCAACCCCATGTCTTGCAGCTACTGAGGCCCACATGCCCCAGGGCCCTTGCTCTGAAGCAAGAGAAGCCCCTGCAATAAGAAACCTGCACACCACAGCTAGAACATAGCTCCAGCTTGCTGCAACTAAAGAAAAAGCCCACGTAGCAACAGAGACCCAGCACAGCCAAAAATAAATAAATAGTTACATAAAAAAAAAAAAAGGTGCGTAGGTTAACAGAATAGATGAGCAGGTAGAAAACAGTTGTCCCAAGTAGAGGTTACAAACTGGTGCTGTTTTACTGTTTTTGTGTAGCTGACCTCTTGTTTTTAGAAGCGAGAATTACTTTGAAAATGGGAAGAGTTTGGTTAAAACTCCCACTGTCTGGATTCTCATGAGAAACACTGAGGTGTGAGATCACTGTTCTCATACTCTCGCATGGCACTGGTGGGCTGCACAGAGCTGACCGTGGCCCCCTGCTCACCGGTCTGCCCATCTCTGCCCTGCCCTCGTACGTGCATTCCCAAGGCCAGTGGTGATGAAAGGAAACTGTGCTCCCGGAGGTACTTGACCATTGCCAGAGCTGGGCAGAAGGGGGTAAGGGAAGGCTTCTTGGAGGAGATGGTTGGCTCTGATTTTCATAGAACTGAGAAGGATAGATGTTGAGAGTGGAGGAAACTCTGTGTGAGCTGATAAAGCAGCATGTGTTCTTGTTGTATTTGGTACTCCTTGGGGAAAAACACACTTCCTCGTTGTAAAAATAAAGTCCACTTTGATGGGCAGCCTCAGATTCTTTTTAAGGGAATCTGGGGAGGTCAGTCTGAGCTGCTCTTCTGCATCTCATGTGAGGGAGGGAATGAGGATCAAAGGATAGGTTTACGTGCAACTTTTCTCAAGTCTGGAAAAAGCCAAGCTTCCAAGTCATAATTTTTGGTGGCTTTATGTGATCACCTTTATCATTTTGGAAACAAACTGCCCTCAGGGCCACCTGTATTCCAAGCATCATTTTTTTCTTTTATAATCTGGTAACTGTTCATGTCACTCATCTCTGTCCAAAACACGGACCTGTAGCCATAGTTCAAGAAGATTTTAATGTATTCATTAGGAATAATTGTTGCAATCCAGCTCTTCAAAGCCTGACAGTGTGTGGAGCCAGTGGGGAGAAGAAAGTGCATTTCCTGATGCTAAAACAGGGCTTGGCTCTGAGGATTCTTTTCTAATGACTCGGTGGTGTCTTGCTCTGAGATGCTAAAAGGCATGGGGGTAGGGAGCCTTTAGAGACCCCAGCTGTTCCTGAAGATGGTCACCTATTTTTTTTTTTTTTTTCTTTCTTTTCTCTGGACAGCTGTGTGCAGGGGAATCTGGGTCACATGGCAGATCCCAGGCAACTTTTTGCTCAATAACTGTTTCCCAAGTGGCTACTCAGGGCCCTTTCAGAATTCAGGAGACCCATCCGTTGTCATAGTAACCGGCCCCCCTGCTGTTGAGTTGGCCCTGAGATGCCAGCCGAAGCTCTTGGAGCCAGGGAACACGTAGTCACTTAGACAAAAGCAGGGAGAGACTCGCCACTAAAGATTGCCGTTTATGCACTGTGATACTTAAGAGACAGGACTGATTCTGTGAAGAAGTGCATGGATCCATTTTTCAACCCCGCTGGCTTTGCAGGAAAGGGAAACTCCTAGACATATTCAGCATCTGCTACATCACTGGTGCCTTTCTTTGGATTTCTCAGAATGAAGAGTCTTCTCTCCCAGGGTTGATGAGGTCTGTCTTGTCGGGTTTCTCAGGTAGCCCCCTCAATTATTTGGGATATTAGTTTTGTAGCATTTGCTTCTCAGCGGAGTGTTGTCAGTTTACAGGGTGGGAGTTTGAAGCGCCTGCGATTGTGTGTGAGGAGAAACTGCGGAGATAGCCGGCTCGGCTCCAAAATTCCTGAAAGAGTGAGTCTGGCAGAATTCAGAGTAGGGCTAAGGGTTGAGAAGAAGTCTAAATATTTTAGGAAGCTGCAAATTTCAAGTTCTTATGAAAATTTGCAAAAACACTCCCAACACACTCGTGATTGCCTGGGATTAATGTTGGTAGCCGCGCTGCATGTGTGAGAGAGAGGGTTTGAGGACAGTTGTTGCAGTTCCACAGCGTGCTCAATAGAGGGAGACAAGAAGTTCTGAATTATAGCACCTTCCCCCTCCACTACTTTTTAATCATTTTCCCAAGTTTTGACTTAGCCCTCATTTGGTTTCGGCACCAAGCACTTTCACGCACCACTGAGGCTATTAATTATCAACATAAAGGAAATCTTGTATTGATGGAGAAGAAAAAACCAACAGTTATGCATTAGAGAAAGTCCATTCCGAGAAGCAGGAAGCCACCAAGACAATCAGAAGTTCACAAGTGTTCTTTGAAATCACGTCTTGAATGCAGAGTTCTGCATGAGATTAAGAAGAACTTCCAAAAAGGAGAATGTTTCCATATCGGTGTTAGTCTCTAGTGTTCTATGGAGTTGAGAAAGAATACAAAATCCTTTCAATGTGAAATCCTATAGCCCAGGTGGTTTGGGGATTACATATAATTAAAGCAACACTTCTCAGGGTGATCACAGTGCATCTTTTCAAATGCTAGAGCCAAGCCTCCAGTGCTCTGCTTATTTAAGTATTAAGAGGAAATAAAACGTCAGACCTAGTGTATCGCAGTCACTTGCCCACTGCTACCCCACCCCACCCCACCCCAGCCGCCCGTATCTGAGCTGCCCTCCTGTGATTCCACCCCCTGTATTGTGAATCAAAGTGTCTTTCCAGAGAGGAGAGATATGCATGGGGAAAAGACCAAGCCCCAGACCAGTCTCACAGCACCAGTTTCAGAGAAATTTGTGGCAGAACTGAGGTTCAAACAGTACCCAACCTGTTCCTGCCAAATTGTGTTTATCCCAGTGGTGTTTTAAGCCATCCTATTTGCCATGGGAGCTTTTCAAAGGTGGGAGGCTCATCAGAAGCTGTTACTGGGTCGGTGGTATCCTTACCTTCTGATCACACTGGGGGTGATAACAGATTTCTAGTATCTTAAAGACAGCTTTTTAAGAGCAGAATTTCCCTTTTTGCATTTCTTACCTCAGTTTTGAAAACCTTAAGAAGCCCAGTAATCTTTGTGGGTAAACCCTTCTCTTTGGAGCATGCCCCCAGCGAGGTCCAGTGTTGGGGTTGGTCTGTGCGAAATGGGAGGGAGGGGTGGCCGATTGAAAGTACTGTCTTCTACACCTGTTCTCTTCTGTTTTTTGTCCATTTAGAGGGTGTAACAAAATAAAGTCCAAGGGCTTTCCCAGACGTTTCCGTGAAGTGCCTTCTTCTGGGGAGAGAGGAGAGAAGGGGAGCAGGTGAGGGGCAGTCAAGCTGAAGGTGGGGAGGGGGTCTCTTTGGCCGGGACTGGCTTGCCGGATTTTTGTTCTGTTGCCATGGGAAGTCAAGCCCTCCGGACAGCACAGCGCTGAAACTCACCTGTTGTACCCCAGCTCCCAAAAGGATGGCTCGCAAACATCAGTGTGGCTGGCGGGTACCTGGTAGCAATGCCGCTATGTCCCCTGTGTGCTTGCTGTGCTTGATTTTGCAATTGGAGGGGGATGTTTTTAATTTCTAGGATGGGGTATGTTTATGTGTTTGTATGTCTGCTGCATCCCTTTTCTTTCTGAAATTTCCGATGTTTGCATGTTTGAGAGCTTTAAAAACACTTTATGCATGCATTTAGCCTTGTGAGTGAAAGGTATCTTGTAGAAACCTAAATTTGTCAACGAGTTAAAGAAGAAGGGCTGGAAGAAAAGAGAGAAATAAATGGGGTTACAGCATTTTTTTTCCATAAGAAGGCTAAAATTCAAATAAATGCAAGAGTTTTTGATGGCTTGAGTACTTGAAAAAATTATTGTCCTGGAGAGATTTATAATAAACCTTTAGAAGTCAGGATTATATAATCTTAATCACCACACCTAAGCCCTTGATACTTTCTGTAAGGCTTATCTAGGCAAACTCTACTTAAGATGGTAATTAATGCTTTAATATTAAATGGCCTCTTAGAGTAATTCACTAATCAATGTTTCGTTGTGAGTAGCCCCTTGTTCCTTTTCAACAAACCATTTATTGAATTGATATTCAACTTTTTTCATGAACTTATTTATCTCCATTGGTTGTGGGTAAAAGAGATAATGAGATAAAATTGTAGCTGATGCACCCACTATAATCGGGGATAGCTGTGAGACCTAAGAAGGTGGTATAGTATAAGAATTGAGGATGATTAATGAGAAATTCTGTGATATATCTTCTTTTAAGCTGAACGGTGCAATTTTGTGCTTTTAGAGAAAGGCAGTAACTGCTAACTGGTAATGCGATGATTCTTTCTGTCATCTATTTTTCCTTATCCCATTTTCAACACTTCAAGAGTAAAAATTGAAATAGAAACTCCTCTGTATAAGTTTTAGATTCAAAGATCTAGTCTTAAGAGAAAGATCTTGGACCTCACTTAAATGACCAACTTTCATACCCAGTTCATTATAAATATAATGTAGTTTTTTTTTTTTTTTTTTTTTTTTTAATTTTATTTTATTTTTAAACTTTACATAACTGTATTAGATTTGCCAAATATCAAAATGAATCCGCCACAGGTTTACATGTGTTCCCCATCCTGAACCCTCCTCCCTCCTCCCTCCCCATTCCATCCCTCTGGGTCGTCCCAGTGCACCAGCCCCAAGCATCCAGTATCGTGCATCGAACCTGGACTGGCAACTCATTTCATACATGATATTTACATGTTTCAATGCCATTCTCCCAAATCTTCCCACCCTCTCCCTCTCCCACAGAGTCCATAAGACTGTTCTATACATCAGTGTCTCTTTTGCTGTCTCGTACACAGGGTTATTGTTACCATCTTTCTAAATTCCATATATATGCGTTAGTACACTGTATTGGTGTTTTTCTTTCTGGCTTACTTCACTCTGTATAATAGGCTCCAGTTTCATCCACCTCATTAGAACTGATTCAAATGTATTCTTTTTAATGGCTGAATAATACTCCATTGTGTATATGTACCACAGCTTTCTTATCCATTCATCTGCTGATGGACATCTAGGTTGCTTCCATGTCCTGGCTATTATAAACAGTGCTGCGATGAACATTGGGGTACTCGTGTCTCTTTCCCTTCTGGTTTTCTCAGTGTGTATGCCCAGCAGTGGGATTGCTGGATCATAAGGCATGTCTATTTCCAGTTTTTTAAGGAATCTCCACACTGTTCTCCATAGTGGCTGCACTAGTTTGCATTCCCACCAACAGTGTAAGAGGGTTCCCTTTTCTCCACACCCTCTCCAGCATTTATTACTTGTAGACTTTTGGATTGCAGCCATTCTGACTGGCGTGAAATGGTACCTCATAGTGGTTTTGATTTGCATTTCTCTGATAATGAGTGATGTTGAGCATCTTTTCATGTGTTTGTTAGCCATCTTTATGTCTTCTTTGGAGAAATGTCTATTTAGTTCTTTGGCCCATTTTTTGATTGGGTCATTTATTTTTCTGGAGTTGAGCTGTAGGAGTTGCTTGTATATTCTCGAGATTAGTTGTTTGTCAGTTGCTTCATTTGCTATTATCTTCTCCCATTCTGAAGGCTGTCTTTTCACCTTGCTAATAGTTTCCTTTGATGTGCAGAAGCTTTTAAGGTTAATTAGGTCCCATTTGTTTATTTTTGCTTTTATTTCCAATATTCTGGGAGATGGGTCATAGAGGATCCTGCTGTGATGTATGTCAGAGAGTGTTTTGCCTATGTTCTCCTCTAGGAGTTTTATAGTTTCTGGTCTTACGTTTAGATCTTTAATCCATTTTGAGTTTATTTTTGTGTATGGTGTTAGAAAGTGTTCTAGTTTCATTCTTTTACAAGTGGTTGACCAGAGTTCCCAGCACCACTTGTTAAAGAGATTGTCTTTAATCCATTGTATATTCTTGCCTCCTTTGTCGAAGATAAGGTGTCCATATGTGCGTGGATTTATCTCTGGGCTTTCTATTTTGTTCCATTGATCTATATTTCTGTCTTTGTGCCAGTACCATACTGTCTTGATAACTGTGGCTTTGTAGTAGAGCCTGAAGTCAGGTAGGTTGATTCCTCCAGTTCCATTCTTCTTTCTCAAGATCGCTTTGGCTATTCGAGGTTTTTTGTTTTTCCATACAAATTGTGAAATTATTTGTTCTAGCTCTGTGAAGAATGCTGTTGGTAGCTTGATAGGGATTGCATTGAATCTATAGATTGCTTTGGGTAGTATACTCATTTTCACTACATTGATTCTTCCAATCCATGAACATGGTATATTTCTCCATCTGTTAGTGTCCTCTTTGATTTCTTTCACCAGTGTTTTATAGTTTTCTATATATAGGTCTTTAGATTCTTTAGGTAGATATATTCCTAAGTATTTTATTCTTTCCGTTGCAATGGTGAATGGAATTGTTTCCTTAATTTCTCTTTCTGTTTTCTCATTATTAGTGTATAGGAATGCAAGGGATTTCTGTGTGTTGATTTTATATCCTGCAACTTTACTATAGTCATTGATTAGTTCTAGTAATTTTCTGGTGGAGTCTTTAGGGTTTTCTATGTAGAGGATCATGTCATCTGCAAACAGTGAGAGCTTTACTTCTTCTTTTCCAATTTGGATTCCTTTTATTTCTTTTTCTGCTCTGATTGCTGTGGCCAAAACTTCCAAAACTATGTTGAATAGTAATGGTGAAAGTGGGCACCCTTGTCTTGTTCCTGACTTTAGAGGAAATGCTTTCAATTTTTCACCATTGAGGATAATGTTTGCTGTGGGTTTGTCATATATAGCTTTGATTATGTTGAGGTAGGTTCCTTCTATTCCTGCTTTCTGGAGAGTTTTGATCATAAATGGATGTTGAATTTTGTCAAAGGCTTTCTCTGCATCTATTGAGATAATCATATGGTTTTTATTTTTCAATTTGTTAATGTGGTGTATTACATTGATTGATTTGCGGATATTGAAGAATCCTTGCATCCCTGGGATAAAGCCCACTTGGTCATGGTGTATGATCTTTTTAATGTGTTGTTGGATTCTGATTGCTAGAATTTTGTTAAGGATTTTTGCATCTATGTTCATCAGTGATATTGGCCTGTAGTTTTCTTTTTTTGTGGGATCTTTGTCAGGTTTTGGTATTAGGGTGATGGTGGCCTCATAGAATGAGTTTGGAAGTTTACCATCCTCTGCAATTTTCTGGAAGAGTTTGAGCAGGATAGGTGTTAGCTCTTCTCTAAATTTTTGGTAGAATTCAGCTGTGAAGCCGTCTGGACCTGGGCTTTTGTTTGCTGGAAGATTTTTGATTACAGTTTCAATTTCCGTGCTTGTGATGGGTCTGTTAAGATTTTCTATTTCTTCCTGATCGAGTTTTGGAAAGTTGTACTTTTCTAAGAATTTGTCCATTTCTTCCACGTTGTCCATTTTATTGGCATATAATTGTTGATAGTAGTCTCTTATGATCCTTTGTATTTCTGTGTTGTCTGTTGTGATCTCTCCATTTTCATTTCTAATTTTATTGATTTGATTTTTCTCCCTTTGTTTCTTGATGAGTCTGGCTAATGGTTTGTCAATTTTATTTATCCTTTCAAAGAACCAGCTTTTGGTTTTGTTGATTTTTGCTATGGTCTCTTTTGTTTCTTTTGCATTTATTTCTGCTCTAATTTTTAAGATTTCTTTCCTTCTACTAACCCTGGGGTTCTTCATTTCTTCCTTTTCTAGTTGCTTTAGGTGTAGAGTTAGGTTATTTATTTGACTTTTTTCTTGTTTCTTGAGGTGTGCCTGTATTGCTATGAACTTTCCCCTTAGGACTGCTTTTACCGTGTCCCACAGGTTTTGGGTTGTTGTGTTTTCATTGTCATTCGTTTCTATGCAAATTTTGATTTCTTTTTTGATTTCTTCTGTGATTTGTTGGTTATTCAGCAGCGTGTTGTTCAGCCTCCATATGTTGGATTTTTTAATAGTTTTTCTCCTGTAATTGAGATCTAATCTTACTGCATTGTGGTCAGAAAAGATGCTTGGAATGATTTCTATTTTTTTGAATTTACCAAGGCTAGCTTTATGGCCCAGGATGTGATCTATCCTGGAGAAGGTTCCATGTGCACTTGAGAAGAAGGTGAAATTCATTGTTTTGGGATGAAATGTCCTATAGATATCAATTAGGTCTAACTGGTCTATTGTATCGTTTAAAGTTTGTGTTTCCTTGTTAATTTTCTGTTTAGTTGATCTATCCATAGGTGTGAGTGGGGTATTAAAGTCTCCCACTATTATTGTGTTATTGTTAATTTCTTCTTTCATACTTGTTAGCATTTGTCTTACATACTGCGGTGCTCCCGTGTTGGGTGCATATATATTTATAATTGTTATATCTTCTTCTTGGATTGATCCTTTGATCATTATGTAGTGACCATCTTTGTCTCTTTTCACAGTCTTTGTTTTAAAGTCTATTTTATCTGATATGAGTATTGCTACTCCTGCTTTCTTTTGGTCCCTATTCGCATGGAAAATCTTTTTCCAGCCCTTCACTTTCAGTCTGTATGTGTCCCCTGTTTTGAGGTGGGTCTCTTGTAGACAACATATGCAGGGGTCTTGTTTTTGTATCCATTCAGCCAGTCTTTGTCTTTTGGTTGGGGCATTCAACCCATTTACGTTTAAGGTAATTACTGATAAGTATGACCCCGTTGCCATTTACTTTATTGTTTTGGGTTCGAATTTATACACAATTTTTGTGTTTCCTGTCTAGAGAATATCCTTTAGTATTTGTTGGAGAGCTGGTTTGGTGGTGCAGAATTCTCTCAGCTTTTGCTTGTCTGAAAAGCTTTTGATTTCTCCTTCATACTTGAATGAGATCCTTGCTGGGTACAATAATCTGGGCTGTAGATTATTTTCTTTCATCATTTTAAGTATGTCTTGCCATTCCCTCCTGGCTTGAAGAGTTTCTATTGAAAGATCAGCTGTTATCCTTATGGGAATTCCCTTGTGTGTTATTTGTTGTTTTTCCCTTGCTGCTTTTAATATTTGTTCTTTGTGTTTGATCTTTGTTAATTTGATTACTATGTGTCTTGGGGTGTTTCGCCTTGGGTTTATCCTATTTGGGACTCTCTGGGTTTCTTGGACTTGGGTGATTATTTCCTTCCCCATTTTAGGGAAGTTTTCAACTATTATCTCCTCAAGTATTTTCTCATGGTCTTTCTTTTTGTCTTCTTCTTCTGGGACCCCTATGATTCGAATGTTGTAGCGTTTAATATTGTCCTGGAGGTCTCTGAGATTGTCCTCATTTCTTTTAATTCGTTTTTCTTTTATCCTCTCTGATTCATTTATTTCTACCATTCTATCTTCTAATTCACTAATCCTATCTTCTGCCTCTGTTATTCTACTATTTGTTGCCTCCAGAGTGTTTTTAATTTCACTTATTGCATTATTCATTATATATTGACTCTTTTTATTTCTTCTAAGTCCTTGTTAAACCTTTCTTGCATCTTCTCAATCCTTGCCTCCAGGCTATTTATCTGTGATTCCATTTTAATTTCAAGATTTTGGATCAATTTCACTATCATTATTCGGAATTCTTTATCAGGTAGATTCCCTATCTCTTCCTCTTTGGTTTGGTTTGGTGGGCATTTATCCTGTTCCTTTATCTGCTGGGTATTCCTCTGTCTCTTCATCTTGTTTAAATTGCTGAGTTTGGGGTGTCCTTTCTGTATTCTGGCAGTTTGTGGAGTTCTCTTTATTGTGGCGTTTCCTCGCTGTGTGTGGGTTTGTACAGGTGGCTTGTCAAGGTTTCCTGGTTAGGGAAGCTTGTGTCGATGTTCTGGTGGATGGAGCTGTATTTCTTCTCTCTGGAGTGTAATGAAATGTCCAGTAATGAGTTATGAGATGTCTATGGTTTTGGGGTGACTTTGGGCAGCCTGTATCTTGAAGCTCAGGGCTGTGTTCCTTTGTTGCTGGAGAATTTGCTTGTTATGTCTTTCCCTGGAACTTGTTGGCCCTTGTGTGGTGCTTGGTTTCAGTGTCGGTATGGAGGCGTTTGATGAGCTCCTGTCAATTAATGTTCCTTGGAGTCAGGAGTTCCCTGGAGTCAGGGATTGGACTTAAGCCTCCTACTTCCAGTTATCGGTCTTAATTTTACAGTAGTTTCAAAACTTCTCCTTCTATACAGCACCACTGATAAAACATCTACGTTAAAGATGAAAAGTTTCTCTACTGTGAGGGTCACTCAGAGAGGTTCACAGCGTTACATGGAGAAGAGAAGAGGGAGGAGGGAGTTAGAGGTGACCCAAATGAGATGAGGTGGAATCAATAGTGGAGAGAGTGGGCTAGCCAGTAGTCACTTCCTTATGTGCACTCCACAACTGGACCACTCAGAGATGTTCACGGAGTTATACAGGGAAGAGAAGAAGGAGGCAGGAGACAGAGGTGGCCAGAAGGATAAAAGGGGGAAATGAAAAGGCGGGAGACAGATCCAGCCAGTAATCAGTTCCTTAAGTGTTCTCCACCGTCTGGAACACACAGAAATTCACAGAGTTGGGTAGAGTAGAGAGGGGTTAGGGAGGAGATACAGGTGACCTGGTGGAGAAAATGGAGAGTCCAAAGGGAGAGAGAGCAGTCAAGCCAGTAATCTCGTACACTAGTGAAAAATGGGTCCTGAAGATTGGGTTCTTAAAGGTACAAAATTGGTAACAAATACATAAAAGCAAAAATTAGAAATTAGAGTAGAGTTTGGAATTTCAAAAATGCGATGTTAATGAAAAGGAGAAGGAAAAGAAAGAGAGAAAAAACGAACAAAGAAAAACAAACAAGGTCGTGAAAGTAATAAAGAAACTACAGGTACAAAATTGATAACTAATACCAAACAGCAAAAATTAAAAATCCAGAGTAGAGTTTGGAATTTCAAAAATACAACGTTAAAAAAAAAAAAAAAAAAGAAGAAGAAGAAGAAAAATAAAGAGAGAAAACAAACAAACCAACAAAAACAATGTCGCAAAAATTATAAAGAAAATACAGGTACAAAATTGATATCAAATACCAAAAAGCATAAATTAAAAATCTTGAGTAGAGTTTGGAATTGCAGATATACGATGTTATATAAAAGAAGAAGAGAAAGAAACAGAGGAAAAAAAAAAAAAAAAGTCACAGCAATTATGAAAAAAACTATAGGTACAAAATTGATAACATATATCAAATGGCTAAAATTAAAAATCTAGAGTAGAGTTTGGAATTTCAAAAATGCAATGTTAAAGAAAAGAAGAAAAAGATAAAAGAAAAAAAAAAAAAAAAACCACGGTCAAAAAATTATAAAATATATATATGAAGTTTGCTGAAGAAGAAAAAAAAAAATAGGGTCTTTTTTTTTTTTTTTTGCAAAGTAATAGTTATAAAAGTGAAAATTAAAGGACAATAGAGGACTTAAAAAAATTTTTTTTAATTAAAAAAAAAAAGAAAGAAAGAAAGATTGATCGTAAAAATAGTAAAAATATATCTAGGTCTTTCTCTGGTTTTGTTGTGAGTATTGTGGGTTCAGTTCATTTTTGGCAGTTCCTTAGTCCGACTTATATTTCTCAAGATCTATAGGCCCCTTCCTATGTAATCCGTAGTAACCACAGGGTTTTAATCTATGGCCTGTAGCTTCCAAGGTGTTTCCCTCTGTTAGAGCTTCTTCTGTTTGCTGGTCTCTTCAGTGTCTGGTTCCCGCCCTGACACAAAGGGGACGGTGGAGGACCCTATTTTTTTTTTTTTTTTTTTTTAATTTAGGCTCACTTGTTCAGCCGCGCTGTGGGGAGGGAGGGAGGGATGCTGCAAACAGATAACACTGGCGTGCGCTCGAAGTGCCTCGGCCACACTGGGTCTGCCCCCGCTCACGGCGCATGTAACCTCCCTGCCCACACTGCTTGGGCTCTAGGTTGTTCCGCCAGGAACAATCAGAGGCCGGCCCTGGACTGAGCTCCCAGGTCCAAGCCGCTCAGGTTCAGGCACTCGGGTTGTCCTCAGAGGCGCAGACTCGGTTGGGCCTGCGTTTTGTGTTCTTCCCAGGTCGAGCAGCTCAGGCGATGAGGTGCTTGGCGGGCGCCAATGCTGCGACTTATCGCCTCCCCGCCACTCGGTTATCTGGGTGTAAAACCGGCGCACCTTCTCAGGCAGATGTTGACCGTCCAGACCCCCAAGAAGTTTTAGTTAGCAAAGAAGCCTGCTTACAGTTTTATAGATAGTGTCTCTCTGGGGCTGCGATTGCCCCCTTCCGGCTCTGGTTGCCTGTCACCGGAGGGGGAGGTCTGCAGCCGGCTATCTCTGTTCAGTCCTTTGTTCTGTGCGCGGGCCTGGCGGTGTCTTAGGTTAGGGCTGGCTTTTCGCGTGGTAGATATCCCACAGTCTGGTTTGCTAGCCCAAATTATTTCGCTCAGATAGCGCTCAGGACATTCGGCCCGATTCTTACTCTAAGGGACACAGCCCGTGCCGCACTTCCCTGCCCAGCCCCCGCTTGCTAATGCCGTGTGCAGGCGTCTGCGCTGCTTCTCCGCTGGGGGAGTTCCCGTAGGGCTCACAATCCGCGATTTTTAATTGTTTATTTATTTATTTATTTATTTTTTTTTTCCCCTCCCTTTTATGTTGCCCTCTGTGCTTCCAAAGCTCGGCACAGATTCGGCAGTGAGAGGGTTTCCTGGTGTTTGGAAACTTCTCTCTTTTTAAGACTCCCTTCCCGGGACGGAACTCCGTCCCTCCCTCTTTTGTCTCTTTTTTTGTCTTTTATATTTTTTCCTACCTCCTTTCGAAGAGTTGGGCTGCTTTTCTGGGTGCCTGATGTCCTCTGCCGGCATTCGGAAGTTGTTTTGTGGAATTTACTCGATGTTTAAATGCTCTTTTGATGAATTTGTGGGGGAGAAAGTGTTCTCCCCGTCCTACTCCTCCGCCATCTTGGCTCCTCCTCTATAATGTAGTTTTGAATCTTAACACTTGAAAAAGCCGTCATTACCTTGTGGATGGCACAAAGGTAAATGCCCATCTGGTTTCTAAGTCCTTTCCAGACACAATCCCACAGCCAGGTGTGGACTGATTTTTGTACGTGGCCCCGAATGAGGGAGTGGGCTCGTTAGAGAGGCTGTGTTTTGTTATAAAGCATTCAGTCCCTCTGGTATCTTCTCTACCCCTGAATGCCAGAAGCTTGGGGGAAGAATAGTTTTATGTAGGTCTAGAAGTTTCCCGAGGACTATCTTGGGAAACTGCAAGTATTTATAGAATTCACCTACTTGTGAATCATAGTTTTGACTTGACTTGTTTTTTTAATCGTGTAGCAGCTAAGACAGACCTTGGCTCAGGGAGTCGTAGCTTCTGACTGCAGCTCTGCCTCTTTGTGACTCTATGACCTTGAGTTACTTACCTAAGCTCTCTGAGCCTCAATGGACTCCTCCAGAAAATGGGTCTGTGATGGTTCCTTGTAGTGGAGTTGTTGTGAGGAGTAAATGTAATATGTATAAAATGCTGACTGTGTGAGATCTATTACACCATTAGAAGACGAGAGCAAGGCTCTGAGTTCTTTGTTAGGGCCACGCTGCTCAGGCGACCCAGTGGGGACGGTTCCCTCTTGTGTTCTGAGTCCTGAGCGATGACCCTTCTCACACGCCCACGTGCTGTGGTGACCACTCCCTGGTGAACACCTGGGCCCCGTACTGACCTGATCTGCATGTCTCTGCTCTTCCTCCTTCTGGCCACCCCACTGTACTCTCTCTGTCGCAGGCTGCTGCAAGAAGCTGCCCTTCCACCGGCCCTTCTGGCTCCCACCTTGTCTCCTTTGTCTAACCTCACTGGCCTTAACACTCCTCCTCCTCCTCTGTGGTGAGAGGGCCCCGGGCAGTCCCAGAGTGGACACGATCACCAATGCAGGACCAAGGCTGTAAGAAGTCATTGTTGATGATACCCTCTAGAAAGGAGAAGAAAAAGCAGTAAAAATCAGATCCAAGTATTTACTTTTTCAAACAAGTTGTAGGTTTAAATTTGGAATAGGTAATAATTGACATGGTTCAGAAAGCAAAATGTATAAAATTATATTTACCCTGAGATTGCTGTCTCTTCACCCAAACACCCACCTGCTTCCTGCCCCATTGTAGACAGGTAGACATTTAGTTCAGTTCAGTTTGGTCGCTCAGTCGTGTCCGAATCTCTGTGACCCCATGGACTGCAGCACCAGGCTTCCCTGTCCATTGCCAACTCCCGGAGCTTGCTTGAACTCATGTCCATCGAGTCAGTGATGCCATCCAACCATCTCATCCTCTGTCGTCCCCTTCTCCTGCCTTCAACCTTTCCCAGCATCAGGGTCTTTTCCAGTGAGTCAGTTCTTCACATCAGGTGGCCAAGGTGTTGGTGGAAAAGCCATAGCTTTGACTACATGGACCTTTGTCAGTAATGTCTCTGCTTTTTAATATGCTGTCTAGATTGGTCATAGCTTTTCTTCCAAGGAACAAGTGTCTTTTAATTTCATGGTTCTAGTCACCATCTGCAGACATTTTCAAACCCAGGAAAATAGTCTCTCACTGTTTCCATTGTTTCCCCATCTATTTGCCATGAAGTGATGGGACTGGATGCCATGACCTTAGTTTTCAGCTTTTTCATCTCCTTTTTCACTTTCATCAAGAGGCTCTTTAGATCCTCTTCACTTTCTGCTATAAGGGTGGTATCATCTGCATATCTGAGGTTATTGATATTTCTCCCGGCAATCTTGATTCCAGCTTCTGCTTCATTCAGCCCAGCATTTCGCATGATGTACTCTGCATATAAGTTAAATAAGCAGGGTGACAATATATAGCTTTGACACATTCCTTTCCCAGTTTAGAATGAGTCCATTGTTGCGTGTGTGGTTCTAACTGTTGCTTCTTGACCTGCGTACAGATTTCTCAGGAGGCAGGTGAGGTGGTCCAGTATTCCCATCTCTTGAAGAATTTCCCACAGTTTGCTGTGATCCACACAGTCAAAGGCTTTGGCGTAGTCAATAAAGCAGAAGTAGATGTTTATTTGGAACTCTCTTGCTTTTTTTGTGATCCAACAGATGTTGGCAATTTGATCTCTGGTTCCTCTGCCTTTTCTAAATCCAGATTGAACATCTGGAAGTTCATGGTTCGCGTATTGCTGAAGCCTGGCTTGGGAAATTTTGAGCATGACTTTGCGTGCGTGTGAGATGAGTGCAGTTGTGCGGTAGTTTGAACATTAGTCTGTGCAGTAGTTTGGCATTGCCTTTCTTTGGGATTGGAGTGAAAACTGACCTTTTCCAGTCCTGTGGCCACTGCTGAGTTTTCCAAATTTGCTGGCATGTTGAGTGTAGCACTTTCACAGCATCATCTCTTAGGGTTTGAAATAGTTCAACTGGAATTCCATCACCTCCACTAGCTTTGTTCGTTATGGTGCTTCCTAAGGCCCACTTGATTTCGCATTCCAGGATGCCTGGCTCTAAGTGAGGGATTACACCATCACGGTTATATGGGTCATTAAGATCTTTTTTGTACAGTTCTTCTGTGTATTCTTGCCACCTCTTCTTAATATCTTCTGCTTCTGTTAGGTCCATACCATTTCTGTCCTTTATTGTGCCCATCTTTGCATGACATGTTTCCTCGGTATCTCTAATTTTCTTGAAGAGATCTCTAGTCTTTCCCATTCTGTTGTTTTCCTCTATTCTTTGCATTGATCACTGAAGAAGGCTTTCTTATCTCTCCTTGCTATTCTTTGGAACACTGCTTTCAGATGGGTATATCTTTCATTTTCTCCTTTGCCTTTAGCTTCTCTTCTTTTCTCAGCTATTTGTAAGGCCATCTCAGACAATTACTTTGCCTTTTTGCATTCCTTTTTTCCTGGGGATGGTCTTGATCACTGCCTCCTGTATAATGTCACAAAGCTCTGTCCATAGTTCTTCAGATACTCTGTCTATCAGATCTAATCCCTTGAATCTATTTGTCACTTCTACTGTATAATCATAAGGGATTTGATTTAGGTCATACCTGAATGGTCTAGTGGTTGCCTACTTTATTCAATTTAAGTCTGAATTTGGCAATAAGGAGTTCATGATCTGAGCCACAGTCAGGCCCTAGCCTTGTTTTTGCTGACTGTATAGAGCTTCTCCATCTTTGGCTACAAAGAATATAATCAATCTGATTTGGGTATTGACCATCTGGTGATAACCATATGTAGAGTCTTCGCTTGTGTTATTGGAAGAGTGTGTTTGCTATGACCAGTGCATTCTCTTGGCAAAACTCTGTTAGCTTTTGCCCTGCTTCATTTTGTACTCCAGGGCCAAACTTGACTATTAATCCAGGTATCTCTTGACATCTTACTTTTGCATTCCAGTCCCCTATGATGAAAGGACCTTTTTTGGGTGTTAGTTCTATAAGGTCTTGTAGGTCATCATAGAACCGTTCAGCTTCTTTGGCATTATTGATTGGGGCATAGACTTGGATTACTGTGATATTGAATTGTTTGCCTTGGAAATGAACAGAAATCATTCTGTCATTTTTGAGATTGCATCCAAGTACTGCATTTTGGACTCTTCTGTTGACTTTGAGGGCTACTCTGTTTCTTCTAAGGGATTCCTGCCATCAGTAGTTGGATATAATGGTCATCTGAATTAAACTCTCCCATTCCAGTCCATTTTAGTTCTTTGATTCCTATAATGTCGATGTTCACTCTTGCCCTCTTCTGTTTGACCACTTCCAATTGACCTTGATTCATGGACCTAATATTCCAGGTTCCTATGCAGTATTGCTCTTTACAGCACTGGACTCTACTTCCATAACCTGTCGCATCCATAACTGGGTGTTGGTTTTGTTTTGGCTCCGTCTCTCCATTCTTTCTGGAGTTATTTCTCCACTCTTCTCCAGTATCATGTTGGACACCTACTGACCTGGTGAGTTCATCTTTCAATGTCCTATCTTTTCGCCTTTTCATACTGTTCATGGTTATCATTTGTACTAGTTAATTGTCTGCTCTCAGAGATGGTTATGTGTGTGTGTGTGTCTGTGTGTTTCTGTGTGTGTGGCTGTATATGAATTTATTAAGTATATTCCTTTATCTCCTTTTACAGAGCAGAATACTACATATGCTATCAGAAACCTTTGTTTCACATAACATGATTTTTTTCTCTGTGCATATGTAGTTCTCATTCTTTTTTACAGAAGCACAATATATTTTTTTTTTTTGGTATAGTTGTGTTGTGATTTATTGCACCGTTCCCCTGTGGCTGTCATTTTGGCTGCTTCCAAGTCTTATTATGACTGATAGTTATGTGGTGAATAACTTGATATGTTCTTTTGCAAGTTGATAGCCTATTTCTAGTATAAATTCAAGAAATGGGCTGTATTCTGAGCTGCATGCATTCGTAACTCTGATAGTGCCCGTTTGCCCTCCCCAGGGGACACCAAGGTGGGCTTCTACCGGCAATGCGTGATCCTGCCCGTTTACCTACAGCTTCTCCAGCACAGTGTGTTGTCAGATTTTGGTATTTTTGCTAACTTCACAGGTGAAAAGGAAAAATGTGTCTTAGTGTATTTTATAAGTGAGGTTACATATCTTTCCTATGGCTCTGCCACTTGTATTTCTTTTACTATAAGTTGTTGATATTTTGCTCATTCTTTCTTTGCATTGTTTGTCTTTTTCTAATCAAGAGAGAGCTCTTGTCAGCAATATAGGTTGCAAATGTATTTTCCTAGTCTGTACATTGCCTTTTGGAGAAGGCAATGGCACCCCACTCCAGTACTCTTGCCTGGAAAATCCCATGGACAGAGGAGCCTGGTGGGCTGCAGTCCATGGGGTTGCAAAGAGTTGGACACGACTGAGCGACTTCACTTTCACTTTTCCCTTTCTTGCCTGGAGAATCCCAGGGATGCGGGAGCCTGGCGGGCTGCCGTCTATGGGGTCTCACAGAGTCGGACATGACTGAAGCAACTGAGCAGCACATTGCCTTTTAACTGTTTTTATGCTGCTTCTTTGATGTTGATATAATCAGATTTATCCATAAAGTCTTTTTTTGGTTTCTGAGTTTTCAATTCTCATTAGAAAGTCTTTCCCCCAACCGAGGTTACTTTTTTTTTTTAAGGTACTTTTATGGCTTCAAATGTTAATGTGAAATTCTTAAATCACTTGGAATGAAACCTGACTGATAGTGTGATGTCTGAATCGTTTTTTTCCCCCAGATGGTCCCAAATATTTTAAAAGTACTACAATCTGGGGCTGTTTAGTGGAGAGGCACATAACACCTCAGTCGATCCTTAAAATAGCTCTTACAGCAAAAACCTGACGGACTTAGTTCAGTCTCGATGTTCATGAAATAAGTACTTGGCAAAGGTTTTTACCGGGCCACTTTATGATACAGATACTCAGTCATACATGCAGTAAATGAAATGTGAATTTGCATTTACTAGCTCCTGCCTGAAATAAGTTGGACTGTCCTGTCCCTATTAACCCTTCCAGTCAGTAGGGTGTTGTGTCAGCTCTTGCAACAGTGGGAAAGGTAAGGTGAAGAGTTCCCGAAGCCTCAGTTCAGAAGTTGAGAACATCCAGACCAGGGCACTAACTGAACAGGAGTAGACTTGAGGCCCTCTTTCTGAGTTAACAGCCAGGAGTGTGGCAAGGGCTGTCTAGTGCTCACTGTCTTAAAACCAGCTGGAATGTACACATTGCCCTATTCAGAGTCTGGTCTTGTCAAAATATGGGTCATGAAATTACCTTTTCCTCTCATATCTCCCAGAAAGCATTACTAGTACTTGAGGGTGTCTGCAGGGGTCTCCGGGCAAACTTAATGTCTAGCCTGGAAGTTTGCTCCTGCTTCTCTGTGTATTATTTGTTAATTTTCTCCCACTTTCCTAAGATGTTAATTGCAGGCAGTTTGTATCCTCCAATAAAATTCTCACTGTAGAAATCAGAGTCTTGTCCCTTCCAGCTGTAACCAGAGTTGGATGGGACATCTCTCCTATCCACGTGAGATCCAAACTATCTCCAAACATTTTCTCCGTATTTGATATGTTTGCTCTGTCACCCCACCCACCCATCATTTCCAAAACAATTTTGTTCGCTTTTCTCTTCCTTTCTCCCATCATCTCCTCCTCACAGCAGACAAGCCCCACTGATGCAGGGTATGACAGTCATCTGTCCTAGGATGCCTGGGAGCACCCTCATGTGAATTATGCCATTAGATTATGCCCACAAGGATATTAGTATTTGTCAGATCTCAACGTCCCTTTGAAGGTTTAAAGAATATGCAAATAAGAAGCACAGGTCTGAATTCCTTTTTTCTAGAAGATGCCTTCCTGAAGAGATACTCTGAGTATAAACCGAGTTTTCCAGAGTGATTTCAGATGCAATAAAGGGAACTTAACGTGAGTGAGTGGTTGCACAGAAAAGCGTCTCAGCTGAGAACTGACACAGGATTGCTTTCCAAGCGGGACCCCTGCGTTATTTCTAGCAGACCCTCCTCTTGGAGGAAAAAGCCCATCGACTCCCACAGCCCTTCCCTTCTATTGTTGTCTTTGTCGGTTCGATTTCTTGAGTTGTTTTGCCATAATAAATCAATCTGTGTCTTTTTAACATAGCCCTCAATCATCTTCCTCGAAGGCACATGAATGTGTTCCCACTTTCTGTTTATAAGTGGCTCTTATTCATACACGGTTTACTACATCACTTCCATTTACAAAAGTAAATATTAACATGATTTCTGTGCTTGACAGCATGAGAATGAATGAGAGTATTAGCAAGCATGCCACCGTGACGTTAGGTGAGGGCAGTATACATATCGGTTAAGATTACTTAATTAATATTCAACAGCAGCTCAGCCACCCGCCTGTTCTAGCCTCCAGTTAGCATTTTGAGCTGCACACCATGGACAAACTCCTTGTCACTCCGGTGTGATTACAGAGCCGTTGAACTGAATTTGAAGACACTGAGTTGGTTCCTAATCCCTGTGTATCAGTATTTGGTTCCCTGTGCATCAATATTTGGTAGTTTCATAATCCCAGGCTTCCCTGATAGCTCAGTTGGTAAAGAATCTGCCTGCAGTGCAGGACACCCTGGTTCAATTCCTGGGTTGGGAAGATGCCCTCGAGAAGGGATAGGCTACCCACTCCAGTATTCTGGCCTTGAGAATTCCATGGACAGTATAGTCCATGGGGTCGTAAAGAGTCAGACACGACTGAGTGGCTTCCACTTTCACTTCCATAATCCCAGGTTTTCATGGAGTCTGCATATTGTCCTGTGGCCCTACTGGCACCCATGCCCCATCAGTTACAGTGATGCTGAGGGAAGTGTTACCATAAGCCGAGGGCCCTGGATGAGAGCAGAGTCTCATCTCAAGCTCGCCAGAGATGTCCAGTTTGACCCAGGTGTCTAGAGGCTTCAAAAAGTCTCCTATAAGCAGATCCAGATGCCTGCCATCAGCAGCAGCAGGCAGTGGAGATCTGGACAGCTACGAGATAGTCTTCCTGGACCTGAGGTCAGCACTTAGCTTTTGAAAAGTATCTTGCATCTAAATTATTCTCAGCTTCCTGTTAGAGGGGCAGAAAGAGATCTGAGTAAGGAAATTGTGAAGACGTGTCAGAGGCTTATCTGAGCAGGTACCCAGGAAAACAGGAGGAGCAGAAAGGAAAGCCTTTCTGCAGAAGACTGGTGCTTCTGGGTGATTCTTGCAAAGAAATGAGAGGCCAGGAGGGAGAACCTGGAGGGTTCCTGCTTATCTCTGTGGTTGGCTACATTTTGTTTGAATAGGAAGCCTCTGTAACTTGAGTCTGTTTATTAACAGCGGGCACCACCAGAGCAGCTGGGGGGGTGTGTGGGGTTGGGGGTTTTCATTTGTCAAGAGGGCAAATTAAACACCCCAGTCTATCCTGTGCTGGCAGCATGCATGTTCCCATGGGGAGCTCTGGGGACTGGCGTTGATGACTTTCGCATCTCAGTCCGTATCTGCTGCATCTTGACTGGAAGATGTCCTTGGTACATAGGCTGTGCCGTCTCAAGAGTAGGATTTTTGATTTCTGAAAAAGTCTCTCTGCAAAGTATCTGCCTGACTTGAAAGAATGGAAAATTGTTTTTAGAAATTTCAGTCTGACACCCATTGTTCGTGACTGTAAGCTGAAAACATCTGTGGGTTTTTAAAAGCCCGGCTGATCCATACGTACATACCCAGTCCTGCCATGAGGCCTTCAGACCCTGGATGGGTTCTGGGCCCCAGGCAGTGGGGTGTGGTCTTGAAACCAAGGAGCTTCTAGCCAGGATCCATGTGCATCTGATCACATGGAGAGGAATGTAGGGCACCATTCTCTTGACTTCTAGTCAAAGCTTGCTTATACATCTTAAAACACAGGAGCCCATGTTGGTTTTCTCAGAAGGGATGAATGAATGGAGAGTAATACAGAAAGCTTGTTTCCACGTAGCTACTTAGAGCTTCCTGTAAGATGCACATAGTGGACTACCTTTGGTCAAGGAATGGAGGCAGTTGGCTCGTATTCAGGGACTGTGTTGTACGAGATGTGCATAGCTTTCCATGCCAGACTTAAAGGTGAGAGATGCTTACTCTGTGAGAGGCTCAGGGAAAGTGGGACCCACAGACTCACCTCTCCCATTTCATTTTCATTCTGATCCAGCTCCCACTTGAGTTGAACTGAGGAAAAGTCTCTCCTGCCAACTTGGAATGCCTCTTCGTTGCATCCATCTGGGAGCACTCAGTGAACGTGTGGTGGAACTCTTTATTGCGGTACTTGCTTCCTAGGGGTGGGTTTTAGAAAGCCCTCTAACTCAATTGGTTTTCATTGTTCCAGTGGCAGGACGCTTGGAATTGAGGCCATCAGAACATCATGGACTACTTGACAGTCAAGTTTGTATCTATAACTGGAATTCCTTCATGGAAACTAAAATTTATTTTGCTGGCAGACAAGCAGAGCCATAAAGCCACAAAGGTGGCTTAAAAGGTAGCTGTAGGAGGAACAACTTTCATTTGAGAAATCTAACTTTTTTCAGTGCTCTGAAACTTGTTTTCCGTACAGTGGCAGCAGGCTTGGTCTCCCTTAGAGAATTCCATCCTATGCCTGGGAACTTCGGTTCTCACAGGAACCAAGCAGAAGACTCCGTGGTTTTGTTCAAGCTCTGTGCAATACAGTTTTTCTTTCTGTGCTTGAGATAAGTTATGTTAACATCGTTGAATTCTTAATCCTATTTCATTTTCTCATACAGGACCCTTTAAATTCTAGAGTCTTCACTGGGCAGTTTTAAGGCACCCGCCACCCAGGATTGTTTTATTTCTTTAGGGCTTTCTTAGGGCCTAGAGACTCTCGGGAACCATTTTTTCTCACGTGGTGGTCCTTCACCAGAGACAATCACACCCGAATTTGGGGATAATTTTTGCAGAAGACACAGATCCGTGTACCCACCCTGGGCCTGCCCAGCTAGAATCACCAGGAATGGGGCTCATCCAACAAGGGATTTTAAAAGCTGCCCAGGGCAAAGAGTTACATGCTGCTGAGTGATAACCACTACTTGATTGAAACTTCAGTGGGGAGTGTTCTTGTGTGTGTGAGAAGGAGATAGAGAGAGGGGCTGACTGACTTCAGGACCCTCCAAAACTAAGGTGAACTTTAAAAATTCCTAAATTGAATGTAAAATAGATAGCCAACAGGAATTTGCTATATGGCTCAGGAAACTCAAACAGGGGCTCTGTATCAATCTAGAGGGGTGGAATGGGGCAGGAGATGGGAGGGAGGTTCAAAAGGGAAGAGATGTATGTATACCTATGGCTGATTCATGTTGAGGTTTGATAGAAAACAGCAAAATTCTATAAAGCAATTATCCTTCAATAAAAAAATAAATTACAAAAGAAAAAAAATAGTAGTAAAAAGTAAGGTTAAACCAAGTAATTTTATTTGCTTTTTTTGTTTGTTTTTGCTCTTACTAATTTGAGTTGTGAAGTGAGCCTTTTCTCCTCCTCTTTTGCTTAGCTGGTTTCACATCTGAAAATGACTTAGCTAGTTCAGCATGGGAGTAAATACTATATTTGTAATCTTAAAGAAATAAAGAGATTATTAGGGAAAAAGCAGATTCCTAAATTGGGAAGCACAGAGTGTCAGGAAAATACTTGCTGAAAGGTAGATGAGGGGAAGTAAAAGATAACTAATTTAGATCATTACTGAGCCAGTCAGGGTTAGTGGGGGAAAAAAAAAAAAAAAGATCTGTTTTCAGATTCTTAAAGCAGACATGATAGGAGGGGCAGAGAAAAAGGAAAGAAAGAAAAGGGGGAAGAGGTGAATACAAAATTTATGGTGAGTATCCAGGAGACTGTAATTTGTAGTTAAACTTAATTTTTTTTTTTTTTTCCATTCCAAACACAATTGACTATTTCCCTGTTCGAGGTACTGGCATAAACAAATGCTCAGTGTGAAGAAATAATGTTATAGGATGGCTCTTGATCCAAACAATCTGTTTCCTTCAAGGAGAGATGTTAGAGTCAGTAACTTGAAGGAGAATTGAACCTAAATAGAACTTTGAAATTGCACGCTTGGTGACACTGAGGCATTTTCAGAAATTTTATCTCCGTTTTCCTGAGCTCAGAATTAGAGACAATACTGCCTCTTGGAACACATCACAATTTAGATATTTAGAGGCATTAAAACTTACACTTTCTTTTCATCTTCTCCAAAATCCCTTGCCTTTACTTTTTTAATTCCTGGATACTACTGAAGGTTTAAAGAAAAAAAGAAGCAAAAAAAAAAAAACACAAAAAAACATCTCATGAGACTTCTCTGAGATGAGCAAGTCAAATAAAATGTCGTGTGGTAATGATTCTGAACGAGCCACTTTTCTTAGGTATTAAACCCACAGTGTAGAATTTGTACCCAGAGAAGATTCATCTCCACGTGATCAGTGTAGTGGAAAGGAGGCCACAACCCAGCAAAATTATCAGTCTCTTTACCAAAGTAGACTCCCCCATCAACAGTTATTCAAGAAATAAGAAGTTAAACATCTAACAGTGTAGTATGCCCATAAAGTGGAGAAGTAAGCAGACTGAGGATGTCAGTTCATGGTTGTTATCAAGGAGATATGTATAATATGATCTCCTTTTGTTAAAAGAAAACTGTCTGCCTGTCGGTATGTGGATGAGATTACAGCTGTAGCCCCTGATGGCTCTCCTTGCTCCGTTCTTGCTGCTCTGTACTCCATTCATCATGTAGCAGCCAGAGCACGCGCTTTGAAGGGGATGAGTCCCAGTCTGTGGATTAAAGCCCTCTGTTGGCTTTTCATTGCTCACAGATGCTAACAAAGTTTATGGCCTTGGATCTGGCATGCCCTGCCTCTTGCCCACCTCTCTGGGTCTCCTTCTTTCCCTGCTCCTAAGTCTGCCTTCCTTTCGGTTCCTGCAGGGATAAGCTCACTCTGCGCTAAGGCTCTTTAACCAGCTCCTGGATCTGCCTGGAGTGGTCTCCCCTGCACGTCCCATGACCCTTCCTCCTTAATCACGTCTCAGCTCTGAGGCCACCTCCTCAGGGAGGACCCCTCCCTCACCTCCCCCGTCAGTTATCACCACCTCATTCTGTTGTATTTTGTTCATAGCTCTTGATGCTTTGAAACTGTTTGTTTACTTGTTTGTGGTTGATTTCCCCGAAAGAACATAAGCACCACGAGGGCGAGACCTTGTCTGTCTTTTGTTTATTGTTCTGCTCCCAGTTTATCATTGTCAGTGATCAAAAAACAGTCACTAGATGAGGAAAAGTGTGCAATGATACACCCCGAAATAGCAGTAGTGACGATTACTAAGAGAAGGATGAGGGTAACTTGGATTTTTTTTCTCCTTTTTTTCATTTGTATCAATAGTTGCTAATTTTTAATTACTCAAATGCTTAGCCAGGCTTAAGGAGGTGTTTTTAAAGCTCCCAGAAAGAGAATGTGTTCTCTGCATGCGCCATGCTAAGCAGTGGGTGCCGAATAAATGCTCACTGGGTCCACTGAAACCTTTTTTCCGAGGGAAGACGTTTGCCACCGAGTTCTGTAGTTGGTGCCCACCCGAGTCCGTGTGACCTGCCTCAGCGTGCGGATGTAGTGACCTCGGTCCCCGAGTTTCTGACCTTCATCCCCAGGGTGTGCTCTTCGCTGGCAATCCCAGAGTCCTTTGCTGCAGGGAAAATCCATTATGAACAGCCACACTCGGAGCATGAGATATGCTTCAGTCCATGCTGCTTTTTCCAAAGAGGATACAGAGCCTCTGGCCTCACGTGTTACTGAGGGTCTGGGTGAACTGTCTGCCTGTTTTCTTCCAGGAAAAGAGCCTGCCATGTCAATTCGTGCTTTCCAAGTCGTTTGATGTTAACAGTTACTTGGCTGATGCTGATTGTTCTGACTAATACTTTATATTTTAGAAATCTTATCAGGTAGCGTCATTATGGTCTTAGAATAGTTAATTCTTTGTTGTGTGGTATCTTTTTTGCACTTTTTTCCCCCCTTTTGTGCATAGTTCAAATCTGAGCTGGTAAACTGGGCCATTCGTTTCACTATCACACAGTACTTTTTTGGGCTACTAAATACTTCAGTGGTCCATTATCTTAAGAAAAAGAGATACTCCTCAGCTATGACGGTGGGTGGTTACAGGTGTAGCTGGTTGGCAAAGTCTCCATCCTCCGTGTTTTAACTCTAAGGTTACATTCTGGAAATCTGTGTAAATTGGGGACAGGGACATGGGAGGTGGCAGGGATGAAGAAATAGAAAATTTGATGACCTTGGAAACAGAAAGAAACTATTACGTCAAATCACAAAATCATGGTTTTTTTGTTTTTTTTTTTTTTTTTTTTCACATGAATCCGCTTCCTTTCACATGCAGTAGAAGATCCCATCACCACCGTAGCCCTAAAATACTTTGTACGTTTCATGTCCTTGTAGCTTAAGTCAGACTGACTGTTCCTTCCAAATTTAGGGGTAGACAGCTAGACAGTGAGCGGTAAAAACGTGTTCTATTATTTATATTACAAATGCCAGGCAGTTCATAGGAAAAAACCATTGTTCGGTGCTCTGCGAGAGCAGTCCCATGAGATGTGTGCCAGGAAAGGAAGTGATTTATGTTCCGGAGCCCCTCATGGCAGGGAGCAGCCCTCCAGACTGCGTCCATGGCCATGCCTGGGCGTGCAGTTGGTTAGAACTACTTCCTCTCTGAACACAGGCGCCGCTGAAAAGAAAACATTTCCCACTGGGACGTGTGATCCTTCTTGATTGTGTGTAGTTACAACAGCTCCGTGCAAACCTACAGTTCCAATAATCTGCAGAACTCAGAGGCTTCCTCACTCCCACCAAGATCTCCTGTACTCTCTGAGATTCCCTGGTGTTTCCTCTTCCCCCAAAACCCCTCCGCTTTGGCTTCGTAGAAACATGAGACACCCAACAGAATCATCCCAAGAGTACTTGCGATCAGGGGAGCCAAGACAACTCCAAAGAAAAGTTGACTTACTCTAGTGGTAGGGATACCCATCGCCTACCCCCGAAAGAGTGAAGCTCTAATTAATTGGGTGTACACAGGGCTCTTGGGAGACGCCAGAGGAGTGGCCTGGGTCCCCGGGACCCCAAGCACCAGAAGGCTGCCGACTGCTTGTTTCAAAGACCCAGCAGTGGGGCCAGCTATTGTGAAGCCCCTCTGCCAGATGAACAGGGACCCGTCTCTGGTCACAATAGCCATTCACGCTGAGCAGCCTCATTAAATATTCAGCCGGTGCTTCCGGCAGTTCATTAGGGCCGCAATGAGCAGTGACGTGGCTGCGGGAACACCGAAGGCCGGCCGGCGGCAGCAGGCAGAAGCTGAGCGAGCCGCCGATGGCTTTTCTGCTCCCTGGCTGTCCAGTGATGACCAGTGTCTGCTCCCTGCTTTGTCTCAAGTCCAGGTAAAAATCAAACAGAATCCCTGACATACAGACGACACTCGACAGCGTTGGGTGCTGGTCTCGGACGTTATCTGACTAGGGTGCTTGCCCCTGGAAGCCCTCTGACCCCCTTCAAGAGCTGTCTGGGGCTCGGGGTGGGGGCCTCTGCTGAGCGCTAACAATGAGGTGCTGTTGTGTGCTTGGGCCATTCGATGACTGCATTTGGGAGGGTTCAAGGTATGGTTTGAACTTGGTGCTGAGAGTTTAGAATAGCGAATAATTCTTCCTCTGGAGTAGGTTGAATTGGGGAAGATTGTGAGCTAATCCTTGCAGTTCATACAGCAAGTTTCCTCAGTTCATACCAACTTTTCATGTGTCTGAGTGGCTTGTGACTAAGTTGTGTCCCTTTTATCTCTCAGGATGGGTATAGTGCAATAAAAAGTGGATATTCTTCAGCGGCGGGGGGTCCTTCCAATCGGCTGGACATTGTCCTCCTGTATCTTGTTCCTTTCCTGTGGGTGTGTACTCGGTGCTGGCTGAAATAGAAAGCGGGGAGAGTCTGAAAGAAGAATTGAAAGATGGTGAACTCAGACAAAGTGTATTTCTCTTCTCACTGTTTGTTTGTCTCTTTCCTGCACAGAAAATGTTTTCAGACAGCTCATTTCTATGTGGAAGATAGCAGTTCACCTCGGGTGGTCCCCAATGAAAGTATTCCAATCATTCCTATTCCGGGTAAGTAAGACACGACTCCTGTTTCCAGTGGGCTAATTGTTTTTCTTTTTTGTTCTCAGTGTTATGTGACAGCCATGAGAAAATATTATTTTTATAGTCTTTTCAAGTTCACCCAGTCTAAGAGAGCCTTAACTAAGGGTAATTTAATGAAATCTTTGCTCCTTTACATCTCTTCCATGTAATGAAATCATCTTTCAGAGAACAGATGACTGTGAGTTCACATAATGTAGAGTCTCATGAAGAAAGGGAAGAAAGAGTAGAAAAAAAGGGGAAAACATACTTATGTACTTGCAGTCTACTTGGACTCGATTTTGTTATGACAGGCAATGTGTGCTTGCTTTTAAAAAAAATTGAAATACTGTTACATATATATTTTAAAGTTTTATCCTAAGATTCCTTACTCTGAAAATCATTACATGACGGTTGAAAGTTTTCATACTTAGACTCGTTGTATGGTAGTCTAGAGAGATGTTCTTGGTCTGGTATCTGTTTCATTTGTCCTTGATACAAGTAGGAAATGCTCAGGTGCTGTTGGGGTAGGGATTGGTGAAAAGTGTTAGTCACTCACTCATGTCTGACTCTTATGACCTCATGGCCGATAGTCTGCCAGGCTCCTCTGTCCTTGGAATTCTCCAGGCAAGAATACTGGAGTGGGTAGCCATTCCCTTCTCCAGGGATGTTTCTGACCCAGGGATCAAACCCAGGTCTCCTGCATTGCAGGCAGGACACTAGTAAATCTTGGCTGATGCCACAGATGTGAGAAGTTCATCAGTGGCTCAGCTCTGGTAGATGGTGTGAGGGATTTGAAGGTGGCCCCCATCATTTTTGGGGTTTCTCTGGTGGCTTAGATGGTAAAGAATCTGCCTGCAATGCAGGAGACTCAAGTTTGATCCCTGGGTCGGGAAGATCCTTGGAGAAGAGAATGGCTACCCAACTCCAGTATTGTTGCCTGGAGAATTCCATGGACAGAGGAACCTGCTGGGCTACAGTCCATGGGGTCGCAAAGAGTCGGACACAACTGAGCCGCTAACACTCACTTCTTCACTTTTCCATCGTTTTTATTTGGTGTCCCCTTCCTGTTGTGCCAGAATCAAACGTTCTTCCTCTGAGTTGCATTCTGTACTTGGAAACACGTATTGTCAGATATCTTATACATTCATCCTTTTGTATTTTATAATGGAGTAGTATAGCCTATTAACAATGTTGTCACGGTTTCAGGTATACGATAAAGCGATTCTGCCACACATAATACATGTCTCCATTCTCCCCTAAACTCCCCTCCCATCCAGGCTGCCAGGTAACACTGAGCAGAGTTCCCTGTGCTGTACAGTAGGTCCTTGTTGGTGATCCATTTTATTTAAATATTTATTTTACTCATTAGTCTGCACTGGGTTTTAGTTGTCGGATCTTTAGTTGACATATGGGATCTGGTTCCCTGACCAGGAATTGAACTCAGGCACCCTGCATTGGGGGCGTAAAGTCTTAACCACTGGACCACCAGGGAAGTCCCAGTTATCCATTTTACATATAGCAGTGTGTACACGGATCCTCTTGACATCATTCTTTTGTAAGCAGAGGTGCCATCTCCCACTCCCCTGCAGACCGTGGATCCCAGCTGTCTGCCTCATTCTCTAGAATGGTTTTCTTCATCATCTAGTACCCCATACATTTTACTTGGTTTGTGGTCTCCCCCAACTACAATGAGAGCTTCTTAAAGGCAAATGGATGTCTTCTTAGTGCAAGAATAAATACCTGGCGTATGGTAGGGATTCTCGAACTCTCTGGGTGAATGATGAATATGAGCAAAGCTTCCTTACAGTTCTTTCAAGACCTTTGCTATGAGGCTTGGAGATGCAGTACTTTTCTGAGTCCCCAGAAGGAATGCTGCTCTTGTTTGCATGTCTTCTCTAGGTACGATTATGGCTGGGGACTGCTTTGGCCCTGTATGTCTCTATATGTTAATATATTAGATATTGCTGGAATTGGCCATGTTCTCGCCATTCTGTGAGCTTCTCTTACTAAAGCTTGTCACACAGCAAAGAGAGGGTAGCAGAAAAGTCTCTGGGTAAGTCCCCCACTGGATCATTTTGTGGCTGCTAAACAATTCCCATACAGATGGGTAGGTTTTGTGTTACGTTTGTTCTTCTCCACTAACCCTCACCCTTTATTACATTCTTTGCCTTTGAGAGGAGGCAGACAGGACCCAGCCCCCCATCCCCATGGAATAAGTTTTGTTGACTCTACCGCATTTGTGCAGCAGTGCGTGTATAATCATTTTCCTCTCGCATCACCTAGAATATGTGTTGACCTCTGGAAAATGCCCGGGGCCTCTCCCCTCTGAATTGATTCAGCCAACAAACACAGCTGTTGGGTAGCTGTGCAATTGAAATCCATTTTAAAAGGTTAAGTGGTGAGAGATACTTCTTGCACTGTCTTTGCATTTTTAGTTTCTTTCCCCCTGGATGGGGAATCAGAACGCCAAGGATCTCACCCTGCCTCTACCATGAAACCTAGGTCAATGACCTGACCTCTCTGAGCCTAGTTTCCAGAATCTTCAGTGAGCAGGATATTAAAGATCGCATGAGGTGGTACGTGTCAGGGAAGTTTGGAAAGATTCATGGAAGCAGAAGTTGTCAGCTGTGGATATCTCCTTCCCAAATCGTGATATCATTCCTCCCAGCATCTGTGGACAGCAAGCATTTGCACAGTCCCCAGGTTAAGACTGTCCCAAACACGGATCCACATCCACTGCGTGCAGCTATCTTCACTGCGTTCTTGGGCTTGGATTTTAGGACTTTTAGTTCCCTGGGATCCTCAGAAAATGCCATCGGTCGTGGCCGCTTTGCCACACCTCTAAATAGGTGTCTTAGACCAGAAATGCTCTTTGAGTGTTCTCTGCTTCATTTCCCAGCAGCAAGTAAAAAACTCACAGTCCAACAGCATATTTATTCAAATGTGAGCTTCTCACTCACTGATGGTAGAAATACGTGGAAGGAACAATTCCACGGCGTTAAGATTCACCACTAACTGAGAAGCACATGGAATCGAGTTGAATCTCCCTTGGTCTAGTAGATGCATCCTTTTTCTGAAATAAGATATTTAATATAGGTCCCTGTGCTATATAGTAAATCTTTGTTGCTTACCTAGTTTATTAATGTTTTGGCCATGCCACAGGGCATGTGGGGTCTTAGTTCCCCAACCAGGGATCGAACCCTTGCCCTGTGCATTGCAAGTGAAGTGTCCTAACCATTGGACTGCTAGGGAAATCCTAGTAGACACATCCCCTCGATGAGTTGTGACGCATTTGTGAGAATGAATGACCGGAAATGCTGTAGTGTTAGAGGACTTCCCTGGTGAAACCAGACGTGAGACTGCTCTTCTAGCGTTTCCTCAGGTTTTTATAGAAAGCAGTAGCCTTCTGTGGGGATGTGCCTAGACAGAAAACTTATTTCACCCTTCACTGAGAAGTTACCTTATATGACCTTTCTTTAAAAATCTTTCAACCAGATCATAATGCCTTATTTTTCGTAAAACTACCCAGTCCTATTTAGTAAATGTGTAACACAGTTTGTAATTTCATTGTAACAGTTCATGATTGTATTATTCTTAAGGTTTCTTCCAGTTATTATAGTACAGTTGTCTTGCATAAGAAAAAGCATTATAAGGAAAACACAAATTTCTAAAATATCACCAGTTTTTAAAAATTCTGTTAAGTTTCAGCATAATTTTTCTTTAATAGAGACCTCCTTAGTATCCTTTTAAATGATTTACCTTAGGAATTATCTAATTTTATAATTTTTTTATGTGGACCAGTTTTACAGGCTTTGTTGAATTTGTTACAGCACTGCTTCTGTTTTATGTCTTGGTTTTTTGGCCGTGAGGCATATGGTATCTTAAGTCCCCAAACAGGGATCAAACCTGTACCTCCTGCATTGGACAGCGAAATTGGACTGCCAGGGAAGTTCCTCTAATTGTTTTTATGTCTAAAAGTAGTAGGATATTTATTGAATATTTATGGAACACTTACCCTGCCCACTGGATCTCACTCATTCTTTGTCCATATTCGAAACCTAACAGGAAGACTTCTAGGCTCTAGATGTATCAACTTAAGTTATTTCATCATTTGAACCCTTCACTTTCTATCACTGATTTTTCAAAAAAGATATTTCCAGACGACCAGTAAACTGAACCATTACACAGTTTTGAAGTGTGGGCAACAGAATGAGACTGAAAATTCAGCTACCGAACTGTTGTAGAGTCCCTAAGTCGTCATTATAAAAGGTGTAACATACTCTGATCCTAGAACTTACTTTGCACTTAACCTTCCTCAGAAGATATCATCATCATCTGATATTTATTGAGCATTTTTTGATCAAAATTATGTGGTTTATGTTTTTTTTTCCAACATCAATTTTAGGGAAAGTGGTGCAATCCATACCCCCATTTCACAGATGAAGAAACCGAGGCTCAGAGACATCCTTTAATTTGCCGGAGGTTGCATGAATAAATGGTGGGCTAGCATTGGAATTCTCTGTGTGACTTCAAAGCACAGATGCTTAGAAATGGCCCTGCCACCTCTTGGCATGTTCCTGACAGTTCTGATATCTGAGGACTTTAGTCTCATTTGGATTTTGCTTTCTTAAATCGAGGCATTTTCAAATACATGTAACTGTTCTCTTAAAATTTTTTCTGGATTTTCTTCTTTCAGTAGCACTGACCACTTGCTTTTCCACTAAATTCTCCTTCATCCTCCATGAGAGCATTTCATCATCATTCTGTTGAAATTTCCTCCATATCCAAAAAAAAAAACAAAACACAAAACTCTCTCCTCTTTGTTTCCGAGTCATCTTTATTCTTTTCTTTCCTAAGAAAAAGACTCTCCCCACCACCACCAATATCGCCATTCCCTGTGCCAAGTAGGAATTTGTGATTTATTTATTTACTTTTTACGCTCCAGGTCTTAGTTGCCACACATGGGGTCCTCGCTCTTTGTTGGGGCACAGTGACTCTTCTGATTGTGGCATGCAAGCTCTTAATTTTTGGCATGTGGAGTCTAGTTCCCTGACCAGGGATTGAACCTGGGCCCCCTGCATTGGGAGCGCAGAGTCTTAACCACTGGGCTGCTAGGGAAGTCCCGAGGCCATGTGATTTAAATGACTCGGAGAACAGCTCAAAAACATGTTAAATATTGAATAAATTTAGACTCTATATCCCAACTTTTGGAGGATTCTGCTGTGGTTCAAATTCACGGATAAACAACTCTGATCTTGAAATCCCAAAGCGTAAGTAGAACCAGCAAGTTACATTGGCTCTTTAAAAAATACTATGAAATAGACAAAAGGTTAAGGAAAGTTTTGCTAACCTTCTGATCCTCATCTCTTGGAGATAGATGCTTATAGGAACCTTTGAGGAAATTTGAGTTATCAGATTTACTAGCTCTAACTGAAATTTAGAAATTTAGACTCTTCATAGTGTCCTGGTTTAATTGGCAAAGATAGTGCTGTAAGAAGGAAGACTTTTTTTTTTCACCTAAATCCTGTACAGTGTGGAAATTATAAACCCAATGTGGCAGCGAAGGTTGGTTAGCCAAGCATATGAGAGAGAACTCCTTATGCAAACATTTTACCAGACAGTTCCAATCACTAGAGAAGTGACATCAATTCTTTTATTAGGAATTTTTTTTTTTTTTTTGCCATCTGAAAAATATTATTGAAAATTCTCAAAGTAGATTTCATGAAGCTATTGCACATTTAGAACTACCTATACATATGCTATGTCAATGATTTTTTTTTTTTTTCCCTAAAAAAACTGCTGCAGAATTTACCAGAGAGTTTTTCTGGATTGCAAATATACAGAGAGAATCTTTGAAGGATAGAAAAATCTGATTTAAGAAAATTTCTGTGATTCAGGTTGTATATGTTGGGGCTACTATAGACCTCTGTGCTGCTGCTGCTAAGTCGCTTCAGTCGTGTCCGACTCTGTGCGGCCCCAGAGACGGCAGCCCATGAGGCTCCCCTGTCCCTGGTATTCTCCAGGCAAGAACACTGGAGTGGGTTGCCATTTCCTTCTCGCGTGCATGAAAGGGAAAAGTGGAAGTGAAGTCGCTCAGTCATGTCTGACTCTTAGCGACCCCATGGACTGCAGCCTACCAGGCTCCTCTGTCCATGGGATTTTCCAGGCAAGAGTACTGGAGTGGGGTGCCATTGCCTTCTCCATAGACCTCTGTAGGCTAATGCTAATGATTGAAACAATAAATAAGCTGCATAAAAGAATTGCACAGTGGATCTCAAGCTTTACCCTGCCTCAGAATCTCTGGGAGGGCTGATAAAGAGTGCAGGACCCCAGCCCCAGAGCAGACCATAAGCATCAGCAACACCTGGAAACTTCCTAGGAATGCAAGTTCTCAGGCTCCACTATAGGAAATTTTTTTTTAAAAATTCATTCATTTCTTTGGCTGTGCTGGGTCTTAGTTGCGGTATGTGGGACCTTGAGTTACAAAAGGCAGGATCTTTAGTTGTGGCATGCAGACTCTAGTTCCCTAACCAGGGATTGAACCCGGGTCCCCTGCATTGGGAGCAAAGAGTCTTAGCCACTGGACCACCAGGATAGTCCCTATCAGGAAATTTTTTAAATTGTGAAATTTGCTATGTGTATAATGCTTGAGAAATTATGCAGTCTTCTTCCAGATAAATTAAATTGTGACTTCTTCAGGAGAATGAAAGGGGCTTTGACTCTTCATTCGTCCCACTAATCACTTTTCAAAATCAAATGTTCCATGCTCACTGGTCTCCCATTGTTACTCTGGGAAGATAAAGCACAATTGAATGTAATGACCTAGCTATCAGCCCCGTTCTAGTAGTTTGTCTTCTAAGATATTGAAGTAGTCACATACTTCTGTCCTTTAAGATCATCATCATCATTATTATTTTTGCCAAGCTGTGCAGCTTGCAAGATGTCAGTTCCCCAACCAGGGATTGAACCTACACCATGGCTGTTGGATCCATATTATTATTAAATTGATATTATTAATATCTGCAAGTATTTTTGAAAATCTACTGTTTCCATCTTTGGGGCAATCTTTTGAAACACCAAGCTTACGTTATATTTTCACTGCAGTTATTAATGAATTACATTTTCACTCAAACTATTAATGAAACATTATATACAATATGTCATCCAAAAAATAAAATAAAATTTAAAAAAAATAATAATAATATGTCATCTGCAAATTATATTCAGTGTATTATGCTACTTATTCTTTTAGACTTTAATCATATGTAGCTTTTTAAAATCAGAACTCAGCTCATTGAATTAGCCTGTTTATAGAGCATGTTGAAAGGGCTTTTCCAAATGTGCCTATTGTCAAACACAAATGTCCTTATAAATGTTTTTCTCTGGAAATTAGAAAAACTAACTTTCTAACAAGAACATTACAAAACAAAACGTTGCTGCTAACCAGTAGTTTAGAAATCCAGAAATGATTCGTGCCTTTCCCTCAGTTAAAACACATCTTAATAATTTGAAGGTCACTGGCTTCAGCAGGGTGCCAGCACATAAAGGGGTTTTAAACATGCAGTTTAAAACCCTTGGGATTAAACCAACCTTGTTGGCATATTTTATTTATACAGAGATTATCTCCAAAGGAGATTCATTGGTCTTTTGACTATAATGAAGCCCTTTCTTTATTGACTTCATTGTGTCATAAATGAAAAGAGATTTCTTTTTTATGGCAGGAAATAAAATGTCCTCATCTCCACAGCACTCCTTGCATCCTAAGAGTCTGATTTAGACAAAAATCTATTGTGTCCTAAATCAGGAGCTAAAAATCTCAATAATCGTATTTGCTATTTGCTTTATCTTCTTAAGTTGACACAGGTATTAACAAGCACAGAGAGAGGCCTGAACTTGGCTTCTGAGATGAGAGGCTGATCCTCCTCAGAAAGGAAGGAGACTGAGTTCTCAGCATTAAGGTCTGTCCACTACAGGGGTGTTAGCAGTCCCTGAAAACAGCCCAGTCATGGGGCTTGGGGTCAGGAGGATGCCTGAGTATGATTGAACTGGACCCAAGTACTAGGCCTTCCTTGCCCTCATATCGATTTGGTTGGGATTTGGAATAGGGTTGAAGGAAATGCTAAGTGTTAAATGAAGTTCGCACAGGTTGGCCTCAGTAAGTGACTGAAGGCCTTCTGGAATCTTCATGGTAAATTTATATGTATACCCACAGCCTGCCAGAGTAAACAAGCAGCGATAGTTTTCTGAAACAGACCTTAGGCCAGTCAGCCCCACAGCTAAGCATCTTGGAAGGCAGAAAGGTAAATACCATGGTATTTTATTTACCTGGCATCTTCAAGGTGACCAGAATATCAGTGTGAATTTTCCAGGTAAACCCGAGTTTACCTTTGAAGCCAAAGTGATTCATTTCAGCCCATTTTTGTTGGAGAACTTCTTTAACACGTATTGTATGCTTTTCTGCCCTCTCGCTGTATATGTTCAGTTTAAGACCTACAGCGGTCACGTTAAGGCCCAAGAAGCCAGCTTTGGGGTCAGCCTGGCCCAGCCATTTGATGGCGGTGGACCTTGGGCAGGTTTTTTGTTTCTCGTAGCCCCCAGATCATAGGATCTCACATGCATAGCAATTCTCATCTCATAGTAAATCGTAGCTTTACTATGATTTACTATGGCACTTACTAAATGCCAAGCTCTCTGGTAAGTACTTATGTTTTCCAGTTTGTTCTGCATAGCACTCTGAATTAGCTGGTTCTGATTTCCAATTAGATAAGGAACGGCAGTCACAGAGAGGTAAGGTCCCATATCACCAGGCCGACTGATTCTGGCTTTTTCCATTTACACCACTATCTCTGGGTACCTGATGCACAGGAAGCATTCTGGCCGCGGTGGCAGGTGAGAATAGGGCTACACAGTTATACTGAGTTGCAGGCTAAAGACCCTACCACCCTGCAGCGTGCTAGGCGAGGCCCTCTGCAGCGCCCCCCTGTGGTGGGCGTTCAGGGACCGCCTCAGGTGCTGATTTTTTTTCTTTGCAATTTCAAAGGGAAAATTGCTGAGTTTTTCCTTTTGGTTTATCTGTTGTTCCTTAATACTAAGAGTCTGCAAATTTAGCATGGGTGAGTTCTCCCTAATGGAATGGGTCTGAGCATGCAAGCACAACAGAGATATAACCACAGATTTTAGAAGCAACTTTTCTTTTTTTTTTCTTTCTGTTTTTATTGAAGTATAGTTGATTCACAATGTTGTGTTAGTTTCTGGTGTACAGCAAAGTGATTCAGTTATATAGACATACCCGTGAATATGTTGGAGAAGGAAATGGCAACCCACTCCAGTGTTCTTGCCTGGAGAATCCCAGGGACGGGGGAGCCTGGTGGGAGGCCGTCTATGGGGTCACACAGAGTCAGACACGACTGAAGCGACTTAGCAGCATGTATATGTATTCATTTTCGTGTTCTTTTCCATTATAGTTTATTGCAAGATATTAAATATAGTTCCCTGTGCTATATAGTAGGACCTTATTGTTTATCCCTTCTATATATAGTAGTATATATATGTCAATCCCAAACTCCTAATTTATCCCTCCTCCATTCTCTTCCCTTTTTGGTAACTGGATGTTTGTTTTCTATGTCTTGTGACTCTGTGTCCATTTTATAAATATATTTGTTTGTATCACATTTTAGATTCTATGTGTAAATAATATCATATGGTATTTGTCTTTTTCTTTCTGACTTACTGCACTCAGTATGACAATCTCTAGGTCCATCTATGTTGCTGCAGATGACAAAATTTTATTCTTTGTTATGGCTAAGCTGTATTCCCAGTGTGTGTGTGTGTGTGTGTGTGTGTATACTGTATCTTCTTCATTCATCTGTCAATGAACATTTAGTTTTTAAAAGCAACTTTTCTTTATGTTCACATGCATTTTTCTCTATTTTTTGCAGTTTTGCATTTGAGGTCAACATTAACCAGCTCTTTTCTCCCTCTTGGAATCTCTCACCTTCATACTTTGTTTTCAGTAGAGGTTCAGCCTCTTACAATGCTCTGCTTTGGATGCATACAAACCAGAAACTAATTTCAGGCTTCATCAGAAGTGGTACATAAGGATGTTATGTTGTGGACTGACCAAAATAAAGGACCTCTTATGTGCTGGATTTAATTCCAACCACAAAAGGCTAAAATCTTGGAACAAAGTATAAATAATATTATTTAAGACCAACAAGGCCACTTTTCCTGATCCTCAACTGACTGTATCAAATATTTTGTAACAGGGTAGTGTAGTGGTGATGGTAGTTATCCCATTTTTGCCTTATTTAAACCTTTGGTATCTGAAAGCTCTAAACTTAAAAATATTGGCACAAAAGCATACTGTGTATAACATTTTATCAGATTAACAGACACGCTCTGCCTAATTGCTTGCTTTTCCTTGCAACTGTGCTCTGAGAATGAAGGCGGTGTGTTCCATCACATGGGAGCACGGGCTTTGGGCTTAATACACCAGGATTCAAATGTCAGCTCTGCCGCTTAGTAATGGTGTCGCTTTGGACAAATTGCCTCAGGTTCCTTATGTGTCAATTGAAGATGACGGCACCCTCTGTGCCTAGTCCTTGTGAAGATAAGTGTATGCAAAAGGCTGAGCGTGTGAGTCAATCAGTGAGGCTTCCTTCATATTTCCTTCAACTCTATCATGAGACATTTCACTGTATCATAGTAATCCAACATCCAACCTGTAGTCAGTGAAACCGTCTTTGTTTTTGTTTAAATAATTTATTTATTTGTCTGTGCCAGGTCTTAATTACAGCACATAGGCTCTTCATTTATGGCATGTGAACTCTTAGCTGTGGCATATGGGATCTAGTTCCCTGACTAGCCCAGGGATGAAACCTGGACCCCCTGCATTGGGGGACGCCGAGTCTTAGCCACTGGACCACCAAGGAAGTCCCAAGGCATCTTTACTTTGATTCTAACTCTTTTCCTCTTCTTTGTTTCTCCCTAGTCACCAAGTTATCAAACCCATCCGTTTTAAGACACTGGCAGTCTTCACCTTGTCATTTCACGTGGTTCTTGCTCTCACTTTCTTACGTTTAGTAGGACACGTGTTGCCCTTGAGCAGACACCATCTCGCTAATATCTGGCTGAGTCCTCGGTGCTCAGTAAACACCTCTTCAGTGGTTTCCCCTTCACTGTGACCTAGACGACGGCCACTCTCTCCCACCAGAAGCACTCTTTGCCTTGACTCTGCAGCCAGCTGCCACCGCCATGCTCCAGGCTTCAGTTCATCTTTCCAAGCCTGTGTTTTCAACTCTTAAGAGGAGTATTGAAAACAGTGCCTATCTCTTAGGGCTGTTGGGAGGAATGAGTACATGTAAACACATGTAAAGGGCACAGAAGGTGCCTGGTCCATAGTTAGTGCTGCTGGTCGTTGTGACATTTGTTAATGAAACTCGGCTGTATAGGTGGAAATAACATCTCACAGATGGGTATCTTCTTGTAACACAGGCTTTCTGCAGATATAAACTGAGCAGATCAGGTCTACAATGCTGTCCTAATTGCTTGGCCTTCTGGCTAGTTAGAGTAATTTTATAATTATCTGGCTCATGTTGAGAGAAATTTAATAGAAAACCAGTGTAAGAGGAAAACTATTAGGACTTCTAATTAGCTTCAGCCTTATATTTATCTTAATATTGAAGGAAAAAAGATTTACGACCCTTCAGTTTCATTTATCTTGATTGAAAGACAAAAATGTGTTATCCGGGTGGTCACTATACCATGCGTGTTTGTGTGTGTGTATATTTCTTTCTGTTTGGTTGGTTGGTGGTTTTGTGACATTACTGATGGTGCTTGGAAACCTAGAGGATTGTGATTAGACTTCTTTGGATAAAGAACCAAATTTGAGAGACTAGTGAGTCGTGTATTTCCATATGCAGTTCTTGAACTGAGCTCTGCTGGGTTTTGCTGCTTCTAACCATGGGAGGAATGGACCGACTGATTTATAGGCGTGTATAGTGTTAGCTTAGGTAGTATAGTTGAGCATTTTGTAGGAAAAAATAATAAATTGTTAACCTTAAAGTGATTTTTTTTTTTTTAGTGACTCGAGCAGGACTCTACCCTTTAAAACACTGTGGTATGTACCTTGGAGTAAAATAACTCTGAAGCTGAACTACAGTCTTATTGGAACTTAATCATGTACTTATTGGAACTTAAACATGTACTTAATCATGGCATGTGTTCCTGCTAAGTCGCTTCAGTTGTGTCTGACTCTTTGTGACCCCATGGACTGTAGCCTGCCAGGCTTATCTGTCCATGGGATTCTCCAGGCAAGAATACTGGAGTGGGTTGCCATGCCCTCCTCCTGGGGATCTTTCCGACCCAGATTTGGAACCCACATCTCTTGATATCTTTTGCATTGGCAGGAGGGTTCTTTACCACTAATGCTACCTGGGAGTCCATGTACTTAATCATGGCACCTGAAGTTTATTGGGGATTTCCAGTTCTAAACTATCATTACAAAATAAATGTTGCCCTCAACCTATTACACTATTTTTTTTTAACCTTATTTTGTACTGGGGTATAGGTAAAGAGTTCACCTGCAGTGCAGGAGATGCAAGTTCCATCCCTGGGTGGGAAGATCTCCTGGAGGAGGAAATGGCAACCCACTCCAGTATTCTTGCCTGGAAAATCCCATGGATGGAGGAGCCTGCTAGGTTACAGTCCATGGGGTCTCAAAGAGTCAGACATGACTGAAGTGACTGAACACAAGTGCACATAGCCGAGTAACAGTTTTGTGATAGTTTCAGGTAGGTGCAAGGGGAAGCAGGCATACAACCTATTAAACTATTAACCATGTCACTCCACTCTCGGAAACAGTGTCTTTCATGAAATGTCTTTCATTTCAAAATAAATAGGAGAAAAGTGTTGCTGCAGTCTGTAGGCTGGAGTGTTTGTGGGGCCAGGTTGTGTCCCATCTTATTTATGTCGCCTCTTGTTCAAAGATGAGTTTATTCTTGGGTTAACCTCTTAGACACACTCTAGTTTTGTACACATTAGTCCTTTTCTCAACTTAAGATCTTTTCATTGCCACTTGATCTTTATTATAGAATTTGCTTACTTCTAAACATTTTAAGTGAAGTGATCAGATAATTTGGGAAATTTTTCTTGAACTGTGCATTCTGCTAAATATTCCGGGGAAACATTTTGGCTCAGCTCACTTTGTTAATGCCGGTTACATCATTATGGGCGCTATAGATTTCTTGGGCGTGCAAAATGATTGCATATTCATGAACATCTTCAATCCTGAAATATTTGTAAATAACTTGGCATTTTTTTTTTCATAAGGAGGCCTGTTAAAATTATTAGGTCTTTAGTGGTTCACACAGAAAGAATTGGTACGTACAAGGCACCCCCTATTTGATAAGTCACATTTCTCCGCTAAGCAGGTTGGGTTATGAACGTTTATAAGTCACCTTCCTTAAACAAAGTATATGAGAGACGCTTCTTTTCCTCTTAGGAATGATTCAAGTTTGAAAATGTCAATAGATGCAAAAAGCCACCCTTAGAGCTTTGCTCTCTCGAAAGAAAGTCGAGAAGGAATGACATAGTCAATGTTAGCTGTCACCAGATGAAGAGAAATCAGATTGTCAAGCCTGGATCTCTAACATTCTTGCCAAAGTAGGACCTCATTTACACATACAGATCTTCATACCCTTTGCTAAGAAAAGCATCTGTGGCAGTTTAGATGTTTGTGCGTTTGCCAAAGATCTTTCACTCTGAATAAAGTAAATGTCATGTCTGTTGTTTATCTCAAATTCAGCAGAGTATTTTTAAAAGGAAATATTTGCGGGGGAGGGGCGAGGGAAGGAGAGAAGGGGGAGGTTGGGCAGCTCCAGTGGGTGGGGTGTGGCCGTCCTCAAGGTGCAGAGTGGAGCTGGGTAAATCAGCGTAAAACACTCACGAGGCTCACGAACTGAAAACGTCCTTTTGAAGTGACAGCATTACAAATAAATTGGAATGTGGAGTCTTCCCGAATTTGTACCTAGTTCTGTCAACACCAAAAGAAAATCCAGTTAATTCCATCAAACTGGTTGTTTGGCATTGTGTAGACACAGCTGTCTCGCACGAAAATTGTGAACACGTAAACGTAGATGGCAGTGTACCCAAAGCCAGCTGGTTCAGTGGCACCTGTCTGTGACTGGCTGTGATTGTGTATAAAGATTGCATAGACTTCAAAGATCAGAAACAGAACTGAGTTGTTCCAACTTCAAGCTGGACCCCACTGAAGAGCAAATTCTTGAAAAACCTAGGTCGTGATAACATTTCTTAACCAACAAGTACAATTGGTAAATTCAGTTTTAGTTAAAAGTATGATGTGGTGATTTAAGTATGTACATTTCCTTGAATATGAAAACTAAAGGTAATTCTTTATAGACCATTTTTAAAACCATACTTAGCTTCTCAGTTCAGTTCAGTCGCTCAGTCGTGTCCAACTCTTTGCGACCCCATGAACTGCAGCACGCCAGGCCACCCTGTCCATCACCAACTCCCGGAGTTCACTCAGACTCACGTCCATCGAGTCAGTGATGCCATCCAGCCATCTCATCCTCTGTCGTCCCCTTCTCCTCCTGCCCCCAATCCCTCCCAGCATCAGAGTATTTTCCAATAGGGATTCAAAAATCATAATGAGACCCTAATGTCAAGTAAATCCAGAGAAGGCATTTTTCTGGAAGACGTTTATGTCAGGTGATACAGTTATATCACTCTTTGCAGAAATCAAATACCTGTCTTCAGGAATTCCCTTATCAGTGTCATTTGTTTCTGAAAGGAATCTATGTGACTCTGAATATTATTTTATTCCTACAGATGACATGGAAGCCATTCCTGTCAAACAGTTTGTTAAACACATCGGTGAGCTCTATTCTAATAACCAGCACGGGTTCTCCGAGGATTTTGAGGTATGCTTCAAAACCGGACGTTCCTTTCCAGAAAGCTAACTCTTCTTTTACAGGGATTTGTTTGTAAACTTGAAATGAATGTATCTCGAGCATCACAAAAGCAGTCACTGAGGAAAGTGGGGGCTGGCTGTCTTTTCCTTACACTGAGAGTTCTCACGGGCCTTCCTTTCCCAGTACAAGTGAGGTGAAAGAGAGTTGGCTGCACACTTCCTGAACGTGCACTTCTGTGAGAGAACAGACTCAGTGGAAGGAAAGAGGCAGACTCGGATTGTGTCTTCTGCATTCTCACTGGGACAGCAGTCATCATGCAGAGGACAGGCTCCTAACTGCACGTCCGTTCTGGGAGGCACATGGTGTAGGGGAGACCACAGGTTGTCAGTCTGAGGAGTCAGATGCCGGCTCCATGAGTCATGATCATTCTGGAGCCAGTCATTTCACCTCTGATCCCCAGTTTCCTCATTTTTTTATGATTTTATTTATTTATTTGGCTGTGCTGGGGCTTTGTAGCTTCACAGGCTTTCTCTAGCTATGGAGAGCAGGGGTCACTTTCTCGTTGCGATACACCAGCTTCTCATTGTGACAACTTCTCTTGTTCCAGAGCACAGGCTCTAGGGTGTGCGGGCTTCAGTAGTTGCAGCTCCCAGGCTCTAAAGCACAGGCTCAGTAGTTTGGCACATGGGCTTTAGCTATTCCACGGCACATGGGATCTTCCTGGACCAGGGATCAAACCCGTGTTTTCCGCACTGGCAGGTGGATTCCTCACCACCGAGCCACCAGGGAAGCCCCCCCGCCCTTCCTTTTTGAAAATGACAGCGACATCACTTCCTACCCCAACCATGTTGGCAGAAACGAATGATGAACATCCTCGAGAGTGCTAGGTTAACAGTTGCTGCTGCTAAGTCGCTCAGTCGCGTCCGACTCTGCGCAACCCCATGAACTGCAGCCCACCAGGCTCCTCCGTCCATGGGATTTTCCAGGCGAGAGTACTGGAGTGGGCTGCCATTGCCTTCTCCATTAACAGTTAAGCCCGTGCAAAAGTGGATTGTTCTTGTTTTCGCGATTATTAAGCCCTGGAAAGGAGACATGGGTGAGCAGAGCCTCCTGGTTTTGAGAGCTGGTGTGTAGGGAACAAGGAAGGTAGAGAGCAGTGCGCACCGCCCTGCCAGCTCCGGGTCCCGCGCCAGCTCGGCAGTGACAGGGTGTCAATGAGGAGCTATTAAACAGACTGCCCTTTTCTTCACTGAGGCGCTTCACTGAGGCACATCTCTGGCAGCACGAGCGGTGCTGAGGGGGCCAAGTTTTCGTGGCAGCTCAGCTGTCTTCTAGCTTTGTGGGTAAGTCAGTTCCTTTCTGTCTCATTTCTCCTTTAAAATGGAAATGATGCCGAGGGTGCTAACCTGCCCACCTCTTTTCACAAAATTGGTCTGGGGGCCCACTTGGAATAATGGAAGGGAAGCCCTTGGAGATCACCTAGGAGCCATACAGCTGGGAGGCTCAATTATTTTCTCACAGAGGAAGAGAGAGAAAAAAGAAGACCAGAAGCCCTGTTTCTATGCAAATTTGGGAGTCCCTGAAGGCCATCCTAAAGGCAATTATATTGACAACTTGTTTTAAACGAAGTCCCTCTCCTAGCTTTTTGGTTCTTTGTTTTATTTCTGGAGCAGAAGCAGAGCAAAGGTGGTAGAGAGAAGGACCCCTCTGACGTATTCTGCAGAGTCATATGTTTCCTGGAAAAAGCAAAAAAAACATGTCACGTGCTTAATGCGGCTATTAGATGCTGACCCAAAAAAAGGTGCCTGTCCAAGTACAGAGCACATGGTGTGAAGTCAGACATTTTGCATTCATGAGGACAGCACATGTGTGGGGTGTTTGAGTGATTTAGTTCAATTGACTGTTGGCTGGATGACTGAGCAAGAATATTGAGGCATTTAACAATGTTGATGGTATTCCGGACAAACATTCATCCTCTCGAGACGAGAATTTGATCAGGATGATCAAATGCAGCTCCAGTTTCTCAATTATTTATGATTTGAGACCCCAGTGCTATTCATCACAGCTGGTTTTGACACCATTTAATTATTCAAAATAATCAGCTACACCTCTGTAAACTGGCTCTGACTTAAAATGGGCTTCACTGCATCAAAATCACGCCTCTTAACAAGTCCTGGGCATCTGCACCCTGTTTCTAGCCTAAAAAAAATTACTGCGGCTGTAGCTTTTGACACCTATATTGAAGTCTGTAGCTTGTCACCTGGTATGTTTGGGACTGGAACAGGGAGGGTGGGGAGAGGGGTGGCTTTGTTCTGTCATTGTTATTTCACAGTCTGTGCTGGTTTGAAAGGTTTCGAGTCAGGGCTCTTCACCCTAGCAAGAACATCCTTTCTTCCAAAAAGAATAGTAAGACACTCATGCAGAGAAGGAAATGAGACGGTAGAAAAGCCTACTTCTGTACTGTTGGCCTTCAAATTTAGGAGAAATTTGAAGTATTTTAAAACAGTAGTGCTCCTTTTGCATAGCTCTGCTAAAAAGGAAAACGGTAATAGGATCTTTAACAAACTCTCAAGGCTCGTTTTTTCGGCTGCACCACGCAACTAGATCTCGGTTCCCTGACCAGGGACTGAACCCAAGTGCTCAGCAGTCCTAAACAGTGGACCGCGAGGAGATTCCCGTATCAAGGCTATTTTATAGACAAGAGATAGTCATAGACTGTAAAAAAAAAAAAAAATAAGGTCAGGACAAGAGATTTTGTGTAATTCAACAAGAATAAAACAAAACCCTCATCGTGTTAAGAGAGTAGAAACCTCAGCTCCAGATTTCCGGGTCCTTTTATGTGGAGTAATTACAGCTGATATCTGCTTGGCACCATTGCTCAGATTATTTCACTCATTCCTCAGAAATAACCCCTGTGAGCTGTGAGCTGTTTTGTCCCCATTTTGCAGATGAGGAAGACTGAGGCATTGGTTAGTTCAGTAATGAAGAGGCAGCAGGAGGACCACTTTCTGATCAGGAAGACCAAAGCTTTCTATTTCAAGCCCACATGTTTAGCCCTAAGGTCATCCAGACTCTCCATTTAAGTAAGTAGTGTCCTATAGTGAGGAGAATTAACCAAGATGATCAGTGATTGTCTAAAACTGATCATGCAGCTGACGGACCAGTAAATTCCTTGGCAAAAAAAGTAGAAGAGGGAGGTTAGCATAAAGGAGCTACTGCACCCCCCACCCCATCCTACAGCTAAGAATACTGGGAGCCCAATACATGATCTTCGTGGTCTAGAGCCTTCCCACAGGGCTGAGAATCTGACTTACAAAAATCTTACATAACTTCTGAATAGAGGCCTGAAATTAGTCCAAGAACGAATCTTAAGATTATAGAGAAAACCACTTAACAGTTAATATTTGCCCATGTTGTTATTCAGTTGCTCAGTCATGTCCAACTCTGTGCCCCCATGGACTGCAGCATGCCAGGCTTCCCTGTCCTTCACTATCTCCCAGAGATTGTTCAGACTCATGTCTGTTGAGCTCATGATGCCATCCAACCATCTCATTCTCTGTCGTCCCCTTCTCCTCTTGCCCTCAATCTTTCCCAGCATCAGGGTCTTTTCCAATTTGCCCATGAAAAGGTGTTGAAGCCAGTCATTCTACAGTTACCGAGTACCTGCTCTTCTCTGGATGTTTTATAAGGCACAAAGATGGACTAGACAGAGAACTTGCCCTCAGAGAGTTCATTCTGGTTGGGGGAGACCAGAGTGAACACAGCTAATGCAGAAAGAGGTCAGAGCAAAAGAAGTGCCAATCCAGGAATGAAGTTCTGCCAGGAAAGCAGAGGAGAAAGGCTGCTAGGAATTTTTATTGGGTTTTTCTGCGAAAGTTCTATTATTTGCCTCATCTTGTTTTCAGATTGTGGAGGGAAATGGGGGAAAAAAAAATGGTGAATACCTGTCATGTGTTCAGAACTTTGCTGCTTAAGGAGAATGAGAAATGATCCGCTGGTAATTTTGAGTCTTTGTCTAGAGGTGATGCTGAATGCAAGCTTTTTGTCCTTGTCAGATAAATTTTGAAGGCTGTTAAAAAAGCTGGGGACATTATACCTCTAGCAGATTTTGCAGTCCCTGGAAATAGCATCAATCCTGGTGTCAGGATAGTGCTCAGTGACTATTCCCTTGACTACCTTAGCTGACTTCAGCCTCACTCTTCCCCCGCCTCCCAGGTCATAATCAAGGAGTCTTCCAGAGGCTCGGTGCTAGCAAATAATCTTTCAAAATCAGGGGAGCTGCAAGGCCCTGTGGGTCAGCAGAATTAATAGGCAGAGGTCAGGAGCATCACAGGCTTAAAAGTGGAGTGCAGAGATGAGGCCAGAGGTCCAATACCCCCTTGACAAGATCCTTTGGGGGATCGAGTCTGTTAAAATTAACTCCAGCTCAGCTGAATTTGGGCCAGTTGCTCATCTTAAATCAAGAGAACAAAGCTTTGTCCACCTTGAGTCCAGGCACCAAGGGGCCAGTGGCCACAATTGCCTTATGTAAGATGCAGAGTTCCCTTGTTGCTGAGGCATACTAGGGAGTTCCTGATGAAGGTGGAAAACTGCAGAAAGAAGGCTGCCTGCAGGTTGGCAGTTTCCTGAGCCTCAGTGACAGAATGCCAGTGTGGGTCTTACATGACCCAAAGGAAAACTTTGTAAACCCTTATCGTGAAAGAAATCATAGGTGATGAAGCTGAGGTTTTTAAGTTGAGGCTCTTATGAAGAGTGAGGAAAAAAGTGTGTTCGCCAAGTTGTACAGGAAAAAATAATTCTGTTTTATAGACCAGCTGTAGGATGACAGACACTGGGATAGTTTCTTCAGAGATAGGTTGATTTTCTGGAGGGTAAGGCAGACACTTGCGATAAAGACATACGGATTTAGAGGGGGATGAAGAGGAGCACAGGCTTTCCTGGGTAAGGAAAATTGCTGTGAAGCAGAGAGCAGGAGGTCGTACAGGCTGTTCAAAGGGCACAGAGTTAAAACTGTCCGGTGTTGGGAAGGAAGAGGTACATAGATGGGGGCCCTGAAAGCCTGACTCGGGGGTTTGGAATCTCTCTAAGAGGTGTCTGAGCAAGAGAAGAACATAGGTAAGCAGCCTTTGAAGAAAACCAGTGTGGCCGTAGTGGTCGCCTGAGCAGAGGGGAGGAGAGGCTGGAAGAGGGTGTGACTGGTACCTGATGAGGGCCAGCTCCCTGTCCGACACTCAGCAAGCACTGTGCTGTGGTCCTGACTTATTCTCGTGCAGGACAGGCCCCTGAACGTAGATGGGGGCGGCCTGAGCTCAGACACTAAGGCTTGGCCTAACCCTTGGTCACCAGGTCCAAAATATTTCCTTCTCAGCTTGCTTCACTGTGAAGCTGAGTAACCTGAAAGATTTCTAGATCTGTTTCGGCTTTTTTTTTTTTTTTTTCCAATTAAGCTTCTGAATGGGAGGACAGGAGGTCAGCATGTGCCTTTGGACAGCCTCCTCCATCCACAGCTCCAGGCACGAGGTGATGCAGCCCATATCATCTCTGAAGAATTCTGTATCTGTCAACTTGTACTTTTCTTTTTTTCTCTTTTGGTTCATTTTTTTTAAGTTATGCTTTGTTGTAGATCCCTTGTTTTCAGTTGGCTCTTCTTGGTGGTGGTGTGTCCTGGTCGTTCTCATAGTATTCATTTTGAGAATCCCGGCTCTGTTATAGAGACAGGAAAGTGCAAACAAGCTTAAATCTTAAACTTTTTATTTGGGTACTGACTAAGTAACTGTACTATACACATTCTGTTGGCCAGTGTCCCTTCAAAGGGTCTTAACACCTATTAAAATCACATTAACTTTGAAATGCCAGTTCAGCTGGAGAAAAAGCACTCCAGGATCGGATGATATTATCAGCATCTAAATGAACCAGGCCGTACTGCAAGGAATTACAGATGACATTATTATCCACAAGACAAAATCAAAAGGCCGTAGACCAACCCCTTGGGTTCTCGTAAAATCAGATTTAGCATTATTTATGACCATTCTTTGTTTTCTGCCATTCACATAATTGGAAAAGTGAAATAGAGGCGACAGATCAGACTAAGGGTTTTAGATAGTGCAGAGTTTGATTGGCCATATTGAATGGCCGCTTTAAACGCTGTAGACAGCTGCTCCCACACAGGCTCAGCCAATTGCATTAGACGTAATAGAGGCCCCACCTCAGTCCAGTGAGCGTGGTCAGAGTCACACAATGGGGAAAAGAAATATCAACAAGGCAAATCTCCAACTAAAGTACTCAAAGCTGAAATCTCAGCACAGGATGTCTGAACAGCTCAGCCCAGAAGAGGTACATGCCAAAGGTATGACCTTCAGAACCCAGGAACCAAAGCATGTCAGCTTATCTCACATATTTGTGTACAGGCTGAATTACTGTCTTCCAGAATACAAATCCATTTTCAAAGGTTTTCTGCCCCTGAAACTATTCAGAAGAGTACGCCTTGGGCTTTCAAGGCAATCCTGAATGGCAGATATTCTGAGTACGGCTAGCATTGCTCCTGTTCCTAGAGATGTTAAAACAGCAGACTCATTAAATTACGCTCACATTTTATGTCTATTTTAGAGAAAACAGCCAAAGGCAGCCTTCAGGCCTTTTAAACCAGCATTCACCAAACTGTAGGTTATAAACCATTTTAGATAGAACAGCAGGTATCAGAGTTTATCACATTTAGTAAAAGTAAAAAAAGATAATGCACTCTCATGAAATGCACACTTTCTCCAGAGAGATGTGTTGAACTAATGGATATGGCTTTTCTTTCTTTCTCTCTCTCTTCTTTCTTTCTCTCCTTCCTTCTCTCTCTCCCTTTTTTTTTTAATACATAATTTTGTGTGTTTATTTTTGGCTGTGCCAGGTCTTCATTGCTGCAGTTTCGGTGAGCCAGGGCTCCGCTTCGTTGCAGTGCTCTGGCTTCTCTTGGTGTGGTTCCTGGGCTCTAGAGCCCGGTAGGTGTGTGCACGGGCTTAGTTGCTCCGTGGCACGTGGGATCCTCCCAGACCAGGGATCAAAGCCATGTCTCCTGCATCGGCAGGCAGATTCTTTACCACGGACCCACCTGGGAAGCCCCTTCTTTTTCTTCCTTTTGTTCTTTCTCATTCTTCCTTCCCCCGGGAATGCTTCCCAATTCTGAAACAGTGCGTGTACATCCTCCAAGAATCAGGTGTCTGTGAGTATGGTTCCGAATATTTAGTGACCTGTTGTTTTTTGCCTTAGCTCTTTGATCATGGTGAGCCCCTCCTAAGTACTTTGTGAATATAAAAGACGACCGGTTCCTTATAGATTTCATTGTTTTTCATTGTGCATGATGAACATGCTGTGGACATCATCCGTACTTGCCGTGCAGCTCCTTTGTGAAGAAAAGTCTGCACACTCGTAAACTCAGTTACATCTGTCACATGTGAAAGGCTTTTCCTGATCCCCTCATGTCACTTTGCCCTGCTCTTTGTCGCAGCTGTGCACTGCAAATGACTTCCTTTATTAGTTAGCACCAGTGGTTTCTTGGGATTTGAAGCATATGGTGTAGAAAAATTTGGCTTTTTTAGCAATCTTTTATTAGGCTAATGGATGATGTTTCTATCCATGGCAAAGGTAATAGGAGAGGAGAGTTGCTTCTCCCATGGCTGTTTTTCTAAAGAAGGATCATGTAAGTAAAATCAGAGTTAAAAATTAGTGCATCAGAGCCATATATGGGTAAGTCAGATATGACAGTTTTTAGGTTCTATTAGTACTCTTGCCTGGAGAATCCCAGGGACGGCGGGGCCTGGTGGGCTGCCATCTATGGGGTCGCACAGAGTCAGACACGACTGAAGCGACTTAGCAGCAGCAGCAGTGCCATTTCAGGGCTTCCCAGGTATCACTGGTGATAAAGAACCTGCTTGCCAGTGCAGGAGACATAAGAGACGTGGGTTCGATCCATGGGTCAGAAAGATTCCCTGGAGGAGAGCATGGCAACCCTTTCCAGTATTCTTGGCATGGAGAATCCCACAGACAGAGGAGCCTGGTGGGCTACAATCCATGGGGTCACAAAGAGTGAGATACAACTGAGGCAACTTAGCACACACACACTGTCATTTCAGGGCTGAGGACAGTCACTTGATAGTCTGTTATAAAACAGGGCTGTGAGGACCATAATATAAGCATATTGCAAATCATGCTGAAGATTATTCTTCTGTCTGGAATATTCCTGTTCATCTTTTTAAGACTCCGGTAATTTCTTGCCCATGTAAACCTTCTTCTGTGTTTCTATCCATTTCTTCAGGCGTCTCTTCTAATCACATTTGACTATCATCATGTTTTTATATGTTTTTCTCACCCATTTGACTGCAACATATTCAAAAAGAGACACTATGTCTGTAATCCCCATGCCTAGGTCGAATCTGGAATAAAATGGATGGTGGATGAATTAGTAAAGAATGAAACCCTTTTATTTTGTTTTCATCCTTCATACATCTGTTATGAATACGTTAGTATTCATTTCTGAAGTTGAGTTTGGGGAGGTGATGGTGGCCAGTGACTGGGGAGTGAGTAAAGGCTCTGGGCTTTTGGATGTCTATAGTTTCTTTCTTTTGGCTGTTGTTCAGCATCTAAAAGCATGTCTAAAAATCTTGGTAACCTCCCTGTATATTTCCTTCTCTAGGAAGTCCAGCGCTGCACGGCTGATATGAACATCACTGCAGAACATTCCAATCATCCAGATAACAAGCACAAAAACAGATACATCAATATTTTAGCATGTGAGTAATAAACTTTAAACTATCTTCAACTGCAAGGAAATGAAATCTTCCTGCTGGGTATGAGCTGAAATGCAAGCCGTTGGAATCAGGATGCCAAGAGGGCATTACACGTGCAAGTTGGCCCATCTTCTTCAACAATGTGTAAGAAGAAGAAGTGGGGACATCCTCTGCCCCCTTAGTGTTTCATGAAGCTGCCAGATCTCTGTTGTCATAATCAGGCGATCAAAGGAAATGTTCTGAGCTTTACTGTTTTTACATGAAGTGATTTCATATCCAGTGTTGGGAACCAAAGTTTAATGTCACGTGGCTAGCCTAACATTTTAACCCATGAGAGCCAAGCTTTTTAATGCAAATGGAAATACTGAGAGCTGAATTGAGGAAGCTGAATTTCAGAACAGTCTTTCCAAAGATTAGGTAATTGGTTTATTTCAGTCCTTGTGGCCTACGTGTTTAGTCCTGTCCAAAACATTTCCAGGGCCATGAGTAACCTGGAAGTTTAGGAGCAAATAAAGAGTTCTTCTTACAGAGCCTCAAGGCTGCTAGGAGGACAGGCCACTTCTGTGGCTGGAAGGCCACTTTTCACAGACACCGAGACTTGACTCACTGGCTGAAAATACACACTTCGATATTGGGAGCAGGAGCACAGATGTTTATGGTTAATGTACATATGGTTTCATGTAATAGTGTGTTTAAAGTTACACACCACTGTAGACAGATTTTTAATAATACTTTCAGTTCAGTTGCTCAGTCGTGTCCAACTCTTTGCAACCCCATGAGTCACAGCACGCCAGGCCTCCCTGTCCATCACCAACTCCCAGAGTTCACTGAAACCCATATCCATCGAGTCGGTGATGCCATCCAACCATCTCATCCTCTGTCGTCCCCTTCTCCCCCTGCCCCCAGTCCCTCCCAGCATCAGGGTCTTTTCCAATGAGTCAACTCTTCACATGAGGTGGCCAAAGTACTGGAGTTTCAGCTTTAGCATCAGTCATTCCAGTGAACACCCAGGACTGATCTCCTTTAGGATGGACTGGTTGGATCTCCTTGCAGTCCAAGGGACTCTCAAGAGTCTTCTCCAACACTACAGTTTCAAAAGCATCAATCCTTCGGCGCTCAGCTTTCTTCACAGTCCCAACTCTCACATCCATACATGACCACTGGAAAAACCGTAGCCTTGACTAGACGAATCTTTGTTGGCAAAGTAGTATCTCTGCTTTTGAATATGCTATCTAGGTTGGTCATAACTTTCCTTCCAAGGAGTAAGCGTCTTTTAATTTCATGGCTGCAATCACCATCTGCAGTGATTTTGGAGCCCCCCAAAATAAAGTCTGACACTGTTTCCACTGTTTCCCCATCTATTTCCCATGAAGTGATGGGACCAGATGCCATGATCTTAGTTTTCTGAATGTTGAGCTTTAAGCCAACTTTTTCACTCTCCTCTTTCACTTTCATCAAGAGGCTTTTTAGTTCCTCTTCACCTTCTGCCATAAGGGTGGTGTCATCTGCAGTGAGATATAATTTATATAACATACACAATTCACCCATTTTCAAGATAATTTGATTTTAAATTTAATTTCAGTGGTTTTTAGTATAGTCAAAGAGTTGTACAACCATCACCACTGTCTAATTTTAGAATATTTTAATCACCTCAACATGAAACCCCTTATCCATGAGCAGTCACTTCTAATTCCTCCTGTTCCCAAGTCCCTAAAAACCACGTAGCTACTTTCTTTCTCTGTGTGTTTGCCTATTCTGAGTATTTCATCTAAATGGAATCATAACTGTACGTGCCCTTTGTGTCTGGATGCTTCTATCTGCATGATGTTGTTAAAAGGTACACAGGGCGTTGCTTTTATGCCTGAATAATACTTCACGGTATAGATATACCATGTTTATTCATTTCTCAGTGGACATTTGAGTTGTTTCTACTTTCTGTCATTAATAATGCTGCTATGAGCATTTGTGTATAAGGTTCTATACAGACATCTATTTTCAGTTCCCTGGGGTATATACTTAGGAATAGAATACCTAGGTCATATGGTAACGTTATGTTTAATATTTTGAGGAACTGCCCAACTGTTTACCAAAGTGGCTGCACCATTTTACATTCTCAGCAGCAATATATGCAGGTTCTAGTGTTTCCACATCTTTGCCAACACTCGTTACGTTGTTTTTTTTTCTGATAATAGCCATGGTGATGAGCTTGAAGTGGTATCTCACTGTAGTTGCGGTTTTAATTGGCATTTCACAGTGATTAGTGATGTTGAACATTTTTTCATGTGTTTGTTGGCCACCTTTCTGTCTTTTTTAGAGAAATGTCTATTTAGATCCTTTGCTCGTTTTTATATTTGTTTACTCATCTTTCTATTGTTGAATTCTTTATACATTATAGATACAAATATATATATATAATTTGCAAATATTTTCTTACATTCGCCATGTCATCTTTTCACTTCCTCGATAATGTCCTTTGAGGTACCAACTTTTAAAAGTTTGGTGAAACACAGTTTTTTTTTTTTTTTCTTTTGTTTCCTGTGCTCTTGTCATATGTAATGAACCAGTGCCTAATCCAAGATTGTAAATATATACCTTTTTTTTTTTTTTTGTCAGCATCTTCTGGTCTTAGCTCTTACATTTAGGTCTTTGACCCGTTTGCGTTAATTTTTGTATATAGTGTGAGGTGTAAGGGTCCAGCTTCATTCTTCTGTATGTTAATATCCAGTTGTCTCAGCACCATTTTTTAAAAAGTTTCTTCTTTCTCTCCATAATGAATTGTCTTAAGCACTGCACAGAAAATCAGCTGACCACAGGCGTGAGGGTTTGTTCCATGCTTTGATTTCTTTCCTGCTGGTCCGTATGTCTGTCTTTACGTCAGTGTCACACCGTCTTGGTCACTGACTGACCACGGCTTTGTAGTAAGTTTTGAAATTGGAAACTGTGAATCCTTCAACTGTGGCCTTCTTTGTCAAGATTCTTTTGGCTATTTTGGATCCTTTGTTTTTCATATGAATTTCAGGACCTCCCTATTACTACAAAAAGTGTAGCTGGAATTTTAATACAGATTATGGTCATTCTGTAGACTGATACGGGGAACACTGCCATATTAACAGAATTAGGTCTGCCAATTTATGAAGATAGGACATCTCTCCATTTATGTAGGACATCTTTTATTTCTTTCAGCAATGTCTTATAATCTGTATGCTACAAGTATTAAGCTTTTGTTAAATATATTTCTAAGTATATTATCCTTTTGCATGGAATTGTTTCCTTGGTGTTTTCAGACTGTGGACAGAAGTGTGATTGATTTTTGTATGCTGATCTTGTATCTTATCAACTTGACTGAACTTATTTATTAGTTCTAACAGTTGTTTAACACTTATTTCTTGTCTTTTTGGTCATAGCCATTCTAACAGGTGTGAGATGCACATTTCCCTGAAGATTGGTAGTGGTTGAGCTCCTTTTCATGTGCCCATTGGCCAGCTATAGATCTGCTTTGGGAACATGTATATTTAGGTCCTCTGCCCATGTTTTAATTGATTGCTGGTTTTGCTAGCTGTTGATTTGTATGCGTTCTTTTTATATTTTGCTTATCAACCCCTTATCAGATATATGAGTTACAAGTACTTTCTCCCATTCAGTAAAGCTGCCTTTTTCTTTTGTTGATGCTTTCTTTTGCCATACAGAAGCTTTTTAGTTTGATGTGGTCCCACATGTTTATTTCTGCTTTTGTTGCTTTTGGTGTCAGATTGAAAAAAAATCACTGCCAAGACCTATGTCAAGGAGCTTTCTTCTCTGTTTTCTTCCAGGAGTTTTATGATTTCAGGCCTTAAATTCAGTTTCAATCCATTTTGACTTAATTTTTATGTATGCTGTAATATAGTAATCTAGTTTCATTCTTTGCATATGACTGCCCATTTTTCCCAGCCCCACTTATTGAAGAGACTGTCCTTTCCCCATCGTGTGTTCTTGGCTTGTTTGTCACAAATAAATTGATTGTATATGTGTGGGTTTATTTCTGGACTCTCTCATCTGTTTCATTGATATATGTGTCTGTCTTTATGCTAGTACTTTTCAAATTATTATAGCTTTATAATATAATTTGAAACCAGGGGTATGATGCCTCCAGCCTTGTCCTTCTTTCTCAAGATTGCTTTGGCTGTTTGAGTTCTTTTATGGTTCCATACACATTTTAGGATTGTTTGTTCTATCTCTGTGGAAAGTAGCATTGGAATTTTGATAGGGATTGCACTGAATCTGTAGATTGATTTCCAGTCCATCCATGAGCATAGCATATCTTTCCATTTATTCATGTCTTCAGTTTCTTTTTCAGTGTTTTACAGTCTTCAACATACAGGTCTTTCACCTCCTTAAATAAGTTTATTCCTAGGTATTTTCTTCTTTTTGAGACGATAATAAAAGGGACTGTTTTCTCAATTTATCTTTCTGATAATTCATTCTTAGTGTATAGAAATTCAATAGATTTCTGTATGTTGATTTTGTATGTTGCAGCTTTACTAAATTCATTTATTAGTTCTAACAGTTGTTTCATGGAGTCTTTCATGGTTTTCTATATATAATGTCATGTCATCTGCAAATGGTGACAGTTTTACTTCTTCCTTTCAGTTTGGATGTTTTTCATTTCTTTTTCTGGCCTAAATGCTCTGGCTAGGACTTCCAGTACCATGACAAATAAAAATGGCAAGAATGGACATTCTTGTCTTGTTCCCAATCTTGGAAAACTTTCAGCTTTTCATCTTTGAGTATGATGTTAGCTGTGGACTTGTCTTATATGACCTTAGGGTTTCTATGTACAACCTCATGTCATCTGTGAGTGTAGTTTTACTTCTAGAAAAAGTTTTAGAAGAACTAAAAGTCATTTTTTGATAAGAGTATTTGTTTCAGTTATCTGAGAGAAGGAGAAAAAGAGAACAAGGAAGAAGAGTCAAACTTTTCTTTTCTCACCAGTCTTTGGATGGATTGACTCGGGCAGTGTTTGTTGATCAGCTCAGTCAAGGCTCAATTCTCTGAGACTGTGAGGAATTGTCCATCTGCAGACCTCATTTCTGACCACAGCAGTCAGGCAGAGATATACATACATATATGCCTCACATATGTCCACATCACTCTCTCCACCATGGCAGCGTCTACTTTAGTGACCTCACTGCCTTAGCTAAAAGTATGTGGCAAAGAGGGAGGAAGTCAGAGCAACTCTGTGTGATGTGCTCAAGCCATTTCTGGTTAGATGTGTTTGTACTTTCACAAGTTTACTTGAGGTATAATGTTCACAAATTCAAATTGGGTGTTTTATTTTCACAAGTTCAGAGAGTTAGGTTTTGGTACTATCTCGGCTCCTTGGTCAGATTCTGGGCACATCACCCATCACTTAGGTCTTCCCCTATATTAATGCTTTCATATAGCAGAGAATAGCATGGAAGTGTCATGGAACAAGTAGAATTAGTCCATGAATGTGCTGGATACACAATATAGGAAGAGCCTTTTCTCATGGAACCATCACAGCTTTCAAAGCAGACGTGTATGCCACCTCCAGTATTTATCTTTTTTAGCCAGTCTTTGACCTTTTTGATTGACTATGAAGAATGCAACTTGAGTATGTGTTCTTATTTGTCAGTCTGTGAGATAACAATATAATGCTACAGAGTTTGAATCCGGATGCCTTAAGAGAATATTTTCATGTGGGGCCCCTGTTTAGATTCAACAGGCAGCCCCTGTTTAGATTCACTGCAGTCTGTGCATTTCTCAGCACAAAAGCAGTTCAGAGTTCAAGAATGTGGAGGGCTTTCCAGAAGTGCATGAAGTAGTCTGAGGTCAGTAATGTCCATGCTAATCCACTCATTGGACTTCTTTTCGAACTAGCCTTTTATGATCATGATTATAAATAGAAATGTAAATCAGCTTTTGCCCATTCTCTTTCTAGCTAGAGGGGGGAAAAAAAAGTATGACCTCAGCTTTCTTCTGTTTGTTACCTTATAAATACAAGCTCCTTCTGTTGGACAACCAGAGGCACATATCAGCACTCACCTTTTGTTCATAGGCAAAGGTTAAGTGGGTCTTGAATCTGATCACGGACTTCAGATGCCTGCGTTGAGATTACTCTGAGAAGCAAGCTCCAGTTCCCTCAGTTACTCAGGGTCTACTGGGGTGGTGGGGAGTCCAGCTGAGTGGCATCTCCTAAAAATTGATGTTCTGGACTTGATATAATAATCACCTTTTTATATCTGTATCAGTGGAGAGGGGATGGAACATAGGTAATCAAAGATCTTGGAAACTTGTTTTAAAATGTAGGATAAGGGAATTTCAGAGGGTTGCATCTTGAATCATTTTACATGAACTAATAAGGACCACTATTTGCATTTCTTGCATATCAGCACTCACAGATCAGAGCATGCAGTGGGAGTGTCCCCGTGATATGCAGAGGGGTCCCAATGCTGTAGCTTTGACGTTTTAGTTGTTCTTCTGCCAAAAGCTTTCCCAGGGCCCTCTGGGAGATGCCACATTGCCTCTCTGCTTTGTTGTGTGCTTCAGAATGCTGCTAGTTTTTGAATCATACATTTTGTTTTTGCTTTTGTTTCTTTCTTACCCTCTATAGATGATCACAGTAGGGTGAAGTTAAGACCTTTACCAGGAAAAGACTCTAAGCACAGCGACTACATTAATGCAAACTATGTCGATGTAAGTCAGAAATGTTTTCCTAAACCTGTTTCTGATAAATGAAGGGTGCTGCTGAGACGGTTGAATGTGTTTTCATACTGCACAGAGCTTTCATGAAAAACACAGCCTATTCAGTATGGAAGGCGCTTGAATTATTAACCGGGCTGTGGTACTGCCTTCATCTCACTGTGCTGTGTCATCTCTGAAGGGTTACAACAAAGCGAAAGCCTACATCGCCACCCAGGGACCGTTAAAGTCCACGTTTGAAGATTTCTGGAGAATGATTTGGGAACAAAACACTGGAATCATTGTCATGATTACGAACCTTGTGGAAAAAGGAAGAGTAAGAACTTTTACTCATGTACCTTCACTCAAAAAATTACTTGTGGAGTGTCTGCTGTAGGGCAGAAACTTGATAAGGCCAGAAGATTAGAGAAATGAGAAGTGTCCACCATGCCAGGAAAGTGGGCACTTTCCAGAGGGGGTTAAACATGATGATCAAGGTGAATAGGTTATCTTTAGGTGTTAATCTGCCTTTCTCAAATAGATTAACAATACATTTATAAAAGTCTTTTTAAAAAAGATGAATAAGGTATTAATTAGGAGGATGCTGCAAAATGCATGGACATATTCTATAGTACAGACAACTTTTTAAAGAGCTAATGTTTGAGGTGAGATTTAAGCAATGAAAGAGAAGGCATAAGAGTCACACAGATGTGAAAAGAGAAGGAAGGACATTCTAAGTACAGTGGGAAGAAAGACAAAAGTAGGGACGGTGGAAGAAACGCAGCGTATAGTCAAGGAAATACTAGTAGTTCAAATCCAGGGGAGTAAAGACTGCTTAAACACCTCGACCGTCTCTAAGAGAATCTTTTTTAAAGACGATGAGTCATAGTTTAACTTTATCAGATTTTGAACTTACATTAGATATTAATTAATTAATGGAATGGAATAGAATAAGGTTCCAGGCTCTAGTCCCTCCTCAGAATCACTACTGCCTCACCTCGTGGAGTCAAAATTGGCGACCAGTTTTTAACACAAAGGCTCTCACAGTTACAAGAGACTTTCCCTTTTCCCCCGCTTCGTGTATTTAGCCACATATGGTATGGCATATTGGATCTTAGTTCCCCGGTGAGGGATCCAACCTGCACCCCCTGCATTGCAAGTGCAGAGTGTTAACCACTGGACCACCAGGGAAGTCCCGCAAGGGACTTTTCTTTTACCTGTGAATGCAGGCCAACCTCCCAAATGATACTTAATCTTCCTTGGTAACATACCCACACTTCGTATGGGTCAAATATACAGGACTCTTCTTAGACCCTCTTTCAAGTACATCGTGAGATGCAGAATGGTCACAAATACTAGGCCCAGTCCTCAAATGATCTAGCCCACACGTGTCCCAAGATTAACCTCTGCAGGGGTCGCAGCTGCCTGCAAGGACTGCAGCCCATTCACTCCTGATTTAGTCAGCCACGTGGTGAGAGTACCTGTGTTTCAACAGTGCTATTTGAAACCACAGTGGCACTGTGGTATTACCAACAGCGGCATTGTGGTATCGATTATAGTTATAATTTACAACTTTTTTTGTTTATCTTTTTTGCAGCGAAAATGTGATCAGTACTGGCCCACCGAGAACAGTGAGGAGTATGGAAACGTTATTGTCACCCTGAAGAGCACAAAAGTACATGCCTGCTACACTGTTCGTCGTTTCTCAGTCAGAAATACAAAAGTGAAGAAGGTATTGAAGGGGTTGGGTGGGCTGCCAGGGCGTCTCTTTTTAAACTAGTATGAAAATCACTGTGCGACCAAGGCCAACTCTCATAACCAACTTGGTGTTTTTTTTTTTTTTTTTAAGTATTTTTGAAACGTTTTTTTCACAACTCTCTTGATTGACATCAATGTATGGTGTGAAAGATATTGGCAGAGCACATAATAGAATTTAACTGGCCTGACTGAGTTCTTTAATCTCTTCATGAAGGAGGCTTCATTTGGAGTAGGGGAGGGACAAAAGGTCCTCTGAGGTTTTGGTAACCAGCAAATATGGCAGCATCTGTTTGGTAATTTAGGTTTTTAAATCTAATTTTCTGAAGGATTTAAAGCATTGTTTCCCAACATGTGTCCCGAGGACACATTTGCAAAACTCAAATTCTGTGATTCAGTGTGGAAAATGAGTGCTACATGAGCCTGAATTCCTCCTTAAAAATTTACAAGGAAAACAAGTACCCAGTGTGCCAGAGTAAGGAAACCAATGTAACTCTGTCGTGTTTCCTAATGTGATTTAACACTAAAGAACTCTTACCATCCTGAGAATCACCCTTGTGGAAATGCCGCTTTCAAGTTTTCTCAGTTCCTCTTGTTGAAAATCCACTGTCCCACTGAGACTCATAGATCACTCTAGCAGTCCTGGGAACTCAGGACAGATGCTCATTAGGACAGTGTGGAGTGTTACTTACTCTGCGGAGGCTTAGGTAGGCAGCTGTTGGTAGCAATGGTTCATTTATTTTTCTAGGCTTGGACGTCTTTGGGAATGCGATAAAACTGTCTGCCTCTTGCCCCAGAAGAATTCACATTTACTCAGGTTTTTGTATACCATTTCAGTGGCTCTGAAGCCCATTCATGGTCCAGGGTTAACAGTCCTTTCCATGTGTATTTTTCTTCCCAAGAATGGCAGAAGTATTATACATAAAGATCAGTAGCACTGTCTTTATCTATGTTCTCTACACCAGAGCTGTTAGTTGGTTCAAGCTAACCAATAACCAGTTTATACTCATGAAGTATAATGTCCATTAGGCATGGAAACACCTTAGGTATTTAAATGTGGCCCACTTACTCTTATGTTAGAAATGCCTTAAGTCAGAGGAGGATGTCAAATAGGAATGTCTGGCGTTTTGCACACTGACAGTAGGAACTGAAAATGAGGAAGAAAAAGGAAAAGGAGAGGTAACTGGGGAATTGATAATCAAGGACATCCAAGCCCTGTAGCACAGGGCCAAGCACCCTACAGTGTTCAGTGTCGATGGATTCATGACCCTGAATCATCAAAAACATTTTTAAAGTTTACAAGTATTGGTAATAATAATAAAGAACACATCACAGAAACTGATCTATTTGAAGAAGACTGTCAACCAAAGTTGAAATGTAAAAAGTTCAGCCACTTAAAGGAAAACAACTCTCAAAAATTCATTTTGAAAGGGACAGATAAATTGACTGTTGCCTTGGACTCTGGACATTGAAAAGGATCTTCCCCACACTTCCTGGAGGTTGCAAGCACGTGCCCTGCGGCTCCTAAAGGATCAGCCTGGACAGTGGAGAAGGAATGGGAGTCCTGGCGCAGAGTCAGAGGAGCTGGGGCAGGAAGTCAGGAAATGGAAGTTGTTGTTTAGTTGCTAAGTTGTGTCAGACTCTTTGCAACCCCATGGACTGCAGCCCGCCAGGCTCCTCTATCCATGGGATTTCCCAGGCAAGAGTACTGGAGCCGGTTGCCATTCCTTTCTCCAGGGGATCTTCCTGACCCAGAGATAGAACCTCGCGTCTCCTGCACTGGCAGGTGGATTCTTGACTGCTGAGCCATCAGGGAAGCACCTAGGAAATAGAAACCTTGTAGGCAAATTACTGAGCTCTTTGGATAGCAGATCCAGAAAAATGAAATATGAAACATTCATTCCTGGTGCAGAATGAAATCATGTTCTCTTCTATGAGGTATCTGAGCCTTCTCATCCAGCTGGGTCGTGTCCTCATTTGTGGCCTGAGAGGACCTCAGAGAGGATATCAGCAGTTAGGGCGAATGAGAACAGAGGTTGGGATTCCTGCCATCCTTACAGCATCTTCATCTAGAATGCCCACTGTAGGCTTAAAGACATGCTTTCTCGCCTGTCTCTTAGGGGCAGAAGGGAAATCCCAAGGGGCGGCAGAATGAACGTGTAGTGATCCAGTACCACTACACGCAGTGGCCCGACATGGGAGTTCCGGAGTACGCCCTCCCAGTGCTGACCTTCGTGAGGAGGTCCTCGGCAGCCCGCACGCCGGAGATGGGGCCTGTCCTGGTGCACTGCAGGTGAGGACCGCCCGACTGGGGAGGCAGGGGCTGCGGGCCTGCCACTGCTCTGACACCGAGCTAGAGTCTTCCACCCCAAACTGGGACCACGGAGACTTGTGAGGGTTACAGGAGGTCACTATAGTCCTCTAATAGTAAGAAAGCAGCTGCTGCTTGTTAGGGTAAAACAGAATGAACTCTTTGAGGATGAGTCTCCAGTTTTTATAACACCATCTCATTATTGATAAAATCCAGCGTTATTTTATAAGGCAATTGTTGGTAGCTCCTAATATATAAAAACCTTAAACACAAGTTTAGAACTTCCCACACTATAAACTTTGAGGCTTTTTTTTTTGGTTTGGTTTTTAATTTTTAGTGAAGTATAGTTGCTTTAGAGTGTTTGTTAGTTTTTGCTGTACAGCAAAGTGAATCAGCTATGTGTATACATATATCCCCTGTTTTTTGGATTTCCTTTCCATTTAGAGCACCACAGAGCATTGAGGAGCTTTTGAGTTTTTGAATATGGCTTTTCTGTAGGGTTTCTCCAAAGAATAGTATTTATTTTCTGGGTGAAAGGCTTTCAGCTTATAGGTACTATATAAAATACCTTTGTAAAGCACATAAAAAGCCTGTTTTCCCTTCTAAACTACCTTAAACAACCTTAGTAAATAGTAACATTAATGCGCAGTTGTGTCCAACTCTACGATCCCATACCCTCCAGGCTCCTCTGCCCGTGGGGTTTCTCAAGCAAGAATACTAGAGTGGGTTGCCATTTCCTTCTTCAGGGGAATCTCCCCGACCCTGGGATCGAACCCATGTCTCTTGTGTCTCCTGCATTGGCAGGCGGATTCTTTACACTGAGCCACCTGGAAATCAACCTCAGCTGGTTGTTTAAAAATGCTTTTAGTGTATTTTTTTATTTATTGAAGGATAATTGCTTTGCAGAAATTTGTTTCTGTCAAACCTCAACATGAGTCAGCCATAGGTATACATATATCCCCTCCCTTTTGAACCTCCCTCCCATATCCCGCCCCATCCCGCCCCTCTAGGTTGATACAGAGCCCCCGTTTGAGTTTCCTGAGCCATACTGGATTGCTTGGCTTGGGCGTTCAGACAGATGTTGCTGCCTCTGTGATGTGTGTTACATGGCTGCACAGCTTCCTTGGCACTTCTTTGGGGCAGCTCCCCTAATAGGCACCCACAGAGCAGTGGGAGTTGGAGCCTGTCTTCTGTTTAGAGTGCCACAAGAACTCTCCATATTTGCTAATCCATTTACAATCACTAAAACAGAAGAGAGAGTCTACCAGAGAGCTTGTGTCTCAGCAGAGTTGTGTCAGACGGGGAACCTGCTAGGGGGATGGGAGCAGAGATTCTGCCCAAAAGAAGTTTGTTGTTCAATATGGCAGAACTCGGGTCTCCCTATTTTTCTGAAATAACAGTTAGGATGTGGGATTAAAGAGGCTGGCTTTTCCAGGTGGGCTCTTCCTAGTCCACCTCTGGATTATGGAAGGAAAGTATCCTTTTCAACAGGAACTTTCCAATACTGAGCCCACTGGGGAGTCTGGTGGGCAGAAAGCGGTTGTGTTGAAAGGACGATGGGCTCCCCCAGGATTGCTGGGGGAGTGGGGGAGCCAGGTGATGCCTCCGAAGGAGTGCTTCTGGTGTGGGCACGCGGCTGCCAGGAGGGATGCCTTGGACTCCCTGGCATCATGGACTTAGATCCTTTTGCTTGAGCTACAAGGAGGGCCAAGAAAGCTCGTGTGTAGCTTATATATATTTTATTTAAGTATACATAGTCTCTATTTTCATGCAAGGTATGAAGGTAGCCTTCCCTCCTCATCAAGACTCAAGAGGGAGGAAGGATCCTCTTGTCGTTTGTGGACGTTCTCCATTCATCATAACCTGCGCCGGGTCCCCCGAACAGCAGGGTTATTTCTCAGGGCCTTAGAGAGGCGGAGGATGGTTTCCGCGGTCCGTGCCGGGGTCGAGCAGCAGGTGTGCTAGGTGAGGTCTGCCTTTCTTCCAGCGCTGGTGTGGGCCGGACAGGCACCTACATCGTCATTGACAGCATGCTGCAGCAGATAAAAGACAAAAGCACAGTCAACGTCCTGGGGTTCCTGAAGCATATCAGGACTCAGCGCAACTACCTCGTCCAGACTGAGGTGAGGGGAGACTGCGCGGCCACGTGGGGTCTCCGTGCGCTGGAACGAAAGGGTGAAGGAGCGGCAGCAGACAGGGCTGGGAGAGATCTACAGGGGTTTGGATTGGAAGGTGTCCTGACGAGGATATCTGGTTGTTCCCCACTTCTGTGTGGATGTGAAATGAAGCTGGGACACTGTACCCAGCGCTGTGTATTCGTTGCTCTGGGAGTTAAACATTGTCTGGCCTGAGAGGATGGTTCTAAAGCCCTCCAGTGAACATGCGTTTCCCCGTTGCATGTTCGGAGCGTGGTGTGGAGTACAGAACCGACATCAACGCAGTCCCTGCCCTCAAGCCGCTTCTGGCGGATTAGGAAGTGAGTACTGAGGGAATTCACCGAGAGCTCCCTGCCAGGGGAGGAGCTCCTTGAAGGCAGATTTCCTGCAGGAAACAGGTGGTATCCCGTCACAACTCACCTCGGTGACCGTCATGTCCTCTGCCTTGTAGGAGCAGTACATTTTCATCCACGATGCCTTGTTGGAAGCCATTCTTGGAAAGGAGACTGAAGTGTCTTCCAGTCAGCTGCACAGTTACGTTAATAGCATCCTCATACCAGGAGTAGGAGGCAAGACACGACTGGAAAAACAGTTCAAGGTACTGCTTTCAATACATTTCTTTGGGCAAAAAGCAAGGAGGTAAAGAAATGCCTTGAGTTTAGGGGTCATGTCTTTTTTGCATGAATGTTTAGACTGAGATGGATTACTTTGTGTACTCCTGAGACGTAATACATGGGAAAATCAAGCTGCGACTTGACTGTAGGTGTCTGAGTAGACAGTGCCGTGCTATATTTTCTTCTGTACAGTTTACAACTTTATTTGAACATAAACACTTGCCCCAGGCCACAGTGACATAATATGTTGTTGTTCCAATCAAAAATTTTCTGACCTAATTTACCTTACCCTTATGAAGAACGGCTATTTGTTGACATTATCTTAAAAGCTGAGCTCTTTGAAAGACTATCCCAGTAGATGATTTAGAAACTAAAAAAGACTTACTAAACAAAACTAGAGAAAAGGTTAATTTTTCCTAAATGGGGTTTTTTTCTCTTTGATAGGGGCACAGGGTGTGAAGACAGTTAGGGTTATATGGAATTGAGTGAAATTAGGTGAAAAGAGAGACTATAAGAACTATTAAAGTAATTAAGGTCAGAGCAGTTTAGCCATCTCAAAAGTATGAATGCCTCCTATTTAGCAGTCTCTCATTAGACTTTAAAAGTCTGTCTTTTTTGCACATTGTTCTGTTTCTCATTTTGTGTCAAGATAAAAAGAATGAGATGAATCACTGCAGTTTTCATTTTCATGGTAAAACTTTCCGTAGACGCTGAAACCTTCCTTTGAATCTCCGCTGAAGAAATGAGACTGTCAAGCAAATGATAACAAGTGATATGGAATGAAAAATAGATTAATTTCACCAGGTTCAGTCATAACAACTTTATATTTCCAGGTCTCCTTTTATAATGTCCTACCCACTCTAAAAACCATTAAGTTAATTAATAGTGAGGACATAGTGTCTTATTTTGAATGTTGAAAATGAATTCTTTAAAAATACTTATTTTGTTAAAAAAATGATTTTTTATTGGGGCATAGCCAGTTAACAATGTTGTGATAGTTTAAGGTGGACAGCAAAGGGACTCAGCCATATATAGACATGTATCCATTCTCCCCCAAAACTCCTCTCCCATCCAGGCTGCCACGTAGCACTGAGCAGAGTTCCCTGTACTCTACAGTACCTCTTTGTTGGTTATCCATTTTAAATATAGCAGTGTTGAGTACCAGTATTTTTAAAATTCTGCCGTTGGTTCCTGAAACATTTGTTTATACCTTGTTTTAAAAAATTCATCAAAGGAGACTGGGTTGTTTATTCTTTTACAGGTGTAGAACTTACCTAGAAAGAAAACACAAGAAACAGAAACTCAGGCTGCCTCCAGGGCCCTGGACAGTGTAGCTGTAAAGCAGGTAGAGCAGGAGACCGTTCCCAGACACTCTAGTAGAGAGTGTATGGGAAAATCCACAGTAATTCAATAAATCCAAAGAATTCATTCAGTCAATCCACATTATTCAATAAATACTGCTTACATAGAGCCTGCCGTCAAGAAACCTAAGGCCTAAAAGTAAGTAAAACAAGACTCAGTCCACTGAGACAGTTGTGAAAAGTGCCACCAGTGAGACACAAAGTGTTCTTAGGGTGCAGAAACATTCAAAAGCCATCAGTTATCTGATCATTGGCATTTCTGCCAGATCATCAAGCAGATGCGATCAGTTATAGCTTTGTTTTTGTTCTGTTGTCTTTCCAAGCTTTATTGAGATAGAATTCTTAGTTTAGGGGACACAAGGTATGATTTGATGTTTATGTACATACTGAAAGATGTTTGCCACAGTAAGTTAACACATGCACAAATATAGTCCTTTGAATGAGACTTTCAATGAACGAAAATGCTGCTTTTCTTTCAGCTGGTCACACAGTGCAATGCAAAATATGTGGAATGCTTCAGTGCTCAGAAAGAGTGCAACAAAGAAAAGAACCGAAACTCTTCAGTCGTGCCATGTAAGATCTTAACATCAGTTCAACTTGACTGTGTTTTTCTTTTCTTGAGATTTTGTGTGTTAGGTAAAGAGGCAACCACCACCACGGGGAAAAGTTATACTTAGGACAAACAGGACAGATGGGAGGGGCAGCTGTCCGCACCAGGAAGTTGCTGTGTCTATGGGACAGGAAATCTAGCTTCAAGTTCACCTCGAGATTGAAGAGTTAGGGTATTTCTACCATGTCTTAGCTTAAAACCCTAAAAAGAAAGGTAAAGTCGTTGTCACTGTGGCGTGAATGCTCTCTGAAAATAGAGAGTCCTGGTTTAATCTGTCCAACTGGAACTACAATTATTAAATTATCCTGTCAACTGAGACCAAGACACTTTATAGGTGGTGACCATCATATAAGTAACTTGGGACTCAGCAGAGGACATTGTGTGTATGCTATAGAAACAGACATAGGGAATCGGTGGAGAGATTCTCTTGATTGAAAAAGGCCAAGATTTTCTAAGTGCTTCCTGAACAGAAAGATAGAGAGGTAAGGGGATGTGGAAGAGCAGAGTGCAGTATGTTGGTCTAATTGTAGGAACATCAGACCGGGGTCAACAGTGACCTCAGCTCCTCTTTCGTCTCTAGCTTCTTCGTGACCTGCTGAGAAAGTGTCTCCCACAGTTGCATGTTATTCCCATAATGCCTGCGTCCCTCTGGGCACATGCAGATGGACGTGTAAAGTGCCCTTTTACATTCAGTCTTAGCTGATAATGCTTTAGCTTGGTTAACAACATAGGTAAATCTTAAAAAGAAACAGGACCCAAAAAGAAACAGGAGCTAAGGGACTCTATGGCTCATCAGGTAACTCTGAGAAGGTGCTGTTGATGGTGTGTGGGTAACCAAGGCAAATGTGTTTGTTTTTTTTTTTTGTCATAGCTGAACGTGCTCGAGTGGGTCTTGCACCGTTGCCTGGAATGAAAGGAACGGACTACATTAATGCTTCTTATATCATGGTGAGAGTCAACAGTTAGTTATAAGTGAAGCCGATTACACTGAATGGTGCTAAAGAGCAGACACCACCTATGCGGCTTTGATTATTCAAATACTTTCTCAATGTGTAATATCAAAATTTGAGGGATTTCTGCATCTGGAAACCTTTAACAAAGAATACCTAATCCATGAGGACACAAAAATGCTTAAACAAGCTTGTTAAGGAAGTGATCTTATTGATTTCACCCATCTAGTCTTGGAATACATGTTGAAATTACTGTTAAGTAAAAACAGCAGGGGGAATGAGAAGTGAATAGGACATGGAGAGAAAACTGTCTCTACGTGTTAGCAGAAGTACATCTAAAAATTAGCCAAGTGCACTGAGAGCCTCTTTGGATTGTTTCAGTGAGGTTAGCACCATGCTGGTCTTATTTCATGAATGTGTTTGACTATCGTGGAGTTAGAATAAGATGCTCATAATCGCTGGTTTTTCATCTTCCTAACTAAAGGGCTATTACAGGAGCAATGAGTTTATTATAACCCAGCACCCTCTGCCGCACACCACCAAGGACTTCTGGAGGATGATTTGGGATCACAACGCGCAGATCATCGTCATGCTGCCGGACAACCAGAGCTTGGTGAGTGAGGCGCGCCTGTTCTGCATTTCTGGGCCCGTGAGGCCGCGCGCATTCATGACCTTGGAATAGGGCTGTAGTGTCTGCATGCGCTGGGGGAGGGAATGCAGACTGCTCATTTCATAGGTCTGCTCCAATCCTTGATTTCTGATTCCTGGTGGTAGGACCCCTCAACTCTACTGTACACGGTAGGTGACAGAAGGTTTTGGAAAAAAGTTCTGTCTCCAACCTCACTAGTGTATGAACTGACCCTGATCTCTTAGTTGCCACATGTCACTGTTGAAAACAAATGAGCAGTAACAGTAGTCAACGTGTATTGATTATATGAGCTTGTTTTCACATGTATTAGCTCATTAAATCATTTCTACAACTTGCTGACATAGGTACTCTCTTCACCTCCTTTAGGAGCTCAGAAAACTGAGGGAACTAGTTTGCCCAGGGGCATATATACAAATAATTACAGCCATGATTTGATTCACTTGCCTTATTTTGTTATTGTATATGTCCGACCCCACATCATAGAAATGTTTCCCAGCCAAAAAAAAAAAAAAATCATTATCAAAAGTACTAATAATGTATCATCATTTACCCCCCCATTCCATAGGCAAGCCAGATCTGTTACAGGGAAGGAAGGAGAAAAGGAGAGGCTTTTTTGTTGGAAATTAACAGTGCTTTTTAAAGACCTCGACTAAGCTACTAATTTTTTCTCCTCCCTTTAGTCCTTCCCTATTGAGGTCTCCAGACTTCCCGGTGGATCAGAGGTAAAGAATCCACCTGCCAATGCAGGACACCTGGGTTAGGAAGATCCCCTGGAGAAGGAAATGGCAACCCACTCCAGTGTTCTTGCCTGGGAAATCCCATGCACAGAGGAGCCTGGCGGGCTACAGTCCAGTGGGTCACAAAGAGTCAGACACGACTTAGCAACTGAACAACAACTGAGGTGTCTAAGACCCTAGAGGAGAAGGGTGCGCACGTTTATGAAAACAAGTTTGAGTGTTACCGCTGCATTCTCATTGCCCGAAGTTTTCAATCAGTTGGGTCTTCAGAAGTTACTATGAGGACATGGAAGCACACAGTAAAAACAAAAACAAAAACGATCTGCTTCCTTGAGTGTCAAGAGTAGTGAGTTTTTTAATCAGCAAAGAACAGCATGTGACTGAACCCCTAGTCTTGATGACATGCGTTTGACTGTGTGCCCAGTCAGTAGGAACTTCACTTTGTCGCTTTCTGCTCCAGCTTCAGAATACCAAGACTGCTTCTGTGTGATAGAATGGCAACAGAGTTGAGAATCTTAAGCTAAAAACTGGAGTGTAAATTTTCAAATTAGCTGGCAATAGGGGTCTATTCTGTTTGGCATATGGAAATTGGAGGCATTTAGGGTTGTTAAAACGTGCATTTGTTGGATGAGTCAGTGTTTTGTTATCCTCCCTGAACAGAGGACAGCCACTGAAAGCGGCTCTGCCCACAAGCTCATTTGCATGGGCAGGCGAGTGGGAGCCTGGATCCAGTAAGTCTGCGGTACGGACAGCGAGGCTGCAGGCCCAGGCCTGTCGCTTCCGGGTCTCTCTCGGGCCCACGGAGGCGATGCTGGAATCCTGCGTGTCCGCGCTCATAGCTCAGAGGTGGAAAGTCAGATGTAGTGTTTTCTAAGGGCTTTCCTGCTGGCTGAATCGATAAAGAATCTGCCTGCAATGCAGAAGACCTGTGTTCGATCCCTGGGTTGGGAAGATCCCCTGGAGGAGGAAATGGCAACCCACTCCAGAATTCTTGCCTGGAGAATGCCATGGACAGAGGAACCTGGTGGGCTATACAGCCCATGGGGTCGCAAGGAGCCGGACACGATGATGTCTCTGCATTTTTTGTTTGCTTTGTTATTTATCACTGCTGTAACTTTACAAGACCATGGTTCTGTGGATGGCCCAGAAGTCACTGTGGCCAAGGCATCTGTGCCTTATCCATGAGCAAAATACCCGGGAGACCAGAGGTCCTACTGAAGTCAGTAGCATTGTTTCTTTGTAATAGTCTGTCAAGTTGAGCCCTTATTCCCTAGTTTACTGTCTTGTGTTCAAAACTATCTTTCTGCCTTTCTTCCACCATTTTGTTAGTTGCTCGGTTGTGGGCTTTGTGACCCCCGTGGACTGTAGCCCACCAGACTACTCTGTCCATGGGGTTCTCCAGGCAAGAAAACCCGAGTGGGTTGCCATTACTAACTCCTTTTGGCAGTTGGTAGGCCAATTAGAGAATTTCTAATTCATATTATCATCATAATCGTTATTTGGGGTATATAGTTTTATTATTCCCACTTTTCTGTTACGGAAATTAAGGCTTAGTCAGATTATTCAGGGTCATATCCAGTCCTATGCTTAATCTGTGTATTTGGTCAAATTTAGAGGCCTTGTTCATCATTATGTCATTGTTGTTTTAGTTGCTTAGTGGTATCTGACTTTGTAACCCTACGGACTATATCCCGCCAGGCTTTTCTGTGCATGGGATTTCCCAGGCAAGAACACTGGAGTGGGTTGCCATTCCCTTCTCCAGCGGATCTTCCTGACTCAGGGATCAAACCCACGTCTCCTGCATTGCAAGTGTCTTCTTTACCGCTGATCCACCAGAATATCCGTTAAAAGAGTTCTAATTCCATATCCTAGGGCACAGTGTATTAAAATCCAAGACAGTTACAGACTTCTTTTGTATAGACTAAACCCGATTGCTAATCTGTTTCCCCTTATGCTGAGCTTTAAAAATAAAAATGTACTTGGCAATAAGCTATATTGAAACTTGAAAGGGTGATAAGTCTTATTGGACTGTTGGCTCATTTCTAATGCAACAATGTAAGATTAAACAAAACCTTGCTATGAACATTATTCAGAATTATTTCTGACTTCACTAGTATAGTGTCTAGGCTTTTTCAGGAAAATGCCCATAGAAATCTATATATTACAAGCAAACTGTAATTTGCCATTTGAACTGATGAGAAAAAGGAGACGAGGCTCATCATGATGATTTATTTCTCAGTCTCCAACCTAGGCAATGGTTATCTTTGTTCATAGTTTTCAGGGAAAGAATTCAAGTATCAAGCCTGAATATTGTATTAGTTTCAGATGTAAAGCTAAGTGATTTAGTTATTTTTTCTGATTCTTTTCCATTACAGGTTATTATAAGATATTTGAATATTGCTCCCTGAGCTGTAAATTGTTATTGCTTATCTATTGTATGTACTGTAGTTTGTTACTGAATATTTATCTTTAATCTTAAAGTAGATAAACATTTAAAGCTTGCCTGATTCAAGACTGAAAGACTTGAAGTCTTAACATTGACAGCTTAACTGCCCTTTTACAAAGCAGCTTATACTTATAGCTAGCATGCTTATTTATGGACCTGTCTGAGCCTTGGTGTTTTCATCTACAAAGACGGAAGATAAAAACCTCCTTCCCTCACTAGTGTATTAAGAAAAGTACATAAGATAATGTTTACAAAAAGTCTTTTGGAAAATGCTAGTCAACTTGTAGAACTCTTAATAACATAATCCATAGAACAACAATTAGCATATCTTAATTGCATTAAGCCACTGTGAAATAATAAAATTGATAGGATAGGAGATCATATCTCCTTTTTTATTCTCACACTTAACCATTACACAGCATTTCTCAGCTAGGGGTTAGACATCCCCTACAGAAGGAGCCTTTTTGGTTGTTAGAGTAACATAGATGAGAGGTGCCAAAAAATAGTGATTGTGTTTTACAATAAAATATAATAACCACTGACCTCAGCATGATGCAATATGAGTATATCAATAATTCTATGAACCAAACTTAAAAGATGATCCCAAATTATGGGAAATTGCAAACATAAGAAATTGGTACGAAAATTCAAGAACAAATGGTTGACAGCCCTGCAGAAGAATTTTTTTTTTCTTTGGTGCCTGTAGGCTGAAGATGAGTTTGTGTACTGGCCCAGTCGAGAAGAATCCATGAACTGTGAGGCCTTTACCGTCACCCTTATCAGCAAAGACAGACTGTGCCTCTCTAATGAAGAGCAAATCATCATCCATGACTTTATCCTTGAAGCTACACAGGTAACCCTAACCTCAGGCCCTTGGTAACAGCTGTACCTGGGTCCTGGGTGATTCTAAGTGACAATGAAGTAATATACCACCCTGAGGACAGGCCCGGGTGTCCTGAGTATGACCTAATTTTAAATGTGCACACTTCCTTTTTTGCTTCCTTCAAGTATTTGCTTTTTCCAGGTGGAAGGATGAAATGTAGCAGTTCCTCTGATTAACCATGCATACAAATAGGCTTGTTGACCTGATTGTAAGAACAATATACTAGAGCTCTGTGGTTACTTTGCCATCAGAAATGTAAGCCTTACAATATAATATGTTGCAGAGGTGATAATATTAAGACTATACATTAAAAAAAATACACAACATTTTGATGAGTAATTAACTATCTTCCTATGGAGTGGTTAAGAGGGGAGTTATCTTATTTAGTAAATTAAATACTGATGTCCTTTCCCCTTCCTTGTTTTTATTTTTATAGATAAGATAGAATAGGATATAAAGTCTCTTATAGTTTGTTGTCCCTTAAAATGTTTGCCTGAACAGGATTCTATTTCACTAGGATAACCTCATTTGTTGCTTCCCTGGTGGCCTAGCAGTAAAGAAGCTGCCTGCAGTTCAGGAGACACAGGTTCAATCACTGGGACAGGAAGCTCCCCTGGAGAAGGAAATGGCAACCCACCCCAGTATCCTTGCCTGGAGAATGCCATGGACGGAGGAGCATGACTGTAGTTCATGGCGTCAGATAGGATTCGGACACAAGTGTAGCAACTACTCTACCACACCACCGAGCTCGTTTGCTCCCTGTCAGGCGGACCTCCCCAGTACTTTCCTCCTCACAGCGGTTTGGGTCTCCTGGCAATCATGACATTTTTCAGTTGTCTATACTATGTACTTCCCCAGGAGCAAGTTCTAGTTGTTAAGACTATAGACAGGATGAAGTGAAGAATGACCTGTGACTCATGTCATGCTGCTTGCAGGATGACTATGTCCTCGAAGTTCGACATTTCCAGTGTCCCAAATGGCCCAACCCGGATGCCCCCATCAGCAGTACTTTCGAGCTTATCAACGTCATTAAGGAAGAGGCCTTGACAAGGGATGGCCCCACCATTGTCCATGATGAGTATGTACCAGTTTTTTTCATTTTCCTGTTGCACTGTGATAGGAGGAGGGAGGAAAGAGAGACTTCACAAGCCCTCTCTCTGCGTGCGACAATTCCAGGATATTTCTAATGTGCATATGCTGTGGTTTCTAGTGTGTACCTGTGTAAAATGTGCATTTTAGTTTGTCAAAGGCTTCAGGTTCTCCTGGAGTATAGGTTCATCTTTCTAGATAGTACTGTATATTAGCCTACCACAATATATCTGCATGCTTCCCTAGGTTTTCTGTTTCAGTAATACAAACTAGACAATAATTTACATGTTTACATTTATATTAATTTACATGTCATAGTTTATACTGTCTTTAAATCCTTACACTGATTTTCAACCAACACTAGGTAGAATACCTTTTAAAACATGTTTAGTTGATTAGTAATCAAAAAGTTAACTCTTAATAATACTTATAGTTTACAGTGTGTTTTGAAGTTGACCATCTCTGGAGGTTTAAAGATAAAGCATGATTTGCTTTTAGCTCAAAGCTGCTAAGCGTCTGAATGGAGTTCAAACCCAGCGTACTGTCACTTGAATGAGAGGGACAGGGTCCTAGATATACCTAATGGTGTACGAATATCTGGAGTCAGACTTCATAGGTGGGACTTGACCTGCCAGACGGTGGCAGATGGTTTCAAATCTCACAAGCCTCTGCCCCAAGTTCCAAGGTAGGTAGCTTCCTTAGTCAGCAAGTTGTTAGGCGTTTACTGTTCAATTACCACCCCCTCTGCTAGTGTAGCTATTGATACATTGCACAGTAAAGCTTATAAAATAAGCCTTTGCCTTGAACTGTCACTGCCGTAGGAAATGCACAGAGACTGCTGGCTGAGGTCAGTACTTCACCAGTTTGAAGCAAGCCACATGATCGGCTCCTTCCAAGGAGTCTGATGGTCTTTTTAAAATAGTGACTATTCCAAAATGGTAGCCTGCCTCTTAGATTAAGAAGAATTAAGAGGCCACAGTCTATGGTGCCCCAAGAGTTGGACAAAAGTTAAACCACCAGCAGTAAGATCCCTGGAAGCAGTAGTGTTTAAATGACACAGCCTCAAAAGAACTAGGTACTTGCTCCTGGTCTATAGGATACGCAGTGATAGCAGAAAGGGAGGACCGCTTCTAGAGTACCCCCTCCCCAACTAATCTGGGTTAGCTTTTCAAATACCTTCTGGATTTTACCAGCTTTTAGCAATAGCAATTCAGACCAAATGCTAATGCTGCTGCCCAGTTTTGTGGCGGATTTTGTGGTATTAATAGTTCTCCAAGGATCTGCCCTTAAGTCAGGAATGCAGCTGATTTTATATTAGAGGATGGAGAAGGGGGGGGAGTACAATTTTAACAGAACTGTTTGATTCATTCATCTACATACAGCTTTGGGGTGGACTGTCTTAGGCAGTGATTTTCATTTGACACTACATGCTGCATATGTTAGCTCTGGACTTAATCAGATATAGCTTGTTCTTAGGTCTAAATAAGAAAAGAGCAAGCTAATCCTACACTCGTGCATCTTCACATGTTACATAGGCGAGCTGGATGAAAAGCCCCTGGAGATCAAGTGTTCATTCATTTATCCACCATCTTTGAGAGAGAAGTGAGTCCATTAAAACTATTTTTCTACATTACTTGAGCAAATTTGAAGCTTTTAAGTAGTTGCTCTAGTACAGCACTCTGAATGCCAGTTAACTTTCAGTTTCCATCTTACCTTTTGCACCTCTAAATATCCCTTCCTGCTAGCCTACAGACACCTCAAGTCTAGTATCTGTAGGTCCGAACTCAGCCTCCCATCCTGCTCCCATCCACTTAGTTGTACAAACCAGAAAGACATCAAAGTCCTTCTTGTGCCCCCTCACCTCCACGTATCGTTGGCCCCCGGGGCTTGCAGATGCTCCACACGCTTTCAGTACACTTTCCAAATCCTTCTGCAATCTGGTTGAAGTCTACTGCCCTCTGGCTACCATCCCAGTCCTCCTGTTCTTTCATTCCACACACACCTCAAAAGGCACTCTCTTTGAAATTGTCTCTGATTCATCCCAGAGGTGATCATTTACAGACAGCACATCTTTACCAGTGCCATTCCTGTTTATCAGATCCGCTTCTCACTGCTTGTATACATGACTGTCAGCCCCACAATGCAGAGACCAGCAGTGCAAACCCATTTGTCCCATTCTCCGTAGAGTGAAGCCCCATGCCTGACAAACAGTGGGTAGTAGATAATACTGGTATGAGTTGGTACCGTGTTTCAAGTTAGGATGACTTACCCATTATTTAGGATATGTGCTTATGTATGAACTTTCCCCGGAGAGCCTTGTTTTTGTTATTTTACCTGCTTCCATTCATCTGTGGACTATAAAGCCAATTTACAAGGTTTTTTAAGCTCTGTCAAAAAATAGATGGGTGCTTCCACTGACAGAGAGTTAAACTTCTAGCACACAAACTCGGTGCTGTCTGCCTGGTCCTTACAGCTGTGTGCCAGGTGAATGAGTTTCTAGATAAAACCATCTCTAAGGATAAAACTTCAACGAAAAGTACACTCATTCAGTTTGAGCACAGGCATAGGTTAAAGGCAAACTGCTTTGTTCTCAGCTTCCTATGTTCGTCTGTTCAAGACAGTCCTATCCAGAGGCTGATCTGTATCATTACTGTCAAATGGTAAACACAGAGCCTGTTTTCCTAAGAGTGTGGAACACAGTCATGGTTCTTTCTTACACCATTTTATGAGACAGTAGTAGATTAGACCTTCACTTACAGAACGAAAAGGCTAGTTTCTTGTGTGAAGGCTGCCACCCTGTTGGATGCTAGAGCGGGCTGATTTCATTCAGCAGTTCTCAGGGTGGGATCTGAGGGTCCCCGATTGGGAAGGGCGGCAGGGTGGTCCCTTAAGACCCTTCCAGGTATTCCAAGTGGACACAACAGTTTTCAGAATAATACAAGGATACTGGTTGCCTTGTTCACTCTTACTCTGTCCTGAGTGTACAGTGGAGTTTTTCAGAGCCACCTGGCCCAGATGACATCCCCACTCTGACAGCGAAGGGAATGTGTGCTTGCATGGTTGTGTGTTTCAATGTTTTCTCAGCTCTAATGTCTGATAAAGACTGATAGCTAACAGCCAAATAAGCAAAAGCTCTTTGAGGGGGTTTTCAATAATTGTTAATTGTGACCTGAGATGTATAGCAAATGCTGAAATATATGGACTGCTTTCTGTACCAGCTGCTGTAAAGACACCCCCTCAATTAGAACTAATTGAATCCTTCCTTTAATCCTCAAAATCACCCCATGAGGGGAGTAACTTTAGGATCTGCTCTTCCTGTGTGAGGAAACGAGGGCTGCAGAGGTAGGTCCTAGGGCCTGTGTGCACATGTATCTGGTTAGCAAGGCAGAGCCAGCACCATCTACTAAGGTGTAAGGTCCCGGGTAAAGGGAAAACATAGGAACCCTTGCTCAAAAATTATTACCAGTAAAGCATTTCCAGTTAAAGAAACAATCCTATTTACCATCACATCAAAAAGAATAAAATACCTAGGAATAAACCTATGCAAGGAGGCAAAAGGTCTGCACTCTGAAAACTGTTGAGAGACTGATGAAAGAACTTGAAGACGACACCAACCGATGGAGAGAGAGAATATTGATTCTTCCAATCCAAGAACATGTTAAAATATACTACCCAGGTTAATCTACAGATTTGGTGAATCCCTATCAAATTACTAATGGCATTTTCATGGAACTAGAACAAGAGATTTTTTTAATTTGTATGGAAACACAAAAGATTCCAGATAACCAAAGCAAGCCTGAGAAAGAAAAAAGAACCGGAGGAATCAGGTTTCCTGACTTCAGACTATACTACAAGATACAGAAATACAGACGGGTGGAACAGGGTACAAAGTCCAGAAATAAACCCATGCACTTACAGTCAATTAACGTACAAAGGAGGCAAGAATATACAATGGAGAAAAAACAGTCTTTTCATTAAGCGGTGCTGGGAAAACTGGACACCTACATTTAAATGAAATCTGAATGTTCTCTAACACCATACACATAGACATCACCAGATGGTCAGTACCAAAGTCAGATTAATTATATTATTTGCAGCTGAAGATAAAGAAGCAGTATACAGTCAGCAAAAACAAGATGGGGAGCTGACTGAGGCTCAGATCATGGACTTCTTATTGCAAAATACAGACTCAAATTGAAGAACGTAGGGAAAACCACTAGGCCATTCAGGTCTGACCTAAATCAAGTCTCTGAAAGTTGCTCAGTCATGTCGAACTCTGCGACTCCATGGACTCCTCTACAGTCCATGGAATTCTCCAGGCCAGAATACTGGACTGGGTTCGGTTCAGTTCAGTTCAGTTGCTCAGTCGTGTCCGACTCTTCACGACCCCATGAATTGCAGCACGCCAGGCCTCCCTGTCCCTCACCAACTCCCAGAGTTCACTCAGACTCAGGTCCATCGAGTCAGTGATGCCATCCAGCCATCTCATCCTCTGTCGTCCCCTTCTCCTCCTGCCCCCAATCCCTCCCAGCATCAGAGTCTTTTCCAGTGAGTCAACTCTTCGCATCAGGTGGCCAAAGTACTCGAGTTTTAGCTTCAGCATCATTCCCTCCAAAGAAACCCCAGGGCTGATCTCCTTTAGAATGGACTGGTTGGATCTCCTTGCAGTCCAAGGGACTCTCAAGAGTCTTCTCCAGCACCACAGTTCAAAAGCGTCAATTCTTTGGTGCTCAGCCTTCTTCACAGTCCAACTCTCACATCCATACATGACTACTGGAAAAACCATAGCCTTAAGTAGACAGACCTTTGTTGGCAAAGTAGTGTCTCTGCTTTTGAATATGCTATCTAGGTCGGACATAACTTTCCTTCCAAGGAGTAAGCGTCTTTTAATTTCATGGCTGCAGTCACCATCTGCAGTGATTTTGGAGCCCAAAAAAGTAAAGTCTGACACTGTTTCCCCATCTATTTCCCATTCCCAACCAGGGATCAAACTCAGGTCTCCTACATTGCACGTGGATTCTTTACAGGTGAACTACCAGGGAAACCCAATGATTATACAGCAGAAATGACAAATAGATTCAAGGGATTAGATCGGAGAGTGTGCCTGAAGAACCATGGACAGAGGTTCATAACATTGTATAGGAGGTGGTCATCAAAACCATCCCCAAGAAAAAGAAATGCATAAAGGCAAAATGGTTGTCTGAGGAGGCCTTACCAATAGCTGAGAAAAGAGAAGCTAAAGGCCAAGGAGAAAAGGAAAGATATACCCATCTGAATGCAGAGTTCCAAAGAAGAGCAAGGAGAGATAAGAAAGCCTTCCTTAGCAATCAGTGCAAAGAAATAGAGGAAAACAATAGAATGGAAAGACTAGAAATCACTTCAAGAAAATTAGAGATACCAAGGGAACATTTCATGCAAAGATGAATGGCACAATGGTATGGACCTAACAGAAGCAGAAGAGATTAAGAAGAGGTGGAAAGAATACACAGAAGAACCATACAAAAAAGATCTTCATGACCTAGATAACCAAGATGGTGTGGTTATCTCACTCACCTAGAGCCAGACATCCTGGAGTCTGAAGTCAGGTGGGCCTTAGGAAGCATCACTACTAACAAAGCCAGGCTGGATGAAGCACAAGCTGGAATTAAGATTGCCAGGAGAACTATCAATAATCTCAGATATGCAGATGACACCACCCTTATATGGCAGAAATTGAAGAACTAAAGAGCCTCTTGATGAAAGTGAAAGAGGAGAGTGAAAAAGAGCTAGCTTAAAACTCAACATTCAAAAACCTAAGGTCATGGCATCTGGTCCCATCACTTCATGACAAATAGATGGGGAAACAATGGAAACAGTGACAGACTTCATTTGGGGTGGGGGGCGTGGGGCTCCAAAATCACTGCAGATGGTGACTGCAGCCATGAAATTAAAAGATGCTTGCTCCTTGGAAGAAAAGCTGTGACAAACCCACATAGCACATTAAAAAGCAGAAACATTACTTTGCTGACAATGGTCTAGTCAAAACTGTGGTTTTTCCAGTAGTCATGTATGAATGTGAGAGCTGGACCATAAAGAAGGCTGAGCGCCAAAGAATTGATGCTTTTGAACTGTGGTGTTGGAGAAGACTCTTGAGAGTCCCTTGGACTGCAAGGAGATCCAACCAGTCCATCCTAAAGGTAATCAACCCTGAATATTCTTTGGAAGGACTGATGCTGAAGTTCCCATACTTTGGCCACCTGATGTGAAGAGCCAACTCATTGGAAAAGACTCTGATACTGAGAAAGATTGAGGGCAGGAGAAGAAGGGGACGACAGAGGACGAGATGGCTGGATGGCCATGAGTCTGAACAAACTCTGGGAGATGGTGATGGACAGGAAAGCCTGGCTGCTCCAGTCCATGGGGTCACAAAGAGTCGGACATGACTGACCAGTTGAACCAACACCATACACAAAAATAACTCAAAACGAATTAAAAACCTAAAGGCAAGACCAGACTCTATAAAGTTCTTAGAAGAAAACATAGAACAACACTCTTTGACATAAGTCACAGCAGTATCTGTTTTGATCCATCTCCTGTATAATGGAAATAAGAAACACATGAGACCTAATTAAACTCAAAAGCTTTTGCACAAATAAAGGAAACCACAGACAACAAAAAGACAGCCCCCAGAATGGGAGAAAATACTTGCCAACTCTGTAACCAACTAGGGATTAGTCTCCAAAATATACAAACAGCTCATGCAGCTCAATATCCTAAAACAAACAACCCCAACAAAAAGTCAGCAGAAGACCTAAATAGACATTTCCCAAAGGAGACATACAGATGACCAGCAGGCACATGAAAAGATGCTCAGCACTGCTCATTATTAGAGAAATGCAAATCAAAGTTACAGTTAGGTAAATCTCACACCAGTCAGAATAACTTGCCTTTATTTTCTCATCTACTTCCAAAAGTCTTATTATTCCAAGATTAATGTATATTCAAGCTTTAACTCTGTTTTCCTTCCTGCCATAATGATTTTGAAAGGAAGCTTCACTTCCTTCATAGTGACAGGGTTTTTACCCCTGAATTGCCATCTTGGTTATGATTTTTAAAACATTGTAAAAGCAAAACAACAATAATTGTTATTATACAAAGTAGTTGCTTTCAACAATAATTATATGAAGTTGTAAACAGTGTAATTAAATGGCATAAGGCCATAGGTATTATACACACTGATGATACAAGGAACCCCAATGTCTCTTCAAATGAATATAGACAGAGCCACTTGAAAACATTCCTGTACATTGGGAATATGCTTTCATTTCTTTGAGGCATTGACAGAGATTACATTGTAACAGCTAAGAGTTAGAGCGCAGTTGCCCTCAAGGGGGCCCTTTAAGAAAGTGGCAAACTACCAAAGCAGGGAATTTATATACTATTCTTGTACAGCTAAGTTATAAATTACCTGTGTCACTTTTCCACCAAGTCTCTGTAATGTGAAGTGCAAATGCATGAGACTTGACAAACATCCTTTAATCCTCCTAAATTCCCAAACTTCTGAAAAAGAAGGGCCTTTTTCAGTCTTTCAAGACTGATACTTTAAAGTATCTGTGCATTTGATTGATTTGCCCTAGTTTCTTGTCGTGTTTCAAGTCTTATTTTGTAGGAATTTCCTTTTATTTAGGTACTTATTTAAGAGTGGCTAAGTATTAAGGGAAGACACCCCAGGCAAAGGGCAGAGTAATCCCACATGGAGTGCGCACTGCATAATAAAACACGCAATTCCTGACTTTCCTAACTAACGGCTATGGTTAGCTTGAAAGGGAGAAGGAAAAGAGATCCTAACAGTTTCACTAGAACAAATTAAGCAGAGATTAAAAGGTTAAATGTTGAAAAAGATTAATACAAATGATTGGGGTGGAGGAGGTGGGAAATCCCAGCTATGCTACAATGAGAAGGTAAAACTCAGTTCATTTTAGAATCTGAAGAAAGACAACATGATGACCAAGAGGAAAAAATACAGTGAATCAGAGTTAAAAGAGCAGTCATAATTGTTTTAAAATAATACACACAGAGATCTAAAGATTTAATGAATCAAAAACACTTATTATGAAATTAGAACAAATTAGAGGCTAATAAATGGAAAGGATAAGAGATGGGCTAGTAGTAGAATGGACAAAACTGCAATTAGACTCAGATGTGGAAGTCAAATACAGAAGGTCTGACATCGGTCTAAGGGATGATCTATGGAGAGAGAGATGAAAGAGGAAGAATAAAGGGATGAGACATTAAAATGAATTATCAGGACACAATGAATAGTAACATTCAGAGAAAAGATCTGAAAACCGTAATTACCAAGGCTGACCCAGTAGTGGCCTATAACAGTATGTACCCCCATCAACAGAGGAATGGATAAAGAGGAGGTGTACACAGTGGAATGCTAGGCTTGCACTAAAAAGAATGAAATAATGTCATTGCAGCAACGTGGATGGACCTAGAGAATATCATACTAAGTGAAGTAAGTCAGAGGAAGACAAATACCATAGGGTATCACTTATTTGTGGAATTTAAAATACGGCACAGATGCACCTACCTGCAAACAGAAACAGACTCACACACACAGAGGTCAGACTTGTGCTTGCGAAGCGGGAGAAGGGGAGTGGGGGGGTAGATGGGGCGTTTGGGGTCTGTAGGTGCAACCTATTATACAGAGGACAGATAAACAACATGGTCTTGTTGTATATTCCACAGGGAACTTTCTGGCTTAAACTCTCATGGAAAAGAGTAAAAAATAAAAAGAATGTATACATGTGTTTAACTGAGTCACTTTGCTATACAGCAGAGATTGGCACAACATTATAAGTCAACTCTATTTCTAAAGTTCTGTTTTTTGTAATTTAAACATTTCTAAATTAAATACATAAATGTTAAAGTCTGTACCCAAGAGAAGGACATTCCAAGTACAGGGGCGAGAAAGACAAAAGCAGGGATGGTGGAAGAAACACAGTATGTAGTCGAGGAACTACTAGGAGTTCAAATTGGGGGAGTAAAGACTGCTTAAACACCCTGACCATCGCTGAGCATCTCTTAAGATGATGATTCACATGTAAACTTTACTGGATTTTGAACTTACAGTAGTTGTTACTTTAAGCGGAGTAAGGATCCAGGCTACAGTCCATTACTCAGAATCAGTACTGCCCCACTTTGACTGTGGAGTCAAATTGGTGACCAATTTTTAACACAGAGGCTCTGATAGTTACAAGAGTCTCTTCAGACATAGATGGTTTATTTATAATTACCATAAATGGAACTTGAATACATTCTAAAAAAAAAAACCGGTAAATTATAACAAGGCAACATTCATTGATTATAATGCATTATTTAGAAACCAGCAAAGAAATGAGACCCCAAATTCTTACACCCAGACCCTGAAGTCCTTACATCTGGTAAAAGAGGTAGTGAAAATAGAAATTACGGATTCCTAAAACTAAATGATGCTGAAGTCGCTACATTTCAAAACCTAACGGTATACACACTCAGAAGGGGAAAAAAATGTGTGTGTGTGTGTATATATATCTCTCTCTCCATATATTGGAGAAAATATTAAAAAAAAAAAACTAAGCTTTCAACTGGAAAAGCCAGAAAAAGAACTAAATAAATCCACAAAATGTACTAAGAAAGCAAATAGTAATGAAATGGAGGCAAGGATGAAAGTGAAAGTGAAGTTGCTCAGTTGTGTCCGACTCTTTGCGGCCCCATGGACTGTAGCCCACCAGGCTCCTCCATCCATGGAATTTTCCAGGCAAGAGTACTGGAGTGGGTTGCCATTTCCTTCTCCAGGGGATCTTCCTGACCCAAGGATCGAACCTGGGTCTCCCGCAATGCAGGCAGACGCTTTACCATCTGAGCCACCCGGGAAGCAGATCAACTTTATTGCTTAAATTTTATTAACAAGAGATAACTCTGGAAAATGGTGGAAAAAGCAGAGAAGGCATAATTTACCATTGGGGAAGAAAATAAATCTACCACTTAACCTGTAGTCCTCAAATGTTTTAAAAATTGTTAATTGTGATAAGATGATGTTTATTTTTAAAGTCCTTATCTTTTGGAATTTTATACTGATTTATTAATGAATTTAAAAATCTGGGGTTTGCTTCAAAACACATGTGGCAGAAATAGACATGAAATCAGACCAGCTGCAAGCTGATGATTGTTTTAATTTAGTGACAGAGCCATAAGGGTTACTTACTATTCTTTGTATTTTACTAACAGGTTAAAAATTATATAAATGTTTTAAAGGAAATGAAATAAACATTTTAAAGTATTTATAATGCTATACCAATAAATTGTTAAGCCTACCTAATCATAATAAACGATACTTAGGGAACATATGGTACTTACCAGTCTCTATTCTGAGCCCCCGATGTGTATCAGCCCCAGCAAAAAACTCTCATCTCCCAAGCTATGACCTCAGTTACTTACCTGGATGTGCATTTATTCAACCTCAAAATGGGGATGTTAATAGTACCTAGATTTTTCTGAGAATTAAAATCATTGGCACATGTAAAGTACTTATAAGCCTGGTACATAGAGTTTTCAACCTGTCAAGGCCCACTACGTTTTGACCAGGCTACGCTTGAACAGTAGCACACAGAGAAAACATGTAATGTAACCTTGATTAAGAAAACAGACAAAGCTAACACCAGAATGGAATGGAACAGTATAAGCCATTGTTAACTTACTTGAATATGGATACAAAGATCTGAAGAAATTGCTGTCAAATAAAACCCAGTGTGTTATATTGAAAGAATTACATACATCATTTAAAAAGATTTCTCCCAGAAATACAAAGCTAGTTAAATGGTACCAAAAAAAACTGTTCTCAGTGAATTCAGGACTTTAGAACTTTTTTAAACTTACAGATGTTTGAAAACATACAATAAAATGACACCCATTCATGATCCCCATCCCCAAAAGAAAACACTCTGAGCAAACTTAAAGTCAAAAGCATTCTCTTTAACTTGTTAAATGTTACTTTTCAGACGTCTATAGAAATACTTTTATTTAATATTAAGAAAGTAGACGCTTTCCCATAACACAATATGGTACCTCTTTCCAGTGTCAGAATGGAAGACTATTGATACCCTATCCAATGCAGTAAAAGCAAAAGATGTAAGAGGAATAAAAGAAAGACATAATTGGCATTACTGGCAGATGACGGTGTAGCCAACTGACCTAGAGAATCCACAGATTATTAGAACTTAAAGTTCTACATGGCTGAATACAAGTTCACCATGTGAAAAATCAACAACTTCCCTATATATATATCCACTGAAACCAAACACTGATGTCCTAAAGAGAGGCCATTCTCTGGAATAACAGAACCTACCTACGAAGCAGCCTAAAATGAAACTGGGAAAGACTACACGGAAAACTGGACTTTCCTGGTGTCTCAGGGGTGAAGAACCTGCCTGCCAGTGTAGGCGACGCCAGAGACGGGGGTTGGATCGCCGGGTCAGGAAGATCCCCTGGAGAAGGAAATGGCAGTATTCTTGTCTGGAGAATCCCATGGATGGAAGAGCCTGGTGGGCTATAATCCATGGGGTCCCAAAAGAGGCAGACACGACTTAGCAGCTAAACAACAACAACAACATGCAGAAAACTATAAAATCTACTTGAAAACTATAGAAGACCTGAGTAAATGGAAAGAAAGATATGTTCATGAACAGAGAAGCTCAAAAAGAGGTTTATTTCCTCAGATCTACTTAAGATATTCAATGCAGCCCAACTAAAATCCCAACAACTTCTTTTTATATTCCTTGACAGTCCAATATCAGTTAATATAAGGTAGAATGGGATGAGGTAGGAGGGTAGAGGTGTATGGAAATGAGTGTACAAGTGAAAAATGCAAATACATGTGTCTGAAGCCCTAAAAGTGAAACAGTAACTGTACAGCTAGCAGCCAAGACTGCTGTGTAAACCTGCTTCATCAGTATCAAGACTACTAAAAACCTAAGGGAATGTAAACAACTGTGGGGAGATACAGTATCAAAAACCAGAGAAGCAGATTAAAGGGCCAAACTACAGAGTTCAGAATGAGGCCTGTGTATATGACAATTTGGCAGATTATTAAAGAGGCAGCTTAAATCTGCGAGGAAAGAGGAGACTGTTCACTGTAACATGCCGGCACACTAGTTATCTACTGGAAAAACCACTAAAGTCAGACCCCTACCTTACATCAAAACAAGAATAAGATTCCAGTGAATTAAACAATTAAATGTAATGGGGTAGAAAATTGCAGGAGAATAGTTCTTAAATACTGGGGTCAAGAAAGCATTTTGAAATGGCCTGATGAAAATACCTGCTACCCTTTCTAAGTCTTTTTTCTGCCTGTGTGTGAAGCAAAGAGAAACATATTTTTCCAAGAATATTATAGAAGGTGGTCATACTTGGAAAGTTCCACTTCCATGCCAGAAATAATTACTAAATACGAAACTCCCTGTGAAAATTTTCTGACTGCCTTTTGGGCCATAGATTTTCCATTTTTATTCAGATTCTGGAAGTTCAGTTTAGCCATTTGGAATTTTTTTAAAAAAAATTTTTTTCCAGAGCTTTTTGCCTCTTTCTACGTAGCTCATAGCCTCCAGTTAAAATCCTCATATAATTTTTCCTATCATATCACCCAACTCTTCCCTCACGTCAAATCTTCTTATTGCCCTCGCAAGTCTAATTTTGAACTTTTCAAATTAGACGTCAAGTTAAACATCTGATAAACCAGTCTCAACAGAGGCCACATTTATGAACAAGTATCACCTTTATGCTAACCTTAAAATCTCTTCCCTTGTCAGCATTTCATTCATTTTTGTGTTCCAGAATAGGTATCAATACAGGCTCCCTAGCTTCTATAGAAATGCGTGATGGTGACTTCATTCCAGTATATTCAGTCTTCTGGTGATTCTGCAATAGCTTTTTCTTTTGTTGCCCCCAAGGTACGGCGCGGTTTCAGCAGGAATGTTGTGCGCTCTCACCACCTTGTCCCAGCAACTGGAGAATGAAAATGCCGTGGATGTGTTCCAGGTTGCAAAAATGATCAATCTGATGAGGCCTGGAGTATTTACAGACATTGTAAGTACCATGCTTATTTGCAAAACCTGTACAACATCAGTTGAAACTCAGCCTCACCCTGTACAACAGTAGCTCTCAGTGGGGGTGAAGGTGGAGTAATTTTGCCCCCTAGGGGATGTTGGGCAATGTCAGAGACCCTTTTTTAATGATCACCAGTGGGGATGGAGTTAAGTGAGTGGAGCCCAGGGACACTGCTAAACACACCACACCTGAGATGGCCCTCTGCAATAAAGGATTCTCTGGCCCACATGTCAGAAGTGCTGAGCTTGACAAACTCTGCTTTCTAGAGTATATAGTGTTTTCTGAAGATAAAGTACAGATTTCTTATTATCTTAGTGGACCATCAACACTGAGAACTCATTCCAAGGTAAGAGATGCAGAGGACACAAAGCAGGTATCGGTTTTGATCATAACGGATTCCACAGATGATTTTGCAAGTTTCTTCAAGCACAAAGACATATATTCCCATGTCTCTAGTGTATTTTTCATAGTTACATTTTTAATCAGTATTTTTACCTGCAGTGAAATGAGATGAAGCTGTTCTTCGGCTATAAAACCATCTTCCTCTCATTCTCCAGGAACAGTACCAGTTTGTCTACAAAGCGATGCTCAGCTTGGTCAGCACTAAAGAGAACGGAAATGGCCCCATGACAGTGGACAGAAACGGTGCTGCTCTCACCGCGGACGAGTCGGACCCTGCCGAGAGCATGGAGTCGCTGGTGTGACTGAAATCGTGAAAGAGTGCTTCATTTGTAAACCTTCTGAAGACTGAGAACTTTCTTGAGGCCTTTTTTTTGCCAGACTCTAGGTCTAGGTTATATGATAACCCAGTTACTTTTTTACACTGATAAAAGTTTTGATATTTATTTTTTGCCATTTTATGTCTTAATGGTATCCTACTGAGCATTTGCACCTCTGTTCATTTCCCACAGTGAGACGCGGTTTTACCTCGTTTGCACTATCTGATCAGTGTTACTGCCTATAATCTGATACTACAGCAAACCCTGACGTGACATTCCACGACACCATACATGCTACTTTTTAATTCAGTATAGTGAAGGTCTTTGTTAGGACAGTGACTCTTGATTTTTTTTTAATTATTATTACTCTTGCTAAAGCAGCTGCATCCTCCCAGCAGGCAATGCTGTCCTTTTCCTCAGTCCTCTCCTGTTTTTTAAGGCACTGCTCAGTACTTCTGTATGCCTTCTGTGTTTTAATGGAGTGGATGAGCAGTTTTCTTTTAAAGAATAGTGGGTGGGGGGAGCTACTCTGAAGGTCTGTCCGTGTCCTGGCCTTGAGAGAGTCCCATTTGTGATGGTGAAGGTGTCCATTAAGAAACAAGAAGGTTTAAGAGTCATCTGATGTGAACATCACTTCCTAGTTTCAAAGTTATATTCCTAGCTTTAAACAATGCCCAACTGTGTCGAAATAAAGGCTATCTCTGTATTACAGTTTTCACAGTAGCTATGTGGACAGTGTGTGTGTTATTTCCATTTTGACTCTCTGAAATAGTTATATCCCTGCCCCCCAAATCAGGGCCATCTTTTACAAAAGAGAGGTGGCAGTATTTTACATAACTCCAGTTATAAAACGCTTTAGTGAGTCTTCATTAATGCCTCATGGTTTATAATTTCATACCTCTTGGCAGGTGGAATAATGCAAATCTTGGCAGGTGTGTAATTTTGAAAGTAGTCCTAGAAAATATTACTATTACTCATATAGCAATCTAATAAAAACTACCTATAGAGTTAACATTCTTACATTCTTTTCTTTCCTTTTTTTTTTGTCAAATATTTCATGATAAAGCTCATTAATTACATGCATTCTTCTACTTAAACTGAAAATATTGTATTAATTAGCAAAAAGTCTTGGGACCATCTAGGTTCCTCCACATGGAGAAATCTGACTTGGAGAGAGACAATTAGAATCTTGAGTGAAAGGTAACAGTGACATTTTCAAAGAGTTTTAACAGTAGGAGACAGCTTTGTACGCTTTTATGTATTTTAGCCTCAAAAACAGGTTCACTTCAGTAAGAGAGACTGCTCCTAGGGACTCAGAGCCCAGGGAAGTAATTTCCCAGAGCCACATTCACCCTGCCATCCATCGTGGGAAAATCAGCGTTCACAAGAAATTTCAGTTCAGCAAGTTAGAAAGATAAGCTACTTACTGAGATCCGTTTCTTCTGGTGCATATTTGCTTTTGAGAGGTGACTTCTGTCAGAAGTTAAGCCATCACCAGGACTGAGCCTGTGAAGAGGAAAAGGGTTTTGGTGGTTTTTACTTTTTTATGTCAGTAAACATCAACCAACAGGTCACACTGGCTATGACCATACTGTCTGGCTAGGCATTAAAACATCCGTGATAAGCAGCACTGAGACTCTGTTTATCCTGAGTTGATTTTCCATGAAGTTTGTCAGAGCGGAGCTCAAAGGACCAAAGCTGCTGAGGCCTCCTGGCCCGGGGTTTCTAACACACGGGCCAGGTCAGCCAAGTTTTCATAAACAACGTAACTTGCCAGGATTCATCTCATCTTCTCATCGCACAGATTCAGCCACACAGGGTAGTCCACTCCTCACGAACTGTGAGGGCTTGGCTTGCTTGAGAAAATGTGAACAGGAGAGCCCAGCTGTGTGTGGTGGAGGACACAGGCTCGCTCACCATCCCTCCGCTCCCATTGGAGGTGACGTGCGGAGCCTCTGCCTGACACCTGAGGGAAAATCCTGACCTCACCAACTCTACCGCCATGGGCTGGCTGAGGGAGACCAGGAAGGGGAAGGTTTCAGCACGGTTTCACCTCCTCGTGGCAAGAGCTAGGTCACTGTAGTCCATTACGGAGCTCACTTCAGCTGCACAGAATGTTGACATGAGCTGACTCTCCTCAGTATATGGCACAGTGGACCTGACTTTCAGAAGTAACATTCAGGTTGGGGTTTGTGGTCCCTCTAATTTTTTCAGGACACATGGCAAGTATTCCCTTCTGTGCTATTGTTCACTCAGTCGTGTCCGAGTCTTTACAACCCCATAGACTGCAGCCCGCCAGGCTTCCCTGTCCTTCACTATCTGTGCTATTACAGAGGGCCCAATTCATGGACATTGATACCCTCCAATTCTGTGACCGTCTCTTCCATGGGTATCAGAATCATGATAAAAGAGAGAGAGAGGTTGGAGATAAAACAGAAACATCACAAGGATGGCTTAGAATTCCTCTGTGAGCATTTGAGTGTCTGTAGTGGGCTTGAACCAAAGTCTAAAAACCCTAACCCACTGAACCACAAGCAACTGCTGTTTGCCCATCTTGCCAAAATGGTCCAAACACACTTCACGGAGGATAGTCATAGTCAGCAGTTCCTCACTTTGACTATAGAGTGCATTCTATAATTCTTCATATGGCATTGGCAAATATACGCTTGTATCTTTCCAGAGGCAAAGAGTTTCAAAGATGGTGTTTTCTTTGAGACAGAAGCGCATTGGTTAACTAAACAATCATTTAGCCCATGCACTCAGGAGGAAAGGAAATAGCTATTGCAAATTACTGTGTGCTGTGTTATAAAAATAAGCTTTCAGAGTGTATGAGTTCTAGGTAAGCAGAAGGCACACATTCAGAATGAATTGCAGAGATCAGAGAAAACACACCTTATTGCCACCAAGAACCTACATGCCTCTAAAAGTTACAATACTGTCTTTTATATTTTAAAAAAAGTTTCCTTCTGAAATTCAAGATGATTAAGATGAGGTGAATTGCGTTTCCTAATTTTTATGCCTTGGAGCTTTCAGAGTCAATTTCAAGTTGAAAAGTTCAGCAAGGTCAGAGATGATTCTGGCATTTAGGGTCTGGTGGCTGGAGGTTTTAGCCCGGAGTGACATATTGAAATCAACAGATAACCTTAATTATTTTATAATGACACAGCACAACTGCCTTGTTAGGAATTTTCTTAAACGCATATATACTGTATTTAAAACTTAAAATATAGATACCAATTTACCAAAGACACATACTAATTGTAAGCAAAAAAATTTAAGAAAGAAACCCAAACTCATCATAATTTAGGAAATAATAATCAAAAACGTAGTTTGTCATAAGAATCTAGCAAGTTATATTGGGAAATAGCACTTCCAACTCCTAAGTCCTAGAGTTTATGTTCAAATGGTGCCAGTGAATTTTTATATGAAGGGAAAATGCCTGCTTTTTTTTTTTTGTTAAACAGCTGTAATCTCACTTGCCCCTCTGCGCTTGCCCACAGCTGCCATCTAACATACAATATTGGCTTCACTTATCTCTAGAAAGGCGGCATGCGACAAATCGGAAGGAGTTGTAAGAATGGTATTTGGCCTCTACTTTGTCTTAGCTGTTAAACTGTTTTTAGTATTTTTGTTAAATATTTGCAAAGGGAAGCATTTTCTACAGAGGATAATTAATTTCAAGAAAAAGAATCTTGAGTTTTAAGAAATAAAACATCTCCAGAAAAGGAGACAAACGATTTTATAAAATGTCGCAACTCTCCAACATTTGGGGTGGTGACTCCTTTTTTGTTAGGACATTTGAAACTAGCAAGTAGCCATTGTTTCTTAAAAAAAGGAAAAAAAAAATTCAGCCTTTGTGTGGATTCACGTTTCTTTCACTTCATTTTGAAATAGCGAAAATCATTAAAACTGTAAATATTTTGTTGCTTGGATAAGCATCTTCTGGGAACTTTGTATCTATGGTATATAATCATAGAATTTTATATTTTCATATAAAGCTAATTTTTTTCTAGTTTCAATTCTGTCATAGTTTTTTTTGGTTTTGTTTTTCTTTTTTCCTTTGTAGTGGATATGTGAATTCAACTTTCTGTGTATTGAAGTAGCAGGAACCATCTTTGCATTCCAAAAGAATCCAACACGTGTTATTTCTTTGAGGCAGTGATTGTGACCGTTGGGTTTCCTTTTATAATGTCATTGACCATTTGTGCAATAGGAATTAGACATAATTAGTCACACTGAATACATGTGTTGCATTGACCCATTTGGATAAAGTGCTGTTTTTGTTTTTTTTTTTTAATTTGTTCGGGGGGAGGGGTTTTGTAACCTGAAATTTTTCCCTTTTTTTCTTCTGTTTAAAAGTATATCAAATCATTCTATTATAGTGTTATTTAATATGTAAATTGTATTGCTATACATAAAATAAAGTATGGTTTTTGATGTATTCATTAGTGCTGAGCATTTCTAAGAAAATACCTGCATCCAATAATATCAGATTACTCGTTTCTTTTAATAGCTCACATTTAGACACACAGACCCTTGGTCTTAGTTTTCATGGTAGTAAATCATTATTAGGAGTCATCTTCACACAGGCAGAAAACCACAGAAATGTCTTTTCTGAGTAAAGACATTTACTCAGTAAACATGAGTAACCCTAACCCTTTAAAGAGGAAACAGTAATATTTCACCGGCATGTCAAATGAAACTTTGCTCACTTTATGAACCTCCTGCCAAATTATAAGTAGAATTATTGTCTTATCCAGTGTATCAAATAGATTCGGAGCAACTCCTCCCTCTTAAGTATTTACTTTGTAGAATGAGAGACATTTGTTGGCAAGACTTTGGGAGGATCTATGAAATACATACATAAGATCCTGGAACTCCTTCTACTGAGCCAACATTTTGCCATCTCCAAACACAAGTCCTCGGCTGGGCAGCTTGGGTCCACCATTCTCTGAACTTTGAGCAGCACTACATCAGGAATTCAACTCATCACTGTGGCTCCAATTTTTCTTTCCAGCAAGATAAAGAACTGATCATTCACTCTCCAAAAGTAACTGGGAATTTAACAAACAGCATATTAATCCTTGTGGTACCTACAACGCTCAGTACAAAAGAATGAAATTCTGCTAATGTAACCCTTTGTCTGCGTGCTCAGTCTCCTCGTCACGTCTGACTCTCTGACCCTATGGACCGCAGCCTGCCAGTCCATGGGATTCTCCAGGCAAGAATACCAAAGTAGGTCGCCATTTCCTTCTCCAGGGGATCTTCCCGGCCAAGGGATCGAACCCCCATCTCCTGCATCTCCAGCACTGGCAGGTGGATTCTTTACCACTAGCGCCACCTGGGAAGCCTGGTCTCCCTCCAACACCCACAGGGACTCAATCCTCTCTATCAGAGAGTACATGAGTGGTCACAAACTGTTGACCTGTAGATCATATTCACGCTACAGATACATTGAGGCCATCATCATTATCGCAGTTATTAGTTTCCAACATCTAAAAAGTGAAGAGTTTTTACAGTAAGATTCAGATTTCAAGCTCTTCGAAAACGTGCATTGTTACAGCCCCAGGCTCCTGTTCTCGCTTGGGTGTCATGAGCCGCAGAGGAGGAGCTGGTGCCCTTTTTAGGTGATGTGTGCTCTCTCCAGTTCACCCGAGTCTACGCCTGTCCCATCACATCTACCTGCCCATCACCAGTCTACCTTGCCTGGATCCTCCGAGCAGCTGCACATGAATTTTCAAACCATCATCTGTTGTTGGTATATTTCACTGTAATTGTTTTAAAAGTACAACTTTACCTCTTTCTGTTCACATGTATATATACATACACACACACACACACACACACACACACACACACACACACACACACACACATATATGTCATGCCTTTCTTTGGGAAGAAAGAAAGGCAATGCCAAAGAATGCTCAAACTACTGCACAATTGCACTCATCTCACACGCTAGTAAGTAATGCTCAAAATTCTCCAAGCCAGGCTTCAGCAATATGTGAACCGTGAACTTCCAGATGTTCAAGCTGGTTTTCGAAAAGGCAGAGGAACCAGAGATCAAATTGCCAACATCTGCTGGATCATGGAAAAAGCAAGAGAGTTCCAGAAAAACATCTATTTCTGCTTTATTGACTATGCCAAAGCCTTTGACTGTGTGGATCACAATAAACTGGCAAATTCTGAAAGAGATGGGCATACCAGACTACCTGACCTGCCTCTTGAGAAACCTATATGCAAGTCAGGAAGCAACAATTAGAACTGGACATGGGACAACAGACTGGTTCCAAATAGGAAAAGGAGAAAGTCAAGGCTGTATATTGTCACCTTGCTTATTTAACTTCTATGCAGAGTACATCATGAGAAACGCTGGACTGGAGGAACCACAAGCTGGAATCAAGAGTGCCGGGAGAAGTATCAATACCCTCAGATATGCAGATGCCACCACCCTTATGGCAGAAAGTGAAGAGGAACTCAAAAGCCTCTTGATGAAAGTGAAAGAGGAGAGTGAAAAACTTGGCTTAAAGCTCAACATTCAGAAACCGAAGATCATAGCATCTGGTCCCATCACTTCATGGGAAATAGATGGGGAAACAGTGGAAACAGTGTCAGACTTTATTTTTCTGGGCTCCCAAATCACTGCAGATGGTGACTGCAGCCATGAAACTAAAAGACGCTTACTCCTTGGAAGGAAAGTTATGACCAACCTAGATAGCATATTCAAAAGCAGAGACATTACTTTGCCAACAAAGGTCTGTCTAGTCAAGGCTATGGTTTTTCCAGTCGTCATGTATGGATGTGAGAGTTGGACTGTGAAGAAGGCTGAGCGCTGAAGAATTGATGCTTTTGAACTGTGGTGTTGGAGAAGACTCTTGCAAGTCCCTTGGTCTGCAAGGAGATCCAACCAGTCCATCCTAAAGGAGATCAGTCCTGGGTGTTCATTGGAAGGACTGATGCTAAAGCTAAAACTCTGGTACTTTGGCCACCTCATGCAAAGAGTTGACTCATTGGAAAAGACCCTGATGCTGGGAGGGATTGGGGGCAGGAGGAGAAGGGGACGACAGAGGATGAGATGGCCGGATGGCATCACCGACTGGATGGATGTGAGTTTGAGTGAACTCCGGGAGATGGTGATGGACAGAGAGGCCTGGCGTGCTGCGATTCATGGGGTCACAAAGAGTCGGACACGACTGAGCGATTGAACAGAACTGAACTGAGATAATCTAAAATGACTTCAGTACAGGGCAAACCTTGAAGAGACCAACCTCAAGGGGTGAACATGAATGAAAACAGTCTTATCCCTCCCTCCCTCTGTGTCACTCTAAAAAAAAGAAAGAAAAAATACACAGGAAATTTCGACCTACATCATGTATTATTGCTGCTGCTGCTGCTAAGTTGCTTCAGTCATGTCCGACTCTGTGCGACCCCATAGACGGCAGCCCACCAGGCTCCCCCATCCCTGAGATTCTCCAGGCAAGAACACTGGAGTGGGTTGCCATTTTCTTCTTCAATGCATGAAAGTGAAACGTGCAAGTGAAGTCGCATAGTCGTGTCCAACTCTTAGCAACCCCATGGACTCCAGCCTACCAGGCTCCTCCGTCCATGGGATTTTCCAGGCAAGAACACTGGAGTGGGGTGCCATTGCCTTCTCCTCATGAATTATTACGGAACTGCAAATCAAAACCACCACCAGGTATCACGTTACACTGGTCAGAGTGGCAATCCTCAAGGAAATCACAGACCGTAAAAGTGGGAGACGGCATGGGAAAAACAGAACCATCCTATCCTGATTTGGGGAACATAAATTGGTAGCAGCCAGGATAAAGGACAGTACGGAGGCTCATTAAATACTTTAAATTGGGCTACCACAGGACCTGGAATTCTCACTCCTCAGCCTCCACTTGATGAGAAACCATAATATGAATCGACACAGCCTCCCCGTGGTCACTGTACCACTGTTTACACTGAGGAGACACAGAAGAAACAAAACGTTCACCAACAGACTGATAGATACAGAAGATGTGGTACATGCATATAATATATACACCGTGGAATACGCCTCAACCACAGAGAAGAACCAAAGAATGGACACACGGCTACACTGGGTGTTGGTCACACTGAGTGAAGGAAGCCGGAGAGAAAAGGCCGGTAGCCTATGTTATCACTTCCGGGTAGAATCTAAAAATCGGTATCAACAACGCATTTACAATCCAGAAACAGTCTCATAGTCCTAGAAAACAAACCTCTGGTTACCAAAGGGAAAGGTGGGGCGGAGGGAGTCATACATTATGAGGTAAAGAAGAATATATGCACAGTAACATACATACAGAACAAAATCAACGAGCCCTACTGTCTGCTCGAGAAGACTCTTCAGTGTCCCTTGGACAGAAAGGAGATTCAACTAGTCAAAGAATATCAACCCTGAATGTTCACTGGAAGGACTGATGCTGAAGCGCCAACACTTTGGCCACGTGATGCTAAGACCTGATACATTGGAAAAGACCCTGATGCTGGGAAAGATTGAGGACAGGAGGAGAAGAGGGTGGCGGAGGATGAGACGGTTGGATGGCATCACCGATTCAATGGACATAAATGCAAGCAAATTCCTGGAGAAAGCGAAGGACAGCAAAGTCTGGCATGCTCAGTCCACAGTGCTGCAGAGTCGGACATGAATTACCAACTGAACAACATCGTCACCAACAACTGCAGAGCACAGTGAACTCTACTCAATGCTCTGTGATTACCTACATGGGACATGAAACCGAAGAATACATAGATGTGTATGTATAACTGCATCAGGGGATTTAAAAGACACCCTAATAAATCCACTGGACTCCATTATAAAATAAAAATTAACATGCAAAAATTTTTTTTAATGCCAGCAGTATATACCCCTCAGGCCTGAGTGACCTGGCCTCTTGCTCGTCCCTGGAGTATGAGCAGCCTTGAGTCCCAGGTGGGACTGGGTTGGACTCAGGGAGCTGGGGAGGAGGTGCCAGGAAAGCAGCCCCCCTTGGACCTGGAATAACTGCTCCCCTGTGGTTGGGGCCCCGATCTCCAGATCCAGGCGGGCCCTCCTAGAGCTCACCCAGGCCTAGAGCACCCAGAAAAAGGTGGACCTGCTGGGCAGGAAGAGCTTTGACATGGCACCTGGTGTCCAAGTCTCCTGGTGGTGCAGTTCCTTCCTTCCTCGGAGTCGTCCCGCCTAATTACAACACCCTCAACAGTGCAGGTCAGGGAAACCCTGGGATTTCTCAGGGTACAGGCAGGGGATGAAGTCATGAGACATCCCAATCCAATCACAACCAAGGGGACTTTCTCTAGGGTTGCCCCAGGAACCCAGTGAGGCAAGAAGAGGTGCTGCCGCCTTGTGGACATTTCCTGTAACTACAAGTTGAATACCAGTGCCTGCAGGCAATTCTCACAATGTCCGTGGGGCTGGAAAGGACACCTGTCCTCAGGCAGGGTCCTGGGTTTGCTAACAACAACAACAACAACAAAACAGCTCAAAACAGGGCCAGCCTTAAGGCCCAAGCTCCAGGGATCAACTGTAAAGCACACTGTCTTTTTCCCTCTCTCTTCCTCTAAAAAAGGGGAAAAAAGAATTCAAAACAGGGAAAGATGCTCTACGTCACTAATGATTCAGTTCCGTTCACTCGCTCAGTCGTGTCCGATTCTTTGCAACCCCATGAATCGCAGCACACCAGGCCTCCCTGTCCATCACCAACTCCCAGAGTTCACCCAAACTCATGTCCATTGAGTCGGTGATGCCATCCGGCCATCTCATCCTCTGTTGTCCCCTTTTCCTCCTGCCCCCAATCCCTCCCAGCATCAGGGTCTTTTCCAATGAGTCAACTCTTTGCATGAGGTGGCCAAAGTACTGGAGTTTCATCTTCAGAATCAGTCCTTCCAATGAACACCCAGGACTGGTCTCCTTTAGGATGGAGTGGTTGGATCTCCTTGCAGTCCAAGGGACTCTCAAGAGTCTTCTCCAACACCACAGTTCAAAAGCATCAATTCTTCGATGCTCAGCCTTCTTCACAGGCCAACTCTCACATCCATACATGATGACTGGAAAAACCATAGCCTTGACTAGACAGACCTTTGTTGGCAAAGTAATGTCTCTGCTTTTGAATATGCTATCTAGGTTGGTCATAACTTTCCTTCCAAGGAGTAAGCGTCTTTTAATTTCATGGGTGCAATCACCATCTGCAGTGATTTTGGAGCCCCCCAAAATAAAGTCTGACACTGTTTCCACTGTTTCCCCATCTATTTCCCATGAAGTGATGGGACCAGATGCTATGATCTTAGTTTTCTGAATGTTGAGCTTTAAGCCAACTTTTTCACTCTCCTCTTTCACTTTCATCAAGAGGCTTTTTAGTTCCTCTTCACTTTCTGCCATAAGGGTGGTGTCATCTGCATATCCAAGGTTATTGATATTTCTCCCGGCAATCTTGATTCCAGCTTGTGCTTCTTCCAGGCCAGCATTTCTCATGATGTACTCTGCATGTAAGTTAAATAAGCAAGGTGACAATATGCAGCCTTGACTTTCTCCTTTTCCTATTTGGAACCAGTCTGATGTTCCATGTCCAGTTCTAATTGTTGCTTCCTGACTTTATATAGGTTTCTCAAGAGGCAGGTCAAGTGGTCTAGTATTCCCATCTCTTTGAGAATTTGCCACAGTTTATTGTGATCCACACAGTCAAAGGCTTTGGCATAGTCAATAAGGCAGAAATAGAAGTTTTTCTGGAACTCTCTTGCTTTTTCCATGATCCAGCAGATGTTGGCAATTTGATCTCTGCCTTTTTGAAAACCAGCTTGAATATCTGGAAGTTCACGGTTCACGTATTGCTGAAGCCTGGCTTGGAGAATTTTGAGCATTACTTTACTAGCATGTGAGATGAGTGCAATTGTGCGGTAGTTTGAGCATTCTTTGACATTGCCTTTCTTTGGGATTGGAATGAAAACTGACCTTTTCCAGTCCTGTGGCCACTGCTGAGTTTTCCAAATTTGCTGGCATATTGAGTGCAGCACTTTCACAGCATCACCTTTCAGGATTTGAAATAGCTCAACTGGAATTCCATCACCTCCACTAGCTTTGTTCATAGTGATGCTTTCTAAGGCCGACTTGACTTCGCATTCCAGGATGTCTGGCTCTAGGTGAGTGATTATACCATCGTGATTATCTGGGTCCTGAAGATCTTTTTTGTACAGTTCTTCTGTGTATTCTTGCCACCTCTTCTTAATATCTCTGCTTCTGTTAGGTCCATACCACTTCTGTCCTTTATCGAGCCCATCTTTGCATGAAATATTCCCTTTGTATCTCTAATTTTCTTGAAGAGATCTCTAGTCTTCCCCATTCTGTTGTTTTCTTTTATTTCCTTGCATTGATTGCTGAGGAAGGCTTTCTTATCTCTCCTTGCTATTCTTTGGAACTCTGCATGCAAATGGGAATATCTTTCCTTTTCTCTTTTGCTTTTTGCTTCCCTTCTTTTCACAGCTATTTGTAAGGCCTCCCCAGACAGCCATTTTGCTGTTTTGTATTCTTTTCCATGAGGATGGTCTTGATCCCTGTCTCCTGTACAATGTCATAAACCTCTGTCCATAGTTCATCAAGCACTCTATCAGATCTAGTCCCTTAAATCTATTTCTCACTTCCACTGTATAATTGCAAAGGATTTGATTAGGTCATACCTGAATGGTCTAGTGGTTTTCCCTACTTTCTTCAATTTAAGTCTGAATTTGGCAATAAGGAGTTCATGATGTGAGCCACAGTCGGCTCCTGGTCTTGTTTTTGCTGACTGTATAGAGCTTCTCCATCTTTGGCTGCAAAGAATATAATCAATCTGAATTCGGTGTTGACCAGCTGGTGATGTCCATGTGTAGAGTCTTCTCTTGTGTTGTTGGAAGAGGGTGTTTGCTATGAGAGCAAATCAAAACTACCATGAGGTATCACCTCCCACCACTCAGAATGGTCATCACAGAACGCCAACAGGCAGTAAAAGCGGGAGAAGGCATGGAGAAGATAGAACCCTCCTACTCTGGTTTTAGGAATGCAAATTGCTAACAGCCAGGATAAAGGACACTATGGAGATTCCTTAAATACTTTATATTAGGCTAACACAGGACCTGGCATTCTCTCTCCTGGGCCTCGACTCAATGATAAACCATAATATGAATGGACACTTGCTCCCCGGATTCACTGTAGCACTATTTACACTGGATGAGACACGTAAGAACCAAAACGTCCACCAACAGACTGATGGACACAGAAGATGCTGTACATTTATACACACACACACACACACACACACACACACACACACACATCATGGCATATGCTCAGCCATAGAAAAGAATGAAAGAATGCCTTCTGCAGCAACATGGATACGCCGGGTGATGATCATTCTAAGTGAAGGAAGCCACAGAGAAAAGGCTGGATAATCTATGATACCACTTCAGGAGAGAATCTAAAAAATCAATACCAAATAACTCATGTACAGGCCAGAAACAGCCTCACAGTCATAGAAAACAAACCTCTGGTAACCAAAGGAGAAAGCGGGGAGGAAGGAAGCATACCTTAGGAGGTAAAGATGACCACATGCACAGTAATATACATAGAGACCACAATCAACAGGACCTACTGTGGAGCACAGGGAACCCTACTCAACACTCCGTGATCACCGACATGGAAAAGAAAACTAAAGACGAATACATAGATGCATATGGAAAACTGAATCAAGGGCTTTCCAGGACACTGTAAATCCTCTGGATTAAACAATAAAAAGTAGCATGCAAAATTATACAAATGCCAGCAGTATTCCCCTCAGGCCTGGGTGACCTTGGATGCTGTCACGCCCCTGGAGCCTAAGCAGCCTTGGGTCCCAAGGTGGGACTGGGTTGGCCTGAAGGAGCTGGGGAGGGTGTGCCCGCAAAGGAGGCCCCCTTGGACCTGGAGTGATTGATCCCCTGTGGATGGGACCCCAGTCTCCAGAGCCAGGCTGACCCTCCTAGAGCTCACTTTTGCCAAAAACCCATGGACCCAGTGCGCAGGAAGAGCTCTGCAATGTCACTTGGTCTCCAAGTCTTCTGGTGGTGGTGTTCCCACCAATCGCCTCCATCCACAAAGCCTCCCTACCTAAGTACCATATCACCCTCAACAGCACAGTCTGGGGAGGGCTTGGGGTTTCTCGGAATGCTGCAGGGGAAGGAAAAGAAGTCATGAGACAGGAGCCCTGGCATGTTCCACTCTCAACTACAACCCTGCATCCTGACTCTCTCTAGGACTCCCATTGCCAGAGGAACCCGAGTGGGGCAGGAAGAAGTGCTTCCGCCTTGTGGATATTTTCCGTCATTACAACCTGAATACTGGTGCCAGCAGCGATTCAAATTCACAAGGCCTGCGGGGCTGGAAAAGACACCTTCCCTGGGGTTGCAAACGAAAAAGCAACTCAAAATAAGGCCAGCCTTAAGAGACCAATCACAGGGAAAAACATTAACACACTGTGATTTTTGTCTCCATCCTTACTGCCCCACCTCCCCACCACCGCCAAAAAAATAGAAAAAAAAAATACAGGGAAGGATGCTCTACATTGCTAATTATTAGAGAACAGCATATCAAAATCATCATGAGGCATCACCTCTCCCTGGGCAGAATGGCCACCCTCAAGGGACTGCAGACAGTGAAAGTGGGAGAGGGCTTGAAGACGATGGAAGGCTCCTACCCTGTTTGGGGGAATGTAAATTGGTAACAGTCAGGATAAAGGACACTACAGAGGTTCATTAAATACTTTAAACTGAGCCACCACAGGACCTGGCATTCTCACTCTTCAGTCTCCACTTGAATAGCAAACATAATACGAATCCACACATGCTCCCCAAGTTTCCAGGAAACCTATTAAAACTGGACAACATGGGTAAGCAATCACAACCAAAATGTCCACCGACAGACTAAAGGATACAGAAAGTGCGCGCGCGCACACACAAACACACACACACCATGGAGTATGAGTCCTCCATAGAAAGAATGAAAGAATGCCTTTTGCAGCAACATGGATATACCAGGCGATGATCGTACTAAGTGAAGGAAGCCAGAGAGAAAAGGCCGGGTAGCCTGACATCACTGCCAGGTAGAATCTAAATACTGATAACAAACAACTCATTTACACCCTGAAACAGCCTCAGAGTCATAGAAAAGAAAACTCTGTTAGGAAATGGGAAAGGTGGGGTGGACGGAGGCATATCTTAGGGGGTGAAGATGATCATATGCACAATAACATGCATATGGAACAAGAAAGGAAAGGATGCTCTAGATCATTATTAGAGAACGGCAAATCAAAACTACCATGAGTTATCACTTGCCACTGCTCAGAAAGGGCATCCTCAAAATGCCTGCAGGCAGCCAAAGTGGGAGAAGGCATAGAAAATAGAACCCTCCTCAGTTGAGTTCAGTCGCTCAGTCGTGTCCAACTCTTTGCAACCCCATGGACTGCAGCACGCCAGGCTTCCCTGTCCATCACCAACTCCCAGAGCTTACTCAAACTCCTGTCCATTGAGTCGGTGACGCCATCCAACCATCTCATCCTCAGTCATCCCCTTCTCCTCCTGCCTTCAATCTTTCCCAGCATCAGGGTCTTTTCCAAGGAGAACCCTCCTACCCTGCTTCTAAGAATGTAAATTGGTAACAGCCAGGGAAAAGGACACTATGGAGATTCCTTAAAGTACTTTATAATGGGCTACCTCAGGACCTGGCATTCTCACTTGTGGGCCTCCACTTGATGAGAAACCATAATGTGAATCAGCACATGTTCCACATGGTTCACCATAGCACTATTTATCCTGCATGAGACAGGGAAGACTCAAACTGTTCACCAACAGACTGGAGGATACGGAAGATGCGGCACATACATATAATATATATAACATGGAATACGCCATCGAACAGAAAGAAAGAATGTCTTTTGCAGTAACATGAATACACTGGGTGATGATCATACTAAAATGAGGAAGACAAAAAAAAAAAAAAGGCCAGGTAGCCTATGATATCACTAACGAGTAGGATCTAAAAGTCAATACCAAACAACTCATTTATACCAGAAACAGCCTCACAATCTTAGAAAACAAACCTCTGGTTACCAAAGGGGGACGGTGGGGCAGAGGGAGGCATACCTCATGGGGTGAAGATGAACGTATACACAGTAACATACACACAGAACACAATCAACAGACCTACTGTGGAGCACAGAGAACTCCACTCAACACTGATCACCTACACGGAAAAGAAACAGAAGGGGAATACATACCTGCACTGTATACCTGAACCAGGGGCTTGAGTTCACTATACAGTAAAAAACTAACACGCAAATGTTTAAAAAATGCCACCGGCATTCCTCTCAGGCCTTGGTGACCTGGACTTTTCCACATCCCTGGGGCCTGAGTGGCCTTGAGTCCCAAGGACCCCAAGACTGGATTGGCCTGAGGGAGCTGGGGAGGGTGTGCCCGCAAAGAAACTCCTCTTGGACCTGGAGTGATTGGTCCCCTGTGGATGGGACCCCAACCTTCAGATGCAGGTGGGCCTTCCAGGAGCACACTCATGTGTAGGGCACTGAAATAAAGATGTGTCCGCTGGGAAGGAAGAGCTTTAAAATGTCACCTGGTCTCCAAGTCTCCTCAGCCCTGGCACTTTCCACTTTAACCTACAATTCAGCAAGGGGACTTTAGGGCCCCAGTTGCAGGAGGAATTCAGGGTTTGGGGGTGGGGGGGCGGGGGTATGAAGAAGTGCTGCCGCCTTGTGGACATTTCCTGTAACTACAACTTGAACATAGGTGCCTGGAAATACAAACTCACATGGCCTGTGGGGCTGGAAAGGTCACTGCTCTCAGGCAATGTCCTGGATTGGCTTAAAAAAGAAAAAAGAAAACGATTCAAATAAGGGCAACCTTAAGAAATCAATCTCAAGGGGTCAACTTTAACACAGACTGATCTTTGCCTCTGTCCCCTCTGCCCTCTTTCTCTCTCTTTAAAAGAAGAAAAAAACCAAATCAACGAAGGAAAGGACGCTCTACATTCCTCATTATTAGAGAATGGCAAACCAAAACTACCGCGAAGTACCATCTCTCACTGGTCAGAACAGTCACCCTCAAAACGACCAGGACAACCAGGGGGAGGGGGCTTGAAGAAGAGGGAAGCCTCCTACCCTGCTAGGGGGAGTGTAAACTGGTGACAGCCCAGACAAAGGACACGATGGAGGTTCCTTAAAATACTTTAAATTGGCTTCCACGGGACCTGGCACTCTCACTCCTCGGCCTCCACTTGGATAGTGAACATAAACATGATATGAGTCCACACATGCTCCACAAGGTTCAAGTCGAAGTGTTTACACTAGATGAGACAGGTAAGCCACCAAAAATGTCCACTGACAGACTGATGGATACAGAGGATACGGCACATACATATATAATATATAACGTGTAATATGCCTCAGCCATAGAAAATAATGAAATAATGACTTTTTCAGCAAGACGGGGATACACCGGGTGATGACCATACTAAGTGAAGGAAGATAGAAGAGGCTGGGTGGCCTATGATATCACTTCTGGGTAGAATCTAAAAATCGGTACCGAACAACTCATTTATGGACCAGAAATAGCCTCAGAGTCATAGAAAACAAACCTCTGGTTACCTAAAAGGCACGGTGGGGTGGAGGGAGGCATAGCGGGGTGAAGATGACCATGTGCACAGCAACACACACAGAGAACATAATCAATAAGCCCTACTCAACCCTCTGTGATAACCTATATGCGAAAGGAAACCAAAGAAGAATGCACACATGCCTAAGTGCGACTGAACCTCGGGTTTTACAGGACACTGTAAATCCACTGGATTCCATTAAACAATAAAATTAACATGCAAAAATTAAAAAAATATCCGCAGCATTTCCCTCAGGCCTGGGTAAGCTGGAATGCTGTCACATCCCTGGAGCCTAAGCAGCCTCGTCCCAAGGATCCCAGGGCTGGGTTGAACTGAAGGAGCTGGGAAGGATGTGCCAAGAAAAGTAACCCCCCCGCCTTGGACCTGGACTGATTGGTCCCTGCGGATGGGACACCAATCTGCAGATCCAGGCGAGCCCTCTTAGAGCTCACCTGCGCTTAGGGCACCCAAAAAACGCTGGCCCTGCTGGGCATGAAGAGCTCTGCAATGTTACCTGGTCTCCAAGTCTCCCGGTAGTGGGGTTCCCACCAGCAGCCTCCTTCCACACAGTCACCCCACCTAAGTACCATAGCAACTCAGGAGCAGAGTTCAGGGAGACCTGGGTATTTCCCTGGGAGGCCGGGAGGGGGAATGGGGAAGAGTCATGAGACACCGGCCTTGGTACATTACACTCTAATTACAACCTTGCAAGGGGAGCTTTCTCCAGGGTTGCCCTAGGAACCCTAGTGGGGCATCAAGAGGTGCTGCCACCTTGTGGGTGTTTCCCATAACTACAACTTCAATACCAGTGCCTGCGGGCTATTCACATTTACAAGGCCTGTGGGGCTGAACAGGACGCCTGCCCTCAGGAAGGGTCCTGGGTTTACTAACAAAAATGCAACTCAAAACAGGGCGAGCATTAAGAGACCAATCTCAAGAGGTCAACTTTAACACTACAGTCTTTTGCCTCCATTCCCCCTGACAGCTCTTTCTCTCTAAAAAATCAAGAAAAAAAAATCAACACAGGAAAGGATGTCGTACACTGCTAATTATTAGAGAATGGCAAATCAAAACTACCACGAGGTATCACCTCCCACTGCTCAGAATGGTCATCACAGAACGCCAACCAGCAGTACAAGTGGGAGTGTGTGTGGAGAAAATGGAACTCTTCCACCCTGATTTTAGGAACGTAAATTGTTAACAGCCAGGATAAAGGACACTACAAGTGGAAGTTGCTCAGTTGCGTCCAACTCTGTGTGACCCTATGGACTATACAGTCTGTGGAATTCTCTGGGCCAGAATACTGGAGTGGGTAGCCTTTCCCTTCTCCAGGAGATCTTCCCAACCCAGGGATCGAACCCAGGTCTCCCCCATTGCAGGCGGATTCTTTACCAGCTGAGCCACAGGAGAAGCCCAAAGGACACTATGGAGGTTCCTCAAAATACTTTACACTGGGCTACCACAGGACCCGGCATTCTCACTCCTGGGCCTCAACTCGATGAGAGAACATAATATGAATCAACACATGCTCCACAAGTTTCAAGTAGAAGTATTTACACTGAACGAGATCAGTGAGTAACCAAAATGTCCACCGACAGACTGATGGATACAGAAGATGTGGCACATGAATATGTACACCATGGAATATGCCTCAGCCATGGAAAAGAATGAAATGGTGCCTTTTGCAGTAACATGGATACACTGGGTGATGATCATACTATGTGAAGGAAGCCAGAGAGAAAAGGCCGGAAGCCTATGATATCACTTCTGGGTAAAATATAAGAATCAATACCAAACAACTCATTTACGTATGAGAAACAGCCTCAGAATTGTAGAAAACAAACGTCTGGCTACTAAAGGGGAAAGCTGGGGGCAAGGGAGGCATACTTTACGGGGTGAAGATGACCGTATGCACAGTAGCGTACATAAGCACATAATAAGATCTCCTGTAGAGCACAGGGAACTCACACTTTGTAATCACCTACATGAAAAGGAAACCAAAGAATATATATATATGTATGTATATGTATGTGTGTGTGTGTATGTATATATATATATATATATATATATATATACACACACACACATATATATATACATACCCTGGTGGCTCAGACAGTAAAGCGTCTGTCTACAATGCGGGAGACCAGGGTTCGATCCCTGGGTTGGGAAGATCTCCTGGAGAAAGAAATGGCAACCCACTCCAGGACTACTGCCTGGAAAATCCCATGGACAGAGGAGTCTGGTAGGCTACAGTCCATGGGGTCGCAAAGTGTCAGACATGAATGAGCTAGTTCACTTCACTTCATAACTGAATCAGGGGTTTTAAAAGACACTGTGAATCCACTAGATTCCCCTAGACAATAAAAATTAACGCAAAATGTTAAAAGTGTCAACAGTTATTTCCCTCATTCTGGGTGACCTCGGATCCAGTCACATCCCTGCAGCCTGAGCAGCTTCAGGTCCCAAGGTGGGAGTGGGTTGTCCTGAGGGAGCTGGGCAGGATGTGCCAACGTTGGACCTGGAGTGACTGGTCCCCTGTGGATGGGACACCAATCTCCTGATCCAGGTAGGCCCTCCAGGAGCTCACCTATGCCTAGGAGCACCTAAACAATGGTGGACCTGCTGGGCATGAAGAGCTATGAAACGGGACCTGGTCTCCAAACCTCCGAGTGGTGGGGTTCCCACCAGCAGCCTCCTTCCATCCAGTCACCCCATCTAAGTGCACAGCGCCCTCAGGAGCACAGTGTGGATAGACCTTGGGATTTCTCTAGGGATTGCAGGGGAAGGGGAAGAAGTCATGAGACATGAGGCCTGTGACATTCCATCTAATCTACAGCCCTGCTGGGGGAGTTTCTCTCTAGGGCTCTGGCTGCCTGAGGAAATCAAGGGCGGCCTGAAGTGCGGCTGCGTTGTGAACAGTTCCCATTACGACAACTTAAATACCAGGCTGTTGTTCAGTCACCTAAGTCATGTCTGACTCTCTGCAATCCCATGGACTGCAGCATGCCAGGCCTCCCTGTCCTTCACTATCTCCCAGAGTTTGCTCACACTCATGTCCACTGAGTCGATGATGCCATCCAACCATCTCATCCTCTGGGCAGTTCAAATTCATAAGGCCTGGGGGGCTGGAAAGGACCCCTGCCCTCAGGCAATGTCCCAGGTTTGCAACAAACAAGCAACTGAAAACAGGGCTAGCCCTGAGAGACCGTCTCAAGGAGTCAACTTTAACACACCCTGATTTTTGTCTCTACTTCCTGGACCCTGGTTCCAAAGCTAAATCTTCGGAGATCAAGAATCCTACATTGTTCCCGTAAGCTATCATCTGTGTGTGTGTATATATAGGTGTGTATGTGTATACATATCTATATCTAAACATATATTTACATGCACATACACCTATAGCTTGAGATGTGACTCAGTCATGAAAAAAATGACAGAATGCCTCTCCCAGTAACATAGTTGGCCCCAGAGATTATCATACTAACTGATGTAAGTCAGAGAATGGCAAATATCTTATGACATCAGTCATATGTAATTTCTAAGTTAAAAAAAAAATGATACAAATGAACTAGTGTACAAAACAGAGGGATTCACACATATGGAAAACAAACTTCTGGTTCCAAAGGGGAAATGGTTTTGGAGGCACGGTGCAGCTGGGTGTGGGGATAAATTAAGAGCTTGGGATCAAGATCCTCTCACTAGTCAATATGGGCTAGATAATCACCAAGGACCTCCTTCTGCAGCAGCAGGACATCTACTCAATATTCTTCAATAACCTATAAGCATAAGGTTACCAGAAAGATGGGGATATATATGTGTATAACTGAACCACTCCACTGTACACCTGAAAGAAACACATTGTAAATCAACTATACTTCAGTATTTTCTTAAGTTAAAAGTAATAAAAAGAATATAAAAATAATGCCAAGAAAGACCATGAACCAACCTTTTTTCTGTTTTGTTTTTTTTTTTTTTGCAGTGCCATGGGGTGTGTGAGATCTCAGGTCCCTGACCAGGGATGGAACAGATAACCCCTGTAATGGAAACACCAAGTCTGAGGCACTGGGCCACCAGGGAAGTCCCAAAAGAGAGGATTTTTCTCAGTCAAGTCAGTTTTTCCATTTTTTTTTTTCATGAAAACATACCTCTTTTGAAAGATAGGATTTTCCTGAACATCTTTGGATAAGGCTCACTCTACTTAAAACTGTCCCTAGGAATGATTTCAAAATTTAAATACAAATACTTGTTGTTAAGTCTCTAGGTCATGTCTGACTCTTTGCAACCCCATGGACTGCAACATGCCAGGCTTTCCTGTCCTACACTATCTCCCTCTTTTAAACAATTAAGCCAGAAATAAGTGAATTTCTTTTCAGCCATCTAGGGATTAAAAAGTGTTATACTTTTGTGTTTCCAAGCAATACCTCAAACTCCAACAGACTTGTTAATTCTACTCTCTTAGAAATCTTTATAATGTGCATTTAAAAACTTTTTAAAATTAAGTTTAGATTATTTACTTTATCAGTCACTTTTGAGAATTAAATTTTGTAAGTTTCAGAATGAAAGTGGATACTCGGTTCTTTTGAGTCTAAAAAGCATGAGAAAATTAGTTCACAAAGCCTAATAAAAAGCTCAGATACTATTTAAAGATTTATTGTCAAAATTGTACCTTTATTTGCATGTTTAATAAATATATATCTTTTTTTCCCCCACATACTGGTTTATCCATCTTTTCAGGTCATTATTTCAGAGATGAGAGAAAATACTATCTTTGAAAAGATGTGAACTTTTCAAATTCAAAGAATTTGAAATTCAAAGAATAAATCAGAACTAAAATACACCTGAGCCTTACATGTGGTAATTAAAATATACCACAGCCTTGCTGTAAAGGAAACTTTAGTCCATGAGATCGAACTATGTTCTAAATTACCCAAGTTCTGTTTATTTTTTTACCACATGGAACAAGACTACGTGTGATACAGTGTAATAAAATAGATCTGCTCTACCACAACACCCACTCAAAAAGAAAATCTTGCACGCCGCAGTGTCTCTCAACTCTGAAAGCACGTTCTTATGCGTTTTTTCTTGGGCCCTCACAAGTATCCGTTGAAGCTGAGAGAGATGGTAATGCTTTCTCTGTCTGGTCAATGAAGAAACTGAGTTTTTAAGGAAATCTGGAGCCAGAAGCCATGTTTTCTGATTCGGCGACCTGGCTGTTTTACCACACTGCTTCTGTGGCAAACATCAGGGCCCGGTTCCTCAATATTTCTGTTGTAAAGGTGAAACTCTTTAGTTTTATTCACAACATAAACTGGGTTAACATTTGTATAAGGTCTGCGATAGGAAAATGAGCTATTTTTATACCTCTTCTTCCATATGTTCATGTTTAAGGTTGACCTACTGTTAGTCAAGGTAGAAATTTTATAAGGATATACTTATGTATAGCAAAGTTGGCACAGACATAAACTAATATAAATTACATTTTTTTTTCTTCACAGAACTTTCTGTAAAGTCTCATAAGTACTATCAACAGACTACGTTTAAACCATCATTGAAAATAAAATGATGGGCTTTAAAAAACTGAAAAACATTCCCAGATGTCAGAAAAAACTTTGTCTTACACAAACAGATTAAAAAATTTACATGCAAAACTAGATTACAATAAAATCTACAAGAATATCTTGATTTCAACAATGCTGAAATACTTTAACAATTTAACATATCGTCTGTGGTATGTCTACTGAGAATTATTTCTCTACCAATAACTTGTATACTGATATGTGAAACAAAAAAAATATATATAAATAATTATTTACTCTTATTTCTCTAAATCCTTAATTATTTGACATCAACACAAAGTATTACTATGAAACATCTCCAGGGTTTTATTGTGAACATCAAATATTAACATGAGAGTGTAATTTCAGAAAGGATAACTTTCTAGTAGATTTTATATCATAACAGTATTGCACACATAAAATCACACCATGAATTTAGTAAGTCACTTAGGAGAGTGTAGTTGTGCAAAGCATGTTTAACATATCATTTTTAAATTCTACCATATAATACAAATTAAAAAAAAAAAACCATTGGGGTCCGTGGCTACAATGATGGGCAACTACATGGAATGTACATCACCGAGGCACTTGAGTCGGAACTTTGCTTCTGCACCCCTTTCCTAACTTGAGGCCTCTCTTCTATCACTCAGTATCAAAGTGGCTGCCTAGATCTTCTTTATTCATTTATTTGACAATACTGTTATGCAGTGTAGGGCTAGTGGCTGTTCTATGTATTGAGGAATCAGCAGTCAGTAAGACAAACTTCCTGCTCTCATCAAATTTATATTCTAGTGGGCAAGACAGACAATAAAGAAATCAGTCAATATAGCAGCTATATACGTGTATGTCTACATATTAACACACATATGTCTGCAAATATATATCAGGGAGAGGCGAGTGCTATAAAATAACAGGATAGAAGATGATGGTGAAGGGAGTATTTTTAACAAGATGTGCAAGAAGGGACTCTCTCGGGGAATGACATGTGAAGAACATGAAAAACTTTGTGGAAGATGTTCCTGGCAGTGAGAACTCTGAGTGCAAAGGTTCCTGAGGTAGGACTGGGTTGGCTGGCATCAGCAAGATCACAGTAAATGAGGGGCGATCTGGTCAAAGATCAGAACACAGGTAACCAGGCCTGACCGAACAGGGCCACGGGATGGAGCATGGATCATCCTTGAAGGGCAATGAAAGATCACCTCAGGGTTTGAGGATAAGAATTACAAGTTCTGAAATTACAAGTTTTGAAAAAGAAAAAAAAAAAAAATCCCACTGTGACTGGAGAGGAGATTGCAGAAAGGAAAAAAAAAAAAAAAAAAATTAACAAGGAGGTTTTCATGCACTAGTCTTTAGTACTTGCATATTTGGACCCAATGCAGGTGGCATGTGCTACCCAACAAATTACTTGCAAAACCTAATTTAAGGTTATTCTCTGAAAGTGAAATTACGAAGAATCAAACTGCAAAGGATGGGGCAGATATCTGTAGCTATTACTCAAAAGAATGATAGTGAAGATGAAATTGAAGACTTTTAGAAAGATCCCCAAACCTAATTTTAAGAGAACTAAAGAGCAACGTCAAGTAAGTATGATTAGATGACAACCATAACTAAAAGATCCAACGTTTTATCTTAAAAATGAGCTTACAAAGTGAGAGTGGTACATATTGAACCATCAGACCACTGGTATGTGGGTGCATGTGTGTGTGTGTGTGTGTGTTTTGTTTTTTATTCGAATTAGTTGCTAATGCTGAAATATTGGAAAATTTCACATTAAAATTCAAATTTCTGTCTTCACTTAAAAAAAAAATTAGAAGCTTCGCTAATTTATATTCAAGCAAGGAAACATGAGTAGCAACTGCATCAATCATTATAAAATTCTAACAGAAACTTCTGTATAATAAATGGATAAAGTTTGGGGGGTAACATAGGACTGTTTTTATGTTGCTTAAAAAGAGGAAAAGAAACAAAGCATTTATCATGCTGCCAAGTTATATTCAACAAGCATTCATCAAGAAACTATTATAAACCAGCACCTGTTATTAGGAGTTTGCAGTCTGGGGAAATAACTCCAACGGCACTGAGGACTCTCTACAGTGGGATCACATCTCTTATTACAAAGTCTGCTTCACAGTTGGTATTCTACCAACTCAGATGCTCATGTTCATGCTCAGTCAAGTCTGACTCTTTGTGACGCTCTGGACTGTAGCCCTCCAGGCTCCTCTGTCCATGGGATTCTCTAGGCAAAGTGCTAATTCCGGGACCTGAGATGTTCAAGGCCACTTTGAACCCCTGTATCTTCGTGTCTGGGGCTTGCCAGGTGGTGCTAGTGGTGAAGTACCCTCCGGCCAACGCAGGAGGCATAAGAGACACTCAGAGGGCGGTTCCTGTTTTGCTGTAAAGGAGTCACGGTTCGCCCGTGAGTTGTTTGTTTTTCTCCCTTGACCTTGTGCTGCCAAGGGATTGTCTCAATAGAGCTGTGCTGTTTCAGGGGGGAAAGTAAGCAATCCTGAGTTTACGCTTTTCTTATGTTTTACGAAAACCAGATTTTTTCAAAGCCAGTATTTCATAACTCTCTTAATTAAGCAGCTGACAATTCCTCTTTCACTGTTTATTCCTGAATACTAGCATACAGCACAGTCAAAACCCCTTTCCCTTCAAGGGTGAGTATCACTGTAAGATTGTCTTGTCACTGCTAACTCTGCTGCAGACAGCCTTAGGGCCCGTTGGGGCTGCCAGCGAAAGGGAAGATTCACTTTTCACCAGTTTGATAGAAATTCCATACCAAATTCAGCGATATACCTGACCTATGTTTGTTTAGAAGTCCACTCTATGAATCTTCTTGAAGATTAAGCACTTTTGCAAACCATCAGCTTAACTGTCTGCTGCTGCTGCTAAGTCGCTTCAGTCACGTCTGACTCTGTGCGACCCCATAGACGGCAGCCCACCAGGCTCCCCCATCTCTGGGATTCTCCAGGCAAGCACACTGGAGTGGGTTGCCATTTCCTTCTCCAATACATGAAAGTGAAAAGTGAAAGTGAAGTCGCTCAGTTGTGTCCGACTCTTTGTGACCCCATGGACTGCAGCCTACCAGGCTCCTCCATCCATGGGATTTTCCAGGCAAGAGTACTGGAGGCTTAACTGCCTATTAAAGACTTAAAAGACAAGATTAACAATCTCATCATGTGTTAACAAAGTTCAATCAAGTTGCTGTGATACAACCAGAATTATGGCTGACAGATTACACTAGGACATATAGTAACATTTACCCAGAGAGTATAATCTTAGAAGGCTTATCATTCCTTTGAAAACACTTCCCATGTAACTCAACATACCGATAAAAATTAATTATATACTCCTCCTTGAGGTGCCTTAAAGGACCCCTAAAGAACCTCAAAGTTAGCTGGAAGTCAAAAGAAATTTAATTAAAATTTGATATATGGGAAGTTTGTCAAAAGTTTCAAAATACTCGGTCAAATAAGATCATTGGTCACTGTAAGACAATATAGTCTAAAGTCTATGTACACTATGGCACAAGATCTGGTACTCAATTAATACTTAATAAATGGATGACTAAAGGATAAATAAATGTGAGATTAATTAATACTGCTATCACCTATGTCTTCACTAGCAATCTTGTAAAATTTGATGTTGCTGTTCTGTCACTAAGTCAGGTCTGACTCTTTGCAACCCCATGCCAGGCTTCCCTGTCCTTCACTATCTCCCAAAGTTTGCTCAAACTCATATCCATTGAGTCAGTGATGCCATCCAACCATCTCATCCTCTGTTGCCCCCTTCTCCTCTTGCCCTCAATCTTTCCCAGCATCAGAGTCAGCTCTTTGCATCAAGTGGCCCAAGTATTGGAGCTTCAGCTTTAGCACCAGTCCTTTCAATGAATTTTCAGCACTGATTTCCTTTAGGATTGACTGGTTTGATCTCCGTGCTGTCCAAGGGACTCATAAAATAATGAAGCCCAAATTTCTCCAAGTTGCTCCTCCCAATGTGGATCTTTGCTTAGTGGTTGAAGATTTTGGAGGAAATCTGAAATGCTCATAACTATAGGTTCAAAGGAACCTCCTCTGAAAATACATATTATCTCCTCTTGCTAGATTAACCTCCTTCAAGTTATAGCATTTTAATGCAGTGCTGGCTGCATGGAACCTTCCCAGAAGTTAAAATTTCTGAAGCAGTTCTTATGCTGGCAACAAAGGAGAAATCCTTAATTGGTACAACACAGACAACTATTTTCTGACAAGGAGGCACATTTCAAACCTGTATGTCAGGAGGACATTACTGAACTGGAATGCTAAAGCTGATGGTGATCTCCTTAGGAAACTGTTCTCAGCCTTAGGAATGACTGCCCTTTTGAAGTAAAAAGACCAACATCTGACATCATTTGCAATCCCAACATTCCATGCTATGAGTCACAACAAGATTGATTTCTAGTCCAATGTTTGTCTTTTTTTCTATTATAAATTTTACAAATGCAGAAAACTTGAAAGAAGAAAACAAAATCACTCACCATTCAAAGAAAGTCAGCATTAAAATCTGGAATATTTCTCTCCTATCATTTTTCTATGTGTATTTTAGCATAATTATGTTTGTGTATTACATGGAAAGATTTTACATTCTGTTTTTTTTCCAATTTAACTTGATAATATAGCATTTCTTCATATTTTCTGAAAATTATCCACATATATTAGCAAAATCAATTTATCTAATTTTAATCTAATCTCAGCCTGATCTACATAAAACTCCTTTTTTACTCAAAACGTATATCCTACATTCCTACTATATACTGAAAACTTACCCCTTTCTTTTTAGTAGCTTTAACTACACATTTAGCTTAGAATCCTCAACTCTAAAACGTCTTAATTTTTAGTGAAAACCAACAAGCAAGTGATTGTGAATTGTCTGTCATACCAGCATTTTCTGATTGGAAACTTATACTTTAGTTTTCCTCTCCTATGAAGGCAAAGGTTAGTACACTCAGATTTGCCCAGTAACCAGTGTTCTAATATTTTATCCTATTTGAAATGACCCAGATAGTCAATGAATTCTTGCCATTTAACTTAAATCAGTTTCAATGTACCAAAATCTGGAGAGGCTATTTTTGATAGACTTAATGTTTCATTGTATCTAGTTACTGATACTTTCTTGCTGACAAGTTTGCAACAGATATAAGGTCTTACTTGATCTCTAACAAACCTAGGTACAACAGTACTGTTACATTTAGCAAAACAACAAACTCAAGCTAGCTTCAATATGAGATATCAATTCAGTACTCAGTATTTCCCACATCACGAGGATTTGAAATTCATTTTGGCCTATGTTCTAAATATTATCAAGCATTTAATTTGCAAGTGCTTACTTTTGAGTCAGTTAATAGAGCTCATTTGCAAATTAACTCAGAAGTATTATAACCAAAAATGATCCATTTCTTGAATGTACCTCAAGGGACTGCATTCAGGAAACAAATTTGAGTTTCCATAGCATGCACACTAACAAACAAGACAATACAAACACACAAAGAACAAAATCTAATTCCTGCAGGACAAAAACAAAAGGGTGAAGATCAACAACTCCCTCAAATTTTTTCAAAGATTCCTCTTAGCAATAATAAACGATGTGCAAATGGAAAGACAGGAAATCATGACCACATGTGTCATGGCAATTCACCTGACAAACACAAAACCAGAAATAACAGCTGGAATAAGTCAGATTTACTGAGTTAATTCCATGCTTTCTTCTATAAATATTTTTATTTTCTCAGTATCAGAATTCTGAAAAAAGTATTTCATCAAGCCACCTTTCTCAAACTGCATATGCAAAAACAGCCAGTTTTGGGATTTCAGAAGTTTCATCTTAACCAAAGTCCATCTCCCCTCCTCCAGAGTCTAAAGAGTGGCCACACAGTGTAAAGAAATCTTTTTTCTTATACCCTAAGGGAACTATAAGATGAAACAGAGCTCTGATTATCACAGCAGGTGTTATCAAACAACAACAACAAAAAAATGCAAGGCAAAATGGTCTCCATGATACCTCAGTTGGTTAAGAATCCGCCTGCAATGCAGGAAACCTGGGTTCGATTCCAAAAAGGGACAGGCTACCCACTCCAGTATCCTTGGGCTTCCCTGCTGGCTCAGCTGGTAAAGAATCCCACCTGCAATTTGAAGACCTGGGTCCAATCCCTGGGTTGGGAAGATCCCCTGGAGAAGGGAAAGGCTACCCACTCCAGTATTCTGGCCTAGAGAATTCCATGGACTGTACAGTCCATGGGCTCACAAAGAGTCGGACACGACTAAGCAACTTTCACCAAAACAGTCTCTCAGGGTCACAGTTCCCTAGAATCAGAAAGGGAGATACCCACACACTGTAAAGAGAAAATGCCAATCAGTGTTCCACCACAGACAAAACCCAATGCAGTAGGGAAGGATACCTGGTGTCGTCACATGCCAGCTCCATTATTCACAGACAGCTCAGCTGGCCAGCGCAAATACTGATTCACACACATACGACAAATAACAAACATGGTCCCACACACAAAAGGACAAACTGGAGGGCTTACTCCAAAGCGACACACACACAAACACCAACAACACACGACCTACAGTCACAGAGACAGAAAATCACAGAAGGTGTAGTCTAAAACTCACTTCCACTCCTAGACAGAGGCCTCCAAGCAGAGAGGCCCAGCTCTCAAAAGAGAATGAGCCTAAAGTGGCTCACTTCCTGCAAGGGAAGCAGCCCAAATGGGGGTGACGGCATTCCTAGCCCGCACAAGCTTGACTGACACCAAATATGGACCACAGTTCTGGCCCTTTCTCTGCCCCAAATAGCCTTGTGCCTTGGGGTGGCCGGCACCTGTCAGGGAGAGTCCTTCCTGGTCCTCTGGAGCAAAATGAACTCTGGCAGCTGCTGGGAACTTGGGAAGGGGCAGCCCCTGGCTGGAATCAACCTGCCATGGACACAGATCTCCTGGCTGGCTCGCCTGCTTGGTTACATTATCATTGTGGATTAAATACTAACATGTGAAAAAGCCTATTTTCAAAGACAAAGCAAAGCAAAAATGATCCCAAATGAACACACTGGGATATCTGTGCCAGGTTTTGGAATGGACTTTTATGGAACACCTTGTTTATGAAAATAAGCTTTGCTTGTATTAAAAATTTTCAAGACGTTAAATATGTAACAGTTTTCCCAGTGGCAGATGGCTTGAATTGATATTGGTAAATAACTGTACATAAAATAAAACTACACTGAATTACATGTTAGCAAAAATGGCAAAATAAAATACAGGCAATAAACTACTGCACAGGTGTATGCCATATTACCAGCTGAAAAAAAATCTCACAATTACAGGCCTCCACTATTTATTTCATTTGTGTGCAATTACATTTTATACATGTTTGTTTAGTAATATCGATCCAAGACATCATTTTGAGAAATATAATTAACTGGACGGTAGAACAGAATGTGTGTGTGTTTTCCTGTTTTTGTATTTCTGTATTTCAAACAAGTTGGTCTTTGTTAGTTGTGTTTAACTGCCATCTAGAGTTAAAATGAATCCATTTCCTTTCCCCTCTAGTACTCTTCAAAATGTTAGGCATATGAGCCAACATGTTTAACCCCTTCTTCATAACAAATATTCTTCAAACAACAAAACTGGAAAAGGATGACTATCCAACTTTTCAAAGCACTAGTAAATTTCTACTGGCTGCAAATATTTTAAGTAAAAAGTGAGGCTCACATTTAATCTAATTAAAACATTATTTCTGAATGTATAAACAAATCAATGACCAACTAATACACATTTAGACTTGGGGAAATACAATAAAAACTTAAAACTAACTTTCTATTTCTATATACACAGCCTATTTGTATTTTTTTCAGAGTCTGAAAAAAGCACTCATATATAAAGATATTACAGAATTATTCCATTTTTATATCTGAAAAATTTGATTATGAAAATCAGCCAAATTCCAAGTGTATATTTAACTAATTAACATTTTTAATATTCTTATGTTAAAAGTGGCATCCAGGGACTTCCCCGGTGGTCCAGTGGTTAAGACTTCTCATTTCCAAGGCAGGGGTGTAGATTTGATCCCTGGTCAGGGAACTAAGATCCCACAGGCTGCATAACACAGCCAAAAAAATTAAAAATGGCATCTGTATTCAAATTGAGGAGAAGGTTTGCAAGAATAAATTGTCAGTAAACTGCTCAGCTTTCAGCTTAAGAAAAACATGATTGAAAAGCAGTACCATCTAACCTGGCATCTAAGCAAGAAAGAAGAACAAACAAAACCCAAAGTTGGTAGAATGAAAGAAATCATGAAGATCAGAGTAGAAATCAATGAAAGAGAAATGAAGGAAAAAATAGAAAAGACCAACAAAACTAAAAGCTGGTTCTTTGAAAAGATAAGAATTGATAAACCTTCAGCCGAATTCAGCAGGAAAAAAAGGGAGAGGGCTCAAATCAATAAAATTAGAAGTGAAAAAGAAGTTGCAACTGATGCCACAGAAATACAAAGGATCATAAGAGACCACTTCAAGCAACCACATGCTAATAAAATGGACAACCGGGAAGAAATGAACAGGTTCTTAGAAAGGTACAATCTTCCAAGACTGAACTAGGAAGAAATAGAAGCTGTGAACAGACCAATCACAAGTACTCAAATCGAAACTAGTTTAAAAACTTCCAACCAGCAGAAGTCTAGGACCAGAGGGCTTCACAGAAGAATCCTACTGAACATTTAAGGAAGAGTTAACACCTATCCTTCTGAACATCTTCTAAAACTTTGCAGAGGAAGGAACACTCCCAAGCTCATTCTATGAGGCCACCATCACCCTGATACCAAAACCAGACAAAGATACCACACACCAAACAAGAAAATTACAGGCAGTATCACTGATGAACATAGATGCAAAATCCTCAACAAAACACTAGCAAACCAAATCCAACAATATATTAAAAGGATCATACACCATGATCAAGTGGGATTTATCCCAAGGATGTAAGGATTCTTCAATATATGCAAATAAATGTGATATGGGTGTTTTCTTTTTTTTAATCTGTACCAAACACATTAAACCACAACAACTTCTTTGACAATATTTTTACAAATCATTAGGTCCTGAAACTAAGAAGTTGCAATGCAGTAAAAATGCCAGTTTTGTTCTTTCAAAAGGAAAGTCCATAAAGTTTTCAAGTAGATACATATACCAAACAATAATGATGAAAAACCAGATGGAGCAAATAGCCTTGAATCGTCTGGATTAACACAATGGCACTGCATTACAAAAAGGTGGACTATCTCAACAAGTAGTCAAGCATGCATTTAAGAAAGTTTTCAACTGCTTAATCAATAGTGGACTAATGATAAAGCTGTTAGAGAATTTATAAGAGCAAAATGGAGGGGGGTGGAGATGGAGAAAATAACAGGCAGAAAGGCTCTGAAAGAGAAAATTCTTACTTCAAGAAAAACCCGAGTTAAACAGTTATAGTGAAACTTGTGAATGAATTAAAAGCCCCTAAGAAATCAAGGAGACAGGACTGAAGTGAGGTGATAAGAAGGCCTTTATAAGTTGTACACAGCTATGAGCGCACTGCTTTAAGGCAGAAGGATCACATGAGCTTTGAATTACTAAAACTTGGGAAGTAACAAGTATATATTTCTATGTACACAATGTACAAATAATTTGCTATGAATTATCATGTGTGCTGTCAACTTTAAAATTCGAATACTTCCTCAAGTGAATTTTTGAACTAGTGAGGTTTTTTAATTTGACACCCCCCAACCCACTCCAGTATTCTTGACTAAAGAATCCCATGGACAGAAGAGCCTGGCGGGCTACAGTCCGTGGGGTCAAAAGAGTCGGACACGACTGAGCGACTAGCACTGACATAGAGAATAAACCCAAATGAAATCTAGAAAGATGGCCTTTGTACAAACCATAACAGGAGTTACTGTTAGTAACTTGGAGTCCTTGAAATTGTCAAGGATTCCACAATTCTTTCAATTATTTCTTACTTTACAGCTTGTCCTTCCTTTCTCATCATCAAGCCTTCCTCTTTTCTCCTCATTTCTATTTTCCACTCACTAGTCTCAGCTACAAAACACTCCTTCTCTTTATTAATGTCAATCCTCTATTTTCATATTCTCTGGTACCAGAAATGAAACCTTTAAAATTGGGGGGAAAAAGGGGAAAACACTCTTCTCAATGCTTCCTTTCTATAGGCCCTCATTCCAGGTGTGTTCTCAAGCACACACTCCCGTGCCCACTGAGACCTTCACATGGAACACTTCACAGCCCACTCACCCCATACACCCAAATCACAAAAACAGACCTCCAAACTCTGTCCACTTGCAAAGTCTCCAAACCCCACCCACTTTCAAACTCCACCTCAGTCTTCCAAAATGCCATCTAGACTATCCCAAGTCAAACTCATCTCTCCTGCCCTTTCTAGTTCTCTCAATATCTGAATGATATATTTTAATTACACAGTCTCAAGACAATATACATAACTACTTAGAATACTAACATCAAACAAGCTGGTGTCCATTTACTAGCAGTGGGCTCTTAAGTCATTTAAATCAGTCAAAACTAAGTCTTGGTTTTCTCAGCTATGAACACGGGGAAAATAAGAGTTTGGCACTGCTGCTCATGGGACAGTTACGAGGATTAGAAGAGTAATTCATGCAAAGAGCTTACCATGGAACATGCAGTCAATAGGTAGTAGCCATTTTTATTCTGTTAATCATCATCCTGTAGCTTCGCATATGCCTTAACAGCCCAGCCAGACTCTAGGCTCTTACAGATGCTTAATAAATAAATCTTTATAACTAAATCACATGTGTTAGTCACTCAGCTGTGTGCGACTCTTTCTGACCCTACGGACTGTAAACCTGTCAGGCTCCTCTCTCCATGAAATTCCTCATGGACATGAAGGGCTAAGGGGATAATTATGGTATACTAATGCAAAGAACTAGTCTAGGGTTAGGAAGCAATAACCACCGCAGATTTAAAGAAGGCCTCATTACGGACCAAGTGATACTTAGTAGATTACCATAATTTTTATGGTATGCCATGAATACCTCCGGAGAAGGTGATGGCACCCCACTCCAGTACTCTTGTCTGGAAAATCCCATGGACGGAGGAGCCTGGTAGGCTGCAGTCCATGGGGTCGCTAGAGTCGGACACGACTGAGCGACTTCACTTTCACTTTTCACTTTCTTGCACTGGAGAAGGAAACGGCAACCCACTCCAGTGTTCTTGCCTGGAGAATCCCAGGGACGGGGGAGCCTGGTGGGCTGCCATCTATGGGGTTGCACAGAGTCGGACACAACTGAAGCGACTTAGCAGCAGCAGCAGCATGAATACCTCACTCCAGAAAGTATCTAAACTTACATAGTGAATACAGAAGCTGTATGTTAATAGCTAGCCTGTGAAATGCCAGAGATTCTTCTCCCCAGCCAGGCATCTCACAGGCTCAATCATGGGTTACATCAGGAGGAGGGGACCTATCATAGCAGATCTTTAGGCAGAGAGTAAATACTGGAAAATAAATTATCTCTAAGTGTCTGTGAGGTAGCCCTACTTATATTCTCTTAAAAATTGCAAGAAAATTTCCAAAGCATTCCATAGTTCACTGCCAAGGCAGGAAATAACCGAAAAAAACTGGGTTCAAAGGTCAAAGACCTGGATTTGACCCAGTTGTGTCAAACTATGCAAGTTTACATGAAGAAGAGAGGTGCGAAGTTTGTTTTAAGCAACATACCAATGCTTTAATGTGCTGTCTCCCAGCTCTCTACTTCATGCAGTGCATTACCAATTTAAGAAAAATCCTTGTTAACTTTAATAAAAGATAAACAAGAATGCCTTGTCACCATGCAATAACTTTATTCTATTTCTACAACACGAGACCATTTAGAAGTCTATTTTTGAATCTTTATTAAGTAAAGCTAAAGGTGTATACTGTCATCCTGCTTATTTAACTTATATGCAGAGTGCATCATGTGAAATGCTGGACTGGAGGAAGCATAGGATGGAATACAGATTGCTGGGAGAAATATCAATAACCTCAGATATGCAGATGACACCACCCTTATGGCAAAAAGTAATGAAGAACTAAAGAGCCTCTTGATGAAAGTGAAAGAGGAGTGTGAAAAAGCTGGCTTAAAACTCAACATTCAAAAAACTAAGATCATGGTATCCAGTCCCATCACTTCAAGGCAAATAGATGGGAAAACAATGGCAGCAGTGACAGACTATTTTCTTGGGCTCCAAAATCACTGCAGATGGCAACTGCAGCCATGAAATTAAAAGAAGCTTCCTCCTTGGAAGAAAAGCTATAAGCAATCTAGACAGCATATTAAAAAGCAGAGGCATTACTTTACTGACAAAGATACATCTACTCAAAGCTATGGCTTTTCCAGCAGTCATGTATGAATGTTAGAGTTGGACCATAAAGAAGGTGAGTGTGAAAGAATTGATACTTATGAACTGTGGTGTTGGAGAAGACTTTTGAGAGTCCCTTGGACTACAAGGAGATCCAACCAGTCAATCCTAAAGGAAATCAATCCTGAATATTCATTGGAAGGACTAATGCTGAAGCTCCAATACTTTGGCCACCTGATGTGAAGAGCTGACTCATTAGAAAAGATCCTGGTGCTGGGAAAGATTGAAGGCAGGAGGAGAAGGGGACGATGGAGGATGAGATGTTTGGATGGCATCACCAACTTGATGGACATGAATTTGAGCAAGCTCCACGAGTTGGTGATGGACAGGAAAGCCTAGCATACTGCAGTCCATGGAGTCCCAAAGAGTCAAACATGACTGAGCGACTGAACTGAAGTGAAGTAAAGCTAAAGTCCTAGCAACTGAAGACACAGCTCTCTTACATTATGATGCAATTTCAACAGGGCAGTTATTTAACCCATTCATTCAACAATATTTACTCAGCACCTATAGTCAGGCAGTTTCAACAGCTCAGCAAATAAAAAGAGACAATTAAAAGGAAGTTCAAATTCTAGTTGGAGGTGCCTCCTAAACAAATGAACAAGTGATTAGAAAATATGTGGAATGATACTGTGTTCTGGAGAGAAGCAAAGCAGGAGAAGGAGCATGAAGAGTGAAGAGTCAGACTTGCGATCCTCTACTGGAGCTTCAGGACGAAGCAGCACTGAAAGATAAGAACTGAGTCTATGTCAGTATCTGGGGAAAGGGCTTTCCAAGCGAAGAAAACACATAAGTGCAGTAGTCCTCAAGCAGTAGATAAATTTGATGTAGATATTCTGGAAGAAAAATACAAAATTTAAACACCTAGAATGGAGTCCTAGCTCTTTGCCCTTTACCAACTCAGTAACCTTCAGAAAGTAAACATTATCTCTCCTGAACCTCAGTATTTTACTCTGTAATTAAGGATACTACCATGTAACTTACAAAGTTCTTTCAATGGGAATGTTTAAGAATGTACTTTACAACACCGAAGGATTATTCTCCAATGTTTTTGTCCAGAGGGCTGTGGGAAATCTAACGGAGGCTCTGATGGCTTCCAGCTACCACTTAAATCAATGATCAAGTTTGTTTCCTTGTCTGTCAAATGAGAAGAATAGCATCTATCTCACCAGGCCTTGTGGGGATTCAGTGAATGAGATCATCCACAGAAATACAGGGACTGATACGCATATTTCTCAACAAGTGAAAAAATCAGCATTATTATCCCTATGGGGGCTGCCCTACAAGCAGGAAGAGCTCTGCTGTCCGGCTCAGCATCAGACGCCCAGGGTGAAGCTCTCTGAAGCTGTTCCTTGGGCATTTGTGGACCTGACTGTGCTTACGTGGTTAGTCACTTCAGTCGAGTCTGACTCTTGGAACCCCACAGACTGTAGCCCACCAGGCTCCTCTGTCCATGGGATTCTCCAGGCAAGAATACTGGAATGGGCCACCATTTCCATCTCCAGGGGATCTTCCCAACCCACGGACCAAACCGCCTTTCCTAGTCTCCTGCTTTGGCAGGCGAGGTCTTACCACTAGCGCCACCTGGGAATCCTGATTGTAAAGTCTGTTTTAAACACTTTGCAGGACTCTTAAGTGTTTTTCCCCCCTCCACATTCTACTGTGATGTTCTGGCTTCTAAGAAACCATTTTCAGTCTCTAAAGTATTTTCAATACATGCAGGTACGCTTACAAGAGGCTTGAAATTAAGCTACCACCGAAGTGATTTTTCACCTAGTTTGTGACTTCACAGTCCTTCTTCGGAGCCGCCTTACTTCACTAGCGTTTGGTGCTAGATACGCTCCTTTTATTATAAGCACGTGATGACATCACTTCGCATTGCGCTTGCGCAGCTTGGTGGCGTGGCCACGCCCACGCCTGCGCGGAGACCCAACGTCCGCAGAGTCTGTGGCGCGCCTTCCCGGAAGAAGTCAGTACGGGGCTCTGTGAGTGAGGTCCAACAGTAGGACGGCCGGTGGGTGAGTGCTCCGAGTGTCCGAAGGACAGCTGCGCGCTGGTGGCGAGGATGCCGTTAAAGGGGAAGAGGTAGGGCGATGAGGAAAGTTCCCGAGTCCTTCCAGAGTAAGCGAGAGTTGCAGTGGTTGGTGAACTGATGACTCCGAAAAGCTGCAGATCTTCGTCTCAGAAGGCAGACTTTTTCTAAGTGCTGATGCTGGTCGACACAGAAAAGAAGTTACCATGGACTCACTTCCAGCGATTTCCTTGACACTGCATTCGAAACCGGGAGAAAGGCCTGTCGTGATTTCGTCGGAAGTATCTGTAATTCGACCCCTTCCGGGCTAGCCTGCGCGCGATTGCTGTCCGCGGTGCTGAAAATAGAGAGGTATCTTCAGGAAGAAACCCGTTGAGGGCAGGGCAGTATTTCCATTTTCCTCGGTTTTGCTCAAAGTTTCTTTGTGTGTGCTGAAGGATTTTTTTTTTTTTTTTAACAGCTCTGGACACGGAGGCGACGAGCAGACAACCAGTATTAGTTTCATAAAATTTAGGAAAGCCAGCGCTTCATTCTAAGACTGAATTTTCATTTCTTTTTTTAAAAATTACATTATTTCGGCTTAGTTGCATTCTTCCTTTGTGCAGTCAGGAAACTTCAATCCTTGCACCCAACCAGATGATTTGCCTTCAGACTCACAGCCATCCAAGTAGTTCACTAGACCTCTGTCTGTATCGGCCCAGGCACTTTTACCAAGGTGAGCTTGCTTATGGTATACAGTGTTTTGTGAAAATGGGTTTTCCCAAACTCCCCTAATGAAGAGTCCAGAGCAGCCAGGGTAAGGTGAAACCACTTTAATGTGCTTTTCTCCACGGTTAGGCATGAAAAATACTTCCCCATTTGGAAGAGAGATCGTAGAACTGGGCAGTCTTCCAAAAAAGGAAAGACCATGAGTTTCCAGTTGGTTTTCATACTTGTTTGTCTCTCTGTGTGCCTGAGGGATGGTGTTTCTCTGAATTATACACAGTGGATTTTTTTTTTTGTTGTTGTTGATTCAATAAAATGTTTACTAGTCTTGGTACCAGCTGCTTGTTTGTTTTGATTTCTGATTAAGGTTAAAGTGTGTGCGTGGTTGCAGGGAGGTGGGGGAGAAACAGGGGAAGTATGCTGTGTTTACCTGTGTCAGTGTTCTGGGATGCACCTGGGAAACTATGCATTTTGAGTAAACATATGTAAAATGAAAGAATGCATTTAAAAACATCATTACAGCCCAAGCTGTATTTTTCCCTTCTGAGACAGAACCAACAGATTGAGGTGGTGAATGATCAAATATTGCAAAGCTAAGGCCACGAGGTAGAAATAACTTTAAATGTCCTTACTGTTTAGCAGAAAGCTTATCAAGGCAGCTTTGATTAAAGATGACGTCTCTGTTCACTCAAGAAATTCGCCTTTCTAAAAGACATGAAAAAATGTAAGTTGCTGTTGTTGTTGTTTTTAAAAGGCTAATCTCAATGTATACACTGTACTGGCTTTATTAGTGACACTGTGTGCACAGGAAAACTTAAAAATCTGTATGTGTGTCATTTTTTGTGACACTTGAGAGATTTTGGTTTCAAGGAACGTCATTACCCCTCAAGAATAACACAGATTAAAAGGTCTAATTGTGTTTTATGTCTTTTAACTTCTTGTTACTAATATCTAGAGAAATTCACTCTCCCTCTTAGCCGCTCTATGCTCTACACTGCTATTCAATGAACTTCTCTAAGCCTTTTACCAAGGCCAGCTTTCATGAGAATGTGACTGGAATAGTCACAGGCCCTGCACTAGATTTAGTCTAGGAGCAAAATTTTCATTTGCACTAGGCTCTGCAAATTATATGGCCAGTCCTGCACTTTTATTTAGTATTAACCCTTCTCTAACCTCTGTTTGTGGGCTCTCATGTTTTGCTTTTCTCTAATTACTAGCCTCTCTGCCGTGGCCTTCTAAGGTATTTTTCTTATGACAATGACTTTTCAAAGACCTAGGTTTTTATTTCTACTCTCAAGAACAACCCTGTGCAACATACTGTTTCCTGAGAATCTCAACTCTTTGAGAAATAGTTAGACTGTTACTGCACCACTGGTATTTTTTCCCATTTGATCACTTAATAAGACTAAACACTTATAAAAGGAGTATTTAACCATAGAGAAACTTTTGAAGTCCATTATATATAACAAAGTAGTTTGATAATTTATTTACAACTTTCTACATCTTCAAGTAGTTTTACCATGTTGTGAGAATGCATGTGTACACACAGCCTCTCACTCATATATGGAACCATCATCTTTCTCTTGGAAAAAGAGGAAAAAAATATTTTTATTGCTTCTTCAAACATATGGAAGTTTAGCACAATTCTAAATGTGTAACATAAGATTCAGGGGTACTGAAGTGTTAAGCAGAAGGTTTTGTATAGCAAGTCATACCAATGTATGTGTGGGGAGGTATATATAAGTATGTGTACAAAGGGATATGGATTACAGTTTGCATTTTCACTAAATATTTTCCAACACTTTAAAATACTTTCAAGACTAGAGAGGTTAAAAAAACACAAGTGTGTACTTACAGTGTAAATAGGAAAATAAAAATAATTTCACTAAGACTGAAGACTTGCTGAACTACCTAAGTTTTTCACTGTCTTATTAACTGACATATAGTAACTGGCTTTCAAAGTAGGTTGAACTGGGAGTGAGGTGCAATTAAGAAATGATTTATATTGGCCAAGCAATAAAAAGTTTTTTTAAAATCTTTACATAATCTTCATTTTTTTGTAGAGTATCCCAAAGATTAATGTTACTTCAACAAATGGAGAATAAACCTGAAGATCAAAACAAGGGAAGGGCCTCTCAGACACAAGCAGCTAAGGCTGCTTTACAAAGGAATGTTAGTCTTTTAAAGGTAAGATTCTCTGAATTAAACCTATTTTCCCAACTTTTGCAAAAATGTTTTAATTCAATTTCATTACTTTGATTTATGCAATTCCTTTGAGTTGATACACGACTATTTAAATTCATGTTAACTGGACAAGAAGCATGGTGTCTCACTTATTCAAATGAAAGCCTAAGCTTTGCTTAGGCTAATGAAAAATCAATCACTATAAAAAGAACTTGAAAGTCACCTCTGTGCAAGAATAAATACAAGTCATAGCTCCTGGGGACTTCCCTGGCAGTCCAGTGGTTAAGAATCCGTCTTCTGATGCAGGGGACGTGAGTTGGATCCCTAGTCAGGGAACTAAGATTCCTCATGCCCGTATCGCAACTAAGACCTAACGCAACCAAAAAAAAAAAAAGAAAAAAAAAGACATAGCTTCTATCTTCCATCTTCTTTTATTTGTAGGGAGATTCTGAAACATGATAAAGTACCTATAATATGCTCGAAACAATTTGATTTTGCCCTCCTGGGGCCACAGTCAATATACAGATTTCGTATCTAAGGTAACAGATTTCCCAGGATCTTCTCTGATGGTGATGGAGGAGGTGGTCAAAGTATGTGACTGCGCAGGGCCTCACCATTTGGCCAGTGTGCCCATTTGGAGTAAAATCATATGTGTAACATTTTTGGCTGCTTGCTGTACTTTGCTTCCAGAATTGTATGGCTTCATCCATAATTAAAACCCTAAAGTTTGCTTCCATTCGAGCTTCCAAGAGATCCTATGACTAAAACATTTGGTAGTAAGGCTATATTATTTAAGTTATAAAGCAGTGTTTTCAGTTTTTTATTGTTAAATATTTTCATCGATAGGCATGATGTAGTTCTCTTCTGTCCTCACTAGAGGATAAAGGAAGAGGAAAATTCAGTTATCTTCTCAGCTTCTGGCAGTTTGATCCACAGTAATTTAAGTCACAGCCATAGTGCTACCAAAGCATTCTATATTGCCATATGTCTTACTTGCCCAATGGTATTTGCAATATTTATTTTTAAATGGAAATATATAGGGTAATCTAGAAGTTGCTCTGAAAAGTCAGAAAATCCAAATTGGAAGTCTTCACCGCTTGCTTGCTACTTGTTACGGCAAGTGCAGGTAATATCGGTGAGTGCAGGTAATATTGTCTTCCTTTTAATGCCCAAGTATTTGACGAATGCCCAGCTCTTTACTCTTGAGCTAGTTCTGAGCAGAAAGTGAGGGTAACAAAATAGCTACAAGTTAGGTCCTTTGCATCAAGTAGCTTACAGGCTCTGTTCATGACCTAAAATATACATAAAATAGAGACCTTGTATGATCAAATGTTAATTACATGCTGTGGAATACTCAGCGCTTTGCTGTGTGCTCAGTCGCTCTGTTTTGTCCTACTCTTTGCGACCCCATGGACTGTAGCCCACCAGGCTCCTCTGTCCATGGAGATTTTCCAGGCAAGAATACTGGAGTGGGTTGCCACACCCTCCTCCAGGGTACTCAGCACTTTAGGAGTGTTAAAGTACTTAGTTAGCACTTTAGAAGTGTTAAAAACTCTTGGAGAGCTAGAATATTCTATGAGGTCTCAGAGAAGACGCTAAGCTAACCGGGAAGACATTCCATTGAGTTCTCAAGGAAAAGCCAAGACCAGAAGAAGAATGAATGGCCTATTAATGTTCATGGGATCCTAAGCTAACTGCCTTGGAAAGCTCCAGGAAACAGGCTGAATATATATTGTGAGACGAAATGAAGTTGAGACTTGGTATGTAGAGATAATATAGTGTTGTGAGCAAAACAACAACAACAACAAAAAACCAGCAAGACTTAAACATATGAAAGAGTTTTTAAGAAAGATTCACTTGCTATTTAGCAAAGTAATTTCAAAAATGGAGAGATTTAAGGAGGTAGCTAAGAAATCACTGTCATATCTAGAAGGAAGGTAATGAACCTAGTTTCATAGTCTTGAGAAACCAGTTTGGTATGGTGTTTTTTCCCTTAATTATCAAAAAAATATACTCTCATTATAAAAAAAAACTTGAAAGAGCAAAGATGGAAAACCTTCTATATCATCTGCTTGTCTAGAAATCAGTATATTTTTCTATATTTCCTTTCAGCTTTTTATAAACATTTTTTAACTCTCTTACATCCCAGGTAAAGTTAGAGACACAATTTCTCCCTGTTTTTTAACATGTGTGTTTAGTTGCTTTGAATAATTGGATATGCAACCTTTTTTTTTGTCCTTTCCCTCATATATAATTTTTATATACGAGGGATATAATTTTAGTGGCTCTCCCACAGAAGTTATTGTTAAGATAAATAGGACATGATTACAGAATTGAGCTGGGAAAGACTGTAAAAAGCATATAGCTTTAGATTCTCATCTTAAGTCTTTTTTGTTTTGTTTTGTTTTTTAGCATAAAAACTTTTCCCACAGATGTAAATTAAAGGTCTTCCCCGATGCTTAGTGGTAAACAACCCACTTGCCAATGCAGGAGATGCGAGTTCAACCCCTTGGTTGGGAAGATCCCCTGAAGGAGGAAATGGCCACCTACTCCAGTATTCTTGCCTGGGAAATACTATGGACACAGGAGCCTGGCAGGCAACAGTCCACAGGGTCACAAAGATTCAGACGTGACTGAGCACATGCAGTAGATACAAGCGGTCCTGCTTTGGCCCAAAGGCCTACAATCCCTTCCTTGACTCTACTGCCATGGCTCTAAAGAACTGGGGAAACCACTGATCTGGGCTAATCCCTTAATTTATAGAGATGAGAAAAACCATAATGTATCACTCCTAACATCCCTTTGCAAGAACAGATTAAACAGGATTTCCCGGGCAGTTCAGTGCTTAAGACTCTGCTCCCAATGCAGGGGGCACAGATTTGATCCGCAGTCAAGGAATACGATTCCCCCCGAACACACACACACACATACAGAAAGAGATTAAGTTATAGCAGGATAGGTACTTAAGTACCGAGTGCAATGGAAAATGGTGCCCTTAAAACCTGGTAGCACTCCTATAATATAGTAAACAAAATAAGGATGACTGTATACTGCCCATTATCTGACCTTATTCCCATGTTCTGAACAGTATCATGAACACTAAAAGGGCATGAGCTTTAAGAAAGAAAGATACAACACTAGCATCTTTCAATGACATGTCTTTATACTTAAGAGAAGACCAAGTTGTTTCAAAACTAGTATGAGTTGAGTAAAATTAATGGGTAAACCATAAACATATAAAAATCAATAGCAATCCTATGTATACAGGTGGAAAATAGAGATCACAATCACACTACCAATAAAATTATAAAATACATACTTGAGAATGCTCTTAACAAAGGATCTGCATGACTGCTATGAAGATAATTATTACACTTCAGTGGCAGTTTTAAGGGAAAACTTAAATGAAGACATAAGCCTTAATCCTGACTGGGGAAACTAGGATTTTTTTCTAAGTCATCTGTCACAAAATTATTTTTAGATTTAGTAAAATCCCAAGAAAAATTTTCTTTAGTTGCATTTGAATAAATAAATTAGCACAAATATCAAAGACTGCTTTTAAAAGGGGAATGAGAGTAATCCCATCAAAGATTCCAACTTAGTAAAAAATGTATATGAATCTAAGTAGTGAAGAAAATTCACAGTGAGGGTTTAGTCAGTAAATATCATAGAAGACAGTGGATTTTGAACCCTGGCTCAGTGATTTTTCTTCTGTTACCGTTAATACAATTAACTCTTATCTGCCTTTTAAAATCAAACATCAATGGACTTAGAAGCCAGAAAATATTTTATTTCTACAAATATTTCCATGATATAAACCACCCTCTCTCCCACCTTTCCCTCCACAAAATTTAGTTTAAACCCCAAAAGATGCTTTTTTGGTAACAGACATCCTCTTGTGAGACGGACCAACAGGACAGAGTGAGGAAGAATGAGAGTGTCCTCCAGCAGATTAGACATGAGGCCGGTGCTTTCCTTCAGGGACATCCTGGAAGCCTCCACGGGGCAGCTGGCAGTCAGAACTGCCACCCAGGATGGCCAGTACTCGCCGGCCCACGTGTCGCCTCTTTCCTCTCACATTTTCACTTTCCCTGATGCATATGTTTAACACATGTTTCTGTGTTCTTTGTACCAATGACCCTTGCACTTCATGCCTTTAATATCTTATTTTTTGTATCCCAGAAGTTGCCCCTCCAGCAGCTTAAAAGATTAAACCTAGCCCAGCCACAGCTCGATGGGGAGGGACGGATGTAGGCAGGGAGGAGGAAAGACAGATCTTGGTACATGATGCTTTGTGCTCCTTCCTCTTCCTATTTAGGAGTCAACTTATTTATACAGGCTCCCGAGTCATGCCATAGAGTAACAGTTATACCGTCATCCACTGGAAGCTTGCTTTTTAATTGCTATGAAAAATCTCACAACTATGCAAAAGAAGAAATAGAAGAATGTTTTCATGTACTTATCACCCACATTGAATCATTGTCAGAACACAGCCAGCTTGTTCTACCCCCTCACATCACTTTGAAGCTAACCTCAGACCAGAATTCTTTCACCTATAAATATTTCAGTACATCTCTTTATTTCAGTGTCTGTCACTAAAATATAAGGACTGTTTTAATCAAATTCAAAATGTCAGTGTCAACCTAAGAAATTAACAATAAACCCTCAAATAGCTAATCAGGTTCCAAATAAAAGTCAACTTGTAATTGATAGGTTTCCTGAATTTCTCACAGTACTCCCTGCTCTTTTATCCTCCCTTTTAATACATTTGTTAAAGGAACTGGGTCATTTGTCCTGTTGAGTTTCTGGGTATCGCTACTTCCACCACTGAGGTACTCATTTAACATGTTTCTCTGCTCCCCCTCATTCCTTTTAATATAATTGACAGATCTAAGTTGTGTTGTGCAACAGTAAAGCCACATATGTAATTTTAAATTTCCAAGGAACTAATTTTAATAATGTCAACCTAAACAGATTAAATAAAATGTTAAGATTTCAAACATATTTCAAATGTAATTGCTATTAAGAGTTAGTAAATATTTTATATTCTGTTTTCTTACTAGACCTTCAAAATTCAGTGTGTATTGTACATCACAACACATCTTAATTCAGACTTGTATATTTCGAGTGCTCAGCAGCTACTTGAGGCTAAGAAATATTCCATTAACAGTGCAGATTAGAGAGGCCTGAGTAGATTCAGATTCTGTGTTTTTGGGAAGAACACTTCCATAATGCCAGCTGTCTCTCTTTTTTTGGAATGTTAGGCATTGATGATCACTGCCTAAGTATACTCATTAGGGGTTATAAAAAGCAGTATTCAAATTCTTGTATTCCTTCTCATTCAACTGCTGATTAGTTACATTAAAAGACACTTGTCCTCATCAATTATTTGATTACACTGACATATATTTCATAGAGGAAAAAGCATGATGAATGCTTGATTCCATTTAGTTTTCAGAATAATAGGTTGGCTCTCTACTTTCCTGCAAAAGTGACCAATTGGTGTTGTTGGTTTTGGTTGTTTTTTATATTGTTTTGTGTTTTGTTGCTGTTGTTTTTTTAGGTGTCCTGGATTGGAAATGTTTCAATACATTTCAATATTTATTCCTATTCTCAACTTGTCCCATTTTTAACAAGTGGGAACCTCTTCAGACTAGCTCCTGAATGCCTCTGCTGCGATCTCAGCAGCATGACAGTCTCCTTTCTGTTCTGATGAGACATTGCAGGCTCATCATGTGCGTTTGTTGCTGAGACCCGGAGCAGCCACTGTTCCAAGGAGCCCTGGATCCTTTTGGTAGGAAATATGTTCAGAGCCCTCTGTCTGGGCAATGGTGGTATTTATTGTGTCTTTTTTTTTTTTTTTAAGATAAGAGCTATCAGAAATTCCAGGATTCCAGTTTGCAAGGCTTTTAACTTAAAATCATAGATTTTATACCTCCGACTTCTTTTTCTCAAATCCAAAATCTGTTCCCAAAGAAGTTTCCAACACCAGCACAACCACTTCTGTACCTTATATCCTGTGATCCAGCAACACTGTCACCATCCGTGTGATTATACAGAATGGTTTCCAGTAAGACGCTTTTACTAAGATTCTTTTTGTCCTTAGGGTGTATCCCACTAGGGGTGCTCACTCAAAATATTGTGTTCTAAGGTCACGTAATATATTTATTCTCTGTGTGGTTATGCCACCAACTAGAAAGCAGTTAGATCTGTTTATTTTCAGTTTGTAGGGACTGCTTTTTCAGTGGTTTTCTAACTGCATACAATTTTAAATGGTCTAGTGACAAGGCTATACAACAGGACAACAAGATAGTCAGGTAAATCTGGCCAACAAGCCCCTGTTCTCCTCTTTCTTCCTTTTCTTCCCCTACCCCCTTGGGTACTTTTTTCTTTTTCGTGTTTTTTTTTTTAAGTTTCTGATTTATACTCAGGATTCTTTGACCCTTCAGCCTGTATTTACTTACTGAATATTTCAGTACCTAGTACATACCCTGCACTTGTTAGAGTCTCAGATGCTTAAAGGTTATATGAGACATAGTCCTTTCCTTCGGCCAGCATATAGTGAAAAAGAAGGTTCTTATGTCGAAGGATTAAGATACAACTTGCTACAGAAGGCTGCCGTCAAATTGCTGAGATTCTGAGTCAGGCTAAGGAATGCCTGCTTGATCCTCTGTTTTGTGGGTACCAATTAATTTTTTTTTTTCAATTTAGGGGAGGACATATTGAAAGTAGTTTTTAGCAGAACTAATCAATTCCAAGTTATGAATGTATGAAAGTACAATATGGCCTAGGCATGAGTACAAGTAAGCATTAAGTATTTGTGGAATGAAGAAGTGGAATTAGAAGGCCACGGCATTAAGAATCACATGAAAAGGCCAGAGGAGACATCCTGAAAGAATAATATAGGGAGCGCTGAATTTTTAAATGGCAGGAATAAGAAGATGTGGAATTACACGATACAGCATAGGTATCTGAGTGGACAGAATTCCCACTAGTATACATTTAATACATTCAGTGGGAAAAGATGAGTTTAGTTTTATCAGGTTGAGAATTAAGGGCCAGGAAAGAAACTAGCCATCCGTCTACAATAATAATTGATACTAGATCAGAGACAATCTTGGAGGGAGAAAAAGTGAAAAGATGGGGCCAGATGTCTCAAATCTTAAGAAAGCCCACGCTGAGGATTAATGAGAGAAAAAAAAAGAGCCAGCCAAGGAGAAGAGGAGGAGCAGGAGTCCGAGAGGTGAGCGAAACATCGAAGGAAGTGAAATATGACTTGAGCTAAGGAAGTTCTCTCGAGGGGTGATAATCCCTGTCCAAATGCTGCAGAGATGACAGCTGGGTTCGGCGGACTTGGGCCTGCTTTTCCAGGCCATGCGTCCCTCTCCACCTGTCTGCTCTTTCCATTGCAAATCTGCTCTTCTCTACAAGATACTCGGTTTTCTTATTTTCTGATCTTTAAGAAAAATGTTTAATCTTGCTTATAGGTGTTAGTAGCACTTAGATCTCCCAGTTCAGGCAACTTTGGGGTTGTGAGTTTTGTTTGATTCCTAGATGTATAAAGTGGTTTTTCCAGAACCTTGTTGAATCTCGGTGTAAACAGAAGAGTTGGTATCCCCTGTCTGTTGTATCATTGACATCAAAAGCCCTCTAAGCCTGCGTGTTGGTCGTGAACTGCTGGTATGGGATAGACATGCGAATAGATGGGCTTTTTATCCCTAAATCGTTTTCTTTCCCCTTCAAATCACCTTCCTCCAGACAGCAGGTGCACTAATGGTTGTGCGACTTTGGGGAGTCCCTTTAGGGAATTTCCTGTTTTTCCCTTTTCCATTTCACACCCATTCCTTGCTCCCGCCGCTGCCATCTGCTATCTCTTTTCTCCTGTTCAGCGTTGGCTTCTTCACACCCCACTCCCACGCCCTTTTCCATCGCTCTCCTTCTGTCCAACAGCCCTGTACTCAGATCGCTCCTGTGCTTCTCCATGGAGCAGAGAACTTTCTCTTTTCTATCAACTTATTAAGCTGAGAGACAGCGTTTCCACAGCCTTCCCAGCAGTGGCCCTGTGAACTGGACAGACCTAACCAAGCAAGCGACGGCAGAGGTGCTGATTTGGGGAGAATTCACCACACAGGGCTTGAGTATCTCCGTAACGACTTGCAAAGTCATATGTTTCTGGGCATTAACTTTATGTATAGATCTAGATAAAATCGTTCCTGAAGTATGAATCAAGCTTAAATACTCTTGTGTTTCTACATCCATAAGAGAAAACATAAATATCTGCATGATGAAGTACTTAGTAACACACAGTGCTTGAATGCCATGAGCTGAAGGATATACTACCTCACAATAAAATTTGCCTTTGAGATTAGCTTAGAAACCTGGTACTAAAAATCTAAACAGCGTTGTGAAAGGTTCTTGTTGCAGAGTACTCAGTACCTCATGGACCTTTTAAATAGAGGGAATATTTGCCTATGTATGAAATTCAAATATGGAGTCCTGCATAAATGAACGGTGTGTCATTAATATCCCATGTGATGATCCAGACAGACCACAACTCTCTACTTTGAAGGTTAGCCTAGCGTGGGTCTGAGGATCTGATTGTTTTTAGTATCGGAATATTTGACTATTTTATCCATCTGGCTGTTTTTAAAGGATTTTAAAGCTAAGTCAGTCCTCTGAGCAGTTTTAGAGGAAGTTCTTTTTCCAAGAATTATTGGCATTTACTAACTACTTAAAATGAAAATGGCAGAACTTAGATGTACCACCCCCATCCCCTGCCTCTTATTTTAAAATAAGAAACGCTTCCTTCTCTATTTGCAACTGGTTAATTAAGCAGTGATCAGTTCTCTGTCAGCATCATCTCCATGAGTTAGTTAAACTGTGTATGCAGAAGAGAGATGAAGCAAGAGATTAGAAATATATAGATACTGCTATTAGAGGTGCTGTGTGTGTGTGTGTGAATGTTTTGAAAAATGCTTCTGTCTGTTTCAGGACATAGAAGCGGCAGAGAAGTCTCTCCAGACTCGAATGCATCCAGCTCTACCACCTGAGGTGGCTGCTCTCGAGGTGAGAATCTTAAGGAACAAATGTCCAACAAGAGAGCCTGTTCTGTCAGAAGTGCCTTTTAAGTGGCTCTGTGTACTTCCCAGCTTTCTGCATTCAAGAAAATACACCAAATGTATCTGATCTCTCTGTGTCCACAGTGCCATACCTTGTACGTTGTAGTAATCTGTAAGTATTTTGGTTTTAAAAAATTTTTTACGTCAAGTGAAAATTTTCTCAAGGCTTTGTGTCTTTTCACCAAGTCACTTAGAAACTACTTTCTTGTTAAATCCTAACAGAAAATATGCACTAAATCTTAAGATGACAGCCTCACCAAAATGCTTTTCCTGTTGGCTGATGTTACAAGTAACAGCTCAGTCTCTTCACCGAAAAATGCAACCAGCACTGTTTAAATGCATATTATCATGCAGTACAGCGCGGCTTTTGTCTGTTTGATTTTGCTCTGTTCAAGAACAGATTGAGAAGATGGCTGGCAAAAATAAACCATAGTTGGTATATGCATGTATGTGTGCTGAAAGGGAATTTGCTACATATAAAATAGTTTGACTATATTTTTAATGACCTTTATCTAAGTGCAGTTTTGCTTGCTGCCTAACCAAGGAGGTGAACAGACTCAAAAACGAAAGGCTGAGAATTTGCCCCACACTCTTCTGTGTCATCCAGGGTAATAAGAAAAGGCAGTGATCAAGGACAGAAAAAACTCCCGTTCAAAGTTGTGCCCTGGGCATGTCTTTTTCTTTGTTGAATTTTCCAATACCTTACCCTGGCCTGCACAGGGCCCACACAATAGGGGTTAATCCAGCCGTGAATGGCGGAGAAACACCCAACCACAGGCCTTGGCTGGTATTTTTCTTAGTCTCGCACAGCAGGATGGCCCCTGTTTTAAGTATGTCAGGCTACTTCTCAGACCACATGCATAGATGCAGAGATAAATGGAGTCCCTTACCATTTTCAGCTTTCAGAACTCCCGTTATCTTTTTTTTTTTTTAATGACAGTATTTTGTTTTTTTGGTCATGCAGCACATGGGATCTTAGTTCTCTGACCACAGGTCGAACCCAAGCCCCCTGTTGTGGAAGCGCCGCACCCTAACCACCAGACTGCTAGGAAGTTCCTCCCACCCCACCCCTTTTTACTGCTCAGAGTGTGTCCCCAATGCTAACTGTGATTGAATCTCCCAAGATGAGACCAATAGTGACGATCTCATATAAAATGCCCTCCTATGACACCGAGTTTTTGGCAGCTTACTTAGGACAGTCAACCAAGAAACCACCCAGCTCATGGACAGCGATCCAGTGATGCATTTGGAGCTTCTGGAGCTTAAAGACTGCTCCAGCCAAGGCAGAAACACAGCACCTCAATTTCCAAGTTATTTGAATTAAAAATAGCTAGGTGGTGTTGGTATTATTTTGTCATTATCCAAATAAGTGTGGGAAGAAACTACAGTTTGCCACATGAAGTGCTCTTCTAAAAGATAGAGTGGATACATATTTTTAATGTTTCTCCCTCATACAATTAAGGGGTTAATTCACCCGAATCCTGTTATCATCCTCTTTATATTTCAGTTCCTGATCTCATCCCAGGTCACTTCTTTTTCTGTTAATTCTAAAGCAGTTGTTCACAGTGAATCATTTCATTGTGGTAATTATAGTATGAGGAGTCATTTGGTATGGGATTAGAAACATTAAACAAGAACTTTTAATGATTTTGTGGCCATAAATGATACTACTGGGAATAATCACATGATTGGCCACAAGAGGGCGTGTAAAATCACAATAAAATTGTAAAACCTGTAATTCTGCCAGGCTCTGGTTTTACTGAGAAATTTGAAAATTAACACTAGTAAGTAGCCAGATTTTTTTTCTAAAATTAACATAAAATATTCTGCAGAGGAAGTGCATTCTACGTATGTGTGTGAGTGTCTGTGAGTGTGTGTGTACACGCACACACACACACTTAAGGGAATAAACATTTAGACTATTATGAAGAGCCAAGTTCAATTGCTTGATATGCTTTTTCACTTTTGGATGTTTCCCACCCCCCAGACTCTTTACTGGGCATCAGTAGAAGAATACATTCCCAAATGGGAGCAGTTTCTTTTAGGAAGAGCACCGTATCCTGCCTGTAGTGAAAATGGAAATGAAGCAGAAGATACCATTCCAAAGAGGGCGCAGCAATAGCTTCTCCACATAGTATTTCAGAAACCTGTCGAGTAAAGCTGTACATTAAAGAGCATTCAGGTCGCTGCGGGGACTTCAGGACTCAGAGAGATAGCCTCATCGCCTCCTCTGCGACAATGAAGGGTTGAGGATCTACCGGCAGCTTTCAGGTTCTCACCGGAAGATCTACTGCTATTTCAGTGCCATAAATTTGTTTTCTACCAAACCCATGGAAGTGTGTTAAAAGCTGATATTGGAAAATGGACTGTTGATTAAATAAGTTGCTGAGTGTTGTGTGCTGTTTTTTTTTTTAATCTAATCATATACCATGATTCTCATCTAAACAGTGAATATCAGATTAGACATTTTCTAGAATCTTTACTTTTCAGTTATTTTATTAAGAGGATAAGGCACAGGATCCAAGAGGTTTGCTTACATTTTAGTTTTTTAACAGGTGAAAAGACTATGACAACTGCTTTAGTGTAGTAACACTGAGTAGGAAACAGAGTCATAGGGTTTCGTCCCTCATAGATAACTGATCCTGTAAAAATTCTGGAAGAAAGAAGTGAACTGTTAAGCATTGAATAAGCAGCTAGTTTCAGGAGGCTCAGACTGGGTTCTGAAAAAAGAACTAGGAGAGCTGTGAATGGTCACTGGATTTTGAGTTGATTTTAAAGATCGCCAACCTGTGAATACAAGTAACTCCTCTCTTACCTTTTCACCTTTAAATCTACCCTTCCCTCTCCCTTCTATTTTTGTTATTTCTCAAACAACTGTCAGTCAGAAAGCTTTGGGTCACAACCCTGAATAGCTCTGAGACTGTTCAATCCACCGCTACTGGAGAGCTCAAAAAAAAAAAAAAAAAAAAAAATTCTAATTTTTCTAATTATACAAGCAGCTCCTGCTTAGTAAAGGGAGTCCACATCATTTTGAATTCCAAACCAGTTTGTGGTTTTAGAAGATGACAAGAGGACAGGCTGGAAAAAAAAATCCATTGTGCTGATAAGTTCCTTTACACTGCCATCTTGGAAATATCCTGTTGAGTGGGTGTTGGTGTGGGTAACAATAATGTTGTTTTCATAATATGTGCTGGCAGATGAGCACACTTCTCTACAGTGTTAACAGTTGTAATTAAGGAATAAACAGCACAGAGTGTCAGTCCGATGACAATTTCATCTATAGTGTCATAATACAAAATGTCACAAAATATTAGAACTGTTACATAACTATAAAAAGGATCGGCTTAAAAGCCGAAAGCCCTTTAAAAAGCAAGACAGAAAGGAAGAAAAAAGAAAACTGGCATAGAGACCAGAACAATTTTATACCTTCTCAAGAATGTTCTGTCACGAAAATAAATTGATATATATTTTTTTTCCCCTGTTACATTACAGTTTGGTTTCTAGCCATCCAGTTGATTTAGCAGGAGAATGCAGGGCTTTTTAGCAGCTTCAAATTGGTAAACAGATTTAGATGTAGTAGGGAGAACATGAGGAAGTTTTTTTTTTTTCTTAACATCCAATCTTTCCCAGCATATGCACATAAGAAGGTGAATGAAGCAATGTGAAACTTATTTCTCTTTAGTCAAGTGAAAAAAAAAAGGCTAAACATTTGTTGAGATGGTAAAATATTGTGTCAAGCAAGTAGGCACATTCCAAAATTAAACAGTGGTTGATACGTGATCGTCCTCAAATATTTGAGCATTACGCTTCCTTTGAGTTCTGGAAATTAAATCACCAGTAGGTTAGATTAAAATACAAAATGAATAGCAATGTAACCATCTCAGAAAAGGTTCAGGCTTTTTCTCCCCCAAATTGACTAACTTGCTAAATCGTGTTTTTTAAAAGCCTAAGTTTAATGTTCCCTGGGTTATGATTTAGGGCAGAGGGGAAGGGATTTCTGGGCTTTGACTGTTCATTTCCCCCATTTCTAGTTACTACCTCAACAACTCCCAGAGAGGACTTTATTCCTGGCCCCCATAGAGCTTTTCCCCAGTCCCCTCCTTGTAGACTGGAACAGATTGCACCACATGGTGTATGTTAAAAAAAAAAAAAAAAAATTCCCAAAGGGACCTGGATACCCCCATTAAAGGGCGTTATATTCCTCATGTCAAATTAGCTTTAGATAGGAATTTCTAAATATTTTTTTTTCTGTAAGGAGGGGAGAAATACCGTATCTACTACAGATTTTGTACATAATTAGTAGGAAAAAGACAAGGAAAAAGAAATGTCATCCATTGAGTCTTTTTCCTCTCTATTCAGTGCCCTTACATATTTTGTATATCCACTAGTCTTTATGTAAACTATGAGTTTCTTTTTTTCTTCAGAATAATGGGGTTTTCTAAATAAAGCTTGTTCCAAGAATTTTTCATAGCCTTTCTTGAGTTACTGCAAATGCATAAATATTCAAACCTCATTTTCTGCTGAAACACTTCTAGTGTATGATATTATTAAGCTAGAAAATGCTAACGATCAGAAGGAGCTGCAGTTTTTCTCCAAAATATTAATTTTCCTAAAGTACTCAGGAAAAAGCCTAATACTCTGGAAACCAGACATCTGCTCTTTCCCACGCGTAGGGAGCAGTGTGAATGAAAGTGATGTCATAAGGACAGTTTTTCTCTGCCTTCTGTACAAGGTGTTTTAACTTGCTAGGTTAAGATTTAGATAAGAATTAAAATAATCTTTAACAGTCTTTACCATTTTGTGTTCTCTGCTTCATTCTCCTTTTTCTATTAAAAAAGGTGTGTGGGTATATTTATTTTTTGATTCAAAATTAAATTTATTTGGAGGTTATTTTGTCACTTTTGAGGCAACTGGAGACAGACTAAGGGTAGAGTGAGGAATATTTATGTGAAAAACCAGGGCACACAATCATTAATTTTAGACAGGAGGAAGATATTAGCATGAAACCCACACTACGGTGGGTTCTATTGTGTAAAATTTAATGCACAAGGCCATGAATGTGTCTTATCTACAAAATACATTCTTTTCCTTCCTAAGTCTATTGTCTTTTTACTCTAAGCCAATTCACATCCTTTTATTTTTATTTTTTTTAAAAGAAATCCTCTTGTTTAGAAAAAAAGTTCTAAATCTCCCTGAAGAGTTTTCCCCCGCTTTTCAAGAATTGCCCAAACATAATACCTATATGACTTAAAACATCCTTCATTTAAGTAGTCTATTTTGACTCTTCCACTTTAATTAGGATAGTAAGTTTGTTTTTAAGAGTTGCTGACCAAAATCTCTTCAGAGAAGGTAGTAACTAGATGGTGAATTCAAACAGTAAAAGAAAGTCTGTGGAAAATATGGAGAAGGTGAAGAGGAGAGAAATTTGAGAAAAAGCTTCAGACTGAAACAAGAAAGTGTGTCTGTGCCTCTCTGTTTGCTGGTGTTTTTGTTTCTAATTTAGAAGTCAATTTGTCTACATGGGAAATTTAATTCCCTACTGCTAATAAGAGAACAGTTAGAGTTTCCTGGGACAAACATGGGGACATGTCAAACTTCAGCAATTATGGAGAGGACTGGTTTGTGAATTTGACACCTGGCATTGTGATCCCCCTTTCTAACTGGAGCTGAGATTACATCCTTACTAAAATTCAAGACAAGGAAAACCAGTCCAACAAAAAAGAGGCTAAAAAATGCTTCCGGACATCATTTTACCTCTCAGAATCAAGTTTCCTTGCTTACAAGAAAAAGGACTGGGTTTCCAACACTAATAATGTTTTAAAGTTCTTGCTATTTTAAAAACTCTAATTTGTGTCTCAGGCAGAGTCTGAGACTGTTAAAGTAGTAGCCTGACCACAGTGCAAATCAATAAAAAGCTGCAGAAAGGAAACAATAAAGGGTTCTTATTTTAGAAAGCAGGAATGAAGTTGTTCTCATCTTGACAACTATGATCCAACTGGATCATTTAACCTCCACCTTTACAGTCAAAGGTTTTTTTTTTATTACTCTTTAATAAGTCTAAGTTATCAATATTGAAAAGTTTCTGATGTTTTACATAATACCACTTTGGAGACAATACTAATAAATTAGAAGGAAGCAAACTTCCACTTATTTTGTCTGGTCTACCTCTGGCTTCTTTCATCTCCCAATAATTATTTTTCATACCTTGTCTCTTTATACATTTACAAGGTCTATAATACTTACAAACATATTTTTGTACTAGAATGTTTTACTCCAGGAAAACAAATACTGAGTTATTCAAAAGAAGCCAAATCTAGAGCCTTTTAAAATGATATCCAGTAAACACAATGGTGGATAACACTTGAGCATCATTCATCCATTCCCTAGATCTTACTGCCTGCCTACTGTGTAGTAGGCACAGTTCTAAGCACCAAGAACAGAGCAATAAACAATACAGCCAAAAAACAACAAACCTGGCATGGAATTTACATTCTGGAGTGGGCAATGGGTGGAAGGAGTTGAAGATAGTGAAACAAAAAAGAATACATTATCTTTAGATGAGGATAATGTCTAATAATGTATGAACTTCTAAAATGCCTTCTCTATGGAAAAAAAAAGAAAGCAAATGTCATAGTTTCACAGAAAATATGACTGGAATAGAGACTCCCCGCACCCCCACCCACAGATCTTGAGTTAGGGTTGTCCAGTGAAGCAACATTTCCACTGCTACTAATTTGGAAGCGATGTAATCTTAATGGATAGGGAGGTGGTTGTTGAAACATACCATCTACCAGGACGTAATCATGAATAGAAAACCTGAACAAACCAATAATAAGGAAATTGATCAGTAATCAAAAACCTCCCAACACAGAAAAAAGCCCAGGACCAGATGGCTCCACTGGTGAATTCCACCATGTATTTAAATAAGGTTGATTTAAATAATCAAACTCTTAAAAAAAAAATATATATATATATATTAGTGGAGGAAACATTCCAAAACTCATTTTACAAGGCCAGCATTACCCTGATATCAAAGACAGATAAGGACACTACAAGAAAAAACATAACAAAAACAAAACTTAGACCAATATCCCTGATGAACACAGAGACAAAAATTTTCAATGAAATATTAGCAAACTGAATTTGCCAACACATTAAAGGGATCATACACCCTAACCAAATGGGATTTATCCCTGTGACACAGGGATAGTTCAACAAAAACATCAAAAGTGTGATCTTGTATTCATGCTCAGTCACTCAGTCGTTCCCAAATCTTTGCAACCCTGTGGACTGTAGCCCATCAGACTCCTGTGTCCCTGGAATTTCCCAGGCAAGAATGCTGGAGTAGGTTGCCATTTCCTACTCCAGGGGATCCTCCTGAATCAGGAATTGAACCTACGTCTCTTGTGGTTCCTGCACAGCCAGGCAGATTCTTTACCATTACACCACCTGGGAAGCCCCCAATAAATGTAATACATCACATTAACAGACTGAAAGATATATATATATATATATATATATATATATATCTCATCATGACAACAGATGCAGCAAAAGTATTTTACAAAATCCTTTCATGATTAAAAATCCTCAACAAACTGGGTAGAAACCGTAACATAATAAAGGCCGTATATGATAAACTGACAGCTAACATCATACTCAATGGTGAAAGATTGAAAGCTTTTCATCTAGGATCAGGAACAAGAAAAGAATGTCCACTCTCGCTACTCTATCTAAACATAGTACTGAAATTCCTAGCTAGAGCAATGCTGCAAGACAAAAGAAAAAAGGCATCCAAATCAGAAAGGAATAGGTAAAACTGTCCTTATTTGTACATGATATGGTCTCTATATATATGTGTGTGTGTGTGTATATATATACATACAAACACAATTTCTAAAGACTCAACCAAAAAAGTGTTAGAACTAATTTATGAATTCAGTAATCAGTAAATGCAGGATATAAAAATAAACACACAAATTAATTGCATTTCTATACATGAACAGCATATCTGAAAAATTAAATAAAATTATCCAATTTGCAACAGCATCAAAAATAATAAAATACTCAGAAATAAATTTAACCAAGGAAGTAAAAGATTGAACAATGAAAACTATAAGATTTTGGTGAAAGAAACTTAAGAAAACACAAATAAATGGAGAGCTATTCTATGTTCATGCATCAGAAAAATTATTTAAAATGTCCATACTACCCAAAGGCATCTATAAATTTGATGCAATCCCTATAAAAATTCAAATGGCATTTTTCACAGAAAATAAAGAAAACAACCCTAAAGTTTTTATGGATCCACAGTTCAGTTCAGTTCAATTGCTCAGTCGTGTCCAACTCTTTGTGACCCCATTGACTGCAGCATGCCAGGCCTCCCTATCCATCACCAACTCCCGGAGTTTACTCAAACTCATGTCTATTCAGTCGGTGATGCCATCCAACCATCTCATCCTCCGTTATCCCCTTCTCCTCCCGCCTTCAATCTTTCCCAGCATCAGGGGCTTTTCAAATGAGTCAGTTCTTCATATCAGTGGCCAAAGTACTGGAGTTTCAGCTTCAGTATCAGTCCTTCCAATGAACACCCAGGACTGATTTCCTTTAGAATGGACTGGTTGGATCTCCTTGCTGACCAAGGGACTCTCCAAGAGTCTTCTCCAACACCAGATCAAAAGCATCAATTCTTTGGCACTCAGCTTTCTTTATAGTCCAACTCTCACATCCATACATGACTACTGGAAAAACCATAGCCTTGACTAGATGGACCTTTGCTGGCAAAGTAATGTCTCTGCTTTTTAATATCCTGTCCAGGTTGGTCATAACTTTTTTCCCAAGGAGCAAACATCTTTTAATTTCATGGCTGCAGTCACCATCTGCAGTGATTTTGGAGCCCCAAAATATAAAGTCTCTCACTGTTTTCATTGTTTCCCCATCTATTTGCCATGAAGTAATGGGACCAGATGCCATGATCTTAGTTTTCTGAATGCTGAGTTTTAAGCCAACTTTTTCAGTCTCCTCTTTTACTTTCATCAAAAGGCTCTTAAGTTCTTCTCTTTCTGCCATAAGGATGGTATCATCTGCATATGTGAAGTTACTGATATTTCTCCCAGAAATCTTGATTCCAGCTTGTGCTTCATCCAGCCCAGCATTTCTCATGATGCACTCTGCATATAAGTTAAATAAGCAGGGTAACAATATACAGCCTTGATGAACTCCTTTCCCGATTTGGAACCAGTCTGTTGTTCCATGTCCAGTCTAACTGTTGCTTCTTGACCTGCATACAGAATTCTAAGTAGGCAGGTCAGGTGGCTTGGTATGCCCATCTCTTCCAGAATTTTCCGCAGCTTATTGTGATCCACACAGTCAAAGGCTTTGGCATAGTCAATAAAACAGAAGTAGATGTTTTTCTGGAACTCTCTTGCTTTTTCAGTGATCCAGTGGATGTTGGCAATTTGATCTTTGGTTCCTCTGCCTTTTCTAAATCCAGCTTGAACATCTGGAAGCTCATGGTTCACGTATTGTTGAAGCCTGGCTTGGAGAATTTTGAGCATTACTTTGCTAGCGTGTGAGATGAATACAATTGTGCAGTATTTTGAGCATTCTTTGACATTGCCTTTCTTTGGGACTGAAATGTAAACTGACATTTTCCAGTCCTGTGGCCACTGCTGAGTTTTCCAAATTTGCTGGCATATTGAGTGTAGCACTTTCACAGCATCATCTTTTAGGATTTGAAATAGCTTAACTGGAATTCCATCACCTCCACTAACCCACTTGACTTCGCATTCCAGGATGTCTGGCTTTAGGTCAGTGATCAGACTATTGTGATTACCTGGGTCATGAAGATCTTTTTTGGATAGTTCTTCTGTGTCTTCTTGCCACGTCTTCTTAATATCTTCTGCTTCTGTTAGGTCCATACCATTTCTGTCCTTTATTGAGCCCATCTTTGCATGAAATGTACCCTTGGTATCTCTAATTTTCTTGAAGAGATCTCTAGTCTTTCCCATTCTGTTGTTTTCCTCTATTTGCACTGATCATTGAGGAAGGCTTTCTTATCTCTCCTTGCTATTCTCTGGAACTCTGCATTCAAATGGGTATATCTTTCCTTTTCTCTTTTGCTTTTCACTTCTCTTCCTTTCACAGCTATTTGTAAGGCCTCCTCAGACAACCATTTTGCCTTTTGCATTTCTTTTTCTTGGGGATGGTCTTGATCCCTGCCTCCTGTACAATGTCATCACGAATCTCCGTCCATAGCTCTTCAGGCACTCTGTCTATCAGACCTAATCTGAATTTGGCAATAAGGAGTTCATGATCTGAGCCACAGTCAGCTCCTGGTCTTGTTTTTGTTGACTGTATAGAGCTTCTCCATCTTTGGCTGCAAAGAATATAATCAATCTGATTTGACCATCTGATATTGACCATCTGGTGATGTCCATGTGTAGACTCTTCTCTTGTGTTGTTGGAAGAGGCTGTTTGCTATGACCAGTGCATTCTCTTGGCAAAACTCTATTAGCCTTTTCCCTGCTTCATTCTGTACTCCAAGGCCAAATTTGCCTGTTACTCCAGGTATTTCCTGACTTCCTACTTTTGTGTTCGAGTCCCCTATAATGGAAAGGACATCTTTTTTGGGTGTTAGTTCTAGAAGGTCTTGTAGGTCTTCATAGAACCATTCAACTTCAGCTTCTTCAGCATTACTGGTCGGGGCATAGGCTTGGATTACTTGATATTGAATGGTTTGCCTTGGAAACGAACAGAGATTATTGTGTCATTTTTGATATTACATTCAAGTACTGAATTTTGGAGTTCTATAGTAATTAAGACAGTATAGTAAAAAAATGAAAATAATAACAGATACATGGACCAAAGAAACAGAATCAAGAGTTCAGAAGTAAACCCTCACATAAACAGTCAACTAATATTTCATAGAGGAGCCACAGACACTCATGGGAAAGGTTAGTCTTTTCAACATATGGTAAGAAAACTACATAACCACATGACAAAAAATGAAATTGGACTTTAACACCACTCACAAAAATTAACTCAAAATGGGTTAAAGACCTAAACATAAGACCTAATAAAACAAAACTCCTTGACATTGGTCTTGGCAATGATTTTTTAGATACAACACCAAAAGCAGAAGCAGTAAAAGCAAAACAAACAAGCATGACTACATCAAACTAAAAAAACTTCACAGAAAAACAAATAATGAGCAAGATGATGAGGCAAACTACAGGAGAAAATATTTTCAGACCATATAATGAATAAGCGGTTAATATCCAAAATATATAAAGAAATCACACAACTCAATAACAACACCACCAATAATAAGCAATGCTGTTAAAAAAAAAAGAGGAACTTAGGACATTTTCCCAAAGAATGTATCTAAATGGACAAGAAGTACATGAAAAAGTACTCAACATCACTAGTCATCAGAGAATCTAAACAAAAAATGAGGTATCTGTTAGAAGGGCTAGTATCAAGAAAAAACAAACACACACACACAAAAAACAAATGTTAGGGAGAGTATGGAGAAAAAGGAACCCTTGTAGACCACCGGCAGGAATGTAAGTTGGTTCAGCCCCTATGAAAAATAGTTTGGAGGTTCCACAAATTACAATCACCATAGGATCCAGAAATCCCACTTGGGGTACATAGCCAAAGGAAGTGAAAATAGAATATCAAAAAGACAACTACATTATTCACTGCAGCATTATTCACAATACTCAAGATAGGAAACAAGCCAAGTGCCCATCAAGAGATGAACGGATAAAGAAAACATGGTAAAAGAAACATGAATATGTATAACTGATTCACTTTTCTGTATACCTGAAACTGGTGAAACACTGTAAATCAACTATATACCAATAAAAAAAAAATAGTTATCAACAGGGACCTACTGTGTAGCACAAATAACTCTATGCAATACTTTGTAACAACCTAAATCGGAAAAGAATCTGAAAAAGAATAAATACATGTATATGTATAACTGATTCATTTTGCTGTACATCTGAAACTAACAGAACACTGTTAACCAACTATATTCCAATATACAATAAAAATTAAAAAAAAAGAAAATGTGGTATACACTGGAATATTATTTGGTCATAAGAAGGAAGGAAATCCTGTCATTTTTGACAACATGAATGGACCTTGAGGATGCTATTCCAAGGGAGATAAGTCAGATAGACAAAGACAAATATTGTATGATATCATTCCTATTCAGGATCTTCAAAAAGCCAAACTCATAGAAACAGACAGCAGAATATGGTGGCTGGGGCTTGGGGGAATTAGAAAGATGTGGAAGATGAATGAGTTCTGGAGATCTAATGCAGAGCATATTGATTACAGTCTGTAATATAGTACTCAATACTCCAAAACTAGTGAGAGTCTAGATCTCAAATGTTCTCATCACACACAAAAAGAAGCAATAGTTATGTGACAGGAACTAAAGTTGTTAGCTAAAGCTACAGAGGCACTCACAAGACAATAAATAAATGTATCAATTCAACATGTACATCTTAAATGTATACAAGGTTACAGTATATCTTAACTTTGAAATGTGGCTTATCCATAAAATAGAATATTATTTGGGAAGGAAATTCTGACACATTCTACCAAGTGGAGGAACCCTGAAGATGTTAACTGAAACAAGCCAGACAGAAAAGGACACATATCCTATGATGCAACTTGCATAAGATACCTAAAGAAACCAAACTCACAGAGACAGAGTAGAGCAGCTCCCAGCAGTGGTTTTGTGTCTGTGAAATTCCTTATAAACAACATTCTAGCCCCAAGTCTGCCACTAACTGCCACTCCGTTTCCTCAGTGGTTGGAATGAGAGCTGTGTGGTACAGCAGAGCTTTCTGCGATGGTTGAAATGTCCCGTGTCTGTGCAGTCCAACGGGACAGCCGCTAACCACACGTGGCTATGAGCATTTAAAATGGAGCTAATGCCCCTGAGAAGCTAAATTTTTATTTAAGGTTAAATTTGTAGAAAAAAAAACTTTAAATATGTCTGTAATAACTTTTAACTGTTTTATGAAATCTAAATAGAAATCAAGTATTTCCCATGAAAATTTCATACCCAAGTGCAGATGTTCTATCAGTGTAAAATATACACTGGGTTTCAAAGACAGTATGAACAAAGCAATGTTCGTATCTTGTTAATTTTTGTATTGATGACATATTGAGATACTTTCAATACAATGGGTTAAATGTAGTACTAAAATTAATTTCACTTATTTCTTTTAATTTTTTCTAAAGTAACTGCTAGAAAATTCAAAGTTCCATATGGGTCTTACAATATATTTTACTGAAGAGTATTAAACTAGACAATTTCTCAGAGCCACAGCAATTCCCTGAATCAGGAGCTTTATAAACGTTTCCTAAAATCCACTCTAATATTTAAGAACAAAGACAATAATTACTGAATTTGGGGGGAAACTTAAATAGTTAATAGGACTTCCCCGGTGGCTTAGATGGTAAAGCGTCTGCCTACAATATGGGAGACCTGGGTTCAATCCCTGGGTTGGGAAGATCTCCTGGAGAAGGAAATGGCAACCCACTCCAGTACTCTTGCCTGGAAAATCCCATGGATGGAGAAGCCTGCTAGGTTACAGTCCATGGGGTCTCAAAGAGTTGGACATGACTGAGAGACTTTATTTACTTACTTTTAAATAGTTAATGGACATTTCATACTTCTAACACTTCACAAGGTAAGTGAAAGTTTTTTAACAGCTTCTGCTGCTAAGTCACTTCAGTCGTGTCCAACTCTGTGTGACTCCATAGATGGCAGCCCACCAGGGTCCCCCGTCCATGGGATTCTCCAGGCAAGAACACTGGAGTGGGTTGCCATTTCCTTCTCCAATGCATGAAAGGGAAAAGTGAAAGTGAAGTTGCTCAGTCGTGTCCAACTCTTCGTGACCCCATGGTCTGCAGCCTACCAGGCTCCTCGGCCATGGATTTTCCAGGCAAGAGTACTGGAGTGGGGTGCCATTGCCTTCTCCAATGCATGAAAGTGAAAAGTGAAAGTGAAGTCGCTCAGTTGTATCTGACTCATAGCGACCCCATGGACTGCAGCCCACCAGGCTCCTCCATCCATGGGATTTTCCAGGCAGGAGTACTGGAGTGGGGTGCCATTGTTTTCTCCATTTTTAACAGCAGAGGAGAATATTGTTTTATCCTCACAATTTTATTTAGACACATTCATTTTTAGAATCTTGAGTCCAAATACAGTGTCTAAGAGATACAGATGTTCAGTAAATATGTTGCATCAATATTAAATCGAGGACTAGCATTTTGACCAGACTTTTAATTAAGGTACATTTGATGAGATTATTATTATTCAAGATCAAATGGCATGAAGCCTCAACCCAGATAAAATAATTTTGCATTGGTTTTCCTATGGTACAAGGTAAAAAGAAGTTGACTACTGAAATCAAAGCTCTGTTTTTCCTCAGAACAACTTAGTAATCATTGGAAGCAATATTAATACTTGGTGATAACAGCATCTTTTATAGGAAAAGTACATTACTGACAATTACTATTAATCCTCAACTTACAGATGGTGAAATGGAAGGACTGTCACTTAATGCCACATTAAGTGACAGTCTAAGTCACATCAGGGGTTCTCTCATCATACCTGGGTACTCAGCACTGTTAGTGTTCTTTCCCATTCCCATTCCCACACCTCCAGGTTCTTCAGAGGAACCATAGAGAAGCAATTACCAGTTAAAATTAAGTGGAAAGGAAACACTGTTTTCACAAAGCACATATTTCAACTTCATAAACTAATAAATAGTCTGAGTCCAAAAAGGAATTAACATCATTGTCACTCACTAGTGAAAGGCTTGGAGAAGGCAATGGCACCCCACTCCAGTACTCTTGCCTGGAAAATCCCACGGACGGAAGAGCATGGTGGGTTGCAGTCCATGGGGTCGCTAAGAGTTGGACACGACTGAGCGACTTCACTTTCACTTTTCACTTTCATGCATTGGAGAAGGAAATGGCAACCCACTCCAGTGTTCTGGCCTGGAGAATCCCAGGGATGGGGGACCCTGGTGGGCTGCCATCTATGGGGTCGCACAGAGTTGGACACGACTGAAGCGATTTAGCAGCAGCAGCAGCAGCAGCAGTGAAAGTCTCTGAGCAAAGACCTTTGCATTAACCTTTATTTGAAATTACCTTTTTTTTAAAAAAAAGCAGATACACCAGGTTCTTGAAGTGTCTTACTCCGCTGGCATGGCAATACCAATGTCAGGAGGTATGGTGCTGTTTTTGTATCAACTCTGTAACTGCCTGCTCATCTAATGGAACATATTTTCTTCATCCACTCCCCTACAATGCTCATCCAATTCAGACTCTTCTCTAACTAGAACAAAGCCTCCTTTATCTCATCCCCCCTTTCAAAATGGAATTCGGAGTGAAATTCAATTCAAAAAATAATTATTACTGAGACCCAGAATGGCCTAAGATTACAGAGGAAGATCAACAACATGGCTGCCCCAGAGCCTCTTGTCTTTAGGGGAGTCACCTGGAGAGAGACAGATAAAGTGGAGAGTGATAAGAAGACCATGGTGGGACTTCCAATGCAGTCTGAGGAATGGCAGGGGTGGTGGGGGTGATAGGCGTGGAGCTATGGAAGCTGGGAGAGAGAAGAAACCAGGGCTACATTCTAAGCAGCTCTGAGTAGAAGAGCAGAAATTGGCCAAGGCACTTCCAGCCTTCAGAGAGCAGAGAAGCAAAGGCCACAGCTCTCTCACTGTACCCAACCTTTGTAAATGTGGGGATCTCCACTTCATCACGTGATTTCTTCCCCAGCTCTCTCTCCACTGAGACTTCTCAAGTAAAGTCACGATTGTCCTCTGTCTCACCAAGTCCAACGTGTGTCCTAAGCATGCATCTTCCTCAATCTTTTAACAGCATACAATACATTCCCTCTCTCATTCCTGAACTCCTTCTCCTGGTTTCCAGAGCCCTGGCAACCCTGTCTACTGTCTTCTCCTTCCGAGTCCCTGCCTCCAGATACTGGAGTAGCCCTCAGCTCTTTCTCTGACCCTCTTCTTCTTTCTATTCCTCCAGTGATAACATCCAGTCTGTTGTATTAAGCATGCTCCCTTACGGCTAGTGCTAGTGTTCGTCACTTAGTCGTGTCCGACTCTTTGCGATACCACGGACTGTAGCCCACCAGGCTCCTCTGTTCATGGAATTCTCCAGGCAAGAAAACAGGAGTGGGTAGCCATTTCCTTCTCCAGAGCATCTTCCCAATCCAGGAATCAAACCAGGTCTCCTACATTACAGGCAGATTCTTTACCATCTGAGCCACAGGAAAGCCCATTAAGGGGACTACTCTCAAATATATACTCCCAGTTTGGATTTTTTTTTTTTTTTAGTTTAATACCAATTCAACACCTACAGCTATTAAGTTGTGGCAAAAGTAATTGCAGCTTTAGCACTGTTGAAATTTGCTTTTGATATTGGAATACATTCTTAAATAAATGTGGTTATGTTACACATTATTTAATGCACATTTCTTGCTTTATGGGTTTTTTTTGGCTGCTGACTTATTACTTGTTGTCTATTTTATATTTATTTTAGACTATGGAAATGATGTTAGACAAAAAGCAAATTCTAGCAATTTTCTTGAGTTCAAAGTGGGTTGCAAAGCAGTGGAGACAATGCATTTGGCCCAGGAACTGCTAATGAACATACAGTGCAGTGGTGGTTGAAGAAGTTTTGCAAAGGAGATGAGACCCTTGAAGATGAGGAGCGTAGTGGAAGTTGACAATAACCACCTGAGAGCCACCATCGAAGCTGATCCTCTTACAACTACATGAAAGTTGCCAAAGAATTCAACACCAACCATTCTACGGTCATTCAGCATTTGAAGCAAATTGGAAAGGTGGAAAAGCTCCATAAGTGGGTGCCTCATGAGCTGACTGAAAATCAAAAAATATCATTGCTTTGAAGTGTCATCTTCTCTTATTCTATGCAACAACAAGGAACCATTTATCTACCAAATTGTGTCATGTGATGAAAAGCGGATTTTATACAACAACCAGCAATGACCAGCGCAGTGGTTGGACTAAGAAGAAGCTCCAAAGCAGTTCCCAAAGTCAAACTTGCACCAAAAAACTCATGGTCACTGTTTGGTGGTTTCCTGCCTGTCTGATCCACTACAGCTTTCCGAATCCTGGCAAAACCATTACATCTGAAAAGTATGCTCAGCAAATCAATGAGATACATTGAAAATGGCAACACCTGTGCCCGACACTGGGCAACAGAAAAGGCCCAATTTTTTCCCATGACAATGCCTGATCACACATCACCACACCACCAACACTTCAAAAGTTGAACGAATTGGGCTACAAAATTTTGCCTCATCTGCCATATTCACGTGACCTCTTGCCAACTGACTACCACTTCTTTAAGCATCTGGACAATTTTTTGCAGGGAAAAACACTTCTACAACCAACAGGGTGCAAAAAATGCTTTCCAAGAGTTCATCAAATCCCCAAGCACAGATTTTTACACTACAGTAATAAAGTTATTTCTTGTTGGCAAATATGTGTTGACTGTAATGGTTCCTATTTTGATTAATGAAGATGTGTTTGAGCCTAGTTATAATGATTTAAAACTCATGCTCCAAAACTGCAATTACATTTGTACCAGCCTAATAGTAGGCATGTCAAATGTGACATTTCCTAGAGCTCTAGATTTGTCCCTTCAAGCCTGCTCCCCTTGCAAGTCTTCTCTACATTCTAAGTGTCATCAGCATCCTCGAGTAGCTCACATCCCTCTTGGAGTTACCCTCATCTCTTCTTTTTCCCCCTCAAACCATACATACACATGTATCATCCACCATCATCCATCAGCCACTCATGCCAGCTCCCACCTACAAAATACATCCTGTATGTCACTCTTCCTCACGACCTCCAATGCCATGATCCCAGACACGCTTGCCTGGGTGTCTGCAATACTTGCTGCAATACACACTTGACTGTTCTCCAAGCTGCCACACTTGTCCCTCTTCCCACCACCAGAGTCACCTAAATAACACTGTCCCAGCCGCAAACCTCATACCCTGGAAATACAAGCACCTTTATCGTGGACCTCAATGTCCTTCATGATTTGGATCCCGCCTTCCTCTGTGACATCATTTCCTGCAGTCTGCCCCTTGGTCTCTGGGCTCCAGCCACACCATCATCCCTCCGAACCCTCACTTTCACCTCAGCGCGTCTACACTTGCTGATGCATCTCCTGGGACGGCTCTTCTTTCCCTCACTGCATTCAGGTCTTTGCTCAGACCTCCCCTCTTAGTAAAGGCCTTCATGGCCACCTTCTCCCTGCCTTTACAACCTTCATTACTTTGTTCACCTCATCGTCACAGGACATGACATTGTGCCACATACCCTTAATATGTTGTCTCTTTCTCCCACTGAAACGCAAACTCAGGGTGGCAGAGGCTCTTGTATTGTCACCACTCTGTTGTAGTGCCTGGCACCTAGCAGGCACTTGAGGAATATTATTTTAAATAAATTTAAAGATAAAGAGGTTAATACCTTCCTTCTACTTCAAGTTATATTTGAGCAGAGTATAACTCTGGAGGAAAAAATCAGCAATGGCACCCCACTCCAGTACTCTTGCCTGGAAAATCCCATGGACGGAGGAGCCTGGTGGGCTGCAGTCCATGGGGTCGCTAGGAGTCGGACACGACTGAGTGACTTCCCTTTCACTTTTCACTTTCATGCACTGGAGAAGGAAATGGCAACCCGCTCCAGTGTTCTTGCCTGGAGAATCCCAGGGACGGGGGAGCCTGGTGGGCTGCTGTCTATGGGGTCGCACAGAGTCGGACACGACTGAAGCGACTTAGCAGCAGCAGAGAAGCTACAGCAGAGAACCAGGGCGCAAACAAGCAGCAGCCAGTCTGGAGAGCCAGAGGCAAAAGAGGTGTAGAGAGAAAAACACAACTGCCACCCAAGGTAGCAAATGATTCCGAGTCTTGAGAATAACCTGGACACATGAGCTACACCAAGATACCATTTCTCACTCATCAGATGGGAGCAAGTAACACAGTATGGTATCAGCAAGTGGTAAAAAAAACATCCTCTCAGACGCTGCTGGTATGAATGGAAAGAGGGGCAGTACGGCCAATTTGCAAGGCAGCCTTGCAGTATCTATAAAATCCCCGAATTCACACAGCCTCTCATCTGATATTTCCATTTATAGTCTAGAGAAACGTTCACACAGCTGGACAATGAGGCATATACAGGAATGCTGCCTGGACCTTGGTTTGTAGTATTTAAAAGGTTAGGAACAAGTTGGACATCCTCGGTAGGGAAATGGAGACAAGCATGCTATCTACTCATATAATGGGATATTATACAGTCGTTAAAAGGCACAAGCTTGATCTACATGTGACAACATGGATACCACACTGAGACACACTTCTAAGTGGAAAAGGGAATATGCAGCCATTATTCACTATATCATTTCTATTAAAAATGTGTACATACAACTGATGAACATATTTGCAGAGCAGCAACGGAGACACAGACATAGAGAACAGGCTTATGGACACAGCTGTGGGGGAGGAAGGAGAGGGTGGGATGTAGAGAGAGTAACATGGAAACACACGTTACCATATGTAAAATAGATAGCCAATGGGAATTTGCTGTGTGGCTCAGAGAATTCAAACCGGAGCTCAGTAACAACCTAGAGGGGTGGGATGGGGAGGGACGTGGGAGGGATGTTCAAGTGCAAGGGGACAGTTAAACCTACAGCTGATTCATGCTGATGTTTGGTAGAAACCAGCATAATACTGTAAAGCTGCTGCTGCTGCTGCTAAGTCGCGTCAATCGTGTCTGACTCTGTGTGACCCCATACACGGAAGCCCACCAGGCTTACCCATCCCTGGGATTCTCCAGGCAAGAACACTGGAATGGGTTGCCATTTCCTTCTCCAGTGTATGAAAGTGAAAAGTGAAAGTGAAGTCGCTCAGTCGTGTCCAATTCTTAGTGACCCCATGGACTGCAGCCCACCAGGCTCCCCCGTCCCGGGGATTCTCCAGGCAAGAACACTGGAGTGGGTTGCCATTTCCTTCTCCAATGCATGAAAGTGAAAAGTGAAAAGTGAATGTGAAGTCGCTCAGTCGTGTCCGACTCTTAGCGGCCCCATGGACTGCAGCCTAGCAGGCTCCTCCGTCCATGGGACCCTCCAGGCAAGAGTACTGGAGTGGGGTGCCATCGCGTTCTCCACTGTAAAGCTAGTATCCCTCAATTAAAAAAAAGCAAATAAAAAAAGCCTTGCTGATAAGAATCAAAAGTTAAAATATTTGTTTGTAATGTTTGTAAAGACACTACATTACATGAGACACACTTGTAATATAATAGTAAATGATAAAAACAGAATTTCAAATCCTACATACCATATTGTTTAACATTTAAAAATGAAACACTGAATAATGGATTTAAGAGGCACACTAAAAAAAATGTATACACACAAGATTACTACACGTCTCACAAGAATATAGTGTTTTTTGTATGTTGGAGGACACAAAATCAAGTAAATTGTCCAAGGGGAGCTCATCTTTATATGTAACACTGTAATATTTCACAGGTAATTTACAGAGAGAACTGTTGTTGTTGTGTAGTTGCTAAGACGTGTCTGACTCTTTTGCAGCTCCATGGACTGTAGCCCCCCAGGCTTCTCTACCCATGGAGGGGGCTGCCATTTCCTTCTGTAGGGAATCTTCCTGACCCAGGGACTGATCCCACGTCTCTTACGTCTCCTGCACCGGCAGGCAGGTTCTTTACCACTGAGCCCTAGGAAAGCCCACATATACATTATTTTAAGAACACTTATGGGCTTCCCTGGTGGCTCAGACGGTAAAGAATCTTCACGCAATGTGGGAGACCTGGGTTCGATCCCTGGGTTGGGAAGATCCTCTGGAGAAGGGCATGGCAACCCACTCCAGTATTCTTGCCTGGAGAATCCCCATGGACAGAGGAGCCTGGTGGCCTACAGTCTGTGGGGTCACAAAGAATCAGACATGACTGAGCAACCAAGCACAGAAGAATACATAGGTATATATTCCTGGAGCAGTAAGACTGAGGCAAGTAGTGGCAGTAACTGAGACCAGGGAGGCTGCCTGGGGCAAGGAGTCAACAGGCTAGTGTACCAGGCTAAGTCCTGTGGACTTTATTCAATGATTCTACACCATTCATCATTTCTCCAGTTTAATTTGTAGCTTTGAGAACCAAGAGAAACCTCTCAATAATTAGGACTGACCCTATACATTTTGAAAATGTATTTGAAATCATTACATTCTCTTGCAGCCTTGCACAACCATCACGCCTATAAGCCCCTTTTATGATGTACAAAAGTTGCCCTGCTAAAAGCATTATATTCTTTTAGATGTCATAAAAAAAAAAAAAAAACAGAGGCTGAATATGGCACCTATTAAATTACCCTGCCCTATCTCTTTGAAATTCCAGGAAAAAACTTGAAGTTGAAAGAAAAATGAGGATGCTTAATTATAAAGATGTTTTCAGCCTGCATAATTAATAACTGCTTTATGGTGACAGCATTCAGTCTATTAGCCAGCATATCATTCACCCAAACTTGTGTTGAGCTCAATGGTATTAGGTATTCAGACTACACTGATGAGCAAGGACAATCCCCACTCTCATGGAATTTACAGACTAGGAAGCGAAAGGTATTAGATATACTACTGCAACAAAGAATGTAAAACTGCAACAGCAGCTGACTGTGGCTCAGATCATGAACTCCTTATTGCAAAATTCAGACTGAAATTCAAATCACTAGGCCATTAGGGTATGACCTAAATCAAATCCATCATGATTATACAGTGGAAGGGACAAATAGATTCAAGGAAGTAGATCTGATAGAGTGCCTGAAGAACTATGGATGGAGGTTCATAACACTGTACAGGAGGTGGTGATCAAAACCATCACAAGAAAAAGAGATGCAAGAAGGGAAAATGGTTGTCTGAAGAGGCCTTCCAAATAGCTAAGAAAAGAAGAGGAGCAAAAGGCAAAGGAGAAAAGGAAAGATATACCCATCTGAATACAGAGTTCTAAAGAATAGCAAGGAGAGATAAGAAAGCCTTCCTCAGTGATCAATCCAAAGAAATAGAGGAAAACAATAGAATGGGAAAGACTAGAGATCTCTTCAAGAAAATTAGATACCAAGGGAACATTTCATGCAAAGATGGGCTCGATAAAGGACAGAAATGGTATGGACCTAACAGAAGCAGAAGATATTAAGAAGAGGTGGCAAGAATATACAGAACTATACAAAAAAGGTCTTCATGACCTGGATAACCACGATGGTGTGATCACTCACCTAGAGTCAGACATCCTGGAGTGTGAAGTCAACTGGGCTTAGGAAGCATTACTACGAACAAAGCTAGTGGAGGTGATGGAATTCCAGTTGAGCTATTTCCAATCCTAAAAGATGATACTGTGAAAGTGCTGCATTCAGTATACCAACAAATTTGGAAAATTCAGTAGTGGCCACAGGATCGGAAAAAGTCAGTTTTCATTTCAGTCCCAAAGAAGGGCAATGCCAAAGAATGTTCAAACTATCATGCAATTGCATTCATTTTGCATGCTAGCAAGGTAAAGCTCAAAATCCTCCAAACTAGGCTTCAACGATAATGTGAACCAAGAACTTCCTGATGTACAAGCTGGACTGAGAAAAGGCAGAGAAACCAGAGATCAAATTGCCAACATGTGTTAGATAGATCATAGAAAAAGCAAGGGAATTCCAGGAAATCATCTACTTCTGCTTTATTAACTATGCCAAAGCCTTTGACTATGTGGATCACAACAAACTGTGGAAAATTCTGAAAGAGATGAGAATACCAGACCACCTTACCTGCCTCCTAAAAAACTTGTATGCAAGTCAAAAAGCAACAATTAGAACCGGACATGAAACAACGAACTGGCTTCAAATTGGGAAAAGAGTACATCAAGGCTGCATATTGTCACCCTGCTTGTTTAACTTATATGCAGAGTACATCATGGGAAATGCCAGACTGGATGAAGCACAAGCTGGAATCAAGATCACTGGGAGAAATATCAATAACCTCAGATATGCAGATTTTACCACCCTTCTGGCAAAAAAACCATGAGGAACTAAAGAGCCTCTTGATGAACGTGAAAGAGGAGAGTGAAAAAGCTGTGTTAAAACTCAACATTCAAAAATGAAGATCATGGCATCCAGTCCCCTCACTTCATGGCAAATAAATGGGGAAAAACTGGAAACAGTAACAGACTTTATTTTCTTGTGCTCCAAAGTTACTGCAGACCATGACAGCAGCCATGAAATTAAAATTCACTTGCTCTTTGGAAGAAAAGCTATGACAAATCTAGACAGTGTATTAAAAAAGCAGAAACATCACTTTCCAACAAAGGTCTGCATGGTTACAGCTATGGTTTTTCCAGTAGTCATGTATGGATGTGAAAGTTGGACCATAAAGCAGGCTGAGCGCCAGAGAATCGATGCTTTAGAACTATGGTGCTGCAGAAGACTGTTGAGAGTCCCTTGGACTGCAAGGAAATCAAACCAGTCAATCCTAAAGGAAATCAACCCTGAATACTCATTTAAGGACAGGTGCTGAAGCTCTAAGACTTTGGCCACCTGATGCAAAGAGCCAACTCATTGGAAAAGACCCTGATGCTGGGAAAGACTGAAGGCAGGAGAAGAAGGGGACAACAGAGGATGAAATGGTTGGATGGCATCACCGATTCAATGCACATGACTTTGAGCAAACTCTCAAAGTTTGCTTTGAGATGGAGATGATGGACAGGGAAGCCTGGTGTGCTGCAGTTCATGGGGTCCCAAAGAGTTGGACAAAACTGAGCGACTGAACAACAAAAACAATAAGTTCTACAAAGGAATGGCCCGAGGTGTTTTAAGCACATAATGGGAGAATATGACTTAAGAAGGTCATGGAAAGTTTTTCTGGAGAAGTAGAGACTGAGATTTAAAGGAAGAAAAGAAAAAAACCCCTATATTCTGCAGCAGTGGATAAGGCAGTTAACTCCTCTTGATAAATGGAACAGCATACGTAAACATCCTGTGGCCCCAAACGCAGAATGCCAAGATTTCAAAGGGCCTGTGAGGACACAATAGCTGAAAAAAAGTGGTTTTGTTTGTTTTCTGCTGTTTCCTAATTTCTTTACCTGGAGAAAAATGATGAGAATATAAAATTGATATATCATGTAACTAAATACTTGACCTTGCCATCTTGCTCTGAATCATGCTTTTTTTTTTTTAAAAAAAAAAAGAAGTGCCAAACAAGGCTTTAAATCCACTGCTTGCGAATGAGACTACAAATCTGAGGCTGCTGCATCTTCTCTGGTCTGAGTTACTTAATCAAGCTCCACAAATAGTCAAATCAATAACCTCTTAGAATGAGTAGCCTGTATATTCATAATATAAGAAAAATTCTTATACCTCATGGCGGGGGCAGGTGGGTGTAGAGCCAAAGCATTTCTATAGCTCCATGTAGATGACATTGATGGCTGAAATTTTAACTTTGGGCTACCTCTTGGCATGTACAGAAACTGGCTTTCTACAAGAAGAAAAGTTTGTTCTTGAGTTCCCAACAAGCATCAGTCAATGCCCTCAGGAATAACTTTCCAGAATGTTCCTGACTACAACCCATATTAAGAAAGCTATCTTTCATTGTGACTTACCACAGATATATAAACACATAAAGTTTTATATTTCAAATAAACCAAATATAAAAAGATTTTTTAAAAAGAGTTCACTGGGACCTATGGTCAACTAATCTATGACAAAGGAGGCAGGAATATACAGTGGAGTAAAGACAGTCTCTTCAATAAGTGATGCTGGATGGAGATGCAGATAGAGAACAGACTTATGGACACAGCAGGCGTGGAGGGGTAGGAAGGAGTGCGTGGGATGAATGGGGAGAGTAGCATGCAAATATATACACTAACATATGTCAAATAGATGGCCAGTGGGAATTTGTTGTATGACTCAGGGAACTCAAACCAGGGCTCTGTGACAACCTAGAGGGGTAGGATGAGGTGGGAGGGAACTGACATATGTATACTTATGGCTGATCCCTGTTGATGCATGGCAGAAACCAACACAATACTGTAATTATTCGTCCATTAAAAATAAATTTTAAAAAGATAAGTGGTGCTGGGAAAACGACAGCCACATGTAAAAGAATGAAATTAGAATACTCTCTAATACCACATACAAAAATAAACTTGAAATGGATTAAAGACCTAAAAGCAAGGCCAGATACTTTATAAAACTTTTAGAGGAAAATACAGGAAGAATACTCTCTGACATAAATCACAGCAAGATCTTTCTGGATCTACCTCCTACAGTAATAAAAATAAAAACAAAAACAAACAGAAGAGAATCTACAGAATGGAAGAACATATCTGCAAACCAAGCAACTGACAAGGGATTAACATCCAAAATAAACAAAGAGCAACTCAGTATCAATAAAACAAACAACCTAATCAAAAGTGGGTGGAAGATCTAAATAGATATTTCTCCAAAGATGACATATAGATAACCAAAAAGTACATGAAATGATGTTCAATATCTAATCAACACTAATTATAAGAGAATGCAAATCAAAACTATAAGGAGATTATCACCTTATACTGATCATAATGGCCATAATAATAATAAAAAAAATCTACAAGCAGGAGTTCCCTGGTGGCACAGTGGATAAGAATCCGCCTGCCAATGTAGGGGACATGGGTTCAATCTCTGATCGGGGAAGATTCCACATGCCTTGGAGCAGCTGAGCCCATGTGCCATAATTACTGAAGCCTGAGCGCTCTAGGGCCCTTGAACCACAACTAGTGAGCCCCTGGGCCGCAACTACTGGAGCCGGTGCACCCTAGACTCCAAGCTCCACAACAAGAGAAGCCGCCTCAATGCGAAGCCTGTGCACCACAACTAGAGAGCAGCCCCCGGTCACAACTAGAGAGCCTGCATGAAGCAATGAAGACCCAGAGCAGCCAAAAATAAATACATAATAAATAAATGCGGCAGTGTGTGCATGTCCAAAATACATTTTTTAAAAAAATATACAAACAATAAGTATTGGAGAGGGTGTGGTGAAAAGGGAACCCTCCTATTCTACTGGTGGGAATGTAAATTGGTGCAGCCATTATGGAGGACAGTACAGAGGTGACTTTAAAAGCTAAAAACAGAGCTACCATATGATCCAGCAATCCCACTCTTGGGCATATATTTGGAGAAAACCATAACTTGAAAAGATGCATGCACCCCAGCGTTCACTGCAGCACGATTTACAACAGCCAAGACATGGAAGCAACCTAAATGTCCACTGACTGGAATGGATAAAGAAGATGTGGTACCTACATACAATGGCATGTTATAAACATTCAAACAGAACAAAATAATGCCTTTTGCAGCAACATGGATGGCCCTAGACACTGTCATACTGAGTGAAGTAAATCAGAGAAAGACAAGTATCATGATTGCTTATATGTGGAATCTAGGGGAAAAAATGGTACAAGTGAACTGACAAAACAGAAATCGTCTCACAGATGCAGAAAACCAGCTGTTACCTGGGAGAAGGTGGGGTGGGTAATTTGGGAGGTAGGGATTGACATATACACACACACCTATACATAAAACAAATAACTAATAAGGACCTACTGAGGGCTTCCCAGGTGGCGCAAGTGGTAAAGAATCCACCTGCCAATACAGGAGATGCAAGAGGCGTGGGTTCAATCCCTGGGTCAGGAAGATTCCCTTGAGCAGGAAATGGCACCCCCCGCAGTATGCCTGTCTGGAAAATTTCATGGGCAGAGAAGCGTGGCAGGCTACTATCTACTGGGCCACAAAGATTCAGACATGACTGAGCACACACAAGGACCTACGGTATAGCATAGGGAACTCAATACTCATAATAACCTATATGGGAAAAGAATCTAAAAAAGAGTAGATATATGTAAATATATAACTGATTCACTCTATACCTGAAACTAAAACAAACTGTAAATGAGGGACTTCCCTGGTGGTCCAGTGGTTAAGATTCTGTGCTTCCACTGCAGGGAGCAGGGGTTCGATCCCTGGTTGGGGAACTAAGATTCCTGCATGCTATACGATGTGGTCAAAAATAAAGTTAAAAAAATAAAGCTTTGTATGGATGATGTCTCAAGTGTATTAAATAACATTATTTTAATAAATATTATAAATTAATTATACTCCAATAAATTGTTTTTAAAAAAAGAGTTCACTGGGGAAATTAGAATATTTGAATATTTTAGAGACTGGCTATTACATGATACTAACTGTTAATTTTATTAGGTTTGGTAACAATTACATTATGGTTTTGTAAGAAAACGCACACACTTAAAAATATATATACATCCTGAAATATATGAGAGTAAAATGAAGTAATGTCTGGGATTCACTTTAAAATATAATCGGCCAAAAAAGAGATAAAACTGGTATGGCACAAATCTTGACAACTGTTGGATCTGGGTGATGAACATATGTGGGTTTATTATATTATTCTCTCTACTTTTGTATATGCTTGAACTTTTTCATAGTAAAAAAATTAAGTTCAAAGGAAATGAATCTACTCTTACCCTGGCTATGTATAATGCTCTTTCGTATTTCCGGGTTTTTTAAAACTAAATAATAGAGGGGGAAAAGAATGGTGGTGGTGACCCCCCTAAGTTAATTTAATGATGCTCTAAAGGTTCGTGGTACATGGTTTGAGATTTATAGCTACCTGGTCTTTGCTCTGCCCATATGGAATCATTCTATCACAAAAGAGACATCTTGGTCACTTGAATGCAAATCAAAAACAAAAAGCCTAATTCTATTCAATGTTTCCAACTTCTAAAAATGTAATGCTTCCTGACATTTCCATAGTTGTCTATTTAAGTTCAGTGTAAATAGCTGCTGCCACTTCGGGAGCGCCTGGTAATGTCTATCACAGTACAAGGATGAATGTCTCTCTGGTGACATCTAAATGTTGATCTTGTAAATTCTACGGCAACACGTAATGTAGTACAAGGGTATGCCAAGTAGCATCAAAAACATTTTTTTTTTCAAAAGCTGGGTTTAATGTAAATGTCAAATCAACTCAGAGGAAAACAAATTACAAAATGTATTCAGATGATTTCGGCTAATTAATTATCTCCATTGATAATATTTTGAACTTTGGACGCATAGGTTATCAAATGCATCGTTTCTGTTGTTAGTTATAATTGCTAACTTACACAACACGGTGATTGTATATGTTGCTAAAATGTAAGACAAATTATTATTTTTTTATTTTTTCTATATGGGAATTTTATATTTTTATGTGGGAATTTCCAACATTAAATTTATATACACCCAGTGTTTTTTACTGTACTGAGATATGGATTGAAAACAATGCTCGTGATCCCAAAGATAAATACATCACACTCGCCTTCCTTTTGCTCACCTGGGGGAGATCACCCATCAGTTCCAAAATGCCACTGTGACTTTGTGAATGTGACTGGATAGCTAACATTTATAACACTTCCTCCACCTGCTTAACTGCAACTGTATTTTATTCAAATGTAACCTTTTTCCAAGCCTCAAGCACTTTAGGGAAGCTGGGTTACATAAACCCTTTTATCTAAACCAGTTATGGTAATCCCCTTCTCCCTGCCATTGATTGGTTTAGTAATGAACATGTGATCAAATTCTGGCCAATGAAATAGGAGAGTAAGCGAGGTAGGGGGGTTTCTGGAAGAGTTTCTCCTGCTCCTCTAAGAGGTAGAAGATTATTCACGTGGACACTGTCAGAGCTGCACATGAGGCTGGGTCCCCTGCAGCATCTTTCTACCAGCCTCAAAGAGAACTTCGCATAGAGGAGAACCAATCTAAGACAATCACACGTAAAAAGAACTGAGGCTCCTACTTCTGAGTTTCTTACACTGTGAAATGGTCAGTTTCCTTACCCTTTAAGCCTCTTGCATGTTACTTGCAGCTAAGAGTTCTTAAATGATACATGAGCTTTTTTAGCATTTTAAACTAAACTTCCTATCTATTACTTATTAAGTGAACTGTGAGCTTAAACTGAGTGGATCTGTGTGACTCCAGAACAGCTGGTCATTTCAGCTCAAAAACACCAAAAGTAAGTTGGGATGGGATCAAAGAAAAACACGAATGTACCAGTCTCTGAGAAATTTAGGAGTACTCTAGCCAACAGGGTGAGGCTGAGTAGAGAGAAGAAAAGATCAACAACAACAAAAAAATTGGTGCCTAGGTTAACTCTATTAGAACAAGGGGGCAAAAACTCAAACATCTGAATTTCATATATCATGGATCTCAAAATGTCTGGAGGCATGACTATAAGGTGTCAGCTGCAAGTGAGAAAGATCTCAGCTAATTATGAGACTACATGGTAGTGTGTGGTGTATCAAAGCAGGTGACTTCTGAAGTTAAGTATCAGCAGAGCGAGAGATGCTGATCTAGTCTAAGGGTTGGAGAGAGAGGGAGAAGGAAAATGACTGAATTTTGACAAGAGATCTTTTTGTGGGAAAGGGGATGCTGCTGCTGCTAAATCGCTTCAGTCGTGTCCGACTCTGTGCGACCCCATAGACAGCAGCCCACCAGGCTCTGCCATCCCTAGGATTCTCCAGGCAAGAACACTGGAGTGGGTTGCCATTTCCTTCTCCATTGCGTGAAAGTGAAAGTGAAGTCGCTCAGTCGCATCTGACTTGTAGCGACCCCATGGACTGCAGCCTACCAGGCTCCTCTGTCCATGGGATTTTCTAGGCAAGAGTACTGGAGTGGGGTGCCATTGTCTTCTCCGAAGGGGATGCTGGGCCACCCTTATTTTGCAACTGATGAGAAACGATTAGCTAGGCAAGGAATGGGCAGAAGGGCTGTATCACTCTGTCTTCACCAAGGACTCTTCATAATTTTTAGAAAGGCATGCCAGGTACAGGAAAAAGTAGGTAGCACTTGGTTTTCATTAAGTGCAGGCGGATAATGTGAAGGTAACTGTTTTGACTCAAAAAACATCTTGAGCTCCTTGAAAGAAAGGAATGATGTCATTTCTAAATGGGAATTATGTATTTTATGTAAAGGAGTTATATGCCTGGCATATGCTATTTAAAGCAAAAATGATCACAGCATATGTTTTGTTTTTTGTTACTTAAGTAACATTCAATGTTAGAACATCACCCAACGCATAGTAGGCATGCAGATTCTGGTTGAAGAAGTATTTCTTGAGTATTTACTAGAAAAAGTTGAAAAGGTAGAACATTTATTCAGCCAAACACAGGGGGGAAAGCTTTCTTAACATATAAAACTTCTAAATAAATTTAAAATATTTTCTTTTTTTCTTTTTTGCAAAATACACCTTTTAGAATAAATTATTTCTATTATTACTTCTGGGGTTTTTTTTAGCTGACAATTTTTTAAACTAGCAAATATATTTTTAAACAGTTTCTAAAACTAAAGAAAGCTTGATAATTAGGTGTAAATAGAGATGTGAGTGGCAATTCTATTTAAACTCTTTAAAATCCATTCTACACTTGTTAGTATTAATGCAGCATTTGATTTTTAGTCGAATTTGAATGGAGATAATATATAGCCATATCTGCCCGTGACAGAAGCTATCATGGATTTCAAATATGTTTATTATTTAAAATCCCATAAAATAAGTCTAATGGTTCAACAGGGATTTTCATTAATAGGGACAAGACTTTATAAACCACATTTGCAAAGTGTACAAAGCACATTTAAATCTAATCTGACCCACACATGTACAATTTCTTAGAAGCTTATCAAATCCAAGCCTTTGAAAATGCATACACTGTAACAGATTTTTCAAAAACATGATGGAAAATATATACCACCCAGCTAAACACTCTCTTGATTTAGAATCGAGGCCTATATGTTTCTATTTCCATAGTGACTATTGCTGTGGAATCGACATGTTTTAATTTAGATTTGAGATTATAAACATCGTTTGGAGACAGAATTTATTTTCTCTCCTACAACTTCTGAAAATTGATCAGTCTAAGTGCTACAGAACAGAAGCAAATTCTGAAGTAAGATTCAGAAATTATTTGGCTTGAGGGGCATTTTTTATTAACAGAAGATGAGTTTTTATGAAAATTTATGGCTTTTTAACCCTTACAATTTTTTCATGAATGTTCATACTTTGTAAAAATACTCTAAAGAAGGGATTTCCAACAGGCCTCTCTCAGAAGCATTTAAACTGTGTTAAGATGTAATTGTTTTGTTTTTTAAGTCAAGGTCATAAGGATTCTGCAAATATTTTTGCCTAAATTTCTTAAAAGGTTAAAATAAGACTTTTTTCCCCTTCATTCATCATCTGAGAAAGGTAGTTAGAATGTGACTCACATTTAGCAATGTAAATTAGCAATCCAAATGACTAATGAAGAGAGGAGAATGAATTATATTCTTTTTAAAATTCTTATTTATTTTGTGGGCAGGACAATTGATGCATGGCAACTTTCACCCTTTCTGGTTAGCTCCTTGCTTCTGTCATGCCTATGTCTCCTCAATTCCTTTTTTGGCCATACCCCGCAGCGTGTGGGAACTTAGTTCCCTAGCCAGGGATCCAACCTGCACCCCCTGCAGTGGAAGCGCAGAGCCTTAACCACTGGACCTCCAGGGAAGTCCCTACTCTTTTTATTAATGTTTTCCATGAGCTTTCTCTCTCTTTTGGAACCCCTACTCTCCCTCTGCTCAAGAAGCTTATAAATGAGAATGGGCAGGGGCGAGGAAAGCGGTGAAAGAAGCAGAGGTTGCCAAGTGCTAGGGTGGCGAGCAGCTCAAGATGCTGGCGGAGAAGAAAGAGCAAACCCAAGGACGAACGTGAACCCTGGGAGAAAACGAGGTGAGCAGGAACACGTCCCAAGAGCTCTACGAAAGGAAAATGTCTTATATCCTGAAAGGAAGGTCTACTTCTTCAAATAAAAACAAACTCAGACAACTTCCCTTCACAAGGTTCATATGACCCCCACAGCCCAGCTGCTACAGAAGCAGCTGCCAGCCCACACCTTGGGGCCTGCAGGGACTAGAAAGCCATACTAATTAAGGTCGCTCTTGAACTGCAGCTTTTAGTTTTGGAGAAATAAGGTTGAAAAATGCTTCATAAATCCACCCTCTTCAACAATTTCTGATTTTTTTTTTTGTTCTCTCTGAAGAATAAAGCTAAACCAAAAGTTTATACACCCCCATTCATTGATAGAACTGCTCCATCCTCAGAAGCCAGCTTCTCAGCCCAGAGATGGTCTTCAATGAAAAGAAACTGTGAGTCTGCAAAGGGGAAGCCAGGAGAGATGTCAAGGAGAGATTTCATTCATGATTAGCCAGACTCACCAACGCTAACTGAAAGCTAACGCTTTGCAGTACTACTGCAATATGATTTCTCTCAAAGACTGCGAAGTGTTTGCTGAAGACGTGTGTGTGTGTGTTGCGTGTGTGTTGCTTGTCATGTTTGACTCTTTCAACCCTATGGACTGTAACCCACCAGACCTCCTCTGTCCATGGGATTCTCCACCCAAGAATACTGGAATGGGTTGCTATGCTCTCCTCTAGGGGAATTTTCCCAACCCAGAGATCAGAATCACGTCTCTCACATCTCCTGCTTTGGCAGGTGGGTTTTTTTTTTTTTTTTTTACCACTAGCGCCACCTGGGAAGCCTGTAGTTTATTCAAATATGTCTGGTACACTCTTTGAAGGGACCACATTTACTATCCAGGGACAGATTAATTCATTCTTCGATGAGATACTCAGTGAATGTTTGCTGGAACTCTGAGGGCCATGAAGAACAATGGGCCAAGATAGTCATTCATTCCAAATTTACTAAACACCTCTTATGTGTTATGTGCTCTTCTGGGATCCAAGGAATACAGCAATGAAGAAAATACATAAAAATCCCTGCCCTAATAAAGAAGGAAAGGGAAGAGGGAAAAAGTGGGAGTGAGTGTGAGTCTATGGGCATAGAAAGGAGGAAAGTTTCACATTTCAAACTGACTGGCATGGAAGGCCTTCCTCGAGACCTGAAGGGAGAGATAATCCATGGGGATAAAAAGTTCCAGAGGAAGGCATGGAAAGTGCAAAGGTCCTGAGGCAGGGGCTTGCCCAGCATGTGTGAGCAATATCAAGCAGGCCATGGAGCGAGGGAGGGGAAACAAGCAGACAAACTCAGATGCCAATTTAAGGGGATGGGTGTGGGACCTTGAAAGTCAGAATTAGGCTTTTACTTTTGGGCGGTAAATGGTAAAGCATTCAAGGGCTACAAGCAGAGTGACTGATATTTTGCAGCAAACAGTTACTGGGCATCTATTGTGAGCCGGGCGCTGTGCTAGTCCAGACGTGTGGGTGCTGGGGATGTGCGATCAACATGGAAGACATGGTCCCTGCCCTCATGGAGCTTAGACTGGAGAAGGACAGAAACACAAGCAAGAAAATCAGCTGACAAAAATGGTGGCTTGTGACCATTCTGAAAACAAAATCCAGGCCCTGCATCCTTGCATAATGCTAGACGGGGTTAGAGAATGGGTCTAGGTGTTGAGGAAGACATCTTCAAGGAGGTGATACTGGAGGTGAGTCTTCAATGAGACAGAGGAGCTAAATATAATGATGGGGAACAGAGTACATCAGGCAGTCTGTGCTAAGTCACTTCAGCCGTGTCCGACTCTTTGCAACCCCATGGACTGTAGCCCGCCAGGCTCCTCTGTCCATGGGATTCTCCATGAAAGAATACTGGAGGGGGTTGCCCGGCCCTACTCCAGGAGATCTTTCTAACATCAGGCAGAGGGAACTGCATATTCTAGGGCCTGAGATATGAACAGGTGTGGCTTATTGCAAGGACAGAAAGACACCAGGACAGCTAGTCCGCAAAGCATGGAGGACAGCAGACAGAGGATGAGATTGTAGCCTCAGGCTGGAGGTAGACCAGAAAATGCTTGAGCCCCGGGGAAGAGATCTGAAGAAGACATTGGTGATCCAAGGAAGAAAAATGTCACACATTATACAAGAGCTATGGACAAAAAGCTGTGAGGGTTTTCAATGAGGCACTTGGAGGAAGGAAGTTATGTTGAACTGAGCTTTGAGGGGGCACAGAATTGAGGTGCGCCAGGAGGGGAGAGGACCCTGTGAAGGCGGAACGGGCACAGAGGGAGTGAACCCTGTCATCAGCACTTGCCGCATAACAGCTGGGCCCCACTGCAGTCCTTGGGAATTCCCCTTTCCCCTAAATGAAAGGGCATGTGCCCGGAAGGTTTGAGAGAAATAAAAACTACTATTCACAGAATTCCTGTGCATAGTAAATGCCAAACAAATACTCGTTCTCATGTGTGTTAGTCGTTCAACCGTGTCCAACTCTTTGCAACCCCATGAACTATAGCCTGCCAGGTTCCTCTGTCCATGGGATTGTCCAGGCAAGAATATTGGAGTGGGTAGCCACGCCCTTCTCCAGGGGATCTTCCCGACCCAGGAATCGAACCTGAGTCTCAGATTCTTTACCATCTGAGCCACCAGGGAAGCCCGTGAGTTCTCATGACAGAATATAAATGCTGCTGATTTAAGTTCTTGTCCCCCAATTTGAGAGACAGGAGGGAACCAGCAACAGTTATCTTCTGAACTTTGTATATCCTTTTCAACACTCGATTTTTTTTTTTAAAGGAGGAAGTACCTAGCTTCATTCAGACCTAGATTTCATGAGCGTGGAACTTGGCATGGGACATGCATGACTGACAACCCCACACTGTGGTCCTCCCAGTGTACTCAGGGAAAACAAAGGAAAAAGTAAGCCATGCCTTAATACAAGCCCACCTAGGATTAATGAGGTGGAGCGAGGGGAGCTAGGGCTCTTTTCAAGGATAAGCCTCACAAAGACCAGACCCACCCCCAACGTTACTATATTATGTACGTCCTTCGTTTCCAATAAAGACCTTTGTGATGCAGGTTATGCTCAAAGGATGAGCAGGAGCCAGCCACAAGAACAGTGAGGGAGAAGAGCCCACTCTACAGCTGAGAACAAGAAACGCAGGTGCAAACTATCAGATGTGGGGAAAACTCCAAACAAACAAAATCAGCCACCATTTAAAAAAAAAAAAAAAAAACCTCATGGGGAAATGAAAATCTCTTCTCTCTTGCAGGCACTCTGGCATCTATTTTCCCAGAGGACGGAATGCCTAATACTGACTTCCGAAGCTATTGATTTCCCACGATCTAAGCAGGAGTGATGTGAGGAGTACTTTAAGCATACAGCTTCCACTTGTGAGTTCTGCGGAGCACCCCTCGAGGGACGCAACAGCAAACATCAGTGCGTTCTTCTTCCAACACAATATTCCTCTGCAGTAGATCGTCAGTGGTCTTATGTCAATTTTAAAGATTTGAGAGAAAGCCATCGAGACCCCGCATCTTCTTCAAATTAATCTTCGGCCTACAGTTTAAATCCCACGTTTACTCTGGCTCACTCAAGACATCCAACTCTGCTCTGCTCTCCTCCCCAGAGAAACCCTACACATGTTATCACAGACGTGTAGTATGTGAGAAATTTACGTGAGAGAAAATTCAGGCCAAGAGGACAATTTATCTAAAAGTCATGCATTTTCATGAATTAGCCACAAGTCAGAGCATTTTGACTTTCCACATTTTTTTTCCTCTGTGAGCTCTGGACATGACAGAAGTCGGCTAGCACCTTCTGGTTATGACTATACAACCCAGCTGGTGTTTACCTGTGTGCGGGTTTCTGGGTGCACACTTCCCAATATTCAAGACCAAAGGGCTAACTTGAAACCTATTAAGACAAATCGGATCAAGGAAGCTGTTCTGTTTTCTGGCGTCTCTTGGAGAATGTCAGAATATAACCCACTGGCCTTCCTCTTACGGCTACGAGGAAGTTCAGCGTCTGTCACTAACAGTAACCCTAGTAGCTCAGGGACGCTTTCTCTCAGTAACCTAGTAGCTCGTCTATTTTCCTCCCATATGTTACCTTGACTTAATCCTTTTATTGACTACCTTATTAAAAAGTGGTTTTGAGTGAAATTAGATTGATTTACTTTTGGAAAGGGACAAATGATAAATGACGGTTCTTGGCTCTTAGGTCCACCGGGTTTTAGGGTCCATGTCCTGCAACAGACAAGGCACAGACTTCTAGGTTCAGACCCCAGGAAGGGAAACCAGACTTCTTCCATGGTACCACTTGACCTCAGTCAGAATCTTCCTAAAGTCTATGTTGAGATGTCCTCTTTTTCAGTCAACCACACTTAAATTGTTCCTACATCATGGGAGTACTGCAAAAAATAACCAGATTATATCCTAAGAGCTCACTCTTCTTTATTGTTTTGGTGGGGAAGAGGGGTATTTCACTCTTTCTCCCAAAGTTCTATTGAGATAAACGGACACGACGTTATATCAATTATAAGATGCATGACATGCTGATCTGATACACGTATATTGTGAAACGATTACCGCTACAGTGTTAGCTAACACCTCCATCACGTCACATAATTACCATTCATATTCTGTGGTGAGAACATTGAAGATTTGTTCTCTTTGCAACTTTCAAGTATAAAATGCAGTATTATTAACTATACTTACAGTGCTGTCTATCAGATCCCCAAAATGCATGAAACTTCTAACTGGAAGTTTGTACCTTTTGATCAGCATTTCCCCGTTTCCCTCCCTGAGAGATCTTCCTAAATCTCATCATGGTGGTGGTGTATTTTTAACTTTTCCCTGAGTTCCTTGGCTCAGCCTCAGCCCCACCTCTGAAGACATTTTTATTCTGTATATAAATACGATGTGTGGATAGGGTTATAGAGTTTTCTTCCTCCAAACTTCTTTCACGTCGCAAAGTAGGACATATCTACTTGAAAGATTCTCACAACCAGAAGAAGGGATTTAGGCAGACTATAAAAATGAGGCGCAAGGAAAACTAATCTTGAACTTCAGACGTTCTGTTTCTAAGGATTACAAGGAGAAGGTGGGTCATGGCTGAGATTACTGGAGTAGTCAGTCTTTTTGGTTATAAACTACAGAAGAGAACTCTGGCTAATTTATGTGGGAAATTAATTCATTGGAAGGTTATGAGGGAGCTAGCAGAACAGAGGGGGACGTTGTAATAGAAAGTTTGGAAGGGCAGGAATTAGGGCAACTCATGTAACAGGCTGACCCTCGGGTCTCCTTGGAATGAATGAGGTCCAGTTATCTGCAGTCTTGTCCCTCTGCTCAAGAGTTGAATTCCAAATAAAGTATCTGCATAATTCAACTTAAGCGCCACACCTGTACCCTGGCTGGTGGACATGTCCCAGGGGGGACTTCTTCACAATACCAAGGATCTGTGCTCAGTGGAGAACGGCAGCTCCCTCAAAGCAAAACCAGAAGGCTGATAACCAGGAGGGAAAGCAGACAATGCTCAGGCGAAAACAAACAATGCAACCATGCTTATGCTCGTGAAGCATCATTAGCGGCAGTTACCAGCATGAGGACACCCTACGAGCCTCATCACTCCGTGAGCTGTGTAATAATTCGCTCTGTCACTCCCCTCTCCTGACACTTCGGCCAGGTCTCTGACTTCTGTGACTTCAGGAAGTGAGAGAAAAAGACTGGTATCCTGGAAAGCTCTCACCCAAAAGTCTGTTAAGAGTCTCAAGTTCCTAAGACAAGCAACCACCTCCTTGTGGAAAAATATGGCCTACCCAATATAACTGTTAAACAGTCACATTTAAGTCAAGGATGTGTTGCTTCGGTGATTCCATCTGGAGACTTGGCTGAGAAACGCGCGCTTTAAAAACATGGCAGCAGTATCTCTTTCTATAAATTTTTTTTTTAACTTTGATCAATTACTGTGTCATTCAGTGGGAAAATGATATGTGGGTCAATGGCCTATAGCACTCACTGCCCAGGGGTGCTTTTTCTTTTGTGTATCATACCATGGAAAACCCTTTTACCAAGTCCCAAGCAGATTTGAGCTATACCAACCAATGGATAATTAGGAGTTGTGGGGGGAGGAGAGGCTTTGAGATTAAGTCCAAGTGGATTGACTCCAGGGGCCAACTTGAGTTATGCTGATGCTTCTCTTAGCTGGTGCCTGGATACAACAGGGTCTTGAATTGTATCATGACTGGTACCGACGACTTATTTCAAGTAGCTTTCTCATATATGTTCTATCAAGTCACCCTCTTTGATTTCCTTCCTGGTGTTTACTAACATCTGAATCTGTCTCCTGTTTCTTGGCTTGTTCATCACCTGTGTCCCACCATTAGGATGTTAAGATCCATAAGGTCAAAGTCTGTGGTGTTCACAGCTGTATCCTCACCACAATGGCTGGCACATAGCAAGCCTTCAGTAAATGTTTTAGGACTGAATTGTTATGAGAGTGCCAGTGGCTGCCCAGAAGACTGAGCGGGTAACCTCCCTGCCCGTGGGGAGGAGTGGAGGTTCTTACCCGCTCATTTTCGTGTACCTACTATGCACCAAGCGCTGGGAACATGGCAATGAGCAAGGCAGACAACCTTGCCCTTGCAGTGCTCACTTTGCTAAAGAACTTGCAGGGCCTTCCCAGGTGGCTCAGTGGTAAAGAATCCCACATGCCAAGGAGCACCTAAGCCCGTGAGCCACAACTAGCGAGCCCACGTGCTGCAGCTACTGAAGCCCACGTGCCCTAGTGCCTGTGCTGTGCAACGAGAAGCCACCGCAATGAAAAGCCTGGGCAATGCAACTCGAGAGCAGCCCCTGCAGCAACGAAGACCCAGCCCAGCCCCAAATAAATCAAATTACAAAAAAACAAAACATTGCATCACAGACCTCAAAATTTGAAGGGTAAAAACTGTAGTATTAGCGATTAGTAGTCAGAGTAAAAAGCTATACTTTATTGCATGTCAATTATGTGCCTGCCACTTTACACATATTATCTCACTTAAGTCCTTCTAACAGCCTTGCTATTGGCAAAGAATTTAAAGATGAGGCAACTGGGTCTCAATGTTAGAAGCTTAGTCACGCAGCTTAGCCTAGGGTACTCCACAAAGTTGATGATATTTGATCTATATTCCCTGCTTTACTCAGAAATAGGCAGGCTTCAGCAGCCAGGCAGATGCTGTCAGGGCGCTAGGGTACCAATCTTTGCCCTAAGACACCTCAAACTCCAGCAGAACACTCCATTGGACCACGTGGGAAATCAGAATGCCGACAGTCCCTCCCTCTTAAATCACATCATTGATATGTGGTTTGTCTTTTGTTATCTGAACATTATTGACCAGGGATATATCAATTTGTTTTAGAGAGTGATACAATTAACATCACTAGAGCTGTGATGTTTGTTAGAGCTTAAAATTCATCAAAGGTTCATTATACAACTTACTGCTATCATTAGCTCATTTTGCTCCATTAGGTTTTTTTCCATCTCGTGTATATTATAAACTCAAGTTTATTACTGAAAAATTTTCAAAAATGGCGCATGGTGAAATTTTGAGTGATGAAGAATTTTTTGGTGAACTTCATGCAGATACTTCCTCTGATTGTTTGAGCAATACATATACTAGTGTCTCTGAAGAGGACAGTTCTTCAGAATATAGTTCTAAATCAGGTGACCTCAATATTAGACCAAGAAAAAGACAAAAACCTTAGTGATTGACTGTTATGGGAAGTGAAAATGAAACTCACGGTACATAAGACTTTACAGGTGTGTTGGGTATAATTATTGAATGTAATAATCCACAAAGTGTTATTTAAGTAACAATTAATTTTTGGTTTGTCAAAATAAAAATTGCCAATCACAAGCAGCAGTTTCAGCAAAAATCATCTGGTCAATAATGAGTTAAGGTGCCTCACATTCCGGTGATAATCATCACAGTTATTTACCTAAACACCTGCAATGGATCAGGTGTTTGATTAGCCCCACTGCATCGAATCCTTATGGCCCATGTTACTGCACCCATTTGGCAGAGAAGACATCTCAGCTTCAGAGAAGACAACACTGTAGCGCAGAGTCTTACAGTTGCTCAGAGGCACAACTAAGTTTCAAAGTCACGCTCTTCATATTAAACCCAGCCACACCCAACCGCATCTAGACGCTTCAACTCACCGTCCTTCTTTCACCTGTAGGCTTTCACGTGGGCTGCATGAGATGGCTCTCCTTCCATTTCTCCGTTGGTAATGCCTCCTGCTTATTGAAGACTCAATGCAGGCACGACTTTCTCTAGTCAAGCATCTCACACTTCCCTTTTTTCTGCCCAACGTCCATCAGAGTCGCAGAAGTGAGAGCTGGGAGACTCCATTTTAGAGCAAATAGCCATGAAGTCCATGTGTGCCTCCGGCTTCAATCATACCAGAGTCCAACAGGGTCTTTCTGGGCCTCCTTTCGATTCCTCTCCCTCTCCACCTATAATACTTTCAGTACTGGAAGGTCTGAATATTGTAACAAACATGCATACACCATAACACTGTAACAAACACGTGTACACCGGTCCCCAAACTTAGGCTGAGTCCACTCCCGAACCTCAGGAGCACGGCTTCCACCTTGACCCACGCCAGGGCGCAACTTACAAGTCTCTGATTGGGTCATGTGACCGGTCCTGAGCCAGTCACCATGGCCAGGAAGACGCCGTACTCTGATTGCTCAGACCTGGGTCACATGCCCACCATGGAGGGAGGGACCCACCTTAACCATATGGATGGAGAGTGGAGGGGAGATGGTGTCTCAGAAGGAAATGTTGATGTTGTTACCAGAGGGGAGAATGATGATCAGCAGGCAAAAGAAACAGATGTCCACTACACACCCCACCCCAGACAGGACTGAATGCGAATTTCATCTTCATGACCAGGTATTGCATGGGGATTTTTGTTGTATGTGATTTTCACCTTTACTCTATTATAAGGGCTTCCCTGGTGGCTCAGAGGTTAAAGCATCTGCCTGCAATGCGGGAGACCTGGGTTTGATCCCTGGGTAGGGAAGATCCCCTGGAGAAGGAAATGGCAACCCACTCCAGTATTCTTGCCTGGAGAATCCCATGGACGGAGGAGCCTGGTGGGCTACAGTCCACAGGGTTGCAAAGAGTCGGACACGACTGAGCAACTTAACGTTCACACTTTTCTGGGGCAGAGACTATGTTCTTCTCTTCCTTGTAATTCCAGCACCCAGCCTAGTGTCTGACACACTGGAGGTGTTCTTATCATATTTGTTGGATGAATAAATGTATTAATTTATGAAGCCCTAAGGGTGTTACTGGGGCTTCCCAGGTGGCACAGTGGTAAAGAATCTGCCTGCCCATGCAGGAGTCACAGGTTTGATCGCTAGGTTGGGAAGATCCCCTGGAATAGGAAATGGCAACCCACTCCAGTATTCTTCCTTGGAAAATTCAATGGACAGAGGAGCCTAGTGGGCCACAGTCCTTTCATCTTTTAAAGGCAGCATCATTGTGAGGTGGAAAGAACACAGATGCTAAATCAGTGTTTCTTAAGTGTAGTCAGGAACCAACTGCTTCAGGTTACAATGCAGATTCCTGGGCTACAGAGCAGAACTGTTAACCCAGCATCTCAGTAAATGGAATTCAGGTGCCTTTTTCTTTTTTAAAAAATTCTTTTATTGCAACGTAATTGCTTTACAATGTTGTGTTAGTTTCTGCTATATAAGAAGTGAATCAGCCTTATGCATACATACATACCCTCGCTCTGGGACCTCCCTCCCACCCACGCCCCCATCCCACCCATCCGGGTCATCACAGAGCATGAACTCAGCTTCTGTGCTTTACTGCAGGTTCCCACTAGCTATCTATTTTACATTAACACATGGAAGTGTACATATGTCAATCCTAATCTCCCAGTTCGTCCTACCCTCCCTTCCCACTCTGTGTCCACGTGTCCACTCTCTGCATCTGCATCTTTATTCCTGCCTTGGAAGTAGGTTCATCTGTACCATTTTTCTAGATTTCATGTGTATGTATTAATATACGGTACTCATTGCTCTCTTTCTGACTGACTTCACTCTGTACGACAGACTCTAGGTTCATCCACATTTCCACAGATGACCCTGTTTCATTCCTGTGAGTGGCCAAGTAGTATTCCATTCTGTATGTTGCCACATCTTCTGTATCCATTCCTCTGCTATTGGACTTTTAGGTTTCCATGTCCTGGCTATCATAAACGGTGCTGAAATGAGCACTGGGGTACCTGTGTCCTCTTGGATTATGGTTTTTTTCAGGGTTTGTGCCCAGTAGTGGGATTACTGGATCATATGGTAGTTCTATGTTTAGTTTTTTCTTTTTTTTTTTTTGGTTCCATCTGGTCTTAGTTGCAGCACATGGGATCTTCATTGCATCACACGGGCTCTTTCATAGTGGCATGCATGCTTAGTTGCCCTGCAGCATGTTGGATCATAGTTCTCTGACCAGGGATCGAACCTGTGCCCCGCTATCCCAAGGCACATTCTTAACCACAGGACCACCAAGGAAGCCCCTGTGTTTAGTTTTTAAAGGAACCTCAATACTGTTCTCCACAGTGACGACATCAATTTATATTCCCATCAGATGCATTTTAAACAAAAATGTTATGCGGTTCTTGTACACCGTCCTTTTAAAACCATGACCCATATTTAGACAGAATCATCTGAGTATGAGTCCCCAGTCCATCGCCTTCCAGTCATGTGAACTAACAGGAATCATACCTTCTCAGCAACTAGGTTTGCCCCTCTTTAAAATGAGGCTGAGAAAACTTACCTAATGAATATGTAATGAAGAGTCAACAAGATAACACAGGTAAAATTTCTTTAGAAAGCTCTGCATTCATGTTTTGCTACTTGAGTTTTTCTAATAATTACCGCTAACTTCTGGAATTCTTCCTGTGTACATGCCAGGTACTATTCTAAGTTCTAATTATATGTGTTAACTCATTTAAGCCTCACAACAGCCCTGTGAGAAAAAAAAAAATTTTTTTTTTCTTTTTAAGGTACAATTGACACAGAACGTTTTATTAGTTTCAGGCATGATAGAAACTATTCCTGTTTTGCAAATGAAGAAACAGAGACAAGGTAGTCTTCCCTGAGAAGTATCTGAGCTAGGATTTGAACTCAGCTGTTTTGATGCCAGACCCCAGGCTCTTAACCACTCACTGGATTTTCTCCTTAGAAATAATAAGTTATCTTTCCCAAGGCAATTCATCACCTTGCACTTTGTGGGGGCGGGGCAAAATGAGGACAGTGAAACTCCTTGAGGAAGGAAAGAACTCCAAAAATGACCCAGGACTGAAGACCACCGAAGGAGAGAAACCACAAAGGTGATGTGTCAGGTCACATGGCCTTCACAGGATGCCCTGATAAAAAACACATTATATCAGATTCTGATTGATCTACAATAGAAATGTCTCACTTTCTCCTCTATTTCCTGAAATCTACCTTTCTAGATTGTATAACACCTCTGTGCTTTGAAAACCAGAGCCAGTCTTTCATCCTAGATGACTGTTTTTATTTTGAATTGGTATACTTTTTCTTCCCCATTCTTTACTTCTAGGCACCAATATATTTTTTTCATGAAGCATGAGCAAAGCCTGAAGTGCAAGCCAAGACCTCAGAAATATGATAGCTGTTACCAAGGATTTGAGAGTAAGAATACAAAACCTAGAATCAAGATTTCAAGGCTGCACTCTAGTATCTGAGGTGGCACCGGTCCCACATCAAATATGGAATAAATAAGGCATTAAGCAACCGCACAATTTGTTCTGGGTTCCTTAGCTGGAAGTTGGGCTTCCCTGGTGGCTCAGACACTAAAGAATCTGCCTGCAGTGGGGGAGACCTGGGTTCAATTTCCGAGTAGGGAAGATCCCCTGGAGAAGGAAATGGCTGCCCACTGCAGTATTCTTGCCTGGAGAATTCCATGGACAAAGGAGCCTGGTGGGCTACAGTCCATGGGGTTTCAAAGAGTTGGACGCTTAACACACTCCTTAGTTGGAAGTGGAAAACCCTATCACACACAGTGTTAGGCTCTCTTTACCTGGCTTTACTGAACACTGAGTGTAAAAGAACTCCAAACACTTCTGCTGTTGGGAATGTCTGGACATTTATGTTTAATTGGGATGTAATATGCATCTGAAATAGACAGATATGTTGACCTACTTTGTTAAAAAGTGGAAACATTAAAGTGACGCAGTGTCTTAATGCCAGATGAGCTAAGAGAAATAATTTAAATACTTGATCACCTGGTCCACAAAGCCGTGGGTGATGAGTGTCTTTCTACTTCTGTGCCCTGTGCAGAATTAGGAAGGCAGTCACCTGGGGGGGAGGGGGGTGACAGTTTTGAATGGTCACTAGGACGGAGGGTAGAAGAACTGAATGTGAATTAGGGACATCTGGTATCCTGGTGGGTGGGAGCGGGGTGGGGGTGGTCTTAGCTCTAGGAGAGAGAGGTATAGTTTGAGGAATGCTGGGAGCTAATAACCAGATTACCAGAACTTGTAGGGAGTCCTCAAAGGCTAGCCTGATACATTTTTTACTTATGAAAGAAACATCCAGAGGGTTGGTGGTGGGCACCGAAAGCTTCAGATCAGCACCACCAAAGGTGTGTGGCTCGTGGTAGAGTTTGCTCTGTGCTGGCAAGCCCACCTTTCTGCCTACTTCCTCGCTCTTGGCTGGTTGAGTTCTGCCTCTGTCTGTCCAGTGTCCACCAAGGGGCCTGGCGGCGGCTCCCTTTTCTTGGGCTATGTACTTTCAACCAGTTTTGAGCAGCCCCATTTCAGATTGGCCTTTTTATGTTTGATATAAAGAATAGTTGTTGGCCAATTTCATCTTTTCATCGCTGTTCTCTAGGCCTGAATCCAAGCAGTTTGTCAGATGCTCATTAACTCCCCCTTTGGCTCTTTCTAGTGTGTCTCCTAAGCTCATTGTGCCAAGAACTAACGCTTTCTTTTACACGATTCTCTTTCTCTGCTCCATCAGGGAGACAAATTACTTTCCAAAAGGGATCGCCAGGGATGGTTTAATGAGAATTTCTTTGGGGCTAGGCATGGAACGCAATGTAGTTAACATTCGGTGGACTTAATTGGACTTTTCTTTTCTGCCTCTTTTTAAAAAAATCTGAAGCTATCCTGTTAATCTCTCATTTGTAATCAATTGTGTTGACTAAACAAAAGTCTAGGTCGTCTTTTCTTCCTGTCCCAGACAATCCTTTGTTGCCTCTAAATGCCTCATTCTTGAGTGATCCTGGTCGCGTAGATGGGCCCGATTGTTGACAGTTCATTATTGCGCTTTTGTCCATTAATCTTTCTTGCTGTGTTTTGCATGTGCATGCCTTAATGAGCTCCGTTGGCAATTAACATGTTTCTAGGAGCAAACTGGTTGCTCAGACGTTTGAGAGGGAAGTGCAGGGAAAAGGGCAACGCAGCTGCCTTGAGGTTGTTTATTTCCCAGCGTTTTCTCAAGACTCCAGTCCTCTCTCTGTCAGCACCCCGCCCCCCCACCCCTCACTGTTATTCACTCCCCAGCTCATTCACCACCAGCACACCTGGATGCCTTGTTGCTGTGATTCTCGGGCCTGGCTTAGGTGACTCCCTATCCTCTTGTGAGCCAAACAGCAAAATGGGGACCTTACAGACACACTTCTGCAGCCGAGGCAAGAGTGAGCACAAGTGCCCCCCAAAATGCGTCTGGATGCTGGCAACTTCTCTGTGTCGCTCTTTGCAGAGAGGAACCTCTTACTCGCCTAAGGCAATAGGACTGTACAATCTGTTATGTACAAGGCTGTGGCTTTGGAAGAAGGAGGGTTTTTTTTTTTTTTTGAGTCTTGCTGGCAAGATTGCTGAAGTGTGAGCAGTCATGGACAGAACAAACATCTTGTAGGGGAAAAGATAATTGGAGTCTTTTTTGTGTCTGTGACAGGATTCCCCTCCCCCGCAATTTGATTTTTTTTTAAAAAATTTTTTAAGGGTGGCCTCTTCAATTTAATCAAGGTTAGAATATTAATATGTGCCTGATGACTACCTTGTTTAAGTCATTTGTTAATAATGCAAACTACAAGTCATGCAAACAGATTAATATTAAGAGGCAAAAAAAAAAAAAAAAAAAACAACAACCCAGAAAATAGAACCTTTCACCCATCAATTCCTATGCATGGGGAATAACCTAGAAGGATTTCAGTGAGGACAGTTACTTACAACAGCTTAGCGTTGGCGTCAGAACCTGCACTGGCTGCGAAAGGTATTTAGTCATACAGATAGAAGGTTCCTTTTCTCCTCACACTACTTTCCAGGTGAAGAAATCCTTTTCTGAATCCCCCCCAGCTGAAGGAAGCAGACATCTTAAACTGAGGAGGAGGGACTTCAAGCCAAGCAGCGCTAAGCCCTATAGATACAGAAGAACTCTGTTTATCTACAATTACCACCAGATGTGAAATAACACCTTCTCAGGGCAGAGCGATTGACAGGTGCTGGTGTGAAGGTTAAGTAACAATCAGGTTATGAGGGAACAACCTCAAGGAGGTTGGAGTAGTCAAGTAACTGCGCAGGTTCCACTCAGAGCTCTGATTCCTTACCTCTCCCCGACGGCAGAGAGAGATGAGCAGTCCAAGAGAGAAATGCCTCCTGTTCCACGCGTTAGTATTATCTCATTTGCAGTCCTTTGCAAACATGGGATCTTCAACCCTCTTCAGAACCATCACCTGAAAATAAATGTCTCCAGTTTATGAGATGGGCAACCCTTTTAGTCTTTCTCCTGTGAAAACATTACAGAAGAATTTCCTCAGAGAACCATTCTCTCACTTGATGGTTAGAAAGTTATTTCCCTGGATGGGAGTGCCCCATCTATTTTTTATTTATCTTTTCTTCCTAAGGAGAAAGAGGAGAACCGAATCACCTTTCCTGAATGCAGGCCAACTTTTTAAACCCAATTCTCTAAGAGGAGGCTTCTGCGCTAAATTTTGTGGTGTCTGCCACTTGCCCAAAGTTCTGGAACTATTTAGGAAGAAGGTGGACTTGTCCTGGCCAGTGTCTGGTCTCCAAGAAGCCCCTCTGCCAAGGATCCTTTCAGAGATGCAAGAAGCAAAGGATTTTTGATTGAGACAGTCGGAGGGCACCCAGGAGCTCCCAGAAATGGGGAAGGGGTGTGTATCTGTGAGGCGGGGCTAATAAAACCTAAGGAGATAAAACTGGGATAGGATCGGACTCCTCAAACCAGCCCGCAAGCCCCCTGGGGATAGATGTCTGGGAAGAGCAAGGCGCTATTTCCGTATCTTTAGCCGCCAAGTCCTCCTCGCCCAATGTGGGGTTTCCTGGGGTTTGTGGCATCCACCGAGATTTCGGAGTTAAATCTGCATATCCCTCTGGGTCCCAATCTCCCCTCAGCGAAATGCAGCCAGAACGAGCTAACATTTAAATTCCTCCTCGCTTCCTCGCCCCCCTCCCCTGGCTGCGTCTTCCCAGACTTGGGAGGGGGAGAGGAATACAAAAAAAAAACGAGGACGCTCTCCTTTCAGGAAATGGAATTCTAATGTACACGTTCCTATTTCTGAATCGGAGGTACTAAAAATACCCCCGCGACAGCCTGAGGAAGCTGTCGCTGTCCTCTGTGCAAACAAAATCGACAATTCTCCTTCCCCGCGCAATGGGTCTGCGAATCGGGAGGGGGGTGGGGTGAGGACCCAACCTTTGGCTGTGACCTGGACAGAACTTCCACCCAGCAGCCGAACGTCTTCTCCCGAGTCCCAGCTGGGACACTCCTCCCCCACCAACGAGGACAGAAGGCAGCTGGGATTTTCTAAAAGTCTAGACTCCGATTCCTGACCCTACCTAGTCCTGGGACCCTAGGCAGGTCATTTAGTTTTGATCTCTGCCTCAATTTCTCCATCCTTCCACAGGGTGAGAATAATCACCCCCCAGCTTGCGGGTTGTGAACGTTAGAAAGAATATGGTTTGAGTGGCGTGGAGCAAGAGCTCCGGCAATGTGAGCTTCTTTGGTTGTGGGAGTCCCTGGCGCAAGCAGCGCTAAGCGCCTACTGTATACCGGGCTCTGGGATAATACCCACTCAAGTCACTTTCAGACTTACTTGGGAGTTTCCTTTTGCATTAACCATCTTTCCCTCCAAATACCCTCCACCTGCAGTGGGAATCCGCGTGGGATCAGCGCCCAGACGCCGCCGCCCTAGCCCTTGCAGTGGCGAGGCTGCGTGGAAGCCCACTCCCCGGCCCCGCGCCACATTTCCTTCTGGCGCTGGGGAACATTGTTCCAGAAAACGTGGGCTGAATCGCAGTGCGAATATTAGGGGCGGGAGGAGAAGGCCCGGCGCGCCGAGCCAGTAATCCGAGCTCTTGATTATCCAGATTCGGATCAAACGGGGCGGCGGCGGCCGGCCCCCTCCTGGGAATGATTAGATGATTAATGTAATGCTGTTTGAAGGGTCTCTGTTTTCTCTCTTAATTTGGGTCATTACTTAGAAAGCAAGCGTGAGATCATTTCATCAGCGTGCTCGGCGGCGGAGATAGCTATTCAGGAAATGGGCTAACTGAGCGGTAATCAGAACGCTGGGGGCGGCGGCGGCTGCGAGCCGCAGGAGCCCGGATGCGCCCTCCCGCGGCAGGGCGCCCCGCACCCGGAGGCCGGCCTCAGACCACAGCGCGGGCCGCGGAGCCCTAAAGCTCGGAATGGGCTGGGACACTTGGCCCCCAGTTCTCGCCGCCAGGAATGATTGAGTGGAAGAGTGGCTCCCCTTACATCACCCAGACAAGAGGGTGTGCCCAGAAGCGCCCCGGCGCGGCAGTGCCCATGCCATTTACCCCACTGTGGTGCGGCTCTTTGCTCTAGGACACGCACCCCAAACCTGCTCTCCAACACCTAGCCACTTTGAATCCCTTCTTTTTAAAAAACTCACCCAAATATGGCAACACCCAGAATCCCTTGGTCAGAACAGTTAGCAAATAAAAACTTGGTATACAACGTGAGGGCCGTTGTAGGCCTTTACATCCTTGGTTCCTGGGGGATCTGAACACGTTAGCGTGGCAGGAGGACCGATCTGGCCTCACCCTGGTTCCAGTGCCCTCAGAAAACGTCGCATGTGCGCGGCCGAGAAATGCTTAAAACGCCTATTTCTTTTTCATTCTTTAGGGTTGCTGAGCTGATTTGCGGCGAGGGTAGAGGGGGTAAAAGAAAAGACGCACTAAGGATTCTGTTTATTGAGTTATATATGTATATATTCCGTGTTCGTGTGTACAGGAGAATTTACATGGCTGTATAAAGATGGCTGGGGGCGCCGCGCTCTTCCGGGACGTTCACGTGACAGGCTGGGGTTAAAACCCGCTGCCGCCGGAGGAGAAGCCAGAAGCCGAGGCCTGGAATTAAATACGTTTCGGCGCGCTGGGTTTAAATAAGTTTCCCGAATATACAAAGGTGGGGAGCCAGGCGTTTGCTGCCAGTCATCGAGGAAACGTTTAGCTTTCCAAAAATATGCTGGTTTCGATAAATAGATTTTAGCCTTTCTGCTATAGCTTTTTTTTTTCTCTCTCTCTCTCTTTCCTTTCTCTTAATTTTAGAAATAAGTTTATACGTGTGATCTGTTTGGGGGTTGGATAGGACTGGAAGGGAGGGTGAGGCAGGAGCTCTCAGCTCTGCACTGTCCGAGTCAGGTCCTTTGTGGAGGGGGCGGCGGGGCCCACGCTGTCGTGGAGTTTGCGCACGTGTTTCTTTAAGTCAAAGTTTCTGCAAAACCCTTTGCCGCAAGTGGCGCACGTGAAAGGCTTCTTGTCGTTGTGGGTGTGCATGTGGAAGGTCAGGTTGTAGACTTGGTGGAAGGCCTTGTTGCAAATGGTACATTTGTACTGCTTCTCGCCGCTGTGGGTCAGCTTGTGATTCTTGTAGTTCCCTACAGGAGACCAAAAACAAAAAGGGGGGGGGCGGATAAAGTGGGACAGGGAGGGGCCGGGTGTCCCGTGGTTGGCTCAGGTGCCCGCGTAAAGAAGGCGACGCTTGGCTAGGCAGGCGCGACCTCTCCGAGTGAAGAAGTTGTCAAACTTCGTACGCGTCAAGCCCTGGACTCTCACTACAGGATGCAGGGCCGAGTCCCGCGTAGCCGCCCCGCGTCCCAGCCCCGCCGGGGCCTGAGGCCCGCGCAGCATCCCTCCCGCTGAGCTCCGCCGGCCCGGAAACTTTTGTGCTGCCCAGAGAGACGCATGGGGCCCTTCTCTGGGCCGCCGCCTCGCTCGAAGAAATTCGCATGAACCCGGGCTTCGTCCCCTATTATTATTATTTTCTTATTATTATTTTTAAAGTTACTCCCTATGGTCCCCTAACTACCACTTGGAGATCCGAACGTGCCTGGGAAAATCCAAGCGGAATGCTGGAGATAGTAGCGGTTTCCCCCAGTCTAAACTGGTCCCAGGAGGTGAATTACGCCTCGAATTTTTTTTTTTTTTCCATTTTCAAAAGAATCCCGGCTACAAAGGGACGCTTCCGCCATAGGGCGATACCTTGTCTTTTTCCAACTTCCATTCCCTCTACCCCTTTCCTTCTTCCCATCTCCCAAATTCACAGTCTCCCCGTGCAACCAGCTTGAGTCCAGCGAGCTCTACTAATCCAACCCGGAGAGCTTCCACCGAAACCCCGTACAACCCGATTCCAAAGAAATGCTGCGCCTGAGCCCGCGGCCCTCGCGCGCGCTCTCTCCAGATCCTTCTTTGCCTTCCCGCTAGCGATGACCTGCCGAGACCCAAGGGGAGGTGAGGAGAGGGCCTCGCCCTACACGTTACCTTTTTGGTGAAAGCCTTTGCCGCAAAATTCACAGACGAAGGGCTTGTAGCCCGCGTGGATGCGAATGTGTGTGTTGAGCGTGGAGCTGCGGTTGAAGGCTTTGCCGCACTGGTTGCATTTATGCGGCTTTTCCTGCGGAGAGGGGCGTGCGCATCATGAGGCTGAGGCCCCGGCCAGGAGAAGCCACCTTGGGGGGCACCTGGAAGGGGCACACCGAAGGGACAGGGGCCTCTGGTGGGGGTTATAACGGGAACCCTTGGTCATTCTCTCCCCAACCCCATCACTTAGTTCCGGGTGTTGGGTACGGGTCGGGCCAGACCCGGGGCCCACGTACCTGGGTGTGGATAATTTTGTGTCTGCAGAGCGTGCTGGCCTGGCGGAAGCCTTTGCCACAGACTTTGCACACGAACGGTCTGGCTCCAGTGTGGACTGGCATGTGGCGGGTGAGGTTATAGTGAGCGTTAAACACCTATGGAAGCACACAAGGGGGCCTTGTGGCTGTCTGTCCGAGTCCGCCTGGCAGGGTTGGGGGGCGGGCGCGCAGAGACCACCTCCCCCAACCAAAACCCCCTTCAGAAACCACAGCCCTTTTCATTTTGTAAAGAGCTTCCCAATCCACTGTTCGTGCCAGTCCTGTGAGGCTGCTGACAAAGGCATCCCCATTTTACAGAAAAGGAAACTGAGGCCCAACTGTGCTCTCAATTCGAGTAGACAGCTACTAGGGAGCTCCCAAATTTGAGAAAGGGGCCGTCCAGGCTGCCCCTCAAGGAAGCAGCTGCTTACCCCTCCCAGATTCCGAGGACCCCGAGCCTCACCTTTCCGCACACCTCACAGGTGAAGTTTTTAGGCTTGCCGTCCGCTGAGCCACCGGGCAGCTTGCTGTGGCCCTTGACGCCACCGCGCTCAGCAGTCAGGGCCGAGTTCTCCTTCAGCACCTGCTCCAGCGGCGCAGGCAAGCGCTCCTTATGGGCGTAGGGGGCTGGATGGGCAAACTTGTCCGCGGTCAGGCCGGCCAACTTGGCGTTCTCCAGCAAAAAGAGCTTGGGGTGCGCAGCCAGGGCAGCGGGGGCCTGTGTGTTGAGGAGACCGGACGGGAAGAGGTGGCCGCCGAGGAGCTCAGACGGCGGGTACGTGGCGGAGTCCAGGTAGTTGAAGTAGTAGAGCGAACCGCTGGCCGGAAGCCCCACGGCCTGGTTGATGACCTGCGGCTTGATGACCCTGCCCGCGGGCAGCGCCGACGGTACCAGGCCCAGCTCGGCCTTGCAGCACACGCCACAGTTGGTTTTGCACAAGCCGCTGGCGCCGCACACCGGGGCCCCCCCACCGCCGCCTCCACCTCCTCCTCCGCCGCCGCCGCTGCCGCCCGCCCGGAGGCTGCTTTTCCAGAGCTCAGAGTAACTGAGCAGCGTCTTGGACGGCACCTCGTAGCCTAGGGGCTGGAGGGGGATCATACAGGGCAGCGGCGAGCAGAGGTTGAGCAATTTCTTGCCCTGGCCGCTATCCGCCTCCAGTGCCCCCGGCCGGGGCTCAAAGGGCGCGCGGGGCTCCGACGTCTTAGCCATGATGCGCTCGATGGAAAAGGCCAGAGTCTTGGAAGTGGCCGGCGACGCTCCTGCGCGCGGGCAGGCCGGGGGCACCATGGTCTCCAGGGAAGCCGAGCTTGCCATGGCGCGCCGAGCCGAGTCGTACCGGACTGGGCCAGGGCGCAGCCTCTCTCCTCTAAGTCTGTATTCCGGAAAAGGCAGGGAGGGAAACCGCAATTTAATAAGCACCTTGTCGGGTCCAGGTCACCCATTTGCATTCAAATGAACAGGGGCAGAACAAAGTGCACCCAAGGGTACCAAATTACCGCCCATTAACCCGCCGCGCAAAGGAACCCACCAGCCCCTGCCCCGGGACTTTGAAAGGGGGGAAAAGGGGGAGGGTTTACAGAGGAAGAAGAGAGAGGGAGAAAAAGAAAGAAAAGAGCCTCAAATTAACCCCCCTGAGCCGCTCCTTGGACCCTGGCCTCCGCCACGCGTGCTGGGAGGTAGATAGTGAAGGGGCAAAGTTAAAGAGGACCGGGAGAGCCACCTCGCATTTACCTCTTTCCCCCACCGCCAAGGAGATGCGGTCCGAGCCATGCAGCCTGTCTCCTCTGTCACATTTTGATGGCAAACATCTTCCCCTCCGCGTGAGATCACTGTCTTTTACATTCAGCTGACATCACATGAAGTCACTTGAAGTGGAATGACATGGGCGGCGGCGCGGCTCCTGTAGCGGCCCCTGTGTTCCACCGCGCCTGCCGGCCGCCGCCGCCACCGCCCCTCAAACTTTAAAAGGAGGCAACTGGCGCCCGCGCTCCCCTCGGGAAAGTGCGAGCGGTTCGCGAATCGGGAAGGAGGGAAGAGACGGGAGGGGGAGGGGGAGGAATCGTGATGGTTTTGCCGGTGGAAAAAAAAAGGGGGGGGAGCCCAAACCCAGGCAGAGTTCCGTGCGTGATTCACAACTTTGGGGGCCTATAGGTTTGGGGGACGCGGAGAGGGCAGGGGGTCCCGGGCGCGCCGCCTCAAAGGGCCCCTGGGTGTCCGTCTAGTCACCGAAGTATCCCTTAGCCCTCTGCAGCCGCGCTGGGCATCGTGCTAATAAACTGCCATTTACCCACGGAGCCGGCGCCAGCCCCGAACACGCGCAAATGATAATTACCTCATTAGGATGTGGCGCAGGGACGCGGGCGCTGCGTTTGGAGGGGGGAACTTGTTAATGGGGAAATATTAATTTATGCAAAAACAACCAGCTCGCCTTGGCTGGCGTCGGAGGTCGGGAGAGAGCTCCCGCAGCCAAAGGACGACCCCGTAGCGTCCGTAGGAGCAAGGCCGCGCGCCCAGATCCTGGGGGCTTCGGCGCCTGGAGGGTGCGCGTCCCCCTCTCCGACTCGCTCTCCGCCTGCGGCTGAGGGAGGCTGCACCCTGAGCGGGAGGGCTGTTTGAGAGCTTGATTGATCGGGATCGCTGATTTGTGATCGGGTTTCTGAGGCAAAGCCCGACTCCGCTGCGGGTTCAGGGCTGCGAGCAAGGAGGATTCCGAGGGCAGGTCTCCCCGCTGACGGGTACTTACTGTTTGTATAATTGAGACGGTCCAATCTCCACCTGTTTAAGGAGCAGATTGAAACAGCAGAACCTCCCCTGGATCCTATTAAAACGTTTTTCCTCCTAAGGCCATTCAGTCGAACCAATTTTCCGAAGTGATTCATAGAGCTGAATTCTGCCAAGGCAGCTCTTTCACTTTTAGCCACTAAAGCACCGCGTGGAACCGGGTTTTGTGTTTTTCTAAAATAAAGAGAAGGATTATCAGAGGGGAGAGGGAGGAGGACTGAAGGGGGGCGGGCAGAGACTTAGTGTGGCCAGAGGTACACGCAGAGGGAAGAAAAGGCCCTTTTCTAGACAGGCCCCAAGTAAGTTCGGAGGAATTCAGCGTTTTGTGCCTCGCCACAAAAGCAGCGCACTCCGCGCTCGGTTTGGAGGGGCTGAATTCATCTGTTTGCAGACCATTCCACCTGCGTATCACAACAAACTGCTCAAAGACGCTCCAGCACTTTCAACAGGCCGGGTGCTCTTGGCGACAACAAAAGTGATCGAGGTTGAGGGTTCTTATGGGGAGGGGGACAGCGGCTAGCAAGAGAGCGAGGGAGAGAATTAGGTTTAGGAAAGGAGAAGGGGGATTCTGGGGTTAAAAAAAAAAAAACTTTTGGAGGGTTTTGTTTGCTGGACAATTATATCTTGCTTGCCGGCTTTTGCAAAACCAGGAGCTTTGTAGCAGCAACTACAGTTTCAGAGGATTATGGTTGGTATAATATGAGCAAACAGGGCTGAGGGTTTGATAGTGAATTCTCTCTCCAAAGGTGTAAGATCTTGTGGAGCTCCAGAGAGTGCTGGTGGGAAGAAAACCCTCTCCCTTCTCACTTGAGTGCCCCATCCCAGGCCTCTCTTATGCAAAACATCCCAGGAAAACCAGCAGGGGAAAAAGACAGGAAAGGTCTAGTTTTAAATTCAGGCAAACCACTCCTTTCTCCACTTTGGAATTTCTCTTTTCTACCTACTCCCCCTCTGACGTGTAACTGCAGACATGATATGGATGTGGCAGGTAAAGAAAAGGAAAAGTGTACTTGGAACGCTAGGAGAGGGAGCAGAGAAAGAGGTATCCGGGGAAAGTGGCCTGGATGGCCACGGCTGTGGTTTAATTCTTCCACCCTGTCAAGCCTGGAAACTACCCCTAAATTCTGCAGTCTTAAATATGTTTTATAGCATCCCCCCGCCCCCCAATTTCCAAATTTCAAAGCTAGAAAGAGGCTAACTCCTCTGGAAGAGTACATTTCCATACAGCCTATTTAATTTAGATGTTCAGAGAGGCAGAATTCCAGACTCAGTATGCCCCCATCCCTATGTTAATGTAAAAACAAGACAGATAAACTACCCCTTACCCCACCCCACCACCAAACAGGAAACAAATCAACAACTCACCCTGACATTGAAACAGTATCAATAACACCCGAAGGTCTCACAACCTGCATTTCTATCCCGACTTTCCTGTGGATCCCGTTCAGCCATCAGCACTTGCACCCCAACCCCCTTTCCAATTTGGGTTATTGTTGATCTCCGCAGCAGCTCGAAAGATCTGCTGGTCTGAAAGCTCCATCAGGCTGAAAGGCTTCCAAAGACTTCCCATGAACCTGCCTTGCCATCCCTAGTGCTTTTCGGAGCTGCAGAAGCCATCTCTCTCTCCCCAGCATCACAAAGGAGTGCTACCTCCACAGAAAGAAAACATTTGGGTAAAAACAAGTTGCCCCTAATGTGCCTCTCTTTCCAAATGTTGGGTGAATACACTGGCTTTTATGAAAGTATTTAATTAGCTTCCACAAACTTCTCCTTCCCTGCCTGCAGATTATATTGAAGTGGAGGGTTGGAAACTATTTTACACCTTGCCACTCACATGTTAATTAATCTCTATCTAACCCTAATTGCAGTTTATTCAAGCACCGCTCAACAGCTCACCCACACAATAAACACTGATCCTACTTTTATACATATTACTTCACGTTAACACATTGAGTAATTAACTCCAGTACCAACTAATAGTGCAAACAAATATTTTCTGTAAACGAGATGATTTCAGGCAGAATAATAGAGGACTGGGGAAACGTGGCACTCGGTGGAGGCAATGTTGAGATTTCGATTTGCTGCTCCCAGCCCTCTAAATTCATTCTCAACCGCAGCATCTTTTTTCCCCCTGAGGCTGAAATGCTTTTTAGAAAGGAGGAGGGGGGGGGGGTGGGGAACAGTATGGAAATGTGACAATTTTTCGGAGTTCTTGGAGGGGTTCTTCAAGAATAAGGACAACTTTTTTCCACCCACACATTTTTAGTGAAGGAAAAAAATCTGGAGTAACTGGACAGTAAGGGCAATAGGAGGCTAGCTGGAGAGCAACTATCTCAGGGATGTGGATCCGTTCACGACAAAAGTTTTCCAAAACCTCCTACTCTAAGCAACTCCTGTCGTTTTAAGCAATGGTTCTAGGAGAGGAGTGAGCAGTGACTATTCAGAAAGATAAGAAATCCCAGGCTCTCTCCCAATCCAGACTAGCATACACGTGGCTCTGAGGGGCCAGTGCCTTGGTCTCAGCCCCAAACAAGGCACCTGACCTGGAGGCCCGCGGCTGCGGTGCAAGCAAGGCCCACTAGGCCTCACTCAGCGCACCGCTCTGCCCCAGGGGCCAAATGACAAGAGGTTGCATGCCCGCAGTCCCGGAGCACCCAGGCCAGGGGCTGCCGGCCTTGCTGGACGTTGCGGGCTGCAGCTCTTCGAGCCCGGCCTGTCAGCCCTGGACCCACCGTGGGGTCCTCTTGGGCCCTGTGGCCTCAGCTTCAGGCCCTTCTCCTCCTGGGCGCCTCCGCCGAAAGCCAGACGCTTTCGTCTCGGCCCATCTGGCCCACGTTTGGGCCTCCACAGCTCGGCCGCGGTGGGGAAACACTGCCAGGGTTGCGCCTGACGCCTCTCGCGGCCGGTGCTCTTCCCACGCTGCAGAGCGGGGTGCCACGGCCCGGTGCTCCGCAGCGCCGCTGGGCCTGACCCGGACCGCGACCTCGGGGATCGGCGGCTGTGGGACGCCGCGCCCGGGGCCAAGCCACTCGCACACCACTGACTGCGGATCCAGGCTCAACCAGGGACCGGAGCGCAATGTTTTAATTGAAATTGCAGGTTTAAGCACAGCTGGCGGCTGTCTATTGATTTTGCAGAGGCTTCTCTTGTGGGAAGCATATTAAATATGACTGGCACGGCTAGAGTCTTCCTCCCTCTACCCCCTCCCTCCGGCCTTTTTATGGTCACTAAGCCGAACACTGTAAGGATGACTTTTGTTTTCAAAAATGTCATAATGCCAGAAATCGCCCTCACTTTAGAATAAATTACTTAGCAGACGCCTTCCTGGGGTGTAGACAACCTCAGAGGAAAACCCACCTCGGGAGCAAAAGCTCACACGTTTGCATTACTTCTGAGATGGCAGAGGGAAAAGGCAAGCATTTCTGCTCCACAGAAGTGTTGCAATTCCAGCCCTGGTGGCTTGTGTCTCCTGGTGCTAGATGGCAAGAGGCGCTGTTTTTTGTTTTGTTTTTTTTTAAAGTATTACGATTATAAGTATTTCCTCACCCTATTATTTGGTTGCAATACATAATATAGCGTCCTGTGTCCTCTCTCCAGGGAGCTGAGTAGCTTGGGGGCCACTGCAGGCTGGAGGCTGCTGAGTTTGGGGAAATGCCCACTGGGCAGATTTGATATTCTTTCTCACCGCTGCTCTGAAACTCGTTTGGAAACAAATAAACAAACAAAAACCAAATCAACCAAATACACAAACCCAAACCAAACAAACTTCATGGTTTAAGGAGTCTCTCTCTTTTCCTTCTTCTTTCTAAAGGGATATTTAGGATCGGATTTACCCGGTGCTGCGTTTAATCGCTGAAAATAGATTAACTTCTGCAGAGAAATTCTTCTGCGATCTCCTTTTTTTTTTTTTTTTTCCCAATCCCCTAGGAAGCATTTTATTGAAAACATTCGAACCGGCTTGCCAGCGGCGGGCTTGTCCAAGGCCCAGGGGCCTCCGCCTTTAGTGCCCGCGGTGAGCTGGATTAGTGCGTCGGGAAGACAAAAGAGGCCCTGATCCCCCGGCCAGGCAAGGCCCGGAGCGCCCGGTCGCCGGTAACGCGTACCGCGCGAGCACAGTCTTGGGCCCGGGCCTCCAGGGACAGATGGGCCAGAGCCGTCTGCATCTGCCCGCGTCCTGAGAGATGCTGCGGCGCCCACAGCCAGGGTGGCGAAGCGCCCGGCCCACTGCACCCGGCTGTTTCACAGCGCCCCTCGCATCCGGGGACTGGTTTGGAAATCTCAAGTGCACCCACAGACTGGTTTTTACCCTCGAAGAGGAGAGATGCCTATACATCAAGGGCAGCCGGCTTTGCTGCCAAGGAGGGAGGGGGATGGTGCTGTGAACCTATCACGGTTTCCAGGACCCTCTCAACCCCCACCTCAATCGCTGCAGAGGACTTCCACCTCATCTTCGGAAATCCGGGGCAGTGTGCGCACTCTCTGGCCAGAGGGAATCTCCCCAGAGAGCAGATCTGCAGCCCCTACACGCAGGTTTGGTGTGCTGTCCCCTCTGCTTTCAATGCACATATAACCACACTGATGCATATATATGCACATGTAAGTATATTGTGTGTATATGTATATATGTTCAGTGCTCTCCACAACCCTTCACTTAAAATGCCTTTTGATTAGGACTCTGAATCCAATACCTGCATGTCGCAGTTTGCCAGCGGACCTGTCATGTCCCGGGCCGTAGTGGGGGCAGGCAGTCATCTTGTAAATGCTTTTTTTTCTTGCCACGAGATTTCCAGGTGCAACTCAAAGGAAACAATAGTTTACAAAGAACAGTTATATTTTACATATATTTTACACGTTATGTACATACATATAAGTGTGCATTTTATATATATATGAAATAAAAAGGCATTTTGTAGGAGTAACAGACCCTGTAGCTCGGATGCTGTCGGATTTCTAACTCCCTGGGAAGACGGCTTAGGATCCTCCGCGTTATTTAACTTGGCAGCTAGTTAAACTCCGCGGTGGAGCCTGCCCAAAGGTATTAGCGTTAAGTGCTAAGAGCTGGAGTTAAGCCGGCAGTGAAAAGGAGGGACTGGAGGGGCCAAAGGGGTAAGAGGAACTGATTCCAGGTTCGCCCAAACTTCTGGAAGTCTGCCGGGCAGAGTAGGGCTGAGTTGGATGGCCTGTTGGACAGGAATCCCAAACTCTGTGATCGCTTTACAAGCGAATCTCCTGGTACTGTTTTGTTTGCTTGGTTGGTTTGGCTTGGCTTATGCTAGGTGTGCATAAGAACGGAAAAGTTCTTTCCTGCCCAGTTTTCTTGAGTTCTCACTAGTTCACGCGAATCCCATCTTCTCCTCACCTAGGTAAAGAGTTCGTCTGCGTGCTCACCTCTGGAGTTTGCAATTGGGCTTAGGTAACAAAATAGGAACTGTGAAAGTGCTAAGTAGTGCTCCAGCAAGAATGAATAAATCTCTTTCTGCTTCCATCCCTGTCTCCCTGTCACATACAGACCCTCCTGCTTTGGGGGTTCAGCTAGGGTGGCCATGAGTAGATGATTACTTACTACTGAGCGCCTTTTACATGCCAGACACAGTAGTAGCTAAATATCCACTCTAGTCAGTTCTCAGTTTTGTCCTATAAAGTCAGTATCTACAGCCAATGTGCCCATTATACAGATAACATGTCCAAGGTCACATAACTGGCAAGAGACTGTTTTAAGAACCCATACTCCTAAGGACCATGCCAAGAAAAACACAAAAAACACCATATAGACAATTAGCCTGAGTTGGCTGGTGGAGTGTAAATTGGGAAAATTTGGAGTAGAGTGTAAACACTTGGAAAATTGGTTGGCAGTAACAATTAAATTTGAATATGTGCATTCCTTATAACCCAGCAATTCCACTCTTAAGTATATACACAGCAGAAGCGTGTACTTAAGTTCACCAAAAGACAGGCACTAGAATGTTCAGCACTGTTTGTATAGTCCTATGTTGGAAATTTCCTGAATAACCATCAAGTGTGGCAGATCAGATCAGATCAGTCGCTCAGTCGTGTCTGACTCTTCGCGACCCCATGAATCACAGCACGCCAGGCCTCCCTGTCCATCACAAACTCCTGGAGTTCACTGAGACTCATGTCCATCGAGTCAGTGATGCCATCCAGCCATCTCATCCTCTGTCGTCCCCTTCTCCTCCTGCCCCCAATCCCTCCCAGCATCAGAGTCTTTTCCAATGAGTCAACTCTTTGCATGAGGTGGCCCAAGTACTGGAGTTTCAGCTTTAGCATCATTCCTTCCAAAGAAATCCAGGGCTGATCTCCTTCAGAATGGACTGGTTGGATCTCCTTGCAGTCCAAGGGGCTCTCAAGAGTCTTCTCCAACACCACAGTTAAAAAGCATCAATTCTTCGGCACTCAGCCTTCTTCACAGTCCAACTCTCACATCCATACACGACCACAGGAAAAACCATAGCCTTGACTAGACGGACCTTTGTTGGCAAAGTAATGTCTCTGCTTTTGAATATGCTATCTAGGTTGGTCATAACTTTCCTTCCAAGGAGTAAGCGTCTTTTAATTTCATGGCTGCAGTCACCATCTGTAGTGATTTTGGAGCCCAGAAAAATAAAGTCTGACACTGTTTCCACTGTTTCCCCATCTATTTGCCATGAAGTGATGGGACCGGATGCCATGATCTTCATTTTCTGAATGTTGAGCTTTAAGCCAACTTTTTCACTCTCCACTTTCACTTTCATCAAGAGGCTTTTGAGTTCCTCTTCACTTTCTGCCATAAGGGTGGTGTCATCTGCATATCTGAGGTTATTGATATTTCTCCCGGCAATCTTGATTCCAGCTTGTGTTTCTTCCAGTCCAGCGTTTCTCATGATGTACTCTGCATATAAGTTAAATAAACAGGGTGACAATATACAGCCTTGACATACTCCTTTTCCTATTTGGAACCAGTCTGTTGTTCCATGTCCAGTTCTAACTGTTGCTTCCTGACCTACATACAAATTTCTCAAGAGGCAGATCAGGTGGTCTGGTATTCCCATCTCTTTCAGAATTTTCCACAGTTTATTGTGATCCACACAGTCAAAGGCTTTGGCATAGTCAATAAAGCAGAAATAGATGCTTTTCTGGAACTCTCTTGCTTTTTCCATGATCCAGTGGATGTTAGCAATTTGATCTCTGGTTCCTCTGCTTTTTCTAAAACCAGCTTGAACATCAGGAAGTTCACGGTTCACATATTGCTGAACCCTGGCCCGGAGAATTTTGAGCATGACTTTACTAGCGTCTGAGATGAGTGCAATTGTGCAGTAGTTTGAGCATTCTTTGGCATTGCCTTTCTTTGGGATTGGAATGAAAACTGACCTTTTCCAGTCCTGTGGCCACTGCTGAGTTTTCCAAATTTGCTGGCATATTGAGTGCAGCACTTTCCCAGCATCATCTTTCAGGATTTGGAATAGCTCAGCTGGAATTCCGTCACCTCCACTAGCTTTGTTCATAGTGATGCTTTCTAAGGCCCACTTGACTTCACATTCCAGGATGTTTGGCTCTAGGTCAGTGATCACACCATCGTGATTATCTGGGTTGTGAAGATCTTTTTTGTACAGTTCTTCTGTGTATCCTTGCCATCTCTTCTTAATATCTTCTGCTTCTGTTAGGTCCATACCATTTCTGTCCTTTATCGAGTCCACCTTTGCATGAAATGTTCCCTTGGTATCTCTGATTTTCTTGAAGAGATCCCTAGTCTTTCCCATTCTGTTGTTTTCCTCTATTTCTTTGCAGTGATCGCTGAAGAAGGCTTTCTTATCTCTTCTTGCTATTCTTTGGAACTCTGCATTCAGATGTTTATATCTTTCCTTTTCTCCTTTGCTTTTCGCTTCTCTTCTTTTCACAGCTATTTGTAAGGTCTCCCCAGACAGCCATTTTGCTTTTTTGCATTTCTTTTCCATGGGAATGGTCTTGATCCCTGTCTCCTGTACAATGTCATGAACCTCATTCCATAGTTCATCAGGCACTCTATCTATCAGATCTAGGCCCTTACATCTATTTCTCACTTCCACTGTATAAATCATAAGGGATTTGATTTAGGTCATACCTGAATGGTCTAGTGGTTCTCCCCACTTTCTTCAATTTAAGTCTGAATTTGGCAATAAGGAGTTCATGGTCTGAGCCACAGTCCTGGTCTTGTTTTTGCTGACTGGATAGAGCTTCTCCATCTTTGGCTGCAAAGAATATAATCAATCTGATTTTGGCGTTGACCATCTGGTGATGTCCATGTATAGAGTCTTCTCTTGTGTTGTTGGAAGAGGGTGTTTTCTATGACCGGTGCATCTTCTTGGCAAAACTCTATTAGTCTTTGCCGTGCTTCATTCCATATTCCAAGGCCAAATTTGCCTGTTAGTCCAGGTGTTTCTTGACTTCCTTCTTTTGCATTCCAGTTCCCTATAATGAAAAGGACATCTTTTTTGTGTGTTAGTTTTAAAAGGTCTTGTAGGTCTTCATAGAACCGTTCAACTTCAGCTTCTTCAGCGTTACTGGTTGGGGCATAGACTTGGATTACTGTGATATTGAATGGTTTGCCTTGGAAACAAACAGAGATCATTCTGTCGTTTTTGAGATTGCATCCAAGTACTGCATTTAGGACTCTTTTGTTGACCATGATGGCCACTCCATTTCTTCTGAGGGATTCCTGCCTGCAGTAGTAGATATAATGGTCATCTGAGTTAAATTCACCCATTCCAGTTCATTTCAGTTCACTGATTCCTAGAATGTTGACATTCACTCTTGCCATCTCTTGTTTGACCACTTCCAATTTGCCTTGATTCATGGACCTGACATTCCAGGTTCCTATGCAATATTGCTCTTTACAGCATCGGACCTTGCTTCTATCACCAGTCACATCCACAGCTGGGTATTCTTTTTGCTTTGGCTCCATCCCTTCAGTCTTTCTGGAGTTATTTCTCCACTGATCTCCAGTAGCATATTGGGCCCCTACTGACCTGGGGAGTTCCTCTTTCAGGATCCTATCATTTTGCCTTCTCATACTGTTCATGGTGTTCTCAAGGCAAGAATACTGAAGTGGTTTGCCATTCCCTTCTCCAGTGGACCACATTCTGTCAGATCTCTCCACCATGACCCGCCCGTCTTGGGTTGCCCCACGGGCATGGCTTAGTTTCATTGAGTTAGACAAGGCTGTGGTCCTAGTGTGATTAGATTGACTAGTTTTCTGTGAGTATGGTTTCAGTGTGTTTGCCCTCTGATGCCCTCTTGCAACACCTACCGTCAAGTGTGGCACCCATAAATAAATCAGGATAAAATAATATACATCAATAAGAATCAACTAACCACTACTACACTAAACATGTCAATGAGTTTCATGAACATAATATTGACCAAAGCAGCCAGATCCAAAAAACTACACACTGCATGATTTCACTTAAGGTTCAAAGGAGGCAAAATTTGGGGTCATAATGGGGGCTTCTGGGGTGCTGGTAAGGGTTTGTTTTCTGATCTGGATTTTGGTTTGTGAATATTTTTTGAACTGTGCACACTTATTATGTGAATGTTTTGTGTATGTTTGTTATACTTCTATATATCAGTTAAATACACTTATCTGTTCACATTTTAAGATATCTATTATAATCTCGCTTAAAGTCAAAGTGTTATTCACTCAGTCACGTCCGGCTCTTCGCAACCCCATGGACTGTCGCCTGCCAGGCTCCTCTGTTCATGGAATTCTCCAGGCAAAAACACTGGACTGGGTTGCCATTCCCTTCTCCAGGGGGTCTTCCCGACTCAGGGATTGAACCCAGATCTCCAGCACTGCAGGCAGGTTCTTTACCATCTGAGCCACCAGGGAAGCCTAATATCTCTGTATTTGTTAAATAAGTGAATTATCAGCCTGAATAAGTCTAACTAACTCCCTGTCCCCAGTTTCCCCAAAAGATACTGCTCCTTATCTGCCTCTTGCCTTGCATTTCTTCCTTTGGACCAGACAACCACATCAATTAATTGGGCTCTCATAAAGACTTAAAAATAAGCAGCTTCCAGACTTCTAAGACAATTGTCTGTGGAGCCTGGGCACTGGATCCAACTTCCCAGGGAACCTGCAATGGGCTGAAGAATGCTTAATCAGGAGGAGCTCATTTGAAGCATTCTGCTCACCCAAGATCTTAGCGTAGGGGTGGCAGCTTTGAACTTGGACCTGTACCCTTCACTGCAGGTGAAGCAGGTAAAGAACCTTTGGCCAGGAACTGCCTCAAACCTTCCAGAAACACAATCTGGCAGGTTGCACTGGGAGATGGAGTCCTGGCTGAAGGTGGCAGGGTGGGATATGGCATGCTTGTAGGGACTAGCATTAATAGAAAACCTTGGCAAGTCCTTAGAGCTCAACTCACTGGTTCCTGGCCCAGAGGAGTCCAGGGGGAAAAAAGTCTTGGCTGCCTGGCAAAGTGACCCAGTTAGCAGAAGAAGCAGCTCTGCTTTAGGAGAAGGTGGGGAAGTTTATTTCAGCAGGAAAAAGCTTTGGGGCACAGAAATCAAGTACTTGACAATTCCTTTCTGCAAAGCCAAGGTAAATTCTACCAGGGGCAATGGTTGCAAATCTGATCTCAGCACTTTAAGAAAGAAATCTTAAAGAACCTACAACTAAAGCAATTAAAGAGAAGGTAAGGAGGTAAGCTATAATTTAGACAGACTAAAAAGATAAAAATTCTCTGGCAAGTAGATGAGATAAGACCCAACATAAAGTAATTCATTCATTAGTTAGCCTCATCTATCTGAGACTTTCTGTACTGGGTACTTACAAGCTACATGCCAGAGATATAGAGCTTACCAAGATAGACACAATCCATACCCTCATGCCTCTTCAATTCAGTTTAGTTGCTCAGTCGTATCTGACTCTTTGTGACCCCATGGACTGCAGCACGCCAGGCCTCACCAACTCCTGGAGCTTGCTCAAACTCATGTCCATCGAGTCAGTGATGCCATCCAACCATTGTCCCCTTCTCCTCCTGCCTTCAATCTTTCCCAGCATCAGGGTCTTTTCTAGTGAGTCAGTTCTTCGCATCAGGTGGCCAAAGTATTAGAGTTTCAGCATCAGTACTTCCAATGAATATTCAGGACTGATTTTCTTTAGGATGGACTGGTTGGATCTCCTTGCAGTCCAAGGGACTCTCAAGAATCTTTTCCAGCACCACAGTTCAAAAGCATCAATTCTTCAGTGCTCAGCTTTCTTTACAGTCCAACTCTCACATCCACACATGACTACTGGAAAAACCATAGCCTTGACTAGATGGATCTTTGTTGGCAAAGTAATGTCTTTGCTTTTTAATATCCTGTCCAGGTTAGTCATAACTTTTCTTCTAAGGGGCAAGCATCTTTTAATTTCATGGCTGAAGTCACCATCTTCAGTGATTTTGGATCCCCCCTCCCAAAAAAAGTCTCTCACTATTTCCATTGTTTCCCCATCTATTTGCCATGAAGTGATGGGACATGATGCCATGATCTTAGTTTTCTGAATGCTGAGTTTTAAGCCAACTTTTTCACTCTCTTCTTTCACTTTCATCAATATGCTCTTTAGTTCTTCTTCGCTTTCTGCCATAAGGGTGGTGTCATCTGCATATCTGAGGTTATTAATATTTCTCCTAGCAATTCTGATCCCAGCTTGTGCTTAATCCACCCCGGCATTTTGCATGATGTACTCTGCATATAAGTTAAATAAACAGGGTGACAATATACAGCTTTGATGTACTCCTTTCCCAATTTCAGAGAAGACAATGGAACCCCACTCCAGTACTCTTGCCTGGAAAATCCTATGGACGGAGGAGCCTGGTAGGCTGCAGTCCATGGGGTCGCTGCGGGTCGGACACGACTGAGCGACTTCACTTTCACTTTTCACTTTCATGCATTGGAGAAGGAAATGGCAACCCACTCCAGTGTTCTTGCCTGGAGAATCCCAGGGACGGGGGACCCTGGTGGGCTGCCATCTATGGGGTTGCACAGTTGGACATGACTGAAGTGACTTAGCAGCAGTTTCCCAATTTGGAACCAGTCTGTTGTTCCATTTCCTGTTCTAACTGTTGCTTCTTGACCTGTAAACAGATTTCTCAGGAGGCAGGTAGGGTGGTCTGGTATTCCCATCTCTTTAAGACTTTTCCAGTTTGTTGTGATCCACACAGTCAAAGGCTTTGGCATAGTCAATAAAGCAGATGTTTTTCTGAAACTCTCTCGCTTTTTCAATGATCCAACGGATGTTGGTAATTTGATCTCTGGTTCCTCTGCCTTTTCTAAATCCAGCTTGAACATCTGGAAGTTCATGGTTCATGGACTGTTGAAGCCTGGCTTGGAGAATTGTGAGCATTACTTTGCTAGTGTGTGAGATGAGTGCAATTGTGTGGTAGTTTGAGCATTCTTTGACATTGCCTTTCTTTGGGATTGGAATGAAAACTGACCTTTTCTAATCCTGTGACCACTGCTAAGTTTTCCAAATTTGCTGGCATACTGAATGCAGCACTTTCACAGCATCATCTTTTAGGATTTGAAATAGCTCAACTGGAATTCCATCACCTCCACTAGCTTGTTCATAATGATGCTTCCTAAGGCCCACTTGACTTCACATTCCAGGATGTCTGGCCCTTGCTGAGTGATCACACCATCATGCCTCTTACATTTGTTCATTCAACCAATACACTTACATCAGTACCTTCTATAAACCCGGCTACGGGCTCAGAAATGGAGAAAAGACAATGGGCATGGCTAGGGTGGTGCAAGATTCTCAAAGAGAGCAGAATTTGAGGGAAAAAGTAAAAAATACACCCAAAGAACCAAAATATAACCAAAGAACTCCCTGATGGGGAAGTTAAAAAATTTAAAAGCTTCTCACTCCAACAGAGGCCACAGGGTGAAGTCATAAATACCAGTTCTCTAGAGGCATTTCCATGATGGGTAGGTAGACCCGTCTCTGACAATTTATCATCTGGTGCTTTTTTCTAGAGACAGAATTTTCTGGTTTGAATGGAGCATGGCATTTCTTAGGATATTAGGACATAGCATGAAAATCCTTTCTGGGCTTGGAAGGGCTGAGTGTCTTTGAACCAGAGAATGGTTCTAGAATCAGATCAGGTCAGAAGCCTGGCTTGTCTGTGAGCCGTTGGTCTACAGGCAGGTTACTAAACATCTCTTCAAGTCCGAGGTGCCCACCTTGGGCAGGAGATGAACACCTATTTGGTCACAGGGTGGTGAGGACTAAATGAGAAAATGCAGAGAGAGAGCTCAGCACCCGTGACTGGCCAGAGGAAAGCCTTCAGGGAGCATTTACTGTAATTATTATTCTAAGTGTTGATATTTGTGGACATGGTCCTTCAGTCTGATGGGTGGTGAGATGGGAGAGGACGGCCACAAACATTTACTTTGCTCTGTACTTGTTTTACTTCTTTTGGTCAATAAAGTGAGGTGGTTTTTTCCTCTCCTAATTTAAAAAGTAAGCAGTGGAAAAAATATTGGAAAAAGCAGAGAATTACAAAGAAGCATATTAAAATTATATTAAAATTGTACCTAATCCTATAATTCAGAAATCACAGACAATGCTTTGGTATGTATTGTTTCTCTGCCTTTGAATGGTTGCCATCATAGGATATATACTGTTGATAATCTGCTTTTCTATTTAATATAGTATGAATGTTTCCCTGGTCTTAAATATGCAACTAAGACATGATTTTAATGTCTCCATGGTACTCCGCTGCCTGGCTTTAACAGGAGTGAGACAGTCCTTTGTCGTTGGATATGTAGGTTGTTCACAAATTTTTTTTTTTTCCCTAATAGTTCCATCAGGAACATTCTCACACATTAATTTTGTGCATAGCTAATTCCTGTAGGATAAATTCCCAGAAGGAGAAATACTGTGGCAAAAGATATGCACATTTTTAAAGCTTTAGATACCAAGTGACAGATTGCCCTTCCAAGAGAGGGTACAATGCCTCCTTCCCAGCACCTTCACTGGCACTGGGCATTGTCGTCTAAAGCACCCTGACCAATCCGATAGTCCCCACATGGTATTGCATTGCTATTTCTGCCTATCTGTTCCTGCCCAGGGCAGACTCAGGTGCCAAATTATGGAGAACTTGGAATGTAGCAAGGCTGGTACAGCCTGGGGAGACAGAGAGAGGAAGAAATATGGGAAAGGACGTCCCAGAGAGAGAACCATCCGGAGAAAACAGGGAGGGACAGCGTCACCTATTTTGGGGCATCCAAATGGTTGTAGTTTGCTTTAGGATTTGAGCATTTCCTGAGAAGCCGCCTCACGCCCAGCAGAAAGTGAGCTGCTCCCTTTCTACTGCTTCTAGATCATCTGGCCCTTCCCCAGGCTGGCTTGCCCCTAGGTCCTGCAGGTGGGTGCCAATCTGTAGCTGAAGGTCCAGCCCTGAGAGTGGTGGAGTCCTGGGCTAAGGAGGCTAATGTGGTCTGTCTCCCTCCCTAAGGCAGCTAGACCAGTTCAAAATCTCTCACCATGCCCAGAAAAAAACCCAGAATCTCCAGGCCAAGGAAATGACATGAAATGAGAAGCATGGTCCTGCACACACGACACAAGTAAGAGAGGACCTAAGGAGATTCTCGTGCTGAACTTGAGCCTCTCTGCAGGCAGAGAACTGCACGATTTTCATCACCTCTCTACCTTTCCTGGTGATTAAAAAATAACCAAATCTTAACAGAAGCTTTCAACACACAGAAAACAAATACAGAAAAATATAATGAATCCATATACAGAGTCCCAGTAAGACCAATCCATAGCCAATCATGACTCATCTACGTCCCCATCCACTCACCCCCTCACATCGTTCTAAAACAAGTCCAAGATGTACTATTTCGTCATCCATAAATAATTTCAGTACCATCACCTAAGATATTAACGATACTTTCTCAACATCATCAAATACCCAGCATTTCAATTTCCGATTTTTAAATTTTAGAATTTTCAGTAATCTTTGGCTTAAATTATGATTCAAATAAGGTCCATACATTACAGTTGGTTGTTATGCCTTCTAAGTCTCTTTTATAGATTTCTCTCCACCTCTTTTTTCCCCTTGCAATTTCTTTAATGAAAACTCAGATTTTGTTGTTGTTGTTTTTGTTCTATAGAGTTTTCTTTCACAGTCTATATTTTGCTGACAACAGCTACAGTCTTGGCAGTTTTAAAAACTCACGTCTTAAGATGTCCTTACTGCCACTCCGTGAACATTCCTTTGAGAGCACGTCTTTGCTAAGCCCTGTGGTCTGTGTCCTCCTGGAGGGCAGGGGCATCTCTTGTTCAGTTTTGTCCCTGCAGCCACTTGCACTCACCGCTCGGACAGCAAGCACGTCTGGCTGGTTGGATGAATGGAATGCCTGAAAGAATGACGTTCTTTTCATTGCATTTCTGTCGGGTACATCCCTGAACTCAGCTTGCAGCCCTGCATTTTATATTACATGGATTTTTTCCCCATGTGTGCTTAGTGTCTAAGGACAGGATAGACCTCATGGTGCTTTTAAAAACACAGACCTTTTCTCTACTGCCACCTGTAAGGATGCTCCACACAGATCAAGATTCTGAGTTATGACTAGTTCATCCTTTTTGGTTCTGGAGTGTATACTGGTGCTTTCATGCTCCTCATATTTTAAAGTGTTAGTTGCTCAGTCGTGTCCAACTCTTTGTAACCCCAAAGACTGTAGCCCTCCAGGCTCCTCTGTTCATGGGATTCCCCAGGCAGGAATACTGGAGTGGGTTGCCATGCCCTTCTCCAGAGGATCTTCCTGACCCAGGGATCAAACCCGCATCTCCTGCACTGCAGGCAGATTCTTTTACCATCTGAGCCACCAGGGAATCTGGCTGTTAACTGAAAAGAAGGAAGCCCTCTCAGACTTTTCCTTGGATATTGAGAAGATATTTAATTCCAGAATAAAGATTTCCTTTAGAGCTGCTGTTCTCTCCCACCCACACCTCCATAGGTCCCCTGGGGGTGGAAGTGGAGGTGGTACAAAGTTCTGTACAGGGGAAACTTAACATTCTATAAATAAGGGCTTGCTTAAGGAATGAAAGAAGAGCCCTAGCAAGGATGTCTCTATCCCTCTTGTTAAATTAAATTGGAGCACATGCTTATTTAACATAATCAAGTGTAGGAAGATTTCTCCTTCGATTTCTTCGCAGATTAAATTTTCACTTAGGACACATAAAGCAGTAAGTAAATTAATATTGATCACCTAGGATCTTATTGGTAGATCAAGCTTTTGTGTTTCTAGACTGAATGACTTGAATTGCTAACACTTACTGCATTCCAGTAATGTAATACGTATGCAATGAAAATCAAGTCTCCCACCCAAATCGCTGGCCTCTTTCCCCAGAGGCAACTACTTACTTTGGTTTCTTACTATGTGCCAGGTCCTGTGAGCTTAATAATTATTACCAGTTACTGTTATGATTGCATAAATAGTGTGAACTTGTAAAGCAAGTAGACCGGCTATCTTCATCTTCAGATGAAGTAAAAGAGGGTATCGGTAATTAGCCTAAGGCTGTATGTTTTTGGTTTCGTGTTTGTTATTTTTGGCTGGACTGTGAAGATGTGTTCACACTGTGAGGATCTATGATCAGGAATTGAACCCATGCCCCTGCAGTGGAAGCACTAATCTTTTTTTACCACTGGACCTCCAGGGAAGTTCCACAAGGCCACATGTTTAGGTGAGAGGCAGAGGCAACTCTCAGAGCTAGCCAGCATGGGATCCTACACCCGTGGTTCTTAGCCATTAACCAGCCTGTAGAAACACAAAATTATGACCTACTGATATCCTCCAACAGTAAACTGTAGACTATCATTTGTCAAACTGTTTCTGCCAGTTTGGTGGTTGAATTTCTTTCAAAAAATTAAAACTCTACAGCTTACATGGTTTGTATAAAAAAGGAAAAGACACAGTCCCCATTTTATAGGCAAGGAAATTAGGAAGAAATACAATGGATAAAGCAAGGAGTGGGATGGGGAGGCAAAAGATGAAGAGCTTTGGCATAAATTTTCAACTTTTCTCCGTGTGTGCGTGTGTATGTGCCATGTGTGTGTATGAGTGTGTTTGTGTGTGTACAGTATGTAAACAGTAGACCCCTTTGACAGTCTGGTAAGACTATGGCCCTCTTCTCAGCATAATGCTTTTAAAGGCATAAAGTAGATGTAATTGCAAAGCAGGCCAACCACATTGATACACAGTTATCAAAGTCTTTAAAAAATCAATGTGTGGCATAGTGATATATGTGCTTCCTTTTCAATGCATTAAATAAGATCTGGTGGCAGGTGTAATAACTAAGGAAATTTAGAAGTACTGATGAGTGTAAATGATATTTTGAGATACTGCAACAACTGTAATGTGATATGAAAATATCTGTGATTTCTCTTGGTGACAAAGTCACAGATGCTACTATGGTTTGCTGTCTCTCTTTTTTATTCTTTCTTCTTCAAGTTCACAGACCTCTCGAATTCTAGCCCAACACTCCAGGTTCAGACTCTCTCGCCTGCAAAAGGACATGAGCAAAGGTTAGAGAGCAAAACTGAACCTTCCATCCTGCACCTGCTACGACCACTGTACTGCAAGTCCACATTTTTCTTGTCCAGATGATGCTCTGTTGGGACACTGTAAACAGTAGACTTATTTAAACAACACTCCTTTAAACTATTTTTAATTTGAAAGAGTAGTGAACGCACATGGTTAAAAGAACCTAATATAAAGCAGTATGCACTGAAAAATACATCCCCTCTCCCAGAGGTGAACACTGCTACCAGATTCTTCTGAATCCCTCCTGTACCACTCAGTGCTCTTGGTCACCAGCAACAGAAACTGACAACAGACAAGGAGCTGATGAACTAGCTCAGAGAAGCCACTGAAGGCTGGGGAAACAGGCTCAGTCAGCAGCCAAGGGACAAGTGAAGTGAGGCGCAGGCACGAGAGCCCTGGGAACAGTTCTGCTTGGGCTGCTGTTGGGCAAATGCCTAGTCGCTGGAAACACCCCTGGTCTAACCAGCAGCCACACTGAAGGGTGTCTGATGCTGCTGTGCCTTGGGGTCCTTCTTTTAATGAACACACTGTAACAACAGGTCATGCTTAGGGTATTGTTCTGGTTATTTCTCTTTTATAGATGAGAAAACTGAGGCCTAGGAAAGACTAGGTAATTTGTCTGAGGTCACAGGGTAGGTATTCCCACCAGTTGGCTGAAATCTGAACCAAGGTGAGCCTGACTCCAGAACCTGAGCTGGTGCTCTTATGTCCACCTGTTACTCCTTCGTGCTCTAACTATCACCCAAGGGGCCACAGATCCTGCAGCCCCTGCTTTCACCTGTACTTAACATTACACAGAGTGGTTTGAACCCCTATCCTTTGTAATAACAGGATCTGGGCCCCTCGCCATTTCAAGGATCATCTTTTCCTCACATCCTGGGAGCAAAGGGGTGCTTGTTTCTTATTCATTCCTGAGCCAGTTCCTAGTTCTGCCTATGCCCTCAGTTCACTGTGTGGGAGGCCTCCCCCTGGGATAGATACCTCCTTTTCCTTGCATTTTCCCAAAGCAAGATTAATACTATGTGTATAGCAGTGTTGTTACGGAGCTGGCGTGGTGGCTGAGGTCGATGCAATGTGAGCTTATGTTTGTTTTCGCAGTGGAAGGATGAACTCCAATTTCAGACATGTTAAAAATGAAAAGAAAAAGGTTTGTCTTTGAATCAATGAAACATAAGAATTGATTTCACTTAGAGTCAGAGAAGAAATGGATCAGAGATGGTTTTACTTCATTTCAATATTAAGAAGAAACCATTTCCTTGATTGGGAGATCATTAGTCTAGGTTAATCTCTCCAAAATTATTTTATCAGAGATATCCTGAGTTCCGGAGAGAAAGACATCTCCCCTGCCTGCCAAAAATCACTTCATAGGGGTTCAACTTATAGTATCACAAGATCAGAGACTGTCATTTAATTAAAGCGTCCTCTGAAGAGTTCAAACTTTCCAAATACATTACGATGTCAGTATTCTCCATATGCTCTGGAATTTTTAGTCTATAATCTTGATGTTTTTTTTTTTTTTTTTGAAGGGTAGTTTTTATTTAAAATGAAAGTAATTGCACAAAAGAACACGGTGGAGGAATTTATTGTGCTCCAAGTTCCATTCTGGGCAGTGACTGGGGAGACTCAGTGAGGTGCCTAGTTCAGGACCATTCATATAGTGACATCAGAGTTTGAGACCTGGTCATACTGTCCACCTAATCTGTACTTTTGTTTGCATGAAATACTGGCACTATTTGTCTTTTAATATTCCCTTTGGTTTTAAGTGCATTCCAAAATTGCCAACACTTTCTCTGAAATCCGTACTATCTTCAGTCACGTTTCCTGCTTGGAGATTTAAGCAAAGCTTTGTTTGTTCTTTGCAATTGTATTCTCTACCCAGGAAACAAGCCAACTTGTTTCTGATGGACAGAGGGAAATATGCCAGCTTAACCATGTTTACAATTCCTTTTTGCCATCGCATCATCAATTCTTAGGAAATAAGGAAAATTTGTATTTGGTACTCTTGGCTTTTTGTTGCCTTTGCAGTCCTCTTATTTGTAGCTGAGTGTATTAACTGTGGCCATTTTATCCCTGTTTGCTGGGGCCTGTGATTAAACTGTGGTGGAGGCTCTTCTTTGACCTTTTCAGGGTACTGTCAGCAGAAGGGAGGGCTCTGCTGGCTGGCGGCACTGTCTCCAAGGCCTTTTCTCCTTTTCTGCTTAGTTACCACAAAGGCAGATTTACAACTTTAGATGAAATGCATAGTTTCATAAGAAGGGAAACAGATGATAATTTTAGTATTTAGATGAAGAAAAAAAAACAACCTTGAATAAAAGATGAATATTGATTTTCAAAAATTTGTTTACCCAGAATTGCAGAATTGTGCATAATGTGATTTCAGTTCAGATTTGTTAATCATGTGCTGATGGAAACTGGCCACAAAGAACACTTATTTTGGATTTTAAAATTTAAATAAAATGAACTTCTTAAAATTTATGCTGAAACAATAATGATACAACCCTGGCTGGCTGATTTCCTGAAATTTTCACAGAACCCCAAATTTATGACAGCATGACTGTTGTTGTGTGCACCAGAAGTTTGGGTCATGTTAGTGACGAGGTGGATGGCTTTCCTAAGGCTGTTGAGATTCTTCACCTTTTTTTATTTTGTAATTCTTCCTTTATAGACAGAGGATACTGTAATAAATTCAGTCTGTACTTTCTTAGTTATGATCATACTCCAGTATGCCTCTCTGATGTTCTCCCATTCAATTCAACCAACATTTACTGACTGCCTACTATATTCCAGGCACCTGAATGGCACACACAAATAGACATAGAGTCCCTGACCTCAAGCAGTTGGCAGTCTGTCGAGGAGACAAGACACACACACACACACAAAAATCAGTATAGTATAGCGCAGTTAGACTGGGATTGAATTTGGATGTTTCAGAAATTCTTCAGTCACATTTCAGACAGTCTCTTGGGTCACTTCCACAGATGGCTCATTCCCACCATTATGTTTTGATTCATCCTAGATTTCCTCCTGGAACTTTAGTTTGTCTTCTTTTGCTCTTGTTTCTTCTTTGATTAGACAATCTCCTTAAACACAGCACAACCATTAAACGTAATACAGAAAATCTGTACGTGCAGACATGGAAATGATCCTTCACTGATAAATGAAAAATATGATTTGCCTCAGTAGGCTCAGGCTGAATCCCATTTGTGAAAATATATTTCTAAATATATATATAAATATATAAAAATATAAATATATCCAACTGGATATTGGATATATGTATTATATATATAAATATATATCCAATATACTTATATATAATTTGAACATATTTGGAAGAATATAGGCCCATCTGTTAGCAATGGCTACTTTGGGGAAATGGGTTGGGGAAGGAAGAGGCTTCAACTTCGTGTTTCATAGAATTCTGCTCTATTTGATTTTTTTTAACTTAAAAATTTTTTTCTTTAAATATTGTGAAAAAGTAAAAATCCTAGTTAGCTCTTTGTTATGCAGACCATTAAACCCAAACTAAATGAAACTTGAAACCTTATGCACCCTTCCCATCTTAATCTTTTCTAACCCCCTACATAAATCTTTCCATGAAGCCAGGTTCCTTTAACACATCAAGCATATTCATTAATGTCTCAAGTCAACATGTATTTGTTGAGCACTTACTATGTTCACCAGGAATCCATCAGAGGAAGGAGAAAAAAGAACAACTTCAGCCAAGTGGCACATTCCCCTCACCTCCCTCTGCTTTGGACCATGTCTCTTCCTGTCCTTTCTTTGGGCTCTTCAAGGCCCCCTCCTCCAGGAAGCCTTCCTTTCCTTTTCCCTCCTTTGAATCTTAGAGTATTCAGTGTAAGCCTTTTAAAGAATCATACTGGCTAGACTAAAGGTTCTAAGAGAACAGTAATCATATATGGAGTGACTACAATAAGGATACAGCAGGGAAGTTGGCAGGGATCACATCCTCTGGCAGTGGAGAAGAGCTACATGAAACATGTAATGATGCAGATAGCCCCTCCAAGAATAGTGTGATGAACAGTATGAAAGAGGAGGAGAGCGCGTCAGGAGGATATATACCAGGAACGTGGATGCTGGACTGAGGGTGGGGTTTGGAAGGGCTTCCCTGGGGAAGTCAAATTTACTTAGCTGGGATGTTGAAGGAAGAGATGAAGTGCTTAGGGGAGGGGGCCAGGTGGGAAGCACCAGGGTGCACGGGAAGTAAAAGATGGCAGGTATAGCTGTAACCTAGAGAGAGGGGGGTAGAGTTAACAGAGGAGGCTGGTGGGAGAGGTGAGGATCCAATCGGATATGACCTTGTATGTCCCTCAACGAATTTGGGCTTCATTCTATGGGCAAAGGGAGCCCTGAATTCTTTTAATTGGAGGATGGACAAGATCACACCTACCTTTTAGAAACGACCCACTGGCTAATGAGAGGGAATGGATTAGAGAGCCTGGGTGTTTCTAGCACCAGCCGGATAGTAGGACTCAACTCTCTGCGGACTGATTGCTAATAGAGTGAATGCTTTACCATCAGGTTAACACTTCCCTCTATATCTCTATGTCTCACCACCCATCTGGCACTTTTTCCTACAGCCTCTTTCCTACCAGTGTTCATATAATTCTAGGATTTTCCTCTTTTAAGAAAAGGGAATAAAAATTAAACATGCAATTCATGAGAGGCTACCCAAACTACTATTATATGTGTTAAAAGGCAATCAATTCTATTTGTATAATCACTGAACTGCAATTATAAACCACTGCACCACTTACGAGAATGATGAAAATTAAAAGTAGTGACAATACTTAGTACTGTCAAGGTCAATACCTATGGTTGTCAGGGACTTTGATTCTCTGCTGGTAAGACTGTAACTCTGTTCTTGCTCTGTGGAAAACTGGCAGTATTTCCTAAAAATGAACAACATATCTTTATCTTCTAACCCAGCAACTGTACCCCAAGTTATGCACAAAGAAATTCATGGCAGTATGATTTATAAGAGCCCCAAACCAAAAAAAAAAAAAAAAATAAGATGTTAACATAGATAAATACACTGTAGTATAGTCATACATTGGAGTTTATAGAGCACCCAAAAGAAATGAAGCACAGCTACACCAACAGTATAATACAGAGCAAAAAGATTATGTACTGTGAGTCTAACTGCATGAGAGCTTTAACTGATGCAATTAGAAACCAGGATAGTGGTAACCTTTGGACAGTGGTTACCCCTAAGGAGAGGGAGAGACTGGAAAGGGGCGTGGGCCTGGGTCTGTCTGGGGGGTGTTCCTTATGTGCCAGTTCTTGATCTGCTAGTGATTCAAAAAATGTGCTCCCTTTCACAAATCACCGAGCTGTATGCTTAGGATGTGCACACTCCTTTGCAGGTATATCATATTTTAATTTAGAAAAAGGAGAAGCAAACTTCACATTACATCCCAAAGGAATAAAAAAGAAAGCTCAAGGTTCCCAAATGGTCTCCTTCCCAGCTTTGAGCTCAGGATAATCTGAATGTGAACTTGGTCAGTTTTTGGTCTCTGAGCCCTTCGGATGTCATTTTCTTTCCTACAGGCCTCCCTCGGGTCTCCCCACGGAGGGATGGTGTCCAACAGGACCCTCCGTGCTGTGCTGTGGTGAATGCTTCTTTTGGAGGAAGCTTAATAAAAACCAAGCAACCTTGCTTTAAGGTCTTTTCTAACTTGCTTCTCTTTCTGCCTTTTGGGTTGGTTACCTCACTCCTCCAGGCTCCTGAGCATTTTCTTCCTCTTCCCAACTCCTATGCACTGGGTGATGTGCTCTCTTGTGCATTATTTAGTTGTTTTTAATCACTGTGAGAAACAGACTTTAGTTTTGCAACTCAAAATGTCACCGATACAAACATATCTTACAGCATTCTAACTCTTCCACCCTGACTTTGTGCTGTTGGGCAATCAGAGATGTTTTACACCTGCATCCTCAGTTCAATTCAGTCGTTCAGTTGCTCAGTCTTGTCCAACTCTTTGCGGCCCTATGGACTGCCGCATGCCAGGCTTCCCTGTCCATCACCAATTCCTGGAGCTTGCTCAAACTCATGTCCATTGAGTCGGTGGCAATCAGAGATGTTTTACACCTGTCTCCTCATCATTTGTCTGAACAATTGTGTGCTCGCATCTTTAGGTGAGGATTTCTACATGGAATTGTGTCACCATGGGGTAAGTTACCTTATCCTTTCTTATGTCAGTATTTTCATCTAGAATGAGCATAATTACAGTCCTCTCTCCCTAAGGTGGTTGTGAAATCTGAATGTGGTTAAGACATGTAGAATGTATAAAATGAGTACATTTGATAATAAAATAGTTGCCCAATAACAGCAACTATAGGTATAAAATAGTTGCTCAATAAATGGGAGTTATTCTCAGTACCAAGGGCAGGAAGTACTGGTGATTTGTTCCTGCAGACCTTAGGGATTAAATAGAGTGAGATGCGCTATATTTAGAGGGCTTGATCTGTCGAGACCAACTGGTGAGCATTTTGCCTGGTCCTAATGAAGAAGTAGTTGCTTCTCTAAGACCTTTGTCAGCCCTAAGGAAAAGGTGAGACTGATTTAGTGGCAGACACAAATAAAACAGGCAAGGCTACCAAAATGTTTGGTTGTCTTTTAAACTTAGGTGATTATACGGCTGACAAAGACTGGGGAACAAGACGAGTACTCCGTATCTTAGAGAATCTTGTAAAATGCTTTAACAAATATATAAGAATCATATATAATTGGCACACGCTTTGTTTGAATGCAAACACTGCTGTTAAAGTGGTGCTTAAAAACAGTTTGTTGGCCTTCTCTTCATACAGGAGAAACATTTCTCTCGTTTACACTACTCTCTTGCTTAGCAAACCCTTATTTATCCTATAATGCAAGTGTAATCAGCCCAACATGTCCAAATGCCCACAGATTCTGAATTAGTGGAGTCTGCATTAATGGAATTTTACACTGTTTCTCGTGGAGACAAGCGTTTGTAAACTACCCACTCCAGCAGTTTCGAGAACACTCTGTGAAAACGACCCCTTGCCTCCTCTTGCCCACATCTTCCTGATTTGTGTGTTTTAGTTCCGGCTTTCAAAGGAGATGCAAGGAAAAAAAGACTCAAAAGTACTCTTGGGACATCTGAATAGTTATTTATTGAGAAGCCACAGTTTTCTGCACTTTCATAACTGTAGGCTTTATATAAGGCAAAAGCAAGATGGATCTACTACTTTACACGGAAAGAAAGAGCTCTGCAGAGGACCCCAGGGTCATGCAGTTACAGAACAAAATGCAATGTACGTGACAGATATAAAAACAAAATAATTTTAAATGATGGTTACAATCTACTGAAGGAAATATCCATATCTTAATATAAACACATTTATAGTCTAGGGTCATAATTTAAATATTCAGGTCTTTTTTTTTTTTTTTTTTACATACATGGTTATCGAAACGTAAAAGCGTAACATTTAATAGGATAAACTTTGATAGAAGACAGTTGCTCTGAACTGTGCTGGATGTCATGAGAGGATCGTTCGTGCCATGGCAATTAGGAGGATCAATCCATTGGTATGTAGCCATCCTTTTTTGGGTAATTATCTGGATAAATGACAGTATGGGTTAACAAGGACGCCAAGGGTTCATTTTTTTCAGTTTCAGGGGAAGAGAAGGAACCAAAAGTTGGTTGTTGGAGACTTGCCTTTTGTTTTTCAAAAAACAAAGCAGATCTATTTGTCTTAAATTCATTTATTGTACTCATTTAAATAACTGGCATCCACATACGGGAAATAAAGAAGGTGCTTGGCATACTCGCCCTCATATCCATTTACTGTCAACGTGCACACACAGCACATTAATGAAGCATCACCGGACTCTGCTGTACACAGGGGTACACCTAGCAATTGAGCTATGTATTCTCCAAAATGGTATTTGAAAGGTCATTTACTAATCTGGGTACCACATACCTAAAATGGCAATTGTCTCGGTACACATCTCATGGGCATGGGAGTCGACAGAAAATTCCCTAATGGGGTTAACTAACAGACTAAGGACATGCATTGATTACAAGACTCTGTCCTAACGGACCCTGAGCCTGAGCATTCTAATCGTCCTCTTCATCTTCCTCGTCGCTGTCCTTCATGCTGATCCCCTGCAGGCCCCCACCCTCGCTCACAGACGCTGTGGCCTCCTCCACAGTGAGACGGTTCCGGATGGTTTCGTAGGTCTTGCTGTTTAAGGTTGAGTCCAGGACTCCTTGCAATCGGAAATCTCTATAGGTTTTCTAAAGAGGGAAAAGATGCAGTGATGAGGGAGATCTCATCTCCATGGAGGGTGGGAGGGGGCTCAAGGCGAGTGTGGGGGTGAGAACAGTGGCCTCATCTAAGAGTCACACTGCATGCACTGTCACATGAGAAGCCACCATGCTCAGATTTCACTTGTACTGAAAACTGAGATTTGTTGAATGACAGAAAATGAGAAATGGTGACAGGATAAACTGTATTAGATGAGACAAAGCAAAGAACATAAGCTTGTTTATTCAGTTTCATAAAGGGAAATGTTCCATCATTGTTTTGGTTCTTTTTTTGGGGGGGGTCTGGTTTTTTCTCTTAGGTTAGTATAGTATCATATGATAGACAGTGTGAATAGCTGTAACACATAAATAATGGATTGCAGGATATGGTATTTTGTGATTGCTGCTGCAGTCTGGTCTTCAGTATTTTTTGAGGCTTGTGACTGCGTATCCCTTTGTCTCATTCACAAGACAGACATATGCATATTGGTATACGAAACTGATCACGGGCAGCCACAATTAGGGGGAAGATGGAGCGTTAATGCCTCATCAGTATGTTGCAGGCATGTGACTCATGGCTCGTCTCCTTGGGAAAGAAGTGTATCTATTCTGTTCACAACTTCGTGGTCTCAGGGAAGAAATTTGGCTCTTTTTCAAGAACAATGGTTTGGTGTTGCTGTACCACCAGTTCTTTCTTTGTTCCTTCAGGCAATTTCTCTTGGATTTCCTGAGGTATCCCAGGGACTGTTTTTCTAGGAATCCCTTTGCGTTAATTGAACATGACCAGAAGCATCTGGCTGTTGTCTACTTCGCAAAACACGTTTTTTTGCAGAAGGTCCCTCTCTAACTACAACTCTCCTCATCACACTGCATATCATTTCAGCTACTGATTCTGCTGTTTGTTTCTCCTCTTGATATGGGAAGCATGCTAAGGGGTCAAAAGAAGGTACAGTAACGTACTTCAACACCACTTGCATTAGGATTTCCGGTTTCTAGAGTCCATCTGGTGCAGTCCTAGTGTCAGTCGCCACGTCAACCACTCCTGAAAATCACGTGTGGCAATGACTGCAGCGTTAACTCGTGAGTGCTGCTCAGCTCAGCGACGTCCAGTAACAAAAGATCATAAATAGGCTGACCATGGGTTCCCTTTGCCAGGTTTTATCTGTGGTCCCAGTATGATTAACTGTAGCATTTGTCTTTCTTTCTTAAAAGTAATCTGATCATCCTAACTACTTAAAAAGTACATCCTAATTACTTAAAAGATATTCAAAGGTCACCCTAACTGTGGCTCAAGCTGCAAGGCTAGGTAGCTAGTAGAACTGTGTCTTCACCTGGAGGGGGTATGGCTAAGAGGCTGATCAGATGCCAGTCTGCTGGAGACCAGATATCCAGATGATTTACTTGGTTGTTCTGTACTTTTCAATCACTTAGAATTGGTTGCCAGAATATGATGGGGAAAAGAAAGGTAGAGACCATTCAAATATTCTCCTCTCTATTCAAATTCCAGAGCAGTGTGTTTCTCAACCAGACTCCGCATGTCTAATGACATAGGGTTGTTTTTCTTTTTTTTTTTTTTAAATACTCCATTGTGTAACACACAAGGAGGGGCTCAACTAATATTTGTCTGAGGTTGGATGGATGAACAAATGCTTGCTGGATAACGAATGAATGGATGAATAAATGGAGTGGATGGAGAGGCAGGAAAAAAAAGCCAATTATCATTGGAAGTTTGCCTGGAGGAGAAGGAGGCCCCTGGTTAATGTACTTAGCAAAGAGGTGGTGAATTCTGCTTCATCCCTCTGTGTTGTGGCTGTAGTTAAGCCAGGCCCACTTTTGGCAAAAGTGAAGGAGTTCCTTTGGCAGGGATGTTTGTGTGTCCCTTTCCCTGTGGCTCATGTCTGTGTTGTTTTTGGCAGAGGCTAAGAAGCAACCTCCTCTCTGACTTATATTTTTTTTCTTAATAAAATATTGCTAATTCCAACAGGCTCAACAAAAATCTGGAAATATCAGTAATGGGAAGATATTGTAACAGACTAAAATGCATGTCTGCCCAGGAAAGGTCAAATAGAAAAAAATTCCCCTAGGAGTATTTATAGCCGGAAAATGGAATTCAAGGGATCAGGCAATGGTTAGTGAGGTTGCTTTAAGGAACTTACATTTAAAAATATGAAAATAAGGCTGGGTACACAGTCTGACCACATATGTTTCTTTTTTAGGAGCTGCAATACACTGTCTGTAACCTTCCCTGGGAGGACTCTTTGTGAGATCAAATGCATATGATAATAATTCTCCTTAATTACACTCAACGGAACAGTAATTGGTTTTAAGTCAGCACTGAAGTAGAGGAGTACCTTGAATGAAATGGTGCTAATCCGAAAGAGACTAAGAAATGGGGCAGGCGGGAGGGGGGTGACTTTTGGCAAACTGTTAAGAAAATAGAAATTCAGTGCTGTTTTATTGTTAAAATATTTTTAAAGAGACTTTGTGCTTTGAATGAGATTTTTGCATACGAATGTTTTTAAAACCCTCTACGGTGCAGCATCAAATGGAAACTGAAATGATCAAAAACGTATTTACCCCCTTCTGTGATCTTATTATTTCATGTAAACCACTGAGATTTCACGCTGAAATAATTATCATTAGTCCAAGGTGCACACACAAGAACAGGGGGAAAAAAAGCTACGTTCAGGGTATGTTACCTCACCTTCGTGATCCTTTACATTTGATTGTATACACGCATTGTAAGAGAAACTACTTCAATTAACTATGAGAACAATATTGATTTGCATCCTGATAACGGTCACAGGACATATTTAGAAGGAGCTGGAGGTAAATATTTCTATTAAATTAATTGTGGCAAAATTTAATTTAATTAAACCATAAATGAAATTCATAAAGGAGGTAATTAGCGTGGCGGTACCCCAAAGCCAGCTTCTGAAGTCTAATGCAAAAGGGCACAATGGCTCCAGCAGTATATTTGCATGGCAAATACATAAAGTATTTTTCCAGTCTGGATAATGTATCAAATGCCTTTTTATTAAATTTCCCTTTGATGTCTGAATAATAAATTAACCAGGCAGCCCACAATGATTTCATCGGTTTTTCTTGCCTGAGATACTGTTTTAAGAGTTGTCTTGTTTTATTCTTGCCTGAGATACTGTTTTAAGAATCGTCTTGTTTTATACATAAACTAATATTCTTTGTGTTAGAGAAGTCCTACAGCTTGCCAATGCAATGTATTTCAGCCAGCTATTTGCAAAGGAGAATCACCATGTTTTCTTTTACCTTGACCATCCTAATTAGAGTTTTCAACTGATAAATGTGAAGCTGTAAGTCCATCCGGTCCGTCAGCCAGGTACAGATCACGTTCATGGAGCTGTTGTACCATTGCTGAAAAAAGAGACAAAAGTTCTCCAGCCAACATATCATGGAGCATTTAAACAGCAGAGAGGGAATAGGCCGCGTGTGAGCACCCTGCTCTGCTCCAAAAGGAAGACAAAATGGTTAGAGAGAATTTGAGAACACAGAGATCACGAACAGTGAGTTGACACAAAGTCACAGGGTCCCAGGTCAGCCGAAAAGAGAGCGGTTTGGACTTGGGATTGAAAACAGAACTCTTCCACTCTACACACCTCATATGCAATCAATTTCATAAGGACCATTTTTTGCTCTGTCGGTTCATTTTACTCAGCCGAGATGTAAGTCACTGTGTATGTCCTAATGCCATTGTCTCAGGGGTCCGGGCAGATGGGGGACTACTCCACTGAGCCATTTGATGCCACTGGCTACTTACCTGTAGAGAAATCCAGACCCTGTCTCCTTAGGACCGTTCTGGGAATCAGGCTGAGAACCTTAGGAATTTAGGGCAAAGTTTACCTTCATTTACCCTAATGGGGCATCTGAATAAAAACGATGAAGGAGGGTTTCTCTTTAAGGGCCAAATTATACTCTGGGCAGCTTATGTGGCCTTACATTGGCTGTGCAGTCTGTTTTAATCTTAACACCCAAAAATTATGGAAGATAAGAGGGGGAAAAAAAACATCTACAAATGAGCTCATTTCAAGCTGTTGAAATCATAGTTCCCCTTAAGGGGGTTAAATTTTGCTTCTTGTCTGTGAAAAATGCTTGAAGCTGTGTCACTTTAGACTGCCACCCCTGTGGTGAAGAGAGTCTCTGGTGCGGTATAATTTTGCAGCACTGCTCATATATTCATAAATCTCACTCGGAGACATATGAACAGTGTTATGAAGTGTCAGTACGAAAAAAAAAATCTAATCTTTTAAACTTCACCAGGTTTCATTACGCGTTGCCGCTTATACCAAACAATTTACAAATAAAATGAAAAGGTGTGGATGGACCTATATATTTATTTATAGGGAAGTATATGAACTGTGCACAGAAAAGATGTAAAAAAAAAACAAAGTGGTTCAAGAATTGAAACGTTGCATACTCTCCTGCTAACTGACACGCACATTCGCACACACGCACACGCACACCAGTGGAGATTTGAAAAGCATAAATAAAAACATGTTTCTGATGGTAACTCCACCCTTTCTCACCTAAAGATCATCCAAAATCAGTTTATGCCTAACACTCACAGTTTTTCTGAAGCCTTGTTTCTGACTTAATTTCTTAAAAAAAAAAAATTAATTTGGGTTTTTACTTGCAAGGTAGAACTGCCAAGTTTCACCTTGCAAGAAACGACACAGTCACAGCCATGGCCCCTCTCTGCAATCTCCCATTTCGAGGCTCTTTCCTCATCAGAGCCAACTGTGGCTCTCCTTGGAGCCCAGCCGCAAACAGAGACCACACTACCCCAATCGAGGCAGCACTGCAGCCTCACAGCCAACTTCTGCTCTTTTAAAGATCATGGAGGCGAAACTGTCAGTTTCGGGGAACCTTCTGTCCCTCCCCAAAAGAGTGGGGGGGTGGGGGTGTTCTTTTCCTTCAGATCTGTGGTTCACCCCATGTCGGGAGTGGATTTGCCCTGGTCAAGCTACTTTAGGTGTGGACAGGTTTTCCCTTCTAGGAGTGAGAACATTTTACTGAAACATTTTTTTGGGGGTGGGGGTGGTGGTTGTGATTATTTGGGGTTTTTTTGGCACCTCCTGCCTTGGGATCCTGGAGCTCTTGCTGTCACCGCATCTGGGTTTGTTAAGGGGCTGGGACAGGAACATGACTAGGTCATGGGTACAGCCCTGCTTTACTCTCAGCAACTGGGGGCCCTCCTGTGTTTACCCCAGGTCTCAAATTCCCACATTTACTGGCTTTATCTGACGTGCAGTCTGGGGGCTCAAATAGTCTATTTTGAGAGTCATGAGCAACGCCCCCCTATCTCCCCACTCCCACCTCCTGGGGTTGGAAAATGACCCTCAAAGGAACTTGGGTGACCTCCCGGCCAATCTGACCAGACCAGGGCCCCATGATGGGTGCATCCCAGGGACACAAAAGAGGAATGTGGCACTCGGGCTTCTAGGCAGAGGTGGCATTTCGCTTTGGCTGTGACAACAGGCAAACCGGCGCTGGCTTCCCTCGCTGCCAGCGAGCCTTGTGCAACGTGCCTTTTTCTCTTTGCTGAGAGACACGCCACCTTTCAGGGGAAGAAAAAACTAACGAGCGCCCCCCCCCACCCGCTATTTCATATAAGTAATTCCCCTTCTTGTAAAAAATGGCTTTTGGATAGTCAAACAAGAACAAGAAAAAGGTAGACTGCTCTCAATACTCTTTCTGTGCTGCTGAAAGGGAGATGGATGCGTCAGCTTATCACACTCACAGATTTCCACTCCAGGAGAACAAGAAAGCCCTGGAACATCCATGCTTTTCCTCCTGGATCTCACATCTCGTGAAAGAAGTGTAAAAAATGTATGATGCCCCATTGGCTACACATTTCAAGAGGCAAAAGGGAGTAAGTCACTCCTTTCCAAACCTTATGCTCAGGAGATGAAATTGGAGGCACTTTTGGATGAAGTGCGGTGCTAACTTGGTTTTCCAGAAAGGCGCTTACAGGCACTTGGATGTTGGAGGAAGCAGGAGTCACTGCCTTCAAGAACTTGAAAACGTTAAGGGGTGAAAGGGATCTTCCACCTTTGATCTCCACCCTGGAGAGGAGGCAACCAAGGCCCAGAGAGGTGAAGTGACTGCAGGTGCCCGCAGTCACACTGCTAGTGAGTCCGGAAGTGGCGGTTTTGCAGGGCTAGGCACTGGCATGAAAAAGCTGATCATCTAAAGACTGCTACCTAGGAGGGTGTAACAGTGCCCTGGGCATGAGAGCTAATCTGGTGTATCTCTTCCCAACTCTACATTCGGGGGGTATCACACTGATAGCTAGAAATAGGCCTTAGTGGGAGTTCTTACCCTATGGAAATTGGCAAACGCCACCAACTAGGGCCTTCTCCTTTCCAGAAAGCCAGTTGTTAAAGCATTTCATCAGCATATTACTGGGTGTCTGGGGTGTTCTTGCTTTTCCTCATGCAGTTTACAGTGCTTATTAATCAGGTTTGCTTTATTTGAGATCGATGCTAATATAGCAGATTTGTTATGATTCTTTGAAAGAGGAAATTAATACAACATTTTAAGTTCTCCCTGCTTTGTTTTGTCTTTGGTTCAGATACGCCTTTTCCAGAGATAGCCACAAAAATTTTGGTAAAATGCACTCTAAACCCTTAGAAATAAAACTTGCGAGTGCATGGCATATACTGTGCCTTGCCTTAGTTCAGGTATATTAACTGGAAACTACCTACATAAGGTTAGTTTAATCCTAAAAAAGCCCTCGAGAAATAAAATCACCAGTTACCTGGGCACCACGAAAGTACATTCCCTAGGGAATAATTTTGTGAAGGTTTTACAGTTAGAAGCCAAAAGAAGAAAGGCTAGTAAAGCCTTGGAGAGTTAGGAACTTCTTGGGTAGCTAAACTGCTGAAACTAACATGATATTGTAAATCAACAACACTTAAAAAAATTTTTTTTAATTGAATGCAAAAAAATAAATAAAAAAAGAGAACTTGGAAGGCTGATCTAAAACCTTACCATTAACTTCCTTTTGTCTTTTCTCCTTCCTTCCTTTCTTCCACACAATTGTTAACATCACAGGCCTGACCTCCTTTTCACCTAGGTTTGTGATCCTGGGCAAATTACTTACGTTCTCAGAGACTCAGTTTCCCGATCAGTCAATGGGAATTAATCACTCTTTCACAGGCCTTTCTGATGGCTAAATGAATTAACGCTAATAAAGCTCACATCACAGTGCTTGGCACATAATAAGGCCTCAATAAATGTTAGCTGCCACCACAACGAACACCACCACCGTCACGACAACGGTCACCATTACGGGTAACGTCGTCGTCGTCATCACCATCACCTCTCTCCTCTTTTTTCTGTCTCTTTCTCAACCTGAAAAATGCCACAAAGCAAGGAAGAAAACAGAACAAATGACCGGAGAAAGCCATGCGGTGGTGGAAGAGATTATTCCTATTGGAATATCTCTGGGATCATATGCTCAAGTCTTACAGGACACATGACTAGCTCTCAACAAAGCGATCTACACTGTAGAGCTGCTTTGTGTTAGAGCATCACCCAAACCTATAAAACTATCCTGAGTGCCGTTATACACATTTGAAACTATATTGACCTAGATTTAAATATTGGATTCAAAGGATTCAGACAAGTAATGAGTGCTTTTGCAAACCCTACATGGATAAATTACACTTTCAGCTTGGGTTGGATACTTAGTAGCTGGATAAACTCAACTCTTAAGCTACTTAACTCTCTGACCCCTAGTCTCCTCTTGGGGTTAATATTAGTACCTACTTCATAGGATTACTGTGAGAGTGAAAAGAGGTAATTGTGTAAAGTGCCTAGCAGAGTGACTGTCGCATAGTAAGCACTCAATAAAATTTAGCCAGTATTGTTATTACTACTCCCCCAAACAGACCACGTATCCTTCTATGAATAATACACAATATAGAACACTTTTCATGACCCATTTCTGGTAAAAATCAACATGCAGATATACTCAGGTCACACATTCTGCCCTACAACTAACTACACTGACTTCGTGCAGAGGAATCCTTACACATAACATGTCTCTTCTGTAAGTGGGGGTTCACTGCAGCTAGGATTAGGGTGAGGCAGGATCTTGCAAAAGTGCAGGGTTGGATGCTGCCTTTAATTACTACAAACTCAAATAGGAGTTTGTTCATTACGGATGTCTTGCATTCAGTTTTAAAAAACATATTAAGACATTTACCTTGATCACTCGTTAACATTTTGAAACTGAGAAGTGATTCATTCATCTCTCCCCAGTCCCTGTACTTGGGTTCACTGTTTATCTGGGAATTTTATCCTCTGGGAGTGCCGCAGGATTGTGAGATGGGATAGATAATTCACACGTCACTGGACAACACGTTTGGGTTGTTATACTGGATTTGGAGAATCCCTCATCAGCAGGATACAGTGTTACCACGCTACAAAAAGGTTGCTGCCTTCATTCCTCTACCATCACAGCCACCTAGAGGAGTCTAAATTCTCCACCCTCCCCCACCTTGATGTTAATTCAACATCCCAAAGGGACCTTACTGTTAATGACTCATTTGTTTTCAGAGCCAGCCACATCGCATTCGTGAGTGGCAATGAAAATAAGGAATAGAGGCGGAAAAGGAGATAAAACTACTCAGTAGTGTTTCCATGTTCACTAAATTGCAAGGGCTAACGTATCTGCTTAACTTACATGGCTGCCTATCACACCATACCATTCTCTAAGACTTTAGAGTCTATAGTTTTGGCAAAGTGCTATTTTGTACAGGATTCCTAACACACACACACACACACACACACACACACACACACAGTACCCAAAATTAATATAGCTACCTACTCATTGAACATCGAGTCCTTAGCATGTACAAGGAATGTGCACGGCATTCTACAAGCATTATGTAATTTCACCACAGAGTTGAACTCTTAAGAGTATCAATAAGGGGAGAGATGGACTGAGAGTTTGGGGTTAACAGATGCAAACTGTCGCATATTGGATGGATGGGCAACAAGGTCTTACTGTATAGCACCGGGAACTATGTTCAATGTCCTGGGATAAACCATAATGGAAAGGAAGAATATAAAAAAGAATGTATGCATATGTGCGTGTGTGTGTGTATAACTGAGTCACTTTGCTGTACAGCAGAAATTAACACCATATTGGAAATGCATATTGTAAATACATCATAATACATAAATATGTATTGTAAATACATCAATAATAAGAATAAAAATATAAAACAAAATGACACACTTAAACAAGTATCAATGGTATTAACAACCCTGTTTTATAGATGAGAAAAAGGGGCATAGGTAAGTTAAATAAGTAGCCTGTGTTCAGATGACTGGTAAGCAGTGAAGCAGGCTTCAAATTGGTTATTTACCACTACACCTGTGTAAGTTGTCACATTTAGCTCAATAATTTTAAAAACCAATGGCTTGTTTATATAGAAACAGATCTACTCGCCAGGTAGCCTGTCAGCAAAGTCATTCAGCTCTGAATTTCTCAAAGGAGAAGTGTGTGGGTGGGTTCCAGTGTTTTTGGAACTGTCTCCCTCAGAGTCTAAGCTTGGCCTGTTGTTGAAAATATTCTACTTTCTATGAGCCTAGAAAGTTGCTAGGTACAGTGTGTGGAGTCAGGGGTTTTCCCACAAAAAAAACCACTCAACAGCCTTAAAGAACTAATAACAGATGAGAGACAATCATTGCTGACTCTTAAGAGAAATGATTCGGAAAAGTTGGATGGGGGTAAGGGATGCTATTTCTTAGCTAGCATCAATGTATTTTTAATTTCTCTCTGTAGTCCTACCTCATTTCTTCTTCTTTTCTCTTAGGCTGGTAACTCAGCAATTGCCACTAAGAGAAAACTCTCACTGTGGGCAGTTTGAGTTTTCCATGACAAATACAACTTGAAAAACTGCCTCTGTCACAGTGGATTTAATTTTCCTAACAGAGTGTTGGAGATACAAAAGTTATGACACTGACCACAAGTTCAGTTCTGAAAAAGTATCCATCATAAGCTTTAACACGGTCTGTGAACAGGGAGAGGAAGAGAGCCTTGGGGAAATTCAGTTTCATGCTCAGTTCAATAGGATGTCATCAGAAAGGGCTGAAAGAGAAATGATTTTGGGTGGAATATCAAATCCAATAAAAATAGTCTAGTGCAAAAAGTTCTTCCTGTGGTGCTTTTTTCTTGAAAGAAAAATTTTATAGAAGTATATAATATGCACGCTATAGTGTACCACTTTTAGAAAAACATAAACATTTACAAATTTCAAGCACATGCCTACAACAGAAGGTAATATTTAGCCTGATACATGAAAATGTACCCTTTCAGAAATTATGGTGTTTGGTCTAAAGGACCAATAACCACACCATGCACAAACACATCTCTTCACACACCTTCTTTGATTAAAAACTGTGACTCGGTCCTATATAACCTATTCACGAATGATAGTCAAAATTTACAATGATCTGAGTTCTACTGTTGGCTGATTTCCAAATGCATGTTTTGTTTGAAACTGGCATGTTCACCCTATTCATGCCAGGGAGGCAAAGTGCTAAGTGCCTGGGCAATTTGTGGCTAAAGTCTGAACAGTTGAGTCTTTATCATCATCTACAGCCTCACTTCACAGATTAGGAAACTGAAACTCAGAGAAGCAGTGGTCGACCAGCTAGCAAGAGATGAAGCCTGGCCTCAAGAGGCTGAGATGCAGTACAGCTTAAGAGACTGGACTTGAATCAGGCCCGTCCTGTGTTAGAATCCTGATAAATTCCTTATCGTCCCTGTGCCTCAGTTTTCTTATCTGCTAAATGGGGATGATCAGAAAAACCACTTAGGGTTGTTGTGGGAATTAAATGAGTTAATACGTGTGGCATGCTTACAATAGCACCAGGCATATGCTAAGTGTTAGCTGTTATTATCTAGACCTGCTGTCCTACCTTATTCCATGAATAAGAAACATTAATAGTACGTTCCTAAGTGCCAGCTAGTCAGGGTTGTGCAAAGCTTTCTGAGCAGTTCCCATTCTTTGAATAAGATCTGAGCAAACAGGTACTTTATAACTTCTTGATAAGCAACCTGTATTTCTGAAGTGAGGAAACAGTGAAACCTGGAAGATTTTTATCTTTTCTTTGGAAAGTACCCTTTCTCCAATGCAACACAGCCAGACATCAGAGAAACTGCCTCAGCACCTTGCCTGGACTAATGAAGAAAGGACATTTTCTATGTTGGCAAAGAGTCAAAGAGGAAGATAATACTTGGACCACACCCATGTGACTATGTTCCTCCTGCTGCTTTTTGTGACAAAAGTGGATTATTATTAGCAGAAAGGAAACCTGCAACCTATTTAAATGGCTGTATTGAAATACTGTAATGAAATATTTTACATTTGAAGCTTTCAATGCATATTTCTTTCTTACAATTTGGGTAATTTAAGAGCATGTGAAAGGCTTCATTAAGGTTTCCTCCACACTCCTACCGAAGTCTCCAAAGCTTTGTTGGCCTGGGCCAAAATTCCACAGCCTCATGGGTTTCTTACGGCTAAGGATCTGGTTGTATTTGGTGTTCTACTCCAGATTCAGAGAGGGTTTGACAAAGGCTTGGCATGTTCAAGACAACTGTGCCAAGTCGATGAACACTAAAAGACTGCACATAAGTTTCAGGGTTTGTCAGAGCCCCAAAGGGAGCTGATATGCTTCGCTAAGAGGGTGTATCATCTGAGTACTTTAAAAAAATGATATGTAGTTGAAAGATGCAATCTTTTGCCTTACTTGAGTGACACTGTAATTCAGGATTTGATTCACCGAAACAACTGCTTCTAGAAGTGGGTATTTCCAGTCACAGCTTCAGGACGCCCAGATAAAAGCACAAAGATACCACAATCAGAGGGTATAGATAATCAGGGGGACATTCTAGGCTGTCCCAAGTGTTCTTTTTTAAGTTGAAGGTTTTTTTTTAAATCTTTAATACTTTGGCCATCTGATGCAAAGAACTGACTCACTGGAAAAGACCCTGATGCTGGGAAAGATTGAAGGCAGGAGGAGAAGGGAAAGAGGATGAGATGGTTGGATGGTATCACCGACTCAATGGACATGAGTTTGAGCAAGCTCCAGGAGTTGGTGATGGATAGGGAGGCCTGGCATGCTGCAGTCCATGGGGTCGCAAAGAGTCAGACATGACTGAGTGACTAAACTGATAATTCTCTGGATGGCTAAAAACCATTTCATTGAAATCTTTACAAAGCTGTCTTGATGCGGTAGCTTTTTAGGGTTCTAAACTCTGGACAGCAACCTCTGAAAGTCTGATGCAATCCAGACTGAGGGGGACATCAGAGGCAACTTGCTGAAACCATGGTTCCAGAGACCTTCGCTATCTACAACATGGTATGAAGAGAACCCAGCGACTCTTTTACCTTTAGTTTCTTCTCATAAGGAAGAGATACTGGAAATAAAATATATTTTTTTAACTTTGACTTAAATTGATACTTTTAAAAATTTTTGCTTCTTCTATAGGAACATATATAGAATTTAACATATGGGAGCAATTTTATTTTTAATTTCCTTCAAAAGGGCTTAAGTGATACCTTAATATTCTTTTATTAAAATAAGCAGTTATCTATTCAAGACCAAATTTTACCTGTCTAAACCTGAAATATAGAGAAATGTGCAACAAGCAATGTCTTCAGGAATGACATTTCAAATGGATGTTCAAAATAATGACTCTACTTGGACTCTTGACTAAATGTACTGTAGCCTTTTCAACAAGTCAGTATCATCACTACTAGCTGCCTGGGAGGAAATACAAGGAAAGTAAGAGTCCCAAAGGGTTCTTTCTAGGATCAAATCAAGCAGGAGAGTTTAATTCAAAGGTTATATCTATACAGGTTATACAGGGATCTCTCTTTGGAAGATATGTTCTTTTTTTTTTTTTATGGTTTGATAAACTGACAATTTCAGTAAGCTGTCCAAAACACTCAAAGCCATACGGGAAATGAGTTTGTCACTTCTGAATCAATCAGACGATGTGACATCCAGCAGGTCACAAGTCCCCTTGTATCCCGCCCAACCCCACCTCTCGGTATGGTGAATGGCCACCCGCAAGGAGCTGAGACAGCATCCAAAAGGTCTGCTTTCCTAATCCGTCCAAGATATTTCTGGAAAGTTTTCCAACTCTGAATGAAAAAACTCAAAGATCAGCTCACAGATATTTACCTAAAGACAGAAAGGCACAGAAAGGAGGCACGAAAGTGAATTTTCTGCTGTGAATGCACCTTCAACTTACATTTGGATACCACTCTTCCACCATTTCCACAACCTGCTATTATAAACAGATGGGAGACCCAGCAATTCCACAGATGCAAGGAAACAGAAAGCAGGATCTTGAAGAGGTATGTGCACACCTGTGTTCGGAGCAGCATTATTTGCAAGAGCCAAAAGGCATAAGCAACCCAAGTGGCTATGGATAGAAGAATGAATAAGCAAAACGTGGTATCGATACATGATGGAACAGTGTTTAATCTTAAAAAGGAAGGAAATCCTGTCAAATGCTATAACATGGAGAAACCTTGAGGATACTGTGCTAAGTCAGTCAGTGAAAAAAAAGACAAATACTATGATACCACTTCCATAAGGTATCTAGAGTAGTCAAATTCATAGAACAGTGTATGAAAGTGGTTGCCAGGGGCTGGGGAGGGAAATGGTGAGTTACTGTTGAATGGCTATAGATTTTCAGTTTTGCAAGACTTTTAAAAGACTTCCAGAAATTGGCTGCATAACAGTGTGAATGCATTTACCACCACTGAACTGTACCATTTGAAACAGTTAACCTGATCAATTTTACATTATGCTTGTTTTTACCACAATCAAAACAAAAAGAAGGGAATGCAGAATCGCTCCCCTGATCGAAAAGGAAACTTTGCTAAAGAAAGCACGGCCAGGTAGCAATGTACATGTTCTAATCTGGAACACCCAATCGTGTTTCACAAAGAGCCAAAAAATGATGTGCATGAGGAACGGGGGCCGGGAGGAGATGATTTCTCAAGGCCGAGTTCTGCGACTGTGCAGAACAAAGAACATATCTGGTAGCATTTGCTCAGTCACTTATTGGGTTTATTTAAAACATGCCACGGGGCCAACATTTCTAAATCTGTGAAAGAGAATTAAATGAAGCCCAGAGATGAGAACTGAGAATCCTCATAGAGGATTGGGTCCAAACAGCCAGAAAGGATGCATTTTTCACACCGCGTGACACATCACCTCATATGTTTTCACGGAGACACCCCCGTCCCCTTCCTGCTCCCCGCCCCCTGATGTTCCCCGTACAGATTTGATCAAGCAGCGCTCAGCCCCAAGACCCCAGTTCCCTCTGCCCAAAAGGGCAGCGGCTTCACCATTCAGAATCACCCCCCCCCACAACAGACTTATTAAGGTTTGGAGTGTGTGTTTAGGAAGCCCTTATTTTAGGAAACAATTAAGTAGAATTAGGCTAATAATGCGAGGCAGGCAAAGCTTTTGCCCTTTGCTGAAAAATAACTCCTACATGGAACAGTTATACTAATAAAAATCATGTATTTCTTAAATGCCTCAAAATGATCTTTGCACCCAGCTCGGCAATTAACACTGCCCCACTGAGGAACATTTATTCCCCAGGCTAAGGAGGATTAATCTCCATGTTTGCTCGACCAATGTCTTCCTTCGCTGAAAATACAGTATGAGGCTTTGGGCTGGAAACAGAAATTTCTGTAAGCGGGGATCTCACAGGAGGCTTAATGCCCTTCTCATCTTAGAGGGTGGCAAGGTGGACAGGAAGGGTTGGGTGCCCCCTACCAGACCCATGCCCATGCCAAATACCTCCTTGGGCCAGTCCTTGACCCTGAAGGAGGATGGAAAGGCCTTTCTTTGGGTGGCCTGGGCCTCATCTATGGAGGGGGACTTTTGCTCCCAAATCCCCAAGCGGACTCCTCCTCACTGTAGCCATTCCAGAACCTTCTTCTGGGCCAGAATCTACAGATTTCCCACCTCCAAGCCTGGGCAGGAAGTGACCGCTGGGCAAAAGGGGGACACAGACCCTCCCGTTGGACGCTTTGTCTCCTTGACAACACCCCAGCTGGTGGCCCGAGGAACAGACTTAATTTCTTTTCTTTCTCTGCCCACCCTCCCCGCCCCATACTTCGTTCCCTCTTTCTGTAGATGCAAACGTACGACATCCAACATAAAGTTGCCGAAATAGCAATCTTGTCTCTGAATATATAAATTGCAAAAATTGATATGAATAAATCTGCAAGTAGCACACTGATTGTGGCACATTTTATCAAAAAACGGCGCTCGGGTGCTCGCTGGCTGGGGCGGGGGGTGGTGTCATTACACATACAGAAAAACATCTGCAAACTCCCAGCTTCTTTACTTAGAACTGAATGGAGGCATGACCTCCTGTTCCTTGCCATGAACCCTGAGTTCACACTCATATTTTACATGTTACAGGAAGCCACAGCTCGCCCCAGGGGTGCTGCAAACAGACACGCAGAAGCCAGATGTAGCCCCCCCCACCCCCCTTGCTCCTTAATGCACCTGAAGAAGCCGGCAACTCGACATTCAAAAGCTGACATGCTCGTAGCTTAAGGTCACTTCAGATTTTGTAAAGCGGAGGACAAAACCAGGAATGCTTCTAGGGCTGGGCTGTCAGCGGGGAGGCGGAGGGATTACAAGAAACCTGTGACTCTGCCTCTTTCTGCCTTTGCTGGTAGTTTTTTTGTGTGTGAACAAGTGCCATACAACAGATTGAGCCTCGTATAAAGGCCTGAGACTGTGCAAGGGCCCCCCGCTGGGCCTCAGCTGTGCTTGCAATTAGCAATAGGCACGGAGTGATTATTGTTGGGGTAGCGGATGGCAATGCGAAGTGACAAGTTTTATGGGGGAAGTTGGGAGTGGGGATGCTCGGCAAGTTTCTCTTTCTTTTTTCTTTCTTTTATTTTTTCCTGGTTCTGCAAAAACCCCATCCTTGGGCGGCTGCAACCTCCCATTGCAGTGAAAGCTAATTTTTTTCCCCCTCGTCATTCAAAAGAGACTGAACAAAATCGGTGAAAGAATATATTTTTTTCTCAGTGCTTCAGAATGCAGGTTTTCTAGGTCAGAGCTTCCTGGCTGCCCTATTTAATGTCAGAAATACCCATTTGCCTCAAATTAGCAGAGATCTGGGAGTTGAGGGCAGGAGATTAAGCATACAAAATTACTCAGCAGGTGACAGTGGGGTGGATTTGAGGGTTGAGAAGTCTTTAAAACTGACTACAAGACATTATATACTTCTGACAAAAGAACATAGTAATCCTACCTGCTTGCTTTAACCACTGTTGTTTGCCTATTATTATGTGCTTTAATGCTCATGAGAGCAAAACTAGTGCTGATACTACTCAATTACCATAGTAACTCACACCAGTGACCTCTTATCTCAAGGCTCCCAGCCCAGCTGAACTAATCCAAAGAGTTTGTGTCTTTTTATTTATTTAAACGGTGACATATACGTGGACTGGAAAGCTCCAGAGGGAGGCTACTCCTCTCTTTGTCCAAGATCAGAACTTGTTTTGAGATTTTGAGTAAGGCCTTTTCACCTTTTGAATCCAACGTGGTTCTGAAGTTTATGGATTGGAGGCTGTGGGATGTCTTTAAAAACCACTATGAAGACACAGAACAATGCCCAGTAAAGACCAGCAACCTCCCAGCTGCACGATAGTCATGTTGCCCCTTGGGCTCCCTTGGGAGGGGGAAAAATGGGAGACTCTTAATGGGGAACGTTGGCTGTTTTATCCCATCCATGGGGCCAAATGCAGACAGGACAAAACGACTACCCAGAGGCATTTCATCACCAGCTTTTAAAAAGAAATACAAGTGATACTAGCATTAACATTTTCTAGCTTTCCAATTTTACCTGGCCTGTGAATGTGTTTGCGATGCACATACGCATACTGTGTACTAGGTCTGAATACTACTGGTGATTCAGAGCCACAGGGTTGCAGTAACACATTAAATGCGCTGAAAAGTCCTGCAGTAAAGAAACCCACTGAACTTTGCTTCCTAGTTTCCAAATGTATTTGACTAAAGAATCACTTTCCATGAGCCACCTAGTAATAGCTTTCAGGGTACTAATGCTCCACTGAATCCGCTATGGAAAAAAATCCTATACTGACATAACTAATAATAATCAACAATAATAGTAGTAAAAATAACGAGAGTAAACATTTAGTGAGCACTTTTTATGTGTCAGGCACTATTCTAAGCAGTTTATATGGGTTACACTCATTTAATTCTCCTAACAACCTCAAGAAATAGTTACTTTTTAAATTCCATTTTACACTTCTATAGCACCATACTGATATGGATTCATACTCCATGAAAGAGGGAGAAAAGGAAATATAATCCATGTGTAATAAGCTGGCTTTTAACGTTCACTCTATTTTTCCTGTTTCCAGAGATCCTGAAGCATGTAAGCTCCACCTATATATATATATATTTTTTTTTCCCCCCTCTATAACTCAAGGCCCTATTTAATATCAAGTTAAATGAGGGGTGAGGCATGACTCCCTGCAAAATCCTTCCACCTTTGAACTTAAGGTGCTCAAATAGCAAAATATCTCTCTCTCCTCTGTCTCTTTTGATTAGCTTCCAATGCCCTGCTGTCCTGAAAAAAAGAATCCAATTTAGGTATCAAAATTAGATCTGTGCTTTCCTGTACACAATGTGATTTCTAAAACTGTTGGACACCTAAGTAATTGAATAAAAATGTAACTAGAGGTCAAGCCCTGAATGGAAGATGGAACATGGGCCCAACACCAGCTGTTCTAACACCCCCTGGCTGACCAATGGGACCTATCACTGTAAATCTGAACATGCTTGTGTTTCGGACTTTCGTTAACTAGACAAGTTCTTTTAGCAAATGTCAGAAGCTGATACCTAACTTTCAGCAATCCCTGATACTTAAGGGAAAAGGAAAAAGCTCTCTCAGGTACCTGGATTTTCTCAGGCTCTTTCTTTCTCCAAGAGACGTAAATAATGAGCTAAACGCGATTAATCCCCAATCAGCTTCTAGCCAGGCCTGGTCTGCCGCCTGGGCTGCCCAGGGCAGGTGTGCAGTTTGGACATTAACAAACTCACCCCGGTTAACAATACCTTTTTCTGGGGCCTATTTTTCTCTGGATATGTTGGGGATTTAGTCCTGGGCCTCCCTGTGCATTGAGAAAATGGACCCCCATGCCTTGAGCCTCTGTCCTCTCAAAGGAACCTACTGTTTGAGAAAAATGTATAGTTACAATCCAAATTCACACTTTCAAGTCATCTCAATCACTTCAAGCTCAATTATGTCGAAAAAGAAACTCTAGTTTTGGTGGCACATCCTACTAACCTATTATCCACGTGAGAAGGGTTAATACTTTATCTGAAAACTGCTCTCTGGGACGCATACAAGGACCTTAGAGGGAGGAGAGAGATTCATCCCAGGAGCAGAAATCAGATGGTTCACGAACAGCATCTGCCCGCCCCCGACTGCTTCATAGGTACGGGAAGTGCATCGAGAGTTAACTGCATTAATTCACAAGCAGATTGACGTAAGCAACTGAATAAGAAATCTGCATACCATATAGAAATGATTATAGAAATCATACTCTAAAATAAGGATTGTAACTCATGTACCGAACGGAAAGATAAAGTGGAATGCCAACGATGTCTTTTTAAAACAGGGTTGGTTAATCACATTAAGGGGCTAATTTCATAATTTGCACATATTCAACTTTGTCTATAGAGTCATGACTCATGAGAGTTTTGTGAGTCAAAGTTGAAGTTCTTACGTGGGAAAAATCATATTGACTTCAGGGAGTTCTTTTTCTGGGCTGAGGTTGTTTTAGTCCCTATTCTCAATATTAAAAACAACAACAACAACAATCAAAACCCATGATCTGCACCTTCACATAATCTGTTATTCCATGGAAAACATTCAGGTAAACAGACAATGGGATGCTGTTGGTCCAACCACACAGCGAGTTTCCAAGCAGAAGATGATTGGGTACTTATATACCATCCAGGAGGCAGAGTCCAGAGCCTCAAGGATTCTAAGACAATAAAGCCAACAACTATATCTATGGGTCCAGGACCCTTTTCCAAAGTTCTCTAAGCAGTTTTAAAATTACATCAATGTCAGCCCTCGGGAACCTGGGCTCTCTGGGGAATGGTTTCCCATAAGGAAAGGGTACCATCTTTTTAGGACCAGAGATGGCATTGATTTCCAAGAAGCTGCCCATGGAACAATACTCGGATGCTGGTTCAGGAAGGCCAGGTTTCAAAGACAAGTCAGTGGCGTGAGAATGTAGGAGAAAAGATGGTGGGGGTGCTGGTGAAGACTTCCAAACTCTGAGGAGGAAACATTTAGGGGTACATGGTGATTGCCCCTATATAAAGGAGATCAGAAGGTGAGTTCTGATGCCTGGGGCTCAGAGATGAAGAAAAGAAAATCAAAGTGCTGCTTTTTAAAAAGTTAACATGTGTTTTCACCATGTACAGCTGGGCTCTGCTTCCCAAAGGCGCCCTTTCCTCTTGCTTTATTTTTAATCTCTGTAAACCATATTCCCCACTTACTACTTCTTACTCAGTGTGACTTTTTTTTTTTTTTTTTTACCTTTCTGGGAGGGAAGAAAAAAGAAAAAAAAAACTTTACATTCACCAGATCACTAACCCAAACCTCCTTCTGGGGAGCTCACTGCCTCATCTCTGCAAAGGGCATGGATCTCAGACCACTGCCCCCACACAGGACACACACTGGACCCTGCTGAGCGCCCTCAGTGTCTACAGAGGGTTTTGGGTCCACCAGCCAGGAGACAGGAAGGCTGCATCAGGTGCCCTGCTGCCGCATTCAGATGAGTCTAGGACCTGAGCGCATAGAGTTAAACCGTAAATTAGCCATGAGTTAATATGTGCAGGCGGAATCCCTCTGCCTTGCCATTAATGCTTTCCGTCCACAAGGCTCCCTCCCCCTTCTCCACCCCCCCTTCCTTTTTTTGAGGCGACAGAATAAGAAATTAAACACTTGTGGGTTCATTCGAAAGAGTGAATGAAATTGAATAAGCTCTCAGTACTTGAGGCGCACAGCGAGTGCCTGAATGGGGCAAACCTCCTAAGTTGAATGGAGTGTCTTTTGGGACCAATTTGTCTCTTTTCACTCTTTATTCTTCCCTTTCTGCTGACAGATGTACAAAGGCGGAACTGCGCCGTGCAGCTTCTCCGCAGGCACCCACAGCAGCTGTCACTTTTGTCGAGCAAGTTAATCAAGCAAATGCCACCATATCCCACTTTCTATAAGGAACAACATGTTATAGACAGTAGTCTTGCTAGAAAGAGACTTTATTTTAACTTTGATTGGCTTGGTTCCTTGGCCCCTCCCAATGCTTCCCCCCTTTTCCCCCCAAAAGGAGGGAGAATGGGGGGATTGTGCCCAAGCCAAAGATTTGGCTGTGATCACATTATAGATTTAATAATAATACTGTGTGACAGGCTGAAGACTGGATTCCAAGTTCTATCCTAAGGACTGAAGGATGCCCTGGGTCTGGGTTTTTTTTTTTTTTTTTTTTTTTTTTTTGAGCATGATATTGTTTGCGCTGGACTGTTAGGCTGTGTGTCTCAAGTTATAAAAAGAAAAGCTGAGGGCAGAAAATAGTATCACGCCACGGATGTCTTGGATTAATTTCATTCTGTTTTCCTTTGTAAAGCAGGCTGCGTTATTTACACACTTCTTGTAATAAACCCCCTTGCCTGGCCAGGCTTACAAAAGCTGAGCTAAACGCAGAATCACTCGTCTTTATGCATCTTGCCGTTCGTGAGTTCTTTAAGCTGAGTGCCCAAATTTATTTCTAATGTGCACCAGCACGGGCCATCAGGCCTTCATGTCTCTAGTTCTCTGTAAGCCAAGTGGGGCGCCTTTAAGAGAACCCTAGTACGTCTGCATCCACATCCTCCCCTGCAGTGGTCACCACTAGTTGGTGACTTCCAGAAACCATAGGCAGAAGCGAGCTTTAGTGAACAGTGTACCACTGCTGATCTTGCTGCCACTGTGAGCCTGCACTCACTTAGGAAGCTGAATGCCCAAAGCAGACATATTTTCAATAAACAAACTCTTTAGAAACAATGTGGAGAGACAACTTTGTAGTAGCCAAGGGATTTGCTACTTTCAAGGGTTGGCTGACAGCTGACGATCTATCTGGTAAGCTCTTTAAGGCTTCAACACACACACACACACACACACACACACACACACTTCCTTCTTCCCTCCCTCTCTCCCTCCTTCCTTCCTTCCCTTCTTCCTTCCTCTTTTATCACCCTGTCAGATTGTTTATGATAATCTTCAGCTGGAAATAAGTCAAGGAAGGACTTTATGTGAAACCCGATCGCAAACTTTCACATTGCTGACATCTTAGGCATTGTTGGATAATGACCACATAATGATTTAGTTGCAACTACATGTGTGTTACGAATGGATTGTATAACCGTGTTATTCTGTAATTCTGGATTTCTTTCCCCCTCCTGTAAAGCCCTGCTGATCTGTGAAACTTAGTGCCATTGACAACGCAGCTATGTGGGCAGGTTAAAGGAATCCATGGGGCCTCGTAGGAGACTCTGGGGCATTGTTGCTGAATTATACCACTTGTGTCAAGGTTTGCTTAAGGAACTTAAGCTGCTACCCTAAACCATTTATCAACTGTCTGGGATGTAATGGTATTGTGTTACCATCATCCCCCTCGCCTCAAATAAACCACAAAACTTTATTCTAATGGGATAAAGGATCTTAGACAGCACCCAGAGGGAAATATAGCCTGAAAGCTGAAAGCCTAGGTAGAAGTGGCTTTTGCAGCACATATGGCATGCAAGCTTCCCCACTGTGTTGCGGTCCCTCTCTGCTGAGGATGGGGTTTCACCCTAAAGTGGGTACAGTAGAGCTTCCTGGGGTCTCCCACCTTTAGGTCTAGATTTGCTGGTACGGGTGGAACTCCAGCTTGATGACAAAATCCTCACATTCAGGAAGAGGCTGGGTTGAATCTTCATTAAAAAGTCTGCCTGATTAGCTATGCAACTCCCATCATTGTTAGTGGACAAGCCGTGACTAATAAGCTGCTTTCTACTAGGGGTCACAGCTCGATTTCTGTCTTGAGTACTGCTGCGGTAGCAAGCAGGAAATAATGACTGCGTTACTGTTACATGCGTGGTGGACGAGTGTGGGACGCAGAGCCCTAACTGGATGGGAATTTGGGGGCACATATTTGACGACTGTAGTTTTTTTTTCTGAAAGATATCATGGTTAGGTGTCTACTTTGCATTGGAAAGAACGGGATTGATCTAGGACTGATCACTTCCCTGGCTTCTGAATTTACTGAAGTCAATGTACCTCTCAGTGATTCAACTTCTTTGTCTGTAAAAACCCACCTCACAAGAAAGTTATGAGAGTTACACAAATGATTACATTAAGTTCCTAGAACTGTACCCTGGTACACAGATGAGTGAGTGAGTGAAGTCGCTCAGTCGTGTCCTACTCTCTGTGACCCCATGGACTGTAGCCCACCAGGCTCCTCCGTCCATGGGATTCTCGAGGCAAGAATACTGGAGTGGGTTGCCATTTCCTTCTCCATGGTACCCCATCAATATTGGCTTTCATCAGCCTCAATAGCTGTAAAGTGGGGATCGTTAGGTATCTACTTTCTAGGGCTGTGAAGAGGACTTACAAGAAATAACACTTTAATGAGATGATGTGGTTACCATCAATGAACAGTCAAGAGATACACCTAAAAGAAAGACTAAATAAACTTTATCATTATTATTAAACCTGTCATTTATTGGGACTCTTCCTCCCTGTTTGTACCTAGAAAGCAATCCTCTTCCCTCCCTTCACAAGTCCTCTTTGGGACTGACTCATAAAAGCAGCTTTCAGAATGCATTTTGGACTGATAAACATTTCAGCCCCATCTTCCTAAGGCATGGGGTATGACAGGAGGAGCCCTGTATTTGGAGTTGGGGGAGTTATTAGCAATACTGGATAACTCATTCTTTCTACACCTTCATGACTGGACAACGTCACTTAGGGTTGCTGCTGGTGCTAAGTCACTTCAGTCGTGTTTGACTCTGCAACCCCATAGACGGCAGCCCACCAGGCTCCCCCGTCCCTGGGATTCTCCAGGCAAGAACACTGGAGTGGGTTGCCATTTCCTTCTCCAATGCATGGAAGTGAAAAGCGAAGTGAAGCCGCTCAGTCGTGTCTTGACTCTTAGCGACCCCATGGACTGCAGCGTACCAGGCTCCTCCATCCATGGGATTTTCCAGGCAAGAGTACTGGAGTGGGCTGCCATTGCCTTCTCCAGGGTAAAACCAGAGCCCTGAAAGATGTTCACCCAGAGAATTAGATTTGGTTTAAAATGCTCAGTAAGGCAGAAAATAGACCTAAGACATTTTAGAAAGTCTGTCCAAAGTAGGGGTTGAAAGAGAAACAGTTTTCTAATAAATCTTCAAAATAACTGAAAAGCTGAAAAGCCAAATGGACCAAAACAATCCATTCTTCATTAAATTAACCAGAATACTATATATACTTCTGAACAAAAAAATAAGGTGACAGTTTCAAAAATCCATAGTGAACATTTAAAGGATTTAATTACTATTTTTGAGTTAGAATTGGAAATTACAAAATCCTTTAAAAAAATCTTTGACAAGGTCCATGAGACAGGCTAGGGATTCATCAATACCTATTTAACACACAGTTACTGAGAGTTCATGGATGCAATGGTGAGTAAGAGAGAGAACACTGCTGCTCTCAGTGTGGTGGTGGTGGAGGGTGGCAGTGGTGGGAAAGCCACAGTTTCAAGAGATGGGGTCCCTGGGACTTGGGGGTCTTGGGCAAGCTCTTTTTGGACCTTAGGTTCCTATCTTAAAAATGGAAATAATAGTACCTCCTCCTATCTCTTTGTATGCTTGCTATATATATAACAATAGAAAGGTTATAAAGTAGTTTTGTTGGCCACAAGATGGAAAGGTTATTACTAGAAATAATAGAACTAAACATGTCTTTTTGACTAAATCAGGACTTATCAACCTTACTAGTGTTGAAATTCGGGGCCAGATAGCTCTGCTGTGGGGACTGTCCTGTGCAGTGTCATGCTGACCATCTACCGTCAGAGCTTAGTAGCACCCCTCCCCCGACCCCAGAGCTGTGACTGTCAAAAACATCTCCTAATCGTTTCCAAATAAACTGGGTGGGCAAAATGATCCACAGTGCAGAAAATACTGCTCTAAGCCAGTGATTCGTGATTGGGCTGAACCCTCAGACTTGTTTGAAAAACAGATGCTTGAGCTTTATCTTACACCTACTGACTCAGAATCTGTGGCATACAGCTGGAATGAATACATTAAAAAAAAATATATATATATATATAAAACTTCCAAATTCTAAAGCCCCGTCTAAATATGATTCAAAAAATCAGATAATTAACAGAGGGGTATCCTATATATCTGACCAACATTCCTTAAAATTTCATGTGATTCAAAGAGGAGCCTAACATGACACAGAACTGCATATAATGAGATATGATCAATAGGATCCTGGAACAGAAAAAGGACATTAGGTAAAGCTAAAAACGTATGAGAGAACTGTGGCTCACAAAAATATCTAAGTAATTCTTATGTACACCCCTGGTTAACAAGCACATATTAATGACAAAACAATACCTATTAATGTAAAAAGAATTTAGCCCTTAAGATGATGGAGCAGCTGATGCCTACGTGGCAAATATCCAGATACCTAGACTGGAGTCATTATAACCTGGGTGAAGCTATCACTTAAGTTCTGAAAGGACATCTCCAAACAGAAGTCCTGCCAAGGCTGATGAAGCTATGGTGGTGGTGAGTCAGGGATGTTCCCAGAAGAAGCAATACTGTTTCCCTGTATAGCGCCTGACCACAGAATCCTCTCTCTTTCTCTTCCCCAAACCCAACCTGCCCAAGCTGGCTCCTCTGGGGTACTATCTCTGAGGCTCCCTCCTACATGACTTTGCTCTAGTTTAAAGCAGATTTTCTTAAGGGAACCCTCCTACACTGTTGGTGGGAATGTAAACTGGTACAGCCACTATGGAAAACAGTTGGAGATTCCTTAAAAAACTAAAAGTAGAGCTATCATATGATCCAGAAATGCCACTTCTGGGCATATATCTGGAGAAAACTCTGATTTGAAAAGATACACGCACCCCACTGTTCATAGCAGTATTCTTCACAATAGCCAGGACACGGAAGCAACCTAAGAGTCTATCGACAGATGAAGGGATAAAGAAGATGTGGGGGGGGTGTGTGTGTGTGTATGAATATTACTCATCCATAAAAAAGAATGAAATCATACAATATCATGGATTGGATGGACCTAGAGATTCTCATACTACGTGAAGTAAGTCAGAGAAACATATATATTATATGGTATCACTTATGTGTGGAGTCTAAAATATGATACAAATGGACTTAGATAATATAAGCAGACTCAGAGACATAGAAAGCAAACTTTTGGTTACCAAAGGGGAAATGGAGTGGGGGAGGGATAAATTAGGATTTGGGGATTAGCAGATACAAACTACTATATATAAAATAGATGAACAAAATCCTACTTATAGCACTGGGAATTATATTCAATATTTTACAATATACCAGAATGGAAAAGAATCTGAAAATTCTCTCTTTATATAACTCCATCACTTTGCTGACACAGAAAACTGACATAATATTGTAAATCAACTATACTTCAATTAGAAAAAAATTTTTTTCTTTAGAGATCCTGTAGCACAACTGGGTTCATTGTTACTTACTATTCTATTCTCTGACTATTTTCATCTCTGGTTTTTCAAATTCCTGTTGACAAGGAACGTATCATTACTTTTCGTTGTTGCAAAGCTTGTTTTAGTGTTAGGCAAGACTTTCTGTTGGTTTTCATGGTACTACCACAATGACGGAGACAGCAACAAGAAGGGGCATTTGTGGAGTGATTCTAACACGCCAAGCATCATATGGTTTACTCATTGCCTCATTTAGTTGTTCTAATCCAAAGAGGTAGGTACTGTTTTTATCCCTATTTTTAGAGGGGGAAATCGAGGTTACTCAAAGTCACACAACAGGTAAGCAGTCGTAGACCCAAAAACTGACCTTGGGGCTGTCTTACTACAAAGCCTATGCTCTTCATGTCTGCTTGACATAAAGAAGTTAGTTCCTTAACTTGAAAGGACACTTTTTAGTAAAAGGAAGGTGTGGTGATTCATTTAACTGACAAGATTGGAGGTTTATTGAAGTACTGAAGTTTCATGGGAACCACTCATGGATAAGTGTTAAGTTCAAGATGAGAAAGGCAGGTGTTAAAGATTCTTTGGTTTTTATTTTTGAGACCCTAAAAAGATGTCTTTGGATGAAGCTTGTTAAAAGGATTTTGGAGACTAGTTTCTGATAAATCTCCGAAGTTGAGTATTCTTTAGAGACAGAAATTGGAATCCCTTGGTGAGAAAATGATCTGAAGATAATTGGATGATTTTTTTACCACCATTTAAAGTTAAACAGCCCATATCATTGCAGACAAAGGATTTTTAAATTATCGACATTTTGAGCTAGATAATTCCTTGTTGTGGGGCTGTCCACTGCAGCCTTCCCGGTCTCTACTCACTAGACGCTAACAGCACCTTTCTATCTGTGACAACTGAAAGTGTCTCCAGTCATTGTTGAATGGTTTCTGGGAGGTGAAACCACCTCTGGGTGAAAAAAACACTGGTCTAGTACTCCCCAGATCGGTGAGGTACCTGATAGCTGGGTCTCTTCTCTTTAACAGGATGGATCCGTAGGCCAAATAATGAACTTTTTGAATAAAAGGAGGTGATAGTTCTCTTCCCTAAAAAAGGTGTAAAACAGGCTCAAGGATGTATTGTATAACATGGAGAAAACAACCAATGTTTTGTAATAAATGCAAATGGAAAGTAACCTTTAAAAATTGTAGAAAAAAAAATTTTTTAAGCCAAATTGGGGGGAAAAAACCCTACTGATTTAGAGAATTGTACTGGAAAACTCATGAATTTAACTTGGTTTACATATTATTTGTTCTTTGCCAAAAAATTTTTTTTACACAAAATATGATAGGGTCTTTTATATTCTGGATGGCATGAAGATCTGGTAATTAATAATAACCCCATCCTGGGCAAGACCTGGAGATTTGTTGGTATAATGGGCATTAATTAGTCCAGGGATGGTTAGGGTGAAAAATTCTGCCAAAGGCAGTCAAGGTGACCCAATGTGGCAAGCAGCACAATCATTATAAGCCTCTGATACAGGAATATTCATACTGGTGGCAAATTGCTAGACTCCATTAACTGGATTTTTAGTCAACTCAGCAGGAGTTTAACAGAACAGGAGGCTGTTAACTGTTCTCTTCTGAACTGGGAATTTAGGATGAATGAAGTATTCAAGTTGAGCCTTCTTTTCAGGTTTTTGGACACACAAAAATAACTTGTAGCCACCTGGTAGAAGCAAAAAAAAAAATTTTTTTAACCAAGGTCCTGATGAAATTATAAAAAGCAAAGCAATTGAGGGAGGTCAAAGTGGGAATCTGTACTGCTGACCTAACTTGCTGCTCTGGATCCCTCCCCTGGTTTTGAGTGACTCCTCCTGGGAGACTGGGGGGGGGGAGGTGGGGAGTCCTGGATGTCTCACAAGCTTGTCCTATCACTGCACGAAGCCCCCCAAATATAATCCACTTCCAAGACAGGCACAGCCTCCATGTCACGTCTGGGGCTGACAAGTGGACTCTTCGTTGCTGATGCTACACATACTTCTCAAATGTGTGCGATGGTGGTGACAGAGGGGCACGTGACGCTAGAGACGTAAGGCTCCCTTGTTTATGTGGGGCCTTAACCTCTGGATCAGCCAGATCAGTGGTTCTCAAACAGGAGTGATTTTGGTATCCCCCCTGCTCCCAGGGTACTTCTGGAAATGTCTAGAGGTTGGGCCATTACAGTTGAGAAGGGGTTGCCCCTGGCACCTGGAGGGTAGAAGCCAGGGAGGCTGCTCAGCATCCTTCAGTACACAGGCCAGCACACCCACAACCAAGAACTATCTGGCTTGAAAAGTCAGTAGTGCCGAGAGTGAGAACCTCTGCTCTCTAAGGACCTCTTACAACCTACAAATCATACAATGAAATCATTTCATTGGTTACCATCAAGACTTCCGAAAGACGAAAAAGAAGATATCACACTGCACCCCACAGAGGGTGAAAACTGTTTCATAAACTTTTGTTGTTGTGTGTGTATGCATAAATACATACTGGGTTGTAATATAAAATGTGCTTCCTATTGTGAGTCATAGGCACATAAAAGAGTCACTGATCTTACACGGTACTTCTCAAATGTTAAATCAACAGAGGATCTTGTTAAAATGTAGATTCAGATCCGTTTCAGCTGGGGTTGGGCTGCAATTCTGTACTCCCAGAGGAGACAGATGCTGATGGTCCATAGAACCACACTTTGAATAATAAGAACCTAGATGATATTTAAAATCCATTCATTAAAAAATTTTAGGGCAAGCGATTATGACTTAGACATCAAGAGATAGTGAAATTTTATGATAGTAACCTCTACAGAGCACTGCAAGAAGGGAAGTATTTGAGGATTTAGTACATCTTGTATCTTGAAACCCAATGTGATAATATTTGTTCCACAAAATGTGCCTTGGCTACTGTGTGTGTGCCTGTATGTATGGTGTGTGTGTGTGTGTGTGTGTGTGCATGCACGTACACGTGTGAGTCTGTCACTTACTGCCTCCATGCCGTAAGTCTGCCATAAGAAAAAAACAAACCTTTTCTAAGACACAAAAGTATTGTGTGGGTCATGTTAGCAAGGATACTGTGACCTTAATGTAACAGAGCAATCAGCTTGGCTTCTTAGAATGACTATTGGAACATTCTCCGCTGGAAAAGAAAACAAATTAACTGTATTCACCAAATGTCTCTTGGAACACAGAAAGCTGTTCTGATAAAGATACTTAGCAAAACTCTTTGGGAGGCGCAAGCTCCAGAAAAAATTCAAGACTGGTTTTATGTCAAGTTTGCCTGAAAGTAAACGAGATCTATTTCTATGAATGGCTTCAGAGATAACATCTAGATCAGAAAGAACTACTTGAAGACATGGCCCTGAAATATAAATCTGTAAGAATAATGCTGACAAAAAGTAAATACTTCCTTTTGGATAGTAACAGCCCATTTGATACAATTAATCCAAATAATCCAAATCTATTAATGCCTCCTTATCTTTTCTGCATGCACGACTGTTGAAACCTCAGGCATGGGAAGAAGCCTGTGGAATAGACATGTGTTTCTATACCTAAGACTCGAAATGCAAAATAACTGCTATCCTTTACTAGTTATTTTGAAGGATATGTATTTGAAAATAAGATTCACTGCCATAGGGCATCAGAGGCATGAAAACATTCTTTTTTCCATCCCCTCCCATTCTAGTAGAGCTTGCTTTCCATCATGTCAAAGATCACCATTATTCATGCCTTACCCTTTGGGCTTAATATCTGAATAATACTGCCAATATTCCAACAAGGGCAGAACTAAGTTTTCTTCACCTTAACAGTGGAGCAAATAGCACATCTGCTAAAAGCAGATTTACACGATGGGAACCAGGGAAGTCATGAAGACACTGGGTCTTTAAGGAGCACTGGGTAAAAGTCATGAAAGTGAACTGTTTTCTAATTCCAGCTTGGAATGGTCCCCAGTCTTAGGTTCACTTCAAGAACTCAAACCCTAATCATATGTGTGTGTGTGTTTGTATTTTATATTCCTTATAATGTTACAAATCAAGGTAGATGGACAGGTTTTCCGCTTTTCAATTCCCTTTGACTCTGTGTTCCGTTTCCACATTCTACTTGGGAAATGATACTTGGCCCAGGACATGCCTGAACTGCCAGAGTTTACTTTGGGATTCACGATCAGGTGGAAAAAAAAATCAGTAATCTTTCCTTTCCTATATTTCCTGATTCATTTTGGATCTGTTTTCCTGTTCAAGTATATATAATCACACAGATTCTCAAGGATATCCTAGGAGCCTGGAGAAAACACTCTTTAGCCTCATCACTGAGGATGATGGGGTTGAGGTCATAGTTCAATTAAAGCTGGATCTGGGGAGTATCGAAAAGCTCAGCTTCAGACTGATTTGAAGGGCTTAATTTCAGATTGATAACCTCAGAGAAAATCCTAGCAGAATTAACAAAGAACCCTTCCAAACGATGTGAGGTGGGAGTGGGGGAGGCCAGTCTAAGTTCCCAGTCCAAGATTTCACCAAAGCAGTTACAGTGAGATGAGAAATACTGAACTGGGACCTCAGATTTCCTTCTTCAGCTCAGATACCTGTGCCTTAGTGCAGGAAATAAAATCACCATAGCTCTTCATGTGGGCAATTTGTTCCTGACCTCTGTGAAGTCCTTGCGGTTTAGCTTTTTCTTTATTTTAAAACTAGCTTCAGAAATTTTCCTTACATACAGAGAACAGCTTTTAAAAAAAAAAAACAAACCCTGGTTGAATTATGCTGAGTTACTAATTATGTCCAAAAGAGCTACTTGGTTGAATTCAGCTAGATATATATTTTTTTCTCCTTAAATTAGTTCTATGTTTAGATAGTAATAAACTCCTCCAGTCTGCAGAACAATTGGCACGACGGTCCCTTTAAGTCAGGATCATGAAAAAAGGGCCAGTACTGGTAAAAAAGAAATTGAATGTGCATCTCCACCAGAAACAACGTGTGGCCCCGAATCACAGCCTGGGTTGCACACACCAACTATAAAGAATATTTTGGGGACAAGTGGGAAATTCTGAATATGGACAGTGAATTAGATGAACACTTACTGACACTGAAAATCAAGACCACCAACTTAAAAATAGCAATTTTTCCTCACTTACTTTGGTTAAAAGTATATCATATACATAAACAGAAAAAGAATCAAAGAATAAACACTCTGCCTGCTGGACATGTAACATTTTCTTATTTTTGCTTAGCTGTATTTTCTAAATGTCTAAAATGTACATTTGTTTCCTCTGTAATAATAAAAGGCATCGTCACTCCTTCCTATCTTTCCCTTCCCCAATCAGAAGGTCAATTACAAGTTATTTGCCAACATACTGTCGCTTTGTTTAGGGGGTAGGGCTAGGCCATTTCAGAGTCAATGGAATGAACAGATAGTTCTATGAGATGATGATGATGATAAAAGACTTGTCAAATTTTTAACTATGCCAGTCTATATTCATTATGTTCTTCAGTCCTCAAAACAACTGTTAAGCAGTCAGTTTCTTCATAGGTGAGAAATCTGAGGCTCAGAGAGGTTAACTAGTCAACCCGAAGTTAAACAGCTAAGAAGTGGCAAAAACAGAACCCCTTCTCCTGTCTGGCTTACGTCAAAGCCCCAGCCCTGATCACCATTCTTCTACCTGCTTCAGAACTATGTGTTACCAAAGGTACCAGGCTACTCTATATCCTGTAATTCTAAGCAAGTTTGGAGTTAATGCCTGCAAGTGACGGCACGATTCTTACAGCACCTTCACACGGATGTGGGGTTTTGTTTTAACAAGAAAAAAAGATGCCTGGGAAAAGCCTTTCCACTTCAGGGATGACGATGATGTGATAATGGTGCTGGTGGTGGCTGACACTTACCAAACGCTTCCTGAGCCTGATGCTGGCAGGAGTGCCCGGTGCTTCACCCTCAAACCACTCCACAGGAAGGTTCTGCTTATTATCATCTCTTACACAGAGGAATCAGCTGAAACTCTGAGAGATTAAGTACCTTGTTCATGGTCACCCAGCTTGTGAGGATCAAGGGTGAATTCTGAAGGCTCCAGAAGACAGGCCCAGGCTCACTACCCCAGAACTCCCATGAAGGGGCAGCCAAGCCGGCTTCTTGCTTCTAGAGGAGATAACTCACTGTCTCAGTTCAGTCTTGAAGACCATATGCCTTGATTTTCTTTAACCAGCCCTTAGAACCACAACCTATTCTATTGGTGAATCTTGTATGCTTCTCCCCACTTTTGTTCTTTTGGAGGTAACTTCCCTCTGTGGCATAGCTGACCACACACTGACAGATATCACCTAAGAACATAATGTTTCTCTTGCTGCCTGGTCTTCTGTACACTTCCTTCCTCGAGCAGAATGGCTCCTACTTTGATTGATACATGTTCACTTAGGTTGTGCTTTTGTAATTTAATCAGGTTATCTGTGGCGTCTTATATAAATAAATACAGCAAATATATTTTAATAGGCAGGGGTTTCAGTTTTCAAATTACCCCTTTAAAGGGACATATTCACACTCAATTACTGGGCTGACACATAAAGTGGACAAATACATGATTTGATAATGGAACAGCAAATTAAAATCCGTGAAAGGCAGAGAATACGGGGCGGTGGCCCCAAACGAACCTGACTGCGCTGCCTGATTAAGTACTTATGAGGCGGTGTGGTAAGGGGGCCCTTTCCTGATCTGATAACTGCCACGGAGAAGCCAAATGCAGAGTCAATCTGCAAATACTTAATCCTCCAGAAGGCAGATTAAGTGTATAATTGACCTATATAATCCACGTATCATCTCCAGTCCAGTGTTCCCTAGGCCTGGTTCACGGTGACACGGGGGCCCGAGGAAGGCAGTGTGCATGCAGCATTACCCCCAATGTGGATGCCATCCAAGTTTGAGATGGCTTTTTAATCACTCATCTCCGAGCCTGTGAGGTTTAAGCAGATGAATTCACCCTAAGCACATCTCTTTTAATCCCGATTTTCTTCTCAGTCTGTGTCTTCAAGAAGTACAAGGAGGAAAGAAAATAAATTAATTTTTGTTTAGACCTTGAAACCTTAGGTGCTTCTCTTGATGATCTGATCTCTAATTTCCAAAAGCATGTTTTTGTTTCAGGGCAAATGGTGAATTAATCACCAGAGGAGGTGGGGGAGGCTATCTGCATGAATAATGGACACTCAAGCTTTAAATCTCTGTCTTCGAGTTATTTCTTGGGCTCTGCTTTCCTTTTCAAGCTGCTGCTTCAGGAATATGGAGATTATTCATCTCCATGTTTTATATTTTCTTTAAAAGTCAGCAATAATTTTCAAAGAGGCCAAGCTCTCACTTGAGTCTGACAGTAATCAATTCTCTTTTCAGAATTCAGCATCTTCAATATAATTTAGATTCCCTATGATTGTACATATCAGCATATGTGCTTGCTCTAAACCTCTGCATCTTCCCCCACCTCCCAAATATTATAAACTGTTATTTTGAGCAATTAGAACTGGTTTACAATGGATCACTATTTTTTTAGCAAAAAAAAAAAATTACAAACATGCAGATGAAAAAATGTACAGCTACATATCTAAAACACCAAGAGAAACAGTTTGAGGATTCTTCTCCTGTCAGCACTTAATTTTGAACCGATCAGTGTTTTTTTTGTGTGTGTGTGCATGACTAAAAAGGTTGTTAGCATTTTATAGGAGGACTATATGAATCAGTGATTAATAAACAGGGAAACTTCCACTGCATTGAAAAGACTTGGTGAGACAATATTATACTTGACTGTATTTCTTCAATCAACCTAGAAAATGCCTGTTTAAAAAAAAAATTTTGGCGAAGATGAATTTGGAAAGCTGTTCTTAAGTTACATAATAAAATAGATAAAAATGCAGAACATTAAATATAGAGCCCCAAATGCTATGCCGATAATCTCCCACAAACACCCAATTCCAGCCAGAAGTACAATGACGAGCAAAAGAAAAACCCCAGCTCAGACAGAGACAGAGAGAGAGAACACGGAGATCGGTGCTTGGGTAAAACGGAAGATGCACTCATTAAATGACTGGGTATTAGTCTAAACATTCTCAGGAACAGATACACTCTAAAGCCATCCAGACTCTTCCACAGGGTACCCTCAGAGGCAAAAAAAAAAAAAAAAAAGAATGAAAATAATCCTGAATAATAAGAACTTAAAGGACTTCCCAGGTAAATCAAACTGAGCCTTTGAAACACCGTTAAAAACACAACGGGAACTCTGAGAACACTCCTCGGAATGACAGATGCCAGCAGGAACTAAAAAACAGAGAATGACACAATAATCAAAATCAACAACCTCCAAACAGCAAACAATCTCGGAGATACATATTTTCCTCATTCAAAATGCTAACGTTCTATTATTCATTTTTGCCATTTATCAAAATGCAACAATTTCGAAGAGACACCTCTCAGATCAACAAGTTTTTCTCAATAGCTTTCTGCCAATTGTTTAGAAACCCGCCCCAGGACCACTATCATTAAGAATGAAGTTGAAAGGGTAACTCCACTGTAGCAAGAAATGGAGGTTTTACAGACACCCTTTTTGCCTCAATATTCCGATTCCCTTGTGTAGCTTAGACAATGAGGGCCTTCCAGAGCATATATGTAAAGAAATAAACATCCTACTTGAGGAACCAGAAGCCGAAGATAATCAAACATGTTGGTAATCTGATGTTTTGCTGCTAGATTATAGAAAAACAGTAAGTACTGAATTAAATTACTGGGGCTGCATGGTAATGAAGCTTCTTGAGAAGCTCTGGGTTTTATCAAATGACAAATGTTTTAAAATCATGACAGATTCAAGAACTTTTCCTGCACGACATCAGTGAGGTTGCCTAGCACCAATATTCTGTAAATTAGGGGAGCAGGTTATTTGGGAAGTAAGGAAGTAAATGGCACAGAAATTTGCTATCTTGAAATAAAACTGCTGAAAAATTTTTTTCCACAGGGGTGGGAGTGATGTTCAGTGAATGATTGTAATGTTTAAGTTTTAAACTCAGATATTCAGGGAAGTGCAATTAAGATTCCTTTGGAAAAACAGAATTAGGACAACGGGAGATTAAATCGTGGGGATTCTGATAACATTACTGATGCCATTTTATGCTGGTCAGTTTGTAATTCCACAAGGGATTTGACACACTTGTGAATTTCTGAATAACTCTAAACATAATTTGCATCCCAAGAAACATACTCTGTGTATTGTTTCTTTTCATTATTAATTCACACCAATGACCAGAGGGCTTGAATTTGCCTCTGTTCTTCAACAGTTGGGCAAGTCCAGTTTACCATCTGTGCTGGCCAAAGCTACAACCGTACTTTTAAAATCAAGATCCAGTTGTACTTTCCCTTTAAAAAAGCCCCAGAAAAGGACAATCTGCCTTGCTGCCTTTGACAAAGCCACCTTAAAAACATTTTTCCCCCCACCATGCACGACTTCTCATTTAAAAAAAAAAAAAATCAGGAGGAAAAAGTGGGTTATTTGTCAATGAAATAATAGGCTAAACTGTGGATTCAACATGAAATTCAGTACTAGATATCTGAAAATTTTGGAGAGCACTGGGTTATTCACACACACACTCACACAGAAACACGCACACGAGGGCCACACAAAACTGAGAATTAGAAGATACTGATCAAAGAAAAGAAAAAAAAGGCAACCTAGGCATTGAAAAGAACAACCCCACAGGCTTCCTGAACATTTGTGGCTTGGAATTTCATTCAGCGGAGATGGGCAGAGAGTCCACACTCCAAAACGCAGACCCAAGGGTGCTGCCTGACTGTTTTCAATGCCTATTGGCTGGGTGATCGGGCCCCAGGCACTCCGGGCTTGGCACTTTCATAAAGGCACGCATGCAGAGAAGGGAGAGGACCCGCCGGTGAGCTTTATGCATGTATGAGGCATTCTCAGTGGATGTGGGCCATGCTAGAAGATGTACACAGGAAGATTATTTGATTCTAATTCATGCCACTTGATACAATGTGATAAAACATTTGACATGAGAGATAAGTTCCATTTTAATCTGAGAGAGGACGGGTGGGAATTAAAAAGTAAGAAGGGTTTTCTCGAAGAAAGGTGATGCAGAGGAAAGAGCGATATTGAACACAGAAAGGGGATGATTAGAAACGAGGAAAAAAAAAAAAAAAAAGACAGGAGCCTTTTCAACACACGAGGAAAGCAAATGAGCTGGAAGACAAAGCGCAGAAAAGTCAGGAGCTGCTGATTCTTAAGCGGTGCCAACAATGAGCTCACTTAGCCATGGAACAAAAACACGCACACACACACACACACAAACTCGATGTAAATTGCTGAACACAATCGCAGAAAAAATACAGAAACACGGATTCCATAGTAGACCAAAACATTAATGTTCGAGCTGGCACTCAAAATACGGAAACCTGGACAGGAGGAGCTCACGCTTCACAAGACAGGAGTAGGCTGTACAGTTAGAGCCACACGGAGACAAGTATGCCGGCTTCCATGCACTCTGGCCGGGTCTACACTGGCAAATTCGTTGGGAACTTGAAACAAAATATCTGGCTAAATCAGGCAGCCCCATCTGCTTTGGCCTGAAAGAGGCAGAAAATTTGAGACCGAAGCAGATTCCTTTTTATTTTTTGCTTTTGACCTCAGTGGTTTGCTTTGGGAGTGCAGATGTAGTCACAGTGGAAGTAAGTTTACTTGGTAACTAGTACCCCTCAGAAATGTGTTCTCTGAACTTCAAGCCAGGTCTGGCAGCCTGATGTAACTGCTCTTTATACCCCTGCTTCTTTTTCCAAATTTTAAAGTGGGTGGGGTGGGAGAAGTGGGGAAGGGACACCCCGGTTTAGAACAGCAAAAGAACAAGTAACTGACATGAAGTGTTTGCCAAAACCCAGGGCTAGCTAAAGATTTCTAGTCTTCCAGAAACACAATCATCTTTGAAGTGATAACGGTGCTACGTTTCCTGCAACAGCTGCATGCCACAGCTGTGAACCACCCTCAGGAGAGGGGCCAGCCGCAGTCTCCCAGACGGCAGGGAGCATCTCCCTAAAGCAGGGCTGGGTTACAAGAAGGGGAACCATGACCCAGGAAGGGCTTTGCCAGTTAGAGGAAGCTGCCACCTCACAAGCTTCGTGCAGGGAGGAGCCGGCTTGTGCGAGGCTGTGTGCCGCGCTATGTATCACACAGGTGGGGACTGAGACACGGCCACGCCAGGGAGGGTTGGGGACAGACACAGGACAGATAAGAGCCTAAGGAGGAGGGGAAGGAAAAGATTTAGTTTGCATCAGGACCAATCCATTTTCTCAAAATGTGACTTATCCTCCTGTCTCTTTATTTTGTCACATTTTGGAGGGTCTCCTCCTTGGCCTTCAAGGAGGAGAAGGCATTTACTTACATCAAATAACCTTTCTATATACATCTCCTCATTGACCTTATCACGAAGGACATCCTGAGAGTGGCGGACGAAAGTCACGTACGCATCGGCCACGTCCATCCCAGGTTTCTGCAAAGAAACAGGAGAACGTGAACATGGAATTCTCAGACAGTGGCTCTATCTCGACTACCCCTGCATACTCTGCCCACTTCACCCTGCCTGGACCCCCAGCACTTCCCCTGGAGTTTGAAGCTCTCCCCTAGAGCCGGGAGCTGTCTGGAGCACACGGTATCCAGAGGCTCCACCATATATGGCATCACTATCCACAGCCTGGACTGAGATTCCAGGAACTGAAACTGATATTAAAATCTCCAGCTCTTTCTAGAAATTCAACCTGGCAAGAGGGGAGTTGAGATTGCAGGGTCGTACAGGTTTTTTTTTTTCCCCTATTTTTAATTTTTTTTTCTGGCAAAGATACTCTAATGGATAAATCTTCACCAGATAACCCAGAGATAGTCTCTGGTTTTTCTTTTGGTTGAAAGCTCCATCAAAAAATACTCAAAAATACTTTATCTTCCACTGTCTGTCCTTAAATAATATTAGAAAAATGACAGCTTTCCCTGATCCCCTCAATTTAAAAAACTGAGGATGTGACAAGTAAAAAAATTCTATTTCAATCTAGACCACCTCCTACCCAAGTCATATTGTGGGGGTAGTTTAACCTGAGTATATAGTGAGTATTTCCTTATTACTTTACTCAAAGGAGACATTCAACCAATTGTCTTTGCTTCCTGTATAGCTTTAGAGTCCAAGGATTCAAAAAGATGGGGAGGGGGAAGGATTAGACTTTTAAATAAATTAGATGTTCTGGAAAGGTAAGCAGGTGGTCTCATTCAGTGGTTACAAAATCATTTATGGTAAGAAAAACTAAACTAAGAATGCATACTGCTTGAGATGTCACAATCAAAGTTATCTCCAAAGAAACCTATTAAAACACTGTAATATGGGTCATTAGGAGAGCTGCCACAAACCCCTTAAATTTCCACAGTCGATATGCATGTTTGCTAATAACTAAAAAGAGTAGTTTTCATTACTGTGACTTTACCTTAGATCACAAAGTATCATTTCTCTACAAGACGTGACTGTCAGGCACTGCAAATTGAAGTTAGTTAACACTTCTGTGTAATTTCCAGGGTGAAAATGAGGAAGGTTTGGAAACAGTAGGACTGTATTTTTTTTTTTTTTTTCCTGATACAAAGCAAACAATTATCAAGCAAAGGGCCAATGCCTGGCCCCTGGGATGCTAGTAACATTTCTTAACACCTGCTGAAACAATGACAAGGTATTAATTTGAAAAACAGTGAGGACAACTCAAAGCCGCAGTAGTCAACTGCTACACTTTCAAGCAGTTTTCAGCGAATGGATTGAGCAGGTTGTGTGATGGTCCTATAATTGTTGCAGTTTTATGATATGAAACCATAGAGATTCTCCAATGAGATGGAAGTGATAGCTATCAGTTCTAAGCTGGCAACTCTCTCCTCCACTCCCTTTGGCAGCCACACATCACAGGGCGTCCTCAGTGGGGATGGGGACCCCTACCTGGGGCACTTGAGAAACTTATGACTGTTTCCATTCCTTCCCTGGTGATACTTGTGGCAGACATTGACTTTTCCTGGATGCAGGCAGCCATCTTAGAGCTAAGATTCAAAGCCAAATTCAGCAGACCTATTTGTAACCACAACAGAGATCTACAATAACGGTTATTTTCACCCCTCCTTCTCTTTTCACTAAATTGCTGTCCTCAAAGCGGCTTTTCATTTATGCTTTGAAAATGCATATAAAAACTTTGAAAATAAATATTAGTGCAGTTCAGCTCACCCAGGTAGTTAAAAAAAAAACTGAGTTTTTGACTGAGCTTTTATTTTTCTTCATAGCACTCACCAATATCTGACACTGTATAATCTATTTAATTACTTTTTGTTTTCTCCTATTTAGCACATAAGGTCCATGAATACAGGGACCTTATCTGATCTATTTTTTTTTAATTGTATCCTCAGCACAGAAATGATGGCACATGGTATATGTGCTCACTAAATATTTCCCAAATGAACAAAACCATGAATGAAGAAGTCTCTGTCCCACCTCCTTATTTAAACGACTCAGTCACACTACATGCATTTTTATTTGATCCCCCACACAATGGAGCTTTTGAAAGTCATTTCAACTTCTCTGGGCTTTGGTTATAACCATCTGTAAAATGGGATTAATAATAGCTCCCCTACTTACCTTCAAGGATTGTTACTATCATCAGCTAAAATAATGGAAGTTAAACTGCCTCAAAGGCCATAAATTGCTATTTAAACATGAGCCTTTATGATTCTCGCCCCCACATCCCCCACAAGATTATATCACTTCATGACCTTACCTACCTTTGGAATCTACTTTGGAACCAAGAAGAAAAAAGTTGCTTCAGAGAAACCAATGTCAAAAAAAAGACCAAGTCTGCATGAAAATGTGTTTTCTCAAAGTCCTCTGGTCCCCACGTTTTTGACCAGCTTTTTGTCCAATTCTGACAAGCCTGTTTTCCATCCTTTGGTGGACCAGGAAGGATGATGAGGGGACTTATTTGAAACAGAGGTGCTGACAGATGTTATTACCTTTCCTGATACCCTTAGCTTGTGGGAGAAGGTTGCCAAACTGGAGCATCAGACATGTAGACTCAGCATACACTGAGGTTTGGGGCTGTGAAGGGCTACGTCTTGGGAAGTCGTTGGGGGAGCAGGTCACTAAATGGCCACTGGGGATCCCTGGTCACAGGGAAAAGGGGCAAGTACTGTCAGTTCCCATTTAAAAAGGTAGAGAAGGTTGTGCAACGCATTCTAAGCAGGTTTTCAACCAAAATGGTTACACTTGTAACTGTTCAGTGACCAACAAGCTAACTTGTAGTTATAGATGAAATATATTCTTGGTTGAACAACTGATGTTATTAGATAAATGAAGCTTCCCTTGTGGCTCAGCTGGTAAAGAATCAGCCTGTGATGCGGGAGACCTGGGTTTGATCCCTGGGTTGGGAAGATGCCCTGGAGAAGGGAAAGGCCACCCACTCCAGTGTTCTGGCCTGGAGAATTCCATGGACTACAGTCCATGGTGTCGCAAAGAGCCAGACACAACTGAGCGACTTTAATTTCACTTTAAACCACATGGCTATCTAGTAACATGGGAAAAACTTACAGGATGGTTTTTAATATTTCACAATTGCGTTGTTTATTTTAAATGTGCCTTGGACAGACTGACAGCATGAGATGAAGATTTTAAAAAATAATTAAACAAATAATGGCTATATAAATCCCCATATAGTTAACTGTAATCCATGTGTAGAAGACATAATTTGAAGAAGCCACTTGGTGGCTGGAAGAAATAGGACATTTTAATCATGGCGTGTTCCTCCCAGGATATTTCTGAGCTTGAGGGAAATGAATTCAAATTTCCAGCATCCTAAAGCCAGCCCTAATTAGGAATGCAAATCTGCTCCGTACTGAAGGGTCGAATACTCCACCTAAGACAAAGAGATGTGCTTTGGGGATCGTGCAATGTTCTGAATGGTAACAGCGCTTCTCTCTGTTAGTATAGATAATTAAGGGACAAACGTCTACGGTAACTAAATACTAGTCCCCACAAGAAACTAAACCAACAAACCGTGTGCCAAAAACCTCGCAGGGCAACCGAGGTCAGCTCACCAGAACTAGAAACAACTTAAAAGATGATTTTATCCCAGAGTACTTAAACCTGGCTGCAAATGAGAAGGATATGGGAAGCTTGAAAGATACTAATGCCTAGACCCCACACCCAGAGATTCTGCTTTAAGCTGCCAGGCAACCTCATAGTGATACTTCTAAAAAAAAACTCCCTATGTTTCCAGTATAGAACAAAGGTCAAGAATCGCTGATTTAGCCACTGGATCCCAGAGTTGTGCAGAATACCAGAATCTAGTGGACAGCTTCTTAGAGATCTCCAGGCTTCACCCCAGAATGGCTGAGTCAGAATCTCCAGAGGCAAGGGGCTGGGAATCTCTACAGCAAAAACAACCAAAACCAACCAAAAAAACCTTGCCAACTATCACCTCTGCACATTCTGGTTTGGGGACTACTGATTTAATAGGTGATATTTGCTGGTGAGCTGGTAGACTCGCTCTTCAAGACAAAAACAATCAAACAAAACAACCAAGCTTGAAGTGTAGCGCTTGACAGTTTCGTGGTGTAAATACTCCCTCCAAGGCTGAGTTTGAGCTGCCAATGTGCCCTCAACTGAAGGCAGAGTTGGAAGCAAACACACACCATTGACTCTTGGGAGCCAGCGCCAGTGGCTCTGCGTATCAAACCGCGAGCACTTGAATGTTCACGCGCCCGTCAACTCGGCAGGTGACCACGGCAGCCACTGAACCTCCCTGCGCCTCAGCTTCCTCACTGTGAAACACGATGGTCCTATTACTCCCCTCCCAGGGCTGTTTTGAGAAGTAAATAATTATTGAGAAGTAAACTATTATTTACTCTGGGTGAACAGTGTATATACAGTACATGTGTATCCTGTACTAATGTTTTCTGGAAAATTATTTATTAAAACATTTGCTATAATATTATTGTCTGAGCCACCAGGGATTTGCTGCAAAATACTCTAAGGAACTTAATTTTAAAGTTGAGCTTTGTCCCCAAGGGGTACTAATGGGTGAAATCATGGTGAAAGAGCACATTTGACATGCCAATCGTATTTTTTCTGATATTCATTAAAATAATTTCTCAGTTTTCCAAAAAAAGATGTTTGTCTATGCACTAAAGGAAATCATAGCCGGCAGATGATGTAGTGTTTAAGAACTTGAAGGCTCAGCTGTGCCTCTTATGAACCGTGGGATCCTCAGCAAGCCAACCTCGTAGGGCCACCGTTTCCTCATTTTGACAGGGGACTGTTGTGAAGGTTGAAAGTAAAGTGCTTCAAACAATGCCTCACACACGGAGGTTATTTATAAGGCTTGGTTGCAGTTTTTGTCCCTATGAGATTGTATATTGTGGATGGGAAGTGTACCACATTTGGGGACATACTGCATCACTTTCTCTTTCTCCTTAGGGGGAGGAAACTTGGCTAATTGATTTTTGTTCCTTTTCGTGTCGATGTAGAATCCATTTTGTCCTAATCTTGACAATAAATCTGAGCCTGGCTCACAGGAAGTACGTTGAGCCCAAGTGACATTACCAATACTTGACTTTTTTTGACCTCTGCCCCCAATAATTTTAACTGCCCAATAATTTCAGTTGATAGAACCAACTGCCAGATCAATTTTTTTCCCCAAACATTTAGGTCCTGCCCACTGGTCACCTGTTTAAATCTCATTGGTGAGCTCTCCCCTTTGCTTCGAGGTGAAACAGAAAACAGACTTCAGTTACCAGATCTTTGGGTTGCGGACTATAAACTTCCTTTCTATGACTGCTGAAGCCCAGGCTAGGCCAGGGTGGATGTCAACAATTCATCCCACCTCCTCCCTTGTGCAACAGAGCAGAATATCTCCCCCCACCCCACCCTGCTCCTGCTGCAGAAATAGCTAGGGAGTGTCCCATGTATGTGCCATGTAATCTGCACAGTGAATCTGTGATGTGCGTTTTTATCCCTATCTTAAGGATGGAGAACCAGGCTCAGAAAACTTGAGTAGTCTGCTCCCCGTGGGCTGGAAGTTTCTACTCTGGGGCTTTTGCAAAAATAAATTACTTCTCTCCTAGCTCCAGGTATGTGAGCTTTTTCTCTTCTCCATTATAAGGACTATCTACGTGAAGGAGTCGGGGGTCCCCCGATGAGAAGTATTATATAAATTCAAAGCATAATTATTGATTGTACATTCTTTCATTAAACAAACAAAATATATGCTAATGTTAAACTCCCTCCAATTTTCCATTTTGCCATCCTTTGAGAAATAAGCCAATAAACCATTACACACTGAGCTTCCTGGGGAAATGAATTTAAATGTTAATATAAATCCTTTTAGAAAAAAACAAATTTTAACAAATAAGTATTTGAACAAGGAGGGTACTTAACCACGTTCAGAATGAGAAACGCTCAGTACAAGGCCCTTGGTGGCTGTTGAGATAAGCTCTTTAAATTTAATATTTTATAATAGACTCACACCTCTTTTGTTAGAAATGGAGAAACAGAATCATTTTCTTTTCCCCTTTATTGGAATATATTTAAATCTCTCCAATTTTATTTTGCTAATAGGCAGGCCCAAGTTGGTCTATAAATGTATCCTGATTTATCACAGGTAATCCCACACTCTAGCATTCATGTGTAGTACTTAACCTCAATTTAAATGTAAATTTTGGGCAACTTTGAGTGCTTTATCTGTGAACTTGGAGAGCTCTCTTCATTAATGAGGTCTGGACTAATTATAAGCAGTTTTGTAAGGTTTCTTTAAAACAATTGCAGAATTGACCCCAAAATGAACAAATTCTGAATTTGTTTTTAAAAAATGCTGGCATGCTTGTGCAAATTTCTAGCTCAACGCCCTACTCCCAAGGTGTGCACATAGGAGGGGAGGGGAGCCGGATGATAACAGAATGAAATATGCCAGAGAAACTAATGGAGATGGAAACGAAAGTGAACTGGGGTCACCCTCAAATACAATCTCTTTTTCCTGCTGAAAGAAACCATACCCTCTTCTCATCTCAAAACAATTTTACCAGGAAATATTCTTGCCTTCCTTTCTTCTGGTGATTCAAGTCAGGACTATACAATCTAGTGGCAACTAATGAAAAGGCACCATCAAAATTCTCATGAAAGCCAACCCCTCCCCCCAAGAAAAACAGTTTTCAAATACTCACAGGCACATCCACGTATTTGGAAGCTGCCTTCACCTAAGGAGGAAAGGAGAGGATGGAAGTGAGGCTGGTGTTTATGTTTAGTTGTTCACAGCTCGTTGCTGTATCACCATCAGAGTTAAAACAATCTGCTGGCAGACAGAGCTGACCAGGAAACACAAGAAAGGTACTAAAACAATAAAATCTGTTTGTTATTTTTTTCTCCAAGCGAGACCCACTGTTTTGGAGAGAAAAAGAGCAAGAGAGAGGGAGGGAGAGAGAAAGAGAAAGACAGCAAAGTTTTACTGACACACTGGACCTAGTGTGGGAGTTCTGCATTTTCCTCCCTCCCCTTAAAAAAAAAATTATTATTATTTTGATGCAGACCATTTTTAAAGCCCTCATCACATTTTTTACAATATTGCTTTTGTTTTGTGTTTGGATTTTTTGGCTGCAAGCCAAGCAGGATTTTAGCACCGTCCCCTCCTGCTGCACCCCAGTACTGGAATCACCACATTTACCCACACGTCTCCCAGGAAAACATCCAAGGGAGTATTTGTCCCTGTTGCTCTTTTCTCAAAGTCACTTCTTAAAATGTCAACTCTTAGGGTATATATAAAGTTAATCTTAAAAATGCATTCCAATCTACATTAGGTGCAGACAAATATTGTCTGATTCCACTTGCACGAGATACCTAGAATAGTCAAATTCATAGAGTCAGAAAGTACACTCATAGATGCCAAGGGCTGGGGGTGGGGTGGGGGGTGGGAGACTGAGGACTTGGTGTTTAATGAGGAGAGAGTTTCAATTTAGGAAGGTGACAATTTTAGGAGATGGATAATGGTGAGAGTTGTACAACAATGTGAATGTACTTAGTGTCACTCAAATGTGCCATTAAATATGGTTAAAATAGTAGGTTTTATATTATGTGACTTTTACCACAATTAAAAACTTAAACAACAACAAAAAAAGGAGAAATCAGTGAGCCAATGGGCAGAGTGCAAAGAGTTCAGGATTTGGAGTCAAAAGTTCTGTAAGTGATGGAACTGTTAATAGTTGACCCTCAGATCATCACTTTGGAGTCCCTTCTCCTAGGTTACTCAATTTCTAGAATAGGGTGACAGCGCTGTGTACTTTGTAGGGTTGATAACCCACCTGATCAAGTGACAAAATGTATGAGAAAGTGTTTCGTAACCTTTAAAGGGTGGAATACACACTGATTAGTCAATTATTGAGAGGACAATGCGTCCTATCTCCTGAAATCACCAACACCCTAGATGATTCCCAGAGTATCCTGTTACAGATTCTCTGAGAACCCTGCATTTTTTTTTCTTTGCAGCTCTGATCACAACTGCAATTCAGTCATTTCTCTGCCATGTCTGTCTCCCAAACAATGTCATGTCTTGCCCATGGCTGTCTCCTGTGACTCATTTGGTACCTGGCTTAGAAAGGGCACTCAGGGAAAATCTGTAGAAGGAAGAAGCAGCTAGTGACCAGTGCTGGCTTCAGGACGCTTAAGGGATAAGCAGACAAGATCGAGAAGTCACTGCAGGAGTCAGTCTGAAAGCCCAAAGGGTTGCATATAAAGCTGGGTACTTGCAAAGCATGGTGGGTGAAGGAGTGAATCCACTCTGGGCTGTTAAGGGGAGTATGAGGAAAGCTTTCTAGGTTTTGCATAATTAACATTTTGCTAAATGATTCTCAACCTGAACTATTTCCTCTTTATTCCTGTTCTAGAATTTAGTTTGAGCAAGAGGGTGACTCTCCTTTCACGTCTCCTCTATGTACATTAACATTTAACATTTCTATGATATTTTTCACTTTGCAAAACATTTTCATGTATTGTTTCTTTTTTAAGCCAACCTGCAAAAGGGGTGAGGGCTATTAATCCTATCTATTGACTATTGAGAACATTAAAACCCACTGAATTTAAAAATTTATTTGATCGTGACCTGGGCCAGAAGGCAGAGAAGCCCAACTAACATGCAGGGCTCCTGAGCCCTAACTTTTCCTTTGGAACTCCCGATCTTCTCACCACTGGTAAAAAGTGTGAGGAAGGTAAGCCTCAGTGGTCAGGCAGGCAGTTACTGACAAAATAATTCTTCTCAGCTACAAATTGCCTCCTTTGCTCTGTTGAGTGAGTGCTTGGCAGTTGGTAAGAGTTTTGCTACAGCTGAAATGATCAACCTTTCAACACGCCCACTCTTCCCACCAACATGCAGTTTTAACCCAGAAAAGGACACCAGTCAGAGCCTATTCCTTTCAAATCAGATTGGGAAGATAAGGTAAACTCTGTATCAGGATGAAAATCATCCCCTCTGCTGCATGCACCAGCACTTAGTTCAGGGGTCTTTTTTAAAAACTTGATAACTGCTGACTTGCACTTAACCTTATTAACCTTTCTCCCATCCCATAATAAAAACCAGCTCAGAATAAATCGTGGTCCTATTATTATTTAGAAAGATGTGCTGTATCATTTTTGGTTCTGGCCACTGAACTTGAAGGAAGATGTTGAGGACCCAGGGTGGTCTGGAAGTGTCTTCTACAAGAAAAGTGAAGGAGAAGTGTCTGGAAAAGGAAGGGCTAATGGCAAAGGAAATGAAAACCTTCATGTAGTTCAGCAAGGACCTTCAATGTAGAAGGGTTGAACTAGGTCATGGTAATTCTCGAGCATACAATCAGGAAGGATGAGGAACACAATGGGACTCTAAAGGAAGGTGAAAATAGCTATCTTGGTCGAGCCAGGCGCTGGCTGTCTCTGTGACCAAGGACACCTTGCTGGAGGAGCTCAAGCACGAGGTATGCAAGATGCTCCGACGTGAGCCTTTCCTCACATGAGAGATTACCTCTTAAGACTGCTTCCCGTTGTCTGTTGCTCATCTTCTTAAGAGAGCGAATGCTGGGACTTCCCTGGTAGTCTAGTGGTTAGGAATCCACACTGCAATGCAGGGACATGGGTTCGATCCCTGGTCCAGGAGGATCTCACATGTCATGGGGCAACTGAGCCCGTGCACAACTACTAAGCCTGTGCTCTAGAGACCCAGAGGCACAACTGCTGAGCCCGTGTGCTGCAACTACTGAAGCCTGGGTGCCCCAGAGCCCATGCTCTGCAACAAGGGAGGCCACCGCAAGGAGAAGCCTGTGCAACGCAACTGGAGAGTAGCCCCCACTTGCTACAACTAGAGGAAGCTCGTGTGCAGCAAAGAAGACCCAGCACGGCCGAAACTAAATAAATAAGTAAAATTTTTAAAAAGATAGAAAGCTATTATTAGTTCTGTTTTTTCATTTGTCTGTTTTTCAGTACACGTCAAGATGTTGCAGAGTGAGTAAGCTGACAGAACCAGGATCCAACTGTGGCCCCTAGAGAGCCCTTCCCTGCTTAATGTAACCTTTATGAGCTACCTTTAGGTGCTTTGTTTTTTTTAGTATCCACAGGACTCTGTCTTTGGCCAGCTATATGCTAAGCAGAGAGGAAGCACCAGATCCTCCCAACTCAATAGGGATTTTTGAATCATTGTCAAGGGTCAGAAAATCTGAGCGCACACCAGGTGACTCTGACCAAGTTAATTAACTTCTGAGCCTACTCTGCAAATGGGACAATTATAATGTTCCTCAAAGGAATACGGAGGGGATGGGACGAGGTAATCCAGCTAAGGGTGAAGAACAGTGCTGCAGATGTGGTAAAAGCTACTACCTGTACCTCTTCTTACTCCAATGTTGGATTCCTGGTGTAGATCAAGTACCAGCTCCACATCCCAGTGGCCATGGTGACAGTTTCACTGCTCATGTCTAGCCCATGAGCAATTTCTCACCATAAAAAGGATGCTGGAATCTCCCCAGGTTTCCAGCAGGTATCTTAGCTGGTTCTCAGTCTGGCAAACGTCCTGTCAATTCCGTGAACACCACATGCAGCGGACTCCTCTCTAGAACACCGAGGCAGTGTTCCCTTCTACTCCCTTCCTCAGGCTGCCCGAGCCAGGGCACGAGTGAGAGGGCAATTCCCCAAGTCAGGGCGCTCTGTACATCCAATCACATATCCCTAGCACTCTCTGGTACAAAGCTAAGTGCCCTGTGGCACAGGAGAAAAGGCTGAGGGAGAGGGGTTTGCCCAGATACCATCCTTTCTCTATAGGGACCCAACTGCCCTCCAAGGGAGAGGCAAGAACTGTGACTTCAGCCAGACTTCATTTCCTGAGACTCCCTACTTTCCCACCATCCCCTTTGGTGGGACAAAGAATGCCTGCCTCCTCTCTAGCAGTATCCATAAACACCCCACCCTCACCCCTTGACCAGACAGAGCCAATTCTGGGTTCAGAAGAGACACACAAATTAGGAGAAGTTGATGGAGACCAAGGGTAAAGGTCATATTTTCACAGGTCTTCAGGAAAGAACAATTCTCAGGTCCTGGGCACTGCATTAGGGGACAGGGATGGAAGCCACTGATGCTTGACTCACGGTCCCTTCCTTGGATGGTGTCTAAATGCACAATCTCTCCAAACACCCAGAATGAGTCATGTCCCCCGACACGACTCATAATTATAACTAACATTTCTTGAGTGCTTCCTACTTGCCAGGTGCTGAGTTAGGAAGACTGCACTTGTTATATTTAATCTTCACAACAATCTTTGAAAAAGAGTCCTATTAACAATCCCATTTTACAGCTGACAAAACTGAGGCTGAGAGAAAGGAAGCAATTTGGCTTAAAGTCACACAGGCAGTAAGTTACAGCTTTGAACCTCACATCCCCCAAGCTGTCTATAATCCAGTTTAGAAAAAAAATCTATCAAACCACTTTTATTAACCAGTCATATTTAAGTCTTGTTTCTCATTGTATGTAGACACAACCTAAAATGGCTTTTCCTCAAAAAATATTTGAGGGATTTGAATAATAATCTGTGCCGACTCAGGGCAGAAGGTCCAAAACGGTTTCTCTGGCTTTGAATGTCCCAGCTAATTACCTAGACCCTCCACCTGACTTAGCGTGTGTAGACAGGCTTAATGGTTACTCTATTGAGCTCCCCCATTATTTTTCAGGTGCCCAAAGGTAATCTTTTCATTGAACACTCACCATTCTGGGATTTTCACAATGCTGATGACTAAGGGATTTTCTTCTGCCTGGTCCTAATAAGGGGACCTGAGTTAATCATTGTGTGGCTCTGACAGGGAGCACGGCGGGGGCTTAAACCACTTCTCTTGCTTCATTAGGGGAAAAAGCAACCCAGGTGCAGACCACGAGGACCTCAGGGTTTGATACTATTAAATCAATGCACAGACAAGAAAAAAAAGTGGATTAGGCCCTTTTTGCAAACAGAAATCTGGTGGGTAGGACGCAAAGATGGAAGAAAAAAGAAGTCAGAACAGATACCACTGCATTAGCGACTGCCTGAGCTCTCTTTCTCCCTGTGGTCCCTTAAAAAAAAAAAAAAAAAAAGACAAAAACCAACCAAGCCAACGATTTATTCTCTGCACGAGCTGACTCCACCCGTTCCTGTTTGACTTCACAAGAGCTCTGAGCTGATTTCTCTGCCTTTGCCTAAAAAATGCTGACCACACTGCTCTTCCAAGGGCCCAGCAATATCTACTTCAACGCTTGGCTTGTGAAGTATCTGCTGCAAAGATCATGATGCTATTTTACCTTTTTTCCCATTTCCCTAACCAAGAAAATCTTAGAAATCGGCTTTTCATTTTTTATTTTTTAAGAGTTGAGGCAGTTCAGTATCTCAGTATCATAGTTCGTGCCACTACCATCTATAAAATGACTTTATCTTTATTAGTTGAATTTTATCATTTATCACTATCTTCATGTCTAGATTGTAGGCTCCATGAGGAATAAGAATTTCTTTTTTTTCTCCTCACTATCTACACTGCCTGGTATACAGTAGAGGCTAAATAAAAAATAATCAACAAAGACAGGGGACTCTACTCAATACTCTGTAATCACCTATATGGCAAAGAACCTGAAAAAGAGTAGATATGTGTGTATGTATAACTAAATCACTTTGTTGTATACCTGAAATGAACACAAAATTTTCAATCAACTATATTCCAATACAAAATAAAAAATTTAAAAAGTGTTGAAAGAATGACTTGCTGAGCATGGTACTCTTTATTCTGTACCCAGGATAGAAGCTTCCAGTGCTCTCTGGAATAACACAATAACTGGTACACAGTAAGAGCTTAAGAAATATTAGCTAATATTGTTACTAGTGTCTAACTCACATGTAGTTAGCTGGGAGCGACTGTACCAAGTGAGTTCTTAGTTGTAGTTTACAGACTAGCAAAACGGTTGGCAAACTCTTGCCTGTGGGTCAAATCTAGTCTGCTGCCTGTTTTTGTGTAGTTCATGAGCTAAGAACGGTTTTCACATTTTTAAGTGAAAGAAAATCAAAAGAAGAATCATATTTCCTGACATGATACAATGACAAGAAACTGACATTTCAGTGTTCATCGATAAAGTTTTACTGGAACACAGCCATACCCATTCATTTATATCTTGCTGATAGCTGCTTTCATGCTACAAGGCAGAGCATGCGTTGCTGGGACAGAAACTATGCAACTTATAAAGTAAAAAATATTTATTATCTGGCTCTTTCCAGAAGAAATTTTCTGACCTCTGGACTAGAAATTGCTTAAGTGGAAGCCATTGGGATGAGGGTGGGGAAAAATCATGAAATGCACATTTCTCATCTCAGCATGACCATTAACTAGTTGACTGTCTACCTGTCCAGCCTGTTGGCCTCCTGTCCTTACCTATGATAATAGGGAACAGAGCTCAGGGTCTTCTCTGGATTTCTTACAGAAATGCAACTCTTAGATGGTGTATGAGGCAGCTGCTAGGAAGGATGTGAAGCAGGGAACACTTCCCACACCTTGGAAAGTTCATAAATACTCTAGCAGGAAAACAAAAGGTTAATAATATTTTCATATTAACAAGAGCTCTGGAAATGAGGCTCCAGGAAAAACTACAGTAACAGGGAAAGGGAAAAAACAACAGAGATAAATAAAGACCCTTTGTACAGGTACCAGATAATGCAGCAGGGCCCAGCGGGCAGGACCGGCAGGGAGGCAGCAAGATTACAACAGGTAGTGTGTGCTGCCTACTCACTCTGCGCCAGGCGCTGTTTTCAGTGTTTTTTATGAACCACCTCATTAATATTCTCCGTACCTTTGAGATACGTCATCTGTACCTCTCTGGGCTGTCATGAGGTTTAACTAAGATGATACACACACAGGGCATAATAAAGGACACAGCAAGTGCTCAGTACTTGCTACTGTTACTACTGTTAGAACTGCAGGCCAAACGAACAGCCTTTCTATTCCATTAGTAAAATCAGCTAATTTGCCTTGCATCCCTACATGTGCCCTTCTGTTTCCTCAGTCTCGAGTTCTCATGCTCTCTTTTGTTGTGTGGCAGAAATGGAATGGGCTATACGTGCACATAAGCCCCTATGATAAGCATCGCTTAGGCCAATAACATGGGAGAAGCGTGGTCCATCATTAATCAGCAGATTGGAACTATGTGAAAAAGGACATGGGCATTTCTAACAGGGCTTAGAGGCAGTGTGGAGAAGCAGCAGAGAGCACAGACTCTGGGGTTAGATAACGTGGGGCCAAATTCTAGATCTACCACTTATTAGACAATTTACTTCACTTTTCTATGCCTCACTTTCCTCATCTATACAATGGGCATAACAGAACTTTTCATGGAGTAGATGGGTTATTAAGTAAGTTTTCAGAATAGCTCCTGGTTCACAGTAAGAACTGTGTGTCAGCTCTTCATATCATTTCTGCTGGAAAATCAGGTTGTTCTAGGTTGTCAAACCTGTATATTGAGCTTGGTCTGGCCCTGCACTATCAGACAGGTACAAGTGGCTATTTAAATTTAGATAACTGAAAAAGAAATGCAACTAAAAATCCAACTTTTTAGTTGAAGTAGCCACATTTCAAGTACAGGTGGCTATCGTATCAGACAGTTGAGATACAGAATAGTTCTGCCATTGAATAAAGTTCTATTGGACATTTCTGGTCTAGATTCAAGAGACATTCATACATTTAGGTTATTAAATTTTTTAGTGATAAGAATGAAGAGGTGTGTCATTCAATTCTCATATCAGAACATGAGATCAGTTGGAAGAAGAAGCAAGGGGAAGGAAGAAGCCATGGGTGTCAAGAGCCTCATCCTGTGGATCACACAACAACTTAAGGTGGATGGGAATTATGTAAAGTGATAAAGACTCCAAGAGAGTGCTGGTAATATAGATGCACCCAATAGAAGGGAGCTGGGAGGAGAAACAGAGAGAGTACAGTAAGTAACGCTCTACCAAGTATAGCAGGGGAAAAAAATCATCTCTATGATCGATAAACCAGAAAGAGCAATTTAAGAACAGCACTTAGAGCTAGGAAGAGAAAAGCCAACTTGTTTAAAAGGGTCCCTTGTGGAATAAGGGATTGAGAGTGGAAAGAGATGGGACTGAGAACTGTTGCTTTTAAAAAATTATTACTGTGTTTCTGTACTATTTCACATTTCAAATATGTATGTATATTTCTCTCATAAGAAATTATTGCAAAAAGAACAAAACCAGCGATAGAATTTTCAGCATTCTAGCATTTGCAGGAAGACTGTATCTTCTCCAGGGTAACTTCTTCAAGGTTTTTGCTTGACTGAAATCATGTTTCTGAGCAGCAAAACCTAGCAAAAACCCCCCTCAATACATAATCTGGATGCTCTAAGTGCATCTTGGGAAGAGGAATGAATTGTAAGTGCCAACCGAGGGACTGACGGCTTGGGGGAGACAGAATGTGCCAGTGGGTGGATGTACTGGGACTGTGTGTGCGGGTGAGCAGTTGAGCAAACCTCGGTGGCTCCTGCTTGGGGCCAAGTGACAATTACAGTGAACGCCCCTTCCAACACTTTGTGAGCACTGGAGGAAAACGCAGCCCTGAGGTGCATCTGGAACTGCAGACAGCATGACGGATTCCCAGAGCTCTGCCACCAGAGGGGCTGGAGTGTTTTCAATGCTCGCTGAAGATCAAGGTTGTTTCTGGCCAACTGGGAAGTGCTGTGCCCGTGTCAGCACCGTGTTCATGCCGCACAGATGCACATTCGGTGTGAAGCCATCTTCCTCCACTTTCCTTTTTAGGAGGGCAGGATTTTAGAAGTGCTGTTTTTACCAGATGTGGGAACTGTGACGTCAAAAATTGTTTATGGGTAGGTCATCAGAAGGCTGCTGCTCAGCAACATAATCACTGGCTTTCAAAATGTGATTCACATTTGAAAGACAAGAGTCAAGCATCAAAATGTTTTCAAATAAAATTTCTCTAAATTGCCTATAAGTGGAACCTAAACACTTTTTTTTTTTCAGATAAGAGAAAGAGAGTATTGGATTCTAAATTCAGTCTCTCACTATTGTTTTTTCAATGACTGGCTCTATGAATTTTGGGAAAGCAATTGTCTTTTCACAGACAACACAGAAAGAACACTTGATATAAAGTGAAAGGGAAAGTGTTAGTAGCTCAGTTGTGCCAGACTCTCTGCGACCCCATGGACTGCAGCCCACTAGGCTCCTTGGTCTATGGGATTTTCCAGGCAAGGATTCTGGAGTGGTTTGCCATTTTGTTCTTCTCATTTTACAAGTGAAGGAACTATCACTCAGAGAGGTTAAGCTGCTTTCCCCAGGGAACACAGCTAACATAAGGCAAACCTAGGATTTGAACAAAAATGGATCTGACTTCAAAGGATTCATTACTGCATTATGCTGCCCCCTACCCTGCCATACCTTTGATCACAAAACAATTTACCTAAGTTTGAGGAGAAAATCCAAATCATGGCTTATGGATCTACTTTGAAAAGCAAAGAATGTCTGTGCTCAGTTGCTTCAGTTGCGTTCGACTCTTTGAGACCCTACAGACTGTAACCCTCCATGCTCTTTTGTCCATGGGATTCTCCAGGCAAGAATACTGGAGTGGGTTGCCATGCCCTCCTCCAGGGATCTTCTTGACTCAGGGATCAAACCCGCGTCTATTATGTCTCCTGCATTGACAGGTGGGTTCTTCACTACTAGCGCCACCTGAGAAGTCCCAGGAGGTAATGTTATAATGCTATTCACCTATCATCACAACAAGACTTCATATGTAACAACTGATGGAACCATCATGGATATTTTGAGATAACCTCTGAGGACCACTGGAGAGCTTCAGAAGGACTGGGGGAAGGTAGGAGACAGCCCAGGCTTCCCTGGAAAGCCTCCTTAGGCAAGAACACGAGTTGCAGGGCTGCTGGTTGATTGCACGGCTTCTGTGCATGTTCATAAATATTGATCGTGATTAAACTATTATCATAGTAATGAGGGTAATAATACCTCCTCCAGCCCATCCCACCACACTACTCTAAGTCCCCACCTTTCATCAAACAAAGAGCTGCTGGCACTGCTGGGGAGTTGGGCAAGAGGCAGGGAAATGATCTCTATTAAGCAAAAGCATTCTGTTCCATGCGCTGATTAGGCGCTGCAGCCTCATTAATGAGGAGAATTGTTCGCGTCTCCTGTTGCTCAGGGTACTGTGCTCCGAGACTGGGTCCAGGAAGTGTATGTTCTCATCTCTCTTCCCCCCTGGGGCTTCCGAACAGATGCCCGATAGAAGGAGACCTGTTTTTCTTTCCACTCTCCCTCATTTCTGTCCCAACCATTACTTCCCAGGGAGGATTTCTGCAAGGCTCAAGGGCTCCTCCAAAACCACTCTTTCTTCTCATGCTGCTGAGACTCAACAATGGTCACAAGCTTATTATTTCCCTGGCACAAGGCTAAGCGATTTATTGGTAATTAACCCTCACACTGGGAGGGGTGATGGTTATTACCCTTTAGAGATGAGGAAATTGAGGCTCAGAGAGGTTTCGTGACTTTCTAAAGGACCCAAAGTCAGCAGTATCATGGAGCAGGTGTGTGAATGTGGGTCCGCTGGACTCTGGGGTCTGTGCCCTCTCAAGGTTACTGAGCTGCTCTTCCATGTGCCTATTTACATGACATCCTCTCACTTTAGGGGAAACGTGGAAATGCAGAATGGAAAGCTTTAATCTGTAAACTCTCCATGAAGGAATAAAGGCTTATTTTTATTTGGTTATATTGGGACTTCCCTGGTGGTCCAGGGGTGAAGAGTCTGCCTTCCAATGCAGGAGACGCAGGTTCGACCCCTGGTTGGGGAACTAAGATTCCACCCGCCCCAGGACAAGTAAGCCCATGCGCCGCCACCACTGAGCCCACCTGCCCTAGTGCCTGCACTCTGCAACAACAAGACCCACTGCAGGGAGCTCGCACACAGCAACCGCAGAGACTGCTTGCCACAACGAAGACCCAGCACAGCCAGAAAATAAAGAAACAACAATAATGAAAAAGTAGGGGGCCCTTGCCCATTTCTGGCATTTTCGGGTTTTATCTTGTAAACATCTCTCAACACCAAGAAGCCCAACTGAATGTAAGCTGGAAGAGGCCAGGAGCCACGTCTTACTCGTGTCCTTGCTTCCACATGGCCCTGGTGCTGAGCCGAGGTAGCCTGTACTGAATAGTAATGTTTCTACACGAGGGCACCACTTGTCACCCCTGCGGCCTTCCCCTATCCCTGCAGCTGGGCTCACCTTGAACTCAAGGGTATACGCTGCTTACGCTGCTGCCACCAGAGATAAGCTGTCTCTTATAGCCGGGCTAGGTCTGCTACAGAGTGAAGCATTTTCTCTCCCCCCACCCCCTCCACCGCACCTCAGGTAAAGATCAGGGAAAACACACACATTGATAAGACAGGAGGTCTGGGTTCTATGTCAAAATGCCTTGTTCAAGTCATTTTCCTTCTCTGGTCTCAGTGTAAACAACTGCAAAATGGGGTGGCTAGAATGTATCACAACTTCCCAAACTTTTAGCATCAGTACCATCTTCCTGATTTGGGCTATTGCCCATGGGCCATCTGTATGTACTATATTTACTTATTTACCTAATATTCTCCTTTAAATTGGCTCACTTTTTAAATACTTAATTCTAAAAAGAAACCTGGTATCACTGCCATAAATGGAAACTAAGTATCACTCTCAAGAAGAGAAGGTAAGCATAAAAATAAATATAACATATGTATGATGAAGTGATTACTTTCTAGGTAGACAGGGTTGCCTGCTAAGGGTGCTGTGTCTGAGGCTGCTCATTCTGTCTGTCCCTCTCTCTTTTTGTTGGGCATGAAGATCTGAAAATTTGGAGAAGTATGAGAGGCAAACACTCAAAGGAAACTTTCTCCTTGATAGAAGGGTATCGAGGGAAATACAATTAAAAAAGAAATAATCTTCTCACAATTTGACTGGTGTTATTTAATACTGAGTTTTTGCCACATCTGACACCTTCTCATGTAACATATAGACTGTCCCCTACATTTGGTAAATACTCAGTGATACACTAGGAAAGGCTGTCAAAAAGAAGGAGGAGGAGGAAGAAGAGGAAGAAAGGGAAGAAGCAGCAGAAGCAGCAGCCTTAGTTGGTAGAATCTGCTAATTTCTGTGGTATAAGCACTTTTACTCTGGTCAATGTCAAGCTACCAACAAGACATCATTAAAGGTGAACATGAAAGGAACTGCAAAGAATTTGCTCTTAACAGCAGGTAGAAACTGAGCACCTCACTGGAAACAATGGACCAGAAAATCTCAGGTCCTTCTGTTGTATGGACTCTAGATTGCAACTTTCAGTTAACAAAAATCAAGTCTTTTTTAAAAAAAGTCTTCCCTAGTCTGCTGCTGCTGCTGCTGCTGCTAAGTTGCTTCAGTCGTGTTCGACTCTGTGCAACCCCATAGACGGCAGCCCACCAGGCTCCCCCGTCCCAGGGATTCTCCAGGCAAGGACACTGGAGTGGGTTGCCATTTCCTTCTCCAATCTTCCCTAGTCTACTCTAGCTCAATAATTCGCATAGAGCCATCATTTAAAACATGGTGGCTGATTAAGTAACTGACTGTAATACTCAGGACTCTGATATAACCACGGTAACAACTGCAAACATAACAGCATTAAAACAAATATTGAATGCTTGAGTGAAGTCGCTCAGTCCTGTCCAACTCTTTGTGACTCTGAATGCTTATCCCATTGCAGATAGATAGCATTTTCTCATTTATTTCTAAAAATACCACATAATCTATGTATTATTATTTCTATTGTATAGGTCAGTAAATTAAGACAAGAAGTTAATTAATTTGTTTAAGATTATAATATGGTAAGGGGCAGAACTAGACAAGTATGGCTTGGTGTATGTTGAAATAAACTTGGCTCAATTTAACATATGCTTGGAGAATGGAAGATTCAACTCTGGTAAAGGAATCATTTTGATTAATAAGAGAGGTATTCTAGAGATCATGTATGAATGAAAAGTTCCTGAAGAATTAAAGTGAGAAATGCTAAAAGTATACTAAAGTTAGTGGAAAATATCTTTGAGGAATCCAATTTCTGGATATGGAAATGTGCTGAAAAGGAAGTTATAGGAACTTATGAGAGTTTTGGTTGGTTCTGTTACAGGTAATAGTTTGGGTTGCTTAGGAGAAAAGATGCTATGCTAAGGACTGAACCAGTGAGAAAACTGCTGGTTAAAAGCATTAGGGTCATTTCAACCCTCCCACAGGTTTAAGTTGAAGGAAGGCTGTTGCTACTTAATTGCTCAGTCAGTCAGTTTAGTTGCTCAGTCGTGTCCAACTCCTTGCAACCCCATGGACTGCAGCACGCCAGGCTTCCCTGCCCATCACCAACTCCCAGAGCCTACTCAAACTCATGTCCATCGAGTCAGTGATGCCATCCAACCATCTCATCCTCTGTTGTCCCCTTCTCCTCCCACCTTCAATCTTTCCCAGCATCAGGGTCTTTTTGTTGAGTCAGTTCTTTGCATCAGGTGGCCAAAGTATTGGAGTTTCCAGCTTCAGCATCAGTCCTTCCAATGAGTATTCGGGACTGATTTCCTTTAGGATGGCCTGGTTGGATCTCCTTGCAGTCCACAGGACTCTCAAGAGTCTTCTCCAACACCACAGTTCAAAAGCATCAATTCTTCGGTGCTCAGCTTTCTTTATAGTCCAACTCTCACATCCATACATGATCACTGGAAAAACCATAGCCTTGACTAGATGGACCTTTGTTGGCAAAGTAACGTCTCTCTCTGCTTTTTAATATGCTGTCCAGGTTGGTTATAACTTTTCTTCCAAGGAGCAAGCATCTTTCAATTTCATGGCTTCAGTCACCATCTGCAGTGATTTTGGGGCCCCCCCAAAATAAAGTCTCTCACTGTTTCCATTATTTCCCCATCTATTTGCCATGAAGTGATGAGACTGGATGCCATGATCTTAGTTTTCTGAATGTTGAGCTTTAAGCCAACTTTTTCACTCTTCTCTTTCACTTTCATCAAGAGACTCTTTAGTTCTTTACTTGCTAAGTTGTGCCTAATTCTTTGTGACCTCATGGACTGCAGCACACAAGGCTTCCCTGTCCATCACTATCTCCCAGGGTTTGCTCAAACTCATGTCCATTGCATTGGTGATGCCATCCAACCATCTCATCTTGTCACCCTCTTTTCCTCCTGCCCTCAGTCTTTCCCAGCATCAGGGTCTTTTCCAATGAGTGGGCTCTTCACATCAGGTGGTCACAGTATTAGAGCTTCAACATCAGTCCTTCCAATGAATATTCAAGGTTGAAGAAAGGTTAAGAATGGTTATTTATGGGACCCCCATAACATGCCAGGTATCATACAAGGCCAATGCTCACTTTGTACCTAACTGTTCCCTCGAGTCTCTGAGGTAGGCATTAGCATCACCACTTTACAGATGAAGAAAGTGAGACTCCAAAATGTTCAATGACTTTCTCACATTTCTGTAAGTCTGGGCTTCACAATCACATCTCTTCTTCTACCTTTCTGGGGATAAGCTTCCCACTGCATGTGACTCAGAGGTCTGGTCAGAATCTCTATCTTTTAATTTCAGAACAATTATGTTCTGTTTGAAGCCATGCACAAGTTTGTTAGGCATTTCTTTCATAGCTGACCTTTCTATCACCCTGTAGTTCAGCACCTTGTGTTCTAAAGAAAATACTGTGTCTGTGTCATGTTCATGCTGAATACTTATCTGTTTACTAAAGAATATTAAGGGAAATGGTTAACTTTGGATGCTTACTTTATTTCTTCTGAAGGGCTGCCTTGGACAGCAGGTATGTTAATTGTCATGTGTGTTTTCAAGGCATGAACTGGAATGAGGATGATGTCTTACTAGGTGATAAAATTATCTGTCATAGACCCCAAAGTGGATGTCAAGCTCTGAAACACAGGGAAGCAGCTGATGAAAGAAGTCCATAGAAGACATGGCAGATCAGTATTTTACAGTTCTTGAGCATTTCAGGGCAAGCTGCTTTTGTTTGGTCCATATGAACAAAACACATTAGACAACCTAAGTCTTGCCTTCCACTAGTGGCTTGAAGCTTCAAAACGATAAGACCACAAACCCAACACTAGCTTGTAGCAGGCAGCTGGGCTCTCTATGGCCTCTCTTAACTTCTCCAACTGAATCAACTTCCATAATGTCTCCATGCAAACCCTTAAATCCATAACCACAGGCTCCAGACTAGATCCTTAACTCCATCCAGCTCCATCCCTGTCATTTTGCCCCTTTTGCTCTGGCCCTACCCCGAGTTACAATGAACTTCCAGTTTCCAGAATGAAATAGACCTTCGGGGCTTCCCTGGTGGCTCAGATGGTAAAGCGTGTTCCAGAAATGCAGGAAACCCGGGTTCGATCCCTTGGGTTGGGAAGATACCCTGGAGAAGGAAATGGCAACCCACTGCAGTCCTCTTGCTTGGAAGATTCCATGAATGGAAGAGCCTGGTAGGCTATAGTCCATGGGGTCGCAAAGAGGCAGACACAACTAAGCGACTTCACTTTCACTTTTTTCTTCTCCAAGTCTTTGTACTTTGGACATTCTTTGTTTTCTTCTTTACCAGGTGAGATTTTACTTATCTATTAGACCTCTGCTCAAACGCCTTTCCTCTATGGTCTCCCAGATGAGGCTGGGTCTCTTTGGGCTATGGTGCAATTGCATCAGCTACTTTCTGAATAATCGCTACGCTTGTAAATTACATGTTGAGAATGTCTCCCTCATAGGAATATACAATAACAGAATGTTTCTCTCATTCATTGCTAAGCTCCCAGTGCCTAGCACATAGTAGGTGCTCCATAAACATGTGTTGAATGGAGCAGCATAAAACTAAAGACTGTTCAGAACACATAAAGAAGTGGGGAGATTCTGTATGTCTACTCCTTTGGTTTTACTGCAAAACTAATTGGCTGGTGGGTAAATTATAACATACTTTTGCTGGTAAGATGTGAGAAATACATGACTCTTTCCCTTAAGAGTGATCACAGACAGTCGATGGCTCTGGGAAGAGTCACTAATTACCTTCATCTATGGGTTTGGCACCCCACTCCAGTACTCTTGCCTGGAAAATCCCATGGACAGAGGAGCCTGGTAGGCTGCAGTCCATGGGGTCGCAAAGAGTCAGACACGACTGAGAGACTTCACTTGCCGTTTTCACTTTCATGTATTGGAGAAGGAAATGGCAACCTACTCCAGTGCTCTTGCCTGGAGAATCCCAGGGAGTGCGGAGCCTGGTGGGCTGCCGTCTATGGGGTCGCACAGAGTTGGACATGACTGAAGCGACTTAGCAGCAACAGCAGCATGGGTTTCTTAGCTTCTGTGGGGAATAACATTCTGGTGATAACTAAGCAGTAGATTTAAGATGGAGTTTTATCAGCTGTGCAAGACTCAGCTGGGCACGTTACTCAACTTATCGCATCTGTTAAATGGGATAATCATCATATCGATTACAAAGGGTGATTGTGAGGATTGGATGAGAAAATTCATGTCATTCACTTAGCACTGTGCCTGGCACACGTTATGTTCAAAGCATGTAAGCATTTACTACCATGGCTGGTGCTTCTGTCCAAGGCAGGCACCTCTACTCTGAAGTGTAGAAGCCAAGTGACTTGAATCACATGAATCTAGCATCTGATAATTTGATGAGGTTACCCTCTGAGGAAGAACCAAGACCTCTCCGTCTACACCGCCATCACCAGCCCACACTGTAAAAAGCCGTTTCTCCCTTGCTGGTGTTCCCTGAAGCCAAAGGAAAAATAGAACGCCATCAGAGGTAACACTGATAAGTCACGACCAACCTCAGCCCACGCTACAATTTGAACTGCTTCCTGATCAAACTGTTCTGTGGACAGAAGTGAATACCCTTGATCCAGTTCTGGCCTTTGACCAAGCTGGCAGTCGTGCTCTCTGGCCTGCCATCAGGGGCTCTGCACTGAAGCAGTCCAAGCTGCTGCTTCATCTGCATGAACATCAGCCCTGGCCTCAGATTCTAGCAGGAAGAGAAGCATGTCCACTGCATTTCATATCTAAGCGGCAAAACAATTAAAATGCTGACAAAAGGGAAAAAGGGTGAATGAGGGTAATTTGAGACCTAGGAGACTGGTCAGACAGTGGAGCTTGGGCCCCTCAACAGCCCTAATGTGGGCTTTATTCTCCCTAACCTGAGCAGTTTCCAAGCTATGCTGTGACCATCTCAAATGGATGTGGGTGATGGGGGAGAAATCTTAGGTAAATTTTAGGGGGCTTCAGGGAATCTGATGCAATCATTCTGTCCCCTGGCAGTGGGTGCCTCTTACATCCTCCCTTTTCCTTGGAGGCTCCGGAGTGTACAGGGAGAGAGAAGGCTGGCCAAGCTGCAGGGCTTAACCTCCTGAAGCCTCACTTTCATCATTTGCAGGAGAGCCTTGTTGCAGCAGGATTGTTCAAAGGATTCGACAAGAAAAAATATATTTAAAGCACTTAGCCCTGTGCCAGGCACTTAGCAAGTGCTTAAAGGATAGGAGCTGAAGCTCTTGTAGCTATTTTGGACTTTCGAATTCATCTACCATAGCTATCATCAGATTACACTGAGGGGAATTCAAAGCCAAGGGGTGGTCCTGTGTCCCAGGTCACACAGTTTGCTGGTGAGGGGCAGAGCTGGGGTCCCGCCCCCAGTCTCCCCACCCTATGAAGTCTTTCTTCGCTGAATCCCTTACTCTCAGGACTCATCTGGCTTAGCTGAGTTCTCCATAAATCACACTTCTCAAGCTTCCCACCTTTGTCCCCTGCAACTGAATCTACCCTCTGCATCTCCTCAATCCTTAAACCCTCCTGATGTTCTTTCAAAGTACCCTGTGGAAATGTCTTCTCTGCTTTCCTGCCACGTGGCCATGGTAGCTGTTGTTCTGTCCAGAAGCATCTCCTCTCCTTTTTACCCATGTCTGGTCCCTTTAAGTCTGGTCCCTCCATCTCCTCCTCAGAGAGACTGCCCAGGACCATCACAGCTGAAGGAACACCGCCCCCCACCTTCTCTCTGTCTCCAGTTTGTGGTCTGTACAGTAGTGGCCCCAGCCCCAATAACTTTCTCTTCTTTTTCTTTGTCTCCTATCCTCAGTGTAAGCTCCCAAAGGACAGAGAACATGCCACCCTCACTCACTGCTGGGTCTCTGGCACTGACATGATTCACAACACACAGGTTTGGGGTAAACACGCACCAGGTGAATGAATGCATAAGCCAACAGACGGATTCTAGAAACAACAATCTGGTAACACCTGGACAGGACCAAGGCAAAGAGTTTAACTTGCTGGGAGGACAACCTAGACACCTGTTTGGCCCCCTTCTTGGCCTCCTAAAAGAACAGCGCCAAGCTACCCACAAAGACAGGGAGTCTTCCAGGCAGGCAACCCACACAAAAGCACATCTTGCAGTCGGGGGAAATGGGCGGATGGTTGCTAATTGCGACTTCCAACTGGGCTGATCTTTCAAAAGTTCGAAAGGCGCCTGCCTCCCTAAATCCCGGGCTGCTACCGCTGCTGGGGCTGGAGCCGGAGGAGAGGAGCGGTGTGCCTGGGCGCCTCTCAGGCTGGCACAGAGAAGACACATCTCCTCCTCCCTCCTCCCCCCAGCTCCTCTCCAAGAGAGGAAGCAATGCAGATGGAGACGAGAAATAAATATTCCTGCCTGCTCTGTGCCACTGCAGACGTTTTCCAAAATGTCTGGCTTGGACCATGAAATCAAGCCCACCCAGGAAAGGAGGCGCTCAGCGGGAGAAAGAGAGGGAAAAGGGTGGCATATTTGTCGGTACTTGTCAGCTTTCTGGGGGGCAGAGCACACGGCTCAGACTTGGCAGCCCCCCCGAGGCGGGGACGCGGTGAGTGCACAGTAATGCTTAAGGAATTGAATCGGAAATGGGAGCGAGTGAAGGAAGCCCTGCCAGGCTGTCGGCAGCATCCCTAAGCCTTTGTCCGCGGTCGCAGGACTCCTGGCTGGTCCCCCTGTCCTTGGTGTCAAGGCGTGGTCCACAGTACCTGCTGCCTCCACGCAGCCCTCCGACCTCCACCCTGCTCTGGGATGGTTAACACCACGGTGCCGCAGGCAGTCTTCAAAGGCCCTGTGAGATTCGGGCAGGAGCCCAGGATCCACGTGTGGAGACATTCCTGCCACCTCTCTGCATAGCTCGCCTCCTCCAGTGCTGGAGCACCGGCAGGGATGAGAACACAGGCTGCAAATGATAAGTGGGTGCTTCTGGCCTTGGGGGAGCCGAGCGTGTGGGAGGAGTGTCATTAAGGAGGGGAAGTCATGGGCCCACCAACAGCCCCGCAGTGTCCCGCGGTGACAGGAGCTTCACAAGGCGGGCTGTGTGGCTGCAAATGTCTCCCAAAGGGGAGACTGAGAGGATGAGAATTCTAGCATGAACACTCTGGCAGGTGCTAGGCCTTCTTTGTTTCTACCCCGCTGTGAGAATCCCCCTGGCCCCACGTTCCTGTCACCTCCGGACCACCTTTCACTAGGTCCCCTGGTAAGCGGGGAATGCGCCCCTGGCATTAGGGTGGGATCCTTAGAGGACTGAATTCTGCTCCAGGAAGAGCAGAGGGGCTTTTATGGTTTGCACTGGTTCAAATCCAGTGCAGTGAAAACAGTTGCTCAAAATGAAGACTCAAAGAAAGTGGTTATCTTTTGTGGATGTCAGGATAGTGTTTTCCAAAAATGCTGCCTTTAGTTCTCTTTTCACCATTTCCGTGACTTCACTGAGGAATGAGAGATTATCTAATATTTCCCACTTGTGTGCCCCGAATCCTTCTTTATGAATCTTTCCCGCTCACATGCCCATCTGCCTTCTAGTGTCAGGCAATTGCCAGCTGAATCCCACTCTCTCCAGGAAGCTGTTTGGTGGTGGGGAGAAGCTGGCAGAAGACCTGAGTTCCTGTCCTCATTCTTCCCGCTGCTGTGTGACCTTAGACAGATTACTCCCTGTCTCTGGGCCTTGGTTTTTTAGTTCATCAAAGAAATGGGTTGGATAGGGTTCCTTTTGGCTGTGACACATCATGGTGGTCCTACTGAGTGAATCAAACTGCTGTTCTCTGTCATCATCCTTTTCCCATCCCAACTTTGCCAACAGATTCCAGAGACCAAGGTCATCACACTTAAAGGATTGAGAACTTAGTTCAATCCTTACACATGGGAAGGTCAGAACTGCATACCAAAATAAGCTGAGCACATAGATAAAGTACATACATACAATCTAAAAATTGCTTTAAATGTTTTCTGTCTACATTTCCCTTAATTCCCAGGAAATCTAATGTATGTATTAGGGAAAGACCAAAGCAGGATGTATTTGCAAAGAATTTGTAAACATGTATTAAGTTTGTAATGCATAATCACCTTCTTAGTTATCTTTTATTAATCAAGGCTGCCATTTACTGAAACCTACTATGTGTTATGACTATGCCAAGTCCTTCTCACATTATTATCATCATGACAGTTCATTACAGAAGAAATTACCTACTTTCCACTTGCCTACAACATCGGTAGTTGACATGAATTAACACAGAGAAACATAAATCGAAAACCAAAGGACACAATTGCATGCCTCCTACAAACCAAAAGCAAACTCAGGCTCAGAGAGGATGAGACACCTACTCTAGATCACACAGCAGGTTAATACAGGTAATGGGATTTGAACCCAGGTCTGCTGGATTCCACAGATGATGATGTGCTCCTCCTCTGGCCCGTGCTGGGCTCTGCCTTGGCATTCGATGCCTGTCTAGGAGATTCTTCATCTCCTAGAAGAGAGGTTTTGAAGGACCCATAAATAGCAGGTCCTAAACTGACTGTCTTTCTTACGGTGTTGTGAGAGGAAAACAGCTGGTCTACCAGCCAGCAAAAACCTTGCTGTGAGAAATGGCAAGAAAGCACGCAGCAGCGGTGCCCACCTCGCACAGAAGGAAGGGTGAACTGGTGGCCCATTTAAGCCACCATCTCCATGGATCACTTACCTACAGAGAATGAGTCTGGCTTCTGCCCATGACCTATTGCACTTCTGTGTCCATGCGGCGTGTTGGCACAGAATTAGAGCTTTTCCGAATGTGTACAGATTGGATCATGTGCAGCAGAAGTTGTAAGCTCCAGTGTCCCCAAGCCCAGGCCAGTACAGGAATGAGCAAAATGGCAAGGAAAGGGGCTACAGGGAACTGGTAAACACCTCTCTGAGTTCCAACAGACTGCTGCAACGCACACATGCAGACCGAAGGCTGCCGACTGCCTGCCTTATGAAGAAACCCTGGAATACTGACATCTCTGAGTTCTCTTGATTCTTAAACGTGGGCAGCTAATTCAGTAAAGAAAAGTGTACCCGATATGGTGAGGACCAAACAACATCTACTTACGAGCTCTATCTGACTTTTAGATCTCTGCTTGGTAATCTCTAAAATTAATTCTCCTCATTTGCAGGAAAAGAAGCCCAGAAATACCTGACCTAGCTAAGGTGAGCACAAACTGGCAACCCTCTCTGGATACATACATATATTAAGAGAGACATATATGTGTCTGTGTACATGCATATACATACACACATACATATTATACATTCAAAATTAAATAGAAATGATTTGGATTACTTGTTGTTATGAACTGTTCTGCTTATTTTCCTGTGTTATTATTATACATTAGTAGTTGACCGCAATGAACATATATATACAAACCTTAAACCAAAATGACATAAAAAGCACCTCACCCCTAAACCCAAACCCAAACTAGAACATAAACCAAGAAAGAAAGAAGCTCTTTACTTACGGTAAATGACAAAAAAGAAGAAAACAAAGTCCCCTCATCATATCTGGACAATTTTGCAAGGACTCCTTCCAGGATTGTAACGAACTAGCAAAATAGCAAAAAGGGAAAAGAATCATTATTTCAAACTATAATTGCTCATAATAAAGAGCAACATTTCCCAACCTCCCAGAGACCAGCAATGAGCCCTTGCTCATTTTTAAGTTCTATTATTTGGTTCCTGTCTTTGGGGAAAGGAAGAGACTGCCTTTACATAGAAATATTTGACTTATTCGGCTTTCTCTTCATTATTATGTGATTGCAAATATAGAGTGTTACAGAAGTGCAAAGTGACAAAATATTATTGAGTTGCATATAGCATGCGATAATATTAAATGCACTTTTCAAAATCCAAAACTGCGCAAAGCAGTTTTTACGTTACATATTAGCACTACATTTAATCCAATCTATTTTTATTTGTATTTTATCAGTAATTTTGGGGAAACAGAAGTTTAGCACTGGCAAATATAAATGTCTTCCCATTCAGCATTACTTAGTTAAAATTCTATAATTCATGAGGGTGACTGAAATAGCTTTATCTGACTTTTATGTTTTATTATGACTCTCACTGCATGTGAAACGAGGGGAAAGGGGGTTTTCATGATGGCAGAATTCCTTATTACCATTTAACTTTCTGTTTTTAAAAAGCTAACTTTGTCAGGGCTGAAAAACAAAACAAATATTTCCTGCATAACCTCCTGCAACATTGGGGGACACATTTTTATTAGGGTAACATATGCCACTTCATCAGTTCCTCTTCGCCGGGCTCACAATCATCAGAAAAATCCTTCAGAGCTGCAGCTGGGTGACATACTATCTTGTTTCCTGAGAAACACAAGCACCCAGCGCAACTTTTTAACGTGTTACATTTTAATGGAAATGCAGACATAACAAAGCAATATTCACAATGAAACATTTCACCTGAAGCTGAAGGTTACCTTTGCAACCAAGAGTGTTATCATTTCTTTAACAGTTTCTTCAATTAGTTCGTCTATTTTTGAATGGTATTGATGCTAAAGAACACAGAAAGACAAACATTAGCATGTTTGGGAGGTGCTGGCACTGCATCCATCAGTAATTTTTAGACAATGCAATTTATAAATAAAATGTGGCCAGCAGACCTATTTTATTTCCATAGTCCCAGAAGCAGCTGTAAGATTCTGACTCCATGTCTTTGATGAAGAAAGATCAGAAGCTCTTAAAAAAAAAAAAATGACCAGACGCGTTGTTCCTTACCCAAAGCTTTTGCTGGCTTTGATATGTGTAGACACACACATTTACAAATAGGATGCAGGGGTGGCTTAACAAATGGTCTGGCAGTGTGTTGATCTGGGTCTTATAAAGCAAGACACCGCATTGATTTAATATAGAGGATGAAAATTATCTTTAGGAAACTGCTGGGTGATGTGACTTTGGGAATCACAAACTCCAAAGGGAATGTGACCAAGACTGACTGATTTTGCACAAACTGTTCTCAAGTTATCAGATCCTTTGTGTTACCGCCTGAGAGCCACCCAGTTATATCTCCAGGGATTGACTCAGTCTAAAGGCAAAGTATCTCTCTAGGAACTCTTGTGGCAGTTACTCAGTTTCTTCATTTGTGGAGAAGTAGACCCAGGTTTATAGGTTCTCCTGAGATGACTGCTAAGCTTTTCAATTTCTCATACTACCACTGTCAATTAAAACTTAAACAGTAACGCAAAAACAAATCCCCACACAAACAAAAATCTGCTGTAAATGCCAGGGAAAAAGGAAAAGCGATTTCAACAGAAGATACTGCATGCCAGCTCCTTGACATTTATTAGATCATTTAGTATCCATTTGAATTATTCCATATTTCCTTAATAAAAAATAACAATGCAAAACATTGCTATTTGGAAAGGAAAATGCACTTACCCACTCTTTAGCAAACTTTCAGAAGGATGATTAATTAGGAACAGAAAAGAAACAGTGCAAATAAAAATTAGGACAAAAGGACACATGAGAAAAATAAAAATTAAACAAAGCATCCAAAAAGTTATGAAAACATACATAAATAATAAGCCATAGTAATGTGGTTTGATATTCTGATAACTGGCAATTAGGAGCAAAGGGATGTGAATTAGGTAAATTCACTTAAAGTCATAGGTGAATTCTGATTGTAATTGGAAGACTGAGATAAAGTCCCAGTGCAAAGCTGGTAAGTCATGATGTCTAAGAAAATATGGCTCAGTTTCCTCATCTGCAAAACAAACAGGTAATAGTACTACCGCCCAGGACCAATGATAAGGGAGGGAAACTAGTAGGGGATGAGGCGAACTCTGTATGAAGACATTTAGCATTGTTAATATGATGATAAAACCAGGGCTAAGTCCTTTCCTGCCAGTACTGCTCTCAAGCTCAAAAATCTACTTTGAAGATCATACTGAGGGTCTAGATGTGAAACCATTTTGTCAACTATAATAGCAATTCAAATATTTGTTCAAGGTCATAAAAGAGAAGATAAAGCAAGGGAGCGATCACCATCAGTCATCTCATTTTAGTTTTTTTTTTTTTTATTCAAGGATAATTGCTTTATCATTTTAGTTTTTCATTTTAGTTGATTAGAGGAAAATAAGAACATGAATGGTCCATGTTGGCTCTACTGGTAGCTTCATGAAAGTGGCATAAACTGGTAAGTGGCATAAACTTCCAGGTAAATGGAAAAACTATCTGCAGGATTCTGTGTTAGAAACACAAAGAAAGATGTCAGAGCAAAAGAATTTCAGGAGTATTGACGAAGCTCCAAATTCATTTTTAGGTCTTGAGATAAGATCCAGAATCACATGCTTACTTTCCCTCCCTATGTGACTGCCTCCCTCTGCTAGATTTTCTTTAGAATTACTATAAATGATTCACCTTTATTAAATTAATTATGAGGTTTAACTCAGGAAAGCTAGCTGCAGGCAAAATAACATAATGTGAAATATTAAATGAGGGGCTTCTAACCAAGCAAAGAACATCACTGAGAACAGAACTCTCTCTTTAAACACTTGGCTGAAATGGCAAACAAAGCCAACGGCAATCACTCTCCACACTCTAAGAAAGATTCAGGCTTGGGCTTTCCTGGTGCTCCAGTGGCTAAGAATCTGCCTGCCAATGCAGGGGACCAGGGTTCGATCCCTGGTCCAGAAGGATCCCAAATGTCTGTGGAGCCTGCGAGCTGCAACTGCTCAGCCTGCACACCTAGAGCCTGTGGTGCGTAACAAGAGAAGCCACTGCAAAGAGACGCCTGCTCATCGCAACTAGAGAGACGGCAGTCCCGCCTGCTGCAACTAGAGAAGTCCCTGCATGGCAACGAAGACCCAGGGCAGTCAAATATAAAAAAATACATCTTTTTTTTTTTTTTTAAGGAAGATTCAGGCTCTTGATTGGAAGAATAAGAATGTTATTTTGGCTTCAGAAGTGAGAGAACCTCAAACCTTTTCATTCTCTAAGGAATCCAAGCTAAAGTTTATGGAGACATGGGAGCCTCTTCCTACCTTCAATATTTCCATGTGGAACACAGTCCTGAGCATTCTCCAGGGAGAATCACTGTCTCTCCCTTTCTCTCTTGGTGAATATTGGGATCTCCATCTTTTTTTTTTTCCTACTTATGAAAAAAAGCATCTGCCATGATTATTCTGCTTCTGACTTCCAGAGGAAAAACTTGAGCATGTTCATTTCTGCCGGTCTATTTCCTCCTCTCCTCAGTGGGGCTAGAATTAAGCCTCTTGTGAAAGTAGAAATCATATTCATCAAACAAAGTCATGAAACAATGCTCAGAAACATGATTTAGAAACCCAGAACTGCTATCTGGCAGAATCACTACTACAGTGACTAACTGATTCCTACAATGTTTACATGTGGGTATACATTCTCTCTGCTGTGCTGTGCTCAGTTGGTCGTGTCTGGCTCTTTCTGTCCTTATGGACTGTAGCCCTTCAGGCTCCTGTGTCCATGGGATTCTCCAGGCAAGAATACTGGAGTGGACTGCCATTTCCTCCTCCAGGGGATCTTCCTGACCCAGGGATCAAACCTGCGTCTCCTGTACTGACAGGTGGATTCTTTACTGCTGAACCACCAGGGAAGCTCTTGTATGTAAACTATAATCTGAATTAAATAAAACCTACTTTGGGAAAGGTTGTACAGCAGGGTAGTATCTACTCTGTTAATTACATAACAAAGGGTTACGTATAAAAGCAGCCCCCATGGCTAGTCAAGTAATTACAAAAACACATGAATTCCTTTCACCAGATTCTTCTGAGACTTATTTGATTGACTTGCTTTTCTGGAGAAATAGTGACCAAGGAATCTGCCTTCACTGTTCTCTCAGGAGACACATTGCTCCCTGCAGATGAGAAGCTCCATGAAGGCATATAAATACTCTTGGGGCATCTTTTAATTACCATCCTATCTAGATAGTATTTCCTTGGTGGCTCAGATGGTAAAGAATCTGCCTGCAATGCAGGAGACCTGGGTTCAATCTCTGGGTGGGGAAGGTCCCCTGGAGAAGAGAATGGCTACTGATTCCAGTATTCTTGCCTGGAGAATCCCATGGACAGAGGAGCCTGGAGGGCAAAAGTCCATGGCGTTGCAAAGAGTTGGATACGACTGAGTGACCAACACTAGGTAATACTAGATTATCTTGTCACAAAATTTCTTGCAGTCAAAGGAACTATCCAATTCTGCCTATAACCTCAGTCAGTTCAGTTCAGTCGCTCAGTCATGTCCAACTCTTTGTGACCCCATGCACTGCAGCACGCCAGGCTTCTCTGTTCATCACCAACTCCTGGAGCCTACTCAAACTCATGTCCATCGAGTCAGTGATGCCATCCAACCATCTCATCCTCTGTCATCCCCTTCTCCTCCTGCCTTCAATCTTTCCCAGCATGAGGGTCTTTTCAAATGAGTCAGTTCTTCGCATCAGGTGGCCAAAGTATTGGAGTTTCAGCTCTTGCATCAGTCCTTCCAATGAATATTCAGGACTGATTTCCTTTAGAATGGACTGGCTGGATCTCCTTGCAGTCCAAGGGACTCTCAAGAGTCTTTTCCAACACCACAGTTCAAAAGCATCAATTCTTTAGCCCTCAGTTTTCTTTATAGTCCAACTCTCACATCCATACATGATCACTGGAAAAATCATAGCCTTGACTAGATGGACCTTTGTTGGCGAAGTAACATCTCTGCTTTTTAATATGCTGTCTAGGTTGGTCATAGCTTTTCTTCCAAGCAGCAAGCGTCTTTTAATTTCATGGCTGCAGTCACCATCTGCAGTGATTCTGGAGCCCCCCAAAATAAAGTCTCTCAATATTTCCATTGTTTCCCCATCTATTTGCCATGAAGTGGTGGGACTGGATGCCGTGATCTTAGTTTTCTGAATGCTGAGTTTTAAGCCAACTTTTTCACTCACCTCTTTCACTTTTATCAAGAGGCTCTTTAGTTCTTCTTTGCTTTCTGCCATAAGGGTGGTGTCATCTGCATATCTGAGGTTATTGATATTTTTCTCGGCAATCTTGATTCCAGTCTGTAGCCTAATATGGTACAAAAGGGGATCCTGCCTACTTTGGCATTTTTCAGTCCTCTCTGTTGGTTTTCTTAGGTTGGTTTGACCCTAAGGGCTTCCCTGGTGGCTCAGCTGGTAAAGAACCTGCCTGCAATGTGAGAGACCTGGGTTAGATCCCTGGGTTGGGAAGATCCCCTGGAGAAGGGAACGACTACCCACTCCAGTATTGTGGCCTGAAGAATTCTATAGACTGTATAGACAGACCATGGGGTCGCAAAGAGTCAGAGACAACTGAGCCACTTTCACAATAATCATAACAATATTTCTAAGTTATATTCTAGGGCACTAGGTTGTGCTGACAGCAAGGGAACCACTGATCTTCAATGGCATGGGAAGTTTGGAGAGTTTACTTTTGCTTCTGATGAGCTAAGTTGCAACGAATTCACAATCACTTTGTGAAAATTATTCCACTTGACTTCCTGTGCTGCACATTTTGCCTTGTCATGGAACAGATTGTGTGTATGTTGTCTTTCTGTTAAGACCATCTGACCTTGGAAATGAGACGAAAACACACTAGACCAAGTGAGAAACTATTTAATACACAATTTCCTCTCTATTGGGGCTTCACAAATTTTAATGAAAAAATAAATATTTAAGATGGAAAAGTATGGTTAACAAATGTTTCAACAGCTGCTTTTAAATGAGACTTTATCCCAGTGATGAAATTCAGGAAGTGATCTTAAAATTGGAAAACACTGTATCACCTGGTTGGTATCTAGTCCAAAATACCTTAAGGGAGTTGGAATCTAGGTAGAAACAGGTATAAGTAACTAGATATATAATATGAGTTTACTATCAAAATATTCACAAAATGAAAAGAGAGTGAAAGTGAAGTCTCTCAGTTGTGTCTAACTCTTTGCGAGCCCATTGACTGTAGCCTGCCAGGTTACTCCATCCATGGGATTTTCCATACCAGAGTATTGGAGTGGGTTGCCATTCCCTTCTCCAGGGGATCTTCCTGACTCAGGGATCGAACCCAGGTCTCCTTCACTGCAGGCAGATTCTTTAGTGTCTGAGCCACCAGGGAAGCCCCACAAAATGAAAGCTACATAAAAACATTGGACTTCTTTCCACCCAGTATTGTGATGTCTGCAGCCATCCTTGGCCAATCTCACTTTAACAATTGTTTTACTTTGGAGATGAATATCATCATTCTACAAAGTGAGAAAAATTGAGAGCTCATTTGCATGAGACTTCCCAAGAAAGTTCTGGCCAAGGTCACAGCTACAGAGCAAGATGCGTGAAGGAAGTACATATTTACAATGACGTCTGGTTTCATTCTCACCATTCTCAGTCATTTGGCATTCTAAGGTCAGAAGAGGCCTCATTCCTCACAAGCTAGTCACTTAGGTGTCTATGATACAGTTATATCAGGGAGAAATGGCACAGAAGGTCACTCTAGCGTGGCCTGGGAAAGTGACAGGCCGAGGGTAAGAATCACAGACCAGAATACAGTATTGGATGGGCTCTTAATAAAGATCATTTAGTTCAGTTGTCTGTGCAGTAGTTCTGGGAAATTGTGAAACATTTATAAGTGTCAGTTATTGCTTTCATTAAAAAAAAAAGAAAATAAAGCATGTTGACTCATTTAGGGGTAAATACATGAAGTTTGTTCTACTACATAAAATAGAATAATGTCCAGAAAGAAGCAGTCACTGCTGCTCAGCCTTGAAAATGTTACTATTTGGCAATATCCAAGACCAACTTTCTAATCTGACGTACAGAAATTAGGAAGCTTTATCCCTGATTTTGACAAGCTACATACCTCTCAAATGTTGTGTGTTGCATACTCTCTCTCTCATCTGACCAATGACAGCAAGATTATGAGAGTAAGTGACTTGCTCAATGTCATGTAGTTTGGTAGCTAACGTGTAGAATTCGTATGATTTAGTTATTAAAACCATTGGAAAATTTATTCAAGAAAACCAAGGCTTCGAGATTAAGCCAATGTCATACTACTCTAGCACAGAACAGATTAGTGGTAAAAATAAGAGATGGTCAACTGTGACAAAACAAACTGGTTATTTCTCATCCTATATCTCCAACCAGGGTCTACAGGTTGGCCTGACAAGGCCCTGAAATTGTACAGTGAAATTTATCAAAGTATGTTTTTTTTTTTCTTCTAGGAAACGGCTTCATCCACTTCATCAGATTCTCAGTAGGCTGCCTGACAACACCTCCCTCCACTCCTTCACCCTACTCCCACTACCTTCTCAACTCCAGTTCAAAAAGAAAAGATCAGAGTGACTAGTTCTGTTCAAAAAGATGGTTCAACCATCTGACCAGGTAGGCAGTAGTTCTATGATCAAGGCCATAGCTGAGTCAAACTGAAGAGGGGCTGTAAAAGCTGCCAAGGGTAAAGGAAGGCCAGTCCTAGTGACACCACCCTTTCCTGTCCTGAATGGTGCCATCCTTGTGAAACTCAGCTAAAATGGACATGCCAAGCAGCTATCAGGAGAAACAGATAAAATGGATTAAAACATTTTTCTGTTTTAAACAATGTTACCAAGAAAGTGAAAAAATAAAAACCAACCCATAGAAGGTAAGAAAATAGCTGTAAATCATATATATGATAATGGTCTCATATCCAAAGGATATAAAGAACTCTCATAATCAAACAACAGATAACAACCCAACTGTGAAAAGGAGCAAGAGATTTGAGCGAATAGACATTTCTTTAAAGAAGACATACAAGTGGTCGATATGCTCATGAAAAGATGGCCAACATCACCACAAATCAAAACTATAATGAGACTCTGTGTCGTCCACACTAGGACGGTGATACCAAAAAGATGGTTAAGAAGAAGTAGTATTGGCTAAGTTATGGAGAAACAGGATTTCTCGTACATTGCTGACAGGAGTATAAAATGGTGCAGCTACCTTGCACAACAGTTTGATTGTGCCTCACAAGGTACACACAGAGTTACCGTATGACCCAGCAATTTCACTCTTAGGCATATAGCCAAGAGAAGTGAAACAGAGGTCCACGTGAAAATGTGGACAGGAATGTTCGCAGAAGCATTACTCGTAGTAGCTAAAAAATAGAAGCAACTCAAATGTCTATCAACTGACTAAGCGATCAACGAAGTGTGGTATATTCATGTAATAGAATATTATTCAGCTATAAAAGGAAATATGAATACATGTAATAACAATGGGTGAATCTTGAAGACACTTTGCCATGCGAAAGAAATCAGACTATCAAGGGTTACACATGAGATGCCAGTGACATGAAAAGCTCAGAATAGGCAAATCCTTGGAGACTGTAAGTAGAGGGGTGGTTATCTAGGGTTGGAGAGGGAGAGTTGGGGAATAGGAATTCCTATGGGTCTGGGTTTCTTTTCAGGGGGATGAAAATGTCCTACACCTGACTGTGGCGATGGCTGCACAATTTTGTGAATATACTAAAAATGACTGAACTGTACTCTCTTAAAAGGCTGAATTTATGGTATGTGAATTTTATCTCATAATATAAAAAAGCTCAAAGGGAGAAACATTTAGAAGGGATGGTACTTTGGAGTTTGAATTCAAAGGTATTTTAATGAACTTTAGATATCACTAAGAACAGGTGTTTAAAGTAGACTCTGTGAAGCCTATAAGATTGTTCAGAGTCCCCCAGAGAAGTGTGGGTGGGTAGGTGGCTGGTGGGCAGTGAAGAAGTGCAGAGGGGGAGTGGAATATGGTAGCTTGGACTCTGGGCCCCCTATTTCTTGAATTCCTGCCCTCTCCACTTCATCCAGAACAATTTTATTCATTCCTTATGCTGGCCTTCTTGGTGAGGTCTGAAGAATTGACAGCTAAAAGCAGCCTTAATGAAACTATCCTTTTACAGATGAGGAGACTGAGGTTTGAAGAAGCTGAGTGACTTGATCAGCTCCAGTTTGCAGCACCGCCCGGGCAAAAGAACCAGGGTATGGATGCCCATCTAACCTAAGCCTTCCTCAGGAGGCTGGCTTGTTGCACCTCAGCTCTTCTCCATAACTCTTTTTGGATACTGAGCCTCCAGACCAGTGGTATTCACAATAGGGTCTCCAGACCAGCCAGCAGCATCAGCATCACTAGGAAATTTGTCAAAAATACAAATTCTTGGACTACACCCGAGACCTATCGGAAACTCGTGTGGGGTGAGACCCAACAATCTGGGTTTTAAAAAGCTCTCTGGATGAGTCTGCTAGGCACTGAAACTGGAGAACTACTGCTCCAGATAGTTCTCATGCAGTGAATAGAGCCAGCAAAGAGAACCACTGGCACCTTGCATTTGAGGGTAGTGCTTAGAACACAGCACCCCGGGGCAAGGTACCCTACAAGAAAGTCGATCAGGAGCAGCAGCTAACAGGGATGGCTGAGGAAGCTGACTTGGAGGGGAAAGAAGGTTAGGGACAGTCTTGCCAGGAAGAGAATACCACCAACCCACATTTAAAAATGGAAGGTGCTGAAAGAGAAAATAAATAACGAATAAGGAGCAAATATAATTTAGTAAAAATTCTGAGCATATAAGGCTGGTATCGAAAGATCTGATTTAGGAGCAATTTATGCCAATTGGCAACAACATGAGAGTTGCCAGAAATGTTTCTGAATTAATTCTAAATTGGTATATGAATATCTAGCTGGCTTAAGGCCATCGGAGAAAAATGATCATGATAGTCTTTAATCAAGCCCAAGTTGCTGTTTCTTTCTCCTTTACATTTTAAATACCACTTTGGGATTGGAAACTTAGCAAAGGACTAAACTTTTGGTCAGGGAAGATTCACAATCCACTCAGTCTAAGGAAAATGAAAAGCCTGTGATTTCTTGGAAGTTCAAAGCCTGCTGGCTGGGGACTGGGTGGCAGGGTGATCTAATGCTATATATCCTGGAGGCTGTGTGATGCTAAGAAGAGCTCTCTCCTGCTGCCCAGATGCTCAGGTAATGAAATGCACTTCCCATGTGAAAATGACTTGCATTCTGTCAAACACACCTGCTGGAGTTGCCAGCCCAACAAATAAGGTCATCAAACTTGATCTGACTTAAAGGAACTTTATGGCCACCCCAAGCCCAGCCAAGAATCACTTCCAAGTGACTGGCATAGTCATCAGCACATGCCTTAGAAATTTACTTAACGATCAGACAGCAAACATTCATCTGTGGCTTAATCCACGTTAGAGTGCATTTCTGAAACTAGCAGGCTAGAGTAGATGGAAGGAATTTGTGAAGTTTTCTTCTACATGATCAATGGAGGGGGGGATGAAATCTGTATCTTTTTTTTTTTTTTTTTTTACCTCTTGGCCCATTTCCATGCTGCAAAGTTTTGTTGATTGAGCTTTGGCATCAACCATAACATTAAACATGGTGCATATTGACTGTGGGACTCGGAAATCTGTTGATCGACTGGTTTTTTGCAGCTTAACTTCAAATGCAATCCTGGTTCTATTAAAACAAAGTAGGAAAAGACCAATTCAGCATTCAGATGGCAGCAGGTGGAGGAGACATTTTCTGAGAGGTCAGTGAAAAAGAAAATTGAAGGCTGTAATCAGTTTCAATCGACAATGACTTCACATGTGTTCTTTTAAAAATGACTTTCCCAGCTAAGGAAGCCTATTCACAGAGACAGCCACGTAAACCCTTCCTTTCTCCACAGCACATGGAACACCTGTAGCTCAGCGTATTTCTGTCTATAGTTTACATGCTATGGAGAACCCTAATTGCAGAAGAATGAATGAATGAACAAAAACTCAATTACAGCATTATAGCATATATAAGTTCGCTCACATCTGCACCTGACTACATTGAAATACTTCATTAAAAAACAACAACCCTCACCCCCTAAAGCAGTTTCTAATGTTAACAAATCTCATGGTGGCAAATATCTTAAATGATATTATTTTTTCCCCCTTTCTGGTTGTGAAAGAGAGACACATAAAAAAAAATTCAACAAGTTTATTATATTGCTTTAAAGACTAAAAATATAGGATGGTTACCTTTGGGGAGGAGACTGAAATTAGGAGGAGTGGTCTGGAGAGTGCTTCTACTATGTTTTTTTTTTTTTTTTTTGGCTGTTGCTGGGTTTTTGCAATGTTAAAGTATTGCTTTGCAATAAGATTATATTATTTTGACAAGTAAAAGCATCATAATATACTTACCATTTCAAGTAGTATACAACGGTGGAAACTTAAAGTGACTTAATTTTGACATAGGTCAAATTATGATCCCATCAATGTGCTAACTGCTCACAGGAAAAACCTAGTCTGACATGAGCAGGTGGTAATACAGGGCTGAGATGTAATCCTTGATATCAGCATTGTAAAGGGGACCAGTTAAGATTTTAAGAGGTTTCAGAGAAGTGGGTCAATGTCATGACATGTCTTTAAAAGAAAGCACCTGGTTAGTAAGTGGCTTTAATAAAGCTCCTTCCGTCTGGTGCATCTTTTGAGCATTGTTCACGGTCAGGTTCTGGAGATCACGCAGCCACCAGGAGAGCACTACTTTAAGAGGTATTTGTAGCAGTTTTCTAACAGTGCATAGGGAGGACCACACAGCTAGTTAGCTCAGGAAAGGATGCCAGCTTGCTAACACACCCTGGGTGCATGCAGGGAAGCCAAGTATAATTTCTAAGGTTGGAAGCCCAGTTCTTAAGAAAAAAAAAAAAAAACTAAAAGAAAAAAAAAACCCTTAAAACACTCCTATATATTATATGATCATGTTAAAGATAAATGTATCTTGGCTCCCAAAGACTCAGTGCACTGAAGAAGCTTTCTAATCATGATGATCATTTTAAGCTGCGTTGAAAATACATTGCTTTCTGGTTTTGTGAAAAGGTGGCCTGATGCGGACTGACTTGGACAGGTCCCTGTGCTGATCTTCTGAGGTTTGTGTGCCAGTTCTGGCCCCAATTTGAGAAATGGAAATGCTAAATCACTCCCTTACAATGAAGTAATCGTCTTCTGTTTTCACAGGAGAGCTGTTCATAGACCTTGGAGTGTGTGGCTGTGAAAAAAGGAAGCTGAATGCAAAATTAATATGACTGAGAGGGCTCCATGGGATGGAAAAGCCAAGGTCAGTTACTACACTGCCTCTCAGAGGGTGGTTAGGGTGCCTTATTTTGTGTGGATCTCACATAAAGGAGACCAGAGGCTCCGTCAAATATACATTTGATACATATGATTACGACTGCTGAGAAACTTTGAAATGAGTGCCTGATTGTCTTTCAGGCACTGTGCATTTACACCTATGTAGTAATGTTCTTGTCCCCCTAGAACAAGACCCTTTTATTCTTTCCCAAAGAGGAAAGCTAAAGTTCTAGGCTCTACTCATGTATATTCTATGTCTTACAACATCCAAGGACTTCTTCACTTTTTAACTTCCGCATCTGGGGGTCTGGGGATGGTATTTGCTGCTATGCTTGCTCTGATCTGCTTTTGTTGGGGCCTCAATTGAAAGGGACATTGGGAAATTTATGTGTCCAGTTCAGGTGTACATGTGAAGCTGACCAACTTCTGTTCACAAAAGGTTACCTAACAGCTGCTATGTGTCAGACATGAGGAGGGGACCTGAGGAAGTTTAGGAGCTCAGAACGAACAAGATACACTTCCTGCTTTTCAGTAGCCCACAGTCTTGGTGGTGGATGAACCATAAAGACGTGTGATAAGGGGAATTCCATGGCAGTCCAGTGGTTAGGACTCTGAACTTTCACAGCAGAGGGCGTGGCAGGTTCAATCCCTGGTTGGGGAACTAAGATCCCGCTAGCCAAGCCACATGGTGAGGGAGGAAATAGAGTCACTATCTACCTTTTACATCCCTGTGTCTTCCCTTTTCCTTACAGCATCTCCCTATTTCTTACTCCATGCTCATTAGTCTGGCTTCTCAGAAAAGGGCAAACAAGTCTTTGTGTACAATTGTGTGCACAGACCAGAAGCTAGTAAGGCTTCATTCTAGTGCATTGTAGCCAATGTGTAGCTAGAATTGTGCATCCAGCTGTAGATCAAGGGAGAACTTTTCAGCACAGGGAGACTGCCCTGCAAGGAGTTTTTGGTGAGATGGTATGGCTTTAGGGAAAGATTTGCTTTTCCTAAAAATGACCATGTAGGAAATGGTGGAATTCAAAACCCTAAGGAAAGATTTTGACCACTGGTTTGAGAAATAGGCTTGTCTTTGGTTCTATGATTGGGAAGAAAAGAGTAAAACACAAAACCTGAGTCCCTAGGACTTTAAGTTCTTAGAAGTGCCATCAGACAGACCCCTGCCCAGAGTCCTCGGTGCACACAGCCCCTTTCCCATTTCCTGCTGTGATGCTCCCCAACCTGGGACTGTGCTGTTCTTTTGCCTTTTCGGCTTCCAGTTTTGATGCTATTCCTTCTCTTCTCTTCTTGCAAGATACAAGATACCAGATTCAGATCACTCTCAGCCAAACCCAACCCCCATCACACACAACTGATCCATCAACTCAACTACACAACATCTGGAGATCCAGAGGAGTCTGTGGTGTCTGGGAGACTAGGGGTTTCTGTGAGCGAGGAAAGATAAAGAAACAGTTATGAACTGGAAAAGGAACTTGGATGTGTGTCTGGAGATAGACAGGGTGATGATAATGATGTCAAACCAGACAAATCTCCTCTCTATCTCTGATATTCAGATATAGACACTCCATGAGGGAAGGGATGAGATCTCCCATCCTTGTTGGCGTGCCAAGAACTCAGCACCGTGCCTGGCAGACAGGACAAGCCCAAACAGTTTTTGTTCCCTGTCCTCATTTTCTTCTTATTTCTTGGGAAAGTCTACCTAGAAAGGATAAATGCAGCATCCCCACCTCAATCCCACAAGCCATGGTGACAAAATGGGCAATGTGTAGGAAACCAAAATGCACAATTAATGTCTCATGCCCCTTTGTTGCTATCTAGTTAGATTTGGGGCAAGATAACTCATGGTCAGCATGTGGTATGTACTCACAAAATGAACGGTGCTATGGAGGTCTTGTCCACATCACTGCAGAGTCAAGAGATGCCTGCTCCCTGTGCTTAGAACAGTGGATTAGTAGGTTCTCCTTTTTCTTTCCAGCCAGCTATCCACCTACACATACACTCATACATTTAACAAATACATATTAACTAAACATTTTGTGCCAGACACTTATGGGTATTAAGGATACAGAGACAAGAAGGACCCTTTCCTCACAGAGCTGAATGAAAACACGGGCAGCCTTATTTTGTGCCCTCTTTTGTGGGGTTTGGCAAGATGTGGGAAGGTGAACAGAAGCTGCAATGTGGTCACCACTCCAGCTGACTATGACAAGCAGTCACCTTCTCCCAGCCACTCCGAATGACGGCTGACTCAGCAGCCACCCAGCCCTTTCTGAGTCAGTGCACAGCGGGGAAGGTGTGCAGAACCTGTCCAGCCACCTGCGCTCACCTTTTGACACAAGATTCGATCATGTCACTTGCCATCAGCTTCAGCCGTTGTTCCAGGTGCTTTCCAAACTCTTCTTCGGGCCAGTGCAAATCCCGAATGAAGGTCTGCAGGGCATCGAGTTTCCAGAACAGATCTTCTGAAGTGCCTGATCCATTACTGGCAGGATAAAAATGAGAAAACAAGAGTCACCCACTGGCCGAGGGTTCTGCAAAAGCTGACACAAGAACAAGGGGGGACTAGAAGGCTTAAGGCAAACAGTGGCTTCCACATACAAAACGACGAGTGTTGGCGTGGAGGTGGGGGCAATCTCCACTGGCAGATTAGAGTTTTACCATACATGACTTAGCAGGCTTGCTTCGGCCAATTATTCCAGACCAGTGAGAAGTCTGAGGACGTGCTGCCCCATCACTCGAACAATGTATGGTAAAAATCAGCCTTCTTTTAATAACCACATTAACACATGTGATGATTCAGATGAAGGCCACGAACCAGGGGGAGAAGTAGGTCTCAATGGATAATAACTACATGGCAACATGCAGTTATTCAAATTCAGGGTTTCATGCATTTCCCCAGCTCCCCTCCAGAGCGGAGGCCTCTTGGAGACTGCACAAGACTTTCAGTTGTAAAAGGACAGTGCTAACAAAGTGGTGAGCGAGGACCCACTTTCTCCCTTGAAGAGCTGGAAAGAAATTAGGGTGACTCAAACCAAGCCGAGTACACCTGGATGCCTTGAATCCGAGATTCTTGCTCAGTTTGGTTATTATTCCAATTTTCATAGACCGGCCCATTGCATGAGCCCCAGGACAGGGTGGGTTGTGGGGGGAGGTGAGTGGACAAGGAATATTTGCAAAGCTTTAGGGCACAAAACCCGAGCTCCTGTACTGTTGCACCATCTTACCCAGTCCTTGGTACAGATGGAGAAACTGGTCTCGATTCCTTTCTGTACGATGACGTTTAAGAAACATTTACCTGGGCCAGCGACGGAAAGCCTGCATTCGGGAACTGCTCCACCTCCCGCCCTCTCAACCTTCTCTGGCTGGCTTCCTCTTTTAAAACAATTCCAGTGGGAGTTCTAAGGGGTGGCCACCCTCCACCCCCTTCCTCGCATACCACTAATGCTAACACGGCAATTTATAAAATGTCCAACATACCATGCATTACCACTTGTTCTGACATCGTCTATAGAAACAGATGAGAGTGGGTGTTTCTATTGTGACAGATGCCAGCTGCATTGAATTAATGCTTCAGAGAGAGAAATATAGCTAGTGCATAAGTGCATACACAGCTACTGCGGGGGTGGAGGGGGCAGACTCCCAACATGCCGGGAGGGAGCCCAAGGCCTGCACCAACAGGTTCACGTTTTCAAGGACAGACCAGTCTGAGGTCAGTACGTAGATGTATCTGACATGAAGGAGCAGGTAACATGGAAACACGTCCTTAAAATGAAAGGTGGCAAAGGAGGAAACTGAAATCATGAAAAGATATAGAATCAGGCATTTCCTGGTGGGTGACTGAGAATCTACACCTTCTTTCAAGATACTGTGGTAGGCAGTGTTCAAAAGTGGGGGAATGCATCGTCAAAGTTCAGCCTTCCCCCTATCCCATCCTAGGCTTGGGAAGAAGAAACCCCAACTTTGTCTAGTCTAAACCCCGTTTTGGAACAGCATGGTTGTATGTTTTAAATCATTAAGTACATATGAATGCAATAATTGGTATTTATTACAACAACATTTTGACACCCATCTGGTTTCAGAGTTTCAAAAAATTCTTCTAGGGTTTTTTTTCTTTTTTCTTTGAAGAGATTATTATTAAGTTTTGACATGAGGAAAAGAATATTTTCTTTTTATTTTTAAGATAAACTGTTAATGTTAAGGCAATAGCACCAAGATTATTTTGATTGCTGAGCAGTTACCAAAATGTGTTCCCACTCATGCCTTAATTAATTGAACGGAGACCATTATCTGCTTTATTACAATGTCTTGATTCATATCTTTTCAAAAACATGTCACAGAGCATGCATAGAAGGAGGTAAGGGAAGCTTTCAGATATTTATTTTTAAATTTTTTACATATACTACCTAATCTAATTTTTCATATAGTCATCTTAGCATGAATATGATTTATGTTTTTTTTTTTTTATTAAGAAGTTTTTTTTTCCCTCCCATATACAAATTTTGGAGGTTTTAATTTGTCTTCAAAAGAAGATCAGACACATCGACCAGTTGATTTCTTTGTGAACTTGTGAGCAAATATACGAGTTTTTAAAAAATGTTAGACGGCTTTGGAGGAGCCAAGTAGAGCAGTCATTCTAAAGTTCTGTTCTCTACCTGGATTACTGCAGAAATAAAAACATGGAGGCCCATCTTGATGAATGCGATTCTGAGATTTCAAAACATCATTGTCAGTTTCAGATCATTTTTTATTCCTTTGATAATAACACTTCCCTTTGAAAATGTGCCAATTTATTCTTTCAAGAAAAAGCTTATCTGGCCTATAATTAGCTGTGGTCTAAGACAAGGATCAAAGGAGGGTGTAGGATCACTAAACCTTCTTTCACTTATTAAATCATGCATGTGGTTCTAATTTAATTTTCCTGAGGGAGGATTTTGGGGTGCTGGATCTTCTTCTTGCTTAGGAAAGAGGGAGAGAAGATTCATTTCCTAGGCTAGAAGAAATGACTTCTCAACCTCCACCCTTCAAACTGCTGGCTTTAAAGGGGTGACCTGGCCTCCACGGCAAAAGCCCATAAATGGCTGGTATTTGGATGAATACAGAGCAAGGCTCTGCACCGAAGCCACAGATGATATACCCATCCCCAATTTAATGGCACTGCGTTCTCAGATTCGGAGATCTTCTCGCTACCTAGATCTCAATGCTCCAAACTGTATTATGACCTTGGGATGTACTTTACAGAACAGTTACATTACTAAGGCTTGATCCATTCAGAAATTTTTGTTTAGCCCAGAACATACTGTTACTATATTCTGCCATTTGCTGACACCAGAAATATGCTTTATGGTTTAAACATTATCTAGGAATTTTTTATTAAAAACAAAACCAAACCAAACTAGCTTCTAGATAGGTATGCTTTTCTCTCTGATTTGGATCAAGCCAGAAATGACTGGCCAGCCCAGCAAAGAGGTTTCCTGGACTATTTTTGGGTGATTAATTTCTAAATCATGTCACCTGGATTAGGAAAAAAAACAACAACAAAAAAGCAAAACATGGGAAGAAGCCTTTTGCAAAGGAATTCAGGAAGTGAAACACAGTTCTCAAACATTCAGTGGGCGTAAGACAAATTGTTAGTGCGGTATATATAGCCAATGTCTTACAAACACGCTGCATGCCAGAAATAAACAATATTGTCTCTGTATGATCAGCAAAATATGTCTAATTATCCATCTCCATCTCTGTTATATAGAATGTATAGAAATAAACAATACATATCCATGCCAAGATCACTTAAATTTAAATGCGATCTAATGTGAACTGAATACACACTCAGCATCATATATAGCAGCCATCCATGACGGTGCCGAAAAAGTAGGCATTTGTGGGATGCCTAGAGGGATGTTAACTGGTAGATTTGGTACTTTGGGAAGGTTCACATTGGGTAGGTTCACATTGGGTAGATTACTGGTTAAACTCCTGTGGAAGAAACAGACAGAAAGAAAAAATACCATCACAGTGACGATGCAGATGTGGCAGAAGCACGCGACAGTTGTAAATAAACTGGCTAAGTCCACAGAAAGACAACAGTGAAGACTTAAGCAACACATTTCAGAAAGCAGCTTACGGATGGGAGCTGTGGTGTGGCTCAGTTGTTCAGAGAGAAATGATAAAAATTAATGGGAAAAAAAATTAACCACAGAGAGACTGAAAAGCGTGGACACTCATGGACACCTATATACAATGATGTTACATGTGTTATTTCAATGCCTGTGTGAGGGGCTTTCAGTTTCCAGATCCACTGCTGTGAGGGTCTGGACCTGTCTCAGACAAAAAACTTTAAGCGGATGGAATTCTTGGCGTTGCTGTGGCGAGGGCTGTAGTGAAGTAGCTGGGACTGATAGAAAGGGTAAAACACTTGGATTTTTTTTCACTCTTGTTTACGAGTTATTTTTGATGGAGGTACATTTCTTAAGTCAGAGAGGAGATCCAAGATGGAGCAGGAAATTCACCCACTTGAACCCATACATGATGATAGTGGACAAAACCTGAATTCTTTCCAACCCCTACTTCTGAAGACAGTGTATGTGCAATGGGGCATCAGGGTTGATGGCAAAGATAAAGGAATTGTGTCAACAGGAATGATTAGCTCTGTATAATTTTATAGAACACTTAAAGAAAATGGAGACCTCCCCTCCCAAACTAAGTCTAATTAATGTGGAGAAATGCTTACACTCAAAAAAGGGAAAAGAATCCCAAATTCAGCTCTTACAGTAAAATTCTTTGACCACAAGAGGATTTAAAATGTGGTGTTCTGTTATAAGTAATTACTTCTGAAAGTGAGATAGAGACTGGAGGAAAGGATGACGGGGCCTTGTAGGGGGCTGGGGATATTCTGTTTCTTGATTTGTGTGAGTGTCATTTGAATATTAATCAAGCTTTGTATTTTCTGTAAAAAGTCAAAATTTAAGTTAAAAAGTAACAAACAGTTAAAAACTGTGACCTTGTATCAGGTTTTCTTTTTGAGCAAAGATTGATCAACTGAGGTAATGAAAGAGAGATGGATGGCTTTATGAGTAAAGAAAGGAAGTAAAACAAAACGAGAACTCCAAAGCGAATCAACCACATCTCTTTGGAGGGACTGTGTCATATACTGCTCAACCAGCTGGCATCGTGCGATTCTGTAGTGGCATTTCAAGGGTGTTCCATCCAGCCAAAGTCACTGGCACAGTGGAGCCCAGCCTAACTCTGCATCTGAGAGGAGCCTTCCTGTTTAAGTGGAGTTGACAGCATTTTGGCAAAGAAGTTGAGGTTTTCTTTTTGGATCTTGCAGAAGAAGAGCAAGTTTTGCCAAAGCAGCTCTGCCCCGGGCAAGCTGTATTTGACTAACACAGCTCTTGCAAAGGCTGGAGCTGCCTCTGGGCTTGCTGAGGGGGGCAAGTCTCCTGATAGGTTTGAAATTTTGGACCCCTGAGATAATCTGGACATCTGTCTCCCTCTAGAAATGAGCTGGCCTTTCATAATGGGAATAGAGCCCTGGATGGTAGATGGAGGAACCTAGAATGCAAAATTGCCAGCCCTGCATTCTCTTCCTTAAGGGAAACAGGTGTCTCAAAGGTTTGTCCTTAACACTTGTCATTTGGGGAAAGACAATTACACTTCTCTGCTTGGGACGAAGGGGTGCTTTCGTGGGAATGATCAAGAGCTTAGCTAAAGCTATTAAGAAGAAGGAAAATGGAACTTTGACTTCCATGTTTCTCTGTTTAACTGGGGAATCTGCCTTTGAATTCAGTCCCTGGTGGTTCTCATTCTTAAACACTGCTATGCAATAAAACCGTTGGCGATTTCCACTGAGACATGTGTAAGCCTATATAAGCAAATGTGATCATTAAATGATACACACACTGAATATTGATCAAGGAATTAGAAGATTTTTCGAGATGGCAGCCTGGAAAGTTAAAATGTCAATTCTGAGCAAATTATAAGTAGCTAGGAATGAATAACATACAAATATATGCAACAGCAACTCAATTTAAACATATTAGCAGAGGGTGGGCACACAAATTAGAAATGAGCTTTGTTTTAAACATGAAAAATTTTAAAATACTTAGATTAATCAAAACATATTGTATTGGCAAAATATGACATTTGGCCAGACTGCTGTACTGGACTCATAGAAACATTTTCGTTCTGTGACATATCCTTGTGATCTAGTTTTAAAAGGCTGAAGAAACATGCTTGACATTTCTGATTTTAGCAAAATAACATAGTGTGTTACTAATGTTATTGATAATTCATTTGGATATTAATCATCTAAGAGTCAATTTCAAGCATTATATGTGACTCATATATATGTGAAAGGGGGAATTTTCCTGTAGCACTCAGGTCTACAGGCTCTTGCAGTGGCTGATGGATATGACAAATTATTACTTTAGAGGGTTGTTTAGCAACTGCATAGAAACAAGTCCAGCATACTTCTCTGTAAAAATCATAATTGGGTATCTCTGGATAGTGTAAGAAGTGTAAATTGCAATCATAACAACAGATACATGTTAAAAATTAAGACTCATTCATTTTGGGGACTGCTGAATGAGTTTGGGGAGCTTTTCATTTTGGGGACCTTTTTCAGGGTAGCTCCCATTCATGTCAAAGGACTCATCCCTGGAGCACTAAATTAAAATACTCTTAGTTGCTCTCTCTTACAAAAGGATGAAAATTACAAATGTGTGCACATCTCATCATTTCTATGGATGATAGAGTCATTCCTTATTCTAGGATTAATTTTGGGGCTTTCCTGGTGGCTCAGATGGTAAAGAATCTGTCTGCAATGCAGGAGGCCTGGGTTCGATTCCTGGGTCGAGAAGATCCCCTGGAAAAGGGCATGGCAACACACTCCAGTATTCTTGCCTGGGGAATTCCATGGACAGAGGAGCCTGGTGGGTTAGAGCCCATGGGGTCGCCAAGAGTTGGACACAACTGAGTGACTAGCATACTTATGTCCTGGGCAGAGAGGGTATCGTTGGGTCTTCTCTCCAAGTCTTCTGCTTTAGATTTTTGGATGGGGTTAGATTTAAGACACAGAAAGCCTTCCTTTGTATGAACCCTTTGCTTCATGTATACATGTAGTATATCTTGTCTTCTCTGTGTGCTCTGAACACTGAAACTTCTCTCCTGGTGCACCCTTAGGTCTAATCCCTACTTTGGTCCATGGGGCACTCTTTGGTATCTTTCTAGAGTTTAGAGGGGTTGTTTCTCAACTTTTTGTTTACTATCACTACCAGCCTTCCCCACAAAAGTCATTTTTTGTGTGTGCATATTGCTCAGACCCAACCAGATTGAAACCTCCATTCAGGGGAATGTATCTCTTTTTTTCAATTTATTTTCCCCATAGTTCTCCTGTGGTACTCTTAACAGTTTTCAGCCTGTAAGGGTTTCTTAATAAATATCTGCTAATCAATACATGCTTACTGAACACCTGCCATAGGTCCTGTCTGACGGGTTAGGGAGGCACTGCTGATTAAATGTATATATGGAATGAATATGGAAAATCAGATTTTCTAGAATGTCACTGTTAGAAAGTCTTGGATATTCAAAGGTTCTGTTTTACAAAGGAGGACACTGAGGCTCAAGAAGGTCATTGGATTTGCCCAAGGTCACTTAGCAAGTTATTAGCAGAGTTAAAGAGTTCTGCCTCTTAGTCTAATATTTGTCTATTTCATACTAGGACACTTGCATATTGCTATGGTATCTTTGGTCTGACGTTTTATTAAGATATTGACATTTTTAGTAATCTGGGAAAAGACATTATTTTAATACTTTTCACGTGTCTATCTCAGGCAGAGAGAGAGAGAGTGAGGGCATTTTGAGACATGAGAAACCCAGTTTTTCTAGTGTGCATGTATCAAGAAGCAGTGTTTAGCGCTACAATTCAGAATCACCCTGACCTGAAAGGGGCAACTGTGAAGCATGGATTCCTTGTGCTGGGAAATGAGACTGGAGATGATCTGTCAGTGAAACAGTAGCGCAGAGGGCTTTCTGCAAGCTTTAGATTACACGCTTTCTAAGTTTTCTTCCACATAGGTCAGGATGACATGACCAGCAACAAACCAACTCTTAAAAGCTGGTAGAATGCGGTCCATCTGCTAGGACCAGCAGCTCATACTCCAGGGCCACTGGAAGGGTTCTGAACAACCTGCCCAGCTGTGGGTGGCAGCCCTGTGACGTGTCCTGATGGGAACCTCTGAGAGGGCCATGGGCTCCAGCCGGGCTTGCCCTCGAGAGGCTGACTGACTTCAGCTGTGGCGAGAAGCTATGGGATGACATTTTCCACCAAAGCCTGGAGATTCAAATCACGACCACCATCTGGTCTAATGGATATGGGGATGCAGCTCCTTTTCTCTTCTTGCAGAGATGGAAGCTTACCTTTCTAGAGAAAGGCAGCAACAAGGACCCAGCCATTTCACCCTTTCTATCCAATGACTTTAGTTGTATGAAAGCCAAATAATGATGCTTTCTTTTCTTTTACAGGACCATATTTTGAAGGAAGAAAATCTGAAGGATAGAGAATATTTAAACTCCTTTCTTAGGAACTTTGATATATTGGTAGCATTTCCTTGTCAGAGTTCTGTTTTGCTTTAACATTTTAAATATTTTGTTAATTCTTGAACAATGTGCGGCTTTAGAGGCACTGACTCCTGTGCAGTTAAAAATTCACATATACGTTTATACTTAGCCCTTGTACCCATGGTTCCTCTTTACCCTCAGTTCCATATCTGTGGATTCAACCAACCTCTGAGCAGAACTGTCATATTTACTACCAGAAAAAAAATCCCTGTATTAGTGGACCTGTGCCATTCAAACCCATGCTGTTCAAGAGTCAACTGTACCAGTTTTTCCTGGAGTAAGTTTTACAATGCATTTCTCAGTCATTTTATGTATAATCATGTGCTATAACGATGACGTTTGAAAAGTAGAAGAGCAGAACTATTTGAGTACAAGAATTGTTTGAGAGAAAGGCTGTGGTGTTTGGTTCTGCGTGTGTGTGTGTGCGCGTGCATGTGCGTGCTGCGGGATCACGTGACACAATTAGAGAAGACTGAGCAAACTACCTAAGCCAGCTTCTTATTTTTGAGCACCCTGATGAAAACCATTCCAAAAAGATCATTTTTCACTCGGGGGAAAAAAGGATCTCTGCGTCTTTATCAACCCTCTATCCAGAGATCAGATAGAAGTGCATACTTTCTTTTTACATGGTAAGAAGTAGAGCGATTTATTCCTTCTGATCACATAGGTATGCTCTCAATTTTGTATTACCTTTTATACCCCTTATATGTGCCAGCCATTCTGCAAATCTGTTCCGTGGTATCCACATTCTGTTTACAAATCAGCTAATAAAATGCAGGTGATTTCAGACAATTTAAATTTAGCTTATGTATTAGCTGGCATTTTCCAATACCTCTACCTACTCTGAAAACCATGTACTATTTAGTATGAATTAAATAAACCACAGTCATATTCATGAGCCCACCCACAGCAGAGTTTAGGAGAGAAAAAAGCTACTTAAGGAAAAAACATCCCTATAAACTATTTTTAGGTTATTAGTCACAAATGATCAACTCTTTGCTAATTTTCAGATCTTTAAATTACTGATCTGAGAGTTCATATTTTATTTATTTCTACCCCTTAAAAACACCTTGTGAGAACAATCCCTGACCAAGACTTCCAATTGTGAAAATGATTCTGAGTCTACTTTTACTTCTGACTGATTACGTATATGTTATGGTGCAGAAGGTTTCTTTAGAATTGAATAGGTTAAAAATGACTTCAGGGACGTGATCACAGAGCTTCAGGACAAATCTCACATACTGAGTACAGACGTTTTTAAAACTTAGTTTTACAGATGAGAAGACACTTATGGAGGTTCAAGCCCCTGCCTTCTGGCTAGTAACTGCAGAACAAGGCCCCTGCCTCGAGGGCCCTTTAAGAAACAGGAACATCCGGATGCCCATCATTTCCTCCCGTGTGTGCTGATGGTAGTAGCCTTCACCATGTAAACCCAAGTAAGTAAATGCTATTTCGAGACCACTGCTATTTTCAAAATGTGAGTATTACTCATTTTAACCTTTTCTTTTTTCACAACCATTCTGCACGGGACAACTGTCTTGATTCGAGTGAGCATTTAAAAAAATACACTCGTTCATGCTTTATCATCAAAGGTCCCATTTCTATTCTCATGAGTTGAAAGTCAGCAGAGCTGTATTAAGAAACTGTTGTAAACCTGAGAATTATAAGTGAAAATTTATATTTATATATATATATATATATATATATTTGGTACTTGCAAATGAAGAGCTATACTGCCTATTAACCTGTTCAGTAGGGCAAGTCAAGAGACTTCTTATATGGCTCAGATGTGGAAAGAGGGGGGGTGTGGGTTGAAAAAGCTATTTTGCATTGCTTCTTTTATGAGTCAGAATCTGATTCAGTGTAATATTAGAAGGGGAGTCTTGATTCAAGAAAACCACTGAAAGACAGGGTGCAAGTCAAGGCTTCCAAGTTGAGAGAAGGCTCCTGAACATCTGTTCTGGCGTGCCTGACAGGGTGTGGTACACACCCCACTTCACTCCATGCTGGTTGCCACATCCCACAGATGTAAAGGACCAAAGGAACAAAATGGTTTTCTTACAGAAAAAAAAAAGAATCTAACAGAGCAAAGCTCTTATCAGGCTTTACTGGAGCTTTTCTAAGCCTATCAGAAAATTCTCTCCCTCAAAAAGTTCTTCACTTCTCCAGAAAAGGCGTGGGGGGAGGGTCTGAGACTGACCCTCTGGCAGCCTTGAGTGACAGCCCTTCTTCCTTGCTGGGAAATGGACGTGGCACTGAATCTGCCACCCATTTCTAATAGGATCTATCTGCCAAGCAGCTATGGCAACTGTCAAAATCACAACCTATGAGATTTCCTGTACTTGGTCCTATAGGATAGATATCCTACTAGGAAAATAAGTAGTAATTCAGAAAGTTCTAGATTAAGCACAGGCAAACAAGTTTCTGTATTACTATACTCTCCGAGTTTTGAACTACTCCTCGAAGGCTACCCAGGAGACAAGGGTGTTGGGTAGATGAGGAGGGTATGCAGAGTTTCCTAAACGTATCTGGCCACAAAGTCCTTTTCTTGAGGAGCATTTCAAAAGCCTAGGCCAAGAAATGACAAACTGGCTCACAGGCCAGTTTCCTGCTTTTGTAAACAAGTTTTAGGGGAATACAGCTACACTTGTTCATTTACTTATTGTCTGTTGCCGCTTTAGCATTACTGCAGAGCGGAGAGCTGATACAGATCGTGTGGCTTGAGAAGCCTAAATATTTACTATCTGGTCTTTCATGAAAAATTTGCTGACTCCTTAGACTCCTATGGAACCCACTTTGGGAAACGTCAATTCCTAAGGGTAAAACCACTAGAGTAAGGTACACAGTACAAATATCACAGGCAGGTTTATATTCCATATAGCTTATCTATCTTGTGCAATAAAACAAAGATTTCATTTCATGAAACATTTCTCAGCCTCTTCCCCGCTCCTCTCCTTGGACATCGGTGAGCATCGTAGTTAGGAGTAAGGTGTTTGCTCTCTGTCCATGTAAACAATGAACACCATAAGACACCATTAATCCATTTCTGTATGATTCTCCAGCCATTTGCACCCACACTCCGATAGTATCAAAAGAGGTTTCCTTACTTGACTGGTTCCCATGACTCCCGCTCAAAGCCCCTGTGAATGGATTGTGCAATTGAGGACTCCATCAAATCCACATATCTAACCACAAGTGGGGCAAACAGGTCTTGCAGGTGTCTGTGAAATTTTCCATTGCACAAATTATCTAGAACAGATAAGCAAAAGCTCAGTAAGAATCCACAGTAGCTTTTTCAGCGTACAATGATGACGTAGAGAGGACTGTTTTCTCTTTTAAATATACTGCTTCTTAAAAAGCCAGAAAGGAGGAGGAAGAGGACAAGGACGAGGAGGAGGATAGGAAGGAGGAGAAGAAGCAAGGCAAACGGTACATGAATGGCATCATGCTTCAATCTGCGTGGAAGGATAACGGAATTCAAAAACCTTTTACTCATTTGTGTCACTCTCCAGGAAAGGGAAAAAAAGAATGCCCCCTTAAAGAACAACAAAAGCAAAAAGTGATACTTTTTTTTTTTCCTTTAGGTTTTCTTTGTGCCTGCTCCCTTTTCCCCCTTATGTTACCAGGAAGAAAGAATTCTGTATCCCTTCTTCCCTTCATCATTCTGAGGAGGATGGTGTACTTTATGGCTATGTGGTGCTCTAAGACACTCTGAAACACTTAGGTGTTACTTAGCTTGAAATTGTTTTCCATCCAGGAAGCATCTTTTGATTAAAAATTCAAAATGTGTAGAGCTGAAGTTAATTAGCTTGTTAAAGAGCAAATAAAACACACGGGCATGGGCACCCCTTTCTCACTGAGCTTGGGTTTTTCTGCCTAGTGAGGAAAGGGCTTCCCTGCAACAGGATGCTTGCTGGGAGAAAGGGAATTTTATCAGCTGTAACCTTTTTTTTTTTTTTCTTTAAAGTAATCATAAAACTCGGAAGAGCTGTTTCCAACATGTAGCCTGCCTGGGATAAACACATTTCAGTCATCAGTTATCTGCACACTACTTAAGAAAGACAAACAGTCAAAGATGATACATACAATCAGTCCGGAGAAAATCATTCAGCAGCTGAAACAGTGGGAAACTGTCCCACGTGTCTGGAGGCTGCACTTCCAACGCTGCATCCATGTCCACTGCAAAGAGTGACAGGAACGTCTCGGCATGTTCCACCATCAAGTCTGACCACCATGCGAAGGCCTTTGAGATGTGGCAGAAAAACAACAGACAAAGAGGTCATGAGCTTTTTGTCTCCGACCTAAGATGTGAAGTCAAGCCCTGGCTGTTAAAGACTGATTGTGCATCCAGCAGGGTTTGGTAATTTTATTGTAAAGAGAACAGCACTTTTGGATATAGCTGGGCCTCTATGTGGTCCAGGGCAATGTTTTTCATGATTCCAGGCCTGCTTTAGAAATCTGCAGCTGAAGAAATGACAGGCACAGAACTTCTGTTCAATTTACAATAACTCAGTACCTTTTGAGTCATGCTCTTTATCGCTCTTGTTGACTAGTTCTTGCTCTAAAGTATTAGAATTTGGGAGTTTCTTCACTGTGTTTATGGGTTTTCTGCTGGTCTAACTTGAAAATTGGTAATTATTGTTTATTATCTCTACGCATCTGGGGCTTAATTGTCTGTGGTTTCATACAAGCTCAGCAACTCACATTTTCCCTACATGTTAGAAATGTTACTCCTATTTCATACCAAGGCAAAGGAAACCATTGTTGTATTGTCACGAAACTTTTGAGTTGAAATCTCTTTAAGCAGGGAGCCTCTGGTTTTGCATCCTGTCTATAGGAAAGATCAGGCTTTAACCTAGGAGACACTCAGTAAGATTAGGACTTACTTTTCTGAGGGTTGGACACATATGTACATTGAAAACCAAAAATATCAGTGAAGTAACTCATTATCATGCACATGGGTCCTTGGAAATCATTGTGCAGGGTCTCAGAGGTGACATTCACATCAGATGGGCCAGATGTGAATGCAATTCAAAGGCATGCATGCATGTTGACTAATCATTTCTGGCAGGGAGCATGCAGAATGAGTGGCAGTGTCAACAGGCCCCCCTTTTATCCCCTTTTGCTGATTTCAAAGAGAGCAGAAAAACAAAAACAATTTGCCAGCCCTTTTTATTCCCCTACCTCCCCACCCGGTGCCATAAAGTATTTACATGGGAAACACTTTCCAGAGCATTCATCGAAAAAAAGATGGGAAGGCATTTCAAAACATGAAAGATGATTATGGAAATAATTCCATAAATAAAAGAGTTTGTTCAGTGGCCAAGCTCTTCTGTGATCTCTTAGTTATCTGGGGATATTCTAACAGCCACCAGGAGGCAGAACAGGGGTCCACCTCTCTTCTTTCATGAGATTTCATTTTACTTACTTCTCCTTTATCAACATGTGGCTGGTTTGCAAATTAAATGGAAAAAATCAAGTCATGGACCATTCTGCAAGGGCAGCTTGGCTGGAAATAAGACACCTGCTGTTTCCATTTTGACTTACAGTAAAACCTCAGTGATTCAGAGTAAGGGAAGAGAAGAGATGCTAGTCTGTCAGCAAAAAACCTCAATTACTGGGCTTTCTAAAAAAAGAATGATCATTTAGCCGCTTTTCAAAGCAGTGTATACATGGGAGCCCAAGTACAATGTATTCATTGATTGGCTATCGCTTAAGCGTATGGTAAACTTAAAAGTATTTTTAAAATTTCAAATAATTGTAGATAAATTGACCTATAAATTGAAGTAAAAGAGATGGGAGCTTTAATTTCATAGATCCTGGGATAAAACTTGGAAGAAAAGCCTTTAGAATTTCTAGAGAAAGTTGAGATGGTGTCAGACATTTTACTGAAGAGAAATTAAAAGAGCCACATCCGAAGTTGAGTTGTCACAAATTAGGAGGAACTGGGTCTGAATCGATGAGATTTTACTGCAGTTTTACCACCTGAGGATGAGAGCCCTGGGGTTTGGGGCTTGTTCCACTGACTACCTGGCTAAATCCAGCCAAGGGAGAAACCCTCCACTCCTCCCCCAGAGCTCTCCTAGCCATCTGCCTTCTAGGCAGAGACCTTCTAAACATTCAAACTTGCTAAAGTTCCACTGCTGCCACCCAACCCTATGTGGAGGGCTGATTCTCATCAGTCCTGATGGAGGATACTGGCAATAATCACAAAGGCATACCAAACACTGGCTGGTACTTATGCTTTAGTTATTTGTTTCACTTTACATCTTAAGGGTGAGTCCAAAAAAATAGTAACTGGGGAGACTGAAATGCCTTCCCAGACACAACTTTGCTCTAGGATGACAAGAAAAAAGAAACAAAAACACAAAATGAAGCAAAACAAAAACTAATCCTAAATGCCTAAAATAAAAATTTTCTCAGACCAACCTCATACCTGGTTCTTACCAGCTTTATTGAAAAGTTGCAAACCAGAGGCCTTAAGAAGCACCCATTTTTACTCTCTACAGAAAATTTAGTCCCTTGTTAGAATCTGAGAAATTATCTACAGTTGTTATATTAATAATCATATAGATTGGCAGCCTTTGAAGAACAATGACTACTGCGGTATGAATTATTACCATTAATATCTGGCAGAGAAACCTGGTATTCTAGCGAAGGAAGAGAGATTAAATAGGGGATTGTTGCAGAAGTGAAGTCCAAGTTTATTTTTCTATACCCACAGTAATTCTTTCAGAACCTCATAATCAAACCTGACTCACTAAGAAGGAGAAAAAGATTCAGGCGAGAGCAGTAATCACCAAAAAAGCCATTTCTTAATTTTAATCAAATGAACAGAGTCTGTGAACCTGGACTGGGCAAGGCAAAGGTTTAAAACAAAACAACAACGACATCTATATTTACTTTAAACTTGCTCATACAGGCGAATGCTATTTTTGTACATGTCTATGGGTGTCTAAAATCTTCAGAAATCTTTTCCAAAGACAAGAAGGAGTTGTACTTTGGTTTCTAGATACTTACCCAGCGTTTTTCATTATTTAAAGGCAAAGATGTATACTTTAGGGGTATGGTCAACCACACTGAACACACTATATTTTCTACACAAACTACATGTATATATGTACCCCTATGTGTACCACAATACATATATACATATACATACGTATACATAGAGAGAGAGATTGGGAAAGTGAAGTTAACAGCACATGAAGGTATAATTCCTGTGTGTGTGCAGGTGTGTATATGCACATAACTTAGGCTCTGAGAGCAGAATTATGTTGTAATTTAGAGATTCGGGTGATAACTGCTACCATATACTACATGTGTGTGTGCACATGACAATATTCTTAGCTGGTGGGGGTTGTGTTTTCTCCTGAAATATTTAATTACTTTATATTGGAATTCAAAGTAGTTTTAAGGATTATTGACTTCTGTGGGGGAGGCGATCCCATTTGTCACTTTTATTAGTGTGGTGCCACCAAACAGCATGACTGCTAAGGTCCAGCTAAGATTCATGTTTAGGACTTACTTTCTAGAGTTCACTGGGCATCTAGAGAAGATGGCGGTGAGTATTGGTCAGTAGGAGAAAAATCTAATCCTTCATCCTTTTGGCAGCAAAACCTCATCCTCTCATCCTCAGTGTGCCAGGGCAAATTTTACTTCTTTGGTTGCAGTCAAGGGTCTCTTGACCACGTGTTACCCTGAAATCAGCTGGACAGTTTAAAAAAATCACCAGGGCTGAGGGAAATGCCTCTGTGCTCATAGATGGGTGATTTTTGATCAACTGAGTAATGAGGTTTTGTGATTGGGTGAAAGGACTGATTTTGGAAATCTCTACATTTATCAAAAAGCAAACTGGGCCTCTGAATTCCGAAGTATGCCAAAGTTTTCATTTCTCACTTCTGAAGTCAGTAAATGAGAATAGAACTGAATTTATTTCTGCCCTATTTATGAGTGGCTTTTGAACACGTAAGATTAAAATATTTTTGTGATGATGGTTATGAGGGTGGTTTAAGATGGTGATTAGTACTGAGTGAAGAAGGGCTTTTTGGAAAACTGGGGAAAAGAGGCTTCTTTGGAATATCAACTTCTCTTTGGTACCACTTGTGAGTCATTTGGGAAAATGTTCTCCTTTCTCAGACTGCAGTAGCCTCAGAAAATAACTTGATTAAATCAAGCATATGTGTCCATTTCCTTCTTCAATCATTCACTGAAAGAAAGCCATCTGCTTTGTATCCATGTCTTCAAAAATCTGGTCTGAAATATTGGGAAAAGCCTCAACACCCAAATCAGGAAAGGACTGGCCAGACCCCTCCATGCCTCTGGGGATGACTCTGTAGATACCCAGAAAGAACATACTTACCATCACAATGAACCCCAGGTGCCCCCATCTGAAAAGAACATCACGTAGGATAGAGTAGAATAAAAACTCTAGCCCAACTTAATTTTCTGTTTGAAGGTGTCTGCATTTGGAGGGTGTTGGCGTGGCCCCTCTTCTCAGTCCTGGCTGTGCATTTGCTGGGTGTTGCCGGAGTTAGTTGTACCTACCTCAAGGGGTCTTCACCCCATTCTCAGTGAGGGTTTGGGGGACATCATGATTCATTGGCACTCTCTCTATATATAAATACTGTATATATGGTTCACATACAGACAGCTGTAGAGGAAGATTAGTATTACTCTGGCTAGCTACTGGTGACTAGGCTCGGGACTCATCTGCAGGGATGAAGGTAAGTACAGACGGACAGAGGAGCTACAACACGCTAAGGGGACAGAGTCAAGGCAGCTAGGAGGCGTGTGTTGGGATGTAACCGCAGTCATGGTTAAGTATTATCAATTGCTTCATGCACGCACAAGAGAATCACCCACATTGACCCTGCCGTGGAAGGCCACCCATTTCACAAGCAGTCCACTGGAAATTGCTGTTACATTCCTTGGGTCAGTGTTAGGAAGCAGGGGCACTGGGAAAAGTCCCATTAGAAGACATGGTACTGGAAGGGCATGCACAGACTATGACAGCAGGTGGCTGACTCACTCATTTGGGTCACATACCTCTTTCCCCTGCCACGATCAGCCAAGATTGAGTGGAAGAGTAGAAAAACAGGGAGGAAATTTAAATATGCAATCAGGCATTAGTTGGGATGACTGTCTTTATGGTGTATTACTTAACTATACTGTTGATTTTCATTTACTCATGGGAATTAGCATTTTAGGTGCCTTTGACATTACTTTTATTGATGCCCTCTTTTCCCCCTTGTAGATCTGATTGGAGGGGAAGAGTGAGCATGAGTGAGGTTTTTTTACATAGGCGATTTTCAGAGAAATGCTTTTAAATCTCAGTTTTGAAACAAGCAGTGGTGTAACAGTTTGATCATAATGAAATCTTGGAATCTTTTCTTGGAAGGGTTGGGTTGTTTAAGTCCCTACAGGTTTGGGATTGAATTAGCCTCTAAATCCCTCAGTGTATAATTATCAAAATAATAATTTTGACAGCGGCTTGTTAAAAAAAAAAAAGTAAGCTGTATTTATTTAGATGTAGGTTGGAGAATCAACAAGTTGAACAACACAGAATAATTTGTTTCTGTCACTGAGTTTAGCAACCCAGGTCATCTGAGATTAACAAATGAAGACTCTAGGGTGAGCAGACTAAGTTACGGAGATAAATTCAAAAAGACGGCTCTCAATCCACACACCAAATAAAATAAATCAAAACAACAGTGGTAGCAACAGAAACAGCCACAAAAGACCAAAAAGTATTTCATATGTTCCTGACAATAACCATATGCTGCTTGAATAATTATCTCAAAGATATACTCACCTCTTTGGCTTGTTGCTAGAAACATCTGAAAACTCAAGCTGAAATGTACATCACACAACCCACTTTTTGGCTGTTTTAAACAACCCTGTAAAGGATCCTCCTTGCAAAATTGCCACTTTCATTCGCATTACAAGGTCAGTTAAAAGAAAATGGGAGTTAAGACATTGTATTCACAAAGTTGCCAGTAGAATCAGTCGTGCAGCGTCTTCTGAGGAACGAGAGACCCTGCCCCCCGGCGCCTGCTTACCTCTGCGTGGTGCTCTTCGTTCTGCTGAAGAACTTCAATGACTAGTTCAGCAAGACGTATTGTATCTTCCAGCTTTTTGGCAGGAGTGATTAACCGGCCTACATTTTCTGTAGTACAAGAATTTGTGTTAAAATTCAGCGAAAGTGGTGGGCTAATTTTGTGGCCATTAGAACTAGTGGATAAGAAATTCCAAAGATTATCCCTTTTTACTTTTTTTTAGGTTTCATGCAAATGTTAAATGCCACATAATTAGTAGTGAGCAAACCAGAAAGCCATTTTATTATTATTATCACCATCATTATTATAATACATACTAAGAAAAAGCAGTGCTCCAGCTTCCAATTTGCTTATTAAAGCTGTATGAAGACTATGACAGCCCATTACAAATTTAGCGACATTTTGTACACATGTTCTTTAAAGACAGCATAAATGGACTATTGTATATCCTTCTCTAGGCGGTGTTTGTGCTACCTGAGGTGGGATGATGTAACAGAAGCTTAGTCATGATTGCTGCTCCATCTATTTCCTGGCTTTGTCCCTAAACAATACGATAGCACTGTTTTTCATTCAAGGTCGGCATGTTTAACAGGTATTGGAATGTTCATTTTAAAAAAGCAGACTTAAAGGTCTAGCTGTTTTAAGTTGTCCAGGGAGGAGACTGAGAATTAATGGACGTTCCTGGGCCATTAGATAGAAGGCAGGATAGAATTTTTAAAAGAACATAGGGTGTAGAGTATTGGATGAAGCGGCTTGTTCACTGGTTGGTACAAGTGAAATTTTATCAGTGAGATGGCAACAATGCGTTTTAGGTTCTACTGTATTGAAAGGGCTTTTATTGGACTTAAGAACAAACTGATCCCTGGTTTCCAAACTCTGGTTTTCATTTTATCCTTTATAGACTAAATTCATGAATGTCTGGCAATGTTATTATGTTACAAAGAACTGTATTTTTTTTTTCCTGTTGGGGTGGGGCAAAGAGTAATATTTGAAACCAAGATTTCCTAAGCCAATGAAATGACCTGAATTCAACCAGTCTAAACTCACAGGTGAACTTGTAGTTTGTGCTTAGACCCCTTCAAATCTTGAAGCCTGAGTCATCTATAGCCCATGGTGTGTAACAGCAGTGTGTATCAGCAATTAGGATCCTTTCGGAGAAGGCAATGGCACCCCACCCCAGTACTCTTGCCTGGAAAATCCCATGGACAGAGGAGCCTGGTGGGCTGCAGTCCATGGGGTCACAACTGAGGGACTTCACTTTCACTTTTCACTTTCATGCATTGGAGAAGGAAATGGCAACCCACTCCAGTGTTCTTGCCTGGAGAATCCCAGGGACGGTGGAGCCTGGTGGGCTGCCGTCTATGGGGTCGCACAGAGTTGGACACGACTGAAGCGACTTAGCAGCAGCAGCAGCAGCAGCAGCTCTTGCCTGGAAAATCCCTTGGATGGAGGAGCCTGGTAGGCTGCAGTACATGCGGTCGCTAAGAGTCAGACATGACTGAGCGACTTCACTTTCACTTTTCACTTGCATGCATTGGAGAAGGAAATGGCAACCCACTCCAGTGTTCTTGCCTGGAGAGTCCCAGGGACGGAGGAGCCTGGTGGGCGGCCGTCTATGGGGTCGCACAGAGTCATACACGACTGAAGCAACTTAGCAGCAGCAGCAGCACAATTCCACAAGGAGGGTATTCATGTGCACAAAAGGACTGCTGAAAGTTATTTCAATCTCCTCATCTGAAGCAGATATGCTGTGACTTCAGGGTTTCACTTGCCAGAGAAGGTAACTGAATGCTTCACAGGAAGGGCTGCTGTGCTGCTGCTAGTTGGTTGTGTGTGTTTGTCGGGCGAGTGGTAAACAAAATGGTAGGAGGTGGCTAATTTAATAAGAAGAGAAACAAACAGCTTCTCATAATATGCTAATTTTTTGTGCATTTGTTATATAGGTGATGAACATGGAAGATGATTAATAACGTAGGATTTAACAACAAGAAAGAAAAATTCTGTGAAACACTATGCAAAAAAGAGTGGTCCAGCCAATGGGAACTATGAACGATGGCTGGGGTTGGTCAGATAATCGAGGTGGTGCAAGTTTCACTCTAACAAGGCCTGATGACTGGTGTGAAAATGAGCTTTCTGGAATCAGGCCAACAGAATGCTCCATTGTCTCTGCCAGGTTCAGGTGGAAGTGTGGCTGCATAGAAGATGGGGGTTTGAAGGTGGGAGCTGGGGGGAAATAAATCTGCAGATTAGGCAGAGAGTCTCCACCACCCAGATAAGGTAATGTGCACAGCTCAGGGGCTGACGGTTCACTGCCTGGTCCACAGCAACAATACCTGGAGAAAGACTGAGTGACGGGTTTGATACCTGTGCTTCTGGGGTGCCTGGTCTGTTTGTAATTTCACAAATGGACTATCATAATTTCATTAGTAGACTTTCAAGCGTTTCTAACAAACATACTGTGTATATATGTTGAGGTAATATGTGTAGAGTGAGGTATTTGCATTTCGATAGTAAATATGCACAGGCTACTTTTTTGTTAGTTGATATTCACATTTACACATCAATTTGCAAATTCCTCATCCTATGCTTATTACCTATTCGACACATACACCCACATACACACATCACACACTTACATACATTTTCTAGTAACCAGACAAGCCTGCACGTTAATACAAATCTGCAGGAAATCCCACTTGGGGCACATCTTTGAAATCTCTTACTCACAAAATAGAGAATACTATCCTTTTGGGCAGAACACTTACCGAATCTAGGGAAATTCTAGATGTCCATGACACACGATGCAGTAATGGAAATCATTCCCATCAATATTTTTATGTACTTTTATTTCAAAGATGTAAATGATTTTTGTGTTGGGAGAAATCCAAGATGCGTAAGCTAGGATCACCTGAAGATTTGTTTTAATATGCAGTGCTCTGAGATTGACTACCATATATATCAATAGATACACATAAAGTGTACATGTGCACACAATCTTTCTGTGAGTGTGTACACTTGTACGCAAATATGTGTATGCCTGATGTATATATACAGACAGTATGTTTAATAAAATCTTTTGCAATTTTGCTTTAACCTGCAACCATTTCATGTAAGTAGGTTACATATGCTTGAATCTAGAATATTTGATCTTTCAATGGGCCCATATAGCCAGACTTTCATTTATTATTAATTAGCTACAATTCCATTATCTGTAGATCAAGCTACTATATTGAGACACGACTTTATTTTCCTCTCACTTGCATTGTTGACTCACTAGTTAGTAAAAATGGTACTAAAATCAACTTGTTTAAGATGTTGTCTTTAAAGAAAATATTGTGCAAAATCCTGTAGCCCCTCTTCCATCCCCCCAACAGAGATTAAGGAGAAATTTGTGCTTAGAAATGATTTTTTTTTTGGGTCATGTCTGCTGTCTGCAATATCTGGAAACATACTGCCATATTCCTATCACCCAATCTTGTACTAGCTGGAGCACTGACAAAGGGGAACTAAAAATACAATATACTTAGTAAACATTTCATACAACAGAATTGAAGCTCATAACATAGAAAAAAAATCATCATGCAAAATGTTATGCAACAATGTTATTTTGTGCTGACACTGAGATTTGAAAATGTTGCATATGTCAGACAGAGCTAGACAAAAAAAAAATGTGGACATTTGGAAATAATGCTCTCTTTTCAAGTCTCTCAAAACCTACGGTGTCAAACTTGAGAGTCTGAGCCTCAGGTTAGTATGCTAAAGAAAATTTCCAGAGAGATGAACAGAAAAGCAAACTAAACTAGAAAGCTGTCGCATAAAGGAAACGTAAAAGTTTACAGTACTTGGTTTTGGCCTAGGCATGCCTTTGAGCCTCTGATATAACATGCTGGTCTGCGTTTGGGTGGGTGGAGGAGGCCCAGGAGGTGGCGGGGGAGCTGCTCGGGTAGGTGAGGAGAGATGGTTAAAAAAAAAAAAAAAAAGTAAAGAGACAAAGTGACTATCACAAAGGTGACAAGTAAGATGACAAACTCTGAAAAGAACAACCAAACAAGCAAAAATGATCACACACGAATGGAGAGCTGCTGCTTTCCTGACGTGACTGCAGCGTTACAGAGGTGTGACGCTGCCTGACGAGGGACGAGACTCTTACCACCGTACTGAGACACTCCGAGGCGGAATGCCTTCATCCGGATGGGAACACATGGATGATGGTGGTGGTACCACTGACCGAAAGAAGATAGACTTTTTGTACAGTAAAGCACACCTAAATGTTAACAGCTGCTTCCTCCTTCCAGATGACCAGAAATAGCACTTGATGTCAACATAGCTGGGGGATATGACTTCTCATCTTCACGAGGCTACTTAATTTCCTATGGAAACTTCTCCCCTCTATGTAAGCCTCTCCAGGCTTCAGCTTCTTCCTCTATAAACTGAGAATATTAACATCTTCTTTTTGTATACCTTGAGGGGTTGCCAAGAACAGCAAAGAAAACAATGCATGGGATGGATCTCTGTAAAGCTTCAGGTGCCTACAAATCTTCACTGTTGTCTCCCACGTGGTGGGAAGGCAGGAATTAATTGCTTTGCAAAAGCAGATGAAGGGCCATTATTAGTTCAGTTGAGCTGGGGAATATTCTTGCTCCCTTTGTGGAATTTCAACATGTCAAAATCTGTCATTTTGCGGGAAAAAAAAATGTGTGGGGTATCTGATTGTTTCCAGCTCATTTAATTATTTTCAATTTGGAATTCTCATGACTTTTATATTGTGGGTTGAATCATATATAAAAACTTGCCAGCTTATCAAATATGTTACTTGCTATTCCAAATGTTAGAATACGGTAATCAGCACTTGACCCATCTGTCATGTGGTTTACAATATCAGCACAGCAAACATCCTATAACAATAGCCTCTCCTTCAACACAGGCGCAGAGCACTATCAGCTTCTGCCATTCTCTCTCTTTAATGAGTGTCTCATTAACCTCGGACCTGGTCCTTTCGAATGGTTTTCATTTATAAAGCAAGCTGGATGGTGAGGGGGACATACTACATTGCCAAGTCTGCTTCTTGGTTTGCTTGAATTTTTTCAACTGGGAAAACGAAGTTTACTGCAGGCTTATAGGAAATGGAATTCTAGCAGCAATAATAAAAAATACAAGAAATAAGGATAAATATAATATCCTGGCAAAACCATCTCTTAAAAGCAAAAGTTGATATCATCCTTTTCTTGTGGGATCACCTCAATGTTTGAAATAAAGGACTAAAAAAATATCCTATTCACCAGTCTCCTCTTATTTAAATCTTTTGTTTCGGAAAGATTGTATGTAAATAGACTTGTTAAAAAAATCAGTATTAAATGACAGCTATATAAAGGAAGGCAATTACTAATCTCTTCTTTATAAAAAGGAATTCTATATTTTATGTCTTGTTAAAATCTGCTTTTCTACCTACAGCAGGGCGCAAAGTTGGGAGCATTTTTGGTAACACCTCTTCTGGTTCTCTGAATGAATGTGTATTACCTGAGTGTGCAATTCTTAGGGAAACTCCTCATTTATTCTTTCTCAGATAACAAAACCTGTGTAAACCACTTCATAAGTCACTTTACAAAACAATGAAATGCCCCAGGGCGGATCCATAACCGGCAAGGCAGCAGATACATGTTTCAGCTCAATGGGTCTCAATGAAAATTCGTAAAGGGATTCCCTCCTGCCAACTGTCTGTCCAGAATTCTGACAGTGAGGTTTGCCACCATAGAAAAACAAGCTCCCTATTTTTTTCCCTTCACAGAGCAAAACAAAAACATCATACCTTGGTTTCCAACTTCATTTACCCAATTACCATTGCTCATGTTTACACAATTAAATCTGCTTGGCTTCCAGAGAGGGAGTGAAATGTGACTGCAGAAAAATAAAAAAAAGAATTCCTCTGCAGGCTCAGCTAAGCAAAGGAAGAGAGGCATCCAGGAGCGAGAGATTCTCCAATAGCCCTTAAATAACCTGACCAGCTCTGACTCCAGCAAGCCAGTTAATTGCCAGTTCCAGAAACATCGTATGAGAAATGGATATGGTTGATGGAAAGAACACTTAAAACCAAGTTCCAACCTATTTAAGTTTTGCTGAAGATGCCAGTGTTTGTATTACGTTATTACTGAAAATAACTATCCTGAAGCAATTCACTAGGATTTGGGGGTAGGGTTGGATAAAAGCTAGAGTGGGAAGAGAAAGCCAAACAGATAGCCACAACATGCTTCCCAGAATACACTGCCTACCTAAAACAATGGCTCCACAGAGCACACATTTCAAACAAGGTCATAATTCAATGTAACTTCTTCAGTGGGGCAGGCCATCACGTATACTTGATCCCCTGTATCTTCATCACTCCTTTTCAGAAGATTCCATTTTTAGGGCATATGTTACTAAAGACCAGTAAATCAGTCACGAATTGTTTACTCTTTTTATTAAAGCCATCTTTGACTCCTCCCCATAAGGACATAGGTGGCGTGGCCTGCCCAATCCACCTCTACGGTGCCTTTGATTTTACCTCCCACTGTACGAGATCATGTGGCTATACTCCTGCTGACAGAGTTGATGTTCAACTCACGTCTCATCATCTCCACCTCAACGGTTGCTAAAGACTCCAAACCAGCCTTTAGTTCTTTCCCTCCCTTGTAGTTCATTGCTCACACAGCATTCACAGTGATCTTCATACAGCACACATCTGAACCTATCATACTCTTGCTCAAAAGCCTTTAAGAGATTCCCTACCACGCCATCCTCTAGCCCCAAGAGTTATACCTTCATAACAAAGACTCAACTCTTCTGTTGATACCTCTATTTGAGCTCTTATGGTCCTTGACTAATAGCCAATGATATGCATGTTTGTCTTTCCCTGTACCCAGTGAATTCTGTATTTCTAGGGACTAGTACAGTACCTGGTCCAGAGCAGGAAATCCTCAGTGGATCCAGCCCAATGGTGTGCTTTCATGGAAAACCAAATATTCTGCGGTTGCAATATGCATAAAAACTATACAGGCAACTTTCATCTCTTAGTCAAAGCCCCTGGTTATGGAGCAAATGCATGCAGCTGAATTGCTGAATAGCAAACATTGTTAACTTCTACTTGCAAACCAGAAAACAACTTCAGGTATTTTAATGCAATGAAAAGTGATTTAAGATAATGAAAAATCTTTGTATTCAAGTTAAAATATATTATATCCACAAGAAAGAAATAATGCTATTAAGATATATATATATATATACACACACACACACACACACAAAGATATATATATATAGACACACACACACACATACATACATATACATTTTTTTTTTCCCTCCAATTTGGTATCTTTGTATCCAAGGTCAGGCTTGTCCTTGAGACTGAGCTGTTGTACCTAAGAAAAGTAAACTTAATTCTGGAGAGACACAGTAGTGGACATCTGCTATTCTTGTATGTGCAGTTGCCTTGCTTAGAATTGCCTCTCTTCCACTCTATGCGGCTTTGGTGGAAATGTCAAGCAATGAATCCTAAATAGGAGCAGCCACGTGAGCCAAGCCAGGGCAAGGATAACACTCCAGGTCATCATGGGTATTATGATTGGCTCAGGGACTAACACGTGACCCAAGCCTGGCCAATAAGAGTGTTCTCTGGAACTGTATACAGTTTCATAGAGAGGAAACCTCTTTTTGCCTCACGCCTCAGCATCTGGGATAAAAACCTGGTGCCATCTGTGGCTATTTTGCCCCCAACCCCTGCTATCATGACAATCACATTAAAGAAGACTGTCAGCAGCTGGACAGATCAAGACACACTAAAAGCCTTTATTTCTGAGTCCAATCCCTCCACGCATTTCCTAGCTACACAGGCCAAAAATGACCTTTTCTTGCTTAAGCTATTTACGGTGGTGGTGGTTGTTTTCGAACACTTGCTCTAGTAAGACTACTTATTTCATAGTACTATTAAATATTCACCCAGTCCCCAAATAAACTTTCACTTATATGGTCGTGGGTGCTCTAGGACAGACTCTGGGACATCTGGATGGATGACGAGTAGGCCTTCAACAAGGCCGAGGAACATCCCAGGCAGTTCTCAGGGGATCAGCCCTGGGTGCCCACCACATCCTCCTCCGCCATGTGTCAAGGACCCCAGCCCAGGTGAAATCCCTGTGTGTGGCATTCCTGCAGCATCCTGCATCTCCCTCTACAACACAGTCTCCAGATGAAATCACTCGTTTTATCGCCTGTCCTCTTCCTGAGAAGTTTATTGGGAGCTGCCTGAGGGCAAGGAACCTGGGCTGCTTTTTCTCACGGCTCCCTTCTCTGGTGCCTGACCCAGCTCCTGGAACTCAATGGATATTTAACATATGTAGAACTATATTGTAACATTTTCTTTTGAAATTTATGATAAAGAGATAAATCAGCTGCTTCCTATATAGTTCACTGACATTCAAACCGCAGCCCCTGCCTCAGCGGCTTCATCATCAGTGTGTTAGAAATGCAGATTTCCATGCCCCGCTCTAGACCTAACAAATCAGAATGTACGTTTTAACGAGATCCCCAGAGATCTGTATAAAGATTAAATATTAAGAAGCACTGCTTTCTATTCCATTTCTGAAATCAAATAATATGTCTATATTGTACATTTGGATTTGGGGGTTTCCTTTTAAATAATAATACACCAATAATGACATAATTTTATGTTTATAATAACAAATATAAAACTTTGTTGCTATAGATAGATAGTAAGGAAATGGCAACCCACTCCAGTGTTCTTGCCTGGAGAATCCCAGGGACAGGGGAGCCTGGTGGGCTGCCGTCTATGGGGTCGCACAGAGTCGAACACGACTGAAGTGACTTAGCAGCAATGAGGGCTTATTATGTACCAGGCACTGTGTTAAGAGCTCTGTTGGAAATATATGTTTTAATCTTTGCAACAACCCTTTGAGAGGAGGAAACATTATTAGCCCCTTTTACAGAAAACAAAGGGGCTTCCCAGGTGGCGCTAGTGGTAAAGAATCTGCTGCCAGTGCAGGAGGCGTGAGAGAGACGCAGGTTTGATTCCTGGGTTGGGAAGATACCTGGTGCAGGAAATGGCAACCCATTCCAGTACTCTTGACTGCAGAATCCCACAGATGGAGAAGCCTGGTGGGCTATGGTCCACAGGGTCGCAAATGACTAAAGCAACTTAGTACACACGCACAGAAAACAAAAGTGAGACTTAAGTAGGTTAAAAACTAATTGGAGCCAAGACTGTGTGATGTAAATTTTTGACATAACAGATCCTGAGTGTCCACGCTGGTCCTGGAAGACTGTATTCTTGGAGCCGCGCATTTAGGATTCTGGTATGTGGACTCTGGAATCCCTCAACTGTCACACTAGAAACCAGTTACTAGATCGTGAGTGGGGAGAGTATCTCTTGGCTGAAAGACATGGCAGCCTGGTGGTGGTGGCAGAGGTCAGTGTGGGGGTGGGTGAAGGCCCTAAAGAGTGTGCAGGACCCCAGACAAGAGTTGTTCACTTGCCCATTTTATTTTGAAACTGGCTTCTTTTCTCTATACCTTGGTCTCCCCATCTGTCAAACAGTGGTTTGGGATTAAGTGATTGAGCAACCTCTTCTAATTTTATCACTAACAATCACAAGTCTTTCATAGTACAGAAGTTGAAAGTGTGGGCTTGGAATTAGGTTCATGTTCAAATTCTGTCTCTACAACTAACCAGCTGTGTGCCTTGGGCAAGTTACTTAACATCTCTCTGTTTCATTTCTCTGCATTTCTACAGACAACAGTGATTTTTTTATTTCATGGAGTGTAAGAGGCACATTTTAACATTTCTGAAATTGGATGCATCTTACATTTGATGGTGTGTCACAATTTAGTTGGCAGCATTATTTTATTCTTAGGATTACATAAATTAATGGTGCATTTTATAATTGATGGCTTTTAGATTCAATGAAATATGGCAACAAAATACTTATAGAATTGTTGTGAAAATTAAATGAGATATGCATGTATCTACTTAGCACATACTAAATTCTCAATAAATGACAGTTGTTATCGTGATCGGCAGCATGTCTTTTTGTTCTGGGAGAAGAGATGTCAGTTTCATATTTATTGATTCATGGCATATTTTTAACACATCCTCTCTTCCTCCAGGATCTTCCTTGGTGAGAGTGTTTGAAACATGTTTCTCCCTGCCCTCCTCACTTTTCATAAAGTATAGATGAGATATTAGTCTACAGGATAATTCTGGCTTGGAAACCCTGGTTTATGTATCAATGAAACAAGAAAGATGAAAACATAAACATTTACTCCGGTGTTTAAGACAGGAAGTGTTAGATGGGCCTTGTTTTAGGAATTTAGGATGGCCTGGATCTTGCTGAGATGGGATTTGCCCTCACTGGTCTCTTGGGTGAGTGGCTCCATACTGTGCGCTGTTGAATGTCACAAGCTTGCTTGTCTCTTTTTTTCTTCTCCAACTGGACTCAGACCTGTAAGACTTGATGGAGATGGGGAAAGATACAGAACCTCACTACTACAGAATCTGCCTGAAAGTCCTTTGGATAAATTTGACTTGCTCTAGAAGGTTTCTGTCATTTGGGAAGAAAAGAAAAATCCTCAGTTCTCTGACAATCTCAGGGGATCTCACTGCCCTCAGGAAGACTTCACAGGGGAAAGATTTTGGCAGTGATCTGGGCCCAGAAGACTGCTCTGACTTTGGTGGTTTTCCTGAAATAAAAGTTGTAAGTAATTTTGAATTTATCCACTGAGTGAAAGGGTAATATCCAATTGCTATCATGCTGGCTGGAAAGGCTGAATGGAGGAACGAGACCCCTCCCCCACAATAAAAGGGGGGAAAAAAAAAAAGGCATGCTGTTTGAATTTAGAATGATATGGGTTCAAATCCTGCTGAAGAATGTCATTTATCCTTTCCAAATCTCGGCCTCCTCAACTGTAAGAAGGGCAGTAATGAAACATTCTAGATGGGACTAAGGTAACAAATGAATCAGATCCTTCTTATTAAGTCCTTAGCACAGTGCTTGGGCCCATGGGTAGGCTGTCTGTCTGTCTGGCTATAGATCTATCTATTTTGCAAATCCTTGCTGTATTTGAAGGAAAAATTATACAAGTATTTAGCCGAGAACTGAGGCAAACCAGCAACAGGGGTGTAGACTTTCTCAGAGATTTGCTGGGTTCAGAATGTGTGACGGTTTAAATGGAAATGTATTTAAAATAATAGAATTCATTTGCAGGAGTCACAGCTTTTCTTTCATAGAGTAACAGCCTTTTACATCTCTCTCTCTCTTTTTTTTTAGATACTGTAATTAAACTGAACATGCAATTTCTAATAATGCTCCCAGACAGAAAGCATAAGTCCACCAAAATGCCATCTGTAGAGTCCCAGAGCCTCGCAAAGCACAGTCTGACTGCAGGCTTCAGCAGCTGTTTGCACCTCGATTTTTGTATGGATAACTCCAGTTGTGCCTGGCCACCTCCACACAGTTAGTTTTGCACACCTATCCATGTATTCATACTTTGTTCACTCTAAGGAAAATGAAAAGGTAGGCGGAGGGTAAAAATAAAAGATGTAAAGATCAGGAAAGAAGTGATTATGGTTTTGATTACAGCTGAAATCTACTTTGCCTAGAAGGGGCCTCGGATGTACCAAGCTTCAAACCCAACTCTGCTTTGATCTTAACTTTTAGGTCCACTTTTACCTTCTCCCTCTTCCTCAATCTTTTTTCCTCTCTCTCTGCTGGTATGGTTTTTCTGGAGTGCAAATCACCAAGCTGCCCTCTTGCTTAAAGAGCCTTATTGGCTCTCTGTCACCTTTGGATGGGAGACATGCAGAATTTTTCTTGTGAAAATTGTCTGCAAAAATTGGTACAGATTCCAGGTGAAGAACCCATGGACCATGAGAGACCATCTGAACTCTGTGTTATGAAGGTACAGAGAGATCGCATCTGCCGCCTCCGTTGCCATTACTGGTGCCCACTCCTGCTGTTACTTCAGCCTGTTGTACAACCACGATGAGGTACAGAGTAGTTCAGAGTATGGCCTCTGCCTGGCCTCAGACTCTCGATCTGCACTTAGACTTCTAGGAACATATTATTTAACCTCTGCATATCTTAGTTTGCTCATTTCTAATATGGGAATAATAGAAGTAGCTATCTCATAAGAGATTTTGAGGTTTAAATGAGTGAATACATATAAATTACTTAAGAGTCATAGCTGGCATGTAATACACACTGAATAAGCTTTAGCTATTTTTATTAATGCTATGGTTTTATGTATTTGCACATATTACTCTCTTTAGCTAGGAAGCCTCTCCACTTTCCCATCCCATCTCATTTTCACTGATTCTAATTCATCTTTCAAGAGGCAGTTCAAACTTGCCATCCCTGCAAAGACTTCTATGGCTTTCCAACAATGCCCTCTTACACACAACTCTACCCATTAGTGTTGCTGAGTACAGAATTTGTAATTTACATTTAATTACCCATTGACACATATGCTCTATGAGGGTATTAGCTGTTTCTTCTTGTTTACATAGTCCCTGGTTTTACCATTGTACCTGGCACATGGCAGGCTCCCACTAAGCACCTGTCGAATGAATGAATGAGTGAATGGATAAATGAACATCTTCCCCTCCAGGGAGAGAAAAGCTCGTATGCCTTGAACATAGGTTTGTGAGTCTTCAAATACTTATTACTAGGCTAGTGCTTGGCATGTGCTCAAAAATGCTTTCTGAACTGATCTGAAACACATTCAACTTTACTCAAATGAAAATTATCTTTCGAGAAGTCTTTAGACCTTAAAACCATGATCCATACTATATATTTTTTCAAGCTTTCCTCAAAGTAGACTCAGAAGTTTGGGAACCAAACAGGAAGAAAACTGCCATAGCCAGAAAACTTTTAAGGGCTTTCCTCTCATGAAACTCCTAGCAATGGCCCCCGTTTAGCCACCTGTGTGTGCATCCTGCCCCATCACATGGTACATACAAGAACAACACGGAGACGATTCCTCTCTGCCTTGGCTGATAAACATTCATCAAAGAACACAAACTTCTCCATAGAGCAGAAAACAGGAAAAAGAAATGAAAAACAAAAAGGAAGATTAGTTTGCTTCAGTCACTTTAAAAAGAAAAAAAAGTACATGAGGCCAAATCACTAGAGTCCTTGAAGCCAAAGATGAAATGAAGCTCCACAGCAAACCATAGTTCTGTCCCTTCGAAGCTTATGCCTTTACAGAAAGTCTGCTCTACAGAGGTCAACATCTCGTGGGCAAGAGATATAGTGAGACAGCACAAATTAACTCCTTAAGTATCATTGCAACTCCACATCAGTCTTTGGGAGTACATATGTTAAGGAGCTATTAAGAAACAAAAACAGAAACAAAAACTAAATATAACTCAACAGTCCTGATAGTTTATAATGCATATACAATGGGTTCACCTGCATCCTTTTGATTCTCTATTTGAAAGAGAAAGCACAACAAGGAGAGAAGAGAGAGAGAAACAAGAACACATATGCAGGATTAATGAGCAAGTGAACCAAAATGCCCCCCACTTATGTGTGATACATGACATTGGAAAGAAAAAGTTGCCCTTGAGTTCCCACCGCCCGGAAGTGTGGGGGCCAGCCAAAAAAGGCTCCTTCACAGAGGTGAAAAATGCTGCACAAATAGAAAATTAGTGAAATTTAGTTTTAATGTGAAATCAAGCTATGAAACATACACGAACTCTCCAAGTGACAATTAAGTCATATGTTCTAGCCAGAGCTTAGAGGACGAGGACAAGTTCAAATCTTCAGAAAGAACAAGGAAAAGCTTCCCAGCTTGCGCGAGAACAGACAGGAGGCATATAAGAGCTCATTTTACATAGAAGGGACCACTTGTGTGATCTTCTACCCACAACAGTTTGACATCTTAAACATGGAAAAGAAAGCACGGTTTTGCCCCAACTGTTCTTTTCCTGACACCTAACACATGGCTCCCCGCCTAGCTCCTATCTTTTGATTGTGTACCAGTGACAAGCACTTTACAAACTGGGGTTACACACAAGCAAAGTAAAAATGCATTCAGGTCACAGACAGAGAATAACTGAAAAACTTACAGACAAATCTGAGTTTATCACAAACAAATGGCTTAATTGTCTAACCTGTGTTAGGCTGATAAAAAGTGACTGGACTTCTCACACTGGGTTTCACAGACAGAATCAACAGACAAGCCAATGCTAAAAAACTTGAAGCAAGGAGAGTGAGTTGATTTGGATCTGGATTTTCTTGAAATAATGAAAACAGAAAGAGTGAAGACAGCATGGCGAGGAGGTGGTAGGTACTCACGAATGGTTAAATCCATCACTTGGGAGGCCAAGCAGAAGACAGGATGCTCATACATTTCTCTCTTTTTCCCTATAAAAGAGGATTTGGGCATGCAAGAGGCTTAGGTCAGAGGTCAAGAGGTTAAAGGTCACAGGTTAGAGGAAAACGTTACATTAGCTCAAAGGAAAATAGCCACAGAATATTTTGGGATAAACACAGGATAAAAGAAAAAAGGAGTATCAAAATTGGAGATCTACTGGATTAACCATTCAGCATGCCGTGAGTCACGAGAGAGATTGTGACCGTGATTTTACACGTCTCTTTAGAATTATTTGCAAGAATACAATGACCGAAAACATCATGAATAAAGGGAAACAGGATTTCATTGATTGAAGGCTCCAAGATACTAAGGATTTCAGACTTTAGTATCTAAGGCTCTTGAGGTATTTCTTCATAAACATAGTCTCCGGCAATATTACTATAACTTCTTTCCAACATTCTCAGGGAACTAAGCTATTAATGGTCACAGAGAAGCGCAAATGTCAAGATTTCTTTTCTGGGGGTAGGATCAGAACCTTGTAAAAGAAAGTTGACTGGTAGTAATATCTTTAAAGCTGCCATGTCTCAGCCTATGGTGGACTATGTTCATGAAAGAAAACCTGATACATGCAGCCAGAGGATGTTGGGTTGTCTGAATTAACAATCCCAGCATGCTTTGAAATTGGCGTCACAGCCACTTTTGCAGAGGTAAAGTCAAAAAGTGGCTGAGCCAATCACGGACAAGGAAGGAGAGAAGCGGAAGAGAGCAGGTAGTGTGGAATGAGGTACTTCTCTGACAAGAGAGTTGGAAAAAAAAGACTGATTTCTTCAAAGAATCCCCAGACCTAAAAGTCACAGTGCAAAAGATAATTAACACAACCAAGAAGAATTGAGGCACAAAAGGAAATTACAGACCAGCTGATCTACTTTGGAAACGAATGCATTTTTACTTACAGATCTTAAAGTTTGTTTTTGGATATTATTTATCTGAAAGAAGAGAGCAGATCTTACCAAAAGACTAGTCATAGCTAGACCAAGACCTACGTATGAGTCAGCGGACATGGCAACCGAACGTTTCTTGATCCCATCCCATCTCTGGCCTGGCCTAGAATTATTAGGTCCCCAGTTGACTTTAACAAATACAACCAATCATTATGTCCTGGCAAGGTAAATGCTGGAATCATTATTGCTAATATAGCCCTTTAACAGTCTACTTGTTCCTCTATTTTTGTCACTCATTACCAAGTCAAGAGTTGATCATCCTTTTAGTGCCCAATTCTTAAGTGTTTCTCCCTGGATGCATAACAACGAATTCATTACCACTGGTACACAATTTGCATTGTCAGACAGACAAAATTGAGAGAGGGAGGACATGGAATGTACAGAACACTGCGAATTTGACATGATCTTAACCTAATTCTCTAAAGAAACAAGAACTTTGGTAGGGTAAGTGATGGGGCTTTAGTAGTTAATTAGGTCTCTCTCTCTTTTTTTTTTTCCAGTCATGTCCTGAAGGCAGACAACGAGTATTTGCTGGATTGATTGGGTGTTTCACAAGGGAGAGAACATCGGATTCCAGAATGCGGACACACTGAGTTTTGCACACAGAACTTCCACATTTATACACTTACACCACGGGTCAAGTTGGGTGTGGTTTTCAAATCACCCTATAGCAGCCAACAGGGTAACAATGAAAAGTAATTAATACCTTTGCAAACAAACAGGTCCCAAAGAACCATATCTTCTCAAGTAGGGTGGACTCAAAGTGCCTTTGGACGATTACTTGGTCATTAGTGACCACATCCCTAAAACCTGAAAGGGGAGTGATAACAACCATCCTAGGTTTGGAGTAACAAGATTGAACAAGATCTATAACAAACCAGGAGCCATCAGAGACAGTGGAACACTAACCTGCCATCAAGTTTGAAAAGCTACCAAGAGACAAGATATGTTCAAGGGGCAAGAAAGAGTTAAGCAAAATCTTGATGTTGCTTTATTCAATTCTTGTTTTACTTGCAATGCAATCAACAGTGGATAACAAACTGTTTAGTTTTCCTCTATTTAAAGAAGGTAGCCATCCTACAGAGCTCTTTCATAGAGAAACATTAGCCACAGAGCAAAGTTAGGGCCAACGCCAACTCTTAGAAGGATCTTAGTTGTCCTATAACATCCTATATTCAACATCTTTTTCTACAAAGACTGTTTCCTGAGCCCCTGTTCTTGAATTCATTTATGTGGCCACAGCCGAGGAAGCTATCACATTTCAAGTGTTTTCAACTTTCAGCTTAAATACAGAGATGGGCCACTATTTTCTGGTGCCTGTCAGGAAAGAGAAAGACGTCCCCAGGGAGGCATACCAACATTTAAATTAAAAACTGGGGGCGGAAGGGGGTCTTACCTTCGATTTTGGCATACTCTGACAGTCGAGAATAGTTGACTAAAGCAGCTTGCTCTAGACATTTACGGATGACTGCTTTTACCTCCTCTTGTGGCACTGGGGTTACAATGTCTTTCATCAAGACCTACGGGTGGAAAAACAAGGTTCTTAAAATGGTTCAATGATATGTGTTACCCATTTATACTTAAATAATTCAGTTTAAAATTAATTGTGAATGCCTCTTTGCAACTTAATATTGATCAAGCACCACGGTTAGAGTCAAAATAAAAAATTCCAGAGCACAGTTGGGCTGTCAAAGCCTGTCCATGATTCATGGAAAGGTTAGGAGCAAATCATCAGTATATTTTAACTATTTGAGAGGCTGGAAGTTTTCTCATATTTATTCTGGTATTTGATGAAAGGTAAAAAAAAAAATCTTCTAAAAATGAGAAACTAGGTCATTCAACCACAATATTTCATCACAATAATGTTCATGTCTCTGCATACATGTTATCTTTTACTTCCATTCTTACCCTTTCTAAGAGTGAGAGGGTAGCTTTCAAAGCACCTTCAGGTCGACCAAATGGAAAGCAATACCTAAAACAGACAGAAAAATGTTCAGGTTGCCGAATCGATTGCATTTTAGCATGAAATATGCTATAACTTGATTCCTATGGCAACTCTCTCTGAGGAACAGAGAATGCTTTTTATTTTGTCACGTTGTGTTATGTTAATCTGAATTCACACCATATATGTGTGTATATAATGTATATATATGTGTATGTGTGAATAATGACTAAAGAGAGACTCTGCAAATGTCTGCAACAGAAAAGAATATTTCCAGTGATGACATAAGGTTCTGTTTAGATTTCTATTGTGAAGGAGAACCCTTTGCTAGCTCAATTGTGACCTTATTTATAATTATTGAGACTGGCATTAAGAAATAGTTTTAGTTGAAACAAGCTAAACTTCAAATATACCTAAATCCCTAGAGGATTAAGATAGGAAATACAAGAGTGTATTTTGAGCAGATTTATGATTCTGCTAATTGTCTTGCCTTGACTATAGTTTTTAATTGCTATTTGATCTTTTGTTACTGGCAATGCACCTTGCCTAGAGTGTACAACCAGTAAGGATTTATCCAGGGTTGTTTTTTTTTTTTTTTTTTTTAAATGTGTATCACACACAGATTTTATGTATTTTTGCTGCATCACATGGTCTGTGGGATTTTAGTTCCCTAACCAGGGACTGAACCTGGGTCCACAGCAGTGAACGCCTACACCTGAAACACTGTACCATCAGAGGAGTCCCTATCCAGGAGGTTTTTTGATGATACAGATAGTTCTAGTGACTATTTCGGGCAGTCATAAGCCTTTCAAGACACTTCCTCATGGTACAAAGGGAGCAGGACAGCTTACACAAAGAGGGCTTTGTTCTTTTAGTGGAAATAAAATGACCTTAAGATTTCTAAGTCTCCTGAATATTAGCAAACTCTGTCTTGGTTGGCTTTTTCATTCGTTATTTCAAGTTTTTTTTTTAAGTATAGCTGGTTTTCAACATTGTACTAGTATCACGTGTACAGCAATGTGGTTCAGTTTCATATATATATATTTTTCTCAGATTCGTTTCACTTATAGGTTATTATAAAATATTGAGCTTAGTTCTCTATGCCATACAATAAGTCCTCATTCAGATGTTTTTAAATATCCAGTGTGTCTCTGATAGATTTATAGTTTTAGAAAATCAAGCCCTTAATTTGCCCCTCCCCAGGCTCATCCTCCTAAAAAGCCCTTTAACCCCAGATCCTTACCTAAAATGTGTAATCTGATTTTCCAACAGAACTCGGAGCCTTTCCTTGATTTCTTCAAAACGTTCCTTTTCTTCAACAGTCACAGTTCCAATTCCATCAGGCCTGAAAGGAGACATGTCATGAGGTGATGGGAACCTCATATGCTGACACCATCAAATCAAATCTCTAGCAGGAGGAAACTGTCCATTTTAGAAGAACAACTACAGTGATCGATGTGACCTTAGGAGAAGTCCTGCTTCTCGGTGCTGGTGACTAGAGGGGATGGGGTACGCTGAGGTTATCATTTGGAGACATTTGCAGAACTGTCGCTCATTTATTGTGAAATGGTAAAATGCACAAAGTGGTGGCTTGCAGGTTAAAGCAGCTTCTAGATCTGTTCTGTTTGGATCACAGCTTCTGAAAATTTTGAACTGCTTGCCAACATTTGTTTTTTTAATTAGGCAAGTTTTTATAATACAATTCTCTTAGAATTTGGAACAACTGGCATTAATTGGCAAGGGGCAGAATCAGCTTCTTCCTTGGCTGTGGCAGGTTATGTTACCTGAATCTCTTGCAGGCACTTAGATTTGAGACTCCTGCATTACTCACACAAACTCCTATGAAAACCAGGTTCCCTGTAAGTGTTTATCTTTCCCAGAGCTCAATGCTGATAAATGACTCAATTTCCATAATAACAGATGTTCAGATTAATTTAACCACTTATATAGTAACTAAAGAACAAATTACAAGACAGTGTAGAAATTATAAGACCTTTATGAAAGAAACTGAAGAAAACAGATGGAAATAGCTTGTGTATTTGGACTGGGAGATTTAATATTGTTAATATATCTATACTATTTAAGTCATCTATATATTTTATGCAATCCCTATTAAAATTCCAATGGAATATTTTTTCACAGAAATCCTAAAATCTGTAAGAAACCACAGAAGCCCCAAATGACCAAAGCAATTCTGAGAAGGCAGAACAAAGTCAGAGGCATCACGATTCCTGAATTCAAACTATAAAACTGCAGTAATCAAAACAGTATGGCACTGGCATAAAAACATACATACATACAGACCAATGGATCAGAGTTGAGAGCTGAGAAATAGACCCTCGCACATATGGTCAAATAATACTTGACAAGGGAGCCAAGTGTATTCAATGTGGAAAGGACAACTTCTTCAATAAATGGTGTTGAGAAACTGGATATTCACATACAAAAGAATGAAGTTGGGCCCTTATCTTAGAACACTCACAACAAAGAACTTGAAATGGACTAAAGACCCGAAACTGTAAAAATCCTAGAAGGGAATATAGAGGAAAAGTTCCTTGATATTGGTCTTGGCAATGATTTTTTTGAATATGACACCAAAAGCATAAACAACAAAAGCAAAACAGACAAGACAAAAAAGTGACACTTTAGCAAACTAAAAAGCTGCTCCATAGCAAAATGTATAGACAATCTATACAGTGAAAGAAAATATTTGCAAACCATCTATGTGATAAGGGGTTACTATTCAAAATACAGAAGGGATGCATAAAAAAATAGCAAAGACCCCAAATAATTTGATTAAAAATAGACAGAGGACATAGACATTTTTCCAAAGAAGACATATAAATAGCCAGCAGGTACATGAAAAGATGCTCAACATCATTAATCAACAAAGAAATACCAATCAAAACTATAATAAACTATCACCCCACACCTGTCAGAATAGCTGTTCTCAAAACAAAAAGACAACAAATAAATGCTGGTGAGTCTGTGGAGAAGAATGAACCCCTGTGCACTGCTGGTAGGAATGTAAACCAACACAGCCACTATGAAAAACAGTATGGAGGTTTTTCAAAAATTGAAAATAAAACTGCCATGTGATCTAGTAATCCCGCTTCTGGGTATATATCTGAAGAAAGAAAATCACAATCTTCAAGATACAACCGCACCTTGTATTAACTGCAGCATTATTTATAATAGCCAAGATAAGGAGACAACCTAAGTTGGGTATTGACAATATTATCGACACAGATGAATGGATAAAGGAAATGTGACATATACAAAGTAGAATATCATACAGCCACAAAATAGAAGGAAATACTGCTTTTGTGACCACATGGATGGACCTTGAGGGCACTATGCAAAGTGAAATAAATGAGACAGAGTAAGATATACAATGATATGTGTATGATAAACACTATGTAGTATCAAAAGAAGCTGAACTCGTAGAAAGAGAGAGTAGAATGGTGGTTGCCAGGGTCGGGGAGTGAGTGAAATGGGGAAATGTTGGTCAAAGGGTAAAGCTATAAGAAGAGTAAGTTTTGGGGATCTAATATATCCTATGGTGATGAACTGAACTGAACTGATTATAATGAACAGTACTGTATTACTTACTTGAAAGTGTTAAAGTAGATTTTAAATGTTTCCAACACACACACAGAGACACACAGACACACACAGTAAGTATACGAGGGGATGTAGGTGTTGATGAACCTTATTTCAGTAATCATTTTAAAATGTATACAAGTATCAAATCATCACATTGCACATCTTAAACTTATATCGTATGTCAATATCTCAATAAAAGCAGAAAAAAGAACAAACCACATAGGCTATTTTTTGATCTTAGTGAACTGCTGCTTATTTAATAAAAAATAATGCCCCAGCATAAATAAGTGAATTTCAGTGTAGTTCCAGTATTCTCATGTTTCTGAATCACCAATAGGTTCACACACATTTTCCTTATTTCCTCTGGCCCATTCAAGTTGAGAATACAAAGGAAGGCTGCATATTTATAGCCCAAACTTATCTGTGCCAAATTAGACGTAGGATAATCTGACCCATTCAAAGTCTTCAGCTACCCAGATCTTGTAGTGACTTGTTTTGACTACTGGCTGAGCCAGTTTGCAGATTGGTGCGTCACCATGAAACTTCTATTGGAACATTCTTCAGTTTGCAAATGCAAGTCATCTTGAGACCAAACAAATGGTCTTATTTATAGGCCTTCTCAAGGATCCAGCAGAAGTTGGGAAAATCCTGTATACTAGACCAGTCTGACTGCACAAAAGACTTGGCAAATGATAGCTGTGTACCTCCTGTTAGGGGTTTATTGGTCAGCTTCCCTTCTTTTTAAGTACTAAAAATGCCCTATTTGAAAAAAGAAAAAACTTCCTCTCCCCCATTTTGTGGAAAATACCCGTAACAGTAAAATCCTATACTGTGCATTTATTCACACCCTCCTGAACTTAAGTAAATGCATAATGGTAAATACCAGGTAGGCAGCTTGAATCTATACATGTGCCCTCACTTTTAAATTTTCAGAAAAATATCAAATGTTAATTTATGAAATTTATTAAAAAAAATTTTTTTAAACATGAAATGCCCACAAATCTGTAGTTAAACCTCAGGATGAATTCATTGGCCCCACAAAATACATGTGACGCTTTCTGTAGTAACATCTCATGGGTCTGTTATAATCTAAAACTTCCTTTGCCTATGGCTTTTGGATTTTGTTTACACAAAATTTGGCTTACTAATGCACTGAATACACATTTATACAGTCGTTTTGTGTGCATACCTACAATCAATTTGGGAAAAGTTGAGCCATTTTAAGTATTTTGTTTCTTAGTGGGGAATTAAGCCAGAGAAAAATGTTATTAAATATAAGGCACAATTCAGAGAGGCGTTTACAGATCACCTAGAAAAGCCTGAAAACCATTTCACAAAGGCAGCCAGAGATGTCTATGGCCATTACTAGGAAATAAACCTCTGTGTGAAGAATATCATTCCTTCCTTACCCAACAAGCCTTCTAAGGCAATCAGGCAATTAGGAAGCAGCTCTCAGATTTGTGTTTGAGATGATACAAACTGAACATTTAGTATGTGCCTGGCTTTCTTATAATTCTCACTATAAATGGCATTATAAACATAACATTTATGATGTTTTTCCCCTTTTGTTTTAATGACTCGCATTTATAATTATTAAATGTATCAGATGGCAGCTTCCATGTCTTCTTGGACTACTTTGTGAGCACTGTTAATCTCCCTATTCAAAAAGGGTAAACAATGAAAAATTATTATCTTTTCTTAAATTTGCTTCTTAATCACCTATGCCAGTGTGAACACTTTCATTTTAAAATAAATGAAACAAACTAATCTGAGTCTGTAAGACACACAGCACAGAGTTCACCAACAAAAACAGGTGATAAAACATATCACGATTTAGACATCCAATGCACATTTATTTATAATTGCCAGAACTGCCCTGAAATGATGCTGGTAATGAGGGATGTTATTTTACAAATCAAGGGAGAGAAATGCAGGAATAATAGAATTTGTCTAAGATCACAGATTGTCACTCTTATCAGTTAAAAAGCAAAAATAACCTTGGCTGCATTGATTTCTCATAATTTTCGAAAATTCTGTCAAACATCAATTTCTTTTCCATTGACCCCTATAATTCATCAATGTTAACTGTACAGGTTTACATGGATCTACTAACTGAAAAATCCTATTCAATATTCTGGGGAACATGGTTCTCCCAGAAGCAATAAAATACTTTCCCTAGAACAGGGGCCACACAAGCCTGTCTTATAATCACACAGAAAGCCTGTGAGACCTCAGACTGAGGGGTGATCTCAGACTGTGGGTGTGTGGGGTACGATCTGGCCAGGGACCTCAGAACTGACCTTTCTAACAAATTCCCTGGTCCTGCTAGTTTGGAGAAGCTTACTTTAAGAACCTCTGCCTTAGACAGCAAGAAAATATTTGGTGGGTGGCCGAATACATGAAAGGGTATTTTGGTTCAAGGTTCCTAGTTTCTCTTGGATTAGAGTGAATCTGGAACCAGAGATTTTCTCTAAGAAGTACACAGTCCACTTAACGAAGCTAGCAAACCCTTCCAAAAATGGCATTTGCACTGTTTCCAAGGTGCCATTCCAAGCAGTTCTGGTTGCAAAATAAACAGAAGAACTGTACTGGTATCGCTCAGAAGCCATGCTTTGTTTCTGTGTTCTAGAAACATTTGGGGGTGATTCTATAATTGTCATAAAACTGGCTCTGCATCCTGTTCTGCTCTCAATACTTCTAACACTTAAGGAATCAAAAAGAATGAGAGAAGAGGAGGACTGATGCTGGATCTTTACACTCCTACCTAGCAAATCCAAGGCTGAGATGTTTCTTCACTCAGGACACATGTCTAGGAGCCTGAATCCTCTGTTCTCTTGGATCCTATTACATTTTCTGCTGCTGTTTCTATACTTCTTAGGGTCCACTGCTGTTTCCTAAGGGCACCTAGATCTCCTTCGGAGGAATGCCCTTGGCTGCACTGTGCATAAACTGAGGTGCCTACTCTCCTGCTGTCAATGCTGAAGCCTTCATACAGGCCAGCTCCTCCCTTGGTCACCGGACATCTTAGTTGGACGATGAACTACACTCAGCCAACTGGACACTCTTTCCTGGAACTTTTACATCAAAGAAACAATGCAAAGATAAAAGAAACAGATGGGGTTTGCTCATGCTAGCAGCTGTGCCTTGCCCAGCCTGTCTCTCCATGTTCGTAGTTCTTAATCTGTGATTGCACCTTAGAACCAGGAGAGAGCTTTGAGAGGTCCCACCCTCAATCTCTGACTCAGAGTGTGGGCATCGAGGCCTACACATCATCAGTTTCCTTCCCTAAGTTATTCTAACGTGCAGGTAGGATGGCACCATGGCTTTGATCCTGTTTCCTACTTTTCAGTCACTGCCTTGATTCCAGTTTCCCCCTCCCTTTCTTTGAGGTTCCTGGCATCATCCCAATAAACTTTCTTTTGCTTAGATTATCCAGAGTTAGTTTCTGTTCCTTACATGGAGCTGACGTACATGCATAAAGCACACATTCCCTCCTTTCCCATGCGCTCAATTTTAGTAGAAATGTTGGCGCCTTTGAATCTAGCTTTACAGACACACACAACAAGGAAACGTGATCCCTCGTCCCTGGTTCCACCTAACTGCATACTGGCTAACCACTCACTTCTTGTATATCATGATCCCGCAAACTTGAGACAATATGCAGGTCAACTGCAGTCATTTTTGGAGCCCTGTTGAAGACTGGAAGCTCTCCCACCTGCAGGCCATCACTGGAGCCAGAAGTGGGTCTCTCGGGCCACGACAGACTATATTGCATCTGACACAGCAGGCATCTCCGGAATCCACCTTTCACGTTTTCGGCAAACCGTTTTCTCACTGTCCTTCACAAAGTTGACATTTTCGGCAGCACGACAGGAAAGATGTCATGTCGGCTGCTCTTCAAGCCCTTGTCACAGTGGTTAGCACCAGTTCTGTCATCTTCACTCTCCTCACAGCCTCCCATCTTAAGCCATGTCACAAATCATAATACATCTAGAGTTGTGTTTTCCTGTTTCTTTTTTTTTTTTAATCAGATTACAATGACCCTAACCCAGCTGCCCACACTTCAGAACTAGTACTGCAAATTCCTCTTCCTTTACCCAAATGTTTCTGAGCTAGAGCTTATTACTTAATGTCTACTGTAGGATTAATCCAATATGATTAAGCATGAGGCTTTTAATGTGGAAACACTTTACCTTGATATTTGAAATTAAGTGTGAACAACTGAGGCAAAGAATTCAAACTACCTTGTGTTTTGTGAAAGTGAATTGACCTCTTTGGGATTGTTAAATTGTTGTTAGACACCCAGGTGGGCACATGGAGTCCTAGCATTTAATTATTCTGGCAACAGGGTTCTCTGTATTGAAAGCTGGGCCACAAAACCTCCATTTGGAAGCTATATTTCAAGAAGGTCAGGTTACTAAATTAATTTGACACATATTGGATTAATTGATGGATGTGTCCTGATACTACATCTATCTGGTAATCAAGTGTAGAATCCAGTGTGAAACGAAATGTGTGAATTCAACAAAAGGGGAAAGCGTGTCTGGTCCACCTCTCTGCATTCAGCCAGCTTTAAGCTCCAATCACTATCAACAAGGGGTAAAACTCCAGCTGAAGTGGGAATATACTTTCTCTCCAAATGCAAATGTCCACATATGCCGGTGCAGGCACCGTAAACACGATATATTCTCTCTCTCCAAATGGATGCATGCCTGCAGACCGCAGTATGGATCCATGAAAATGTCCCTAAACAAGCAAGATAACCGAATCCTGCTTGCTACAAAATTGTTCCAGCCCAGAAACATGAAAGCTGAAAGGGTCAGAGTGGAACAGAATATTTTAGTAGCCGTTCCTTGCAATGGTCCCTCAATAGAACATTCAGACTACACACTCTTAACCTCTCTCTCTCTCTTTAAAAATTGACTTCTAGCAATTCTTAATCCTTACAACTTTCAAAATGACACTTTTGAATTTAATCCTATTGTGGAATATTTTCCTTTGTCTCTTTCAAGTGGTTAATAACTCCACGTTTAAGAACACCTAAGCAGCACATCTCAAAAGGAGGCATCCGCACTTGCTCATCTGGATGGTTTGTATAATCTCTAGGTTAATTATAAATTGTAATTAGGGCTCTCACATCCTGTAGTCACTGCTTCATTATGAAAGCCCAGCCTTACCCTTTCCTTCTCCTCTCCCTCCAGCCCATGCCCTTTTTTAATTATGCCCGGATGCCCTGGGGCTCAGACACGCTGCTAAAACAAATATATCAAAGTGTTTGTATCACAAAGAGTAAGCTAGGAAGCAACAGCAACCAGTTTCTACAACATTACTAATGCATGAAGATTCTTGAGACTGGCTTTAGTCAATTTGAGAAAGAGGTTAGATCAGGGCAAAAATACACAAGGCAGGTTTTTTGTGACTTGTTTACTGCTTTTCTAAATATGGAGCTAAAACCCAACAATACCAGGTGTCTTTACTCTCTCGTAAGGATGGGAGTGACAGAAGTCTCTCCCTACTGAACAATCTCAGAATGCGTAAGTTATTGGCACAAGGACATTAATCAAAGTGGCTTAGGCTCTGCCCAGGTGCTGAGTGAAGCAAGAGCCCCAGAGATGATTAGAAAAATGATATAAAATGTATGCATTGTAGGAGAGTGCGTTTTTCTTTCTCCAGAGAAGGACCAATTTCTAAAATTTTTACTACATAGATTTTTTTTTTTGAGGACTAAGCGAAGAGATGAGTTCCTTTATTTCTAGATGAGCAAAGACACGCCTAGGTTTTAAATTCTACCTTGAATACCCTATGACCCTATGTAGAGATTGCTGAGTGGCTCAGAGCAGTAATATCAGTGGTCAGAGTTTTTGGGTATCACACCTACCCTAAAAAGGGTATGATATCTGAAAATATATTTTGTACCAATGAGCATGGCATGAGGGCACACTAGTAGAATTTTAGAAGGAAAATGCACAATAATTGGATTTTTTGTTAGGCACCAATGGGATAGATATCCAGCACATTTTATATAAGATTTTATGTTTGAATTGGAAAATCTGCTATTCTCAAGGGGCAAATTTCCTTCAGGAAGAGAGTCACATGGGTTAAAAGATAGCATACAAGCTCTAGAGAGAATTTCTTCTTGGGATGCAGACTTTTACATGAAATATCTTTGGACTTCTTCCCTACTCTCCTTCATCCGATTAGGCGAGGCTGATTCATTAGGATTTAGAGAGTGTGATGCGGCCGCGTGTAAGGCCACCACCACCTACTCGGAGCTGAGAGGCCAAGCGGACAGGCGCTCCTGTCCACAAGCGAGGTAAGGCCTGTGTCAGCGTGTGACATGGGGCCAGGAGTGCGAATGCCACCGTCACCCCACTCACGCCTGCCCGCTACCAACTGCAGCATTCACAGGCCGGTAGAACAGCACTGCCCTGCTATCGTCTTTTCCTCTCTTTTTTGGGGAGGGAGGTTAGAAAGCACCAGACATAATGTCCTGATGGCTGTATGTGCGTGTAACACAGAGAGAAAGGGAGGAAGGAAAGGAGGGAAGGAGATACTGGAGAAAAAAGGAAAAAATAAATACAGATGCAAAATGACTCATTTACTTCCAGGTAGGCTTTCCCCCCACAATAAATAAAGGCAACCATGATATGACATGGATTGGGAGTGAGGGACCCATACTGGAGGCAAGGACACGGACAGTAAAGCAAGTGCTGTGGTCCAGGGGAGAGAAGACAGAGACCTGAACCCTGGCAGTGGTACTGAAGGTAAGGAGAAGTAGGCAGACTTGAGAGAGATGTAACAGCATTGGCAGGGCATGTAACTAAATCCCTGTGATGCACTGAGGAAGGAGACGTCAAGGACGGCTCCCAGGGTTTTGTCTTGGGCAAATGGGTGGGTGGAATCACTCACTGACTTAGAAACAGGAGTAACAGGAGAAGAGTGAGTTCCATCTGAGTGCTGAGTTACTAAGCCACAGGGATCACATGGTTTCTGCACACAAGCAGCACCTTGGCTTCAAATGCATTTCCCAAAAGAATCCTTGGACACATTTTCAGAGATTTTTAGGACTCATGCCCTCTTACATCTGCTTACAGACGCATTAATCTATGCAGCCTACTTTGGATTGGGGCGGTTGGCATTATGGATTTGTTAATTGCTGATACAATGTACTTTCTCTGCAGGCCATATGTGAAGAGCAGCACTGGCATTCAAGAAATGTTAAATAATAATGTAAATGAGAAAAATTTCCAATCCCAATAATAAAGGGATCCAAGGAACATTGACGCAACTTGCAATCATCGGAGCTGTTTGATTGCCTTGTCACTGTGGGACAGTGACCAAAGTGATGTTAATCTAAATGTCATCTAGAAAGAAGACTAAAAATATTATGGTGAAAATTAAGTACTGCAACCTTAGGAGCTGATTTAAAAATTAGAAGATATAGCGATTTACATCTGTGGATTTGATGATCGCCAAGAGCAACCAGCTGAACATACTCACATTTTCCTTTTCTTTCCCCTCTCTCTTTGCAAAAATGGGTTCAGTTTTAAAGAGCTAGTTCAAACTAATGTTCCTTCAATCAATGGTTCTTAAATGCTGCTACATATAAGGGTTTAAAACCAAGATGCTTAGGTTATGAGATCAGATCAGATCAGATCAGTCGTATCCTAGACTAAATCAGAACCTCTGCTGGTGAGGCTAAGGCATCAACATTTTTTTTAGGCTCTTAAAGTGATTCCAATATGCAGCTAAGTTTGACCACCAAGGTCTTGAATAAGTAGGATCTGAAGACTAAATGCCTTAGAAATACCTGGGGAGGAAATGATTAAAAAGGGTAGATGCCTGGCACCATTGAAGACTTGCTGAACCAAATTATTTGAAGATGGGACCTCATTCTTTCCATTTTAACAAACTCCCCATGTGATTTCTGTGACAACCCCTGCACAAGCTGAACATCAGAGTCAAGCCTTTAGACACAGAATATGTCTGTATAAAAGAAACCAAAATCCAAATAAAAAGGAGAAATTTCATCCCAACACCTGGAAGTTCGATGTTCTGGGTTTTGTTTGCAGGGGGCTGCCCTGTGCACTGTAGGATCTTTAGAAACATCCCAGGCCTCTACCCACTAGATGACAACAGCATCATAAAGCAACCATCAAAATGTCTCCAGACATCGCCAAGTGTCCCTTGGGGAAGAGATCACCCCAAGTCAAGAACCTAAGAGATTCTAGACATGTCAATGGTTCCATTATCTTCCACTCCTTGGAATCATGCACAGTGAAATTGACCAGGTATGTCTACCCTGGATTAGGTGTTCTGGATTCAAGTAGGCATAGTGTTAGGCTTCCCAGGTGGCACAGTGGTAACGAATCTCCCTGCCAATGCAGGAGATGTGGGTTTGATCCCTGGGTCAGGAAGATCCCCTGGAGAAGGAAATGTCAACCCAGTCCAGTAGTCTTGCCTAGGAAATCCCATAGACAGAGGAGTCTTGTGGGTTTCAGTCCATGGGGTTGCAAAAGTGAGAGACATAACTTAGCCACTAACAACAATAACAGGCATAGTCTCTCACAAAGATGCAGCACAGGCTTCCAGAGAAGATGGGATAAACTCAGTCACCAGCACCTGAGTGATCACTAGTGATGTCTAGCACAGCAGGGCTGGGCCCTGCCTCCATGTTTGGGGCTGCTGAATTATTAACAGGTAAAAAAATTAATAAATGGACAAAAAGCTACGTTTTACCTAATCTAAAGTTGGTTGTGAGATGACAACAGGAATGGGATCTATTGTTGAGTTAAATTCAGTTAAAAGGCAATTTGTTTCCATGGGTTATGAGTTCCTTCTTACTGTGAGTCAAAGAAGAGATAACCTGTCCACATGCAAACAGTGTTTATCCTGGTGAGAGAGGTAGAAAAATATTTTCCAGTGTTAATTGGTGCTCAAAGGAACATCTCCTCTAGGTGGCCCTAAGCTCCAGATACCCTCTTTTTCTACAAGGTCAAAATCACCAGGTGGGCCAAGACTGACTGTGGACATCTTCAGGACAAAAATGGAAAATTTTAATTAATTTTTAAATTAATTTCTTTAATTAATTCAGATGGCTGCTACAGTAGGTCACCTGGAAATGTTGAAACTCATATTCAATGGGCTGAATTTGCATCTCAAACCATACAGAGTGCTAATGCTGGGCAGGTAATAAGGCAGAGAAGTTACAAATCCAAGCTCCAAAGATAGAACAACCATGTTTGCTATGTGAACCATGTTCACTGAAGACAGTGATTGAATTTATCTGAGCCTCAAACTCTTCATCTGTTGGGTGACAGAAATAATAATACAGATCTCACAGTGATGCATTAAGGATAAAATGAGATAATATATGTAAATAGCACCTCACACAGTACTTTGCATATAGCAAACACATTAAATGGTGACAAATAGCCTTATTTTAATTACACTTTATTTATGAATTCTAACAATAGTCTCAAGAGGCAGGTCAGGTGGTCTGGTATTCCCATCTCTTTCAGAATTTTCCACAGTGTATTGTGATCCACACAGTCAAAGGCTTTGGCATAGTAAATAAATCAGAAATAGATGTTTTTCTGGAACTCTCTTACTTTTTCCATGATGCAGCGGATGTTGGCAATTTGATCTCTGGTTCCTCTGCCTTTTCTAAAACCAGCTTGAACATCTGGAAGTTCATGGTTCACATATTGCTGAAGCCTGGCTTGGAGAATTTTGAGCATTACTTTACTAGCGTGTGAGATGAGTGCAACTGTGCAGTAGTTTGAGCATTCTTTGGCATTGCCTGTCTTTGGGATTGGAATGAAAACTGACCTTTTCCAGTCCTGTGGCCACTGCTGAGTTTTCCAAATTTGCTGGCATATTGAGTGCAGCACTTTCACAGCATCATCTTTCAGGATTTGGAATAGCTCAGCTGGAATTCCATCACCTCCACTAGCTTTGTTCGTAGTGATGCTTTCTAAGGCCCCCTTGACTTCACCTTCCAGGCTGTCTGGCTTTAGGTGAGTGATCACACCATCATGATTATCTTGGTCGTGAAGATCTTTTTTGTACAGTTCTTCTGGGTATTCTTGCCACCTCTTCTTAATATCTTCTGCTTCTGTTAGGTCCATACCATTTCTGTCCTTTATCGATCCCACCTTTGCATGAAATGTTCCCTTGGTATCTCTAACTTTCTTGAAGAGATCTCTAGCTCCAAAATCACTGCAGATGGTGACTGCAGCCATGAAATTAAAAGACGCTTACTCCATGGAAGGAAAGTTATGACCAACCTAGATAGCATATTAAAAAACAGAGACATTACTTTGCCAACAATAGTCTGTCTAGTCAAGGCTATGGTTTTTCCAGTGGTCATGTATGGATGTGAGAGTTGGACCGTGAAGAAGGCTGAGTGCCGAAGAATTGATGCTTTTGAACTGTGGTGTTGTAGAAGACTCTTTAGAGTCCCTTGGACTGCAAGGAAATCCAATGAGTCCATCCTAAAGGAGATCAGTCCTGGGTGTTTATTGGAAGGACTGATGCTTAAGCTGAAACTCCAATACTTTGGCCACCTCATATGAAGAGTTGACTCATTGGAAAAGACCCTGATGCTGGGAGAGATTGGGGGCAGGAGGAGAAGGGGACGATAGAGGATGAGATGGCTGGATGGCATCACTGACTTGATGGACATGAGTTTGGGTAAACTCCGGGAGTTGATGATGGACAAGGAGGCCTGGCGTGCTGCAATTCATGGGGTTGCAAAGAATCGGACACAACTGAGCAACTGAACTGAACTGAACAATGGTCTATTTAACTTATTATAGCCCATGGAAGATAATTTTAGAGATTGATGGAGTATACAGATGTTATGATTCTATGTGCTCATTTTGCAGATGAGAAAACTGAGGCACCAAAATGAGATATGATCATCTTAGATTTATGCAGAACAGGCTTTAATACTCAGATCTTTAGAATCTACATACAGTGCTGATGTGGTACAAAGAAGAACTTTAGACTCAGAATATCTGGGTTGCCACCTCAATTTTCAGACAGTCAGTTTCATCATCTGCAAAATGGGTATAAAAGCACCTGACCTGAAAATGTTATAGCAAGTGACATGTATGGAGACAGGAATATATTAAAAGCATTTTGTAGACCGCAGAATATCACACTTAAGTACAGATATTTAAGATTATGATTTTTTGTTCCTTAAAAAAATAGCAAATATAGACCCTTATTTGTATAAGCCTCAAAGTACCACTCACAATCTTTCCTGGTGGTTTTTCATGGCACAGGAAACAGGTCAGGCTCCAGGAAGTGCAGCCATTTGCTCTCTGCTCTGCTTCAGTGCTGATCATGCCAAAACCAGCACCTTGGACAGCAGCCAGAGAAGCCTCCTTTTCAGGCACCTTTAATAAGACGCTGCATTTTCTTACCGACTGCAAGCTACTTCTGCCCTGCACTCTGACCCACACAGGGAAACACAAAAACTCCACTGCACGTCTCTCTGTGTACACTTCAAGTTCAGAAGATGGGTGTTCCCATGAAATCAGGGCTTTCTTTGACCTTCACTATTAGACAGGCATACGATGATCTATTGCCTGCTTCATTTTCTGGGAAGTGAAAGTGGCCTTTTCATTTGGTCTGCCTACAGTGAACTGTGTGAATTTTAGGACTTAGAAATTTTCAACTGAGCAAATTCATAGTGAAACATAGAGCACAGCTCCCTGAGAATTTTGTGTCCTTTGGCAATGTCAGGGTCAGAACATCCATTTCAAAACCTCACCATGAAACTTTAAAATGTCAGTGTTAATTTGAGGTGAGATAGGGAAGGTGAATAAGGACATAGTGATAATGCTGGATATAACTGTACATCTACTTCATTTACTTTAAAAGGGAATAAAAGCCACTGATTCGCCATTTTACCAATTCACAAAGAGAACATCTAAAAGACACAGGAAACAAGAGAGGATAAACATAATTTTAGAACTTAAAAGCATTTTCAAGGTGACTTCATCATATAAATGGTTCTATGAGGAGTCATTAATTTGGTGACACACATTACTTTGTGCCTTTATTATAAACAATTATTTGAAAATGGATTACTTTCATGGTATAAATGTAGAACTGAGAGGGTCTGCTGAAAATGATGGACCTACTCTAAAGGTATAAACTCATTTTAAGCCAACCCATTTTATTTGCTCCTTAACCATAATTTCAAAATTACAAATCATGGGTTGCTTATTATGAGTGACTTGTTAAGGTACCTGGCCCCTAACTAGATGCCACCAAAAAAAGCAATCTGACTCATGCTTCTGTTTACATATTGCACGATTAGTTTTTTCCAATATGAACATGCTTTAAGAGTCACTCAATACCCGATTCAAATTCAGTCCTAATACATGATATTTTTGTCCATTGCTAGGGTTTTTTTTTAAGTGCACCTTCAAACAGAGACTTCAGGAATACACAAAGCTTGCTGTTTGCTAAGGTTGAGATTCAGCACAGATGGAGGAGAGGGAAAGGTCACAGACATACCAAAACACAAGCCAATACACACAAAACATCTTACCTTTTAGGCTCTGGATTTGCCTGGGTTTTGGGATTTTTTCTTTTTTTGGATTCCTTTTTGGTATCTTTTTTAGCCTCTGGTTCAGATGGGGAGGGAGTTTTGCTCCCTTCAGGGTCTGTGTTTGGTGGCAGCCCACCAAGGTACGCATGCATTTGTTGACTTTGGAGAGGGGGTGGTCGCATGGAGCATGCACAAAGTATGGCCAGCCATGGGAGAATCAAGAGCACACATACATGCACAAACAAAAGAAAGAAAAAGAAGGATGCATCAAACAGCAACAGCAAATGCATTTGAACTAAAATAATAAGCAAAAAAAAAAAAATGCAAACTTGCATAAGGAAAATCAGAACTGAAAAGAAAATAAGAAATCCAAAACTGTTTCCATGACAAGATGTATAAACCTAACTGTGAATCAAGTGGCAGTCTTACAATATGAAATCCAGACAATGTGTATCATAATTCATGATGATGTTTACCAGGGAGTTTACAAAAACACTTCATTATTTTATAACACTTCCTTATTCAGTAACATATGTAGAATACAGTGTGACAACCCAGAGAATATAATGCAACTTCTCTCTCTCTCTTTAAAGAATTCAGTCCAAGAGGCTGTAACAGATAGTCATCAAAGTGTACATATTTATAAAAAGCAGAATTATGCAGAGATAGTCCCCAGGTATCAGAGTTTTCATGAATATCTTTTATGCAAATGAAAGGTCATGTGCTGGGCTAGCAAACCTGGTAACAATGGGAGGTGATGAAAATCTTGTTGCCTGTTAAATATTCAAACCTACAGTGCTATTGTTACCCAGCTCTAAATGTTGAAGTTGCATCTCATAAAATCTACCAGCACTAGAGAGAGGAAAAGCACAGAACCAACCCCACAGATATTCCAGAGTTGTATAGCTTGCAAAGATGACTGACATGGTCTGATTTAAAAGAAAAAGTTGTCAATTCTGGACTCTCCCATGGAAGAATTTCCCCAGAGCAGTGAGTTTTTTTTACTGCAGGCTGGGTTTCTGAAGCCACCTAGTTTTCCCTGGGTGTGCCTTCCCTGGCTATTGGTCGGGGTTCACGGGGTAATGGAGGCTTCTCTTTATAGTAATGTGAGGCTACACACACTGGGATAGTAAACCACTGGCTATGGCAGTGCAGAAATTTATTCCGGGTCTTCAGAGCCAAATGGTACCATTCTTAAGTTATTTGCTGCTTTTTGCATTATTTAAAACATGGATCTTTTCCTCCAGGAGCTGGGCAATGTCTAAAGAAAGAAAGTACTTAGTATGAAGTTAGAAGAACTGATGTTTTGGTCTTGTCTGTAAAACCTATAAACCGAAGGGGTTGACTACACCATGATCTCTGAAGTTCCTCCCAGCTCTCTGGTTAAACTCAGTGTCATGATTATCTACGTCTCCCAGCATCACCTTGCTTGCTTCAGCCCTTAAGTTTCCTCTGCTGAGCATTTGTACATGCTCCTCCTTTTGCCCAGAACCACTCAACTCCTACTTCAGTACTCGGCCCAAGCATCAGCTCCTCAGGGAGACTCTCCCAGCATCCTGCCACCCCCTCTGAATCATGGTCTTTCATTAAATGCTACCATGGGATTTCATCCCTGTTTCTCAAAGAATCAATTTCTCTGTAACTCTGCCTTTGCTTGATGTCTAGTTTTTGCTCACCATGTACGCTGAAGGTGTATCAGAGACCACTCTAGAAGTCCTGTTTGCCGTTTCTGTCGAGACTCATGAAAGGAGAAGAAATTCAGACCTGTGTGTATGTTCTTTGTGTTTGTGTGGCTGGTGTGTGTGCCCACATGTCTGTACTACTGAGCAAATAGGAGTGGGTAGACTTAGAGATGACCCTAAGAGCAGGACCAGCTGTAAACCACCGCCAGCACCTTAAACATCTTTTTAAAAGGAATACTCCTGGACACATGCCTACCTGTTCCCGTGGACGTGGGATGCACAGAAGGCGAAGCTATAGTGAAGGAGGGTTGGGTCGATCATGGCGCCGTTTTCTGCCCGTTCAAGCAAGTCTCTGAGGTAGCACAGATGTCGGTGACACCCTCGGACTCCGTTTCGGGCGCAGTACTCGTCTAGTACAAACACCTGGCCAGGACTGAACCAGCCCTGATTGGGGAATAAAGGAGAGACCTTCTTTCAAATACAGGTTGGGTTTATTTAGGGGAGAGCTCTACAGTTGGGGGTGACTGGAGAAGGGGGTTAAAAATAGCCAGAGCTAACACCTCCTGATTGCTCATTAAGCCCCACTCACTCTGCCACACGCCATGTGTGCTAGCCAGTTCAGTCCTCACCAAAGCCCTGTGAGGGAGGTGCTGCTCTCCCTGGTGGACGGATGGGAAACCTGAGCTCAGGGAGTACATGGAATTTCCCTAGTGTCCCACAGCTAGTAAGTGATGGAGTGTGGATTAGCAGAGGGCACGATTCCAGAAACAAGAGTCTCACCCACTGCTTTAACACTGAACCATAAACCCTAAGAGCACTGGAGTGGGGCTAGGGCAAAGTGTTGGTTACTGATAAGAGAAAATAATAACATTAATGCCTTAAATTGGTACAGTGCTTTGCCCTTGACAAGAGCTTTTAGTTGAGCCCATGACAACCTTGAGAAGTAGACAGGGCAGGTTTATCTTTATTTCAGATGAGGAAATGAAAATAAGAGCTCACAAATAATACAAAATAGCCAGGACTCAAACCCAGCTCTGTCTTTCTCCATATCTTCTGTATTTTTAATACTCTGGAGCATTAATAAATACTAGGATTGATCTACATTCATGCCAGGACTTCATAAATCCTTTCACTTTGGAAGAAAAAAAATTTTTTTTTTTTTTTAGATTTTAAAATGAAGATAATAACAGAACTTTCCAAAAAGAACAACATGACTTTAAGTTCTCAAGTTGTGAATCATATATGATTCAACTAAACTGAGAGGAGCTTCCTGTGCCCAGGCTGAGGTTTTATATTCTCCCTGGCAGTTATTTGTTTTCTTATTATGTATTTGCATGCTGCAGGACCACGCAAAACTCTGCTCTAAAAAAGAATCGGGCTGGAATCTCTGATGCAGAGCACATAAGGAGGTGCCATGGTGTAGAAACTGCTGCCTCCACCAAGCACTTAAAAAAAAAGATGCCCAGTAAGGCCCAGCGACTTGCCACTCAAAGTAACTCTTGGGACAAGCCTGTAATGAAATCACTTCTTGCAGTCTGAGTACCTTTCTGAAGCCAGAAATAAAAATTGAGGTGGTACTTTGTAAGCTGGGAATTTAGGATGATCTTAAATATAAACCTAATTTTACTTTGAGGGTCTTCTCTGAGTCATCTTTTGAATATACCTCTCCATCCCGGGAGAGAAACGGCAAAAGGAGAAAGTGACTGGGTGGCAGGTAGTGGCCACAGAAGTGCAGAACGGAGGCCCCTGCAACACTCGGATCTTGTGCTAGGGATCCGGGGAATCTTCGATTGACAACATGCAGCTCAGCAATGCATCCGACGAAAGACGGCATCTTTCCTATTTCAAATGATAAGTTACTGCAGAGGGCGGGAGAGTAGTCGAGGCAGTGGGCTGCCCCTATAGGCAACTTCTTTGCCACTCCATCTGCTACCCCAAATGCTAAATCTTAGAAACAACACTGCTGTGAAAGATTAAAATATATTTTCTACGACTCAGATGACACCAAGTCTTTTGTAGATGCCAAAATAGCTGCTTTGAAAAGAGTTGAAGAAATATCAATTAGGAGCTCAGTCGAAGACACAGAAAAATTTATGTATCCCTGCTGGTCGGTCTCCAAAACTGACTGGAAAAAAAGACTGTAATAATGAGAAAATGGAATGTATGGAGGCAGGAGACGAGGTCCTCTTAATGGCTCTTATTTTCTGAAATTGGGGGACGATGATTAATACATACAGGTATACAAATGGGGAAGGAAACTATTTTACACTATTCACAATTAATTTGGGGTTTTGGGGCCTGAATATGACTAACAGGAAGCAAGCTTCAGAATTTCATTTCTGGTTTAATTCTTTAGACGGCATTCACTCCTCAGGGATGAATGTCTTAGCGAAACAGAAAACCAAAGAAAGTACGATTTGAAAAAAGTCTTGAAAATAATACGTCTCAAAAAAATTCCTCAAGAGACTAGGAATTATATATAAAAGGAAACGATTTAAGTTCAGAGGCAAATTCTTACAAGTTTCATGAACACAATTTATAATGACGTGAATAATTACATAATCACAGAAAACACATTTGAGAAAAACTGCCTTGCAATGCAAGGTAAGCCTTTTTTTTTTTTTTTAAAGTCAAAATGATGTATTCCTTTTCAGTTTGGCAAAGTTCAGACTTCTGATAATGTGATTCTAAACCTGAGATAATCAATGAATCTTTTATGAGACAAAGATTAATAAATTATTCCACATGATCCTGCTTCTGTTTTTTGGACTATTTTATCTGTCATTTTTATATTTTGGCTTCTGACAAAGAACAAAAAAAGGAATTTAAAAGAAAAATTGGAACAGACTTAGGAGAAAGCCATATCATTTAAAGAAAAAAACCCAGATTTTCATTATATTTATGTTGCTATCAATAAAATGTTAACCTGAGTTAATTAATATTAACAATATACAGCTATATTCATCTTAGTATGTGGAGTCAGAGATGAGGCTTTTCCTCCGTGTAAAGCCACTGCAGCCTTTCCCCTCACCTTTCCCATCTATAAAGTGGGATCAATAGTCTACCTTTAAAAAATAACAATTTCTGGTTTGCAGAAGAAAATAAATTGAGTCTCTTTTAAATTGCATAGCATAAAGCCCAAAATGTATCTTCAGAAATCCAATAAAGACATAATAGCAGTCCTTTGCATTTAAATGATTTAAATCTAGGCTTAAAACAGGATTTTAAGAAATACCCATGCTCTTGTGGGAGAGTTCGATTTCTAACCATCTTAAGCACCATAAAAAAATTCTCTCAAAGGGTATAAAAAATGTTTGGAATACTATGTAGGGAAAAAAGCCACCCAAACAAACCAACCCAAACCCATTTAGCTTATGTAAGGGGAAGTGAACTTTATTGACAAATCATTTTAATCTTCAAAAATATAAACAAAAAGGACCCATTCATTTCCGAGACAGGAGCACAGGGTCTTATTATCTGGGGTGAGGTGGGAGGGGGATCTTGAAGACTAAGAAACCAAGGAAATTTTTACAAGTTCTCTACAAGTAGGTGCCAAACTCGATTATCCTCTTGAGAATATTTCTCATGTAGCAGCTGAAAAGGGGGACGCTCAGATAGGGAGGCTGAGGAATTGGATCTGTCTCTACTGATAACTTCCTCCCGCTCCGTCTTCTTTCTTTGGTAAGGAAAACTATCTCAACCCAGGAAATCAAGAACGCATTTATAATTGTTAAAGAGGCTCCGTAATGGGGAGAAGAGCTTCTGACACAAAGGTAGAGAAATATTTTATCTTTCAAAACGTTATTGCATTTAAATTGCTGTAGACCAAAGAATATACTTGCCAGGCAAGAATAGGAATCATTAAGTCTGTGATCCAAAGTTAGGCGTTGTACCATCTCAAAGAGGGAAGCGTGGTCAAAGTTACAGGGGTTGGAAGAGATAAATTCATCCATGCCATGTTTTTGAGCTCTATCTGCGTCTGTTCATTTATACATGTAGAGAGAGACACAATTTAGAGAAACATCGCATTTTCTTTGACATTTCAAATTACACAGGAATTCACTAAGCATTACGAATGCTAGCTGTTTTCCCGTCGCCACCCACCAACATCCCCAAGATACTCTTTTTACCTCCCGTTGTCAACTTGCATCACTTACTGGTGAGTTTATTGCATTTCGGCAAAAATATATTGGCATCAACATGTTTATCAAATGATCACAACTCTAGTGCATTTATGTTGTTCTTGAAAAACTAAGCACACGACCGTAACTTCGCCTGTTTCACCAAACACTGAAAGCAGATCGGATCTTTGCTTATAAAAGCCTATTTAGCTTTTCAATTTTTAATAGATTCTGCCATTCCAGTGGTTATGTCTAGAGCAATTTCTCTACAATTACTGGGATCATCTGGAAAAAAAAAGGGTTATGCTGATTCTCAGCCAAGTGACAATATTAGTATCCTCCCCTTTCAAATCCCCATGGCCAATTTGGTTGCACAAAAGATTTGGGTCCCCATCCTCCAAAATTAAAACAAAATAATAACAAAAGATTTCCATTGAAACCTGGAGAATAAGTTCACTGGGAATTTAGTTAGTGATAGCAAAGGACACTGCCTGAGATAGTGCGCTTACTCAGTTAGCAAAGCTTATGCAAGACAAACAAATTTACTCAGCAAGGGCTATGATCTGCCATTTATTGTGAATTAATAGTCTCAATGTATTCACACTTTTCCTTACAGGGTGAAGGCTGTAGGCAAAACCTCCTAAGGGCTAACTAATTAATCTCAATATGTGTAACTAAAATAGTCTATATTCAATCGGCAAAATAACTCAGAGAATTCAACTCAAGTGAGACCAAGCAAATCTCGGAAGAGGAGGGAACGAAGGTCCTAGAAATTAAAAGAATCGGCTCACTCCATCTCATATTTACTCCCTCTCCTGAAATGCTGCAAGGAAAAAGAATCTTAAATCCAGCAAGAGTGTATTCATCTCCTTGCGTGCAACATTCTCCTTGAATACAGGCACCTGCCAGGGACCAGCGATGCTGTCAGGACATGCAGAGAATGGATTTCTGACTTGAGAAGGTGTCTGAATAATATTTTCAAATGTGGCCTTCATCCCAGGCAGCTTTTTTTTCTTCCCTGCTTGGGGGCTGACTGAAAATGGGGGCTATAGTTACAGTGTAATATTAAGGTAATGATTTTCCCTCATATTATTAATTTTGTGTATCATTCCAACCTACATGCATGGTATGTCAGATGTATGCCTTCTTCCTATTAGGTTTTTAAATCTTCAGTCATCTTTCAGAGAGGCAGCAAGTGGTCAGTGTTTGAACAGGATGTGTTGTTTATGCCCAAGACACACGAAAGCAACAGTTTCCAGAAGGCAAGTCGAAGGATGTATGTTTTAATAGGCAATTCGCTCCTTTCGGAGGATAAAACATGAGATTTTGGAAGGGCTATCACATGGGCAGGAATTTTATTAGAGAATCTGCCTCTTTGCTGGGTCAATTGCCTGAGATTTGTCTTCAGGAAAGTGCTTTCAATTTGGAGGTTAGGTGCTTAATCTTTGAGCATTCTTTTGTTTGGTAATGTGGTCTCCAAGCTGTATTTCTCTTTTGACTCAGGATGGCTGGAAAGAGAGGTGGCCAGGAAGTTGGTTCTGGGGAAAAAGCTAGCTGTTTCTGCGGAGTGGGGTGGGGTGTGTGTGTTTCCCATGGCCCAAGGCAAGTGGTTTGAACCCGCTCCAACTTTAGGTGTCTTCCTGCAAGATGACACTCCTGTAACCCAGGTGGTACCACTCCATCGCCTAGGACAAATCTGTTCTTTTAGCCCCATCGTGTCAGTCCCTGGAGAAACTAACAGTGGGCTACACACCCATTGCTTGTCCTGTTTCATCCTCATAAAAAGCCTCACTCAGGCCATGCCTCCCAATTTCTAGCAGATAGATGAGGTGAGTTTCGGCCAGCACCCAGCTACCTGCTCTCAGATCTCCCAGAGGAGGCTGCAGGCTGACCAACTAGTCAGGCCGCTCACCTTGCCAGCTTGGCTCTGCCATTTTACTGCTCTTCAATTATGATGACGCAAACGGTCACTCAGCTAGAGAGAAGAGGACTCTCCTTTCGGCTGTTGAAAATATAGCCCGTGTTTCGAGTCTCTTACTCCTTATCTGTTGAGCCTCTAGAAAACTTGGTGATGAACTATTTTGCTTGGCTGCCAGTTCAGGAAATGGATCTGCAAAGAGAGCTTGGCTCCTCCGTGGAGACCCGGGTACAGACCCACCCTCCCGCCTCCCCCATCCATCATCACAAGACAGCTTCACCACGCTAATTCTTGGCTTAGACTTCAGAGAAAGAACAATTTCATTTTTACTGACAATTTAAAGCAGGCTTTAAAATAGGCTTAAAATCCGCCTGTTTTCCTTTTCTGAAAGTAACCCTATCAACACAGAAATTCCTGTTTCCCTTCTTCCTCCTTTTGTCTCTTGTCAGTTCACATGGTGAATGAGCCTGGGACTGAGGGAGGGGGCCTGGACGCTCCCGTGAGCGCCGGTTTTAAAGAGGTGCGGGATACTGGCGGAGGTGCTGATCCGTCTGAGCCTCAGTTTCCTCACGTGTAAAAGGAGCCAAACTTTCAGTTCCCTTTCTGCTTCACTGTCACTTAATCATTCTTAAGGTCCCTTTCACACCTTCCATGTGCGGGGGATGGAGCTTAATGCAGTGGGAATTTCCAGCAAGTAAACTGAGCAGCCCCTGGATTTTGCTTACATAAAATCATCATTTACTCAGAATTAGGCTCATTATTTCAATGGTTCCAACAGCTCAAGAGTGCTTAACAGGGTGGCTGGCTCCCATGAAATTTCTGAGAGTTTCACGGAGTTCATTCTATTCGGGGTGGGAAGGGGGGTGGGGAAGGAGAATCGGTAGGTGGGGAATGCTATTTTACGGTGTCCATGGAAGGGATGTGATTTTGAAGCTCCATCCAAACATGGATTTTGAAATTTTTGTTCTCTGCTGTGCCCCGGCACCGACAATGGAACCTGGCACACAGCAGGCACTCAAGACGTATGTGTTAAAATAATTTATTAATATCTCATCGAAATACATAAATACATTTGGTCAACAAATATTTTCTATTTCTTGACTTTTGGAAATGTTGACACATTAAATTCAACAGGAACAATTTATCTGAGGTGGGATAGCAGGTGCTTAGATGGCTGGGCTTAGAGGGTCACAAGGACTGGGAGGCCAGCTCTGCTGTTAGCAGATCTGAGACGTGAGGAAGTTGACTAATGTTTTCGAGTTTCATTTTCCTCACGTGTTAAGTTGAGAAAGGTGTTTGAGTCTACCCTCAGAGGTGGTTGTTGACAGGATCTGGTAAGAAGAATCTGTGAAGCACCTAGGTACCTAGCATATACTAAGCGCTCACCTTAGCCATGAGTGGACGAGCAGGCTTCTCACAGCTCTCAAAGTCAGTTGGTCTAATATTCTCAGAGAGCCAAGGCTGTCTCTACTTTGATCACTAATGTTAGTTAGAGGTTGCCTCTTAAACCATATTGTTTCTAGGAAGCTGAGAGTCCTTCCCAAGCTCTCTGCTTTATGCTTCTCCTCTGGCCCTGTATAATTAACTCCTGATCTCTGTCTCTGTGTTTTTCCTGGGTGATGTATTTCTCTGTGGTCAGAACACACACTTAAATTCCCTGATAGATAATATGTTTCTTGAGGGTACGTTCCTGATCTGTTATTTTTCCCTTCCAGCTCCCAGAGGAGCCAGGTCCTTAGGAGGTATTTATTAACTGACTTACTCTGACACCTCCATCCCAGGAAACTTCCCATCGACTTTATTAAGGAGTCACACACATGGGGATTCAGATGGCATCTTGCAAATCCCAAAGTGGGAACATGTGCTCTTAGGGGGGAAAAAAATCTTATAAAAGGAAACAGAATTCTAGGTGCAGGTGTCTTTGGATACCATTCAGATTGTCTGCCTGTGTCTCCATACATGTCTAGGACCATATGCATTACATATGTTGTCTATTTTAAAATAAAACACTGCAGCGGTCCAGCTGTTCTAAATTCTGTTTCAAAGAACTTGTGGGTGCTTCTCAAGCAACACCATCCAGTCATCCTTGCAATGGCCCAGTCTGTTCTTCCACAGTGCTGAACATTAAAAACTAAATGCTCCGTGCAATCCCATTTTGCCCTGTACAAACGATTGGAACAGGCTGATGAGAGAAAAAGAAAACTCCAATGTTGACATTAGCAAGGGGAAAACAGCCCAGAGCAAAAGGGTGAGAAAGTCAATTCCTGGATTCAGGACACCTTGGGATCCATTCCTTTGCCAATGTTTGGCATGTGTCAAGGGAATGCAAATGAATTTAAATACTAGGCTGAGCAAAACAGAATTAGGAGGGGAAAGTAGAAGCTTAAAGCTCTAATGAGGTTTGGATTAGCTCTTGCTTTCAGAGACACATACCAATGTTCTTTTTCATTAGTATGTGTGCGTTTTTTTTTTTTTTTTAAACTTATTTAAGAAATCAAGGATTGACTGAATTTTAAGAATTTACTTCAGTCTTAACCTTTTTCAGACTTGGCTGAATAGTTGCTAACTCTTGCTTGGTTTGCAAGGGCTTCATATGTACTGAAAATGGGCTATGTAATTTCATAGGCTTTGGAGCGAGGGCATAATTCAACACATCTTCCAAACAATGCTACTTGTTTCACTTCTGGGCTTTAACTGTATAAAGATTTTGAAGTCCTCTATAGCATGGGCATAGGAGAATGGCTTCACACTGAACTTAGATGAATAATGGTGCCTAAACTACATTTATAAATTTAAGGAACTATCAGTGGGCATCCATGATAAAGGAAAAGGCTGACAGACGCACAGACTTCAGGAAGGCAGGTATCCTTTCAAGCGGAAACTAACTAAAATCTTTACCCCAAGTTTGCTCGAAAACAATTTTGGTGTGGCATTTAAGGACTATTGTGAAAATCACGGTTCCTGGAATGATATGATTATGTGGACTTTACACTCTCATTTAATCTACTTAAATTTCAAGTGATGTTCATCATTGATCATCCTATCATATATCTGTTCTTTAACCCATCATGAGGTTTGGGTTTACTTCATGTTTGATATTTTCTCCCTCACAATGGGAAAGCACTTATCATATTATTTCATGATCTCTTAATAGCAAGCATATTTGTGTGATCTTGTTTCTGATCAAAAAAAAATTTAGGTAAGTTTGCAGTAAGGTCTACCAAATGGAATTTTCTTGAGGGGAGTGGATAATATAGTTTTTCAATTTTCATGTTATGGAGACGTTATTATCCCAGCAGCTCAGGGAATGAACAGAAAAGGTCAAATCTCTCTTTTTATTTTGTAATATTACATTTTAGAACTTTTTATAGGCTAAAGAAAAAATTCTGCTGTTGAAAATAAACTATGACTAGGTTGCTAATAAACTGTCTGAGAGAGGCTCCTTTCTCTACTGAATCCCTTTTATAATAAACTAGAGGTAGCTGTTTTATCACTGAAATTTAGAGCACAGTTATGGCTGCTGTTACTCCTGATGGATGCTTGAGGCAAGAGAATAGCTAATGTAACTATAAAGTCATTGTGAACTCAAACTGCAAATTAAAAGGTGACTTTGTATCTTTCTTATATGGAAAATGTGTGCTTGTCATATCTGCTTGACAGTGTAAGAGTGGATGTATGGTTTGGACAATAACGAACAATGACAGTAGTCAACCTCATCAGAAGACATGAAATAAAGAAATGACAATGATTGATGGCAGCTGGCTGTTTATAGACTTTTCTAGAAGAGTTTTTCTTGGCCTGATCAAGTAATAACCAGGGGATGTTGCTCCCTGCCTGAGCTCTGCACAGCAAGCAAAAGACTGGTCCTCCCCTGCCTGCTGCCCTTGAGAAACAACTTAATTCTTTCATGGTCCCTTTGACTCAGTCAAGCTAACTTGCATGGCCAACACCAAAAGGCTTCCTCAGAAGCTATTAAGGGCCACACTGCATTTTGCAGAAATCACTGACAGGACAACCACGGGGATAAACATGTGATGCTTATTTCAATGTTCATTTTTGTGATTCTTCATAATGCAAATGCTTTGAATAAAAATCATCAGAGATTTTTGTCAGTGATCAGGAAACAAATAAGTGATCTGTAATTTTCCCTGCTTTACTTACAATTTACTGAGTACTTGATAATATTTTTTATGGCACTGCAGCATGAGCTAACACAAATTTTCGAGAGTTGACTAATAATGTCTCCTATAAGTCACTATAGGTAATGAAAACAGTTGATTAGTGAACAATACGTTAGATGTGCCTGAAGTAGGTAACAAAGAAGTGACCCTTCATTTAATATGATCTATTGAGAGCCTACCACAGTATTTGGAAAATTTTGGACCTTACTGTGAGAGTCTATTCTTTTAAAAAGTCATATACTTTATGGAGAGAAGAAATGTGATTTATAGTGTGGTTTGGGGTCATGCAAGTTAATACTGAATTCATTCTCTGATGTTGCATTCCTGCAATGTAGTAACTGCAAGTTGACAATATAAGAAGATATAGCAAAAAATCTCCTCAGACAAAACTCTAGAAAGGAATTAGGCAAATGACTATTTGTAAGTCTATTAGGATATCAATGTGTTGTTGGGCAAATACATGTAGTTTTACTAGAAAAAAATTCACTCAGTCATCTATTCATCCATCTTGTAGATTTTTTTAAGTATAGCAAAATCCTAAATTTTCACCAAGTTCACATTCTTCAGTAAGCTTTTAAAAATGCCTCATCAGACATGTAAAGGAAGGAAAGTTAAATTAAGAATTAAGTATCTGCTTGGAGTGGTTAAAAAAAAAATCTGTCTGCTAGCCAGGGGTACATTTATGCAAAAGAAAAGAAAAAAAGAAAAGAAAGGAGGGGGAAAGCAAAATTAAGAAACGAAAAGAATCAAGGACTATTATTAAATGGTCAGGAGAAATGATGTGACCTACAGCTTCTAAGTGAGCGTTCAGAATATTTGAGTACATATTTGCCTGCTCTCTTGACCAATTTTTCTAGCTCCCTCTAATGTCAAGTTTTCCCTTAACACATTTTTGGTGACTGACTTTTTCCTCTATGAATAAAGGAACTGTATACTCTGTTTTAGTAATAAATAGTGAAGAGAATGATTTTTCTAAGTTTTAAAGTTTCTTTTTTTCTCTTACAGGTGTATTTTTAGAAAAATGAATACAAATACAAATGATGTAAAAAACGTTATTGTTGTCATTGTTCTTGGGAGAGCAGTGGAGAGAGATTTGAGACCAGAGGTCTAAACCCTCCATGACATTGTGAGATTGTGAATCTGAAGCTTCTGTGAATAAATCACATGATTTCAATTGTGTCCTCAATTTCTTGCTTTTGTGTGTGGTAGCTGCATGTATTCTATCTCTCTTTTCAAAATTAACCTCTATTGGGTTTTAGAGTACACCCTCAATTTAGGCAGAATGAATTCTTTCATGTTCAAATAATGCATTTACTTTATTAATTGTGTTCTGCAATTTCTTGGAGTCTTACTCAGTTACCACTTTGGGTTTCCTAGCCCACCTTTCTGTTCGTTAAGGTATCCATGGTTACCACACCATTGGTTCTCTGACCATTCTAACCTTTGGAATGGGAAAGGAAAAACAACAACAACAACACATCATCAGAGTGCAAAATGATCTGTTTTCAGGCATTAAGCAGTCAGGTAGCTGTGAATTCCATGAAACGAAGGCATTCTTTGCCATTTCGTTGTGATGTTCATTAATATTCTTGGAATTAAAAAAAAATAGGAGATGTTAATGGTTGGCTTTACTCAGAGGATCATTTGATGCCAATATGAAAGCCAAGGAGAGGAGGCAATTATGCACACATCACATGCATCCTAGTTCCAGTATGGAAGCTTACATTTCCAACCTAAGGTCAGGAAAATTACATAAAAAGTTTTACTACAAAGTCTAGACATGAGGAAGATTTCAGAGGAGAGGGAGGAAGCACATTGCAGGTGTCAGATAATCTAGTCTGATTATCTGAGCTGTGCTAGCTATAGGGGAACACTTACCCTTCAGTCCAGCTAGAAGTTAGCAGGGTAAGAAGGAACAAACCAGAATAACATAAAGACTAGCAACAAGGCTCAGGAAAGCAGACAGGAGCTCTAACCTAGCAGCTAAAGTTCTTGGGTTCGAGCAAAGATTGAACAAGAAAACTTAAATGAAACAAAACAAAAAACAAGAAAACCAAAGCCAACCCCCACCCCAAACCAACAGTAACCAAGGTCCCCCTAACTGCTGAAGGCTGTTCAGGTGGTAGCAAAACTAGAACAATTCTCAAAAACATCCAACTTTAGGGATTTATGATGTGATTAACATTTATTAGTTGAGAAACAGACATTAATATGAGACTCATTGCAAGTGACATATCAAATAATCATTGACCAAATCGCAAAGCTTAAAATTCCCACTCCCCTCCCAGTCTTGAGAACAGAGGTACTGGTCTTCACTGTTCCTCTAACACACACTGGACAGGGGTCAGGTATTTCAGTGAGAGGCCACTTGGTATAACAAATTGTGGCAACACTCAGTTATAGATTTGGATGTCATTTCCAAAGTAAGCAACATTTGCCTTAAGAAAATGGAAAATTATTTGTTGTAAAAAGTTGTATAGGTAAGTACTGACAATTTTTTTAAGTTTTAACCAAAAAAAAAAAAAAAAAAGAGAGAGAGAGAGAGAGAAAATTAAATCAACAATAACACACACCAAAGAAACCACAAAAGAACAAAAAAGTTGTAAAGTTTGGTGGAATCCTCCCCAAATTATTGTAGAGTCACATAGAAACTCATGAATAGCAGGATCTATTTTTTCCCAGTTTTCCCAATTCCATACAAATACTCCACTCCACTCTTAGACGTGTCTTTTCATTTTGAAATCGAACTTCTGAAGTTGTAAAAGAAGTAAAATCTGCACCCAGAAGTCTGTCAAACTGAATTTAGAAAGACCCAAATAAACTCATGATACAGTCAAGTATCCCAAACTGTAAAATGTTCCATTTTCAAATTTCCCTTGAGCAGACAGCGACATGACAAGACTGGAGTGTTTATTTTTCTCTATCCAAAAAACCGCTTGCATTTTTCTGTTAGCTTCCCTTTGGCATGTAAATACTAACACAGTGATTACAAAGTTAAACTCATTAAAAAGTTTCTTCATCATTCACTTGCAAGGATGGCAGCTACTTTGAGTAATCTTCGAAACCAGGGATTTAATGAGATGTGCACGGAATCAAGTATTTAACAATGATCCTTACCTTTTGGAAGTCAAGGAAATCTTTTTAAAATGCAATACTTGATTGTATTTACTCCTTTCGTTAGAGAGTCTGTGACTGACAATGTTTGTGATGTGACAAAATAAACCGAGGTATAGACTGGGAAGCAAATGTCAGCGAAGAGTCAACACTTGCTATTTCTCACTATGCTGTGATTGTTTTTCATTTTTCTGTAATCTTGCTTTGCAGTACTAGGTAACCAGTTTGTTGCAGTTTGCCCAGGACTAAACAGTTTCTGGGACACAGGACTTTAATTGCTGGGATAAGGTAAGTTTTGGCAAATTTGGATGAGCTAGTTAGGATTCTAAGTATGAATAAACACTAAATCTGACTTAGTTAAGTATAAATCTAATCTGTTTAATAGTGAGGGTTTGAATTTAAAGGTTTAAATGCAGCTTTGCAGTAACTGTTACGGAACCTTCACTCTATGGCAGACTCCGCTCAGTATGATATACCCCCCACTCTCAGCAATGTTTGGGTCGTTTCGAACACCTACTCAGTGACACCACAGAATACAAAATTCTTGGATCTTTCTTGTGGGTTTCATATACTCTTGACTGGAAATGACTGGGGATCAGATACAGAAGTTTGGGTGAGTTAAATACTGGCTAGATTACGATGCTAGTTTCTAAAGTATGGGAACAGAGCCTCACTTTCTGGTACTCTGGCCACAGTTTTCATTAAGTGCCTACACAAGCAATAGGTAAAAGTCTGGAGTAGTTGAGGCTCTGCTTCAGGGGTAGTAAAGTAACTACGGGATTACTGGGCTTAACGCTAGTGTGTTGAAGCTCCATGTAAGGAGTGTCACTGACTGCGGGGTCAGAAGCATACAGTTGTGCAAAGCGGGCACTGCACAACTCAAGAGGCACCGTTCACACTTCTGTCTGTGGGAAAAGAGCCTCCTGAAGGGCACAATCTGCATGGCTGAAAGCAGTGGCCTTCTTACAGAGCCTGGTAGGAGGGGTATGCCTCATACTCTCTAGAGACCTTCTGTTCCTAGGCAGAGATGAGGAGGTAATAGAGAAGGGGGTGGCTCCGGCAGCAGGTACTGATAAATCCCAGGGGCATGACACCCCTGACGTTCTCACTCACCTCCCAGCCTGCCTCACATGCTCTTGAGGGATGATACTACTTATCCTCATCCCCAAATTTTAACTCTTAGAATTCTGCTTTGGATGCTCTGTTTAATAAAAGCTTCCTCTGTCAGCTAGGATAGTAACATATATCAACCTTGTGTGCATACAAAAAAATCTTCTAGCTGATGCCTACTGACCAGATTCTAATTTCATAGCTAAATGAATCCTACCCACAGAGGAAACTCTAAATCAAGAGCCCTAATGTATTTCCATAAAGAGGCATCCATCCCCTTCAACAGCCTTTCAGTCATCGCCTTTATAGAATCTGTGTCTGCTCTCCATTTCATTTTACCCCTGAATTTCCATTCTCTTTCCTATACTAGAGAGAAAAAAGTGGGCTGATCACGAACCAAGTACTAACTTCTTAATCTGGGGAGACGACAGAACAGAGACACTGAATGTAAGGTGAAATGACTTCAGAAGAAATGGAAATTATTTGGAAATAAAACTGAGATTTTCCAAATATCACCTGTGATACATGTTTTATGAGGTTGATTTAGATGGTGATCATAATTAGGCATTTTTGTTTCCTCATACAGAGATAATTCCATCTCAGAGGGATATGATAGGATGTGTTGTTTCAAAATTCATTTATAAGGAGGCTGTTAGGCCAGGTGAAAGAAGGGATTCCATTACAGAGGAACTTTTATAATTAAGTTAATATTGGGGATGTTTTATTTCAACTAATGAGTAAACCATTTACAAAGAGATGCTTCTTTTCTTTCTCAGTGTCACAAATGTTACAGGAAAAAAGAGTAGGAAACTTGGTGGTGGTCATGGTCAGAAGGGCTGTCCCTCCTCCCTTGAGCCCTTCCTCGATCTCTTATTTGTTTAGGGTTTTCTGTGTGGAAACCCACATGATTGTGTGATTATTTACACTGTCCCACAGGGAAAGCATCTTCCTTTAAAAAAAAAAAAACCCATCAGTACAGGACAAGAATCCCTGGGAGCACCTGATGGGTAGTATTTGTCATCCAACAAGAATGCTTCCCCACCAGCAAAGGTGTAACAAGATTTAAGAACACAGTCTGGTTAAATGGAAACAGACATGGCAGTGGAATTTATCGAAAAGGGAATTACCTCTACTTAGTTGCTATAGCGAAAGAATCATGTGGTCCATGTTTTAAGAGCAACTGGGGAGAGACTGTGTGAAAGCACTGGGTTCAAGGTCAAGTTTCCGATGAGGGACTTTCACACTTGCTTTCCCTTTTGCTGCAATTCTTTTCCCACAGATGTCTGTGGGGGTAATTTCCTATCATTTGGGCTTAAGCTCAGATCATCTGTGTTATATTTCCTCTCCTTACTCATTCACCAATGCATGACATTCTTTATGGTGTTTCTCAGTGTGTGAAACTATCTTACTATATATATATTGTTTTAACTTGCTTTACTGCCTAGACTTCCCCACTGGGCTGGAGGTATCCTGAGAACAGGGATCTCCTTGTCTTCCTCATCAACATGTCTCATCACCTAGACAGTTGCTCAGTGAACTACACTGAATGAGGAGGTGCCATGCTAAAGACAAGACCCACCATGATCATTGCTGAAAACTGATGTGTGCCTGAGCTCTTCCTAACTGACGTGTATTCAGGACATGGCAGACATCTCTACTTAGGGTGAATGCTTGTAACTAAAATGAATTTGGTGCTTTATGTTTCCAGGGTTTCCATTTTCCTTGTTTCAACAAATATCTGCAAGGGCATGCTGTCCTTCATCTTACCCTGTGCATCTAAACTGTTCCAAGATCAAAATTATCTTGGTAGCAAGACGGCATGGTGAAAGGGCCAGAAATTAAACCTGATGCTAACCTATAGAGGGGAAGAGACTGGAATATGAACTGGGACTGTTTAAGGAGATGATTTCATTTCTGGGTTCTGGTATTTTAGCTCAGAATGGGATTTTAGATACCGTGTTGTTTTCTTGTGTGTGTTCCTGTGTCCCCCCCGACCCTCCCTACTGCATGTGATAATGTCATCATTTATTTTTAAATGGTTCTAAGTTGCATATTAAAATTTATTTCAAATTAAGCTCTATTTTAAAGTTAATTTTAATAGGAAGAAATGAGGCAAGGACATACATAATCTACTATATTTGAAGGACTCAAACAAATACCTGTTTGGCTGTGAATTCTAAACTTTCATCAAAACAAAGAGAGAAAAATCCACCTGAAACATATTTTTCTTTGTTTAGTCCTGGAGGAGGGGATTGTCAAGTATTGCACTTTAAAATTACTTTTATCTAACATTTTTGTCCCAACTCTTCCCCTCTGAATTTACTGTTTGTTGTTTTTTTTTTTAAGGCAAACATGATTTTGAGCATCCTTAATATGAAAGCAACTAGACTTTCTAATTCAACTTTCGAAGACTGACTTTACTCTACAGAACTAGTTTTAACAAATGGCATATTTACTTACAAAATTGGGAGATAGGGGCATCCAGCTGAGGCACATTCCCTCCCTTGGCGTTTAGTTTCTGGACTTGGGTTGGGGGCACAGGCTTGTGTGACTGCCCAGTGGCCCGATACATGGCTTGGACCCAGAGAATGCGATCTTGCTCATCATCACTTGCAAATATCACGGTGTCTCCTTCTTTGACTGCATTGAAGAAGGCTCGGCCACCCTCCAAACCTGGATTAAAAGGGAAGAAAGACTACTAAGTTGAGCTGCAATGTTCTCAGCAGGACTAAGCTCTGAGCGGCAGTCTCTATGCTTTTCCTTGGGCTGGAGAAAAGAGGTGCATCTGTTTATCTAACTATAGGATAGCTAGTCTGATACCATGATGTCCAAGAGGCATTTGAGCATGGCTGTTGTCTCCTGCCACCTTTGTCTTATTGGGGACAGAGTCGTCAAATGAACTGCCTAATGGCAAGGTAAGTATCCATCTATAAACATTCTATTACTTTCCTCATTTTTAAAAACAAGCCAAATGACAACAAGAGAAATGCCTCTTGACCCCGCCTCTCAAGTCCACAACCTCAGGGAGCTTTCGGACTCCTGATTTTTCTCTCACTGCCCATTCCAATGAAATTCTGAAGACTCTACTTTCAGGACATTACAACAGAATTTGACCTCTTCTTCCTTCTCCAGGGCTGCCACTCTGAATTCACCCACATTCATCTCTCACCTGGATTATTCTAGTAGCCTCCTATCTGATCCATCTGCCTCCACCCTCACTCTCTATACTTGACCCTCCAGATGGGAGCCAGGGTGACTGGTGTAGCCCAAGAGTCAGGTTGTGCCATCCCTTTGCTTAAAACCTACCAGTAGCTCCGCATTTCACTTAGAAGAAAAGTCTAGGTTCTGCCAAGGCCCTCCAGGCCCCATGTGAACTGAGCCCCCACTGCTCCCACCCACTTCTCTTACTATGTGCACGTGTATGCACCAGTTCACGCAGCCGTGTAGCCTCCTGCCGCTCCCTCAACACCCCAGGTGTGTTCTCGCCTCAGGACCTTTGCACAGTGCTTCTGCCTGTGCCTAGGACTGTTCCTCCAGTTATTTTCACGAGTCACAGCCTCGCCTCTTTCAGGTCTTTGCTCAGACATCACATGCTTGTTCGGGCCTTCCCTGACCTTCACCTCTCCTTACCTCTCTTCTCTTGCATTCTTTTGCTCCAAAGCTCTTACCACCTCTAAAAAAGTATATGATTTACTTCCTAAGGCAGAGAGTTTTTGTCTCTTTTGTTCCCTGCTGCATCCTGGTACCCAGCACTGTGCATGCAGAGAGTGAGTGCTCAACAAACACAAGTTGGATGAATGAATGCCCTACAGACCCATTCTGTCCCATAAGCAGTTCTCTAGGCCAAACTTTAGAGAGAAGTTGGCAAAAGAGGCCTCTCTCTGGGCTCAGGGCAGAGCTACATTGTGTCTGTCAACATATTCCAAAAGCCCATAATTGTGGGGTGACTGGGACTCTCTGTCATTAAACAAAGCTTCATATCTTCACCAGTTTCCTCACCATTTGTCTACCCTCAACCTACCTCTTTAAAGGTGAAAGGGGAGTAAGTGGAGTAGTTAGAATCCCTAAACCAACAGGGCCCGATTGCCAACCCATTTGACATTTGCCTCGGGTAAGATTTCTGGTGATGTTAAGAATTATCTAGTGTGTCGACAATATTAATTCAAATGTCTACTTCATAAGAATGGGTATGTGTTAATAATTTTGCACTTACAGTTGCCAGGGATTATAGAACAATAAAGAGCATATTTTTTATATGAAGAGTTGAGGGGTACAGCAATTTTAATAAAATATTTTTTGTGGCTGTGATTATGAAGCATTATTTTGGTTCTTTTCTTACAGAGAGCTTTAAAATGTGTGATTTGGATAGGATGGTATACAGTGAGCAAGCTGGGAAAACCTGATGAAATGGATGGACAGCATCGTAAGAAGGAAAATTCTGCAGAGAGAGAAAGGAAGAAGAGCTTTGAGGAATGCTTTAAGCTCTGAAAAGTGGGTACCAAGGAGCTAAAAGAAAAGACTGGGTTCAGTAGAGCTTCTGCAGTCTAGTCTAATGGCCACCCCTGGGATAAGGCACTGTGACAGGGCAGGTGAACTCCAGGCCAGCCATCACTGGGCGGGACCTTCCCCCTGCCCCACCACCTCCCATTTGCCAGGGCCTGAAGCTCAGAACAGGGACATTGCGTTCTTGGAGCTACTGTCAGAAAGTCCTTTCATGGGGCTGACTCAGGAAGGAGAGAGGTAGAGGGGCACAGATGCTAAGAAGTGTTGAGATTTTTACGGACTCCTCCCAACAGCCTTGGAGAAGGAAATGGCAACCCACTCCAGTGTTCTTGCCTGGAGAATCCCAGGGACGGGGGAGCCTGGTGGGCTGTCGTCTCTGGGGTCGCACAGAGTCGGACACGACTGAAGCGACTTAGCAACTTAGCAGCCCAAAAGCCTTACAAAGGATGTACATGTGCTCATGTACTCAGTCGCTCAGTCGTGTCTAACTCGTTGCGGCCCCCAGTTGCTCTTAGAGGATGAGTTATTGACAACAGAGTGGAGCCTAACCATGGGGTGAGTGAGGCAAAGAGAAACAGGTAAAGCAGGAGAAGCAATGACAGCGACAGCAGTGAAGAGCAACAGAGCTTTTCCAGAAAGCCCGGGAGACCAAGGACACACCAATGAGAATGAGGAGAAAGCAGAGCAACTAGCTCGAAGAAAACCAAGGAAGAAGACAACGTGAACGCCAACATGTGCTCCCAGGCAGCATTCTTAAGCAAGGCAGCAGATCCTGGGGAAGGAATCTGCAAAATGCAAGGTATGATAATGCCCGGGCTCTCCAGCGAACATCCCACAGGGACTGACCTTCAGGAACAAGAGGACATGTCTGGGAATAGATGGAGGCAGACCAGGCAAGGAATGTTCGCCAGTTCCCTGGCCGGGGATTGCTGTTTCAACCACACACATGGACACAGTCTATTTAGGGTGGTAAAGTTGTCAAAGATTTAATTTAGTCCTTGAAATTGTGCCACTGAATTATTTCAAATGAATATCCTCTTATTTGAAGACTTCTTTATTTCATCTAATAGGAACTGAGAGATTGTTGCATACTCTTTGAACCATACCCAGGGAAAGAGAAAGGGAAGCAGTTTCATTTTTAGATTAAAATGAAGAGCCTAAATGTAAAAACTACTTACAGTTATTTACCAACTCCCCAAACCAACTTTTAAAGGACCCTATACTGGAAGAGTTGATTTAGAGCCAATGCTTAGATTTGGGTGACTGCTGCATCCCAGGCTGGTACAAAGGCAAGGATGTCTATGCTATGAGGCTACCTGCCCCATCTCCACCAGTTGGTTCCATTGACAACCAGAATAAAGGCAAGAGGAGAAGGACAGATGGACCCAGAGGTCCTGCTTCAAGTGCACACTCACCTTTCAGGCAGCAGTAGGGGAAGACTTCTCAAACCTCTGAGGACACTTGCCAAATTGTGTAGTAATTACCCTGATCTTCAGCTGCAAACTTTAATGTCCAAAAGAATCTCCTAGAGTGCTTATTTATTTATTATTTAGTAAGTGACTGATGTGGGCCATTTTTAAGTCTTTATTGAATTTGTTACACCATCGCTTCTGATTTTCTTTTTTTTTAAGTTACAAAGCATGTGGCATCTTAGCTCCCTGACCAGGGGTCAAATGTGCGCTGAAAGGCGAAGTCTTGACTACTGGACACCAGGGAAGTCCACAGAGTGCTTATCTGAACCGGAGGATTCTGGTTCTTGGTTAGGTTTAGGGTTCAGGAACTATTCTTTTTCACAATCACTCTTTAAAAAATTCTAGGTTAGATTTTTCCCATGACAATTGGGAGAATCTGAATCTCCATTTTCAATCAAACGTTGCTTTGAAAATAACTAGGACTTGGCACACAGAAAGGCAGAGAAGACTCTGCTTTATTCTCAAGAACATAATCACTCTGCTTTCCATTTACATCCTTGGTAAAGGAATTTATAAATTATATCCCAGGGGATCAATGTGAAGAAAAAGAAGAGAGGCTTTGACAATGTACGTGCACAGCCACTCCTTTTGCATGTAGATGGAACAGCCTTCTCCCCGCTGCAGAGAGGTCTGCTTGCTACCGTGTGAGAAGACAACAACTCGAGCTTCACTAGAGCCGTACACACAGCTATGTTTTACTGCAGGTGCCAAAGGGTGAGATGGGTTAGACCTCAAGTCCCAGCACTGCTTCTTCCTTTACAAAAGGAGATGACAATTCTGGTCCTATGCACTTGGTGGACTGCAGTGAAATCCAAATGCTACCATGTAGAGGAAAGGAAAAGGGAACTGGCTTTAAGGTAGTGCCACAAGATAGTGCTGCTTCTCCTTCTCATATGGGTCCCTGATTACCCACTTTAAAATGGAGGTCTTGGGAAAGAGGGACTGTTTCTCTGAAGGGAATGCCGTGATTTGAGAAGACACCACTGCAGAATGCCACGAGGGTTCGTTTCTTAATACAGGGGCCACATCCTTTGCTCTAGCTGTTGCGTGAAACTGGCTCAGACTCCAAGGTCCTGTTCATGAGGAGGGATTTCCAGGACAAGCCTTTAAAGTCCTGACACATTTTACGTGGTCAGCTCTGTATCATGCTCCGGCAGGACGCAAATTATCTATGGAGGTCTGAGGGGGCAGGTCTGGTCCAAAGCACTCAGGGGTGGCAATTCTGACGCCCACTGAGACGATAACTTTCCCAAGTGAACTGGGCCAGAGGTCTTCCCAGTTACACCTTTTCAGGTTAACGCCCCATCTTCTCTCAGACTCTGTTTTTCCTTTATGTGTATTTTGTTGCATGTGGAAGAGCAATATGGGAGTAGAAAAAAAGGTTTTGGGCCAAATAATGCAGTATGGTTGGAAATGCTTTCCTTGTGCAGATTTGGCATAAAAATAAACTTCTCTGGGAGAGGGCTGTTGGTGCCTGTTGCTCATTAATATGCTGAAATGATTTCGCACCCCCCCCCCCATTTTGAAGGTTCCTTGAGGCAGATTTCTATTCATTTTTTTTTCTTTCTGGGAAAAAGATAACATGGGTTTGGAGAGAGGTGTGAGAGGGCAGGATGTGGAACTTATGCAATGTAGAACTTCTGAGAAATACTACCATTTGTGTGGTTCTCTTAGTTACATAAGGCTGAGTTTGGATGTCTACGCTGTGGACTGGTGTCTTTTAGGAGGGAAAAAAAAAGGTTTAGAGAAGACTTTCTTTTCAAGTACTATTAGATAACCATGATTTGTACTTAGCAAATGTGGACCTACAGGGCAGGTTTACCTGGACAGGAGACACAATACCTGCCAAGCCCACACATCACCGGTGAATAAGACACAGACACAGACACAGACACAGACACACACACACACACACACACAGAGTCATGGGAGTACATGTAGGACTTCTTTTTCAGGAATTTCTATTGAACATTCTAGGGTGGAATTAAAATTTGAGGTGGGCACAGCTACATAAAAGAAAAATGTACTACATTCTCATTTTGGTTTTATGAGGATCCCAAGTCAAAACAAATCCCCGGACTGGAATCGGCACTTCTTCATTCAGGACAGAACCTCCAGGGGGTGGTGAACTGTGGCTGTGGCGCCCTAGTGACTTGGGTCAGTCAGTGTCCAACACGGGGGGAAGGGAGAGAGTTCTGTGGGCTCACGGCCTAGCAGGTGGGCAGGTACCTGGCTGGGGGTCCGTGTAATCCACGGTGTAGCCATCCAGTTGGAGAAGTTCCTGAGGCTCGGCTTTTTTCTCCCGGTAACTGCACATGGCAAACGTGTACTGACTCACCTGAAAAGGAGAAGCAGAGACGTGTGAGGCGGATTCCCTAGAGCCCGTCTTCCTTGAATAAACCCTCTCCATTCAAGCCTGTCCTTTCCCCTGAGGCCCTGCTCTCTGGAGCTGGGTTCAGACTGCATTTTTCCATCTCCTGGCTGTGTGACTTGGAGCAAGTTAAGAGACTTCCCTGGTCCTGATACCTCACCTGTAGATGGATATAATCTGAGAACCTACCTTGTTGCTGCCTTATTGTGTGGACTGAATGAGTTCATATCTGAAATGCATTTCAAATATTTTCTTGATGCTTAGGAAGTGCTTGAGAAAAGTTAGCTATTGTCATTACTGCTATATTTTAATTGGGCTAAGCTACATGAAATTTCACATTTGGGTAGGTCAAAACTGGTTGCATGGCAGCAATTTTATAGCTTCTACCTACTATGACTTTGGCCCTGGCTCTGACTGAGGCTGTCATGCTCTCAGACTCGACACAGGTCTTTCAGTCGTAAGTTAGGGACCTGACTTTTATTTACACCCGCCTCCATTTCTTTTAGTATTTTATGTTTTGCAGGTCAATTCTCTGCACTGAGCCACACATCTCATTTCTTCCTCGCCCTTCCCATGGAAGGAGTGCCTTTGGTCGCTCTGAAAAGTCTTCCCTTCGTCTCAGACAAGTGTAGGAGTGACACGCTGTCACAAGCAATGAGTGCTTGATCTCTAGGCGCCAGTCACGGGAGAGCCACCCTCGGCCCCCGTCCCTCACCAGCCTCCACCCACGTCGGTGCTGGGTGCACACTCCACAGCTGCAGGCCGGCCTTCAGGATCCTGTCGCCACAGTGCACCCAGACCCAGCATGGACACTGAGCATTTCTGCATCCAGCCTGTCTGCAAGGAGCCCAGGGAAGAGCAAGCATCCTTCAGGCTTCGGGCTAAAAGCTCAGGGGCATATTTGCCATCCATGGATGTCAAATGTCGTGGAGGAGTGCCATATCCCTCATCTCTTAGTTCCCTTTATTAAAACAGACATTTACTAAGTGAACTTTGATCCCGGCAGGGGATATTTTTTTATCTCCTCCGTGGGTCAGATTTGTCCTTCTTTTAAATGGTAAGAAATTAGAGCTCTCAAACCCTGCATATATCTCCCACAGTCCCTGGCCTGAAGGTCCCAGTGGTAAGATAACAGGAGTCCTCAGGAGAATGTTTCACTGGTTGGTTTATCTCTTGCTGCCCTCTGTTGGTTCCTGATGAAAACTTTCTGCCTGACTTGGATTTCTTTACTGTGCTTATAGTTTACAGAATCTGTTCCTTATACTGCAGGGTCTCGATGGGCTTCAAGGGAAACATAAAGCCGCTAAGAGTATGTTCGTAAGTGGACATGTATTATGCTCTGCAATAAGCAGCTTCTTCTAAAAAGGAGGATTAAGAATGGAAGCTTTGCGTAGGGGTCACATAGGCCTGGGACCTCATCCCAGCTCTCCTAAGTTTTCATACATGTAACTCAGAGCCCTTATCTGTATTTTACCTGTCCTATTGTGGTCGAAGAATAAACTGAGTGGTGAAGGGCTTTTTACATTGTGTGTGATATTCGCCTGGCAAATACATGCATTTATGTAAGCAGTTTCCTTGCATTTGGCACTACTTTCTCCTACAAAGTAGCTGAGCAGGTGTATTTGCCTACCAGATTATAAGTCCTTTGAAGGCATGCCTAGAGAATCATATATCTTCGTTATATTCCCCTTTCCATGAGCAAAATCTACTATGTAATGGGCATTCACTAATTGGGTCTGATTGATACTAGAAAAATGAGTATTATCATCCAATAAAGAGGTTTCCTCCCTTCCAGATTTACATATGTTACTCCAGTCCATTACTGATCCCAGAGACAACTGATTCTCCATACCTGAGAGTAAACAGATAGATATTGTTGAAATTGCTCTGCAATGATATTCTTTACCTCTCTGGTAACCTGGACATTATATAGCACATTAATGTGATGATCAGCCAGATAGAGGGTTGGGGACGTTTGTTTGAGATCAGTGAAACATCACAACAGAAAGGTGCTACTTCAAGGTTCAGGCATTTACTATGACTACATGCTTGGGGCTTTTTGACTTTTCCTTCTTCTACTTAGATTCTTGCTTCTTGGAGAGCTGGACGCTGCTGCCCCCTTCTGGTAATACTGTTGAAGTTGTTCCAGACAAACTTTGGGCTCAAAGAAATTGGTTTATCAGGACCATTTTAATAAGGAATTTGGCAACTTACTTTTGGAAAAAAAGGAGGAAAGAAGGAATGATTTATTTTTGAATATTTAGAATTATTGCAAGGAACCTCAGATTTTCTAGAGATCTTCAAGTGTGAGGGAACAGCAAGGGTTTGGGACTTGCCAAACTGTTGTAAAAGGAGAAGGGGACAGTAGAAAATGAGACGATTAGATGGCATCAATGACGCAATGGACATGAATTTGAGCAAACTCTGGGAGATAGTGGAGGACAGGGAAGCCTGGCATGCTACAATTCATGGAGTCAAAAAGCGTCAGACATAACTTAGCGATTGAACAACAATGAAATCTTGTAATCCCTGACCTGCCAGAGTTTGCTACATGGAGAGGGCTCCTCAAGAATGAAGCCAGTTTAGAGGAAAGCACAGTCAAGAGATTCTATAAGCAATGAAGCTGCTCAAAAATCAGTGGGTGGATGGATGAATGGATGATACATAAATAGGTAAGAGATTTGTAATTAAAAAAAGATTTGTAATGGAACAAGTATAGTAAAAATGCTAATGGAAGAATTTAATCGGTACTTTTAGAGGTTTTCACTGTAAAATTCAATTTTTCTGTATGTTTGAAATGTTCTTGATAAAATAGTAGGGAGAAATAAAAAGATAACAGGAAAAAAAGCAAAGAAATGGTTCAGATAGACAGACTGAGTCTTGGTGACTTTGTTTAAGCTCTGGAACCAGACATGCCAGAAAAACTCTTTAGCTAATTAGTAATTTAATAACTAACCAATATAATTCTTCTAAAACTTAACCTAATTCAGGTTGATGATTGTTGTTTACAGAATATAAATATAAACGTCTTTTAGGGCACTTGTGAAGTTGAGTGGGAAGAATGAACATTCATTCAGTGATTAAATCATTCACATCCTCCATGTCTTACAATTCACTTTCATGATTAACTTAATATTGATTTCTGGGTGGTACCTATTGTATTATGAGGTGCTTTACATTATCAGGCAATATGCTAGCTTATTCAGATTTAGATTTTTAGAAAGTTGGAATGGTCAGAATTTAGGGACATTATATTATTTCTATATTTTCTCAGGGCTTCCCTGGTGGCTCAGATGGCAAAGAATCTGCCTGAGATGCAGGAGACCTGGATTCGATCCCGGGATCGGGACGATTCCCTGGATAAGGAGATGGCAACCGACTTCACTATTCTTGCCTGGGAAATCCCATGGACAGAGGACCCTGGCAGGCTAAGTCCATGGCGTTGTAAAGACTCAGACATGACTGAGCGACTAAAACTTCCACTTCACTTTCATACTATCTCTAGGGAATCAGAGACAGATATTACTTCGGGACTACATCGGCTCTAACTGATGCAAGTGAGAGAGCTATAGGCCGCTGTACCCGCACGGCTTCATCTGAGAGTTTGGCGTCACGGGAGACACCTGCAATGAGAAGACCTGTGCGAGGCTGCACACGGGTTGTCTATGAGCTGTTGCTCCTGGGCAAGTCATTTAAGCAGCCTCAGCTTCTCTTTCCTCCTATGTGGGACCTGGGTGGCGGTGGTGGGGGGTAAGATGGGTCCTCACTATAGTACAGAAATATTGTGAAGACCAGCTTGATAAATACCTTGTAAACTCCGAGAGGCCGTAAAATAGAATTATCAGCATTATTAGAGAAATCATAGAAAGGTGCTAAAAGGGGACAAGTATCTCAGAAATAATTTGGCTGAAGACCAGTTAAAAACTGATTTTAACAAGAAATCACTGGGGCATGGAAGAAAAATATTTTAAAATAAGAAGATGATAGAGGTGAGGCTTTCTAATATGATATGGATGAGGAGCTGGCTGTATCCACTCCGCCCCTTCCAACCCAAGATGGGAAGCTCAGAGTGGAGCTAGTCTTCATCATTAGCAGCGGTCTGGTCACAGTTCCTGACAGTGGTAATCAATGTGCTTGGTCCTGACCATGGCCCAGGCAGTTTAGTTACCCTGATGCTCATTTTCTTGGAGAACATGCACTCTGAGAGAGCAGTCTGCAAGGAATGAGAGACTTGGTTTAAGAGCGACAATGGCTTCAGAGCAGTGTTTCTTCACAGGTGGTCTCTGGACACCCTGCACCAGCACCTCCTGGGCTGCGTGTCAAGGACACAGGTTCCTGAGCTCCACCTCAGAGTCTTCTCTGTGTTAGAGGCTTCTGCATGGCTCCCGAATGTGCATTTTAAACAACACGCAGTACAGGCAGTCCAGGTCCATAACTGGAAAACACGGAGGAGCAACACCGAAGTCTCTGTCACAGAAACCCCCTGAAACGGCTTCATTCCCATCAGGGCTGGGGGTGCAGGCTCCAGTCACACTCACCATCATTTTAGCCTTGATCCTTAAACACAGGAATTGCTGCTTTGGCTCAACACTCCTCAAAGGGTGGCCTTTGTCCCCGGTTAGTAGGAAGTCCATTTACAACCTATTTTTTTGTTCCTAAGGTAGTAGCTTAGCTCTAAAAGGAAATCTCATTAAGACAGAATGCAAAAATTCTGCATTATGGACAAAAAAGGAGACCATGTGCATGTGTGTGAGATAGAGCGAGACAGACAGACAGACAGCTGGGGTGGGAGAGGAGATGGACTCTGAGGAGACTGGTGTTGGATATGTTCTCTCTCTGCTGCTGCTGCTGCTGAGTCGCTTCAGTCGTGTCTGACTCTGTGCGACCCCGTAGACAGCAGCCCACCAGGCTCCCCCGTCCCTGGGATTCTCAAGGCAAGAACACTGGAGTGGGTTGCCATTTCCTTCTCCAATTCATGAAAGTGAAAAGTGAAAGTGAAGTCGCTCAGTCGTGTCCGACTCTTCGCGATCCCGTGGACTGCAGCCCACCAGGCTCCTCCATCCATGGGATTCTCCAGGCAAGAGTACTGGAGTGGGGTGCCATTGCCTTCTCCGGTTCTCTCTCTAGGCTTTCCAAACAATTTTCCTTGTATTAAATCTAATGGAACTCACGATCCTGTTGGAAATTATGCATCACCAAGTCTCTATAAAAATAACACTCCATCTGAATGGAGAGGAAACAAACATTCATTGAGTCACGTGGGTAGCTGTGCTTCCTGAGTGGTGGCTTCACTCTGTCCACAGAGACCCCTCTGAGGCTGCTGGGGAGTCAGGGCAGGACAGGGTGGGGGGATCTGCTTCTTTCCCCAGCTCCCTCACCCATCCCCAAATTTGATCAGATCGGTTCTCCTGTTTGTTTTGTTTTTGGCCACACCGCACACATGTGGGATCTTAGCTCCCCATGTAGGGATGGAACCAGAGACTCTGCGGAGGAAGCGTGGAGTCTTCACCTACTGGACCACCAGGAAGTCCAGGTTATCCTGTTTTTACTTTTGCGTGCTGGGTGTCAGTGGAATGGTGCAGTGGTTGAAAAGAAACTCAAAATCATCTGTCTGTTAGACTGGATTCCACGCCACATGCAGCTGCCCGGCGCCAATGGGCACCACTTGGACCACCTTTCTATTCAAGCAACTTGGGGTATTTTTGGTTTCCCTGAATTGGGCCAGGATATGGGGCCTTGAACTTCTCTCTTGCAGCTCTGTTGGCACTGGGGTTGTTTCGAAGTGCTTAAGTTTTTGTTTATCATTTTCACAGACTGCCTGCAAGTGTGATCGTCTAAACAGCAGAGATGAAAAAATGAGCAGAATCCAAAAGTGACGCAGTATTTTCAGGCAGGCCACTAAAACTGCTTTGAGACCTTGTTGTAGTGGACAGGACAAAAATGTCAACAAAACCTGAGCTCTGCTCCTGGCTCCCCCATTACCTTGGTGATGGCAAGGCTGTCGTATCACCTCCGTGAGCCACAGAAGGTGTTAAGGGAGGCACTGGGTTTCGATTGAAACAGAAGGTTTAGTCTGAGGGATCCCTGTACCCAATGTACCACAAGGGCTCTTTAAAGTGAATGAGAATCACATGTACATGAAACGTCTCACAAAATCCTTGTAGGAAAGATGCTGAGCTTTAGGCAGGCCTCCAATGTCCTTTCATGATTTTCAGAAGTGAGCTCAGAGCTTGCTTTGTAGCTACTGGGTGATTCTTAACTTCTTTTAGTAGAAGGCTTGGTGTGAATGCCCTAAAATGCCTGTGTTCCAGCTGCACTGCTTATAACAATCATTCTCTTCTTTTGGGTTCAGTACATACTGTATAGACATAGCTTCGTTAGCATTTTCAGCACAATTACTTTTTTTCTCTGAAGAGTGAAATCTCTCCCAAAGTAAGAGATCAGCCACATCTCCTAAGCACTCTGTCATTTCAAAGATTCTCAGAGGAAAGTCTTGTGTCCAGTAACCGGCTGCCACAGTGGGAGACGAGACTTTGTATCACATGACAAGGCCACTTGTCCCACTTTCTCTGAGAAGGTGTCGCCAGTCACTCTCCAGGCCATATGACCTTTCCTTTCTCAGAAGCACCTGAAGCACTGCCTGGGCTCTCTCTCTCCTCCTTTTCCTTCGTTCTTCCACCAAACACTTCCTGAATAAGCATGCCAGATACTGAGCAGGACAGGGTATGCGTTGGAGCTGAGGGGAGGGAAGGACAGCTAGGACACTGTCTATGTGGGAGGCCAGACTCACAAGTGAGTCTAGGGGGGCTGCTCTGCCCAGTGGGAGGCACAGAAGGGGAGAATCACCCATAATCCAGCACTACTTCTTTTGATGTCTGTTTCTCTCGACCTATATGCTCTCTTTAGAGTTGGTATCACCTGTTTGCGCCTGCTCAGCATTCACTTCTGTGTCTGGTAACGGCACCCTGATTTTGCATTGGAAACAGCTCAGTGCCACTGGGAGTCAAAGTGCCATGGCCTGCCCTCTGAAAAGTTGGGTGTGTGACACAAGCTGGACTGACCCAGCTCCCTGTCTCAAATTTGACCTTTGAGTGGAAATGCAAGGATAGAAAACGGTCAGAGCTGATTCTGTCCTCCAGCCACATCAATGACACTGGCCATGGTTCCTACTGCCTGGATTTCTGAAACTCCTCTGGGAAGTAGCTTTTGCAACAATCCTATCAACTACCACAAAAGCCTTCCAAAATACATTTTTCAAAATCATAATTGCCTTGCATTTGTTTCTGCTGTCTGCTTATGAGGAACTCTAAGAGATACTCTTTTGGAAGTAGGGACTAGGTCTCCAGGTTCTTATCTATGATCTATCAATGTGCCCTAATCAAAATAGGTACTGGATAAATGTTGGTTAGCTGATATTCCAAGGAAATGTACTGAAGGATTAAATGTCTTCTATCACTTAGATGTGGCTCATTTGAAAGGGTGGGAAAAATTCCAAAGTTTTCCTTTGGTTAATTTATTTTGAGGTTTTGTTGTACCCTAGAGCAATCATGAAAGCAAAGATCATGTCTTGCTTACAGCTAGAGAGATGAAGTCTGCCTTAGAGGCTCAGCAGAGGCTTGAGTAGATCCACAGAAGGTCTAGCCTTAGAAGCTCAGGGTTGGTAGAACTTTCAGGGCCATTTAGACTAAGGGGCAGCTGCTTTACTGTGAGGTTTCGGAATTGGTAGAGCCCAAAATACTAGTCAAGGCTCTTTGCAACCTCAAGGACTGTAGTCCGCCAGGATTCTCTGTCCTTGGAGTTCTCCAGGCCAGAATTCTAGAGTGGGTAGCTGTTCCCTTCTCCAGGGGATCTTTTCCAACCCAGGAATTGAACCAGGGTCTCCTGCACTGCAGGCGATTCTTTACCAGCTGAGCTACCAGGGAGGCCCCATAGCCAACACAGTAACCCAAAACCACCTTTAGTCACTTAAATTTAAATTACAAGTTGACTCACTTTATGACATGTTTCAAAGTACAGCATAAATTAATTTTGGCAAAATGAATTATAGTTTACACGCTCTGGTGGAACTTACAAATTAAAAAGCGGTAATGGCAAATTCCTTCATAAACTGAAAAATCCTGATGCAAAAAGCAAACAAACCAAAAAAAAAAAAAAAAGAAGAGAGAGATTTTTCAAGGGTACATATTACTATTCTGGAATTATATTTTTCTTAAGGAAGCACAGAAGAGAGCAATGATATCATTTATATATTTCTAGTGTATTATTAGTATCAATATCTGTACCTACCCCTGCACCTATATATACAGAGATGTTCCTGGCTGCACAGTTAGTAACAGTCCCAACTGGAGAGGCCCAAAGGACATCAAAAAGGAAAACTCCACAGGTATTAGAATCTGAGCGATACATACATTCATGAAACAGTGTCTACAATGATTTGTGTTCAAAAACAAACAAAAAAAACATGTTAATAAACAACATGAAGAGTTTGGTTATTTTTTTAAAAAATCTATGTGGAAAGATCTGTTTAGAAAGGTAATCTTAATTATTGGGGATCTGGAAGCCTCAGAAATCAGTGAGACTGGAATGTTTTTCCACAGATAACTCACAATCAAACAAATGAAACAAAAAAAAAGATGTAAAAAGTCCAACCAAATTCTGGCTTTTCTCATAATGACTATCTTCATGCTTTCAGAAACAGCAGATTTTTGTAAAACAGTGTTAATATCCCTGTTGCCCTAATCAGGCACATGCTTGCTTTCTCCCTGGGCCCTGGTGAGGGTTTACTGTTACCACTTTTCATATATATATTTCTGTATTGTTAGAATTAAAAAGTAATTAGCATGTATTAATGTTTAGAATTTTAAAGTGATGTAAAAGTAGGAAAACGAGCCATCTAGGTACTGGAAATGTTCTGTATCCCTCTGAATGGTGACTGCATGGATATATAATAAATAGAAGTTCATTGAGTTAAACACTGGAGCTTTGTGCACTTAAGGTAAATTATATAAAAGACATTAAAGTGCTTAGTCGCTCAGTCATGTCCAACTCTTTGCAGCCCCATGAACTATAGCCAGGATCAGGCTTCTCTGTCCATGGGGATTCTCCAGGCAAGAATACTGGAGTGGAGTGGAGTGGCAATGCCTTCCTCCAGGGGATTTTCCCAACCCAGGGATCAAACCCAGGTCTCCCACATTGCAGGTGGAATCTTTACTGTCTGAGCCACCAGGGAACCCTCAAAACATTAATGAATCCTATCAAGTGTTTAAAAATAATGGCTCTTAAGTTTGATATTAGAGTTGAATAGTTACCTGCACTAAGACAAAGAATCTTTTCTTCCATCTCTTCCAGACATTCTTACCGATGGCCCATAAATACCTAAAGAAAAGAAAAAGACCAGAGGTGCATTAAGCTTGAGCAAGTGCACTGTTTAATTTGCTTTACCATGAGCTGGGTGCTCATGGACAAGGAAATCCACAGGACTCAGAAACAGAAAGCAGATTCTGGGGTGTGGTTGAGGATAAGGAACAGGAGGCAGGATTTACTTCCACTTATAGAAAGCACTGTGGCCCATCAATCAGACTTGACTTAAATTCCTTGGCGGATTCCAGAAAGCACCTTGGAAAATGTTACACTGCACCTTAATTTGTTTATGTGCTAAAAGTCTTGTAGGCAGGGAAACTCCTGCTGCTGCATAAGAGAGAAAAGAATGGTGCTAAATATTACAACTCCAACTCTTTCACCTCTTCTCAAGTCTTACTCGGGCAACACTTCCCTTGTTTGCTTTTGCTGTGATTCTGGCAAATGAAGGTACGATACAGAAAGGAAGTTTCAAGCTGACGTAGCAAGTCCTCCCTAAACCTCTCCCTCCTCCCCCAAATGCGCGTCTGTTGATGGAAATCATTCTTCATACAGGAAAAAAAAAAATTAAGGAAGTTTAAGAATTACAAAGGCACACTTCAAAGATTCTATTATCAGTGTAACTGACTGTTACTGATTCATGAATTATCCCCCACCCCCAGCCTTGTGGACTGATACATGTTGAATTGGCACTGATTAAGAAAGTGAGGCTGGTGCTTTTCAGGCTCTATTGGATCAGGTGGAGAGAGACCTGGTCATACTCAAAGGCATTCAAATCCTTGAGTTCCCAAACTGGCTTTACCTGCTATCAAAAACCAACTGGCCTACTTCCAAGTTCCCACTTCACGTGCAATCAGACAGAATTTCCGCTTTGGAACATAATGAAGAATGCACCTAATGAAAACGTACACAGTTTGACAAATTTCAGGAGCTTCTGGGAGTGGCTGGTGGCCAAAGCACTCAGACCTTCAAGCCACAGACCAGAGTCATCCATGCATATTCCTCAGTCGCAAGTATAGCTGATTTTTACCTCCTGCAAAGTTCCTCACTCTGCCCACACCTCCCCTCTTTCAGTCCCAGCCCACATTTGAGGGCCATGGTTAACCACAGACCAGAATGATTTGCATCCTCCTTCTGGCCTCAGGACGGATCCTACCATCTACACATTCTAGCATGGATTTCCCTGGGGAAACACTTTCACTGAGTCTCCCCTGTAGACATGAGGGGGGTTCCCAACTTCGGCCACTCACACTGCACTTCCATGATTTATTCCAAATCAGTCCATCTATCATATAATTTACTTGCCTTTTTTTTTCTTCAACTTGACTTATTTAACATGAATAAGTTTATTTTGAAAGGAATTGTCATATCATGTTTATATTGATATACTAATTTTATATTATACTGCATAATACACATTAAAATATGTAACTCTTTAACTATATGCTTATCTGTGTATCATAAACGGTGTTGTGTGGCATCAGTGGTAATGGGTCAACTAGATCAGGAATACACTCAATCTAAATAAGAATGGGCAACTATGAGAGCGTTTCAAGCAGCGGGGAGTGAGACGCTTACGTTTCTAATTAAGATGATCCCAGCAGCTGCTGGGTGCTTAATGCACTGTGGATTGAAAGGGCAAGAGGGAAGGCAGGGAAATCACTGAGGAGAGGGTTACAGGGGTGCAGACCAGAGGATGGTGGCTGAGGCTGTGGAAAAGGCTGGCTGGCTGGTAAGTTTATCAGCTCTGAGGCCAACACGGTCAGCTCTGGTTATGTGGATCACCTAGCTGCCTTGGACAGTGCTCTTAACCTTCTTGAAATATATTAATGTATCCATGGAAGAAATGGACCTTAAAAGGAAGCCTCAGCCAGGTCTAAGGAGAGAGTGGCTTATTGGTTTCTACTGATTAAGAGTATACTCTTCCAGTTCTAGTTTTTCTGCTTAATCCAAGGTGTTAGACAAGATACTTACCACTTGGTACTCTGGAAAAGCATGGCCAGAAACAGCTCTCTCTTGCAGGGTTGTTGTGGGGATTAAATGAGATGATGCTTGTGAAGTATAAGTACAAAGTATGGCAAGAAGTAGATGCACAGTGAATGTCAGTCTAATTATAAAACATACATAAGCATATCATTACTAACAGTTATTAACAGCTACATATGTGGTAAGTTCTGTCCTTGCACATATGTACACAGGGAAATAGATGAAAGATCAAATAAAGACAATGGGCAAAGGTTTTTGTGTTTTTAGTAATGACTGGTAAGACTGTAACAGTCTCATACTTTTCTAGCAGCTACTACCCATTTTTTCTTTCTTCTTGACCTAAATCTGTATAAAGAGATTCACAAAAAACAAACACAGCTACTATATCTAAAGAGTTATAGTTCTTTTAAGATTTTTTTTTTTTTTTGGTGTGGACCATTTTTAAAAGTCTTTATTGAATCTGTTACAATACTGCTTCAGTTTTATGTTTTGGCATTTTTGGCCACAAGGCATGTGGGATCTTAGTTCCTGACCAGAAATCAAACCACACCCCCTGCATTGGAAGGCAAAGTCTTAACTACTGGACTGCCAGGGAAATCCCATAAAGTGCAGTTTTAACTGAGGAGAATGCAAGTAGGAAAACGAGTTCACCTGAAGTCGCAGAATGGAATTCATATGGAATCATTAGTTTTTCTCCTTCATAACAGAAATACTAGCTACTGCTTAGTGAAGTCTTACTAATCTTCTGTGCTGTGCCCAGTACTTTACATGAATTGATTATACCCACTTGGAGGAGTTAAGAGCTTGAATCTGGAGCCATATTGCCTAGGCTCCGGAGTGACCTTCGGCAAGTTACTAAACATCTCTGCCTCAGTTTTCTCCTCTGTACAATGGGGATAATAATAATAGTACCTACTTCAAGCACTGTCGTAAGGATTAAAGTAGCTAATAAAGTAGAAAGTGCTTAGAACAATATCTGGCACAAAGTAAGAACTTACTACTCACTATGTCACTATGTGACACTCCTATGTCACAGCTAAGGGAAATGGAGTTCAGAAAGCTCAAGGAACTTCCCTAAGGCTTCCAGCTGGTGAGTGACATCACCAGATTTACACCTGGAACAGTGCTCTGGACTGCCCTTTCAGCATGCTATTCTTCCTCTTGTGAATCACAAACTTTGGCTTTTTTATTGAACTAAGAACATGAACGGCTATTCCAATCAGAGAAGACTTGTGGTTAAAAGCTACTGAACAGGAAAGCTGAGTGAGATCAGAGAAAAATTAATCCTCCTTTAGAAAGTATCATTTGGTTTGCCTGAAAGAAGGATTTTCCATCTGAGGTTTTCCTCAGAATTTATTGCTAATCTGGCACATAACAGGAGATGTCAAAACTGAGAAAAATTGAGGGCTACAAGGTACTGTTTCTGTCTATCCAGCTCCAGCTCTGTATTTTCTTAGGTTGGAACATGCTCCTTAAGCAGAATGGAATGCACCTGGAGCAGATGGAATTCTTTCACTGTAGATATACAGGTGGTTTTCCCCCGCTCCCCACCTCGCACTCCAGCTCCTCATTCCACAGACAGACCTGTGTGGGCGGTGGCCTTCAGCTGTCTCTTCAAGCCATCCAGATATGTAGAAATCTGGATTTGGGAATAGACATATCAATATTATAGCACTGTGAGCCTAAGCTAAGCTGAGGGTTACATCTTAAACTCAAGGTGGAAGTACTGAGGTGGGAATTAGCCTGCCATTAGCTATCTTTTGGCTTAGCTACCCCATGCCTCAGTTTACTCAGCTGTCAAATGGGGAGGGCACAGCATCTACCTACCTCATTTGGTTGTTGTGAGGAGTGATGAAGATGACTTACATAGTAACTGGCACATAGTAAGTGTTCAGTAATGTTAGGCATTATGGATGTTTGTTGTTATTAGTAGTAGTAGTAAAAAATAGTCCTAGTAGAAAGAATTATTGAGTTGGCCAGAGAGTTTGGGTTTTTCATATGATGTCACAGATAATCCCAAACAAACTTTTTGGTCAACCCAATATAGGCAATTACCAACTCTGTAAAGGATTCATCATTGGATTCTCTATTTCAATTGTGTTCAGCTTCTGGCACGCAACTACTGGGAAATAAAGCAAGGTTCACATATTTGGGTTTGAGGCTCCAGGCAAAACTCTGCATCATGCTTCTAACATATCCTTGCTTGTAACATTTTCTTAAAATCCATGCCTGTGAGACACTGACATCCCTGCCATTCACTGGTGGCATTTTAGCTATATGCGAGTCCAGAGTGGACTACAAAGGACTACAAAGGGAGGAGAAAGATCCACTTGGGTTCGGTTCAACTTTGGGTCCAGGAAATCTTGAACAAACGCATGGAGGAGTCCCTGGTGCCAGCATCCCTCTGCTCTGGGACCACCTAGCAGAGGAGCACCCAGGGTGAGGCTTGCAGAGTTGTCATTTGTGTAAAAAAAACCCCAAAAACCACGGGGCAGTCTTCCAAGCAGAGTCTGTGAATGTACTCGGCTCTGTTTATTAAATATTGTCTGTGTTTAGTACTAGGTGAACACATGGACAGTGTTCAATGGCTATTCGTGGGGAAATGTTGATTGTGTATCTTCGGGTGTCTCCTCGGGTGCCTAGGGATGAGCCTCCAGCGCAGGAAGAGTACATGGCCCTCCGTGACATCTGCCAGAATCACTTTCCCCTTACAAAGGGGTAAAGGTGGCTAAGAAAGACCTGGAACCAGGGAGGCGGAGGTTTCATTGTGGGGGGACTGTGGAACCAGAAGTCACGGAGGAGCCTAGAAATGAATGAAGTGCCACCTGGGTTGAAGTGGAGAGTGAGCCTCAGTCCTCAGCATGTAGGAGGCTGTAACAGCCCTCCTCTGTGTCCCTCTACTCCTGTGTCACCATGGTGCCTGGACCATCACAATATAATAAGGCGGAGCTCCCTTTTTGTTGTTGTTGCTGGAAATTTTTCATGAGACTTTTTCCTAAGAAGACCAATCACAAGAGGACAAAAGCCATTATTACTACTAGGATGCTTCCCTTCATTCATTGAGGAATGAAAGAGATGACCAAGTGCTAAGGCTCCAGGTGCTTCCATCTTCCTGCAGCATCTCAGCAGGAAGAGGCCTGCGCTGAGAAAAGGTGCAAAGTACAGACGGAAGCAAATGACGTGGACGATGACCACAGCCACCACTACCAGCTCTGCTGTAGCTGTGGCCGCGGCTCTTCCCGTGTTTCAGATCCTGCCCTACATGCTTCACATTCATCAACTCATTTAATCCTCTAGGACAAATATTGTCATTATCTCCATCATACGCTGAGCAAAATGAGGTTCAGAGAGGAGTACGTTCTAGTCACTTGGGATTTATATAAATTGGCATTTATATAAAGCAATACAATGAAGAAGATAAAATGGAATCAAAGTATTCAACTAGTTCAAAAGAAGGTAGGAAAAAAAGGGAATAAATATCAGTTGGGATATACAGAAAACAAACATCAAGATGACAAATACCAATTTAATTTAAACTTAACCTTAGCAATAACCACATTAAACAGAAACAGGCCGAATATCCCAATTGAAAGGATATCTAATGCCCAATGGCAGAGATCTTCAGGTTGGATTTAAAAAGGCAGACCTAACTCTATGATCCCTGCAAGACATACACGTTAAATCTAAAGACACAAATAGGCAAGAAAATAAAAGGATGCAAAAGGATTTACGATGCCAACATTAGTTTTTAAAAAATCTGGAGTGTTTATATTTATTACTGTCATGCCAAATAAATTTCAGGGCCAAATATTACCAGGGATAAAGATCAATGTATAGTGATAAAAGGGTCAATTTATCAAGGAGACATGGTCATTTTAAATGCCGATGCTTCTAATAACAGAGCTTCAAAATGTATGACGCAAAGATGGACGGCTTCAAAACACACGCTGTAAAAATGGACAGCACTCTCAGGCAGAAAGAAAGCAAGCCACAATTATAGTCAGACTTCAATGATTTACAGAAAATCAGTAAGAATTTAGATGATTTAAACAACATTATCAGCTAACTTGATTTAATTGATCTAATTATAGAAAATAAGCCCATGGGAAATAAAGTGGAATCCCAAATATATTCAAGTAGGTCGTTTTAGGTAGTACTGACTGAGAGACTAGGTCAAAGTGAGTGGTGCCTTGAAGACTGATGGGACAGGAAGAGGAATGGGATCGTTTTGAAGCACAAGAAGTCTAGAGCAATGGCGCAGCTGAAAAGATGGAAGAGGAGAGGGGATTTTAAGAAACATGGCTGACAATTCTGTCAGTCATTTTGAAAAATGTTTTTGTTGGGTATATAGATCTGAGAACATTAAAGGTGTTGCTCCTCTGTCTTCCCACTTGTAATGCTTCTTTTTTTAAGCATTTTTAAAACTATATTTATTTATTTCTTTTGGCTGCATTAGGTCTGAGTTGCAGCATGTGGGATCTAGTTCTCCAGCCAGGAATCAAACCTGGGACCCTTGCAAGGGGAGCATGGAGTCTTAGCCACTGGACCACCAGGGAAGGCCCTCACTTATAATGTTTCTAACAAGCACTGTTTTGTTCTTTTTAAAATTTATTTATTTTTTAATTGAAGGATAATTGCTTTACATAATTTTGTTGTTTTCTGTCAAATATCAACATGAATCAGTGGTAGGTGTACATATATCCCCTCCTTCCTCCCATCTCTCTCCCTCAGAGCCCCTGTTTGGGTTTCCTGAGACATACAGCAAATTCCCATTGGCTATCTATTTTACACAGGGTAATGTAAGTTTCCACGTTACTCTCTCCATACATCTCACCCTCTCCTCCCCTCTACTGTTTTGTTCTTGTGTGTGCAACATTTTGTTGTCCTCTGGCTGCTTTTATGATTTGCTCTTTATCACTGGTTATTAACATTATACTTACACTGTGTTTTTCTACAGGTTTTTTTCCATGTTTCTTAAACATGTGTTTGTTGAACTTTTTGGATTTAAGTTTTACAATTTTTATTAAATTAAAAATATCAGCCCGAAAAACCCAGAAGCATTGCTGTAAATTACTTCTGCTTGAGTGGACTGTGGTTCACTGAATGAATTCCCAGTGGAGCCATGGGAAGCTCTGTATTTTATTTATGTTTCAGGTCTTCCATCAAGTTGGTTTCTTTCATTTCAAATGGAAAGAAATAACACAATTCTAGACCTGGCTCTGATGCTTACTCTGCCCTGGGCAAGTGAGCTCACCACTATAAACCTCAGCTTTCCTATTTGTAAAGTGGACATTCATTCGTCCATATTCATTTATATAGCAACAAATTTATTGAACTTTTAGTACAGTCAGGCACTGTACTAGCTTCTTTGAACAAAGACAACAAATGCCTCTGCTGATAAGGAACTCAAAGTACAGTAGGGAAGACAGATAACAAAAAAGTAAATGAAGAAATAGCTGGTATGTGAGATGAACTGTAAGTGCTCTGGTGAAACAAAGAATGGTAAGAGAGAAAAAGGTAGAGAGAGGACAGGAGGGCCAGGAAAGGCATCTGATAAGGTGCAGAGAGGTGCAGCAATCAAGGTGAGCCGTGTGGATATCTGGGTGGGGGAGAAGGGACTTCCAAGGCAGAGGAAACAGTGGCGATGAGGGCTCTGAGATGGGGGTACACGTGAAGTCCTTGGTGAAGAGCAAGGGGGCCTGTGAGGCTGGAGCCATGATCAAGGTCAGACAGGCAGTGGAGTCTTTATCAGGTAGGGCCTTGGAGCCATGGGAACAACATTGGCCTTTATTCTAAATGAGCTTGGGGAATCACGGGAGATTTTCCAGCATTCAAGTGGTAGGATCTGACTTGTGTTTTTTAAAAACATTACACTGGCTTCAGAGTGGGAAACAGCTGACAGGAAGCAAGGGCAGCAGCCAGGGAACTGCTTATGCGGCAAGTGCAGCAAGTGGGGGGTGCAGTGGTGGTGATGAGAGGCTAACTCTACATTCACCTTGAGGGTGGAACGAAGAGGACTTGATGACGGGTGAGATGAAGGGTGGGAGACAGAAACCTGTCACAGATGACTCCAGGGATCTTGGTCTGAGCAGCTGACTGAAGGGAAGGACTATTTATTAAGATGGAGAGATAATGATACCTAATCCTTGGGAGGCTGTTTCAGGGATAAAATGAGATAATGCAAATGCAGGCAATTCCAGAAACTGAAAGCATCATATGGATACAAAAGATGAAAAATTAGAAAGTCATTGAAGAGCTGCTCATTCTTAAACATCCCCAATACTCATATCTTAAAGCCAAAGACCAGTGTTGATTTTCTCGCTGACAATTTCCCATTCAATGAAGAAAGCTATTCAAATGGCCCAGTGGCTCATTCCGGGAACCATAGTCCACACACAAAAAAGAGTAAATCATAGTAATTCTAATGTTTCCTTTAGAATTTTAACAAACATTGAAGTAGATACAATTTATTGGGTTGGCCAAAAAGTCTGTTCAGTTTTAAGTATAATTTAAAAACCTATTTTTCATTTTCACCAAGAACTTCATTGAACAATGTATTCACTAATCAAACAAACTTTTTCACCAACCCAATATAATCTCAGCTGTAATTCTTAACAATTCCTTTCTCTCATTCTCTAAGCTGTGGCACTATTCTCATATTTCTATCCTCCTTCCCCATATAATAGGGCTTCATAAAGCTATTTTAAGTTCAAATGCAAAAAAATATACAGTTGAGAACATTTTTGTTTTCCTCACATCATCCCTTGAGTAGCTAAGGTCGTTCTGATTTTAAGGCACAGTGGGTCAGACCATGTTTTAAGGCCACCACCATTCACTTTTCAGAGCAGCTTTATGCCCTCCTGGTGTATTTCCTGGCAAAGGTAGTTTTTAAATGGCAGCTTAGTAAACTGAAATAGCTGTGGAGCCCATCAGGAGTGAGTTACAGACTTCTCCTGTCATCCATAAGCTCAAGATGGCCTGAAACATGTTAATAATTCTACAAATGCATCAAGAGAAAAATTACTTAACCCAGATTGGTTAGAGAAATGAAGAGAGTGTAAGAAACAGGAATTGGTCTGATGAGGAAAGGGATATGTGTGTCAAGTGTTTGCAGTGGGGATGAAAGAACAGAGTGTTTATAAAATTCCTAGTTCAGAGCTTCAAAGGGGCCTAGAAAGTGGGGTGAGCTACTGATCTTTTTAAGGAAGTTTTTTTTTTTTTTGAAGCATGTTTAAGGACAGATATATTCATTCATATTCTCTTTTTTGTCTACTTTATCCTCTTCACTTTGCCCTTATCCCCTCCATACTGCTCACTCATGCTCTTGTTCCTTTAGCAAATATTTACCAAGTATTTATGAGACAATGTCTGCTTCAGACCCATAATCTGTTTCTGAGTGCCATAGGAACCCAACAGAATTCTCAAATCCTTTGTCTTAAAAGAAGGATGTTTATATTGAACAAGAAGAGATTTTAGGGAGAAATCCCATTTAACATTTTGGGAATAAGTGCCAGGAATATGATAAGGAGGAAAAGCTGACCTCAGAAACATATCACAAACATTTTCATGCGTTGCTAATGTAACTGAAGCAAAACTGGATGCCCTTCATGATGGACAGCTGAAAAAGGACAGAGCATATACAGAGCCCTGGCTCACTCCCCTACAGCCTTTACACGGCCACAGGCAGAAGAGCTTTGCCAAAATCCCACCTCACACTCTAGGAATAGTCTGGCCACCAGACAATGCCATGGAAATTCCTCAAATCTAAGTCAGAGCCCAGGTTCAGTACCTGGTCCTTAGTCTGTGGGAGCCCTTTGCTTGATCTGACCCCCTCCAATGCCCTGGCTGGTAAGTATCTATCTTTCCCTCAAATCCTGAGCCTTCTCTGTTCCCTAGAGTCTGGAAGCACCAAGACCAGAGTGCTGCTCTTCACCCGGATCACAGGCTGGCGTGGTCTGCTCAGTTGCTGGGATGTGAACCGCCTATCCTGACCACACGCTGCTGGACCTCTCATCCCTCTGGATCTCTCATGGACTTCTGTTTAAATCTATCTTAACCAGTGGCCACTCCCTGATATATGGTTTATGAATTCCCCAAATATTTAGCACATAACCAAGCTTCAATTTTCGTGTCAGTTTTACCACTTGAAGCAGAATGACAGCTGGTTGGCTGTGGTACGTGCAGAATCCTTGGAAAACAACCCACTCCCTTTCATTGGTTAAGCATTGCCCTCATCAGAGTTAAATGGCCCAACTCCTTTCTAAGTGATCACATTTTCTGAGCTTGTGGGGTCCAAGCAATTTAGCTTTGGGTGATGGTGCTCAATATAAACCCATGTGTCAATAAACATTTCCTGTACAAACCACTGGTTTGATCTATAAAATAAAACTACATTTTATCTATTTTTTTAATCCTACTTGAAACTACTTTATTGGTCATTCCTCTCAAATCTTAAGAAACTTAAGACAAATTTTCCACTTTGTGGTTAATTTAAATGCTATGCTACACACTAAAACTGATTCAATGTGAATTGATTGTTTGAAGGTTGCCTAAGGCAACTGCTCACACATCCTGGATGTGGCTGTTAATGAAGGTGTAAGTGCACGTGTCAGAGAGTCAGAAAGATCTAGATGACTTTAAGACGGTCTGTGAAGCCAGTAAAACCTCATAAACCAGAAATCACCCAGCCTGGGCCTGGGAAGGTTTTGAATTGCACTGGAAATTTTTTTAGAAAAGGAGAAACAACTATCCTGAGAGTTTAGCAAAAATGCAAATACAATAATCATAAGGATTAAGGAAGTCTATAGTAAATATCATAGTCATGAATTTTAATAATCTCATATATTTCTTTATATTTTCTTCCATGTCATTCTCCAAAGATCAACTTTTTTTTTTTAAATAAAGAAATGAATGAAGAAATTACCCCTCAGAGAAGGAGCACTTACCCAGAATGCTTCATATTCTGAGGTTTGTCCATTCGGACAGCGAGTTTGATTTTGAGGTCTTGATCGGGGCAGTTTTTGGAGACTGTCATTTTGTGCCACTCTGACTGTTTGGGGCTGTTGGGTGTGGGATGGAGAATAACCTGCAGGGAAAAAAGACAACCACCTTAGCCAGAAACTAGGAACATGATATGGATATGTTTTCACAGATGAGAAACTTTACTGCTGAGAAGTGAGGGTCTTTATCCATGCCCTATGGCCAGCAGGAAGGCAGTTAAGGCCTAAACATCAGACTCAAATCCAAGGATCCACATACCAACCACGGCTGACTGGTGCCATGCAGCCTGGCCTGAGAACAGAAGTAGAATTCTTGGCTTTCTTCTCTCTCTCCCTGGCTAACTCTGAAAGGGCAGGGATCACAATTTCTGTGATCATGCTTTTGAGTAAAGCAACAGAGAACTAAGAATGTACTCCACACATCACTCTCCTCAAAGAAGATGGCTGCATAAAAGGAAGAAACACCCTTCTATAGTAGAGAGAACGTCTATTCCTTTTCCCATTCTTCAGGATTTCTTCTGCTATTTCGAGAGGAGAAATCCCTTTAGGGTTGCAGGGAAAGAAGGAAGGGACATGATTTGATGGGACAGGCTTAGAGTCCCACATTTCAACCCGGATGTGACATCACACAGCACCCAACTCTGGCCTGGCCCAGAGGGAAGCACACACAGCTTGAAGAAAGGTAGGCTCTGAGGAAAGGCCTGTCACCAGGGTGCTTCAGAGATGACAAAGTGACTTGGGTCTTCCGTCCCAGCTCTCATTGTCACAGATGCCATAAGTGAAGCCAGAAGGGGACCCCCTTCTCCTGTAAATCCACTTTTTCATGATACGACAAAAGAGTTCTCACTCAGGAGCTACCTGGGGTCTAGGGAATACACATTCAAGAGGAGTGAAGTATTTGGAAAACCCCCTAAACGAAGGGAATGTGAACCAAATACAGGCATGACAAAAGCTGGGCCTCTGCTTCTGGGATGGAAGAGTGCCCCGGTTTGGTGCATGCTGTTTGGTCCGTTTTCAAAGCCTCTCTTTTCTCCAGGCGCAGCAAAGGCAGCCCCTTGCAGTCTGCAGGAGGAAGAGGAGGAAGGGGTCAGAGTCCCAGGGCTGGACACTCCAGCATCTAGAGGCTGTGTCGGCCTCAGTGCAGTCATGCAGGCTTGGCCTGCACTTGGAGGGTTGGCGCACACAGCTTCCTGCGGGACTGAGGAGCAAGAGCTCAGAGCGGAATAGGAGATCGCGGCAGGAAAATAAAATCAGCCCACTTTTACGTGTCTTGCCTGCTGATTTTTGACCCCTTCTGATTCTAGGCCTGACCCTTTTTTTAATCCACTCAGTTCTGTCTTTCTGATGAAACAGAATCTGTACATTCTTGATAACTCCAACATTTGAGTCCTTTTAAGGTCTAATGGCAGAAAGTCAAGAGGAACTAAAAAGCCTCTTGATGAAAGTGAAAGAGGAGAGTAAAAAAATTGGCTTAAAGCTCACCATTCAGAAAACTAAGATCATGGCATCTGGTCCCATCACTTCATGGGAAATAGATGGGGAAACAGTGGAAACAGTGTCAGACTTTATTTTTTGGGGCTCCAAAATCACTGCAGATGGTGATTGCAGCCATGAAATTAAAAGACACTTACTCCTTGGAAGGAAAGTTATGACCAACCTAGATAGCCTATTAAAAAGCAGAGATACTACTTTGCCAACAAAGGTCCGTCTAGTCAAGGCTATGCTTTTTCCAGTGGTCATGTATGGATGTGAGAGTTGGACTGTGAAGAGAGCTGAGTGCTGAAGAATTGATGCTTTTGAACTGTGGTGTTGGAGAAGACTCTTGAGAGTCCCTTGGACTGCAAGAAGATCCAACCAGTCCATCCTAAAGAAGACCAGTCCTGGGTGTTCATTGGAAGGACTGATGCTGAGGCTGAAACTCCAATACTTTGGCCACCTCATGTGAAGAGTTGACTCATTGGAAAAGACCCTGATGCTGGGAGGGATTGGGGGCAGGAGGAGAAGGGGACGACAGAGGATGACATGGCTGGATGGCATCACCAACTCGATGCACATGAGTTTGGGTGAACTCCGGGAGTTGGTGATGGACAGGGAGGCCTTGCGTGCTGTGATTCATGGGGTTGCAAAGAGTTCGACACGACTGAGTGACTGAACTGAACTGAACTGAAGGTCTAATGACCTGATTAAAATACAAGAAGGCTTGATTTTTCAAAACTGAGGCTGCTAACATTTTTGGATCATTACAGACTTCAGTAAAAAATTTTTAAGCAAGTAGCCAAAATCCTGTAAATAGATTACTAGTAATATAAAAACTAATATAAATGTATATAAAATATATATCCATGTATGTTTTACATGCTGTATCTTTACTTTATATTAATACTGCATTACATATATTTTAAAACATGCACAAACAGAAGCTTTTAAAAGATGGGTTAAAGATTTAAAAAAAAAAACTTCTGTTTTTATTTTTTATTTTATTAATTTTTTTGACATTGCCATCCTTGTAGGATCTCAGTTCCCTGACTGGGTATTGAACCTGTGCCCCTGCAATGGAAGCACAGACCACCAGGGAAGTACCCTCAAACTCTAGTTTTAAACATCTTGCTGATGCTGGTGGCTCTGTACTATCATTAGCTATCTGTTAAGGTGCCATGTACAGGTAATGCAAGGCTCACTGTTAGTGACACCAGATGTCAATCCGTGGTTCAAGAGGACTTAATGGAAAATTTCATACTGTTTTGATGGACATCCGCACTGGCATTGTTTTTATCTCATGACATGGATGGCAGAACTCTTCATTAGCAGGACTCATGTCACCTCCACCGTTTTCACATTTTTTTGCCAGACTTGCAATACCAGTATCATCTGTAAATCATAGCTCTTCTGTAGTAATCTTTTTGGTCATTTGCTCATTTTGTGAGGGCTGATTTAGCTGAAATTTCTATCACAAAATGTTATCAGTTCTCTTACCTGGCACTAGTGAACTGTGGCATGCCTTGGGCCACTGGAAGGAAACCAGTCAGTCACAGTGCCACTGGGTTGTAGAGATCTCTCATTCTCTCTCAAGATAACGCCTGTCCCTCTAGGCCACCTCCATCAGGTTCCACATCCTGAGACCCCAGACTGTGGAGGTAGAGAGCGGGCCCTGCTGATCTTGGTGAAGCTGACCTTATCAGCTGTGCTCATTTGGCCCAAGAGGTGATGCGCTGGGAAACAGGAAGGGGAGGAGCTGATAAGGGAAACACCACCAGGGCCAGAACAGCAGCATGTAAGGCCCAGGGCCTCCTTCTGCTTCTGCTCATTTGGCAAAATTGAAACGGGCACTGGGTACCCAGAGCTCATTAACAGGCCATCCACCATATGGATCCTGGGCACATTTCCCATTGGCAATATGCTGTCCATTCGCTGACACAAATGGCCACAGATCATCACTGTCCGCTCCACAAAGGCTTCTTCCCCCATTTGATCACTCCCTGGGGAGACCTCGTCTCTAGGGTGGATGGCGAGATGAGGTCACTGCAGTCCTCCTCCACCTTCACCCCACCCTGCCATGCGCCTGACAGGCTGCCAAATCCTTTGTAAGTGTCAGCCCCGCTGAATTATTAGGGTCCTTCTGGGGGCACATGAGCACACAAGAGTCCTGAGTAGTCCAGACACCTCATCTAGACATTCCAGGCTGCTAATCAAGCACTTTGTCATCTCGGCTGCGGTCCATGTGTGCTGTGCTTTGATGTGGGCATGCTGATGTGGGAACACGTGCCATCCTGAGCAGTAAGCTGCATGCCAGCCGGCCCCAGCTTTCCTATATCACCTGGGCATCCAGACGGATCCTTCTGGTGGATGGCTTTACCCTGAGCCTTTACCTGGCTTTATTTACCTGGCTGATCCCCTCCAACACTTAGCCTGTAAATCTCTCCTGATCTCTGCATTCTCCTGGGTCAGTGTTTCTGCTCCTCAGACTAGCATATATCCCCTTGCTACGTGTCCCCTAGGTATCTTTCTCTAGCAGAGCACTCACCACACTACACTGTAATTTCTGGTTTTTTTGTCTCCATCCCTTACGTTTTCTGAGGTTATGGACTTTTTCCTGTCATTCCTGTTTGCTCTGTGCATGGCACAAATGACCAGACATGGCAGGCCTGCAATCCTATTTGATGAATGTGTTTGACAGAACTGCAGTGTTGGCAAGAGTGTGGGCAAACAGACATTCCCTCATGCCTTTTGAGAATTATAAATTGGGGTACACTCTTTGGGGCCTCCCAGTTGGTATTAATGGTAAAGAATCTGCCTGCCAATGCAGGAGACCAAGGAACATGGGTTGGATACCTGGGTTGGGAAAATCCCCTGGAGTAGGAAGTCACAATCCACTCCAGTGTTCCTGCTTGGAAAATTTCATGGACAGAGAAGTCTGGTGGGCTATAGTTAGTGGGGAAACAAAGAGTTGGGCACAACTGAGCGACTGAGCACATACACTCTTTAGGGGACAATTTGGTAGTATCTGTCAAATTTCAATTTTCATTCAGCAAGGTAGTTTTTTGAAATTTATCCTATTTATGTACACAAACATGGAAAGAAATAAACTTATGGTAATTCACAGAGGCATTGTTTATATAGCCAGAGAGTGGAGACAATCTAAATAAATACATGTGCATAGTGTACGTGGCTATGAAAACAAGAGGGAAGTCAGTATGTGGTGATACAGACTAATCTCCAAATATCCTGGTGTTTCAAGCAAAGTGCGGAGCAATATATATCCAACTATGCTCTTTTTCTCTCTTTTTTTAAATAGAGATATATTCAAATATGTTTGTCCATACTGTTTGTGCTTCCTAAGAATATCTGGGGAAGAACACACAACACATCAAAAACAAGGTTTTTCTCTGGTCAAAGATACTCAAGTTAGGCGGGTGGGCTCATTCATTTTCATTATATATCCATTTAGATTATTATTTTTTTTTAGTATATGAATGAGCTACTTTTTAGTTAGCAAGACTAATAAAAATGAAACATAAAAACACAAATGGAACCAATGAAATACTATTACATGAAGGAACATAGCACTAGAATCTTTGAATGTGGCTGTGTCCTGATAAACTTGGGAAGAATCAACACATAGAAACACTTATTCAAGGGGTCCAAGTAATCTTCCCCAAACTCCCCTCCCATCCAGTCCCACCATCCAGAGGGAGGGCAGTTTGGGGGAGAACGGCGACATGTGCATGTATGGCTGGGTCACTCTGCTCTGCGCCTGAACCCATCACAACGCTGTTAACCGGCTCTGTCTGCCTGCTCAGTCACTAAGTCGTGACTGACTCTTTGTGACCCCATGGACTGTATGTGTAGCCCACCACGCTCCTCTGTCCATGGGAGTTCCCAGGCAAGAATACTAGAGTGGGTTGCTATTTCCTTCTCCAGAGGATCTTCCTGACTCAAGGACTGAACCTGTATCTCCTGCACTGGTAGGTGCATACTTTACCACTGAGTCACCTGGGAAGCACCATTAATTGGCTATTTGTTATTGTAGTTCAGTTGCTAAGTTGTGTTTGACTCTGCAACCTCATGGACTGCACAGCTTCACTCTGCAGCATACCAGGTTCCTCTGTCCTCCACTATCTCCCAGAGTTTGCTCAAATTCATGTCCACTGAGTGGGTGATGCTATCTAACCATCTCATCCTCTGCTGCCCCTTGTTAAAAAGACCACTTCTGTCACCCAGCTGCTGCCTGTGGAGGTGCTGCCAGCAGAGGGCGCCCGCCCCACCAGCACTAGGGCCAGGCAGGCCAGCTCCACTGCAAGGGGGAAAGTTTCTTTGGCAGGAAGGAAGGGTAAACTGCTATCTGGCGGAATCTGTAATGAGACTGGAGGAGAGTATAATTTGTTAAGAGATTAATGGCTGTGAGGGGCTGTGGCAAACTCACGGTCTTCACCCCAACAGCAGAGGAGTTTTATTTTTGCATAAGAACAAAATGGTGTAGTAAAAATAGCCCTAGAGATGAGGTGACATCATTCCTGGCACCTTCTCCCTAAGGTTCAGATGAAGCGTCAGTGAGGGGCTTGTGGCCTGGCCAGCAGGAAACGCGCAACAGTGTATGGGTCCCGAATGAGCGGGACTCATGCACTCACCGGAGGATCCTGCCTTCTACGGCAAGCAGTTTTCTCATCTATAAAGTAAAAGGCTTTGACTAGATCAGTGGGTTTTAACTTTTCTGAGCGGAAACTGTTTTAGGAAGCTGGCGAACACTTGGATTAGCAAGCATTACTATGTCCCCCGCCCCAATGTCTGTAAACAATTTCAAGAGGCTCCTGAGGCCCATGGAATGGGCTCAGGTTGATGCCTCCTGAACTTGAGTCTGCTAACACTAATATCCTAGGTCTCTGAGACACTCATGATTCCTGATTCAAGTCTTCATGGAAAAAGAAAGGTCTGAAGAAAAAGAAAAGACAGGCTCCTTCCCCTACTCTGCGTGTCTCTTTCCCTAGGGATGGAAATGAGTATTTGTCATTTCACAAAGAAAACAGGTAAACTTCTTCTTACTTTAATCCTGCTTCTTCTGTGTGTGTGTGTGGAGAGGTCTTTTTGCTATCAGTCTTGTTTACTTTTTGCCTTATTTCCATCTGTGGTCTAGGTCCTAGTAATATGATTCTATATAGTTCTATAGATGAAAACCAGTTAAAGGAAATGAAAAAGCAAAGGTACGGAAAAGAAAGTCTGGTTAATGTGTTCTTCCTGGTGCTCTTCGGCGTGTGTACCATATGCACGCCTTGAGGTATTCTGTCCTATCCTACAGAGATGATGTGTCAGAGGCTCAGAGAGGTGAAATGTCTTGGTTTGTGTCACACAGCTTTCAGAAGGGATTATGCATTCAACCAGTGCAAATGAAATTTGCTAAGAGTCTATGTGCTGGGCTCTGGGTATAGGTATAGGGTGTGAACAAAACAGTGTCCAGTTTCATGCTCATGGTCTCTCTCTTGCAATGGGAAGAGGGATGGGGGTGGGGGCAAAAAGGGGGTAGGGGATTGAGAGGTACAACTACTATATATAAAATAAATAATACACAAGGGTACACTGTACAGCATAAGGAATATATCCGGTATTTTATAATAATTGCCAATTTGAGTATAATCTACGAAAATACTGAATCACCATGCTGTACACCTGAAACACAATATTGTAGACTGCCTACACTCTAATTTTTTTTTAAAGGACAAAACTGCTTTCTATCTCCTTGGAATTTTTACAGTCCAGTGGGGGAGACAGAAGCCAAAATTTCTGGAAATTCTCTCAGTGATAAATTCTGCAGGCTGTGAACAGGGAAGGAACTGAGGGGGTAAAGGAAGGAGGACAGGCAGCCCACAAAGGGCTCTCCGAGGAGGCGGCGGCATTTATTAGAGAAGCAAGCAGCCCCTGGGAGGGCTGGGTGGTGGGAAGAGGGTCCCAGACAGAGAGAAAGCCTCCTGAGATGAGAAAGAACTTGGTGTGCGCGAGGGACTGACATCGGGCCAGTGATGCCGGTGCATCTGGATGAGGGGCGGGGAGACAGAAAATGAGGCGGCTGGGCAGGTGGGCACAGGCCAGATCACACACATCTCTGTGTGTCGTGCCTCAGCTCTGATTTCACCATGGAGTCACGGAAGCACTTTAGGCCATCAAGGAACAAAGTCAACTGGAGTTCTTAAAATACTAGCAGTTTGGTGCAGAGTCAGTCAAAAGCGGAGATGAAAGAAGAAATTATTCATAAAAGAAATGATTCAAATAAGAATTATTATCTCAGTGGTACTCAAAGGGATTGGTACCACCCCTTGAGATGTTTCAGACACGTGGGGGACATTTTTTGGTTGACAAAACAGTCGGTGCTGGCCTCTGCTGGTATTGAATGGGCGGGGCCCCGGGGTACTAATCATCCAGCCACAAGTGAGCTATTCCTCTGTAAAGATGAATCGTCCTGTATTCCGCCTGACTGTTGAATACTCCCATCAGATAGGAATGAAGGTAGAAAACACTGCTGATAATCAATTGAGTGTAGATCCTAAATCTTTTCCTATGTGTATTCTCTAAGTGTGTTTGCACTTTTGCAGGGAGCACTTACCCGTCCCAGCTCCTTGTCCTCCAAGGCCAGGACTCCCGTGCTCTCCGTGAACAGCTTCACCTTCACAGCAGGCAGTGCGTGGGTTGTAGAGAAGTCACCCTGGGTGCCCCAGCTGTGGACAGAATCAGAGAGGTCATCGTGGAGCCCTCCACTGTGACAATGCTCAACTTAGCCCTGCCTTCTTCTTGGGCTGGGTGAACATAGGGTTAACCCGAGGCATCATCACTGGCTGTCACATCCCTCTTCCCTCCCCTCCCAAGCTGCCAGAATGACAAAAAGTGTTAATTAACTTGTTAGACAAATGCAAGACAGATGCTCAGAAAGTTGCCAGGGGTCTTCACAGAGCACTAGAAGGAATCACTTGGAATTAGCATGAAATCAAGTTGGTGAGAACTTTGTCCCATGCACTTGCTTTCCCCACAAATTACTCCAGGGTAACTGCTAACAGTTCCCGGTAGCCTATGAATCAATCCCTAGTTCTTGGAAACTGCTGCTCTAGATTTTGAGACGGCACCTCCTCTGGCTGGAGCTAACATATGACCTTACAATGAGACCTCACTAGTAGTCGGGAGGGAGGGAGTCCTATTTCCACTGACATTCACAGATATGTTGACTAGGGCAATGGCTGGAGCTCAGCCCTGCTAAAGAGGAATGAAGGTGGAAGGATGTGATGAGGGAAACCCCCTGCCCCACTCACCAATCTCTGGGAACCATAGTGGATCTCCTGAGAGGGGAGCCCCTGGCTTGCCTGGCATCTGCCAGTCTGGGTTGACATGAACCCCTGACATGCCCCTGACATGTGACCTTTTCATTCATTCACATGATTCTCAAGGAGCCACTTCCATCCACTCTGTACCTGAAATAGTGTGATCTTCTTAAAGTGCTGAGTGGATTACACTGAGCTGCTGCCCTAAACCCTCCCATGGAACCTGCTCCATTGCACTGGGGGCCATCCAGACCCCTGGTATGGTCTCCCAGTCATCCACCAGAGGGTCATGGGCTCTTCATCATGCTTCCTCCGGGCTGTTGCCTGCACAGCCCCCTCTGCCGGCAGTGCTTCTCTCCACCGTACCCCTCCCCTGGCTAACTCTTCAGGGCTCAGCTTAAGTAACTTTCCCAGAGAATATGTCCCTTGAACTTCCAGTCTCAATTTGGTTCCAGTGTTAAACTCTCTTGAACGTACTGTTTAATTTTCTATCCTAAGAATCACAGATTTGTAATGACTGATTTACTGTGGTGATTATTTAGTAAGTAGATCCTCTCGTATTCTGTAAGCTCCATAAATGCATGACTGTGTATTTTGTTTATCTTGCATAATCACAGTACTTAGCACACAAAAGAAACTTAACAAATATTTGTTGAATAAATATGCAAATATATATTATTTTACAGAATTAGGAAATAGGAATAGATATAATTTTGTATAGAAATGTTTCTCAGTTTGCCTATGTAATGGTCAATTTCCATATTATAGATTACTCACTGAACATTATTTTTAATGATTGTAATATTATGGATGAATCATAATTTATTTAACCATTGCTCTATTACTGAGATTCGGTTGGACATTACTTTTTAACTTCATTTCTGTGTATTTCCTTGGGAATCAGGGAGTTAGATGGGAGATCATTTCTTCATTCATTCATCAACAAACATGGTAGTGCTTCTACAATGTTGTGGGAACTGTCCTCAACAATGATGACTTTCACGGCTTGGAAGTGATCATCCACTTCCAAAACGCTTTCCACACAGGTGGTGACTGTCCTCCTACCATATGGGAAGGAGAGCGTAAATCACAGGGCTTTTGCCTCCTCTGGGTGTCCCCATTCTTTTTTTCATCTGGCCAATTTTGTCATTCTTGTTTTCCTGGGCATTTCTGTGGTAAATAGCTGGCTGGACTATGTAACTCTATGTTTGCTGGCTGTTTGTATTTCTTCATTTGTAAGTGATGGAACCCCGGCTTCTAATCTCATGGTTGTACACAATAGGCTAAATCTCACTAACTTAACTCAAAAACATGAGGTACCTAGAAGGCTGGCAAGAGAGCATAAAATGGAGACAAGGGGACGTCCAGCTCCACGGGGATCCAAGTGTTTGAGAACCACTGAGGAAACACCACAGCCACAGAGAGAAAGGTGGAGGATGAAGAGGACATGAGACAGGACAAGCAGCAACAGGTCAAATGCAACAGCAAAATGTGAGATGTTTAGATGGAAGCACCTCATTTTGGTCATCAGCTACTGCAGCTGCTCCCAAGCTCCTAAGATGGGGAGCCTCTGTCCCAGCAAAGGCAACATGACAAGGCGTAAGGTTTTGAACCCAACATTCTTCATTCAAATCCTGTTAAGTCACTGGCAGATTGTAGGACTTGGGTGAGTCAATGTCCCTGAGCTTCAGTTCTCTTAGTGAGAAAATAACACAATTTCAGAGACCAGTTATAAACAGTAAATAGCAGCAGGCTTGGGACAGGGTAAGAGCCCCTCAAACTCTAACTACCTTCCTTCCCCAAATAAGGATACATGGATGTATTCTAGAAACCATGACACTCACTGATCTTCTGCGTTATTCATTCAACACATATGCATTAAGCTCTTATTAAGTATCTGACTGGAGAAGGCAATGGCACCCCACGCCAGTACTCTTGCCTGGAAAATCCCATGGACGGAGGAGCCTGGTGGGCTGGAGTCCATGGGGTCGCTAGGAGTCGGGCACAACTGAGCGACTTTACTTTCACTTTTCACTTTCATGCATTGGAGAGGGAAATGGCAACCCACTCCAGTGTTCTTGCCTGGAGAATCCCAGGGACGGGGGAGCCTGGTGGGCTGCCGTCCACGGGGTTGCACAGTTGGACACAACTGAAGTGACTTAGCAGCAGCAGCAAGTATCTGACTCTTTGCTGAACAAACAAGAGGGACTTTACCCTTCCTACTACACAAGGTAAAAAGTTCATACTGTGCCCGTTTCAAAGATGAGAAAACTAAGAACTTCAAGATCTTGTCCATTTTATTCCAGTGAACTGTGATCAATTTGGGCTGGAACCAAAATCTCTTAATTCCCATTTATAGCTCTTGCTGCTATTAATGTTATATTCAACAACAAGAACTATTAACAATTTTGCAGTGATCATTACTATTTATGATTAATTGTGCTATGAATTTCTTTGGGCATTTATCATGCTTAGTCAAGGAAATAAGGAAGATTCCTGCTGGAAACCAAAAGTGTTCTAAAATGAGGTGCTTTATCACAGTCACAAAGAGGCCTTGATCCCAGGTCCTTGGGCATTCCTCACACTGGATCCCTGGGACACTGTCCTGGACACTGGTGTGCAAGGATTTTTCTGGCCTGTTCCAGTCTGCCTGGACCCCTGGTGCCACCCAAGGCTGCTCAGCTCATGAGGCATTCAACATGACTCAGACCGTGGGGCACGCCAAGGTCTCTGAGACCTCATCAGCTGGATGGAGTTCAAGCTACTGGAGGCTGTCCTGACAACTCTGAACCTTTGACCAGTGATTTCCTTTCCCTTCCACCAGGCTTGCAGCTGTGCCCCTGGCTTCCTACCATGACCCTTGGCTCACCTCAAGTTGCTTGGTTGCTACCGACTCCCAGCTTATCCCCCGGATTTCAAAATGGCGACCCGGTTCAGTGGCGCAGGAAAAAAGAGAAAGCCCTCAGTGTAATCAGGACTACCTACGTTATTTCCAGGGTCTGGGGCAAAATGAAAATGTGGGCTTTTTGTTCAAAAGGCAGGAAAAATGCTAAAGACACTAAAACACAGTGTTTTCCTTTCTCTGAGTATTTCCTCTGTTCAAACACATGCGTGTTATTCCATAAGACCCCACTTAACTGACTCAAGGTCAAAGATAAAAGAATTAAGAATTTCAAGACAGGAATGAAGAGCATGGATGATACCAAATGTCTGCGTGTGGGGCCTGCGCAGCCACAGGGGTCAGAAGCTCATGAATCAGGCTCTGAGCCCAAGGCCACCCAGTCTGTTTAGCGTGGTCAGAGAACGTGCGATGGTGGTGGTCGGCGGGAAGGGCGTCACAGTCCGAAGACTCTGTGAAAACCACTCCCAGCTCCTTTCCGCAATGCTTCCTATTCGGAGGCGCCCCAAGGAGATTTACTTATCAGCACCTTCCCTGCCCCTCTCCTCTCTGGGAAAAAATCATGGAAATTTTTTTCCAACCATGGAAAAGACCTGAATATAACAAAAACAGCTCATATTTCTTGAGAGCTTAGTATGTGCTGGTCACACATTCCTATGGTCAAATGTGTATTTTTATCTTTTTAAGCCCCCTTGGCCATCCTGTGAAATGCTTATAATGATCTCCCCCCTAGTGACAGATGAGGAAACTGAGGCTCAGAGGGGACAGTAATGTGTCCAAGGTCACAGCGAGCAAATGCATTCTGGCTTCACCACCCAAACTTTTAGCCATGTGGCCAAGCTGCCTTCCTCCCAAATGCCACCAACTTACTCCTTGGTGTCGGGATCCTGTTAACATCAACTACCTCTGTAACTCAAAGGCTGAGTTCTGTTTCAGAAAGGATGAGACCACTCAATGTATTTCACATGCTCAATATGCTTCACAGAGTGCTACATACCCTGCAGACAAATCAATCAGTGGTGGAACCTGGTCTTTTTGGCGGAGCCAAACATTGATAAATGAATCTGTTTCTCATGGTTGCCTTCTTCTCTGCTCATTTCTTTTCCTTTGTTGAGAACTGACTGCGGCTATTAAGATGAATACCTCTTCTCAGAGCTTCACAGGCCTGAAATAAAATTCCGCTCTGATTGGAAAAGACCAGAAGTTGATAGTATTTATGGCAAGCAGCAGTTGGGAAGGTTAACTAAGTTCTCCCTGAACACAGAATACATAAAGTCAAGTGCGTGAGGTGGCCCTCTTCTGAGATCTTACCACACCTGCTACTGTACTCACACTGTACAACCAGCTCACAAAAGCACTAAAAACAGTCACCAATTGAGTGCTTATTTTGCCAGGTTCTGGGCTGAGCTCTCTTCATGGATTATCTCATTTAATCCTTCTGACAGTTCTGTAAGGCATATCCTGTGATTATTGCCACTTGATCAGTGGAGAAACTATGACTTGGAGAGGTTAAGTAACTCGGCCAGGGTTTCAGGCTATTCCAGAACTGGGTTTCAAACTCAGAGTTTCTGATCCTAAAGCCCATGCATCAAACCATAGAGCTTGACTGCTTCTCCATGACTTACTGAGCTGTGTTAGAATTGATAATCATCTGTGTGTCTAGCTCCCTCTCTAGATGAATATCTTGGGGCAAGGAGCATGACTTTTTAAAAAAAAATCTACTGTACCAAACACAAGGCCCAACATACAACAAACATTTGTTTAATGACTAGGAAGATGTGACAAATTCAGAAAAGTCATGTCACCAGATTCAGGGGATTTTTGAAAAGATCAGACACAGGAGATACCCAAGGGTGTGACTGCCTCCTTTAAGCCAAAGAGAGGGCTTTATCTCCTTGAAGATTTGTTGGAGCACCAACACTCTGAAGTGTAACACGGTGTCTGGGAACACGAAGGGGGGACCCAAAAGACATAGCAGCCAAGGACAGCACTCTGATGAGCAAGGAGCAGGTCTTTGAAGGTCACGAGTGGTTAGCTCACAAGGCCAAGGCCTGGAGGCAATGTGGGAGCCGACAGTATAATGCTGGAAAGTGTCACCAGGTTACCAAATGAACCACTGTCATTACTTCTGGTCTTTTCAACCAGAAGCAACACAAGCAGAGACTGTGCAATGCAATCACCCACAGTGGCGCCTCCCAATATGAAGGAACGTGTACCGAGACATGCATGTTCACTCCAAATCAAATACCTTTTGCAAGAGGGTGGAGAACAAAGAAAAGAACAGCTGAATAAACTATATGTGCCTTGGTGTTGGATGAAGCTCTGACTTCCATTGCTTAGGACGCAGACCTGTCCTTTGCCCTCCTGTATTTAGAGAACACTTGCTGAATGTCTACCATGTACAAATCACTTGGCAAGGTGCTTCTGTGGATCCAAAGATGAATGAGGTGTCAGTGCTGACCTTACAGATGTTATAGTCTACTTAGGGCGATGTCACGTCCAGAAATGACAACAGTTGTGTGTGAGGTGGAGCCTCGCCTTTCACATCTGTAACTGGGTTAAGAACAGTACTGATCCTAGAGGGTGGGTGGAAGGATAAGTAGCAGATAAGCTATTTGCATATACAGTGTTCAACTCAATATCCAGCACACGGAAAGCACCAAAAAAAAGTAAGCCTTCCATGTTAGGATTACAGACCACGGGTAAACTAAAGTCTATGGGCTAACTACCTGCTTATGTATGGCTGATGGACTAAAAGTGGTTTTTACATTTTCAAGTGGCTAAAAATAATCTAAAGAAGAGTTATATTTTGGGACACATGAAAATTAGATGAAATTCAAATTTCAATGCCTTACAATAAAGTTTCATTAGGACACAGCTACACTCATCCATTTACAAATAGCCTTCTGCACTTCAAAAGCAGAGGTGAGTAGTTATGACAGAGACCTTATGGTCAACAAGCTTCAATTATTTACTTTCTGGTTCTGTACTGAAAACGTTTGCTGACCCCTCCTACACACACAGTTCAATCACCAGCTCAGTCTAATGGAAATGTTTTCATCTTCATTAGCAGATTAGGAGTATGCTCACCAGAGCACATCCACAGAGATAAACTGTAAACACGCACTTACGAGGAGAGCTCGCCGCATGGTGCTTCAGCGTGCTGCTCGGAATCCTTCCCGGAGCTCTCGCTAGGGCTCTTGGTGTACAGGAAACCTGGGGATTGGGTATCACCGTGTTTCAGACACGTGGTGTCCAAATGCTGCTTTCAGATCCACTTGAGCTGGCTGAGTCATTCAGCCACACTACATCATTATTAATATCAAATAATAAACAAGAGTAGCAGATAATTCATATTTGAGGAAGGATGGAGATGACTTTTAAAGTCACAGCACGTTATTTTTCCGAACCTGTTCCACAGCATTACTGCTTTGAAAATGAACGCTTTGATCTGGGATGGGGTAGAAAAGGGGAGAGGGATGTGCTTGGATGGAGGAAGGGAGGAATCTACGGGCAAAGCCACCTTCTACTATGTGCTCAGAGAGCATCTGCTCCATCACAGTCCCATCTCTGTTTACTATTTAAAGCCTCTTATTTGCGGAAGCCTCCTCAGACCATATGTTATCAACAAATGTTGCTAATCAAATACACACAGTAATTTTCATTAGAATTTCCCCCACCCCCCTCATGAACAAAAAACAACATTTGCCACAAAGGGAATATACCTCCCAAAATGACAGTAAACATCCACTGCAAACCTCTGACAACAGAATGATATTTACGAATGCGTATGTGAGTAAGCCAAGAACACATCCATGTTAGGCAATTAAGGACCCTTGGAGAATAGGATTTTGTGCAGTTTGGTGTTGGGGGGGGAATGATGTCATTAGTTGCCATGGCAATGCTCAGCATAAGGCCATCATTCATGTCACGGAGACTAGATTTGCATTTATTCAAGGTATAGGGCTCATGCAAGCTGGGTGTTAGATTGGTGTGGTTCGTAAAATTAACTGTGGGCTTTAATAAGGGAGAAGTGTCATTTCAGGGAATGAAAGTCCCTTGGTCCTGTTGCTAAGAGGGATAAAGTTATTAATTGCCTGGAGACAACTACATTAAAATCTTTTGGCCTGCCTTTCAAGGCAGACGGCGTGCTACTCTACATCGAGCAAATCAATTGCACCACCATGATGTGTTTCATGCAAGCTAATTGATAGGATGTGACTCGGGGCATTTAATGGACTAAAGCTAAACTCCCTCTTGCCTACACAAATGAGGTGTCTGCATTGTAGAAATTGGGTTGTCCAGGAGGCAGAGGGATGGAGGCTCCAATCTGCCTACCTGACATTTCCACTGGAACAGTTCTTCTCCAGCAATCAGAAATCCAATGTGTCCAAACTTCAGCTTTAACTTTCTCCCCTCAAATCTGTCCCGCTAAGGCGTCCCCAGCGTAGTCAAAGGAACTGCCAGTCACTCAGAAAAGAAAGGTCAGAAGTGCCAGAAAGAGGGTGGATGAGTGGACAGTTAGAACTTTACCAAGAAGCAATTAATTACCCGCACTTCTTTATTTGATTTCTTGTCTGTCTCCTCCTGCAAGAATCTGAACTCCCCCAAGGGCAGGGTTCATGCCTGTGTACCCACAATGTCTAAGGATGGCTGTATCCCTAACACCGAGCACAGCACCTGGCACGTGGTGCATGTCCAATAAGCATTTCCTGAAGGAATGGATTCAATGAATTGTGACTTTATTCACACTCATAGGCACATTTGGAGATGAGATTCAAGTTGAAAGAGAAATTTAATAATGTTGGGTTCACCTGGACTTACATTCTTTGGCAAAGTGAAAGAGGAAGTACAGGAAAATTCTTTACCAAAAACTTTATAAGAGTGGGGACCAAGCCCATCACTGTGGCAGTCCAGTGTTTAGCTCTGCCCACTGAAGAAGGAACACTCGATAAATGCCTGGTGAATGAAGGCCAGAGGAGATAGGGTACAAAGATCTGCCTATCAATCCTAGTTTTCTCATTAGCTATGTGATCTTGGATGAATCATTGGACAAACAATTTACTTATCTCTATAATAAGGGCAGGGAGACTAATATTTTTTCATCTTAAAGATAAGAGCCTGGCTATATGATTTTGAGCATTTCCTTCTGATTCCTTAGAGTTTTCATCTCTCTGCTTATATTACCCTCTTGTTCTTGTATGTTATCTACTTTTTTTTCTTTTTGCTATTAGAGACCTTAGTATTTTAATCATAGTTGATTTATCCAGTCTGATAATTTCAACATCTTTACCATATCTGAGCTGCATTCTGATACTTGCTCGGTCTCTTTGAATTGTGTTTTGTATCTTCTCACCATTTTTGTTGAAAGTGACATACTAAGTAAATGGAACCCCATGTGGATCCAGGAGCAATTTCTTTTCCCAGTCTTTGCTCCAGTAGGCTATGATTCTCTCTGTCTGTCTCTCTAAATTTGGGTGCAGTGGTTTTCCCTGTGACTTAAATTCCTTGATGGATCTACGGAGAGCTGCTGATTTTCTGTTTGTTCAGCCTTTTTATTATTTTGACAACAAAACCCATGCCTTCCAAGCTCTCGACATTCCAGACTAGAAACCAGAAATCCATTAAAGCCTGGCTCTGTCAAGATCCTATCCAGCTGTTAGAATCGAGGTGGCATTCCTTATTGGAAGCTGACTCATAAAAAAATAGATAGGTGGTCAAAAAGAATCTAAATGGGAAACCCAAGGCTGGAGTCAAGGAAGAGAACGGTGTGGGATGAGCGTGGATGGGGTATGCAGTGCTTCTGCAGTGGGGTGGCGTGAGCCTGGGGCTGGGAGTCATGGGGTTTGCAGGGCTGGGAGGACATGTCAAGGGCTAAATCCCGAAGATGACAATACCTCATATGACTTGAGTGTCAGGGTTGGAGTTTGTGGCGTGGAATAAAGATATCCTCTATCATGATGAAATGGGGTGAGTTTCTGTCATTTGAAATGATGGCAGTCTACCCATTCTGAAGTTCTCCTGCATCTCTATCACCTAGCTGTCTTTCTCTATTCTAAGGTCCTACGGACCATTAGAAAAACTGAACTGTTCACTGCATGGTAGACACCAAAAAGACGCCTGCAGGAGCCTGCCGAGAATATGTTCATTCCCTTTCTTCTCTCTGTGACTCAGCCGACCAACCCTTATTTAATTCCCCACACTATGCCTTTTCCTATAATTGCTCTGGTAACCTGAGCTGGTTATTTGGGTTGCAACCTGTGATTCTCATAGTAGCTAGGAGGGCCTGTGTCTTTAGAACTTGAACCTGCCTTAGGACACCTTGCAGCTTCCAGAAGATTTACAGGTATACAGTCAGAGAGACTAACGCTGTCAGAAAACCTGGCCAGGGGAATTACAAAATGCATTGCAAACCCCTTGCACTCCGAGTTGGCTCCACTAAGAACCTGCACCAAATGATGAAAAACAACTAGGAGAGACAGAGCAACAGACTGAGTTGACTAGGGCCTTGATGATCACTGTGGCCAAGCTCCTTATTTACAAATGAGGAAGCCTGAGCAGTGGGGATGAATTTTGAAGTCAGACTGTTTAATTTCTATCATTTCGCAGTTAATTATATCAGGCAAATGAGTTTGTCTCTCGGAGCTCAGTTTTTGTGTCTATAAAATGGGCACATTATGACCATCTACCTATAGCGCTTCCTATCTGCCTGTCCCCCAATTAAATGAGAGAAGCACTGACAGCTAGCATTATCTATGGAGTTCAGGATTAAGAGAGCAGGCCTGAGAGTCTAGCAACCGGGGTTCTACACCAGCTGAGCCACTGAGTGGCTATCTGAGAGACCTTTAAGAGCTGACTGAATGTCTGTGGCCTCCATTTTCTTACCTGTAAAATGAGGACATTAATAATGCTTCCCATTTAGCATCCCCTTGTTAGAATTAGGTGAGAAAAATGCTTCCCAGTCTAGTCATCAATAAGACCTCCACAATTATTTAGGACATCTCAGTAACACACAACAGCACTCCAACTGCCAGCAGCAGAATCAATCATCAGGTTATGAGCTGACCTTGCAAGTGTTTTCAAAACCATCTGGGCAATGACTTTTGTGTTTTCTCAGCATGGGGACGGTAAAATTGGGACTTGAATTTCAGTTGATTATTTTGGCAGCAATGGCACAGGACTGAGAGCTGAAAATGCACTGTCATTTTCTCAAGACTTCCTTTTCTCAGGAAGGGCCGGAAACACTTCCTCTTACCCCCATCCTGTATATCATCCTTCTCTGGCTTTCTCTTGACCCTGGGGTGGGGGGTAGTGTATCAGACTATTCAAAGGGATTCACTCTACCCTGCCTTCTCCAGGAGAAAAGCTTTCTTCCTGCCCCACTGGTGTTGGGTTTGTCCATGTGACTACTTGCCCTGGCCTCCTTCTGGGCACAGTATATAATCCCAAAATTTGACTTTGAAATTGCCCAGGTGACTTTCCTGGGCCAGTGGGGTATTAGCAGATGTGATGGAAGCAAGGGCTGGAAATGTGCTTGAATGGTTGGGCTTATTCTCCTGAGCCTCTGTCATCACTGTGAGTAGACTTTCCTCCAGGTAGCTCTGGACCTTCAATCTGGATCCCACAGTGATCTACCTGGAGCAGGACTGAGCCCAACCCAGAGAGAGGAGCCAAGGCCAACCAGACCCACAGGTGAAGCAGAGCCACCCAGCTGAGCTTGGTATGAACTGGCTAACCCCCAAGCAATATGCACATGCTGCTGCTGCTGCTAAGTCACTTCAGCCGTGTCCGACTCTGTGCGACCCCATAGATGGCAGCCCACCAGGCTCCCCCGTCCCTGGGATTCTCCAGGCAAGAACACTGGAGTGGGTTGCCATTTCCTTCTCCAATGCATGCAAGTGAAAAGTCAAAGTGATGTCGCTCAGTTGTGTCCAACTCCTAGCGACCCCATGGACTGCAGCCTACCAGGCTCCTCCGTCCATGGGATTTTCCAGGCAAGAGTACTGGAGTGGGATGCCATTGCCTTCTCCGAATATGCACATAAGTGAATGAAATAAATGACTGTGTTTTTAGCTATTGAGTTTTGAGATAGTCTGTGACATGGCAACAGATCACTGATAGAGTGCCTTCATCTGGTGCTGAATCACATCATCCTCGTTCTATTCTATGTCGTACAGAATGGTCTGGAGCCCTCAGCTAGGACAGCACATATGGGAGACCTCACACACATCTTATAGTCCTTTCATATTATTAAAAAGTCTATTGCAGTCACTCAATAAGTACCGTCTAAAAACCTTGCTGCTTTGAAAAAAAATAGTTCCCAGCTCATATGTCCCCATAAAACCACTCTATCTGCCAGTGTGAAATGAGGCTGTCTCTCCACAGTGTAAGAACTGGACTCAGCCCTGAGTGTGCTGGTGAAGGCTGCCACAGGCACTGACCAGATCCCCTAGGGAGCAGGAGGGTCAGACACTTCCTAAGGCCGAGGCAGGCAGCCTGTGTCTCTCACACCACCTGTGGTCAAGCGCTCCCAGGGGAAGACTTAACCACATCAAAGGCATTCCAGATTAAGCTGCCCACATGGAAGGCGATGAGCATCAAGCCAACCTCAGTGACACTTGAGTGCCCCAACATTTGCAGCTCTGTCTGAGTGGGCACCCGAGCTGTGGAGGGCACACAGAGGCAGCACTGGGGGTTCAGGGATGGCCACTGGGAGCATTGGCTGCCCTCCAAGTGCCAGTCTCTTCCCGTGAGACCTCCCAGCAGCCTTTGATAGATAGAGGGGACTGTGGGAGCTATTGTTGGCTTTGCTTCCCTGGGCTGGGTTCCCATCATCCCACAGAGGGGAATCTCCGAGGACACCATTGTGAGCCGTGCTTGTCTCGTCCCCCCAGGGACTGGCTGGTGGATCTGTTCTTTTTTCTCTCTGTTTCACATTTGTGAGGAACCACCGGGAGTGGTCATGAATGCCAGGAGTCTTAGAGGGAAACATTGAATAGGCCAGCTGGCCAAATGCCCTTCAGTAAGGACTGAGGTGTTGTCTTAGAGCACTGGGAAGACTGCTCTCGAGATCAAGTGTGATGGCACAGGTCCAGAGTGAAGCCAGAGACTTGTTCCTGAAAAGTGACCAATCTCATTTGTAGAGAAATATCACTACCACTCAACCATCCAAGGTGTACTGACGCTGTCTTGCTGCTGAGTCACTTCCGTCGTGTCCAACTCTGTGCGACCCCAGAGACGGCAGCCCACCAGGCCCCCGCCAGTCCCTGGGATTCTCCAGGCAAGAACACTGGAGTGGGTTGTCATTTCCTTCTCCAATGCATGAAAGTGAAAAGTGAAAGTGAAGTCGTTCAGTCGTGTCCGACTGTTCGCAACCCCATGGACTGCAGCCCACCAGGCTCCTCTGTCCATGGGATTTTCCAGGCAAGAGTACTGGAGTGGGGTGCCATTGCCTTTGGGGTGAAAACATTGCCTATGTTTCCACTCAAGTCTGGCTCTCCTTGCGCTGACCACAGGGGTCCTCCCAGGGCCCAGCTACAGTAATTTTGGAACTCCCACCCACACAGATATTAAACATACTGAAAGGACTCCTCCAGACCATCTTGCCAAAAACATACACAAAGCCGAATGAAAGCTGGATTGACTTGCCATCGACTAGTGATGGAGGGTAAATTTAAGAGACATGTAATTCAATATTATTTTTTATTTTGTAATTATCTTCAATTTGGATTTAAAATATTTCCTTTTGAGGTTTAGCTAATTTCTCATCCTCTTAAGGAACATCTGGGTCCCAGGCACTGTACCTCCTGGAGTCTAGCACGTAAGATGACTCTGCTGCCTAGACTGTCTCAGGCCCAGATATAACTAGTATTCCATGACTGGCACTTGCTTTTCACTCTGAAATAATACATTTGGGGACTTGCCTGGTGAGTCCACTGGCTAAAACTCCATGCTCCCAATGCAGGAGGCCTAGGTTCAATACCCATTCAGGGAACTAGATCCCACATGCCTCAACCAAGAGTTTGAATGCGGCAACTACAGATCTCACGTGATCTTTAGATGGAGCTGGTGCAGACAAATAAATAAATAAATACTAAAAATGATCTAAAAATAACAGCAATAGTCAATTTGAAGTTCCGGCAATTGATAGGAGCCAGGATGAGCTTTAACGCCCACTCAATGCTGACTTGCTCACATGCTCTCAGTATAAATCAGCTTCACATTACTTGCCCAGAAAAAGTACACAGGCAGATACTGTCATTATTTCTTCCTACCTGCAAGGCCCACGTGCTCTCTTGTCTTAGTGCCATGAGAGACATAAACAAAAAGCAGGGCACTCGGCCAGGTGTACCTGAGATGCTCAAATCAAGAGCCAACCACTTGCCTCTGGATTGTTTTCTCACCAGCTCTGGGATTTGACAGTAACAAAACCTCCTTCTTTAGCCCCGTGGTCATAACAAATTTCAGTGCTTCGGAAGACTTCACAAATGTTCCTTGTCTTTTTATAATGGAATCTATTTTTGTCACACTAGCATAACTGAGTGCTTTCTTCCTGCGTCCTCTTCTGCCTCGTGTACAGACGGACACCAGCCTTGCAGTGAAAGCCACCTGGAGCCCGTCAGCTCTGGACCCTTCTCCATGCCCTCCACTGGCCACTTGGTAGGGGCTCTGTTTTGCTTTGTCAGATTTCCACCACACTGAGGCTGAATGTATCGGAAAACAGAGTGCAGAAAATGTAGGTGCAGCCAGTGAGGACACCTCAAGGTGCTGTGGCTAGAAATGTGTGTTCAGACGGTCAGATGCTCTGGTTTTGAACTCGGCTCCATCTTCTAAAAGCTGTGTCATCATGGGCAAGATACACTACCTCTTGGAGCCTCCGATTCCTCATCTGCAAACTGAGGATAAACAAAATACCTATCTCCTAGGGTTGTTATAAAGAATAAACCATATCATTCAGGTAAAGCACCAGCACAGTGAACACCTGCTTGGCTGAACAGTTAGTCACTGTTATTAACTGGGGCTCCTGGAGGTGGCAGGGGTTTAAAGGACCCTTTAGAAATTCATGTGTTGAACTTGGGAGATTTTCTTGAAGAAGGCCGTGATTAAACCTTCCTTTGGCACACCTGGGTTGTCACAAACAGCCAGGATCTACATACCATAAACTTCTCTATACCTACACCATGATGGACTTGTTTGCAAATTTTTTAACCAACAAAACCACCAAGATTCACTCAAGCAGCAAGTGAAGTGTGAGTGTCCTCTCCTGGCTCTGCTCCTGCCTCATGGGCCATGCCTCCTCAGTCCCTTTTGCTGCTTTTTTCATCTTCTCTCCAGACCTCAGCATAGCCAGGCTTCAGTCTATGGACCTCTTCTCTGTCTGTAGCAGTGGTTCTCGTGGGGATGGTTCTGAGCCCGCAGGACACGTTTGGCAATGACTAGAGACATTCTGGGAGAAGGCAATGGCAACCCACTCCTGTACTCTTGCCTGGAAAATCCCATGGACGGAGGGGCCTGGTGGGCTGCAGTCCATGGGGTCGCTAGGAGTCAGACACGACTGAGTGACTTCATTTTATTTTTTCACTTTCATGCACTGGAGAAGGAAATGGCAACACACTCCAGTGTTCTGGGTTGTCTGAAGTGGTGGGTGCATGTACTGCTACTGGCGTCTAGCGGGTGGAGGCCAGGGCTGCTGCTACACATTCTGCAGCGCACAAGAGAAACCTTAACAACAAATCGTCCAGCTCAAAATGCCAGCAGCGCTGAGGCTGAGAAATCCTGGTCTACACCGACCACACTAATGATGTCTCATAGGCACCCCCAACTTAACACGTTCAACACTCAACTCCTCATCTTACCCATTCCAATTCAAATCAGCTCCCCTGAAGTCTTCCTCGGGTCAGCAGTAGGCAAACCCATCCTTCCAGATGCTCTGGCCAAAAGCTTGGAGTCATCTGTGACTCCAGAAGATCTACTGGTCCCATCTTCAAAGAATAGGCAGAATCTGACCATGTCTCACCATTCCACTCATCCAACGCTGGCCCACGGCACCGTCATCTCCTCCCTGACTTAGTACACTGCCTTCTAATTTGTTTTTCTTCAACCCCTGTATTCTCCAACCACCCCCCCCCCCCCCGCAAACCATAGTGATCTATTTTGTTTTAATTAATTTTTATGGGAGTAGAGTTGCTTTATGATGTTGTGTTAGCTTCTACTGTACAGCTAAGTGAATCAGCTCTATGTATACACATAACCCCTCTTTTTAGGATTTCCTTCCCATTTAGGTCACCACAGAGTGCTGAGTAGAGTTCCCTGGCTATACAGTAGGCTCTCATTAGTGCTTTACTTTATACACAGTGGTGTATATATGTCAATCCCGATCTCCCAATTCATTCTACCTCTCCCCCTTGGTATCCATAAGTTGGTTCTCTATATCTCTATCTTGCCATGCTGCTGCTGCTAAGTCACTTCAGTCGTGTCTGATTCTGTGCGACCCCACAGACAGCAGCCCACCGGTTCCACCATCCCTGGGATTCTCTAGGCAAGAACACTGGAGTGGGTTGCCATCTCCTTCTTCAATGCATGAAAGTGAAAAGTGAAAGTGAAGTCGCTCAGTTGTGTCCGACTCTTAGCAACCCCATGGACTGCAGCCTACCAGGCTCCTTTGTCCATGGGATTTTCCAGGCAAGAGTACTGGAGTGGGGTGCCAGTGCCTTCTCTGTATCTCGCCATAGTGATCATTTAAAATGCAAGTCAGCTCTCATCATTCCTCCTCAAAACATTCCAGTGCTTCTCCAGCTCAGTCAAAATAATTGACAAGGTCTTCACTACGGCCTCCAAGGCACTACCGGAGTTGGACTTGCATTGGCTCTGATCTTGCCACTTTCACTCTTATTCACTCAGCTCCAGCCAGCGCAGTCTCTTTGCTGTTCTTTGAAAACGCCGTGCATACTTCCACCTAGCATCTTTGCATGTGCTGTTCCCTATGTCTGAAACGCTTCCCCCTCTGTGCCCTGGATGAATTACTCTCTTGGCTTCTTCTAGGCTCTGGCTTAAGTCACTTTATCAGTGAAGACTTCCTTGACCACCATGTCTAAAAAAGAACATCCCCAGGCTCCTTATTCTCCTTCCCTGCTCCATTTTCATCCTCAGCGCTTACTGCCATCTGACATACACTTCACTTTTGTCTGCTTATTGCTCATCTGCCCCCACTAGGGGCCATACCCTGTGAAGGAGAGTAGCTTTTGTCAGCTTTGCTCTCTGCCGTATCTATATCGAGTAGTGACCTACACATTTTAGACACTTCACAAATGTCTGCTGAATAAAGAATTGATTCTGAAATAACACTATTGATGAGTTCTAATTTCAGAGTAACTTTCATTATCAATAGAATATTCCAATTACTCTAGGCCAGCTAGAAATCTGTTCTATGCTGGGTAACCAGGGGATAGCTACTTAAAATCTTTGGGCCTCAGCTTCCTTATCTGAAAACTCATCAGACTTTCCATCATAGATTGCTATGAGATTCCATGAAATAGAACACATAAAGTATTTGACACAGTGTCTATAACACATAAAACACTGAATAAATCATAATAGGCATAGTGATAACACTGGAGCTGTACTTGGGGAGTTTCTCTAGTCTGTAGAGGAGCTCACTAAGAATTCCCCCTTTAGCTGCCCAACGGCAAAGACTTTCCTAGAGTGTTCCACCTGCCTTTTCCCCACCCATCCCCTGACAGACTTTCTGGGTCAGGTCCAGGGTTCCTGTAGGTTTCTGAGACCTCTGACTCCATGTACTTTAATCCAAATCAATTCAATAATAGACACGGGACCTAACTGCTGTTGTCTACAATGGAGATGAGTTACTGGGTGCCAGGCAGATGACTTCTGCCCTGGACTTGCAAGATGAGGGGCAGGAGCCATAAGACAGAATTGGGGACAAAAGGGAACTGACTAGACAGCTGCCCTTGCTACTCTCTCTGAGTTTTCCAGTGAATGACAGCAGGCTTATTGATTTTGCTTTGATATTTCTCATTTGTTGTTGGGTTTTTGTTGTTGTTTATCTGTTCATTCATTCACAAATTCACCAACCACTCTATGTTGATCACCATATGTGCCAGGCACTGTTCTAGATTTGGGGCAAGAGTCAGTGAATAAGACAGAGAAGGTCCCCGCACTCACGAAGAAGGTTTTATCATCTGGGCCAGACAGATAATAACCAGATAAATAAGTGTGATGATTTCTGGGAAGGACAGACACTGTGAAGAGAGTAGAGTAGGGTCACAGCACGGAGAATGCCAGGGGCAGGGCTACATTAGGTTGGATAATCAGGGGACAGACTGAGGATATGGTGCTTGGGCTGAGACCAGAGGGGAGGGGTCTGCCATCAAGCCACCCACATCCTTCATCGTCCCCCTCCTCTAGTGAAGTAAAGGGAGAATGAGGTGGGGGATCACAGCAGAAGGGAGGGATCTAGGCTCCTGGTCTCCAGTTAATCCCTGGTACCCAGTATCCTGAAAATCCTCAGTGAGTAAATGAATGAGTCTGGTTTGATATCCCCCCTCTCTTTACTCCCTCCCTTTTCCCTAACTTCCTTCTTTTCTCCCTCCTTTTTTTTTGCCCTCTCTCTGTGAAGACACTGAGTAAAATGTGGTAAGTAAATTTGTTTAAAATCAGAATTCCCAGTATCTAAGTGTTTAAACCCTCCCCTCACAGTTTCCAGATTTATTTAAATGATAAGACAATTCATGATCTCTTGAGTGCACATTGTCACACAGCTTCATCCCCTGCCCATGAAGGAGGGGAGCAAAATCAATACCACACAGCTCTGCAATTAAGTTCGAGTGTCATCCCCCTACAGAAGTCTACATGCCTTTTTCCGCTGCCTGCAAACACTCCCTCTCCCTCTAATATGTAGCTTAGGCTCTGGCAGTTCATCATAAGCACAATAAAATCAGGTTTATTCCCTTCATCAATCGTCCAAGAAAATTTATAGAATTGTGGTCATTAATTTCATCACTTTAAGTGGAGGAGGAATAATAATTTCATTATCCACTATTATTGCTTATAAACTTTTATGAATTATTTGCATTATTAAAAATTCAACATGTGCCTAATATGAAAATGCAGAGCTGTCTGGATCGGACAGGCTTTTTTCTTCTTCTGTCAGGCACAAACATTGGTGATGTTTAGGGCACAGACATGTTCTCTTCCCTTCATGCAGGGTGGCAGAAGTGGAGTTATGCTCTGAGAGAGTGAGAAAAAAATGCCAGAAAATCATTAAGAGGCACAATGGGTGACTGATATATGACGTAGCCCTTCCAACAGCAGTGATATTACAGGATGGTTTAAAAGACTGACATATTCATGCTTTACCTGAGGAGTGAGACAGCAATTTCATGGTCATGTGCAGGCACCTTGGCTTGGCTAGTGCCTTACCTTTAATAATGGATCATGTTACAGCACACCTTGTGTATACCTCTACATTTCCTTATACTCTGTCACTGTCTTAGTCAGCTTGGGCTGCTCTAACAAATACCCTAGACTGGTAACTTGGACAACATTTATTTTGTTTGGCTACTCTAGAGTCTGGCAAGTCCTAGCACTAACACGTTCAGTGTCTGCTGAGAGCCTGCTTCCTGGTTATGTCTTCACATGACAGAGAGACCATTTCTCCTTTGTCTGTTTTACAACCTAATTCCATTTATGAGAGCACCAGTCTCATAACCTAATTGTCTCACAGAGGCCCTACTTCCAATTACTATCATGTGGGGGAATCAGGGCTTCAACATATGAATTTGAAGGGTGACATGAACATTCAGTCCATAACCATATGTCCCTGGACCTCTAAAATTCCTGGCCTTCTCACAGGAATGCCATCCCAAATGTTCCCCCCTGAAACTCCGAAGTCTCATGTAATTATCATCACTGATTTAGCCAATGCTGATTCTGTAATAATGGATCACATTACAGTGCATCTTGGGCTTCCCTTGTGGCTCAGCTGGTAAAGAATCTGCCCGAAATGCAGAAGACCTGGGTTCGATCCCTGGGTTGGGACAATTCCCTGGAGAAGGGAAAGGCCACCCACTCCAGTGGGTGTACAGTCCACGGGGTCATAAAGAGTCGGACACAACTGAGCGACTTTCACTTTCACAGTGCATCGTCTGCAATTTCACATTTTTGGGATATTGCTAATGGTATCCAAAAAATGTGAAATTGCAGATGATGCACTGTGAAAGTGAAAGTCGCTCAGTTGTGTCCGACTCTTTATGACCCCACGGACTGTGGTTGCACAGAGTCGGACAGGACTGAAGCGACTTAGCAGCAGCAGCAGCAATATTTATTAACTATGAATCTTTGACACGATGCTTAACACTGTATGGATATCATGTGCATGAATCCTTGCCAACAGCCCTATGATGTAGGTATGACTACTTCTATTTTACAGGTAAGGTGTTTTAGGAATTCACCAAGGCTGAGGGCTGTTTTTGAGTGTCTAATTCCACAGGTATTTACCATGAGGTATAGTCCATCTGTACTTTGTTAGGTCTACATTTTACTAAAGTTGTTTGAGTAAAGTTAGGGACTTTTTAAAATTAAAAATGATTTTTATTCAAATGTTCTAATCCTATAAAAAAAATCTTGCAGAATAAGATATCTTACATTTTCTAATTTTATGATACCCTGGCACCTTGGGAAAAAATGTACGATCAATCTCTTGGAAAACATGAGTTGGTAATCTACTCTTTGCACATCACAAGCTTAAGTTCTGAGGTGCTACAAAGATGTCTGGCTCCCAGTTTTGGTCCTTGTTTGTTTGAAGAACAAAGTAATTTTCTGAACAATTAAAAAACTGCCCAGAGGAGCTACATGGTTTAATATAGTTCAAGAAATGTCCCAAGGCAGAATACAGTCAGCTCATAAATGGATAATAGAGGTAATGAATACTGTGGATCAGAAGGCAGTGAGACTGATGCACTCTCAACGATTTAAAAGTCCATCATGGTGGGGGCAGATGCCACTAGCAGAGGTCCTAAGATTCGGTAAAACGCAGATGTAGAGAACAAATATGTGGATGTCAAGGGTGAATGGGGGGGTGGGCAGAATTGGGAGATTGGAATTGACATATATACACCACTGATACTACTTATAAAATAGCTAGGGGCTTCTCTGGTGGCTCAGTGGTGAAGAGTCCACCTGCCAATGCAGGAGACACGGGTCTGATCCCTGGGTTGGGAAGATTCCCTGGAGAAGGAAATGGCAACCACTCCAGTATTCCTGCCTAGGAAATCCCATGGACGGAGGAACCTGGCGGACTCCAGTCCATGGGGATCACAAAAATGTTGAACATGACTTAGTGAAGAATAAGTCTTCACTAAGAAGACTTACAATAAACAACAACAAATAAAGTAGATAACTAATGAGAATATACTGTATACCAAAGAGAACTCTACTTAATATATTGTGGTGAGCTAAACAGGAAGGAAGTTCAAAAGGGTGGGGAATGTGGTTGATTCATTTTGCTGTATAGCAGAAACCTAACATTGTAAAGCAACCATACTCTAATAAAAATTAATCTTTTAAAATGGATACAATATGGATGGGCAGAGGCCATATGCTGGGGAGGGGCAGTTGAAAGCACTGGTACTAAAAATCCTTCAGAGGAGAAGGAGGCTACTCAGTAGTAGCTCTATAACAGAAGCTAACACACAGGCAGTCAGTTCTGCACGTCCACAGAGAAGAGACGGCAGTCATAGAGGATGGCTGACTTAGGCTTCTGGGTAAACGGTAGAAATGTGTAGGTCTGTTATGATAAATGAACTATCACAAGGCAGGTAGAGATGGCCCAGAGAAAACGAGTGAGCTGGGTGAAGTTTATGGACATCTGTTATTTTTCCTGCCCACCATTCTTGCCCCCGCCTCTAGTTACAGTACTGTAATTCTGCCTTGGCAACCACCTCTCCCTGACCTTGGTTCATATGGTTCGAGTGAAGCTGACCCCACTCCTGAAGTGAGAGGTGGCCATTCTTGATACTACATTTCCTATGCTAGGATGACTGAATCAAGTGTGGATCTTTGACTCAGTTGATTAAGAGTCAGCTAAACTTTGGCTAAATAAACAAAGGAGAGATGCTTTTCCACACATGCAGAATCCGCCTGCAATGCAGGAGACCTGGTTCAATTCCTGGGTCAGGAAGATCTGCTGGAGAAGGGATAGGCTACCCATTCCAGTATTCTTGGGTTTCCCTTGTGGCTCAGCTGGTAAAGAATCAGCCTGCAATGCAGGAGACCTGGGTTCGATCTCTGGGTTGGGAAGATCCCCTGGAAAAGGGAAAGGCTACCCACTCCAGTATTCTGGCCTGGAGAATTCAATGGACTGTATAGTCCATGGGGTTGCAAAGAGATGAACATGACTGAGTGACTTTCACTTTCACTACACGAATAGAATGTAACCCATGAACTACTGGCAACAACCAATTTGCTTCCCTAAGGGAAGAGGTTACCCGAGAATGAAAGCAATCCAGAGGGATAGAGCTGAAGGAAGGAGAAACACCTGATGACACCATTTGAGCTTTAGGGTCAAGCCATGCCTGCAGGCCTAGACACTTCAGTTAAATCAAACGATGGACTCCTGTCTCAGTCTAAGCCAGTTAGAATCAGAGTTCTGTTCACTGCAACAGAAGGAAAGCAAAGTCCCAACTGACCTGCTTGTTGCTTCTTCATTTACTTCTTCCCACATTTCACTCCTCTCTTCCTTTCAGGTGCCTGCAGCCTCATGATCGGAGTCTGACATTTTGCTTTTCAGACTGCATTGGCGTTACTCTATTTTTTGAGCATTTCTTTAGAATTCTTCCTAATCAAATCTACTTGCCCTGTGTTCTGTTCCTCCATGTCCTTAACAGAATACAGATTAGTCAGAAAACACAAAACTTCCTTTATCTATTCTTTCATCTCATTTATTGGCCATCCCTAGGTTGGGAAGATACCCTGGAGGAAGAAATTGCAACCCACTCCAATATTCTTGCCTGGAGAATCCCCATGGACTGAAGAGCCTGGTGGGCTATAGTCCACAGTGTTGCAAAGAGTCGGACATGACTGAAGCAACTTAGCATAGCACAGCATATAGTAGGCCTAGGCACTGTACTCCATACTTGGAAAATTAGGTAAGAAAAAGTCCCTGCTCTCATGGAGCTCCACTGCTAGGTTAGTTGTACAATAACTTAATCTTACTTGGGTAATGATGACTAGGAATGGTCTAAGCCAGGGATCACCAACTGTATCTTATAGGCTAAATTGGGCCTGCAGCTTGGTTTTGTAAATAGTTTTACTGGACACATCTATGCCCATTCATTTATACACCACATGTGGCTCCTTTCACATGAAAAGGCAGAGCTGAGTACCTGTGACAAAGACTGCAGAGCTTGCATTTGCTGTATGGTGCTTCACAAAAAAGTGTGCTGACCTGTGGCCTAACCTTCCTCCCAAGGTACTGCATATGTGCAGTGTAAGTGAAAGCCCAAGAGATCTGGTGTTTCAGTTCAGTTCTTTTTAATGGTGGAGGTAAATAAACGGTATTGAACTCAGGAGAATGGTGGGTATGTCTGAAATACCACTCTGCAATCACTTTTTCAAAGTCACTGATTTTAAAAACCCTATGCATTGTGTGTTCTATCCCATTATACGGGCTTCTTGTTTCAATATAAAAATCTTTCCAATTTTATCAGTAAGCTGGCTTAACAGGAAGATGCTCCTTGTTGAACTCTGGGACTTTGGGATCCATGCATGTTCCAGCTGGAAAAGCGTTGCCTGCATTCAAAATAGCATGTCTCTAAAGCAGGGCTGTTCAAGTCAAGGCTTGGGGGAGGGGAGGCTTTCTTTAGCTTCTCTAGCACTTCTGCCGCCATCAAAGGGATGACAGCAATCAGAAATGCCTGTGCTTTGGAGTGAGTTCTGGCCCCAGCATCTGCTCCTTCTGCCTCTTTGGAGTGCTGAGAATGTACAAGGCTCTGAAAAAAATGTTTGGTGTCCTATTCTTGTAGTTTTTGGGGAAGCTTTACAGTTTCCTTAATGAGAGGAGACATTCACTTATTATTCCTTAAGCTGTGTTTTATGCCCTTCCCCCAGTGACCTCTCTGTTACAGCTCATCAATACATTATTTGTGGACAGAGACTGCTTATGGACGCATCTCTTGGTTTGAGGTTCTGATTATGGATTTTGTGTTGCCTTTATTTATTTGTTGGGCATGTTTGGTGGTAGAAAAATCGTTTTGTATGGATGGAGCATTACGCTCTTACTGATGTACAGAAAGGTACTCATTATTTATTGGGTGCTATCGATTGCTTTTTTACTCTTGGGCAACTGCGAATCTGTTTATATTGTTAGGTTTTGTTTACCTCTATTGAAAAAAGAATCGCTTAGCAAGACAGACTCAGTCCCTTCCTCCTGGAAGGGTAAGGATGTCAGGGAAGCCTGAGGGACTGTTATCATTAAGGGCTATCCAATGGCTCACTCACGGAAGACTCTGACTGAGGGCCTACTATGTATCTGGTCTGTGCCAGGCACTGTGTCTAAGGGAGCTCAGTGAATTGCTACCCCTGTCATCGGAAGGTACAGTCTTCTCCCCCCAGTTTACAGACCATTGATATGCTCAGTCTTTAAGCAACTAGATCAAGGTCACTCCACTAAACAACAACAATAATAGTAAATCAACACAGCTCATTATGCTGCATACTGTGCTGAACACTTTACACCTGGTGTCTTATTCCATCATGGCAGCAGCTTTACAGAGCAGGTACCATTACCACTGCAGTGTCCAGAGCAGGAAATGGGGCTCAAAACATTAGCCCCATTAGAGAACCTGCCTGCAGGTCACCAGACTAGTGAGCAGGGAGGCTGAGACTCCAGCCCCGACAGCTTGACCTCAGAGTCATCTTTTCAGAAAGCCACGCAAATACTCATGTCTTTCAGGATTTGAAATAGCTCACCTGGAATTCCGTCACCGCCACTAGCTTTGTTCATAGTGATACTTTCTAAGGCCCACTTGACTTCACATTCCAGGATGTCTGGCTCTAGGTCAGTGATCACACCATCGTGATTATCTGGGTCGTGAAGATCTTGTACAGTTCTTACAGTTCTTAGGCATCTTAGTTCCTTCTTATTACAGAATTCTTTGTTTATCCCTGAGCTAAGCTGGGCTTTGAGGATTCACTGGCCTATCATTTGCTCACTGGTAAGATACAAATAGGGCTTCCCAGGTAGCTCAGTGCTAAAGAATCCACCTGCCAATGCAGGAGGGATAGGTTCAATCCCTGGGTTGGGAAGCTCCCCTGGAAAAGGAAATGGCTACCCACTCCAGTATTCTGGCCTGGGAAACCCCATGGACAGGGGAGCCTGGCGGGCTACAGTCCATGGGGTCACGAAAGAGTCAGACATGACGTAGCAACTAAACAACATCAAGTAAAAGTGAAAGTCGCTCAGTCGTGTCTGACTCTTTGGGACCCCATGGATAGTAGCCCGCCAAGTTCCTCTGTCCATGAGATTTTCTAGACAAGAATACTGGAGTGGGTTGCCATTTCCTTCTCGAGGGGATCTTCCTAACCCAGGGATTGAACCTAGGTCTCTTGCATTGCAGGCGGACTCTACCTGAGCTACCAGGGAAGTCCCAAACAGCAACAAAGATACAAACAAAGGATTCCTGAAACCTAAGGGAAAAGGAAGCTATAGCAGAATTTAGCCACTAGAGGGCGATCCCAGACCATGAATGCCTCCCCACTCAGCCAGGGTGGATTTTCTATCCTGTGTTCCCAAGCACATTTCCATTGGCTCCAGAAATACTTCAGCAGACCTAAAAAGGTTCAACAAGGGCACCAGGCCCTCTATATTCTTAACTACCTTATTACTTCAACAAGTGGCGTTAACTGATATATAAGAGGAAAATGTAACTAGTGTTTACATTCACAGGTAATTTAAAAATGCACTTTTTTAAAAAAATATGAACATTGATTCTGCTTTATACAAAACATAACAGTGATAGAAGAGGTCAGAATATCTCAAGAAACGTCCATTTCCCTTCTCTGTGTGGGGTGGTTACATCTATGTCACTTGTCCAGCGGTGACCATGCTGGACAGAGACACAAGGTCAAAGCACAGCCATGCCGGATTTCATGCTTTCAAGACTCTGAAACTTGGATCAGGGAGACCGAAGTGGGGCGTGGGGGGGGGGGGGGAGGGAGTTTTAAATGGAAAGTGCCACTGGATTAGTCTTTATTAGTGGCTGATAACTACTGGGTATTTAATTAATATTGAAATACAATCCTTCCATGTCCTCTGATGCAATCAATTTAATCAGGCTCCATCCCTAGATGCCATCAGGAAATGGACTAGACTGGAATGTATTTCTACTTATTTTTGGCATGTATGAAGATAATAAATATGACTCAAGAATAAAGTCCTAAATTGATTTACAATCAATTCCCAGCTTCCTTGCTTGCTAGCAGTACATTGGTCCCTATTTGGCAATAGTATGAAGAGGGTTAGAGCTCGGACTGGCCATTTTTTTGAGTTAACCATCAGACAACCAGATTCTTTGATATAGTTGTTCACTAATAATACTGCCCACAAGGCCAATGAACACAAACTGTAACTTCCCACAGCTGAACAATTCTTTTCGTAAACTACCATTTCAGTCAGTGCAAAGTAAATTACCGATAAAAAGGACTATTAGTTAAATCAGTGGTTCTCGGCCGGTGGGGACTTCACTCTCCTTTTTCTAGGAGATGTTTGGCAAATGTCTGCTGACATTTTTTGGTTGTCACAGCCAGGTGTGTAGAGAAGGAAATGGCAACCCACTCCAGTACTCTTGCCTAGAGAATCCTGTGGACAGAGGAGCCTGGCAGGCTGCTGTCCATAGCGTCACACAGAGTCAGACACGACTGAAGCGACTTAGCATGCATGCATGCATTGGAGAAGGAAATGGCAACCCACTCCAGTGTTCTTGCCTGGAGAATCCCAGGGAGGGGGGAGCCTGGTGGGCTGCTGTCTATGGGGTCACACAGAGTCGGACACGACTGAAGCGACTTAGCAGCAGCAGCCGCCAGGTGTGACTAAGCTACAGGCATCTATTTAGCTTATATTTATAGAATTTATTCTCTTCCTCCTCTTACAACTTTTAAGAGCCTTTTAGAACTTTTCAGAGTTCAAGAATACTGATATGTATCCTACAATGCACAGGGCAACCTCCTGTAACCAAAAATTAATTGTCCCCAAATATCATTTTGCCAACAAAGGTCCATATAGTCAAAACTAGGGTTTTCCAGTAGTCATGTATAGATGTGAGAGTTGGACCCTAAAGAAGGCTGAGTGCTGAAGATCTGATGCTTTTGAACTGTGGTGCTGGAGAAGACTTTTGAGAGTCCCTTGGACAGCGGGGAGTTCAAACCAGTCAGTCCTAAAGGAAATCAACCCTGAATATTCATTGGAAGGACTGATGCTGAAGCTGAAGCTCCAATACTTTGGCCACCTGAATTGAAGAGCCAACTCACTAGAATAGATCCTGATGGTGGGAAAGACTGAGGGCAAGAGGAGAAGGGGATGACAGATGATAAGATGATTGGATGGCATCACTGACTTAATGGACATGAGTTTGAGCAAACTCTGGGAGATAGTGAAGGACAGAGAAGCCTGGAGTGCTGCAGTTCTTGGGGTTGCAAAGAATCGGACATGACTTAGCAAATGAACAACAAAATATCAACGTAGTGCCGAGGTGGAGAAACCCTAGTCCGTATCTTTCAACTCCATCCAGTGGTGTGGAAGTTTTAGGTATTTCTAGGAGTTCCACAAGCCAGTGAGAGGACTGATGGGCTGTCTGTGTTTGTGGAGGACAAAATGTTTGGTTCCTTAATCTCTGTCTTTCTCACTGTCTCCCCATCCCCATCCTAGTGTATTTGCATACCCTTCCCAACTCCAGCTGTTTGAGAACTGCATCAGATCATCCATCTGTCCCTAGGAAAGAGGAATCCAAAAATGCAAATGACTTGTTCTCTGCTAAGTACACAGCTGTGCAAAGAACCATTTAAAACAGGGCTGGTAATACATTTTTTTTTTTTTTTCAAGAAAACTTCTATTCTCAAATTTCTCCAGCCTCTTAAAGAATCTCTTAAACAATCTCTTGGTGAAAGATTAAGTTGTCCATTTCAGATGAACCTGCTTCTTGCTCTACTGAGAATTTGGAAATTTTCAGAGACTTTTTTTTTTTAGGAAAAGTCTGAAAAACTTTCAGGAAATTTCTAACTTCTTTCCTTCATATTTTCAAGATTCTCCCCATTTCACAGGGCAAGTTATCTAATGGTACTGAGTCTCAGCTTTTCTTAGCTGTAAAATGGGGATAATACTTTACACAATTGTGTTGAGGTGGGTGCACATGGATATTCAGCTGAGGATAATCCTCTCTCTCTCTGGCCCCTCCTCCAGGCACTGGTTTGGCCTCCAGTAGCCATGTCTGTCGTGTATGAATTTGCCCTCTGGCCACAGCTGACTGATTCAAGGATGAGGACTTGACCTAGTCTGAGCCAATCAGAATCCTTCATTCCAGAGTCGGAAACTTACAATGGGGAAGCCCAGAAAGGGGTAACAGCTAGAGCTGGGTCACAGTGACGGCAGCTCACCAGCATTCTTGGCTCAGTTTTTATGTTATCCCTCGCAAATGTCCTTGTGTCTTTAAGTTCGTTTCTCTGAGTTTAATTTTCAAGAATGTTTTTTTGCCTTTGACTAAACTTGTATTTATAGATTTCATTCTCTTCTTTTTTATACCTTTTTACATTCCCACCACAGTCCTGAATTTGCAGGTACTTCACAGTCAAATTCAAAGGCCATTTCAAAAGCCACCTCCGCTAGGAGCACTCTTTCGGTTTTCCGAAAAAGAAAGAATCTGCAGTTCACCTCACAATGGAATCTTTTCTACTTCATATTCATTCTGAATACACATTTCTTATTTCCCTGTGAGTGTGCATGCATCCTAAGGGCAAGGTCTTTGCTTTTCATTTATTCATCTTTGGCCTCTAGTAGTGTTTTACAAGTTGGATACTCGATGGAAATTTATCAGATGAATGAATTATTCATTTTATTTATTTGTGGCCTGGGAACTTCTTCAGTAATTTTTATCTTGTCTTTTTCAAGGCTATAATAAAAAATGCTCATGCATATAAAAATAAAATTCAGAGAAAAGCAAGAGCCTATTTCAAATGTTTCCTTCCCTATGGACCTTTCCTTGGTTTTCCCATCAAGAATTAATACTTTCATTTGATGTTTTATTCAGATAAGTCAAGAGACAAAGTTAGTTGTGGAGAAAAACATTTTCTTTCTTTTGTCTTGACTGTCCACCTTCAGTAACGTCAATTAATTTCAAACATTTGAAACTAATTGTTTCTCAGTTACTTTACTTCACAAGCTGGCATGGAAGATTTACTAAGCAGAGAGAAAACCACAGAATGTTCTTGGAAAATCATTCCAGAAATTCCGAGTATATTTAAGCGCTTTAACAAATAGTTATTGAGTACTGTGATTCTCAAAATGCAGACCTAGTATCCTGGAGATGGTATTAGGTGGCAGAAAGAGGGGGCAACAAATGCCCATGCTAGACAGCCAACCTCTCCCCTTCCTTCTGACTCCTCAAGAAGACCGGCTCAGCATGGCAGTAGAATCTCTTGAATTTGCTCATCCTCTTTTATTTAAGAGAGATGGCAGTTTGTTGACATTGGCGCCTCCTTCTGCAGGGAACAGATTCAATCCAGAATTTACTAAAGTTGTTTTGTTTTCACTGAAGTTATTTTTATGGCTACTCTCTATTCACAATCAGACAGAAAAAGATCTCCTTTAAATCTAAGTTCTAGAATAGGAGTAGATTTTTAAAAATATGAATAAAACAAATAATTAGTGCTGGTTGTATGCAGGTATGGTGTGAGGGCAGTCAGGAATGACTGTAGTTTTAGAAAAGACAGAGCCAAGCTAAACACTGTATATTTCAGTGCTGACTGATTTAAGTGCAGTGGATGGTAAAAATATGATGGATTTGAAAAAGGGAGGTGACTGATAAGTAGATATATGTCCTAATTCTTCTTAAAGTCAAATACAGAATTTTTTTCTGTGAAAAAATGAGATTTTTCTGTGAAATCTCATTAATATGTATGCATGAGGATTTGTTTTTACATAATGTTAAGTCCTTAATTCCTCTGAATCATTTCCACACTCCAGTCCACTTTCTTTCTGTTTGTGTGTGTGTATGTTTGTGTGCATCTTGTGTGTTTGTGTGCACATCTTGCTTTCAACAGAACACAATGGCAAACATGAACCGTCATATTCTGATTCTGACAAACTATGCAAACCTCTGCCTAATCCAATTATTCTACATAATTAAAGCAGTTAGTTTTAAATTACAACTGAGCTCGATTTTAAGGGGAAAAATAAATCTCTCTTTTTAATTTTCTAGTGCCTTGGTTTTATCCAGCTTTGCAAATCGTACTTATGGACTGTCTATAAAAATAAACCTAAATGTAAATTATGATTTAAATCTCTGTGGGCAAGCTGTTCTGCCTTATTTGTTAGAAAGCAAATAAGACCTACTTTATGGCCTGTTTACAGAATTGAAAATTTCAAACTGAGGGATTTTAAAAAGACAGCAACCGTCTTGATGCCTTAACAACAGAAATGACTAAACAGAGTAATGCTCTCAGAATAACCTGACAGTCTTGAAAACAAACCATTACTGATGTCTTTCTTTTAAATTATATGATGATATGGAATTTAAAAATTATACATAAATATATTACTTCAATTCACCATTTAAGCTGTTATTTATACAATCTATAGAGATAGAGGGCCCTAATCTGTTGAGTTTCTTTGTGATGTAGTTTTGATTCAGTCCCCTCCCTCCCTCCTTCAAACTATTTTACTCTTAGTTCACGCTTTTAAAACCACTGGGAAGAAACGAATTCTCCCTCTCCGTGAAAAGCCATTACTATTTGAGATCTCAAATATATTCAGCCTCATACTGTCATATGAATTCTAATTGTGAAGCTGCAGGGTAAGCAACATGTTCATAAATCAGTTGATCTGTCCCTGAGGAAGTTTTTGCAGGTAACATTGTTCGTGCTCATAATGTCTAAATATTTAGGTCTGTTCTACTGTAGGTGGAGTGGAGCATTCCTCTGTTCAGATTCACAAATTAGGAGAAAACCAATTAGGAAGGTGTCTGCTGTGTGACTTGCCTCCCATGGGCATAACCAGAGTGGAAAGACCCCCTCCCTGCCCCCGGCGTCTGTGGAGAAGTAAAAAACTGTGTGAGCCTGCACTGCTACAAGGGAGAGTGTGTCCTGAGCCACATCACTCGCTCGGGGCCACGACACTGATGAGGCAGGATGCAGATGAGACGCAATTCCCCACGCACACTGGCCAGGGAGCAATCATTTTCTTACAGACTCCAAAAAAAAAAAAGGGCATATAAAAGCACAAGAGAATTAGAGAGCTGTTAACACAGGGGCAACTCTGAATCCTCTGTAGTTGACTAAATGTATATGTTTGTGTGTGTGTGTGTGTGTGCACATGCAAAACTTACTAATTACCAGCACCAGGCTGCCTACGGATACTGACTTAGCAGGTATGCTGAGAGAACGAGCTGCTCCCGTCATTCGGGAAGTGGCACCACCACTGTGCGCTCGCTCAAACCCCAAACTGAGACCTTATTCCGGATTCTCTGCCAGTTACTTCCATGCATGCACACATTTAATTTTATCATGAGCCTTTTTGCATCACTCTCCAAAACATGTCTGCTTTTCTCCACTGTCACTCCAGTCTAAGTCACCATCATCTCTCGCTTGGACAGCTCCCCACCAGTAGGCTTCCTACTAGTTTCCTAGTGTCTCTTTTATTTTAAAAAAGGACAGATATGGAATTCCTTTTCTTCTGATAATTTTAAATAACAGCCTTATCCATGTCTAATTTATATACCATAAAATTCATGTTTTAAGTGTAAAATTCAATGATTTTCAGTAAATTTACATGATAGCAACCACCATTATAATCCAATTTTACAATATAACCATTATCCCCCCAAAATCTGCCTGCAATTCTGCCTGCAGTTCTAGGGAAGCACTAGTCCACTTTCTGTCTCTATTATTCGGCTTTTTTGCATGTATCATATAAATGGGATCGCATAAATGGGGTTCTTTGCATCTGGCTTCTTTTCTTTATAATGTTTTTGAGGCTTATCAGTGTTGTAGCATCCATTAGCACTTCATTGCTTTATGTTGGCAAATAATAGAGCCATATAAATAATTTCTGAAGCATAGTAATTAATTACACAACACCCAGGAAGCTATCACTCAACTTTGAACCAGAAGGTTACGAAGGTATTTAGTGTTCTGCTTATCTCCTGATCCATCACACACATAGGACCCACACGGTACCTGGCAGGATGGTCATCCTTTGCTCACAACTTCCAATGGCTTCCTCTGGCTGTTAAATTGAAACCCAAAGTCGTTTAATGGCCCACAAGGCTCTATCTACATAGTCTGGCTGTTGCCTATGTGTTTGATAACAGTCCCCCTTGCTTATTATGTATTCCAGATACAACACTTTTCTTTCTTTTCCTTGACCATCATAAGCTATTCCCACCTCAGGGGCTTTAAACTGGTTCTATTCTCTTCCTGGAACATTCTTCTGCTTGCTCTCCAGGTGGCTGACTCCTTGACACTGAGTTCTCAACTCCCAGAGCAGCATCTCAGGAAGAAATTTCCTGACCAATTTATTAATAAAGGGAACTTCCCCCGATCCACCATTTCCCCTCATATTCAGTTCAGTTCAGTTCAGTTGCTCAGTCGTGTCTGACTCTTTGCGACCTCATGAACTGCAGCACGCCAGGCCTCTCTGTCCATCACCAACTCCCAGAGTTCCTTCAAACTCATGTCCATTGAGTTGGTGATGCCATCCGGCCATCTCATCCTCTGTCCTCCCCTTCTCCTCCTGCTCCCAATCCCTCCCAGCATCAGAGTCTTTTCCAATGAGTCAACTCTTCACATCAGGTGGCCAAAGTACTGGAGTTTCAGCTTTATTCCTTTTTCAGCATCATTCCTTCCCAAGAACACCCAGGACCCATCTCCTTTAGAATAGACTGGTTGGATCTCCTTGTAGTCCAAGGGACTCTCAAGAGTCTTTTCCAACACCACAGTTCAAAAGCATCAATTCTTCAGCACTCAGCTTTCTTCACAGTCCAACTCTCACATCCATACATGACCACTGGAAAAACCATAGCCTGGACTAGATGGACCTTTGTTGGCAAAGTAATATCTCTGCTTTTGAATATGCTATCTAGGTGGGTCATAACTTTCCTTCCAAGGAGTAAGCGTCTTTTAATTTCATGGCTGTGATCACCATCTGCAATGATTTTGGAGCCCCCAAAAATAAAGTCTGACACTGTTTCCCCATCTATTTCCCACGAAGTGATGGGACCAGATGCCATGATCTTCGTTTTTTGAATGTTGAGTTTTAAGCAAACTTTTTCACTCTCCTCTTTCACTTTCATCAAGAGGCTCTTTAGTTCCTCTTCACTTTCTGCCATAAGGGTCGTGTCATCTGCATATCTGAGGTTATTGATATTTCTCCCGGCAGTCTTGATTCCAGCTTGTGCTTCTTCCAGTCCAGCGTTTCTCATGATGTACTCTTCATATAAGTTAAGTAAGCAGGGTGACAATATACAGCCTTGACGTACTCCTTTTCCTATTTGGAACCAGTCTGTTGTTCCATGTCCAGTTCTAACTGTTGCTTCCTGACCTGCATACAAATTTCTCAAGAGGCAGGTCAGGTGGTCTGGTATTCCCATCTCTTTCAGGAGTTTCACAGTTTATTGTGATCCACACAGTCAAAGGCTGTGGCATAGTCAATAAAGCAGAAATAGATGTTTTCCTGGAACTCCCTTGCTTTTTTGATGACCCAGTGGATGTTGGCAATTTGATTTCTGGTTCCTCTGCCTTTTCTAAAACCAGCTTGAACATCTGGAAGTTCACGGTTCACATATTGCTGAAGCCTGGTTTGGAGAATTTTGAGCATTACTTTACTAGCGTGTGAGATGAGTGCAACTGTGTGGTAGTTTGAGCATTCTTTGGCATTGCCTTTCTTTGGGATTGGAATGAAAACTGACCCTTTCCAGTCCTGTGGCCACTGCTGAGTCTTCCAGATTTGCTGGCATATTGAGTGCAGCATTTTCACAGCATCATCTTTCAGGATTTGAAATAGCTGAACTGGAATTCCATCACCTCCACTAGCTTTGTTTGTAGTGATGCCTCATATTACCCTTTTTCATTTGTTCACAGTACTCATTGCTGTCTTAAAGGGCTTCCTTGCTTCCCTTCCTGCAATGCAAGAGATCCAAGTTCAATCCCTGGGTCGGGAAATTCCCTGGAGAAGGGAATGGCTACCCACTCCAGTATCCTTGCCTAGAGAATCCCATGGACAGAGGAGCCTGGTAGTCTTCATTATTTCAGTTCAGTTCAGTTGCTCAGTCATGTCCAACTCTTTGTGACTCCATGGCCATGCCAGGCCTCCCTGTCCATTACCAATTCCTGGAGCTTGTTCAAAGTCATGTCCATTGAGTCCGGGATGCCAACCAACCATCTTGTCCTCTGTCATCCCCTTCTCCTCCTGCCTTCAATCTTTCCCAGCATCAGGGTCTTTTCAAATGAGTCAGTACTTTGCATCAGGTGGCTAAAGTATTGGAGCTTCAGCATCAGTCCTTCCAATGAGTATTCAGGACTGATTTCCTTTAGGATGGACTGGTCTGATCTCCTCACAGTCCAAGGGACTCTCAAGAGTCTTCTCCAACACCACAGTTCAAAAGCATCAATTCTTCAGCACTCAGCTTTCTTTATAGTCCAACTCTCACATCCACTCATGACTACTGGAAAAACCATAGCTTTGATAGATGGATCTTTGTTAGCCAAGTAACATCTCTGTTTTTCAATATGCTGTCTAGGTTGGTCATAACTTTTCTTCCAAGGAGCAAGCATCTTTTAATTTCAAGGCTGCAGTCACCATCTGCAGTGATTTGGGAGCCCAAGGAAATAAACTCTGTCACGGTTTCCACTGTTTCCCCGTCTATTTGCCATGAGGTGATGGGCCCGGTGCCATGATCTCACTCTTTTGAATGTTGAGCTCCATGGACAGAGGAGCCTGGTGGTCTTGTTTGTTTACATACTTGCTTTATTTCTCCTCCCACCAGAATATAGGTTCTCTGAGGGCAGAGACTGTCTTGTTCATTGTTGTACTCTTGTAGCTAGAGCAGTGTCTGGTTCCTATTTTATATAAATGACTGCTGAATAAATAAGGAAATAGAATATGAATCAGTGCAGAACCACCAGAATATACCAGGATGCAAAGTGGATCAAGAGATCTTAACAGCCAGGCAGCAGAGTTGCATCAAACCATAGTTTTTGTTTTGGCTGAACTGACAATATTTTTGTATCTGCACTATCTCATTTTCTTTTTAAAATAAGTAATTGTAGGAAGAAATTTTAATCACTTGTCCCTTGATTAGATTTAACCTCATGCAGAGAAAGTATGTACTTCTAATCAGCACCTTGGGTCTAAAAAATCATTGCAAATACTGCTGGTCTGGAGTTTTCTGTGATTTATCCTCACTTTTTAACAAGGTGCTTGATGTCAATTTCAAGAAACATGGTTTTAGTTACCCTGGCAACTACGTTTAGAATTAAGCCCTATTAACTGCCTCTCTATTTAGAGTGTCCTCAAGGTTATGTGCATTTCTCATCTTATTTCTTAACTGCTCCATTTTGAATATGGGTCAAATCTTTTTCTTAGTATACTTTTAAAAAGAGATATGAAATTTCAAAAGGAAGAGAAAATTCTTTCCTCAAATTATATCTATGACTGTGTCTCAATTATGTTTACATTATTTTGTTTTTTCTCTATATACTTATATAGAGGAAAATATGTCTTTTTTTTTACTATACATTTTTCTGTGTATAATACTTTTTCCTAGATCCTAGAAAAAATTAGTTATTAGGTAGTGAAGTTGACAGCTGATTTTTGGTTACTTTAATTAAAGCCAGTGGTATTAACCTTGGTTCCCTGACTTGCCTGGCAGACACATTTTCACTTGAACTTAACACACAATGTGGATTTCAATAGGTTAAAAAAAATGGAGAAGGAACTAACTCCCAAACTCTATTCCAAACAGGACTCACATTATTACTAGTTGTTGCAGAAGATCTGGAAAATTTCTGCAAGAGTTGTGTCTGTTTCATATGCCTTGTCTCTCCCTGTATAATTTAATCTGCAACTCTGCTTTCTCTCCATGCTTTACTCACCCAAGATCCTACACAAATATAACTAAGAAATTAATTCTTCTCACCTCAATATGTAAACATCACAATGTAACCTGCTTGCTTAGTTACATCAACTATTACTCTGCTCTTTATATAATAATTCTAATTGTGAGCTTTTTTTTATATATCCAGATAAATGGAGCAAATTCAGATTGCTCAGTGAGGCTGGAGAATGACCTTCATCTGAGCACAATGATTTGTCTGCTGTTTGTATACAAAGAACTGAATCACATCTTAATTTGGGGCTTCCCAAATAGCTCAGTTGGTAAAGAATCCGCCTGCAATGCAGGAGTCCCCAGTTCTATTCCTGGGTAAGGAAGATCCCCTGGAGAAGAAAAAGGCTACCCACTCCAGTATTCTGGCCTGGAGAATCCCATGGATTATATAGTCCATGGGGTCGCAAAGAGTCAGACAAGACTGAGCAACTTTCACTTTCAAGTTTAAAAGCTGCCAGGAATTCTCTGAGGCCCCAGAGACAAAGATGGCATCCTGATGGCTGAAGCCCCCAATAAATAGACTCATCAAGTGACTATCAGTCATATCCTCTCCCCAGCACCTTGCTTGCAGGGTGATGGAGGCTGAAAATCTGTGTTCACTTGAAAAGGGTGACCAACCATCCCAATGTGCTCTAGGACACAGGATATTTAGTGCTAAGACTGGCAAGTCCTGGGCAAACTGGGAGAGTTGGTCACTCTACTCACCAATAGGAAATAACTATGAACCATTATCCCAGGAATTTCTCCAAAAGAAACAACCATAAATGAATATAAAGATTTCCATACAGGGGTCTGTATCATGTGCCTATATTTGTGGAGTGTTAAGTATATACACTCATACAGAACTGCAAACTGGGAAAACACCACCAAGACATTTATATTCACTATTGACGAATATTGGGATCATGAGTAAAAATTCTCCTTACATTTGTCTCAATTTTTGTCAACATATGAATTTTTTAATCTGAAACATTAAATCTGATTTTTAAAACTAAGCCAATAATAAGAACAAGCATAGTGCTTTATACAAAACAGAAAATATTATCTGAAGTTTATGTACCAGATTTGTATTTTCCACCCACACTTTTTCAGCAGCTACACCTGTTAGGAGAATCCTAGGTCTAAGACTGCACTGTGAAGTTGGAGTCAAACGTCATTTACTTAAATATAACTAAACATGGCTCTTAAAAAAGACTTTAAGTGCTCAACACTCACATTATTTACAGAGAACTGCTGCCTCGTTCAGTGACTTTGAGCCGGTTGTAGGTTACTTCTTGAAATCCTTTCACATTCGTACCTCCCTAAGCACAGTGCAATCTAACTTTTACACCAAGCAGGGCATGTAAGCTTAAGGGAGAAGCAAATGCCTTTAATTTTCATTTTTGGCTGGTGTCAATGTCACCCTATTGTCAGCATGTAGCGTTGTGTAAAAGGTATATCTTTGCTAAGGTGGAGAGGGAACAGATGTGGCACAGCTGTGGAGTGTTCCTCACAGAGAACAAAAGACCCAGCCAGGGAACCAACTGTCCCAGCTGTACATCCAGCACCCACGGGGTTGTAAGAGATGCCTGCTGACTGCAACGCACTCAAGGTCATTCACCAAGACATTGGAACCACAACGTACACGCTGGCAAATAACGTGTGCAAAAGCAAGGTTTGGGGGGTAATACAAAGGTTCGTCTAGTCAAGGCTATGATTTTTCCTGTGGTCATGTATGGATGAGAGAGTTGGACTGTGAAGAAGGCTGAGCGCCGAAGAATTGATGCTTTTGAACTGTGGTGTTGGAAAAGACTCTTGAGAGTCCCTTGGACTGCAAGGAGATCCAACCAGTCCATTCTGAAGGAGATCAGCCCTGGGGTTTCTTTGGAAGGAATGATGCTAAAGCTGAAACTCCAGTACTTTGGCCACCTGATGCGAAGAGTTGACTCATTGGAAAAGACTCTGATGCTGGGAGGGATTGGGGGCAGGAGGAGAAGGGGACGACAGAGGATGAGATGGCGGGATGGCATCACTGACTCAATGGACGTGAGTCTGAGTGAACTCCGGGAGTTGGTGATGGACAGGGAGGCCTGGCGTGCTGCGACTCATGGGGTTGCAAAGAGTCAGCGACCCCTGAGTCAGACTGACGACTGAGCAACTGATCTAATCTGATCTGAAACACCTAGAAACAGGGGGGAACCAAGAGATGACAAGGGCTAGAATGCAACACAGTACTATGTCTGAGGGCATAACGCTGCCCTTGGAAAAGAGTAGAAAATGGGTATGAGCAGAGCCTTGGTTTGAGGTCCCAATGTATCTTTTTTTTTTTTTCAATTGAAGTATAATTGGTTCACAATACTATATTAGTTTCAGGTGTAGAGCATAGTGATTCAGTTGTTTTCGCAGATTATATTCCACTATAGGTTTTTTACAAGATATTGGATATAATTCCCTGAACTATACAGTAAATCCCATACAGCAATCCTTGTTGCTTACCTGTTTCATGAGTAGTAGCTTATACTTGTTAATCTCATACTTCTAACTTGTCCCAACTCTGTTCCTTTCCCCAAACCATAAGTGTGTTTTCTATAAGTCTGTCTCTGTTTTGTTAATATATATAGTCATCTGCATTCTTTTTTTAGATTCCACATGTGATATCACATGGTATTTGTTTGCCTCTCACTTCTGTCACTTAGCATGATAATCACTAGGTCCATCCATGTTGTGTTGCTACAAACGACATCCTTTCATTCCTTCTTATGGCTGAGTCTCCATTGTCTGTACGCACCACATCTTCTTGAACTTGTCCCTTTCACTCCTGTTCCCGGGTACCAGCAGCCTCCATCATCTCCCACACGACTGCAACAGCCTACCAAATGGTGTCCCTGCTTCCACAATGGCCCATGAAGTCATTCTCCACACAGCAGCCAGAAGGATCTTTTAAACATGTAAATACCATCAGATAGCTTTCACCCTTAAAATCCAAGCTTCTGACCTTGGCCTCCAGACCCTGTGGGATCTACCTTCAGCCATCCTTGTTAACCTGCTTCGGTCTCCCTTTGTCCTTGCTCTGCTCCAGCCCCTCTGGCTGTTTATCTGCCCCTGAAACATGTCAGTTTCTATTTAAGGTCCCTGAACCCGCCAGTCTCTCTGTCCAGCTCTTTGTCTGACCAGCTCCTTCTTGTTGAACTGTCAAGTCTTGGAGACACTTTCTGACCAACCTCATTCTAACAGCTGCCTTTTCCCAACTTACTTAGTCTCCACCAAATCTCTTTGCATCATTTCTTTACAGCAGACCTCAAGGGGCCCTAAACCTGCATTCTGCATGAAAAACAAATGGATAGAGGGTGACAAATAAATATTTGACCAAAGTTGAGTATTAACGTCACAGAATAAGCTGTTGAGAATACAAGAATCAAGTGAAATTATTAAAAAAAAAATAGAGCTACCATATGATCCAGCAATCTCACTCTTGGGCACATACCTGGAGAGAAAGAAAAGATACTTGCACCTCAATGTTTGTGGCAGCAGTATTCACAACAGCCAGGACATGGAAGGGACCTAAACGTCCATCTATGGCTGAATGGATAAAAAGAGATGTGGTAACATATACAATGGAATATCACTCGGCCATAAAAAAGAATGAAATAATGCTATCTGCAGCAACATGGATGGGCCTAGAGATTATCTTATTGAGTGAAGTCAGAAAGAGAAAAAAAAATAGTGTATATTAATGTATATATGTGGAATCTTAAAAAAGGGTACAAATGAACTTATTTACAAAACAGAAATAGAGTCACAGATGTAGAAAACAAACTTAAGGTTATCAAGAGGGAAGAGAGTGGGAAGGCTAATTGTAAGGTTGGGATTGACATGTACACACTACTACATATAACAATAAGAACCCACTGCATATCACGGGGAACTCTACTCTGTAATGATCCATATGGGAAAAGAATCTAAAAACCTGGATATATGCATATGTATAACTGATTCACTTTGCTGTACAGCAGAAACTAACAACATTTTTAATCAACTATACTCCCATAAAAATTAATTAAAAATAATATAAAGAGATGTTAGCAGATTTAATCATTTATCTAAAAATATTATCCTGTACTTCTGAGAGGAATACAATTCAGGAGAGTATTATTTTCAATTTGTAAAGCTAGTAATTTAGTTCTAATTTTATTATTACAGTTTAATAGTAACAATTCAAGCTTCTGTTATTGCGGTGTAGGAACAATAATTTCCTAGCACTATCAGCTAAACATGTCCCCCTGGTGCTGTTAGATGGCACATTTAAGATGGATGCCAAAGAGATGTTTACTTTGCCTTGAGCTTGGTGAAGAGGTAGATATTTTGGGGTCAATTCTGACAGTGTGGGGAAATGCTAACAGTGAAAGCAAATGATTAAGCTTTTCTTCCTTTCAGATAGCAACTGACTAATGTAAATTTAATCTTTTTTTTGTATAATGTGATGAACGTTAGAACAGCAAATGGGTCTACTGAAAGATTAGAATTAAGATATAACCTAACCTTAATTTTTCTGCCTTGACAATTATTTAAATTTTACGAAGATTTCTTGGCTCAAACGGAATACGATAGTCATCCTAAAGATGTCCAGTTATATTCTTTTAATAGTCACCTACTTATTTAACTCTTTGAAAATCTTAATTTTTTCATATAAAATAAAGTTTTAATGGTACATTATTATGTTGACATTTGATAATAAATGTGTATGTGTATATATATATATATATATCACTGACAGAGAATTTCAATATACAAAGCATACATAAAGATTTTTTATTCTAATACACATTTGGAATGCTCACTTATATTTCAGAATATGCAGATATTAACAAAAAGCAGAATGATATATATCTTGCTTTTATTTCAGATAGTATCACATCGATTGCCTATGATGATTATCTACATCACTGACCATACTCAAGTGCAAAGATGCCAGAGATGACTTTGAGATATCATCTGTCAGGCATTCTAAAGGCAAGGCTAAAGCAAAGGTACACAGATTCTGACTGAACAGCAAGGCCAAAGCCAAACTCTGGTGCATCTCTGCTCACCGACCTGCAATGGCCTTCCTGTTGTTTGCCTGTCCCCTTAGACTGTGGGTGCCGTTATGGCGGGATGTTTGCTTCTTTTGTTCACTGCTGTATCCTCAGCACCTTGCACATGGTTTAGCATATAGCAGCCACTCAGATAAACAAGATAAAAGGAAGAAAGGGCTAGATGAATGAGCAAGAGAGTATGGAGAATGCTATCTCGTTCTCCTCTCCCTGGGATCTGATTCTCCCCTTGACTGACAAATACATGAGGGATCACCAAGCAGCAGGCCCACGGGGTGAATTCTCATCACAAGTGACCAAAAGAACACAAGGAGTTCTTCCAGAGGTTGCTACGTCCAAAGACAAGGCTAGTTTGGAGGTGTGTCTTGTTTGGGGTCTCTCTAGGGTAGGACAGTGAGAAAGAGAGAGAGAGAAGCATTTTTCAGGTTTCAAGTATTTGGCTCAACAGAAAATCACCTAGTTCTGTTGCTGGAGTGGATAGCAGACACAACAGGGAGAAAAGCAAGGTGACAGGCACGGCAGAGCAGAACTAGGGCTTCAGACACGGACATTCCTGCCTTGGACTCCTCTTTCCTAACAATTCTCAAACACTGTTATTGCAACTTTACTGTATTGCTTGATATATGAAGTAACAGTAGACAAAAGATCTCTGTATTCCTTCTCTCTCTTTAGCAAATTTACAAAAGAAAAATCCATAACAGCAGAACCGTGCCTTAATTAGCTAAATGTCAAGACACTCCCAAATTTTCAAACATTATTTTACCCTGTGATGTACCCAGTGACTCTTTGGAGGGGATGTGCGCAGTGTGTATGGACTTTGTTCACACTTGAAAAGTAACAGTGGTTTGGTGTCAGGAAGAACTCACAAAATGGGTTCACTTTATTTTTCAGGGTTTTTTTTCCTGTTCTTCTGGATGATTTGCAGCCATTTCTGTTCTTTCAGATATTGAGAACTCGTCTGAGTGGAGATATCTCTCCCACAGTGACATTTATGGCCATGAGAACAGGTATATTTACTGGAGTCTGAACTTGTGATCTCATCAGAGAGCTTCAGAGCTCAGCCCATCTTGCAGGACTTGTCTCCCAAGGGAGCTTTTCTTCTTGAAACTCAGAGGCATGAATTTAGTCAGTGTGGGCACGTTTAGCAGGGCTAACATGGCATTTTTCTAAAGAGGTTTCCAAGTCCATTCTATGGGCCCACTTTTTACCTTTGCCCAGAGTCCTTCACCATTTGCCGTTAAGGCTTTGACCTGAGTCAATCAAGATTTACTAACCATCATACATGTAAGGCATTACAGGAAAACTAATTTGATACATGGATTTTAACAAGCATGAGTAAAGAATCTATATATTGTTGGGGCTCAGAGGTGTGGTTGCCCTATATGCCACAATAGCGCACTGACTGTTAAGAGTTACTTGAACAGTGAGTAGGGGGAAATGATATAAAAACACACTCTGACTTCTTTCTTGCCCCAACAGCAGGATATAAATCTCCCATGTAGCAGTATCTTCCATACACCAGGAGGACAGAAAGCATCCTGTCACTGAGCTGGTGGTTTAAGGCTAAGAAGACTATAAAAATACACTTTCTTGTTTCTTCATTAGTCTCCTACCCTAAGCAAAAACCCCTTGTTAAATCTTTACAAATTAGTAATTTGTCTATAAATGATATATAAATAGCCTAGTTTGGTCACTTTGGGGGACCTGTTTTTATGAGACTTGTGTATATGAATTTACTTTTTTTCCTATTAATCTGTCTTGTATTGATTTAATTATTCAACCAGCCAAAAGAGCTGAAGAGGGATGAAGGGTGGCGGGAATTCACCCTCCCTCAAAATGTAAATGAATACATTTCAAGGCAAACTACAAAAGGATATCTAATTGAAAGAGCAAGTATCTTAAACTTCTTTAGTTCACACCACCTGACTTGGATGGCCTGCGCTGTTTTCCTCTCCATCCTGGCTCCAGTGATGGCAACAATAATTATAAAGGTAAGAATAGCAGCCTTCCATCTGTGCCAGTGCTCAGCATATATTATTAAACAGACACCTCATCAACAACTTTATAAGTATTATTAGCCTCATTTTACAGATGAAGAAACTAAGGTTCAGAAGGATTTAGTAACCTACCCACTGTAACAATGTCAGCGGCACAACTGGGGTCCAAAGTAGGATTGTCTCAGCTTTGGGTGAGACAAATACCCAGGTGATATTTTGGGTGATACCAGGTCCTGTATGATTAGATACATGCTCGAGCATCTGTTCTCATGCACTGGAACACATTCTAGCAATAGAGCCCTTTCTCCTTTGGCAGACCTGGCTCTTTGCTTTTCACGTACTTGGAATCCTATAACCTAGGTTTTGGGAGTTGTGGATTTTAGCAAAGCCTGCCTAACTTTTCTAAGCTTTTTTTTTTTAATATGTAAGGAGGGGAAAATGAGCATCTATTTCCTAACACTACCATGTGGGACTCACTGATATTATACTGGGTTTTTGCTAGTAGCAATGTTTCTCAAGAGATTACAATATGCCACCCACTGGACTCAGCTCTTAGCTTGAATCATAGTGCTTTTCAACATTAGTTCCACGGGGACAGGATGTATTACTGTCTCCATTTCAAATGAGAAGAAACTGAAACCCAGTGAGGAGCATCCACTTGCCCAAGGCCACCCAGCGGGTGAGCAGTGAGGCTGGGATTCACACCCAGTACTGTGTGACGCTACCATTTGGTAACAGGTGGCTCGGTGCCTGCCACCTGCTGTATTTTAATAAATGGTAGGAACAATGGTTATTGATAACGATTTCTTTGAGGAAGGATGAGGCTCAGCAGCAGCTCTCCTGGAATTCTGTAAGCACCTCCAGGGCAGGGCCCGCCTCTTAGCAGACGTGCACACACACCACCACACAATGTGGCTCCCTATGGGCTGGAATCTGCTGCGGAGCTGAGCGTCCACACTGACGTGGAACACCAGTGAGACAGCACATTCATCACCACTTACAGAGGGGCAGTGATTTAACCCACAAGAAAACTGAGTTTATGGAAAGGAAATGAGCCTGTGAGACCATTCTGCTGAGTAGTTAATGCTAATAAAAGACTTTCTTTTAAGGGAGTGACTTCTTTTAGAAAGGCAGGGTAGCAGAAAGAGTTAAAAATACAGACTTTACATTTGACTCTTGGCTTAGCTCTGTATTATCTATGCAACTTTGACCAAATCACTTAACCTTCCTGAATCTCAGCAGTTTCATCAGTAAGATGGGAATGACAATAGTACCTATACTGTACAGCATTAAAGAAGACATCGACTATGAAATACTTGGTATAGTACCTGGTCACAGAAAGTGCTGGATCAATGTTAGTGATTACTATTTCAGACCCAGCTCACTTTTTCCCCTCATCTCTCCCTTCTCCCTCCAAAATAAAAATGAGGCCATGGTAACAACAGCTAACATGACTACTGTGCAACAGGCACTGTTTTTAAGTGTTTTATATATGTTAATTTAATTTTCTCAAGAATTTGGGAAATGAGGCATGAAGAGGTGACCTGCCCAAGGTCACAGAATTGAGATTCAAACCCAGCACTCTTCCTTCTCATTCTGAGCTCCTGTGGATAGCACAAGACTGTATCTGTGCACTGATGAATCTAAACCAAGCCTCTCTTGTTTTCTTCTTAGTAAGAACTTGGAGTTTCTGGGTTGTATCTCATTACTACAGGTAAGGAACTATATGACACTCCACCCTATATTCTCCCTGATCATTCAATACCAAATATAGTGATTTCTCGCACTGGGCAATTGGCGAAGCCTCCTCCTGGGAGACTGAAGTACAGAACTGCATTCTTTATACCCAACTTGTGCTCAGTCATGTCCGACTCTTTGTGACCACATAGACTGTAGCCTGACAGGCTCCTCTGTCCATGGGATTTCCCAAGCAAGAATATGGGAGTGGGTTGCCACTTCCTTCTCCTGGGGATCTTCCTGACCCAGGGATCAAACCCACATCTCTTGCATCTCCTGCACTGGCAGGAGAGTTCTTTGCCACTAGCGCTACTTGGGAAGCCTTGAGGAGACATATATTGAATTAGATTTCACTGGACAGTGACGGGCAATAAATCCAGTTCTCAGATCACATCATCACCAGATGTAATTGCCAAGTCAGCTCTGGCAAGGTACTCGAGGAGCTGAGCTAGAAAGGAAATGGACCTACTGTCCATTTAGTCCTTAGTTCTTAAAGAGCTATCAAAAAAGCTTGATAGCTTTTGATACATTGGCTGTTTCACACCCAGCCAATGTAGGACTCTTCGTGAAATCAGAACTTTCATGAATTTCTCACATCTGGATGGAGTATCATGGTCTAATTGCCAAATGCCAGTCACCACATCATAATCCGATTCTGGAACTCCTATTAACTCTAGACGTTTTAAACAACTTCATGTTATTGCCTGAAAAGTCTACATTAAGTTCTGCTACTATGGCTCTTCTCAGGATCAGCTAGATGAAGAAAAAAACAAATCAAAACAAAACTATAGCACTCTTGAGGGAGCAGGAGTCTTGGACACCACTTCTCAGGATGTGGGGAAGCTGGAAAGCTTGGTGGCCTGCATGAGAGGCGGCTAACCGAGGATGGAGCCCCATGCAGCTCAGAGCACCTTCTCCAAAGCTTATCCTCTAGCATCTGTTCATTTCTACTGTCCTGTTGATTGTTGCTTTAGCAGCCAGCTTCCTTTCACCCTCCAGCTCCCAAGCAAACACAAACTGGCTGTCAACACAAGTTGTGGCTTCTGGACCAGGCTTTCTGGTCTCTGAGCACTGCAAACTGTGATTAGAAATGCGCCTCCTCCCAACTCAGACATCTTCAGGGAGCCTAGCAAAACTGAATTTCTGGGTCAGTGTTGGCCTTTACCATTTATGATTTAATTAACTCTGAATGAAGCTAAGCCTTTTCCTCAGAAAGGAAAATCCATAGAAATGGCATCAAGTTTTCACTCAGTATTATATAACTGTCTTCTGGACTATGACCTTGAGCTGAAGTTTCAAGAAAGGTAGACAATAAAGAAGCTGATTCTCAGGAGGCCTCACTCCCTTTCCCACGTGGTGGCTTTGCAGTTTTCAAAACCTAAAGTGGCTCCTGAAGAATTGATCACTCTGTGGTCCAGGCACGGGCATGTTTCCAGCCAGCTTTTTCAAGGCTCTACAAAATTGAGGGCCATGTCTGTATTATCTCCCAGTTTACAATGTAGGTGCTCTTATTTGTTGTCTTATTTGTTGACCAAGACATCCACGGTTTCGAGTTTACTTTGGTCTGTAAAGAGGCTCCAGGTTTCAAGATGGAAATCCAATTGTACCCTCCCTCACTGGCTTAAAATCTTCTAATGGCTGGATCCTTCTCATCCTTCAGGTGTTATATCACACACTACCCACTCTGAGTGGACTGCCTTGCTCACTTGAGTACCCTACAGACCTGTTACTTTTTACTGGAGCAGCTTGTTCATTTCTTACCGAACTGAATTACATTCTGTTTTTATAATGTGAATTCGTTTATTCACTTGTTTACTGCTTGTGCCTTTTACTGACTGTGTACTCCATGAGGGCAGGGCTTGATGTGCTAATCTCAGCTGTGGCCCCAGCACTCGCTGGCCACAAGTAGAGCATCCCCCATACATGTGCTGAGGGAATATAAGTGCTACCCTTTGCATCATTCCCTTATACCTAAATTTCAAAGGGGTCGTTCAGGAAATGCACCGTTTCCATTTAAACCATTCAAGTACACAGGAAAAGATTTTTAGCTAAATTGAAGAAGGAAGTACCATTAAGAAGATGATGCATTAGACAACAAACTGGAGGGCATGACTTCCTTTCTGACTTTGTAACTGACTTAATGTGGGGCAATTTAATGGAACTGTGTTTCTAAGGATAATTTGGGCATAATAAGCCCGGCCCACTCTGAATTATACCATTAGGACAAATAATATATTTCACAGAAGAAAAATGTTATAGCAAGTCTCTGTAGTTTGTTCTTGTTCTTTTTTTTTTTTTAATAAAAAATATGTTCTTATCAGATAAGATGCCATTAGAAAATGCTATGGCTATAGCATAGTATACCATTGGGATATTTTAGTTTCTTATTCTCTTGGAAAATGTCAGGAAAAGGTTTGATCATATTTTCAAATTCCTGACAGTAATAAAATCCAGGTATCGTGAAGCCCATGGTTTGTCAGGGAATAACAGAGTTGCCAAATAATAAAACACCAAGTGGCATTCTTGGCTTCAGTTCAAAAGAATATAATTTCAGAGAAGCTAGCACAAGGTTGGGTTGCTGACTCCAACTGCCTTTCTCTTCAGCAGAATTCTTTAAATTTCTCTTGTATTTAGTCCTCAGCACACACTGTGGCTGGATGGCAGCATGTGCCATGTGAACCCACTGAGAGGGGCAGGCATCTGGGGCTGCATCCTGCACACAGGGAATACAGATCAGGTTTCCTTACACCATTTCTCCAAATTAATTTGCATGTCATCTTTCCAATCTTCACCATTTCCACATACCAACACAAGATAGCTACATGATTTTCTAAAAAATCATACTTAGGTATCACATGTGTTATTATTTGCTTAATATATTTTATGTAAATTAATTCACTATCTAAATGTTAATATAGTTCTTTAAAAAGAAAAACCTATGTCACCAACCATGAGTGGAAGGTAATAGAAAGTACAATCTTTATTACCTCGTATATTTTTCGTTCATTAGTTTGTTCTTTGTGTCCTTTACCAGAATGAATGGCCCATGAGGCCAAGGCCTGACTTCTGTTATTTATGTCCACAGTCCCAGCACTAGTTGGACGTAAGCAGAGCATCCCAAGTACGCTTGTTAAGACAATGTAAATGTCTGCCTTCTACATCATTCCCTTATACACAAACTTCAAAGGAGACATCCAGGAAAGATAATCCATTCTTCTTTAAATCATTCCAAGACCCAGTCACAGAAAACATTTTTAGTTAAATGAGATCTAAATCATGCTATTAGATTCTAATGGAAGGCTCTTGTCTGCCAAACGCTCTGAGTATGAGGCTGGTAGGGCTACTAAAGATTTCAGTTCAGTTCAGTTCTGTTGCTCAGTCTGACTCTTGCAACCCCACGAACCGTAGCGAGCCAGGCCTCCCTGTCCATCGCCAACTCCTGGAGTTTATCCAAACTCATGTCCACTGAGTCAGTGATGCCATCCAACCATCTCATCCTCTGTCAGTCCCTTCTCCTCCCACCCTCAATCTTTCCCAGCATCAGGGTCTTTTCAAATGAGTCAGCTCTTTGCATCAGGTGGCCAAAGTATTGGGGCTTCAACATCAGTCCTTCCAATGAACACTCAGGACTGATCTCCTTTAGGATGGACTGGTTGGATCTCCTTGCAGTCCAAAGGACTCCCAAGGGTCTTCTCTAACACCACAGTTCAAAAGCTGAGCGCCGAATAATCAATTATTCGGCGCTCAGCTTTCTTTATAGTCCAACTCTCACATCCATACATGACTACTGGAAAAACCATAGACTTGACTAGATGGACCTTTATTGGCAAAGTAATGTCTCTGCTATTTAATATGCTGTCTAGGTTGGTCATAACTTTCCTTCCAAGGGGTAAGTATCTTTTAATTTCATGGCTACAATCACCATCTGCAGTGATTTTGGAGCCCAAAAAAATAAAAGTCTGTCACTGTTTTCCCATCTATTTGCCATGAAATGATGGGACGGGATGCCATGATCTTAGTTTTCTGAATGCTGAGCTTTAAGCCAACTTTTTCACTCTCCTCTTTCACTTTCATCAAGAAGCTCTTTAGTTCTTCTTCACTTTCTGCCATAAGGGTGGTGTCATCTGCATATCTGAGGTTATTGATATTTCTCCTGGCAATCTTGATTCCAGCTTGTGCTTCTTCCAGCCCAGCTTTTCTCATGATGTACTCTGCATAGAAGTTAAATAAGCAGGGTGACAATATACAGCCTTGACATACTCCTTTCCTGATTTGTAACCAGTCTGTTGTTCCATGTCCAGTTATTTATTTATTTTTTTTTAATTTTATTTTATTTTTAAACTTTACATAATTGTATTAGTTTTGCCAAATATCAAAATGAATCTGCCACAGGTGCATATAGGTTTCTCAAGAGGCAGGTCAGGTGGTCTGGTATTCCCATCTCTTTCAGAATTTTCCACTGTTTATTGTGATCCACACAGTCAAAGGCTTTGGCATAGTCAATAAAGCAGAAATAGATGTTTTTCTGAAGGTTTCTTGCTTTTTCGATGATCCAACAGATGTTGGCAATTTGATCTCTGCTTCCTCTGCCTTTTCTAAAACCAGCTTGAACATCAGGAAGTTCATGGTTCATGTATTGCTGAAGCCTGGCTTGGAGAATTTTGAGCATTATTTTGGTAGCATGTGAGATGAGTACAATTGTTCAGTAGTTTGAGCATTCTTTGGCATTGCCTTTCTTTGGGATTGAAATGAAAACTGCCCTTTTCCAGTCCTGTGGCCATTACTGAATTTTCCAAATTTACTGACATATTGAGTGCAGCACTTTCACAGCATCATCTTTTAGGATTTGAAATAGCTCAACTGGAATTCCTTCACCTCCACTAGCTTTGTTCATAGTGATGCTTCCTAAGGCCCACTTGACTTCACATTCCATGATGTCTGGCTCTAGGTCAGTGATCACACCATTGTGATTGTCTGGGTCGTGAAGATCTTTTTTGTACAGGTGTGTGTATTCTTGCCACCCCTTCTTAACATCTTCTGCTTCTGTCAGGTCCATACCATTTCTGTCCTTTATTGAGCCCATCTTTACATGAAATGTTCCCCTGGTATCTCTAATTTTTTTGAAGAGATCTCTAGTCTTTCCCATTCTATTGTTTTCCTCTATTTCTTTGCACTGATCGCTGAGGAAGGCTTTCTTATCTCTCCTTGCTATTCTTTGGAACTCTGCATTCAAATGGGTATATCTTTCCTTTTCTCCTTTGCTGTTGGCTTCTCTTCTTTTCACAGCTATTTGTAAGGCGTCCTCAAATTAAAGATTTACCAGAGCCAATATAAGCATTCTCCTTGACTTGATCAGAAAAACTGAAAAATACATGGAGGGGTAACTTCCTTCTCATATGACTTGACGTTACTCAATTCTAGGTCTTCCTAACACCTAACATGATCTCTGTTATCAGGAGAGTAAGAGTGCCACCCTTCAAGAAACACTGCTTTTGAAGATCTAAATAGACATTTCTATGACTAAATAGACATTTTGGTAAAACATACAGATGGCTAAAAAGCACATGAACAGATGCTTAACACCACTAATTAATAGAGAACAGCAAATCAAAACTAAAATATGGTATCACCTCATACCGGTCAGTATGGCCATCATAAAAAAATCTACAAATAACAAATGCTAGAGAGGGTGTGGAGAAAAGGGAACCCTCCTTCACTATTGGTGGGAATGTAAATTGGTAAGAGCCACTATAGAGAACAGTAGAGAGGTTCCTTAAAAAACTAAAAACAGAACTATCATATAATTCAGCAATCCTGCTCTGGGGGATATAGCTGGAGAAAACACTATTTGAAAAGATATATGCACCCCAATGTTCACAACAGCACTATTTACAACAGCCAAGACATGGAAGCAACCTGTCCATTAACAACTGAATGGACAAAGAAGTGGTATATATACACAATGAGATATAACTCAGCCACAAAAAAGAATGAAATAATGCTATTTACAGCAGCAGGAATGGACCTAGAGATGTTCATACTAGGTGAAGTAAAATCAGAGACAGAAAAATGGATACCGTATGACATCACTTATATGTGGAATCTCAAATATGACATAGATGATCTTACCCACAAAACAGAAACAGACTCACAGACTGAGAAAACAAGCTTGCGATTACCGAAGGGGAAGGCTGGGGAGGGGAAGTCAGGAGTTTTGTTATAGTACAGACAAAGTATTATACATAAAATAGATGACCAACAAGGACCTACTGTATAGTGCAGGGAGCTATACTCAGTACCTTGAAATGAGCTAGAATTGAAGGGAATATTAAAAAGAATATGTAACTGAGTTACTTTGCTGCACACCAGAAACTAACACAACATTGTAAATCCACTGCTGCTGCTGCTGCTGCTGCTGCTAAGTCGCTTCAGTCGTGTCCGACTCTGTGCGACCCCATAGACGGCAGCCCACCAGGCTGCAAATGAAGGCAACGTTTTTTAAAGTAAGTATATCTCAGATTTTTTTCAAGAGATATACTTACTTTAAAAAACGTTGCCTTCATTTGCAACATACTGTTTCTGCTTTGGTAGGAAACTGACGAGGGGGCTGAGGCAGGAGTCACTGAAATCCCCCTTTTCAGTGAGCTTCTCAGGAAGGCATGCAAGTAGAGAGGGAAAGACTGTGGTTTCAAGAACTCGGATATATTTGCCCACCTCCTGTGAAAGAGAGCAGAGGGATTTTCTTACCATAAGGCAGTGTTTTTCTTCGCCCAGGGACAGGGGAGCCTGGTGGGCTGCCGTCTATGGGGTTGCACAGAGTCGGACACGACTGAAGCGACTTAGCAGCAGGAATCCTGGTTTTAGAATGTGTCATCAGTTGGGCATCAGTTGGTTGTAGGAATAGTCAGAGACAAGAATCAGAAGATGAATAGGGCAGGAAAAGGGCTAAATTTGTCAGATAATGAAGTGGAGTTATTAGGGCAGATGAAAGATGACCCTCCAAAGGGTACTTTTTGGGGTAATCAAAATCAAGTAGCAGAGATGACAGTTAGAGATTAGTAATGGGAAAAACTGTTAGCAGAACCAAGGAGGAAAGGAGAAGAAATACAAGCTTCAGAGAAAGGAAATGATGAAGAGGATTCTGAGTAAGTCCAGACAAGAGGGAAGAAGAAAATGCACCTGCATGAACGTGCACGGGCTCCTTCATCCTGTCGGCTGAAACTGGAGGCAGAGCAGCAGTATTAGCAGTGAGCTATGATAAGAAAAGGGCAGAGAGGAGTGGAGAAACAACTGTGGCTTTAGAAGGCAGCTGAGCAGAGCTTATAAGGAGAATCCATATAGGAAGGAGAAAGGAAGAGACAGGAAGAAACATGAACTTGGGTAGACCTCTTTGAGATACTCTAGAAATGGCAAACACAAGGCACTCGTGCCTCTTTTATCATATTGATTACGCTTTATTTTCCTCTGAATATAGATCTGGCTTCAGAACCCTTCTCAAAACAGCACTCTAGTTAGCCACTACTGACTGATTTGACCTGATGATAGTTATGAAAGCTGCGTTCTTATGGTATTAAAAAACAAAAAATACAAACAAGCACTCTATGGGGTTCTGCTAATACCTACTCACTGACTGAAGAGTAATAAAGAAAAAACTTAACTTCTAGCTAGAAAAGCAAAATGCTTCAGTGTGAGATGTTTATTAATATGGACATAATAATTCACAGGTATGGAAGTGAGTAAATGTATATGTGAAACATCAGCATTTCAAATAGGTAGACCAAAGCATTCAATATTTGTAATCTGAAACTCTGTTTTAAGCATTCATATGCACACGAAAATCAGCTCATCCTTCACCTTGGCAACTGAAACCTTTAAACCCCATAAACTGATATGAGTTACATTTTGAGTTAAGTAGCTGATATCAAACAACAGCATGTTCAAATAATCAGAGTTTTCTCCTTCCTTCTCTACATATGACACTATATTGGGCTCAACTTCTTAAAATGTTAGCATGAACACCAAGAAAGTTTTTCTTCCCACCACAACACATTTTCCAAAAGCACATATAAATAATGCAACAACCTAACAGCATTGATTATGATCAGGCTATGGAGACAGCTGGGGGAAAACTGGGATTTTTATCAATGGTGATAAAAAAAGAAACAGCATTCATTTTCGGTCTGAAACTAAATTTTTCAAAAGGGAGGAAGGATGGAGTGTGACAAGTTGCTTTGGTTCCAACTTCCTCCTCCACGCATTCGTTAATTTCACCCAGATCTGAGCATCTGAGGCCTTTGCGTATTCATACAAAGAACCACTTGAAGGCACACAATGCCCTCAGATTTTCCCTAGTCAGGGAAACATTCAGTGCTTTCTTTGAACTGTTCTGTTTGAACATCTCAGTACGTTATTCATGTTCTGCCAAACAGCTCATAATGCTTTGGAGGAGGAGAGCTGCTGTTAGGGGTTATCCTTTTTATGACTTTATTCTGAATTAACAACAATAAAAAAGATGTTCATTATCCTAGGCTAGTTTAACTGAGATAGAAAAGGAAAGAGGCAGTGGGGAGGGAGGGAAGAGAACAGTGATCTCTCAAGAATTTTTTGCAGCCTGAGTGTCTATTGACCCAAATACATTCATCATCATAGCTCCTGGGAACCAACACAACAGAATCCTAAGTGGCCTCCTACATTGACTCCAGCCCTTTTTACTGCAGCCAGGGTAATCCTCTCAAAACACATGTCTAATCATACATGCCTATCCTTCCTCTCTGTGGTCTAGCAAGGTTCTTCGTGGTGTGGCCCCTTCCTGCCTTGTGGCAGATTATTGCATACCTTGTTCTCTGGACTCCAGCCCCACTGGCCTTCTTTCAATGCTTCCATGCCACAGGGCCTCTGCTGACCACAGGGCCTTTGCACAAGCTGACTCTGCATGGAATGCTGTTTCTACTCCCAACTCCTTTGCTCAGCTTTTATAATACTAGCCTAAATGTCTTATAACTTCTCAAGAAGGCCTGCTCTGAATCTGTCTCTACACACTGGTTCAGGTTCCCCTGATGTCTCCTCACAAAGCACTCCTTTCTCAGCATTTGTATCTATTTGTAGCCATAAATTTGTGAGACTCTTTTCCTATTCCCCCACTCAACTCTAAGCTCTGCTGGGCTATAAGAGAGACTACTTTGCTCTCCACTGTGCAACCGTGCACTGTACACACACACAGGGAGTCCTTAACAAATATGTGTTTACCTAACAAATTAATGGATTGTGCCTCATGTAACGTACTGCTTAGCTGATATATTCATAACTGTGGCACACAGAGAAAGATTTTGGAAAAAATGCTTATACTGTAAACCAAATATTATTTAGTAAATATAATAAAAAAAATTCTATCAAGCTCCCCTGCATATCCTGTTGAAACCAGCAGGTGATGACTAAACTCTGTCAGGTAAATGGATAAAATCTCCAGAAAGGAGATGGTATCTCACATTTCCTTCTGGTCTCTGCTGTGAAGGACTGGAACCTTTATTAAGGCTGCTAAGTGAAAATGTAGTCAAGTCATTCTGTCTGGAGAAAAAACAAGGTGGATGTCACTGTAATCTTCTGGGGGAATCAATCTTCAACTTGGGAGTTGGCCCAAATGATGCCAGTGAGAAGAACCACCTGGAAGGTGAACCGTGGAGAAACACAACTTACGTTGGTTTTGAAGCCTCGGCCTGGTCGGTCTGTAGTTTCTCTCCTCCTTCCACCTCCATCGTGCAATAGACAATGCGATTTGGGGCTAAGGATTTGAGGCCTTGGACTTCCATGATCACCACCTGCAAACAGAGTCGCACACAGCAGAGTTTTCTGTCAAAGTCTATGGACAGCATCAGCCAGAGGAAAACAGATACGTTAAGACCTGTCTCATGCATATACACAAAACCCCAACAGGTATCTGAGAACTTCAATCAGGTTTCTACCAGCCATGCTGGGACATATCCAGCACAAAGATGCAGTTCTTCATAGTGTAGCTTATTGCCCCCCAGATGGAAAGACAAGGTTCACTAACTCAGATGAACACAGGAGCCAGATTAAGTGGAATGGGCTACTCTTTTCTGTGTTAAAAACACATAAGATCTTGATTTTTCATTGCCACAAGAAATAGACTTTCCTATTTTAAAAAAATATAGTCTAGCTTTTAACTCAGAGCCTGATGGAGACATAGGCCAAGAAATTCACTTTCCTCTTTACAAAAAGTAAGTGATAACACAAGTGCTAAGATAAAGGGCAAGTACCATTTGGCATGAGAGTTAGAGATGCAAAAGGGAGTGATGGGGACTTTGGCAAACTGGAGAGCTCCATTTAAAGGGGGCAACTGCTACTTTGCTACAGCCCCTGTTGCCTTGCTTTACTTCAGTCTAGAGGCAAATGGATTGCCAAATACTCCAGCTTCTGCTACCAGAAAATGGAAACCTGAATCACAGTCAAAGTTAGAAATCTGAACTTGAAATTGTGGCAATAACTTTAAGACAGAGAAATAAAATAAACAAATTCTGTGCAGGCTAAAATTGTAGAGTGAAAAAAAAAAAAAGCCTACAATTGTATACTCTCTGTCTAGACTGAGAAAAAGGCTGGGTTTGGATTGACCAAGTTATATTATTTACAACTCCTGGCATTTCCCACCACTACCCTCCAACTCCATTCAGTCACCTGCTATTTTCATATTTAGTGGTACACACTGCCACTCATCAGAGGGAAGGGAGCAGAGAAGAGAGGAGAAGACACTGATTTAAAAATCAGGAACAAATGACTTGCCTCAGAGATCCATAAAGACCAAGGGATATTAACAAATCACTGACTTGTACTCCAAAAAAGCTAATGGTATTATACAAGGAGAAGGATTATGGATGTGCAAAAAATGTACACTTCTTTAACAGGCTCGATTCAAAGAAGCCTAAGACAATAGGGCCTGCATTGCCTCAGGATTCACAAGTCAATTTTCTGCATAATAGCCCAGGGATTCTCATATTCAGTGTGAATCAGAATTGCCTAGAAGGATAAGCCAGACACTGCTGGGCTTCACCCACTTAGCTGCTGACAGGCAGGTCATGGGTAGAGCCCAAGACTTCTCATTTGTAACTAGTTCCCTGGTGATGCAGATACTGATGCTGCAGATCCAGAAGCCAGTATACCACTCATCAGATACTGGGCAAATCTTGACCATCAAGTCACTCTACTTTTAAATCTCCTGAGCCTCAGTTTCCTCATCTGTAGAGTGGGGATAATGGTACAGGTTCTCTCTCTCTCTATGGCTACTGTGTGAGGATCTAATGAGACGATGCATGTAACTGAACATCTTTTCACTAGGTGGAAAGAACCATCAAATGAAAAAAATGAGAGGCTCTAGGGAAAGAACACAATTTTTGGAGTTTTAAAGATCTGAGTTCAAATCCTGAACCTGCATCTTCACTAGCTGTGTAATGATTTACAAGGTTCTTAACTACGGCGATGGCACCCCCACTCCAGTACTCTTGCCTGGAAAATCCCATGGATGGAGGAGCCTGGTCGGCTGCAGTCCATGGGGTCGCTAAGAGTCGGACACGACGGAGTGACTTCACTTTCATTTTTCACTTTCATGCATTGGAGAAGGAAATGGCAACCCACTCCAGTGTTCTTGCCTGGAGAATCCCAGGGATGGGGGAGCCTGGTGGGCTGCCGTCTATGGGGTCGCACAGAGTCAGACACGACTGAAGTGACTTAGCAGCTAACTACTCCAAGGCTTTGTTTCCATATCTGCAAATGCCCTGAAGGGTTGTTGTGAGGATTCACTGAGTGAATGATGGTGAAGGATTCTACAGATACCTACTGGTTTTCATCAGAACACTTCTCCCTAACCATCACCTGCCCAGGGACACTCCCCTTGTATTCCTGGACATCAGTTCTCCTGCTTCAGGGAACTGTTCTCTACTGTCCCTTCCAGCCATGCAATTCTATAATTACATAAAATATATCCGGTACGAGCCTGCGAATTCAAACCTAGTCTGCCCTGATGAGATGACAGTCCTCTCTCTCTCTGCCTCTTTTTAGCTCCCCTCCCTGTGTCCACCAAAACACATTCACAAACAGATACACAAGGCCTTCTGTTGCTGACTTAGAATGATGAGCAATCTAGTGCTCTAATTACAAAGTATTTGGGAAACCTAGGGCATTTCATTTTGAACTTGCACTTACAAGTTACAACCTGTTTGAATCATGTACACATGGGGGTACGGCTGGGGACTCATCCACATCAGTATTTTTGACAATCAGCTGTTTAATATTGAGCACTGATAAAGAATTAAAAAATTACAGACTTAAAAGCTTCATGCAAATCAATAAACCACTTTCCCCTCACCTTTTAGTAGGAAGACAAGAGGCAGTAGGGAATAAATTGCCACCTTTAATTGGCAGTAATCAAATTCAAAGACACCTAAGAAAAAGCATTCAGTATCTCAGGTGGCAGTATTAAAAAAAGGAAGGAAGTTTGTGTGAAATTACACTGGTAATTTTTTCATGCACAAAGTGCTCTATATTTAACTGAATACTGCCTCTTCCACTTGCAAAATACATGTTGAAAATACTGCAATGTGACTATCCCAATCTGAACTGAGCACAGTAAAACAAATTACCGGCAGTTCATTCACAGTAAGCCTTAATGATGTTCTAAAATGTTAATTTAATCTTTACAAATTTTAATTAAATCTATAGAAATTTGATCTATTCTCTGAGTTTCCTATCTTGGATTATCATAAAATCCTTACAGAGTTTGAGCTTTCATATTTTATGAATGGGTCTCCAACTTTGGAGTATGTAAGGAGTACCTGGATAGCTCCTTAAAACGCACGTTCCAGGGCTATGCTCCGTGTGGAGATTTTATTCGTGACAATTTTATTGAGGCATGTTTTACATATCATATAATTCACCGTTTCAAGTGCACAATATGGTAATTTCAATAAGTTTATTAGATTGTACAACCATCATAACAAATCACTGCTTGGAACATTTTTCTCTCCCCCAATAAGTTTCCTTATGATCATCGCTGCTTCCTGTCCTAGACAACACTAACCTACTTTCAGTTTCTGGATATATGTCTTTTTGGACATTTCATATCAATGGCATCAAATAATATGTGGCCTCTTGCATCTGGCTTCTTTCACTAAGCATAATGTTTTGAAAGTTCGTCTATATTTTAAAAAATGTATCAGTAGCTTATTAATTTTTAATTGGTGAAGAGCATTCTATGGACGTACCACATTTTTGTCTATTCATTCATCTGTTGATAGGCATTTAGACTGTTTCCATTTTTTGCTATACTGAATGATGCTGCTATAAACATTTGTGAGCAAGTCTTTGTGGACACATGTATTTTCATCTCTCTAGGGCAGATATCTAAGAGTGGAATTGCTGGATCACCTGGTAATTTTATGCTTACCATTTTGAGAAACCACAAAGCTATTTTCAAAAGTGGCCACACCATTTTATATTCTCCTCCTCTAGAGATTTGGGTCAACAGTTTTGGGGGTGCTGGAATGTGCACACTGAACCAGTTTTTAATAATTCTGATGCAGTTAGATCAGATCCACTCCTTACATTGCATGTATGATAAACAAACATGTGAGTCAAAGTGACAGACAACTACTGACATGTTGAGACTTCTGCCATAATTCTGGCCCAAAGGGGTTCTTTCTTGGGGTAATGAGACAAACTAAACAAGTCTCCACTGCAACAAGGGGCTTTCTATGGGGAAGCCAATGGGAGGGAGAATCAGAAAGAAAACCGTCAACCTGCCATGAAATGAAGCTAGATTGTCTGTTTTTTTTGAACATAGGTTACCAAAATGTTAAACTTTCTAAATTGTACAAGATATTTACAAAATCCTTCAGAACTGCTTTAAGATGGGCAAAGTGATTCAACATTAAATTTAATAGGTGGTTCTTAAGATTGCATTTCCTAAGGAAAAGGATGGTTTCCTGGAGATGGGAAATTACTTGCTGATTAGCTGACCCATGCCTAGCAAGCTGTTATTTTAATAACTGCTCCTGGGGAGCAAAAAGGAGAACAAGCTGATTGTGATGCATCTAATCACCCTGGTCTGGCCTGCTCTGCCAGGAAGCTCTCAAGGATTTAGGGCTTTTTACCTCCAAGGAGAAAGACAGCACGACGTCTGATTTGGACAGCTGGTTCTCACTCTCCTCACCCATGTCAATGATGGAAGCATTGTGGCTGCGTTTGAGTTTCTGAAGCTTGAACTCGCCGCCTTTGGACACTGGCATGCTCTCCAAATTAGCCATGAGCAGGTTGACGGATGACTTCAGCTCCTCAATGTACATGTTTTCCATTTCTTTGGATACGAACTTGGGAAATTTGCGTTCCTTATAAAGAAAAAGAAAGGAATGAGCCATGGAGTAAATAAAGACTTGATTTACATAAAAGATTTTCATCTTTCAGCCCTGAGTTCTGATGACATCTACCACTAGTGAAATTTTCCCAGATACTGTGGCACATGCTAGAAAAATGTTCAGTCGAGTTGAGTAGACAGCTGCCTGCCTTCTAGTTATTTATCATCTCTAACAGGTAAGAAACACATAATATATAGTAAGAAAGACAGAAATGTTTATTATAGTTCTATCTCCCCCCCCCAAGTTATCATCAGAATATTTGATTTATGGAATGAAAAATAGGGTGATGTTTTTTCAAATCTGGTTTCAAATCAATTTTTCTTTTTTTAGGAAAATGCAGTCAGTTGTTTTTAAGTTGAGGAGACAGAAAGACACCTTATTTCTGGATATCTATAGAGATTTTTTCACATGAATAATTCAAAAGGAGCTCATCTGAGATGTTTCAAATGTAGCCTGTGGCTATTTCTAAGAGGAATACTTAACTGTTTTCAAGAAAAATTAATGAAGTGATGAAAAACATGATTAAAATTCCTTAGAAAAGAAGATAAAACAACTCAGTATCAGAACTGAACTCTCTGTTTTTGTTTTTTGCTTTTTTTTTTGACCACCCCATGCAGCATGTGGGATCACTGAACCTACACTGCCTGCAGAAGTGTGGAGTCTAAACCACTGGACCACTGGGAAATTCCCCTAGTTTCCCTTTTCTTAAGAGTTCAGTTGTAATGGCAACTTGCTTTAGCCAGGCTATGTGTTTCTTCACAGCTCTAAGTTGTCTGGATGACTCGAATGAGTAGACTCTGCATCAATCACTTTCTCAAAGAATCAGCCCTCTGCAGTCCAGCTCCATAACTGAGCAGGTGAGGTGCAAGTCAAATCAGTTTGATGTCTTTTTTTTTTTTTTGCAAGTGACAGAAAAATCTAATTTGAACTGACTTAAACAATAAAAGGAATGTATTGGTTTGAAAATGTCCTAGGGTAGCGGCAGCTTCCAACAAGGCTGGAATGAGGAGTCAGACAATATCATTATAACTGAGTTTTTCCTTCAAAACTGGGTTTGGGTTTCTCTGAGTTGGCTTCATGCTCAGTCTGGCTCCTCTTTATGTCATAAAAAGGTTGCTAAAGCCTGTACTTCACAATACCTAAGGAAGAGTGAACATCTTCTCTCGTGATGCTCATAGAAGATGGATCATCTTTATCTCAGAATTCTCAGAACTCTGATTGATGTGCATACCCTGAACCAGTTTCCATGGCCAGCGGTGGGTCATGTTGAATTGCTTAGACCTGAGTTATGTCTTCCGTCTCTGTGGCTCAGGGTAGAATTCCACCTGGATCACAGGGAACACGGATTGGAAACATCAAGGTAGATGCTATGATGAAAGTAGATGAGAACTGAAGTCTTCCTCAAAGATTTAGAGGTGGCTTTCTAGAGAAGGTGACCCTTGGGCTGAGTGTGTGATGGATGAGGATGAGTTTGACATTGGGCTGATGTGGCTGAGACATGGCCACTTGTATTTGCTGGTTTTCCATGAAAAATATAATAGGCAACCATAAATCTAAGAAGGTCTATATAAGCTGAACACAGTTGCAAATATTTCTCCATCTCTTTTTGAACATGGCACTTCTTACAAGTGAAGAGAAGGATGAGGTAAGTTAATTTATGTTAAGGCTGCCAAGCAGCAAAGGTTACATAATAATAGCCTGAAGGCCGTTACACTCATATATTTCCTTTCTCCTTACATTTGGGCCCAAACCTCATATCTGTATGGGATATTGGGGGAGCTGGGTAAGTGGTATCTTTAATTTGTACTAGAAGCAGCTGGCCCTGCAGTTGCCATAGAGATGGGGAGAAAAACCATCCTGACTAGGAAGTGGGTTCTTTCCTGCCAATCAGCCTTACTATCAAGTGTGATCCTTCATCACACACATCTTTGGGACTCACTGAAGGCCTTTTCATTTGAAAGGCTTTGAAACTCTGCCACAGTCTTGAAACTCTGGAAGACGACTCAGTGGTTATAGACACTACCACTCTGGCCCAGAGGTGGGTTCGACCAAACTTTATACAGCAGAATACTGGAAAAATCCAGAGTGATCACTCCTCCCAGAACTTGGACAGTTCCTAACAACAGCATAAAAACAGGCTCATAAAACTGAGGTCTGCAAGGGAAAACAAGGCCATTTTTCTGCTCTGAGTACTTAAGCCTTGAGACGCAATAGCATTCTGTCAATCTCGGCTGAGGTTCTAAAGTGGTGTCTTCAGCAGCACACCCATTATAAACATATTTCAAAGCTGAAGTTGTGCCAAAATAAGGAAAATGTAGTGGTCCATCTCAATTGCTACATTTCCAAGCATAAAAGTAAATCAGTCTTGACAAAAGGATTGCTTATTCATATTGCTTTATGAAAGACAGAGCACGTGAGTGGAGAAAGTCTCCCACAGAAATTCTCTGCCGGTCATTCGTTTTGGTTTTGGGATAATAACATTCCACAGTGGGGACGCCTCCCAAGGACAATTCCTTCTGGAGTTACTGATGCTCGGCCACACTGAGGGATTTAGGGAACATCTTGAAAAACAGCATTTGAAAGTGCTAACAGCTCTGCCAGTCATTTGCTTTGCTTTTATGCCTCTTCATTTTCACTCATACAGAATGAAGCAGCTACATGTAAAAGCTGGCAAGGGTCCTTGGATAAAGAATCCTTAGACCCCAAGGCACAACTGACATTATAGATGGTCAGAAGGAAGGCTGTGGTACAAGGACACTCTCCAGATGTGGAGCTTGCCTACAGATGTGCCAAGTCAGTACAACGTCTCAGACCCTTCCTGGGCTCCTAGCACCCGTTAGACAGTATGGCTATCACTAGGAATGAAGGAGTCAGCTGAGAGGTTGGGGGGTTCGCCAGAAAGTGCCCAGGCACCATATGACACCCGTGGTGTGAGAGGCATGTGCAGGCACAAAGGGGCACTGAGGAGCCTTATCCAGTCCACACCGGTGAAACAGACTCGCCTTGAATCCTGGGCCTGCCATTCACTAGTTATGTGACTTTGAACAGGTTTCTTCACCTGTCTGAATAACAGTGTTTATATCTGAAATGTGAATGACAAAGCTTAAAAAGTTATTGTGAAGAGTAAGAGATAATACACATTAATACTTTTTGACCACTGAGCATTCATAGACATACATAGATATGTATACACATATACTCAGCCCATATATATGTATATTTACACACACACATATGTATATGCATATATACATATATTCCTACACAGATATACATATCAAATTGTGTCAGGCACCATGCTACTACTAGCACTCGAATAACAATAGCACAGTCATAGTGGGGAACACAGAAAAGACCATGCTGCCACGTGGCACTGACAGGTTACTGGGTACTAAGTTAAGCACTGTATATGCTCTACCTCCTTAATCTTTCCACAACCCAGTGAGGCTGGTGCTGCCATTTATTCCCATTTGCTGGAAAAAAATGAGATACAGAAGTTCCATCCATAATCAGCAGAACTGAGTTTGAAACCCAGAGCGCACACAACAGGGCTGGATTACCTGGCCCCAAGTGGCGTCAGGGCCGAGGTGAACCCTTCGGGGCCTCTCAGCAGTGAGCACCCTCCACACACCTCGCTGTACAGCTCCCAGTGCTCAGCAGAGCATGGGCCAGAGCCAAGTCCTCCACAGCAGTGGCCACCCCACCATCACCAGCCAATGTGGCCTGTACAATGCTGGGAGATGGGTGAAGTGTAGGGAGTGATGGGGGAAGGGTGAGTGTGTTAAATGAGAGAAAGGAGGTCTTGGTAGTTATTATCAAAATCAGCATCACAGATACTAGAAGCATTTGGAGCACAGCTAGTACAGCTTCCTGGATTGGTTCTTTTACTCAAAGCTATGCTTAAGTGGCTTCATTGCACTTCTTAGCTTTTATGAATTACATAGATTTACTTTCCTTTGAATGAACCTCCCTGGGATTTAGATTTTTCTTTGAAGTCAGATTCCCCTGGGTTCTTAGCTACCTGTGAAAGGTCAGAGTCAGGGAGATGCTCCCTACACACATTTTTCAGGAAAAAAACTGAACTAAATTACTATATGCTTGGACACTATGCTACTTTATGACCCAGGATAGATGCCAGGTCCAAGAACATTTATTAAGGTGGAGGTGGTATCATTCTCTGGAAGGAGAGGATCCACTCTGATCTGATTTTTGGCAATGCAGGGAGCAGAACTTTTCCATCACAGAAATATTTGGATGCTGTTTCTCACGTAGGCACATCATCATGTTTGCAATGGGACCACGGAATGAGATAGTCATTTTGCTCTGCAGAGAATAGAGTTTAAATGGCAACTCAACATTTAAATGATAGCTTGAAAAACCAATGGTATTTCACTCCCAGACCTCTGCCTCTAATACTGCAGAAGCTGTATTTGTCTTATATAATTAGCTCAAAAATTTTGGACTTTTACCCCAAAATGTGGCCAAAAGAACTGGCAAATATCACAGCAGCACTAATGCCACAAGCTGCCGGTGTAAGCTCCAGTGTCAACTTCTAATCACGTAATTTAAATAACTTGGACTTAATTCCTGGGTGAAATCTGGAGAACTTTAATGTCAACATGAGAGGATTTCGGAAAATGTTTGAGCAGGGATTAAGAAGTCTTTCCTACCAGACTTTTAGAAATGCATTCAGGTCCCTTCATGGAACTTTTAAGGCATCGTGTCTGATGTTCACAGTGAGGGCTCACACAGCCGTCTGTCTGATGATTTGTTGGATGCTGGTGTGACTGAATTGACAGATTACATGGCAGGACTGCAGGTGGAGGAAAGCCACCTCACACTTGGCTCCTTTCTCTCCGAGGAAGAAAGGACACACATCTGCCTTTTGTTTAATTGCGTGAGGATGAGAATGCTGCTGGCAGAACCACCAAGGTCCCTACCACCTCTTTCCCAGATTCCAAGGTAATCAAAGTAGAAGGGATTCAGAATGCCAGGAGCCCATTCTGCCTGCCATGTGCTACTGCTTCATTTGGGCCTCTGGATGACCCGAAGGGAACGCACAGTAAATTGTTGTGGAAGAGAGAAAGCAGGCTCCAGGAGAGGCAATCGTCAGGGAGGGAGGGGCTGGGACAGTCTTGTCCTGGTGGAACTTCCTGCCTGTCCTCTGACTACTGAAAAGAAAGAACATGAAGCTTGGAGTTAAAGCACTCAGCTTCCTCCTTACTAGCTAGGTGCGCTCTGGTGTACCACTTACACTTTCTGATGTGCCTGAATTGGGGAGAATTATTGCAATGCCCAGAATTGTCTGTCACAGGTCTGAATGAGACTTTATGTGAAATCACACAGCCAGTGTAATTTAATAAAGGACTGATTAGCAGAGAGAGGTCAGGATGCAGAAAGGTGAAGGCCTGGGTGAAAGGCATGTCAAACCCTTGGATTGGAATGATGGGGAAATGAAGCTTTGTGTTTGGGATGGCATTTTGGGATGGTAGTGTGCATGATGGTTAAGAGAGAAGGTTCTGGTCACTGAATGACCTTGGCCAAGGCCTCTAACGTCTATGCCTCAACCTCTTCTATTATCCTCAGAAGGGGATAATAATAGCACCTTTCTCATAAACATAAAGTTGTTGGAGGGTCATATAGGTTCTCAGATGTAAAATGATTAGGAGAGAGTTGGGCACATAGTAAACACCACATAAGCAACAGTTTTTTGTGTACATCTTCAAGCAGCTCCCAATTTATAATGACCACTCTACCCACAGCCCTGCTTTTAGAGTTAGAATCCTCACCCTCAGTGATGTATCACCAGCATTCATGTGTTTCATTAAGACCCTTACTCCCTTTCATGGTGGATTGATCAACTGCTCCGCGGGCTGGCCCTTGAACTAAGCTGGGTCATTCGGAGGCCTGACTCTTGAGATTGTGAATGTGAAAGGGGTAGTGAAAAAAGGGGAAAGAGGAGAGAGGGAGAGAGATCTGAGAGACAGGTTGATTGGCTGAATCATTTCCTATCTGGCCATAATGAAAACCTGTGGAATAGCCATGTTTCTCATTTGAGAAGCAAAGAAAGATGATTTGCAGAGAAAGAAGGAATAATGAACGGGACATACAGACTCAAGAGAAGAGGGGAAACCCTGACCCCTGGGTGGCCCCTGGCTCCACATCCTTCCTACATCTTGGCTATAACTTGCCCGTGGGCTCTGTGAGACATTCCCTAATTCTTAGAATCGACACCCTCTTGTAAAAAGCTTCCCTGTGTTGGAGCTTCTAATTTGCAATCAAGACACTCATCTTATAATTCAGAGAACAGAGTGAATTATGTATGGCAGATGACATCTATCTCCAGGAATTTCTGGTTATGATATTTACAGGAGCTGAAGTTCAGCCATATGGGTTGAATTGCACACCCTCAATAAAATTCACTGTGATGCTAGAAATAGAAAAATCAGGACATGCTGAAAGAAGACAAGCAAGGGTGCTTTGTTTCAATATCTCTTCATGAACTAGCTTTTCTCTAAGAACTTGATACTTTATTTAATTTATGGTAGACAAGACAGTTCTCATTCTTCCTTAGTATTAGCCAGGTTTGTTTAAGCAGAAGGAAAATTTATTTTCCTTGGCATTCCACTAAACAGGACAAAAAGTAGTTCTATAGCTGCAGGTCAAGACGAAGTAGATCTAGGGGGTTTGAACATCTTGAGGATCTCAGGATACTCTGTTTATTTCTGTATATTGGCTTCACTCTTTTCTCTTCTCTTCCCTACATGGAAGAATTGAACATGACTGCAAACATCTTGTTACCACTACACAACACAGCTCTGTTAGTTCATGGTCCATAGGTCTCAGGGGTTTCAGTGGTTAGGTGCACCCATTTCTGGACCAATCACTGGTGGCCAGGATAGGCTGGAAGCTGTGACTGATTTCACTTGCATGAGGAGCTCACTTCCAGGACCAAGTAACTCTTTGGCCTCCAAGGAGACCAAACGTGTGAATGAATATTGCAAAAGAAGACAGTAAATGTCCAGGACAGCAGAAGATAGTAGTGGGCAGACTCACAGAAATCCTCCTGAATGTTTAAATATACCCTCAATATACACTGAAATTATTCTCCATTCTTTGTAAATTTTGACCCAGATTCACTTCAGTTGCGTATTTCCCTGTTCAAGAAAGTCTAGTTCTAAGTTGTCAGTGGTACTCTATTTGGTGTCAGAGTATCCGGTGATGTGGGCCAGGGGAGAGAATTTCTTCATTTACTGATCAGAAATGAGCAACTTGGCTCACTATGTTAACAGCTGTTCATCCATGATATTTTAAAAATTAAAATTAGCCTACATGAGTTTCTAAAATTATCTTGTTAAGCCTCAAAGTAAACAAGACAACTAAAATAAAGGTGCCATGAGCTCATTTTGGAAGTGTGTATAAAATTTTAAGTCGCTTGAATACTTACTAGCTGTGGATATAATAGCTGCCTAAGAGCAGGGCATGGATGAAATGACCTCTATTTTCTGGATAATCTGCCAAGGAGACACTGACTTTAGAGAAGTACATTTTAAAGCCTTATTGATGTTTACTCCCACATTAAGCAGGATTTTCAAACTGAGAGTCTTTTACACTACCTTTAGCCAAACAACTGTATACTATTTTTAGCCACCAGACTGACTCGAATATAAACTTTGAAGGTGTCCAAAAACTAGATGCAAAATATTTCAACAAAAGTGCTTGAGCATGAAAGGGAATTTTCCTGCTTCTTGGAATCTCCCTTGGGTTTTTCCTCCAGTAGAATTCCTTTCCATGTGTGCAAATCCTGATACACTTCTTCCCATAGAGAGGAAGGTGAACGCCAAGCTCTACTCTGTCCATCTTGCCGGTCCTCGATTCCCACAGCCCCACCCTCACGTGCACACAAGGCCTGTGGCTACCACAGGAACCAGCAGGATGCTGTTATTTAAAACGTTGATATTTTGTTCTTCATGGATATTTTTGCATTGGTTATGATTTTTAAAGTATTGCATTAAAATATTATTTTGATGCCCACATCCTCCCACCCGGAATTTTTAAATTCTGAATCTGAGGTGAGTACCTCACCCTGTTCCAGTCCTGATACTTAGTCAGACTTGAGTTAAAGGCCTAGTGCAGTTAGTCTCTTAACTATTACAGAACTGCTTAGCTTAGATTTTTCCCTTCTCTAAAACAAGAATAACTGAAATGTCGTTACACGACTGTTTGGAGGACTGAATGAGATGGTACATGTAAAGCATTTAACATGCTTGACACAAAGGCAATACTAATAAACACCACTAGCGTGACTACTGTGAATAACCACACAAACGAACAGCAGAAGAGCAGGTAACACTTAGGCTCATAGTCATCATTAGGAAGGTAAAACCCCAACTCTAAAGCAATTCTACCTACTGGGAGACTCAGTCATGCCAGTGAAGAATCACCACTCCATGAACTGTCATTATAAGGGTTTACATATGGCAAAAAAAAAAGCACAAAAGTGGGGAGGACAAGCTCTTAGAGAAGGGGTCTTAAATTGAGGACTGAAGGCTGAGTAGGATGGCGTGATAAGTAGAAGAGAGGAGAAAGGCCATTCCAGGTTGAAACGCTAGTGAGTACAAAGGCACTGGGGCTGCAAAGGGCCTGGACGTGTTAGAGGGAGACATTCTGTGCAGCTGGAATGGGGAGTCCTGGTGGGAAAGTAATGGGAGGGTGAGGCCAGTAAGGAAGGACACGGTCTGTGGATTAAGAACCTTGAATGTCATTCTAAAGGAGCAAGCTTCTGTTCTGGGGACAGTGGAGTATTCTATTGAAGGATTCTGAGGCTCTGTTTTGAGATGTCCATATACAAGGTTTAGAATGACAATTATGTGCAGGATGGACAGAAAATGGCGAGGGAGTGGATCCCCATTTGGAGGCTACTGTAAGATCCATGCCTGGAGGATGAGGCCCTGAACTGAAGCACTGGCAGTGGTGCTGGAACGCAGTAAAAGGGATCTGACCCACATTTGGGAGGCAGAATCAATGAGCTGAGTGGCGGACTGAGTGTGGAGTGTTGTGGGGAGGAAGGAGAAATCGACAATAACCAGGAGGTGTCATCCACAGTAATTAGACAGAGGCCACATGAAGAGATGGACACTCAGTCAGAGGAAGAAGGTAAGGAGTGAGATTTTGAACATATCCAACTTAAAATGAAGGGGATTATCGAAGTGGAAATGTTCAGCAGACAGGTGGAACCATAAGGCAGGGACTCAGAAGGAAGGTGAGGCTGGATCTGAGTATGGATTGGAGTACAGGAAATACATGCATTGTCTCAAGGAATGCATGGAGGAGGAGGGCTGAGGACTCCATCAGGATGACTGTCCTCATCTTTCTTCCTCTCTGATTCTCAGTTTTGTCTTTCCACAGCCCTCAACAGTCAGTGTTCTCCCTGCGTGGGACTCAGCTCTGGTCCCCCAGCACATGTCCCCAGAGTTTCCTTACCCTGGCTATTTGGTCTGCCATTTGGAGACGGCCGTCCAGCTCTCGTCTGATCTGGGCTGCTTGCTCATCCGGATTGTCCAGCTGCACAAAAGCACAAACATGGAGACTTTGAATTTGGGTGACGACAAAAGTCCAGGAACTCATGACTTTACAATTAACACTCTTACTCTGTGCTCCCATGGACCTATTTCACTAAAACTTAAGTACTGTGTGACAGACAAATCCTTTTAGACAGTGTGATGGCGTAGGCAGGCTGTTCCTAAGAAAGGCATCTGAATGCACTTGGATAGAATCACTTATGAACTTCTAGGCAGTAGTGTTTCTAATGAGGGCCTGATGCAGCACTTCTGTTTGGGGTCCAATGAAGAAAGTGTTCACAGGGCAGACATACAGGGAAGGAGATGGTAATATAACCATTAGCAATTCATGGAGCAGACACAGTTCGCATCCAAAGCACCTACATAGCATATATCCTGCTGCTCTCCCACCCCTGGACCATGGATGATTAGTCGGTTACTGCATCCTTTCTCTCTGAGCCCTGAGACCTTCTCAACCAGTACTCCAGGTGGCGGCAGCGTCTCAGGTGGTATTGATACCTTATATACACTATTATGTATAAAATAGTGATAGATAACTAATAGAACCAACTGTATCATGTCGGGAACTCTACTCAATGCTGTGTGGTGACCTGCACGGTGAGGAAATCCAAATCAGAGGGGATATATGCCTATGTGCAGCTGATTCACTCTGTTATACAGCAGAGACTGACACAACACCGTAAAGCAACTGTATTCCAATAAAAATCCATGAAAAATTAAACAGTATAGAAGTAGGTGCATGTCCCCTTCTAACTAATCGAATGCATGCCTTAGAAACTATACTGAGTATGCTTCAAAGGGAGGTCACCCATGAACTGTTTGTGAAATTTGAGGTTAGTTACCCACTCAGTCGACTTTTGGCACATCTATATTAAATTTACATGTGATTAACAACAACAAAAAAGAAATCTATCTTTGTCTTTTCTGATGAGGAGACAATCCCCTAACTTCTCTGGTGTCAGTTTTACCATCTACAGAATAAAGGTGTTAGCTATGTAATCTCCAGCATCCCTTTGCCATATTTCTACAAATCTGTGAAAGATATTTCAAGTATTTCTACAAAGGGCCATATAACGAAGACTCTAGGCTTTGAGGGCCGTAAGGTCTCTGCTGCTGTGATTCAATTCTTCCAACGAAGCATGAAAACAGACACAGACAATATCTAAATAAATGAGCGGTGCTGTGTTCTGATAAAGTTTTATGAACAACAGGTGGTGGGCCATAGTTACTGATCCCTGCTCTAGAAATTAAAAGTTCTCTCTTCATTTCTAAGCAAGCTTAGCATTACCCTTCAAACTATAATGAGTCTGCTTTGTTCAGTAATTGATACATTATTTTACTCACAGAAGAGTTTAATAAGTATGGAACAGTGACATTCAAAAGGGATGTGCTCTATTCTTCATTTCAGAACATGTTAACTCACAACAAAAAGTCAGTTAAGAACTTGTGAGTTTTCTAAGTCTTTTTCTTTCAAGAGCCATTTTTATTCAGAAATTTGAAGATGAAAACCCAACTCCACATTAAAAAAAAAACCAACTCATCTACGCTGTGAAATAGTACAGAAAGTAAGTTATGTCTCAGTTCAGTTCAGTCACTCAGTCATGTTTGACTCTTTGTGACCCCATGGACTGCAGCATGTCAGGCTTCCCTGTCCCTCACCAACTCCCGGAGTTTACTCAAACTCATGTCCATTGAGTTGGTGATGCCACCCAACCGTCTCATCCTCCCGCCATCAATCTTTCCCAGCATCAGGGTCTTTTCAAATGAGTCAACTCTTTGCATCAGGTGGCCAAATTATTGGAGTTTCAGCTTCAGCATCAGTCCTTCCAATGAATATTCAGGACTGATTTTCTTTAGGATGGACTGGTTGAATCTCCTTGATGTCCAACAGACTTTCAAGAGTCTTCTCCAACACCACAGTTCAAAAGCATCAGTTCTTTGGTGTTCAGCTTTCTTTATAGTCCAACTCTCACATCCACACCTGACTACTGGAAAAAACATAGCTTTGATAAGACGGACCTTTATTGGCAAAGTAATGTCTCTGCTATTTAATATGCTGTCTAGGTTGGTCATAACTTTTCTTCCAAGGAGTAAGCGTCTTTTAGTTTCATGGCTGCAGTCACCATCTGCAGTGATTATGGAGCCCAAAAAAATAAAGTCTCACTGTTTCCACTGTTTTCCCATCTATTTGCCATGAAGTGATGGGACCAGATGCCATGATCTTAGTTTTCTGAATGTTGTTTTCAGCCAAGTTTTTCACTCTCCTCTTTCACTTTCATCAACAGGGTCTTTAATTCTTCACTTTCTGCCATAAGAGTCACACCATCCACATATCTGAGGTTATTGATATTTCTCCTTGCAATCTGGATTTCAGCTTGTGCTTCATCCAGCCCAGCATTTCGCATGATGTACTCTGCATATAAGTTAAACAAGCAGGGTGACAATATACAGCCTCAATGTACTCCTTTCCCTACCTGGAACCAGTCTGCTGTTTCATGTCCAGTTTTAACTGTTGCTTCCTGACCTGCATACAGATTTCTCAAGAGGCAGGTCAGGTGGTCTGGTATTCCCATCTCTTTAAGAATCTTCCACAGTTTGTTGTGATCCACATAGTCAAAGGCTTTGGTGTAGTCAATAAAGCAGAAGTAGATGTTTTTCTGGAACTCTTTCGGTTTTTCGATGATCCAACATAGGAAGTCAAGAAATACCTGGAGTAACAGGCAAATTTGGCCTTGGAGTACAGAATAAAGCAGGGCAAAGGCTAATAGAGTTTTGCCAAGAGGATGCGCTGGTCATAGCAAACACCCTCTTCCAACAACACAAGAGAAGAGTCTACACATGGACATCACCAGATGGTCAATACTGACACCAGATGGTCAATACTGAAATCAGACTGATTATATTCTTTGCAGCCAAAGATGAAGAAGCTCTACACAGTCAGGAAAAATAAGACCGGGAGCTGACTGTGGCTCAAATCATGAACTCCTTATTGCCAAATTCAGACTTAAATTGAAGAAAGTAGGGAAAACCATGAGACCATTCAGATATGACTTTAATCAAATCCCTTATAATTATACAGTGGAAGTGAGAAATAGAGTCAAGGGATTAGATCCGATAGACAAGAGTGCCTGATGAACTATGGACGGAGGTTCGTGACACTGTACCAGGAAGCAGGGATCATGACCATCTCCAAGAAAAAGAAATACAAAAAGGCAAAATGGTTGTGTGAGGAGGCCTTACAAATAGCTATGAAAAGAGAAGCCAAAGGCAAAGGAGAAAAGGAAATATATACCCATTTGAATGAAGAGTTCCAAAGAACAGCAAGGAGAGATAAGAAAGCCTTCCTAAGTGAACAATGCAAAGAAATAGTGGAAAACAACAGAATGTGAAAGACTAGAGATCTCTTAAGAAAATCAGAAATACCAAGGGAACATTTCATGCAAAGATGGGCAAAATAAAGGACAGAAATGGTATGGACCTAACAGAAGCAGAAGATATTAAGAAGTGGCAAGAATACACTGAAGAATTATACAAAAAAGTTATGTCTACTATGATGTAAATAAGAAAACTGGATAATTTACAATCATTTTTTCTCTGAAGTACCATGAATAGCCTTCATTGGTTTGTTTTACAAAACATACCTGACTTTATGCTCTTTTTATCACCCTAGTCAATTAAAGAGTTGCCTTATCTTCTCTCTTCCACGGGTTTTTTTTTAATTAATTAATTTTTTTATTGAAGGCTAATTGCTTTACACAATTTTGCTGTTCCAGCGTTTTGATGAGCAGAACTATTTTCTAGATCATGAAGACTGGATTGTAACTTTTGGCCATATATCTAGTATTTCTCAAAGGGTGTTCTGCTGAACAACAACCTTATTAGATACTCCAGAAGAAAGGACTTGGAAAGGCTCCAAAAGAATGTTAGATAAGCCTGGAAAATGCTGTGCTGAAATACAGTTTCTGAGTTCTTCAGTAAGGAAAACTGTCAGATTTTGAAACAATTCAACCACTATTTAACTTAAAATTCTATTTTTTTGCATAATGCCCAAAGAACAAGAGTTGGAAATCCTGTTCTAAATTAATCAGCAGTCACAGCACTGACCAGTGGGCCATCCATCACTGCTTGACAACCAGCGCACATAGGAAACCTGGTATCCTCGGGGCTGGTTTACGCTCCAGTGAAGTGCTTTTCAGTCTCTTTCTTGGAAGCTTCAGACCTCTTCATATCCAGGTGCAAATCCACTGGGAACACTTAGAAATGTCTGACTACTTCACTGAGAAGAAGCACAATTATGTGGTTAGAGGCTACAGTTACAGGTTCTGTCAGAAGATATGGTGCTCACAGAGGTTAAAACTGAAAAGAGAAAAAATGTTCTATGAAAATTCTCAGAGGTGTCTGAGGGCTCCCACTGGCCTCACCAAATACAACTACAAATGGCAAAGAAAGCCAGCAGTGAAGATGATGAGCAGGCTAGGTCTACATGAAACGTCATTCATTCATGCATTGGTTTACTTATTCATTCATATTTTTATGGAATGTCTTGCTATGTGTGATATTGGAATACAGAAAGGAACAAGACGGACCCAGCCCCTGACTCTATGGAGCTCAAAATCTAGAAAGAATAGCTATGATTATTTGAATTTGGACACAAAAGAGAAGGGATTAGAATTTACTGATGCCTATTTCAAGAGCAGGTATTGTATGACGTATATTAAACCCTTTTCTCAGGGGTTCCAAGAAATAAATCTTAACATGCATTCTCCCAGGAAAAGGATTCTGGGCCAGGAAACATTGCTTCCTCCTGAAAATTCATAACACATATTTACATAATTAATATTTAGGGAAATTCTGTAGTAAATAAGCCTACTTAACTGCATTTAATATTGTCTTTGACATAGTTATTTCAGTGAAAACAAGTGTTCCACAGGGTAGTGTGGGAAATTCCCCATGCAAAACATCTTTATGAGGAAGGTACCTTCATCATCACCATCTTATAGATGAGGAAACAGTCTCTGTAATGTACAAGAATGTAGTAAAATGGCATGAGCCATGTGAAATGGAGTTGGCCCTGCCTCAACCTGAAACTCTTTTTGTTCTGCTTAACATTGACTTTCTTTTTTTAGTGTGTTGTTTTGGTTTTCTTTTTGGCCCTGACAATTAACTCCTCACTCTTTGTTTAATTCAATACAAAGAATCCCCACCACCCCATGACTGGGGGGAAGAAAAATATCCACCCTCTGTTTCCTATCATGACTGATTTCCTCTGGGCAGGCTGCAGCGGTGCCAGAGGCCTCCCTAAGAAATGACAGCAACGGGCATGTCCTTATCCTGGCTCTGCCACTTAGTAGCTGTGTGACCTTGGGCAAGTTACTTAACCTCTCTGTGCTCAGGCCTCCTCATCTGAATAATCAGGATAATAAGTCTACCCAAGGAGTAATGAGGATTCACTGAGACCACAGATATAAAGCGTTTGGCCTACTCCTTGCCACGCAGCAAACGCTTAGAAAATAGTGGCTGCCGGCTGTGTTATAAGAACAGCTCATGCTGGCTGTAATTCTGACATGGCCCACAATGGGGCATCAAAGATTCAGAGAGAAGGTGCCGGATGGGCTAGTGTCCCTGCCAGGTGTGGATGTGGGTGTCTTGGTCTAATCTTCTGTGCCCAAAAAAGAAACTGATAGGGGCTTCCATTTCTGGACAAATTTCCTCGGCTTTTCAGTGTATCCTACTTTCTCCAGGGTCAAGTCCTTTGCTCTGTTGGACTTTAATTAGCAGGAATGACCAGAAGGTGGACACTGCTGCCTGAGAGTTAATGATCTGAAGGAAAGATAGAAACAGAAATGCAACCAAAGCTCCTGAAAATAGTCTGGTGTGAGAGAGGGGGCCAACCTCCACCAAAAGGTTCCACAGACCCACTGGATGAGGCCCCTTCACAATAAAGAGAAATCAAGTAATTATTTTCAAGAGCTGAAAAGAAAAAGCCAGCAAGGGGCTTCCATGGAAACAAGGTTCTGTTTACCTTGCTGGTCTTTTCCACCAAGGAAAGGAGAGATCCACTGGCGAACCAGGCCAAGGGCAAACCTTTCCTGGTGACAGCTCATTAGGGTTAAAATATGTACATGTGCATGAAGGCTTTTTACCTAATTAGCCAAATAATCTTCCTACTAGCAGGGGTCAGACAGAGGCAATGTGGTTGTTTTGATTTGCCAGCCAAGCAAAAGAAACCATTTCCCTGGGCTTTTCTTTTAAAGTGATGGAGGACTAAGCTCGGCACAGGGTTAATGCAGACAGGTATCACCTCAGCCAGGGTTCAAGCCCATCCAGAGGTCTAGGATTCTCTCCACTCACCGCTATGCCCTTTTGGTCAATGTAGACATGAGAACTCAACCCATCATGGCTGTCGGGCCAGCTGGCACTGGCAGGAACACCGCACGGTGGAGGACCCCCAGGGGGAGTCTGTGCCCACCTATCCCAATCCTTGGCTGCAGGACCCTGTCATCTCTCTTAACCTCTCTGAGTTTCAGTTTTTACTGCAGAGGGAGGACTATTTTTCACCTTGCACAGCTACGGAAAGGACTGAATGAGACCTTGTGCTTCAAGGGAAGTCAGGCTGACTTGGGTTCAAACCTTGACTCTGCAATTTCCTTACTCAAAGGGATCAAACAGGTGACTGAACCCTTCTAAGCCTCAGTTTCCTTGTCTGTGAAAAGGGGAGAAGATAAGATACCCACCTCGGTGTGCTTAGAGCATGATGGAGTGGGATGATTATGGTGTGCACATACGAGATCCTACAGCTTAGCAACTCGTTTCTAGAACTCTTCTGAGGATGGGTGTTCACCAGATGTTACCTCCCCTCCATGCCCTTTGCGATGTATGAAAGAAACCAGGCTGGGCGACGAGGTAGCCCTGGTGTGGACCAGAGGCACTTGTGTTCTGTTCATGATTTGAACTTAGCCGGAAGATGTCAGGCCAGAGTCACGGCCTCTCTGTCCACAACCCCGTCATCTGATAAACAACAAACCCTAAGAGGTTATGCTCCAGGAGTCTCTGAAAAACCTAGAGGAGCATTTCTCAAAGCTACACTCTGGGGAACACGAGTCCTAGGGACCCTCCATGAGATAGGGTTCTGTGTGTTCCTCTCTCCCCTTTCTGAGAAGCAAGAAGACACCTAAGTGGGAAATCCTGCATGAAGGCAAGGTTGTATGGGTCCGTATTTCCCAAACATATCTGACCACATGGGTAGTACATGTGAACACCGCACACATTTTGGGCCATGCTCGCCTAGGCAGTCCTCCCATGCGCCTCACTTTTCTCATGTCCATGACAGAATCTGGTGTGGGGGCAGAAGAGAAGGAGGCAGGGAAGAAGCACCTACACTATGCAAGTAAGTCTATGTCTCAGTGAAAAGGGACCCATCTGGGAGGCCCCTTCTGACATCTGGGGTGACGGAGACGTCATGCCAGGGCCTAGGCATGCAGCCCCCTCACTGGCTTCACAAGCCCTGGAGGGCGGGCCTTGCCAGTGTGCCCAGAGACATCCTTGCATACCAGCTTTCCCTAGGGATGCCTCAGTGCTCTGGGGCTCACACATTATCATTTTGTGGAGGCGAGTCCATCTCTGGACTCATCCAGTCATCACTGTTACTGCCACAAAGCAACCCACCATTAAGCGAAGAAAGGACTGTGATTCAAATATGCAGAAAATTGAAATAAACAGGCAGAGCACTCGATGCGTTGTTTGAGTAATTGTTCTGCTTTCTGGACAAATCTCTAGTCCTCAGCCTCAGAGCAAATGGACCGAGTTCAGTCTCAGGACTACACTGACATGACCCAGAACTGTGGCTGGAAGGAGATTCAGAGATGACACAGTGACTTCAGGGTAGAGACCAGGGTAGAGACCCCGCTGAGCTCTGCGGCTTGTCAGGCACCACATTCCCCCTCTGTCCTCCGCCCAGGCCTGTGGAAAGACTGGCTTGCTGCTGCTGCTGCACACACTGTCTGCCACACCTGGAGCACTTGCCCTTGTCTCCTCCTTGACTTAAGCGTAAGCTCCTCCATCCTTCAGTTTGGCAGCAAACCTTCTCTGATCATACCAGACTCGGGGAGTTCCTGCTGCCATACGCTCTCCCAGTGCGGGCATGTTCCCTTCATCAGCATTCACTGCAATTATAGTTTTACATCCACTCATGAGATGATGTGTTGTCCACCTACTAGACTGTAAACTCTGTGAGGGCAGGGGATGTGATTTTGCTCACCTCTGCATCCCTGGCACCCAGCCTGGTGCCAACTACAGAGTGTGCTCTGATGACTGCCTGAGTTAAAGGACTAAAGGACTGAGTTAATGAACTGTGACCAGAAGGAAAGTAACCCACCCACAGTCACAGCATCATCATCAGTGATGAGGCTGGGACTATGCTCCCAACCTGCTCACTCCAGGCTCTGTCTGCCTGCTTAGCACTGTGTCCTGCGATGGGCCACTTTCCCTGAAATACATAAAGTCGGAACTTGGCTGGCTTATACCCAGTCACATTGCTGATAAAGCATCCTTAATTCTGGGCTACTGGGGACCAAGGCAGGTGCGCCTATCAGCAGCTGCAGGGCAAGCCACCTGCTGACCTGAGTTTAGCTCCATCTGTTCCCCTTGTTTCCTTTCTACTTCCCAGGCTGCTCCCTCGGTGCCCAGGGACTCGTGTCTGAGAGGGAGGCTGCCAGGAGCGACTGCGGAGGAGAGCAGAGGCCCCTCCCGGCATTCCACCCCCCCACCCCACCCCACCCTATCCTCCACAGGCCTGTTTTTTTTTTTTTATCCTCCTTCAGAGACAAACTGCTCCAGCCAATGCTGCCTTCCTGGTGCACTGCGGTCTGGAAAGTTACAGCCAGGACACAGTCAGTTTCCACCCAGGGGGTGTGGGTGCCGGAGCTCAAGACTCAAAAACACGCTGAGGTCTGGACAGGCCTGCGTTACTACACTCAGTGCCTGGCTGCCGCCTCCAAGCTCCTGTCCTCCTGTCTCTTACAGCCCGTCTCCCCTCTGTCCACCTCCAACGTGGAGGCTGTGGAAGAGGGTCACACCTCTCTTGTCCAAGATCAACTGCTGCCTTTCCGCTTTAAAGCCGAGCAACACTGAACAAGTTATTCGATTTCTCCAAGTCTTCACTTTTAATTTTTCAACTCTGTTAACTCTATGATGGGAATAATAATGAGAATACCTCCTTCGTAGGGTTGATGAGAGGCTAAACACACACATAGTATATGTACGATGCTTAGCAGAGTGCCTGCACGCACTTTCTGTAAATCTTAGCAGCTATTAGCACCTGGCATTCTGCAGCCCGTATACTTCATCCTTACACGAGTTCTGATTCTATTAACACTTAAAATGGCAGAACAGGTTTCCTCTACTTCCATGCAGGAAAGCAAGCTTCAAAAGATGAAGTCATTTGCTGGTAGTTTCAGAGACAACTGACCCTGCACAGAGGGTATAACCCTGAGAAAACAGAGCACCAGAAAACCTGTTTTTTTAGAACCAGAAAACTTTAAGATCAAACCCCACCTTCATCACATACTCACTGTGTGACCAAGGCCAGGGAACTCAACCTCTCTGAGCATCTGTGCCTGGAACTCTAAAATAATTTCCTCAGGGGACTTCTATGATGACAATCATAATAGACATTTCCACACTCGAGGATTTTGACACATTGTAGGTTTATTATTACTTCTATCGTTATTACTGGGGGTGAACCTGATGAAATCTGCAGCCTTGCCTCCGATGTGAGTCTTTATGAGGGCTCTGTTTCACGGTAATTTGTGGACTTTGGTATCCCATGCACACTCAATTATATTCTGTTTTCATAAAAAGCATTCAACATTAGTGGAAAAGGTAAAATAAGACCATTAGTGTCTTTCTTTCCCATGCCTTATTCCCTCTCCAAGAGAAGACCTTGTGTAGGTCAAAGTCTCCATTCTGAAGGATGCACCTCTCCTTGATTGCAAAAGGCAAGGTTTAGCTCCCAGAGTCTGCCAGCCAATGAGAACATCCTCCACATCTGAGTCACCCATTTTATGTCTTTGCTGGCTTCTGGCAATGCAGTAAATATAACCCAAGAGCTCCAAATGCAGCAATTCTCTGAGTGAGCAGCAAATAAATATATAAAAATACCCTGGAAAGGAAACCAATCCATTCCTTTATGATCCTGCAGTGCTCAACCAGCCTCCCCTACCCCCACCCGAGTCCTGCAATGACCTCCCCTCTGCCTTCCACCATGTCAAATCTAATGTATCATTCAGGGGGCTGGTTCCAGACCCGTATTCTTCAGGGAAGCCCTCCTGGATTGCTTTGGTCACATATCAACTTGCTCTTGTAGGCAGTGCTGGCCTGTCTAGCATCTCAACCTTCTCTGTGTCACATGTTTTGGATTTCTTTTCCTGCCACAATAATTGTTCAGTTCAGTTCAGTTGTTCATTCGTGTCCGACTCTTTGTGACCCCTTGGACTGCAGCCTGCCAGGCTTCCCTCTCCATCACCAACTCCCTGAGCTTGCTCAAACTCATGTCCATCGAGTTGGTGATGCCATCCATTCATCTCATCCTCTGTCATCCCCTTCTCCTCCTGCCTTCAATCCTGCCCAGCCTCAGGGTCTTTTCCAATGAGTCTGTTTATCGCATCAGATGGCCAAAGAACTGGAGTTTCAGTTTCAGCATCAGTCCTTCCAGTGAATATTCAGGACTGATTTTCTTTAGGATTGACAGTAGGGCACAATAGTCAGGGACCCAGGGAACCAGAAACAGTCAGACCTGGTCTCAAAACTTTGCTCTGCCGTTTACTAGCAGACAACATATTCTCTGTGTCTGCTGCTTCATCTGCAAAGTGGGAGTCCTAATACTAACAATGCCAACAGCAGAGGTTTGTAGTGAGAATAAAAGAAGATGGTACTTATAAGGCACTTAGCACGATGCCTCAGATTGATGCGAGGACACAGAGTCAGGCTATCATTTAGTACTTTTGGGGCCAGAGCCTATGAATTTTGTCCAGCATGAAGGACGCAGCTGTGCTTTTTATGGATCATCTTAATGATCTTTACTGCTGGGGCTGGGAGATGCTCCAGTTCACTTAGACCATCCTGAGGACATTGAGATCAAAGCCACTGAGAGAGCAGGCGTTGTCTAGCAGGGTGGGAGTGTGGCCACTGAAGCTCAGTGTACAGAGGCAGCAGCTGGTTACTGTGCTTGGGACTAGGTTGGTTTATTCCTTCTTAACTGTGAAGTCATGTCTACTGTATCTCCTGAATGCATCTAATCTGTTCATCCACTTTCCTAGTGCAGGTTACCACTGTCTCCACCATGGAGCACTGGCCTGTTTGCCTGCATCCTTTCTGACAAAGCAGTTCTCAACCTGGCCCATACATGAGAAACATCTGGGGGACAGGAAAGACAATCCTGATACCCAGACTACACCCACATCAACTAAACAGACATTTGGCTTGGGGCTCAGGCAGGCATCATTTTTCTTAAAACCTGTTCAGATGATTCCAACATGCAGTAAAGGTCGACAGTCTTTACCAAAAGCCAGTGGTTCTCAAACTATGGTGAGAATCCACCAGAGAAATTGTTAAAAGAGAGTTTTGGGCCTCATTCCTTGAAAGCCTTGATTCAGTAAGTCTGGGGTGAGAATCAAGAATTTACTCATTCTGAGTGATGCTGATGCTGAGAACTGCACTCTGAGGGGATGCCTGTAGTGTATTCTGCTCATCTTGCTGGAATGTGCATTTGCTCACATTTCTCTCATGCTTAAGCCCCTACAGTAATACTCTATTATCCTTGGCAACAGGAATCTGAGATCCTTATCAAAGCAGACTGTACTACAAAGCTATAGTCATACAAACAGTATGGCACTGGGACAAAAACAGAAATATAGATCAATGGAAAGGACAGAAATCCCAGTAATAAACCCACACACCTATGGTCAATTAATCTTTGACAAAGGAGGCAAAACTATATAATGGAGAAAGATAGCGTCTTCAATAAATATGGCTGGGAAAATTGAATGTTTACATGTAAAATAATGAGATTAGAACATGCTTTAACACCACACACACACACACAAACACAAACTCAAAATGGATTAAAGACCTAAATGTAAAACCTGATACTATCAACTCTCAGAGGAAAACACAGGAAGAACACTCTTGACATAAATTGCAGCAATATATTTTTTTTCAATCAGCCTCCTACAGCATTGGGAATGACAAAAACAAACAAACAGAACCTAATCAAACTCAAAATCTTCAGCACAGCTAAGTAAACCATAAACAAAATGAAAATAAAATTTGTAGAATGGGAGAAAAGATTTTCAATGATGTAACTGACAAGGGATTAATCTTCAAAATCTACAAACAGCTCATGAGGCTCAATTAAAGAAAAATTCTATAAAAAAATGGGCTTAAATAGACATTTCTCCAAAGAAGAAACACAGACAGCCAAGAGGCACATGAAAAGATGTTTAACATTGCTAAATTATTAGAGAAATGCAAATCAAAACTGCAATGAGGTATCACTTCATACTAATCAGAATGATCAGCATCAAAAAGTCTATAAACAATAAAAGGTGGAGCGAGTGTGAAGAAAAGAGAACCCTCCTACACTGTTGATGGGAATGTATATTGGTACAGGCATTATGGAGAACAGTATCGAGGTTCCTTAAGAAACTAAAAACAGAATTACTATATGACCCACCAATCCCATTCCTGGACAGCATATCCAGAGGAAACCATGGTTCAACTGGATACATGCACCCTAAAATCCCTGCAGTGCTGTTTACAATAGCCAAGGAATGGAAGCAACCTAAATGTCCATTGACAGATGAATGGATAAAGAAGATGTGGTACATTTATACAATGGAATATTACTCAGCCATGAAGAACACAATAATGCCATTTGCAGCAACGTGGATGAACCTAGAGATTATCATGTTAAGTGAGGTAAGTCAGACAAAGATAAATATCATGTACTATTGCTTATACACAGAATCTAAAAAATAATACAACTGAACTTATTTACAGAACAGAAACAGACCCACAGACTCAGAAAACAAACTTATGGTTACCAAAGGGGAAACACTGTCAGGGAGGGATAAATTGGGAGTTTGGGATTGTCATATACACACAACTACATTTAAAATAGATAAACAACAAGGACCTACTGAATAGCACAGACAATGCTGGTCAATATTCTATAATAACAGAATATTGAGAAAGAATGGGAAAAGAATTTGAAAAATAGATACACATGTATGTATAACTGAATCAGTCTGCTTTACACCTGACACTAACACAACATTGCTAAAACTATACTCCCAGTACTTCCCAATACAAAATGGAAATGAAAAACAACAACGAAGCTGAGGCAGCATTACCATCTGGCTCCTGCACGGCCTTCCAGCCTTTTTTCCCACTGCTTTGTCTTGCCCTCTGGGCCCAGGCCACTCTGGGCTGCTTCCGAGTTCTCAGACATGACATACTTATTCATGGCCCCAAGCCAATGTGCGTGTGCTGCCTTCCTCTGCCATCTTCATCTGGCTGACACTCATTAACCCACCTCCCAGTCACCATGATGCTGCTTCCTTAGGATACTTCTTCACCCCAGCCAAGGTCACTTCCTCAAGGTTCCCACAACATGTTGAACCTCCTCTTCTACCAATCTAATCACATGTGCCATTATTTGCTCCAGGTCATGCTCTTTGCAAGACCATAAGTGACTTGATGACAGGGACTGTGTCTATCAGGTCCACTACAAAATATCCTGACTGATGCATGGTAGGTATGCAAGAAGTAGTTGCAGAATTAACTTTGAGAGGGAGATAATAATGTCTACTTGGCAGGGTGGTTTTGATGAATTAATGAGACAAGGTTGTTGAAAACACTTAGTGTAGTGTTTGATATTTAATAGATGCTTAAATTATGACCTCCTGGAATGCGAAGTCAAGTGGGCCTTAGGAAGCATCACTATGAACAAAGCTAGTGGAGGTGATGGAATTCCAGTTGAACTATTTCAAATCCTAAAAGATGATACTGTGAAAGTGCTGCACTCAATATGCCAGCAAATTTGGAAAACTCAGCAGTGGCCACAGGACTGGAAAAGGTCAGTTTTCATTCCAATCCCAAAGAAAGGCAATGCCAAAGAATGCTCAAACTACCGTGCAATTGCACTCATCTCACATGCTAGCAAAGTAATGCTCAAAATTCTCCAAGCCAGGCTTCAACAGTAGGTAAACTGTGAACTTCTAGATGTTCAAGCTGGTTTTCGAAAAGGCAGAGGAACCAGAGACCAAATTGCCAACATCCGCTGGATCATCGAAAAAGCAGGAGTTTCAGAAAAACATCTATTTCTGCTTTATTGCCTATGCCAAAGCCTTTGACTATGTGGGTCACAACACACTGTGGTAAATTCTGAAAGAAATGGGAATACCAGACCACCTGACCTGTCTCCTGAGAAATCTGTACACAGGCTAAGAAGCAACAGTTAGAACTGGACATGAAACAACAGACTGGTTCCAAATCATGAAAAGAGTACATCAAGGCTGTATATTGTCACTCTGATTATTTAACTTATATGCAGAGTACATCATGCAAAATGCCAGGTTGGATGAAGCACAAGCTGGAATCAAGATTACCGGGAGAAATATCAATAACCTCAGATATGCAGATGACACGACCCTTATGGCAGAAAGTGAAGAGGAACTAAAGAGCCTTTTGATGAAAGTGAAAGAGGAGAGTTTTTGAAAAAGTTGGCTTAAAACTCAACATTCAGAAAATTAAGATGATGGCATCCAGTCTCATCATTTTATGGCAGATAGATGGGGAAACAATGGAAACCGTGAGAGACTTTATTTTTTTAGGCTGTAAAATCACTGCAGATGGTGACTGCAGCCATGAAATTGAAAGGCGCCTGCTCCTTGGAATAAAAGCTATGACCAACCTAGACAGCATATTAAAAAGCAGACATTACTTTGCCAACAAAGGTCCATCTAATCAAAGCTAAGGTTTTTCCAGTAGTCATGTATGGATGTAAGAGTTTGACTATAAAGAAAGCTGAGTACTGAAGAGTTGATGCTTTTGAACTGTGGTGTTGTAGAAGGCTCTTGATAGTCTCTTGGACAGCAAGGAGATCCAACCAGTCCATCCTAAAGAAAACCAGTCTTGATTATTCATTGGAAGGACTGATGCTGAAGCTGAAACTCCACTACTTTGGCCACCTGATGCGAAGAACGGACTCCTTGGAAAAGACCCTGATGCTGGGAAAGATTGAAGGCAGGAGGAAAAGGGGACGACAGAGGATGAGATGGTTGGATGGCATCACCGACTTGATGGACATGAGTTTGAATAAGCTATAGGAGTTGGTGACAGACAGGGAAGCCTGGTGTGCTGCAGTCCGAGGGGTCACAAAGAGTTGGACACGAGTGAGTGACTGAACTGGACAAAATTATGACCTTAATAGAGATCTCAGTTCACATGGTTTAACTTATTAAGTCCTCCTTGAATGTATAACTGAAATTGAGAAGGGTCAGAACAACTAATTAAAGTGGTGAAAGTCATAGATGTGTGAGCCAGTCGAACTTTGGGAGTTTCCTCAGTTGGAACCTGGTAGCATTAATACCCAACTCACCTTTTAAAAAATATTTGCTTAAACACTTGCCGTATGCCAACCATTGAGCTACAGAATGTGAAAGCAGCACAAACAGAAATAGCTTCTGTGAGTTTATGGTCCACATGAGAGCAAACATATTAAATATCGAGTATATACTATGGCCTAGCATATTATCTAATTTTTATTCACTGTCGTGTTTAATCCTTGAGAATATTACTATCACTATTATAATCAAATCCACTTTCCAGATGAGGAAACTGAAGCCCAGAGGGATCAAAGTAACACCTCAAAGAAGTGGGAGGGCTGGGATACGAATTCAGGTCTGTATTAATCCAGAGTGTAATCCAGACAGCTTGCTGTCCCCACACTCAGTGGGGATAACTTCCAGGATTCTTTCAAAACCAAAAAAGATGGGTTACCCTCCAATTAGTAAACTATTTCACAAATGTAAATTATTATGTTTGTTGTCATTAATTTTGAATTTATTTTTTTATTAACGTCTCAAATTCTGCTCAGGCAGCTCATCCGATAAAAAAAAATGCTGATCTGATAAAAAATAATCACTTCAAAATGAGCCACAAGAGATTTCTGACATGAATATGATAGAAAAGAATATGCCTTTTTGTGCTGTTGAATCATTTTGATTATCTCAGCAGCTCTGAAGTATGGTGAAAGGCAATTTATAACTGACAAAAATAATGCACTCAATAGGAAATCCAGAAAACATCCATTAAAATCTAAAATACCTCTATACACTAATAAAATCAAATGCTTTTGCTAAAAATGTCCACTATTTTAAGAGGAACTGAATTATATTTTCAAATATTGATCATGCAGTATGAAAGTTACTCACAAGGTCAAAATGAAATCAGGTTTTCCAGCTTCTGTAATTGTGAACTTAGTAAATGCATGTATGTACATGTACGCAAGTGGGGGTGTGTGTGTGCATGTGCACATTTAACAGAGATCTCAACCAGTAGAAAACATTCAGAGCTCTCGATCATAAAGCTGTCCGTCAACTAGAATGGAGGTCAAGTAGCATAACTTCCAGGGCACGTGAGACCAGTCACGTGTGCCCCTCTCTCCTTTGCGGTATGTCACAAGTATAAGACATGTTTAGTCTCTAGTCCCAGTCTGATCATTATACAAGTTCCTAGTAGAAATTGGGTCTATTCATGAGTCTACGCACATATATCATTATCTCACTTAGCCTGCCCTGAAGAGTGTGTCTACCTTGGTGATACCATTGTTCAAAGCCAAAAATATTTATGAGGGGTGTATTTCACCTTAAGGCCTGTCAAAGGAACAGTTGGTTTCTGCTATCAAATCCATAACCAAGTACATACATTTTATTAGTTATTTTAGAAGCATCTGTGGGCAAAAGGAAAGAGACAGTATTTAAAAGAGTGAGATTCTAAATTTTCCAACAGATGGGAGAAAACAAATGACAAAAATCCCACCCAAATTACACTGTCAGTATTGACTCACAGCTTTCTGCTTGCAATAGTCTGCATCATGTGCTAAAGATGAGCAAGGGCATCAAGGTATCATCTACTCTAACACATGTGATACACTGCTATACTGAAAATGTAAGTAAATACTAAAAAGTAAACTCAAAAAGGGGAACAAATTCATCAGGAAAGCCTAATGTATTCAACGGTAACAAATCAACAGTGAAATCTCATGGTTGTCTGAAGTCAACAAAGGTTGATTTCTTGCTCACCCTACATGCCCACTGTTGATTGTGGGGGCCACTACTCAACAAAGCCACTCAGGGATCCAGGCAGATGGAAGCACCATTTTGTGACTCTGCCATCTCAACATGTGGCTTCCAAGCTCACGTGACAGGGAACACAGAGCATGCACAACCCATAGCCTGTTTGCTGGAGCCAGTCCCATGATCCTAACCTAATTGCAAGGGCAGCCAGAAAATGTCAAAGAACACACAAAATCTTTGGTGATCATTTCTGTCTCTGCCACAGAAAGCCACTACAGATTCTGGTTAAAGTGCTTAAAGTCTATCTTGAATATCTGGAAATTGCTTGATTCTCTATTTTACCTGATCTGTGCTGACAATTCTACATCATTTCAAAGTAAAGCAACTGAACTTTGTGTAACATAATTAAATTTGCATTGTGAAAGGTAAATATGGCTGTGGCTTAGAGGAGGGAAATTAAAGAAGTGCTCTTCTTGGAAAGAGAAGCCTGCATATAAACAATATTTTAACCAATATAAATTAAAACAGTATTGACTGAAATACACAATTCTGGCATTGAAGTGGTTCGAATCAAGACAGCCGAAAGGTCTCATAATCTAATTTATTTCTAATGTACTCAAGTTTTCCAGGCTAAGAAGTACTTTGAGGGGTAGACCACTATCAAGACAGATGATTTCCTTATCATCTGCCATCAAATTATAGCAAAAATCTCTTGCAATTTTATTTGCACTTGGCATGCAAGACAAAATCCTCTGTGAAACAGTTTTTAAGATTAGATAGTCCACTTGCTGAAGTTACCCTTTCACATTTGCAAAAGCATCTAAGTTGAATTTTCTGAGCAAGGGGAATGCTTTTTAGGGAAAAAAAATTTTAAGCAATTGTAGCAAATTTCTCCCCAGCTCACAAATTACTGTAAAAAGTCTTACAGGCAAAAAAATTTAGTCAGGGATCTCATTTAAACACCTTTAAAAAAAGAACAAGTAAAGTAAATTCACAAATGGGGGTTTTGTTTTTAAAAAGCAATACCAAATGCATGTATCAGGTCAATGCCCTGCTCTTTTTATGTTAGCATTCCTGGACACAGAATTGATTTGTAGAATGACGCCTTTCAGCAAGATGTTTACTGTATTCTAAAGCAGCAGAGTGGAAAAATACATTTTTGAGAAATGGTTTTAACATGAAGTGAAACTCAAATGATTTTCAAGTGAATAGCTCTGTTAGGGCCTGACACAAATAGGTTTTCAATATATACTTATTGGGTGATTACCTATATTTTATCCTCCATGTAACAGGTAAACTACAGTATTCTAAGCTGATCTATGTGTTTTTAAATTTAAAAATTATTCTCTATGAGATGACTGGATCAGCTGCTTAGTCATTTTATTTGGGTAAAAAAAAAAAACGGAGACGTACAGCACAGGGAATATGGCCAATATTTTATAGTAACTATAAATGAAGTATAACCTCTAAAAACTGTGGATCACTATGTTGTACACTTGAAACTTGTATAATACTGAAAATCAACCATACCTTAGTAATCTTTTTTAATTAAAAAAAGGCCTAGGGGCTCCCTTGGTGGCTCAGTAGTGAAGAATCTGCCTGACAATGCAGGAGATACTAGTTTGATCCCTGATCTGGGAGGATCCCACATGTCATGGAGTCACTAAACCCGGACACCACAGCTACTGGGGCTGTGCTCTAGAGCCCAGGAACTGCGAACTCCTGAGCCCACGCCCCACAGCTCGGGTGCACCCTAGAGCCTGTGCTCTGCAACCCAAGAAACCACCGCAAGGGAAGCCTGCACACAGCAACCAGAGAGTGGCCCCCAGACCCTGCCACTAGACAAAAGCCCACGCAGCAGCAAAGACCCACGACAGCCAGAAATAAATAAATGAATATAAATTAAAATAAATGAATAAATAAACCACCAAAAAAATAAAATAAAAGGCTTAAACATTTGAACTTCATGACTTGGAGTAAATGACATGTTTTTACAAGTTTATTATTTTGCTGTCACTAAAATAAGCACCTTTAAAAAAAAAACAGAAAGAAAAAAGAAAGGGAGAGATCAAAAAGTATAGGGTTTAGAAAAAATAAGAATACTTAAATATATGAAAGATAAATGAAAATCCTTCAGAAAGTTGAAAGGACTGTACAGAGATTATTATTATTGTTGTTGTTGTTGTTGATACGGTTTTACCTCCATTTAAGTCCCACAGGCATTTTGCTGACATTTTAGCAAAATGTGTGCCTCTAATTTCTTATTGTGAAATTCTGTCTTAGAGATATCAAATCACAGTGCCACAGGACCCTGTTGGTTTCAGACGGCACTTAATGGATTCTGTCTTTTACAGTTTGACATGTGCAGTTGAGTTGGAAAACGGCTGATTAAAAAATTTAGAGTCAACATATGCAGCCAGCCTGCACGGAACAAGATAATGCCCTGGGTGACAGTCTGTGGCTTTGATGTAGGACAGTTGGAAGGGATCGTGTGCTGCTGACAGGAAGTCAGACAGCAGCGCCCAACGAGGAAAAAATTCTGAAAAATTCATAAGCTTCTCTATCATTAATAATTAATCCCCAAGTCAATAAGCTCTGGCAATTTATACTGGCCAGCACTGGGGAACAGCCAAGGACTAGAACTATACATCCCTCTGTAAACCTTTCTGAAGTGATTAATTTCACAGCACCCTTCAGCTTCTTATCAGAAAAGCAAGGCTACAGAAATTCAGGACACAGTCCTCAGCATAAACCATAATATTAGCTATCATCATGTATTAAGATGAAAGTATCAGGTCTCTCCTTAACAAACTCCTGGAAAATGGCTTAGATTTGTAGGTGAGGTGGTTGGGGGAGGGGTATTCTGTTCTCCAGCGGACATTGGTAAAGCTCGGAGTCGTTTCTGGTTGTCACAATTGAAGGAGAGAGCACTGCTGGCATCCAGGGTGTAAGAGGCCAGGGATGCTGCTAAACATCCTATTACACAATGCACACGAAATTCCGACAACAAAGAATGACCCAGACCAAAATGTCAGTAGTGCTGAGGCTGAGAAACCCGCCTGTAGATGCTGACTTCGGGCATGCAATCTGTTTGCTCTGACAACGTATGATTATGAGGGCAAAAAGAACATGGCTGAACTGACATAGAGGCTTAACTTCAGCATGTTAATCCTCGAGCTGTTAAACTCTTTCCAATGCTACCAGCCAGGCTGAGATCTGAAATAATCTGAGGAAAGCAAGAGAGAAGAATGGGGAATTTCAACAGTTCAGACTGTGGTTAAAAACTTTGTTTGACAGGTGTCAGGCTTCCAGAACTAATCCAGACAGGTGTATGTGGAACCCAGTGTGAGAGGTTGCTGCATTGTGGGGTGTGTAAGACATGGCCGAGGCGGTGGCGGTGGGGGTGGTGTGTGTGTCAACCACTGGAACCTTGAACAAGAGTGTTCAAGTGCATCAGCCCACCTGTGTTCTGAGCGTGTTCTTGACTCAGGCTTCCTCGTCCCATGGGAAACCTGCAGCGGGTCTCCAGAAGCACGGCATCTTCTCTAACATTCTGTCAAGTGGACAGTGATCGTAGCACTCACAAACCAAGACCCCAACCCGTAGGTCAGAGTGACCCAAACATACAGCCACCTCTCCTTGAGGTAAAAGCCTGAGATGCCTCTTGGAACTGAATCATAACCTAAGAAGTAGAAAACCTAGGGTTGGGTGGAAATGTGGGTAAGGAGGGGGACATTCAGGTGGTAGTTTAGACGCTAAGTCGTGTCCGACTTTGCGACGCCATGGACTGTAGCCTGCCAGGCTCCTGTGTCCATGGGATTCTGTCCATGACATTCAGGTAGGTGATCCTTCAGTCCCTTTAATCTAACTCACTTTAAGGTAAAAGTAGAAAAACCCACTTCTTTTTTTCAATCATACAAAAAAATTTTGCTGTCTCTCTTTACTAAGTTCCATTTTCAGCTATCTTCTTAGGTTTCCCAACGTCACCAATTCATAAAGAAGAAAAAAATGATGCTTAATTCTAACCTTGGTGTTTCTGGAGATTCTTCCACTGTAATGAGAAACCACACTAATCTTGTACAGAAGAAAGAGCTTGTGATGATTTCATTTTACCAAAGAACATCTTAAGCCAGTTTCTCTTCTCTGATAAGCCTCACAATAAGTGGGAAGCTGAGATTCTGGGCCCAGGCTTATGTTACCCATCCCTTGTTAAAGTTCTCTGGAAGCATAAATGGATGCATATTTTTACATATAATTTCTACGTAAACAAAGCTGCAAATAAGACACATGATGACCCAAGGAAATGTCTGCCATGGGATGTTGAAGGGGACTGTTTCTTTTATTCAGGATTTGGAGACAAACTTTAGGGAAACATCCACATCCTCCCGGAGAAGGCAATGGCACCCCACTCCAGTACTCTTGCCTGGAAAATCCCATGGACAGAGGAGCCTGGTGGGCTGCAGTCCATGGGGTCGCTGGGAGTCGGGCACGACTGAGCGACTTCACTTTCACTTTTCACTTTCATGCATTGGAGAAGGAAATGGCAACCCACTCCAGTGTTCTTGCCTGGAGAATCCCAGGGATGGTGGAGCCTGGCAGGCTGCCGTCTATGGGGTCGCACAGAGTCGGACACGACTGACTCGACTTAGCAGCAGCAGCAGCAGCAGCAGCCATATCCTCCAGGGCTTATCAAGAGTCATCCAGCCTGACTTGCTACCCCTGCTCATCTTCCCAACACCTTCCCCACTGACCTCATCCCCATGCCTATGGAAGCAGAGGCCTGGGAGAGGACAGGAGAGGGAATGATCAGAAAGAAATAGAATTATCAAGGTTCCTGGGACGCTGGTCAAGGGGCACTGTGATGGCTTGTTTTTGTGCTCTCTGGGGAACTATCTGCTACTTTCCCTTTAATAATTTGGAGATACTGGAGACCTGTAAAAACAGGGTCATTTAATTTTTCCTGTTGGATGCTTGGCTTGCAGCCAGCTGGCTTCTCTATGTCTGTTGCTGTTGCTGTTGTTTAGTTGCCCAGTCCTGTCTGACTCTTTGTGACCCCAGGGACTGTAGCCCACCAGGTTCCTGTCCAAGGGATTTCTCAGTCAAGAATTCTGGAGTGGGTTGCAATTTCCTTCTCCAGGGGATCTTCCTAACCCAGGGATCAAACACGTGTCTCTTGCAATGGAGGGTGGATTCTTTACCACTGAGCCATTACCAAGGCTATTTTTGGCAACTTGGTTATTTGGATATGATATTATGGATACTTTGAAAAGAAATAAAATCAAATATAAATGTGATGTGATTAGTATAAATCTACCCTATAAAGTGGTGCTAATAATAGATATCATTCACTGTGACTAAGAAAAGTCTGCACATTAATTAAACAGCTAAGATGAATGATGGGCATAGTATGTGGCCCTCAGCTAACTAGATACTGTAGGTAGGTAGATCTAAGACACAACGAGAATGGAGGAGGAAGGCAGGAAGGTGGTGGAACACACCTGTGGACTATTTTTACTACAATAAAGATGCATGAGTTTCTTAAGGACCAAATGCACACAGAGAAAGATGGCCAAGCTACAGCCATCTTGCCATAATCCTGTCCTAGAGGGGTGGATACTGGTCCAGGAAGTCCAGCAACGGGAGACTCTGGCATGGAGTCCCAGAGGTAGGAAGGGAGGAGTGGTCGGGAGACAGGGAGCTTCTGAAGAAGGTCTAGCTCATAAGAACACATCTCTGCATGACAAGGATCTCCTGGGCTGCACAGCCCACCTCAGATGCACTGCTGCCCCATCCAGAAGCCGCCTACTGTGGTCCACCCGAAGGCGATTCCTGCCATCTTTCCTCTGTAGGGCAGGCTTTCCATAACATCCTGTCTTTCAGACTTCTTTCCCACAGGATCTCAGAAAGCCACATACTTACTGTCAGGGACCCAGGGTAGTGTGCACCTGCACATTTGGTTGTGTAATTGTCATCAATATCTGCTTTTCCAGTCCTCACAGGATAACCTAGGGACAGCACAGAGCCTGGCCTGTTAGGAATCCAATAAATTCTTAAGGACAGAAAGAATGAAATGAACTTTTTGTATGAAGTCCTCCCAATGCCCTCCTCACACCATGTACCACTATAGAACTTGGTATTATTATTATGTGTAACACATAGCTAATGTTCCTAAGAGACTAGAAATTTTGGAGGGCAGGAACTATATCTGGTTTCTCTCTTGACCTCTGTCCAGTGAAGAAGGAAAGAAATGGTGGACACGATTTTTATTGTCTGACAAACCCACATAGACTCGTCTCATTTAAAGTCTCCTACAAAATCTTGTTTTGAAGAACTCAGGTTCATCAGTCACCGACTCAGCTTCAATACACCTATAGTATCTCTAAGGTTCCCTGACTTGACTCTAAATTCTGTTACAGACTAACTTATGCAATAGATCCAGAGGAAAAAGGAATGGTGGACGTGGATAAAACAGAGAGAAGAATGGCATTTAGGCCTTTTTTCCTTTCCAGAGAACATTACTTGGGGTGGGGGGTATCATATTGAAAAAGACACACCATGTTTGCATCTGTAGAGGAATTAAAAAGTACGTATTGCTGGGCTGCATTATTAACTGATGAATTCAAAGGCAATAAGTCCAGGTTCGATGCACGATACTGGATGCTTGGGGCTAGTGCACTGGGACGACCCAGAGGGATGGTATGGGGAGGGAGGAGGGAGGAGGGTTCAGGATGGGGAACACATGTATACCTGTGGTGGATTCATTTTGATATTTGGCAAAACTAATACAATTATGTAAAGTTTAAAAATAAAATAAAATTAAAAAAAAAAAGAAAATAATCCGAAGTTACAAGAGTGAGCTATTTTTGGCAACACGGAATGAAGTCGATTTGGAAAGGGGGAGGCTTCCTTCTTTAATAACTGAAACCCTATTTCACAGTCCACAGACTTTGTGGCTGCGCCATGATATCACAATAAAAGTATTTCTGGAATCAAGGAAAGAACTCAGCCTTTTTTTCCCTGACATTAAAGATAAGTACAGGAGCTATTTTTCTCCCTGTTTATTCTACTTTAGCATAGGGAACCTATATCTCTAGAAAGTCAGTGAATCACTAAACGACCAGAAAATGCCAGGATGGACACACTTAGTCTTCATTATGTGAGACACTTAAATCCTAAAGGAGCTTAATTGAGAATCGTTACGAGGAAGTCCTGAGAGCTAGAGATGCTGTGTACATCTCCTCTGAAAGCATTGTTTTTTCCACTGGAAATACTAGTGCTTCAAAAATCATCTCTGAAATCTGCTACTGTCTAACAAGTCTCAGGATTTCTAAATTAGTCCATTTTCATACCCTCCCTAACTTTGCCGAAAGTTCAGAGTTGGAAGCTGAGAGTTCAGGAAATTAGTTCTGCATTTCAAAATTCTTATTTTAAGAGATCCGGCTCTTGGGGCAAAAAAAGTTTCTGAAACAGTTTATAACAAAGGCAGCTCATTCTTTCCTTCCTCATCTGCTTCTTTCCACAAATACTAAACACAGACTGTGCCAGGTAATGTACTAGGTGTTAATACACTGATGAGCATAAATGAACTAACTGACCCTTCCCTCATGGCATTTATAATTTACAGAGGGATGACAACATTAATCACAGGAGCATGCACATCAATGTAAACTTACAAACAGGTAACTGTTCCAAATAATAGAACAAGATTCAGTGAAAGAAGTTCTATTTAGTAACTCTTGGATTGACAGCTAAAGATACACAGAGATTAACTGGGCAAAGAATGAAGAGACCCGTTACAGACAGGGTAGTACAGTCAACCCTTGGTACCCACAGGCTCCTAACTGTGAATCCAGCCAACCACAAATCCAATACTGTTGGCTGAATCTGCAGATTTGAAATGTGTGGATATAGCAGGCTAACTGTAGTCTTTGTACTATGCCATTTTACAGAAACGACTTAACAAGTGAGGATTCTGGTATCTGTAGGCTCTGAGAACCAATCCCCTGTGGATAGTGAGGGGTGACTGTGTATGTAAAGGGCCTGTGGCGGGAGAGAATGTGGAAGCAAGTCAGTATGCTTAGAGTACAGGGCGAGGGGGAGAGTTGTTCAAAATAAGGTTGGAGAGATAGACAGGGGTCGAGCCTTGACATGGGGTCATGGAAAGACTGTGTGGGGTCTTGTAGGTCATGTGAGGGTTATTTGTCTATCCTACAAGAGCAAGATACCACTGGAAAATTTAAAGCTGGAAGGTAGGGTAGCAAACATGGGCAGAAGGAATGAGAACTGACTGGGGTTGCAATGGCGCATCTGGAGAATGGATTGGGTTAAGAGTAGATCCTGTTGACGTGGCCAAGTCAACTGAACACACCAAGCTGCACTCTTTTGCCTTCTAGCTTCCAGTGTTGCTGTCAAAAAAAAAAAAAAAACAAACCTTAAAATCATTTACTCTGTTACTTAATCCTATTTTTGTCCCATTTCCTGGAAGCTTGAAGATTCCTCTTTGATCCTGATGTCCTGATGTTCCAGCCTAAGGGTTTTGGTGTGGATCTGTTTTCATCCATTTGTGCTGGGCACTTTCAATCTGGACCATATTTCCTTTAACTGTGTGAAATCTCCTCAAAAGTATGTCACTGATAACTTCCTCACCTTCATTTCTTCTGGCCTCTGTTCCTGGAGCTGTCATTCTGATGATGGACCTCCTGAACTGATTCTCTTATTGTCTTACACTTTCTTTCCTATTTAAAAAACCTCTGTAAGTCTTTGCTTCATATTCTAAAAGAATTTCTCAATTTATCTTCCAACCCTTCTATTGCGTCTTGAATTGCTGCTATCAGAATCTTTATTTCCAAGACTACTTTTCTGGCTCTCCAAATGTCCCTTTTTTGTTGGTAATACACTGTTCTTGTTCCACAGTTGCAATATTTTCTCTGATCCCACTAAAGATGTTAGCATCTGCTGACACTTTCTTCCTCCTCATGGTCTTGTTTTCTGATTTTCTAGTCTTCTATGATTTTCCTTTTGGTTTCTATCGTCCTTATTAGAGGCCTTTCTCAGGTGTCTGATAATCTTTGGGCTTGGGTCATTTTTTTAAAGGGAGTGGGAACCTAAAAATCTAGTTGGAAGCACTGAGAACTTGAGGGAGCTTTTGACTCAAAGTACTTAAGATGATGTGGAAACTTATTTGAGGGAAATCTCCAATGTCACTATCTCCTGATGTGCCCTGTTGAATAGATTGCCCAGAGAAGATGCTTCCTGTCTCCTGCTTGAAGAATGAAGGCCGAATTATCAGTATTTGGTTGCTATCCAGCAGGGGAAAGCCGAGGATCTCAACATCTAATCTGCACCTGCCTGCTTCATCCCCTTTCACCATATCACCTAGACTTTTTCGACTGTGCCTGATTTATCCTGTCTGGAAACCCTGTGCTTTACCTGCTCCAGTCCTGTTCCAGAAGGAGGTGCCTGGAGTTCTGAGGATGCCAATGCTTCTTAGGCTTTCAAGAAATTCTTCTCTTTAGTTCCTTTTCTTAAGCCCTCACTTTCAGAGATATATATTGACACCAGTTTCTGAGCTATTTAAGGAGATAAATCCTAGAGTGCTCAGATCTCTATATTGTTTTAGGATTAGGTTTCTTTGAGATTGTGGAGTCATTTACCTCTTCCCTGTTATCCAAATTACAGTGTTTGTCATTATCTTCTCTCCTCACCCCCTTTAATTATTAGTTTGGAGAGATTAAACTGGAGGGAAGGATGGCAGTCATGAGTGTTTTATCCACAGTCCTTTAGTCATTGATCTTCAATTTGTGACCTACAGCGTCCCGAGGCTCCCTACAAGTCCCTCAGGGACCACACAGAGGCCATGGGTGGGGCTCCAGACTTTCCACCTCACTTTTAGGCACAGCAGCTCTAGATTTTAACCCATGAGACATCTCATTTGAAAAAAGGATTCTGCTGCTAAAAAAAACTGCATGTCACTTACAAAAAAATCTGTGCTTGGCACTGAAACCTATCCATGTGCATGCCCAAGGAAAGAGAAGTAGAGGACGTATAGACACCACAATGGTCACAGGAACAGCCTCCAGATACGGCCTCTGACTGGCTCCTTCCTCTTGTGGGCTTGAGTCACTCCTGGGATCAGGGGGTGGACTCTATCTACCCTCCCCGTGGATTGTGGCTGGCTTTATCACTGGCTGTGGCCCATTAAGCCACAGGAGAGACAGGATGTGGCCCATTAGGTTCTGGAAGCTCTGAATTCAAGCCTGAAGTGGACTGGATGGTTCTACTTCCTGTCTCTTGGTGCCCAGCTGCTATACGCTGCAAAGCCCAACATACATGAGAGGAGAATTACCGCCGTCAGTACTTTAAAGAACTGTACTGTAAAGTTAGTCAGCACTCACTGCAAACAAGCCATCTTCAACATTCCAGCTCAGTGGACACTGGGTGACTGCAATCCGAGTCAATAGCACATAAAGCTAGAAGAACCACCCTTCTAAACCCAGCCAACCCACAGAATCCTGAGAGGTAATAAAACAGTTGTTCTTTTAAGTCAGAAATTTGTGGTAGCTTGTCACACAGTGACAGATAACTAAAGCAGAATATTCTAGGGGCTCTTTTCTTCTCTGTAGTTTTCTGATTTTTTAGACTTATTTGTAATAAACATGCTATTTAATTCCCCTTCTTTAAAAATAAGCTATAAAAATATGTAAGTAGAGAAGTGACTTTTTTGCCTTTATGATTACTTCCTTTGTTCAGTTTTCATATTAATACTACGTAAGATGGTTATCAAGGCATGAGCAGTCTCAGAGCAGAATAAAGCTAACCAGTTCTCACAAGATTCCAACTTGACAGGACGTAATTACATGCTAACATACATGTGCACGTGCACACACACATGCACATACACACACACACACACCTGACACAAGTGATCCAGACCAGACGAATGTAAATCAAGGCAACAGTTAACAGACTTCCTATGGAAGCATTTGGCGGAGTATAAACACACTATACAAATCAAAGACGTGGCAATAACGATTCTAATGTTTCCAAGGGAAGCAAGGGGCTTAAAAAATCATCTATTCCTAACATTTCGGCTCAGAGGTTAGTAAACGGAAGTCTAGACTGTGAAGTGACTCATTTACATTGGCAGAAAGTGGCAGTGAAGATGACTACAAACAAAGATCCATGCTAAGGGAGTACGTTAACTGCATGCCAGTGAATGAAAATTTTCTTAGAAACTGACATGTTTTTGGCAAACAGAAGACTATTTTACTTTTCCTGATAGAACTCTTCAGAAGCATAAAATACTTCTGCCTCCCTGTAGAAGGAAAACAACAATAAAAGGACTAACTTATTCAAAATTATTTCAGAAAGTCAGGTGGGGGAGGGAATCAATGGATCAGCTGACCTCAGTGGGCAGGAAGATGTCTTCAGTACCAGACAAGAGAAACAAACTCATGTATTAACTATGAATCTGAGGGACATTTCCCTTGATTTTCTGAGGCTTTTTTTTTTCTTGCCATTAGACTTCATGAACATTTTAAGTCATTATATAAAAAGTGATTAATCTGAGGACAAGCAGAGGCAAATAAAATCCCCCCGTTTCATAATGGCATATGCTTTAGGATTTTTCATTTTCATTCTTTCTGAGTTTGCCTCTTTAAATGTCCTATTTATGGAAGGTACTTCATGATGGCACCTCATCAACCTTGTTTAAGTGAAATACAACTCATTCGTATTGTAGTGTGTGTTTCCTTGTCACCATTTAACGTTATGCATTTTGGTAACATCTCTCACTTGGGGAGTATCCCAGAATGCACTGGATGACTAGCCAGGAGTGTATTTTAAGCCAGTGGGTATCAGAGAATCTGTCATCACTACACATGCCCTTTGTACAGCGCTTCTCTCCATACAGCAGCACCCAGAAGGTGCTGGCCTCATGCTGCTCCTGGTAGCGTAACTGAGACAAAGGCTCCGGCTGAGGGCTGCCCCCACGCGCGCAGCTGCCACAGCTGTTACTACAGCCTGGGAACTGCCGCCAGCAGGGGTTACTCCCTTTATGGCCAAAGGCTTGCAGCTTAAAACAGCATGAGGAGCTCTGTTTGTGGCAGAGAAGAGGGATCAACAGTCTTGTTTGTCTAGATTAGGGTTGAGGGGGGATCCACAAGGGGGTGGCAAATCTCTCCCATCTGTTCCTGGTTTTCTAAAGGGTTGATGTCAGCCAACAATTTAAAATGGCTAAAATTCCCTGCTCACTGTCCTCAATATCAGTTTACAGGTTTATAAATTCATACTGACCTCCTCAGGGAACTTGTGAAAAAGTCCCAAATGCGGAAGGAAATACTGCAAAGTGACATTTGATTAAAAGAGAAATGATTTCAATCAACATTCCAAGTGCCAGGGGCATTTTGGGGGCACACTGTTAAGAAATTCTAAGAAAAAGCACGTAAGTGCTGCCAACAAAAGGAATTTCTTCTTGTTTTTAATTAAATGACAAGAAAGAAGGCATATAATCAGACAGGGAGGCCCTTAAGACCCCAGGGTACTAGGCATTGTGGGCCAAGATGGATTCTGGCTTGAACATTTTCAAATTTCAGGGGTGAGTATCATGACTACTTCACCTTTCTGCTAATATTATCTTTTATATACTTTGATATCTTACCCTTAAATTTCAACATTGTGCATTACTGCTACTTCCTACCCTCCACATTTTTTTTTTTTTTGCTTCCACCTTAAAAAATGACTATGGTAAAAAACCTCTTATTGATCGCCCCTCCTCACTTTTTGTAGGATTTGTAAAGAACTTTTAAAGACTTTATTGCCCCTGTGTAACAACTGTGTAGCAGGTGGCAAGAACAGCGCTGTGAAGTAGTTGGAACTGAAATAAGTCATACTCATTTTACAGTTGAGGAAACTGAGGCCTGAAAAGGTAAAGATTAACTGCCAATGTAAATCATCCATTTAATCCATCATGCATTCATTCAATAGCTATTCAGACAGCAGGCACTATGCCAGGTCTGCAACCACATTACAGAGCTGAGGTGGAAAAGTACTGTGGCCAGCAGAATACGTTTGGGAACAGAGATGAGGATTTAATCAAAAATTTCCATCAGTTCATTAAGATTTCTCACTCTCAGCATGACTAACATTTTCAAATGAAGAATTCTTTGTTGTGGGGGCTGTCCCGTGAACTTCGGGATGTTTAGCAGCATCCCTGGCCCCTGCCCAATAGCAACGAAGGGCAAACCTCTCCCACCTGTGATAACCAAAAGTGTCTCCAGATGTTGGCTAGTGTCCTAGGTGGGGTGGGGTGGGGTGACGATACACAGTTACCTCCATGAGAACCACTGAGATAACTGAATTTGTGGCCTCAGTCCCTCATCTCTAAAGTGGGTATAACCGTTTCTACCTGTCAACCTTGCTGTGACTAATGAATTGACCAGAAGTGAGTAATGGGAGATATCAATTACAACTGTATTATAATTACAGTAGATGGATTACAATTCTTGCTCCCACCATCTTTAAACATCTTCCCATCCTAGTCTGTCATCATCTCTCATCGCCTAACCTGTAAGGAAGCTTTCAGGTTTGAAAAGGCTTTTCCTGGGCTGACATTTTAGAACTTGCCAAGCTCAGAGGCGCCATCTTACTGCCATCTTACTGTCCCTTCCGTGAACAACCCAAACAAAGGATCACAAAGCCTTCCAATATCTAGTGTCAGAGGAACTGGGGATCCTATAACCCACTGCCTCCAAGTGGTTCATGGCAGCAGTGAGAGGTGATGTGGGAAGAGAGGAAGAGGAGAAATGAGTTGACAATGTCAGCAATTTTCTCTAAATGAATCCCAGATTGGGGTGGGGGGGGTACCTTTCCAGTGTACGAGTAAGTGTAACAAATGATTTAGCTTTTGTCGACATCCTTTGTTACTAGGCTGTGATTTGACAGCTGTCAAGAGTTTTACTGATATCCATTTGTAGAAAGACTTCCTAGTCCTAACAATAAATACATCTTGAATACAGAAGGGCTAAGGTTAGATTTCATCCAAGTAGTACAGTGTTTTCTCTAGGCAGAACAGTACAATTAAATTTTCTCTGCTGCACCTAAGCTGAAAAAAAATGCATTCCTCTAGTCCCATTTTTTTGGTGTTATTACCTTAGCTGGCTTATAAACAATTTCCCTATAACATGAAATTTGAATCTAAAGAGACAGTACACAATGAACTTTAAAATCATAATGTAAACGTAATTAAGAGATAATGCCAAAAGGATAGAATGTCATCTTGAGATAATGACCTCCAAGTGCTGTAAAAGTATGGAAGGAGAAGAAAACTGATGCCCAGAAATCCAGGTTGGGCATGAGCCAAGACCTTGACTTGAATGTCAGTGCCCTAGGGCTCTCTGAATAATAACCGAATCGCTGATTTATAAAATGTAGTTAATTCTCCATCATTCTCAGGAGGTGGGTTGCAGGGCATAAAACAAAAGACAACATATTAATTTCTATCTGTATTACTGTATTTGTATAACCATGAGTGTACTTGACATTATAGAATTTCTTCCTGCCAAGGTCCCCAAATTTATAAGACCCCTGGTCTGAATCTTTCAAAGCCTTAATTTCTGCTTCTGGTTGATAAGTCATTTCATGCAAATATGCTAATAGCTTCTTAGGTCATCTTTCCCAGCACATACATTTCTCTTTAAATAACTAGAAAAGCTTCTAGGAAGAAGCAGCTCCTAAGATGGGTAAGATGGGTAAGATTTTGAGGAGGCAAGGAGAGTTGTGCTGAGGGGCCATTCCAAGCTCACAGTGGTAGAAAAGTCAAAGCAAGTTGAGAGGGATGACAAGCGGTCTCGTTTGACCACAGGGCAAAACTGGTCAAAAAGAGTAACAAGTATTTTAGCTAGGAAGAGTCCTGATTCTTATTTAGACCGGAGTCCAGATTCTTCTTTAGACTAGAGTCCCAAACAGGTATCCTGTTTGCTATGTTTGCAGTAAAAACGTGCTTTGCTTGTCATGTGCAATATATATTTTTAATCAAGACTTTCAGTTTCTCTTAAAAGAAGATCTGTCCATATTGGGCCCATGATCCTACTACAGCTGAAGTTGGTGATTAGCTGCCTCCACTTGGTGAGCCATTTATTCTCCAGTTGGCCACAGTCCCCACCATTCCCTATTGTTTCACAACATACCAAAAGGAAAAAAGAAGCTGGGCTTTACTGTCCATTTTTTCTTAGGAGAGAGAATCAGAATCCCCAAGAAGATACATGGTTGTATTATGTTTTGTTCATCCACTGATGGTCATGAAAAAGTTGAATTTTTTGGTACCAGATTCACTTCACTCATTTCTATCACTCTCAGCATCTGAGATCATGACCACTGCTTTAAACAGAGAAAGATGTTTAAAAGGTTTTTGGGGCAGGCGGTGACATAACCAAATCATACCTCAGTTTGGGCATAAGAAGCTACATTGGACAGAAAAGAAGGAAGAGTGCTTGACAGAACAGAATTGGCATGTGACTCTAGTGCCTCAGACTCGAGCTCCCAGGGTCTAAACCAGGCTAGCAGAAGCAGCAATCGACTGGGCAGAAACAGATACAGGGGCGAAGGAGATGGCATTCTGGGGTTTTCATTTTAGCTTCCTGAGGTTTTTATTTTGGTAGGGTCAGAGATTGGAAAACCAGAAGAAGGAACTGGAGTGCTGAGGTGAGTGATGAGCTAGTTTTGGATACATGCTATTACGGATAATGGGCAGATGAGGTGGAAATAGGAGACTAGGGCATAAGGGAGAGAGAACAGGGAGGAACTGGGAATCATTTGCATGCAAAAGGCAGCTGATATCGTGAAAAGGAAGGTCTTTAAGGCTGAGGGACAACATGCAGAAAGAAGAGAAGTCCATGTAAGAACCATGGGAAGAGCTACATTTAAAAATGTCTTAATTTGTTCAGGCTGCTATAAAAATTATCAATTGGGAGGCTTATAAACAACAGAACTTTACTTCTCACAGTCAAGTTCAAGGCTCTGGCCGATTCCCTGTCTGGTGAGGACCTACTTCCTGGCTCACAGACGGCCATCACTCCTTGAATCCTCACGTGGCAAAAGGGGCAAAAGAGATCTCAGGGGTCTGTTTCATAAGGGCACAAATTCCACTCATGAGGATTCCACTCTCATGATCTAATCACCAGCTAAGGGCCCTGCCTCCAAATACCCTTACACTGAGAACTGAGTTTCAACTTGTGAACTCTGGAGGGACACATTCAGTCTACGGCAGGGAGCCACAAGGGAGCAAGCAGAGAAAAGGAGGAAAACCAACAGAACAAAGCAGGATGAGAGGCGGTGACCAGAGAACCTTGAGATTCAAGGACTTGCGTTACAAAGCAGGATGAGAGGCAGGGACCAGAGAACCTTGAGATTCAAGGACTTGCATTGTGAGGACCACTGAATTTAGAGGCACCATGTGGACGATGCCAGATTCAGAGGAGTAAAGGAAAATGCTGAGGAATGACACATATTAATCAATCTATTAAGTAGATTAAAGGCTTAATCAGCAGGGTTTCTGAGGATCAGAAGTCAGGAAGTGAAAAGTAAGTACAGGAACTAAGGGGTCAGAAAGAGTTGTTTTATAAATCACCTCAGTCATTTACTAGAAGTTCTCATAGAGAGTAGACACCCTTCAATTGTCATCAATGACATTCTGAAGTCTGGCATACACCATCAGGTATTTTTTTAATGAGAAAACTTGTTTGGGGCTGGTCATGAATGTGTGACTTCTGTTCTATAAACTCAATAGCCACTTTGACATCAACCACTTGACTTTCCCAAAACACCGTCACACCTCTGTATGACACAGTATAGAGCATCTAGAGTGGAAGTCTTCTGGGGTGTGCTCATCCTACACAGGGATCCTCTTCTCCTGTCAATGTGCACTGCTCTTCTCCCAGTGAACTGCCATTCCCTAATTCCATCTTGTTCTGGAGGAATGGCAGTTTCAAGCAAGGTACAGTCTTCCTACCCACTGCCCCCATTCTTCTACCCAGGCCAAAACGTGAGCAGAAGGCCCAAGACAGTCAATCAGACCTTCTCTCTAGAGTCTTAATCTCAAGCAGAGGAGTGCGAGCACGTATTTCAGCTGGAATTAAGTCATTCACATGATGGCACCTTGAGGACAGCGCTCGGTACCACCTGTGGTTGTTACCCTCAGAGCAGTGCTGTTCCTGTCAGTCCCCAGGTATGACTGCTGTCCCTTAACCATCACTGAAAAACAAACATCACTGTTGTTTAAGTTAGCTGGCATCAGTTTCAGCTGCTTGCTCCCAAATATTCTCACTGCTATGTATCTGTTTAAGAAGACACTACTGGTGAGTTTTACTGATGATATGAAGCTGGAAATCAAGATTAATGACCTGGAGATTTGCATGATAAAGTATGAACAGTATTTGGAACCATACCATGAATATTAACTGCCAACACAAATTCTCCTCAAAATACACTCCTTTCGCCCTGTGGGAGCAGGACCAGTGTCTGTCCTTTGTTGTAACAGTGCTCATCCTTGGAGCAGACCTAGCACATAGGAGATGCCCATTAAATAGGTGAGTGAGGCATCTCACATATTCCTAGGGGGGAGAACACAGGAACACGTGTTCTCTGCCATCATGACAGCCATACAGAGCTTTACATTTTGTTTCTCATAAAACTCCTCCAAAGTGAATAGTGGGCTACTTTCTTTATAGACCGGGAGATTGAAACTGAGCCCCAGGGAACTTTAATGCTTGACTTGGTAACAAAATATAGCAGCTCTAGGGGCCATTCTCATCTTTGGAGAAATTTAAAAGGATCACCTTAGGCTTCCCTGGTGGCTCACATGTTAAAGAATCTGCCTGCAATGCGGGAGACCTGGGCTCAGTCCCTGGGTCAGGAAGATCCCCTGGAAAAGGGAATGGTTACCCACTCCAGTATTCTTGTCTGCAGAATCCCATGGGCAGAGGAGCCTGCGTTACAGACTCATTGGGGTCACAAACAGTCCAGACACAACGGAGCGACTAACACTTTCACTTTTCACTTTCAGGCTTTCTCTCTGTTTGCTGCAGCATCGTGGACAGCCAACATCCATCCACCAAATTCTGCTCACACTTACCAACCTTGCGGCCCTGGACCTTAGGGCTAAAGCTTGGAAACCTCAATGCATGGCTGGGCTGGATTACTGCATGAGTCTGAGAGACAGAGACAGAGAGACACATGCACACACACACAGAATATCTCATCTGCCTTGTCACAGAATGTCTTAAAAGTACATGCGCCTGGCACAGAGAGTAAAACACACCTCAAAAATGATTCTTCCAACAGCAGCCAGGAAAGATCCTTCCTCTCCTGGAAGCCCCTGAGTTAAGACAGCGAATGAATAGATGATATGCCTCTCTTGACAAAGGGGTCTTCTCTTATGAAATGTGTATAAAAGTCCAGATACACATGGACTTTCTTTTATAAATGCTGTCTGTCACTTAGCATCCATCATTTAAAGTCCTCAATCCCAGTGTCTTTAAGAAATCTGTCAATGATGTTTTTTTCTACTCGGTCTTTAAACTCTGCTGTGCAGCAGAACTGCATGAGATTTTGAAAAAAACATGTGGATGCTCAGAACTCACCGCAACTCTTGGGGTCAGGATTCCTAGAGGAGAGAGTTCCACTCCCTACATTTTTGCCCTACTTCCAAGGAAATTCTTAGGTTGAACCAAGTACAAGTGCCACTCAGTAAAAAGGAACCATCTGAGTCCGAGAAGGCAAATACCCGGCACACACAGTACGGCGTGTTCTCCTGCACACAGCAGACATCACTAACTCATCTCTGTACTCTTCCCCACTGAGCCGCGATGTTGCTCATCCACACAACTACTGCTTGATCAGAGTTGGCTCAGGAGAAACTCCTCTTTGTTGGCCCAGGAGGTAACATTTATACATTGTTCTAGCTATCTGGAGATGGGTTGGAACCAATAAGCCCACATCCTGCTGTCTTACTGCAAACATAAGCCTGATCCTGTAACTATATTCTTGACAGATACCATGAGATCTTTTTTTTTAAAAAATTAAGTATTATTGACAAATAAAATTGTTCAAACAAAAATATTTCAGGTGTACAATAAGATGATCTGATACATGTACACATTGTGAAGAAATCCCTGCCATCAAGTTAATGAACACAACCATCATCTCACAGTTACACCTATTTTTTTTTCCTCCCTGAGAATACTTGAGTTCTGCCATCTTAGCAAATTTCATTTATATGTTACAGCATTATCAACTATAGTTACCACATGGCACATTAGATCCTTGCTGGGGACAGAGGGGTGGGGAAGTAGGAGATGTTGGTAAAAGGGTAAAAACTTTCAATTACAAGATGAATATGGGTGCACGTCACCATCTTATTCCAAGCAACCATCATTGCTCACCAAGATAGTTCACTAGCATTCTACCTGATCTCCCAGTTTTGATTATTACCCCCTGTACTATAGTCTCCATACACAGCTGAGGTGAGGGTTTTAAATAACAAACTCTGTTGGTATTTTTACTAGCATGATACTGAATTTATAAACTCATCTATAGAGAACTGACATCTTAATAATCTAAAGGAAGTCATGTCACTCATACACACACAGGGAACACTACTCAATATAAAAGATCTATATAGGGAAAGAATCTTAAAAAGAGTGGCATATGTATAACTAATTCATTTTGATGTATAATGGAAACTAACACAACATTTTTAAATCAAGCATATGCCAATAAAAATTAATAAATCGTTTTTTAAAAAAAGGAAGGCATGTCATGGTCATACTTTGAAACATCAGTCTCTCTTCTTACTTGTTTCCAGAATAATCGTGGCTTCTCAGCAGATGATGTGATCTCTAGTCACCTCTCTAAAATCATCTTGAGTCACTCTTCCCCCTCACTGATCTTGTGGTTTATATATATATATATATATATATATATATATATATATATTCTTCATTTTCACTGAATTATATAGCTAATTTACAACATTATATTACTTTCCAGGTGCACAATCTAGTAATCTGATACTTTTAGATTATACTTCATACAAGGCTATTATAAAATACTGACTGTTATTTCCTGTGCCACATATTGCATCCTTGTAGCTTCTTTAACAACTGGCTGGTTTGTACTTCTTAATCCCCTTCACCTATTTCACCCCTCCGCCCACTGCTCTTCTCTCTGGTAACCAGTAGCTTGTTCTCTGTATTTGTGAGTTTATTTCTGTTTCATTTGTTCATTTGCTTCATTTTTTTTTGGATCCCACATACAAGTGAAAACATACAGTGTTTCTCTTTCTCTGCCTGGCTCATTTCACCAAGAATTACTGTAACACCCTGCAGGTTCGTCTACTATGCCACTGTACATATGTTCATATGCCACATATTCTTCACCCATTTTTCTGTTGGTGAATACTTAGGTTGTTTCCATGTCGACTACTGTAAATAATGCTGTATGAACAATGGGATGCATGGATCTTTTCGAATTAGTGTTTTCATTTTCTTCAGATAAAAGCCCAGGAGTAAAATTGCTGGCTCATGTGGTAGTTCTAGTTTTAATTTTCTGAGGATCCTCCATACTGTTTGCCATAGCAGCTGAATCAATTTACATTCCCAACAACAGTGTAGGAGGGTTTCCTTTTCACATCCTCACCAACTCTTGTTATTTGTTGTCTTTTTGAGAAGAGTCATTCTGACAGGTAGGAGGTGATACTTCATTGTGGTTTTGATTTGCCTTTCTTTCATGATTAATGATGTTAAGCATTGATCTTTTGGGTTTTTTCCCATTTCCTGAACAGCAAGTTTTTCCTCATCCCTGAACCCCTACACTTTCTCTTCCCTCTGTCAGGGATACTTTTAGTCCCTTTTAAGACCTTGATGCTGGGAAAGACTGAAGGCAGGAGGAGAAGGGGATGACAGAAGATGAGACGGTTGGATGGCATCAATGACTCAATGGACATGAGTTTGAGCAAGCTCCGGGAGTTGCTGATGGACAGGGAAGCCTGGCATGCTGCAGTCCATGGGGTCACAAAGAGTTGGACATGACTGAGTGACTGAACTGAACTGAATTTCCATGTTGGTTTCTCTCCATTCTTCCTTGTGTGGAGAATTTACTTCCTCAGAGAGGTGCTCTTGCCCACTCTAAGTAGAGCTCATTACCTCTCACCCATTCCTCTCTATCACATCTATCTGTTCATTTCCTTCCCAGTCATTTCAACAAACCATGATTATTTTGTGCACTCTTTGTTCACTTATTTTTTTAAAAACTGTTTCTCACCCTGAGTTCTAAGCTACACACGAAGACAGGGAGCATTTGTCATTCTCATCAGGTGCCTCCCCAGCACCCAGCATTGGGCTGGGCGTGGAGCAGATTCTCCACACGTATTCATATCATGTCGGGGCTAGGAGTCTGCAACCCTTTCTTTCCTGCTTTGTTGGCTGCTCCCTGTGAGGCTCTGACAACAGGGGTCCCCAAGGAAAAGCTGCAGGGTGGAAGAGCAGCATGGACTTGCCCATTCCTGTTTGCTTCTTTAGGTGGGAGTTGCACCTCAGCAAAACGTCTTCCTCCTGGCTGCAGCAGGGCCTTCTCTCAGCGGCGGCTGAATCCCATGTGAGAGATTTTCATTACTTGCAGAACCAACCTCAGAGACACCAGCATCTCCTCCCTGAGGTCTGGGTACCAGACTGGCAGGGCCCTGTCTCTGAGCTCAGAGACATCATTGTTAGTGCCCAGCAACCTCCTCAGAGGTGTGCCCCTCTTCCTTAAGCTTCTAATTGTGAATAATTCCGATGCATTTTTTTCAAACTCTCATGCAGAACTGCATGGGGGGGAGGAGCGGGTCCTGGCACTGCCCCCAACGTGCATGTGAGTCGGACCTCCTTTTGTCACCCTGCTGGGCCTGTATTTCCTCAAGCAGGGTGACCGCCTCCTGCGTCACTGGTTCTTTTCAACTCTGCCTGTACTTTGGCATCACTTGACAAGCTTTTGGAAAAAATACTGTTATCTGGATTCTGACTCCCAGAGATTCAGATGTAACCAAACCAAGCTGTGGTCTAGACCCTGGCCCTTAAGAAAAAAATTCTCTTGCATTTACTGTAAGCCCAGGGTTGATCAATATTGTGTAGGTCAGGGGTTGAAAAACTATAGCTCATGGGCCAAATCTGGCCTATGGACTATTTTTTAAAAATAGTTTTATTGGAACCCAGACCAAACTTGTTTATTCTCATTTTGTCTACGGGTGCTGTGGTGCTGTGAAGGCAGAGCTGAGTAGCTGCAGCGGAGACCACACAGCCTGCAAAGACTAAGATATTTACTAACTGATCCTTTGCAGAAAAAGTTGCCACCCTCTTAATCTAAAGGTCTGTGTGATCTCTACAAGTTTTCCATCTCTACCATGCTATGGATCCAGGATTCCTATCTGATAATTTAAATAATATGGTCAACTTAGAGAAATGACTTTCAAACTTTTTAGACCACTCCCTAGTGTAGGAAACACAGCTTATAACTGTGGTAGTTTGAATAAATGTGTCTACCAAGTCTTTGGTAGTCTTCCCTTCATGAGATGCAGCCTCATTCTTCGTCTTTTGATTGAGTGTGGGCTGGACTCAGTGACCCAATTCTAAGGAAGAGAACTCAGCAGAAGTAATGATTTGTGACTTTGGAGATTAGGTTATAAGAAGAAAGGCACTGTGGTTTCCATCTTGGTTTCTCTCTCTCTCTCTCTCTCTCTCTCTCTCTCTCTCTGTTGGATTCCTTCAGGGATTAAATTAAATAAATCAGACCAAGCATTTGGCATAGTGTCTGGTACACAGTAAGTGCTCCTTCATAAACTCTATTTTTCATTATAATTCTCAAACAATCCACCTGCCAATGCAGGACACACAGAAGAAATGGGTCTGACCCCTGGGTCGGGCAGATCCCTTGGAGTAGGAAATGGCAATGCCCTCCAGTAGTCTCGCTTGTGAATTCCACAGACAGAGGAACCTGGAGGGCTACAGTCCATGGGGTCACAAAGAATGGGACACGACTGAGAGACCAAGCCCAGCATAGCACACAATTATCATAACTCAGTCCTTGATAGTGACTCACTCTTATAGGGATGATTTTTACATGTTAAAGGAATTGGGTCGCTAATCCTGTGACTCATTCCTATCATTGAAGTGGGAATTCTAGGACTAATGCTATAATCTCTATTTAGTTTTTACCATGCCCCTGGGAATGTACTTGCATTTCAACATGCTCTGTCTCCCTTAAACCTCACTGGAACACTATAAGGACTGTACCCTTAATATCCTCAGTTTATGATTAGGAAAATGGAGCACAGAATTTTTAAGTAATATCCCCAAGGCTACACAGCTAGAATTGTGGGAACGCTTAGTTGATCCCAGAAACTACAGTCTTGTTCACATTATTCCTCTAGGACAAGAGAAAGCAGCTACTCTGGGGAAAAGTTAAAACACCTACTAGTGTTGGTAGGTGGAGGGAGCAGGGTCCAGGAGTGAAAAAGCCCAGTATAGGGGCACAGAGCTGTCCCACTTAAAGGTATAGGGATAAACAGAACACAGATGGAAGCCTATCTCCTGGCCTCTGCCAGAAGACCATGAGACCACTGGGGAGTCTCTCTGAAAAGCCTGACGGCAAAGTGATGCTTAGAAGAGATGCCCTGCTTGTCATCTGATTTTACTGGAAGACATATACAGGTTCATACCTGCAGGCAATGCCTTGGGGCACAGAAGCAGTTCCAGAGAAGGGTGCCTTACAGAATGACAAAGAAGAATGGGATACAGCCTCCTGTTCACCAGCAGAGGGAGGTCTGTTCGTTTATTCACCAAATCATTCATTCATGCAAATATTCAAACGCCTATGACATGCCAAAGACTGGGAGACACAAAATAAATAAAACATGGCCCCTGCCTTTAAGGATCCATGGAGATCAAGGTCCAAGTGACCAGTTACAATGTATGGGCTGAGCCAGATAGAAGGAAGTGCAGCTGGGGCTCAGCTTGAGGATGCTCCCAAGCATGACACAGAGGAGGAAAGGACATGGAGAGACCAGCTGAGCTATATCATCTAGAAATAAATGGCTGCTTGCAGCAATATGGATATAACTAGAGACTATCATACTAAGTGAAATAAGTCAAAAGAGAGACAAATACCATATGATACGGTAAAGCATCCGTCTGCAATGCAGGAGACCCAGGTTCGATCCCTGGGTTGGGAAGATCCTCTGGAGAAAGAAATGGCAGCCCACTCCAGTATTCTTGCCTGGAAAATCCCATGGACGGTGGAGCCTGGTAGGCTACTGTCCACAGGGTCGCAAAGAGTCAGACATGACTGAGTGACTTCACTTCACTTCACTTGACCACTTATATGTGGAATTAAGATATGACACAAATGAACCTATCCCTGAAACAGAATCACACAGAGAACAGACTGCTGGCTGCCAAGGCAGAGGGGTGTTGGGGGAAAGAGGGAATGGGAGGCTGGGGTTAGCAGGTCCAAATCAGTATATATATTATGGATAAACAACAAGGTTCTACTGTATAGCACAGGGAACTATACTCTATGTCATATGATAACTATATTCAATATTCTGTCCTGTGTGTGTGTGTGTATATATATATATACACACACATACATGTAGTCTTTTTAAATATTCTTTTCCATTATGTATGTATCACTGAATCACTCTACTGTATGGCAATAATTAACAAAACATTGCAAATCAACTACAATTTTAAAAAATGAAATAAACGGATTGGTAGTGATAGGCCAGAGAGAAGTGAACACACATGAAAAATATGGGCTTGGGAGTATGTGGTGACTGACTGGATGGAAGTGAAGGAAATGCAGGAGTTACTGGGATGATTTTTAGTCTGTATCTGGCAATCTCTGTCCAAAGGAAATTTCTATGATGATGGAAATGTTTTATCTGCATTGGTCAAGATGGTAGCTGGTAGTTACACATAACTATGGAACACTTAAAATATGATTAGTGCAACTGAGGAGCTAAATGTTTAGATGCTTTTAGTTAATGTATATTCAGATGGCTGGATGGCATCACGGACTCGATGGACATGAGTTTGGGTGGACTCCAGGAGTTGGTGATGGACAGGGAGAACTGGTGTGCTGCAATTCATGGGGTCACAAAGAGTCAGACATGACTGAGAGACTGAACTGAACTGAACTGGAGCACTTTAAATGAATTTTCTCATTTAATTCTCAAAATGAACCCATGCAATAGGTACCACCCTTAGGTCCATTTCACAGGTGAAGAAACAGAAGCACAGGGAAGTGAATCACTGGACCAGAGTGACAGCCAGTAAGTAGAACATGAGCTGAGACATTCTGGCCTCAGAGCTCATGCTCTCAGTCACTCTATGTCAGCATTCTGCTCACACAAACCTTTCTGTAGAGGTAAGCCCCATTTATGTAACAAACATGTGAAAAGCTTGTGAGATTTCTGACAGAAGAATTATTTACAAGGTATGAAGACTGCTTGTTCTTTAAATGAATACATGTGTGAACATCCTGGTTCAACTTTTTGGTAAATGTATAGAACTTGGCTGAGAAAGTTCACACCTCCAACTGAGTGACTCTACTTTATGAATTCTGAAAATGTATTAAACGACTCAAGGGACTCCACACCCTTTTCTACCACGAGTCACTCCTCTCAGTGGGCATGGAGGAGGGTTCTGTAGTTCATTTAAGGGCAATGACTGACATTTTTGACTTCCAAAGTGGGGAATGGACATTAGAGCTCACCGCTGGAGACGGGTGTGCGGAATGAGAAAGCCCTTGGGAACATCCTTCTACAGTCCTCAAAGACTGCTGACATTTGGCCCGTCCCACCAGGAAACTGAAATTGTATTCTTACACCAGTTTTTTTTCTTCAGAAGGATTAATGGCAAGTTGAAGAGAGAAATCTTCGAAGTGACAGACCCCAGGGAGGGAGTCAGAATGAATTACGGAGCTCTAAGACAGATTTGAACTAGCAGCTCCTGGGGTGATGCGGCACAGCTACAGGAGACTGGCAAGCTCATAAAATATGAGATTCCCAAGACGAAAAGCAGGCAAATCACACTGAGATGAAGTGCTAGGTTGCATTTTCCCTGAGTTGCCAAAGGTGAAAATTTGAAAGATGAGGATAGACCCCCACAATGAGCCAGTGCTGGGTATAACAATGTTCAACCCAGTTGACCTGTTCTTACAGCAAAGCACTTCCCTTTGCAAGTCCTCTCATTTAGAACTGGGTGTTCACAACTGAATTCCTGGCAACAGGAGAAGTTTTAGCTAAGCGACACTTGGTGATAATGCTGTAGGTCGTATGTGACTTCATTCACTCATTTTATCCATTTATCGCATACTTATGCCATGTTAGGCAATGTTCTAGGTACTGGTGACACATCACTGAGGATCGAGTAAGTCTCTGCTTACTTGGAGCTAATGTTCTAGTGGGGAGAAAAGCAATAAATGGGAAAACAAAACAAAGGAAACAATTTCAGATCATTATACCTATGTTGCAGAAAATAAAGTAAGATGTTAGGACACCATGGCCTCCTTGTATAGGGATGTTTCTCTTGGCCTGAGTGACAGAGGGTGACTTTGTTCTTTACTCTCAGAGAACATTTCTTTCATGCTCTCTGACTCTGCTCTGCCAATCACTCCTAGTAAATCGTAGCTGTGGAGATGTCTGTCTGTGATACACTCATCTGAGTGTACATTTCACTTTGATTTGACTCATTCTTCTTTCCATTTGACTCATGCATGCTTTAATGATACCTAAGGAAATTAGCTAATATCCACTGGGGTTCTATTTATTTCAACTACTGCTTTCTTTCTTCACTTTTTTAACTCTACCTAAGATACCTCATTTGGTCTTCCTTTCAGAAGGCAGGCTTTCTTTCATCAGTCTGCTCTGAATTTGGACTTAGTGCTAATGATGATGGATTTATTACATGGAAATTCAAGTTATCATCAATGATGAAAGCTGGGGGTTACTGAGGATGATTTCCTCTTGTAATACAAAGCTGATATCAGACAGACATAGCACTCTTGAAATTCTAAAACGGTGCCACCAAATTTCAGAAGGCACAGGAGGATCCAGTATCAAACAGTACATGATTTTTTTTTTTTAACAGAATTTACAGGAGCTCTGTAGATTGACAGCATTTTAATCAATATACAAACTGCAGCTTGGAACTATGCCTTTCCCTTTTCACTGTACCACTTCTGGAAAGCCCAATAGAGGGAAATAACTCCTAAAGGCGTCAGCAAAGTAGAAGCTTCAAGAGAACAGAAAAACCCCAGATAAATTAACCAAGTCCAGCATATCTGCACTTTGATGATGTCTGTGATTTCAGATTGGTATTAAAAATAACCTATAGCAATACTCCTGTAAGACAGAAGAGTGCTCTGTGGCGGGGTGGGGAATGAATAAAATCTGTCCCCTGGGTTGTGTTTCTCTCATTAACCTGATGATCCTGATGATAGATTTTGCAGGATTCTTGCATTATTTGTATCACATGTTCTAAATCTGGAAAGGTAACAGTGGCTGAATGAGGCTGCCTAGGGTTCAGTTCCTCTCTCCCCTGCAAGACAGCATCCTTATTGTTACAGGCAGCTAGGCACTAAGGAATTCTCCTTTGCCCACAAATACCCACCTCCTCTAGTTCACTCTTCTTCCCTTAGTTGCTCCTGATTTCCCAACAGTGAGGCTTAAGAGGGGGCCTGCCTGGCTCCTCTCCAATCTATTCTGCTTTCAACAGAATGTCTGTCTTCACAAGCCATTCTCCCTGTATGTCTGTCCAAATTTTCCCTTATTATAATGACACCAGTCATATTGCATTAGGGACCAGCCTAGTGATTTCATTTTAACTGGATTACCTCTGTAGAGCTTCTATCTTCAAATAAGGTCACATTCACGGAGGGTTAATACTTTCAACATGAGTTTTTGGGGGACATAGCTTATTCCATAACAGGAAATTATGTCACTTTGCATCCATGACAATGAACACAGTGTCTAACAGGTAGTAGGCACTTAATAAACACTTCCTGCATGAAAGGAAAAATCAAAAGCTGACAATGGGCCTTGAAAGAGAAACACTGGACTGGTAATTTTCCATAAAGGAGGGTGATGGGCTAACTATGCTGTCAAATGCATTAACATCTAACCCCATGCGGCTACTGAGCATGGAAATAAGACTAGTCCAGCTGGAGTTGTGCTGTAATGGCAAAGTACATTCCAGATTTCAAAGACTTAATCTAAAAATATATACAAATACCTTCTTAATAATTTTTATATTTATTATACTGATTAAAAATAATGTTGGGCTGTATTAAATAAAATTTAAAATACTATGAAAATAAATTTTACTTATTTTTACTTTTAACATAACTATTAAAATTTTTAAATGATGTATATAGCCTGCATTATATCTGTATTGGACAGGATTGGAGCAGAGAGAAAGCACTGAAGTAGAGAGAAAGGAAAACATAGTCAGGAAATAATAAACAGTAGTAGCAATAACAATAAGAAAAACATTTGTGTGTATTGTTATACATGCATATATATTGCCAGTGTATATATTATGTAGTGTGTATGTGTGTGGATATATATATAAATATATATGTTGAGTACTGTGTATATAAAATCTTAATCTTCATGATCTAATGTGGTGGATGTTATTATTATCTCCATTTCACAGATGAGGAAAGTGAAGGACCTGGAGATCAGGTAACTTGCCCAAGAACGCTATGAGTGGTGATTTAAACCCAGCCACCCTGGCCTCAGAGCCCTCTCCCTTATGGACTGTTTCCTTTTCATGAGAAAGTTCTCTATGGAGAAGGCAAAAGCATTGAAAAGAGCCAAAATCTGAGTTAGGGCATGCAGAATTCCCCCACTGTAAGAAAATTCATCTACCTTCCCTGCCTAACTGGATGCCGCGATGGAGAAACCTGGTTGAGTCCCTGGTGCCCCTGCTATCATTGCCTCCGGGGTTGGATCAATGATGAAACAGAAATCGGAATGTCTGTGGCATCCATAGCAACCGCACAGGATAAAGGTAGGGGCCAGGGTGTAGTAAGTGCTTTTCAACTTTGAGGGCCTGGGAACGGAGCAGAAAGCCAGCGCAGACAGAACAATGAGCTGACAACCTCCCTCTGCCAGGGCTCAGCCGCTGAAGAAAGCCCCGTGGGTTGTGCAGAAAGGAGCTCCAGTGCCAGCACACCTTCCCTTTCACTGTGAAGGCGTTTGAAGGTACTTGCAAGACCTAGCTCAGAGCTTCCAGCTTCTGTGATCCAGCATTTTACAGCTGATACTGGCTTTAATGAGAGAATCTCCAGCTCCTGCTCAAACAGAGGGGTGTGTCCAAGCAGTGGTCTGACAAATCAGGTCACTCCCTCCTCCTCTCTCCCAGTAATAACGGTCCCTCCAGGAAGGGGAACAAAACAAAACTACATTTTTTCAGACTTGAAGTCATTATGAGAGATGTGCTGGAATCCCCACTCACTAACTTCTTTACCCTTGGACCCTGGACAGATTGTTTGCCCCAAACTACAGTTTCCTTATTTGTAGAACTGGGTTTTATTTAATACCATCAGAGGGTTGTTGCTTATGATTAAAGGAGATACTGTATATGAAGCACTTGGCCCAGTAACTCAAGTATTCAGTAACTGTTTGTTTTCCTCCTATGTGCCAAACCTCATGTTATTCATTGTTCCTTAAACACATTCCTCAGGTCCCAGATCAGACCTACTACATTAGAATCTCTGGGGGGCAGCCTGGGAACTTTATTTTCAACATGCTCCCCAATAATTCTGAGAATGACTGCTAAAATTGGAAAACTCAAAGGTTCCATGCTGATTGTCAATAGTGCTAGCTATTACCATACTTCACTTCATAAAAAGCCTCAAGAAGAGAGACTCTCTTTCTCCATAGCCTCACTCCTTATTAGCTCTCCAAAATGCCTAGACTTAATGACTGAATGAACGATTACCTTCTGTGAAGCTTCTAGGTGGTTCTCAATCTTAGTTGCACATTAGAATCAACTGAGCAGGGACAGGGGAAGTTTTTTAAGAAATACCTATATCCGGAGAAAATCAGAATTCAAAAAGATACATGCACCTCTGTATTCACTGCAGCACTATTTACAACAGCCAAGACATGGAAGCAACCAGAATGTCCATCAACAAATGAATGGAGAAAGGAAATGTGCTGCATATATTCAATGGACTGTCTCTCAGCCAGAAAACAGAATGAAATCATGCCATTTGCAGCAACACAGATAGACCAGGAAAGGATCACACTAAGTCCGGAAAGTCAGAGAGAGAAAACAAATATCACTGGGATCACCTATAGGTGTGATCTAAAACCTGATAAAAATGAACTAATGTATAAAACAAAAACAGACTCACAGACTTGGGAAGGGTAAGTAGAAGTTTGGGATTGACATATACACACTGCTACATGTAAAATAGATAATAGACTGAGTGTCTATACTCAGTCACGCTCACTCTTTGAGACCCCATGGACTGTAGCCCATGAGGGTCCTCTGTCCATGGGATATCCTAGGCAGGAATACTAGAGTGGGTTGTGATTTCCTCCTCCAGGGGATCTTCCCAACTGAAGAACTGAACCCGTGTCTCTTGCATTGGCAGGAAGATTCTTTACTACTGAGCCACCTGGAAAGTCCCTACTGTATAGCACAGGTAACTATACTCAGTATTTTAAAATAACCTGTAAGGGAAAAGAATCTTAAAAAAATAGATGTGTATGTATAAATGAATCACTTTGCTATAAACCCAAAACTAACACAACACTGTAAGTCAACTATCCTTAAGTAAGCAAAACAATAATAAAAGAAATAATTAAAAAAGAAAAACTAGCTGATTCACCTTGCTGTACAGCGGAAACTAACACAATATTGTAAAGCAATTATACTCCAATTTAGATACCAATTCCTGTATTCTTCTACTCTTGAGATCAACTGAATTATTAAGACTTTTCAGTGGTGGGGCCTGTGAACAGCTATTTTGTAAGACATATGGAACATAAATGCACAAATCTTAAATGTATAGCTCAATGATATTTTAGGTATAGATAAAAACCATTTAACCACCACCAGATCAAGACATGGAATACTGTCCATCCACCCAGAAAGCTTCTTCATGCCTCTTCTAGTCAGTAACACACCTTATTCTTATTCACTCTCTTTGACAGATTCCAAAAATCTACATACTCACTCATCTAAATGAATGAGAATCACTCATTGAGAATCACTCATCTAAATTCTAGACCACTGGACTTTCCATCTATCCTTTACCATCCCTTTTGCAAGCTTGTCTTTGGGCAATTTCTTTATGAGATGATAGAGAAGAGGAAATAATAGGATGAATCTTAATTATCAGAGCAAATAAAAAACTAAATATTTTCTATCTAGCCCAAGCATATCATTGCTGCCTACTCATGCTTATCGCTTTTTTCAACTCCTGACTTATTTCCTCTGTGCCTATTCCTTCATGCTATTAGGACCCCTCACAGATCACTCCTTTCCTGAGGTTTGTGCTCCTACCAGGAAGCCAGGCTCTGGTTTTAGCTGTAGCAGAAAAGCAAACAAGAAACAAGGGGGAGGTTTTTATTTCTTCTGCGGCACAAACACCTTGGCACAGACTGGTGAGTTCTAGAGACCCCTTCTCACCTTATGTTTTAAAGTTCATACAATAAGATATGCATGATTACCAAGAGAACTAATTATGTTGACATACAGATATCAAAACAATTTGAAATATCATTTTTAATAAATGTGCTTATTTAATAACTCATTAAATAACAAGGTCTAGGAACAAATCTAATATCCACGGTAATTTTGATGGAGTGATGAGTATAAACAGTATTTCAAGGCATCTGCAGCAACTATGAAGATAATATGCAAGCAGATGTTAACATCATTATAGTTGGTTGCCTACATTTATAATTGAATTACCTGCTAAGTTTCAGGTAAAGGCTAGTAAAAATAAACATGTAACTTTTTTCCTCCCTACTGAGTTCATGGATCTCTTGATTGGAATTTATGGACTCCCTTAATGAGTCTCACTAAATTCCCTGAGTGATCCAGTTTCAAATTCTTGTTGTCTTGTGATTTTCTAGATGAGAAGCCATACTTCAGGTGATCAGCTGGGCCAGCTTGGTCATACTACCTACAAGGGAGCTGAGACAAGGTGGGATGAAGTGGCTGTCCAGGGTCACACAGCTGGTCAGAGAGATTGAATTCCAGGTCTTTCCCCATGTCAATCCTCCTTGTTGTTCAGTCACTAAGTTGTGTCCAATACTTCTTCACAACCCCATGGTCCACAGCATGCCAGGCTTCTCTGTCCTCCACTATCATGTCACCCTAGCAGCTTGGAATAACCGGATTGTTCTCTTGGTTTACACCAGCTGTGCAAAGTATTTGTTGTTGTTCAGTTACTCAGTCATGTCTGATTCTTTGTGACCCCATGGATTGAGGCATGCCAGGCTTCCCTGTCCTTCACTATCTCCCGCAGTTTGCTCACTCATGTCCTTTGAGTCGATGATGCCATCCAGTCATTTGCTATTTATTGACTGACTATATTATTTATTCATAGTATTGCTTTAGAGTCTAAGAGCTATATTCTATTCATACCTAATATTTCCTTATTATAACTTAAAGTCTAAGACCAAGGGATTCAGTCTTCTTTTGTGACCTCAATAACCCCATAGTGGATGCTTAATTCCAAGGGGAAAAAAAAAAATCCCCCACATATTCCTGAGCTGCAGCTTTTCAGTCCTCCTAAAATATCTAAAAATATAGTGACAAAATGGGATGACATTATCATTTGATGAAACTTTAAAATGTATTTCAGACATCTATTTCAGAAGATACACTTTATTCTTTAACAAATGTAAACACTTTTGATTGTATGATTAAGTCAAAATTTTAAACTATTATTCAGTTGATGGCATTTTGGTTGTTTCTAATTTTAGCTATTAAAAACAACGTATATTCATGTATATAATTATTTCTCCCATATGTGAATGCTCTGTACGGTTTATTACTACAAGTGATTATTGGATCAAATAGTATTTAATGACAGATACATCCTTTTTGTCCTCTAGAAAGGCTGTGCCAGTTTATATTCCTAAAAGCAAGATGCAAGAGTAGCAGCTCCACCACGTCCTTGGTAACACTAGGCATTGCTAGTTTTTCTCAGAGAAGGCAATGGCACCCCACTCCAGTACTCTTGCCTGGAAAATCCCATGGATGGAGGAGCCTGGTGGGCTGCAGTCCATGGGGTCGCTGGGAGTTGGACACGACTGAGCGACTGCACTTTCACTTTTCACTTTCATGCATTAGAGAAGGAAATGGCAGCCCACTCCAGTGTTCTTGCCTGGAGAATCCCAGGGATGGGGAGCCTGGTGAGCTGCCGTCTATGGGGTCGCACAGAGTCGGACACGACTGAAGAGACTTAGCAGCAGCAGCAGCAGCGGTTTTTCTATTTCACTGCTGCCAATATTTTAGATGAAAATTCAGACACTGCTATTAAATATGCATTTCTTTGCTTATGAGCAATATTGAAACCTTTTTTATATGCTTATTGTATATTGTATGTATTTGGTGATTGTGCCCTTTGCTCATTTTACCATTTGGGTTATTACAGACATTTCTTAGATGATAAATGAAAATGGAAGACTTGTTGCTCACCTCTGAATTTCATTTTACCAATCTGCGTCCTTAACTTAATTAGTTAAGAGCTGAATCATTCCTATTTATACAAAATATGAACAGTCAAAAATCCTTCTGGAATTGAAGGTAGGGTTATAAATAAAAGACACTTTACAAAATACATAAACTATGGTTTTACAAACTTGCCTCAATTCTTTTCTTTGACTTTACTGTAGATGTTTGGCCCTCTCTATCGCCCTGAGTCTATCTCCTTGACAAATGATCAGAAATTGTGCTCTATAGCAGTCTCTGACATGATTCCCAATCATTCACCAGTGTTTCATACCAGGAGGAGGAACTGGCCAGAAAGGTTAAGACTCAAGGTCATAAAGTTAATGGATGTAAAGGAGCCAACATTAAGCCAGGCCAGTTCTGAGAGTTCTAGAGTTACAATGCCAGGACCTCTCCTAGTGAAAGAATTTCTAATAATCCTGTAGTCTTGCATCACAGCTGAATTGTTGCACGTTTTCTCTTTTAAAGTGTAAAAATAACACTGTTCACCACTGACTGAGCTTATATCAGTGCCAGACACTGTGAATTTTATATGTTATCTTCTTCAATCCTCATTAAAAGTTTACAAGGTAATGTGATGGGCATTTGTTTCCTGGTTTTTTTCACTATACACACTGACCCTCTTTCTCCTGGTAAAGGACAATCTCCTCGGAGGCGGAGGTGGGGGAATTATCTCTTCCTCACTGTTTGGTCATGGTGGGACCTGACAATTATAGAGTCTTGTCAAGGAAGGATATTGTGACCCAACCCTGACCAGTACTATTCTCCAGGGTCTTATGGTCTAATCTCTCTGTTGGAGCGGATTCTCCTCAAGGGTTGTGACCTGAGGGGACTTTTCAGTAGGTCCTACTACTTAGATCCTTTAAGTCGCCTGGCTTTCTGCCTCTTCTGAACCTAGTTTATGGCTATTTCTTTGACTCTCTGTAATCTACATTTACTTCCAATACCTTCACCTTTGGCTAAATCAACCAGAGTGTTTGTGTATCTTCATTGTATAGATGGGGTATCTGAGGCCCATCCAAGTAGTAAATTAAGAAGCTGGGGACTATCAAATCCTGTTCTATACCAAAAAGCTCTTCGACACTGATACGTACTCAAGGTCACAGTTAGTTGCTACAGAGGAAAAGCAAGCAAAGCAAAGAAACTCTAAGTTTCTGTTAACTTCTATGTTACAAAGTATAGTAGCTGAATTTAAAAATCCTACTCATAAGGAAGGAATTGCATCTGTGATTGGTTCAGTTATGTCTGACTCTTTGTGACCCCATGGACTGTAGCCTTCCAGGCTCCTCTGTCCATGGGATTCTTCAGGCAAGAATACTGGAGTGGGTAGCCATTCCCTTCTCCAGGAGATCTTCCCATCCAGAGTCTCCTGCATTACAAGCAGATTCTTTATCATCTGAGCCACCAGGGAAGCCCATATAGAGTATTTAATAGCTTAACATAGGTTTAACTAATTGCCCATTTTGCTCGGTTTTGCTACCCTATACTACCCATGAGACAGGAGGAAAGGAGGCAGGGTACAACCTTTAAAAGAATGACACAGACTTTGGGAACATGACATATTTAGAACCAACAAGGCCCAAGATGGCAGGTCTGACTTTAAGTAGACCTTATACCTCATTATATCTGAGGGTATAAATGGCAACCCACTCCAGTATTCTTGCCTGGAAAATCCCACAGACAGAGGAGACTAGCAGGCTACAATCCATGAGGTCATAAAGTGTTGGAACCAACTCAGTGACTAAGCACATAAGAAGAATAATCTCAATAATCTAAGAGTAGAGGACAAGGTGGAACAGAGATGAAACAAAGATGACCATAACTCATGTGTGACAGGTGATAAAAGTTGCATGATAGCTTCATGGGAGCTCCTTATATTATTCCTACTTTAGCACATGTGAGAGATTTTCCATAGTAAAAAATTAAATGAAAGGGGTAAAATGCATTTCTTAAGTTAGGTGCAGGTGTTCATTTTATTATTCTTTACATATTACATATAATTCTTTGCATGTATGATAGATTTGTGTCATGAAATTAATTTTTTTTGTTTTGTTTATCCAATGCCTGCAATATTTATTAGGCTCTGAATGTCATTTCTATTCAGCTGTTGGGTCTTGGACAAGTTACCTTAACTTTCTCTATATCTCAATCTTCTCACCTTTAAAATCAAGATAATGGTAAAACACACCTTATAGCATTTTGTGTGAATATTACATCGACAATCTCTAAAGAGTACTTAGCCTGGAGCCTGAGATATTATAAAAACTGAGTGTTAACTTGAACTATTATAATTATTAGTACTATACAGAATTTTTGAGGTTTTTATTCATTCAACACTCACTGAATGCATATTGTGTTTCTGATATTTTGGTGAGCTTGTTTTTCCTCCTTAGAATAGTGTAAAGAAAAGGAATTTGATAAATATGGGAATTAAGCATTAAATTACGTTCATTTAAGTCACAAAAGACATCATACCCGTGCTATATTCCAGTAAAAAACAGTTTTCCTATTATGAAATGTTAAGAATCCATGCCTCATACTAACACATGCACATTTAATACAAATGCTACCTGAAGATAGATATGATCTTTTAAAATGAAATATTAAGACACTTGCTAAGTAACTTAAAATTCAGTGTAGCATTTAGAATACTATCAGACTATGCAAATTCATATGTATTTCTTGTTTATAAATGAGAAAACAACATACCACAATGCACAGAACAACATTATAATTTATACTATTGTAAATCTAAATCCATAGGATAATTTCTGGAAAAATCCAGAAAGCTTAGGATCCAGGTCTCTGAATGATAGCTTTTAAAATGTAAGCCAGACCTTTATGCAAACTTGGAACATTCTGTATCATTTGCCTGCTACATAGTCTGACAGATCACAGCACTTTGCCATTTTCTGAAGGTGGCATTACATTAGATGTCATTATATTAGATACTGTCACCCAAACAAGAAGACTTTACTGCTATTTTCTACCATGTGTCTATCTCAAAACCAAACCTTTATCAATGACAGAACTGGGGCAGGAAGATGACAGGATCTTAATCTTTCACATCAGACTTAACGGGTTATCAGTATAATTAGCTGAAGAGTATATTGGTCCTTCATCACCTGCTTGCTTGACTAACTTCTATCATGTAGCTTGATTGGTTGTTTGACTGAATTACAGGGTATTTTGGACACAGTCAAAGCCTCACAGAGTCTGAAAATCTAGTCTTCATGGACCAAATGATCCTATTTTTCTAATCTCCTGGTGGCATAAATTTAGATTCTAGAAATATAAATGGCTCACCAGGCCAACTCCAAGCAGGCAAAGATAATTAAAAGATCAGTGAAATGCACAGGGTAGGCATCCAAGCTGGCCCTTCAATCTTAGGTTGTTTCAGAATTTCTCAGTGGCAGGGCAAATTCATTCTTCCATAAATGGCCATAGAAAGTCTGCCCTTTGGTATCTGCCATTCATTCCCCTCTTTTTCTATAGACCCATTACACTGAAGACTAGACAGACAAAACAATCAATGAAGATTGTTTTGTCTTCAAAACAATAGAAACAATCAATTACTTGTCCATCACAAACCACAATGAGACTGGATATGCTAGAGCTCAATATAAAATCTCACATGTTGTCAAGGTAAACATACTATTTGTTGAATGAAAGAAAAGAGAAATGTCAGATGTTCTGGTAATGATGCACATTAGTTTTGTGGTATTTGGTATTGATTACAGAACTGAATACCTTAACTGTATCTCCATACATATGTGCATGCCTCCTGAACATGCCCACTTAAGATACCTAAAAGAAGTATCAAAGTTAACTTGCACGGAAGAGGAACTCTGGTTTCAACTACCCCCGAACGTGCTCTTTTCTCACCTCTAACAGTAACACCTACATCCATCCCACTGCTTATATTTGGAAACTCAGCAATCATCCTCTTTTCCCTCACATCCCATATTAGGTCTAGGTGTAATTCTTTCTGGCCTTGTATCTGTTCTTCTTGCTGAACCTGACAGCTTCTCAGTATCTCCCAACTACCCTCACTGCTTACTTGACTGTGGCTCAGGGTCCCTCCTGTCTCCCCATGTCCATATTTGCTCATCCTCTGACTTAGTTTCCACAAAATAGCCAGTGTTCTCAAGGTATAAATGAAATCTTATCACAGCTCTGCTTAAAATTCACCAATGGTATCCTGTGGGTCAGGAAGCAACAGTTAGAACTGGACATGGAACAACAGACTGGTTCCAAATAGGAAAAGGAGTTCATCAAGGCTGTATATTGTCACCCTGTTTATTTAACTTATATGCAGAGTACATCATGAGAAATGCTGGACTGGAAGAAACACAAACTGGAATCAAGATTGCCGGGAAAAATATCAATAACCTCAGATATGCAGATGACACCACCCTTATGGCAGAAAGTGAAGAGGAACTCAAAAGCCTCTTGATGAAAGTGAAAGTGGAGAGTGAAAAAGTTGGCTTAAAGCTCAACATTCAGAAAATGAAGATCATGGCATCCGGTCCCACCACTTCATGGGAAATAGATGGGGAAACAGTGGCAACAGTGTCAGACTTTATTTTTCTAGGCTCCAAAATCACTTACAGATGGTGACTGCAGCCGTGAAATTAAAAGACGCTTACTCCTTGGAAGGAAAGTTATGACCAACCTAGATAGCATATTCAAAAGCAGAGACATTACTTTGCCAACAAAGGTCTGTCTAGTCAAGGCTATGGTTTTTCCTGTGGTGATGTGAGAGTTGGACTGTGAAGAAAGCTGAGCACCGAAGAATTGATGCTTTTGAACTGTGGTGTTGGAGAAGACTCTTGAGAGTCCCTTGGACTGCAAGAAGATCCAGCCAGTCCATCCTAAAGAAGACCAGTCCTGGGTGTTCATTGGAAGGACTGATGCTAAAGCTGAAACTCCAGTACTTTGGCCACCTCATGCGAAGAGTTGACTCATTGGAAAAGACTCTGATGCTGGGAGGGATTGGGGGCAGGAGGAGAAGGGGACGACAGAGGATGAGATGGCTGGATGGCATCACTGACTCGATGGACGTGAGTCTGAGTGAACTCCGGGAGTTGGTGATGGACAGGGAGGCCTGGCATGCTGCGATTCATGGGGTTGCAAAGAGTCAAACACGACTGAGCGACTGATCTGATCTGATCTGATCCTGTTGCGGATAAAATACAATCCAAACTCATGACCATAGACTACTAGGCCCCACAAGGTCTGGGTCTTGCCCGTCTCTCTGATATCATTTCCCACCAGCTGCCTCTCTGTTTTCTGTGCTCCTACAACACCCTATACTCATTTTCTCATTGCCGTTCCCTTCACCTGGAGACTTGTTTCTACACAGCTCACGGCTAAATCACTCTCATGATTGAGTTCTTGGGCCAAATGTCACCTCTCAGAGTGACTTCTTCTCCTGGCCACTTCAGATAACAAAACCGTTCCTCCCCTACCTGACACTCCATCCCATAGTCTTCTTTCATCTTATTCATAACACTTACTTCCATCTGCAATTATTTCACTGAATTATTTACATGTTTATTGTCCATCTTCTTTCACCAGAATGAAAGCACCATAGAACTAAAAATACATCTGACCTGTTCACATCTGTCACAGTCCCAGCTCTAGCACAGCATCTGGCCCATTGCAGCTTCTCAACAAATGACGGCTGTGCTCATGAAAAAAAAAAACATTAATGCATTTTAAAAAACCCATCCATTTAAATGTCTGATGGCCCACTATAAACTGACAACTTTTCTCTGAGGGCGCAAGGGTTACACAATCTCTACCCTTATAGCTTTTTTAAACTGTATCTTTCAACTCAAAAGGAAATGACCACACAGCTTGCTGTTCTTCTGTGCAAGTTTGAAGGGCAACAGCCAGGCGCTGTCTCTCTCCTCTACCCATGAGCTTGGCCAGGTGAAATTCCTAGAATGCTAGCTTGAGAATCCTGGATGCTTCCAAGCTGAGTAACTGTTGCTCTATTCTTCACATCTATGTAAAGATATAGATGTGAGACTGGGTGGGCTCAGCGAGTAATAATAGTTTTGGCAGGAGATCTGGCAATGCTAATCCTCTACGGCTAAGGAGCTGACACAACAACCCTCCCCCTCTGGCAGACTGAGTGCAACCCACATTTCCAGAAGGGAACAGCCTATTGTCAGATGCATTAGGAATTCTTTGCTCTCTGCAGGCAGTTGCACTGCTCTGACGCTATGTCATTTCCTTCCCGGAGTCTGTGGGAGGCATCCCTGAGTGTGAGAAGTACAAACAAAGGGACACTTCAGCTATATAGAAGGTAGCTTCAGTTTACAGAGAGAGGCTCCAGGATTCCGGTTTGCAGAGAGAGGCTCGGAGTATTTGCCTTAAAATGCTGCATGTACAGGTGATCTGTGATTTCAGAATGTTGCTGCTGAGGGAAAGGAATCAGGGCCCTTCCAAAAACAAGGCTTTTTGGTAAGTTCAGAGGTCATGGGAGTGTTGTCTCTGGGTTCTTATGTCAACTCCTTGAATTAAGTGCTTCAAAGGCTCATGGTGGAGATAAAAGAATCAGATCCTAAGCAGACTTTGGGGTCTGCACGGCCTGGCTCCTGCCTGCCCCTCCAGCCCCACCAGCCACCACGCCTCTGCCCTGCTCTCTCCCACACACCTGCTTTCAATCCCTCGCAGTTTTAGTCCCTCTCCTGGCACAAGGCCTTTGCATATACTGTTCCTCGTGTCCTACACTTTTCTCACTCATCCTCTATTCACTTAGTGCATGTTACTTATCCTTTACATGTCAAACTCAAAGATCAGTTAAGACTAGCTACCCCGACCTCCTACTCTACATCAGATACCCCCACAGAGACCCGTTTCTTTTCTTTAGAGTTTGTTGTTGCTGTTGTTGCTCTTGTTCAGCCGTGTTTGACTCTGCAACCCCATGCATAGTAGCACACCAGGCTTCTCTCTCCTCCATTGTCTCCCAGAGTCTGCACAAATCCATGTCCATTGAGTCGGTGGTGCTATCTAACCATCTCATCTTCTACTGTCCCCTTCTCCTTTTGCCTTCAATCTTTCCCAGCATTGAGTTTTTATCTCAATTTAAAACTACAAACTCATTGGCGAGATCTTGAATCTTGGTTTACCCCAAAGGTCTGTAGAGCACACAGGTACAAGGTTTTGTGTTTATCATTATACACCTGGTGCCTAGCACAGTGCCCACCTTCAGCAAGTATTCTGTTAAGTATAATTGGGCAAACTGTAAATAAGGGCGATACTTTCCTGGAAAATACACATCCTGAAAAATACAGCCATTGCCAAAATAAAAAAAAGTTCATCCCCCCATTATGCTAAAGGTCTAAGTTGCTTATTTGTCCTTTGAGCAAAATCTATCCACTCCCTACCTAAGCTAACACGGCAGGAGTAAACTTGCTATAACTTGAGGGTCTGGGCGGGCTTATGTGACTAGTTTTGGCCTGTGAGTTGTGAGCCCATGTGCTGTGTGTCCTTTCTAGGTTAGAGCAAGAGCCATCAGAGTTTTCTGGATCAAAGAGTAGTCATCATGATCAGAGCTCCCCTGCCTACCTATAAGTAGATGTGTAACATAAAAAAACAACAAAAAAATAAGCCCTCATCTTTGAAGCCACCGAGATTTGGGGGCTGTTTGTTACTGCAGCCCAATGTAGCTTATCCTGACTGATGTATGAGTTGAATCCAAACTTCCTTGCTTAAAAAAGTAACATGAAGAATAATGACAGTAAAAATGATGAGCATTTCCTGAAAAGTTACCATGTGCCAGGATTGGTTTTATACATTTCAGAGGAAGAATCGCATATCAGTCTCACAAAAAATGGTATAAAGGCAGTAATTTTTTTAATTCTCAGTTTAAGATGCAGAAATTAAACTTGGAGAGGTCAGGACATTATGCAGACTCAGTGTCCTTGTGAGAGGTGGAGCCTGACTCCAAAACCCATGAGTGAGGGGCCTTCCTAGCTTAGGCAGAACCAACCGTGCCTAAGATTTATCCAGCACACGCTTTCACCTCAGCATTAATGACACCTGGGGCTGGTAATGCTCTGTGGTAGGGGCTGTCATGGGGATGTTTAGCACCATCACGACCTTTAGCCTCTACCTGAGTCCTGTATCACCGCTCCCCTAGCTGAACCCCAAATGCCTCCAAATACTGAAAAATATATGGCAGGGGGAAGAGATGTTCAAACTGTCCCCAGCTGAGAACCACTGTGTGAGCAGCTAATTTCATTCAGTGCTGAGAACCTTAACATAGGATTAAGCTCAGGGATGATGCTGGCAAGACAGAGGAGGCTGGGGCCTTCAGGGAGCTTCCAGTTTTGAGAAAAGAGCCAGATGTTAACCACACATTCTGTGAACAATTCCTTGGAGAAAGTGCTACCAAAGAACGTTCAAAGCCTTCAACTGGGATGAAAAATGTTCTTCCATCTGACTGCAAAGAGTCCATTCAGAGTGACAGATTTTTATCATGAGGAGATATTAGAGGTCTCCAATGAATGCCTGTAGATTCTGCTGAACCCAACTGTGACCAGGCTCTAATTCACCTTAAACTGTAAGGTTTCTCTGGCTCAAGAGACCCTGATACCAACCTTAAGACTGGCAGACAGGTGGAGAAAAAGGGACCCAGCATGTACAGACCCTCTTCAGCAGCATAGGGTGAGGGGCTCACCCCCACCATCTGAATATACATGAGCTCGACTCCACTAGGCCTTTTAACTGTCAAGTGGCTGTCAGAAGGGTTCAGTGGGTCTGGGGATAATGTACTTGTATGTTTATCAGGCCAAACAGAAAAAGCATCCACTGAGACTGAGGGATAGGGAAAATGTATTCCTCTAAAAATAAACTTGATTTTAATATCAAACTGGGTCAGTTTGGCTTGGGAATTACTGGGGAGTGAAGCTGAGCTGCTCCGGAGATGAAGTGGAACCCTCGCTAATTTAATTTGCATATGCTGCTTAAAATGCAAGAAGCCTGCTGCTGGACTGGCAGCACCCTTTCTGGCCTCTGCAAGCTCTGTCTGAGAGGCACAGCAGGCACTCCTGTCTCGGAGAAGGGTGGGGGTCACTGAGGTGCCACAGGCAGCCTTCTTCCCAGGGCCATGAGTCCAGGGCAGGGAAGAGGAGGGGGACCAGGTAGAGGGCATCACAGGTCAGGCGGCCTCACTTGGGTCCTGCTGTGTCCAGGGGAACCCTGCCTGCGGTTTTCTGGTGACAGGGGAGGAAAGTCAACTGTTTCCCTGCATGCACTTCACCTTGATGTGTGTGTGCTCAGGGTATGGCCAGGAGCTCCAGTGGAACAGGGATGCCAGAGAAGTAAGGGCCTCTGCACAGGACTTCACATCAGTTCTTCCTCCCCCAGCTCCACTCACAGGCAAGGAGAAACCACAGACTCTTTGGAGACTCTTACTCTCTGCCTCCTTGACTTCTTCCCCATCCACTTGTCTATGGCTTATTTCATTTGCTCTGAAATGTGCCTCTTCCTTTCCCTAAGAACTCGTCAACTCTCACCTGGGCACCACTGTCAAACTGTCTAACTTTGTAGTTCCTAGATTTTGGAACTTCATGGACTAGGAATCATAATTTAAAAAACAGACTAAGGCACAGATATACATTTTGTCAAGTAAGGACATTAAAAAAAAGTCCCTACCATCTACTATAGTACTACGAATGTTATTTCACAAACAAAAGGCATTTTGACATCAAAAAGGTAGAAAAAACAGTAGTCTCTGAATAGTAAGGGATTCTCAAGAAAGCACAGGGCTTCCCAGGTGTCTCAGTGATAAAGAATCCATCTGCCAAGGCAGGAGATGTGGGCTCAGTCCCTGGGTTGGGAAGATCCCCCAGAGAAGCAAACGGCAACCCACTCCAGTATTCTTGTCTGGGAAATAACATGCACAGAGAAGCCTGGTACAGTCCACAGGGTTGCAAAGCTGGACATGACTGAGCATGCACAAAAGAAAGTACAAATAGAACAGTGGAATTCTCACCTACATGGTCACATACGCAGCACAACATAGTCTTTACTTTCCTTATTTCTCAATGGATCAGTGAAAATTCTGGCAAGAACTGTCACCAATTCAAAGGCCCACCTGTGGGCAACAGCATCCTAATTTATTTCCCTGACTGATTTCTCTCTGTCATGAATCCTCTCCAGGAGACCTCCAAAACACACCTTCCTAAAAGGCAAATCTCATCATACATCCCCACAGCTGAACACCTGCAACGACCCCTCAACTATCTTCAGGAGCACACAGGGTCAGGGGAGTATAGAGAAGTTCAGTCACTCTTCTAACACACAGCACGCTCCTGACTGGGCCCAGGATACATGACCATCGCCACTGCAATGAGACAGTAGACTGCATGTGCACCTACATGGCTGGCTGCCTGTCCTCCAGGCCAGCTGGAAGCCTTCATCTGTCTGGCTTTCCTCCCTTCTCGTGGACTGCCAATATCTGAATTCCTCATCCTGTCCTCAACACCCCACCTGTACTTCTCCATCTTGCTTCCTTTATTCCAAATTTAAATTCTAACAGAACTGTCCTCGATGATGGAAACATTCCATATTTGCACTTAGATGAAGAGCTGACTCATTTGAAAAGACCCTGATGTTGGGAAAGATTGAGGGCACAAGAAGGGGATGACAGAGGATAAGATGGTTGGATGGCATCACTGACTTGATGGACATGGATTTGGGTGGACTCCAGGAGTTGGTGATGGATGGGAAGCCTGGTGTGCTGCGGTTCAGGGGTTGCAGAGTCAGACATGACTGAGTGACTAACCTGAACTGATAGCTGAGAGCCCCATGTGACTAGTGAGCATTTGAAATGGGGCTACCATAAACAAGGAACTAAATTTTTATTTTTACTAAATTCTAATCAACTTAATGCAAAATCACTGCAGATGGTGATTGCAGCCATGAAATTAACAGACCCTTACTCCTTGGAAGGAAAGTTATGACCAACCTAGATAGCATATTCAAAAGCAGAGACATTACTTTGCCAACAAAGGTCCATCTAGTCAAGGCTATGGTTTTTCCAGTGTCGTGTATGGATGTGAGAGTTGGGCTGTGAAGAAAGCTGAGCACCGAAGAACTGATGCTTCTGAACTGTGGTGTTGGAGAAGACTCTTGAGAGTCCCTTGGACTGCAAGGAGATCCAACCAGTCCATTCTGAAGGAGATCAGCCCTGGGATTTTTTTGGAAGGAATGATGCTAAAGCTGAAACTCCAGTACTTTGGCCACCTGATGCGAAGAGTTGACTCATTGGAAAAGACTCTGATGCTGGGAGGGATTGGGGGCAGGAGGAGAAGGGGACGACAGAGGATGAGATGGCGGGATGGCATCACTGACTCGATGGACATGAGTCTGAGTGAACTCCAGGAGTTGGTGATGGACAGGGAGGCCTGGCGTGCTGTGATTCATGGGGTCACAAAGAGTTGGACACTACTGAGTGACTGAACTGAAATGAATTAACTTAAATTAGCAACCTGTGACTAGTGGCTACTGCCCTGGACAATGCAGGTCTAGACCTTGCTCAGAGATAACAATAACCTGGAACCCTGGTAAATTCTTCCATAAATGTTCAAAGGGAAAGTAAAGTGTAGCAGAGCCAGATCCACTGGGTTTGAACCCAAACTCTAGCACTAATTAGCTATGGGGCCTTGGACAAGTTTTAACAACTCTGTGTCTCCATTTCCTCAACTGTGAAACAGGGATGAGAACAGTACCCACCTCCTAGGGCTGGGTGATGATTAAATGAGTTAGTACATGCAAAACGCTCCACCACCACCTGACATACAGAAAGCAGTGGTATGTTCGTCAATATTGTTAGTCAGTTTACACTGCATGTAAGGCCTTGGGATCAAGTCTGGACTAGTTGCTAAAGACAGGACACTAGTCCCTGCTCCTAAATTGATGCTCTGGAGGTGTCATGCTCCATACACAGACTGCTGGAATCTCAGCCGCAGCAGAAGAGCTGCTCTACAGGACCTCACATGATACAGGAACACACATGCCTAGCAGGAGAATTTATCACCACTCCCCATATGAAAGAGAAGTTAGCATCTCTCAGGAAGGATGATACTCTCAGGAAGGATGATACTCCAACATAGGGCTCAGAAGGACTGGAGTGGGAGAGAAACAGGCTGAGGGAGGAGCTGTGTGGGTATTTTAAAGCTCCATCCTTAGATAACTGAAGGATGCTGCTGGACTGTGACTGTCCGCAGCTACTGCTGGTGACTCTGGCCTGGCCTGGATCCACCCTGGTAGGGGGACAGCAAAGGAAATGGCCACTTCAGGCTCACAGAGGGGCTTTTAAAATCATTCGCTTGGAAGAGTAATTCCACCAATTTCCTTCATAGTGCTTCACAGCATAAGTAATGCATTTATACCTCTTTATGCAAACTGAAGCTCTTGACTTTCCTATATTCAAATTTGAAATAAAACTCTGGTTCTAGACGAAATGAAAGAGTCGTGCCCCTCAGACTCAACAAAAACAATCCTTGGGGAATCCCAGTAGATTGGACCTTAGCTACAAATACCAAAGGGATAGAGTATTTGCCTACTGCTAGCAGGAATATTGACCTGGCCTGCACAGGAAGAGAGACAGAATTATCTTATGGCATGAGATACACTCTATTAGGAAGGCTAGTTTTCTTTATCCTTAATAACAGGGACCCAAGATTATTCAGTTTCTAGTCATACTGCGGATGTACAATATCTTCAAGCGACTTATTAACTGTATTGATCAATGGCTAGGAAGAAATAAAACAGAATTTTGGCAAAAGAAAGTAAAAACAATATTCAGCTCAAGGTAATTAACCCTTCTGCTCCCTTTATATTTTTGCCACCAACCAAATCAAAAGAGAATCAAAATTCTCTTTTTTTAATAATATCACAGTAAGATCAGAAGACCCATCCACCAGAGAGTTAAGTTCTTGCTCTATTTTTGGTTTTATCTGGTATGCACAGGGATGTGGGAGAGTTACACAGAATTATACACATTTTAACAGGCAACTCTTTTTTAAAAAGTCATTGCTTTAAGATGACATAGATAAGGCCTATTTGTGGGTGAAAATGTGAAGCACCCAGATTCTCTCACATTCCTGGTAGCAGTTTCCTGGTAGAACTACCCTGGAAAACGGTCTGACAACACCTACTGAGGAAGAACATCTGAATATGTATCCAGTTGGCCCACCGTATCCATGGTTCTGCATCTGTGGATTCAACCAACCAGAAGCAGAACCTGCAGGACCTTGGGCAAACCATGAAACTGGAGCATCCAGGGATTTTGGCATCTGCAGGGGATCCTGGAATTAGTACCCCACGGATATTGAAGGATGAATATGTCTATATGCCTCATGATTCAGAATTCTATTCCTAAGTATGTATCAAAAAGTGGATTCTAACATCCATCAAATACATGATGAAGAGTATTCAGAACAGTTTTCTCCACAGTAGTCTTCTCCACCAAACTGAAACTAAGTCAAAAATGCTTTTTATTCCACTGAAAAAATTGTTCCCAACTTAAATAGAAGAGTCTTTCTTAAAACTAACACTCATCTCACTTTTTCCTTAAATAAATTCATTTAAATTCTTTGAAAGATACTAAGAGTCATGTCTCAGCTTTTCATTTTTCTACTACATCCTCACATCCTCATTTCTTTACCTTTCTCTCCTAATAATAATTATTACCAAAGATCTTTAATAGCCCCCTTACATACGGCATTGAAAACTGGAGTTTGAACTCGAAGGAACCTTTTGACCCAGTGTCATTTCATATCCAAATCTCAAGATTCTCTCAATGATAAGATCTTGAGTAATGGCTGAGTTAACTCATTGTGAAGGCTGCTTGGGAACGTCTGAATATTTTTGTTTAGATAGGATGAATTTAGTAATTCTCAGGTAAACTCTTTGGACCAAGGGGAAAAGAAAATGAAATCAATCTCTTGTCTTTTATCCCCCTTTCTCTTAGAAATAAATTTTATAAGCTTGTGCTAGGGGCATGAAAGTCACTAGAAAGAGATGCATGTGTTGGTTTAAAATGTTAAGCAACTTCACACATCTGCTAGAATGGGTAAAAACTTGAAATTTGGAATCAAATCTGGAATCCCACCAAAAAACTGCTAGTTTATTTCTCCCAGCTTGAGTTTCCTTGTCTCCAAAAATGGTAATACTGGAAAATTTCTTCCTCCCCAAAACTTATATACTCTATAAGCTCTTGGTGATTAATGATATACATTATATACCAAAGATTCAGAAATATCTATGTACTACCATAATTTATTAATCTATTAAAGCTTATTTAAAGCAAAAACATGGTAATATTAAAAGTACCTATCTGCATAAGACAATGCATACTTATAACCGCCCCAAGCATACATGGTAGTCATTGTTATCTGTACTAGCTTTTGTAATTAATCCTCTGGCCTTAGCATCTAGGACCTAGAGACACTAGGTGGATTCCAGTTGGGCTGGTTACAGCATCCTCAAGTATCCATATTGCTGAGTCCACTGCCTGACTTGGTATAGTTTTCTCAGGACTGAAGCTGATGTGGGGCTCAGTGCCGTCTCTGAGTAACTGGAATCATTCTATTTGTTTCTCTGAGCATGATCACCTCATGATGGGGTGACTGGATGGCTCTCTTCCAAATGTTCAAGGTCGGTGGGATTCCTTAAGAAAAGTGCTCAGGGAATGTAGGGATGGAACATACTTGCCAGCACATGTCCATTATGCTTCCAGTTTAAACCACAAAGGTGCTGAGCAGGTTACTGGAGGGACACCTTGCTCATTCAACCCAAAAAGGAGAGAAAGCCATTTGCACAACAGTCAAACTGACCTGTAAAGTGGGGTTTAAGTGCTCAGTCTTTAACGTCAGAGAGACCTGGGATTAAATCTCATTTCTGCCCCTTACTAGCTGTGTGACTCTAGGCAAGTTACTTAAGTATTCTGTGTCTCAAAAATGAAAAGGACTCCACTCATTGGGTTTTTATGTGAGAATTAGATTGTCTGACACATAATTAGCACAATTTAAATTGTTATTATTGCATCACAGTTATTCTTGCTGTTGTTGTCTCTAGAAATACCAGGTAACCTTGTATATCCTGCCTGTAACACTTTCTCATTCTATATTAATAGGGGAGAAAGACCTTCTTTGCATCTCAAATTGTTGTTAATGCTACTTGCTAAATATTTCTATTATTAGTTCTCCTCTTTAGTAGGCTCATGGTAAGGCTACACTTCCTGGTCTTGTGGTTTGTGACTCTGGGCATAATACAAGGGTTGTGAGAGCAAATGGTGTGAAACTTCTGAGATGAAGCATTTAATGGCTGGTTTGAGACTCACTGGAGTATTCTGTCCTGGCACCCATGAAATGGGAAATGTTGGCTATTCCATTAGTCTGAACTTCTGAGTAACCATGAAGTCCAGATTCCCTCTGTCACCCCACAATGGTCATACGGCACGAACAAGAAATAGATTGCTTTAGCCACTGAGATGCTGGGGTGATTTATTACTACAACCTATTAAGCCAAGCCTGACCATATCACATCACTATTGACGGTCCAGTGATTTTCAGCTGTTGGTAATTTTGCCCTCCCCTGTGGGACATTTGGAAATGTCTGGGGACGTGCTGTTTGTCACAAATGGAGGAGTGTGTCAACTACTGGCATCTCGAGAGCAGAGGCCAGGGATGCTGGTAAATGCACTGCGACGCACAAGGCAAACTCCAAAGGGATGACTTATCCAGCTGGAAATGCCAGTAATACTCCAGCCCAACACTGCACTGCCCTTACCCTCTCAAGTCTGCTCCCCACACTCAGCTCACTACCATCAGCGAACACACCCATAAAGCCTGTGCCTGCCACAGGGACCGCGTTCATTTCTCACCACACATGGTTACCTGGGACAGTGAGTCACATTACGACCAACATTCTGCCTCTAAGATTCTGCCGACCATCCTCGCAAAGGGTACCCTGGAGATTGAGCCAGGCCTGTAGCCCAGACGTTACAGGAGAAAAATAGTCACCTTTCTCAAGAGAAGTTCTGCTGTTCCATCACAAGCTGCTAAGGTTGCCTCCAAGTTAGACCCTGGCCTCATCGTTTTCTACATGACAGAAAAATCTATATTCTGGCTCATTAAACATTTCAGCATAAAGGTCTGAAATGAAAGGGAATTTGGCACAGGTCTTAGATGTCCATTTGGGTCCAGGCTTCCAACAGTCTGATATCTGGCCTGGGATACTAATAGGCTTCCTTCAAAGAGATGATCATATGTGAGAAGTTTAAAAAGACATAGGCAAGGAGACAGTATCACCAGGACAAGAACCTAGATCTCCCAATGACTCCCAGATCTTCAGTCTTTTCTACTATGTGCTGGGAAGCAGAGTGGGTGGTGCTGATGGAATTAGCTTGGGCTTGAAAGTCCGGTTGCCTTGAATTTTTAAACTTATTTCCACTTGTCTCCTGTGTAAAAGTTGTGGTGAGAACTGGGAAGAACACAGGCAAAATTTTTAGTACAATGCCTGGCATGTCATTATTAATAAATAGGGGTTTTTACAGCATGGACAGGCAGACCTTACTGCTGGGGAAGGGGGCAGAGCTAAGAGGGGTAGCACGGGGGTGCAAGGCTGTTGGCTACTTTAAAAGTATGAGCTTGGTGAAGAAGGCAGGGAAGGGAGGTGACAAAAACCCAACACAAACGTCACTATCATTTGTGTTTGTGCCCCAATATTTTCCTACCTCTCAAATTATGTAAGCCAAATTTGCAATGGCAATTTATTAATAACTTATACCCCAGAGAGGGTTGGCTTTGTTGGAACGCATACTTTCAAATCTCAGCAAACAAGAGTCCCCATCCCTGGGACAGCTCTAAGTACCTGGAAACTATCTGAAGGATGACGACTCCAACTGGTGCTAATTTTACAAAGCAAATAAACTATAAAAAAGGATTTAAAAATACATTTTTTCCCCAACACATAGTTACTGAGGCCTAATATGTGTGAGGTGCTGGTTAGTGAGGAGAGATCAAACAGGCTGGGCTCCTGCCCTCATGAAGCTCACTTTCTTATGGAGGAGGTTGACAATAAGTAAAATATATGAATGGCAATTTGTGCCAAAAAGGAAAAAAAAAAATGGGTGCTGGATTAAAAGACTGGCTCAAGGGTCACATTTTCATATTCAGTGAAGGCCCCTTGGAGGTTGCAGCACTTAAGCTAAAATATGAAATATCAGTAGGATGTGAGGAAGTTCATTCTAGGAAAAAGAATAATTAGGAAAAGCAAGCAGCAAGGGTACGTTTCACAGACACTGTCTCCTTCTGAACTTCCTCGCAGTCTTGTGAAGGAGGCACTTGCGGTAGGCTGCTTCTGACACGGCCCCAATGATCCTCACCTCAATATTCATATCCTCATGTCATCTCTTCCCCTTGAGTGAAGACTGCACCAAGTAGCTTGGTTCTAACAAACAAACACAGCAAAAACTACAGTATGTCAATTTGGTGATTAGCTTATAAAAATTATAGCAAACTCGATCTTCCGAGCAAACTCTCTCTTGCTGGTGCAAGCTGCCATGCTGCAAAGTCCCATTCCCATGTGGGAAAGGCACGGTCCAACAGTCCACAAGGACCTAAATCCTCCCAACAAAAAAGAGTGAGTTTGGAAGCAGAGTCAGCCCTAGTTGGAAGGACTGTAGCTGCAGACAATACCTTGACTGTAACCTGTGAGGAACCCTGGGAAAGAAGACCTAGGTAAGCGATGCTTCATTCCTGACCCTCCAGAGTTATGAGATAATAAATGTGTGTTGTTTCAAGCCCAAGTAACTTGTGGGGTAATGGGCTACAAACCAATATATAATAGAGCACTCCTTCATTCTTTCATTCACTTACTGACTCAATTCCTCAAAAGACCTTTTTTCAGATATCCCGCAGGCCAGGCAGTGGCCTATGTGTTAAGGAAACAATGATACACTTCACAGACCCCAGATGCTCACAGTGCAGAGGGAGAGGATGTGCACGGTACTATAGAGTCACCGTGCTCTCTGCTGCTCCGTGGTTGCCATGTCTTGTGCTGGGAACAAAAGGAAGCGCAACAACAACTCTTCCTTGCAGAGCCAGGGTAGACAGAAAGCGAGGAAAACTGAAGCTCAGAGAAAGTAAGAAGTTATCCAAGGTCACAGAGCTCTTCTGATTCATTCCACTCTGCTCAAACACATGTGTTTATATCCAGTGTGAGAGGCCTACAGTTGACCTACAATTCTCAGACTGCTTCTTTTATGCTTCTTGATAATCTAAAAGCTACTATAGTTGAAAGGGATTCTTTGTTGCACATGTAAGATAAAGCAGTGGGTTAATCAGGTTTCTGTAACAAAGACTGAAGTTACACTTTCAATTAACTTTCATAAAACAGAAATCAGACCACTCTAATCTAACTCATTACTCTGAATGTATTTGCGCAGGATGGGGGCTCATACAACTCTACACAAACAAAGATGCTGGTGTTGGACAGAAAATGATTGAAACCTGGCTTCATGATGGAATCTAATTAGCAAAACAGATTAGTTACACAGGGATGTAACAAAGGCTATGATACCAGAAGAGCATTCATGAATGCTTCAGAATTTGAAGAAATTTGCCTGAGAGCAGAGCCTAAGGTTTTTATTTTTGGTTTGATAATTTGCTAAGCCTGTAAACCTAAAAGGAGTCTAATTAAAGTTAATGAGAAATAATATCTAGCTTGAAAGTTTTATTTGATATTTCTGCACAGAGCTCTTACGCTTTTTCTTCCTGAGGTCATGTCCCATATTAATTTCAAAATTAAAATTTAAAAAGCCCTTATACTTTTTTTTTCTTTTTGTTTCTCTTTTTTGCTTACTTCCCTCTTATTTTACAAGGTAAAACGTATTTATTTTGAAGCATATTTTATGAGGTATATATACTGCTGCTGCTGCTAACTCACTTCAGTCATGTCCGACTCGGTGCAACCTCATAGATGGCAGCCCACCAGGCTCCCCGGTCCCTGGGATTCTCCAGGCAAGAACACTGGAGTGGGTTGCCATTTCCTTCTCCAGTGCATGAAAGTGAAAAGTGAAAGTGAAGTTGCTCCAATAAAGTGTAAATTCCAAAGGCATAACTTGGTTAATTTTCACAGATGGATACCATGAAAACACGATCCTACTCAAGATACAGTAAATAGTGCTGTCCAAAAGGACTTGGTGAGGTGTCTGCATTGTCCACTTTGACAATCACAAGACATGTGTGGCTACTGAACACTTAGGATGTGACTAGTGTGAACTGAATTTAAAATTTAATTCAACGAGGTAAGTGGCTGCCATTTTGTATGTTACTGGAATAGAACATTCCTAGCATCTGAGTACCTTCAAATCAATACCTACCCAGTTTCCCCTCCCCCTCTGCTGATGCAATCATTATTCTGATTTCTGTCACCACAGATGAGTTTTTCCTGACCTTGAATTTCAAGATAAATGTAACTGAATTTCAAGATAAATGAAATTCAAGATAAATGTCTGTGAAATTCATTTTTGTTGAATGTACCAGTGTTATTCTTCATTTTTAAACTGCTTGAATATTATATTGTAGAACTATGCTATGGTTTATATATCACTTGATATTGTTGATAGATATTTGTGTTGCTCCCAATCTTTGGCTACTGGCAATGACACTTCTATAAATATTCTTGGTAATATCTTTTGGTGGACAAATATACTCAGTTCTCTTGGGTAGGTAGCAAAGAATGAAGTCCTGAGTCTTACCACGGTACCACAAACAATGCAGTGAAGCACATGCTGTATTCTTCCCATTCTACAGAGAAGCACAGCGATGCTTAAGGAAGGTAAGTGACTTGTCCAAGATGTACAGTGGTAAGGTAAATTCACTGTTGACTTCTTTCTTTACTAAAATGTACTTTTCTCCTATAAAATCAACCAATCAAAAAGAACAAAAAAGACTGAAATGGGTCAAGTATATTAAGAATTCAACAGCACAGACTTCACTTCTGGGTTATGTAATGATGGTCTTCATCACCAACATTGTTAACCACCATTATGTCTCACTGTTCACAGAATGGACATGGACAGTCTAAGTTCTGTGTTAAAAACCTTTGGGGCTGTAAAGTAACATCTGATATTCAAGGGCAGCTTTGTGGAAAGTAAAGAATTATTTCTGTTATGATGTGATATATTATTTAACTCAGGGGTTGGCAAACTACAGCCCTGCAGTCAAATCTGCCAGTTGCTTGATTTATAAGTAAAGTTTTACCGGCACATAGACAGCCATGCCCATTCCTTTGCATAATGCCTATGGTAGCTTTTGCTACAATGACAGAATTAAGTAGTTGCTAAACAGGCTGCAAAGTCCACAAAGCCTAAAACATTTAGCAACCCCTGGTTTAATTCTTCATTGAAAACCTCTGTAAGGTGAAAGTTCATGCATGCTTTTGTGGGTGTGTTTTTTTCTCCCAAGGGCAACTTTGTTCTAATTCTGGGGTCACTGAACCCAGGAAGGTGTTCATTATGCAACACATGTTTTCAAGTCCTCCTACTGGCTTGCTGCTGCTAAGTCACTTCAGTCATGTCCCACTCTGTGCGACCCCATAGATGGAAGCCTACCAGGCTCCCCCGTCCCTGGGATTCTCCAGGCAAGAACACTGGAGTGGGCTGCCATTTCCTTCTCCAATGCATGAAAGTGAAAAGTGAAAGGGAATTTGCTCAGTCGTGTCAGACTCTTAGCGACCCCATGGACTACAGCCTACCAGGCTCCTCCGTCCATGGGATTTTCCAGGCAAGAGTACTGGAGTGGGGTGCCATTGCCTTCTCCCCTACTGGCTTGATTACAGGCTAAAAAGGACAGGCAAGAAAGACGAACATTTCCTATTCTTAACCATCCTCTGAACACTGTGAGGCTTGAAGTATGTTTCTAAAAGCGAAATCAGGACACATTAGTACTGATACAGTAGAACCTAAATGAGTGAAGCAGTCATAAACCGTACTGGTTACCAGTGAATAAAGACACATTCAGTAAAATTCTAACTAGAAAATACACAGTGTAACAGATGTAGAAAACAAACATGGTTACCAAGGGGAAAACAGTGGCGGCAGGGATAAATTGGGATTGACATATACACACCTCTATATATAAAATAGACAACTAATAAGGACCTTTTATAGAGCACAGGTAACTCTACTCAATATTCTGTAATGACCTATATGGGAAAATAATCTTAAAAGGAGTGGATCTATGTATATGTATAACTGATTCACTTTGCTGTTCAGCAGAAACCAACACAACAGTGTAAATCAATTATACTCCAATAAAAATTGGAAAAAAAAGAAAATGCAAAGAACTGAGTGTCAGCTGACCTTTCTTTTCCTCCAATAAATTTTAGGAATAAAGGAACAGTCTATATTAAAAGAGATTCAGAAAGACTGAGTACAATACACACGTATCTATCTGTCTTCCTAGAATAAAGGCAGGATTGATAAACTTTCTATTTACTCTTCAGAGCCTTCTATATTGATAGAAAATCGCCATTATTTGCAGCAATTGCATGAAAGAGCTGATTTTTTAAAAATTAACTTATTTATTTTACTTGGAGGCTGAGTCATACAATCTGGAGTTCAAATCCAGGTTGCTTCTGACTGACTAACTGACCTTGGAAAAATTGTTGAACTTCTTTCTCTCTCTTTTAGGTTGCTTAGTAAAATGTGGGTAAAATTAACTAGCCTACAAGCTTATTATGGGGATTAAATATGATAATGTATGTAAAGTATTAGGCTTAGTGTCTGGCATGTGGTCAAGGCTTCATATCTGATAGGTGTTATTACTGTTCAAACTGGAGGTCGGACATGGATGGGAGGTGTTCCCTGAATAAGAGTCTATTATGAAAGACAGAACCACTCACAAGCTGGGCAGGAAGGAACTACAGTGTTTTATGTATACTTGCACAAAGGGTGAAGACAAAAAAGCTAACCACAAAATTTAACCAGTAAACAACACTCTATTATCCAAGTTTCTGCAAACTGTAGGTTTGAATCATTGAAGAAGAATAAAGTAAATTCAAATAATGATCATGGGGAGTCTGGGTTGGTGAAGCATGTCAGAAGACCTGTAAAATATCTCCCCTTGCATAGCTGGGTTAGAGTGGTTTATAATAGCCTGCCTCATTTGGTGTAAGGTGGCAAAGTAGAAAATACTATTTCTGTATGTCCTTTTCTGAAAGAACACCTCTTTTAACACCTCTGATTACAATTTTGTGGTTCAATGCTTATGAAAAGACTTCAAATAAACCCAGTATATTTGTAATTCCATTTTGGCAAAAAAGGGAAGAGCAGTTTCAAAGCCTGCATAGAAAATGCCCAATTTCCTGTTCCTCAGATCCAGGATACCCACTGCCTCTCAATTTCAAGGTTCCATTGCAGTCCATCTCACCATAATAGCAGGCACAGTTAGAGAGAAATGTCTAACCATGTGTTCTAGGAAGAACTGATAGAGAAGCAAGAATTTTCTGATGACTCCATCATGAAAAGTCCCAGAGGGGTCATCAGAGAATTGTTGCTCTGGGAAATTAAATATTGCTATCTGGCCCTGTGCCCTCCACATCTTCAATGCCCACTAATTTTGCTCCTGCTAACAGAGAAGAACATGTTCATGGGGGTGGATACATCTTGATCTCTTTCCATATCCCAAGAATGCTGAATTAAAGTACATCTGGCAGGCAAAGCCACTGAAAACCAGCAGTCCATCAAATGTCTAATGACTGTTAGAGGGAGCAAGTGAATTTAATTTCTGTACTTCGTCCTCTAACCCTGTGATGGGAGAGACAGGCAGGGATTGACCAGAGGGAAGGTTTATTTTATGGCTATGGGCGTTCTGTGAAACTCATGTAAAATCCACACTATAAAATAGGAGAATCAGCAGTTTGACTCTGGTCTCAGACTAACATGTCTGTTTCATTGCTACACTTTTCCTCAAAGGAAACAAAGGAGGAAACACACACCTCTGTAGAATATGGGCATTGAAGCATCGAAAGACCATCAATGCCTTGGCCTCTCCATTTAGTGATTTAGTCAATATTTAGTTTTAACATCTATTGTGTGCCTAGCATTGTGCTTACGTATTTGCCATAGAGTGGTGAATGCAAAAGACATGGTCCTTGCTCTTAAATAAATGAATCAGGAGAGGGAGGCAGATAATAAGGGAACAACTAGTATGAACAACAACAATATCAACTAGTGTGAAGAATTCATGCTTTTGAACTGTGGTGTTGGAGAAGACTTTTGAAAGTCCCTTGGACTGCAAGAAGATCCAACCAGTCCATCCTAAAGGAGATCGGTCCTGAGTATTCATTGGAAGGACTGATGTTAAGGCTGAAACTCCAATACTTTGGCCACCTGATGCGAAGAGCTGACTCATCGGAAAAGACCCTGATGCTGGGAGAGATTGGGGGCAGGAGAAGTGGACTACAGAGGATGAGATGGCTGGACAGCATCACTGACTCGATGGACATGAGTCTGGGTAAATTCCGGGAGATAGTGAAGGACAGGGAGGCCTGGCGTGCTACAGTCCATGGGGTTGCAAAGAGTCAGACATGACTGAGTGATTGAACTGAACTGAACTGATGCAAGGTAATTTCAGATTGAGTGATGTTCTTTGATGATAAAAAGCAAGGTACTGTTACAGAAAAAACCAAACCCCAAACAAGGATAAGTCTATTTTAGGCGGAATGATAAGGGAGAATTTCTCTTAAAAGGTTACTTGAAGGAGTTCTATGACACTGGAATTGGGGGAGAGCAACTGTGGCAGAAACCAGGATGATCCCCAGGGACTAACATTCTACTCACTTGCCCTTGAGGATGGGGGACTCTATGTTGTTGCTGCTGTTTAGCTGCTAAGTTGTGTCCAACTCTTTCGCAACCCCATGGACTATAGCCTGCCAGGCTCCTTTGTCCATGGGATTTCCCAGGTAAGAATACTGCAGTGGGTTGCCACTTCCTCCTCCAGGGAATATTTTCAACCTAGGGATTGAATTTGCGTCTCCTGCATTAGGAGGATATTGGCATAGGCCAATTCTTTACCACTGAGCCAGCAGGGAAATCCGGGGGGACTCTATGACTTGCTTCTAACTGATAATATATGACAAGAATGAAGAGATTCTCCAGATGTAATTTAAATTCTTAATCAGTTGACTTTAATAGAAAAGGATGTTTATCCTGGATGGGACTGACTAAGGTGATAAAGATCCTCTCTTTTGAAAAGATTTTTTTGACGTGGACCATTCATAAAGTCTTTATTGAATCTGTTACAATATTGCTTCTGTTGTTTATGTTTTGATTTTTCAGCAGAGAGGCAGACTTGAATCAGGGATGGAACCCAGGACCCCAGCACTGGAAAGCTAACTCTTAACCAGTGGACTGCCAGTGAAATCCTGATTAATCAGAGACTTGAAACACCCACAAGTTCTCTCTCTCTACGGCTGGTTTTGAAGACTTCTACAGCTGCGTTGACATAAGAACACAGCCCAGTCATAGTTAATTCCAGCCCTATGAGTCCTTGAGCACTCAGAGAACCCAGCTAAGTAATGCCAGATTTCTGATCTATAGAAACTTTGAGATAATACATGGGTAGTATCTTAAAATACTGCATTTGTGGCAATTTTTACACAGCAACACAATGAAAACAAATACAATACTCTGAGCAGGAAAAAACTATAAAAGTCACTGGGAGTTGTTTTGGGGGTGAGCAAAGAGGAAGATTGCCAGAAGGTAAAATGTGGGCTTGTCTGTGAGAAAACAGAAAAGTTTAGGCTTTATCCCAGTATCTGAAACATGGTCGTTAGTGCACAGTAAGCAGGTAAATCATCTGTTAAATTAATGAATGAACTTAGGAATAATGAAAGTACACTGCTAAATAAAAGTGTTTAATACCAGTCTGCTGTGTCCACCCCCTCAGATGTTGAAACATTTCTTCAGTAGGTATTTCTTGAAAGACCATTATGTACAAAGAAATGTAATGTTGACAGAGAGCCAAGAAAAGTGATTAAGAAATACAGCCAGGACAAAAAGCAAATTCTGAGACTACAGATCTTCTGGAGACTTATGGATTAGGAAAAAAATCTACTTAAATAGAGATGAAAGATTCTATGGGGAAAAAAAATATCTACTTAAATAGAGATGAAAGACTCTATAATGAGGTATAGATACAATCCAGTAATCCAGGTCACAGCTGAAAGCTGATAATGTGAGGTTTCTGCTCAGAGTCTAATAAACTATTTGAAAAGCTGCCAAGTGTTAATCAAGTCCATGGAAGAGAGCCCTGTAACAAGATCACATCATCAAAAGCCACATCAATGACGGACTGGAGGAAAGGTAATGAAGGTAACTGAAGACAGTTAGTAGTTCAGAAATGGTGGGGAATTTAATACTGAAAATGCAAAGATGTTTATAGATTGGGAAATTATATTCCATGTGTTTCTTCTCAAGTCTTCTGGATTATATGAAAACATCTCTAGAAATTCAGAGAAGATAAATGAACAGAATACTGTCATCTTCATTTAACTGCAGTATGTATGTTACCTTGCTGCCCAGTAGGCACAAATGATGGCTGAGGAGAAGATGAGACTCAGATCCCCACATTTCCAGGAGCTACGAGTGAGATCATAAGGACACAACCAGAAAGAAACGCTGTTCTCAAAGAGCAGAACGGAAACATGAAGAAACAACTAACTTTCTTAGCTGCTACTCATCCATATCCCCTTGGAAATTAGTTGGGTTGCTTCCCTAAGAAAGATTTATCTTCATTTAAAAATAAATAAAAGTGAAACACCTCTGAAGTGTTTTTCAAGGAGAAAGGTCTGCACATTTCAGAACAGAACAATTAAGGAAAATTCATGAAGTTAAGTTAATATGGGTAGGAAGTTGCAGACATCTGGTACATCCAACTGGGCATTAAGTCAATTCCAGATGTGGAGGTTACTAGAAAGAATGAGGAAAAAGGATGCTTTGCATTCTTTAAACTTTTAAAATACATCATCATCATCTTTGCATTTTATGAAAATAGAAAGCAGGTCTGTGTTAGTCCCATTTCTCAGATGATAACTCAAATGGCTATATAATTGCTTCTTCTCAAGAGTTAGAGAAAATAAAAACAACACTGATTTCATAATAGGAGTTTTCAATGATTTTACAAGGATGATTATGCTGTATGAGCAAACTCTTTTCCGAGCCAGAGCCATGAAACTTCAAACACGATCATCTTTAAAAAATTGTGTGTGTAAATATGGAGACATTTATTAAGTCTCCTTGCTTTTAAAAAAAAAAAAACTGGTTTGATGGACATTCATTTTTCAACAGACAGTTGATGTGTAACTGATACAATCACTCTTTGTTAAACATCCTTTCTCATTTGAGATGAAAATAAGTTCCTGGCAGTACCTCACAGAGAGATCACAGAAACCATCAGAAAACTGCACCAGAAATCAGATTATACTTTCCCCCAAAATACAATATGCATACAAGGAAATATGCATGTTTCTAGATTGAAAGTACCTATGAACTGCTCTCTCTCATAGGGAGAAGGATCAGAAAATATAAAACAAAACAAAAAAACAAAACAAGCATACTTTTGCAAACGAAAAGTATATGATTTTCAGTTCTATGTCTTTGCTCCTACAAGTGGATAGAGTACCGCATAGTTGAGTATAATCTATGAGAAAACTAGTGAGTATATCTATAATTTCTAAAACCTGATTGCAGGGTGTTTGAAGTACAGACTTCAGGTGAAATCTGTTCTAGTTAGTCTGGGGCTATTTTCAGGGATGGTGTCAGAGGGATCTATCTCATCAATGTCAATATTTAAAGGAACTTGTCACCAGAGTCATGCTGCCCACATCAATGGTAGTGTGAGATCATGTCAGAGGCAGACTGATAAAGAGCATCTATTTTAATGATTACAGTTCACATTACTGCATAGTATTTTTAAAAATCTAGTACATCAAAGCTGTGATTTCACATGTATTACTTCTAAGGTAAAGACAGGCTTACAAAGTGAGTTAAGTGTTGGCTTAATTATGGATATTAAATAAATAATCACACAGGTAGTACTTGGAAATGGTATAAAATCATGAAAGTGACATATTAATGACAGGTCTCAAATACAACACTGAAGATAATTTTCTTCTTTTGATAGCTTCTTTGTTGAGATTTTTGCTATTTGTTTCTATTTACAAAATACCTATATACTTAGGGCAGAAAATGTGAAAACACCAAAAAGCACAAGTGAAAAACACAAAAATCAATCATAATGCTTAACTTTAAAGACAGCATAACCCTTAAAGATAACCATAGTTTAGATTTTATTGTTTGCCTATCTAGTCCTTATTCCATAAAAATGGGATTATGTCTTCACACTGGTCCATAGCCTGACTTTCCACTTAGAAATATCTACTGAACACGTCCCCACATGGTAAGTGTTCTTTTTCAGTAACTATTTTGCTAGCTGAAGAGTATTGTCTCATACTGTTAAAATCTAGTTAATCCCCTCCTACTGGGAATGAAGGTTGTTTGTGTTTTTTTCACTGTCATATAAAATGCCACAATGAACATCTTTGGACTTAAAAACTCTTGATAAAATCTCTGAGTATCTACTTAAAACAAATTTCTAGAAGCAGAGCCGCCAGGTTAAAAGGTTTGCCAAATATAAAGATGTTTGGCTACAAATTAACAGATTATGCTACAGAAAGTTTACCACAATAAATCATTCTACCAGTAAGTAATGAGAATACCCATTTCTGTAACATTTGCAATGTATTACTGCTACCAATGGTATATTTCTTTTAAAATACTTCTGACTGTCAACACAATTATATAACTCAGATGACAAAACACATGGAACTTAGAAATTCTACAATCATATATTCAGAATTATTTTGTTTTTTTCTTTGTGAATTACCTGTAATATGCTCTTTGCCCTGATTTCTACTGAGGTGAACCAATGAAGCAGCAATCAGACTAGGTGTCAGTATAAAATAAAATACTAAATGCCTTAAGTATTCCAGTCCCAAGACGTTACTTCATTTTACATTTCTTATAACTCTCTTTCAGCTAAGGGGACAACCATTATTTTGGGGAGAGAAGACATTATTCTTTTATATCATTGTATTTTTTAATACCATATAGAAAAATCTTGAAAATGAGTAGAATAAATTAATTTTTTAGGAGAAACAAGTAAAACAAGGTCCTGCCACTTTACCATAGTCAACAAGTTCAAAGCAACGAAGGTAAGAAATGGCATAGCAATAGATTCATTTCAATGATGCTGATGTTTAAGCAAGAACAGAAAATCTTCATGATAAGCTAGCCACTGAAATTAGAAAAACTAATCCCTAGAAACATTCTATGCCTAGCAAGTTTATGAACACGTGACTAACTCTAATTCTGCATATTACTTACCACTTAAGTGGGTGATTGTCAATCTTTTTGAAGCTATCACAACTCATCTTCTTCTTGTAGAGAAGAGGGTGGTAATGGATGGTTTTGCTACCTGCTTACCCCAATCTACAAGTGCTACATGGGATGCAGTACTAACACGTCAATTTAAAACAACAAATATATTTAATCTCAAATTGAGGCTTGAGAATTTAAAATACTTTTTAACCCATCACAGAAACTCTATCTTTGGATAGGAAACCAGGGTTCTGAACTGAAGTGGGCTGAGAGGAAAGCAGGGTGTCAGAATACCTTTGAATATTATATATATACACTATATTATGAGATTTCAAACAGATTCCTGTTTACTAAAACATCCAGAAATTTTAGGGTGAGCTATAATGGTTGATACGGAGAAGGCAATGGCACCCCACTCCAGTACTCTTGCCTGGGAAATCTTGCCACTAAGAGCTGGACACGACTGAGCGACTTCCGTTTCACTTTTCACTTTCATGCATTGGAGAAGGAAATGGCAACCCACTCCAGTGTTTTTGCCTGGAGAATCCCAGGGACAGGGGAGCCTGGTGGGCTTCCATCTATGGGGTCGCACAGTCGGACACGACATTAGCAGCAGCAGCATAATGGTTGATAAGAGCCTACCAACTAGTTAGAACAATCTGCCATCATCCATTCATTAATGCAATAGGCATTTATGGAACACTTGTTTTGTGTCAAAGTACTGGAAATACTTTGACAAAGTATTTGACAAAGTATTTTGAATACTTTTGGGAAATATTAGCAAATAAGGCAGAGATGAACTATCGTCCTCATAAGGCCAACATTCTGCTGCTGGATGGGCAGAGAGGGTGAGACAGATAGTAAACACAAAAACAGGTGAATAGGAAATGGAAGACAGTGGTACAGGCTTTGATAAAAATCAAACAGGGGGATGGGAAAGACAGTGACTTGGCAGGGTGTGAAGCAAGGGAGAACTTTAGATGAAGTGGTCCAGGAAAACCTCATGGAGAAGCTGACATTTATGCTGTGCCAGTCATGCAAAGGTCTTCGCAAAGAGTATTCTAAATTGAGGGAAGAGCAAATGCAAAGGCCCACAGCCAATGTGATATGTTTGGGAAACAGAAGGCCGGTGAGAAAGCACATAGGGAAAGTGGTGTGATCCAGGCTGATTCCAGTTCTGCCTTAAGCCTTAGTTATAAGTAGGGATGCCATTCTAGGGGTTAGGGGATGGCCATGGAAGATTTTAGGTGCAGAATTGGCATGATCCAGTTTACAATTTTAAAAGATCACTTCAATTGGTGTGTGGTGGGTACATTTTCATGGGCAAGAAGGGAGGCAGCATTACCAGTTCAGTAAACACTGATCATCGAAGTAAATGATGTGTGTCTTGAATTAGCAGACAGACATGGAGGCAGGAAGAAGAAAATCCCAATATCCTGTAGTTCTTACATTAAACATTTAATTACATACAATGGAATATTATTCAACCACAAAAAAACAATGAAATAATGCCATTTGTAGCAACATGGATGGACCGAAAGATGATCATACTAAGTCTACCATACATAAATTAGATAATTAATAAAGACGTACTGTACAGCATTGGGAATGCTACTCAATACTCTGTAATAACCTATATAGGAAAGGAATCTAAAAAAGAGTGAATATACATAGATGTATAACTGACTCACTTTCCTATAAAGTATAAATTAACAACACTGTAAATCAACTATACTCCAATAAAATTTTTTAAAAATTAAAAATATATATATTTATGGCACTGTTCTGATGGTGTCTGTTGACTTTTTGCTTATTCCAATAGACTGTAATAAACTTTAACTGCTACCATTTAGAAAGTGCCCCCATGTTATTCTGGGCTTTGTGTACATGCATTCTTACGACTGCATCCCGAGCTCATGTGTGGGGAAGTTAACTCCCAAGGCCTCAGAGTTATTTTAAGTGAGGAGTTATATTAAGATTTACCAAGGTTTACTGGATTCTGAGCAAGGAACAACTGTTAGCCAATGAACTACAGTGTCCTCATTTAACCAATTTTAGGGGTAGAGTTGTACACAGAAACCAGGGCACAGCTGAAATTCTATAATGGTTCTTAAAAGGCAACAGGGAGCAAGATTACTAGGAAGGGAAGCTCTTGTTTACAAAAGCATTTTTCTGGGCCCTACCTTGAGAATGCAGAACCAGAATCTAGGGCTGGGGCTGGAAATGTGCCTTTTAAAAATGCTCCCAAGAGACAAGCAATAAACTTTTCCAAGTCTGCTGAGTAGGCACACAATAAATATTTGTTGAATAAAGGAATATAATGGGGAAAGATTTGCAGTTAATGAAGATCAGGAGTACTTCACTCCCCCAAACTTCCATCTAGAAAAAATACAAGCGCACTTTTTTGGGTGGGCCCAAGCTGAGCCTGGAGGAGGGCACAGCAACCCACTCCACTATTCTTCTCTGGAGAATCCCATGGACTGAGGAGCCTGGCAGGCTACAGTCCAGAGGGTTGCACAGAGTTGGACATGTCTGTAGCAAATTAGCATACACGCAAGCAGAGCCTCAGCTAGCCACCTCAGATCCACTTGGAAGTTTATGGTGTGACTTATATAAGGGTACAAGGCAGGTTTTATGGAAGTTTTGTTTTAAATAATTTCTCTTGACCAGGTGCTAGGTCCAACTGTGTCACCAAATGAGGAAGCAGAAGCCCTTCAGCTGGTAAATACCATCTATTTTAAAGGCACATAATCTTTTTAAAAAAATCATTTTGATCTTACCACACTTTCCACAAAAGGGCCAACTGACCACCTGAACACAATACCCACAACATCTAGGGGCCAGGAGATTTTTAGGAGCTCACAAAATGTTTTCATTTCTTTTAAAAATCAAAAGAAAAACCTGACACACTGAGGAAACCAGAAGGGAAAGAGACACGTGTACCCCAATGTTCATCGCAGCACTGTTTATAATAGCCAGGACATGGAAGCAACCTAGATGTCCATCAGCGGATGAATGGATAAGAAAGCTGTGGTACATATACACAATGGAGTATTATTCAGCCATTAAAAAGAATACATTTGAATCAGTTCTAATGAGGTGGATGAAACTGGAGCCTATTATACAGAGTGAAGTAAGCCAGAAAGAAAAACACCAATACAGTATACTAACGCATATATATGGAATTTAGAAAGATGGTAACAATAACCCTGTGTACAAGACAGCAAAAGAGACACTGATGTATAGAACAGTCTTATGGACTCTGTGGGAGAGGGAGAGGGTGGGAAGATTTGGGAGAATGGCATTGAAACATGTAAAATATCATGTATGAAATGAGTTGCCAGTCCAGGTTGGATGCACCATACTGGATGCTTGGGGCTGGTGCACTGGGACGACCCAGAGGGATGGAATGGGGAGGGAGGAGGGAGGAGGGTTCAGGATGGGGAACACATGTATACCTGTGGCGGATTCATTTTGATATTTGGCAAAACTAATACAGTTATGTAAAGTTTAAAAAAAAAAAAAAAACCTGAAAATATTCTAGACTGGACCATATTCAACTTTTACCAATGCAGTTACAAAATGTAATTTAAAAATATATTAAAATTACAAAATGTAATTTAAAAATACATTTTAAAAAATCAAGATAAGCACATGAAGGCAACAATGACTAGGGAACATAGAAGTTGTCAGCAGATCAGATCAGTCGCTCAGTCGTGTCCCTTGTCATAGGGCCCTGATTTTTTTTTTTTTTCCCCTGTGCTGCATAGCTCGGGGGATATTAGTTCCCCACCAGGGATGCAATCCGAAACCCCTCCAGTGGAAGTGCGGAGCCTTCACCCCAGACCACCAGGGAAGTCCCTGGCCCTGCTTTACTCACAGCCCTGGGCCCAGGTGACAGCTTCTTACCTGGCAAGCATTGTACAGGAGCTGATGCTCGAACTTCTTGATCCCAAGAATGTTCTGGAACATCTCGTAGAGTTGCTCTTTGCTCAGAATCAGCTCGGAAGCGGCGCTGGCCGTCATCCGGGCCTGCTGCTTCCTGGGGTCCTCCTCCCCGCGGTAAATGGCATCAAACTTGGCCATCCAGGAGCTCAGCACGGTCTCCTTGCTGAGGCCGTCGATCTCCGGCAGACTGCGCACGCGCTTCTCAATGTGCTTCTTGAAGACTTCTCGGGAGTCGTTGGCAGAGCAGCCGCCGCTCTGCACCATGCGTGCCACGCGGTCGCTCTTCAGGAACACCTGTGTGGGAGGGGGCAGGGCAGACGTCAGAAAGCTGCCCTGGAAGAAGTGTTTCCTGGGGCGGGGGCGGGGCTGACCCCTTCGAGGGCATCCCAGGAGGCACCGGGGTGGGTCAGAGCCTGACTGCTACCTCCTAGCTGTGGGAACTCAGGGGAGTCTCTTAGGCGTTCTGCTTTTGTGTCCAAATCTGGAAAATGGGAATGACAGTGGTATTTCCTAGATTGTCTCAAGGATAAAATGAGACAGTCATATCCTGAGAGGCAGCCTGATATAGAGACTCAGCTACTCAGACTGCTTGGGTCCTTTCTCTGCCACTTAGTGGCGTATTTCTTACAACAGATTAGCCTCTTTGTACTTCAGTTTTCTCATCTATAAAATTGGGACAAGAGTAGTTTCTACAGCGCATGTGCTTCTAAATGAGGGATAAATGAGTCAATATATGATAAACACTTGAAAGGGTGGTTCATATTAATACCATATGGGTTGTTGTGGTGGTGGGTATTATTTTTATATGTAAAATAGCTGGGATGATGTCTGGTCATAGCACTTCACACAGTACATAGTCCACTATTTATATCTCATTTTATCCTCTCAGTGATACTCATCACAGTTCATATTGAACAAGGATTGCATAAATATGTATTTCAGGCCTGTCTCCCCTCCCCAAATGTAAACTCCACGTGGGCCAGAAATGTGCCCTTCTTCTTCCCCCAAATATCACCACCCATCTTTAGAGTAGAGCCTCCTGCTTTGAGAGTGAATAATGAGGAAGGCAGGCCTTACACTCAATCCATTTTGTAAATGGGAAAGCCAAGACTTCAGAGAGGAGTCTTTTTTTTAACTCATTAACTCAAAATGGACAACTCTATAAATGCATGGTCTCTTGACTTCACCCTGGTTCCTCCCTTTCCTATGAGTCTCACCTGCCTGGTGGGACAGCCCTTGGTTATCTTGCTAGTGCTGCCTTGATCCTGGGATAGAGCAGCCATTAGCAACAGTTTCCTTTCACTGCATCTGGAACCGTATATAAGCTACACAGTTCTGGGGTGTCATACAAGGCAGTGAAGCTGCTGCTTCCTATTCACCAAGAGGAAACACCTGACGTTTTTGAGCCATGTCCTGTCCTAGTCACGGTTCAGAAGGTGCATAAATAGCCTTCCAGAAGCAGAACAAATATGCACTTCCCTGTCATATTTCAGAGAATACCTGTGGTAGGCGATTGCTTGGGGGGCATCTCATTGCCTCCCACTTCATCACAAAGCGTTCCTTGGGGAGGAGAGATATTAGAAAGTTGGACTCCATTTATTGCCAGTTGAATGAACTCATTCAGAGAGAAAAAGGACCAAGGATTTGTTTCACAGGCTACAGGCCATGGCCTGCTCCACTGTGCTTGGAAATGGTACTCAGTTGAGACCTTAGAGTTCATTTAAAAATCAATTATTAAAAAAAAAAAAAGGTTACAAATGAATCGCAGCTTTAAGAGCTTTAATGAGCTAGCAATTCACCTGAAACTCTATAATGCTTAATGCAGGTAGTTTCTCCATGTAACGAACACACTGTGTTTCAGTTATAGGTCTAGATCTCAAGGAGCATCAAAGTTTTGAAGCAAAAGAGGAAGTTTCTGGAGTGACAGTATAACACTGTGATGTGACCTGTAAACCATACTCCCAGGCCAGCTCTGCCATTAACTTTCTGTGTAACCTTGGGTAAGTTGCGTCATCTCTCTGATCCTCTAGTATCTTATCTATACACTGAGGGAGTTGAACTATAAAACTTTGAGCTTGTCTTTTAAGCTGTAAAGTTTATACTGTTACTCATGAGTCCATTCACCCTTTCTTTAGGTACTCACTGGAGGAAGGCATGTGCCAGGTGCCAGGGTTAGAATGATGAGGAAAGAGATGTTGCCCCAGCCCTCATGCCTCTGTGACATTGGCCTATTCCTCCCACACAAATATCATTACGACCTGGGACAAGTGCTAACCAAGGGAAGCTGTGCAGCTTCATGCATGCTTGTAGCCAGGAATACATTCCAACATGTGGTCAGGAAAGCCTTCCTGGAGAACTCCTTTAAGGTGAAATGTGAAAGATGGGTAGGAGAAGAATGAAAGAAGGAATAACATATGTAAACACACTGAGGATCTGAGGAAATAAGGAGAAGTCAGTGTGGCTGTGGTGAGAGAAGCGTGAAAATGATCAGTGTAAGATAGGTAGAAGGGGCTGGATGGCCAACAGCATGGGAGGTTCTATTAAGAACATTAATTCTCATTTGAAGGGCACTGGGAAGCCAATGAAGGCTTTAAATCTAGACAGGACACAATCAGGTTCACATACTCTGGCTTTAATGTAGAAAATGGACCTGAAGAAGGCCAGGAGAGTAGACAGGAGGCCAGTTGAGAGACAGCTTATGAGCACAGGTGAGTGACGGTGGTAGCGATGCAAAGGGGTTAATTCCTTGCTGTCAGCATTAGTGAATATTAGAGGAGACTTAAAAACATTCACTCAACAATGAAGCCACACTCTCCTTCCATTTGTCCATAGCAGTGTCCCACAAACCTGGAACGGGACCCCATTTCAGGTTCTCAGCACCGTATTCCTTTCCCCCAGAGCCCCTCCACAGCTGCTATCTGTCCTTTGTCTCTCTAACTTTAGTTAATGTCTGAGGCTCCAGATAGACTATATAAGTCCTCGGAAGGCAGGAGTTGTATCTGCTTTGTTCCTATTATTTTTTTCTGAGTGCCTAAGACAGTGCCTGGCACATAGTTGGTGCTATGTCGAATGAGGAAAATCAGTGAATGAACAACAGGAACAAAGCAGACATCTCAAAGCAGAGACCCTATGCAGATTATATCTGGATGGAGGGAAGAAGGTAAAGAAGATACCAGCAAGCACAAATACACTGGTCTCTTAAAAACAATTGACTGACACTACGTTTTCCATGAGACCTGACAATAGGGGATAAGAAATGAGGAAGTGTTAGTCTCTCAGTTGTGTCTAACTCTTCGAGACCCCATGGACTATAGCCCACCAGGTTCCTCTGTCCATGGGATTCTCCAGGCAAGAATACTGGAGTGGGTTGCCATGCCCTTCTCTGGGGAAGAAATGAGGATATTGGCACATTGGTCCCAGTCAGCATCCATAAGTGGTGATCCCTGAGTCCTGCACACGTTATCTGCTTTCCACAGGTCCTTCCTTTATACACAATAGCCACTAAATATATATTCGTTGTACTACTAGCGGATGGCTTTAGACAATCACTTAACTTGTATCAACCTCACTCCTTCACCATTACCTGGGGTTCAACCAGCCAGCCTTCTCTGAGAAAGATCAAATTGAAAAGACTCTGAAAAGTGGAGGGCTCCATCTGTCCACAGGTAAGATACAATCACTAGGCCCCAGAACAAAAGGAGATGAGTGGAATGTTAAGAGAATAGAGGAAGGAGGCAGAAGATGGAGGAGACGGACAAGTGCCAAAAAAGCAGCAAGTCAGCCACAGGGAGAAACGGTGGCAGCAGAAAGCTAATTTTCCAGGCACATCATCTGTCTTGGCTTCTCAGTCTTGTCCGAAGGGAAGCCACGCAGGCAATGTACTTGTGTGTCTCTAAAACGACCCTTGAAATTCATTTGTACCAGGAGCTCTATCTGGTATTTTGTGTTTTGTTTTCTGTTTCATTTTTCAGTGGCTCTTGCAAGAGACTTCAACTCCAGGCACAGCTCTATGCGGCACATCCATAAATCCTGCCCGCTTCTCTGCCAACTCCCAGACAGGTCATAATGGGAGAGGGCAGATAAACAAATAAATACGAAACAGTGAAGGGCAGTCAATTTAGCAACTCAGCCTCATCCATCAGTTCTTCCCTCCATTGCCAGAGCCAGACAGCCTCAAGGTTGTTTTAGAAACACAGAAGCGCATCGGTACTTAATGACGGGACATGCTATGGGGTAAAGCTGGCCCAGCCCCTGCTTCTCTACAGACAGGCTGAGAACACAAGGTGGATCCTCTCCTGCTCTACAAAAGCACATCATTTCAACATAAATAAGAAAAATACCTAGATGCTATAGTAAATAAGATTTTGAAAACCTACAAAAACCAGGTTACTAACAATGTTTCTGATGACTGGCACACACATAATGGTAACCGTGGGCTCTAGTGTCAGACAACCTGAGATCAAATTCTGGCTCCACCAGCTGCTGGCTTTGTCAGCTGAGCAACTTACTTCATCTTTCTGAGCTTCAGTTTTATCATCTTTCAAATGGGAATCATAACCACCCTGCTGTGCAGGATTGGCAAGGGAACTCAATGAGACCATGAAAGGCAACTGATGAACACGCTGCCTGCTCCAAGAACGTAATAAAAGTTAACTGTTATTTTTAAATTGATTATTATACAACCATGAAAAAAGATAACTTTTCTTCTTTTATCAGCATCAAAGGATGTCCATGATATGCTGCTAAATCAGAGACTTCCAGTCATAGGGGTGAAGTGGGGTTGGGGCACAGGACTGTAACTTTTGATTGAGAACATCACAGGTACTGTAATAAAACTTTTTACTGATGATTGAGCTAGCACAGGTGTGACTTTTGCAGAAGTAGAAAGATTGAAAACAACTGTGAAATGAAACAAATGGGTTATTAACATTTTTAAGTTATTTTCCATCTTAACATGGAAATCAAGGATCTATTTTTCCAAGTATAGATATATCAAAAAGTACCTGGAAAGACATATACCAAAATTTAATAGTGGTTGTCTAGCATGATGGGATTAGAGGTATTTTCCTAACCATTTCATTTCCATTTTTTCCCTATTGTCTAGTTTTACAATTGACATGCTTGACTTTCACAGTTATATAAAACACCCCTTTCTACGTGGGAAAATGACAAATTTTACTTTCACTGAGGCAAGATGCATGTAAATTTCTTAAATAAAAAGCATCTTTGGATCTTAAAGACTTTTTTTGTCAGAAAGTAAGGGGAACCTAGGCAAATTTAAGAAACATATCTGAGGCCATGACCTGTGCTAAGTGGTGGAAGGTTAGGAACCAAAGTAATTCCCTTGCCCCTTTCTATGTCCTTTCCCCCTGCCTTGACCTTGACCTTCCATCCCCATGTCTAGGCCCCAAACTAGGGAGTGGATTGATTCTGTAACTTTCAATCCTCTTTTATCAATTATTTCTACACAGCAGGTGGGCACTATATCACCACTCTTCCACTCTTTATTCATAACAGCACTTTTTTGTTGAAGATTTATGATGAGGTTGTATGTCTAAGTGTGTGTGTTTGGAATGAAATCTTGACAGCAAGGAAGATACTACTACAGATGAAGAAACTGAAGCTCAGAGGTGGCTGAGGTCCCACAGCCACTCTGCAGCCAAACCAGAATCCACCCCCACTTTCAGACACTCAACTCATCCTCTTGCTTCTGGTCCCCAACTTTTTGACACCAAGGACCAGTTTCATGGAAGACAATTTTTCCACAGACCGAGGAGAGGGGAATTGTTCTGGGATGATTTGAGTACATTACATTTATTGTGCACTTTATTTCTATTACTATTACATCAGCTCCACCTGAGATCACCAAGCATTAGCTCCCAGAGGCTGGGGACCCCTAGTAGTCTTAACCACTCAGCCCTCTGCTCCCTCCTTCCTTGCCTGGTTGTTCTCACAGGAATAAGTGCCTTTAGAATGGCTGGTTACTCTTTTCCTAGGCCACTGAGGAATCATAGTGGTTTTGCCTATGAAAATGTATAGCCTTATTTTAGAAAAATAGCCAGGTCACACACACATCTACTTTTCTTAGATTAAAAAAAGTTCAGTGATAAAGATGAAATGACATATGTCACCCTGTGCAGAGGACACCTGCAGGTTTTGCCTGCCAACCATCCATCCCCTTCTGTAACAGCACCTCATTCCGAGAACACCTTTATTGCTACACACTATTTCGCTGGGGCTGTCACTCACGGGACCGTGCGCTTCCTTTGCCAAGTAGTGAACTGGGGCCTGAACTTGGCATTCAGACTCCCTCTTCTGGGGTTCAGATTCAGAGAGGGGAAGCATAAGAAAGGGACGGGGTTGAAGTAGATTCATGCCAGTGATGGGGTATGCATTATATCCTGCTACCCAGCTTCCTGAGGCTAAGCTATCCTGCGTCCCATCTTCTCTCTAGATGGTTTTTCTCTTTTGATAACAAAACAACAGTTGTTGTTGTTATTAGGGCTTAATTTAGCCACAGTCAGTTTCTGTTACTCGCAATCAAAGAACTCTGTTGGATACACTATTCAAATTTAGTGTGACAAAAACTAACTGAGGCTTTGTTAGAGAAGATCAGCTAAAAATAAAATGAAACAAAACGAAACTCAGTCATAGCAGTGGTGCTGGCTGCAGTCCAGACAGCAGCTGTCCTGCTCTAACAGGAGTGCTGGTCTGCATGCCGTCTACCGTGCTCTACACTCCCCGGGCCCACCAGTTGCCCCCATGTTTCCTTCCAAGCAGGGTCTCAGTGAGGAAGGTTCTGTAAGACCTTTCCATCTGCCTCTCTTCACTGCTGTCAGGGCCAGCCTGTGAAGGAACGAAAATTAAGCAGGTAAATGGGGAGGGAGGTGAGGATGAGGATGGAGGGTGGGAGGGCTTATGTTTCACAATTTGTCTTAAAAGAGCTGAGAGTTAGAAAAATGTGGGGGCCCTGGAGAAACGGGGTGGGGGACTCTCTGATGCCTTAGCCCCGTGGCATGGAAACAGGATGAAGTTGCTGAGCTAGATCTCAGAGCATCCACCTTGGTGCCCAGCCCTCAAAGCCATCATGAAAGAGATTAAAGGATTAATCTCCTGCCCTGCTTGATCTGCTTTGCCACAGGGAACCTTGGTCTCCCTCTATCCTGGCCCGCTCTGCTTCCAGGCCTGACTAGCTTGCAATGAATGCTGGGCAGCTGGGCTCAGACTGGGCTGGATGTGGGTGGGCACAGATGGAAAAAGGACAGTGGCTCCCCACTCCCTTTATTAAAAAAAAAATGCTCATTACTACTCTAGCAGGTTGACAAAGCATTATTGTCTTTGCAAAACAATGGTATTTCCAGAAACTGACTTTAGTATTAATAACTGACTATAGTAATCTCAGAACTTTTGGAGAAAATGTGTTTGTTTGTTTGTTTTTAAGTTGTCATTATCACTTGTAAACTGGGACATATCAGGGTTGGTATGGTGGGATGGAGAGAGAGAGTATGTGTAGGGGAGTGGAGGTTGAGAATTTAGGAGACTATCTGTTGGTTTTGGCTCTTAAGCATACATTCCCCCTTCTATTAAAAAGCGTCCCAGTTTCTTAATGGGAAACCAGGCCATTTCAACACAAATGGTTCCAGTGGGACTGAACCTGCACTCCAGCTCCAGAGGTGGTGTCTGTCCTGGGTCTGATCCTTGGTCTACCTGGTGAGGCAAACACTGACATAAAAGCCACTGGGTCCCAGAGGAAGGGATGGGACTCTGCAACTGGGCAGAGGAAAAGATGCTAGCTCTCCACTGCCCAAGAATGAAAGGAGAGAGAGCAAGTGATGAGTAATCAACTTGGAGCACTCCCAAATGATGTATCAATCCTGACGCCTTGACTAGGGACCTTTGCTTCAGAGGATTAGGCTTCCCAAGAAACATGAATCTCAAGACACTCTAAAGCTTTACTAATGAATACAGTAAATAATTAATACCCGACATTATTTCCTGTTACTCAGATCTCAATATTAAATATTCAGTAATTTCTTTATGTTTATATTCTCATCAGACTAAACAGAAGCCCTTTCAAATAAACTAGCCACTATAGAGGAAAATATCAGGACAACTATAGATATCATGGTAATTTCCAGAGACTCATTAGCAAGTTGATGACTATTAATTTTCAAATTTAATTAATAGATAGAAATGGTGCTTTCTTGTAATTTATATCATTAGTCAAATGAGCTTTCTAATTAAGATCTGCAATCTGCAAATTTACAAACTCATGAATTACTCTAAACATGGAGAATTATTGATAAGTGTCTGCCTGGTCTCAACTGGTTTCCAGATTTTGACAAAAGGGGGGATAATTGGTTTCAAGCCCTGGCAGTTTCTAAACAGAACCTTCTTAAATATATTTAGGTTATTCACTGCCACACAAACACTGTAATTGCATATCTCATTTCCATTCGCCCTTAAATCTAACCAAAAAATATATCACATCAGATGAAGCATTAAATTCGACCCTTATTGGCAATCATTAACACTGTTTGTAAAATGAAAAAAAATTAAATCTGACATATATAAAAACAAATCAGACTTCTGAAACAGATCCAAATAGAAATTTCATTGAGGAAAAAATAGCATGCAAAATGAGTCTGTGGATGGACCTAGCAAACATCAAGGAGACAAAGGCTGTTTACTATTAAAGGCTAACTAGCAAACCAATCAATAATATTTTCACAAGATCTCATTGCAATCTTGCTCCACTCTTTCCATGAAAGAAGGAGTCAAGTGCTTAGCAACAAGAAGGAGCGTTTCACTGAATCAATCAACGAACATTTTTAAAACATCTACTGAGAAACACAGCGCTCAAGGGCAGAATAAGCATGTGCTCATTGACTGAGGCAGGGACACCAGTGTTTTTGTTTTAAAACAATTTTCTACCTAAAAACTGAGTAAAGAAAGGAAAAAAGGAGGAAGGCATTTTAATAGCTGTGTGACTTTGAAAAATTGACCTAACTTCCCTGAGCCTCAGTCTCTTCATCAGTAAAATGGGAATAATATCACTATTGTCAAGATTAAACAATAAATGGTATGTAAAACACTCACCACTCTTCCTGGTATAACAATTTACAATTTCCCTCACCCCTTGAACAAAATGCTTCTTTATACTCCTTAAAGTTATAATCAATCACAGACCCCTTGACCTCAAGAAAGATGGCCCTGTAGAAAGCCAAAGCTACTGTTCTCACTGACCAGTATTTCAGAAACCCCAGACTCCAGGTTTGAGCAGTGTTGGCATTCTTCTGTCCGGTGAACCTTACCTCATAGTAACTCTGGACAGCGTTCATAAAGGCTTCGTCAGCCACGATTTGGGTTTCCCCATTGAGGAAAGCCTGAAACCGGTCCTTGACTGTCTGCAGCTGTTGTTTGCTGATCTGTAAGAAACAGAGGAGGAGGAGATGGTGAGGACCTTCTCTAAACAAGGGTCACAGTTACTTTATATTGAAGATGCCAGGCCCATTGGCATGCTGGAGCTGGCGTGTACTGGCATGTGGAAGCTGACTGCTATATTTGCAGAAATTCTGTGAGGCAGCTGTTAAACATATCATTACTAAAAATTAATATAAATTAGAGCTAAATTATATTAAAAACAAAATTCAAAAACTCAGAATTCAATGCTTCCTGCTTCTTTGATTATTTGTGTTTTTGAGATTACTTACATCTATTGTATTTCCATGGTGGAAATGATAGATAATGGGTTGCTACCATACATTTCTTCCCAGTTTTGCATTCAATTATTTTATTTTTTTTTATTTTGAGAGGCAGATATCAGCCAAGGTGGAGAACCCAGAAATTAACCCACATATACATAACTCACTAATATACGGCAAGGGAGCTAAGAATACTTAATAGGGAAAGGACAATCTCTTCAATAAATGATGTTGGAAAACCAGATATTCACATGCATCAGAATGAAACTGCACTCCTATCTTCTACCACACACACACACACACACACACACACACACACACACACACAAACACTTCCCTGATAACTCAGTTGGTAAAGAATCTGCTTGCAGTGCAGGAGATCCTGGTTCAATTCCTGGGGTCGGGAAGATCCGCTGGAGAAGGGATAAGCCACCCACTCCAGTATTCTTGGGCTTCCCTGTGGCTCAGCTGGTAAAGAATCTGCCCCCAATTTGGGAGCCCTGGGTTTGATCCCTGGGTTAGGAAGATCCCTTGGAGAAGGGAAAGGCTACCCCCTCCAGTATTCTGGCCTGGAGAATTCCATGGACTACAGCCCATGTTGTCACAAAGAGTGAGACATGACTGAATGACTATCACTTTCACAAAAATTAATTCAAATATGTTAAAGACAAATGTAAGACCTGGAACTGTTATCCTACAGAGGAAAACATAGGGTAAAGCTTCCTGACATTGGTCTTGGCAATGATTTTTTGGCTATCACACCAAAATCACAAAGAATAACATCAAAAATAAACAGATGAGACTACATTAAACTAAAAAGCTGTCACATAGCCAAAGAAACAATCAGCAAAATGAAATACAATCTATGGAATGGGAGAAAATATTTTCAAATCATTTGCCTGGTAAGAGGTTAATACCCATAAGACATATACCTCAATAGAAAAAAAAAAAGATTAAAAAAATGGGCAGAGGACTTGAATAGACATTTTTCCACAGAAGACATACAAATGGCCACTTAGTACATGAAAAGATGCTCTATTTTACTAATCATGAGGGAAATGCCAATCAAAACCGCCATCACCACACACCTGCTAGAGTAGCTATTATCAAAAAGATAAGATATAAGTATTGGCAAAGGTGTTGAGAAAAGGAAATTCTATTAACTGTTGCTAGAATTGGTACAGCCACTGTGGTTTCTGAAAAAATTAAAAATACAACTACCATATGCTCTAGCAATCCCACTTCTAGGTATACATTCCCAGGAAGGGAAGGAAGACACTCTCTTGAAGAGATAACTCCTTCCCATGTTCATTGCAGTATTATTTATAATAACCAAAATATAGAAACAACCTACTCCTCATCAATGTATGAACAGGTAAAGAAAATTTGATATGTATATATGCATGTGTGTACATACACACATACCTATACATTCATAATACATACATTGGAATATTATCATACGTACACAAACACACACATTGGAATATTATTCAGCCATAACAAGAAAATCCTCCTTTTGCAACAACACGTAGGCACCTTGAAGGCACTATGCTAAGTGAAATAAGTCAGACAGACAAAGACAAATATTGTATGCTCTCACATATGCAGAATCTAAAAAACCCGAACTCATAAAAATAGAGACATAGAGACCACAATAGTGGCTACTGGGGGCTGGGGGTGGGGGAAATGCAATCAAAGAGTGAAAATTTCTGGCCATAAGATGAGTAAGTTCTAGAATTCTAATATGTATTAACATAGTGGCTATAATTTATATTACTCTATTAAGTATTTGAAAGTTGTAAAGAGAGTAATGTTACATGCTATCACAAGAGAAAAATGGTAATTATGTGAGGGGATAGAAGGGTTAACCAACCTTCTTGTGGTAAGATTCTGCAGTATATGCATGGACTGAATTGCCACACTGTATGTCTTAAACCTATGTATGTTATATTTCAATCATATTTCGATAAAGCTTGGGGGTAAGTATCCTGCTAAGTGCAGCATGGAAATAGACAAAAGTTTTTAAACTGTACTGTTATTCCAGGGTGTGGCATAGATAACTGGAGCAGTAGGTTATATGTGATTCTCTACCTCATCAAGCCTGCCTTTCTTCCCCACTTAGGAAAGCATCCCTGAAAGATTCCTGTTTATTTTCTCTTCTCCCTCCCTTATCTAGCTGTGTTCCACTGTCTTTCAGTCTCAGGAAGCCCTTCTCAAACCCTAGCCTATATTTGCCTGCTAAGTAATTCCAGGCCACATCATGTATTCTAACTACTTGTTCAGTTCAGTTCAGTTCAGTCGCTCAGTCGTGTCCAACTCTTTGCGACCCCATGAATCGCAGCACGCCAGGCCTCCCTGTCCATCACCAACACTACTTGTTATGATCAAATTTGTTAGATGATCTGTCTCTTCTTGCTATTTTGTTCACTGATGTTTCCCCAGGGCCAACTTAGTGCCTTAATACATGCCAGGTATTCATGTTAAATGGATGAATGAATGAAGTATATAGAAGATAAATTATTTTTGAACATCCTTTCATCATTTCTAATTTAGCTAAAAAGAAAGTCAGCTAACAACTTTGCTCTTTTAAATGTTATTCATACAAAGTCATGGGTTTCTCTGGTGGCTCAGACAGTAAAGAATCTACCTGCAATGCATGAGACACAGGAGATCAGGTTTGATTCCCTGAGTTGGGATGATACTCTGGAGAAAGGCATGGCAACTCACTCCAATATTCTTGCCTGGAGAATTCCATGAACAGAAGAGTCTGGTGGGCTACAATCTATGCGGTCACAAAGAATCAGACATGACTCAGTAACTTTCACTTTTTGTACAAAGTCACACCTCCTAATTGACCATAGGATGCTGTGTCTGAGAACCGCTGCTCTAGTAGAAAGACGAAGCAGATCATTTCAGGCCCAGTTCTATCAACCCCTGTGTCATCTTGGAAAAGTGACTTATGTTTTCCGAGTTGGCCAAACTTAACAATTCATTGCTGGAATAGGGCCATGATTAAATAAATAAATGTTATCTCATCCTCAGTTTTCTTACTTGCAAAATGGTAATAATCCTAATTACTCACTACCTTGGGATAGTTATAGCTATTCAGTGACATGATACGAGTTATTTTTTTTAATTATGAGTTTCTATATACATTGAGAGTATTTTCACCACTTGAGTCAAAGAAAGTTTTGCTAGTAGAAAATAAGGCTAAAAGCTATAGGAGACTGAAGTCTGGTGTGAGTTTTGACTCCATCAGGAAATTAATTGAAGCAGAACAGATTTTTGAAAACAGATATACACTAAAGTTGGGGTGCTTTAGCTCATTTTTTGTACTTTGGGAGAACTGGGGAATGGTGAATTTGGAGGCAGACGTAGGGGCCTTCCCTGGTGGCTCAGTGGTAAAGAGCATACGGGCCAAAGCTGAAGATGCAGGTTCGACCCCTGGGTTGGGAAGATCCCCTGTAGAAGGAAATGGCAACCCACTCCAGTATTCTTGCTTGGGGAAATCTCATGGACAGAAGAGCCTGGAGGGTTAAAGTCAATGGGGTCACAAAAGAGTCAGACAGGATTTAGCAACTGAGCAGTACAAAGGAGTTAGATTTGTATCAGATTCATAGCTGTTTTGTTCTAGAATACCAATGGCCAATGTCAATGTAATTTACATTTTCTAATACATTTTCATTTTCTAGTCACATTTCAAAAAGTAAAAAGCAGGTAAAATGAATTTTCATATACTTCGTTAGTCCCAACATGTCAAGATACTATCACATTGATTGTAACTATTAGAGAAATTACTAACAAAATAGTTTACATTCTTTTTTTATACTATGTCTTTGAATTCAGTGTGTGTGTGTGTCTGTGTGTGTTTTAGTTGCTCAGTCGTATCTGACTCTATGTGACCCCATGGACTGTAGCCCCCCAGGTCCTCTGTCAATGGAATTCTCCAGGCAAGAATACTGGGAATGGGTTGCCATTTCCTTCTCCAGGGGATCTTCCCAACCCAGAGATCAAGCCCGGATCTCTTGCATTGCAGGTGGACCTTTTACCAGTCTGAACCACCAGGGAAACCCATGTACACCTAAAGTACATCCCAGTTCAGAACAACCCCACTGCAAGGGTTGAGTAGCCACATGCAGCAAGTGTACAGCATGGGCCTAGAGCAGGGAATAACTCACTTCTATGCTGCTTAAGCTTTACTGGTCTAACCTGAGTATATTGATTATCAGTGGAGTTGTACAGAAAATCATAGTTATATACACTGAAATATCAGGCAGCAGTTGATTTCTTCATAAAAATGACACCATCACATGAATTTCTTTTAAGCAGGCTGATTTAAGTCACAAATCTTTACAGTACAGAACCAGCTGAAGCATCTCACAGAATTTCTTGCTGAGAATTCCTTCCAGGTCTGGATCCATACCAACTCTGCAAGATTTGGGAGTTGGATGCAGTGAGGTGATGGGGCAGGAATGGAAAGGAAAACAATAAACTGTGCTTTTGCCTTAAGTGCTTCAATAATTAACATAAAATGAGGTGCACACAATCTAGAAGACAGGATTGCTGACCCAAGCCAAACCCATTATCACTCTCACCTTTTGTTAAACAAGCCTAGTGCTCATTTATTCAAGAAATATTTACAGATAACTTATTGCCTGCCTGGCCCTGGCCCTGCCCCAGGCCCTGAGACCAACAAAACACACCATTTCTCATCTCACCCTCCAGGGCTAGGCCCTGACGAATCAAAAGCAGTAAAGGATTGCCCTCAAGGACCCTGCAGTCTAGGTGGAGAGGAAAAGCATACCAAAAACACACAAAAGTATGGTTTAGGGTTTCAGAGGAGAGAGATTACAGATTATAAAAATCTCAAAAACAAATCTGAAATGGAAATATGTATATATGAAACTGAATCACTTTGCTGTACACCTGAAATTAATCGAACATTGTGAATCAGCTACATATACTCCAATATAAAATTTTAATTCCCACAAATGGAATAGTTTATTTAAAAAAAAAAAAAAATCCCTGACAAAAAGAGAAGGCCTCCAGGAATATTCATTTCAACTGAGTTCACAGAACCCAAGTCATGAAGCCTCACAAAACATCCCCCACGTCCCTGGATACCCCAAGCTCCAAGCAGGAGAGTTAAGGACATGAATTCTAGTATGTGTTTATGTCTGGGCTTGACACCTGCCCATCCATGATCACTTCTTTTCTCACCACGAATCAAACAAACATTGCGTCCATTTAGTCAACTCACTAGTTGTATCTCACTAGGCAAACAACTAACCTCTGCACACCTCGGTTTTTTATCTGTAAAATGGGGCCAATAGTGACCTCATAGGATTGTTCTCAGGGTGAACTGGGATAAGTAAACTATTCATTACAGAACCTGGAACAACATGAATGCTCAATGGACATCAGCTGCTGTGATGATTCATTCTCATCTTAAGTCTTTGCCTACCATTCCCTCAAGAAAGCACGCCTATGGGAAAATTCATTATGTATCCACAAAATCCAGCCCCTGAACTACTTTCCCAGGAGGAATTTTCTACTTGTTCATATCTTTGGTCACAACCCTAAGTGTACATGCACTGGACTATGAAGTTGTTCTGAGCACCAGTCCTTAGAGGTGGGGTCAGGAGCCAGGAGTTGAAAATGTGGGCTTGGAGTCAGAGAGATGTGAGTACAAATACTAGTGATACCCTGCATTTCCAAAGTGGGTGACCTTGGGAAAGTTATTATCCCCGAGCCTTTGTTCTTCCTGCGTTGGACTAGCCAAAAAGTTCATTTGGGCTTTTCTGTGAGCTGTTATAAAACTCGAACGAATTTTTTGGCTAACCCAACACAATATGGGGATTACAAAACCAACTTCCTAAGGCTTCTCTGGAGAGATGAATAGGACCCGGGATGATGTAGCCAAGGATCTTAGCCCACTCTCCAGATCAAAAGAAGAGTCCAGTGACAAGGGGCAGACCACAGACCAAATGTCCATGGCCCTAAATAATGCGGCCTCTGTACACTCCCAGCTTCTGGTCCCACTGTGTTCTCCACTTACTCTGCTCCAGCCACACTGACCTCTTTTCTCCTTCTCAATGCACCCTGACCTTTCTTGCCCAGAAGCCTTTGCACCTGCCATTCCCCCTGCCAGGGACACTCTTCCCCTTCCTCTCCCCAAGGCTGTCAACTTCTCACCCTGAAGACTCAGCCTACCTGGTATCTGCCAGGAAGGTCTTCTCAGCCCACCCCGCCTACCATGATGCTTCCCCAAACTGCTCTCTATCAAGTTGCCTTAGACCCTGTGCGTTTCCTCCACAACCATTATCATAGTCAGCATGTATCTTTTCTAAGATAAATTTAACTGAATTATAACCTGCATGTAGAAAAATATACACCCTAAGCACAGAGCATGAGACATCTTCACACAATGAAATTTCCTGTGCAAATAATTCTCTTTTCAAGGTGACCTGGACCCCAGAAGCTTCTGTACTTTCCCAAAAGCATTGCCCCTCTCCAAAGGTTACCTGACTTCTATCATCAGAGACAGATTTTGTCTGTTTTTGAACCTGATGTCAGTGCAGTCAAGCATTATGAGATTCTGGCACATGGTTGGGGGTAGCAATAGCTTGTCCATCCTCATTGCTGAGTAGTAAAGCATGGTAAAACTTTGTTCTTTATCCATTCTCCTATTGATGGACATCTGGACCTTGTTTCTCTATTTTATGATTCTACTAACTTTTCACTGTTTATCTCCCCATAAGAGCATCTGTTTCACAGGTAATGAGAATCACATCTGTCCTGTTTACTGCTGTGCTTCTAGTGCCCGGCACAAAATGAGCTCTGATCAAATATGTGTTGAATCAATATGTAAGGTTACTGAGTAGTTAATAAATCCCAGGCACAGTGTTAAAATTGGAAGAAAAAAAATGACCAAGGCACACTTTTAGTTCTCGGTTGTCTCATAGTATAGTCAGAGATCATATTCATCTTTGATTCCTTAGTATCCTTTCACTGAGTGTATGAGTGAATGAAAATCTCTCTAAGGAACTCCCATAAATAACCAGACTAAGAACCAATCTGTAGGATACAATTTCTCTCTGGATAAAAGTAACTGACCTACATAGGATTGAATCCTGAAGGTGACCTTGCATGAACACACCAAGATAATTGGCCAAGAGTAGCTGACTGTACAACTCTAAATAGACAAACAGGTCTCTATGAGCTGCTTATGAACAGAATCGTCCTAAAATAGAAGCCCATCTCAAAGCACTCAATATGCATGGAATCCTCTTGTGCATCAGATCAGAATTCAGAATTGAAGTAATGAGTTCCAAGAGCAGAAAACCTGAATGATGAAAGGTAATTATTGCAGAGGAAAGTGCTGCAGCGGCGTTTGCTAGAACTATTCAAGCATTCTTGGTTCAATCCACCTCATTAAGCGAGGCCTGAAAATTTCCCCTGCATTTCAGGCAGTATGCAATCTACTGCAGCATTCTGGAGAAGTACCTAATGGGACCCACAGTGAAGAGAAAACCACACGTTCTAAGGGCTGGTCTCAGGAGAGGCAATGTTGAAGTCAGAGTAAGCTCAGGTCAAATCTCAACCTGAATACAAGTCCTTGGGCATGCAGTAACTTGGGTTTTCCCGTCTGTAAGTAGCAAATGATCTTATGTACTTTGTAGGGTTTTTGTGAGAATGAGATGAAATATATATAAGATAGCATAGGTACATGGTACAGAGTAAGGGCTCAGTGAATAAACAAAAATAAGAAGTATTATTGTTACCATTTAGTTTTTCCTTTTTCCCTTTCAATGTTTTAATCTTATTTCAATGCTCCTTTTTTTTCTTGTTTATTCAATCACTTGAAATTACATTTACCCCTTCTTGTTCCTCCCAATTTAGAGGCTGAAAAGCCAACTACTCTTTTCCCAGCATCCTTGCAACATAGGTAGCCATGTGACAGAGGCAGAAAACTACTGAGGGTCTTCTGGAAAAGCTTTTGAATGAAATTCTCATAAAAAGGAGTACATCTGGTAGTGTAACACTTTCCTTCCTTGCTGCCTCCCTCTTTTGCTGAGAATAAAGATATTTTGTCCAGACTTGTGCAGTTTATTGTGTGATCATGAAGGAAGGTTGATGTTGGTACTTTTGAGGAGCTGCATGAATGTCTGTAAACACCCATCTGTGGCCTTCTCATTATGTGAGAAGAAAAGGAATCACTATTGGTTTAACTCATTGTGTGTTTTCTCTTGCTGCTAAGTCACTTCAGTCGTGTCCGACTCTGTGCGACCCCATAGACGGCAGCCCACCAGGCTCCCCCATCCCTGGGATTCTCCAGGCAAGAACACTGGAGTGGGTTGCCATTTCCTTCTCCAATGCATGAAAGTGAAAAGTGAAAGTGAAGTCGCTCAGTTGTCTCCAACTCTTAGCGACCCCATGGCCTGCAGCCCACCAGGCTCCTCCGTCCATGGGATTTTCCAGGCAAAAGTACTGGAGTGGGGTGCCATTGCTTTCTCTGGTGTTTTCTCTTACTTGCAGGCAAATGCTTTCCTAATGGATACATGTGGCTTTCTCTAGGCATGAAAGAAAGCATGCTTCCTAAAGTGCTTATTGGTTAAAATGCTTCCTATGACAGGAGCAATGTATTATGAAGGAGGAAAGAAGCAATGCTTACTAAAAGAATGAATCTAATACGGCAGCATTCTGACAACTGGGAAAAGGTATCAAAAATTGTTTTTGAGTGTAAAGAGAAGTTTCAATTACACACATACATGAAATCCTTCTCTAAAGTACAAGGTCAGCACTGTAGATTACAACATGAGCTATGACTTTTCTTTGTCAAAAAAGAAACTTGGGGGGACTTCCCTGGTGGTCCACTGGTCCAAACTCCCAGCACAGGGGGCCTGAATTCAACCCCTGGTTGGGGAACTGGACCCCACATACCACAACAGAAGATGCCACATGCCGCAGCTGAGACCCAGTGCAGTCACATAAGAAACAATTTTTTTTTTTAAGAAATTTTTACTTCATTATAGAAATAGGCAAAAATATCAACAAGTGCTTTAAAAACTAAAAGTTTAATCCAGAGCAATGAGGGCAATGTTGATTTAATTTCTTTTCCTTGAAGGTTATCGAAGTTTATGTTGTTGGCTCATTAATTTTATTCGTAAATAAAATCTCCTCTTTCTACAACTAGACTAATAAAACATTTTGTACAATAAATGAACTCTTGCGTTCAGGAAAATTAAAAATCATTCTTATCAATTTCTACATCATGAACATGTATACACCATATCCTGAAAAAAAGATGTTAATGTGAATTTCAAGCATTTTGCTTGAGAAGGAAAATTTGAAAGGCTTCATCACATAAAAATATAATAATTCTGAAATGGAAGTTGAAGGCGCAAAATTATGGAAGATGGGAGAAGTTACAATACAGCTGTAATTCTGATTTTCTCTTTGTGACATGGTTTCCCAAATTCAGCCATTCAGGTAATGCTTTCATGAGTATGCCCTCTCTGTATACCAACTATTAGTGAAGTGAAGTCGCTCAGTCGTGTCTGACTCTTTGCGACCCCATGGACTGTAGCCCCCTAGGCTCCTCTGTCCATGGGATTCTCCAGGCTAGAATACTGGAGTGGGTTGCCATTTCCTTCTCCAATATACCAACTATACTACTATTTATTTTAAATTTTGTCCCAAATGTATTTCAAATAGCTTCATTTTTAACTGAAACTTTAAACAATAATAGCTGTGCAGGCACAGGCTTTATGTACTAGCTATAGCTAACATAGGGATCTACTCTAATCTTATATACATCTCCCACATTTTTAAAAGTGCTTCTCTAGAAAAATTTTTTAATCTGCTATATATAAATGTTCTTGCTCAATTTTTTAAATTTAGGGCAGCAGCTGAATGTCTTTACATTAATTACTACCTGTAAAAAAATTAACTCTGAACTTTTAATTCGTTAAATAATAGAAAGACAAACCAACCGTTTTAATCCTAAAAAACTGTTGGGGCAGAAGAGAAAGAACAAAGTATTCTATGACCCAAGAAAAGTGACCTTCGTAGGAGAATTTAAACACTGATTAAACTGGAATTTTCTGAAAAAATATTTAGTAGAAGAGAAAAAAATTAGGAAAAGATGAATCTAGAGAATGAATCAGACTAATAGCTGGATTAAAGCTGGGATGAGAAAAAAAAAAATAAAGCTGGGATGAGAGGAGGTAAAGGGTACAGTACAGGTAGCAGCAAAGAACAGGAGGAGAAGGAGAAGATAACTTGTATACACACTGCAAAGCTCTTAGAAGTTGGATTAAACATCCTGCCCTTTAATGCAATACTCACAGTTTAAAGAAAAAAAAAAAAAAACAGATTACATTTTTTTTCCAATTTGGAAGCACTCAGGCAGCATTCAACTCAAATTTTCTGACAGGTGGTTAAAGATGCAGGCTTAGACCCAAGGCCTCATGGAGAGTTGTTCTAGTTTCCACAGGTCTCAAATATTTTGGTTTCAAGTCTCTTTACACTTTGATAATTTATTGAAGAATCCAGAGAACTTTTCATGATGCAGTTTACATCTGTTGATGTGTATTGTAATAGAAATTAAAACTGGATAGTTTTAAATATTTATGAGTTCATGGAAAATAACAATATATTTTCCATGTGTTAAATCTACATAACACTTTAAGAAACTAACTGTATTTTTCCCTGGTGGCTCAGGCGGTAAAGAATCTGCCTGCAATGCGGGACACTCAGGTTGGGAAGATCCCCTGGAAAAGAGAATGGCTACCCACTCCAGTATTCTTGCCTGGAGAATTCCATGGACAGCAGAGCCTGTAAGGCTACAGTCCATGGAGTCACAAAGAGTCAGACACGACTGAGCCACTTACACCTTCACTTTTCAAAAACAAAAATCAGTGAAATCAATGGCAACAGGATATAGTACTGAAAATCTCCCTAAAAAAATTAACAGAAGACAGCCGGATTCTCGTATCTGTTTCTGCAGTCGGTCTGTTGTGATATGCTGTTTTGGTTGAAGCATGTGAAGAAAATCTGGCCTCCCACAGATACATGGTTGAAAAGGGAGGAATATTTTAATAGCTTTTTGAGAGAGATGTGGATTATCTTTGATAATATACATACCAAAGTTCAGCCAGAATATTTTCTTAAAAGTTAGTTGCGATGTAAAATTGGAAACCTCATCAACGCGACTGGGGAACAGCAAGCTTTTATGCTGTGTTTAGAACATTGCCTCTATGGGCATATGTTAAAACACAACAGCATACAGGTTTTTAAAAAGCCATAGAAAGGTGGTTGTTTCTGTTGTTTAGTCGTTGTGTCCGACTCTTCTGCAATCAGAGCTGCATCTCCTGCATTGTAGGCAGATTCTTCACCACTGAGCCACTTGCTAAGTCCCTGGGGGAGGGATAAATTAGGAGTTGAGGATTGATATATACACACTACTGCTGCTGCTGCTGCTCCTGCTGCTGCAAAGTCGCTTCAGTCGTGTCCGACTCTGTGCGACCCCATAGACAGCAGCCCACGAGGCTCCCCCATCCCTGGGATTCTCCAGGCAAGAACAGTGGAGTGGGTTGCCATTTCCTTCTCCAATGCAGGAAAGTGAAAAGAGAAAGTGAAGTCGCTCAGTCTTATCCGACCTTCAGCAACCCCATGGACTGCAACCTACCAGGCTCCTCTGCCCAAGGGATTTTCCAGGCAAGAGTACTGCTATATATAAAATAGAGAAACACTAAGGACCTACTGTACAGCAGAGGGAACTCGACTTAATATTCTGTTATAACCTATATGGGAAAATAATCTAGAAAGGAATAGATACACTGTATATACATAGCTGAACCACTCTGCCGTACTCCTGAAACTAATACATTGTAAACCAACTGTGTGTGTGTGTGTGTGTGTGTGTGTGTGTGTGCAGGCACGCACACTTGGTTGTGTCCTACTCTTTTGTGACTCTACAAACTGCAGCCCCTCAGGCTCCTCTGTCCATAGAATTTTCCAGGCAAAAATATGAAGTGGGTTGCCATTTCCTACTCCAGGGGACCTTTCTGACCCAGGGGTCGAACTTGCCATCTGCCCTCTACACCCACACAGCATGTCCTGGCCCCCAGGAGTAGTTTTCTCCCCACTCCTGTCTTTTGTGCCCTCCTAGCAGAATTTACCGTGCTGTTTCCAGCAGCCTTGTCCCACACTGCCCCTCTTTCTGTTTCTGCTTCAGGATTTTCAGCTCCCCACGCTGGGTGTCCAGTGTGTCATTTCCCATTTATCCGAGGCCCATGAGGCTGACCCAACATTATCTGCTCTTTTCTGGGTTTCTATACCCAACTTGAAAGCTGCTTGTTCTTTGAAAGGAAGAGGATTGTGTAGGAATGACTTCTGTATTTCTTAATGGAAATATGTCAATGCATGCATGTCCTGACATACCCTCAAAGAGCTTCCTGCCTACAGATTCACTGCTCTTGTGCTTGGCAGCACCCAGCTCAGTTGCTGTGGGCCTTGTAGTTTTGTCTGCTGTGAGCTCTCGGGCAGTGAACAATGCTCAGGGAGACTGTGGTGTCTACCCTATCACAAGCCCCTTGTTACAGGTTATGTGAGTAAGTAAGCGTGTGTTCCCTCACCTGAGGTTACCTGTCTCCAGTAGGTCCCATGCACATTAGCAGCCACTCATCCAGCTAAGCAAATGGAACCCTAATAAACATTAGTCCAACCTTTCCTCCTTATAAATTAGAAACTGAGTCCTGGAGAAAGAGAGGACAGAACTAACATTTACTTGGTAGCACTTAACTGCCAGGTTCTGTGGTAAGTCTTTACCTATTGTCAAAGTATATTTTTCAAAAAATTAAAAACATGACTCACATATAAATACATAATGAGCATTTACCAAAGATTTATTTAACTATTTATTAAAAGGACCAGAAGAAAGGAAAACTAATTCAAAGTGTATTAGAGGAGAAGCGATTTATATATTCAGCCAGCAAAGGGATGCTAAAATGAGTTTTCTAAGTTCTGTTCAAAATTGGTCAGTGTCAATAATTCTGTAACTTTGGAGATGATCTCTTGCTACCAGACAGAAATCATTTGCAACTTATCAATATTCTGTAAGTTAAACTCTAGCTTCACAGAATCTGAGCTCTATTCAATAGAAACAAATAGATCAAACAAACCTATGAGAATGTGGTGATGTCTGGGTAGGCTTGTTAGACACTGCTCTGCATGATTTAAAAAAAAAAAGGTGAAAAAGTTATCTTGTAGCTTTATTTTCAAACTTTAATTTGTTTTAATGAATTATCTAATATAATCTCCAAAATCTAGAGTGTACATAAGTATCCCCATGTCAACGCAAGTTAGGTAAGCTGCCCACAGTCATATAGCTCAATGGTGGTAGAGGAGGAAACATCACAGTCGTCTTCATTCCCTACTTTGTGCTGTTTTATTTTTATTTTACTTTTTAAAATAAATTTTTATATTAGGGTATAGACTTTGGGCTTCTCAAGTGGCTCAGTGATTAAGAATCTGCATGCAGTGCAGGAGATGCAAGTTCTATCCCTGGGTCAGAAAGGTCCCCTGGAGTAGGAAATGGCAACCCACTTCAGTATTTTTGTCTGGAAAATTCTATGGACAGAGGAGCTGTCCATAGAATTGAAAGAATTCTATGGACTATGGGCTGCAGTTCGTGGAGTCACAAAGAGTAGGACACAACCAAGTGTGCGTGTGTGCACACACTCACACAGACACAGTTGATTTACAATGTGTTAGTTTCAGGAGTACAGCAGAGTGGTTCAGTTATGTATATACAGTGCATCTATTCCTTTCTAGATTCTTTTCCCATATAGGTTATAACAGAGTATTAAGTCAAGTTCCCTCTGCTGTACAGTAGGTCCTTATTGTTTCTCTATTTTATATATAGTAGTGTGTATATATTAATCCTCAACTCCTAATCTATCCCTCCCCCAGGGATTTACCAAGTGGCTCAGTGGTGAAGAATCTGCCTACAATGCAGGAGATGCAGCTCTGATTGCAGAAGAGTCGGACACAACTTAACGACTAAACAACTGAAACAACCACCTTTCTATGGCTTTTTAAAAACCTGTATGCTGTTGTGTTTTAACATATGCCCATAGAGGCAATGTTCTAAACACAGCATAAAAGCTTGCTGTTCCCCAGTCGCGTTGATGAGGTTTCCAATTTTACATTGCAACTAACTTTTAAGAAAATATTCTGGCTGAACTTTGGTATGTATATTATCAAAGATAATCCACATCTCTCTCAAAAAGCTATTAAAATATTCCTCCCTTTTCAACCATGTATCTGTGGGAGGCCAGATTTTCTTCACATGCTTCAACCAAAACAGCATATCACAACAGACCGACTGCAGAAACAGATACGAGAATCCGGCTGTCTTTTGTTAATTTTTTTTTAAATTTAATTTTATTTTATTTTTAAACTTTACATAATTGTATTAGTTCTGTTAATTTTTTAAGGAGATTTTCAGTACTATATCCTGTTGCCATTGATTTCACTGATTTTTGTTTTTGAAAAGTGAAGGTGTAAGTGGCTCAGTCGTGTCTGACTCTTTGTGACTCCATGGACTGTAGCCTTACAGGCTCTGCTGTCCATGGAATTCTCCAGGCAAGAATACTGGAGTGGGTAGCCATTCTCTTTTTCAGGGGATCTTCCCAACCTGAGTCTCCTGCATTGCAGGCAGATTCTTAACCGCCTGAGCCACCAGGGAAAAATACAGTTAGTTTCTTAAAGTGTTATTTAGATTTAACACATGGAAAATATATTGTTATTTCCCATGAATTCATAAATATTTAAAACTATCCAGTTTTAATTTCTATTACAATACACATCAACAGATGCAAACTGCATAATGAAAAGCAAGCAGACCACAGCAAGACAGAGGTGTTACAGAGGCCGGGTGTTCCAAGTCTTTGCATCTCAGAGATCATCTTCTGGAAGGAAACTCTTTTATTTTAGAAATGAATAAGAGACCAGAGTAGGCTTTTACATCCTCTACTACACTGAAATTTCTTATTTCTTTTTGGTCCCCAGATTGATTGAATTTTGTTCATTTTGTTTTTGTTCTAAAGAAAACCTTCAATACCAAATTCTACTCATTCAAACCTTAATATTGCTCACCTCCCTTGTCTCCCCCAATCCTCCACCAATATTATGCTGACGTCTACTCTGCTAAGAAGTCTAGATATTTGGTGTGGGTGGAAAAGACGAGAAGCATCATTCCGGAACTTGTTGAAAAACTGAAAAAAGACAGGATGTCCAAAGGCAGGAGATACACAAAGGTGAGAGGGAAAAAAGCATCTCCCCCTCTTGGCAATTTTTGCGCAATGCAGACTAATGGGGCATCCTTAGAGTTTCACATCAACACTGACCAAATTTCTGGAGCTCAAATTCATACATCTCTCTATCCATTCACTTATTCATTCATTCACATTCAACCAATTATTTATAGTGCATCACTACATGTCAAGCACTGTTCTAGGCACCGAGGATCCAATGATAATTTTAAAAAGCAAAAAAACCCTTTTCCTTTTGGAAGGACGAAAGAACAAGGAAGGTCAGCCACTCTGGTTGACCCTCGTGATACCTAATGGATGGTATGAGTTCATGACCAATGTTTTACTTAGTGTACAATAAGTGAAGTGAGTTAAGTCGCTCAATCATGTCCGACTCTTTGCAACCCCGTGGACTGTAGCCCACCAGGCTCCTCCATCCATGGGATTCTCCAGGCAAGAATACTGGATTGGGTTGCCATTTCCTTCAAAAGAAGAGGTAAATTCTGATTTATAAGTTACCCTATAGTCTCCAAAGGGGGAAATAAAATGTCCTCAAGGGTGAAATTTGGCTATGAAGGACAACCAACTTCTTGCTCTGGAAGGACATACAGAATTGTGCTATATAACTCTGGACAGGACGAAAAATAGCCAAAGAAAGTGTCCTTGGTGCTTAATCACTGCATTCCAGGAGTTTTGAGTACACTCTAGACTCTTACTTTTCTAACAGCACCATCTTCCATCCTTCCAGAATATTCTTGTGGTTCCAAAAATTGGCAATAGGATGCAGTGGTGGATTGTCACATTAAGATTTGATTCTTTTACAAGAATATCTCAAAGGCAGTATTTGAATTTCTATCAGTAGTCACATAATGACTAGTTCTCTTCCTTTTGGAATCTTAATAGCCCTTGATGAAAATTACCTAGGTTCATTATTTTCGGGGGTTGTGACAGGTGGTACTCTTTCTTTTTTCACATATTAGCTGGAAGAAGTCTATAAAGACAAAGTTTCTTTTATCAATTGTTTACTCTGAAGTACAGATCACACAAGAAAGGCCAAAAAAAAAAAAAAAGCTTGGTAGTTTATCCTATCAAAATAAAAGATTGGTTCCTTACCATCTGTGGAAGAGATGGTAAGAAGAGTATGGCTCTCCTTGAACAAAGGTGACCCAGTCTGAGATCTAGGGGAGCATCAGTAAAAGGCTGACTTTGTTTCACGCACAACTGGGAATGGTGCACACTACATTTTTCCATCATCAAGAACTTCTATTTTTCCTTCCATGCACCCAAATCTTGAAAGCAGACCACAGGAAGACAGAGGTGTTACAGAGGCCGGGCGTTCCAAGTCTTTGCATGGACCCAAATCTTGAAAGTTGCCTCCTTTCTAAAACTTTACATTTATCACCTAATAATGTTTTCTCCCTTATTTTTTACTAACTAAAGGCCAAGTAAACTTTGAGCTAGGGCTTCCCAGGTAGCTCAACAGTGAAGAATCCACCTGTGATGCAGGAGACGTGGGTTCATTTCCTAGGCGGAGATTGTCTGGAGAAAGAAATGGCAATCCACTCCAATATCCTTGCCTGGGAAATCCCATGGACAGAGGTGCCTGGTGGGCTACAATCCATGGGGTTGCAGAAGAGTCGGACATGACTTAGTGATTAAACAACAACAAACTTTGAGCTTCTAGCAGCAGTACCTTCACAATGAATTGGTAGAATTCCAGGCCCAGTATTTTAGTTATCCTGGGATAATAAAGAAACAGCAAATGAAAATCCAGGTTTGGGAGCTAGACAACAAGGTGTGGTTGGAATCCCGGCTCATCACTTATTAGTTGTGTGATCTCAGGCAATGCACTAACCCATTAGTTATCATTATAAAGTTAGGTGAAAGTCACTCAGTCGTGTCTGACTCTGTGATCCCATGGACTGCAGCCCGCCAGGCTCCTGTCCATGGAATTCTCCAGGCAAGAATACTAAGAATACTGGAGTGGGTAGCCATTCCCTTCTTCACGGGATCATCCTGACCCAGGGATCAAACCTGCATTGCAGGCAGATTCTTAACCATCTAAGCCAGTAGAGAAGCCCACAACAAGTTTTTAAAAAGCAATGCCATTCATTAAAGTATTACTTAAAAGAGCAAATGCCCACCTTTGAGGACTGATTGAAAATACTACTGTATCACATGCAATGGAGAAGTGTATAATTGTAAGAAAGGAATGGAGAATAGTTTAAGATACTGATATGGAATATCCTCCAGTATGTATTGTTAACAGGAAAAAAAATAGGCAGAGAAATGTGTGTATAGTATGATACTATTTATCTAAGAGAAAAGGAGAGAAACACGCACACATTTATAATTTAAAAATGGAAGATAAACCAAAGTTCAAAATGAAAATGGTTTCCAGATTGAAATGTCTGAATACCATTTCCCATGAAAACTGACCAGCGTTCCTCTGCTAATTCCCTGTCTGAGGCATGTAATGTACATGATGACCCCTATCTTACTAGAAATTAAGGGAACTATCAAAGACTGCTGGAATCTTGTTAAAAGGAATCAGGAACCAATTAGAGGAGGCTCTCACTAGCCAGAGATGATTTGAGAATCAATAAAAATAATAACTACCCAGAATGTCAAGTATGTTCAAATCATAATAGTACTCAAACAAAACAGAACAAGACCCATAACTGATTCTCTTCCACAGATGGTAAGGAACCAATCTTTTATTTTGATAAGATAAACTACCAAGCTTTTTTTTTTTTTGGCCTTTCTTGTGTGATCTGTACTTCAGAGTAAACAACAATTGATAAAAGAAACTTTGTCTTTATAGACTTCTTCCAGCTAATATGTGAAAAAAGAAAGAGTACCATCTGTCACAACCCCCGAAAATAATGAACCTAGGTAATTGTCATCAAGGGCTATTAAGATTCCAAAAGGAAGAGAACTAGTCATTACGTGACTACTGATAGAAATTCAAATACTGCCTTTGAGATATTCTTGTAAAAGAATCAAATCTTAATGTGACAATCCACCACTGCATCCTATTGCCAATTTATGGGAATTGCAGATGATCAAGTTAAAAAATTTAAAGGAGGTGCAATCTGCAAGATTTCCAGACCATGGGAAACTGTTGAAGACAAATGACCTGATAAAATCAACAACAACAAAAAATCTGCAAGCAAAAATAATGATGAAACATTATTTTAACTTTAAAATAGAAAGAGAGGAAAATCTATAGATTAAAAAAAAACAGAAGTGTCATACCAACCAATGACAATATGGACCTCATCTAGAATCTGATTTGAGTGAACAAACTAAAAACATTTGTGACATCTTAGGGAAGTTTGAAAACTAGTTGGATTTTGATTAGGAAATTGGATTGATTAGGAAGTTGGATTTTTGTTAGGAATATTGTTAACTTATCAAGTGTAATAATGGCAACATGGGTTATGCTTAAAAAAACAGTTCCTTATATTTTGGAGATTTATACTAAAATATTTACAGGTGTAATGATATTATGTCTGGGATTCACATCATCATAATTCAGTAAGGAGGCATGGGGAATGTAGAGGAAACAACTGACCATGAAGTGAGGTTGAAGGGTGGATACATGAAGGCTCGTGACACTAACCTCTCTCCTTACTTATAAACATTTGATATTTTCCATAATTAACAAATAGTTTTTCTCAAAGTAAATGAGTGATTGAACTCTGATGGTAGCTGTGTAAGGGGCAGGCGCAGGGAATGTTAGTGACCAGGGATATTTAGAGCAATTTAACTTCCCCACCATAACAATGCTGAGTCTCAATCTCCTAATACCATAAGTTTCACATGCTTGTACTGTATTTTGAATAATTTAAAAAACTGGAATAGCCTTTTTATAGAAATGCAGTGTTCATTCAATTCATGTATGGTAAGATTTCTAGCCATTCCCCAAACTGAAAGAATCCAGAAAAAGAACTCAATGTATTACCATTAAAGACCCATCAGCTTTCCACCTCCCTTCCCTATCTAAGGTGGTTATGTTAATGAACACAGAATCAGCACAAATAAGTAAGGAAATGGCTGAATCAAAATTTCCTTTCTTACTCTGCCTCAGCCTATTAAGAATTACACAGATAAGCTCTTCAAATCTATCAAGAGGTCAGCCCTCCCCAGTGCAAAGTTATGAGAAAAATATTTGATAGATGGATAATCATCATTAACAGTGAATTAACAGTGAACTATGTCCCATGCAGACTATCTTGAGATGTTAGCTAATGATAGCTTGAAGCCATCACAATTAGTAAGACACAAAAACACCAAGCATCTTAGACATAGAGACAAACTCTTTAAAAAAACAAAACAAACAAATCTGGTGTTATGAAAAGAGCAATTTGAAGCAAATAATGTTTTCAGAAATGATTCATTTATTGTGTGATGTTAAAACATAACCATATATTGATGTATCTTAAAAATCTCTTTAAAATAATGGAAAAAATTTTATAAGCCTGATTAATCAGCATTCAGAAGTTTTGAATTTAGAGTTTTAGTGAGTTTTAAACAAATTAAAAAACATATAAAAATGCACTTGCAGAACAACAACAGATTGACATAAGAAAAGACAGCTATGCACTAGGTGGATTTCAACAAAAATCTTTGCATAATTGGTGGGAAGAACTGAAATATGGTTAACTTGATCTCCCCATAGTTCATTCACTGTTGATGATGATTATCCATCTATCAAACATTTGTCTCATAATTTTGCAATGCCCCCCTGAAAAAAAATGTGCAGCCCAAAAAAAAAAAAAAAAGTGATGCCAAATTTCCATTTGGATCTAAGGATCTTCCTAATGCATCATTTCCAGTTTTGACCAACTAGTGAAAAAAACCTCAGAACTGAGCCTTTGAGCTACTTATTCAGAAAGTGTTAAACAAAAATTTCAAAAATACTGAAGAATATAAGCAGGTAACTTTCACCAAAACATCAATTATAATTACCTTTTTATGATATCAAAAATATTTCTGTACTGTTGAAAAATATAACAAAATAAAATATTTCATCTTTTGTCCATCTTTCTCCATTTATACTTTATTTTATTATGTATATATTAGTATGGTATTAATAATAAATAAATATAAAAGGGGCATTAGCAAAATGTTTTACTGATGGAGTGTGTGTTCAAAGGAGTTTGCAGATCATAGATAGAGTGATTAAAGATCTTCATTCTGGAATCAGACTGTTTGAATTCTAGACCCACTGCCCAGTAGCTATGTGGTCTTGAGAAAACAGATTGGCTTTTCTAAGCCTGAGTTTATTTGTAAGAAGGCATACTCTTAGTATCTTCATTGTGATTGTTGTAAAGATTAAATGGAGCTACTATATGACATTGCACCTTTGTCCCTGGCGCATGCAAAGTACTCGAAATGATAGGTACTAGCCTCCTCCTCCCCCTCTTCATTGCCATCCCTGTGGTCATCATGCCAAGATCACCATTATCATGCAACACAGCAGGCTGTTCACTACCATCTATGTTATGCTCTAAATATTAAAATTTAAGTAACCTTCAGTGTGTCTTTGAGGGACTCTCACAGTTGTGTAAGAAATTCCATAACTTATTTTGGCAGTTTTATCTTAAAGGCACAACTGCTCAACTAGGTCAGGTGTCCCTCAAGGCTCCTTTGAATAACATGGTACGTCACACACACAGAGTGAACTCTGAAATAACTGAAGGGCAGAGATCGCAATACCTTTCCTATGAGTTACCTCCCTTAATTTGTTTACAAAGCACAATATGTGAATGAAGACTAAGAGGCTCTTGGAAAAAATCAGCAAGGGCACAATGACAGCACTTTTCACCATATGCATCTTTTCTCTAGCTTCCTCTCAGGTTCTGCTTGTGTGATAGCATTATATGGTTTCTATAGCTCTGGGTTTCCTTAGATGAGAATAAACTGAGTTAAGATGGAATTGAGATAAGCATGCACTTTATTAGGGGGATACCCAGAAAGCTGGTGACTCCTAGAAAGTTATTTATTTCTCAATGTTCACTTAAATGCTTCATGCCAGAAACAAAAACTCAAACAACCCAATCTTATATCTAAAGGTCCAAGGTCACAGGCGGTGGCCGAGAGGAGCTACCCCACATCCAAGGTAAGGAGCAGCAGCTGCGCTTTGCTGGAGCAGCTGTGAAGCGATACCCCACGTCTAAGGTAAGAGAAACCCAAATAAGATGGGAGGCGCTGAGAGAGGGCATCAGAGGGAAGACAGACTGAAAGTACAATCATAGACAACTAGCCAATCTGATCACACGGACCACAGCCTTGTCTAACTCAATAAGACTAAGCTATGCTGTGTGGGGCCACCCAAGATGGATGGGTCATGGTAGAGAGGTCTGACAAAATGTGGTCCACTGGAGAAGGGAATGGCAAACCACTTCAGTATTCTTGCCTTGAGAACACCATGAACAGTATGAAAAGGCAAAAAGATAGGACACTGAAAGATGAACTCCCCAGGTCAGTAGGTGCCCAATATGCTATTGGAGATCAGTGGAGAAATAACTCCAGAAAGAATGAATGGATGGGGCCAAAGCAAAAACAACACCCAGTTGCGGATGGGTCTGGTGATAGAAGCAAGGTCTGATGCTGTAAAGAGCAGTATTGCATAGGAACCTGGAATGTCAGGTCCATGAATCAAGGCAAATTGCAAGTGGTCAAACAGGAGATGGCAAGAGTGAATGCCGACATTCTAGGAATCAGCAAACTAAGATGGACTGGAATGGGTGAATTTAACTCAGATGACCATTATATCTACTACTGTGGGCAGGAATCCCTTAGAAGAAACGGAGTAGCCCTCATAGTCAACAAAAGAGTCTGAAACGCAGTACTTGGATGCAGTCTCTAAAACGACAGAATGATCTCTGTTTGTTTCCAAGGCAAACCATTCAATATCACAGTAATCCGAGTCTATGCCCCGACCAGTTATGCTGAAGAAGCTGAAGTTGAACAGTTCTATGAAGACCTACAAGACCTTCTAGAACGAACACCCCCAAAAATGTCCTTTTCATTATAGGGGACTGGAATGCAAAAGTAGGAAGTCAAGAAACACCTGAAGTAACAGGCAAATTTGGCCTTGGAGTACAGAATGAAGCAGGGCAAAGGCTAATAGAGTTCTGCCAAGAGAACACACTGGTCATAGCAAACACCCTCTTCCAACAACACAAGAGAAGACTCTACACATGGACATCACCAGATAGTCAACACCGAAATCAGATTGATTATATTCTTTGCAGACAAAGATGGAGAAGCTCTATACAGTCAGCAAAAATAACCCAGGAGCTGACTGTGGTTCACATCATGAATTCCTTATTGCCGTATTCAGACTTAAATTGAAGAAAGTGGGGAAAAACCACTAGACCATTCAGGGATGACCTAAAGCAAATCCCTTATGATTATACAGTAGAAGTGAGAAATAGATTTAAGGGACTAGATCTGATAGACAGAGTGCCTGATGAACTATGGATGGAGGTTCGTGACATTGTACAGGAGACAGGGATCAAGACCATCCCCATGGGAAAGAAATGCAAAAAAGCAAAATGGCTGTCTGGGGAGGCCTTACAAATAGCTGTGAAAAGAAGAGAAGCGAAAAGCAAAGGAGAAAAGGAAAGATATAAGTATCTGAATGCAGAGTTCGAAGAATAGCAAGGAGTGATAAGAAAGCCTTCCTCAGCCATCAGTGCAAAGAAATAGAGGGGAAAAAAAATGAAACAGGAAGACTAGAGATCTCTTTAAGAATATTAGAGATACCAAGGAAACATTTCATACAAATATAGGCTCAATAAAAGACAGAAATGGTATGGACCTAACAGAAGCAGAAGATATTAAGAAGAGGTGGCAAGAATACACAGAACTGTACAGAAAAGACCTTCATGACCCAGATAATCATGATGGTGTGATCACTCACAGTCACCTAGAGCCAGACATCCTGGAATGTGAAGTCAAGTGGGCCTTAGGAAGCATCATTACGAACAAAGCTAGTGGAGGTGATGGAATTCCAGTTGAGCTATTTCAAATCCTGAAAGATGATGTTGTGAAAGTGCTGCACTCAACATACCAGCAAATTTGGAAAACTCAGCAGTGGCCACAGGACTGGAAAAGGTCAGTTTTCATTCCAATCCCAAAGAAAGGCAACGCCAAAAAGGCTCTGACTACTGCACAATTGCACTCATCTCACACGCTAGTAAAGTAATGCTCAAAATTCTCCAAGCCAGGCTTCAGCAAGACGTGAACAGTGAACTTCCAGAAGTTCAAGCTGGTTTTAGAAAAGGCAGAGGAACCAGAAATCAAACTGCCAACATCTGCAGGATCATGGAAAAAGCAAGGGAGTTCCAGAAAAACATCTATTTCTGCTTTATTGACTATGCGAAAGCCTTTGACGGTGTGGATCACAATAAACTGTGGAAAATTCTGAAGGAGATGGGAATACCAGAACACCTGACCTGCCTCTTGAGAAACCTGTATGCAGGTCAGGAAGCAACAGTTAGAACTGGACATGGAACAACAGACTGGTTCCAAATAGGAAAAGGGGTACGTCAAGGTTGTATATTGCCACCCTGCTTATTTAACTTATATGCAGAGTACATCATGAGAAACACTGGGCTGGCGAAGCACAAGCTGGAATTAAGATTGCTGGGAGAAATATCAATAATCTCAGATATGCAGATGACACCACTCTTATGGCAGAAAGTGAAGAAGAACTAAAGAGCTTCTTGATGAAAGTGAAAGAGGAGAGTGAAAAATTTGGCTTAAAGCTCAACATTCAGAAAACGAAGATCATGGTATCCGGTCCCAAAAAAATTTGGCTTAAAGTTTAACATTCAGAAAACAAAGATCATGCTATCCAGTGGAAACAGTGGCTGACTTTATTTTTTGGGGCTCTAAAATCACTGCAGATGGTGATTGCAGCCATGAAATTAAAAGATGCTTATTCATTGGAAGGAAAGTTATTACCAACCTAGACAGCATATTAAAAAGCAGAGACATTACTTTGTCAACAAAGGTCCATCTAGTCAAGGCTATGGTTTATTTTTAGTAGTCATGTATGGATGTGAGAGTTGGATTACAAAGAAAGCTGAGTGCCAAAGAATTGATTCTTTTGAACTGTGGTGTTGGAGAAGACTCTTGAGAGTCCCTTAGGCTGCAAGGAGATCCAACCAGTCCATTCTAAAGGAGATCAGTCCTGGGTGTTCATTGGTAGGACTGATTGAAGCTGAAACTCCAATACTTTAGCCACCTGCTGTGAAGAGCTGATTCATTTGAAAAGACCCTAATGCTGGGAGGGATTGAGGGCAGGAGGAGAAGGGGACGACAGAAGATGAAATTGTTGGATGGCATCACCGACTCAATGGACATGGGTTTGGGTAGACTCCAGCAGTTGGTGATAGATAGGAAGGCCTGGCGTGCTGTGCTTCATGGGGTCACAAAGAGTTGGACACGACTGAGCAACTGAACTGAACTGATACCTAAAGGAACTAGGAAAAGAAGAACAAACAAAAACCAAAGTTAGTAGCAGGAAATAAATCATAAAGATCAGTACAGAAATAAATGTTTGCTTCTTTGGAAAGACAAATGAAATTGATAAAACTTCAGACAGATTCATCAAAATAAATAAATAAATGACAGAGGGCCCAAGGAAATAAAATCAGAAATGAAAGAGAAGCTACAACCAACACTATAGAAATACAAAGGATCCTCAGAGATTACTATTAACAACTATACACCAATAAAATGAATGACCTAGAAGAAATGGAAAATTCTTAGAAACATATAATCTCCCAAGACTGGATCAGTAAGAAATAAAAAAAAAAATACGAACAGACCAATTACCAGTAATAAAACTGAGTTAATAATAATAATAATAATAAAATCCTAACACACAAAGCTGCAGGACCAGAACTTCACAGGTGAATTCTACGAAACATTTAAATACGAATTAACACCCAGCCTTCTCAAACTACTTCAAAACTCTGAAGGGGAAGGAATCCTTCCAAACTTACTTTATTAGGCCAGCATCATGCTGATAACAAAACCAGACTAAGACACCACACAAAAAAAGAAAGTTAGAGACCAACATCACTGATGAACACAGATGTAAAAGTCTTCAACAAAATATTACCCCAGCAAATTCAACAATACGCTGAAAAAGGCCACACACCATAATCAAGTGGATTTACTCCAGGGATGCAAAGGTGATTCAATATCCTCAAATCAATCAATGCAATACATCACACTAACAAACTGAAATATAAAAATCATACGATCATCTCAATAGATGCAAAAACCTTTTGACAAAATTGAAAGGGACTCCTTGTACACTGTTAGTGGGAATGCAAATTGGTACACGTGCTATAGAAAATAGTATAAAGGTTCCTCAAAATTAAAAATAGACCTACCATGCAATCTAGCAATTCTACTTTGGGGTATTTTTCCAACAAAAACATAAACATTAGTTTGAAAAGATATATGCACCCCTATGTTCATTATTAGCATTATTTATGAAAGCCAAATATAGTAGCAACATTGCTATTGCTAAGTCACTTCAGTCGTGTCCGACTCTGTGTGACCCCATAGATGGCAGCCCACCAGGCTCCCCCATCCCTGGGATTCTCCAGGCAAGAACACTGGAGTGGGTTGCCATTTCCTTCTCCAATGCATGAAAGTGAAAAGTGAAAGTGAAGTCGCTTAGTCATGTCTGACCCTCAGTGACCCCATGGACTGCAGCCTTCTAGGCTCCTCCATCCATGGGATTCTCCAGGCACATACGTGTCCACTAATGGATAGTTGGATAAAGAATATATGGTATCTATCTATCTAGTAGAGTATTACTCAGCCATAAAAAAGAGTGAAATCTTGCTATTTGCAACAACGTGGAATGACCTAGAGGGTATTATGCTAAGTGAAGCAAGTCAGACAAAGACAAATACCACATGATTTCACTTACGTGTGGAATTGAGAAACAAAGCAAACGAACAGATTGAAACAAATGAACAAATTTGAAACAGGCTTACAAACAAGTAGATGGCTGTCAGAAGGGAGGAGGATGCGAGGGATGAGTGAAATAGGTGAGGGAGATTAAAAAGCACAAACTTCCACTTACAAAATGAGTATGTCACAGCAATGAAATGTATAGCATGGGGAATACAGCCAACAATATTGTAATAAATTTGTATGGTGACAGACAGTAACCAGAATTATTGTGTAAGGTACAGAAATATCAAATTCCTATGTTGTGCATCTGGAATTAATATGGTGTTATAAGTCAATTATATTTAAAAAGAAAAAAGATGAACGCCTTCAATCCATGCGTTTTAAAGATCTACCAGGATGCCCTGGGAGACCCACACAGCTGCACTTTTAAATTCTGCAAAGCCATTACACATGTCCTTTAGTCCCTGTTCTAGCTCCTGATTCAATGACATGACTTGTTGCCAAGCAGACTTTCCAGCAGAGAGGGCTTCCCCACAGTACCAAGGTTATTAGTGTGTTTTCAATCAGATGACTGGCTTATTTGAATCATCCGCTGTCTTGTTTCTCTCTGTGTGCTCAACCAGAGAGCTAATGAATACAGGCAAAATAAATCTCTTCTTACAAAGGAAAATGGGATTTCACTCAGGTATTTTTCCAAGAAGACTTAAAAAAAACATTCCTGTGAATTTCCGATTTGAAAGGCTAGTGGCCTAGGGTGTTTTTCATTGATTTTAAATAGAATTGAAAACAGGAAACAAAAGTTAGTTTCTAAGATGAGTCTGGCTACACATTCAATCCTGGTGATTTGGCAGTATTTTCAATGATCAGAAAATTTAAAAAATGACCCCACTGACTTCTGCTGAGAGCAGGGACTACCTTCTGAACAGCTGGTTTTACAGAGCAGTTTGTGGTAGGAAAGAGCACAGATTTTCAATCTAGGTTACACTGGTTTCTGATCACAGCTCCATAGTTCCCAGCTATGTGATCCTGGACAAATTAATAGATTCTCTCAGCTTCTGAGAATAAATAGCACTTATATCTGTCCTTGTTATAAGAATTAAATAAGATACTATGTATAAATGCACCCTTCCCAGCCCAAAATAAGCACTCATTCATCAGCATTGTGATGACCTTTGTTATCACCACCACCAGCCTGACAACTTTGAATTAAGAATGGAGATGGTTTGGTTAGAGTTCCAGTTCCAACATTTTCCTGGATCTCTAGAGTGCCAGAAGCATTTGCTTGGCAACTTTGGGTCTTACTTTCATTTAGTCAAAAATGGCTCAATAAAAATCTGCTGCAAGATTTCCCAAATGGCAAGCTCAGCAAAATCTAATGCACTAATCTCAGAATTTGCGAGTGTCAAGTTCATAAAATAGAACCCAGGGAACATAAAACCGGACATATATTCAGAGTTCAATCAGTCATGGCAATGAGGTTCTAGTATCAATGCTCACTGTATACTGAGGTATTCATTCCGATCTAGACTTGATGCTAACAGCTTTCTGTGCACTGTCTTGGGGGCTCTTCTTGACAACTCAGAGATAGGCACTGCTATTGCAAGTGAGGAAAACAAGACTTATGGAGGCTGGGTAATTATTCTGTTATTGATTTTAATCTTTTTTACATTTTAATAAAATTTCAATTTTATTGGAGTATAGTTGATTTACAATGTTGTCTTTGTACAATCACAGAGCCTGGATGGCAGACCCAAGTTCTAAACTAAAGCCAGTATTTTGAATTGTGCCACATTCCCTGGAAAAAGGGAAGATGACGCAGGTCCAACCAGTAGACATACAAAAAAGCACTAATGTTGGACATGGCACACCTCGATCATTTTTCTGTTGCTGGTTTTCATAAATTCAATATGGCAAATTTGCCCCCAGTGAGTTGTATTCTTTGAGTCTGAGTAGATGAGTCAACATCAAGTAACAGCATGAAGTTTAACAAGTAAGCTGGCAAACAAACAAACAAACAAAAAAGGCAGAAACCAGTACTACACTGAACATGTTCCAACGACAGTCAGCAAAGGAAATGACCCACAGGAGAATACAGAAGGGATTAGGTTGGAGTTTATGTTTATTTTTAGACATTATTCCAAATAAACCTATAAAGATGTCGTCATGCAGTGAGAATGTGTGAGCCATGAGAATAATAATAACTGCAAAGACAGTATACTGTAATTAACATTTATAAAACATCATTATGTGCCAGACTCTAGGCTCATAAATTTTTATTGAGGGCCTACTATCTGTTAAGTACTATTCTAGGTTCTACATACAGATAGTCTCAAATAAAATGAGTCTGTATTTTCAGGGAGCTTACTTTTGTATATTTTCTCTTAGGTCCAGGAATACAAGCATTTTGGAGCAGACTTTGAAACTCTGCAACAGAGGGCTTACATTTTTAAAAAATATTTCACCAAGTAGTACCATTTTGGGGCAACTTATGGCTGGATGGCATCACTGACTCAACGAACACGGGTCTGAGTGAACTCCGGGAGTTGGTGATGGACAGGGAGGCCTGGGGTGCTGCGATTCATGGGGTCACAAAGAGTCGGACACAACTGAGCAACTGATCTGATCTGATCATAAAGAAACTTATGTCAATTACTCCTACAACCACAGGGTGGTTTAACGTAATAAAAGGAAGAAGTGATATAAATGCTTCTGTGAGTCAAAAGGATATGTTTTGATGTTAGCCTACAATAAAGTTATTACTTTGGCCACTAGAAATTATTTAGAATCTTATGAAATGATTTGAGAAAATGTTAATGATATTACAAAGGAGTATGTGATATAAATTTCTTGCACAGAAAAATAAGGCTATATAATCACCAAATTCATAGTAATAGCTCTGAATAACTGCTATAGGTGATTTAAATTTTATTCTCTTTTCTTATTTGTAGTTTCTAAATTCCTGTAATGAGTAGGTACCACTGATGCAAAAAGAAATTACTTTGTAAATGTTGTAGCCTTATTTGTTTCCATTATGAACAATTTGTTTCCAAATTCAATGTGGCCATGTATATCTTCTGCATAGTGCAAGGAAATGAAAAGGGCAAGAGGAAATAAAACAAAATAATAGTGCAAGGGGAAATAAAAAGTGTTCTTTGGTGACCACTGTGTCATTTAAAGGTTGATTATCCAGGGGGAGAGGGGAGGGGTGATTAGATTCACATCAGTTCTGCAAATATCACCTTGCACCTAAAACCAGCTCTGCTGCTGCTGCTGCTGCTAAGTCGCTTCAGTCGTGTCCAACTCTGTGCGACCCCATAGACGGCAGCCCACCAGGTTCCCCCATCCCTGGGATTCTCCAGGCAAGGACACTGGAGTGGGTTGCCATTTCCTTCTCCAATGCATGAAAGTGAAAAGTGAAAGTGAAGTCGCTCAGTCATGTCTGACTTTTTGCGACCCCATGGACTGCGCCAAACCAGCTCTTACTAGCACTTAATTGAAATTGCTTCTCTTTTTGAACCTTTGTTTACTTATCTGCAAAATGAGAGGATTGGACAAAATGACTTTTCAGTATATCGTCAATGAGCAAAAATGAGTTTCCTTGCTCTGCTGACAATGACCATGACCTCTAGATACCGAGGCATAAAAGTTGAGTCTTATACAAGACACCTATCTACAGATAGATAGATACAGTGACAAGTTACAGCTGTGACTAAAGAGGACCAGAGAGCACTGGTTTTGCAGGTACCTCTTCATGTTTTCTGAGTCTAGTTCTGGTGCTTTTGGAGTCCTGACAATCCTGTTACTGGTTACTTTTTTTTTAAGCATCTTTTTTTTCCTCAAGCACATGTGTTGGATCCTAAACATAAAAACAAAAATTTATTTACCAGTATTCTTGGCACAATATTGACATTTCCTATCAAAGATTTGGGTATCTGATATATAGGTAAGATAACATAAGTGTTAGTAAGAAAATAGACACTATTTCAAACCAATAAGATGAGATATGAATGTATTTGTGACTCTTAAAGCAGATTATATTTTTCTATTCTACCTGGACATTCTCTAACAGTGCAGAACCATAGGACTTTTTGTGATGACTGAAGTGTTTTCGATCTGCTTGTACAATATGGTAGATAACAGCCACGTAAGGCTATTGATCACTTGAAAGATGTAACAAGTGCACTTGGGAAACTAAATTTTAATTTTATTTAATTGTAACTATTCTAAATAACCACACAGTAGCTACAGGCTTGCAATGCAAAATGCGGTTTATGGACCAGCAGTCCCGGGGTTACCTGAGAGTTTGTTAGAAATGCAGACCCTCATTCCCTACCTGAAACCTCTGGTACCTGATGCTGCATTTTAACAAGATCTTCCGGTGATTCATATGCAAAGTAACAGTCCAGAAGCATCCCTCTAGAGACAACTGTTCAACTTTCCATTTCATCAGTCAATCAAATAAGCAACGGATCTTTCCATCATCAGCAGGTTCCAGGATCTCTGTCCGGGGCACCAGACACTGGGCCAGGCAGAGCAGGGCACGTAGAGTGGCACCAGAATGCACACTGGGCAGCACAGCTTCCGGGATGAGGGCATGAGCTTGGGATCAGAGTCTTCCTAACATCGCTTTCTAAGTGTGTTATCCTGAGCAAGCTGTTTTACTTCCTTGAGACTGCTTCCCATCCTTTAAATGGAAACCATCTGTAAATATTAAATGACCATGCACATTAAGTGCTGAGCTCATGTCTAACACAGAGCAAGCCCTCAATAAATGGCTCCTGTTGCTTTCATTATCAAGACTCTTACCATGAAGCTGCAGGAGATTCACACTCTTAACACCAGTGGTTTAGACAAACCTTAGAGGCTGATGAGAAGGTAAACTACAGTCCATGCTGAAAAGATGCTGACCCACAGCATTCTCAGGGAATGTCACTAATCCCAAGTTCAGGAGGTAGGAAGAGACAGATCCTTTGTAGAGACACATTTTTTATAAAGTAAAACACCATGAGATAATCAGTGCATTTGGATAAAATGTGTACTGTATTAATTTTTAAAGCCCGCATCCTCTGTCATAGGCCCTGAGTAAGTCCTCACAACTATAGTGCACATAATTCACTTATGGAACAAATAATTATTGATAATCTCCTCTAGGGAGGCAGCAGAGCATAAAGATTTAGAGCATGGATTCTGGAGTCCAATTACCTGGACTGGAAGCCCAGCTCTGCCACTTATTAGAAGAGACTAAGTGTGCCTTAGGCTCTTCATCTATAAAATGAGAACAGCAGTAACATTAACCACACGGGGAGGTACAAAGATTAAATGAGATGATACATTCCAAGTACTCGCTGGAGTGTTGGGTACTCACCAGCTCAGTTAATAAACTAGAAAGACATGAGAGGTGAATAAAATAAAAACATACGTATACTTTAAAAAAACCTCAATAGTCAAATGACTAAAAAACAAAACAAAGCAACAACAAAAACTGCCTAAAGGTTATCTGTTTGAGAAGTGTTTGGAAGCACTCTTCTTCACTAGTTCTGTCCCTACTTGGCTCTGTTTTCAAACCAATGTTGCAAGAGGTTGGGAATGCCAAGTTCACAACATGCGTACAATGGGGAAATATAATGCACAACATTTAATATGGTGTAGAATATGGCATCATTCTTTATTCGATCTATTAGAACAGGTCTATTAATTGGAAGCTTTCTTCCATGGTCTCTTTGGGGTCAATGCTGCTGTTAAAGGCAAAACAGAAACTTATTTATACAAAGCACGGCCCTTTTGGTTTTCTCTGTGAGTCTTCTTGGAGAGAATCCAGCTCCGACCTGAATTATACAGAATCAGTTTCAGTGTTGCTGCTGATCAAATTTATCCATGAACTGAATTAAGAATTATGGAAGCGGCTGGAGCTAATATATGCAGCAGACCATCCCATTAAGCATCCTTTCTCATTTGCCAGCATGACTGTTAAACCAGAACACAGACCTTTTGACACAAACCACTGCTCAAAAATGACTGCACCAAATAACTAGGGGCCTGTCCCCTGACATATTGTGACCCTCCCTAAAGAAAACTTGGTTGCCTCACATGGATTAGGGACCGGGTTATTTTCTGAAGGCAGTTAATATAGTTCTTAAGAGAATTTTACTACATATGTTTATAGATTTCCAATTTTCGGAGAAAATGAAAGAAAAAAACTAAAACCATCAAAGGATGAGGTGGGTATGTATACACACATGTATGTTTGATGACTTTGTTTCTCAGAATCACTATTATAAACTGTAAATAACACCATGGATAAGCTCTTGAAGAGCAGGAATTCCAATTCTATCTAATTACGCCCCCCTTTTCTTAATGCCCCACAAAACCAAATAAAACCTACACTCAAAATTTGTCAAAATAACAGCATAAATAAATGGGCAAATTTCCAACCCAGATGAAAACTCTGAATAAAACAAGTATGATAAGAGTGATGATTTAGAGCTTGGGCTCTGAAATCAGTCTGGGTTCAAATCTCAGTTATGCCACTAAAGAGCTCTGCGATGATTGTTCAATCACTCAGTCGTGCCTGACTCTTTGCAACCCCATGGACTGCAGCACACCAGGCTCCCTGTCCTTCACCATCTCCCAGAGCTTGCTCAAGCTCATGTCCATTGAGTCGGCGATGCCATCCAACCATCTTGTCCTCTGTTGATCCCTTCTCCTCCTGTCTTCAATCTTTCCCAGCATCAGGGTCTTTTCCGATGAGTCGGCTCTTTGCATCAGGTGGCTTAAGTATTGGAGCTTTAGCTTCAGCACGAGTCCTCCAGCACCACAGTTCAAAGGCATCAATTCTTTGGTCCTCAGCCTTTTTTTATTGTGCAGCTTTCACATCCATACATGGCTACTGGAAGAACCATAGCTCTGGCTATATGGACCTTTGTAGGCAAAGTAATGTCTCTGCTTTTTAATATGCCATCTAGGTTTGTCATTGCTTTTCTTCCAAGAAGCAAGTGTCTTTTAATTTCATGGTTGCAGTCACCATCCACAGTAATTTTGGAGCTCAAGAAAATAAAGTCTGTCACTGTTTCCACACCTTGGCAAAAGACATAAAGCCTTTAAAGTTTTCCCATATGTAGAGTAGGGATAGCAACCTTACCCACCCGATAAGAGCAGTTAATAATACTTAAATCAGTGATGGAAGCTTGCTTTTACATCAGTTTGTATGAAGAGCTATTCTAAGCACTTTCCCTCTATTCCCTAAATATGCTTCATAAAACCCACAGGACATACCTTATTATCTCCTCTTACACCCATTTTGAACACTAAACCACTTCAGTCATGTCTGACTCTTTGCAAATCTATGGACCATAGCCTATCAGGCTTCTCTGTCCATGGGATTCTCCAAGAAAGAATACTGGAGTGGGCTGCTGAGTCCTCCTTCAGGGGATCTTCCCAACTCAGGGATTGAACCTGCATCTCCTATGTCTCTTGCATTGGCAGGCAGGTTCTTTACCACTAGTGCCACCTGGGAAGCCCATTTGACAGATGAGGAAATGAAGCCACACACTTGGTAATCTGCCAAAAGCCACAGAGCTGGTAAGTGCAAGATGCAGTATTTGAACTCAAAGAGTCTAACTTCAGAGTCCATGTGTTAACCCTTGTACTGTGAGTTGTCTGACATAAATCAGCATTGATATGAGCTATTTTTATTTCACTGATGCTGGATAGTAATAAAAAATAGAGCAGAAACCATTGCTAATCCTATGTCACTGTCAGTCCCTCCCTAGAGATGGGAGGTCCCTGCTGATACATTTGTGGGGGCTAGAAAATCTATGGCTTATGTTTACAAAGGAGGGGCAAATGGTAAAGAATCCAAGAGTTCTTTCCAGTGAATGTTGGGGTCTCAGTAGTTTAGGTAAAGAATGTCCTCAAATCTAATTTCTCCCTTGTCCTCCCACATATCAGTTTACAGAATGTGGGGACCAGTCTTTAGCCTGTGGGAGACTCTCCTTCAGATCCATGTCTCATTGCCAGAGCCTCATGGACCCCATAGGGTCCATTTTCTGAAGGCTTCTGAGTCTTTGGTCTCTGAGTCACCCACAAGCCAACCTAAGTTTTACTAATCACCTTCCTTTTGAACTCAGGCCCTCTAGATTCCCAACCTGACCTCTATATCATGATAGATTTTCTCTCCCTCAAAAATCTTGAATCTGTCCCTTTACATGCAGTAGAATACTCTTCCAGCAGCTCTTGACAAGACTGGCTTCCAGGGCAGAATCAAAGATGGCAGACGAATAGGGGGAGGAGACCACCCTCTCCCCTACAAATACATCAAAAGACCATCTCCACATGGAACAATTCCTAAAGAACAACTTTTGAACGCTGGCAGAGGATCCCAGACATTCAGAAAGGCAACCATCTCCTGGAATGAGGAGCTTTGACTTGTGTGCTGTGTGGCCTGAAAAGTCCTGATGTTACTGTAAGAGGTCAAGCCTGAATCCCAGAGACGGGAGACTCAACTCCAGCACTATGGAGCATTAGAGAACTCCCAACCCCATGGAACGTTAATAGATGAGAGCCCACCCAGAGGCCTCCATACCTACACTGAGACCAAGCTCCACCCAAGAGCCAGCAAGCTCCAGTGCAGGACGTCCCACGCCAATCCTCCAACGAAACAGGAACACAACTCTGTACATTAGCAGGCAGGCTGCCCAGACCCATACCAAAACCAAAGGCACCCCAAAACTCACTCCTGGATACTGCACTGCCCTCCAGAGAGACGAGATCCAGTCCCATCCACCAGAACACAGGCACAAGTCCCCCCAATCAAGAAACCTCCACAAGGCATTGGTCCAGGCCCACCCACGGGGAGCAGACTCCACAGTTAAGAGAAATGACAACTCTCCAGCCTGCAGAAAGACTGGTTTCCCACCCTACCAATTTTGGGTATCATCTCCAAAATCTTTTTCTCAAAGACACTTGCTCTAACCATCCCGTCAAAAATCCCTTCCTTCTACCACCTTTATCTTATTGATTTCTTTAAAGCACTTTTTTTTTTTTTTGGCAGTACTCTAAGCTTATGCCCTAGAAGCAAGCTCCATAAAGGTCCTTATTTATCTTGCCCATCACTCCACCTCTTATGTTAGCACATAGATGCTAACAGTAAACACTGGTTCAACAAATACATACATGTCGTCTTTTCTGCATTAGCTCACACTGGTCTTCTCACCTTCCTGGAATTGTATTTTCAAAGTCTTCTCTGACTCACTAACTTCCCATCTCAAGTTCTTCCTCATGGGCTCATGTTCATTCATGTCTTCATCAACAAATGTATATTGAATAGCCAGAAAATGCCAGACATTGATGGACAAAGATGAATAAAACACATTCTGGCCCTTGTGGAACTTTCAGTCTATTGCACAGGGCAGATGTGCCCAGATGATTTCAACAGAAGCTTCTGTCTACCACTGGTATTAAGGAGTTCAGATGGGATCTTAGCTAAAACCAGTGCAGGGGTGGGCAGAATTCCACAGGGTGTGAAAGAGGAGCAGTTTTTGAAAGACAAGTGGGAAATAGTCAAATAAAGAAAACTGGAATAGGCATTCCAGATAGATGGAAGAGCATGAACAAAGGTACAGAAATCATGATGGTGGAAAAACTCTAAGTGGTTAAATATTAGATGGTGAGGTGTAAGGAAGGCCCAGATCATGGATGGTTGTGAATCATGTGTTAAAAAGCTTGAACTTAGGACTTCCCTGGCAGTCCAGTGGTTAAGAATCTGTGCCCTGCAAGGGGCATGGGTTCAATTCAGGATCGAGGAACTAAGATCCCACAAGCCACATGGTGCAGCCAAAAAGTTAAAAAAAAAAAAAATCTAAAAGCTTGAACTTTATCCTACAAGCAATGGGGAGCTATTGTGAGTTTTATTCAGGAGAGTAAAATCTCCAAGGGAAGCTTGGGTTTTTAAAAAACAACCTCAAAATTTCCTTTCCTTGAGCTCCTGAAGGACAGCAATCACAGTTGGTCAAGTAAAGAGAAAGAGGAAGGAATGAGTTATATAAGAATAAAAATGCTGTGTGAAAAGGACATTAAATTCTTTTTTTTTTCCCCTGCAAAAGGCCTATAGCAGAGAGAGTGTCTAAGCTGGGCATAATTGCAATTTTTTTTTTTTTTTTTACTGGCATCATTTGCTTAAGCTAAGAGATGATTTCACTCTGATTGGAAACCATTTCTGATGCAACTTAAATGACCTACATAAATATTTTATAACCACTCAGGATCAGCATACTTGAGAATAAGCTAGACTACTTCATAAACTTGTTTGCTTTAGTGCTGCAGAGGAAAAAACTAAAACTTAATAAATGCAGGGCATGTTGGAATCAAAAAGAAGGGCGACAGAAGTTCTTGGATAAATATCCCACTGCTCTGAAACCACTGGTTTTCAATAATTTACTATCTAGTAATCATGATTTTATATAGCAACTTATTTCCTCTATGGCAAATATTTAAATGTAGATATATTTTGTAAAACAGCAAGATAACACCAGACTTTCATAATTCCACAGATTCTGGAGTTAAAGAGACCTGCATTCAAGAGTTGATGTTGCCACTCTCTGTTTATGTGACTCTGAGACAAAGTCACTAAACCTTTCTGAGTCTGTACTATGTATGTATGTGTGTGCTCAGTCATTCAGTCGTATCCAACTCTTTGAGACCCTGTGTACTATAGCCTGCCAGGCTCCTCTGTTCATGAGATTTTCCAGGCAAGAATACAGAGATCTTCCTGACCTAGGGGTCGAACTTGAGTCTCTTGCATCTCCTGCATTGGGAGGCAGATTCTTTACCACTGTGCCACCTGAGAAGCCCACATTTATATACAAATGAGGATAAGAAGGGGTTTACCTCTAGAGTTGTAATGAGTATTGGATGAGATTATGGGCTTGGCCCAATGTCTGGGACATGGGAGCCAACAAAAGTAAGCTATCACCACTGCCCCCACCATATCACGGTAGGGAAATAATCCACCATGACATTGCTAAAAATTCTTGTGACAGGTTTTCTTCTTGACTATGCTTTCAAGTTTGTTTATATGCTAAACATTTTGGGAAGACAAAGACAGGGAGTCTCTACAGGATAGAGGGAAGACTTGTGTACAACCAGGATTATAACTGGGCAAAAACTGGGCAGGTTTACTAGCAGTACTCACATACAACCGGAGTTCCCTAAGCTCAGTGTTCCTCAGCTATGACACAGACCCACTGACTACACAGTATCTTTCTGGGCTCCTCCCTGTGGCCCCATGCGAAGTGGGGAACCCAGGAAGCCACCATGAACAGGAAGGGAGCAGAGGCCCCAAGTCATGCAATAAGCTGGAAAATCCTTGGTCCTTGCCTACTTCTGTGTCATCTGCCAGCATCCACGATTCTCTGGCAAGTTAACTTGTCAGCTTGAAAGTAGAGTAAAATTTCAGACCCTTCACAGTTCTTGAGAATCACCTTCCTCTTCATCATTCTTCTGAGAGAAGAAAATGTTGAAAACTGATATTGAGGTCTTTATCCAAAGTGAAACTCCTTATGTGATGCAGGCTTACCACTTCCTCTGAAGCCACTCATCATTTGAGTTTAATATTCCCTGGTGGCTCAGACAAGGAAGAATTTGCCTGCAATGCAGGAGACCTGGGTTTGATCCCTGTGTCAGGAAGACCCCCTGGAGGAGGGCATGGGAACCTACTTCAGTATTCTTGCCTGGAGAATCCCATGGACAGAGGACCCTGGCGGGCTACAGTCTATTGGGTCGCAGAGTTAGATACGACTGAGCGAGTAACACTTTTCAACTAATTTATTCTGTTTTCACTCAGAATCATGTAGATAAATGGAAATATAATTAACTGGATAAATATTTTAAATGCCAGTTAACTCTGAGTGTGTTTACTGGACATGAATTAACCTGATTAAATACAGAATTACATTTCAGTTACAAATTGTAGATTTGCATTTTTCTGGTTGATATAAACAGACGCATTTACTTCTTGTTTTGAATACAGAGTTCAAAACAGAGCTATCCAGGCAACTGGGTACATATATTGTGCTGCCATGATCTTGCTGAATGTGTTTGTTAATATCCTTTTTAATCTGTGTCATTTTAGTTAAATGATTTGGAATAAACCAGAACAACAGCAATAAAAAGATTAAAACATCGCTCCCAGAAAATTCATTTATGAAACATTCTTCTTTGATGTCTTAGTAATAAATCAATTTTATACCTAGAGCTCCCAATTTAATTTTCTTTCTTTCTATTTTTATAAAAAGCCCTTTGTTCCTATGTTTTCTCCCCCTACTCACCCCTTTCAGGGTAAACACGTAGCCTAGCTATCTTTGTTAAGGTGCAGACTATGCGACAGGATTAGAATAGGATTGAATGAGTTATTAAATGGACCTTGGTTCAAGTCCTAGATCCCTCTCTATGAATACCCTTGGACTGTAAGCCCTGACTTCCTTAATCTGTGCTATGGCATTATAACACATACCTCTAAGACTTACATAGAGTTTTAACTAACGGCTAGTGTGATTCATGGGGTCGCAAAGAGTTGGACACGACTGAGTGACTAAACTGAACTGAAGTGCTTCATGAGGTGATGGAATTCCAGTTGAGCTATTTCAAATCCTGAAAGATGATGCTGTGAAAGTGCTGCACTCAATATGCCAGCAAATTTGGAAAACTCAGCAGTGGCCACAGGACTGGAAAAGGTCAGTTTTCATTCCAATCCTAAAGAAAGGCAATGCCAAAGAATGCTCAAACTACCGCACAATTGCACTCATCTCACACGCTAGTAAAGTAATGCTCAAAATTCTCCAAGCCAGGCTTCAGCAATACGTGAACTGAGAACTTCCAGATGTTCAAGCTGATTTTAGAAAAGGCAGAGGAACCAGAGATCAAATTGTCAACATCTGCTGGATCATGGAAAAAGCAAGGGAGTTCCAGAAAAACATCTATTTCTGCTTTATTGACTATGTCAAAGTCTTTGATTGTGTGCATCACAATAAACTGGGGAAAATTCTGAAAGAGATGGGAATACTGGACCACCCGACCTGCCTCTTGAGAAACCTGTATGCAGGTCAGGAAGCAACAGTTAGAACTGGACATGGAACAACAGACTGGTTCCAAATAGGAAAAGGAGTACGTCAAGGCTGTATATTGTCACCCTGCTTATTTAACTTATATGCAGAGTACATCATGAGAAACGCTGGGCTGGAAGAAGCACAAGCTGGAATCAAGACTGCTGGGAGAAATATCAATAACCTCAGATATGCAGATGACACCACCCTTATGGCAGAAAGTGAAGAGGAACTAAAAAGCCTCTTGATGAAAGTGAGGCTGGGAATGATTGAAGACAAAAGGAAAAGGGGGAGGGGGCAGAGGATGAGATGGTTAAATAGCATCATCAACTCAGTGGACATCAATCTGAGCAAACTCCAGTAGATAGGGGAGCCTGGTGTGCTGCATGCAATCCATGGGGTCGCCAGGAGTCGGACATGACTTATTAAATGAACAACAACAAGGGACAACTGACAAAGTCTATGACATGATTTTTGTTGTCACAACCAGGAGGAGTAGGGAGGTGACTACTAGCAGCTGATGGGGAGAAGGCAGGGTTACTATTAGACATCCTACATCAACACTCTAGCCCTGGCCCAAGGTGTCCACAGTGGTAAAGTCAAGAAACCGAGTATAGCTATATGATCTTCAGTTTCTCAAGCTCCCAGGCTTCTGTTTTCTCTTCTCCAAAATGAGTATAATCATAGGTCTTATCTCACAAATTAGATGTATTAAATGAGTTATCATCTACATATAAAATGTTCTCAGCCAGCAGAAAATGCACACTATATGTTAACAAACATTAAGTTGCTGCCCAGTTTAAAATACTTCCATTTCCGCACTACTTTTAGAATAATTTCAAGCTTCCCACACATCCTGTATCCTTCTCCAGCTGCTCTTGTCCCATAGCCTCTCATCAGAGAACCCTTACTCACCAATGTTTATTCCCTGAACATACCCAGCTCCTTCCTGCTTGGGGGGGCCTTTGCACATGCCAGGCCTTCCCTATAGGGCCTTCCCTTGTCTGGCAGTTGGAAAGCCCCTTCTCTTCCTTCCTCACTCAGCTTACATATCATCTCCTCAAAGAGGCCTTCCTTGATCAGACTGCTGAAGGAGGGCTCTGGTTTTGGTTCTGGTCATGGCCCCTGCTTCTTTTACAGCCCTGGTCACAATGGGTACTTATTATTTGCCTGTTGATTTGAGTAATGCTTCCATCCCACCACAAGCTGTATGCTTGTTCTGTCTTAGCCAAGGACTTGAGTGAAAACTCAAGTTGAATGAAAGAACTGGAGGGCTGGGAAGACGGGTCTTCCTTTGAGACTGGAGGAAATGAAACACAGAGTGAAGCCCCAGAGCCATCTTAAGGTGGAGGGGTATCCTGCTTTAATAACCTCGACTTTCTCGAGACAAGTCTACTGTTGCCAGGGGCAACAACTCTGGATAGAACGGCACTGAGCTCAACGAAGAAAAAAGGGGAAAGAGAAAATACAATCAAACTAGGTTTAAGGGCGATCCTTCTCTAAGTGAATGCTTAATTCCCCTCATCTATTTCAAATTCATTATTTTTACAAGTTTGCAGCATTTGTTTCCTATAACAAAGAGCCTCACCAGAGATTACAGCTCAGAAATAACAGTGTGTTCCGACAGACTGCTCCCTGGTGATTTCAAATGCCCCTGGAAATAGCTCTGTATTTTTACCACCTTACAAGTCTACAACCTAAATCTGACATGAGTGATTTAATACTGGATAGTTGTAGCTTGGGTTATAACATATCACAGTGATTTCTATTTTTTCCTTATTTTCTTTATGTATCTATCTTTCCTTTATTTTTGATTTTTTATTCATTCATTCATCTAATCATTTAGCATAATGAAGGACAATTTGAAGTATTTATTGGGTTGGCCAAAATGTTTTTCCATTAGATATTACGGAAAAACTCAAACAAGCTTTTTGGCCAACTCAATACATACTATCACCTCATCTTTTTACGAAAGGAGGAGGACAGAAATCTCAAATTTACTGAGAGGGAACAAGAAAGTAGTAAGCATGGGTCTTAAGAACAAGTATCAAGTAACTCAGAGGCCCAAAGACAGATGTACAGGGATGAAAAGCTTCTCAGACAGGATTTGTGAACCCTGGGACTACTGACATTTGGAATGGATGGCTGTCCTGGGCAAAGCAAGAAGGTTTAGTAGGATCTTTGGCTTCTACCACTAGATGCCAATAGCACCTTTTCAGCAGTTAAAACTAAAAACATCTCTTGACATTGCAGAGGGATGTCTGAGGGACCAAAACTGCCCATGGAACTGAGAATTTACTTGCTAACCTGCTTTCAGCACTTTTCTGTGCCAGGCATACTATATACATCATCTCATTTACTGCTCAAAAGGAGCTTATAGAGTAGATATTAAATTCATCCTTCTTTCTCAAAGGAAGAAAGTGAGGCTAAGTCATTTATTTATAGTAACTGCCCTCAATCCTACAGTTAGGAGGGGAGAAAGGCATAATTCAAGCTGAGGTCGAAGGGATTCCAAACCTTAGCTCCCAACTACTGTATTAGGAGGAAAAGTCTTTCTCAATCTATATTAAAGATCAATTTTCAACATTTTATCAACCATATTCTATCAGGTTTCCTTTTCTTTCTTTCCAGATTTATTTTTTAATTAATTTATTTTAATTGGAGGCTAATTACTTTACAATATTTTAGTGGTTTTTGGCATACATTGACATGAGTTAGCCATGGGTATACATGTGTCCCCCATCCTGAATCCTCCTCCCACCTCCCTCCCCATCCCATCCCTCAGGATTGCCCCAGTGCACCAGCCCTGAGCACCCTGTCTCATGCATCAAACCTGAACTGGCAATCTATTCCACATACGATAATATACATGTTTCAATGTTATTCTCTCAAATCATCCCACCCTCGCCTTCTCCCAGAGTCCAAAAGTCTGTTCTTTATATCTGTGTCTCTTTTGCTGCCTCAAATATAGGGTCACCATTACCATCTTTCTAAATTCCATATATATGCGTTAACATACTATATTGGTATTTTTCTTTCTGACTTACTTCACTCTGTATAATAGGCTCCACTTTCATTTACCTCATTAGAACTGATTCAAATGCATTCTATTTAATAGCTGAGTAATATTCCATTGTGTATATGTACCACAGCTTTCTTATCCATTCATCTTCTGATGGACATCTAGGTTGCTTCCATGTCCTAGCTATTGCAAACAGTGCTTTGATGAACACTGGGATACATGTCTCTTTCAATTCTGTTTTCCTTGGTGTGTATGCCCAACAGTGGGATTGCTGGGTCATATGGCAGTTTTATTTCCAGTTTTTTAAGAAATCTCCACACTGTTCTCCATAGTGGCTGTACTAGTTTGCATCCCCACCAACAGTGTAAGAGGGTTGCCTTTTCTCCACACCTTCTCCAGCATTTATTGTTTGTAGACTTTTTGATAGCAGCCATTCTGACCGGCATGAGATGGTACCTCATTGTGATTTTGATTTGCATTTCTCTGACAATGAGTGATGTTGATCATCTTTTCATGTGTTTGTTAGCCATCTGTATGTCTTCTTTGGAGAAATGTCTGTTTAGTTCTTTGGACCATTTTTTGATTGGGTAATTTATTTCTCTGGTATTGAGCTGCATGAGCTGCTTCTATATTTTTGAGATTAATTTTTTTGTCCGTTGCTTCATTTGCTATTCTTTTCTCCCATTTGAAGGCTGTCTTTTCACCTTGCTTATAGTTTTCTTCATTGTGCAAAAGCTTTTAATTTTAATTAGGTCCTATTAGTTTATTTTTGCTTTTATTTCCATTACTCTGGGAGGTCGGTCATAGAGGACTCTGCTGTGATTTATGTCAGAGAGTGTTTTGCCTATGTTTTCCTCTAGGAGTTTTACAGTTTCTGGTCTTACATTTAGATCTTTAATCCATTTTGAGTTTATTTTTGTGTATGGTGTTAGAAAGTGTTCTAGTTTCATTCTTTTACAAGTGTTTGACCAGTTTTCCCAGCACCACTTGTTAAAAAGATGATCTTTTCTCCATTGTATATTCTTGCCTCCTTTGTCAAAGATAAGGTGTCCATAGGTGTGTGGATTTATCTCTGGGCTTTCTGTTTTGGTCCATTGATCTATATTTCTGTCTTTGCACCAGTACCACACTGTCTTGATGACTGTAGCCTTGTAGTATAGTCTGAAGTCAGGCAGGTTGATTCTTCCAGTTTCATTCTTCTTTCTCAAGATTGCTTTGACTATTCGAGGTTTTTTGCATTTCCATACAAATTGTGAAATTATTTCTTCTAGTTCTCTGAAAAATAATGTTGGTAGTTTGTTAGGGATTGCATTGAACCTGTAGATTGCTTTGGGTAGTACTCATTTTCACTATATTGATTCTTCCAATCCATGAGCATGGTATATATCTCCATCTGTTTGTGTCATTTTTTATTTCTTTCATCAGTGTTTCATAGTTTCCTATATATATGTCTTTTGTTTCTTTAGGTAGATTTATTCCTAAGTATTTTATTATTTTCATTGCAATGGTGAATGGAATTGCTTCCTTAATTTCTCTGTTTTCTCATTGCTAGTGTATAGGAATGCAAGGGATTTCTGTGTGTTAATTTTATATCCTGCAACTTTACCATATTCATTAATTAGCTCTAGTAATTTTCTGGTGGTGTCTTTAGGGTTTTCTATGTAGAGGATCATGTCATCTGCAAACAGTGAGAGTTTCTCTTCTTTGCCAATCTGGATTCCTTTTACTTCTTTTTCTTCTCTGATTACTGTGGCTAAAACTTCCAAAACTATGTTGAATAGTAGAGGTGAGAATGGGCACCCTTGTCTTGTTCCTGACTTTAGGGGAAATGCTTTCAATTTTTCACCATTGAGGATAATGTTTGCTGTGGGTTTATCATATATGTATTTTATTATGTTGAGGTATGTTCCTTCTATGCCTGCTTTCTGGAGGGGTTTTGATCATAAATGGATGTTGAATTTTGTCAAAGGCTTTCTCTGCATCTATTGAGAAAATCATATGGTTTTTATCTTTCAATTTGTTAATGTGGTGTATCATATTGATTGCTTTGTGAATACTGAAGAATCCTTTCATCCCTAGGATAAAGCCCACTTGGTCATGATGTATGATCTTTTTAATATATTGTTGGATTCTGTTTGTTAGAATTTTGTTGAGGATTTTTGCATTTATGTTCATCAGTGATATTGGCCTGTAGTTTTCTTTTTTTGTGGCATCTTTGTCTGGTTTTGGTATTAGGGTGATGATGGCCTCATAGAATGAGTTTGGCAGTTTACCTTCCTCTGCAATTTTCTGGAAGAGTTTGAGTAGGATAGGTGTTAGCTTTTCTCTAAATTTTTGGTAGAATTCACCAGTGAAGCCATCTAGTCCTGGACTTTTATTTGTTGGAAGATTTTTTATTACAGTTTCGATTTCCATGCTTGTGATGGGTCTGTTAAGATTTTCTATTTCTTCCTGGTTCAGTTTTGAAAGGTTATACTTTTCTAAGAATTCATCCATTTCTTCCAAGTTGTCCATTTTATTGTCATACAGTTGCTGATAGTAGTCTCTCATGATCCTTTGTATTTCTGTGTTGTCTGCTGTGATTTCTCCACTTTCATTTCTAATTTTGTTGATTTGATTCTTCTCCCTTTTTTTCTTGATGAGTCTGGCTAATGGTTTGTCTATTTTATTTATCTTCTCAAAGTACCAGCTTTTAGTTTTGCTGATTTTTGCTATAGTCTCCTTTGTTTCTTTTTCATTTATTTCTACTAATCCTGGGGTTCTTCATTTCTTCTTTTTCTAGTTGCTTTAGGTGTAAAGTTAGGTTATTTATTTGATTTTTCTCTTGTTTCTTGATGTAAGCTTGTATTGCTGTGACCCTTTCCCTTAGCACTGCTTTTACTGAATCCCATAGGTTTTGGGTTGTTGTGTTTTCATTTTCATTTGTTTCTATGCATATTTTGATTTCTTTATTTCTTCTGTGATTTTCTGGTTATTCAGAAGCATGTTGTTTAGTCTCCATATGTTTGTATTTTTAGTAGTTTTTTTCTTGTAGTTGACGTCTAATCTTACTGCACTGTGATCAGAAAAGGTGTTTGAAATTATTTCAAAATACCCCACTCACACCTACAGATAGATCAACTAAACAGAAAATTAGCAAGGAAACACAAACTTTAAATGATACAATGGACCAATTAGACCTAATTGATATCTATAGGACATTTCACCCCAAAACAATGAATTTCACCTTTTTCTGAAGTGCACACACAACATTCTCCAGGATAGATCACACCCTGGGCCATAAATCTAGCCTTGGTAAATTCTTTCCACATTTATTGACACCCTTTGTATGTAAAGCAGCTATATTAAATGATGGAGCCTGGAGAAGCAGTTTACTTCTCATATCTATTCATCTCCTTTCTCCTCCCTGCTTTGTGCTAGGGATGTCAGTTTCTACATGGTCTTAATCAGCTTCCTTATCTTCTGGCTTTCTCTTGGGCTCAGCCAATGAGAAGCACCAGCAAGAGATTAGAGGGTGGGATGAGAGAGAAGAATGTATTCTACTGATTCCCTTGGGGTCAGAAAGCAGTTTGATACTTCTCTACCTAAAGCCGTTGCGGGGTGGCTCTCATCCCCTGCCTCGGCATGCTATGTGCACTCTGGTCTCCTTGCTCCTTCTTCCCTTATGTGCTTAGTTCCTCAGTTGTTTCCAACTCTTTGCAACTGCATGGATTTCAGCCCTCCAGGCTCCTCTATCCATGGGGATTCTCCAGGCAAGAATACTGCAGTGGGTTGCCATGCCCTCCTCCAGGGATCTTCCCAACCCAGGGACTGAATCCAGGTCTCCCACACTGAAGGTGGATTCTTTACTGTCTGAGACACCAGGGAAACCCTTATGGGTTTAATTTATTCTGCCCACTCTTCTTTAAAGAATCCCTTCATTCAGCCCCCCTCAATTATCCAGTCTGAGTAAGCCACCATGCTTTTTGCTAGGATGCTAATGGCTGTTAAGGAAGAATAAAAATAACTAATAAAGGAAGAGAGTCTAACCTTTGTCTTGGAAAATGTTCATCCTAATTAGGGAAGAAATCATGCAAACCAAAGAGCTTGAGTAATTACGTTGTGAGCATAGAAAATGTGATATACTAATGATAGTGGACATAGCAAAGACTACAATTTAAGCATCTTCTTTAAACCAAAGCATTAGAGTCTTCCTCTCAATCTTCACTGTAATCCTATGGCATGAGTATTATTGGTCTCATTTATGGTTGGGGAAACGAAGATTAAGTAACTTGTTTAAGGCCATATAACCAGTAACTGGCAGAGCCTATTACTGAATTTGGTGATCAAAGTAGAGTCAAATTGGACTAATATTAACCCCAACTGCAACCAAATACACTTTAAAAAAAAAATCATGAGAACACACACATTTTAGAGAGAACTGTTTCCAGTTCAAAAGGCACTAATTCACTTAACACTAATTCAGAAATTGTCCTTGCTCAGGCAAGCAATCAGCAATTCTTCCTGAATAAAATGCTGGAAGAATTATTTCCTCCTTAACATTTACAGTCTTAATTGAGAGAGCAAAGGCTACAGCCCCAAAGTGATCAGTTTTTCAAATCAAGGCCTATGAAAGTTAAGAATTATTTCAATGGGCGTTTAGTTTCTGAAACAGCAATTAATTCTTAAACTTTTGAGACAGTAGCATTCATTGTGTATTATTGGATAAAATAGGCCTATACAGTTAGTTCAGTCACTCAGTCATGTCCAACTCTTTGTGACCCCATGGACTGCAGCACGCCAGGCTTCCCTGTCCATCACCAACTCAGGGAGCTTGCTCAAACTCATGTCCATTGAGTTGGTGATGCCATCCAACGACCTCATCCTCTGTCATCCCCTTCTCCTCCTGCCTTCAACCTTTCCCAGCATCAGGGTCTTTTCCAGTGAGTCGGTTCTTCACATCAGGTGACCAAAGCTATTGGAGCTTCAGCTTCAGCATCAGTCCTTCCAATGAATATTCAGGACTGATTTCCTTTAGGACTGACTGGTTTGATCTCCTAGCATCCAAGGGACTCTCAAGAGTCTTCTCCAACCACAGTTCAAAAGCATCAATTCTTTGGCACTCAGCTTTCAGCTGAGCTATTAGGGAAGCCCATAGCTTTGACTAGATGGAATTTTGTCAGCAAAGTAATATCTCTGCTTTTTAATATGCTGGCTAGGTTGGTCATGGGCTTCCCTCATGGCTCAGTTGGTAAATAATCTGTCTGCAATGCAGGAGACCAGGTTCGATCCCTGCATCAGGAAGATCCCCTGGAGAAGGAAGTGGAAACCCACTCCAGTATTCTTGCCTGGAGAACCCTGTGGACAGAGGAGCTTGGCAGGTTACAGTCCATGGGGTCCAAGTCGGACACGACTTAGCAACTAAACCACCACCAGGTTGGTCATAGCTTTTCTTCCAAAGAGGAAGTGTCTTTTAATTTTATAGCTATAGTCATCATCTGCAGTGATTTTGGAGCCCAGGAAAATAAAGCCTCTCCCTGTTTCCATTGTTTCCCCATCTATTTGCCATGAAGTGATGGAACTGGATGCCATGATCTTTATTTTTTGAATGTTGTTTTAAGCCATCTTTTTCACTCTCCTCTTTCACTTTCATCAAGAGGCTCTATAGTTCCTTTTCGCTTTCTGTCATAAGGGTGGTGTCGTCTGCATATCTGAGGTTACTGATATTTCTCCTGGCAATCTTGATTCCAGCTTGTGCTTCATTCAGCCTAGCATTTCACATGATATACTCTGCATACAATTTAAATAAACAGGGTGACAATATACAGCCTTGACGTACTTCTTTCCCAATTTGGAACCAGTCTGTTGTTCTATGTCTGGTTCTAACTGTTGCTTCTCGAGCTACATGCAGATTTCTCAGGAGGCAGTTCAGGTGGTCTGGTATTTCCATCTCTTTCAGAATTTTCCACAGTTTGCTGTGACCCACACAGCCAAAGGCTTTGGTGTAGTCAATAAAGCAGAAGTAGATGTTTTTCTGGAACTCTCTTGCTTTGTCTATCAGGGCCTATCAGGGACCAAGACATTTTGGCCCCAAAGTTTGACCTTGTCATTTCAACCACAAATGTTTTGATTATAAACACTAATCAGATCTAAACCAATACTGAAGAACTGCCATGAAGGCAATAGTTTCTCCAGTAAATGACATTAAGCCAATTTAATTCCTTAATGAAATTTCTGTCCAGCACATGTGAATCATCTCCAGTTTTTCTATTTTCATGTTTTTTAATCAAAGTGATCTTCACAGAGGTGAGCTCATTTCTTTTGAAACTTCATCAATATTTTCTTATTTTATCAGATTTTTTTTTTCACAATGACTTCAAAGTTTTTTGTTTTGTTTTGTTTTTTGCCACAGTGAATTTTCTCATTGTTACCAAGGCTAATTTTCCTGGGTCAACTTCTACAAAATCTACATTTCATCAAGAAGATGTTATTTTCCATCCATTTTTTGGCAATATAAAATTTTATCATGTGCAGTTTTAGGAATCCTTAATGTTACTCCATCTGAATTTCTAAATAGAATAAAAAATCATTCTCCATAACCAGGTATTAATTGGAGATGTCACCCATACAGGGCTTCTGTGAGGATTCAGGAGTCCAATGTGTGTTTCATGCCAACACAGAGCTGGGATAGGGGAGGAGAGACTGCACAGTCAAGCCCAGCTCTCCCTTCTCCACTACTAATGAGCCTGATTCCAAAACCAAAGGAATTAGAAAGGGGAAGCCAAACTCATACTAGGGGAGTAGCTTTTCATGTTGGAGGTGGGGGTTTTGGTTCTTAGCTTTCATCAAACTTCCAAGGAGGTGGAAGGCCCAACAAAAGTTGAGTGTCAGAGATATCAATTCTGTAAGGAGTTGGATGTAAAGCACACTGAAATGAATCAAGTCAAACACTTCACAATATCTTTAATTTTTAACTGAGAGAGTTGCTTAAGATGTTGACCTAATAATTCTCTCCTCTAGTTTTTGTTTATCTCACCCACTCGTCCTACTGACTAATCTTATGAAAATCTTTGAAAACAGCCTTTCCTGCACCCCTGCCTTCAGTGTCTTTTGTGTTGCATAATCATCACCAGACTTAGCTACTTGGCATTTAACTCTCTCACAGAAGTGCACACTTGTCCACACTGCAAGCTCTGAGAAAATGCATTTCATTTGGCACTATAGATTTACAATTATTTGTATTAAAAGAATCATAAGAAACAGTGTTTGTAGATGAAGGGCTATGTCAGGTGACTGTCAAAAGCCCTGCATGATGAAGACTTATTTCAATCCTATTTCATCCTTCGAATCCCGTCTATGACTCACCCAACCCTTCCTGAAGTCTCCTCTCACAGGTAAGCCAACTCATGTTTTTGTCCAAGCATTGTAATTCACAATTTTTTCATACAGAGCAAGGACTAGCAATTATTAAGTAGTCAGAACTGAGTCAATTTTTGTTAGAAAGTCTCTTTCACACCCAAATGAGGACATTTATTATCTCTGTGTCACAGTTTAAGCAAATTTATCACCTCATCAAAAGGTACACTGTGTTGGAGTTTGAATTAACCTTTTAAAATACTGTATTTATTTTGCCCTAAGGTTTTAAAATTGACTTTTATTTACTTAAATATCCCCCAAGGGCTTAAATGTTTCTGAATTACCTAAAAGTCCTCCAACCTATTACATATGTTCACCCTATGAAAAATTATATATGAAATCAAAATTATTAAATGTTTTCATTCTGAAAACATTTGTACACAACAATACTGACAACTTCATTCTAAAAATATTTACACATATTGACATATTTATATGTCAAATGAAAATGAAAAGGGCAGGATATGCATTTATATAAATATAGTATGACCTCAAAGACGAAAAAAATAGTATCTAAAAACAATTGGAAGAAAGGCATAAAAAAATTAACCTATTTTTATTTGGTGGTGGGAATGGTGATTTTAAATTTATTTTTTATATATTTTTCTGCATGAGTATATTTTATACAATAAGCATATTTTTACTGGTATAATCAAAAATGTCCCTTTTTTTTAAAGCCCTTTCCCCTTCATCTGTAAGTTGGCTTTTCACTATGAGGTGGCAATGCCCACCCAGAAAGGCTAGCTAATATGCCCAAGGTTAATAAGTTAATTAGCATCCACACCCAAGTTTGAACCCAGAAACTGTCGTCCTTAAGAAATGATTCCTTCCCTGCTAGCAAATGAGTAACAAATACTCATCTTCTATATTCAGAGTCAGAGTTAAGATGCAGCCACAGGCATCTCAGCTTCAGATATGCATGTGACCTCATTTTAAAGGCAGCAAAGAAAACAACTGGCATTTGCTGCCTCAGGCCACACATGCTTTCTAGATAGTTCTTGGGCATTATGCAAATCACTCACAGGAGCAATTCAGTGGTTCAGAGTATATACTCTCCATCATCGGAAATAAGACACACATGCTGTTTTATGAAATTGATGCTGGACTCATTTCTGAATTATAAGAGATTGAGTGGGTTCTACAGCACTCCATTTGAGACAACTCCCCAAAGCATTAGCCAAAGGGTCTGCCAGCAACTGATTTATGTCTGCATAAGAATCCCCCAAACTAATACAATTATGTAAAGTTTAAAAATTAAAAAAAAAAAAAAAAAAGAATCCCCTTCCAGAACACTCTTTGTTGGTGACCTTCTGATCTTTTGACTTCCTAATGGAAATTGAAAAGCATGTGACTGGGGGTGTAGGGGTGGGTGGGAGGAGGCATAGGAATAGAGGAACACTAGTCAAAAGTGTCTAAAGCAGGTATTTTGATTCTAACAACCAATTCCGACACATGTGGGTGTTAAGTGGTGCTATCCCACACCAAGGGTTTCCCTGGTGGCTCAGACAGTAAAGAATCTGCCTGTAATACAGGATACTGGAGTTTGATCCCTGGGTTGGGAAGATCTCCTGGAGAAGGAAATGGCAACCCATTCCAGTATTCTTGCATGGAGGATTCCGTGGATGAAGAGCCTGGCGGGTTACAGTTCATGGGGTCACAAAGAGTTGGATATGACTGAGTGACTAACACCCCACACCAAGCAATTCCCCACTATTTGATTCAGTTCCGACAGTATCTGGAGACAGTAACAAATGCCACAGGTTAAGGGCTCAGTCTTACTGGACAGTCCATTCCCCTAACACAGATTCCAATCACAAGTCCATTTTGTTACTCATGCTTCTGACTCATCAGCTATAAACCAGAGGTTTCCATGACCTCTACCTTGGGCTCTGTTAATTTGCCAGAACAGCTCACAGAACTCAGGCAAACACTCATGTTTTGTCACTTTCTCTTAAAAGGATATGATAAAACATATGGATGAGCATCCAGATGGAAGGGTCATGTAGGGTGTGATGTGTAGCCTCCATCCTTCTCTGGGTACCTGCACAACCACATGTTCGCCCTCCTGAAAACTCTTCTAACCCCATATTTTGGGAATTTCTATGGAGGCTTCATCGCACAGGCATAATCAACCATAAACTCCATTTTCAGCCCTTTTCCCTTCTCAAGAAAATGGTAGGTATGGCTGAAAATTCCAAGTTTCTAATCATGGTTAAGTCTTACTGGTGACCAGCCAACAGCCATGTAGCAGTCCACTCAAGGTCGATCCATTGGAAGAAATGACACTCTCATCACTTAGGAAATTGCAAGAGTTTTAGGAACTCTGTGCTGGGAACTGGAGGAGAGAGAAACCAGTATATATATTTTCTGTTATCTCACAGCACCTCATATTCCATAATGCCTCCCTACACCCCCAGATCTCCACTTTCCATATACCCACTTTGCTTTCTTATCTCTCTCTTCTATTTGACTCTAAGCTCTTTTGCAACAGAAGTGTGCTTGGTTTATCACTAAATTCCTCATTCTTTGCCTAGTTGCCAGCACACAATAGAAGCTCAGTAAATCCTTATTGAATGAATGAATGAATAAAACACATGGGGTTTTTCTCTTCAACAAGAAGCATGGCTGTATAAAACGTTTCTCTTAACTGCACACAGTTGGCACTTACTAAATGCTCTAATCATTTTATGATAAAAGCTATGAAACAAGATAAAAGGCAGTTGCAATCAAGCTAAGCCCATGTAAGACATGGAATCTGTGGGTAGATGTAGAAAGTAAGTAATTAGAAAGTAAGCACATCTAATAAACACAAGGTCATATTGTACAGCACAGGGAACTATAGTCAATATCCTGGGATAAGCCATAATAGAAAAGAATATAAAAAAGAATGGATATATGTGTATAACTGAGTCACTTTGTTGTAAAGCAAAAATTAACACATTATAAATTGACTATACTTCAATAAAAAATAAATTTAAAGAAAAGTATGAATATCTGAAAAACTTATTTATCCAATCCTGCGAAGCTCTTTTTCTTTTTCTTTTCCTGGGCCAAAGCACCAGTCTTTGGAAGGTAATGGGAAGGTTTAAACATACCATAGCGAATGTAATGTGAGCCACATACATAATTTTAAATTTTCTAGTAGTTGTCAATAAAATACATAGAAATAGATGAAATTAATTTTAACCTTATACCTAATCCAATATATAATATTATCATTTAAAATGTAGTCAATATTTTTACTCTTTCTCTAAACCCATGTGTATTTCACATACAGCACAGATTTCTAAGTTTCCAAAATCTCGAATTAAATCTCAGGAAGAAATTACATCATGGGAAAACCTTACTGAGGTTGTTCACAAATTTACAATTCCTTCCAAACCGACAAGCCATATTCTGAGAATGCAGTCATACATTTGTTTTCTCAAGAACAGGTTTCAGATGAAGCTGAAGTGTATTTTGTGGGCTGTGCAATCATTAGGGTCTAACTCCAGGCAACTTAATTGTTGAGCACTGGGAGGGGAGTACCGACTCTCTTACTGCTTCAACTGTTTTCATTCTTAAAAGATGAAAGCAATTAGTTGATGATATGAATTACTAAACAAACTTTCCCATTTTAAAAGCAAACTCAATTCTGAGGGGTCTGCAGAGATACAAATCTCACACAACAGGTTTGCTTCACTTCTACCTTCTTTTTGGTCCTTCCCTTATCAGAGCTCATCAAACCCCTTTGAGAAGGTTCTGGCCTTCTCTTGAAGATGCACACAGGTGTGTCAGGTGTGTTGTTTTTTTTTTTTTTAAACTTAAATTTCTGATGTTTAGACGTTTAGGAGACTACAGTTCTGAAGACAAATGGAGACAAAATATGTAAGCATATATTCACCAGGAGACGTTTACCAGCTTGATCATGGCAACACAGGTTGAAATAGTCTCAAACTGCAAAGAGCTAAAAGGTCTATTACCAGTAGAATGGGTGAAAAACAGCCTAGTCACTGAATTACACATAAAATGAAAATGAATCCACTGCTCTACATGCAACAACATGGATGAAACACACCCACAAATTAGTGAGTGAAAGAAACCAGAAATTTCACACTATGATTCCATTCACATAAAGTTCAAACCAGGCAAAAATAATCCATGGTGTTAGCAATCAGAACAGTAGTGAATGTCCATGGGAGCAGTGATTGGTGAGGGGAGAGCTGGGGGACAGATAACATCTTTTTTCATGATCTGGGTACAAATTATACCTGTCAGATCTGTGCGACCTACTGTATGTCCTTGATACTTCAATACTATTCACATAAAAATAAAGGGGCACATAGACAGTTGGAAGCTTGGTTGTCACACACTCCAATCTCGTGTGTTCCTATTAAAGATTGGTCACTTTATGCTGCCTCTTGCTTCCACCTTTTTGAGTTTCTAAGTATGCCAAGATAAAACAAACTGATATGGCTTTTATGTAAAATCCCTCCTTCTGTGCCCCTGCCTTTGTCTTCTCTCTTTTTGTCTGTCTCTATCTCTCCATCTCTCTTTCTGTCTCTAAGGCTTTCTGTCTTCTTCAGGCTTGCAAATTTACTGAAAAAAGGAGAGATTAGCAATACATAAACCTTTCTACTTGAATAAGAACAGCTGTGGACTGTCTCTGAGCCTTGAAGTTAATCTTTCCATGATGATGTGGGGATCATGAAGAGTTAAAGTATTTTCTGTCAATTTCACATTTCATTTTTCAATTTGAGCTGGAAGAGAGATCAATTTTTCTCCACCCATCCCGGGCTCATGGAGATGATCACAGAAGATGGATATATTTTTATAAAGCTTTAAATTAACAACTGCGTGATAGACACTGTGACCTGGCCTTGCTATGCTATGCTGATGCTGAGAAAGATTGAGGGCAGGAGGAGAAGGGGCCAACAGAGGATGAGATGGTCAGATGGCATCACCGACTCAATGGACATGAGTTTGATTAAACCCCGGGAGTTGGTGATGAACAGGGAGGCCTGGTGTACTATATAGTCCATGGGGTTGCAAAGAGTTGGACGTGACTGAGCGATTGAACTGAAGTAAACAGTACTATATATAAAATAGATAATCAAGAAGAATTTACTATATAGTATAGGGAATTCTACTCAATATTTTGTAATAACCTATATGGGAAAAGAATCTGAAAACACAGATAGATAAAACTGAATCACTTTGTTGTACGCCTAAAACTAACAGAACACTGTAAATCAACTATACTTCAAAAAATTAATTAAAAAAAGAAAGCCTGAAGTTTTTTCACAGGTGAGTCTTAAAAATGCCATTTCTCCTGGAGTAATTCAAACAGAGCTGACATCTAGTCATCACTCCTTTCTCATTTCAGTCTTATGCTAACATCCAGCTTTCAAATCTCCACAGTCTGCAATGACAAGAAAATTTCTTAAATGATCCAGAAGCTTTGTTAAGGCCCAGGTTTCTTCCACTTTCTCCATATCAAGATGCTCCAACCACAGCTGCAGATGAAGTGAAGGATTTGGGTTAAACTTTTCCTGGCCTTTCTCAACCTTGACCTTGTAAGAATAATAATCAAATGTTCAAGGTCAGGAAATAAAGACAGATGCAGCCCTGGAGCAAAGATCATGGAGATTCTCTGGTGGTTTGAACATCTTTCCTCCCTAGGATTTAAAATCTCTCTTCTTGCTTACATGTAGAACCAAAAGTTGACTGAGGAGCCTTTCTAAACACCGGGGTAACAGACTATTTGATAGACACTGCATAATTTGTTTGCTTTTGTTCTCTGGCTAACTTCAGAACCTCATATCTTGAAAGGTCAAATACACAGTATTGAAAAAGGTACTTTCTTGCTCAGGGATGGTGGGATTATCACAAGTCAATTGCATCTCACTTGCCTGAAGAGTAGGGAAGAGTTCTGTGTGACCTTCAAGGGAACCACATTAATCAGCATTGTCATATGAGATGCAATCTATTTGCCATCTTTGTATTGAATATTAGCTGACTAAGGCTGTACGTGTGCCTAGTCACTCAGTCGTGTCCAACTCTTTGCGACCCCATGAACTGTGTAGCCTGCCAGTCTCCTCTGTCCTTGAGGATTCTCCAGGCAAGAATCCTGGAGTGGGTTGCCATACCCTCCTCCAGGGGATCTTCCCAAGCCAGGGATTGAACCCAGGTTTCCCACATTGCAGGCAGATTCTTTACTCCCTGAACCACCAGGGCGTAGGGTTCCCTGAAAAAGAGAAAACATCTGCTGGCGCATTTTCACATGACTGAGCTTGTAGAAACCTTTTGATTCCTTGAATATTATGGTTCTTTAGCACTTTAGCTCTCTAGATCCATGAAGCAAGGCTCAAAACAACTTCCAAATCTGGAGTTTTCTTTAAAGAAAAAATGTCTAGAGTTTATTAAATAATTAGGTGGAATTCATTGTTTAACGTTTTCTTCTGAGTATAAATAGAGGTCCTTGAGTAAGTAGCTTGTTTAATGATACTATGTGAATCATTGTGAAGGTTCAAGGAATTATTGAACAGAAGCCTAATATTCTGGGTCAAGAAGCTTGTATGCTAGACAGACTGGTATAATAGGAACGTGAACACAAGGTTCAAATGGTTTCAAACCAGTTTTATTTAGAAAAGGATGCAAATTGCATATAGACTTCCACGTTCAAACGTCTACATTACCACATTTTCCGGTGAGGGAGGAGAAACAGGATGTGTTTTAGAATGCTACTACCAATGGACTCAAGGGCCCTTTGATAATGATAGTAATACCTTCTGTACAACCCACACTTGGTTAAAGTGACTGTGCCCAAGCTAGGAATTTTCTAGCTGAAGTTTGACATTAAAATTCAATGCCAAGTCCACAGTGAGAAGAAAACAACATGCTGAGAATCATTTTTCAAATGTTTTTCTTGACAATTTAAAATAATCACCAAGCAAGCCTCTGGAAGGGAAAAATCTCAACTTATGGTCATTGCAAATAGCCAAAGACTCAGCAAAGTCATATCTTCCTCAAACTTGACTAGATTTCAGAGTCATATGGGGACACAGACTCCATATACTGCATCAAAATCTTAAGAAAGGCTAAGACAAGAAAGCATTCCTATACTCAGAAATAAAAAGCCAAACAACCCAACTTTTAAATAGGCAAAAGATCTCCTACTGTTGGCGTGAATAGAAATTGTTTCAGCCACTATGGAAAAAAGTATGGAGCTTCCTCAAAAAACTAAAAAAAATAGAATTGCCATATAATCCAGCAATCCCACTCCTGGGCATATCCAGAGAAAACTATAATTTGAAAAGATATATGCACCACTTTATTCATAGCAGCACTATTCACAACAGCCAACACATGGAAACAACCTAAATGTCCATCAACAGATGAACGGATAAAGATGTGGTGCATATACACGATGGAATACTACTCAGCCATAAAAAAGAATGAAACAATGCCATTTTCAGCAATGTGGATGGACCTAGAGATTATCATACTAAATGCAGTATGTCAGACAGAGAAAGACAAATACCACACAATATCATTTATATGTGGAATCTAAAACATGACACAAATGCACTTATCTACAAAACAGAAATAGACTCACAGACAGAGATCAGACTTGTGGTTGCCAATGGGGATTTGGTGGTGAGGGAGGGATGAATTGGATATCCTGTCATAAGTCATAATGTAAAAGAATATGAAAAAGAATGGTATATATGTATGTGTGTATATATATATAACTGGACTACTTTACTATATAGCATAAATTAACACAACATTGTGAATCAACTATATTTTAATAAAATAAATACTAAAAAAAAGGAAAAAAATATACAAAAGGCTTGAACACACACTTCACAAATGAATATGCAAGAGTGGCTAATAAGTTCATGAAGAAATGCTCAACATCCTCAGCCATCAGGACAATGCAAACTACAATAAGCATTTCAGACAGGTAAGTATCTCAAGTAGATGAGTCAAACACACCTATTTGAGTAGCTCAAATTAAAAAGACAGGCAACCAGTGCTGGAGACTGTTGCTACATTTTACACATCAACTAGCAAGGGACTGGGGGTTAGGATCTTAATATATCTTTATGGTAGAAAGGAGTCAACCCCTAGCAGTCTCTTAAGGCTGAATTCAAGCTGTCTGCAGAGCTGGAGTTTTATCTGGAAGCTATAGGGAAGAATTCATTTCTAAGCTCATTCAAGTCTTGGCAGAATCCAGTTCCTTGCAGCTGTAGGAACGACGTCTCTGTTTACTTGCTGGCTGTCAGCCAGAGCTGCTCTCAGCTTCTAGAGGCCACTGATATTCCTCATCATGTGTCCACCCCCATCTTCAAGCCAGTAATGATGTATCTAATCCTTCTCAAGCGTGCCATCTCTCTGACTCCACCTTCTGTCCATGAGCCAGAGAAAATACTTTACTTTTAAAGAATTCATATAATTAGATTAGACCCACTGGAATAATTTTGCTTTTGTCATATGAATTTGACATAATCAAAATACTGATATTATACTCACAGTTTCCACTTTCATGCAAAGCAGAAGAAATTACACAAGGGTGAGGGTCACTGGGGTCATTCTTATAATTTTGCCCACCAGATCTTCCTTGCCAGTCTGTTTTGCAGCAGTAAATGTCTAATTACATACTCAAAATTTTGTCTTCCAAGTTGGATTGTAAGCTCCAAGGAAATGAGTGCTTACTATTCATAGCTGGTGCCTTGAACACCAAGCCTAAGACTGAGAAGGCTCTGGTTGGATAAATGAATCAACAAATGGATGGATGGATGGGATGAAAGTTCAAAATACAGTAGTTGATGCATTAGCTTGTTCATTAGACTTAGGAACAATAGAGAACACAGTCTTGGCTGATGGGACTTTTGTTCTCAGGCAGAAAAATGGTGGGGAGAAACTGGGTTTGCTGCATAAAACCCAGATGTCAAGGTTGAGATAAGGAACCCAGTACCTTGAATGAAGATAGCCAGAAACCTGCTAATGCTTAATTTCCATTAACACATAAGAAATGACCTGTCATTTACTCTGCCATTTCTATTAGGTTTCTCTAGGGATATCCATTACCTTTTCAAAAAATTAATAGGTGCAGACAGCTAGATGACAGCTAATGAGAAAACAGAAGGTGCATTTTGCACCTTCTCAGCTGAAGGGCTTCCCTGATAGCTCAGTTGGTAAAGAATCCACCTGCAAAGCAGGAGACCCTGGTTCCATTCCTGGGTCAGAAAGATCCGCCGGAGAAGGGATAGGCTACCCACTCTAGTATTCATGGGCTTCCCTTGTGGCTCAGCTGGTAAAGAATCCATCTGCAATGCAGGAGACCTGGGTTTGATCCCTGGGTTGGGAAGATCCCCTGGAGAAGGGAAGGGCTACCCTCTCCAGTATTCTGGCTTAGAGAATTCCATGGACTGTATAGTCCATGGGGTTGAAAAGAGTCGGACACGACTTTCACTTTCACTTTTCAACTTAGCTGATGCAATTTAAACCAGCAGGTATATCTGTATTACTAAAATGAAAAACCTACACTCAGTCCTTAACTGAATTGCTACATGGAAAAACCACCTCCTTCAAAGGACAAAATCCAGAATGGGCTGCAGAAAAAAAATTCAAATACACAATACCATATTTCTAATGAAATAACCAGACTTGTACATTCTAAGTTGATAAAACTTCAGAGGTTTGTCCTCACTGAGGGTAATGCAAATGGTTAGCTTTAATTATAGCTCCTCTTTGGGTGATTCAATGAAATACTATTTTTAAGTGAGTTTAAAAAATATCTTTTTTTTTTTTTTTCTTTAATGTAAGAAAGTGATCGGGGGCAGAAAGCCTGTAGGTAACAAAAGAGTAGACTTCAAAGAGGAGCAAGATCAATATGTATTCCCAGGACTAAACTACAAAGCTGTAGTTTGCAAATGTGAACACAATTTAAGGCCCTCCTCTCTCCACCCCTTAAAGGCTTAATCTTTTGACTGACAGTTATATATTCCTATCAGAAAGCAGGACTGCACTTACTGGTTCTCTGTAGGAGGTAAGTAAACGTTAATCTGTTTAATCCCTTCATCCATGATTTCTTTGACTGAAGAAAAGCAATTAGGATTTCAATTCCTGCCAGTTTCCTTTACTAGGAATGAACTGACTGGGATGGTGGGGGGTGGGGTGGGGGTGGGCCTATCAATCCCATCTTTGCTGAACCTTACGGGGTTGCAGGTTTACAAGTCATGTGACAGCCTAAGGGGCAGTGTCTGTGTTTTTCTGCCAGGGCTCTCATTTTTTTCTCCATCTGTCTTCTCTTTGCAGACATTACATAATGCAGAAGCGGGAAATGACCTCAAATAATCTCAGATTAGGAGGACTTGGACAAAGAACCAAACCTAAGCTGACATCCAAGGCTGACATCACCATTATCATTCAAACTCCCGATTCTGAAACATTTTGCAGCTGGTGTTTTGGTACCTGTTGGTACCATCCTCAAAACATAGGATGCATCATTCAAAGCTACATAGATTTCAAAACCTAGCCAGATATTTGACAGAGAGCTACTGATGTCTGTTTAAGGCATGAATTAAACAGTTACAATCTGCTAAACATGGAGTCAGTTATGCCACATGGGGCAGCAGTGGGCCAGCAGCACCTTGAATCTGGAAGTCAAGTCTGAGACCACAGCCATAAATCTGAGTTCTCTCAGAGGCTATGACAGTGTTCTCTCCAGTGCTGGAAGTCAGAGGCTGTACAGAGTCTGGAGGGTAAGCTAATAAAAAGAAATGCAGGGTTGAATGCAATGGCAGGAAATCCAGGCACAAACAGTTATTCACATAATTCCTCAGGTTCACACCTGGTGTTCCCTTTCTTAACAACAACAACAAAAAATCTGTGGTGGGAAGGAAAATAACATTAAGAGTGATTTTCCTTATATTGCTCATAACACAGTGAAAGATATTAGTACTTTATTTAAAAAAAAAAAAAAAAGGTAATCCTATAGACCACAGTGTATTCTATTAAGAACTGATATAATTTGGTGTACTTAAAAAGAATAGCCCAGGGAATGAATTATTTTAATTTTCTTCTCTAATGAGAGGTTCTTTGTGTTTCTTCTAAGAACACTTGTTTTCTCTGTCTTCTGTCTCCCACATCCTCTCCCACATACACATGCCAAAAGAAGAAAAAAAAAAAAGGCACATAAGCTGGGCCTATCTAGTGAAAACATCATGTATTGGGAGTGAAGCTCGTACATAAAAAGCCAAGAAGTATGTGCACATATGTGCTTGCAAATACATACGTGTGCACATACATCCCACATGAAACCTCTAATTTTCAATTTGCTATTTAGGGGAAAAATCACTTTTATTTTTTGTATTTGTATATTTTAAAATTAATTTTTATTGGAATACAGTTGCTTTACCCTACCATGTCAGTTTTTTTCTGAACATAGCAAAGTGAATCAGCTATACATATACGTATATACCCTCTTTTGTAGATTTTCTTCCCATTTGGGTCACCACAAAGCACTGAGTGGGGTTCCCTGAGCTATAAAATAGGTTCTCATTAGAAAATCACTTTTCAATTGGGAAACAGCAAAATTGTCTGGTATCCTTTTCCAACTCTTTTATTAATTTCACAGCCTTCTGTTTTATATTGCTGTTAAGGTGCGACCAGGGAGTCAGTCTCAAGAAAGTTAGAAAATTGAGATTTGTGGTTTCTTTTTCTCAATCCTTATTACTGCTAAGTCATTTCAGTCATGTCCGACTCTGTGCGACCCCATAGATGGCAGCCCACCAGGCTCCCCCATCCCTGGGATTCTCCAGGCAAGAACACTGGAGTGGGTTGCCATTTCCGTCTCCAATGCATGAAAGTGAAAGGGAAGTCGCTCAGTCGTGTCCGACCCTCAGCGACCCCATGGACTGCAGCCTACCAGGCTCCTCCGTCCATGGGATTTTCCAGGCAAGAGTACTGGAGTGGGGTGCCATTGCCTTCTCCAATCCTTATTAGCTAAGGGGAAACTGCTACTACTGGGTAAATGCCAAGGGTCAGGGATGCTATTAGGCACTTTATATGCCTTATGTTAGGGGTTTGCACAGTGTGATCACACAGGAATCCAATGTGTGACCCCCAAACTGGCAGCAGCAATACCTAGGAACTTGTTGGAAATGCACATAATCAGGCCTCATCCAAGGCCTAGGGAATCTGAAACTCTGTGGTGGGTCCAGCAATCCGTTGGGACAAGCCTTCTAGGTGATTCCAGTGTATGTTCAAATGTGGGAACCACTACTTTGTATCATTTAAACCCCTTAACTGCTTTATGAAGTATGAATTGCTATGTGCCTCTCCAGTTTTCCTTAAAGGAGCATAGTGAGGCTTAGGAGGTAAGGTGATCTGCCCCACAGCTGGTCAACAGTAGGGCAAAGATTTAAACTCTAATAATTCATGCTTCTAACCTTAAACCTTTTCCATGCAGTCTTCAATATAGTCCCTGTTGGCTATAGAAAACAGCTTCAGACTTCACAAACAGCTCTGCCTTGCCTTGCCTGGAGAGGATACAACTTTCCAGGCATGGAGGTGCAGTGGTCCGTCCTTTATTACACCTGCAGTCACAACTCTTCTTCTACCCTCAGCCCAACAGCCATGGCATCGTACAGGTGAACTAGGAGGCATGAGTAGCATTTAAAGCATCATGAGAGTAGCCCAGGGTGATGACCAGATCTTTGTATTTCTGACCTCAAGAATTCAGACTTGAGCCTCCCAACTCTACACAGGTGGAGGCTTATAAGTAACTGAGACATGGGCCTCCATGCCTGTTGCTAAATTTTACCATGTCCTTGAGACACAGCTCTTTACTTCTTCACAAGAACTCTGATTCAGTTGATAGAAGAGAGAGAGCAAGTAGAGGAGAGTCAGATTCTACGGGGAGCTCCTGAGACATTCCCAAGACTAGTTTATTTCACTGATCGGAATTATCAAGAAAGATTTTTTAAAAGAGGGGTTTGCTGGACTTCCCCAGTGGTCCAATAGTTAAGACTCCTCATTTCACTGCAGGGGGCACGGGTTCCACCCCTAACTGGGGAACTAAGATCCACATGCGCTGTAGCACAGCCAATAAATAAGTAAATAAGAGGACTTGTACTAGGTTTATATTTTCCTTAAAATTGGTGCCACCGTGCATGTAAAATTGGTGAGATTTGAAAAAGGCTGATGGGGTGTACTAATTTCGTGGTTATGACATTGTTCCATGGCTCTGTGAAATGTTTACCCCTAGGAGGAACTGAGTGAAGGGTATATACTGCTGCTAAGTCACTTCAGTCGTGTCCGACCCTGTGCATCCCCATAGACGGCAGCCCACCAGGCTCCCCCATCCCTGGGATTCTACAGGCAAGAACACTGGAGTGGGTGAAGGGTATATAAGACCTCTCTGAATCATTTCTTATAACTATATGTGAATCTTCAACTGTCTCAAAAAGAAAACTTTTTAAAAAAATGGTGTCATGGGGGCATTGGGGAAACAAAGAGATGTTGGTCAAATGGTAAAAACTTGTTAGCAGATGAATAAAATCTGGAGATCAGATGCTGGCTATAACTAATAATACTGCATTTTATCCTTGAAATTTGCTGAGAGTAGATCTTAAGTGTTTTCAACATACACAAACAATAACGATGAGGCAACAGGTGTGTTAATTAACTTGACTATGGTAATCATGTCATAACATATAAATATATCAGATCATCAAATTGTACACCGTAAAAAAAAAAAACAAAACATGTAATGCAACCAAATTTATTTGCTAATCAGACTTCAATAAAGCTGAGGGAAAAACTGTCATGCAAGGACAGGAAGTGGTCTAAGGTAAGTAACCTAGGGCTATGCTACTTCAAATCTTTAAATGTCATCCCTTCCTGAGCCTTAGCATCCCAACAGCTTCCTGGCAGTGGAAGGGAAGGCTCTCACATCATCTTATTCTCTCACGGGAGTCACTGAAACCCAGATGCTTTTGCTTACTACCGAAGCCACACTCTGAGGGAGGGTCTCCCTGATCTGGTAACCAGTGGGCATGTTTAGCACCCATCCTTAGGCATGGTTGCTAGGTAACAAGGCCACTCTCTGCTATTTTGGTACATCATCTCTCAACTTACTCCTTCCTCGAAAGGGGTGGACAGGTTGTGAAGAGGGAGTCTTTGTTGGAAAGAAATCTGTTGGTTGCTGCCTATTCAGTTCTTTTTTTTATCCCTAAGCTGTCAGACGAATTATTTAAAAATACACCTAAGCTGTTTTGGGTGGCAGGAATGTCACATCAACTGACTGCCTGTTAATGGTTTTGATGGAAGGCTTCATGCCCGGCCTTCCAGTCGATTTCCCCCCACCAGGAAGTCTGAAAATAAGATGAACGCTTCCATTGGTGGTGATGTGTGAAAACAGACAGGATACTCACTCTCCAAGCAAATGTTGGGGGCTGGACAAAACGAATATGCTTTTACTAGAAACACTCATTATGCCAAAGACATATAATTTAACCCTCACAATACCTGCAAGGTAAGTATTTTAATGTCTTTTTTATGGATAATTGAAGACTAGAAAAGTGAATTAATTTACCAGGACCCAGTAGCCAGGGAAGATGTGGTGGGGGGTCACAACTCAAACTGGACACTTTTTAACTCTAAATTCATAGGCACAGCAGTTATGCTACATATGCCACGCTGCTGTTGTTTGGTTGCTAAATCGTGTCTGACTCTTTGTGACCCCATGGACTGTAGCCTACCAGGCTCCTCTGTTCATGAGATTTCCCAGGCAAGAGTACTGGAGTGGGTTGCCAGTTCCTCCTCCAGGGGATCTTCCTGACCCAGGAATCAAACCGGTGTCTCCTGTATCTCCTGCACTGGCAGGTGGATTCTTTACCCCTGAGCCATCATGGAAACCTATGTATTCTATGGAGACTTCTCTAATTGCAGATTTTTCATAATCAGGAAGCTATACTTTCTGTCATCACAGTTGATACTTTCAAGAATATATCTTATAAATGAGAGGGGAGAGTAGAGAGAGCCAGAAGACCTTAAATGATCAAAACAACCATTTTTGTGGTATAGATGAACCACAGATGAACCTATTTGCAAAGCAGAAATACAGCCCCAGAAGTAGAGAACAAATATATCGACAGCAAGGGAAGAAGGGAGAGCGGGATGAATTGGGATTGACATATGCACACTACTGTATACAAAATAGAAAACTAGTGAGAACCTACTGTGTAGCACAGGGAATTCTATTCAATGCTCTGTGGTGACCTAAATGGGAAGGAAATTAAAAAAGAGGGGATATATGTATGACTGATTCGCTTTGCCACACAGCAGAAAGTAACTCAGCATCGTAAAGCAACTATACTCTAACAAAAAAAGTTTTTTAAAGGGGGAGTTAAATAATTTTCTAATTCACATTGAAAAAAAAATAACCTCCATTTTGGCCCAGATTAAGCCATGTTTAAAAAAAGTTGGGGCGGGGGGGCAGGAAAGGGAGATTATAGATCTGTATGGTTCACAATTTATTGTAAAACACTTTGCCTCTCTTTGGTACTTAGCATAATCATTATAATACCTCTCATGCATACAGTGCCTTAGGGCTTACAAAGCACTTTCACATATATTATCTCATTTGATCTTCATAATAATCCTATAAGCTCAGTAGGACATTTCACAAATGAGGAAAATGAGGTTCAGAGGGTAAACAAATTGCCAGATCACTGTTTCTCAAAGGGGGAATACCTGAGTTTTAGCCAGGGCACAGCTCCATCACATGGGATGGCCTTGTGCACTTCAGGATATATAGCCATCCTGGGCTCCCATGCATTAAATGCCAAGGGCTCTGACTAGTCATGATCACAACTAACACCCCATCCAACCACATTTTCAAATGGATACTATGGGAGATGAACATATCATGCCCTAAGGAGAGCCGCTGATACAAGGCAGGGGTCAGGGTGCAGATCACACTTTAGTTAGCCATGGAGCAGGGGCTCAAATCTGGTCTCCAGAAGGCAGTTACAGTGCTCTTTCTATGCTCTCACAGTGTCAGGCCGTCCATTGTGTAGTGACATAAGCACGGCTGGGTGGTCTTCACTCCACAGGTCCCATCATGTCAAGGAAGAGTACGGTAAAGCAACTGCGCAGAAGGATAGGATGATCACCAAGTAACTGACCAAATGGCCAGTTGGTCATTGAGATAATCCTACCTTTGCCATAAAAGTTCTTTTGGTTTTTCTTTTGACATAAATTACCAGAATCTGCACCAAAGAGCAAATGGATGCAGAAGAGCCTTATGTAACACAAGGAGTAGATCTAGATTCATCTCTCCTATCAGTAACCTTCTAATATTCCATTTAATTTAACAATATGTTTATAGTCAGGGAACCGAATTAAATCTTTAAGTATACTTTAACATGTAAATACATATCAACAGAGTTTTAAAATTAGCTCTTCTACTTATTACACTGCTTAGAACAGAATACGTCTTATATTTCAAATTTTCTGTTGAGGTTACAAATTGGCCATTTAGGAACTCAATCCTGTAATTAAATGGGCATGTTTACTTTGGCCTCCTTGATTTTTTTTTTATTAAGAATTTGATTTTGGTTTCCTTTAGTTGATATGCACATACTGCCTTTCATCACACTCCCAACTGTATTCCATTTAGTTTATTTAATCCTTTACCTCATATGTGTGGTTCCTGTAGGCAACTGAATTTCCTGGTCATGTAAAAGTGCATAGCCTAGGGATTATTACATGAGAAAGAAAGGTTGAGGATTCATGAACAAGATGGCATATCAAGACTTAGGGGCCTGATGCTAATGACTTAAAAGTGTACAGGCTTATAATAGCCAAGCCATGAAAACAAATCTAAATGCCCACCAACAGATGAACTGGCAAAGAAGACGTGGTATATAAATAAAGAGGATATTATTCAGCCACAAAAAGAATGAAATAACACCATTTGCAGCTACATGGATAGACCTAGAGATGATCATACTAAGCAAAGTCAGAAAGGGAAAGACAAACACCACATGATATCACTTATATGTGGAATCTAAAATATGATACAAATGACCTTAGTTACAAAGCAGGAACACACTCACAGACATAGAGATAAGACTTGTGGTTGCCAAGGAGAAGGGGAAGTGGGTGAGGGTTGAACTGGGAGTTTAAGATCAGCAGACTCAAGCTATCATATATAGAATGGATAAACAACAAGGCTGTACTGTATAGCACAGGAAACTATATTCAATATCTTGTAATAAACAATGGAAAACAATATGTCTATAGGTATAACTGCATCATTTTGCTGTACACTAGAAATTAACACAGTATTTTATATCAACTATACTTCAATAAAATAATAAGTGAGTGCAGGCTTTTCACTTTCAGAAACCTTCGTTTTGCTGCAAAAAAAGAGACTAGCATTATAAGTTCCTCATGTCATATGTTACTGTGAATCCCAAATGAATGGATGATATGAAAACACTTTGATAAAGTTCAAAGTGCAGCATTCATCCATCCACTGACTATTTACCAAGGGTCTACAATTTACTTAACATTCTTGGTTCTTGGGTTCTGGGCCAAGAATAAAGAGCAAGTCAAGGCTTCATGGAGCTAGTATTAGCTCTCTAGGCTTTATGTTCAATATTAATGAATACTCTATTAATTTTTGACAGCCACCTCTTTAAGAGAAGACCAAAAAATAGTTCACCTTGAGAACAATGCAAGATAAAGACTAGAGAAGCTGGAGGAGATGCTACTTCAACTCTCCATTTGATTCAGGAGTTATCCTTGCCCAATGGCCAACCTCTTGTCAATAAAGAGCAGTGTCTGCTCTGCTGAAATCTTACTCCTTTTTTCTTCTACCACCATCAGCTAGGTAAGTCATCCTTTCTTTGCTCTAATAACGTCCTGTGCTCAGCTCTGTGAAGGCACCTATCACACTGCATTGAAATCATTCCATTTAAGAAGACCACAAGCATCTTCATACAATCCTGACCCAGGTAAAGGTCTGTCACCTAGTAGGTTCTGTTGAATGACCCAACTCATGTTCATCATTGAAAATTATTCTCTCTCTCCTCTAGACCACAGGAAGTCACTAAAGTTACTTCTCTAGGTTATGATACAAATCAGGATCACCTTCAACATGAAAGAGAAAATGTACCCCCATCCGAATGAAAAGCGTTCTCCTAGTCCACTGCAGTCATAATCATCTACCAGCCATTCTTTTCCCCACTGAATATGCTTGTCGGTCAAACTGGTACACCAGGGAGGGAAATGCTGAAAATGTCTCCCCCTCAAAAGAAAAGTAAAAAGTATTTACTTTTCCCTGGAAAAGTAAATACAGGGAAAACAAAGTAGAAGGAGAATGGCTATGCTGAGTGCTAGAAGCTAAATTAATCGGATACCCTACAATTCCAGTTGATCATAAACAATCTCCCTACAGGAAATTGGTTCTGTAACTGCACAGTCATGATTTAAGAAATCCTTCAATACATGGCCTTTTCAATGATATAAAAGCTATTATACTGACTGATGGGATGTGCTGGACTTGGACTTTTCTCTCCCAAGATAAGAGTCCACATGTTCTGTGGAAACCTTATTACATTATTTTTACATTAGGAAAATAAACCCACACTGCTGTCCATGGAACAATTCCAATTTTCTGGGGAGGATTTATTCCTTCATAGGCACAAATCACTGCATTTCCTAGATGTTGTAGACAAGTATGTACATTTCAAAGATGATAACCAGGAAAACTGCTTGATAACAAAATCCAGCCATTTTAAGAGTGGCAAGGCAGGGAGCCTCCCTAAAGTCCTGGGCAGCTTTTTCATAGAGCCTACTCATTTTTAACAAGCATCAAAATAGCCAACACCTATTGTGTGTTATATGCCATGTAGTAGGCAGCACTTGGTACATACTGAATCCTTGCAAAAACTCACTAAGTAAATATTATTATCTTCATTTTCCAGATGAGGAAACTGAAAATCAAAGAGGCAAAGTAACTTTTCTAAGGTCACACAGCTCACAAGTCACAGAGTCACTATTACACCTCGGTAATCTACCATCTCAGCATACCCCTGCATGGGGCTACCTCTATGACAATGGTCTACTCTCACAGTCACTGAGGAGAGCATCAGGTCCTCTGGAATGAGCACTGGGTACAAGTCTTACAACTGGATTGCAGGCATGGCTCCACCACCAGATTACTGTGGGGGCGTCAATAAATCACTTAATTTCTCTTAACCTCCAGGATCCATATGATTCAGACATAAGAAAACACAGGTATTCATAAAAAACTTAAAGGCCACAGATACGATTTTCTAGAATGTAAATTCTGTGAACACATTCTCCTAAATAACTAGAACTATAGTAGGAAGTACTCAAAAATTGTGGTTGAGTGAATGAGTAATACAACAAAGGAAAAATCACTACACAAAAGGCATTGAATTCAGCAAACACTTACAACACAGCTGATCTGAGCTGACTACTTACTATGTGCTACTATCCTGATATGAATAGAATCATCACGCCTCAAGACCATGGTGCAGCACAGGTATGTATCCTCATCCACAGGAAGCAAGGAGACAGATACACGAGAGCTAAGCATCTTGCCTGAAACTGCACAGCTAAGTCTTATAGCTAATTTTTAAAACCAGATTCCCTCTGGTCAAGATACAATGGGAATAAAAAGATAAATTAATGAGACTGATAAATCATCAGTCTCTTAAACAGTTCATTGCCAATAGGTAAGCCATGGGCAGAAAAATAAGAAAGACCATTGGATTTAGTTCATTTCAGTTCAGTGGCTCAGTCATGTCCGATTCTTTGTGACCCCATGGACTGCAGCACGCCAGGCTTCCCTGTCCATCACCAACTCCCGGGGCTTGCTCAAACTCATGTCCATCAAGCCGGTGATGTCATCCAACCAGCTCATCCTCTGTCATCCCCTTCTCCTCCTAGGCTTCAATCTTTCCCAGCATCAAGGTCTTTTCTAATGAGTCAGATACTAGCATCAAGTGGCCAAAATATTGGAGCTTCAGCTTCAGCATCAGTCCTTCCAATGAATATTCAGGACTGATTTCCTTTAGGATTGACTGTTTTGATCTCCTTGCTGTCAAAGGGACTCTCAAGAGTCTCCTCCAACACCACAGTTCAAAAGCATCAATTCTTTGGTGCTCAGCTTTCTTTTCCAACTCTCACATCCATACACTACTATTGGAAAAAACATAGCTTTGACTAGACAGAACTTTGTCGAATGACTAGTTTTAAGCCAGCTTTTTCACTCTTCTCTTTCACTTTCATTAAGAGGCTCTTCAAGTTAAGTTTTAAAAAGCAAAACAGATATACATGTATACCTGTGGTGGATTCATTTTGATATTTGGCAAAACTAATACAGTTATGTAAAGTTTAAAATAAAATAAAATCAAAAAAAAAAAAAAGCAAAACAGAAAACACACAAAGGAAATGGAGAGTAATTCTGAATGGGTTTGTCAGGGCTGCTGTTTCTAAATTTGGGCTACACTTTACAATCATTAGAGCTTGGCACTAGCAGTTTAAAAAATACCCCAAGTGGTCCATATTTGCAAGTAGGGTTAAGAGCCACCAGTTCATGGAAATCTCTTAATGAAGTGCTTTATGCTAAGCTTTAGGGAAGGGAATCTGTGAGGTGACATTATGATCCTAGGAGAAAAGAGAGCATGAATGACTTCCCTGAGGCCACACCATAAAATATGCCAAAGTTAAAACAGAATCCAGAAACTCATATTAGGGAGCATTTTGAGACAAAGATGCTTCTATACTTGTTGCTGCTGGTGGTGCTATTCAGTTGCTAAAGTTGTGTCAGACTCTTGCTACCTCATGGACTACAGCACGCCAAGTTGCTCTTTCACTAACCCCCAGAGTTTGCTCAAATTCATGTCCTTGGAGTTGGTGATGCTATTTAACGATATCCTCCTCTGCCACCCCTTTCTCCTTTTGCCTTCAATCTTTCCATCATCAGGTTTTTTTCCTATGAGTTGGCACTTCACATTGGTGACCAAATATTGGAGCTTCAGCATCAGCATCAGTCCTTCCAATGAATATTCAAAAGTTGATCTCCTTTAGGATTGACTGGTTTGATCTCCTTGCTATCCAAAAGATTCTAAAGAGTCTTATCCAACACCACAGTTCAAAAGCATCAATTCTTTGGTGCTCAGCTTTCTTTATGGTCCAACTCTCACATCCATACATGACTACTGGAAAAAAACATAGCTCTGACTATACGGACCTCTGTTGGCTAAATGATGTCTCTGCTTTTTAATATGCTGTCTAGGTTGGTCATAACTTTCCTTCCAAGGAGCAAGTATCTTTTAATTTCATGGCTGCAGTGATTTTGGAGCCCAAGGAAATAAAATGTGTCACTGCTTCCACTTCTTCCCCTTCTATTTGCCATGAAGTGATGGGACTGGATGCCATGATGCTCATTTTTTCAACACTGAATTTCAAGTCAGCTTTTCACTCTTCTTTTTCACCCTCATCAAGAGGCTCTTTAGTTTCTTTCCACTTTCTACCATTAGAGTGGTACCAACTGCATACCTGCGGTCGTTGATATTTCTCCCGGCAATCTTAATTCCAGCTTGTGATTCATCCAGCCCAGCATTTCTCATCATTTACTCTGCATAGAAGTTTAATAAGAAGGGTGACAATAGACAGCCTTAACGTACTCCTGTCTGACTTTTGAACCAGTCCATTGTTCCACGTCTGGTACTGTTGCTTCTTGACCCGCATACAGGTTTTTCAGAAGACAGGTGAGATGATCTGGTATTCCCATCTCTTTAAGAATTTCCTTAGTTTGTTGTGATCTACACAGTCAAAGGCTTTAGTGTAGTCAATGAAGCAGAAGTAGATGTTCTTCTGAAACTCTGCTGCTATTTCAGATAGCATCAGATGTCACTCAGAAGGTGGTTTCATTTCACTGAAGGATATTGTAGAGGATAAACTTCAGAGCAGAATTTTCACCTAGTACCATCAATTGCAGCTTGACGTGCACTTGTTACCAGCAGGATTAAGGAATGGAGAGAGGGGATGGCCCTGTTTAATTCTCTTTCTCCTCACAGAGCTCATCAAGAGCTTCTGATGTGAAAACACAAAGCTTATGTTAGTCTGTATCTATAGAACCTAAATGTAGAAAGACAAGCCGAGGCGTTGGCTGGTGTGATGGATAAAGCCAGCTACTGCAACTGCTGAAAAATCTCCCAGTCTTATAGTCATAAAACTAAAGGGCAGAGCAGAAGAGGCCATCTGCTTTCGCTGGCTATGGATCCATGCCTGCTTGGAAGGAAGGAAGAGACCCTCCGCTTCTTTCAAACAACAGCAACCAACAACTTCTCCTTGTTCATTTTTGGAGGAACTGCTTATTCTAGGTAGGAAGAGTCTTAAATATGTTCCAATATCTAAAATTAGGAAAGAGTAGGAAAGCAACCAGCCACTGTCTTTTTGTTTCCAGGTCTCTTTCAGTATTCTGGTCCCAGGGAGAGTCCAGGCTACTTTTCTAGCCTTGGAAGAAGAGAGCACAGATTTTTCAATGATTCTTACAGTTTTAACAGGTGATAGTTGCAACAACTAAGGTTACTGCTGCTGCTGCTGCTGCTAAGTCGCGTCAGTCGTGTCCGACTCTGTGCGACCCCATAGACGGCAGCCCACCAGGCTCCCTCGTCCCTGGGATTCTCCAGGCAAGAACACTGGAGTGGGTTGCCATTTCCTTCTCCAATGCATGAAAGTGAACAGTGAAAGTAAAGTCGCTCAGTCATGCCCGACTCCTAGCAACCCCATGGACTGCAGCCCACCAGGCTCCTCCATCCATGGGATTTTCCAGACAAGAGTACTGGAGTGGGGTGCCATCACCTTCTCCCACTAAGGTTACAGGTACTTTTTAATACTATTTTTATCCTGGAAAAGATATTCATTATCTAAGTTCTGGGCTCTGCCCTGGATTGCTTCAGGATTCCTCATGGGAACAGAAAGGAGACAGAAGCTGGAGCTGAGCTAGTTTCACTCCCCTTGCTCTATACCCTTCCCCTAAAGAGAGCATCTCTATTTTTATCTGTTTGTTAGAGTTCTACAAACTTTTGACAAAACTTTTCACTTACTAAAATAAATTGATTTGGGAAAAATCAGATCATTAACCATGTACATGATATTATCTCAATTTGTGAAAATATACATATATGCATTTATTTTATTTTACCTTTTAGCCATGCCCCACAGCATGCAGGATCTTAGTCCCCTGACCAGGGGTTGAACGCATGCCCCCTGCCTTGGAAGGGTGAAGTCTTAACCTCTAAACTACAAGGGAAGTCCCATATGTACATTTATACCGCACAGAAAAAAGAAACTTTTGATGAGTGATAACTCACATTTTTCAGAGAAGACAATGGTACCCCACTCCAGTACTCTTGCCTGGAAAATCCCATGGACGGAGGAGCCTGGTGGGCTGCAGTCCATGGGGTCGCTACGAGTCAGGCACGACTGAGCGACTTCCCTTTCACTTCTCACTTTCATGCATTGGAGAAGGAAATGGCAACCCACTCCAGTGTTCTTGCCTGGATAATCCCAGGGACGTAGGAGCCTGGTGGGCTGCCATCTCTGGGGTCACACAGAGTTGGACATGACTGAAGCGACTTAGCAGCAGCAGCAGCACTCACATTTTTACTGTTTTAATTATATTTTCTAAGTTTCTATGTTCTCTGTCACAGGTTTTTGTAAGAAGAAAAAAGAATCATGAGTGTAAGTAAAAGAAGCGTTCATGTTTTCAACACTTTTGGATCTTTGAGGACTCCTTGGCAATGTGAAGTTTGGTACAACAAGAAGAGATGCTCTTCTAGACATGACTGAGGATGACATTCTGTTTCACATGTGGAAGCATTCACTTTGGGCATCTCTGAAGCTCAGGGCAAGTTGTTGGCTTTCAACTGGCACAGCTCAGCATCCCTAAGACAATTGCTATTTCCAACTGGATGGAGATGGGATATCCAATAACAAGCAATTCACACTTAAAGAACAGTCTAATCCAATTAAGCAGATGCTCTCACTTTATAGACAACAAAGGAAGAGGAGAAGTGATTGCTGAGGCCTCTACACAGTGGTGATGGAAAAATCAGGTCTTCTGAGTTCTTCTAAATCAACTGGGCATAGTTAATCCTTCTTCAGTGACAAACTGAGCCAGAGTACAGTAGTTAAGGGTGCAAATTCTGAGGTCAGACCACTCGCCAGCTACAACCACACAAGTCACCTGTCTTTTCCATGCTTCTGCTCCTTCATCTGAAACATCAGGACCAGGACCTTACTGTACAGGGTTATTGTGAGGCTTGGATCCAAAAATCTCATGTCTGTCAGCCAGCACATGGCTGGACCTAGTCTGGTCTCTTCAAATATTTTCAAGAATGATAAGTATTACTATCATATTTTCCCTCCTCCCACCTATCCACTTTCCCAGGAAGCAGCAAATTGAATTTAACTGTACATTCAGTCAAGTTACAGAGGATAAGCTAATGTGATAGGTAAGAAGCTCATCTGCTATGGAAAAATAGGGAAAATTAAGACTGCAATATTCTCCCTATGACAATTCTCTTATACAGATATACCCAGGTAGCGGTGAGCAGTATCATAATCCAGGCTGGCATCATTAACCAACAGGTGATGGAATGAGGAGTCTTGGAGATGCTTCTGAAACCTGCGGGTCTCCTGATTCCATAGAGGTGAGCAACACCAGTTAAAGTGTTACAAAGAGAAAGCATTTGGTTTTTAGAAGATGAATTAAAAAGTCAAAGTCAGGAAGCAGGAGGGAGTAAGTACAAGCTATGTCATACTTTAAAGACTTAAAACTTCAATATGCTGTAAAGGAAAAATCCAGTGTGGGGGTCATTTGGCTGGCATGCTTAAACAAGGGATTCTTATATGGTCTGTAGGGAATCTATGAAACTCCTAAAACTATGTGCAAAACAGTGTGTGGCTGAGTGTTTAGGGGGCAGAAAGTCTGCAATCTTCAGATTTTCCAAAGAGTTAAGTCCCTCTTCAAATCCTGATTCTGCCGATTTCTAACTCTGCAACTGTAATGAAAGTCACTTAACCTCTCTGGGAATAATAATAAAATTTTACCCCATACTGTTATTATGATAATTAACTGAGTTAAACTTAAAACACACTCCGGGCACAGTCAGTGTTCATTCACCATCATCGTCATCATCCTGGATGCAGAAGGAACCGCTTGCCTCTGGGTCCTGGACAAACCCCGCCCTATAATTAATGAGCAAGTCATTTGAGAGATATGGGCATCAGATGCCCAATAAATAAAATGGGATGCCTCCCAGCTCTAATACTGTGGAACACCTGTTTTGCTCCAGGCATTGGGCAGGCTTTCTAAATATCAAGGTAATATAATGCCCCTTCCCAGGAGGAACTAACTCATGGTCTGGGATGGGCAAATGAGTACAACATAAACACAGATAATTGTAATTAACTGCCAAATTCAATAGCAGAGATACATTCAGAGGATGACAGGGACACAGATGGGAGATGCTAATTCATTTGTGGGCAAAGAGGACCTTCAACACCAGTCCAGAAAAGCTTTGCTTACAAAGATGTTATTTCAGGGGGATGGAGGAAATGGTCAGGGTCCTTTAAGTAGAAATATTAGCAAAGACCAAGAGATGAGAAATAATACGGCAAGTGTGAGAGGCCACAGTGGATTAATGGCTCTGGAGTCCGAAATACAGGATAAGAAGTGGTAAGAAGGCTAGAATATGAAGGGCCTGCATGCCCTGAAAAGGAGCTAAGACTCACCTTGAAGGGAACCTTGTAAGATGTATGCAGAGCTGTGAAGATGTGTTGGGGAGGCCAGGACTGGAGGGCACAGACTAATCAGACTAATTATAAGAGGTTCTGAAGTACATACACACAGAGAGAAACGAGGGTAGCAAGAACTGAGGCCACACCATGAACTGTGATTGTGGCTGAGGGGACACTGAGAGGAAGAAAAATACACACAACACTGAGGAGATAAACAGGAAATGACGTGGTGATTGATTATACCCTGGATGCAAGGGAGACATATTCAAGAAAACCACTGAGGTTTCTGCTTGGATGACTGGGTACGTGGTGATTCCAGCATCTGAAATTAGAAGAATGAGCTGGGGCTAATGTTTAGGGAGACAGTATGGCATACAGCGAGTTGGAGCAAATTGAGGAGGACAGACGGAGTGAATCCAGACTAGGTCTCTAATAAGGATTAAATTAGACAATGCACATCAATTACTTCATGAAATACAAAAAACTAACTATCATCATTACTTCTGCCTTCAGCTTACAGCATAAGCCTCACAAGTTCTTATTTAACCTCTTTCAGCCTTAAATGTTCCCTACCCTTCAATGGGAATAATAACCACCCATCATCTCTAACTCATAAGACATTTGGGTATAAAGTGAAATTGTCTATGAATCATCAAGTTCTTTCTCAGAAAGACCCATCAATCTAACAATATTATTAAATGGCATTACATTCAAAGAGATGAGACTGTGTACAACATGATTTCCACAGGATTTAGTAATGAGAAGACAATCACAGCTCTGAAATGCATGGTTTAACATGACAGCCAGATTGCCATGATAATTTTAATCATGTAAGTGAGAACTTAGTTTTCCTATCAGTTATATGTCTATTTATGAGAATTCTTTCCTAGAAAATAAAATACTGTATATATTTTGGTATATGTTGTGTGTGTGTGTGAGACTGAACGTGTATACCCCCTACATGTACACATGGGAAATAATTAATAATAAACAGCTTTGGGTCCCTGGGGGCTGGTTAATTAAAGCTGAGGACATTATATTTTTCATAAAAAGTTTTTATACTGTAATATAAACTTTTAACCAGCAGAACTGGCTCATAAGAAATAATCAATAGTCACAATTAAGGATTGGTAATTATCTAAGATATCTGGTGAATCCTGCATCCCAAATAAGGCAGACTCCTGTTTGCATATTTAATTCTCTGAGTTACTGCCAATCTTTTATATTGACCAAATCAAGAAATCACAATAGAATGTCGGCTGAAATCCTGTTCTGTACACATCTTGGTGTCTCCAAGTACCAGACAGGCTTTGTATTCACTCATCTAACAGTCCATTGACTTTTGATCGAAAGGAACTTGATTTAATCCATTTCCATCTCCAAACAGTAAATGAGATGCTAAATTCCTTCCTGTAACATATTCTATTCTTTAACAGCCCTTATTGCCAGTAAATATCTCCTCTTAGTTTCATCTAAATCCATTATTAGGCACCAATCAGCACTCACAAAGTAGAGAGGAAATCTTACAACTTAAATCCATAAGTAAGAGAAGAAAGAACACCTTTTAATCCAAAACAAACGAAAGGAAAGCTACTAGCTAAGAGTCTCATCAGGCATTCTTTAGAGTGACACGTATAGTTGATCCATTGCATTAGCAAAATACTGACCTCATTGCATATATAGTTTGAGTACAGATTCCAAACCTATGGCTGGGTTTCTTCTAGTATAATCAAGAATGTTTTCCTTTTCTTTAATATGCTCTGAATAAAACTGAACTGTGGGTTCGCTATAGAAAGTGCATTTGGGGCTTTCCCTCTTATAAAGTGATTTCTGCTTATAGTCCAATTAGCTGTAGCTTAGTAATCTTTTTGGAGAAGGAAATGGCAACCCAGTCTGGTCTCTTGCCTGGAAAATAGCATGGACTGAGAAGCCTGGTAGGCTACAGTCCATGGGGTCGCAAAGAGTCAGACACGACTGAGTGACTTCACTTAATAATCTTTTGTCAATGTAAATAAAGCAACTTGCAAAAGACTTTCTGCAATAGAAACACAAAACAAAAAATGTGGTTTACTCTATGGGTTTATCTCACAAGTATCTTCTTGGAGAGGGAGAACTCCTTATTTCCTGTACTCATTTTGGCACTTGGGCTTGAAAGCCATAAAATAATTTAGCAATCACACTCCTGGGCATGTATCCAGAGAGAAACCTTGATTTAAAAAGATACATACACCCCAATGTTCACTGCAGCACTATTTACAATAGCCAAGACATGGAAACAACCAAAATGTCCATTAGCAGATGAATGGATAAAGAAGATGTGGTACATATATATAATTTATGACACAGCCATAAAAAGGAAAGAAATAATGCCATTTGCATGAACCTAGAGATGATCCTACTAAGTGAAGGAAGTCAGGGAGAGAAGGATACATACGCTATGATATTGCTTATGGGTATGATCTAGAAATCAATACCAATGGACTCATTTTACAAAACAGAAACAGACTCAAAGACTTACAAAACAAACTTCTGGCTACTATAGGAGAAAGGTGGGGCAGAGGGAGGGATAAATAAGGAGGTTGGGACTAACATATACACAGTAGTATATGTATACAATAGATAATCAAAATTTCATTGCTGTATCAGTTCAGTTCAGTTCAGTCGCTCAGTCATGTCCAACTCTTTGCGACCCCATGGACCGCAGTACGCTAGGCCTCCCTGTCCATCATCAACTCCCGGAGCCTACTCAAACTCATGTCCATTGAGTCGGTGATGCCATCCAACCATCTCATCCTCTGTCATCCCCTTCTCCTCCCACCTTCAACCTTTCCCAGCATGGGGGTCTTTTCAAATGAATCAGTACTTCACATCAGGTAGCTAAAGTATTAGAGAACTGCAAATCAAAACTACGAGGAGGTATTACCTCACACCAGCCAGAATAGTCATCCTTAGAAAGACTATAGACAGTAAGTGTGGGAGAGGGTGTGGAGAAAAGGGAACCCTCCTCCACCGTTTTTGGGAATATAAAATGGTAATAATGGAGAACAGTATGGAGGTTCCTTAAAAAACTAAAAACAGAGCTACCACATGATCCAGGCATCGCAGTCCTAGGCCTCTATGGAGCGAGAAACCATAATTTGAAAAGATGCATGCATGCCCCAACCTTCACTGTAGCACTACTCACACTAGTGAAGACACAGAAACAAGCAAAATGTCCATCGACAGATGGATGGAGAAGATGGGGTACATATATACACAATGGAATATGACTCCACCATAGAAAAGAAAGAAATAGTCCCTTTTCCAGCAACATGGATGGATCTGGACATAATCATACTAAGTGAAGGAAGTCTAACAGAGAAAAACAAGTATCTTTTGATATCACTTATATGTGAAACCTAAGGGAAAAAAAGATATAAAAGAACTTATTTACAGAAGATAAACAGACTCACAGACTTCTATAACAAACTTGTGACTACCAAATGGATAAAGGGGTGGGGGAATAAATTAGGAATTTGGGAATAACATATACACACTGCTGCTGCGGCTAAGTCGCTTCAGTTGTGTCCGACTCTGTGCGACCCCATAGACAGAAGCCCACCAGGCTCCCCCTTCCCTGGGATTCTCCAGGCAAGAACACTGGAGTGGGTTGCCATTTCCTTCTCCAATGCATGAAAGTGAAAAGTGAAAGGGAAGTCACTCAGTCGTGTCCGACTCTTAGCGACCCCATGGACTACAGCCTACCAGGCTCCTCCATCCATGGGATTTTCCAGGCAAGAGTACTGGAGTGGGGTGCCATCGCCTTCTCTGATATACACACTACTATGTATAAAATAATCAACAGGGACCTACTGTATAGCACCAGTAACTACTCAATATTCCTTAATAACCTATATGGGAAAAGAAAATAATCTGAAAAAGAATGGATATATGTATGCATATATGATAACTGTCATTTAGCTGTACATCTGAAACAAAAACAACACTGTAAATTAACACTCTACTATAAAATCAAATTTTTAAAAAAGATAGAAAATTTTATAGTTCTCTGGCATTCTCTTGTAACACCAGGATTTCCCTCAAAAACCACTTTGAGACTATGTCTGCCAACTATAATGTTGTCTCCCAAATAAGTCAATATATTATTTCCCTCTGGCTTATGGTTCTTTCCCCTTACAAGTGAGGATTGAGAAACTGATTTATTTCCTGTAAGTAAAGACCATCATTCATTTACTAAAAAGGTATTCATTTAGATAACCTATATCCTCAGACAAAAACCAAACATAAAGAAATCATTTAAACCCACATCCAAGACAGATAAACCTCACTGAAACAATCAAAGACATCTGGGATAGTTTATAGAGAAGATAGGACCTACATGGACCTCATTCATCACAGGTCAAGAGGGCACAGTGTTCATTTATCAACCTGGCAATAAGAAGAGCTGACGGTAATACAGCACTAACCTATGCCATGCCATTGTTCTAAGAGCTTTACAAGTATTATCTTAACTAATTTTCACAAAAACCCAGTGAGATAAGTACTATCATTCCTCTTTCTCAGATGAGGAAACTGGGGCACAGGAAGGTCAAGTAATTTTCCCAAAGAGATGGTAGGTAGTAAAGATGAGATTGGCACCCAGGTAGTCTGGTTCCAGAGTCTATATTCTTACCCACTATGGCGTAAGGATTTTTTTCAGTAAATCTGTCCTGTATACATCTCAAACTAATACTGTTTTTAATTTTACAGCAAAACTACAAGTTTAATTTTCTGCTTGATGACCTCAATTATTTAATCATCTTCATCATGATATTAACAATAACAATAATCAGAAGTGTTATTTATTACAGGTTGATGATGAGCCTACCACTAGAATAAGTACACTGCTTAGATTACCTCATTTAATTGATTTCTTATAAAAATTCTACCAAGGCAGAAATTAGCCTTATTTTATAGGTAAGGAAAGTGATGTTCAGGGAAGTTAAGTGCCTTTCACAAGGTAAAAAACAAAGAAGTGGAGAGTCAGGAATCTAGACTTCGTGCCTTCCAACAGTGATACATGGCCTCCATCTCACTCTACCCTACAGACATGGCCTGTGTTTAGAATCATGATAATTTAAAACTTTAACACTCACCTTCATGATGCACAAGATGGTGTGTAGTGCAAACCATCCACACTTCTTGACCAAGGTTCTTAGAATGATACTCAATGAATCTGACTGCAAGTCAATGGTTTTCCTAGCTACTGGAAGGTATGGTATTTTGTAAAGCACATGATAAACATGTTTAAAATAAAAATGATTGTTAATCATAAAGTTTAGCAACATTATCAGGCTCTGGTATGATGATTTTCTTCTATATTCCAATAGATAATTATTTTCCTATTTTTTCCTGAATTACAAAAACATTTACAGGTAATTCTATCAAGGAAGATCTTTTCCATGAGAAAAGTGATGCGGTTTAAAGTAAATTACTCTTCCAAGTATTAAAATCAAATAATCATTTCAGTGATTATTAATAATCACTATTAAGGAGAAAACAATTAATTTCACATTATTTACTTACTCTCAGTTCAGTTCAGTTGCTCAGTCATGTTTGACTCTTAATGATCCCATGAATCACAGCATGTCAGGCCTCCCTGTCCATCACCAACTCCCGGAGTTCACCCAAACTCATGTCCATCGAGTCGGTGATGCCATCCAGCCATCTCATCCTCTGTTGTCCCCTTATCCTCCTGCCCCCAATCCCTCCCAGCATCAGAGTCTTTTCCAATGAGTCAGCTCTTTGCATCAGGTGGCCAAAGTATTGGAGTTTCAGCTTCAACATCAGTCCTTCCAATGAACACCCAGGACTGGTCTCCTTTAGGATGGACTGGTTGAATCTCCTTGCAGTCCAAGGGACTCTCAAGAGTCTTCTCCAACACCACAGTTCAAAAGCATCCATTCTTCAGCACTCAGCTTTCTTCACAGTCCAACTCTCACATCCATACATGACCACTGGAAAAACCATAGCCTTGACTAGATGGACCTTTGTTGGCAAAGTAATGTCTCTGCTTTTGAATATGCTATCTAGGTTGGTCATAACTTTCCTTCCAAAGACTAAGCGTCTTTTAATTTCATGACTGCAATCACCATCTGCAATGATTTTGGAGCCCAAAAAAACAAAGTCTGACACTGTTTGCACTGTTTCCTTATCTATTTCCCATGAACCACATGTATCTTACATTATTCCTAATATGAATAAATAATGAAGACTCACAGCCAAGAAAGAGAAATATCCGAGCTTTCTATGTTAAAGACAGATGATATTTCACATTTGTATTTCAAAGAGAAACACAACTGACTTATAAAACATCCCCAAATAACAGTGATGTAAACTAGATAGCAGTTGGTCTGTATGTGTGTGCTGGCCCACATACATACCCAAGCAATAGACAGAGAAAAGTAGTAGAGACTTGGACTCAACCTTATCTGGGCCCCAGTAACTTCCACTTTGCTTCTCCATCATTTTCAAGACAAAATTTCTGCCTCATGATGTGATACGGCTGCCCAAGCTCCAGTCATCAAGTTTGTTTTCTAACCAGTAGGAAGAATAAAAAGGAGGAAGGAGAGGCTCCCTTTTTAAATGAAACTTCCTGGAAGTCACTCAGACACCACTGACCAGAACTTATTCCCAATACCATATTTAACTATAATAAGAGGGGTGGCAAATGTCTTTATTTTGTCTTCCAGCTAAAAAATAAGTCCCCATTATTAGGAAGAAGAGGAGAATGGATGTTAGAAGAAAATTAGAAGTTTCTACCAGAGCTTAAAACTATACAAAGATCAATACTTTTTTCCTGTAAAGTAAGACATTCTCCTTGGGCTTCATAGGCATTCTCTTCCCAAAACCTTAATTCAATAAAATTTAAAACCTTAATTCAAATTGCATAATCCAGAGCTGAACATAGACATTTTATGTATTTGAGAGCAAATGGTATTGTTTTGCTCTTATAAAATGTCTTTCACTGAGCCTCTACCACCACTGTCTAGGAAAAGAAAGGGGGAAATAGTGCCAAACCCATCATGTTAAGATAAGACCTCTCGTGATAAAGTTAGCAATCACGCATGTCACCCATTCGCATAGTCTTTTGTTCATCAAGTTTAAAACACAGGGCTGATCAATAAGAGAAGTCTTAGACATGATAAAACCTAAAAGAAGGAAAAAAATAAGACTAAAACTATCTTGTTTAGAACAAGAATGCAGGCTGGAATATGCAATGAAAGCAAAATTTGATTTAGGTTCAGGTGGATAACACCTTCCTTTTTGACATTAATTACCTGTTGGTATGGCTTCTCTAGTGGTTTAGACGGTAAAGAATCTGTCTGCAATGTGAGACACTTGGGTTTGATCCCCGGGTCTGGGCGATCCCTTGGAGATGGCTACTCAGTCCAGCATTCTTGCCTGGAGAATCCCATGGACTGAGAAGCCTAGCAGGCACAGTCCATTGGGTTGCAAAGAGTAAAAGGTATGACTGAACAATTAACACTTTCACTGTTCATGGGTTATTTTAGCTTTTTTAAAAAAATATTCAACTCATGAAAAAATTTCCCCATTCTTTCTGCCTTTTCCTTTTACACTAAACTACACTGAGGAGCACCTTGGCCCCCAGGGCAAGCCTGTCAAAGCCAAAGACACACAGCATCCAAGCTTGGAAGGGAACAGGAGACAATCTAAGTGTGAATACAAATTTAAGGAAGACACAAGGATCCATAGTTATCATGGCCTCTGAACTATTCGTTAGAGCTAAACATTCAGAAAACGAAGATCATGGCATCCGGTCCCATCACTTCATGGGAAATAGATGGGGAAACAGTGGGAACAGTGTCAGACTTTATTTTTCTGGGCTCCAAAATCACTACAGATGGTGACTGCAGCCATGAAATTAAAAGTTATGACCAACCTAGATAGCATATTGAAAAGCAGAGATATTACTTTGCCAACAAAGCTTCGTCTAGTCAAGGCTATGTGGTTTTTCCTGTGGTCATGTATGGATGTGAGAGTTGGACTGTGAAGAAGGCTGAGCACTGAAGAATTGATGCTTTTGAACTGTGGTGTTGGAAAAGACTCTTGAGAGTCCCTTGGACTGCAAGGAGATCCAACCAGTCCATTCTGAAGGAGATCAGCCCTGGGATTTTTTTGGAAGGAATGATGCTAAAGCTGAAACTCCAGTACTTTGGCCACCTCATGTGAAGAGTTGACTCATTGGAAAAGACTCTGATGCTGGGAGGGATTGGGGGCAAGAGGAGAAGGGGATGACAGAGGATGAGATGGCTGGATGGCATCACTGACTCGATGGACGTGAGTCTCAGTGAACTCCGGGAGTTGGTGATGGACAGGGAGGCCTGGCGTGCTGCGATTCACGGGGTCACAAAGAGTCAGACATGACTGAGCAACTGATCTGATCTGATCTGAAAGACTTAAAGATCTCAAAGGGCGGATTACTTAACATATGAATGCAAATAAGAAACGGATTCTTAATATAGTATATAAACTAGACAAACTGCTGACCATTCTCTGACTGTTAGTCTCATGGAATTATGTGGCAAAGTGACAGGCTGAGTTTCAGACAAACTTGTCGTCAAACTCTCGGTCAAGCTAATCAAGATTCTTGAATGGAAATGAAAGTCACTCAGTCGTGTCTGACTCTTTGTGACCCTATGGATTGTAACCTGCCAGGCTCCTCTGTCCATGGAATTCTCCAGGCAAGAATATTGGAGTGGGTTGCCATTTCCTTCTTCAGGGGATCTTCCCAACCCAGGGATCAAACCCAGGTCTCTCACATTGCAGGCAGATTCTTTTCCATCTGAGCCACAAGGGAAGTCCTGAATGCAAATAAGAGAAGCTAATTCAGGTTAACTGAACAGCAAAAGGAAATTATTGGAAAAACACTGAGTAGGCCTCAGGGTTTTCCGAAAGGCAGAATGGGTTTGGAAAAATCGGCAGGAACCAAAGCTAAGCTACTGAGATAAGAGGCAAATCAGCTTGGAAATAGCCATAGATGCACACCATCACACAGTGGGGCCTTTAATTCTGCTGCCTATATTACCATTGGAGAAAGAATGCTATCACTATGAGTGGAATAAAGTTTAAAGGGTTCCCATTCCTTTGCTTCAACTATTCCACACTCAGATAGAATGCCCACTCAGAAGGAACGGTCAAGCTGATGTCAGATATCCAGGTCTTGCCAAACAGCATCTTGAGTTTCTATCAGAGGAAACTGGGCCCTGTAGTTCAAGACTTACTATTAACAATTTCTCCCAAATAGAAGTGTTCAGAGGTTGGCAGTCAAAAATGCAGCACTTCACAAGGAATCAGCAACTTACCAGAAATCTGATTTGAAACAAGTTACTTTAGCTCCTAGTCTCAGACCCACTACTCCTAAAAAGGAGATACTGCACATCTCATAGGGTCGTTTTAAAGATCAAACGAGATTATAAAAATTATAAGGCCCAGAATAAGCATTCAATCTCTTGGCCGAATGTCCAGTTTTGTGACAAAACACAGGGAGAATGCATGATTCCATCAACATTGATAGGATAATTCTTTTCATGGCTGTTATCATTATCATTGTAATTATCAAGAGTGGGTTTTGAGAATTTAAATTTCCAAACTCCATTTAAGCCCTGCTTCCCTGAAGTATCTGATGTAATTGGTTGTTATGTCTCTGAAATTTATCACCTACCACTCTTTCTTCCTCTTCTTCCTCTCCCTTTCTATCATCTATCTTTTCCTGTGACTTTTTTTGTTGTTGAAGAGATGCGGTGTTTTATTCTGAGGAGTTTCTGCTAGCCCACATTTTCCAGATTTCATCTGCATTTTTCTTGGGGCATGTTCCTCTCTCAGTTGTATTTCCTACACTGTTGGATCTAGATGACTCATCAGATTCAAGTTCGGTTTTCTGGCAAGATTACTCCATAGGCAATGTGCTTTCCCTTCAACTGATTTCCAAATATAATGGTTTTCTAGCACCCTCCAGAAATGGCCAATGAGATGAGTATCTCTCCTTAGTATTATTATAAACTTAGGGGTTTAAATAAATATGATAGGTTTCAAACCATATCAGTTATTTTCCTTACTAATGATCAACGGCCCCCTCTTTGGTCCATCAGAACCTATTTTACTATCCTGAGTCCTTGTCATATGACCCTAGAAGTCTTTGGTAACTTTGTCAATAACTACTTGGCTTTTTGATATGACAAAACATTCTTGCCCTACCACTTTCAGTTACAAAATGCCATCAGCACTACCTTTAAAATGACTTTTGCATTTATGCTTTCTTTTTCTTCTGCCAAGAGTCAGGTTGAATTCATAATGGCCAGTCAAGAGATTGTTAACACATTATTTAACTTGACTCCCTTTCTCTAATCTTTTCTTACCCACACACCAGTGACTTATCCAAAAAAAACAAAACAAAACAAAACAAAAACTCATGAAAGCATCGTTTTCCCTTATTTAAAAAATTTTAATGATTCATCTCTCCTTATATATAAAATAAGTCCAAATTTACTGACTTGGTTTTTGAAGTTCACCATGATCTGGCCCCAGTTAGCCCTCATTTCACTATGAATTTCCTAAAGCACATTCTATTCTCCAGCCAAACAATTGCAGTTCAATTCTTTAAAAACGTCCTGAACTTCTCCCTTCTCATGACTTTGCTTAAACTGAGCCATAATTTCCACTTTTCAAATGACAGTAATAGTTCAAGACTTAGGTTAGAAACCACCTCCTTCTGGGAGCTTTCACAGGCCATGAACCATCTTTGTCTCGTCCTTCTGGCATTTTTCACTCAACATTTCACAGGCTAGTTACTCATCCCCTTGTCTCCGTGCATAGAATGAACGCATAAATAACTATGACCTTAAAATAACTCAGGTCAGAGCTATGTTACTCAAATGTCAATATTTCAATTATTCTTTTACTTTAAAAACTGTTTAAAAGACACTGGACTGACAATATTTTCTGGCATCTTTTCCCCTCAATTCTCCAGTGATATGTAAATAGACTGCAAGCCCTAGGAAACCTACCTAAGCAGTGATTCAAAGGCTTATCTCAAACTTGACATATTAATTTTGCACAAAGAGAATCAGCTGAATTCATAAATGAATAGCAGAACAAACAGGGGGAAACATCACTGTGATCACTGCCACTTTCACCACCTCTTTCTGTTGGCAGACTTAAGAAAGAACCTTCAGAAAATGGAATACAATTCTACCAAGCCAGGTCAGAATGGATTATATTATACCCAGTCACAGTTTTTCAGTATTTAGAGCGTAAGGTCAAGGACATAGTGATATTTTGTGATAAGACATCTAAAATATAAGTGGCCAAAGAAGTAAAAGGAGAGACTGAATTCTCTCTTCTTAGTTTCATTTTATGCTCAACCTACTGCTGCTTTACTGAATGCATTTCAGCATTTACATGGTTTATTTGGAATGACTAAAATACAGAAATCTCAGCTCAGAAAGCTATCAGAGTGACTCGCTTGTCAACAACTCCAACCCACAAGTTCAACACTTCTTAAATCATGTGAATTGAGAGATAGAATCTATGGGTTGGAACTGATAGAATAAAATTACTAATCTCGCTGTCAAAACAGTAAGTTTCTCTGCATGTTCCTTTCATAGTTTTGCCCTGTGAAGGTCACAGCAAGCAATCAATATATCTAGTGGCAGGAACATTCATCTGTTTTGGTGCTGGGAATCTTATTTCCAGAGTCTCTAAATTTGAAGAGTGTAATTTTAAGCCTGAAATCACACCTTTCTGAGGCAGGAGAGTCATTAATGACAAAGGGAATTCTGGGAAATGCCTTTCACATTGAGTGTTCTCTACTGTCTAAGAATATAGGGACCAGTAAGATTATTAATAGCTTTTCTTAGGAATTTTATATGTTGCTTACCTTCATGGATGTGTGTGAAAAATATGACCAGGTTGAGAAAAGTCTAGTTTACAAAAGACTGCACATCTTTTTTGTTGGATGCACAGTCAGAAGAAAATGATGATTCATTTTCCTTAACTTCTTCCCAATATGAAGCTCCTACCCTGAGCCTGAAAATACTTGCCCTTTGTACATGATAAATCCCTCATTAAAAAGACAAATAGTAGTGAAATTTAAATGGAGTGCGAGGTTGTTTTTGTTTTTTTTTTAACTCTTTCAAAGTTGACTGCCCCTTATATTTTATACATTTTTATTTCAAAGAATCAAACGTAGAAATTCATTCAATCCATCTTAAAAATTTTAGTCTAGAATGAGGAATTTAGAATGCACCTGTTCAAAACAGACATAAAGAGCAGCATGGTATTGAGCTCTCTTCTCTTGGTGCACATTTAATTTTCACTAGACATTAAGTGCCAGTTATTTTCAAAGAAAAGTATAACTAAAATAAAACTAATTGTTCTGATTTTAAAGTTTTCAAATTTTATATACCTGGAGTAGTCTCTTGCCATGTATAGTAGTAACAGAGAAGTTAATGTTAGCCAATGAAATTAGAAGAAAAAGTAAACATATTGGAGAAGAAGTAAATTATTTTAAACAATTCATTCTCAAGAAAACCAAAAAATAGCTTCAAACTATTTAGAATGACAAACAATAAGTATTTTTAAAATTTGTATGCTTTATTTATTCATGTCAACAAAAACACAAAAATACTATGGAATTCTTCTTGTCCAATGGAATCAAGATAGCATTTCATGGGTTAATGTTTGTTTTTAATTAGGTGAAGTAGAGGATCATAACACAAAAGGTAACCCAATTTTACTTAAAATTTATAACTATTTATTTGCTGACTTTTTCATGTAAGGTTACAATTTTGCCTTTATGTGCAGGTTTCACATCCTCATTAATTTGCACAGTATATGGGTTATGATTTCCATTTTTATTTCTTTAAAGAGGAATAAAAATTAAGGAAATTGCAAAGCAATCTGACCAAAAAATCCTTTAGATACCTACGAATTTTCCACCAAAATTGTACTGTAATTTTGCCCAACTACAATTCAATGACATTTTTCAGATGTAATTCAAACTTCCCAGAGGAATCAACTTAGATAAAATAAACAGACTATCTTTTGTTTTTAAAATCATAGCTCATTAAGTTAAATAACATCTAATTGAATATGGGATTATAATAACTACTGAAACTAGCCTAAACAGGTTTGGGAAACACAATTACTCTTGATGAAAAAATATCTCAGTTGATAGGGGCACAAGTGTATTAGAGAGCAGCCTAATAGACTTGAGCACCTTTGCTTTGCAGAGTGAATAGAGAGGTTAGGTTAATGCAAGGAGTCATCTAAGAGTGCTCAACTAATAAATGTTAGGGCTGAATTATAGATAAATTTTACAATAAATATTTGGGCATATATGTTGAAAAAATATATTAAGAAGCTGAGGTACATCAAAATATTTGAATTAATGCAGAGAGTTTCTTAGTTCTTAGGCAGGATTACTCCATGTCATAAAGATGTCAGCATTCCCTACATTAATCTATAGATGCAATGGAATTTCAATTAAAATCCAAATGATCCTTTATTTTAAAACTGACAGAATCAGTAAATAATATTTTCCCAAAGGGGAAAAAATATCCAGAAGACACAGGGATATTCTGAAAAGTGTAATAAAAGGAACTGCTTGTTAATATATCCTAAACTGTATCATAATGCTATGATAGTAGTGGTGATGGTACAGGATGGGAAAGATTAATGACTTTCTACCCACAGAACAAAAACAAAACCAAATATTCTTATGAATTTAGTGCTTCTTTAAAGAGGTAATTAACCGGTGAGCAAATAGATTATTTAATATATGATGTTGAGACAATTGGCTAGTTCTTTGTAAACAAAACAAAGTGGGTTTCATATTTCATTTATTAAAGCATTATACATTTCAGATGAGTCAAAATTGTAAAGGCAAAAAGTGAAACCATGACAGTAGTAGAAGAACACAGTATCAATAGTTTTATAACCTTTAGGTTAAAGAGGGTACTTCTTTTCATGAAACCCAGAAACCATAAAGGGGAAAACTGGACAGATTCCACTGCATTAAAAAACTTCTGTTTAGCTAAACATAAAGAGGCCAAAAACATAACAAGTAAACATAAAAAAAGTCTAACAACAAATGACAAAACATAAACTGCACATATATGACAAAGTGTTACGACTATTGAAATAGAGCTTTTTAAAACAAATAATAAATAGAAAAATGAATGGAATGTAAGAGAGAATTTTAAAAGACAAAATACAAACAGGCAATAAACATGTAAAGAGGAAATGCAGATACAAAATTTTGAAAATCATCCATCTAGTTGATAAAATTGAATGAAAAATAATATCTGGTTTTAATATGGGGAATCAGACATGCTCATGTACCCCTCATGGAGGTATAAATATTTACAGATGGTTTGGAAGCTAGTAACAAACTGGAAATAAACGTACTCTTTGTATTAAGGGCATACACATTTGGAGAAGTGTGGAAAGATATATATACAAACATACTGAAGAATGATTATAGAAGCAAGAAACAGAAATCAATAGACAACCTGTTGAATAAATTATGGTTCATCCATAAACTGGATTGCTACAAGCCATTTAGAAGAACACTTACATTTACTGACATGGAAAGGTTTTCTTTCCATATTTGTCCTTCAAAAAAGCAAGTTGCAAAACATCATAGAATTACTGCTTGTATACAAAATATATGGAGGGAGGAGCCTGGTAGGCTACAGTCCATGGAGTCACAAAGAGTTGGACACGACTGAGCGACTTTACTCACTCACTCACAAAATATATATAAAATATTGATCTCCTTTTCTATGTCTCTATGTAGATAATATATTTTGTGTATAGAGTGGATGTTTTTGAGTGGTGAAATAAGGAGGTTACTTTTAGTTCTAATTTATGTATTTTCTTATTTTATTTTTCTGTAATAAACATGTTTTAATTTTATTTACAGAAAAGTATGTAAACTAGTTAACTTAAGTCAGACTGAAAGTGAAAGTGAATGTGTTAGTAGCTCAACTGTCTCTGACTCTTTGCAACCCATGCAACCCATGGACTATACCAGGCTCCTCTGTCCATGGAATTTCCAGGGAAGAACACTGGAGTGGGTTGCCATTCCTTTCTCCAGGGGATCTCCCCAACCCAACGATTGAACCCAGGTCGCCCACAATGTAGGCAGATTCTTTACCATTTGAGCTACCCAGGAAGCCCACTGAATTCACTTTATCATTTTAATTATAATACAAGTTAACCCTGTTGTAAGACATGATTTATATCTAATCAACAACCTTATTTTTGGCCCAAATATATCTGGAGTTAGAAGGAAGTAATTCTTATTTTACTTCTCACATGGCAAATAGGATTTCATTTCTACTTATGACTGAAGCAAAATAAATCTGAGAGTTAAGGGCTGAAAATTTGAGTCCTGAAATTCCTGTTTTGAAGAGAAATGTAGCATGGATACACTAGTTTTGGCCATAACTCAAAATTACTTACAGAATAAGAGAATTTACTACATTATTGGAAGTTCAGATGAAACACAGTCTCCAGGTCTAACCTAATGTTGTTGCCTATTAGAAGGCTGAGCACCGAAGAATTGATGCTTTTGAACTGTGGTGTTGGAGAAGACTCTTGAGAGTCCCTTGGACAGCAAGGAGATCCAACCAGTCCATTCTGAAGGAGATCAGCCCTGGGATTTCTTTGAAAGGAATGATGCTGAAGCTGAAACTCCAGTACTTTGGCCACCTCATGCGAAGAGTTGACTCATTGGAAAAGACTCTGATGCTGGGAGGGATTGGGGGCAGGAGGAGAAGGGGACGACAGAGGATGAGATGGCTGGATGGCATCACTGACTCAATGGACGTGAGTCTCAGTGAACTCCAGGAGTTGGTGATGGACAGGGAGGCCTGGCGTGCTGCGATTCATGGGGTCGCAAAGAGTCGGACACGACTGAGCGACTGATCTGATCTGATTACTATCATTAGAAACTCAACTTATTTCCATATCTCAATTATTTTACTCTTTTTAACTTTGGCTTTAGACTAAAATGGGTCTTCTCATGTTTCTTTATTGCAACTTTTTTTTAAACTGATGTGTAGTTGATTTACGATGTGTTAGTTTCAGGTGTACAGCAAAGTGATTCCTGTGTGTATATCTATGCATACATGTAACATCTTCCAATCATCTGTTGATAGATGTTTAGGTTGACAGATGCTTTGGTTCTTTCCATGTCTTGGCTATTGTAAATGTATTGCAATGAACACTGGGGTGCATGTATGTTTTCAAATTACAGTTTTTTCCAGGTTTATATCCAGGAGTGGGATTTCAGGATCATACGGTAACTATTTTTAGCTTTTTAAGGAACCTCCATACTGTTTTCCATAGTGGCTGTACCAATTTACATTCCCACCAATCTTTCACCAGACTCATCAAGAAAGAAAAAAAAAAGTGTGTGTGTGGGGGTGTGGTGGAGAAGGGAGAGGGCACAAATCAATAAAATTGGAAATGAAAAAGAAGTTTCAACCAACACCACAGAAATATAAAGGATCAACAGACCACCACAAGTAATTATACACCAATAAAATGGGCAATCTAGAAAAAATGGACACATTCTTAGAAAGTTAGAATCTACCAAGACTGAACCAGGAGTAAAATATTAATAGTTCAATTACAATTACTGAAACTGAATCTGTGATTTAAAAACTACCAAAAAGCAGGAGTCCAGAACTAGACGGCTTCACAGGAGGATTCTATCAAATACTGAGAGAAAAGTTAACACCTATCTTTCTGAAACTATTCCAAGAAATTGCAGGGGAAGGAATACTTCTGAACTTCTTTTATGAGGCCATGATCACCCTGATACCAAAATCAAAGATATCACAAAAAGAGAAAATTATAGGCCAATATCACTAATGAACACAAACACAAAAATCCTCAACAAAATACAAGCAAACCGATTCCAACAATATAGTAAAAGGACCATACACCATGATCAAGTGGGATTTACCCCAAGGATGCAAGCTTTTTTCAATATCCACAAATCAATCAGTGTGACACACCATATTAATAAATTAAAGAATAAAAACCATATGATCAAAAAAAATTATGACCATCTCAGTAGATGCAGAATGACTTTTTGATAAAATACAACATTCATTTATGATTAAAAACTCCAGAAAGTGGGCACAGAGGTAACATAACTTCAACATAATGAAGTCCACGTATGACGAACCCACAGTTAACATCATACTCAACAGTGAAAAGCTGAAAGCATTTCCTCTAAGGTCAGGAACAAGACAAGGATATGTACTCTCACCACTTCTAGTCAACATAATTTTTGAAGTCTTAGCCACAGCAATCAAAGAAATGAAAGGAATCCAAATTGAAAAAAACAATATAAAAGTGCCACTGTTTGCAGATGATATGGTAACTATACATAGAAAATCCTAAAGATGCTACCAGAGAACTACTAGAGCTCATCATGAATTCAGTAAAGTTTCAGGACATAAAATTAATACATAGAAATCTGTTGCGTTTTTATACACTGGCAACAAAAGATCAGAAAGAAAAATTAAGAAAATAATTCCATTCCTCATGGTTCTAAGTTGGCTCCCAGTAGCAAGATGACCCGTGCTTCCTTGGTATGTCAATCAAAAGAAGAGGAGTAAAACTTTTCTCCCAAGCATGAGTGAGTGAGTGAAGTTGCCCAGTCGTGTCCGACTCTTTACAACCCCATGAAATGTAGCCTACCAGGCTCCTCCATCCATGGGATTTTCCAGGCAAGAATACTGGAGTGGGTTGCCATTTCCTTCTCCAGGAGATCTTCCCCACCCAGGGATTGAACCTGGGTCTCCCGCATTGTAGACAGACACTTAACCGTCTGAGCCACCAGGGAAGTGGAACGTAAGTCCTTACTTTAGTCTGATTGGATCAACTTAAGTCACATGGTCACTCTCACTCATGAGCCAACCACATTTCCAGTACAGTACCATGTGTCAATTGGCTTGCATCTACAAATCTGCATCTATTCCTGATGCTAGGAATGGGGAAAAATAATTACCTAAAACCCTGTAATTCTGCTTGGCTTTGGGTCATGAAGAACAAGTATGTAACCAATATTGCCCACTAAAAATGACAATTTGGCATACTGACAAGGTACAACTGAAAATTTCATTTGAATTATCTCTATGGGTTGATCACATTGATTAAATTTACTATATAATTTGAGGGATTATCACATCACTTTAATGATATGTTTTGCTTAAATGAGTTTGGGGTCAGGAAACAAGTGTAAATTTTCACTCAAATTAACATAAATTTCTCATTTTGCTACTGTCCTCAAGAAATCTGGCATTTTAGGTAGGCAGGTAAATTTGGTGTAATTAAAATCAAAATAAATTACTGCATTCTCTAAATATCTCTGTTGCTATCACATGTAAATCCTAGGAATGAACTTCTTTTGTTCCAAAATCATAGCTCAATGACAAAAGATAACATTTAGTAATAGATTTTGCTAGAACAAAGAATATGCCAGAGGATAGTGATTAAAGAAATCATTATACAAAAGCATTTGGATGAGTACACAAAACAGAAATACAGAGTTCTTACTGTGAGTGGAAAAGATGAAATATTCTAGATCATAAATCACCCTGAATTTTGGTGTATACAGTATGTAGCATGTTAAATTGGTTTTCTTTTCCATCAAGTCTTTTTGAACACGGTTGTTTATTGCCAGGTCATAAGCAGTAAACTACGTAAACGAAGATCATGGCATCCGGTCCCATCACTTCATGGCAAATAGATGGGGAAACAGTGACAGACTTTATTTTCTTGGGCTCCAAAATCACTGCAGATGGTGACTGCTGCCATGAAATTAAAAGACACTTGCTTCTTGGAAGAAAAGTTTTGACCAACCTAGACAGTGCATTAAAAAGCAGACATTACTTTGCCAACAAAGGTCTGTCTAGTCAAAGCTAAGGTTTTTCAGCAGTATTGCATGGATGTGAGAGTTGGACTATAAAGAAAGCTGAGCACCGAAGAATTGATGCTTTTGAACTGTGGTGTTAGAGAAGACTCTTGAGAGTCCCTTGGACTGCGAGGAGATCCAACCAGTCCATCCTAAAGGAAATCAGTCCTGAATATTCATTGAAGGCCTGATGCTGAAGCCAAAGCTCCAATACTTTGGCCACCAGATACGAAGAACTGACTCATTTGAAAGGACCCTGATGCTGGGAAAGATTGAAGGCAGGAGGAGAAGGGGATGACAGAGGATGAAATGGGTGGATGGCATCACCAACCCGATGGAGGTGAGTTTGAGCAAGCTCCAGGAGTTGGTAATGGACAGGGAGGCCTGGCGTGCTGCAGTCCATGGGGTCGCAGAGTCAGACACGACTGAGCAACTGAACTGAACTGAAGCAGTAAACAGATACTTCATTTAGCATAATATTTAACTTATGCTGCAGCATATCTACATTTGTTTCTTTAATGAAAATGGATGGTCTTCTATACACAGATAAACAGAGGTGAGATTAGGTGACTATGTTTTACCCCCTGTAAAGAGTTCAACATAGCCTTATGACTCAAATCCTAATCAAATACTGACTAAAAGACAGCTTTGAGAAATGGAAGGAAAAATAGGAAAAGCTCTTTGGACCCAGCAACAGATTGACAGTTGTTTAGAACTACGGCTTCAGTGGGATGGGGGTGGGGTGGGGGAAGTGGGCCTCTTAATAAAATAAAACAAGTACAAATCGTAACCAGTGTCTGTTTCCTCTGAAGGTCTATAATGCTGAATCATAATATATAGCGGTACTGTTATACATAATATACAACAGTACTAGGCTGCCTGTGGCAAGTAGATAGTAGAAAGAAATCCTCTTCTTTTCTCCATTGCCAGGCAAACAGGAAAGCTGGCAAATGATGTGGGTCTACTGACAAAGCTCATGGGAAGCTATTTCTAACCTGGCCATGGAAAAATGCTTGAGCAATCATGTCTTTTGCAAATAAGACATTCTGCTTGTGCTGACATTGTTCCTTGGAACATCTGAATTTTCAACTGCCTTATGGGAAAATTTATCGTGTTAAGACAAGCCTAAGGCCAATCACCCTCCATTTGGCAACTGCTCAGATGTCTGCATTACCTGTAATGGGCTCTAGGCTGCCTATCAAATAAAGAACACACAAAGACTACTAGTATTCAGAGTTAACCACCACGTGGTCCCAATCTACCTTTCCAACCTTACACCTTGTATGTACTGTCTGCTCTCGCTTTCTGAGGCTTATGTGTCTTAGCTCATGCTCCCCGCTAGAATATCTATTCTCACGTCTCCCCATATTCAAATACTACCTATTCCTCAGGTGCAGTGCAACCTCCTCCAGGAAGCCCACTCTGATTCTCTGGTAATTAATTCTCTGGTGGTATTCCGAAGCCTAGATGATGTAAGAACCTGGTGACCCAGCAATACCTGAATTGTAACTTGGACCAAAGTCACCTATCTTGGAGGAGAGTTATACACACAGATAATGACAAATGGAAAATACAATCCTTCTTTATTACCAGAACCTCTCAATTGCTCAGTCGTGTCCAATTCTTTGCAGCCCCATAGACTGAGGCCCACCAGGTTCCTCCGTCAGTGGAATTTTCCAGGCAAGAACACTAGAGCAGGTTGCCATTTTATACTCTAAAGGATCTTCCTGAACTAGGGATTGAACCCGTTATCTTTTGAATCTCCTGCATTGCCAGGTGAGTTCTTTACCACTAGTGCCACGTGGAAAGCCACTTCACCCCAGTATTTGAATATGGGGAGACATGAGAATAGATCTCAAAGGAAATGTATTGCCTCCAACGTAAAACCAAAATGGAAAATTTAAATTAATAAATGTTTAGTTAAATTTCCACCTCCAAATGTCTGTCAACCTCATTCATGGTTAAATTTCAGTTCGGTTCAGTCACTCAATCATGTCGGACTCTTTGCGACCCCATGAATCACAGCACACCAGGCTTCCTTGTCCATCGCCAACTCCTGGAGTCCACTCCAATTCATGTCCATGGAGTCGGTGATACCATCCAACCATGACATCCTCTGTCATCCCCTTCTCCTCCTGCCCTCAATCTTTCCCAGCATCAGGGTCTTTTCAAATGAGTTAGTTCTTCGCATCAGGTGGCCAAAGTAGTGAAGTTTCAGCTTCAGCATCAGTCCTTCCAATGAATATTCAGGACTGATTTCTTTTAGGATGGACTGGTTGGATCTCCTTGCAGTCCAATGGACTCACAAGAGTCTTCCCCAACACCACAGTTCAAAAGCATCAATTCTTCAGTGCTCAGCTTCCTTTATAGTCCAACTCTCACATCCATACATGACTACTGGAAAAACCACAGCCTTGACTAGATGGACCTTTGTTGTCAAAGTAATGTGTCTGCTTTTTAATATGCTGTCTAGGTTGGTCATAACTTTCCTTCCAAGGAGTAAGCGTCTTTCAATTTCATGGCTGCAGTCACCATCTGCAGTGATTTGGGAGCCCCAAAAAATAAAGTCTGTCATGGTTTCCACTGTTTTCCCATCTATTTGCCATGAAGTGATGAGACTGGATGCCATGATCTTAGTTTTCTGAAAGTTGAGTTTTAAGCCAACTTTTTCACTCTCCTCTTTCATCAAGAGGCTCTTTAGTTCTTCCTCCCTTTCTGCCATAAGGGTGGTATCATCTGCATATCTGAGGTTATTGATACTTCTCCCAGCAATCTTGATTCCAGCTTGTGCTTCATCCAGTCCAGCATTTCTTATGATGTACTCTGTATATAAGTTAAATAAGCAGGGTGACAATATACAGCCTTGACATACTCCTTTTCCCATTTGGAACTAGTCTGTTGTTCCATGTCCAGTTCTAACTGTTGCTTCCTGACCTGCATACAGATTTCTCAAGAGGCAGGTCAAGTGGTCTGGTATTCCCATCTCTTTCAGAATTTTCGTTTGTGATGACCTACACAGTCAAAGCTTTTGGTATAGTCAATAAGGCAGAAATAGATGTTTTTCTGGTAATCCAGTGGATGTTGGCAATTTGGTCTCTGGTTCCTCTGCCTTTTCTAAAACCAGCTTGAACATCTGGAATTTCATGGTTCACATACTGTTGAAGCCTGGCTTGGAGAATTTTCAGCATTACTTTACTAATGTGTAAGATGAGTGCAATTGTACAGTAGTTTGAGCATTCTTTGGCATTGCCTTTCTTTGGGATTGGAATGAAAACTGACCTTTTCCAGTCCTATGACCACTGCTGAGTTGTCCAGAAGTGGCCACAGGACTGGTTAAATTTAGAGCTCATAAAATACTGCTACAATGAAAAACAATTGGTGATTTTTTTTTTCAGTTTTCCAGAGCTCCTATGAAGATACTATGATTCCTGAGAAATCATAGTCATGTGTTAACCTCATACAGACAAAGAGTTTCAAAAACTGAAAATAAAATTATATTATTTCATAATCAAAAAAGATGAGTGCATGCTGGATGTGAGGTACATTTAATGTATTTGTCATGAAACTTTCTAAATGTGTGAGTCAAAAATCACATTGACACTCCAAAGTCTGTACTGGTCCAGCTTGTACTTAGGGTGACTCTAAGTCCGACTCTGTGGTGAGAAAACCCTAGATGCATTCAGGAGGCCCAGATTGGTGTTCTATGGTTCTGTCCAACCAGTAGGACATCTTTGGACCCCCCTCCCACTCCAAAACAGGGTTATAGGATATATACTCGTCCTACACAAAAAGGTTGTTTTAAAGAATAAACAGGATTACCTCAGTGAACTTGCTATAAATGGTAGAGAAAGTGTACTACTCTAAATACCCATGAATTCAACAATCATAAATTCATGCTTTAAGTATTTGCTGAGCATCTATTATAGGTATGCACATCTACCAGACACTGGGGGATACTAAATGAAATCTCTGTAGCATCAGGTGAGAGAAACAGGTACCCACTGAAGTAAGATGTGCCCAGTGCCATAATATGATTAAAATAGCACAAGGTTAAGAGCTCTGACCAGAGTCAGACTGTCTGGGCCCAATCCAGCTCTACCTCTTACTAAATGTGTGACCTAAGACAAGTTTCTCTACTCTGCCTCCCGGTTTCCTCATTGTAAGGTTAAGAGGAACAGTATCTATCTTATCAGGAATAAATGAGATACAACCTTATAACTTTATAGAACAGTGAGTATACAGGGTAAACATCCAATAAATAGTCACTATTTGTTCCTATTTTTAATGCCTAAATGCTGTCATCTACCTAGGAGTGTGATGGGCAAAATGGGAAGGGCCTTTTAAGCTAGAAGAAGAGCGTGTACAAAAGACAGTATCACAAAAGAGCATGCAACAATGCAGGGATGTTAAGGGCTTAACACATTATCGACTGGAAACATTTTACAGCCATGGTGTTAGTTTCTGCAAATATTCCCTGCCAATAATTGTTAATACAGGCTGAAGCCAAGGGTGTACACAGAATTGCAGGAGTTGAGGCTGGATGGGAAGGGAGGATCCAGTTATGCCATGCAAGTGAGTTCAGAGTGGATCCTGTATAGGCAAAGGAAAGCCACAGAAGCATTCTAAGCAGGAAAAGGACATGACTAGGTGTGCTTCAGAATGACCACTGTGAATGGAAGGAGGACAAGCAAGCAAGCAGAAGGAATAGTTAAAATGTTATTGTAAAAGTCCATGCAAATCATCATGAGGGTCCAAAGCACAGCACCAGTGATAAAGGTGAAGGAGAAAGAGATGAAAAGTTTATTAACTGGAACATCAATAGGATGAAGTTATGTGCTTCGGCCTTGAATAGTTTGGTTATACAGCAGCAATAGAACTGTACGCCAGAACTCTAAGAAAATTAATTTATCCTGAGTTAGAAAGTAGAGCTGCAAAGAGTCTTGGTGAGACATTCAACTGTTGACTAGTCTGAGGATATCCTAGGGGAGGTGTGACGGAGGTTAGTGCTCTTCCAAGTTTAATGTGTAGGTCTGTGCCATTTGTGAACTGCTCATGATTGGTCTGCACCAAGATAAAGTGCTAGTACTGGAAATAATACATCAACTTCATCATGCGTCAGTTCAGTTCAGCTGACAAATTTTTGCAGCAAGACTTTCTTGAAGAAAGCAGTGAGCTGATTTACATTCTAGTGCAAGTTCCTTATCTCCCCGTGGACCTGTGACAAAGCACTGACTACCTGCGCCAGTGTGAGACCACCCCTTCAGCAATACTGATGTATGGATTAGACATTTGGTGAGAGGTGTGTCCTGGAGCTCCAGATGTGAGAATGGAAGTATAGAGATCATCAGTGGCAAGGTGGCTTAAACAACAGAAATTTACCGTCTTACAGCTGTTGGCAGGGTCAGCATCTTCTGAGCACTCAGTGAAGAACATACTTCATGCCTGTACCCTAGCTTCTGGCCATCCTTGGTGTTCCTTGCCTGTAGAAGAGTCACTCCAATCTCTGTGTTCCTCTTCACATGGTGTTCTCCCTGTGTACTTCCTCTATGTCCAAATTTCTCCATTCAATAGGATACCAGTCATCATGGATTAGGGTCCACTCTAAGTTTTAAGTTTTAAGCTGGCTTAAAACTCAACATTCAAAAAACAAAGATCATGGCATTTGGTCTCATTACTTCATGGCAAATTGATGGGTAAAAAGTAACAGTGTCAGATTTCATTTTCTTGGGCTCCAAAATCACTGTGGACGGTGACTGCTGCCACAAAGTTAAAAGACGCTTGCTCTTTGGAAGAAGAGCTATTACAAACCTTAGACTGTGTATTAAAAAGCAGAGACATCACTTTGCCAACAAAGGTCCGTACAGTCAAAGCTATCGTTTTCCCAGTAGTCATGTATGGATGTGAGAATTGGACCATAAAGAAGGCTGGATGCTGAAGAATTGATGCTTTCAAACTGTGGTGTTGGAAAAGACTCTTGAGAGTCCCTTGGACAGCAAGGAGATCCAACCAGTTCATCCTAAAGGAAATCAACCCTGAATATTCATTGGAAGGACTAATGCTGAAGCTGAAACTCCGATACTTTGGCCACCTGATGCGAAGAGCTGATTGACTGGAAAGACCCTGATGCTTGGAAAGATTGAGGGCAGGAGGAGAAAGGGGCAACAGAGGACGAAATGGTTGGATGGTATCACTGACTCAATGGACATGAGTTTGAGCAAACTGAGGGAGATGGAAACTCAGGGAACTCTGGCCTGCTGCAGTTCATGGCATCAGAGTCAGACACGACTCAGTGACTGAACAACAATGACGACTTCATCTTAACTAATTACATCTACAAAGACCTTATTTCCAAATAATGTCCCACTATGAGGTACTGCAGCTTAGGATTTCAACATATGGATTTTTGAGGAGACATAATCAAGCCATAAAGAGAGTCAAGGATGGAGATGTGAAAAACACTAAGATTCGGATGCTCACCATATACTGCCTTACATTATGAGCTCTGTTTCTTGCGGATGTACTTCAACATCTCAAACAGATTGATAGGTTCTTAGAAACCAGGAAGGTTGTCTGAAATGTCTTTCCATATTTTGCCTGCAGGATTTAGTGAATATCTTGTATGTAGAAGTGGCACAAAACAATGCCGTCTGATGATGTATAACAAACAAAAATTGAATATGGAAGAGCCCCCAAGAGCTGTTTTGAACACAGTATGTTGTGACATTCGCTGCCTTATAGACAACAGTTGCTGTACTTGTCAGAAAAATAACCGAAGGAGATGTTCAAGATATAATTTAACTCATTTGCTTAAACAACTCTATGCCTACCATCCACACCAAAAGGCTGTTCTGCATGGGCAACAGAAGGCATAATTATTTGCAAGATTTTTCAATGTTTTCCCTTTGCTTTCTTCAGTCACACAGTAGCTTCTCTGTAGCACTGTGCACATTTGCCAAAATCCCATTGTCTTTCTGAAAGCAGTATAGCCTCTAGAGGGTTTGAAACTTAGCCTATGCTCCCCCAAAACTTAGTGATTAAAAAAAGAAGTTAACTGCAAAGTTATCTGAGAACTTTCCTACTTCATGAAATGGTCGTGAAACACACAGGCTGATATTTTCCTCCCATAGGCTACAGAGGACATCAATATATTATCAGTTTATTCAGTATCTCTCAATTTTAGAAGGATAGCCAGAATCTTGAAACACTTGGAGGCCTGATGATTCAATTTATTTTTCAAGACTCTCAGATGTTTACTCTGCTTGTTTAAATGAAAGGACTGGCTTAGCAAAGATAATTTTCCCTTTGATTAGTGAAAAGCATCAGGAAAATCCACACCTAAGCAGTTTTACTTTACAGATATTTCACACCCATCTTATATTTTTATTACCTCATCCAATATACAAAAACACTAGAGTCATTATTTATTTACATGCTAACTATACTCAAAAAGGACTTTGGACAGCATACAATGACAGAGAAAGTAGAGCCAAAATCCCATAAAAGATGGAAAAGAAGCATATTTACTTGCATCTAAATATGTAGAACTTGGATTCTATTATGTAATTCTGACAATATTGAGATTGAATATTTTCAACAGCCTAACTTTCTCTAGTACTGCTGACTACTCATTATTTTTTTCCCCCTCAGAAAGAATTAAGTCAAATAAGACATATGCCCAATATGTTAGTTCTCAACTTGGCTTACGATTTGGCCACTTAAACACACCCTATGGTGATTCAGCGTCTGTCTGCAATGCAGGAGACCCGGGTTCAATTCCTGGGTTGGGAAGATCCCCTGGAGAAGGAAATGGCAACCCACTCCAGTGCCCTTGCCTGGAAAATCCCATGGACGGAAAAGCCTGGTAGGCTACAGTCCATGGAGTTGCAAAGAGTCAGACATGAAGGAGCGATTTTCACTTCACACCTGGTGATTTAAGTTCAACTGAGATTCAGTCACTATGAGAAATTCCTAATTGATTATGGTCTTTGAAAGAAAACTTTCCTCTATAACAGATCTAGAAATTTGTCAGTTGTTGGTATAAATAAACCAGACTAGGGAGACAATTGATGGTATGTTTCTACAACATAAATTATTTTGAAAACATGGAATAATTGGCTTACCCTCCATGCTTTCCAATAGCGATGTATTGTACTCTCAACCTCATCTACTCTATAGACGATGCTGTAATGGTAACCATTTATTCCTGGGTCTCCTTATCATATCAATAAGGATAATGATCATGAGGATTATAGCAATACTGAATATAAGGCATACTATGATCAGCACTTCACATACAGTCCTTTCACAGATTAAAAAAAAAAAAAAAACACGAAATTGTACATATCAAAATAGCGATAAGAAGAACACTTATGTACTACTCACCACATGCCAGGCATTGTTCTAAGAGCTTTACTATATTAGCTCACTTACTTTTCACAAGAACTTAATGATGGAGACACCATTACTATTCCTACTTTATTGATGAGTAAACTGAGCCACAGAGTGTTTAAGTAAGTTGCCCCAAATCACAGAGCCTGCTTGGGGTATATCCAGAAGAGCAAACATAGGCATTCAACTTTCAGAATCTATGCTCTTTCCTGCACTATACATCATATGTCAAAAGCAACGGCCAGGCTTTAAATCACTGACTGACTTCCATCACCTTTTCTTTGCCTGCTAACAACAGAGAAGTAATTCTTTCACATGCTTGGATGGACAAATGAAAAAATAATAAGGTAATTCTGACTGTCAGCCCTCCAATTCTGCAGAAACTATAAATCTGATCCCAACGGAGAAACACCTGCCAGAGACAGGTAACACAGAGTTCCAAATTCTAGATCTTTTTCTTGGATGCATTACAGAAGCAAGGGTCAGACCATCAATATTAGAGCAGCAATTGCAAGAAGAGACAGTGTTGGAAAGAACCAGATTGCTGCTTCCTACCAATCAAATTTCTATGATGTTCCTCTTAGAACAAGCATACTTTATTTATTTAAAGTGATTAACATTCCATTAGTTAAGTGAAGACTGATAGTCTTATTTCTGTTGCTTTTTGCAGATTCATTAAAAACTCAGCTCAGCTTTGCTATGTTTTCCAGTTATAAGAGGAGCCAGAAACACAAATTTTTACATGTAATATCCTGACAGTTTTAAATGTTGAGAATGAATTCAAAATTTTGAAAAATATACTGTAGACAAAAATATACTTTCAGTCCATTTCATCCCATAAACTGAATCTCTTGCATGGTCTGTAGCCTTGTAATCTTTTAAGATTTAATCTCCTCAACGAAAAACACAAAGTGAACTCTAACTTCTTCTCAAATTCTTTGAAGACAATGTCTTATTTTATAATGTCAAAACATACCAAATTCAAAATTTTAATGAAATTATGTCTTGATAATGAGTGACCTCATTGCCCAGAAAGAAATATCAACTATTATATATCAAATATTATATACAAAGGTGACAGTAGAGGTTATTTGAGGGTTCCCTTTCCCCTCTTCATAAGGCAGATGTAGAAATTATCCCAAAGACAGACAATGACTTTCCTGCAATCGGTGGTTTACTAGTGGTAGAGTTTAAGCTCAAACACAGGTTTCAATACATAACCTTTCTTCTCATCAATCAGCTTTCTTCATTGTTAAGGAAGTTATTTGAACTCCTAGATCCAGCCATGACTGCACCTTGCCCTGGATTTTTAAATTACATGCACCAATAAACCTTTCCTGTCCCCTTATTTTCCTATTGATGTAGCCACTTCAGTTGGGTTTCTGTCTTTTAGAACCAAAAGAATGGGATGATTAATCCCAGAAACAGTGACTCCCTTCCACAATCCTCCTACATCATGCTCTTCTCCTAACTGGAATACCTGCCTTTCCTTATGGTTACACAAATCATGCAAAATTTTTAAGACCTGGTGAAACTGAGCAGGATCCCATGGGGTCCTGGATACAGAAGGCTTTCTGTGCCCAGCTCCCTGTCCCGTGCAAAGTGCACCCCCTTTCTTGTTTGTATGAAACAGGCTTCAGCCTCCAGGATTCTCCCGGAGTTCCAAGGGGTAAAGTTCTAATCAAGGAAGCGATGGGATGCAGATACAAAGGAGGACCAGTCAAGAAACAATAGTGTAGCCTTGGGACAGGAGCCTGCCTCAAAGGATATATAGAACAATATCTTTCAGCTCTTCTACAGAAACAGAGCCTCACAATAAATGGAAGATGTTAACTACCTGATGAAACAATCTTCATTCCAGAGAAAAGGTCAGGAGATCACCTGAGGCCAGATTAACGCCCTGCACACACCCTGTTCTTTATTGGCAACCACATCTTGAACCACTGCTCTAAAACTCATCAAATTCCTCTAGGTTGGAATATGCAGTTTTGAAGGGGACAAGTCGACTGTGTCCCCCTTGCTTGGCAAAGCAATAAATCTATTCCTTTCTACTTCACCCCGAACTCTGTCTCCGAGATTCAATTTAGCACCAGTGCACAGAGGCGGAGTTTTTGTTATTACTCACCCTAGTCTACTTCTCCCATGAAGATTTTTACTACTACTATATCCAATCCTGTATGTGTGCATGCACGTGCACACACAGGTGCGTACTCTCTCTCCCCTTCTCCTACTTTAGTATTTGTAACCCAGTCCAGTTCCAGTTCAGTCGCTAAGTCATGTCTGACTCTTTGCAACCCCCTGAACCACAGCACGCCAGGCTTCACTGTCCATCACCAACTCCCGGAGTCCACTCAAACCCATGTCCATTGAGTCGGTGATGCCATCCAGCCATCTCATCCTCTGTCGTCCCCTTCTCCTCCTGCCCTCAATCTTTCCAGCATCAGGGTCTTTTCCAATGAGTCAGCTCTTCACATCAGGTGGCCAAAGTATTGGAGTTTCAGCTTCAGCATCAATCCTTCCAATGAACACCCAGGACTGACCTCCTTTAGGATGGACTGGTTGGATCTCCTTGCAGATCAAGGGACTCTCAAGAGTCTTCTCCAACACCACAGTTCAAAAGCATCAATTCTTCGGCAGCATCTTACAATTAAACACTACCTTATTCTCAATTTATCTGACATTTTCCAAACTAGAACAGAAACTCCCCAATCCAGAATCATACCTCACAACTATCTTCCAGTTCTTCACAAAGCCTGGGAAAATATTTGGTGCAATGAATAACTGGTCTTTCTTAGAACTTGGTCTAAGTAAGTAAAACACCCCTGATGATTCCAACTTAAGTTGTATAAACACTTGGCCCCAAATACTGGCTATATTTTAATGTAACAGCCTATGGTTATGTATTAAGTTTGCTTTTGAAGGAAGAAGACCTTGGAATTATTTGACTTTTACCACTTTTAACAGTACGGTTTTTCAGGAATGAAAGATTTAATTTCCTGTTGTTCAGTCCAGTTTTAGGGAAGCAAAAGGCTATTCCAAGTGTGTAATGAGGCTAGAACTTCTCTTATTACTTTTTTGGTTTTCTGTATCTTCAAAATGTCTCTTCTAGTACCAGTGCATAACAGTTCCTGCCCATTGCACCAAGAAGATTGGGGGTTGGGGGGAAATGCCAAAAAGCAAATTTAAAGAATTCAATCCTTTTCCTGAAGAAGAGAAAAACATAATTCTTTTTGAAGGAATCCTGTTTGAACAGTCATTTCAGTTCAGTTCAGTCGCTCAGTCATGTCTGACTCTTTGCAACCCCATGAATCGCAGCACACCAGGTCTCCCTGTCCATCACCAACTCCCGGAGTCCACTCAGACTCATGTCCATCGAGTCAGTGATGCCATCCAGCCATCTCATCCTCTGTTGTCCCCTTCTCCTCCTGCCCCCAACCCCTCCCAGCATCAGAGTCTTTTCCAGTTTTCTCAAAAGGTGAAAATATTTTAATTTTTAAAATGCAAATTGTATGTTGCATTAACAATGCAACCCTTCAGATAGTTGAAGAGTAACCTAAGTGCCTCAAAGCATATCTGAATGAATGAATCACCACTATTGATTTAAAATACACACACACTCAGACATATTTAGTAACCTAGCACTTGGTCTTAAATTTTATGAAAGTTATGGGCTTTTGAGTCATAACTGAACAACAAAGTCAAAGAAGTTAATGAATAAAGATGGAATTTCTCTGGCTAACAGTGACTCAACTTTAGCCATAATTTTAGAGCAAAATATAAGCTGAATCACATGGAAATGAGTAACTTGATGACTAGACCAAATGTGTTGTAAGTTCAAGTCCTCTTGAATGAGGAATTCACATAGAAAAGATACAACTTTAGCATTGCCCCTTTCTCTCATCATATATTGGGTTGGCCAAAAGTTCCTTTCAAGTTTTCTATAAGATGGTACAGAAAAACTTGAAAGAACTTTTGGCCAACCCAGTACATACAGGTGGCGGTGGTGTTTAGTTGCCCAGTTGTGTTCAAGTCTTTCGACCCCATGGATGGCAGCATGCCAGGCCTCCCTATCCCTCACCATCTCCCGAAGTTTGCCCAAGTTCATGTCCATTGCATTGGTGATGCCATGATGTGTATTTATGTGTATGTGATGTGCCTGTGCGTGTATGTGAACACAGGTGATGCAGTGGTAAAGAGTCCACCTATCAACGCAGGAGACGCAAGACAGATGGGTTCGATCCCTGGGTCAGAAAGACCTCCTGTAGTAGGAAATGGCAACCCACTCCAGTATTCTTGCCTGGAAACCTTCAAAGACAGAAGAGCCTGGCAGGCTACAGTTCATCAGGTTGCAGAGTTGGACATGACTGAGCACACACACACACAATACATACAGACACACATGTATACACACCTACATATGCACCCATAATTCATTCTGGACATCTGTAATCCAGGCATTACAAACAGTTCCTAGCCAAGTTAAAACAAAAACAGGTCATGTCAGTTTACACATTACACAGAATTGTTTACAGTGCCTGCTTTTACATTCCCTCAGGAACATCTATAAGTAGGTAGTTCACATGAGGCAGCCACTCATCATCATTACTACGTGATTTAGAAACATATGGTGTAACTCTGTCATGCCAGCTTCTAGGTATTCACTCTAGCATTCTGACAAAAAAGAGGAAAAAAAAAGCTCAGAACTGTTTTTCAAATTATCATTTATCAGCTGCTAAAACATACATTGTGACAGCCTGATGACTCGGTTTTTGTTGTGGTCATAAATTATCATTACCAACATGCTATATTTAGATTTACAGTAGTACAAGGAAAATGTACCTACAAATGATAACATATTGAAATTTAGCAAGACCCTGTGCAGTTTCTGGGTATAAATCCTTTCTGTGTTCACCCATTTCTTTTTTGTAGGAAATAGACTTTATGTAACCTCCAGGACCTCCCCTGTGTTCCAAAGAGCAGGTTCAAACCCGTGCTAATCAGAAAAGAGAGGGGATGCAGAGACAAGGGAGCTGCAGTCAAGAAACAATGGAGCCTTGGGTCACAGGTACTGGTTCCTCCTCAAAATATATCGATAGGATGGCTCAGGGGTAAAGAATCTGCTTGCCAATGAAGGAGCTGCGGGTTCAACTCCTCATCCAGGAAGATCCCCTGGAGAAGGAAACGGCAACCCACTCCAGTATTCTTGCCTGGGAAATCCTGTGAACAGAGGAGCTTGGCAGGCTACACTCCACAGGGTCTCAAAGAGTCAGACACGACTGAGCACACACACAGGCAACACTGTCTTTGAGCTCTTTTGGAGAACTAAAGCCCCCACCCAGGGCGGGAATGGCAACTTCAGGCTGAGGCAAGATTCCCAGAGTACCACCCTGTTAACTTGTCACCAACCAATCAGAGGAAAGTCACACAGTGTGCAGCCTTCACCCTAAATTCTGCCTATAAAAATCTTTTCCAAAGCCATCGGGGAGCTCAGGGGTTTTGAGCTTGAGCCACTGGTTCTCTTTGGCTGGTCCTGCAATAAACCTTTCTCTGCTCTAAACTCTGACATTTGGTTTATTTGACTTCACTGTACATCAGGCACATGACCTTATTCGCTGACAATATTTTTACATAGTTTGTTTCAAATCCCTTCTTTTAACTGGAAAGACTGAAAACCTAGGCATTCTCTTTCCCAGTAAAAGTGAAGCCTAAGTAATTAACTATCAGAATGATCCAGCAATGGCATCTTTTCCCTCTGTTCCTTCCCAATTGTTCTTTTGAGCTAAAAAAAATTTTTTTTTCCAGCTCAAAGTATATAGAAAGACTGACAACAGTCTGCTCTTAAGATTTACCAGCTACCGTCTCTCTCTCCTTCATGAGTGAGTGAGTGGAAGTCACTCAGTCATGCCCGACTCTTTGTGATCCCATGGACTGTAGCCTGCCAGACTCCTCTGTCCATGGGATTCTCCAGGCAAGAATACTGGAGTGGGTAGCCGTTCCCTTCTCCAAGTGATCTTCCCAACCCAGGGATCGAACCAGGGTCTCCTACATTGCAGATGGCTTTTTTTACCAGCTGAGCTACCAGGGAAGCCCTTTCTCTCCTCCGTACTCTTTATGAAATTAGTACTTAAAGAATTGTTTTCCCCTTGTTGATTTTTTTGGATAGGTGTTCAAAGTGGAAGCGGCAGGTCTCTCTCAACTCAAATAGAAATAATCCTGAGTCAAGAAGTACGCTAGACATGTTGTCAGGATGCTAGCCTTCTATTTTTCATTTAGAATACTTCTGGCCAGTGTTGCATATTAAGAAGATAGGATTTGAAATCAGAGAACCCCATGCCTAAATTCCCACTCTCTCATCTGTCTACATAGTGCTTTAGGCAAATTAGAAAACCTCAATGAGTCTCGGTTTTCTTTTCTAAAGATGGGGATGGTCATCCTTACATTACTACTAATAAAATCTATGGTGTATTTAAATGTCCTTAGTTTCTACCTAACTTCCTATTTCTGTTCCTAGATCATTTTAAGTTCTCTTCATAATTCCTACATTGTTAATGATGAGAAGAACCTAAAATGATCTAGGAATGGAAATAGGTAGTTAGGTAAAACAAAGGACATTTAAATAAATGACAGATTTTAGCAAACAAGGTATAGCTATTGGTTCTTTAATTGTACAACAAATACCCATACTGCTAACTGCTACTGCTAAGTCACTTCAGTCGTGTCTGACTCTATGCGACCCCAGAGACGGCAGCCCATCAGGCTGCCCCATCCCTGGCACTCTCCAGGTAAGAACACTGGAGTGGGTTGCCATTTCCTTCTCCAATGTATGAAAGTGAAAAGTGAAAGGGAAGTCGCTCAGTTGTGTCCAACTCTTAGTGACCCCATGGACTGCAGCCCACCAGGCTTCTCCATCCATGGGATTTTTCAGGCAAGAGTACTGGAGTGGGGTGCCATTGCCTTCTCCGAGTACCCATACTACTATAAGATAATTATAGAGGAAAACTGTCTGGGTTGTATGGGAACTTTCTATACTATTTTCTCAACTTTTCAGTAAATCTAAGATTCTCCTTAAAAGAAGTCCACTTTTAAAAAATGACTTAAAGTAAGTGCCCTGCCCTCAGCAAGTACTTAAAAAAACAGGAGCCAATGTTACTATTATCAAGTAAACTAGCTGGTTTCCTAAAGTTTATTAAACTCTGTATCATATGGTCTTCCTCCACCCCAACTTTATTGGGATATAATTGACATACAACACTGTGTAACTTTAAGGTATACAGCACAGTGATTTGACAATATGATCTTTCCTTTTTCCCAATTTAGCAATTGCTTTTCATAAGCAGTTCTCTCTGCCCCAGCCCTTATCACTCTATTCACTTTCTCTACATCATTTTTCCTCTTTTTCTAGTTCATCCATTTCTTTTCTACAAACTCATGTTTACTTTACACCTAGTTTTTATTTCTCCAAGACTAATTCAATCTTATTTCTCTGCTTTAAGTTTGGCCTCCATGATTATGCAAACTTTTACTTTCAATGATGGCTCCTTAAAAAAAAAAAAAAAAAAGTTCATGCTTTCTACTTAGAGAAAAATAGCAGAACACTTTTCTTTTTTTTTTTTTTCTCCCAAAAAGGCACCAAACACAAAGATATAGTATTGGGGAAAGCTTGTTTTTTTTGTAATAAAGAGAGAGATATTCAGCGTACCAATATAGACAACAGCCAGGAGGCAGCTTTGCCGGGATATGTATTTAGTCTGCTGCAACAACTAAAAATAGTTTGACCAAATGCCAGTGTTATCAATCTGTCCTGGAGTCCCTCAGATATTAAGGTCATGTGTAAAAACACACCTTACTTGTCCCTCAACCACAGCTTTGAATGGATCTGGATAAAACATACCAGATCAGATCAGAAAAACCAGCCTCCTGACGCTCTTTCTCAGGTGGCTGAAGCTTCTGTTTAGAAGACCTGGGTCTTTATGAGAATGGATTTGTTTTCCCATTCTGGTGCTGGATTTCAGCCTGTATTTGAAGGACAGAGCTAGAGAGCCTTTTGACTAATAAAGGGAAGTTTGTTTCTTAACTTTTCTTCAAGTGGCAACAGCTTTTCATTAACAAAGGAACAGGACTTCTTTAGTGGGTGCCATTATTAATGGGAGAGATTTTGGAAATGGAATTTCCCCTGCTATAAAGACACAATTACCGAAATAATTTCAACCTGAAGCTTGAAATACCAGGCCCTGTGAACCCAAGCCTCAACCTTAAAAGACTATCCAAAAACTTTTACGGTTCTGAAAATACTTTTGCTCTAGGATAGTTCAAAATGCACATGGAAAAAGCAAGGAGCCACTGATGAGGGAGTGGGGCAGGGGGGATTAAGCAAGGAGTGTGTAGCCCACCTGTTCTTTCTCAACCAGGAAATCAATTTTATCTTTAATAAAACTGATAACCAAGCTTGTGATAGCTGAAATAAATCATCACTTCTGGGTGGTTTGTGTACATACACATGCAAAACAAACAGAGAAATCTGTGCTAACTCAAGATAAGGCTGGATAAATATAGGAAAACCTAACACTCTACTCCAGGCAACATATAAATCAGTCTTAAATGGCAACAACCCAGAAATTCTCTATTTTAAGAAACTGGTCTCAGTAACCTCTGAGGGGGTTAGAGCTGGCTTTAATCGCCCCTCACACCGCCCCTCTGGGGGCTTCACTGACTTCTCTGTTAGTTCAGCTGTGGCAGACTCATCTAAAAAGACAGAATGGGATGCTAACTTGCTTCACAACTCACTCCAGATGAGTACCCGACTCCTCTTCTGGTCCACCACCCTCGACTTGCATTAACTAATCCCTCCTTTCTCTGGCTGGAGAACAGCGGATAGAAATAGGCACTTTTTTCACATCAAAGGCAGCCCGGAACCTTCTTAGCCTTACCCCAACCTCAGACACAAAAAGCTTTTTGATGCTTATAATTGCAAGGCTTTTTCCAGCTGCACTTTTTCAAGCCTGTGGCAGGGCTTGAAGGGCCTAGGAGAGCCAGAAGGTGGCGGCGAAGTCACCTTGGGAAAAGAAGGGGGTCAAAGAGAGAAACACAGAGGGGCTGACCCAGGGAGAAGGAGCAGGTGTGCCTGCCCCTGCTCTGGGGTGAGTGAGCAAGGGCAAGGGACATTGGAAGGAAGCCCAGCCAGAGTGAAGCGGTGTCCCGAGGACCCCCAAGTCGACCCTAATCTGTGATCATCTGACCCGGGTGGAGGGAGGAGGGTGCCCTTCGCAGTGTCACGGGAAGCTTCGCTTTCTGTGTTCGCTTTCTCCCGCCTGCCCCTGCGGTGGCTCTCTGCCGGGGTTAGCCTGAGCGCGGCTCGGAGGCGCTCCACTTGCTCCGTACCGGAGCCCCCACCTACAGGGCGCCCCTGCCCGCCCTGCGCACGCCCAGGAGGGCGGGCCGGGAGTTGAGCGCAGCCGCCGGCCGCTCGAGAGTGCTGAGAGCCCGGCAAGCGAGCCAGGCCTCTATGGGAGCCGCCGGCTGCGAGTCACTCTACGAACCTCCCGGGCCACAAAGCAGAACTTGCCCGCCTCGCTCCCCAGCAGGGAGGCCCAGGCACAGGGTGCTGCGCTCCAGGACCCTTGCTGGTCCTGGGCAGCTCCTGGTGCACTCCGAGCTGGGCTAGGCGAGGCCTGGCCGCGGAGAGGGGGGCCTTGTAACCCCTTCCCTGGGGCGCGGTCTCCTCCTCCTACAGCTCCTCCTCGCCAGCTGCGCCGCCAGCTCCCATTGTTCGCCCCGCCCGCCTGGCAACGTCCCGGCTCTACTCTCTGGGCCTCCCAGGCGCACCTACCTTCTGCTGCCGGCGAGCCATGTCGGTGGGTTGCTTGGCGTTGAAGGGGTAGGCGATGCAGCGCATCACGAACACATAGAGCTGCAGCCTCTTCTTCCTCTCCTCCTCTTCCTTCTGCAGCCGCTCCAACTCCTCCTTCTCTTTCTCGCTCACCACCGACGGGCTAGGGCTGGAGGGTCGGCCGCCACCGGCGCGGCTGCTAGGCTGCAGCCCCCCGGCCCCGCCGCCGCTGCTCGCGCCGCTGCCCCCGCCGCCGCCGGCGCCCATCCCGGCCCCGGCGCCGACCCCGCCGCCGCCCCCCAGCCCGGCGCCGCCGCCCGAGCCCTCGCTGGTGCGGCTGGGAGACAGGCGCGCGCCGGACGCGGCCGAGCCGAGCACCTCCTTGCCGCTCTCCTCCTCCACGATCTCATCCGATTCCTCTTCGCTGGATGAAGGGTCCAGCATGGTGGCGCCTGGGGAGGAGGGGTCCCTGGAGCCCCTGGCTTGGGGTGCAAAAGGTGGGGGGCGCCGAAGGCAGCTGGGGGTCGGCTCTCCCGGATGGCCGCTTCTCCCCAAATCAGGGAGCAAGCGCGCTGCTGCTTAGCCTCAGCCTCGGCCGCGGAGACTGCTTCCTCCGCCCGGCGTTCGAGAGCTGGGCTCTGACCCAGGCGGAGGAGGGGAGGGGAGAGGTGCGTCCGAGGACCGAAAGTGGGCAAAGGAGGGAGTCAATTGCGAGCCCCGAGCCCACAGCAGGATGCCATCTGCAGCCGCTGAAGGAGGCGCCTCCAGAAAAGATGCCGAGTGTTGCAAGCTGTCGATGCAGCCTAGAGCCGAAGAGGCATCTTGCCGATTGGGGAGGGAGCGGCGCTTACGTGTTTATTGGCTTAACTCTCCCGTGTCCGCAGCATAAAGGGCGGCTGCAGCGGACTGGAGCCGGAAGAGCGCGGAGCGTCCCCAAAGTCTCAGAGCTTCCGTAGTGATCCCAATGCTTTCCCGTCCTCCTCACTCCCACCCCGTTGTGGCTGATTTCCTCCTTGATGCCCAGCCCTCCTGGTTTCAACCTCTCTCCCCGTCCCGCGAACAAAAAGTTCTTGGGAGAGGAGGAAATAAATCAATCATTGATGACTTTTTGTCAGCGAATAGTTGACAAAAGCAGACTTTTTGTCAGCTGTTGGACACACTAAATTCAGAGATCTCACTGAGATGAAGTCGGCGAGATGTTATACACAAAAGAAAGGCTATTTCCTATAACCAGCTTTCCTCACATTTTCCTCACCAAACAGCCTGTTTGTGCCACCTGTGTAAACTCCAATGCCAGCAGTTTACTTTACATACACCCAACCGTAAAGAAAAGATTTTGAGCGGATTGATGTATCCACCATGCAGCTCAACTCTTTAAGTAGAACCCCCGCCCCTGCCTACTCTGCATTCTTCAGTTCCAAGAACTGGTAATACTTTATGCTGAGGTGAGCCTACCATGGACATTCTTGTTGCTCAGCCCTTCCTCCATTCTGGCTCGCTGAGTATCTGGGTGGAGGGTTGGGGACCCCAAAATCAGACAAGGATACTCTAATAACTGAGTGCAGCAACATCGAATGCGTTGACTCTGTCGCACTGTCTTCCTTCCTGCTTCTCCGTTATCTATTAATTCAAAGCAGCAGATGGTGCCTTCCTTCCCCCGGCTCCTTTCACTTAAGCCAATAAACCCAGCGCACGGGGGAGCTGGCCAGCGTGCTGAATCTAATCAGCGACCCACAGATGGATTGAAAACAAACCAACACTCTTCACCTTTTGATCTTAGACTATCTAGAGACCTCTCTTGGCCTTCCCTCACCCCATTTATGTATTTTCAATGCTCCAATTACTCGTGGATACTCGTGGGAGTTATTGTTGAAGAGTACTGTGAATTTAAAGTTTATATCACATCTGTCTTTATGTATTTTAAAATTTACCATGACTATCAGTACTGTAGGCTTTGATTGTCAAAGGAAGTTTTAGCACCTTTTCACAAAGTGAACACTGTTCTAGGTGCTTGGAGTAGGTGGAATTTTTAGAAGACATTCTCTTAAAGAGTCAATAATCCCCTTTTGGAGATACAACACAAACACATGAAAAAGATTGACAGTGCTTATTTCAAGGCAACATATAAACAAATCCAAGTTAGTAAACTGCTAAAAGCTTGCTTGAATGAAGCAACTAGGAATGGAAGAGAATCATATGTTTCTGTAAAAAGAGAGTTAAATCTTAAAGAAGGGAACCATATGACTTAATGGTGAAAAGGGAAGATATTATATGTGGAAAGAGCGATTTGCAAAGCCATGGTGATAGGACAGAGGACTGAGTAAGGTACAGAGTGTAACGGAGGCAGTGTGTGGGTAGGAAATGGGAAGGGAGGAGGAAAAAAAGTTGAAATAATCATCCATCTGGCCAAACTGGGGGGAAGGGGTGGCAGTGGTCATCTTTAGGACACAAAGAAATAAATGGCTAGCTAAGGACCATGTGACTTCTGCACAGAAGGCAAGACAAAGTCATTTACTAATTAAATATTTTTAAGCAAGATAAGGCATTTGAGTATTATCACATTATGCACCAGTAGAAGGGTGACCATGAACTCTGTCTTTAGAACTATTTGGAATTTCTCAACCACTGTAATAAACTTTTGAAGTTTTGTATTTTTAACAATGTTTTTCATTAAAACATAAACTCAGTATCCACCTTTTGTTACTCATATAAGCCTATGATTTGGCTATTAAATATGACATTGCTCAGATAAATCTAACACTTTTCTCAACACACCCATGAGTGTTCAATCAAAGGAGGCAAACAGATTTTACAGGAAATACTTTTATAATTTTTTTTTTTCCAAAATGTATGTATTGTTGACTTTTAAAACATACATCTTGGGACTTTCCCGGTGGTTCAGTGGTTAAGACTGCACTTCCACTGCAGGGGGCGTGTGTTCAACCACTGGCTGGGGAACTAAGATCCCATATGCTGTGTGACAAGGCCACACACACACACAAAAGTACATCCTTTCAAAGATATTTTTTACCTTAGCTGAAAGTTAAATGGCCTTGGAGATATTATAACTTTTTTTTTTTCTGCTGAAGATAAGATACCCCAATCTGAACTCCTTAGGCATCTAAACTAGGAATTGTGGCTTTCCTAGAGGCAAATTTTGATGAAAAAGGAAGAAAATTATCCCAGAATACATCCAGAGGATCTTAATTATTGTCTACCTTTTGTTAACACCCATATTCTTCTTTTAAAAAGTACAATTCTACCACAGATTCTGATACACATCACTATTCATATCCTCAAACAAGCTATTTTAGGTGCTTGCATGCTTGCCCCCACCTCCAGTTCTGCTTTGTAGGAAACTTGAATAACCTTAAGGTGATGGAATAAATTTTAGTCAGCCATCTGGAGACCATATCATGAAAGTAGAAGTTATAACAGTGAATTTTTTTAATCCCAGAAAAATCTAGAGGAAATGGAAATGACTGAGATATTAAACTAGGGTTTTATCATCTGGACCTTGATTATTTCTAGACCTCATTCTCCACTAAAGTGTTGGTTATAAATACATAAAAAGCCACAAGTATGAAGGAATAGCTGACTCATTGGCAATCAACAGATACCTTGGTGAAAAACCATCACTTCTTTATGTCACTCATATAACATGTTTCAGTCAAATAAACCTGAGTTTAATGCCCATCTTAATGATTTTCTGTGTTTGTTACTAGAGGATAGTTTGGCCAAAATGAATATATATTTTTTAAGTCTCACGATAAATTTCAGATATAATCATCTCAACAGACTTTAGGTTTAAGCCTTCTTTTCTGCTAAAAGGAGATGAAATTTTTTCCACTAAAAGGAAAAGGACTTCATTTTACTTATAAATGAAATAAAATTGAACATGCATAACTGGAAGGAAAACAACACTAAAAAATCAAATAACCCAACTTTCTCACACAATATTAAAAAATAAACTAAAAATGAATTAAAGACTTAATATAAATTAAACCGTAAAACTCCTAGAAGAAAACATCGAGAGTGTTCACTTTGACACTGACCCTAGAATACTTTGGGGGCTATGTCTCCTCAGGTAAGGGAAACAAAAGCAAAAATAAATGAGAAAAATTGCATCAGACCAAAAGCTTTTGCACAGATAAGGAAACTATGAAGAAAATGAAAAGGCCACCTACTGAATGGGAAGAGATATTTGCAAATGATATGTCTGATAATGGATTAATATCCAAAATATATAGCGAACTCATACAAATCAACATTTAAAAAAAAAAGATTTAAAAAATGGGGAGAGGGGCTTTCTTGATGGCTCAGTAGTAAAGAATCTGCCTGCCAATGCAGGAGACATGAGTTTGATGCCTGGGTTGGGAAGATCCCACATATCAGGGAGCAATTAAGCCTGTGCATCACAACATTTGAGCCTGTGCTCTAGAGCCAGAAAGCACACCTACTGAAGTCGGAGTGCCCTAGACCCAAGCTCTGTAACAAGAAACGACCACAATGCAAAGCCTGGACACAGCAATGAAGAGCAGCCCCTGATTTCTGCAACTAGAGAAAAGCCTGTGCTGCAATGAAGACCCAGTACAGCCAAATAAATAAATATCATTAAAAAAAATAGGCAGAGAAGCTGAAAAGATATTTTTCCAAAGAGGACGTACAGGTGGCCAACAGGCACATGAAAAGATGCTCAACATCACTAATTTTCAGAGAAATGCAAATCAAAACCACAGTGTCAAACCTATCAGAATGGCTAGTATCAAAAAGGCAACAAATAACAAGGCTTGGCAAAGATGAGGAGAAGAAGGAACACCCGTGCACTGTTAGTGGAAATGTAAATTAATGCAGCCACTATGGAAGAACAGGGTGGAAATTCTTCAAAAAGTTAAAAATAGAACTACCACATCATCTAGTAATTTAACTCCTAGGCATTTTTCTGAAGAAAACAAAAACTCTAATTCAAAAAGATATGTGTACCCCTATGTTCATTGCAGCATTATTGACAGTAACCAAGATAAGGAAGCAACCTAAGTGCTCATTGATAGATGAATGGATAAAGGAGACTTGGTGTATATATACAGTGGAATATTACTCAGCTATATAAAAGAATGAAATGTTGATATTTGCTACAATATGGAATGGGTGAAATTAACTCAGATGACCATTATATCTACTACCATGGGGAAGAATCCTTTGGAAGAAATGGAGTAGCCATCATAGTCAACAAAAGAGTCCAAAATGCAGTACTTGGATGCAAATTCAAAAATGACAGAATGATCTCTATTCGTTTCCAAGGCAAACCATTCAATATCACAGTAATCCAAGTCTATGTCCTGACCAGTAATGCTAAAGAAGCTGAAGTTGAATGGTTCTATGAAGACCTACAAGACCTTATAGAACTAATAGCCCAAAAAGATGTCCTTTTCATTATAGGGGACTGAAATGCAAAAGTAGGAAGTCAAGAAACACCTGAGTAACAGGCAAATTTGGCCTTGGAGTACAGAATGAAGCAGGGCAAAGACTAATAGAATTTTGCCAAGAGAACGCACTGGTCATAGCAAACACCCTCTTCCAACAACACAAGAGAAGACTCTACACATGGACATCACCAGATGGTCAACAACAAAATCACACTGATTATTGAGTCGGTGATGCCATCCAACCATCTCATCCTCTGTCATCCCCTTCTCCTCCCGCCTTCAATCTTTCCCAGCATCAGGGTCTTTTCAAATGAGTTTGTTCTTCGCATCAGGTGGCCAAAGTATTGGAGTTTCAGCCTCAGCATCAGTCCTTCCAATGGGTATTCAGGACTGATTTCTTTTAGGATGGACTGGTTGGATCTCCTTGCAGTCCAAGGGACTCTCAAGGGTCTTCTCCAACACCACAGTTCAAAAGCATCAATTCTTCAGCACTCAGGTTTCTTTATAATCCAACTCTCACATCCATACATGACCACTGGAAAAACCATAGCTTTGACTAGATGGACCTTTGTTGGCAAAGTAATGTCTCTACTTTTTTTGTTTTGTTTTGTTTTAAATTAATCCATTTTATTTATTTTTTTAATTTTATTTTACTTTTAAACTTTAAAATATTGTATTAGTTTTGCCAAATATCAAAATGAATCCGCCACAGGTATACCTGTGTTCCCCATCCTGAACCCTCCTCCCTCCTCCCTCCCCATACCCTCCCTCTGGGTCATCCCAGTGCACCAGCCCCAAGCATCCAGTATCGTGCATCGAACCTGGACTGGCGACTAGTTTCATACATGATATTATACATGTTTTAATATGCTGTCTAGGTTGGTCACAACTTTTCTTCCAAGAAGCAAGCGTCTTTTAATTTCATGGCTGCAGTCACCATCTGCAGTGGTTTTGGAGCTCAGAAAAATAAAGTCTGCCACTGTTTCCCCATCTATTTGCCATGAAGTGATGGGACCAGATTCCATGATCTTAGTTTCTGAATGTTGAGGTTTAAGTCAACTTTTTCACTCTCCTCTTTTACTTTCATCAAGAGACTCTTTATTTCTTCTTCGCTTTCTGCCATAAGGGTGGTGTCATCTGCATATCTGAGGTGATTGATATTTCTACTGGCAATCTTGATTCCAGCTTGTGCTTCATCCTGCCCAGTGTTTCTCATGATGTACTCTGCATATAAGTTAAATAAGCAGGGTGATGATATACAACCTTGACGTACTCCTTTCCCTATTTGGAACCAGTTTGTTGTTCCGTGTCCAGTTCTAACTGTTGCTTCCTGATCTGCATACAGATTTCTCAAGAGGCAGTATTGTAGGTCAATTATACTTCAAAAACAAATAAACTCATTTTAAAATGATCAGATTAGTAGTTACCAGAGGCAGGGGATGGGAAGAAGGGAAATTAGATGAAGGTAGTCAAAATGTCTCACAAATGTTCAGTTTTAAGATAAGTAATTACTAGGAATATAATGTACAAATGATAAATATAATTAACGTTGTATATTATATTTGAAAGTTGTTAGGAAGTAAATCCTAAGAGTTCTCATCGTAAGGAAAATATTTTTTTAATTTTGTATCTATATGAGATGATAGATTTTCACTAAAATTTTTCTGGTAATCATTTCATGATGGGTGTAAGGTGAATTATCTTACTGCACATGTTAAACTTATACAGTGCTACATGTCAATTATACCTCAATAAAACTCAAAGAAAGAAAGAATCACATAACCCAGAAATAGATCCTTGAATAATAGGATATTTGCTTTTATTTAATTGATCCCTGTCTTGCTTTAGATAATATTTTCAGAGACTTAGAAAATGGTTTATTTTGTTTGCAAAAGCTGCTCTTTATCATTACTCTTTATCATATAATAAATCTTGCTAAAGTGGGTTAGGATGGAATTAAAGGATAATCATAAGACGAAAATAATAGAATCAAGACACACAAAAACATCTTTTACTCTAGGCAACAAAACAAAATGTTTTAGAGTAATAAATAATACTACTTATATGAATTGGTCTTGGAAAACCACCTATTAAAAAGATGATAAAAAATGAAACAATGTATTTTACAGCAAATAATTAACTTGAATTCTGAAAACCAACTATTCACAAGAGTAATCACATTTCTTCTGTATAAAATTTCTCTTAATAAAAGTAGGAGCTAGATATGGCATAGACTGAAATCCAGTTTATGCTGCTGTTTACATGGATGAAGTGAAGGATTAAGACTTATGCCTTGACTCTGGGATACAGTGACGTGACAGGAAATAAAGGGGGAAAAATACCCACATACTAGTTTCTGTATGAGATATTAGGTTGATAATTCCTCTAATTAGCCCAGTTTTTCAATTTGGCTTATATTGGTATATGCTGCTACTTTAATCTCAAAATAATTTTTTGGGTTGATTGTCTGGTTATATTTAATAGGTTTCACAGACTGCATTGGATGTAGACTGGGAGGCTTTTAACAGATTTTAAACAGCAATGGCTATTTAAAACATCCTGATATTTTCATGTTAATAAGTTTGTTTTTCATTTTAAACACTTGAAAATGGTAAATTCCTTCAGTGTAGGCTACCCTAGAACATATGGGTCTTTTGAATAACTAATCTTCTGGAGGAAAATAATGAGGAAGGAAAAGAGGTTGAGAGAGGCTTGATAAATGAAGGGAAACTAAGCGAAAATGTAATGATGGGTCCTGATCAAGGGATAGATACTAATATTGGGATCACTGGTCAATAGAGGTTAACCTACTGAGGAAAAGGCTTGAAACCAGGTCTAGTCACCTACATGCCATTAGCAAAAGGGAAATTCATAGATTACAACCTGGACTCTGCTCATAAGAGTGTCCCCTTTCTTCTTCCTCTTCTTCTCAGGGCGACCCTGACTCTTCCTACAGTTAAGTCTACTATTCCAGCCCATTGTTCTTAAGAATGCCATTACTCTTCTCTTGTTTCTTTCATCAGTAAGAACTTTCTGCCCAGTGATTCCAAAAGAACCTTTCAGTTGGAAGATGCTAATCTGCATCTTGTACCTAAGAGTTTACCATGAAGAGCAATGGACTTATATAAGGGTCTAGGGTTGCATTATGAAAAGGTTTAATATACTCCAACTAGGTCCAACCAGTATATTCCAACAGTAAACTTCTGTTCTTTCATCATCCTACATTCATCCTGTGTGGTTCATAAGGAACGATGGTGGATAAAAATCACAATGCCATTATGATGATAACTAGGATATGGCTCAGTAATCCACCCCGCCCCCAGAACGTTGATAATACTTGAATAAAAGATACACTTTAGGCTTTGTTTCTAAGCAGAATCTCTACCCTGATCATCTAGAATTCCTATTTTTATGTTTTATCACTTTCTGACTGATTTTGAGGCATAGGAAATGAAAATAACAATTAAGTGCAATTGGGCATGCCTGCAGAGAAAGGTAGAGAGAAGGCACTGCCCCAAGACTGCAGGTCTTGAATCTACTCAGCCCAGTCACACGGAAGAAAAAAAAACAGAAGATTCTGAGAGACTTGACTATCACAGCTCTTTGATGCACAGTGACCTGCCTACTCATGAACATGCTTCAGCTGTCATACATTATCTGATAAATCTGATTAATATGCCCTCTTCTTGAGGAGAAGAGAGAAGAGAGCCAGAAGCTTGCCTTTCTCCCTGCAAGATCATGACCCAAGCTACCACTTTTTACCAAGTGACCCTAGCTCTCAGATCCTTGGCTCTCCTGCAACCAAGAATCCAACTGAACCACTGTACCTGTTTCTTAAGAGTGGGTCTCTCTCTATCAGTTTTACTTATGTGGAATTCTGACACTTTTCTTGGCAATGTCTTTGAAGGAGATAAGTGAACTAATGCACGTATGGGCTTAGAATAAAGTATAGTAAGCTTCTGTTAAATGCCAATGGAGATGCTGATGCTGTTGGTAGCTATCATGAAATTTTATTCCAAATGACAAAGCTAGGCTCTATTTTTTGGAAATGGGAAGAGGGGCACAGTTTACTGAGATCAGTGAGAAACCTCTTGCCCCTTAAGAGACAGGCAAGTTAGCATTAGAAACCTGAGGCAGACTATGAGAGTCTGCATCAAAGCTACAACACTTGGAGGAGGTGAGTGTTGTGTTGTTTGAGCAAAGATTTAATACATCCCCATCTTCACTCTTCTGATATCTTGATCTACTTTTATATTTTTAGAAGGTATATGAACATAAGAAGGGGAATTAAGTGAAGGACAAGGGCCAAGTTGTGAAGCTAGAAGAGTTGGCTAGAACTCTAAGGGGAACCCTTGGAGTGTATTTAAACAGGCACATCAACTGTCATAGAGATGCCTTCATTAACTTTTCCTCGCAAGGCATAACTTTGCTATAAAAAGACCAGTATACAGACTTCCCTTGAATAGGTAAAGAGCTATCTCCATCTCATCCTCATCATAGGAAATGCAATAAATGTTTAAAGTATATTCTGCACTCAAAGTTAACTCACAGTGAAGAGACAGCAAAAAGTTAGACCTAAATCATAAGGCCTTATCTCTCCTCCCATTATTATTTATACTGCACAACTTGGTGACTCCTGTGAGTCACCAAGCCATTTGTACTCTCAGCCATTAAAACAACACATTTACCACGCAGGGGCCATAACCTATTTGTTTACTTCAGAAAATGTGTAGAAAAGGAAACCCTTACGTGTGTGAGGATGATGCCTTCAGGCATAGGTTGAATAATCACAGAAAACTGAGTCATCATTTTTTCCCACACCCATACATATGCATGACCTCTGACAACTTCACAGGCAAGAGGAATGGCTTCATCATGGAATAAGTCCATCATGGGGCTCAATTATGTGTTCAAGGTTACTGAGGGCAACTGAGTCTTCAGTTCCCTGATGACAATTTACTAGCTGCGTGATGAAAGTGATGAATGATCAAATTGTGCCCAAATTCCTGATACAAAATATAGGACTTCAAAATTCATTTCTCACAGGAATAACTAGTTTAAAAAATAAGAGATATTGTAGCCTGCAAAGAGTTTGTTTTCACCCCCAAATTTGTCCAGGTTAACTGGCCTTTAGGTGATAAAAGAAAACTTTTAAGATCTCCACATCAACCTTACATTCCATAATTATCAATATAGTTTCATGGTCAAATATTTGGTCTTTTTGACCTCATTATTACCTTTGCTGTTGCCATGGTTTGTATACTGGTTTTCTAATGCTTATAGACATGATTCACTGGGTAAAATATGTCTATATACCACCTGTTTTACTGAGTTGCTTCTAGAAAGAAAAAAGAAACTCAAACCAAGAATTATTAAAACACCAAATTTTGCATAAAGGGTATGAGTTGTGCCTTTGGAGTTAGACAGATTTCAAATCCTGGTTCTAGTAGCTGTGATCTGAAAAAGGTAGTTCTTTGAGTCTCAATTCTTCGACTTTAAAAGTGGCAATGAAATACCAATACTGCATAAGATCTTGTGAAGGCAAATCAAATTCATGTCTCTGAGGTGCTTAGCACAAAGGCTGGCCCCTGTTCAGGAGGTGGAAGTTACAGTCAACATTACACATCAATTTGTATCCAACTCCATCTGGAAGAACTCAAAGAAGAGAGGTGTCCAGCACTTGCCCACTGCAGAGAGGACACGTCCTGTTGGAGAAGCTTCTATAAAAATTCTTTGTTATCAAGATCTTATCCTTCCATCTCTGAATAAAGAACTTCATTTGAGATAGCTTACAAAAACACATCAAGTTATCATTACATGCTTTATCAAAATTCATCTGAGGAAGAACTTACTTGCCAACTGACCAAAGAATAAGGATGTTATAACCAGACTTGTAATGAGGTTGACATTCCTGGAAGAAAAAAAAAAGAGAAAAGAAAAGTCCATTCAAACATTGCTTTTTGAGGGCTCAGCTAAATAGCTTTCTGAGCGAGCTCCACTAGCTTGTATTTGCATAACAAAAAGATTCCCCCACCTTCCTATAGTCTTATTTGCAGATTCCCAAATAGAATATTTATTAAAGTCTAGATGCAATTAAACCTTTTGTGAAGTTTGTGTTTGATCATGAATAGGGGTGAGTCAGAAAGTCTGTGAACAAGACTGAAACATAAAGAGAAGTACACAAGAAAGCATTCTTATCCTATATTTAGCCATAACATTCAAAAAGGGAGAAGACTTTAGAGTAAGATGAAGTTTTCCATTGAGTGTGTTCATAGCTAACTTTGGTTTCTTTGTTTATTGCTCTCATTAATTCAACCAACATATGTTGGATATTGAAAGATTTGCTTATAAAATGGTGATGGGAAAGGTAGTCTTGCCCTAACCTAATCTGTCTGGATTCTGAAAGTGCTTTTGTATGAAAGGAAAATTTAGTGAATCCTCAAATAGTAATGTGTTCCATTAACATAACAAAACCATGTTTCAGATTACTACAAAAAGATGCCACAAAAATCTAAGCTTTTATATTTCACTCTAGAAAATTAAAGGAAGTCTGTTCTTACCTCTATTATTGTTCTGAACTAGGAATTCTTTTAAAAGAGTCTGCTTTACTAATTTCAAAGAGGTGGTTCCTAAAGAGTTTACACAGTCTGGAGAGGTATTGGGGGAGGGGTCAAATAGGGTGATTTTTTTCCTAACATAAAAGGGTTTAATCTAATCAAATAATTGGTCCAAAATTCAAGGAAACCAGAGCAGACTTGTGCATTCGGATGATGTGATTGAGTAAGTGAGAACACATTTCCTCTCACTATGATTTTGTAGATTTAAATTTCCCAAACTAATTTTCCTGCCACCTGACCTTATTTTCTGTTGCAAAAGCAAAACAAATCAGCTTGAGAGGAAAAGGAAAGGAAAACAATAATCTATGTTTTCATGTTCCTGGATTATTTGATTCCCTGGGTAGGCTTGTCTCACTTACTTATAATCATACCAAAATATTCATAATTTAGAAATTGGCAAGAAATGAAACCACAATCCTTCTGTCCCTGTTGGAACATATCAGGGAATCAGGATTTTCTCTTACCCCAGAGATTCCTTTCAGCATGTGCCAATTTTCAAGCCTGGGGATGCTAAGCGAGAAGAATTACATGTGAAACCTTGCAGTGAGCCAATAGTTCTGGTGTATGTGCCCTGCAAGTGCATTCCAGGACCTCAAAGGCACTTCAGTTCTGCTAATTGAACTGTGGTTATGTTTTTAACCATTGGGCCCAGCACCACTTGTCTCATTTAAGTTAGATTTTGTGAGCAGAGACTCTGATAATTCTTATCATTTATTTGTGTCAGGTATACATGGGCTTCTAATCAGTTCAGTTCAGTTCAGTCGCTCAGTCGTGTCCGACTCTCCTCGACCCCATGAATCGCAGCACGCCAGGCCTCCCTGTCCATCACCAACTCCTGGAGTTCACCCAGACTCACATCCATTGAGTCAGTGATGCCATCCAGCCATCTCATCCTCTGTCGTCCTCTTCTCCTCCTGCCCCTAATCCCTCCCAGCATCAGAGTCTTTTCCAATGAGTCAACTCTTCGCATGAGGTGGCCAAAGTACTGGAGTTTCAGCTTTAGCATCATTCCTTCCAAAGAAATCCCAGGGCTGATCTCCTTCAGAATGGACTGGTTGGATCTCCTTGCAGTCCAAGGGACTCTCAAGAGTCTTCTCCAACACCACAGTTCAAAAGCATCAATTCTTCGGCACTCAGCCCTCTTCACTAATAACGCTCATCAAATAATTTTTGACTTTAGAGTTCAACTAATTTTCCACTGGTTTAATGAACATACCTATTTGTACCCTTTATTGAATTTCTGTTATGTACCAGACTGTGGGCAAGATCCCGAGAAGGCAAAGTCAAATGAGCCCAGTTTTTCACTTGCAAGGAGCTCACATTCTAGTTGAAAGTATAGGCAATAAAAAAATTGATAATGTCCTCTGGAAGGTTTGAGGTTAGAACTAGAAGCCTATGGTTACAGGCCTGGCTATGAGGAATACCTAGAGTTAGGATATGGAATAGTACAAGTAATGAGAAAAACAGAGTGACAATGGGCAACAGTCCAATGTGTCTGAAAGATGAAAAATGTACCAAAGGGAAAAAAAAATGTACCAAAGAATACAAAATGGGGAGAGTCTTTATATGAACCCATGTCTCTATGATAGTGCCAAAAAGGTTTTAAGGTGATGTCTTTTTAAAAGAAGGAGGAGGACAGAATGGGTTTTCTGGGCAATGTGAATTATCTGAGCAGACTCCAGGCAGATTACAGAATGGCAATGGAAGGATCTATTTGGACACTGGAATCAGATGGGCCTGGGCTCAAATCCTAACTCTGTCTCTCTAACTCTCATTCAACAATGTAGAAATTGTTTAGAGCAGCTGAATCTACTCACAACCTGCTCTGTTATTGTATTTTTAATTAAGAGTTTTATTGTTAGATTTAAAGAAGTCTAAGATTAAGTAACCTTTACAATTTGTCCTATTTGGGGAATAATAGTGATGATTATAATGGCAGATGTTATTGATGATAATAAAGATGATGAATACAATGTTCATTTATAGGGCACCTGCTTCATCTATGCAGACATTAAGGACTTCATATATTTTCTTTCATTCTTTTTTCCAAACAAGTGCCTGACGGTCTTGATTTGAACTTGTGCTGTTAAACACCTTGATATAGTACTATATAGCACATAAGGTTCTAAGACTGCCTCTTGCTTGTGGTTTGGAGTCCAGTCATTAGAAAGGCCATCATTAAAAGATTTGAGTCAAATCCTTTACCAAGTAACCTGACAAAGACATGTGTCTTGGGCAACTTACTTAATGTTTCAGGTCCCCAATTTCCTTTGCTATGGTATCATTATTTATTGGGTTGGTCAAAAAGTTCATTTGGGTTTTTCCATAAGATGTCAGGGAAAAACTGAAAATGAACTTTTTGGTTAGTCTAATACTTCACAGGATCATTCCAAGGATTAAGAAGTAAGGCTCAAGAAATGTATGGTTAACTATTAGATTTCAATAATCATCATCTATTTTTTCCCCTCCCTATTCCTATGGGTACAGCTACTACCAACAAAAGCAGAGCTCAAGATTTCCCTTTCATTTTTTTTTCCCTTTTTTAATCTCACTTTAATGGAGGCTTCTCAGTAAAGATATTTGACCTTGCGGGGTCAGTCATCATTTCAGCCCTTTCATTTTGCTTCCATGAGACACCATTCAAATACCATTAAGGACAACTCTCACTTCATCTTGTCCGCGCCCTAGAAAGCCCCTTGGGTTCAATTTGCAACCGATAATAATTTTGTACTCCACTTCCATTGATAACATCTGGACCCTACTTCCCATCCTTTCCAAATTCCAGTTAAGAAACCTGGAAACAAGTTTTATTCATTTTCTTTTTGTCTCTCCCATGGGCTTTATTCAGTCTCAGAGCTCAGAAGGCATGGCTGTAAAATAACTACTGTCTGCATTACCAAAAATGCAGGTTACGGTCCGTAATAAAGTACTTTTTACAGCGCCCTGCCATCGCTGGTGGCATGAGGGACAGTCAAACCTCCAAAGCACATAAAACAACATCAACTACAGATGTCACTGAAAGTGACTTTGAGTTGAATTTAGGAAGGAACCTGAAGCTTCTGGAATTTTCAAGGTTAAATCTCTTGCCAGGAGCTAGAGAAACAGGACCTATTGCTTGACAATCAAGCAGGAAGCCTTACGTTACTTCTGGTCTTCTTTTTTTCTCCTGTCAATCAAGTTTGAACACCACTCCTTCAAGCGGGAACTTTCCCTGAAAATCAGAAGGCACAGGTAATAGAAGGCCTTACTTTGCATTTGCTGGCAGCAACTTGAAACATCTGCTCTTACCAGGCTGTGGGTTTCAAATTTTAGTGTGCATAAAGGATGCCTGGACACAATCTTAAAAATGGAAATTTCTGGGCTCCACCCACCAAGTTTTTGATGTATTAAGTCTATAGTGGGTTTCTAGAATATGTGTTTTTGTCAGGTGCCCCATGGTGCAAATGGTCCATATCCTTCCTTTGATAAATACTACTTAGGGGATTCTCTTTCCTAAGATAAATGGATAGAGGGGATGGGACAGATCCTGGATTATTACTTGTACAGAAAGTGCTGGACAGAAATGGAAAAAAGAAAGGTATTTTCTTTCTTGAGGGAAAAAACAACCAGAATGGGGTCTTAATGATAGTGTCATTCTGAGGGAGTCAGAATGAGGAAAAATACCCAGGGCTAAGAAAATGGCACTGTCCATAGATCCCCTCCTGTCCTGAAGGGTTTGTTTTGTTCTGAAGATGGGTTTCTTCCCTCTCTTCTCTCCAATCTGCTCCAGGATAACTGAAGCAGCCACTCCACCCAAGGACTTCCCTGCCCTCTTCCAAGCTGTCATTCTCAGCACTCCAGACTCTGCTTCTTACTCCCTGGTTCCAGGTTTTCGTTTGATGGAAACAGGATGAGAACACCAGATGCATCCCTCTTGGCGAAGTGAAGTCTGGGCGCCTCCAAGGCCTGGCCCCCTTCCCCCACCTGAGGGAGGAGGAGCAGCTCACCAGGGAGAGCTGGGAAACCCAGACTGGAATTTGCACTCGGGAACGGAACCCCTGTGCACAGTATCCAGGTAGATACTATAACCATCTTATATGCCAAGGCTTCCATCTCACTGTGTTTCAATCCATAGAAAAATGAGTCAGGGCCTACATAAAAATTTCCTTCTGGATCCTGCTCAATGGGAAATATATTTTAAGAAGGGAAAGCTATTTTTAAGGATTGCTTTTATTAGTCTATTGATTCCAGACCCCAAAATGGGTCAGCTCTCCTCCTGTGCTGCTAAAGGTATTTTTGAGAAGTCGTTAAATAAATGCAAAGTCATGCCTTTGCCACTTGGAGTCCTGACCCACTCTTCGGCTCTGCCGAGGGTACGGGATGATTTTGTTCTTAGCCTATTTTGCTGTCAGCCTATTTTTCATTCACGGAGAATCTCTGACCCCTCCATCCCAGGTTAGGCAGTCTGGAGGCCCAGCGGGATTCTCAGACTCCATCTGCAGTTATTTTAAGAATTTCAATTACATAAGCAAGGCCCTTTTTAGAATCCCTTCTTAGGGTCAGTCTCACACAGGACATCCTGAAAATTGCTGCCATGAGCATGTGAGTGGCTTTTGCCATTTGGTCTTTGACGATAAGAGCTCTGAGGCTGCTATCAAGGGAAGGAGAGGGCAGGTCGTCTGACCTCTACCCCTACAGAGCTGCTGGGAGGAACCCTCTTACACTGAGGAAACAGCAGAGGGAACATCCTGCTTCGGTTATAATACACAGAAACTCAGCTCACACTGGTTGAAACACAGAGAGGGATGTATTGGCTCACACTCCTCAAGTCTAGCAATAGCGTTGCCAGCTTGGTGGGGCCAGAGCTAAAGAGACATCATCAAGATTCAGTCCCTTTGTCTTTAGTTCTGCTTTGCTTTCTGTTGCTTTTACTCCATGGAGAAGGAGGTGGCAACCCACTCCAGTATTCTTGCTTGGAGAATCCTGTGGAGGGAGGAGTCTGGTGGGCTGCCGTCTATGGGGTCGCATAGAGTCGGACACGACTGAAGCAACTTAGCATGCGTGCATGCATTGGAGAAGGAAATGGCAACCCACTCCAGTATTCTTGCCTGGAGAATCCCAGGGACAGAGCGGCCTGGTGGGCTGCTGTCTATGGGTTTGCAGAGAGTCAGACACGACTGAAGCGACTTAGCAGTAGCAGCAGATTTTACTCCAGGTCAGGCCTTCTCTGTGTAATGTCCTCTCCAAGTCTAGATAATATCCTTTCGATTGAAGTCCTTTGAAAACAAATGTTCTTTCTTCCAAAGAGTCCTGCAAAATTTTTGATTTCAACCTCTTGGATTGATTTGGGCCAAATGCCACTTATGCTCCATCACCACGGCTTAGGGCATGAGTGCTCTGATTGGCTAATCCATAATCACATGCCTTCTCTTAGAGTCAGAATCACCCACTAAAGGATGTGAACTGTGATGGGAAGACATGGCTCCCCCAGGAAAATAAGGGTTTGGTACTTGGAAGAAAAATCAATGCATCTCAGTGAGGAGGGGGAGTAAAACAACCCTAGTACATATTACTCAATTAGGCAAAACAAAGGATGACTGTGAGATCCCTAATGGACTTCTGGATTTGAGAGCCAGCCACAACCCCCAGGACCCTCACAATCCTATGTCTCATGAAGCCTCTGAAATATGGCCAAAAGAAGACAAGTAAAAAGCAAACCCTGTCATGGTACACCACCTGCTTGTACTGCTGGAGAGTTGAGTCCCGCAGTTTGGTCCATTTTAGCTCTTACATATCACAAGATCTTATTTAACAAGAGAAAAATTGCCACCATTGAGTGAGTGTCTACCACGTGTCAGGTGATACACACACACACACACACACACACACACACACACAGAGCAAATATGCTTATCTGTATAACCTATCTATTCATACTGCTGGTCTATGCATACAATTTTGACTGACTGGATTATGGGCAGTGGAACAAACTAAAGTCCTAAAGGCACAGAGGTGGTATAAAAGCTTCTTGAGGGTAGGGAATAGATATTGTTCATTTCTGTACCTTTATCATTTTACTCTATTCTGGGTACTATTAAAAAGTACTTTTAAAACCTTAAATCATTTAATTCTCACAATAACCCTATGAAGCAGTTATGATTTGTAATCTCTATTTTACAGATGAGGAAACTGAGGCAGAGAGATGCGAGGGCTGGAATTCACCGTCAGGCAGTCTGACCTCACAGCCCCTTCTAGAAATGATGAGCTGGAATTCAAGCTCAGGCAGTCTGACTTCATAGCCCTTTCTAGGGTTCTATCTCCCTGACTCAGAATTTTGACAGAACCATGTTGGGCAGCAGAGAGATGGTCTACACCTGCACTGTCCATTGTGTTACTGGTGACATATGCCTATTTAAATTAGTTTATTAAAATGAAAGGAGAATTGAATTAGTCAGCTCACTAGTTATAGTTCAGGTGTTCAATAGCCACATGAGGCTAGTACAGATGTATTACAGAACAATTCCATTCTTGACAGAAAATTCCATTAGGTAGCAGCAGTAGATGAATTCTAAATACCATTCTTGGAGTGGAACTGACTGTTTTCCATGGAGCATTCCCACCCACTAAGGTGGCCATCCTTCTCTGCCCACTCCTTTTACACCCTTTTTCTCCTGGGCATCGCTACGGTCATATCAGGCAGGAGTCAACAGCCAGTAAATGCATCCTTTCCCCAACGTTCTGCTTCAAGCTTTTTTTTAAAATAAACTTTTATATTGGAGCATAGTCATTTAACAATACTGTGATGGTTTCAGGTGACAGCAGGGTGACTCAGCCATACTGCTAAGAGTTTTAAAGCAGGGAATCTGGCTGCATTGTTGGCAGGAGATCCTGGCAAAAGTGAGGATGCATATATAAAACTCTGGCTTGATATCCTACAAGATACTGCTTGTGTGTTAAAAAGCCCACTCTTTGGAGATGCAAAGATCCTGATCTGAACCCCAGATCACCACATACCTATGGTAGGACCTCAGGTAAGTGGCTTGAGCCTCAGATCCTCACCTGTAAAGTGGAGGCAATACCACCTGCCTTCTATCAGCATTGATGTCCTTGACATAGCATCTGCTGATGGCCAAGAATTGGCAGCTGCTGTGGGCACTCTTATGATGATTACATAACTTGGATGACCCTAGTTCTCCAGCCTTCAGGAGTTGTCCTTCTGTTAAAAAAACAACAAGATGGTATCCTGAGCCAACTCTCAATAGACCACACAGTTCCCTCCCTAGATAATTCTAGGGAGGCTTCAAACATTCCTCTACTCACATCAGGCCCTACCTGTTGCCCTTTAATCTTTGGGTTTGTTCTGGGATCCAGAGCAGTCAGGAGCTAATGTGGTTCACACTGGGGCCTGCAGAATGGCCCCAGGGCTCCTGACCACTTGTTTCCAATCAAACCACAAGCTGGATCTCATATTCTCAACCCTTTTCTGCAGCCTTGATTCTAGTATTGAGGCCCCTATTTCTCTCTCAGAGACAGTGTCACTGTGTCTTGGTAAGAAGACAGCATCCTCACAAGAGGAAGAAAAGCAACTACTGAATGAAATAAATGCTTAAGGAATCAGAAAAAAATATTTAGAGCTTCTTTGAAGGATTATCACATTTGAGTTCAGTTCAGTTCAGTCACTCCGTCGTGTCTGACTCTTTGCGACCCCATGAACCGCAGCACACCAGGCCTCCCTGTCCATCACCAAATCCCGGAGTCCACCGAAACCCATGTCCATTGAGTCGATGATGGCAGCCAACCATCTCATCCTCTGCTGTCCCCTTCTCCTCCTGCCCTCAATCTTTCCCAGCATCAGGGTCTTTTCCAATGAGTCAGCTCTTCGAATCAGGTGGCCAAAATACTGGAGTTTCAGCTTCAGCATCACTCCTTCCAATGAACACCCAGGACTGATCTCCTTTAGAATGGACTGGTTGGATCTCCTTGCAGTCCAACGGACTCTCAAGAGTCTTCTCCAACACCACAGTTCAAAAGCATCAATTCTTCAGCACTCAGCTTTCTTTATAGTTCAACTCTCACATCCACTGGAAAAGGGAATGGCAAACCACTTCAGTATTCTTGCCTTGAGAACCCCATGAACAGTATGAAAAGGCAGAAAGATAGGACACTGAAAGATGAACTGCCCAGGTCAGTAGGTGCCCAATATGCTACTGGAGATCACATTTGAGTAGCACTTTACAAATAATAGCTCCTATTACTGAGATCTCATTATGTGCCAGGCACTGTGCTTGCACTTTTGAGGCATGATCCCATCTCATTCTTAAATCAGTGGCTATATTACATTCTTAAATCAAGGTAGGTATATTATCCCCTTTTTGGAAGCTGAAGCTCAGAGGGCAAGTAATGGGATCAAGATTACGCAGGAGGAACCAGGAAAGCCACCGAGGTTGGGTAACTGCAGAGTCTGTATTCTTAACATCTATCTTTGCCTTCGATGTTTTTTCAGGTGTGTTATTTCTTTGACTGCACTGAGCTATTAGCTCAGGGGTCAGGGGGCAGTATTAGCCCCATTTTGCAGAAAAGAAATGGAAACTCAGAGAATTTCAATGAATTTCTCAATGTTACCGAGATCTCCTGAGTCCTACTCCAGAGAGTTTTCATTACACTGAGCAGAAGGGAAGACTTTCACAGTTTCAAATTCTTCTCTGCTGGGTGTTTAAAGCCCTCAAGATACATTTTCATAGCCATCTCTGTGCTGTAACTTCAGTTGAAGTGTAACACTAATGACCATAAAGGAACTGTTTTTCATTTTAAGATATCTAATGTGTCAACTGGGTTCCAGTTTAAGAGAACGACCATCTCCCCTTTACCTAACAAGCCTTCTTGAGATCCAAGACTGCAGACGAAACTGGCTTTCCCTTTGTTATCTGTATTGCCCCTGACTTAAACAGCTTCTGTTTCCCAAGGCTGCGTGACCTCTGCTCCCCTCCAAAAAAAGGGTCCAGTCTCACTTTTTAAAAACATTTAGTTACCTTTGATTCTCCAAAATAGGAATTAACTAGTGATGGGTAAACTTAGCATTTTAAGGAGGAAACAGCACACACTGGCTGATGTACTATTAGAAATCACTTTACCATACTTCTCTGGTGGTCGAGTGGTTAAGAATCCTGCCAACTACTGAAGCCCATGCACCTAGAGCCTGTGTTCCACCACAAGAGAAGCCACTGCACTGAAAAGCCCAAACACTGCAACTAGAGAGTCGCCTACACTTGCCACAGCTAGAGAAAAGCCTGCACAGCAACAGAGAATTGGCAAAGTACAAAATAAATGAAAATAAATAAAATTTTACAAATCACTTTGCCTGTTCTCTTTACTAAGAAGTTGTCATGATGCTGAGGATGGGCCATGATGAAGGGCCTGGTGACGTTACCATCACACTTTCATACCTGAATTCTCTGTGAAAAGCTCTTTCCACAAGTCTCAGCTGGGGGCCTTGCTTGGCCCTGTGATATGAAGCGTGTGTGTGTATGAGTGCTCAGTCGCTCAGTCGTGTCCAACTCTTTGCGACCCCATGGACTGTAGCCCGCCAGGCTCCTCTGTCCATGGGATTTCCCAGGCAAGAATACTGGAGTGGGTTGCCATTTCTTTCTCCAGGGGATCTTCCCAACCCAGGGATCAAACCTGTGTCTCCTGCATTGGCAAGTGGTTTCTTTACCACTGAGCCACCTGGGAAGCCCTATGTGAAGTGTATTTGTGTCAATAAATTCACTTGGAATTCTGCTGATCATTCTATTTTATGTTACTATATGACCCTCAAGGGGTCCTAAATATTAAGAGGAACAATTGTTACTTGTAGTTATAATAGCCTATACATCTGGATTGCAAAGTGGGTTGCTTCCTTGAAAAATTAATCTCTTTGGGGGTATGTTTCTTACAGAAATAAAGCATCTATGTATATAATTTATTAATACATAAAAGTATAGATACCTAATATATAAATATATAGGGATAGATATTTACTGTAACATAACAGTGGAAAAGAAAGCAGGAAACTAAGTCAACTGATAGAGGATTAAATTATGATACATTTATTCTATCAAGTACAACATAGCTGTAAATTTTTTTTAAAAAGTGCATTAATCTCTGTGTATTAGCCTAAAGGAATCTTCATGATGTTCATGATGTAACTGTCAAATGAAATTGTCAAATGAAAAAAAAAAGAGCTTCAGAGTAGAATGAGGGATATGATCCCATTTTTGTAAAATACTATGTCCAAAACCTATTTGTGAGCATTTGTTTTCACATGTTTGAATGAGCACATGTTAGCATGTGTTGAACGTTAGTTAACAGGTTAGTAGATAATTACTACCTACTAATCTATTAACATTGGCTTGGTTACCCAGAGGGTATGGGGAGGGAGCCTTGGAAGGAAGAGCATATTATTAACTTTTGTGTGTCTTGTCATGATAACGTACATATTGTACTTATTCTTTTTTTTTTTTAATCCAATAAAATAAAGTCAATAACAAAGGGGGAAGAAGGTGATTTAAGGAAACAACTGTCCACGCACGTCACTTTTAGCCAGCGTTACCTGCGAGTCTAGCCCAGGTCCGACTGATAATCTTCCAATCTTCAGAACCAGCATCTTATGACTAAAAATAGAAACAACCTCCCCATAAAGGGTGAGGTTGGACTGCCACCTGCTAAAGTTCTCCTTCAGGAGGGCAATGCCAAAGACTAGTGGAAGGGTTCCTAGGACAAGGACCAAAGAGATATGTCTATTAGTTTTCATCCTTCTTATAAAGCATCTTAAAACTGTGGGAATGTTTCTTAAATTCAGTATTCCTGGAAAAGGAACACTGAAGCATTTTTGAGTGGGAGAAGAAATGCTGGTGTACTAAATGAAGTCCCTGGCAGCCTTTGTTGTTAACAAATCTGTTCTTCCCTCCCCTTCTCCCTCCCTTCTTCCCTTGCCTCCTTTCTCCTCTTCTCCCTCTTCTTTTACTTGTTTCCTTTCCTTCTTTGTGTTTTGAAAAAATATTTCATTTATTTAATATTTCTTTTTTTAATTTAAATTTATTTATTTTAATTGGAGGCTAATTACTTTACAATATTGTATTGGTTTTGCCATACATCCAAATGAATCCGCCATGGGTATACATGTGTTCCCCATATTTCAAATGGAGATAATATCAGATTCACTGACTTAATTCTTTGGCTAGCAGTAAAGAAGTGGTCTAAGCCTCCCATGCCACACACACAGAGATGGTCCCTGACTTACAATGGTTCAACTTACAATGTTTCAACTTTACCATGATACTGATGGGATAAGCGTTCAATAGAAACAGTACTTGGAATCTGGATCTTTTCCTAGGCTGGCCATGCGTGGTGCATGCTCCCTTGTGATGCTGAGCAGCAGCAGCCCCTGCAGTTCCCAGTCAGCCACGTAATCACCAGGTAAACAACTCCTACGTGTACAACCATTCTATACCGAACCACTGTGCTTTCCATTTTCAGCACAGTATTCTGTAAGTTACATGAGATAGTCACCACTATATTATAGACTAGACTTTATGTTAAATGATTTTGCTCAATTGTAGGTTACTGTAAGTGCTCTAAAGCATGTTTACAGTAGGCTGGGATAAACTACGATGTTTAGTAGGTTAAATATATTAAATGCATTTTCAACTTGTGATATTTTCAATTTAAGATGATGAGTATACCAGCACATACCCTCACTGTAAGTAGAGGAAGATCTATATAAGTGTATATGTATATGTATATGTGCATATATATATATGTGTGTGTGTGCGTGTGTGTGGTATGTGTGTGTGGTATGTGTCTGTGTGTATATTTTATATGTGTATATATACACATAAGGGCTTCCCAGGTGGTGCAAGTGGTAAAGAATCTGCCTGCCCATGCAGGAGATGTAAGAGACGTGGGTTTGATCCCTGAGTCAGAAAGATCCCCTAGAGGAGGGCATGGCAACCTGCTCCAGTATTCTTGCTTGGAGAATCCCATGGACAGAGGGGCCTGGCAGGCTACAGCCCATAGCGTTGCAAAGAGTTGGACATGACTGAAGCAACTCACCGCATGCATATACACATAGACATAAACAATATATGCAAACTGCTCTCCACATCCTGAGGTTTCACTTCAGGCATACAGAGGACTGACTGTACCATGCCATTTTATATAAGCAATTTGAGCATTTTGGTATCCAAGAGGGCTCCTGGAACTCATCTACGTGGACACGTGGATGACTATAAGTATTAAAATGGAGTGCACCCTTTCTACTCCAAACATATCACAAAAGTGGTCACAATATTCTCTATTACGTTACATTTAAAATAAAAAATAACTTGTCTATCAAATGTTAAAGTTCACATACTTCCTTCAGTTTATGCTGAATCCAGCTTGCATCATAGTTTTTGGTTTTATCCCCCATTTGGGGGAATCACATACATTTTAGCAAATAAGATAACTCTGTTGGGCAATTTATTAGAGACATTTTTTCCTAAAAACTTTAAGTGAAAAGACTCATGTATATGTTGTTGTTCAGTCGCCCAGTCGTGTCCAACTCTTTGTGACTCCATCCGGTCCCATCAATTCATGGCAAATAGATGGGGAAACAGTGGAAACAATGACAGACTTTAATTTTGGGGGGCTCCAAAATCACTGCAGATGGGGATGGTAGCCATGAAATTAAAAGACACTCACTCCTTAGAAAAAAAACTATGACCAACCTAGACAGCATATTAAAAAGCAAGGACACTACTTTGCCAACAAAGGTCCATCTAGTCAAAGATATGGGTTTTCCAGTAGTCATGTATGGATGTGAGAGTTGGACTGTGAAGAAAGCTGAGTGCCGAAGAATTGATGCTTTTGAACTGTGGTTTTGGGGAGGACTCTTGAGAGTCCCTTGGACTGCAAGAAGATCAAACCAGTCAGTCCTAAAGGAAATTAGTCTTGAATATTCATTGGAAGGACTGATGCTGAAGCTGAAACTCCAATACCTTGGCCACCTGATGCGAAGAACTGATTCATCTGAAAAGACCCTGATGCTGGGATAGATGGAAGGCAGGAGGAGAAGGGAATGACAGAGGATGAGGTTGGATGGCATCACTAACTCGATGGACATGATTTTGAGCAAGCTCTAGGAGTTGGTGATGGACAGGGAAGCCTGGTGCAATGCAGTCCATAGGGTCACAAAGAGTTGGACACAACTGAGTGATTGAACTGAACTGGACTGGATTGCAGCATGCCAGGCTTCTCTGAACTCCATTATCTCCCAGAGTCTGCCCAAACTCAAGTCCACTTTGTCAGTGGATGCCATCCAACCATCTCATCCTCTGTCACCCTCTTTTATTCCTGCCCTCAATCTTTCCCAACATCAGAGTCTTTTCCAATCATGTCTGTTGATCATATATATATATGAATCCAGTTAGCACACAGTGGAAATTTAGTAAATAACTAGTTGATGTTAAGTAATAGAATTATCAGAAGACAGCATCCAATGTCCTGAATACTTTCTGGATTTTTCCCAGTTGTGAGAGCTTTTTGCATCTTTTCTCCTCTCTCTGAAAGCATTAGAATTTAGCCAGTAATTTTTATTTCTCTCTGATCTCTAAGTTGGACATTGTAATAGTTTTCTAACTTTTGAGATTTCCTATCTAAGGTTAGGATCTCCCCCATTGTGTTTTTCTTAGAAAGTTCAGCCCTTTTCCCTATGGGACTTGTACATTTATGTTATGTTAACATTTGTATATTGAAAAGCAGAGACATTACTTTGCCAACAAAGGTCTGTCTAGTCAAGGCTATGGTTTTTCCAGTGGTCATGTATGGATGTGAGAGTTGGACTGTGAAGAAAGCTGAGTGTTGAAGAATTGATGCTTTTGAACTGTGATGTTGGAGAAGACTCTTGAGAGTCCCTTGGACTTCAAGGAGATCTCCAACCAGTCCATTCTGAAGGAGATCAGCCCTGGGATTTCTTTGGAAGGAATGATGCTAAAGCTGAAACTCCAGTACTTTGGCCACCTCATGTGAACAGTTGACTCATTGGAAAAGACTCTGATGCTGGGAGGGATTGGGGGCAGGAGGAGAAGGGGACAACGGAGGATGAGATGGCTGGATGGCATCACTGACTTGATGGACGTGAGTCTGAGTGAACTCCGGGAGTTGGTGATGGACAGGGAGGCCTGGCGTGCTGCAATTCATGGGGTCGCAAAGAGTCAGACACGACTGAGTGACTGAACTGAACTGAACATTTGTATAACTGTTGGTTCTTGAAATGAAGCACAGCACATATTACTAAGCAATATCCTTAAATGCCAAGACAATCAGGAGAGTAAACTGGAATATTGCCCATGTTTGTGGGCAGATGTTAAATATCCCAAGATACCAAGTATCAACAATAAAAAACAAACTTGCTGGAGGAATCCTCTGTAGGCAAAGTTCTTTGATTGGGAACCAAGGTCAACTTGCCTGCTTGCTTCTTCCTCCTCTCATGCAACCCCATCATTTGTCATGGGATGCAGGTTGCTATGGTGACAGGGGAAGAGAAATTGAATTGGGGGACCATTGCAAAACATTGCAGTGGGCTCTAAAGGATATTTTCAGTTAAATTTTCATTTTGCCAATAATTTTAGATTTACAGAAAAGTTGCAAAGATAGTTACAGGTAGTTTCCATGTACCTCTAACCTATTTTCCCCCACTGTATATTACCATGGTATAGCTGTCAAAACTGAGAAACTTTGTGACATTGATTCATTATTAACCAAGCTCCAGACTTTATTTGGATTTCACCAATTTTCCAATTAATGTCTTCTTTCTGTTCCAGGATCCAATATAGGACTTTCCATTGTATTTAGTTTTATTTTACTCCCCACATCTCTGGTTTTGCTCCTCAGTCCCCTGAATCCTGTGACAATTTCTCAAGTCTTCTTTTATTTTAGAAAGGATTTCAAAATACTCAGAATTTTATCAATGTTGACTACTTGAACTGGACTTGAATTGTGGCATTATTGCTTTTGTCTGTGGTTTTTTTGTGGCTCCTATGAGGACAAAATATTTCTTAGGACTCATGCCTGCGTGTGTGCTAAGTCACTTTGTGTGTCCAACTCTGCGACCCCATAGACTGTAGCCTGCCAGCCTCTTCTGTCCATGGGATTCTCCAGGAAAGAATATTGGAGTGGGTTGCCATGCCCTCCTCCAGGGGATCTTTCCAACCCAGGGATCAAACCCTCCTCTCTTAAGTCTCCTGCATTGGCAGGTGAATTCTTTAACACTGATACAACCGGGGAAGCCCTCTTAGGGCTTGTATGACTTGGCAAATAACATTCCTAGTTTTGTTCTTTTCATATTAATCCTTTGATTGCAGGAAGTCATGACCACTAAGAAGATGTCTCTGACTGGTGACATTTTTCTTCTAATAGGTAAATAATCTTAGCTCTGGTTCTCTTTCTCCACCCATCACTCTCAAATACCTGGAGAACTAGAAGAAAAGGGTAGGAATGAGAGGGATGTATGACTATGAGCCAAATGTTCACAAAAGATGGCTTCCTGTGGGCATCTGGAAAGGGGGCAGGACTGCCGTGCTAGCAGGCAGGGAGGAGGAACATTTTTTCATTAATGTGAGGGATGGACTGGTCAGCAGATCTGCTCTATTTTGTAGAAGCTTGCTTCATATTTGTATAGGTTGCCATGGGCTAGACAAGGTGTGAGAAGTCCAGTCCTAGTGTTTAAATTCCCTCCCTAGAGTGGGGCTCCCTCACCGCTCCATGTGTATGGGACCACTCCAGTCATTTTCTTTGCGCTCTGGAACACCTGTTTTGAAAAATAATCTGTAAAATTTGACTGTGGACCATCTTGCAGATCCCACACACTCTTTTAACTAACATATATTGGGCCATTATTTGAATTTGCCTGCCAATGCAGGAGACACATAAGAAATGGGTTCAATCCCTGGGTTGGGAAGATCCCCTGGAGGAGGAATGGCAACCTGTTCCAGCATTTTTGCCTGGAGAACCCCATGGACAGAGGAGCCAGGTGGGCTACAGCCCATGGGGTCACAAAGAGTCAAACACAACTGAGCGACTAAGCACACATACAGAGGTTAACCTAAGCTATATCTACAGTCTGAAAAAAAAATTCACATTTTACATTATTGTTTTTCCAGCTAAACAGTAGATGTTCATGAAAAATACTTTAATAGCTCCCCTGATTCAGAAGTTCAGTCACTATAAATTTTGTGGAAAGGGACAGAGAATGACTATTGTGGAACCCCCTAATCTGTTACATGATGCTCTCCACTTTGAAGTTTTAGCTTGGCTGTCTGATTCCACATATATTTAGTGGACACTTGCTCCATGGCAGGTACAGTATTAAGGGTAGTGCTTGTATGGTGGTTAAAAGAAATAATTGGAAAGCGCTTAGCACAGGCCCTGACACAAATTTAATGCTAACATGTTAGCATTCATTCCCCATCCCCTTTGTCTACACTCACTGATCTATTGATCAGAGTGGTTAACAGGGCCCAGAGCAGAGGCTCTCCATATTTATAGAAGGAATCAAAGAAGAAATGTTGAAATATTCATGCCATTTCTCTTTCCAACCTCCTGCCATTTAGAGGAAATATATGAGGTCAATATGACCAGAGATTAAGAGAGCAGGTGGTCGTGTCAGACAGATTCTTTTTGAATACTCCTGCTCCTTGCCATGTCATGACCCTGGGGCCAATTACTCAATGTTTCTGAGCTTCAGCTTCTCCATCTATGAAACTGGTATTACAACAATAACTACAATAAACAGATAGATGTAGAACCTTTAGCATAGTGGCTGACATATCAAGTATGTATTTGATGATGGTAGATGTTATTATTATCATGGTTATAAAATTATATTCTGAGAAATGGATACTAATTATTTCACAAGGTCTTAACAATAGAACAAGCTAATCTAAAAGGGTTGTGGAAAAGCTTAGCTTTCTCAGAGAGTCAGATATCAGTCTAAATTTATATTTTCACAATAGCTGCACATGCCTATTTTTTTGGACACTTGCTATAGGCAGATCTCAAATACTGGACGATGCTATTTGCTCCTGAGATCCTCCTAATTGTTTGAACAGCTTGCAGTAAAAAGACAGTGAAAGGGTAAATATATTGTTTGTGAGGGATATTTGTCATTCTGGTCAAACAGTACTTTTCTAAAACATTTCTACCTTGGGCATTACCTGCTCCTATTGAAATGGAAATATCAGCCTTAAATAGAATGTTATTACTGTCTAATTGAAATCTTTGATGAATGAGTTGAAGGAGTAGGAGAAAGAAATGATAGGTGGTATTAGGAATAAATTAATAAAAGATTAAATTCCAAGAAGATTAATTCAGAGACGATTTGTAGTATAGATTAGAAGGGGAAAAAAAATCCCCAGAGGAAGACTGCTAAGGTAATTACAGTATTTGTAATATAATCTGATTTTCTTTTCTTGAGAGAGCCACTAGCCTGGCAAACTGGGGATTTTAGTAAATTAATTAATATCTTGCCTTGATCCTTAAAGGATTCAGAGTGGCTTAAGACCTGCACTATTGTTCTCATTAGAAACTTTGGGCTTTCCTGTAATATACTTCATCCAAGCATCCATCCATCAGTACAACCGTCCATCCCACACATGTGCATTAGTGGTCAGCTATTTGCCAGGCATTGTGCTGTTGTTCCATATGAATTTCTTGGTAATATGATTGTGCCCCTTGGCCCTGTTGAGCATATGGTTCAATTCTAGCTGATCAGAAAGCCTGTGTATCATTTTGTTCTCTCCTAAATTTAAGCTAAACATGTTGCATGTTGTAAAGTTTTAAAAAAACTTCTTTGGTTCGGAATACTGATGTAATTATCTGAAAGTGGCAATCTTTTGGAGAAAAGCAGATTATCCCAGGAAGAGGTTGCTCATCTTAGGAGGTACAGGAAAGACTCAAGTCTCAGGAGGCAATCAATCATCATGACTAACCTTGCCAAATAACTAAGGTTAGATTGGCGTTCAGAGCCCAGTTCAATGTGATTACACCAGCCATGATGACTAACATAATATCACAAAAACTCATTTGATTTCTGCCATTCTTGACTAGCAAATCTTGACATTTCTGAATAGCACTGTAATCAAATAAGTGAAGGTTCTCTCTAGTGTAACTCACGAGGGTAGTCAAAACAAAAAGATAATGAGTTGCTTCGTGACTTTGACTTACTTCATTCAGACAAAGGTATCAGGGGAAGGTGGAAGCTGAATAAATTACTAAGATAAAAGAATACTATTAGTAGTGGCCGTTACAGCTGTAGCTATCATTGACTGAGTGCTTTATGTACATTATCTTGTTTAATCCCCAAGAAAGCTCTATGATATAGTATTTTATTGAACAGATGATACATTTTAGGTTCAGAGAGCTTGAGTAACTTGTCCAAAGTCAAACAGCTTGGAAATGGGTGAGTAGCGATTTGACCTAACTTAATCTGATTGCTGAGATTTTGCCCAAGTATGATATATAGCTTCCCTATGGGAGCTTCCTTCTCTGATACCTTTTAGGGTTGGCCAGTGGATTTTTTAAAATTTCCTGGTTAGCATCTAACTTTTATTAACTCCAACAGTGACCTGCATGTATTAACCAGTGTTCAGGGTAGGGAATGCTCCAGAGAAGTCTAGGATGGTTATAGGAAGGAAGTAAGACTTGAGCCCTATTCCTTCACTGGTTTATCCTAAGAGCACTGAAGAAATCGCTTGCAAATGAATCCTGGTCTTGGAGCCTCCTTTTGGCATATCTGACTTAAGACAGTCAGTGCTCTTCAAGAGGTCAAAGGTTGTGACATTTTCATCATCTCATCTCTGGAAAGGAAGAGAATACCAGGCACATGGTAGGAAGCTTATAAAATCTTTAAAAGAAGGAAGGAAGGAAATCCTGAAAGATTGTGAAGGAAAATGCTACATGTAAATATCAATAGAATGTACTCAAGTTCCAAACACTCAGAGATACTAGCAAGGATTTTGTGGAACATAATTTAGGCATGTGGAAACTTCTAGGGATAAGAAGAGAGAAAGGTTGAAGAAAGGCAAATGTACATGTAAGGAAAGGTCATTCATTCATTTGACAATAATTTATTGAACACCTACTATGTGCTAGGTCCTGCTACAGGTGCTTGGGACCACCAATGAATCAAATAAGGGTCCCTACATTCACTGCACTTACATTTTAGTGGAAGAAACAGACAAACAGTACATCTTAAAATAAGTAAATTATAAAGTCCGCAAGGAAATTATGTGTTTGGAAAAGAAAAAAAAAATGAGCTAGCTAAGGAGGTCAGGGTTAGTGGAGGATGACAAGGCAGTTTGTAGGAATGAACAGTTCAAAATAATTCCCAGGGAAAGATGAGATGTAAATAAAGACTCAAGATGAGAGTGTGAAGGAAGCAGACATCTAGGGGACAAAGGTTCCAGCTAGAGAACAGCTGCAGACATAGCCTTAGGCAGGGCTGGGCTTGGCATCTTCAGGGAATAATGAGGTGGCCAGTGGGGCTGGAATGGCGTGAGGGAGAGAGGGAGGAGGTCAGAGGGGAAAGTGGGGCCAGAGCATCCAGGCCATAAGAATTCTGATTTACGGTCTCGGTTTCACCCAGATCTTGGGTTTTAGAGTTGGGCAGACCTCGCTCTGAATCTTGGCTTTATTCTTCTTGTGTTACTTCAGGCAAGTTACTTAGTTTCCTTAAGCCATTGTTTTCTTATCTTTGAAATGGGTATAGCCATAGGACCTATTTCAGAAAGTTGCTAAGAGAATTCAGTGGAGTGCTTAGCAGGTAACAAAGCTCAATGATTTTTGTTTTTTTTTTTAATGTTGAACTTTTAAAAAAAACTGAAGTGTATCTGATTTACAATTTTCTGTTAGTTTCAGGTGGACCAGCATAGTGAGTCAGTATTTTGGCGATTAAATTCCATTATAGGTTATTAGAAGATACTGGGTATATAATTCCCTGTGCTGTACAGTAAATCCTTGCTGCTTATTTATTTTATATACTGGGCTGTTCTTAGTTGCTCAGTCGTGTCTGACTCTTTGGGATCCCATGGACGGTAGCTGGTCAGGCTCCTCTGTCCATGGAATTCTCCAGGCAAGAATACTGGAGTAGGTTGCCATGGCCTCCTCCAGGGGGATCTTCCTGACCCAGGGATCAAACCCAGGTCTCCCATATTGCAGGCAGATTCTTTACCATCTGAGCCACCAGGGAAGCCCATTTTGTATACAGCAGCTGCTGCTGCTGCTAAGTCACTTCAGTCGTGTCTGACTCTGTGCGACCCCAGAGACGGCAGCCCACCAGACTTCCCTGCCCCTGGGATTCTCCAGTGGGTTGCCATTTCCTTCTCCAATGCATGAAAGTGAAAAGTGAAAGTGAAGTCATTCAGTCGTGCCCGACTCTTAGCGACCCCATGGACTGCAGCTTACCAGGCTCCTCTGTCCATGGATCCTCCAGGCAAGAGTACTGGAGTGGGGTGCCATTGCCCTGTCCGATACAGTAACTTGTGTCTGTCAATTCCTAATTTGTCCCTCCCCCATTTCCTCTTCCCTTTGGTAACCACAAGCTTGTTTTCCATATGTATGAGTCTGTTTTGCAAATACATTCATTTGTATTACTTCGGATTCTATATATAAGTGCAGTATTTGTCTTTCCTGACTTCTTTCACTAAGCATAGTGAACTCTAGGTTTACTCACATTGCTGAAAATGGCATTATTTCATTTTTCATAGCTGAGTAATATTCCACTATATTATATTCCAATAATATTCCAATCTATATTTTTACATAAAGCAACATGGATCTGACAACACAGATTTCTGCTCAGTGTCAAGGCTTGATATCTCCCTCTCCCTACTCTGCAAGTGATTCTGTAGGAAGAGGCAAGAAGTAATGCTTGAACTCTCAACAGCTTTCCTATATAAAGGAGGATTTAGGAAAGAAATCAGGGCAGGTGAGCCCTCTGTCTATGTACTGATACATGGAGATTATTGGGCAAACACAGAGAAGAGCATTAAGCCAGCTAGCACAGGGAAGTGAAGCAGGAGTCTTCTTTTATTAAGGAGATGCAGATGGCTCATATGTCCCCCAATCTTTAATTCTTTCCAGTTTGGGGCTACTTTGGGTTGCTTCCTCTCATTCTGTCCCCCACAGCCTAATTTTAGGGAAATTTCTCAGCTCAGTAAACCTCAGACATTGGTTCTTGGAAGCTGAACTTCTGCTCCTCCCCATCTGCTAGTGTCTAGTCTATTGCACCCAATGATGGATAACTTTTTCAACGAATGATAACTGTACATGCAGTTCCCAGGAAAAGAAGAAAAGAGTCTTCTTAGTGGAAGATGTCAAGGCATAGAGGTTGGGTGCAAAATGTCAGAGTTTTTGTCTCAGCTTTACCAACAGTCTTTGTTGGGAGGTGGTCAAATATTTGGGTGGATGAGTTCTTTGCATAATAATAATCACAGCTAACATTCACATGGCTATTGGTAAATTCCAAGAACTGCCCTAAACACTTTATATTTGTTAAATGTTCATAATCTTCAAACAACATTACAGGTATATGCTATGATTATGTCTGTTACAGAAACTGTGAGACAAGAATCTTAAGCAACCCACACAATTGAAACAGCTGTAGGTAACGGAGTAGCAATTTGAGTCCAGAGAACTTGGTGGAAAACTCAATGTGTTTAGCCACTATTCCATGGTTGCTCACAAGTTTTAATCTTGTTCATCTCTCATCTTATTTGTACTTTAACTGGGAAATGTTGTGGGTATTGCTCTGACTTCTGATTTATTATCCTTGAACACTAGATGATATTTAACTGTATCATCTAATACTAATCTGCTAATAAACCGGTTTCATTGGATGCCATAAACACTATGCAGACTTCTGAAACCAGAACACTAAAACATCTCAATGAGCCTAGCAATTACTTTCTAAACATATATTGCACACGAACTACAAAAAAATTCCACCAGGATCCAATGCAGGATTGCTTTTTGGCTCAAACTGCTTCAAATCTTATTCAGAGGGCAATCAATGGTCCTTCTAAAATATCACATCATTTGGTCCATTGGCACCTCACAATATAGGGCCATCCAAATCTCACTGGGTTGAGCCAAGGGCATTCAATTCTGTGATAATTGTTCTCTCGGTTTTCAGCTATTTCTATCAATATGGTGCACGCCCACAAACTTCTTAACACATAGCAATTTATAGTGCCGATATTTTGTTGGGAGAAGGGTTGCTACTTCCAGAAGCTCTCCAGGAGCTCAAAAATTGATCATTATCACCAGACATTAAATCACAATGAGGTTTTTTAACTCTCAGACTTTCCCAGTAACTTCACCCAAAAGAGGCAGAATTTGGGGTGTGGAAAGAACATGAAACAGGAATGCCAGATTTAGTCTGAATTTTGCACCAATTTGTTCTTCTCATTGGGTGAGAGTTTCATCTTCCATAAAACAAGGTTTACGACAAGTTACAGTCCTTACAAACTACCATTCTTTCATTCACGCCACAAAAACACATTCTGAGTTTCTAGGAATCAGTTTTCTTCTCGACAAGGGTACCACTTACGGAATAAAACATCCATCATTTCTTGCCTTCATGGCACTTACATTCTATAAAGATTATATTTCCCTGAAATGGTCCAGTGATATTTCTAGTCTCATACATTCTTCCACAAAGAGAACTTTGTTACTCTTCTATCCATGATAGAGCCTATTTCTCCCTTTTTGTATTTGGGCAGGCACAGTTGACTTGTGCCTGTCAACTGTGGTACAAGTGATGCTTTGTGACTTCCTTTCCAGGCCAGGTCACATTGTCTGCCACTATCTCTCTCTCAAGATGCTCACCCTGGGGACCCAGACACTTTCATAGTGAGGATGTCCAAACTAACACATGGACAGTGACCACGTGATGCAGAGACTCATATGACCTGGAATGTATTAAGTACTTCCTAATTGCTGGCTCTTACTACCTCAGCATACAGTAGGCAAAACCAGAATCTTTTTAGCAAGAGAATTAAAATGTCAAACACAATATAGTCCCTCTTATCTCATACCAATCTTGCACCTCTGAGAGAGATGAGGAACAAGAATCAGAGAGATCAATCAGAAAGGAACAAGTTCATACAGGTGACAAGAACAGAATTTTAGTTCAAACCTCAATCTTTATGCTAAGGGCCCTTCCTATAACATCACAGAATTAAACGACCATGATTAGGCCTGCACTTTATCTTATGGATACAGGATTTCTATGCCTTCCTTTCTAAGTTGACATTTTCTTTTCATACCTAAGAATCTGCTAAAAGTGATATTTTAAATATCCCAGTACAAATTCAGCCATGGAATAAATAAATGAGTTGTGTTAGTAAATAAGAAAGTTGAGCAGTGTGTTACTCAGTAACTGAAGAAGAATAAATATTTAATATTCCTCAACTCAAATATGGCATTGAAATGATATACATGCATAGTGTTCCATGCACTTAAATGAAAATAAAGATTTTAGAGGCACTGCCAACCTTTCATCAGATTCTGGCTCTAATTAAAGACATTTTCCGTAGGTGTATCCCCATGCAGCTTGCAAGCAGGCACCCAGTCTGTCAGGACTGAGTAATTGGCATTTTAATTCTCTCCCTCTCTGCATACTTGGACTTCATTGATCATCATTTATCGTGATGGGCAATAGATCACAGGGGTAGACTAAGGATGGGGAGTGGGGCAGGGTTGGAAGAAGAGTCTGGATTGGAAGGGAGGATGCCTGGCTTCTAGATCTAGGTCTGTCTCACCTCACTGGGTAACCCTTGGCTCTTCAAGCCTCCACTTCCTCATTTTTAACATGCAACAAAGTGGATTAGCATTGAGAGACAAAATATGTCTATGTTCCAACTCTAATTAATAACAAGTTGACCTGAAGGCTGTATTGATAAGTATTATGAGGAATATACAGGCTAGGCAGAAAAGAGCTTCCTGTTTGCTTAGCAATGCCACCCACAGGTGAGGAAAGATATATCCAGCCTTAAAATAGCAGAGTGATTAGACAAATGGAAAGAAGTTGGGTGGGGACTCTGGGCAGCTGAATATCAGTCAGTAAACACATTTGAGTCAGTTCTAATGAGCTGGATGAACCTAGAGCCTATTACACAGTGAAGTAAGTCAGAAAGAAAAACGAATATCATATATTAATGCATATATATATATATATATATAATCTAGAAAGATGGTTCTGATGAACCTATTTGCAGGGAAGCAATGGAGACTCAGACATAGAGAACAGACTTGTGGGTGCAGTGGGGGAAGGAGAGGGAGGGATGAATAGAAACAGCGACACTGAAACATTTACATTAACATATGTAAAATAGATAGCCAGTGGAAATTTGCTGTATGATGCAGGGAGCTCAAACCTGGTGCTCTGTGACAACCTAGAGGGGTGGGATGGGGTGGGAGGTCAGAGGGAGGTTCAAGAGGGAGGGGACATATGTATCACTATGACTGATTCATGTTGATGTATGGCAGAAACTAACACAATATTGTAAAGCAATTATTCTCCAATTGAAAATAACATTTAAAAAAAAATTGGCTGCTAGTCCCTGGGGGGGACCAGTCAACCCATTTGATGAGATTGATCCATTCTTTTCATACTTCCATCCTGATATTTCTATTTGCATTTAATTACATTTACCCAGCTATTGTTTTTTTCCTTCTAGAGTACTTGTTTGTGGACAGGACTAAATAGATCTCATTCTGTATATACACTGGGAAACAACTGCTCAATATTCAGATTCTGGAGTTAGATAGATAGATCTGAGTTTGAATCTTGATTCTGCCATTTCCTAACTGTGTGGCCCTTAGGAGGGTCGGCAGTCTCTTTCACTTCCGGGTTCCTTGATTGCAACATAGATGATAACAGTACCCACCTCTTAAAATTGGTTACTGCAAATAAATGGCTTAGTCTAGTACCTGGCCAGTGTTACCAGCTCACAAATATTAATTATCAAACTCCTCAGTATTATTATTATTACTCTCAGAATGCCCACTGGCTACAATAGGAATGGCACAGAGTAGGAACACACTAAATGTTCTCTGCACACACACATTAATACATAGAAGCAAGGGTGCATGAATGGACTACTGAATGTAAGCTGGGAGGTCTCACATTTCAGGTCAGTTTTAGGTTCTGGAGGAACCTGAATATTATATTAAAGAAATGGATTCTATGCTGAAGGAGAAAGGGCCATTAAAGGTCTGGCACAGGAGGACAACACACAGCAGCCCTGTATCCTCCTGTAATTGCCACCAGAAGGAGTGGGTGTAGACACAGTACCAATCAGACCCAGAGGATACGCGAGGGCTGAAGGGTTACACCACTAGGCACCTGCTGCTGGTCTTACCGGGCCTTGCTATTCTTCCATGTGGAGCTAGCATAGCACTGAAACCAGTAATCAAAGAAGAGAAATCACTTCTAAAGGAGAACTTTTTTTTTTTTCTGGTGAATCTTCACTGTGTGACTGTTTGATCAAATTAACTATATAATAGTTGTTTCCACTTCATTTGGGATTGTATGGAAACCATCTCCTGCTGCATGATTGATTGACTACTATTGAACGTAATTTGAAAATGACATGAAAAGGGAAAGAGCAATACAGATAGAGTCTAAGCTACTTTCATGGTCCCTGGGGCTGGTGGGACGGGGAGGGGGTGTTTCTGACCATCCTCGCTCTCTCTTTGCCCTTCACTGGCAACATCAAGTGAGGTCAAGCACTAAGAATGGAGGGTGATAAGCCTGGACAAGTCCCTTCTGTCACTTACAAGTGAGGTGACCGGGACTACTTCCCTCATCTCTTGGAGACTCAGTACCTACATCTGCAAAAGTATAGAACTTAGAGAAGGGTGGCAGGGATTCACGTTGATGATGATCACAACCAGTGGAGTATCTGTCTTGCAGTTTCTGAGCACATAGAGGTAGCAAATAAAGTTTAATAATTTATTATTATTATTATTCAGCTGTTATGTCCTCTTAGTACACCTCCTTCCCTCTACTTCCATGATAAATATTTACCTATCAGCATTACTGTTGCCCAAATACTCTGCCTTAGTGACTGACCAGTTAGTAACAAGGAACTGGACCTGCTCAAGCTTGTCTAGGAAAAAGGGAAATTTATTGCAAATAAAACACACAGACAAAATACACAATCTCAGGACTTCCTTGGAAGTCCAGTGGTTAAGACTCTGTGCCCCCAATGCATGGGGCCCAGGTTCGATCCCTTGTCAGGGAACTAGATCCTACATGCCACAACTAAAGATCCCCATGCTGCAATGAAGACTGAAGATCCTCCATGCCACAACTAAGACCTGGAGTAGTCAAATAAATAAATTATTATTATTATTTTTAAAAAGGTAATCTCACAGACATGTAAGGGTCAGAAATAACAGTTCGGGCACTTGAGGATCACAAAATTAGTCTCTGTTCATCAGTGACTTTGGTGGGTTTCAACTCTCTCTGCCTCTTAAGGACTGGGTTGTTCCTCTCACATTTGCTCATCTCCCTCTTGACCTGCGGTTTCAGTTGGCCAATGGCCTAATGTGGCCACGATCTACCAGATTACAAGTATTTATGAATGCAGCCCACAGTTCAGTCTGAAGTCCATCCTAAAGGAAATCAATCCTGAATATTCATTGGAAAGACTGATGCTGAAGCTGAAGCTCTAATGCTTTGGCCACCTGATGCAAAGAGCTGACTCATTAGAAAAGACCCTGATGCTGGGAAAGATTGAAAGAAAGAGGAGAAGCAGATGACAGAGGATGAGATGGTTGGACGGCATCACTGACTCAATGGACATGAGTTTGAGCAAGCTCTGGGAGATGGTGAAGGACAAGGAAGCCTGGTGTGCCACAATCCATGGGGTCACAAAGAGTCCAGCACAACTGAGTAACTGAACAGCATAGTTCAGACTATGTGTCCTCCTAGGAACGGGATGATTGGTTTAGCTCCAGTCTACTCAGTGGTTCCTCTTGGGTCAGATGTTTACCCTGGATTGAGCTAAGGATCACACAGAACATTGAATGGTCACTGCCAAAGTCAGTGGGAGAGAATGAGTTCTTCAGAAGATGGTGAGCACAAGGCAAAGAAACCAACTGTCAAACCTCTGCGTAGAACACTGGCCTTCAAATAGTTTGGACAGTGACTCTATAAGAAGCGTATTTTCCATCATGATCCATCAGATACACACACATACACACCAAAAAAATATTTATTAACATGACACAAATATGATGATGGCTGACATATACTGAAATTTCTTAATTTTGTTTTTCCGGCTTATTCTTTAAAGGTGCTAGTCATGAGCAATTAAATTGATTTCACAACCCACTAAAAAGCTGTGACTCACAGAAAAAGCTGACACAGATCATTGGAAGAGACTTCTAATTGATCTTCTCTTTCTAGTCTATTCCATAGACCCTTATCAGATTAACCTTCTTTGATGTCCAGATCCTATGAAACCATCAGATTTCCCCTCACACCTATGAAGCTGAAAATCCTAAGTGCCTCTGCCTCTTCAGTCTGTCTGCATCAGTCCATTTTCCGCTTTATGTGCTTGATGCCAAATCTGTACTCTGGTGAAATAAATTTCCTCTATATTTTCCTGTCTCCTACTTTTCCCTCCTGCTTGGAGCACGCCCTATTCTTGCTTCTTCCAGATTGTGCTCATTTTTTAAGGCTCAGCTCCTATTCTACTCCTGCATCATTTTCCCTTAGTTTCTCAATCAGATGTGGTCTCTGTTTCTTTGAAACCACTTCCGTTGTAGTTCTAAGAAGTAACTTTCACTGTCTAATCAATACTGGAATTGTATTATATTTGCATGGATACTCATTTTCTTGTTATATGTGGGTGGGGAGCAGCAGGATATCTAATTAAATTTGCATTTTGGTTAAATAATAAATAATCTTTTGGTGTCAGTGTTAGTTGCTCAGTCATATCCAACTCTTTGCAACCCCACAGACTGTGGCCCATCAGGCTCCTCTGTCCATGGGATTCTCCAGGCAAGAATGCTGGAGTGGGTTGCTATTTCCTTCTCCAGGGGATCTTCCCAACCCAGGGATAGAACCCCAGTCTCCTGCATGGCAGGGAGATTCTTTACCATTTGAGCTACCAATAGAAAATAAATAACCTTTTAGTATAAGTCTAAGGATTGCCTGATTATATTTTTATTGTTTTGTCACTAAGTCGTGTCTGACTCTTTTGGGACCCTATGGACTATAGCCCGCCAGGCTCCTCTGTCCATGAGATTTCCCAGGCAAGAATACTAGAGTGGGTTGTCATTTGCTTCTCCAGGGGATCTTCCTAACCCAGGGATCAAATCCATGTCTCCTGCATTGGCAGGAGGATTCTTTATCACTGAGTCACCTGGGAAGCCCAGGATATATTATACTTATCTGACATTAAAATTTAATTGGCCTTCTTGTATTTTATCTAGCAACCCAAGTCCCACTGGACAGTAACTTCTTGAAATTAAGTATTATGTCTGGGGACTTCCCTGGTGGCCCAGTGGCTAAGACTCCATGCTCCCAATGCACAGGGCCTAGGTTCAATCTCTGGTCAGAGAACTAGTCCCACATGCTGCAACTAATAGTGTCCAAGCTACAACTAAAAGATTCCCTGTGCTGCAACAAAGACCTGGGGCAGCCAAATAAATAAATACATTTTTAAAAAGTATTATGTCTTATTTGCATTCTATCTGCTTTTCAGGAATGAAAGTGAAAGTTGCTCACTTGTGTCTGACTCTTTGCGACCCCCATGGACTATACAGTCCATGGAATTCTCTTGGCCAGAATACTGGAGTAGGTAGCCTTTCCCTTCTCCAGGGGATCTTCCCAACCCAGGGAGTGAACCCAGGTCTCCCATATTGGAGGATTATTTACCAGCTGAGCTACAGAATGAAGGTGGCTTACAAGGCCCTGATTAGGAGTAAATTATCCTTGGATGTCCTTGATGTTTTCCTAGATGCTATTTCATCTTATGTATTGAGACAGAAAGCATTCAAACTTGTCACCAAATTATCCCAACAGCAGAAAAGAAATCACTCTGACAGCAGAAAAGAAGGGTTGTATGACGGGGAGTGAGCCCACTGCAGGTGCGCGTGTGCGCGCATACACACACACACACACACACACACACACACTTATCGTCATGGTCTATAACAGCTCTGTTTTTAACGTCTTAAACTGCTCACCAAGGAATAAAACTTGATGCTTACACAAATTAAAATGGCCCCCTTTACCTTGTAGCTTTGCATAACTCCCACACACTCTTGCTTATCTCTGGAGAGATCCCAGCTGAAAAAGTACCAAGTAGGTTGCTTGGTGTCACAGCTGAGTGATGGAACAGGCTGGGGGCGGCTCTGAAGGAAGATGGTTCTGGAGGAAGTCCTGGCCCCAGAGCATGTCTCTGAGTGGGAGGAGGGAAGTAAAGCCAGCGCAGTGTTTCCCAAACCTGATTCATCAGGAGATTCACCAAGTAGGTGAGGGAAGGTCCTTCCACATCGAGGCATCAGCTTGCGCTAAACCCCATGCAGAGGGAAATGTGGCCGGAGTGGAGTGAAAACAGCAGGGAGTGTGTGCTTTAAGATCTGAATTCACAGGTAAGCTGTGGCCAGAGCAGGTTAGCCCAAAAGGCCAAGTTCAGATGCTCTGCCTTCTCCTCAGGAGCACAGGGAAATGCTTTTGTTTGCCCATAATAAAGTTCCTGTATTTAGTGCCTCTTGTGCAAAAGCTCTGTACCTTTATATAAAGTCAATGGTCCTCAATCAGGGGTTATTTTGTCCCCTTGGGAACATTTGCTTATGTCTGGAGATATTCTTTCCATTGTCACAAGTTGTTAGGGGGTTGGGGAGGAGTTGAACTGACCTCTAGCAGGTAGAGTCCTGGATGCTGTTAAATATTATACAACACATAAGAGAGTTATCCGGTCCAAAGCAGTTATGTGCTGAGGCTGAGAAACCCCGGATGAAGCAAAGGAGAGATGTGTAAGTGCCTATTTTTTAAAAACCTAAAAAATGTTTTCCTGCAAAGAGAATACCACTGTCTTGTTAAAGCAAAACACAAACAAAAACACTGGCTCTCAGCAGTTCTTCTCTAAAATACAGAAATGTTCTGGCTCAGAAAGAGAATTCAGTCATAATAAAACACACACACACACATACTCACATATACACACAGTGGCCCCACACTGAAGTCTTCACATTTTTCAGTTCTCTGACAGTCAAGTGTTCAACAGACATGATAAGGTATGTGACTTTGCTTCTACAGGGAATTTGTTCCTTGAAAACACAGGCACGCAAATACATTAAAAAAAAATAAAAAAAAACTCTGAAGCTTGAGAGAAAGAAAAAAAAGCCCCCCAGGCATCTCCCTGATAAAAGAATTGCAGTTGATGGAAATAGAGTAGTAACTATTTGCTGGCAGGCAAAGAGGATGGATTCTGAACATAATTGCACATTTTGTTTAGTCAAGGCTTTGGTGCAGCCTGAAAGCCAGCAGCAGACTGTGTTTGAGAGGATGGGAGACACAGCCCATTCGCCACAGGAGGCATCTGCTGAGGCGTGAGAGGCAGGCTATCTCCTTTAACCCTTCCCTCTGTGGTAGGTACATTGCCAAATGCACAGTGACTGAGACTGCAGCGGTCTTATGGTGCCCTTCTGTTTGGTTTCAGTTCATTTGGCAGCTTGTTTCCTGGCTGTGTTTGTCTTCCCTTCCCTCTGATCACTCAGTGGGCTCACCCAGACATAATGGTGTTTGACCAGGTCACGCAGATCTGCCGGTATCCTCAGAACCCAGGACTGGGCCCTCCAAAGAGAAAAGAGAGAGATGAGAGGACCGGGAGGAAGAGAACACAGCAGCTACTGCAGCAAGGACTAAAAAAAGCCCCAGACACATGTCTGCTTTTGGCTTAGGGCATCTACCCAAACTGTTAATGCTAAGATGTCAGCAGCAGCTGCTGGGCTCCCCTGCTGCTGCCACAGCTGAAGCTGCTACCAGGTAGCTCAGATGTTGGGCCCACAATTATTTCTTCCTTTTCTATTTTGTGGGGAATATTACTGTGCAAGCCACAGAATAACTGCAATGAATGTTTCAAGGCAGGAGACATCCTGCAATAATCTGGGAAGGCTTCTTGGAGGAGGTGGAACTTGGCACATCTTAAGGGCAAGGGCAATCTGAATTGGCTTTTCCTGTAGTTCCTCTTTTATTATCAAGGATCCAGATTAGAAGAGGAGGATCTGAGTGTTCTTGTCAATTACACCTCCAATGCCTTCCTGAGTCCGTTTTCCCAACATCCTTTTGGAGGTTGACCCTCCTTTTGGAGAAGATCCTTCTCCATATGATCCCAAGGATCAGACAGTTTATTTGGATCTTGAATAGCATGCTGAGGGCACCACTAGACCAACTGGGGAACTCCCTCCATTCTTTGCTTTTTGATCATTTGTTTGTTTAGGGACTTAAAAATTCTTCAAGTCTTGTCAGGGATTAGAAATACCCCAAACAAGTGATCACATTGCCCTGTTTCACTTTCTGAATGTCATCTCCCATAATAACTCCTAATCTATGTACAAGCTAAGAGTGTAAACTATCCGTGTCTCAGTTTCTCTATCTTCTAAATGGGATGGTACTTCAAAACAGGGGCTGACTTCACAAAGTTTTGATTAGCTGTTCAAGGATTGTGTGCAGAAGGCATTTAGAAAAGTGCCAAGAACATAGAAGGGCTGACACATATTACCTGTTGCTTTATTAATACACAGAGACTTCAGGCAGAGCCCAGATTAAGCACATCTGCCGCGGTAGCTGCCACAGCCTTTCCCATCATTGCCACTGATGCGGCAGTAGCCTTAAACCAGGATGAATTTTGTCCTGTGTCCTGTCTTCACCGTTTCCCCCTCCTTGCACCTCCCCCCACCCACACATGCACACATGCACATACTACCCAGAGTTCTTCACATGAGGGATAAGCATAGCAGCCAATCCATAGCCTATGCAGCTCTGTATGAGAGGACCTGCAAAAGAGCCCATACGCAGACAAACAAAACTTCTGTCCAAGTAAAGATGAGCTCAGGCAGTCAGATTCTAGCTCCAGGACTTTGAAGAGGGAAGCATGGAGCCCACCAGGGTGTAACTGTCCTGGGCAAAGCTGAAAGGTACCAGCAGAGGAGCCCAGGTCATGATGAAACTAAGTATACAGGAAAAGTTATACGTGGGTAGAAATCACAAGAGAGCAAAAGCCATGAATAAGAGGTGAGAGAGGCAGAGAGAAACACAGAATAGTGAGCAAGGAAGCTAGTCAGCAGTGAGTAAAGCAAAAATACACAAAGCTGGGACCAAGAGTAGTCAAGTCCATCCACCTTCTGGATAGAGCACTGATGGGAAGATCTGCCCAAGTCTACTGCCAAGGTCTTTTGAGTTGCTATGGCTTCCCTTCTGGTCTTTCTGTTTCAGATCCCTGATACCTGACTGGCCATCAAATTTCTTTCCATAATTTGGTCTGACTGTTTCTTATGGGCAAGCAGTTAATGTAAAGTAAGCACCAATATAACTGTGCAACTTCATATATATTGTAGTTTTGCCTGTAGTTATGGCTTCTTTTCTTTATTCTTTGTTCATTTCTTGTTCATTGCCTACATTTTTCAAAAGGATGCTCTTTGTTCTTGCTTTGTACAAGTTATGACAGTAACTGTGTAGGCTTTTCTAATCCTTGGGTACAGAGGCTCATAAAGAAATAGGTACTTACTATTCAATGTTTTAGAGGGGGCAGTAGTATATTTTAGAAGCAAACAACTGCCATGATGTTTTACTTGTACCCTCATCGCTTACAAATGTTGAAGTTCAGCTTTTGAGTAACATTTCTGAATTTCAAAAGAGTTTTTTTTCCTCTCTTAATTCTGAGGTAGGTTACAACATCATATAGGAGAAAGTGCCTGGGCTCTGGAGTTCAGGAATGCACAGACAAAATCTTGACTACTTTATATCACTTAAATGCTTTGAATTGACTACTCCCAAGTTTGTCATAAGAATTAAATTAGTAAAATGATGTTAACATCCTAGCGGGTAGGAAAGATTTGGTAAATACTGAACTCCTCCCATAATTCTTACTAGATCAGGACACTTGGGGTTGCAAACAACAGAAAGCAATTAACCATCTTAAAAAAAAACCTGGGAAATGCATTGTATAGTTGTTTTTTTTATCACTCATGTCCAACTCTTTGCGACCCCATGGACTGCAGCATGCCACACTTCCCTGTCTTTCATCTTCTGGAGTTTGCTCAAACTCATGTCCATTGAATCAGTGATGATTGGGACACATTCTAGGACTCAAAGGAAGAGATGCAACTGGGCTCAAGAGGGATTTGCACTCCTGAAAAGCCAAAAAGAAAGTGGGTAGTATTTGGTTGGTATAATGCTTACAATATTTAAACATAATTTGTAACGATTAAGAAGTCATTCAGACAATCTAAAAGAAAGAAAAAGGCACACTAAGAGGGGGCTTCCCAGATAAAGAATCTGCCTGCAATGCAGGAGATGTGAGTTCAATCTCTGGGTTGGGAAGATCCCCTGGAGAAGGAAATGGCAACCTATTCCAGTATTCTTGTTGGGAAATCCCATGGACAGAGGAGCCTGGCAGGCTACAGTCCACGGGGCTGCAAAGAGTCAGACACAACTTAGTAACTAAACCACAAAAACCACAAACTAAGAGAAAACAATGAGTTAAGGACCAGTGTTTTATTCATAATAAACTACACATAGCATGACTTTGGGACTGCTAGCATGCGTTAAGCAAGTACTAAAAATGTCAATTACAAGCATAATAGTGAAGCAAATAACAGATACAGGTTTCAGCAGCATTGTCTTATTTATCAGATTCTACAGATTTTAAGTGCTGAAATAATTGTATTTATTAAAACAATCTGGCAAGGGATGTCTCTAATATTGCTGTTACGATCAAGACTGCCCTTAAATTCTTATTTTACCAAATGTTATTTCACCAAATTAAAAAATGGCTTAAGAAATATCAACATTTCTCTTGGCATATCTTCTTAATTCTTCTGTCCTCTGCCATCCAAGTTTTCCTGCTACTAAGCCCCATATCATGTGGAGAATACGTCCACCCAGTCCTTCCCAGATTGTATCTCTTTCATTTTTTGAAGTTAACACAGACTAAACACCAGTTCCTTGATCTCAGTTCCAAATTTCCACAATTACCCAAGTTGGTCCTTCTCGGATGAGGCCTCTACCCTAAACAGTAGTAATCAAGATGGTGGGGTCACATCTACCACACATTGCTGCCATTGGGCCAGTCTGAATGAAAGATATGGGAGAAAATCAATCTGCAAGGCTATGGGGTGGTTGAACCTGGGTTCTAGAATCAAAACACTGGGTTTGACTTTCAGTTTCATTATTTGCATTTGGGAAAGCCACTTGATGTTGCAAGCCTTAATTTTCCCACATATAAAATAGAAACAATGAAGCCTACATCATAGGTTGTTGAGAGGGCTCAATGAACTGGTCTATGTAAATATCTTAGGGTCTCCCTGGTGGTGCGGCAGTAAAGAATCTGCCTGTCAATGCAGCAGATGTGGGTTTGATCCCTGGCTCAGAAAAATCTCCTGGAGAAGGAAATGGCAACTCACTCCACTATTCTTGCCTGGGAAATCCCATGGACAGAGGAGTCTGGAGGGCTACAGTCCATGGGGTTGCAGAAAGTTGGACACCAGTTAGTGACTCAACAACAACAAATGTATGTATCCTAGTATGGTGCCATGAACCCAACCACTAATATGTAGGAGACAGCTGCAAGACGGTGTCTATTACATTGCATTACAGCACATTTTGGGTCATGATGCCTGGCCCTTCTAGAAGGCGTTTGCTTTGCGTTTGTTTCCTAAGTCTGTTTCTGCAGCCTGCCTGGTCCTCTCATAAAGTCTTTTTTTACTTAAGTCACCAAGATTTTTGTTCCATTACAAACTGGAAGTCTGATTAAGAACAGATATCAAGAAGTAACTAAGTGTCAGGCACATTCTAAGTTCTTTACAGGCATTAATAAATTTTAATTCCTCAAAAACATGGCATTAAAATGCCAAGACTATTAACTCCCTTAAAATACAGACTCTTTTGTGGTGGTCATCATAGTTGGCGATCCCGAGGGCTAATTTAGAATTTCACTGAAGAAAATAATGTAATTTTTCCTTTTGAGTACGTCAATTCTAACATAGAAATTGCAAATTAAATGAGGTTATTAGTTCCAGAAGAAAGCCTTAAACTCTGCTCAAAACATTAAATACATCTCAGGTAGAATAGAAGCTTGGTATTGATGGCAAGTCTAATCCAGTTCTGTAAAGAGAATTTTAAATAGAATTGATAAGCACTCTTTGACTTTAATGTGAATTTTGGCTCTGAATTTGAAAGTGACATTCTTGTTTTAGATGCATTCTGGACTTAAGATTTGACTGAGGCCATTTTGTCCTGCCATCATAGCAAATATCTCGCCTTATGAAACATAAGATTCCATTCACCCTGGGGCTAGAGTCACTCTTTTATACTATGTTAGGCATTTAGACAGGGGCCCTAATTCTTTCAAGTCAATTATTTTCAGTCGGCAATATTTTTCATCTACTGCTCAGAGAGACATAAGCCTTGGGGAGAATTAGGTCCATAAAAGTTTCTGCTGAAAGACTCATTTTTTACGGGCACTTGGATATAAAGAACGGGACTGAAATCTGAGGATGTGTGTTTGTCAAATATATACGTATCTATGTGTGGATAGATGGATCGATGGCTGGCTGGCTGGCTGGGTTGAAGAATGGATGACTAGACCGGTAGTTGGGTGGGTGAACAAATGTCTGGATAGGTGGATGGCTGGGTGTTTGACTGGGTAGGTAGGTTAGTGGATGGATGGATAGATGGATGGATGGATGGAGAGATAAGTCATATAATACATACTTTATTTATTAGATTGGGCAGCATTCATCTTGGGAAGGTACTATAACTATTAAAATTTCTTTTCCTCTTAAAAATGTGTCATGGTGTGCATTCCTAGGAACTGGAATGCAAGTAGGGCCAAATTCCCTTTACTTCCATTTTGGTGAGTTCACAAGCAGGTATTTGACTTCAGCTTAGCCAAACAGACAATCCTTGATAGCACCTGGAAAAAGCAAAATGGCTGTCTGGGGAGGCCTTACAAATAGCTGTGAAAAGAAGAGAAGTGAAAAGCAAAGGAGAAAAGGAAAGATATAAGCATCTGAATGCAGAGTTCCAAAGAATAGCAAGAAGAGATAAAAAAGCCTTCCTCAGTGATCAATGCAAAGAAATAGAGGAAAACAACAGAATGCGAAAGACTAGAGATCTCTTCAAGAAAATTAGAGATACCAAGGGAACATTTCATGCAAAGATTGGCTCAGTAAAGGACAGAAATGGTACGGACCTAACAGAAGCAGAAGATATTAAGAAGAGGTGGCAGGAATACACAGAAGAACTGTACAAAAAAGATCTTCACGACCCAGATAATCATGATGGTGTGATCACTCACCTAGAGCCAGACATCTTGGAATGTGAAGTCAAGTGGGCCTTAGAAAGCATCACTGCGAACAAAGCTAGTGGAGGTGATGGAATTCCAGTTGAGCTATTTCAAATCCTAAAAGATGATGCTGTGAAAGTGTTGCACTCAATATGCCAGCAAATTTGGAAAACTCAGCAGTGGCCACAGGACTGGAAAAGGTCAGTTTTCATTCCAATCCCAAAGAAAGGCAATGCCAAAGAATGCTCAAACTACCACACAATTGCACTCATCTCACACGCTAGTAAAGTAATGCTCAAAATTTTCCAAGCCAGGCTTCAACAGTATGTGAACCGTGAACTTCCTGATATTCAAGCTGGTTTTAGAAAAGGCAGAGGAACCAGAGATCAAATTGCCAACATCCGCTGGATCATTGAAAAAGCAAGAGAGTTCCAGAAAAACATCTATTTCTGCTTTATTGACTATGCCAAAGCCTTTGACTGTGTGGATCACAAGAAACCGTGGAAAATTCTGAAAGAGATGGGAATACCAGACCACCTGATCTGCCTCTTGAGAAATCTGTATGCAGGTCAGGAAGCAACAGTTAGAACTGGACATGGAACAACAGACTGGATCCAAATAGGAAAAGGAGTACGTCAAGGCTGTATGTTTTCACCCTGCTTATTTAACTTATATGCAGCATACATCATGAGAAACACTGGGCTAGAAGAAGCACAAGCTGGAATCAAGATTGCTGGGAGAAATATCAATAACCTCAGATATGCAGATGACGCCACCCTTACGGCAGAAAGTGAAGAGGAACTAAAAAGCCTCTTGATCAAAGTGAAAGTGGAGAGTGAAAAAGTTGGCTTAAAGCTCAACATTCAGAAAACGAAGATCATGACATCTGGTCCCATCACTTCATGGGAAATAGTTGGGGAAATAGTGGAAACAGTGTCAGACTTTATTTTTTTGGGCTCCAAAATCACTGCAGGTGGTGATTGCAGCCATGAAATTAAAAGACGCTTACTCCTTGGAAGGAAAGTTATGACCAACCTAGATAGCATATTCAAAAGCAGAGACATTACTTCGCCAACAAAGGTTGGTCTAGTCAAGGCTATGGTTTTTCCTGTGGTCATGTATGGATGTGAGAGTTGGACTGTGAAGAAGGCTGAGAGCCAAAGAATTGATGCTTTTGAACTGTGGTGTTGGAGAAGACTCTTGAGAGTCCCTTGGACTGCAAGGAGATCCAACCAGTCCATTCTGAAGGAGATCAGCCCTGGGATTTCTTTGGAAGGAATGATGCTAAAGCTGAAACTCCAGTACTTTGGCCACCTCATGTGAAGAGTTGACTCATTGGAAAAGACTCTGATGCTGGGAGGGATTGGGGGCAGGAGGAGAAGGGGACGGCAGAGGATGAGATGGCTGGATGGCATCACTGACTCGATAGACGTGAGTCTGAGTGAACTCCGGGAGTTGGTGATGGACAGGGAGGCCTGGCGTGCTGCGATTCATGGGGTCACAAAGAGTTGGACACGACTGAGGGACTGAACTGAACTGAAGGTGTGGTGTTTTTAGACGAAATGATCATCTTAGCCACAGGGGTGGCCTGGAGATCTCTGAATAGACCTGTTCCTGCTGGGAGAACCACTCTGCTTCCAGATGCCTAGCCCTTCCAGAAGGTGTTTGCTTTGGGCTTGTTTCCTAAGTCTGTTTCTGCAGCCTGCCTGGTCCTCTCATAAAGTCTTTTTTACTTAAGTCACCAAGATTTTTGTTCCATTACAAACTGGAAGTCTGATTAAGAACAGATACTGAGAAGTAACCAAGTATCAGGCACATTCTAAGTTCTTTACAGGCATTAATTTATTTGATATTCGCAAGGATGCTGTGAGTAAGTACTCTCATTTATTCCTGTTTTCCAGAAGAGTAAACACAGAAAGCGTACATAATTTCTCAAGATCACATAGCTACTGAAAGCAGAACTTGCATTTGAATTCTGGTAGTCTTACTGGAGGGCATATTTAACTCTGCATTTCTAACTGTTTTGCAATATTACTTCTGTGAAGATGATAGAGGGAGGGAGAGGGCAAGCAAGGAAAGGAGGGAAGGAGTGTGGCAGAGACTATGCCGTGTTCACCAAAACCTTTCCCCTTTCCTCCTGGCTCACAGTGAGATTACACCTCCCTGCCACCTTCTCACTTCAATGTAGACATATGAGTGAGTTCTGGCCAAGAGAATGTGTACAGAAGTGATGTGTGTCATTTCTAAGTCAAAATAATTAAGATGTGGTGTGTTTTTCTTCGGTCCTCCTTTCCCCACTGATAGCTGAGTGAAGAGGACCCTGAGGTCCTATAGGAGGGTCATGATGAAACGACGGAGTAGAATGTTTCCTGAACAGGAACAACCAGATGGGATTGTGATGTGAATGAGAAACAACCTTGATTTTGTTATACTGATATAATTTTAGGGTTGTCTTGTAAAGCCTGTAACCCTCCCTAATATGGGTATAACAGACAGATAGATGGTAGATTGATGACGACAGAGCAAAGTAAACTTGAATTCTAATGTAGAGAATCCAATGCCACTTTAACATGTATGAAGTTTTCTACCTGGAGGTGAAATTCTAATCCCCTGGAGAATTGTTTCTGGACTCTCCACGGCTTCATTATCATTTTCGTCAGTGCTTTAACAAGTCCTGGTTTTCAGAGTTTTCCTCCTGCAATGACTTCCTGTCTTTTTCTACTGCATCCCAAAGCAGACAGGATATGGAGATTGGGTCGTATTTTAAAATCTGTTTTTTGGAACTCGTCCAAAAACCTTTGATTAGCCTGAATCTTGACTCTCACCTCTGGAGCATTCTTTTGTTGTAAGTCATATCTTGCATTTTACAAGTGCACAGCTTCCCTCCATGCCCACAAATTTTGGTGCTAGGCAAGAATAAAATACGGTAATTTCATGACATTGAGTTTGTTAAATTATGCACTGGGTAGGCTTCGTATTTCTCCTTCTAATTAGAGGGTAAGATTTGAGTAATAGCAAGTAAATTGATGCAACATGTCTAAAGGTATTACTTTATTTTGAATGACACTTTAGTAATAAAAAGGACTAGTTTCACAACAAATCTCTTATCTCAAAAGGTCAAACTATTATATATTTTCAAAAGCTTTCTTACCTGTATAACATCTTATGGAAGGTAATACCCTGCCTTATGGGGAAAATAATTATCGGGGTATAGGATGCTATCTATCAAAGTATTATTAAACTATGTGGATTATATGAGGGCTTTTTCACTGCATTTGCTAAATTGTATGAGGAGAATTTCAGCAAGTACATGTGAAACTAAAATGGAGAACTGTCAGATTTACTTATCAAAAGGAGGGTGGGGGGACTTCCATGGTGGTCCAGTGCTTTAGAATCCACCTTCCAGTGCAGGGGACGTGGGTTTGATTCCTAGCCAGGGAACTAAGACCCCACATGCTGCAGGGCAACGAAGCCCAAGTGCCACAACTAGAGAGCCTGTGTACCACAACTACTGAGCCCTCGTGCTCTGAAGCCTGTGCACCACAATGAAAGATCCCCCGTGCCATGACTAAGACCTGACACAGCCAAATATATATATAATATATATATATATTTTTTTTAATAGGGGCAGGAATACTTAGGATCATGACACAGATTGTGAATGACATCTGTGATTAGGTTAAATCAGACATTTGCCCTTGAGCCCCATCAAAATGAAGATACCATGTATAAAACAATTTTTGTATATTTTCAATTTCTATCAGAGACTCAGAAGGACTAGCTGACTTCTCAAGGCTCCTACAATTATCACTACTGTATGAGTTACCCTTTTTTTTAAGAAATATATGAAGAAGGCAGAGATGGTCAGCACCGTTTATTCTGTCAATTGAAATTAGGTCTATATAAGAATTTTATTCGCAGAAGGCAATGGCACCCCACTCCAGTACTCTTGCCTGGAAAATCCCATGGACGGAGGAGCCTGGAAGGCTGCAGTCCATGGAGCTGCTGAGGGTTGGACATGACTGAGCGACTTCACTTTCACTTTCATGCATTGGAGAAGGAAATGGCAACCCACTCCAGTGTTCTTGCCTGGAGAATCCCAGGGACGGGGGAGCCTGGTGGGCTGCCGTCTATGGGGTCTCACAGAGTCGGACACGACTGAAGCAACTTAGCAGCAGCAGCAGCAGCAGCAGCAAGAATTATATTGAGATTTCCCCAGTGGTGCAGTGGTTTACTATTTGCCTGCTAATGGAGGGAATATGGGTTCGATCCCTCGTCAAGGAAGATTCCTCACGCTGCCGGGCAACTAAGCCTGTGTGCCACAACTACTGATCCCATGCTCTAGAGCCCACGAGCCACAACCACTGAGCCCACATGCCCTAGAGCCTATGCTCCATAAGAAGAGAAGCCACTGCAACGAGAAGTCCACACACTGCAACTAGAGCATCCCCCGCTCATTCAAACTAGAGAAACCCCGTGGGCAAGTGCAGCCAAAAATAAATAAATGAAATTTAAGAAAAGAATTGTATCCAAAAAGTCACTAATACATAGTCAGCCACAGTATAAAAGATGTAAGATTCGAAAGAGATCTTAGGCAGTCATCTAGTCTAATGCCTTTGTTTTATTGATGAGGACAATGAAGTCCAGAGAAACAAAGTGATTTGCTCACTTTCATCTATCAAGTTATTGTTTGATAAAACTGAGAAGTCTAGGTGTGAGAGTCCAACTGTTAACTACTCAGTTAGACTCTCACTCCTAGACTTCTTAGTTTTATCAAACAATAACTTGACAGATGAATGTCAGGGGCTCAAATGTCATCAGGAATCTGTCTTCATCCATCACTTGGCTCTGCTTTTCTCGGTATTGCTTTCTTCTCATGCAATGATAAGATAATTCCAGTCTTAGGTTCTTTCATCTCTGTGGCTCCAGCCTAAAGCAAACTTCTTTATTCTACTGGTTCACATAAAAGTCATTAGCACAGTTTGGGTCATAGCCTAGTTCTGAACCACTCACTTGCCAGGGCCATTGTACATTCTGATTTTCTTGGTCTGGGTCAAGATGCCCATCAACAAAGCAGAAAGTCAGGTCAGTGTCACCTAACCCATATGGGGCTATGACTGGGAGGTAGTAGTTCTCAAAGGAGATTCTGGGCAACACTATGAGATGAGGGGATGATGCTGAATGGGAAAAAAGCAACATATGTCTACCACTCACAGTAATTTGCTTTTTAAATCTCCTTGTCAGGTTAATAAATAACTTCATTATTCATTTCATGGAATATCACAAAGAAGTGATTTTAATTTTAAATTTAGATCTGTATTGTATATGGTTTATAGTAAATTTTAAATGATCATCATTAACAGTCACTTTATATGTGAAAAGAAATGCAACTTTTCTCCTTTAAGAAAAGGACAGACACTAATCTACTTTGAATTAATTCTGAAACAAAAATACATTTTAAAAGAACATCATATCTTATTTAGTTTGAGGATTGAAAGGTTATTAAAATAGAGATTAGGATTTAGCAGGTGTTACAGCATCACAAATAGATTTGTAAAAATGACTTCATTTTGATTGTTTGGAAGGCTTGAATTTTTCACTTTAAAGTTAACTGGTTTATTTTTAATGCTTTTCTGTTTTGTTTCCAAGTGGCAAGTTAATAAATTTCAAGACTTCTATTTCCAATATTTCTCTGCAAATAAATCATCATATGGGTAGTTATTATTGTTCTCAATAAATCAAAAGCCAAATTAACTCTAATCATCACTGAAGTTCTTTTAATGAGCAAGGCATGTTAAGGCAACAGAGTTATGTATGGCTTAAAAATTCTGATCAGATAAATCAAGGTATCTAGAGGGTATTAATACCAATTTGAGTGGAAATTGTAGATTTGTTATCATTTGTATGATCATTAATTTCTTGCTTTTCTCTAGCTTCTCTCTTTGTTCTAAGAGTATAAATTCAGCAATATGTGAATAAGTAATAATAATAAAAACCAAAGAAAGTTGTGTAACTGTAAAGCCCCTAAGTGGGTCAACAGCATTTAGCTGAGTGAAAAATGACCACATACCTTAAAACTGCCCATGATAAGAGTTGGAAGTCCTCAGAGTATTTTGCTTTGTTTCTTTAATGGAAAAAAAAACTTTACCTAATTCTTTGATTTCATGGCCTTAAAAAAATCAAAATGAATGCAGATACTCTAATACCTCTAACAATGTAAACCCTCAGAATATCCTCAGTGACTCCTGGGAGTCTGCAGAATGCAGGTTGGCAAATGCTGGCCCACTCTTTGCTCTTTCCCGGGTCACTCTTCATTCCATGAAGACTGTTGCTTTCTAAGGATGGCTGCCCCCTCGCCTCAGGAGACAACTAGTTGAGAACTTCAATTGGTACTATTGGTGTCTTTCATTTCTCCACTTTGCTATCGTGAGGAAAAGTCCCAAGTGTTCACCTCTCCTGGGTTGCTATGTCATGGGTGCTCTTAAGGTGCCATGGGTGGAATATGGCATTTGGAACCAGGCAGGACGGAGAACCGCTAGCCCTTTCTTTTGACATTGGTCCAGCTTTTCATCTGATCTCAGACGATCTCTTCTCCTCTGAGGAAGCCATCAGCTTCACTCTAGTGCTGATTCAACATGGCTCAGGACTGGAACTGTCTAGACCCAGAACCCCGTCTCCATCACACGCCAGCTGCCAAGCTCTCTAGGCTCCCGTTGCCCCATGTGAAGTGGGATGACAGTAGTCCACATCCCTTGGGGCGGCTGCAGAGATTTATGCAAACATAATTCCTCTCAAAGCTTCCTTTCATCCTTTTCTACCCTGTTCTGTGCCTGGAAGTCTGACCAGTATAAACTACATCAGTGGACTCCCTCACCCTATGGATTCTGCTCAACCAATGTGAGCACCAGCAGAAGATCTGAGGGTAAAAGGAGCATGAGGTCAGGACACTGATTTCTCCAGTCCCCACCCTTCTAGGTCGCCTCTCAGAAACAGCACGGCTCCTCTCAGTTGACTCTTTTCATAGTTTTCTCCACATTCTGGTGAACTCCTTCCCTTGGCTACTTGAGGCTTACTTCCCTGTTTGTAAATAGCAACCTTATTAATGTCTCTTCAATTTTGAATGTGCCCTCTCGTTCCTATATGCGCACCATGTGTTTCCCGGCACACATACCATGAAAAATGCTTGGACTGGTACATAGCAAGCACTTGCATGGTTGTTGGGAGGATTAAATGAACTATGCACACAGCATGATTGGTGCAACACAGGAGTCAATTTATGGTAATGATAATGTATTATTTATAATAGCTATTATTTTTAGACTAGCAATTGACATTCATGATTTCATGATGCTCTCCCAACCCCCAAATCTACCACTAGTCACTATATCCCCCAATTTGAGACTCAGAGAGAAGCAACTGGTCCCAGAACATATAGCAGGTTTGTTCTGACTCCAAAGCTTATTCTCCTAATTGCTTCACTGCCATCACAGGAGCTTCCAGTCATATTTCCTGATACAGACATTTGCTTTCAAATATCAAATGATTTTAATAAAGACTTCAGACTGAAATAGTATTTAGTTTACAGGTAATTTCTGGAGAGAATCAATTAACTTCCAACGTAGAACAGTCCTATCTGTTAACATGGAGGCAATCTTTTTAGCTTTATTCCCCAGGATCATAAAATGTTATAAATGAAGACTTTAAAAGTCAATTTTCTAAATCTCTGATGCAGGTGTATAGAGTTATTATGTACTGATTTAATATTCAATTAACTTTCTTAAACTCTCTTCTTCATTCAAACAATGTGAAGATGATTTTGAACTTTTTGAGTTTTATCATTTGTGACTGACAGTTTCATTTCCTCCTTTCTAAGTCTTAACACTTGTGATTTATTTTTTCTTATCTTACTCCAAACTCCTGCAATCTTCAGGATAATAGAAGAATTTAAAATGAATATGCAGGGGTTTTCTTTGATTTTAAGAGGAATGCATCACCATTATGTGTGGGGCTTGCTTTAGGTTTTAGAGGTAAACTTTTTCAGGTTAAAGATGTTCCTACTATTTCCAAAATATTTTTTTCTTTGTTTTAAAGTATTTAAAACAGTGGAAGTGTATTTGTTTCCTTAAACACATAGATATTCTGAGTGTTTAACTTTTGAAAGGTGAAAACATCACGGGCATTATTTATATGTCAAGAAATCCCTCCCCAACGCCGCCCTGTCACCCAAAGACAGCATGGTTCAATGGAAAAAAGCTCTGGACTTAGAGTGAGGAGGTCAGTATTCTCAACCTGCTGCTGTTGCTGCTGCTGCTAAGTCGCTTCAGTCATGTCTGACTCTGTGCGACCCCATAGACGGCAGCCCACCAGGCTCTCCATCCCTGGGATTCTCCAGGCAAGAACACTGGAGTGGGTTGCCATTTCCTTCTCCAGTGCATGAAAGTGAAAAGTGAAAGTGAAGTCACTCAGTTGTGTCAGACTCTTTGTGACCCCATGGACTGCAGCCCACCAGGCTCCTCTGTCCATGGGATTTTCCAGGCAAGAGTACTGGAATGGGGTGCCATTGCCTTCTCCGTTCTCAACCTAACTGATGCCAATTTCTGTCAAAGGCCTTTTTGCAGAACACCTATTTCCTATGCTTTTACTCCACGACTTGGGCATCTGTTTGAATGATTTAAAGTTGAGTTTGATGATAACAGGGCTTCCACTTTTGGTTTTTCTGAGACTTTATTGCATGGACATGCCAGGAGCCATAGTCATTAGGTCTCTCTTTTCTCCTGTCTCTTGGCACGTGAAGGTAAACTAAAGCTTTAACTGGAGCAAGGAGAAAGAGGTTATTCTGAAGGAAATGGGCTTTGCTCAGTCTGAGAGGAAACACAGTTCTTAGTATGTCAAACTTTCCATCTGAGTGAGAGACAACTGCACGGGGTGCTGGGATCAGTTCACTACGAGCAGGAGAGAGACACCTTAGGTAGCCTTGGGAGAGGAGGCAGTAGCTGGGGGAAGACAATGCCACTTGATGTTAGCTGAGGTGCGATGCTGAAAGAGACAGACTCAGCCCTTTTCTGGGGAGAAGAGGCCCTGGACATGCAGAAATGAGGTCTGAAGGATGGGATTTAACACCTGTGCTCCCAGGGGAGGATAGGAGCGACTAACAGGCACTCCTTTTCCTGCTTTTGCCGTGGCTGCTGACGCTATTAATCGCAGTCATGTTGTGTCTCTTACTCTGTAATAGTAGGCCTGTAGCTCCACAGAAAGCAGAGGAGCTGATTAAATCCACCCAGCACTTCAGAGTGGAGGATTTCATTTACTCCTCAGAGACATTTTGTGGGTGAACGCAGCTCCCTGGTATTATATATGCTTTTGCACTCAAAAAGGCTTTTCCACTTCCACTTGAAAACTATCTGTCCATTCACAGACTCTGTAGCATCCATCCATTCACCACTGAGTCAGCATTTGTTATAATAATACTAATTATCATTACTGAAAGCTAACATTAGTTTAACTCTTACAAAATTTCAATAATTTTACACATACTTTCTCACCTATCCTTCACACCACCTATGAAATACTGCTATTATTCTGTTATACAGATAATAAACGTGAGGCACAAGGAAGTGAAGTCGATTTGCTCACAGTCTCAGAGCTAGCAGTTGAAGGAGTCAACACTCAAACCCTAATCTGTTGGATCCAGAGCCTTTTCCAGTGGCAACTGAAGTCAAATACTTCACAAGAGTCAACCGTTAAATGTCCAGGAATTTTGAGCACTGGTTGTTAAATGCAGCTGGCTGTTATGAAACATTCAAGTACACAAATTTTTGACTAAATAAACTGCAATAAAACAAAGTTAACAAGTACTGAAACTCATCACTTTCTAATTATTTTACTACAGTCTACTTTATCCTTGCTCTTGAAGTCATTTTTGTCTTTTGAATCTCTATGGTGGAATTACTATATAATGGTTTGTTACAGCATATCTTTTTGTGACTCTGCATTCAAAGACATCACATTGGTAGCTTGAATTTGGCCATGGTTGGCTATCTACATCATGGAAATAAACAAAAGCTACTTACTAGGGGGGACTTTTTTCCCCCTAAGGAACCAGTTATTAAACACCAGTACACCAGTAGCCCTTTCTGTTAAGTTCAGTTCAGTTCAGTTCAGTCGCTCAGTCATGTCCGACTCTTTGCGACCCCATGAATTGCAGCACGCCAGGCCTCCCTGTCCATCACCAACTTCCAGAGTTCACTCAAACTCACGCCCATCAAGTCAGTGATGCCATCCAGCCATCTCATCCTCTGTCATCCCCTTCTCCTCCTGCCCCCAATCCCTCCCAGCATCAGAACCCTTTCCAATGAGTCAACTGTTCACATGAGGTGGCCAAAGTACTGAAGTTTCAGCTTTAGCATCATTCCTTCCAAAGAACACCCAGAACTGATCTCCCTTAGAATGGACTGGTTGGAGATCTCCTTGCAGTCCAAGGGACTCTCAAGAGTCTTCTCCAACACCACAGTTCAAAAGCATCAATTCTTGGCACTCAGCTTTCTTCACAGTCCAACTCTCACATCCATACATGACCACAGGAAAAACCATAGCCTTGACTAGACGGACCTTTGTTGGCAAAGTAATGTCTCTGCTTTTGAATATGCTATCTAGGTTGGTCATAACTTTCCTTCCAAGGAGTAAGCATCTTTTAATTTCATGGCTGCAGTCACCATCTGCAGTGATTTTTGAGCCCAAAAAAATAAAGTCTGACACTGTTTCCACTGTTTCCCCATCTATTTCCCATGAAGTGATGGGACTGGATGCCATGATCTTCATTTTCTGAATGTTGAGCTTTAAGCCAACTTTTTCACTCTCCACTTTCACTTTCATCAAGAGGCTTTTGAGTTCCTCTTCACTTTCTGCCATGAGGGTGGTGTCATCTGCATATCTACTAGGGTATATAACCTCTGTTTAATACCATGATATAATGTATGAGGCATTATGCTGCATGTGGAGAGTACAAAATTGGATGAGTCATAGTAGAAAGAAGGAAGAGAAAAATCTCATCCACTGGAAATTAAAAGACTGTGGAGGGTGCTTCATTCCAGTTTGAAACATCACATCAAATAGACTATCCAGGTATAATTGTATGTATGGGAAATAAGACTTAAGACACCCAGGAAAAATATAATCTAGGCTTTGATATAGTAATTTCCTCAGCATCTCTTCATTTTTATTGTAGAGAACACAAAAGGAATCAACTCTATGGCAAGGTGGACCCATTTCAGGTACAGTGTTCCTTGACCCTGAATGAGTCCCACCTTGTATCTTTAGAATATATAGCTTTTTGACCAAGGGAAACATCATTCCTTATCTGGGCCACTTTTCTTTCAGAACCAGTTAACTAAGCATTAATCCAGACAGATGCTTTTTACAGTCAGGAAGATGAATCCTGTAAGGAACAGTAAAACCCACTGATATGGTTATTTCCCCATCAGATATCTTTCTAACAGAATGTCACACCAGCTTGATCAGTCTGGTCAGCCAGATTCATTCTCAATGTCCAGTGGAAATATATGTACAGAAAGGTAGAAAGCAAGAGAAGAAGAGTAAGGCAATCAAGACACATGGGTTTAGACCCAACTCTGCCATTTACTGACAAGTCATTTCCCCTTTCTGCACTCAGTGGCCCTGTTTATAAAATGAAGGAATTAGACTATCAACATTTTTTTTTCAAGTATAGACTTCATAAGCATCACCAATTGAGTTAATCAATATTCAGGTTCTCAGATCCCACCTGCAGATATGCCGCTCATAGCTCTTGGTCATGCCCAATAATTTGCATTTTAAGCCACCACCTGGGTTAATTCTCTTCCCAATGATCTGCTCTGTCACATCCATATCACTAGACTTAAGTGATCTTGATTCCTAAATCTGCTGCAGTCTTGAGGTTAAAGGCAATGTGTTAGTGAACAGTTTTTTGATTGTAAATAGCAATCTTAAATGTCACTTGAAATGTACATTTAAGAAAGACATATTTTTGCATTGTATTACCTGCTGGTTTACATCTTCTATTTGAGTCTTGCCTGTTATTTCCCCTAATTTGATAAAAGTCATTGGTAGCCTTTTATCTTTTTTATTTCTGATAGGCTTCAGTGTGTGTTTATGCTATCTGGGTGATGGAAAAATTTAACTGCTAGTTTAAGTGGCTAAGAAGAATTCCAATAATGCATTTCCCGAAAGGGGGAAAAAAAAAAATAAAGGTATCACCATGTGTTTGCTGGGAATGATTCTGAAAGCAATTGGAAAGTGACCAAAATCTGAATTATTGTATTATTGAATTCAAGTCAGTATTGCAGAAAACAGCAATACTGGACTGGCTTTTAGGCAGATAACTTATACTCCTTGTCCAACTGATGTTTATCTTGTAATAAGAAATGCAGTTTGAAAATACACAACTATGGGGTCTTAGAAGGATACAGTCTCTCGATCTTTGATACAACTACTTTCTACAGCAAAGCAAAAGATATTTTACTCCTGTCTTTCTCCTAATTGGTTAAGTGCTGTACACTTTTGTGATTTCCATCTGCCTGCCACCAGTTCATTCCTCTTCTGGTAATGGCAGCCTCGTTTTCCTTCTGGCAGTGCAGCTTCCTTCCTTCTCTGAGCACATGGGGTGGGGGTGGACTAGAGGGATGTGTGTGCTTCCAGGGTGAAAGGATATTCCTCTTGGCACAGTGATTGGTTCAGGGATGGGTATGAGGCAGTTTTGATGAGTAAGAATTAAGCTTCAGATTTTCCTTGAATAGGTGGAGAAGAGACCTCTTTTGCATTTTGCTAGATTTGAAGTTAGGCTGAATGTGAAGCTGGAGATGTTGACCACTATTTTCTCACTCCAGAGAATCTAAAATTGGAAGCAACCAGTGGAGAACAGAACCCCAAAATGAGTGAGAGAATGAAGAGCCAAGAACTTCAAGCTGTGTTTGAAGCTGTTAGGTCTATCCCCTGGATATATTCCCATGAGCTGATAATTTTCTATTTTTATTATGTGATATTGGTGTTTAATATATATATTAATTTTTATTTTATATTGGAGTATAGTTGATTAACAATATTGTGTTAGTTTCAGGTGTACAGCAAAGTGATTCAGTTATACACATATCTATTTTTTTTTTCAAATTTCTTTTCCCATTTAGGTTGTTGTTATTCAGTCACCAAGTCGTGTCTGACTCTTTGCAACCCCATGGCAACATTCTAGGCTTCCCTGTCCCTCCCATCTCCCATAGTTTGCCCAAGTTCGTGTCCATTGAATCAGTGATGCTATCCAACCATCTCATCCTCTGTTGCCCTCTTCTCCTTCTGCCTTCAATTTTCCCCAGCATCAGAGTCTTTGCTAGTGAGTTGGGTCTTCGCATCATGTGGCCAAAGTATTGGAACTTGACCTTCAGCATCAGTCCTTCCAATGAGTATTCAGAGTTGATGACTTTTTAAATTGACTGATTTGATCTTCCTGCTGTCCAAAGGACTCTCAAGAGTCTTCTCCAACACCACAGTTTGAGAGTATCAATTCTTTGGTGCTCTGCCTTCTTTATGGTCCAGCTCTCACAACCATACGTGACTACTGGAAAGACCATAGCCTGGATTATACGGACGTTTTTCAGCAAAGTGATGTTTTTGCTTTTTAACACACTGTCTAGGCTTGTCAGAGCTTTCATCTGCCAAGAAGCAATCATCTTCTAATTTCATGGCTGCAGTCACTATCCACAGTGATTTTGGAGCTCAAGAAGAGGAAATCTGTCACTGCTTCCACCTTTTCCTCTTCTATATGCTGTGAAGTGATGTGGCCGGAGGCCATGATCTTAGTTTAATACTTAGTTTTAAGCCAGATTTTCACTCTCCCCATTTAGGTTATTACAGAATATTGAGCAGAGTTCCCTGTGCTATACACTAGGTCCTTGTTGGTTAACTATTTTAAATATAGTAGTGTATATATATCAATCGCAAACTCCCAATTTATCCCTCCCCCCAACCTTTCCCCTTTGGTAACTATAAGCTTGTTTTTAAGTTTGTGAGTCTAAACCAGCTTTCTTTTGGTCATTTGAAACCAAACTAAACCGAACTGATTCACTAAACAATTGGCCAAAGTGTGATTTGCACATATAAGTTCTTTAAGATACATAGCTTTTAAGGTATACATTAAAAAAACAAACAAACAAACAAACCTTAATTCTCTCAAACTGTAACATAGTTATTAGAACATATAAGCATATATAAGAAAAGAAAGGCTATATAAGAAACTAGTAACAGTGTTTCCCTTGAAGAAAGAATTAGAATTAGGAGGGAGACTCGGTTTTCACTGTAGATTCTTTTGTACTATTTGTCTTTTTTAACTTTTATTTTGTATACATTGTACCTACTGAAAATCCCAATTACATGCTTCTGCAAAGTCATTTTCTTTGATAAGCAGTAGCATGTACATTGTTTATGTACCGAGTACATCTTTTCAGTTTACTACGTGTAGCACTAAGATTGTAGGGCTTCCCAGGTGGCTGCTGCTGCTGCTGCTGCTAAGTCACTTCAGTTGTGTCCGACTCTGTGCGACCCCAGAGATGACAGCCCATCAGGCTCCCCCGTCCCTGGGATTCTCCAGGCGAGAACACTGGAGTGGGTTGCCATTTCCTTCTCAATGCATGAAAGTGAAAAGAGAAAGTGAAGTCACTCAGTCATGTCCGACTCCTAGCGACCCCATGGACTGCAGCCTACCAGGCTCCTCCATCCACGGGATTTTCCAGGCAAGAGTACTGGAGTGGGGTGCCCTTGCCTTCTTCTCCCAGGTGGCACTAGTAGTAAAAAAAACAAACAAACAAAAAAAACCCTCTGTCAATGCAGGAGACTTAAGAGATGTGGGTTCAATCCCTGGATGAGAAGATCCTCTGGAGGAGGGTATGGCAACCCACTCCAGTAATTTTGCCTGGAGAATCCCATAGACAGAGGAGCCTGGCAGGTTACAGGCCATGGGGTTGCAAAGAGTCGGACACAACTGAACATATAGGGAATACATGCTAAAATGTATTTTTCCATTTGTTAAGATTCAGTTCAGTTCAGTCTCTCAGTCATGTCTGTCTTTGTTAAGATTCATTTCCCCCCAAATATGCTACAACAATGACGGCGACATAAACGTTTAAAAATCTTCAGATGCACCAAAGTACAGTCCATGCTCTCTTCATCCAGAAGTACTTGCTGAACCTTGTGCACAATGTGCCACCTCTCTCATTTCCATGAGTTTAATCTATCAAGATGCCATCTGTTCACTTCCTTTAATCCTCAGCTTGCCCATTTTGAAGATGAGACATCTCAAAGTAAATGCATCATCAAAACTGTGGACTTAGGGGCGGCTTATATGATTCTATTTCATTACTTTGTTTACCCTCAGGGACGGGTTATGCCATTTGATTCCATTGTCCTTACATCATCTTATTATTTGGTTTTTGGTGAACAGAGCTTATTGAAATGACTGAAGTGAACCTTCTGCTCAGAGGAACAGAAATACAATACTCAGAAATGAGACTGTGAAGATGAATATTAACTGGGTACGTTTTGATCCTCCTGTATTTTATTTTCTTTATCTTCATGGAATTATGTATCATGGTCAGAACCAAGTGGTCTTGAGAGGCTGCATCTGTGGCCAAGCTATTAATTTTCTGTCCCCTTCTCCTTCAGGTACTGACTACAATATTATTTGCACTTTTGATCTGGACAATAGAGTTGTAAAGACCCTTTTTGGATTCAAGGATCTAGGGGTACTTTGGCAATTGATACCCAGTGTTATAAATTTATTCCAAGGTAGTATAAAGTAAACTAAATAACATTTAGGATAAGACTATAATTAATCATAGCTACTATTATTTAGTAGCCTATGTCAGATATTTTACAACAAGTTTAATACTCATTTCTCTCAATATTCCTTTTAAGTAAGTATTGATATAATTATTATTCCCATTGTTCAGATGAGGAAAAAAAAATGAGGCGCATTAGCCCAAGTTGTATAAGTTGTTCAAACTACCCAAGGTTCCCCATGTTAAAAATGAGAATCCTGGGATTTGAACTGTGGTGGCCTGATCCCAGGCTTCTGAGGTGGTACTGGTGGTAAAGAGCCTGTCCACCAATGCAGGAGAGATAAGAGACACAGGTTCTATCCCTGAATCGGGAAGGTACCCTGGAGGAGGGCTTGGCAACCCTCTCCAGTATTTTTGCCTGGAGAATCTCATAGACAGAGGAGCCTGGCGGGCTATAGTCCATAGGGTTGCAAAGAGACATGACTGAAGAGACTTAGCACGCACACCCGGTCTGATCCTAGAACCCGTGACCCTCAAAGGGCTCAGCTTCTTTGAGAGGCAGATCATAGCTCAAACCAATAAATAAAGGTGAAAGTAGGCTCCAGGTAAAGGTAGATCAGAGAAAGGCATAATTAATTTTATCTGGAGAGACCAGAGAGGCTTCCTAGAAGAGGTGATATAGTAGGTGGGTTTTGAAAGGTGAATAGGTGTTTTATCAGGCAACCACCACACACTGCATGTGCCAAAAGCAAAGAAGCAATTTCACTCATTGACTTCTAAAATTTAATTTCAAACTATTATAGCATATATGTTCAAATCAGGGGATAAAATGCCAGAAGTAAAAGTCAATTTCAGCACTGAAACAACTTATATCTGCCTTCCTAAAAGAATGAACCCTCTTCAGTCCTTAGGGATGTGTTTAGATACAAGAAAGTACTTAAAATGGTTTGTAAAACTCAATATCACAGAGAAATGCTAGTTCTTATCATGTAACTTTATATGGCGTGTTGATTTTTCTACTGGCCTCAATTCTTTACCCTCTCTTGTAGCCTCAACTTTTGCCACGTGAATTTGCAATCCCTTTCACTAAAGAGACAGAGTCTACTTCCTCACCCTTGAACCTGGGCTGCCTTCGTTATTGCTTTATCCATAACGTTGTTAGCAGACATGACACAACTTTAAAAAAGCACTTGGAAAAGTGCTTTAAAAAGCTTTAAAAAGCACTTGGAAAAAAACATAAGACATGTTTTGAACAAAATGATGAGGGAAAAAAGAACTTGGGCATTTTTGCTTGAGCTAGGTCTTCTCACATCAGAAGACTACATCTAGGATTGTCTGGAGGACAAAAAAACATTTTGAGTGGAGCCCCTGGACCCTTTATTTCAAAGAAGGCTACCCTAAGCAGACCACAGCAAGCAACCCTAGACATGTGAGTGAGAGCAAGACCAACTCAGAGTAGCCAAGCCCAGCCTAACCAAGCATACCTGCAGACTGCAGAGCTAAATCAATGCTTATTACTATAGGCTGCACAGTTTTCCATTTAAATTTTCTGTATCTATAGATAGCTTGAAGGTTATAGTAGCTGACCTCAAAGTTACCCTAGGGGAAAACCACTATATATTCTACTACTGTCAAGGAAGTGATGTTGCTGTGTCAATTTCACCTGGCTATGAGCACCATTGTGACAGCTGACACTTGATAGAGTGTACAAGAACAAATCATAACAGCTTCAACATGGAACACTCCTGGAAGTCAGAGCCTTCTATTTATTTTATGCTCCAAATAAAAGCAGAAGAAACAGGTACATGATACATACTTTTTAGGTAAAAAACTGAACAGCAATCTAGCTTCTTTGACAAAAGTAGAAAATTTCATACTTATCCCTGGAGAACTGCAGGGTGAGCTACTGTAACCTATCACTTGTCAAGTAAAATTACAAACTAATGTTACACAGAAATAGCTAGCAGCTAATTTAAATGCTTTTGGGAACCAATAGGTAGAAGACATGTATATGTTATAACTCAGGGATTTTTCCATTAATCTTTAAGGAACTTTAAACCCAAAGTTATTGTTCAAAGAGCCTTTAAAGGGAGGAATTGAAACTATAATATTAGGAAAGTTTTTGAATGTCTTGTAGTCCAAATTTTTCAGACACCTTTGTATAGGGGCAGAGATGAGCCAACATTAATTTTAAGTAAATATTATTTCACTTGTTCCTAACTGTAGTGCTGCATATATGTTCAAAATAGAAATTATGAAAAATAAAATTAAAAGCAAGCAAGTAAAAAATGTTTCCATCGTTGAAACACAATCATTGTCAATAGTTGGTATTTTAAATGTATTTTAATCTTATTTTATCTTTTAGTAATAGTAGCACACTTTTAGGCTCAGTGCTGGAAATTTTAAGTTCATTTCTCCCTTTGATTGTCATGACCTGGTGAGTTGACATTACCTCCATTTTTTTTAGGTAAGAAAATTGAGAATATAGTGACAGGAATGTTGCTGACATATTAGCCCCCCTCTCTGCCCGCTGATACAGAAATTCAGCACTCCTCTTCAGGCATCCTCCAGTTAATTTTCCTTTATTACCCTTTAATTATGGAAAAGTCAAACACACACAAAAGTAGTGTGAGAAGTATCCATACATTCATCACCCAGCTTCAACAATTATCAATACTTATTAGTCTTGTTTCATTAACTGCAACCACTTTTTGCTCATGCCTTTGGGCTCCAGTTTTCCCTCTGGACTTCCGTATCTGTAGATCACTTGAGGTTAACTCAAGTTAATCTCAAGGTTAACTTCAAGGTTAATCTTAACCTCAAGGTTAATCTTCAAGGGCAAATCTGAGATAGTCCCATACTTTAAAAAAGAGAAGTAAGTTGACTCCGTGCATTTTGCCTACAGAAAGAAAATGTGTTTAGTGCCTATTATCGTGGGCTCAGCGCTAGTTACAGTGAATCATGAGGTCCCTGGGAGCTACCGGATGCTACAGAGTCTGCCACACACTGTCTTAAGTTTTATCATAAATGAGAAAACTGCTCTACATAGGGTCATTGTTTCTCTAGCTTCCAGAGAAAGCCTTCCAACTGTTAAACTGGACTGTCCTCCCTTCATTCCTACCCACCCAAAGTTGGCCTGGAATGCTTGGCTGTGCCACCATTTTTCACCCTGAAATGTCTGAGTGGTTAATATTCATGAGGGCATCTACCAGTGGAGTCTGTAGAGGCATATGGAAACAACAGCCTCTATTCTCAGCAAGTTTGCACCAAAGCGTCTGAGTCTATTTACTCACAATTTCCTGATGTTTTGACATTTCCTTGCTGATTTGCCTCATGAATGAACGCCTCATGACACATTTGCGATCAGAAGCGATATCCCAACAAGCCAAAGATTGGCTTCTCCTGTTGCCAGAGGCCATCTCATCTCATTTTTGCACAGAATACATGTTGCAAAGTCAAAAAAAAAAAAAAAAAGTGACAGTACTGAATGTCTCTTTCTGCCTCTTATGTCTTAGTCTCTGTAGATGGGACAGTAAGGCAAAGGGTCACACAGCTGTATAGTTGTTACTTTTGCATTACAACATGTGTTACTCCAGTCTCATGAAATAAGAAAGAAAACATTATCAACATCATATTTTTTTTTGTGATTTGAAAAGTAAAATATATTCTCTATCAAAACAATACAAAAAGAATAAAAAGTATAAAATCTGAAAAGCAAAACTACCTCTCTCATCTCACTTCTAGTCCTATTTGCTTAATACTCCCTCTTAAAAGTGATTGCTGCTCATTTGGTATGCAAATTTCTAGGCATTTTTCAATATTTTGATATATACCTCTTAACATATACATATATATATATCCACACACATACATAAATTGAAAAATATATATATACACATAGTGTAAAAGAAACATATATGAACACATCCACTCACATATGTATGTGGTTCTTTTTGCATACTGCATTAAATCTAAGATGCCACTGATTATGCAGTCTGTTGTATAGTATATACCACCATCAAGACTGTTCCCTGGCCAATAACAACTATAAGGCATTATCGATTATAAGACATCTTATAATAATGTCAAAATATAAAGAATGTACATTTTAAAATCAATGAAATATGTCAATTTTTTGCAATTAATTTTTTCAATTAATAGTACTACATGCAGGGCAGCAGAGAAGACACAGATGTAAAGAACAGACTTTTGGACTCAGTGGGAGAAGGTGAGGGTGGGATGATTTGAGAGAACAGCATTGAAACATGCACATTACCACATGTTAAATAGATGACCAGTACAAGTTCAATGCATGAAGCAAAGCAGACAAAGGTGGTACTCTGGGACAAGCCAGAGAGATAGGTTGGGGAGGGAGGTAGGAGGGGAGTTCAGGATGGGGGGACATATGTATATACCTGTGGCCAATTCATGTTGATGTATGGCAAAAACCATCACAATATTGTAAAATAATTATCCTCCAATTAAAATAAATGTACATGGTTAAAAATAGTATAGCACAGCTATAGTCTCATGTCTGGACAAATGGATCCACTTCTTTTTAAACTGTCGCATATCTCTTCCACAATTTATTGAACATTTAATGAACAGTTCTCATATAGTTTTAAATATTTAGACTGCTTCTAAGTTTACTATTAAAATAACACTGGATGGCTATATGTCAGCATAAACCTTTGTATACTTTTATGAAAATTTTATAGAATGTATTCCTAGTAACTGTTGGGTCAGAAGTTCCAAGCCAGTAAACTGTTTACAGTTACTAAATAGTATCTGGTGATCTGAATGCCCACTTTGCAGGGGAAAACACTGGTTCTGAGAAGCCAACTGCCTCATTCAGATTCACATGTTACTAAGACATGGACCATTTTGCCAATTGCTTTTGGATTAGGACAGGACTCTTTTCTACTGTGGTTTCATCTTTGACAGAATGTAAAATGATTAGTAAGTTTAATGAGAAGGCACTTCAGTCCTTGGAGAGAGGCATTCATTTTTTTCAAGGCTCTGAGCATGACATTTATGGGAATAGCTGTGTACTTGGGGGGCATTTAATAACCTGTGATGGCAAAGACACCTAAATTATTTGTACACAGGTCTGAGCAAACAGATTTAGCATTGATTGGCCTGGTTTAGTAGAAACTGTTTCTATTTTGTGGAAACAAAGGAAATGAAGGAGTTGGGGGTTTCTTGCTTCTGTGGGGTGGCATGATGATTTTTAAGTTGCACAGAATTGGACTGTCCAGATTTTGTGATCTATTCCAATTCTGTAGACCTTAAAAGAGATCCTCCTTAGCTTTTCACACTCCTTTCTTCACCCATCAGGAAAAATAACCACTGCAAACCTGGTCACATCAAACTAAGCAAATTTCTGCTGTAATTACACTCAGACAATGTTGAATGGAAATAAAAGTTTATTTGAAATCCTGTATAATTATTCTGGTTGATAGGCTACATTATGCAAATCTCCTAAAGTGGTGCTTCTCAAATGTTACTGAACATATGAATCCTTAGGGCTCTTATTAATTTTAGAATTTAGATCCTAATTTAGCAGATCTAGGGAAGGACTTACACTGGGTTTCTGGCCCAGCCTATGCTGCTGATCATAGACCTCACTTTTGAGGAACAAGTTCCTACATAAGCAGTCAGCATACTACAGCCAGTGGGCCAAATCTGGCCTCCTATCAGTTTTGTAAATAAAGTTTTATTGGCACAGAGCCATGCACATTTCCTTTTGTATCGTCTATGGCTGCATTCCCACTGCAGTGGTAGGGCCAAGTAGATAATGGAGACCTTACGACTTGCAAAGCCTGGAATATCTGTGCTCTGGTCCTTTACAGAAAACATTTGCTGCCCCTACTCTCTATGAGTTCTTGGATATTGAACACTTAGTCTTTAGGACAGAGTTTCCACATTCATCCAACATTCAATAAACATTTATCTAACAATAATTATGCACTAAACAATGTGCTGCTGCTGCTGCTAAGTCGCTTCAGTCGTGTCCGACTCTGTGCAACCCCATAGACGGCAGCCCACCAGGCTCCCCCGTCCCTGGGATTCTCCAGGCAAGAACACTGGAGTGGGTTGCCATTTCCTTCTCCAGTGCATGAAAGTGAAAAGTGAAAGTGAAGTCGCTCAGTTGTGTCCAACTCTTAGCAACCTCATGGACTGCAGCCCACCAGGCTCCTCCATCCACGGGATTCTCCAGGCAAGAACACTGGAGTGGGGTGCCATTGCCTTCTCCAAAACAATGTGCTAAAAGGGTTCAATCATGAAGATACCATCCCTATTCCCCATGGAGCTTATATTTATTTTCTCCCTCAATAGTTAAGTGACTACATTCTCTAAGGCTCAGTTTTCTAATCTGCAAAATGGGGTTAAAAATTCCTAATGCTTAGGGTTGCCATAAGGAGAGTAGTAGGTACAGTAAATAGTCAAAAAATGCAAATAGTCAAAAATATAGGTAAATAGTCAAAAAAAGGTTCTTATTGTATTGATTTGATTATTTTTCTTACTCTCCAGGTTTTTGGACAATGAACACCTCCGTTACACTGTGTGTGTGTGTGTGTGTGACTGTGTGTTTCCTTCCTGGCTATTCAGAAAGACAGGAGCTGAAAGTGACTTTTCCTTAAACTTTAAAAGAAAGGTTTATCAATTCCATCATAGCTTCTGACACTGAAACTTCTCTTTGATTCTGAAACCAAAGCAAGAACAGTGTTCTTGGCTCTCAGAAGGAGCCTTTCTGTGTTTCTCTAGCTGCTGAATCTGCCATCCATGAGGTGCTAATGGTGACATGACTCCTGGTGGGGAAGGGTAGAAAGGATGAGAGGAGAGCTGTGCTCTCTCAGCAAGAGTGACAGCCTTTGATGGGATTAGCTAACAACCCCCTATGGGAGAAACAGACAGCCTTTACACTCAACAGCTAAGTTGGATTTTTAATTCATTATTAATTTGATTTCAGAGAAAGACTGGACAACCCCCCACATTCTCTCTGGGTCAGTGGAGACCTGCACACATGTTTATGCTATTTTGTGTCTATGTTGAATCTTTAATGGATTATAAATTCGACGTAGATGGGAACAATGTATGCCTTAATTTTGTTTCCTAGGAAGCAGATCTCTAAACAAAGATTCCAGTGTTCATAGTTAATTTGGGAGGTGAGGAAACCAGTAGGGCAGCACGGAAAGAAGACGCGGGAGAGAAGGAAGGGACATCTTATGTTATCATGAGATAGGTAGCATCTAGCTACCACTAGAGAGCTCCTGGAGTTGAATCCTGCTATGGAACTCTGGAAAATGCTGTAGGAAATGTGCCTCAGAATTATCCCACTGACAGCTATGGGTGCCTGTGATTCCACCCACAATACACCAACTACTGTCACTTAGTCATTGGTTAAGGGCTCATGTAGGCATTAATTTTCTGGTATTTCAGACTAAATAGAAACCACAACTGTCTGCTGGAACCAAGCAGGGAGATGGTAAGATCTGAGGGTAGTCACAGGGGACTGAGAGCCTCTGGATGGCATAGCAGTTTCTACTTCCCACGCCTGCAGTGCGCACACACTCTAGGTGCTTATGAGCTGCTGACTGTTGTATTTTGCATGAATCTAGATGTATATAAACCAAACTGGAGGGCAGGAGGGGAGGAACAGGGCTCAAAGTGTTTGAGTGAATTGTGGGAAAGTGAATGACAAAGAATGCTTCATGCTATAAAAATTCTGAAGAGAAAGAATAAAGTTACCTTGATGTTGATGGGGTTCTGACATACTGCCCCGTCAACATCAAGGCACCCCGAAGACGGTGCCTTGGCATATGGAACGTTATGAGATGAAGTAGTTTGAGGAAATGGCAGCAGTAGGAAGGCCACTCTGACCTTTCCCCTCCTGAAGGAGGTCATAAAACACTTCATTGAGCTTCTTTATCTCTATAGACAAAGGGATGCTAAGAAGATTCATAACAGGCCTTGCTAAGTTTCTCCCAGCTTACTCCACTTAGTTCATACTCTCTGACCTGTTACATTTATCCACCACTGCTGTCTCTTAACCACACCTAGCATAAAAATTCTCAGGTTGACTGTTTCTTCAGGCTTCATTTCATTTGAAGGCTCCCATGTCCATGTGGTTCAGTTAGTTCAGTTGTTCATTCATGTCCAACTCTTTGCAACCCCATGGACTGCAGCACGCCAGGCTTCCCTGTCTATCAACTCCCAGAGCTTGCTCAAATTCAAGTCCACTGAGTCAGTGATGCCATCCAACCATCTCATCCTTTCTCATCTCCTTCTCCTCCTGTCTTCAATCTTCTTCCAGCACCAGGGTCTTTTCTAAAGAGTCAGTTCTTCGCATTAGGTGGCCAAAATATTGGAGCTTCAGCTTCAGTATCAGTCCTTCCAACCAATATTCAGGAGTGATTTCCTTTAGGATTGACTGGTTTGATCTCCTTGTAGTCCTCAAGAGTCGTATCCAGCACCACAGTTCAAAAGGATCAATTCTTCGGTGCTCAGCTTTCTTTATGGTCCAACTCTCACATCCATACATGACTACTGGAAAAACCATAGCTCTGACTAGATGGACCTTTGTCAGCAAAGTGATGTCTGTGCTTTTTAATATGCTGTCTAGGTTTATCATAGATTTTCTTTCAAGGAGTAAGCATCTTTTAATTTCATGGCTGCAGCCACCATCTCCAGTGATTTTGGAGCCCAAGAAATTAAAATATTTCCCTTTTTCCACTTCTTTCCCATGTATATGTGATGAAGTGATGGGACCAGATGCCATGATCTTAGTTCTCTGACAGTTGAGTTTTAAGCCAGCTTTTTCACTCTCCTCTTTCACCTTCATCAAGAGACTCTTTAGTTCCTCTTCACTTTCTGCCATAAGGATGGTGTCATCTGCATATCTGAGGTTATTATTATCTCTCCTGTCAATATTGATTCCAGCTTGTGATTCATCCAGCCTGGCATTTCACATGATGTACTCTGCATATAAGTAAAATAAACAGGGTGACAATATACAGCCTTGATGCACTCTTTTCCCAATTTGGAACCAGTCTGTTGTTCCATATCCAGTTCTAACTGTTGCTTATTGACCTGCATACAGGTTTCTCAGGAGGCAGGTAAGGTGGTCTGCTATTGCCATCTCTTGAAGAATTTTTCACAGTTTATTGTGATCCACAATCAAAGGCTCTAGCGTAGTCAATGAAGCAGATGTTTTTCTATAATTCTCTTGCTTTTCGATGAACCAACGGATGTTGGCAATTTGATCTCTGATTCCTTTGCCTTTTCTAAAACCAGCTTGAACATCTGGGAGTTCTTGGTTTATGTATTGTTGAAGCCTAGCTTGGAGGCTTTTGAGCATGACTTTGTAACGTGTTAGATGACTGCAATTGTACAGTAGTTTGAACATTGTTTGGCATTGCCATTCTTTGGGATTGGAATGAAAACTGACCTTTTCCAGTCCTGTGGCCACTGCTGAATTTTACAAATTGTTGGAAAACAAATTTGTTTTCCTTCTTGTCCTGTTATGAAGTGTCTAAGTGAATGCTCTGTGTTGAAACACCATGTCTGTCCCAGATCATAAAAACCCACTTCAGTTTTCCTTTGCCAGAAGTTTGGAGTAGCTAGGAGACTGTATTAATAAATATTTTGGGTTCTTGGGTTCTGTGGAGTTGTGTACATAGTCTCATATCATAGGTTGTCCTGTTTCTAATGTGTTTCCTTGTCTCCTATTTTTTGGAAGAGTTTGTGATGAATTATTTCCAATTCTTTAAAAGTTTAGAGGACTCCACCAGTAAAGCCATCTTGGCCTGAGCTGCTTTTTTGAGGAATTTTAAAAATTACTAGTTCAATCTCTTTACTTATTATATGTCTGTTAAAATTTTCCATTTCTTTTTGAACCAGTCTTTTTCAGTAGTTTTTATCTTTCTAGGAATCTGTCCATTTCACCTACATTATCTGATTTGTTGGCAGATAGCTTTTTTTTTAATACTAATTTGTTACAATTCTTTTTATTTCTGTAAATATATCTTCTCTTCCATTTTGGATTTTCATAATTTGAATTATTTTTCTTGGTCAATTCTCACGGTTAGCTTATAAAGAATAGGATATCTGGTGCTAAACTAATCTAGGTCCAGATTCTATTTCTATTACTATGTGATCACCATCTCCCAACAAATCTCAGGTTTTAATCTATAAAATGGAGATAATTCAAAACATTCATTCTTTTCATAAATACACATGGAACATCTATAACGTGCCAGGCACTGTTTATAGCTGTGGAGCACAGCAGTGTAAGAAACAAAAATCCTTTCCCACATGGAACTCACACTTCTTTTATGAAGTTTAAATATGATAATATTGTAGAGCTACTGGCATATAGTACATGCCCAGTGAATGATGGCTATTGTAACTGTATCTCTTCCTCTTTGGTATTGTCCAATACCCCATCAGGCTCTGTAGGGAAAGGCTGTAGATACTTTCTAGTATTCAAGAAAGGATGGCTTGTGATACTTTCTTGCATCCTTTCTCTCTCACACCTCATCATAATCAATGCTGCTCAAACACAAACACTGCAGCAGCAATTTCCTTTTATGTCTAACTTCTAATTATCTATAAACACACACTATTATGAAACAGTTCTCTTCTTTTGATATATGATATCAAACATTTAGCTAGTCAAAACACTACTTGACTACCCTGTCTGTTGCATTGAAACTCAAGAAGCTCAGAGCTGTGGTAGAATCTTCTACATACACATTAATTTGCATAGTTTTCCCATACATTTTTCTTTTCCCTTCCCTCACTCAAGCAGGTAGCAAGGCTTGCTGTCTTGCCTCTGGGAAGGCTAGCAGCAAATAAGAAAGTGGACAGGGCAGTTATATTTATGAGGTTCTAATCTCAAAAGTTTTATCCACTGAAGAGATGATGCTAGACTTCTTTCTGGCAGGGAGAGAAGAGGGAGCGGAGCCACTATTGAAAACAAGAATAGAAAGGAAGAAAATTTTACTTTGGATTAAAAAAGTGATTTTTGAATACAGAGCTCTGTGTGTGTGTGTGTGTCTGCCCTAAGCAGTAGAGATTTGAGCTATCCCTGGAAGCAGCCTTGGAGGATGTCCAGACTGCCAGGAGGACTGAGTGCTTGGGGTCACTGGAGACACCAGAATCCCCAGTTTTCTCAAAGACCCCAGGCCCCAAGCATGACTCTGAAGAAGACATGCCATCAGAACTGGAGGGATGGTGTGGGCTGGAGGCACTGTGGACTCTCAGTAGTAACTAGTACAGGTTCAAGTTCATGATTGAGCACCCTTCTTCAAGCTGTGATGCTTCATAGCCTCTGGGACATCCATCATCTTTAGGAAGAAGACTGTCTAATAGCTTATCCTCCATTGGTTAGCCAGGAGTTGTGGCCCCTGAATTAGAACCAAGCAGATTTAAGGAAGATAAAGAAACAGAAGGACTTTTTTTTGTTTGTTTTGGTTTTGTTGTTTGTTTTGCTTTGTGGTTTCTCTTTCTCTTTTTGGGGGCACAGCTATGCTTATGGACTGGAAATCATACTTGCTGCCTACATTAGCCACAGGACAAGAACTAGTGAAAACTAAGGACCTCTGTAGGCTTCCCTGGTGGTCCAGTGGCTAAGACTTGGTGCTTCCAATGCAGAGGCCCAGGTTCAATCCCTGTTCAGGGAATTAGATCCCATGTGCTGCATGGATGGGATGTTGGATGATCTTACATGCCACAACTGAGGATCTCTGGCTCATTCCTCTTCTGAGAGTCCACATTCCTATTCTGAGAGTCCAGAGCTGGGAAGTATGGGAAATTCTCCAACTGTTTGATTCTTTGCTCCTGTTCTTTTCTGAGTCAGTTGGCTTTGATAAATACAGACTGACTCAAACTGAGAAAGGGACAGATAAACCTAGCACAAACCATGATTCACACACAACCCTGAACAAAACAGTAGCTGAGCTCATCAGAGAGTGACAAGGCAATGAGGGGCACATTTACTGTAACACACAGCTGGGACATTCAGAACTCAAGAGCATTTCAAGTCTACCTTCTGATTTGGTCCAGCACAGACTAGGGCTCATGGAGGGCAGGGACTGTCTTTTACTGGCTCCCACTGTGGCTCACACAGGGACTAGCATAGAGCAGGCACTTCATACTTGTTAACTAATTAAAACATCTCACTGTTGAGAGTCTACTATGTTCCAGAAATTGCCCCTGGCATTGGGGAAAATATTATTGCATTTAATTCTTAATGCAACCCTGTGAGGTGAATTGTGCTCAAAATCTCGATTTTAATAAGTGGCAAGATTCTAGTTCTGGTTGGAATCTTTTTAATTTTTACTGTATATTGGAGTATAGATGATTAACAATGATATGTTAGTTACAAGCGTATAGCAAAGTGATTCAGTTATACCCATATAAGTATCCAAAATACGTAAAGAAAAATGGGTACCTGGTATTTGAGTCCCTTGATAAATGGTAGTTGTCATAAATTAATCATTTGGGTTTTACTTTTCAGTATTAGGGAATCAACAAGGAAGAGCTTTCATTCTACCCTTAATTATCCTTTCAATCATCCATCCAGTGAAAAAATGTATCCTGAGTTTTACATGCCATATATTTGTCTGTCATAACTACTTTGCCAATCAGTAGGAAATTTATAGAAATCAGTAGAGTAAGAAAAACAATATTCAAGTTCTAAAAATCTCTGTTTCATGAGTTGCTTGCTATGACTTCCTGGGTTGGTGAAAAGTTTTTAAGATTTAGAATTATAAAACTAGGTTAAAATGTTGCATTAATCAAATCCTAGATTACTAGCAAGTTTTGCTTTGGGCAAATTAGTTATTCTCTCTGAGTCTCAATATTCTCATCTGTACAATGGGAAAAATATCCATGTGTTGAATTTATCAAGTAATACATAGTATAGCAATTTGGAAACAAAACCTAAACATGTGTAACTATATAAACATTGTTGTTATCTACTAGAAGAGATTTAAATCTACATATTCACACATAGTAGACTTAATATGGGAAAAAATGGATTTGGTCAGGGGGAAGAATGTTGTTACTTTGGAATTTGATAAAATTTGATAAAGGTTGATAAACCTTAGAAATGTTTTGCTACATCTGAGGATATACAGAAAGAGACTGGGGTAAGAAGGCCATATACAGTTGTGCACTTCTGGGCTGCACAAAATCACCTGGCTTGGGAGAAAGAGTGGGTGGGCTAAAATACAAGTTACATTTATGGTGTGGAGGGTCTATATTAGCCTAAAGGAAAAGGTGCCTTTTTCCTTTTTGTAACATTTCAATCAGAGAGGGCTCCCATTGTCATTCACACACCTCTGGGAGACTTTTTTTTTTTTTTTTTTTTGTAATTTGCTCAACCTATTCCCTGAAATCAAATCCTGTGATAAGGACTTAGAAACAAATAGTTTATTTGGGAAGACATACCAGAAAGCACAGTAAGAAAGAAACAGTGACATAGGGAGGTAAAAAGCCAATAAAGTTTACCTAATTAAGTTGCTTTGCAGTGTTGGCACCTAGAGTTCAATTTCAGTGAGGACTCTAAGGAAGATCTGGACAAGTTGTCAATCAAATAAAAGGAGACTGGAGGAGTTCGGACTTCTACCCTATTCTGGTTGAGGATTGCACCTCAGACACTAACTTCCCCACATATTGGGGCCATTTCTACTTCTGGGGCAGAAAAGTGGATTGACTTCTCCAGAAGTGCCCTTAAGGTGAGATGTTGGCAATATACATGGAACTGTCCACACAGAGGTTCTGAAGTTAGGTGTAGTTAGGGGATGTGTGGCAGGGCACAGCTGTAGGCTGGAAGTTTTTCCCAAAGTTCTCTAGCAGAAGTGGGTTTGAGGAAGAAACATGCTCAAGAGAGGTCCTCAAACTTTACCCAGACTGGCCAAGAGCTGATCTTGTTCAGCTCTAATTTTCATTCCATTTTCCTTCCCTCAGTCTCCTTATGCCCATGAATCACACAGAGCCTAGAGTCAAATCCTGCCCATCTTCCCTTAAATAGCTGTTTGGGCAGTCAGGCATATGACTGGATACAGAGGACATTTAAAATGATAACTTGGCTATTCACAGATGAATGTAATGTAGACTGGCTGATTCATCAAGTCACTAAGTACCACAGCAAAACAAATCTACCAGCGATTATAGTCTCCAAGGGCTCTAAAGCATTTCTCTATTTCTCTCCTTCCCTATTTTATTTCATTAACATATATTAATGGGAGTGATTATTATCTAAACAAGCATAATCATTTCTAATTAATTGAGATGTTTGTTCATTCAAAAATATAGGCACTTATTGAGTGCCTACCGGAGAAGGCAGTGGCATCCCACTTCAGTACTCTTGCCTGGAAAATCCCATGGATGGAGAAGCCTGGAAGGCTGTAGTCCATGGGTTCACTGAGGGTCAGACACGACTGAGCGGCTTCCCTTTCACTTTCCACTTTCATGCATTGGAGAAGGAAATGGCAACCCATTCCAGTGTTCTTGCCTGGAGAATCCCAGGGAAGGGGGAGCCTGGTGGGCTGCCATCTATGGGGTCGCACAGAGTCGGACACGACTGAAGTGACTTAGCAGCAGTAGCAGTGAGTGCCTACCCCATGCCAAGCTCTAGGCAAGGCACTGAAAATATAGGAGTGAACGAATTTCATGATTTCTGCCTTCATGGAGTTTACATTCTAGTGGAATAAACACAGCATGAGAGGAATATATTGAAGGAAACAAACAGGATGATGGGATACAGAGCTCCTGGGAGGGTCCTACTTTAGATCAATCGGTCAGGGCAGGCCACTTCAGAGTGGTTAACTGACCTGAGACATGAAGGACAAGAACGATCTTCTTAATTAAGCATGCAGAAATACAAATTAAAAGGCCTTAAGTAGGAAGGAGGATCTGAAAGGCGTCAACGTGGTTTTAGAGAGTTTAGAACAGTGGTTAATTGGGTGGGTTCTGGAGCCAGAATTAACCACTTATAGCTCTGTGGCCTTGGGCACATCACTTAACCTTCTTGGTGCCTTAGTTTCTTCATCTATAAAATGGGATAATTTAACTACTACCTCATAATCATGTTATAAAGATTAAATAAAACATTGTATGTTAAGTGCTTATCACCATATCTGAACATAAGAGCTCTACAGATATCACTGAGTTGATCATACTTCCCTTTCCCTCCAAAATTCAGCTCTGACAATGGCTGAGCATTCTAAGACTAGTCAAACTTTTAGGTGTGGTTTGATCTATAAACTTAAAATGGACTCTGTTTCTTTTTCATTAATTCTCTTAGTTATACCCTCCAGGTGAATCTGCTTTTTCATCTGACTGGCTTCCAACAGGATGACAAAGCTGATGGCATCAGCCATAAGCCTTCTTCTGCACATCCCTGCAGGAGTTCTAGGACTCACACAGACACTGTTCCGTCTAGAGAAAAAAAGCACATTCAAGAACAATTTTTACTGAGATTCTGAGAGTCAATCTAATTGGGTTGGCATAGGTCACATGCCTATTCTGAACCAATCCACTGCAACTAAAAAGTGGGGCGCACTTGGCTTTGCTTAGGCCATGTGCTACTAGAGTTGGGAATGCAGTTAGATATTGAAAGATCTTGTGGCTCTCCAGTGAAAATTGAGAGCTAATGGAAAAGAGGAAAAGGAAATGATGCTGGGTAGATACAGCAGTATGTCCAGGCATTTTATCCTTTATTAAACTCATCCTAATTAGATAAAAGAACATTGGGTTGGGGTAAGTTAAGAGATCTATGTCATAACTGTGATCTTCTCATCACATCATCTCATCTAAGACTAGCATAATCAACTGACCCATAAAATAATTTTCCTCCTCTTAAATTTATTTGTTCAACAAATTTCCTAAACTTCTATTATGGGCAAGACATTGACACAGTGGAAATAAGCAGAACCATCCCTGTCCTCATCAGGCTAATTCTCTAGTCTAGTGGGATTTAAATATGAATTTTATTGCTTTATTGAACAGATGTTCTTAACATTCAGATCAGATCAGTCGCTCAGTCGTGTCCGACTCTTTGCGACACCATGAACTGCAGCACACCAGGCCACCCTGTCCATCACCAATTCCCGGAGTTCACTGAGACTCATGTCCATAGAGTCAGCGAAGCCATCCAGCCATCTCATCCTCTGTCCTCCCCTTCTCCTCCTGTCCCCAATCCCTCCCAGCATCAGAATCTTTTCCAATCTGTCAACTCTTCGCATGAGGTGGCCAAAGTACTGGAGTTTCAGCTTTAGCATCATTCCTTCCAAAGAAATCCCGGGGCTGATCTCCTTCAGAACGGACTGGTTGGATCTCCTTGCAGTCCAAGGGACTCTCAAGAATCTTCTCCAACACCACAGTTCAAAAGCATCAATTCTTTGGCGCTCAGCCTTCTTCACAGTCCAACTCTCACATCCATACATGACCACAGGAAAATCTATAGCCTTGACTAGACGAAACTTTGTTGGCAAAGTAATGTCTCTGCTTTTGAATATGCTATCTAGGTTGGTCATAACTTTCCTTCCAAGGAGTAAGCGTCTTTTAATTTCATGGCTGCAGTCACCATCTGCAGTGATTTTGGAGCCCAGAAAAATAAAGTCTGACACTGTTTCCACTGTTTCCCCATCTATTTCCCATGAAGTGATGGGACCGGATGCCATGATCTTCATTTTCTGAATGTTGAGCTTTAAGCCAACTTTTTCACTCTCCACTTTCACTTTCATCAAGAGGCTTTTGAGTTCCTCTTCACTTTCTGCCATAAGGGTGGTGTCATCTGCATATCTGAGGTTATTGATATTTCTCCCGGAAATCTTGATTCCAGCTTGTGTTTCTTCCAGTCCAGCGTTTCTCATGATGCACTCTGCATATAAGTTAAATAAACAGGGTGACAATATACAGCCTTGACGAACTCCTTTTCCTATTTGGAACCAGTCTGTTGTTCCATGTCCAGTTCTAACTGTTGCTTCCTGACCTGCATACAAATTTCTCAAGAGGCAGGTCAGGTGGTCTGGTATTCCCATCTCTTTCAGAATTTTCCACAGTTTATTGTGATCCACACAGTCAAAGGCTTTGGCATAGTCAATAAAGCAGAAATAGATGTTTTTTTGGAACTCTCTTGCTTTTTCGATGATCCAGTGGATGTTGGCAATTTGATCTCTGGTTCCTCTGCCTTTTCTAAAACCAGCTTGAACAGCAGGAGGTTCACGGTTCACATATTGCTGAAGCCTGGCTTGGGGAATTTTGAGCATTACTTCACTAGCGTGTGAGATGAGTGCAATTGTGCGGTAGTTTGAGCATTCTTTGGCATTGCCTTTCTTTGGGATTGGAATGAAAACTGACCTTTTCCAGTCCTGTGGCCACTGCTGAGTTTTCCAAATTTGCTGGCATATTGAGCGCAGCACTTTCACAGCATCATCTTTCAGGATTTGAAATAGCTCAACTGGAATTCCATCACCTCCACTAGCTTTGTTCTTAACATTAAGGTGTAATAAAATATGGTGGAATCTGTTTATTTTACTCTTGTATCTGATTCCTGTATTTTATCACGAGGGCAGAAACTAAACTATCGGGACTGTAAAAGTTAATAAAACAGCTTTGTTATAAAATCTTTATTGTTTTCTTGTAAATTTCTCAATCCATGAGAATTTGGATCCTCTAGAAACTGTTCTGTCAAGATTTAATTTGAATCTGTTTTATTAACTACCAGTGTCTATAAGCATCTGCATCTGTTACAAAAATAGTTAGGGCATAAAAGTAGAAATAATAACACAAGGAAATACAATTTATTTCTTGAAAAAGATTAAAAAGTACAGTAAAGATTTACCAACTCCCTTGGGGGAAGTGTTTGATTTAATAAGGAATCATTCTAATTAACCAGCAAAATTCAGTCCTAAAAAATAAAATATGTAATTCACAGTTTGAAACTCAAACTTTAATTTCTCTAGTTTTGTTTCAAAGCTAACTTTCATAGTTAGAGATATTTGCTGGTTTTGTTTTATAAAAATATTCTTTTTTTCCTGTTGAAATGTATTGCTCCTTTTAAGAGCTGAGAATGGTAGTTCATTTTGCCATGAGTTCTCAATACAGAGGTTGCTCCTGTCAGTAGAAAGGGGCCAACCAATTACAATGATGAAAAGGATGAAACATTTCCTTTGGCCATGGTTACAATTTTGAGGGGAGATTGATGAATTTCTTCTCCTGATTAGTACAAGTGACAAACCACATCCAGCCGATTTTCCCTTTGGTTTGTACCTCTTCTTCATTCCCTCTGCCGTTTATTGGGCCATTGAATAACCAACCACAGTGTCACAGACTACTTCTGAAACTGATGAGCATAAAGCCATGTGTAAGGCGGAAAGGAACCCATCTGGTAAAGTGAAAAGAGATAAAGAAGAGTAAGTGTTTAAAAGCAAAAGTTCTTATTAAAATTCTCATGTGTAGAGTGGATAAACAAGCAGGCCCTACTGTATGGCACAGGGAACTATATTCAATATCCTATGATAAAACATAATGGGAAAGAATATGAAAAGCAATGTGTGTGTACACATACACATACACACACACACACAAAACTGAATCAATTCTCTGTATGCTAGAAACATAAATCAGTTCAGCTTAGTTCAATCGCTCAGTCATGTCCGACTCTGCAACCCCATGGACTGCAGCACACTAGGCTTCCCTATCTATCACCAACTCCCGGAGCTTACTCAAACTAATGTCCGTTGAGTCAGTGATGCCATCCAACCATCTCATCCTCTGTCATCCCCTTCTCCTCCTGCCTTCAATCTTTCCCAGCATCAGGGTGTTTTCTAATGAGTCAGCTCTTCGCATCAGGCAGCCAAAGTATTGGAGTTTCAGCTTCATCATCAGTCCTTCCAATGAATATTCAGGACTGATTTCCTTTAGGATAGACTGGTTGGATCTCCTTGCTGTCCAAGGGACTCTCAAGAGTCTTCTCTAACACCACAGTTCAAAAGCATCAATTCTTCGTTGCTGAGCTTTCTTAAGAGTCCAACTCTCAGATCCACACATGACTACTGGAAAAAACATAGATTTGACTAGATGGACCTTTGTTGGCAAAGTAGTATCTCTGCTTTTTAATATGCTGTCTAGGTTGGTCATAGATTTTCTTACAAGGAGCAAGCATCTTTTAATTTCATGGATGCAGTCACCATCTGCAATGATCTGGGAGCCCAGAAAAATAAAGTCTGCCACTGTTTGCATTGTTTCCCCATCTATTTGCTGTGAAGTGATGGGACTGGATGCCATGATCTTAGTTTTCTAAATGCTAAGTTTTAAGCCGACTTTTTCACTCTCCTCTTTCACTTTCATCAAGAGACTCTTTAATTCTTCACTTTCTCCCATAAGGGTGGTGTCATCTGCATATCAGAGGTTATTGATATTTCTCCCAGCAATCTTGATTCCAGCTTGTGCTTCTTCCAGCCCAGCATTTCTCATGATGTACTCTGCATATAACTTAAATAATCAGGGTGACAATATACAGCCTTGACGAACTCCTTTTCCTATTTGGAAACCATCTTTTGTTCCATGTCCAGTTCTAACTGTTGCTTCTTGACCTGCATACAGATTGCTCAGGAGGCAGGTCAGGTGGTCTGCTATTCCCATCTCTTGAAGAATTTTCCACAGTTTATTGTGATCCACACAGTCAAAGGCTTTAGCATAGTCAATAAAGCAGAAGTAGATGTTTTTCTGAAACTCTCTTGCTTTTTCAATGATCCAACAGATGTTGGCAATTTGATCTCTGGTTCCTCTGCCTTTTCTAAATCCAGCGGGAACACATGGAAGTTCATGATTCACATACTGTTGAAGCCTGGCTTGGAGAATTTTCAGCATTACTTTGCTAGTGTGTGAGATGAGTGCAATTGTGCAGTAGTTTGAGCATTCTTTAGCATTGTTTTCTTTAGGATTGGAATGAAAAAGGGACATTTTCCAGTCCTGTGGCCACTGCTGAGTTTTCCAAATTTGCTGGCATATTGAGTGCAACACTTTATCAGCATCATCTTTTAGGATTTGAAATAACTCAACTGGAATTCCATCATCTCCACTAGCTTTGTTCATAGTGATGCTTCCTAAGGCCCACTTGACTTCGCATTCTAGGATATCTGGCTCTAGGTGAGTGGTCACACCATCGTGATTATCTGGGTCATGAAGATCTTTTTTGTACAGTTCTTCTGTGTATTCTTGGCACCTCTTCTTAATATCTTCTGTTTCTGTTAGGTCCATACCATTTCTGTCCTTTATTGTGCCCATCATTGCATAAAATGTTCCCTTGGTATCTCTAATTTTCTTGAAGGGATCGCTAGTCTTTCCCATTCTATTATTTTCCTCTATTTCTTTGCATTGATCACTGAGGAAAGCTTTCTTATTTCTCCTTGCTATTCTTTGGAAGTCTGCATTGAAATGTGTATATCTTTCCTTTTCTTCTTTGCCTTTCACTTCTCTTCTTTTCACAGCTATTTTAAGGCCTCCTCAAACAACCATTTTGCCTTTTTGCATTTATTTTTCTTGGGGATGGTCTTGATCACTGCCTCCTATACAATGTCATGAACCTCCGTCCATAGTTCTTCAGGCACTCTGCCTATCATATCTAATCCCTTGAATCTATTTGTCACTTTCACTGTATAATTGTTTGATTTATGTCATACCTGAATGGTCTAGGGGTTTTCCCTACTTTCTGCAATTTCAGTCTGAATTTGGCAATAAGGAGTTCATGAACTGAGTCACAGTCAGCTCCCGGTCTTATTTTTGCTTACTGTATAGAGTTTCTCCATCTTTGAATGCAAAGAATATAATCAGTCTGATTTCAGTGTTGATCACCTGGTGATGTCCATGTGTAGAGTCTTGTCTTGTGTTGTTGCAAGAGGGTGTTTGCTATGACCAGTGCATTCTGTTGGCAAAGCTCTGTTAGCCTTTGATCTGCTTCGTTTTGTACTCCAAGGCCAAATTTGCCTGTTACTCCAGGTATCTCTTGACTTCCTACTTTTGCATTCCTGTCTGCTATAATGAAAAAGGCATCTTTTTTGGGTGTTAGTTCTAGAAGGTCTTGTAGGTCTTCATAGAACTGTTCATCTTCAGCTTCTTCAGCATTACTGTCAGGACATAGACTTGGATTGTTGTGATATAGATTGGTTTGCCTGGGAAATGGACAGAGATCCTTCTTTTTTGAATTTGCATCCAAGTACTGCATTTCAGACTCTTTTGTTTACTATGAGGGCTACTCCGTTTCTTCTAAGGGATTCTTGCCCACAGTAGTAGATATAATGGTCATCTGAGTTAAATTCACCCATTCTAGTCCATTTTAGTTCACTGATTCCTAAAATTTTGATGTTCACTCTTGCCATCTCCTGTTTGGCCACTTCCAATTTGCCTTGATTCACGGACCTAACATTTCAGGTTCCTACACAATATTGCTCTTTACAGCATCAGACTTTACTTCTGTTACCAGTCACATCTACTGCTGGGTGTTGTTTTTGCTTTGGCTCAGTCTCTTCATTCTTTCTGGAGTTATTTCTTCACCAATCTCCTGTAGCATATTATTCACCTACCTACCTGGGGAGTTCATCTTTCAGTGTCGTATCTTTTTGCCTTTTCATGCTGTTCATGGTGTTCTCAAGGCAAGAATACTTAAGTGGTTTACCATTCCTTTCACCACTGGACCACGTTTTGTCAGAACTCTCCACCATGACCCATCCATCTTGGGTGGACCTACACGGCATGGCTCATAGTTTCTTTGAGTTAGACAAGGCTGTGGTCCATGTGATCAGTTTGGTTAATTTTCTGTGATTGTGGTTTTCATTCTGTCTGCCCTCTGATGGATAAGGATAAGAGGCTTATGGAAGCTTCCTGATGGGAGAGACTGACTGAGGGGGAAAACTAGGTCTTGTTCTAATGGGTGGGGCCATGCTCAGTAAATCTTTAATCCAATTCCCTGTTGATGGGCAGGGCTCAAGTATACTTCAAAAAAGTTTTTCCCATGAGGCTCTAAATTGAAGTGTTTTTCCAGATGAGTCCTGCCAAGGTTCACGGGCCAATCCCAAGGCCTAGTTGACTTAGCTGAGGAGGGCCCAGGAGGCATGAAGCAGCCCTGCATGAACTGGTGTAGGATTCAATCCTCGTTTTCTTGGATTCTGACAGTATATTAATATAGCATTAAAGGAGGCAGAGTGGAATGGTAATAGTTATTGAATCCATATGGATAATAATAGTGAATGTATAAATTCCTTACTGTGAGCCAGGCACTGTTCCTTCCAACTTATAAACATGAGTATTTGACACAAGCTTATGAGATAAGTTTTATTACGGAGTCTACTTTCTAGTGAGACATGCAGGCATGAACAAATTAGACATGTAGAACTTGAACAAGGTCATGCTGCTAGTACTGAACTCAAACCCAGACGGTCTGAGTCTAGATCTAACTTAACACTGTGCTCTGTGATAAGTGCTTGTGTTCCTGGAGAAAACATGACATGTGTTCCCTGCCCTCATAGAGCTTAGAGTATTTTTGTAGATTATACACTTTAAACACACTGAGAGCTACTGTTTGCTGTATATTCATGTTGTGCAAGACATTCTGGGAAGCACAGATAATCTCATGTTATTCCTTACAAACAAAGGGGGGAGGCAAATCTATCACAAATGGTACAGATAAGATGTGAAGAATAATAGCATAAAACTAAGGACCTTGACCTACTTCAGGTACATGAAGAACATCCAGGAACTTCTTGTCTAAGAGAGAAAAATTGTAGCTGACACCTGAGGCTGCCTGAGAGTTAGACAGCAAAAGAGTGTGTTTGTCTGCATGTGTTTTTGGTGAATACTAGTGAGAATAATGGAGAATATTGTAGACAAGCAGAACCTAGAGATGCTGCACTCAATTTCTATATATGTGGTTGGTAAATTTTCAAGGCTACTTTAAGTTCCAGCATTCTGTTTTGGGGACTTCCCAAGTACTACAGTGGTAAAGAATCTGCCTGCCAATGCAGGAGATGCAAAAGATGTGGGTTCAATCCCTGGGTTGGGAAGATCTCCTGGAGAAGAAAATGGCAAACTTTTCTAGTATTCTTGCCTAGGAAATCCCATGGACAGAGGAGCCTGGTGGGATACAGTCCAGGGGATTGCAACAGCTTCAAAAACAATGCAGCACAGCACACACACATTCTGTCTGAATTATCAGCTCCACCATCACTTCCTTAGGAAAACCATCTGTGACTCTCCCAATCAAGTCAGTCCACCCTTTTGATATACTCTCACAGCCTGCCTGCCTACTACACTCAGCCATTAACATTACATTTAAATTTATTTGTGTGATTCTTTGATTAATATCTGTCTCTCATCAGATTATACGATCCAATAGGGGAAAGGTCAAGTTTGTATTTGATCAGCATTATATTACTTGCATTCAAAATGCATTGAATACATGAATCAAAATATTTCAGACATATTTTTGTTAGCTTAAATTGATCAATATGTTAGCTTAAAATGGTCACATTTATTCCTGAAAGCATATACCCCCCAGATGAAATAAATATAAATTTTAGACTATGAATTAATTATAATTTAATAACAGGGCATACAAAGTTGGCCTCACCTGCCTTTTTAGTAATGCCTTTTACACACAATCTATATTCATGCTATTTTCTAAGAAACATACATTATGCAAAGGCACACTGACAGGTGGATGGATGAGTTAGTAAAATATGCAATCAAAAAGTTTCTCTATACTTTAAAGAAAAATGGGTAACTGTATTTTAAGAAATAAATTCTTCTCCAATTTTTATAGGTAGTGAATCAGATACATTATTTATAATTAGTGTCTTTTGCTTTCTTTCCTGCATGGTTTTCCTTTTTCTGAACTTTTTTTAATCTAGAGGATATCATGAAGTAATAGATTTTGTATTATATCAAATGAAAAAACCAGGAGAAGAGCATGTGTTTATCAAAAACAGGGGAAATTAGTCCATTATTGGATGGCAAGTGAGTTACTACCCTCTTGGGAGGGTAGAGCCTAGAAGAGACCCGAGAGGGGACCCTGGGGGCTGGGAATATTGTTTCTTGATCTAGGTACACGTTGTGCATGTGTTCTATTTGTGAAAATTCATCAGGACACACAATGATGATTTATATATTGTACTACCATGTCTCAGGTTCTTTTCTAGACTTGGGGAATATAGCAGGGAAAACACAGACAAAAACCCTAACCTCATGGAACTAACATTTTAGTCAGGACAACAAGACAATATATAAGTATACAACTAAATATAGACTGTACGTGATCAGTGCTCTGGGAAAAACCAAAGCAGGGTGAGGGGATATGAGATGCTGAGCCTGGGTTAGGGGCGTGTGAGCTGTTTCATTCAGGGTTGTCAGGTTGTCCTTTCTGATAAGGAGACATTTCAGAGAGACCCAAACAAATGTGGGGAAGAAGTTAAAGAGATATTTAGGAGGAAAGTCTTGAAGGCAAAGGGAACACAGTGTGCCAGTGTTCTGGGCCCTAATCCAGGCAAGCAGGGGTGGCTGAATAGAGAGAGGAGGACCAGAGTGGTGGGAGAGGGAGACACCATCGCACGGAAGTCCACACCAGCAATTTGGGTTTATTCTCTGTGAGACAGGAAATCTTTGGAGTATGTTTTATATAAAAGCTCTATACTTGTGCCTTTTGTATATTCTTTCAGTATCTCAAAATGTTTTTTTAAAAGGTGGTTATCTGATATAGATATTGCAATGTGAATTATTTTATTCGATTCATCATCTCTATGGTAAGAGGGGCTCAGGGCAACTTGAGGGCCCCATGAAGGTAAATTTGTTGAATGTGAGGTAAAAGGACCCAAGAAGGGAATATGTGTGCACCCATGAGTGTGTGTGTGTGTGTTTGTGTATAGGGAGTGGTCACTGAAAACAAATTGTACTTTCTCTATTTTGATAGTCAGATAGCAGTCTACAAAACATGTGCAGGAGATTTCATCTCCAGGCAGCAGGTTGTACAACACTTAGGAAACCAGAGAGCATTCTCAGTGAAGGCAGAGAAGGGTAACAGCTCAGGTCAGCACATGACCAGGAGGACAAACCTCTGGGCCCACTTTTATAAAGCTTCCATTTTATTTCGGTTCAGCTACAGTTGTGGAAGAACTGTAAAGAAATACTGCCTTAGAATTTAAAATGAGTTGACTGTTCTTAGAAGAGACTCTAGTAGATTAACTTCTTCCAGCCTGATACCACCTTCAGTCCATTTGCTTGGGGGCCAACTTCCTGCTCTGAAAAATTTCAATGGTTTGTTCATAAGAAATGCATTGTCTTTCCTATTCTCCCAACACCTACTCAGGGGAGATGGTGGATTCTTAAAGACAAATGGTGAACTACTTATTTCTTTTAGAGATTTTCAGACAGCACACACAAGAGTATCGATGCAGAGGGGGAAAAAACCATGAAGAAAGCCCTGCTGTCTCCTATCCAAATCCACTGTCTCTAATCTTTCTGAAAATAGGCTCAATGAAACTAGAAATGATTACCTCTTAAAATTTTACCATTTGTTCCCTTATGTTTCATCTTATTCAGTCAATTATAGATATGGGAGGAGAGAACCAAGCTACCAGAGTGTGAAGAATCCATTTAAAACCAATATATCTGTCTGTGCCTATGAGGAAGTAGAAAGGTCAATTAGTAATTTCATGTTAACATCAGCCCGCCAGTTCCGATAAAGCTGTATGTTTGTAGTCCACAAAGACATCTAGCTTTAGATGATCAATGTGAACTATTCAATCCTGGTTTTACAAATGATCAACCAAATTAAATGAGTCGGTGTTTACACTGAATGCTGTACATTAAAATGCTGTATATTGATCTTTGCAAAGGTGAAACAGTTCTAAGAAGATGAAGGACATGTACAATATGGTAAAGAAATGGACCTGACTTATCTCTGGGGAGAGGACAAAGATTTTATTTGTATTTCTAAAATTTTCCATACAATAATAACAGCAAGTATTTATGAAGCGTTTGCTGTGTGCCTGACATGTGTAAATGCCTAAGATCTGCTTTTCTCACACTTTAATGCGTGTGAGAGTCAGCTGGGGATCTTGCTAAGATGGAGTTTCTGATTCAGTCGGTCGGCAGTTGGACTTAGGAGTCTGCATTCTAATAAGCTCTTAGGTGATATGGATGTGCTAACCTTCCCCTCGATGTGTCTTATACAACATGCTATATAATTCAGTCAGAGCACAGCCAGTGAGGCTGTTAATATTATCCCCTTTTTGTAGGTCAGAGAACTAAGAGTCAGCAAGGTTAGGCGGATTGAACCTTGGTCTCAGGTAGGACATGGCAGACCTCATTCTGACTTTAGAGCTCAAACACTCAACAAATATCTTCCAACTGCCTCCTATTATAATAGAATCAATCTTGATGAGTCTACACATTTTAATGTAGCAATAATGAATGAATGCATTTTAATAAGCGATTAATGAATATATTTTAATAAGCAATAATATGTCTAAGCCTTTTAGTTTAGTCAAGTCCGTCTGTCTTCATTTCAATAAAATTCTGCAGTCTGTATAAAGCTCAGTTTATTAAAGGGAGCTGTTTTCTTCATTTAGACCAGCTCGTGATCGCAAACCACACTGACATTTCCCAGACTGCTTCTGGCATACTAACTGTTTTAAATGTTAGTCTGGTTTCAGGGGAATCATTATGGAGAACATCAGTCTCATCTCAGAAATGTGCCCTGCATTAAAATGTAGGCTCAGTAAGGGTTTCTTTGAACGTTCCCAGAGTAATTATTATGGAAAAGCACACTGTAAACATTCGTATTTTGTATTACAGCAAGTGGTCTACATTCAGTTCAATTCCAGAAATCTTTCCTGAGCACCTACTAGATTTTAGATGCTGTGACTCAGGCTCTAATGAAGGTGGAGAGGAATAAAGGTTAGTCCCTTTTCCTAGGAGCTTACAGTCTTATCCTCACCTCTCAACTGCATCTAAATTTTGTGTAATTAATTAACATCACAGCTAAAGTGTCAGAACCAACCCTGGACACATTTATGAATGAGGCAATGTCTGCCTGCATTAGACATAGATGATTTTAAAGAATCTTGAATATAAACAGGTTCACTGCCATTAATGTGATTCCTTGCCTTACCGTCAAATGAATCATTTGCCTTGTGTGAAAATGCTCAGTCATTCCTGTCTTTTATTGACTCAAAATAATATCTACTTTAATTTTTTTTCAAAAGTCACATGTATGAATACCAAGGGGCAAAGGGGGGATGAATTGGGAGGTTAGGATTGACATATATACAGTATTGATACTATGTATAAAATAGATAACTGATGAGAATCTACTGTATAACACAGGGAACTCTACTCAATGCTCTGTGGTGACCCAAATGGGAAGAAAATTTTTAAAAGCGGATATATGTATACATATAGCTGATTTATTTAGTGTGGGCGGCTGCGAGGCGGCTACCCCAAGTCTGAGGTCAGGGGCAGAAGCCGGGAGGACCCCATGCCCTAGAGGAGGCGGCCAAGAGGAGTTACCCAACATCCGAGGTGAGGGGCAAGTGGCCGAGAGTGCCAGGCTGCGACGGCGCAGGAACGGCAGAGAGGGGCTACCCCACGTCTGAGGTCAGGGGCGGCGGCCAAGAGGGAGGAGCAGCCCCACCCCCAAGCAGCGGAGGCTGCGCGGGAGCAGGAGCGCCTAGAGGAACTATTCCACGTTCAAGGTCAGAAGGGGAGGCGGTGAGGAGATACCCCTAGTCCAAGGTAAGGAGCAGTGGCTGCGCTTTGCTGGAGCAGCCGTGAAGAGATACCCCCACGTCCAAGGTAAGATAAACCCAAGTAAGACGGTAGGTGTTGCAAGAGGGCATCAGAGGGCAGACACACTGAAACCATACTCACATAAAACTAGTCAATCTAATCACACTAGGACCACAGCCTTCTCTAACTCAATGAAACTAAGGTCTGACAGAATGTGGTCCACAGGAGAAGGGAATGGCAAACCACTTCAGTATTCTTGCCTTGAGAACCCCATGAACAGTATGAAAAGGCAAAATGATAGGATCCTGAAAGAGGAACTCTCCAGGTCAGTAGGTGCCCAATATGCTACTGGAAATCAGTGGAGAAATAATTCCAGAAAGAATGAAGGGGTGGAGCCAAAGCAAAAAGAATACCCAGCTGTGGATATGACTGGTGATAGAAGCAAGGTCCTATGCCGTAAACAGCAATATTGCATAGCAACCTGGAATGTCAGGTCCATGAATCAAGGCAAATTGGAAGTGGTCAAACAAGAGATGGCAAGAGTGAATGTCAACATTCTAGGAATCAGCGAACTAAAATGGACTGGAATGGGTGAATTTAACTGAGATGAACATTATATCTACTATTGCGGGCAGGAATCCCTCAGAGGAAATGGAGTAGCCATCATGGTCAACAAAAGAGTTTGAAATGCAGTACCTGGATGCAATCTCAAAAACGACAGAATGATCTCTGTTCGTTTCCAAGGCAAACCATTCACTATCACAGTAATCAAAGTCTATGCCCCAACCAGTAATGCTGAAGAAGCTGAAGTTGAACAATTCTATGAAGACCTACAGACCTTTAAGAACTAACACCCAAAAAAGATGTCCTTTTCATTATAGGGACTGGAATGCAAAAGAAGGAAGTCAAGAAACACCTGGAGTAACAGGCAAATTTGGCCTTGGAATACGAAATGCAGCAGGGCAAAGATTAATAGAGTTTTGCCAAGAAAATGCACTGGTCATAGCAAAAACCCTCTTCCAACAACACAGAGAAGACTCTACGCATGGACATCACCAGATGGTCAACACCAAATTCAGATTGATTATATTCTTTGCAGCCAAAGATGGAGAAGCTCTATACAGTTAACAAAAACAAAACCAGGAGCTGACTGTGGCTCAGATCATGAACTCCTTATTGCCAAATTCAGACTGAAATTGAAGAAAGTAGGGAAAACCACTAGACCATTCAGGTATGACCTAAATCAAATCCATTATGATTATACAGTGGGAGTGAGAAATAGATTTAAGTAGATCTGATAGATAGAGTGCCTGATGAACTATGGAATGAGGTTCGTGACATTGTACAGGAGATAGGGATCAAGACCATCCCCATGGAAAAGAAATGCAAAAAAGCAAAATGGCTGTCTGGGGAGGCCTTACAAATAGTTGTGAAAAGAAGAGAAGCGAAAAGCAAAGGAGAAAAGGAAAGATATAAACATCTGAATGCAGAGTTCCAAAGAACAGCAAGAAGAGATAAGAAAGCCTTCTTCAGCGATCACTGCAAAGAAATAGAGGAAAACAACAGAATGAGAAAGACTAGAGATCTCTTCAAGAAAATTAGAGATACCAAGGGAACATTTCATGCAAAGATGGGCTCGATAAAGGACAGAAATGGTATGGACCTAATAGAAGCAGAAGATTTTAAAAGAGTTGTCAAGAATACACAGAAGAACTGTACAAAAAAGATCTTCCTGACCCAGATAATCATGATGGTGTGATCACTCACCTAGAGCCAGACATCCTGGAATGTGAAGTCAAGTGGGCCTTAGAAAGCATCACTATGAACAAAGCTAGTAGAGGTGATGGAATTCCAGTTGAGCTATTTCAAATCCTGAAAGATGATGCTGTGAAAGTGCTGCACTCAATATGCCAGCAAATTTGGAAAACTCAGTAGTGGCCACAGGACTGGAAAAGGTCAGTTTTCATTCCAATCCCAAAGAAAAGCAATGCCAAAGAATGCTCAAACTACCGCACAATTACACTCATCTCACACGCTAGTAAAGTAATGCTCAAAATTCTCCAAGCCAGGCTTCAGCAATACGTGAACCATGAACTTCGAGATGTTCAAGCTAGTTTTAGAAAAGGCAGAGGAACCAGAGACCAAATTGCCAACATCTGCTGGATCACGGAAAAAGCAAGAGATTCCAGAAAAACATCTATTTCTGCTTTATTGACTATGCCAAAGCCTTTGACTATGTGGATCACAACAAACTGTGGAAAATTCTGAAAGAGATGGGAATACCAGACCACCTGACCTGCCTCTTGAGAAATTTGTATGCAGGTCAGGAAGCAACAGTTAGAACTGGACATGGAACAACAGACTGGTTCCAAATAGGAAAAGGAGTACGTCAAGGCTGTATATTGTCACCCTGCTTATTTAAGTTATATGCAGAGTTCATCATGAGAAATGCTGGGCTGGAAGAAGCACAAGCTGGAATCAAGATTGGTGGGAGAAATATCAATAACCTCAGGTATGCACATGACACCACCCTTATGGCAGAAAGTGAAGAACTAAAAAGCCTCTTGATGAAAGTGAAAGTGGAGAGTGAACAAGTTGGCTTAAAGCTCAACACTCAGAAAACGAATATCATGGCATCTGGTCCCATCACTTCATGGCAAATAGATGGGGAAACAGTGGAAACAGTGTTAGACTTTTTTTGGGGGGGCTCCAAAGTCACTGCAGATGGCGACTGCAGCCATGAAATTAAAAGATGCTTACTCCTTGGAAGGAAAGTTATGACCAACCTAGATAGCATATTCAAAAGCAGAGACATTACTTTGCCAACAAAGGTCCTTCTAGTCAAGGCTATGGTTTTTCCTGTGGTCATGTATGGATGTGAGAGTTGGACTGTGATGAAGGCTGAGCGCCGGAGAATTGATGCTTTTGAACTGTGGTGTTGGAGAAGACTCTTGAGAGTCCCTTGGACTGCAAGGAGATCCAACCAGTCCATTCTGAAGGAGATCAGCCCTGGGATTTCTTTGGAAGGAATGATGCTAAAGCTGAAACTCCAGTACTTTGGCCACCTCATGTGAAGAGTTGACTCATTGGAAAAGACCCTGATGCTGGGAGGGATTGGGGGCAGGAGGAGAAGGGGACGACAGAAGATGAGATGGCTGGATGGCATCACTGACTCGATGGACGTGAGTCTGAGTGAACTCCGGGAGCTGGTAATGGACAGGGAGGCCTGGCGTGCTGCGATTCATGGGGTCGCAAAGAGCCAGACACGACTGAGCGACTGAACTGAACTGAACTGAACTGATAGCTGATTCACTCTGCTGTACACTAGAAGGTAACACAACACTGTAAAGCTACTGTACTCCAATAAAAAATTTTTTTAAATCACATGAATATTGTGGGTAGGAACACTAGAGAGGGAACAAAGGGTATTATCCTCAAGCATCAGAATTCATCCAGTCAGATAATGTGTATTGAATACCTACTGAGTGCAATATTGTGCAAAATGTTTTTGAAAATGCAGTACATATATTAGGCATTGTTCCTGCCCTTAAAGAAGTAATAATCGAATTCAATGATTCTTAAACTTTCATGTGCACAAACATCACCAAGAGTACATTCATCCCATGGAATTCAGCTTAGCAATGATAAGAAATGGACTGTTGATGCACTCAGCAACATGATGCATCCCAAAAACATTATGCTGAGGGAAAGAATTCAGACATAAGAGAGGAATAAACTGGGTATATACATTATAGTTATAAAATCAACTGTTCAGTTCAGTCGCTCAGTCATGTCTGACTCTTTGCGACCCCATGAATCACAGCACGCCAGGCCTCCCTGTCCATCACCAACTCCCAGAGTTCACTCAGACTCACATCCATCGAGTCAGTGATGCCATCCAGCCATCTCATCCTCTGTCGTCCCTTTCTCCTCCTGCCCCCAATCCCTCCCATCATCAGAGTCTTTTCCAATGAGTCAACTCCTCACATGAGGTGGCCAAAGTACTGGAGTTTCAGCTTTAGCATCATTCCTTCCAAAGAAATCCCAGGGCTGATCTCCTTCAGAATGGACTGGTTGGATCTCCTTGCAGTCCAAGGGACTCTCAAGAGTCTTCTCCAACACCACAGTTCAAAAGCATCAATTCTTCGGCGCTCAGCCTTCTTCACAGTCCAACTCTCACATCCATACATGACCACAGGAAAAACCATAGCCTTGACTAGAAGGACCTTTGTTGGCAAAGTAATGTCTCTGCTTTTGAATATGCTATCTAGGTTGGTCACAACTTTCCTTCCAAGGAGTAAGCGTCTTTTAGGAATATACATGACAACTCTCAAAAGACTCATGATTTTGAGGTTATTGTATGGAAACTATCCCCGACCACCGAATCTAAAGGAGACCCTCTCTGTTTATTTCTTCATAACATTTGCCATAATTTATAATTGAATACTTATCAGTTGACATGTTTACCTCTGTACTAACCTATAAGTTCCAAGAGGATAGTAGTTACATGTACACTGTTTGCCTCTATATACCTGCTGGCTTTTACAATGCTTGGTATCAATAAAATGTTCTATAGGTATATGTTGCCATAAAGATCATCACCTCCTTGAGAACAACAGTGGCTCATTTTTTCTTTATGTCTCTCAGAAGTAACAATAAGGACACAAAGGGCACTCTCAAAAACAATTTTGAATGAAAAAATCACCAGAAATGATTGTATGGCTCATAATCTAGAAATAGTAAGCAATGTGAGATTTTTCATCCAAATTGGGATGGATGACTTTCTAAACAGGGAAAATTAATTCAGTGAGTAAATGATGCAAATGAGTCTTCATTTTAGCTACTCAAAGCTAATTAATGGAATAGATAATGGGAAAGATGCTGCTCTAGGTTAATCTTTATTTTACACATCATGGAAGAGTCTAGTTAAGTGGTTCTCAGTCCTGAGAGCACAGTAGATTTGTAAATTACAGGTGGCTGGGTTTTCCTTCCACCCCTCTGTGGCAGTGATTCAACTGTTTTGGGTGGGTCCTGTGTATTGATAGTTTTAAAGTCTCCCCAGGTCTGTCAGGGCTGAGAACCTCTGTCTTAAGGAGGACTGTTTATATAATATAATGTGGGTTTTGCTCAAAAAAAATATTGGATTCAAAACTCATCTCAGTAACTTTCTAGCTGTGTGACCTGGTGTAGATTACTGAACCTGTCCCAGCTCCAGAGTTTACAGTTATAAAATAAAATAATAATATCTATCCTGTAAAGTGGTGAGGATTCGAAATTAAACAAAATTCCAATATCAAGTAGGTCTTCATAATTGATCATGTACTTTGTTTCTATATTTAGGTAAGACAATTTGCTTTCTTCAGTTTGCTGCTGCTGCTGCTGCTGCTAAGTCACTTCAGCCGTGTTCGACTCTGTGCGACCCCATAGATGGCAGCCCACCAGGCTCCTCCGTCGCTGGGATTCTCCAGGCAAGAATGCTGGAGTGGGTTGCCATTTCCTTCTCCGTTCTTCAGTTTAGTTCCAGACAACTCATGTATGTTTATATAAAGCCTATGATGATAGCATCTTGGCTGTGGAAATGGTCTCTGCCTCTCTAAGAGACTAAACTGGCAAATAAGGTGACAGCTTTATTATCAAAGCTAACGTTTGAATGGTTAGCCCCCTCTCAATTCACATTTTTCCAAATGAGATTTAAAGAAATAAAATACAATAATAACAGAGAATCCATAATTATTAATCTTTCTGAAGAAATCACCATGGGCCATACATTGCATTTACAAGCTCTGAATGTATTATTTCATTCAATCCTCAGAGCATCCCTATGGGACTGGGTACTTTGGTACTGTCATTATTATCCACATTTACAATTAAGGAAAAGAAGGTACAAAGATATAAAATAACTTGCTCATGTTCCACATTTGGTAAAGTGGTAGTGCAAAGATTCAAAGACTAATTTCAGTTGTTGGGTTCTTAATTCTTCCAGCCCTATCACTTTCTTCTAGAAAATAGCCCTTTATGAATATATCTACAGGACTGGGTGAGGGAAATTACACTTAGTCTGACATAATATGTGTTTGGGAATTGAGTGGCTATGGTTTTGAAAACAAACAAAATGGACTGAGTATACAGAATTCATGAGAACTCCCACTTAGCATGAAATTATTTTTGAAATTTATATATTTAATAATCAACTTTACATTTCAGTATTTTTACTGGCAGTTTTCCTTGAGAAATAAGAGATTTTTTGAACACCTTTTCTTGTATTTTCAACTGCAATTCTCCCCTGTATCCTTTGATTGAATTATGTCTGAGACAGAGGCCAGGAATCTGTCCCCAGTGGGGTTGTGTCTCATTTAAATTCAAGCGTCTTGTCCAGGACAGTCCTGTAATTACCCTGAGTGCCTTTGGTCCACCTGCTGCCTAATATACATGTTAGGATGGGTGGAACATTGATGATAGTTTGGAATGAATTTTTTTTTTTTAGTGTTTATCAATTAATACTTTATTTCTAAGACAGAAGCTTTTTAATTAAAATATACACACACTCCAAACCATTGTCACACCTAAAAATTAGCAATAATTCTAATATCAATAACTTGTCAGTGTTTGCATTTTCACAATTTTCTTATGCCTTATAATTGCTTTTACAATTTATTTCAATCAATAAACCACAACAAGAAAAGCTGGTAACTTGCCATTTATATTTCTCTTGAAATTCCCTTAACTTATAATTGTCCCAGCCTCTACATTGATCACGTCACATTTTTTAAAATTTAGTTTTTTTTTTAATTGAAGGATAATTGCTTTACAGAATTTTGCTGTTTTCTGTCAAACCTCAACATGAATCAGCCATTGGTACACATACATCCCCCTCTCTTTTGAACCTCCTTCCCATCTCCCTCCCCATCCCACCCCTTATGTTGATACAGAGCCCCTGTTTGAATTTCCTGAGCCATACAGCAAATACCCGTTGACTATCTATTTTACATATGGTAATGCAAGTTTCCATGTTACTCTTTCCATGCATCTCACCCTCTCCTCCCCTCTTCCATGTCCATAGTCTCTTCTCTATGTCTGTTTCTCCATTGCTGCCCTGTAAATAAATTCTTCAGTACCATTTTTCTAGATTCCATATATATGCATTAGAATATGATATTTATCTTTCTCTTTCTGACTTACTTCACTCTGTATAATAGGTTCTCAAATGTATTCCTTTTTATGGCTGAGTAATATTCCATTGTGTAAATGTACCACAACTTCTTTATCCATTCATCTGTCAATGGACTTCTAGGTTGCTTCCATGTTCTAGCTATTGTAAATAGTGCTGCAGTAAACAATGGAATACATGTGTCTTTTTCAATTTCAATTTCCTCAGGGTATATGCCTAGGAGTGGGATTGCTGGGTCATATGGGTTTTATTGGACTGGAATGGGTGATTTTAACTCAGATGACCATTATATCTACTACTGCAGGCAGGAATCCCTCAGAAGAAATGGAGTGGCCATCATGGTCAACAAAAGAGTCTGAAATGCAGTACTTGGATGCAATCTCAAAAACGACAGAATGATCTCTGTTCGTTTCCAGGCAAACCATTCAATATCACAGTAATCCAAGTCTATGCCCCAACCAGTAATGCTGAAGAAGCTGAAGTTGAACGGTTCTATGAAGACCAACAAGACCTTTTAGAACTAACACCCAAAACAGGTGTCCTTTTCATTATAGGGGACTGGAATGCAAAAGAAGGAAGTCAAGAAACACCTGGAGTAACAGGCAAATTTGGCCTTGGAATACGGAATGAAGCAGGGCAAAGACTAATAGAGTTTTGCCAAGAAAATGCACTGATCATAACAAACACCCTCTTCCAACAACACAAGAGAAGACTCTATACATGGACATCACCAGATGGTCAACACCGAAATCAGATTGATTATATTCTTTGCAGCCAAAGATGGAGAAGCTCTATCCAGTCAGCAAAAACAAGACCAGGAGCTGACTGTGGCTTGGACCATGAACTTCTTATTGCCAAATTCAGACTTAAATTGAAGAAAGTGGGGAAAACCACTAGACCATTCAGGTATGACCTAAGTCAAATCCTTTATGATTATACAGTGGAAGTGAGAAATAGATGTAAGGGCCTAGATCTGATAGATAGAATGCCTGATGAACTATGGAATGAGGTTCGTGACATTGTACAGGAGACAGGGATCAAGACCATTCCCATGGAAAAGAAATTCAAAAAGCAAAATGGCTGTCTGGGGAGGCCTTACAAATAGCTGTGAAAAGAAGAGAAGTGAAAAGCAAAGGAGAAAAGGAAAGATATAAACATCTGAATGCAGAGTCCCAAAGAATAGCAAGAAGAGATAAAAAAGCCTTCTTCAGCGATCAATGCAAAGAAATAGAGGAAAACAACAGAATGGGAAAGACTAGGGATCTCTTCAAGATAATCGGATATACCAAAGGAACATTTCATACAAAGATGGGCTCAATAAAGGACAGAAATGGTATGGACCTAACAGAAGCAGAAGATATTAAGAAGAGATGGCAAAAATACACAGAAGAACTGTACAAAAAAGATCTTCACAACCCAGATAATCACGATGGTGTGATCACTGACCTAGAGCCAGACATCCTGGAATGCGAAGTCAAGTGGGCCTTAGAAAGCATCACTATGAACAAAGCTAGTAGAGGTTATGGAATTCCAGCTGAGCTATTCCAAATCCTGAAAGATGATGCTGTGAAAGTGCTGCACTCCATATGCCAGCAAATTTGGAAAACTCAGCAGTGGCCACAGGACTGGAAAAGGTCAGTTTTCATTCCAATCCCAAAGAAAGGCAATGCCAAAGAATGCTCAAACTACCGCACAATTGCACTCATCTCACATGCTAGTAAAGTAATGCTCGAAAGTCTCCAAGCCAGGCTTCAGCAATATGCGAACCGTGAACTTCCTGATGTTCAAGCTGGTTTTAGAAAAGGCAGAGGAACCAGAGATCAAATTGCCAACATCTGCTGGATCATGGAAAAAGCAAGAGAGTTCCAGAAAAGCATCTATTTCTGCTTTATTGACTATGCCAAAGCCTTTGACTGTGTGGATCACAAAAACTGTGGAAAATTCTGAAAGAGATGGGAATACCAGTCCACCTGATCTGCCTCTTGAGAAACTTGTATGCAGGTCAGGAAGCAACAGTTAGAACTGGACATGGAACAACAGACTGGTTCCAAATAGGAAAAGGAGTTCGTCAAGGCTGTATATTGTCACCCTGTTTATTTATTTATCATGAGAAACACTGGACTGGAAGAAACACAAGCTGGAATCAAGATTTCCGGGAGAAATATCAATAACCTCAGATATGCAGATGACACCACCCTTATGGCAGAAAGTGAAGAGGAACTCAAAAGCCTCTTGATGAAAGTGAAAGTGGAGAGTGAAAAAATTGGCTTAAAGCTCAACATTCAGAAAACGAAGATCATGGCATCCGGTCCCATCACTTCATGGGAAATAGACAGGGAAACAGTGGAAACAGTGTCAGACTTTATTTTTCTGGGCTCCAAAATCACTGCAGATGGTGACTGCAGCCATGAAATTAAAAGACGCTTACTCCTTGGAAGGAAAGTTATGACCAACCTAGATAGCATATTCAAAAGCAGAGACATTACTTTGCCAACAAAGGTCCGTCTAGTCAAGGCTATGGTTTTTCCTGTGGTCATGTATGGATGTGAGAGTTGGACTGTGAAGAAGGCTGAGTGCCGAAGAATTGATGCTTTTGAACTGTGGTGTTGGAGAAGACTCTTGAGAGTCCCTTGGACTGCAAGGAGATCCAACCAGTCCATTCTGAATGAGATCAGCCCTGGGATTTCTTTGGAAGGAATGATGCTAAAGCTGAAACTCCAGTACTTTGGCCACCTCATGCGAAGACTTGACTCATTGGAAAAGACTCTGATGCTGAGAGGGGTTGGGGGCAGGAGGAGAAGGGGACAACAGAGGATGAGATGGCTGGATGGCATCACTGACTCGATGGATGTGAGTCTGAGTGAACTCCAGGAGTTGGTGATGGACAGGGAGGCCTGGCGTGCCGCGATTCATGGTGTCGCAAAGAGTCGGACATGACTGAGCAACTGATCTGATCTGATGGGTTTTATTCCTCATTTTTTAAGGAATCTCCATGCTGTCTTCCATGGTGGCTGTATCAGTTTACATTCCCACCAACAGTGCAAGTGTTCCCTTTTCTGCACACCCTCTCCAGCATTTATTGTTTGTAGACTTTTTGATGATGGCCATTCTGACTGGTGTGAGGTGATATCTCATTGTAGTTTTGATTTGCATTTCTCTAATAAGGAGCAATGTTGAGCATCCTTTCACGTGTTTGTTTGCCATCTGTATGTCTTTGGAGAAATGTCGGTTTAGGTCTTTTCCCACTTTTTGATTGGGTTGTTTGTTTTTCTGTCGTTGAGTTGCATGAGCTGCTTGTATATTTTGGAAATTAATCCTTTGTCAGTTGTTTCATTTGCTATTATTTTCTCTCATTCTGAGGTTTGTCTTTTCACCTTGCTTATAGTTTCCTTTGCTGTGCAAAAGCTTTTAACTTTAATCAGGTCCCACTTGTTTACTTTTGTTTTTATTTCCATTACTCTAGGAGGTGGGTCATAGAGGATCTTGCTTTGATTTATGTCATTGAGTATTCTGCCTATGTTTTCCTCTAAGAGTTTTATAGTTTCTGGTCTTACATTCATGTCTTTAATCCATTTTGAGTTTATGTTTGTGTATCATGTTAGGAAGGATCACTTCACCTTTTTTTTTTTTTTTTTAAGAAACTGGGCCATTCATCTTGTTTTAGGATTTTGCTAAATATCTCCTGAAATAACTCCTCTTTTTAAGTGGATGCATGAATACTTTTGGAATCCAAGTTGTATCTGGGATTTTTATCACTAGAAGTTGGCTTTGTTGTTTATCTGAAACTTGAAAGGCATCAAAGGGAACATGACTTTGGTTAAGTTCATTCATGCCCTTATTCAGAGAACTAACTGATCCATAACCAAAGGGCTGACTGTAGTAGGTGCTGGGTATGGCACCCCACTCCAGTACTCTTGCCTGGAATATCCAATGGATGGAGGAGCCTGGTAGGCTTCAGTCCATGGGGTCGCGAAGAGTCGGAGACGACTGAGCAACTTCACTTTCACTCTTTCACTTTTCACTTTCATGCATTGGAGAAGGAAATGGCAACCCACTCCAGTGTTCTTGCCTGGAGAATCCCAGGGACAGGGGAGCTTGGTGGGCTGCCGTCTATGGGGTCACACAGAGTCGGACACGACTGAAGCGACTTAGCCGCAGCATACAACTAAAAGGAACATAGTATCTTTCCCCAGAAGCTCATAATCTGAGCTAGGTTGAAAGTAAAGGATGCATATTCTTGTCCTGTGACTTCTCATCCTTGTATGAGAAGTAAAGGGACCTGGAAGGGCGAGGTCCTCACTGTGGTGCACCATGCATCCTGGTTCTATCATCACATCCCCCTGTGTGGTTCAGCCCTGTGTTTGGAGAGCATATGAATTTGGCTTGAGTTTCTGCTGCTCCCCTTCTGAGCGGGGTCATCCTGGATGGAATACTTAGGCCACACAGGTTTCCCATATACAAAATGGGGGCAATTAAAGGTCTTTTCTCATAGGCTTGTTGTGAGAATTTAAGAGTTGATACGTAAAACTTTTATCAGTGTCTCACATGTAATAAATACTTGGTAAAAGCTTAAGTTGGTAATTTATCTTCTGAATGCTTTTCTTTTTTTTTAACGTGTGTGTCTTTCTCCTCTGCAAAGGAGATATCCAAGGTCTCTTCCAGTTAAAACATCCTCAAATTCTAAAACATCAACAAGGAAACAGGTGCCAGCAAAGGACCGAAGGCATTTTAGCCCCTGTGGTGGTCATGTGCATGAAAAGGCCTTAAACTTTGACTATGGTTTAGCTGGAAGCACTGCTGACCCAATAGAAGGAAATAAGGATAGTTATTTAACATTTTAGGAAAATAAGCCAATATCTCTATTAATGGTTAACAGTGAAGGGGCAACTCCTCCACTAATCAGGGTTTTATTTATCTGAGATATTTTCTAGTTTTTCCGCTCATAGAAGAATGTGTGGAAAGGTTGGCATGGCTTTCTTTTACCCAGTTGAAAACAGACTTCCCCAAGGTTTGGCCAACAGTCAGACTCGGTGTTTTTGTTTACGGCATTCACTACTGCATGCCTGACTGATGCCAAACACAGGAGCCCCGACTGTCTTGTGCTTGCCTTGCAGAGTGATTTACAATAATTGAGGCTCTTCACATTTTCAAGAGTCATTTCTTTTCAAAATGAGTACACTTTGGGTCTGGACAGAGTAGAGCAATTTGAAAGTAATGGAGTGGCTTAAGTTTGTTAAGAGGGCTACATTTTGCAAACCTTTGGAGTCTGGGAATTGGCAAACATCAGTGAGTATCAATGATCTGAGTGCATGCTTAGACATTCAGTCACCTCCGATTCTTTTTGACTCCATGAACTATAGCCTGCCAGGCTCCTCCATCCATGGGATTTTACAGGCAGGATTACTGGTATGGGTTGCCATTTCCTCCACCAGGGGATCTTCCTGACCCAAGGGTTGAACCTGTGTCTCCTGTATTAGCAGGCAGATTCTTTACCACTGAAACACTTGTGAAGCTCATCAATGTTGGGCACACTGCAAAAACATGACTTCTGTGCTTAATAGCTGGCATCTTGAGAATGTTACCTCCGTACTCCCACCCTCATTTTCCAATATTTTGGGTTGGACACATAACCGTTTGCTAAGGAATCAAGGGTAGTAATGGTGGAGTGTAAATCTGCTGCTAAAAATTCACCAGCTCATTTTTCTTGTCTTGGTATTATTTCAAGTGGCTCTTAAAGGGCCAGACAGACACATACAAACCACCTTGCTTTATCCTTCTTGTTTATCCATCACCCCCCTGACACACCCCCCACATACACCCTAGACACTTGAGACAGGGTCTGAGCTCTGTAGTGAGGCAGTGATCTTCCCCTATGTCTGCAAATTTACAATCCCAAGGGGTGATTTATCTCCTGAGACTGAGACACTGCAATGCCGAGATTCTGTTCTACTTTTGCAATTTGCTGACAAGGCAGAGTGGCGATGGAGAAAACACAAGCTAAGGAAAAATGTAAAACCACAGCAACGCTATCAGGTTTCTCAAAACAAACTCTTTCCCACACTTTGTATGCTTGCAAAGAAATCATGCTCCTCTATCTAAGATCTGCAACCTGACCTTCTTCAAGTAATCTTCTGCTTATCCTTCAGGATCCAGTGCAAATTCCACATGTACCAGCAGATTCCCTGGGAGCTGTGCGGAGCAGTAATGTGCTTACAGGGTTATCTCGTGAACTGCCCCTCTCCCTCACCAGGTAATCCCCTTTAGGGCAGGGACGTGTCTTGTTCAATTTTCTAGCTCCAAACCTTTCACTGAAGAGAGAATATGAAATGACACTTGGCACATCACTGTTTCATGTCTGGCATAGAAACGGAGATACTCTTCCTCCCCCAAGGCAGGAAACTTAGGCAACTCAGGTGTTGGGTACTAAGGATCTATTGCTGCATCTCTTGCTTTGGTTATGCTTATTGTCACTTATAGGTATCGTTTGGATCCATCTTTTTCATATTGTAGTGATCAGAGCTGACTCATGCGTGGGCCTGGGAAGAGAATCTGGGAGATGGAAAAATGGACACTTCTCATCTTCTGTTTGACTCCAAATGTTAAGATTTTTAAAGACAAAGCTGGAATTTGATGTGGTAAGACATTCAGGCACAAAAATGATAGTCATGAAGGAAGAAGTTTTAAAATTTCACAGATACCTAGAAGCAGGAAGCACACCATACCCACAAAGGGCTGCAGAAGGAAGCACCAAGGAGGCAGAAGGTGGACTGAGGGGAATGTGGCGAGACCCTTTACTGTAGTTGCTGCAGGAAGAAACATGTGAGGCAGAGTAAACAGGCTTAGGACTGGCTGGTTTGAATAATTTTAGTAGACTCTGTGGCATAGGTACTGACCTTAGCTGTCTGTTACCTGGTCTGGGGTTATTAGGACAGGTGGGTATTGGCCTAGAACAAGAAAGGTTGATAAAGGAGGTGATTGGGGAGTCAGGGTGCTGGATGGTTGGTTTCCATATAAAAGGTACAGTCTTAGGGGCTTGTTTGCTTTCTCTAGGAATTAACTAACTCTGGGAGGGGCAGTCCTTTCCAGTGTCAGCAAAGTCCCGAAGATATCAAAGCATTAGAATAAAAAGACATGCTTTCTACATTAGGGCTAACTAGCTCACCAGATGACATCCTTATTTGTCCTTCTTAAAGGATAAGAATTCTGCACTGAGGACTGAACTAACATCATAATGACACCTTGGATTGAAAAGAAAAAAAAAATAAAGGAAAGAAAAAAGGAAGAAAGGAAGCAAGAAAGAAAAGACTTTTTGTTTTTAAAAGAAAAACGGTAGAGGAAATAAAGGAGCTGAGCATATAGTAGGTGCTCAGAATACATTTGGTGAATAAAGAAACCTATGATAGATTGTATGTGTGCATGCTGAGTTGCTGCAATTGTATCCAATTCTTTGAGATTCTATGGACTGTAGCCCACCAGGCTCCTTTGTCCATGAGATTCTCCAAACAAGAATACTGGAGTGGGTTGCCATGTCCTCTGCTAGGGGATCTTCCTGACCCAGGGATTGAACCCATGTCTCTTAATTGCAGGTGGTTTCTTCACCACTAGAGCTCTCCAGGAAGCCCTAGATGATAGAATATCAGTATCCATCAATTTATCTTCTGATTTAATTGTATTATATCGTTGATATGAATGCAAGACTCTGTTTTAGAGGCAACAAGGTATTTGCAATTTAAGCCTAAGATTGGTAAAAGAGTTTGCTCTGTCAATTTCAGCTATCACTGAGCAGATGGATGGATGTATTTTCCATAGGCCTGAAATTACAGTTTGTAAGGAGACTGTCTAGTAGTCTACTTGGAAGGTGGTTTCTGCACACTTACTTAAGGGGCCATTCAATCAGTCAATCACCAAGCAGTAGTTTGTTGGTTTAAGGATGACATTTTTATTTTAGGTGAAACCTCAGTGGAAACACTGTCCAGGCAGTTACTCTGATTTCTGAATCTACCAAGGAATATGTCTAGGGCTGCCTTCATTTAAAAAAAAAATCCTATTTTTCCAAAATCTAGACAAGTGTCTTAAGAAAGGATTTGTCACCAAGTTGCTTTACAAATAAATACCTTCAATAAATAAATGGAAGTGTCTGTTTACAAATCATTTATAGATGAACTTGTCAGAGGCCGGGATCAAAAAAATCTGTAGCTAAGTGAATAGCAGAGATAGCAGAGATTCAGATCCTGCCAAGATCAATGGAAATGATGGGAACAAGTACAACAGGACTCCAGGGAAAAAGGATCAATTTACAACAGTGGGATCTGCATCTAACTTTCCAAGACTGCCTCTGCAGAGTGGAATTCTCTGAGATGGTGGTGAAAGTTGGACAGGGATCCTACCTGAAAGTAGCTGAAAACGCCACTTTTCTGTGATTAGGAAGGAAACAATTCTTAGGTTTGGCCGTAAGTCTGCCCTGTTTGTAGCAGGGTGACTCAGTTGAGCACAAAAGGAGACTGGGGTTATGGCCTGATGTCCTCTCCTTTCTGTGCAGGCTTTTAGTGGCACAAGTTGATGTGTAAATAACTGCAATTGATTGCAAAATGGCCTCAGTCCTTCATATCTCCTTGCCCCCACTTCCATGCCCCAGCAAGGCCAATCATTGTCAGTGACTGGCTGTGGCCAATAGAACGTGGTAGGAGACACGGTGGGCAAGCTCCTAGTCCAGGCCTCAAGAGTCCTGTGTGTTTTGGAAGATTCTGATCCCAATACTGTTGAGAGAGAAAGAGAATGGATGCATGTTTATTTAGCACCTACTTAATTTCAGGCATCTAGTTAAGCTTATTATTAAGGCTAACCACACACATAAGCATAATTATAATAAAATGGCAAAGACTTGAGGACTTTTTAGGTGCCATGTCCTGAATTAAAGGATATACATGTTTTATTTCATATAAAAACCCTAGAAGGTTGGTGTTGTCAGTGGCCCAAGGATACAAATAAGGCCAAGAGTACTTCCAGGTAAAGGAACTTGGCTTAGAGCAAAGAGCAGGTAACTGGGAGAACCAATCCATATACAGATGGCCTCTGTGTCAGCAGAAATGGAACCGCATATACAGAGGGCTGAGCATCCAGGGATATTGGTTTGCGGCAGGGTTCTGGACTCAATGCGCCTGTGGATATCCAGGGCTAATGATATATACAGTTTCCTTTAATGATCTGTGTGAAAACACCTGGTCCAAAAACAGCATTGCTCCTTCTTTGATATGTGTGGGTACTAAGAATATGAGACCACAGGCCTCCCCAGGGAGAATATGCACACATTTGGGTAGAGAAAAAGATTATGTGGAAGGAAATGTTTTTTTCCCAGACACAGAGGGAAAGCTAGGCTGAATAGGTAAACCTTGATTATTTTCTGCAGCTTAAAAAAATGTGGAGTAATTAAAGCAAAACTGGTAGCAAAACTCCTCAGATAGATATTCCATGTTCTATCAGTGGCCCAACTTCCCTCTCAGACTGAATAGCTTTGTGTTATGCCAGGGAACCTGAAGACACAGTTCTATTGCTCTATTTAGCTGCTCCATTAGCAGCAAAACTTCAGTACTTTGCAGTCACTACCAGCTCTCTACACTGGCACCTCTGAGCTTTATTTTCAACTGTCCTCAGTTTATTACCCCAAAGTGAGAGTCCCAGGAGAGCAGATTTCCTTTTCTTGGAGGAGTAAGCTGGTTAGTGGGGGTGAACATGTGATGACTGGAGTGCCAGGGAGCAGTCTGGTGATGGAGGTTCAAAAAAACCTTGGCTTCATCAGCAGACTCCACTTTTCCCTTGTACTCCACATGTAACCCATCAGCAAATCTTACTGGTTCCACATTCGTGATACATCATGTGACCCTGATCACCTTTTCTGCTGCTATTTTCATCTATCCATTTTCATTTTTCCTGAGTGGCTGCAGTACCTATAAATGGCTACCCGAACCTCAAAAGCACAGGCAGATGGATGCTGTTGCAATATGAGATCATGCCCTTTATCTGCTCAAAACCCACCCATGGCTCCCAGCTCATACTCAGAAAAGCCAAAGTCCTTTCAGGGTCTACAAGACGTTCCAAGGTTTGGTTAGCCTCTCTCTTCCCTGCACACCCCACTCCACCCACACTGACCCTCTGCTCTTTCTACAAAGCGCCCAGGCTGTTCACCCCTCAGCACCCTTTCATGTGGTCTCCAGGCATCCTCAAGGGCCTCCCTTGATTTCCTTTGTTCAGAGTCACCTTGGTTCAGTAACCTTCCCCAAGACCACCATATCTGAACACTGTAACCCCCTCTACACTCCCTACTATTTACTCCTGCTTTCCTCTTGCTCCATAGCACTTACCATCTTCCAAAATAACATGCAAGTTGCTTATTGTTCATTGGCCTTCTTCCTCTAAAGACCAGAGCTTCGTGAGGCCAGAGATCTTTGTCTCTTGGGTTTACTGAAAGGGCCTGACATATACTATGCATTGAATGGATTTCTGTTCAATAAATTGATGGACTTTAACAGGGCAGAAGTTGGTGTACTATTAAAAGTGACCATGGAGCCATTCTGCCCAGCTCCAAATTCCTGCCCTACTGCTTAATAGTCTTGGGACATTCATTAATGGGAGCTTGGGACAAGACCCCACTTCTTCATCTGCAAAATGGGTGTGATAGCAGAACACAGCTCATGGAGAGAATGCAGATGGAATACTTAGTACAGTGTCTGGCATACACTGAATGCTCAATAGACATTGACTATAGTAATACATTAAAAAAAAAAATTCCCCTTAAAATCCCACCCCTTAACATCCTAACTATCTTTTCAGGCCCTACTCAAATGCCACCTCCTCCCTTTCGCCCTTAGGATTGTCCTTGGACTTAACCCTTTGCCCTGCTCTGCTTCAGACATTCACTACCTTGTTTCTTGCGCCTTATTCTGCACCATTTCCCTCCTGCATCAAGTGGGATCTTCTTGAATTTGGGAACTGCATGAGGCTCATCTTTGTGTCTCCATGGTACCTAGCACAGTGGAGTCATAACATGGGCAGATCCAACTTGCAAGATCTCAACCATGCTAGTTTGCAATGCCATCATTACTCAATAATCACTGTGAGTAAGCCAGTCACAGTCAATGTATGTTGGCAAAACCTCTGGCAAACCTATGGAAAAAGTGTATGGATGACTCTAAGTTGCTCCAGCTAGTGACCAAGAGAAATACATTAATCAAGGAGCCAGGCAAATAAGTGGTGATGCTATACCAATATACACAAAGAAAGAAATTCAAGTATTAATTGTTAGAGTAACAGTGAATAAAAAAAAAAGAAATATAGGTAAACTTATATAGGGCTATAAACACAAAATTCATAAAAGTATGATTCATGTTGGATGAATTAGGAGCAATTTTTCCTGTCTAAACAGAATAAGCATTCAATAAATGCTTACTAAGCAGTGGAGTTTATTTGAATTGAAATAAACCATAAATGTCCCCTGCAGGAGTAAATAGCAACCCACTCCAGTATTCTTCCCTGGGAAAACCCATGGATGTAGGAGCCTGGCAGGCTGCAGTCCACAGGGTCGCAAAGAGTCAGACACGACTGAGTGACTGGGCATACATGCACGCAAGCCATAAATGTATGACTTTGAAATTCAGAGGATACCAAAAGATCAGGAAAAGAAAATTCTAACCTAGTCCCAAAATAGTTTCCCACAATTTGGTATATAAATAGAAATATTTCTTGAATGCTAAAGATAGAACAAGTAATTAAAGGGGGACTAAAGGGTGACAAGTGATTTGATTGGAAAGGAAAATTCATCTTGTCACTTATTATCTGCAATCCAAATTTATGCAAGACCAGTCAGGAAGCAATTTTCATTTTATCCAAGATAAACCAGAGCTTAAGCCACCAAAGCTTGTCATCTTGAATGTTTCAGTCATTCAATGGTTGGTGCCCTCTTATTTAGAATTCTTGCTGTTATGGTAATTGTCAGGATGCCTTGATTTTTCTAAACTATTGCACAGTGCAGTCTCATTATAACAGGATTTGCTGTAGAATGACACTTCATGGGAAAGGCTTCAGTTGCTGAGTTACAAAGATTACTGTATCTTCTTGTAAGGCAGACAGTCTTGGTGGTCCTACAGCATGAAAATGTTGACTTCCCAGGACAGTTTTATGGTGGGCATTAGTTGTGCTTGTTTTCTTTCATCTTCTGCTGGCTGTTTCCTTTAATTGATGCTTCAACAATGTCGGATCGCAATCTAACAACATCCAACAGGCTCGTTCTACCTCAGGATTATTTTCCATTGGTCCTCCGTATATTTTTCCATTCTTCTCCATTTGGCTTTGTGCTCTGGGAGGCTGATCTCCATGGACTGCAACATCTATGATGCCCTGCCCCTTTGACTTCTGGCTGGATTTCACTAATTATGGGACATGGGGGAAAGCTGAAAAAGAGGAGAGTGAGTTTGGGGTCTTTATATCTTCCTGGACATGATCCAGTTGCGGTTGTTTATTATATATTAAAGCCATAACTTCTGTTGAGCATCTCTCTTACAACTATCACAACTCATTCTAAGTTCCAAGACCTGCTCCCTCTCCTTGCACCTTCATACCTAGATGCGGTACAGGGAGCATCACTAACCCTCCTTGGTTTTCCTGAATCCCACTCACAACTCTGTGGTCTCTCCCCAATATCTCCATTTAACTGTATCATCTGTTTCCTGGTAACTGTTTGATGAGTGCCCAAATATCAGACTATGTCAATAACATAACAATAAACACTTATCTGTACAGTGTTAGCCTTTAAATTTTCTCCTCAAAACAACGTATACTTTATTTTTAGTAGGGGCTCTGCCAATATCTTCTATCAGGTCACTCTGTTTATTTTTGCCATAGCACTTATTGCAATCCAGAAGTCTTATTGTTGAATTATTATTTATTGTAGTCTTCCTCTCCCACCAGAATGTAAGCTCTGTGAAGACAGGTATAGTGTTTGTCTTATAAATAGATCAGTAGTAACTGACACATGGTAGAAATAAAAGTATGCATTTCTATCTGGGAAAACAATGGATATATAATAGAAACAGTCACCAATCAGAGCCAGGAATGAAGTGCATGGTCCTGAGTTACACTCTTTAGGAGCCGTGCAGGTCCTAATCTCAAGCTTGGTAGGCAGAAGAGGACAGAACATTGTAGGGCTCTCTGAATTCTAGGTTCTGTTTGAGGTTTGCATCGGTCTATCTGTTGTTAGATGTTACAAGTGAAAAGAAGGTAGGAGATTCTTCCAGCCTAGAATAGCGGTATCTGGCTTTGGCACTTGGAATTGAATGTCAGGCTAGTGGCTTTTAAACTACACTTGACTTTGAAAGAGGCAAACTACACTTGGCTTAGAAAAGAGGTTTTAAGGGAAGTTCTACCGCCAGTAACAACAAACTTGATAGGTACGTGAGATTTCAAAGAAAGAATCAGTTACAGTATCTGTGACCAACTTGAGAGCTCTGGGAACTTACTACCATGTCATATCTTCATGGGTAGATTAAAAAATGACTGAACATATGTTATAAAAAAGATTGCTATGATCCTAAGGGGTTTGGCCAAGTGTTATTTAAAGGTTTTACACAGGAAGAAATGGCATCTGTATTCCTGTCTGATATGAGATACCTTTTCCACTGTGACAATGGGGGAATTTTCTTTCCTACCAAATAATGAAGCAAAAAAATCACGTGAGGTGATAGTCCAGAAGCAGAATAAAGAAGCAGAGTACGGAGAGGACCCAGAGAGATCTTCCAAATGGCAAAGCCATGCAAAAGGAAAGGGAAACCTTACTAGTTAATAGGCAAAAGGCAATTTGCAGGATGTATGAGAAGGAAGCAACCACTATTTAATTTAGTTGATCATGACTTTATTGTACTTCAAGTGAATGTACCACGCAGAGATCCATAATATCAACAGAAAAGCATATTGTGAAGGTCAGAAAAAAGCAGTTGAGGACTTGAGTCCACAAGAGTTTCTCAGAAACAAGATAATTCAAATTCTTCCTTCAGGGATCCCTTGAGAATCAGCCTAATCAGACTGAAGGCTTTAGAGTTGTTGCTCATTGTGCTTAGGCTCCTTTCTGTGGGACTTTCACTGCTGAACCATATCTTCTGTAATAAAAATGATTAGCACTTAACAGCATCTAGCAGGAAGCCTTCTGTCACCTGCAGGACCTTCAGTATCACTGTAGATGGAAATATGTACTAAGCCTCTGAGAAATGCCAGGCAAACTCTGAATCTAGTACATTAGCCATAATGGAAGTGTAACAGGTTCCTAGGGAGGGGTTGGGTGCAGGGATGTGACTGAAAATTGTGAATGAAGACAGAAATTGGGATAACGCTATTACTGGGATTCACTTCCCTAATACGTGTTTAAAAGACTTTTTTTTCCTTCTTGAATCACAGTTGCCAGGCATTCTCATTTCTTTTCAAAAGACATTTTTGCAAGGATTAGCTTTTAAATTATGGCAAAGTACAGTAGATGTTAAATTGTTATGAGGAATAGGTTCTCTATGTCACTGAGTCTATTTTGAAAATTACTCACCTACCACTTTCTATCTTTCTATCATGGAGGAGAGAAGAGAATATCTTACAAATTGCCAGTAAATCAAGATGAATTGACATTCTACCCATCACATTACATCAACTTGTGCTTTTCCAAGAATGGAGACTGTTTCAATTCTTTTCATTCCCTCTGGTTTGTTGATCTTAAAAGCTTATCCATTTTCTTGCTCTGCATGAAATTTCATCACTTCCAACTTCAGAAAAGCTTCATACAAGAATATGCAAAGACTGAGAATTCTTCAATCCCCAAACTCCCTCAAATTAAATAATTCCCTCAAATAAAATTATTAAGTTTTATACTATCAAGAAACTTGGGTGTGAGCACATCAGCAGCAAGGATTGAACTCCATTCATCGTAACAAGTTGCTACTTAATTAGACTTAGTAAGTGGGTTGATTAAATGAAATACAAATCTCTATTGTATATAATTAGTTTGAGCTTAAATAGTTTTTAACCACACTGGGTTCATATTCCCTAATTCTCCCATTCTTTTTCTCCCTTTCAAGCTTAATTTTAAACAGCATGAAATGATATAAAATTTAAGAATTATCTGGTCATAGTTAACAGATATGGTTACTGTAAGTGAAAACACCCAGGAGACTGATATAGAGCTGGAATGCTGTGCATATGATCAAATCAAAGTCAGTCCCGTCTATACAAAGATTGTACAGGAATGTTCATAGTAGATTTTAATAGTAGCCCCAAACTGGAAACAAAGCAAATGCCCATCAAGAGGAAGGAGAATAAACAAATTTTGTCTATCTGTATAATGAAATACTATTCACTAAAACACAAAGATAAGTACTGATACACACAACTACTTAGATAAATCTCAAAAACGTTTTGCCACACAAAAGAACACACTCTGTACGGTTCCATTTATATGAAGCTCAAGAATGGGAAAGATAGTCTATAGTGATAATGATCAGAAATAGGCTTCCTGCTTGGGTTGTTGAAAGCACCTGGCAGAGGAATTTGAGTAGCCTACTTCCACCGTGCCAGTGAAGGGAAGGCAAAAACGGCCTCCTCCTTGTCCTTACCTTCCCCACTGGGGTGGAGCAATCAGATGCCCCTTGCTTGGGCCCTGGGATGGGTTGGGCTTGGGGAGGGTGGATTTGTTCAATTGGATTTTGGTTGGTGTAACGTGGGCATTACCAAAACAGATTTCTGTTGTTAGTCTACTCTTTCTCTCATCCTTTGGTTGGGGACCACGGGCTTCTCTTGAAGCTTTTTTGTCTATACCCGTTGGTGGTGCAGAGGTGAAGACTTCTGAAAAGCCCTGAAGCCTAGGGAACTGAGTGCTCTGTCATTCCTCTATTGTCAAGATTCCTAAGCAGTCTGCCTTCTTCTTTCCACTTTTCAGAGTCTTTTATGCTCTTTATTATGTATGTCAGGGATTTTTAGTTGCAGGGAGAGCCTGGATGGAGTGGGGCTACTCTCTCTTCCCCAGAACAGGAAGTCCTCTCCTCCATTTTGCTTTAATACCAACACTGAGTAGTACAACCCAACTGAGGCTGGCACACACAGTAGGTACTCAACAAATGCTGGTTGATTTGGAATCCAAGCCTTCTTTGATGTGATCCACCTGCATATTTTTGAAGAGTGGTGACTAGATTACCTGCTTTGCATACTTTTAATTAGTCAATTGTGGTGGTAGCCTTACTATGTAAGGATCCCTCTCATGACCTTGTGTAGGAGTCCAGACCACCTATGGAATTCTAGCACTCACAAGGACATGGCACTCAGTTGTGTCTAGGGTTGGCCAGATATCTGGAATTCTGCTCTTAGAATTTGCTTCTGCCTGTCCTTTTCTCTGATGACTTACAATCATCATTCGCTAGTCTTGTTGCTGTTTCCCTCATGTCTTGGTAGGTCACATGCTTTTTAACCACAGAGGTATGATAAAGCTTGTTTGGGTTTCCAAAACCCTTTGAAGTATTTGAGTTAGAGGTCCCAGGAAGCTATAAATTACCAGGATTATCATTATGGTTTAGTCACTAACCAAGTTAAAACAGCACTCTGGGTCACCAAAAAAACACTTCCTTTGTGATTTTTTTCCTTGTGTAGGAAGCTTTATTTTCAATGGGTTCATCACAATTTTCCAGAGACTTCTGGTTCCAACATTGGTAATACATGTTTACCCCTGTGTGTTTGGGACAAGCTATGAAAGCAAAAGTCACTTAGTTGTGTCTGAATCTTTGTGATCCCATGGACTGTAGCCTGCCAGGCTCCTCTGTCTATGGAACTCTCCAGGCTAGAATACTGGAGTGGGTTGCCTTCACCAAGGGATCTTCCCAACTGAGGAATCAAACCCAGGTCTCCTGCACTGCAGACAGATTCTTAACCGTCTGAGCCACTGTAAGATGAAATACATTCTGCCTCATTTTAGCAAGTGTAATGAGAAGAATAATTCAGCTTCTCCAGGGAAACACCAAACGGGAGCTCTTGAGAGAATAATGCACCCTCACTCCATGTTGAAAGTATCAGTATATCCAACATTAAAGGGAAAAAAACTAACCAGTGAGTTCATAGATCCACTTTGGATTATGTATTTTCTCATTTTGTTCTGTCTTATTTGAAAAAAAAGCTTCTTGTAAGATTATAAAAATGCAAACCTATTATTGAATTCCAACCTATACACATTACATTAGACATAACAGATTCAATGAAAAGCGATAGAAATATTTAAATGAGTGTCCACATTCTCCAGAGATGGCTCTTCCAATGGCTTTGACAAGTTCACAAGTGTCCCTAAAGAGGAGACCCATGCCATAAGGGCTCCTTGTTTATGCTCACCTCACCAGCACATGGTTGTAATCTGACTTGGAGACCACTAAAATAATCCTGTGATGCCCTTCATCTGAGGCTGGCAAACTACTGTCCATGGGCCAAATGTGGCCCAACAGCTGCTCTTGTAAATAAAATTTTATTGGCACACAAACATCTTCATTCATTTACATACTAAGACTGCTCTCATGCTACAACAGTAGAATTCATAAGGGTAACAAGTCTTCAACAAAGCAAAAAAAAAAAAAAAAAAACCCACAAAAAAACCAAAACTTTGCTATCTCTTTACAAATAATTTAGCTTTCTGACCCCTGCTCTATATTTCACTTATCTTGGTGTTTGGCTCCTGTGCTGTGTCCCTTCTCATGTTCTTGATTTATGAAGTTCAGAGTCCTTCCAGACTTAGTTCCTATGCATCCCTTCCTCTCTTCATTGGCTCTGTGGGTCAATGGTTCTCAGCCTCAGCTGGTTTTTAGAATCACTTGGGAAGCTTTTTAAAAATATTGATGCCTTGGCGTCACCCTGAGAGGTTTTGATTTAATTAGTCTGGGACAGGACTCAGTCTGCATACTTTCTGAAAGCTCCCCAGGTGACTGCAATGCACAGCCAGCATTGGGAACAATCACTCTAGTTGATTTTGTCTAGTCTCCAGACTTTATATTAACTATATGACAGCAACTCTAAACTTGTATCTTCAGTTCCAATATTCACATTTCAACTGCTTATTTGACACTGGCACTTGAACTTCTAACAGGCATCTCAAAATCACTACATCTGAATCAGGACTTCTGACTTCCTTCAGACATCTCAGTAAATAAAGCTTCATATTTTTGAGTTGCTCAAGAGAAAAACCTTATAGTCATGCTTGGCTCCTCCCTGTCTCTTACGTTCCATCTCTAACACATTAGCAAATCCTACTGTTCCCTTCAAATGTTTGAGAATTCAACCATTCATGATCTCTTGTGGTCCTAGCCATGGACATCTCTCATGGGTATTGTTTCAATGGTCTGCTATTGTCATGGTCTCTTGGTTTCTGCTCTGGTACCTCTGCAGTCTTTGCTAGAGGAGAAGCCAGAGTAATTCTGACAGTACATGAATCAGATCAAATCATGCCTCTGTTCAAAGGTTGCTAATTGCTTTCCATCATTTTCAGAAAAGAACACAAAGTCTTTCCATTGGCCTCACAAAGTCTTCCCATTGGCCCCAGCTTCCTATACAACCCCATCTTTGCCTTGTACCTTGATCCTCCTCACTGACTTTGGTTGAGCCACGCCAGGTTCCTGGACATTCCTCAAACAAACCTTTTTGCCTTGAAAATCTGTGCCTTCTCCCTAGAGTACTTGCCCCCACCCCCAGACATCCTAGCAGCTCCTCCCAAATACCATCTTATCAGAGATACTTGCTCTGATCACAAAATCTGAAATAGCTCCTAAATCTTTTTATCTCTCTTGTCTTACTTTACTTTTTCCCCAAAGCACTTCCATGTGATATTGTTTGTTTATGCTTTGTCTTCCTCTCACTAGCATATTTGCTTCAGTTAGATCAGAGCTGCTGGGGTTCACAACCCCAGGGAGTGCACATCATGGTCTATGTGGATGTGCCCCTGAAAATTGTGCACTCCACAGCCTGAGCAGCTGTGCACAGTAATTCTGCACTAAAGCAAAGGGCTCAGTTTTGTTTATGGCTGTGTTTCCAGGGCCTTGGACAGTGCCTGATACAAAATAGGCCCTTAGTAATTTTGTTAAATGAACTGTTGAACATACACTACTTATAATTTTGCTTGAATCCACATTCATGAAAAAGATGCTCTGGAGGTACTTTTCCATACCATCTACAATGCAATATTTTCCTTCATTTTGACATTTTTATACAGTTGAGAAAAGGTGTTTTCTTTCCCTCATCTTTTTACATTTCCTGGTATCAATCTCTATTTTCCCTTTTTATGAGCAATAAGAAATCTTTCATAAATTATCTGACTAACAACTCCTCTCATTATGTTTATCATTGAGCTTTATTTAAAAAAAATCAAACATCTTACCAGGCATCATATATGTATTTATGTATTTTAAGTCTCTCTCTCCACTGGACTGAGTTTCATGAATGTAAGGGCTTTGTTTTGTTCACATCCTGGCTCACAGTAGGTGCTCAATAAATATTGGTAGGAAGGAAGCCAGGTAGACAGATAGAGTACAATTCACAGGGATCTGAAAGGTTGGTAGGTACTAAAGAAGCTGGAAGCTTGCCTTTAGTGAGTGTATCTGATCCGCACTGATATCCAGAATAGAGACCATTCTCAGTGACATGCAGCCACTGTCTTCATCAATCAAATCCCAAAGATTATTTCGTAATATCTATATATAGACAAGAAAATATAAATAAAATATGTACCCATTAAAATCAGAAAGCTTTACAAATGACTGGATAAAGATTATATATATGTATATACATACATATATTATATATTTATAAAATTCAACTGTGAGAAGGAAGGAAATCTTGCCATTTGTGACAACATGGACAAAGCTTGAGGGTATTATGCCAAGTTAAATAAGCCAGACGGAGAAAGACAAATGCTGCCTGGTATCACTCATCTGTGGAATCTTTAGAAAAGTCAAACTCATAAAAACACAGAGTAGAAAAGAGGTTGCCAGGGGCTGGGTGTAGGGGAGATAGAGGTTGGTAAAAGGGTACAAACTGTCAGCTATAAGATAAATAAGGTGTGAGTATCTAATGCAAAGCATGGTGACTATAGTTGATAGCACTGAACTGTGTAATTGAAATTAGCTAAGAGAGTGGAACTTAAATGTTCTCACACACACACACAAAGATAAATATGTAGGGAGATGGGTGTGTTAATCAACTTGATATGTATATCAAGTCACCAATATGTATACTTCAAATGTCTTACAATTTGTATACCTTGATAAAGCTGAAATTTAAAAAAGAAACAACTTGACACAACAGCTCGAGAGTCACTGAAATTAAGTAGTTAAAAGAATGTCTTTTGCAGTCATACAGATCTTGCATCAGTACCAGCACTGCCACATTCAAAAAAATAAATAAATGTTTGATGGTTTTGGAAACAGAATCGATAGGAATTGTCAGAATTTAACTTAAAACATGACTTTAACAAATATTCACTTTATAATCTAGCTTGTTGAATAATACAGTGAAAAAGCTAGTACCGTTAATTAACTAGACAGAATATTATATAAAAATTAGGTCTAAACATAGGTCCTTTGTACCAAATAAAACTTTCAATACTTAGTATGTTGGAAATCATATTGATTCCATGCATTTATTTACTTTTCTTATGCATTATATTTTTATCCATTATCTTGATGATTTGGGGGGGCTTTTGGTACTTTTTTTTCAGTTTTACTTTGAAAGAAAAAAGTATCCTTTGAATTTAAATACCAGAATGGTCAGAAATGAAGGCCTGGGAACATTCCCCCCTGCCCCCATGGCCAGTAGGTCTTGATTTGTTCAGAAATTTTTCTTCATGATGGTGAAGGGAAGAGCAAACAAAATGTTAAAGAGAGGAAAAGCAGGATTGCTCAGTAAAAGTTGAATAGAAATAGTCATATTTTCCAGAATTCTTTTCAATGTCCTCATATACTTGAATTATGCATCATACACTTTTTCATGAGATGTCACCAATGTCTTTTCTCCAGTCAGCTTGAGTCTGCTATGTGTGTGAAATTATTTGTCTGCTGCTGCTGCATCGCTTCAGTCATGTCCGACTCTGTGCGACCCCATAGATGGCAGCCCACCAGGCTTCCCGTCCCTGGGATTCTCCAGGCAAGAACACTGGAGTGGGTTGCCATTTTCTTCTTCAATGCATGAAAGTGAAAAGTGAAAGTGAAGTCGCTCAGTCGTGCCCGACTCTAGCGACCCCATGGACTGCAGCCTACCACGCTCCTCCGTCCATGGGATTTTCTAGGCAAAAGTACTGGAGTGTGGTGCCATTGCCTTCTCCATTTTTTATTTGTCTAGAGCCATATAATTGCATATTGTGAGCAACTCATCTTTCAGATGCTAGAGGAAAAAAAAATCTCAAAATTATACCTTTCTTATCTACAGATAAGGGAAAAAAGTCTTACATGTACTGTCACTTTTCCTTAGAAAAACTGCCATCTCTTTAAAAAACATTGTTTGAAAGCAGTAAATGATGCAGAACAACAAGCTGTCAGAGGAAAGACCAAGGATATTTTAAGACCTTACATAATATTTGTAGAAATTCTCAACATCAGAGTACAAATCATAATCTTGAGAAAGATTACACTGAATTCAAATGACTGATCTACACATGGATAGTGGGGTTTTCTTGCCTTATTTTTTCCCCCTTGGATAGAAAGAAACTCTGGACTATTTGTGCCTTCCCTATGTCCGTTCTTTATCAAACAAATTGTTACAACAACAAAAAAGTCAGTCTGCTAACTGATAATCTTTTAATCTTAATCTGTTTAGTGGACTCAAAGACAGGTAAGACTAAACATCACTGGGACATTGGGTACAGTGGTGGAGAATAAGGTGAGAAATACTTTTTTTTTAATTGAGAGAGGTCAAAAAATACATAAGAAAAAAGTGTAATTAATGATTGTCTGTTTAATTCAAACAATGAAGAAAAATGTCCAGAAGGAAGCAAATTCCAATGTGAAGAAAGTGATTTCTTCTCCTAAACACACTATATCTTTAATGGTTGGTGGTGGTTTAGTTGCTAAGTTGTGTCCATCTGCTGTGACCCCATGGACTGCAGCCCGCCAGGTTCCTCTGCCCGTGGGATTTTGCAGGCAAGAATACTGAAGTAGGTTGCTATTCCCTCCTCCAGGGGATCTTCCCAACCCAGAGATCAAACATGGGTCTCCTGCATTGCCTACAGTCTCCTGTATTGCAGGCAGACTTTTTACCAACTGAGCCATCAGGGAAGTGCATATGAACACTTAATTAACTACTTTATTTTACACTGAGAAAAAAAAAAGATATAAGTCCAAAAGAAAACAAATACTAAGTTATGTTGACACCAACCAGTGGTGAAATACTTAATAAAAACTATAAAGAACATGGCTTGCACTTAAAAAACAAAAAAAAAGAATTGTCAAACTAAAATGAGATGAGAACATTTTCCTTGTTTCCTTCTTTAATTAACTACTAACCTGAGGTGGTAGCAAGATAATCTGTTTGAAGTATTTAAGGAGATTGAAAATGATCACTGTAGCTATGTGATCATTTTAACAAAGGCAGACATTAAAGAAAACAATTTCAAACAATGGGAAGTCTACCATTTCTCAAAATCAAGTTGTCTACCTTTATAGTGTGGGTTTTATCTGAAAATATCTGTATATGTATTGTGGTTATTGGATTGGATGAAACAAAGCAGAAACATCTATAAAGCTAAGCTGATGAGTAATTTAAATGATAACTAAGTTTTGAATGGTATTTTCATTTCTGTTCTGTTGATTCAAAGATGTTAAGTCCAAAACGTTAATTACTTTTTAGGTGGAGATAAAACCTATCTGTGCTTCCCCTCTCTAGTTCTTTTCTTATTTCAGACTTAGTTGTAAATCCCATATGAAAATATATTCCCTTCCTCCTCACTCCCACACACTCACGCACACACACAAACTCATGTATCCACTTACGGTTTAGTATAGGGTTTGCCATGGAGAGGGCAATGGCACCCCACTCCAGTACTCTTGCCTGGAAAATCCCATGGACGGAGGAGCCTGGAAGGCTGCAGTCCATGGGGTCGCTAAGAGTCGGACACGACTGAGCAACTTCACTTTCACTTTTCACTTTCATGCATTGGAGAAGGAAATGGCAACCCACTCCAGTGTTCTTGCCTGGAGAATCCCATGGACAGAGGAGCCTGGTGGGCTGCCGTCTATGGGGTTGCACAGAGTCGGACACGACTGAAGTGACTTAGCAGCAGCAGCAGCAGCATAAGGTTTGCCAAACTCATTGCCTTAAAGACAAGGTACGTAACAAGAGAGGAACAAAAGCTCTGTGTAAGAATATAGAGTAGTGAGGACTACAGCAAACTTGCCCAAATAGATCACTTGAAGGGGTCATTGCTGATTATCTCCTGATAATTATTGACACATGGGAATGTAACTCAGTGTTTCTAGATTCTTATTTTGCATGAGAAGCCATGAATCCATGTTTTATTAAATATCCCATATTTACATACTATCAATGCAACTAAACAAACAAGCTAACAAGATAACCTTCCATATCAATAACTTAGGTCTGTGGCTGTATTTAACCAGCTCCCTATCAAGATGTTGCCTCTGGCTTGGTAAGTAATGTCAGGAGGCTTACTTTTCAGTCTCACCTTTCCACTCCCTAGCTGGGAAGATTTGGAGAAGTCCTATATAAGATTAGCACTAGAAATATAAATGGATTTGAAATCTTGGAGTGTAAGAGATTTTTGAGACTTTCTTATCCCACCTACTTATTTCAGAGATGGAGATGCTGAAGTCTAGATGAGTGCATTGATTTATTTAAGGTCTTAGGGAAGAGCAATAACAGATCTGACACTACAAACATGGCTTCAGACTCCCAGCCCACAGGACCACTCAATGACTAAAACAATGATAATAAACAGGTCCAGAAGGAATAAAATCATGAGTACAGTGTTTAATTTTAAACTGTTTAATTCACTTTTTAAGAACTGTTGGAAGGTAGGGTCTAGTTTATGCCTCTCCAGCACACAGCGTACTCCCTTATCATTTTGTCCTCAAATCTTTACTGAATGAATGAATGGGTAAATGAAAAAAGAAAGAACTCAATCATTATATTTAGGACAAAAGAGTAGTCATTAAGAAGCCAGTGACCAAAATAACAGAGGAAAGCTATAGTTCAGAGATAAATAAACTGAAGTCAGGTAAAACTCATTACTGTTCACTGAAAATATTAAAACAAACAAAATAAAACAAAAAGCTTCCTTCTACTGAATCTCTGACATGGAGCTGAATAGGAAAACAGTCTTTCCTAGATCTGATTTCTCCTTACCAGTGCTGGAAATTCAATTTATTGATTCCATCAAAGTGCCCTGCAGAGAAGAGTATAAGCCCTGCTTGAATGTCTGAATGTAGATGATAAAAAGAAACTTGATATTAAAGATAGTTTACATGATAGCCAATAGAAAATACAGCTAAGTCAAGTGTGCCTTTGTCGGTGGCTTATTAAAAAACATTTTTTGTTGTTGTTGTTGTGGGAAGATGTATATACTTTCTGGAGCTGTGGCTTACAATTTAATGCATTGTTATTTCATATTCTCCTAGAATGCCTGCTGCTCTCAAGCTCAAAAACTTGCCTACTGCTTTCTTTTCCAGTTAGTCTATTGATTAATTTTTCTCTTTAATGAAAAACTGAAGTGCCAGATTGAGTAAGACAAGTATTGTCCAACTCTTACAAAAGTTAAGGATTTATTTGTGTAAAGTATCGAGCAGGATATATAAATCATATACATGACAGTAAATGAATATGATGAATTCTGCTGTCAATATTCTGCTTTTGCTATAATTAGGCACATTTTCCCTCTATAAAATATTCCTTGTTGCATCAAATTTAACAATCACTTTTCCATTTTGTCTGCTAAAATTCTCATAAAATACGGTATGAACAGGACATGGAAGGGCATACTGTGAATTTTGTTTATGATTATTTCATTATAGATTTTTAGGTAGCTGGTTGAAAAGGTCAGGTGGAAATTGATAGGATATGACCCAGAGCCAAGGTCAATGCCCATGCATACAACATACATGTTAATTGTGGCTACATCCTATTGGGATGTTTGCATGATTTCTATCAGTTGTGTTAGAATCACAGAAACAATGATTTTGATAAATAAATTTTGAGTAATAACCTGTCAATTCAAAGAGACCCTTCTACTGAGATGAGAAATGCATTACCATTGGGTCATTCAGGTTCTTTCCTTTGTTTATGTATTTGTTTTCCAAATCTCCGTGTCTTTCCCTAGGCAAGTCTAAGGAGATATTTCAACTCAATTAACATATTAATTGGATTTGTTAAATGCCCATACTCAATGGCTGTATTCATTGGTCTATGTTGGTCAAATTCTGAGACACAAATAACTATTACCAACCATAAAACATTCTTTGTGAAAGCAACAACTGACATTTATTGAAATCTTACTACAAGCTAGGCACTAGACCTTAATTTCTGTGTATTATCTCCTTTAGGTCTTATAATAACTACCAGCTTGGGTCCTCTTTAACCTAAGACTTAGATAGATCTATGTTTAATTTTGGGGGAACCTTCATACTGTTTTCTATAGTGTCTATACTAATTTACATTCCCACCAACACTGTTCTAAGGTTCCCTTTTTTCCCACATCCTTGCCATTCTTATTATTTCTTGTTTCTTTTTTTTCCACAATAACTATGTGACAGGTATGAGATGATGTCACATTATGGTTTTGATTTGCTTCCCCTGATGATTCATGAGGTTGAGCTGCACATGTGGCTCATGCAGCTGCACATGCATGGTTCTCTGCACGTCTTCTTTGGAAAAATACCCTTCAGGTCCTCTGCCCACTTTTTAAATTGGATACAATCCTGCAATTCCACTCCTAGCTGCCAAAGAAAACACTAATTAGAAAAGATGTATGCACCCCAATGTTCACAGCAGCATTATTTATGATAGCCAAGATATGGGTGCAACCTAAGGGCTTCCAATCAACAGATAAATGGGTTAAAAAATGGATTAAAAATATGATATTTACATATATACACACATCGGAACATTCATCAGAAAAAATAAATAAATCTTGCCATTTGTGACAACATAGATGGACCTTTAGGGTATTATGCTTAGAGAAATAAACCGGACAGAGAGAGACAAATACTGTATGCTTTCACTTATATGTGGAATCTAAAAACCAAGACAAGTTGACAAACACAACAAAACAGAAACAGACTCACAGAGAACAAACTAGAAGTTACCAGAGATGAGGAGTGGCAGGCTGAGTGGAACAAGTGAAGGGGATTAAGAGGTATAAGCTACCAGTTACAAAATAAGTCACACGACTGTAATATACAGTCCAGGAAATATAGACAATATAATAACTTTTTATTGTGTATAATCTATAAAACTGCTGAATCACTACATTGCACACCTGAAACTATTGTGATATTGTAAGTCAACTATAGTTCAGTCAAAAAAACCCCTAAGACTGAGGTTAAATTTGTTGGCCAATTCAGGTCTGACTATATATTAACTTCTTGAAAGGTTTCAACTTTATTTTTTTTTAATTTAATTTAATTTTATTTTTAAACTTTACATAATTGTATTAGTTTTGCCAAACATCAAAATGAATCCGCCACAGGTATACATATGTTCCCCACCCTGAACCCTCCTCCCTCCTCCCTCCCCATACCATTTATTCTTAAGCCTCATAATCCCAGAAAGAATGGGAGCTCAGTGATTGTCAGAGCATTAAGATGATTTAGTTCAACCATAAAAATAATCTCTGAATAAAGCTGAGTCAACGATGAATTGGACAAGAGCTTCAAGTATGCTTTCTGTTCTAGGTTCCTAAACTCTTTTGATTTTGTTTCTAGGGGATTTATGCTGTTTTTTTCACCCACAGGTCACTGTTGATTCAGATCAGCTATTAAAATCCCCTATCCTTTTTTAATGCCTTCTACTGAGTTATTGTTGCTGTTGTTCAGTCGCTCAGTTGTGTCTGACTCTTTGCAGCCCCAGGGAGTGCAGTATGCCAGAGTTCCCCATCCTTCACCATCTCCCAGAGCTTGCTCAAACTCATGTCTATTGAGTCGGTGATGCCATCCAACCATCTTGTCCTCTGTCGTCCCCTTCTCCCGCCTTCAATCTTTCCCAGCATCAGGGCCTTTTCTAATGAGTTGGCTCTTCACATTGGATGGCCCAAGTATTGGAACTTCAGCTTCAGCATCAGTCCTTCCAATGAATGTTCAGGATGAATTTCATTTAGGATTGACTGGTTTGACCTCCTTGCAGTCCAAGGGACTTGCACAAGTCTTCTCCAATACCACAGTTCAAAAGGATCAATTCTTCGGTGTTTAGCCTTCTTTATGGACCAACTCTCACATCCATAGATGACTCCTGGAAATACTATACCTTTGACTAGAAGGACCTTTGTTGGCAAAGTACTGTCTCTGCTTTTTAATATGCTGTCTAGGTTGGTCATAGCTTTTCTTCCAAGGAGCAAGCGTCTTTTAATTTAATGGTTGCAGTCACCATTGGCAGTGATTTTGGAGCCCAAGAAAATAGTCTGTCACTGTTTCCACTGTTTCCCCATCTATTTGCCATGAGGTGATGGGGCTGGATGCCATGATCTTAGTATTTTGAATGTTGAGTTTTAAGCCAACTTTTTCACTCTCCTCTTTCACTTTCATCAAGAGATTCTTTAGTTCCTCTTCACTTTCTGCCATAAGGGTAGTGTCATCTGCATATCTAAGCTTATTAATATTTCTCCTGGCAATCTTTATTCCAGCTTGTGCTTCATCCATCCTGGCATTTCCCATGATGTAATCTGAATATAAGTTAAATAAGCAGGGTGACAATATACAGCCTTAACATACTCCTTTCCCAATTTGGAACCAGTCCGTTGTTCCATTTCCTGTTCTAACTGTTGCTTCTTGGTCTGCATACAGGTTTCTTGGGAGGCAGGACAGATGGTCTGGTATTCCCAACTCTTTAAGAATTTTCCCTAGTTTGTTGTGATCCACACAAAAGCTTTAGCATAGTAAATAAAGCAAAAGTAATTGTTTTTCTGGAACTCTCTTGCTTTTTTGATGATCCAGTGGTGTTGGCAATTTGATCTCTGGTTCCTCTGCCTTTTCTAAATCCAACTTGAACATCTGGAAGTTCTTGGTTCACATACTGTTGAAACCTGGCTTGCAGAATTTTCAGCATTACTTTGCTAGTGTGTGAGATGAGTGCAATTGTGTAGTAGTTTGAACCATCTTTGGCATTGCCCTCCTTTGGGATCAGAATGAAAACTGCCCTTTTCCAGTCCTGTGGCCACTGCTGAGCTTTCCATATTTGCTGGCATACTGAGTGAAGCACTTTAACAGCACAATCTTTTAGGATTTGAAATATCTCAACTGGAATTCCATCACCTCCACTAGCTTTGTTCGTAGTGATGCTTCCTAAGTTCTACCTGACTTAGCACTCCAAGATGTCTGGCTCTATGTGAGTGATTACACATCATTGTGATTATCCAGGTCATTAAGATCTTTTTTGTATAGTTCTTCTATGTATTCTTGTCACCTCTTAATGTCTTCTGCTTCTGTTAGGTCCATACTGTTTCTGTCCTTTATTGTGCCCATCTTTGCATGTGATGTTCCCTTGGCATCTCTAATTTTCTTGAAAAGATCTCTAGTCTTTCCCATTCTATTGTTTTCCTTTATTTCTTTTCATTGTTCACTGAGGAAGGCTGTCTTATCTCTCTTTGCTATTCTTTGGAACTCTGCTTTCAGACGGATATATTTTTTCTTTTCTCCTTTGCCTTTCACTTGTCTTCTTTTCTCAGCTATTTGTAAGACCTCCTAACACAGCCATTTTGCCTTTTTGCATTTCTTTGTCTTGAGGATGATCTTGGTTACAGCCTCCTATACAATGTCACGAACTTCAGTCCATAGCTCTTCAGGCACTCTATCAGATCTAATCCCTTGAATCTATTTGTCACTTCCACTGTATATTCGTAAGGTGGTTGATTTAGGTCATACCTGAATGGTCTAGTGGTTTTCTCTACTTTCTTCAGATTTAAGTCTGAATTTGGCAATAAGGAGTTCACGATCTGAGCCATAGTCAGCTTCTGGTCTTGTTTTTGATGACTGTATACAGCTTCTCCATCTTTGCAAAGAATATAATCAATCATTTTGGTATTGACCATCTGGTGATGTCCATGTGTAGAGCTGTCTCTTGTGTTGTTGGAAGAGAGTGCTTGTTCTGACCAGTTGCATTCTCTTGACAAAACTCTGCTAGCCTTTTCCCTGCTTCATTTTGTACTTCAAGGTCAAACGTGCCTGTTACTCCAGGTATCTCTTGACTTCCTACTTTTGCATTCGAGTCCCCTATGATGAAAAGGACATCTTTTTTTTTTTTTTTTTTTTTTTTTTGGTGTTTATTCTAGGAGGTCTTGTAGGTCTTCACAGAACTGTTCAACTTCAGCTTCTTTGGCATTAATGGTTGGGGCATAGACTTGGATTACCATGATATTGAATGGTTTGCCTTGAAACAGAGATCCTTCTGTTGTTTTTGAGATTGCATCCAAGTACTGCACTTTGGACCCTTTCGTTGACTATGATGGCTACTTCTAAGAGATTCCTGCCCATAGTAGTAGACACAATGGTCCTCTGAATTAAAATTTCCCATTCCACTCCATTTTAGTTCACTGATTTCCTAAAATGTTGATGTTCACACTTGCCATCTCCTGTTTGACCACGTCCAGTTTACCTTGATTCATGGACCTAACATTCCAGGTTCCTATGCAATATTGTTCTTTACAGAATTGGACTTTACTTTCACCACCAGACACATCCACAACTTGGCATTGTTTCCTCTTTGGCTCAGCCTCTTCATTGCTTCTTGAGCTATTTCTCTGCTCATCTCCAGTAGCATATTGGGCACCTACTGGCCTGGGGATGTCATCTTTTGGTGTCATATCTTTTTGCCTTTTCATATTGTTCATGGGGTTGTCAAGGCAAGAACGCTGATGTGGTTTGCCATTCCCTTCTCCAGTGGATCACATTTTTTCAGAACTCTCTATCATGACCTGTCCATCTTGGGTGGCCCTATACTGCATGGCTCATAGTTTCACTGAATTAGACAAGGTTGTGATCCATGTGGTCAGTTTGGTTAGTTTTCTGTGATTGTGATTTTCATTCTGTCTGTCCTCTGATGGATGAGGATAATAGGCTTGTGGAAGCTTCCTGGTGGAGGGGACTGGCTGTGGGTAAAACTAGGTCTTGCTCTGCTCTGGCAGGCAGGCCCATGGTAGGGTCAGTCTACTGAGAAGTCTTATTTTCTCCCTTATCTATTTACATTTTTTTCCTGTAGTTGCAGCGAGCAGGGGGTACTCTACAGTTGTGGTGTGTGAGCTTGTCACTGTGGTGGCTTCTCTTGTTGTGGAGCACAGGCTCTAGGGTGCTCGGGGTTTGTTGTAGTAGTGGGTACTGGTGGGAGTGGGTAGTAGTTGTGGCTCCAGGGCTCTACAGCAGAGGCTCAGTAGTTGTGGCACAGGAGCTCAGCTGCTCTGGTGCCCTGTGGGATCCTCCCAGACCAGGGATGGAACTAGCAGGCAGGGATTCTTTACCACTGAGCCACCTCAGGCATATTTTAGATTCTAGGTTTTCACACGCGTATCTGGTGAGAGAGGCCAAGATCAAGAGGCCTGGGAGGCCTGCCATCAAAAGTTCTAGGGCCTTTGACGAGCATCTCAACTTTGCTGGGACTGTTTCCTCCCCTCAAAATGACTGGCTGCTTGCTCAGTGGTATCTGACTCTTTGCAACTCCATGGACTGTAGCCCACCAGGCTCCTCCAGTTCACATAGGTGATACTTTGGGACATAAATCCTAATGTTTAGCTTTATTAAAAGTATCCATCTCATTGTTATGATCTTTGTTCTTTGATAAACTCTACACAGTTGCAAGAAGTATGATGTGTTGGTCACTTTTCTATCTTGAAAAACAATCATCCATGTAGTGGATATTGGCCATTTTTGGAACTACTCAGTTTGGACTCAATTCCATTAGGGTAAATCATGAGCCTGAATCATGGTTGGAAGCAGAGCCCCCAGCCTCCTTCTGCAGAACCCAAAGGTGGCAAACAATTCCGCTCCCTTCTCCTGGAAGCCCAGGTGCAGCCCTGTGACTGAGCTGGCCACACAGATGATCCTGTTGGGGCCTTACAATCTTAAGAAAACTACATAGAGATGCAGGGAAAGTGCAAACATATACAAAGTGAGATGATGACATGGAGAATGCAGCTTTGAAGGGCAAAGGCGAGCTGCTGGCACCTTTGCTATTTTCATGGCATGGCTTTGGCTGGTTCTTGCTGCCTTTATTTCTTTAGTTCCTAAGTATCTATAGAGTTTATTTCTTTAGCCTTCATATATATACCCTCTCCTCTCAACCCCTGCCAAAATTCCCTTTGGTCCTCAAGGTCCTAGAGTCAGTTTCTAGAGCTTACAACTATAACCCCTGACAGATGCAAGTCACTTCTCTTCCCCACTGCCCTCCCCCTTGGACTGAGGACCCACCATCTCACAAAACTGGACCAGGTGTAGTAGCCTCTCCCCGGCTCTGTGCCTCTGTGTTCCCACTTGCCATGATCTATCCTCCTTCATCATTTAAAATTGCAAGTCAGATTAGGCCATTCACCCTTTAAAGTCCTTCAGTGGCTTTCCATCATGTTAACACTAAGACCCCAGCCTCTCACCTTGATTATATCCATTTTTCAACCTCATATCCCATCACTCTCCTCCTCCCCTCTAACTCTAGCCATACTAGCCTTGCTGATTATATCATGCTTAGTCCTGCCTCTGAGCCTTTGTCCTTTTAGAGTTGCTACATTTAAAAAGCTCCTTTGTTAACAGAAGTATGACAAGTTTTTTATCCAAAAATCACATTTAACTGGGTGTCCTAGATTTTAGTTGGCTAAATCTGGACTCTTAACACTGTGCTATTCCTCAGCCTGGCCTCCTCCTCTCTCACTTGCTCAGGGAGGCATCACCTAATCACCTTTCTAAAGATGCCACCCCTGCTAGTCATTATATCTTTATACTCTATTTATCAAGGCACTAACATTTTCTGAAGTTACCTTTTACTTTCATTTGTGATTATTTGTAGGGCTTTCCTGTTTCAGATGTGTCTCCACCTAGAAAATGAATTCCATGTGGACAGTGGTCTTGACTGTATTGGCCTCTGCTGTACCCCAGCACCTGGAACTGTGCTTGGCATGTGATAAATGCTCAGCAGGTAAATACATATTGAATGAAAAAGTGAAATTAATGCCTGACATCAAGCCAAAGAAGAAAATTCAATAATTTTTAACTGTGTGCCAATCACCCCAGAACTTAAAAAATAATCTATAAAGATAAGTAATGGCATTGGTCTTCTATAAAAGTCACAATGCCACATACTACCCAGCAGCGATGGTCATTCGTTAGGAATGCTCAACGGGACACAGACTTCCAGGAAGCTATGTGCAGTTTATTCTCTCCTTGATCATGTTTCAAATCTAAGTTAGTTTGTGTTCTCCATCTGAAAGGCAAGATGGAGAACATGAAGATGGGGCTTCTTGTTTTCCTACTTCAGCTTGAACAGTGAACTGATTTGAAAAGGACCCCACGTTGTTCCCCTCACTTCTCCAACACCCTCTTGTTCTTGGCCTTGCCTCTGAAATGATGAATGGGACTCAAGGGTCCCATGAGTTTATTGCATAGAGAGGCATTCGTTTTCCCCCTTTTCAGTGTAGTTTCATAAAAGCCAGCAGCATTTTAATAGAGTCGGGTTTTATAAACCTGGGAAAATGAGTTTGTGTTCCACAATGAAGTCATGGATATTTTTTTTATTAATGTGAAGAACTGATTTCCCCAGGAAAATGAAATTCTGCCTCAGCTATTGGTTGGCCTTTCAATCATTCTGATGTCTTGTGCTTGGATTTTTTGAGTAGAGCTGCAGAGTCCACAGAGAGATGCAGCCTTTCTATAATCTTGGGAAGGCTGGAGCCAGACAGGAGGTGAAACTAAGAACACACACCACTGGGACAAGAATCCCAGTCACAACCAAGAAAGAGAGAGAGAGGAATAGAGGGAGAAAGGCCAAGAGAGAAAGAAAAAGCAGAAGAGAATGCACTAATTTTGTAATCTAGAAGTCCAGAGTTAGGTCTGGTTCAGGTGTGGTTTGATTCAGAGGTTCAAATGAAGACATCTCATTTTCTCTAAGTTATACCTTCTTCATACTTGGCTTCATTTTCAATGAGGTTGTCCCCAGACTGGTAGCACAATGGCTACCCATCTCTCCAACTTCCTATTTCATCCAGCTAGTGACCTCAGCAGAAAGAAGAACGTCTCTTTGCTAATTCTATCATAAAGTGTTCTGGAGTTGTTGCTTCTCAGTGGCCTACCCTGGCTCAAGTGCATACCCCAGACCATTCTTGGTCACCAGGGGGACGGAATATACTGAGTGATCAGTCTTGCATCAATTCCTGCCCGTTAGTTAAGGAAGAAGTCTTGAGTAATGTTAACTTCCCCCAAACCATACTGACCATGAGAGGGTGATTATTTGTTGAAGAAATTTGGGGGGCTGTTTCTAAATAAAGAGGAGATGACTGTATAGATTGTATAGCCTTCTTCCCCTTTCTCTTCCCCACGTTTTCTCATAATGTCCTACTGTGCTTATGCTACAAATGGTTCTCTAGCAGCTCGGTGCATCGGGGAAGCCATTCTCAGTGCATTCGGCTGCCATCTCTTTACTGCACAGAGAGGGACATCGCAAGTGTGTTAACATAGCCAGATAAGATATAAACCTGGCTTTGAAAACAGTGGATGTCAAGCAGTAGAGGACAAGTTTGAAGTGGTTTTCTTTCTGACATCAGTGCAGAGAGCAGATGAAAGACCCCTTCCCACCCCCATCTCGGCAAGACCTTCACACACTGTGTTCCTCCTCATACCATTTCTCTCCATTATCTCAGCTTCAAGTGCTTTTGGAAAAAACAACAGGTCTTCAAGTAACAATAGGGACTGCTTACACTGCTGATCTAAACTTGACATATATGAAATAATGATGGTGCTCCCTTCCTAAATGTATAAATCCTTCAAAATGAATACTAATGATACTCATATTGTTGTTTTATTTCCTATCCCTGCCCCCCAGTCACTGAATGTATAATATTATAAACAATCCTATGAGGCAGATACTATTTGGAGATAAGGAAACTGAGGCACAGAGAAGTTAAGTAACTTATGCAGGGTTTGCACAGCTATTAAATTGTAGAATCAGGATTCAAACCCAGGCAATTTGATTTGGCACTTGTGCTTTAACAATTACATTTTGTGTATCTTATTGAGTTTTTATATGCATGATCATCCTACGGAAGTAGTGTAGTTGGGCATGATCGGTCATGCTTTACCAATGAAATAATTAAGGTTTAGCAAAGGGAAGATGATGGGTCCCAGATTTTCTGACTTCCATGTCAGAATTCTCAGGAAGTCCTGACTCATGCCTAAGCAGTAACGCCTACGTTGTACTGTTCCATCTACCTACCAGCCCTTTGAGGCAGCCCTGGTACAGGAAAACAAACATCAGACCAACCCATATTGCTGCTAAGAGTAAAGTCATTGGAGCCAGATTGCTTTTGCTTCAATATCAACTCTAATCTTTTACTTACAGGTTACACCAACATTCTGGGTTTCAGAACCTGCTCTAAATAGTTAACTGTAAGGGTGAAATCAGTTACCACCTAGAAGACTGTGTAGAATACTGCCTGATACATAATATGTACTCAAGGACCTGTGTATACAGGGTCTTTCAGTATTACTTGCCAGCACTTTATATTGTAAAACACAGAAATCCTCCAAGGACACCCAGTCATGAATACACCTGTATTCTGTTTAGCTCTTTCTTTCAATGCCTATAACTATACTCAATCTCTTTATTAGTGCTACTTCTTCAATAGTCTGCTTCTCAAGACTGAACACTCGATATAAAGTTAAATGGCTAGTTTACAATAAGGAGTGTGAGGATGGTGTAGAAGCAGCCTGGGAATGGTGCTGTCAGGGGAAGTGAAACTGATCTTGGGGAAGTTACTAAACTTCTCTGAGCTCCATTCCCTTATCTGAAAAATGAGAATAGTTACACTTCCCTCACTGAGTGATGTGAGCATGATGACTACACGTGTGGCCATGGGAGCAAGTGACAGCCCTATTAGTGTAGTAGGAAAGAACAGATCTGACTCCATACTAGATCTATTCCTCTTTACTTTAAACTTCGTGCTCAGGTGTCTGTGCTTAGTCATGCTGGCTCTGCACCTTTTGTAAAAGAACGTTGCCTGTGGCCTGAAATATAAGGATAGCCTATTCTCAAGGCTCTGACCTTTAAGAGTCCATTCATACAGAGATAAAAAGTTGTAGAAAAGAGAAAAAAAAACATTTGTTTTATCAGAGGTTTACAGGAATGTTGTGACCTGACCTATGTGGACAGATACAAGAACAAGGGATCTGACACCAAGAAGTTGGCAACTAACCATACCCCTCCCTCACCTTGCCTTTAAAAGTGCTTTGCCAAAACCTGCAAGGAGTTTGGGGCTTGTGGCGCACAAGCCATCCATCTCCTTGCATGGTTCTGCAGTAAAACTTGCTATGCTCTAAATTCTGATGTTTTGGTTTGTTTGGCCTCACTGTGTATTCGGCATGTGCACTTGTGTGTAATGATCTAACATTAGTAATGTTAGTAATGATTCAGTAACATTAGTAGGTTTTTGTTACATCACTGTTTTCTGACTATGTGCTCTACCTGCGAGGAGAAGGCAATGGCATCCCACTCCACTACTCTTGCCTGGAAAATCCCATGGACGGAGGAGCCTGGTAGGCTGCAGTCCATGGGGTCACGAAGAGTCAGACACGACTGAGCAATTCACTTTCACTTTCATGCACTGGAGAAGGAAATGGCAACCCACTCCAGTGTTCTTGCCTGGAGAATCCCAGGGATGGTGGAGCATGGTGGGCTGCTGTCTGTGGGGTCCCACAGAGTCGAACATGACTGAAATGACTTAGCAGCAGCAGCAGCTCTGCCTGTGAAAGCAGAGTCTTTTGATCATCTTTCAGTTTTTTTTCTGCTTTGTGATGGTCTTTGGGGGGCAGACTCTTCATGACAACATCACTACTTACTGGCCAACTCCTTAGTCTGCAGACATAAACATTTATAAATTTACTTTTTATGAATAGAGCAGATACATGAGGTTTCCTAATGGTCAGAATGCTAAATATGACCCAGTGATAATGGCTCAGCAGGTTGAACTTCCATTTACTGAGTCCCTGCAGGCAGGCATTTTACTGCTGTCTACGTACTGAGAATCAAAGAGGAAATGTAACATCCCCAGGATCACAGATTCCACAGTGCAGAACCAGTCCTCAAACTCACTAACTCCCTCCCTTCTTTCTTTCCTTCTCTCCTCACTCTCTCCCTTCTTTCTCTTTCCTTCATTCCTTCTTCTTTCCCTCCCTCTCTCCCTTCCCTCCTTTCCCATTCAATTAATGTCATCTGAGAACCTACAGGGATGCCAATGTCTTATAAATCTCTGGGAGAAAGAGGTGAGGGGAACATTTTCAGCTGCAGATGACTTACGAGTTTTGAAAGTAATTTTCTCAACTAGCCTTGGGGTTCTCCCAAATGGACTATTTACCGGATCTCAGATCATGGACAATCCACTGGTATCCATTCATCCCAATTGACTGAAATTCTTAGGTTTCTTCTGAAACTTTGATATACAGGCTCTTGCTGGGAAATTTGAAATTAGAGTGTAAGTTTTACTAATGAAACAAACAATAATACAAATATAAAAATAGGGAAATCTCTGAGAGCTAAAATTAAGCCATGAAACTATCAGTACTATTGTTGCTTAAAAATATTATCACAGTGGTATCATGTCTTGTACCTATTTAACTTACTTAAGTTCATCTGTAAAGGTTTAGCAAAAAAGAGAAAACAGTGGTGAGTGGGAAAGAGGTGATAGAAAAAGTGAACAACTTAAATAATGCAGGAAATTCAGGCCATATTCCATCAATGTGCCTCCCCTGAATTGATCTTGAGCTGCGATGGGAATCGACTGTTTCTGTGTTTATCTCAGAAGGTGGGCACCTTGCCATGCTGAATGTGACTCCAATGTTTAAAAATAATCTTTTTTCGTTTAACATGTCTTGTAAATGCAAATGCATTGTTGCTCAAGAGAAAAGGGTAGTCTGTGTGGGCAGGCAGCCCTGATGGACTCCAGAGTGTTGATTTCCCACGCAGTGCCACTGAATGGCTTGTCAAGGGGCTTGACTACACATTTCTCATCTTACATTCTGACTTTGGAGCTCATGTCCTCCTGGTTAGAAACACCTCTGCTTGATGTTTAAAATGTCTGTTAAGGTCCCTACATAATAAATAACGGATTTGCATCTGCAAATGGCAATAACCTCTAGAAGGAGATAATTTGCAAGGACATTAACTTGATAGGCAAGCCACCATTAATTAGAAATCTTAGCATGTTGGCTTGTAAATGGAGAATTAAGTCTCTATTGAGATCAACTGCAGGTAAGAGGAAACAAGGAACAACCTAGGAATGTGAAAGCAATGTTTGCCTTTGAGTCTGACTCTGCTCAAAAGAAAGGAAGGTCCAGGTGGAATTCTAGTTAAGAAAAAAAAGTTTTCACCAGTGAATTAAAAATGGAAGGAAGGGGGAAAAAGAACAGCTAAAATTTAAAATAGACTGCATTACCTGTGTAAACACTGTATTACCACATGATCTGAAAATATTCTGAAGATTGCTTTTTTTAAAAAAAACAAGTGTGTAAAAATGTCTTCAAATCCCCCGGAGACACACCAACCATTTCACTAGGGTTAAACATTTCTAATTACATGTTATATAATTTGACATTCCGTTTTTTACCCCACACATCACAGGAGGGTAAAATAACACCATTTCAACTGTCAAGAAATACAGAAGTATCACAATTATATTTAAGGCCTGCCATATTGTCACTTTTCTCTCTCTCTCTCTTTTTTTTTTTTTTTTTCAAATTTAATGGGCACAAATCAGGAAACTCCTTTCCTTAGTTCTCAATCTACCCATCCTAACCCAGATTTGGATCTTTCTGAGTAAAAGTTTCCTAGAGGTAAGTTTTGATCTCTTTAGCAACCCACTCCAGTGTTCTTGCCTGGAGAATCCCAGGGACGGGGGAGCCTGGTGGGCTGCCGTCTATGGGGTCGCACAGAGTCGGACACAACTGAAGCGACTTAGCAGCAGCAGCAGCAGCAGCTTTGATCACTGGCTTCAGTTTCCTGGGTGCAGTTTGAACTGAAAGGGGCAAGCCAGTCAGAAACCACCAAGAAGGTGGGTGGAGGGTGACTGCTTGAGTGAAGGACACCCAATTGTCTTCTCATGCTCTTCGCTGACCACACTGCAGAGTAACATTTGTCAGTAAATAAACAAGCTCCTCTTTTCCTCTGACTCATACTACCCCAAGAAGCATGACAGGGAAGCCCACAAAATGAAAGCATCTTATCATTTGGAAATAAACAAAAAGTCAGGTTACCATTTCACACAGATTTGACCATGTTTCCTGGTTTTAAGCAAAAGAAACCAAATCTAGGCATCCTATCTTAAGCAAAAGGGAATGTACTGGAAGGTCACCAGAAGTTGGGGAACCTGTGAAGGCTGCAGGAACATGATCTGGGCTCAGGAAAGCTCTGTGGTAACTGCAGAGAACAGGGACTCCGGACACATGATTGCTGGGGCAGAGAGAATCCGTCACAGGACACTTGTTGAGGTACATCCTCATCAGTCATTTGTTCTGCTTTTCTACTACCGACTCAAGATTCACACACCTGGAAAAGAGAGCCTAAATGCCTGAGGTTAGGTAATATGAAGCCAACTTTAGCCCAATCCAGCTTTCTAATGGGTTCTTTTCTTTATAAGGATTTGATTTTAAGTTTCTTTTTAAGGAATAGAAAACAGCTAAAGTTTCTTACTTTAATTTCAGTTACCGGAATCCCATTTGCCATTGATATTCCTAAATATTTTGTTGGGTCAATATATTGGTAGATAATGAATTGGGGAAGTTTTCAATTTTATTAAATGAAATAAACCATTACTAATTAATTCTTCTGATTTGGAATTCATTAATTGATCTGTGAATTAAAACATGAGTTTTGTCTAGAGAGTCACTAAAGATAAATTTGTTTTATAAAAGAAGGGAATAAAAATTTGTCACACAATTTGTTCAAGCATTCAAAAAATGTTCATGGAAAATGAAGATTCTTATTTTACTGGTTTCTCATAATGTCCTGATAACAGGGCTGGCTTGAAAAGACAAAAAAAAAAAAAAAAAGAGAGAGAGAGAGAACGAGAGAAAAAACCTCAAGACATTTTATTGTGTGGCATTTCAAGCTTCTTTTTAGCACCACTCATACTTCAAGAAATGTGAGCTGGGGACATGCCTTAGCTCCAAGCACACAGAAGCCATCCAACAAATAGTGAACTGAGCACTAAATTAAATTGACTTAGTATGCTAGTCCAAGAGAAAAGCACTGGTCTCTCCATGATTCCCCAAAGTGGTTCTGAAAGAAACATTTGTCTGGGAGTAAGCACATCCTCGTACTTTATCTTCCAGAAGCCAGGCTCTCAAAGTAAAAATCCCAGCATCTATCCTTTCTGATTCCACTTCAACAGTACTAGATCTAATTATTTCCATGTAATTTGTTGAAATGTCAGTGTTCAATTTTTTAAAGCAAGTGATTATCAGTGCTTTAATAAATAATGTTTAATATCAACAGGGATGTAAAATGTGTAAACCATTTAATCTCCTGTTTTTCTCACAAATAAAAGTTTTAAAATGCTAGCTATTTCCCATCATCTCATCAAAATCCTCTCCTTTACTGTACCTTTACTGCTGAAACTGGCATGAGCTTGGCTGGAGCCAATATTCACCAAGTTTTGCTGAGATTAAATGTCACTAAAGGATGTTCAAAGCTCTTCTTTGTGAAGAAGTGAAAGTGTTGGTTGCTCAGTTATGTCTGACTCTGCGACAACATGGACTGCAGCTCACCAGGCTCCTCTGTCCATGGAATTCTCCAGGCAAGAATACTAGAATGCATAGCCATTCTCTTCTCCAAGGAATCTTCCTGACCCAGGGATCATCTGGATTTGTCTCCCAAATTGAAGGCAGATTCTTTACAGTCTGAACCACCAGGGAAGAGTTCTATGTGAAGAATCTCACCCCAAGTCCCCCCTACATTTGTCTGCCCAGGGAAGGAGCATGCCACATGGGAGAAGCATGCCACAGTAGAGTTTCCAGTTAACTACAGACTACTACAATCTAATAAACAGCAACTCTGCCACTGTCTGTCTATTCTCCTTTCTGACTTTCAGAACTTCCTAAATGGTGTGGGGAAAAAAAAAACAAAAAACGATCACATCAGACCCAGGAGAAGTGGGATGAAATTTTATTCATTAAATAAGGACATATTAAAATGTGCTGACATAAAATTGCATGTTTAAATCCAATAATGTTTATTAGCATATAGCTTGTGAATTTAACATGTCTGTTAAAGATGAGATTCCTAGAATTCCTAGATGAGATTCTTTGAAACTATACAGTCCATGGAATTCTCCAGGCCAGAATTCTGGAGTGGGCAACTGTTCCCTTCTCCAGGGGATCTTCCCAACCAAGGGATCAAACCCGAGTCTCCCACATTGCAGGCAGATTCTTTACCAGCTGAGCCACCAGGGAAGCCCATTCATTAAATAAGGACATATTAAAATGTGCTGACATAAAATTGCATGTTTAAATCCAATGATGTTTATTAGCATATAGCTTGTGAATCTCATTAAAGATGAGATTCCTAGAAGCTTAATCTACATGTGTCATTCTAAGAAAGATTCAAATGTGCTCCTTCATAGGAGAACTTCTGTCATCATATCGTTTTTGGACCCACCACAGAGAGCTGCCATTGGAACATTACATTTTCATGCTGGGATTTTAAAGATGGCTCTGTCCTCCCCTCCTCGTAGGCTTCTCCGTTTCCTCTCCCTCTTCCTTCTGGTTTTCTCTTCTCTTTTGCCACCTCTCCTTAGAGACACAGTTCTACTTCTCATTTCTGTAAGACCTTGGACAGCATCAGCTAAATATTCTCTACAGTGCCTGGAGCTCTTTGGGAAAGAGATGCTATATAAATCTAATGAATAAATAAAAGACTAACTATATCCTCAGGCCCTTGTATTGCCTAGTGCTGATGAAGTTAGACATTTTCTAGACATTTGAATGTTACTGAAACAAAGACTAAGCAAAATAGTGAACTTCATTTAAATGAAAAGAAGGTACTCTTGGGTAATTCCAACTACACTAAGGATCTACTCGTATCCTCTCTTCATATTCTTTGTTTTTGTTGTGTGTGTGTTGTTGTTGTTGTTTTTTTGCTAAGGTATGTGTATGCAACATGTAACTTTAATTCTAATACTGCTCTTCATAAGACACTAAAATGCATTTTATAAGCCTTTATTTTTCCTGCATTGCTCTTAAGATATATTTTTCTGTTGGCATAACATGTGCATAGTTAAGAAGCCTGTGTGTTTATGTAATTATATTTGGGTTTCTGGTGAAATCCTCTGGAGACACTTTATTGATTTAAAATAAATGAAATATCATTTGTAAGTTTAAGGGAGGTTTGGAGAGTTGAATTCAGTCCATGCTGAGCACTGATTCTAGTATCATTACAAAAGGACCATACTGCATAATTTCAGCTTTGCTGCTCCCTTAATTGTCACAAATTCATCACTTAAGACACATATATCAGTATTTAAAATTAGAAAAATTCATTGTTTTCAAGTTTGCCCCAACATTAGGCCTTTTTATTATCCAAAGGGCAATGACACCTTTGGAACTGACAATTTATTTCATGCCTGGTTCTCTCCACTGGTGCCAGTGGCCAGAGCAACAGGGAAAATGGTATAAGTTGTGCTTTGAGAAATAAAGAAGCCAATGAAATTCTCTTCAAATGGGGGTGATTATATTTACATTTGGAGGTACTTTCACTATGTGAAAATACTATAATTCACTGATGTAGACACAGTGCAGAGTGGCTAGTGGAGGAACAGAAAAGGATTTTATAGGTGTTCCCACTGGGCCAGTTTTCTTGGAATGAGTCAGGCTTAGTCTCCTAAGCTATATGGATGATGTATTTTCTTGGCTTCTCTGTCATTCTAATAAGATCATTTTGGTCTCAGACATATCTGTCTTTTTAAAATATATTGGCCAACATGGTAATGAGCTACTGCTGCTGAAAACTGGTATGCCATTGAGTGGACTCATCTTGGAATCTTTATGTTTCTCTTTGGAAAATGTTTATAAAGTACGTATCTTGTAAGCTGCCTAATAATTCTAACCACATCTGATTGCCCTAAGGGTGAGCATCTGACACAAATTTAGTCAAGCCATTAATGACTAATGACCGGTGACGTGGTAGGATTTAAAAAAAAAAAAAGAGAGAGAGAGAGAAAATGAGCCAATGTAATTTTCTCTTGGGAGTTTAAACTGGGAGACAGAGAAGGTAGGAGGTAATTAGTAGGAGTCAAGGCTGTAAGTTAAGCAGGGCTAGACTGGAGTGAGCTGCAGCTAAATCTAAAACCACAACAAACTATTAGCTAGAAGATGAGGATAATAGCAACAGAGCAGACAGCCAGGAGGTCACAGTTGAGCAAGGACTATAGCTCAGTCATGAGTATCTTATCTAATCCTCTCCTTTCCCCCTTTCTTTTCTTCCTTCCATTTTTACTTTCTTGCTCATCTCTTCTTTTCACAAGGAACACTTGCTGCTGAACACTGACTATATCCCAGGAGGCAGATATGATGATAAACAAGACAGACACAGTTGCTGCCATCATTATGGAGGTTTAAGTCAAATGAAGGTGATGGAAAAGTCCCAGGGCCGTGCTCTAACCTTGGTCTCCGGAGCGCTTGGGTAATACAAATTAAGGCATTTGCTTCAATGTCAGAACCTTAATGGCTACACAAGGACAGTGACACAGACCAAATCTGAACACCTGGGTAATAACTGATAAGCTCCAAATCAATAGCCTTCTCCGGTCTACTCTCAGAAATCACACACTACTCTTCCTCCTCTTGATGCAATACTATGAATGTGTAATTTTCTAGAAGAGACAGAACATGTCTGTCATGTTAGGGCTGTATCTTGAGAGATCATGTCATATATTAGCTTAAAGAGGCCATGATCCAGTTCCTTGGGATTCTGTGACAGAGTTCAAAACTTCTAGAAAAATCTTTATTTGAAAACACTGACGAGTTATTGGAAGTGTGCTCAGTGTCTAAAAGATTGCATGGCACAAAGTATATCAGCCTTGTTGCTCCAGAATAGGTACTGAATGAATGCACAAAAAACATGGCTAGAGAAGCAAGCAGACACCAGGTCCTGTATCTTAGAAGGAAACTGCAGATTCTTCAGCTATAGAAATCCTCTGGGCTATGGTGATCAGGGTATGCCTTCTTTGAGGTTCTGTGTATAAACCATGCAAGCTTAGGAGCCAATAGCTCTACAGATTTGATTCTGATTTCCACTGTCAAAATTTTAAGGAATAAAAATGATTGTTTTAAGCATAATAAGCTTCTTACACTAAGAAATCTACTATATTAACTATCTTTCTAACAGTGCTGGGTGAATCTGAAACTGCCCATTAGAGAGTAAAGAGTATGGAATGAATCTTAAATCCTGCCTTTTTCTATTTGGATGTCATTAAGTTGGCAACTGAACATTGATCTGGATCACACGATCAAGGTAGAGAATAAGGTCTGGGTACTTCAAGCCCATTTTATCCATGGTAAGTTTTTTTGGGTTTTAATTTCCCAGTTAACTACTTTCACTCTTCTTTGTGAAATATACACATGGTGGCTCAGATGGTAAAGAATCTTCCTGCAATGCAGGAGACCTGGGTTTGATCCCTGGGTCGATCCCTTGGAGAAGGGAATGGCAATCCACTCCAGTATTCTTGTCTGGAGAATTCCATGGACAGAGGAGCCTGGTGGGCTACAGTTCATGGAATCACAAAGACTCAGACACGACTGAGTGACTGACACTTTTTCACTTTCGAATACACACACACACACACACACACACACACAGAGCTTCCCTGGTGGCTCAGACGGTAAAGAGTCTGCCCACAGTGCAGGAGACCCAGGTTTGATCCCTGAGTCCGGAAGACCCCCGGAGAAGGAAATGGCAACCCACTCCAGTATTCTTGCCTGGAGAATCCCAGGGACAGAGGAGCCTAATGGGCTGCTGTCTATGGGGTTGCACAGAGTCGGACACGACTGAAGCGACTTAGCAGCAACAGCAGCAGGCTACAGTCCATGGGGTCACAAAGAGTCGGAAACAACTGAGCGACTTCACTTTCACTTTTCACACATATATATGTATATGGTCACATTTAATCCTCTGAACAACACTAGATTATCACGTTGAGTACCATGTTCAATAGTCACACACTGAGGAAGTGGTGGAAGCAGGTTTTGAGCCAAGAAAAGGCACAGAAAAACACACAGAGTAAAAGGTCATTCGAGGCAGAGGCTGGAATTCTACTTTCTCAAGCCCAGGAATGCCTGGAGCCATCAGAAATTACAAGAGGCAAAAAGGATTCTCCTTTAGAGCACTGGAGGGAGTGTAGTCCCATCAAAACCTTGATTCAGGACTGCTGGTCTCCAAAATTATGCGAAAGTAAATTCCTACTGTTTTAAGCCACCCAATTTGTGGTAGTGTGTTATGGCAGTTCTAAGAAGTGAATACATTCCCCATAAAAGCAGAGAACCACTAAACATGGCATGCATGAACAGATAAATAAATGACCTGAGGACTCAGTGTTGGGTAACCAATTTTCCTCACCAAACCACAGAGTTTTAGAAATTTAACATGTAGCTAGATCTCACTAGATGAATACATTGAGATATATAGAGGTGAAAACATCTGCTCGATGCCCCAAAGTAAATTAAGAACCTACATCTCTTGACGCCCACTCCTTCCCACCCACCACCAGGTTTAAATGGAACTGTATTGTCAGAATCTAAAGCAAACTAGTGGTAATTAAATTGAGTTGCATGAGAGCTTCATCATGGAGGCAGAACAGAAGTAGGCCAGGCAAGGCAATAGATGAGCTAAGAAATAAAAAGGTACAATTAAGAATCTCTAAACTCTTAAGTGTCAGTTGCAAAAACTCTCCCACAAGCTTGAAGGCTATAGAGTAGGAGGCTGTTGCGTCAGCCTCTTTCTCTTCCTTGCTTATCTCAGCCTATTTGATATTTTGTTCTTGGCGGGGAAAATGCTAGTGGTAAACCTCTCTATGTCTCTGCTTTTGCCCATGCTGTTCCCTCATCTTAGATGGTCCCACACTCAATGACTTCGCTTCAAAATCCTACTCTCTTAAGACTTAAATACCAACTTTCTGCTGATCCTTTGAACTTTGTGTTTCCTAGCACTTCCAGATCTCAGGGCCTTAGCTTGCTGGTCCCGGCTTTACCCTGTACTGGCCAAGAAACCACAGATTAAGTGCCACTTAATTTCTCTAAGCCTTAGTTTCTCCATTCATTTATTCTTTCGTTCATACAATCTTTGGTATTTTGTGAGAAACTAATGTTTTCCAGGTAGTGTTATTAGTGTTGGAAAATGGTTGCAGCAGGGTAGGGGGGTGGGGTCGTGGTGGTGGTGTGGAGACAGACTAGGATCCACTGTCATAGAAATTATACTTGAAATTGGGAGGGGCAGATAAGAAATATGTAATAATGGCACACTATCAGTAGTGATAAGTTTTATGAGGAAACAAAAACAAGGTGTCTAGGAGGATGGGGACCATGAGACTGGAGGTCCAAAGAAGAATTCATGAAGGAAATGATGTTTTAACTGGAATCTGAGTGACAAACAACAGCCCGTCTGACAAAGATGTGGCAGAAAAGCACACTTAGCAGAGGGAGGAACAATAGCTCCGGTATGGAACCCATTTTGGCACTGCCAAGGAACAGAAGGATGACTGTAACTGGATTAAAGGGAATTAGGATGAGTTATTGGAGATGAATATGAAGTAGACAGAGCAGATGCTGAAGGACCTGGCAAACTGTGGAAAATAGTACTCTTATTCTATGAGTAATGGAAAGCTATTGGAGAATTCTAAACAGAGTACTGTCATAATATGCTTTACTTAAAAAGAAATTATTGCTCTGGCAGGATGAATAGGAAGTTGAGTGTGAAAGCATGGAGACCACTTAGTAGTCTAGGACGATGGCTTCAGGGGTCCAGGACAACACAGCGGAGCTGGAGACTGGTAGTCAGATTCGGGATACTCTTTGCAGGTAGAACTGACAAGATGGACTGGAAACTGCAGGGGGTAAAAGATAGAATAGAGTCATTCAGGGATTGCTCCTAGATTTTGACTTGGGCTACATACATGAGGTGTCATTTACCAAGGAGAGACTAAACCCACACCCTGTACTGTCACAATCTAAGCAGAGGCAACCCTGAAAGTTGTGGAAGTGAAAGTTGCTCAGTTGTGTCAACTCTTTGTGACCCCATGGGTATAGTCCATGAAATTCTCTAGGCCAGAGTACTGCATTGGGTAGCCTTTGCCTTCTCCAGGAGATCTTGCCAACCCTCGGATTTGTGAAATCTGTATTTGTGAGGGATTTGAATGTGGTGAATAAGAATTTGAACTCTGGAGGCACACTTAGGTTTGCATCCTGGCTCTGCCACTTCTCAATGTGTGTCCTTTGACAAGTTTACTGACCTCTCTAAGGCCCAGTTTTCTCACCTGAAAACCAAGCAGTAGAGAATGCCTGTTAATTTGAGGATTTAATGATGATGAACGGAAAAGGCTGAGTACAATCTTGGGGCATTATGTATTCAAAAATGCTGGTGTGCCAGTCATTGGTGTCATCATCCCTTGGGCAGCGTTCTTCCCTTGAAGGAGCATCCCCCTCCTTAGGCTTTTCCCTGCTACCGTTGCTTCTCTCTGGTTCTCCTATAGTCCCTAGTGGTGTCACCCCTAGACTTCTCTCCCCCTCACAATGCTTTGTTACTCCTTATCAGAGTTTGCTTGTCCCACACAAACCCACTCCAGTATCCTTGCCTGGAGAAGCCCCATGGAAAGAGGAGCCTGGCAGACTGCAGTCCTTGAAGCTGCAAAGAGTTGGACATGACTGAGTGACTAAGCACAGCACATTTTGTGTAAGGGAAAATGCACTGAACTTGAAGGCAAACATCTCGTTCACTCACACATGAGCTGGGACTTCAAATTTTGATAAGCAAAATTAAAGAATTTAATAAATCCTTCTGAATTTGGAAAGCTGAAATATTAAGAATTTAGGAGAAATTTTGTTTGTATAAGGGAAGAGCTATTATTTACCATTCTTGTAGTGAAGTGAAAGTCGCTCAGTCATGTCCGACTCTTTGCGATCCCATGGACTATACAGTCCATGGAATTTTCTAGGCCAGAATACTGGAGTGGATAGCCTTTCCCTTCTCCAGGGGATCTTCCCAACCCAGGGATCAAACCCAGGTCTCCCGCATTGCAGGAGGATTCTTTACCAACTGAGCCACAAGGGAAGCCCATTTACCACTCTTACCATGCTAGACAATGGACAGGCAGCACAACCTTGAATACCAGTGAGACCAAAATGGCCCTATAAGCTAGAGCTTAATTGCAAGGCTTTATGCACAGCAGACACTGAGCAAATACCTCATCATCTGGTTTAAAGTAAATTTCTGTGAATGTTTTAGTGTCTCTTTGCACTGCACAATTGAATAATGATTGTAGAGCAGATAAGACTAGAGATATTCAAACAAGAAAGGTGACTTCCTCTGTATTGTTAGGGCAAATTTTATCCTCTTGCTCTATAATTTTAATTTTCTCAAAGCCTTGAGTCAACATTATTTAACATCACAGGCTTAGATTGTTTTGGCACATTCCCATAATGAATCACTTATCTGCATAATTTATAATAATTTTTACTGTCTTGAAAGAACAAATGGTAATTAAATGAGGTTCTATCATTTATCATGCTTTTGAGATTTGGTCAGCATGAGTGACAGTTAAGTCTTGTTATTGTAGCTACATCTCTGCTTACCAAAAATTCCACTTTAGTTCCACCCTGATCTAGTGACTACATCACAGCTAAAACAATTAGGCACATTTCTTGGAAGTCAAATGGGGCTTGGAACAAAACTGAAAACTCTTGGAATTTCCATTTGAATGTTAAATTCAAAATATAAATGATTTCCTTAGAGTAACTACCAAGAGTGGAGAATGACAGGAGAATTCCTTACCTAATTAGGAAATACTTTTTACAGCTATAAATTCTCTAGTTTTAAAATTAGACTGGTTGTTAACCTATGGGAACTGGTTGAGTCATGTGAAATTCTAATACAATAGAATCTGGATCTTTTCTTCTATATTTAGCCACACTCAAATACATTCTTTTTTATTTTTACAAGCATACAACCCAGCTTAGCAACCAGTAATTACTGGGTAGGATAAGAGACATACAGGGTTTTTCTTAGATTGCAAGAAGGGCTTTGTCTATACAATTTTGATTTTCAGCTAATGCGTTCTAAATGAAGTCAAAACTTGATACTTGACGTAGCTGATACGGTTCACAGTGCAAAAAAACTGAGCCTTTATGATCATTCACTTCCCCCTTAACCTTGATCCACCGTCTTGAAATTCACGCTGTTTCTCATGGCAGTTCACATTCTTTTTAGAGGGAATAAAATACCTTAGTGGGAATTTAAAAATATTTTTGTGACCTATAATTACTAGTGGGAGAAAATTTAATGCATGTGTCTTGATGAACCAATGGGTCTTTAGCTTTGTCTTTATATAAGAAAGATCTGAAACATGTATAATATCATATAAGAAATGAATTGCCAGTCCAGGTTCGATGCAGGATACAGGATGCTTGGGGCTGGTGCACTGGGATGACCCAGAGGGTTGGTATGGGGAGGGAGGTGGGAGGGGGGTTCAGGATTGGGATCACGTGTACACCCGTGGCGGATTCATGTTGATGTATGGCAAAACCAAGACAATATTGTAAAGTAATTAGCCTCTAATTAAAATAAATAAATTTAAATTAAAAAAAAGAAAAATCATGTATTTTAGGTAAAACTGAGATGGTCTTAGCTTCTATCAATTACAGAATAGATAGCAAATATACTCAGACATGGACATATACAATAAGATCTTTTTGAAAGAACCAAGCATTTCCTACTACAGTAAGAGTATAATTTAGAATTATTTAAACTGCTTTATGAAATGGCTGCATATTTATTCAACTCATTTATACTTCATGGTAAGGTAAGTTAGCATTTAAGGACAAAATATGATTAACGGTCAAATAAAGGAAATGGGACATGATAATATTTCCAGAATATAACAAAGTCTTCATGAAAGCTCTAAATGGAAAAATATATACTTTTGCATTTTAAAATAAATCAATCTTGATCTCATGGGCAAAATGTATTAAAATTTCATAAATGCTTTTTTTTTCCAACAAGGACAGTTGCTCCCTTGTTGATTCTCATCTAATTATTTTACTCAGTATTGACAGTGATTATTTCCCACCATAAACAGAGGCTCACATGTCTGTGACTAAATCTCAAATTTGGTAGCATTATGGAGAGCAAAATGGAAATGATCCTAAAATTGGGTGGCATGGAGAGTAATTCCATAAAACCATCTTTCAGCTTCAGATGGCCCAGAGAACAGATAGACTTCAGTGACTTTCATTCTTCAGTCAAATGAATATGCAGTTTGCTCATCAAAGATATTTCTATTACCTAGTCATTTAAAAAAGTGGGACTAGCATTGCTTGACACAAACTTGGGAGCAAAAGCCACCTTACTGAACAAGTAATGGTAATTAATTAAACCTTTTTAACCTGAGACACGACTGAGCGACTGAACTGAACTGAACTGAACCTGAGACATGGAGCCAGGGTAAACAGCAAGAAAAGGTTTTAAGAAGGAAAAGCATTAAAAAATATGCACTGGAAACAAAATCAATTCCATATTAAATCACAAGATAACTCCTTCAATGGAAAACATATTCTTTTTTGTTTTTCCTAGCTGGGAAGTATTATAGACCTTAGTTTATAAGTTATAGCTTATAGTACATTTCATCTAAAAGTGACTTATCTCTCGTTGACAAAGATGTTTTCTGTTTTCATTATCAATCTGTTCTTCTTTATAGGTGTGTATGTCCTTAAAATTCTCAGCCTTTAAAAAACTTTCTCAGGTTACTCAATCAGCCAGAAGGAAAAGACATTTCCAATAAGTTTCTTTCCCACCACCCCTCCCCACCTCAGCCCAGCTCTCAGTTCCTGGTACCCCTTATGCTGTCTTCGCTACCTGGGTTTTCTCACATTAGTGGTGCTCTCAACAGATCTACTAGCTTTCCGGCAGACCAGGAAGATTTCCAGGCCTGCTGCCTTGGAAGTTAGATTAATCTGGTTTCAGATATTGGTCCTGCCACATTTCAGCTCAGAGGCTCTGAATAAGCTACTTTTAATCTCTGTGCTTCAATTTCTTCCTCAGTTTAAGTTTACCTCACTGTAAACACTTTAAAGACTAAAAATATCTGACTGATAAATTTTAGCCATTTTAAGATAAGTTTTATTATTTTGAGGCATTTACCTGCTCCACCTAAAATAGCACCATATAGGGGAATAAATAATAATAATGATAATAACATTCATTGAGCTTTTACTATGTATTAAGCTGTTCTAAGTGTGTTAGGTGTTATTAACTTACCTAATTTTTATGACTCTTAAGTTGTTCTCTTATTATTACACTTATAGATCAGGAAAGTGAACCTCAAAAAAGTTAAAAACTTGCCCATGTTCACATGGTTAGTAAATGGTAAAGAATTAAGTCCAGGCAACCTATAAACTGCTGACATACAGAGTTGTGAAGTTTTAGACTAGAAGTCAGCAGACTTAGGGTCAAGCTCCAGGCTGGTTAGTTGTAAGCTATCTTCAACAATTCTGCATGTCTCTGCATTTCAGAATCCTCATCTCTAAAATGAGCATGTGTTCCTTATCTAAAGATTTAAAAAGGGCAGTTTGAAGTACCTGATTAGTTCTCCCAAGTGTAGATTGTAATTATTACTTTCAAGTAATGTTTAGGAAAGTGTTTCAGAAACTCTGTGAGAGCCATTTAAATGTAGATATGCTGCTGATGCGGAGAAGGCAATGGCACCCCACTCCAGTACTCTTGCCTAGAAAATCCCATAGACGGAGGAGCCTGGTAGGCTGCAGTCCATGAGGTCACGAAGAGTCAGACACGACTGAGAGACTTCACTTTCACTTTTCACTTTCATGCATTGGAGAAGGAAATGGCAACCCACTCCAGTGTTCTTGCCTGGAGAATCCCAGGGACGGGGGAGCCTGGTGGGCTGCCGTCTACGGGGTCACACAGAGTCGGACACGACTGAAGTGACTTAGCAGCAGCAGCAGCAGCATGCTGCTGATGATCACAATGATTTCCAAAAGGCCTGATGACTGCAAGAAATTGAGAAACAAATTCAGGCTAAGGTCATCTTAGCTCCTGGGAGCTTCAGATGCTGTCTTCTTTGTTAATGATGTGGTATTTGGGGATATTCCTTACCACTCAACTCAGTAGCAAAGAACTAAGGTTCCTGAGATCATTCCACTTAAGCCAAGATCTCTGTCTACTGGAAAAAAAAAAAAAAGTTGTCTGAGACATGTCTTGGTGTGTCAAGACATGATGATGAGAAGGTCTTTCTATGGGGAACTGTTTTATACATCACTATAACTAGAGTAATCTTGGCACAATGCAAATCTGGGTGCACCATCCCCCGGATTATTATCCTTCAGTGTGTTCCTTGTTTTGAAGATAAAATCCAAAGTCCACATTCTGATCTCCATGTTCAGCAAGGCTGTCTGGTTCTTCTTCACAGCACACTCACCTCCTCATTTTCTGTGGTAGCCACTCTGGGCTTCTTTTAAACCCTTTTCCCCACAGGGCCCTTACATGAGTAATTCTCTCTGCCTAGCACATTCTTGCCCCTAGATTTCCTTCTTTTAGTTAACTTAGCTCAGGTCTCTCTACCTCAGAAAGTCTCTCTACCTCTCTACCTCTCTGATCTTCCTGATGAGGTCAACTCCCCTGTTATAAGTTTTTACCGGACCTTGAAACTCTCCTTTACATTCTCAAAACAACTGTCAATTTATCAATTTATATAATTTATGTCTCTGTCCTTCAACAGACCAAATGTTCCAATAAACCTATCAAAGGACCAAGCCCTTTGTAATAAGTATTAATATGTGTCAAATGCACAAGTGAGTGGGAATATTCCTCCGCCTTTAGAGGTTTTTTCATTCTCATTTGAAAAACAAATAATTGGAGCCAAGCTCCCCTGCTTTTCATCCTCTTGAATATATGACTTTCTTCCTGGAAATGGTAGAATTTGGAAAAGTAAAGAAATATATACAAAGCTGTCCAGGATTTAAAAAAAAGAAGAAGAAAGCAGAAAAAGCAGAAGAAAATGGATATTTTTTCCTTTTGTATAGAAACAGTTGAGAGAGGAAACAAAGCAAAATGTTTAAAGAGAAGGTAAGTAGATTAAATTATAGTGACTTCCAAGAAGTTGTCAATCAAAACTTTGTTGTAAGAAGAAACTGGAACAAAGGGAGCCGTACACATAATGGGACTGTGGATTTTGATAAGAAAATGTAAGAGGAAAGAACCAGAGCTTAATTCTATTTTTTTTTTCTTTGTATGGCTTTTTAAATTGGATTTAATATTCTGTCATGGTTTCTGTGTTCCAGAAGAATGTCTTTCAGGAAGTTGTGTTTGTGTTTCCTTTGCTTTAACAGTGGCATCACCAGGAGGTTGTATGGCACAGTGGAGTGGGGGAATCAGGTCTATGGGTAGCCTGCCTGGCTCTGCCACTCACTAGCTACATGACTCCTGGTAAGCTACTTCCACCTCTGGAAGCCACTTCTTCCATCCACTAAATGGGGATAATTAATGTACCCATCTCATGCAGTTATTGAGATGCACCAGGGAGATGATGCTGCAGAGTCTTGGTACACTGTTTGGCACACAGTAGAAGCTTAATAAACATTAGATGCCACTATTATTGCTGGCAGTTCAAGACTGTCTTTTAGTATTCTCGTCTGGAAGCCTTGGCATGGTCTGGAGCGCATTGTGCTGCATGGTGGCCCTGGCTCCTATTTCAGCAAGTGAAGTGTAGAGCAATCAGCAAAGCAACATACTGTCTCACTCAGAAGAACTGAGTGAAATTTCTCACCACAACAAACCAAGCAGTTTGGATACAATGGAAGATGCACTGGTTTGAAAGGCGATAATAAAATTAAGAGCTACCATTTATCAAGCACCTACAACAGGCAGATATCATCCAAACCACCTGATATCTGTAATCACTAAGATTCACAGAAGGTGTGAATTTTCAGTCCATTTTTCTAGATGATAAAAGTAAGGCTCAGAAGTTAATAGATTTATTTTCCTAAGATAACATGACCAACTAGTTAGTGAAAGCACTTGAGTGCTGCCCCAGATGTGCAAAATCTTGAGCTCTTTTTTGTAATTTTCTCACTTTAAATGGACTTTGATATGCTCTCTGTGCCTGAATTGGACCATCACCAAGACCACCAATGATTCCCTCTTAAAGGTAAAGTCAACAATTTTCCCTTCAAAGTAGACTCATGAGCAGCGTGAAAATGTATTATTTTGACTTCCTTCTAGGAAAGTAAAATAGCCTAATATTTTATAAAGTTATGAGTTTAAAAACAGAAAAAAACCCAAAATATCATTTTTGCCCAGTTACTTGGAAATCAGGCAATTATCACATCATTGCTCAGGCTGGTAATGAAATTAAGATAAAGTTTCATCAAAATAGCATATGCAATTTTACAGCAGCAGCAGAATGGATATAAATATGAGCAGATGTGTCTGAGTCTCTGGGATTTATAAATACAGAAACATTGTTCCCATTTGGGGTAAAAAATCATTCTTCACTCTGAATATGAGAACAGTGCAGCTCAGGGCCCTGGCAGGGACCGAGCAGGTAGGGAGACATAGCTAAGCCTGTTCATTCCCTGCAGCTTCCAATGACAGACACTCTTACTTGCGAGAACCTCTTTATTTATGGTGGCAATGATATACACTGGAGAACTGAGGTCAAATGGTGAACCAAGTATCAAGCCAAACAGAGGGATTTTCTAGGTGATATTATACTTTGTTTTTTCTTTCTTAGGCAAACAAACAATGTCATGCTACCAATGTTTTGAGTTCAAAACTCAGATAGGTTTTGGGGATCCAAGTCTGTTCTATATCACAGAAAGGGTTGCAAATGATTTATCTAGAAATGATTTATCTAGAAGTGTGCTTTGCACCTCCACCCCCATCCCACCCTGCAACTTGTTTCCCTAGAAAAGAGTTATCTGCTGAGCCATTAGTAAAAAGCTTGGTTATGCTCTAACCGAGAAGGAAGGTAAAGAGAAAGAGGTGAGTTACTTATATCAGGACCCTTGAGGGAAGGTGCCAGGGGACCAGGAGATATCAGTTATGCTCAGAAAGGCCAAAAGCACAGAGGTCCAGAGCACAGGCTCAGAAGGACCATGGATGGCTCAGCTGACTACTTCTCCAAGCCATCTTTTCTCACCTCTAAGATGGCATTTTGTGTATCTGGCCCCAGTGTGCACTGGAGAAACAGGAGTAGTGTTTACACGGATGCCCAGGGATAAGGGGTGTGTGTAAAAGGTAGACTTCCTTACCAGAGAACATTCCCGCTGCAGGCAGTCTACCTTCCCTGTCTGGAGCCTCCTTCAACTCTCTTGAATAGGACTTTGGCAGAAGATCAGAACAGCTGAGTCATCTTCAAGGAGGAGTTTTATCACCACATACACTCTAAGGCTTCCTCCAGTGGAAAAATACCCAGTGCTTTCTGCAGCAGTCCTGAGTGCAGGGGTGGGAGAGTGGGGGCTTGAGTGATGGTGGTGGCTTCCTTCTTGTCCCCAAGCCCCAAATAAATAAGTCCCTTTCCCTCTGCTATGCCTGAAGTGAAGGGGAGCCAGGTCTGTGGTGGCTTGGCTCCAGGCTACAGGGCACCAACACAGGCACCTCCAAATTTGTCTCTGTCTTGCCTGAGAAGCATCATTCACCAGCCAGGCTTCCTATCCAGTCCTCTCCTGGCCCCTGCAGAGAAATGGGAGCTCCGGGAAGAACATGCCCTGCTAAGAATATAAGCCCTTGTAGGTCATGAAGAAGATGTGAGTGAGGTTCTCATCTCCTTCATGAAGACTCAAAGCCCCAGTGCTCAGGCCCTCACCTTCAAATTGAAATCTCTTGCCTGGCCCTCTTGCCTGAAATCCAGACTCCTAACAGCTGTCTCCTTGAATCCTCCACTGGATCGTCTAAAAGGTGTTTCAAACTTAACAAGCCCACCACCTCCTAATTCCTTGCCCCACCTCATGGAAACCTTCCTCTCATCATGCTTAGGTATGTTGCTTGCTTTGTCTAGTTGCTCTGGCAGAAAACTTCCTTCTATCCCTTTTTCTCTTCTCATCTCAGCACGTCTTGTTGGTTCTACCTTTAAAACTTTTCTAGAATTTCATTACTTTTTTTCAACTCCACTTTTCCCATTGTGATCAAAATCAACAGCATATCTCACTTGGATTCTGCCCTCGCCCCCTATCCCATTTCTTCCTCCCTCTATCCTGCATCTCCTAATCTACTCCCAACCCAGCAACCAGAGCGATCCTTTAAAACACATATCAGACCATGCCATTTTCATGTCCTAATCCTCCTATTCTGATTGGACCAGGAGCTAGTCTTCACCATGACCTATAAGTTCTTCACAGTCTGGCCCAGCCTTCCATCTATGGCCTCTTCTATCACCCTCAGCTGCTTACTTCCCTCAGTCACACGGACCTCCTTGCTCTTCCTGGAACACAACAAGAGCACAGCTTAGCTTCTTCTCTAGGACCTCTCCATTTGCTTCTGCCTCTCACAGAAACACCCTTGATCTTTTAACCCTTTCCAGCCTTTACTCAAATGTCTTCCCAGACCATTCTTCTCAAATCACCATATTTCAAATTGCAGCCCCCACCCTCAACACCCCTTACTTTCTTTTCCTGCTTCAGTTTCCAACACAGCACTAACCATCATCTGTTGGATAATGAATTTATTTCCTAATTTATTTACAGCCTCTCTATTTATAAATGAGAATTTATTTCCTTATTTATTTATAGCCTCTCTACCTGTCCACTGAGATTTAAGCTGAATGAGGGTAGGGCGTTTTGTCTTATTTTGTCTACTGCCATATTCTTGGCGCCTGGAACAGTGCCTGGCACGTAGCAGGCGTAGCAGACATGCAATGATTATCCCTGGAATAAACTTTTTAAACTCTATGAAGATACATTGCAAAGTGTAAAGTGCTATTACACGTGCAAAAGACTTTTGAATTCAGATGATTCCAGATCTATACAACTTATCTGCCCATTAACCTATCATCTATCTTTGCTTTCCAGCTTTAGGTACATTTATAATAAAAACAGTGTGAGTGAAAGTCGCTCAGTCATGTCTGATTCTTTGTGACCCCGTGGACTATACAGTCCATAGAATTCTCCAGGCCAGAATACTTGAATAGGTTGCTATTCCCCTTGTGGCTCAGTTGGTAAAGAATCTGCCTGCAATGCGGGAGACCTGAGTTTGATCCCTGGGTTGGGATGATCTCCTGGAGAAGGGAAAGGCTACTCACTCCAGTATTCCGGTCTTGAGAATCCCATGGACTGTATAGTCCATGGAGTTGGAAAGAGTCAGACATGACTGAGCAACTTCCACTTTATATTTTATAATAAAAATAAATATTCACTTATCACCTTGAGAGAGTTCCTCAAAGAGTCAGAAAGAGAGTGTCAGTGTTACTGGTGAAAGAAGTACCAATTTCCAGGTCCTAATATACAGCCCCAGTACTTTTTCTGGTGATGCTGTTGCTCTCTGTGACTCTGTAGATGATAAAACATTCTAAGAGGTTTGATTGTTGGCATGGTTGCTCTTCCATGAGAAAGTATGTGCACAGGACAAAGAACTTAGGAATTCAGAGTAACATACACCAGGCATCAAAATCTGCCTCAACTGTGCTGATCACAGGCATTTTACTGTCATTTTACCTCAGTGAAAATATAAATATAAGTATGTGAATATACACACAATCCCTGTGTCATGCATGGTACTATGTCAAAGTTTTCACACTAAAGAGGAAACTGAGGCTCAGACTTCAAACTGCAAGCTCAATGTGCTCATTATGTATAGACAGAAGAGCTGGGATTCAAACTCAGATGACATTTACTTCAGCACTTATTCCTTGTTCCTCTAAACATGCCACCCAGTATCCTGGAGAACTGACCAGCTGTGGAATCTTCAAGCAATTTTTACTGTTCTGGGTCTGTTTTCTTGACTATATAATCAGGGGTGATTTAACCCAATTAAGAAAACCTCATTTCTTAGGGCAAGTTTATAACTAGTATTCATTATCAGGACAAAGAAGGGAGATAAACTTGTCAAAAGGATTGACTATGTCTCTGTTTCCCATCAAATCTAGTGCTTGGCAATATCCAGAGAATTTCCAGGACTGCTCTTTGTGAATTCTTTATTTTCCCAGTTGGTCTTGGACACCAGATCAAGCCAAGCTGTCTCACTGTTGGGGGCAGACAGCAGAGGGGTTGCCTGCAACTCTGCAGTTGTGACTGTGGACGTGACCAGGCAAACGCAACCTTCTGCCTTGTTCCCTGCATGGCTTAAACTGTGGGCCTAGGCCTTATAAAATAATAGTCTTTAATGTCATCTGCAACCTTGAAGGATGGCTTTGCGAGTCTGAACTTCCTTTGTAAAGTCATAAAAATCAAGTAAGTAAATTTTGTAAACCAAAAAGAGATGTGAACAAGAGATTTGTAAAAAGAACATGTATGTCCTTTGGTACTTGGGCTTGTTGTCTTGCTTAAACTTAACAGCTTGTAAGTCTATCCCATTGGCATCTCAAGAGGAACTGTGAACAGAGGCTCCTGGGTCCTCTGTGGAGACATGTACCACAGGTCCTGTAGTGTGAGACTTAAAATGAACATAATGCCCTTCCTTCAAATCTGATGAAATAAGGAGAGTCTCTAATGGCCTCACTTTGCTACAGGGAAAAGGTCCTCTTCAACTTCCGAAAGTGGATTAAATGGACCAAATGCAGTTCCTGCTTCCCCTGAATGGTAGGTTTCAGTTTCCTGCCAGCCCATGGAATTACTCCAACTGGCCAATTACATCTTCTCATAGGAACCAGGGCCACTCCATCTTCTTGACACTACAAAGCCTGCCTCCTGTAGTCCCTGACTATTCACTCAGTCTCCAAGCACAGCTCCCACGTGGCCTGTTTGGCATATGGTATCTTCCACCCCAAGACTATAAACGTAGGAGCCTGAACTGCGGTCAGTCTCATCTGTCCAGCGTGGGGTGTCACGTCTTTGGTTATGACCATAACCTTTCTTTCACCAATGGAATCAAAAGAAGGTACACAAAACAGGTATATTTCATGATAAAATAATTCGTCTTACTAAGTGCCTTTAAGGACAAGGTAGGTTGTTCAAGTGTGAAATGAAGAAGTGTTACATGATGGCTTTGCCCCAAGTTAAGAAACAAATTCCTAGGCTCTCAAATTTATGACTTTCTAAACTATATTCATGAAATTAAAAGATGCTTGCTCCTTAGAAGGAAAGCTATGACAAATCTGCTGCTGCTGCTGCTGCTAATCATTTCCGTCAATGTCTGGCTCTGTGTGACCCCATAGACAGCAGCCCACCAGGCTCCCCAGTCCCTGGGATTCTCCAGGCAAGAATACTGGAGTGGGTTGCCATTTCCTTCTCCAATGCATGAAAGTGAAAGTGAAGTCGCTCAGTTGTGTCCGACTCTTAGTGACCCCATGGACTGCAGCCTACCAGGCTCCTCCGTCCATAGGATTTTCCAGGCAAGAGTACTGGAGTGGGGTGCCATTGCCTTCTCCTCTAGACAGCATATTAAAAAGCAGAGACATCACTTTGCCGAGATGGTGAAGGACAGGGAAGCCTGGCGTGCTGCAGTTCATGGTGTTGCAAAAAGTCAGACATGACTTAGCAACTGAACAACAAAACTGTATTTCAATATTGTATATATCCTGACTTTATGTCATTTAAAGGCTCTTTTCCTAGCTTCAGTTTTTCATGAATAACAGTAGAAGGGCTCAGGGTATCACTCAATAGCTTTGACAAACACACACTAAATGTAAGTCAGGAATCACTTGTGTAAAGTTAATTGAGTCTTGTTTGCCTGTAACACAAATACATTTGCTCGGTTTATAACTTCAGTTTTTGTGTCCAATAAGCGAGTCATTGTTCTAGATGGTAAGTCAGGCCCAATTAAATCGATTTAAAAAATACAAAAAGCTGGGTAAGTATTCCACTGATCTACTTAAATTCTTTCTTTGAAAGTCTTTCAAAAGCTATAGTAGTAGAACTATAGTAGTATAGTTCTTTATAGTGCAGCACTATGAGTTACAAGTACAACAAACAATCCCAGAATTTGTCAGCTAAAACCAACAAATATTTATTATCTCACAGTTTCTGTAGGTCAGAAATCAGGGTGTGACTGAATTGTGTGCCTCTGGTCCAAGGTCCCTCCCTCCCAGTTTGTAGTCAAGCTGCCAATCTGGGCTATGGTTGTCTCAAGACTGGATCCACATCTATGCTCACTCCCACTGTTGTCAGCAGGCTTCATCCCTTGAGGGCAATTGGTCTGAAGGCTGGTCACATGGGCCTCCCCCTGGGATGGCTCACAGCAAGGCTGTTCACTTTTCCCATGAGAGTGAGACAGAGTGAGCAAGACACTTTTTTTTTTTTTTATAACTTCACCCCATATATAGCCTCCTGTCACCTTGCCATATTCTATTCCTTAAATGTGAGTCGTTAGGTCTAGTCCACACTCAAGGGAAGAGGGTTACACAAGAGTATGAATACCAGGAAGGGCAGCGGTACAGGGAGTCATTTTGGAGGCTATTGGCTGCGAATACATTGCAGGTATAATTGCATGCACATTTATAGCATATGTGATGGCAAATAACCTCAAGAACTTTAACCACTCCAAGGTCCTTCTCTGGCCACAGGAGCAAGCCTGGCTCACAGATGGGACAGACCAGAGTGCTGGGGAGATAATGCCTCCAGGAACAGACTGCAACCAGTAAAGGATGGGAGTCATTGAATAAATATCCCAGGAAACTGGTTACATGGCTTCTTCGATGCTGGAAGCACTGAGCTCTAATTCCCCAGGGTGGTAACCTGTTTGTGAAAGCACCCTTTACTAGCTTCCAGGCATCGTCTCATCCCTCATCACCCACAGACCTATTTCACTATCTCTCCTTACTGGTACTTCTGCAGTCACCTCTCAAGTTACTTAATTCTAGTCCTTGTCTCTCGCACTACTGCTAATAACATTAAGAAAATCTTAAATGTTAAACTTTTCTTACACATTTCAGAAATACCAGAAGAAATCACTAAAACAGGAATCACACAGCTATTTAAGCTGTTCTTTCTTCCATTTAGTATTTATTTGTTGAGCAACTACCACACACGTACAACACGTACAATTGAGCACCCCAAATTTTAAAGTCAGTTCCTGCACTTCATGGCCTGCTTTGAAATGACAAAAAAAGGGAAATTATAATTTATTTTTAGTTCTTGTGTTAGTTATAGGCTTGAGAGAAAAATCTATAGCCTGATAGTGTTTATATTCACTAACTTGGTGGATTATCTATGTATCTGATAGGTATGTGTATATATCTTTGTACCGCCTAACACACATGTTGCAGGAAATACATGTAGCATTTCTTCAAACAGTTATTTGTTAATCTCAGCTTTCATGTGTGTACTCCCCAAGGTCCAATCCATTTCACTTCTGAAGAGTTTTTGGACAAAAAAGTAATCAAGGTAACCATTAGGGTCACCATGCTCAGCAACCTTTCTGCCATATCTGTCACCAGCGGAGAGCTGGTTATGTATAATCATGCCACTGGGAGCGCTAGAAATAAAGTGAATAAAGAAATGGATGGCCTGAATGGGAGTGGAGTTTAGGTATATTCTCCCCTAAATATACATACTCTGTATATATGATACAGATACATGCATATGTATGGCTGAGTCCCTTTTCTGTCCACCAGAAACTATCATAACACTGTTAATCAGCTATACTCCAATACAAAAAAAAAGTTTAAAAAAAAGAGATGGATGGATGGTGTCTGGTCTCAGCCTCACAGGATGAGTGACACATGCTAGAATGCTCTTCAGTTCTTCTGTAGGCAGGAAATCTGGCTTTAAAGCTTCCTACATCTTAATGGAGAATGTCCATGAGGAACTAAGTGGCAGGGATCTTCTTGAGTAACAGACAATGATCTGAGTCACATATCAAGGAAAGCAGTTGTCTCAGATAAACTATCATCACCGACAAACAATCTCCTCAATCAGAAATTCCTCATTTGTAAAACTTCCCAGAAACATCCTACCCCTATTCATCAACGCAAGAGGTGCCTGTGACCATTGCACTTGTCCACTCAAAAGACGATAAATAAAACTAAAATCCTTCAACAACTACTCAAAACAATTCTTAAAGCGAGATGTATTTCCTTTCAGCTCAATGTATGCCTATGTCAAGCTAGTTGTTTTGAGAGTTGGAATTTCCACAGTAACAGGCTCTTTGTGGAATGGAGAATGTCTGCTCTCTTCCACTTGCCTGACTCAACATGGCTGAAAGGATTTTCCTGCGAGGTTTAAAGAGCATCCATCCTTGAGCTGAGATGGAGAATGAGACATTTCAGTTTGAAGAGGGTAGCTGTCTTTTTTCAGAAGTGGCAGAGCCTCAGCTATCATGAAATGGCTTTTTCACCCATGTTTGGTGTCAATATACAAAGATTGCTCGTGTGTGGAGAGTCTCAGATTCATTCGAGTTTATGCCATCCCTTTTACAAAGCATTTCAAGTATGGAACAAGAAGCCAAAAAGGGAAGGATGTATTCATGGTGGCTGCCAAGGAGTGTGTTGGCTAATTATTGTACAGAAAGTATAAACTTTGTCATCTGATGAATTTGAACTTGAAGAACAACCGGGCCATATTTACATCTGCATTGCTTTGGCAATTCTCTCAAAGATGCCAAATGTCAATTTCCTCATCTGTAAAATGCTGATAACGATACCTACTTAGTGATACAGGCTATAACCTTTCTGTCCACAAGGGAAGCTGTCTCCAGATTTTTATATATTTATGAGAGATTTTATTAATAACTGGTCTGGAACATGCCATTCTGTATGTGGCCAGTCATATTACAGCAGCCTTGAAAAGAATTGATTAAAGGCAGTTTATCTGATCTAGTACATTAAAAATGGATTCAAAATGGAGAATGGCTTATGGAGAAGAAAAGATTCCTCTCATCATCCTATAGAAAAGTTCTCTGATTTCTACATGATGAGTCACAAGAAATTTGCCTGACTTGACTTTACATCTCAAGCCTGTTTTAACTCCTGGGGACTTGAGTGACCATCTGCTACTTTTGCCTTTCTGGCCCCATGCCTCCTGCAATCTGGTGAAGGCATCTCAATTGTATTTTGGAGACTCATCACTCTCAGACCTTAAAGGGCTTTAATTCATTTAAGCTTGGTTTCTCTTTCTTACACAGAGATTACTGTCTAACATCTGGATGATAATAAAGATACTATGAAACACCTGTCGAGCACTTTTTATGTGATATAGTTCTAAACACTTAACAAGTTTTATATTTCATTTATTCTTTACAAAATACCTATGAACTAGGAACTATTATTAAGTCCCGTATCCCAGGTGAGAGAGAATCAAGGTGAGGTGTCTTTAGGAAAACCACCCATGTCTATATGGTATGTAATAGAGGCAGAATTTGAACCCAGATCTGTGTGATTTCAGAGTCATGATATTTACCTCAACATTATGATTAGTAAAAGGAACAAATGTGCAAATACCTTCACATAATGGATAATTTATCCAGGATGTAAAGAATTACTCCAAACCACATTCTTTTTGATTTCAGGGGAAATTCCTAATTCTAATCTGAGTTTTTTCACCTAGGGTGGTCTTGTGGCTAATAGGACGAGAATGCTGGCAATTCTAGACTTTGGTCATCATGTGAGCAGAGAAAAACTGATTCTAGTTAAAGGCCATGCTTGAACTTCAGCATTCTCTTGTGTCTGTGAAAAAGGAAGCACGGGGAGAGAAGAGGTGGAGTATTTATGGGAAGATGTGGGCAGCTTGTTGAATTCTAGTGGTTTAAAAGCATTTGCTTTACATTATTGGGACTAATTGAAATAAAAGGTTCGAGGCTCCTGAGAGTTGACTCATTCTCATCATCCTAATATTAGATGAATTGAGTTCCATGTGGTTGATGGTCTGTACCAAATTTCTCAGTGTTGGCTGACAGCCTCAGAAAGATCTGTTCTTTTTTTTTTTTTTTACAACGTTTCAGTGAGTCATTCCACACACACTGTCGGTACTGATTCCCGAGGGGAGGTGGAGAAGGAAGGTTTCCAAGCTAGAGTGAAGGGCTTGGAAATTCACTGGGGAGCAGAAAACCACCAGCTGCACTCTTATCCAGAACAAACTTGGGGCACAGGGTCCTGCCTTTCATTACTGAGCACCATGTTTATTAGTCTGGACATTGTACTCTTGGAACAATCATACAAATCATACAGTCTCCAAAAGTGAAAGGAAGTGGGTTTCTTTTGTTAAAAATCCAGCTGATTCATCTTAACAAACCACACACACACACATTGGAAAAGACCCTGATACTGGGAAAGATTGAAGCCAAAATGAGAAGAGGGCAGCAAAGGAAGAGATGGTTGAATGGCATCACTGAGTCAATGGACATGAACGTGGGCAAACTCCGGGAGACAGTAAGAGACAGGGAGGCCTGGTGTGCTGGAGTCTGTGGGGTCGCAAAGAATTGAACATGACTAGCAAATGAAAAGAGAAGGCAATGGCACCCCACTCCAGTACTCTTGCCTGGAAAATCCCATGGACGGAGGAGCCTGGTAGGCTGCAGTCCATGGGGTCGCTAAGAGTCGGACATGACTGAAGTGATTTAGCAGCAGCAGCGAATGAAAAACGTGTGTGTGTGTGTGTGTGTGTGTGTGTGTCTGTATCTCCCATCCCCAAAACAGGTTCTTCCATAAATGAAAGGCAGTTTGGCATACTGAAAAAAGTAAGTGCTTTAGAATCAGACACTTCTGAATTTAAATCACAGCTCTGTCATGTATTATCTGGATTTAGACTGCTTAAACTCTTGGAGGCTCAGCCCCCCTTTTCTTTAAAATGGGGATGATCTTTACATTCATGTACTTTTGTGGACATTAGAAATAGTATACTTTAAGTACCCAGTACATAGTAGAATCTTAAGAAAGCAGCAGCTCATGGCATTTAGCTTCTCAGAGACCTGTGAGTATTTCTGACTCGGTCACTTATCAGTAGGTTAGATTTGGACAAGTTCTTTCACCTTCTCTCAGTCTCAGTTTCCTAGTCTACAAAATGAGGTAATAATACTCTGTAAGATTATTAGTGGATTGAGTGATGCATTATTAACTACTGTAATTACTGCCAGTAATTGTAAATCTCTTTAATTGTGTTAAGCCCTTTCATATAATGCATATAAAGCACTTGATATATTTCCTACCACATAGTAAGCAATGAATAAACATTAGTTACTATTAGGTTAAATAATATAAATTGCTATTATTCAACCATTTTGACCTACAAAGATGGCAATTTCACATGGCTCCACTGAATATTATTCCTAAAGGGTAGCTGTAATTTCCAAGATTCCGTGTCTAGTAACCTGGTAGCCAAAATCACTGCAGATGTAACTGCAGCCATGAAATTAAAAGACGCTTGCCTCTTGAAAGAAAAGCTATGACAAACCGCAACAGCATATTAAAAAGCAGAGACATTACTTTGCCAACAAAGGTCTGTCTAGTCAAAACTATGGTTTTTTTCCAGTAGTCATGTATGGATGTGAGAGTTTGACTATAAAGAAAGTTGAGCGCTGAAGAATTGATGCTTTTGAACTGTGGTGTTGGAGAAGACTCTTGAGAGTCCCTTGGACTGCAAGGAGATCCAACCAGTCAGTCCTGAAGGAAATCAGTCCTGAATATTCACTGAAAGGACTGATGCTAAAACTGAAGCTACACTACTTTGGCCACCTGATGCGTAGAACTGACTCATTGGAAAGGACCCTGATGCTGGGAAAGATTGAAGGCAGGAGGAGAAGGGGATGACAGAGGATGAGATGGTTGGAGGGTATCACTGACATGATGGACATGAGTTTGAGCAAGCTCCAGGAGTTGGTGATGAACAGGGAAGCCTGGTGTGCTGCAGTCTATGGGGTCACAAAGAATAGGACAGGACTGAGCGACCGAACTGAACCTAGTAGCTTATATGCTCTTGTTGTGTTTCAGCAGTAGAAACCTGGGGTTAATTACTACTTTTCTTTTCAATGCTTTGGGCAGCAATTGATTGAACTTCACAAGAATCTAATCAATTCACCAGGTTCTGGTGAACTTCTCAAGAGCTTAAGAAGCCAGGTCTCCCTCCTAGTGTTATGGGAGTGGGAAAAAAAACACTAGAAAGAATGGCTAAGCTGGAAAGAATATATGTGACCTGGCACCAGGTTATGTCAACTCAAGTTTCTTCAGCATGACACTCAGGTTCCTGACTCTCAAGAATTCCCGAACTTTGTCCTGCATGAGAAAAAAATCATTACACAATGCTTTGACCTATAGCTTGCAGTGAATAATCCTTGGTTGAGTATGATCTTCAAGGTGTCCAAAGAAAACTGTTGTGATGTTTGGAATCACTCTGTCTTTATCAGAACTGTCATATGATAATCAATGTAGGTCAACTTGGAGCTCACTTATAAGACTAGTTGGGGTGCTAGAAGACCAGGCAAGAGGTGATGGTGATTTGAACTAGGGTGATAGCATTGACAATAATGGAATAAGGTGTCATCATTATGCATCTAGGAGGTAGGACCAGTAAGACTTGCTGCTCATTCGAATATGGGCGATGAAGAGAAGAGCCAACTCAGTTGGGCATGGAGTAAATGGTGGTGCCATTTTCTCAGCTGGGAAAGACTGAGGGAAGGCAAATCTTGGAACCAGAAGTAAATCTAGAGTCCTATTATGGCTGTATTAAATTTGAGGTGGCCTACTGGAGATCTAGGGCTTCCCTAGTGGCTCAGATGGTAAAGCGTCTGTGTGCAATGCAGGAGACCCGGGTTCAATCCCTGGGTTGGGAAGATCCCCTGGAGAAGGAAATGGCAGCCCACTCCAGTATTCTTGCCTGGAAAATCCCATGGATTACGGAGCCTGGTAGGCTACTGTCCATGGGGTCGCAAAGACTCGGACATGACTGAGCGATTTCACTTTCACTTTCACTGGAGATCTAAGTGGAGACACATCAAGGATGTAGTTGAAGATAGAACATGTGAGCTCAAGGCATGTGTTGGGGCAGGGGTTTATGGAACACCACTCTGTTCTCCATTATGCTCTATTCTGGGAGAGAAACAAAGAAATATGGTCACAGAAAGTTTGATCAAGAGAGAAATAACAGGAAGAGAAAGCCAAGAGATTTATAGTCTGAGGACAAAAAGAAATAATTGAGAGAAAAAGACCAAGCATCCAAAAACTCTTGATTTGAGCTCAATGTACAAGGCATTGTGTTGCATGTTTTTACACACAATAGCTTATATAATGCTCACCAAAATCTATATTACTGCTGAGAAGACCAAGACTCATAGAATTAATTTAACTTACCTAAGAATCATAGCTAGTTATGGGGCAGAGCTGAGACTTTGAACAAAATCTCCCTGACCCTAATGCCTAGATTCAGTATAACTAAGACGTTCATTCCTCCTTGTCAGTGAAATACTTTGTTAACAACCAGTAAGGCTTCAGAAAGACAAAGATTTTCCAAGGCCTGCAGAATGCCTGTCCACAGATCATCATCCACTGGAGATCATACTCTTTTTGTCTGCAGAATACAAACCACATTCAGAGGGAGTGGGGAAAAATGTAAAAAGAAGACAACAATTCAAGGTAGAGCTGTTTGTTAAGAATAGGGAGCTGAGATTTATTATTATTATTATCATATGTCATCTCTATGTATTGTGTAACTACTTTTTGTTTTTATTTCTAGCAATGCTCCCTGTCCTTCCACTGAGAATTCTCTGATAGGCATTTGGACTAAAATTGTCCTTCCACCCATCCTAGGCAGTCAAATATAGTTCACATATAATTGCAGCATCATCTCAGCACATGGCTACTTCTTGTTCTGATTCTTTAGCAATATCTCTCTGGGAATTCATTGACTTACCTAAATGGAATGTTCAGTCTTTAAGGCACCATTGGGTTTGGGGATTAAATGGTGTTGTCATGGACTGGAAGACAACTGGCCATGTCCAGATCATATGCTTTCCCTTGCAAGTGTAAGGTAGGAAAGCTTCTGAGATTTACATTTCCATTGGTACCATATGGGGCAGGGGAGGGCAGTTTCCCAACATGAAAACAACAGAGATCTATTTCAGCACTTAGATTGGATGGAGGCCATTGGAGTTACTGTTGTGGTTACTAGTACCACTGCTGTTTTTATTCCAGCCCCAGGGCAGTATTCAAAGCCACACAATAAACCTGAGATTAGCAGTCAGTCCTGGTTTGATTATTGACATAAAGAGGGTTTTCTTTTCTTCCTCTTTTGACGAGTTACATGAAGCCTGAGCTCCAAGCAGCTCTGCAATCAGTTTCTGAGATCTTATCAAAAGGATGACAAATCAATCTGGAAAACAGACCCATTGAAATGTCTGAACAGATTCAATCTTCTCTATGACCTAATAATTCAACTTTCTTTTTAAATCCAAGACTAGAATTGTGGGGAGAAGTTGCTGCTTTTCCACTTGAGTCTAGGAAGGCAAAACAGATTTCTTTTATCTGGAGGATTTAGTGTTCACATAATAATTGCCTTTTGATACTTCTTATCTGGGTTTCTTACAAGACTAGCCTGAAAAACTAGGTAGTTAATTTAAGACACTGTTTATAACTTTGATACGCACAGTGCTCAAGAACTGCAGAACTGTAGCTCTTAGATCTGGCTTTGAAGGTATATTTTGTTTGGTATGCAAAATGTTTTACTAATTTGATGTAGTTGCCAATATTTTAAAAGTAGATGATTTCACAGTTTTTAAAAATCCAGATTTCTAGTTAATAGAAGATGTGGCAACAGCAGGTCCACATTCCCGTAATCAGTAGTCAGCAGCAGCTGACTGGCAGCTGCCTCTATAGTTGGGACATAGAGCACTTAGGGATGCATCCTGCTGCAAGTAATTGAAGCTTAAACCACAGGGACATCTATTGTTTGCTTAAGGCATCTGAAGAGCTTTGGGGGTTTTATTCAAGAGCTTTAACAATGCTATCTTTCTGGTATCTTTCTACTTCCTTAACTGTTTAAATAGGAGAATCATTCCTATCCCACCAGATTGTTTAAGAATTTAAAAAAAATCACGAATGTTAAGTCCTTAGTTCAGTGCCTGGCACAGTGGGAGAACTCAATTGGTATTAGCTGTTGCTAAAAGAAAGGCAATGCCAAAGAATGCTCAAACTACCACACAATTGTACTCATCTCACACGCTACTAAAGTAATGCTCAAAATTCTCCAAGACAGGCTTCAGCAATACATGAGCCATGAACTTGCAGATGTTCAAGCTGGTTTTAGAAAAGGCAGAGGAACCAGAGATCAAATTGCCAACATCCGTTGGATCATCGAAAAAGCAAGAGAATTCCAGAAAAACATCTATTTCTGCTTTCTTGACTATGCCAAAGCCTTTGACTGTGTGGATCACAATAAACTGTGGAAAATTCTGAAAGAGATGGGAATACCAGACCACCTGACCAGCCTCTTGAGAAACCCATATGCAGGTCAGGAAGCAACAGTTAGAACTGGACATGAAACAACAGACTGGTTCCAAATAGGGAAAGGAGTACGTCAAGGCTGTATATTGTCACCCTGCTTATTTAACTTATATGCAGAGTACATCATGAGAAATGCTGGGCTGGAAGAAGCACAAGCTGGAATCAAGATTGCCGGGGAGAAATATCAATAACCTCAGATATGCAGATGACACCACCCTTATGGCAGAAAGTGAAGAGGAACTCAAAAGCCTCTTGATGAAAGTGAAAGTGGAGAGTGAAAAAGTTGGCTTAAAGCTCAACATTCAGAAAATGAAGATCACGGCATCTGGTCCCATCACTTCATGGGAAATAGATGGGGAAACAGTGGAAACAGTGTCAGACTTTATGTTTTTGGGCTCCAAAATCATTGCAAGATGGTGATTGCAGCCATGAAATTAAAAGACGCTTACTCCTTGGAAGGAAAGTTATGACCAACCTAGACAGCATATTAAAAAGCAGAGACATTGCCAACAAAGGTCCATCTAGTCAAGGCTATGGTTTTTCCAGTGGTCATGTATGGATGTGAGAGTTGGACTGTGAAGAATTGATGCTTTTGAACTGTGGTGTTGGAGAAGACTCTTGAGAGTCCCTTGGACTGCAAGGAGATCCAACCAGTCCATTCTGAAGGAGATCAGCCCTGGGATTTCTTTGGAAGGAATGATGCTAAAGCTGAAACTCCAATACTTTGGCCACCTCATACGAAGAGTTGACTCATTGGAAAAGACCCTGATGCTGGGAGGGATTGGGGGCAGGAGGAGAAGGGGATGACAGAAAATGAGATGGCTGGATGGCATCACTGACTCGATGGACGTGAGTCTGAGTGAACTCCAGGAGTTGGTGATGGACAGGGAGGCCTGGCATGCTGCGATTCATGGGGCCGCAAAGAGTCAGACACGACTGAGTGACTGAACTAACTAACTAATAGTCTATCAACTATTGTGCAGTAATGCTGCATAAAAAGTCACCCAACTCAATGGCTTATAATACTAAGCATTTCTTTTACTGGCTCACAGGCCTGAGGGTTAGTTAGAATGGTTCTGTGTTACGCTGTCAGTTGACTGGGCTTGGGACCCTCAAGGTGATGGTTTGTGTTCAGTTCTGCTTATCCTCACTGGATCAATGCCTACCTGGGGATGTTTCTTCTTATGATGAATTACAGGAATGTAAGAAAGCAAACCAAAGCATGATATCATATAAGATACTAACTGCATATCCACTTTCTATTGGATAAAATGAGTTGCAATGGCCAGGTCAAAGTCAGTGGGGGATGAAGTGTTCCACTCAAAGCAGGGAAGTAATATTTGCTGAAAATAATCCCACCGATTATAATTTGGAAATCTGGCATCCAAGTAAAACAGCACTTTCTTTAAGTGTCCACCTAACTGTCTTTGCTGTATCCTTGTTTGCTTCACAATGGCACCACCATCCCTTCTATAGCACAAACAAACATTTTATGCCTTTTCTGAATGTGTTAATGGGATTTGGTTACTTTGAATTAATTCACACTAGGGGTTTCCTGGTAGCTTAGCAGTAAAGAATCTGCCTGCCAATGCAGGAGACGTGAATTCGATCCTGGGTCAGGAAGATCCCCTGGAGAAGGAAATGGCAACCTACTCTAGTATTCTTGCCTGGGGAATCCCACGGACGGAGCAGCATGGCGGGCTACAATCTATGGGGTTGCAAAAGAGTCAGGCATGACTTAGCAACTGAACAACAGACAATAAAGGCAATAGTATAATGTGTTACCTCCTCCCAGGAGTATTTGCATTTTAAGTAAGATCTAGTGCAAGGAAAAGGCAATGGCACCCCACTCCAGTACTCTTGCCTGGAAAATCCCATGGATGGAGGAGCCTGGTGGGCTGCAGTCTGTGGGGTCGCTAAGAGTCGGACACGACTGAGTGACTTCACTTTCACTTTTCACTTTGATGCATTGGAGACGGAAATGGCAACCCACTCCAGTGTTCTTGCCTGGAGAATCCCAGGGATGGAGGAGCCTGGTGGGCTGCCGTCTATGAGGTCGCACAGAGTCGGACACGATTGAAGCAACTTAGCAGCAGCAGCAGCAGCAGTGCAAGGAGAAGGGATAATCCCACGGAGTGAAGGGGTGATGCTGGTAAGTTTTGTTGCTATAACACCTGGATGTAGGAGCAGAGATATCTGTGGATTAGTGAGACCCAAGGCAGTGTGGCAAGGCCCAGCAATAGATCATACAAAGCTCCACTGCTGGAAAGCTATTCCTCTGTAGTGTTGCCAAAGAGGTAAACTGCTTACTAAGATAAATCTCCTGGGCTTCTTGGGCTGAGAGGAGTCCTTGAGAAGAATATTTATTTGTCATCTTTTGGTTTCTTATTTAATTGGAGTCACATATCTTCTCTAAAGCCGTTTATAAACTGTACCACATTCTACTGATGCAAATTCTGTACAGACACTAGTTCTGTGTTTGAGTTCACATTTATACTTTTCTATTATAAATTCAGGAGAATACTTTCCATGGAAATTAATGGGAAATTCTTGCCAAATAGCTGTCACCAGTTAGTGCTTTTACTGTGGTATTAGTAGTAATGTACGCTTTACAACGAATATGGTTCATATGATATTTTAAAATCACATGATGAAAAAAATCATGGAACTTTGACTTATTTTTATGCTCTGACTCTGTTTTGGCATCTCTGATGCGTTTTCTGGGGAACACTACATTATCATTATGAGATGCTTGCTTCAGTGAGCTGAACCATCTACTTGGTCTGATATCAATCCTGAAGTTCTCATACGTCACTCAGAGGATTATACAGTTTCACAGCACCGTATTCTGTAGCTCAGGTATGTTTTAAATTATTTGGTCACAGGCATGAATATTTTTTTGTGTTTGTTACAAAGCCAGACAGTATTTCAGGGGCTTTCCTCCTAAAAGTTTACTATTTTACTCCCCAAATATTTGTCAACTCTGCATTAGACCCTGGGTGCATATGGATTTAGGAGTTCAGTTATTTGTAAGTGACCCTGAAGAATGATATGATAAAGGAATTTTTAATTTTCCTAGGACAACAAATATGAGTTGAATATGGAATGAGTTACCTAGCTGGTAAATGAACCTCATTGAAAACCCAGCATATACATTATATTAAGGGGCTTTGTTATTCTCTATTTGGTGTTGCAGAAAGCAATTGCTTTCCTAAGATAATTTTTAAAGCCTTTTTAAAAAGTAGTAGCTAATGTATATTGAGCATTTGCAAAGTGCCAGACACTTAATCTAGGTACTCAAAATGAATTGTCACGACATAATTTCCCAGGTGGGGGAAACAAGACTTACTCAAGAGAGGTCTTGTCAAGTTCACACGTACTAAGTGGTGGAGCCTGGATTTGAACCTGGGAAGTCAAACTCTGGAGCCCTCCTCCTTCTAGCATTTGTGGTAGGAAGGAAGAGGTTTACACAATTCAGAGTTCTACTCTGGAAATTCCATGTATTGAAGCTATTTAAGAGGAGATGTTATATTTGGTAGTGAGGCAGATCTCTCCACTATTGGGAAAGCAAAATCGAGTGATTTGTGAAATTGTTTCAGTGAGTGCTCCAGCCAGTATTTATTTTAATAGCTGTGCAAATGACTTTAGTCCCATATTTATAGAATCATTAAAGACTGTGGGGATTATTTATAGTTTCTGTGCTATGCTTTATTGCATTTTGTGGGCAAAAATATAATTCACAGAGATATGCTTGAGAATTTGGTGGTTTTCAAAAGCCTCAGAATATATCCCACTGGACTTTCAAGGGCTGTTGTATTAGCATCATTATTTTTTGTTTGTTCGTTTTACACTATAGAGTTTTCCCACACAATGGTAAATATAAATGTAAAATTTGTATTTGTATTTTACTTAGCACAGGGAATATAATGTCAAATTTCTAGCACATAGCAGTTGGTCATGTATTTGAACCCAGAGATTCACAATTTGTGCCTCAAATGTGAATCTTTAAGACCACAGCATGCAGAAGTTGAGCAGACAGGCAGGGCTACCCTGTGTTTAGAATTTGGAGGGATAAATGAAAAAGAACAGTGAAGATTCAGAGCTTGAGGGTTCAAGACAGCTAGTGATAAAAAAGGGAGTGTTTCCAAAAGTGATGCCTCTCCAAAAAACTCTAGTGTTGCTGTGATAATTGTTAGGGCTATAAAGGAAGTATTGGACAAGGCAGAAAAATAGCAAGACCATGAAATAGTCAGACAAAACTCTAATACTGATCTTTTTTCTTTCTTTATACAAACTTGTTATCTCACTGAACATTTATCGATACCTCTAGCTCTTGCTCTATAGCCCCCTTCTTCTGATTCCAATACCTAAGTGTCTTCTGGGGAATGAGTTTTCTTCCACTGCACGCCAGTTCGGTGCAGCTGTCATTGCGGGTACACCACTCTCTCCTTGTCAGGGGGCAGACCTGTAGCCCAAATGTTCTAAATCTTTAATGGCATGACAGAAAGGCTACAAAAGCAGCTGGAGATGGTTCATTCCAGCTTCTTCAACTGATGAGTTTGTCCATTTGTTCCTGCTGTCAGGATTCTCAGAGCATCACTAGTTCCTGGCAGCCTTTTCTCTGTCTGGTTCCTCAGCCTTTCCCTTAAGTCTGAATGTTTTCCTCAGAACTCTCAATGGCTTACTTTGTGCTCAAGTTAGACAGATCCATCAAGTTCTGTTGCTTGCAAACTACGACTCCTAACTGAAATTGTTGGTTTTACTATAATTTAGATGTAGAAGAAGGGATTTAATGATATGCTTTCTTAACATAGCTAATCAATGGTTTCAGAAGAATAGCATTAGCAAATTCTCAGGCGAAAAAAATGCAGCACAATTGTTTTCAGGAGCTTTTCAACTGTGTACGTTCCTCTGCAATCCAATGGATGCCTAGATTCTAGAACTGAAAACACATTTCTAAATTGATCTCTCCCTGGTGGTTCTAGCAAGAATAGAATCAGATACTCTGAATGTTTCAGAAGAGCACTCTGAACCCCTCCTCTGCTATATATGTGTATATATTTGTTATACATTAACATATCCTCCAAACTTAAGGTTTTGTGTTCTTACTATATGTTCATTATTCAACAAGTATTTTTCTTTTTTCTCTTTATGTCAGGGAACAAATTATGATGCTACTGTTTATTCTTGGTTTCTTCTAAAAGTCCATGGATCAGTTTAGGGGGTGGTAATGAATAGAACACAAAATGGGATCATCTCTATTGGGCCATCAGATTGCCAAAAATAGACACATTCTGCAATTATCATCAGAATGACTTGTTACCATTTGAAAGTAGATGAAGAACAGAGATGCCAGTTATTCATCACATTCAAATCCCAAGAAACAGTTTTCTATGCATTCAATTTTGAGTAAATCATTGGGTCTGGGTGGTTTTTTCTCAGTTTTTTCTACTCCTTCCTCATTTCTTCTCTGCCAAACATCTAATCATGCTGAGATGCATCCTGCATAATAAACATACTCTTTGCACTTTCAACGACTATTTTAGTACAATAACATTTTAATATCAGTCTGTTCCTTCCCCACATCCTTCTTTGGAATAACCATATAGCATGATTTGGGCTAAATGCTGTTTTCAAAGTTAATGGTAAAAGTAGTAATAAGAGTAATAAGGTCTCCATCCTCTGCTTTATAGATGAGTGCATGTGTAATCATTCCCATGTCACATGTTGAGGAATCCATTGTAATTTAAGGCTTGGCTTGATTCCTTCAGACACTTGACTGGAACCCCTTCCTTGACGTAATCTGAAGGCAACTACTAGAAATTAGTATCTCAAACAACAATGAAAGGACAACACAGGAATTGTAGAATTGGACATACTTAAGTGTTTGCTTAGGGTTTCCCGGGAGGATGACTCTGATATAAGGATTAGAGTGCTGCCCATTTATAAGGAAAGTGATCACAGGAAACAGAGGAATAGGAAAGAAAGCCACTGGAGGAAACTTTCAAAAGCCAGTTACCTTGGTGGACAACTGGAATTTTGATACTTTGGGAAGGATCCTGAGAGATGGTGTAGAACAATGAAGAAGAAGGAAGCTGGGGTATGTATTTACCAATTCCCCAACTTACATTGGTTGAGGGCAGTCTTAGGAGCATTCATTCTCCAGTCTTGTACCTGGAGAAACCTGAGTGAAGTGTGTTCCCATGGCCAGGCAAAACCCCTTAGACATCCAGAAAAAACTATAATTCAAAGAGATACATGTACCCCTACGTTCATAGCAGCACTAGTCACAATAGCCAAGATATAGGAACAACCTAGATGTCCATCAACAGATGAATGGATAAAGAAGATACAGTATGCATATAGAAGGGAATACTACTCAGTCATAAAAAAGAATGAAATAAGGCCATCTGCAGCAACATGGATGCAACTAGAGATTTCCATAGTAAGTGAAGAAAGTCAGAAAGTAAAAGACAAATGCCATATGATATCATTTATACATGGAACTTAAAATATGGCACAAATAAACCTATCTATGACAGACTCAGAGTTATATAGAACAGACTAGTGGTTGCCAAAGAGGAGGAGGTGTGCAGGAGGGATGAACTGGAGTTTGGGGTTAGTACATGCAGACTACTGTATATAGAATGGATAAACAACAAGGTACTACTGTATGGCACAGGGAACTAAAATCCTGGGGTTAAACCATAATGGAAAAGAATACAAAATATGTATATATGTGCATAACTGAGTCACCTGCTGTACAGCAGAAATCAACACAACAATGAGAGAGTTTCATGCATCACGTGGAGAAGGAAATGGCAAGCCACTCCAGTACTCTTGTCTGGAGAATCCCATGGACGGAGGAGCCTAGAGGGATACAGTCTATGGGGTCACAAAGAGTCAGACACAACTGAGTGACTTCACTTTCACTTTTCAACGTTCATGCATTGGAGAAGGAAATGGCAACCCACTACAGTGTTCTTGCCTGGAGAATCCCAGAGATGGAGGAGCCTGGTGGGCTGCCATCTGTGGGGTCACACAGAGTTGGACACGACTGAAACGACTTAGCAGCAGCAGCAGCATGCATCACAGTGAGCAGCCTTCACTGTGAAGAGATAGGTACTATGGGCAGGGCCTTGATAGCATCATTTATCCACCGTGCAAAGCTCAATGCAAAGGAGGTCAGGGTGGATGCTTTATGAAAAGACTGGATTTAATACTGCTTATGCAGTATGCTTTGAAGGGAAAGGCATTCATTCTTGCTCCAAAATTTCTGTTTCTCCAGATAAATTCAGAGGTTTCAATATTCTAGACCTACAGCCATTAGAGAATAATTCTTTCAGGTTAAGCCAGTGGGACTCAAAGTAAGTTCCCTGAACCATCTTCAAATTTTCCTGGGAATGCTTTATAGAAATCCAGATTCCTGGTTCTTAACTTCCAGACTGAATCACATCTCTGGGTGTTGGAGAACAGAAAGCAGCTCCAAGCGATATTTATGAACTCCTCCAGTTTGAAAATACCTGAGTATTCCCCCCTTGCCTAATGACCTTAGCATTGAAAAAATGAAAATAGTTTATTTTTTACCTTAAAATATTAATACATACTCAAACCATATATATATATATATATATATATAAGTCAGACCTGTCTTATTTCACTTCTGCAGCTGCAATCCTTACCTAGCACAAGCTTGTCACATAGTGAATACACTACAGATACTAGTCAAATAAGTGAATTCTTATAATAGAAACTAGAATGCAAGCATTCTTGGTGATTGAGTGACTCACACCTCAATGTGTATAAATTTGTCAACTCTTTTCCTCTAAGGAAGGAGGAACAGATGCTATAATAGAACACTGAGAGCCAGAGGGAAGGAATTGATAAAAACAGAATAAGGATTAGTTTTCCAGCTATAAGATTATCCATCTGCAAAATGAGGATATTGTCAGCATCTGATATTCTTGTCTGTCTGATGTCCATTCCTTTGCTACTTGATCCTTTACCCTGATATTCCTTTGGGAAACTACTCCTCTTCCATATACAGTCCATGGTGATTACGAAGGTCTGTCTTCAGTGTGATCAACCACCTTTATTCATCTCCCAGATCACAAGTGATTGATTCAGGAATTGATTTGTGATTCAACTGAGATCAGTTAGATTTTAATCCAAATTGCCTCTTTAATTTCAAAGAGGCTTTCTTAATTTATAGAGGAGGGAAATTAAATACTTGTTAGCTTTGCTCAAATGGTAGGATGTAGGCCTGTAACTGGTGTTGGCCATCTTTATCATCACCTGGGAGATGCTACTTCAGAATGAAACCAAAAGAAAAGGAAATAGAACCAAGAGTTGGAGAGGGTCAGACTCACAAGTATATAGTTGGAGCTCCTGGATCCAGCCATGCCTGAAGCTCTTGCAATTAGTGTGACTTGCCACTCACATGAGCCAATGGTGGTTATGGTCTTGACACCTGAAACAAACAAACAAAAATTCCTTACTGAAAAGAGTTTGAGATGAACTGATATCCAAAGGAGTATCACCAGATTGTCACTGAATGTCTACAGTTGTCTGAAAGAGTTAGGTCTGAACCCATGCCCTACTACTTCTTATCTAGGTGAAATCTGAACTGTTACTTAAGGTCTTCAATCCTCAATTTCATCTTATTATAGAGAACTTGGGGTATTATTTCCCTCATTGGGTTGTGAGGATTATACAGACATTAACAGTAGCCATGAAAGTGCAAATAAATGGTAGAGTTACGAAAGTTCTTTTATAGGGATTTTTATCACTTTTGGACATTCTTGACCACCTTCAGTTACCTAAGACCTCCTGATAATTCCAAAAGCCTCCGTTAAATAGTATTAATCATGAATTAAGTCATGTTCCATAGGGAGGGAAATTTTTTTCTGAGAGTATTCAAGAGATTGGCTAAGCTCTTTTTCTCCTCATTGCCAGATCATTTGAGGCTTGAAGGGAATCTACTGGACTCCTGCAAGGCGTCTGATGTTCAATATGATGAAATGAGGAAAGTGTAAATGTGAAGATTGTAGCAGACTGTACTTTCCAAAGATTGACACAGCAAAATCTCTCATTATACGTGTTCTTCAGCCTTGTTAACTTGCTTGCCTCCATCAAGAGGTATAATCTAATTCCTCTCCCCTTCAATCTGGGCATTTCTTAGGGATCTACTTTTACCACAGAATACAAAAGAAGTGACACTGAAGCTGAATCTGAAGTCTGAAGTGAGCACTTGTTTTCCAGATGCTTCCACTTGGGATAGTATCTTACAGAACTGAACTGCCATACTGGGAGAAGCCCATGCCACATGGAAAGCCTACCATGTAGGTGCAGTTCATGGTCCCAGCCTTTGAATCATTCTGGTCCAAGTGCTAGGCACATGAGTGAAGATAGTTCTAGATGCCTTCAGTCTCTAGACAATGCAGTCATCTCCTAGCCCCAAAGTACTTTCAACTATGGCTGCAAATGTTGTAAGCACAAAAGAGCTGTCCCTGTTATCCCCTTTCCAAATTCTAGACTCGGAATCTGCTGTTTGTTTACACCACTAAAATATGAGATGACTGCTATTCCTTAGCAATAGATAACTAGAACATAAGGGACAGCATAGCCATCAAGGAGCACCCTGTACCTTGAAGATATGATGATGTTCATGATGATGCTCACTGGACCAAAGCTCTGTCAAACAGGACATATATCTATAGTGGAAAACATTAAACGAATGATAAATAAACTAACAAAATCCATTAGAATAGAACTCAGAACATTAGGTTGTTAGAACTGTTTGTACTTCTGATGATCAACCACCAGAACTCTTTCATTTATGAGAGACTCTCCCCAAGAATTGGTATTGTGATGGAAATATTTCCTGTTCAGGAGCCAAGACATACAAGTCTATACGTAAATGAATGATTTAACTAGCAGATGGTAGAGTATCGCCAGAGCCCTGAACTCAGTCAAACCTGGGTTCAAATATTTATTCCCACCCTAGTAGCTGAGTGATCTGTTAGAAACCTTTTCATTATACTAATTCATTCACTATACCTTTTCATTATACTTCAGTTTCCCCTATGTGCAAAGTGGAAGTGAAAGTCGCTCAGTCATGTCCAACTCTGCAACCCCATGGACTATACAGTCCACGGAATTCTCTAGGCTAGAAGTGGGTAGCCTTTTCCTTCTCCAGGGGATCTTCCCAAACCAGGGATTTAACCCAGGTCTCCCGCATTGCAGGTGGATTCTTTACCAGCTGAGTCACCAGGGAAGCCCAAGAATACTGGAGTGGGTAGCCTATCCCTTCTCCAGAGGATCTTCCCGACCCAGGAATTGAACCGCGGTCTCCTGTACTGCAGGCAGATTCTTTACTAACTGAGCTATCAAGGAAGCAGGAAACCATATATACTTCATAGACTTATTTTCAGCATTAAATGAGAAAAAGAAGCACTTAATATATTGCTATGTACATAGTAAACATACCAAGTCTTAACTATTAATGTTATACCCACTGTGTTGAATGTTGTGTTCAAAGCCACTTGAAATTTTTTTAATATATTCAACATGCAGAATTCTGTAAATGTTAGGTGTACACCATGTTACTTTGATGTATTTATATATTGCAATATGGTTGCTGTAATAATGATATTTATCACATTACATACTTATAGAGCAACATTACTGTGTATATTCAATATACTGTGCATTAGATCTCTATCCCTTATTTAGTGTTTGCTGCAAGTCTGTACCCTTAAATACCATCAGTCTTATCCTCTAACCCTTAGTAACCACCATTTTACTCTGCTTTTGACTTTTTAGATTCCACATATATGATATTTATTCACATACATATTCCAGTGTATGATATCATACAGTGCATGCATGTTATTGCATGTGGCAAGATGTCCTCCTTTCTCACAGCTGAATGATCTTCCATTGTGTGTATATAGCTCATCTTTTTTATCCATTAGTCTGTTGATGGGCATTTTAGGTTGTTTTCATTTCTAGAATATTGTGAATAATGCTGTGATAAACATGAGAATGTATATATCTAGTCAAACTCCTGTTTTTATTTCCCTTTGATATTTACCTAGAATTGGAATTGTTGGATTCTAAAACATAACTTATAGTAAATATATTAACAACTTTTTACAGATGACCAGAATAAGGACTCTAGCTAACATTCATTGATATGCACACATGCCATGAACTATACCAAGTTTCTTTACAAGAACTGCCTCCCTTAATTATCACAACAATGCTATCACTCAGGGACCATTACATTCCATCTAAGAGCAAGAAATTGAGGCATTAAAAGTGTAGGTACCCTGCTCCAGGTCACACAGGGATTAAATGGTAATCACACTGCAGACCAATAGCTCTTGATCACTCTGTCATATTACGTTCCCCTATTGGACACATGTCATTTTACTTTTGAGGTGAGGAGTTTTCTTTTATGTCAAGACACCACCATATTGCACTACCAGCATTTCCATGCTTCTACAGAAACTTGAGGTCTCTGTACTTTGCACTTTGCAGAAACACTGAGGTGTTGAGCAGGTAACTCCCTAAGGCATGCAACAGAATGGTCTGAAGAAAGGGAGAGATAACTGAACAGGGAATGAAGATAGATTCATTTGGGTTCCTCATGGGTGATTCAGCATTTTCAAGGTGAATTTAATATGGGAAATGTTGCCAGTTCCCATTCACTGAAGACTTGATGCCTGATGCCAAAACCACTTAAGTGACTCAGGAAAATCTATCCATATCATTTTGCATTGGATGTGCCTTTTAAGGATGGGATTGGTCTTTTGCTTTGATCTTTGGCATGCTAGCAAACATCTTTAATACTTTTTCAAGGATCTTCAGCTTAAATTCCATTTCCTGCCCTACAGGTGAAGCAGTTAAAAATATTCACCAGACTCTCCCTGCTCAAAGAGTGGTCCATAGACCATTGGGATCAGCATCTTCTGGAAGCTCTCAACATGCAGAATTTTAAGACACCCCCCCACTAGACCTACTAACTCAGAATCTGCATTTTAATAAGATACTCAGGGGGAGAATTCCATGGACTGTATAGTCCATGGGGTTGCAAAGACTGAACGACTTGCACTTGGCACTTTGCAAGACACTCAGGAGATTCATATACACATTTAGGTTTCAAAAACACTGTTCTAACACATATTTATTGAAAACCTATTTTTAATAAATAAATTTAAAAACTCTTATTGTTTTAGGCTTTAAAGAAGCTAATAAAATTTATGGATTCATGGGAGGGAATTTGTAAGAATCAAGTAAAAAAAAAAGTTTTAGTAAGAAAATAAGACAAGAGTAGCTAAGCCTCCTGTGAAACTTTATTTAGCATGACTGGGAAGGGCTACTCCAAAGATCTGAGACCCAAATGAATGGAAGAAGTAGATGTGTAAAGATAAGGGGGAAGAATACTAAGGCAGAAGATAAAAGCAAGTGCAAAAGCCAGGAGGGAAGAATGAGCCTAGAGTGTCTTGAAAACTGAAGGAAAGTCAGAGTACTGTGTGATTGCAAAAGCAGTAGGAGATGAGGTCACTTACTCACAAATAGTCACTGAACAACAGGCAGTGGTAGGAACTGTCCGAGGTGCTGGAGATGTGGCTGTCCACAAAACTAAGGCCCCATTCTAAAATGAAGATCACATTCTAGAGACTGAGCCAGACAAGTAACAAACAAATGTGAAAATACGTGACAAAAACTAAAGACGGGTATGGGGATAGGGAGTTAAAGAAGGAGTCTTATTTTAGAGAAGGGATTGACAAATTATATAACATGAGCCAAATCCAGATGTCTACCTGTTATTGTAAATAAATTTTTTTGGAACACAAGCATATTCATCATTTTATACATGTTCCATACATGCTCTCATACAACAATGAAAGAGTTGAGTAGTTGTTACAGAGATGATATGGTCCCCAAAGTCTAACATATTTACTGTCCAGACCTTCACAAAAAAAAGTCTGTTTTAAATGACAGAGTGTCTGGGTGGTGGGGTGAGGAGATGGCTCTCTGAGAAAATGATAGTTGAGTAAAGAGATAGTCAGGACCCAGGTGACATAGGGCCTTTTAGACCACAGCCAAGAGTTTATGTTTCAAGTATTACAGAATGTCATCAGGCAGTTTTAATGGGGGGTGGGGGGGGGTAAATAATCTAATTTATCTTTTAGAAAGCTCACTAGAAGTACACAGGTTCAAAACCATAGCTGGGATTCTGCCAAGTTTTCTCAACCAAGGCACCTGGAAATGAGAGCCAAGGTGCTTTCCCTCTGATCTTGGCTCTGTCTAGATGATGTGGATTTTTGACCAGAATAAAAATCAAAAGATGATTAATGCAGAGATGTCCCATTTCCCACCCTTGTGTTTTGTGACAGCATTATAATTAATAGGGCTTTGTACAGTTCCTCATGAATGACTGATTTGGAACAATTCTATGAAAGGGATGTGGTAATTTAGCACCATTGCATGTCTACAGAAGAACAAAGCTGCCCTTATTTTTAGCTTAATGCCACGATTACTTTTGAATATCTTGGCTGCCTTTATTCATTCATCTATTCAACAAATATTTATCAAGTGCCTATTATGGACAAGGCCCTGCATTTGGCAGGATAGATGAAAGGCCTACCTTTGAAAGGTCTTATTTAGTGTTTCCAGAAAGAAAGACGAGGCAGCCACAGGAAAAACTGCCAAGCGACTATTCCATTCAAAGGAATGAAAGAAATGTGGACTCTCTAAAAGGATTAGGGCTTTTCTATTAAAAAGAAGAGGTTGAAAGGGGGTATAATTGAAACCACTCCAATCCTGAAGAGCATGGACTTCAACAAATCCAGAGATGTTAAAATGATGGTCACACAACAGGATAAGATGCTAAGAGTTCATATATCTGACATTTAGGTAGCACTTAGTGATTTTCAGGTCCTGGAAAATGCATTCACTGATTTAAATCTCACAATAATTATTGGTAAGTATGATGCAACAAAGAAACAGAGAGCATAAGTAATTTACTCAAGATCATATGATCTTAAAAGCTCACTAGAAACCCACAGGTTCAAAACTATAGCTGGGATTCTGCCAAGTTTTACTCAACCAAGCCCCCTGGAGATGAGAGCCAAGGTGTTTTCCCTTTGATCTTGGCTCTGTCTGTGGTGAAGTGAGGTGGTGCTGAGGCTTGTAGTGGTGAGGTGAGGACTAGAAACCAGGGCTGCTTGACCCCCAAGCTGATATGGAATGTTCCTCATTCAGTTGTTCATATCGTAGGGAATACTGCTAGATTCAAGAAGTTTGGAGGATGAGGAGAGGGCAACTGGAAGTTTTCTATCTTTACTTTTTAAAGCTGATTTTCAGGAAGATAGCTCTCTCTTCTACAGCTTTCTTCTTGGTACCTTTAACAGGGAATGAATGTTGACCCCGTGTGGGAATCTTTATCCTGAGTGGCAAAGAGAATTTATCTGCGTACAAACCACTCCATTCTCTGGCTCAGCACTGAAAATCCTGAAATTCCTCCTACAGATCCAGTCTAAAGGTAATTGAAAGGTACATGTTGATTCTAAGCTTGATGAAGAAAGTTTGAGAAGGTGATGAATAATAATGCTAGCTAAAATGTGTTGAATGTTAAAATGAGGTTGATTTTGTGCTAAACTTCACATTATGCACATTATGTGCAACAATCCTATTAGTTAATTATTACAGTTATGCCTGTTTTATAAAGAATCAAGGATTAGAGGTGTTGACTGTAATTCTTAGGTGACAGAATCAGGACTATGTACTTCTGTCTGGATATAAACAAAGTGCACTGAAGCACTCTCTAGTGGATTAATGTAATTTTCTCTGTTGCTGACTGCATACATCATCCACAGACACATGTCAATGTGAGTTTTTAACCTTTAATTCAACTGACTTTCTGGTTCTCAGCAAGACAGCCAAGAAAGAACACAAATGAGAGCTGGTAATCTCTCTGATGTGCAACTCCTGATCAATAGCTCCTGATATGCCTTCTGCTGTGAACTGGAGCCATGCTTACCTTTCCATCAGTGACTTGGGAAATGTGTTAACCTGAATTATACTCCAGAGGAGGCAATGCCCATTGCAACTCCAGATAGAGCAAGACATAAATAGGTGAAAAACAGCTTAATAAATTCCAGTCCTACCATTTTTATTAGTGTTGAGTCACACAGAGAGAGAAGGGGCAGAGCCTTTCATGGCTTTGCTGTAAAGAAGCCACTGTAAAAGTCATTTCTGTAGACTCCTTTTTATCAGGATTTTATGCTATTGATGTAGTGATAGATTTGTCCTGATTGGCTGATTGACCCATTCATTCATTTATCCATCCAACTATTTTTTAAGCCTAACTGTGTTCTAACTTAATATTCCATTTATCAGGTCAGTGACCCTAAAAGTGTGGTCCCCAGATCAGGGGCCTCAGAATCACCTGGAAACTTGTTAAAAATGCAGAATCCCAGGCCTACCCTGGACTATCAGAAGCTGAAGGCAGGGTCCAGTGATTGTTTTAACAACCCTCAGTCTATGATGACATATGCCATTCATCCCTACTTCAGACAGGGCAATTTGGGATGTACTTTATCTAAAGCAAGAGAAAATCTTAGAGAATAACAACTCCCAACAATGAAAAAAGTAGCATCCATTCTTCATAAGGCTCACCTTTATTCATTTGTTCAATCATTTACTCAACAATATTTACTGAGCATTTACTACGAGACAGGTGTTGTACAAGGTGCTGGAAATACATCAGTGAATGAGACAAACAATCAGAAAAATAGATTAGTTGCAATTGAATTAAGTGCTGTGAAGGAAAGTTATACAGATTTTGTGACAGTTTTTAATCTGGGGACCTAAACTGTTTCAGAAGGTTCAGGAGTGCTGCCCTAGAAGGTAACTATAGTCTGGGATCTGGAGGGTGAACAAGAATCAGTGAAATAACGAGCATTCCCATCTGGAAAACAATTTAAGTGTTCTTGTCAGGATGCTTTATCTAGGTTACAAAGGAGGCATAGACGGAAAGGGATTTGTGCCCAAAGCAGAAGCCATTGGTAACTTCTCGGAGCCTTTTGCCACCTAAGTATTTAGATTCTGGTTACATCCATCAAGGGAGTAAGAACTCAAGGCAGGATTCAGGCCAAGGTTAGATCATCTTTTGTTTGTTTCTAAAGGCAAACCTTGGAATAATGACCATGGTCAAGTAATCAATAGCTAGGTTCTTAAAAGACAGAGTGTGCTGTGAAGATAAAGATGATTTGCTTTGACTTTCTGTGTCATCCGGTTCCTTGGTTATTGGAAGTGCCTGAGGACAAAGACAGGAGCTTGGAGACGTGATCTGGAAACACAAAGTCTAGATCATGCAGAGACATCGCTAGCTTTATTTATTTCAGAGCAAGAGTGTTGAGAGAGGAAGAAGAAAAATAAGTGGAAGAAACCCTAACTTTTATATACTGCTTGCAAAAGAGAGACCAAGAGAATGAGGATTATCATAATTTGTGTTCAGGAAAATACATGGTATTGACTAGGAATAAAATTGTCCCATTGGAAGTAGAATGATCCTTATGTCAGATACAATTGAAACATCAAGGCGTTCTAAATCTTTGTGCAAACTCAGCCCATTATTCTGCTAATTCTGTTACACCTGGGGTCAAATGATTCCCAGTGCAATCGTAGGTGACTAACATCTGTTGCAACTGAGCCTGCCAATGTGGTCATAACTAGCACTGTAATTACTCAGGATGGTCATGGGGCTTTTTCTTGCAGCTGGAATCATACTAACTTCACCTCAGTACCTTCACTACTAACAACTGTCGTGTAGACAGGGGAATCTTACTGTCAAGTGGCAGGTTGACTTTACAGACATTTAGTTTCTTAAAGGCAAGTAAAATGGCATCTTTCTCTCTGTATCTTTGTGCCTAGAACAGGGCTTGACACTTTGCAGCCAGAGAAATTAGGGAGAGGACGACTTGTGGGGATGAATCTGGGGAGAGAAGGAATTAAGGGAGGGAAGAAACCGGATCTGAGCTCTAGATAGATGGATTTTCAACTGGCTACTTATTAGACTCACCAGGAGTGTTTTTGGTGCATTTTAATTTTTTGCTGAATAAAACTAGCATAAAGAGAACCGTCCGCATCCTTAGCGTACACACATTAAGAAACAGAACATCATCAGTATCTCAGAAGCTCCTCCTATGCCCCTATTCAGTAATTACCGATGACAAAGGGGAAACATTCTCTGGACTTTCAAATGAGTTTTGGCTGTTTGGGAAATTTACATATTGGCATTTTCAGAATATACTCTGCTGTCTGGTTTCTCTCACTCAACATTAGGTTTGAGATACTGGTTGGTATACTCATATGTTCATGTTTATTATGTTCCTTTGTATGACTGCAAAATTTATCTAATCTTATTGGGCAATTGGTTTTTTGTTTTTGGCTATTTTGAATAGTACTGTTGTGAACAGTTTTGAGGATATATTTTGGTGTACACAGGGATATTTCCACTGAGATATACTTCTTTTAGGAGTGAAATTTCTAGGGCATATGGCATGTGTAAGTTCAGCTTTAGTAGCTATTGCCAAGCAGCTTTCCAAAGGAAGTATATCGCTGTTGTCCACATTCACCTGCAGTCTAGAAGTGTCTGGTTGTTCCATATCCTCCTCTACCCTTAGTTTTGGGCATCTCTGTCATTTTCACCTTTTTGGCAAGTATGTAGTCATATTGCTTTGTAGTTTTAAGGTGCACTTCCCTGATGAATAACAAAGTAGAGTCCTTTTACCTGTGTTTACTCATCCTTTATAAAACCACTGTTTCAAATTTACTGCTCTAGTCCTTTGCCTAATTTTCTATTGGGTCTTCTGTCTTTCTCCTTCTGATTTGTGGGAGCTCTTAATACATTCTGGGTATGAGTCACTGATAGATTTATGTATTATAAATATGTCCTTCCACTCTAGGGCTTACTTTTAAACTTTCTTGTTGCTCTGTTTTGATGAACAGAGTTCTTAATTTTAATAGTCCAATTTATTATATTTTTCTTTATGATTACTGCCATTTTATAGTGTCAATTTACAAATTTTTATCTACTCTATGGTCATAAATACTTGTTTCACTTTTTCTTCTAAAACTTTTATTACTGTACTTTCTTCATTTAGTCATGAAATCCATTTGGAATCAGCATTTGTATACAGTGTGAAGTAGGGGCCAAAATATATGTTGTTGTTTTTTTTCCATTAGGATATCCGGTTGATCCAGTTTCCTCTAACTTTCCCAACTCACTAGTCTTCCTTTGTTATAAATCAAATGACCATACATGTGTTAGTCGTTCAGTCGTGTTCAACTTTTTGCAACCCCATGGACTATAGCCCACCAGGCTCTCTGTCCATGGAATTCTCCAGACAATAACACTGGAGTGGGTAGCCATTCCCTTCTCCAGGAGATCTTTGCAGACAGATTTTTTACCATCTGAGCCACAAGGCTCCCCAGATGGCACTTACAGTAACAACAACAAAAAAAAACCCTGTTTGCCAATGCTGGAGACACAAGAGACCCTGGGTTTGATCTCTGGGCTGGGAAGATACCCTGGAGGAGGACATGGCAACCCACTCCAGTACTCTCACCTGGAGAATCCCACGGACAGAGGAGCCTGGCAGGTGACAGTCTATAGAGGGTTGCAAAGAGTCTGACACGACTAAAGCAACTTAGCCCGTACTCAGCACACATACATGTGTACGTCTCTTTCTGGACTCTATTTTGTTCTTCCTATTTGTCTGTCCATGTGCCAATACCACACTAGCTTAATTTTGATAGAAAACAAGATTTATTATGAGCCTGAGCGTAAGTCCTACATATTTTTTTCTTCAAGATAGTCTTGGTTACACTTGGCTCTTTGCATTTCATTACAATTTTAGCATCAACTTTCCTATTTCTACACACACATACACACACACACAACCTGCTGCAATTCAGATTGGGACTGCATTAAAACGTTGATCATTTTGGGGAAATTAACAACTTTAGAATGTTGTCTTTTTTTCTACTCATGTACAATGTGTATTTACTTCAGTTTTCTTGTATAGTGTTTAATAGTTTTTTTTTTAAATAGTTTTCAGTAATAAATAGTCTTGCAATCTTTTGTTAGATTTATTCTTTGGTATTTGTTACAGTTTGATGCTATTGAACATAGAACCTGGGCTATTTTTTAAACAATGCTGAGGGTAGGCCTCTATGTCTAGAGATGCTGATATAAAAAATTTGAGATGAGATCCCATCCTTGGTGTTTTAATATACAGCCAAGTTTGAACACCTGTGCTCCAGATCCAGCCCTCTGCCTGCTCTCAGCAGGCTGGTTAACCTTTGAGTCATTATTTCATTACTTGAAAACATGGAATAAGAATATTTGCCTCACCAAATCAAGAGTGTTCTGTATTTATAATTTAGTGCTCCACGTAAAACTCAGAAGCATAATTTGACCTAGATATTTTTAAAGGATGAATGACAAGATAAATTTTATTTACAAAATACAGTAAAAGCAAACTAATCTGAGGTTGATTTGATCACATTCTCCTGAGACTGACAAAGTCTCAAGAATGAAAATTTTCATCATCAAGGCAATGTAATTCTTTTCTTACTCACAGGAGAGCCCTTCACTATTTCATTTAGAACTTGTTCACTATTATGTTCAGAACACTTCTAACACACCAAGTGATCTGGATTTCCAGACTTTAATAGATGAGCAGAGAGAGGCAAGAAGAACAGACCAAAAGGGAAGACCACCAGAAATAAAATCATGGGCATCAAGGTAAATGGCATAAACAGCAAAGAAAGGTGAGCTCAAAGGACAGCAGGCTGAAGCCACTTAGTATAAGTTTAAGGGAAGCACGAGTCAGGAATACTTGTGAGTATTATTTTGTTATGCACAGTCCTATAACAAATTATCATTATTTAAGCTCCAACTCAGCACAAAAATGCTGTGGGCTTTTTTTTTTTTTTAGGATAGTAGGAAAATGCGTAACACATTTTAGAGGTTTTCAAAAAGAATGCTTAAAGTGAAAATTTGGCACTTTCGCTATCTGAAAATACAATGTATTTTAAATGTTAAATATTTATCTAATATTTAATCTCTTTGAAATATTAAATAAATGGTATTTTCATTGACTACTCCTCTATGGGCTTCCCTGGTGGCTCAGCTGGTAAAGAATCAGCCTTCAATGCAGGAGACCTAGGTTCGATCCCTGGGTTGGGAAGATCCTTGGAGAAGAAAACAGCTACCCACTCCAGTATTCTGGCCTGGAGAATACCATGGACTGTATAGCCCATGGGGTTGCAAAGAGTTGAACATGACTGTCCCTTTGGGGAGATTCAAATTTAGCTATTCTGTTCAGCTATGGGCAAAGGTAAGCACTTTTCAACCCTTTTCATTTTATTCCCCAGGGTATGGGGAAATGATATTAATTATCATCCACACAGCTCTGTCGTGGAGGAGGGGAGGGAAGAGGAGGGGCATCTCTGAAGTGGCTCCTTGATAAGTAAGTTTTCCAGATTTAACCTTTTGCTTTACGACCTTGTTTGCCATTTGGTTAGTTTACAGCTTATGGTTACAACCCTGCCTGACCCACACCTTTGATTTCCCTATGTTAACTTCAGGAGCAAATTTAGAAGCAAAACATTTCCATGGGGATTTGAATTATTCCTTTCTGCAGTTACATTGTACCAATTTCTGCTCCAAAACCTCTGTGCCCAATCCTAAAATAGAATGATCGATACTGCTTTTTATCTGTGAAAATAGACGATCAGTTCAGTTCAGTCGCTCAGTCATGTCCAACTCTTTGCGACCCCATGAATTGTAGCACGCCAGGCCTTCCTGTCCATCACCAACTCCCGGAGTTCACCCACACTCATATCCATCAAGTCCATGATGCCATTCAGCCATCTCATCCTCCGTCATCCCCTTCTCCTGCCACAATCCCTCCCAGCATCAGGGTCTTTTCCAATGAGTCAACTCTTCCCATGAGGTGGCCAAAGTATTGGAGTTTCAGCCTCAGCATCAGTCCTTCCAATGAACACCCAGGACTGGTCTCCTTAGAATGGCCTGGTTGGATCTCCTTGTAGTGCAAGGGACTCTCAAGAGTCTTCTCCAACACCACAGTTCAAAAGCATCAATTCTTCAGTGCTCAGCTTTCTTCACAGTCCAACTCTCACATCCATACATGACCACTGGAAAAACTATGGCCTTGACTGGGACAGACATTTGTTGGCAAAGTAATGTCTCTGCTTTTGAATATGCTATCTAGGTTGGTCATAACTTTTTTCCCAAGGAGTAAGCGTATTTTAATTTCATGGCTGCAATCACCATCTGCAGTGATTTTGGAGCCCAAAATATTAAAGTCTGACACTGTTTTCACTGTTTCCCCATCTATTTCCCATGAAGTGATGGGACCAGATGCCATGATCTTCGTTTTCTGAATGTTGAGCTTTAAGCCAACTTTTTCACTCTCCTCTTTCACTTTCATCAAGAGGCTTTTGAGTTCCTCTTCACTTTCTGCCATAAGGGTGGTGTCATCTGCATATCTGAGGTTATTGATATTTCTCCCGGCAATCTTGATTCCAGCTTGTGCTTCTTCCAGCCCAGCATTTCTCATGATGTACTCTGCATAGAAGTTAAATAAGCAGGGTGACAATATACAGTCTTGACGTACTCCTTTTCCTATTTGGAACCAGTCTGTTGTTCCATGTCCAGTTCTAACTGTTGCTTCCTGCATACAGGTTTCTCAAGAGGCAGGTCAGGTGGTCTGGTATTCCCATCTCTTTCAGAATTTTCCACACTTTATTGTAATCCACACAGTCAAAGGCTTTGGCATAGTCAATAAAGCAGAAATAGATGTTTTTCTGGAACTCTCTTGCTTTTTCGATGATCCAGCAGATGTTGGCAATTTGATCTCTGGTTCCTCTGCCTTTCCTGAAACCAGCTTGAACATCTGGAAGTTCACAGTTCACGTATTGCTGAAGCCTGGCTTGGAGAATTTTGAGCATGACTTTACTAGCGTGTGAGATGAGTGCAATTGTGTGGTAGTTTGAGCATTCTTTGGCATTGCCTTTCTTTGGGATTGGAATGAAAACTGACCTTTTCCAGTCCTGTGGCCACTGCTGAGTTTTCCAAATTTGCGGGCATATTGACTGCAGCACTTTCACCGCATCATCTTTCAGGATTTGAAATAGCTCAACTGGAATTCCATCACCTCCACCAGCTTTGTTTGTAGTGATGCTTTCTAAGGCCCACTTGACTTCACATTCCAGGATGTCTGGCTCTAGGTCAGTGATCACACCATCGTGATTATCTGGGTCGTGAAGATCTTTTTTGTACAGTGCTTCTGTGTATTCTTGCCACCTCTTCTTAATATCTTCTGCTTTTGTTAGGTCCATACCATTTCTGTCCTTTATTGAGCCCATCTTTGCATGAAATGTTCCCTTGGTATCTCTGATTTTCTTGAAGAGATCTCTAGTCTTTTCCATTCTGTTGTTTTCCTCTATTTCTTTGCAGTGATTGCTGAGGAAGGCTTTCTTATCTCTCCTTGCTATTCTTTGGAACTCTGCATTCAAATGGGAATATCTTCCCTTTTTTCCTTTGCTTTTCACTTCTCTTATTTTCACAGCTATTTGTGAGGCCTCCGCAGACAGCCATTTTGCTTTTTTGCATTTCTTTTCCATGGGGATGGTCTTGATCCCTGTCTCCTGTACAATGTCACGAACCTCCATCCATATTTCATCAGGTACCCTGTCTATCAGATCTAGTCCCTTAAATTTATTTCTCACTTCCACTGTATAATCATAAGGGATTTGATTTAGGTCATACCTGAATGGTCTAGTGGTTTTCCCTACTTTCTTCAGTTTAAGTATGAATTTGTCAATAACGAGTTTATGATGTGAGCCACAGTCAGCTCCTGGTCTTGTTTTTGCTGACTGGATAGAGCTTTTCCATCTTTGGCTGCAAAGAATATAATCAATCTGATTTCGGTGTTGACCATCTGGTGATGTCCATGTGTAGAGTCTTCTCTTGTGTTGTTGGAAGAGGGTGTTTGCTATGACCAGTGCATTCTCTTGGCAAAACTCTATTAGCCTTTGCCCTGCTTCATTCCATACTCCAAGGCCAAATTTGCCTGTTACTCCAGGTGTTTCTCGATTTCCTACTTTTGCATTCCAGTCCCCTATATAATGAAAAGGACATCTTTTTTGGGTGTTAGTTCTAAAAAGTCTTGTAGGTCTTCATAGAACCTCTCAACTTCAGCTTCTTCAGTGAAAATAGATCATATGAGACCATTATTCAGCACAAAAGAATTCAGAGCACATGTTACTCACTGAGACAAACCAGCCCCAGACAAGTGTCCTCCAAACATTTGGGGAAAGCCCCAGGATCCAGGTGGCAGATGTTGCTATTTGCTTACAGGCAAGTTAAAACATCTGTAAGAAGCCAGATCTTTGAGCATTTTTCAACCTGAGCTCAGCAAACATTTATTCTGTCAACAAACATTCATTCAGGCACTTGCTCTGTGTCTGCTGCTGCCGATAGTTGGTCAACAGAAAGGCTCTGACCTGCAGGCTTGTTATGCTGGGAATCTGATAACTTGTATTATTACTCTTTCCTAATATTAATATTATAGGGAAATTTAGTCAACATTGAAGTCGCTCTATTTTCTGACAGAAAGATGCTTAATGTATTAGGGGACCTGAGATATGGTTCCTCAAAAGATTTACCTAGCTGTAATTCGAGGTGGCCAGTGGTGTATAACTCAGGCCACCTGCGTTTTTGATGATGAGCCTAGACCTTGGGGCTTGACTTCTGAGTTTAGGGAAAAAAGTGTTGACTTTTCAGAGACTAGGGGTTCCAGTTTTGGATAATACTCTTACCTATCCAGACTGAAGTTACCTCATTTAAAATAAAGGTACTAGGTCAGATGCTTCTTCCATTTCCTGGCTCACATTCTCAGGTATTAAACTCCCTGTATTAATTCATTGGTACTTTAAATGATTTATCACTTCATCTATAGTGACCCTGGATAAATTTCTTCCCCTTTTTCTGACTTCACTTTTTCATTTATAAATCAGAAAAATATACTGGTGTTGCTATAAGAGTGTATGACTTAGAAAGACAGAATTCTGACCAAGGAAGTTCAAGGAAGGTAAGCCTTCTTGTTCGGTGGCTTGCATCCGGTACTGACTGAATCATGGAGCCTGTGGCCTGGTGCATTCAGCTCTGCCTGCATTGACTGGGTTTGGGCACCATTACAGCTACAGCTGTGCTACCCAGGAAGTTCAAAGGTGGTTAAGGGGGAAAAAAAACAAAAACAAAACACAAATCTCTTCTGTCGGCAGTCTGGCTAGACTTAGTCTGTTCTTGACCAACAGAGGTCTGAGCAATACCTAAAACTCTGGATAAGCACTCCTAAAGGGAGCTGAGAAGGGAACTTTCAGCAAAGATGCCACCCCTCCCTCTCTAAAAGGCTGAGATGTTTTTCTAAACAACCTGGTTAAGGTTTCTTCTTTCTGTCTCCTGCCCGCTGTTCCTTCTCAGGGTGTACTTGGAGCAAAAAAATGGTACTGAGGCAATCCAAAAACTAAGGGATCAAAAAAAGCCATTTTTCTGTAGAATTTTTGAAAAAGACTAGAGAAGACTCTTGAGAGTCCCTTGGTCTGCAAGGAGAACAAACCAGTCAATCCTAAAGGAAATCAACCTTGAAAAGGACTGATGCTGAAGCTGAAGCTCCAATATTTTGACTACCTGATGAGAAGAGCCCACTCATTAGAAAAGACTCTGATGCTAGAAGAGATTGAAGGCAGGAGGGGAAGGGGATGACAGAGGATAAGATGGTTGGGTGGCATCACCGACTCAGTGGATGTGAGTTTTAGCAAGCTATGGGAGATGGTAAAGGACAGGGAAGCCTGGCATGCTGCCGTCCATGGGGTCGCAAAGAGTAGGACATGACTGAGCGAGGGAACAACAAGAGAAAGAAAAAAACAAACCAAAACACCCCACAAAATGGAGGAACAGAAGGCCTTTTGAGATTCTCCATTCATTGAGGTCACAAAGTCCATGGTGTTGCAAAGAGTCGGATATGACTGAGCAACTGAGCGACACAAAGAAATTAATAAACAGAAACCTCAATTAAAACAGAGTCAAAAAGACAGAAGGGGACGCTCTCATGCACCACAGGAAGAAGGAAGACTTCCTCTTCTTGCCTGGCAAGAGCTTACCCAATGATAGACTGCCGCAACTTAGCCACTGAGAAGCCATTCTACTTCAAACTCTTCATTCCTCCAATGAACACTTTGCTTTCTGTCGCCCTCCCAACTTCCTTTCCCATTTTTAAAAAAGAGTTCTCTGCTGGGTGGGTTTGGAAGAGGTCAGGGTGGACTTCCATATGGCTCATGATTACAGACCTCAGACTGCAATTTTTTATTTATCTTGAATAAAGACATTTTTGCTGGTGAAATAATGGGCAGTCTATTTGTTCTAGAAATATTGAAATGACATTCTTGAAATGACAAAATTATAGAGATGGAGAACATACTAGTGATTGCCAGGGATAAGGAAGAGGAGAAGGGAAGGAGGTGGTTATGGTTATAAAAACAGCATGAGGGAACTTTATGATGGCACCATTCTGTATCTTGACTGTGGTACTAATCTTATGAATCTACACTTATGAAAGGATTGCATAAAAGTAACTATGCTGCTGCTGCTGCTGCTGCTAAGTCGCTTCAGTCGTGTCCGACTCTGTGCGACCGCATAGATGGCAGCCCACCAGGCTCCCCTGTCCCTGGGATTCTCCAGGCAAGAACACTGGAGTGGGTTGCCATTTCCTTCTCCAATGCATGAAAGTGAAAAGTGAAAGTGAAGTCGCTGAGTCTTGTCCGACTCTTAGCGACCCCATGGCCTGCAGCCCACCAGGCTCCTCCATCCATGGGATTTTTCAGGCAAGAGTGCTGGAGTGGGATGCCATTGCCTTCTCCGAAAAGTAACTATACACACACCCAAATTTGTTGTTTAGTCGCTAATTCACATCTGACTCTTTTGTGACCCCCATGGACTGGAGCCCGCCAGGCTCCTCTGTTCATGGGACTTCCCCGGCATGAATACTGGACTGGGTTGCCATTTCCTTCTCTAGGGGATCTTTTTGACCCAGGGATCTAACCAGTGTCTCCTGCTTGGCAGGTGGATTCTTTACCACTGTGCCACCTGGGAAGCCCCACACACACTCAAATAAGTATATGTAAAACTGGCAAATCAAACCTATAGATTGTACCAATATCAATTTCATGGTTGTGGTATGTACATAAGATGTTACTATTGGGGGAAACTTGGGGAAAGACTATATGGGATCTCTGTATTATTTTATACAACAATATGAATTATCTCAAAATTACCTCAAAATTAAAGGTTTTTCTAAGTATATTTATATTGTGTGGATGTATTTCTCTCCCCCTCTCTCTCTCTCTCCATATATACATACATATATATATATACACCCAACAAAAGAGTCCGAAATGCAGTACTTGGATGCAATCTCAAAAACGACAGGATGATCTCTGTTCGTTTCCAAGGCAAACCATTCAATATCACAGTAATCCAAGTCTATGCCCCAACCAGTAATGCTGAAGAAGCTGAAGTTGAATGGTTCTATGAAGACCTACAAGACCTTTTAGAACTAACACCCAAAAAAGATGTCCTTTTCATTATAGGGGACTGAAATGCAAAAGTAGGAAGTCAAGAAACACCTGGAGTAACAGGCAAATTTGGCCTTGTAATACGGAATGAAGCAGGGCAAAGACTAATAGAGTTTTGCCAAGAAAATGCACTGGTCATAACAAACACCCTCTTCCAATAACACAAGAGAAGACTCTATACATGGACATCACCAGATGGTCAACACTGAAATCAGACTGATTATATTCTTTGCAGCCAAAGATGCAGAAGCTCTATCCAGTCAGCAAAAACAAGACCAGGAGCTGACTGTGGCTCAGACCATGAACTCCTCATTGCCAAATTCATACTTAAATTGAAGAAAGTGGGGAGAACCACTAGACCATTCAGGTATGACCTAAATCAAATCCCTTATGATTATACAGTGGAAGTGAGAAATAGATTTAAGGGCCTAGATCTGATAGATAGAGTGCCTGATGAACTATGGAATGAGGTTCATGACATTGTACAGGAGACAGGGATCAAGACCATTCCCATAGAAAAGAAATGCAAAAAAGCAAAATGGCTGTCTGGGGAGGCCTCACAAATAGCTGTGAAAAGAAGAGAAGTGAAAAGCAAAGGAGAAAAGGAAAGATATAAACATGTGAATGCAGAGTTCCAAAGAATAGCAAGAAGAGATAAGAAAGCCTTCTTTAGCGATCAATGCAAAGAAATAGAGGAAAACAACAGAATGGGAAAGACTAGGGATCTCTTTAAGAAAATAAGAGATACCAAAGGAACATTTCATGCAAAGATGGGCTCGATAAAGGACAAAAATGGTATGGACCTAACAGAAGCAGAAGATATTAAGAAGAGATGGCAAGAATACACAGAAGCACTGTACAAAAAAGATCTTCACGACCCAGATAATCACAATGGTGTGATCACTGACCTAGAGCCAGACATCCTGGAATGTGAAGTCAAGTGGGCCTTAGAAAGCATCACTATGAACAAACCTAGTGGAGGTGATGGAATTCCAGTTGAACTATTCCAAATCCTGAAAGACAATGCTGTGAAAGTGCTGCACTCAATATGCCAGCAAATTTGAAAACTCAGCAGTGGCCACAGGACTGGAAAAGGTCAGTTTTCATTCCAATCCCAAAGAAAGGCAATGCCAAAGAATGCTCAAACTACTGCACAATTGCACTCATCTCACACGCTAGTAAAGTAATGCTCAAAATTCTCCAAGCCAGGCTTCAGCAATATGTGAACCGTGAACTTCCTGATGTTCAAGCTGGTTTTAGAAAAGGCAGAGGAACCAGAGATCAAATTGCCAACATCTGCTGGATCATCGAAAAAGCAAGAGAGTTCCAGAAAAGCATCTATTTCTGCTTTATTGACTTTGCCAAAGCCTTTGACTGTGTGGGTCACAATAAACTGTGGAAAATTCTGAAAGAGATGGGAATACCAGACCACCTGATCTGCCTCTTGAGAAGTTTGTATGCAGGTCAGGAAGGAATAGTCAGAACTGGACATGGAACAACAGACTGGTTCCAAATACGAAAAAGGAGTACGTTAAGGCTGTATATTGTCACCCTGTTTATTTAACTTATATGCAGAGTATATCATGAGAAATGCTGGACTGGAAGAAACACAAACTGGAATCAAGATTGCCGGGAGAAATATCAATAACCTCAGATATGCAGATGACACCACCCTTATGGCAGAAAGTGAAGAGAAACTCAAAAGCCTCTTGATGAAAGTGAAAGTGGAGAGTGAAAAAGTTGGCTTAAAGCTCAACATTCAGAAAACGAAGGTCATGGCATCCGGTCCCACCAGTTCATGGGAAATAGATGGGGAAACAATGGAAACAGTGTCAGACTTTATTTTTCTGGGCTCCAAATCACTACAGATGGTGACTGCGGCCATGAAATTAAAAGACGCTTACTCCTTGGAAGGAAAGTTATGACCAACCTAGATAGCACATTCAAAAGCAGAGACATTACTTTGCCAACCAAGGTTCATCTAGTCAAGGCTATGGTTTTTCCAGTGGTCATGTATGGATGTGAGAGTTGGACTGTGAAGAAGGCTGAGCGCCGAAGAATTGATGCTTTTGAACTGTGGTGTTGGAGAAGACTCTTGAGAGTCCCTTGGACTGCAAGGAGATCCAACCAGTCCATTCTGAAGGAGATCAGCCCTGGGATTTCTTTGGAAGGACTGATGCTAAAGCTGAAACTCCAGTACTTTGGCCACCTCATGCGAAGAGTTGACTCATTGGAAAAGACTCTGATGCTGGGAGGGATTGGGGGCAGGAGGAGAAGGGGACGACAGAGGATGAGATGGCTGGATGGGGCATAACTGACTTGATGGACGTGAGTCTGAGTGAACTCCGGGAGTTGGTGATGGACAGGGAGGCCTGGCGTGCTGCGATTCATGGGGTCGCAAAGAGTCGGACACAACTGAGCGACTGATCTGATCTGATCTGATCTGATTACACATCTACCTTAAGAAAGCAGGACATTATCATTCCTTTGATGGCCCTGCAGCTCTCTTTCTAATGCCAGTTTCCCTTTCTCACTTCTAAGAAGAAACACTGTACTTTGTTTTTTTTTTTAATCATTTTCTTGCTTTCCTTTATAATTTGAACCTATGGGTATATACAATAGAGACTATACCAGTACTGGTTGTAATAACCAAAAACTGGATATCAGTCCAAATATTCATCAAAAAGAAAATAATAAGTTTCAGTCAATTCATACAAATGGAAAATAAACATGATTGAAATAAATTAGTCACATGAATCAGCAAGATGATTCTCAAAAACATAATTTTGGCAAAAAACATGTAGCATTTAGTATGAAACTATTTATATAAAGTATAAGACCTATTTGAAGCCAAACTATATTTTAGGATAAACCAAATTACTATTTTACTTTGTAAACTGAACTATCAAAAAACCCTAAAGCTTTGGGAGAATACAGGAGAATTTCAATTGTCTCTAGGATCATCACAGCAGTGCCATATCAATGGCCTTTAGAACTTCTTTTGGTGACCCTAGTTCCCTTCTAGAATCTGCTTCCATTGCCTGGTGAATGATCTGAAGTGAAAATAGTGTCACTTCCCCCATTTCTGAGACATCATTTGAAAGATGGTGTTGGCTGCCATCTGACTGGTTCTGGAATAATAAAAGATCGCCTGAAATTCATCTCATGAAGATCTTAAGAGAATCACCTTATTTTGCAGAGTTGCTGAGAACCTATGTAACCCATCATGTGGTTTATATAAATAATCACAGTTATTTTTAAGTGGGCAAGGGCTAGGGAGTACCCATGCTGATACATGCAGATTGGTGCCATTTTTAAAAAATCAGTTGATTGATTTTTCCTTTCCTCTGAGAATATGCATCTATGTAGCCACAATTCCCCCGATGACTGATGATCTAACAGGAATACTAACAGAGCCCTCATTCCTTTCCAGGTACTGTTCTAAGACTTCAGATATGCTGAGTTGCTTAATTCTCACAACGACCCTGTGAGGGAAACTGAGGCATGAGGGGTTAGAGAATCTACTCACGATCACAGGACTGGCTTGGGGAAGAGTTAGGATTCCATCCCACGCAGTCCACATTCACAAGAACCATAGGCAACTATTGCTACAAAGCTGAAGATGTACATATTTGCATTTTTCATGTGTAGACGTATTTCAGAATAGAAAATGGAAAAAGTCAACCTAAAAGGTGAAAAATCTGAAATACATTTAAGGAGCATGGCCTTATAATTCTTTAGCTCAATAAACTCATTCTTTAAGTAGCATTTATACTTACAGAGATAAAACAGGAAGAATTGCTAACCAGGGCTATTTTCTTATGGGTTAGACTCTGGCTATATGTTAGGCTTAAGATTTCACCAAGGAGCAAAGAACCACACACACAAACACAAAATTGATCCTTAATAAGCTCAGGGAAAATAGTTTTCAATGAGTGTGTATGAGCAGAAGCAATAGTGGCCAGTGTCTCTATTTTTAATACCCTCCCTCCCCTTTTTCTCCTCCTTTCTTTCTTCTCCTCCCTCTCCCTTCTTTTCACCCCTCCACCCTCCCCACTTCTGCCCCCTCTTCTCCCAGTTGGTGCTTAAGTGCAGCCAGAGTTAAGAACACTGCACCATCAGTTAACTGTGCTTCTCGAAGAAGAGATCCCTGAGTTACCAGAATCAGAGTCATCTAAGATACTTGTTAAAAAATAACAGTCACGGGCCTCCTGGGTCAGAATCTCTTACATTTGAGCATCTCTCTTTCAAAATAAGCACTATCTTGAAGTGAGAAATAGTCCCCAGCTACGGGCAGGCTATATGCTGCTGCTGCTGCTAAGTCGCTTCAGTCGTGACCGACCCTGTGCGACCCCATAGACGGCAGCCCACCAGGCTTCCCCATCCCTGGGATTCTCCAGGCAAGAACACTGGAGTGGGTTGCCATTTCCTTCTCCAACGCATGAAAGAGAAAAGCGAAAGTGAAGTTGCTCAGTCGTGTCTGACTCTAGAGACCCCATGGACTGGAGCCTACCAGGCTCATCCGTCCATGGGATTCTCCAGGTAAGAGTACTGGAGTGGGGTGCCATTGCCTTATCTGGGGCAGGCTATATAGTAACGTAATAAAAACATTTCCTTAATTCTAGCTAAGATTGATTACCTTGTCCTATATTTACAGCCTTATGAATTTATTCACCTGAAATGACTGATAGTTTCCTAAACCAGATTCTAGTCATTGTTTTGTATTTTTCACATTAATTGGCAACTACTGTATATTCTCTATTTATTTAGCTTCTGGTAGATAATTATTGAGCACCGTACTGTAGCAACTGGCTGTTTCAGGTGCTGGGGATACAATCCAGTGAAACACATCAAGGTTGTATCCCTTGTGGAGATCTGTTCTATAGATGTTTGGGAAACAGACAATAAAGTGAAAAAGAAATGCTGGAATATTAGATTTTACTAAGTATATAATGAGAATTCTCCATATAATGAGAAAGTTACTAGTGCAAGAGGGAATAGTTGCTGTTCTGGAATTGGCCTGCACTTGCTTCTGTGAGCTGATTGTTAAATTTCAAGGAGCTTTTTAAGCTGGTTGTTAAACACAGCCTTTATTAAAATTTTAATTATACAAACTTTAAATTGAACTAAAAACAGAAGCAGTAAGTACTCAAAAACTTTGTTTCCTAATTACTGCATAACCTCAGTAGACCCAATGGGTTATGTAAGGTGTTCTGTCTTACTGACTCCACCTTCAGGACGCCATGTTGGTAGCTTTGAAAGAGGACAAGGTGAGAGAGAGTATGTAGCCCACAGAGACTGGCAGAGGCCATAAATCGGGGCTTTCTTTATTGTTTTGCTGATTATCTAAAACTTATGTTATAGAGAGAATATTAATAATGCAAATTCAGCTGAAAATGTCTTGAATCAGTAGCTGTTTCATTGGGTTAGCACCCAAAAATGGAACAAAATATTCTTTTCGTACAAGAGAACTATTCTCCAACTCCACACTTTCTGTTGACCAGGCCATTGGTATTTTATTCCCCACTCCCAAACAAACTCCTCCAAGTTCTGAATTCTTTGAATTATCAAGAAACAAAACTGAAACCCCTGGGGAGAAATGCTGATCAGCTAGGAACTGACCTCTCCTCATTTCTCTCTGCAGTCTCTCCCTTGGCTGGGGCTTCAGTCCCCATTATAGTTTAATAGGCTGGATCTGACAGAGCTCAGTGCTGACATCAACAAGACTTGGATCGTTTCCTGTTCCTGCCATCATCAACCCTCTATATTGGAGACTCCACCAGTCCTATCCAGTGCCTCCTGCAGATGGATTTCATTGACCACACCTGAAACTATCCCCTAGGAATGCTACATCTTGGAAGCTTATACGTGTAGAATGGATAGGCAAGGTCCCACTGTAGGAGTACTGTCCTACCCCACAGAGAACTATACTAAATATCCTATGATAAACCATAATGGAAAAGAATATTTTAAAAGTTATATGCATATAACTGAATCTCTTTGCTGAATAGCAGTAATTAACACAGCATTGTAAATCAACTACACTTCAATTAAAAAAAAAAAGAAGAAAAGAATGTTACATCTTGGCCAAATATATTGAGCTGCCACAGGACTTCCTCTCATGTTCTATCAGTTTTTTCCAAACTGTTCTCAATTGTATCTTTCAGGGAAGGTTTTTGTTTGTTTGTTTTTTAAATCTCTGCACCCAGGAGTGCTAGAACACAGGAAATCAAGACATAGAAACCAAGGTCTCTAATGTCAGGGGTTTTCAGGTTGGGTTGTTAGACAAGCTGTGTTTGTATATAAGTTCAAGATTATTCCAATGGTAGGATTTAGTAGGACCTATTAGAATTGTGGTTCAGAAAAGTGCCACTCTGAACTAAAACAATCAGAATCAGTCTAAATATGGATTTGATGAAAATCAGAGCTTCAATTGGAATTCACCTCCCTATACGTTTAGGAAAAATAGTCAAGCAAGAGAAACAAGACGTAATGAGCAGAGAGGTCATGAGCATGGCGTTGCTAATACCTGCATCCCTGCATATGATGGAGGGGCCATGGGAAAAGGGAGTCAGGAATGGCTCCTGTTCTCTAATCTTTTTCTTTGCCCCTCCATCCTGCACTTATTTCTCATCTTGTATTTCTGCTTCCTCAAGGCATCAAACAGGGGGAATTATTGTTGAAATTTACCTCTCCAAAATGATGAAAACAAAATAAATTTCCCTGAAGCATATAAATCATCTTCTTCCACTTCACTGCCCCTCTCATGCCAAGAGCATAGAATTTAGAGACAGATTCCAATCCAGGCCCCTTCATTTCCAGGCCAAGTGACCTTATGGGTGTTTTGTCTTCTTTTATCTTTCATTCTCTCTGTATCTCATATAACTTGCCTATAAACAGGGATTCAGAACACCTTCCTTGCAGAACTGGAAGGACTGAATGAATCCAAGTTATGACATCTATCATGTTACTATGTCTGTTATGGCTAACAGACAGTGGCCGCAAATGTCAGCTTTTCTACCATGATTTTTTCTATGACATTTATCTTTGAATTTATTGTTAGAGGCGATTTCCCTCCTGCAACCCCTCTGAGTCAGCTTTGTTCTTCCAAGTCTTGATTCTTTTGGTGTGGAATCTGTTAGATAATTGATAGATGGTCAGTTGACACTTGGTGAAGAAATGAGTGAATGGGTGGATGGAATAAGGACCATCCTGAGCTCTTGTTTCTGTAGAAAAGGTCCAAGGGAAAGTTGTGTGTTACTGTGCTTCATTCTTGGGTCCAGTTACCCCTTTGTCTTTTCTAAACTGTAAGATCACAGCAGGCCTTGATTACTATTCCTGCTCTAATATTGCAAGAATGGCTTCTGGAACACTGGCTGGGAGTAAATAGCAGAACTTGGCTTTGAGTTCTATGAATAAAGGAGTTCTGAGCACTGTTCTAACAGTATTCGATGACATTATTTCTCCCATTGTAGGCTGTTTCCTGCATCCTCAGCACTATGTATTGACTGAAAGAATCTAACAAGTGTATTGAAAAGAGAAAAATAAAATCATCGTAGGCTGGGTCTCCTATAGAGCATAAGCAGAGTGTAGGGAGGGCGGGCTATGTGGGGAAAGGAAGCAGATATGGAAGAAGGCAATTTGGACAAGGGAAAATAAGAATGAAAAGAAAAAGAACATTATGGTAGTGGGGATAAAGGAGAAATATGTGAAAAACGCTCTTTTGTCAATTCGTAGACTTTCAGGCCCCTAAGGGAAGTTCTGAAAGAACTCTTTTATCTGAATGTTAGGAGAAGACCTAACTTTACTCTGGACACAGAAAGGCCAGATGACAGAATTCTCGGGGTTGTAAGGAACTGTATGTTCTAATGGTGTGACCACCAACAGTGTGACAGAGTCTTCTCCTCTGAATCATTGCCTAATAGGAATCTGAGCTGAACTTGCTTGCCACCAAAGGTGTAGAGCTCACTACATACAGTAGACGCCCATTTCCTACTTCCTATGATTACTTGTCCTTCCCTCTGCTTAAGTGAAATTGACCTCTCTGCCATTTCCACATGCTTGCCTTGTAAGCAAGCTCCAACTTCCTGTTGTTGAGGGACCTTTGGAAAGTTACAAGTTATGAGTTTTAGTTTCTCTATCTGTAAGATCAGTATAATGGTTTTTAGTTTATCCAGTTATGGTAAATAAAAATAAATAAATAAATAAAATAATAGATTTAAACCAATGAGCATCCTCAGGTCCTTCCATGGTTTATCTGCTGTTTTCCAGGTTTCTCCCCATGCTTAAACTCTTTCAGCTGAAACATTATCCTTCAAGGTCCTTCCCAGTTCTCAGACTCCATTTTAATTATCTGTGACCATTTTCCTTTCTCCTCTAATGTTTGCATCTCCTATACAGATAACTCAGAATTTTAAGAATGTGAAAGGATTGCAGTTAACCTGCTCTATGAATTCAGATTCCCTCCTATTAAGTTAAAGATCTCAGAGCTACTTTTGCACTCTCTGATAGAGATCCCAAAATCCACAGAAGCCCTAAGATCCTTTGTGATACCCAAGACAAGCCTTGTAAGTAAGTTTCTTGTCTGCTAAGACCTGCCACCTACCAACCTGGAGTAGCCTGCCTCATTCCTCAGTCTCTCATCACCCTTAATGAGAGGGTTCAGTTTGTGAATCAACAAGGTCTAATGAATTCATAGTAAAAAACTGACACCAATAATGAAGGTCCAGTTGGCCTTTCCTATCTGTGAGTTCTGCATCCAGGGATGCAACCAACCACAGATGATAAATACATATATATATATATATATTTTTTTTTTCTAATTATAGAAGTTTCCAAAAAGCCAAATTTGAATTTGTGATGTCCCAGGAGCTATACACATAGTGTTTACATTGTATTGAGTATTATAAGTAATATAGAGATGACTTACATTATAGGAAAGGATGTGCATAGGTTTTATGCAAATACTACACTATTTTATATAAGGGACTTGAGCATCCATGGATTTTGGTGTCCTTGGGGGTCCTGGAAACAATCCCTCCATGGATAACAAGGAACAATTGTGTGTGTGTGTGTTCAGTCATTTCCAACTCTTTGTGACCCCATGGACTGTAGCCTGCCAGAGACTGCTCTGTCCATGGGATTTCCCAGGCAAGAATACTGGAGTGGGTTGCCATTTCCTTCTCCATGGATCTTCCTGACTCAGGGATCAACCTTGCCTCTCCAGTGTCTCCTGCTTTGTATCAGGATTCTTTACCACTGAGACACCAGGAAAGTCAAACAAGGGACGATTATATCTACATAAATGTGTTTTATGTGGATATAATACATAATCTGTATAAATGGGCTTATTTCCTCACCTGGTCTAAGATTACTAAATAGAAAGAACAATGCCCAGCTCAATAGATGTTAGCTACTGGGCTCATGGTCACTATCATGTGACTACTGTTGTTTTCTTGACATTGTCATCATTTTATTGTTTTTCCCAGTGGGTATCTGTGATGTAATTAAAATGGACTACTTGCTTTTTTCCTAACAGTATCCCACACCTCAAACCTCTACCTTGCTCGTGTTTGTTCTGTTTGTAATATTTTTCTCTTTCATCATCACCTGTCAAGATCTTTCCCAACCTCCAGGGTCTGTGTCATATAAACACACCCAATTAAGTTGGTTTTTAAGTCCTCAACTGCATAATCTATCTCCTTATCCTTTGAATCCCTAATAGCCTTCAGGACATCTCTGTCTGAATACAGTCATTTGTGTTCTTGATTTTGGATGTAACCCTTGAACAAATCCAAGGTTTGGGGGTGTTGATCCTTCTTGCAGTCAAAAATTCACATATGACTTTATAGTCAGCCTTCCATGTGGCAATTGTGCATCCTCAGGTTCAACTAACCATGGGTCATGTAGTACTATTGTACATATTTACTGAAAAAAAATTCACATATAAGTGTATCCACACAGTTCAACCCCATGTTGTTCAAGGGTAAATTGTGTTAGAACATAGCTTATTTAACTTTGAGGAATGTGTCTTTTTTATAATTACATTCCTAGCAGTGCCTAGCATTCTGACAGCTACGTCTTGGGTGTTAAATAAATGAGTGTAAAATTGAAGAGGTTAGATGCTAACAAGATACCATCATCTTAAGCCCCTTTACATACAATTGATTATTTATCACAAATAAACTAATTAGCAGGCAAATCATCATGGAAGGTAATTTACATCCCTGTTAGCAGAGTATGTTGCCTTTAGGGACTCTTGGTAAGGCATAGGCTCACTTAACAATCGTATTTGAGGTTGCCTTTAGGGAAATGTATATCCAAGAAGATAGATTTCTGCTTCATTGGCTTCCCCAGGGCTCGAAAATCATACTGCCTTCCTCCTCTCTTTTGGTCATGGGATATTTGCACTGAAAGATCCAAGATGATTTGCCACACAGAAGTGAATTAAAACTGTTTTTGATAATAATAAGGAGTCCTTGCTTGGGTAGGGGGAAGTTGAATTTATAAAGTGGTTTCATAGATGTTATTGTACACTATCAAATGCCAACTGAATAAACTGAAAATTGTAGTTTAAAAAAGAGATTAACAAAGTTTACCATTTCTATTGATGTATCAGATAGCACTGAGTAAAATGTTTCTAGTGGGTTATCAGTAAACCATCACTCTCCAGACCTAAAGACCATAGAGCCCAGTGGTATCTTGACTATAACTACAGTTTATCCATTTAAGTACTCATACTTATTTCTTACGCTTTGGCTGAGATGAAAGCCCGAGTGTGACTAAAGGATTGTCAGACAACCTCAATACCTAATGACTGATATTCATTCCTGAAAGCCAGAGGTAGGGATCATGTCTAATCCAGCCCTAAAATATGCTTTTTCACATTAATCTCCTAGGTCAAAGTTGTTTCTGTAGAAGTAGCTGACACACTGTGCTTTTTGAAAAGTCCAAAGGGAACACAGGGTGTTTATGGCTAGAAGCTCAGACCTGAATGGTACCTAAATTCTAAGTTCAGTTCTATTGTTGGATGATTTGTCATTTTCAGCCAGGTCCCACCAGGATCTGCTGTAGCTGGAGAAATTGCCATCAGATCAATACTCATGCTGCAGGGTTTCAGGCTGCAGTTTCTATAATCCAGGGAGAAGGAGGCTCAGAGGGTTTCTTAAGTCCCATTGAAGAGAGGGAGATCTGGAGAAGAGGGGTATAGCTTGTAGAGCCAGGAAGCCTTCTGACTCAGAAGTGGTAGACAAAATTCTTCATGCCTTCATATTAAGAGGTACTCTTTATGGATTATGTTATTATAAAGAAATGGATGAAATTCCCACCATAATATGCCTTCTGTTCCTCTGTAATTCAAGTAGACCCACTTTTAAAAATGATATGAACAGAGCCTTCAAGTACATTAGTAATGTTTTATTTGAAGTGACTTAGCATGCACGCACTGGGGAATAAGTACATAATTTTCTTTGTACTGTGTTTTCTATCTTTTGGTATATATTAAATGTCACAAAGCATATTTTAAAAGAAAAGGGAAAAAACTGAGGTATGGAATTCTGTGTCTGTGTGTGCTCAGCTGCTCAGCCATGTCTGACTCTTTGAGATCCCATTGACTATAGCCCACCAGGTTCCTCTGTCCATGGAATTCTCCCAGCAAGAATATTAGAGTATTGCCATTTTCTACTCCAGGGGACCTTCCTGACCTAGGAATTGAACCCATGTCTCTTGCACCTCCTGTATTAGCAGGTGGATTTTTTACCATTTAACCACCTGGGAAACCCAATGTATTCAGCTAGTAAGTGGTTGACTCATGATATTGCAATATTTTTTCCTTTATACATCAATTCCATTTCTGGTGATATGGACCCAGCATGGGATAGAAGTGAAGCCTGAGGGTCACTTAAAATTACATGACAATAAGGTTACCACATAGTTAGAGCAGTATAGCAACAAAATGCAGAGAAGACTATGGCACCCCACTCCAGTACTCTTGCCTGGAAAGTCCCATGGATGGAGGAGCCTCGTTGGCTGCAGTCCATGGGGTCACTACAAGTCGGACAGGACTGAGCGACTTGACTTTCACTTTTCACTTTCACTAATTGGAGAAGGAAATAGCAACCCACTCCAGTGTTCTTGCCTGGAGAATCCCAGGGACAGCAGAGCCTGGTGGGCTGCCCTCTATGGGGTCACACAGAGTCAGACATGACTGAAGCTACTTAGCAGCAGTAGCAGCAGCAGCAGCAGCTACAAAATGAAAAGAGGCTTATCTGTCAGCCTTGCGTGACTGGACCACATTGCCTGAAGTAAACCGAATTGTTAAAGTGAAGAATCATATATACTCATAGGTACACCACTATTGTTTAGAATCATGTGTTGGTATTTCATACACTGAGAGCCTTCCACTACTGGAGGAGTCTAGCCTTTCCTGGCTATAAAGGAGTTCCTGCTGGTGATCTACTCCAGTGCAGAGAAACAGAGTGAACTCAGAATGGAGAAAAAGGTTTTAGTTTCACACCCAATGGGACATGGCAGTCAGTTCTTAGAGCCCTCCTGTCTCTTCTAAAAGGTTCAAATGCAGTGAAATATAGGACTCTGATGAATGGGGGCTCCTTCAAGGTTTTAAGCATAATTTGTATATTTCAATGATGGCTAAAGCTAATTAAACCTTTTTTTCCTTCTGTTCCTAAGCTCTTTACCTATATTATGTCATTTAATTTTCCCAACAGCCATATGTGATAGGCCCTGTGATTGTACTTATTTTACTGAAGAGGACATCAAGGCTTAAAGTGAAGATGGCTACAAGTAAGTTCAGTCTTATATCCATTTTCAAGTTTGGGACTTGAATGCCTTATTTCTTATTTTTTTTTAAAGCAAAGTACAGGGGTGAGATTTTACTGAAGATATTGATTTGGCCTAGGTTATTTCTAGGCTAGGTTATTTCTAGGCCTATGTTATTTCTAGGCCCCATTTCTCTAGCTATCACTTTGTTTAAAAGAATAGGTTACTCTAGAGCTAGGTCTTTGCCCAGTTCCCCCACAAATCATGTCAGGTCAGTATAGGGGTGAGTGATTTCCTCGAAACAGTCTGAATATTTAACTAAAGATGGGGATTGATGAATTATGGGCAGACAAAACAGTAAGATACTACACATACACCTTTTCTTTAGAAAGATCTGTGCACTGCTGGGTACAAATAGGACTCATTCCCTTCCTGGGGCAGAATATACATTCTTCCAGAAGGGAGGCTTGCCAGCCATCTGATGGATGGGTCTGCTGCTTTCCAGGCTGTTTGGAGGTCTGCAGTAGCTGCTGATTAGAAAAGTCCCCTCTTACATAACAATGACACCTGGTGCACTCATGTAAGAGCACGAGGGGGAGTTTTCTTCCCCTTTCTTCTTCATCCTTTCTTAAGGATGCAATTGTTTCTGACAGGCAGTGTCATCTGCGGTGAGAGATGTCACTTGTGACTCTCAGTCCCAGCAGACAGCTGCACTCAAGGAGACTGCTAGCCTTTGATGATGCTACTGATTCTTACCTAGAAAAGCCAGAGCACTGAAATGTTAGGGTTCAAGAGATTTTCTGAGTGAAATATGTAAGTAAGGCAAGGGCTCCCAGTGCAATCACACACAACCCACATACTTTCCCTGTCACCAGGCATTACATGGTGTTCGACTCATTTGTTCAAATAATGTTCAATGTAAACTCCAAGAGGAGAAACTTCGGGTCTTGTTGTTTGCTCTGTCCTTCTAGCACAGTGCTGGGCAGGCAGTAGAAGTTTATAAAGTATCCGTTGAATGGTTGGGTGAATGACTGAACACAGGAATTTTAAAAGAAATTTTGCATTTGTGTGAGTACATTGTGTGTGTGTGTGTGTGTGTGTGCGCGCGCGAGACTGCAGTCTGTCATTTTCATCTGTTGCTCATATAGGAAACTGAGGCATAGCTGTTAGAGAATTCGTATAAAGCCCAACAAGAAATTAATACCATGGCTAAAATACAGGTTATTTAGCACTATTTTTGAAGTCTTTTATGGAAACTACTCAGCTAGTTCATATATCTTCCCTGTGTACAGGGCTTTCCAATCTATTTGTGTCTTAGGTCATTCAATATATACTCACTGCAGAGTTACTATCTTCCAGACATGATTACCTTATTATTTTGTTGTGGAAACTCACAACTAGTAGGTATTATTCTTCAACCTACAAAGGAGGGATATCCTACAAAAGAAGGATATATATTACCTTCACAGGTAATATGGCTTGTCCATCAGCAAGAAGAGCCAAGGACAGCCAAGCAGCACATGAGTTCTCCCGCTCCCAGGTCTGACGCTCATCTCCACTGGGAAATGGTACTTTGTGATCTTCTGAGTATGGGGTATTGTTTGGTCTCATGAAGTATCAGTAACTATGTCTAGTGAACTTGGTGTCTGACATGCCCATTTACTGGGCTTTGATGATGCATGGTTATAAAACAAGAGCAGTCAGGCACATTATTTTCCACAGTTATGACGGATGCTGGAACTCAGTCTAGACTTGGTGCTGATTTCTCATTCATCCTTTTCAGACATAAGTTAATGAAATGGAATAGAAAACTAAAGGTCACAATAGGCACAATTCTCTTTGGCTTTTGAGATCTGAGTCACAGTTTTTCAATGACTGATTTTCTGGCAGAAATACAACTTCTGATTTTGATCAGCTCATCAAAAATAAGGACAGGAGAATAACAATTTTCTAGTACAAAAAGGATGAGATTTCTCTATTAATACTGCATTAATACCTTCTCTATTAATACCTCATCTGAGTTTTTTTTTTTTTTCCTGATGTCTCAACCCTTGGGGGTCTGCCTTCTTAATCAAGAATATTAAGAAAAGTATTTTTGGACTCTGAGCTTCTGTTATTATACTTCACAAATTTTCTTAAATGTGTATGCTTTAGGGACTTTCCCAGTTGGCACAGTGGTAAGGAATCTGCTTAGAGTTTTAAATCATGAATGGTAGAAATAATACTGACAGCAACATGGATAAATAACTATAATTTCTTGAGTCTAACTAGTATCTTTCTTCCAGTGAGGTAAAAAAAAAAAACCCTATGACTTATTTTTCATGTACTTTGCTTATTTTCCATGTGAGCTAATTAGGATATGGAGCATTTGAGAAAATTTCAAAAGGACTCATTTTAAACACAGAGGCACATCCCTAGATTCCCATCATCTCTATTCTACAAGGCTGCTAGTTTTTGTTACACATTTTTGGATATAAGGAATAGAGTCTTAAAGAAAACAACTCAGATAAGGCGAGTGGTAAACTACCATAAGGGCATTTTTGGAGGATAATTAATACAACAAGAAAGATAACATGTAACCTCCATGGCTTAGATGCTTTGCTTTGTTTTATTTTCCATGGAGCAGGGGTCTTGTTTTCATTCATCACTATATCCCTAGTATGTAGAGGACTATCAAAATTAGAGACACAACATATATTGGAATGAATAATAAAAAAATAATAACTTGAGTGAAGAAAGGCTCCCATTGATTACTTCAGTTCAGTTCAGTTGCTCAGTCATGTCTGACTCTTTGCGACCCCATGAATTGCAGCACGCCAGGCCTCCCTGTCCATCACCAACTCCCAGAGTTCACTCAAACTCACGTCCATTGAGTCGGTGATGCCATCCAGCCATCTCATCCTCTGTCATCCCCTTCTCCTCCTGCCCCCAATCCCTCCCAGCATCAGAGTCTTTTCCAAGGAGTCAACTCTTCGCATGAGGTGGCCAAAGTACTGGAGTTTCAGCTTTAGCATCAGTCCTTCCAAAGAAATCCCAGGGCTGATCTCCTTCAGAATGGACTGGTTGGATCTCCTTGCAGTCCAAGGGACTCTCAAGAGTCTTCTCCAACACCACAGTTCAAAAGCATCAATTCTTCGGTGCTCAGCTTTCTTCACAGTCCAACTCTCCCATCCATACATGACCACAGGAAAAACCATAGCCTAGACTAGACAGACCTTTGTTGGCAAAGTAATGTCTCTGCTTTTGAATATGCTATCTAGGTTGGTCATAACTTTTTTCCCAAGGAGTAAGCGTCTTTTAATTTCATGGCTGCAGTCACCATCTGCAGTGATTTTGGAGCCCCCCAAAATTACTATGTGCCAATTACTATGCTAATACCCTTTCATGAATTAGTTTATCTTTATTACAATCCAGTGAAGCTAGAACTATCCTTATCCCACTTTAAAGGCAAGGAAGTGGTGTCATAGTAAATTTTAAAAAGATAGCTCAAGACTGAAAAGTTGAAGACACAGGCACTGAGCTGAGAATATAGTACCACAGAAAGTCAGACTCCCTATGACTAGTAGAATCCAAAACCAAGAACTGCTGAAGTTCAGTCTGGTGAGAAATGGAATTTGAAAGGCACTTAGTATTATCTCAGAGCTTATCTTTCTCTTCATTTTTCTCTCTCCCATGGACCACATGGTCTTGTTATTTTTGCTAATTTTCTGTTTGCCTTGCACTCTTTTTTAAATTTAGTTGCTTTATTGGAGTATAATTGCTTTACAGTGTTGTGATAGTTTCTGCTGTACAATAAAGTGAATGAGTCTGCCATATGTACACATATATCCCCTCCCTCTTGGACCTCCCTCGCACCTGTTCCAACCCATCGCCCTAGGCCATCACACAGCCCTGAGCAGAACTTCCTGTGCTTTACAGCAGCTTCCCACTCGCTATCTATTTTATAGTAAAGTGTCTTGTACTCTTGACTTGCTATTCCTTCCCTCCTCTCTGAATTTGTTTTCTGTATTTCATGACTTCTGCTTCCTTACGGATCCTGCAGCTTCATCACTTGTAATTACCATGACTCTTGCATCCTAATTCTTCCTTAGAGAACTAAATCTTCCTTATACCTTCATCTTTAGGAGGAAAAAAACTATTTAATACTATAAGCTATAGTTCCTATTGCCAACAATATTTGTTAATTCAGGCTGCTACCAAAAGTTTAAAAACAGGACCACAGATTGAATAGCTTATAAACATTGATTTCTCACAGTTTAGGAAGCTGAAGCCAGGATAGCTGAGTTCTGGTGAGAGCTCTCTTCCAGTATGGTGATAGCTGAATGCTTGTGGTATCCTCCCATGGTGGAAAGAAAGTAGTGAAGCAAACTGTCTTGTGATTCTTATAAGGGCACTGCTCCCACTCAAGGAAGTCCTGCCCTCATAATATCATCTAATCCTACTTACTTCCCAAAGGCCCCATCTTATAATACCATCACACTGAGGGATAGAGCTAAATTTGACATATTGTGAGGGGACACACACATTCAGTCTGGAACACCAACCATCTCTTGTTGAGTTTTATAATTAAAGCTGGTGACAGCAAGAATCCCGTTAATCCAGTTCACTGGCTACCTTTACATTCAGTGTGTAACCCAGGCCCTCTGGCTGGGGCTTGGGCAGGCCACTCACTATCCTTAGAACAGAGCTGGTGCCAGGCCTCTAGAGAGTTTGGGTGCTGTCTAGAAATTTACATGTCTCTAAGACAGTGTTTTTTGGGGGGTTTTTCATCAGTTGGGACTCTTTTAGCTGAATAGCACTTTTAAAAAATGCAACTTAAAAAGCCAGTTAAAAAATGAAAGCAAATATTTATGCTCGATTCAGAGTACTAGCAGTGTTATCCAGTGCCAGCATTTTTCTCTCTTTTGCTCTCAGCTCAGCTTTCCTGTTAGTGTCACTCACTCTCACGCATATAACCCATGGAAGCTGAAAGCTTACATTTTACCATTTCTAAGTTTAGCTAAAAGACAAACTATGCCTCTATCCTTCAACAATGCAAAAGCCCTAGCAAAAGGAACCCAGATTGTATCTTCATGGCTCAGGGTTATGGGTTATGCACACATTCCTGATCCAATCTCAGTGGTCAGTATGAGCATGGAGGTGATGAAATTCTCCAATAGGTCAAAATGAGTAATTTGCTAGAGATGAGTTATAACCATACCACATCGATAGGATGGACTCTAAGTGGATTGGGGGATTATTCAGAGGGAAATCAGGGGGCTACCCTCAGGAGAAGAGTGAACAAGTGCTGGGCCCACAGATTTCCCAATTACAGCTTAGGATGCTGTGCTGGGTTTTAAAGCTGAAAGGGAAGTAGTAAAAAATCCATGCTTTCTATTCTAGGTCACTAGTAGCCTCATCATGATTGAAATCAGGAGAAATAAAGAAATTTCCTCACTTCCCAAAGATGGTTGAATGGATTCTGCTGCCTGTTACAGGAAGAAAACAGGGTCCTTTAAGGGCAGAATTGTAAATCTCAAGGAAGGAAAGATAGAAGAACAGAAGGCTGAGGTATGAGAAGAGCCAGATCATCTGTAGGAAATGGATTTTTTAAAGTTCTGGTTTCATTCTTGATTAGTTGTGTGACCTCATGCGAATAACTTAACTTTCAGCATCAGTTTCTTCATCTGAAACATAATGGAATTGGATTAGTTGAGCGTTCTACTTATCTTTGAATTTAATCTGTCCTTCTTACTACTAGTTAATTGTAGAGCTTTCTTGTTTACTAATATAGGCACTGGAAACCTACATATCCTACTCTAAGCATTGCTGCATTGTTGCTGCATTGCACAAATTTTAATTTACAGTGCTGTTTTAATTTTACTTTATATCAAAATATGCTTTAATTTCCCTTGAGATTTCCATTTTGATTCATAGATTACTTATAAAGGTGTTATTTAATTTCCAGATAGCTGAGTTTTTTCTAGATATCTTGTTAATAATTTCTAATAATATTGTTGTTGTAAGAGAATTTCAATCTTACCACTGGGTCATAAAAAAGTCTCAATATATTTTACAATGAATGTGCCATGTGCATTTGGAAATCATATATTCTGTAGTTGTTGGATACAGTATTTTATAGTATTTTTTAAAAGATTTTTTTTTTATGGGGACCATTTTTAAAGTCTTTATTGAATTTGTTACAATATTGCTTTTCTTGTTGATGTTCTGGTTTTATGGCTGTGGGGCATGTGGGATCTTAGCTATCCAACCAGGGATCAAATCCTCACCACCTGCACTGGAATGTGAGCTCTAAACCACTGGACCACCAGGGAAGTCCCTATAAATATTTATTAGATATAGTTGGTTGATAGAATTGTTCAAATTTTCTCTATGCTTGTTGGATTTCTTTCTTTTTTTTTTTTTTTTGGTCTTTGTGTTCTGGTAATTCATGAGACAGGAATTGTCCATCTCTTTCCTTAGTTCTGTCAGATTTTGCTTTGTATATCTTAAAGTTTGGAATTGGATGCATTCAAATTTAGGATGTTTGACTTCTTGATGAGCTGACCTTTTTTAATTAGCTAATTTGCCTTTATGTCTGGTAATACTCTTTCTTGAAGTTGACCTTGTCTGATATTAATGTAGTCCTTACAGCTTTCTTATGCTAAATGTTTGCATAATCTATCTTTTTTAACTCTCCCAATTGGCAGTATTTCTTTTTCTCACTTTGCTTCTTTAAAAAAATTTTTATTTACCTTTGTTTTTTTAGCAGTTTAACCTCTCTGTGTCTTGTAACAAGTACCTTTTATCTTGCTGACTACATTTGTGGGTTGATGTTCATCAATCTTCAAATATTTTTTTCTGTCTTATTCTCTCTGCTTTTCCTGGGACGCCAGTTACAAATATGGTGGATAATCATTGATAGCAATTCACAGATTGCTCTCATTTTTTAATATGTTTTACATTCTTTTCCTCTTTAGGTCGATGTGGGTAACTTTTCGTGACCTATTTCAAGCTTGCCAATCCCTGCCTTTGTTGTATTTGGTCTTCTGTTAAACCCAAATGAATTTTCTACTTCTGACATCTTTTTTTTTTTTTAACTTTCTAACATTTCAATTTGGCTCTTCTTATAGTTTCTACTAAAATTCCCCATCTGTTCACTTACATTGTCCACCATATCTTCTAGATCTTTAATCTATTTTCATCATTATTTTAAATTTTCTGTCTTATAATACCAACACTTGGGTCATCTCTTTGTCTTATCTGACCATCAATCAGATGCTCTTGCTTCTTCAAAACTCCCACATTTTCTACTATGTCTTACACATTGTATGTAAAAGACCAGCAGAGATATAAGTAAATGTTTTTCTCCTGAAAATGTATGTTCTTTATTCTATGGGGCTAATCATGTTGAAGAGTTGACTCATTGGAAGAGACTCTGATGCTGGGAGGGATTGGGGGCAGGAGGAAAAGGGGACAACAGAGGATGAGATGGCTGGATGGCATCACCAACTCGATGGATGTGAGTTTGAGTGAACTCCGGGAGATGGTGATGGACAGGAAGGCCTGGCATGCTGTGATTCATGGGGTCGCAGAGTCAGACTCGACTGAGCGACTGAACTGAACTGAACTGAATCATGTTGGAAGCTGAGTCAATCTCATCTATTTAGCTTTGGCGTAACTTTAATTAACTACCGCATAATTGCACTCATCTCACACACTAGTAAAGTAATACTCAAAATTCTCCAAGCCAGGCTTCAGCAATATGTGAACCGTGAACTTCCTGATATTCAAGCTGGTTTTAGAAAAGGCAGAGGAACCAGAGATCAAATTGCCAACATCTGCTGGATCATCGAAAAAGCAAGAGAGTTCCAGAAAAGCATCTATTTCTGCTTTATTGACTATGCCAAAGCCTTTGATTGTGTGGCTCACAATAAACTGTGGAAAATTCTGAAAGAGATGGGAATACCAGACCATCTGATCTGCCTCTTGAGAAATTTGTATGCAGGTCAGGAAGCAACAGTCAGAACTGGACATGGAACAACAGACTGGTTCCAAATAGGAAAAGGAGTTCGTCAAGGCTGTATATTGTCACCCTGCTTACTTAACTTATATGAAGAGTACATCATGAGAAACGCTGGGCTGGAAGAAACACAAACTGGAATCAAGATTGCCGGGAGAAATATCAATAACCTCAGATATGCAGATGACACCACCTTTATGGCAGAAAGTGAAGAGGAACTCAAAAGCTTCTTGATGAAAGTGAAAGTGGAGAGTGAAAAAATTGGCTTAAAGCCCAACATTAAGAAAATGAAGATCATGGCATCTGGTCCCATCACTTCATGGGAAATAGATGGGGAAACAGTGTCAGACTTTATGTTTTGGGGTTCCAAAATCACTGCAGATGGTGACTGCAGCCATGAAATTAAAAGACGCTTACTCCTTGGAAAAAAAGTTATGACCAACCTAGATAGCATATTCAAAAGCAGAGACATTACTTTGCCAACAAAGGTCTGTCTAGTCAAGGCTATGGTTTTTCCTGTGGTCATGTATGGATGTGAGAGTTGGACTGTGAAGAAGGCTGAGCGCCGAAGAATTGATGCTTTTGAACTGTGGTGTTGGAGAAGACTCTTGAGAGTCCCTTGGACTGCAAGGAGATCCAACCAGTCCATTCTGAAGGAGATCAGCCCTGGGATTTCTTTGGAAGGAATGATGCTAAAGCTGAAACTCCAGTACTTTGGCCACCTCATGTGAAGGGTTGACTCCTTGGAAAAGACTCTGATGCTGGGAGGGATTGGGGGCAGGAGGAGAAGGGGATGACAGAGGATGAGATGGCTGGATGGCATCACTGACTCGATGGACGTGAGTCTCAGTGAACTCTGGGAGTTGGTGATGGACAGAGAGGCCTGGCATGCTGTGATTCATGGGGTCGCAGAGTTGGACACGACTGAGCGGCTGATTTGATCTGATCTGATCTGATCAGAACTTTAATTATATTTAGTTCACATGAATATAATATAATAAAGAAGGCAGAGCATCAAAGAATTGATGCTTTTGAACTGTGGTGTTGGAGAAGACTCTTGAGAGTCCCTTGAACTGCCAAGGAAATCAAACCAGTTAATCCTAAAGAAAATCAACCCTGAATATTCACTGGAAGGACTGATGCTGAGGCTGAAGCTCCAATACTTTGGCCACTTGATGCAAAGAACCAACTCCTATTGAAGATTGAAGACTGAAGGCAGGAAGAGAAGGGGATGACAGAGGATGAGATGGTTAGATGGCATCATCAACTGAATGGCCATGAGTTTGAGCAAACCCTGAGAGATGATAAAGGACAGGGAAGCCTGGCGTACTGCAGTCCATGGGGTCTCAAAGAGTCAGACACTGAACAATAACAAGTTCACCTGAAGGAATTTCCCTTCAGGAGAACTTGAGATCCGAGTACGGCCAGTCATCTTGAACCTCTGTTTTACAGTCTCTCTGAGCATTTTGATCTCAAGTAAGTTCTCTCTGTTCTCAGCACTGCGTACTTGGGGGATTTCTCTTGTCCCTCCTGCCCTACTCCCAGTCTTTGGAGGACCAACTTGTTCAAAGTCTGGGATCCTTTGAATGATTTTCTGTCAGCTCTCCTGCACGACTCCCAATCCTCAGCATCACCCCCTCCAGCATTTAGTGAAAGCCTATGGGAAAGAACTGATGGATGGGTGTAGAACTTCTCCATGGTTGAGGCCTCTTAGGATTCTCATCTCTCCTAGTAGCTCGCATGCAGCCAGAGGCAGTCATTAAAATTTGTTAGATGTTTGGCTGGTTTATCTTAATCCATGTTTTCACAGATTCCTCTCTCCTTCTCCCACAGTTCTACCAGAGATAAAATAACTATTTGTTTTCTTCTCTCTTAGGATAGTCTTATCACTTTCTGGAATTTTAGTTCATTAAATTTCCTTGCACCCTCAGCTCTGTGTAGCTAATCTAAGAAGTCCCTTTAGGGTCATTTTAATGATAGCTTTTCAATTCTGAAGACACAGGAGATCTGAATAAATGGTTGAAGACCAGATGAGCACTATCTATTTGTATCATCAGAACCTGTCTCATAACTCCCCTTTGGTGCAGTTTTTTAAATAGTTGAATAAAAGACTCAATTACCAACACAGCAGCCAATGGCAAAAAAAAAAAAAAAAAGAAAAAATGGTGATGGAAGGTGGCATACCAATAGTCACTGAAGGCAGTCCCAAGCTGGGGTTCAGCAATGCTGAAGCATATTGTGTGTTTATGCTACTTTATTTTTGTTGCTATTGTTGTTTTCTGCAATAAATACTACTGTATTTGAATAAAACAATGTCTTCCTGAAGTAACAGATGCTGAGATGGTTACTTTTGCTTTTTTAGAAAATGCATAGAAGGAAAATCTAAGCTACAGTCTGTGGAGAGGATGCAATTCACCAAATATCAAGTAGTCAGGTCATCAGTGGAGACAGTGTCCCTGCTGGGCTTCTTCACTCTGAGTCTAGCTGTTTTGGATCTGCTGTGATACTGATGTACAGGGAAGAAAGGGAAAAAACACTTTGTATCCCAATGAAGTGAAAGACAGAGGCTGGACTGAGATTTCAGTCTTAGTGAAGCAGTCTCTTGCTTACTCCAGAGCTCGCGCCACTCAGTATCCTAGGTCTAACTGAAGTTCCTAATACTATGCCCTGTCAAGTCCCCCAGTTTACACAGACATAAGGAGATTCCACTTACTTTCAAAAAGTCTCAGCTTTCTAGCACATTCTTACATCTCTCAATATTGGCCTTATATCATATGAACACTTAGGTCCTTAAAAAGTCTATCCAATCATCTACAAGTGCAAATGGATGATAGGAAGTACAAGGTGAGTTTGCAGTGGAATTGATTATTTGTTCAGCTGATATCAATGGAAATCTACTGAGTCTCTACTGCACTCATGAAAAACAGATCATGTTTGACAAATGTGACTGGATTATTTTTATACATTTCGTCTACTGCCTGATAAGTAGGAGTGAGGGAGGTGGAATATTTGTAAAGTGCATGACACTGAACCCACCCAATGGAATGATTCCTAAACCTAGCAACACTTCCTTTCTTGGAAGAGTGGAAGTCACTAGCACAGGGCTTAGGAATAGAGGCTTTGAAATTAGATTTTCCTGAGTTTGAATCTTGACTGTAGCATTTATTGGGGAAAATGTTTGTGCCTCAATTTCCCAGAGTAATAGAAGCACTTATTATCCACCTACCTCCTGTTATTCTCTTAAACACATGGTATTCATATACAATTCTCCACACTGCTTGGCATAGAGTTGGTGTTTATGAAGTGGCAATAACTATAATATATGAAGAAAATTAGATCCTTGACTTTGTTGTTGTTGTTGTTCAGTCACTAAGTCATGTCCAACTCTTTGAGATCCCATGGACTGCAGCACACCAGACTTCCCTGTCCTTCACTATCTCCCAGAGTTTGCTCAAATTCATGTCCATTGAGTCAGTGATGCTATTTAACCATCTCATCCTCTGCCACCCTCTTCTCCTTTTGCCTTCAATCTTTCCCAGTACCTGGACTTTTTCCATTAAGTCCACTCTTTCATCAGGTGGCCAAACTATTGGAGCTTTAGTTTCAGCAACGGTCCTTCCAATGAATATTCAGGGTTGATTTCCTTTAGAATTGACTGGCTTGATCTCCTTGTAGCCCAAGATACTCTCAAGAGTTTTCTCCAGCACCATAATTCCAAAGCATCACTTCTTTGACAGTTGTCTTTAAGATCCAACTCTCACATCCATACACGACTACTGGAAAAATCAGTAGTCGTGTTTGCCAGCTATACAGATGTTTGCCAGCAAAGTGATACCTTTGCTTTTTGATACACTCTCTAGGTTTGTCATAGCTTTCCTTCTAAGGAGTAAGTGTCTTTTACATGGCTGCAGTCACCATCCAGTGATTTTGGAGCCCAAGATCCATAATAGAAGGCCTCAAGAAAACCCAACAGGAAGTATGGTAATAATTCTGAAGGACTTTCTCCAGCTGTACTTGTATATTCATATTATCCTAACCTGACGGTCTGAATGATTATTTTTTCTGCCAGTACAATTGACTAGTAGTGATTCAGTTGCTCACAATCTTATTGTTCAACTCTGAAATTCATGGTAGGATTTAGCAGGAGTACATTGTTTGCTATTCTATTTAGTTTTTTTTCCACAATTCAGTATTAAATAGAATTTATACCGAGAGGGAAATGAGGATGAGAGAAATTCATCTCTAAAGTTCCCTGAGTGTTGCTGTGAAACTATCTGGAATTCAAAGTGTTACTGTGGATAACTGACAGCTGAATGTCTAAAGTTACAGAAATGGGAGACAAAGTCAAGTGACTTTTATTTCTCAGGAGGGACTTCCCAAGATCTCAGCTTCTCAGTCTAATATTTATGCTTAAACTCAGGTAGGAATGTTTCTAGTGTTTATTAGTAATGGATCTTACATAATCATGCCAAATAGAGCATACAAGTACAGTTATTAATCTTATCTCTGGTTATTTAGCTTATTTATTTCCTTACCTCTCCTTCCCGTTACCAAAAACAAGAGGTAAAAGGCAGAATAGAGTGATTAAGATAAGCTAAGAGGTTGAAGTCAGACAGTTTGGATTCAAATCTTGGCTCTGCCTCTTGATAAACACTATGTCTCAGATTGCCCAACTGAAAAATCAGGGTAATGCTTATTTCACTGGGTTCCTATGAGTTTAAAGGAGATAAAATATGTACAATATGGTGTTTCATATGTTTTGACTTATCCTATTAACTCAGAATTGAAAGCTTTAGCATATAGATTCTCCCTCTTGAGTCTAAAGATGTGTGAAGGTCTAAAAGTGAGGTGGGGTGATTGTGTGCCATAAACCACATTTTTAAAGGAGCCTCTATCTATCTTGTTACTTCCACCCATATATACAGGGTGGATGTCACTTGCTGCTGCTGCTGCTGCTAAGTCGCTTCAGTCATATCTGACTCTGTGCGACCCCATAGATGGCAGCCCACCAGGCTCTCTGTCCCTGGGATTCTCCAGGCAAGAACACTGGAGTGGGCTGCCATTTCCTTCTCCAATGCATCAAAGTGAAAAGTGAAAGTGAAGTTGCTCAGTCGTGTCCAACTCCTAGCGACCCCATGGACTGCAGCCTACCAGGCCCCTCTGTTCATGGGATTTTCCAGGCAAGAGTACTGGAGTGGGTTGCCATTGCCTTCTCCGGCGGATGTCACTTAGGGCTTGCTAAACAAAAATAAAAATGACCAATTTGGAGGCAAGTGACAAGAGAGCACTTCCTACTGTTTTTTGTTTCTTAAGTTCAGATTGAGTACAAGCCATGTATAAGAGCCTCAACACCTGCAAGATATCATGAATGTAAATGCTAGGATGAAATAGTGCCAACTCACTAGCAGCTGCCCTGGTTGAGCCAAATACTGATCATTGAAGGTTCAAGGCTGTGAGAGGCATGACAGGAGTTGCTCTAGGGTAAGAAAGTCATTGGCTCCAGAGCATCAAGTCAGCAATAGTGTGCCTATCCTTCCATCAGTGGTGCCAGGAAGAGCCAAGGGACCAAGAGACTACTTGTGGCAAATATCTACAATCAAGATATTTCACTCTGTGAGCCCTTTTGTGGTTCTTTATCATTTCTATACAATAAAATCCCTTACTTCAACAACTGAAATTTGGAAATACTGGCTCTATTGTGGTAGTGACATGAAAAGTTAGATGCCCAGAATGATAGAGTGGAGTCTTAATACTCATGTGTGTCTCATTTATCATTGTAGCCCTCTGAATTTAGCTTAAAGCTTAAAATAGGGGTGGATCTTTAAAAAAAAAAATTTCCATCATCTCTTGCATACTCCCTTATCTGTTCATGTATACAGACTATCCAATGCAATTTATAATGCCCATTATATAGATGGGGATATTGAGGCCCAGAGAGGGGAAGGGAATTGCTCAGGATCATATCCCTATTCAGTAGTTGAGCAAGACTGAAGTCCCTTGAGTGCAAGCAACAGCAATCCAATGTACTGACTTAAGCAACAGACACATAAATAGTCAGACAAGTAAGAGAGTTACTGGACAACTAATGAGCTGAAGGAAGAGGTGAAGATCCCGGCTTTGGGAGAGACAGGATCAAGTATCTTCAGTGGGCTTGGGGGCAGGAACTCAATAGTAGTCTCTCCAGGATTCTTCCATTGGGTCCTTCAGTCTTAGCCACCTCATTATATGTGGTTGCCCACAGTTCAAATTATTTGAGGGACAGACTTGATTTGTCATCAGTTATTGGGACTTCCACCTAAGTTGTAGTCAGGAACTCTGGACCCCATGATTGATTTCACACTAGAATGACCAGGGTCAAAGGCAGTGGAAAATTCCCAAAGGATACTGATAAACCAGAATGAAAACCATAATATGCATGAAACAAGTGTAAATTACACATTTAAGATAAGAAACTCTTTTTCTGAGGTGAAAAATTCAAAAATATATAATTCTTAACTTTCTAGAAAGTTTAAAACAGTTCCTTTCTTGGTATGAAATGGTTTCTTTAGTGTAGCTGCAGTTTGATGGATGCTGATCAAGGCTCTTAGGCCACCTCCAGCTTTTCTTCCTGGGACATGGCCTGTTTCTGTATTGGAAGTTAGGAAACTTACTGTTCCAGGACTTAACCTACATCTATAGAATGACTCAGATGTGGTGGAAAAGGCACTCAATGTATAATATCCTACCTCTTAATGAGCTTTTCAATCACTTGAAAAATTGCATTTGCAGGATTTTTAAATCATATATTGGACAGAGCAAGGGTCAGCCTGTAGTAGAACTGTGATGCAAGGAAAAGGCACCACTGCCTAAGAATACGGAAGACAGGGTTAGGATTCTATCTCTGACATTTGCTAGCTTGGATGCTGCTGGTTGACCTTCCTTGGCCTCCGCTTTTTTTTTAAACCTATGTAATGAGGATGTTGAAGTAGATACTTTCTAAAGAACTGGTAGAACAAGTGAATGAGAAATTGAAGAAATGTATTAGAACTTAATAAGACTGAACTCCAGGATGAGCCTTACTTTGATTCTTTCAAACACAATTACCAGATATGTAAAAATAAACAAGTTAGACATTAATCAAGTATTTTTAAACTTTTCTTCATTGCATTTTTTTCTGTCTCCAAGTTGTCTTTTGTATGAAAATCATCACTATGATATTACAGCCACTGTTGCCTACCCTGTGATGAAGGTGCGATTGTTTTGAATGCCCAAGTCATCTTGGATGCCCCTTCTTTCCACGAGTCCTTCCTAAGTTGTAAGTCATTTGGACAATCTGGTGGATTTGGACACCAGATGAATAGCAGACTGCCCCACCTCTGACCCCCATTTTAAAAATTACTTAATCAGGACAAGAAATTTTAGGCATTAATGGTTTTGGTGAAATTCCACTCAGATAACCAATCTTAATGGAAACATTGAACAACAAGTAAGCATATTTTCTGAACAAAAGAGTTTTTTAGAAGTATTCTGCAAATATTACACATTTCATTCCTTTTTTTATGTCTAATTTAATTTCTTTGCTGGAGCCCCAGACAGTTTAATAGCCGTATTTTGTTAATTTTATTCATACTCCCTGTAAGGCAAAGAGAAAGATAACCACATCATATGTCATCAGCTCCATGGAGAGTCTCCTTGAATAATCCAGGCACGCTACTGGACTCTAAATATAGAGTCTGGATCCTTCCTCTCAAGGATACCACAGATGGTAGGGTTGGGAGAAGAGCTTCTTTTCATTTTCCATTCAATGACTAGTTTATAGGTGTCATCAACACCTACCTGTGAAGTTGGCTAGAACCCAACTTCACCTCTGCATAATCATGTCCAAGTAGGAGCCAAAGTGCTGTTGTGTCAGCTGTCAAAATCAGGTTAGGGCAGAGGTAAATCAGATATAGGAGACAGATTTGTTGCAAGTATTTGTTATGTCTCTAAATCATCTGCAACTCTAAGAAAAGGATTCCCATTGGCCCTGGTACTAGCAAAAGAAAGTCACTCAAAATAACCTAATGATCAGGCTTATCTGCCAATTTGATATGATTAGACTCCAGAGGATAAATGTCTGTAACTATTGTAAGAGAGAATTATGGACCCTTTCTCTGTGAACCACAGTCTTATCTTCATCTTCCTTCTTCCAGGCAGTTCTGTTGAACATGTAAATATTCCCCCTGCTGTGATTATTATTGCAACTGAACAGAGATGCTCTATTTTCAAGATGCTGATACAAGAGGATCAGAGAATCAGGAGCAATGCACCAGGTAAGACCTCCCCATTGGCAGGTGCTCGTTCAGGAAGTAGCAGCAGTGGGTCTTGTTCTGGGGACAAAATTGAAATTGTACTTTCTTGTAGTCAAGGTTTATTTTCTGTTACAAAGAACACACGCAACCCCCTCCCCCCCTAAAATTAGCTGAAACATGAAGGGCATTATAGCACAAAGGTTCAGGAGCATTTTACGAAACACTGTGGTTTTAATTATGATCTAGCCTCTAGAGACTGGGCTCCTGTTGAAGCTGATGTCGTCAGCCAAGAGTCACAGCCTAAGCAGCACTGCCGCTGTAACCCATCATTAAACAAACCGTCTCATCAACAGACAAATCTGAGCTGTGATCACACCCTAGAAGCATCTAGAATAAAGGAAGTTCTTCAGAATTCATTAATTTTCTCTACCTAATCCCAATGTTCTATGCATTCTGCTATTTACACATCTTTCTAAGAAAGAAAAGTACCTCTGACATAGGGACTCTTAGAGTCTTGGGAATACACATAATACATAGTCTTTGGAGATGATCATGAAAGTTACCTTCCATGTTTAGGGGCTTCCCTCGTGGCTCAGACAGTAAAGAATCTGCCTGCAATGCAGGAGACTGGGTTCAGTTGCTGGGTTGGGAAGATCTCCTGGAGAAGGAAATAGCAACCCACTCCAGTGTTCTTACCTGGAGAATCCCATGGACAAAGGAGATTTGTAGGCTACAGTCCACGGGGTTGCAAAGAGTCAGGCACGACTGAGAGGCTGACAAGCTATACTTTGTTTAGCCCTCCACGCAAATAAATATCACTCTGGATCACCTCAAAGAAATAATTCTGAGTAACAGAGCATCACTGGAAGATGGCAGAGATCAGTTTCCTGAACTAGGATAAACAACTTCACTCTTCCCACCCATATATCTTCTAAAAATTCTTTATATACAGTAATGCAAATGAACTAAGAGCTATTACATATCCTGACTAAGTCTCACACGTAAATTGTTGAGCAAAAAATGCCAAACATGATAAAGTACATACTGCATGGTTCCATTTACATAAAATTGTAAAATAGGCCAAACTCATCAATGGAGATGGAAATCAGGATCCTGCCTGCTCCTGGAGCAGGGTACCAACTGCAGGGGATGCGACTGGGCTGGGAATGGGAGCATAGGAATGACCTTCTGTTTCTTGGCCTGGATGCTGGTCACATGGGCAAGTTGAGTTTGTGGAAATGCATCAGCTTGTACATGTATGAACCGAGCATTTTTCTGTACATATGTTCAATTCAGTTCAGTCGCTCAATCAAGTCTGACTCTTTGCAACCCCATGGATTGCAGCATGACAGGCTTCCCTGCCCATCACCAACTTCCGGGGCCTACTCAAACTCATGTCCATCGCATCGGTGATGCCATACAACCATCTCATCCTCTGTCATCCCCTTCTCCTCCACCTTCAATTTTCCCAGCATCAGAGTCTTTTCCAATGAGTTGGTTCTTCACATCACGTAGCCAAAGTATTGGAGTTTGTATGTATCTATGTATGTTTGTATGTATGTATGAAATATGTATGTTATATTCCATATAAAGTTTCAGAGGAGGTAAAATTCCTTTGTAGAAAAGCAGAAACTAAAATTTTACTGAGACCTTTATCATAGCCATTCTAAACTTCCACACCTAGAAAGAAAAAGCCTGAAAGGAAACATCCCAAAACGTTAACTGTGATTGGCTGACTCTAAGTAGTGAAAATGTGGATGGATTTTTTTTTTTTATAGTCTTCTATACTGTTTAGGTTTTTGGTAATATATGTGCTGTATTTATAAAGACATTGTCACCAAAGTTTTAAAGCTGATTAAAACTAAGTTTTTATACAGACACTTTTATATAAAAACAAATCAATTTTATTAAGGTAGAAGTAAGAGAACTCAGTCCCAGAAAATATAGGAAAAGAAGCCCTGTGCCTACAAATGTCCATTTTAATAGATATGTCAAAGCAAAAAGTGGCCATGAGAATTGAGGGACCTTGACATTCATTTTATGCCCCATAAAAACTATTTCCCAAGGGCAGCTTTCAGCTTCTATTGATATCTTGAGCAAGATTCATGAGGGAGAGAGACTCAGTAAGTGTGGAAATGATCATTTCATGAGCTTTGCAAACCAGGATACAAGTGTCCAAGGACCAAGTGATAAATTGAGTGATGAATGAGATTTTAGACCAAAGCTCAGAGATCCTCAACTCCAGGAAACTCATCTCATGTTCTTTAGTACTTTTAACATTTCTGACAGTAGTAAAATTGAACAAAACTATTGATGTGTCTGTGATTGGAATTTTAAGACATTCTTTCATTTCTCCTTGAAGTTCTAGAAAAGTGAAATTTTTCAAAACGGTTCAACATCTCAACATTTTTGACCAAAGGAGCAATAAAAGCTTCTCGAGAGTTAAAGAGAAAAAAAGGAATGGTGATCTGAGCCTCTATTCTGGTCTCTAACTATTTCCTGGGGTGTTGCCAGCCATGGACAACATCAAACACATGAAGAAAGAGGAGAAGCCACTGGGAAAGAGGGGCCAGTGCCAAGTTGGCTAGCCAGGTGCATATACTTTGCTGCATTTTGGAGACAATTTTTAAGGGCTTCATGGGTACATCCACCTCCCTTAAAAAAAAGAGGTAACTCTTCAATCAACAATGAGCTAACCAATAATACTTATATTCTGTACACACACACACACAAAGCAGTTCACGTGAATGTATATAGGAGCAGTTGCACAGCGTACCTGTGAGAACACAGGCTCTGGAATCATTCTCCTTGGATTTGAATCTTTATACATGTGTGATTCTGGAAAAAATATTTATCTGAATCTCAGCTTCAGCTATAAAATCTGAGTAACTTTTATTCCTTCCTTATTGGGGGATGATGAGGATTATAAAAAAACTACACATGTGCCAGTTATCCATATACTGCCTCTCAGCTCGCAATTCACCCTTCAGTACCCACTTTGTGATAATGGATGAAATTTAAGCATTTCTCCTTTACAGTGAGCACAAAATTAGGCTTTCTTAGTAGAGAGCTCTGGAGAGACTTTCAGGAGGAAACAGGCTCTCCTGATGGTTCTAACTGGCACTCACCGGTATGGATGGGCTGATACCTGGTGAGGTTCTGCCTCTGTGGTGAGCCTAGAATGTGTGTTCCTCAAGGACCTAGCAGCCCTAGTTAGCATCACCTTCCCTGGTCCTTGCCACGGGACACTGACATCTATAGTTTCTGCCCTCACCTCCCCAACTCCTTCTGCAAGCTTGCATGACCCGTTACTAGCTACACCCGACCTTGCCCCCAGAGTTGCTTCCTGCTTGCCCAACAACTATGGACCAGCGCTGGCCCAACAAACCAGGGAAGCTTCCTACCACCTGGTGAGCTGCAAACTAGACCTTCTCCAGTGAGGTCTGAACCTCAGCCTTGGGAAGGGGGCCAAGTCTGTCTTTGGACAGGTATTTTCCCTCAGCTCTCCTACCATATTCAGTTATTTTATATCTTATAGTTACTCTTTTGTCATAGGAATCAGCAAACTTTTCCTGTAAACCACATAGTGATTTAAAACAAGGAAGCTTAGGGTCAACAAAATACAACCCCAGAGTCCAGTGTCGGAACAGGCCTGTTTTTATACAGCCTGTGACCTATGGTTTGATATTTTTGAAGATTTTGGTAAAGAAGAGGAAGAAGAAGAAGAAAGGGTAGAGGAAGAATAAGGGGAAGAAGAAGGTCCCATGACAAAATTTCTTCTCAATGGATGTTTAACCTTCCCTGGATGTGTGTCTTTCTCTCTCTGTTCTGTGTGACCCACATATGAAACTCAGTTCTCTTTCCCTGATTTCCATGAAATCACTTTTGGGGTTTCAGTGGGCATGGAGGACATACTCAGACTATGTACGCTACAAGGGCAGCCAGCAAAAAGCAGACACAGTTAAGTGTGCTCACATGTATTCAGTCTATGTTGGGTTTGAACCTTTGATTAGTTGGCTCAGGTTAGCCTATCACATTGATCAATGTCCCCTGGACTCAAACACTGGGAGGGAGTAAAAACAGAGCCTTGTCAAACTGGGTAATTGCCAGGTTCAGTTGGGGCAGCTCCAGTTCTGTTATCCTGATTAGATTCATTTTCATAGACTGACTCTCTGCTGGTTGGATATCTTCTCTATGTTTTCTGGCTATATCTCATACTTTCTTAACTTTAATATATTGCAAGTTTTCTTAAGCTAAAATATGTAAAACTTGGCCATCTGAATGTACTTCAATGGGTTAAACAGATACTTGTAGTTAGGAAGCAAACTTTTTAGTAAAAGAACAGAGTAGTAGTCACTGAAGGTGGAAAGGGATGCAGCAGATAATTTAAAATTGAATTTCCTTTTCAGGACTGAAATTCTTTAAACATTTCTGCTAATTCAAACAACAAGCATCAGTCTTCAGCCTAATTTCTTGACTTTCTGTTTCTATTCATTCTTTACTTATTGAAATGGAAACTGAAGTCATTCAGTCGTATCCGACTTTGCAGCCCCATGGACTGTAGCCTGCCAGGATCCTCCGTCCATGGGATTTCCCAAGCAAGGGTACTGGAGTGGGTTGCCATTTCCTTCTCCAGGGTATCTTTCCGACCCAAGGGATCTTCCCGACCTTTACTCATTAACCTCCAGCAAATAGGAAAAAAAAAAGTCTCCTACTTTATCACAAAGTAAAGTTCATCTCTCTCTGAGTCAACCTCCAAATTCACTTTGGGATCTCTCTTACACATCTGGAGATTCATTATTGCTCTCTTTTCTCATCTAGAGATAAATTAATGTGTTCAGCCAACAGAGAGACTTCTTACCCAGATAGAAAAGCAACAGAGGCCGTGGCATACACGAAGATGCACCGCCCAGCTACTCTTTCAAGGAAGGATTTGCTGTCTAGCAGTGAGAGAACAGGATCAGCAGACAGCCCCTAGATTTTGGCTTTTTCAAGGTTTCCCTCAGTTGCAGAGATCTTTCCTACATGAGGTCATGTCCTTCCTGGGGAAGCCTGCTGAGAGTGATTCAGCAAGTTGGTGATATAAAGGGCTCCCATCTTGGTGATCAAGACACTCTGAAAGGCAAAATGTGCACCAAAACCTGCCAAGGCAAAACCTGCCAAGTTGGCAAGTCTTGTGAGACCTGCAACACAAGCTGACTTCTTTCTCTACCCAACCTGGACCTCTTCCTCCCTTGCAGTAGTGTTGTTACCCAATAAAAATCTTGTACCCCAAATTCTGACTCAACACCTATTTCTAGAGAACACAACCTATGACAGAAACTTATATTCCCATTAACACAAAATAATCCATATTTTACCAACACATTCTTGAGTGCCTATTATATGCCAGGCATTGTACTAGGTAGGGGGTTCACAATATGATACACAAAAAATGATACACTGTGGTTCTGCCCCAGGGAGCTTGAGGGCTTATGGAGGAAACAGACAAAACACAAATGAATGAATGTGCATGGGGTGGATGAACTAGAAATGTTTCAATTTATGTTGCAGTTCACTGGTTCATATTTTATTTACCTTCAGTAAATTGACCCAATCCAAATTACTTTGGATCTTTCAATAGAACTTGCTTATAGAATATTATACAGCCAGCTGTCACTGGGTTTTCTTTCAGTTAGGTGAGTTCTCTCTCTGCCTCCTTATTCTTTATTAAGAAAATCATTCAGACTGCAGCTTTCTGGTTTTAGACATCCCTATTGGCAACTGGAGCATCTATTTTAGAGACATAATTGAAAAGACTGAAGAATGCACTGAGTACCTTTTATTTGATAGATGTTAACAAATAAGCCAAGAGAGCTTGGTCAAGATTTCTGGAATGCCAGAGTTTCTAATTACAAGGGATGGTATTTATTTCCTGCCTTAAACAACAGCAAGGTTTTAGTCAAGGTGATTTAGAAGAGATTAGACAAGGAGGTAGATGCTTGGAGCATACTGAAAGAGAAAATTGGTTATTCTGCCATTAGCTTTTACTCTGCAAGGCTTTTAGCTTCGAAAACACTTTAATATTGACTTGGACTTTTTCTCCCCTGGGAACTGGGCAGGCCCTAGTACGAACACATGCAGATTGGTTGTACGTTTTCTCATTAAGTGTTATCTTTCTTAAGCTCCCTATTGGCAAATTAGTTAGGTTTGAAGAGTTATTGTATTCAAGCCATCATGGATGCTTTGGGATTATGATGTAACCCAGAAGTATTAACCCCCTCATTTGGGTACCTAGAGTCTTGGCAAAGCTTCTTAGCTAGCCAATGTTTGAAGTTAGTGTATAAAAACATTAATAGCTAATTGTTGAATGTTCATTATACGCTAAGCACTGGCCAGGGACACAATATACACATTTTGCCATTCCATCCTCACAAGTATCCTACAAGATAGGTATTATTATCATCTCCATTTTATAGATGATTAAAATGAGGCTTGGATGTGTTAAATAATTTGCCTAGAGACAAAGCTAGTACATGGTAAAGTCAATCTAAACTGCAGTGTGCCTGAATTCAAAATCACAATTACACTCCTAATAAAGTAAGGTCCAATTCATTAAGAAGCCTCTAAATCAAAATTTATAAGGTAACTGTTTCATATTCAAAATTCATGATATTCTGTTTACACACTACTTTCAATACTGTTCTAATCAGACCCTGTGTCTTGAATAAAAATGGCTTGGTCCAGTCCATTTTAATTCAGCTCACCAAAAGATTCATGGAAAAAAAAAATAAATAAAAACACTGAAATTGTTAGTCACTCAGTCATGTCTGACTCTTTGCAACCCCGTGGACTGTAATTTGCCAGGCTCCTCCATCCATGGGATTTTCCAGGCAAGAGTACCGGAGTGGGTTGCCATTGCCTTCTCCGTAATTATACTATAATGAACACCATTTCTTTGGGTATGATTCCATCTTTCAGGGGACACTGCGATGCACATATCCACAGAAATAAGCCACTAGTAGTCATTTTTGAATTGTATAGCCTTATCTGAAGATACAGCTGGTTAGTCAATTGATTGACATTAACCCAAGGTGGGCCAATCAGACTATCTTCCTTGGAAATTTTGTATATCCTATCTCTGTCCTTGTGAGTGGCTGAACCAGTAATATCTAAACTTGGGGACTATGGGGTGGCTGTAAATTTGTATGTAACAAGGAACAAATAAAATCCGTCTGCATCTAAAATACAAATAATACTAGCATACAAAGGAAAATAGCCATGAGAAATAAAGAGAAAGTCATGAAAGGTTTTAAATTTTTGGTTCCAGGCCAGTTTCATAAATCCTGGTTATATTTCCCAAGTCATTTCTTTATTCTCAGAATAAGTTCCCATTCTTGGTAAAAACCAGCCAAGAAACCAGAGTGGTTTCTGTCACTTGTCGTCACTGACACTTGACTATTAAGAGACCAAGCTTCATCTTGACCAGAGCTACCATATAATGGTGGTTTGCTGCACAACACAAGGGGGTAAGAGTCAACCAAAGATTGCAGTATATAACCACATGCAGTGGACCCTGATTCTCAAAGTCACTGAGTCCTTTTGACCAACTTATTTCTTATGTTCAACCCAATTCATCAAGTATTGATTGAGTCACATTTCTATGCCAGAGACTGCACTGGGCAGAGGATACAAAGATTCAAAATAAATTTGCCACAACTTAGGAAAGCAAACTGGAGAAGGCAATGGCACCCCACTCCAGTACTCTTGCCTGGAAAATCCCATGGACTGAGGAGCCTGGTAGGCTACAGTCCATGGGGTAGCTAAGAGTCGGGCACGACTGAGCAACTTCCCTTTCACTTTTCACTTTCATGCATTGGAGAAGGCAATGGCAGCCCACTCCAGTGTTCTTGCCTGGAGAATCCCAGGGACGGGGGAGCCTGGTGGGCTGCCGTCTATAGGGTCGCACAGAGTCGGACACGACTGAAGCAACTTAGCAGCAGTAGCAGCAGCAGGAAAGCAAACAGATAACAATCATATCATTTTGTGATGATACAGAATAATGTCTAAAGGGAAAGTCACTAACTCCCTCAGGGAGATCAGGGGGACTACGTGGAGGAGGAATACTCGGACAAGTTCCAGGTTGTGGGAACAGCAAGTGTGGAAGTACGAGTAAGTGGAAAGCAGAGTACATTTGCAGAGCTGTGGATGGTTTGCAGTTGCTGAAGGTAGAAGGAAAGTTAGGCAAGGGACAGAGCTAGAGGGAGGAGCAGGGGCCAAATCACAAGGAGCAAAGCTTGTACCTTACGCTGTAGACTAAGGCTTCTCACATTGTAACAACATACAAATCACCTGGGAATCTTGCTAGAAGGAAGGTACATTCTGATCCAATACCTCTGGGGAGTCTGCATTTCTAACAAGCTCTGTGGTAATACTCATGCTTCTGGGCCACAGACTACACTTTGAGTAGAAGCAATGAACACTGAAGGCAATGAAGTAGGGAATATTTGGGGATTCCAGAAAGACTACTCTGCAGTACCGGGATGGGCCTGTTAGGTGGGGAAGACTTAAGGAAGAGACCAGCTAGGGCGGTATGTCAAGATTCACATGAGAAATGGTGAAAACAGGAATTAGATTTACTGTGTCATGTGCTAGGAAGCAATAAAAACAGTTATTCATTTTCCTGATTATTCTGAATCAATGCTACAGAATGAAGAATTTTAGATTTACATCCTTAAATAGCACAATATGTCTGCTGAGTGTTTACTTCTGTATCCACGGCATTCTTAAACCCATTTCACAATATTTTTCATTTTAACCTGCAAAATCAATTCTACTCAATCAAATAATTTGCTATCAAGGGGTCCTTTCAAGTGGGCTGGATCTGGTGCTAAGAAATGCAAAGAAGATATGCTAAGATTTGTAAGGAGATGCATTTTTCACAAGGAATTGGAGGGCATTGTCATTTTAACCAGGCTCTATGCACTGCAAAAGTGACATGGCACCTTGTTTTGCTTAAGAATTATCTGCAGCACTTATTAAAAATGCAGACTCTTCTCCTATTCTTCACCTTCCCTCATCCTTATTTTAAGCAGTTTATGTGGATTCAGGTACCCACATTTTAAACCAGTACCTCCAAGAGAATCTGATGCAGGTGAAATACTCAAGAGAAATTAAGAAATGCCAATCTAGTTAATTTTAGGAAAAACTAATTGCCTTCCTATAAAATTGCTGTCATTACTTATTACTAATACCACCAAACACCCAAGATGATCGCTACCTCCAAGAAGTAAATATTCTCTATGAGTTAAGTGACCAGGAAATTGTATATTTCTCTACCCACCATCCTTATTCCCATGCCATGCTTATATAGGCACTTGTATCTGGCAAGATCCACACAGCATCACCATTATTGGTAACCCAAAAAGTAATTTCAAAGGTGTTATAATACTCATTACTTCCTTTGATTCAATGAAGTAGGTAATACAACTCCAACTCTCCACGTCTATGTAGAAAACCTCAGAGATAGTATGGGTCTTGTTCAGCATCACATTGCTGGTTAGGAGAGTAAACACTGCAGCAGAATTCTGTCCTATCTTCAAAACAAATTCAGGAATCAGAACTTCTTATGATCACCTGCCTCTCCATGCATCCAAGAAGAACTGTGGCTCTCAACCCTGGCTAATATCAGAACCATCCTTTGAGCTTTCATTCACCTTGATGCCAAAGACACACTCTAGACCCAGGTGGGAAACAGGCATCAGTATTTTTAAAGATCTCCAGTGATTCTAATGTGCAGCCACATTCGAGAAGCTTTGATCTGGAAACTCTGGCAGAGGAGGCTTTGCTCTGGTGCTAATGAAGCTTAAGTCTCAAGGATCTCCACCTCCATAAAGACTGTTTACAAAAGATGTGTATTTAAATTTGTATTCATGATTTATTTTTTTCTCAAAGAAGGCCCCTTGAGTCAGCTTGGGTTCTCTGAGATATGGACAGCAAGAAAGTTTACTGAGGAATGATAAAGGGGAGACACTGTTGGCAACCCTGATCCCTGACCTTGCAAAGGTAAATGTGAATGGAGTCTCTATGGACACATCGACACCACACCCCTCATCTATAAAGGTTTCACACCTCAAGACCTAGACCTGCCCCTTCCTTCCTCTGGATTCCTGGCTGAGTTGGGAAAGGAGTGAATTCATCCAATAGCACCAGAGTTAACATTGAGAATTTTCAGCAGCAATTCACAAGCCACATGCACAACCTCAATTTTTCTTTTAATTTTCTGAGAAAGCTTGGCTGTAATGTGCAAGTGTTTTCTCTAAAGTGAATAAACATTGAGTGAATAAACACCACCAAACGGTGATCAGTCTGCCAGTCTGCTGTCTTCAGGGACCTACCATGAAGAAAAACAGGTGATACTTGGATTTATTCATTGTTAGTCACATAACGGTTTTCATCAAGTGTTTTTCTATATTCTAAACACTATGTGATATATAGTGTTCTGGATTCAAGAGCTGGTTCCTGTTTTCATGAAGCTTATATTCAGTAAGGGGAGCTAAACCAAAAGCCAGTGACTGTGTAAATAAGTAAAATGATGACAGTTTGTAACAAGTGTTTAAGACAGACGCAAAGTGCCTTGATAGAAAGTGAGGGACTAGGAGCTGTCTTAGATAAGCTTGTTTGAGAAGGCCTCTCTGAAGGAGGGGATATTTAAATAGAGACTTGGATTTTGGGGATTAGGGTAGGATGAACACAGGGCAGGGGAATGCTCCAGGTAGAGATAAACTCTTGGTTTGTTCTAAGTGTTATTCTAAATCTGGGTTGTCTAGAGCACACTGAGCAATGTGATCCTTGGCACAGAATGAGTTTGGAGAAGTTTGAAAGTTAGACAGACCTTATAAACTATGGCAGGGAATCTGGACTGTATTTTAAATGTAAGGAGAAGTCATAGAAGGATTTTAGGCAACATGGCAGTGCTGTTGGGAATGAGGTAACTGGATCTAATTGCTGTCTTAAGGGGATGGTTTTGGCTGTTATGTGGGAATGCATAAGGGGGGCAAGGGGGAGCATAGAGACTATTTCGACTGCATCTTGAGATTTGGCATTGGGTAGATGACCTGGGGGAGTGGGGGGCATATTAAATGCTTCCTGTATCATTTTTCTGCCAAGTAGCTTAAAGAACAATATCAAAGGTTTAAATCTATTAAGACATCGATTTCAGAGTGTATTTGAGGGCAACTTTAACAAATGATATCTATGAGTTCAGCCATAGGACTGGAAAAGGTCAGTTTTCATTCCAATCCCAAAGAAAGGCAATGCCAAAGAATGCTCAAACTACCGCACAATTGCACTCATCTCACACACTAGTAAAGTCATGCTCAAAATTCTCCAAGCCAGGCTTCAGCAATATGTGAACCGTGAACTTCCTGATGTTCAAGCTGGTTTTAGAAAAGGCAGAGGAACCAGAGATCAAATTGCCAGCATCCGCTGGATCATGGAAAAAGCAAGAGAGTTCCAGAAAAACATCTATTTCTGCTTTATTGACTATGCCAAAGCGTTTGACTGTGTGGATCACAATAAAACTGTGGAAAATTCTGAAACAGATGGGAATACCAGACCACCTGATCTGCCTCTTGAGAAATCTGTATGCAGGTCAGGAAGCAACAGTCAGAACTGGACATGGAACAATAGACTGGTTCCAAATAGGAAAAGAAGTTCATCAAGGCTGTATATGTCACCCTGTTTATTTAACTTCTATGCAGAGTACATCATGAGAAACGCTGGACTGGAAGAAACACAAACTGGAATCAAGATTGCCGGGAGAAATATCCATAACCTCAGATATGCAGATGACACCACCCTTATGGCAGAAAGTGAAGAGGAACTCAAAAGCTTCTTGATGAAAGTGAAAGAGGAGAGTGAAAAAGTTGGCTTAAAGCTCAACATTCAGAAAACGAAGATCATGGCATCCGGTCCCATCACTTCATGGGAAATAGATGGGGAAACAGTGGAAACAGTGTCAGACTTTATTTTTTGGGGTTCCAAAATCACTGCAGATGGTGACTGCAGCCATGAAATTAAAAGACGCTTACTCCTTGGAAGAAAAGTTATGACCAACCTAGATAGCATATTCAAAAGCAGAGACATTACTTTGCCAACAAAGGTCTGTCTAGTCAAGGCTATGGTTTTTCCTGTGGTCATGTATGGATGTGAGAGTTGGACTGTGAAGAAGGCTGAGCGCCGAAGAATTGATGCTTTTGAACTGTGGTGTTGGAGAAGACTCTTGAGAGTCCCTTGGACTGCAAGGAATTCCAACCAGTCCATTCTGAATGAGATCAGCCCTGGGATTTCTTTGGAAGGAATGATGCTAAAGCTGAAACTCCAGTACTTTGGCCACCTCATGCGAAGAGTTGACTCCTTGGAAAAGACTCTGATGCTGGGAGGGATTGGGGGCAAGAGGAGAAGGGGACAACAGAGGATGAGATGGCTGGATGGCATCACTGACTCAATGGACGTGAGTCTGGCTGAACTCCGGGAGTTGGTGATGGACAGGGAGGCCTGGCATGCTGCGATTCATGGGGTCGCAAAGAGTCAGACACGACTGAGCGACTGAACTGAACTAATCTGATCTGATCTATGAGTTCCTATCACAAATTAAAAATGTTTTCATCATTGTATTAAAACTCATTTTTTGTTCTTGACTCTTTCCTAGTAGAACTTGAGTTAGACATTTGTAGTAAATATCAATTTACATTGCAGTATTTATAATTGCATAAGATATTTCCTTAGTTCTGCCTCAAACCAAAGAAAACCACTTTAATTTATTGAGCTCCTACTATATGCCAAAGCACTGTATGAAGATAGATATAGACAGACATAGAGAGATATATAGTTACCTTTTTGGATGAGGAAAACTAGGCTTAATTGACAACATGGCCAAGACCATACAACTTACATGGCACAGAGCTAGGACTGGAACCATTGTCTATCTGATTTCAAAAGCTTGCTTTGAACCACTAAATATACTGCCCAAATATCATGTTGTATCCATTTTTTCCTTGAACTATAGAAAGGAGGGCTTTTCATGTCAACATGGAAATAAAGTAACTCTTTAAAGGATTTCTCAGTCCAAAATCTGATTCTGTGTGTGTTAGGAAAAGTCACACTTCTGGGGGTGAGATGTCTGCCTCCATAAACTGGAATTCACCATCAGAGAATCTTACTTGCTAATCTTATCACACACTGGCTGCCTTCTGAAACCAAATCAACAGCCCTAGAAATATCCCTCAACATCCCACTTGTGAAAATGTGAGCTGCTTAAAGTTTACATTAAATCCTTCCCAGAGCTACATTCAATTAAAACATGATGGTTCACTTAAAACATGTTTCTTATTATTCCCTAAGTAAAATCATCTCCCTAAACATACCTTATATTTGTATGGTACATCAGCTTGCTTTATATCATTTGATCTTTTATGGACAACTAACACAGGGGTTGGGCTTACCCAGTGGCTCAGTGGTAAAGAATCTACCTGCAATGCTGGGTTCAACCATTGGGTCAGGAAGATCCCCTGGAAAAGGGAATGGCTACCCATTCCAGTATTCTTGCCTGGAGAATCCCATGGACAGAGGACCCTGGCCGGCTACTGTCCATAGCATTGCAAAGAGTTGGACGCAACTGAAGTGACTGAGCACGCATGCAACACAGGGGCTATCATCCTCTTTTTAACAGATGAGGAAACTAACTCTCAGAGTTGAAATGGTTCTTTAAAGCAAGATTCTAGATCTAAAGAAGGGTAAGAGACAGGAGGAGGACCCAGGCACTATGACTGACTTCACCACTTTTACAAATATTAAAAGTAAAGAAGTTTCAAAAGGCTCTAAGCCATTATTATTTAATAATGTCAGTTTTACATACAGACTTACCCCGTATCAAGAGGAACTTTAGACCTGCTGGGGAAAGGGCTGGCTGGAAAATGTCTTTTGGTATTTGCAAGAAGGGTATAAATATCATAAATGTGAGGCTTTTCTATACTTAGCCGCTTCTGGCAATATTACTATATTGATTTCCTGTCATTGTTTCCATCCCTTGTTCCTTTCATTCACAGCTGGCCCTCTGTCAAGGATTCTTTTCTTCCCATGCTTTAAATTCCATTCTGTTCAAAACCAGCTTGAATCAAATAGAACTATGAAAGGTGCCTTATGGACAATAGAGGCCATGCTGATGCTTTGATCTTCAGTGGAACACAGAAGGAGCTGAGGATGTTCAGACTGCAAAAAAGTCAGACAGGGTAAAAACCTATTATTCAAATAATGGAAGGGATCTCAAAAAGAAGTGGAACCAGATCTATTTAGTGAAGCCCCAAAGATGGTATCAAAAACCACACGGAAACCATTTCATTCACTGACCCGTCTAATAAACTGAGAGGAAAGAGTCACAGGATGCAGTATTTTAATATAATTTCAGGATTTACAAAAGATTGTCCTGAGGAAGTGACATTTAAACTGAGACCCGAAAGATGCCTTCATCACAGCCCTATGAACCGAAGGAATATGCATGTCAAGCAAAGTGAACAGTAAAGGTGGAAAGAATTTGGTACATTCAAGGACCTAAAAGGAAGTTAGTAGCCTAATTAGAAAGGCAGACACTTGGAGGAGAGACTGGAAGGAAGTGGGAGTCACACTCTGGAGATAGGCTGCGAGAGAGCAAATTGATTTTAGCTGAGAGTAAATAATAAAACTCTGTCACTCAGATCTGTCTGAAAATGAACTGGGCTACTGATGAACAAGGGTTGCAAGAAGCTGGGCGACCCTCAAGGACAACATTAGTTAAAGATGTGAAGCAGGAGACAGGGTAGAAGGCCGCCTATCTTTCTACAGTTTAACATGCAACAAACTTGGGGGTTTTCGATGCTGTAAACAACAACAAATAAATAGTGAGTGGGTAGATCCATGGTGGGAGGTGAAGAGGTCAAAATGAAATGGTGGCGGTGAAGATTAGGGAATTGAGGTCAATGCTCTTCACATGGGAGGCAAATTTCAGTTATGAGATACGGGCCCTGTAATATCATAGTCTGTGGCTAGGAAAATGGACTGCTGTCTGCTTCCTGCTGTAGCTGTATGCTTAGCGCAGCATATTTGCTGAATGAATAAATGAATGGAAGTCCCTGCAATGCTGGTATGCTTACTGCTGCCCCTTAGTTGTTACAATAGGACAATCACTCAAATTCTATGTATAAATTCCGGGCGATGCCTGAGAAAGGCAGAGGGAAGGGGGAGTTAATCAGCTCCTAAGTGTAGTCTGTCCATAAACCCTTCACTGCCAGGCAAGAAAAATCAGCCGTCCTCCCTTTTCACATTTCCCTGAGGCTCAGCTCTGGTCATTTCTTTTCCTTCAAGGCTGCCTGTGATATTCATTTGACCTGATTTCTTCTGTACAGCGTGGCGGTTGAGGATTAGTAGGCTTGTCCTTGCCTGAATTGGAGGAGCTGGCTGAGCCTTCCCTGATGGAGAACCCCACCTCCACCATGAACAGCTGCCTGCTTTATTGGCTCGGGCTGCAGACCATCACTGACAGGTCAGCTGCAGCTAGCAGACAGCTCTGTGCTAACCAAAGACCAAGAAAGAAACCCTGGGCAAGGAAACAGTGCCTGGCAGCACACACAGCAGTCTTCCTCTTCTGCGCCAGACCCCAGGCATTCCGGAGAGATCCCTGCATGATCCAGAGCTCCTAGAAATGGTCTGTTAAGAACAAGACTCACTGCCCAGTACACATTAGGGCATTGATAAGACAGTCTCCTCTGATGGTTTCCTGAGGTTCACCCTGTGTCTACTAGTTTCAGTTTGGGGCTCCCTGAAGCTGGAGGCTGCAGGGGATGAAGCTCCCTCATGGTTACAGGGAGAGAGATCACAGCCATGCTGTAGAGTGGCCTGGAGCCAGAGCCAGCTAGTGGCTCTTAGTTATTAATTGCCTATGAGGTGCCAGGCACATATATCATGATTGCAGTGAGCACCGTGATGAGCCACCCATGTCCCTCTGCAAGCTGTTGCTGCAGCTGCTGAAAGTACCCTTAGCAGACAGATTTCTCTCACCAATTCCTTTAGGACTTGCCTCAGCTTCAGAGAGCTGACTTCTCCAAGGTCATGAGCTTTCCTCAGTGATGGATCAAGGTGACTGTGTAAAGGCTGGACCAAGTCGGCCCAATGCAGGACAGCTTTGATGGGTCATTTTGTTTCCAGAGTTTCCTGTGGGGTTGGTCCAGGCTGGCACTGGACCTGTATGGCAGCTCCACATCACCCTCTGCCCAATTCTGCTTCCTTCTCCTCAACAGGGGTTTGTCCCAAGCACCCTCCTTAAAAATATCTCACATGTTCAACTTTGTCTCAGAGCCTACTTCAAGGAGAAGCCAACCCATGAGAGTTATAAAGGGTAAAAATGATTGATGAGTGATTTTTCTCCATCTTGCATTCCCCCTCTGCTTCTCTGTGACCTTCGCTATTCATTTAACTTTCTTGGATCCTGTGACTGAAAGGCAAATCTTAAATGCACAAAATACAAAAGAATGAACTACACATTCCCTTACAATTGTAAGATCCCCAATTTTTTACACAGTTAATAATTTAAAAGTTTTCTCCCATACTGTGATATGATACAATTGCTGTTTGTTTTACTATCTTAAGTGATGCCTACATTATATAGTTGGATCATCACTAGTTCTTGTAAAATATGCAGGAAGGTACTGTTTTCCAGTTCACATTTGGAGAAACTAAAGCTCAGAGAAATGAAGTCATTAGTGCAAAAATACTGATGCTTAATTTGCCCAAAATACAAACTTATATCTCCTGAAAATTCTCCTAATACTTATCTCATGCTATTACTCCAATTTTCTTTACTCTGGTGTCCTTATATCTATTTCTGTGTAACAAGTTACCTTAACCATTAGTGGTTTACAGAAACACACATTTGTGATTTCCCACAGTTTCTGAGGGTCAGGGAGAGGCCTGGATTGGTGGTTCTTGCTCAGAGTCTCTCCTGTGGTTACAGTCAGGATGTGGGTTGATGCCACAGGCATAAAGGCTGGACTGGAACTGGAGGACCTGCTTCCAACATAGTGGCTGTTGACTGGAGGCCTTCATTTCTCACTGGTTGTTGATAGGAAGCTTCCATTCTCCAGGAATAATATGATTCCTGGAGTCAGGAAGACCTGCTGGAGAACAGATAGGTTACCCACTCCACATTCTTGGGCTTCCCTTATGGCTCAGCTGGTAAAGAACCCACCTGCAATGCAGGAGACCTGGGTTCAATCCCCGGGTTGGGAAGATCCCCTGGAGAAGGGAAAGGCCTGTATTCTCCAGTATTTTGGCCTGGAGAATTCCATGGACTGTAAAGTCCATGGGGTGGCAAAGAGTTGGACACAAGTGAGTGACTTTCACTTCAGAAGTCACACATGATCATTCCTCCCATATTCTGTTCATCTGCAGGATTCATTCAGTCCAGTGAATCCTTTTGTTCAAGGGGAGTAGAATTAAGCTCCAACACTTGAGAGGAGAAATGTCAAGGAACTGATGGACACATGTTAAAACTGCCAGTCTTGCTGTTTGGTTGGTTTAAACATTACCCACTAACAGGGAAATTTAAGCCACCATAAAGAACCAGACTGTCAAAATTGTGCTGCATGAGAAGTTTTCTCAGGTTTCACATTAGGTGGCAATTTGATGACCTTTTATTCCTTGGCTAGAGTTGGATTTTTAAAAAAATTAAAATAATTTGATAATAATGCAATGATGAAGAATAACCACTGTTTTGCCTGTGCAGGATCAATTCTTTTTTCTAAATTTACTTGGGAACCCCCATTTACCTCTCCTGATCCAGGCAGAACTGGCAATTGGAATTCACTTCCTTTAGGTCCAGAGATAGTCATTGTGACCCAGGCCTGGCCAATCAGCATTTTTATTACCCTCCTCACACACTGTTTCTGGGACAGACACAAAAATCATGTGGGCTCAGTGATAGCCAATGTACAAATTTTGTTGGAAATATTGAAAGCAGATTTCTTTCTATAGGGTTTGGTAGGCTCCTGCCATCATATACAATGCTTGTTTGAGAGTGAAGTTGGTACCAAGGCAAAATGGTGCCAAGAAAGAGAGAAAGAGAGAGAGAGAGCGAGAGAGCAAGCTTCTTAATAATATCATTATTGGCATCTAGAAAGTCCAGCATTAACTCAAGCCTGCTCTATGCCTGGATTTTTAAAGCCATAAGCCAATAAAATACCTACTTTTTTTTTTTTTTAAGTTACAACCAAGAAGTTCTAAGAGAATATCATAACATTCATCTCTTAGAACCTTATATGGGACAACTGACTGGTTCAAAATTGAGAAAGGAGTATGACAAGGCTGTTTACTTGTCACCCTGTTTATTTAACTTATATGCAGAGCACATCATGACAAATGCTGGGCGGGATAAGTTATAAGCTGGAAATAAGACTGCCAGGAGAAATATCAACAATCTCAGATATGCAGATGATACCACTCTAATGGCAGAAAGCAAAGAGTACCTAAAGAGCCTCTTGATGAGAGTGAAAGAGGACTATGAAAAAGCCGGCTTAAAAGTCATTAAAAAAATCTAAGATCATGGCATCCGGTCCCATCACTTCATGGCAAACAGAAGGGGAAAAGTTGGAAACAATGACAGATTTCCTTTTCTTGGGGTCTAAAATCACTGCAGATGGTGCCTGCAGCCATCAAACTAGAAGATGATTGCTTCTTGGAAGGAAAGCTATGGCAAACCTAGATAGTGTATTAAAAAGCAAAGGCATCACTTTGCTGACAAAATCTGTATAGTCATGGCTATGGTCTTTCCAGTAGTCATGTCCAGATGTGAGAGCTGGACCATAAAGAAAGCAGAGCATCAAAGAATTCATGCTTTTGAACTGTGGTGCTGGAGAAGACTCCAGAATCCCTTGGATAGGAGATCAAACCAGTCAATCCTAAAAGAAATCAGTCCTGAATATTCATTGGAAGGACTGATGCTGAAGCTGAAGCTGTCATACTTTGGCCGTCTGTTGAGAAGAGCTGACTCATTGGAAAAGACCCTGATGCTGGGAAATACTGAAGGCAGAAGTAGAAGAGGGCAACAGAGGATGAGATAGATGGATGGCATCACTGATTCAATGGACATGAACTTCGGCAAACTCCGGGAGATGGTGAGGGAAAGGGAGGATTGGCGTGCTGCAGTCCATGGGGTTGCAAAGAGTTGGGCACGACTTGGTGACTGAACAATGACAGCAACATCTCTTGTTGAGTATTTATAATATGCTAGGACATATGCTAAGACCTAAATATCATTTCATTTATCTCCTAAAGTGATAACATTTTGAAGGAGATACTATCATTTTCCCTTGAGAAGAGGCTCAGTGAAGGTAAAATGTGTCAATCATCCTTCAAGGAATAAAGAAGTTGGAATTTAAGCAAAGACTTGTGTAACTAGGCAGCCACAATCTCATCTCTGTGCTGTCCTGACCAATTTAACATTGGGGGATTTTTAAATATTTACTGAACCAATTAGTTCAGTAAGGGTAGTAATTACCACTGATCACTCAGAGCTCAGTCTGTGCTAAACTTGCATGCATTGTGTCATTGCATCTTCACATTGACTTTAGGATGAAAATACTGCCATGTTCATTTCATAGATAAGGAAAGTCCAGAACAGTTTAGCATCTTGTCCAATGTTACACAGCTTGTAATCAGTAGAGATGGATTCTGACCCAGATATATTTGAGGAGAAGCCACACATACTCAGTTTAGTATCAGTAAAGATTTAACAATTAAGAGTCTATGGGTACTTTGGAAAGAACACTAGGGTCCAGTTTAGGATTTTTTGAAAGACATTTTCTCTCATTCTATTAGGGTGACCAACACATCATGGATTCTCCATGATGTTCTCATTTTAAAAACTGTGAGTTACACTGGTTTCACTATCTTGCAGAGGAGTGGCAAATGGGAAGACCAGGATGTTTGTTTTCGACTGGCAAACAGAAAAAGGGAATTGGGGCTGTGAGCTCCTTGCCATCCACTGTTCTTAGACAGAACAGACCCAGGATTCAGGGAAGGTAAGAAACCAGGGGAAACCTGCTACCTTAGCTACCCATCCATATGATAAGCTTAGAAGGCTGGACCTGGGATGTTCCAATCAAAGATGTCTTGAGCATCTGTTCCCATATACTCTGAGCCTAAAAGATAATGCTTTAGTTCCTCAGCAGTTTTAGTCCTAGCAGTCAATGGCCTTTGTCAGTAAACGCATCTTGCAAGGTGGGAACCTTTCTTTGAAAGAGTTGTGTGTAGTAGGCAGAGAGCAGGTCATGGGGTCTGGTGTCTTAGGTTTGCACCCAGCTTAGCCACAGCTCCTGTGCTACCTCTGGGCCTTGGATTACTTCACCCCTAAAATGTTGTGGGTAGTGACTATCTAAGAGTTTTGCAGTGTAGATTAATGAGTTAACAAGCTTTGTATGTTGAAATAATTCTAAATATAAAGGATGCTGTTAATGCTAAGTTTCATTATATATCACATCTCCTTGAAATCAGTTAATCTTTGTAGCTTAGGTTTTCATTTCTATTTTCACTACTCACACTACTGAAGGATTCTATCCAAAGACAGAATTTACAAACAGCTCCACATGATAGGCGGAAGGACGGTCCCCCCAAAACACTCATATCCTAATTCCTAGAATTTAGGGTTATGTTATGTTACATGCCAAAACTGGTACTCAGCTGACATTAACAAGTGTCCTTGAATGTGGAAGAGAGAGGTGGCAGAGTCAGTGTCAGGGTGGTACAGCATGAGAAAGATAGGATTGGTCATTGTTCACTTTGAAGATGGAAGAGGAGTCACAGCGAAGGAATATGGGGCAGCCTCTAGGATTTGAAAAAGACCAAAAAAAAAAAAAGAATTCTCTTAAGAGCCATCAGAAGCCAATGCATCCCTGATGACACTTTGATTTTAGCTTAGTGAGACCCATTTCAGATTTCTGACCTCTAGAACTGTAAGATAATACATTTGTGTTAAGTAAAAAACTTTGTGATAATTTATTATAGCAGCCACAGAAAACAAATAGACTCTAAAACCAAGATAATCCAGCAAGAAATATACATAGGGTTCTCACATGAAGTGAAGCAATTGTCCCTTGTGAGGTGGGTTATTTACTCATGTTTCTCTGGGCAGCCTGAGAGTGAGCCTTTTAAGAACTTAAGACATGGTGTTTGATGGATGTGTCTGCAGCATCTCCCCTGGGTTGTTGTAACACACAGGAAGACACAGAGGTGGACTCTTCAGAGGTGAAACTTAAAAAAATTTTTTTTGCCAATTTCACTTCTGTATATCTTTCCAAAGTCATCTAAACCGCTCTTGGTCCCTGTCTCTAGTTTTACTGGAATCAGTATTTGAAGATAAATGAAAAGGCAGCTAGTGTTTCTTATGGGTTGGTTTTTGTTTTTTTTTAGTTTTCTTTTTTATTTATTTATTTTTTAAATTTTATTTTAACTTTACAATATTGTATTGGTTTTGCCATATATCAAAATGAATCTGCCACAGGTATACATTTGTTCCCCATCCTGAACCCTCCTCCCTCCTCCCTCCCCATACCATCCCTCTGGGTCGTCCCAGTGCACCAGCCCCAAGCATCCAGGGTTGGTTTTTAATGAGATATTTTTTTCATTCTCTCTGAAGAAGAGGCAGTCCAGCAAAATGGCAGAAGGGCTGCAATTTGCAATTATACTGGCAAGATTTAAATCATGCCCCTACCACTTTACATGCTCTGTGACCTTCTGCAAGTTACAAAGCATCTCCAAGTCTGTTTTCTCATTGAAAAAACTGGGTTAATTAAGAGTAACTCCCTGGAGACTTAGGCATGTTCAACAGAATGATAAAGAATTGTGCATGGTGCCTGCCTCATGGTAAGTTCTCCAGAAATGTTAACTGCTACCATTCATTGCCCATTCCTGATCCAAAAGAAATGAAGGAAAGAAAGCAGCCCAGTATGCAGGGGAGGGCATGGAACAACTAACAAAGGCTGAGAGTGGAACTCAGAAAACCAAAGGGGCTGGCCAAACACTGACTCAGTTGTTGACAGAGCTTTGGGATTTGGCTGACTCACTCTTGATGAAACTGTGCTCACTCTGCCAGTCTTCCCAGACACCTCGAAACCTGTACTTAGAGAACATCCCACAAGATGTGTGTGTATAGTAAATATTCATCAAAACTCATTTGCCACCCTGGGTGCTAGTTTACTGGAGCACATATTACCAGAGGCCTTCACAGCATTAACAGGATCCAAAGGTTCTCTCTGGAGTTGCCTCATTTAGCGTGCAGGACAAGGGCTTTGAAGTCAAACAGACCTTAGTTGAAATCCTAAGTGGCTCTGCCACTTCTCAGCCGCCCTGTTTTCTTCATCTATGAAAGGGAGATGTTACCTTCCCCTCAAAGATGTTTTCAGGATGAAATGTGATATGCAAATGACAGGCTTGAATAGTCCAAGATGGTCTTTGTCGTAGTGGTTCATGTGCTATTGGTATGGATTATTTGGGTTCAAAAGACTTGATTCCAGCACTAGCTCCACTGCAAAATATGACCTTGGGGAAATCCTAAACCAATTTTGAAGTTGTTTCTCTTTCTGTACAAACAGGATAATAAAGTGATACATCTACTTTATGGGGCTGTTATGTATGTCAAATGAGATAAGGCTTGTATATAAAAGCCTTTTTTCTTTTTCTTTTTTTCTTTAAGTCTTATGTTTGGAGTCAGAATATAAATTTTCCAGGTTGTGCAAAAAGGTTCTGATGTGCCCCAGTCCTCTCTGTTATTGGTCAGCCTCCACAAATGGAATAGCCACCTCAGAGCTGTGCTAAAGTGGTGAGATTTTAGCACTTAGATCTTCATGGATAATGCCCTATGGGGTTGAGCTCAGTAGACACAAGCTGGGGAGGTCATATGAGGGTAGAGAGAGGTACAATCAACAGACAATTGCTACGCTTCTGTGTAAACCAATAGGATTAAGTTTCTGGATTCCAACAGTAGAGCAGGGGCCATCCACATAAGTAACACAAAGGCCAGAATATCCAAGAAACTAACCCCATAGGGACCAGGTACTAAGTCACTTATTTTCCACCAATAATCCAAGTTCATCTGCTCATCATCAACTCAATGGACCTGAGTTTGAGCCAACTCTGGGAGATAGTGAAGGACAGGGAAGTCTGTTGTGCTGCAGTCCATGGGGTCACAAAGACTCGGACATGACTAAGCAACTGAACAATAACAATCTACCCAACCACATGATCAAAGAGAAATCATTCTTCTGATTTTCTAGCAGAGAAAGGCCCAGAGATGGTAAAGCAAACTATCTATGAAAGAGCAAAGAGTAGATCTAGGATCTTGACCCAGATGTGTTCGGGCTCCAAAGCTGATGTTCTTTCCACACATTCATGTTGTATCCCTGGAGTCCCAGTGTGATGGTTTCATGACTCTTCTGATACCCAGGTCATACTGGACATCAACAGAATCCAGCAGCACAAACAGCATGCTTAAACAATGAAGTCAGAGGACTTTAGGGGACATTTGGAAACTTTGATCCTGTGGGAGCCTTGCGATAGTCTCAGAACTGCTTACTTACCAAGTTTCATTGATTGTGGTGTACAAATATTGACACACTTCTCATATGGCATTTCCCAAGGCATATTGCATAAGATATTATGTTATTAGTAACAATAAAACCCATAACTACCACAGGTAAACTGAAATTCAACAAACTACTACATTTAAAATTTACTGAAGGCGCCAGTTAAATGCTGTTTTAAAAACTATCATATTAAATACTGAAAATGTCCTTTTGAACTAGAAACTACTATTTTTATTTTATAGAAGAGGAAATCAAGTCTTAGAAAGGTAGATTATCATTTTGAAAAAAATAAGTTACATTCTCAAATATATTTTGGAATCCTTTAGTTAATCCACACTGTGCTGTTTCTATTTACTCCAGGACTTCTCAGGGCTTTTAATAGACTCTGAGAATCCTCAGGATGGGGATACTTATTCCGGGATTGCCAGATGTATTTGACACAGATTGCTTTCTCTACAGGACATCTCTTTGGCTGCCCTAGGACTGCTAGCTTGTCTGCTCCCCCTGGGAATCAGGTCTCCTGTGTTATCCTCATGCCATTCCTTATCTGATCATCTTGAAAAGTCATGAAATTCTTTTCTTTTTCAGAAGCTCTTCTTGTTTATGGACTCTGAGAGGGGTGGAGGGAGGTGTGAATTGCTTTTTATAGAGAACTGAGTCACTGATAGTTTGGACCTAACATATGAGACAGTAGCTGTCTGTTTTCCTGAAGAATTGCAGAGTTTAGTTCTGAAACAAGGAGATGAAGTCAGCTTTCCATTTTGCAAACTGCAGAAGTATTCATGGGTAAGAAATAAACTGGAAAATTTGGTTTGCAAAGGTTGCAATGTAAATGATGACAAAGTTTAAACCTGGAGGAAAAGTATAGGGATGTGTGGGGTTTTTATCCATTCTTAATTTACCTTATATAATATTTACCAAATAGCTAGGAGCAGTATGAAAAATAGGAGTGTGTGGGTTCCTTGCCCTGTAAGACCTTATGATTAAAAGTTTACATGCAAAAATCAGTAAGACAGGAACAAGATTTTATTTAAACTGCTTCCATTTTTAGTTTTGATATATTTCTAATTAATGTAAAACTTGGGGATTCCCTGGTGGCTCAGAAGATAGAGTCTGCCTACAATGTGGAAGACCTGAATTTGATCCTTGGGGTGGGGAAGATCCCCTGAAGAAAATGGCAACCCACTCCAGTATTCTTGCCTGGAAAATCCCATGGACGGAGGAGCCTGGCAGGCTACAGGCAGTGGGGTCACAAAGACTGTAAAACTTATCTCCTTATAAATCAGTCGCCTTGCCACTTATTAACTTGTAAGTCAACTTCCTCCTTTTGAAAATCACCCCTAAAATTCCAAGGAATACAGAAATACAAACTCGATCTTGGATTAAAACACCTTTAAGTTAAACATGTAACTCCCAAACTATAACATATGACAACAGAAGTTAGATGTAGGCATGGTAAATGAGCAAGCAGAGTAGTTCTTTACTCAGATGTCAGATTGCACTGAAGAATCTCTCAAAAGCTCAGGAATTGAAGGCACCTGGTTTTCCAGACTGTGGCAGTTGGGCAGTGGCTGAAAACAGGGACACATTTTGAAAGTTAGTATAAGAAGCAATTGTATCTGCAGGTCCCAAGACCTCTACCTTTAAGACCCTTCACAAGATGAAAGAATGGATGGGCCCTGATAGAAATGAACCAAAGAGGATTCAGACTTGAGGACCCTGGCTGCAGAGGAGTGTAAGATATAATTGTGCCACATTTGAAGGTAGCTTCCAGGGATATTTGGCTTATTCACACGTAAGCCAAATGTGCTTCCAAAGACAGAAAAAACAAAAAAACAAACATATCACTCATGGATAAAGTCATTGGAGATTAACAATAAGTACATTTACAATTAACATTAACAATTAACATTACATTAACAATAAGTACACCATGTACATTTCCTAGGACAACTTTAACAAATTACCACAAAACTAGGTGGTTTAGTGTGACAGAAATTTATTCTCATAGTTCAGGAGGCCAGAAGTCCAAAACCAAGGTGTGGGCAGGATTGGTTCCCTCTGAAGGCCGAGGGAGAAACCATGTGCCCCCTCTGAGGGACACATATGAAGAAGTTAAAGGGCAGTGCAAAGCAATAAGCAATACAGTGATCAATTAAAGCATAAAATGCACTGTTTAAAGCTTGGGCAGTAGAAAAAATGAATGTTATGAAATTTGCAAGGACTAGAAAACATGAGTATCCAGATTCAAAGACCCTACTAGGAATACATCACAATGGTGACGTACAGACCCATGCTGAGGTGTCATCATATTTCAGAAGATCAGGGATGAAAAGAAGACCATTAAATTATCCAGAGTGGGTGGGATACAATTCATATTAAAGAAAATGTAATCAGAAAGGCCTCAGGGAGAGTTAATAGACAATAAGAGAATAGCTTAAAACTTCTGACAAAGTTATTTTCAACCTAGAATTTTACACCTTCTTAACTATCAATCGAACAAAGTTAGTGACTATGCTTAATGACTACATTATTATTATTTAGTCTCCTTAGACTGTTTTCCTTTATTTCAGCATTTCTCATTTCTCAAACAAAGCTAGTGGAGGTGATGGAATTCCACTTGAGCTATTTCAAATCCTAAAAGGATGATGCTGTGAAAATGCTGCACTCAGTATGCCAGCAAATTTGGAAAACTCAGCTGTGGCCACAGGACTGGAAAAGGTCAGTTTTCATTCCAAACCCAAAGAAAGGCAATGCCAAAGAATGCTCAAACTACTGCACAATTGCACTCATCTCCCATACTAGCAAAGTAATGCTCAAAATTCTCCAAGCCAAGCTTCAACAATATGTGAACCGTGAATTTCCAGATGTTCAAGTTGGATTTAGAAAAGGCAGAGGAACCAGAGATCAAATTGCCAACATCTGCTGAATAATTGAAAAAGCAAGAGAGTTCCAGAAAAACATCTACTTCTGCTTTATTTATTGACTATGCCAAAGCCTTTGACCGTGTGGATCACAACAAATGGTGGAAAATCCTTCACAAGATGGGAATACCAGACCACCTGACCTGCCTCCTGAGAAATCTGTATGCAGATCAAAAAGCAACAGTTAGAACTGGATATGGAACAACAGACTAGTTCCAAATCAGGAAAGGAGTACACCAAGGCTGTATATTATCACCCTGCTTATTTAACTTATATGCAGATTACATCATGGGAAATGCCAGGTTGGATGAAACACAGGCTGGAATCAAGATTGCTGGGAGAAATATCAATAACCTCAGATATTCAGATGACACCACCCTTATGGCAGAAAGGGAAGAAGAACTAAAGAACCTCTTGATGAAAGTAAAAGAGGAAGAGTGAAAAAGCTGGCTTAAAACTCAACATTCAGAAAACTAAGACCATGGTATCCGGTCCCATCACTTCATGGCAAATAGATGGGGAAACAATGAAAACAGTGAGAGGCTTTATTTTTCAGGGCTCCAAAATCACTGCAGATGGTGCCTGCAGCCATGAAATTAAAGGATGCTTGCTCCTTGGAAAAATAGCTATGACCAACCTAGACAGAATATTAAAAAGCAGAGACATTACTTTGTCAACAAAGGTCCATCTTGTCAAAACTATCATTTTACTGGGAGTCATGTACAGATGTGAGAGTTGGACTATTAAGAAAGCTGAGTGCTGAAGAATAGATGCTTTTGAACTGTCGTGTTGGAGAAGACTCTTGCAAGTCTCTTGGACTGCAAGGAGATCCAACCAGTCAATGGTAAAGGAAATCAGTCCTGAATATTCATTGGAAGGACTGATGCTAAAGCTTAAACTCCAATACTTTGGCCACCTGATGCTGAGAACTGACTCATAGGAAAAGACCCTGATGCTGGGAAAGATTGATGGTGGGAGGAGAAGGGGACGACAGAGGATGAGATGGCTGGATGGCATCACTGACTTAATGGACATGAGTTTGGGTAAGCTCCAGGAGTTGGTGATGGACAGGGAAGCCTGGCATGCTGCAATCCATGCGGACACAAAGAATAGGACACGACTGAGTGACTGAACTGAAACTATCAATCAAATATAAGGATGCAGGGGTGGGACACTTTTAAGACTTTCCTCTTTCAGTGCACCCTTTCTTCTGTGTTCCAGCAAAATGGAAGAATGGACTAAGCTAGAGGAAAGGAATCCAGAAAAAAACCCAGATTAAGGAAATTTCAAGAATGTTACCTAAGAAAAATCCTGGGGTTCAAGTTGTGCTAGAGAGATGGCAGCATAGATTAAAATAGAATTTAGGGAACAAGTAGAAATGTCTTCAAGAAACTATTGAAACTAAGAGATTCTAAGTTTGTCATTTAAAAAAAATGTATTGAAAAGTGTTTTGAAGAGTTATTACAAAATGTGGAGAGATTTCTTCGATTTACATAAAACAGAGCAGTAAAAAGAAGTTAATTTTAATGCAGGTGAGAAAAAAGTGGGATAAGAGATTAAATGTAATTATGGTTACATTACTTCACTGAACAGTGAGAAATATTTACACAGACATAATGGTAAAAGCACTGAAGTGTAGTTAATCAAAATTGTGATGTAATCATATTGAAAGGGGTAGAAGTAGGGGAAATGAAATCTAATAGAACTAACATCATCCATCTAAAGAGGAAGTGAGTGGACAATGCTTGAATTTCAGAATTCAAGAAAAAGATGTGTAGGCATATTTTCTTTTTTAAAAATATAGGGAAATAAGCAGAAGAAACAGCTAAAGGTTTTTCAGTAGGTGCCCCTGGGGAGGAGATCAAGCGATAGTAAGTCAATGTGTCCTGGCTGTGTTGAGTATGTCCTGGTGATTTGGGGTTTCTGGTTTTGTTCTTTGAGTCCCTGCTCTTCTTCCAATCTGTGAGCTGCCTCAGTTTTCTTCACTGCCACATAATCCAAAAATTATATATTCTGTTTTGCATAATACACTTTGAACTGAGATTCTGTTACAACTAAGAGTCCAAGCTATCTCAGTGATAGAGGCGGATCCCATTAATGTATGCAACCTGATGACTCTTGTTAAAAAATTAGTTCTGATTTATGTCTAATGTACAGTCTATTCCCTGTCCTGAACAGACCAAGCCCTTATAATGATACAAAATTAACCATATTCTGCATCTTTCCCAGGCTTCTCTTGCATCGCCTCCAGTTTCTTGTCACACTTTACACACACTCAACTACTTTTAGTTCCCTACCATGTACTTCCTACCCCAACATGCCCCCAACCCACCCAGCATTCTCTTCTAAATTGCTTTCTCTAGAACCTCTTTCCTTTATATATATGGTTAATTCTTCTTCTTCAAGACTCAGCTCAACTGCTTCCTTCCATGGCCTTCTCTGGTTTAGTAGGTTGGCTTGGATAGTACTCAACTACACAGCTCAGTGTCAGCCCTTCAAACATTATGCTGTAATTCTGTGATTCTGATTCTGTATCCTTCTTTAGACAGGAAGCTACCTAAAGATTAGAACTGTGTATCAGTCATTGTGGTACCCACAGCTCTCATAGCAGTTGTTCAATATATGTGTACTGTACCAACCAGCTCTGCTTCTGTCTACATGGAACATAGATAAATGTGATTATCTTGGTGTTTCATGTGCTTAAAAACACCATCTCTGAATGGTGGCTTAAAACAACAACCATTTCTTTTTTTATGACTCTAAAGTTCAGTTCAGTTCAGTCGCTCAGTCGTGTCTGACTCTTTGTGACCCCATGAATCGCAGCACGCCAGGCCTCCCTGTCCATCACCAACTCCTGGAGTTCACTCAGACTCACATCCATTGAGTCAGTGATGCCATCCAGCCATCTCATCCTCTGTGAGCATGGCAAGTGGGTACAGCTTGTCCCTTTTTTATGTGGTGTTGGCTGAGATCACACATGTGGCTTCATTGAGCTAGGAATTCAGCAAGAGCTCAAACATTTAAGATTCACCCATGTGTCTGGTGTCTTGGCAGGGCTGGCAGGAATGGCTGGGACTAGCTGGACCTCTCTCTCCCCAAGGATCATTTAGTGGCATCACCTGAGCTCCTTGACATGGGACCTAGATCCCTAAGGAAGGAAAGGAAAGTCGCTCAGTCATGTCCGACTCTTTGCGGCCCCATGGACTGTAGCCTATCAGGCTCCTCCATCCATGGGATTTTCCAGGCAAGAGTGCTGAAGTGGAGCTGCCAAGAGTCTTAAAGCCTCATTGTTCATAATTCACCTTGTCGCTTCTGTTACCTTCTCTCAGTCAAAGCAACTTGTAGGCCCAGCTCAGATTCAAGGAGGGAGAGTAGGTTCCCAGGGGAGGATTGACATGACAAGCCTGGGAGAAACTGTTGTCATCCATCTTTACAGACAACCTACATTTTATAATTTAATCATTATGGGTAACTAATTTCATTCATACATTTCTGAGCAAAAACATTCATTTTTGTGGATAAGTGTCTCCCTAGAAAAGTCAAGAAGTGTGACTGGTGAGGAGGCACCTTGTTTTGCATATGTGATTTTAATTTCAAAGATAAAAATAAATGGTTCAGTTGTGATATTTGAAGAGCCATGCTCAGACATAGTGCTGATGTTTTTTTCTACAAATTACGAAGGGATAAGTTGCTTTTGTAGAAAAATAATGGAAGAAGAAGGGAGCTTATGTGGTCCTATGATAATAAACTTTTCAGTAAAAATGACCTAGATGATATTTCTGAAAATATTAACTGTCCTCAGCCAAAACTTAAAATAATGTTCATCTTTAAAATGATCCATTATATGTAGCCATTCTGTCTCGGGATACATTTTTGCACATCAGTGCTTTCAAGAATATGGAACTCTCAGAGAATAATAAATGGATATACCTGCATTTTAGACATGTCCATTACACTAATTAAAATCTAGTATGGCCACAGCTTTTAATTACTTTTTATCATTGTTGCAGTCAATGAAGCTCATTTTATTACCCACTATAATGTCTCACTTGTAATAAATCTTCATAAAACCTGAAAAGAGTTTTCATTTCTGAATTCCAGAGATAGGCCTTCCTGTCTAGCTTTGCTTGGAGCAGAATGCATAAATAAGCCTTATTTGCTTGTTACCTGAAAAGATAAACAATGCAAATGAGACTAAATGGAACTATGCTTTTTCCTATCTCTATTTGAATATCCTTTTCTACATTTCATTGTATTTTGAAATCTTTGTTGATAACAATTTATCCCTCAAGAGAGACAAGTCAAAGCATTTAATGAGGCTTAAGAGAGCTAAAGCAAAGATCAGAATTCTTGAGTTCCAGTTTTGGTTCTGCCACAACCTTACTGCTCTTAAGCCTTAAGTAAGTCCCTTAAACAAACAGAACCTTATTTTTTTTCCAGTTGTATCTAAGAGATGAACTCATCTGCTCTGCTTTCTTCACAGAAAAGACAAAGACAGTGAAAGAGCTTGGCAAATTATAAATCTCTAAGGAGATGATATGAGGAAACACATTGGTGAAACCATAAATGAGATGGCAGAGACCATAAAGACTGAAAGGTAGATTGAGTCATTCATTATTTACTCATTTAATATTTATTGAGTGGTAGGCACTGTGTTCAAGGCTGGAGATCAGTGGTAAATCAGACAGTTGAGGTTCTCCCCATCCTTGAGGAACTTGCAGCCTGATAGGAGAGACATATTGAACAAGAAAGCAAATAGTTAGTATCTCTGTAATAAGTGCTAGAAAGAAGAGGAATGGGACAGTGTGAGAGAAAGAAATAAGGACAGTAAAACTTCCTGCTAAGGGAAGTTGAGCCTGGAGGGTGAGATGGAGTCAGACTGGCAGATAAAGGGGTACACAGGCAAGTCCTAAGTAAAAAGCAACTCAAGGAAAACAAATATACCTAGATGATCCTGAGGAAGAGAAGAGAGGGCAGGCACAGTTAAGAAATATATAAACTATGAAGGGTTTTGGCTCCTAAGGGACATGGAAAGTGACTGAAGGCTTTTAAGCAGGAAAATGATGGGATCAGATATTATGCTTTACAAAGGTCCCTTCTGCCACTGGGTTGTAAGTGTCAAAAATGGAAAGAGGAAGTTCCCTCAGAGGGCCAGAAAAGTGAAGATGTAGCATAGTTCAGGGGCTAGCAGTAGAAATCTTGGGGATTAGATGAATTCGAGATATATATTGGAGGTGAAACTGACAGGATTTACTGATAGAATAATTATAATTAGAAAGGATTCCAAGATTTCTGGCCTGATCCATTAGAAGGGTGGTTCTGCTGATTATAGAAGTGAGGAAGCTGGACCAACTTTGTAAAGGAAATAAAAACATACCATTGTGGCATGTTGAAATTGACATTAAAATGGAGCTATCAAGGAGGCAGTTGGCTAAAAAAATCAAGATATGGGTTGCTGCTGCTGTTGCTAAGTCGCTTCAGTCATGTCCGACTCTGTGCGACCCCAGAGACAGCAGCCCACCAGGCTCCCCCCGTCCCTGGGATTCTCCAGGCAAGAACACTGGAGTGGGTTGCCATTTCCTTCTCCAGTGCATGAAAGTGAAAAGTGAAAGGAAAGTCGCTCAGTCGTGTCTGACTCCTAGCGACCCCATGGACTGCAGCCCACCAGGCTCCTCCATCCATGGGATTTTCCAGGCAAGAGTACTGGAGTGGGTTGCCATTGCCTTCTCCGAGATATGGGCTAGAGAAATACAAAAGTTGTGAGTGCAAATCCACGCTTGTAAATGACTAAGCATCTTCTGTCATAGAGTGGGTGAAAGGCCACCAATGCAGGCCATTGCTCTGCTGCCAAGCTTAGTCATGCCATCCTGTGACTGGCTGGGTAAGTGGTTTTCTTTTCAGGTCAGGATCAGGTCTTTCACATTTCCTCCTGGATATTCCTATTCAATCTACAAGTCCTATCCATATACAATTGACTTGAGAAGAGACAGTTATCAGACAGATGAAGTCACCCTGTTTGTGAAGGAGTCAACTGGTACAAGTTCTCCTACACTTCCTTCTTTCAGAACCCAAGAACACTGTGCTAATAAGTGATAAATAGTAGTTACTAGTAGTCCAGGCCTAGGGTCAGTTCTACTAAATACCTAGCTTAAAGCAGAGGCATGGAACACAGATGTCCAACATCCTTCACTTGTTTGGCCTATTAAGTCTGCATATTAGAGTGGTACATAATTATAACTTTCTGCATTTCTCTATCTATAGTTGGTGCTTTCTAATCTTATAATTAAGGTAAACAGAACTGATCTCAATAGGAATACACTATTGCTTTCTTTCCTCCTAATCTAATAACATTTGTACTCTCCTTTTCTTTATTATTGCTGATGACTTTCAATGATGAAACACTGTGTCTGATAGGACTCCTGTGAGCCACTCTAGACTTGACTCCAAGTGCCAGCACTTAAAAGCTCTCTGATCTTCAGCTTGTTACATATCTCTTGGTCTGAGTTTTCCCACTTGTTAAATGATGCCAACTACCTTCTACCAAGTAAATGAAATACAGCCTTAACATGATGCTTACGGCAGTGTTTTAGGGATTTATGATTGTTATTATTACTGCTGCTGCTGCTGCTAAGTCGCTTCAGTCGTATCCAACTCTGTTCAACCCCATAGACGGCAGCCCACCAGGCGCCCCCGTCCCTGGGATTCTCCAGGCAAGAACACTGGAGAGGGTTGCCATTTCCTTCTCCAATACATGAAAGTGAAAAGTGAAAGGAAAATCACTCAGTCATGTCCGACTCTTAGTGACCCAATGGACTGTAGCCCACCAGGCTCCTCCATCCATGGGATTTTCCAGGCAAGAGCACTGGAGTGGGGTACCATTGCTTTCTCCGTGTTACTATTACTAGACAGACCTAAAGCACTAATTAGTCTTGGAGCTGCACATCCCAGGGTCTTGAAGTTCTGGTGAGGAATACAAAATCATCAGATTAACAACCATCATTGAATACTGTAAAAGTGGGTTGCTATAGTGATAGAAGTGTTGCTGACCTTGGTGGGCATGTTGAGGAATGTTGTGCTATTCAGAGGAGTCTAGTTTGTGCAAAGTTTTGTGAAAATTTCTACCAATGAACTAATCATGAGGCATTGTCTACTCTCAAGAAGGCCCTAAGTATCTTGAAGTCAGTATTATTTTCTTGTATCTACAAGTTGGATTGGTGTCCAATTTACCATGTTACCTCAGTAGGCTACAGCCATGAGAGATGAGGATAGGTTTGGGGTTGAGGGCGAGGGACAGAAAAGTCTTGATACTTATATGCTATAGAAATAAATAACCGACAAGCAAAGAATATGTGACTGTAGCAAACTGCATTTGGAGACAGTAAAACGCTACCATAAATGACTTGCTTTGTGTTTTTAATCATGCCTTATTCTTGTCTAATGATTTTCCATACTTGATGCCATTTATTCATATAAGATCCTCAATCATTTCACAAATATTTAAGGAGCACCCATTCCATACCTGACACTGAACCTCACTCCAGCTCTGCTAGGTAGACAGGGAAGGTTGGGGAAACTGAGTCTCAGGAGGTGACGTATTTTACTTATCAGTGTCAGGCCTGTTGAGTGCGGTTGCTTGGTTTTACCCTCAGGAGCTATTTCTAATGCCTTTGGGACTTAGGAGAAATGGAATATATTGGACCCTTGGAATTCAAAGTTACCATTTCTGGCTTTGACTATTTGTGAACAACCTGAAGCTCCCTGGCTTGTAGCATGTGCATATATTTTCATTTTACTGAAGCACGAGCCTGAATCGCCGCACGGCTGCTGTGTGGGAGTGTGTGTACTGTACATCTGTTGTTTTTGCCTGCCTGGCTCCTATCCTCCATTCTTCAGTAACAGCTCTGGGTTTACTCTGAGGCACTGTGCCTCACTGTGCTGGATACTGCAGTAGAGGGAAGGTCAGCCAAGAACCCTGAGAAGGGTCTGGGTGTGTGACTCGAGTTCAGTCAGTTGGACTCTGTCTTCTAGGAATTTGAAACTTGAAATAAGAGATGTAAGGATGGAAAATAATTCCATTCCATCATGATATCCTGAAAATACTATCTATCCACTTCCATTATTTTAAGTAGGGATTACCAAGCTTTCTCTGTAAAAAGCTGGCTAGCAAATATTTTAGGATTTATGGGGCATTGTGTCTCTGTTTGGGCTTCCCAGGTGGTACTAGTGGTAAAGAACAGGCCTGCCAGTGCAGGAGACATAACAGATGCAGGTTTGACCCCTGGGTCAGGAAGATCACCTTGAGGAGGGCATGGCATCCCACTCCAGTACTCTTGCCTGGAGAATCCCATGGACAGAGGAGCCTGGTGGGCTTAGGATAGCAGAATCAGACACAACTGAAGTGACTGAGCACGTACACATGCATGTCTCTGTTTCAACCACTTGACTCATAGCTTTTTCTTTTTACTCTGTGATCTCCACACTTTTCCTTCTCAAAAAATTGTTTTTTTCTATTCCATGCTGTGTGTGTGTGTATGTGCTCAGTCGTGTCCGACTCTTTGAGACCCCATAGACTGTAGCCCACAGGCTTCTCTGTCCATGGAATTTTCCAGGCAAGAATACTGAGTGGATTCCCAGTTCCTACTCCAGGGGATCTTCTTGACCCAAGGATTAAACCCGCATCTCCTGCATTGGCAGGCAGATTCTTTACCACTGCACCACCTGGGAAGCCAGAGTTAACTTCTGTTGCTTGCTACCAAAGAACCCTACCAAGGAAGGTTGAGTCTCAAGGCTAATGAGTGAGCCTAGCTGGCTTCCCAACATCTACATACCAATTGAGCTTTCTCTTTATGCCTCCTATCAAGTTTATGGAATAACAATTGAGAAGAAAGAAAAGAATGCCATAGCAAAACGGTTAGGCCTGTTAACATAAATTAAAAAAAAAAGGGGATATACAAAAAAAAAGAGGATGCTTTGTCAGATGCTTAAGATAAGTTAAAAAACAGAACATTAAATCTGTCAGTGGTTCAATTATATGACTTGAAATAGCCTTTTATAATTAAAGAAGAAAAGGTGGGTTTATAACATTGTTTTAGTAAGGATTCCAAAGAGATTTTTTTTAATGATCATAGAGACATTTAAAATGTTTTTAAAAATTAACATATTTTTAAAAATATATTAAGGTGAGGTTTACTTGTGGTTTACTTGTTTATTCCTGAGCCTTTCATGCTGCAAGATGGTAAGTCTGTACAAAGCATTGTACATTGTGAATCTGGAGTTACAAGAGGATCTCAGAGTGATTAAGAGTGACAAGAATGCACTTCTGTCAATACTTCTTTCTGTCTCTGTCTCTTTCTGTTCTAACCCAAAAGTAAATATTGTTAAGCATTCTATTTTGATGTAACAGATAAAAATGAAGCTTTTTTTTTCACAGTCTGGCATTAGAAGGAATATAAAATGAGCACTGTCCTTGCCTTTAAATAACTGTCCCTCTAGCTGAGATGAGGCTATTACCCATCCATGAAATTTTGAGCAGTGAAAAGTGGCCAGGTCATTTCGACAGAGAACGAATGGGTCACTCAAGGTTTCTCTAACAGTGCTTAACTGCGGGATGCAGTAAACCTAGCTTCATCTCAAGCAACATTAGAAACCTCGCATCCCAGTTCCTTTGATTCCCACAGGAAACGTGAAGGTGCAGGAGAGCTGGGCAACTCTGTCTAAGGTCCTACTTCCGATCCTGGTGTCACTGCAATTAGCAACTGGTGCTCCTGATTCCCATTCTTAGTAACCTGAATGTATTTATTCAACCTCTCAATAATCCTACGACTTTTTCCAGGTTATCGATGAGGAGACAGGCACTCACTGCAAGGTAATTTGTCCAGGGTCACCCAGTTAGAAGAGGTAAAGGCAGGTTTCAAACCCAGGCTTTGTGTTCTAGAATACCTCTGTCAAAGTACCGATACCAAGAGTTTGAGTAGCAGTATATGATGCTGCCTATGACTAGACACAGTCAGTTTTGAGATATGATCTAGACAGAGAGTCTACTGAACGTAGATTCCCTTTTATTATAAAAATATTGTCCACTTTGATCGATGTCTATTAGTTTTATTTTATAGATACCTACTATGTGTGGGATATTCTGCTGGGTGTTCTGTAGACACTCTATTTGATTGTTGCAGTGGCCCTGCAAAGGAGATACTAATTTCCTCAGTTTGAGAGAAGGAACCTGGACTGGGTTATCTGAGAACACCTTAACAGTAAGTTGAAAAATATATATTCACACAGAACTCTAGTTGGTTCCAAAGCCTTTGCTGCCGTCCAAATCTGAGTCTGGCTTCTTTAATGCTATGCTCCAACTTACTGAGCATTTTCTCTACTTCCATCCTTATGCCTGTGTTCAGAAATGAGTCGGATATTCTTGCTCAACAAATTGCATCCTATTCTAGCCAAGTAGTTCAGCCCCTCAAGGTTCTCCATAGCCAAATTAACCAGTATTTGGAATGGAAGTCAGACAACAAACCCCAGGGTACTGGATTGAAAATTACAATCTAGCTGGGTTGGTGGCTGAAAAACTAATGCGAGACACATAGATAATAAACAGCAGGTTTTGGCCGGGGAAGTGAGGCATTAAATAATTGAAGCCAGTGAAAGTGGAATGTGGGGCCAAGTCTAAGCAGCTATTTGTGAAAGTGAGAAATGGAATATCGATGTTTGGTACCAGTACTGAGAGCTTTCCGGTTAATTACATTCCTGGGTGAAGTCAGAGACAAATATGATACTTACATTTTTCAGGGAACAAAATAATTTTCCTTCATTCACTGGGAAATTGGTTAACTCTCTAGCTCTCTTATTGTCTGTAAAATCTGCAACAGCATTCCATGTATTGTGAAACACTAGATTTGTGGCCTTGACGTATCCCACTTTTATTACAAATTTACTGACTTGCTGTGTGCCAGGCAAAGATGCTTCTCAGAGCTCTTAATAGTGCAACAGTCACAGGGACAACTAGTTCTAACACATGAAAATTACTAGACTAAGATCCCATTCTCTCCCCTATCAATTACTACCTTACACAGCTTTTTTCATAATATTCATCAGTACTGAAAATTATGTATTTATTCGTGTATGTGCCTGCTGTCTCTCAAAACAGAATATAGCACCAATGAAACAAGGATTTTGCTTCTTGCTCTGGTCCCAACATTTAGAACTGTCCCTGGCAGGTGACAGACATCAGTGCTAAGTGAAATGGTGGCAACCGAGGATGAGGTGACTCAGTTTGTCCAGCATGGGTTGAGGAAAGCACCAGAGTGGGCAGAGCCTCAGAAGGTGCACCAGGATTGATCTATGGAGGAGTAAGTTACGAGCATTGTGGAGAAAACGCAAGGTAGAAACAGATAGATGGGTGCATGAAACTGAATGATGTGTTTAGGCACTGAGGATACAAAGACTGAGTCCAGGAGAGTAACTAAATAGTATACAGTACGGACAGATGTCGCCATATACAACACACAACGATGATGCAATGGGTTAATCCCATTCATCTGCCCCACCTGGCTGAGACCCACTGACTTCACCTACTTCCCACTTTTGGAATCCAAAGGTACTTTCTCAATGAAGCCTTCAGCACCTCTGGCTGGGCTCTAGTGTGTTAACAAACCACGCAGCTCTCTTTAGCTATCTCCATTCTATTTCCTTCAAACGTGGATACATTAACTTGCTAGACCTATCTTATGGTTCTAGCAAAAGAACTTTTAATTGACATTCCCAGTGGCAGAGCTGAAATGAATCGCTTTTGATGGTGAAGGTTTTATTAACCTAAGATAATTAGGTAGTGTTTGAAAGGCTCTGAAACAGCCTATGCAGTCTCCAAATATGTCATAATCCATCATGTGTCACTTTTTGGCTTGCACTCTTTCTCTTTTTGCTTTTTCACCAGCACTGCTGTTTGAATGAGTGCCAAGCTGTTTAGAGTTAAAACTCTTCGTTGCAATTAACAGAAAACAACAAAAGCTCAAATTATAAAAAGGGGGAATTATTGCGAGAACACTGTGTTAATGTTGTGAGAACATGGAACTCCAGAGCAGCTGGGCCTCTTAAATGACTTGAAAAAGAAATGTGAAACAGGCAGTTTTAATCTCTTAATCTCTGTCTCTGTCTCGCTCCCAGCCCTCCCTGCTCTATTGTACCTTTGCCTCTGGCTGTCTCCTTCAATGCCTTTGTTTTTTTCCCTTCATTTCTTCCCTTTCCCTCTCTCTCTCTTTCTTTCCATCTCTCATTGTTTTCCCTTTCACTGGCTGTCTTTGTTTTTCCATGTTCATAGCTAAGTGTTCCTTACAACACTCCAGACTATACTTGTCCATTTAAGAGACCAGCTCAGATGACTGGTGAATTTCCTAAACCTCTCACGTTTCAAAATCCATACAAATGGGGATCTGATTGGTCCAGCTTGGTATCACCCATGGTCCAAGCAACTGTGAGTAGCCAAACAGTCACATGATACAAATATGCCTGGGGAGTTGGTGTGCAGAAGTCCTCCGAGGGTAGGGAGAAGAGTATTTCTCAGAGAAAGGGTATCGCCACACACTGAACGTATAAGGTGAAAGGTATCTGCTATTTCCAGGCACTGAGTCTGAATAAAAATTGATGGATAAATTCATATTCTTTTTACACTAATGCTGGCTGAACAAGAAAGATTGATGAGAGATTCTATTAATATAAGAAATTTTAAAACCTTGTGTAGACTGATTCTTCCTTGGGAAAGTTGATCAAACTTCTCAAATGTCAGGCCATTTAGTACATTGGTAGACTTCAAGTTCCTAGGCTACCAAATGCCAGAGAAGTGTCTTTAGGCAACCAGTTGCTTTAGTGGGAACAAAGGTACCCATGAGCTGATAAGCAAGTGTTCATGCCTAACAGTGTCTCTTTGCAAAGTGGTTTCTTTCCTATCTTTGGCTTGCTCATGTGAAATGAGATGCACAGATGTGACAATCCAAGTTCCCTTTAGTTCTGGTTTGCAGTGATTCCCAATGGAGGTAATAGAGGCCCCGCAAAGCCTGGGCTGCTGTTGGAAGGAGCTGCCTGCCTAACCATAGCTCACATATACACGTGTGCTTAGCCAGGTCCTCTGAATTCTCCTCAAAGCCACTGCAGCTGAATTTGGGATCCTGTTTTGCGTTTTGTTTTTTCCTCCTAGGTAGTCTAAAATTAGATTTGCCGACTTTGCAGCTCCTGTCAGATGTCTGCTTCTCAAAGCAGAGATTTTTCAGACTTTTAGCAAAAAAACGTTCAGCTCCCACGGACTGTGGTTACCTTTTCATCTCTCTTGGCAGAACTCTGAACGACACATGGTTCTCTGAGTCAGGACTCCTGGGTCTCTCCCCCAGCTCTTAACCATGGAGGTCCTGCACCAAAGGACCCAGCTCTCTTCTATAGGAGCTGTCAGCATGAGAACCCTGCACTGCAGACAAAGTCCACGCTAATTAAGCTGAGATTGGGTGTGAATGATTTTACCTGGAAATGACAGAATTATTCAAGTGTGGTTGTGATTATGCTCAGATTTGTCTGGGCATTTGGTGGAGGGTGTAAAAATAAAGATGAAAGAGTAAGGGTGCTGCTTTAGTGAGAAGACTCCTTTAATTCTCTTCCCTCCCGTGGAATGGTTTCTCCATTCACTCACTCACTGAGTGCCATGTGCGTTCTAGTTCCTGTATGTTCACCTAGTGCTCTGCTGGATGCTGGGGAAGCTGCAATGTAGACATGCGGCTCATCCTCCAGGAAAGGAGGACAGGCGGGCAAACACATGCAACATCAGTCAGGGGGCTGTGGTCAGGAGTATCTGGATTCTCTCCTGGTCTTCTCTAAATGTTTGGTGGAATTCACTAAGCCATCTGGTCCTGCTTTTTCTTTGTTGGGAGGTTTTTTGATTACTGATTAAATCATCTTGTCATTTGTCTGCTCAGATTTTCTATTTCTTTATGATTCAGTCTCATTAGCATGTACATTTCTAGGAATTTATCCATTTCTTGTAAGTTAACAAATTTGTTGATGTATAATTGTTCATGGCAGACCCTTATGAGCTTATTTATTTTTGTGGCATTGTAATGTCTCAACTCATTTTTATTTTGAGTCTTCATTTTCCTTAGTTAATAGAACTATGCATTTATCAATTTAATCTTTCAAAAACCAACTCTTGGCTTTATTGATTTTTAAATTGTTTTCCTATTCTTGATTTCACTCATTTTTGTTCCAATCTTCACTATTTCTTTCCTTCTGCTAACTGTGGGTTAGTTTTTCTCCTTGTTCTAGTTTCTAGAGGTATAAAATTCAGTTGTTTAACATCTTTCTTGTTTTTGTAATGTAGGCATTTATTGCTTTTCTCTTAGTACTGCTTTTGCTATAGCCTGTAAGTTTTGATAAACTGTGTTTTCATTTTTGATAAAATCATTAAAAGAAAATCTGAGAGAAAGCTTCATGATGACGGCCTAGGCGATGTTTTCTTTGGATATGATACCAAGAGCACCAGCAACAAAAACAAAAATAGGCAAATGGAACTACACTGAACTGTAAACCTTCTGCTCTGCAAGAGAAACAATCAACAGAGTGAAAAATGGACCCTATGGACAGGAGGAAATATTTGCTAACCAATCTGGTTAAGAGTTAATAACCAAAAAAACAACTCTTATAATTCAATAGCATAACAACAACTCATTCTAAAACATTGACAAAGGACTTGAATAGACATCTCTCTAAAAAAGAATATGAATGGCCAACAGATATATAAAAAGATGTTCAATATCACTAATTATCAGGGAAATGCAAACCAAATGAGCTATCATCTCATACCTGTTCAGATGCCAATTATCAAAAAAACAGAATACAGTAAGTGTAGAGAAATTGTAACTCTTGTACATGGTTGGTGGGAATGTAAAATGTTATGCTCCCTAGGGACAACAGTATCTAGGTTCCTCGAATGAAAAAATAGTACTCCCATACTGTCCAGCACTCCCACTCCTGGGTATATATCCAGAAGAATTGAAATCAGAATCTTGACGAGATTATCAGTATTGTCATGTTCATTGTTCATTATTCACAACAGGGAAGAAACAACCTAATCGCCCACTGACAGATGGCAGGGCAAAAATAAATTGGTATATACACACTATGGACTATTATTGGCCTTAAAAAAAGAAAGAAATCCCACTATATGTGACAATCTGGATACACCTGGAGGATACTATGCTAAGCAAAATTAGCCAGTCACAGAAAGACAAATACTGCATAATTCCACTTATATGAAGGATCTATAAAATAGTCAAACTCAGAAACAGAGCAGAACAGTGGTTTCTAGGGTCTGTTGGGAGAGGGGAATGTGAAATTGCTTCTCAATAGGTATAACATTTCAGTCATACACAATGAATCAGTTCTAGAGATGTGCAGTATTACAACATCACACCTACAGTTAACAATACTTTTAAGTGGTTTGCACTTAAAATCTGGTAAAAGAGTAGATCTCCTATTAAGTACTCTTACCACAATAAAAAAAATAAATCCATTTCCCTCCAAGGAAATAAAAAAGGATTTAATGTGACTTTCTACCACTCTTAATTCTTGGAAGCCAAAGGCCTCACAGCCTTATGAATGCTATTCTTCTAAGAAATGAAGGTATTCTTCTGGGAAGCTCAGGTCTTGCTCTTTGACAGATCTTTCTGACTATTTCAGGTTTTTCAAAGGCCCACGAAGAAACCAAGAAGAGCTCAGCTGAGTCTCCTAAGAGGCCCGCTTGTCATCTTTGAATTCAGGTCAGTGGCCCTTCCCCTTTGCCCTGTGGCATCCTCAGAGCCTGAGTGCCCTGCAAGATGACCCTTGCGTCTGCTCCAGGCTGTTATTCCAAAGACTTTCTTAAGGAAATACAAAGGCCTCTCAGAAGTACCATCCCTCCTCAGCGTGGTCCTGAATGCAAATTGCTTTTTAGGCAAGGAGAAGCTTCTGGCTAAAAAGGAAGAAGGCTCTGCATTCAGGACACCTGGACTCGGCGTCCCTGCTCGGGCAGCATAACCCTTGTCAAATCCTGCAGCCAATCTTGGTTTTCTTTCCCAGCCTGGGGCATGGGTGGTCAGCCCATCTCCTGAGCTTTACCATTGTTGGACTTTGATTTTAAACAGACCTGAGTTTAAATCCCTACTTTAACACCCTGGTGACTCTGGAAAATTCTACATAAAATTGTTTTGCCTACTTTCTATTTCATGTTAAAATAGTTGCATGGGTTTTCCACCAAATTTAGTTGGATGCTCTGACTTAAGATTTAAGACAGATCACATGATCACAAGAGCACACTCTATATCCAGGGTAAGAAATGACAAAAAGGACAAACTGAGAAGGTACTGTGCTCCACACACTGTACCGGGCACTTGATGTGTAGTGTCTCTTTTATTCTTCAGAAGCTTAGGAGATAGTTACTCTCATTATCTATTCTTTGCAGAGAATGAAGTAGCAACTGAGATTGAAAACCCTTGTTAGCACAGTTGTACAAGTTGGAAACTGGCCGTAATTATTACTAAAGCTGCCTGGTAAGTAACTGACTCTAATTATCACAGAAGAAATCAAATAGCAGCTGTCTGTGCAAAGGGCCATGATACAGTTTTGGTTTTGTGCAGATTCAGAGAAGACTTTGTAGGAAGACAATGACTGAGGTGAAACCCTAAGATGGGGTTTTGGGGCTTCCCTTGTGGCTCAGCTGGTAAAGAATCTGCCTGCAATGTGGAAGACCTGGGTTAGATCCCCAGGTTGAGAAGATCCCCTGGAAAAGGGAAAGGCTACTCACTCCGGTATTCTAGCCTGGAGAATTCCATGGACTGTATAGTCCATGGGGTTGCAAAGTGTTGGACACAACTGAGCAACTTTCGCTTTCTATGAAGACAAAGGTATTGAGGCATGCACAGGGGAGGGTGCCTAGAAGCAACAAGAACGGCAGAAGCAAAGACATCAAGGCATACAAGCGCAGGATATGTTTGGGGAAACAGAGCGATCCCAGATTGCTAAAGCCATTGCAGGGAAACAGCAGGAGTCCTGCCTGGGATGCCAGCAGGTCTCCCATGTTGGGGAAAATCTGAAATTTATCTTACGGGTCACAGGCCTCAAGCTAGTAGGCCTCTGGTCACATCCAGCCAACATATGTTGTTCATGTGGGCTACCAGAGCTATTTTCTCTTAAATTTTGAATTAATTACTAACATTAAAAAGATATGTTTTCAGATTTTATTTATCCCCATTTCTAGATTTTCCAAAATGGAAATATTTGACCATATTGATTCACCCTTCAGTTTGGGGCAATGTGGGGTAATTAGAGGTTATCTAAGAATGATTAATTATGTACTTATTGTCTACTCCTCTGCTGGAGCAAAGAAATGTATGAATCATTCCTGTTTCCTTTAAGGAACTGTCGCTCTAGGGCTGGGCTGACTAGTATGGTAGACACTTGTCACATGTAACTATTTAAAATGAAATTAAATACAACTTTAGTTCCCTCAGTCAACACTAACCACACTGCAAGTGCTTGGTGACCGCATGCGGCTAGTGATCATTATATCCAACAGTACAGATACAGACATTCCCCTTACAGCAGAAAGTTCCATTGGACAGCACTGCTCTAGAGAGCAGCCAGGGCTGACACACACGAAGTGGTCAGAAAAACATACAATATAAAATACCAACCAGCTTGGATGGTGCTGGAGAGGTTGGGAGGAGGTGGAAATTCTCATGGGCCGTATTGAGAAAGAAACTTTTTGGAGGGGGGTTGACTGAGGATGGGTAAGATTAGACTGGAAGAGAGAAACGGGGTAAGGTATGAGTAAGAATAGAAGGGGTTTCTATCTGTTAGGAGTACTTTGGCAACAGATGATAGGATGAACAATGAACAAGAATTTAAGTTTACTTTTCTTATATAACAAGACATCTGACACTGGTTTAGGGACCCAGTGATGGCAGGGCAGTGTCTCTGATATTCTCATGGTCTTAAGTGTTCTCATGGTTCCTAATTATTGGAAGTTGGATGTTGGAGATCTAGCTTTCATGCCTTTAATCAAGGTAGGAAAAAATGAGGAAGGAGGGTGTACCAGCCAACTTCCACTCATTGGCCAGAGCAGGACAATGTCATGTCACATGTGGAGGAGCACTGAGGCTTTAGGACAAAGAAAGTTGTCACTGGCAGTTCAATAAAGCCATCTGCTGTCTGCCACAGCAGGGGACTGGGGAGGCATGCTGAGGGAAAAGGCAGTGGGCTGAACCCAGATCATACTTCTAAACCTCCCAAATTTTATCCCTTTATGATACTTAAGGCCCTTCTTGAGGTGGCCCACAGTTCATGATATCATGAGATCTCTGAAGCCATCCTTTCATGCTAAAGTGAAACAAAAAAACCAGGTGAGAAATGATGCTGACTGTAACTCAATCACAATAGTAGATTGCACTAGCTTTCTATTGTTGCTAAAACAAATTACCAAAAATTCAGTGAATTAAAACAACACAAATTTATCACCTTACAGTTCTGTAGGTTAGAGATCTAACATAAGTCTCACTGGACTAAAATCAAGATGTTGGCAGGGCTATGTTCCTTTCTTGAAGTTCTAAGGGAGAATCCATTTCCTTGCCCTTTCCACCTACACGGTGCCCACATTCCTTGGCTCCTGGTCCCTTCCTTTATCTTTCAAGCCTACAAAGTTGCACCTCTCTCTGTTTTCCTCCTGTACTCACATCTGACCTTCTCTTTTGCCTCTCTGTTTTACTTTTAAGAAAGTTTGTGATTATGCTGGGCCCATCCAAATAATCCAGGATAATCTCCCCCTTTTAAAATTTATCTGAATAGCAACCTTAATTTCATCTACAACTTTAATTCCGCCTTGCTATGTAACCTAACATTTTTACAGGTTCTGAGATTTAGGATGTCAACATCTCTGGGGACTGGGAAGGGGGCATTATTCTGCCTGCCACACAGATTTTGGCACAAACTAATTGGATATTAATCCAGAAATTCCACTTTTAAGAATTGCCTAAGGATACAAGGAGAGGGAGATAAATGTATATGCATTACAACTTACTGTGCAGATATTTACAACAGCAAGAATTCAAGAGGAAAAGCAATGTCCATGAAGAGGCTGGTGTCAAATTATGGTCCAGCTGTAGGATAGAAAGTTCTGCAGTCATATATGTTTATCGATACAAATGGAGTCAATATGTCAATGTCAAGTGAAAAGCAGATTATAGAATAATGATACGGTATTAGCCTATCAATACTAAATCTATATGCACACAGAATGTATGTATATACATACGTTGAATGACTACTAGTGATTATTTCTAAGAGTGGTATATTTGAGAAGCAAGAGATTTTTACTATTTTTAGAATGATTTTTTTTAGAACGATAATATACATTCAGAGAAAGATTAAGTAATGTCTTTCTAAAGAGAAAAGCTTAATGTTGTAAAAAAAAAAACTTTTGTTGTTGTTGATCAGTTGCTAAATCATCTCCAACTCTTTGTGACCCCATGAACTGCAGCATGCCAGGATTCCCTGTCCTTCACTATCTTCCAAGTTTACTCAAACTCATGTCCACCGAGTCAGTGATGCCATCCAACCATCTCATCCCCTATCTCTCCCTTGTCTTCTTGTCCTCAATCTTTCCCAGTACCACGGTCTTTTCCAATGAGTTGGCTCTTCGAATCAGGTGGCCGAAGCATTGGAGCTTCAGCCTCAGCACCAGTCCTTCCAATGAACATTCAGGGTTGATATCCTTTAGGATTGACTGGTTTGATCTCCTTGCTGTCCAAGGGACTCTCAAGAGTCTTATCCATCACCACAGTTTAAAAGCATCAATTCTCAGATGTATAGAACAGTCTTTTGGACTCTGGAGGGGAGGGGATGATTTGGGAGAATGGCATTGAAACATATATAATATCATATAAGAAAAAAATCGCCAGTCCAGGTTTGATGTAGGATACAGGATGCTCGGGGCTGGTGCAGTGGGATGACCCAGAGGGATGGTATGGGAAGGGAGGTGGGAGGGGGGTTCAGGATTGGGAACATGTGTACACCCGTGGCAGATTCATGTTGATGTATGGCAAAACCAATACAATATTGTAAAGTAATTAACCTCTAATTAAAATAAATAAATTTTTAAAAAAAGCATCAATTCTTCATTGCTCAACCTTCTCTATGGTCTAAATCTCATATCCATAAGTGACTAATGGAAAAACCATAACTTTGACTATACAGACCTTTGTTGGCAAATTGATGTCTCTGCTTTTTAATGCATTGTCTAGGTTCATCATAGTTATTCTTCCAAGGGACAAGCGTCTTTTAATTTTGTGGCTATGCTGCAGTCACCGTCCACATTGATTTTGGAGCCCAAGAAAACGAAATCTGACACTGTTTCCACATTTCCTCCATCTATTTGCCATAAAGTAATAGGACCAGATGCCATGATCTTTGTTTTTTGAATGTTGAGTTTTAAGCCAACTGTCATCTTCAAGAGGCTCTTTAGTTCCTCTTCACTTTCTGCCATTAAAGCGGCATCATATGCATATCTGAGGTTGTTGATATTTGTCCCTACAATCTTAATTCCAATCAAGTTCTGGATGAGTTCTGAATTATTCACCTGCTGGATCAGTTCTGAATTATTCACCAGTAGGTACTTCTACTGATTCTTTTATTTGGGATTCAAACAACAGGGTCTAAATGAAAAATAAGATGTACATCTGGGAGCCATTTTGTTTGTCTACATTCAAAAATCACAGAGAAATCATTGCTACTTTAACTATCTCACTCTTCTATGTTTTTAAATAATCTTCCAAATGCTGTTCTCATTTGCTAGCCTAAAACACAGAAGCTCATTCCACTCAGAATCTTGATGTTCATTTGCTCATTTCTCACCTACAAGATAGACTGTAAACTTTAGGTAGCTTGATATTTTGATTTCCAGGTGTCTTCAAAGACGTGTTTACCATCTCAACAACCAAAATTTAGCAAGAGCCTACTATGTGCCAGTTGTGATGCTGTCATTTCTGGTTCATGTGAGATGTTCTTATTTTCTTTTCTTAAACCTCTTTGTTGCATGAGGTGGTTTGAATGTATTTCCCTTTGCAAAAGTACATATCCTAATTCACTTAGCATTTCCCAAACTTCATTGCTCAGTATGGGTGCTCTTTGTAGTATAATATATAGGTGCTCTAAAAATAACATTCATTTTTTCTCTAATATGGGTGCACACACACAAATATACATACTGCTGAGTCACTTCAGTCGTGTCCGACTCTGTGCGACCCCATAGACAGCAGCCCACCAGGCTCCCCCATCCCTGGGATTCTCCAGGCAAGAACACTGGAGTGGGTTGCCATTTCCTTCTCCAATGCATGAAAGTGAAAGTGAAAGTGAAGTCGCTCAGTTGTGTCTGACTCTTCACGACCCCATGGACTCCTCCGCCCATGGGACTTTCCAGGCAACAGTACTGGAGTGGGGTGCCATGGCCTTCTCTGAGTATATCATAATAAAAAGAGGTATGACTTGGGAAATGGTGTGCCATTCCCATGATCAAAAGGAACATGCAAGGTTGCATCCAATTCATCACTGCTCTTAACCTGTAAACTGATGCTTAAGACACACTTACCAGCTCACTCTAGACTGATATACCACTCTATTAACAGTCTCTGGTCTCTGTTATGTATCTTATGCCTTATAATTATAACATATTTGTGATATTTTATTACATATTAAACAGGATAATCAAATGTTCATTGTTTTCTTTCCATAGTTACTTCATCTGCAAGAACATTTTAATCTTGTCATGAATTCTAATACATAACCATCTGACAGTCCATCAATCCATTATAATTTTAAAGGAGCACGATGGTCAAATCTTGAATTGTTGGCTATAAATAAGAAGTGTCAAGTTTAAGAAGGATGATGATATATGTATGTATATGAGAGTCATGGAGACATTCTCATAACACAGTACAGTGGTATGCAAGCTTGAACACAGACTGGCCACACCTAGGCAACCTCTGCTAACATACAGATGCTTGGACTTTAGCTCACATCTAATAAGTGAAAGTTTTCCATGCAAGGAATCCTTGAATTTATATTGTTCAAAATTTCTCCATGATTCTTCCACAGTATGTCCTACAGTATGACCTTGTTTATAATCCACAAGTATATTCCATTTTATTACACTTTATAAAGGAAATTATGCAAGATGAAAAAAAAGATTTTTACTATTTTGAAGAATATAGTAAACTGATGAAGCCTTTTGAGTGAACAAATAAAATGTAGCTCTTTTTGGAAAGCACAAAAATGCTTATTAACATTACAGCATGTCTAATTAATACTTCTTATTGAATGGTATAGCCTACAACTTAGGCCTTAATCGAATTCTGTTTAAATTATCCCATGCAACTGACATGCACCCATCTCGGAAACAAAGAAAGAATTAATTAGAGAATATAATCTTTGTTGGTTTTATAAGTAAATACAGCCCCTTTGAAAAGTGGTTTGGCCTTGTGTACCAAGAACCTTAAAAATGTTTATTATCTTCGCATCAATAATTTTTACTGCTAAAAAGATCCCCTAGGGAAATAATCAGAGAAGAGGGCAAACATATTTAAATAAGGCAACTTCATTTGTAATATCACAAAGTGTGAAGTAACCAAAATGTATAAGTGTGAGGGGATATTTTAACAAATGATCATGTGTAAACATGCTAACACTATGCAGCCATTACAGTTATATTTATGACATTTGGTAACAAAGGAGAAAAATGCTGCACAATCTAATACTGAAGCAGAAGCTTTAACACTCAAGGGATGCCTAAGGCTGCCAATTTTGCTAGACATAGAAAAGATGTCCAAAAGAGCGGCTGGATTTTGTTCATTTATGTAGGAGGGGGGGGCATACACTAGAGAGAAAATGCAAATAGGTTAAATAAAATGCAGCGGGAAGGGAGGAAGGAAAGGCATTAGGTGAATAGAGGATCCAGAGGCCACCGTGCACCCTCATTCTATCACACACACAGGCATCTGAAGGTCCAGGCTGGTGTTTCTCAGCCTTGGCTGCACACTGGAATCATATGAAAATCCTGATGCTCAGGCACCATCAGGCTTCCCTGATGGCTCAGCAGTAAAGAATCTGCCTGCAATGCAGGAGACTAGGGTTCGATCCCTGGGTTCGGAAGATCTGCTGGAGAAGGAAATGGCAACCCTCTTCAGTATTCTTGCCTGGGAAATTCCATGGACAGAGGAGCCTGGAGGGAAACAGTCCGTGGGTCACAAAAGAGTTGGACATGACTTAGTGACTAAACAGCAGCAGGCCCTATTAAGCCTATCAAATTGGAATTTCTAGGAGTTAGGACCCAGGTATCCATATGTTTTAAGCTAGGTGATTCTGATGTATAGCCAAGTTAAGAACCTGATTAAAGAGAGTTCACACGAAGGATTACCCTTGTGCATTGTGAGGAAAGGGAGTAATTAGGTTACAGCACCTCAGATCTCTTCTCCTTCCAACCTCTTAATCCCTCAATAGAGCTTTGATAAAGTCCCCTGAAACTTTCAGTGACAAACTGCTTAAACTAGCATGAACTTTGTGCTGGGATAGACAGGAAGGAGGTATCCTGTAGCTTCCCCCTTTAGAAGAGACCTCCTTTCCTTGAGAACCCGAGATTGGATGTTGACCCAGGCAGATCTTCTCTACAGTCCCCTCCCAAAAGACAGCTGGAGACACACCCTGGGGATTTAGCCAAGCTAAAGGTGACATAGCCACCTTCTCCTTTGCTTTAGTAGAAGAACTGAATAAGACAAATGACCCTGGTGTCAGCAGAAAGAGATATTGGGAAGATGCCTCAGCCACAAATACCAAGGGAAGGAAAGAAGGAAAGACAGAAGGAAGGAAGGAACTAAAAATGATTTTCAAACAAAGATTCATTGTTTTCCTAAATTAGGATCTGCAAACTGGCATCCCTAGGCCCCATCAAACCCAAAATTATGTTGTGTTAAGCACACGTTTACAAAAAACTTGAATCTGAACCTGTTAAAAGGGGTGTGCGATCTCCAGCTCATCTGTCAGTCCTTACTACTACATCGAGGCCACTTCATACACTCGTGTCACACGCCTGGCCTCAGCACACTGAGTGATCCATGACCACTAAACTCTGTTCTTTAGCAATTTAAATTCTGGATTTCTCTTCAAAGGTTGACACGGAACACTGATCAGTGTGACAGAGATTTCAGCCAAGAACCACCTTCTGTATCCTCTCCTTGAAGGATCATGAACACAAAGTTGGATCAACTTGTGAATTATTGGCCAATGTTATTCTGAGAAACAGCTTTCCATTTCTGCAGAAACTAACCCAAACTAATTAGAGGATTCACCAGGGAAAGAGCCTGTGGCTCCATCTGATACCATGCCATCAGAGCACCAGCTGCTGAATTCTTCTCTTTTGGCCTCAAGAGACTGAGCAGCAGATCATCAACAACCATACTGTGGGGCTAAGACAAGAGAGGAGCTGGCCAGTGTTCAGGTCCCCTGCAAGGGGAGCCATCATCCCCCACTTTTTCCTTTTGAGTAGAGGTCCACAGTGAAAAGGAATACACCTTCCATTAAGTGACATGAAAGTTTGTAACTGTTTCTTTCGTTTTTTGGAAAATCCATAGAAAGGAAATGTAAAACTTCACTTTCTTATTTGCCCTTCATTCAATAAATAGAATTCAAAATAGATATTGTTTACAATGTTATCTTCCTACCAATCCCAGAGCACTGATTCATATATAAGAAGAATTCAAATATTAGCTGAATGAACGAATGAAGGAACCCATCCTTGGCCAAGCCTATGTAGTCAAGTATCTATACCTCAGGGCAACATCTGATATGTTCTGTAGCTGCTACAAATAAAATCTGCTACAAACAAAATCTGCTGGGTGTTTAGAGAAGAAAGATTCCTTTTTATTAAAGGAGGTTAGGAAATATTTTTAGAAGAAATAATATCTGAGCTGTTCCTGAAAGGATAAGGAAGATGCACATTCCATCAAGAATAGAGAAGTTTGGAATATTTTGATGTAGGAGCAAGAGCGAAAGGAAATTGCTATGTCATTAAAGGGAGTCCATTTCAAGTGGGAACCAAAATTTCCTAAGTAAATGAAGGAAAATTTGATTGGAGATTTATCTCAAAAATGAAACAAAAACTTAAAAAATAAGTAATTTATATTTTATGCTCTGTCAATTATAATCACAGCAGTTTGCTAAGTGAATAGACAATGGATTGGGGCTTCCCAGGTGGCGCTAGTGGTAAAGAAGCCACCTGCCAATGCAGGAGACATAAGAGATACAGGTTTGATCCCTGGGTCAGGAAGATCCCCTGGAGGAGCACATAGCAACCCACTCCAGTATTCTTGCCTGGAGAATCCCCATGGACAGAGGAGCCTGGGGGGCTACAGTCCATAGGGTTGCAAAGAGTCAGACATGATTGAAGTGACTTAGCTGAGTCAATGTACACAAGCAGATAATGGATCAAGGCTGGGGTGTGCATGTGATACTTTTGATACAATTATATGATATCATGAGATGACTGACCTCTTTCACTTTATACTTGACTTTCACAGATTGGCTATGAAGAGATCATATACCTTACAGCTTTGATTCCCTTTTGAAAGCATCACTACAGAGACTTTGATACATTCTCAAGTAATAAGGATCCCTTGTAGCTGACTTTGGGATATAAGAAACACATTGAGAAGTTGTGGGTAATAAGGATGGCCAGGTTGACTGTGGCCTTGAACACTGAGACGATAAAGTGGGGCTTTATTTCCTTAACGGACAATAGGGAGCCAAAGAAGGCATTTGCACGTGAAAGCAAACAAAGCCATTCTTCAGGAAGATTTGCCCAGCAGTGCTAAAGAAGATGGGTTGCTGTGGAGGCTACAGGTGTGCCTACAGTCAGGAGACTGGTGTCATCCATCAACACTCATGTTTCCTGATAGAATGTTTGTCTATGGGGAAAGGCAAAGATTCCTCGTTTATCAACGCTTTCTGTCCTCCTTTGACTTCCACTGCAATCGATGGCGATGCATGCATTCATTTATCTTTGTAGGATGAGAGACATTTTTCAGAGCCATTTGCATGTTTTAAGCATCCCACACAGAGATGAATGTGGTTGGCAATTTGGAACATATTGTTTGGATTCAGCTCCAGAATCAGGCCTGAGGGAAGAAGGGTTAAGTAAGAAGGAAAACAGCTCCCTCTCATCCTTTACCACAACAATGAAAACACAAAATTAATGTTTCGTCTTGTGATATTTGCTTTAGAAGGTTAACTAAATGAAAAGACTAGATCTCTATTTTAGGCTAAAGACTCAAGTAAGTCCCTGAGATGAAGAAGAACCACATATAGAGCTGTTATTTTCTAAACCTCTTTCTAAAGCAATTTATTTAATACAACTGCATGTTATGCTTTTAGGGCCTTGAATGGACTGACATAAATGATGTCCTTTTTCCAGAATGTTACATGGAAATATTTTCAACTATGGTAGTTTTAAAACTGTGAATATATCCATTTCTCCCTTCATTCTTTCTTTCAAAGCTCCTCAGCCCTCAAATACACACACACACACACACACACACACACACACATCCACGAAAGCACACACCTACTGGCAAAACGCAGGATATATTCTCAGAACAAGATAAATGGTGGTTCAGTAGAAGGAAGTTAACACCTTCCAAATAAGAATTTCAGAAATTAAGCTCTTATTCTCTCAATTATAAGTTCTAAACATGGGTACTTAGCCACCTATGAACCAAGAAAGGGTCTATTTCCTTCAGCAAATATTAACAGTGACAGTGAAGGGAAAACAGGGTAATTTCCCCTCTTGAAACATCAGTGTTTCAAAGGATATTGCTAGCAGGTAGAAGGGCCTCACATCTTTTGGCCCATCTCACTTTCTAAACCTTTCTGGGCTAAGAGATTTTGAAACAGTTTTACAGCCTCCCTACTACAATCAATACTAAATCTTATGAAAACCAGAAAAATCCTAAAATTGAACATAAAGATGATTTTTTTGTTTTTAATCAGGTCCTCTACCCTAAATGCTTAGCAACCTTTTCCTAGCAGGATGATGAAGGCAGAAAGCACATTTCCTCTCCCCATATCAGGCAGGCAATAATGGTATTGAGAATCTAGTGCATGTTGGCAATGCTCTAGCCATGAACCAGGCAGAGGTGGCTGCTCTCAAAATATTAACTTTCCTGAGGGAGGAGAAGAAAAAAGAAATGAATGCAGTAAATTTCATAGCTGCTAAATGCTGTGAAAAGATAAAAGCAGGAGCTACTTCCTGCCAGGTCATCTGGGTAAACCTCCTTGAAAAGGTGACAGCTAAGTGGACTTAATTGGGACTTGAATTTCTGTTTTGGAGTCAAAGTCAGGTTGAGTACATTGATCTAGGGTTTTTGTTTTCCCAAGATGAAATCCTCATTTCAAAAACCAGTATTTAAATTCTGTAACCTCACGTCAGAAGATCCAGGCTTCCCAGGTGGCTCAGATGGTAAAGAATCTTACTGCAAAAATGGGAGACCCAGGTTTGATCCCTGGGCTAGGAGGATCCCGTGGAGAAGGGAATGGCCCCTCACTCCAGTATTCTTGCCTGGAGAATTTCATGGACAGAGGGGCCTGGAGGGCTACAGTCCAAGGGGTTGCAAAGAGTTGGACACAACTGAGTAACACACACACAAAGGTCCATCCTTTCCACCTTCATGACATGGAGCAAACAGGGAGCTTGTGCTTTCACAGACCTCTTTGTAGGGTAAGAAACTCTCTTACCAGTTTTTACAGCAAAGGTTAAATAAACGAACAATGTTGTGGGATTTATTATTCCCATGTTATGGATGAGGAAATAGACTTCAGAAAGGTTAATGGCCAAAGCTTACATGCACAATAGGTAGAACAACGTTGGTAGCTTAGTATAGTGTTTCTTGAAGGTTCTAAAGGTTCTCTGTTATTTTCAGTTGCTCAGTTATGTCTGACTTTTTGCGAAACCATGGACTGCAGCACGCCAGGCTTCACTGTCCTTCACCATCTCCCAGAGCTTGCTCAAACTCATGTCCCTTGAGTTGGTGATGCCATTCAACCATCTCATCCTCTGTCATCCCTTTCTCCTCCCGCCTTCAATCTTTCCCAGCATCAGGGTCTTTTCTAATGAGTTGGCTCTTTGCATCAGGTGGCCAAAGTTTCAGAGATTCAGCTTCAGCATCAGTTCTTAAATGTTGATAATGTATTAGTTCTCTATTGCAGCATAACGAATTACCTCCAGTTTTAACAATTCAAAATAAACACTATCAGGGACTTCCCTGGGGGTCCAGTGGCTAAGATCTGCTCTCCCAATGCAGGGTCTGGGGTTTGATCCCTGGTCAGGGAACTAAATCCTACATGCTGCAATTAAAGAGTTCAAATGCAACAACTAAGACCTGGCACAGCCAAATAAATAAATAAAAATAAATATATTTTTAAAAAACCACTATCTTCCCTGTCTCTCTGAGGCAAGGCCTCTGACTTAGGGTCTCTCACAAAGCTGTGATCACAGTATCAGCAGGGCTGTAGTCACTTCAAGGCTTGACTTTGCTTCCACCACCACTTACATGGTTGGGACATCTCATGGGCGATTGGCCAGAGGTACCAGATCCTGCCATGTGAACCTCCGCACAGCACAGCTTGTTTCTTCCAGAGCCAGGACTCAGAGGGATGAGAGAGCTAGGATGGAAACTGGAGTCCAATCACGGACGTGATCTATTTGTTCACTTTTGCCACATTCTATTCATTAAATCTGAGTCCCTTAGTCTGATGCACGCCAAAGAGGAAGGGATTACACAAAAGGCGTGGTAACAGGGAGGGGTATTTGGGGGCTATTTTAGAAGCTGTCTACCCAAAAAAGTTATTTTCAAAGTAGTATATAGGTCAAAATATATTTTTCATTAGACAACTATTTAAAAATTCAATACTATGTTTAGCAGTACACAATTAAATTGAATGACTTATCAAACTAATGATTAGAGTTTAAGAAATAACTTTATTGTTAAAAAATGGAAAAAGAAAAAACATAAAATCAATAATCATTCTGACCTGAAATTGAAAGATTCAAACTCACAAGGGAAATTTGAAACCTGAAAATTATTTTTTTCATTATATTACATTTAACATCTTCAATTTAATTCCATCAAAATAAAATTATCCATCAAGTCATGTCAATTTGGATTGTATAGGTTGATTGTATTCGCTGCCTCTATTTATAAACTTCACAGCAACACTTCAGGTCAAGTTCTCAGACTGGCCTTGCTCTACAGCTGAGGGGGCATATGCACCAAGGTAGAGTGACTTGCTCAAGGTCAACATTAAAAGCTAGAGGTTAACAAGGGAAATCTGACACCAGAGCCAAACTCTCAACAGTTTTGGTGAGATCCTGACATCATAAGGAAAATAAACATTTTAGTTAACATAGGTTGCCAGCTCACTTGAGAAGGGACTGCGCCACCCGATATTTGTCGAGGCGCAATGGACCAGAAGTAGGTGCACTCCTTTCTGCTTCTACTGCCCTTTCGTCCAACAGAACCCACTTTGCTAGAGCTAAGAATTAAGGAAACATCTTATATCACACACGTATCCTACATCCAACCGTCCAACCATCCATCCATCCACCCATTTACACTTCCAACACTCCTGATTCATCTACACACCTACCCACTCATCCACCCACTCACCCATTCATTTTTCCAACACTCCTAGTTCATGTGCCTTAAATCTGTGTTTCTGAAACTGCAGCCATTAACACTGTGTTCTCAATATTTATGGTCATATCTACACACTAGTTTCTCTATTATAAGTAAGTGGCTCCTCTGACATTACTCTAACAGCTCTGAAACTGAGGGCTTTATATGCAAGTTTATTTTTCTTCAAATACACTTTAAAATAAATTCAGAGGAGTTAATTTTTTAAAAAGGGAGTAGGGAGTTTTACCTACCACAATTGCCTGACTTTGGGACTCAATTTGCCCCTGTCCTAAAGTGTTCAGAAAGAGCAGGGGGGAGTGGAGGTACCCTTTGTTTTTATTTCAGGACCTCCCCCACATAGGACAGAACAGGGGAAGTATGTGGATCCAAAGACCCAGCTAATCCTGAAGCTCCAGGGAGATAAATGGGGAGGGGGAAGGGGAAAGGATTCTCTCCCTCCCCCATCTACCTACCCTCCAGTCCTGTGCAACTGACTGGTTTGAAATGAGATTGTTTTCCTGAATACCTGTGGGACCATCCTTGAGTCAATATTTCATATTCATTAACTAATGAACAGCTGGACATGGGTAAGCGTTTCTGTGAAGCCCGCTTCCCAAGCTTGCTCAATCAATACCCTCCCTGGATGGTTCCCCTTCCAGCAGCGCATGTGGCTCCTTTCTAAATGTTCACTGCTAGGCGTGGACCTGATGCCCATGTTGGAGCCTCTCTGCAATATGTGTATTTGGGCTGTTGTGTGTATGAGAATAAAGGGAACATTCACGACTCAGATCTATGAAGATCTTTTTGAAGGCTTAGGAGAAGCTTCCCCCTGCCCCCTGTCCCCCTCTTTCTCTTGGCTGCCCTGTTCTGTCTCCTCACACCCTCTTCTCCATTTCTCCCCCCTTCCCCCTCCACCTTCTTTTTCTCCACGCCAGGATCCTATCTTTCCCTCTTCTCTTTATCTACATCTCTCCTTCCTCTTTGTTCTCAATCCGTTTAATTCCATGTAGTTAAAAAAAAAATAATAGGCCTGCTTATCAGATCTATCCTTATGAAGGAGACTATTTGGAACAGCCAGAAAAGGGGCTAGTTAAAATGATCCCTTAGTTACTGGAGTTGAGGGAAGGGAGTTTGAATGCCTACCTCAGAGTTGCAATACAATTTTTTTTTTTTTAATTAAAAAAAATTATTTTTGCTGCATAGAGAGGCACGTGGAACTTCCCCGACCAGGGATCAAACCCATGCCCCCTGTGCTGGAACATGGAGTCTTAACCACTGGACCACCAGGAATTCCTGCTGTATAATACTAAATATGTTCACAGACATATGTTTGGCATATAGAAAGTGCTCTATAGAAATTTTATTATTTCCTTATTCATACTCATTAAACAAAGATAACTCTCAGCACCCTTTTCCACTAAACCAGTGTGACACTTCGATTCGATTATTTGGAAATATACCATGTTTGACAGATACTAAGTTTTATTTTAGGCTTCGCCTTGTTTCTTAGAGATGACTTGGGCATTCCTGCTCTTTATCCCCAATCATGGAGATCTGTAGAATAATTTTAGCTGCAAAACAGACCCTGCTTTGCTTTCCTGTGTTTGAGAAAAGGCATTCATTGTAGTATTGTAAAGTGTGTTAGAGCGATGGTTTGCTGCTACTTAGATATTCTTAGGGTGCCCCCTTCTGCTCCTGACAGAAGTGCAGATAATTATATCTTAGTCTAGAAAGTCAGATGCAGTTATTCTGTATTAACAAGGAGAGGGAAGACAATATCCTTGGCATTCTAGAAGCAGAAGGAAATGTATACAGAGCACAGACTAATACATGGAAATATATTACCACTCTAATTCAAGTTGATTCCTGTTACTTAACCCTGAGTTCTACCTAATTCATGGATTTTTCATTGGGCGGCCTTGTGGATTATTAGTCTCTCCCACACCTGAGCCCTGATTCTAGTCTTGTTTTCTTCCTTTGATTTATTCTGGAAATTCCAGCAAAGAAGCTGATCTTTTTCAATAGTTTTTCTGCTGTTTCAAACAAGGGCATTTGTAGTGCCTAAGGCCTGGCAGGCATCTAGAAGCACAGGCCATTGTAAGAGGCTGGTTTCTCTTACTGGTACTTTTTCATATACGGAGACAGGGAGAAGTCTCAGGGAAAGAGAGTGCCCAGAAATCTGGGCAGCATCTGAGTTGAGTCAGCAACCTGCTGAAGCTAGGAAAAAACCCTGATATGGGGACCAGAAGTATCCAGCTGGGGCCTGGGGCATGGGGACTCAAAGGGGAAGAAGGAAAAAAATCAGGGTCTCAGGTGGGCAATTGTTGCCACTTTCACTGGTATTTACGGCTATAACTGAGGCTGAGAGCAGGTGATTTACAGCCTGGTCAGCCAGCAGTTAACTGCAATTCAGAAAGTCCTCACTTAAGCCACTTAGGTTGCTTCAAGAAGGGGCCTCGGCAATCCACAGCTATGTCTGAGCAGCTGTACTACATCATGGAATTTCGTTCCACTCAGATTTGTTTAAAATATTTGAGATATAATTTTGGTAGAGATAAATTTATCCTCTTTAGCACACTGTTCTATGAACTTTCATAACCACCACACATTCATGATATATAACATCTCCCTGAATTCTCATGCCCCTCTGTAGACAGATCATAACCCCACCCCTGGCCCCTGGCAATCACTGATCAGTTTTTTGCCTATTCCAGAAAATCAGATGCAGCCTGTTGACTCAAGCTTCCTTCACTTAGCATAATGCTTCTCAGAGTCATCCACATAGTGTGCTTTATTAATTTGTTCCTTTTTTCTTACTGTGTAGCAGTCCACAGAATGGCTATGCTACATTTCATTGATCTCTTCAGAGGCTGAAAAGTATTTGGTTGTTCTAGCGTTTGATGATTATAAATAAAGCTGTCATAAACATTTGTGTACAAAACCAACCCAGAGGCATTCTCATTTGAATCATAAATTCTATAATTTCACAGTACTCTAGGACTTCATAGTAGCCTCCTCAATATGTCAAATTATATATACACACACACAGGCACGCATGCTCAGTCACTTAGTCATGTCTGACTCTTTTTGACACTATGGACTGTGGCCCTCTGGGCTCCTCTGTCCACTGGATTTTCCAGGCAAGAATATGGGAGTGGGTTGCCATTTCCTATTCCTGAGGATCTTCCCAACCCAGGGACCGCACCTGCATCTCTTGCATCTCATGCATTGGCAGGCAGATTCTTTACCATTGCGCCACCTCGGAAGCCCTGTATACACACACACATAAACAAAAACATACACTTACTATTTAAATAACATGAATATATCCATATATGCCTGCTACTTAATATGTTAAATTATTAAAAGGTTTTCAGCTATTCACTCCTGGAACACCCAGTCCATGATTATCAAGAGCTATCCATTTGAGTTTTTGACCTCATTCATCGACTTTTTCCCCCAAATATTCTGTTCCCAACTGGTACTCACACAAAGCAAGTAATGTAGCAAGCACTCCCCTTCCTTTTCATCCCAAATCACACTGGTCTGGGCTGACTTGCTAAACCCCTGCACTGCTCTAGCCTGGGGCTGAGATGTTTCATCTCTGGTGTCATGATGATGAAGAACTTGCTGTCAATGCTTCCATGAAATAAAGAAAAACTGGCATCTTTCTTTAACTTTTACCCAGGAAACTACACATACATCTGCTGGATTTCTTTTTGAATACTTGCTGTTTAACACAGAGACCCAGATTTCCTATCTTTTTTAGATATCTAAAGAGAATGGGAAGTGCTGTTATTTCAGCTGTCATGCCAGCCAATTAGCTAGGACAAAGGCAAAAGCTTCCCCACTGGTAACATGATTAAGCTTCTTAGTTTTGTCCTAGAAGAAAAGCTGGCAATCGAGCTAAAATAAGCAGTTTCACAAAATTCACATCCCATGTGTGATGGCTGTAGAGTACGGACTTCAACTTACTGTCTGTTTCTTGATAGCCAGAAACAGTTCAGCTTTGTCCTTCCCTACTGACAGTCCCCATAGCACTTCCTGACTGCTTAATGGAGGAGGAACATTCACCAGAGAGAATGTTCTTTCGTATCTGTTCCCAAGCACTGGGTTCCTCTTATGCATTTTGGGGGACTGAATGGCTAAAGTCCTGATTACAAGTGAATCAGAATTGACCTTAAGTGTCTCAAGAAAAAGGAAAATAACATGAATAGCAATAATAACTGATAGCATTTATTGAACACAGGCTACTTGGCTGATGGTGGGCCGAGCACTAGGTATTCATTACAGTATTAATTACTCCCCAAAACAACTCCATACATTAAATACTATTATATTATCCCCTTTCTACCAATGAGAAAACTCAAACTCAGAGGTTAAATAGCTTGCTTAAGAATGGATACTTAGCATGTGGCAGAGCTGGGATTGGAACATACTTGTATTTGACTCCAAATGTATGCTGTTAACCACTACATTTCAATGCTCCTTGAGTCTGTCCAACATCCCCACAAATCTTATATCTATAGGTAATAGTGGAATAGATATGGCCTATATACTGGGCTGAAGGAGGCACAAGCTGGAATCAAGATTGCCGGGAGAAATGTCAATAACCTCAGATATGCAGATGGCACCACCCTTATGGCAGAAAGTGAAGAGGAACTAAAGAGCCTCTTGATGAAAGTGAAAGGGGAGAATGAAAAGTTGGCTTAAAGCTCAACATTCAGAAAACAAAGATCATGGCATCCAGTCCCATCACTTCATGGCAGACAGATGGAGAAACAGTGGAAACAGTGGCTGACTTCATTTTTCTGAGCTCCAAAATCACTGTACATGGTGACTGCAGCCATGAAATTAAAAGACACTCCTTGGAAGGAAAGTTATGACCAACCTAGATAGCATATTAAAAAGCAGAGACATTACTTTGTCAACAAATGTCCATCTAGTCAAGGCTATGGTTTTTCCAGTAGTCATGTATGGATGTGACAGTTGGACTGTAAAGAAAGCTGAGTGCTGAAGAATTGATGCTTTTGAACTGTGGTTTGGAGAAGACTCTTGAGAGTCCCTTGGACTGCAAGGAGATCCAACCAGTCAATCCTAAAGGAGATCAGTCCTGGGTGTTCATTGGAAGGACTGATGTTGAAGCTGAAACTCCAATACTTTGGCCACCTCATGCGAAGAGCTGACTCACTTGAAAAGACCCTGATGCTGGGAAAGACTGAGGGCAGGAGGAGAAGGGGACGACAGAAGATGAGATGATTGGACAGCATCATCGACTTGATGGACATGGGTTTGGGTGGACTCCAGGAGATGGTGATGGACAGGGTGGCCTGGCATGCTGCGGTTCATGGGGTCGCAAAGAGTTGGACACGACTGAGTGATTGAACTGAACTGAACTGAATGTTCAAAATTGGGCTGAACTGAACTGAACTGATATACTGGACTGAGTATTTTTATTTTCTTAAATTCTTATTCATGAACACAGGTAGTCCCCACTATGCCATTCTGTGGAGTCCACTTGCTGTCTGTTCTGTACTTTTTCCCCAATGCATTCTTTTAATGATATTGTCTTTAAGTCTAGATATTACAGACTCAGGATGACAAATGCCTTTAGGTTAAACTTTCACAAAGAACTTTCTTTTAGATAGTTTTAGACAGCTGGCATTTAATGTCTGAAGTTACATGGAGTTGAATTCTGAGGTTCCAAGGAGCCAGAGATGAGAAGGGGACGTACACATGCTGAGAGCTTTGATGTGCCAGGAACTAAATACAAATGTTGTCAAGCCTCAGTTCCTTTCCCAACAGTATTTTCAGTCAATATTATCACTCTTATTTTACTGGTGGGGAAACTGAAGCTCAGAATAAAGAATAAATTCACCCAAGGTCCCTCAGCAAATATGTAGTGGGTCCATGACTTAGACTCTTGCTTCTTTTTAATTTTTCCTTCTTGACCTACATTGGGCTTCTGCCTGAATTAGAAAAAGAATGCTGACTGTAACTTCCTCAAGGTGTTTATTGCCAGAGGAGTGGCAGCATTTTGTAGGCAGCTTTCCAAGCATTTTGAAAGATTTATCTGCTTTCTGAGATGAGAAAACATTAGGATCTAGATGTGCTTTTAAGATTGGTCCAAATAGGATGGAAAAACATGCTGTCTAAACAGAAGAAGCAAAATGGGCCAGTAGAAGGCAGATGGGCTTGAGTAAATTGAGATGTGTCCAGGCGGCATCTCTCCTATTTTATCATGACAAAATTTCATCTGGAAGTCTACATTTTGTGTGTGGATTAGGTTCTAAAACTAACTAGTAAAAGAGAAAATTGCAGGGAGCCCTAAATTATCCTTAAAAATTCCTGAGAAAGGAAAAATGGTTACTGAACAATCATCGTGGGTTCCCTTAGCTTGCTATGCTCCAGGATTAGAACAACTTGCTCTTCCTTGAGGGCAGTACAAGGCAGAGAAGCAGGTCTGTGTGAAGGGGCTGTGTTGCATGAACACTGCTTCTCTGAATGGCTGTAAGAAGTGCACACCTGGAGAGATGCCTGTGGGTGTCTCCCAGCTGAAACTCCTGCTCAGGCAGCACCACCTAGAGGGAGGCATCTTCCCTCCTGCTGTGCCCCATTACCTTGTTTGAAAGGCTGCGGTCTAGGTGCTGAGTCACAAATGCAGAACACGTATCTGTGTGGGGCAGCAATGACAGAATGAGTGGAAATTGACTTCCATAAAAGCAGTGATAAGGACTTTTAGCAGCCTGGATGGTAGAAAGAGTGTAGACAGCAGAACATGACTTTACTCTCTTAAGTGGGTGGTACTGATTAGAAGATACTTTCTATTTGCAACCAGAGATTGCAGAAGGGAAGGAGATGGAAGTAAAAAACCCCAAAGCAGGTATTTTCAAAGTCATTTTCTTAATATTTTCTTGTTTAAAGGAAAAAACTCCTTAACCAAGAACAGAAAACTTAATAAAAACGTCAAAGGGGTTATTTTGTGGTAATGAAGGAAACCATTTACATGGCACATGGGTAACGAATGAGAACATTAAACTTTATTGGGTGTTATTTTTAGAGTTTATTGCACTGATTAGCATTACTCAGAGAAGGTATGTGCTACAGAGACTCCTGAATTAGACTGTCTTTTTGGGGATCTTTATATTACTTATTAATGTTGGGATCAAATGCTGTGTCAGGAGTTTGTGTAAGCTTTTCTATAAGCCCCAGATGGCATATTTCAAGGGAAGGTGGGCTGAGAGTAAACACCACTGACCACCTCCTGGCTATGTTGTCCCTACAACTGTGTGGCTTTGGTGCTGTCTCTGGCTATCTGTGCCCTTGTGTGTGTGTGTGTGTGTGTGTGTGTGTGTGTGTGTGTTAGTTGTAATTCTCCAGGTAAGAATACTGGAGTGGGTAGTCATTCCCTTTTCCAGGGGATCTTCCCAACCCAGGGATCAAACCCAGATCTCCTGCTTTGCAGGCAGATTGTTTACCACTGCGCCAACTGGGAAGCCCAATGCCTTAGTTTATTTCTGAGCAAAATGAGCATTTTGTACCAAATGACTCCTTGAATCCTTACCAGGTACAGTGTTATTTGCCTTTGTAACGAAGGCCAACATTTTGAAGTTTGGAGCTACCCATTTCAAATTGCACCTGAACCCATTTGAAAAAGTATCAGAATTCCTTTGGTTCAGACATTTTTTTCCCACCCTCTGCTTGTAAAATTGCTTGAGGGCAGATTTCTCAAGGGAAGCTCAGATGGGAGAAAACAAAGGAAAGGAGATTTGAGCTTCACAGGTTGTCTGCAGCTATTCCCCAGCAGGCTACGTTCTCAGGGAAGAGAGTAACAGCAGAGCAAGCTTTTAACTTAGAATTGGGTAGAATTTCCTGGTTTCAAAAGTGGGTTGAGAGCATGAAAATATTTTTTTTTAAATCTCTCTGCATGTCCAAAAGTGCATGTATTAGGCTCGTAACAGGTAGTCTCACATATTCCTGGTGTTCGTTTGACCTAGGGGTACTGCATGATCAAACATATTTGGGAATTCGGGTTCAACTCTTTCTTTACTGTAGAACTTTCCAGAGACTTCAACATGTTAATACCCATTATGACTCTGCAAGAGGAAACACAAAGAAGCTTAGTATTTCCAAATCTTCTTGGACCATGGAACACTTTTAAAATGTGTTCTCAGAACTAGTGTTCCATGGAACACCATTTGGAAACAGGGGTTTTAGGTGTCCAATATTATCGAGCACAGAAAGCATGATTCCTATAATCCGGCGTAGCTGAAGGAATACACTGATTTATCTGGGTAGCTGTTTTGAAAGGTCAGTGATTTGTAATGTTGTCTAACTAACTCTCACATATTTCCAATACATTTAATGAAAAAAAATTCAGGTGGCCATAAAAGCACACTGGTTCTCACACAGTACCCAGTCATTATCGCCTCACTGCTTCAAAACGCTTATTTAACTCAAAGAGAAAGACCTTTAATATTATCTTCCAGGCCCAGTGTGCTCTGGCTTGATCTGAACTCCAACTGGTTAAACACCAGTCTTATTTCACATGCTGGTTTTCTGGGGCTGGCCATAACAAACCACCACAAACTGAGAGGCTTAAACCAACATAAATCTATTCTCTCCCACTTCTGGAGGCTATAAGTCAAAGTCCTGGCAGGGCCACCACCCTCCCTCTAAGGCCTGTAGGGGAGGATCCTCCCTGCTTTTCCACCTTCTGGGTGTCCAGGTGTTCCTTGCCTCATGGTAGCTTATCTCTAATCTCTAGCTCTGTTTTGACATGGCCATTTCCTCTGTGTGTCTGTTTCCTCATCTGATAATGACAACAATTTCACTGGATTAACTAACAACAGTTAGTTGACCTGTTTGACAGTTTATCAGCTTGACCTGTTTAACAGTCCAGTTTGACCTGATCTCAGCCAGTGACATCTGCAGTCACCCTATTTTCAAATAAGGTCACATTTTAAAGGTATTAGGGGTTAGGACTTCAGTGTATCTTTTTTGCGGGGGGGGATACAATTCAACCCACAACATCTTTCTCTCTCCTCTGTTAGGAGTCTTCATCAACTTCTTGAATTATGTAGACATGTCCCCCACACCCCACATCCCGACACCTTTTCACAGGGTCATTTCTCCATTTCCTAGCCTCCCACAACACTGTCCATTTCATTCCCGTCGTTCTCTATCTGTGATGACTGTCTTCACATCATCTTTCTCACCTTCCTTCCTCATGGACAGGGGCCATGTCAATTTTGCATCCAGGTGTTTCCCTAGTATGAACACAGTTTCCGGCACAGCTTAGTGAAAACTGTGCCTTCATATGCTTACAGTAATGTATCTGGATAGACAAGTGAATCACTGAAATCAATGCAACCGGAGCTCCTCTGAACAAACATTCCAGAGAGAAGCCTCTTCTCTCTTTTCGTGTATCACCGTCTAAAATGAAAGAAACAGAACCGCCCTTGGTGTGGTTTCTTCTCATTCACAGTGGTGGAGGGTATGCCTCTGGAATTCTGGAGTTGCTGTTAAGCTCCAGTCCTTGTTACACTCGATTCTTACAAAACAGTGAAATAACTGTCACACTTCTGTCTCTTGAATGCATACTACTGTCTGTAGCCCCTTTGTGGAGCATTTGTATGTTCTTCCCTTGACAGATGCTTGAAAAGGGAAGATGTATCATATTCATTCAGTGGATCTCTGAGGAAAAGTGAGCGCTGTCTGATTGCAAAAGCGGGCTTTGTATTTACAGACTGTATGAGCAATAGCTCTGTTTCCTGCCTGGCAGGAGTACATAATGTACTATCTACCGCAGTCAGAAACTCATCTGAAATAAGATGCTGCACATCTTTCAGAAGAATTACTGGACAAATCAGACCACAAGCCCCAAAAGCATGTTAAATATGGTGGTGACAATCCACTGGAAAGTTTGGTTCAGGAATAAGGGTTTTATGGTTCTCCTGATGGTTGAGAAAGTTTATATCAAGGGAAGGATTTGCCAGAAACAAGCTTGAGTGGTTTTCTTCTGTCCTCCCTGCCACTGAAGACCCTTCTCTTAAATTCATAGCCCCTGTTCCATTTTTTTTTAACTCTAAATTCCTGTTTTTTTCAAACTGTGGCCCATATACAATTGATTCACCTAGTGAGAGCATGTATAAATCTTAATTCCACAAGTACATTAGTTTTCAGAAGACAAGAGATGGTTGTTTTAATTAGCCTCACATCTAGAGTGATACTCTTCTTTGAATAAAAACTGCATCCAAATAGATGTCATACCAGGATCTAATTATTGCAAAACTGGCATGGGGTTTAAATTACTTGGAAAACATTAAATGACTTATCTCCAGAGTTGGTGTGAGGAAAGATGTGGGTTTCTACATTTATATCATGAATTCCCTAATGCTGCTCTCAAATCCAGCAGAGAAGGGGTTACCATTTCTCACTCTGGGGCACATATGGTCTTCTTCATTAGTTAAAAGGGGTATCCTACCACATGTCATCTAGTTTGTCCTTCTAAAAACAAGGAGTTGCCTGGCATTTTTTAAAGTATCTTTTCAAAAAAATTCAATCTAAGTATTTGGGGAATGACTAGTACTGATTCTTCTAGATAAGACTAGCAAGTTATTTCTTAAACAATGTCCGGGGATGCTCTGCTGAAAAAGTATTCTGTACTCAAGTAATCCTGGGAAGTCCTATAAAGGCTATTTTCCTCTTGCAGGATTACAGTCCAGGTTGCTGCATGAGGTCAGGGACTATGTCTTTCATAGTCATTCTATACCCCTTGGATCAGTCTGAGATTGACAGACAGTAGTTTGGCAAGAAATATGGATTCAACAGAATAATAAAGCTCAGAAATAGTTAGCCTACTATTTCCCCCAAAAGTTTGACCAAAGAATTTTCTTTAAAGGGAACACTGCAATAGAGGAAGAGCAGAACTAATACCATGTTGAAACTGCCTCCCTCATTTTTTAGGGGATCTATTCTATTACTTGAGCCCTACATGTCAAGAGTTAAACATCAGAAAACAGTAGAGAAATGTTCCTTGTGCTCAAGGAGCTCTGAAGAAAGTTCCCATCCCATGGTCCCAAGTTTACCGTTGCTGTTGTTTAGTCGCTAAGCTGTGTCCAACTCTTTGTAACCCCATGGACAATAACCTGCCAGGATCCTCTGTCCATGAGATTATCCTGGCAAGAATACTGGAGTGAGTTGCCATTTCCTCCTCCAAGGGATGTTTCTAACCCAGGGATTGAACCCACATCTACCACATCTCCTGCAATGGCAGGTGGGTTCTTTACCACCGAGCCACCTGGGAAGCCCTAACTGAATACTTATTTATTTGCTTAATATCCCTCTTTTGTATAGACTAGAAGCTCCACAAGACATCGATGGTATTGATCTTGCTCAGATCAGATCAGTTGCTCAGTCGCGTCCAACTCTTTGCGACCCCATGAATCGCAGCACGCCAAGCCTCCCTGTCCATCACCAACTCCCAGAGTTCACTCAGACTCACGTCCATCGAGTCAGTGATGCCATCCAGCCATCTCATCCTCTGTCATCCCCTTCTCCTCTTGCCCCCAATCCCTCCCAGCATCAGAGTCTTTTCCAATGAGTCAACTCTTCGCATGAGATGGCCAAAGTACTGGAGTTTCAGCTTTAGCATCATTCCTTCCAAAAAAATCCCAGGGCTGATCTCCTTCAGAATGGACTGGTTGGATCTCCTTGCAGTCCAAAAACCTGTGCTTGATGTTTGTTAGACATTTGTTGGATTCATTCAGATTTTGCAATTAAATGGGGCTTAGAAAATTCCACAGAACTCATGGTAGCTAACAAATGTTTTTTTCCCCCTAACAGGACACTGTTTTTCCTGAGGGGGAAAAAAAAAAAAAAGTCAAACATCACTGGGGAAACCATTTTACTAATTAAAATAGAGTCAGTTCAGTTGCACCTGATTCACTAGCGAAAATTATTTTCTTTATACGTCTCTGGTCAGCATTGGTTGTTAAATACTGTAGTCACCCACACTACCTAACTATACACTGGGTGCTGAGAATAAAGCAAAGACTATTTTTAGTGATCACTTTCCTTCAGGAGCAAGTAATCTAGCTGAAAGCTAAGTCTTCATGGAAATTAAGACTGATCAGGGCCAAGAGAAATTTCATTCTGTCTAAGGGAAACAGATTGCTGATGAAAATCATCTTATACAAGTTCTCTCCTTTGAATTCCTTATTTTCTCTGTATCTCAGGATCAGTTTTGAAGGTTGCTCTAAATCATGTTTGCTGCGACTAAAGTAGATTGATTGGTCTGGGTTCCTACAAACCTTACTTATTTTCCTCCCTCTTTTCCTTCCTTCTTAGTCATTTTCACAATCACCATTGCTGCCCTTTTAATCAGCTGTTCAGAAGACTGAACAACATGAGGTGGCTGAATAATGATGGAGAGAGGAAGGTGAAACCACTTAGGCTTTTGTTAAAAAGCCATCTGTCTTGATTTTCTGTAAGTTGTTTATTATTCCTTTCCCGTTTTCCCCCTCTTCCTTTTATTTCTTTTTAACCTTTGTTTCTTTCCATTTTTCTGTATGTGCTTCCTTCGAATTTTCTTAGTAAATATCTGAAACGTATTTTAGCTGGTGCCTCTACCCAACAATATACTGTTTTGTGGATTTTCAAGTGTTTATATGCCCAACAAATGATCCCAGCAAAAATTCACTGTTAAAGATGAATCATTAGCAAATTCATTAAACTAGAATTTTGTTTACATTTCATCTGACAAATCCCATGTAAGATTCTCTCTCTTCATCAGACTTTTTTTTTTAATAGAAAAATTTCTACCTAATACTGAAAGCTGTAATCAAGTCAATAGATCATCTGTTGTTGTTCACTTACCAAGTCATGTCTGACTCTTTGCGACCTCATGGACTACAGCTGGCCAGGCTCCCCTTTCCTTCAGTATCTCCCAGAGTTTGTTCAAATTCATGTCAATTGAGTTGGTGATGCTATCTAACCATCACATCCTCTGCCATCCCCTTCTCCTTTTGCCGTCAGTCTTTCCCAGCTTCAGGGTCTTTTCCAATGAGCAGGCTCTTTGCATCAGGTGGCCAAAGTACTGGAGCTTCAGCTGCAGCATCAGTCCTTTCAATGAATCTTCAGTGTTGATTTCCTTTAGGATTGACTGGTTTGATCTCCTTGCTAGCCAAGGGACTCTCAAGAGTCTTCTCTAGCACCACAGTTCAAAAGCATGAATTCTTCTGTATTCAGCCTTCTTTATGGTCCAACTCTCACATCAGTACATGACCACTGGAAAAACCATAGCTTTGACTAAGTGAAAAGTGAAAGTGAAAGTCGCTCAGTCATGTCCGACTCTTTAGGATCCCATGGAGTATATAGTCCATGGAATTCTCCAGGCCAAAATACTGGAGTGGGTAGTCTTTCCCTTCTCCAGAGGATCATCCCAACCCAGGGATCAAACTCAGGTCTTCCGCATTGCAGGCAGATTCTTTACCAGCTGAGCCAAAGGGAAGCCCAAGAATACTGGAGTGGGTAGCCTGTCCCTTCTCCAGCGGGTCTTTCTGACCCAGGAATTGAACCAGGGTTTCCTGTATTGCAGGCAGATTCTTTACCAACTGAGATATCAGGGAAGCCCTAGCTTTGATTAAATGGACCTTTATCAGCAAAGTCATGTCTCTGCTTTTTAATAAGTTGTCTAGGTTTTTCATAGTTTTTCTTCCAAGAAGCACGCATCTTTTAATTTCATGGCTACAGTCTCTGTCAGCAGTGATTTTGAAGACCAAGAAAATAAAATCTGTCACTTTTTCCCCATCTATTTGCCATGAAGAGAAGGGATCAGATGCCACGATATTGTTTTTTTTCAATGTTGAGTTTTAAGCCAGCTTTTTCACTCTCTCCTTTTACTCTCATCAAGATGCTCTTCAGTTCCTCTTCACTTTCTGCCATTAGAGTAGTATCATTTGCATATCTGAGACTGTTGATATTTCTCCCTGCCATCTTGATTCCAGGTTGTGATTTATCCAGCCTGGCGTTTTGCATGATGACAGGCTCAGGGAGGATGCATAGAAGTTAGATAAGCAGAACGACAATATACAGCCTTGTTGTACTCCTTTCCCGATTTTGAACCTGTCCCCTGTTCCATGTCTGGTTTTAACTGCTGCTTCTGAACCTGCATACAGGTTTCTCAGGAGACAGGTAAGGTAGTCTGGTATTCCCATCTTTTTAAGTATTTTCCACAGTTTATTGTGATCTACACAGTCAAATCACGCCAGTATTCTTGCCTGGAGAACCATGTACAGAGGAGCCTGGTGGGCTACAGTCCATGGGGATGCAAAGAGTCAGGCATGACTGAGCAACTGAACAACACAGTCAAAAGATTTAGCACAAGCAATGAGGCAGAAGCAAATGTTTTTTCTGGAATTCTCTTGCTTTCCCTATGATCCAACAAATGTTGGCAATTCGATCTCTGGTTCCTCTGCCTTTTTTAAACCCAGCTTGTACATCTGGAAGTTTTCAGTTCACATACAGCTAAACTCTAGCTTGAAGAATTTTGAGCATTATCTTGCTAGCATGTGAAATGAGCTCAAGTGTATGGTAGTTTGAGCATTCTTTGGCATTGCCCTTCTTTGGGACTGGAATCAGATTGATTACATTCTTTGCATTTGAAGATGGAAAAACTATAAATCACAGGAAATCTGTAGTCAGCAATAGATCATAGGAAAGTTGAGAAATTCAATGGAGAAAAAATGCTACCTCATATAAGAAAAACTATAATACCAGAAGGGAACCACCTGAGGGGAACTTTAGCCAGAGTTTGTTTTGTACTGGAAATACTCCCAGTTCTATAAATTCATATTTAGATTCTGGAGAATCCTCAAATCACCTAGTTTTGTAATTTTGTCTTTTTAAAGCAGTGGAACACATTTTTCAGAGACAGAATTAAGAGTAAGAAAACAGACTGGAGCTGCTTAGGCAAGGAGATGGGTACAGGACATCTGATATGCCCATTTTCCTTCCTCCATGTCCCCTTGGGAAATTATAAAGTTCAGCAGAACTCATTTAAAAAACTTCAACTTTATCCTACTTGTAGATGAACACCATACACAAAAATAAACTCAAAATGGATTAAAGATCTCAACGTAAGACCAGGAACTATAAAACTCCTAGAGGAGAACATAGGCAAAACACTCTCCGACATACATCACAGCAGGATCCTCTATGACCCACCTCCCAGAATATTGGAAATAAAAGCAAAAATAAACAAATGGGACCTAATTAAAATTAAAATCTTCTGCACAACAAAGGAAACTATAAGCAAGGTGAAAAGACAGCCTTCAGAATGGGAGAAAATAATACCAAATGAAGAAACTGACAAACAACTAATCTCAAAAATATACAAGCAACTCCTGCAGCTGAATTCCAGAAAAATAAATGACCCAATCAAAAAATGGGCCAAAGAACTAAACAGACATTTCTCCAAAGAAGACATACAGATGGCTAACAAACACATGAAAAGATGCACAACATCACTCATTATCAGAGAAATACAAATCAAAATCACAATGAGGTACCATTTCATGCCAGTCAGAATGGCTGCTATCCAAAAGTCTACAAACAATAAATGCTGGAGAGGGTGTGGAGAAAAGGGAACCTTTTTACACTGTTGGTGGGAATGCAAACTAGTACAGCCACTATGGAGAACAGTGTGGAGATTTCTTAAAAAACTGGAAATAGAACTGCCATATGACCCAGCAATCCCACTGCTGGGCATACACACCGAGGAAATCAGAATTGAAAGGGACATGTGTACCCCAATGTTCATCGCAGCACTGTTTATAATAGCCAGGACATGGAAGCAACCTAGATGTCCATCAGCAGATGAATGGATAAGAAAGCTGTGGTACATATACACAACAGAGTATTACTCAGCCATTAAAAAGAATACATTTGAATCAGTTCTAATGAGGTGGATGAAACTGGAGCCTATTATACAGAGTGAAGTAAGCCAGAAAGAAAAACACCAGTACAGTATGGTGCTGCAGCTGCTAAGTCACTTCAGTCGTGTCCGACTCTGTACAACCCCAGAGACAGCCTCCCACCAGTCTCCTCTGTCCCTGGGATACTCCAGGCAAGAACACTGGAGTGGGTTGCCATTTCCTTCTCCAATGCATGAAAGTGAAAAGTGAAAGTGAAGCCGCTTAGTCGTGTCTGACTCTTAGCAACCTCATGGACTGCAGCCTACCAGGCTCCTCCGTCCATGGGATTTTCCAGGCAAGAGTACTGGAATGGGGTCCCATTGCCTTCTCCACCAGTACAGTATACTAACGAATATATATGGGATTTAGAAAGATGGTAACAATAATCCTGTGTGCAAGACAGCAAAAGAGACACAGATATGTATAGAACAGTCTTTTGGACTCTGTGGGAGAGGGCAAGGGTGGGATGATTTGAGAGAATGGCATTGAAACATGTATAATATCATATGTGAAACGAATCACCAGTCCAGGTTCAATGCATGATACAGGATGCTCGGGGCTGATGCACTGGGTTGACCCAGAGGGATGGTTTGGGGAGGGAAGTGGAAGGGGGTTCAGGATAGGGAACGCATGTACACCCATGGCGGATTCATGTTGATGTATGGCAAAACCAATACAATATTGTAAAGTAATTAGCTTCCAATTAAAATAAATTTATAATTTAAAAAAAACTGACTTCTTGGAGTTTTTAATTGATTAATTCATTCTACAAATATTTATAGAGTATCTGGCAGTGCATTATTTGTTAGAATACAGACACCAATCCTGCTCTTATGAAACTTATAGTCTAGTAGGGGAGACATATGTCTAACAAGGAATACACTTACTTAAAATTCTGGCCTGTCCAGGAAACTGAAGTTTGGTCAATGTGTCCAGAGCACAGAGAAGGAAAGGGACAGCACAGAGTCTGCAGAGGTGGGAGGTCATCACATCATACTCGGCTTTATACGTCATGGAGAGAGTTTGGCTTTTGTTCTATTTGAAACAGAAAAGCTTCTGAAGGGTTTTAAGCAGCTACCCAGTGTAAAGTCTATTTTAATAGAACCATCTTGCTACTTGGTGTCAACAAGAGTGAATAAAATAAAGCTCTATCAGGACAGGTTTCATCTGGTTTGTTTACTATGATAATCAAAGTGCCTGGGTCAGTGCCTGGTGCATAAAAGGTGCTGCACAAACCTTTCTTGAATGAAAAAAGTGTCAGTAATTTGGAAGAAAGCCAGAGTGAAATTCAGAAAACCAGTTAGACAGATACTGCCAAAGTCAAGGTGAGAGGTTATAGAGCCTTAGATCAAGTTTACATTGAGAGAAAAGGAAAAAAGTCAACAAAATTAAGGACTTGTTTAGAGAGAGTAATATTATGTCTTCCTGGCGGACCTGCTGCTGTAGTTAAACAGGAAGAAAGAACCAAGGATAATTGAATCACCATGTGGCTAATAACTGATCGTTTGATTATTCGGTAATGGTCTCTCAGCTTGAAGGTCGCCGTTCTACATTCTGCCGTGTGGTTCTGGGGCTGAGACTGAACAAAGCACTTTTCTACTTTCCCAGGCTTTCCATCCAACTCTGCCAATAGCAAGTGTGACAGAAAGATGGAAGGGCAGGAAGAAAGAGAAGGGCCTGGGTCCTTCCTGTAGGTTTTCTGCTCCCATAAGTCATTGCAGCCTCCACCTTCTTGACCCCAGCAGAAGCTCTTCCTGCCCATGGCAGAGGCTAAGCCAGGTGGCAGCTTTTGAATACTCACAGAACCAGCCTCATCGCCCTCGCCTTGGAGTCACCACCACACCAGCTGGTACTCCCTTCTCTGGTGTCTGAGCTTTAACTCTAATTTAATGAACTCCTTATGGTAAAAAACTTCTTGTTTAATAGACATTGTGTGTCAAGCTTCTACCATTTTATAGAAAAACCTTTAAGCAAAATATTATTCCTAATAAAGGAAGTAACAAGGAACAGTTGTAAAGCATGGCCTTGGCTTTTCTAGATCAAAGAGCTCGACTCCTAATACAGTGTACTGCAAAGTCTTCAGATGATTCATGGCTCAGCCAAACCCGAAAGGAAGGTGATAAATGGCAGAATCCAAGAATAGAACAACATCATGAAAATTTAGAAAGATTGATCCAGAGGAAGGAAGAACTGATGTTATGCCTTGAGTTTGAGGAAAAAGGTCTATTTCAAATTTCAAAATGATTCTCTTCTCAAAAGCCTCCTCAACTTCTGTCTTGTGATTTTTAACTCAAGGGGTCAGGGGGCATCTACAGGTGGCTAATAAGAGACCAATCACATTTTTTTTATCTTGATGAGCAAAAGGCATTTCAAAATGAATACTGGAAAGTTTTTGTTGCATCTGTGTGGTCAAAACCCTGGGTAGGGCAGGCTAGCTTTAGGCATTGGTAATAACTCCCAAACCTCAGTGGTTAACACATAACAATGTATCTCTTGATGACACAAAATTTGCTGTAGATCAAGCACTTCCTCAGGCTGCTGTACCCATGTGATGACTTAGCAATCTTGTGTCTCCACTTTCTGAAACCTAGGCTCCACACAGAAAAGTAAGAGGCTCCGGACAAGCACAGGGAGGATTTACTGCTTGAGCCTGGAGAAGACACAGATCCTTTGAAAGTTAGACTCCCTAAGAAGATTCTTAGATGGTGATTAAAATGCAATAGGATTAACAAAATATGAAAAGTGAAAGTGAAAGTCACTCAGTCATGTCCAACTCTTTGTGACCCCATGGACTAAACAGTCCATGGAATTCTCCAGGCTAGAATACTGGAGTGGGTAGTGTTTCCCTTCTCCAGGGGATCTTCCCAACCCAGGGGTCGAACCCAGGTCTCCCGCATTGCAGGTGGATTCTTTACCAGCTGAGCCACAAGGGAAGCCCAAAATACTGAAGTGGGAAGCCTATCCCTTCTCCAGTGGATCTCCCCAACCCAGGAATTGAACCGGCGTCTCCTGCATTGCAGGTGGATTCTTTACCAACTGAGCTCCGAGGGAAGCCCCTAACAAAATATAAATGCTGCCAATAAAAACCCACACAGAGTTAGGGTCGAGTCTAAGAGGTGAATGCTGTCACTTAACAATCTTCCTAAAAGGTAGGAAAAGAGATTTTTCTGTTTGAAAGGGAAGATCTGGGATGCACAGCAGAGCACATCTGTACTGAATGGGATGAGTAGTAATATAAAAAATAAAATCAGAGAGACAGAATATTACATATTTTTTGCAACTTGGAACAAAAATCGGACAACAGTCACTTAACTGAATATATGTGTATTTTTATCACATTAAGAAGAGGTAGGTGGTCTAAGCTGGTATCACATTCCCTGCTACCAGGGCCTCAAGATACTTTTATCTTTTGCTTCTCTATATGGAGCATGTATCCTCATGGTCATGAAATAGTCACCCTCCCTGTGGGCATTCCATTCCTAATTAATGTAGGAAGAAAATGGGTAAGGGTGAAAGATGCATGCATGCTGAATTTGTCCTTTTCTTAAATGATGGGGGGAAAAAGCTTTCCCAGAAAGACCTCACCAGAAGTCTTCCCCTTATATTTCATTATCCATAAATTGGTTGTCTGGCTACTCCTAATTCACATGAGTCCAGGGAGTTGAGAGTTTGTGAAGAGCTCATGCTGTCACTGATAGCATCAGATTTCTGCTCATAAGAAAGAAGAGCCCATTGATAACAGCACTGGATAGCCAACCAGCATTGTATGTCACGGGCAGGGAGACACCAGATCACGGAGGACCTTGGCATCCACAGAAAGGAGTTTAGATTTTACTCTGAATGCAAAGGGTAACCACGGATGGATTTGAAGAACAGTGCACGATTTAGTTTACACAGGCAGTTAGAGAGAAAGAGAGGGAGAGGGGAGGCTATCTAGAAGGCCTAAGGTCTGAGGTCACAAGGAACATTAGATGGCTCAGGTGAGTGGCTCAGCAGTGCACATGGGGTTTATGATGAGTCTCTGAACTTGAACACATGACTGGCACCTTGGGCAGATAAACTCATTCTGCTTAGAATCTTCCTCCTGTGGGGAGAGAAAGGATCCTAATAGGTAAACAGGGTGTCAATTTGATCAGTCCCTTTAACAGAAACCTGAGCTGGAAGCTGGAAGCTAGCCTAAGTCATCATGCCCCACTTTCCTCCGGGCAGATAAGGAATCATTATTTTTATTTTACAGATGAGAGAGTTGAAGCTGTGAACGACCATTGTTGTTCTTGTTTAATTCCTTAAGTCGTCGTGTCTGACACTTTTGCGACCCCATGGACGATAGCTTCTGTGAGCGACGGAAATGAACTGGACCATAGCCAACCAAGTTCCTCTGTCCATGAGATTTCCCAGGCAAGAATACTGGAGTGAGTTGGCATTTCTTTCTCCAGGGGAATCTTCTCAACCCAAAGGTCAACCCACATCTCCTGTATTGGCAGCTGGAATTCTTTACCACTAAGCCACCAACAGAAGCCCAAGAGTGGCCATACCACCTCTTTAACTTATGATTAAAGGCAATTCCAATGGTGGGGGCGGTATGTGAGTTCAGTCCCTGGTCGGGGAACTAAGATCCCACATGCTACAGGGCACTTGAGCCCGTTCCACTAGAGAGAAGCCTGTGAGCCGCAACGAAGGTCTCCTCTGCCACAACTAAGACTCGATGCAGCCGAATATTTTTTAAAAAACCAATTACTTGAGTTTGTTTCTGAATCTGAGGTTTGTGACACTTTGCTAGGTATCACATTTGTTCCCTCCCTCTACTTTTCTCCTTATTTCCTTTCTCCTTTATTTTCTCCTCAGTTTACTACACTCTGAAGATTTTCAGATTTCCCATTCAGTACCTTTTTATGGATTAAACTCTAACTGAAAATACTTATAAACAGCAAAGAGGAGAGAACTCCCTGGTAACCTTGTAAATATAGAAGAAATAAAAAAAGTTCCTGTAAGTTTTTCCAGTTGAAAATAAACAAACGTAGGCCATCTGGCACCACCAAGTGGCGATTCGTGGAATTGCATGGGTAAAAGTAAAACATTTTTTGCTTCCTGCCCACCTGAGCCCTGCTGCGTGTGTTAGTTGTTCGGTCTGTCTGACTCTTTGCGACTTCATGGACTGTAGTCCACCAGGCTCCACTGCCCATGGAATTGTCCAGGAAAGAATACTGGACTGGGTAGCCATTCCCTTCTCCAGTGGATCTTCCCGACCCAGGGACGAAACACTGGTCTCCTGCACTGCAGACAGACTACTGTCTGAGCCACCAGGGAAGCCCAAGACCCTGCTAGGATACCAGACAATAGCTTGATTGCATACATCTTGGAGTGATGATACTTCATAAGCCTCCCTGAACTGTGGGATTCTCTCATGTAGATTTGGAGGAGAGGAAATAGTCTTTATAAGATGGGGGAAAGGATCATTGCTTTACATTTTTTCTTTGACTTGAAATATTCTTATTTCCATACATGCTGAATCCCAGAGAGCTTCTTTGATTTATCAAAGGTCCCATATCTGGTAAGCAGGAACATTAGGATTTGATCACTCCTTCCTGGCTCTTCATCCTGTGTTCTAATAACTAAGGTACCATAAATGATTGTTAAACATAGACAACATTGGCCAGAAGGAATCATGCACTTTGAATCATAAAATCAGTCCTGACAATAGGTTAGGGATAAAGATTGGGACTTCTCTGATTCCTGTATCATTCACTGGCATTCTTTAGTAATTAGTAACCTCTACATGATAGGAACTCTTCAAAATGTATTTTGAATAAATGCATGAATGAGTCTCCTTTCTTTTCCATCCATTGTAGCTGGAATGGAAGCAAACCATGTTCCGCTATTCTGCAGATGATCATGTCCCCAGAATATTATTAACTCTGTTTCCACTGGGCTTGTCTCACAGGTGTTTCCTTGACATAGGAGAACAACTGTGGAAATACCATGATTACAATGTTTGATTCAAGCAATCAGTCAAAAGCTTTCAATATCAGTCCAGCCCCTCAAACTGCCAGGTTGTTGGATGATGTCAATTGATGTTGCAGAAAAAATAAGTCTGAACAGTTCTGTAAGTATGGGGATGGCTGTCAGAATCCTGTCATTATCTCAGTATCTTAACTTTTGAGAAAGCCTTTTCAATAACTGGCAGGAGATTCAGTAATGGGACCTTAGCCGTAAAAATTTAATAGTCTCAATTCTGGCCTAATCCTAACATGGCCCACCAATGAGTCTTATATGATTGCATCGTCTTTTCTTTTAACCTCAGAGCCTTAATCTTTCTTCAAAGAAAATTCTGCTGACTTATCTTTCTCCTATGCTTATGTGTCTGTTTAGAGTTCTCCACTTTCATTGTATCAAACAACAGGGTAGCATAGTAGAAATAGGTGACATTTAGAACCAGAGAGTTCTGGATCTGAATCCTGGTATTGGGACCTTATGGATTTGTAGCTTTGGGCAAAAACCTCAACCTATCTGACTTCAACAAAAAATTCAGTTCAGTTCAGTTTAGTCGCTGAATCATATCCGACTCTTTGTGACCCCATGAACTGCAGCACACCAGGCTACCCTGTCCATCACCAACTCCCGGAGTCTGCTCAAACTCATGTCCACGAATCAGTGATGCCATCCAACCATCTCATTCTCTGTCAACCCCTTCTCCTCCTGCCTTCAATCTTTCCCAGCATCAGGGTCTTTTCAAATGAGTTCTTTACATCAAATGGCCAAAGTATTGGAACTTCAGCTTTAGCATCAGTCCTTCCAATGAATATTTAGGACTGATTTCCTTTAGGATTGACTTCCTTGCAGTTCAAGGGACTCTCAAGAGTCTTCTCCAACACCACAGTTCAAAAGCATCAATTCTTTTGTGTTCAGCTTTCTTTATAGTCCAACTCTCGCATCTATACATGACTACTGGAAAAACCATCGCTTTGACTAGATGGACCTTTGTCAGCAAAGTAATGTAAAACAAATTAGTGGTATTCATACACTGAAAGTAAAAACAACAAATTAGGAGTATTCATACACTGAAAGATTAAAGATGCATAATGTATCAAGCACAACATCTGATGTATACATACACACATACATTACATACCAAATACACAGGTGCAATTTAATCATTATTACCACTGTTATCATTAAGGTAATTTCCATCAAAAAGAGTTATCTACAAATCTACTTTTTTGAAATTGGCCTGGGTGCATAAGGTCATTAGAGTAAGTATGTCTCTTTTGTGTGCAGATATTTTAGGTCAGGTAAAAGATCAAGAGAGGGTATTTTCCCCTCAGTACTATCATGTAACAGGGGAACTAATTAGCTTCTATTTGTGATCTCTTGGGTCATCTTTCCGTGTTGTGCACAGTTGTAATTCTTCCACAGTGTGGAAGTTTAAACTATATTAACAGGGAAAATCTGCATGGATGTGTGATGATATAAAAAATATCAACTGTACTTGTAGTATCTGTCTGTTGGAGAATGTACATTTAGTTCAAGTATGTATGCATTCAGTAGCACTTTCATTGAATTAGTTCAAGTTAATTAAACTCATGATTAATCATGACAGCATTTTTATGTTTTTGTAAACCAGTCATATGCTTACCATTAGGAATGTATTGACTCAGTCTAAGTCAGTGCTGAGTACATGAGTTCTCAGATCCTTCATGGCAATACCAAGGTCTTTTATGTGTCCACAGTCCCTGGAAAGGCCTCTCCGATTTGGTCTAAACCTCACATTTTACAGTCAAAGCTACTCTGAATTAGAGGTGTGAAATGGCTTACCCCTGGTCATATGGTTGGTCCATATCAAAACCAGAATTTGGGCCACATATCTAAAGCCTTTATGATACACTGATTCTGCCATACTAAAGTTTCTCAACTTCGATCTCTCTTACAAACACCTTCAAAATTCTCCCCATATTTATCACTATTAATATTATTCACTTAATATTTTTGTTCTAATCAAATTTAAGATTGCTCACTCCTTAAAACCCAGACTTGTCCTAAGAAATATCCACTGGCTTTAAAACTGCCAGATTCCATCCCCCCCCCCACTCCAAAGACTCATTTAATATGTAAATATCAACATTTCTTTGTAAAAATGAGTTCATGTACCATCTTGCATCATCTCAGAAGCCACCTGTGGTACACTGACTACCCAGTACATAACTAGCCCAAATACATCACTGCCTCCTTGGAGTAGAAATTTCTGTTTCTCTTTCTTTTTAGTACTTTTTTCCCTCTTGCACATTTCAGTGAGCACTCTGGATAATTTTGTAAAGACAGAGCTTTAAACTCTTATGAATTGAGGCATATGCCTTCATGCCCCAGAAACGTAATCTAAGATATATCTGAAATAACACCTGTCTCTAATGTGAATACGCACATGTCTAGGTTCTGCTCCTTCTAACATATTTGCTATTTATTCTTCCTGTTTTGAGAGATTCTGAAGGAAGGATTCCAGTCTGCTACAGTAAATAGAGCATGAAAATCCAGTCTGGCTTGAATTTTATCCTAGACATTAACCCTATCTCAGCTTTTGCAGGCTATTCCTACTGGTTGTGAAAGAAAGAAAGAGTTAGTTGTTCTGTTGTGTTCAACTCTTTGCGATATCATGGACTATAGCCCGCCAGGCTCCTCTGTCCATGGAATTCTCCAGTCAAGAATACTAGAGTGGGTTGCCATTTCCTTCTCCAGGGGATCTTCCCAACCCAGGGACGGAACCGGGTCTCCTGCATTGCAGGCACATTCTTTACCTTCTGAGCCACCAGAGAAGGTGTGGCCAATAATTAACCTTTATTTCCCCTGCTAAGAACACCTTGCTGCTGCTGCTGCTAAGTCGCTTTAGTCGTATCCGACTCTGTGCGACCCCATAGACGGTAGCCCACCAGGCTCCCCCGTCCCTGGGATTCTCCAGGCAAGAACACTGGAGTGGGTTGCCATTTCCTTCTCCAATGCATGAAAGTGAGAAGTGAAAGTGAAGTCGCTCAGTCGTGTCTGACTCTTAGCGACCCCCATGGACTGCATGCAGCCTACCAGGCTCCTCCATCCATGGGATTTTCCAGGCAAGAGTACTGGAGTGGGTTGCCATTTCCTTCTCCAAAGAACACCTTAACCTACCCTTTATTTCCCCTACTAGGAACACCTTAACCTTAACGAGAGGATACATACATATCATGTTTCAACCTTAAATGGGGTTCTAAACATAAGCATTCACTGGATACATTTCTCTCTGTATTGCCATCCCAAGGGCTGTATATATATTCAGCATGGGAGAGCAGATTGGTGATGTGCAGGCACTTGTACTCTGACTGTCTGGATTTAGGTAAAGACTCATCTACTTCTATGCTATGCTATGCTAAGTCACTTCAGTCGTGTCCGACTCTGTGCGACCCCATAGACAGCAGCCCACCAGGCTCCCCCGTCCCTGGGATTCTCCAGGCAAGAACACTGGAGTGGGCTGCCATTTCCTTCTCCAATGCATGAAAGTGAAAAGTGAAAGGGAAGTCACTCAGCCGTGTCCGACTCTTCGCGACCCCATGGACTGCAGCCCCCCCAGGCTCCTCCGTCCATGGGACTTTTCAGGCAAGAGTACTGGAGTGGATTGCCATTGCTTTCTCCGGAATTATAGCTAAAGGAACTAAAACTTGATAATGCAGTATTCCCTTCTCCATCCTCAGCATTCCCAAAATTAAACTTTTTATAAGATGGTTTATAGAAAATGATGTTGAATTGATGGTCAGTTCACCTGGTTCGAGTCCTAACTCTACTACAACTATAGAGGCCTTGATCTAGTTTCTTTGGGGGGCTTATGTCCCTCATCTGTAAAACAGAAAGTATTATCACTAACATCCTATAATTGCATCACTCAGAATGACAACAAGGTAGCAATTTAGGGAATATTTTAATCTGAGCAAGTCATTTGATTACACTAGGGGAAAAAAAAAGAAGGCAAAACAGTTTCCCAAAGAAAACTTTTTCTCTTAACATTTCCATGTAGAAAAAAAAAAAAAATCCACATTAAAAAATGTTTTAAACTCTGATTCTCAAAAAAAAAAAAAAAAAAAAAAGACTGACATATATACACTACCAAGTGTAAGACAGACAGCTTCTGGGAAGCTGCTATATAATGCAAGGAGCTCAGCTCCACTTTGTGATGACCTAGAGGGGTGGGATGGGGATGAGGACAAGAGGGAGATTGATGACGGAAGGGAGATATATATATATATATATGTGTGTGTGTGTGTGTGTGTATACTTATGGCTGATTTGCATTGTTGTATGGCAGAAACCAACACAAGACTGTAAAGCAATTATCCTCCAATTAAAAATAAAAAAAAATCACACAATTTAAACAAGTTTTGTTCAAAACTCAAAATTTTGATTTACTACCCTCTAGTGGAGACTAAGAGCCAATGTTGTTCATTCCATTTGAAAGTACATCCATATCTTTGTGCATAGGACAGGAGTAAGGGAAGCTTTGTTAACGCTGTAATCATACACAGCCCACTTCAAAGTATAATCCAAAGACCTGGGTCTTCAGAATTAACCCAGCTTCCCAGAATCCACTCAAGAGCAACTTAACCAAACTCTTTGAGGCTGGGGTCCAGGGGTCGGCATGATTAACAGAGAACTCAGTTGATTCCTAAACTCACAGGAACTTGAAAACCGATGTTCTAGCTTCCTGAGAGGCATGGAATAGATGCGGGCATTATCATGAATCTAGTATATAGGTGGGAAGTGAATCTCTAAACCTTGAGGAGAGATTCAAATTAAAATTCTCTTTTCTTCCTCTCAAATAAGATGAAAATAAGTATCATCAGTTCCCTGTCAACTCCAAGGTAAGGATCATGTTCTTTTGCCCCTCACACAAGGCCTTACATGGTCCAGACCCTACATCCTCAGCCATGAAGACCCTGGTGATTCTGTTGCTCTTTGCCTCTGCCCCCATATTAATACTACTGCCACCATTAAATTCCACCTAGAACTCTTTTAAATCCTAAATAGAGTCTAGGAAATTGATTCTGAATTTTTAAACATGCTATTCATTCTACATGAAACATACCTTCCTCCAACTTAAATTTGATTGGAAATATCATACCATTTTTCGTTATCATCAATGAAACTGAAAAGGACAGTGCTACACGAAATTGAGATCAATGGCAGGAGCATCAAGAAGTTGTTCTGTGAACTTCATTTATTCTATCCCTTCTCCATATGCCATTTTTTTCCAAGCGTTTGCTGTGTAGGTCTGTCCACAATATTGTTGGCTAATGGCAGTGATTATTCCACTTCCCAAACATAAGGCTGACCTCAAGCCCCTTCTTTTTTACCTAAGTTCAGAAATATTTGGGAACTAAAGATCAAAATGTCAACTTTATTTCTGACAAAAGCTTGGTTGGAGACAGTAGCGAGATCTCTGGATACCACTGGAGGGAAGATTTAGGACTACAGAACCAAGAACTTCTGCCTTGCATGTTACAGGGTCAAAACAACAGAAGATGGAAGAAAAGAATTCATATTCTGATGTAGCAGTCTTTTAGTAGCTTCAGTTCAGTTCAGTTCAGTCACTCAGTCGTGTCTGACTCTTTGCAACCCCATGAATTGCAGCACGCCAGGCCTCCCTGTCCATCACCAACTCCCGGAGTTCACTCAGACTCATGTCCATCGAGTCAGTGATGCCATCCAGCCATCTCATCCTCTGTCATCCCCTTCTCCTCCTGCCCCCAATCCCTCCCAGCATCAGAGTCTTTTCCAATGAGTCAACTCTTCGCATGAGGTAGCCAAAGCATAGGAGTTTCAGCTTCAGCGTCATTCCTTCCAAAGAAATCCCAGGGCTGATCTCCTTCAGAATGGACTGGTTGGATCTCCTTGCAGTCCAAGGGACTCTCAAGAGTCTTCTCCAACACCACAGTTCAAAAGCATCAATTCTTCGGCACTCAGCTTTCTTCACAGTCCAACTCTCACATCCATACATGACCACAGGAAAAACCATAGCCTTGACTAGATGGACCTTTGTTGGCAAAGTAATGTATCTGCTTTTCAATATGCTATCTAGGTTGGTCATAACTTTCCTTCCAAGGAGTAAGTGTCTTTTAATTTCATGGCTGCAGTCACCATCTGCAGTGATTAGTAGCTTGGCTTGCCCCAATTTATAAAATGAACAAAAGCTGTCTCTAAGAAGGGTCTGCTCTATAGAAAGTCTGGAGCTGCCCCTCTGTGGAACTGTTAAATAAGAAAAGTCGATCTTCTAAGCTCTGAAATGTATTTTTCAATATCTATGCAAATGGTGACTTGCCTATAGTCAGAGTTCCTGTTAACAGAGTGCATTATGTTCTGCTCTGGGTCAGTTGGTCTGTGCTGATGGCTTGTTTCTCATAAAATATGCTGTTTTTACAGGAGAGAGTAAAATACGGTAGTTAAAATTTCAATTATTAATAGGATAATAAAAAGCTATTTCGTTTTTTAACAAAGTTTTTATTGATGTAATTGTAGGTTAACATGTACTTGTAACAAATAACATAGAGCAATCCTTAATTCAATTTGCCTTACTGTTTTTCCGGTTTAGTTTCTCTCTCATGCAGATTGGGTGAGTCCTACTGCGTCCTCAAGTTCACCACTTTTATCCTGTGTCATCTCTTCTCTTGAGCCCATCCAGTGAATGATTCATTGGTGCTGTTGTATCCTCGAGTTCTATCATCTCCATTTTAAAAATAATTTTATTTCCCTGCTGAAACTTTCTATTTTTCCATTTATTACAAGAGAATTTATAATTGATTGCTAAATCATTTTTATAATGACTGCTCTAAAATTCTGGTCAGATAATTCCAATTCTGAATTATTTCCATGGATGTTGCCATCTGTTGGTTGTCTTCTCTCACTCAAGTTGTGATTTTCCTGGTTCTTGGGACAATGGAAACAGTGAGAGACTTTATTTTGGGGGGCTCCAAAATCACTGCAGATGGTGACTGCAGCCATGAAATTAAAAGATGCATGCTCCTTGGAAGAAAAGTTATGACCAACCTAGACAGCATACTAAAAAGCAGAGACATTACTTCACCAACAAAGGTCTGTCTAGTCAAAGCTATGGTTTTTCCAGTAGTCATGTATGGATATGAGAGTTGGACTATAAAGAAAGCTGTGTGCCAAAGAATTGATGCTTTTGAACTGTGGTGTTGGAGAAGACTCTTGAGAGTCCCTTGGACTGCAAGGAGATCCAACCAGTCCATCCTAAGGGAAACAGTCCTGAATATTCACTGGAAGGACTGATGCTGAAGCTGAAACTTCAATACTTTAGCCACCTGATGCGAAGAACTGACTCATTGGAAAAGACCCTGATGCTGGGAAAGAGTGAAGGCAGGAGGAGAAGGGGACGACAGAGGATGAGATGGTTGGATGGTATCACCAACTCAATGGACATGAGTTTGAGTAAAATCCAGGAATTGGTGATGGACAGGGAGGCCTGGCATGCTGCAGTCCATGGGGTTGCAAAGAATCGGACACGACTGAGCAACTGAACTGAAGTGAACTGAACTGGGATGACATGATTTCAAGCTGTAACGTGGACATTTTGTCTACTATGTTAGAACTCTGGGTCCCATCGAAATCTTCCATTTTAACAGGCAGTCATCCATTCAGGTGTCATTTACAGGTCTTGGATTACTCTGTGGGTTGTGAGCCTTTGTGGTGTTACTTTGGTCTGCTTGGTTTATGTTGATATTGTCAACAGCACTCGTTTTCCACCTGAGGGAAGAAAAACCCTACCTGAGCTGCATTCTCTTGTTAGATCAGGGATTAGGATACAATGGGTCTGGGTCATCTGCCTCTGTCAGGGGACACCTGCAATTATTTTGTTCCTTAAGTCCTGAGAAAACCATCTCACCTTCCTCTTACAAGCATGTGCTATTTCCAGGGTTTATATTTCTGTGGAGTGGGAAGGAGCAAGGAGAAACTCTTCTACACATCTTGCCCTAACTCGAAGTCATTCTATTTCATTTTAAGAAGGAAAAAAGCTCCATTTAAACAAATAATTCCATTTTTTTTTCTGTGAGTCAGTTTCAATCTGCCACAGAGAAGAGGCAACATTATTTAGCCTTGCTGGTTTTGACCCTTTTACTCCTCAGCAGTTCCTTCTTTTCCACTCTCCGTCTCCCCTGACCTACCTCCCAGTGGTATCGAATGTAAGCATGCGCACGCACACACACACACACAAAACCTCTGTGTTAGGTTAAACACAAAGGCAGCTATAAAACAGGGAGTTTTAGGTACCAGCAGATTTGTAGTACTATTAAATGAATTCTGTGATTTCCAATAAGAAGAGATCTGACATTCATTCACTTAATTTTAGTGCTGATGAGGTTGTATGTTTCAACATTCTTAGAGGTTATTTGTATTTAATAGGGATCAAAGTGAAACAAAACAGACCCCTAAAGGCATAATTTCAGAGAGCAAAGGAGTGAGTATGTTATTTCACAACAGTGAGTTTTCAAAGGTGGTAGAGGATAATTCAGTATATTTGTATCTTGGAGGAAGTTATGGTATGTTTAAAGACTGGATTCTAAAATTATCACTGCTTTGTTATGTTTTAAATCATAATATTTAATTTAGTTTGAACTTTCAAAAAGTTTAAGCCTTTCAGAGTTTAGATGTTTAGGTGTGATCAAAACCAAGATTGAGAGACATTGTTCTAGAGAATCAAGGGAAACAGACTATCTTCCTATGGGACTGACCAAATTAGGCTGTGAAGTGTGGGCTCCTGTCCGTTGAGGGTAAGCTGTGGTATGTGTTTTCCAGCTCTCTATAGATGTGGACTCAACATCCGTCCTTGTGGACACTTTCATCTAATACTCTGGCACCTTTCCTTCAAATCCACCTTCTCTACCCCGTAATAGGTGTTACGCAGGTGTCTTACCATTGTTAAGCAATGGTTTAATGCTTTAAAGATTTATAGAAAAGTATTATGAGGGGGACTTAGCTCCTTAAAAACCTCATTTCTTTCCTTCTATCCCTATTGGGCTAAAGAGATTCAGTTTAATTAGGCCGGAGTCATACATACATGTTGTTGTTGCTGTTCAGTTGGTAAGTCGTGTCCGAATCTTCGTAACCCATGGACTGCAGCACATCAGGCTTCCCTGTCCTTCACTATCTCCCAGAGTTTGCTCAAACTCATGTCCATCAAGTCGGTGATGCCATACAACCATCTCACCCTCTGTCTTCCCCTTCTCCTCCTGCCTTCAATCTTTCCCAGCATCAGGGTCTTTTCCAATGAGCCAGCTCTTCACATCAGGTGGCCAAAGTATTGGAGCTTCAGCTTCAGCATCAGTTCTTACAACGAATTTCCTTTAGGGTTGACAGGGTTGATTTCCTTTAGGATTGACTGGTTTGATCTCCTTGCAGTCCAAGGGACACTCAGTCTTCTCCAGCACCAAAGTTTGAAACCATCAATTCTTCAGTGCTCAGCCTTCTTTACGGTCCAACTCTCACATCCGTATATGGTTACTGGAAAAACCATAGCTCTGACTATACAGACCTATGTGAGATGAGGCAGGCGTTTATTTATTCCATTATATCTTACTGCTTCACTGCTCATGAGTGTTTTTAAACTATTTTAAAAAAAATATAAAAAGGATTAAGGCCATATCTTGCAAAGCAATCAATACTGGCAAGAGAAGAATTTATTTATTTAACAGGATACAAACGTGCAATCTTATTCTAAAAATTTAACTCATTTATATTTTTCACTTTTTTGTATTAGAAGCATTCATCCCACTTTAACAGGGCACTCACCTCCCTAGTCTACACTCTAGGAGAAAAACAAATGATTTCCCTCATCACACGATAATGTTAAAGGGAGTTTTTCCTGCACTCATTGAAAGAGAAACAATTTTTCCTATGGCTTATGATTTGTGCTCTGGATGTATGGTCCCCTGAAGTCTAGAAGGAAATAAAAGAAGAGATAGTTTTTGTGTGGAAGGATAAACAAGATGTGGAGGTGGTTCTGGAGGTGGAGAAATTAAGTGAGGTGACTGATAAATACAAGTGACCTCACCATATGGCACTTGTTCTAGAAGGCACTGTCTGATAACCCAGGACATGTCCAGTGAGTGAACCAAGAGGAGGATAGTTGTAAAGGAAACATGCTCAAAGGTCCATGACCCACAGAGTCTTGGAGGCATTACTTGTAATGCAGGCCATGCAGCCTTTGCCAGTTGGGACTCTAGTTTGCACCAGATGGAAACCTTGTTCGTGTCCTACCAGTACATCACCAGCTAATTTTCCCACAGTGGTAGCATTCCCCTATGCCATGAGACTTTATACTGTCTCAATCCAATGATACCCATGCGTCCACCTCTAGATAATTCCAAGGACTTCTGAAAGATGAATTTCTAAAGCAGGACAGGGATGAGTATGGACCCTACTTAGCCCATGTACGGTTCAGTGTGAAGATGTTAAAACATCTAGGCTTTCCATAGGCTGTAAGGTGGTACTGATACGAGGTTTCATCATCACTCTTACAGGGCAGAGATAGAAACAGTGGCAGTGTCAAAGGTTGCTTGTGCCTTCGCAGGGCTGGGGCCGGGACAGGAAACAGGATTGGCAAACACAGGAGGAAAAGAGATCTGGACTTAATGTCTACTCGGAGCACCTGACCTTGCCTGAGAGCTATTTCCTGATCTCCAAGGTAAGAGATTTCTGATATTGTTCAGTTCTGAGGAAGACCTGTACTTCAGGGATGCCTGGACTCATACCAACCTCAAAGTCAGTCTAACATGATGTCTGCCATTTGGGGTAACTATTTCCCTTGCAAGTGATTGGTTTGAGAAGGAGCCTACAACACATTCCTAGTTAATTAGAGATGAGGGTTACACCACAAGGACTTCTAGAAATTCTTCCTTTGTTTTAAAAAGAGAGATCTTTGGAAGAAATAAGTTCCCTTCTTCCATTTCCTCCATCTTGATATATATTTAGGTGGACATGCTGGAGACTGCTGCTGTCAACTCATGATCATGCGGAGAAAGCAAGAGATATAAGAAGAATTTAAGCTGGAGCAATAATGAAGTCAAGCCACTGAGTTCACCCACTCTGAAATGGCCCCATTTTTAGTTCTGATATTGATAAGAAAATAAGTCTTTCTTAGTGTTTAAGCCGATTTTAGTTGAATTTTCTGTTACCTCCAGCCAAAAGCATACCAAATGAATTCATTATTGATGAGAAAATAAATCCTTTGCATCATTTCATGAGCTCCTTATGGATTTATGATCAGCTAAGTGTAGCATGGTCTTCTTTCTGGTAGTGGACTATTTCTCCACCCGCTTCCAGGTGGTTCTGAGACTGCATAGGTAACACTCTATGAAATAATCTTTCTGTAATCACCAAGCACTTTTTATTTCACTGCAGTCAATATAGGGAATAAAACTGAGGAAAGGATTCTCCACTCCCAATTAGATTCTGAATTCATAAAATATTATATAAGAAAGTAAAAGGTGCATACATGCAAATTAAAAACCAGAAGAGAGAAATACTCACTTTCAGAAATGCAAAGCAAACACAAAATCAAAGAAGTGATAAGGGGCTTAAGTGAAAATGTGTTAGGGTCTTATGAGAAGCAGGTACAGGCTCTAGTAGCTGCATGTGGGGGTTTGGATGCCTGTGCATAGAAGGTAGTGTAGGGCACAGATGCTAGTCACACACGAAACCAGAGTTTCGATATCTGCAACAAGTCAGCACTCACAGGGACAGGCAAACGCCATCCCTGCCAGGTGGGGGAAGGAGCAAGGAAGCTTGAGTTTAGAAGAAAATAACCCAGGAAATTCAAACCCATTATCACATGAATGAGCAGGTCCAAATTCATATCATCAGTGTGGAGCAGAAGTTCCTAAACGAGAAATTAACCCAAAAAATGGATGTAGAATAACTGAAATCCATGAATTCTCAGAAGAAGCAAAGCCAGCCTAACCCAACTAGGAGAATTCCACAGTTCAGGAGCGCCAGGATGCTGGGGAACTGAGTCTCTACTAAAGATGAGCACCCAGATGAAGATTCCATGGAAGGAAGTGAATTACTGGGATGGAGAATAAGATTATGCAACATAAAGAAAAAATTGTACATTAAGAACAAGAAATGATGGGCCTGTCTAAAAGAGGTTTTAAATAATTATTTTTTAAATGTTTACATAGGAAAAGTGAAAAGAGATAAAGCAAGCACAAACCGTATAGAAAACAGATGTGCAAAATGAGAAAGGATACAATGGAAATCTTTAAATGATCATCATAAAATCATCACAATTTTAAAAAATCAATTAACTGGTTGAACAACAGTACAAATACATACAGAAAAATAATGTATATATTGAAACACAAACCTAAGGAACTGACCTAGAGTGTGGAAGAGAAAAACAAGAGAAGTTGAGGCATGTAAAACAGGAAGATGGGCTCTAATATATGCTTGATAGAAGTTCTAGGATAAAATAACATGAATGTGGGAGACCCAAAGTTGCAAGAGAAAATGGCTGAGATTTTCCAGGATTGAAAAAAAAAATCACCTAAGGCATCCTAAGCCTTAAGGAGCATCCCAAGATCCATTTAGGACAAACAAAAACAAATTCATGTCTAAAAGAATCACTGCAATAAAACTTCAGAAAATCAAAGACAAGCAAAATTCTTATAAGCTGCTGCTGCTGCTGCTGCTAAGTCGCTTCAGTTGTGTCCGACTCTGTGAGACCCCATAGACAGCAGCCCACCAGGCTTCCCCGTCCCTGGGATTCTCCAGGCAAGAACACTGGAGTGGGCTGCCATTTCCTTCTCCAATGCATGAAAGTGAAAGTGAAGTCACTCAGTCGTGTCTGACTCTTCGCGACCCCATGGACTGCAGCCCCCCAGGCTCCTCCGTCCATGGGACTTTCCAGGCAAGAGTACCAGAGTGGGGTGCCATTGCCTTCTCCAGTCTTATAAGCTACCAGAGACTAAAAGACATATTCCTACAAAGGAATGACTATTCGACTGACTAAAGACTTTCAGTCAACAGTAAGAGCTAATATTTTCGAGTGGTTGCTGTGGGCTGGGCAGTATTTTAAGTATCTTTCATTTAATGTTCATAACAATCTGATGGGGAAAAAATACCCTTACTATTCCCACTACACAGATGAATACAGAACAATGCATTAAAGACAGTGGAATAATATATTCAAAGTGGTGAGGTATAAACAATTCAATCAGTAATTCTGTCTCTTACTACACCTTCTTCAAGAGAGGAGCGTGAAGGTTGTTTCTTTCCTGACATACATTTAATAATCCATAAACATTTGAAAGTTGAATAATAATACAAAAAATGTGTTAACTATAACCATCCCAGAAGTGTCATACTGGGATAAGTTCATCAGCGTTATATATATGGGTGGTGTGTGTGTGCAGTGGCGAGGCAGCAACTGGTGGTGAAGATATATTTTTAAACAAATCTTTGCTTTTTCACTGCCCGACCAGATTGGTTTAAAGAAGTTATGCATTAAAATATTTGGATTAAATTAGAACAGTATGTCCTCTCCAAATATCCTATAGCACAAAAGATAGTTTTCTATATCAGTAAAAAGAGAGCCCTTTAAGTATTTGAAACCAAAGGAATCGAGTACAAAGGACTGCTTACTCAGATGATAGAATAGCTAGGGAACCGATCAGTACTATGAAGCAACTCTGCATTTAGCAAAAGCAAGAGAGCTATTATCAGCCTAGGGCTGGAGTGAGAAAAGTAGGAGGTGGCTGTATCAGAGCTCAGGGTCCCTGGTGGGCCTTTCTGATGAGAACTGAGACCATGGAAGGAATGAACATCTTCCAGGAACTGGAGCCACACAGGTATTGCAGCCATCACTGGGGTTGCCACCTGAAACAGAGCAGAGGGGTAGGTATTTTGACTTTTTCCCTTCTGGTTCTCCATGCTTCCACATAGAGCCTTCCATTAGCTAAATCCATCCACAAGCTGAAAGCAAGACAGCCTGGGAAACGTAGTATCCTCCAACGCACAACCAAGGAGAGAAGGGCAGAGAATGAACAGATCTGAGAACAAAAGCCAAGGGATGGATTCAGCTCACCCAAGCTGATGAATTCAGGTTAAGTTGCTGCAACGACTTTCAGCATAAGGGCAGATAAGTGTCAGAGGCCTCTTTGGTGTCTGCAGTGCTCTCACACTCTCCCATCTGCCTGAGTTCCTCCACTTTAGCTGGCTCGTCAATACTGGCTTGAAAATGGCATGTGCATTTTGTATGTGAATGACTAAACAGACTCCTCTTTCAGGCAGAGGCATTGTTTCCTTCCAATCAGAGTCCTGTTCTACAAGCGAAAGGGAACTTCATTTAAGACCATCCATATATTGAGCTTTGTGTAATGCATATATCCTCTCAAACCTGCTATGCCTAGAAGCTAATAGCGGAATGTGAAAGTAGCTTTCCGGGTTGAAACGGCTTTTCTCATTTGTATTCTAAGTAACTCATTGAGGCAGACATCAAAACCTCCTCTTACTTCCATTTATTTTGCTCAAGAAAATTTGCAGTTCACATGACTGTTCTGCTTCAAAGAAATAAGAAATCATCAAAATACAAATTGCCTGAACTATCAAGGCAGGAGCTCGGAAAACCTAGCAGAAGGAAGAGAAATTAGGGCACATTTGAAACAGAAATGAAAAGGGTTTTTGCCATGGCTGTCTTCAACTAATACCTCCAAAGCCCAAGTAGAAAGAATTTTGAGAATTCCTTACTTCATGGAAATTTCATCCTTTCTGAAATTTCATTTTTGAGTAAGTGAACCAGAAAAGATGTCAATGTTAAAAAGCTGTATTCATTTGGAGCTGATGAATAGAAACTATAACATGATTTTTCTGGAATCAGAATTAAGCAATAACTAGTAGTCATCTTCATCTACTCTCAAAAGAAAAGCCTTTGAGTGAAGAATATGCAAGGAATCAAACAAATAGTGTGATTTTTTTTTAAAGATATTGGCTATAATTTAAGCAAAATTTTTTTTCCTGTTCATCTTTTGATAGAGGTGAATCATTTAATGAAATATCACTATTATTTCTGGTGGGCGTTTTGAGTGATAGAAAATATGCTACTTTTGGTGGTGATACAGTTAATTGTTAACTAACCTGTCCAAAACTGAGGTAGATTTTATAGTGTCCCAATTTTTAAAAACTTTAGTGCTATCATTAGGCAATTGTTTTTACTTTTGAACTGCCTGTGTTTATAAATTCTCTATTCAATGTTCAGTGTATAGAGTTATTATCACTTGATCACTTGTGTAAGAAAGCTTTGTTTAGTTTGTGTCTGTGTGTGTGCCTGTGTCCATACTTCATAAAGAACATTAGCACCCTCTTCTGGATGACTTTTGAGGCTATAAAAATATTCCTACAATCTTTTTTCATTTCTTCACAATGAACAGCTTAAATATTCATTAAATTTGCTCCTGATTAAAGCACAACCTCTAAGTAATTTAATTATACTGTATATTTCAGAAACACTGATAAGTACTAGCATCAAAAGACATTTCATCGCTAAACATTACTCACTAGGAATAAGTGTTGGCTTATGAAAAGGGAAAAAAAATGCTGCTTCTACATTTCTCAGAATGAGTATTTGCAATGATTTAAATATACAGAGCTATGCAAGGAAGAAGGGAACCAAGGACAGGCAAGGAGCGCAGACTGGTACATTCTTCTCCCAGCTGTCAGGGCTTGAAGAAAAATGGATGCCCTCCTGTGCTTTAATACCAGCCCCTGACACAATTAAATTTTCTTTTATTCTACTGGATGTTTTTGAAGACAATCAGACACCTTTTAAATTAGACTTCCTGGAATCCCCCAACTGCTCCTGAAAAATATTGTATGAGGCTGATGATAGAGATGTATCTGAACTTGTTTGACTCATTCATTCATTTACTCACTCATTCATGCTACAAATATCCTGTGAGCATCTCCTCCTAGAAGGCACTCTTCCAGGCACTGAAGATGCAGGGAACAGATTCAAGTTCCCGACCTCACAGAAATGACATTTCTAGTGAGGAAAGATGGCTACAATGCAGAAGTAAGTGCATAATGCAGACAGGCATATGTCTGATGATACATTCTATGAAAAAAAATGAGGCAGGCTGAAGGGGATCAGAAGTGTGGAAGTACAGTGGCTGGGTATTTTACAAAGTGGCTGGAAAAATACTCACTGATAATGTGACATTTGAGCAGACACTTGAGGTCAGTGAAAGTTTAAACCTCATGGATATTTAGAGAAAGAGTATCCCAAGAGGATGGACGAGTACAGGCAAGCCCTCTGAGGTTGGACCCTTCAGTTCAGTTCAGTTCAGTTCACTCAGTCGTGTCCGGCTCTTTGCGACCCCATGAATCGCAGCACGCCAGGCCTCCCTGTCCATCACCATCTCCTGGAGTTCACTCAAACACATGTCCATCGAGTTGGTGATGCCATCCAGCCATCTCATCCTCTGTCATCCCCTTCTCCTCCTGCCCCTAATCCCTCCCAGCATCAGGGTCTTTTCCAGGGAGTCAACTCTTCGCATGAGGTGGCCAAAGTATTGGAGCTTCAATTTAGCATCAGTCCTTCCAAAGAACACCCAGGACTGATCACCTTTAGAATGGACTGGTTGGATCTCCTTGCAGTCCAAGGGACTCTCAAGAGTCTTCTCCAACACCACAGTTCAAAAGCATCAATTCTTCGGCACTCAGCTTTCTTCACAGTCCAACTCTCACATCCATACATGACCACTGGAAAAACCATAGCCTTGACTAGACAGACCTTTGTTGGCAAAATAATGTCTCTGCTTTTGAATATGCTATCTAGGTTGGTCATAACTTTCCTTCCAAGGAGTAAGCGTCTTTTAATTTCATGGCTGCAGTCACCATCTGCAGTGATTTTGAAGCCCAGAAAAATAAAGTCAGCCACTGGTTCCACTGTTTCCCCATCTATTTCCCATGAAGTGATGGGACCAGATGCCATGATCTTAGTTTTCTCAATGTTGAGCTTTAAGCCAACTTTTTCACTCTCCTCTTTCACTTTCATCAAGAGGTTCTTTAGTTCCTCTTCACTTTCTGCCATAAGGGTGGTGTCATCTGTATATCTGAGGTTATTGATATTTCTCCCTGCAATCTTGATTCCAGCTTGTGCTTCCTCCCTTAATTCCCCTTAAATATTTCAAATGCAGTCTAGGGTCTCAGCACATCACAATAGTTAAGAGCCTGTATGACTTTGGAATTTGAAAACTGGGATAAGTTCTGTACATTAGCCACTGACAAATGACTTGAAATCTCTGAGACTTTCTTATCTCACCTATAAAATGGGGATTTATACAATTTCCTTCTTCCCGGTGTTACTGTAAAGCTAAATGACAGTGCAGACAAAGATTAATAATGTAATTGGCATTGTAGTGAGTTCAATAAATGTTAGCTATGACAGGGGAAAAATGCTTCTCAGGGACAATTGAGTTTTCTTAATACTTATGTATTAATATGGATCACAAATGTTGAACTGAAATTCTCTTGTATATATTAGTTCAGAATTATAACATGAGTAGAAAAAAATTGTTTCTGTATGTTCCTGGACAAACTGTTTTCCTTTATGAACCTTACATTTTGCAAAATGAGGAAATTATATTAAACGGCTCACTGCAGTCTAAAGCCTTCAGATAGTATGAAAGCTAATATCCCTGTTTGAAAATCCCTGAAAATGAAATTTTGTATTTACTTCTGATAAGGACAACAAGGGACTTGATGACCATCAGGCTTGCTTGAGGCTGAATTATGAAGCATGGAATTCGGTCGCTAATGCCACTGCCTGTAGAGTGTGACAGTCAAGCCAAGGTACTATCCCAGAAGGCTGTCAAATTCACACTTACGGAGTAATGCTTTCCTGAAACTCTTGTCCTTTAAAGATATTTTCAAAGGGCTCCATCATCCGGTCTAAATACAACATTTGGACTATTTCTAGGCTCAATGGACGTGAGTCTCAGTGAACTCCGGGAGTTGGTAATGGACAGGGAGGCCTGGCGTGCTGCGATTCATGGGGTCGCAAAGAGTCAGACACGACTGAGCGACTGATCTGATCTGATCTGAGACCCCTTCCTCCAGGTTAATTCTCTTTCCAAGTTTCCAAGTTCTTTTCATAAATTATCCTAAATATGATTAGTTGATGGGTTACAGGACTCTGGGGGCAGAAGGAGAAGGTAGCAGAGGAAGGGGCCCATCTATAGCCATTTCCACAAGGAAAATGTGCTCAAAAAATGAGTTGAGGAGTCAAGAATCCACTCTATTCCTTGCAAGGCATTTTTCTCCATGTTTGAAAAGCTAAGGGTCATACAGCTCAGGCTTCCTTATTCATCCTTATAATCTTTAAACGGGATTAAACAGAAGTAGTCAGAGCATTGAAGGGACAGAGGCAGAGTAATGTACAGAGAGGCCTTGGCATTGCTAGTGATTAAGTAGCAGATCCAATAAAATTTATTCTGAGAAATGCCATATCTCATAACACAAACGTCCTTCTTTTTCCTTTGCAGAATATATCAGACCTCCGAATCTGCTAATGCTGATTCTGCAACTTACTCAAAGTTGACTTTGGGCAAGTTTTCCAACCTCTCTGAGTGTTAGGCTCTATTTATAAAAAGGGGGTAATGATAATGAGCTAGCAGCACTGCCTGGCACATAGCATGGCTTCAGGACATGGTAACAACTATTATCAAGATAAAAGGGAAAGGTGGTGGTTGTACAGAGTTACTTAGATTGTAAGGTACTTTCTAGCTAGGAGACAGGATGCTGATTTTGTTAAAAAATAGTAAGTATGAAGCTGAAAGGGCTTCCCTGGTGGCTCAGTGGTAAAGAACACACCTGCCAATGCAGGAGACTCAGGTTTTGATCTCTGAGTCAAGAAGATTCCCTGGAGAAGGAAATGGCAACCCACTACAGCATTCTTGCCTGGGAAATCCCATGGACAGAGAAACCTGGTGGGCTACAGTCCACGGGGTTGCAAAAGAGCTGGACACGACTTGGCAACTAAACAATAACAACAAGAGCAAATAGAAAACCTAAGAAATAGAGGTGGAAAAGATCTGAAGACAAAGAAGTCAGATATTTTAGATGTTACATGATTAAGGTGTTGAAAAAATAATCACGCAGTTGGCAATCGGTCCTCATTCAATGCTCCTAAAATTCTTACATGTCTTACCTTCTCTGTGGAATTCTTACTGCGAGCAAACCTACTCTAATGGAAATTCTCTGAGGCAGTGACAACACGGGACATATGAAATGGATGTTCTGCAGCACTTGAATTGAGACCAAAATCCATTGTGCTAATTAGTTATTGGAATATTGCATAATGACATGCTCAAGGGCCACTCATCGGCTTTGTAAGCTGTCTCACATGACTCTATCAGGTAACCATTGGACTAAATGCCATTTTGATGAGAACTAGCTCTGTGTTTGCAGAGTGGAGACATCATAACATTTTTGGAGCATAATTATTGCCTCTGGGTTAGTGACTCAGTTTTTCACCTCCAGACTTATTTTGCTCCTAACCCTCCCTGTGTAATAGTGACTCAGTTGAGGTCAAATGCAGAAAAGACTGGGAAGCAGTAGCTGCATTAAATTTTATACAATCTGTCTCCCAAAACAAACATCAAGCAATCAATGTATAACTCTTGAAAAAAAATTCTACTTAAACACTTTAGGCTTATTTAACACCATCTTTTCATGTCCATAAACTATAAGCACTTGAAGGGATGCAGACTATTATATATATGATGGTTAAACAATAAGGTCCTGCTGTAAAGCACAGGGGACTATATTCAATATCCCATGATAAATCACAACTGAAAATAATATGAAAAGAATATAAATATGTAAAACTGAGTCACTTTGCTGTAAAGCAAAAATTAAATACACCATTGTAAATCAACTATACTTTGGTGTTTTTTTTTTCCAAAAAGTGAACAAATAGAAAAAATAAGCAATTGAAAGAACACAAGGTACAAAAGGCTAGAACATGTATGAGAATACATTCAATCTCTCTTTTAATTAGAGACATGGAAAATCATAAAATAAAGAGATAATACTTTCAGCTAACAGGTTGGGAAAATTTTAAATAGGTGATAAAAAACTAGTGGATAAAACAGGCACTTGTACTCAAGATTATGGTCTTGTAGCCTTTCTGGAGGCGAGATGTAGTGATGTCCATTAACGTTTACAACACACTCGCCCTTGCTCTTTTTTCCAGGGATTCCAGTGTTAGGATTTTTATTGTCAATATTATATTTGTACATACATTTTCAAGCTATACAGGCAAGGATATTTATTGTAGCTTGTAGCTGAGACAAAATATTACTACCTATAAAGAGTTATAAATACACATATATGAGATAACATTTGGCAATATTATCTCTTTGGGGAGGGCTATTTGCTTGAATTTCTTTCCTCTCTGGTGTACTGCATGCCTTGCTTCAGAAATCAAAGGGCAGAGTAGAATGAAATGTCAAACAAGTAGAACACATTTGGCTTTTGAGTTTCAAAAAGTTTCAAAAGCCTTGACCCTGATATTTAGAAGCTTCTACAGTAAATGAGAAAAACTTATCTGTCTCTCCATAGATAAAAAAACTTCCTGGTTTGGGAAAGTGAGGAAGTCAGAAGGGGAGCTTGAACATAAGTTGCTACATATTATATAAATAACTTATTATTTGTATAATAAAAAAGGTGGAAAGGAGCTTCCACAGAAGGATGAGTCTAGTGGTAGGAAGTAGCAAAAGCCAGATTACTTTGCTGAGTCTTAGAGAAAAGAAAATCTGCTTCTTAGGTAAATGCTTAGAAAAGACCAAACCCTTTCCCATCCCCATCTCCCTTTTAAGAGTATCCTGACATAGTGTTCAAAGAGTAAGGATGGAATGGCTGCCTGGTGCAACTAAAAGATGGGCCTGAGAGAGTCTGCAACATCTCCCCCAAACCACGGCATGGTACAATAATCCCTTATGTGTGAGAGTGGCACAGATGTGTGCAGGAGATTCGAAGCATCTAATGGGACTGGGGTGGGACTCAGGGAAGATCATCAGAGATCTATATGGATCAGAGATGGAGGACCAGATGGGACAAATACACCTCAGCATCTGTCAGCATGGAAAGTCAACAACCAAAGACAAGACTCTGTAGCCACAACCTCTGTTCTACATAAGCTTCATAGAACTCCACTAAATGTCAGACAGAATTGGCAAGGATTAAGTTTGGACTATGCAGGGGAATAGAATCCTAAAATAAAATGAAGCTGAACTAAAGAAAAATAAAGATAACCGAATGTCTTCCTTGTTTGAGTTACTGGGATGAGAGAGTCTCTCACTTAATACACCATGAAGTAATATGTATCTATTGAAAATAATGAGGCAAGTATATGCACTCTGATGTGAAAGATCTGCAAGATAAATTTTAAATTAAAAAAGGCAAAAGAAAGAGGATTTGAGCAGTGTGCATTCCATTAGCATAAAAATATTATATGTTCTAAATGTTCCCAGGATATTAGTAGAAATGATTAACTGTGATTTGCTCTAGAGACTAAAAATCTTCATCTGATACAATTATATAAAGATTTATTTTAAACCAAGAGCTTATATTATTTTACAATACATATTTATCATTTGTAATAAAATTTCCTTTTTATCTTTATGCCATGTTTTGTGATCCATTACATTTAATTAGAACTCCATTTATGTAGCCTTTATTTCAACAATTTGCAAATATAGGATGAAAGTATGTCTTCAATATCTTTTGAGTGTAGCATAAAGCTGTGAAAGAGAAATTTTTTTTCCAGTGAGAAGGAATGTTGCCATGTATCTTAAGGAAAATTACCCTCTCTCCATCATTTCTGTAAAAGTTGATATGCAAACTTTTCTCACCACAAAGCTACAGAAAACATTCCTAAAAATGTGTCAATAACCAGAATAAGGATGCATGATTCAAAGGGCTGGACAAAGTCACACATTTTCATATACTCTAGCATGCAGTCAAGCATGCAGGTCACAGACCCTGAGAACAGCATCAAAATTTACATATGTAGTTAAAGAATAGTTCTTTCAAAGTCATTTGAAGGAACAAATGACTACAGTTATTTTAAGCCATAGAAAACATTCAGTAAGTCATTTTTTGGGGGCACTGCATTCAGAGTTTATGGCACATGTTATGAATGTCCTAGACATTCAAATCATCACTCTTTAAGGATAAATTTAAGTATAAATTTTAATAGCAGTCAAAGGTCATTTGGACTCAAATATGGTGAGTAAGGCAGTCACTAGATTTAGTTAATAAACTTACAGTAAAAAAAAGAAGTGTGGTACAACTGCAAAACAACATGATTGCTCTATAATCTCTGAAGGAAAAAATGCCTAGTCCCCAAAGAAACTTGAATGTTTTAAAAACTAGGGCATCCTTTAAACAACTGCATTGCCTTCCTACAGACTACTGTAAATTAATTCTGATGAACACATTTTAGCCTGTTAAAAACCAACTTAATGACTTATAGTAGCATTCTCTACAGTTATTTTACAACATGGAACTACAAGATTTTTAAAGCTCTATTTCTAAATACATTAGATCAGCATTTAAAATGGGTCATGAAACTAATTTAGTGGTTGGAACCAACGTTAAAAATACAGAAGAGGAACTTCCTTGGTGGTCCAGGGGTTAAGACTCTAGGCTCCCAATGCAGGAGGCTCAGTTTCGATTCTTGGTCAGGGACCTAGATCCCACATGCCACAACTAAAGATCCTGCATGCCACAATTAAGCCAAATAAAAGAAATAGAAGACCACCACCAGAGTGTCTCAAATGCAGTTGGTGTAGATATGATTTTATCAAACTGTTTCTGTTATGTATTTTTAGACAAGCAGTCATTATTCAGCAAAAACGTATTCACCAAACACAATACACCTGTCAGCCATCTGGACCGCCAGCTAGTCCTCTCTCACCTAGATAATCTCTAAGGTTCCTTCAACCTTAACATTCTCTGGAATATTGAAGTGCAAGTTTAATCACCTTTTCTACATTTTTTTAGATAATTTTTAGTGATTACTGTGTGCTCACCTCTGCAAGTTATGTCAGTATTTCACTTAATATTTGTTCCAATTAAAACTGCTACATAACAAACCATTCTAAAACACAGTGGCTTAAAACCACAACAATCACTTACTCAACTGACCCGTTTTGAGCTCAATCAGCAATCAGCAGAGAACGTCCATGTCTGTTCCTTGGTGTGTCAGTTGGAGTAGCTTCCCCGGGATTGGGGACTCCACCTTCAGGATGTGTCACTTCACGGCTGGCAAGCTGGTGCTGGCGGCCAGTTGGGAGCTCAGTCATGGCCAAGGGCAACAAGACACCATTCATTTAATGAGTATCCAGGACTTCTTCTCGCCATGGTGGATGGGCTCCTAGAACAAGCATCCCAAGAGATAGTAAGTGGAGCTGCTAGTTTCTTAAGGCTCCAGAACCTGACATTGGTGAAGTGACTGTAAAGCCTAGATTAAACAGGAGGAGGGGCTTCCCTGATAGCTCAGTTGGTAAAGAATCCACCAGCAATGCAGGAGACCCCGGTTCAATTCCTTGGTTGGAAAGATCTGCTGGAGGAGGGATAGGCTACCCACTCCAGTATTCTTGGGCTTCTCTTGTGGCTCAGCTGGTAAAGAATCCACCTGCAATGCAGACCTGGGTTCAATCCCTGGGTTGGGAAGATCCCCTGGAAAAGGTAAAGGCTATCCACTCCAGTATTCTGGCCTGGAGAATTCACAAACTGATATAGTTCATGGGGTCGCAAAGAGTCAGACACAACTGAGCAACTTTCACTTAATTAAATAGGAAGAAATATTGACTTTAATCCTTCATGAGAGAAATGTGTAAAAATTGGGGGGGCGGGGATCATGTTTCAAACTGCCACATCTTCAAAAAACCACATAAGGTATATTTTCTAGTAATACATCCCAGTATTATAGATAATGCAACAGACACAAAGAGTGATTCAGTAATTTTCCCCAAAGTCACAGTTTTTACAGGTCACCTAAGACCTGAGCCCAGGTCTTTCAGTCTCTAAAGCCAGGATCCAGGTACTCCACTGTTTTGTCTCTTCCTGTGATTAGTGCATAAAAAACACTACATCCTTCATAATTTATAGCCAGAACTTGTTGCTTGAGGGTAAAAGGCCCAGGAGTTCCATGAATTGAGAAAAACATGGGTAGGGATTTGATCTAATAGTGAGTAGGTGAAAGGTGAAGGAACTCAGTGATCTCTGGAAGAAATATGGGAAGATAAGCAGGCACAGCATCAATACGATGCTTGAATTGAAGCATAATAATACATGAAAAAGTCACTCTTAACTTTATAACCTTTTTGAAAAAATTATTCCAAATAGAGATACACATGTCCCTTAAGCATGCATTGAAATTCTTTGAGCCTTTAAGAGGAAAAGTGCTCTAAGTGAAAAGTAATTTTATTATAAGCCAAAACAACCTATCAGCATATAGCAGGAGTAAGTGTGTTTTATTCTTGTTTCCAGAACTGAATACTAAACAGGGTCTAGTATGTTTTTTTCTGTGATGTGAGATATAAGTGGTACTTAGATATTCAACATGAAACTCAATTCCAACCTTTGAGAATAACCCTTGCTCTCTAACAAAAATACAAAAATATTTAAAATTCAGCAGAATGCAAGACACATTACTGTCCCGTTGACAGAACAAATTCCTTCCTAGAAGGAAAACACAGGAGTCATTCAAATTCATAGAAATAATTTAAATGTGTTTTCAAGTGTTCAGGGTATAGTGGCAGTCTGGTTTTCAATGACATTCTTTAACTTCAAAAGGTGTGCTTTCTGGTTTTGTTTTGTTTTTAAACTTTTTAACCTTAAGATACAATGTAAACACTGTTTTCATTTTTCAGTCAGTAATAAAAATCTTGGCCTCTGTGATGTTCAATACACTAACATGTAGAGAAGAGGACAATGTATTTGATCACCAGATTTTCACACTCCATCTGCACTGCTGGGACAATGCTTGTTGCATTCCTTCTTGCAACCTCAATATTTAATATTGCATTTATTTTAAGCATACATTTAAGATATAATTGTTAACTGAATAAGATATTCCATTTAAGAAACAATATTTACTCATAGTCTATGTCCACTTAATTGATTTAAATCAAATTCATTAATATTTAAAAATACATTTTACCTTGCCTCCCTTAGTTGTTATAGAGCAGCAGGAACATTAGAGACCATCTCTCCTAAACCTTTGTTACAAATGAAGAAATTGAGCCTAGGATCACAGAATCTATCAAATTTGGCCAAAGTGTGTAAATGCTGCAGACACAAACTAGGTAGAGCCCCATCCAAGTGAACAAGGACTTTTCTGTTTTCATTATCAACATGAAAGGGAAACATGACTACCACTTAGCAAGCCAAACATGAGCCAATGTTCTCCCAGGTGGGATGTGGCCTGGAAAAGAGGAGAATTTATCACATATACGAATTCAAGTGTTTGTGATTTCTTTTCTCTTTTTCTTTTTTTTTTTAGCACCATTGGCCTTAACATTATTCTCATTATCTTTACATCCCCCCCTTTTTTAGTACAACATTCAAGTATGGAAGAGATCAGGTATCTGTTGTGTTTATTACCATCGTGGCTGGTATCTGGTAGCATAATAGGAAAAAAAACAAATATAAAGTTGCATTGTTACAACATCTCTGCCCCTCAGTCTCACTTGTTCCAGATACAGTAAGTCCTCTATATACAAACAAGTTCTGTTCTGAGAGCACATTTATAAGTTCATTTTGTTTGTAAGTCCAACAGAGTTAGCGTAGGTATCCAACTAACCCAATTGGCTATATACTGCTGCTTTCACGTTTGCCTCCAGACATACTGTGCTTCAAATAAAGATACTGTAATACTGTACTCTATACAGTTGTCGTTGCTGAGTCGCTCTGTCATGTCTGTCTTTTTTGCAACCCTATGGACTGAAGCCCACCAGGCTCCTCTGTCCATGGGAATCTCCAGGCAAGAACACTGGGGTGAGTTGCCATTTCCTTCTCCAGGGGAGTCCTGACTCAAGGATGGAACCCACATCTCCTTCATGCAGGCAGATTCTTTACTGCTGAGCCACCAGGGAAGCCCCACTCTATAAAGTACTATAAAGTACACAAAAGCACAACCACCTGTAAAGGATATATGTATGTGACAATGTACACCAGACATGTGAACTAACTTATGTGATTAGACACGTGAACACACATTCACATCTTTCAAAATTTGCAACTTGAAGGTTCGTACATAGAAGACTTACTGTACTGGTTACATCTGTGGAGTATGGCTTCCCAAATCTGCTCAGGAAGTACAACACCTAGGGAACCATGAAGATAGTTTCATTTACTTTAAAATCAGTAGAAGAAAAGAAACACAATCCAGATTGAATTATATTCATCTTTATACCAAGAGAGTCACAAAATACAATCATTAATGTTTTTGTAGAGAAAAGGCTCATGAAGGCAAAACTTCCTGGGGTCCATGAAAATCCTGATGTGGTCCTGGGCTCTCCTGGCTTGCTTTAAGAACTGGGGATGCTATAGAAGTGCACCAACTTCACTGAAAATCTATAGGCAGGAACCTGGGGCTCAAAGGGTGTCCCAGCAGTTGGAAGAAGTGAGCTGACATCTGGCTCCCGTCTGAGAAATATCCTGGGTTACCTAACGGTGGAGAAGTTAAAGCCAGTGGTTGAAACCATGGAAACTTTTACTCAGTTTTGCCATTTTGATGATTATATGGGACCGACAAGTCTACATCTTGGAATGAAGACAATTACGAATGACCATCTAACATTTTATTAAAAGAGCATCCAGTCATGCTTGAGGTTTGTTTCAGGGGCCTGAGGGAACTCCCCACCCAGGCACCATCAAATAAACTTTAAAGGGGTTATGGGAAGGGAAACAAAGCAAAGCAAACCTCAGCAATTTGTGCAGTATCATTCATTTCAGCAAAAATATTCTGATGTGGTTAATAACTTTAGAAATGGTTTCACAAATTCAGATTTCCTGCCACTTGAATATTATTTCACACCACAGAATAATCATTCTTCATGAAAACAAACAGATAAAATGAGCACAGAATGTAACTCATGATTTTACATGTGAGTCATTAAGTAGGGGGAAAGAGTCCTCGAAGAGTTTTTATAAAGAGGAAGGTGCCAGTCAATGATAACATGAAATCCAGGCAGCAAAAGGAGTGGCCTGGGTGGAACTGAATAAATTTCCATTTCATGTTGTAAATTGCTAATCACATTAATCAGTCCATTCTTGATACATACAAGACATGCGTTTTATTGTGATCGTTTATACAAAAACAGTCATGGAAAATACGGAATATTTTTAAAATTTAGAGAACTTAATATTGGCAAGAGGAGCAGGGGGCGACAGAGGATGAGATGTTAGATGGCATTACCAACTCAATGGATTCATGAGTTTGAGCAAGCTTCAGGAGACAGTGAAGGACAGGAAGCCTGGCATACTATAGTTATGAGGTCGAAAAGAGCTGGACATGGCTTAGTGACAAAACAACAATACTGAACCTGTTTTAATATTGGGGAGTTGAGCAGAACTGTTTAGCACTCAAAATGAATGTCCCAAATATACTATTTTTTGAAATATCTTCACTGTGTCAATCTTCAATTTCTAGATGATTTTATTTGTGTGAAATATTTGTGAAAAGATTTTTTAAAAGGCTGGGAGACCCAGGTTCAGTCACTGGGTCAGGAAGATCCACTGGAGAAGAGAATGGCTCCTTATGCAAGTATTCTTGCTTAGAGAATTTCACAGGAGCTTTCTGGGCTACACTCCATGGGGTCAGAAAGAGTCAGACATGACTGATCAACTAACACCTACATCCACCCACACACACACACATAATAATACCAAATGACTAAAATCCATTTATATATTTAAATCTATTCTCCAATTATAAGAATAAATTCTATTTTCCTAATAATATAAAGACATGATTTGCTCATGATTAAGGAAATTAACTAATGATGGATTTTCCTCACCAATGCTTGACCACGGAGAGGTGGGTGTGAGTGTACAAGTTGAGATGAATATTCAAACAACTGCTTTTACAATATGGAAAGTCACAACTTAGAAGTTATAAGGCAGGCATTCCTTTATGGTTCATTTCTTTAATTACTGTCTATAATGATCATTTCTCAGATACAAAGGAATTTTAAAATATTTGCAGATGGAAACACTGCTGGATAAGCCTTTTATAAGGATCTTCTTGAGTAAAAATAACCAACTACTGTAGGCTGCAGTCCATGGGGTCGCTAAGAGTCGGACACAACTGAGCGACTTCACTTTCACTTTTCACTTTCATGCACTGGAGAACGAAATGGCAACCCACTCCAGTGTTCTTGCCTGGAGAATCCCAGGGACGGGGGAGCCTGGTGGGCTGCCGTCTATGGGGTTGCACAGAGTCGGACACGATTGAAGCGACTTAGCAGCAGCAGCAGCAGCCCTTCACAGAACTGATACTCTAAGTCTATTCCATCTTATTTGAAAGTATTCCATTCAAACTTAGTTTACATCGTTCTACATATATTTGTCACCTAACAGGTGCTTCAGTTCAGTTCAGTCACTCAGTCGTGTCCGACTCTTTGCGACCCCATGAATCGCAGCACGCCAGGCCTCCCTGTCCATCACCAACTCCCAGAGTCCCCCAAAACCCATGTCCATTGAGTTGGTGATGCCATCCAACCATCTCATCCTCTGTTGTCCCCTTCTCCTCCTGCCCCTAATCTTTCCCAGCATCAGGGTATTTTCAAATGAGTCAGCTCTTCAAGGTCAGGTGCCAAAGTATTGGAGTTTCAGCTTCAACATCAGTCCTTCCAATGAACACCCAGGACTGATCTCCTTTAGGAAGGACTGGTTGGATCTCTTTGCAGTCCAAGGGACTCTCAAGAGTCTTCTCCAACACCACAGTTCAAAGGCATCGATTCTTCGGCACTCAGCTTTCTTTATAATCCAACTCTCACATCCCTACATGACCACTGGAAAAACCATAGCCTTGACTAGACAGACCTTTGTTGATAAAGTAATGTCTCTGCTTTTTAATATACTGTCTAGGTTGGTCATAACTTTCCTTCCAAGGAGTAAGCGTCTTTTAATTTCATGCTGCAGTCACCATCTGCAGTGATTTTGGAGCCCAGAAAAATAAAGTCAGCCATTGTTTCCACTGTTTCCCCATTTATTTGCCATGAAGTGATGGGACCAGATGCCAGGATCTTAGTTTTCTGAATGTTGAACTGTAAGCAAACTTTTTCACTCTCCTCTTTCACCTTCATCAAGAGGCTCTTTAGTTCTTATTCACTTTCTGCCAAAAGGGTGGTGTCATTTGCATATCTGAGGTTATTGATATTTCTCCCGGCAATCTTGATTCCAGCTTGTGCTTCCTCCACCTCACCGTTTCTCATGATGTACTCTGCATATAAGTTAAATAAGCAGCATGACAATATACAGCCTTGAAGTACTCCTTTTCCTATTTGGAACCAGTCTGTTGTTCCATGTCCAGTTCTGACTGTTGCTTCCAGACCTGCATACAGATTTCTCAAGAGGCAAGTCAGGTGGTCCGGTATTCCCATCTCTTTCAGAATTTTCCCCAGTTTATTGTGATCCACAGAATCAAAGACTTTGGCATAGTCAATAAAGCAGAAATAGATGTTTTTCTGGAACTCACTTGCTTTTTCAATGATCCAGAGGATGTTGGCAATTTGATCTCTGGTTCCTCTGAAGCCAGCTTGAACATCTGGAAGTTCACATGAACCATGAACTTGCTGAACTCCAAGCTTGCTGAAGCCTGGCTTAGAGAATTTTAAGCATTACTTTACAAGTGTGTGAAATGAGTGCAATTGTGCGGTACTTGAGCATTCTTTGGCATTGCCTTTCTTTGGGATTGGAATGAAAACTAACCTTTTCCAGTCCTGTGGCCACTGCTAAGTTTTCCAAATTTACTGGCATACTGAGTGCAGCCCTGTCACAGCATCACCTTTCAGGATTTGAAATAGCTCAACTGGAATTCCATCACCTCCACTAGCTTTATTCATAGTGATGCTTAAGGCCCACTTGACTTCACATTCCAGGATGTCTGGCTCTAGGTCAGTGATCACACCATCGTGATTATCTGGGTCATGAAGACCTTTTTTGTACAGTTATTCTGTGTATTCTTGCCACCTCTTCTTAATATCTTCTGCTTCTGTTAGGTCCATACCATTTCTGTCCTTTATTGAGCTCATCTTTGCATGAAATGTTCCCTTGGTATATCTAATTTTCTTAAAGAGATCTCTAGTCTTTCCCATTCTGTTGTTTTCCTCTATTTCTTTGCATTGATTGCTGAGGAAGGCTTTCTTATCTCTCCTTGGTATTCTTTGGAACTCTATATTCAAATGGATATATCTTTCCTTTTCTCCTTTGCTTTTTGCTTCCCTTCTTTTCACAGCTATTTGTAAGGCCTCCTCAGACAGCCATTTTGCTTTTTTGCATTTCTTTTCCATGGGGATGGTCTTGATCTCTGTCTCCTGTCCAATGTCACGAACCTCCATCCATAGTTCATCAGGCACTCTGTCTATCAGATCTAGTCCATTAAATCTATTTCTCACTTCCACTGTATAGTCATAAGGGATTTGATTTAGTTCATACCTGAATGGTCTAGTGGTTTTCTCCACTTTCTTCAATTTCAGTCTGAATATGGCAATAAGGAGTTCATGATCTGAGCCACAGTCAGCTCCCAGTCTTGTTTTGCTGACTGTATAGAGCTTCTCCATCTTTGGTTGCAAAGAATATAATCAATATGATTTCGGTGTCGACCATCTGGTGATGTCCGTGTGTAGAGTCTTCTCTTCTGTTGTTGGAAGAGGGTGCTTGCTATGACCATTGCGTTCTCTTGGCAGAACTCTATTAGCCTTTGCCCTGCTTCATTCCGTACTCCAAGGCCAAATTTGCCTGTTACTCCAGGTGCTTCTTGACTTCCTACTTTTGCATTCCAGTCCCCTATAATGAAAAGGACATTTTTGGGGATATTAGTTCTAGAAGGTCTTGTAGGTCTTCATAGAACAGTTCAACTTCAGCTTCTTCAGCATTACTGGTCGGGGTGTAGACGATTACCGTGATATTGAATGCTTTGCCTTGGAAACGAACAGAGATCATTCTGTCATTTTTGAGATTGCATCCAAGTACTGCATTTTGGACTCTTTTGTTGACTATAGGGCTACTCCATTTCTTCTAAGGGAGTCTTGCCCACAGTAGTAGATATAATGGTCATCTGAGTTAAATTCACCCATTCCAGTCCATCTTAGTTCGCTGATTCCTAGAATGTCAATGTTCACTCTTGCCATCTCCTGTTTGAACCACTTCCATTTTGCCTTGATTCATGGACCTAATATTCCAGGTTCCTATGCAATATTGCTCTTTACAGCATCAAACTCTGCTTCTATCACCAGTCCCATCCACAACTGGGTGTTGTTTTGCTTTGGCTCCATCCCTTCTTTCTGGAGTTATTTCTCCACTGATCTCCAGTAGCACACTGGGCACCTACCGACCTGGGGAGTTCCTCTTCCAGTGTCCTATCTTTTTGCCTTTCATACTGTTCATGGGATTCTCAAGGCATAGGTGCTAGACACTGAGTTTAGCAATGAATGGGCCACAAATATGAGGAATCCATATTTTCTACCTTTAAGGAAATCCTTTATTCATGCAACAAACAAAACATTTCATGCAAAGATGGGCACAATAAAGGACAGAAATGGTATGTGTAATGGTATGTGTAATGGTAAAAGCAGAAGATATTAAAAAGATGTGGCAAGAATACACAGAACTGTACAAAAAAAGACCTTCATGACCCAGATAACCACAATGGTGTGATCATTCACCTAGAGCCAAACATCATTGAATGTGAAGTCAAATGGGCCTTAGGAAGCATCCCTATGAACAAAGCAAATGGAGGTGATGGAATTCCAGTTAAGCTATTTCAAATCCTGAAAGTTGATGCTGTGAAAGTGCTGCACTCAATATGCCAGCAAATTTGGAAAACTCAGCAGTGGCCACAGGACTGGAAAAGGTTAGTTTTCATTCCAATCCCAAAGAAAGGCAATGCCAAAGAATCCTCAAACTACCACACAATTGCACTCATCTCACACGCTAGCATTAGCTCAAAATGCTCCAAGCCAGGCTTCAACAGTACATGAACCATGAACTTCCAGATGTTCAACATTATCAAAAAAGCAAGAGAGATCCAGAAAAAAATCTACTTCTGCTTTATTGACTATGCCAAAGCCACTTACTGTGTGGATCACAACAAACTGTGGAAAATTCTTCAAGAGATGGAACTAACAGACCACTAGACCTGCCTCCTGAGAAATCTGTATGCAGGTCAAGAAGCAACAGATTGAACTGGGCATGGAACAAGAAACTGGTTCCAAATTGGGAAAGGAGTACATCAAGGCTGTATATTGTAACCTGCTTATTTAACTTATATGAAGATTACATCATGAGAAACGCTGGGCTGGAAGAAGCACAAGCTGGAATCAAGATTGCCGGCAGAAATATCAATAACCTCAGATATGCAGATGACACCACCCTTAACAGCAGAAAGCAAAGATGAACTAAAGAGTGTCTTGATGAAAGTGAAAAAGGACAGTGAAAAGCTTGGCTTAAAACTCAACATTCGGAAAACTAAGATCATGGCAGCTGGTCCCATCACTTCATGGGAAATAGATGAGGAAACAAGGGAAACAGTGAGAGACGTTATTTTTGGGGGGCTCCAAAATCACCACAGATGGTGACTGCAGCCATGAAATTAAAAGACGCTTGCCCCTTGGAAGAAAAACTATGACCAACCTAGAGAGCCTATTAAAAAGCAAAGCCATTACTTTGGCAACAAAGGTTCATCTAGTCAAAGCTATGGTGTTTCCAGTAGTCGTGTATGAATATGAAAGTTGAACTATAAAGAAAGCTGAGTGCTGAAGAGTTGATACTTTTGAACTGTCATGTTGGAGAAGACTCTTGAGAGTCCCTTGGACTGCAAGGAGATCCAACCAGTCCATCCTAAAGAAATCAGTCCCGAGTGTTCATTGCAAAGACTGATGCTGAATCTGAAGCTCCAATACTTTGGCCACCTGATACAAAGAACTGACTCATTGGAAAAGACCCTGATGCTAGGAAAGACTGAAGGTGGGAGGAGATGGGGATGAAAGAGGACGAGATGGTTGGATGGCATCACTGACATAACGGACATGAGTTTGAGTAAACTCCAGGAGTTGGTGATGGACAGGGAAGCCTGGTGTGCTGCAGTCCATGAGGTCGCAAAGAGTCAGACATGACTGAGCAACTGAACTGAACTATTCTGAGCTGGATCTCCTGTGGGAGTTGGAGACAAGAGTTAGAAGAATGTCAGCCAAAGTTTTGCCCATGTGGAGGTTGCACAGTCTAGTGTGAAAGCAAATACTGGAAAAGAAATTTAAGCATAACTGTTGCACAGAAGTACAAGATGTTATAAGAGCATATGATAGGGGCACCTAAGGTGTCTGGAACATGAGGTAAGGCTCTTATGTTGACAGCAGGCACTAAATTAATATCTATAATAAATCCAGAGGATTATAAGTGGTAAAAGAAACATTTTAAAGAACAAGGAACAAGAGTGACCACTTGTAATTGGCACATGACTAAAGATGGTAGAAATCTGAAAGCATTCCTAGAGTCAACATCATTTGAATTGAGCAAAGAAAGGCATTTTATTAGGGCATGGTTTAAGATAAACTGACAACTCCTGAAGCAAACTGCAAAACATAGCGATGTGAACAAAGTACTACTGTTACTAAAAACGCACGTCTGTGTGCCCTATGAACAGTGAGGCCAATCAATACCAAAACATTAGAAACTGGAAGAGAGAAAGGTGTACAGAGGGTCATGCAAGGAGATAGGTGGCTCATGTCTTAAAAACCCCAAACTCCTTGAAAACTTTCAGCAAACCCCTTTCATAGGAAAGGTGAGGAAGGAGGGTGGCTAGTTGTTGCCAACTTCTTGGTGTCAGAGCCTTTGTTCTTGAAGTCAGGTTACTGTCAGGTGACAATGTCCCCGTAAGCCTCCACCAAACAAATGTTATGCTCTGTTCTGACAAAAAAGGGCCAGGTCCCTCAGGTACAACTTTCACTCTCTGAGGTCCCGGTCCTGACTGAGAGGAGGCAGGTCTCAGCAGGCGGCTCCCTTAAGGTCAGGTCCCCAGATGTTGTCCAGCTATAATCACTAAAGGAACCTAATTGCCCTTGGACTCCTCAGTTCAGTCGTTCAGTCGCTCAGTTGTGCCCAACTTTTTGCGACCCCATGGACTGCAGTATGCATCCATCACCAATTCCCAGAGCTTACTCAAACTCATGTCCATTGAGTTGGTGATGCCATCCAATCATTTCCTCCTCCTCCTGCCTTCAATTATTCCCAGCATCAGAGTCTTTTCCAATGAGTCAGTTCTTTGCATCAGGTGGCCAAAGTATTGGAGCTTTAGCTTCAGCATCAATCCTTCCAGTGAACATTCAGGACTGATTTCCTTTAGGATGGACTGGTTGGATCTCCTTGCAGTCCAAGGGACTCTCAAGAGTCTTCTCCAACACGACAGTTCAAAAGCATCAATTCTTCGGAATTCAGCTTTCTTTATAGTTCAACTCTCACATTCATACATGACTACTGGAAACACCATAGCTTTGACTAGATGGACCTTTGTTGCCAAAGTAATGGCTTTGCTTTTTAATAGGCTGTCTAGATTAGTCATAGCTTTTCTTCCAAGTAGCAAGTGTCTTTTAATTTCATGGCTGCAGTCATCATCTGTGGTGATTTTGGAGCCCCCCAAAAATAAAGTCTCTCACTGTTTCCACTGTTAACCCATCTATTTGCTACAAAGTGATGGGACCAGCTGCCATGATCTTAGAGTTCCAAATGTTGAGTTTTAAGCCAACCTTTTCACTCTCCTTTTTCACTTTCATCAAGACACTCTTTAGTTCATCTTTGCTTTCTGCCATAAGGGTGGTGTCATCTGCATATCTGAGGTTATTGATATTTCTGCCGGCAATCTTGATTCCAGCTTGTGCTTCATCCAGCCAAGTATTTCACATGGTGCACTCTACATATAAGTTAAATAAGCAGGGTGACAATATACAGCCTTGATGTACTCCTTTCCCAATTTGGAACCAGTTTCTTGTTTCATGTCCAGTTCTATCTGTTGCTTCTTGACCTGCATACAGATTTCTCAGAAGGCAGGTCTAGTGGTCTGTTATTGCCATCTCTTGAAGAATTTTCCAGTTTGTTGTGATCCACAACAAATCAAAGGCTTTGGCATAGTCAATAAAGCAGAAGTAGATTTCTGGAATTCTGTTGCTTTTCGATGATCCAAGGGATGTTGGCAATTTGATCTCTGGTTTGTCTGCCTTTTCTAAATCCAACTTGAACATCTGGAAGTTCATGGTTCATGTACTGTTGAAGCCTGGCTTGGAGAATTTTGAGCATTACTTTGATAGCATTTGAGATGGGTGCTAGCCTGTGAGCTGGTGTCCTCAAGCCACCCAAATAGGCAGGGGCAGGTCCCACAGACTGCATTCCATGCAGACAGCTGCTACTAGGTCCCTAAGACAGGGCTGACAGTGATGTTCACTGCCGCCTCAAGACCTGGCCTGGACAGTGGGCAGTGGTAGCAAGGGCTCTGGAGCCTTGCAGAACACAGCCCCCAGCCATTTTCGGGGGGAGGCCTAGGTGAGAAGTGTGGGATCTAACTCTTAGCTCACTATCTGCCTGATGACTACCACTTCCCTGACTGCTGACTGAATCCTCTCACTAAAGTTGCTCCTTGACAGTTGGTAGCTTGTGGGTGGGGCCCACTGGAGCACTGACCAATGGCTGAGCAGGACCAGTAAGGTTCACTCCTTGACAGTTGGTTGCTGTGGGCAGGGCCAGGGCACTGACCAATGGCTGAACAGGATCACTAAGATTCACTCCTTGACAGTCAGTTGCTTGTGGACAGGGACCACTGTGGCACTGGTCAATGGCCGAGTGGGACTTGTTGCCTGGAAACTGTGCAGAGTAATGGCACATAGTGATGGCCATGTGCTAAGGGCTGTGCTCAGCTACACTCTGTTATACTACCTTGTAACACATCTAAGGTCAGACAACTCTATTATTTTCCAAACTTTACTTTCATCTCTGGCTCCATGGTGGCTGGCTGCTCCTGCTCCTGTCATCACATATGAATCTTAGCCAGCAGGAAGAGAGAAAGGAAGCAGACTGGTACAAAATGACAAGGAAAAGTGACCATGATAAAATTTTGGTTGTGTAACAATGCATATGGTATTATCTCATTTCTATAAAATATAGCATGTATACTATTTGAAATATATATAATGTGTATATTATGTTTTGGGTATATATACATATATAACATGCATATATGTTGGCTCAGTGGTAAATAATCCACAAAGAGTGTGTGAGTGCAGGCAAAGATGCTTCAGTTGTGTCCAACTCTTTGTGACCCTATAGACTAGCCCACCAGCTCCTCTGTCCATGGGATTCTCCAGGCAAGAATGCTGGAGAATCTGTTAAAACCGGCATCTCTTGTCTCCCACATTGGCAGGCAGGTTCTTTACCACTAGTGTCACCCGGAAAGCCACTAATGTAGGACATGTGGGTTCAATCTCTGTGTGAGGAAGATCCCCTGGAGAAGGAAACAGCAATCCACTTTAGTATTTTTGCTTGGAAAATCCAAGGACAGGGGATCCTGGTGGACTCTACTCCATGAAACTGCGGAAGAGTCAGACAGGACTTAGCAGCTAAACAACAACATGTATCTCTATACAAGAAGAGTGTATATTCCTCTGGGCAATGGAAGTAGCAGGCAGAAAAGAGGGATTTCTACTTTAAGTAGTTATATCTTGAGAAACGCTGGACAGGAAGAAACACAAGCTGGAATCAAGATTGCCAGGAGAAATATCAATAAACTCAGATATGCAGAGGACACCACCCTTATGGCAGAAAGTGAAGAGGAACTAAAAAGCCTCTTGATGAAAGTGAAAGCGAAGAGTGAGAAAGTTGGCTTAAAGCTCAACATTCAGAAAACGAAGATCATGGCATCCAGTCCCATCACTTCATGGGAAATGGATGGGAAAACAGTGGAAACAGTGTCAGACTTTATTTTTCGGGGCTCCAAAATCACTGCAGATGGTGACTGCAGCCATGAAATTAAAAGACGCTTACTCCTTGGAAGGAAAGTTATGTCCAACCGAGATAGCATATTCAAAAGCAGAGACATTACTTTGCCAACAAAGGTCCGTCTAGTCAAGGCTATGATTTTTCCTGTGGTCATGTATGGATGTGAAAGTTGGACTGTGAAGAAGGCTGAGTGCCGAAGAATTGATGCTTTTGAACTGTGGTGTTGGAGAAGACTCTTGAGAGTCCCTTGGACTGCAAGGAGATCCAACCAGTCCATTCTGAAGGAGATCAGCCCGGGATTTCTTTGGAAGGAATGATGCTAAAGCTGAAACTGCAGTACTTTGGCCACCTCATGCGAAGAGTTGACTCATTGGAAAAGACTCTGATGCTGGGAGGGATTGGGGGCAGGAGGAGAAGGGAATGACAGAGGATGAGATGGCTGGATGGTATCACTGACTCGATGGATGTGAGTCTCAGTGAACTCCGGGAGTTGGTGATGGACAGGGAGGCCTGGCGTGCTGCAATTCATGGGGTCGCAAAGAGTCGGACATGACTGAGTGACTGAACTGAGCTGAAACTATGTGAAATTTTATATGTATTACTCATAAAAATATCTGTAAACTAAAGAAAAGACAGGCTACCAGAAGTGTTAATATGCTTATATTTCTCTCCATAAACTTTTCATCAACACAAGCATACACATTAAACCAAAAAATGATTACCTTTAATTGATTTTTATATAGAGGTAAAAACCATCAGATAAAATTACATTTTTCTCTTGGTTAATTAATGATCATGCTAAGGAAAAAGTAATCCAACATTCATTTCAATAAATGAAAACTTTCATAAACATGCTCCATTTCTTATTCTACCAGTGAGCATAATAGGTCCTTGGCTAGAGAAGTAATAGTACCAAGTAATTATTAACATTTTTTTAAACTACAAGATGTCAACCAAGCATTGCTAGATCTATCATATTTTTAAATGAAGACTTATTTTAGAGCAGTTTCAGGTTCACAGCAGAACTGAGCAGAAGGAACAGAGACTTCTCATATACCCCCTAATCACCCCCCAACAAGCAGAGTCTTTCCCATTATCAATTTCTACTATCTTAGTGATATAATTTTTGCAATCAATGAAGCTATACTGACACGTCATAATCACCCAAAATCCACAGTTTACATTACGGTCACTTTTGGTGCTGTATATTACATGGATTTAGAAAAATGTAAAATGACATGTATCCATCATCATGGTATCATTCAGAGTGTTTTCACTGCCTTAAAAATCCTGTATATGCCACCTTTTCATCCCTCCCTTCACCCTAACTTCTGGAAACCACTGTTGTTTTTCCTGTTTCCATAGTTTCACATTTTCCAGAATGTCATATGGCTGGAATTATACAGTATATAGCGTTTTTATTGACTCCCAATGTTGAAATATACATTTAAGGTTCCTCGATGTCTTTTTATGAAACAAGAGCTCAATTCATAAAATATCAAGCATGTTCCTATCACATTATTATAGCATTTAATGTCCTATAACACTAAGATATCTTTTGGATATATTGAAAATAAACGAGAACGGTGCTTTTTTTGAAAACAAACGATGCTCCAAAAAATATTACTAGTAAAACTGAAATGAAAAAGACATAGAAAGATTGAGAATGTAGAATGCATAGGAATAAACTTAACCAAGGAGGTAAAATTATGAAGTGCTGCTGAAAGAAATCAAAGAAGACATACACGAATGGAAAGACTTATGTGTTCAAGGATTAGAATCCTTACTAAGGTTAAAAATGTCCACAGCACCAAAAGCAATCATACAATCAATGTAGTCCGTATTCTAAGCCCATGAGCACTGTTCACAGAAACAGAAAAAAAAGATTTTTTTTAATTCATATGGAACCATAAAGACTTTAAATAACCAAAATGATCCTTAGAAGGAAGAACTAAGCTGAAGGTATCACACTTTCTGATTTCAAAAATACATTACTAAGTTTCAGCAATTAAATAGTTGGTACCCACATAAAGACAGATGCAGACCAATGGAACAAGAGAGTCCAGAAGTAAACAAAGGTATACACATTTACCTGATCTTCAACAAGACTGTCAAGATTACATAATTGGGAAAGGGCAGTCTCTTCAACAAAAGGTGTTGGGGAGACTAGTTATCCGTGTGTTCTAATCACAATTTAAAAAAAAAAAAAGATGAGAATGCAGGTAATCAGTTTCCTAATATCTAATCAGGGAATTGGGGTTGATAATGAAATAAAAGGCTCATTAATATCTCTAGGTTCCAGTTATGGTCTGAAGGATGAATATACTTTGGGCATATATACTTTGGGCAATCAGAAGGTATAAAATAAGTTCAAACTCCTTAGAATTACTGGCTTCAAATTTGGCTTCATTTCCATTTAGTTGTATGAATTTGGGCAAGCAATTCATTTGTCCATGCTTTAGTTTCATTATTTGTGAAATATGCACAATAACTAACTCATAGTGTTATAAAAAGCTTATCATAGTGCCTGGAACCTAGGAAATGCTCAAAAGAAAAAACTTACAATGAGGCTGTGATGGTATCTGTTGATCATGGTTTGGGGGGGAAATGCATTCATTTTCTGTCTTCTCTCCCTCTTTCTCTCTTTTTTTTTCTTCCTTCCTTCCTTCTTCTTCTTCTTCTTTATTTTAAACCTGTCTTCTATTTCTGGCAGACAGCCTATGTAATTGTACCTTTCTTCTGGGTATTATTTGCCAAGCAGGTGTAAAAGTGCAGTGCAATATAATTTAGTAAAACCCAATTTTAGGTATTAGATTTGTGCTTCTCTCTGTGCGAGTGTCTCCAGCAGAATCCTCGCACAGCTGTCAAGCCATGTGAAAGAACGTAGGCCAACAGAGCATATGACCATGAAGGACCAAAGAAGTCAATTTTCTAATGTCTCATAGTTGACTTAATTTGTTTTTTACTTAAAGGTTTAGATTAGGATGGAATAAGTAAATGTATTCTTATAATTACTAAACAGGGTAAGGTTTTCTTTTGCCTAGTTCGGGGCAGATGCAAAAGCCATTTTGTCATATTGCAACACAAGGTCTAGAGACCATCTGGAGAATTTATGAAAATGGAAAGGATGTAGTACAATTTGGATTACATGCTTTTAATAAAGATATGAGAGAATCCTTCTGATCTTTACTATCTTCATCATCTGTAAGTTTTTTACATGTAAATATTTCTTTCTTAAAACAAGAATAAAATTATTAGAGACTGCAAACACTGCCAAATAAAACTATTTTTAAGAAAATCATAAATTCCTTCCAAAACTCCACTCACAAATATAAAAAAAATTAAAAAAAACACTTTCATATTGAATTGCTATTTTTTAGGAAGTATATCCAGAGAAGGCAATGGCAACCCACTCCAGTACTCTTGCCTGGAAAATCTCATGGACAGAGGAGCCTGGTGGGCTGCAGTCCATGGGGTCGCGGAGAGTCGGACACAACTGAGTGACTTCACTTTCACTTTTCACTTTCATGCATTGGAGAAGGAAATGGCAACCCACTCCAGTGTTCTTGCCTGGAGAATCCCAGGGATAGGGGAGCCTGGTGGGCTGCCGTCTATGGGGTCGCACAGAGTCGGACACAACTGAAGCGACTTAGCAGCAGCAGCAGCAGGAGGTATACCAGGAAGACTTCCCCTAAAAATGTTTTGAATGACCTGATATTTCTAACCAAAAAGAGAAGAATCTGAGTGAAAAAGAAATAAGAATTCTGAAAAGAAGAAAGAAAAGAGAAGAAAATGAATGACTTTTCTAAAATGCTTACTGTAAGTAGTGGTTGTATAATTACTTGAGGTACAAATATCATAGACCATCTCCTTACCACGGGGGTAGGTCATATTTCTTGGCCATTCAGCAGCTTTTGTATTAGATTCTTCTGCATGATTACCTGTGTTAACTCATTTATTCTTTCTTACAATGTGATGTGGGTGGTATAGATATTAACATCATTTCACAGATAAGCAAACTGAGTGACAAGAGTTGAAGGAACTTACGAGGTCAAGGTCATACAACTGGGAAGTGATTGAGCCAGAATATAATGAATTCAGTCGATCTGTTTTCAGAACTTGTGTCATTACCTCTTACACTGGATTCTTGCCTGGGGAAGAAGACCATAGGCAAAATGTGTCTACTCCTTGAGCTCCATTTCCCTCATTGAAAAACCGCAGTGAATGTATGAGTTTGTGGAAACAGGCGAGTGATCCGAGGAGAACATCAAAAATGATGAGCACTTTGGACAATACAGCTAATGATGAAAGATGAAAATAATTAGAATGACTGAGCCTTTTAGAGGCAAGGAATGTTTCTACTTGTGTTTGTGGAATACCAATAGTAGTAGTCATAGTAGCAGTAGACAATGGTGCCCATCTTTACTTTCTTTCTGCAGAGAAATTTTGTTTATGTTTCAGCAAGAAAAATATTTTTGCCTAAAGCCTGTGACTTTTTCAAATTTGCAACAGAAAACTGCATATCATCTTTTTCTTGAAAAGTTATGAGGTTGCGAGAAAAAATCATGACTCTGCTGTTTACCACCCATAAAAGCTTAGCTGAGATTTTTAATTTCTTGGAGGCTGCATTTTCTTATCTGCATAAGAAACAGTAGTACATACTTACATGGTTGATGAGGTTATTAAATGAGTTATGCTTATAGGGGTGCTTAGCATTCTGTCCAGAAACTGCTTACTATTTAACACACAATCATTATTATGATTACCATTACTATTAATTCCTGTGGTCAGTGAGGAATCCTTTGACATGAGTTTCAGTCCAAGCTGAGTGCCAAAGAATTGATGCTTTTGAACTGTGGTGTTGGAGAAGACTCTTGAGAGTCCCTTGGACTGCAAGGAGATCCAACCAGTCCATTCTGAAGGAGATCAGCCCGGGATTTCTTTGGAAGGAATGATGCTAAAGCTGAAACTGCAGTACTTTGGCCACCTCATGTGAAGAGTTGACTCATTGGAAAAGACTCTGATTCTGGGAGGGATTGGGGGCAGGAGGAGAAGGGGATGACAGAGGATGAGATGGCTGGATGGCATCACTGACTCGATGGATGTGAGTCTCAGTGAACTCCGGGAGTTGGTGATGGACAGGGAGGCCTGGTGTGCTGTGATTCATGGGGTCGCAAAAAGTCGGACACGACTGAGTGACTGAACTGAACTGAATGTGCATGTGGTAAAGCCTGGTCATACTGACACAGATACCTGTTTTTTTAAAACAAAGGTGGAAGTAGAAACAGCAAAAGCATTTTGTGATGTGAATCCACCTTGGCCATCTACCCTTGAAATTTTATATCAGTCCTTATTGTTAATTAAGAATGACTCCATTTGAAAGCTAAAAATTCCATAGGAACCCTATGGAATCTTATATTGTCATGAAGTTTTAAGCCAAATAGAAGCACACACATCATTAGATGTTATTGCAGCCATTTAAGACTGAGACATAAGTAAAGATGGTTTTACCTGATCATTGTGTGGAAATATAATCCTATATTTATTGTAAAATTAGAGATCTTGAAAATGTTTCCACACTGTCTCCGGTCCTGTGTACCAGTGACTCTATGCAAACCTAACACACCAACAAATGTTACACAGATATGCTATTGGCTTTTGCTTTCACTCTCACTAGTTAAGAAAAGATTTGGAAAGATCAGGTTAGCAGCATGAGCAGAGGGTGAAATATATAACAAATTTAATGACTTCCATTCATTACTTATTTCCAGTATTTTAAATATCATAAAACATGGTATTTCCTCCTGCACTAAGTTGCTATGGATAAAATTTTAAATTAATTTTTCTTTTTTGCCAGAGACATAGAATGATGAAACCCAGGTATGTTATTCCCTGAGGATGAGATTTAATTTGCCTGAATAACTCAAGTCCATCTACAGAAGTTTGGTACTTTGTAGGGTTTTGTTTTTGTTTTTTGTAGTTTTTGATTCAAAATTTACCCTCTTTGAGATTCAAAAAAAATTTTTTTTAATGTTATTTGCCTGTCTTATCAAATACTGAGCTTGCACAAACTGGGTTTATGGTTTCTCTCACTACAAGGTAAGCCCTGTGAAGGCAGGGATTTTGTCAAGCTGTTTACAGCTGACACAGAAATAATAACACAAGTTGGCAGGCAGTCCTTACTTGTCCAATGAATAAGTCAAGGTTTCTCAACCTTGGCAACTATTGACATTTTGTTTGATTCTTTGTTGCAGGCAGCTGTCTTCTGCATTGAAGGATGTTGAACATCATCTTTGGCCTCTACCCTCTAGATGCCAGAAGGTGCCAGTAGCAACTCCCCTCCCTAGCTGTGACAACTTCAAATGTCTCCAATTATTGCTAAATGTCTCCTGGGGGAGGCCAGGGCCCACAATGCCCTTTATCGAAACTACTGCAGTAATGAATTGTTTTGACATGTCAAAGGAAATCTTCATAACTATAGGTTCCTAGATGAAAGCAAAAGAAGCATTTGGAAGCTATTTGATTTGTATAATCAATGCTGACTGCTAAGTCGCTTCAGTCGTGTCCAACTCTGCAACCCTATGGACTGCAGCCCTTCAGGTTCCTCTGTCCATGGGATTCTCCAGACAAGAATACTGGAGTGCGTTGCCATGCCCTCCTCCAAGGGATCTTCCTGACCCAGGGATCACACCTGGGTCTCTTATGTCTCCTGCACTGGCAGATGAGTTCTTTAATCTAGTGCCACCTGGAAAGCCCTAATATAATCAATATAAGCCACTAAAATGGATCATTTATTCTCCACCAAGTTAACAGGATTGTTGGATCATTTCAAGAGATTTGTTATAGTAAAAGGGAAATTATTTTTCATCATCATGGGGCAGAGGAGAAGGGGTCACTCTCAGTTACTGACAGTAATACTGTGGCAGTCTTTTTATCATCTCTCCTATTGCTCCCAATCTTTAGTTCTTTAAGGAACCTAATATTATTTCCATATTTGAATATAGAGGTTCTAGCCCCAAAATTTACAAAGTATTTAACATTGTAAATAGAATATGGAACTCAGGGTTATTTTGGTGATGCAGCTGTTGGCAGCTCATACATTTCTGGAACGTGAGAAGCATCCTCTGACAATGTGCAATTGTTGTCTAAGCGACTACATTGCCATTTGCCATGATTCTGGTTTCCTTCACATGGTGTTTGGAGGACTTGGAAAATTTGCCACCATATTAGCAAGGAGGAATGTTGGGTGTGAAGAGAGAGGCCTGCGGGAATAGGCTCAGTGATCACACTTCATCTTCGCCAAGTTCTCAGCTCAAATGAAATGCAAGTGGGTGGTATTTTAAATAAATCAATCTCTCTGTCTGAAGAGATACACATGTTTATATGATTTTCTAACCTGGATATGCTATCCATAAAAGAGGGGATGGAGGTGATGCTAGATGAGGTATTTAAAGCACTTAGCACAGTGGCTGGCATGTAGTGAGAACTGAGTTGGTACAAGCTATTATAATTATCATCATTATTAAACATATGCAGGAGGCATTATACCTCATAAGCTACTTGACTATGACGGAAAGAGCAATGATGCAAGGACAATGAAGTCATACAGGATGGAATCTTGGTTCAGCTACTTCCTAGCTGTGCACACTCTAGTGTGCACTCAATCAGCATAATTACGCTGTATTGTATTAGCAGTAACAACAGACTTCAATATCTAAGTTGCTTGCAACTCTTAATGCCTTTCTTGCTCAAATCCACGTCCATCAAGGTCCAGCTGCAGCTCAGCTCTACATCAATCTTATGCCAAGACCCAGATTGTGAGAATAGCCTCTGTGCAATGAATACTTCAGATTCATCATGGTAGAAGGAAATTAAAAACATGGCAAATCATGAAGGGGTTCTTATGATTTCTGCTTAGAAAGGTAATCATAACTTCTGCCCACAATCATTGGCCAAAACAAACAACATGGCAACTTCCCAGTTCAAAAGAGCAAGGGTATATAGTGGAGGAATACTGCAGAGAGTACCAAGATGGTGCCACCATCGACCACCCTCTTACGTGGGCCTCGGAGGCCTCATCTTTGCTTCTGCAACAGTGTTAGCAGTTGGAAATGAAACTAATACACTTGGAGATGCTATGATGTGCCAGACTCTGCTCAAGATATACCTACAAAATCTCATAGAGTCCTCAAAACAACCAGTTACATTGACATCGTTGGTTCCATTTGACAGATTTTTTAAAACCAGAGGTCTTGAGGAGGTTAAGTAACCTCACACACAAAATCATATACAAAAACTGTAGGACCCAAGCTGAATATTTGCAGTTGCATAATCACTTATTTTTGAAATAACTTGTTTCTAATTGTTTTAGACTCTATCTGCACGTAGGAAGAGCAGTAGGAACAAAACTGGCTGGCTGCAGATGGTGCAACTAGCCCTTTGGAGCTCTGACTCACTAACTCTAGTTTTTCTCCAACAAAATCCATGGGCAGGGGTCATCTACCCTGGCCACTCTTTTTTACCCAGTTTTGGCCTGCTGCCTCCCCTTCTCAGACTCCAAGCTATTCATTTCCATCTTTCTCCTCAACTCCTGAAAATTAATTACTCTCCCTCCTTCTTTCCCCCACCCCAACTCCAAACCTTTTTGGCAAATCTTTGTAGTAAACAGATGGGCTATCTGTGTTGCTGGGAGACCACTTGATACATGGAACCCAGTCCAAATGCAGTGAGAAGGAAGGTGACGTATCACCTACAGGGTGGAATGCCTCAGAGTGCTCAAGACTCCTCCTCCTATTTTTTTTTTAACTGAAAAAAAAAATCTGGCCCCCTTGGGATCTCACTAGGGGTCTAACCCATGGCCTGTGGTGGTGGAAGGGCAGAGTCTTAACCACTGGGCTATCAGGCAAGTCTCCTTTTCTATTTTGAATTAAACTCTGGCTTCATTCTCCACATTCCCCTCATGGGTCTCAATTTCCTCATCTCTAAAATGAGAACAATAGTAGTTACTACTGCTAACTACTACTAATAGTAACTATTACTACTAATCCATGGGGGTTTTGTGAATATTTAATGAAATAATGTTTATCAAGCTCATAACACAACTTCTGAAAGAATTCAATTGTTTTGTTGTTACTATTGTTGGCAGGCTCAGCACACTAAGGGAGGAAGAGTGTATGAGGTGAGATGGGGAGCACGCAGTCCTGTTTATGATGGATTTGGGGAGCTTAATTTGAGGACTGTATTTTAGGCAGAGGATCTCAGTTGAAACAGCATGAGTTTTACAGAAACTTGAATTCCAATCCCTGTTTAGCATCTCATGAGCTATGTTCCTGTGTATAGTTCAGCCTGACGAAATCTATTTTCTACTTTTTTTTTTCTTTTTTTCTACTTCAAAATTACAGGCGTAGTAATTTGCTCCAGACCTGACACAGTGGCTACGGGACTACCTGCCCGGCGTACTGCCCCATATTTTTATAATTCATGCATTTCCAGTCTCCCCACCAGCCCCCTTCGCCTTGACCTGGCCCCCCGCTTATCCCTGAGGGAATGGGCAGTATTCACCCTATTCTTACATCTCTCCCGCCACCTGGCACTGCTGGGCCACGCGAACATTCCATGAAGGCTCCGGGGCACGACCAGGTCGGCGGTCTGTCCCTGGTGTCCAGAAGTTTCCAGAACGCACACACCTCTTCACTTACGGTGTGGGCTGCTTGTTTCTTACCTGGAACCCAGGTCTTCAGGCGGGGGACCATTCTGCTGAGGGTGCCAGCCGGGTTTTACCAACCTACAGCCCCAAAGTTGCCCTGGAGCCTAAGGGTACAGGGCGCGCCCGCGGCGACGCGACTCCAAGGTCGCCGTTTGGCCTCGCCCACCTTCGCGCCCTAGGGCCCCCGCAGCTGGCCAATCGCAGCCTCCCCCGGGCCGCGGGGCGGGCTCCCCTCCCCACCTCCGCCACTGCCCCGCGCCCCCCCTCCCCGCCGGCCCCTCCCACCCTCGCAGACAGTGCACGCCGCGCCCGCACACGCAGGCTTCCAGAACCCAGCCTCTGCGAGCCCGCTCGGGGCACTCAGCTCTCCACCGCCTCGCTCCCCGCGCCCTTTCCGAAAAGGGGCTTCTGGCCCTGGGCCCTGGGGCCGAGGACGGCGGTGGCCCTCGAACTTCATTTTCAAAGGCGCCGCTGGGTGAGAAGCCCGAGCGAGGCGAGCAATGGATCCCGTGAGCCAGGTAGGACTGACTGGGCAGCGCGGGTGATGCCGCGCGACCCCCGGGGTTGGATGCCGCGTCCCCCAGACCCTTCCTCATGCTCTCTCTCGCTCTTTCTCTCTCTGTCTCGCCTTCTTGGTCCACAGCTGGCGTCAGCAGGTACCTTCCGGGCGCTGAAGGAGCCCCTTGCCTTCTTGCGAGCCCTAGAATTGGTGAGTAGCGGGCTATGTGCGGGGAGGAACCAGCAGGTGAGGAGAGGTCGGGTGGGGTGCTCTCGGCTCGGTTCTGCTCCAAGCCTGGGAGGCCAGCCGCTTCCTTCAATCCTCCTCTCTCCTCAGGTGCCATTCCAGGATGGCGGGGACAGGATGGAGGGATCCGGCTTGGAGGCGGGAGCGTGGACGAATTTTTACAGGCGCTTAGACGAGGTGTCATCTCACAGGCGCGCAGGGGCTGAGGAGAGAAGCCTCCTGGGGAGACCAGGAGGAGAGCAGATGGAGGCGCTGTCGCTGGGCTCTGGCTGCTCACCTGCATTTTGCGGGGCTGAGGGCGTGAGAGGAGGGACCTGGGGCTGAGCGAAGTAGGAGACAGGGCTTGGCCAAGCTGGGAAAGTTGGTGAGCGCGGCAGCAGCTCTCCGCCCCGCCTGGGATACAGGAAGCGCTTTGATCCACGCTCCAGCGAGAGGGAAGCTGAGAAGCTGTGAGAGATAGTAGCGTTGAAGGCAGGACTTCTTCCTCCTGTCTCAGAGTTTCTCTACTCTATCCGCTCTTGAGGGCTTTTCGGATTTCTCCTAGAACCTCCCAGCCTTCTTTGGAGCTTTATTCAGCGCCTGGGTTTTAGGAAGTTGTATTACTCTCATGTTCTGTCCCCTTAAAAAAGAACTTGATAGTCCTAGGACAGCTTATCAGAGGAGTAAGGCGCAGAAAAGCTACCAACGGGGCCACAGGGCTTTGTTAGTATTGCCGGCTTGGATGATCGTTATTCAGAGTGAAATCTGCGGGTCACACATTCTCTCTTGCTAGGAGCTCTGAAAGGCAAGCGAGTCTATCTGAACAGAAAGTTCAAAGCCCGTCATGTAGCATTAATCACAGGCCCTATCAATGAGGAGCTAGGAAGTTATGTAAGAGCGTGTTCCGTCCTCCCAGATCTTAGCTCCAAGGGCCAGTATCCGGGTTTGGCAACACAACAGTGTTACATGCTTACATGGTTGATCAGGGTAATCACAGCTGCCTTGTTTGTAAACCTGTTTTAAAATGCATGAATCTATCAACTGGACATGGCATCAGGACAGCGTTTGGAAGGCTTGAACTAGTGGTTCAAGGATGGCTTTTCTTAAACTGTTTTCCTCACAGCCAGGTTAAAGCATGCAGGACTGATTCCAGGCAGCTTTCATTTGACTTTCTCAGACTTCTGTCCACGCTCATTCATTTAGCCATTCAACAAACATTCTCTGTGGAAGAGTGGGGTTTTTTTGCTCAGTGGAAAGGCTGCATTGTCAAGCCATTGTCTCTCAAAACAAAATTGAAAGACCTGCTATCATTTCTGACACAATCTCTCATGGTCTCACACTGTCGCTGTCACCCACCTGAAACATTAGTTTGTATTCCCTTCAGTCCTGTTACAATGTTATTTCATGTCACTCCCCCTACACACCCTCAGTGAGTGTATTTCCAAGTGTGAATGGTTTTGTTTTCAATGCACATTTCTGGAAATCAAATAAAAATATTGGAAAGGAGGGTGCCCAGAAATCTGCATTTTTTAGCAACTTCCTAGGTTCTTAGGCTCATTAAAGTTAGAGGACCACCACCCTAAGCTATACAAGGTCCCCCCAAACTCCAAAGCACCTTAATGTTCTTGTTATTTTTCTTCATACTGTATGGAGTCCTGTCACAGCCCAAGCCAAACACAAATGTTTGTCTTTCAACCTCAGCTTAAATATTACCTTCTCAGTGAAGATTTCTCTCATAATTGCTTCTTTCCCTCTCCTCTACCCCAAACTGAATGATTCACCCCATTCTTTGAGCTTCCATTACATCTTTTATTTTTTATTTTTATTTTTTTATTACATTCATTTATTCATAAGAATTTATAATCCTGTCTTATAGTTATCTTTTCTTGATGTGTGTGTGAGAGATATATTAACTTAATTTTTTAAAAATTGAAGTATAGTTGATTTTCTCTCTTCTTGGCCTCTAACTCTTTATGGAAGAAGGAATTTTGCTTATAAATCAATGATTAGCTCTCATTTGTGCTAGAGAACCTGAGTAAGGGAACAGTAAAACCTTGAAAGTTCATATACGTTAGTTGATTGCCACCTTTTGAATGAGCTAAGGTTCACAAATGAGAGCAGGGAGATAGAAGGTGTGGAAAAGTGTATCAAGGTGGAGAAAGGGAAATATCTCTTCCGTGCATGCCTTGGCTGAAGAATCACTCGCAGGTCTTTGTTTCCTGTGGAAAATGGTGACAGTGAGAGAGAGTTCTAGCTTTGGAAGAAAATTTGTTCTGTTTGTCTCAGTGTTCCCCACAGGTGCCTTTGTATGTGATAAGCAAAAATTGTTAATTGAGGATGACAAAGCACTAAAAACATCCCTGTTCCTCCTGTTCTGTGCGGGAGCAGCTTCTCTGTGGGAGAAGCTGGTAGTCTTGGATGTATTTGAACAACAGTCCTTTCAGTTTTCAATATTTGTGCTGTAAAAGTAAAAGTGTATGTAAAGATCTGTGTTCAAGCCTATTTAATGCAACGTCCTTTGTAGGGGAAAGAACAAAACAATTAGTAAATGTGTTAATAGGAAAATCATTAATATATGATTCATGCATGCTGTGGAATATTATACTGCCATTGTAAAGGTGAGTTCAATTAATATGTGTTGACCTGGAGGTCAGCATGTGCAGTTGTGTTTGATAAAATTATTAAGTGCAGAAAAATGAGTTTCATTCTTATTATTTGATGAAATTGCTATATGGAAAAAAGTAGCTTTCAATTTTCCTTCTTTTAATCAACACGTGGAAAATATATTCACTCAGATTTCAGACTAATGGATAGCATGTACTTTTTTTGTAAATATAAAAAAACAAAACATAACTTTGTGAGCATGTGTGTGTGTGTGTAATTTGTATAAGCATAACATTGATATTTTTTCCCCAAAGGGTGTAATTTGAGGTTCAATGAGGAGACGAGAGTGTGAAGGAAAGCTGTGTTCTGCAGAAAGAATCATGGACATATATCCCTTGACCACAGTTGTGTACATGAGTAATTTAAAAAATAATTCATATTTGAAATGACTTCCTATGGATTGACCGTGTGAAGCAATATTACTTCTAAAGACATCTTCCACTTTGAGATTTATTGCCTTGGAGAGAAGCATACACTTTATTGATGTGTCCTTTGCTTAGGAAGGGCTCATAGATATAGTAGATTTGAAGTTTAAAAACATAAAAGTCAAACCTTCAAGGAAGAAGCCTTAGCCAGTTTCAAAGACCTTGAGGCAAAACTTCCAAATCCTTAATCTCTACTTCAGTGAGGTCAAGGGCATTTTCAGTATCTTTTGAGTCAAAACCAAAACTGAGGACACAGCACTGACTCTGATGGTCTGTTTCATGTATTCTCTGATGATAAAAAAAAATTTTATTTTAAGATCCAGAAGAATCTCTTAAATCATAATTTGAAGATAGTAAAAACAATTTTAATTGAATTTACCTTATTTCTCAGACTTACTAAGTTGGTGTGAAATCCAGCCTTCTACGAATCACTCTTATTTTGCTACTTCAATTCTTTGCCAGGAGAACTTTGGCCTGCTTTTTTTCCTTTTAAAACATTTTTGTTGATGCATTCTTTCTTCTTTTTACCATTTGCAAGGTTCTGTATTTGCACCTGTAGATTTCTATGTAATGGCAGGTGAGGGACCCCAGCAGTTCCAGGACTAGAATTGGTGCAGATGTAAGAGCATCCAAGGTATTTCAACTCCCCCAAATAATACCTGATGGCTGGCAGGTCCAGACTCCGCCCCTTTAGAGTTAACTGCTGGGTCAGCTTGTTTGATTCCTCTAATTCTTAATCTTTTACGTCCATCCCCCATTTTGCTATATCATTTCTGCTACAACCCCTGGACTCCATATATCCATTCTGCCTTCCCAAAGCCGGCCAGCTAATCCAGAGATGCAATATGTCTGAATCGTCATTCCTGAATCTAAATTCTGATCTGTTTTCCTAACATCATACTGCTTGCTTGATATGAATAGCATTTCTGATCATGTTATTGATAATAGCACATTAAGCATGTTTATAACATAACATAATGTAATATGGTTATCATTTTAAACTCTTGAGAAGGAACAGTAGCTACCTCTGTCATGCAGGCTTCATATGAGGCACTGTATTCCACTGCTTTCCATGCATCATAGTATTGAATCTGCATGGCTTATGTTCTCATTTCGCCATGAAGTTAATAAATAACTCATCAAGGATAAAATAGTAGGGGGAAAAATAGTAGGAAATGGCAAAGCCAAAATTTGAGCATTCTCATTCCAAACTGTATTCTCTTAAATGCTACACTGTTCTGCTTCCTTCCATGTGACAGACACCTGCCATAGCTTATCCCTAATCCTCAAAGAAACGTAAAAGGCAGATGCTATCCTGTTTTGCAGTGTTTATCTCACCCACTCTGATATGTATTTAAAGCCTTTTCTGAAAATGCCACAGAGTGTTTATATTTAGAGATTAGCTCAACAGACATCAATTGTCTTTGATATTGTTTTATTCTCTATTGTTTTTAATTAACCAAAGTAAAGTAGGTTCTAATTAAGCATTAGTATCTTTTCATTTAAAATACATTGGAAAAGAGTTTGATTATAAAGCTAAGAATTTAATCTTATGGTCTTTTTTTCTTTTATCTTAAAAAATACCTGTGCATGAGTCAGACAGCTCTTTTTTTTTTTCCCTAAGCATAAACAGGATAGGAATTCTAACATGCAACTAATTAAAATTATGAGCAGTAATCTGCCATGAGGATGTGATGCAATTGCAAAGCTACATTAACTTGGATTTAATTATAACTTCTAGCCTCTCAATTAGTGACAAAAGTCATGTGTGCAGTTGGAATATGAATCAATAGATACACTTTTCATAAAAGAGCAACTCCCCAGTGGACTAATGAATTTATCACTTAATGTTTTTCTGAGTTCTATGAAAACAATTGATATTTGGCCCCACAAATACAGGAAAAAAGATAAAATTACTACTTATGGATTTGAATCCCTATTTTACCCTTTTCCTAGCTTGATAACCTGGGGCAAGTTATTTAACTTTATTAGGCATCGTTTTTCTCATCTATAAAATGAAACTGATAATAGTTCCTACTTTAAAATGTTGCCATAAATGACTCAATTCACAGAAACCACCTAGCACAGTGCTTGGGCTATCAGAAGTGCTCAATAAGTGATATTAAGATGACGATGATAGTGTGATGATGATAATGGTAACTGTTTGAATGATTATGGGATTGATGGAAAGGAGGAAATAGAAATCCACCAGAAAGTAATTTAGAGCATTATGGCAACCTCTTACAAGTTAGAGTCTTGGCAAAATTCTGACGTAGAAAATCTATCATACGCTTGAATGTGCCTCTTTTGAGCCCCTCTCCCCTTATATCATGATGTCCAAGATTTTTTCTTTTTTACCAAAGCATAAGTGACTCTGTAGGGCATTGTTCTTTGGAATATTTGCACTCAAAAAACTTTCCAGAGAGGCCAAGTGTGAACCTAAAGAAACAGGTCTCACAGAAGAATTGTAGGAACTTAGTTCTCAGGAATGTTTTGGTGAGGTGTGGGGGGACAGTTTTCCTGATCTTTCCAAAATCATAATCCATAGACATTGTTTATTCTTGAAAGAGTTACCTGTATCCAACTGAACTCTCCAAGATGTAGACACAGGTCCTTATAGTGTCAACCACGGGCAATTACTAACCAAACCATAATTCCCAGGTACACCTGGTCATTAGGCATCACCCACATAAAAATAGAAGAACCCTGCACTCATGCTCAACTGGAAACGTGACTTCCAATTCTCTGTTCCCCAGAAGATTCGCATGTCTTCCTGATACAGGTAAGAAAAAATAGTCTTATGGTAATAGAAAAAAATAGTGAAAAATCTCTAAGGAATATATCTACAGAACCATGACTTTCCTTTGAGTCTTCTTTTTCTGCAGGCATGTCTTTGACTTTGGCTGTGTGTGTGATTATTCTCATTCATTCAGTTAGCTTAGCCATCCTTTGAGAAACTCACGTCCTCACTGAATTTGGGGGAAAACACCCTTTGCCTACCTTTTCACAATTTTGGAAATTTTAAAGAAGAGCAAGCATGTAAAACACCTTGTAAACTAAAGGTCATCCAGAAGTAAACAATAATTGTGATCATGATGATGGTGATGATAAAGGAGTGATCTTTTCCAATCGGGTGACTCTGGATATCGTGAGATACATGGGTGAAGGTTGAGGTGTGAAGTGATCTCTGCTCCCTGAGGGCCTGAGCTCTTCCCTGCCACTCTGCATCCTTGAGCCTCTGCCCCAGTCTCTGTGGTCTCTCTGGAACCCACAAGAAAGAACGATGCTGCCTGTTGAAACTGATGCATCATCAAAACTTGGAGAGATGCCACCCTCACCCATTTTAGCTCTCATACTAAAAGCCTGTTTCTTGCTCTGCACACATTTCACATTTATCAGATATTTGTAGGGCTGGCGATGGTCTCTTGCACCTGCCACTTTTGCACATGCCACTTCCTTTGATTGGAACACATACAGTTTTCACTGAACCCTTTTTCACTGGCAAATTCCTCTTTTCAGGTGACAGCTTAGACATCACTTCTTTTGAGAGGGACTCTCTGAGTAGGGAAGTCCCTCTGGATGAAGTCAGCCTTCTATGGCTACCAGAGCACACTCTTCAATGACTTATATTTTTTGTTTTGCTCTTCAACCAGACTAAAGGTTCTGTGAAAACAAGGATCTTGTTTGTCTTATTCATAGTACGTTCTAAGCATCTTTATACAGTGCTTGACACATGATAGGAATGCCTCCAAAAACATTTGTAAATCCCACCAAACACCCAGACAGTAGATGCCTAGTAAGGCATTGGTTCGGGGTGAAGAATCTTCCTGCCAATGCAGAAAATGCAGGAGACACAGGTTCAATCCCTGGGTTGGAAAGATCCCCTGGAGAAAGAAATGGCAACCCACTCCAGTATTCTTGCTTGAAAAAAAAATAATCTCAAGGACAGAGGATCCCTGGTGGGCTATAGTCCATGGGGTTGCAAAGAGTCAGACATGCCTGAGTGACTAAGCGCAAAGCACAATGAAGGCTTGTTTGAAGGAAGGAGGGAAAGTAGGGAGGAAGGAGAATAGAGAATGAAGAAATGAACCCCTGAGAACATGTGGATGGGGTGTCAGTTACCTTTCATGATCTCCTGATCTTAATCGTTTTTCCATGTTGCTGCTGCTGCTGCTGCTGCTAAGTCACTTCAGTAGTGTCTGACTCTATGCGACCCCATAGACGGCAGCCCACCAGGCTCCCCTGTCCCCTGGGATTCTTCAGGCAAGAACACTGGAGTGGGTTGCCATTTCCTTCTCCAGTGCATGAAAATGAAAAGTGAAAGTGAAGTGGCTCAGTTTTGCATGTTACCTCCTATTAATAGTGATTGCTCATTGATCTTGAACTTAATTGGTTTCCCCATTGAAAACAGTAGGGGTGTATATAATTTCTTCTTAAAGTCATGTCCTCTTATTTCTAGTTCAGGTTTCTTTCTATCTCATGTTGTCAGAACACAAAGCAAAATTTAAATGCTCACCACCATAATGACTTAGGATGCCCAGACCTTCTTAAGGACCTTTCTCCTTCTCAAAAGTACTCCGAATCCCTGAGAAAATTTTTACTGATTTATGTATATTTTCTAACAAAATCTTTGTTTGTTGATCCGTTGCATAATGAAATACAGGTTTAGCAATGTATTGTTGAAACATACTTATAAGGAATTCTGTAGAATTCAGAAAGGATCTGGATATTTAGCAGCAAGATGAACCCTTAAATTCTTTTGGTTGCCTGATAAATTACTTGAGTCAGATTCCATCCTGGATGCAGGAAGAGGAAATCAATTTTGTCTGCCCATTTGTGTGTGTGTGTGTGTGTGTGTGTGAGAGAGAGAGAGAGAGAGAGAGAGAGAGAGAGAGAGAGAAAGCTCCCATCCTTTGAAATTGTTACTCTGAAGGATTTGTGTGCCAGATAAGAAGACATACCCCCAATGGCTTTAACAAGAAATGATCACATATCCATCTGGTCTGCCATGAGACTTCCTGGCTCTGCTTTCATGCCCTTAATTCACCTGATGGCTTTGCCCGCACCTTACAGACAGTTTGCATTACCCATGAGATCTTTCCTGAAGCTGAGATCCAGAAGAACTGAGAAGGCAGAATGGTTAGATTAGAGCAAAGAGTGATACCAGAAAATTATTAGGCACAGACCCATCTTCTGAGTGAAGACTGGAGATCTTGCGAGATGTTTAAGTTAGAAAAGAGAGTGGTTTGATGAGTGGAGATTGTGACTGTGATTGGGAATGTGTTGACTTTGAAGCCACACTTGCTTGGGTTCAACCATAAACCTTGAGTGTGTTCAAGCGCAAATCAACCTTACTGAGTCTCAAGTTCCTCAGGGATCTTAACATACCTAAAACATATGGTTACATATAAAAATAAATTCATTACTGAAACACCTGGGACATCCACTTTCTGTCCCTGACTCTCAACTTCTTGAATTGTAAAATGAGGATAACATCTAGAATACATAACTTGTGAAATAAGCTGAGCCAACATGTATAAAAGTTCCCATAAGAGGGCTCAATAAATATTAAATGGTCCCAAATCTAGAAAACTGAAGCTCAGGTATCTGAGGCCTCTTTACTGTAGGAGCAGTGCCTGATGTGTTACCTTTAATTTTCATCTACACCTGCCATTTGAGCAAAGGGGGAAGGCATATTTTCATTTTTCATAATAATTGACCAGACTGTGTATAAGAACTTTTGTCATCAGAATCATATCACAGATTCTATTTATGAAGCAACTGAAAGCAAAACATGATTATATGTGTTTGAAATCTATTTTAGAAGATGTATGCTTCCTTGTTCAGAAAAAAAAACAAAATCTAAGAATAAGTGTGAAACTGTAGCATTAAACACTAGGTATTCTGGGGGAAAGACTGTTTATTAGCAAGAATGATAAATTTGAAATACAAATATTCATACTTTTATTATTACTTTAAATTGCTGGCTGCTTTTTGTTTTATTTTTAATGCCTGGGCTTATTTATTACATCTCCCTCATTTAGTAACAGAAAGAATACCTAGATTTGAGCGTCAGCTATGACATTGACAGGCTATGTAATGTTGTACATGTTACTTTAACCTCTCTGGGTCTTTCATATTTATATGAGTAGAAATAATATTAATTAGCAGAAAGAATTATTGTGTCAGTTAAATGAAATAACACTTGCAAAGAGTGATGGCGCATAGCAAGCACTCAATACATTTGTATTTTCTTTCCTTCTTTCCCCCAGATTATGTTTTACTGCCAACGTAAATTTCTCAAGAATTTGTGAAATTCTGGAAAACTTCACGAGGCAGCCTTTTGGTTTCTCTAGGTGTTCCTAGGTGTTCTTGTGTTATTCTCTGTCACACACATGCACACACACACACACATTCTTTGTACTAAAGACATGAAGAGCACATGCATGAGACAAATGTATTCTAATGGGAGAGTATGCTTTGGCACATGTGGTTGGAAAGGAGAGAGTGATTAGACTGGACCACCAAGTCCTAGATCATTGTCCCAAGCACACTGGAGCCCCAGGCTGTCTACAGGCATTGGCCAGGTGACCATGAATTTGTGAAGCTTTTCTGAAAAGAATAACATACTTCTTTATTTTAAAGAAAGACAAAGCCCCCATAAATAGTGGGAGTTCCTTAAATGGTTGTATGTTGTTAGGTGCCAGTCTGTCCTAAATCAGTACTATGTAACTTATATACACAATTTCATTCAGACCTTACAATGACCTCATGAGGTTAACTTGCCCCAAAATACAGAGCTGGTAGGTGACCAAGACAGGATTTCAAGCCACATCAGTCTGACCTCCTGTCTTTTCCATGCCTTCTGTGACCCAATGATATTAAGTATCTTTGTATTGGGCAGTGGATTTCTTTTGATGTTCTATTTACAACCATTTTTATGCATAAACTAGTTGTTTAGTAATTTCAAATCATAAAAATATAAGCAAAAGTTAATAAATCAAAATTACTCAATATCCTTTTACTGAGAGACAACTAAGGTTAATATATCGAAAAATATTCTTTCAGACATTTTAATGTTAATGTACCTTTTTTTCCCCTGGGCGGTGGGGGTGGGGGGGTGGGGGGGAGAAATGACGTGTTAGATTGCTAGGACTGCCATTACTTAATACCATGAACTGGGTAGCTTTAACAACAGAAATTTATTGTCTCAGAGTTCCGGAAACCAGAGGTCTGAGATCAAGGTGTGAGCAGAGTTGCTTCCCCCCGAAGGCCACGAGGGAGAATCCGTTCTATACCTTTCTGCTAGATCCTGGTGGTTTGGCTGTCAGTCTTTAGTGTTCCTGAACTTGTAGATGGTGTATCACCTGAAATTCTGCCTCTATCTTCACAGGCGGTTCTCCCTGTGTGTGTGTCTGTGTCCAGACTTCTCTCTTTATGCAACACAAGTCATATTGTATTAGGGCCTGCCCAACGCCAGTGTGACTTCATCTTAACTACATCTGCAGTGACATTATTCCTAAATAAGGACACATTCTTAGGTACCAAAAATAAGGATTTCAACATGTGAATCTCAGAGGCATACACTTCAACCCGTAACAAATGGGTTCTTAGAATAGGCAAGGCTTTGTTTTCTGGTTTGCCACTACATAAAATACCTTCCTCCACAATTTTGATGGCTGTGTACTATTATATGCTGTGCCTTTACTAGCAGAGAAGGCGATGGCACCCCACTCCAGTACTCTTGCCTGGAAAATCCTATGGATGGAGGAGCCTGGTGGGCTGCAGTCCATGGGGTCGTGAAGAGTCATACACGACTGAGCGACTTCACTTTCGCTTTTCACCTTCATGCATTGGAGAAGGAAATGGCAACCCATTCCAGTGTTCTTGCCTGGAGAATCCCAAGGATGGTGGGGCCTGGTGGGCTGCCATCTACGGGATCACACAGAGTCACACACGACTGAAGCGACTTAGCAGCAGCAGCAGCAGTCTTTACTAGAAATTGTCTAGTTCTAACCTTAATAGTTTTTAAATGCCTATTATTTTTAAAACCTGCAAAGATTCCCTTCTTAAAGATAAATGTTTACTATACCTCATTATTGTTTACTTTATTTCTAGATGTAGAATTTCTGGTTCAAAAGGTTAGGCATTTTAGGTATTTGAAACAATTGCCTGATTGCCCTCTGATGAGGTGGTTCCATTGTGGGCATTTGCAGTTTAAAAGTTTTCCAATTTCATAGAAGAAAATGTAATCTTGATTAAATTTGTACTTTAGTTTTGCACTGAGATTGCATCTTTTTTCATAAGATGGTTTATGTTCTCATTTTCATTTGGAAACATTTTAATGGACAGAATGGATTTGTAAAGCAGTAGCTGAGACTGCCAAATTCATGAGGCTGCTCACGTGGACTTTTATATAAGCTGCTGCCTTCATCTTTCTAGGTCATTGTACTACTCCACTATTTGGAAATTATTAGATGGCTGTACTCTGACTTGGGTAGAGAGGGAAATACTGAGCCTTCCTTTCTCTGAATCATTATGTAAGAATAGATTTCTACAAGTTTTAGCATACCAAAGCTAACTTTGATGTTATGAATCCTTAATAATATAATTTTATAGTATAAAATTGCCATCCAAGTTGCATTGATTTGTAATATTAACTTTATTTATCATAAGTAACTTATTATTATTTTACCTTGAATGATGCTCGTAAGCATTGGTCCATACCCGGTACCTTTTTGAAATGTGAAGCTCATGTATGTGTATGTAGTGACTCATGCATACAGATTTATACCCTACCTCCTTTGAGTTTGAGGCACTTGAAACTTTAATAATTCTTTTATGGGAAAAGCAGAGTGGTTGGGTGTTATTGCATCACCTGAAGAATCCTGGGATGTATCTGGCCTGTGGTTATAGAAAGCCCTATTGATAAAATAAAATGAATTCAGCAGTCCCCAGATGCCAAGGGCATTTCCTGTATTTCTGGGATTACATTCCTGACCACACTTGCTATTAACAAGGATAACATTATGGATGCACTCTGCCTCTGCCTCACATATGGCTATATTGGGCCACCTTGGCCCCTTGGAATTAAAATAACAGTTGTTAACCATCATTGTGTACTTGCTGAGTTCCAGGCCCTGTGTGAAATGCTTTCAATAAGCATGTCATTTAATTCTAGCAACTCTATTACAAGGCATGCATCATTGTTTCCCCTTCTTTAGGCAAGAAAACTGAAGATTAGAAAAACAAGTTTAAGTGTATATGGTTTCAGTGCATATACTAATAACAGAAGAGCCGGGATTTTGAACCCAGATCTTCAGTGCTTCAAAAAGACCCACTGTGCTTCTCCTAGCAATTGTAGAGGGAGAAGATTTCCCATTCTCCCCCAGAGACTAGATCCCTGTGGGAAGAACCATTCCAGCCAATAGAGCTGCTGTCTGTAGCCCTAAGTGAACCGACTGCAGGACAGGCCCAACCATTCAGCCAGGCTGATGGTACCTACCAGGGCAAAATCTGCCAAGGTGGTGGTTTGACTGAACTATTAATACTCATTTGCCTCAGTTTGGTGGGGAATTCTGTTTGGGGGCAGCAGAGCAAAATTCTTGAGCTCTCTTTGCAGTTTAAAGGCAAGTATTTTTCTTAAGGTATTTCTTATACATTCCCTTGACAAAATGATAAATGAAAGGGTGGTTTTGATTTGCTTTGATTTATCTTATTTTATTTGTAGATATCAGAACCACAGTGGCCTAGGTAAACGATGAGGAATACTCAGAAAGAACCAGGGACTGGTTGCTCTCTGCCTTTTCAGTTTGTCAGGAACATCTCCACCACCTTTTAACTGACCACCATGTGGCTGTAAAAATGCAGCTCTTTGAGCTTGTAAACTTGTGTTTTATTGCTTTGTTTCTGGGCTACACTCAGTTTCCTCTCCCATCTTGGTTAGTCTGCCTTCCGAGGACCTGGGGAACATTCCCAAGGCCATCAGGCTGGTAAACATTGGGGCCAGAATGCAAACCAGGTCTGCAGTGTGTGAGGAAGCAGGAAGCAGGCTGTTGTAAGAGGCAACGCTGGTGACCAGAGATGCTGACGTTTCTGCCTATGGAAGCCAGTTGTTGCTGAGCAGGAGCACAGGCCAAAAGTGTCTGGATACTTCCTGTGTTCTTAAGAAGACAGCAATAAGGATTCTGGTGCCATGCTTGGGAGGTTTGAATGCTGCAACTGTCTTCTCTTTTTCAAACACCAGGAGGCCCAGCCTTTGGACAATACACAAAGCATGGCTGACTTCTGGATGTAGCCTGCAGTCTCCAGCTTGTTCTCACTGAACCACAGAATCCTGGCACCCTGGAGGCTCTGTCTCTGTGCCTCCATGGACCTGGCCTAGTTCGTCTTGTGCAGAAAGTTCTCAGGAGCCGTTTGATTGATGGATGAATGGGAACTTTGGTGTTCAGAAATTAACTCTTGCTTGATTTTTGAAATGATGGAATTAGTGTAAGGATTCCTTTTGCCATCTTTCAGATAGAATGAAAATTTATTTTCACTAGATATCTAGGAAGCATGGAAATATAGGGACTATGTCTTGGACCAAAATCATAGTGGGAGGCCATGGTGCATAGTAGCAGCATACGGTAAGTTAATAATACAGCTCTGGGTCCCAAACAAGCATTGAGAACTGGATTTCTCATTCAAGCCGTGTAATCTCAATTCTGTTCATAACAAGTACCATTTGATTGTTTGTAGTTTGAGGAATTATTGAATAAAGAATCCTAATGGGGAAGGATTCTGAAGACTTACGTAGAGTAGGACTGCCCAACAGAGCATTCTGCAACAATGGATATGTTCTATTCTTCACTGTCCAGTGCATCAGTCACTAGCCACAAGAGGCTATGGATCACATGAAACTGAGCAACTGAATTTTTAATTTATCTATAATTAATTTAAATTTAAAGAGCTAGTGGTTACCATATTGGACAGCCCACTTGCAGAGAATTGATCCATCTATCTGCTTTGCAAGGGCAATGTGCTAAACTTCAGTAGAATACTTAATAGGAACTGGCTACTATGTTGTGGAATATATTCACTGTGGCTCTGTCCTTTAAAACATTCTCTTTTTTTGGTCACACCACATGGGAAGCAGAGAGCCTTAACCATTGGGCTGCCAGGGAAGTCCTAAAAGATTCATTTTTACATTTATTTTTTCAATATTTTTTCATATTATACAGTCGACGGCAGTGAGTTTATAAGCCACCGTCTAAAAACTTACTGGGCCCTGAAATTTTAGAACTTTATCAGTTTTTTAGTTTGTGCTTTTTATGCATTTCCATATGTTTGTGAACTTTATACATCAACGTTATAAATTGAAATAAAAAGATGAGCTAATCATCTTTTCTGTTTGCCTCATGATAACGAAGCAAGATGACAGTTGTTAAAGTTTTTACTAATTTATTAGCATGAGAATATCTCATAATAATAGTTACTGTTTTTTTACTGAAGATATACATTTTATTTGGAAGCAGGCTAAAAGTGACATAGATTGCTCAGCGTTATGTGATGCAGATAAATGTATTTCTTCAAGGTTTCATTATTAAGAAATGGTGTTGAGACATTTATTTATCCCAAGATTAGCAAGATAGTCTGGTAATGTTTTGACAACGGCCTGTTGAGCCGTATAATTAGCATTAGAGGGTACCTTTAAGAGGAGTAAGAGCCTGGTAATGAGACGAAGGGAGCAACAGTGGCACAGGCACATCACAACTGTGGTGTCAGCCACGTGCACAAGACCTGGAAGTGAGCAAGTCCGCATGTCTCACACCCTTCACTCCACTGTACCAGTCACCCACAGATAGTATGAAATGTTCTAGCCTGCCCAAGTGCCCTAGTTTTACAGTGTTTTGTTTGGGTCCCCTTGACAGCAACACCTAAGTTAAAGGCGGCTGGGAAGGGATGCCAGGGAGCAGGAATGAGGGGCCAGGGAAGTGAAATGGAGATGGGAGATGAGTCATAACCAGAAATTCACAGGGCTTCCTGAGCCAGCATCAAGCGTGCATCTCAGAACTACCTTGGGGACGAACAGGGGAAATGCTAATCTTTTGGCTCCCAGCCCCCACTGCTCAAGAGTTGCCTCATGGAAGTTAACTCCTGTCTTAATTTGAGTTCCCCAAAGCAAACTCTGAAGTAAGGGTGACATAGTTTATTTGGGAGTTAATTCCTGCAAACACCAGTAGGAGAATTGAACAATGGGACAGGGAGTGGAATACAATAGAGAATACAGTGTTACCACCATTGGCGACTGCAGGTCAATCCCAATGTCAGATGCTGGCTGCTGCTGCTCAGTCACTTCAGACGTGTGCGACTCTGTGCGACCCTATAGACGGCAGCCCACCAGGCTCCCCCGTCCCTGAGATTCTCCAGGCAAGAACACTGAAGTGGGTTGCCATTTCCTTCTCCAATGCATGAAAGTGAAAAGTGAATGTGAAGTCGCTCAGTTGTGTCCAAGTCTTCGCGACCCCATGGACTGCAGCCTGCCAGGCTCCTCCATCCATGAGATTTTCTAGGCAAGAGTACTGGAGTGGGGATGCTGGAAACCAGTATAAAACACTAACTGGCTGTAACTTACTTCTGAAGACACTGGAACACATTGTTTGGAGATGGGCATGTGGATACCTCCAATAGAACTGTTACTAAAGAAGAGAGTGGGTCTTGAAGAGTTACCAATTTCTGACATAGATACTCAACAGATGTTTTCCCAACAGTTTCTGAATCCTCTACTTTACTTTGGCTAAGTTTATATATATATGAACTTCCTAGGTGGCACAGTGGTAAAGAATCTGCCTGCCAATGCAGGAGACTCAAGAGAAAGGGGAGTTCAATTCCTGAATCAGGAAGATCCCCAGGAGTTGGAAATGGCAACCCACTCCAGTATTCTTACCTGGAAAATTCCATAGACAGAGGAGCCTGGTGGGCTACAGTTCCTGGGGCCGCAAAGAGTTGGACACGACTGAGCGACTGAGCGCGTGCACGCACATATAATGTATTCTGATCCTTATCAGCGATCATTAAGCAGAAATCATTTGATTGCAAAGAATAGGAACCCATTCAAAGTGACTTAGGAAAAAAACATGGGATGTATTGGAAGGAATCAGGGTTATCAAAAGGCAAGATTCATCAGTCTTCATGAAAGAGAAGAGAAAAGGGAGAGCTGGGAGGTAGAAAATCCAAGAAGAGTTTTTCTCCACTGTCTTGCTACATCCTTGTTTCATCTGCTTTATGTGCCTTGTGTGTGCTGGCTGCACTTCTCTGACTTTTACCATCAGTATCTTGCTCTGCTTTTTGTATTCAAGGAAGACAGTGTCCGCCCCCAGCCTGATTCCAGCCACACAGTGCAAGCATCCAACACTACTGTTCTTGCACAGACTCTCCAAAGATGGAGAACGGCTGACTCAGCCTCGATTGTGGCATGGTCCAGCTGGGGTCCCATCACCAGATCTGGGGAGAGGAGTAGGACCATGTAGCATGCAGAGGTTGGCGAGTGTTGGAGGGAGGGAGATTCTACTAGAAGGGGCAATGAGTAGGGAGAAAAGGGTTGCCATCTCTACTTCACTGAGAGTGGCTTTTTTCAAGTATGAGAAAATGCAACATTTTTAAGAAAGCAGCATCCCAAGGCAGTGGGTAATCAGTGCTGAATCACAGGCTCCCCGGAGAATGGTGGTAGTAGTTTCCCAATAATTGAGAAATAAGCACAAATGAGGTGTCTCTGTGGGTGGTGACTGCCACTCAGATGTTGGGGGACACTCCTCTTCAGACCATCTCCTGTGTAGCAGGAACAGCCCCTTCCACGTGTTGAATGTAGCACTGTTGAATTCATTAATCATTAGAGGTGCTTGGTATTAAAATTAGCAGCAAATGATGAGTGTCCTTGATTGCAGAATTGGGATATGTTTTTCACTTGTGGTGCTCAAGAGTGATTGGGATATATTTTTGATAAGTGTTCCAAGTTTCCCTGCCAGTTTCAGAAGAACTGTTCACAAAAGAGCTGGTTAGGATACAGAAATGGAGTGTGGGAGAAGGAAGGGATATGACTCACCTTCAAGTGATGCCTTGCAAATCCTACTTTGGCAGGCAACATTTTATAAAATTTGTTGCCTAGAATGCTGCTTTAAAATGTTACTTGTGTTCTAAGTATGAAATCCAGAAGGTACATTATATCTCTCCCTCCCTCTTTCTCTCTCTCTCTTCATCCCTCCATCCATCTTCATTCTAAGGTAAGGTCAGGGTGAATCTACTGACTCAGATATCTTGGTTAAAAAAAAAAAATGTGGCATGGTGTTGGTATTCGTGAGCTTGGTACCAGCCTTCAAGTATGCTTTAAGGATAAAATAACCGCACCAGTCTCCTGCCCAAATCCCTTTACCATGCTGCACATGGCCTTCTTCCTCCCACAGCTGTTGTGACGGTTGATTGCTAAGTCATAGCTGTCCCTTATCCAGAAAATTGCCTTTGGCTGAATGAAAGCCACCAAAACTAGGAACTTATTCTCTGCACCAGGGGAAACCTACAGCTGGTAATAGTCTAATACTGAGATACACAAAAGACTGGGCCCCTTGCCTCAGGGTGGGACCGTGTCTGGCACAGTTTACACTTGAGAGTGCCTGGCAGGGTCAGACCGAAGCTGCCCTCTAGCTGACACCACGTCTTTGAGTAGCCCCTTCATCTGCTCTCTGCTGTCTCCTCTTCCACTTTCTGCTGTTTCCTGGAGAGTACTTCCCCAGTAAATCAAGAGCACTCCTGTCTCTGTCTCAGACTCTGCCTTCACGGAACCTGTTCAAAGATGGGGATGTTAACTGTGGTTGAACACTGTTGTTGTTGTTTTTTTTTTTTTTTTTGAAAAGCATATTGGCAAAGGAAGCTGTGGACAATTGGAAATAGTTCTATTAAATGAAGTGAAATATGACTTAGTGAGAAGAGAACCAGATTGGAAAATCCAGCCTTGAATCTCTGTTCCCTCATGTGACCTTAAACAAGTCAATTTCTGAGGCTCCACTCCCTCATTGGAAAGCCAGGAGTGTATACTGATTTTTCCTTCATTATCTCTGATGAGTCTGGTGTTTTGCAGACATAGGCTTGTTTTTCAGCAGTGTTACTGTGACAAGTTGGAGAAATAAATCTGGACGTTTAGATAATGTTTTGAATGACCTTTAGATATGAAATGTGTTTATTTTATTAGCACAGTACCTAATGTACAATGGGGCCCTCCAAGTGGTGTGAATTTTGAGCAATTATTTTTAAATATTTATTCTTAAAAAGGCATACATTTGTAACTATTGGTTAACTGAAAAGAGAGCTCAAGCCATAGAACAAAATCTAGAAAAGATTTCATTACAATGATTTAGCTAATTTTTTTTAAATTGTACTGGTAGAAAGAAGTGGGTAGAGGGCATGGTTTAACCATCTCATATTGAGTTTGATGAATATACCAATATTGACTAATTTGATAAATTTATTTCTATTCTGTATATATCAACAATTAAAATTTCCAACAGTATTTCTTCAGCAAAGTGACTTTCTGTCCTGAGGCTGTGGTATGAATCTTCTGGAAATGACATATTGTAATTTATACAACCCTTCCAAGTTTACTGCCGTAGGCTTATGCTTAAATACATATGATTTGTGGAGGAGAGTTGAACTATTTTAGAAAATTCTCCATAGAAGCTTAGCAGTAACCAGCAGATGGATGCTTTTGTCATGAATTTGTGTAACTTTTTGATGCCTCTGGATTTTGTCGCGTTCCCGTCTTGTCTTCACAGCAGCAGCTCACCTAGGTTCTGTCTAATGAATTAATTTCACTCTAATATGGAATGTTACCATAAGGTTCCCTGAAATATGTGCTCCATGAGGATAAGCCTGTCTGTGAACTTCAGCTCTACAATTCTGTTAACTAGCGCTGGACCTGCTTCATGGTGGACACTCAGATATTTCCTGAATGAATGGATGTATGAATAAGTGAGCTAGTCATTTTCTCACCTGGAACACTTTTCCTCTCAGCATCCCTTGTTTCATCATTTTCTCCCCTCTTGTAATTTTACCCATCTGTATAGAACCATCTCAGAGTCTCAGTTTGTTTCTTTTATTTGTTTGAAGTTTCATGAAAGAAATGTCTTCCTCTGTTTTGGGAGGCTTGTGGCTTCCCTGTCTGCCCTAATGAGTTAGGTTGGTGCTTCCCATCATAAACTAGGCTTTGTATTCATAGCAGAAATCTCTTTCTATTATTATTCAAATACAGTGAACATGATGTCCGAAGCCACGGGACTGTAAGTTATTGGGATAGAGTTAAGTCTTATGGGTCTGACCCCAAGTTTATTATGCAGTGATTTATTTCAGTAGCCTTGAGCTAGTACATATAGTACAGTTTTCAGTAAAAGATGACTTTTTATCAAAAATTTTAATGTATTGGTTTTCATTATTGAAATAAAGCATCAATAATATTCAGCAGCCACTGTGAATAAATGTGCATAATTTAACCTATTCCTTTAAACTTATTTTTATCTAAATGTGAATGTAACAGATAGTCATCATCCTAAACTTAGAAATTAACAGTGAGTACAATAAAGAATTCACTTTCAAAAATGTATATTTTCAGAAGTGAAGATCATCAAGTATAAAAAGCTGAAAAATCTTCATATAGTAATACGGGCTTTATGGAGCAGGAAATGGCAACCCACTCCAGTGTTCTTGCCTGGAAAATTCCACGGACAGAGGAGTCTGGTGGACTACAGTCCATGATGTCGCAAAGAGTCAGACATGACTGAGCAACTAAGTAACAATTCAGATTAAGGTGATTTCAAAAATAAATAGAATCTGTGGCTGATTCATATTGATCTATGGAAAAAATATATAAAAGAAATACGGGCTTTGGAAATATTTCACCCTGTAATTCTGAACTCAGAAAAAAAAATCTGAGAGTAAAATGTTCTGTATGACTTTATAAACATCACTGCCATTTCATCCCAATTTCTGCATCTCCACCTGCCATGCCTCGACCAACATTCAAGGCCCAGTTCAGGTGCCATGTCTCCATCCCAGATAACTTCTCAAATTCCCCTCTTTTATCCTAAGTGCCTTTAGATTCTCAAAGCGTGTTTCCTTTTACAACATCTTATGAAAGTAACATTTGTACCTTCTTTATCCTTTGTAAATTCCTGGAGGCAAGAACTGCTGTCTTACTGATCTCATAATTGAATGTCAGGCTTCTTGATTTGAAGTGTGGATTCAAGAACAGGTGCCAGCTTACTGCAGCCCTGAAGAGCAAACCTGTGGGGTAGAGAAGAAAGCATTTTTTGTTAGTGAGGTTTCTCACTATGCTCCCTGTCAGTATGTTTGAATGTAAAGCAATCCTGTCTTCCTTACTCTGCAAACAGTAAATAGGCTGCTGTTATGAATAGGATGCTGCACCAAAGGCAGGTGACTTCTTTCCTCACACCTGATGATTCCTTGCTGGCAGAGCGGACTGACATTTTCCTGGGGACTTACACCTGGCCCCTGTCTATCAGATTTACCAAAGATGAAAAACAATATAAAATTAATTTGCAGTTGTCCCTTTAAAATTTGCCAAGAAGTTAATTAAAATGATAAAGATCAAAGTAGCAGGGAACTCAATACGCTTAATTATGACTTCAAAATGCAAAGAAATCCATCAACGCTCTCTCCCTCATCCTTGAAAAGGATTAGGTTCTCTCTGCCCAACTTCAGATAGATTCCATACAAAAGGAAGACTGCACTTAGGGGACAGGTAATTTTAGTCACAGGCTTGACGTCAACTCTTTCGACTTGAGAAAGGCAGATTCATTCAGTTGATCTGGGGAAAAGAAGGAGGCTTTTCTTTTCAACTGTCTTCATTTTTATTGTGCTTGTTCTCCTGAAGCATAAAATGTACACTCTCCATGGTGAAGGCAGAATAACCAAAGGACATTCCTGGGCAATAATAATAATTGTCATAATATTGAATACTTAGCCTGGCTAGGACCTGTACTAAGTGAGAATGTCTATTTTGGGTGAGGTTTCTCATTATGATCCCTTCGTGAATTTAAAGTTGTCTTGTGCTTTATCCATTGTTGTCTGTTTTATGCAACTGAGTTTTCCCACTAAGACAAAGGAGGAGATAATTGTTACTGTCTCCATTTTACAGGTGAGGAGATAAGAGGCTCTGAGATGAAGTGATTCACCCTGTGTCACACACAAATTCCACAAATGTGCCAGGATTCAAACCCAGGCAGTGAGACTTTCAAACCCATTCATAGTCACTGCATTATGCCACTACCACCATACCTTCTTAAATAAGGAGTTTCTGTTGAAATCAGTTTTCTTCTTGACAAATCATTTTAAAAATGGTTACTAATACATTAGTTAAGTGTCACTTTAATTCAAAGTTCACTTTAATTCACTCTAATTCCTTCATTTCTTGATATGTTTGTTTCCTGAGAAGTAGAATACTAATTATTTATATTTTCTTCTTGACTTGACGTGTTATTTCAGAAATGTTTCATCCTCTTCTCTCATTGCCCTTTAATTAGCAGCTTCCTCAGCCCTCTAGCTGACAGTTTTGCAGTCTTTCCTTTACCTGTCATCTCCTCACTTGAGCCTTTCTGCCAATAATTTTTTTCTAAGTTGAAGGAATTCTTCATGAAAATCCTTTCTCATGCAGATAATCAGCCTTCAATTTACAAGTTCTGTAAATTTTGCTTTTAATATATTAAACTGTCTTAAAAGAGGTCGCACATTGAGATGAAGTGAGACATCCTGTGTTGATAAGATTGCTGGTGAAAGTCTATTTAGAAAGTTCACTTTCAAGGGGGGAAAAAAAAAAAAACTAGGCTCTGGTCTAATTGCAGTTGGTATTAAGGGACTAATAGAGATCTGATAGCACATTTGAGAAGGGCATGGTTCATGGCTCACATTAGGGAAAAATAATAAGGATTTTACTTTACTTCAAAGTAAAGGACTTTGAAGGACAAAGGGAAAGGGAAGTTTATCTTCAACAATATATTAAAAAATATTAAAGAATATGAAGAATGAGGGCCTGCCTATTAAATATAAGGAATAGTAGAACTAATTAACGGAGAAGGCAATGGCACCCCACTCCAGTACTCTTGCCTGGAAAATCCCATGGATGGAGGAGCCTAGGAGGCTGCAATCCATGGGGTCGCTAAGAGTCGGGCACGACTGAGCGACTTCACTTTCACTTTTCACTTTCATGCATTGGAGAAGGAAATAGCAACCCACTCCAGTGTTCTTGCCTGGAGAATCCCAGGGACGGGGGAGCCTGGTGGGCTGCCGTCTATGGGGACGCACAGAGTCGGACACGTCTGAAGTGATTTAGCAGCAGTAGCAGGACTAATTAAATATAAGGAATAGTAGAACTAAGAAAACATTGGTATGATTTATGTCAGAGAATGTTTTGCCTGTGTTCTTTTATAGGAGTTTTATGGTGTCATGTCTTATACTTACGTCTTTAAGCCATTTAAAGTATATTTCTGTATAGAATGTGAGGGTGTGTTCTAACTTCATTGATCTACATGTGGCTGTTCAACTTTCCCAGTACCACTTGTTGAAGACACTATCTTTTTTTCCGTTGTATATTCCTGCCTCCTTTGTCAAAAATGAATTGACTGTGAGTGTGGGGGTTAATTTTGGGCTCTAGGTTCTGTTCCCTCGATGCATGTATCTGTTTTTGTGCCAGTACCACGCCGTTTTGATTACTGTAGCTTTATATTATTGCCTGAAATCTGGGAGGATTATGCCTCCTGCTTTGTTCTTTCTCCTTAGGATTGCTTTGTCAATTCTTTTATGGGTCTTTTATGGTTCCATATAAATTTTAGGATTATTTGTTTTAGTTCTGTGGAAAAAAAGTCATCAGTCCTTTGATAGGGGTCACATTAAATCTGTAGCTTGTTTTGAGTAGTATGGCCATTTTAACAATATTAATTCATCCAATCCAAGAGCGTTCTGTTTCCTTTAATTTTTCATAATTCTCAGCATATGTCTTTCAGTTATACATATGTATCCATTCTTTTGTTTATTATTTTCCATTAAGGTTTATCACAGGATATTGAATATAGTCCCCTGTGCTATACAGTAGCACCATGTTTGTATTTGTTTCATATATAGTGGTTTGTATCTGCTAATCCCAAACTCCTCATTTATCCCCATCACCCCCTTTCTTCTTTGGTAACCATAAGTTTGTTTTCTGTGTCAGACAGATTCTTGCTCACATAGTCAAGATAGCTAGGCAGCCCCAGCATATGTCCTCTCGGGTCCAAGTCCAGTGGAAAAAAGATCTACTCCTGTTCTAACATCTTAACAAAAGGTTCCTCCTGCCCCGTGGGGTCTGATGGATTCACATGCCCAACACTGCGCCAATCCTAAGGCTGCTGTGGGAGAACCAACAGAGGAGCCCTATGTGAACCACATGGCATGAATGTCATTCATTCCTGCTTCAGGTAAACACATTCAGACCAGAGTGTTAGAGGGGCAGCTGCTGGGCTGATCCTGGCACTCTCTGGCCTGGCTAGCTCCAGGTCATCCAGCATACACATACACACATTTAATCAGGTGTCCTTCCCACATGCTGCCAGAAATCAGATGTGTACAGTGGAGTGTGCACATGTGAAGACAAGCCAAAGGAAGGTGGTAGTATTTTTGTTGTTTTGTGACTTAGTTTTATTAAGAAATCTTTTTGCTTTCTTTGTGTTTTTAACTAACTTCTGGCTTTCCTCTTAACATCTTACTATAAGAAGAAATGAGATAAATTATATTCGTAAAAGAATATCAGTTGTTTGAGAAATTTCATCTGTTACCCTGACAACCACTGACTGACAGTGGGGAAAATGATGGTGAAGAAATCTGATCAACTTTTCCTTGGAAGTCTCCAGTGCAGTAGCTGTAAAAATGGGTAATTTCAAAGGTAAAAGTAGATGATGTACGTAATGCAGTCCAAATTTAAAGTTGCATATATGTATGTGTGTACATATATATGTACAAATATATGCACATATTCATATACATATATGTATACTGTGAAATATTGTCATCAAGCAGCATATTATATTAGTAGAAGGCATATTGGTATCATTTAAAAATTATTGAAATATAGTTGATGTACAATATTATATAAGTTAAAGTATACAATATAGTGATTTGCAATGTTTAAAGAGTGCCGTCTACAGTGCTCGTTGCTCAATTGTGTCTGACTCTTTGTGACGGCATGGACTGTAGCTGCCAGGTTCCTCTGTCCATGGAATTCTCTAGGCAAGAACACTGGAGTGGGTTGCCATTCCCATCTCCAGGGGATCTTCCCAACCCAGGGATCAAACCTGGGTCTCCCGCATCGGAGGCAGATTCTTTACCATCTGAGCCACCAGGGAAGCCTACTTTTAAAGGTTATATTCCATTTATTATTTTTATAAAATATTGACTGCTTTGTAATAGCCCATGACCCATGTTGTATAACTTATTTTATACATAATAAATAGCATTTTTAATTTAAATGACAGCTTTTTTCTCAAACTCAAGTGACACACTTGTTAAAATTTGGAAAATATAGAAAAAAAAGTGGAAAGTAAACATAAGTCATAATTACAACACCCAAAGATAAGGTCTATTTTTAGAACATACAGTATATATATATTCTACAAAATTAGAATAATGCTACAAATATTGTTTTAGAACCTTATTTTTCCATGTATTGTGAAAAAATTTTATGACATTAGGAATATTTTTAAAACATTACTTTATTAATGGCATAATACTATGTTAATATTGCTATGTCATAGTTGGTTTAATCAGCCTTCAATTATAGGAAAATTGGGTGCCAGGAGAAATCTTAATAACCTCAGATATGCATATGGCACCACCCTTATGTCAGAAAGCAAAGAACCAAAGAGCCTCTTGATGAAAGTGAAAGAGGAGAGTGAAAAAGTTGGCTTAAAGCTCAACATTCAGAAAACTAAGATCATGGCATCTGGTCCCATCACTTCATGGCAAATAGATGGGGAAACGATGGAAACAGTGAAAGACTTTATTTTTGGGGGGCTCCAAAATCACTGTAGATAGTGACTACAGCCATGAAATTAAAAGACACTTGTTCCTTGAAAGAAAAGCTATTACCAACCTAGACAACATATTAAAAACCAGAGATATTACTTTACCAACAAAGGTCCATCTAGTCAAAGCTATGGTGTTTCCAGTGGTCATGTATGCATGTGAGAGTTGGACTGTAAAGAAAGCTGAGTGCTGAAGAATTGATGCTTTTGAACTGTGGTGTTGGAGAAGACTCTTGAGAGAGTCCCTTGGACTGCAAGGAGATCCAAACCAGTCCATCCTAAAGGAAATCAGTCCTTCGGGAAGGGCAGATGTTGAAGCTGAAGCTCCAATGCTTTGGCCACCTGATGGGAAGAACTGACTCACTGGGAAAGACCCTGATGCTGAGAAAGATTGAAGGCAGAAGGAGAAGGGGACAAGAGAGGACAAGATGGTTGGATGGCATCACCGACTCGATGGACATGAGTTTGAGCAAGCTCCAGGAGTTGGTGATGGACAGGGAAGCCTGGCGTGCTGCAGTCCATGGTGTCTCAAAGACTTGGACATGACTGAGTGACTGAACTGAGCTGAAACTGGGTTGCTTTTACTTTTGCTATCTTATAGAAGGCAATGGCACCCCACTGCAGTACTGTTGCCTGGAAAATCCCATGGATGGAGGAGCCTGGTAGTCCATGGGGTCGCCAAGAGTCAGACACGACTGAGCGACTTCACTTTCACTTTCCACTTTCATGCACTGGAGAAGGAAATGGCAACCCACTCCAGTGTTCTTGCCTGGAGAATCCCATGGATGGAGAAGCCTGGTAGGCTGCAGTCCATGGGGTCACAAAGAGTCGGACACGACTGAAGTGATGCAGCAGCAGCAGACAATATTATAGTGAACGTCTTCAGATATACATCTTTGTGCACATTTTATTATTTCCTGATTAAAAATGCTTAAAGTGGAGTTAACAAGTCAATGGGAAGTCAAAACAGCTAGGCCTAGTTATTTTTAAAGGATGTCAAGGTCATACAGAAGGAAAAAGGATCTCATGTATGGCTACCATATTCTTTGAAAATATTCCTGTTCATTCAGAGAGATATTTGTAGATAAAACTAAAGAATATTATATTCAAACTTTCTATTACAGAACACCGTAATAAAGTCACACCCAAATAAAAAAGAAAATAATACAGAGAAATTTGAGGTCCAAGAACTTACTCTGTATTTCTGCATCTCTAGATCAGGAAGGCAAGATCCAGGTATAGGTCCTGGTTTGTATTCACAGAAGTTAGAAAATTTCCTGGCACATAGCAGTAAGTCAGGAGATGGCTAGTGAATGACAGTGAAAGTGAAAGTGAAGTCGCTCAGTCATGTCCGACTCTTTGCAACCCCATGGACTATAGCCTACCAGGCATCCTCTGTCCATGGGATTTTCCAGGCAAGAGTACTGGAGTGGGGTGCCATCGCCTTCTCCAGGAGATCTTTCCCATGAAGGAACCATTATTACTGGATTGGTGTAACAGAACTTATAGACTCTAATAGCTCATCTATACACTTCAGACATTGTAATTACTAATTTTTTACTGACTTTCTGCATGAAAATAGCATCACTTTGAAAGACAGAAAAAAATTTTTTTGAGAGACAGAAATCTTAATAGTAGTTTTGTGCTTTACTCTGTGACCTTGTTGTTCTCATTTTTCCCCTCTGTAAAACGAGGATGCCATAATTGGTTTTCCAGACATTCTTGCCATTTCAAAGCAATTGTAATCCAAAAGCCAGGAGCAGTAACAGTGCTAGAAAACAGGTATTATGGAAAAGTCAGGAGAATAAAGGGCATTTCATGGATAAGTACACTGAATATAGATTGTATTCTTAACTCAGAATAACCTAATTACTTAGATTACATTTAGAAGTTTATACCCATCAGAAATTTATTTTAGTTATAGACAAGATTTTACATACTTTGGATTTATCTTTTAATATCAATATTTTATATAGTCTTTTCATTTGCTTAGAATATGACTTCATTTCTGACCTATAAATATTATAACACTTTTATTTATCATCCTAGTATATAAATAAAACATATTTTATTGCAGAAAATGAGGGTCCTGGGGAAAAGTTCAAAGAGGAAAGTGTGGTTTGCTCTCTCCCTAATCCTGCTGTATTGACAATTGTGGGAGTCACATATTTCCATTAAGGATCCATTTCTATTTCTGGAGTACATCAATGTGATTACTGTTAAAAAGATTATGAAAGTCAAGTTGTAGGCACAGAAAAAGGAGCAATTAATATTGAGCCTCTGAAGGATTGAGTACTTTGTGTGTCCAAACCTCCTGTGATTTTGCTGGTTTCTTAAAAATGCATATTCTGCTCTGCCTGTCGCCTGAGTACCCAGTTCATTACCTAGCACATAGAGGTGCTTGGGCTTCCCAAGTGGCTCAGTGGTAAAGCATCTGCCTGCCAATGCAGGAGACATGGGTTCAATCCCTGGTCGGGAAGATCCTCTGGAGAAGGGAATGGTAACCCACTCCAGTTTTCTTGCCTGGGAAATCCCATGGAAAGAGGAGCCTGGTGGGCTACAGTTACATGGGGTCACAAAGAGCCGGACATGACTTAGCAACTAAACAGCAGCAGCAGGTGCTTATGCTTGATCACCTGGAACAGGAAGAAATTTCCTGTTTCCCTTTTAGGGAGAAAAGTTTAAATTTCTAGCCTTGTGTGTCTACATGAAAGTTCTCTGTGTATTTACAAACATGTCTCCATATGGGTAGCCAGTCTGAACACAAAGAAAATTCCCCTTGAACAAAATCAGCTGCAGGTTTCCTGGTGCCTTACGTTAGAGAGCTCCCAGTGAACCCTCTGAGGTTTCCCTGGAAGGGGTCTGCTGGAAGCCATCCTGCCAGGTTGACTGCCAGGGAATTTGCAGTTCTCAGCTTGAGGAGGTTGAAGTTGTGGCTTTTCCCGTCACCCAGGGAGTCCACCGTTGTTACTAACCCAGTAAGGTCTGTGACACCAGTCAGTGGGGTGGGGGTGGGGGGGTGGCAAGGCTGCCTTGCAATGTCCCTGCTTGGCCAGAATACTAGGAAAGACTTCCTAATGGAGGAATAGTTAGCAGACCTGACACTGGTTGGAGGTGCTCTTGGAAATTCTCTGTCTTCAGTGCCTAGAGGGATATAGGGTTCCCATGGTTTCACCACAGACATCTGTGTAGATGCTGAAGATATGAACACATAGAAACAGAGGGGATGGACATACAATTTTGAGTGCTGCATATGGACCGGTTACTGTGGTAGGCACTTTACTTTCTTTAACTCACTGTTTTCCTGTAGATTTTCTGGTAAGTGGTGGTATTTCCACTTTTCAGATGAGAAAACAAAGTCAGAGAGGAGATGCACTCTCCTGAGGTCACACAGTTTGAAGTGGATAAAAGAGAGCTTGGATCTACATCCGCCTGGTCCCCCTAAAATCTGTGTGCTTGACCACTGGTCTGTACTGCCCCTACAAGTAGTAAGTGTATTTAGAAATATTACATTACTGTTCATATAAAGGCTTTTTTATATAGGTCTTTAGGTCTTCAGTCCTCACACTGATTCTGTAAGTTAGGTGACCCTGTCCCCATTTTACAAAGGAAACACTAAAGTGCTAAGAGCTAAGTCACTTGTCCATGACATTCCACATCTTGGGTGTTAGAGCGTAGGTCTGTGTGAGGTCAAAAGCCAAGCCCCTTTTTCACTCAATTCCAGTGTCTTCCCTGCTCTTGAGCAGCTTGTCACCAAGATGAATAGACACAGATGTAAAGAGATTTACCAGTCCTCATCTAAGATTTACATGCTCCTTAAGAGTGATCTTTTCTGGAAGTGACTGCAAAGACACAGTAAGGGCCATCTGTCCACAGGGCATTTCTCCTGCACAGTCATCCCCTTAAAGAATGGGGAGAGGCCACTCATTGAGGATGATCCAGTAAGAGCTTGCTCAGGTAGACACTGCAAAGCCAGGAGCGGAAAATAGGACTTTTAACCTCAAAGAGGCCTGTTTTTGAAGATCCAAGAAAGGCTTGAATAGGAGGACATCGGTAGAATTTGAAGTGGCATGACTAGCTGCACAGCCACTGTGCCATTTGTCAGGGCAGAGCTTTTGACATTGGTTCCTTTTGAAGCAACAGCAGAGCTTTTGCATCCTCAGCAAGCTTTCTTTTGAGGGCAAAATGCTCAAAAGCTGTCTCCAGAGGAAATAAGAAAGGGCTAAATGTGTACTATAGATTGACTTAAGGATTAGCAATGCTCACCTTGCAATGACAGCCCAACACTTTTCTCTTCATGTGGTTTCAGTGTCTAAACTTCTGAGTCCTTTGGCAAAACAGCTGGGAACTGGATGAGCACAGTCAGTTCCATGAGCATTTACTGAACTCCTACTGTGGAGGTGATAGGAAAAATGAAATTAAGTTTCTGTTCTCAAATATGATACATAGTTCAGTGTCAACTAAAAAAAAAAAAGCACAACCTAAAAGTTGGCAAGTATATTTTGTTCCTGGACCTTATTGAGGACTATGACCCAGGAGACAGCCTCTCAGAGTGCTCTGAGGAACTATTCACAAGAGGTAAGGGAGGAGCTAGGATATATAGGCATTTTTGCTGGAAAACAAAAGCGAACCAGAAACCTTGTAGTCAGAAGATTACTGCTAATCACAAAGAAACAGACATCTCAAGTTAATGATTTTAGTGCTTTTTTATGAATGGGAAGATGCAGGAGTCTGGCCTCATTGAAATTATTTCTTTGATGTGCATCTTAACTATCTAGAGGGCTTCCCTTATGGCTCAGCTGGTAAAGAATCCGCCTTCAGTGTGGGAGACCTGGATTCGATCCCTGGGTTGGGAAGATCCCCTGGAGAAGGGAAAGGCTACCTATTTTGGCCTGGAGAATTTCATGGACTGTATAGTCCATGGGGTCGCAAAGAGTCTGACAGGACTGAGCGACTTTCACTCACTTGAACTATCTAGGACTGGTTTCCTTTTTTTTCCTCCTTCTTGCATCCCCTCAGGGTCCATGGTCAGGGCGGCTCCAGTGGCTGAGGGCTTGATGGGGGAAATGGCAGGCAGCATTCTTTGTCCACAAAAGAATGCCTCAGTTCTGTTGGAAAGGACTTATTTATACTCACAGAGTAATTTATTCCTGGGGTGATTGCCTGCTAAGCCATTAGGGAAAGCTTCTTGGAGGAGGAAACATTTGAGTATTTAATCTGGATTTAAAGACTGTAGGACCCGATCAGCTATAAATAGAAGGATGGTTCTAGAATGGGGGGAGGGGAAAGGCAAAAGATGCAAATGAAAGAATGTATGTATGTTCAAAGAGAGTTTATTAAAGTTAAGTTCAAAACAGGACAGGAAATAATACTTGGCTTTTCTTCAGCACTTACTTTGTTTCAAAAATAATGTTAAGTTTTTCACATGCATTCACTCATTTAATACTCAAAACCTCCCCGTGAGACTGGTATTAGTATTTTCATTTTACTGAGGAGGACAGTGAGATCCAGAAAGATTAAGTAACATTCTCAAGTCACACAGCAGATAGCACACTCATCATTGAAGCCCAATCTAACTGCAAAATCCTTATGCTTAACCACTTACAGTATTCTGCCTCAATAGGTATTCCTTTTTGGCTGGAATATCGGCCAATAGCAAGAAGTAATACTACTGAAAAATTAATTGTAATCATCACAACTATCACCTGCCTCCAAGGAGCATTTTCAGTATAAACGTATAGGCAGATTACTTTGATTTGACTTGATCTCTACAACAGTTGTATAAGTATCACTAATTTTATTTTAAGATGAGTAAACTGATAGAGCACCTAACCAGAAAAGGATGTTAAGGAAGTAATAGATCTGAACTTAGAAACAGTATCTGTGACCTCAACCATTACATTGTGTTGCCTCCTAAGACTGGGACCAGATGATAAAATCCTTGATGCTAAGCCAGGAAGTTTGCATTTCTCCTCTAGCTAGCATGGAAATACTAAGGTTTTTGAACTAGGAGTGGATGTGGCTTGATCTGGGCTTTTGAATGATTAACGTGGAACTGGCTTTGATATATTATAGACTGGAAAATCAGAACAGAGGGAGCAGTTATAGGACCTACTGCACAACTCCATTTAAGAGGTCCTATCCAGGTGAGATGTGTGGACAAGGCAATTGGTCCTGAAAGCTCAGAGGAGACTCCTGAAAGGAGAGACAGGAAGCATATCGTATTGGGTTTATGAATGATTAGGGTGCTGTTCAGTGCCTTGAAATCTGGATCTCTTGCTCAAGAGGGAGGCTGCCTCTAGAGAATATGCTGGGAGCTATTTAGTATGGAGAGAACCTGGAGCTGTGATTACTAAGACTCTGGGTTGCAGCTGCAGCCACCCAGAATTAGCCTGGCCAGATGGTGATGGGTAACTGGCTGTTCTCCATGGACCTCGAGAGAACACAACAGATACCACAAGTGAGAGGCACATGGCTTCCCATGGACTCAGAAGACTTGCGTTGTGCATTTCTGGGTCTCTCAAGGTATTTTTCCCCATGTTATCTCTGTGATATGAACTCAGGTTTATAGCAGTGAAGACTGTTTTATACAAATCAGAATTTTTTTTTTAACGAGGCCACCTGGTAGGTTGTCTGCATTTATATACCAGTAGCCACAGCAGATTAGAAGCTGAATAATTCTCTGCCTGTACAGTATTAGTAGAAACTATGTATAGCATGACAGACTAGCCACTGCAGTTATGACTCAATTCTTGGGTGACATGAGACAGGATGTTAACTAGATCTCACAGATAATAGTAATGACCATTGACTAGTACCAGGCATTTCTCTTTTTTCACATGTAATAGGTATAAATTCTCAGCATCGCTCACTTGGGGGTATAAAGTGGTTAGAACATTATCCACAAACTTCGAAGAAAGATATGATTCAGAAATTATGTTAGTCAGTCCAGGATTGGAATTCAGTCATGTTGAGAATCACCCTATCTCCAATTTATTCCTCTGTTGACCCAGGGAGGGTGCTAAACCCAGGAGACCTTACTCAGGTGCCAACCTGGTGACAGTAGGGAGTGGGTGCCCACCATTTCAGATGTGCAGACTCTCTGCTAGCCTCCCATGCTCAGGGTAAATTCATTTAGTCAGATCTTCATTCACCTGCAAATTGAGACCAATCTGCCGGTACTCACTGGTTCTCAATAGACCCCCTGGCTCTGATAACCTGGTGAGGTGATGGTCATTCCTCCTATTATTCCCCATGGGCACTGTCCACACAGCTAGCATCTGGCACTTATCTCCTTGTGCCCATGTTGGGACCTTTTATAGGTCCATTTACCTCTCCTTCTCAGCCAACTTTCACTTCCCCCCTCAATACCCAGGGGAAATTTTGCAGTTCCCATCCCCACAACACTTTAGGGCTCTGAAGGTCTTGGGGCTATAAGAGGAGATTCATTTTGTCTTCTTACCCCTGTGTGTCTGAGATGGAACCAGAAGTTGAGAAATTGTCATTTTTATTCATTGATCCAATTCTGAGGACTCCAACCTCAGGACAAATAGTGACCCATGTCTCCCCAACTGAATGGGGATGAGGCAGGCTAGAGTAAAGGAAGACACTGGAAAAGACCTTAAATTATGATTCTGCCAGACATGCATGATCTCTGATCTCCACAGCCCCTCTGGGTAGTAGAAACAATGACTTTAATGAGAAAGATGAGGTTTAGAAAAGGTAAGGGATGTGTTAGAGGTCCCACTGAAGCCAACAGTGGTGCAGGAGTTCGGGCAGAGCTGTCTGATGCGAACAGTGAGCTCTCACCCATCATTCCACAGGTGGGAGAGGTAGGGGTTTTGCTTTGTTTACTCCAGATCATTGAGTGGCTGGTCCTGTGATATCCTGTCATGGTGAAACTAAAGGCTGGAAGCCTAGATTCTGGTCCTTGGTCTTTCCCTTCTCACAGTGAGGCCCTGAAACCCATGTGTTCTTCACCCCCCATCGGTGTCTCACTCTGTTAAATAGCACCAAGAAAGGGAGTTGTGGTGGTTACTAACTTTGAGATCTTCAGAAGAAAGCAGAATTGGACTCAGTAACTCATGGAAGTAATTGAAGGGCTGTGCTTGTACTCTATCTAATTAAGTTTACATTGGGTTAGTTCTAGGAGTTGCAATATGGAAATATCTTGAATTTAAATGGCTATCAGATCCACTTCCCTTCTTCTAAATCAGACATAAATTAATAGTAATATTTTCTCAGCCCATTAGAAAATTAAATTCCTTCTAGAAATAAAATGAACCATTGACATTTTATTTTTAGCATTTTGTTTTCTTTTTCAGTGACTGGATATATATTAATTACTAGCTATGTTAAGGTTGTGATCATCTGTGCAAATTGGGAGGAAGAAAATAGCCACTGACTATGACGAATGGAGATAAATACACACTATAAAAGGAAATGTGCCCCCCTGAAATGACTAAAATGAACTAAACAATGCAAAGAGATAACATGGATATGGAAAAACGAGTGCTTTCTTACCCTGATGGTTGGGGGTATCAATGGAAGTAAGTTTGGAGAACTATTTAGTAGTATCTAATAAAGTAAATACATATGTAGGTTCATGTGGAATGTATGTAGGAGTATCATATATGCAATATGGAATTGTATGTATGTGTATATTATATATTATTATTTATATAATTATATATAATGTAACTGTGATTCTAAATTATATGTTCCCCAAAAGATACAAAGAAGTATATTCATAACAGACCATTTATAAAACCACAAATGTTCATAAGTAGCATGACAGGCAAATCCTTTGTGATGGATTTATCCACTGGACTGATTACAGCAAGAATAACGATCAGACTATAAGTTCACACAACATGGATGAATTTCACCCAGAAAATACTGAACAAAGGAAACCAGATACAAAGGAGTATATAGTAGATAATTCAATTTTAAAAATAATCAGTGGTCTCTGAAGTCATGAAAATAGCCGACTTCGCTGGAAAAAGGATGGGGTGTGACTTCTGGGGTTCTGATAACATTCTTTTTGTTGATCTAGGAATTGAGTCTGTAGATGTGTTCACTCTGTAAAAATTCATTGGGCTCTTTCGCACTTTTTTGTATGTATGTAATAGGTCAAGAGATTTGCTTTGAAAAGGGTGGTCTGAGAAAAGGACCAGGCGAGACCCAGATGGAAAAAATAGAACAAACTAAATATTGTTAACAAATTTAAAAGATATAAATTGTGAAATGTTATGCAAATGTAGAGTGTCATGTGTGCTGAATCTAAAATCGGTTTTATTGGGCCCAACACTAGGTGTTAGCATTACTTTTATGAAAGTCTACAAGTCTCATATCTGTCATAAGACCATATCATTCAAGATGTTCTCAGTTCTAAGCCATAAAAAAAAAAAATACATAACCTCAGAAAAACTGAGATAGAAGTGGAAGGGGAGTTCCTTTTCACTTTCCCCATTATGCCCAGTGTCTAGAAGCTCAGAGCAACCCTCTCCGTCTCTGGGTCCATCCAGAATCTCTTATTCAGGCTGCACATTTCACCACAATTAGGTGACCTGTTTAGCATTCCTAGCCTGAGTCAGCCCAATTCATATCAAATGAAACTGGTCTATATTTAAAAGGCGGAATTCATAATGTATCAGCATGATCTAAAAACTTAATCACTGGGTTGAGAGCTCCCAGCCCCAGTTCCCCTAACATGTCTGTTATCTCTAGCTTTGACTCACAATCATGTGTTTTTTAAATGGACAAGAGAATGAGCATAAAAGCAAAATTGCTGGTGACTAAGAATAGTAGCCAGCGATCCTGGGAAGAATACCATGCTCCAGGGCTGAGCAGGAAAGCTGTGGGGCCTTGTGCACTGTGATCATGCGAGCCAGCATATGACCGCAGGACTGAGGTGACCTCTGAAGAACTGAATTCCCGAGAGCTGGAGTCTGAATCCACCATGACTAAATAAACCTGTGATGTTAGTTAGTGGCTTGCGACACACGAGAACCAGATGGCTTTACATTTTTTCCTACCTTTTACTTACTAGAATGTCCATGAGAGGCCAGGACCTGTATTTACAAACTTACTGCCATATATTGGACATTTATCAAATAAGATGTACTATAATAACTGCACATTATATTTCTTATTTGTATAATTTGAATACAAGTCAAATCCAACCTGCAGATGATCATAGCTATCCCAGTTCTGGAAAGTAGGGCCAGTCCTCAGGTCCTTAGTGCAAAAGTAATGACTATTATTAGTGAGACTGTTGAAAAACAGAAAAATACACTGCCTGTTCAAGCAAATAAGTGAAAGACTTGACCTGTGCAGCAAATTGACTCAAGAGCTCTCAATTCACAGTCAAGGGTTATTTAAATGTTAAAAATAATAGCTAATAATAATTAAAAACTTACTATGTTTTAGCCACTAGCCACTTATCCTACATTGCAATTTTATTATTACAGTAACCCAACAGTAGCTACTCTTCTTAGGCCTGTTTTACAGGTGAGAAAACTGAGACACAGAAAGGTAACTTGCCCAAAATGGCACAGCCATTTAGTGGTCAAGCCAGAATGTGAACACAGGATCTAAAATCTATAAATATATCTAAAATAGTCTAATCCTTTAACCAACCTGCTCTGCTAACCTTTACCCTGGTCATCATGGTGTAATAATTTGGAAAATGAAATTAATTTGTTCTAAATCCAAATTATTTCTTAGATCAGGTCTTCACTTGTAATGCAATACATATCTCAAGGAGAGGGCCATACTTCCCAATGACTCATAAGGTTGATCACAAGTCTTGGGACTGTCCTGGTTTACTCCTGAGGGCTGGAGCAATTCACAGCGTTCCTTTTTCATTCCTAACAGTGTCTTGGAACAAAAAACTGTATGGTTACCCTAGAATCATATATGTCTTTGCCAAAAATACCCAAATGTCTCAATTAAAACTCAAATGTCTATAATAGAGACTCAGTCAGGGATAAGACCACTTTTTTTTCATCTGAGGACTTTTAGGATCCAGACCAGGATACTGCTTGACTTAGAGACAAGCTGTCCAAGCACCACTGGATTTTACTCACAAAGGCGACCCTTGGTTGGCCAAGCAGCCCCCTGTCTTACCTTCCCCTTATTAGAGCAGGGAAGTAACAGCACAGCCTTCTGAAATCAGATGCCTGTCGGGGGGACCATGTAACAACTTGTTTCCAGGGCTGTGGGCATCTGGGCAGAGATTTTCAGCATCACTTTGTGGCTCAGCTGGTAAAGAATCCACCTGCAACAAAGGAGACCTCAGTTTGATTCTTGGGTTGGGAAGATCCACTGAAGAAGAAATAGGCTACCCACTCCAGTATTCTTGGGCTTCCCTGGTGGCTCAGACGGTGAAGAATCTGCCTGCAATATGGGGGGCCTGGGTTCGATCCCTGGGTCAGGAAGATCTCCTGGAGAAGGGATTGGCTACCCACTCCAGTATTCTGGCCTGGAGAATTTCAAGGACAGAGGACCCTGGCGGGCTACAGTCCATGGGGTTGCAAACAGTCGGACATGACTAAGTGACTTTCACTTTGGCATCATTTTGGGCTGGCTGGGCATCCTGTGGTCTGACACATGTCAGCTCAGCTGTGTCTGGTGTTGTCAGAAAGCTCAGTGACCCTTTCTGTGCTGTAAAGTACTTCTCAGCCCTCAGGAGCCTTTTAAAAATATATCTATTTATTTGGCTGTGTCGGGTCTTCATTGCGTCGTACAGGATCTTTCAATGCAGCGTGTGGATTCTTTAGTTGTGACATGGGCTTAGTTGCTCTGTGTCATGTGGGATCTTAGTTCCCTGACCAGGGATCAAGCTTGCATCCTCTACATTGCAAGGTGGACTCTTAACCACTGGACCACCAGGGATAGCCCTCAGGAGCCTTTTGTGCAACTCATGTGCCCTGTGGAAAAGCAGTCTGGGGCCCTGTCAGTCCTCGCTGGTGGGACTGGTCAGTCTCCTCCAGGTCCTTTGGGTGCATTCTTCTGAAACACATGATTTCAGGAACAGACTTCTGTAGAAGAGTAAAACATCCCTCATGAAGTTGTGAGGACTCTTCTAATTGAGAGAAAAAAGGAATATATATACCTTAAGGTTTTAACCTTAATATGAAAATGAGACTGACATTTATTGAGCCATTATGATTGCCCAAGGCTGCTTCTCTCATTTCCTTGGCATATAGGTTTCATCATCCCTATTTTATAAATTAGAGGTCAAAACCTAGAAAGGTTTTATAACTCCCCTAGAATCACTCTGTTATCAGGTGATGCACAGAGGATTTGAAACTCAGTCTGACTCCAGGGTCCTTCCTGGTGTCTGTATCATTCACGAGTAGAGTTTCTCACTGCCCTGTTGACGCTTTGGGCTCCATCATCCTTTGCTGTCAAGGCTCCCTTGTGTTCTGCAGGTTGTTTAGCAGCATCCCTGGCTTCAACTCACAGCTGCCAGTTGCACCTTCCCTTACCACCACTTCCAAAAATGTTTGCAGACATGACCGGGGCCCCCAGGGAGACAAAATCATCTTTGACTGAGAATCACTGCGTTACAGTAATAAGCCATGTCCTAAAAACAATGTATTGAAATGCATGCTTTCTCAAAAACAGGTTTTTTCCTCATCCTTTTGTTTATTCTTGCCTGGAGAATTTCACAGATAGAGGGGCCTGGTAGGCTACAGTCTGTGCGATCACAAAGAGTTGGACACGGCTGAGCGACTAACACTTATGCTTGTCTTAACCTTCCTTTGCTGAATTTTAGCCAAGAAAACTTTTAAATCTGGTGAACTCTTAGCTGGTTCCACTCTCTCTCTGGACTTTTCAGAAACTTGACAGGTAGTAAGTTCCTACTGCCCCCACCTCAGCCTGGTGTCATCTTTGAATCAGAACAGCAACGTGAATGGCCTCAATTTCAAGGGCGGCCAAGCACAAAGTGATGGTTCAGACCAAAAGAGGGAATATCTGATTTACTATCAGATTTTCTCTGTTTCATTCCAAGCAGTTACTAGTCCAAAGACAGTTATAAGATTAAATCTGGAACTAAATTTTGTCTTTTTCAGCTAACTTATTTTGCATGGTTACTCACATTGAGTGCAAAGGTGAATTTTTTTTAAAAAGCTCCAATGTTCCCCAACACATGTATACCTGTGGCGGATTCATTTTGATATTTGGCAAAACTAATACAGTTATGTAAAGTTTAAAAATAAAATAAAATTTAAAAAAAAAAAAAAAAGCTCCACTGTTTTACTAAACAAACTCTATTAAGAATGATGTGATTATCTATAGTAACAGAGAAATTGGTGACACATGGTGGTGGATCACATGAAACTTTTTGGAGTTTTAACAGGGTTATTATTACTTTTTTTTTTTTAAAGAATAATCTGTGCTATTTCAGTCAAGTACTATAAAGTATTTTTGGCTCACAGCTGTTTTAATGAGGAGGGCAGGAGTATATAATTACAAATGGTTTAGCAGTGGAATTCGGAATAGCTTATATTAATACATCTTTTTTTCCAACATTTAAGAGCCTCATGCGGGCAGGAACAGGGGTCAGAGGCAATCCATATGCTTGTAAGACCTCACCCAGAATTGGCTTTGACTCTTAAAATCAGAAAGTTAACCCTGGGTGACTGTACACGGCCCACCTGTAAAGGAGATGGGTTAGGCATGGTTGCTGCAAGGGAGAGTCTGGGTGGAATGGGAAATGAATGCCATTTGCCCAGTGTGGCAAAGGAGGTAGTCAAGAGAGGCCAGGTAGGTACACATAACACCCATGGTCACAGCTATTGGATTGGCCCAAAAGTTCTTTTGGGTTTTTCCACAACGTCTTATGGAAAAACCCAAACGAATATTTTAGCCAACTCAATACTTCTCATTAGCTCTTGTGTTAAAGTTTGGCCTGTAATTTCCAGGCAGTTTTCTTGTGTGTGTGTGTGTGTGTGTGTGTGTGTGTGTGTGTAGGCAGAAGATGGTGTTTAGAGGTCCCTTCACTCGTCACAGGCACTCAGAATGAAAGTTGGCTGTCTCAGAGGGAAATGCTTCTATTGCTTCTATAAACCTGTTGTTCAGACTTTGAATCCTGGGCTGATTCACAATTGCTATTTCCCTGCAGTTGCTCCTGACCCAGCTTCTTATTGATGAGTGTTTCCTTTGAATTCTTGTAGCTGCTGAAATTAGTTTCACTAGAAGGTGCTCAGAAATCCTGCTACTGAAGTAGTTTAATTCTGGAACAGAGACTGAGCCCCCAGTATGGGCCCTGCACTAACCTCTGGGATATAAAGCCAACTGGAAAATAGCCTGCACTAACCTCTGGGATAAAAAGCCAACTGGAAAATAGCCTGCACTAACCTCTGGGATAAAAAGCCAACTGAAAAAAAAAAAAAAAATGCTCAGGGACACCAAGTCCAGGGGAGAGAGTGGTCATGTTTGGGTTGAGTTTGGTGCCATGGAGGCAGAGCAGCAAGTGCATGTGGGCATGAAGGAGGGCTGGGCCAAGAGAACCCACCACACCCAGAAGTCCAAGAACTTTCTGCCTTCTTTGAGTTTGGTTGACCTGTGCCCTCAGAGTGGTCATGCCTTTGGAAAACTACTCCTCTGAGTGTTTCTTCTGAGCTCAGTAGGCTGTATTCTTCACTCAAGTGTTCTCTTGGTTCATAAAACTCCCTCACCCTTCTGACCTTGTACCTTCTTCTAGGCCACTGCTCTCTGAAGAGCCTTCTGTTTGCCTGTTTCCTAGTCATCTTTAAAGGTCACTTTGCTGACTGCACTTAGGTTCACAATAGCTTCATTTCTTATGTCTCACTTATCAACAAATAGAAATATTGCAAACAACCTAAATGTCTGACCATTAGAATTTGGTTAAGTATCTCATGGAATAATAGACAATGACCTAATATGATGATATAGAGAGTTGCTTTAGAATATATCCACAATATTTGGTTAAGCAAATTTAGATTATAAAAGAGTGTGTGTAATATATCCCGGTGGCTACTGCTACAAATTCCTGCTTTAGAATGAAACCAGAAATTGTCCCAAGAAAGCACTGAGTGAGGATAAGGGGCTGGAGGGGTAGCGATCATTCATAATAGGGTTCCAAATACACAAAATGCATGTATATACACATGAAGTGGAGTAAAAGACTGATGAAATATTCATCAAAATGTTAACAGTGATCACCTCTAGGTATTCATAAACATTTAATATTTTATAACCTAAAAATTTTATTTTTAAATCTAGCCTCCAGGCAATCCAGTGGAGAAGGGGTAGTCTTTTTATAAATGGTGCTGGAACAGCTGGACATTTATGCAAAAAAAAAAAAAAGAAACTAGATACTGATACCTTTCACAGAATTCTAGTCCAAATGGATCAGAGACCTAAATATAAGATCAGAATTATATAACTTCTAGAAGAGGGCATAGGAGAAAGTCTGGGTGACTCTGGGTTTAGTGACAGCTTTTTAGATACAACACCAAAAAGTATGATCTATGGAAGAAAAAATTGAAAATTGGACTTTATTAAAAGCTTGTGATTTGTGATATGTACTGTTAAGAAAATGAAAAAACAAGTCACAGATTGGGAGAAAATATTCATAGAACAAGTATCTGATAAAGGCCTAGTAACCAAGATGTATTTTTTTTTAAAAAGACCTTAAAACTCAATGAAAGACTGTGTGGACACCTAGCTTAGGAAGATTGTAAATGGAAAATGAGTGTATGAAAAGATGCTCAACAGTAGATGTCCCTAGAGAACTGAAAATTAAAACAGCAGTGAGATATCACTACATACCTGTTAGAATGGCTAAAATGCAAAACAGCAACACCACCAAATGCTGGTGAGGATGTGGAGCAACAGGAACTCTCATTCACAGATGGTTGTTGTTGTTCAGCCGCTAGGCCATGTCCAACTCTTTGTGACCACCCCCCCGGACTGCAGCACACCAGGCTTCCCTGTCCTTCACTATCTTCTGGAGTTTCATTGGTGGTGGGAATGGAAAATTCTACAGCCACTGTGGGAGGCAGTCTCTATTTATAGTCTCTACTCCAGAAAGCAGTGTGTTAGTCTCTTACGACGCTAAACCTAGACTACTCTATGATGAAGCAAGTGTGCCCTAGATATTTACCACATGAGTTAAAAACTTTTGTATATGCAAAACACAGTCCACAAATGTTTATAGCAGCTTTATTCATGAATGCCAAATACCAGAAGCAACCAAGATATCCTTCAATTATTGGATGGATAAACAAACTGTGAAACCTCCAAACACTGGAATATTATTCAGCAAAAAAAGAAATGAGCTATCAAGCCACAAAAGAGATGGAGGAGCCTTAAGTATATACTGCTAATTGAAAGAAGCCAGTCTGAAGAGGCTATATACTGTGTGGTTCCAATTATATGACGTTTTAGGCAGGGGAAAACTATAGAGATAGTTAAATGAACAGTGGTTGCCAGCGTCTCCAGAAGGATTAAGGGAGGGAGGCATGAAGATGTGGAGGTTAAGGCATATTTAGGGCAGTGAAACTATGCTGCACAGTGTATTGTAGTGGGGTATATATGACATCATGCATTTGACAAAATCCATACTATATAGTAACACAAAGAATGAATGCTAGGGTTAACTATGGACTTTAATAGTCAAGAATACATCATGAGACACGCTGGGCTGGAAGAAGCACAAGCTGGAATCAAGATTGCCAGGAGAAATATCAATAACCTCAGATATGCAGATGACACCACCCTTATGGCAGAAAGTGAAGAGGAACTCAAAAGCCTCTTGATGAAAGTGAAAGAGGAGAGTGAAAAAGTTGGCTTAAAGCTCAACATTCAGAAAAGGAAGATCATGGCATCTGGTCCCATCAATTCATGGCAAATAGATGGGGAAACAGTGGAAACAGTGTCAGACTTTATTTTTTTGGGCTCCAAAATCACTGCAAATGGTGATTGCAGCCATGAAATTAAAAGGCGCTTACTCCTTGGAAGGAAAGTTATGACCAACCTAGATAGCATCTTAAAAAGCAGAGACATTACTTTGCCAACAAAGGTCCATCTAGTCAAGGCTATGGTTTTTCCAGTGGTCATGTATGGATGTGAGAGTCAGACTGTGTAGAAAGCTGAGTGCCGAAGAATTGATGCTTTTGAACTGTGGTGTTGGGAGAAGACTCTTGAGAGTCCCTTGGACTGCAAGGAGATCCAGCCAGTCCATTCTAAAGCAGATCAGCCCTGGGTGTTCTTTGGAAGGAATGATGCTAAAGCTGAAACTCCAGTACTTTGGCCACCTCATGCGAAGAGTTGACTCATTTGAAAAGACTCTGATGCTGGGAGGGATTGGGGGCAGGAGGAGAAGGGGATGACAGAGGATGAGATGGCTGGATGGCATCACCGACTCGATGGACGTGAGTTTGAGTGAACTCCGGGAGTTGGTGATGGGCAGGGAGGCCTGGCGTGCTGCAATTCATGGAGTCAGAAAGGGTCGGACACGACTGAGCAGCTGAACTGAACTGAACTGAATGTTGGTTTACCAGTTGTAACAACTGTACCACATCAGTTGCAAGATGTTCATAATGGGGGGGAAATGTCTTTTAGCATGGAGGAGAGTGGTAGAGAGAGGGTCACTTTTTATGTAAACCTAAAACTACTCCAAGAAATAAAAGTCTATTATAAAAAAAAAAATCTGACCACAAATAAATGCTTTGAAAGCTCTCTTCTGATGTTTAGCCCTATGGCAAACCAATCTAGCATCTTATCCGCTCACTACTGTGTGAGAATTTTCATGAGAGTGCAAGTCATAAGTGTTGGAAAGTCTAGGACCTGAAAGTGACAGTGTCTGGCTTTCTTGATCATCTTCTCTTCTATTTTGAACTCTTCAAATAACAAATCAAGTTGATGGCATTAGAGTAAATCTCCAAGTATTGAATCTGCCTGCCTCTGGACTCAGATGCATTCTGAATATTTTTCAGAGGCTCCAAATGTGAGCTTATCTCTGTCAACGTCTGATATGTGAGGCCATTAGAGAGCCATAGACCAGATCCTAATCTGAGAGTTTTATACACACAAGGGTAGTGTTATTTATTCCACTGATACCTGAGAAGAGCTGTAGTGCAAGGAGTCTGAGTAGTTAGCCCCAGGGCACAGAACTGGTGAACACACACGGAGACACTGAAGGGACCAGTGATGATCATCTCTGCTCTGTTCAGACAGGCTTCCCAGAGGCGGGAGCATCTCAGAATCCCACCACGTTCCAACTCATTTTCTGGCTTCACTTGCCTCCCTCAACATTGCAGCTCCATTGCTGTCCAAAGTGGGGTGACCACACCAGTGAATGTCGGGGCACCCTCCTTTCTCCCCCAGTAGAGACACTATGGATGATTTAAGGGCAGGCAGACAGTCCCTCTTCTAGAATCCTTGCCTCATGCTTATGTTTTTAATTCCCTGAAGAGGATGACTTTTCTTGGCTTCGTCTCTGTAATCTGGTACGCTGTCGGGTGCTTGGGTAATAAACTCCTGTTGAATGAATGAATGAATGAATGGAATAATACCTCTATCCTAACAGTCAGTTCATGCTAACATGTTGTCTTGTAGTTGATTAAACACATTTTTGTGAAGCACCTGCTGAGTTCTAGGGATCCACAGTGGGGCTACATCAGCAAACACAACACGCAGTGCCCCTGCTCATGTGGTGCTTGCTTTCTGCCGGGAAGAGACGCACAGTAAGCAAATTAACAAATTTTGTGGAGTGTTTAATTTTTTAATTGAGTTTTTGTTGAGATAATTGTATGGTAGATTCACATACAGGTGTAAGAAATATATATCCCAGATATTGGACAGTGCAGGGCTCATCCTGGGGACTCAGTCCCTGTTCTAGGATTAAACTGTCTTCCAGTATCAAGATTATAGTACAGCATCACAACCAGGAGAGTGACACTGATACCGTCAAACACAGCCCTCCTCACTTTTTGAGACTTCCCCAGTTTTCCTTGTACCTGTTTGTGTGTGCGTGTGTCTACACTTCTGTGTGATTTTATCACACGCAGGCTCGTGTATCCACCACTACAGTCAAGATAGAAAAGGATCAAGGATCTTTTGTATTGCCTTTTATAACCATATTCACTTCCTTCTTCCATCTCATTCTGAACCTCTGACAACCACTCATTTGTTCCTTTTTTTCTATTTTTTAAAAATAATTTTATATAAATGGAATCTTAAGAGTATATAACCTTTGGGATGTGGCTTTCTTCACTCAGGTTAATTCCCTTCAGATTCATCCAGGTTGTTCTGTGTATCAGTATTCAGTCCTTTTAATCGCTGAGTGGTACTCCATAGTATAGCTGGAGCACAGTTTGGCCAAGAATTCACTCCCTGAAGAATAACAAGCCTGTTTTCAGTTCATGGGTATTAGGAATGAAACTGCTGTCCATATTTGTGTATATAGGTTTTGTGTGACCATAATTTTTCCTCCTCAATATTTTATTATAAAATGTTTCAAACATATAGCAATGTTGAAACAATTTTGGTGTTCTACATCCATATACTCACCACTTAGATTCTACCATTAATTTTTAAATTTTCTTGTAAAGACATATTAGGTTTACAGAACAGTTGATCAGGTAGTGTGAAGAGTTCCCATATGGCCCTTCTCCTTGTACAGATACAATTTCCCTGTTATTAATATATTGCATTTTTGTGATGCATATGTTACAGTTAATCAACTAATATTAATCTTATTAACTAAAGTCCATAGTTTACATTAGGGTTCACTCTGTATTGTAATCTTATGAGTTTGGGCAAATGCATAGTGTCATGCCTTTACAGTATCATACAAAATACTTTGAGGACTTCTCTGGTGGCTCAGATGGCAAGGAATCAGCCTGCAGTGCAGGAGACCTGAATTCGATCCCTGGGTTGGGAAGATCCCTTGGAGGAGGGAATGGCTATCCACTCCAATATTCTTGCCTGGAGAATCCAATGGACAGAGGAGGCTGGTGGGCTACAGAGAGTCCATTGGGTTACAAAGACTCAGACATGACTTAACCTCTAACACACACACACACAAAATAGTTTCACCTCTTAAAAATTCCCCGTGCTCCACCTGTTCATCCCGCACTTCCTCCCCTCTGGGATCCCTGACAACCACTGATCTTTTTACTGCCTCTGAAATTATAAAGTATGTGCCCTTTTCAGACTGGCTTCTTTCACTGCCCAATATACACTTAAAGTTCCCTCCATGTCTTTTATGGCTCAGTGGTAAAAGAATCCACCTGCCAATGCAGGAGACACAGGTTCAATCCCTGGGTTGGAAAGATCCCTTGGAGAAGGAAATGGCAACCCACTCCAGCATTCTTGCCTGGGAAATCCCATGGACAGAGGAGCCTGGTGGGCTACAGTCCACAGGGTCCCCAAAACAGTCAGACACAACTTAGCAACTAAACAACAGCAATAACAATGTCTTTTGTGGTTTAAGAACTCCTTTCATTTTATTGCTGAATAATAGTCCATCATTTGGCAGTGCCACATTTTGCTTATCCTTTCAACTTTGAATGATATCCTGGTTGCTTTAAGTTTCTGGCAGTTATGAATAAGGCTGCTATAAACAGTTATCGGCGGGTTTTGTGTGAACACATGTTCAACTTGTTGGGCTGAGTACCTGGAGACATAGTTGTTAGATTGAATGGTAGATTGGGTTCAGCTTTGTGAGAAACTGCCCAGCTGTGTTCCAGCTTGGCTGTACCATTCCATATTCCCACCATCCGTACCATTCTGTATTCCCACCATCTGTACCATTCTGTATTCCCACCATCAGCGAATGAGAGCTCCTGTTGCTCCTCATCTTCATCAGCATTTGGTGCTGCGACTGTTTGAGTTTTGACCACATGTGGGTGTGTAGTGTTGTCTCACTGCTTTACTTTGTAATTCATAATGACATTTGCTGTTGAACATCTCTTCATATGCTTTTTTGCTGTCTGTGAGATGTCTGTTCAGACCTTTTCCCCATTTTTAATTGGATTATTTTGTACATTTTTATGGTTGAGTTTTCAGAGTTCTTCATATATCTTGGATACAAATTCTTCATCAGATAGTGTTTTGCAATATATTCTCCTATTCTGTGGCACACCTTTTCATTTTATTAACAATGTCTTTTGCAGAGCAAACATTTTTGAATTTTAATGTAGTCCAACTTATCAGTTATTATTTTCTTTCATGGACTGGCTTCTGGTGTTGTATATAAGAAGTTTTTACCAAGTCCAAGGTCAATTAGATTTTCTCTGTTGTCTTCTAGAAGTACATAGTTTTGCATTGTATATTTAGCTGCATGATTCACTCAAGTTCATTTTGTGGAAGCTGTAACATCCATGTTCAGATTTTTTTTTTTTTTTGCATACAGGTATGTATTTGTTCTAGCACCAGTTGTTGGAAAATGCTGTTCTTTCTTCATTGAATTGCCTTTGTTCTTTGTCAAAATCAGTTGACTCTATTGACACAGGTCTATTTCTGGGCTTTCTAAACAATTCCATTGCTCTAGTCATCTATTCTTATTCCCGTACCACAGCGCACTGATTATGGCTGATGTTCTGTACCGACCTGAACAAGTTCTTCTTTAGTCCTAGTTTGCCTAGAGTTTCTAATCATAAATGGCTGTTGGATTTTGTCAGCTGCTTTCTTTGCACTGATTGATATAGTCATATGATTTTATTTGTTTAGTTTGTTTATGTGATGAGTCACATTGAATTTTGAGTGATGAACCAAATATACGTACCTAGAATAAATTCCAGGTACACACTTAGTCATGATCAGTGACCGAGTAATAACCAGGTATACTTGGTCATGGTGTATAATTCTTTATCTACATTGTTGGACAAGTTTCTAATGTTTTGTTGAAGATTTTATACATAAATTCATGACAGTTATGGGTCTGCAATATTTAGTTTTGTGATGTCTTTGTCAAGGTAATGCTGGCCCCATTAAATGAATTGAAAAGCGTTTCCTTCTCTTCTGTTTTCTGAAAGAGATGGTGTAAAACTGGTGTTAATTATTTTTTAAATGTTTGGTAGAATTTCTAGCAAAACCATCTGGGATGATGATTTCTTTATTGAAAGCTCTTTAATTATAAATTCAATTTCTTTAATGGTTATAGCGCTATCCAGATTGTTTATTTCATATTGATTGAGTTTTGGTAGCTTGTTGTTTTGGAGAGTTCATTCATTTCTTCTAAGCTGTAGAATTTATAAGCATAAAATTCTTTGTCGTATTCCCTTATTATTCTCTTTCACTTGTTTTTAAATAATGATAAGTGTTACGAATAAGGAAAGGCCTCTCCAAGGAGGTGATAGGTAAGTTAAGATCTGAAGGAGCCAGCTGTGGATGATTGGAGAAAGCATTCCTGGCAGAGAGAGATGTCAGTGCAGAGGCCCAGAGGGCAGGACAAGCTTGGCATGTTTAAGGAAGAGAAAAACAGCTGGAGTAGGAAAAGCAACAAGGAGAGAGGCTGGCATTGAACCTGAAGAGAAGGACAGGGGTTAAAGAATGTGGTGGCCTTGGTCCTTGGGAAGGACCTTAGATGTTATTGTAGAAGAAGTGGGACATCTTTGCATGGTTTTAAGTAAGAAAAACCATGCTTGGATTGATACTGATAACAGATCAGTGTGGCTGCTGTATAGGGGAACAGATGCTAAGACAGCCATGAATCAGAAGACAAGTGATGAAGAGTTGGCAGTGTTCTCCCCAAAATGATGGTGACTTGACTCCTAGGGGCAGCTGAGAAGATGGAGAGTTGGAGCCGGAGTGGGAACATGGCTTTAAGACACTTTCTCTTCCTCTTTGTGCAGCTGGTCTGAACACCTTCTCTAAGGGATGCTTTTTTGTTGCTCTTCCCACAAAGCTATTTTTCAGACTATTGACGTTCACGAAGTTTAAGTAAAGTTTAATATCATCTCAGCTATATTTTGAATTTTCTTTTTAGTCCATTCAGGCTGCTGACACAAAACAAACTTAGACTGGGTGGCTCATAAACAATAGAAATGTATTTCTCATAGTTCTGGAGTCTGGGGAACCCAGGATCTAGGTATGGGCAGGTTTGGGGTCTGCTTTCTGATTTATAGCGGTCCATCCTCTTCATGAGTCCTCACATGACAGGAGGGGTGGGGAAGCTCATAAAGAGGCTGAAGTGGGTTGCTGTTTCCTTCTCCATTCATACCTTCATCACCTCTCAAAGACCCTCACCTCCAAATACCATCACCTTGGAAATTAAGATTTAATGTGTGAGTTTTGCAGGGGACACAGACATTCAGCCTGCAGTTTAGGCCCTCTAAATCCGTCAAGTTTAAATAAAGATCAGACAATCAAAAAACAAAGCAGTGATATTTGGGGTGTATTTCTACCGTGTAAATGACCCTAAGATTTTTGGACAGGCTCGTGATTCACAGCCTCACATTAGAGGGTTTCTGGAAAAGACTTCAGCCATTTGTTTTGTCAGAGCTGTAGGCCATTGTTCAGTGTTGAGAGATAACAAGAGTACAGTTTAATGTGCTACAGATGTCTGGGGACGGTGACTCAGGCTCCTGGCGGAAATCCAAGCCAGGAAACCTGCTGTTGCAATTCGTATTCTTCGTGTCAGTGCCGGAAACGGCTTGAGCTGTAATTGCAGAGTTTATAGTGATGTAAATGCAGCCAAACCCCAAGTGAAGCCTCGCAGATGTACATCATTAGGAAAGCTCTCTGCCTCGCTCCTACGCTGTTCAGAGGCAATTCATTTGCAATCAGTTTCAAAGACTCTGTGGACGAGAAGAATGTTCTCTCATATTGTCTAGCTCTCTTTAAAATCTGCCCTCCTGACACTTTGATAAAAGGTAATAACCAAACTTGTTGTATTCAACAGAATGTGCTTATAATAACAAGTCCAACATTAAAAAAAAAAAAAAGTATCACCAGCCCTTTAGATAATATACCATTTTCCATTTGACCCAATTGTCCAGTTGTCTCCAGCCCCTCCTTTCTCCTTACCTATCTTATGGCTAGTAAGGAGACAGCCACTTAACCTCCCAAGTCAGAATGCCCTGGATCCTCATTTTAGAAGCTCTGCTTTATTTTTCTTCTAATATTAAAGTCCCCTAAAATTTCTTTTGGTCAGCTTCATTGTATAAACTTTTTGAAATAGAGAGGAAATTGTTAATATGTAATTATAATGTTAAGTAAAAGTGAAAGTGTTGTCTGGCTCTTTTGCAACCCCATGGACCATAGCCCACCAGGCTCCTCTGTCCATGGGATTTACCAGGCAAGAATACTGGAGTGGGATCTTCCAGGGGGTCTTTCCAACCCAGGGATGGAACCTGGGTCTTCTGCATTGCAGGTGGATTCTTTACCGTATGAGCCACTAGGGAACCTCATAATATTAAATATTATCATATTAATATTTAGCTTAATTATTTCTTTGATATCTTTGGATCCCAGTGGGAAACAGGTACAGAGTCAAAGAAGATGGTTCACTATGAAAGAGGTATTCCTAAGAGTGTAGCTGGGAGTAGAGGGACTGCATGGGGCAGGGCAGTTGCCTGGGTTTGTAGCCCTGAGAGGGATGCAGGATGAAGCACCTGTGGAACCTGGAAAAAGGGAGTTCTGGTGAGAGGGCGGTGACCTCCAGTGAGGGGCATAGCCTGCTTCAGGGGCCCTTGCAGGGAACAAGGCTGAGGAATCAATCACTCTCCCCTTCTTCCCCATCCTTTGATCTCGTGCTGGGCTCCCATTGGCTGAATCCAACCCAAACCAGAGCCCAAGGGAACACATGCTTGTGGTCTACCTGGGAGAGAGAGGTGGAAGTGGATCTGGAGGGACAAATTCATATGTTTTATAAAAGATTTTTATCCTAACATATGAATTTTGAAATATTGCCTTTGCCAACTGTATCATTTCCTGAGACCATTTTATTTGAACTCCATCGATGCATCAATTTTGTTCTCATCAGTAGAGCTGTCTTTGAATCACCTAATAGAGTTTTAAGAGATCTTCACTTTTTAAATATAGAACTTCTAAATCTTTCTATGATCCTATTACTGGAATTTTTACCCAAGTCACAAATAGACTTTCAGCTATTACTATTTTTATTCTTCTTATAGATAAATTATATTTAAATATCAGTACTTTGCTATGTAACTACTTACTGTTTTACTTCTAAAAATGACTTTAAGAAGTTATTTTTAATGGTATTTGTTCCTTATACAGAAGAAAGAAACTGAAAGTAAAAGTTGCTCAGTCATGTCTGACTCTTTGCAGCCCCATGGACTATATGGGCTGTGGAATTCTCCAGGCCAGAATAATGGAGTGGGTAGCCTTTCCCTTCTCCAGGCGATCTTCCCAATCCAGGGATCAAACCCAGGTTTCCTGTATGGCAGGCAGATTCTTTACCAGCTGAGCCAGAAGGTAATCCCATACTGGAGAGCCATATTAATAGAAAGTATGATTTAAAAATGGATTAAATTTCTTTGCTTCTCTTTTGACCAGTTCTATCAGCTTGCCTTAATAAGTGTCCAAAAGCACAATTGATTGAGATCACTTCAGAAATGTTGTTGGATCATAGAAAAAGCATGAGAATTTCAGAAAACATCTACTTCTGCTCCATTGACTGCACTAAAGCCTTTGACTGTGTGGATCACAACAAACTAGAAAATTCTTCAAGAGATGGGAATACCAGACCACCTTACCTGCCTCCTGAGAAACCTGTATGCAGGTCAAGAAAAACAGTTAGAACTGGACATGGAACAATGGACAGGTTGGTTCCAAATTGGGAAAGCAATGGGCAGGCTGTATATTCTCACCCTGCTTATTTAACTTATATGAGGAGTAGATCATGTAAAATGCCAGGCTGGATAAAGCACAAGCTGGAATCAAGATTGCCGGCAGAAATATCAATAACCTCAGATATGCAGATGACACCACCCTTATGGCAGAAAGTGAAGAGGAACTGAAGAGCCTCTTGATGAAAGTTAAAGAAGAGAGTGAAAAAGCTGGCTTAAAACTCAACATTCAAAAAACTAAGGTCATGGCATTCGGTCCTATCACTTCATGGCAAATAGATGGAAAAGCAATGAAAACAGTGACAGACTTTATTTTCCTGGGCTCCAAAATCACTGCAGATGGTGACTGCAGCCATGAAATTAGAAGACACTTGCTCCTTGGGAGAAAAGCTATGCCCAATTTAGACAGCATAGTAAAAAGCAGAGACATTACTTTGAAAACAAAGGTCCATCTAGTCAAAGCTATGGCTTTTCCAGTAGTCATGCGTGGATATGAGAGTTGGACCATAAAGAAGGCTGAGCACCGAAGGATTGATGCTTTTAAACTGTGGTGTTGGAGAAGACTCTTGAGAGTCTCTTGGACTGCAAGGAGATCAAACCAGAGAATCCTAAAGGAAATCAGTCCTGAATATTCATTGGAAGGACTGATGTTGAAGTTGAAACTCCAATACTTTGGCCACCTTGATTCAAAGAGTTGACTCATTAGAAAAGACCCTGATGCTGGGAAAGATTGAAGGCAGGAGGAGAAGGGGACAACAGAGGATGAGATGGTTGGATGACATCACTGACTTGATGGACATGAGTTTCAGCAAGCTCCAAGAGATGGTGAAGGACAGGGAAGCCTGGCATGCTGCAATCCATGGGGTCTCAAAGAGTCAGACATGACTTAGTGACTGAACAATAACAACAAAATTAACACAAAACTGAGGACATAGTAAGTGCCCACCTTCATTTGGCTTATGTTAATTATTTGTGAAGTTTCTCAATGACCCTAAATAATCCATTTTTTTTAAAGAACTATCCTGACTGATGATTACTCTTATTCAGACTAGTAGCTAGTAGATTAAAGGTGAAATTTGGCAATAATGAAATACAAGCATGTGGCTGAAAAACATTTTTATGTGGTTGCTCTAGATAAATTCCAACATTTCCAGTTTGAATTTTGGCAGGATGCAGGCTAGTTTTGGAGAAGGAAATGGCAACCCACTCCAGTGTTCCTGCCTGGAGAATCCCAGGGACCGGGGAGCCTGGTGGGCTGCCGTCTATGGGGTCGCACAGAGTCGGACACGACTGAAGCGATTTAGCAGCAGCAGCAGCAGGCTAGTTTTAGGAAGATTAGAGTTGGTTTATGAAGACCTATTTATCTTCTGCCTGAATTCCACATCTACCCAGTGCCTTCTGTAAGCACACTATTGCTGAATCTACTTGGACCTCTTCATTGACCTGAGAACTGAAGGATCTTCTGCCTCTTTTTAAGCAATTCCTTTGTCTGGTAGGTGGAAAAGCATAGGTGAACCAGTTGTACCTATCTAAGTACCAGATGATGCTGTTTTGCCTTTTTTCTGATACTTGTCTTTTAGTTTCACTTTGGCTCTTTTTCTTGTCTTTCTCGTAAAGATGAAATCCAAAAACTGGAATAAGCCTTTGAGTTTGTCCAATTATATTTAAGCTAATGAAAGCTTAAACTAAGCTGTTCTTAATACCCTGGCATTCTATTTCTAAAAGGCACATCTTTTGTAGTCCCTTCATGCTGAAACTGGTGAGAACAGCTAACATGTCATGATTTTCCATTTCAGTAGCCCTTCTACAGCACTGTAGGAAAGGAATCTTAAATATCAGAAGGCACTTTCCACATTTACAATTATACTTAGTACATCCAAATATTAAGAGGAAGGGAAAATACACGGATTAATCCCCCATCACACACGCTAACTTCTGAATGGAGAGGGAGACTTTTCCTTACAATAAGGACCTGTTTCACTATAGTTTCTCATTAACCAAATCCACTACAAGGCCTGGGGATGGGAGACAAGGGGAGTTTCATTTAAGGTTTTGAGGGTTTTTGTGTTTTTTTTTGCAAATGGCAACAGCAGAGTATATCATGGTAGAGGGAGAAAGAAGGTCCATATTGCTGAAGGGGTGTGTGTGTGTGTGTGTGTGTGTGTGTGTGTGTCTGCGTGTGTACATGTGCTTTGGGGTGAAGAAGAGAGAGAAATGGTGCACCATTATGGAGAACATCCCAGAGTCATCAGGCAAACATGTAAAGGCCTCAGGCAGGTCACGTGATGCAGGAAGCAGGCTGGCTGTGAGAAACCCACCAGTGTGCTAAATAGAAATGACCCGTGCACTCAGTAGTGACATCACAGAAGTGTGCATGTGTGCACACAAGAGACGACGTGCTGGAGCAACTTGGAGAGCCCTCGCCTCTCGTGGTTAATAGCTTACTCAGCAACGTGTGGGCCAAACCAGATCTGTAACTTGCAGCTGCCCTAGAGCCTATCAGGGAGTGATTTCTTGACTTCTCGTTGAGGCACAGCTGCTCGTGGGCATCTTTTAAACCCTGCTGTTTGAGCAAGGAGGAATTTGTTCCCAGCTGGGGTTCCCTGAGGTCAGCTTCTCACTTTCTTGACTGTGTGCCTCTTCTGAGAAACTTTGCTTCCTTCTTGCATATTTTTCCCTCTACTACTTAATCCTAATGGTTTCTTAGATTGCCCTGAAGTGACTAGTTATCCCTCATCTTTGTTGATTTTACAGGAAGACATATGTTCAGTGTCTCACAGGCCAGAATTCTGAGTGGTCTCCTTACTTGGTCTTGGGGAATTTTAACCCTCAAAAACAGATAGGCTCATTTATTTGTTGCAGGTCTTGGTCTTTTCATCTGCTTACTTCATCTGGTTTCAGGGGTAACAGGACACTCTGTGCCTAATGGGTTTGACAGTTTGAGTTCAAGCTGCAATAATACGTACTTCCACTAGAGGGCAGGTGTGCTTTTCAAATCAAGTGTGAGTGAGCAGTAGCAGGGAAATCATTTTAGCTGGCTTTCCTCTCTCTGATGCTTCAGGGAACAGGAATTCTTGGTCATTCGCTGCCTTAAGGAAATTTAGGCCACGTTTGTCTTAGCTGAGAAAATTTAAAGTAGACACTGGATTTTTTTTTTTTTTTTTGCACTTTTAGGCAATAAAGATCAAATTTGGGAGCGGTACATGATGTACTGAGAAATATTAAACTGAGGTGACAGATTTCTAAAGGTAAATGTGACATTTGGTTTTGTTAATGCCAGGCTAGTTTTAGAGTAATGTCCTGTGTAGCATAGTATTCAAGAGATTTCCTTTATTCAGCAATAATTGGAACTTGAACTAAGAACTTGCTATGTGATAAGTAATATTCTAGTCACTGAACACATACACTGCAGAGAAAGGAAAAAGCTCACCCATGTGGTCATGGAGGGGACAGCAAGTAGGAAGGTCCTGGGGTGGAAAAGAATCAAATGCCAGTGAAGCTGGAGTGAGGTGAGCTGGGAAGAGAGAGGATGAAGTAAACTGAAAGAGGTGACGAGGAATCTTGCATCAAGACCTGCAGGTGTAGGCAAGGAACTGCTATTTGTCAGACTTCTAGTGTTGTACACGTACAGTGTCATACATCCTGCTGTTCTGGAAACTCACAAAATAATCTCCTGAGGAGCCTGTCAGAGAGGCAAAGTCTGCAGAAATACTGATTCAAAGGTCTAAGATGAGGCCTATGGATCTGTATCTTTAAGCTCCAAGGACTAGAGATGCAAAGGGTCTGTGGACCACATTTTAAGAAAACGTTGATTTGTTGGTTAGGGTTCTTTGCAAGCAATGGATTTGAACTCCAGCTAAGTGAAGTAAACAGAGAATTTATGGAAAGCAGCTGGGGAGCTAATGGAACAAGGGGAAGTCAATTAATAAGACCTACAGATGCTCTAGGCAGCTAGATTTGCAGGAAAAATGGGGCGTCTTTTTAAGACATTGCAGTCTAGAGATCAACTCTAAGTCAGGTTCTGTGCCTCCCAGTGCAGACTTTAATTACCACATAGTTATTAAGCATCTACCAAGGGTCAGGCATTGTGGTAGACACTGGTGATACAGTGATAAACAAGAGGCCTGATTCATTATACCTGTTTAATTAATTATTTATTTATTTATTATTTTTGGCTGCACTCTACAGCATGTGGGATCTTAGTTCCCCAGCCAGGGATTGACTGAACCTATGCCCCCTGCAGTAGAAGCTCAGAGTTTTAAGCACTGGACTGCCAGAGAAGTCCTCATTGTGCCCTTTTAAAACCTTAACTGCCTTTCTGCATGTACGTTTATTTGTTAACTGAGCAAGCATTTATTAATCTCTGCTGTATACAAGGTTCTGTGGGTGAAATAGAAATCGATAAAGAAGTCTTCATCATAAGGAAACATACAATCAGAGAAGAAAGGCACAAATTGATTGTTGCTGCTGCTGCCGCTGCTAAGTCACTTCAGTTGTGTCTGACTCTGTGCGACCCCATAGATGGCAGCCCACCAGGCTTCCCGTCCCTGGGATTCTCCAGGCAAGAACACTGGAGTGGGTTGCCATTTCCTTCTCCAATGCAGGAAAGTGAAAAGTGAAAGTGAAGTCGCTCAGTCATGTGTGACTCTAGTGACCCCATGGACTGCAGCCCACCAGGCTCCTCCGTCCGTGGGATTTTCCAGGCAAGAGTACTGGAGTGGGGTGCCATTCTCCGAAATAGATTGTTAGGCGAATCCAGATAAGTATGAGGTTGCTATCAACACACAGGAGTTGAGATATCTTCCCAGGAATGAGCTGAATCATCTTTATTCATCTTCCTGGACATCGAGGGAGACTTCGTGAGGCTGCCTAGAATTAAGAATGCCATGGGCTTCCTGCTGAAATGAAACCTCTGACTTTGGCCCTGAGCCTCTTGTGGATTAAGCAGCACATTCCAGGTTATTTGACATTTGTGATGGATTATGAGTCCTTGCTCATGCAGCACTGGGTGGAGATTTGGGGATTAGCCAAGAGTTGGATCACGATGCAGACAGATCAGTTGGATGATTCAGGCCCTCAGCAGTCACACTGTTGCCTGACTAACTGATGACTCCAGTCCTCCTCATCACAGCTTCACTTGAAGCAAACCATCCCCTCCACTTATAAATGTTTAACATCACCCTAAGCTGTGAATGCATCCAGCCAGGTGCCTGAGGCTGGCTTCTTAATACTGGGGGTGGTGATATGGTAGGAATGCATTCTCATAGCCTGAAGAAATCTGATTTTTGTGTGGATTTTGATGCATAGAGTGCTGTGAGGTCCTCAGTTTTCACTTATTCGCTCTTCAGGCTTTGTGTTGTTTATTTAACAAAAATTATTTTATATTGGAGTGTAGTTGATTTACAATGTTGTGTTAATCTCAGGTGTACAGCAAAGTGATTCAGGTATGCATATACCTATATCTATTCTGTTTTTAGATTCGTTTCCTATTTAGGCTATTATAGAATATTGATAGAGTTCCTTGTGCTATACAGTAGGTTTTTTTTGATGATCTGTTTTATGTATTCTGTTTGCAAAAACCAGCTGACTCTTTATTTGAAGGGTTTGGCTTTCTTATGAGGTTATGTATAGGTTCTGCAAGTCAGGCTGCCTGGGTTCAAATCTCAGCTCTGACACCGTGAGAACTTAGGCAATTTCTGAGCTTGTCTATGCTTCAGTTTCTTCATTTGTAGAAATGAGCACTAATAATAGCCATCATAGAGAGTGCATCAGTTAGCAATTGCCATAAAAGTGCTGCACAACAGGCCACCTTACAACCCAGAGATTGAGCTGTATACATACGTAAGCGAAAATTGAAGGTCAGTGGATCCAGCTGGGCTAAGAACAGCTCAGCTGGCTCTGCTCCCTGCTGCAGGTTACGGTTTGTTCCTCCCTGGACCAGCAGACTAGCAGCGAGTGCACGGTCCATGGTGCTGACAGAGTCCTTAAAGAAGCGCACGAGGCCTTTTGAGACATAGACTAGGCGGGGATTAGACCTGTGTCTCAGCCCTGTCCCTGGTTGCGCCTGGTGGGTAAGCAGCCCTCAGCTGTCCTCCTGCTCTAAGACTCTTACCCACTCCCTGTTTCCTGTCTCCTGGTGCGCTTTCCCGACTGAGACGCAAACATCCCTCCTGCTTTGGACTGTGCTTGTCAACCTCTCTAGAATCTCCATTTGACTCCTGGAGTCTGACTGGGCTAGTTTCTGGCTGAGCTCGGATGGTAACCAAGCAGTTTGACATTAGAACCACTGAAGGAAAGCACTTTACCTTCTACCCCTCCTTCTTCAAGAGTCTCAGAATTCCTGTGATACCGTTTACTGTCCTTCCATTCATGTTTTATGATGCTAAGGATTTTTAAAGCCTTCTGTTTTATATTAGGAAATTCCAAGTATTTTCCATGTTTTCCTTCAACATACACACATTAAACTGCTGAGTACCCAGCGCTGTGCAGGGCGCTGAGGAGGACATGCATGAACAAGAGAAGCACCCTTCTCCTTGTTCTATATAGTAACCTAATGAAAGTCTGGCTTTCAATAAGGTATCCATAGGACCACATCCTCTATTAATGCTTCCTGTAGATGACTTTTATCAGATTCTCCCGGCAAGAGAATAAAACCACTTCTGGCTATTTGAATGTGAATTCAATGTCTCTACCTGGCCACAGAAAAGTAGCTTTCCCCCTTCCTAATAATTCTGTTAGGAAACTTAATCCCCAAGTTGAGTTATTTGCACTTTGCGACAGAGGCTCAGTGTCAAATCACAGTGTGGTACCAAAGGAGGAAGAGCCGACTCCCTGTGGCTTTGAGATGCCTCCCGAAGTTTCAGGTTGGCAACTGCTGGCTCTCCCGGAGAGATGCTCTCTTCTATTTGAAGCTGTGCCTCTCTCCAGCCCCTCCTCACCCCCAGGAAGTCACTTTGAACATCACTGTTGGCTCTAGGCCTTTGAAGGTGTCTTGCTAAAGAGACCATGCGGCAGGAGCTGTGTAATAGTCTGACTTTAGAGGGGTGGCTATCTTACAAACACACCTGGCTTCAAGTCCCAGCTCTTTGTGACTATCTTCGTGATTTTGGTCAAGTTTCCTGATGTCTGTGAGCCTCACTGTCCATATTTGCAGAATGGGGATAATGATAGTACTTATATGCATCAGGGTCTTTTGTTGCAAGTGACAGAAACTTATTTTCATAATTGGAAGGGGAAACAGGTGGAGAACTTATTTCAAGATTGTGGAGTAACTTGTAGATTTGGTGAAAATACTAAGAAGCACACTCGAAGAATAAGAATTAAGCAGTCCTGGGTATTTATGAATTAAGGATGAAGAGCTAGTCTCATCAGATTGTCAAATATATATCCCAGTTCATACCTCTCTTCTGAAATCTGGACTTATATATCCAATTGCCATCTGAAGTCTCTGCCTCGAGTTATAATAAGCATCTTAACATTAATATTTATAAAATAAAATATTTATAGTATAAAATAAAATCCCTGCTACCCCTATTTTTGTAACCATATTGCCTTTTATCCAATTACCTTACCCAAAAATCTTACAGACATCTTTGCTTCTACTCACACCTCACATCTTGTCCGTCAGCAAATTCCTTCATGCCTTCAACCTATACATGATTCTGATGGCGTCTCACCTCCCACATGTCAGCACAGACCATGAAGCCCCCCGTCTTAGCTGGACCATTGCAATGACCTCTTCTCTCTTCTCTCAGCTTCACTTTTGCCCTGTCCCAATTATGTACTGTGCTAAGCAGCTAGATTAATTATTTAAAAAACAAAATCAAAATATGTCACTCATACTTGAACCTCCCAGGGGCTTTCCATTTCATTGCAAATAAAATCCAGCATGTTGTGTTCAGTCCTATAGGACCCAAATTTATCCAGACCTGGCTGCATCTCCAGACTCACTGTGTAGCTCTCTCCCCCTTGCCAGGCACATTAGACTCCTTTAAATTCATTGAATAGACTATGGGTTCAACCAATCTTGGTTCAGTATATTTGAAAAAAAATAAAAGTTCAGAGAATTCCAGTAATCAGAACTTGAATTTGCCGTGTGCAGGTAACTATTTAAATAGTATTTGTGTGGCATTTACAACTATTTACATAGTATTTACATCGCGTTATTGTTTAGCTGTTAAGTTGTATCCGACTCTTTGCAACCCCATGGACTGTAGCCCACCAGGTTCTTCTGTCCATGGGATTTCCCAGGCAAGAATAGTGGAGTGGGTTGTCATTTCCTTCTCCAGGGGATCTTCCCAACCCAGGGTCCATTGTCAGGCAGACTCTACCATTGAGCCACCTGGGAAGCCCATATTTACATTGTGTTAGATATTATAAATAATGTTGGTATGATTTAAAGTATACAGGAGCATAGGTTATATGCAAAGAGTGTGCCATTTTATATAAGGGACTCAAGCATCCATGGATTTGGTGTGGCAGCCTGGAGAAAGGTGTCTTGGAATCAGTCTCCCTTGGATATGGAGGGATGACTATATACTGATTCTGTTTTCTGAAACCTGTCTCTTTCAGTCATTTGATTCTAAAAATTGCTCTATACCTTCACCCTCTTGCTAGACAAGGAAAAAGACAACATTTCATGGAGAGCCAGAGCCATTGTCTGAGTGATTCCCAAGGAAAGTGACTGTTGACTGTTAGCACCAATAGAATTACCTGAATTCCAAACAGTTCCCGGAATATGAAGACTGGATTGTAGTGAGTATGACACAGAAATTTCTACACTATTCATGTTTCACTCATCTACATGGTAGCACATACAGCTTTTGGTTTTCATACCATCCAAAGTAATGCTGTTGTGTACTTAAAATATAGGAATATAAAATTGTTTCACATAATTATTACTTGTTTTATAGCTATCCAAGTGCTGCAATTTAAAAAAAAATTTCCTTTGCACAGCCTCTGTGTAATAGGAAGCAATATCCACTCCATGACGTTTACATATTTAGCTATTTTCTCCTAAAGAAGATCAGAGATATAGTAATAATAATAACAATAACAACAATAATAATAATTTTTCATGTTTAACGTTTTCTACTTTTGAGTGTTAAAAAAGATAAGCAGAGCCGGCAACTTTTTTCCTTTCTTTTGAGTGTGGATATTAAGACTCTGGAAATTTCTGAGACTTTCCCAGGAACTATAGCTGTTAGGGGACTGAAGAGCCAAGTAAATTCAGTTCTCTTGAAACCATGGCTTAGAGACGAATGAGGTGTGTTCAAGAGCTGGCAGCTGAAATACATGGGCTTAGATTGTTGCTCGTACATTGATTTCTCTCTCTGGTCTTAGGCAAGTCACTTAACCTTTCTGAGCCTCATTTTCCTCATCTAGAACATAGGAAATGATAGCTAACTCCAGGGACTATTATAAGGATTAAATAGGGTGCACTGCTTCATACTCATGTCATCATTTATTTACTTATTCATTTAAGTATTATTATTTGAACCCCACTCAGTGCCATGTAATGTCTAGAGACTCATAATACAGCCCTGAGTAAGACTGGCTTTGCTTTTACGTAGCATTGAGACTAGTAGGTAATAGTCAAGTGCTTTAAGGCTCACATAGTAATATTTCCTTCTGCTCTCCTTTTTATAACCTACTCTATAGAATCATTGCCTGCACCAATTATGAAAATTGTGCAAGATAATGAGAAGGACTTTAAATATTAAAGGAAATTTATCACCACTAACCGTATTACTACTGCTGGCATTATTACCCCCAGAAGCAGCAGGTTCCCGGTTTGGAAGGATGAGAAAATGTTAACATGACAAATTTAGTAACAATATCTGCAAAAGCTTTCCCGTATTTAGCTCCTCTACTTTTTACCATTTTCTCTGTCAAGAAGAGTGAGCATCTGTCTAGAAATGTAAAAACATCACTGCTAAGGATATGACATCTACATAGAAGTGAAATGGCAGAAATCTAGATGAGTCTGTGTGTGTAATCTAGATGGGGTGCACTTTTGTGCAAGGTAGTAAGTGAGCTTCTCTGTTTGGGTATTGGTGATGCTTTTTTTTTAAAGTGATGGGAGGGTAAGTAGATAGTATGACTTATAGATTCGGGGGTTTAATGTCAATCCACTGGCAAACTGTATAGAATCCAGTAGATAGATGGTTTATGAGCACATAGAGAAGGAAGCAGGTAAACTAGAAGCACGGACTTTACTGCCTCTTCAAAAATGTAAGGTTAGATTTTAAACTAGCACATTTGAATGGATATATCTGGATATAAGTAAGGTATTTGGAAAAATCAAGAAATTCTTGTTGTCAGCTTAGGTTACAGAGTCAGTGAATTACTTGGTTGAGCTGTCAAACATAAGCTGTGGCTTTAATGCAATCAGAGTTCAGATGGTCTCTGTCCTTGGTCCTGACCAGGCACTGCCACCCATGCCTTTTAAGACTTCAAGAAGTGGTTCCCAAACATTTGAATTACCAAGGACACATGGGGGAGAAATTGCTGCTTGGATTTAATGTTGGAGATTATGATTCTGTGGGCACGAGATGGGAACTGGGATGCTCTGCTTTAAAGAAGGTGCTTTCATAAATCTTGTAAATGACATTAGCTTAAAGGATAAATGAATACATTAGGTGGTTGAATTATAATCTGAAGTGACCTGAATAAGATGAAACAAGGACCAAGTTTAATGAAATGACATTTGAAAAACAGGAGTAAATTCAAGCGTTTACTTTCGAGAGTCTGGAAACCCATTGGCATAAGTTCATGAAGAGGGGAGTAATAGCTTAAGATTAGTCATTACAAAAATTATTTAGAGGTTAGCTGACTGCAAAGTAAGCACATGCCAGCAGAGGGCTGTGGTTTCCAACCCAGCAACTGTGAGCTGAAGCACAGGGTATTTGCCAATGGATGCGAGTTCAACTGTGCAATTTATAATTTCACCAAATGACACCCTGTGTGTTCGACAACCAGAATGTCCTAGAAAAATAGAATTTAGAGTTTGGAATGATCTACAGCCATCTAGTTTGAAGGTACTCAGAGTTCTGTGGATCTCAGGGTTCCACAGGGAGGCTTCCTGACCTGGGGGTTGTGGTGGGAGGTGGTTGGCAGAGCTCAGCACTCCTGCCCTAAAGGGAGCTTCCACCCTAGAAACTCTGCTGATCTCTGTTTTACATGTTAGGTGTCCAAATTGAGGTTTGTATGAGAAATTTATTTTTAAATTTGCGTGATGAAAGTTTACGATAGGGGAATAAAGCTGGAGAATTCCTGACAAGTATGTCAACCTTACAATTTGCTGTTAAAAATATCAGCAGGGTATATTTTCTCCAAAAGATGCTGAAAGAGGAAAGAAACATACACAGTGCTCTTTTCATTAATTTGAGTAAAAACTGTTACCCAGGGCAAAAATGCCTGCCATTATCTATGTACCTACCTATCTGTCTTCTGGACAAAATTTCCTTTTATTGCATTTTCTGTTTAGCTGAAAAGAAATGCAAATGTTTTGACCCTTGGTGCCACTTCAGTGTGATGAGTCTGTAATAGGGACACAGATCATTCTCCGATTGTTTCTCACATAAACGTGGTGAGCAAATGATCTGTGAGAAGCTTTTGATGTTCTATTCCCCGATATCCTTTGTTGCAGCAACAGCTCTTTGCTATTTTAAATGATATTGAATGTTGCCTGTATAATTCATAAATATTTGCATTTAGTAATTATATCAATAAAAGATTTGGAAGACAATTATGCTGAATCCATTTTATTTTCTGCAAAAGAGGCAGAATCTTAATTAGTTTTACTCCCGGCACTCATTAACCCATATATAATCTCTGATTATGTATTGAATTCAAGGAGAATTTAAATAAATCTTTTCAAGGCTTCCCTGGGACAAAATTGAGGGTTTTCTTTTTTCCCCTATAGGTTTCTTTTCCTTCTAAAATGCTAATTTTATCTGGGAGTAGGGTGAGAAGAAGAATATTTATTGTCTTGGATAAATTTAGACAATCTTTATCACTACAGTTATCCAGCTGGAAGAAAGGAATGAAAGGAAGAGGGCCAAATATGATATAAACCACAGAAGTTCATTCTCAGAAACTTCTGGATCATGTTTTCAAATTAAGAGTGTGTACCTTTATAGAGAACATTGTCACCGGGTGACTCATTCATTGTCATTCACTGAGCAAGGGTTTCTTGTGCTTTCTATGTGCTGTTTGCTACTATTGGGAAAACACGGTAAATAGAAGACACAGTTCCTTTTTGCTAGCAGCTCATCAGTCTAGGCTAGGAACTAGGAGATGGACACAGCTGGGACATACCTAGTTTTATGACCCCATCCAGGATATGCAGTGAGTGATGCTGAGTAAGAGTCGGAGGACCATTGGTGAGAGCTTACTCTGTGCCAGGCACTGTCACTCACATGTATTATCACAGTTGCTGCTTACAATGCTCCATTTTGAAAATTAAAATAAAACCCACCCAAGCCACAGAATGGTTAAGAAACTTGCCCAGTATCACACAGCGAGTGTACAGAGGCAGGATTAAGTGAGATACTGAAGAGTAAGCAGGAATCACAGAGCCTGGCTCACAGTGTACTTCCCGAGCATCAGCTTGTACAGCACGTGGTGGCGGTGGCGCTAGTCATAGCATCTGCTGACGTCCTTCCTATCAACCCCAGGAGCTCCTTTGCAATTTTGATCCTAATATTTTAGATGAGAAAGAGCCCCGGTGAGGATAAATGATTTGCTTGGGGACGCCAAGCCTGGAAATGGCAAAGCAGGAATTCAAATCTGTCCTGTCTGTCCAGCCTTTCCAGCTCTGGAGTTTGAATTTTGTTTTTCAGAGGGCTGCTATAGTCACTGAAAAATTTCTGCAGGGGGTGACAGTGACGATACTGGTGGTTAAGGCTGGTGTTGTAGGGATATTCTGGAGAGACTAGGTGGTAAAGATCAAGTAGAGATTAGAGGTGTGTGATCACATCTATCAAGTGGGATGAAATTGATGTAATGAGAAACAAGGTGTCAGGATGTGGATTTTGACAGCATGGAGCAGTTAAAAAAAAAAAAAAAAGAGGAGATGAATCTGAGTGATGTGTAAAAGGAAGGAAGGATCTCTGGAAATTAATGGCAGGCTATGGGACATGAAAAAGAGGGCTGGCTAGACCAAGAGCAGGTGAGGGCTGTGTCTCTTCAATTCACTTAATGTCTGAATTGCTTGGCACAGTGTGTACCTCCCAGCAGGGATCTCCAAGCACTTGTAGGATACATTCAGGAAAGACGAAGATAGTGCCAGGCTTCAAGCCTGCGTGTTCTGCACAGAAGCAAAGAGAGTGCTGGAAAGGGTGCTGGTACGAGGGAAAAAGAAATGTGATTTTGCAGATTCTTTTTTAAAAAAAATTATCGGAGTATAGTTGATTTACAGCATTGTGTTAGTTTCAGGTGTACAGCAGAATGATCCATGTACACATATATGTATGTAGAATATTGAGTAGAGTTCCCTGCGCTATATGGTAGGTCCTTGTCGGTTATCTTTTTTATTTACAGTAGTGTGTTACAACAATTGCAGATGCAGAGCCTAGCACTGAATGTAAGAGACTTCAGCTTGGAGGCAGTCCAAGTCTGGGGAACTCATTTCAGGGCCACCTGTGTAGAAGGTGATGGCTGCAGTGAAAAGGGCAGAGTTTTCTTAAGGAAAGTGAAAACAGAGCAGACTGAAAGAATGAGGAGCCCTTTGGCATGCAAAGTCACGATCCCCAAAGGAAAGAATGTGCTTCTAGAAGGAGGCAGTGCTAACAGTGTCCAGGGCTACACAGTGAACCAGAGGAAGCAGGATGGAGAAATGGTCTTCAAATGCAGCCAAAGGACTTTATCAGTAGCTTTGGAAAGAGCTGTTCTATTTCTGTGGTGTTGCTTCCAGTAGATTGCAAAGAGTTGCTGCAGGGACTGCAGAGAAAGGTGATGGCCATACATCGACAGATACTCAAAGCCCAGACCTGAGCAGGGAGACTGCCTTCTCAAGTCTAAGAAACTTCAAGGCTTTGTGAAGATGCTGTTATTTTCAAGATTAGGAAAAATAATGCACCCATGCTTCTGGTCTGTGCTGTGGGCTGAATATCATCACCCCCAAATTCACATGTTGATGCCCCAACCCCCAGTAACTCAGAATTTAGCTGTGTTTGGAAATAAGATCTTTAAACAGTTGATTGAATGAAAACGAGCCATTACAATGGGATCCAAACTAAACATGACTGGTGTCCTTACAAGAAGAGAAAGATGCCAACGGTGTGTGTGCACAGGGGGTGACCATGACCACATGACAAAGCAGCAAGAGGAATGCTTATCTGCATGCCATGGGGAGATGGCCACATTCTCTGGGACTTGCGGCCTCTAGAATTGTGAGAAAGTCAGTTTCTGCTGTTTAAACCCCTCAGTCTGTGGCATTCTGGCAGCCAGAGTTGACTAATGCAGTCTGCAAGGTAGTGCTGAGGTTAAGTGTACCAAGAGGGACAGCTGGTTTGGGGGAAAATCGATGGAAAAGAGCTTTGTACATACAGAAGCAGTATACAGTCGGTTGGGAAAATAAAACAATCACGCGCTGATTGCCAAATAACTGACCTATGTGATATTTCTTGATTTTTACTTTTCTTAAAACATTTCAATTCTTGTCTTTTCCCATTGAATATACCCATCCATTCCTTTGAAATTTGGTGTTCAAACTCCCTAAGGTTTGATCTCTTTTTCTATTCTACTCTCTATTTGCAGTTGTTGTTATTTAATAAATTACTACCTATTGGTGTGAAGGTTAGCGAGAGAGATGTTGCTCTCAAGGCATTCTATGTCATTGCTTTAAATTTGCTCATAATTGGGATATTTCTCAGTCATCTAGTACTATAGTTTACTTCTTGCTTTAAAGCATCTTTTAGACTGTCTTCTTTCTCTTGAAATATTTCTTTAGCTGCATCAGATCTTAGTTGCAGCACGTGGGATCTTCACTGTGGCATGCTGGATCTAGTTCCTTGCCCAGGGATTGAACCTTGGCCCCTGCCCTGGGAGTGCAGAGTCTTGGTCACTGGACCATCAGGGAATCCCTAGATGCCCTTTGTGTTTCTTTATCATTGTGTGAAGTTCCGAGGTTGATGCACGCCAATGAAAACTAAATTGCTTTTCCTTCCCCATCCACAGCATCCAAAGATTCAGAAACTCAGAGCTTGTCCAAGTCCTTTTCTTATCCCCTGAGATTTGTTATAGATGGGACGTTAGTGTATTTGAATTTTCCCTATGTGAGGCAGAGGATAAAACTCAAAAGTGGTTTATGTGGCTTCATCCTTGGGGTTTAGTCACATTCTTTCTGGCTTGTCCACATGATAAGCAAGTGGCTAGAGTTGGAGGAGGACTGTAGACCAGTGGTACATCTGTGGATGTCATCATGAAGTGGGTGTGTTAATCCTTCTTTATCCTCTGAGTTCTCTGTGGGAGAAGCTTTCCCCGAATCTAGACCAAGATGAGAACAATGATATTTTAAAATACTTGGCAAAATTTCATTTAGAAAAAGCTGGCCCTTGAGAATGTTCTGAAGGGACTGACTCTACCTATGTCTTGGATTTCTCTAATCTTTTGATCATCGTTTAGTTAAGTTAAAAAAAAAAAACAAAACATTGATAAGCTATCTAGTTTACCAGTAAAGAATCTATTGGACACTTGATTTTAATAGGACTTCATAATCTTCTCTAGAGGTCTGAAAACAGAAATTTGTACCTATCCCAAGCATTATCCTGGAACTTTTTTTTTTTTTTAATCCTGGAACTTAACTTTGCCCATTTCACGCTGGGATGTTTAAAGTGGACCGATGCCACATCACTTTTTCTGTATTATTTGTGGGCATAGTTGGAAGTTTCTAGGTCAGAGGTGGGACTGCAGGATGGATCTCTTGGCACATTTGGGGTTTCAAAACAAGGGAAATTTTTCAAATTTTATGTGTTATACTAGCAGGTTGAGTTCTGAATTCATGAGTGAGAACTTTGTAAAAATTTAGTGTTGAGTTGAAGAATCCTGTATAGAATGCATTCAGAAGCTCTGAAAATACCCTGCAGGCCACATTGTTGAATAAAAATTTAACTAATCTCATTTTGTTTGCATTAAATTAATTTGATTAAAGCAGTTTTATACCCTGAGTCTTCAAGTCCTTCAGAGTTTTCTGCTACACTTATATGATATTTTGATTATAGTTGGTATAAATGGAAGGTCCTACCATCAATTTTGGCTGAAGCCTTAGGTTTACAGTTAAATTATATTCTACACATATATCCCTGAAGTGATATTTAATGTTAGTATAATAATTTCCTTGGGAACTACTTTAAAAAATATTATCTAGGTGCCAGTGTGTCCAAAACTCCTATCTCCAGCCTTGAACTACTCTTGCAACTCCAGCCTTAAATATGTAATGGTCCACCAGACATGTGCACTTGGATATCTTAAGGCATCAGGAAATTAACATGGCCCAAAAGAAAGTCTTGGTTTCCACCTTAACACCTGCTCTTCTAGAATTCTTCTCCTGTTAGGACATAGCACCACAAACCTAAGAGTCAATCTTGGTCTCTTTCCTTTTCTCCCCATTTCCTTTCAAATTAATCAGCAAATCAAATCAAATCCAACTGCTTCACTACGCCTACCCTAGACCAAGCCATCACCATCTTTCAAGAGGGATCCTGCGATAGTCTTCTTTTTTGTTTTTTGTGATTCAGTATTTTTATAGATTTTACCCCATTTATTGTTACTATAGAATATTGACTCTATTCTCCATGCTGTACAATATATCCTTGTAGCTTATTTATTTTACACAAAACATTGTTATTGCTTAATGCCTAAGTTGCAACCCCATGGACTGTGGCTTGCCAGGCTCCTCTGTTCATGGGATTTTCCAGACAAGAATACTGGAGTGGGTTGCCATTTCCTTCTCCAGGGAATCTTCCTGAATCAGAGATCAAACCCATGTCTCTTGCATGGGCAGGTGGGTTCTTTACAACTTAGCCACCAGTGAAGCCTGGAAAGAGTATTTTGTAGTTTTTAATCCCATACTCCTATCTTGCCCCTCCCCTGCATGAGTCTTCCTACCTGAACCTTCTAGTTTTGCCCTTTAAAATCCATTCTAGTAAACAGCTGCAGGAACGATCTTGTTACAGTGCAAATAAGTTCATGTCACTTCATTGTCAAACCTCTTATGGTTTCTCCTTATACTTAAGATAAAATATGAACTCTTTCTCATGGCCTCAAGGTGCTACATGATACAACCTCTTGCCCCTCTCTCTGCCTCAATATACACCTCTCTATAACTTAATCACTGTTCTGCCTTCACCTTGAGCCTCTTTCTGTTTCTGTGAATGGGCAAAACTTCCCACCCCAGTACCTTTACACTTGCTGAATATCAGCCCAAAACAATGCTCTGCCTGCCACTCCGCTTCCCTTTCATTTCTTCACTTGATTAGATCTTTCTCCTCATCAGGCTTTACCTCAAGTACCAAGTTATGGGAGTGACCTTTCTTGGTCATCTCATCTAACGTAGCTGCATACATTCCCCCTCTCCTTTTATCACTTCCCTTTTATTTGATTCATACAACTGGTTACTATCCAGAATTCTTTCTTTCTTTGTTTATTGACTCTCTCCTCCATTACAGTGTAAGCTTTACAAAAGCAAAGACCCTACTTGTGTTATTTTCTATTGTATTCCTAGTGTATAACATAGCCCCTGGCACATGAGAAATGCTTTGATGAAGAGTGTTGTCAGTATTATATCCTCATTTTAATGTTTTTCATGAAGTCATGCCTTAGACTACTTTCCCTTCTTATCATTCACTTTTAAATGTCCCCCTTTCCCAACTACAGCTTACTTAGCTCTGTATGAGTTGAGGTGATAGCTCATTTTTAAATTGTCAATAAAAATTTTGAGGAAAAACTGGGACTAATAATGTTTATAGTTTTTAGATTCTGATGCTATATAATAGAGATAACATTTATGAAAAGCATCTGCTGTTCAATGACTTCAACATTTATTTAACAAAGAGCACTTGAAAATATTTAAGCACCAGAAAAATGTTTTCTTATTGAGTTAGCTGCCCAGAATGTGGCATTTTATTTTCAACTTTTTAGCCAATGGTTCTCTAGTTGTCTGAAGCTTAAACAAAGGTAATGATTCTAGGTTTCATGGGCAACTTGCTCCCATGTTAGAAGTCACTTTCAGGTAAGAAAAGAAGTCTTATTTTATAAGTATAATTATCAGGGTTAAGTGAAACTGATGGCCTGGAAAGGTACAATAAAACAGCTTCAGGACAATAGCAAATTTCAGCAAGGTAATGTCAACTTATCATCTTTAATGAAATCACGTACTTTGAGTTAAAGTCTATGTTTTAGTATACTGTAAAAATAAAAGATGAAAAAATTTTTCAAAGAATCAAACAGCAAGGATGAAGCAAACCAAATGAAATACATTTTAGATGCTTTTAAAAACCTTGCTTCATGAAGTCACAGTGCTCCAGAAAATTGGAATCTATGTTATTAAACAAAAACACTAATTCCATAATTTTATACTTAGAATATAGCATTGTAGAGTTAGTATACAGAATGTTCTATGTATTCTGATTTTTTTCCCTTACTGCCACGGGAATCTTGAATCTTTTAATAAACAAATATAATGGAAATTAGAGAAAAATAAGATAAAGGCTGTTAGAATAAGTAGGCACAATATATTAACAGATCAGCTTCACTAAGAAGTCTTATTAGTATTGGTTCAGAAAGTAAAGAGTAAAAGGTTCAAGTTATGATTCTTCAGAGTTGATTTATGAATCTATATTACATTTACTATAAAAATAAAATCAAACCTTTTATAAAAAATTATATAGTCTAGTAGAATATTTTTAATAACAGCTACATATGTATTTTGTATATAAATTACAGATATTTATATTAGTATTATAACTGATATCTAATATAGTATTTCACAATGTGACTTTACATTCCCAAAAAGTCATAGCATTAAATAACATTAAATCACAGAGTGGAAAAGGTTTTCACTTTCAAATTCTTTCTCTCTTCAAAGCTAGTATAGAATTTTGCAGGCACACACAAAACAGAGAATAGTACATTCAAGATTATGTCTCTTGCTAAATTTAAGAAATTTTCAGCCATAATTCTTTTGAATACTTTTTCACCTCTGTAGCCTTTCTTCTTTCCTTCTTGGACTCCAATGATGTGAGTGTTAGATCTTTTGTTTTAGCCCCACAAATCCTTCACATCAGGAGATGTGGAAGACACTGGAGCACTTTCAGAGAAGTACAGATTTATCAGAGGGCTAAGGAGTTGTTGGCCTTACTCATCCATTAAATAATTTCCTATCAACTTTCTCTGAAGACTTTCAGATCAGTTCACCTTTGGTTCTAATAAAATAGCCCACTTTTTACCCACCGACATTCTGAACAAATTGATCATAAAATCCAAGAGTAGCAAGCACATGAAGACCATTGAAGGACTGAGCTGGGGAGAACAGCATAAAATGAGACTCAGTAGCTCCCAAGAGAAAGGAGTGGGCCTGAACCAAGATTTTTTTTTATCCTTCACATGTTTACTAAGCAGATAAGTCAGGCCAGCTCTCTCGGAGCAGCAGAAGCAAAGGCCCAGAAGAGGCCGTGAGTGACTCTAGGAGGACTCTCTCCTGTCTGTAGGGACAGCCCTCCTCCCTGCAAGAGCTGGATGCACGTCTTGGCTTCTTGTCTTTCTCCTCTCATGCATATGCTCATTCTCAGTCACTCAGTTGTATCCAACTCTTTGTGACCCCATGGACTGTAGCCCACCAGGCACCTCTGTCCATGGTATTTCCCAGGCAAGAATACTGGAGTGGGCTGCCATTTTCTCCTTCAGGGGATCTTCCTGACCCAGGGATTGAACCTGCATTTCCTATACTACAGGCAGATTCTTTACCACTGAGCCACCAGGGAAGATCCGTCTTTCTCCTCTATGACAGTTTAGTAGAGAGCTGGTGGTACAGTTTTACTAAAGTTTAATAAAATGTTTGTTTTTCACAAATGGCTTCCACTTAGGTTATAAGATACAAGCTTTTAATTATGATAGTAAGAGAAGGTTTCTTTTAAAAATAAATGTATTAAAATAAAAAACATGAAATAATATAAAAGTAAAGAGTAGTATGGTGAAATACAGCTATGACAATAATTATAACTAAGCATTATGTAAGTTCTTAATATAAATGTATTTATTTTAATTGGAGGCTAATTGCTTTACAATATTGTGATGGGTTTGTCATACATTGACATGAATCAGCCATGGGTGTACACGTGTCCCCACCTCCCTCCTCATCCCATCCCTCTGAGTTGTCCCAGTGCACCGGCTTTGAGTGCCCTGTTTCATGCATCAAGCTTGAACTGGTCATATATTTCACATATGGCAATATGCATGTTTCACTGTTATTCTCTCAAACCAAGTTTTTTTCTCAAATCAAATCGATTTTTTGTTTGTTTGTACCACGCTGTTTTGGGAAGCATTACTACGAACAATGCTAGTGGAGGTGATGGAATTCCAACTGAGCTATTTAAAATCCTCAATGACGATGCTGTTAAAGTGCTTCAGACTGTACTTTTCATTCTAAGAATGTGCCCCACAGTTTGAAGATGATTCGTTAAAATTCTGAGAATTTTTTTAAAAAAATCAAATGGAAGTATGGAAATGAAGTCACTCAGTAAACTGGAAGTTTCTTTTCGAACTCCTCTCTTCCCAGTGAAGAAACATAAACGGATAATCTGGCCAATAACATTGATAACACCTCTAGCTCTCCTCTCTGCTGCCACTAATTTATATTTTTCCAAAAATTATCTAGAAAATGTTTTCAAATGAGATAGTGGTTGAGAACTGGGAGTATGTGGTTAGACTTTCTATGAGGCCAAGTAGAAGAAAACCCTCTATTGCAATTTTGGGGAAATATAGGTGATTAGCTGGTTAATGCTCTTTTAAGTAGGGAGTCAGTCAATGACTCCTTTGAAGCACATGGTATATGTAAGTGAAAAAAACTCTGGAGAAAAAGCAAATATGGTTCTTAACCTCATAGAGCTGAAAGTCTTACATAGACTATCAAAGCTGAGAGACCCAAGGCCAAAAGTTAGCCATGTCAACATCATAGAAGATGAATGCCAAGTTACATCTTGGGACTAGCTAGATCATTCACCTTTATTTCATCTTGTTCAACACCTCTGGGGTCCCTATAGTGCATCACGTCTATGGTCTGTACTAATTATTGTGGTGGCATACAGCTAGCACATGGAGAGTACTTATTACAAATGGAGCTCCATGGTGGGTGGCTCCCCACGTTTCTCAAAACCTGTTATTAATGCATATTTTATAGATAAGAAGTGAAGTCACAGAGTGTGCCTCTGCTGAGGGACTGAGTGGCATTTGAACCCTGGTTTAATTGACGCCTTGGCTTCCACCTTGGCTACTGAGCCTGATTATCTCACCCCAAAAATAAAGAAAGCAACTTCTCCTCTCCAGTAGGAGTCCACGTGTTCCATTGTGGCCTGCCGTCTTAGAAGGCATGGGGCAGTGCTGAGTTCTGGAGTAATGACAAGGTGTCTGCCTTCCTCGTTAACAGGCTTTGTTTGAATCTTTTCGATGGCGTCCTTAATGTCCCTGAAACCTGCTTTGTGTTTGTTTAATTATAATATAGCCTGGCACTTTGACGTTTCATTTTCTTGTTTGGTTGTAATTATCTTCTATGAGAGTAAGAGCAGAATTGGATTATATTTACTTCCTTTTTCTCTTTTTTTTCTTAACATGCAAATCCAACTGTGACTCACTGTGCTCCAGTGAGCCTCCGTTCTGGGTGACTGACCTGGGCTCAGCCTTAAGGGATGCAGCAGCCAGCCAGCCACGATCAACCTGCTGGGCGCTGGGGGCTGGGCTTGTGGAACACAGCTTGGGTCTGCCCAAGTTCAGCACATCAGCTGTGCCATGGAGGATAGCTTGCCGTCTGCATCCATGGCTGATGGTGAGCCTCGGGCCACAGGAGAACCTCGACAAGACAGCGGGGACCCTGCCACTGGCCTCTGCTCTTCTTTCCAGATAATTAGGATTTTTCAAAACAAATGATCTTGTCCTTCAAGACCCCCACTTCTCTGGGGTCAGGTTGTACCTGGCCTGAGAGTCCTTTTAGGAAAACTGCCAACTCTCTAAATGGGAACTGTCCTTTAATAGATCATGCAGTATTTGATAGAAGTCAGCAGATGTCTGCCACTCAAACACAGCATTATGCTCACATAATGATTTGACCCAATCCTCACAACAGCTTTCCCCACCCCTAAAAAGGGTTCCTCCCATTTAGTTATTTGCATACCACCTTTAGGGCTTCCCTGGTGGCTCAGACAGTAAGGAATCTGCCTGCAATGCGGGAAAGCCAGGTTCAACCCCTCAGTCAGAAATATTCCCTGGAGAAGGGAGCGGCAACCCACTCCAATGTCCTTGCCTGGAAAATTCCATGAACAGAGGAGCCTGGTAGGCTACAGCGCGTGGGGTTATAAGAGTCGGACATGACTGAAGCAACTTGAGCACGCAAGCATACCACCTTTACAATATTCATTATATACATGTCCTTCCTCGTATCCAAGTAAATGACTTTTTTTCAATCACTGTTTTTTTTTTTTTTTCATATATGACATTATACACGTTTATTTCCCCCACACAGTTGTGTTAACAAAACATTTAGAAGGAAGGGTACAAAATATGTGATTTTCTCATAGGAGGGCTTCACATCTCTTAACCTTTAGAATTTTCTGTTGACAAGTTCAACTTCATGATCTCTAAATGCCATCATTCACTGCAGCCCCCACCTTTTTTCCAGACTTAAGTTTACCACTATGTTAAGAGAACTTTAGCATTGCCATGATCCTGTGTGGTTAGATCAACTGTTGGTGCGTTCTCCTAAGTCTGTCTCATCCAGCTAAAGAGTCCTGTTTATCAGCCCAGCTTCAGAATTGGAGTATAAGTAGAGAAAGACAGAGTGGGAAGGAATATAGGAACACAGTCATAATCAAAGAGGCCAGGTTTATCAAAGAGCTGGGCCAGAAGGAGGAGCAGGAAAAACAGGAAGAAAGGGGCGGGGACAGGACTACCTGAGCTTGGGGTTTGAAATAAGAGGTATGGAAGCAGCTGTGGAGTGTGAATGGTCGAGCAGAGAGAGGCAGCTTGGAGATACACTGTTGTGTGTGAAAGGTTAGGTTTCCTAGAGTCAGACACTAGTACTCAGTACGTCAGAGAGGACTTGGGTCCATGCTTGGGGGGAGGAGTAGAATGGGGCAGAGGAAGAAGGTGAGCCACAGTGTCGAGAGAAAGACTTCAACAGAGCCTGCAAGAGACCTGAGAACAGAATGACCCTTCAGATCTGTCCCGTCAGTAGTCAGCTATTGGATGTGGGTCATCCTAGGGAGAGGGAAAGGACTCTGGGCAGGGCTCCCCTCTACATCTAAAGCCATCCCTGAAGGGCTTCAAGTTGGGTGAGCGAGCTGCATGCTGGCTCACTTCAGTCAGGTGTCCAATTCTGAGCCAACCGCAGAGCTTGGAGGGTAGGGAATACTCGTTGGCCAGGTAGGTGCAGTATGCCACCCTGCAGCCAGGACATCCCATCAGCCCCTCTGGAACCATGTGGATTGAGAATTCAGGAGGGATGATTCCCAAAGGAAAGTCAACATGATGTCCACAAAACAAAAAGGAGTATATGAATGCCAGTCAGATAAAAGTACATGACATCTACCACCCTTTCAGGCCAAAGTGAAAAAATCCCACCTTTGCCACTTTTATTTGGCAAATTGCTTCCATTCTTCCCGCCCAACCCCCCGCCCCCTCCCCCCACACTGTTCTCATATATAAAATGGGGCTGATAATTCTGACTTGGCAGGATTGGTGTTATGATAGTTGTTGATATGTATATAAAAGCTCTTTGGAACATAGTGGGTGCTCATTAATTAAGAACTCATTACAGTTAATGGCAAGCACACTGTGGGCTGTATGCTGTTTCCACAGTATTACTCACTTTCCATTAGGAACCTATGAAAGCCTTTAAACTGGACTAAGCACTAATGACTTCCATCTTTTCACAGGATAGTTAATGCTGTCCCAGCACCATGAAGAGAGAAGGCTGTGACATCTAAGCATTTTCCACTCTGCACACAAATTGGCAACAGGGAAATAGTTCTGTCTCTAAAGATTGTGATCAACAAATATGTTTTGCAACCCAATTTTGAATCTTAGTGAAAAGATTGAACAGAACTGGATAGAATTTCAATCAGGCCTTTCTCTTGATGGTGCATTTGACAAATCAGAGTAGCAAGAATACATTCTCCAAATGGTACCCAAGTGGCTGTTAAATACCTCCAAGACAGGAAACCCGGAAAGGGATGAATGACTATGAAATTCAAGTGTGATGGGTTTTGATGTAACTGAAAGGTTAGAGACAAATGTGACTGTGTACCTAAAAGAAAGGGATCTGGGCTGCTCCCTGAAAGAGAATATGGCGATTGCTTTCTGAGGACACGTATCACTGTGGGAATACAATGCCAGCAGCACCACGTGTGGGGAGATAGAGCAGTGTTGTGGTCCGACAAGCGTGGCAAACATCCCATGTGTGAACTGGGGCAAAATGTCTTAATACCCTAGCCCACAGAGTCCTCATCCCTTCATATATTCCTAGTGATTCTCTGGCTCCAGCTTGATGTTTTTTTGTAAATTCTCTTAAAAAAGTGCTTCTCCCCAGTGCCTTCTCTCACAGTGCTCTCTCTGCCTGGAGCACTCACCTGTAACTCCTCCCAGTTACTCACCACGCCTTTCTCCTCCTGGAAAGTTGTGTGCTCCCTGGGTTTCCTGGTGCCTCCACAGCTTACTGTGTTCCTCCAGAGTCCTTTGCTCTCTGTCTCATGTTTCCCCTTAGCCTCAGCCTGTGGATCCAGGAATCATATCTGCTAGCTACCAGGTATATGCTTAGTGCCACGGATAGTACTAGGCCATACTAAGTCCTCAGTACTTTTTGAACATTAAAAGTAAAATAGACTGAATTTCATCACAACCCACCTGCTTCTAACAATAAGCTTTTGGCCTGTTTATGGGAGAAAACATCAAGGGTGGCTCTTCCTAGGCTTCTCTCCATCTCTGTTGAACATTCCAGCCAGGCTTGAAAGTGCTCCAGTGGAGCTCCAACCTTCCACCCATCCCTTCTGGTCCCTCCCTGGGGCCCACTGTAGGCCACTGCAGACTCTGCCTCACTGTGACACGTGAAGTCCATAAAACTGGCATCAGTGTACTTTTGTGACTCACCATTTCATATAGGCATTTATTTTGGCTTTCTGAGGACATTTGTATCTGTTTAGTCATTCAAGTAATGGGCCTCTGCTGAGTACCACTTTTCACCTCTCCCTGAATGTAGCAATCTGGCCTCATGTTTATCTGAATATGAAAAATTCTCTTTCTGAAGGTCGTTAGTAGCAATAGCACCATTAGCACCATTTATTGAGGACTTGCTATATGCTGCATACTCATAGGGCAATAATCATAATTTCAAACTCCTGTGAGAATTTATGTGCCACATGTACTATATACATGGGAGGGATTGGGGGCAGGAGGAGAAGGGGACGACAGAGGATGAAATGGCTGGATGGCATCACTGACTCGATGGACATGAGTCTGAGTGAACTCCGGGAGTTGGTGATGGACAGGGAGGCCTGGCGTGCTGCGATTCATGGGGTCGCAAAGAGTCGGACATGACTGAGCGACTGAACTGAACTGATACTGTATACATATTGACGTGTGCATGCGTGCTGTCTCTTCAGTTGTGTCTGACTCTTAGTGATGCTATAGGCTGCTGTCCACCAGGCTCGTCTGTCCATGGGATTCTTCAGGCAAGAATACTGGGGTAAGTTGCCACACTGTCCTCCAGGGGATCTTCCTGACCCAGATATATATCTGTGTGTGTGTATATATGCATACTGGCTTAATTCTCACAACAACTTTATGAGGTGTTATTACCTCTCATAAAGATGAGAAAAGTTAGACAAATAAGTGACTTAGTGGCAATCACAGGGAGATTAGTGGCAGAGCTGAGATGGGAACTCAGATGAATGGGATCAGAGTCGTAGAGTCTGTTTGAACTACAGATGAGGAAACTGAAACTTATAAAAGAAAGTTTATGTACCCAAAGTCTCATGGCTGGAAAATAGCAAAAGCAAAATATTAATAATAATTCAAGTGTTCCCAACTTCTGTGGTGCTTGAGGACCACGTCTGTGGCCCTTTCTCAGTCTGTGGTGCCTTGTATCAGATGTGAGTGATGAGCAGAGCCTTGTAAGTGTGAGCTCATGTTATCAGTCATCTCCAACTCCATTAGGACTAGTGACTGTACTGCCTAACTAAAATGCACCATCAATAATTAATATATGTGTAATGATAAGTTTATCATGGAGAAGAAGAGATACAGAATCAGTCCCAGTAATGGTACCACAGGTCCCTTCTTCAAGGTCTTACATTAGTATACTCAAAGTGGAATATTAGATTACCTAATTCCAGGCTGCTGCTGCTGCTGCTAAGTTGCTTCAGTCGTCTCCGACTCTGTGCGACCCCATAGACGGCAGCCCACCAGGCTCCCCCGTCCCTGGGATTCTCCAGGTAAGAACACTGGAGTGGGTTGCCATTTCCTTCTCCAATGCATGAAAGTGAAAAGTGAAAGTGAAGTCACTCAGTAAGTGTCCAACTCTTCGCAACCCCATGGACTGCAGCCTACCAGGCTCCTCCGTCCATGGGATTTTCCAAGCAAGAGTACTGGAGTGGGTTGCCATTGCTTTCTCCTAATTCCAGGCAGTAAGAGTCCATTTTTCAGAAAAGATTGCTGTTCTCTGGTTTCAGAGGCAAAAATCAAATAGATTCTCAGGTTACACCACTGTACACAAACTCTCCAGATTACATTTTCCATCCTGCATTTGCCCAACCAGAAGGATTTCCATATACACAGAAGGACCCTAAAATAAGGTTCTTCATGATCCTTGAGGAAATGGCACAGTGTGTGTGTGTGTGTGTGTGTGTGTGTGTATGTGTCTGTGTGTGTGTGTGTGTCTGTTTATGGAATCTTAGAAGTTTGTTTTTTTCTCTGTGATCTTGACCATCGTCTAGGGAATGGAGCAGCATCCTTATAAGGCTGTTGTGAGGCTCCAGGGAGATAATGTATTGGGTAAGTACTTTGAAAACTGCAAAGTGCTGGACAAATGGAAAGTGGTATTATTCATCATCATCCCAGGAATTCAGTTACAGCTCAGGTGCCTGATGGTTCAGCCATAATATCCAGCCCAAATGGAAACTCTTCCTGGAAAGTGGTGATGAGCTAGGTCTCCATTTTCTTCATGCTGTCACTCAGTAAGCAACATTTTCTTTTTATTGACTTTTCTTAACACAAATAATGTATGAATGAATTATTCTTGGAAAAAAAGCCATACTAAAATATCATAGGTATTTTTCTTGATTCACATCCCACTTCCCATCTGGCCTCCTTCCTCAGAGGCAAGCACTGTAGTGAGTATATTTTGATTTTTCTAGACATTTTTTTATGCTTTTCTATATGCATATGTCTATGTGAAACTAAATGGTATGAGTGGGAGTCTTTAGCATAAATGATATTCTGTATGCATTGTTCTGTATCTGGACTCAACTATAAATCACTGAAAAATATGTGTTGAACATTTATTGTTTTGTTACATATGGACCTAAATGATTTGTTGGGAAAGCTGTGTGATATTGAACAGGATCAAATATCCCACCATTTATTTTATCCTTCTTCTTACTGATAAATAGCTGGATTCTTTCTTTCTTCCTTCCTTGCTTCCTTCCTTCCCTCCTTCCCCCACTCCCCAATTTTCTTTTTTTTCTTTTTTTTTTTTATCACAGCAAAACCTCTTACCTTTAAAGCAAATCATGATCATGTTCAACCTTTTTGGATCAAAGGAGGCTTTTAGTTTTATTCTAAAAAGAAAATGCTCCCCAGAATTCCTTGGGCAGTAAGTACGTTAAATTGCTATAGGCCACACTGCCAAGATCTAACCAAAGAAATCTGAACACCAAGTCTCATTCTGTTCAGATTCACTGCTCCAGTATTTTAGCTCTGAGAGAATAAAAGTATGTTCAAAGAAATAAAAATGTCTTAAATAACGATGCTTTAAACAGTGCATTAATGAAAAAACAATATTAACCACTAGAGCAGTTCTTCTGAGTGTTAGCATCAAATAAAGTTTGCAGTTATCTCATGTTTATGGGGCAAAGTTTATTTTTAAAAGTCTTCAGTTTAAATAGGCATCTTTGTCAAGATATGGATCTAATAGTTTATACCACCTTATGAAAAGCAGTGTGCTATTATAACCCACACACGTGGGTAATAATAGGTTTAAACCAGACTTGCTTCAGGGCTTGACTACTGATTATCTAACCCTTCTGATGCTTGAGGGGAAAATCATACTGGATGCTGGCTTCTGGCCCCAGTTTCCATGTTATTCAGAATGGTTGGAGGTCCATGCTTTTTTGCCTAAACCACAAGATTATTGAAGTTGATGCTACCAAAGGCAATTTTCCTGTTGCTTCTTAACTCTGTTGAATTATTTCTTTATAATAAATTTCTAGAAGTGGAAATAACCTCTTTATGACTCTTAGTATGTGAATTTACTCAGTTGGTAAAGAATCCGCCTGCAATTCAGGAGACCCTGGTTCGATTCCAGGGTTGGGAAGGTCCGCTGGAGAAGGGATAGGCTACCCATTCCAGTATTCTGGCCTGGAGAATTCCATGAACTGTAGAGTCCATGGGGTGGCAAAGAGTTGGACACGACTGAGCAACTTTCACTTTCATCTGAATTTATCCTCGTGTTCCTCCAGAAGCATGGAACACATTTTCAGTGCTGCTGGCAAAATATATGCAATGATGGTAATAACAGTAACAAAATGGCTAGCTTCTGTTCTTTGAGTGTTTATTGTGTGTTGGGCACTGTGCTAAGTACTTTACACAACAACCCTGTATGCTAGGTACAATAATGATGCCTATTTTTGAAATAGGGTGATGAGATTCAGAGAATCAGAGAGGCTATTCAAGCTCCCTTAAGGTCACCCAGCTCATAAGTGTTGTCTCTCCATTACATGTTAAATAATAATAGTAATAACCAGCAGTAATAGATAACAAGTATTGTATGTTTAATCTATACCAAGTATTACATGTACCGACATTATATTATTTATGTACATTATCTCTTTAATGCATATGCTTTATCACTGTAGCTTTATCTGCAATGGATGCTGTTGCTGCTGCTGCTAAGTTGCTTCATTTGTGTCCAACTCTTTCCGATCCCATGGACTGTAGGCCTCCAGGGTCCTCTGTCCATGGGATTCTCCAGGCAGGAATGCTGGAGTGGGTTGCTTTGCATTCCTCCAGGGGATCTTCCTGACCCAGGGATCGAACCTGTGTCTCATGTCTCTTGCATTGGCAGGTGGGTTCTTTACCACTAGTGCCACTTGGAAAGCCCATCTGCATTGGATATTGTACTTCAATTTTTCTTTCTTTTTTCTCTTTTTCTTATTTGGTAGATACAAAATCATCCCTTAGGATAAAAAAAAATGTTTCTTAATTGTAAAGATGAACATGCCTCCTATTTTACAGCTTCAGTAATTAAAACCCTAAAAATGCATTTGCATCTTTCTAAAGCTCTACCCTCTGTCTTTTAATCTTGCTTTACCTCAATTTCCTTGAATTTTGTAAGGATTTAATAAATGAAAACAGGGAAAGCTTTGAGAGCAGAGTGCGGTCCATAGTAAGCAGCCTAATAAAGTTAGCTATTACTTAAGAATAACCTAATAATAACCACTCAAGCATAACCAGCCATCTATGGTTGAACTACTGCCCAGAGACCAGCTGTTGCTGGCTGTATATTTACCCCATTGGGGTGATTATACCCCCACATTGGACAGTCCCTTGTATGATGTCAGATCCCCAATTAATTAATTCTGGGGCTGGCCTGCCTTCTCCATGACAGGACTCTCTGCCCTTCAGTTCAGTGATTCATCATATCACAAGACTCCTCAAGATCTTTCTTTCAAGAAAAGCTATTAGCCTAAAAATGAAACTTCGAGAGCTTCCTCTCTGACTAAACAGGTTTTTATAGAAATCCAAGGAAGAAAATGATAAAACCAACTCTGTGGGCAAGTCAACATCCCCCGTCTAGAGGGAGGGGGCGTGGGAGAAGTTTTCAATCACCTTTTCCCGAGACATCCTAAATCAGCTTCTCTTTCAGAAACAATATTAGTTCAGGTATCGCCTCTTTTCAACCAACATCTTCAGTTCCTAGGCTGACAACATCCTTTTTTCTTAACCCGCCGAGAACACTCCTGGTTAAATCTCCAGGCTGTCAGGTCTTAAGTTTGAAAAGATATGTGATAGGTGGGAATTCTCCCTCCAGCTCAGGGACCACCAACACTCAAAATCTGACAAAAAGGCAAACGGTAACATTTAGACGTTTCATACCTGTTTTTTTTTTTTTTTAATTTTATTTTCTGTAAGTACTCTCTGCTTATGATTCTCTAATAATAGAATAAGGGAACAGTCTGAAGCCTTAAGGACTTGAACATGAAAATGTGGTGGGGTGGGTTAGCTCTAAGAAGCTTTAACAAAGGAAGAGAAGGGAAGGTGTTTCGTTGGGTGACAAGGTATCTGGGAGTAGTCTTGCCATTGCTGTTTGCTGAGGCTTGGAGCCGGGGCTTCCCAGGTGGCTCAGCAGGTAAAGAATCTGTCTGCAATGCAGGAGACGTGAGTTCAGTCCTGGGTTGGGAAGATCTGCTGGAGGAGGGCATGGCAACCATCTGCACCATCCCTGTAGTAACATTCTTTCCTTTGAAAAGAGTCACATAGTTTAGCCTCCACTTAAGGGGAAGAGAAGTCAGCTCCATCATTCAAAAATAGGTGTGTCAAGGGGAATAGGGACAGATTTTAAAGCTCCACTGGCAGATACTAGATTAGGTCATTGTTGAACAAAATGCAGAACAGGTAGCTCCCTAAAATAGAATAAGGGAATTCCCCCAAAAATATTTGAGTAATTCCCCCAAAGAAAATACTATAGAGAGGGAAGTGGAAGCAGAGCAGTCAAAAAATAAACACAAAAGGAGGAAATGTCATGAAAAGTAGGCTTAAGAACGCTCTTTATATGACCGGAAGAGAAAGAATAGGGCCATGTGTATAAGAGCTTCAGCAAGACAGAATGGCATGATACATTGTGAGGGATGAGATGAGCTTGTGATGTGATGAGCTTGTTCAGAAGAAAGCAAAATTGGCAGTGGGGTGACCGATGGCAGAGGCAAGATCAGGGTACAAGAACTAGATGTAGTACGCACAGAAGGCTTAATTATGATGCTGATGAAGAAGAGATTCCAGCATGAGAGACAGGTTTATAGAACCAGCAATGCTTTAAAACCTATATAAGACAGATGGATAAAGGAAGAAAGAAAGATGGAATTCATGTACTCATAAAGGTATGATGAAGACGTCTGGGAGGGAGTGCCACAAATGAAAAGCAAAGCAAGCACAAAGAAGCTGTTGGATTTGCTGATGAGTGGCCTGCAGGCATGCACTCAACGTGCATGCCAGGAATCAAATAAAAGGCTTGATAAGAGCCATTCCATTAAGAGCATGCCATTGCAATGGTGAATTAGAAGTAAGAAGAAAAGGATGATAATGCTCCTGGGGCTTACCACCAAGTGGAACTTTACCAAAGTGAGGCCTAATCATGGTGTTGGGGCTCTAATCATGGGTGTTGGTGCTCAGGCCTTACTACCTCCCACCATGTAACAACTGAGCTGGCTTAAGGACAACAGCAAGAGACTGGGGGGAAACAAAGCATCGTTATCCGCTCACTGACTTACTCAGGTTGTCAGTGTGGAGTTTGAGTGTGTGAACTGTAAACTTTATGTAGAGAGTCCTGCATCTAGTCCAGAGCACTACAAATTGTGGGATCAAGTCAATCTTAAAGACTTAGCTGTTCCTTCATGAAGGGATAGCACAACCCTGATACTGTGCCTGCATTCATGGCAGACATCACTAGTTGATTACACTTTTTTTGGAAGTCTGAATGTGGCCATGGGAATCCTTATGAGAATCAAAATGGTGCTCCAAACAGACACTACAAATTGATCAGAGTTGTAGTGCATGGTGAGCCCTATTCGCCACCCCTAGATCAGTCTGTCAAAGTGGGTGAATTCTTGGTCAGCAGGAGATAAAGAAAGTAGTATCCTTGGCAAAGGAGATGCCAGAGAACACAATATTCTCCAATCTGCTCATCCTCAGAGACACACATTACTCTCTTGAGGCCTCTGCTGTTTACCCTTAATTTCATATGTTGAAGTGTGTCAGCTGGTGAAGGAAGAGGACTATTGCAGAGGAAGAGACCAGTACTGTCCTAGTTAAAAGTGCAGTTGGAAGCAGGGAAAGAGGTTTGAAGAAGACCACCCTCTAGGTCAGGTAATATTGGCATTTCAGATCAGATCAGTCGCTCAGTTGCGTCCGACTCTTTGCGACCCCATGAATTGCAGCACGCCAGGCCTCCCTGTCCATCACCAACTCCCGGAGTTTCCTGAGACTCATGTCCATCGAGTCAGTGATGCCATCCAGCCATTTGGGGCTGGATAATTCTTTGTTGCGGGGGCGGGGGGTTGGCAAACTGTACATCATGAGATGGTTAGCAACTTACTGACGCCAGTAGTGCTCCCCATCAAGTTGTGACAGTCAAGCATGTCTTCACACGCTGTCAAGTTTCTGGGGTGTTTAAGGGGTACAGAATACACTTCAGTTGAAAATCACTGCCCTCAATGATAAAAATCACAGGATCAAATTCCAATATGAGTTCCAGTTCCCATCTCAAAAAAAAAAAAAAAAAAAGAATTTTGTAATACTTCTGTCCATGATGATCAGAGACCTGATGGATTCTATAAACTCTGGCCAGTCCTCATTTTTTTTTTTTTTTTTTTGCATTAACTCCTCTGGCAGGTTCCCCTTAACAGGAGAAAGGGCAGTCTGTTTGTAGGTGTCACTGGGGAGGTGCCCTCCTATCTGATGACTTCAAGACATCAGAAGCAGGTGGGGTGGCTGCTTGTACATTCACTGAAGGAAAGGGAAGGAGTAGGGTCACAAGTCTTAGGTCAGTCCCACCTTCAGTCCCACCTTTGCTAGCTGTTCCCTTTGCCTGGAGCTCTCTTTCCCACAGGTATGCATATGGCTGACTCTTTTTGATTAAACAGGCCTCAGTTGAAATGTCACTTTTTAAAAGACCACCCAACTAAAAATAGTGCTTCCTGCTCAATCATGCCTTATTTCATTATGAAACTGAACATGTTAGTCACTCAGTCATATCCAACTCCTTGAGACCCTGTGAACTGTAGCTGAGACCCTGTGAACTGTATCCATGGAATTTCCAGGCAAGAATACTGGAGTAAGTAGCCATTCCCTTCTTCAGGATATCTTCCCGACCCAGGGATTGAACTCAGGTTTCCAGCACTGCAGGCAGATTCTTTACCATCTGAGCCACCATTATAGTGTTGCATTTTTTCCTGTAATATTTAAGCTCTGAATTTGTTTCTTAGTTTGAGCATGTACTCATTTCCTACTTCCAAACACTCATCAAAGTGTGAGCCCCATTGGAGCAAGGATCTGTTTCATTCATTGCTGTATCCCTCTGTTACTGGCACTCAGTGGCAGCTCAAACAGTATGTTTTGTATGTGTGAGTAAAGCGTAGGGTACCTGCCGTAGTCATTACAAGCATGATGGTGTAACGGTGTGCAACCAAATATGCTGCCGTCACCATGCACTTTTACCCTGCACCGTTATTACCAGGCAGCAGGTCCCATTCAGCCATTGGTCGGCACAGCAGTAGGCCCCGCCCACAAGCAACCAGCTGTCAAGGCACAACTGTTAGTGAGGGCATTCAGCCACCTGTCAGAGTGGTGGTCCTCAGGTGGAGAGCAAGATAAGAGGCAGATTCCGGCCTTGTCCCCAAAGCCCTGCAGCCTGTCCCCTGGCCTTAGGCTGGCGGGTGAGCTGGGGAGCCTAGGGAACAGGTTGGGGGTTGTGTCCTGCAGGGCTCCAGAGCCCGGCTCAAGGCCACTCACTGACCGGGCCCAGGCCTTGAGGCGATGGTGGACCTCTCCCCCATCCCCACCTCTGGGACCTGATGGCAGTGGCCATCTGCTTGGGTCAGAGGCTGTGGGACCTGGTCCCCCCTTGACCCACTGTTCAGGCAGCCTGAGGGCAATTGGGTTGCCTTCTGGCTCCCTCAGCTGGGCGAGGCCTGGGGACCTGGCCTTGAGGGAGAGCCAGTTGAGACTTACCTCCTCTCAGCCAGGACCGGGAGCTCAGAGGGTGAAAACTGTACCTGAAGGATCTTTCCTTCTCTTGTCAGAACAGAGAATAACATTCGTTTGTTGGAGATTTACAGGAATATTGTTATCTGACCATGACCTCAAGAACAAAGGCTCTGACACCAGAATTTGCAACAACTCACCACTCCCCTCCCTCACCTTTCCTAGAAAAAGGGCTTTGCTGAAAGCTTTGGGGGAGTTTGAGGCTTTTAAGGTATGAGTCACCCATCTCCTCGGGTGGCCCTCGATACACCTGTGTTCCAAACTCCAGTGTTTTGGTATCATTTGGCCTCACTGTGAGTCAGGCACCTGGACTTGGGTTTTGTTAACAATGGTAAAGCACATATGGAAATACAGGGAGCAGTGGGAGTGAGCACAGAGCTTGGAGACCTAAACTATATCATAATATGAAGGAAAAATGGCCTCAGATCTGAGACCAGCAGGCTCTGGCCAGGAGGAAAGACTAAAACAGTAAACCGCTATATGTATGTTCTAGAATGTCGCTATTAACTCACTCAGTCCTCGCAATAACCCCATGAAGTGGGTACCTTTGTTGGGTACCACTGCCATTTAACAAATGAAAAAGCCAAATGGGTACCCCAGAGGCAAAGCTAACTTGCTCAAGGTGATACTGCTCATGGTATGGAGAGCCCGGATATAAAATTGAAAGTTCTAGTGTTAGACCTACACCTTGAGCCATCACACTAATGGAGGAAGACAGAGGAGTAGCATGGTTGATGTCCCAGAGGAGAGAGACAACAGGATGTTAGAACCTGGAAGGAGTCCAGGCGGATCATGAAGAGAGAACAAAGAGGGTGGCAAGGGGTGAAGTAAGCCAGATAGGAGGTGATCAAGGGAGGCCTCATCAAGAGACTACACGTTAGCAAACTCTGGGAGTCATTCTTAATCAAGCACAACTCTCACATTGCAGCTTAACATCAGCCATCCCTTAACCCATTGGATGGGTTTAATTTCTTATGACCAGGTCCAGTTTATCAGTTGGTAATATTTAGAAAGGTGTTCATGATAGCTGTCCTCACTCCAACCACCATTTAGAGAGAGAACAAAAACACTGAGCCCAGGTGCTTAGCATCCTGGTTTGTTTTATTTTTTAAAGAAAAAGCAACCGAGAATTAGTTTTTATCCTGGAATAGATGGTTTGTCCAGCTGTAGATGCTGTAGAAAGGAAGCTGAATGTTAATTAGATGTCAACAGTAATTATGGTGATTATGTTTTTTGAATAGCTATTGGGAATAGCTGGATCCACATCGAGAATACAATGTGAATGACATTTTAATAGTTTTTAAGAGAAAAAGAGAGCAGCCTGTTACTAAGGAAATTACAGTGAATAGAATTATAGTAAAATAGATGTCTTAACAAAGGACTGTAACAATGATAATAGTCACACATGAAGTATATGGGATATATTGAAGAAAATCATGAAAAATAGTTTTTGAGACAGAATCTCGTATTTAAAAGAAAACCAATTATCTTAAATCTCTGCCTCAGGGTTTCATTGGAATGTTTTAGACTGTATCTTTCTGATTTTTCTTAGAACTGGGTCATATCACAGATTTTATAAACCTATCATTTTAATGGTATTTTAATTACATGCTTTTTATGTACTACAGGGACTCTGGTTCTGCAATAACTTCTATGATCATTTGCTTCATAAGACATTTTTATTTAATTAATTTATTTTTAGTGTTTTTTATAGTCACAATTTGGAGTATCAGTATGTAAAGCAGATATTTATATTTATTTATTTTTTTTTAATATTGAAGGAGCCCTCCTTTTTATTTAAAAAAAAAAGTCACTTGATTCTTTTAAATAGAGCATCTGCTTTATGTATTTAACACATTTCATATAAACCTTGGGGGTAAGGCAAGATTAATCTGTCTTCTCAAGCCAGAATTTAAAAATCTGGAGAAGGGAGAGGCATTGCTCTAATTTCTTGGAGTCCCAAATTACTAGTGAGCAGTATTGACAAACATCCTAGCATTTATTTAGTTGTTTGTTCAACAAATATTTGCTGCAGACCTACCAGGTGTCACATATCAAGAAAGAGGAGTAGGCAGTAATCCACACGTTATTTGGTAACTTCCCTAAGAAAAGGACATATCAGCATTGGTGTTAGTGGCTCTCTACCACAGCTACTGCAGTGTGGGTGACCCCTCACCTCTACCAGTTGAGAAATGTGGCTGACATACAGTGATGAAGAAGAGACACTCAGACCCTGTCCATGACCATCTATGGGAGGTCTTCAGAAAACAGTGGGCACAATCAGTAGTCTACCAGAAGAAATACCTGAAACTATCTATCACATGGATGATATGCAACAAGGATTAAGGAAACATTCTGGGAAGAAATGAACTATTGACTAATAGGAAGGTGGTACCAAATTCAAGGGGCACGAGTGAACATCTGATGCCGAGCCCTGAAGGCAAGAAAGTGGTACCCACCCAAGGAAGTGAAAACAGTTCTGTTAGGCTAGATCGTAAAGGATGGAGGAGGTTTTGTTCAGTGTCCAGTTCAGATAAGTTCAGGACCCTGTGAAAGCCAGGAGTTTTTCTCCAGAGCAATCAGAAGCAGATAAAGGATGTTCGGCAAGAGTGAAGAGATTGGATTAACCTTTGAGGAGGCTCTTTCAGGCTGAGTGGTTTGGTAAGACCAAGATTGTCAGCAGGGAGAGTGGTTAGGTCGTTCCTTCCTGTGAGATGCTGGGTAGAAGATGGGGGTGGCTAGCGCTGAGGGATAGAAAACAATAAATGGGATTTGAAGAGAGCTTTAAGTAACAGAAACTGCAAAACTTGGTTCACTATAGCTTGAATCCTGTGTTACTGGGGAACATTTTGATGTGCCAAATTCAGCAATAATAACAAAGTTAGGTGGCAGGGCTGGGGTTTAGGCACCAGCAGTTTGACTCCAGAACTCATGTCCTTGCTGGAAATAAATGGAAACCAATAATGGGATTCATATAACATCTGAGTCTTGAGGTATATGTGTTAATAGTGTATTTTTTTTTTTTTACTACCAATACTCTGTACTTGTCAGGACCAATATCCTTGTGTTTTCAGTGAGATTTATTCCTTTTGCTATGGAGAAAACATATGTTTAGGATGAGAAGGAGAAAAAGGAGGGACAAAATCAATTATTTTACGGCAAGAGTTAGGTATCTAGTACTTTACCTGTGCCAGGTACTTTTCTAGGTGCTTCATTTTTATTCCTCACCCTGCCAGTTGCAGGGGATATGTTATCTTTAATCTTTCAAGCAATTCAAGGAGGCAGACAGTGTGTGATGGATTCAGAACCTGGGATTGACCATGATTTAGCTTTATGTGGCTTAGGTCTTTCCTCTTGGACAGGCCAGAGCCCAGCCTGGCACTTGTTCTCTTTTCAGAGCATTCTGCTGCCTCTCAAAGAGAAAAGGAAGACAGATGTGCAAGGCAGGTAGATGGTGGGGCAAAAAGAAACAAGGATACAAAAATCAGAGAAGAAAAGGAAAGCTTTATTGAGTGTAGAATTTGGAACTGGGTAATCTCACAAGCAGGTCTCATTAGAATAACAGAATTCTTTCTTCAAGTTGGTGCCAAGTTCCTCGATAGAGGGGTAGTGTGTTCTGTTAGCTTTAGTGCTCTGCTTTGAACTCTACAATTAAATGTCAGGACCAACACAGAAGTTCCAGTCTAGACATTTTTACTGCTGGTAGAAATGGTTGGTGCCTATGAATTGTTAAAGATCAGTCTTTGTTGAATAATTGAGAGTCCAAGGAATGTTAGTTTGCCTCTGTGTTTCCTTGGAGTAGGCTATATCTAGACTCAGTTCATCTGTTCCTAGTCCCAGGATCTTAAAATTGGAGGACTGAGCACTGACAGTTTAAATGATTTATTTACTTATTAAGAGTTACACATGTCCCTGGTGGTCAAGCTTACACAAAGTTGTCTCTGTTGCATCTTGGCTTTCCGTGGAGCTCACCAGAACTGTTCACAGCTGCAGCAGCAATCACCCATTGCAGCACAGACTAGGGTGGTTCATGAGTAGCAATGCTATGTCTGGGTGGTTTCTTTATCCATGTGATTATTAGAAGGTATAATTTACAGTAAACTCTCAAAAAAATGCTTGGGTGAATGAAAGGTAACAAAAATGATGAGCAGTTTATCCTTATAGGTAGAGAGGTGGTAGTCATCTAGTGCTCAAGGCTCTGGATGCTGAGGTCAGATTGTTTGAGTTTAGATCACCCCAGCTGCCAGTTTGGCAGTTAGCTCTCTTGACTTCAGTTTTCTCATCTGTAAAGTGGAGATAATACTATTGTAAGATATTCCACTGAAAGTGCTTAATAGGGCCTGATGTACGGTTAGTGCTCAATGTGTTAGTTATTACTTACTTGTCACCTCTAATAACTTACGAACGAAACGCCTTACTTGATAATTTTACACAATTTTGCAAAAATACCTTTGCTCAAGAGAAAAAAAAAAAAAAAAGGAATACACATGCATAAATCATTCTTTTGAGAGGTGGATCCAGTGCTGCAGTCTAGTCTTGTTGGGGAGCAAAACCAATGAAATGAGTAGAAGGGGTGCCTTGCTCAGTCACATCCGACTCTTTGCCACCCTGTGGATTGTAGCCTGCCACACTCCTCTGACCATGGGATTCTCTAGGCAAGAACATAGGAGCGGGTTATCATTCCCTCCTCCAGGGAATCTTCCTGACCCAGGGATCAAACCCATGTCTCCTGCAGTTCCTGCATTGGCAGCAGATTCTTTACAGCTGAGGCACTTGGGTAGAAGGGGTACTCAGATGCTAAACTGTCCCAGCCAACTACAGATATTAGGGCTCTCCTGTCAACAGCACCTGTCTTTCAGAAGGTCAGAGTGCCCAAGTCCATTTGAGGGTGTCCACTTGGGTTGGGGTCTGCAAAGACACTGGACATGCTTAGGGTACCTTTCTATTGAGTGATTCACAGGCACTTTTAGCAAACTGGCTCACTGGTCTTCTGAGAAAGGCAACATGATGCACTCACAGAAGTTCATAGGCTTTGGCTTGACTTCCCCTCAGCTGCCCACAGAGAGCCTCTGCAATCTCCCCGCTTACCCCACCCGCTTCTCCTCTTCATGGGGTCTCTCCTGTGTGACTCTGCCAACCTCCCTTAGACTTCTGAGCCCCTCTACTCTCTCATCTACCCCCTGGGGCTGAATGACCCTTAGTCTGTCTCCCTACAGATGAATCAATCTGCAGCTTCCTTTTTTCTTGTTCACATAAGGTCACAGCATAAACCCCATCTCCTTCCTTCATTCCTCAGAGGCTTCCATTTTGATTCTCAAAAGCCCTTCTCTCAATAGCATTCCTTACATATCAAAAGTCATGGTTTCAGAGCTATTGTTTCTGATGTTAGCTTGAAGAACATATTTTGGAATTCAGAAACACTGAACATCAATTTTTTGTTGTTGTTGCTCTCTTTACATTTATGCTGTAACTACACCAGTTCTCCTTGAGGCAATGTGGTTCTTCAGATGGACATAATCAAGGGAGGGAATAAAAGCACAGTGATTGGTGCTTCAAGATCATATCTTGCTGTATTATATCCACGCATTCTGAGTCCCACTTTCAGTTTCAGCAAGTTGCCTCCTCTCTTTGACTCTGTGTTGGCATTGATCCCTGGGCTCTGCTGTGTTACCCCCCTAATGAAGATGTAAAACAAGGACCAGGGTGATGGGAATTCACTGAAGTTCACGCTCATTTTTTTCAACATCTTTTGGTCCTTATTTTACAGATGAGGAAACTGAGATCCAGAAAAGTCTAGGCCATCATTTTCGCTGTTTATCATATATTTTCAGCTTCCCTTTTAAGTGCTGTTCTACTCCCTTGGTATTAAGTATATTTACATAATTTACTTCAGTAAATAAATTATGAGAAGTGGTACATGTTATGTATGGGTGGAAGCTCTGAGAGCCAATGCACAATTTACCACGCTCTCTTTCTTTGTGCTTCAGCATCATTCCAGGTGATGGAAACTTGATTCAGTTAAATGCTAGAATAAGGATGACATAGAGCACAGCCCTGTCTAACCTTCAGTGAACAGGTAGCAACATGCAAGAAAGAAAACTTCCTTGTTTTAAGCGACTGGGTTTTCAGTTTGTTTGTTAACCCAACTTGACCTTGATCATCCTGATTCATTTAGATGTCATTCATTCATGCACTTATTTATCCAACAAATAATTAGTGAATATAGACTCTGCCAGATATGGGCTAGATACTGCAAAAGAAAATCATGGTCCTTATTGTTATAACCTCTGATACTTTGTCCACCAAAGTCATGCAGTTAATAAAATAAGTTGGGTTTCATACTTAAACCATTGGATTCCAGAGTTTGTACTCTGAAATGCTGCATTCTACTATCTCAAATAGAAATTTCTAGAGTAGTTTGCAACTGACTTTAAAAAACATCTTTCGGGGGCTAGGTCTTGTCTATCTTAGCATAGTAGGCTAAATTCTTAATGTGTTGTCAGTAGAGTTGTAATGGACAAAGTAAATAAACTTAGACTTACCATCAAACAGAGACTGAACAAGATGCTGAAATTTTGGCCTTGTTTTAGGGAGATGGCATTCATCATGTTTTCTGCGTGTCTAGCATCTTTTAAATTTGCTATTATGTTTACAGGATTTTCCTACTTGCGGGTTCTGTGCAACAAGAATACAGAAACGTATAATAACTCTCCACCAAGCACATTCACCCTCTCTAGACCGCAATTCAGAAATGAGCAATCAGTGGGAAAAGGCTTACTGTGGAATCTGCTTAGCTGATGAGGGGAAACAGAGAGCTCCCTGGTGTTGAGAGCAGGGCTGGCAGGGCTGAGTGCCTGCCATGTGCGTCACATCTGTAATGAGGCTGCAGTGTTGAAAGTAGCTCATTCCTTAGTACTGGTGCTAGAGGAAGCAGCGTTCTTCTCATCAGGCTAGTTCTGGAACATGATTTGGGACATTATTCCTAGAAATTTGGCTTTAAGCCCAGTTCTCTAAACGTCCCAATAATTTTGTGAGCTACCCGCTATCCTTTAATGAACTTGTTTTCTGCTTAATCAGCCACAGTCAGCTTCTGCTTCTTGCCGGGAAGAACCCCAACTGATGCTGTGTGGAAGCTGAGTCAGAAAAGTTTCAAGCCAGATCCTGAGGAAGGAAAGCAGCAAATGACTAACCTAAAGGTGTGTAGATGGGTGGAGAGTTAAAGTCTAGGAAATCTGAGATCAAAGGTGGGAAGGTTGAAAAGGAGGTGAGCCTCAGGTTTCCCATGAACAAACTGGGTTGAACAGCATCCTTCTCCAGGCCTATGGCTCTTAGACCTGTTCATTCAGTCACTGAACAAATATTTATGGAGCACATACTGTGTGCCTGACCCCTGCTCAGGACGGTGGGAGATGTAATGCTGGATAAACAGCATAATCCCAATAGTTCTGTGTAATGGGAAGGCTGGCCCTAATCAAATGACTGCACTAATGAGCAAATACATTATTACAAAAGGATAATAAAATGATGTGATACTCTGTGCAAATAGGGAGAAGGCAATGGCACCCCACTCCAGTACTCTTGCCTGGAAAATCCCATGGACAGAGGAGCCTGGTGCACTGCAGTCCATGGGGTCGCTAGGAGTCGGACACGACTGAGCAACTTCACTTTTACTTTTCACTTTCATACATTGGAGAAGGAAATGGCAACCCACTCCAGTGTTCTTGCCTGGAGAATCCCAGGGATGGGGGAGCCTGGTGGGCTGCCATCTATGGGGTCGCACAGAGTCGGACATGACTGACGCGACTTAGCAGCAGCAGCAGCAGCTGTGCAAATAATAGGATGATATGAGCAAGTGTGGGAGAGCAGAGAAACCTTCCCGAGGAAGTGATTTTGAAGCTGAGATCAGAAGAGTAGAAACAAGCAGTGGGTGGGACACAGCAGAAGAACATTCCAGGAGATGTAAACAGCATGTGCCAGAGACAGGCTGAACATGGTCTATCTGAAGCACTCTAAAGCTGATGAGATTGAAGGGAACAGGAAAGGTGATAACGGAGTGAGATAAAGCTGTAGTAACATAGCAGAGTCAGGGAGGGCACTATAGAGTTTGAAAGCTCAATTAAAGATTTTGATCTTTTCCCTGAAATCAGTAGGAGGCTGTTGAAGAGTTTTAGGTTGTGGGCTGACACTGTCAGATTTGCATTCTGAAATGCCATGCTGATTATAGTGGGGACAGTATATGTGGTCCCAGAGTGGTTTGAATATGAGCAAGTGAATTAGGAGCCTATTGCAATCATCTAGGCATGAGCAGGTTACTCGATCAGGCTGGGGCATTGGCAGGAGACAGGGAAAAGGTAGAGTAATGAGAGAGGTAAAGAAGAGGAGAATCAATGAGCTACACAGTGAACTAACATAATGTAATTTGTGGATCTCAGCTTTTCTGACTTGGACAATTTATGAAGAACCATTGGAATGACATAAGTTTTGGCCACAAAAGAGCAGAGACAGTACATGCTAAGATAGGGGTGTCTTTGTAACATTCAAGGGAGGACAGGAAGTACATAGACAGTTGAATATGCAAATCTGAAACTTTGTGAAGAGTTTTGCATCAGAGATATCTCTCTACTCATCTTAAAGGCAGAATCTTCTCTTAATCCCATATCCCTAATTTGTCTCCCCTTCTCTCTCCCTTTTGCTAACCACAAGTTTGCTTTTTTGCGTCTGTGAGTCTATTTCTGGTTTGCATATACATTCATATGTATTAATTTTTAGATTCTACAAATATGTGATACCTTATAGTGTCTGTCTTTCTCTGTCTGCCTTATTTCACTTAGCAAAATACTCTCTAGGTTCATCCAAATTGCTGCAGATGTCAGCGTTTCATTCCTTTTATAGCTGAATAATTTTTTAAATATTCCATCGTATATATTTATAACACATTTTCTTATCCTATATATAAAATAGATAAGGAATAAGCATATACTGTATAGCACAGGAAATTATACCTGTTATCTTGTAATAATCTGTAATGGAATATAATTTGCAAAAATACTGAATCACTATACTGTATACCTGAAACTAGCATAATTTCATAAATAAATTATACTTCAATTAAAGGTAAATAAATAAAATTTTTAAAACCACACAAAACTGGGGAGAGGAAAAACAGAATCTTCTGAAGCTACTATCTGACTACATCCAGACTGAAAAACCCATTTATTTGATGCAGGGTTTTATTTATTTATTTGGCTGCACCAGGTTCTAGTAGTGGCATGCAGGATCTAGTTCCCGACCAGGAATCCAACCCAGCCCCCTGCATTGGGAGCATGGAATCCTAGCCACTGAACCACCAGCGAAGTCCCTATTCAATGCTGTCTTATCGAGCATAGACCTAGTACCAAGTGTGGGCATACAGAGAAAGAAAGGGTACACGCTGACTTAGAGGAGCGTATAGTGTAGTTGAGAATTAAAAGGGTCAAGACGCAAGCATAATAAAATGTAAGCAATGGAGGTATGGATAGAAGTCTTTGAAAAAACACATTTGGAGGTGTATTTTAGGGTTGAGGTATAGGTATGAGTAGCATTCTGGGACTTGGGGACAGTGCTGCAAATGCTTAGAGACATCTGACAGTACATTGTTCTTAAGGAATCACCAGTATTATTAAGTAAGGCTGAAGTACGGAGAAGGCAATGGCACCCCACTCCAGTACTCTTGCTTAGAAAATCCCATGGATGGAGGAGCCTGTTAGGCTGCAATCCATGGGGTTGCTAAGAGTCGGACACGACTGAGAGACTTCACTTTCACGCATTGGAGAAGGAAATGGCAGCCCACTCCAGTGTTCTTGCCTGGAGAATCCCAGGGCCTGGTGGGCTGCCGTCTATGGGGTAGCACAGAGTCAGACACGACTGAAGTGACTTAGCATAGCATAGGGGGATTGGGGACTGGGCAGTAGTAGAAAATGAGGCTAGAGATTTAGGCAGAATCCTGATATCAGCCACCCTATAAAAATGTATAACTGTAACCTAAAGATTGCCAGGTGTCACAGAATCATTTCAAGTATGGGAGAATGGAATCCGATTTGTGTCTTACATAGATTACTCAGCCAAAGTCTTGGTGGACGGCTTTAGCAAGAGATGGATCTGGAATATGCAGACTTGCTCTCTGCCTCATTTTGGTAGAGGATTTTGTATTTATTAGTGCCTTTAGGGTTCCAAGTGTCTATATCATCATCTTATCTCATTTGAATCAAGGCAATGAGAAAATGCTGCAAATCAGTGTACTATTATACTTCATCCTCTTCGTGGTTAAATTAGATAATGATCACAAAATGACATTGGCTTGCTCACTTGTTAGACGCCATAAAATAACCTTCCTCATTAAACAACCATTTTCTCATCACAAAGGAAATTTGGAAGAAGGTACAGCGTGTCTTTAATCTCTCTTTAATTGATGTGTATTACCTTCTGTCATATGCCATGATTCACGATGTCTTGACTGCAGTGACAACTATAAAGGCCCTTTATCTTCTGCCACAATTTGCCAAAGGCTCAGAGGGTAGCTTTTGGAGGTAAAAGTTTGGATTTGTTTGGTCTTAATTTAAATAATGAGTAAATAATTGAGAACAAATTCTAAGAAGGAGTCCCTGAAAGCTTATGTAATGTCTTATTGGGCCCACCAATAAAGTAAGATAGAAAATTAAGTTTTGTTAGTTACACTAAAGCCGTTTTCTAGTCCTTCACTAATACAGGTGATGAGGACAAAAATTAAGACAAGATACTTGGAACAAATAGAGCCCAAGTACCACTTCAACAGAAAACAGCTCTGCTAAACTAGAATTTACAAGGGCAATACTATGCATGTTTCTGGCTTTCGCTGTTCAAATCACTATGAGCTCTTTTCTTATGTATGTTGTTACATGTTAAATTGCTGGCAATTGCTGCTCACAGAAATTTCTGCTTGGGAAAGAGCTAAGGATCTAAGGGACTTGGGGGGGAAGATCAACACCAAGTGTGTTTTCCACTCTGCTCTGATGCTAATGGCTCTTGTGCTATGAAGTTACGGGGGACTTGAACATTAACAAAGGAAATGATCTTTTAAAAGCAAGGAGCTGCAGTATCATCAAATAAAGACATTTCTTAATTTATTCTTTTTTAGTGACAATTGAAGATGAGAATACATTCCAAGAGGAAAAAAAAAATGTATCTCAGAAATAAAAACAAAGACCCATCTGTAACTTGAGTATCTTGATTGACAACCTATGTTATGAAGCCGATATTGTGAATAATGATTCTTATGTGGGAAGAAAAGCAAAGGAGGCTTACAGTGGTTTACTAACAGCTTTCTGCTGGCTAAATAGCTGAAAAAATATAGTTGACAGTAATTAGTTTTGTGTTTCTTTTTCTCAAAAACATTAAACATTTAACACCTTTTTAACAAAACACACAATAGAAACCCATCTGATGAGTTCTTTAGTCTTTGGAGTTTCATTAAGCTATGAATGTTTCACCTCAGCCTGGGTTCTGAGTCTGTTGATTTGGAAGAAGTGTAAAAGGAGACTTTGCTTGGCAAATCTGCCAAATGCCTTCATCATGGGAACAGTGATAATAAGATGTCAGCAGTGCTGGGGTCGGGGGAGGGAAACAAAAAACACAAAACCTATTTCTGCCTCTTCATTATTGCAGTTTAGAAATATTGTGAATATTAAAGGTGATTACAGAAACTTTCAAAACCATCTACTACTAATGAAAAACTGGAAAATTTATTCACTAAATATTTTGAAACAGTCAAGATCAAATCCACCTGTTATTGAGGGGGTTGTTTTTTGAAGTTAAAAGAAAATGTTTTTTGGGGTAGAGAATATGAGAGTCTGGTTGCTGAATGTATAAACAGCAGCTTTTCAGGTTAGATATATGGTAATTCAAGCAGTATCATTTGCACATGACATTATTTAGCCAACATGTTCACGCTTAACTCTTCTCCTTATGTATATGTGTATATTTTGAAATTTACCACTTTCTAACTTACAGTGAGGTCGTTAAGTATTTTCTGTCTAAGCAGTGACTATTTCCTAAACTCAGTGATGTGTGCAGGAGTCTTGTCCTGGTTCCCAAGAGCCAATGGTCAAATTTTCAGGGACTTTGTGAGCTGGTTGTTATTTTTAAACATGGTCATTTTTTTTTAATTAAATCATACAGACTTAGAATTGAGTAAGTTATATTGGATGGGAGGGGGATTGGGGGAAAATCGAGATATATATATATATGTATGGCTGAGTCCTTTTGCTGTTCACCTGAAACTGTCACAACACTGTTCATTGGCTATACCCCGGTAACAAAATAAAAAGTTTGTTGTTCCGTCACTAAGTCATGTCCAACTCTTTGGGACCCCATGAACTGCAGCACGCCAGGCTTTCCTGTCCTTCACTATCTCCTGGAATTTGCTCAAACTCACGTCCATTGAGTCAGTGATTCCATCCAACCATCTCATCATCTGTTGCCCCCTTCTCTTGCCCTGTCTTTCCCAGCATCTAGGTCTTTTCCAATGAGTTGGCTCTGTGCATCAGGAGGCCAAAGTATCGGAGCTTCAGCTTCAGCATCAGTCCTTCCAATGAATATTCAGGGTTGATTTCCTTTAGAATTGACTGGTTTGATCTCCTAGCTGTCCAAGGGCCACTCAAGAGTCTTCTCTAGCACCGCAGTTCAAAAACATCAATTCTTTGGTGCTCAGCCTTCTTTATGGCCCAACTCTCACATCCATACATGGCTACTGGAAAAATCATAGCTTTGCCTATGTAGACATTTTTTGGCAAAGTGATATCTCTGCTTTTTAATACACTGTCTGGGTTTGTTGTAACTTTTCTTCCAAGGAACAAGCATCTTTTAATTTTGTGGCTGCAGTTACCATCCATTTAAGAAATAATAATAACAATAAATAAAAATCTATTGTGTCAAAAAAAAGAACTTAATAAGTTATATTAGAAAAAGAATAAACACTTAAAAGTCACCATTTTCTAATTATTTCACTACCTCTTACTGTAATCTGTACTCTTAGAGTTATTCTTGTGTGTTGTATTATTACATTTCAGTTCACATGACTATATGTAGTAAGAAGCTTGGCATTATATTATACTTCATTCTACTTTATATGAGTGTGTGTATGTCTCGCTGCATAGACACAATCATACTCAGGATATGTATCAAACATGCCTAAAGTATGAATGTTGTCACTGTTCTCAGTCTTTCCACCCAATAATCTGGAAAATCTTATTACATTTACCCAGACTTTAGGCCCATGATCCACTAAGATTTACTGGAATAGTTGGTTTCAGTTCAGTTCAGTTCAATTCAGTCTTTCAGTCGTGTCCGACTCTTTGCGACCCCATGAATCGCAGCACGCCAGGCCTCCCTGTCCATCACAAACTCCCAGAGTTCACTCAGACCCACGTCTATCAAGTCAGTGATGCCATCCAGCCATCTCATCCTCTGTCGTCCCCTTCTCCTCCTGCCCCCAATCCCTCCCAGCATCAGAGTCTTTTCCAATGAGTCAACTCTTCGCATGAGGTGGCCAAAGTACTGGAGTTTCAGCTTCAGCATCATTCCCTCCAAAGAAATCCCAGGGCTGATCTCCTTCAGAATGGACTGGTTGGATCTCCTTGCAGTCCAAGGGACTCTCAAGAGTCTTCTCCAACACCACAGTTCAAAAGCATCAATTCTTCGGCACTCAGCCTTCTTCACAGTCCAACTCTCACATCCATACATGACCACAGGAAAAACCATAGCCTTGACTGACGGACCTTTGTTGGCAAAGTAATGTCTCTGCTTTTGAATATGCTGTCTAGGTTGGACATAACTTTCCTTCCAAGGAGTAAGCGTCTTTTAATTTCATGGCTGCAGTCACCACCTGCAGTGATTTTGGAGCCCAAAAAAAAGAAAGTCTGACACTGTTTCCACTGTTTCCCCATCTATTGGCCATGAAGTGATAGGACCAGATGCCATGATCTTCGTTTTCTGAATGTTGAGCTGTAAGCCAACTTTTTTACTCTCCTCTTTCACTTTCATCAAGAGGCTTTTGAGTTCCTCTTCACTTTCTGCCATAAGGGTGGTGTTATCTGCATATCTGAGGTTATTGATATTTCTCCTGGCAATCTTGATTCCAGCTTGTGCTTCTTCCAGCCCAGCGTTTCTCATGATGTACTCTGCATATAAGTTAAATAAGCAGGGTGACAATATACAGCCTTGATGTACTCCTTTTCCTATTTGGAACCAGTCTGTTGTTCCATGTCCAGTTCCAACTGTTGCTTCCTGACCTGCATATAGGTTTCTCAAGAGGCAGGTCAGGTGGTCTGGTATTCCCATCTCTTTCAGAATTTCCCACAGTTTATTGTGATCCACACAGTCAAAGGCTTTGGCATAGTCAATAAAGCAGAAATAGATGTTTTTCTGGAACTCTCTTGCTTTTTCGATGATCCAGCGGATGTTGGCAATTTGATCTCTGGTTCCTCCGTCTTTCCTAAAGCCAGCTTGAACATCAGGAAGTTCATGGTTCACATATTGCTGAAGCCTGGCTTGGAGAATTTTGAGTATGACTTTACTAGCGTGTGAGATGAGTGCAATTGTGCGGTAGTTTGAGCATTCTTGGGCATTGCCTTTCTTTGGGATTGGAATGAAAACTGACATTTTCCAGTCCTGTGGCCACTGCTGAATTTTCCAAATGTGCTGGCATATTGAGTGCAGCACTTTCACAGCATCATCTTTCAGGATTTGGAACAGCTCAACTGGAATTCCATCACCTCCACTAGCTTTGTTCGTAGTGATGCTTTCTAAGGCCCACTTGACTTCACATTCCAGGATGTCTGGCTCTAAATGAGTGATCACACCATCATGATTATCTGGTTTAATAGCACCTTAATAGTTTATATTCATGTTTTAAGACTTTTTTTTTATGTCAATCATTTTTAAAGTCTTTGTTGAATTTGTTACAGTATTACTTCTGTTTTATGTTTCAGTTATTTGTATGCAAAGCATTTGGGATCTTAGCTTCCCTACCAGAGATCAAACTCTCACCACTTTCATTGGAAGGCAAAGTCTAACCTCTGGACTGCCAGGGAAGTCCCTTTGTATATATTTTACATTTCGTCTTGAAGGGCAATGTTTTTGTACCTATACATTTTTTCTACTTTGTCTAGAGTTCCTCCACATGCATCCTGAAAAGGAATTGTACCTCAGTAGTATGTCACCAGAGAAGGCAATGGCACCCGACTCCAGTACTCTTGCCTGGAAAATCCCATGGACGGAAGAGCCTGGTGGGCTGCAGTCCATGGGGTCGCTAAGAGTCGGACACAACTGAGCAACTTCACTTTCACTTTTCACTTTCATGCATTGGAGAAGGAAATGGCAGCCCACTCTGGTGTTCTTGCCTGGAGAATCCCAGGGATGGGGGAGCCTGGTGGGCTGCCGTCTATGGGGTCGCACAGAGTTGGACACGACTGAAGTGACTTAGCAGCAGCAGTATGTCACCGGTCAAACTCTTATTTATTGGAGGCCTTATGGGAGGGATCCCAGCCTGCCCCTCAGAGGCTCTGTAAGTAATTAGACAGTGTAAGTAGTGGTAAGCCTACTGGATGTGGACTCAGCCCATCTAAGTTCTAGGTTTGGTCTTTTCTCTAGGTCACTGAGTCAACCTGGAATAGACGTTCCCCTGCCTTAACCTCAAAATTGCTATAACCATCAAAATGGAAGTAGGACTAGACAAACTCTGAGTTCACTTACAGCTCACACTCTGATGTCTGATATTTAGAGGTAGAAAGTAATTACCAGGCACATTTTTTACTGCCCTGCCTACTCTCATGGGCTCAAGGAGTGTGGTGCAAGGGAGGAGAGTTAAACTGAGAGTCTTGTGGGGACAGAGCCACCCCAGAGGTTGAAAACTGGCAGCCCTCATGTCATATCAGGTCTCAAGCCTGATAGTTTGTCCTATATAATGTTTATTTAGATGGTGACTGCAGCCATGAAATTAAAAGACGCTTGCTCCTCGGAAGGAAAGTTATGTCCAACCTAGATAGCATATTCAAAAGCAGAGACATTACTTTGCCAACAAAGGTCCATCTAGTCAAGGCTATGGTTTTTCCTGTGGTCATGTATGGATGTGAGAGTTGGACTGTGAAGAAGGCTGAGCGCCGAAGAATTGATGCTTTTGAACTGTGGTGTTGGAGAAGACTCTTGAGAGTCCCTTGGACTGCAAGGAGATCCAACCAGTCCATTCTGAAGGAGATCAGCCCTGGGATTTCTTTGGAGGGAATGATGCTGAAGCTGAAACTCCAGTACTTTGGCCACCTCATGCGAAGAGTTGACTCATTGGAAAAGACTCTGATGCTGGGAGGGATTGGGGGCAGGAGGAGAAGGGGACGACAGAGGATGAGATGGCTGGATGGCATCACTGACTTGTTGGATGTGAGTCTGAGTGAACTCCAGGAATTGGTGATGGACAGGGAGGCCTGGCGTGCTGCGATTCATGGGGTCGCAGAGAGTCAGACACGACTGAGCGACTGAACTGAACTGAACTGAACTGAAATATTATTTTCCTATGTTTAAAAGTCAAAATTTCATTTCAAAGTTCGGATTGCCAAGTTTTCTTGAAAAATGGAAAGATTTAAGAACCTTAGTTCCCACATTTCCTGATTTCAGTGAGATCAGGTGTGTAGGAGTAGCTGCTCCCGTTCAGCAGGTCAGGGACTTTATAGGATATCCATACTTTGAATACTGACTATAAAGGCTGAGTTTTCCAGGAAAGACAGATGGAATTCTCATATAAGGATCACAGCAATCTACTTGCTAAACACAAGATAGAGAAAAGATCTTTGTAGACATCAGTTTATTAATAGTACTAGGAGTAGGTTCATTTGCTTTGTTGAAAGCAGTCCACTTGGTGAAATTCCAGTTTCTTCACATTAAAACTTTCCTAGAGAAATAGCTATAATGGTTTGCATAAAATTTTAAGGCTGTATCTACATAGGAATAAATCTAACAAAGGAAGTATAAGATCTTTATGGGAAAAAGTGCAAAATGTTATTAAGACATCTAAAAGAAGACAGGAGAAATTGGTTAGATTTAAAAAAATGCCCATGGATGAGAAGACTCAATATTGTAAAGATGCAAATTTCTCCAAATTGGTCTATAAATTCAATGTAATTCAAATACAAAAAATGCCTCAACTGTTTTTAGGTAAATTTATTCTCCATTTTATCTGAAGAAGTAAAATCCAGGAAAGGCCAAGATAATTCTGAAAGAGAGGGTAAAAGAGGAGCTATGGTTATAAATGTCATATGAAGCTTATTGCAAAGATACTATAATTAAAACAGTATCTTAATGGTTCATTAATAATCAAATACACCAGTGCATTGGAATAGAAAGCTTAAAAATAGACCCACGTTTATATGGGAATTGCTTATCTGACATTGAAAATCAGTGGAATAAAGATGAACTATTTGATAAGTAGAGTTAAGGAAATTGGCTTTCTTTAGAGGAAAAAATAATTCTATTCCTATCTTCCTTCATACAAAAATAAACTCCAGAAATATTAAAGATGTTAATGGGAAAAAACAAAACTCTAAAACTATCATAAAAGATTAGAAGAACATCTTTTTAACAGGTCTGGTAGGGGTTTCTTAAAACAAGTAATAAAAACAAACTTTAAGATAAATTACTTGGGCTTTATTAAAATTTACATTTTATATGACAAAGGATATCTTAAAGGAGACAGCTAAGGAGAAAGGAGAAAGTAAAAGGACAAAGTTAAAGGGGAGCAGTCACCTTCGAAAAGACATTTTCAACATGTATAACAATAAGCAAAGAACCTGCCTTCAGAATATATCAAGAACTCTTACAAATCGGTGAGGGAAAAAACATGAAATAACCCAACAGAAAAAAGAGAGAAGATGGTAGGCAATAAAATATGCAAAGATAATCACTCTAACCAGTAATCAAGAAAATTCAAATTAAAATAAGCGAAATAAAAACATATTTCCACACAGGACTTGTGGTTTTGTAATTGCCCCCCAAAATGGAAACTAACCAAATGTCTCCTCATGTATAGACAAAAGGTGGTACATCCATCCACTGAATAGGGGGGAACTAAGTATTGAAATACAACAAAATGAGTGAATCTGAAATATTTTTATGCTGAGTGAAAATCCAGACCCAAAAAAGCAAATATATTTGGAATGAGTCCATTAATTTTTTTAAAAATCTAGAAAATGCAAGCTAATCTATGGTGAAATAAAGCAGATCAACCTGATACATTCCTTTTCCATTTCTGCAACACAGTTATTATGTCACAGTTCTCGTGGGATGGCAATTAGCTGGGTTATCTGCTTAGGCTGGAATCAGAGCTGCAAACTCTTCTGAGGCTCTGGGCCTTCTTTCAAGCTCTCTGGCTGCTGGCAGAATTCAGTCCTTGCAGCTGTAGGATTGAGGCCCTAAACTCTGTAGGGAAGCTGTCATTATCTGTGATGTGGTCTCTACAACACTGCAATTTGGTTCTTCTTGTCTGCTTTTTCCAATCTCTGTGACTTCTTTCTCTGATCTTTTGAACCTCTTGCAAAGGACTCACATGATTAGATCAGACCCAACTGGGATGACCAGCTTAATCAGGTTAATCAACTTGACTGGAGACCTTAAGTCAACCGATGAGGAACCTTATTTATATTTTCAAAATCTCTTTACTTTTGCCACATAGGTAATCACTGGAGTGATGTTCCATCTTGTACACAGGTCCCATTCACATTCAAGGTAAGAGGATTACACAGCATATGTAGCAGGGTTGGGGACACGAGAGCCATCTTAGAATTTTATTACATGATGGTGGTGGGGGGTGGGGTGCAGAAGTTGATACATGCAAAAAGGTACATATTACTCCAATTTTATTGTAACTATTATATTCTTATTTCCTCAGATGTGTTTGTATCAGGTAAGAAAACCAAAGTATCCAGAATCCTTATATATTTATTTTTCTTAAAGTAAGTTTGAATTGTCTCAGTTTAATACACCAGTGGCCCAGGACAGGTTTATAATCCCCTTATTAACAAACATAAAAAAACGTACACAGTGGTAACAGTCCCTTTGACAATATGAGACTCTGGAGAGTGAAGGGATATCCTAAGGTATACTAGACATTATGCTTATGTGGGAGAATTTTCTCTCCCACTCTTCATAAATCCAAAGCCAAATGTCATTATACCACCCTCTATCCAGTGAGAGAGATCAAAGGGAAAAAAATGTATATGCTGGTATCATCTTCCTTCAGCTGAATTGAGGGAGGGAGCCAAGGAGAAAGCAAGAGCCCTGGGTGTAAATATTTAACACAGTGATATTTCTTACTAGTATATGTGCAGGATCCCAGTCGCATTAGCTCCATCCTCTTAGGAGGGAGGAGAGGGAAAAAGCAGAGTCTGCCTGCCTCTCTCTGTGGTTTATCTATAAAATGAAATGATATGCCATTTGAAAGTCCTGTTTTCACAGGCTAGTACATGGAATGGGGGGATACTTAGGATATATATAACCATCAGAAGAGGAAGGCATGATTAAATCCTATTTGCAGAGTAATCTACCTTTTGGTTTAAAAACAAAAATAGTAACTATTAATTTGCATGGAAGAAAGGCTGGAAGGAACAACTTCATCAAAGGAATAGTCATCTTAATGGTGGAATTCAGTGAATACTTTTCTGCATTTTTCAGACCATAATAGACAAAATTTGAAAGAGAATGAAAAGAGACAGGTGTAAGCTAATTTATTATTATAGGTATTTGCACTAGGAATCATTAAAGGCAAACATGAAGGTAGCTTGCAGCTCTAGCAGAGGCCTCCCCACATAAATAATTCATTTCAAGGTACTCCTCTGACAATTAGAACCACCATTTTTGAACTCTTATTGTGTCCAAGAACAATTCCAAGCACTTGGTAGAGAATATCTTATTTATTCTTTGTAGCAACTTCATAAAGACCTATTCACTCTGGCCTAGTTACTATATGCTTAGGTTCCAGAATCATCCTGCCTAGTTTCAAATTCAGGCTTTATCCCTCACTGCTCATATGACCTAGATGAGTTAACCCCTCTGAGCCTCAGTACCTGCATCTGTAAAATGGGAATAATAATAGCCCTTGCAGCATAGAGTTATTGTAAGTAGTAGACGAAATAATGGAAACAGAGTCCATAAAATATCTCGGCATATGATAAATAAGTGTACTGCAATTATTCCCATTATATAGATGAAGACATTAGGGCTCAGAGAAGCTGAGTTATTTTCCAAGTGCACTTGCCTCGAAGGAGAGAAGCCTTCAAACACTTGTCTTCTCAAGTGTTAAGCTTTTAATCATTATACTAGGATTTACTTTCTTTGCTGAGCCCATGGAGCTTAACATTTTGCAGATAATTAACTTGGGCTGGAAGTTTTCTTTTTGTCTCTGTAAATAATTTGACTTGCTTTGAGCTGGAAGTCAACTTCCAAATTAATTTAAAATAATGTTTTAAACAACTCTAAAACCCTATCGAGCTTTCTAGGTCTACCAAAATAAGTATTCTTGTTGTGATATCTATCTCAACAGCTGCATTTCATAAGGAAACAACATGACAAAATAATGTCTTCCCAAGCCTCATATTTGGAAGACCAAACAAATCTTATGTTACTTGTTTGAAAGGATAAGTCATATGGAGCAGTAAACTCTTTATCTTAAAACAAGAGAAAGTATTACAAGGTTTCAAAGAGACAATAAAATTTAAAAGAATCTGCTATCTTGATTTTATTTACTGCTTTAAAAAATAAAAATAAAAAAACACTGAGCACTGTATTGATATATAAGATAAACCAGTTCTTGATATATTTCAACTTGTCTGAAAGTCAGTTACTTTGGTTGCAGTTCAGAGAATATATTCTCAGTGAAGAATAAAAGATATATTCACATTAATCATTTCCCTAGTGTATAACGTTATGTATCAGCAAGGATGAGGTAGAGGCTGGCCTTGGGAAGAAAAGTAAGTGCTTAGAGCAAGAGTCTCAGCAGATTTCTGTCCTTTGATGAACTCAAGGTTACTCTCCCAGTTGTAAGACATATGAAACAGTGGCTAAGAAGTCCCAAGGCATGAGTTCCAATCCAAGCTCAGCCATTGCTTGACTCCTTCAGGAAATTTGAGCTTCTTATTTCATTTGCTCTGATCTTAATCTTCCACCTGAAAAATGAGGAGGGGGTGGACAATAAGGCAGTGGTTCCCCAAACTGGCTGCATAGCAGAATCACACCAGCAAAATCTTAAAATTTACAGATTCTTGGGCCCAACTTCAGACTTGCTGCATCAGAATCTCTGGCTTTCTGGCTCTTGAGAATCTGTATATTAAATAAGTTCAATGGCTCACTCTTGTATACCCACTTAGTTTTCACCAGGCACTGGTGTTTGGAAACCACGAGGCTGCTGATTTCTGATTTACAAGGTCCAGGACAGTTTGACTGTTGTAGAACACTGATTCTTGCAGTGCTTCCTCATCTCAAAAATAGCTATATAGATGGAATGAATGGAAGCTGAGTAAAACCATAATTCCCTCTAAGCACTGGTTTCCTCAGATCGATTGTTGTCTATCTGCTTATTTATATTTAATATGTGATATTGTGATATCACAAGAAATACATGTTCTGGTCTTCATCTTCAGTTCCTTATGTAGATCCTAAAACCTTGTAAATTTCTGAGTGATGGGGTAATCGGACTGTCTTACACAGAGCTCCTAAATGCCTTGCAGTTTCCTTACTGATAGGAATGAATTTTGTTCTCTTGAGGCATTTTGGCAAGTTCTGAGATAGCTTCAGGTTGGGGGCTGGTCACCAGAAAAATCAAATCTTGATGAGAAGCTTGAAACTTTTAGCCCCTCTCCCCAACTTCCAGGAATTGGAAAAGGACTAAAGATTGAGTTAATAATTCATCATGCCTGTGTGATGAAACCTCCATAAAAATCCCTAAATGATGAGGTTTAAAGCACTCCTGGGTTTGTGGCTGCATCTACATGCTAGAAGAATAGCATACTCTAACTCCACAGGAATAAAAGCACCTGTGCTCAGCATCTTCCCAGATCTTGCCCTATATACCTCTTCATCTGGCTGTTCACTTACATCCTTGTTAATATCCTTTATAATAAACAGTAATGGCAAGTGTTTCTCTAAGTTCTGTGAGCTATTATAGCAAATTAGAAGACCAATAACGTGTTCTCATTGCGTTGCATCATTGCCTCTCCTAAGTAACGGTAGACAATTTAAATATCCAGTAATAGAGGAAATATTTAAAGAAATTTTGTATATCCATTATATAGACTATCAGAGGACCATTAAAAAGCATGAGTTATAACATGATTACTACTAGATCAACTCTGTGCATGCATATTTTGTCAGCTATTGCTACATAAAAAAGTACATAAAACTCAGTGCTTAAAACAGTAGACGTTTATTATTTCTCATTGATCTGTGGCTAAACAGGCTTGCTGGTGATCAGCGGGGCTTGCTCTTGTGACTGTTGTCAGCTGTCAAGTCAGCCAGAGACTCACAAGTCTAGAACGACTTCATGGCCAAATTTAGTGGTCAACTGGCTGTTGGCTGGGCCATGGGAGTAACTAGACCATGGTCTTTTCCAGATCATTCATCAAGTGATCCCAGCATTATTCACATGCTTGCTTGGAAAACTTCCAAGAGAGTGGAGACTGAGAATAGGCACCACTTCACTCTACCACATTCTATTGGCTGCAGCAAGTTACTGGTGAACCCAGACTCACACAGCACAGAAATGAACTCTATTTCTTACATAAGAAAAGCTGCAAAATCTCATTGAATGAGTGTGGGTGAAAGGAATAAGCATCACTTTTTTGGCATTAGTGTACCACAAATATGAACAAGAACTGGACAACCTATTTAAAAAATGCAAAGAACTAAGGTGTTGATGAGTTAGGGATATGGGCTTTTATTCCTTTTCCTTTATATCTTTGTTATTTCATGTAGGTAATTACAAATTGTTGAAAAGCAAAAACACAATAAGGAGAGCCAAAGTGAAAGTAAGATAAACCATTTCATTACTCACTATAATGAGAGACCTGGGTCCATATTTTGCACATCACAAGCCAATCAGTAAAGCCTTCTGTAATGTCTACAAGTGGGTAACAAAGGAAAGATCCTGAAATTGCCAAAGCAAAGTAACTCTCTAAGATATATCCAATGGCCTTGATCTCAAGTGGAATTTAGCCATGAAATTTCCAGTTATTCTTAGTACTTCTGCACACTCTGCATATTACCAAGGCTGGCACTGTCTCAGGTCTATAGCAATCTCTGGAACCCCTAGGGAAGTATTCTTTCTTAATTGCTGTGATTTCTGATGGTTGAAGTTTTGCCTGTTTAAGAACCAAAATTTTTGTTCCTTTTTTTAAAAAAGACTATTTTGACCAGAAATCTTTAAAAGTATAAGTTGTTCATGTCCTTGTGTTTTAAAATGGAGTTGATAAAAACCTTTTGAACATAACATAGTTTTTGACAGTATTGTTCTTTGCCGTAGTGCAATGACATCTTCAGAGCTTTGTGGAGCAAAGTAGGGTTTCTTTGCCCTTAATATAAAATATTCTGAGAATGTTATGCTTTCAAATTCTTGTTTACATCCTTTTTATTGTTTCTGTGCTGTCTCTTGCTCCCATGGGCTCTAAGTGTGCCTGCCTTTGACAGTTTGTTCCATTTTACTTGGCTTCTTCCAATATGCTGGCATCTTAGAAAAACCCGCTTTATTAAGATTGTTCATCGAAGAAGAGTAATTATGCTCTGAGCAGGGACCAGGAAACCTCTAACCTGAGTAAGGTACATGAACCTTAGTGTACAGAAGCTTGGTGGCATGTCCTTGGCTGCTTTTCTTGGTCTTGCCTCTATCCAAGAAAAGACAAGAGCCAGATTCTGAGAATCCAAGGCACATTGTATCCAAAGCACATCATCAGGTGCCAAGGAGGTAAAGATATGAGTGACCTGAATGAATAAATAAAATACATCTAGATGGGCTCACTGGGCTTAGGATATTAGCATTCCACAACCCTGTTTTGCCAAAGGTTAGTACTTTTTCAAAGCATTGTGAAATATTAAGGCAAGTATCATAACAGACATTTCAGCCACTACAGAAGAAGAGAAAATGGAGACAAGAAAAGATCCCACTAGATCAATGTATCCCTGTAAAATGTGGTGGATAATATCTAACCGACAGGTTTATTGTGAGGGTTCATTATAACCCTGAGTTAGGACATGTAAACTCAAAGCTTATTATGAAAATAATCATATATAAGGCAAGACTTGGATTCAGATCTTGATTTCATCACATATTAAGTAGGTTTTTGCTTAGCCCCACTTTTCTTTTCTGGAGAATGAGGCCAAAGCCTGCCTTGCAGTTTTGTTGGAAGAATAAAATAAAATAACCTCAGTGCTCCACACAGTGCCTGGAAATAGTAAAGTGAAAGTGAAATTGCTCAGTCATGTCCGACTCTTTGGGACTCCATGGATTACCTGCCAGGCTCCTCTGTCCATGGGATTTTCCAGGCAAGAATACTGGAGTGGGTTGCTATTTCCTTCTCCAGGGTATCTTCCCAACCCAGGGATTGAGCCCGGGTCTCCTGCACTATATGCAGACTCTTAACCATCTGAGCCACTTAGGAAGCTCCTATAATACTGAGTGCTCCACAAATAGCAGCTTCTTTCTCTTTTTCCTCTTCACCTAAGGGTTAACAAATAAGCTAGGTTTTGAAGGATGGGTAGAAGTTCGCAAACCAACTGCTACTGCTACTGCTAAGTCACTTCAGTCGTGTCTGACTCTGTGCGACCCCATAGACGGCAGCTCACCAGGCTCTCCTGTCCCTGGGATTCTCCAGGCAAGAACACTGGAGTGGGTTGCCATTTCCTTCTCCAATGCATGAAGGTGAAAAGTGAAAGTAAAGTCGCTCAGTCGTGTCCGACTCTTCACAATCCCATGGGCTGCAGCCTACTAGGCTCCTCCATCCATGGAATTTTCCAGGCGAGAGTACTGGAGTGGGGTGCCATCACCTTCTCCAAATAGCAAATCCCCAATAGGGAAAGAGGCTTTTCAACAAAGAATATGGGGAGATTTGCTTCTGGAAGTAGCCGGTGATAAATGAAGATGTTGTCCTTCTTGGCAGAGCCAACAGTGTTTCTTTTATTTCTCACTCTGTCTCCAGTGGTGCTAGTTCCCTCACTAGTGGATCTGTCACCTCATCTATACCACCTCCCTACTGAAACATTATTTGAGCCCTCATTGCAATCAGACAGTATTTGGCCTTCATGAAGGACAGAGAGGAACATGCTAGAAATCCATAACACTGAATGAATTAACAGAATTTTGAAATTGTACAAAGAGGAACAATATATCCCTTCCACTATCATATGCCCAGCGTCTGAAGGTAAAGCATAGGGAAGAAGCTTCAAATCGCTATATTTAGAAGTTGTCTGTCCATCCATTTAAAATACAGGCATTTAGTGAGCACTCCTCACTTGTAAAATGTTGGATTAAAAGGGAAAGACAAACATGAAGATGGCTAACTGAATTAAACCAAAGGAAATAAAGACTATCAATGAAAAAAACTAAAATGGGTAGCAGAGGCAATTGCATTGGTCTCTGAAGAGCAAGTAGGGTTGTGTTTATCCAGGAGAAAAAGTGATGGCATTTTATTGGAGGCAACAGCACAAGCAAAGGGCTGAGGCATTAAAGCAAAACACTTGACAAGAGAAGCTTGGTCAGGTCCATAAATCACCAAGCCCCTTAAAAACCAAACATAGAGGAAAAAAGCATGCAGGAAAAACAGACCCAAAACCAACATAGTCTTTCTTTGATTCCCTCATAGAATCAGGAGCTGCGTTAGGCATTACTGACAGTTTCCTTCTTCCCTTTTATTTCCTTTCCTGCTGGTGACTTAGGCCTTTCAAAGATCCCCTGCAGGCTCTGGAGCAGTCAGTGTCAAGTCCACACCCTATCCTCGAGCATTCACTGCTCCAACACAGGCCCTTGGCCTCCTCCTTCAAGGACCCAGCTTCCCAGCCTGGGGGCTTCAGCCCCTCCAGTGGGATCCGCAGGGGATTTAATGCTTGCGGGAGCCGGAAAGGGATTGGAAAAAAGCCAGGCCAGCCTCCTACACCTCATTAATGCACCCTTTGCTAGCTGCCTTCGCCTCCCCAACTCAGTCCCTCCCTGTCTTTCCTGGAATCACCTTCTGAATAAACTTCTTGCACTTAGAGCATTGTTTCAATAGAAAGCTTGATGGAGAGGGCAACCAAAGACAGCTTGTTCTGGAGAGGGTTGGGCCTGTTTGATGGGAGTGGGCAGGATCCAGGCTAATTCTGGGAAATGGCTCAAGGCACATTTTTGTTGATTGGAGGACTTTTCTTTTTTTTAAAGTTAGTTGTATTTTCAGTTCAGTTCAGTTCAGTCGCTCACTTGTATCCGACTCTCTGCGACCCCATAAACCGCAGTACACCAGGCCTCCCTGTCCATCACCAACTCCCAGAGTCCAACAAAACCCATGTCCATCGAGTTGGTGATGCCATCCAACCATTTCATGTTCTGTCGTCCCCTTCTCCTCCTGCCCTCAATCTTTCCCAGCATCAGGGTCTTTTCCAATGAGTCAGTTCTTCACGTCAGGTGGCCAAAGTATTGGAGCTTCAGCTTCAACATCAGTCCTTCCAATGAACACCCAGGACTGATCTCCTTTAGGATGGACTGGTTGGATCTCCTTGCAGTCCAAGGGACTCTCAAGAGTCTTCTCCAACACCACAGTTCAAAAGCATCAGTTCTTCGGCGCTCAGCCTTCTTCACAGTCCAACTCTCACATCCATACACGACCACTGGAAAAACCATAGCCTTGACTAGACAAACCTTTGTTTACAAAGTAATGTCTCTGCTTTTGAATATGCTGTCTAAGTTGGTCATAACTTTCCTTCCAAGGAGTAAGCGTCTTTTAATTTCATGGCTACAGTCACCATCTGCAGTGATTTTGGAGCCCAGAAAAAAGTCAGCCACTGTTTCCCCATGTATTTGCCATGAAGTTGTATTTTAAGAAGGACAAAATGAGTTAATTCATATGGAATGCTCAGACAAGGGCCTGGCACACAAGTACCTGCCATGGTCATTGTTGTCATTACATTTGTGGTGTTTTCCCCTCTTGTCTTTTTGGGTGAGAGAGTGCCTACTGAAAGAGGAATCCTTAAGACAGAAAAGAGGTATGAGGAATCCCGTTCCCCCCTCCATGACACAGGTTCCAGAGGCAGTTTTTCATTCTGGAGGTGAGACTCCTCTTCCTTCTCAGAGTCGTGGTTGAATATGGATCTTTCCTCATGGAACAAGCACCGTGGCTGATGATAATTTACTCCAAGCACTGGCTTCATCCACTGTACAGGGGTCGCTAACACCCATGCCTTATCAAATTCCCACTGGGGAGAAGGAGATGGGGACCCTTCTGATTTGTGATTCAGGAGGTCTGAGTTTGAAACAGGTAATTCCTCTTGTTACCTGAGCTGCTTGTGTCCAAATGCATAGCTGGGTTTAAGAACCGCACTTCTCAGTGGCTTTGATCCCCAGGATCCACATCCCAGAGTGTTGTGGTATCCTAAAAGAAAGAGTAGACTCTTTTTTTTTTCCAAATAGAATATGAGGCTGATTTCTGCTATACTTCTACAGCTAATGTCAGAACAAGTTGTGTTTCTTGTCTCTTACAGGGAGTTTCTGTGCTCATACTTCCATAGAGCTGGGAGGAAAAGGGCTGCTCTTAGACTTGTGATAAGTGACATTCTGGAAATATCAGAATGTCCTGTTCTTCAGCTCCACTCTCTTAATTTGTATCATTTAACAACTCAGGGATGTTTACGAAGAAACTAACATTTTAAGGGAGACATTGGTAAAGCAGTCTATTTTAAAAATAGATGCACAGCTGAAAAAGAAAACCGGTTTCTCTTTGTGTGAGTGCACATGGCATGTTGAACTGTTCTAAGCAGGCTTGAAATAATAAATAATCAAGTAATACAGGAAGTATGGTTGTGTATTGCGTTTCTGGAGGCAGACACTGAGCACAGACAGTAAGGGTTACTCTGTATAGTGTAAATTTCAGTTCTCAGAGTATTTTCATCAAAAAAGTCTTGTGTTGGCACCACGGCTGCCCTGTGGGATAGCCAAGGCTGCAACATCTTTCATGGTAGTCCTGAATCCAAGGAGTTGGGTAAAATATAAATTAAGATTGCAGGAAGCATCCCCAGAGAGGGGGATCTTTTTGGTTTGTAAAATTTTAAGAGATTGACCAAATGAATTGGCCAAAAAGACCATTTGTTTTAAGTCAAATGGCCAAATTCCATATCAGAGTAATCCAGAGACACTTCTGGCAGAAGATATGCTCAGGCCAAAGAGAGAAGTTTTTCGAAAATTTCAGAAGCCTTTAAATTAAAATAATGCCTCAGGTCTCTTTGATGGACCCCATTCTCTTGCTGTACCTCATGTAACCAGTCACATCCCCAAATTGAGGCGGGGTTGGGAAGGTGGGAGCAGAGTGGGGAGAATAGTTTCAGATAGAATCATAGGCAGATAGCTCATGACTAGAATTTTTGGAACTTCTTGGCTCTCATGTTACAAATTCTACGTTTTGTAAAATACGCGGAGTAGATGCAGACATCGTTCTCTTTCATACCGATGCCGTATTTTATTAAGAGCTGGAATTTGGTGTAGATTTTGGAGGCATGTTTGTTGGGAAGGAAAGGAAAACCAGAAAGCCGTTTTGCAGGCATTTAATTCTTAAATTTCTCTGGCCTTTAGCATTTGCAGCGAGAGAGAGTACACGACACTTGTGTTCTTATAATTACCATCTGGGCTTCCTTCCCTGTTACTTAGAACATGCTAGCATCATCACTATTATTCCCATTTTACAGGTGAAGAAATTGAAGTTTAGAAAGACTAAAAGGGGCCCACAAGTGTACACACTTGGCCATGACGCCTCTCTTTGTGGGGAACCCATCAGTGAAGTCATGTGTCTCATGACCTGGTTTACTATCCATTTCTCAGTGGACTGTGCAAGAATATTGAAAATGGTCTCCATGTTTTTAATTCCCTCCCTCTTATGACATTACTGACAAGACTCATGTAAAAAATGGACCTCAGGGATTCTTTCTGATATAAAGTCTTAATCCTTCCTCATAGCAACAGGTATCCATCCTGTGGATCCACACGAGGCTTTAAGTAATATATGTCAGGAACAGCCAAACTTGTAAGCTGACAGAACTCTCTCTATTATTTAAAAAAATGGTAGGAAAACACAGAGCTGAGTCTTTGCTCTGTCTGGTTAGAATTATGAGTGTGGGCTTAAGGAAGTTTATTCATTTTCTCTTCTTGATTTAGCAAAGATGTATTTAGTACCTACAGCAGTAAAGAGTCCTGGAGAAGGCAATGGCACCCCACTCCAGTACTCTTGCCTGGAAAATCCTATGGACAGAGGAGCCTGGTAGGCTGCAGTCCATGGGGTCACTAAGGGTCAGACCCGACTGAGCGACTTCACTTTGACTTTTCACTTTCATGCATTGGAGAAGGAAATGGCAACCCACTCCAGTGTTCTTGCCTGGAGAATCCCAGGGACGGGGGATCCTGGTGGGCTGCCGTCTATGGGGTCACACAGAGTCGGACATGACTGAAGTGACTTAGCAGCAGCAGCAGCAGCAGTAAAGAATCCACTTGCAATGCAGGAGACACTGGAGATGCAGGTTCAATCCCTAGGTTGGGAAGATCCCCTGGAGTGGGAAATGGCAACCCACTCCTGTATTCTTCCCTGGAAAATTCCATGGACAGAGGAATCTGGCAGGCTAAAGTCCATGGGGTCACAGAGAGATGGACATGGGTGTGCATGGGTGTGCACACACACACATGCAAAGCAGTATTGGGTACTATGCAATATTAACAGGAAAAATGATTCTGCTGTCTAGAGGTTTCTGGTGAGACTATTTTTAAACATCTACACCAGAACAGCTTCCCTTGTGGCTCACCTGGTAAAGAATCCGCCTGCAATGAGGGAAACATGGATTTGATCCCTGGGTTGGGAAGTTCCCCTGGAGAAGGGAAAGGCTACCCACTTCAGTATTCTGGTCTAGAGAATTCCATGGACAGTATACTCTATGGGGTCGCAAAGAGTCACCACTGAGCAACTTTCACTTTCACACCAGAACAGCAGGTATTATCATCAGAAATTATGCCATTAAACTACATCATCACTTTTGTTTTCCAGTAAATATAAGCTCAGTCAGAGAAATCATGGTCAGCTACCCACTTTGTATGTTTATGCTAAAATTGCACATATTAGCAAGGCTGGTAGTAAGATTTACAGCTGGAACTTCTGAGTCAGACAGCCTAGGTTCAAACTCTACTTCTATCAGTTTTTAGCTTTGCCTATTTGGGTAAGTTCTGAACTGTACTAAACATTAGCTTCCTCATTGATAAAATGAAAATAACAATAGATTCTAGGTCAGAGAGGTGAAAGCTAATCAATCATATGAGATCAGGTATCTGTTGTGTTTATTGCCATCGTGGCTGGTATCTGGTAGCTTAATAGGAAGAAAACAAATATAAAGTTGCATTGTTACAACATCTCCGCCCCTCAGTCTCACTTGTTCCAGATACAGTAAGTCCTCTATATACAAACAAGTTCTGTTCTGAGAGCACATTTATAAGTTCATTTTGTTTGTAAGTCCAACAGAGTTAGCCTAGGTATCTAACTAACCCAGTTGGCTATATACTGCTGCTTTCACGTTTGCTTCCAGACATACTGTGCTTCAAATAAAGATACTGTAATACTGTACTTGTGTTGTTGGAAGAGGGTGTTTGCTATGACCAGTGTGTTCTCTTGGCAAAACTCTGTTAGCCTTTGCCCTGCTTCATTCCATACTCCAAGGCCAAATTTGCCTGTTACTCCAGGTGTTTCTTGACTTCCTACTTTTGCATTCCAGTCCCCTATAATGAAAAGGACATCTTTTTTGGGTATTAGTTCTAAAAGGTCTTGTAGGTCTTCATAGAACTGTTCAACTTCAGCTTCTTCAGTGTTGCTGGTTGGGGCATAGACTTGGATTACTGTGATATTGAATGCTTTGCCTTGGAAACAAATAGAGGTCATTCTGCCATTTTTGAGATTGCATCCAAATACTGCATTTTGGACTCTTTTGTTGACCATGATGGCTACTCCATTTCTCCTAAGGGATTCCTGCCCGCAGTAGTAGATATAATGGTCATCTGAGTTTAATTCACCCATTCCAGTCCATTTTAGTTCACTGATTCCTAGAATGTTGACGTTTACTCTTGCCATCTCCTGTTTGACCACTTCCAATTTGCCTTGATTCATGGACCTAACATTCCAGGTTCCTGGCAATATTACTCTTTATAGCATCGGACCTTGCTTCTATCACCAGTCACATCCACAACTGGGTATGGTTTTTGCTTTGGCTCCATCCCTTCATTCTTTCTGGAGTTATTTCTCCACTGATCTCCAGTAGCATATTGGGCACCTACTGACCTGGGGAGTTCCTCTTTCAGTATCCTATCGTTTTGCCTTTTCATACTGTTCATGGGGTTCTCAAGGCAAGAATACTGAAGTGGTTTGCCATTCCCTTCTCCAGTGGACCACATTCTGTCAGACCGCTCCACCATGACCTGCCCATCTTGGGTGGCCCCACAGGGTATGGCTTAGTTTCATTGAGTTAGACAAGGCTGTGGTCCGTGTGATCAGTCTCTATACAGTCAGCAAAAATAAGACCAGGAGCTGACTATGGCTCAGATCATGAACTCCTTATTGCCAAATTCAGACTTAAATTGAAGAAAGTAGGGAAAACCACTAGACCATTCAGGTATGATCTAAATCAAATCCCTTATGATTAGACAGTGGAAGTGAGAAGTAGATTTAAGGGCCTAGATCTGATAGACAGAGTGCCTGATGAACTATGGATGGAGGTTCGTGACATTGTACAGGAGACAGGGATCAAGACCATCCCTAAGAAAAAGAAATGCAAAAAAGCAAAATGGCTCTCTGAGGAGGCCTTACAAATAGCTGTGAAAAGAAGAGAAGTGAAAAGCAAAAGAGAAAAGGAAAGATATTAGCATCTGAATGCAGAGTTCCAAAGAATAGCAAGGAGAGATAAGAAAGCCTTCTTCCGCGATCAATGCAAAGAAATAGAGGAAAACAACAGACTGGGAAAGACTAGAGATCTCTTCAAGAAAATCAGAGATACCAAGGGAACATTTCATGCAAAGATGGGCTCGATAAAGGACAGAAATGGTATGGATGTAACAGAAGCAGAAGATATTAAGAAGATATGGCAAGAATACACAGAAGAACTGTACAAAAAAGATCTTCATGACCCAGATAATCATGATGGTGTGATCACTGACCTAGAACCAGACATCCTGGAATGTGAAGTCAAGTGGGCCTTAGAAAGCATCACTACGAACAAAGCTAGAGAAGGTGATAGAATTCCAGTTGAGCTATTTCAAATCCAGAAAGATGATGCTGTGAAAGTGCTGCACTCAATATGCCAGCAAATTTGAAAAACTCAGCAGTGGCCACAAGACTGGAAAAGGTCAGTTTTCATTCCAATCCCAAAGAAAGGCAATGCCCAAGAATGCTCAAACTACAGCACAACTGCACTCATCTCACACGCTAGTAAAGTAATGCTCAAAATTCTCCAAGCCAGGCTTCAGCAATACATGAACCATGAATTTCCAGATGTTCAAGCTGGTTTTAGGACAGGCAGAGGAACCAGAAATCAAATTGCCAACATCTGCTGGATCGTGGAAAAAGCCAGAGAGTTCCAGAAAAGCATCTATTTCTGCTTTATTGACTATGCCAAAGCCTTTGACTGTGTGGATCACAATAAACTGTGGAAAACTCTGAAAGAGATGCAAATACCAGACCACCTGACCTGCCTCTTGAGAAATTTGTATGCAGGTCAGGAAGCAACAGTTAGAACTGGACATGGAACCACAGACTGGTTCCAAATAGGAAAAGGAGTACATCAAGGCTGTATATTGTCACCCTGCTTATTTAACTTATATGCAGAGTCCATCATGAGAAACACTGGGCTGGAAGAAGCACAAGCTGGAATCAAGATTGCCAGGAGAAATATTAATAACCTTAGATATACAGATGACACCACCCTTATGGCAGAAAATGAAGAGGAACTAAAAAGCCTCTTGATGAAAGTGAAAGTGGAGAGTGAAAAAGTTAGCTTAAAGCTAAACATTCAGAAAACTAAGAACATGACATCTGGTCCCATCACGTCATGGCCAATAGATGGGGAAACAGTGGAAACAGTGGCTGACTATTTTTTTGAGCTCCAAAATCACTGCAGATGATGATTGCAGCCATGAAATTAAAAGACGCTTACTCCTTGGAAGGAAAGTTATGACCAACCTAGATAGCATATTCAAAAGCAGAGACATTACTTTGCCAACCAAGGTCTGTCTTGTCAAGGCTATGGTTTTCCAGTGGTCATGTATGGATGTGAGAGTTGGATTGTGAAGAAAGCTGAGCACCAAAGAATTGATGCTTTTGAACTGTGGTGTTGGAGAAGACTCTTGAGAGTCCCTTGGACTGCAAGGAGATCCAGCCAGTTCATTCTAAAGGAGATCAGTCCTGGGTGTTCTTTGGAAGGAATGATGCTAAAGCTGAAACTCCAATACTTTGGCCACCTCATGCGAAGAGTTGACTCATTGGAAAAGACTCTGATGCTGGGAGGGATTGGGGGCAGGAGAAGAAGGAGAGAACAGAGGATGAGATGGCCGGATGGCAATCCTGACTCGATGGACATGAGTTTGGGTAAACTCCGGGAGTTGGTGATGGACAGGGAGGCCTGGCTTGCTGTGATTCATGGGGTTGCAAAGAGTCGGACACGACTGAGCGACTGAACTGAACTGAATACTATACTGTATACAGTTGTTGTTGCTGAGTCACTCAGTCATGTCTGACTTTTTACGACTCTATGGACTATAGCCCACCAGGCTTCTCTGTCCATGGGATTTTCCAGGCAAGAATACCGGAGTGGGTTGCCATTTCCTTCTCCAAGATTCCTGACTTATGCAGATAAATCAGAAAGATCCTCAGAACCTATTGGCAGGGACCATGTTTATCTTTTTCACCACTTTATCCACAGAACTTGGACTAACCGGTGGCTCAGTGTTAAAGAATCTGCCTGCCAGTGCAGGAAACCTGAGTTTGGTCCCTGGATTGGGAAGATCCCCTGAAGAAGAAAATGGCACCCCACTCTAGTATTCTTGCCTGGGAAATCCCATGGACAGAGAAGCCTGGTAGGCTACAGTCCATGGGATCACACAAGCGTTGGACACAACTTAGCAACTAAATAACAACAATCCACAGAACTTAGCACACACCTGGCATTTAGCACTCACCCCATGAACAATTTTTGAACTGAAATTTTTAAAATGATGAATAATTGCCCTTCCTTTGGGAAAATATCAAAGTTCTCATGTATTTGAGATTATTCTTTCCTATTGAAAACATGAGCCCTGAGTAGGCTTTAGCTGTGATATGTAAAACCTGAGTCCCCTTCCCTCCACAGTTAGTTTTTCTGGGATATTGAAGAAGTTTCTAAAGGTACTCAATCCCTCTATTGGCTTGAAGTATTTGATTAGAGTAGGAATACAAGCAGAAGTTACCTAGCTTATAATAACACTGGAGTTATTGCCTAAGGTCCAGGAGATCATGGTTGAATATTGGGGAATTCCTAGTCTGCCCTCCATGAAGTGTCAGTAGGAAGCAACTCTCCAAAATCCTGCTCTATAGACTGAGTAGATTGACCCATTTCCTACGAATATTCAGAAATGCAGACACTCAAAGCCAGTTCAACAAATACTTACTTACTTTACACTTTATGCCTCAGTTTCACTCCTATACCTCCTTCATATTCAAGAGAGGAAAATCTGGTAAGTCTTTCTGAACATGGCATGGGCTGTCCTTTCCTTTCTGAAACGTGACAAGCTCTTCCCTCTAGAGGAAAAATGCAAGAGCCAGGCGATAATCTCTATAAAGCAAACAGAAGCTGGCAAAGAGTATCAAGATGTAAGTGTCCCCACATTGTTAGATATCATATGTTTGCCCTGTATTTACACTCTGCATGCAATAGTTTATAAGCACTGGATCTTACAGATGATGGAGAGTGAAAACGCTACGTGGAGTAAGGGACAGAATGGAACTCGGATCCACCTGTTTGTATAGTCAGGTTCTAGGTAGGAAAGAGCTGGCACACTCAAACTGGGTGATTAAGGGGAGTTTTGTTTTTTAAAGGAGGAGGTTTTTTTTTTTTTTAATATATATAGTAAAAAAAAGGAGTAGGCAGAACTTAAGTAAAAAGCAGTGGTGTCTAGAGGATAGCAACTGAAAGAAGCTGTTAGCATCCCAGGCCTGAAGGATCAAATGGGTATAGGGGACAGGAGGGGAGAGACAGAAAGAAAGAGAAAGTGTGTGGAGAAGGCAACTTCACAGCACCTGTAGCATTTGCCAGAGAGGCAGAAGCAACTTAGATACACATCAGTAGGGACCAAGAGAGTAAGTACCCAGACCTCAGTTTCCTTTCACCCTCTGACTTCCTGGCAGCGCCTCCCATTGGCTGCCCCTTCGAAGCCTCGGAGATGAGCACTGATCCATGTGGTCCAGTTAGGTGGACACAGAATGGGTGGGAAAGGGGAGCTGGAGGGACATACAGAAGCTGTCCAGTACGGTGTCTGCCCCCAGGTCCTCTGTCCTCCTGCGTTCAACAAATCGCCTTTGCTTGGCTGCTCTGTGCCGGGCATTTTGCTTTGGAGGATACACAGATGAATATGGTGTGATCCTGCTTAGATGCATGGTCTTCAGAGACTGTGTCAACCATTTTTCACTTGCTATTTTTTGTTTTATTATTTTTAAAATTTATTTTTACTGAAGTACAGTTGATTTACAATGTTTAAGGTGTGCAGTAACTTTAGTTATATATATGTGTTTGTGTATATACGCTTCCCTGGTGGCTCAGAGGTTAAAGCGTCTACCTGCAATGTGGGAGGCTTGGGTTCGATCCCTGGGTGGGAAGATCCCCTGGAGAAGGAAATGGCAACCCACTCCAGTATTCTTGCCTGGAGAATCCCATGGACAGAGCAGCCGGGTGGGCTACAGTTCATGGGGTCGCAAAGAGTCGGACATGTCTCTCTATATGTATGTATGTGTGTGTGTGTGTGTGTATATATATATATGTAGAGAGAGAGAGACCTACACAGATTCTTTTCCATTATAGGTTATTATAAGATATTGACTATAGTTTCCTATGCCATACAGTAGGTCTCTGCTGTTTATCTATTTTATATATACTAGTGTGTATCTGTTAATTCCAAATTGCTAATTTATCCCTCCCCCTCCCTTTCCCCTTTAGTAACCAGAAGTTTGTTTTCTCTGTGTTTCACTTGCAGTTTTCACTATCATTTGTGGCCCTTATCCTCCCACTATCATTTGGGGCTACATTTCCACCCAAGCATCCAAACACTCCTCAGACCTTATTCTACTATATTTCTTAGCTTTTTTTGTTCCCACACACTTCTCATCTGTGTTCAACTTCTTTCTGTTTGGCAGCCTTAAACTTGGCTGAGGAAAGCTAGTAACCTAATAAATGTTCAAATGTTACTGATATTATTTTATTGCATTAGGTATTTGAAAAAGAAAAAAGATAAAGTTGGAAGAAATCACTCTTTTTCCTTCAAGAAAAAATTTTAAAAAGAGGTCTAGAAATTTCTCCCCTGATCCTCTCTACATCCACATCAGAATAAATAAATAGCTGCATTTTACTCCTGCTAGGAGCTGTTTGCAGTCAGAGTAAGGAAGGCACAATTAAAGATTTCAAGGCTGTTCCATGAGTGGATTGGATATAAGTGCTCTCCTTGCTATAGTTCAAAAGGTTTGAAATTGTTTTGGGAGCTAAATGGAAGGAACTCAGCTAACACCCTGGGCCATTTATTAGTGCGGCCAGAGCAGCCTTCTTGTCTTTGATTACCTTGCTCCTCCCACAGCAGCGGAAGGAGAGATTCTCCTGGTGCTGGAATTTTCCTCTCAGTGTTTGCTAAATGCTTAGAAGGCTAGACCTCCCACTGTCTAAACTTGAAGCAAACAGGCCTGAAAGGACCCCTTCTGAGAAGCCAGATGTTTGGAAATAGAAGCTGTTAGGAAAAAGAACTGTTGCATTTGCCAAGAGGCATGTCCACCAAAAGGGAGACCAGCATTTCAGTTCAGGAAAAAAAAAATCATTTGAAGTTGTCTGAAGGCCACACTCAGTTGAAAGATCAGAGTTGAAGACCTGACCATGTTGGAAATTAGCATTGCTAATGATGTTTGCAGAGAATCACGGATTGTTTTCATCTATTTTACTTTCTCTATAAATGCCCAACTTAGAGAACACTGCACTATTTTGAACAGTCTAATAATGATAAATGTTATTTTTAAGGCAGTAGTGACAATATTAATATCACTTTTTCAAAATAAAAACTATCAAACAATGGCATATTGCTTTCTTCTTGTCAGTTCCAGTGGCATGTTGGAGAGAGTGGTAGCCGACTGTCTCAGCTGTCTGCTAGAATGGAGGGAAGGGCAGTCTAAGTGGCTGGCTCTCAGGACTGTTTGTTTTCTTATGACGGTCAGGTATGCAAAGATCCATGTGAGTCTAGAAGAATTGAACCCTGGGCACCCACACTTCTATAGAACATCTGCTCAGAATGCTTTACAGAAGGAGCTCTCCATTATCTTTGACATGGCCTCCACTTAAATCAACATAATGCAGAAGTCCACAACCTTTCAAGAAGATTCCCCATATGAGGAAGTACAAACAGTGTGTCCATTAATATGAGTAAATCAGTCACCTCTGTTCACCTGTGTTACATTTCAAGTAAGCTCTTTTGAGAAGCAGGTTTCTTTGCCTCCGTGTCAACACTGAGTTGTTCTTGTGCTGATTAATCGATCCATGCATGAGACGTTATTAAACATCTCCTACTTGCCACACATTCTCTTAAACACTGAGAATATGGTGTTATGCAAAACAGACTTCCTGTTTTCTCAGAGGTTATCTCAAAGAAAAGAAGATAATCAATAATTAAACAAGTAAATAAGAACAAATCAGGCAATAAGAAGTACAAAAACCCGTATTTCACACATACACACCCCAACCCCACCATCACCGCTACAACAAAAATGAAGGGCACTGTGAAAGGGAGTGACTGGGGAGACAGAAAGGATGTTTTTACATGTGGTGGTTAGGGAAGAAGGACCCTCCGGAGCAGTGGTCCCCAACCTTTTTGGTACTAGGGACCAATTTTGTGAAGGAAAAATTTTCCGTGGAGTGGGCTGGAGCGGAGATGGTTTCGAGATGATGGAAGTACATTACACTTATTGTGCACTTTGTTTCCATTATTATCACATCAGCTCCGCCTCAGGTCATCAGGCGCTAGAGTCCGGAGGTTAGGGACTCCTGCTCTTAAGAGTGGACCGTCGAACCAACTATCCAGTGACAAAGGAAGAGAGCAGGCAGAGATCTGAGGAAAGAATGTTCCAGGCAGGAGAAACGGCAAGTGAGAAGGCAGTAAAGGCTAGTGTGACCAAAGAGTAGGGAAGGAGAGGGTTGGAAATAGATAAAAACAAAAAGGCAGGTGGTAGCAGGTCACATCAGGATTTGAAGATGCAATAAAGACTTTGAGTTTTACTTGAAGCCTATTGGACAACAAAGGAAATTTTTTTTTTTTTTTCAAATGAGTGATCTAATCTATATTCTTAGTAGCTCAATCTGGACAACATGGAGAATGATTTCGTGGGATAGGAGTAAAGACAGGGAGGTCAGTTAGGGATCTATCACAGTAGCCCAGCTGAGAGATAAGTGGAGGGAAGAGGTGGCAGGGGAGCCAGAGGGAGTGTTGATGTTTTATCTGGAACAAAATAGGAGGCATGGACAGCTCACCCCAGCAGTAGGATAGAATGAAACCCTTAGTCTTAGAACTTTATCTAGTCAACGTTGACCCAGAAAGCCCTTTAGAGATTTCAGTGGAAACCCTTCCATTTAACTTGAGAAAACCTGAAAGATGGGTAAATGAAGGCACATACCCAGGGTCACTGGACAGGCCACTGGCAGTCCCGATACTGGGCCTTGCGCTGTCCATTTGCCACGGGTTAAATAAGGTCCAGTCCACACAGAATGGAGAGCCCAGGTTGGGGCTTTGGCAGCTTGGTAGACCTTCTTTCTATTCCTGGGCTTCCCATTCTCTGTGGTATGAATCCATGTGGTGGGAAGAGTTGTGGAGTCATTTCAGGTCCAGGAATCCATGTGTGGATTCTGCACACCCTGGACCCTGAGTGAATGAAAGTGTAAATGCCACAGTGTGGTGTCTGTAACAGAGAGGTTACAGATTGGCACCTGGCATTCAACTGGCTTCGAACCGTGGCTTTATGTTATTGATTGTTGCCTTTGGACTTAATTCTTTGCATCTTGGTTTCCTCTTAAAAACCAGAATGAAAATTGTAGCTCTTCACAGTTTTGTGAGGCTCACACATGATAACCACTTAAACAGAACAACAACAGAACCTTAGACTAGTTCCTGACACAAGTAAATACTTAGGAAATATTTGGCATTGCTATGTGGAAGACAAAACTTTTTTTCTTTTCCTGGAAGTAGGGCTCTTAATATTCAAAACGCTGATAAAAATGACTCACTGTCCACCCGAAGAAACTGGAAAGTGTGCTTGTACCCCACAGGTGGGTGGCTGTAACTGCGTGTCTTTAACTTATTGGAACACTGCTGGTCACCAGCTGCCTGGCAGGAACTGTGGCCTTTAGCAAAGGGGCCTTATTCCTCAGTCAGCCTTTCATTCATTCATTCCACAAATGCTTACTGAAAGCTAATGGAAATGCCAGGTGATTCTCAGTCTTTTTTTTTTTTTTTGGCTTGCGTTTTCTGGGTTCATTTGCTTAGTTTACTCCCTGTGTGACTTCTCTTCTTGAAATGCAGTGGTTTTTCAGTTGGCAGGTAAGGTGTGTCAGTGAGGAGAGTACAGGTGGGGGTGGAATGAGTTTCCTATCAGAATTTCAGAGGGGCCACCTACAGGCTGAAGCTTTCATGCATCTCCTGGAGGGCGACCTGTGAGGAGCAGACTTACCTCTGGAAGAAGTGGAGACAGGCGGCTGGAGGATGCTGAGCCCAAGTTGTACCTGAGTTGAAATACTGTAGCCATTTTTCATTTGCTCCCCACTGCCCTCCGCTAACAGCTCTGTGAGGTGTGAGTGTGCCCATTTCAAGAAGGGCAAACTGAGGCTTGGAGATCTCAGATACTTCCCAAGTTACAGAACAAGACAATGGGAGACTGAGGCTGGAACCCTGACTCCTCATCAGGTTTGGTTGTCTGGTTGGTCCCCCGACGTCCTCGAGCTGTTATTGTGTGTTTGGAAGAGGAAGAACAGGAGGCAGGAGATGATGAGTGTCGTGATGCTTGTTGCCATGCTGGTGCCATTGTGTGTGAGGCAGAGAGAGGGACCCAAGGAAAGACTCAGGATGGATTCTGAATTAATAACCACCAATGAAAAGTCTAGCCAGGTGAAGGGAGCTTCACACAAAAGATGAAGCAGAGATGCCTGGGCCAGCCTAACACTATTCTTGTCCCCAGAGGAATCCTGAAGTAGGGAACTTGCTGGGAAAGAGGCTTATGGGTTTCTCCCTCCTTTGCTGTGGTGCAGACCCCCGAGAGAAGGGCCTCAGGAAGCTGGTGTGGAGAACATCTAACCTTTGGGAGCCTCCCCACGAATTCACTACCAATACCCCCCAATATGCTGTCTTGGGATGATGTGCACACTTTCTGGGCCAACCCCCTCCCGCAGAGGCCCATTTGTAGATAAAGCAGACCCAGGTCACACCGAAACCTTTCGAAACCTGCCAAGGGAGACTTTTAAGTCACACTCCTGGGACAGAAAAACCACCAAGTCACCATTTGTCCCCAGTAGCCAGAGCCTGAAAAGCCTGTCTTCTGGTGCCATCACCTTCCTCATTATTTAGGGTTGTGGTATGAATTTCCCAAAAAGGGATCAGGCATCACATCCAGACTTTTCCATAAAAACAGAGGCAATTTTTAAAACAAATACCTACCCATTTCCCTAATCTATGCAAATCTATTCATAAGGATTTTCTAAAATCACACTTCCCCCATGCACCCCAGACACAACAAAATCCCAGCTCCTTTTGATTTCCCAGTTTGTTTTTAAGCACTAGGTGAAGGAAGGAGGGGGCTTGCAGAGTCAAGGGGGAGCCCGTGCTCCCTGGGTGATGCAGGCGGCTTACTCAAAGCAGCCAGTCCCGCACTTGCAGTTGGGAGCAAAAAGCCAAGTGTGGGATGGTAACCACCTCCCACAAGCAGGCAGCCTCTCACCAGAGGGAAGTATCAGGTTGCTGTACTTCGGCTGTGGGTTGTCACTGTCTAATAATATGACCGTTTTGCCATCTCTCTGCAAATAAGGCAGAAGCTGCTACCTGATTGGTATAACATCTCCCTTACCCTCCTCATTGATTTTCTCGTTCTCCTCCTTTGCTTCATAAAAAGAGGGACCAGTGGCTGGTGCTGTGGACAGAGAAGCTTGATTTTTAGTATGAGACAGCCTCTATTTTGTTTCAGGAGAGGGAAGTTGGATTATCAATTCTTTTGTAAATGTGTATGGTGATATTTGCTCCGGTAAGTTTCTATCTCTCTTGATTTACAGCTGGCTGTGTGTGTGTTTGCATAGATTTAGACTGTACAGTCACTTATCTTTCCAAATATCATTTTTTGACATCTTTAGTGGTAACACCTTTTTTTTCTCTTACTGTGCTTGCTTGTATTCATCTGTTTAAACCAAAGAGCTGTGCTGTATGGTAGTCTGATGCTTATCTTGGTTGTTCAAGAATGTGTTGGGTGTCTTTGAACATAGTAAGGAAACTATTAAAGCAAACTTATATCTGGCTTCATAAAAATGTAATGTCATTCTGCCTCCCACCAGGAGTGTTTAATGTCTTAAGTATATTCACTGTGCCATAACCTGCCTGCATACCGTTTTAATTAAAGTTTCTTCCTTAGTGTCAGAGCAAGAATTTCTTAAACTCCATAAATAGCTGATAAATATTGTGTGCTGTGCCAAAAGGGCTATGCTGACTTCATGAGGTCTTAAACCAGAGTAGGCTGGATGAGTTTTCTCTTAAGATCAGGTACGTGCACCTTGAAAAGAACTGAATTTATGAAAAGTGTTCAGATCATTACTCCAGAATTCTGTGAAAAGATCTAATCGTTGAGTGGCTGTTGCTTCTCTTCCGTCTTTCTTTGCACTGTGTATTTGTGCCACCATCTGTCAGATGCCCAGCCCTGGCTCTCCTGTTTCTATATCTGATGCTGATCAAGAGAGAAGTTGCTGTTATTAAATTCATACCAGTGCAAATCCATGACCTGCTCACCACTGCTGGTTATGGTTTTTACAAGGCATTACCTGGTTAACTGCTTAACTGCTTTTTTTTTTTTTTCTTTTTTCCAGAAAGTGTTAAAGGATCTGAATTCTTTGTTGTTAATTCAGAAGTCTGAGAGAAAGTCTATTAATATAATTATCCTAGACAGAGATGATAAGATGATTAAGTAATTGCTCTAATGGAAACAAACTGAGGCTTTCATCTTCTCTTTTTGTTACACAGACAACAAATCTGCATTGTCTTTTTTTCATGGTGAAATGGATTAGAGAATACATTTATAATGAAAGTTAAAGCATCATTGAATAAGAAGCAAAAGGGGTAGTTCTATTTTCAGAGATTTTGAAAGTAAAGTTGGGAACATCATGTGTGCATAGACCTCTTAGGCATAGAATCTTTTCCATAAGAGCCATGATTCAGATCCTGAGGTTGTCTAGGAGCAGCTCATGGAAATAGTGTCTAGGAATCTGGAAATGTGGTCCTCCCATCTCCTTCTTTTGAACATTCAGCCCCTCACACACTCTTTGCAAGCTGGAATGAAACTACTCATTCTGACAAACAGATTTTTAAATTTTGGTTAATTGTGTTCAGCCTCAAAAATCCTCCAATATTTTTTTTAAAAGCTATTATATATTTTTTAAAAATCCTCCAAACCCATATGAACTTACATTGCCTCTTATTGATCAAATAGGCATGTTCCCAGTGTCAACAGTATTAGATGGCATAAATCCTCACGGGAACCAAGTGTTCCTTAGCTGATAATTTGTTGAAAAAAGAAAGCTTTAATCCTTGGGCTGTTGGCATTCAGTACTAAGTAAACTCAACAGCACTGAACAGCTGTCCTCATCTTCCCAACACCCACTCCCCTAATGGATCCCTTAATATTTTTGTCATCTTTCTCTTTATGTGGCTGTCGTAACAGGTTATGTACAAAATTGTTAGGTGTAAAAAGAGTTGATTGTCCTCTGAAGCTGTTCAGTAATAGAAATGAATGCAGATGTGAGGGGGTGGCACCCTGCAGGTGAAAGCATCTTGTCCTCTAGGTTACCAGTTGACATAAGTGTTAGGGCTCCAAGCAGGCTCACATCCACTGACAGAGGAAGAGCAATGGGGCATCTGTGTCTTGAAGACATCAAGACCTTTTGTGTGACTGAGGATTAGCACGCATGGTCTTAAAAGCATCCCTTTGGAGAAGTCCAGAATGCTATATCCCTCCAGTAATGTAATCTCTTCCAAGGACTAGAAATTTGTGCCACATTGGGAATAACAAAGGGAATTTTTCTTTCACTATGAGACCATTTATTCTGTTTAGCAAGATAAAGAATGCATCCGTCGTTTCCATTCGGTAAGTGCCTACTGTACACCTGGCACTGTGCTAAACACTTTGCATGGCTTGTTTCCTTGAATCTTCACAGCCATCCCAGGATGGAGATCATATTACCTCCCCGTTTTACAGATACGAAAACAGAGACAGAGGGCAAGTTTGAGGTACAAACACAGTGATAATGATGAAACTCAGAGCCAGGCAGACTCATTCTGCAGTCAAGCTCTTCATCGTTCCCCTCAGTCAGAGTTTCACTTCCTCAGTACAATCTACAGGCAGTCTGCAGTGATTTGCAGGGGCTTACAATAACACACCATATTTTATTAGTGCTTTTTTCTCTTTTAAAACTGCATAGCCTCCTTCTCAGGCTGTGCTTTTGTGACTACAAGCAAATTATGTATTTGTAGCTGGAGAATGTGTATTGTATTTCCACTCAACTACAAAGATGTGGATGTGACGAAAGGGAACCAGCCTAGGGAGAGCTATATGCAGTAGTAGCTAAATTAAGGTAGCTTTTAAAATTGATCATAAGAAATCCATCTCTTTGCTTTTCAATCTTTCGAACATAGAGTCAAAATAAAGATGCAATGATAATATACATATCAATACTTCAAGGCATCTGGTTTGTCACTGAGGGAAAATATAAAAAGCAGTTGCTGCTGAATTGATGTATTTGTGGAGGATTTGTAGAATTCTCACCTTTTTTTAATTCACCCTCAGCATTATTTTCTTGCACTTTGTGGTCAGCTGGAAAGCATGGAGGTGGCCCTTCAGGTAGAATATTGCAAAGCATCTATACCACCTGAGTAATTAAAAAATGAAAACAGCTGCCGATAAGCATGATGAGAAGCGTGACAAAGTTGAAATTCAAAGGTCCCAGATGTGTTCTTTTGCACCTGAGCACTGAACCCCCTATTTGAAATTCATTTAATGCAATAAAATTCAAATGGATCTTTTGGGAGGAAAATGCAACTGACATAGAATCAATATGTTTGAGAGTTCTCCCCCACTGGCAGTTTTCAGGCTAGAGGCAGGGCACACCTTTCATAAGGTGAACCTGTGAAATGCTGCATTTTTTCCCACAATGAGAGAGATTGTGATTGATGAAAATGTTGCTAGAAGAGAGAGAACTGAGCTTAGGACACTCTTGCTCTGTTTCACCCAAAACCAGAGGGATCTAAAAACACAAGCAAACAAATAAACAAAAACAACCCATCACAAACTGGGAGGATTAAAAGTCCAGTTTTGAAGTGTTGACACAATATTGACTTCTTGGTCAATATGGACTGCCGCATCTACTAGTGATAGCTTTTGAGTTATTTCTAGTGAACTAAGAGTTCAGAGTAAAGTACCCAATAAAATGTTTCCAGAATGACTGTTATTTTTGTCAGAGGCAAGGTTAGTAACTATCAATTCTCTATTACCTCTTTCCCTTGCTCTTGAAAAATAATAATTGTGTGGTTAATCGGGGTGTTGTATTATAGTCAGTGAGGAAAAAGAAATTTAAATCAATCTGCTTTTTCCAACAGCATTTAAGAGTTTTCAATATATGAACAATCATCACATGAGCACTTTTAAAAACATAACATTGTTTTCATCCACAGTGTTCATCAGATATAGGCTTACCCCTTCACACTAAACTTAGAGACAGTTTTATTAAGTGTTATCATATGTCAGTCTTCATCTACAAGATAGATGTTTCTTCCCAGAGGTGACCAAATCCAATATAAATCACATAGAGATTGTATTTCATCTTACCTACGTTCCCTTCTGCCTTTTCTTTGGCCGTGGATGTGTGTACTTAATCATGTTGATCCTTAAGAGCTTAAAAACGATCTATTAAGTATGGAGGAAGCATCTGGTGTTAAGACATAATGTGTTGGATGAGGCTTGAATTTGTCATCAAACATTCTAAGCTAGTGTACAAACAGAGCTGGTGGTCCTGTTCCATACTTGTCTAAGAAAATGGAATCAGGGAGAATTTTGAGCCTGAAAGGAGCACATGAACTATTCTCTCTTTCAGAAGAAGCTCTTGGTCATTGGTGTGCCTTTAAATCTTTAAAAGACTAAGGTTGAATTGAAAATGGAAACACCTCAGTCTCTCTACTCTGCAGACTAATGGATCTGCATAATTAATTTATTTTACAGTGATCATTTTTTAACACAGATTCTAGCCAAAAGTCTTAATGGGAAATGGTTCCTGGGCAACTTCAAACACATTCTCCTATGGCTTCTGGAAAGCTTATTCCCAGCACAGGGCAGTCAGTTCACTAGGGAGCTCTGGGTTGGCCAATATAAGTGTGTAATCATGTCATTAGGGTTTTTTGGGGGGACTGGCAGGTTGGGGATAAAAAGTTTCTATTGATAGTCACCATGTGACTTCCTCAGCCCTGCTTACAGAATGTTTAAATCCTCCCAAAGTACCACACATTGTCTCCATGTAGGCTTTCTGGCAAAGACATGACAAATATTTTAGGCTTGTTTTATTTCTGGTAAAACATGGCCTTAAGAACATTCATGCCCAATATAGATTATTATTGTGAGCACTGTTTAAGTCGCCATGTTGACGGCCACATCTCAATGATGAACCCATATATCTTTATCTAGTTTTGGATAAGGGAGGAAAAGGGATATAATTTTTCAAAACCTATGACCTTCAATTTGCCTTCCTATGAAATTGAATGGTTGAGACCAAAAATTTTTTTTTAGTTGAGGGCAGATTTGAGGAAAGGCTTGGAGTGTGACTTCACCAGGCTATTCTTACATTCAGCCAATATTTAAGGATGCCTGCCACATGCCAGGAACCCTGCTAGGCATGGGAGATACAGTGATGAACAGATAGACAAAATATCTGCGCTCCTAGAACTAAATGCCTTCATTTTCCATTTTCTCATCTAAACCTAGTTTCTCTTTCATGGCCAGGATGTGTCTTTCTAAAAGCATAATTGAACTGTTCTGGGAAGACATTTGCAGGAAAGATGTGCTTTTGGTCCTATGTGTTCGGGCTTGGTGAAGGAACGACGGTGAATGCGTTTCTTTACTGATGTGACGACTGTCCGGCTGAAAGGGAGTGCTCTGAAGGGGGTGGTTGGGGAAGGCCTTCAGTTGTGCCTTCTAAGCATTATTTATAGCTCCCAGGTATCCTCAGATTTGATAGGCTATTCTTACTCTTACCTGACTTTGGAAGAGAAAAGAAACGCTCTGACAGAACAGAAAAGTAAAGAAGCTAGAGGAGTAGACAGAGAAGGTGCCTAGAGGATATAAGATTTTCACTGGCAGTATGAATTAGTTCTGTCTGGCATTATTGAGTTCTCTGTGGGTGTTCATTCGCATGTTCATTCATTCAGAAAACATGTATATATATATTGGGTGTCTACTTTATGCCAAGTATAGCTCTAGATGCTAGAACACAGGAATACATAGATACACTAGCTTCTAAAACTCATGCAGGATTTCTCAACTTTGACACTATTAACATTTTTGGCCCAGATAATTCATTGATGTTGTATGTATGTGTGGCTGTTGTATGTATTACGGGGTGTTTAGCTATATCCCTTGCCTCTACGCACTAGATGTCAGTAGCCAGCTGCCCCGCAACACACCACCAAGTTTGTGAGAACCAAACATCTCCAGGCAATGCCAAGTGACCTCTTAAAAGAAACTGAGTACTCACCACCAGTGTTGATGGAACCTTCCCTGAACATACCTACTTTTCTGACTTTCAGACACTCCGCTGCATGGTTTACTCTAAGATTCTTAAGTGGTTTTCCCCAAATACTCTGTGCAACTTGTCTAACAAAGATAAGTAAGGCATCTCTAAGTCTTTCTTTTAACTACTATATTCCTTTTTTCTGTATAGCACTTTACCACCATGCTGACTTGCCTTACATTGTCTTATTGAATTTCAGAAATCAACAAAAGAGGAAATGGAAAATATCATAACCTTTTAATAGATGAACAAATGGACATTTAAAATCATTTTATGCCCAAATGCTTGCAACTGATAATGGACAGAACCTAGATTCACACTCAGATGTCCTGACTCAAAAATCTAGAGTTTTTCTACAAAATTATCTTGATAAAATTTAGTGAGAAAATAAAGGTAGGTATGTCTAAAGCACACAGATTCTCTTTGAGGTTGTTTGGGAAATAATGGCAGTGTAGCAGCAGATGGAGGTCCACAGGCTTACTTCTTACTCACTATTTGTTAACTGGGTGGTTTTGCCCTCAGTGCACATAGTAAATAGCAGCCTCCCTTCCTCATCCTCATCCTCAGTTGCCCAAGGAGTGTGGAGTGATACATGGCAAAAGCCACAGGAAGCCTTAGAGATCAGTCTAGCAGAGTGGTTGGAGGACAGGTTTTGAAGTCAGATATACCTACTTTGCAGAGAAGGCAATGGCACCCCACTCCAGTACTCTTGCCTGGAAAATCCTATGGACGGAGGAGCCTGGTAGGCTGCAGTCCATGGGGTCGCTGAGGGTCGGACATGACTGAGTGAGTTCACTTTCACTTTTCACTTTCATGCATTGGAGAAGGAAATGGCAACCCACTCCAGTATTCTTGCCTGGAGAATCCCAGGGATGGGGGAGCCTGGTGGGCTGCCATCTATGGGGTCGCACAGAGTCGGACACAACTAAAGTGACTTAGCAGCAGCAGTAGCAGCAGCATACCTACTTTGTGAGTCAGCATCCCAGCAGGAAGAGATGACATCCTCAAACCATCTGACAGTGACAGTAAAATACTAAACCTTAATTTCTTTAAGTCAGAAAATTGAAGCCCTGTAAGGTGAGTTGCGTTTCTCCAGGCCCGATGGTGAATTCAGTGCAGAAAGGTGTTAACAGCAGAGCTCAGTTGTTCTTCCAGCCCAATGAGCTGAAGAATCATTTCAGATGCAGAAAGGCCAGTTTATGGACCTGGTACATATGAAAAATGTATGTGTTCTGAGTTATTACCAAATGTCTGGGTGCCTGAGATTGGACCCCAGTTTTTTTATTAATTGGGTATACCCAAGAATTTGGGGGGTTAGTTTAGCCGTATTTCAGCCTCTTTAGAGGCTACAGGAAACATTGAGCTAGACATGGAGAGCACATCAAAGACAGGTAGTAGGTTGCAGTGGTGCTCTTCACATTTACTCATCAGCTTGGATCGATGTAGGGCTTTCCCAGATGAGGGAACCTGGGCCCACATCCTTGCTCATCTGATGACTAACTGTTAAAAGATATCTGTCACTAGTGAGACCCTTGTCACTTTTGCCAAGATAAAAGGCATTCCAAGCATATTGCCCTAGTAAAATGCCCATCAGGAAAGTTGTCTTCTGCTTACATTGTCTTAAAGAATTGAACTTAGAAGGAGAGGAAGTATTATAGATCCAAATCTTGGCTCTGCCACTTACAAGTATGCTTGGTCTTAGACAATTCATTAGCCTTCCCTGAGCCTCAGTTCTCTTCATCTGTGAAATGGGAATAATAGGTCCCTTCTCTGGAGTTCTGGAGAGGATCGCTTTCATATATGCTATGAGAAAACCCTTTTGAGACCACACAGACTAGACAATAGTATCATTGTTTCCTTCCCTCTCTAATCAAAGTCTGCTCTGCTGCCAGTTTTCACTAGGTGCCCTTGATGAGTGCAAGAGGTGAGAGGGGATGTTTTCCCCAGTCTACCAAGAAAATGACTGCAGTAATGGGATGGGTCTAAAGTAGCCTAGATATGGTTTCCTGGGTAATTCCATCTCAAGGGGAGATTTATGTTCCTATTATAAATTGCAGAGACAGAGTATCTTCAGTGAAGAATAACCATAATAAAACCAAATGCAATATGGATAAAGCAATTCCCTATGATCAGCTCAGCTCAAAGAATTCTTTTGTATTTCCCTTTCTACTTCCTCGAAACCCTTTCCCTGCCATCTGTTCAGGCATAACCCATTCATTGTGAGAGGTTGGAAAAAGGGGGGTTCACACAACCTCTGACCTAGTAATTGTGTGGCCTTAACCCTCTCCTCCCTCCACATGATCCCAAAAGTCCCTCGGACAAACTGCCAGATCCCAGTTTTTTCCTCTGTGAAGATAAAAGTTCAGGAAAGCCTCTTGCTGCCTTCTCTGAGTTTCTCATTGGCCCCTGTTGTATGAAGTTCAAAGGCTTCTCATTTGTCATATTTTATTTCATGAAAAAAAATGTTATTGGAGTATAGTTGCCTTACAATGTGTGTTAGTTTCTGCTGTATAGCAAAGTGATTCAGCTATACATATACATATATCCCCTTTTATGGATTTCCTTCCCATTTAGGTCACCACAGAGCATTGATTAGAGTTCCCTAATCAATACACTATTGATTAGAGTGCTATTTACTAGGCTCTCATTCGTTATCTATTTTATACATAGTCTCATATTTTATTTACCTCAAAGCATCTCAGGACGTATTTTATCTGAAAACTCAGTTAACTCGTATTTTTTCCGGGAACATGCTCTGACTGATATTTATAAATTCGTCACTCTCCAAGGAATTTGGAAGACACCCCCTCCAAACCTCCCCCAGACCAGGTTCCCAACGTGGTTGCCTTTTCTCTCTCCCACTGCTTCTCTGCTCTAAGAGAGTGTTTCTCATCCTTTCTCCTCCCTGCGGGTCTCTTCAAGAAGGAAAGAATGTTTTCTCTATCATTCCCTCTTTCATTTGTTCATACACTCCTTCATTTATGTTTCTGTTGTATTTATCGAGCAGCAACTGTGTGCCAGGTGTGGTGTTAAGATGCAGGATACAGAGGTGACTAAAGCAGATGTCATCCCTACTCTCCTAAGATTCACTGTCTAATGGGGGAAGAGGTAATTTAAAAGCCCCTCAAAAGTGACTTAATTATAATTGTAGTGAGTGCTAAAAATAAAAGCTAAGCCATCTTGGGTGCTAATTATGTGACAGGCACGTCTCCAAGTGTTTCATGCATATTAATTCATTTAATCCTTATAATGACTCTTTAAGGAGGTTCAAAGAGGGAAGGATTAGAGCCCACAAAATTCTGAAGGGCATGGACTCCTTTCATAAGTCTAGGAATATCAGAATGAGGGTCACACAGCAGTATGCTAAGAGTTCACGTATCTGACAATTAGACAGCGCTTACTGTTTCCCAGGCATTGTGCTCTGGATCTCACACAGTCTAATCCTTCCCAGCAGCATCCTGAGGGATCATTGTTAGTGTTTTCAGGATAGGGTAAAGGAGATGTAGATGTAGCTACTTATTCAAGATCACACATTTTATAAGTGGTAATTCTGAAACTATAAGTTGGTGTTTTGGACCCCAACCTGGGCTCTTAAACACAGATAACCTGTGAAAGCCTGATTAGGACATTCCTCATTTGGTTCATATTCTAGAAAATACTCAACAATAGGGACAGAGTAAGAAATACAGTGATCCTTCTTGGAGTAAATTAAAGCTTGTGGGACCAGGAGTGTTGCATCCTTAAATATGTTTAAATCCTTGGGCATGTTTCAAAAGGGACAGCCAGCTGCTTCTGCAGCTTCCTATTCAAAGGGTGGGATGGGGACAGCAAGCATTGGCATTGCCTCGGAGCTTGTTAGAAATGCAGAATCTCCAGTTGCACTTCATACTACTGAATATCACAATCCACATTTTGATGATGTCCACAGGGTTCACATGTACATTTACATGGTCCTGGCTCTAGAACAAGTTAAAACACTGGGCTTCCAGCTCTGGTTGTGATGTGAACTGACCAGTTGTTTGATCTCCCCGATTTTCATTGTTCTGTGTCTTCAGTGGGGATGACTTCAACCCTCCACATGGATGGAATCAAGGATCACCCCATAGAGGAGCCTGGAGCTATTAGGAAGGAAGGTTCTCTAGAAGCTCTAAGTCTAAGCTCTAAGCTCTCTTATCTCCAGAATTGTTTTTTCTAGGCATGGACCACCTACATCAGAATCACCTGGGAAATTTATTTTAAATGATGCTTAGATTAAAGGTAGACTCCTCAAAGCAGCAATAAATGCCAAAATATGTGATGTAACAGTGTCTTCAAACACGAAGAGAAAACAACTGTCTAATTAACACTGAGTATCTTTCCTAAGGTATTTATCCAGAACAAAGATGCAGTAAAAACATCGTCAGATAAACATTAAATCACATTTAATTTTTACATCTAATTAATCTTCTTTGGGGAGAAACTATCTCTGTGGAATGGTCCATCTAAACCCTGGTTTCAAATTCTGGCTCCCAATCCCCACTAGCTGCGTAACTTTTAATTAAGTGCCTTCTGTTAGTGAGGAAAGAAGTGAGGAAAGAATTCTCAGCATTGGTAGGGGGAGGGAGGTGTTATTTTGAGGTTCTCAATAGAATATATAAGTGTGTGACATACAGTACTACACTAAATAGAATATAATTATTATTGTTGAGTGAAATTTTGTAAGATCACTACCCTAAAATTATCTATATAATCATGACATAATTATGAAACTAAAGGCTAGTTGTTATAAAGGAAAAGCTACTTTGAATATTTTTAGAAGTGATGTTTAGGTGATTAGATAGCATCACCAGCTCAATGGATATGAGTTTGAGCAAACTCTGGGAGATAGTGAGGGGCAGGGGAGCCTGTTGTGCTGCAGTCTATGGGGTCACAAAGGCTTAGCGACTGAACAACAACGGTAGCTTCTCATAAAATTCATTCATATATTTATTCATTCAACAAACATTTAAGATTCTACTAAGTGCAAGTAACTTCCACAGACACTGGAAATGCCGCAGTCTAATGTGTTACTCAGCAAGATGGAGATGGGGGACAGAAAGGAAAGAAAAGAAAATGTTAGGTCATGGAAAGAGCTGTGGAGAAATATAGATCAGGTAGAGAGGCTGAACTGTTCTTTCAAACCGTATTTTTATAAATCAAACTAAGCAATAAATGTATCAAGGGAAACTTCCAGAAATGTTTTAGAAGTGTACGTAACTATTTTTCACATTTGTGAATTTTAGGATTTTTCTCTTTAGGTTTTCTTAAAAATGGAGAGTCAGCCTCTTGGAAAATCTTAAATCAGTTCAAGACTTGATGACCAGTGGTACCACCTTTCCATCTTCCTAAAACTTGACAAAGTCATGCATCATTTCATGTGATACTACAGTAACCCCAGGAAATAAATATATTAGCTATATATTGAGTTTTCTATCAAGGTAGGGAAACTATGGCTCAGAAAAACCATTTCAATTGACTAGAGATTTACCTCTGGTACATGAAGATACACAGATCCTCTCTCCTGAAATTCAACATGGACTCTACAATAAGACCTCTCCTTATTTGACAATCTCTGCAAAACCTTATAAAATAAAGGTCAGGGCTCTAGGATATTGAATGCAGTGTAGGGACTCATTGAGGTTATTTTAAGTTTAAGGTCTTACCATTGTCTAAATATGACAGTGCTGAGAATGAAAATGAAATAAATAATATAATGGCAAATGGAATTGATGAGGCATGGAACATCAGCTTCAAAACAATTTGGAACAAAAGGCATTTGTCAAAGCAACTTTACTTAAGTTTTAGAAAGGGCTTTTAAAGCATTTTATTCCTAATACCTCTCCCTTAACATTTTCTGATTAAAATTCAGAAACAGTTTATTTTTACTGACTCGAAATTGTAGTTACATCCTAGTGAATTCTACCAGCTGAACATGCAAATGTACCTTGAAGATATAACATCCCTCCTTCTTATTCTGTTGCTGTTTTACAAACAATGCTACAAGAACTGTAGTAATAAAATATTAGACATAATATATTAAAAGAGAAATATATTAGAAATGGATCTAACTTTTATATTAACTGCTTCAGCTTAGAAAACAGTTGGGCTCCATTGGAACCCTGTTCACCTCTGGACTGTAGAACAGCCTCATTAATTTTCTCATCTTATAACACTGAGGTTAAAATTCACATTACACTGTTCAAACTCTGCTTGCAGCTATTTCTCTAATGAAACAATGAAATTTTCTACAGTCATAATTGGTTATGTTTCTGTTACTCACACACACAGTGCTACATTTTCCCCCAACTACACATGGAATATGATTCAGGAAACAATAGGAAACACCCGGTGTATTCAGCCGTCCTTGATGGCAGAACGATATAGTACACAAGGTTTGCTAATGTGTGTGGCCCTGGGGTCCTGGCAGTGCAAATATTTATCCAGAAACGTGTCAACTTAAGTGTAAGTTAAGATAGTCAGTTAAAAAGAAATTGGTTCATAAATAATGCGGTGTGATTGAAGGGCGATTTTCCTCATAATAATGATTTTAAAGACAGTGATGTTTTGAAAGCTCTTTAGCCTCTTTCTTCCAGCTCCTCAGAGCTAAGAGCTGTATAGTTCATCATGATGAGCCTTGATGTCTGCCATGTGCAGATGGGTTGGTGATAGAAATTAGAACATATCAAATGTAGGGAGACCTGGGCATAAGGTTTCCATCAAGTTAGGTGAATAAACTCTATAGAGCTGCTGTGCAACATTGTACCAGGGTCAACCATTATATTGTAAACTTAAAATTTATTAAGAAGGTAGAGATCATATTAAGTGCTCTATCCACAATTTAAAAATAGAGTAGAGGGACCTGACGGTGTTAGAAAATACTAATATTTTATATTTTGCAAACACAGTAGAAACTCACTCGTAAAAGAAACTCACTCATTGCACTTGTTGGATTTATCACTGTTCTTTTTTCCCTCTTTAAAAAAAAAAGTGTTAATTTCTATACATGTTGAATTCTTGTGGTAAGTTTGTACAGCCATGCTCTGCTGAACCCACTAACTGATTTGTATATTTATTCACACAGTAAGCTAGCTGTACTAAACCTCAAAAAACATGCCCCCATTTTTTTCTTATTTTGTTTTGTATATAGTTATGTGTGTGTGCGCATGTGTCTGTATCTTCAAATAATGTCAATATTAAATGCCAATTGTTTTATCCTATTCCCATTTAATTGTTTACTCTGAAATAGACGTCGAATAGCAAGGCCCTGTTCTTTTTACTGTCACTCCCTCATGTCTGAGTCATGTTGCTTGGCCAAGAGTAGACCCTCAGTAAATGTTTGTTGAATGAATAAGAGACAACCATGTAGAATTTGCTTTCTCAGCAGGTACATTCTGTCGCATCAGTACTTTTACAACTCCTCAGGTGAACCCACTCTCCAACCAGCTGATTTCTCTTTGTTCTTTGTGTGTGTGTGTGTATGGATTGGTTTGCTTTTGTTTATCTGTTTAACCATGTTTATTTTTTATTGAAGTATAGTTGATTTACAATATTATATTAGTTTTAGGTATACAGCATTGTGATTCAGTATTTTACAGGTTATTCTCCATTAAAAGTTATTATGAGATAGTGGCAATAATTCCCTGTGCTATACAATATATCCTGTTGCTTAACTGTTTTATCAGAGTAGTTTGTATCTGTTATTTACCCCATATTTGCCCCTCCTTCTTTCCCTCTCCCCTTGGTAGCCACGTCTCTCTTTGGTTTTGTTTGTTTGTTTTCCCCTGCCTTGAGGTCCTTTTCCTCAAGTCCATCCTGAAACCCCTCTCAGCTCTTATAAAATTGGGGCTGTCCACCCCAGATGAGAACCAATGCTGCTTGGATTTTCTGCCAAAATTGGTAGACCCAGGTAAGCTTCCCTCTTTGCTGGCGGGCACCTCAACAGCGGCCTCCTTTGGGCTGTGTTCACAGCCAGCCCAGCTGGGGGTTCAGCCAGTACTGTTTATTGCCCTGAGCCTTTGCTCATTTTCTTTATCTGCAGTTATCATTCTTCCAGCTAACGATGCCTTCTCTAGCTTGCCTCAGAGTACTCTCCAGGAGTTACCTGAGGCTCTGATACGCACCCAGGCTTTCTTGTTTTCCCTCTCTGAGCACAAGAATTAGCCTCCTGAGATACTCCTCAGTGTTTTCTCTTTATCTAAACTGTGACTTGCCAAAGGTAATTTAGAACTCCAGTGAAGTTTTTTTCATTCTAGTAACTTCATTCTCTTGAATTGATATTTCCACTTAAAATGGTTCTTTTTTTATTATTTCATTTTTCTTCCTTAAAGTCCTAATAGGTCATTGTTTTTCCCCTAAGAACTTAAGGACATGTGAGAACTCACCAGATCATAGCAGGAGAAACACAGAAGGCTCATTTTAATGAGTTCTGCAGTGAAGTTTCTTACATCTGCTAAAATAAATTAGGTCAAAATAAGATTGAAGAGAGCTTCAAGTGCCCCGGCATCTAACAAACTGACTTGATTAGCTAGAAAACAGGAAGAATAGAAAGAGCTTGTAGAATAAGAAAGGCATTAAATTCCTACACTTAATAAAGGGTCAAAAATCTCAGTGGAGCAAATTCAAATTTGCATTACCTTAGAAAGAGAGAAAAGGTTCCCTGAGAAATTACACAAGCCCATAGAGCTCAAACCTGTTTATGGGCACATTGACTATTTGACTGGCATTAGTCCAGGAAGGGTGAAGTCTTTACTGCTTGGATAATGTTCATGCCTGGCAAGTGGAAGGTTACATAATTAGATGCTTTAGATATTACTAAGCACAATAAATTTTGTATTCACTTGCCTGTCTTGTCTTTGTTTACTCTAAGTGGAAGAAATTTCAACAGATTTCTTATGAATCATTCTCTCCTTTCAAGACCCTCAATATTTTCCTTACCTGGTCTATTCCTGATCCTAGATGTGCATGCACCTTTTGTGAAAATCATGGTATTTGGGGCCCTAAAACTTGGTTTTTGATATATGATAAGGTAGTTGACTTGTTACATTAAAAATGCTGCATAAAATCTACTAACAAGTTTCAATCCTCCTTGCATTTTTGTGATTAACTTCATACCACTCCCCTCTATTTTTGTCTTTCTTCTCTCTCTCCTCCTCTCTCCTCCCTCCACCGTAGAGTTTACGTATCAGTTAGTTTTGTTGCATAACAAACCACCCCAAAACTTCATGGCTTGAATCCTCACTGTTTATGTAGTTCACGATTCTGTGGGTCAGCAAGCTGGCCTGAGCTCAGCTGAGTAGTATGTCTACTGGTCTAGACCAGCTCACTCATCGTGCATCTGTGGCTGTTGTCTAGTTAACAAGCTGGTTCTCTTTCTAGAGAACCCTTCATCCACTTTTATACCTTCTTCAGTCAACTCTATTTTGGGGGTGATTTAATTGATGTTCATTCTTCCATCAAACTGTAAGGTCATTGAAGACAGAAAGCCTCTGCTTTTGCTCTTCAGTGCATTTACTAAACGTAAGAGTGTCTGGTGCATGTTAAACACTCAATAACTAAAATATTTGAATGAGAAAATGAGTGAACAAATGCATGCATGAATGAATGAATGGCCATGTATTTTCTAGACCCGTGCTCATGGATAAATATGCAATAGATGTGGTTTCTGCCTTTAAGTATTTAAATCCTTGTTAGGAGGAGATATTGATATGTAAATTATAAAGTGTAAAGAGTCCGTTAGAAACTTAAAGATAGGAGGGACAATTTTCCCTTGTAGTGAAGGGAAGGAAGGACAGGGAATGTGTACTAGTTTCCTGCTGCCACAAGGACCACAAATTACCACACACTTTATGACAAAATAACTGAAGTTTATCTTAGAGTTCTAGAGGTGAGAAATCCTTAAAATCAAGGTGTCTTTGGGCTGCATTCCTTCTGGAGTCTCTAGGGAAGAATTATCTTTCTTTGCTTTTTTCCAACTTACAGAGTCTTCTCCTGCATTTCTTGTGGCCCCTTCTTCTAGCTTCACACCTAATAGCCTGGTTCAGCCGTCTTCACATTCTCTCTCTCTCCCTCTCTGACCTCTGCTTTAGTCATCACATCATCTTCTCTGACCTGACCTACCTGTCTCTCTGTTACAAGGAGAGGGAGCTTATGCTTGCATTGAACCCACCCAGATAATCCAGTATAATCTGCCCATATCAGGGTCCTAATTTAATTATATTTGCGAACTCTTTTTTATCATGTATGATAATTATGTGGTAGGAGATTAGTATGTGGATTTTTTTTTTTGGTGGGGGGTCGTCATTCTGTCTACCACAAAATTATAAAGGAGTGCTGTAGAGACTTCCCTGTCAGTCCAGTAGTGAAGATTCAGTACTTCCAATGCCGAGGGCAGAAGTTCAGTCCCTGGTCAGGGAACTAAGATCCTGCATTCTGCATGGCATAGCCAATCAATCAGTAAAGGAGTGATACAAGAATAGCTTCATGGAGACAGTGGCACTTGAACTGAGTCTTTAACATAAAAATAATGAAGGTACTGTAGGAAAAGACAGACATATATGAAGGCTTATAGGCAAAGAATGGCTAATAATTCGGTAGCATGGGTTGTAAGTAGGCAATGGCACCCCACTCCAGTACTCTTGCTTGGAAAATCCCATGGACGGAGGAGCCTGTTAGGCTGCTATCAACGGGGTCGCTAAGAGTTGGACACGACTGAGCGACTTCACTTTCACTTTTCACTTTCATGCATTGGAGAAGGAAATGGCAACCCACTCCAGTGTTCTTGCCTGGAGAATCCCAGGGACGGGGGAGCCTGGTGGGCTGCTGTCTATGGGGTCACACAGAGTCTGACACGACTGAAGTGACTTAGCATAGCATGGGTTGTAAGTAATTTGTTGTTCACAGGAAATAATAAGAGATGAGGCCAGAGAGGGAGGCACAGGCCTGAAGATAGAAAGCCTTGCCTACTTTATCCAGTATGCAAAAAAGGGCCATTCAGTGGTGATAATGGGAAAAGGGAGGCAAGTCAAACTTGCATTGTGGAAAGATAGGCCTTGCAGCAGAATGGAGCCTAGATGTCCTGGGGCGAGACTGGAAGCAGGTATAGTTGATAGGTGATCACACCGTTACTCTGAGCCAGTGGTGATGGTGGCCTGGAACAAAGCAGGAGCAAGTGAATAGAGAAGCTCTGGTCAATATTCAGAACCGACAAAGCCAGGTGACTGAATGGATGAGATGAAAGAGGAATACAGGAGGGTTCTCAGGTTTTTTACTTTGATGATGGGACAGAAGGAGGTACCATGGGCGGAGATGGAAAATATCTCAGAGGAGACCATTCCCCTGGATTTTAGGAGTCACCTGAAAAGGAACATAGCCTTTAAATACTCATTAAACCCAGAGTCTTAATGCCCTACCAGGTAAATGGATTTGTTGTTTCACTCCCAGTGTTTCACTGAACTTGTAGCATTAAGAAATGAGAACATTATGATAATCATGATCATTAGATATCTGCTTCCCATGAAGCAAGCTCTCTATTATCCAGTTCTTTCTATTAACACTTCCCTCTGGCATTTGTCAGCCATTTCTTCCCAGGGAACATAAACACATCAGCCGATAAAAGCCATATGCCACAGCTTACTCCTTTTACTTGAGCAAATCTGACACCTTTTTACATCTTTGTTCTGACCTTTTCCTGGGCTTGTGTCAAAACGTCGCTTCTCATCCTTTGGTGAGAACCCCACAGACCATTGGTTCTCTTAGGATTTGGGATTGCATCCCAACATCTGCCAGATATGATGGAAAGGTTCAGTGAGATCAAAAGAGCCAGGGTGCCCCCAGGTTCTCGTCCAAGGGCAATTTCTGCTTGTCTCTGATAGCTGAAAGGTAGAGATGAAGTTCAAAAGGAGAATGTCCATGGATTTGGCTAAGAATTCAAGTCAGACAGTCTGGGGTTTGACCCATGGCTTTACCAGGTACTCTCTGTATAATATAAAAATCCCCATGTTATGACCCTCAGTTTCCCCATTGCAGAACCAGGATAGTACCTACCTTGCAGGCATGTTGGGGTGATCATTTGAGATAATGCATCTAAAGCACTCTGTCCAAGTCTGGCATGCAGGAAATAAATTACTTGGATAAATAAAAAGCAGATGTCATATGGTAAATGCAGACTCCTAATGAAGACCTGCCTGGTCCTGCCTCAAGCCTCATCTCATACTATTCCTCACACAAGACAGCTACAACAGCTTCATTTCATTCTTCCAATATGCCAGGCTCTGGTCCTTCTTGTAATCTGCCTGGGATGCTCCCTCCATCTATCTGTAACTGCTCCCAAGGTGAGCTTCTATTTAGTCTTTAGGGCTTGAGTGTTCCTTCCTTAAAGAGGCCTTCCCTGTTCACCTTATCACCTAAGAAAGCTCCACAGTTATTCCATCACTGTACCTGCTCAAGTCTTCATTTCCTTTATTACAATTTAGGATGAGTTTATTCATTTATTGTGTGTTGCTCCCATCGTAGTTTAACCTCCAGGAGAACAGCATCAATATCATCAAGATGTGTCTATCTCTCTATCTACGTATCTCTAGCACCTACACACCTGGCACTTAGTGGGTAGACAATAAATATTAAATTTAGAAATTTTTTTTTTATTTTAAGGAAAATATTCACAGACTTCTGATAAAATTGCCTTTGATAAAAGATGGTTCCAAGAAAAGCCATATTTCAAATAAAACCTCCAGTTCAGTGCTGTGAATTTATACTCATTAACATCTAATTTAGGTTGCTGAGTTACCCTTTTTTCCCAGATCATAGGGAACCAGATTCCTTAGAGTCACTGGTAACAGAGGTCACTGAGCTACCGTTCCTGAACTGTGTGTTGATGAGAAATGAGCTGGGACTTGTCTCTTTAAAATGATGATATCCTCTCACATTTATTATGACCAGGAAGAGATGAAAACATGAGACTAGGAAAGGATATTTCTTGCATACTTCAGTGTGCACCCATTAAAATATGCATTTCCAACCAGTCTCTGCTGAGGAAGCCACGCACTGTAAGGCTCGATGCTGTCCCGTTGGCCTCTTGGGCATGCCTTCCAGTTTCCTGTGAGGGAAAGTGTGCCAGCGGGCAGCATCTACATCCAGTGCCATCAGGGAAGTGGGTGGAGGTCATGGTCTGCTGTTCCTGCCGGGGTCCTCTGCTCTGCAGACGCAAAAGCTCTGCTGCCATGGCCACTGCTAACCACAGTCCTCAGACATCAGCTTATTCCATTAGAAATCAATTCCACGCCACACAGAGTCACCGAGGTCTCCTGTGTGCCAGTAGGTTTCCCGAAAGGATTCTGCCTCTTCTAGAGTTGAGGGAATAAGAGGAAGCTGCTGGTTACTGTGGAGCATCGTATACTTTACAGTGAATTGATTTTCTTTCAGGTTAAGCCCCCTTCTAAGAAGCAGCCTGTTCCCCCTCTCCCCTGCCTCAAATAAGTCTAGATCCAGCATTTTCATAGTAGTCAGATTTCCGGTGCATATGGAATTAGATAAAGACATAATTCTAAAAGAAGTGATTTATGATGAGTGTTGGGGAAATTTGGAAGAAGTGGAATCAGAAACCTCAGTTGGCAGGGGACGGGGGAAGGGGGGTGCGTTGGAAAGACAACTGCTGAAAGAATGTGAAGGCCAGGTTTTAGTAAGAGGTATAGATGGTCTGTCACCAGCTGTGGCTCCTGCTAAGTTGTGCTTCTCTTTAAGAGCCTGAGATCCTTTATCACTGGATGTGGTTTATTAGGGAGCCTCAAAGGGTCTCTGAATGCACAGATTCTATATGATAATTTTTAAATACATTTGGAGATGAGAATTTCCCTGCAAAGTAAGTCCATCACCTTCAGTAGGTTCCTGAAGAGTAAACAGATGTCCAGCACTGCTCCTCAGGTATTCCCCTGGTCATCCCATCAGGTGACCTTAGATGACCGCTATCACCTTTTTCCCAAAACAGAATAGGAAATTATCTTATTCCAGCTTCCAAGATGATCCCACACCTCAGAATGTTGTCATTTAATTATTATAACTCTTAATCTACTTCTGTCATAGTTTCTGCTTTCTTTCCCTTATCACTTCAAATTTGATGTGGATGGATTTTCTTCTAACTTATAGTTCTACTTATTTCTCTTCAGACTCTTACTTACACCCCTTCTGGTGGATACCCTGCTCCCAACCAGGTGCTTTAGTATAAACTTGTGTGCTCTGCCCTGATTGGAGGGAGATGAGGGATGTATTTCCATTGTTCAGTAAATTTCTCTGCAATGCCTACTATGACCTAAGTATTGTGTTTACCCTGATGACAGTTCTGACATGTTCTTTATCAAAGAACTTTGACTCTGCTATTCTGTCCTCCTTTTTAGCTTCTTTCTGTGTGTATCTCTAATGTCCCAGAGGTGTGCTCTGGCTGTACTTGCACGGATTGAGGAGATTATTTAATTTACAGACATGATGTGGGTACTGCTACAGTATAAGGGATGCGAAGATAACCAAGAGATGGCCTCTGCCCTCACAGGGCTTCTTCTTGGCAAGCAAGGCAAGTAGCATCATGGCATTGTGCCCTTTTTTAATTCTCATTTTTAGTTCATTTCTTTCTGCCTCTTCAGTAGGTAGTCAAACTTCTTTTCCTAGTTCCTCAAATTCCTAATCTCCTCCTTCACTTCCCTTCAAAGTTTGCTTTCACTTATTTATCCATCTGCTAAGAAAATTAACGCCCTTCTACATAGGTCTGCTCAATTTTCCTCCTTTCCAACTCAGTGTAATTCCCTGGCACCCCATCCAGTGACTACTTCCTGTCTCTTAGAGGAAGAACTATCCCTCACACTCATAAAATGTTATTTTATTGGCATCTACTACTGGCAAAGCGGTTTTTACTTACATTTCTATTCCCACATCTTCCAGTTTTCTCTAGCCCATGAAAATCTCTTCTTTTAGGAATGTGTCACTTTTTTTTTTTTTTTCCTGGCATAACCATCTTTGTGTCCCATGAACAAATAAGATGACTGTCTGCTGGTATTTTAACCTTGCTAGATGTGTTAAAAAGTAACTTAAGTTTAACTTGGGAGCCAGAAACTAAAATGTTTAGAAAAGGTCACTCTGTCTTTTAGTTCCACACTCACTACATGGCTACATATTTGCAGTCCTGGAGTTGGGATAATATTTCTGTTTGTACTTATGGGTGTGGTCTGTATGAACTCCACTTAACAACTTTAGTACTCAGAAACTAAAGCCAATCTATTGAATATTATGTATATAATATTTTATGTATTTTATTACTTTTTGAATTGAATCAATAGAAAGACATTATTGAATGATGTTGGGAATTTTTGTCTTGTTGTCTAGGAAATAATGTCCTTTACATGGAATGTATAGTCTTTTAGGCTGTGGTGATCTTCTGTCTCATTAAAACATAATGAAATAAAGCTGCTCTCTCATAATGGGGCTTCTGCCCTAAATGGATTCTGTCCTAAATGGATTCTTGGAATAATCAATAAAAGATTATTAAGAAAGAAAAGGGAATGTATTTTCCTCTAAGTCCTGCAGTATTATAATAATAAATGGAATGAGACTTCCTTACTTTTAAAAATGATCCTCTCAGAAATTTTAAGATTATTCTTAAATACCCTTTAAAAAAACCTTGAAAACTGTTCAGGTATATGTTAGATTATTTAAACTATTGAATTTTGACTATATACATCAACATATATGTTTAGTTTATAATATGGTCTCAATTTGTAAAAAATTTTGGTAATGGAAAATTTCAAACATATAAAAAAACAAAATAATATAATCATCCTCCTTTTCCTCATCACTTGAACTCATAAGTAACAGTATTCTTTTTATACCCCCAATAATTACCCTCTCCCCAACCATCAGATCATTTAACATATAATAAATTGGTATGTGTCTCTCAAAGGTATTGAAAATAAAAACACTAAATACCATTTCACCTATCTAAAAAATGAGCAATAGTTCAGTGTCATCAAAGATCTATAAATTTCCAAATATCTTAATCTCATAATTTTTTTAAGTTTCCTGAAATATGGATTTTTGATATATCTATTAAGACCTTTTAACCCATAAGTTCTTCTCTCTGTGTCTCCCCTTCGCCTCTGTACATTTTTGTAATTTGTTGCTATTGTTCTTGAACAAATGGATGTTTTCACCTGGAGAGTTTCTCAAGGTCTGGATTTTGCTCATTTCATTCTTGTGATGTCATCTTACATGTGTCCTTCCCTTGCCTGTATTTTTTATAAATTGGAAGTTGGACATAGAAACTTGATCAAATCCAGGTGGTTTTTGTTGTTGTTGTTTTTGCAAAGAATACTTCAAAATTGGTGAGATCCTCTCCTGTGAGAGACACATATCTAGCTGCCTCTCTTTTGTGTTCTCAGTTATCATTGCTTAGATTAATTCGTTAAGAGTTGTGTCTTAGCTTGGGCTGCTATAACAAAGTACCACAGGTTGGGTGACTTAAAAATTAGAAATTCATTTCTCACAGTTCTGAAGGCTGACAAGTCCAAGATCAACATGCTTGCAAGGTAGATTTCATTCTGAGGCTTCTTCTCTTGACTGTAAGTGGCTGCCACCTTGCTGTATGCTCATATGATCTTTCCTAAGTCCAAAATGTGATTTTTATTTAATTCTTTAAATTTTTTAATTGACGAATAATTGCTTTACAGAATTTTGTGGTTTTCTATCATACATCAACAAGAATCAGCCATAGGTATGCCCATATCCCCTTCCTCCCAACCTACCTCCCATCTCCCTCCCCATCCCACCCTTTAGCCTGTCACAGAGACCCTGTTTGAGTTCCCTGAGTCATTCAGCAAATTCCCATTGGTTATCTATTTTACATATGGTATTGTAAATTTCTATGTTACTCTCTCCATACATTGCTTCTCCCTCCTCCCTTCCCCCATGTCCATAGGTCTGTTCTCTCTATCTGATTCTTCATTGCTGGTGTTTCTTCTTTTAAGAACAGTAATCCTATGGGATCAGAGTCCCACCCTTAACCTCATTTAACTCAAATTACTTCTTTAGAGGCAACAACCCCAAATACAGCCATACTCCAGGGTTAGATATTCAACATATGAATGCTGCTGTTGTTGCTAAGTTGCTTCAGTCATGTAGGACCCTGTGCGACCCCAGAGACAACAACCCACCAGGCTCCTCTGTCCCTGGGATTCTCCAGGCAAGAATACTGGAGTGGGTTGCTAGTTCCTTCTCCAAGGAATGCATGCATGCTAAGTCGCTTCAGTCGTGTCTGACCCTGTGCGACCCTATGGACAGCAGCCCACCAGGCTCCTCTGTCCACTGGATTCTCTAGGCAAGAGTACTGGAGTGGGTTGCCATGTCCTTCTCCTGACATATGAATGCTGCTGCTGCTGCTGCTGCTGCTGCTGTTGCTGGCTAAGTCGCTTCAATTGTGTCTGACTCTGTGCGACCCCATAGATGGCAGCCCACCAGGCTCCCCCTTCCCTGGGATTCTCCAGGCAAGAACACTGGAGTGGGTTGCCATTTCCTTCTCCAATGCATGAAAGTGAAAAGTGAAAGTGAAGTCGCTCAGTCGTGTCTGACTCTTAGCGACCCCATGGACTGTAGCCCACCAGGCTCCTCCATCCATGGGATTTTCCAGGCAAGAGTACTGGAGTGGGGTGCCATTGCCTTCTCTGACATATGAATGGGGTGTATGTAAATATTCAGTCCATAATAGGTTGCAAAATGGTGATATTCTATTACCCCTTCTTCATTATTAGGTGAATAGTTCTATGAAAGGAAACATACTCTTCTCTACTGTTAATAAGGTCACATACTAGTAGCATTCTTTTTAAAAATTATTTATTTTTAATTAGAGGATAATTGCTTTCCAGTGTTGTGTTGGTTTCTGCTGTACAACAACGTGAATCAGCTATAAGTGTGCGTATATCCCCGCCCTCTTGAGTCTCCTTCCCGCCCTTCTCAGTCATTACAGAGCACCGAGCTGAGGTCCCTGCGCTATACAGCAGATTCCCACTAGCTACTATTTTACACATGATAGTGTATATATACCAATCCTCCTCTCTCAATTCGTCCCCCTCTCCTTCCCCTGTTGTGTCCACAAATCTGTTCTCTATGTGTGTGTCTCTATTCATGCCCTGCTAGCATTCTTAAAGAAAAGGCAAGATAGAAGATTGATGCTTCCCCTTCAGTGACTAGTTTCCTTTAAGTAGATTTGTTCACTAGTATCCTCTAACAGTGACCAATTAGATTTTTATGATTAATTGTTCTTTTTACTATAGTTTTGAACTCATGGATGCAAACTGTTATTCTCTAGGTAGCCTTGGATGAGTCATTTAACCACTCTGAGCCATGGTTTACCCAGCTCTGAAATGGGGCTGATGATGATACCTACCTCACAGAGTTATGAGATTTTAACAAAATAATGTCTGCAAAGCATATTGTAGTCATTAAAGACAAATGTATTGCTGGACACAAATAGAAGCCCCTAGATAGCAGCAGCAGTTGTGTTGTTATGATTAGGATTATAATGGGAAAATGTTACTTTAGAATATACTTCCAACTGTTCCTCTAGAACTTCTCCTCTAATATTTTGGGTATTTTTCAAATTAATATATGCTACCTTTCAACTGCCTATTTCAGGCTTGCTTCTTCATATATAATCAAAATAATACATGGTAGCAAGTTCCCTGTTATTCCAGAGGTGATTTGATGATTATGCATTATGTTTGGGAGGTCAGACATTGATTCCCAGGTCAAGAAAAGGAACCGTCAGAACTTCACAAATACCTTGAAATATGAACAGGAGAGAGTTGCAACTTGTAAGTGAGATGTGCAAAGCAAGTAAAATGTAGAAAGACCTTCAAATCTTTCTACATAGTTATTTGCATGTTTTAAAATTCTGACAATAAAAGGTTTTATGACCATTCTGGGTTTCTACCTTTTAGTTCCTGAACTTAAATATGATGCCTGTTTATATTCTTGGCTTGTACTTTGTAAGCCCTGAATTTTATTTAAAATAGCCACAAGCACAAAACATGCAAAACAAACAGAAAAGATCAACTCTTACTGTCGTTTTTATGGGACCCTGTGCTTGTCTTTCATTAAAGTGAAGATGCATTTAAGACAAATTTTTTGTTGTTGTTGTTGTTCTAATTTAAGGAGAGGGGATGAGAGAAACTTTGAGCCATGCAGTCTAATGAAAAGAACTGAATGTGACCAATTAGTTATGGATCAAGATTTTTCTCCCCCCACCCCCAAATCCTGCATTATTCTAATTTGCTTGATGGATATAAATATAACTATAGTTCATGAAATGTTCAGTTTTTAAAGAAGACACATCAAATACACTGAATTCATTCAGAACAGAATCCAAACTTGACTTTTAGTTTCTATTTAGAGATCTGTTAACTAAAACCTCCTCTTAAAAAGAAAAATGCACTTAAAGTATTGCCACTTTAGTTTGTTTGTATTTTTTTAAATTCTAAATATTCTACATTATCATGAAAGCATGGCTTCTGGCAATGAATCTTTCATGCCAGCATGTTCTATACATGCTATTGAATTGCAGAACAGTGACAGTATTCCATGCGTTTATCTGGCTCTAATTTTCCTATCAAGCAAAAATGTGGAATTAAGATATCTGTCAGTGCTTTTCTTTAGTGATCTAAGATCAGATTTCTCCAGAAAATGTCAAGTTCAAATACACTACAATAGGCAAGAAATTAATTCATAAGACTCTCAAATCAGCTGTCAGAGAAATTGTTTTATTCTAGGTGAGAAGCTCTAGGGACTTTTCATTTTTTTCTTGTTATTCTATTATGATGGATTATGAGAGAATTGGAGTTGATTCCTTTAAACACAGTGACCATCACTGAATCTGATGAAAGATGAGTTAACACTTTTACTCAATAAAGTTTGACACATATGTAACTTATGTTCCCATGGCATATTTTGAAATATTCTTACCTTGATTGTAGACAGTGATTTTTTTCAAAATATTTTAATCAATGAGCAAGTCAAATATGTGATTCCACTGACATTTTCTGTAAAAATAAATAACTTTTTAATAAAAGATTCTTTAAATTCTGTTACTTTATAATTTTCAAATTTCATGTATAGCATTTCATACAATCCCATAATCACTCTTTCCTCACCTACCCTTATATTGCCCCCCCAAAATATAAATAATTTGAAGGTATTATTGAAGATAATTCTGAAAGAGAGTGAATTTTCTTTGATTTTACAATTTTTCATCAAAATGAATGTTAAAAACAGCATAGCCATCTAATGACAGGCCTGAATTTACTTTGCTCAAGTTATCCAGAGTCTGTCTAAATTTACAGTTTTAATAAAATCTTATTTTTGATTGAAGTATATTGATTTATAATATTATGTTAGTTTCAGGTATACAGCAAAGTGATTCAGTTGCATACATTTTTTTCAGATTATTTTCCTTTATAAGTTTTTGCAAGATATTGAATATAATTCCCTGTGCTATATAGTAAATCCTTATTGCTTATCTATTTTATGTATAGTGGTTTGTGTATGTTAATCCCATACTCCTAATTTGTCCTTCCCACCCCTCCTCCCCTTTGGTAATGGTAAGTTTGCTTTAATAATATATTTTTTTAGTTATAAAAGTTACACATGCTTATTAGAAGAAATTGAAGCAATGTAAAAAGAATTAAAAATGAGATTCTGCTTCCATCATTCACCCCTCAGTGTTAACAACTGATGATACTACAGTACAACCTTTCAAAACCTTTTCAAATCCATTAAAAATATGCATATGTATAAATACTTCCTTTTACAAAAATGCAATGCACATGTGTCATACTTAGCAATTTGCCTTTTTTTTTTTTTTGCCTTTCATGAGATTACAGATAATTTTCTGTATGTATACTTTTCATACTTTTTAACTATCACATAATAGTTCATTGAGTACCTCAAAATTTATTTGGTTAAATTGTTAACAGGCATGAAGATTGTTTGCAATTCATTTTCACTATTTCAGTCATGTGTTTTACTTTAAAGATTTGAGTCAGGCTTTATGTGAGAAAGTACAATTCTAACAGAAATTTACATTTCATTTCATGGACAAGTGTTAAATTTAGCTTATAAGATACACAGAAAGAACTCTCTGGGTACTGTCCAGGGAAAAGGAAATAACTGGATGCTGAATGGGCTTGACTATGCTATCTTGCCTTTATAAAATGCCATGAATGCTTGTTTTACTTCTGCGTTTTTCTCCTATTAATTTCTGGAGCAGACAGTGGTGACAGGCTGACTGAACAACCGTTCCCAGTGCTTGTACCATTGCCGACCTCCCCTCTGCAGCCCAGGAAAGCTAAATATTCACTTCCTAGGCTCCCATGTAGCTAAGGATGTCTCTAGAAATGCAGCAGCCAATTTTTGGTGATGAGGCGGAGACCACAGGAAATAGAGATGTTGGCTCAGACATCATCATACCAATAGCCACCTAGTTCTGGACTTCTCAATATGTATGAAAAACAAAGTCCTTTTTGTTTAAGCCACTGTACATTAAGATTTCTGTTACCTGTGTGCAAATACTGTACTAACTGATCCGTCTCCAGGTTGCAGGTTTATGAAAATGAAAGTGGAAACTTCTTATGCTATATCGATAATTTTGGATTCTCCTGCAGGGTCTTGACTGGGAAATTCCATGAACAGAGGAGCCTGGCAGGCTACAATCCATAGGATCACAAAGAGTCGGACACAGCTGAGCGCATGGGCACACACACACACACACACACACATCTGCAGGGCCTGGTCAGAATTCCTCAGGTGATAGTATGAAATACCAGTTTTATGAGGCTGCCTTTGCTTGGGAAGATTTCATATAAATCACAAAACAGCTGGAAGGGCATAGTATCCAATTTTTGATATGTAGCCTAAAATGGAAAGCAGCATGGAAGATATTGGAGCTGGTTAAGAACACAGATAGTTATATACAATGACAAGAAAAAGCATACAGCTCTATAGGAGAGAGCTTTTCGACAATGGTTTTCAGTGCTTCCAAATAAGATAGAATTATATTGTCTTCCAGGGATGACCTGCAGTTTTTATCTTCACAGGAAGGTCTCTTCTGAGGTTTTACAGGGCTGTTCACAAAAACCTTCTGGGTCAGAGTGTTGCGATAACCATAAACCGATGATCAGAGTAGGTACTTGGTCAATTTCTTTGGAAAAATCCAATTATCAACAGAAGAAGAAACACTAAAAGAAAGAAGAATCGGGTCAAAATGAGTAGAAATGGAACATTAAGTTTTAGAGGTGTTCCATCAGTCAGCTAAGGGCCACCTGGGCAGCCCATGGGGTATGAGGGAAGTCACAGTTAATCAAACACTCTTTCTGCACCAGAAAATATCCTGCCAGTATGTATTCCTTGCTTTTCCAGGTCTACTAGAGAATAACCAGCTCCTTTAAACAACTGTGTTCTCAGAAGTGCACCTAAGGGGTGCTAAGGACCAGTGGCTCATCAACCCAAGACAGATCATAAAAGGAGAAGGGACAAGAGGGAAGGGTTCATCAGAGGGAGTTGGAGAGGCAGGAACTGGGTGTCTTTAACTTAAAAGCTGCTGAATGATGGACAGGAGTGTGAGGGACTTCCCACCCACTGTGAGTAGCTGACATTTAGGAGGAAAGTCTTATTCAATGTAATTGGCAGAACTACTCCTGGCAGGCTTCTCCAGCATTCTTACCATCCAAGATTCTCAGTCCTTCCCCCATGATGACCTGTGACGCTGCAGAACAAAGTCTTGTAATGCCAGGCAAGATCTGTGAGCTACCACTGGCATCCATTTGTATGATCAGGGCTTTGTCTTACAAATGCTTCATTTAGTCCTCATTTGGCTTTCTAAGCACTGTTGGCCTTAACTAGCCCATGATTGATTTTAGTCTTTCTATAGTCTGCTCCAGCCAAGTGAGACACCCTTCATAGCCCTGGGAGAGTTGGGACAGATGAATGTACATTTTAGAGAAAGGCAAATCCAAGTTCAAACCATGACTACTTCACGTACCAATAACCCATGTAATCTTGGCATGCTGTTTGACCCAGTTTCCTCAAGTGTAAAATGAGGGATTATGTTTCTTTCCACTTCAGAGGGGGTTGTTGAGAGGATTAAATGAGTTCATATAAATAATGTATTTACTGAAGGGACTGGCCCAGAGCATCAAGTGTGGTTGATTTTTTATTACTATCATCATCATTTTCATGGCCATCATCGTCACCATCACAATGTTTATTACTCTGGATACACATTTCCAAGCCCTCCATCCTCTCAGCTTCTCTTGCGCCTTCACTGGGTGTTCACTCACTTGACAGCATTTATGAGCCACCTACCATGTTTTGGCACAACAAGAGTACAGAGAGAGTTGAGCAGTAGTCCTGCTGACATAGCGTTTGCAGGTTATCTGGGGACGTAAGCCAGTTACTCGTCTTCTAGCACCTAGACTTGCTCTCTCTCCATCCACACGCTCAGTCCAACCAGTGTGGCCTTTCTGAAATTCCTATTGATCATACTCCTCCCTGGCCAATAACCCAGGCCCCTCCTAAAACCCCAGTTTCTCCTGGGTTTCTGTAAGGGCCAGATAGTAAATAGGTTTGCCTTTCAGACCATAGGGTCTCTTATACTCAGTTCTCTCGTTGAAACCTGAAAGCAACCAAAGACCGAATGTGTGAATGAATATATGTGGCTTGACATGGCCCAGGGGCCATAGTTTTGAGATCCTTACTACATCAGACCTGGCACAACCCTGCCACCTCCTGAATGGAGCCTCAGCTTTCTTCTCACCTTACAGTGTCTGTTCCCGTCCTGTCAGCCACACGGCTCAGATGTGCCTTACTTGTTCACTTGAGTGTCGTTGATTTGCTTCTCTCTCTACCTGAAACTGGAGAAGGCAATGGCACCCCACTCCAGTACTCTTGCCTGGAAAATCCCATGGACGAAGGAGCCTGGTAGGCTGCAGTCCATGGGGTCGCTAACAGTCGGACACGACTGAGCGACTTCACTTTCACTTTTTATTTTCATGCATTGGAGAAGGAAATGGCAACCCACTCCAGTGTTCTTGCCTGGAGAATCCCAGGGCCGGGGGAGCCTGGTGGGCTGCCGTCTATGGGGGCGCACAGAGTCGGACACGACTGAAGCGACTTAGCAGCAGCAGCAGCTACCTGAAACACTCATTTTCTCCCCCTTACCCAGCTACACCTGGCATGCTTGCCTGACATCTGCTTAGCTGTCCATTCCTCGAGATTCTACTCCTCATGTCCCTCCACTCCTCTGCAAACACACTCCATGTTTTCCTCTAGGGGCTCCAGTGACTGCCACCACCAAAGGCACTGTCACCATACCTGTTCATCCTCTTGTCCACATTCCCAAATAGATAGCAAGCTCCCTGGAGGTGGCAGTGTGCGTCCTTCCAAGTGGACAGAAACATTTCCTTGGAGAAGGCAATGGCAATCCACTCCAGTACTATTGCCTGGAAAATCCCATGGACAGAGGAGCCTGGTAGGCTACAGTCCATGGGGTCGCAGAGTCGGACACAACTTCACTTTCAATTTCACTTTCTCTTTCACTTCCCCTGGAGGTGGCAGTGTGTGTCCTGCTAAGTTGCTTCAGTCATGTCCAACTCTTTGCGACTCTATGGACTGTAGCCTGCCAGGCTCACTGTCCATGGGATTCTCCAGGCAAGAATACTGGAGTGGGTTGACATTTCCTTCTCCAGGGGATCTTCCTGACCCAGGGAATCAAACCTGCATCTCCTGTGTCTCCTGCACTGCAGGCAGATTCTTTACCACTGAGCCACCAGGGAAGTCCAGAGGTGGCGGAGGGGAATATATTTATATATTTTAGTCAACAAGTGTTTAGGGAGCACCCACTTCATGCCAAGAGCTAAGATTCATCAGTAAAGACAAGGGTATTACCTTTCCTCAGAGAAGCGGCCAGGCAAAACCTAAACAGGTGAATGCATAATGCCAAACACAGATTTTTAAATGTCTGCTCAGGTAAATAGCAACAGAAGTGAATAATGACCGTGAGAGTGGGGGTAGGCTGGGGCCAGGTGCCCTTCTCTAGACAGCGTAGTCCAAGAAGACTTTCTGTTTGCAGAAGATCTCCACTTATTTGGAAAGGGCTGCAGAGATGAGAGTGTGTCTAGCTATAAGCTGAGGGGCATGAGCTAAGGTGTGCTGAGTGGTACCTGTCCTTTCATTAATAACAGTCCCAGGGCCATTGCAGTGCTTGGAGAACAATTGGTACTTGGTCAGTGTTTGGTAACTATCTCAGTTGCATTTCCCAAAAGCAGATCCTGAGACTTGCTTTTGAGAAATGGAGGAATGTAGGCTCAACAAGGTGACCTGAGAGATCATGCCAGGAACACAATGATGAGTGAGGAAATAAGAGAGGAAAAGGAAGACTCCAACCACAGGTGTCGTTCATGAGCAGATTTGCTGTAGGCTGCTGCTACTAAGTCGCTTCAGTCGTGTCCGACTCTGTGCGACCCCATAGATGGCAGCCCACCAGGCTCCGCCGTCCTTGGGATTCTCCAGGCAAGAACACTGGAGTGGGTTGCCATTTCCTTCTCCAATGCATGGAAGTGAAAAGTGAAAAGGAAGTCGCTCAGTTGTGTCCAACTCTTTGAGACCCCGTGGACTGCAGCCTACCAGGCTCCTCCATCCATGGGATTTTCCAGGCAAGAGTACTGGAGTGGGGTGCCATTGCCTTTTCCGTTGCTGTAGGCAATAGGGCTCAATCCCATTGGAAGAAACTGTATTAAACACACCTCAAAATTTCCCCACAGACAGAAAAGGACACTTGGGGGATTTGTCCACCAATTTCCATCCCACATTGTTTGGAAACTGACATGGAATTGATCCCCGGAACCTTGCACCATGCCCCAGTCACAAGCTCTGGCCCTGCTACCTGAGATAGCCCTCAACAGAGAGAATTGAATGTTTAGGGAGGAACCTTTGATGCATATGAGGACTGTCCCGCTGACGCTGCAGGTGGCCTGTAGAGAGTGCAGAAGGGATCCTAAGCAGAGCATCAACAGCTTTTCCTACAATAACTAAATCAGTAAGTAAATAATAAGTGATTGAATGTATACAACAAATGAATGAATGAATGAATGAATAATTGAAGTGAAATCAGTCAAATAAACCCAAGGAGAGTGATATGAAATAAGAGGAAATATGAGATATGGAATAAGAGGAAATGTGAAATAAGAGAAGTGAACCATTGAAATCAGCCCTGAGTTCTTGCTCCAGGGGAGAGTCAAGAAAAGTCCTTTGGTTGCTGTGGTGTGCTCAAGTGTAGCTGACTCTACGGTTCTCTTCCCAGTCAAGTTTCAGAGATGTTATTTTGGTGGCTTAGAATTGGCCATGGTGGAAGTATTTACACCATAGGAATTGGCAAATGCTGTATAAGTCAAAGCTGTATCTGTGGAGCTCTTATTGCCAGCACACACAGCTTCGTGGTAAGAGAAATGCCACTACTTGGTCCCAATCACCTAATCTCTTTCTAGCCAGGCTCCTTACTCTCACTTATTTCTTCCAAGGGATCTTTCTTGCCAGAGACTGTGCATGAGACCTTGGAAGATGTCCCCTCCCTGACTTCACTGAAGACCACAGTCCCCATGAGAGTCATTAATCAGCTTGATTTCCTGTCCTCCTCCAACCTATTGCTTTCCACTATGCCTTGCAAATTAACCAGAAGGATTAATAGCAGCTTTCACTGATATTCCTCGTGTGGTGCAGTTAATTCAAAGGAGGGAGCCGCTTGCAGTCTTTCCAGGGGAAAACTTGTGGTGGTGTTAACTGTGTAAAGGTATTCCTGCTATGAGGAATTTTGGTTTGTGGATGTTTATTAAGCCAGAAAGTGCAAGGCAATGCTTCTGTTCTCTTTCACCTGGATGTATTCCTAATTAACTGCATGCAAGGGAAATCTCTGCTGGCTAATTTCATCCATTAGAGAGTAATTTTTGTTGTTAGGAACAGAGCCATAGATCATCCAAGACAGTAGTGAAATGAGAGTTCATCGTAGGAGATTTGTTTTACTCTCCTGAACTAGAGGGAAGTGAGTGATTGGGCTGGTGGTTATGATATTGATTATCTGAGGTTGTGCTGGAGGCTGAGGTGTCTGCTCTATTTGAGGAGAATTGGAAAGCTGGCAACACAGAACTATTTTTTTATTTTTTAATTTTCATTGAAATATAGTTGTTTTATATTTATAATATATTTATAATATTGTGTTATAATATTGTGTTAGTTTCAGGTATATAGCAAAATGATTCAGTTACATATGTGTTGACAATATATATATAAAACATATAAGTTTTTAGATTCTTGTCCATTATAGGTTATTACAGCATATTGAATAAAGTTCCCTGTGCTATACACTAGGTCCTTGTTGGTTATCTATTTTATATATAGTAATGTGAACATTTTAATCCCAAATTCCTGATTTATCTATTCCCCTCTTCCTCTTTGGTAACCGTAAGTTTGTTTTCTATGTCTGTGAGTCTATTTCTGTTTTGTAAATAAGTTCATTTGTATCATTTTTTAAGATGCCACATATAAACAATACCATGCAGTATTTCTTTCTGACTCAGTCTTTCTCTTTCTGACTCACTTCACTTAGTATAAAAATCTCTAGGTCCATCCATGTTGCTGCAAATGGCATTATTTCATTCTTTTTTATGGCTGGGTAATATACACATTGGAGAAGGCAATGGCAAGCCACTCCAGTACTCTTGCCTGGAAAGTCCCATGGATGGAGGAGCCTGGTGGGCTGCAGTCCATGGGGTCACTACGAGTCAGTCGTGACTGAGCGATTTCACTTTCACTTTTCACTTTCACACAATGGAGAAGGAAATGTCAACCCACTCCAGTGTTCTTGCCTGGAGAATCCCAGGGATGGCAGAGCCTGGTGGGCTGCTGTCTATGGGGTCGCACAGAGTTGGACACAACTGAGGTGACTTAGCAGCAGCAGCAATATACACATATATACAATGGAATATTACTCATTTATAATTAATATCTTCTTTATCTATCCTTCTGTTGGTGGACATTTAGGTTGCTTCCATATTTTGGTTATTGTAAATAGTGCTTTGATGAATATTGGGTTACATGTATCTTTTCCAGTTATGGTTTTCTCTAGATATCTGCCTAGGAGTACACCCACTGGATCATATGCTAACTCTGTTTTTAATTTTTTAAGGAACCTCCTCATTGTTCTTTATAGTGGTTGCACCAGTTTACATTCCCACCAACAGTGTAGAATGGTTCCCCTTTCTCCACCTCCCCAGAATTTGTTATTTGTAGACTTTCTGATGATGGCCATTCTGAGTGAACTTTTATAATTTCACTTGATTGGGGTAAATGAACTTTTGCCCCTGGACTGTGCCCTTGATGTCTAGGAAGGTGAGTAAGTACATTGCATTACCAAAAAGAAGGCACAGGTTTGGTTGAGGATGAACACAGGGCCCAGAGATTATAGAAATGCATACATGTACACATGCACACACAGAAACACAGTGTCATTAATCTGTCATCAGGTTGCATATAGCCTAGAGAGCTGGCCTCAGATGGAGTTTTTCTCTCAGACTCTTTGCCCCCCCAAGCCTTCCAGGGCCCATCTTCAATTCTCCCTCCATCCTGGCTGCATAACACAAAGTTTTCCATCTCCCAAGAGAGGATATCATCTGTCTTAGGAATCAGCATTAGTCTCTCAGAGTCTAACATCTACAAGACATAGGGACCATCCTCTCGCTAATATCCATGGCCTCTCTAAGCAACACTTGTCGAGCTGAGAAAGTCTATGTTCCTTTACAACATCTTCCACAATTCTTCTTCTAAAATCCTCCACCCCCACCAAGGGTGAAAAGAGGAAAGAAGGGAGGGAGATAAGAGAAAAGGAAGGGAGGGAAAAAAGGAAAGAAAGAAGGAAAGGAGAGAGAGTGTATTACCCATCCTCCTTAGCAGTAGGTTTGCAGTATGTGTTTGTGAGTCCCTAATGAGCAACATCGGAGAAGGCAATGGCAAGCCACTCCAGTACTCTTGCCTAGAAAATCCCATGGATGGAGGAGCTTGGTGGGCTACAGTCCTTGGGGTCGCTACAAGTCGGTCATGACTGAATGACTTCACTTTGACTTTTCACTTTCACACAATGGAGAAGGAAATGGCAACCCACTCCAGTGTTCTTGCCTGGAGAATCCCAGGGATGGGGGAGCCTGGTGGGCTGCTGTCTATGGTGTCGCACAGAGTCGGACACGACTGAAACGACTTAGCAGCAGCAGCAGCAGCAGCAATGAGCAACATGGAAAACCTCAGGCCACTGCAGCACCATGATGCATCTCTGGTCAAAGAAGTATGGACCATTTGACAATCCTCTATCCATGTGGTCAAAAACTGTTCTTCCTGTTATTCTAGAGCTAATTAGAAGACTGCTTACTGAAGGAATTTACAGACCAGGATTCTAGTTCCAGCTCTGCTCTTGCTGAGTTTAAGGCAAATGGATTTTCTTCTGTAGTTCTCAATTTCTTCAACAGTGTGGTGATAGCGGAGGGTAGGGGAAGGAGAAGGAAGAGGAGGGACACACTCTAATGGTTTATTGAGAGCTCTGAGCCTGATGCTTTGCATGTATTCTCTCAGTTGACATACCCAAATCCACATGAGGTAGATTACTGTCAACCTCAATTCACCATCCACCTGCCACATTGACCTTCCACTGGGTCCCTGAACTTGTCAAGCCTTTCCTTCCTTAGCGCTTTCACAAAAGCTGTGCCCTCAGTCCCTGGGGCTTCTCTCCACACCACCCTCCATCACCTGTGGCTTTCTCACTTTCATCTTCAAAGTCTTAGCATAAATGTGACATCCTCAGATATAACACCCTGGTCTGGAAGATGTCCCCCAGAACACAATTTGTAATTATGTTATTTGTATGTTCTTTTAATTCTGTCCCAACCCTCTTCCAGCATTAAACTTCAGAGGCGGCAGGGACCTACTTTTTCTTTGTCTTTTCTCTAACTTTTTACCTTTCTGTTTCCCATCATCTGGCACCTGGTAAATACACCATTAAACAGCTGCTGAATGAGCCAGTGAATTAGTCCTGATTTAGTGGCTATAAGAATGAGGTTGGGAGAAGTTAAATATCTTGCTTGGTGTCAGGCAGCTAGAAATTGGACTCAGGCTCAGGTCTGCCTAACTCTGGAACTGCTCCTGTCTACCACCTAGCGTGGAGTTGTTGGGTGGACTTCCAAGATTTCCAAAGTTCCATCTGACTCTACATTTCTCTGCAACACTAAGAGAATTTCAGATCCCTAAAGGACTTCCATTTCCCTCTCCTCACTCTGTCCTGATGTATCCTAATTATAGGACCAGGTTCCTGGCTGATATACTGTGAAAGAGTTAATTTCATTCTCCCAGATATTTCACTTTCAAAACTATCCCTATAATATTATTCACTCAGCAGGACCTGACTCTTCCGGTGTTGTACAGACATTATCTGTTTAATCCTCACCAAACCCACGTGAGTTTCGTATCAGTCACACAGTATGATTTCTCTTTAATCAGTGAGGACTGTGGGGAATGCAAGGTAACCCGAAAGCCCATAGGTATCATATTTAACTCAAGTTCAATGTCTTACATTTTCAGAGCTCGATAGACGTTAAAAGAAAAAGTAGTGGTGTGTGTGGTTTCAGTACTCTGATGCCTTCCTCTACATATCAAATATTTTGAGCTAAATATGTAATTTTAATACATAATTATCTTTCCATCTTAAGTTCATTGCATGGTAGTATTAATAATATTTTACTGTATGTAAGGTGCTTTAATATAAGATGAAAAGCCAAAAGTAGTTTCTTTACAGCCATTAAACCCTGAATTTAAAGGATTTATCTTTGGGTCTTTTACCTCTAAATCACTCCAGTTTAATGTTACAGGGGATTTTAAAGAATACTACTGTTTGAAATCCTTATGCTATCCTGCCACACTTTTAATATAGGATTATTAAGCTTCACACACAAACTGTTGCTGTCAAAAGGAAATATGATCACATATGCTAAGTGCTGGACACGATAGCTAGCCCATTGTAGGTGCTTAATAAAGCCAACAACAGATAATTCCTCCTAACCTTTTCATGTACAAATGTTGATTGCACACTTAGGACTCTTGCCTGAGAGAAGTACACATGTGTAAATACCACACAAATCTGCATGGATTCAGAGAAGACTGCACATAAATACATGCTCCATCTCATTTCCTTCTCTCAGTGATTTGGGAGGACACCGAGGTTATTTCTGTTGTACAGACGAGGAAAGGGCAATCTCCACATCCTACCACAGGGCTCTGGACCTTGCTACTCCATTTTTCCTTTTGGAAGAAATTGAACTGAAGACGCTGTCATGACCTGGCACACAGGACTGTGCCATCCAGTGTTGTACGATGAAACCTAGATTTAAGCATTGAACAATTAAAACCATGCCCTCCTCATTCCTACCAACACTAAGAGCTGACAGAAGAGAACATCTGGTCATGAGCAAATCCATATCACAGGGACACAGATCTGAGTCCTGTCAGCCTTGGTGCTCTGAGTGGATCATTCTCAGATTTCACGATGGGTTGGAGTACCTTCTAAATGTCTCTGCAAGTCCCATCAGTGATATAAACTAGGAAAGAAAGCTAACAAAGGAAAAAGATAAGGTTTTCTGGAGTGCTTGTATGTTGGTTCATTGGGGCTGATGGTCATATAGATTTAGCTAGGGAGGAAGTCTAAACTTCCTATTTTATGTCCTACAAGATCTTACCAAAATCTCATACACATTTATTTAGAGTGATATCTCTTGTTCACATTTATTAAGTGCTTTTTCTGTACCAGGATCTGTTCTAAGTGCTTTACACACATTAACACAGATAAACACATTTTGCTTTTACTACGTCTATAGTATCATTCGGTCAAGTTGTTTCTATTTTAAATTACTGAATTTAAAAACCAATAACTTGGTGGATTCTGGATCAAGATAGCAGAGTAGGAAAATCCTGAGCCCATCTCCTTCCACAGGCACACAAAATCTAGGACTATCTACAGAACAACTATCACTGAGGATGACCTGAAGAATAGTAGAACAGGTTTTCTAAAACTAAGAATCTATAAGGAAAAGGCCTCATCAAGTTGGGGCAAAAGAACAGAAGCCTGAGCTAGTCAGAACCTACCCACAGAGGGAGGAATATCACAGCTATGGCAGTTTCCTCTGTGGAGCAAGGGCTTTGAGCCCCACGTTGAGCTCCCTAACTTGGGGGTCCTGCTCCAGGAAGACGAGCCTCTGTAACATCTGACTTTGGAAGCCAGAGGGGCTTATGGCCAGGAAAGCTGGAGGGCTGTTAGAAACTGAGACTCTGTTCTTGGAGAGTACACACACACACGCTCATTGCTCAAAGTCTCAGCACAGGGACAACAGCTTAAAGAGCACCTGTGTCACAGGAGAAAGAGATTCACTGACTAAACTTAGGACATGTGCTGGAGGGTAGAGATCTGGTGGAACTTCCTCCAGGGACAGAAACACTGGCAGGTGCCATTAAAAAAAAAACAAAACTCTCCTTCTCCCTAGTGGGCCCAACCCTGGTGTGTACCACTTCTGTCACTCTCCATCAACTGAACTAATACTATGTGTACCAGCCTGGTATATCCCTGAGGATATATCCTTGCCCATCCCATCTGCCCCAGCTGGCTCCTCCAAAGCAGCTGCTGTCACGTTCCACCAACAGGCATTCCCATCTGACACTGGCACCCCTCCAAGGTGGCTCCTGCTCCAGGGGTCCAGTCCTACATACCAGCAAACCCACAATAGCCTCACTTGGGCCTTGAAGCTACTTCAGAGTTAAAGATACACACAGAAAGTGAAGGAATGGGAGAAGATATTCTATGCAAGTGGAAACAGAAAGAATGCTGGAGTATCAATACTTATATCAGATGAAATAGACTTTAAAACAGACTGTAAAAGGGGACAAAGAAAGGCATTATATCATAAGAAAGATCAAAGGTAAAGCAAATATTAACAGACAAAAAACGAGAAATTGACAGCAATACAATAATTGTAGGGGACTTTAACACCCTATTTATGCCAATGGAGAGATCATCCAGACAGAAAATCAATAAGAAAACATTGGTTTTACATGACACATTATAGCATATTGATTTAATATATAAATACAGATTATTCCATCCCAAAAGAACAGGATACACAGTTTTCTCATATACACTTAAGAATATTCTTCAGAATAGATCACATTTTAGACTACAAAACCCTTACACAGTAATTCCTTAAGGCAATGGCACCCCACTCCAGTACTCTTGCCTGGAAAATCCCATGGATGGAGGAGCCTGGTAGGCTACAGTCCATGGGGTTGCTAAGAGTCGGACACGACTGAGCGACTTCACTTTCACTTTTCACTTTCATGCATTGGAGAAGGAAATGGCAACCCACTCCAGTGTTCTTGCCTGGAGAATCCCAAGGACGGGGGAGCCTGGTGGGCTTCCGACTATGGGGTTGCACAGGGTCGGACACAACTGAAGCGACTTAGCAACAGCATGCAAAGTGAGCTGGTGTTGCTAATGAGAACCCAAGCTACTATAAGAAGGTGAATTCCAAAGTTAAAATAAAACAACTGGAGGTACTACAGAAATGAGCAGGACATCCTTTTGAATTTAGCCAAGCTAAGTGAGAAAGTTTGGTATTTGTTTTCTTCCCATCTTAGGGCAGTCTCACCCTCCCAGATATATCTTCTTTCTCTGGAAGACTTCTTTGAGTTCCTGCTTCTAATTTTCACTGCCTGATTATCATAGATGCATGTTTTATGCTAGGATAGACTGATATTAGTTGGTAATCAGTTGAACCTTCTAATAGTTGACTCTTGAAAGAGCAAGTAAAACAGAGATGAAACCACCAAGGATGCTTTGAGGTTGACATATATTGAGATGTTGTGCTCCAGAATAGCACATTTTAGGCCTGGAGAATCCCAGGGACGGGGGAGCCTGCTGGGCTGCCGTCTATGGGATCTCACAGAGTCGGACATGACTGAAGTGACTTAGCAGCAGCAGCAGCAGCCACTTCCTCCACCCATCAACCCTAAAATTCTTTGTGCATTTTTAAAAATCTGTATTATTCCAAAAGACAAAACATGTGTTTTGCAGAAAATACAGATAACCAAAAAGAAGGAAGCAAGGAAACATCTGAAATTCTTCCCACATGGAGATATCTATCATTAATCCCTCAGTGTGTAGCTTTCCAGAGACTTTGATGTAAGATTACATCTCTACCTTCTGTTGTGTGACAGTTCTTTACACAGATGCTGTTGTTCACTCACTAAGTTGTGTCTGACTCTTTGCGACCCCATGGACTGCAGCAGACCAGGCTTTCCTGTCCTTTACTATCTCCCAAAGTTTGCTCAAGTTCATGTCCGTTGAGTTGGTGATGCTAACCATCTTTACACAGATATTTGATCTCAAATGCAGATATTTTGTCCTTGTATTTAATTTTTCTGAGCAAAATTACTCCAGCTTTCCAGGCAATTTTTCACACCCCACAATTCCACTCTCCATCATCATCCTGGCCTTCATTCCAGCCTAAACCATATATGATGCCATACTTGGATGGTCATACTTGCCATCATAACCTCTCTCAATGTAGACACTAACCTCCTGTTGACATATTTCATGAGATCAACACCATTCTAATAGCTGCCTTCTCTATTCTTTCTTTGTTCTCTCCAGCTTTTTGCAATCTTTGCATTTGCAACATGCGGTGGTTATTCTGGAGGCCTGCGGCTGAGTGTGGACTGTGCCAACAAGACGGAAAGTGACCTCAGCATTGACGTGGCGTTTGCCTACCCATTCAGGTAGGGAATGGTGCCCTCTTACAGAGAGGCAGGGAACTTTGTTCCTTCTGTGGTTTCTTTTAAACCACAGAAATTTCTGGGTAAAAAGAAAGGATTCTCCCTGAGCCTGCAAAATGCCCAAATAAGTAAAATGCCCATCCAGCACCCTACCCTGGGAAAAGTTATTCTCTGGGAGTTGTAGCTTTAAACCAGAATGAACTCTTCTCCCCTACCCAAACTGCTACAAATGGCCCAATGTTGGAGTCTTATCAATATGGAAACCTCAATTACACAATTCCTTCCTCCCCATCCATATTTTCATGAGTTCTTTCAAATTCTCTCTAAAATTGTGTGGTCACCTTTCATTTCATATCAACTATGCAGTCCTGGCTGATAATATGTTTAATGGTATTAATGGGGAATAGTGTTTCCATCTGCTAGACATTGTGCTTAGCTTTTCACCTGTTTCATCTCATTAAGTCATCACGGTGACCTTGTAAGGGGAGTACAGGTGTCATCACCATTTCAAATGAGGAAACTGAGGCGCAGGTACATTTTCCCAGCTTCCCTTGGTCGGTAAGTGGCAAAGTCAGTATTTGAGCCTACCCAGGGTATGCCCAGAACTCACATCTCTATTCCGATACTTAAGTTGCTTGAGATAATTCTTTCAACCTCTTTATAAGTTCATGATGAAAGATAAGACCTGTCTATAAAATAACGGCTATATACCTATCAAGATTTGTCCCAAGTCAGACATCTTGTGGTTATGATCCAAAGTGGATTAACTGAAATAAAAATCTAAATGATTCGTTTCTGTAAAACTACCAAATGCTTGGTACCAAAAAACTGGTGTGATTTTTGAGAACAACTTTCAACATAATATTTTGGCTTCTTATTAATATACTCTCCTGTGTGCACTTCAAGTTAGCAAACATTTGTCAAACAGTCATTTTGTGCCAGATACAGTGCTGGCTCTGTAAATGCAGAGAAAGGTAGAAATTTGCTCCTAAAAACTTTTCTTAAACAGGTAAGTACAGTGTTTTCCAAAATCTTTCCCATGGAACCCTAGATATTTAATGTTTCTAAAAAGAAAGGAAGAGAGAAAGAAAGTAAGAGGAAAGGGATGAAGAATAGGAGGGAGGAGAGGAGAAAGAGCTGGAGAATCATTAAATGATTTGATAAAATAAGTTTAAGAAATACTTCTTAGCACTTTGCCCTTTTAATACACATTTTGAATCACCAAGAACACAATGTTTCTCCAAATGTATTTGACCACAGAAAGCCTTTCTCACTGAACATCTCAGAAGATTAATATATCATGGAACACATCGATCTAGTAAAGTTCTCCTAGTCCAAAACAAAAGTGTCTCAGTTCACAGGCAATGAATCACACAGACATGGCATTTATACCAATGTATTAAACGGTTTTTAAGAACTGTACAGTAATACAAGTTACAAACACCTCTGCTCAAGTAGATGCTCTCTTAATAAACTAATAAGAGAGTCCAAAGCAGAGAAATACTAACCGTAGAATGCCTGGTAATTTAGTAATAAGAGTTTCCTATGCCAGTGGTCGGAGAAGGCAATGGCACCCCACTCCAGTATTCTTGCCTGGAAAATCCCACGGATGGAGGAGCCTGGTAGGCTGCAGTCCATGGGGTCACTAAGAGTAGGATACGACTGAGCGACTTCACGTTCACTTTTCACTTTCCTGCATTGGAGAAGGAAATGGCAACCCATTCCAGTGTTCTTGCCTGGAGAATCCCAGGGACGGGGGAGCCTGGTGGGCCGCTGTCTATGGGGTCGCACAGAGTCGGACATGACTGAAGCGACTTAGCAGCAGCATGCCAGTGGTAGTTGGGGTAGGAATGTCTGACATGTCTGAAGGTTCTGGAGGAACTCCTTGGCTTTTGTGTCGAATAACTGAGGCAATGTGTGCAAACTGCTCAACAAAGGGGATCTAGGAGAAGAGAGAATTGCCATGATCATGACTGAATAGGGGGAAGGGGTTAAAGAAAGACAAAGAGAAAATAATAGGGGAAACCATTTTAAAGTGAAGACGATAAATTTGGGTTTGATCATGCCAGGTTTGAGTTATTTTCTATCAAGAAGTTTCATGCTTAAATCCCATATAAGGAGTGGGAGGGAAGCCTGCAAATGGGGCTCCAAGAGTCATAATCATGGAGTGAAAAATATGTCCTGAACAAAGAGAGGTCATCATGAGAAATAGAAGTGTAAGCGCACAGGGCTAAGCAATGGATGATGTTCACATATAGAAGAAATGACGAAGGAGAGGAATAACTGAGGGAGAACAAGAAGAGCCAAAAGAAAAAGAGATAGGACTACTAGGCACGTGTAGGCTTCGTGGAAAATAGGGATATGTCATGCATGAGTGATACCACTCAGCACTTCAGAGAAGTGAAGAAGTGAAAATTAAAAGGCCAGTGGATGGAACAAATGGTAGTCATTAAGGAATTTCATGAGATATTTCAATAGGAAAGAAAGCATGCCAGACTGTTGGAGAATGGAAAATAGAATTTGGTATTTTTTCCTCAAATAAGTAAAATGCAAAATGCTAAGGATCAAACCATTTTTACTTAAGCCCTGGTGGCTTAGACAGTTAAAGCGTCTGCCTGCAATGCAGGAGACCTGGGTTTGATCCCTGGGTCAGGAAGATCTCCTGGAGAAGGAAATGGCAACCCACTGTAGTACTCTTGCCTGGAAAATTCCATGGACAGAGGAGCCTTGTAGTCTACAGTCCATGGGGTCGCAAAAAGTCGGACACAACTGAGCGACTTCACTTCTGTATGAGATGATGTTTGTGAAGAAAGAGAGCAAGGTTATTAATGACCTTTTTGTAGAGAAGGCATTCACCTCTGCTTCTGGAAAGTAATCATCTCATTCGATGGCATGGTGATAAACTTGCCACCTTGGCTAGACAGCAATAAAGTTCTCCATAATAAAGGTATAAAAATCTTCCATCATTTGAGAACAACTGAATATAGAGACTAAGAGCAGATTCATCATAAAAATAAATTAAGTTGTTATGTCACTTTTATGTCTGGAGACACCCATCAGAATAAAAAAAAATTAAGTTTTCCACCAATTTCAAGCATTCTTATAGATATGGGATTGGTAATCCTTGCTTTAGATAATTAACAAAATTGTCCTTGATTAATTTATCCGTAGGCACCAGAGATATAGAGAAAAATATGTGCATGAAAATATTTATTGTTGAATTATTCTAAGTACTTCAAAATTAGAAATAACTTATGTGTCCCCAAATAAGGAATCAGTTAAATAAAATGTGATAGGCAAGCAATAAAAGTCATTTTTTCAAATAACATGTAAGGACATGAAATGCTCCCAGCATTTTATTAGGAGAAAAGCAGAATACGAAACTATATATATATTATTATACGAAACTATATATATATAAAATATATGTTTCAGTTCAGTTCAGTCACTCAGTCGTGTCCGACTCTTTGCAACCCCATGAATCACAGCACACCAGGCCTCCCTGTCCATCACCAACTCCCGGAGTTTACCCAGACTCACTTCCAACAAGTCAGTGATGCCATCCAGCCATCTCGTCCTCTGTCGTCCCCTTCTCCTCCTGCCCCCAATCCCTCCCAGCATCAGAGTCTTTTCCAATGAGTCAACTCTTCGCATGAGGTGGCCAAAGTACTGGAGTTTCAGTTTTCATTCCTTCCAAAGAAATCCCAGGGCTGATCTCCTTCAGAATGGACTGGTTGGATCTCCTTGCAGTCCAAGGGACTCTCAAGAGTCTTCTCCAACACCACAGTTCAAAAGCATCAATTCTTTGGAGCTCAGCCTTCTTCACAGTCCAACTGTCACATCCGTACATGACCACAGGAAAAACCATAACCTTGACTAGACGGACCTTTGTTGGCAAAGTAATGTCTCTGCTTTTGAATATGCTATCTAGTTGGTCATAACTTTCCTTCCAAGGAGTAAGCGTCTTTTAATTTTATGGCTGCAGTCACCATCTGCAGTGATTTTGGATATACACACATATATGTATATATGTATATAATGTATATATGTGTGTATATAATGATTCCAATTTTGTTTTAGTTTATACTGGCTGATCATAGGACTATAGCATATATATAGACTATATATGAATATATATATGTATATATGTGTATGTATATATATATAATGATTCCAATTTTGTTTTAGTTTATGCTGGCTGACTACAGGACTGTAGCTTATATATAGACTATATATATGTATATACATATATATGTGTATGTGTGTGTATATATATAATGACTCCAATTTTGTTGTTTATACTGGCTGACTATAGGACTATAGCAGATACTGACATTGCCCATACCTATCAGTCAGTCACAATTCACATCCATACCTACACTTTTTATTGTAAACCCATGTGGCTGTTAAAGGGCTTTCTCAAGTCACAGGAACCTGCTTGGTTAGTATGCAGGGCAGGCCAGAAATGCTGGGGAGTTAATGACTCCTAGAGCTGCTCTCATCCAATGACAAGTGTGAGTTGGAGGATAAATATCCCAAATTCCTCACCTGTCATGGGCTACCACACTAAGCTCTCAGAAGTACCCAGCAGGGTAGCTCCACCCTGTGTTCTTTAACACACCTCTTCTTACCTGTTTTCCCTTTCCTCTCTCAGTTCTCCACTGCCCTATTGGTGTTTCCAAAGATGAATCCTCCAAATACCAGTTGCACTCAAATCTTGATCTCAGGGTCTGCTTCCCAGTACCAATCCGCCTAAGACAGTACCATTATGTGAATTATGTGGATGGGTGAATGGGTGGGTGGATGGATAGATAGAGAGGTAAAGATAGACGATAGAGAGATCCCTGTTTCCTCCCACTGTCAATCATGTTGAGCACTGCTTCAAATTGGTCAGAAATCAAAACCTTTAGTCCATAACATCTCCTTTAGTGGTTTTCAGTTCAGATTTCAAAGTTGAAGTCACCTTTGGTTTTCTTCATTCATGGCATCTTATCACGCATGATAGGTCTTTTCCAAATGACAGCCATAGTACATGTACTTCAGCCTTAGCTTATGAAAATGAAATGATTGCTGAAAGTTGGGAGGTGATCCATTGAGATCCCCCAAATGAATTCTGCCTAAGACAAACTCTATAATCAGTCCACTGCAAATGTATTCTCCACATTTGGTGATTAATCACATAGCTTTTCATTTGGGATAACAACTAAAGCTATGTCATATTTATAGAGATTCTGTCACGATCACTGTATCAAAATGTTCATTTGTTTCTAGGTGGTGAGATTATGAGTACATCAAATATTCTTTGTATACTTGCCCACATTTTCCAGATTTTCTGCAACAAGCTTTATGATTTTCTATACTGTGAATCTACTGAAGCAACATAATGTAGCTTGAACTATAGAGATGGAACTTTGGAATTTACTTACTGTCTTTTTTAAGAGTATTACTTACTCTCTCTTTCCTTATCTATAAAACAGAGACAGTGTTACCTGTTTCATAGTGGTGTTTCATGAAATGAATCATGTATAGGAAACGGTTTAAGCAAGGCCTGGCACTCACAAAGTTCTCTTTTAGTGTATTGTTTTTACTTTCATTATCAAGAAAAGGTAATTAAAGATAGAGAGCTGAGGAAGATAATTATTCTAGTTAATTTGCAAAATTACCCTCAGACAATATGTTGGTTATATTTTACCCAGAATGAAAGCTTCCCTGTCTCTCTCTCCCCAAATATGCAGACATTAAAAGAGTGAGTACATATTGAACTATTTCACATTTATTAACTTGCTTTAACTCTTTGATGCTTATTTGGGTTGCCCTCGAAGGTATTCTTCTCCATCCTCTTTTTTTTTTTTTTTTCTCTCATTAAACTAATGGGAGCATGAAAGCCTCCCAAAGTACAGAACAATGGAAAAGGCTCACTGGCACAAGCATGATTTTCCCAGGGTTATTTGGCATGAGCAGAAGGGAGAATGAGACAGTGAACTGGTCTTTGTGATCCTTGAAACAGAATCTGATGGTGGGTCTTCTGTGTTGAAGGAAAGGCTCGTCCAGACTGTTTGCTGACCAATGGCTGCCCAGCGCTGTACGGAGAACAGAAGCACTCTTTATGACTCTGGCCACTTGCTCTGATTCTCATTCTTCTTTGTGGAACATAGGGTCAGATGGAGGTTGATGCCAGGAAAGCTGTGGAATTTAGGCCATTATCTGGTAATGCTGGCTCTATCATGGGGAAAAGCATTTTCCTCCTAAGATCTTCACCCTAGAGCAAAGGTGATAAACTTTTTTTTTTACACCATGAGGGCCAAATTGGGAAAAATAAAAATGTTAAAAACCATAATTTTTTTATATCTTGTGTTTAGTAAATGCTGCATTTGCAATTACATTTAAACATGTTTTTATTGTTTCTCATTACCAGATGGTTTCACTCGTTTTTGACTAAAATTTCAGAAACTTGATCTTCCCCAATGGTTCAGCTGGTAAAGAATCTGCCTGAAATGCAGGAGATACAGGAGATGTGGGTTCAATCCCTGGGTGGGGAAGAGCCCCTGAAGGAGGAAATGGCAACCCACTCCAGTGTTCTGGAGAATTCCATGGACAGAAGAGACTGGAGGGGTCTTCTTTCAGCCCATGAGGTCACAAAGAGTCAGACACGACTGAGCGACTTACACACACACTTCAAAAACTTTATAACTATAGTATCTCATGTTAATTTTGTGCCTTACAGTAAATTGTGGATGTGATGAGACCTGGGTGGTGGGGGGTGGGGGGGGGTTGTCTCTGAGACAGAGAGTTGGGGAGATTGAAAGATGGTACAGCCAAAAAATTAATGGTGGATCTCTGGCCACATCCCTGGCTTCACATCCAGACTCTGCCACCCAGCAGTTGCAGCAAGTGATAGCCTCCCTGGGCCCAGGGTTTCAAACTCTAAGAAAGAAATAAGAGGACTTTCCTTGTAGTATGGTTGCGACCATTTAAGTAGGTCGGACAAGTTGTATAACAGAGTCTTGTGCACATCAGGTATTCACTGAATTGTGTCTTGTCCTTGTTAATTTTATCAGTAGAATTTGGTGCAGGGAACTGGCCCAGAGTACAGTTACAGACCAGGGACAAGGACAGTCCTATTTGGAGATATCTACAGTAAAGAGAGGAACTATCATTTATGGGGAATGTCTGTCTACAGAGTTCACAGAAAATGTGGCTGCTGCCATGAACCCGGTTAAATTAAAACATCAGAGAACTCATTCACAAACACACACACACAATCCCATCCCACGATTCCCCTGGCAACCTGAGCAACTGCTAGATGGGAAAGTTTTTGTTGCAACACTTCTCCTAAAGGATAGTGGTGAGGGATTCCATGGAAGGATGTGTTAGTTTGGGTTCTCCCAAAAGCGCATGCTGAGACAAGGATTTGTAGTTGTCTTGGCGTATGATCCCTGGAAATACCAGTAAGTCATGGGGTAGTGAGACAAGGAAGGGAAGGAGATCAGTGAACACTGGATTAAAGAGCAAGGTGCTCTGGTGGTCATCTGGCACAGCAGAGACTTGTAAGAAACCATGAATAACATGCTTCGCTTCTGGCAAATGGCAAAGCTGGGGATAGTTGTCTAGCAACTCCTGTTGGCCATCAAAAGCTGCCCTTATAGGCATTAACTCCCCGGCACTGCGTGCAGACCAAGCATGCACTTGCAGCCCCTGAAAGCCTTCAGGTGGGGGTCATGATGCTTACTTTAGAAAGCCATCATCATATACAGAAATGGTGAGTACCAGAGAGATGTGGGTGGGCAACCAATGGTCTCTTATACAGTGGGGCCATCTCATCTCTCCCAGGTCTGTGACTGATCGCACATTGGATCATTTATTCATTCCCTCCATAAATAGTTATTGAGCACTTACAGTGTACAAGGCCCTGCAGTGTATAGGCACTTGATATGTATTGGTTGGTAAAGTGGACGTAGCTCCCTCCCTCATGAAACTGACAATCATTTGGGAATGGGAGAAAGACAGTAAAGAGGTAGACAGAGAAAGCACATCCTCACTCACACACACACACACACACACACACAGTAGTGCTGGTGCATAAGAAAAAGTGAACATTGTACAAAAAATGTGAAATGGAGAGGGCTAAAGCACACCTACCTATATAGAATGATCCAGAAGGACCTCCCTGAGCAAAAGGCATTTAAACCAGTCAAAAAAGGAGAGGAAGAGGGGTGGCAAAGGAAGGATTTGGGTTTAGCAGATGCAAACTATTATATATAGAATGGATAAACGGCAAAGTTCTACTGTATAGCACAAGGGACTATATTCAATCTCCTGTGATAAACCATAATGGAAAAGAATATATATGTATAACTGAGTCAGTTTGCTGTCCTGCAGAAATTAAACCCAACATTGTAACAATTTAAAAAAAAAAATTTAAAAGACTCACAGAATGGAGAGGAAGAATGTTCTAAGTCAAGGGAACAGCGTGGGCCATGCTGAAGTCATGACGATGAAGTGGACAGAAGGAGAAGCTGAGCTATGTTAGATTAGCTGGTTAGGGAAACTCTGTCCGATGAAGTGACAGAGGAGTGCAAACCTGCAAGAATTAAAAGAGAGAGGAAGAGACAGCTGCTCACTCCTTGGAGATCCCCGAGGGTGTCTTCCAGGGACAGGGAGAGCCAGTGCAGGGGCCTGATACCTGAGTCTGGGAAGCAGCGAGGACACCAGCACTGCTAGGTTGGAAGGAGGAGAGGAAAGGAGGCAGGAGACAGGCTTGAAGAAGTGGGCCGCAGCTGGATCACACAGGGTCAGGAGAGAGAGTATAACAAACTGCGATTTTATAGTGTGTAGGATGGGAAGCCATCGGCGGTTTTGAGCAGTGGAGCCATGCAATTTATATTTTTAAAAGACCTGGCTTGCAGCTTTGAAAATAGTCTTAAGGGAGTGTGTGGCAGGGGTGGGAGTCAGGGAGGCTGGTTGGGAGGCAGCTGCAGGCAATCAGGGAAAGGACAGTGGGGGTTTAGACACAGGTGGAAGCAGTGGGGAAGGTCTGTGTGGTATGTAACACATCAGATTTGCATGGTCATCCATGCCTTAGCTATTATGAAAATTTGCATCTTCAAGCCAGCCTGGTTTGTCAGCTTTTCGCAGCTTTTTTCATCACTTTTGTCAGTGATGTTGGACAGCATTTGGTCAGTAGGAGGATCAACTTTAACATTTTTAGTTTCTTGTTCCCAACATTAGCTTGAGCATCCCCTTGGGAGGGGTCACTTGTTTTACAACACTGCATGTCATCCAGGATAGTCAAAACATAGGTAGGCAGCCAGCAGAGTTAACTTGAATGGAAACGTACACCATGCATTTCTGAAAGCAATAAAAAATATATTAAGTAGATAACAATTCCACTCATGGAATACACTTTGAAACAAGTTATTGCCCATATACAGTCAGGAAAAGAGACCTCGTGCCAAGTGATTCAGTTTTTTTAAGTTAATATAGGGAACTAGAGAGGCAGGGCTTTTATGATCATATCAGGAGGCAATTCACAGATTATAGACTAGGAATTCACTACAACCCCTAAGACTAGAGCGTGGGTGGCAAAGTTAGGCCCTTGAGCCAAATCCAGCCAGCCTACAGCCTGCTTTTACTTAGTTCATGAGCTAAGAATGGTTTTTATATTTTTTAATGATTACATTTTAAACATTGTATGTGTACAGTACCTACAAAATATCTTTGGTTTTCCCTGTTGGCCCATAAAGCCTGAAGGATTTACTATCTGTCTCTTTGAAAAGTTTACTCACCCCTGGGCAAGAAGCTATAATGGGAGAAGTTGGTCTTATTAGAGCACAAGATGGGTTACCCGAGTGAGCAAAAGCTGGGACCACAGATGGAGGAGGTGTTCAGAGGAGCATGAATGAACCAAGGTGGAGATGCAGCCACTCTGGACATGCGACCCAAAGCAGCAGGAGAAAGGGGGCTGGGGGGGGGGGGAGGTGGATGTTAGGTGTTAGGAATGTTAGGTGTCTGCTCCAGGGTCCCATTAACCTCCATTTCTGCTTCCTTCTGTTTGGAACCGGAGGAATATAAGAGCATTCTTTGCATCCCCCAGAACTATCAAGCAGGTGGCCAGATATTCTGGCTTCTCCCTTGCTCCTGTCCTCTAGCTTCCCACCAGATCTTCCCATTGGCCCAAACTAACTTGAAGCCAGTGGGAAAGGAAATCTGGCCCCTGAGAATCAGAGCAGAGCAGGCTAGGAGCAGGTCATAGAACTGAGAACAAACAGGCAATGGCCAGCAAAGAGTTCCCCTCTGAACGTCAGTTTCATCTACAAAATGTGCAAATTGGATTGAAGCTTTCTTAAGAGAGTTAGTTAGACCTCTGACTCTATGAGAGCAGAAATACACTCTCCTAACTTCCATTCCAGAGGAATGGTTATACTTGACCTCGGCCAAGAACCTGGGTAGCACCCCAGCCACTGCTGCTTCAGAGAGAGCAGACAGAGATGTAAAAATTCAACAAAATTACTCTTTGTGTCTTTTTCTTTCACCCTCACAGGGTTCTGATATTTGTCCTATTCCCATAAAATCTGAACAGGGCTTTTTAAAACCTAGATTTGGGCATGCATTGAAAATAATTGTAGGTTATGTGATGAAGGCTGTTGTTTCTGTTGAGCTCCCATAGGGAGGTGACAAGTGGCAGAGATTAAATCAGTGTATGCTGGGTGAGCCTTTTATGTAGCTTTCGGTCTTCTTGTGTGTCATTTTACAGAGCAGGCATGGGGGAGTGTGGTGGGCAGAGCCTCATTACCTGGGACAAGCCCTGCTCCCTAGAAGAACTCACACATTGCTTTTTTTCGAAGTTACAAAAAACAAGTTCCAGTTCTTCCTTTCAGCTGCTTCCTTTCCTAGGATTGGAGGCAGGAGTTGGGGGATTGGGGTTGAGTTGCCTAGAAAAGGATAAAGGAATTTAGCTACAGCAGTAGTCTAGGAATGTCAGAAGGAAACATCCCACTCATACCTCTCTGTATGTTTATCAGGAATGTTAGGTGTCTGCTCCAGGGTCCCATTAACCTCCATCTCTGCTTCCTTCTATTTGGAACCAGAGGAATGTAAGAGCATTCTTTGCATCCCCCAGAGCTATCAAGCAGGCGGCCAGAAGTCTCACAGTATACTTTAGGATGTTCAGCTGGTGTCAGTCCCTAGCCCTACCCATCCCTAAAAGAATGGCATCTTAATGAGCCATGAGAGGAACTGAATTCTCTGGGGACTACGGGGTCAAACAAAAAGGAGGCAGATGCTCAACTGCCTTACTTGCCAGATGCTGGGCAAACAGAGCTGAAAAGTAAATGCATGGGAGCCTGGGGCTGCAAATGGTGACATCTGTGAGGCTAGCATTTGGATTCCTGATTCCTCTTCCAGGACCCAGCTGTGGGACTTCAGAGGCCTGGACTTGAGTCAGGACTGAAGACTGTCTCTCAAAGTCAGGTTCACTTTTCTAGATTCCGCATATAAGCAATATTATATGATATTTGTTTTTCTCTTTCTGACTTAACTTCACTCTATATGACAATCTCGAGGTCCATCCATGTGTCTGCAAATGGCACTATTTCAATATTGAAATATTAATATATGTACTACTTACATAGCTTCCCTGATGGCTCAGCAGTAAAGACTCTACCTGCCAATGCAGGAGAAGCAGATTTAGTCCCTAGGGTGGGAAGATCCCCTGGAGAAGGAAATGGCAACTCACTCCAGTATTCTTTGCCTGGAAAATCCCATAGACAGAGGACCTTGTGGGCTACAGTCCATGGGGTCACAAAGATTTGGACACCATTTAGTGACTAAGCAAAAACAGCAACAACATTACTGTATATAAAATAGATAACTAAAGAGAACCTACGTTGTAGCCCGGGGAACTCAGTGCTCTGTGGTGATCTAAGGGAGGAGGAAATTTTTAAAAGAGTGAATATGTGTATACATAGAACTGAATCAATTTGCCATAGAACAGATACTAACACAACCTTGTAAAGCAGCTATACTAAAAAAAAAAAAAAAAAAAGTCAGGTTCAGAGACCTCCCCCCACCCCTTCAGTCTGCATTCATGTCATGTAGAAATCTTAAAATGGAGATTCCAAGATCCTACCCAAGGCCTACTTAATCAGCATGACTGCTGTACTGTACTCCCCAAATGAGTCTTAGACACACAGAAATTGGAGAACTGCTGATCCAAGGAGAAATAAATAGGTGGAACTTCAATTTTATAATTGCCTCACATTGTGTGATAGTTAAAAAAAAATATTTTGGATTTACACTGTGATTTAAGCAACACTTCCCTTATTTATTATACTTAACAGGATAAAATAGAAAAAAGGAAAGTACCATGACTAAGCAAATGGATGTTTCTGTTTTCTGTTATTCCCAAATTTTCTGTTGTGACATATATTACTCTTAGAATGAAAAACAATGTGACAAAAAAACAAACAGTAAGTTAAATTTGATAGTAATGGGCAAACCAGCCATTTCACTACCTATCCCCCCATAATGTACTTTTGAGCATGTCCTCCCAAAAAAGGGCTGAAGTCCTAGTTGCTTTTCCTCCCTAGGCCAAGTAGCAATTACAAAGTAGTAGTGTATTTTATAGATGTGGGTATGTGTATATACACACACCTGCACATGTATATATATTTCCATATATATAAAATGATGGACAATTATTGGTAGGGTCATTATCCCCTTGACTGTCCCAATGGCACTGTAACGGAGGCAGAGCTAGAGTATTATTTTTCCCCCTTTTTGCAGGTCAGCACACAGAGACTTAAAACTTTGTTCAAGGTCACACAACTAGTAAAACCAAACCTGGAAACCTGTCCAAGTCTTGAGACTTCCACGGCTGCCTCAGTGGAGACACCTACTTGTAGGTGTCTGTTACCATCTACTCGAACCTCTGTTTTAACAACGATGATAGAGATGACGATGAAGGTAGTGATCATCAGCAACGTCATTATCATCAAACAAAAGCCACTATTTTTTGGTCATTTTACCATATGTGAGAAGCTATACAGAACTCATCACACGTACTGTATGCTCTAGTGCTCAGAACATCCCTATGAGGTGGCTAGCTGAACTCCACTTGACAAGTAAGAAAACTAAAGCTCATTGAGGTTGAATAACTTGCCTAAAACCACACAGCTGGGAAGTGGCAGAACCAGACATGAGGGGTTTGGCTTCCCTCAGAGGTCAGACTCTGCACCATTCACACTGTGGGGAGCACCCGTGATGTCCTTGAGGTGACAGACCACCACGTTAGTGAAGACTCTCTCCTCACTCCTAAATTTTGAGCCTGCTCCCCACCAGCCCACAAGTTGGGCAGGCAAGAAGGATGTAAGGAATGATTGTCAGGGATACCGTGTTCCTTGGGACTCAGAATTACCAGCATTTATTTCCCAGTTGATTTCCCAAGCCCAGGAATAAACTCTGAAGGCAGAACAATCCCATGCTGGGGCTATTATGATCCCCCTTTTTCCTTTTGTAGCTGGGTAGAATTTGAAAGAAATGAGCTGTTGCTCATACCATTTGTAGAATGTTTTACTTTTTAATTTGAAAAATTGGATGCCAAAGTAGCAGCTGTCACTGGGAGACTGTTAAGGAATCATATAAGTGACAAGGTTTTCTAAGAATGCCATTACACTCAAGAGTTTAATGCTACAGCAGATTCTTGTTTCCCTGGCAAAGGCTTGGAAGCAGGATTTGGGGAGTGGAGATTTTCCAGATATGATCGAGGGAGTTGAACATCTTTGATCACAGTGAAGGCACGTTAGTTATGATGCTCCTTAAACCTAGTCCTGAGAAACCAGAAATAAGGACAAAGTGCAGAGAGCCATTCTTCTGAAGGGCAGAGTTGAGATTTTCTCCAAGATGGACTTGCTCTGGGTTTCTTTAGAAATAAGCTGAGAATTATGCTCAACAACCTCTACATAAATAAAACAGGGGGTTCATTTCCCACCCTTTCTTCCGCCATTTGATAATTAACCATCTGACACTTACATTCTGTTATTTATAACCACATTTTTAGATATCTTTTTTATTAGAAAAAGAAACACATTATTTTTCCTATTCTAAAAATCCCATAGTACAGAAATTAATGAAGTAGAATATCAGAATTCTCGTAAATGTAACTTCTCAGAGATAATCACTTTTAAGAGTTTCCTTTCATGTGTATCATTTGAGACTTTTTCTTTGCATGTACTCATTTTCATGCAAACTGATTTTGGTGTAAATATTATTTGCAAATTTTTATTTTAAAAAAGAAACAATTGTAATATCCTCCCACATCAGCTTTTATGGATCTACCACATTATTTGGCCTCATAGCCATACCATAATTTATTAAGTCAAGCACTTAGTGTTGGACATTTAGATTGCTCTAGTTTTTCACTGATACAGTGTGCAATGAACAGAGTTTTATAACTTCATTAGTAAAATAAGTTCTTGAGACATAAAGGTAGAAAAGTCTTAGATTTTTAGAAATTTTGCCAAACTCCTCTCCAGAAAGCAGTTTAGATGTTCACCAGGAGGATATGGTTCTTTGCATTCTCACCAACAATGGAATCCTATAAAAGTACGTACTTAATTATTAGTGAAGATAAATACATTGTTATATAATTATTAGGCATTTATATTCTTGGCAAAAATTTTTGAAGAGCCATATACTCACCTTTCTTTATATCTGATATCTCCGTAACATGTGTACCTGATTCCACCCCCTGACCCCTTTTGCCCCATGAAATCAGCGTCCCTCATGGCACATTGATGAGGTTTGCTAATCCATGCAACACTCACTATGGCCCAGGCATGGTGCTAGACAATGATGGAAATTTAAAAATGAAAAGAGAAGAGATTCTTTTTCTGTGGAGCTTAGGCTTTTAAAAGGGTACTTGACATGGATGAAATCAAGACACAGATTACATGGCTTGTCAGCACCCTAGCAAGTCCCTGATTTTACAGGAATCTGCACTAATGTCCCTGAAATCCTTCCCCAATATCACCGTCACACAGAGTCACAGTGCAGATAATTAGAATCAAGGCCCTATTAATCTTTACTAGTGACAATGGGGTCCCAAACAAATTGCCTAAATTGACAAGTTAATATTTACACAGTGTGATTGAGTTTTTTTTAATAATCCGTATATCAAATTAATTTATGGCATGGTGCTCATCTTAACCAACCCTCATTAAATGTTGGCATTGAAAACAGTCTGCCCAAAAGTGATTGCAAAGAGAACTCGTTTGCCAAGCCCTGGTCCCTCACAGATACAAAAATACCATAAAAGATTTTGTCTTTAGGGTTAATTTTTAAGAATTTAGTCTTATTTATCTGTATGTTTAGTTTATTGCTTGTCAAAATGAGAAAGGACTGGTTTCTCTGATCTTTTTACCAGTCATCATAAGCGATTATTAAGAGAGAGTGAATGCTGTCAGTTGTACCCCATTAAATATGATTTTTTGTTACTTAAGTCATCGTTTTAGACTGACTTTAACTTTACCATTTTGAAACCTGAAATTACTACTCTGATTACAATGGTCTTTAGAAATGGAATTTGATCTCTCTGAAGAGTGAGTATTCTCTGGAAAAAAAAAAAAAGAAGAAGTTGAAATTTTAGCATTTCCTTTATGCAGATTTTAAAAAAGTAAAGCATAAATACTCCATATTGGAACAAACAGTGCCATAGAAGAAAATGAATGTAAATGCCTTATGTTGCACAAGACTAAATGAAAATGCAATGTGAATTACTTTCTAGCTCAGGCTCATCACTAGTACCCAGATGACTGTATTTCTATAGTTTTAAAAAATCACTTCAATTTTCAACCAAATACTACTAGCCAAATAAACAGTGTGTCTCTATCACTTTTTACAGTGCTTTTTGGAAGAGATACAGACAATATGGGGAAAACAGTAAAGCATACTCAGCTCATCTTTCAGAATCTCACTGTATGTCACCAGGAGTCCTCAGAGACTTGTTGAACTTTTGAACTTGTCCATTTACTCATCTGCTCAATCAGTGTAAGCTGGACATGAATGAACATGATGATTATATGAATGAACATGATGAGTATAGAGTGCTTGTCTTCTGCTGCAGATCCAGCCCAGACTCAGCCATGTTTGGGTCCTAGGGGCCCCACCCATCCCAGCTAAATGGATGAGGGGTAGGCACCAAGTGATTAGTTGATCAACCATCTATAAAGAGTTGCTGCAACAAAGAGAGACACATTCATTCATTCAGCACATCTTAAAATTTTAACTTTTATTTTATATTGGAGTATGGTTGATTTGCAATATTGTGTTAGTTTCAGGTCTATAGCGAAGTAATACATATACATATATCCATTCTTTTTCAGATTCTTTTCCCTATAGGCTATTATAGAATATTAATTAGAGTTCCCTATTACAATAGGTCTTTGTTAATTATCTCTTTTACATATAGTAGTGTATATATGTTAATCCCAAACTCCTAATTTAGCCTATAAGTTTGTCTTCAAAGTCTGTTTCTGTTTTATAAATAAATTCATTTGTATCATTTTTTTTTTTTTTAGATTCTACAGGTAAGTGGTATCATATGATATTTGTCAACTTTCTCTGACTCACTTCACTTGAAATATAATCTCTAGGTCCATCCAGGTGCTGCAAATGGTATTGTTTCATTATTTTATATGGCTGAGTAATATTCCATTGTAAATGCATATGCACCATCTTCTTTATCCATTCCTCTGTTGATGGACATTTAGGTTGTTTCCATGTCTTAGCTGTTGTAAAAACTGCTGCAGCAAACATTGGATTGCCTGTATCTTTTCAAATTATGGTTTTTTCTAGATATGTAGCACATTTTTGAATGCCTACCCTGTGCCAGGAACTATTCTTGGTGCTGGAGAGCAAGTTACATTGGGTCCTTCTTCTCCTGGAGCTTAACATCGTAGTGAGGGCAAGGACTAGAGAAAAGAAACATGCAAACAAGCAAAAAACCAAGATCATGTAGGACAAACACAGTGACAAAAATGAAACAGAGTGATACAGTGGGTAATAACTGGGAATGGAGTTGGCAAGGTCTCTCTTGTGAGGGGACATTTAAGCTGAGATGTGAGTGACAAGAAGGGTAGACCCTGGGAAGATCTAGGTGAAGAAGGAACAGCAAGTACAAAGGCAGGAGGGAACCTGGTGCAGTAGAGGAACAGATAGAAGAATAGTGCAGGCAGAACCCAGGGGATAAAGAGGAGGGTGGGGTACAGTGAGGCATGCAGGGGCCAGTAAGAAATAGGGCCTTATGGGCCATGTAAGACACTTGAATTTTATTCTGGATGTAGTGGGAATCCTTTGCTTAAGACTAAAGGAGTGACATGATGTGAATTGTTTATTTTAAGAATTATTTTAGCTGCTGTGTGCAAAATATATTTTTCATTTAACATACGCAAGAGATGATAGTGGCTTCAATAGGGTTTTAGTGATTGAGAGGGAGAAAACTGGAAAGATTTGGGATACATTTTAAGAGATGGTACATAGAACTAGCTTTGAGAAATAATATGTGGGGAGAAGGCAAAGCAAAGAAGGAATCAAGGCATGGGGTCCAAAAATAGGGAGGATGGTACTGGGAGATGGTGGGACGTGGATCAGTTGTTCCATTTTGGACATGTAAAGTTGAGATACCTATTAGATGCAATAGTTGTTGTTTTAAAACAAATGAATGGCATGTTATAGAAAGCTATGGTAGACCAGTCAGATTCCTTATTTTCAGTAACTGCAATGAGAAACTGGAGAGAGGAAGGGAGTGACAGATGAGTCAAAGCCAGAGAGGCCATGGAGAGCTCTCTCTGAGCCAAAGCTCTAAGGAAGCAGAAAGTGAATCAAAAAAGGAAGCCAGTTGCAGGAAGGAAAGTATCCTATCAAAAGAGTTAAATACATCTTGAGGTGTCATCAGGGTGCCTCACCCCAGAGGGAGATGTGAGTTGAGCTGTTGCTCCCTAGGCCTGCCTCTGTCTTTCTGACTTTCTAGTTCTGGCCATAAGTTCAGTTCAGTTCAGTTCAGTCGCTCAGTCCTGTCTGACTCTTTGCGACTCCAAGGACCACAGCACGCCAGGCCTCTTTGTACATCACCAACTCCCAGAGTTTACTCAAACTCATGTCCCTTGAGTCAGTGATGCCATCCAGCCATCTCATCCTCTGTTGTCCCCTTCTCTTCCTGCCTTCAATCTTTCCCAGCATCAGGGTCTTTTTAAATGAGTCACTTTTTCTCATCGGGTGGCCAAAGTATTGGAGTTTCAGCTTCAACATCAGTCCTTCCAATGAATATTCAGGACTGATCTCCTTTAGGATGGACTGGTTGGATCTCCTTGCAGATCAAGGGACTCTCAAGAGTCTTCTCCAACACCACAGTTCAAAAAAATCAATTCTTTTTTTATAGTCCATCTCTCACATCCATACATGACCACTGGAAAAACCATCACCTTGACTAGATGGACCTTGGTTGGCAAAGTAATGTCTCTGCTTTTTAATATGCTCTCTAGGTTGGTCATAACTTTCCTTCCAAAGAGTACGTGTCTTTTAATTTCATGGCTACAGTCATCATCTGCAGTGATTTTGGAGCCCAAAAAAATAGTTTACCACTGTTTCTACTGTTTCCCCATCTATTTGCCATGAAGTGATGGGACTAAGATGCCATGATCTTAGTTTTCTGAATGTTGAGCTTTAAGCCAACTTTTTCACTCTCCTCTTTCACTTTCATCAAGAGGCTCTTTAGTTCTGCCATAAGGGTGGTGTCATCTGAAGAGATTATGCCTTTCTGCCATAAGGGTGGTGTCATCTGAATATCAGAGATTATTAATATTTCTCCCAGCAATCTTGATTCCATCTTCTGCTTCATCCAGCCCAGCATTTCTCATGATGTACTCTGCATATAAGTTAAATAAGCAGAGTGACAATATACAGCCTTGACGTACTCCTTCCCGATTTGGAACCAGTCTGTATGTACCTTCCCCAAAATATGCTGTTTTCTTGATACAATTCAGGTGGATTGCTATTTCTTTCCAATAAACTAACCTAGTTGAAATAAATAACTCAACACACTGAGGACCACAAAGATAAGTCAGATAAAGTCATTCTCCTCAATGAGTTCACAGCCCAGTAAAGAAGATAGTAATATAAAGAATTGTTATATAAAGTCCAAATGGAATGCTAAGAGTGTTAAAATGTTATTCATCTGACATTTAGTATTACATGTTTCTTAAAAGCAAGCAAAAAATTCAGTACAAGTTGTCTGTTGGAATCCACATCAAGTAATAGAAACTGTAAATAATGATTTATATTAGGAAATTTATGGCATTGTATAAAGTGCAAGTTTCTTATATTTTGATCATGGGTTTTCCCAAATGTACATCCCACCTGGGACTATTATTTACGTAATGTTTTCATGTAATTAAACTCACTTTTGTAGCTGAAATACATACTGTCGCATCATCCTAAGCTACTATGCAGTTCTGGGTGAATCAGTCTCTTTCCTTCAGCAGTAAAATGAGTGTATACCTTCCCTGCCCATCTTACAAAGTGACTATATGGATCATATAAGCCAGAGTATGTTGCAATGCTTTGTGAAACACAAGTACCTAACAAATTGCAGTGCTTATTAAGAATGTAGTTGTGTAATCTATAGATTCAATGCAATCCCTATCAAGCTACCAACAGTATTCTTCACAGAGCTAGAACAAATAATTTCACAATTTGTATGGAAATACAAAAAACCTCAAATAGCCAAAGCGATCTTGAGAAAGAAGAATGGAACTGGAGGAATCAACCTACCTGACTTCAGGCTCTACTACAAAGCCACAGTTATCAAGACAGTGTGGTACTGGCACAAAGACAGAAATATAGATCAATGGAACAAAATAGAAAGCCCAGAGATAAATCCACGCACATATGGACACCTTATCTTTGACAAAGGAGGCAAGAATATACAATGGATTAAAGACAATCTCTTTAACAAGTGGTGCTGGGAAAACTGGTCAACCACTTGTAAAAGAATGAAACTAGAACACTTTCTAACACCATACACAAAAATAAACTCAAAATGGATTAAAGATCTCAACGTAAGACCAGAAACTATAAAACTCCTAGTGGAGAACATAGGCAAAACACTCTCTGACATACATCACAGCAGGATCCTCTATGACCCACCTCCCAGAATATTGGAAATAAAAGCAAAAATAAACAAATGGGACCTAATTAACCTTAAAAGCTTCTGCACATCAAAGGAAACTATTAGCAAGGTGAAAAGACAGCCTTCAGAATGGGAGAAGATAATAGCAAATGAAGCAACTGACAAACAACTAATCTCGAGAATATACAAGCAACTCCTACAGCTCAACTCCAGAAAAATAAATGACCCAATCAAAAAATGGGCCAAAGAACTAAATAGACATTTCTCCAAAGAAGACATCCAGATGGCTAACAAACACATGAAAAGATGCTCAACATCACTCATTATCAGAGAAATGCAAATCAAAACCACTATGAGGTACCATTTCACGCCAGTCAGAATGGCTGCGATCCAAAAGTCTACAAGCAATAAATGCTGGAGAGGGTGTGGAGAAAAGGGAACCCTCTTCCACAGTTGGTGGGAATGCAAACTAGTACAGCCACTATGGAGAACAGTGTGGAGATTCCTTAAAAAACTGGAAATAGAACTGCCTTATGATCCAGCAATCCCACTGCTCGGCATACACACTGAGGAAACCAGAAGGGAAAGAGACACGTGTACCCCAATGTTCATCGCAGCACTGTTTATAATAGCCAGGACATGGAAGCAACCTAGATGTCCATCAGCAGATGAATGGATAAGAAAGCTGTGGTATATATACACAATGGAGTATTACTCAGCCATTAAAAAGAATACATTTGAATCAGTTCTAATGAGGTGGATGAAACTGGAGCCTATTATGCAGAGTGAAGTAAGCCAGAAAGAAAAACACCAATACAGTATACTAACACATATATATGGAATTTAGAAAGATGGTAACAATAACCCTGTGTACGAGACAGCAAAAGAGACACTGATGTATAGAACAGTCTTATGGACTCTGAGAGAGAGGGGGAGGATGGGAAGATTTGGGAGAATGGCATTGAAACATGTAAAATATCATGTATGAAATGAGTTGCCAGTCCAGGTTCGATGCACGATACTGTATGCTTGGGGCTGGTGCACTGGGATGACCCAGAGGGATGGAATGGGGAGGGAGGAGGGAAGAGGGTTCAGGATGGGGAACACATGTATAAGTGTGGCGGATTCATTTTGATATTTGGCAAAACTAATACAATTATGTAAAGTTTAAAAATAAAATAAAATTTAAAAAAATTAAAAAAAAAAAAGAATGTAGTTGTGGACTATAATGATTATACCTATGGGTGTCACTTGGGCAGTGGTGGCATTTAAAAACCAAAAAGTATCTTTTCTCCTCTAAGCTGTGCTCCAGAATCTTCCAACCCTTTATATCTGTTTTCACTTATTATCAGAACCACACAATTTGGACTGTGCTCAAAATAATTTCCTATTATTTCCAACAAGCAGGCCTTGTCTTCCCAAGTGTATAAGGGAACCCCAGAGAGGGCACCTTCTTTTATCAGATGAGTTCATTGTAAACAGACTATACATTATAGTATATAGCATGGCATAAACAAAGATTTAGTGCCACTTCTTGCCTACAGTCTTTGAAGCTCAGAGTCTATTTCCTAACTTGTAAAATGGAAATAATGATACCTATTTTGTAAAGGTTTTGTGAATTTTAATGACATAATGACAGTTAATTGCTTAATATAGTGCCTGAGCCATAACAGGCTCTAAGTGAATAATCAGTCACTATTATTTTTACTGCATGAAAGATGAGAATTGCTATTCACATTAGTGACACCTATATTAGGAGTCTATGGTTCCAAGTATCATAGTACCTACCTTGTAGGATTATTGTGAGAAATAAATCGAGTTCTCACATATAAACAATGTGTGGCACATATAAGCTGCTTATAATAAATGTGAGCCTTTGCTGTCCTCATCAGCTTCTGTTATCTCAGTACTTATTACAGTACATCTTATTTTGGATAAAATGGAGTGTGATGACAGGATTCTTAGTTGTAGAAAATTCAGTGTTAAATCAGAATTGATTGTCAATGTTGTCATCTCTATTCCTTTGTTCAAAAAATACTATAGGAGTTTAACATAGCCTTAGAAAATAATAGGTTTTCAAAAGATACTATGTGATAAACAGGAAAGATGAGCATCATTTCATTGATTTGAATACCTGAAACTTTTTATTAATAAAATTTTAGACTTGTGCTATTATACAGTAACTGCTTGTGGCCACAAACCCTTGAAATGTGGCTAGTCTGAATGCAGATATGCTGTAAAGTATGAAATGCATACTAGATTTCAAAGGCTTAATATGATAAAATGGTTAAAAGTTCATTAGTAATATTTTATATTGATTAGACATTGACATGGTAATATTTGGGGTATATTGGTTTGAACAGATTATTTTAATTAACTTTACTTGTCTCATTTTACTTTTATAAGGAGGCTATTAGAAAATTTAAAATTAAGCCTGTGGCTCCCATTGTTGTTTGCATTATATTTCTGTTGGACAGCACTAATCTAAGCCACTTCATAGTTCAAATGTTGACAAAATATCATGGCTCATCTTACAGTAGCAATGTTTTTTCAGAATTTCAATGTAAATTATTTTTGTACTATTAATTTTTGTACTAATAGTTTTTACTATTACTATTTACTATTAGTACTATTATTTACTAATAGTTTTGTACTAATAGTTTTTATCTGTTGAAGTCACTTTCTAAACATTGTTTTGTAGAAGGCCGTGATTTTAAGTGGGTAGAGTTGATCATCTAGTTCTGTAACTTGCTTAGATCTTAATTCTAGAGTATTTAAAATATATTATTTTGTGACATCCCCTGGAGGACAGCCTGGCTACCCACTCATTATTCTTGCCTGGAGAATCCCGGGGCCGGAGGAACCTGGCAGGCTACAGTAGGGTAGCAGAGTCAGACACAAATGAAGCAACTTAGCACACACACATTTTGTGACATAAAATTCAAAGCAGTCGTTTCCACTGAATGAAAGATCTGAAAAAGTGACACTTTACCTTAAAACTAACAAAATAACAAACACAAAAGTGACTATTGTTATAATTATATAAATAATCCTGAAGGGGTTTCCGTGGCTGAAATTAGGTGATGAGTCTGAAAATGGTGGATTGTTCATATATTGGTAGTATTTTGATTAATTTATAATAGGAAAATATTGCTTTCAGTAGTTCCATTATGGGCTTCCCAGGTGGCTCAGTGGTAAAGAACTCCCCGGGGAAGCAGGAGATGCAGATTCGATCCTTGGGTTGGGAAGATCCCCTGGAGAAGGAAATGGCAACCCATTCCAGTATTCTTCCTGGGAAATCCCATGAACAGAGGAGCCTGGTGGGCTACAGTCCATAGAGTCACAAAAAAGTCGGATGCGACTTAGCAACTAAACAAGTCCCGTTATGCCCAGCAATACTGTAGATTAAAACCAATTACCATGTCCTACATAATATGCCATATTAATTTGTAAATACAGTGGGTTTTTACTGAAAATAATCTTGTATAACATGCAGATCCCAAAGTTCTATCAAGTATACAGTACACATATGACAGGGAGACCTTTTAATGAGTTAATTTAGTTCACTTTTAAAGTGAAAACATTTTATAAAGTAATATGTTGATAACATTTAAAATCTCATATGAATCTACCAACTGTAGGTCTGGGTATTCAAGCTGTAGGAAGGGTTCTAAAATGAAAAGCCCTTGTCAGTGAAGGGCAGAGAGAAGCTGTTTTGCTTTATGGAGATCTTCTTAACAACATTCTAGAAACTTTCTGAAGCATCCAAAATAATGTTCTGAAAAGAGGTTTAGCTTAGAATTCACACTTCACAAAATAAATGGGATAGCGCAGTTTCTGTAATCCAGTCCACTGCACCTTCTTCCTTTGTTCTACAGGATTTTAATAACGTGTGCGTCTCCAAATTTACGAATGATTTGTTTTCCCAAAGTTTCTCTCCAGTCATCCTCTTGCAATATAGAGAGTGTTGAGTTCCAATTCTAGTTCACTAAAGCCACATGTATAGCTAACATGATACACATTTACATTGGCCACAGCAGATGCAAAATAATTAATTAAAAGAGATTCATATAGAACTAAAGAACATCTTTAAAAGGTGTCTTGAAGATCCATGCATGAAGAGAAGCAGTTTTTAATTAGCAACTGAAAAATGAATAGGAAAGACTTCCATGGACATCCTGAAAACTGCATAGGCAATGTTCAGGGACCATAGACTTTACTGCAGAGGTTCTGGAATCATCAAATAGTATTTCTACTTGTTGTCTGTTCACTGACGGGAGTACATCCCCCTCCTGACTCTTCCACTCAGCCATGGTGAGCTGCTCTCTTGGTGTAGGTAGAGAGAAGGTTGTGGGGGAAAGGACAGAAAAAGAGTGGGATAGCATAGAGAGATTTCTATGGTTGAGATGGTTGAGAAAGAGATGAAAGCTGAAAAGGGGGCATATTTAAAGAGAAGGAATGTGAGTGAAAGATAGTAACTGAACTGGGGGAGAACTTGGAAGAGAGAATGTGGGCTTCGCTTTGTGCTCAGTGGTAACAGCTCGTTTTCTGAGCTCCGGCACTCTTCCAGGATGTGCCATGTGCTTGACACACATGCAGTTGTCACAACTAAAGGCACTGTTAGTCCCATTTATAAACGAGGAAACCAAGGCTCAGAGTCTTAGATGTTACATGGAACTCTATGAAATCACCAGTATTTTGCTTACTGCTGTTGCCGCTTAAGTCACTTCAGTCGTGTCTGACTCTGTGCGACCTCATAGATGGCAGCCCACCAGGCTCCCCCATCCCTGGGATTCTCCAGGCAAGAGTACTGGAGTGGGGTGCCATTGCCTTCTCCATATTTTGTTTGGCATATGGCAATTTCATATGGTTCAACCTAATACCTTTCCCAGGGACACAGAATTAGTAAATTGGAATGAGGCTGCAAATGCAGCTCCACCTGACCCCCAAGCACTTCATCTTTCCCCCACTTTCCATACAACAACATTGAAGGGAAGAGAAAACACGTTATGGGGGATCTTACTTCAGACAGGACCCTCTTCTCATCGTGAGGGTGCTGACACCATGGGGGGAGGGATGACTGGAGTTTCTCACAGCAAGGTTGAGGGTTAGGTATAGAGCAGAACCAGTCTTCTGAACGCACAGATTATTTGTATCTCTGCTATTTGTAACTTGAAAGTTGTCAATGTTAAATAGTTTGTATCTGTAGAAAAAAGTTAATCCACAGAGTAAAGGCCATTTTTACAATAGCTTATATTATAATATATTTTAGATACTGGACAGACATTGTAATCTCCCCCTCAGCGTACAAAAGCATGGTTTTATCAGTTCTCAATAGCTTGCATCTTATGCAAATTACTACATTCCAATTGGCTGTACCTTTCAGTGAATAGCATTCCAGCAGCTAGAGGAGTTCAATCAATGATAGCAATATCTTGTGAGGGACTTTCTTTGTAGACCTTTCTATTGATTTTTATATTTTCACTTCCCCGAAGATTTCATCCCTGAGTTGAAATCTCTACCTGTCAATAAATGCACCTCCATCTGTTGTTCTGGGCTTAACTTGTCATTCTTTCTGGATATTAACCCAGCACAGAGATTATTCATGTGCGTAGTGTTTCCTCAGACTTAGGATCTAGATCTTCCTCCCTTTCTTCCTTCTCTCCTTTCCTGCCTTCCCCCTTCCCTCTGTGTTTTTCCTTCTTCCTGACTGACCCTTGTAGAGCAAATCCGTGGAGGCATTGATGACTGGACATGGGTCCGGTACCCTGAGGAGGCAGTGGGATAGGCTGGAGGTGACTGATGGGGGGCACCTGCTTCTTTCCAAGTTTGCAGTTCCTGTTTCTCAACAGTGTGCCACCAAAGCAAGCATTTGCCAGTGGAATGCTACAGAAGGTCCCAAATGTTTTTTTTCTGAAATATTTTGAGAAAACCTTATTTGTCTCAGTAGGTGGATAAGTTTGGCCAGTGATCCCCAAAGGGATTTTTGAGAAATGTTGGTCCTATGAAATGCTCTTCAAGGTAGGAGTCACACTGTCTCCAAGAGATATCTGCCCTTCATGTTCATTGCCCCATTACTCATAATAGCCAAGATATGGCAACATCAACGAATGAACGTATAAAGAAACAAATCATATATATATATTCATATATATATTATATATACACACATATATGATATAATCATATATAGATAATATTCATATATATGTATACTTATATTTCACACTTTATGTAGTATGTGTACATGTGTATTTACATGTGTGTATGCTTAGTTGCTCAGTCATGTCCGACTCTTTGCAACCCCATGCACTGTGGCCCACTGAGCTCCTCTGTCCATGGGATTCTCCAGGCAAGAATACTGGAGTGGGTTGCCATTTCCTTCTCCAGGGGATCTTCCTGACCCAGGGATCAAAAACCAGTGTCTCTTGCACCTCCTACACTGGCAGGCAGACTCTTTATATGTATTTATACATGCAAATATTATTCATCATTTCTGACTCTGTGCCACCCTATGACTGTAGCCCACCAGGCTCTTCTGTCCATGGAATTCTTCAGGTAGGAATACTGGAGTGGTTTGCCATGCCCTCCTCTAGGGATAAAAAGAAAGAAGTGTTGCCATTTGTAACAATGTAAGTGGCCCTTGAGGGCATTATGCTAAGGAAAATAAGTCAGACAGTGAAAGAAAGATATTATATGATCTCACTGAAGTATGGAATCTAAACAAGCCAAATTCAGAAACAGAGTTAGGAGGATGGTTGCCTGGCGATGGGATACCAGTCAAAGAGTACAAACTTCCAGTTGTAACATCAGTAAGTTCTGGGGAATCTAACACAGATCATGGTAACTATAGTCAACAGTACTGGTAATTATTTTGAAATTTATGCTTGCATCAAATCATCACATTGTACACCTTAAATTTACATGATGTTTTATATAAATTATTATATCTCAATAAATCTAGACAAATAAATAAATAATAATGGAAGACTAGGTTGGTCATAACTTTCCTTCCAAGGAGTAAGCATCATTTAATTTCATGGCTGTAATCACCATCTGCAGTGATTTTGGAGCCCCAAAAAATAAAGTCTGACACTGTTTCCACTGTTTCCCCATCTATTTCCCATAAAGTGATGGGACCAGATGCTGTGATCTTAATTTTCTGAATGTTGAGCTTAAGAGGGTTTGGGTGAACTCCGGGAGTTGGTGATGGACAGGGAGGCCAGGCATACTGCAATTCATGGGGTCGCAAAGAGTCGGACATGACTGAGCAACTGAACTGAACTGAACTGAATGGAAGACTGGGAGGAAAATAATTTAAATGCTTTTAAGAGCACCACTTACTGGCCCCCTCACAGTGTACATTGGAATAGTGAAGGCTCTGAAAAGTCCTGCAAAAGAGAAGCCTGTTAACCAGGCTTCTGTTAACTCTGCTAACCCAACATTTCCCTAACTCATTTGATCATAGAAACTTGTCTTTAAATTCAACATCTAGTAACACTGCATAACTAGCCTTATACAAAACACACTTTGGAAATGTTGAGTTAGACATTAGTGAAGTTTTATTCCAAATGCAAAAGAGCTATATCTCTTTAAAAGGATCATTTAAAAATAAAAGTTAAAAGTTTCCATGTTGCCTCAGGCCCATATTCTTCCCAGTTTATGAATCTGTCTTTGATGATGGTGGAAATGATGTTTTGTGGGTTCAGTTCAGTCACTCAGTCATGTCCAACTCTTTGCAACTCCACAGACGGCAGCACGCCAGGCCTTCCTGTCCATCGCCAACTCCCGGAGTTTACTCAAACTCATGTCCACTGAGTTGGTGATGCTATCCAACCATCTCGTCCCCTGTTGTCCCCTTTTCCTCCTGCCTTCAATCTTTCCCAGCATCAGGGTCTTTTCAAATGAGTCACTTTTTCACATCAGGTGGCCAAAGTATTGGAGTTTCAGCTTTAGCATCAGTCCTTCAATGAATATTCAGGACCGATCTCCTTTAGGATGGACTGGTTGGATCTTGCAGTCCAAGGGACTCTCAAGAGTCTTCTCCAACACCACAGTTCAAAAGCATCAATTCTTTGGCACTCAGCTTTCTTTATAGTCCAACTCTCATATCCATACATGACTACTGGAAAAACCATCGCCTTGACTAGACAGACCTTTGTTGGCAAAGTAATGTCTTTGCTTTTTAATAAGCTATCTAGGTTGGTCATAACTTTGCTTCCAAGGTGCAAGCGTCTTTTAATATCATGGCTGTAGTCACCATCTACAGTGATTTTGGAGCCCCAAAAAGTAGTCTGTCACTGTTTCCACTGTTTCTCCATCTATTTGCCATGAAGTGATGGGACTAGATGCCATGATCTTAGTTTTCTGAATGCTGAGTTTTAAGCCAACTTTTTCACTCTCCCCTTTCACTTTCATCAAGAGGCTCTTTAGTTCTTCTTCACTTTCTGCCTTAAGGGTGGTGTCATCTGCATATCTGAGGTGATTGATATTTCTCCCAGCAATCTTGATTCCAGCTTGTACTTCATCTAGCCCAGCATTTCTCATGATGCATATAAGTTAAATAAGCAGGGTGACAATATACAGCCTTGACATTGTCCTTTCCCGATTTGGAACCAGTCTGTTGTTCCATGTCCAGTTCTAACTGTTGCTTTTTGACCTGCATACAGACTTTTCAGGAGGCAGGTCAGGTGGTCTGGTATTCCTATCTCTTTAAGAATTTTCCACAGTTTATCGTGATCCACACAGTCAAAGGCTTTGGCATAGTCAATAAGTCAGAAATAGATGTTTTTCTGGAACTCTCTTGCTTTTTCTATGATGCAATGGATGTTGGCAATTTGATCTCTGGCTCCTCTGCCTTTTCTAAATCCAGCTTGAACATCTGGAAGTTCACAGTTCACGTACTGTTGAAGCCTGACTTGCAGAATTTTGAGCATTACTTTACTAGCATGTGAGATGCGTGCAATTGTCTGGTAGTTTGATCATTCTTTGGCATTGCCTTTCTTTGGGATTGGAATGAAAACTGACCTTTTCCAGTCCTTTTTTGTGAGTTAACACTTTCGAATATAAGTTGTCCATTTATTAGTCAATGTGTTATATTGAGCACTAACTCTGCTGGCCTGACTTAGTGACGATGCTGAAAGTGATTGATGAAGATCTAAAGATGACGTGTCTAATGTGACTAAAGTGTCAATCAAATGCAAGTGGAGGGGGAAGACTATCAAGACATCAAGGATGTCTCGTGTGATTTTATCTTGGGTGGCCAAGTTTATAAATTAGAGATGTGTCTTAATCATGCTGTATTTTCCTTGATTATAGATAGATAGTTCATGAGTGTATGGTCAGACAAAATTTACTAATTAGTGGAGGTCCCAGTCTTATACCCCAGCACTTCATCCATGAAAAATCACTAGACTTTACCACCTTTGTCCTCCTTTCCCCTACCCTCTGAAGAGAGAAAGTACAGAAACTGAATTGTGACTGATACAGATGAGCTCTTCTGAGCAGTCAAATAAATGTCTCCCGGGAATAAGAAGACAGTGGGATTTGTATCAGGAGTTGCTGTTGTAGAACCCACTTAATACTTAAATTATTCACATCAATGATTGTAAGTCTAAGTAAGCTACACTCTGTGATATAAGTGATATAAGACAGTTCATGAACACTGGGCTAAGAGAACCTCAGCTGCATAGATAATGAGCCAGTTTCAAGGAGGCTGCAAACTCAAATACCAGCAGTGCCAGGCAAGTACCATCAGTGATGAAGTGGACAGGGCGTGAAGACATCACAGTGCAAAAGAAATGGAGAAATAGCCGCTTCCACTCAGGTCTAAGAAGAACCTCAGAAATAATGGGATCCTCACTGACAGATGCTAAAAACAGGGCAGGGAGGTTCGAGGAGAAACTGAATATGTGTATAATTTTAAATATTTCTCCTAAGAGATTTATAAATTACAAAGGGAAAAATAATAAAGTTTACAGTGGAGAAACCCAGTAGACACCACCTTAACCAAGGTTAACATCACTAGAAATACGATAGCATGGACCCCGTGGTGAGATCAGAAAATTGCTTCTGTGGCCCTTCTTGATACAAATGCATAGCTTCAGTCCAATCATGAGATAAAAGGAGGCAAACTCAAAATGAGACATCCTGTGAAATAACTGACTAGTAATTATCAGAAGTGCCACAGTCATAAGACTGGGAAGAACGAGAAGCTGTCATCAGTTGAAGGAGACTAAAGAGGCATAATAACGAAATGCAGTGTGGGATCCTCTGCTCCAGAACAGAAGAAGGATATTAAGAGAAAAATGATTGAAATTTAAATAATCTCTGTAGGTGAGTTGAAAATATGAGATATTAACATTCAGGGAAAGTGAGGAAAAGATATACGTGAACTCTCTATGCTGTTTTTTTTGTTTGTTTTTTTTTGCAAAATTTCTGTCAGTCTAAAATTAGTTTAAAAGAAATAAGTAGAGCAGAAAAACAAAGAAAAAGAAATGGTGAGATTCAGAAACCCCAACACAGCACTAGCCTGTAGAAATACAGTGGGAGACATGAATGTGAGTCAGACATGTCATTTTAAATTTTCCAGTAGCAAATTAAGGTAAGAAAAGATTGGTGAGATTAATTTTAGCAATTTAACCCACTATGTCAAAAATATTATCATTGCAACATGTAATCAGTATGGAAAGTTACTGATCTTTTATATTCTTTCCTGTTCTAAGTCTTCAAGATCCAGTCTCAATTGAGACTAGCCACTTTGCCAGTTCTCAATTGCCTCATGTGGCTAGCGGCTACCATATTGGACAGCACATTTACCACCATCAAGACACAGTCTGTTTGCATCTTTTATTATATTTCTGCTTCTTTCTATGAGGGTTTTATTCTTTCCTACTATAGACTCCTCTTCCTTCCCTCACTTTATGAGCATGTATCTGTTCCAGGCATTATTCTATGCACAAAATTGACAAAAATTTCCAATTTTCTGGAGCTTCCATTCTTGAGGAAATGATTGACTTAAACAGTAGCTATAGTATATTAGTAAATTATACAGTAATTAGAAAATAGTAAGTGCTATGGAGTAGGAGTGTGGGGGGCATGGAGCTGGGTAAAGGGACTCTGGTATGCTGGGGGTAGAAAAAGCTAAAAGAGGAAGGATCTAAACCAAATCCTGATTACCTATGGCTTCATTCTGGTATTTTCCATTGTTTAGTTTCAACAGACAGTTTTGAATGGAGGGATTAATGGAAAAGTTAAAAAAAAAAAAAGTGTTCTACTTTGACTAATTTAGGACTTAATAAGGTCAAATCCAGCTTAGTCATAAAGGGCAACACCTGACTGCTATTTTCTATGTCTGGTTTAAAGAAGTTGATAATGTCCCAAACGGCCAGCTCTCTGACTAAACAAAGCAGAAATATGCAGGAGCTACCCTGTAAGTACTAGGATATCTCAAGAAATAGAGGGTTTTGAAATTATGGGCTTCCCTTATAGCTCAGTTGGTGAAGAATCTGCCTGCAATGCAGGAGACCCTGATTTGATTCCTGGGTCAGGAAGATCCACTGGAGAAGGGAAAGGCTACCCACTCCAGCATTCTGGCCTGGAGAATTCCATGGACTCTATAGTCCACGGGGATGCAAAGAGTCAGACAAAACTGAGTGACTTTCACTTTTTGAAATTATGCAGCCCACTGCAATTTCTTGACATGAGTCCAGAAAGGTTTGATCAATAGTTTGATTCTTTACTGCCCTGAAATTTGAATACTTATAGCCTGGTGAAATTAACATATTCAAAAAGTTGATTTCTTATCTCTAGAGGATTGTGAATTTTGTTTACTCTCCTTGTGATATAGTAGGAGGTTCACTGTTTTGTTTTGTTTTGTTTTGTTTGTTTTTAACTTTTGGTCTGTAAGAGTTACTCATTGAAATACCTCCCAATTGCAGTTGGTTCTGTTCTGGGATATGAGAAAAGAGTGGCTGCAAGAAATATGTGTTAGGAATCCTGCAACCTCTGCTTTTCCAAGTCTGAGATACCTAAAGAAGTAAAAAGGCAGGAGTTGCAACAGAAAGAAAAAGACTGTATTGTGTGTGTTTGTCCTGCGTCTTATTATGTGAGGAGCTTGTTGGAATATAGAATTTTGGGCCTAACCCCAAATCTCTAGATTCCAGATCTTTGGAAGATGGAGCCTGAGAATCTGGGTGGTTCATAAGGTTCCTGAGTAATTCTTATGCCCACTGGGTTTTGAGAACCATGGGTCCTGGTGTCAGAAAGGCCCAGATTTTAATGCCGGTGCCTCTGCTCATTGGCTGGGATTTTCAGAGGGTCTGTTCTAAGGAAAGGATACGGAAATGCCTCCTGTGTGTTGGGTTCTCAGTCCATCAGGCTGTGTAACAAGAAGACCAGGGGATTTGGATCCAGCATACTAACCCCTACTGTGCTGGGTCCAGCAGGAAAATTCTTCAGAGCTCTTAATTGTGATATTTTAACAAACGATTTTCTTCCTGTTTAATGCAACTGGCGTCAAGGCTGCTTTTATCGCTTTGTTTTGCTAAGGGGAATGCAGGCATTTGTTTCTGCTTCTTTTCTTTTCACTTGGTGTACTATATTGCACGTATTTATAGTCTGAGGAGGCAAGAAAGAGAACTAGTGCAGACTTGTGCTTTCAAGGCCTGCCATGTGGACCTGGGCAGAGACATGTCAGGCCTCCAAAAACGAGCCAGCAGGTTCTTTGTTTGCAAGTGGTTCCCATCTAAATAGCTCTTCTTAAAGGATAAAGCATGTTATCAAGGCCTAAGAAGTAATTATGAGCTCTCGAATGGACTCAGGTACTGTTTAAAAGCACCAAATGAAAGAGAAACTTAGAAGGCTTGTGCTCTTTAACTAGACCTTGGAGCCCTGGATAAACTTACTTTTTATGTTACAGCCTCTTGTTTTTACTTCATTTTTAAAATTACAGAAGTAATAGCTGCCCATTGTACAATATTCAAATAATATAGATATACTAAGGAAAAAATGAGAGCTATCACACACCAGTCAATCCGGTTCTATCCTGTGCCGTTCTTTCAAGACTTTGTTAGACATATGCAAATATCCGAGATCTTTAGATTGCAAATGAGACCAGCCCAATGCAAAAAAGAAAATGAAAAATAGGAGGAATCTCTTGGCTTATATACTCATACTTACCTGAGTTGTACTAGCTTCAGGAATGGCTGGACCCAGGGTCTCCAGCAGGGTAGTCTTTGTTTCTCTCATCTCTTGCTCAGCTTGTCCTCTTTCTGTGTGTCTGTCCCCTCAGTTGGCTTTCCCCATGTGTTGGGAAGGATAGCTATCTGCAGACCTGGATTTGCTCCAGATTCAAGACAAAATACTGTCCTATCTCCCTTCAAAAATGTATAAATCCTAATCCTCAGAACCTGTCAATATGTTGTCTGACATAGCAAAGGAGAATTAAAATTGCAGATGGTATTAAAGTTGTTCATCAGCTGACCTATTGGCTTCCCTGGTCACTCGGAGGGTAAAGAGTCTGCCTGCAATGAGGGAGACCCGGGTTTGATCCCTGAGTCGGGAAGATCCCCTGGAGAAGGAAATGGCAACCCACTCCAGTATTCTTGCTTGGAGAATCCCATAGACAGAGGAGCCTTGTAGACCACAGTCCATGGGGTCACAGAGTCAGATACGACTGAGCAACTTCACTCACTCACTTATCAGCTGAACTTAAAATAGGAATATTATCCTGCATTATTAAGGTGGACCCAAAGTAATCACAAGGGTCCTTAAAAATGAAAGAAGGGTTAAGAAGTGTTAGAGTCAGAGGAGATGTGACCAAGACCGTGAGATCAGACAGAGAAAAAAATGTGAGAAACCTCACCCAAACATCTATTGCTGGATTTGAAAATGGAAAAATGGGACCATGAACCAAACAAGTGTATGCCTCTGGAAGCTGGAAAAGGCAAGGAAATGGATCACCCCCATCCACCCCAGAATCTCCAGAAGGGAACACAGCCATATTGATACGATGAGACTTTTGTCATATTTCTGATCTACGTAATGATAAGATAATAAATCTGTGTTCTTTTAAGCCACCAAGTATTTGGTGATCGGTTCTAGTAGCCATATAAACCTAATATAGGGCCCCAAAGTCAAGATTTTGTTTCTTCTTAAAATCCAAATTGTTAAAAATCCATGGAAGACTTCTGACTAGCCTAGCTTGGTTTTCAGGCAACCTCCATCCCTGTCACAATGGTCAGCAGAACAGGATACTGTGATTGTCTAGATCTGATTATTCTTTATGGCAGGGAAAAGGGATCGACACTGGCAGCCCAGAGAAGAGATCGACTCAGAACTGCAAAACTGGCATGGGAACAGAGAAATTCCCTGAAAGAAAGCTTGTGTGGGTTTGTTGTTTATAGCTTGTTCTTCAGAGTGGATTTGTGAGATGTATTTTGTTCTATAATTTTCTTAATTCTCTTTACAACATAGTTTGGAGATATTTCTGTTTCAATTTACTTAAATCCTACTTTGTTGTCTTTAGTAGCTGCCTGTTATTCCATTGGATAGACAAGTCAAACTGATTTAACCTAGTTTCCTGTTGATGGACATTTAAGATGTTTCTAATCTTTTCTTCCAAAGACTGAATGTACTGTCATTCCATGTATCTCTGTGCATGTTATTGGACTTACTTTGTTTTGTTTTTTTCCCTCAACATTGGTAATGTGACAGTGTGATGAAGAATAGAACAAGGATAGGTGTAGAGGGTAGAATAGTGCCCCCCCCCACCAAAAAAAAAAGATGTGCAAGCCTGAATCCTCAGTATTTGTGAATGTGAGCCCATTTGGAAGTAGAGTCTTTGCAGATGTAATTAAGCATCTTGAGATGAGATCATTCTAGATTTAGGGTGGGCCCTAAATCCTGTGATGAGCGTCCTTATTAAGTACAGAAAAGGAGAACACACAAAGACCATGGAGAAGGACATGTGAAGACAGACGCAGAAATTGGAATGATGTCTCTACAAGCCAAGCAATGCTAAGAATTGCCAGCAGCCACCAGAAGCTGGGGGAGAGGCAGCACTCTCTCACAGAGCTTCTAGAAGGAACCAGTCCTGCTGACACCTGACTTCTGATTTCTGACCCTCCAAATTGTGACAGAATGAATTTCCGTGGTTTTAACCCACCCAGTTAGTGGTAATTTGTTATGGCAGCCTTAGGAAACTAAAACACAGGTTGTGAAGGCAACTAGTTCTCCCGCTCTCCTTTGTTTGGCTTGTGGGCAGCTGTCAATCACCTGGGAAGACAGGAATGATAGGTCAGATCCCAAAAGCCATAAAGCACACAGGGATTATTTCGATGTCTATTTCTTGTGAATTTGCTTTGTGATCTTTATCTTCCAATGCCATTTTGTTTAACTTATGGAATTAGTTTACACTTCAGAGTCAGCTTCCAATGAATGTGTCGAAGAGAGACAGACCCAGTGTGAAAGGAGTAGCAAAGTAAAGGCTTAGGCAGAATCCTCTCAGGTGAACTATAGCATCATAGATTTTTAGTGGTTTTGCATAAAGGGAATTAGTAAATAGAAAGAAGGGAAGGGAGAGAAGGAGGGAGGAGAAAAAGATAGATAAAGTAGACCCCGTAATGAGGACTAGTTGAGACCTTTGAATGCCCCACTTGTGCTAAATTAAGCCCTTTATATTTAATTCACAAACATGGCTAAAAATGCTCATAATGTGCTTGGTGTCCACTCCAGTGACACAAGCTGGCCATGCCGCCACTCTCACTACCCCCACTATTTCTCAGATATTGAAATGTAATGAGCAATATCCCAGGCAAAGAGCTAGGAATCTGATTCTTTTTGATCAGTAAAGCTCTAAAGCCAAAACCAAAAAAAAAAAAAGTCAATAAGGCATACAGGTGTAATCACAGTACACAGGTGTGTTTACTGCACTGAACCGACATGTGGGAATTACCTTTGGGCAAGGAAGCTCCTGCTTGGTAATTGTCAGCTGTATTTTCAACTGCAGTCTTAAATGTTTTAGGGGAAAAGAAAGAAAGGGCAGATGTTGATATGCTTGTCTGGGGGCGGTATAATGTATCACTGCCTGTCCTTAATCCTGCTGAAGGAGACAGAGTAAGTCATGGAAAAAGGAACAACTCTAAGAAATCTCTGCCTGTGGTACCTGCCAGACTGGACATAACGCCTGTCTTTGACTTGGCTTTTCAGCACATACATGGCCTTGGCTCCTGCCACTGCCTCTTTTGACTTTTCCTCCCCTCATCAAGGCCCATTGCAAATTCTACCTGCCACCTCCCCCCACCTCCCTGGATATATCTTCAAGGGAACAGATTATAAATCTTATTAAATTGTAATAACTGATATTTATTGTAGGATAAAGCCACTAGGGACCAGTAATTGAATGAAGATATAAACCAGTGTTAGTAAGAATCAGACCAACCAAGAATTGCAGCATCCCAAATAAGCATTTTTCTATTTTAGCATTTCCTTGAGCTTCTGATGAATAACTTTCTGCTCTTCGGATGCCTGAGACTTGCTCTTTTTATAGCCTCTGATGTGCTTGTTTTCTCAGTGCATTTAAATTGGGTCACAGGGCAGGAACTGGCTGTGGTCTAAAGCTTCCTCCAAGAACATGCATCTGTGATTGTGTTTATAATGTTTTCCCTGGTACAGAGATAAATGTCACCAGGGATTCTGACTGGCAGGCCCAAAATCTAATGCTTTTGGAATTATGTGAGTTCCAGGGTTGCAGGGATCATCCTGCCTTCAAATATATAGAAAGCATAATTAAATAGATTAATGATGTAAGGTTCTAGAAACAATGTAGTGGTATTGAATTTCCCTGCAGCTTTCTACTAGTTTCATCATTCTTTTCCTCCTCCCTTCTCTATTTTTTCAATTTATGGTTTTTGCTTTCAGCCCTCAAAACCTCTGTGAGCTTCTGATACCTCAGACTCTGCACTGAATTTCTCATTTGGCCCCTCTTGTTACTGCCCCCTCTGTTAATTTCTTCTCCTCAGTATCCAAAGGCCCCCTCATGCTTCTTAGATTAAATCCTCCACTGTTGTCATTGTCCTCCATACTTTGCTTAATTAGATAATATCTGAGACAGCTTTGAAGATGCGAGGTGCTGTCCCAGTGCTAAGTGGGATGGTTGTAATTATTCTCTTGAAGCCTTACATCACCATAATCAGCTTCTTCTCTCCCATTCATTTCCTTCTCTTAATCATCCGGATATGAATAATGAATGCAATCTTTCTTTAAATGAAAGAATGGAAATATAGCTGAGCTCTTTTTCCCAGGTTTCCTGTTTGCAGAAATTGAGGTATATCCACATGCTTTTGGCCTGGGAAAAGAAACAGGGAAAGTTGAATGTGAATACTAGAATGTGAACTGTGAGTGATCACTGTCTTAAAGATTTTTTAAATGACTTCAGGTGTTATTAGCAAGCCAACAAAAAATTGCTGCAGAGGATTTGGATAATTCAGATATATCCATGTGCTTTTGACCTGGGAAAGAAAACAGGGAAGGTTGAGACACTATAATGTGTATCATGAAAGATCATGGTGTTAGAGATTTTAAAAATGACTTCTGTTTTTATTACCAAACCAACAACACAAAAAAATTGTTGCAGAGAATTTGGATAATTCAGAGAATTGGATAATTTGGATAATTCAGAATTTGGATAATTGTTTCACACAGATGAGAAGACATATGACATGTGTTCTCATATTCCAAATTTTGTGTGAAAATATATCCATATTAATCTATTTCCACACACAAAATAAACTCAACCTGAGCATAAATATTTTCTAACTTATGCTTAAATTTAATGCACTGTGAACATTTAAATTATATTTTCTTCACATCATCATGACTGTAGGATCCCCCTATTACACGGACCATATAGCTTGCTTAACCAGTTCCCACAGGTGACTGATTAGTTGGTTTCCAATACAACTAGTCCAATAATTACTTGGACTAAAGTAAACAGTGCTGCAATCAACATCCTTTACACGTTGCCAGCATAGTTTTTTTTTAAATAATTATTTATTCAACAGAAATTTCTAAAGTTGGATTTGCTGCTCAAAGGATATGACAGTTTGGTTTACCATTGAATATTTAGAAAGACACCAAGAAGATGGTACTAACTCATGCTGCCCATCTTAGATGGGTTAGAAAAAGACATCCCATTTCAAAGCATCTCTTTCCTGGGCTTCCTAGGTGGCATTAGTGGTAAAGAATCCACCTGCCAGTGCAGGAGACATGGGTTCGATCCCTGGGTTGGGAAAATTCCCTGGAGCAGGAAATGGCAAACCCATTCCAGTATTCTTGCCTGAAAAATCCCATGGACAGAGGAGTCTGGCAAGCTACAGTCCAATAGGGTCGCAAAGACTCGGACACGACTGAGTGACTGAGCATGCACACACGGTCAGAGTATTTCTGTCCTGTCTTTCCTTAGCTTGGACAGCTAACACTGGATTAGTCTTTCTGGATGGACATGCTTGGAAATGTCAGTTGTATTCTTAGACTGGTTCTAAAGAATGATCCAAGGCTCCTTGCATCACTCATCAGTAAGGTCCTGTATCCCTGGGAAGTCAGTTGTACCAGAGGCACATTCATGTTTAAAGAACTGCCCACTGGAGGTGGTGACTCTGGCTTTTTGACAGGTTAGAAGAGAAATTCTGAAGAAGGAAGAAAGAATGTTAATGCTTAGTGACCACCTATACAGTGCTTTGTTTGCTCTTGACTATCCTATAAGGTAGTGAAGTTTCACTTTCATTTTATAGTTGAGCTAGATTCAAATCCATCTCTGCTGCTGCCAAGTCGCTTCAGTCATGTCCGACTCTGTGCAACTCCAGAGACGGAAGCCCACCAGGCTCCCCCGTCCCCGGGCAAGGCAAGAACACTGGAGTGGGTTGCCATTTCCTTCTCCAATGCATGAAAATGAAAAGTGAAAGTGAAGTCGCTCAGTCATGTCCGACTCCTAGCAACCCCATGGACTGCAGCCAACCAGGCTCCTCTGTCCGTGGGATTTTCCAGGCAAGAGTACTGGAGTGGATTGCCATTGCCTTCTCCAAATCCATCTTTGCTGCTGCTGCTAAGTCGCTTCAGTTGTGTCCAACTCTGTGTGACCCCATAGACGGCAGCCCACCAGGCTTCCCTGTCCCTGGGATTCTCCAGGCAAGAATACTGGAGTGAGTTGCCATTTCCTTCTTCAATGCATGAAAATGAAAAGTGAAAGTGAAGTCGCTCAGTCGTGTCTGACTCCTAGCGACCCCATGGACTGCAGCCTACCAGGGTCCTTCATCCATGGGATTTTCCAGGCAAGAGTACTGGACTGGGTTGCCATTGGCTTCTCCAAATCCATCTCTGCTGCTGCTGCTGCTAAGTCACTTCAGTCGTGTCCGACTTAGTGTGACCGCATAGAGGGCAGCCCACCAGGCTCCGCCATCCCTGGGATTCTCCAGGCAAGAACACTGGAGTGGGTTGCCATTTCCTTCTCCATGCATGAAAGTGAAAATTCAAAGTGAAGTCGCTCAGTCGTGCCCGATCCCCAGCGACCCCATGGACTGCAGCCTACCAGGCTCCTCTGTCTATGGGATTTTCCAGGCAAGAGTACTGGAATGGGGTGCCATTGCCTTCTCCAAATCCATCTCTACCTGATGCCAAAGAACATGGTCTTTCCTCCCCTCTGTAACTCACTTTTGTAGTTTAACTGCTCAGAGCAGAGTTCCAAAAGCCATGAAGAGTCTGACTCTCACTTAGCTCTATTTATCGTCTGTCAATTTTTTCTTTTTCTTTAAATATCAGTTTGGCACATATTTAGCTTTTCTGGTGTTAGAAAGCAACATTTCTCTTGTTTTATATGTAGGTCATGTTTTCATTAGAATCCTTGATGTGTTAGAGTACTCTTTTTCTCTTTGCCCCAAAATGTAATATATATTCATGAAGGCTTTGAATAGTGTTATATATGGGATGTCATTTAACCTGCCTGGCAATGTCTGTGTATAAAAGCAGGAGCTACTACTTGGAGGATATTAACATCCTGAGTCAAAGGGAACATAAACTGTGAGCTTTAGAGTGATCTTTCAATCTATGTATTGACTGAATGCTTAAGGAAAATTCTGACATCTCTAGCTGCAGATGTTTGGTAAACCAAACAGTGAATTAAACAAGCTTGTTTCCATAAGCTGAGGACTCTAGCAAAGATGAGGACTACATAGCATGGGGTTATCAGCACAGATTGGCAGCTTTGGGACTGATCTTACTTCTCAGTCTCAGTTTCCTTTGCTGTATTATGGAGGATAATAAGATTTACTTGGAGAATCACCCTAAAGGTTAAATGAGTTAATGTGCTTTCAAGTACTTAGTAGGGTGCTTGGTACCTGGTTTCAATCTTCATGGATCATCATAAAGGAAAAGATGTTTTAAGAAGCAGAAAAAAAATCATACACTAATTGAATTTTTACTGGAAAAGAATTAAAGGGATGTAAAAATGGACTCTCTTTATGTAGAGGTCAAGATATACCATCCCCTTTTTCTTTCTTATAAAAAGTGCTATGAAGAGCTCAGAATTACTTCATAAATGTAATTTATTTAATTATAGGAGAAATTCTTTACTTCTTTTGGAACCGTTTCCCCTCCACCCCCTCCCCAATTTGAGAATCTGATGAAACTGTGAATTCTCCTTGGAAACAGTCACATTCATGTCACATTTTGCAACTTCAGGGGCACCCATCTATTCTAGGTTAAAACTGCTCCCAAAACATAGAAGTTATAGGATGCATTTTCATTTATCTGAACAGGGTCAGGAGAAAAAGGTCTCTAGTTGGGAATACTCAACCCCAAAGCCAGAGATTCTAATCATTGCTGTGTGCTGGATACATTCTGTGCCCTTGAGCATTCATAATGTAGGAAAGAAGACAACAGGGAATGAATGAGTGCAGTGCAATGTGGCAAGGGTGACAGTAAAGTGTATACTGTAAAGAATGATTTCATGATGCAGACTGGGGAGGGAAGGGCTGAAAACAGTATGAGAACAGTGTTTCCTAGGCAGATTTCACAGATGTAGCAGTGGTCCAGGGCCTTTCAGAATCTTGGGAAATTCTATGGACCATGTGGCATATATTTCATCAAAATCAAAGTTCCGGATCACAGGTAACTCAAAGAATCCCCCGTGTCCTCTCCCATTAAGAGTGATTCCCTTCTCTGGACCATAGTGTCTGCTCCCTGCTGGGCTCTCTAAGCCTCTGCCTCCACATGGTTACCCAATTTGCTCTTTTCAGTCTCTGCTTATATATTAACCTCCTCAGAGAGGCCCTCCCTGACCTCTTTATCTAAATAGTACCCTGATTCCTCTCCATCTCTTTGCCCTGCTTCATTTGCTTCATAGCTTTTCAGTTCAGATCAGTTGAGTTTACTCAGTCATGTCCGACTCCTTGCAACCCTGTGGACTGTAGCATGCCAGGCCTCCCTGTCCATCTCCAACTCCCAGGATTTTCTCAAACTCATGTCCATTGAGTCAGTGATGCCATCCAACCATCTCATCCCCTGTCACCCTCTTCTCCTGCCTTAACTCTTTCCCAGCATCAGGGTCTTTTCAAATGAGTCAGTCCTTCACATCAGGTGGCCAAAGTATTGGAGTTTCAGCTTCAGCATCAGTCCTTCCAATGAATATTCAGGACTGATTTCCTTTAGAATGGACTGGATGAATCTCCTTGCAGTCCAAGGGACTCTCAAGAGTCTTCTCCAACACCACAGTTCAAAAGCATCAATTCTTCAGCACTCAGCTTTCTCTATAGTCCAGCTCTCACATCCATACATGACTACTGAAAAAACCATAGCTTTGACTAGATGGACCTTGGTTGGCAAAGTAATGTCTCTGCTTTTTAGTATGATATCTAGGTTGGTCATAACTTTTCTTTATAGCTTTTAGTATGGTATATTTACTGTTCAGGAGTTCATTTTCCATTTTCCCTAATAGAATGTGAGCTCGTAGAGGTGGGACTGTGTCTCTCTTCCTGATTGTCGTGTCCCAGCTGCTAGTCCAGTGCCTGATACAGAGTGGATGCTCAATAGATATTTGTCAAATAATAAATTTAATAAGGTTTTATTCTCACTGTATTCATAGGTATGTTTACCTTGTATTAAGGGCAAGTAATACCAGACTTCTCTTTTTAATTAATTTATTTTTTATTGAAGGATAATTGCTTTATAGAATTTTGCGGTTTTCTGTCAAACCTCAACATGAATCAGCCATGGATATACATATATCCCCTCCCTTTTGAAGCTCCCTCCCATTTCCCTCCCCATCCCACCCCTTAGGTTGATACGGAGCCCCTGTTTGAGTTTCCTGAGCCATACAGCAAATTCCCATTGGCTATCTATTTTACATATGGTAATATAAGTTTCCACGTTACTCTTTCCATACAACTCACCCTCTTCTCCCCTCTCCCCATGTCCATAAGTCTATTCTCTATGTCTGTTTCTCCATTGCTGCCCTGTAAGGAAATTCTTCAGTACCATTTTTCTAAATTCTGTATATATGCATTAGAATATGGTATTTATCTTTCTCTTTCTGACTCACTTCACTCTGTATAATATAGGTTCTATAATAGGTTCTATAATAATCCACCTCATTAAAACTGACTCAAATGCATGCCTTTTTATGGCTGAGTAATATTCCATTGTGAATATGTATCACAGCTTCTTTATCCATTCATCTGTCCATGGACATCTAGGTTGCTTCATTGTTCTAGCTATGGTAAATAGTGCTGCAGTGAGCAATGGGATACATGTGTCTCTTTCAATTTTGGTTTCCTCAGGGTATATGCCTAGGAGTGGGGTTGCTGGGTCATATGGTGGTTTTATTCCTAGTTTTTAAGGAATCTCCATACCGTCTTCCATAGTGGCTGTATCAATTTACATTCCCACCAACAGTGCAAGAGCGTTCCCTTTTCTCCACACCCTCTCCAGCATTTATTGTTTGTAGACTTTTTGATGAGAGCCTTCTGACTGGTGTGAGGTGATATCTCATTGTAGTTTTGATTTGCATTTCTCTAATAATGAGCAATGTTGAGCATCTTTTCATGTGTTTGTTAGCCATCTGTATGTCTGCTTTGGAGAAATGTCTATTTAGGTCTTTTTCCCACTTTTTGATTGGGTTGTTTGTTTTTCTGGTATTGAATTGTATGAGCTGCTTGTATATTTTGGAAATGAATCCTTTGTCAATTGTTTCATTTGCTATTCTTTTCTTCCGTTCTAAGGGTGATAGTTTGATTATAGTTTCCTTTGCTATGCAAAAGCTTTTAAGTTTAATCAGGTCCCATTTGTTTACTTTTGTTTTTACTTCCATTACTCTAGGAGGTGGGTCATAGAGGATCTTGCTTTGATTTATGTCACTGAGTGTTCTGCCTATGTTTTCCTCTAAGAGTTTTATAGTTTCTGGTCTTACATTTATGTCTTTAATCCATTTTGAGTTTATCTTTGTGTATGGTGTTAGGAAGTGTTCTAATTTCATTCTTTTGCATGTAGCTGTCCAGTTTACCCAGCATCATTTATTGAAGAGGCTGTCTTTGCCCCATTGATTTTCTTGCCTCCTTAGCCAAAAATAAGGTACCCATAGGTGCATGGGTTTATTTCTGGGTTTTCTATCTTGTTCCACTGGTCTATATTTCTGGTTTTGTGCCAGTACCATACTGTCTTGATGACTGTAGCTTTGTAGTCTAATCTGAAGTCAGGAAGGTGGATTCCTCCAGTTCCATTCTTCTTTCTCAAGATGCTTTGGCTTTTCAGGGTCTTTTGTGTTTCCATGTGAATTGTGAAATTTTTTGTTCTAGTTCTGTGAAAAATGCCATTGGTAATTTGACAGGGATCACATTGAATCTGTAGATTGCATTTGGTAGTATAGTCATTTTCACAATATTGATTCTTCCTACCCAGGAACATGGAATATCTCTCCATCTGTTTATGTCATCTTTGATTTCTTTTATCAGTGTCTTATAATTTTCTGTGTCCAATTCTTTTGTCTCCTAAGGTAGGTTTATTCCTAGATATTTAATTCTTTTTGTTGCAGTGGTGAATGGGATTGATTCCTTAATTGTTCTTTCTGATTTTTCATTGTTAGTATATAGAAATGCAAGTGATTTCTGTGTATTGATTTTGTATCCTGCAACTTTGCTAAATTCACTGATTAGCTCTAGTAATTTTCTAACACTATCTTTAGGGTTTTCTATGTACATTATTATGTCACCTGCAAACAGTGCAAGCTTTACTTCTTCTTTTCTGATCCCGATTCCTTTTATTTCTTTGTCTTCTCTGATTGCTGTAGCTAGGAATTCTAGAACTATGTTGAATAACAGTGGTGAAAGTGGACACCCTTGGTCTTGTTCCTGATCTTAGGGAGAATGCCTTCAGTTTCTCACTAATGAAAATAATGTTTGCTGTAGGCTTATCATATATGGCCTCTACTATGTTGAGGTAGGTTCCTTCTATGCCCATTTTTTTAAGAGTTTAAGCATAAATGGGTGCTGAATTTTGTCAAAGGCTTTTTCTGCATCTATTGAGATTATTATAAGGTTTTTATCTTTCAGTTTGTTAATATGGTGTATCACATTGATTGATTTGTGTATATTGAAGAATCCTTACATTCCTAGAATAAACCCAACTTGACCATGGTGCATTAGCTTTTTGATGTGTTGCTGAATTCTGTTTGCTAAAATTTTGTTGAGGATTTTTGCATCTATGTTCATCAGTGATATTGGCCTGTAGTTTTCTTTTTTTGTGTTGTCTTTGTATGGTTTTGGTATCAGGGTGATGGTGGTCTCATAGAATGAGTTTGAAAGTGTTCCTTCCTCTGCAATTATTTTAAAGAGTTTTAGAAGGATAGGCATTAGCTCTTCTCTAAATGTTTGATAGAATTCTCCTGTGAAGCCATCTGGTCCTGGGCTTTTGTTTTTTGGGAGATTTTTGATCACCGCTTCAATTTCAATGCTTGTAATTGGGTTGTTCATAATTTCTATTTCTTCCTGGTTCAGTTGGGAAGATTGAACTTTTCTCAGAATCTGTCTATTTCTTCCAGGTTATCTATTTTATTGCCATATAGTTGTTCATAATAGTCTCTTATGATACTAGACTTTTAATTCAAGATAAATGGTCTGCTTTTTAAATGAGTTGGTATCAGGAAAAGAGGAATCAATTTAAAGAAGGATATTAAGTAAATGAAAGCATAAGTGGTCTACAGATGTGACTCATGAGAGTGATGCCAGTGACTTGTGTTTGGGAAATACTGGTCTAGAAACAGATCAGGAAACAAAGAAAGAAGCACCAAGCCTAGATGTAAGAGGAATATTATCTTAAATTCACATCAGCATACTGAATGGTAAACTTTGCCTGCCCACAGCTGTAGTCTCTCTTGCAGTGTTGAGGTACTGTTCATCTGGCATTTACTGAATATCAGCTATGAGCTCAGCGTGGAGGGGAGTAAGTGTGATGAAAAATCCAACCCCATCTTCAAAAGTAAACCTCAGAGATAGAGACATGGACACTATGATTGTAAAAATCAAAATGTGATCAGTGCTATAATAAAGGTCCAAAGAAGCCATGGAAAAGTAGCATTTGTTTCTCTGAAGGTAATCAGGAAACCCTTCTCTGAAAATAAGAAATTTGAACAGGGCTTTGAAGAATGGGTAAGATTTAAATCAGCAGAAATGGGGGCCAGGGCACTTCCATGGTGGTCCAGTGGTTAAGACTCTGCAGTTCCAATGCAGGGGGTGCTGGTTCAATCTTTGGTTGGAGAACTAAAATCCCACATGCCGCGCAGTGTGGCCAAAAGATTTTTTAAAAAAGAAATGGGAGCCAAGGCATTCCAGACAAAGGGACTGCTGAAATAAAGCCAGGCAGAAGAGCAGCAAATAATATGGGGACATGAGCTCACAGGGCACCATGAAAAATATTTCTGTGGACTTCAGAGGAAAACTGGTGTTAGCACTTCCAATCTACCTGCTTTTATCTCTTTTTGTAAAGCTGATGCCACATACATTGTCTGAAAAGTATTCCAGGTGATTGTGTCCATGTCTTCACAGAAAGGAGCTTCATGGCTCCCCTGGTGGCAGTGGTAACTCTGATCCGGGGAGATCCAATATGCCTCAGAGCAGCTGAGCCTGTGGTGCACCCCAACTATTGAACCTGTGTCCTCGAGCCCAGGAACCACAACTACTGAATCCCCTGGCAGCAGCTTCTAAAGCCCACACACCCTAGAGACCATGCTCCACAACAAGAGAAGCCACTGCAATGAGAAGCCCACACACCGCAACTACAGATTAGCCCCTGCTCACCACAACTAGAGAAATGCCCACGCAGCAACAAAGACTCAGTACAACCAAAAATAAATAATAAAATTATTTTTCAAAAGAAGAAAGGAGCTTCAAGAAGCCATGTGTGCTTCCAAATAACCAACCTCAAATCCCTTCTTTCCTGAAAAGAAAATACCTAGGAAACCCCATCCTTTGTTTCCATTGTAAGCATGCAGGTAATGATCAATCATGGCTTTGGATTTGCACTAAAGGGATGCCTGTCTGACTAGAAACTCCAGAAAACGGGGGCATCACTTGCCAGAGCCCTGAGAAGCTCTGTGGATCAGGAGCTGCTCTCCATCAGCACCAGGAATACAAATAAATCTACCCATGAAACTATCAAGAGTCCACATCAAGCACGAAGGCTCTTAATGAAGTCCTTCATCTCAAAGGGGAAAAGAATCCTTGAAAAGAGATTTCCCCTGGTAGCCAAATCTTAAGCCTCCACCTCCCTCTCCCTAGAAACCCCCTGTTGGGTAATTAATGTCTTTTGCATGGCTTTATCCTGCTACTTTGCAATACCACACCCACCATGTGTCAAGCTCATGACCTCAGTGATCATTTTTTAAAAGTTAATATGATCTAATCTGCCACTTTATCTTCCCATTGTGCTTCAGAGCTAACATCCTACTTAATTTTATCAAAGGTCTTTGTCTCGAGTTATAGCTTGGAACAGAAGATTCTAGGAAGGATGTTATGATGTTAAATAATGCATAAAGAAATGAGCCACTCTTCCCAGTGGTTCAGAAGCTCATGCTGATTCCTAGCTCTTGCCACATGCTAATATCTCATTTTGAGAAAACTTCCACTTTGAAGAATAACCACAGGAGAGAAAGCTCTCTCTCTCTCTCTTTGTCTCTCTACCTCTGTCTCTCTCTCAATTAAAAAGCAATCCATGAAGTGAATCTCTCTCTTGATCTCTTTGTCATTAACATCTCATTTTAAACCAGAATGCCCTTCACAGAATGTTAATGGCTGTTACACCATGTTAATTCAGAGTCAAATAAACTTTAGGGAAAACTGAGTTAAACCAAGTTGAGTAGGTATATTTACTGAGGTCATGGGATAAAGCCTTTAATAGGTGCTCTCCACCACTAATGTTCAAGAGGGCTGTGTAATTTGCATCATTTCTCAAAATGAGCATTTCCATGGAACTCTTTTTTGATAGAGTATCTGGAGAGACACACATTCATCCGCTAACTGTTAAAGTAGCAGAAGAAAAAGAAAGCTTATGTTGAAAATAGATGCTCAGATGTCCCTCTGAAATTCCAGCTTCCTGGGCAGATACCACTGTTGCCTGGAAAACTACCGGGTAGGCCAAGTAGGCATTGTGTTGAACTGGGCAGAGAGGTGGAAATATGGGAATACACCCTGCATTTCCCAATCTAGCTTCCCTCCAATCTTCTCATTCATGTAATCGGTTAATACCTTCCTCACAGAACTGCTAATAGAATTGTCAAAATGACTAATCTGGAATAATGTAAATAAAAACACTCAGCTAAGCAGCCGATGTGAAGTATACATTCAGTGAATGTATGGTATGCTGGTATGTCAAGGTCCTCTAGGGTCAGCTTCTCAAGTATTACTATCTATGCAGTCTCACAGGCACTTGTTAAATGCAGATTCTGATTTCGGTATGGGATGGGTGCTAAGATTCTCTGAATTTATTCTCCTAATTTGAGAACTGTATTTTGAGAGGCAAGCATCTCAGAGATGTAAAAGGAACCAAACAGAGTCTCAACTTTTAAAGAGTTATAATAAATTACTATATAATAAATAAAGCTACCTAAATGGCAAGCAGAGTTCTGGTACAAATGATTCACTTTGGAAGACACTGTTATTCTCACTCCCTTTAGAACGATGGGTGACTTTTCCCCTTTAACTCACTTTGAATGATGAGTAGACTTTGAGCAAACTTTGGGGTCACAGGTTCTGGCTGTGCCAGGAAGGTGGCACACTCCCAGAGGTGAGAGACCATATGGGGAACTTAGGAGATGCTCAGGGAGTGGTGAGGAGGAGGCAGGTATAAAGTGGACCATAAGTTTCTTAGTCACAAGTATCAATAATATACAATCTAGGTGAGTTCTGAGCAAATGTATGATTTTCTCAGGGCTGCTATAACAAAGTACCACAATCTGCATGGCTTAAAACAACAGAAATGTATCATCTCACAGTACTGGAGTCTAGAAGTCTAAGATCAGACTGTCCATAGGAAAATTTTTTGTAAAGTGTCTACAGGGCCATGCTCCCTCTGAAACTTGCAGGGGAATCCTTCCTGGCCTCTTCCTGACTCCTGGCAGTTTGCTGGCCATCCTTGGCATTCCCTGGCTTATGGCTGCATAACTCAGTCTCTGCCTTAGTCATCATGTGGCATTCTCCCGTGTCTCTGTCTTCATGTGGCCATCCTCTTATAAGGGCACCAATCATATTAGATCAAGGGCTCCCCCTACTGCAGCATGGCCTCATTTTAATTAATTACATCTGCAGTGACCCTTTTTCCAAATAAGGTTACAGTCTAAGGTACTGGGGGTTAAGAATTAAGCATAACTTTTGTAGAGGATTCAATTCAACTCATAATAACAAATACATCTGTACTCATTGGGCCCCAGCAATCTCCTGTGTCCTGTCAGATGAAATTCAGAAGTGACTCTTTTCCACTGAGCACTGGAAACAAAGGAATGTCCATAGAGCTGAAGACCTCTGCCTTTTCTGTCTTCACCCCTTCCCAAGTAGGAAAAGATTTTCAGGACATCCTAGGGGTCATTGAACTAAGCTGAAAATTCAGGTCCCTGAGGCTGGGAAAAATCAGGGCAGCATTAGAATTCCCACTGAAGCCTTATTTCTCTTTTCTGCCAACTTCTGCAGGAATGTTATGTCATTCCCAAGGAGCTTCTGGTAGTGTATCCCCCAGAAGTACCCTCCCTAATGTGTTCACACAGCAGGGTCCAATAAAATAATGATGTTACAAAGTCTTTCTCCCTGGACTCTGTGAGAAACAATGGCCAACTGTTTTTTTTTGTTTTGTTTTGTTTTGTTTGTTTTTTCCCCCTTTGCTCTTGTCCAGTGGAAGCCTAGTGAGAACACTGACCACAATGTGAAGTTTATAGGTAGGTGAAAGTGGGTACAGGGCTACTTATATTACCAAATTGAATTGTTGTCTTGAAAAAATGGGATCTTTAAAGAAAAGAAGTGACTTTATCTCTTTTAATTATATACTTTCTGACTTCATAGATGAATTCATTGTCACCAAGGTATACAACATTTTGTAGTCCAAATAACACTGCTTCCTAATGTCTGAGGTTAGCAGTGTGAAAGGGGCATTTCAAGTAAACCCCCTGCCAGTATGGCCATGAGCAGTAATAAGTTTTTCAAGCCTGTTCTGTCAGGTCGATTGTCCATCCCAGGTTTTTACAGAGCATCCATTCTCTGTTAAAATGAAGAACGCTGGCTGCATTATGTGGACAGAAGAAAGCAGTAAAAGGACATGAAAGGAATATCTGTTTTCAAGGCAGCTGAGAACAAGTTGCAGGCTTGGTGTAGCCGCTGTCCCCATTTGAAGAAAATAAGCCCAAGTGGCTGTGTGGAGGTGGTAGTTCATTTTAAGCCATATTTAAAGACTGCTTAGAGACACACTGGCCCCAATCCAGACCATGGTCAGTCGTCTCTTGGTCCCACCAATTAAAATGAGGCAGACACTAGGCCCCGGACATATTAGGCACAGACCAGCAAGGTTTGACATCCTTGTATTCTCAGTCCCTGTCCTAAGCAATTTAGTACATTTCCCAAGAAGGCATAAACCTTGGAAACTGTAATATGCCATGCTAAGAGAAAATAAACGATCCTCTGTGGGCTAGGCTTAATTTTGCAAACTCCATTTCCTGGAGATAATTGGCCACTGGACACTTGCAGGAGGATTAGTCGGCTGAAAGTTTCATCTCCTCCCCTGAAATCCTCCCCAATCCTTCCAGCCTGAATTAATCTCGCCGTTGTGCTCCTGTAGCCCTTGATCTCTACCTCAATTGTAACTCTTATCACAGCCTCTGTTGGCATTAGCACTATTTCTGTGTGTCTTATCTCTCCTACTAGACTCTAGGCTCTCTAAGGAACAAGACTCAATCCTAGTAATTCTTGTATTTATAATATCTAGAACAGGGCAGGTATGTCCTCATTAAATATTTATTGAAAAACTGAAGGATGGATGGGAAGAGGATTTCGTGGTTTTCTCCATCATTATCAAATGTCACTTTCTCCTATCACATGTGGTTTCAGTCAAATCCTTTGGAGGAAAGGTCTGGAACACTTGAAAGATTCTGAAACTTTAAAGGAATAGGAGATCGAGAATGGACTTGTGGACACAGTGGGGAATGCACAGAGTGGGACAGATGGAGAAAGTAGCATCAACATATATACGCTATCATGTGTAAAATGGATAGCTGCTGAGAAGTTTCTGTATAACACAGGGAGCCCAGTCTGGCACTCTGTGATGTCCTAGAGGAGTGGAGTTGGGGCAGGGGAGGAAGGCTCACGAAGGAGGGGATATATGTATAATTATGGCTGATTCACATTGTTGTACAGCAGAAACCAACACAACATTGTAAAAAAAATTTTTAAGTGGGAAAAAAAGGAATAAGAGAATTTCAAGGGAGTTTATGATGAGTCTTTTTGAAGATTAAATGAGTTAACAGAAACTGGCTATAAGTAGCTCTGCTTCTTTTGGAAGGTCTGGGAGTACACAGGGGCTGGAGTCAGACTATGTATGCCTAGGAGTTTGGAGGTTGCCAGAATACGATTTGCCTTTGAGCAACAAGTGAAGTAATTTATTGGAAGGTCTTAGGGAAGTTCACATAATGAAAGGAAATACTGAGGAATTGGGCTCCAGAAAATACAGGAAATGGGACAACTCAAGACATATATACGGTTGAAACTAAGAAATGACTTTAATTTATAGTCAAATCTGTGCATTGCTTTGGAAATTATTCAACTCAAGCCCTCATCCCATTCTTATATAATACCACTCAAGAGCCTAAATCCAGAAAAATAATCTATTATAGTTGTCTAAGTTAGACCACACACACACACCTTGGCTTAGAAATGTTCCTTTTGAGGAAAAAATGCGGTCTCTCAAAGAGATGTAATTCCTCAAAAGAAACTAAGGTGCTACTAATAAGACAAAGAAGAATAAGTGCTTGTCAACCAAAGCACAGCTAATGCCCATTAAAGTTTACCTTGGAAAATGTGCAAATCAGAAAACCACTATAAGGGATGAAACTCCCTTAGAGCTAATGGGAAAGATGAAACACTAGAAAACTTCTACTTGTTAAGTAAATTAGACTTGAAATTCCAGTACAAGACGTTTGGACAAGTGCTTTCAAATAGATTATTCATCATTTGTGTTGCCCACATATTTCAGGAGTTTGTTTTTTTTTTCTTTTTTTTTTACCTATTACATTTCTTAGGAAGCCTTCATTTTTATAGAAAGATGAAAGGGCCAACCTTGAAAGAAGTCATCAAATAATGAATAAATCAGAAATTTGAATTGATGGGAGCATTAAGGTAACAAAGTCTGTCAATGTTTTTCTGTTTTCTCATGTGGGTATGGGACCAAGTTACAGCTAGGAGGAAAGATGAGCCAGCTGATTTTGTTTAGTGAAATGGAACTTTAGGGATTGCATTATTCCATTTCCAATTTCTTTAATTAACATGTGAAAATTACATTTTGTTGTCAACAGATACTCACAGTGTATCACCTACTAATATTCTCATGGTAAAAGTAAATAGAAAAAGCTAACATCTAAGCCTTTGAAGTACTTCTGTATATCAGATACTCTACTCAGACCTTTTACATGCATTTCTCATTTAATGTTTATAAGAACTCGGTGAAAAGAGGTACTCTAAGTGTTAGGAAAATAAGAATCAGAAAAATTATATAACTTGCCTAAGATTATACAACTAAGTGGCAGAAAATAAAGTAATAAAGTAAAATCAGAAAATACTGATGAGGAAAATGAATACACTGTATATACGTTAATACATATAATTATAAACATGATTATTAGCTGCAGAATTTATTTTCTGAATTGTTTAGATGAAATATACTTATAATATGCTGCTGCTGCTGCTGCTGCTAAGTCGCTTCAGTCATTTCCGACTCTGTGCGACCCCATGGACGGCAGCCCATCAGGCTCCTCTGTCCCTGGGATTCTCCAGGCAAGAACACTGGAGTGGGTTGCCATTTCCTTCTCCAATGCATGAAAGTGAAAAGTGAAAGTGAAGTCGCTCAGTTGTGCCCTACTCTTAGCGACCTCATGGACTGCAGCCTACCAGGCTCCTCCGCCCATGGGATTTTCCAGGCAAGAGTACTGGAGTGGGGTGCCATTGCCTTCTCCATACAATATGCTACTTATGTGAAATATCTAGAATATGGACATTTCTAGAAACAAAGTATATTAGTAGTTTCCAGGGGAAAAAGAATGGGAGGATGGAGTGTGACAGCTCATAGGTAGGAGACTTCTTTGGGGGGTGAAGAAGATGTTCTTAAATCAGACAGTGGTATAGGCTGCTCTGTGAATATACTAAAGGCTATATAAATATTAAAAGCCAGGATGAATTTTGTGGTATTATATTATGGTTAATTATGTTTCAGTCAAGCTGATGCTTAAACATAAAAACCACGATCAGTCATTATCTCCCTGAGATGGTAAGTTTGTAGAGCAACTTGTAGTTCCCCAAACTTATTATTTTCATGCATTTCTATAACTTTACTCTTTGTCTACAAAATTCTTCCCACTTTCCCACCCAACCCCTTTCCTGCCTTGTAAATTTCTTATTCCTCTTTAATGAACTGACTTAGATTTCATCTCTACTAGGAAATCTCCCTGAATCCCTAGTTCAACCATGAGCTGCATTTATCTGAAGGTTCACATTTTCTTTCCAGTAAAGATCATATTCCATGGTAATTATTTGTTTATGCATCTGTGTCCCCACTAGTGTATAAGTTCCTTAGGTATTTGTGTTTTGAGGCATGTCTGGCAGGTAATGGGTACTTAGAAATGTTTACTGAATAAATGAATGCATGAATGTTTAAAGATAGAAAATTTAATGTTTCCAGCTTGAAGGATTCTGTGATATCAAGGTATTTTCTGATATCAGAAAGTATCTTGGATTTAAACCTGAAATACTTGGTATGATGAATTGAGATTACCTATGGAAATTCATGCTACAATGAATAATTATTTGCCTCCTAAATGTGAGATGCTAGCTCAGTCCTCACATGTCCCCGGATAAGCTGAGCTCCCTAAGAGAAACAAGTCTCCCTACCTCATGGAATTTGTGTGTGCATGCTCAGTGGCTCAGTCATGTCTAACTCTTTTGCAGCCCTGTGGACTGTAGCCTGCCAGCCTCCTCTGTCCATGGGATTTTCCAGGCAAGAATACTGGAATGGTTTGCCATTTCCTTCTCCAGAAGATCTTCCTGACCCAGGGATCAAACCCATATCTCTTGTATTGCAGGCAGATTCTTTGCCACTGAGCAACCTGGGAAGCACACCACATGGAAAATTCTTGTACAATCAACAAACTATGTTGCAGGACTCTAAAATACTTCATTGGAGTAATTAGCCTTGGTTGTCAGTAATCTAAGATATTTGAAGCTTTGAATCCTGGGTCTCTTGTGGTGGGAAATAGACCGTTTGATGAATAAATTTTATCCAGATTACTGTGCTTCCAGAACAATGTCTCAGTGCTCTGCTACTGAAACATCCTGTGGTTTGAAACATTTGAACAAAGTTATCTCATCAACAAATGTATTAGGAGTCTGCATACAGACTAGAGAACAATACAGTCCAGATGGCCAAAGGTGATCCCAAGAAACCAAATGGCAAGATGTCTGCTTATGCCTTCTTTGTGCAGATATGCAGAGAGGGACATAAGAAGAAAAACCTGGAGACCCCTGTCAATTTTGCTGAATTTTCCAAGAAATGCTGGGAGAGGTGAAAGACCATGTCTGGGAAAGAGAAGTCTAAATTCAATGAAATGGCAAAGGCAGATAAAGTGCAGTATGATCGGGAAACGAAGGATTATGGACCAGCTAAGGGAGGCAAGGACCCTAATGCCCCCCAAGAGACCACCGTATAGATTTTTCCTATTCTGCTCTGAATTCCGCCCAAAGATCAAGTCTACAAACCCTGGCATCTCTATTGGAGATGTGGCAAAGAAGCTGGACAAGGTGTGGAATAACTTAAATGACAGTGAGAAGCAACAAGGCAGCAAAGCTGAAGGAGAAGTATGAGAAGGCTAAAGGGAAGTTTGATGGCACCAAGGGTCCTGCCAAATTTGCCCGGAAAAACGTGGAAGAGGAAGATGAAGAAAATGAGGAGGAAGAGGAGGAGGAGGAATAAAAAAATTGTTAATCTTTCGCCTTGTGAATACCTTCGAGTAGGGAGCGCCATGATTGACACACCTCTCACCCAAGATGTGTCTGTTGCCATCATTAGGTTTAATACCCAGCTGGCTCACGATCATATCGTAGTCTCTCAAAGTGTTCTAGCAATTGTCATTGGTTTACATGAAGTGGCCATGGGTGTCCAAAGCACCTGGAAACTGTATCAAAGTTGTACATATTTCCAAACATTTTTAAAACGAAAAGGCTCTCGTGTTCTCCTCACTCTGTGCACTTTGCTGTGGTGTGACAAGGCATTTAAAAATGTTTCTGAGGTTTTTTTTTTTTTTTTTTTAATTTGTAAGGTGGTGTGTTAATTCTATGGTCATTGGCTAGAAATCCCGAGTTTTCAACTGTACGTATCTATAGTTTGTAAAAAGAACAAAGCAACCGAGACACACTCTTGATTCTCCTTGCTTGGTATGGAGGCTGTCGGGGTGAGGCCTTCCAGAGGGGCCGTAGCTCAGGGCATGCACTGTGGGGCTGGACCCGTGGACACTGCAGTGGGCATGCATTTAGCTTCAGGTTGTCTTGTTTTTGTATATAGCGATATAGCATCCTGCAGTCAGCTGGCATGAGAAGTGTTTTGGATCCTTTTTAGTTGAAGTGTGGTAGTTTTAAACTGTTTTTCTTTGAATAAACCATAGAACTCTTCATTGTCAGCAAAGCCAAGAGCCACTGCACCAATAAAGTTCAAGAACCTTCTGTACTAAACATGATCTGCAATGTTCTTATTTTTTTTGTATGTTTAGAATGTTGAAATGTTTTTGAAGTTAAATAAACAGTATTACATTAAAAAAAAGTATACATACAATGAATTTTGATCAATAAGATTTTTGAACTCAAATCTTACATAAGCAGCTGGCGGCATCTGAGAGATAAGAGATCACCATCAGTGAAGAAAATAGACCCTCAAAACATTGCCTTCATAGAGTTTATATTATCGAAGTGGAAGAAATGTAAGGGGAAATAATTTCAAGCAGAGAGAATAATTAGGATAAAGGTGATGTTTGATAAGTCGAAGGAGAACAGGATAACCGGGGCATAATGCACATGAGAAAGCAGTGTGATCATTAATATTATTCCCCCAGACAGACTTACTGGTCAAAATTATTTGTCCCCTTCTCCAAACTAGTTTTTGCAATGTCAGTCACCATGGTCACATGAGACAGAGTGTATTTTCCTGCCCATTGATGTTTAACTTGTTAGGTGACTTGCTTTGGCCAAGGGAATGTGAGCAGAATGGTGTGACATTGTCCAGATGAGTCCTTAACAGACATGGCATATTCCTGTCTGCCTTCCTGTGCCTCTGCCATCAGCAAGAAAAGGCCCGCAGGTAGACACGCCCTCGCTTCATCCTGAGTGCCAGAATTAACATGAATCATGAAGCAGAGATACTCCAGCCAGAAACACAAGGGCAGCAGTAGGTGGTGGTTGTTACAAACCTCTGAATTTGGACCTGATTTATTATGTAGACTTTACAGTGGCAATGGTTACCTCATGCAGTCTTCAAGACTAACTTTACACATTATTAGTATACCTTTGTTTCTATTTTTTCACTTTAAAAAGAACATCATTTATTGTGAAAAGGGGGCAACAGAGGATGAGATGGTTGGATGGCATAATCATCTCAATGGACATGAATTTGAGCAAACTCCGGGAAATAGAGAACAGAGAAGCCTGGCGTGCTGCAGTCCATGAGGTCACAAAGAGTCGGATATGACTGAACGACTGAACGAGAACAATTTATTGTTCATATAATCTACAGTTGCCTAAACATTTCTGAAAATAGCAGTAAGTCATAAATAGAACAAACATGAGCCTAGCTATTTTATTGCAAAGAATAAACCTCATCTGACTAGACCCCTAATTTCTTCTAGCCATTTGTTTAGTAGAAGGAAAACAAAGGCCTTTTCTCTTTTCCCCACTTCTGTTTATACCTCTGCACCAGGACATCTGCTTTTTCAGTTTCAGAATTTGACAGATTTCCGTTACTTAAGAAAAAATACACAATTCTAGTTTGTAGTGTATATTTTGACATCTTTGTATGTTTGTACTAGTCACTCAGTAGATCAGTGATCCCTCAACAAAGTAAAATCCACCACACAAGTGTGAAGTTGTTTTTGTAAATAAACCCAGTTTATGGCTCATTTTCACAAGTTGTAGTTCCTAGGCTAAATTTTCCAAAAGGGGGTCAAGCTTTCATACCTATATATCCCAAACTTGAACCATATCAGGAATACAAAAAGAAAATCAAACCTATCAGCTCTGGTGAGAAAACCACAGGACTTCCTTCTCTTGAATCTAAATACTAAAAATTGTCTCACAATATATCAGTTATTCAGCAAGGAATTCTGTGGTGTAGGTTCACAAAACATGTCTAGCCATAGAGATGTGAGAGGTTTGGGAAAGGCAAAATGAGTGAAGGTAGTCAAAAGTTACAAACTTCTAGTTATAAGCAAGTGCTGGGGATATAATGTATAGCTTGGTGACTATAGTTAACAGCGCTGTACAGTATTCTGTATTTGCTAAAAAGCTTTCATCATAAGAAAAACATAGTGACTGTATGTGGTCATGGATGTTGACTGAACCTATTATGATAACAATTTTGCAATATATACAAAAATCAAATCAGTATATTGTATACCCTAAAACAAGGTTTTATGTCAATTACATCTCAATTAAAAGAAAAAGAATTTGATCTCTGCTTTAAGTAAATATACCCTGAGAAATGAGAGCTTCCCAGGTAGCACTAATGGTAAAGAACCCAACTGCCAATGCAGGAGACACAAGAGAGGCGGATTCGATCCCTGGATTGGGAAGATCCCCTGGAGGAGGAAATGGCAACCCACGCCAGTATACTTGCCTGGAGAATCCCATGGACAGAGGAGCCTGGTGGGCTAAAGTCCACGGGGTCACAAAGAGTCGGACACAACTGAAGTAACTTAGCACACACACACTGAGAAATGACTTTAACAGTTTAAACTGCTGGGAGCTGTCTTACTTTGGGCTCCCCCCAAGTCAGGCCTTTTGACAGACTTGGGCACAGGGAGCTCCTGTGTGAGGTGATCCCAAGAGGCACAACGAACGAGTGAAGCAAGAGTGAAGAAAGTAAGGAGGACAAGCTAAAAAAATTTGCCTGCTATATTTAAAATGGATACGCAACAAGGACCTACTGTATAGCAACAGAGAACCTTGATCAATATTATATGGCAGCCGAGATGGGAGGGGAGTTTAAGGGAGATACATATGTATCCAAAAGGCTGAGTCCTTTTGCTGTCCACCTGAAACTATCACAACACTGTTAATCAGCAATACTCCAATACAAAATAAGGTTTAAAAAAATATATTTTTAATTACATCTGTGTGCAGGTTACCACTATGGGCAACTCACACCCAATCCTGCTGGGATCCTCTGAGAAACTGTGTGGAACACACCCAAGAATCCTAAGACTAGGCACCAGGGAGGTTGGGACTTCTATCCCCCAGTTATTAAAAGCTGCATACAAGAGAATTAACCTCGTACCTTCTACTTCCAACTACCCCTACTTGCAGCAGAAAAGGCTTCCTCAGGCTAAGGGAAGCCCTCAGTCAGAGAAGAAAGCATAACGTAGGTTTATCAGCATCTACAGCAGCTGCCTGAACTCAGTCAGATAGGCCAAGGAGACATGGTGCAGGACACCACCTTTGTCTGCTACAGGGCACACAGCTATTTGTTCCATCAGCTAGAATGGTATTCAGTATTTCCTGAGCACTTACTCTATATCAGGCACAGTGGCTAATGACCTGTGTATCATATCATTTAATCCTTGCATCAGCCTCTGAAAGGTAGATACTATGATTCACACCCTCTATAGACAAAACAATTAAGAAATTTGCCAAGATGACAAAGCAAGTAAATGGTGGAGGTTTAAACATGGGTAGCATGATTCTAGGGCTCTTTACTCGTGAAGGGCTAAGTGCAGAAATCAGAAGCACGGGTAACTCAAAGATGGGAAAATAGTGAGGCATGTAATCCTCAGAAAAGGCTTCATTGTGGAAATAGACTTGAGGAGTACTTTAAGTAGTAGTTTAAGTGGGAAAGTGCAGAAAAAGAAATGAGCTTGTATATAATAAGAATAGGAAAAGATGAAGGTAGAAGGGGCTATAACGTGATGAGCATGAGTTCAGCAAAATATCCTCACTGGAGAGTACACAGAGTTGATCCTTATTATGGAGTGAGGCACATGTAATATTACATGCAATTCTTATGTATTGAGCATCTGCTTAATACTGGCCATTGGAAGTACAGAGATTCTTTTTTTTTTTTAACCCAGACATGCTCTGCGAAGGAAGATCCCCATGCAGTAGATATTTGTTATTTCTGTTTTTCAGTACTGGACTCTATCTTTCAGTGAATAACCCATTCATGAAGGTCACATGAAGTTCTATTCCATCTCCTTTTACCACACACACACACACACACACACACACAGCACATGACTGTAGCCTGGCCAGTTAGAGCACCCAGCCTCTTGGCTTCCGTGATTATATTAGAAATAGACTATGTTGTGCTGTGCTCAGTTGCTCAGTCATATATGACTCTTTGCAACCCCATGGACTGCAACCCACAAGCCCATCAGGCTTCTCTGTCTGTGGAATTTTCCAAGCAAGAATACTGGAACGGGTTTCCATTTCATATTTAAGGGAATCTTCCCAACCCAGCATCAAACCCACCTCTGTTGTGTCTCCTGCATTGGCAGGCGGATTCTTTACCACTGTCCCACCTGGAAAGCCCTTTAGAGATGGACACATGACTTAATTTAGATTTTTCATCTGGAGCACGGAGGGATGTTTGCTTCTGGTGATCAGGGTTAATGAGTTGATGAGGTGTGGGTATGAAACTGCCATTTTGCCCACCACTAGGAAAAAGAGTAAAGTCAAGCAGAGGCAAGATTTGAGAAATGATCAGTCTGTGCCCTACCAGTTTGTGTGTATGTGTGTATGCTCTTGGACTCAGTGATAATAGTAAACAAAAGATAAATCTCATCTCAAACTTCTCAAAAGAAGCCCTGCTAATCCCATAGAAGAAGGGAGTTTGGTTGGTAAGCTTTTCTTAACATGTTTTCTTATTCAGTTCAGTTCAGTTGCTCAGTCGTGTCTCCTTCTTTGTGACCCCATGGACTGCAGCATGCCAGGCCTCCCTGTCCATCACCAAATCTCAGAGTTTACCCAAACTCATAGCCATAGAGTTGGTGATGCCATCCAACCATCTCATCCTCTGTCATCCCCTTCTCTTCCTGCCTTAAATCTTTCCCAGCATGGGGGTCTTTTCCAGTGAGTCAGTTCTTTGCATCAGGTGGCCAAAGTATTGGAATTTCAGCTTCAGCATCGGTCCTTCTAATGGATATTCAGTACTGATTTTCTTTAGGATGGACTGGTTGGATCTCCTTGCAGTCCAAGGGACTCTCAAGAGTCTTCTCCAACACCGCAGTTCAAAAGCATCAATTATTTGGTGATCAGCTTTCTTTATAGTCCAACTCTCACATCCATACATGACTGCTGGAAAAACCATAGCATAGTCTTCTTATTAAATTCAACCAATTGAAGATGTCAAATTATAGTACACTGGCCCACTCATCACAGACGATTAGACCCACTGAATATTTATATATGTGGAATTCTAAAATAATTGTGTAGATTTTAGATGAAAATCTAAACTTTAGGTTAAGCTTTCCTTGATTGAAGGAGCCAAATTGAGTACTGAATCCTAATTATAATCCTCCTTTTATTAAAAATCTTTATTTTCTCACTCACTTTGGTTCATGTTCATTGGCTTGATATCCAGACTATTAGGGTTGTCATAGGTTGGCCATGTGTGGAATTTCTTTCACAAGATTTAAGAAATTAGAGAAACTAAACAGAGAAATGCAAAACTAAAAGTACTTTCAGAAAAGAATGTTCTTGATTCATGGGACATATCCTGATTTAAAACAACTACTTTCTCAAGAGGATGCTTGGAATGAAAATAAAAATCTAGAGAAGTACTGCATGGTAGTGCAGGAGAGAGGTTCAATAGAAGAGAGAAGAAGTGGATTTTATCAAACTTTGAAATGCCAGGGGGTATTTCTGCAGTTGATGCCTATTCAGGATAAAGAATTAAATTATTTTATTTATTAAAAATTTTTTATATGAGATGCTTCAGTCATTTGTTAAGAAGCTAAATTAAAGTCAATTGAATCAATATTTTTGAGCACCTGCTATGTGCCAAGGAATGCTAGGAACACAATCCCTAAATCTAGGGGACTAGAATCCTTTTCTCTTTCTCCACATATTTTCTTCTGTATTGGCCTCATTGTTTTCAAGTAGGATCCAATATGCCTGTCTTAGGTCTTTAAGTCCAGAGGAGGAAATATGACAATTGATCATGTCTACATCTGACATTTTTCTGGGCTCCAAAATCACTGCAAATGGTGATTGCAGCCATGAAATTAACAGACACTTACTCCTTGGAAGGAAAGTTATGACCAACCTAGACAGCATATTAAAAAGCAGAGACATTACTTTGCCAACAAAGGTCCGTCTAGTCAAGGCTACGGTTTTTCCAGTGGTCATGTATGGATGTGAGAGTTGGACTGTGAAGAAAGCTGAGCGCCGAAGAATTGATGCTTTTGAACTGTGGTGTTGGAGAAGACTCTTGAGAGTCCCTTGGACTGCAAGGAGATCCAGCCAGTCCATTCTAAAGGAGATCAGTCCTGAGTGTTCATTGGAAGGTCCGATGTTTTGAAGCTGAAACTCCAATACTTTGGCCATCTGATGTGAAGAGCTGACTCATTGGAAAAGACCCTGATGCTGGATAAGATTGAAGGTGGGAGGAGAAGGGGACGACAGAGGATTAGATGGTTGGATGGTATCACCAACTCAGTGGACATGAGTTTGGGTAAACTCCGAGAGTTGGTGATGGACAGGGAGGCCTGGCGTGCTGTGGTTCATGGGGTCACAAAGAGTCAGACATGACTGAGCGACTGAACTGAACTGAAGCAAAGCATCAGATGTCTACTCCATGGGGACACTAAAATAAATAACTCTTGATCTCATGTTGCAAATGTCCCCATTCTTGAGGCCTCAGTCTGTGACTTCCTTTCAGGGAAGAGATAAAGGATGGACAGGGAGTGAGTGCATTGGATAATCATCAGAGTGGAACATCTAAGTCTAACCTCTCTTTTCCTACCTGTAGCCTAAGAGGCCATTTGAGGTAGGATGAAAATGAAATGTCAAAGACCAGGGAGGATTCATAATCTGAGATAAAGGCATATGCCCTCTAGGTGAGGCATGGACAGTCAGTGGGACAGAGGATATCTAGGTAGTATCATCTGCAGTTCTCATGCAAGAGCCCTTTATTGAGTATTTGCCAAGGACAGGAAGCTGATAGATACTCTACACACTCATTGGCTGATGACAATACAAACGATTGCTTAGTGTGATGACATGCATATGATAGGTACTCAATATCAGACCATGCATGTCCATATAACTTGAATATCAGAAATGGACATAAGAAAAATGAAGATTTGGGGGAAAGTAAAAAATCATCATTTAGAGCAGCTATTCTCAAACATTAAGTCCCAGACCCCTCTACATTCTTATAAATGAGGACTACAAAGAGCTTTTCATTTGTGTGGAATATGTCTGTGGATATTTAAAAGATTACCAAATTAGAAATCAAAGCCAAGAAATGTATAAAATATAAAAATATGCATTTTATTAGCCATCAGAACAACAGCCACCTCCTATAGCAGTTTTCCTTCTGGAAAACTCTATCATATACTTGCAAGAGAATGAGATTGAAAGTGACAAATAACATATTAGTATTATTGTGAAAATAGTTTTGATCTCATGAACCCCCTGGAAGGGTTTCATATATCCTCAGGGGTCTTTGAGTCACAGTGTGAGAAGTTCTGCTCTAGAGTTTTCATAAACATTAAGTATTTCCAGGGAGCTAAATAGAAATATTGAATATGAAATTACTTGCAAGAATTATTTGCAGCATATGTTCACATGGTTTAGACCTTGGTTTCTAATTATCAGGGGAAGAAGCAGGATTTCACTTCTGTTCGCTTCCGTTTAAACATTCTGTGAATCAAGGGAAAAAAAACACACACACATAGAAGGGTTTTGAGTTTGGTTTTGTTTGAAATCTTTCCAATAACTAACCACTATTTTTTTCCTTTTGAAGACTTTTGGGACCCTTCAACGAATAGTTTAGTATCACTGGCCTCATTAAAATATTCAAAGTTTTTCTGGTAGAATCTTTGCTAGATTTTGTATACGATGGTCTTTCATGGGCGATTGGTTCAAATTGAGGTGATGTATTTGGGAAGAGATGTCCTGGAGGATGGCTTGGATAAGCCGGAAAGGATCAAGCAGGACATAGTCAAGGATTCCCTGAGACCACAAACATGAATGTGGACTAGAGTGGGTGAGGAGAGGAAGCTACCTCATGCCTTTTCCTGGACAGCGTGAAAAATGGTCTCTTTTTCATTGTTAACTTCAGAGGCACAAAATCGTCCCCAATAATTCTTTTCCAGGAATAGACAGTGTGGGATCACCCTGAGCGTCTCTCCATTCATTCCCACTAGAACTAAATATGCAAGAAAGCCATTTTCCTTGCATCTGTGTTTTGCCTGTGATTTGACTTGGTGCTCCGTTATAGGTAGCGAAAATAAACAGGATCCCTGCCTTCATGCTACTTAGAGCCTAGGAGGAGAGACAGGCAAAACACAGGTTCACAAATAAGCAGTGTGGCTTCAGACAGGCACTAGAGCAATAAACAAAATAAATTAAGCAGTGAAGCGGGATAATGGATGGACAGGCCCTTTAGATTAGGTGGTCAAGGGAGGTCTCTCAGTGGTGGTGATACTTGCCTTGAGAATCTGAATGAAGAGAAAGCTGACGGTGGACAGCTTGAAGGCCAGTTAAGAGGCCCCAGTGGGCGGGGGAGTTGTGTTCCAGGAAGAGAAAGTATCAAGTGGGTGTGATGATAGCAAACAAGTGGGCAAGATCCAAATGATGTCAGACCTGTAAGCCACGATGAGGTGTTTGCATCTGGCCCTGAGTGGGAGGGGAAGCCTTAAAGGAGAGCTTTATGCCATAGAGTGACATGCTCTGATTTATGTAAGAGATTTCTGGTTGCTATGTGGAAAATGAATTCTTAGATGTCATGTTTCAAAAGCAACTTGAAAAAAGTATGATTAATCCCCTGTTGCTGGCAAAGCATCAAGAACATGGATGACATTATATTTGCTGACAATGAAAAGCAGTTTCCATCCTGAGCTGATAAATTTATTGAACAAACTGTGTTTAGTTAACTAAGATGAACAGCGTTTCCTTATGCCTTAGACGTTTTTTTTGTTGTTGTTTTTCTTTTTTTTTTTTTTCCCAAAAAAAGAATTTGTGTATTTGTGGTAATATTAACAACCTGAAGAACTGGAAATTTACAACTTCACGGCCACTTGACAGGGCAATAGCTTTTCAGTGGCTTAAAGGAGATTGCATTATGTTCTATATGTATGAACGATTCCTGCTTATTTTATTATAATCTGGCAGATATATTGAATTTCCTTCCCAGCAAGGATTCTGTTAGTTTCCCTATCCTGAACATTCAACGAGGTCGTTATTATGTGAAGAATGAAGTGACAGCAGGCAGAAGAAGAAAATGACCAAATAACTGCTGATAAGGGTGACTTTTTGACAGAGCAGTATAGTAATAGAACGCATTGTATTTCTAGGTCTTGGAATTCTTCTTTTTGAAAGCATTTGGATTTTTAAAAAATCAACTTTAGTAATTAGACTTCTGCCTTGAATTTTGAGCATTGGAAACTGTTTGCAATTCACCTAGTAGTAGCAACTGCAATTGCCAGTTACATGCAAGCATTACAATAAAGCTTCCCTGGTGGCTCAGACAGTAAAGCGTCTGCCTACAATGCAGGAGAACCTAGGTTTAGTCCCTGGGTGGGAAAGAAGGAAATAGCAACCCACTCCAGTATTCTTGCCTGGAAAATTCCGTGGACGGAGAAACCGGGTAGGCTACAATCCTTGGGGTTGCAAAAGAGTCGGACACGACTGAGCGACTTCACTTTCTTTCTTTCTATTACAATAAATGTAATATATTATCTCATAATGTGAGTGTGTCTCATCCAGTCAGTTGAAGATGTGATGAACAAAAACTGAGATTTCTTGTACAAAAAAAAGGGGTGGTTGGCGGAGAAATTCTGCCTTCAGACTGCATCATAGAAATTCTGCTTTTCCAGGCTTTGGACTCAAGTTCGTGACATCACCTCTTACCTAGATCTCCAGGCTGCTGGCTTGCCCTGTGCATTTCAGACTTGCCAGCCACCACACTCACATGAGCTAATTCCTTAAAATAGATTCCTTAAATTCCTTATAATATGTATCCTATTAGTACTGTTTCCCTGGAGAACCCTAACTAATAAACTCCTTTCCCCAGCAGTTCTGCTTCTAGAAATTTATCCAAAGAACATACAGATATCCAAAGATACATGTTCAAGGCATTGTTTCAGTGTTTAAAGATGAGAAATAAAATTTCCACCACTGGAGGACCATTAAGAAAATTATTATGCGATATGCACTAATATAGAACATTCTAAACAATATGATAATTCATATATCCTCTAGGTATATTGGGCTTCCCTGGTGGCTCAGACGGTAAAGAATCTGCCTGCAATGTGGGAGACCTGGGTTCCGTCTCTGGGTTGGGAAAATTCAACCCAGGGATCTTTAGGTATATTATTAGACTTAAGAATATGGCTGCTGCTGCTGCTGCTGCTGCTAAGTCGCTTCAGTCGTGTCCGACTCTGTGCGACCCAATGGACGGCAGCCCATCAGGCTACCCCGTCCCTCGGATTCTCCAGGCAAGAACACTGGAGTGGGTTGCCATTTCCTTCTCCAATGCATGAAAGTGAAAAGTGAAAGTGAAGTCGCTCAGTTGTATCCGACTCTTCGCGACCCCAAGGACTGCAGCCTACCAGGCTCCTCCTCCCATGGGATTTTCCAGGCAAGAGTACTGGAGTGGGGTGCCATTGCCTTCTCCAAGAATATGGCAGATCTTCCTAAAGAAATAAGGTATTTGCTGGTCATCTTATTAGGTAATAAACAGCAGTTTAAAGACCCTGTTTGATTTCTGTCTTTTAAGTTGTTAATACTAATTGAAATTATGAGAAACCTTATATTTTCCTTCTCTAATCATTTCTGTATTGATTGAACTTTTATACATAGCATATTTTGACTGTTAATAAATCAAATCAGTTTGACCTAAACTCTAAACAAAAGGTCAGCTCAGACAGATTTCTGCAGTCCTCTCCCACGTGACCTGTATGTGTTCCAAATATAAAAATCTTTTAGTTGAAGCCTTTAAATTGTTTATTTGTGAAACATTTCTGTACTAACTAGATAAAATGGACGGCGAGAGGCAGTTGCCTGGACATTCAAGTGTAAAGAAAAAAACAAACAAAACTCTGAGACTTGTTTGTTTCATAATTCACTTGAGTATAGCACCATAGTTCAGGGAAGGCAAACAAGAAGGGAAAAAAAAAAATTTCCCTGAAATATACAGATAACGACCTCATTATCTATTTTAATTTGACAATGTAGAGGCAGTCTGAGTTCCCTATGACTCAAACTCTATTTGAAGAAACTAAAATTAATAAGTCATAGCTTATGAGAATGGCAGTGCCTCTTTGCAAGTCATTATATGGTTTCAGAGGGTTTTTCTTCTTTCAGTGCTGCTCCAGGCCATGCCCTGGCTTCCACAGATCCATTTCTTTTTAATCACCTTGGAGTCTACCTTTTTACCTTTTTACTTTGAAATGTTTATCTATACAAATGCAAACTTGTGGAGGGGGGATGAAATTTGAAAAGATCCTACTAGCACAGTGCACTTTCAGTAAATTTGATAAATATCTTTCTGGCCCATGGAACTGACATGCGCATACTAGGGAGGAGAGCCAGTCATTTTCCAGCCTTATCATCATATGAACAAGCACAGCAAATTGCATAGAAAAGAGTATTCTTTGCAATAACCTTAATTGCATTTTCCATGTCTAGCTCAGTTCTCTCTGCCCAATATTCTCCTTAAGAAAAAAAGTATCTTCCCTAATGGTAAGATAAAGAACAGAAAAAAGTAATAGAAAGTGCCTCCCATGGAAACCAATAAGCTTTAGTTCATTTAATGCAGAATCACATCAAGGAGATAAGCCCTTGTGTTTAAGAGCCGGAATATATACAGAGTTTTTTCTTTCCCTTAGTTTTGTTTTCTTTTAGGAAACATTTTCTTTTAGGAAAATATTTTTAGTGAATGCCTGATGTGCTTTGGTTGCAAGTCTTGGAGATGAAGCTGATTTTGATTCAAACTTAGGGCAAAAACATCTGCAAAAGTGATTCTGGCTGCCTAAGCACTGCCTTTTACCTGAAAATAAGGAAGCTGGAAATCAGCTCTCATGTGTAGCAGACAGGAGTATAGGTACCACCTCTGAGTCCACTGACCTTCCTGGTAACAGAGAGCATCATTAAAATCCCTGAGGTGCTCCTCAAAGGATATTTGTAACCTGGATTGTTTTCATTTTGCCTAGTAATGACCCCTTTTGTCCACAGAGGCATTTCAGGTAAACGGATCCTTTTCAGCTTCCGATCAGTGAGTCCTATGTCTCAGACAGAGTTTCTCCAGGTTCCTTTGCAGGATAAGGACTTCAAACTTGTGTCCAGCTTTAGCAACCAGAGAGCAGATGTTGGAGCCTTCTCTCACCTCTCAACTGCAATTGGCATGTTTCCCAAGACTCTTCTCAGTCCTCACACTGTCCCCATTTTCTGCCTTTTCCACCCTAAATAGATCCTATACCTAAGGCTCCATGAAGTCAGACACTCAGATTTTGACCACAGCAAAAAAATACGCTTTAAGAGGTGCTGGTGGCATAAAGGAAATCCTTGCTATAATCAATGTGTGAGTCTTGAGAAACAGTTTGAAACCACCCATGAGCCCAGGAAATGTGGAACAAAATATCACAGATCCCAGACACTCCGACATTCAACCCATGACCACTCTCCTGCTAAGAAACAACCTAAGGTGGAGATTAATAGAGAGAGGGAAAGTGAAAAGTGAAAATCACTCATTTGTATCCAACTCTTTTCAACCCTGTGGACTGTAACCAGCCAGGCTCCTCTGTCCATGGAATTCTCCAGGTAAGAATACTGGAGTGGGTAGCCATTTCCTCCTTCAGGGGATCTTCCCGACCCAGAGATCCAGCCCAGGTCTCCTGCACTGCAGGCAGATTCTCTACCATCTGAGCCATGACTGACTGCAAGAAGTTTCTCAGAAAGGGCAGCCTTGTAGTGGGAAGTCAGTAAATAGGTGAGTGATAAAAACAATGAATAGTATTAAATACTATATTTTTTTCATGTGGGAGGTTAAGAGTAAAAGCTTTGGGGTCATATACACTCTGTTTTGGGCTTACCAGGTGGTGCCAGTGGTAAAGAAGCCACCTGCCAATACAGGAGATGTAAGAGATGCAGGTTTGATCCCTGGGTCGGGAAGATTCCCTGGAGGATGGCAGTATGGGTCCCAATATTCTTGCTGGAGAACCCCATGGACAGAGAAGCCTGGTGGGCTAAAGTCCATGGGGTTGCAGAGAGTTGAACTTTACTGAAGCAATGCAGCACACACACAGACTTTGTTTGAAGGCCTTTGCTTCAATAAGTTGAATTACCGCTGTGCTCCTCACTTTCCTCTCCACTAAAAAGAAGGGAAATAGTACCCACTTTATCTAGTTTAAAGGTATGAGATAATACATGAAAGTCTTTGGCTTGGTGCCTAGCCTAGTATGTACTCAAAAAAGTTGTCAGTTGGTGATCAGCACCCAGCAGTAGCAGAGGTGGGCTCACCATCACTGTCCTAAGTAGCATCACCAAATGCATGTTTCAGGTTCAGTAAGAAAACCAGGGGAAATGGCAGTCAGAGGGGACTTGTCCCTTTCAACCTTCTGTATAATCTTCACTCCCATTCCTCACAACTCATTGCCATCCCGTCTTAGCTTTTCTCTAATGACTGGTGCATGGGGCTCAATAAATCCCTTGTGAATGAATAAAGGACTTGAGTATGGCAGACTTTTGCCTCTTCTCTTTGCCATCTGTGTGATCTTTGGTGATTCTTTCAAGTTGTCTGACCTCCAGCTTTCTCATCTGTAAACGAAGAAGGTTGCTGGGAAGAGAAAATGAGATGTGTTTAAAAGTATATGTAAACTCACAGGATCTTGTAGTCATTTATGTTGCAAATCATACAGGCTGAGCAAGTAGAGGTGTCTGCAAATGCACACGCAGATGCACTCATTATACACTCACATACACACATATGACTAGCAAAGGAAAAGACAATCTAAAAACCAGACCAATGCCAGTATTTCCTGGTGGGAAGAGAGAAAGAAGTAGAGCAAGAGGATTTGAGTCTTTATCAACTGGTGCAAAGATTGAAACAGGGGCTACAGAAAATTATCTTGTGAGGAGAAGCATGTTCAGCATCACGATTTGCCAGTTGCCTTCTGATCTCAGCTTGGCCACTTTAATCCTGGCTGTCAGAAATTCTGTGGCAGCAACTTTCTCCCCAATACCTTAATGCTTCCTGCATTTACTCCTAGGTGGGGTCGTCACCCTTGGGATGTGTCATTACTGTCTTGCACTGAACCACTCCCAGGTATAATGTTAGGAGCTTAAGTCCTATTTTGTTCCGCACCCGGTGAAACATACTGTCCACAATTTCAAAAGTCTTATGACCAGATGCCCTTACTGGCACAGTGCTATCTGAAGATGAATCTGTGCTGTCCTTTACTCTCCTTCTGTGAAGAACCACAGATGCTATGATGATCACACTTTCAGTACCTGAGGCGGTCAGGTTCATTGCCCTCTGCTTACTTATAAAGCAAATGTTAGGATAACCCAGGACAAAATTTGGAAACTTGGATGCTTTTAATGACTTCCTATTGGTTGGCCTAAAGGGATTCAACTCCATCATTGCTGGGTACCTTGAACGATGCCTAATTCAAGTGCTTCGAGGTGGAAGCAGAACGAATGTTGGTTTAGAATCTTAATCAGTGAAAACTATCCATCTACCATTAGATTAGATGGCATGAGAAAGCTGGCTCAGCCATTTTTATACAAATATTTGGCTGCAAATCTAAGGATGCTGTAATTTTTGAAGCAGAGAGGCAAGAAAGTGTCATACTTACTAGTATAGCTCCTCCTAATCTGCTTGCATCCAAGACTCACCTCTGCCCTTCACTACCTATTTGACCTCCAATAAGCTCACTGGCAGTGGCCACAGGACTGGAAAAGGTCAGTTTTCATTCCAATCCCAAAGAAAGGCAATGCCAAAGAATGCTCAAACTACCACACAATTGCACTCATCTCACATGCTAGTAAAGTAATGCTCAAAATTCTCCAAGCCAGGCTTCAGCAATACGTGAACTTCCAGATGTTCAAGCTGGTTTTAGAAAAGGCAGAGGAACCAGAGACCAAATTGCCAACATCTGCTGGATCATGGAAAAAGCAAGAGAGTCCCAGAAAAACATCTATTTCTGCTTTATTGACTATGCCAAAGCCTTTGACTGTGTGGATCACAATAAACTGTGGAAAATTCTGAAAGAGATGGGAATACCAGACCACCTGATCTGCCTCTTGAGAAATCTGTATGCAGGTCAGGAAGCAACAGTTAGAACTAGACATGGAACAACAGATTGGTTCCAAATAGGAAAAGGAGTATGTCAAGGCTGTATGTTGTCACCCTGCTTATTTAACTTCTATGCAGAGTCCATCATGAGAAATGCTGGGCTGGAAGAAGCACAAGCTGGAATCAAGATTGCAGGGAGAAATATCAATAACCTCAGATATGCAGATGACACCACCCTTATGGCAGAAAGTGAAGAGGAACTAAAAAGCCTCTTGATGAAAGTGAAAATGGAAGTGAAAAAGTTGGCTTAAAGCTCAACATTCAGAAAAGGAAGATCATGGCATCTGGTCCCATCATTTCATGGAAAATAGATGGGGAAACAGTGGGAACAGTGTCAGACTTTATATTTTTGAGCTCCAAAATCACTGCAGATGGTGCATGCAGCCAAAAAATTAAAAGACACTTACTCCTTGGAAGGAAAATTATGACCAACCTAGATAGCATATTCAAAAGCAGAGACATTACTTTGCCAACAAAGGTCCGTCTAGTCAAGGCTATGGTTTTTCCTATGGTCATGTATGGATGTGAGAGTTGGACTGTGAAGAAGGCCGAGTGCCGAAGAATTGATGCTTTTGAACTGTGGTGTTGGAGAAGACTCTTGAGAGTCCCTTGGACTGCAAAGAGATCCAACCAGTCCATTCTGAAGGAGATCAGCCCTGGGTGTTCTTTGGAAGGAATGATGCTAAAGCTGAAACTCCAGTACTTTAGCCACCTCATGCGAAGAGTTGACTCACTGGAAAAGACTCTGATGCTGGGAGGGATTGGGGGCAGGAGGAGAAGGGGATGACAGAGGATGAGATGGCTGGATGGCATCACTGACTCAATGGATGTGAGTCTGAGTGAACTCCGGGAGTTGGTGATGGACAGGGAGGCCTGGCATGCTGTGACTTATGGGATCTCAAAGAGTCGGACACGACTGAGCAACTGAACTGAACTGAATTGAACTGAAGCTCACTACCTACCTCAAGCCTATTTCCTCATCTGTGTAATGGGGGCAGATATTACCTACTTGAAAAGGCTGTTATGATCTTTAAGTGAGACACGAGCAGTAAAGAAGCTAATACAATGCCTGGAGGTTGAAAAATGTTGGTGGTGGTTGACAAAAATATTTTTATTAATAAAGTAACACCAGCTTGCTTAATACTTTTTCAGACCCTACAAATAGAACTAAAAACTGTGGGTGCCCAGCAGTTCCTTTAGTTTAATTGAAGCAGGAGTGAAATGTTTAAAAGGCTCTGTTTAAGTGTTGGTAAATTTTTAAAAAGAAAAAGGAAAAATCTCTTCTTACATGGAGATTTTTTGTGGATAGGCACAATGTAGTAAAACCCAATGAAATTGAAGTACCTCTTGATTGAGTCAGGCTAGCCGAGAAGGGCATAATACATTTGAAATCAACAAATTGGATTTGGCCCTTTTGCAGTCTCAGCGATTGCTTCCTGACTAGTCCCTCACAAGAACAAAAGTAGGCCCATCAGCTTCCAGATTCCATCGACTAACACTATCTGTACAGAAGAGGTTTCCCCTTGTTTAGGTTCTGAATGAATAATATTTGCTTCCAAAGTTATTATAGCTGATAAACACATGGTGACTCTAAAATCTCTCTCTCTGAAATAAAGCATGCAAATTTATGCATATGTATGTAACTATTGCCTAGAAGAACCTTTCTGGTAAAATATATGTGTTTAGTAATAAATACCATCCCATAGCATTCAAAGTGTTTAGTGACATGAATTATTATGCTCAGACCATTTTCAGCTGACATGCTCTTCCTTTACAAATGATGCCCATTCCCTTCCACGGAACAGGCACCGTAATACAGCTGCACTTCTGTTTCCCCTTGGTCCTGATTTTACCCGTGTGGCTTCAAGCTAAGTACCAAGCTATAGATAATTGGTATTAATAAGCACAGGGAATTTGTTAGTGATTTTTTTTTGTCTTGTGCTTAAGCACCATTAACATTTACTGTAAATCAATACAATAAGTTAGCAATGAGGAAAATGTTGGTATTCAGCTGATTGCATAGAAAAAAAATTATTTTGTTCTCCCCCTCCCTGCTGCTCTCTGTGTACTCAAAAATTGCAGACCCAATCTGTCCATGTGAGCTGAGGGATCTGGTGCGTTAGAAGCGTTGCAGATTCTGACACCTGGACAGGAGGTGTGCATGTTTCTAAATAGTCGCCACAGGTGATGTGGTCCTGCCTGTTGTTTTTGTTTTACATGTTGTTTATTATAAGGGAATCTTTCCAGTATTGGTCTTCAGATAAAGATTCAGTCCTGAGTATGTATCCAAAGAAAATAGTAATACAAATAGAAAAGATATATGCACCCTCATATTCACTGCATCATTATTTACAATAGCCAAGATATGGAAGCAACCTAAGTGCACATTAATAGATGAAAGGATAGAGAAGATGTGTGTGTAATGAAAAGTTAGCCAAAAAAGAAATGAAGTCTTGACATTCTCGACAACATGGATGAACCTACAGGGTGTTATGCTTAGTGAAATAAGTCAGACAGAGAAAGACAGATTTCCACTTATGTGTGGAATCTAAAACACAAAACATGTTCACACATAACAAAACAAAAACCGAGTTATAGATACAGAGAACAGGAGAACAATCAGATGATTGCCAGAGGGAAGGAGGGTGGGAGGAGGAGAGAACTAAATGAGGGAGATTAAGAGGCTGCAAAAAAAAATGAGTGACAGGTATGAAATGTACAGTGTGGGGAATATAGTCAATAACTATGCAATATCTTCATATGATAATATCATGACTAGACTTATCATGGCGATCATTTTGAAACGTGTAGAAATATCAAGTCACTTTGTTGTACAATGGGAACTAATACAGTGCTAAAGGTCACTAACACATCAAAAATGAACAAACAGATTCATAGAAAAAAATCAGTCAGATTTGTGGTTACTGGGGGTGAGGGAGGAATTGGATGAAGACATTCAGAAGGTGCAAATTTCCAGTTATAAAGTAAATAAATACTAGGGACATAATGTAAAATAGGATAAACATACTATATGTTATATATGAAAGTTAAGGAAATAAACTCGATAGTTGTCATCACTAGGAAAAATAAAGAAGATAAAAGACCCGAGTCTATAATCTGACCCACAGGACCCAGCACTGAGGGTCTCTGGCTACTTTTCCATCTCATCCTACAACATTCATATTCTTTCCTGCCATATTCCAGTTTCAAGCCATCATTTCATTCATTCATCATTCATCATTTCACATGTGCTATGCTCCTTGCTTTTGTGGAATCTTGGTACATGCTCTTTCATCTCTATTTTTTAACAGTTTTAATTGAAATATAATTCACATAGCATAGCCTTCATTCATGTAGAATGTACTGTCGAATGACTTGTAATGTTTAACAGCATAAGGCTCTATCACCATAGTCAATTCTAAAGTGTTTTTGTTACCCTCAAAAGAAATCCTGTACCACTTAGCCATCATCCCCAATTCTCACCAACCAGCCCTTGGTGAACACTAGCCTGCTTTTTATTGCCATAAATTTGCCTATTCTGAACATTCCCTTTACATGGAATCATGCAATCTATGGTCTTTTGCGACGGGTTTGTTTCACTCAGCATAATGTTTTCAAGAATCATCCGTGCTGTAACATGTATCAGTACTTATTCCTTCTTATTGATAAATAATATTCCACCCTATAAGTATATACCACATTTTATTTATCCATTCATCAGCTGAAGATGTTTGATTGTTTCCACTTCGGGGCTATTATGAATAATGCTGATATGAACATTCTAGTACAAGTTTAGTACAGACAAATGTTACCATTTCTCTTGGATGTGTAATAGGTAGGAGTGGAATTGCTGGACCATGCCATAGCTCTAGGTTTACCACTTGAAGAACTGCAAGACTGTTTTCCAAATTATGGAATTTTCTGCTTTCTAAGGAATTTGCTATTCTAATCCTATCCTGTTATTCCAGTCTAATCTCGCTAACTCATTCCAATTTTATAATCATTTTGATTATAACCATCCTACTGGGTCTGAAGTCATATTTCATTGTGCTTTTTTCTCAACTTTTGGTCTGGACAGTTTTCTACTCACTTTTCAAGTTGCAGCTTAAACAATCACCTCTACAAGGAATCTTACCTTGACCACCTCATCCCCAAACTAGTCTTGGGGTCCTCTCAGAAAAGCCATTTTTTCCCCTCTAAACTCAAAGTTCAACATGTGCAGAGACCAGCCCATATAGCTTTGTTCCCTACTTTATCCCCATAATCTAGACACTGTGTGAACTACAGAGCTTCTTGTTAAAAATGAGTTGAATGAATGATCCATTACATAACAGTGAGAAAAAAAGGGGAGGGGGCTCATTATCTGAAAATCACCTCTATCAGAATAATTGGCATGGTTACCTTTTAAATTTATTTCATTTTTCAGCATTCCCATAGACTCAACTACTGAGAAATATTTTAGTATGTCTGGCAAGGGAAAGAAAAAGTCTCTACAGTATAACCATGATGAATGCTTCTATTTCTCTGAGTTTTACTGCAGCTGTACACTTTTCTGGTTTATAAGAAACAGGAGGAGGCTCAGTATAAATAAGCAAAATCAAGTGGACAATGTAAACAGTTTTTTATTTTTTAAAGTCAAACAGTAAATGAAGAAGAATAGATTTCTGAGACATAATGGGGACTGGCGTTTCCTGTTTTGGTTGTCAACTAGGCTACTTCTAACAGTTTCAATTCAGTAGCTCTGGGACAGACCCCAGAATAAACATTTTTAGCAGGACTTATAGTTGTGCTAGTTGTCCATGGGCTCCACTTTTTAAAAAATTCATCCTAGTTAATATTTTCAGTAATCAACAGAAGCAAATTAACATAACAGTTTAAAATTTTCTGGCCCTATTTACTAGCCTTGTGGTTTAGCACAAATCATTTAATCTTTTTAAAGCCTGTATGTTCTTGTATAAAGGGGGAATGGACAATTAAGTGCCTACCTCATAAGGCTTTTTATGAGCATCAAATGAAATAATACATATAAAACGTAGTGTCTGACACATAAATTCTTGGGTATGTTAGTTGTATTGGTATTATTCTTTTATTATTTCGTATTATCCAGGAGAATGTACACAATAAATCTGTTTAAAGGAATTAGCTTTTGCTTAGTAAGAGAATACTCCTTAAGCTTAAGTTGGGAATTTATCAGGTTCATCAATGGTTTTATTATCATGTTACTTTTATAGGTAATTTTTCCAGATGGTCCTTTACTGATATTGCTAACGCTTGTTCATTTCTATTTCCAAGTTCTTTCCAATACTTAAGAAATGATTTAGGCATTTCTGAAGAAACCTAATTTTGGCTCCTATACTACTACCCTCCAAAATCTTATTTTTCTCTACTAAGTAATAGAGAAAGGGGAGGAGAAGAGAGCAACAGAGGATGAGATGGTTGAATGGCATCACCAACTCAGTGCACATGGGTTAGAGCAAACTCTGGGAGATAGTGAAGGATTGGGAAGCCTGGCATGCTGCAGTCCATGGAGTTGCAAGACGTCAGACATGACTTAGCGACTGAACAAGTCACTATGACCCTGAATGCTATCCTGATATATCTTATTCTCTAAAATAGAAATTCTCAAAGTTCAGTCAAACTAGAGTCTATCAATCATCTTACAGAATCAAGAATGTTCGTTTACTTATCCAAGTCCTGTTTACTGAGTATCTAATTAGTGTCAGGGATTCATGATTTACAGAGAAGAAAATCAAGATCCCAAATCCAAGGGAGACAGAAAAAACAAAAACAAACAAGAAAATACATCACCAAGGCAATGTAGCTGGTATTGAGTGCTATGAATGACATTGAACAGGTTGATGTCATAGAAATGTCTAAGGGAAAGGAGCTATTTTAGATTGTCAGGAAAAGACTCCCCCAGGAGATGACATTTTGAGTTGTCACTTGAGTGCTGCAAAGGAACCAGCCATGGGCAATGTCAGGGAAGAGTGAGGAAAAGAGAAGAGCCAGTGAAAAGACCCTAAAGCAGGACCTGCTGGGTCATGTTTAGGAGTTAGGGTATGAGTCCAAGGATGGTGAGAAAGCACTGGAGAATTTCAGGGAGAAGATGTCATATTCTAATCCGTCGTCGATTTCAGGTTCGCTTTCCCCTTCCCTTCTTGTCTTTCATGTAACAAGCTACTGTGAAGCCCGGTGGGATGATGTTTAACTGTAGTATCACTGCCACAGTCCCAACTGCAACCTCTGTAAGTTCTCGTGTCACAGAGGCATGCCATGTAAGGTCCCAAATCAAATCTCACTTTAAGGTTTCTTGATATGAACCATTTTTAAAGCCTTTATTGAATTTGTTAAAATATCACTTCTGTTTTATGTTTTAGTTTTTTTGGCCCCAAAGCATGTGGGATCTTAACTCCCCAACCAGGGATCAACCCCCTGCACTGGAAGGTGAAGTCTTAACCACTGGACCACCAGGAAAGTCCTCAGATCTCACTTACTGGCATTCTCGCTTTCTCTCCTTGGCGTGTTAATGATTCCCCTCTCTGGTTTCTCTGATACTGTAGGTTACACCAGGTGACCTTTGAGGTGCCCACCTGCGAGGGGAAGGAGCGACAGAAGGTGTCCCTGATTGGTGACTCCTCGTCCTCGGCAGAGTTCTTTGTCACCGTCGCCGTCTTCGCCTTCCTCTACTCCTTGGCCGCCACTGTCGTTTACATTTTCTTCCAGAACAAGTATCGAGAGAACAACCGGGGTCCACTCATCGTAAGTGGTTTGCTTTATGAAATAATTTTTTCTGTCGTTTCTAATTTCTTTCTTCCAATGCTTAAAGGGCTTACCCGAGTCCTCAGGGCAGGTGTTTGAAAAGCAATCATATTCTTTTTCATCCAGATCCCTTAGATCTAAAATGAAAAAATGATGCCTGTCATTCTTTTGTGCCCCTGTACTGGAGAAGTATCATTAGACTTGCTAGAAACTCTTCTGAAATAGATGGTTGGAAATCTCATGAGGTCATGGAAATAGTAGTGAGGCTTGCTGCAGATTTATTGGTAATCCCAGTATTATGGAGTTAATCGACCATTTTTTTCTCACTGGTTGTTTAGACAGTGTGACTTGTACTTACTTGAAATGTGTTCTTCCTCTAGGATATGATAGACTGGTCATAGAGTGGTTTAGTTTGAAGATGTAGCTCTCTGTCTCTGAATTTCAATCTCTCTCTCTCTCTCATCTTATCTCTTTCCACCACCAACCCTGGTGACTCAGATGGTAAAGAATCTGCCTGCCATGCAGGAAACACCCTGGTTTGATTCCTGGGTCAGAAAGATCGCCTGGGGGAGAGCATGGTAATGCAGTCCAGTATTCTTGCCTGAAGAATCCCATAGACAGAGGAGCCTGGCAGACTACAGTCCGTGGGCTCGCAAAGAGTTCAACATGACTGAACCGACTTAGCATGCATATACCACCAACCACCGCTACTTCCTGTTTCCTTACACAGTAGTTCAAGGACTCATCTGGGTGAAGCCAAGCTAGCGGGTGAGAGACTATAGACACCTAGGGGGATGCAGCAACTCCTGGAGGGGTACATGGTGTAGATAACTTTAAAGAAATGTATTTCTCAGGCTTCACATGTACATTTGCCTAAAATTTATCTTACTGAGAATGCCCTGGTTCTGAAAATATCTTTCTTAATCACCTACTCCCCTTTTATAAAAGAAAATATCCTTTTTTTCAGTTCAGTTCAGTCACTCAGTAGTGTCCAACTCTTTATGATCCCATGGACTGCAGCACTCTAGGCCTCCCTGTCCATCACCAACTCTCAGAGTTTACTCAAACTCAGGCCCATTGAGTCAGTGATGCCATCCAACCATCTCATCCTCTGTCATCCCCTTTTCCTCCCACCTTCAATCTTTCCCAGCATCACGGTCTTTTCAAATGAGTCAGCTCTTCGCATCAGGTGGCCAAAGTATTGGGGTTTCGACTTCAGCATCAGTCCTTTCAATGAATATTCAGAACTGATTTCCTTTAGGATGGACTGGTTGAAACTCCTTGCAGTCCAAGGGACTCTCAAGAGTCTTCTCCAACACCACAGTTCAAAAGCATCAATTCTTCAGCACTCAGCTTTCTTTATAGTCCAACTCTCACATCCATACATGACTACTGGAAAAACCATCACCTTGACTAGATGGACCTTTGTTGGCAAAGTAATATCACTGCTTTTTAATATGCTATCTAGATTGGTCATGACTTTCCTTCCAAGGAAAAGCGTCTTTTAATTTCATGGCAGCAGTCACGTGATTTTGGAGCCCAAAAAAATAAAGTCTGACACTGTTCCCACTGTTTCCCCATCTATTTTCCATGAAATGATGGGACCAGATGCCATGATCTTCGTTTTCTGAATGTTGAGCTTTAAGCCAACTTTTTCACTTTCCTCTTTCACTTTCATCAAGAGACTCTTTAGTTCTTCTTCACTTTCCGCCATAAGGGTGGTGTCATCTGCATATCTGAGGTTACTGATATTTCTTCCAGCAATCTTGATTCCAGCGTGTGCTTCATCCAGCCCAGCGTTTCTCATGATGTGCTCTGCATATAAGTTAAATAAGCAGGGTGATAATATACAGCCTTAACGTACTCCTTTTCCTATTTGGAACCAGTCTGTTGTTCCATGTCCAGTTCTAACTTGCTTCCTGACCTGCATACAGATTTCTCAAGAGGCAGGTCAGGTGGTCTGATATTCCCATCTCTTTCAGAATTTTCCACAGTTTATTGTGATCCACACAGTCAAAGGTTTGGCATAGTCAATAAAACAGAAATAAATGTTTTTCTGGAATTCTCTTGCTTTTTCGATGATCCAGCAGATGTTAGCAATTTGATTTCTGGTTCCTCTGCCTTTTCTAAAACTTGAACATCTGAAGTTCATGGTTCATGGATTGTTGAAGCTTGGCTTGGAGAATTTTGAGCAATACTTTACTAGCGTGTGAGGTGAGTGTAATTGTGCGGTAGTTTGAGCATTCTTTGGCATTGCCTTTCTTTGGGATTGGAATGAAAACTGACCTTTTCCAGTCCTGTGGCCACTGCTGAGTTTTCCAAATTTGCTGGCATATTGAGTGCAACACTTTCACAGCATCATCTTTTAGGATTTGAAATAGCTCAGCTGAAATTCCATCACTGCCACTAGCTTTGTTCGTAGTGATGCTTCCTAAAGGCCCACTTGACTTCACATTCCAGGATGTTTGGCTCTAGGTGAGGGATCACACCATCATGATTATCTGGGTCATGAAGATATTTTTTGTACAGTTCTTCTGTGTATTCTTGCCACCTCTTCTTAATATCTTCTGCTTCTGTTAGGTCCATAGGTTTTCTGTCCTTTATTGAGCCCATCTTTGCATGAAATGTTCCCTTGGTATCTCTAATTTTCTTGAAGAGATCTCTAGTCTTTCCCATTCTATTATTTTCCTCTATTTCTTTGCACTGATTGCTGAGGAAGGCTTTCTTATCTCTCCTTGATATTCTTTGGAACTCTTCATTCAAATGGGTATATCTTTGCTTTTCTCCTTTTCTTTTTGCTTCTCTTCCTTTCACAGCTATTTGTAAGGCCTCCTCAGACAGCCATTTTGCTTTTTTGCAATTCTTTTTCTTGGGGATGGTCTTGCTCCCTGTCTCCTATACAATGTCACGAACCTCCATCCATAGTTCATCAGGCATAGTTCATAGTTCATATAGAGCTTCTCCATCTTTGGCTTCAAAGAATATAATCAATCTGATTTTGGTGTTGACCATCTGGTAATGTCCATGTGTAGAGTCTTCTCTTGTGTTGTTGGAAGAGGGCATTTGCTATGACCAGTGTGTTCCCTTGGCAGAACTCTATTAGCCTTTGCCCTGCTTCATTCTGTACTCCAAGGCCAAATTTGCCTGTTACTCGAGGTGTTTCTTGACTTTCTACTTTTGTGTTCCAGTCCCCTATAATGAAGAGGACATCTTTTTGGGTGTTAGTACTAGAAGATCTTGTAGGTCTTCACAGAACTGTTCAACTTCAGTTTCTTCAGCATTACTGGTCAGGGCATAGAATTGGATTACCGTAATACTGAATGCTTTGCATTGGAAATGAACAGAGATCATTCTGTCATTTTTGAGACTGCATCCAAGTACTGCTTTTCAGACTCTTTTTTTGACTATGTTGGATACTCCATTTCTTCTAAGGGATTCTTGCCCACGGTAATAGATATAATGGTCATATGAGTTAAATTCACCCATTCCAGTCCATTTTAGTTCTCTGATTCCTAAAATGTCTATGTTTACTCCTGCCGTCTCCTGTTTGACCACTTCCAATTTGCCTTGATTCATGGCCCTAACGTTCCAGGTTCCTTGCCGGGGTCCAGCCCCGGCTGATCCAGGGTATTCAAAGCGGGGACGGTGTCGGCGAGGATCAGGATACAATAGCTTCAATTAGATATTAATTAAAAATGTAAAGAGTAATAGAATGAGGATAGCTCAGTAGGAAAATTCAGTGGAGAAAAGAGGCTGAGTAGCTTGGTTTACGCGGGAGACCAATAAAACTTCAAGACAAGAAGCTTGCACCACTTACGTAGGCCGCAGGCATCCTTCCGTTCTCCCGAAGGAGAGGAGACACTGAGCCCCCCCGCCCCCGGTCGGATCTTAGAAGCCCAGGCATAATTAGTAAGCATGGCGGGTTCTGCGCTCCAGATGGAGACTCAGCCAGAGTGAGAGAGAGAGCAACATAGGGAGACCAGTATTTCGAGAAACTGATCCCAATTCTTTATTTTCCATGGTCTACTTTTATACACTGAGATGTTATGCAAAAGTCATGCGGGGTCAGCAGTCCTGACTTTTATCAAAGTCAGGTGCTTCATACAAATGTATACAGAGGTCTTAGGGGTGTTACATCATCTTCTGGCCAGGGGGCCTGCTGACAATTTATGACCCTCTCCTTGTGATAGCGGTCAGTCAACCAGGACACTTATTTCTCCAGGGGTGATTATTCTTAAAACAGATGCTACCCAAATAAAGTTACATTCCTATAGGGTGAGGGTGTAGTGGGTTTTAGTTAAGGAAAGAATTTACTTAGCCTAAGGTCTAACGTGATTAATATCAAAGGTTAATACTTATTTCTTCTATATATTCATTAATGTGTGTAAGGGCAGGGGATATGGAGACTTAGCAACAAACATTGGCTCAACAAATGAAAAACTCTTCACCAATACAATTTCTAATCAGTCCACTATACTTATACTAATGGTTTTCTAACTTTTCTAAGGAACCTGTTTTTAGAAGGTTTAAAGCATCTCGTGCCTCTCACGGTTGGGAGGCTGTGAGCAATCACATGTGGCCGGACAAGCCTGTCAGGCAGGCTAGAGAACCTTCAGAGGAGTTTGTAGGTTAAAACACTCTTGTCACACCCAGGAGTTTTTATTAACTGGAGCTCTAGGTTAACTCCTTCTCCAAAAGAGGTGGTGGGGGACAGCCCCCTGTAAAGTCAGAGGTGTAGGTGGGAGCACAAAGTAGTAAAGTAGGCAGGCTCTGGTTATGGGGGTAGATGCTCGAGGATTTCCAGGGGGACTCCTGAGGCTCGATCCCGCCTTTGCATATGTCAAGCCTCCTTCCTCATGACCTTTGCCACGGGCCGAGGGCCTCACTCTGGCCCCCAACAGTTCCTATGCAAAATTGCTCTTTACAGCATCGGACCTTACTTCCATCACCAGTCCCATCCACAACTGGGTGTTGTTTTTGCTTTGGCTCTGTCTCTTCATTCTTTCTAAAGTTATTTCTCCACTGATCTCCAGTAGCATATTGGGCACCTACCGACCTGGAGAATTCATCTTTCTGTGCCCTTTTTGCTGTTTCATACTGTTCGTGGGGTTCTCAAGGCAAGAATACTGAAGTGGTTTGCCATTCCCTTCTCCAGTGGACCACATTTTGTCAGAACTCTCCACCATGACCCGTCTGTCTTGGGTGGCCCTCCATGGGATAGCTCATGGTTTCATTGACTTAGACAAGGCTGTGGTCTATGTGATAGATTGGTAGGTTTCTGTGCTTGTGGTTTTCAGCCTGCCCTCTGATGGAGAAGGATAAGAGGTTTATGGAAGCTTCCTGATGGGAGAGACTGACTGAGGGGGAAACTGGCTCTTGTTCTGATGGGTGGAGCCATACTCAGTAAATCTTTAATCCAATTTTCTGTTGATGGGTGAAGCTGTGTTCCCTCCCTACTATTTTCCTGGGGCCAAACTATGGCGAGGTAGTGAAGATAATGGTGACTCCCTCAAAAGATCCCATGCATGCACTGCTACACTCAGTGCCCCCAACCCTGCAGCAGGCTGCCACCGACCCACACCTCCACTGGAGACTCCTGGACATTCCTGGCCAAGTCTGGGTCAGTCTCCTGTGGGGTCACTGCTTCTTTCTCCTGGGTCCTGGTGCACAAGGTGCTGTTGTGCCCTCCAAGAGACTATTTCCCAGTCCTGTGTAAGTTCTGGCAGCTCTATGGTGGGGTTAATGGCGACCTCCTCCAAAAGGGGTTGTGCCATACCCAAGACTGCTGCACCCAGAGCCCCTGCCCCTGCGGCAGGTCACTGCCACCCTGCACCTCCACAGGAGACCCTCAAACACAGTTCTGGCTCAGTCTCTGTGGGGTCTCTGGGTCCTGGTGCGTCCAAGGTTTGTTTGAGCCCTTTGAGCATCTCTGGTGGGAATGGGGTTTGATTCTAAATGTGAATTTGCCCCTCCTACTGTCTTGCTGGGGCTTCTCCTTTGCCCTTGGATGTGGGGTTTCTCCACATGGCCGGTCCAGCAAAGCACAGCCGCTGCTCCTAACCTTGGATGTGGGGTATCTCCTCACGGCCACCACTCCTGACCTTGGACCTTTTACATCCCAAATTTTACACCCTTCTTTTACATCCCAAATATTTCTACATGGTACATTGTTAGGTTGCAAAACATTGGAGGCACTGAAAAAAAAAAAGGACAATTTGAAGTATCGGTGTTGGTATTGACAAAAGTGACTGATTCAAATGCCTAGGTTATGTATCCTTTTGCATGTAAGAAGGTTTCCAATTTTTTCCTTCAATAAAATAGAAAGTCTTAATCTACCGATGAGCTGATAGATCATTAAAAAATAGTTTTTGATGACAGATCACTATGTGATCTGGAACATATTACTCAGAATAAATTCAGAGAAACTAATGGCATCATTATAATAAAACCCCATTCATTCTCATCTACTCATTTATGCCAGCAAGCCTTCTCAACACATCTATACCAACAAAAATTAAAAAAAAAAAATTTATGCTGAATCATGTCCTATATTAGAGGTAAATAATATGTCCCTCAAAAATGCATAATCTTAAAAAAATTCATAAACTAGTAGAAGAAAAAATAACCCCATATAATTCTAGTAAAAATTTTACTTTTAAAATTTAATAATTATTAACATTTATAATATGTTTATGTTGTTTTGGATTATTATGTGCATTAATAATATTTTTAGTGATTGCCCAACTCAAAAGAAATTTTGATACTTAAAGCATTAGGGTTATGGGTAATCAAAAAATAATTTAAATTTAGATATGTATTTTTGTTGCAAAGAAATATAACAGGATGATTGATAAAATCTTTTCCAAGATAAAAAAATAAATAAATGTTATATGAGGCTGTGAATCAGTGTAGGAAGTATAATGCAAATACAAGTTCAAAGAGAACAAAAAGAAATATAAAATTTCCAACTGTTAAAGAGGTATTTGTTTATTAAAATTTAAATGGGTAATAAAGAGTATCAATTAACAATTTATCTAAAAATGGATACAATAGAGGATATTTTTTTAAATATCATTATTTATGCCAGAAATTGCATTCTTGCAACTGTTTAGACTTTTAATAAAAAGAAAATTATATGTCAACTTCATACAAATAGGAGTTTTTACAAATTCTTTTAAGGAGTATGTGAGTGAAATTAATTTTACAGATGTCTCATCTATATATTTGGAGAAGGAAATGGCAGCCCACTCCAGTGTTCTTGCCTGGAGAATCCCATGGACAGAGAAGCCTGGTAGGCTGCAGTCCATGGGGTCGCACAGAGTCGGACACGACTGAAGCGACTTGGCAGCAGCAGCATCTATATATTAGCGCTTCCCAGGTGGTACAGTGTTAAAGAATTCACCTGCCAATGCAGGAGACACAGGTTCAATCCTTGGGTCGGGAAGATCCCCTGGAGTAGAAAAAGGCAACCAACTCCAATATTCTTGCCTGGAAAATTCCATGGATAGAGGAACCTAGTAGGCTACAGTACATGGGGTCACAAAAAAGTCAGACACAACTTAGCAACTAAACACCAAGAATCTGTATATTATAGAGACCAAAGCCTTAAAATAAATATATTTTGAAGGGTCACTGAGAGAAACCCCTATTTGTAAAACATCATGATTAACTTTAAAGGACTGGGGGAAAGATCTATAGCACTTCGGTATGTTACTGTGGAAAAAGAAGGGTAAATCAGCAGAACTTGAGCCCCTGGACAAATGTCTCCCTGTACCCAAATTGGAGCTACTGGTCTTAATGATTTAAAAATATCTCTGACAGTATCACCCATCTTGGGCTTATTCCTCCCTGATGTGCAGGTAGATACACCAAAGAGGTCGAGGTGTGTGTGTGTATATGTTTGCACCGTAAAACTAACATGCGTGCACCCATTCCTGGATACATGTAGACACTCTCAAAGAATTCTAAAGTCTAAGGAAATACTCTTGACTTCCAGAGAGAAGAAACTGACTCAGCTGGTTTGCCCATAAAGTGGGAAAAGATCTGTTTTGCTATATAAAACTACATTCTCCTCATACGAAGTGATCTTGGTGAAGCCATGCTATTTTATCTCTGTGTAAATAGTCTTTCCCATCAAGCAGGATATAATGAAATCCTGAATTGTGTACTACATTGAGTAGGCTTTGTTTTATTAGATTGTAGAAGAAGGGGAGGAGTGGAGAGATAATTCTAGTAATAAAAAGGAAAAGGCTCCTAGGTGAAACTTCGGTGATATTAAAAAACCAATATGCTCATTACTTAGCAGATGAAAGTTAATTTAAAAGTTAGCCCAAATCCTAAGAGTCACAGAGATGAAATGAATGTAGACAGTCAGCATGAACATTTGCAGCTGCAAATGGCAAGCCTTTCCATTTCTAATCCCTCCACGACAGGGCCTCACCCTTAACGGTGAGTCAGCTGATTAAGGTCAATCCACAGTGTGAGCAGAATCTCAACAGGGTGGTTCATACCTAAGAAAACCTTCAAATACTGAGCTAACAGTAATTGTACTTCTTAAAAAGCCAACCCTATTTATTCAGAAAGAGAGTTCCTGATCAATACTTGTTCCTCTCTGATCTTGGTGCTATTTTTTGTTGTTGTTGCTGTTGCTTTGTTTTCTACGAAACACATTTTTTCGCCCTTTATTCTGTAGTTTGGGATTCTCTATAATCCTCTAGGACATGACAGGACACAACATGCATAGATAAGATTGGTGGAAAGTGATGGGGATGGTGATGGAGTTTATAGTAACAATACTATCCACTGGTATTGATTGATATACTGTTTAAAGTTGATTTAATACTCAAAGCAACTGGTTTGTATTGTTATCCATTTTTATAGATGAGGAGAGGGAGGCTTGGAGAAGTTACCTAATTAACTCTCCCAGGTCACATCACTAATAGTCAGAGGGTAGTTTGAACCCAGGTCTCCCCAGATCTAGGGTCCAAATTCACAACTACCATGCAAGAGGTCCAAAATCCTAACAGCCAGTGTGCTACCAATCTAGAGGGGCATAGGTGGGTAAGACAAATTGATCTATACACCTGGACAGCTCCTGTTATTTGCTTGCTCTGGCTGTAGAGACACCAAATCCTAGACCCCCTAGAATTTTCTGCTCATTTGACTGTCATAGAGGATTTTTACAATTTGCCTTCAGAATCCATGTGGAGTTATAGAATGACTGCCATGATGCAAGGATCACGAGAGTGTTCTGCTGTTTATCTCTGTTGTACATGGAGGCTGTCAATAATAGGAAACAAGCATTAAAATGCCAAGATCAATGGCTGTTATAAGTCAGAGACTTATCAGGACTGATTCCTTTACATTTGCAAACAGTTGTAAACAGTTTCAGGCAGACTGGAGCCAAGTTATCAATGGCTATTTTTTAAGGTATCTTTTTCTACTGAATATGCTTGACAAGATTGCCCACCTTGAAGTGAAAATGAGAATAGGAATATCTTTAGAAGAAACATAATTGTTAATGACACAATAGCAAGAAAATCAGACCAAAAGAACCAGCCAGCTACTCTATGTCACTACTGTCAGTGCCTTTGCCTTCTTGTACAGATGAATAAATACCATTCTCAGAAAGCAGAAGTGGCCACCTGAATGGTGCATGATTGTGGAATTGAATTGTCACCTCTGGTTATATCATTTTGTCATGTTTCCTACAGTACAGGTTTAAAGCCAATCTCCTGCCTATATTTCTGAGACAGGATGTTCTGAACCATTTTCAGATCTCACATCAAATAGTGACAATGTGAGGCTTTAGGGTTTCTTTGTTTTTGTTTTTAATATTAATATAAAAGCGGTTAAAAAAACAACTTAACCTTACAGGGCTGACAAAGTGCTCTCGGAATGAGCACCTAATAAACACCACCCCACATTTTGGTGAATCCTTGTCACGAGAGATTCGGTTTAATGTTAAGGAGAATCAATATTCACCTGAAGACTGTGAAAAGGGAAGAAGCTGTGTTGTTCAAGGTCTCCTTTTCCCATGAAGGAGACCAGGTTGACCGGAGGTGGTTTATGGGACTAGAAATGTTTGCTGGCATGCAAACCGTGACTCACTTTTGTTTTATGCCTGATGCATTTCTAATGTTTTCATATTTTCCATCCAGCCCTCAAAGAATCCTGAGAGAGAAGTGGCATGATTACAATCAGCCTCATTCTTCAGATTCCATTTAACTCCTCTTTATGTAGCACCAGGCATGAGAAAATGAGTCTCTGGGAGATTAGGGACCTTGCCTGTGGTCAGGCAAGTTCATGGCAGAACAAGGACTCAAATTCTTAAGCCAGCGATCTTGAGGGTAGTGACTAAACTGCAGCATCCTGGATTTTAATTCCCCTGCATGACCTACCATTGATCAGTTGAAAGCCTGGAACTGTATCTATAGGATGACATTAATAATAACACAAGTCACAGGGCTGCTGTAAGAAAGGAAAGAGTTAATGCCTGCAAAGCTCTCTGCAAAGGGAGAGGCACACCAGTGCGTGATGGATCCCTGGTATCTAACTGCAGCACTGTTGTTAGCCTTCATTTTAATTTTTCTCCTGCCCACTACTAAGTGGTACCTTAGCCTCATAAAGGGGGATTACAAACAACTTCCTTTCATGGCTTGCAGCCCTCACAGTTCTTTCCTCCAGTCCCCCTACCCCAGGCAGTTTCTTCTCCCCCGAGTCTCATAGGATCACATTTGAATTAGGACTATGTCTAAGATGCAACTGCTAGGTTGAGCCATCCAGTTAACCCTTCTGTTTCTGGAACCCCACTCTACTGGATGATTGGAAGGTTTATTTTTTTAAAACCTCCAAACAAAATAAGGGTCTTCTTTGTGGGATTCCCTTGTGGCTCAGCTGGTAAAGAATCCGCCTGCAATGCGGGAGACCTGGGTTCAGTCCCTGGGTTGGGAAGATCCCCTGGAGGAAGGAAAAGCTACCCACTTCAGTATTCTGGCCTGGAGAATTCCAAGGGGTCACAGTCAGACATGACTGAGTGACTTTCACTTTTTTGTCAAATACAGGCTGAGGGCATCACTGAGAGAACAGGAAGCAAGCACAGAGCTGGATGCTCAGAGTATCCAGCACAGGTTCCCACCATCAACTTCAGCTTTCTTGGCCATCATCAGACATGAAAGTCATAATTACAGTCTCCGAGATACTCAGAAATTGTGGAGAAACCCCTGTCTCCTCTCCTCTTTTCTCTCCTCCCATTTCCCCTTCCTTTTTTCCTCTTTTCTTCTCTCCTTTCTTCTCTTTCTCTTCTCTCATCATATTAATAATTAATATGTATGTTAATAATGCTTCACGTCTAAGTGTATTTCACTTAAATATTAATAGTATATCTTCAACAGGCCAAGCCCTATGCATATACAGGTGAACTAAAAGCATTCAGTCTGGTGAGGAAAATTACTTAATAATTATGATTCTTCTACTGATGGCCTCCTAGAAGTTATGTAGATGGGCTCTGGTGACCTAGAGGAGGAAGCATACCTCCATTTAGAAGCCAAGGTACCCCCTCCCAGTTGGGTTGGGCTAATATTAGAGACAATTCCAGATCATCTGATGCTTGTTGAGAGGATAAATGGAGATTGTTTTTGAAGTTCTACTCTAAGAATAATGTATTTGATATAAAAAAGAACAACATCATTTGAAGGCCCCCAAATGTGTAACTTGTTAGGGCTTCCCTGATAGCTCAGTTGGTAAAGAATCCACCTGCAATGCAGGAAACCCCGGTTTGATTCCTGGATTGGGAAGATACCCTGGAGAAGGGAATGGCTACCCACTTCAGTATTCTGGCCTGGAGAATTCCATGGACTGTATAGTCCTTGGGGTCGCAAAGAGTTGGACATGACTGAGCGACTTTCACTTTCACTATACCCATCAGAATCTGACACTGGCTTGTGAGATGTATGTGTGCGTGTGTGTGTGTGTCTAGTTTCCACTTCTCATTCTTTGAACCAAGAAGTGCTGGCAATACCAAAAGGCATGGACCTAACCTTAAGTGAACTGCTAACCTCATCTACTGTGTATTTTGCATCACAAATACATTGTTCCAGAATTAGCACCACAGATGAAGGCAGATAAATTAAACCACTTTAAATGTTCCCAGCACACGGTCTACACAGTTCGATCCGATTTTATACCCTCAGGTCTTTCCCCCCCTTTCTTATGATTAGTGGATTCTTAATTACAATTTAGATGAGGGTTAATTCCCACCGTATTCGGAAATACGCTTCTCCGGTTAACTAATTAAACAAAGACATGAGCTGTAGTCCAATAGCCTTAAAAAAGGCAGTGAACTGCTAATGGAATTAGAGTGATTATTCAAGAGTCCAGAGCTCTTCCTATCCTGTGTTGGAGCCAGTGACTTCAGAGGGCTAGCAGAGAGTGTTTGTCCAAACCCTGTCCTTTTTTGTCAGATTTCCTTGCATTCCAGGGAGCTCATCACTCACTCAGGAAAATCAGGACCTAGTGGAAACTTGACAAAGCCCCAAATGTGTCTTTCCGGCGTGCTTCTTTTTGTATGTTTAAAACAACATGGAGTGGGAACTGTGTCTGCTCCGTGGCCCAGGATACCCAGAGGAAACTGCACAGTTGGTCTTCTGTGTCCCCTCTCTCGGCTGCCCCCAACACACTCACATAGACACACACACAATCTGAACATCACAATGTTGTAGCCTTTTTCTCCAAGCTCTGCCTTCTGTCTAGCTGACATACTGGAAAGGAAAATTGTGCCATTGCCCAATTCTTTAACCAATTTTAGATGTTACCTCTGAAAGAATGCTTGTATTTTCCCAGAAGACCTCAGGTGCTTTTATACTGCTCCTGAATCCATCTCTAACTGTGACATTAGAGCCAGTTTAAATGTTTCCAGGCAGCTCAGGGCACTAGTTTAAACTCAGGGCTACAAATCATTTCAGCAAGACTCCCAAAATAGTATAAAATCAGGAAGAAAGGGAGCTAAGATATTTCCCTATTCATTTGAGAGCTATCTACATTAAAAAAAAAAAGTTTTTCTTGTTCTAGTTTTCCTTCTAGTATGCTCAGATATTTCTGGGTTTTAGTTTTTTGTTTTTCCAATCAGGCCAAAGTTCATGTGGTTTTTCCTTTTTTGATTACAAGACAAAGCTCTTCCTTGGATTCAAGAGTACTGATCATGGCTACCTAGGTCCTGCTGGATCCCAGGCACTAAGGACACAGTGCAGAGGAAGACTTAGCTCCTGGCCTCAAGCTCCCTGATTAATCCTATTACCCTTCTCATGGAAAGACAGTAGGGGACCAGCAGTTACGAACTCAGGCTCTGTACCGAGACTGCTTGTGTCCTCATCTCAGTACCACCATCTGTCCCCTGTGTGATTTTGGATGCGTTATAGAACCTCTCTGTACCTGCCTTTCTTCACCTGTGAAATACAGATAACTTGGTTCCCAGCCTGTAAAGTCGTTGATCAGATTAAATGCATGATTGCATACAAAGCAGTTAGGACAAGATCAGGCGCTCATAAATCAAGCCATTATTTTCATCATCTACCCTGGTGTCCCTACTGTGGTTTTCTGTGTAGCTAGAGTTCATTACATCTCAGTGCACTGATTAGCTGAAAAACAAGTGATGAGTACAAACTCCACTATCACCTTGAGAAATGCTTTGGAAGGCTTCTTGTTGCACTGTTGACATCAAATGCGCTTCTGTATTGCTTTTTTGCTCTTTAGAGCCTCCGGCTTCAGCATGAGCTGCTGTCATTAGAGGCAGATGCAGTAAGCCCTGAGATGGGTCACCGTCATTGCTCAGTGCCCCTCCCTTCAGCTCTCCCACCACACCCTGCCCCCCAGCACTCAGATCTCATACTTTAGGGAAAGAAGGGAAAGAACACAGTTCCATTAAACAAACCAGGCTCCAGAGAACAGGTGCTTGAATCCCTTATCAGCTGGCAAGTCTGAAAATAGCAGAGTGTGAAGAGCACAATAGTGTAACAGGAAGAAACTTGGAAAATTTGATTGTTTGGGAGCATCCAACTGAAAAACTAGGTTCAGACTTTTACCCTCCTCCTATCAGTTTTGGAAAGTGGTAAAATATCGCCCACCTCACCCCGCCCCCATGATGGCAAAAATATCCTACTCTTTGCTAAGTTTATTTTTTTGATTCTAGAACGAGCAGACTCTCACACATGCAGCTCTGGATTCACTGGGGCTTTCAACAGTTCAAGAATGTCTTGTACTAATACCCACAGTTCATTAAACTTTCAAATAATTGGCACAAAGTCCAGAGCTTGGATTTTTTTTGCAGCCCTTTTAGCCCTTTCTCTCAGCTGGGCATCTTCATTTCCATTGCTTATTAGCAGGACTCTAATCAAAGCCACAGAGCCATGGAAGGCTCTGTGCTTCAAAAGTGCTCCAAATTTGCCCTGGGAACACAAAGGATGTGATTCAAGGTAAAACTGGCTTGGATCCCTTATGAGGGACATGATAAATTGAAAATACCTGAGAGGTTGGCTACGCTGTGAGTCCTGCTTCACTCAAACACCTACTTATCTGATATGTGCAACTTAGAATCTGTCTCCATTTATTCTGAAATGTCCAAGAAACAGCTAATTGATCCATATACTGTTTCAACAACAGCTCAGCCTGTACTACAGTAAGTTTTATTTATGACCCAGTGGGTCCACTACACAATTGACCAGCCACACCTATAGACAGAAAAGTATGTAAATAATGACAATCCAGAAATTACAAGACCAAAAAAAAAAAAAAAATTATTATGATGGAAAAAGAACTTAGAAAAATTGCAGTTTAGGCGAGGGAGATGAAGGCTAAAATGCCATTATATGAGCTGCCACTTACTCCTGAGCACTTTCCAGAGGCCAGAAATTAAATAATATAGTAGTTACCTTGTTTAATTCACCAAACGCTTTTAAGGCAGGTATTACTGTGCCCGTTTTACAGACGCTGGATCATATTTACAGAGGTTAAGAAACTTATACCATGATGCACAGAAAGTGAGGCTTCAGAGACACACTCTTGACCATGGTATGCTGCTACCACCCTGGTTTTACCTGAAAGTAAGAAAATTAAAAACCAAAAAAACCTATCAGCATATTCAGCATCCACTATATTCAAGATCTGCAGGGACTGTAGTGACATGAAATACTCAAGCCTTCATTGTGGTGGAACTGACGGTCAAGTCAGTAAGACAGGACAAAGATGCACCATGATAAAAGCACGAGAGAAGTGTGTTTTATTATCGCCAGTGATAGAGACATCATGTAGGAATCAATGGGAAAGAACAAGTGCTGTTTATTGGCTTGAGTGATCGAAAAAGGCTTATGGCGTCTGTGAGACTTGACAAAGAATAGAGACTAGCTGGATGGAAGGGAGGATTTTTTGACTAGGGGAATGGCTTGAACAAGAATGTAAGGATAAATAATATGATAGTAGACAGTTTTGTTGGCCTTCCAGCTTCCTTTGTTAACTCATACAGACCTACTGAACTGTCAGTCATGGTGCCTCTGCTGATAACATAAAATGGTCAGGGGACTCAACCCAGGCAGTCAGAGTCTCCTCTGGGATTTATCTGTTAAATTCTTCCTCTGGAATTGCTAGGCTAGAAAGATGTGAGTTTAGTTGATAGCGGTTACATTGCCCACAGTGTAGAAGAAATGTGTGAAAAGAATAAAGTTGAGTAGAGATAAGCAGATCCTAGATATGGAGAGAAAGAAAGGTGGAGAGAGACAGAGTGACTGGACCAAAAAAAAAAGAACACCTGGATTTAGCCATACCTGAAGCCATCACACTCTAGAATTTGCCTTTGTGCTTGCTAGTTTTGGATTTTTCATACTTGCCAATGAAATAATCTTGACTCATACATAATTTCTACATCCTCTATTAAAATAAAAAAAGTTTTAAGAACCTGTATGTCAAAGATATTGACTAAGATTAAACAACAAATGTCTAGTATGATGGTTAGGTGCTAAGCACATAGTAAATGCTTAAAAATAGTTTTTTTATTCATAGGACCAAGAAAGAATAATATAGAATAACTCTGACAGTACTTTGATATTCATCATTATCTAACTCATTATTTCCATTTGTAATGGTTGCATAATATTCCATTATCTGGAGATAATATTAAATATTTAACCTCTTATTGTTGGATTTTGAATTATTCATGGCTTTGAATTTTTCCTCTCAAGCAATGCTGTGATAATCAGGTGTGATTGATTGTATTTCAATCTTGACATGTATTTTAAATCATTTCTTTAGGATAAAAACCCAGAAATGGATTGTTTTCCTGACCTCTATGGCAAAAGTTTCTATATTTTAAGTCCATATAAAATACATCCCTAAGAACCTCTGATCTGAGTGAAAATTTTAAATTCAAGATTTTAATTTTGCCATAGACCCAGCAGTCTCATGCTGTTGGAGAAGAGCTCTCCCGAAAAGATCTACAAAGAGAATATTCTCTTCTAAAAAAATAAATCAAAGAACAATTTGCCCTAAGGAGGCTGCCACTGAAATATTTGCTTTGAAAGTTGGGATACTAAAGGAACAGCAAAAATTCAATTCAAGCCAAGTTTAAGTATGCAGAAGCTCAGGCTTTAATTACTGGGGAGAATCCCCACGATGGACATTAACCTGCATGACAGTATAAGCCTGGCACCGGAGCTGGGCTCTGCGTACTGTTCGCTTTGGCAGTCTCCTTTCTCACTGAGGCTCAGTAAGTGAAATTTAAGATCACTAACTGCTCCTCTGGCCACAGATGGAAGAAGAAAACAAACATACAGAAGTCACATGTAATGATTTTTTAAAATAATGAAATGCTTTATAGTTTTATCCTGGCATGTCTCTTATGCCTGCAGTTCTGTGTGTGGCAAGACAGCAGATGGTTGGGGAGCAGGAGGATCAGCAGGCGTGTGTGTCCATCCCTGCCAGCTGCAGTCCCTCCCAAGAGTTCCTGCATAAATCTGGTGCCTTCTTTCAAACCCCAATTAAGCTGTATCCCACAGCCTTCCTTCCCTTTTTACCCCCCTACCCATTCTGTAAATTGTTGACTCAGGATTGAAAAAAAACAGGGCCAAACTATATGGGATTCATGTCCCTGGTTAGAAGATCTGGCTGCTGAAAATTCTGTTCTGAGCTTTACGAAAACCTCAGACCAAGAGGACTGGCAGAGTTATAGGGAACAGGTGGCGGGGGAGGGGGTTAGGTGAAGGGCAATTTGTATTAGGTGGTATTTGTGGAGACTCTCCATGAAGTGGTCCTCTACCTCCTGACTTCCGTTTTTCCAACCATCACTCCAAACACAGCTGTGTTGATGCCATGGGCCATCTCTGGCTCGTAGAAAGACTGTCTTCTCACTCCAGCATTCAAGACCCTCCTAAACCATGACCCTTCACCTATTCTCCAAAACCATCTCCTACCATTCCATATACCCCATGATTTTGCCAGACTGGACAACTCACCATTCCCTAAACATGCTGTTTACAGGCTTATTTCTGAACAGTTAGTGAAAACTTGCCACCTTGAAGGTTCTCCTCTCCTCTTCCATCTCAGTGTATCAAAATCTGACTTATCCTCAAAGATCTGGCTCCAACACACTCAGTTCCCTGCAGTATTTCTTCATCATTCCCATCCTTCCTCCGGCAGGTATCTGAGTTCTCCTTCCTCACACCTCCATACTTTTATGTGAAATCTTTCTCTGTATGGAAAGCATTACTGCTTCGTATTTGACTTAGATGTTGTTTTGTCAAATTCCACGACTAAACATCAAATATCTGAAGGGCATGGGCTATTTCTAACATAGCTGTGGTTCTCTAAAGTTGGTATGAAAGTGAGATTAATGATCTTGCAAGTTGGTCCTCAAGAATAGGATCTATTGTGTGCATTACTTCAACACGTATTCATTGAGAATCCCTACTGTGTGCCAGGAATTGTAGTTAGTAGTGGCTGCATACAGAAAATATGTATTTCAAGAGAAACGCAGGAAGAACTGCCAGAAATATAGAATATGCACTATTGAGATCGGAGTCTCTAGATATTGGAGGTATCCACTGGGACTGTTTTACATTTCAACAGAATTTTAGAAATCACAATAAGCATCATTGTTACTAAGACGGCCCCTCAGCTTAGAAGAAACTGAGCTAGCTGTTTCAAAATATTGGACCCTAGCTCTTCTCAGATTCCACCTACAACATGAATACTACAATGTACAGGAAGTCTGCCCAATCAAAGGATCTTAAGGTATCTCTGCCATTTATTTTCCTCTGATTAGGCATTTTGTAATGGAATCAAAATATTGTACACTAGCATCTCTATTATCTTGTTCCTTTCTGAAAATGTTAGATTTAGCCTTAATTCATACCATTCATTTAAAAGCAGTATTTATCATTGTGTGTCATCAGGCAAATTCAAATTTATCAACATTTGAAGCATCCTTTCTGCCACTGGTTACCAATGCCTATCTGCTTTGTGCTTGTGGGGGATTATTTGGGAAATGTGTAATCAGAAAACTAAAGAATTGCTCTTGAATAATAGCGATACTCTTAAAGAGTCAGATGCCAAGTCTCTCCACAAGAAGTAGAGAACTGGTGATATTCTATCTTCAGAATTCAAATCATTTCCAAATGCTTATAAAATAAAAGAAGTGTCTTGTCTCTTATGCCTAACAAAATAAAGCTAATTCAACAAGACTTTTAATCTTGCTGATTTTAAAGTAATTTGGTGATAGAATATATATGAAAGGATTACTGGGGTCAGTGGAAATTAAGTCAGTTTATTTCTCTGAAACAAATGAAATTCCCTGGAAGAGAACTTGTCCCTGGCTGGACAGGGAGACCCTGTCCACATCTCTGATCCCAGGACAATGCCACATTTTCAGTTGTATGCTTCTGTGTAAGTTTCCTATGCTTCTTGAAGGTAGGACTGAGTTTGTTATCTCTGAAGAACCAGCATTAACTGGGACAGAGCAGGAATTTAGTAAATGCTTATTAAAGGAATGAACTCCCAGCTCTGATGTGTGTTTTCATGGTCCTTTAACTAGGATGCCAACCCCCATATCCACTTGTCTGTCACTTAAAGGCAACCATACATCTATCTGAAAGTTCTCTGTGTTACCATAGGTCCTGAGTTAGCAGAGCAAATGACTCTTTTATCGTAATTCAAGTCTTTAAGTCTTTCCAGTTGGTGTTTTTTCTACTTGCTGAACCAAATCACTCCAACAGGCCTTCGCTTTAATCAGAATTCCATTTCTAACTATGCTTTCTTTGTATGTGCTCTTAACTGCCTCATTGCTCTGAGATTATTCAGCCTTCTCTCCTGTCTTGCACATTGTTCTTGCAACAAAGATTAGTGCCTGCTGACTTTGAGTAAAGCATTGTGCTGGCACCATCACCTAAGCCTATGTCTCTCCTTCTCCTTTGGCCTCTCAGTTAATAGTTTATCTCTCCAAAACAGAAATACTTTCCTTCCCTAAAGCTCTCGAATTAGGGAAAGAGGTCAGAAATTAAATGCTACCTCATCACTCTTGTTTAGACTCACAGAATCCTATTGGTTTGTGACAGTGGAAAATAAGAACACATTTTTCCCATCTAAAAATGAACAACAGCTAAGTAGAAGTGAAGGGATAGATTTGAATTAGAAAGACTATATTAAACAGCCTAAATCAAAGCCGATTTGACTCCAGGAACTGTATGCATGAAAAGGTGTAATTATAAAAATTTGATATTCTGCTGCCTTTATGCATATTCAGTTTATGAACTTAGACCTCCAGAAACCTCCTAGGACTGCTTCCCCATTTTTAATAAATATTGAGGATGAGGCACTCCCTAAAGGAATTAAAGGAAGGAGGAGGTTTTTTTTAAGCTTAGCAGCAACATTAAAACAAAAAACAGCAGCTCTTCTGCTGGGTTTTGTATATGCTTCAAGAATGCTATGAATAAAATGACCCTTTGGGGAGTCAGCAAAGAACTGATGGTTTGCCCACTAGGTGGACAACCGATTCCTCTGGGTGGGGGAGTAGAATGTTATTAATTGCAGTTTCTAAATAGCATCAGTGGGTCTTGTTAGAGTCACTGGGAATATTTACGCTGGGAGAAGGAAGAGGTTTCAGAAAATTCCTAGAGATTTGTTAGCCAAAAGTCCATGGCTACCAGCTGGATCCTGTTCTGGTGCATGGGCACCATAATGGTCAACTAGGAGAGAGCTAGGAGCTTGCTCTGAGTGACCAAGTCCTAATGCCCATTTATTCTCTGTGGCTGCCATCTTCAGAACTCTGTTCCATCACTGTTTTTAAATTTATTTTTATATGATATTCAATTATAGTTGATTTACAATATTGTGTTAGTTTCAGCTGTATAGCAAAGTGATTCAGTCAAACATATACGTATATCCAATCTTTTCCACGGAGAAGGCAATGGCACCCCACTCCAGTACTCTTGCCTGGAAAATCCCATGGATGGAGGAGCCTGGTAGGCTGTAGTCCATGGGGTCTCTAAGAGTCGGACACAACTGAGCGACTTCACTTTCACTTTTCACTTTCCTGCATTGGAGAAGGAAATGGCAACCCACTCCCGTATTCTTGCCTGGAGAATCCCAGGGATTGGGGAGCCTGGTGGGCTGCTGTCTATGGGATCACACAGAGTCAGACACGACTGAAGTGATTTAGCAGTAGCAGTAGCAATCTTTTCCAGATCCTTTTTCCATGCAGGTTATTATAGAATGTTGAGTAGAGTTCCCTGTGCTATACAAAAGGAACTTATTTATTGTTTGATGTATAGTAGTATGTATATTTTCGGAGAAAGCAATGGCACCCCACTCTAGTACTCTTGCCTGGAAAATCGCATGGACAGAGGAGCCTGGTAAGCTGCAGTCCATGGGGTTGCTCAGAGTGAGACACGACTAAGTGACTTCACTTTCACTTTTCACTTTCATGCATTGGAGAGGGAAATGGCAACCCACTCCAGTGTTCTTGCCTGGAGAATCCCAGGGATGGCGGAGCCTGGGGGGCTGCCGTCTGTGGCGTCACACAGAGTCGGACACGACTGAAGTGACAGCAGCAGCAACAGCAGTGTGTATATTTTAATCCCAAACTCCTAGTTTTCCCTCCCTATCACCTTTTTCCCTTTGGTAACTGTAGGTTTGTTTTTGAAGTCTGTGAGACTGTTTCTGTTTCGTAAATAAATTCATTCATATCATTTTTTTTATTTCACATGTAAGTGATATCATATGATATTTGTCTTTCTCCAAATTATTTATGGTAATCCCTACGTCCATCATGTTGCTGCAAATGGCATTATTTCATTCTTTTTATGCTGAGTAATATTCTGTTGTTAGAGAAGTAAGGAAGGAAGGAAAGAGAAGGAAGTGGCAACCCACTCCAGTATTCTTGCCTGGAGAATCCCATGGACAGAAGAGCCTGGTGGGCCCCAGTCCATAGGGTCTCAAAGAGTCAGACACTACTGAAGCGACTTAGCACAAATGCAGTATTCCATTGTATATATGTACCACACCTTCTTTATCCATCCATGTGATGATGGATATTTAGATTGCTTGCATGTTTTGTCTGTTGTAAACAGTACTGCAGTGAACACTGAGGTGCACGTATCTTTTCAAAGTATGGTTTTCTCCAGAGGTATGCCAAAGAGTGGGATTGCTGGTTCATATGGTAGCTCTATTTTTAAATTTTAAGAAATCTCCGTACTGCTCTCCATAGTGGCTGCACCAGTTTACATTCCCACCAACAGTGTGGGAGGGTTCCGTTTTCCCAACACCCTCTCCAGCATTGTAGATTTTTTGATGGTGGCCATTCTGACCAGTGTGAGATGATATCTCATTGCAGTTTTGACATCACAAGACTGTTCTTAAGGAAGGGTGTCAGGACAGTTGATAGGCTGACTTTTTGACATTTCTTCCCCACCCCAAAAATCAAAATTAATGCTGTGAACCTCTCAATTCCATTAATCTTTAAGGATGTAAAAGTATAAATATAGTCTTAACGATTGCTGTGAGCAGCTTTGAAATCACTGCGTTCTGTGCCCTCTGTCTTAACAATAGAGGCTCAGAGACATTGTCACTTGCCTGGAGTCACATAGCTTGTTCTGGAAAGCTCCACAGTTGTTCAGTATGTCCAAGTCCATGAAAACAAGTCAACATATGGATCAAGCTTGTCTTGCAGATCAGCTGTGCTGTCCCATTATTACATGTCTGTCTGGGTGAGGGCAGAGGCTGTGTGAAAGGAATATGTGGGTTGTACTGTGATTTTTTTTTTTTTTTTTTGGTCCTCATTTACATCAAAACAATCACCAACTAGGGGGACAAATGCCTCAACCAAAGTTGGGACAGATTTAACTGTATTTTGCAAAGAACTTTTACTTCCAGGATGCAATTGGTTTCAAGCTACCAGGTGGGTGCGTTAGTTAATAAAGTCATTAGTTGAATGTCAGGGCTTTTTTTCCCCTTCTTGGAATCTGGGTTCTTTTCTTTCCCTGCTGTGGCTGATGAAATCTAAAATATTTATATGGCTTTATAATGACTATTTAGCATTTAATGCACCTGATATTTGCTCAAGTGCTTGACAATCAACATTTATTAACAGGAAAATAACTGCTTGAAGATCTGCCCTGTGACATTTAGGGAGCCAGTCCCTTTGGGGCTACATAAAGGTGCTTCTGGGGATAGTGTTGGTGCTGCTGATTGAGTGAAATTCATCAGTCAAATTCTGCCTAAGGTCTCATACCTAAACACTGTCTAGCTTACTAGACTTCATTCCAAGAATCCTGAAGGGTAGTGTGGTGTTATGCATTCTGCTCACTCATCAAGCCCTTATTATAGATTGAAGGGGTGTTGAGGATGAAAAATTAAGACTCTGCCCAAGACTGAGTTAGGTACCCCTGCCATTTAGGACTAGGCTTAATGGAATGAGTGATTCTCAAAGGTAGGTGCTGGGGTGGGACGGGACAAGGAGGCTAAAGAGGGTATGAAATCTGGCAATGTCTGATATTTTTGCTTGTCACTATTGGAAGGGGTGCTACCAGCATCTAGCAGTCGAGGGCCCGGGAGAACATCCTAGAATGCACAAGACACTGTGACACAACTAAGAATTATCTGGTCCCAAATGTCAGCAGTGCCAACGTAGAGGAACCCTGTGGTGAGCCTCCTATCTCTGGTTTGTAATAGTTCAGTTACATATCAAATATATCAGCCTCCTTCATCATATTGTACGAACTCTGAGGGCAGAAACCACTTCTTATTTTTCACTGTATCCCAGCACCTGGCACATGTGAACCAGAACTCTGTATGTAGTGTTGAGTGAGTTAACAGAAACAGTATCCTATTCCTAAAAAGAGCCTATGATCTCAGAAGTGGAGATCAGTAAACAGACAATTCAGGGATACAGTGTGTCTGATCTTCAAAGTAGTCAGATAAGAGAGCTATCTGGTGCGACCTTACAAGTTATCCTCCAAGCAGGTACACTTTTGAGAATGGAAGGGAGCACCTTCAAATATTTCAGGCAGGGTGACAGGTGAAACTCTTCATCAGGTCTACCCTACAACATCTGGCACCTTCACGGGAAACACTAGCTGCAGCCCACGTGTACTGAGAACCCACCAGGAAGCAGGTACTGATGCTTCACAGAATCTGTAACCACACACCTGAGTGAGGGATGCAACCTATGGAAGATGTTGTGAGTTGCTGGAGAGGTTTACAATGCATGCCACACAAGAAAAAGTTAATACAAATACATAAATAAAATCTTTATCAGAGGCTTGGTCTTCATTCCAGGCCCCCATTTCTTGCTCACCCTCCGCTGGGTGCTCTGAGTCCAGCACCTGTCTCATACATTTCTTGAACCTCCCCTACCGGCCACCCCAGCCTTCCATGATCCCCCTGGTCTCCTTTTTATCACAAACATGTAGCTGTCTCTCAGCTTGCATCTGCACACCCATTAGCCTTGCTCAGTCACCGAGGGGTCCTCTCTGCACAGGAAACCATTGGAGGTCATAAATAAAAGAACCTTTCCTATTGTGGGAGGGGGGAGAGAAATTAGGAGGTTGGGATTAACATACACACAGTACTATATAAAATAGATAATCAACAAGGACCTACTGTATAGCACAGGGAACTCTGCTCAGTACTCTGAAATAGCCTATATGGAGGGCTTCCTTCGTGGCTCAGGTGGTAAAGAATCTGCCTACAATGCAGGAGACATGGGTTTGATCCCTGGGTAAGGAAGATCCCCTAGAGAAGGGAATGGCAACCCACTCCAGTATTCTTGCCTGGAGAACTCCATGTACAGAGGAGCCTGGTAGGCTACAGTCCATGGGATCACAAAGAGCTGGACATGACTGAACAACTAATACAGACTACATACAGCCTGTATGGGGAAAGAATCTGAAAAAAGTAGATATATGTATATGCATAACTGAATCAAGTGGCTGAACACCCAAAACAAACACGGCATTGTTAATCAACTATAATATAAAATGATTTTTTTTTTTAAGTAACTTTTCCCAGATAAGATGTGGTTCTCATGACTCCAAGATACAGTTGGGGTTTCTGCCATACTGTGGTTATGGACAGAAGGGCAAGGTTAACACTAGCTAGGATTGAGCTGGTTGAGGTAGGGAGCTTTAGAGAAAAAGACCCCCTGGAGTAGGAAATGGAAACCCACTATTCTTACCTGGGAAATCCCATGGGCAGAGGAGCCTGGCAGGCTACAGTCCATGGGTTTGCAAAAGAGTGGGACATGACTTAGCGGCTAAACAACAACAATAGTGTTCAAACAGACTCTGTTGTCAGTTTAATCAAAGAAAATTTAATCATCAGACCGACATGACAAAAGATCTGGGCCTCCTGCTTTCTGGGTGAGTAGAGTTATCTTGAGCCGTAAGCATTCTTTGTTGAGAGATCAGGAAGATCTTACATAGAAACTTGCTGAAGAGTCAAGTAAGTAATGAGTTTAGTTTGTGATTTCTCAAAGCTTAAGCTTTGAAAGAAAGACACTGAGGCTTCCCATTAAATTTTTATTTTGGTTTTATACTAAACTCTGGTTCAATAAAAACAAATTGTTTATAATTTTTGGTGCAGTAATTATGAAAGTGAACACCTACTTTATTGTGATCCTAAGTGTCATAATAAATACCAGAGCAAATATTAGGGACAATAAAGTTACTATCTTTGGGACATCCTGGCAGTCAAGTGGCTGAGACTTCACCTTCCAATACAGGGGGTGCATGTTCAACCCTTGGTTGGAGAACTAAGATCCCACATGCCTCACAGCCAAAAACCAAAGCGTGAAACAGAAACAATGTTATAACAAATTCAATTAAAAAAAAAAAACAACTTTAAAAATGGTCCACATCCAAAAAACAAACAAACAAAAAAATCTTAAAGAAAAAGTTACTATTGTTAACTTTAGGTGAAATCACTTCCTTTATTCCATCTGATATATGACTGTGGTAGAGAAATCCCTACCTGAGACTGTAATGCACTGCCTCTTCCTGCCTTAGATTAAAAAGATTCTCTTTGACACAAAATCAACAGCAGCCATCATCCTTGTACAGATTTAGAGATTTCACAACTTTGTATCAGGTGGACCTTTCACAATAAAATGTTACTGGCAGTTGATATCCTCTGTTCCAGTTGGCTTTCCTGAGTACATGAAACAAACACCAACTGGTAATTTGTATAAAGATAAGGGAATTGGTGCTAATTTTAGAAAGTTCTTGGCCATTTCTCTCACCCAAAATTAGGAAGGGAATTCTCAGTTGAAATGACTTTCCAAGTTTCAAAAAGCAGCTGTCTGATTTTCTTAAAACTGTGCTATCATTATGCCCAACAGTATGTCAGGCCAGATCGTAGTATTCCATGCATAGAAAACATGGGATGTAAATTTTCTTCGCAATCATTAATAAACATATTGACCAAGACAGTGGTGCGCTTCAGAAACCTGTGACCAGTTTGCGCATTCCCTCTATCCCTAACCAATACCCTTTTTTCAGAGAGTCAAACTGGATGAGCCAGTTTTTAATCTCTAAAGTGTCAAGTGGCAAATATCACCAGACAGGCTCACTGGTGGGGAACTAAATGTAAGGTGTAGTGATGCAAAGACTGGGTGAATCCGGGCCTGTTGGCAACGTGTAAGACAGATGGCTATGCAAATAGGACTCTCACACTCACTTGTAAGGTAAACTGTGAACCAGGGAGCAGCAGGTGGCTGGGGAAACGGCAGTGCTTAAATGCTGTCTGGATGTTTACATTTAGCTCTTAGAAGCTGAAATCTTCCTAATTGAATTCAACAAACAGTTATTGGGAAATCGTTATGTGCAAAACATTGTGCTAGGTTCTGAGAAAGTTGAAGTATAGAGAATCCTGGCTTTAAGGCTCTTTGGTTCACTCTGCCAAGGGCTCTGATAAGGAGAAAGTAAATGAGGGAAAAGCAATGGAGAAGATAGAACGAACAAGGGATTGACTTCAACCAGACAAACTTGGGAAGTTGTCTTTGAGAAGTGGGTCAAAGCAGGGAACAATGGTTGGTTTCCATGAGTGAATACAATGGGAAGCTTCTTCCGTGAGGAGACAAGTGGAGTGAGGGAGCAGACACAGAAAAGAGCAGCCAGGAGTGTGTACGTGTGAGGGTGAGTATATTTTAAAGTGTGGGTTAGTAGGACATGAGGTTATTAGAAGTGGGACGAGCCTAATTGTGGAGCCTAGATTTATCAGTCTATAAAAGAACTTCCCCCTCCCTAACTCCCCCAGACATAGAATGAATTCTCATACACTTATCTGTGCAATTGAAAGTTTTCAGTTGGAGAAAGGGATTAGCAAACCTGTGTTTTAAAAAGTTTATGTAGGTAATTTCCTGGTGGTCCAATGTTTGGGACTCCATGCTTTCAATAGCAAGTTCCTAGGTTCAATCCCTGGTCAGGGAACTAATATCTCACACGCCATGCAGGAAGGCCAAAGAAAAATAAATAAAAGGTAAAAATTTGTAAAGAAAAAAAAAAGTTTGTTAACAATTGAATAGCAATAAGAGTCTAAACATAACATCAACTCTTTCCTGAGCAACTTTTCTTGAGTACCAGACCTAAAATCAAGGGCTTCACATGCATGACTCACTTAAAGCTCACAGAAATCCTGAGCTAAGTGTTTTTATTCCCATGTCGAGAGAGACCCAAGGGTAGTAATGTGGCAGGTGAATGGCTGAGCCAGGAGTGAAACCAGGTCTGTCTGATCCAGGGCCTGGGCTGGCAGTCCCCAACCCCACACCATCTAAGGAAGCCAGGAGGGTTGGTTAGGGAGGAGGAGCTTAAGAAGGCTTCCCCATGTAACAGGAGATTCTGCCTTCAGCCAAGCTGATACCTGCAGATGGAGAAATAGGTTTAGGGAAAGAGACTTGAAATTCATCTTTCAGCCAATTAAATTGGAGGAGTGTAAGAACATCCATCCATCTGTGGAGAGTAGCAAAGAAACGGGATATGGATCTGAAATTCAGGGAAGGTCATGACAGTGGATAAGAATGAGGGGAGTGAGAAGAGACGGTATGACCTTACAAACTCCCTTATTTTAGGGATAAACAAGAAAAGGGTTCTCAAAGAGAACTCTCAAGAACTTAAGGTAACAGAACTGACCATCCGAAGATCTCCCATCTGAAAGATTTTGCAATGAATAAATAAGAGGTTTTTTCTGAACCATCCCTATTCAAAGAGAACATTTCCAAGACACAGTGATACTTTTTCATGTACTTTTTATGGGGTAGACCAAGCCCAAACCTGTGTCTTGATTAAATGACCATCCAAGAGCCTGACTTGCCTACCCCCCTGAACATATTGAGTCCAGCAGGGTAGGTCCACCAAGCCAATGTACTGAGCTGGTAGAATATGTGAAATAACCTGGAATCAGAGATTCTCAGGGTTGAATCTCCAATAAATGGACTTCTCACCTTTCCAGCCTGAAACCTGGCTATCTTCTATGACACTTTCTCTCTACCTCCAAATCAAATCCCATTAAATCTATCTCCTGATTATATCTTGCTTGACTCCAACTGCCACTCCCCAATCCAGACTTAGGTCAGTCTCTCAGTCATGTCTGGCTCTTTTGCGCCCTTCTGACTTTAGCTGGCCAGGCTCCTATGTTCATAGGATTTTTCAGGCAAGAATACTAGAGTGGTTTGTCATTTCCTTCTCCAGGGGATCTTCCCAACCCAGGGACTGAACCCACATCTCCTGCATCACAAGTGGATTCTTTACCCACTGAGCCATCAGAGACTGTTGTCACAATTTTTGAAATTGTGACCACAATCTCCTACTGCTCTTCCTCATCCTTCCTCCAGATCCAGTTTCCCTGGAGCCATATATGTACATTTGTTATCACATCCTTATAAAAGGTCTCTGACCCTGAAAAGGTAAAGAAACCACGTTCAAGTCATTTCAAGCGAATGAGCATGAGCTTTCATTTATCTAGATTAACCCACCAGGCTCTCTCCCCTCTTTGAGCCCTTGTGCCTGCTCGTCTCTTTGCCTAGAAGAATCTACCCAGATGTCCACATGCCTGGTTCCTTTATTCCCTTCAGGCTTTTACTTGTAGCCTCCTTTCCTAATAAGACTTTCCTGGCCATCCCTGCTAGAATTTCAGCATCTACTTTCCCATCACATCCTTCTTCCCTGCATTATTTTTGCTCCAATAACACCATTATCCAAATTACTACATAACTTCACTTACCTTGTTCATCGTCTCCTCCATAAGAAAGCACACTCTACGAAGATAGGTATTTTTGTCTACTTTTGTCCACTCCTGTATTTCCAAGATCTAGAAGCCCACTTTGCACATGGTGGCAAGTAAATGAATAATCAATGATGTTTACTGATTTTCTTTTTTTTTGGTTCTTTTATTGTCCTGGATTATTTAGCTTTAGTTAATTTTCCTAGTTCTCATTGGAAATGAATAAGTAATTTCATTTTTATTATTCAAAATTATTTTTGTGGTTGTTTTCTCATATCTAGCTACAAAAACAAATGGAGCATTTATCTGTTGTTGTAAGGAAGAACACTCTGCTATTTCTCTTTAGTTTTGAATGCCAAACCTGGTTGGCATGGGATGGGGTTGAGGACTGTTGCATTTAAAATTATGGAAAATGAATTAGGAACTTTCATTTGCAAGGTCTTCCTATTAATTAAATTCATAAGTAACTATTATATGACCCAATGGAGGTAGGTTCTTGAATAACAGGTGAAATTAGTCCTCGCATCCATTTTGTATTTAGAAATGAAGAAAGTGGTGAATATTAGAAAAAGAAATCTATCTCATACTTTTTTATGAGTTCATCAAATCCTCTTTAGGACAGAATTCACAGTTGTGAGAATATTCGCCTTGTGGAAAGTATGTGTATTGAGAAAATATAGGTAGCTTAGCAAACACAACAGTATCTGTAAGAAAGATTGCATTTCTTCCCCAGATTCATGGAATTAAGTGCCCTGGGGCAACTGATAATGTGACTCAGAAAAATAATAACTATTCTTTGCCCATAGCATTACAAATCCTAATTCAGGCATGGCCTGTGGGGAATTAAAAGGCAGAGTTGTTCTCAGTATAAGGTGGAAAAAAATACCCACAAAAGCCAGGCACATGGTGCAGTACAGGCGTTTCTGAGGGAGGAATTCAGCTGGGCATATGCTGCTGATCGTCCAAGAAACTGAAGTCAGTGTCAGCCTTTTCATTCAGGTGGTGTCATGGACTTCCCTGGGAATCTAGTGGTTAAGACTCTGCCCTTCTACTGCAGGGGCCACAGGTTCCATCCCTGGTTGGGGAACTAAGATCCCATATGCTACGGTACAGGCTAAAAATAAAATGGTATCAAAACTATTTAGATTTAGTTAACACTCAGTCTCTAGTCTTGAAAGCCAAAGGGTGGCTCTAATTCTGGTTAAGTGGGTTGGCATCCAGCATCCACAATCTCACTTCCAAAATTCAGTCTTGACAAGTGGGTCTCCTTGTCAAGCAATTCTGGCCTGTGTCTAGTTTACCTGGAAGGGATAATTCTAACAATTATTCTTTATTCAGTAGCTACAGAAAGTCAGGCGTCCTGTGATGAGTGTTTCATGTGGGACATCTCTTTTAATCCTCACTAAAGTTTTGCTAGACAGGTATTGTCCCGTTTTACAGATGGGAAAACTGAGATTGAGAAGGTTCAGGGATCTTGACTAAAGTCACACAGTGAATCTGCCATGAAGAATCCAGAACTGGCTTCAGAACTATGGCAATTAACCCCTGCTCTCTCCTGCCCTTTTAAAGAATGAAAACTAAGGAGATGGGGAAATGGTAAAAAATGACCTCTAAGGTCACTTGGCTCCAAGCTGATACTTCACAAACTGTTTCAAGGGAGCACTAAGTTGAGATTTTGAAACCTTTGAGTAAGGTAGGGGTAGTGGGTTGTCACTATAGCAGAATCAAACAACAAAAAAGGCCTGATGGCCATTCCAAGCCCATAACATAGTAGAGAGCACTGTTCATTCACTTGACATAAAATCATTCCATGATCAATTTTTCAAAAAGGCAGAAACTAACAAAATATGTACCTATATATAAGAAAGATATATATAAAAACATAGAACACATCCAACCTGTAGACACTTAGTCTGCCATTCAACCAGAAAACATCAACACAGCAATATACTGCACCTCACTCCCTCCTGGTCCTCAGTGAGAGTTTCTCCCTGAACTGAAGCAATTCCAGGGCTCACATGTTTCATACATGCCCGCCAAACACAAGCCCACAATCTTATGCATACACAGCAGCAAGGACACTGCTCAGTGTGGGAGACTTGAAATGTTTATCAAAGATTATTTCTACTCTTGGTGATTTTCTTATTACAGAAAAAAATCTTAGACCCCCATCTCCAGTTATGCATGATTCAACTATCATATTTCCACCACATTTTAAAAAGTTAGTATTGCCTCTATGGATTTCTCTTTACCTTCAGCTGCACATAGTTAATTTTACAGGTACTGTAATTTTCCTTTCAGGCTCTCCAAATCATCAGTCAAGTACTTGCAAAATGTTTGTTTACCAACAGTTTTCCACTAGGTTCAATACTGTTTGCCATGGTGTATAAATCGAATGAGGGTGGTTCCTGAAATCTGGAACCAGGCCATCGTATACTTACCTCCAAAACAGGGGGCAGCTTTCTTTGTGCTCAAAAAAAGGACTCTGTTTGGTTTCATTTTTTTAATAGTGAAGATGAGGTTTTCCTTTTAAAAAAGAAATGATATTATGAGTGGCACTTGGGACAGCTCTGCAAACTGGTATGAGATTATTATATCTTCAGCTAATTTCTGCACAGTTGTCTGCAAAGGGTCCTCTTTGTGACTAAGAATATCTTATGTAGAACCTTCACTTTTTTAATAGTTCATTTCTTTCTCTCATCAACAAGATACAATATGGCATATAATGAGATCTCATTATAACAGATTTTAATATACCGTAGGTCAAATGGTGCCCACATAGCTAACTGCTCAAGACCAGATTCTAATAATATGCAGTTTTAGCTAAATGCCTATTATTGGACTTTTGTCTGATAATGTTAGTCTTAATCCCCTGATACTCAGCTCCACAGATTTCATTAAGCAGTCAGTTTGGGGAGAAAAAAAGGGAAAAAAAGCATATGTGTTTCTTCTTTATTTGTATAATAGATTTTGCTCTCCCTGCTTGCATCTATTAAAAAGAACACTGGACTCGGTGAGGCAGTAGTTATAAAAATATATTCAACAGTTTCAGTAAGACATAATCTAAGCAGAACTATAATGATTTGAGGGTTCAGGCTCTAGAGTCAAGGTTGCTGGGTGACATTGGGTGATTTATTCATTTCACTGTGCCTCTGTAGCCTCACTTACTAATTGATAGGAATAATGTGTGCTGTGCTGTGCTAAGTCACTTCAGTCATATCTGACTCTTTGCAACCATATGGACTTTAGCCCGCCAGGCTTCTCTATCCTTGGGATTCTCCAGACAAGAATAATGGAGGGGATTGCCATGCCCTCCTCCAGGGGATCTTCTTCGACCCAAGTTGAACCCACGTCTCTTTATGTCTCCTGCATTGGCAAGTGAGTTCTTTACCACTCTTGCCACCTGGGAAGCCCAATGGGAATAATAGTACCTACCTTAACACTGATAATTGAATGAGGTTAACACTCAGCACTGTGCCTACCAGATAGAAATTAATAAATGCTAGAAGAGATAAAATAAGAAAGTTATCTTAAAATCAAACTGGGAAAATGAGACCTACCTATGAAAATGTGACAGGGTGGCAATGTGTGCAAAATAGTGTGGGAAAGCCCTTGAGAACAGGAGTGGAGAGCAGTGGATGCTGGAGTGGACCAGGACGCTTTTATAGGGCAATTTCCACATAGGCTAGGGTCTTCCTTCTCAAAGTTTGTCCCTGGACCAGCAGCCCTGGTGCCACGTGAACGCTTGTTACAAGAACAGACCCTCAGACCTACTCCAGACCATCTGAACCAGAATCTGCAGGTCAGCTAGATGCCCAAGCAACACACAGCACCTCAGGTGCAGAAGCCCTGCTCCCAGGCACATCTTGCTGCTCAGAGCGCTCAGCCTTGTGTGCTCTTTTCTCATGCACATGGGCACTCAGAACAGAATAGCACCAGGGGAAAGGGAAGCTCTCCTCTCCAAAACCCCCACTGCTAAAATCTTCGAGTGTTACATTCTAACAATTCCATGTTGGGAATATGATAGAACTGACAAAAATAAGTAGAATCAGCCAAATAAAGCAAGAAACATAAGTTATGATCCATTAATATTTATGCCTCAACAGGGTACAAATCACAAATATTTATTTCCTCCAGACTGGAAATGAAAACCAAGAAAATATATGATGACTCTTTGGGGGAGGGTTTGGGCAGAAGTTCCTGGTCCCCTCAGGTTTACAAAAAGAACGGGGATTCCTGCAGAAGGCAATGACATTTCAGTTCCATGCATCTCCCTCTTCATTCTCCTCACACACACCCCAAACAACACTGTGTTTCCACAAGTTACACTATGCACATAGCACACATTGCAGACAGACACACAGACACATCTACACCTTGCCACTTTTTCTTGTTTGCCTTCCTTCTGTCCTGAGGCACCTGCTCAAATCTTGCTTGCCAGAGACACAGACTCTTCAATCTGGAATAAACTTATGGGAAACAGGAGAAGAGCAGAAGGAAGAAAGAACCGATGGTAAAAATAATACCTGTTATTTATTGGGTACCTAGTTGTACATGATATTGTCTCACCAATTAGCCATTCTTTTTGCAGTTCGTACAATAATTCTCTAAGACAGGCTATTAACTGTCTACTATTTCAGCTGAGGAAATAAAGACCCACAAGGGCAAATAATCAGCCAAAGGCTATGCAACTGAGAACCAGCATGACCAAGACTCAAATCCAGGTCTGTCTTCTTTCCAACTGACACAGTGAAGCCAACATCGATGAATCCAATAACCATCTTTTGAAGAAATGGCTTTAATTTGTAATGCACATGTAATATTTTCCTTCGCTTCCATTTTGTATGATGAGCAGGCAAGTGGCAAAGGAATTTTCTAAAGTCAGGCTGAATTTAAGCTGTGGATGGTGAAGTGCAGGATAATTTCCTCCCTGGTATTTTAGAAGTTCTTCGTTTTAACCATCTGTTGCAGGCTGACAGATGGGTTGATATGTGACAGAATAATAGGTCTTCAATTCTAGGAAGGCAGAAGGAATGCTTGAAAAATAGCAGCTCTTTTCATGAACCTAACTGTGCTAACACCGCTTGCTCACTTGCAAAAAAAAAAGAAAAATGTCGGTGGGAGGGAAGTGTGAAATATAATCATAATCGTTCCCCTAAACAGAAAGTTTCTCACAGTTGCCGAAGGTCAAATCCAATAAAATATGCCTATTCTAAAATGATGCTAAAGTTTTCAAATTCAGTTATTTAAAAGGGTATACATGAGGATAGATATAAAGAAAAGTAGTAAAAAAACAAACCCCCAAACCTTTCTTCCAGTCATTTAATTTTTTATAGGCAGCCAGTGTTTTGAGTTTCGTATACCTTTGAAATAATTTATGAACTGTGAGATTTTTGAAACCCAAATGATTTCCACTCTGCCAAATGTGAAGCCCCTTTCTTCTTGTCTTCAGTGGATATAAGAGAAACCATGCCAGACGTTTGGCTAGGCACTGGGACACAGGTGGTTAAGATTGTTCCGTCCCCAAGGAACTTACATTCCAGTGAATGAGGTCAACATATGAACAGAATTTAAATAGCTTGTATTATGTGCCTTCTGAGAATGTAGCAAAGACCAACATGTCCATCAATCATGGCAGTGGCTCACTGTCCAGGCAGAACTTCTTTAGATGGCCCTCCATGTCTTAACACAATTATCCCACTTCTTTTCAATCATGCATTGTCACCAGATGAAATGTACCCCCCCCCCCCACACACACACACATATTCCTGGATGTTACCAAATAGGTTTGATGCTCTCCCCACAAAGAACCACTGGCCCAAAGTTTAGGCTGTATTAAAAAAATTTTTCGACTATATGAATTTAACCTCAGCAGGATGAATCTATTTTTAAAAGAACACCAGAATATAGAGTAAAAAAAAAAGTAAGTCATTATTGCTGAACTCATTGTCAGCTGTCATTGACCATGACAAATCAAGCCATATCTCTTGAAGGTTACATCCTCTTATCCAGGGTCACTATCTCAACTGTTAATGCATCTGAAAATGCATTAACTGAAAATACTGCAGTCCCCATGATTAACATTTGTATTTATAACCCTCACACCAATCTTGTAAGTCAGGCACTCCTCTTCCATGTTACAGATATAAACACTGAAGCCCAGAAAATTTTTAAATCTGTGATTAGGTTTTCTTCACTGTATTATTTCCAGCCATGCATATCATGTCCTATCTGGAGATTTCAGTAGTGTAGAATAGTAAGTTAATAATAGGATTATGTTTTCAAAGGAGTATTTGACAGCCTGGATTTATCTCGTCGGCAGTTCCTTCCCACTCTAACTTATGTAATTCTGGAGAAGGAAGGTATGCATGTGTTTCCAGCTTCAAGAAAAGTGATAGCAAGAGAACACAGAGCAGAGTTCAAAGAGGAACCTGAAGGGTTCAGAAGGTGGCCCCTAAAAGGTCTGCTGTCATTTTCAGAGTCACCATTTCTCGGTGTAGCTTACTTGAAATGATTTTCTAGAAAATGCATCCATTTTTAAATATAGGTTGGTGAGGGGGCAACTTAAATTTACTTAGACCAATTAGGACATTTCTTTGGATTGCCTGGTATTTTAAATATTCATGTCTCTACTGTTTGTCATTGTATGGAGGAAAAAACGTAGTTGTGTGTTATCTGTTTTTTAAACAGTGTGTGTGGTGTGTATGTGTATGCATACACATAGAAAGAGAGATCTATTTATCTATGTGCGTGCATGCTCAGTCTTTCAGTCTTGCCCGACTCTTTGCAACCACATGGATTGTAGCCCATCAGGCTTCTCTGTCCATAGAGTTTTCCAGGCAAGAATACTGGAGTCGGTAGCTATTTCTTCATCCAGGGGATCTTCCCAACTCAGGAATCAAACCCACACCTCTTGCCTCTCTTGCATTGGCAGGCAGATTCTTTACCACTGTGCCACCTGGGAAGCATCTATGTATATACATGTATATGTATAATTGTGATGGAGTGGTTTTGTTACTACAATGTAAGAACATTGTAGCCCAGGGTACATGTGAGTGGTAAAGTTCAAATATGGCTGCTCTTGACTTCTAGATCTCGCCATATCTCCTATATACTGTGTTTCCTCCAGATGTTTCATCTATATGCTGCCTGACATCTGTTGTTTTCTGAAATGTTTACAGAACCCAAATGTTTATTGCCAAGTAAACAAAGCTGGACTGGAAAAGGTCAGTTTTCATTCCAATCCCAAAGAAAGGCAATGCCAAAGAATGCTCAAACTACCGCACAATTGCACTCATCTCACATGCTAGTAAAGTAATGCTCAAAATTCTCCAAGCCAGGCTTCAGCAATATGTGAACCATGAACTTCCTGATGTTCAAGCTGGTTTTAGAAAAGGCAGAGGAACCAGAGATCAAATTGCCAACATCCACTGGATCATGGAAAAAGCAAGAGAGTTCCAGAAAAACATCTTTTTCTGCTTTATTGACTATACCAAAGCCTTTGACTGTGTAGATCAAAATAAACTGTGGAAAATTCTGAAAGAGATGGGAATACCAGACCACCTGATCTGCCTTTTGAGAAATCTATATGCAGGTCAGGAAGCAATAGTTAGAATTGGACATGGAACAACAGACTGGTTCCAAATAGGAAAAGGAGTACGTCAAGGCTGTATATTGTCACCGTGCTTATTTAACTTATATGCAGAGTACATCATGAGAAACGCTGGGCTGGAAGAAGCACAAGCTGGAATCAAGACTGCCGGGAGAAATATCAATAACCTCAGATATGCAGATGACACCACCCTTATGGCAGAAAGTGAAGAGGAACTCAAAAGCCTCTTGATGAAAGTGAAAGTGGAGAGTGAAAAAGTTGGCTTACAGCTCAACATTCAGAAAACGAAGATCATGGCATCTGGTCCCATCACTTCATTGCAAATAGATGGGGAAACAGTGGAAACAGTGTCAAACTTTATTTTTTTGGGCTCCAAAATCACTGCAGGTGGTGACTGCAGCCATGAAATTAAAAGACACTTACTCCTTGGAAGGAAAGTTATGACCAACCTAGATAGCATAGTCAAAAGCAGAGACATTACTTTGCCAACAAAGGTTCATCTAGTCAAGGCTATGGTTTTTCCTGTGGTCATGTATGGTTGTGAGAGTTGGACTGTGAAGAAGGCTGAGCGCCGAAGAATTGATGCTTTTCAACTGTGGTGTTGGAGAAGACTCTTGAGAGTCCCTTGGACTGCAAGGAGATCCAACCAGTCCATTCTGAAGGAGATCAGCCCTGGGATTTCTTTGGAAGGAATGATGCTAAAGCTGAAACTCCAGTACTTTGGCCACCTCATGCGAAGAGTTGACTCATTGGAAAAGACTCTGATGCTGGGAGGGATTGGGGGCAGGAGGAGAAGGGGACGACAGAGGATGAGATGGCTGGATGGCATCACTGATGGCATCACTGACTCGATGGATGTGAATCTGGGTGAACTCCGGGAGTTGGTGATGGACAGGGAGGCCTGGCGTGCGGCGATTCACGGGGTCACAAAGAGTCGGACACGACTGAGCGACTGAACTGAACTGAAACAAAGCTGGTGGTTAATTGTCTAAACCTTAGACAAATTTCATCTAGCTAGTTCAATGGCAGGTCAAAAAATATTTTAGAAATGCTAAACAATACAGAAAAATTTATTTTAAAAAAATTGGCAAGATGCTCAGTAAGCATCATTTCCACATTTCCAGACTTATCCTTGACCAACTACAGATGTGATTTTTCCCAGTTATTTTTAACACATCTAAATTGATTTCAACAGTTGCCTCATCTGCAGCCTAAGACTTAGGCATCTTACTTGTTTCTGTACTTATTGGTAGATGTGTCAAAACCAGTATCCAATTATTTGGAAAGAGTGTCATTTTCTGCATAAGCTAGCAACTCACCTAGAAACAGTAACAGCCCTGGTTGTTTCCCTAGGCTTATAACCCTGTAGAGTGCAAGGGCCCAGAAAGGCAGGACTACTCTTCTGCCAACATTTGGATACATAAACAGACCCATCTCAGATCTCTTTATCCCGGGTCTCACTCTGTGTATTGCTTGGCTTTCTTAGAGGGAGAGAGTTACAAGTGCAGAGAGCTGATAGCCTCAGCAGACATGTGGGCCCCCACAGTCCCCAATAAACAAGCTTCTTCCCCTCACACTTCAGCTTCCCTCTTGGTCCTGATCAGTGTCAACATGTATCCTTCTTGGGCCTAGATTAAGCAGGTAGTAGAGAGAAGCCCAAAGCTTTCTTTGCATGCCAATTCATAGGCCTTCCAGATAAGTCATTTCACAGTGTGTTTATTATTCAACATGAGTCTGCTTTGAGAAGCACCCAAGGGACAAACCTGAAAGAATTCTGGATATGACCAGGTCTGTGTAGCTTTTCTTGTCCCCCACTAAACTGATCAATGCCCCATCTGCATTTTTGTTTGTTTTAAGAACACCAGGTCCCTTTCCTGAAAATCCATTATCACCATTTTCAATTACAAATTCTTCTGTGGTTATGTAAGGTTTCTCTCCTCCAAAAGAATGGATACTAGGATGATGTCTGTTTTTGTTAACTATTGTATTCCTAAGACCTGGCATCTAGTCAGTTCTTACTCGAGATTTGTTGAATAAATGAATGAACCACTTGATTTATTTGACAGTCAAAATCCACTGGATAGCCATCTGTATGTCTTCTTTGGAGAAATGTCTATTTAGTTCTTTGGCCCATTTTTGATTGGGTTGTTTATTTTTCTGGAATTGAGATGCAGGAGTTGCTTGTATATTTTTGAGATTAGTTGTTTGTCAGTTGCTTCATTTGCTATTATTTTCTCCCATTCTGAAGGCTGTCTTTTCACCTTGCTTATAGTTCCTTTTGTTGTGCAGAAGCTTTTAATTTTAATTAGATCCCATTTGTTTATTTTTGCTTTTATTTTCAATATTCTGGGAGGTGGGTCATAGAGGATCCTGCTGTGATTTGTGTCAGAGAGTGTTTTGCCTATGTTCTCCTCTAAGAGTTTTATAGTTTCTGGTCTTATGTTTAGATCTTTAATCTATTTTGAGTTTATTTTTGTGTATGGTGTTAGAAAGTGTTTCAGTTTCATTCTTTTACAAGTAGTTAACCAGTTTTCCCAGCACCACTTGTTAAAGAGATTGTCTTTTCTCCATTGTATATTCTTGCCTCCTTTGTCAAAGATAAGGTGTCCATAGTTGTGTGGGTTTATCTCTGCACTTTCTATTTTGTTCCATTGATTTATATTTCTGTCTTTGTGCCAGTACCATACTCTCTTGATGACTGTGGCTTTGTAATAGAGCCTGAAGTCAGGCAGGTTGATTCCTCCAGTTCCATTCTTCTTTCTCAAGATTGCTTTGGCTATTCGAGGTTTTTTGTATTTCCATACAAATTGTGAAATTATTTGTTCTAGCTCTGTGAAAAATACCGTTGGTAGCTTGATAGGGATTGCATTGAATCTATAGATTGCTTTGGGTAGTATACTCATTTTCACTATATTGATTCTTCTGATCCATGAACATGGTATATTTCTCCATCTATTAGTGTCCTCTTTGATTTCTTTCACCAGTGTTTTATAGTTTTATATATATATAGGTCTTTAGTTTCTTTCAGATCAGATCAGATCAGTCGCTCAGTCGTGTCCGACTCTTTGCGACCCCATGAATCGCAGCATGCCAGGCCTCCCTGTCCATCACCAACTCCCGGAGTTCACTCAGACTCATGTCCATCGAGTCAGTGATGCCATCCAGCCATCTCATCCTCTGTCGTCCCCTTCTCTTTAGGTAGATATATTCCTAAGTATTTTATTCTTTTTGTTGCAATGGTGAATGAAATTGTTTCCTTAATTTCTCTTTCTATTTTCTCATTATTAGTGTATAGGAATGCAAGGGATTTCTGTGTGTTGATTTTATATCCTGCAACTTTACTATATTCATTGATTAGCTCAAGAAATTTTCTGGTGGAGTCTTTAGGGTTTTCTATGTAGAGGATCATGTCATCTGCAAACAGTGAGAGTTTTACTTCTTTTCCAATTTGGATTTCTTTTATTTCTTTTTCTGCTCTGATTGCTGTGGCCAAAACTTCCAAAACTATGTTGAATAGTAGTGGTGAAAGTGGGCACCCTTGTCTTGTTCCTGACTTTAGGGGAAATGCTTTCAATTTTTCACCATTGAGGATAATCTCCAAAGAAGACATACAGATGGCTAACAAACACTTGAAAAGATGCTCAACATCACTCATTATCAGAGAAATGCAAATCAAAACCACAATGAGGTACCATTTCATGCCAGTCAGAATGGCTGCAATCCAAAAGTCTACAAGCAATAAATTCTGGAGAGGGTGTGGGGGAAAGGGAACCCTCTTACACTGTTGGTGGGAATGCAAACTAGTACAGCCACTATGGAGAACAGTGTGGAGATTCCTTAAAAAACTGGAAATAGAACTGCCATACGACCCAGCAGTCCCACTGCTGGGCATACACACTGAGGAAACCAGAATTGAAAGAGACACGTGTACCCCAATGTTCATCACAGCACTGTTTATAATAGCCAGGACATGGAAGAAACCTAGATGTCCATCAGCAGACGAATGGATAAGAAAGCTGTGGTATATATACACAATGGAGTATTACTCAGCCATTAAAAATAATACATTTGAATCAGTTCTAATGAGGTGGTTGAAACTGGAGCCAATTATACAGAGTGAAGTAAGCCAGAAAGAAAAACACCAATACAGTATACTAATGCATATATATGGAATTTAGAAAGATGGTAACAATAACCCTATATGCTAGACAGCAAAAGAGACACTGATGTATAGAACAGTCTTTTGGACTCTGTGGGAGAGGGAGGGGGGGATGATTTGGGAGAATGGCATTGAAACATGTATAATATCATATAAGAAACGAATCGCCAGTCCAGGTTTGATTCAGGATACAGGATGCTTGGGGCTGGTGCACTGGGACGACCCAGAGGGATGGTATGGGGAGGGAAGTGGGAGGGGGGTTCAGAATTGGGAACATGTGTATACCCGTGGCGGATTCATGTTGATGTATGGCAAAACCAATACAATATTGGAAAGTAATTAGCCTCTAATTAAAATAAATAAATTTAAAAAAAATAAAAATAAACTGTGGGAGGTGATAGATGCAAAAAAAAAAAATCTACTGGATAGTACCAATGGACTTTTCTAGGCTGCTACATATTCAATTATTACATATAGAATATGTGTAAATTCATTGAGAGCTTACTGTGTGTCGAGAACTGAGCAAAGCATTTTATTGAATTAACTCATTTATTCTTGACAAAAATCCTATGAAAATATATGTCACTATTGTTCCTTTTTACAGATGGGAAAACTGAGGCTTAATAAGGTCCCAGAGCTACTTAGAAAGAGTTGAGATTTGAACCCAGGGCTACCTGATTCCAAAGACTGTAGACTGTACTACTAGGTGATACTTTTTTCTCTAAAAGTCTCTATATAAGACCTACCTCACAAGTCCTTGGTAAAGATTAAGTGGAATAATGTTTGTAAAGGTCTTAGCATGGGGCCTGACTTACAGTAGGCACTAGATCAATAGCATCTATTACTAGTAATGTTACTATTATTTCAAGTAATTTATTTAAAACAGTAGTTAATTTTCATATATTACTATTAACTTGTTTGGAAATGTTTGTGCTGTTTGTAATGAAAAGCTTAGGCTGAATCGATTAGAAACCAGAGCAGGTTATAAGGAGTGTTTTTAGCGTATGATTTACAACAGCATTGCAGCAAGTTACTGAAGACCTTCTTTCCATTCCAAAAATGCCAAACAGCCAAGAATACCTCTTTCTTGCCACCAGATTTTGAAATCAATCGTCTGTAACTGAGCTATAGGGAGGAATGCAAGAGATCTTTTTATTTATTTATTTTCATAAGAAACATTTGAAACAAGAAGAGGCAGGAAGCCTCAGTTCCACATCTGAGCAACCGCATAAAGTTCTCTGGGAACAGACTGAAAAAGTGCAGTATGTCAATCATAATCAAATTTAACTTAAGAGAAAAAGAAATGAAATCCTACAGTGCTTCTCCAGCATAAGCCAGATTCTTCGCACATGAAACCAGATGATTGATTGTTACCTACTTTCCATAACAGAACATCCCCACCCTCTTCAGCTTTCTTTCTGCACAGTTCTGATTAGCTGACAGTGTGGCGATAGTGTATGGTCACAGTAGTAATGTAAAACGACCCAGATAGTGCAAGGCAAAGATGAAACCACTGGTGGGCCAAGAACAGGTCTTTGGCTGGTGTGGAGCCTGGTGGGCTATAGTCCAAAGGGTCACAAAGAGTCATCCATGACTGTGTCACACACACACACACACACACACACACACCCCATTTTTAGAACAGAACCCAGCCCACAGTGGGAAAATAATAAGTATTGAACAGATGATTTGAAGAAGGGACAAGTAAAATGAAGGACAAATGAATGAATCCATTGAATTTGGAGTTAGAGCTGAGTTTGGGGCCCAATTCCTCTAATTACTTACCTTCTCTAAGCTTCTTCATCTGTAAAATGGAAAAGCTGATGCTACTTCATAAGGTTGTAGTAAGACTGAACTGAGGTGAGACGTGTGAAGCACATCAACAGCATGCCTGACACATGGTGAGCCCCCCATCACAGCTGGTCTGGAATATAATGAGGTTCAACTTCCAGGAGGAAACACAGACTGTGAAGCTCAACAAACCGTAGTCGCAAGCAAAACTTAGCCAGCTTAGTGACTGAGAGATCTCCAGCAACTGACTTGGTCTCTCAGAACCTCAATTTTCTCATTTGTCAAGTGGAGTCAATAATAGCCACCTTGAAGTGTTATTATGAGAACTAAATGAGCTATACATGGGATACACGGTGTCTGGTACATAGTAACTGCTCTCTAAATGACAGCCATAAGTATGAATACTGCAACTTAATTTTTATTATGAGTAAATAAAATTGTTGGTCTTTAAAAGCAACAGAGTGCTTTTATAATAGATTAGGAACACAGATTCTGGAGCCAAACTCCTTGGGTCTGAATCTTGGCTCTGCATCTTTCAAGCCAGATTTAAGTAATATATCCCATCTGTAAAATGGGACTTTTTACAGTAAAATGGGACACTCCTTGTGTCATCCCATTTCACCAGCCACCATATTGGCACATGTCTTGAGAATAGAGGGGTCACGTCAGACTTTGCCCCTACACTGAAGCTGAAATGTAGCTCCCATTTGGCAGGGCTGTTCTGTGGTCCGTCTCTTCCCTTGACTGCCAGTATCGAAAACCTAAGGCTCCCTTTGGTCATTGGTCTGCCTTCAGACCTCCATCAGACCACTGAGGCAATATTTCAGTCCATCATATCAATCCCTGTAAGAAATCCTATAGGCCAGGACGGATGCAAAAGGCATGCTGGCCTTGTAAAAGCTAAGCTAAAAAATGGCTTCCAGTGCCATCTCAGGTTCAAGTTCCAAGAAAAGTTGTGACATCGGTGACCCAAAACAAAACAAAGGGCATCACTGTCAGTGGAGCCTGAATGTAAATGTGCTTCCACTTGTTAACTGCAGACTGGAGTTAAACGGTCCCATTGCACATTGACTGTTGAACACTTGAAAAGTGGCTGACACCAAAGTAAGATGTACCGTAGGTATCCATTACACACCAGATTTCAAAGACTTAACACCAAAAAAAGTTAAATGTCTTATCTGTAATTTTATAATATATGAAATGATAATATTTTTAAATATTGAGCTATCTTATATTAATACACATAATGTATTACTATAATTGCACCAATCTCTTTTTGCTTTTTTTGGAAAAAAATGTGGTCACTAGTAAACATAAAATTACATATGTGACTCCCAACTCTGGCTCACGTTCTATTTCTATGAGACAGCACTGGGCTAGAATCTCCAGTGTTTCCAGTGTTTCCAGCCCAGGATGGGGCCGTGCAGTTCTTTCAAAACCTCAGGCATTCTCTGCCCCGCTTCTGTCATGTGGGCCACAAGTTATTTACTGTTGTTCTTTAAATTAAATTATTTTTTAACTTCAATAAAATCTATTTTTGAAGAAAACTCTGTACCACTCCTGAATATAGAAGTCTAGTGTTATTTGACATAATTAGAAGATAAACCCAGAAATGAATCAATGGAAAATAAAGAGTACTGTATTCCAGCCAAGTATCATTGTTTGCCTGAAGGCTCTGAGCCTGGGGCCAATTTTCTTTGATAGGTGGATATTAAGTTTATTAAATAGGTATTAGAGACATATTAGCAGCCATCTGAGACTTTCTTCTTTACCATCCATATAGAAAGAGAATTGTGAAGGAGAAATAATTTTTTTCTTTGTGCTGCTGCTGCTGCTGCTGCTAAGTCGCTTCAGTCGTGTCCGACTCTGTGCGACCCCATAGACAGCCTCCTACCAGGCTCCCCCGTCCCTGGGATTCTCCAGGCAAGAACACTGGAGTGGGCTTCCATTTCCTTCTCCAATGCATGAAAGTGAAAAGTGAAAGTGAAGTCGCTCAGTCCTGTCCGACTCTTTGTGACCCTATAATACTGGAATGGGTAGCCTTTCCCTTCTCCAGGGAATCTTCCCAACCCTGGGATCGAACCCAGGTCTCCCGGATTGCAGGCGGGAGATGGTAAAGTTGGATTCTTTACCAACTGAGCCACAAGCATCTTCTGCCATAGCATGTTAAAAACTAGACATTCTCCAGAAGTCAGATGTCATTTTTATTAGTGTTTCAAATGAAATAATGAAATAAACCTGTGAGAGAACAGAAGCTTATCCTATTCAGCCCACCGCTCGACAATTGTCTCTTCAAAGACAAGTCCAAAGCTCTTCCCTGAACGGAGCTTCTCTCATGGTGTTTGATTTTTGTGTTTCCTAATTCACAGGTTCATTCTGGGAGTCCTGAAAGCTGACTTAGAAAAGTGAATCCAGCTACTCTGAGGATGAGGGTGACTCACTGGATTGCCCAGTTTCTAGTGCAGACTCTCGATGTAGGTGTCAGCCATGGTGAAAAGAGCAACGCTATCAAATAGGATAGATAATTAAGGCATTGGAGTTGACATATTGTGAATATTTGCTAACAGAAGTGTGAAACTGACTATGTTTACCAATGTCCAGTGGAGCTGCAGTGTGCCATCAGCGGGGAGAAATGGAGATAGGTTTTTGTTGTTGATTGTTGTTTAGTCCCTAAGTCACGTCCAACTCTTTGCAACCCCATAGACTTTAACCCGCCAGGCTCCTCTGTCCTTGGGATTCTCCAGGCAGGAATACTGGAGTGAGTTGCTATTTCCTCCTTCAGGGGATCTTCCCAACTCAGGGTTCAAACCTGCATTTCCTGTGTTGCAGGACGATTCTTTACCACTGAGCCGCCAGACAGGTTTACCTGGTTCTAAAATACCCAGTTTTCTGTCACCAAAGATGATTCCCTCTTATATTCCTCAGACTGAGCCAGGACAAGCATCTTTAATAAATTACATTCTAGTACAAATGAGCTTGCTAACAGTAAATTAGGAGAGCTGGGGGCAACAAAAACACACCCAACCAACAAAATGGAAACAAACCACCCAGGCAGCATGTAGCCAGGCTGCTCCCTCTGCTGAGGAAGCTGTTTTCTTGGATCATTGAGCAGATTCTTAACACATGCTGCAGAAACACAACCACATAGCGTGTCCGTGTTCTTTTGGAACAGTGAGACCAGGAGCTCAGAACAAAATTTATAAACCACTTAATGGACCATGGGCACATCATTCAGCCTTCATGGTCACAGTTTCTTCATCTACAGTATGGAGCTAGTAATGTCTGCGCTGGCTACTTTTTGGGGTCTTATGGGGGTACATACATACATTGAGAGTTTTGGGGAAACATTAAAGCACCTTTTGAATGGCAACCCCTCCTTTCTATGAGAGGAAACAGCACAAGCAAAGGTAGCAGAAGATAGCTTTTATGTGCATCCTGGTAACTTAATGGTAAATGTTACAAATTTATGTCTTGAGTTTCTTCCATGCATACTTTATCTCTGTTAGATAAACGAGGTGTAGCATTTATCTCCCCTGGCACAGAAGGTTATTTTAGGTGGACCATTAACATGGCATTAAGTAAGATGAGTGAAAAGTTGCTCCATATTTAGTTTAAGCCTTCTAATTAGGTCATGCTAGTATTTCTTTAATATCCTTTTAACACTCATGAATCTCCTTTTTAACAGAGATCCTAGAACCCAAATCCTTGTGCAAACATCCCCAGCTAAAATTTGAAGTATTTTCACTGTATAGCCTTTATGTTTGCTGTTTTCTTCTATCTATAACAATTTGGTTGGTTGAACATTTATTGGACACATATAATTTCCTTCTAAGATAACCTTACTTATGTAAAAAGGATAATTTGCTGTAAATGAAATGTTGAACAATAACACAAGAGGTATGCACATAAAATCAGAATTGTTCAGGTAATACCAAATGACTGAAACTTAGCATCAACTAAGATAGCTATCTACCTAAAATACACTAAAGAAAGCTCATGATATGGCATAGTAGTCAAGTGAGGCACTAGTTATAAGGAAAGCATTTGGCCTGTCTGTTCTTCAGTTTCCTTTTAAAAGCAGGACTAACCTAAGGACCTCAGCTAGAAGGTTACTGATGTCTGCAAGTGGTTTAGCAGAGTGCCTGGCATACAGGAAACACTCTGAATGTGCCAGCACACAGGTGGCAACAGCAGTCTCCTAAGAGCCACTAGTTTGGGACAGTTTTTAATGAGCCCTCTGCCCTGTCTACTATGTTCTGTGTCCAGGAGGTGACTAGCATGAATCACAGGGAGTTCCAGGCAGGTTTGGCCAATTGGAGTGAAACCATGGTTTAAGTCCATTTCACCTACCTTCCTTAATTACAGTTATTTTAAGACTTACCTGTCCTCCGAGAAGAAGGAAACTGGAATCAGCTGTGTTTAGTTCCAGCTGATCTGATGAAGACGGAATAGAACCCACAACCTTCAACTGGGTATGATCAGTGTCTGCTAGTTGACCTTCTGACATCAGTGGGCCAGAAAAACTCCAAGCGCAGAGACCTGTTAGGCCTAGTTATGCCTGTGCAGAACGAGGATTCTTGCACTTTCTTTAAATCACCTTTCCTCACCTTTCCCCATACTCCCTTTGCCTAAACCAGCTCTGCTGCCTTATCCCATAAATTTCCACCCCTTGCCTTCCAGCAGGCAAATGTGAGATTTGTTTTCCTATCTTCTCACTTGACTCTCTTGCAAAAAAATCTTTTCTTTGGTGCACTCCTAGGCTTGTCAGGATTTTGGCTTGCTGAGCATTGAGCAAAATGAACCTGGTTCAGTAGATTAAAGCAGCACTCCCCAACCTTTTTGGCATCAAGGATTGATTTCATGGAAGACAGTTTTGCCTCAGGGAGGGGAAGAGGGATGGGGGAGGGGAGGGGGGGGAGGAGAGATGGTAGTGTGGGGTAGGGGCAGGGAAGGTTTTGGGATGATTCAAGTGCATTACAGTTATTGTGCACTTTATTTCTATTATGATTACATCAGCTCCACCTCAGATCATCAGGTGTCAGATTCTGGAGTTTGGAGATCCCTGGATTAAAAGATGGGAAGAAAGTGGGGATCAGGTTTGCTCCCAAATCTCTCCCTGAATGTAGCTTCAAACTTAGATTACACCTAAAGTCCAAAAAAAGTTCAGGCTAACTGATACTCGCGTTAGAATTTTGAAATAGTCTCCCAATTGTCACACTTTGCTTAGTTATAGAAAACCTGACTTGAGGCTGCTTTTTTTATTTTTAATAGAAAAACTCCATTCTAATGACATTTTTTGTTTGGTCTAATTATAAATCCTGGTACAAATAGGGCACCTGAAGTTCTGTCTGGGAGAGCTATTGATATAATCAATCAGTGCCTTGATGACATTGCCATGCTCTTTTTATTTTATCTAATCATAAAATATGTTTAAAAACATACAAGCTTACATACCACCTGGTAAACTCCTATATAAAAGTTTATAGAACCAAATTGGGACCATTTTGTATGTTCATTTATTCTTTCTTTCTTTCATTCTCTCAGCAAATGTTGCTGACACCTCTTCTGCCAAGACCCAACAATAGGCAAGGTAGACAAAGTACCTGCCCTCATGCAGCTGACATCTTGTTGTGGAAAATAGGCAGACATGCACGTTTTCACTTCTCACAACCATCCAATGAGACAGATACTGTTGTTAGCCCAATTCACAGAGGGCAAAATTCAGGCTTCAAGTAAGTCAAAACATCAGGATTCAGTCCCAGGTCAATCTGAAGACAGACTCTGAGCTTATAATTAATATTGAGATACTTTATACAACATACTGATCCCTATTTATGAAATGGTACTGGGGGGAAAGGGTTGGATTAGCTCCCCAAAATAACTCCAAGGACATAGGTCCTGACTTCAGCCAGAAAGTTTATATCAAAAGCGATTCATTACTGCTTTTTAACTTTCTTAATGCACTTGTTTTAAATTAAAAAATAAATGTTCCTGGGACTTCTCTGGTGGTCCAGTGGCTAAGACTTGTGCTCCCAATGCAGGGGCCCAGCTTCCATCCAGGTCAGGAAAGTAGATCCCACACACTGCAACTAAAAGTTGGCATACCACAACTAAGAGCCTGCACAGTCAAATAAAATTTTTTTGTAAAGAAAGATTAAAAAAAAAAAAAAAAAGTCGGGTATTCCTTAAAGCAGACATGAAAACCTATATAGGATAGTCAAGCTCTCAGGTTCTGGAAGCAGACAGCCAGGCTTAGAATCCTGGCTCCCCCTTACTAACTCTTGACTCTGAGAATTTTATTTAACTTTCTGGGCCTCAGTTTACTCAACTGTAAAATGAGGACAGAATTAGCATCTATTTCATAGGTCTGTTGTCAGGATTAAATGAATTAATACACGTACACTTGGAATTAATACATGTAAACTTGGAATCAATACATGTAAACTTGGAATCACATGATAACTGCTCAGTAAATTTTAGGTAGTATTACTGTTATTTTAATGCATAAGTCTAAAAACTTTATTATTTTCTACAATTTCCAACTGAGAGTTTTCACATGACTCTGTTCTTCAGCATTTCCCTATCCTGACAGCCTTTTTAAAAGTCTGTTTCTTGCATAGCACAGGGAGCTCAACTTGGTGCTCTGTGGCAACCTAGACTGGTGGGATGAGATGGAGATAGGAGGTTCAAGAGGGACAGAATATATGTATACATATAGCTGATTCACTTCATTGTACAGCAGAAACTAACACGACATTGTAAAGCAATTATACTCCAATAAAACTCTATTTCTATTTATGATGAGCATAATGCCAGCTACTGTCTTGGAATTACAGAGTGTCTATGACCACTAATAAATATGTAATGTCAAGAGAGCGAAGTCCATATTTTACATTTGTAAACCCTTGTAAGACCTGGTACATGACTCAAAAATTATTGTTTGAATAAATGGAGGAGTACTTGAATAAAGGTACCAGATTGAACATGAAGAGAAGTTGTATTTGATACAGTCAGTCTGGCTTATTTATTTATAACTGTTCCTCCAATTTCTAATTCAAACCCCCAATCCTTGAGTTTCTCTATTCCAAATGTTCTTTCTGATTTGAAACACCTATAGATACTGTATTTGTTTGCCTTTTTGTTTATACTCCCATCTCTTTCCAGAAACAACTTCAAGTGACTTAGAAGGACATATGAAACTCAGGATGAAATTAATTAAAAATGAGATGGAAAGAAGACAGGAAAGGCAGGATGGGTATATAAAACACAGTTCAGAATGGGGTTTAAATAGCCAGGCTTTATTTAAAAAAAAAAAAAAGCACATTATAAGTGGGTAACAAATTGGCCCTAAGTTTTCTAAAGGCAACATGAAATGGTCAATTGGTGAGTTACATAATTTACAATGACCCCTGGATGGAAAGAGACCACTTGCTCAGAAGATTCAGTCTTAGCAGTGGGCCCTCTCCAAAAGCCACACCTAACAAATATCCACAACAGCATCTTTAGAATGTAAGTGCTCCTCAGGATCTTGATGGAAAGTAATTCAGTCACAGCAAGAGGGAAGGCTAACCAGAGTAAGTGATATCACCATGGCCTCAGATAAGAAAGAAACAGGTTTTCTACTTGAGGCGTTTATCATTTAAAATAATTCCTGTTGCTATATTAAATATACTATTTTCCTTCCCAGGTCAGTGTTTTGTTATCTAGGTAAATAGGATGCAACATCTTTCTAGTAGACAAACATAAATACAGTAAATCTGAGCAATTGTCTTATGTTAGAACATGATCTGCTAAAGTCTTGGGAGTGCCTCCCAGTCCCACCCTCTTTAGAGAGGGAGGGTCACAAGGAAGGTTATGACAAGTAGCCCCCCCATCATCAGAAACACAGTAATCATTCATCAATGTTACTATTATTATTTATTTTCTAGAAATTAATATCACAAAACTATTATTCATTTTTCAGCATGGTTCCAATGCTATGGGATCTTGGAATTTTTCAAAAGGCAAACCAATTGATTTGTTTCTAGAACTCACTTTTCTCTTCCTATTTTATCTTTCTGTTTGTTCCTGTAGGACTTCATCGTCACTGTAGTCTTTTCGTTCTTGTGGTTGGTGGGTTCATCAGCTTGGGCAAAAGGACTGTCTGATGTCAAGGTCGCTACAGATCCCAAAGAAGTATTGTTACTGATGTCAGCTTGCAAACAGCCATCCAACAAATGCACAGCTGTCCACAGTCCTGTGATGTCCAGCCTAAACACTTCTGTGGTATGTTTCCCTCTCAGATCTTTTTTTGCCAATCATGGGAATCAGAAAAGTGTCCCAGGAGTCATATGGGAAATGTTTTGCCTCTGAATGGAGTCCAGTCTAAAAGGTGATAGTTCACTCTATGGCCTAGATGATCCTTTGGCCTTCAAGTTTTCTATTGTCAGAACCCATAGACTTTAATGTGTCCAATTACAGAGTTCTTAACAAGAGCCCGGCAGGTTCGGGCAGCTTTTGCTTGGATGACGGTCAAGTCAGAATTCTAAGGCAGAAGCAGATATAAAATCTGAACTTTAAGACTGAAGTCTGCCAGAAGTTAAAAGGAATATTTGATAGAAGCCACACATAGAATATACCCTGTTGATTGTCTAGAGAAAAATATGCAGACACAGTAGGGTACAGATAGAAATCAGAGAATTAAAAATAACTATAATAGTTATGGTAATTTTGTAATCTTCTCCATGCTCTTGGTTTAGTTGCTTGATAACTTCAGAAAAGCAGTGCTATATTAGTTGAACAAAGTCCAGTATTATCATCAAGTATATGATTCTTGCCAGGAGACAGGACATCTGACAGATAGCAGAGCCACTAAATTGGATTCTTATTTCATGAGTGTAAGAACTTGTGTTATTCCAAAGAAGGAAACTATATCTGAGAGACAGAAGCTATAATGACAGCAAAAAGTAGTAGTTACAAAGAATAGAAGGGCCAGCAGTGTTCAATGAAGGACTGACATTCTTTAGCAACCTTTAAAAAATAATTCTCTTTCCCTCAAGGTTAACTTATGTTTCTACAGCTTTCTGGAATTTAAGAAGGCATATGAAAAGGGAAAAAGATTGGCTCATCGGCTGCTGATGATTTGACTGTGAATCTTGCCTTAGTAATAAGATAATAACATTGAAATAAACTATTATTAAGATCTCACAGTAATTTTTACCTATTTCTAGCCACACTTGTAGATGAATACTTTGAGGTATATGTTAAAATATATTTTACTACTGCTTCTATAGTTTGTTTACAGGCAGTGCTTAATGAAAATTATTATCACCCTGATCTCGGAATCTAAGAGAGCAAAGATGAAATCGTTCAGTATGTTTGTTAGTTCTTTTAGTAAATGATGACATCCTCCATAGTCCATTTAATCCCGCTTCTGATGTCTCTTCCAACAAGGCGTTGCAAGTTTTGAATGAGAAACAATGTGACATACGTCTTAAAAACCAAAAGAATAATGGATGGAAAGCAGATCGTGTCACGTGTGTGGAGGGGTGGGTCTGGTGCTGTTGTGAGTTATCCATAAGTTATCCATGTCAGTGTCCTCCAGTTCCTCGTGGCAGAAAACTCCACCTAAACTGGCTAAACCAAAACAATCTCCTGATCGGTAAAGTCTGTTTTTTGTAGCCCAATTCCGGTACCAGTGTCTATATGAGGTGTAATGATTGGGTTGCAAGTAACAGAAAGTGACAAATCATCCATAATTTCTACTTCTGTTTCTCCACCAATGCAATCTTGATACATCTTGTCAGATCATCTAAATGTCCTCTCCCATTCTTTCTCATGCTGTGTAGTCTCTTTCAGCCTCTCTCTCTGTTGTCCCACATCTAGGCTAGGATAAAAATACCGACTCTGATTTCAGTTGCAACAAAATGGCAAGGAAAGACTCAAGGGCCCATGTGCCCCTAAAATGTGCCAGCCACGAAGTCTGTGATACATCTGTGATGATAATAGAGTAAGACACCTATTACAATAGTGATAGACGTCTACCTCTATGAAGTAAGAATAAGACATCACCACTCCTTAAATAGGCCCATGGCAATGCCTTGTTTACATGCTTACTTTAAAGCTGCATTCCCCTGATTTCTAGGTTCTTTTCAGGCATCCCTTTTTTAGAAATGAAGTAGCATCAGGGAAAGGGAGTGATCAAAGAATAGAAAACAGATAAAATTATAGTCCTGGGTAGAACCATCCCTTCATATCTGAAAAGATTCCACGATAGTTTTTTCTGTTCATATCAAACTACATTTTCAGAGGTGTAATTTAATCAAGATCTCCCCCTTGAGGGAAAATACCCTTATTGTACACATGGTTAAAAGGTCCTGTGTGTAAATTAGATTGTGTCAGTGATTACCTAATTCATTTTGATCATGCATCTATTATACTATAAATACCTTATTTATGTCTTGTATCTCCCTTAGCAAGGAGCCTAGAGCATGGCACACAATGTTAAATAAATCTCAGTTAACATTAAAGGAAGAAAAAAGGATGGGATGGGGAGAGGGATGGAGGGAGGGATGGAAGGAGGGAAGGGAGGAGGGTGAGAGGAACGTAAGGAAGTCTGGATAAACTGATTTTCAGTGAGATCTTTTAGGAAGCGGTATCTTTTGTTTAGTTTTTTAAGATTTGACTGTCCAATCATATTTTTTAAATAGTGCCATCAGTTTATTTTATTTCATTTTTGGCCACGCCACACGGCACTTGAGATCTTCGTTCCCTGACCAGGAATCAAACCCACAACCCCCTGTAGTGGAAGCACTGGAAATGGGAAGTTCCTAATTACTGGACTGCCAGAGAAGCCCCTAGATGCTCAGTTTTGATCTTGATACCTTAAGAACATGGCCTCATTATCAAAAAGCCTGCTTCAGTTTATGTCTCAGGAAGAGTCAAATGAATACAATTCATGGAAATATTTTAGAAAGTGATTCAAAGCATAATTTACAGATCAGTGCCCAGCACTGTCTAGCTGCTTTACACACGCCCTGTTTGATCCTCACAACTATCCACCAAGGAAGGAATAATTGTCTTCATTTCATAGGATTTTATAAATGCTGAAGTTCAGAGGCTAACTGCCTTGTCTGAAGTCATAAAGCAATAAGTTGCAGAGCCCAGGCCATTCAGATTCCATTCAGATTCCTTTCAGGCCATTCAGATTCCATTCAGATTCCTTTCAGGCCATTCAGATTCCATTCAGATTCCATTCAGATTCAGATGGCTCCAAGGCTGAGATTCAAATAATATGCCCTGATCCACCTGCTGCTAAAATAATGAAGCTTGGAGCTGGTGTTCCAAGCTCCCAAGATCCCTCATCTTCACTCCCTAACCCGCTACTTCCATCCCCAGGTCACTCTGTGGTGTCCCACCATCCAGCAATTAAGGGATAAATTACTTTGATACAGCAAAGAACTTCTGGAAGCCCACTCCAGAGCTGTGACTGCTGCCCAAGTTCATTCTGATTGGTCAGCATCCTGCTGGAATGATTACTTAATATACTTTAATGTCATCACAGCTTTGTGTCACATACTCTCATTGTCTGTCTCTAAGAGGGGGCTGCTAAAACTGGCTGCGCTTAATTCGCAGTCAACTGATCCACTTTGGAAGAGGCTGCAAAACAACTGTTCTCTTTGGGCCTCTTACAGTAGCAAACAGCTCAGTTTCCCTAAAACACTTAGGACCCAGGGAAGTGACACCCAGTCCTCTGGCTCACCAAGGACATGCTTCTGGAGAGTGAGAGGAGTTTCCATAGGCAAGTCTCACATTCAGTTATTGAGAAAACATTTCATACTTCTCTGAAACCTGGACTTCAGAGTATTGTTTGGGCATTCACTTCTGACTGTGAGAGGCACAGAATATACAACTATTCAAAGAAGCACAACTGTGTACACTGCCATGCATGTGCTTGTCTGTGTACCACCTATACCATTGCTTCCTCCATGCTTTTTAAGTTGACTCATTTTATTTCTGACATTTCAATAAATGCGAAAGTAGTATCTCTAGCATTGAAGTAAAGGTTACCTTATAAGTTAATGGTCCATCATTAAAATGAAAATAACCCCACATCCCCTAAAGATATTTTACACCATTTTACATCATTTGGGGAGATAGTGGTGGATTAGATAGAGGCTCAGACTCTGGAAAGTCCCATGAATGGAGGAGCCTGGTGGGCTGCAGTCCATGGGGTCTCTAAGAGTCAGACACAACTGAGCAACTTCACTTTCACTTCTCACTTTCATGCATTGGAGAAGGAAATGGCAACCCACTCCAGTGTTCTTGCCTGGAGAATCCCAGGGACGGGGGAGCCTGGTGGGCTGTCATCTATGGGGTCTCACAGAGTTGGACACGACTGAAGCGACTTAGCAGCAGCAGCAGCAGCAGCAGCAGCAGCAGACTGTGGAGTCAGGTAGAACAGGTCTTATCCAAGGTCTGCTACTAACCAGTCACGTGGCCATAAAAAAGCTCCTTATCTTTGCTGCACCTGTTTTCACGTCTTTAATATGAGTGTAATAGCACCTTCCATGACTAAATGAATAGACACACATAAAGCCCTTCTGTTGTTGTTGTTCACTCACTAAGTTGTGTCCAACTCTTTGTGACCCCATGGACTGCAGCATGCCAGGCTTCACTGTCCTTCACTCTCTCATAAAGTTTGCTCACACTCATGTCCACAGAGTCAGTGATGCCATCCAACCATCTCATCCTCTGTCTGCCTAACACATAGTAAGCTTTCATGAAAGGTCATATATTCTAAATGAAACAGTGACTTCAACACCAGAAACTGGAAGAAGCCTCTGCATGGAGATGAAAAGTGACCTTTTGCATTTGAGGGATTTTTCTGAAATTGAGATTTTTCTGAGCTTTCTCTCCAGTCTATCCACTCACTTGCTTTGATCCTCCTTCAGGTCTTTGGATTCTTGAACTTTATCCTCTGGGCTGGAAACATCTGGTTTGTTTTCAAGGAGACCGGCTGGCATTCCTCGAGCCAGAGATATCTTTCAGACCCCATGGAGAAGCACTCCAGTAGCTACAACCGAGGCGGGTACAACCAAGACAGCTATGGGTCGAGCAGTGGGTACAACCAGCAGGCGAGTTTGGGGCCATCCTCAGATGAATTTGGCCAACAGTCTGCTGCCCCTGCTTCTTTTACCAATCAGATGTAACAGGGTAGTTTTGGCATTCGTCTGAAGATTGTTTCTCCCCATTCTATGCCAGTGGCAGGAGAATTTTTTAAGAGTTTCAATCAATTATTAATGTGGAGAGTGTTGAATGTAAATCAGAGATCTGTCGTCCTCATTAAAGCAGAAAGGCCTGGGTCGTGATAAATGGTACTTAAAGATGACATGAGAAGATATATTATTCATTACAGATGGCTAATTGGAGAGTACCTTGTTATATACACATACTTTTATGGTTGTTTTGTATGCGTGTTGAGATAGTGGAACCATTTTGTAGCTTAAAGTCTCTAGTATGTAATATGCATAAAGTAAATTAAATAGCATTGAATTTTCTTATGCTTTTTGATGTGAAAAATGTTTTAATGATTTCTCTAAGACAATTTGGTGCATCACAATGTGCATGTATTATTATTTTTTAGTTGCAGGCCCTGTAGGATTGTGAAGTCTCTAAGTATTGGTTTCAGACAATTATTCTGTATTTTTTTTAATTTGATGAATCAATGCTCATATGATTTAGTGCATGAAAGCATTTTCTTACAAAATGAACATTTGAACTGTATGAAAATTTTCCAGTTTGCATCACGAATTTGTTAAATGGACGTTTAAAGAAATATATTCACTACATTGTATATTTGCAGGTTTGTCTCTCTGGGTTTATCTAACCCTGAATTCATTGTGAGTAAGGTTTGGAGTTTTTTTCCTCTGTGATTAGCAGATATTCAATGTTGTAGATGATGACTGCCTGACATTTATTCTATTTAGTTAGCTAAATATTTACATTCTTGTAACTTTCTATGGTGTTTTGTGGCTTTTATTCTATGGGCCATGAACAATGGGCCCACTAGCTGTGAGTGTTGGTGGAGTGCTGTTTCCTTAGAATGATGGAGATGTGGGTGTCAGACACCACAGTCAAGATATTGTGCTGACATATTAGTTTATCAAGGATATTCTGGAGAACGTAGAACACGAGCTAAATGTTTAAATCCTACTTATTTGTAAAGTTAATTAAGTCCTAGATCCAATTACTAAGAATTCTCAAGTCTCAGCTCAACTTACAAAGTCTGATTTGTATGTTACCCATAAATTAAAAATGACTTCCACGAAGCAGTCTGTCATCTCATTAAATATTCTGCAGGATGTATGCATTATCAATCTTTGCCTCTTTGTTTTAACTCATTGGAAACACCAAGGCCCCACAGTGAAGGCAAGCTGAGCATCTGTATCTCCAGATGAAAGTCGTTATTGATGTATAAACTCATTGTGTGATCTGTGATGTTGGAAACATTTTAGTCCAAAAGAGCCGTGTGTCCTAGATGATATCTGTAAACTGTTTCTGGATCCTGTTGGATAAATCTGTATGTGATATCTCTTTGACCTTAATAAAGTTATTGCATACAATGCTGGCTGGAAAATGGAGAATTACAGCAGTAGAACCTGCTCTACCATGTCCGACACTCAGCGACCCCATGGACTGCAGCCTACCAGGCTCCTCTGTCCATAAGATTTTCCAGGCAAGAGTACTGGAATGGGGTGCCATTGCCTTCTCCGGAACAATAAGAGAACAAATGGTAAATGCACAGTCTGTCCAGTCTCTCACCCTGTCCTTATTTTGTGAGCTCAGGGCTATTCATTCATTGATTCCATCGTTCTAGGACCTCCTGTATACACTCTTCTATACAAAGCATTGGGGATAGGATAGAAATACAGATGCATGCCCCAATTCAGGAAGCTTACACTCTGTTTGGGGTGTAAATAGAGTGAAATAATCACACAGAGAGTGTGTAATCACACATAGAGTAAAATTCTCACACATCATCTACACTGTGTGTGAGAAAGAAAGGCTCAGGATTCCACAAGAATGCTTATCAGAGGGACTTGAGCTGCTTAGGGGAAAGTGAACAAGCTTGAACTGCCTCAAGACAGTAAAGTTTCATGAGGACAAGGTGCGAGGAAGAGTATCCCAGGCAGAGAGTAGCCTTACGGAACTCTCAGATGGCAGGAGGCAGGATGGATTTTTAGAGCGAGACGTGTGAGGGGGGCTTGGAGAGGGGTGTAGCTGCTGATGGGTAGAAGGCAGCGGGAAATCCCACCTGGGGGCCATGATCAAGAATTCTGTCTTTATCCTAAAGAAGCTAAGGAAAAGCACTGAAGTATTTAAGCAGAGGAAGGACACAATGAGTTGTTGTTTTGTGTTTTTTTTTTAATTCGGATTTAGTTGCTTTACAATTTATTTAGTCTCTGTGCTCAGTTGTGTCCGACTCTTTGCAACCCTTTAGACTGTAGTCTGCCAGGCTCCTCTGTTCATGGGATTTCTCAGGCAAGAATACTGAAGTGGGTAGCCATTTCCTCCTCTAGTGGATCTTCCCGACCCAGGGATCCAACCTGCATCTCCTGTGTTCCTGCATTGCAGGGGTATTCTTGACCTGCTATTGTGTTCGTTCCTGCTGTACAGCAAAGTGAATCAGTTATATGTATACATATATCCCCTCTTTGTTAGTTCAGAGCATTGTGTAGAGTTCCCTATGCTATACAGTAGGTTCTTATTAGAACCTATTTTTTACAAAGTAGTGTATATGTGTGTATATTAGAACCTATTTTTCACCCAGTACTGTATATATGTCAATCCCAGTCTTGGTTACTCTAGGATAGAGCAGAGGACATCCTGCAGATAGGAAATAGCCTTGACCTAGCACCCATTCAGAGAAGGCAATGGCACCCCACTCCAGTACTCTTGCCTGGAAAATCCCATGGACGGAGGAGCTTGGTGGGCTACAGTCCACGGGGTCGCACAGAGTCGGACACAACTGAAGCGACTTAGCAGCAGCAGCACCCATTAGGCAGTGGGCTAGGAGAATGGCATGAATTCTCCCCACATCCACCTCTGATTTCCTGAAAGAGAAGCTCGATTGGACTGCTTTCTTCAGCTCTGTCCAGAGGGACAGAGTGACCTCTGATTCTTACACTTCCATGAATTCTCCAAAGTGGAGAAATCCTCAGAACCAGCCTTTGTTGTTCATGTTGTTTTACCAACCTCAACAGTCCCAAAATACACTGGGGCACTGATCAATGGAAAGCACTGCCTGCCCTGGTCCAGGTAGAGACATGCTTCCAGAGTCCACTGCAGATTTACAGTAAAATGCTGCTGTAATCCAGTGGGGATTTCATTAAGCTGATTTTATTCCTTCTGGCTTTAAGAAAAGAGCAGTTAGATCTGGCCTTTTAAAAGGAGAATAATCAGTGTGGTAGGAGACCTCAGGTCTCCAGTAGAGCTCATTTGGCATAGCAGTGTCTCTGCTCACCTGCTGTATTTCAAGATGTGACTGCACATTCCTGAGCTTTCATTTCCTTGAGAGGAGGTAACGCATCCAAGTAAAAAGGCTGGGCTCTGAGATCCCGCCACCTGCTGTCTACTCACCTGTCCTTTTCTTCTGTACCTTCTCCAAAGCCTGAGGACTTATCTGAAGCCACAACCTGAAGGCATGTGCTTCATTTGACTCTCCATAGAGATGCTGGGTCTCTTATAGATATAAGGGTACCTTTTGGCAGAACCATTTACCAATATGAATAAAATCAACTGAATTCATTGAATAAGTTAATTAAGTCATGAAAAACTGTGAACAGTCTAGTTGAATGAAGAATTATTTTTTAACATGCTTGACTTGGGGTCTAAGGCTTTGCTGGCTTTTCAGGCTTAGTTGAATCCTCTTCAGAGCCCATTGGCAGCAGGTACTTCTAAGAATAACCCTGGTTCCTCCTGACCCCCTGAACCTCCATGAATCGTGGACTGCTGTGCTGTTAGTTGCACCGCTCAGTCGTGTCTGACTCTTTGTGACCCCCACGGACTCTAGCCCATCAGGCTCCTCTGTCTATGGGATTCTCCAGGCAAAAAAACTGGCGTGGGTTGCCAGTTGCTTCTCCAGGGAATCTTCCCAACCCAGGGATTGAACCTGGGTGTCCCACATTGCAGGTAGATTCTTTACCATCTGAGCCACGAGAGACGCCATGGACTTTGGACATTAAAAGGCCAAGATGAAGATAAAAGACTTCCTGAAAGTCCTGTGTTGCTGTGGAAAATATTTTAAGTCAAGTGGAGTATTTTCCTTAAAGGGCCAGGCCCCCTGGTTTATCAAACAAAACTCTTGACGGAGGTTGTAATGAGTCAGATATGTTTCCTGGTGGCTGAAAAAGGATTTGCCTTTGAGCCTCTGCTATTTTATTCATATTTTCATTACCTGACCTCTTGGGGCTTAAGAGTCTAATTGGCTTATGCTGTGAACTAGAGTCACTGGCTCATACAAACTCAAGTCATCTCCCTGCTTACTAGGAACAATTTCATGTAACATTGCTTATTTTGGTGAACGAGACAAAAACAAAAATACAAACTCAGTAGTTCTCCTTATTTCGAGTATTTTCCCTTCTTGCCTGTGAACTGACATTTCTCCTGGATGTTTTCTCCCCTGGTCTCTTCAGACTTTCAGGTCTCTTCTGATTGATTTCCACTGTCATGGTCCTTCTAGAACGTCATACATTCCTTAGCTTACATGTTGTCCTGAGTGTCGCTGCTCTTTTATTTTTTACAAGTCGGTTGTTAATTTTGCACTCTCTGAGTTCTTAAACCTTCCATGAAAATTTCACAGTGAGTAATGACATATGTTTCCACAGAACTTGGCAGCATGGAGCCACACACTCACTAGGAAAGTGTTTTCAAGCACAGCTGTCTCAAATGAGACCTGAGGTTCATATCTGTGTCTTAGGAGCTAAGACCTAGTTCGCTTCTTAGGCACTGATAGATGTTGCCATTAGTTTTATCAATGTTATTTGATTGTGTAAACTCCAGCAGCAAGTGTAAGCATCGGTTTGTAGTCAGATAGACCTGAACTCCTTTCTTGGTTCTATCACTGAAACCAGGCTGTGTGATCCTGGGAAAGTGCCCCAACATCCCTGAGCCTCAGACTGTGATCCCTACAACTGGAGATAAGGATATCTATCTCTATGTGTTTTCTCTGAAGGCTGAAACAAGTTACCACAACTTAGTAGCATATAAAACACAAATTTATTATCATATTATTTTGAAGGATAGAGAAACCCAATAGAGGTCTCCTTGAGCTAAAATCAAAAGGTTGACAGGATTCTGTTCCCTGCTGGACGCCCCAGGAGAGAACTCATTTCCTGTCTCTTCCATCTCTTAGAAGCCATTGCTGATGGTCCTCTTTCTCCATCTTCACAGCCAGTGGCAGCAGGTCAAGTTCTTTGCATGTTGCATCGCTCTGACCTCCTCTTGGCGCCCCTCTCTTTCACTTTTTAAGGAAGTTTGTGATTGCAATGGACCAACCTGGGTAATCCAGGATAATCTCCTGACTTTAAGGTCAACTGATTAGCAAATGTATTTCCATCAGCAGCCTCAGTTCCCTTTGCCACAAAAGCTAACATATCCATAGGTTCCAGGGATTAGAATTTGGGCATCTTGGGGGTAGTGAGGAGAGTAGCATTCTACCTACCACACTGTGCCACCAGTATAGAGTAAAATGATATAATGTAAGCAAATTTCATAGCAACTCTGCCTAGTCAGAGTGCTCAGAAGCTGATAATAATGATTAAAACTGATAGTTGTTCCAATCAATAGCCTTAACTGTGAGAAAATGACCCAACCTATAGCACTAATATGGGGTGAACAATGGCTTGTCAGTGCTCATGTATAGAGAGACCAACTTTGACAGCACTCCCAGTCAGGTAGACAATGTTTATCACATTCCCTGCTAAAGTGCCCGAAGAAATTAAAATGCATCATTTACTGTTGGACTCTTGAGGTACCAAAGGTTCTTTCAGTCCAGCGGATGACTGGAGAAACAACTGAATAAATACAGTGCGCCTCAATGTACTTACAGCGCAGTGGGAAAGATTACATAGAGACCTGAAATTACCTTATGTATTCATTTCTTTACTTGTACTTTAAATCTCTCCCGCTTGAATATAAACTTCATTAAGGGCTGAAACTTTGTTTACCAGATTGTGCCCACCTGTGTCTTCAACACCTGGAACAGTGGCTGGAATATACTAGGCACTCAATAAATACTGGTTGAACAAATATGTGATACGTTATACAGACTCTTATGTTAAAGATTGTTCATAAAATATGTAAACTTACAGATGATAAAACATATCGACTTGCCAGGGATGAAAAAGAATCTTAACTCTCCTTTGAAAAATGCCCAGCATATTCACAGATAGCTCACAGTGAGCCCCAGAAAGGGCTCCCTGAAACCCTTGACCTGTATTGACTCATGTTACCCTGTTTGTAGCACCCCCAGATCACAAGCCGGGAAAGGCCTGAAGCCCACATGTGAAGGACTATCCATTGCATCATCATGTCCCTCTGCAGCTCTTGCCCCCCATTAAGTAACAAGTATGGAGAAGGCAATGGCATCCCACTCCAGTACTTTTGCCTAGAAAATCCCATGGACGAAGGAGCCTGGTAGGCTGCAGTCCATGGGGTCGCTAGAGTCGGCCCGACTGAGCGACTTCACTTTCACTTTTCACTTTCATGCATTGGAGAAGGAAATGGCAACCCACTCCAGTGTTCTTGCCTGGAGAATCCTGGGGACAGGGGAGCCTGGTGGGCTGCCGACTATGGGTCGCACAGAGTCGGACATGACTGAAGCAATTTAGCAACAGCAAGTAACAAGTAAGCAAATTGCAGGTATTGATAAGCCACAGAGGAGATGAAAATGAGGGATGGAATAGAAGATTCCTGGAAGGGTGAGACATTTATCAATATATGAAAACTATAGGTGACCACAAAAGGCCCATCGAAGCATATTTTGTTAGGGAGATTAGAACCCTCCAGATAGATTCTTCAGTGTATTAATATCTTCTGGGCTCAACATTGGCTATCTCTGTTTACAACTTGGTTATCTTTATTTGTATGTATCCAATTTCAAACATGCTCCTTGGAAACAAGAATCTCTTCTAATTCATGCAACTATAAAGAAATGGTCCCCAAATGTGTTCCTTTTGAAAAGTAACACTTGTCCTAAATTATATATTTGAAAAGAAGCAATCTCAGAGAATATGAAGAGATAGGAATTCTTGCTGATCAGTGGTATTGGTGACACTCAGGTGGAAGTTAACTGGGGTTTCAGCTCATTTTTATTGGGTATTATTTTTAGGTCTACTCTGTGCTCTGTGAATCCTACAAAGGGCCTAGCAACTTAAAATTGGTAGTGGGATTTTCTCAAGCAGAGGTGCCATGTAACAATTTATCATCATGACAGGTGTTAGGAGTTCAAGGCAACTTGCTGATGCCCCACTTCCCAAAGTCAGAGCCAGGAGGAGATAGATTTTGTTACGGAAATTAGAACCCTCCAAATAGATTCTTCAGTGTATTAATATCTCTACTGGGCTCAAGACTGGCTATTTCTGTTTACAACTTGGTTATGCTTATTTGTATCTGTACAATTTCAAACATGCCACCAGGAAGACATATTGCCAGCTGTTTCAAGTTTTTAAAGGGAAGTTTTATCAGAACCATATATTTAAACCCCTATACACACTACAGTGAGAATGTAATCTAAAATAGAATAAAACAAAAGTGCTAAAAGAAAATAGATCTTGCTGGGATTCTGGGAACCCAAGTCTCTCCAGGTTAAATCACATTCTCTTCAGCACAGAAGCAGCAATAGAGATTTATATCATATTCTATTTTACTTCTTCAGTGCAGATTAGTCTCAAACTCTGACACCAGGCTAGAAAAAAACTTTCACTGAATTTGAAAAGTCACGTGCTGGAGACATAAGCTAAGAAAAATAAAGGTCTGAATGAAGGCCAAGCCCTCTAGTTCCCTGGGGGAAGACAGGAATAGATAAGTAAGCTATTATAGATAAAATGGATAAACACCAAGGTCCTACTATATAGCACAGAGAACTAATATCCTGGGATAAACTGATGAAAAAGAATACTTGAAAAGAATGCATGTGTATATATATGGATAACTGAATCACTTTGCTGTACAGCAGAAATTGACACAACATTGTAAATCAACTGTACTTCAATTTTTTTTAAGTGGGGGAAAAAAAAATAAAGGAAACAGGAGAGGACAGTCTAGATCCCCGTCGGGACATTAGCAAAGGCTCAAAACACTCCCATTTATTGAGCTGAGCAATTCTATGACTTCTCCCACTCTCAGAAACACAGAAAGTGGCTTGTTAGAAATCAGGCAGCACACAGCCTCCAAAAGATCCACAGTAGGGACAGAAAGGGGGAAACATCAGTCTGTCATGTCTCCCTGGGTCCCTGGTTTTATAGTTCAGGATTTATGTCCTCGTTTATTCTATAGCTGGTCCGCTAAAGGATGTGAGACAGTCTCAATTCTCTATGAGAACCACACATGCAACTTTTCTGAAACAAACAAACAAACAAAAATTCAGACATTCTAACTAATTCAGATGGAGGTGGCTATAAGGGAAAGGAAGAAAAAAACACAGGGTAAATGTGGCACAGAAATAGCAAGGAAAATTTCACTATATGCCTTGATATGTTTAGTTTAAAGCCTGAAAATGTGATACTTATTCAAAAATAAGTTAAAAGTTTGAATGTATATCATTAAACACTTTGAGATGACTTCAAAAGCCAGCCTTTTCCTCACATAAGTTACCATCTCAGGAAAATGCAAGCAAGCATTTCATCTTCAGGGTGAACAATCCTTCAGTCTTTCTGTCAAACCTCTTGAAACATATTTTCTGGAGCTGAGCCTTCTCGCCTGATTTCTTCCCCCTGTGGGCATTAAAATCCTAAATTAAGAACCTGAGGATTAACCAAAGAGATTAGAAACCCTCTTCATCAGTGAGGGATTTCCAACAATCACAGAGCTTAAAATCTTGTTTAATTAAAATCTGTGTTAATTGACAGGATAATAAGCATTGATTTTACATGTGTGTGTCAGCCACATCACAGCAATTACCTGGCATGTTTTATTCATGTGGGGGCCACAGACTGCTCCAGTGCCACCAGAACCAATCCCCCCTCCCCAACCTTAAGCACACATCAGAAAGGTCTGCAAAATGACAGTCGCCAGTGGAAAATGAAAGGTTCTCGCTCTTTCTCCCATTACATTGTAAGATAATTAAAGCCCAGACCAATAAAATGTCCAGCATTCTTATTCTGAAATTCAATTTCCACTACATCAGGACAAGCAGTTAAATGCTTTAAGCCATCTGCTGGCAGCTTCACCAGCCAGGCCCATAGCAAAGCCACACTTTTTTTTTTTTTCATGTGGTTTTGCCAACAGTGACCAGCCAAAGAGAAGAAAAGAGTCTGACAAGGGAGCCCCTTGTACTGTCAGCAGTCTAGGGGCCCCAGTGCCTGCTGGCTTCTGGATAACAAATCCAAAAGAACCATTTGATTGAAAACAAACCAAAAAGATATCATGTAAAATATGTAGCATATGAGGGTCAAATTCTGCTATGTACTAATAGTACTTTCAAGACGCTTGAATCTCTCCCCATCTGCGGGAGTGTGTGCTGGCTGTCAGCATGAAGGTTTAGTGGCAAGGTCCCATTAGAAAGATAGGACCATCTCAATGCAGGCCATTATGAGGTTGCAACAGCACAGACATACACACAAAAAAAAGTTAACAAAATGTAGATATAAAAGTTATTAGACGGGCAAGATAAATGAGGAACCATCTACACAGTATGTGGAAGCACGGAATTCCATCAGTGTGGGTGCCACTATAGGCTGGGAAGCATGGGGAGGGTGTGTAAACCGTAGGTTTCAAGTCCGAGAACAGGATCCTTCGGTAAGTTACTTAACCACTCTGAGCCTGTTCATAATTAGACTGCAAGTATTAAAATCAGCTAATGTTTCTAAAATTACTCAGGGACTTCCATTTCTGGAAGGATAGAGTAGACATATCTTCCCTAATCCTCCTGCTTAGCACAACTGAAAACCCTGGACATTATACATAAAACAAACAAGTCTAATAAATGGACAGAACAGAGACTGTGAGGGACTTCAGGACACAAACCACAAGCCACCGAATTCCCTAGGGTTTCTTTTTCCCTCATATATCCCACGCTAGGTGCCACCCACCCAAAACACCAAGGGCACAGATAGTAAGAGCCCCAACTAAAGCTTATCCTCTCTATACACAAAGGGACAGGGAAAAGACAGCCTAGCCCGACAGAAAACATTTAGAAAATAACTATTATTCTGCAGCCAAGCACCATTACAACTATGCCCCACTCACACCCACACCAACAAAGATCAAGTGATGAACTTAGACTCCCTCCCTCTCCAAGCTGTAATGAGGGTCCCCAACCACCGCATCAGGGGATGTCAGAGGACGCTGAGGAGTAGGCCAGGACCTTGATCCTCCACAGGCTGTAATAACTCCTCTTACCTGCCGTGGTGTTGGTTGGTTGAGACAGTGTAGGAACCCTGGGCTTGTGCCTCACCTGGAGTCCTGAGGCGCCCTCCCCTTGCCTACTAAGAGAATTTGTTGCCAGCAGATCTGCTTTGAAAAAGAGTTAAAGGAAGCTCTCTAAACATCATGTATTCTGTATTTGACATTTTTATCTTATTTATTGTGTGTTTTCCTACTAGAATGTGTGCTGTTAGGAGGCCAGGGCTCTTTGTTATGTTTTTTCACTCTTGTGTCTTCATTACTTTTAATAGTGTCAGACTAACAGATCAGATCAGTCGCTCAGTCGTGTCCGACTCTTTGTGACCCCATGAATCACAGCACGCCAGGCCTCCCCGTCCATCACCAACTCCCGGAGTTCACTCAGACTCATGCCCATCGAGTCAGTGATGCCATCCAGCCATCTCATCCTCTGTCGTCCCCTTCTCCTCCTGCCCCCAATCCCTCCCAGCATCAGAGTCTTTTCCAATGAGCCAACTCTTCGCATGAGGTGGCCAAAGTACTGGAGTTTCAGCTTTAGCATCATTCCTTCCAAAGAACACCCAGGGCTGATCTCCTTCAGAATGGGCTGGTTAGATCTCCTTGCAGTCCAAGGGACTCTCAAGAGTCTTCTCCAACACCACAGTTCAAAAGCATCAATTCTTCGGTGCTCAGCCTTCTTCACAGTCCAACTCTCACATCCATACATGACCACAGGAAAAACCATAGCCTTGACTAGACAAACCTTTAGGGCTCAGTAAATATTTGGGGAATGAATTGCAAGTAAATTTTTCTGTGTGTATTGCACAGTGCTTAGTTATAAAGGTAAGTTAATGACACTTCTATTCCATATTATTATGAAGATATGAGTATATACACAGCTTTCCTAGGATATATAAAGAACTCCTACAATGCAAAAAGAGAGAGAGAAAGACAACAACCACCCGACTTAAAATTAAGCAAAGAACTAGAATAAATACTTCTAAGAAAATATGCAAATGCCCAATAGACACATGAAAAGGCATTTAACATCACGTACTTAAGGAAATGCAAACTGAAACCACAATGAGATAAACTTCATTAAAATGACTACTATCAAAAAAAAAGAAACAGTGGGGCGGGAGGAGAAAAGAAAGTATTGGCAATGATGTGGACAATAGAAACACTTGTGAACTGTTGGTAAAAACATAAAATGGTGCAGCTGTCATGAAAAACAGTATGGTATTTCCTCAGAAAGAGTTTGGTGGCTTCTCAAAGAATTGAACATGGAATTACCATATGCCGCAGCAATTTCCCTCCTGCTTATAAATCCCTAAACAGTTGAAAACGAGGACTCAGGCATGTATTTGTACACCATATTCAAAGCAGCATTATTCACAACAGCCGAAAGGGAGAAGCCCCTCAAGCATCCACTGGTGGGTGCATGGGTAAACGAAAGGTGGTATATACTTACAGTGAGGGAAAGGGGAAGTGGGCAGGTATTGCTCAAGGGGGAGAGTTTCATGTTGTAAGATGAAAAGAGTTCTGGAGATGGATGGTGGTGCCGGTTGCATAAGAATGTAAATACACTTAGTGCCACTAAACTATACGTTGTAAATTATTAACATGGTGAATTTTATGTTAGTGCATTTTACCATAATTTTATAAAATAAAAACATACCTCCGTAGATAACTAATGAGAACCTACTGTAGAGCACAGGAGACTCTACTCAGTGCTCTGTGGTGACTAAATGGGAAGGAAATCCAAAAAAAGAGGGGATATATGTATACACAGCTAATTCACTTTGCTGTACATCAAAAACTAGCACAACAGTGTAGAGCAGCTATACTGCAGTAACATTTTTTAAAGAAATAAGTGAGATAGATTAAATTTTAAAATAAATAAAAATGTACCTCGCACCATATCAACAACATAGTAAAGACTCATTAAATGGTAGAGTACAGAGATGGAATGTAAAGTTAATAGCAGAACCACCTGTGTTTCTTGTCTATAATTATGGCTAACAAAAGAAGATCTGGCTATAGAAGTAGGTCTCTCAGTTTTCTTGTACCAGCTTGGCAAATTCAACCAAGAAAAAGGAGGGTGGCAAAGGCTGCAATGATTTTTCCATCTCAAAGTTAGATTGCTATTGCCTGGTTACATAACACACTGTCTCAGCAGGAAAGAAAGTAAGTTGCTGGTCTCCTTTTACTGCAGAAAAAAGAACAGAGCTAGCTATAGAATAACAGAATTGGATTAGGCCTTGAAAAAAAATCAATATCTGTTATCCCAGTGCCCGAGGCCTAACTCTGTAGTTTATTTAACAGAGTTTGTGACAACAAAATTGAAGAAGAACTCAGTAAACTAAATTATTCCCATCAAGTTCCTATTGAAAAGGAAAGGAGCATCTTTACTAACAGAAGTGATGACACATTTAGTTGAAGGAGTAAGTTCTTAAGAATGAGAGTCTTCTTGCCTAGTGGGAGAAGTGACAGTGCTCGAAGATAAGAGCCGAGCACCAGCACTCAATGCCAATGTTCCCTTAGCTGGGGGACCGCAGTGGTGTGTGAATAAAGAGTACCATCAATGCCCTTCTCGATAGTGGCTGCAAACAGAGGCCATCCAAGTCTCCTGAACCCCATCTTTCTCGAATAACTCATTTACCAAACACTTTAATGAACTTTATTAGAGTAGAATTTTGTTTATGTATACACCCAGGTGACTCCCTCCCAGATCAAGATATTAAATATTTTCATTATCCCTGAAAGTCCCCTCAAGCTATTAAACAATCACTGTCCCTTTCAGAGGATAGCCACTATTTTATGTTTTAAATAAACAGTTATCTATGTTTTAACTTTTATATTTTTGTATAATTTTAATTATAATTACCACAATTAATCATTATATTAGTATATTAATTATTATATTATAATAATATAGTATTAATTATTATAATTATTATAGTTAATTTTGTATAATTTTTAAAGGCCACTTTACATTTATAGTTATTACAAAATCTTGGCTATATTCCCCCTGTTGTACAGTACATCCTTGAGCCTGTCTTACTGCCATTAGTTTGTGCCTCCCACTCCCCCACGCATATATTTTAACTTCTGTCACCATAGATTTGTTTTTCTTGTTCTTGAGCATCATACAAATGGAATCCTACGGCATATATGTTCTTCTTGTGTCTGGCTTCTTTATTCAGTATGCGGTTCTTGTGCATATTTGTAGTTTGTTCTCTTTTTATTAATGAGTAGTATTCCAAAGAAGAAAACCCAGTAGCCAGTAAGCACTCAGTATTATTAGTCATCAAGGAAATGCAAATTGAAAGTTTCGAAAGAAATAAATTTTAAAAAGACTGGCTATGCCAGGTGTTGTTGAGGATGTAGAAAAACCAAAACTTTTGGTGGTGGAAGTGTAAAAGGAAACAATTTCTTTGGAAAAGTATTGGGTAGTTTCTAAGAAAATTAAACATAATCTATCCTATGACTAGGAATTATATACCTATACTCCACTCATATACCTGGAGGAATGAGAGTGTATGTGCACAAAAATACTCTTATAAAAATGTTTATGGCAGCTTTATTCATAATGGTCCAAGACTGGAAACAACCCAGATACTCATCAGTTGGACAAATTGTGATATACACTGATGAATCATTTTTAAGGGCCTAATTTGCCTAAGTGCAAAACACACTCTGTTTTTGTCATTTTTTCTTTCAGTGGGCTTGACACCCTCTCCCTGGGGATTTCATTTGATTCTCAGTTTCCTGAGAATGAAGCAAGGAGAGAGCAAGTAACACTGTGGACCTCCCAGTACCAGATACCTGGTACTGCTGCTTTCCCCAGCAGACATCACATTCCAGATTCTGGGTCACACAGTCATTAAGAGATGTCCAATTTCATAAACATTTCCTGAACATGATACTAGACCCTGAGAGGTAGATACAATGATAATTAAGACATAGTCCCTGTCCAGGGAAGCGTGGTGGGGAGCATGATTCCAGTTCTTATTAGCTGTGTGCCCTCAGCAAGCCCTGATCTCCTCATCCATGTAAGGCACTGCACAATGCAAGCCATAATCTGCCAAAGAGCGTTCTAAGAGATGCATGGGAAGTGCAGAGCACAACGTCTGGCACTTACAAGGTTTTAAATCAATGTTATTTATTACTTTTATTGTTCTATTGTACTGTTATTACATTTGTTCACAATTTAGTGAGGAGGAGAGACATCAACTAATTACAAAGACCATTAGAGACATTTGAATAGAGGTAAACTGAGCTTTGGGGATACAGAGAGAAAGAAGCTAATATGAGCTAGAAAATTCTGGTAATATGTCTTTTAGGATTTATAGAGAGTTGGGTGTCAGCTCAGGAAACAAGATCTGCAGCTCTAACATTAATGATGAAATAATACAATGAGAGGCAACATGATATAATAAAAAGAACATCAAGATTGAAACCCTCCTGCCTTAAGTTTGAATCTAAGCCCATCCATTTATTAACCAGAGGATTTTGAACAAGTCATTTAACCCCTCTAAGCTTCAATTCTGTCACTTATAAATGATGACAATTCCTATTCCTAATGGTTATTGAGGATAAAAAATGTATTTATCACACACTTAAGGCAATACCAGTTACTCACTACACAAATTTTCACAGTCGCATTAACTGAGTGAGAAATTAAGGTCCCACACACTGCTCTTCCTGGAGTGAGGCTTTGGGTTCTTTTCCAAACGGCCACAGCAGTGACCACCCTGGGGCATTTGCTTATCGTCATGACTTTTACAGTGATTATGAGACTCAGGGACTCTAGCAGCCCGTTCAGCCAGGAAAATGCACACCTGAATAAAAACTGTGTGTGCTCCAAGAGGTTCTGAAACTCCCAGAATGTAATCCCTGGAGTTGCTGAACTTCCAGAGCCCCCAGTGAAGAAGTGACCCCCTGAAAAGACCATAAGCTGAACCATCCAAGGCAAATGTCTTAGAACCTGACTTCCATGACTTCCTATTTAATTGGGGCTCAATAAGGAACAGGAGAATGGAACAAAGTGTGAGAGCAAAACTGGTTAAAAAAAAAAAAAAAAAACTCTCCTGTGATTACATTTTTTCTCACTCAGGGAGTTTACCAAACATCACCACCATTTATAAACTGCTAATCTGCTGACGCAGCCGCTGAGCCCCGTGGCCACAGCCATCAGGCAGGTGGTCTGGGGCGCTACTCATTAAGTCCTCATGGAGTCGTTTGTCAAACTCCTGCTTACCAGCCACACTTTTCCTTTCTTCGAGCTGTACCTACTCAAATGCCATCCTTGTATGCCAAAGGGTCCAACTGGCCATGGGAAGTTTTGTAAATGTTTTTTTTTCTCCAGATGTTTTGACACTATGTGCAAATAGCCTAAATGCTCCACGATATTGTGAGATTCGAGTCAAGGAAAGAAGATATCTTATCACCTGAACTGTCTGTAGATACTGCTATGTTTTGTTTGTTTTGAGAATCCTAAGTTTGATTCAGTCCTGAGAAGAAAGTTATCAATAAGCCTGATTCCCAGTACTTGGCCTCCATCAGCACCATTGTCATGGTCATTGTCATCGTGCTTCTTGCCCATTCATTTGCCCTCCCCTCCTATTCCAGTCTCTGCCCTTCTCTCTGCTCCCAGGAGGCTAATTCCTCAGACTCCACCTTCCAGGCTTCCTTCCTACTGGTTTCCTGATTGGTTTGGTCACTGGGAGACAGAGGCTGGAGATGAGAGAATGCAGTGGGAGGTGGGGGGGCGGGGGGGGGCGGAATATTTCTTCCCTGTTCTCTCCCTGCTTTGCCTGATTTGCAGCCATGGCTGCCTCCCTTCAACCAAGCATTCTGTCCAATGGCCCCTGCTCCAGGAATCTGGCTGTGCCTTGGCTCCATCATCCTGTGTTCCTCTCTTTGCCCCTGTAAGATAAGGGTGGTAAGCCTCCCGTTGTTTCTAGTCTCTGGGTGCCTCGATACCCATGTTTATCTTCCTAACCAAGTCATCCCTTCATGGGTGTCTCTGGTCCTGCCAGGACCATGATGACACATCATCTTCATGTCATCTTCTCTGTGACTATTATTTATGGATTGTTCCTCATGTATCAGACGCTGCTCTATCCAGAAGGTAAGTATTATTTTACAAATGAGAAGATAGACTTAGCCATCTGAAAGATCTTATCCCAGGTAACACAGCTAGTAAGTGGCAGAGTCGGAATTCAAACTATTCTAGAGTCTCTTTTTAAACCACTGCCAACAGTTCTCCAATACAGTCCACATCAGAATCTTCCAGTGTGTTTGCTACAAATCCAGATTCTCAAAAACCTTCTCAGAGCTCTCTGCTGAGGAAACCAGCTGTCTGTTTTAATGTGGGCAGTGAAGCTGGCATGGGGTCATCACCTAAACCAACGGAGCTAATCACATAGGTTAACTGACAACCAGTGGAGCAGGCTGGCATTAAAACTCTGACCAGCATGGGCAGCAGTAATCAGGGAGGCCAATCAGACTCTCTCTCCCTCCGCTCTTTAATTGAAAAATGCTAAGGAAATTAGTCAAGAGGTAGAGGGATCAAGCAGAGAAGGCAATGGCACCCCACTCCAATACTCTTGCCTGGAAAATCCCATGGACGGAGCTGCAGTCCATGGGGTTGCGAAGAGTTGGACATGACTCAGCAACTTCACTTTCACTTTTCACTTTCATGCATTGGAGAAGGAAATGGCAACCCACTCCAGTGTTCTTGCCTGGAGAATCCCAGGGACGGGGGAACGTGGTGGGCTGTCGTCTATGGGGTCACACAAAGTCAGACACGACTGAAGCGACTTAGCAGCAGCAGCAGCAGCAGAGGAACAAGAGAGAAAAAAAATACATAAAGAGAAACAGGCAGTGAGTGAGTGGCATGGCCATAAGGTGGAGCAGTGACTAGTGATGCAGTAATGGCAGCAGTGTCCCTGGAGCCAAGAGGAAGCCGTAATAATGACTATTCTTAGCCTCTTTTGAGATCTAACTCCTCTCACCCATCAACTTACCAGTGATCTCAGTAATTGCTGGTCATGTCTTCCCTGACCCAGACTCATTTGACTGAGTTGACATCCCCCAGCTTTTACAGAAGGAGCTCTAAGCTAACACAAGTGAAATAGCCTCCCTACTGAGCTTCCTGAATTGACTCTGTTCGTTTCTCTAAACCATTATGCACAATGAAGCCAGAATGATGTGTCCAAAATGTAAATCTAAATTTATCAGCTTCTTTGCTTAAAGCTCACAAAGGGTTTCCTAGTCTCTTGACATAAGGTGAAAATTCCCTACCGTAATCTGTCACTTCCTGTGTAATCTAGCAGCCATGCCTTCTCTTCATCCTTACCTGGAGCCTCTCTCCCTGTCAGCTTCTTTGGTACAGTCATTGTGGCATTTGTTCAGTCCTTCCTGATCACCACCATCGTTCCTGCCAATGGGTTTAGCACAGGCTCCCCCGTCTGTCTATAGCGTGGATCCCCTGCCCTTTGTCCTGTGCTTAGTCGCTCAGTCATGTCTAACTCTTTGCTACCCCATGGACTGTAGCCTGCCAGGCTCCTCTGTCTATGGGGATTCTCCAGGCCAAAATACTGGCGTAAGTTACCATGTCCTCCTCCTCACTCCTACTTGGCATCAACCATCAATTCCTCAGGGCTGCCTCCCTGACTTCCCTGACTGATGCCAATCTCACAGAATCCCGGATGCACAGTAATGTCATATGTGTGACTTCTTGTGTGTTACCTGGTTAATATCAGTCTTTCCCACTAAGCTCCCTGAGATCAAGATCCATGTCTGAACTTTCTCATTATTGGGTCCCCAGGACCTTGCAGGGTGGCTGGCCCACTGCAGGCACTCAAATATTTGTTGACTGCATGCATGGTTTAATGTCTGTTAACAAATAAACAATAGAATACAGCTCTTCTACAGGAGCCACTGTTTAGTTGTCATGGAGTGAAGGACACTGGCAACAGTGGCCAAGCAACTGTTGCTTAGGAAGGGCCAACACACAACAGGAGACCAGAGTATGTGTGGCTGCGTGCACAGTACTCAGGACCAAGCACTCCGCTTGGAAGGGGAGCCCAATCCTCCTGCAGCCCCAACATCTACTTTAGCACCTAAGAACATGCCCAAAAGGTCAGTTGACTCTCCTTTATTGGGTTTCACCTAGGCTTGCAGGTATATTTCCAAAGAGTTATGTCCATGACGTGGTAGCCAAGATCATGCAAGCGTGGTGCTTATTACCCACTTCAATACATCTGTAAATTGAGTTGGAAAATTAAAGGGAACAAATTTGTAGTGTTGATTGCAAACTGAAAAGGTGATAAAATTAACACAAATGTCTTTGATTGCTTCTTGGAAAACATTCGTAAATCAAAATTGGTAATGATTTTGCTGTATGACATATTGTTTCAAGTATCCATGAGAGAAGGAAATGATTTCAGATCATTCAAATCTATAGAATTATGGGTAATAAATGAAAAAATATCTTCCTTATGTAATTCCCTTAGGGAACCCACTTTAGTTGAAAAAAATTTTGAACACTTAATAGGTGGCAGGTATTCCACAGGGCCAAGGGTAGAAGATATGGAGAATCTGCAGAACTCTTTGTTTTCAAGGGCCTCAGAAGGCAATGGCACCCTATTCCAATACTCTTGCCTGGAAAATCCCATGAACGGAGGAGCCTGGTGGGCTGCAGTCCATGGGGTCGCTAAGAGTCGGACATGACTGAGCGACTTCACTTTCACTTTTCACTTTCACGCATTGGAGAAGGAAATGGCAACCCATTCCAGTGTTCTTGCCTGGAGAATCCGAGGGACGGGGGAGCCTGGTGGGCTGCCATCTATGGGGTCACATAGAGTCGGACATGACTGAAGCGACTTAGCAGCAGCAGCAGCAGCACAGACTTATGGAGGAGATCTTGACAAAAAAAAAAATAATAATAACACGAGCCATATTGCAAGTGTATGTTGTACAAAGTATACATAGAATGAAGGTCACATATCTTATGAAGGGGATAATGATGGTGCAGAGTTTTTAGAAAATCAAGAGTAGAAAATCTTGGAGGGTCTTCTCTGGTGGTCCAGTGGTTGAGACTGCCTTTCAATGCAGGGGGTGCCAGTTCGACCCGTGGTCAGGGGCCTAAGATCCCACAAGTCTTGTGGCCCAAAAAACCAAAACATAAAATAGAAATGATATTATAACTAATTCAATAAAGACTTTAAAAATTCTCCGCAGTAAAATAAATTATAAAAAAAGAAGAGTATCTCATAGAGAAGACCATAAAAATTCCAAGATATTAGAGTCCAGCTTCCTAACTTTATAAGTCAGAAAATTGAGGCCTCAAAGGTCACAGTCTCATGACTACTTACTGCCAAATTCCTTTCAAACCCTTAAGTTTTACAGAAAAGAAATTATATTTTTTTTTCTTTTTCATGTGACAGTTCAGAGTAGGGATTCCAAGTCTGTGGCAGTTTTACTCCATGCCACCATGTAGGGCCCCAGGCTGATGTGGCTTCAAGATGAGGCTTCCAAGGTGCTCCTGATAATTTCTGTGTTAATTGGCTAGAAACAGGAAAGGGCACAGAAGAGCCTGAATAGAAGGTGGTCAGTTCTCTTTTTTCATCAGAGGGCATTTGCTCACATGTTTACAAGACTACACAAAAGACTAGGCTATGTAGGCCAGCCATCACCAAGTACTTCTTAACCATGTGACAGGGGAGAAAGGATTTTGAAAGACAGGCAGGTGCTTCGTCAGAACGCTCAGTGCAAATTTACTGAAAATAATCTTTAAATCATTGTATTACCTTACTTTTGATGCTGATATCAATACCCAAACTCCCTGAATCATTATGTTTCTTTTGTTTTGTTGGCAGCATTTCAATATCCAAACAGCTGGCTTCAATAAAAGGTAAGGCCTGGGGTGATGGAGATGTATGTGTTGCTTCTCTACCAGGAGAGCATGCCAAGGGTTAAAATTAATAGGGCAGTGATATAAGAAAACTTACAGATAAAGCATCAAACATTTATAATGTCCTTTTTAAACATTTGGGAACTGAGGTCCAGTGACAGGAATTAACTCACCCAAATTTAAAGGCTGAGCTATAATAGGTATATGGATCCGTGACTCCTAATTTAGTGTTCATCCCACGTGGCCAGATGGCCCTCCATAGGTGGCATCCGCAGTGTGTCCAGAGCAAGACCATCAGCCTCTGATGCATGAATGTTCAGTGGTACTCAGGACAAAGTCAATCCCCAACTGCCTCTGTTGATTGAGCAAAATATAGTGTGCCAAACTCCTGAGGTGTAAACATTTGCCTTTAGAATTTCACTTTATAGGTAAACTATCTTTAGAGAGAACAATATTGTCATGGAAATAACAATGAAAGAAAAGATGCACTCATATAGTTGGATCATTATCTTATTCCAAAACATGTGGTTTGTTTACAGAATAACAAGTACAGCTGGATCCCACTATATTGTAGTTATTTTCCCTCTTAGATGGCTGTTCTATTTTTCCAAAGGAGACACTTGATATTTTTATTTAAATAAATCTTCATCTTGACAAAAATATTGTTTTTACACCATTGTAGCACAAGTTATCCATGATTTCTGTTTCACAACTTCAGGCACTTTGATAATTGTCAGTGACAAAATATCATGTCCATGACATGATGAATGTACATGACATTTCTCACATAACAACCCCCTCTGGGAGATTGAGGGGGGATCATAATTCTATCATCCACACTGCCCTCCAACACACACTCACACACACACACACATATACACACACATCATTCCTAGTATCAGACTCCTTACATTAGACCATTGGGTCACATTTATTCTCATGCTTTAAGAAAACACAGGATAAATAGGGTTCATCTTGCCAGAATTTGTTTTATTCATTGGTAATTTTAAGTTTTATTCGGGGAAATAAGACAGGGCTAGATCATGGAATAGAAGTCAGCACCAATCCACATTTTCTCTTCCTGCTACTTATGTCCTTGACCTTTTGGGGGAGGTAGATGGAATGACGGTTGAACACATATTTGCCTCTGGCATCCAAAGTAGATTTAGAGTCGAAAATTTGAGAAGTGCTTGAGTATTGGGAAAACTATTGATCTGGCAAGAAAAGAACAGAGATCAGTTTTTAGTTCTCCCATATACAACTGATGCAGACTTAAACAAGCCACTTTTCTCCTGTAGATCTTCTTCATTTGCAAAATAATAGTAGGAGTTCTAAACTAAGGTCATTCTGATCCCTTGTAGAAATGAGAGTTGTGTTTCTACTACACTAAAATATCAGGAACTCACTAAATGAAATATTTCATGTTTAGGGTTCCACGTTCCAGAGCAGCTGAGGCTAAAGAGGCAGGGATGGTTCTCAAGTTCAAGTCAGTTCAGTCTGGCACACATGTGCTAAGGCCTACAACATGCTAGGGCCTGGGAATGACTGCAAGATAAATAAGATGCAATGACTGCCCTCAGGGAACATATACTCTAAAGCTGCACTGTCCAATATGATACCCACTAGCCACCTGGATATGGAACACTTGAAATGCAATTAGTTTGAATAGAAATGTGCTATAAGTGTAAATTACATATCAGATGTAAGAGACTTAGTAGGGAAAAAAGTGTAACATCTGAATACTTTGTTCATGTTGATCACAGGCTGAAGTTATATTTTGACATATTGGGTTAAATAATATATTTTAAAACTAATTTTATCTGTTCTATTGTAATGTTTCTAATGCAGCTACTTAGAAAATTTTTAATTATAATTGGGGCTTGTATTATATGTCTTTTGGACAGCACTGATGTAGAAGGAAATTGAGACCGATGAACAGAGTGTTTCAATGTGAGGGTTCAGACAAGTTTATGTTTAGGGAAGTAGAGCGCAAAGGAGGGGCATGTAGCCCAATTCCAGGGTTTGAGAATACACTGCCTGGAAAACAATGTCTAGAGACTGTATGCATCATGGTGAGGGGCCAGACTGCTGTGTGACCTGAGCAAGCTGCTTAACCTCTCTGTGCTTCAGTTTCCACATGTATAAAGCAGAGATGATACTGGGGCCACCTGAGAGGATGGACAGATGTAAAGATTAAATGAGTCAAATCATATAAGTCCCATAAAGGAGTGGCTGGCATATAGAGCATGGAATTCATAATCATTCATTACTATTGTCCTTCAGAACTCAAACTCCAGGATTGTTCTTTTAATATTGCTTACTCCTCTCTCCCCAGAACTAGAACAGAGCCTGGCAGTAAGAACCTGTTGGGAAGATAGGGTTATAAGAAACTATGGGCAGATTAGTATCATTAAAGGGTAAAAAGTGAGATGGAAACTAACAGGAGAGATGGGCATGAGTGCCTGGTTTAACACCCTCTCCACCACCTCCACTCCAAAGGCAAGAGCTGATAAAAGACGCCAAAAAACAAACGTCGAGCCTTTGCATTTTTAATAGCACTTCACCCTTCACAATATGCTTTCACATATTTGCTCACAACTCAGTGAGGCAGACAGGACAGGAATCAGGAGGCAACATGCTGAGTATTACTAAGGAAAGAACTCAACCATAAAAACAGGAAACCAGAACGCCTTGCAAAGTATCACCAGTATTGGTAGGATAACTGGAGCGCCTTGTTATCTTTTATTTTTAATGTTTTTCTTGTTCTGTTTTTACCACGAGCATATGTTATTTTGCAGTTAGGGGGAAATCCATGCTGTGTTTAAAAGAATGGAGGAGAAGGGAAAGAAGTGGGCTACTCCAGATGGAGTCTCCCTCTCAAATGCAGGCAGACCTGAACTTCATCAGAGGATTGGGAAGTGTCTGGTTTCCACACCCTCTGTGACGATGCTCTTAGAAGGACTTATTCCAAACTGGCAGATCTTTCTGTGGCCTTTGAAGGCAGACAGACTTTGAAATCTTGCCCCTGCCACTCCTGAGCAGTGTGACCTTAGATTCTTAATCTCTCTATATGTCAGTGTCCAATAAGCAAAATTGAGACGCAAATAGCACCTACCTTTATGGCTTTACAAAGCATTAAATAAGATTGTGTTAGAAAGACATCTGGCACATAGTAAACAAGAAAAGTGCCCGTCATTATTTTCAAGCTCACTCACAGCTTGGAAATTCACCCACTGCCTGCCAGAAGGGCACATTCAGGAGAGGAAGAGGTTATTGTGTCCCCTGGGAAGTCTCAGACCCAGTAGAACAGCTCGTATTAAAGCCCTCTCTAGTTATTATGAGTTATTAATAAAAAACTCAACTGGCAAAAATTACAGAAGGGATATTTACCTCTTAAGGAATTCAAATGTTTCCTCTAAACAATTTGTTTGTTAAAAATAAGACTATTTATACACAGAGTTTATTTTTTAGCCACTTAAATTCAAGGTTACCATCGTCCAGCTCCCCACCCACTCAAACACATACACCTCTGCTGAGGAAAGGCAGACATGAGCTACAAGAAATATGCCATCTCCTTTGTGTGTTGATGAGCAGGAAAATCTTGGGTAACTGAGGACAATCTGAGTTTTAAATACGGGTTTCAAGATGTGGCAGAAGTGAAGGGAAGAGGTGAATAAGGATGGGAGGAGAACGAGCTCAACATAGAGCCCAAAGACACAGAGAACTTTCTGAGACTGGAATAGTAGGCTAGATGAAGGGCCAGCCACTGGATGAGCAGACAGAAGCCGTAGGTCAGAATGAGACTGAGGATCAGAAGCCAAAGAGGAAATCAAGGCAGAAGAGGCTGAGGATACAGATTCCACAGACATTTATTGAATAAATATTTGTGAAGCACTTCCTGTATGCTAGGCACTTCTCTGAGTGCTGAGGATTCCACAGGCAAAACATCCCTGTCTTCACGAGGCTTATGTTTTCAACATGAAATCAGAAGCCCTGTCACTTAGTCGTGTGTCCTCAGCAAGATCAGATCCTGTCTTCATCTATAAAATGGTATAATGAATGGAAGGACATACTGTGTTCATGGGTTGAAAGTGTCAACCTCATGAAGACATCAGTTCTCCCCAAGTTGCTCTCTAAGTTCAATGAAATACCACAATATTCAGGTTTTTTAGAAAACAGATAAGCTTATTCTAAACTTTATGTGGAAAAGAGAAAGCCCTAAAATAGCTAAAATAATTTTGGAAGAGAAGACAGTGGGAGGAATCTTCAGTGTCAAGGCTTACAAGATAGCTACAGGAATCAAAATAGTATGAGGCTGACAGAGGAATAAATACACAGTTAAGTGAAACAGAATAAGGGACCTAGAAATTGACTCACGCTAATATGCTCAACTGATTGTCGACCAAAATGTGAAAGTAATTCAACAAAGTAAGGATAGAGATTTTAAGAGTTGGTACTGAAACAACTGGTCATCCACAGGTTACAAAAAATACACCACTACCCAAGTCTCATATCTTACACGCAAATTAACTGAACATGGATCATGGATTTAAATGTAGAACACAAAATTATACAATGTTTAATTATACCTAGGGCAAAATCTTTCATAAGAGGAAAAATTGATAAATTTGTCTTGATAAAAATGAAAAAACTTCTCCTTCACAAAAGACTCCATTGGAGAATAAAAACACAATATAATGGCAGGGAGAAAATATTTGCATATCACATATCCTAGAAAAGACTTGTATCTTGAAAAATTTGAAACTCTCCAACCTCAAAAAAAAAAAGTTTTTAATTCATTTAGAAAGTGAGTAAAATCCATAAACAGATCTGAACAGATAAATGTTTCACTGAGGAAGATATACAGATGGCAAATAAGCACATGAAAAGACGTTCAGCATCATTAGCCATTAGGAAATACAATTTAAAACCACAGTGAGACGTCACTATGCACATATCAGCATGGCTAAAATAATAAAGAGTGACAACCCTGAATGCTGGCAAAGATAAAGGAAAGCTGGAGCTCTCATACATTGCTGTGTGTGTGCTTGGTCGCTCCGTTTTGTCTGACTCTTTGTGACCACATGGGCTATATATAGACCACGAGACTCCTCTGTCCATGGGGAATTCTCCAGGGGATCTTCCCAACCCAGGGATCAAGGCCAGGTCTCCCAACATTGCAGGTGGATTCTTTACCATCTGAGCTACCAGGGAAGCCCAAGGGCCTGTAAAATGGTATAGCCACTATGGAAAACAGTTTATGGTTTCTTAAAAACAAGAAATGGGCCCATTGTATAACCCAGCAATTGTATTCTTGGGCATTTTTTTCCAAGGAAGTAGAAATCATGTCTGTATAGAAACTTGCATACAAATGTTCTTACAAGCTTTATTTATAATAGCCCAAAACTGTAAATATCCAAGATATTCTGCAGTTGAAGCCAACACCTTGATTTAGAATGCTTTGGCAGATGTTTATGGACAGAAATTGTAGCCTCACCATTTGGTCTGAGTTCTGTTCAGAGATACAGTAAAAACTGAGAAGGTTCACACACGCTTTCCCTTCACCCATTCCTCTTAACTGTTGTCCTTCCATTTAACTTTAATTAAAAAAAAAAAAAAAAAAAAACTAAAATTTTCCATGCCTTCTCTTTAACCATTGAAGAAAATCCTGATTCCTTTCCATCACCTAGGAGTTCAGCATGGCCTAGCCCCTACCCACTTTTCTAATCAAACACTTTCAGCTTCTAGACTCCAGTCACAACTGTTCTTTCAGCTCCTCCAGTGTGCCATGCTCCTGACCTGAGTCTTCACATATGGGGCTTCCTGAACCTGGACTCTGAACACCACCCTTATCTCAGGCTGATCCGTTCCACCCTTTACTGACAGGTCCTTCCTCTCATATTGGTCTTAGCTTAAATAATAATCTACCTAGAGATGCCTCCAAGACCACCTATATATATCAGTACTTTTTCTCCCAGATCCACTCTGTCATTTTCTATTTTTTCTGTCTTTATACCTTCTTTGCCTCATACATCATGTGTTATAAATGTGCATCATACATGTGTATATACAGAAACAATTATCAAAAAATATATATATAAAGCAAACCCATATGTATGCATCCATATCCTGTTGATTACTGTTTCTTATCCCACTAGATTATGAGATCAATGAGGGCAGGGGCCACTTCTGATTGTGTCTGAGCAGCTCAGGAATTACCAGGAACACAGTAAGTGCTCCATACAGAAGTCAGTGTTCAGACTGATCATCTTTCTTTGAATCCACGATTGTTGCACATTACCTGGGCAGAAAGCTATTGGATTTTGTTTTTCTCTTCATTTCTTCCTGTTCATTCATTCAACAGTGTTTAATGGCACCTGCAGAGAAGACTTTTGAGAGTCCCTTGGACTGTAACGAGATCAAACCAGTCAATCCTAAAGAAATATAAAAATATATAAAGGATATTAATTGGAAGGACTGATGCTGAAGCTGAAACTCCAATACTTTGGCCACCTGATTCAAAGAACTGACTTATTTGAAAAGACCTTGATGCTGGGAAAGATTGAGGGCAGAAGGAGAAGGGAATGACAGAGGATGAGATGATTGGATGGTATCACTGACTTGATGGACATGAGTTTGAGTAAACTCCAGGAGTTGGTGATAGACAGGGAGGCCTGGTGTGCTACAGTCCATGGGGTTGCAAAGAGTCAGACATGACTGAGCAACTGAACTGAACTGAACTGATGCTGAAGCTGAAGCTCCAATACTTTGGCCACCTGATGCGAAGAGCCGACCCATTGGAAAAGACAATGATGCTAGGAAAGATTGAAGGCAGGAGGAGGAGGGGGCAACAGAGGATGAGATTGTTGATGGCTTCACCAATGCAATGGAGTTTGAGCAAACTCTGAGAGGTAGTGAAGGACAGGGAAGCGTGGCGTGCTGCAGTCCATGGGATTACAAAGAGTTGAACATGACTTAGCGACTGAGCAACAACTACATAGCAGGCATTTTTGCTGGTCACTGGGAGTATAGTGATTTAAAAAAATGTGATCTGTGGCCTCATGGAGCTTGCATTTCAGTTTGAGAGAAAAATGGTCAAACATGCAATAAGTATAAAGTGGCAGAAGTTCTATAATAGAGGATGTACCGAGGGCTGAGGGAACAGAGAGGCTAAGAGTTTTCTTCACTGAACCTTGAGTAGTTCTCAGGTGTCACTGTGTGTTCCCCACTGGAAAGGACTGAGTTAGCAGCACACTTTAAACCAGAGAAACCAGCTGGAAAGATCACTGTGACTGAGGCCGTGATTCAAAGAGATCCCTTATCTATCGTGATATCAGAGGACTTGTCTTGGATGTCATTCTCCTTTACCACACTGGCCTGTGTGATGCTCTGACACAGAATATAAACTCCACAAGAGAAGGACTTTGTCTTACTCAATGAAGTGTCTTAATGCCAGGGACTGAGCCAAGCACATAGTAGATGCTCTGTAAATATTTGTTGACTAAATGAAATCACACATCAGAAAACCAAGGCTTAGAGAAGTCAGGTGTTTTCCCAAGGTCATATGGCAAGCAGGGGCTAAATCTCATCCTGATTCTACTAATTTTATTTGCTACTGAAGGGACTTTGGTTTTCCATTGTTTAAAGGTCCAGGATCAAACGCTGGATGCGTTCCACCCTCTGATAGGTGGCAAAAAGCCAAAGGTCAGGATCACATTGACACATACCTTCCCGTGCTGTTCCCCAGGTTCCCCTGGAAGGAGGAGCCTGATGGTTGGGAGGATCAATTCTAACCTAGGCTACACGGTTGTACATTTCTTCTCTCACAGCTCTACGCAAGGGCTCAGATCTGGAAAAAGCCATCGCCACGGCTGCTCTGGTTTTCAGAAACTCTTCTGACCCTGATGGTAAACTCGGAAAAGCTACTGCCAAAAATCTGCTGCAAACCCAGTTTAAGAATTTCGCAGAGGTAAGACAATTAACAGGCACCAAGAAATGTGAGCCACACCATAACTGCTGGCATGAAAGAGTAAAACAGAGGGACTATTTGGGGCTTGGTGGTCAAAAAAGACCTGGAAAATTAAGGTATAGTTATGATCTGAAAAATGAGATTAAGAGTGATCTAGGGGTGAGGGCTGGTGGGGAGTGGTGGCATTCCAAGTAGGGAATCTGATGTAAAGCATGTCAAAGACATCTGAGGTCCAGAAAGTATTAGTGAAAAGTGGGAGGGAAGTAAAAGCAGTGAGGGAGGAAGCCAGGCAGGTGGTAAGAAGTCGTGTCTTACAGAGGCATAGCCTGTGGGCAGGAGGAAGCCAGGGATGGTTTCTTAATTCCTGAGGAAGAAATTACACCAGCTGCAGTAGGAGATGAGGCTCCATGAGGGTGGGGAGTGAGGCAAAGAAGAGAGGAACTGTGGGGAACACAAGAAGACGTTGGTTTGGGCTAAGGTGGCAAGTATAAGGGGCCTTTGGAAGGTGGAATGAACAGGATCTGCTGTGACGGTTGAAGAACAGGAGGGAGCAAATAATGATATGTCAGTTCTGACTGTGGGAAGAAATGGGTGGTGGATCCATTTTCAGAGAAGAGAAAGACTGGAGAAGAATCAGATTGGAGGTGGGGTGGGAGGTGGGGGCAGGTGATGAGTTCTGTTAGCTTGTGTCAAGCTTAAGGTGTCCTTGAAACTTTAAAGTTGATAAACTCAGACAGCAATAGGATATGTGAGCAGAATGGTCAGAATAGAGATCTGGATTAAGCGAGTGACCAGAGGGAGGGACCTAAATCATCTAGAGGCATCCTTCTCAAACCTCAGTCACTTGATGCTATCTTCAGTACTTTTTTTTAAAAGTATTTCTTTATTTATTTGGCTGTACCAGGTCTTAGTAGCAGCATGTGGAATCTAGTTTCCTGACCAGAGATTGAGTCCAGGCCCTCTGCATTGTGTGTGTGGAGTCTTAGCCACTGGACCACCAGGAAAGTCCCTTGTCTTCAAGGTTTTTCCTGTATCTGCCTATAGCCTGTATTAAAATTTACTTAGAACTTTTTAAGTTAACACTCTACTTAAAATTATTTTATAAAGAAACTTGATCACTATTCTAAATGTAAATTCAGTGAGTAGAAATGGAAGATAGTAAAAAACATAGATGACTGTACATTCTTATCTAATATTTATTTTCACATCACCTAAAATCACATTACATTCTATCAGCAGTACGTGTTCAAACTTCAGAAAATTGTAGCCTTGGGACAATAGGTAGGAAGAAAAGAGGGCCTCATGCTGAACCTAAACCACCAGTATTTAATGGCAGGCAGAGAGAGAAAAAACTTAAAAGGAAACAGTCTCTCAGGTTCTATGTGTATTCTGAAATACATAAAAGAGAAATATTGTAGTTCCTTTAAAATATAAATATGTGTATGGTTTTAGCGTACTATAGTTACATAAGGTGCCATCCACTGGGGAGTCTGGGTCAAAGGCACAGCTTCCTAGGATTATTTCCAAAGAGCAGGTGTGAAGTGTTTTTTGTTTTTTTGTTTTTTTATTCCACAAAGAAGTGACTTTTTAAAAAGCCTGTTTCATAGAAACAGTGAATATAATGGTGGTTGCCAGGAGCTGGGGGAAAGGGGTGATTTAGGTCAAAGGGCACACATTTCCAGCTATGAGAAGAATAAGTTCTGAAGCTCTGATCCACAGCATGATGACCCTAGTTAGTAATGAGGACTGCATACTTGAGAGCCTCTGAGAGTAAGTCTTAAGCATTGTTACCACACACATACACACACGTTAATTCTGTGCGAGGTGATGGATGTGTTAATTATCTTGATCTTCGTAATCATTCCACAATGCATATGTATCAAATCATCACATTGTACACTTTAAATACATATGGTTATATTTGTCATTGTTCCACAATAAAGTAAAAAAAGAGCTTGTGCACGTGTGTGTGAAAGAGAGAGACAGACTACCATGTGAGACACAGAAAAATGACTGAAAAGAAATGTTAATAATAGTTAGCTATCTTTAGGTAATAGAGTAAAGGGTTATTTTTACATTCTTCTGTTTTTTTTTTTTTTCTGTATGTCCAATATTAAACACGTATTGTTTTTGCAATACTTTTTTAAAGCTATTTTTTTTTCAGCCAGAAACATCAGATAAGATTTGACAAGCGATCCAAAATTCTGGGGAATCTTTACAGAGAGGGTGGGAGAGCAAATCCTATATCATCAGTTTGCATCAGAGGCCAAAAAAAATGACAGATCTCAGAGAGAAAAAGAGCACTGCATGTACTTGGCAAGTCCTCAGTGAGCTTTTGACAAGTGTGAGAACGAGGACCTAGTGGATGAGTCTCATCCTGATGTGATCCACTATCTCTCTGAGAACATCAGAGGAAAAGAATTAAAACCAAAGTTGCCAGAAAGACATCTCAGCCTCGTGCCCCTCAGTGTAGACTAAACCCAGGAAAGGCAGCTGATTCCAGGCTCTCTAGCAGCAGACTAAGCCAGATCACAGGGCAATCCCGCCCTCTCCTCCAGAAGAGAGTAGAGACGTATTTCAGGAACTTGGGGGGATTGCTCAGCCCTACCCGCCTCAGTCTCAGTGGTCCCACTGAGCAGTCCCACTGCCAGACACGCAGCGTCATGGCAGAATGCTGTCTTGGACCATCTTCCCTGCTTTGCCCTGCGAGAGTGCCAAAGGCAGGTACAGTGAGTGTAAGAGTCTCCATAACCAACTGGGCTTCCTCCTAAATCCTCACGCAGGGTTCTCTGGGAAACTGAGCTGGACCTTCTGGCTGAGTCCAGGGTCTGAAAGGAACATGTCCTTCCTCATAAGCCTAAACGTAATTTGGGGGATCTTATTTATCCCCCTATAGTCAGTCAGAGATAACAAAACTGAGCACCTAAATGCACTGCTAAGAAGATACAAAAGCAAGATGGCAGGTCAAGCCCAAAAAGACTGGACCTCCATCAGCTCCATGCTCTTAAAATGCACAGCAAAAAGAGAGGAGATAGACCTCCAGCCATCTCTGACCTGGGGGCAAACAGTGTGCTTCACACTTGTCAAGGGCTGCTTGCTCTGAGGGAGGCAGACATAGGTCCTTCCACCTTCGCTGGCAAGTGTCACCTCTTGAGGAACAGCCTAGAAGACATGAAAGGTCTTCAGCCTGTGAGAGGAATGTATCATCACTGCTGAAGTGCCTTAGTCATGCTGCAATGAGCTTTTTTACAGCCAGCACATGGGTGAGGGTTTGGGGTTAAACTAAATGCAGTGAATCAAATGACCTTAATGCTTTTTTATGCCACTTGGGAAGATAATTCACAAGCTGAACTTGGAACTGAAAAGTTTCTCCATTTATGTGCTTTTCACAGGTTTTCCTTCAATCTGTTTCTGAGATTTGATGAACTTTGGTTTGATTTATGATCAAGCTAAGTGCTGAACAATCTTTCAAAGCACATACTTTCTTTTAGCATATTTTACTGCATTTTTCTGGATAATCAAACTCTGTAGATCACATAGTAGATACCTCCAATGACAAAGGGATTGTAATTTGAAAATCAGAATGCATAACAGTAACTGTATTTGTAGAGAGGTAGTATAGCTTAGCAGTTGCTCCAGAATCAGGTAGCCAATGCAATGAATCCTGGTTCCACGCTCATAGCTGTCTGTGATGATGTGGTTGTAGTTGCTCAGTCATGTCTGACTCTTCATGACCCCATGGACTGTAGCCTGCCAGGCTTCATCCATGAATTTCTCCAGGCAAGAATACTGTAGTGGATAGCCATTCACTTCTCCAGGGGATCTTCCTGACACAGGGATCAAACCTAGGTCTCCTGCGTTGCAGGCAGATTCTATTACCATCTGAGCCACCAGGGAAATTTGGGGCAAATTACTTTATTCTCACTGAGTCTCTGGCCTTCCACTGTAGGGTGGGAAAATAATACATATTCAATAAGGTCACTGTGAGCACTCAGATAACCCATGAAAAGATGTAACACATTGCTTGACTAGTAGGGCTGGTAGCAACTTGACATGTTGTTAATAACATGTTTACTATTGCTTATTATCTATAAAACCAAGGCAGCACAATGAATCAGGCTTTTTACTTTTCATTCTTACAGGGACAAGAAACCAAAGCAAGGTACAAAGACCTCCTTTCTGAACTTGACGAACACACAGAAAATAAGCTGGATTTTGAGGATTTCATGGTCTTACTGTTAAGCATCACTATAATGTCAGATTTGCTCCAAAATATATGGAGTGTAAAAATTACACAATAATCAGCTTTAAATAAATAGTTAGGCAAATTAATGGCAAAATACAATGTTAAATGATTTAAAATTTTTTCATTTTATTTTTGATCAACTGAAAGTACTGATCATGCACCTGGGGTTGCCTAGGGTGGGTCTGATTGCTAATATTCAGACCCTTTGTCACTACAGAAATCTATGCACACTTTTCAGGAATGTTTGAATAACATGATATAATCTCTGATGCTTTATAATATAATAGGTTTGATACCACCAAATATTGCATTGCTTCTGTTGTGTCAGTAGTGTTTTAGAGCACTTCCCTTAGAGTCACTGAGCCCCTCACTCATTCATCCATCAAACAATGTGTATTGAGCTTCTACTTGATGGTATTGCTAAGGACAAAGTAATGAATCAGCCAATCTCTGCCCTCAGACATGCCTACCAGAGTCTTAGCAGAGGAGACAGACTGTGAACATTTTATCAATCAATTTCTTATACAGTATAATTATAATTGTGATAAGGGCTACAGGTTGCTGAAAGAGTTGTTATCACGTGACTTGGGATCAAAGGTCAGAGAAGCTCTATTGGCTTTCTGCAAAAGGCGAAACTGTAAGAGGAATAAAACAGATCTGTGGCTGCCAGGACTGTGGGTAAGACATGGAGTTGTCCACAGATGGGCATGAGGGCACTTTTAGGGGGATGGAGATGTTCCATAGCTTGATTGTGGTGATGGGTACATGACTGCACACATTTGTCAAACTCTTAGAACTGCACACACAAAAGCGGGGGTGGATTTTACTTTATGTGAATTCTGCCTGCATATTACTTGTGTGAGTCACTCAGTCGTGTCCAACTCTCTGTGACCCTGTGGACCGTAACCCACCAGGCTCCTCTGTCCATGGGATTCTCCAGGCAAGAATACTGGAGTGGGTTGCCATATCCTTCTCCAGGGAATCTTCCCAACCCAAGGATTGAACCCAGGTCTCCTGCATTATAGGCAGATTCTTTACCAGCTGAGCCACCGGGGAAGCCCTATATATGACTTAAAACCCCATAAATCCCAATATCTTTGTAATTTCTGGCCATGATTTAACCAACAATTCCTTGACAATATGATCTAAAAATGGTCATGTCCTCAGGAAACACATTCCCTGTGGCTATACCTGAATTCCTGAGTTTAAATTACACACACACATCAGTCAATGCCTAAGTCTTTGAGATAGACTTTCACCAAGATTTTAATTCATTCCAGAATTATTGTAGCTTCCTAAGTTACCTCCCTCACCTCCCCTTTTCCTTCCAACCCAACACTGTAAGCCTCAGAGGCACATGTTAAGGGATCCTTTCCGAAGGAGAACCTCCACCCCTGGTCTGGAGAAGTGTTACCTCACCTGTGTGTGTGTGTGTGCAGGCGTGCATGTGCCTGTGTGTGCTCAGTCATGCCTGACTCTTTGCAACCCCATAGTCCACTGGGTTCCTCTGTCCATGAAATTCTACAGGCAAGAATACTGGAGTGTGTTGCCATGTGTCTCGTCCATGGGATCAAACCCATGCCTCTTGTGTCTCCTGCATTGGCAAGCAGATTCCTTACCAGCGCACCACCTAGGAAGCCTGTTATCCCATCCTGTAGTGTTCCAAATCCACCAAGACCAGATTCCTTAGCCCTCCTTACTTTCCAAACCTTAGTCTAAGTTCAAAAGTCTACACATTTTCCCCGTCAGGGAAAGTCCCAGACTTTACCCTCTGTCACCATTTTCATAGAAGGAATGTGCATTCAACAGGACTCGACTCATGTGCCAGGCACTTCATAAATATTAACTCAGTTCCCATCATAACCCTCTGAGGTTGGTATTAGTATTATCATCTCACAGATGAGGAAACCGAGGTTTTGACTTTTCCAAAGTCACACGGCAGGCAGATTGCTGAGTTCTCTGCCCTCCTTGAGGGCATTGTCAATTTTGTTTTAATATTAGACTTCATCGTGAGCAATAATATTACAATTCAACAAAAATAACTGTGCACATTTCAGGCACTGTGTGAGAGAGAGTGTGGTACCAGCTGGGGCCTGGAGAGCCATTTGGCATTCCTCAAATAGAATCTGTGGGATGCACTCCATCCAAGCCCTTTGTATCTTTGTTGAAAGTAGCTGAATATGGCAACCTTGGTGACCAATCAAAAGGTCAACTAATTCACACCTTTCAGAGAAGGAAAAAAGAGACCCTGGCCAATGCTGTGAGGAAGAATCTTGGAGCCATTCCAACCCCGGGGCTCCCCGTAAGGATTTTTGAAACTCCATTCCAGATGGGAAGTTACTATCCTCTGAGGGGAAAATCATTTATAGAATCTATTTTAGCCCAATGCAAGAAATGAAAGCAGAGCAAAAGCTTGAGAAGCATCAGTGACAGACAAATTGATGAGCATTACCCTAAGACTTTGGAAGGACTGAAGCTGAAGCTGAGGCTTCAATACTTTGGCCACCTAATGGGAACAGCCAACTCTTTGGAAAAGACCTTGGGGCTGGGAAAGATTGAGGGCATGAGGAGAAGGAGATGACAGAGGATGAGATGGCTGGATGGCATTACTGACTCAATGGATATGAGTGTGAGCAAACTCCATAGTAAGGGACAGGAAAGCCTGGCATGCTGCAGTCCATGGGGTCACAAAGAGTTGACACGACTTGGCAACTGAACAACTACGCTAAGACACTGGATCCACAGAAACCTCACCTCTTGGTTCTAGTTCCAGAACCATGATCTCTACTCTCAAACAAAGGTTCCATCTTGAAAATATTACATCTTGAAAATAGGTGAGATTATGGATGCAAATCGGTCATGAGATCCCTTGGTTGCAAACAACAAAGCCCACGGGAATTACATACACACATACATGTACACACACACAAAGGAAAATGGCACAGGTTGTATTTATCTACAAAGTCCAGTGGCAAATAAAGAAAGGGCAGAGAATGCAACGAATGTCTACAAAATACTGGAAACAGCAATGGAAAGCAAAGTCAAGGTTTTGCTTTCAGTGTATCTTAAATGAATTGGTTTATCTCTGCTTCTGTCTGCATGTGGTCTCTCCCTCATCTCTACCTCTACCTCTGTTTGTATCTCTACTTCTTGACTAGCCTTTTTTCCTGATTCTTGGCCCAAAAGCCAAACACAAAGTTCCCGTCACTGACTTGACTTCTTTCTTTAAATGTTCAGCCAACACTCAGTAGCATCTCAGAAAGCCAATTCCAGTCCCCAGGAACAAGAACTTGATTGGCTGAATTCAAGTAGGGGCCACTCCAGATCAAGTTGTTTGTGGCCAGGGATGAAAGTCACATGGCCACTCAGCAGGGCCTGTGGGAACTCTCCCTGCAAAGTATATGGACAGGTTCTCAAAGAAGGGAGGGAGGAGCTGGGGATGAAATGACTGACAGAGGAAATTATAAGAATCTCTGGTACAAAATCCATAACTTGGATGACCAGAGCAGTGTTATTTGCTTCTCAGGCACAGGCTCAGCAAACATGAGAACTGATGGAATTATCTCCTTTGTTATTCCAAGTGAAACCTTTCTTGAATTGTCACTGTGTAAAAGGAGGTAACCTGAGCCTCCCTGGGAAGTTTTCTGTGATTAAATATAGTTAAGATCTTCCTGTACAAAAGCTGTGAGCACGCTTGCAATTTGGTGAGCATGACAGAAACATACCCAGTCCTAGAACCCCTAATTTTCTTTATTTCAGCATCTAAAAAAGGGTCCCAGTATGAGATCAGGAATTGTGCTTTAAACAGTCCTTTGTGAGAAAGGGGGAAAGGGCTGGAAGGAAACCAACAGGCATCCTGAACTTCGGCGCTGGTAGAGCTGAAGAGAGTTCTTAGCTGAATTCTGAGCTCTGAGAAGGGCCGGGAAGGCCAGTTTCCAGAATCTGGCAAAGGTCAATCCAGCCCATGGACAAGGGGCAACCATAACCCAGCAAATTCAGGCCTGAAAGACATTGTGCCAGTTTCCTCTAATTTCAATCTAGGACACATGGCTTCAGATCTCTTTGGTCCTTTGGTGGGGGAGAGGGGTTGCAGTTTTGAAATAAGCGAAGCCTAGTGTAAAGTGGGCTCTCAGCGTGGTTTCCATTCCTGTGCACGAGGACTCCATTCCTGCCCCATGTGTTCAATACTTCATCCACAATCCTGAATCTAAGAACCATGAACCCTAAAGTTTTTCATACTCATTTGGTGACAAAACATGAGCTGTAACTAACTAGAGGCTGTTCGTGGTTTTGATTTTTTCCACTTCACATGAGCTTCAGATGGTATGGGTGGGAGCTCTATGCCACGGAGGAACCGCTAGCCTGGAGAAGAGAAAAAGGCAGAGGGCTGGACTCTGGCCCCAGCATTGCCATCACCAGCCCTGGGGCCCTGAGAAAACCCTCCACATTTTCTGAGTGAGCCTCATGTTTTTTCAGATCTAAAGTTGGGATCCAAATGGGGCCTGTTTTCTTAGACAAGTCACTGTGAGAGTTAAGGAAGCACATAAATCAGGAATATAAAGTGGGCCTGTGTATATGTCTCATATCCATTCTAATTTGTCTCATTCTAGACAGATGGTTATTATCATTATTCTTGACCATGGCTGCCCCTAATAGAGCATCTACTACACTCAAATATTTCTAGATGGCCTTTTACTTAATTCCCTAAATAACTTTAAGAGATTGGTATTATTATCTCCATTTCACCAAAGAGGATGAACTTTAGAGAGGTCAAGTGACTTACCAGGGCCACACAGCAGTAAGTGGCAGATAAAACTGAGGTTTCCAACCCACATCCCTCTTGTGCAGCAGTCTGGCTCCCTTCTGTAATGGTGAGTGGATAGAAAACTACCCAAAGGAGAGCATCGCCGTGACTCAAGGCTTACACGTGGTCACAGTATGTTATTCTCCAAAATAAGGAGGAAGAGGAGGTAGAGCAAGAGAAGCAGCAGCGGCTCACAGTTCCGGAATCCACAGGGAATCAAGCAGCATTCGGGGGGAAGCAGCAACAATATAACTTGCTTTTCCTTGCCTTTCTATGTCATTCAAGAAGGGAATTTTTCCTTTGGGGGAAGGCAGTTGGATTTTAAAATCTGTGTGACCTTTAGCTCGTGGTTTTGCTTGAAGAAAGTATAAACGACAGGAGGGAGGCCGTGGAAGGGAAAGGGGCTGTTCCCAACATGCACGTGTAGGTAGAGGAATAGGGATGCTGATGTGGAGGGCAGAACCCTGAGTTTTCCTCCCAGGTCTGCTCCTGCTCGCCTCCTTCCATGTCTCAGATTCTTCCTTACTTAGTGAAAGGGCTCTGTGACTAGATGTTTCTCAAATCCCTTCCCATTCTGAAATAATCTTTTGTATTAACCAAGACTTAAAGAAAATCATAACACGTGCCAGTGAGTATATGGACAAAGTTTAATCACTTAAAATCCTATCTCTTCTACTTCTCTTTTCTAACTTTAACCTTGGCAGGCTGTGGTATAAGCCCAATACACAGAGGGCTAAATGTCAATAAGCAGGAGGTATCCTAGAGAGTAAGAAAAGAAGAAAAAAGAAACACTGATGGTTTCTCAGTGCTTTGTAGATTTAAAAATCTGTAGCTATGATTTATATCAGTTTTGAAAGTGCTACGTAAGTCACACAATTCACGTAGCCATTTACTGACTTGTCAGTAACATCTTTAAAAGCAAGAGCCCTGCCTGTCTTATATTGTATCTTCAACACCTGGAATAGCACTGAAGAGGTGCTTGATGAATATGAAGTGAACAAATTAATGAATGAATGAGTCCTTCTCAAACAGAAGAGGTAGAAAAGGGGAACATTAAGATGTTTGCTTGGACACAGGTTAATGTCTTGCTGAAGAAAAGAAAGCATGATGTGCTTTCCTGGCAGATGAGCAAACTGGGTCTTATTACAGACTGCTACTTTTACTAATAAAAATTGGTAAGAATGAAGATCTACACTCAGTTTCAGATTGCTTTTGCTTTAATTTAGCTCAGAACCAGAAAACCAGCCATGCAAAGAATACTCTCAAGATCAAAGACAGAGTGAAGCATCCCCACTATCTTGGGGCCAGTGGACCCCACATTGGACAGTCCAACAAGACAGAGGAGCTCAGACCTCAGAGCCACCTCCAGCTGTGATTATCTGGGGGCAGAGCCACACAGTGAACTCCAGACCCTTCTATGTCTTACTGACGTGGGGACCTCAGCCATTTATGTGCATGCTCAGTTACTTCAGTCATATCAAACTTTTTTCCAACCCTATGGACTGTAGCCCACCAGGCTCCTCTGTCCATAGGATTCTTGGAGCAAGAATACTGGAGTGGGTTGCCATTCTTTTCTCCAAGGGATCTTCCTGACCCAGGGATCAAACCCAGGTCTCCTGTATCTCTTGCATTGCAGGTGGATTCCTTACTGCTGAGCCACCACGAAGCTTTTTTTTTTTTTTAATAAGATAAAGCATTTTCAAAATTCAATAATTTATATTTATATTTTCAGCAACTTCACCTGCCTCATCTGCTTTGCATTGTAGTTTCCTGTTCTTTTTTTTACTGAAAGGCTATGCTTTGACCTGAATCAGATTTGCAGCCCACAGTGGGACCACTTAAAGCCTTCCCTGGTGACTCAGATGGTAAAGAGTCTGCCTGCAATGCAGGAGACCCAGATTTGATCCCTGGGTCAGGAAGATCCCGTGGAAAAGGGAATGGCAACCCACTCCAGTATTCCTGCCTGGAGAATCCCATGGACAGAGGAGTCTGGTGGGCTATAGTCCTTCGGGTCACAAAGAGTTGGACACGACTGAGAGACTGAACAACAGGTTAATCCCAAGTAACCTTTGCCCCCTTCACTGGGTAAAGAGCAGAGGACCTCAGGAGCAGGACAGTCATGAGACAGCAGCATCTCTAGCAGTCTCTGAAAGCTGGAAACTGGCTGCTTTCTCTAAATCTCTCTCTTTGAAGGGAAGAAGGCTGGAGGTACTGGGGGCCTCTGAAGGGCTTAATGAAAATCAATAATAAAAGTGAGAAAAGCAGAACTTCGGTTTTCCTGAAACTCTGGTCTTCAATGGAGGAGCTCTGACTGCCCCCTGAAAAGCATGTGTGGAACAGTGAAAACATTAAATGCCAGAGCAGTGTGGCTCATCGCTCATGAACTGTCCACGCTGGACTTCCTCCACCCATGCCCTCCCTGAAGTCAGAAAGGGAGGAGAGGTGAAGAATGGAAATCACTTCTAATCTCTGGGAGAGCACGTAAGAATGAACTGAGAGCTTGACTCTGGAAAGCCCTCTGGAATTAAGCTAGAGGCAGGTGATTGGGCTCAGAAGAAAGGGAGGCTTTTGTCAGCACCTTGAGCCTACACATAAAGCCAGCTTGCTCACGATGTCAGTTCTGATCTTCATTTCAACAGGCCTGAGCTGCCCCCAGGCTGATGCCAAAACTCTGGAAGAGGATGTCATCACAGAAATCCTATTAGCTGTACCTGGAGTACCTCAGCCTGAGAAGTGAGGCTCTTACTCTTGTCTGTATCCTAGGAAGATGGGTTGATTGCACTTATTGGCATGTACACAACCCATGTTCACAACCAGCATCTATGCCCATTGATCTAGGCAGATGTCATATGAGTTATAGACTTTGAGTGTCACTCGGTAGCAAATGATGCTTATGCTAGGCATGTGTCTTCCTAGTACACATGAGTTCTTCTGTCACCTTAGGGGATAGTAACATCATTAAGAATATAGCGGGATCAGAAATTGAAAAAAAAAAACGAGCTAAGTAGGGGAGACTTGAGAAAAATTAGGCTGGGAAGTTGGGTAGAAGCCAGATTTAAAAAAAAAAAAAAAAAAAAAGCCTTGAAGGCCAAATTAAGAAGGCATGTATACACTTACTACAGGACTTCTCAGAGCCTTTAACTGGTAGATATCTTAGTTTGAGTTCCCTCAGAAGCACAACCTAAAGATAAGAATAGAATGAGTTTATTTGAGAGGTGATTTCAAAGAACTGCATTTGGGGTCTTTAAGAGAGGCCCATCAGTAAAGTGTACATTTATGAACAGGTTGACCCCTGTGGGCAGTGGGGACTTGGTCCCACAGATGGGCTCTGGGATTCAGTGTAGATCATGTCTCAAGAGTTTTCACAACAATAGGCAAGGAAGCTGAGAAATTCTCTCCCTTATATTGTCCATCATTGGCTGAAGTCTGCTTTCAAGGTCATTAATTCTCCAGTACTCCTAATTTGTCCTGCTCCCTGAGTCAGGAGGCAAAGACAACTAATAACATAACAAGAGCCACAGGTGTGTACAAAAGTCAGAGTGTGCAGTGCTTGTGGACACAGTGTGGACAGGGGCTGTTGCAGTAGGGTTTTGGAGTTTGTGAAGTTCTAAGAGGGGAGATAAGGTTCATGCGTTTTCCCAATGTATTTGACCACAACATCCTTTTGAATAGAGAGTCCTGGAAGACTAGTAGCACCCACATTATACGTTGTGAGCGTTTCTTGTCTAGATCAGTGGTCGATACATTTTGTCTATAAAGGACCAGACAATAAATATGTTTGGACTTGCAGGCCATATGGTCTGTGACAGCATCTTCACACTTGTACCTTGAAAGCAGCCATAGACAATATGCAAATGAATGGCCATGGCTACGGTCCAGTGAAACTTCATTTACAAAACCAGGCAGCCGGCCAGATTTGTCCATGACTATGGTTTACTGACCCCCAGTCTGGATCATTCCTATAGCTCCTTCCAGCTCTAAGATTCTAAGACAGGATTGTGGCTGTCCTGCTGAGCCAAAAGGTCTGATTGAGTGATCTTAGCAAAGCCTTCGCTCCCTCCTCCCTATGTGGATCCATGGTAAATGTGACTCAGATCATTGTATCTAGTCCCTCTGGAACCCATTCAAACCAGCCCTCTGTAGCAGCAGCCTCTTCATCCCGTTTTGCCCACAGCCTCTCTTCTGGGGAAAATCAACTGAGCCTGAATTTAATTATTCTGCTGGTGAAATAAAAATAGTGCTGCCCTGAGGCTGTCTGATGCCAAGAATTTTTCATGGCACAGGAAGAGAAAAAATTAAATAGCAGCTTGAAATAAATAGGTCCTACCCACACTTGATCAAGGGCCTAGAGAGGTGTGAAGACTGGGGGAAGAAGGGAAGTGGTCCTGGTGGCAAGACCCCACGCCCCCTGCTTTACTTTTGAAGTTGAAGGAGGTAGGACAATAGTCCCTCCTGATATGCCCACTTAACCTAATTTATTGACCTCCTAATGAATGCCAGGCATTCATTCTTTCATTCAGTGAGCACATTTTAAGTGCCTACTTTGAGCATCGATTATTAAGAATTCTCAGTAATTATTAAGAATTTCAAAATGGTGACAGCGGAGCATTAAACTAAATAAGGAAGCCTTCTACGTATTATGCGCTGGGTATGTCACACCCATGAAGCCAGCCCTGGTACTTGAGGCTGATGTTATAAAGATACATGTTTGCAGCATAAGCTCTGGGAGGGCAGAAACCAGGTCTGTCTTGCTCACTATTGCTCCTTTAGACCCGCAGTCTAATACCCAAGCAACTGATACATATACAGTGGATGGATGGACAAAAGGAAGGATGGATGGGTGGGATTGGTGGCCTCTGGTTGTTGCTGTTAGGAAAGTATCTTAACTTTGATTTTCTAGCATCTGTTTGGGTAAAATCTTTCATTCATCCTCCTATGACGTTTCTCAGGTTCTTATTTTGTCCTACAGCTGAGTGTCAGAAGTCTCATTTCACAGAGTAATTAATAGAGTCATATTTCTTCTGAAAAAGTTGGAATCTCTGAGGCTGTGTGTGCTCTTGGCAGAAAAGAGGATACTGACAAGAGGATGCAGTTGCCAAAAAAGAAAAAAAAAGGAAATTATGAGAGGCATTTTGCAGAGTAAACATCGTTAGGAGGAAGAGAATGATGAAGCTAAAATAAATGTTTCCTGTGGAAGCCTACTTTGTATCACAAATCATGAAGGGGCTTGATTGCATCGCCTACTGGTGATAAATAGCTTGCAATTCATTTCTTTCTCCTGCTGACTTTTGGCCAACACACTGCAAGATTCATGCAACTGTTATTTGACAACCCCTTTCTACATGCTGGGAGGAGATGAGACACGACTCTGCCCAGAGAAACACCTGGTTTGGGGAACCAACTCTACTGCACACTCCCCAGCACTGGACATGCTGTTGTACCAATCAAGGCTCCCCACATGGCACAGCTAACACACACAAGCAGGCTAGCCGAGGAGGCATTACCAAAGGAACCATTTACAGAAGTGTGGACAGGGTAAGAGAAACCAACAAGGGGTGATGTAGCACCCCAGACCGAGTGATAGTAGGAGCTGCTGGAACCACTTCTAGAGCAGACAGACTGTCCACAATATACAGGTGAGAAAATTGGAGTGGACTCTCCCAGCCAGGTGGTCCAAAGGCTCAAAGGAGAAAACATAAGTGATAGCGTTTGGAAAACTGGAATTATCTAAACATTCTACTGCATCATTCCCATGATCTGACATTTTGTTTGTTTTTCCACTCACTTTTTTTTTATTTCGGTTTTTGCTCTTATGATTACAGACAGATCTCATTTTACTGTGCTTTACTGTATCACAGTGGATTCTGTTACTCAGGTACAAGGAATGGATGGATTCTGGGAGACAGCTCACAAAGTCTGCTGTGGATACATGCGCTAGATATTTGCTTTAGGGATGTTATGTTTGTGGTGTGTTTGTCTTTGTGCTCACCCCACTGTTTTCCTCATAGTCTTCCATTGCACTCGGCGTTTGTACCTGTTGAAGCAACAAGTGCCATTTTATAACTCTGCGAAGCACATAATTAAGAGATACACTTCTTGAGGGGAAGGTGATAAGAGGACTTGCATTGTTCCCAAGTAGGAAATTTTTAACCTCAGTGAGAGTGTGAAGGAGATCATACAGAAATCTAAGCCCAGGAGAAATACGGCCACAAAATGCCTAAAGGACCCACACAAGTCCCCAGATGAGCTAGTCAACCAAGGATGCCAACTTAAACCAAAAAACTAAAACATGAGGATAGGGTGATATATTTTTATGTATTTATAATTATTTGTATATTTATATGTTACATATGTGTCTATGTGTGGCATATGTATATGATGTATGTATTTATATTCCATGCTTTCTCTTGCTATATATATGTATTCTAAACCAAATAAGTGTTTGAACTAAAAACAGCTTTCAGCAAAACCTGTCCCAGTTTGCTTGTCGTTGTTCCTTATATATCTTGTCACACTAATAATATTCAACAAGTTTTAGATTGTTCTCACATGACTCTGTTCTTAACAGTGATTTTCCTACCTCTTCAAGTACTCTGTCAGGCAGTCAACAGATTGGTGATGAGTCTGTTATTCCAACTGCATTTCTCTAGGTAATTATGAACCCTAGGACCCGGTGCTGAAACAGTCGCTCTAGAATCTTTTGGAAGTGCCAGCTGCTTCATTAATCTCCCACCTGTTGTCTCACACTTTATGATGAAATGCCACTGTCCAGCTTTATCATCCAGACCTAAACACGCAGAGCATAACACTAGGTTTACATGCAGATTTACCATCCAGGATGTCAGACAAATTAAACATGGTTAAGTGTCAATGACCTGATATTAAATTGCAAACAGCTCTGGCTTTATTTGGGTGAGTGGGTTGGGCTAAATGGAACCTGAAGCTCTGAAATATAATTCACCCACCGTTTCTGCTTAACGATTATGCCAGCTCTTTTTTCCCTTGAAGACTGGAGGCTAGTTATGGAAATCGCATTTGTGTCTCTTCTAAATATGCAGACTCATACTCCAACCTCTCACTTGTGATTCTATGATAGAAAAAAAAAGAAGAAGCTGAGAGAAGGGAGGACAACATTCGCATTTCTGAACTTAATTTGAAGCTGGCTTAACACACTCTGAGCCACAGATAAGACTAAAAGCAGTTCCTCCCTACATACCAATTAGAACAAACCTCTCTTACCATGATGGGGTGGAGGCTGAGGGGATCTGGTTATTTAGATGGATTAGTAGAGTCAGTGTTTAGGGCAAAGGTGAGAGCTGTTTTCCCCCTGAAATTTTGGACAAATTTTTTCTAGTTCTAAGTATAACAATATCTAGCATTTACTGGAAACATGTTAAATGCCAGGTACACTGTTACACTCTTCATTTATTCCTTTAAAAGCATTCTTCTAAATTAGATGTCATTTCCATTTTTACAGATTAAGAAGCAAAGGCTCAGAGAGGTTAAGTAATTTTCCCAAGTCACAGAGCTTCCAACTGGACTTCAATTTGAACTCTGGTGAGCCTGATTTACTTATCTTTTCTTAATTTTCCTTTTAGAACTTTGAAATGTCTTTAATCCATCTGGGATTTATTTTGGAACATGACATGAAATGAGACATCAATATTTTGTTTTCTACAAATGTACAAATATGCATTTTCTGCAAATGTAGCCAATTAAGCCTGCCACAGCTTAAAAAAATTTTTTTTAGCAATTTAAAGACAAGGGGAAATGCTTATGATGAAAGTTAAGTAGAAGAAAAGGAGGAGCACTAAGCTGTATATACAGTGTGTGTGTGGGTTAAGACTCTTCAGTCATGTCTGACTCTTTGCGACCCTTTGGACTGTAGCCTGCCAGGCTCCTCTGTCCATGGGATTCTCCAGGCAAGAATACTGAAGTCAGCTGCCATTTCCTCCTCCAGGGGATCTTCCCAGCCCAGGGACTGAACCCGCATCTCTTATGTCTCTTGCATTGGCAGGAGGGTTCTTTAACACTAGCTCCATCTGGGAAGCCAGGTGTTACAGTGTTAAGTAACAACGTAAACATATATATGGCCATTAATGTAATATCTGTTGAACAATGACATGGAAATACTACCCTGAATGGTGTTGAAGATTTTGAGATATGGCTTCAGACTACCTGGGTGGATCTAAATCCCTCATCTACCTCTTCCTCCCTCTGAGCAGCCTCCTGTAAATTACTTAACTTCTCTGTCCCCATTCTCTCACCTATAAGCTGTGGATAATAATAATAATATTATCATTACTAGATAATAATATTTCTCATCGCCTGAGGTGACTAAAAGGATTGACTGTGCCAACCATGTATCCATGGGTAGTGCTTGGCACCAAAAAAAGACTACACATATAAACATGCCAGATCCTATATCGATAGTGCTGCCATCATATACATTTTAATTTTTTTCAAGTTGTCTATGTTTTGTAGGCTATATCCAAAAAAAAAGTTTAATTTTTTTAGGAATCCTGAGTCTTCAGAATTCCACAAATGCCAAAATACTCTGAAATCAAAACAAGTCGGCCCCTTACAAATTCTTTTTTGAGATACACCCTCACTGGACGAACCCTATGTCCCCCTAGCAGACAAAAATCTCCTTATTTCCATAAGCTGATAACACAGGGAGCTTTGGCACAAGGATTCGTTTTTTTTTTTTAAATCCTTAAATAGGCAGTATTCGGCATTAAGAAAAAAAGAAGCAATACATGTAAATAACTCCCAGGCAAATCATCTCTTCAAGTCCTTGAGATGCTGTGAAACCTGAGAATAGGTTACATTGCATTATGATTTATAGTTGGATCTGGAAGTCTGTTCTGTAATAGGTCTAGTAACAGGGGTAGGAATTAATCCTCCATTCACACTGCATTACATTGCTGGGGACTCCGCTGAACTGGACTTCGCATGAGCCAGACCTCCCTGTATATAAATCAGGGGCAGACACAGGAATCTAATCCGGGTACTTGCTTGCACACAGAGAAATGCTAAGGCAGAAAGCTGGTTACTCAAAATCACGCAGTTCTCCGGCTAAACTTCCCCAGGCTTCAGATGAAGCTAATGAAGTAGAGATTGATCTCTGTTTCTTTCGAGATGATTGATGGAAAAATCAGCTGCAAATAACTGGGAAAACAATTGGGAGAAAAGCTTAATATGTTTCCTCCAGCATCGAGCCTGTCACAGCTATGTAAGTGCTACTGTTCAGAAATTCAATGTATAGCAGAAAAGGCTAGGCAAGTAATCGTGCTGCAAGTAGTTCTAGAAACCTGTTATTCTTCTGGGAAATGGGGACTATACATTTCCTTCCAGGTGGTTAACCCCCCGCCGCAGCCTTTGCCTTTCCACAGAGTCCTTAGAAGGCTGAGAATGCTCAACAGTAGTTGTGTGACTTTGAGCTCATTTCTTGACCTCTCTGAACTTCATTTTCACCATCAGTCCAGTAAGAATACTTACGTTGCAGTTCTGTGAGGACTCCAGACAATTCGTTTAAAGTGTTTCCCTGGAGGCTCAGATGGTAAAGAATCCACCTGCTCCATAGGAGACCCAGGTTCAATCCTGGGTTGGGAAGAGCCCCTTGAGAAGGCAATGGCTTCCCACTCCAGTATTCTTGTCTGGAGAATTCAATGGCCAGAGGAGCCTGGTGGGCTACAGTCCATGGGGTCGCAAAAAGTTGGACACGACTGAGCAACTAACACTAGAACCTGACACCTAGTGGGCACAGTAAGTGTCTGTGTAACACCAGGGGTTCTGATTTCAAGGGAATTGGAAGGGTCGCTGGGTCACCTGCTCCCCCAACCAATATGTTCATATCTGAATCCCTTTAAGGGGAGAATGTGAAGTCAAGCGGGCCTTAGAAAGCATCACTATGAACAAATCTAGTGGAGGTGATGGAATTCCAGTTGAGCTATTTCAAATCCTGAAAGATGATGCTGTGAAAGTGCTGCACTCAATATGCCAGCAAATATGGAAAACTCAGCAGTGGCCACAGGACTGGAAAAGGTCAGTTTTCATTCCAATCCCAAAGAAAGGCAATGCCAAAGAATGCTCAAACTACCTCACAATTGCACTCATCTCATATGCTAGTAAAGTAATGCTCAAAATTCTCCAAGCCAGACTTCAGCAATACGTGAACCATGAACTTCCAGATGTTCAAGCTGGTTTTAGAAAAGGCAGAAGAACCAGAGATCAAATTGCCAACATCCGCTGGATCATGGAAAAAGCAAGAGAGTTCCAGAAAAACATCTATTTCTGCTTTATTGACTATGCCAAAGCCTTTGACTGTGTGGATCACAATAAACTGTGGAAAATCCTGAAAGAGATGGGAATATCAGACCACCTGACCTGCCTCTTGAGAAACCTATATGCAGGTCAGGAAGCAACAGTTAGAACTGGACATGGAACAACAGACTGGTTCCAAATAGGAAAAGAAGTATGTCAAGGCTGTATACTGTCACCCTGTTTATTTAACTTCTATGCAGAGTACATCATGAGAAACGCTTGGCTGGAAGAAGCACAAGCTGGAATCAAGATTGCCGGGAGAAATATCAATAACCTCAGATATGCAGATGACACCACCCTTATGGCAGAAAGTGAAGAGGAACTCAAAAGCCTGTTGATGAAAGTGAAAGAGGAGAGTGAAAAAGTTGGCTTAAAACTCAACATTCAGAAAACGAAGATCATGGCATCTGGTCCCATCACTTCATGGGAATAGATGGGGAAACAGTGGAAACAGTGTCAGACTTTCTTTTTCTGGGCTCCCAAATCACTGCAGATGGTGACTGCAGCCATGAAATTAAAAGACGCTTACTCCTTGGAAGAAAAGTTATGACCAACCTAAAGCAGAGACATTACTTTGCCAACCAAGGTCTGTCTCGTCAAGGCTATGGTTTTTCCAGTTGTCATGTATGGATGTGAGAGTTGGACTGTGAAGAAAGCTGAGCACCGAAGAATTGATGCTTTTGAACTGTGGTGTTGGAGAAGACTCTTGAGAATCCCTTGCACTGCAAGGAGATCCAACCAGTCCATTCTAAAGGAGATCAGCCTTGGGTGTTCTTTGGAAGGAATGATGCTAAAGCTGAAACTCCAGTACTTTGGCCACCTCATGTGAAGAGTTGACTCATTGGAAAAGACTCTGATTCTGGGAGGGATTGGGGGCAGGAGGAGAAGGGGACAACAGAGGATGAGAGGGCTGGATGGCATCACCAACTCGATGGACGTGAGTTTGAGTGAACTCCGGGAGATGGTGATGGACAGGGAGGCCTGGCGTGCTGCGATTCATGGAGTCACAAAGAGTCAGACACGACTGAGCGACTGAACTGAACCGAGGGGGAGAATTGGCTTTTATTCCACGAATATATGTCAGGCTTGCCTATAAATAAATAGGAGGAATAACATGTATTTAAATTTATACTAAGCTAGAAACAATCCTGGAGAAGGCCATGGCACTCCACTCCAGTACTCTTGCCTGGAAAATCCCATGGACAGAGGAGCCTGGTAGGCTGCAGTCCATGGGGTCGCTGAGGGTTGGACACGACTGAGTGACTTCACTTTCACTTTTCACTCTCATGCATTGGAGAAGGAAATGGCAACCTACTCCAGTGTTCTTGCCTGGAGAATCCCAGGGATGGGGGAGCCTGGTGGGCTGCTGTCTATGGGTCGCACAGAGTTGGACACAACTGAAGCGACTTAGCAGCAGCAGCAGAAACAATCCATATCAGATTCTGGCAGGTTCTAAAGGGCTAGAAGAAAGACAGAAAACACATTGCTTACTCATTAAGCATTTATTTAGCACCAACTGCATGCTAGGTTTGCACTGATCACTGGAAGACAGAGGCCAGACAAGCCTATGGACATTTAAAGTGTCTCTCTCTCTCCTAGCTCCTGTTTCTCATTCTTCCTGTCTGCTCCGCTTACCTGTGCACTTTGCAGGTTATACAGACACTCAAATCCTGCAGTATGGAATCCAACATTTCACCTTCTCTAACAGGATCCTTCATAGAATGTGATGGTCTTAGACCCCTTGCTCAAAGGTAGGACATTGATGTTTCTTTGTTTTAACCAAACTCCTGACCCCCTCCAGGCTGGGTAGAAATTCCATCTCAGTCACCATTGAGCATTTACCTCTCTGGGAGTCACTTTAAAATCCAGGAGACCTTTATGATACCCAGAAGATAGAAAAAGGACCCCAAACTTCCCATCCCCCATGGCCATCACCAGTGTCCTCAGGGTCCATGCTCACAGTGGTCTCTTTCACTCTCAGAAGTGGTCAGCTTCTCTGAAAGCCAAGAACTGGGATGTTTTCGGTCTTGCCACCCAATCAATGTCCGGTTGCCCTGGGAGATATAGCCACTCTGCCACGTAAACATCCCACTGTTTCCCACCCTCCTACCCTGGACTCTGATCTCTTCATGAGTCCAAGCAGCTCCTTCTGTTCTGGGGCTCTGCAAACAATTTCTGCAGATGGCCAGACAAGAAGTACTATCAGCTTTGCAGGCTGTGCCACGTCGGTCACAACACTTAGCTCTATCTTAGCACTAAAGCAGCCCTGAAAAGTGAAAGTGAAACTGAAAGTTCTTTGTGATCCCATGGACTACAGAGTCCATGGAATTCTCCAGGCGAGAATACTGGGGTGGGTAGCCATTCCCTTCTCCAGGGGATCTTCCCAACCCATGGATTGAACAGGGTCTCCTGCATTGCAGGTGGATTCTTTACCAGCTGAGCTATCAGGAAAGCAGCCCTGGACAAGGCATAAATGGATGAAAGGGGCTTCATCCCCATGACCTTTTACTTATGGACTCTCAAACTTCATTTTCACAAAATGTTCGTATGTCACACGATTTTATTCTTCATTTGATTTTTTTTTAATGAATTTTGAAAAACCATTCTTAGTGTTAAGGACATTAAGAAAGAGCAAAAACAAATACACAGACAGCAGGCCAGCTTTGGTGCATGGCCATTAGCTAGCCAACTGCTGTTCTAACCGCTTGTCCTCAAAGAAACTTAATGCATCTTTTCAGTGAGGCCGGACTTATGGAAAACAGAAGTGCTTTATGCATTCGTTTGTTTGTTTAGCAAGCTTTGTAGGGTGACCAGCCATTCCAGATTCCTTGGAATTGAGGTTTCCAAGATGTGGGATTTTTAGTACTACAACTTGGAAAATTCTAGGCAAGCTAAGACAGTTGATCTCCCAACCTAATAGGTACCAGGCAATGAAGGTTCCAAAGTGAAGAAAACAAAGTCTTTGTTTTTATGAGGCTGGAATGCTCTTCAGGAAGATGGGTGCCTTTACCCATAACTCTTGTTCTTGACTCAGGGTCCACACTATCACCCACCCACCTTTAACCCCACCCCTGGCCAGAGGATACAAAAAGGCCTTCCAAAGGGCAACCAGAGAAAATGCTTGGGGAAAAAAACCCCAAACTAGCAATTCAGCAGATTTGCCTAAAAACAGTGAAGTAGATAGTGTTTAAAAACAAAATTCAACTGAGTAAAATTTCAGGATATCATTGACTTTATTCAGTAATTCATGAATCAAGCAACACCAAATCTAACAGAAAGTCAAAATATTTTATAGGCAGAAGGGAGCAAGAACAGGGAAGCTATACTAGGCAAAAAGCAGAAGGATTATGGCAGGGTTTCTTTCCTTTAGGGGAGGGTAGGAGTCTATAGGCAGATGACCTAACTGAAACTGATCTGGCAATTTCTAATTGACTGGTTTAAGATTCCATTTCTGAGAGAGACAAACTGAATTAAATGAAGTCTTGGTTTGGTGAGTGGTGGCTTAGGATAAGTGACTCCATTTTGGGCCTGTTGTCTTTAACAGTAGTGTTGGTTCCAGGATCAAAGAAAGAGTACAAACAGTCAACAGAGCAAATTTCACTCTAATGCAATGTGAGTACACCCAACACCTAACCACACCCCTACCCATTTCGCAGGATGGAACTTGGACTGGCCATCTAAGCCTGGGGAGCCTTCCAGAGAGGCTCAAACCTCTTTCGCACCTAGAGGCATCTATTGTACTAGAAAATGGAAACTTCCCAAACCACATTATAAAGACTGTGAGCTATCTTATTGTCCAATTCTGTGCTATATTTAGATACTCAATTGGATTTCATGAAAACAGTCTAAATTTGAGGCCCTTTGGAAATGTGAGGTCCAGGCAAAAAAATTCTCCTCTTCTCCCTCACCTCTGCCCCCAAATCCATTTTCCTCCATGATAGAGTTTGACAAAGTAATACAGCCTCACCAGAGCCCCTGTGAGCCTGTTCAGAGCCTTTATTTAGTATAGCAAGTTTCCCACTCTGGGACTACAAGCCAGAGGGGCGAGTGATGCACAGACTAGAGCCCGTATTGGCCCCTCCACCAGGCAGCTTTGTGCAGTGTATAACCTGTGCCGCCATACAAAGCCACCCTAAGACAACTGTCTGACCCTTAGGGGAAAAAATCAAACCCTTTGTCTGGAGTTGAAGGGATAAAAGAGAGGGTGAATCTAATTACATCAGACATCTTAGGCCCCACTGTGCCATGTGTCCAGGGTAACTGGGATCCAAATCATCTCTGACTCGAGAGCAGGAACTTGCTTCTTAAAGGAAGTAATTTCTGTCTTCCAGTCACTTGTGTTTTTAACAGCTGGCTGTTTCTTGCCTTTTGTGTCCTCCTATAACTCTGCTTACAGAATGAGCCCGCAAAGGATGGGCTGAAGCTGGGTTGGGAAAGCTTTTGAAAGCAAGCCAGGCGGAAACTTGAAGACAAAAGGTCTTCAAACAGATATTATTTGCAGTCTTGGGTTAAGCAGCTGCTGGGGGTGGAGGAAGACAGTAAGAAGTGCGCCCTAAATGAAGCTTCGAAGGGGGACTTGTTTAGCTTGGTAGGGTGGGGAGGTTGAAAGAGGCCATAGGACAAGGTCTTTTTTAAAAATCTGCCACTCCCCTCCCCAAGCTGAGAATTGTTAATCAGGTATGGGTGGTAAAGTTCCCTAAATGTGCAGCCTGACAACACTGCCTGACAGCTGGTAGTCAGGTTGCCATGTCAACAGGAAGAGACCCTATTGGGGTTTATATTTACTCATCACCAAGTTCTCTGAGTAGTTCTCTTTTTAAAGATTTATTTATTTATTTATTTGACTGTAGTGTTCGTTGCTGCACCTGGGCTTTCTCTAGATGTGGTGAGCGGGGGCTACTCCTTGTTGCAGTGCATGGGCTTTTCATTGCAGTGGCTTCTCTCGTGGAGCTTGAGCTCTAGAGCTCAGGCTCAGTAGTTGTGGCCCACGGGCTTAGTTGCTACACGGCGTGAGGGATCTTCCCAGACCAGGGATCAAACCGGTGTCCCTTGCATTGCAAGGCATATTCTTAACCACTGGACCACGAAGGAAGCCTCTGTATGAGTAGCTCTTACCTATGGATAAAGCTAAAAAAGCTGATCTCTGACTCCCAGATTGCTTCCCTAGGCAATGGAATCATTTTGACTGCAGTGGGGAAGATTGGGATCCTACAGAGGCACCCAGCAAAGGTGGGTGGGAGTGGAAGAGGGATGGAGTTCCCATGAGCATTCTGTTTCCCTGACAGGGAAATTCACATTTATGGTGTGTCTCCTATGTGTCTGATATTCTGCTATAAGCTGCACAGATTAGGTTTTATTTCATTCTTTCTCACAACTATCCTATAGGATTGCTATTAGTATTCCCATTTTACAGATAAGCAAAGAGAGGCTAAACGGCCAAACAGCAAGCAGTAGTTAACCAAAGATAGGTCCACAAGATGGATTATTATGCAGCTATTTAAAACTCATCTTTCTGAATATTTTTCTTGACACATTCTCAAAACTGCACAATACAGGCTACCTATATGATAAAATACACATGATGAATAAATAGCCATAGGAAAAGGTATGGATAATAATATTGTTGTTGTTCAGTCACTCAGTCGTGTCCAACTCTTTGTGACCCCATGGAATGCAGCACGCCAGGCTTCCCTGTCCTTCACCATCTCTCAGAGCTTGCTGAAACTCATGTCCATTGAGTCGGTGATGCCATCCAACCATCTCCTCCTCTGTTCTCCCCTTCTCCTCCTGCCTTCAATCTTTCCCAGCATCAAGGTCTTTTCTAATGAATCAGCTCTTTGCATCAGGTGGCCAAAGTATTGGAGCTTTAGCTTCAGCATCAGTCCTTCCAATGAATATTCAGGATTGATTTCCTTTAGGATTGACTCATTTGATCTTTTTACAGTCCAAGGGACTCTCAAGAGTCTTCTCCAATGCCACAGTTCAAAAGCATCAGTTCTTCAGTGCTCAGCCTTCTTTATGGTCCAACTCTCACATCCATACATGACTACTGGAAAAACCATATCTTGGACTATATGGACCTTTGTTGGCAAAGTAATGTCTCTACTTTTTAATATACTATCTAGGTTTGTCATAGCTTTTCTTCCAAGGAGCAAGCATCTTTTAATTTCATGACTCCAGTCATCATCTGCCGTGATTTTGGAGCTCAAGAAAATAAAGTCTATCACTGTCTCATTGTATCCCCATCTATTTGCCATGAAGTGATGGGACTGGATGCCATGATCTTCATTTTTTGAATGTTGAGTTTTATGCCAGCTTTTTCACTCTCCTCTTTCACCTTCAACAAGAGGCTCTTTAGTTCTTCACTTTCTGCCATAAGGGTGGTATCATCTGCATATCTGAGGTTATTGATATTTCTCCTGCCAATCTTGATTCTGGTTTGTACTTCATCCAGCCCAGCATTTCACATTATATACTATTCTATTAAGTTAAATAAGCAGGGTGACAATATACAGCCTTGATGTACTCCTTTCCCCATTTTGAACCAATCCATTGTTCCATATCCAGTTCTAACTGTTGCTTCTTGACCTGGAAGCAACAGGTGTGTAAATCACCAAAAGCTACCCAGCCATGAACAAGCTAAGACCACATATTCAGAGCTTGCTGTGCAAAAGAGTTGGCCACCATCATTTGCATGTGGTAGAAACTGAAAGGAAGGCAGAAGGAATGAAAACTTTGTAGCTGAAAAAAGGAACACTATGGGCATGCCTGATTGGAGGCCACTGGCACAAGGAAGATAGAAATAAGGCTGCCTAGGAGCAGGACATCCTGTGTGATTAATTAATTACCTTGTTTGGCTTTCTCTGATTGATCCTAAGATCCAATTACATGCTGCCTACAAGAGACACACTTTAAATATAAAGATCCAAATAGATTAAAAGTGTGTGTTTAGTCAGTCATGTCCAACTGTGGAAAAATATGTGCAGTGGCAATAACAGCATATTAAGGGTTGCTGCTGCTCTTTAGTTGCTTAGCCATGTCCAGCTATTTGTGACCCCATGAACTGTTGTCCCCAGGCTCCTCTTCCCATGGGATTTCCCAAGCAGGAATACTGAAGTGGGTTTCCAACTCCTTCTCCAGGGAGTCTTCCTGACCCAGGGATTGAACCCACATTTCCTACTTGGCAGGTGGATTCTTTACCACTGAACCACCAGGGAAGCCCCCATAAAAAAGTAGAGTAGCCGTATTAACAATAGATTAAAATCAGTTCAATATAAACAATATTATGAAAGATAAAGAGGGATGCTTCATAATGATTAAAGGACTTTGATTCATTATCAAGAAGACACAATAATCATGAATATGCTAACAACAGAACTTCATAATAAACTAAGTATAAAGTATGGTAGAGTCCCTGCATATACAGTTTTTCTGTGGCCTTGGTGTGAGCTGAGGATGTTTCCCTATACTTTGGCCATCTGACTTGCTTTGGCCAATGGCATGAAGGTGGAAGAGGCAGTGTGCCAATTCCAACCTCAGACCTTAAGAGGCATAGCAACTTTCTGTTTGATTTCTTGTGCTTCTGCCTAACCCAGGAGAGGAAAATGCCCCAGCTGGCCTACTGGTCCTAATATGATGACAGACACACAATGAAGAATTACCTGACCAATCAGCAGACTTGCAGCTTGGACCTTCTCAGCCTAACCCAGAATTAGAGAGTATGATGAACAATTCTGTGGCTTCCCCAATAGCTCAGTGGTAAGGAACCCTCCTGCCAATGCAGGAGACGTGGGTTTGATCCCTGGGTTGGGAAGATCCCCTGGAGAAGAAATGACAATCCACTCCAATACTCTTGCCTGGGAAATCCAGTGGACAGAGGCGCCTGCAGGCTACAGTCCATAGGGTCACAGAGCTGGACATGACTGAGCATGCCTGTACTACTACTACATGAACAACTTTATGTCAACAAACATAAAAACTAGATTTAGGAACATTGCACTCCAAAACATAATAAACTTCCATTGTCCAGGACATTGAAACTGGCTACTGCAAAGAGGAATGTTTTTGGGGAACTCTGAGAGGCACCACCAAGGTTTCTCCAGACAGTGTTTTTAATGTATGAATCCCAATTTCAGGAAACCCTCTAAATTGGCCACACTGCTAGCTCAGAAAAAGTGAGACAAAGTATGTAATATAGACGTTTCCAACTGAGTTAGGTGCTTCTTTTCCTTCTGAAAATTAAATACAGCCTCAGGAGTCCCTTCACTGTAAGTGGGGTGATCAGTGATGTGGGTAGAGGAGTGGGGGAGTGAGACAGGGAATGGAAGATAGCAGATGAGGGGTGTGTTGCCAAGCAGATATCACTATGAGAGTGGAACTCGGTGCTGCTAGGGGGCCATGGGAGACCGTGTCACAGATGCTTCAGTCATCCCAGCTGCAGGGTGAGGAAGCTGGAGTGTCCACCCACAGGCTCCCTGTCCGGCACTGATTGAGAGCCCCTCCTGAGATATTAGCTTGATGGTGCCTTTGGCTTGTTCAGGGCCAAGTGAGCTCCCACAGCCTGGAAAAAACCCTCAGGCAGAGACTGTAGATGCTCACAACAGTCAGGATTGTTCTGTGTGTAGAGATGACTGCTGAGAAATGATGGGGGACAGGGGAAGTAGGTCAGGTACCGAGAGCATCCGCTCCTATGTTGAATGAAGAATTGGATTCTAATACACATAAAGAAGCAAACAATAGAAATTTCAAATTTGTTGTGTTTTTTGTTATTTCATTAGAAGTTCAGAATATCTAGATAATCCCAAGTCTATTTCATTTTTGAACCAATATAGTTCCTTGTTGGGAGGCCTTTTTCAAGATCCCAGAGCAGAATGACTTGGTAAAGAAGAGCTGGTGATGCCTCCCGGTCACCCTTACATTCTTCACTGGAGGTAAAGTGAGGCAACCTATGTTCAGATCCCCAGTGCACCCCACACTAACCCTGGCATAGTCACTCATCCCACCAAACCTCAGTTTCTTTATCTGTGAAATGGGTATGATGTCTGCATGCCTTCTAACTCTGAACAATGGTTACTCAAATCCGCTTTACCTGCCTTCACTAATCAAGGTCATTGTTAGACCTGCATGCCCTCCAAATAGCACATAGCCTAAACAGTGTTTGCCTGAGTTATTTTCCAGAAACTTGGAGTCAGCTATGTCTAATTTCAGTTGAACTGGTTAAGACTGGATAGGATCACTGACCCTCCAACTGGGCATGTGGCAGTGCCCACTCCTTGCGTGACCTTTTGGCATCAGAGGGCTGATGTGCCTCGTTCTAAGTGCTTCTGATTGCCTGTGCAGAGGCCTGTGGCAGAACGAGGATTCCTGCACTGTTTCCCAATTGCTTTTCCCCACGCTGCACCTCAGATCCCACCCTGATGCTTCATTCCTCACCCCATAAATGCCGTCCTCCTCCCAGCTCCTTGCCTTCCAGTGGGATGGGGGTGGAGATTTGTTCTCTGGTCTCCACCCGTGGTCACTTTACAAAAAGTATCTCTGCCACAAACATCAGCATCTCACCATTTTGGCTTGCTGAGCATCAGGCAAAATGAACCTGGCTCAGCAACATCTCTCTCTGACTGTAAAGCTTTTTTCACAAGCCCTAACTTCCTGTGCTACAGCTAGGAATCTAAAGATAACTGAGATAAAGCCCTTGTTTGAAAAGTTCTTCCTATCTAGTAGAGAAGACAAGTAAGTAGGATTACAATACAGTGGGAATGGTGTTATAGCAAAGGCAATTGCCTAAGGCTAAGAGAACAACAGAAATAAATAGGCTGGGAAAGAAAGAGATTACACAAGCTTGATCTCAGTGGTGGTCATGCAAACGTCCCTTAGAGACAGACCTCCACTGCAGGGAGGGTAGCTGACCGAGGGCTGCAGCTGCTGCTGCTCTGAAACCCATCCCAGCACAGAGACCAAGGCCATGCTCCCCGGCCTTTGACTCCCCACGACCACTGAGTCTTTCTTAGACAAGGTGGCTGTTCAGTTGCTTCCATTCAGCCTTCTCTCCCTGTCTCTTTGCTTTGTGGTCAGACATCTCTCCCAATTTTTTCCAGCTTCTCCCAATTTCTTTTCATTTGGACATTTCTCCTTACAAAAAAAAAAAATTATTGAATATTTAACTCTATATTCGCATCAGCTTCTTGGAGGACCCAAACTCATCGTCTTGAAGGATAAATAGGAGTAGAAAGGAAGTCAGAAGCAAGGGCATGAACACAGGCAAGGAGGCAAGAAGCTTACAACTACAGGAAATGGAGACACATACAGAACCTGGTGGGGCAGGAGGGAAGGAGATGGAAGGGGAAGTTCCTTCCCGAGTGTGTTCCCAAGAGGGGACTGACTGGGAGGTCATTGAGAAGACCACTGCTCAGAGGTCAGTGAGCAATTATTAGGGCCTCCCCTGGATAGGGTGAAGTGATGGAGAAGAGAGAAGAGATAGATGCAAGGGATATGCACAAGGTAGAATTGTTATTAATAGAACTTGGACACTGAATATGGAGGGTGGCTGAAAGTAAGGAGTTGAGGAAAATACCCAGATTTCTAGTGGGAGCAGCATAGTATATGGAAGCCACCAATTCATTGAAAACAAACTCATCAAGAAGCACACACACACACATGCATTCATGAAGCTCTATGCCATTCACAGCTTGGAATTCATGTGAAATTTAAAAACTCAAATAAGCTGTCCTTCCCCAAAAGAAGCCCCTTAAATCCTCAAAAGCCATTGAAAGTGTCTCATGCAACACACATTGCTAGAAATGTGGTTTCATCAAATCAATCTGGCCAACCAGTCATGTCATGAAGAGCGCCAGGGACGTTGGAGGTCCCTGGAGTCTGGGTAGAGCTATGCCTCAACCATAAAAGGACGTGAAGGTTTGAGAGTCCTTGGTATACAGGTAGAAACTGAAGTCAGGAGGCTTTCAGTGGGTGAGCATGCTCTGAAAAGGAAGAGCAGGAGCCAGTTTATGAGTTTTTTATTGGTGCTATAACAAAGTACCACAGTCATGGTGGCTTAAAGCAACATGAATGTATTGTAACCGTTGGTTTTTGAGGTCAGAAGTCCAAAACGGGCCTGACAAGGTTAATATCAAAGTGTGGGCAGAGATGCGTTGTTTCTAGAATTTTAGGGCCACGGTCCCCAACATTTTTGGCACCAGAGACCAGTTTCATGGAAGACAATTGCTCCATGGAGTGGGTTGCTGGGTAGGGATATGGTTTCAGGATGATACAAGCACCCTGCATTTATTGTGCACTTATTTGTATTATTATTATTACATCAGCTCCACCTCTCATCATCGAGCATTAGATCCCAGGGGTTGGAGACCCCTGCTCTAGGTGAAAATCTGTCTGTGCCTTGCCTTTTCTTGCTTCTACAACTGCCTGATCCCTTAGCTCATGGCTGCTCCCCAGCACTGCCTGACTTACCTCTTTTTTTCACTCATCATAGTTTGTTCTCTGACTCTGACCTTCTTGCCGCCGTCTTTCACTCATAAGGACCCTTGTGATTTCATCAGTCCTGCTCAAATAATCCAGGAAAATCCCCCCATCTCCAGAACAGTAACATAATCACATCTGCAAAGACCCTTTTGCCATTAAGGTAATATATTCCAGGCTCTGAGGATTAGGCCATGGATATTTTTGGAGAGCATTGTTCTTCCTCTCAAGGCCAGGGACTAAATCCTGGAAAACATGACTATTTATGGAACAGACAAAACCTTGGAGCAAGTTGGATAAAGAACTAAAAGCACGGATAACTTCCAGGCAGCCAGTTACCAGTGATACTTTCAATTCCAATTTATCTCCTAGTTAAAGTTGCTGTGTTGAAAAGTAAGATTTAGTGTTTCTTGTTTGTTTGTTTGTTTGTTTTTCCTCTATCTCTCTATTCCTACCTGTGACCTCCTTCAACAACTCAAAAGTAAAAAGCTCTTTGGGGTGGAATATAAGCCCTTCAGACAGCACTCAGGTATGCACAGTAAGCATACAGGCCCAGAGTACGATCATCATTATTATTATTGGTATTATTATTACTATTTACTTATTTATTTATTTGGCTGTGCTGGGTCTTAGTTGCAGCATGCTAGATCTTTTCGTTGTGGCACATGAGATCTAATTCCCTGACCAGAGATCAAACCCAGGCCCTCTACATTAGGAGCACAGAGTCTTAATCACTGGACCACCAGGCAAGTGCCTCTCATTATTTTGAGGCTACTCCTCACCAAAGGGAAATAGGCCTCTTCTGAGAAGGGCTGGTTCCATTCATTGGAAGGACTGTGGCTTTATGGGATTACTCCTGATTGTGGGGTAAATCTGAGCTCTCTGTAGACCCCCAGAAGCCTGTGAAGCTCCTAGCTCAGTCCCTCTCTGCCTTTGAGAGGTCACTTCTCCATCTCTGATGATGCAATGGCCCTACGGCAAAGGCAAAATGTCACACCCTCCTTCTGACTCAGGGTTGAAATAAGCAGCCTCTCACTAACTGTTTGCTTGGAAGATGCAGTGTTAAAGGGTCACCCTGCATTTTCTCCTCTCCCAGCCTCAAGTAGGATATCTGGACCTCGGGATTCCCTTGCCTTAAGAATTTTCTGTCACATATGACAGCATAATTCAACAATGTGATGATGCCAGAGATCATGGGTTGTCGTAGGTCAAATTCCCCAGAAGCAAACCCTGAGACAAGGATTCATCTGCAAGTGAGGTACTAAGGAAGTGCTCCCAGGAGCGCTGGGGGAGGGAACAGGGAAAGCGAGAGAGGAAAGAGAAAAGGCTAATTAGGCTGCAGTATCGCGCAAAGGTGCAGCCTCAGCCTGATCCCTCCGGAAGCCCCAGAGGGCAGAATACACCTTGGAGTCTATCCTGCTAAAAGCAGGGGAGCTGGGCATCCCTAAAGCAGCACTGTTGGGGCACTGACTATGGGCGACCTCTACTTCCAGCTCTGCGCACATCCCCTGAGCAGAAACAGTGCCCAGCACAGAGGAAGTGTGATTCTATCATGTGACACCAAGCTGCTAACTAGCCTCTCGGCCTAAAAGTTCAGGAACACTCAGCACTCTACAAACCCAGAGAACCTGGAGGGCTTTCAGGGGATAACAAATTCTTCTCCTACTAGACTAAACTTGTGACAAATCTAATTGAATGCAGGGAGCTGCCTGATAGTTTGTGATTTGCCCAGGATGAACGGCTCTGCTTGTCTTCATTTCAGAAAGCATCACTTCTTGCCTATGACACATGGCCCTAGAGAATGTGAATTCTTTCCCCAGAAAATCAGCAAAATCTAATTTCCAAAATATTTCCTACAATCCTCCAACACACAAGCTCAGCCAAATGAAATTAACTTCTACCTTTTCTTGAAGTTGAGTCTTTTTTTCAGCGTGAGCAATAGAGTCATGTTTCATTTCAAATCCCCAAACACTGAGGCTATTGATCTTGTTAAATGTACAGATTAATATTTCTGAAGTGTCTACATGGAAGGAAATATCCAGACAATTACAAGTAACATCAAATAAAGAAACATAATAAATATTGAACAAGTTGAAGGAATTACCAATACAGGAGAAGAGTTAGATCAGAATGTGTGTATGTTTGTGTGGAGAGAGACAGAGACAGAGCAATTACTACTCACTACTCTCTCTCAACTTATGTTTTTATCAGGACAAGGTCGAGTCCAGTCCTAGCCCCAGAATTTGTACTTCTCTTTGTACTTCTCTTTCTAGTCTCTTCTATTAAAACTTAAAATTCAAACATAGGATGAGAAATAAGGATGGAACACCTGCATTTTCAGTGAAAACCATGGCCCTAGGAGCAAGCAATGTGTTATCAAGAAGGAAGATCTTCATTCTAGAATATATACAGAATAAGAAATAGGCAAAATCAGATTAGAACTGATGATGTTCATACCCTCTGAAATGTAGCAGGTACCCAGGAAGGGAAGGAGGATGAGGTGTGGGAGATGATGGAGCAGAACAAGGCCAGGAGCCTGGAGGGTGGAGAACCTTGTGGAGCCAGAGTTAGTACCCAAGCCATGGATGCCCTGCCTCCTGTGACTGGCAGCCAAACATGACTATTAACTCAGATAGATCTTGATTCCACTTTAGAGAAATCTGGAAATGTTGCACATGGTTAGGAAAGAAGTTCATGTGACTTAAAAGGTTAAACATAGGCATACAAAAAAGTATCGTTAGATTTGTTGTTCAGTCATTGAGTCATGTCTGGTTCTTGAAACCCCATGGACTATAACCATACAGGCTCCTCTGTCCATGACATTATCCAGGCAGGAATACTGGAGTGGGTAGCCATTCCCTTCTCCAGGGGGTCTTCCCAACCCAGGGATCAAACCCATGTCTCCTGCATTGGCAGGCAGATTCTTTTACCAATGAGCCACCAGGGAAACCCAAGGTTAGAAACAGGCATATGAAAAACATCAATAGAGTAACAAATTTATTCAATCTGCCAAAGAAAAAAGTCATGGAAGATTATGCCAAATTGCTCTGTTTTTCAAAGAGGTGAGACAAAACTCCAATCCTACAAAAAATGAGATGTCCTCACATACCTGGATTCAAAATACTTTCATTCTTACTGAAAGTAGCCCGTACATTATTTTATATTGAGATGGCTGGATGGCATCACCGACTCGATGGACGTGAATTTGGGTGAACTCCGGGAGTTGGCGATGGACAGGGAGGCTTGGCGTGCTGCAGTTCACGGGGTTGCAGAGAGTTGGACACGACTGAGCGACTGACCGGACTGAACTGAACTAACGTGCATTAACAAATAGCAGCCCTATCAGTTACGTTCTGTTATTACCTCCTCTTTATAAGTGAAAATCAAGGCTCTGAAATGATGCTGCTCGCTAGACTGTTTGAATTTAAATCTAAATTTACAATAAAAACTCACTTCCTCAGTCGCACGGCCCAACAGACAACACGGGTCTAGTGGCCACCACACTGAACAGCACAGATCTAGAATATTTTCATCATTACAGAAAGTTCCAATCACTGAAAGTGCCCTAATGGGTGAAGTAATTTACCCAAGATTCTATGGCTATTAAGAACTTGAGGAGGATCCCCGGTTCCACCTTACAGAGTGTGCATCCTCTCCCTAGGCAGTGCATTAGGTTCCTGTTGCTGTTGTAACAAATTACTGCAACTTAGTGGCTTCTACCACACAAATTTATTTCCTTACAGTTCTGGAGGTCACACATCTGAAATGGATCTCACTAGGCTGTATCTCTTCTTGAAGCTCCCAGGAAGAATGCATTTTATTGCTTTTCCTGCTTCTACAGGCTATTCTGTCCCTCAGCCAGCATCTCCTTTCTCGATCTTCAAAGACAGAAATGTCAGTCTGAGCCCACCCTGGCTGCCTCCCACTGCCCTCGCTCTGGCTCTCCCTCTTCTGCCTCTCTCTCTCCTCCACTCATAAGAACATGTGATTACACTGGGCCAGCCCAGACAATCCAGGATGATATCTCCTTGTTGTGGTGGTGTAGTTGCTCACTTGTGTCCGACTCTTCGCAATCCCATGAACTGCAGCACGGCAGGCTTCCCTGTCCTTCACTATCTCCCAGCGTTTGCTCAAACTCATGCCCATTACACTTAACCCATGTCCTTTTCAGGATCTTTTTTTTGGGAGTAGGCAAAGCATCCAGCCAGGGGCTTTCAGAGGACAGAATCACAACAATGCCAAGGACACTATGACAGAGATAAATGGACTTAAAAGAAATCTGGGACCCTCCAAGGAGGACAGATGAAAAATAAAACCACATTTTCCCAGTGTGATTTATCTAAAATCATTTATGATAAGACATTTCAGGGCAAACAGGCCACATCAGAGGTGCAAATCTCTCAGGGAAATTCAACCACCAAAGAGGACGAGATTGTTTCTGTCTAGCAAAGCCTTTAAATGCCAGCCAACTGCTTCATCTGTGGCTAAATATGAGAGGGGGAAAATTGCTTTGTAGCTTTTTAGACTAAAATACTACTGAGTACACATAGAGTCATGGTTTTTTGACTCTCTATTGATGATTTAAAGGATTTTCAAGGGGTGATTTTGACCTACACAGTTTCTGCCTTATGTGCCAACTTTAAACCCTAACTCCCACATAAGATACAACTCTCCTCTTAAGTCTTTTAGCACCTGCGGGCTCAAGAATCATTCATATTACATGAGTTTCTTGAAAGGCTCTCTGATTCTAATTGAAACTGGTCCCACTAAATCCTAGTGCTCATGTTTGCTTTTAAACAACTCACACCTTGCTGTAAAGTGTAGGAGCTCTCCCCCATCTCATTTGGGGCACTGGGAGCACCGGCCCCAAGGAGCTTAGGGTCAGATGGGCTTTGCAGTTAATTATTAAAGCAGCAATTATACAAGTAAGAAGAGTGAAATTGGAAATGAATCCAGCAGCTGATGGTGGGTTGAGTTTAAGAGGACTGAGAGTCACAGACACAACAAAGCAATCAACCCAGGGTTTACATAACCAAATGACAAGTAGCATCATGTGCTTTAGGAAATAACTAAATGGACCTTTCTCTGGATTATTTCCATCTTTGTATCAAAAGAGTGAATGTACTTCTAAAACACTGCCTGGGCTCTGGGAGAGAGAGGATGACCCTAGAAGGAGGAAGACCTCGGCTTCAGACAAATCTTTCAGTCCAGCACCTGGGAGACCTTGGCAAATGACTTCATTTTCTTATATAGAGAGAGAAGAGAGTCTTCTCACAGTGTGTTCCATGAAACACCACTTGTGAACAATGTTCCATTTTGTAAAAAGATTCTGCAGTCAAGTAAGTCCAGCTTGGCAAGTTTCCCTTGCCCTATACCCCCTCTTGGAAATTTACAGTGTACATGAGCAAATTAAAGTCTCTTGAGAAGTCCTATAATAAAGAAACTCTGCTTGAATTCAATCTGTCCCAAACATTCTTGAGCATAGAATAATATTTTTGGTAAACTATGAAAGTGTGTTCCAAGGAACCCACATGGAGAGAACTCAGAAATTTCACGTAAACTCTGACAGAGTAAAAGCAGGTCTACTTGTGCACACTGCTCCTGGTACAGAGTAAGCTAGGGGCTGCCAAACTGTGGCCAGTTTGCCAAATCCAGCCCATGAGCTACGTATGTTCTCACATTTTAAGTGACTGAAAAAAATTAAAAGAAGTGAAAATGATATGAAATTCAAATTCAGCATTCTGAATTTTAAAGTATAGCCATACCCACCTGTTTCTGTATCTTCTGTAACTGCTTTTGAACTACAGTGGCAGAGTTGAAGAGTTGTGCCAAAGAATGCAACGGCCCGCAAAGCTTAGATAGCTCCCTCTCTGGCCCCTATGGTACTGATTCCCAACCTTTTAGGCACCAGGGAACAGTTTTGTGGAAGACAGTTTGTCCACAGACCAGGGTGGCAGGGGGTTGGTTTCAGGATTATTTAAGCACAAAACATTTATTGTGCACACTTATTTCTATTATTATTAAATCACCTACACCTCAGATCATCAGACATTAAATCCCAGAGGTTGGGGATCCCTGCTTTACAAGAAACGTGTGCAAAGCTCTGCAGTAGACAATTAAATTGTACAAATGAACTAAAGTCTATTCTTGCCGTTCTCCATACAAGCTGCCTCATTTTCTGGGGAGAAGATTAAAGTTATAACAAGCTTTAGAATGAGATCTTCATTTTTTAAAAATAGTCTTAATTATCTTTTTTTCTGGTCTCTGCTATAGCTTAGCAATGACTTGAGCTGAGCCACTACCACTCAGATTCCAGGTCTTTCCATCACTCAAATTGTCTGTAGTTTGCTTCACACGAGTCTTTTCCCCATAATAGTTGTATTCAGGTGGCCGATTCAGGAAAAAGATGAGGAAAGAAGGAACATAGAATTTAAAGTTTGGGTGACTTTGGCTGGGATATTACTATTTGCAAAAGCATCATCCACCATTTTTGTGGGGAGGAGAAAGGGCTGAACGTGGGCAAATGGAGGGGGGATAGGAAGGGGTACTTTGCACTTATTTGTAAACATTCTGGTGAAGGACAGTGGAAGTCAGCCTCTGAGAAGACAGGAAACATGGATTCAACCCAAGAAGCACCTCGGGCACTGGAGTCATTCAGACCATGATTTGAATTCTGGCCCTGACACTTAGTTACCATGTTGCCATGCTCCACCCTAGGCAACAAGCTTAACTCAAGGAGAAAATGGACAGGATAGAGTCATGGTGAGAATTAAATAAGACGTTTTTTATTTAACAACCACCGTTGCAAGAATAGGGTCTCTTAATCCTCACCACAACCCTGAGGAAGGAACTATTCTTGTCATTCCTATTTCACAGATGGGAAGACAGACACAGGTCACATGGCAGAGCTTGGCTTTCAACCCAGGAAGTCTGGTTATAGCTTCTTTGCTCATGCTCAGTGGACACCACTGACTGGCACATGGTAAACATTTGATGAATGTCAGTTTTAAAATGCCTCTTAAAATGAAAAAACAAAACAAAACAAACTTGTTATTAGCCTGCTGTTTCTCAATATGTGTATGGACTTCCCAGGTGACATTAGTGATACAAACCTGCCTGCCAATGCAGGAGACGTAAGAGATGCCAGTTCAACCCCTGGGTCGGGAAGATCCCCTAGAGGAGGAAACAGCAATCCACGCCAGTATTCTTACCTGGAGAATCCCATGGACAAAGGAGCTTGGTAGGCTACAGTCCAGTCCAGAGGGTCACAAAGAGCTGGACGTGACTAAAGCAACTGATCACACACATATGAAGAGCAGGGGCCTCTGGAGTTAGACCAACCTATGTTCTGAGTCTTGGCCCACCAGTAACTAACAGCATTCAGTGAATACTTACGGGAAGATTAAGCCTGTTACTTAACAGAGAACATGAAAATTTGGGGGTGCAGTAACATGCTGAAATCTGAAGGAAATCTCCACGATGATGGGAGTCATAGATATCATTTTAGAAGTTCTTACAGCAAATTTTTAAAAAGTGAAAAGCAGATAAAATTAAGTGTACTAATATATTTTATTTAACCCTACATCCAAAATGTTACCATTTCAACATGTTATCAACATAAAAAAAAATTATTGAAGATACACTTTAGATTTTTTTCGTGATAAGTCTTCAAAATCTCATGTTTTTTCACAGCTACAGCACAACCCAGCTTGAACCCGCCACATCTCAACTTCAGTAGCAATGCATGTCTCGTGGCAGTCGTCATAGACAGCTCAGCTGCAAGCAGTAAACTCCGAGGGCTCAGAACCACAGCAGTCTTCCTGCTCTATCCACAGCACCAGACTATGCTTGACTCAAAGTAAGCCAAGTATTTGATATTAAAAAAAAAAAAAAATTAAAGGAATAATTGTACAGAAGAAAGGGAAGCCCAGAGAGAGGAAGGGATTGACTCCAAGGTCATAGCACTAATGAATAGGAAACCACTGCCAGCCCTCATCTGCAGCTGTATAGCCCCAGCACCTCCTGGAAACTGTAGGCATCACTCAGGCCAATCTTCCCCACTGGGTACGTATATGCTCCACAAGGTGAGCCCAGCACACTTTTCTCTAAAACTTGACCTTAAAAGACAGGAAGTTTGGTTTTGTGAGAGAAGTTTTCTTTCTCTTCCCTTGTAAATCCTGTATATGGATAGGTATTATGTAAGCGGCATTAACGTGCGAGGCACTGACTGCTGGAGATGGTATTTTGAAGTCCTCTGAACAGCTCTTATATTATCAGTGGAGATTTCCTTCAAGATTCAGCCTTCAATTTCTTCAGGCAAAGCTGCGAAGTGAGTCAGAGTTAACACTCCATCCCTAGGTTCAACTGGAAGGGCAGGGGAGGCAGAGGTGGGGAACCCGTGGGTAGGAGTGAGATGACAGAGAACGCAGTCAGAATAGCTCATAATCCTAACCCTTATTTATCCCTCCAAAAATCAGAATTAGCATCCTCCTAAGAAAAATCTCCCTCCCTCGGAAATTTTCATTGTAAATGAAAGGACAGTAATCACCAAAAAAGAAAAAAGAAAGAGTGGAGATGCAGAAAATATTGGCTCAGCCTTTATTTATAAGCAGAACAAAGAGAGTTACATATTACAATATCCTATTTTCATTATGAAATTCATATTTTATCTATTTATAAGACAGAGATCTGGAATATTACTTTTCAAAATCTTAATTACAGTTATCACTAGTAGTAAAATTACAAGTGATGTTTCTTTACTCTTGGTTGATCTATAATTTTTCATTTTCTTCAATGGATGTTTAGTATTTGGGTAAGAGTGAAAAAAATGAAAACTTAAATAAGTTTATGCACATATACATACATTCATCTATGATTTCAAATGTTTCAACAATATTTAGGTGATAATAACTTTTGGAGGTTCCCATGAAACCCATATTTTTAGTTTTTAAGTAAACGATTTTGCCCTTCTCATGCTGAAATTAATCCTAGAGATAGAAAACCAACGATATCAAAGGGCCTTAGGAATGCAGCCTCCCTCAGTGTGTAAACAAACTGATACCCACCTACAGGCTACCTGGAGTGAGAGGCTATTCAAGGAACAGAGTGAGGGGGTCAGAGGCTGGGTCTGAGATTTGGCACAGCAGGCTTGTCTGAAATTCAACCTGTTAACTAGGAAACACAGGAGTCACCCATCTTTCTTCTGGCTTGGTGATGACTTAATCAAAGAGCCATTGCCCCCTCTCTCCTGAGAAAAGAACTCAGCTTGGCCATCAAGGCCCACAGAGAAGGAGTCATTTGAAACATGCAGCAAAAGATGAGATGATTAAAGAGCATTACCGGCTCAATGGACATGAACTTGAGCAAACTCCGGAAGATAGTGGAGGACAGGGAAGCCTGGCGTGCTGCAGTCCATGGAGTTACAAAGAGTTGGACACGACTGAGTGACTGAACACAACAAGGGTTTCATGTCCCTTATTTGGAGGCTGCTTCCTAAGGTAGAACTCTGAAACCAGTGGTTCTCAACCAGGTAGACTGTGTTCCCTGGGAGGCATTTGGAAATGTCTGATGACACTTTATCTGTCACAACTGATGGGAGGTGGCTATTGGTGGCATTTAGTGAGTGAAGCTAAGGATGCTGTTAAACATCTTACAAGCACGAGAAAGGCCCCTACAACAAAGAATTACCCAGCCCCTAACGTTAATAGTGCCACAATTGAGAAACCCTGTCTCAGAAAATGAAGGATGTTATTTGAATGCTTTGAAGGAAGGCATGAGTTTTTGCTGAAATGAATCAGATCAGCAATAACTAGCTGTATCCTTCATGTCCTGCAGGCCAAAGAAGGATTTGAACTTGTCTGTTTTTAAAGAATTATTGGAATGTTCTGAGTATCTTGATCGTATCACCAGTGAACACTGGCCTTAGAAAGGACAGGCACAGAAAATGGACTTAATTCCACATACCAGCTCTAATCTAGTGATGGCGCCTGCCAAGTTGGGGTTTCTGGAAACAGACCCTGAAACCTTGAGAGTCTGGAGTATGAGATGTTTATTAGGGGTTGACATTTATGAGGAGAAGGGAAAGAAGCAGGATTAGGCAGAGGGAGAGAATAAAGCACAAAGTAAGCCTGAGAAAGCCTCAGCCAACTTCCAGTTGGAGATGAACAGTGCTCTGGAGCTGGCATTTTCCATCAGAGATGACCAACAGAGCACTGGGATGGCTGGGCCTTTATGACCACACTGCCTTCCCCCCCCAGCCACTTACATGGCTCAGTCGCTAGGTGAAAGCTGTTCCGGAAAGAACTAGACTTCCAAGCAGGGGATACTCTGCAGCTGAAGCTAACCTCAAAGATGCTAACAGCTGGAGTGTCTGCTGACCAGACTTCCTGCAGCTGGATGGCAGATCCATCCAGAAAGGGAATCTGGATGGCATATCTCCATGTCTGCCATGGAGTGCATCCACGCTCAACAAAAATGCAGTGCTGCAATCCATTAGCGATGTCTGCCATGGTCCATGTGCAGAACAGCAGCATATTTGCCAAATATGTGAGACATATTAGTAATAGGAGCAATGGGTAAGGCCTATAATTGCAAATCATGGTGATACCCCAAAATACACTGGATGTGGAAGAAAACCCTAAAATGGAACCTGCCTGCTGTGTAGTTAACTATCAATTAGCCCAGATTTAAAAATTATTTTGGTTTCTGATAAGAAATCTCACCTCCCTCTGTTTATTCCACATGCACTTATTAAATACCCACTGTGCCAAGCATATTGCTTAATGCTAGAACACAACAGAGAAGAGCTAGCCATAAATAATGGATGATTTTAACCCCTAAGTCATCAGGCTTACACTTCTTGCCTGCTGACTTTGGCTTTTATCCAATTAATTGTTTGTGCCATCAGCCCATGGGTTTCTTTAGTCTCTACAGCCTGAGCTAGGAGAGCCCAGCACTACTATAACAGGGCCTTTGGGATTTTTCCTGGCCCTCTTCACCAAGTCTCCACAAGCTTTTGACCTCTGAAGTCAGCTAAAAAGGTTTATTGTCATAGTGAAGTTATTTCTTGGACCAGATTAAAACAGCCCAATTCTGTCTGGAAAGAAGAGAATGCATTGCTGGTAGGGAAGAGTTTAAGGATCCAGTATATTGTGTGATGATCTAGAAAGTTCACAAAGCTAAGAAAAATCACAGTACTACTGGTTAGTAATAGTTATTATAATAAACATTCAATACAATTGAGGTCTTTTCTCAAACACTGTACATTAGATAGTTTGTGGGTGTGTGGTCAGACACTTAGTCATGTCCAATTCTTTGCACCCCCATGGACTGTAGCCTACCAGGCACCTCTGCCCATGGAATTTTCCAGGTAAGAACACTGGAGTGGGTTGCCATGCCCTCCTCCAGGGGATCTTCCCGACCCAGGGATCAAACCCATGTCTCTTTTATCTTCTGTACTGGCAGGTGGCTTCTTTATCACTAGCATCATTTTACTGATCATTTGATATAAATTGAATAGAGACTTTCATATTGACTTCTTCCAAAAGGGTGAGTGAGAGAGAGAACTCAGCTGATAGTCTCTGCCTTTGAGCCTTACTTACATTCAGGCAGGTTGGTGAATATTAAAATACTATGCAACATGAAATAGGAACTGTTTAAATCTAATGCTACTTCTCACTACAGTAAACACAAATTAAATTTGTTTTCAACCCAACAGAGTGTCTGGACTGGCCCCATAACTGTGTGTACTAGAAAGCAATGTTTGCAATACATCAAGAACACAATAAAAATGTCAATTTTTCCTATTTAAAGACATCTATAGAGAGTCAAGATGAAGAGCTAACAAAATGAGATGCTGTTAATTACATTTGTAGGTAATTTTAATCCAAAAGGGATCATTTTGCTTTTTCCAACTGAAAGTAAATCATTTATTATAGATGAAGCAGTGTAATTTTGGAGCTGGATGGAATTTAAGGTAACAATGCTAAATGGAAGCTATTATGCAGCTGTTCTGATCCATAGCAGCTCCTTTATCAGCTGGTGAAAATATGCCCATTTATCTGAGGGGGCTCCTTAATGAGGGAAAAACTGTTTTTTAATTATTTAGGTTTCACACTGTCAACTAGATTCCTTCTTTGCTTCAACACAGTAAGTCTAATAATTATTGTTGTGCCACAAAAGAAAGAGCTGTTAGGTAGTGAGTTCCCTGTCAGGAAGATAGCTAAACAGACCCAGGACCAACAATGGAAATACAGTGGGGGAAATTCTTCTTAATTAGTCTCTCAAATAAGGATTTCACTGGGACTATTTCAAGGGTGATTTATTTAATAAAGGGTTTGTCGGCCCCTTTAGCCATTCCCTTCTCCAGGGGATCTTCCCAACCCAGGGATTGAACCTGGGTCTCCTACATTGCAGGCAGATTCTTTAGCATCTGAGCCCCCAGGGAAACCTTCTCTTGGGTCAGGGGCTATGAAACAGAACTTTGGTTGTAGCCCCCTGTAGTCAAACAACATAAGTTCAGTATTTTTTTTAAGTCCAGTATTTTTAACTCTGAGGTTCTACAACTTCACCTTAATACATTTATATCAGATCTCTCTTTTCCTGTTAAATATTTTCTTTGTTTTCTTTTTTTTAAACAACACACATTTGATAACTTTTTTAAAAAATAAAAATGTGAAAGCATCCCACCTCTTTCTGGAATCAGTAAGCTGTAGCTGTATAACAAACCAATGGCTTTGATCAACTCTCATTCACTGTTGCAGTTCTCATGTCTGAGGATGGATTAAAGGTTAGGCAATCTAGGCTGGCCTTAACTGGGCAGTTCTGCTCCTTTAACATAGGCTCATGCGTCTGTAGAAGTGCTGGGGGTCTTGCTTGAGGCTGGGCTTGGGCCGGGTGGGGCAGCTACAGGTGGTGTGTGGGTAAGGCATGGAGGAAGTAATTGAAAGTCAGCCAAGATGTTCTCCTCTTCAAACCAGAAGAGAGCCACAGGACACACAGAGGTTCTGAAAGGGAAGATTTCACTTTTGGAGCTAAAGCTCATTGGACACCCCCCACCCCCCACCACAAGAGAGAATGAGACATTAATCAATAAAGACATGCCATGTCTCCCTGACCCCCAAAGACCTATGGAAGCATTGACATGGTCTTAAGGAAGGTCCTCTGTCTCTGAACAAAGAAAGCCCTGTTGTCATGAAAGGTGTGAACATCTGTTTCAGCTGTACCATCAGCCTGGCCAGGAGAGAGACCAGTGGCTCCACCATGGTCTCAGAAAATTCCATAGCAACTTGAACTCAGCCCCAAAGCAAATAGAGAAAAATGACAAGCCCAAAGGACCCAAGAGCCCCAGGAAACTGGGAACCTTAAGGAAGAAGATATATTCAGGGCATACCTCTCCAGAAATAGACAATTGCAGCATAAGCAGATAATAAGGTGACTTGGGTTCCATGAATAATGTGCATGTGTGCACACCTGCCCTACACACACACACACACACACACACACACACACACACACAAACCCCTTTCTGGAACTAAAAATATGATTTTGAAACTTTTACAATTCAGTAGATTAGCTGAAACGGAGTGGTCACTGGTGAGACCCAAGTGACCCAGAAGATCAAGTGAAAAAAAATCTCTGAAACAGCAGAGCAATAATTCAATGTGTTAGAAATCAAGAGCGGAAAAGAAGAGATTAGCTGCTAAATCCTGGAGACCTCACAGAAGAATAATCAATTTCACAAGTAGAAAAAGGCAGACAGAAGAGCAACAATAATTATACAAATCAAGGAAGAAAATATCCCAGGCAATAAGAAAGTTTCAAGTTGATTGGAAGCCTAGTTTCAAGTTGATTGGAAAGAAAAGGTTCAGACTTCTTATAAAACTCCAGAATAAAGTATTAAAAAATGAAATGAACGTCCTAAGTTCTCACCACCAGATAATACCTACTTACATTATTAAAAAAATAAAAATAACATGTAGAAGGTTAGAAAATTCAGTGGTTCATAAAACTATAAAACTAAGATATTTCCTTCATCCTCTGCATTTCCTTCCCCCAGACTTTCTCTAAAACAAACAAACAAACACTAGAGTTCCCTGTGATTTGGCACTGCCCCCTAAAGTTTTGGGGCATCCCAGGTGGTGCTAGTGGTAAAGAATCTGCCTGCCAGTGCAGGAGATGCAAGAGGCACAGGTTTGATTCCTGGAGCAGGAAGATCCCCTGGAGTAGGAAGTAGCAGCCCACCAACATATGTATCTATACAGATGCTTATTTTTTATTTGTGTATGTTAATAAGAATTCTGTAATTTGCCCAACTTTATCACTTTATGTATCTTCCATATCAGTATAGGCCTATTTCTTTTTAACAGCCACAACATACATTCTGTAATATGAATTTGAATACAACATGGTTTTCCCAACCAATGCCTTTGGAATGGACACTTTGATATTATTTGCATTTCTCTTACACACAATGCTACCACCAGCTGCCATCTCAAAAAAAATTTTTTTGTAGATCTTTTTTAAGTGTATCTATAAGAAAATTCCAATCAGTAAAAACTACCAGGTCAAAGGCATCTGCATTTTTATTGATTAAAGGCTTTGAAACAATCCTGGCACACAGTAGGTCCTCAAATATTTTTTAAAGTATAATAGTCATACTGTTCACCAGAAAGAGTGTATCAATTTATATACACTGTATTAAAGACTTTTAAAATTATTGTCTTTTGTAGAATGATAACCCTCAAAGACATTTGTCCATGTTCTAATTTTCAGAACCTTTGAAGATGACCTTATTTGAAAAAAGTCGTTCCAGATGTGAATAAGTTAAGGATCTAGAGACGAGGAGATCAGCCTGGATTATCTGGCCAGGCCCTATATCCAATAACAAATATGCTCAGAACAGTGAGTCTGGACAGAGTAGCACTAACATATGTTACTACCATGTATAAAATAGATAGCTAGTAGGAAGCTGCTGTATAGTAGTTCAGCTCGGTGCTCTGTGATGACTTAGAAGGGTTGGATGTGGGCGGTATGGGAGGGAGGCTCACAAGGGAGGGGATATATGTTATGAGTAGAGCTGGGTTCACATTGCTGTACAGCAGAAACAACACAACAGCGTAAAGCGATTATCCTCCAAATAAAAAAAAAAAAAGTGAGGCAGAAGGAAATTTGATAGATAACTAGAAGAGAAAGCAATATGAAGGCAGGCTCAGAGAGGAGAGAGCTGCAGCCACAAAGCCAGGAAGGCCAGGGCAGCCCTCAGAAGCTGGAAGAGGCAAGAAAATAATGTTCCTCTGGAGCCTCCAGAGGGAAGAGGGCACTGCCAGCACTTCAATTTTAAAATTGTAGCTTCCAGAACTGTGAGAGAATCAAGTTCTGTTGTTTTAAGCCACCGTTTATTGGCAATTTGCTGTGGCAGCCTTCAGCAAACTAATACAATCATTATTAAACCTCAGGAGAAAAGAACATCTTCAAGTTTGGAAGCAAGTTGATCTTGACCCAATAGAGAGATCAGGTTCCAGAGTCATTACCCCTGAAAGCAGCCGTCTTTGGCTTCCTCCCAAACAGCCCTCATCTTATGGTCACCAACTCGGACATTCTTTCTTGGCCATGTCTGAGCGGTAAACAGTTTGCCTACAGTGCAGGAGACCTGGGTTCGATCCCTGGGTCGGGAAGATCCCCAGGAGAAGGAAATGGCAACCCACTCCAGTATTCTTGCCTGGAGAATCCTATGGACAAAGGAGCCTGGCAGGCTACAGTCCATGGGGTTGTCGAAGAGTCAGACACAACTTAGTGACCAAACAACAGCTACCAGTCTGAAACTGAAACCCAAAACAGCTCAACAGAAGAAAGTAAAGACTCATCTTGCCATGTTCCAATATTTCTTGGTTTGGGCAGAGACAGCTTAAGTACTAATTGATCCATTCCAGACTTTGAAAAGGAAGTTTATAAATGCGTCTTCTTTTTCTCTTCAGAAATGCAGGTGATGGCAGATAGAGACTCACATATCTACTTCCATCTGAGCATAATTGATCCAGTGAGAGCCTTGCTGGAGAGGGGACGGCATTTTCCCAGGCAATCTTTGGTCTCTCCCCTGGTGAAGAATTATCATGCCATCTGGAACAAGGCAATATATTCCTTTCACAGAAGTTGTGGAGCTAATTATCAACCAATTCCAACATAGACTGGCTTAGAAACATGCAATGACCATCTCTGTATTCCAAGTCACTCCTCTCAGAGCAGCCAATTTTGACTTAATGAAATGACTGCTATTTTATACTTAAATAGTGCTTACAGTTCAAAAAGAGCTGCCAAATGTAGAATCTCAACTGTTTTATGTTGTTTCTCACAACAGAACTATGAGATTGAAATGGGCCAGGAATGACAGTTTACATTTTCTAAAAGAAGAAAAGCAAATTTATAAGAGGAGATGTGACTTGTCCAAGCTCCAGACTTCATATCCACTGGAGTCTTCCACACCAGCACCTCCTGAGGATCAACCCATTTGAGCTACGTAAGTAATTTATGAGCCTGTTTATCTTCAGGGACTCTCTCTTGTTGGGAAGTGAGGTATTTTTGTACTGAAAAGAAATCTTATGTGTGCACATGTGCAAAGGGGCATAAATACATATGAAGGCTGATATTTCTGATCATTCAAGCATCCATTATCCTCTGACTCAAATATGTATTAATTCTTTGCTCCTGGGGGCTTCCCTGGTGGCTCAGATGGTAAAGAATCCATCTACAATGCAGGAGATCCAGGTTTGATCCCTAGGTGAGGAACATCCCCAGAGAAGGGACTGGCTACCCAATCCAGTATTCTTGCCTGGAGAATTCCATGGACAGAGGAGCCTGGCAAGCTACAGTCCATGGGGTCTCAAGGAACTGGACATGACTGAGTGACTAACACTTTTTCTTTTGCTCTTGGTGTGCAGTAAGATTTGTTTTAAAACAGTTATCCCAACTTGAACTCTATTTTGGGTTAAGTGTGGATTTACCCTCTACTATCAACAATCTTTTCTTCTGTCACTGTGTCTTCTACAACTTTGGAGGATCATCAGAGAGTTCCTAGTATTTAAGAACTACCTGTCTAAGTGCATAGTTCTCAAATGCCTGGATGCCAACAGTTCTTTGGCAAGTTATTAATAAGTAAAGTTTTCAGATGGTCCTTCTCCAGAGTGCTATAAAAAGAAAATTAAAAGCAAGATCAATTGTGCTTTTTAAAAATGCTGAGAAAAATCCTGCATTTTTTATGACTTCAGAAACCAAGAAAGGATAATTCCCATTTCTTTTCCATAGTCATAGAAGAAACAAGTAATGTGAATTAAACACAAGAGATATGAACTTATATATTCAAATGTATCTATTCACCATGTATTTGTAGAGGCCCCACTGTGTGCCAAGCATATGCTGGAGCTAAGCAGTGAGCAAAACAAAGTCTCTAGTCATAACAAGTAAATCTTCCACTGGACAAAGTCAGACAATGAACATGTATCAGTTTAGTCTCTAATTTCAGCAAAACATACTCAGAGACTCAAGGTTGACACCACCCCACCTGCCCCCCGCTGCTGCCCTCAGTCAGCACTGAACTGGACGAGTACAGAGGGTTATAAACACATACACCAAAAAAGCAATCATTCAGAGACACAGGAGAATGCTGCCCTTGCATAGGAATATTTAAGAATGAAGACTCCTCAGAAGGATGGGCCTCTGGGAGGCAGTATGTGTTTCCCAGGGCCCCCTCCTGGTGCCTGGGGGTGCTTCTTCCACTTTCTAACACCTATTCTGCTGTTATTCTCATACACATTCCCAGAAACTGTGGGGAGAAGGACTGCAAACTGATAAAGTGAATGATAATGAATTTGCAAAGCATTTATTCATCCCACAAAGTCTACTGAGCTTTTGCTCTATAGCCAACCTAGTGATGAGTTGCTCATCTTCTCAAGTTTTGCTTTGCTACCAAAAGGAGAATTGGAAGGAAAACGTGAAGCAGCATGTGATTCCATATGCATTAAACATTGCCTCTTTTGTGCACGAGAGCACCTTATTGTGAAGGAACAATTCTTTATCTTGACTATGGTCATAGTTAGTTAAATCTATATCAGTGATTAAATGTCATAGAACTATACTCAGAGACATATAAAAAATAGCTAGTGTTTCATGAATTTCAGTTGGGAAAGATGAAAAAAAAAATCTGGATATGGACAGTGGTGCTGATTGCACAACAGTGTGAATGTACTTAATACCACAGAAATGTACACTTAAAATAGAAATTTTTATGTATATTTAACGGAATAAAAAATAGGTAGCTTAATAATTACCAAGTTCCTAAGAACTAGCCTGATACACTGAAAGTGCTAAAATAGGTGTTTGTTAAATAATATTAATACCATTGTAAAAAATTTTAGATGGAAAGAAGAAATGGCATATAGTAATTTTTTATTATTTTTAGTGATAATAATAAAGAACAGAAGAAGAGCCCAGAGGTCTGCTGCAGACCACTCCACCATTCTTGCACCTAGAGGTCTGGTACACAACCCTCCACCCACTGTGGGCACGTGACAGTCTTTCCACGGTTCTTGTAGCCAAGTACTCACCTGTCTCCATCCATCTGCCTCTGTTTTACCACAGTTAAGATTCAGTCTCTGTTCCAAAAGCTCCACCAACTTTTCTCCTTCCTTTCTCCGAAAGAAAGAAAGCTTTGTGAACCTTAACATATTCCCTAACCTCTCTGAGCCTCTGTTTCAATGTGCATAAAATAGATACACTACTTTGATGGAGTCAAGTAATAACCATGTCCCCCAAGTATCAGTTGCTATTGATGATTGAACGTACTGTCTTAGGAGGCCCCTTTAAGTCGTTTATTTTACCTGCCTGGCCCTTGAATGATTTGCTTTAGGACAGAGTCCCATTATGCAAAGCCTAATGAATAACTAATCTGTTCACACAGTTTTGCATCCAAATAGACAAAATGAGCTACACTCAAAAGATAACTCAAGCACCATACCTGGATCAACAGCTTCTCCATCAAATACAGTCTCATACACAATCGTTTGCTTTTAAAAAGCACAAAAGGTTAGCAATAAAGTCAACTTGATGAAATTAGTTTTGACATATATTGAGAACTTCGAGCAGATGATTAAATTACCTCATCTCTCTAGCATATAGAAGGCTAGCAGCCTAGGATGCCCAAACTCCTTGCTCTTCTTCTCTTCTCCCAGCCCCAAATCCCACTCAGTCTGCCCACCACACTCTCCCTGAACTCAGGTCTTTGTATTGATGTGAAGTCTCTTACTTGGATAGGAGGTGTTATGAGCCAAATTGGATTCTCCTGAATTTCACGTGTTCAAGCCCTAACCCCCAGGACATCAGAATGTGGAGGCAGGACCTTAAAGAGGTGATTAAAGAAAAATGAGATGACATGGATGAAGCTTAATCCAATATGATTGGTGTTATAAGAACAGGAGATTAGGACACAGACAACACAGATGAGGAAGAATAAAATGAGGACACAGGAAGAAAACACCATCTGCAAGCCAAGGAGAGACACCTTAAAAGATGCTAAACCTGCCAACACCTTCATCTTGGACCTCTAACCTCCAGAACTGAGAGAAGATAAATGTCCGCTGTGGAAGCCCCCCGGTGTGTGATACTTTATCATGGCAGCCTGAGTGAACTCATACAGGCGATCAGCTATCGATTTCCCCATCTGCTAAGGAATGCCAGAGCTGAAGAACATACACAGCTCTATGACATAAATAGCCTATTTTTCAAATCTAGATCTTATTTTTAAGAAATGGTGGATAAGGCTGGATTTCCATTTGTCTAGCGTTGTTTTTGCTGAATACACATAAAATGTGTATAGCAAATTTTGACCAAAGCCAAATTCTAAGACTGGATCTGAAATTCCAGGTTTTTAATATGCAGAGATCCAGCAGAAGCAGATGAATTGAAAGGATTGTATCTCATTTCTATAATGCCTGAGTAGATTGACCATATGTTAATATGGAAGAACTTTCCATGGAGCCATGATTACAGAAACAATGTAGTGCTCTTTCTTCTTCTAGGCAGGGATCACAAAAATGTACTTACTGTTAACACTTCTAGTTTTTTATTTCTGTTTCCAGTAACAACCATTTCCTTTTGATTTCTGTCTCCTATTCAAAAAGTAAATAAATAAAGGGCAGTTATCAGACAAATGGCTTTTTTTAGAATCACACAATTCAAAATAATCTTGTGACAACTAGCAAGCCGGATCTTACCTGCCATATGCTTTATTTCTCTGTAGAAAAAGAAAATTTGACAAAACATCAGCTTCATTATGCTAATATGTGGCAAAAAAAAAACAATTTCAACTTTGCGCAGCACATGACTATTATCCAGTCTTCTCCCACTCCCATTTTTTTTTAAATGCTCTATGGGGAATAATAAACGGATCTCATTAACCATCTCTACCCTTGATACACACTCTGAATCATAAATTGTCTCTACTTATCTAATAAAAATTCATATCCAACTCTATTTTTGAAGCCATGGCATTCTGCACCCTGAAGAACTATTTTCAGATGATGATGAAAGCAGCTGCATTTGTTATCCATTTCTTTGGCCTCTCTTCCCAGCTTCACATAGATTCAAAACAAGTATAGAGAGGGTACCTGGCTTTATCACCTGCCTCTGGGCTAGTTCCCAGTGGTTGTCAACCACTGCCCATGTATCAGCATAATCTGGGGAGTCGTTGGGTTCGTCTGCTCACAATTCATTTGTTTAAAATCTATTCTCATGGGAAATCTATTTCAGATGCTCTGAGATAGAACCCAAGACTATATTGTTGGCACTTTTTACAGAAAGCTCTCCAGCTGTTTCTGAGTATAGGTTTGAGCAATAGTGAAAGGGACCATCGAGTTTTGTACCCCAAATACTTCCTCTGTGTCCTTCAAAATTGGCAAAATTAGGCAGAAGCTTTTAGAGTAAGATTGCCAAACCCCAGATGATTCAACTCTCAACCACAGAAGCTTGGAAAGAAAAATCATCTACATGGGTTTTGTCATAGAGACTTCCTTGCCCATTTTCTGACTGCATCATGTAGCCTTTCCATACCTCCAAAGCAGGAAACATATCCAGGAAACTAAGCCAGCAAAGAAAATAGCCATCAGACTGAAGACGAAAGGAATGTACCAGTCACTGGATTTGTATGTGTTGATAGCTGTGTACACAATGGTCAGACCTTTTCTTTGTTGGGAAAAATTATTTCAGAGAAAATGGAGCATTAGTCTCAGTTTTTAGAGAGCATCTGTTTACACATAATAGCATCAGTATAGAGTGATGGTCCTACAGACAGTAGGGTATTGACTCAGACACAAGGAATTTTTAAATACCTCAGGCAATAGTATGAAAGACACATGCCTGGAGATAGCACCAATTTAAGCATCTAAAGACTTGGACTCAATGCAACGACTACTCTGCAAACTTGAATAAAACCATCCCTCCTCTTTGACCTGAGTTCTCTCATCCGTAAAGTCAAGGAGTTGAACTAAATGACACCTGAGGTTCTTTACGCCTCTGTTACCCTCTGGATGCAGAATAAACCCTTTTGTGCAGCGTGAGAGAACATGTTTTCTTGAAAATCAAATATCCTGGTGGAAAGATTTATCATCCATGTTGTTTTTAAAAATGCCTCTATTTCAAAGGCTTAGAAGACAGTAAAATATACTAACCATAAAGTCTTCTGCACAGACAGTATCCTTGGCTGACTGAGAAATCATTCCGGAGTTCTGCAGAGGCTTTATGTATCTATTTTTTGAAACAACAAGCTACTGAAGGGTCTGCTCAACTTCATGGGGTTAGATTGAAGATTAGATGAAACAAAGAATATAAGCCCTGGAGCACAGTGCCAGGCACAGGATTGGTGCCCTTTACTGTAAAAGACATGGCCTAGAGAATAATGTTTGAAAGTGCCCAGTTGGAGAGGTGTTTAACTGAGAGAATTCATCGACAAGTGGTCTTTCTGGTGGGCAGGACTCTCGGCTCATTTAGATGCCATCCGTTGCATGCTTATGCTTCCCCAGTAATGAAACAAATTCTCTGTCCCCTACACAGTGGATTCTCAGAGACGCATGTTCTAAAACGTGCCTAGTGGCTGGACGGGGTGGTGCCCCAGTGAAAAGGCCTGAGGATGGAGGCACTGCCTGAGTAGCCTTTTAGATGAAAGCTGAATTTGCACTAGGACATTTCCCACACACAGAGCCAAATTAAATTCCATAACTCCTTACTTCAGAGCTGGTGGTTGGAGGAGGTGGCATATTGGCCCTTGTCACATAAATATCTATAATAGCGGTGCCTGTCTTGGGCTTTGCTGTTATTTCAGGTTGTCATCAATTATGTACACTACAAGATGGTACTGCCCCTGCAGTTTAGCTCCAGATTCAAAGTGAAAAGGATTCTTCACTGTTAATTTCAGAGTATTTGAACCTCGAGTTGGGTCAAATCCAAAATGATTGTTCACATTTCCTTTAAAAGGGAGAAATTGAAAATTAGAAGGATTTTAAGGTACATTGAAAGGTTTTCTCAGGCTACCTTACACAGCTTTTTAAACACGGTAAATATGCTATTACCACTACTAAGTCGCTTCAGTCGTGTCTGACTCTGTGCGACCCCATAGACGGCAGCACACCAGGCTCCCCCGTCCCTGGGATTCTCCAGGCAAGAACACTGGAGTGGGTTGCCATTTCCTTCTCCAACGCGTGAAAGTGAAAAGTGAAAGTGAAGTTGCTCAGTCATGTCCAACTCTTCGCGACCCCATGGACTGCAGCCTACCAGGCTCCTCCGTCCAAGGGATTTTCCAGGCAAGAGTACTGGAGTGGGTTGCCATTGCCTTCTCCGATGGTAAATATAAGTAAATATAATTAAATTATTTTCTGATTCCTTATACATATATAAGGGTTACAGTAAAATGAAAATCAAGTAAGCAGGAAATTCAGTTGGCTGGAAAAAAATTTGTTCTAAAGGTTAATTAAGATCCTGAGTGTGATCCCCATTTGTGGTCAGCAAGCTTCACACTATTATCAAATTATTCTGCCTAAATGTGTTCCCTTCCTTCAACTCCTACTCAGAGGATTTTATTCCCACTTTCAGGGTAGTATGGATCAATATCAAATAGGCCAGTCAGACCACAAATATCTATTGAGTGCCTGCTAAATTTTAAGTCAGGTTTCAGTGGTCCTGGAGACCCTGTTGTTAAGAAGATGCACACTAGCAAGAGGAGCAACACTGAACCAGCCTGTACAGTTATTTGGGAACATGAACCCATGTCCATGGGCCCCATTCTTTCAGTTGCGTGACAGCAGGTCTGACGTCTGTACTCTAAGTACTTCTTCTTATTCCCTCTCATGATACCCAGGAGTTTTCCGTAATAAAATGTGCCATGCTTTATAGTTCTATAACTGTTGATGTTACTACTAGTTTAATGAACCATGAATTCCATGAATACAAGGTCCACATCTGTCTTGTACAATACTGTGTACCCTCCTCCTGGCACATATTTGATCTTCAATAAATTTCTTCCATAAGTCCCAAGACATGACTTAAGTTGACATGAATCTGTGAAAATCCAATAATAATGCAGGAGAAAACATCTATCCTGGTGGAACTGTATTACCGTCACGTGGGAAATGGCTGCTATTTCCAGCCAGTACCATGAACAGTAGACCTAGTTACTTGTAACTTCATTTTGGTGATCCAAAGTCCCTTCATTATCAAGTATCATTGAAGTCATAGATTGTTCCACCATAGGAGGGATTAGATAGCACATATGGAAGTGAAAAAGATTCCTTGAGGACACCTAGCAGCATAGATAGGAAATAGTTTAATCTTTGTAAACATAGTTACTTCTAAGATTATGTTATTTATGTCAAAGAGGTTTTATCAATTCAACACATGCTCACGATCAAAACAAAGAATAAAGTGATTCACCAGAAACCATCTCAAAGCGCATTTCAAAATCCTGTGAATCTCTGTCATGACAGTTTAGTTGGAAACCGTTGACATTTGTCCCAGCAACAACATTGTCAAAAATGACTGCCTGGTATACAGAAGGTGTCCAGACAGGAGCTTCATCATTCCTGTCTAAGATGTCAACCACGACCTGTCAGCAATGAGGGAGGAAGAAGCATCACATCCACGTCATGTGACTATTTATACACAGAATCAGTAAGAAGCATCTGGCTAGAGACAGATCATTTAGAATTATTAAATAAAGAGTCTAGGATTTGGAATTTGAGGAAATGTTCCTGCAGATGTGGGTTCTGGCTGCCAATCAACTAGTCAGTCACCTTATTATTCCTGGGTCAACTGTGACATTCAGTGTGGCCATTAGGGAGGGTTTTGGGCTTGTTGGAAGAACCAGTGGAAAGCTCATGAGTTACATAAATGGTAAGAAAAGGAAAGCTGGAGAATGATGCCTCTAAAAATTGTAATCCCTTGAATCTTTTAACTGAAGTCTCCTAATGGCAAACATAGCCTAAAAGAAGGAAAAGCTTCCTCCTTCTCAAATTAGGGGCCTCCTCTGCACCATTCTCTCAGGCACAATTTATTTTTTAGTAACAATATGATTACTTCAAAATATGCTCTGACCTTAATTAGGGGCCGTTGTCAACCTTTTTCTTAATTAAAATACCATGAACTGGGAAACTGTGATTTACATGGGAAAAGATCAAAATATCAAGGATTTTAAAATGTCAGTGATCAAATGCCAGTCTGCCTAGAAAGGTTATCTGCCCACCTCTTAGATGAGTAATAACTTTCTCAGCAACATTCACAGAAGATTCTCTAGGGTGCTCCTATTTGCAAGCACTACCTTTTAAAATGTTTTATGAAATGTTTTAACAACACAGCTAAATTCCTGGGGAACAATTCATTTTTAATGCTACTTCTATAGGTTGAATAAAGCTGTGTGTTCTATTTAATATGATTTTAGGAAGATTGCTGTGTTATAATGCAAACAGCACAGAACTTGGAATAGAACTCTTTATAAAAACCTTGGGCCTTCCAGTTGGCATATCTTTTGTTTGATACAATGGAGTGAATGTCATTTTGCTCATCTGCAAAAGGGAGAGCTCCATTCCTCCACATCTAGGATTGTTGGAAGGATAAATTCATCCATTCATTGGATATTTATTTAACACTATGTGCTAAGCACTGGTCTAAACACAGAAAATACAAAGGTAAATCAAAGTCCCTCTCTATCACAATCGATATTCTAAGTTCAGTTCAGTTAAGTCACTCAGCCATGTCCGACTCTTTGTAACCCCATGAATCGCAGCACGCCAGGCCTCCCTGTCCATCACCAACTCCCGGAGTTCACTCAGACTCACGTCCATTGAGTCAGTGATGCCATCCAGCCATCTCATCCTCTGTTGTCCCCTTCTCCTCCTGCCCCCAATCCCTCCCAGCATCAGAGTCTTTTCCAATGAGTCAACTCTTTGCATGAGGTGGCCAAAGTACTGGAGTTTCAGCTTCAGCATCATTCCTTCCAAAGAACACCCAACGCTGATCTCCTTTAGAATGGACTGGTTGGATCTCCTTGCAGTGCAAGGGATTCTCAAGAGTCTTCTCCAACACCACAGTTCAAAAGCATCAATTCTTCGGTGCTCAGCCTTCTTCACAGTCCAACTCTCACATCCATACATGACCATAGGAAAAACCATAGCCTTGACTAGATGGACCTTTGTTGGCAAAGTAATGTCTCTGCTTTTGAATATGCTATCTAGGTTAGATATAACTTTCCTTTCAAGGAGTAAGCGTCTTTTAATTTCATGGCTGCAATCACCATCTGCAGTGATTTTGGAGCCCCGAAAAATAAAGTCTGACACTGTTTCCACTGTTTCCCCATCTATTTCCCATGAAGTGATGGGACTGGATGCCATGATCTTCATTTTCTGAATGTTGAGCTTGAAGCCAACTTTTTCACTCTCCTCTTTCACTTTCATCAAGAGGCTTTTAGTTCCTCTTCACTTTCTGCCATAAGGATGGTGTCATCTGCATATCTGAGGTGATTGATATTTCTCCCGGCAATCTTGATTCCAGTTTGTGTTTCTTCCAGTCCAGCGTTTCTCATGATGTACTCTGCATAGAAGTTAAATAAGCAGGGTGACAGTATACAGCCTTGACATACTCCTTTTCCTCTTTGGAACCAGTCTGTTGTTCCATGTCCAGTTCTAACTGTTCCTTCCTGACCTGCATATAGGTTTCTCAAGAGGCAGGTCAGGTGTTCTGGTATTCCCATCTCTTTCAGAATTTCCCACAGTTTATTGTGATCCACACAGTCAAAGGCTTTGGCATAGTCAATAAAGCAGAAGTAGATGTTTTTCTGGAACTCTCTTGCTTTTTCCATGATCCAGCAGATGTTGGCAATTTGATCTCTGGTTCCTCTGCCTTTTCTAAAACCAGCTTGAACATCAGGAAGTTCACAGTTCACGTATTGCTGAAGCCTGGCTTGGAGAATTTTGAGCATGACTTTACTAGCGTGTGAGATGAGTGCAATTGTGCGGTAGTTTGAGCATTCTTTGGCATTGCCTTTCTTTGGGATTGGAATGAAAACTGACTTTTTCCAGTCCTGTGGCCACTGCTGAGTTTTCCAAATGTGCGGGCATATTGAGTGCAGCACTTTCACAGCATCATCTTTCAGGATATTCTAAAGGAGGAGGTAAAACAATAAATAAGTAAACAAAACTGTATAGTAGGCACTGTCATATGGAAATTGGTGCTCTGCAGTTAAGGAGATAAGGAATAAGCCCAGTCCACTGCTTTATTACCACATTCTCATTAATGTCCTATTTATTTGAGATTTTTCAAAGAAATTCCTTTCAACACCCATCATGATAGTTTTATTTATACTCTTTATATCCTTTCAAAATGTTTCAAAATTGTCTTACATGCATTGATGTACATAATTCCCTAAGACAACAGACTACCAACCCAGATTATATCACTGCAAATGAAAATGGTGTTGATTTTACATCTATAACAATTTCCTTCACTTGTTTATGTCTATTCAGTGATTATAGCATCTGCGGGGAAAAAAAAAATGTTTTCAGTTCTAGAGAAAAGTATACTCCTAAGCATGAAATTGATTTATTTAATTGACTTCTTAAAAAAAGAAGATAGTGAATAGTTGATGTAACTATTTTAATAGAAGAAAGTCATGAAAGAAAGGCTTTCTTTGAACCCTCTATTTTCTTCCTTCTGCCCTATAGTGGATACATGTCCTTAAGCAAGAATGTATCCTTGCAGCATGTTAGTGTTTGGTTACATGAGTTTGATTTGCACAAATGATATTGTGCTAAAGATCTTTCCTGTTTCCTACTTTTCTCATTCAGTGCCATATTTTCTTGCTTTCTCTGTGTTGCTGCTTGTAGAATTAATTTACTGTTTCTTTTTTTTAGGGGGAAGGAGATCTGGTCTTTTTTTTTTTTTTTTTTTTTTTTTTATTTACTTATTTACTTGTTTTCAGTTGTACCAGGTCTTTGTTGCTGCATACCAACTTTTCTCTAGTTGTGGCGAGCAGGGGCTACTCTTCATTGCAGTGCATGGGCTTCTCACTGAGGTGGCTTCTCTTGTGGCAGAGCACAGGCTCTAGGCACCAGGGCTTCAGTACTTGCAGCTAGAGGGCTTGGCTACTCTAAAGCATGTGGTCCAGAGATTGAACCCATGAGCCCTGCATTGTGAGCAAGCTACTTTGGAGCAAAAATAGGATTAAGGTGAGAATGTGAGTCATGTGGTTGGAAGACAAGCATTCCAGCCTGAGGCAAAGTCTGTGAGGTATAAACATTTCGGGTGTGTTGAAGACTCTGCAAGAAATTCACATGAGTGGATTGAAGTAAGACGGAAAGAGCTAGAGGAGCTGAACACAAAGATCTGGGGTCCAGATCACAAAGGGCACAGCAGACTTTGGAAGCAATCTTGGAGCTTTTGCCAAGTGTGATGGGAAGCCATTGGAGAGCTTTGAGGAAGAGGGTAAATTACCTTTTGAAAGAATCATTCTGGCTGCTTTGTGAAGAGTAGATTGTAGAGCACTGGAAGTAGAGATTCCGGTTATGAGGCTACGGCCCTAGACCAGGACAGGGACAATAGTGGCTCAACCAGACGGCATTCAGGATATGTTTTGAAAGCAGAGACAGCAGGATTTGCTGATGGATCAGAGAGATAATTCAGGGTGCACAATAGTGATTAGGTGCCCAGAATTAATCCTTCTCCCTCTTTCTAGCTGAATAAATTTGGATAAGTTACTTAACCTCTAAACCTTAGAAATAAAATTCTTCTGCCTATAAAGAGTAGTATCAGTAGCTACCTCATGCTTGGGATTGAGGCTAAACAAGATCTCACAGTCTTGCCTTTTATTGTGCACGCATGTTCAGTTGTGTCTCACTCTTTGTGACCCCGTGGACTGTAGCCTGCCCGGCTCCTCTGCCTTTGGAATTTTCCAGGCCAGTATATTGGAGCAGATTGCCATTTCCTCCTCCAAGGGATCTTCCTGACCCAGGTATCTAACCCATGACTTTTGTATCTTCTGCAATGGCAAGCAGATTCTTTACCACTGTACCTCCTGGGTAGGTTCTCAGTAAATGGTGGGTGATGATGATGGTGATGACAACGATGATGACAGATTCCTGTAATTTGGGGTCTAAAGAACCATCTTCCTTTTCTGAACTCAAAAGTCACATTTATGTATATCATCAATATACCAGTTCAGTTCAGTTGCTGAGTCGTGTCCGACTCTTTGCGATCCCATGAACTGCAGCATGCCAGGCCTCCCTGTCCATCACCAACTCCCAGAGTTCACCCAAACTCATGTCCATTGAGTCAGTGATGCCATCCAACCATCTCATCCTCTGTCATCCCCTTCTTCTCCTACCCTCAATCTTTCCCAGCATCTGGGTCTTTTTCAATGAGTCAGCTCTTTGCGTCAGGTGGCCAAAGTATTGGAGTTTCAGCTTTAGCATCAGTCCTTCCAATGAACACCCAGGACTGATCTCCTTTAGGATGGACTGGTTGTATCTCCTTGCAGTCCATGGGACTCTCAAGAGTCTTCTCCAACACCACAGTTCAAAAGCATCAATTCTTCTGTGCTCAGCTTTCTGCGCTCAACTCTCACATCCATACATGACTACTGCAAAAACCATAGCTCTGACTAGACAGACCTTTGTTGACAAAGTAATGTCTCTGCTTTTTAATATGCTGTCTAGGTTGGTCAATCTACCTCAATATACATCAATCTCAATCTACATCAATATTCCTGCTATATATAATTTAACTTTACCTGTGTTAAAAATTTAAGCTACCCGAAGCCATATGTTGTCTCACATGTCTTTGTAACCCAGTAAATTGTGCACAGAGAAAACATTCAATAGATATTAGTTAAAAGAGGAAATGAAGAAGTTCCTGCTTTACCTTTAGTTAAATTAGAAACCGTGTTTGTAAGATCAGAGTCACTTGAAGTTGTTTTTTAATTATGTGCTTTCCCCTCTTATCATTTGTAATAAGTGGATGATAATTGCAAGTGAATGGCATCCTATATGATTTGAGGAGCTCATAAATTTCTACAGGAAAAACTACCACAGGTACCTAGGTCTAAAGATCATTCTCATAGGTACCTACCTGAGACAATCAAACCACTAAATCCTGTCCACATGACTGGAATTCAGTCCCTGTGAAAGTCGTTCTGACTGTTGATGTCCGTAGACCTGGTGTTTTCCTCACAGTGACACACTCAGGAATCCTAATCACTACCTGAGCAGCAAGCCAGGGGGCTCTGTACAAAGAGGAAATAGACACTGAATCATTAGGCCAAATGAGGACCTAAAAATTCTTCAGTCCTACCTCTGTCTCTTCTCTGATGATAAAACTTCAGTCATTAAAAACACATTCCACATCATCAATACAGCACTATTCACTCTGAAGGTCTTTCAAGAGTCCTTTGATGTTGTGACAATAATTTAGAGCTTCCTCCTACACTTCCTCCTGTTGTGATGTCAAAAAAACACATTGTGGTTAATTACCTAGGTTGTCAACATCACCTCTTAATGAGAGGCAGGCTGAGTGTAAGTCCAGTTCTACAAGCCCTGTGTCATTTTACATAAGTTTCCCAAACTTTGTGCCCAAGTTTCCTCATCTATAGAGTAGAAATGATGGTAGTATTGTCTACTTGGAGGACTAAAGGTGAATATTAACTACATCAAGATATGAAATTACCTACAACAGGATCTGGCACAAGTGTTAGAGACATTCTGGCTATTATTATAATTCTTTAATCTCATGAGAATTATTGTTATTATTTGACAATTTCAATTGTAATAATTAAAAGCTAACACATCATCTATATTATATCAAAACATGGGACTTTCTAGAGACTGCCCTGGTGCTCCAGTGGCTAAGATTCTTTACTTCCACTGCAGGGGCCCAAATTTGATTCCCGGTCAGGGAACTAAGATATCACATGCCTTGCATATGGCACAGCCAAAAATAAATTTTTTTAACTGTTAAAAAAAAAAGAAAAGAGAAAAACCTGGGACTTTCTACTTACCAGGGCGATTGCTGTACAAGGATGAAATTTGTCACAGTCCACACCTTCCACAGTGAAGTATCAGTGAGGTTATCTTGCTTCACAGTCTTGTAGCCTGGCTGTGTGGTGAGTTCAGTCATTCCAGAGAGTGTGTAAATCCAGAATCTTTGTATAACCTGGATGTCAGCACTGCTTATCTTGTACGTCACACAGTTTGGTGGGTGGTCTTCCTCAATGGCAGTCACTCTTACAACTTTGTAGAAAGCTGCCAATAATATTTATATTAAGATTCATTTTTGTCATACAGCTGCACCATTTTAAAAAGCTTAATGTGTCTTTGTCTACCAGATAGTATCATAGGTTTCTCAAAGGGTCCACCTGAATCTTTTTGGACAATGCAATGTGTTTGAAAAACAGAACTCTACATGTCAGAAAGTGGATTTATAGATGGTCCACTTAAGCCATATGGCATGAGTGAGTTAACAATAACTTTATAAAGATAATAGCTTGAAACATTGTGTGTTTATTTTCTAACAGGCATTATGCTAAGATTAGCATCAGATAATGGTTCCCAGTACAGACTCTGAAACCAGACTGCCTAGGTTCTGAATCTCAGCTCTGACTCTCACCAGCTATAACTCATTAGAAATTAGAAAGTTATAGAACCTCTCTGGGCCTCACAATCTTTATCTGCAAACTAGCAATAATAATAATAATAGTATCTACCACATGGAATTATTGTGAGGATTAAATAAGTTAAAATACATAAGACACATAGAACTGAGCCTGATATATAGTAAATATTATATATTTAAGTAAATATGTATATATTCTTATATATACATAAGAATTAGGTATTATTTATACACATTATCTCATTACATCTCAACAGCCTTATGATGTATGTACTATCACTGTCCAAACGTTACAGATAAGGAAACCACAGCCCAGCGGTACTCACTTGCCCAAGGTCACAGAGCTACTAAAGATAGAATCAGGATTCAAATCTGTACTTGCCAAATCTACACATTTTAAAAATTACTTGTTATAAGTCCAGTGTGTAGTTTTCCCAAATAGTCTTTTAGAAGAAACATGGGTGTGATAGATGGATTGCATTAATATGTTCAAATTCTTTACCATTCTCAAGTTCATGCTCTTCTACTGTATAACCTTATAGTGCCCCCCACCCCCTCCACGCGGCTTGTTTTGGCTGATGGAACAGAAACAAACTAGCCACCAGCAAGTTTGAAAACCACTTGTGTACCCAGGCTTGCCTTACTCCTGCATCTCTTCTTCTGCCCTGAAAAGTGCTCAGATTAGCCTGTTCCAGGAGAGAGGAGCTGGATCATCCAGTCACTCCTACTGAACCAAGGTAGATCAGCAAAAAGCCAACAAATTCCCACAATATTAAGCAAGCTCAGCCACAACCACAGGGACAGCCCAGCCAATTCTCAGACTCGTGGGCTACACAAATGTTCAGCTCAGTTCAGTCACTCAGTCCTGTCTGACTCTTTGCGACCCCATAGACTGCAGCATGCCAGGCCTCCTTCCCATCACCAACTCCCAGAGTTTACTCAAACTCATGTCCTTTGAGTAGGTGATGCCATCCAACCATCTCATCCTCTGTCGTCCCCTTCTCCTCCCTCCTTCAATCCTTCCCAGCATCAGGGTCTTTTCAAATGAGTCAGCTCTTCACATGAGGTGGCCAAAGAATTGAAGTTTCAGCTTTAGCATCAGCTCTTCCAATGAATATTCAGGATTGATCTCCTTTAAGATGGACTAGTTGGATCTCCTTGCAGTCCAAAGGACTCTCAAGAGTCTTCTCCAGCACGACAGTTCAAAAGCATCAATTCTTTGGCTCTCAGCTTTCTTTATAGTCCAACTCTCACATCCATACATGACCATTGGAAAAACCATGGCCTTGACTAGATGGACCTTTATTTGTTGGCAAAGTAATGTCTCTGCTTTTTAATATGCTGTCTAGGTTGGTCATAACTTTTCTTCCAAGGAGTCAGAGAAGCCCCAGCAGGACGGTAGGCACTGGAGCAGCAGCTGTGCAGCACTGGAGAAGATGTGAGGAGATACACCACATCCAAGGGCAAAGGAGAAGCCCCAGCAAGACAGTAGAAGGGGCGAATTCACATTTAGAATTAAACCCCATTCCCATCAGAGACACTCAGAGGGCTCAAACAAACCTTGTGCACCAGGACCCAGAGACCCCACAGAGACTGAGCCAGAACTGTGTTTGAGCATCTCCTGTGGAAGTGTGGGTTGGCTCTGGGTGCAGCAGTCTTGATTATGGCATAAGCCCTCTTGGAGGAGGTCACCATTAACCCCACCATAGAGCTGCCAGAACTTACACAGGACTGGGAAGTAGACTCTTGAAGGGCACAGAGAGAACCTTGTGTGTACCAGGGCCCAGGAGAAAGGAGCAGTGACCCCACAAGAGACTGACCCAGACTTGGCCGGGAATGTCCAGGAGTCTCCAGCGGAGGCGTGGGTCAGTGGTGGCCTGCTGCAGGGTTGGGGGCACTGAGTATAGAGGTGCATGCATGGGAGCTTTTGAGGGAGTTACCATTATCTTCATTACCTCCACCATAGTTTGGCCCCAGGTAAATAGCTGGGAGGGAACACAGCTCCACCCATCAACAGATAATTGGATTAAAGATTTACTGAGCATGGCCCCACCCATCAGAACAAGACCCAGTTTCCTCCTCAGGCAGTCTCTCCCATCAGGAAGCTTCCATAAGCCTCTTATCCTTCTCCATCACAGGGTAGACAGACTGAAAACCACAATCACAGAAAATAAATGTTTACTGTTGCTTTATTCTCCTTTTCTGTAGTTTTCATTATTCGGCACACTTTTAGCAATAGATAACTGATACAATGAGGTCTCCCCTGGTGGCTCAGTGGTAAAGAATCCCCCATAGTGCTGGACATATGGGTTTGATACCTGGTCTGGATGGTCTCCTGGTGGAGAAAATGGCAACCCACTCCAGTATTCTGGTCTGGAGAATCCCATGGACAAAGGAGCTTGAAGCGGTACAGTCCATGGGGTTGCAAAGGAGTCAGATACAATGACTAGGCTAGCCACACAATGACTGGGCTTAACAACATATATTATCTAGGACATTTGGGTTGCTGATAACCAAGAATGAAAATTAGGATGAAGAAATCATTTCATGTGCTGGGTCCCCACCCCCTTCAACCTCAGGGGTTCTTTCTCTGTTTGCAACTTTGTTTACCAAGATTCATCAGTCTCTGAAAATGTGTCATTAAGCAGGCAATGAACATGACTCAGAATACCAAGAACAGAGAAAACACATTTGTGAAAAGGGACTTAATACTTCATTACGACAAGTCCAGGATATAACAAGTCCAACCCACTGTTTGTGTGAAAGCATCACTGTTAGAGAAGGGTGTTGTAACTGATACAGGAGCATGTAAAATAGGTTACAGATGACCTTGCCATCTCCAGCCTACATTGCCGGGCAAAGAGGGTGCCATTTTCACATTTAACACCTGGCAAAGTATAATGGGAAGCTTATTTGTCTATAGGTGAAAAATTAACCTTTCAGTAAAACTAAAAGCTATCTTGAGCATCTTTAGTGAAGTTTAAAATAGAGAAATTATGAAACTGTAACTGTGCCAAACTTCCTCGTCAAAAAACTACTACAAATCAAACATGTTTCTCTTCATGACTTGCAACCCATAGTGATTTAATTTTCATGTGTTTTCTCCTCAGTCATTTCTGATAGTTTTGATAAAGGATTTTTTTTTTTTTTGCCTATGCCTCCCTCTCTTCAGAATCTTTCTGTCGATGAGAGTTTCAGGTATTCGTTACATATCAGAATTTTTTTTTTTTACTTTAAAGATGATAGACTCTCATAATTTTTTTAAGCTGGAAAAAAAATGTAGTTCTCAAGGCACACTCAAATCCTCTGTACTAATCAACACAGCATGAAAAAAGACCTCCACAGTAATAGATTTTTGATATCCTCAAGGTCTAAAGGCTTAATGTTTGATATTCTGAGATGAGTTGATTTTCAGAGTAGTATTAATTTTCCAATTTCCTCCTCTAAAGCAAATTGCCACTGAGTTCTGAAGATTTTGTCTCCTGTAATGGGTATCACCGCAAAACACTAACTCTCTCCTAATTTTATTTACCGTGGTAGGGAAGATCAAGGGACAATTTTAAAAAGCAAAGAAAAGGTTCTAGCACACTGTAGGCACTCAGTGAATTTTAATGGTTGTTTTTATTATTATTGGCAATGCTGTCATGGCTACTGTTAAGTATGTATCATGTAGTTTACATACCTACAATGATCAGTTTATCATCATCTCTACTCCATGATGTAATTACTACAATCTCCATTCTACCAATGAGAACTCAAAAACACTTGAAAGTTATGGGAGTAGCCTGAGGCTTTTGAACTGTGGTGTTGGAGAAGACTCTTGAGAGTCCCTTGGACTGCAAGGAGATCCAACCAGTCCATTCTGGAGGAGATCAGCCCTGGGTGTTCTTTGGAAGGGATGACGCTAAAGCTGAGATTCGAGTACTTTGGCCACCTCATGCAAAGAGTTGACTCATTGGAAAAGACTGATGCTGGGAGGGATTGGGGGCAGGAGGAGAAAGGGACGACAGAGGATGAGATGGCTGGATGGCATCACCGACTCGATGGACGTGAGTTTGAGTGAACTCCGGGAGTTGGTGATGGACAGGGAGGCCTGGCGTGCTGCAATTCATGGGGTTGCAAAGAGTCGGACACAACTGAGCGACTGAACTGAGCTGAACTGAAAGTCATTTAACTGACAATGGCTGATGCAGAATTTGAATCCAGTTCTGTTTGGTATTTCTGTTACATCATGTTGCTTTCTTATGAAGACCTAAAAGTCTTCTCTCTGGTGGAGCAGGTCAGAAGCCAGCTATTTGGAGAATAGTACACATAGGAACGACTCATTTATCTTTTTGTATGAACTCTCAGCACTTGTTTTCAGACTTCTGGAGACCTCAGTCATCAAAATCCATCCCCAAAAGCAGCCTGGAATACTAAAGGGAGAACTGGACCAGGAAGTTGGAAGTCTGCGTTCAGCCAACACCTCTGCCACTCACTAGCTGTGTGACCCAATTCTCTCTCCAGCCTCGGTTTTCCGCATGGTAGGACAAAGAAGTTCAATTTTTCCAGCCCTCCTAAATCAGTGATGCTATAATTGAAAAACCTAAATCCTTCTCCTCAGCCATCATTAGGTATTAAATTTTCCTTAAGAAAATGTAGAAGTGTTCAATCTGTTTAGAAAGTTTCACCTTCAAAATACACAATTACATTTCAGAAAAACTTTGGATAGTTAGAAGAGAAACTGACATAAAACAGTTGATTCCCACATAGCAACTGTTTTATTTTTCTTTTGAATTTTTTACTTTGTATTGGGGTATAGCCCATTAACAATGTTGTGATAGTTTCAGACTAACAGAGAAGGGACTCAGCCATACATATACATATCCATTCTCCCCCAAACTCCGCTCCCATCCAGGCTGCCACATAACACTGAGCAGAGAAGCAACTGTATTTTTAAATGCCAGTCTTAAAAGGCAAGACTATAGAGAATGATAAAAAAGAGCAGAGGTTTTCAGGATTTAGGGGAAAGGGAAGAATGACTAGTGCATAAGACTGCTGGGGCAGAGAAACTACTCTTTGTGATACCATAATGCTAGATACATGTCATGATATGTTTGTTCAAACCCATGGAATGTGCAATGCCAACAGTGATCTTTAGTGTACACTCTGGACTTTGGGTGATAATGATGTGTCAATGCAGGTTCAACTGTAGTAAATGTACCACTCTGGTGGGGGATACTGATGGTGAAGGAGTCTATGTCTGTATGAGGGTGGAGGGTATATGGGAAATCTCTTTACCTTCTGCTTAATTTTGTTGTCAACCTAAACTGCAATAAACTACAGTCTATTTTTTTTTAAATGCAAGTCTCTATTTTAAAATCTAGATTGATTGTCATTAACTTTGGAGGATTATAGAATCCATTTGATGGTTTCATGAAGGCTATGGATCTTTTCCCTCAGGGACCCTCAAAGCCAATGTTCAGACCCTCTGGTCCAGATTCACAATTTATAAGCTAAGAGATAATTAAAGAATTATCAACTATTTAGCTTCTGCATAAAGACCCATCATAATGTTCCATTAACTCTAGACCTCCCTAGAGCTAGAAGGCCACCGCAGAATGGGGAGAATGCAAAGGGAGGAAAGGAGTTATGGTAATGAGCCTCCCTCATTGCTCAGAAATCAATATTTTAGTACTTTTGAAAAAAGAGCAAAAGTCCATTGTGGGGAAACCAGGATCAATCCTGTGATAGTTTTATATGCATTTTTTTCTGAAATTGTCTGGTCATATATTGTAAGATACAACTGTGTTATATTTCCAGAACTAGAATATAAATAAGTGTGCATTTATTTTACAGAGAGGTTAAGGACTTGTCCAAAACTCCATGATGACACAAAGAACTGAAATCCAAATATGTGGGTTTTTTATTTCCTAGTCTCGCCTCAAAACAACTGTCTAATGAATGTATTTGCCTGCCAAGGAAATAAACTGGTTTGAAGTAGTGTGGGTTCCACCCAATGATATGCTGGCAGATGTTTAACAACCAGCTCTCTGTGAAAAAAAAGAATAGAATGTTAAGTGTAATGTTAAGTGTTGTTAAGTGTATCTGTGAATATATATTCACATAAATACAGGGACCTCTTACCTCCTGAAGTTTCTGGAATGGAGAATGAATAGTGCACAGCTTTGAATACAGGGCTGAAATCATTGGCAGGAGCAGTTTCTACAATGATTGTCACTGTTACTGAAAAATTAAACAGTAAAAAAGTGCTTTGAGGTGGTGGTGGCTTTATTCTAGACACTAGTCAAATGTGCCCCCAGGAACAGGCTTAGGGGAAGATTTGAAATTATGGGGGGATGCTCCTTGCTCCCAGTTGATTCCTGTTTCCAGACTCTGCATTCTCAAGGAACATAAATGAGTTCTAGGCTAACCAAAGCAATTAGTTAAAAATATATAAAGTGCTGCATGCCATATTTTATTTTATATGATAATGATATATACATATTATATATAATATATGAATATTTAATTATACATTTTATCAAGAGAGTTTATGATATCTATCATGTGTATGATTTCTTCCATTAGTGTTTGTTTGGGTGTTACTTTCAACCCAGCATATGACTTTCTAACATATCCTAGGAGGTGAAATGGAAAAAGACTCAGAAAACCCATGTCCAAGGATTGGTTATGACATGCTGAATGGCCTTGAACTAGCTTAACTTCTCAGAGGCCCAGATTCTTCATCCGTTTCAATCTTCTATTTTGTAGTGTATAAAAACGAGATCATGCCCAAAATTTTTTCCCATAAGAGGTTAGTGAAATGTAGTTATTTAATTTTATTTCTCTCAGACAGATGTTGGTATATTGCAAGTTATAGAAAAGGAATTCTATTTTTCAGACCAAGCTCAAACTAACCTATCAGAAAGTTGTCAAAAATGAAGAAAAATATTCAAATACAAAAGCAAGCAAATTTCAAACCAGGAGATTTTTAGTATTAAAAATAAAGTAATAATTAACCTGTACTGTGCAAGGTGCTGACTCAGCAATAGTGTTAATGTCTCCATTTTACAGAAGAGAAAACTGAGGTTCACAGAGTCATGTTCTTTGCCAAAGGTCACAAATCCTAGTAAGTCACTGAGCAGGTATTGAATCGACTTGAGTCTGCCAACATCTCCCAAAATGTCTCTTCTGACATGCTAATATATCAAATGCAAAATGCCAAGTTAAACAAATATTAAAAGGTTTCCTTATGGAAAAACTTCTTAGGATTTCTGATATGTCATACTGTATTTTGAATCTCCATCTATGCATTGCTTCTGTAGACTAAAAAAAAAAAAGTGTACAACATGAAAGTTGTGAGGTAAGTTTTATTTGGGGCAGAATGAGGACTACAGCCTAGGAAACAGCACCTCAGATAGCTCTGAGAGACTGCTCCAAAGAGGCAGGGGCAAGGTCAGTATAAATGTGATTTTGGTGAAGGGGGAGTACGTGCAATCAAGCACATTTTTTCCCCCAGAAGGTTTCTGCTGGTCTTGTGAAGCTTTTGCTAGTCCCAAGGAGTGGTTGTCACCATGAAGGATTTTAATGCTTTTCTAGATATGAGGAAATACAAGAATTGAGTTCGTAAAATCAGCTCTTGAAAATATCTATCGGAAGACTGTCCTGCCAGTTTTTCCCTGAGCACTGCTGCAGCTAAATCACTTCAGTCGTGTCCAACTCTGTGCAACCCCATAGACAGCAGCCCACCAGACTCCCCTGTCCCTGGGATTCTCCAGGCAAGAACACTGGAGTGGGTTGCCATTTCCTTCTCCAATGCATGAAAGTGAAAAATGAAAGTGAAGTCACACAGTCGTGTCCGACTCTTCGCAACCCCTTGGACTGCAGCCTACCAGGCTCCTCCATCCATGGGATTTTCCAGGCAAGAGTGCTGGAGTGGGGTGCCATTGACTTCTCCATTCCCTGAGCACAGTGTACCTCATTTCTGCTCTCCACCCTGAACTCCTTTCAGGGTGTGTTGAAAATCAGCTTTAATCCTTATAGAGATAGATGGCAGCTGCCAATGGCAAATACCAATTTGTAGTTGACACTTCCCACTTGACCATGGAGTTTTTTTCTAGTTGATCATCTTGTAGAAACTATGCTCTGAAGAATACTTGTATCTTGTCTCTCTTGAAAGTCTATGCCATGCATTTTCAAACAAGAAAATTTAATCTGAGACCCATAGAATCTTGATTTCAGAGAATCTGTTTCATTCCTTATATTTTGGTATACATTATGTGTGTTTTCCTAGGTATAGGGTCTATAGCTTTCTCAGCATCTCAAAGGTATGTGTGACCACCAAGAAAGAGTAAGAAGTACTTTGCATGGAGACAGGTGATTTATGTGAAAGCCTCTATATTTCCCTCAATAAACTCCATTTATGTGCCTTAAGAACAGATGCCACTTATAGCTTTGCCATACTATGATTTTTATTGCACCCATAAAGACTCAAAATTGTGCTAATTGATTGGCCTATAAAAATAGACTGAACCACATGTGGGGTGTTACAAGCATTCTTTATGAGCAGCTGCTGGGAATATACTGGGGTGTAGGGACCAGAGAAGATGTGGATTTATTACCATGAGAGATTTTTTTTTTCTCTTCTTCTTGGAAAAAGGCTCAACTCTGGTGAAAAGGGCAGATTCTATTTTGATTTGTGAGGCCATCAGCATGAGTAACTACAAGAAAAAACACTTTTCCTAAAAGGTTTGTTGGGCTATGTTACAGGCTTTTGCATGAACCAGTGAAACTCCACCAGTGGGGAGAGCAGAGAAGACCTAAGAAAACTTCTGGACATGCTGTCATGCTGCGTCTCTGTCCTGTACACATCATTTATCCGCATAATTGGATCACGTAAGTCTACAAATGACATTTGTAAACTGAATCCTATTAAAACTCTTACATCAGGGAGTCAAGAGGGATTTAAAGAGCTCTAGACCTGTTGCTGAAAGTTGAGCAAGAAATTTCTTTTGGTTGCAAAACATATGGATGCTGCCATGATGCCACCTGCTTAATTCCATAACACAGTGCTCTTTGTACTGCTTTCAGAGGCAACCTCAGAATCCTTCTCAAGTCAATGATCCAGGCGACCACCACCAATTGCTTAGAGATGGCACAAGAGGTAAAATATGAAACACAAACACTGTCTGTATTCCAGACTCTCCCGTAGCAAGCATTGACATTCTACTAGTAACCCTGTGTTCTCCACCCAAACACTCACTTCTTTTTGGACATCTTTGATGCCAACCCACCTCCTAGATCACTTATTACCATACTTTCCATATAAAATAGACAGTGGTCATTAATATTAGACGTATCTGGAAACTTATGCAACCTTATTTTCACAACTACCTCTACAGCTACTAATTCACTCTTAAATGTGATAACATGTTGTTGAACACATAAATGACCCATTGAGCCACTTAATGCATGTTCTCATTTGTACAACAATTAGCAGAGAAGCAGGTGTCTGGTGATTGGCTAAGCTCATTTCACCAGCTAGGCACTCTGCTCTGGCTCCACAGCACACAATTTAAATCTGTGCCCAAGGGTGTTTTACAATTAGCAAAACCAGGACTCTTAAATCCACAAATGTCAAGGGACTCACAAAGGGAATGAGCTGTGGAATCTGGCACTGTCCCACCGTTTGCATTAAAAATGGCTGTACCTGTATCATGTAAAATAATGATACAGGCAACCCCCCCCAAAAAAAATCCTATTACTCATATGTATGGACTACACGTGACCCAATATCTGGCTCTTTCCAAATAAGAGGTATTTGGCATTACTAAATGCTATGAACTGAATGTTTATGTTCCTCCAAAATTTATATACTAAAACCTATTCTCCCACTGTGATTGTATTAGGATGGAGAGGGTCTTTGGTATGATGACATGTCATAAGGGTGGAACCCTCATGATGGGATTAACGCTCTTAAAAAGACACCCCAGAGAGTGCCTCTTGCCTGTTCTGCCATGTGAAGTCATGGTGAGAAGACAAACATCTAAGAGCAGGATACAGACCCTCTATAGACACCAAGTCTGACAGCGCTTTGATATGGACTTGCCAGGCTCCGGAACAGTGAGAAAAAATTTTCTGTTATGTGTAAGTCACCCAGTCTGAAGTGGACTGACACTACTGACAGAAAGTCGTTTCAGTAACAAGCATTAGGATTGGGCTCTGTGTGTCCCTGACACATCCCACTTCCAGCTCCAAGGATCTCTAGCCAGACTTGCATTTAAGAATTGTGTTTTGCATAAGGTGTGCTAAGAGATGAACAGCACTCGCAGACCTAATGATAACTTCCAACATGAATCTAAGTCTCCCCTTTCTCCTTTGTCTAGTTTTAACGAAACTGTCCCCAATATAATGAATTTTTACATTTTAAAATCTAAAGTGCACAGTCTAAAGAAAAGGCACTTAATGTTCCATGAAATTTATCAAGCTTACCTGTACAGGAGGATGTAAGTCATCAAATACTGAAACTGTCATTTCATAGATATGGCCAGCTGGAACTATGTCTGGGTCCTCATAATCCAATTCTTTTACAATCTTGCAGAACAACATTATTTCCGAGAAAATTATTGACTTTTTGTTTAATGTACATATTTTAAGTGATAGATCATTCTGGAAAATGAAAGGGCACAGCCATTTTCATTTAATAACGATAGCATTAGAATATTCTTGAGACTGGTCAAAACTGACACACAGAAGTAGGCATTTTGGTGGAACAAAGGGACATCTTTGATCTTCCAGAGTAGCTTATTTTTGGAGAAAGCATCCTAGCATAGTAGAAGGAAAGCATGGGTCATGGCCTGTCTTCATCGCATGCTAATTGTATGATCTTGAGTGAAATATTTTAAAAGAGAAAATGTTTTGAAAGCACTTTGGAAGTGATAAAGCATACTAATAAATATAGCTACTCCTATTATGACAAGTCACTCACCATTTAAAAAATATTTACTGAGTATTAATTAAGTGCCAAGTACAATTGTAGGTATTAGGGATATAGCAATAAACAATATGATCCCACAACAGAGACTTGAAGACAGTCCTCATGTAATAGTATTGGCATGAATCTCAGCTGGCATTAATTGGAATTGGCCAACATGACATCAAGTACCCAGGTGTTCGGGACCCAGGTTAAAAATATTTTAACTACATTTTTGTTGTTGTTGTTGTTGTTTTAACTACATTTTTAAACTGAGTATCTCATTCATTAAATCATTCATTCATTCATTAAGTTATACTGAGTACCCACTATGCACCAAGCACTATGGAAGGTATTGAAACAGAAATAAACAACTCAAAAACATATGTAAGAGAACTTAGCAGGTTCAGATAGTAAAAGAAAGCTTTCAGGAATAAATGACATTTAAGACCCAAAGGATAATTATGAAAATATAGAAATTAATTAGAGGTGGGCAACAGGTGGAAGGAGTTGTTCAGAAGCAGAGCAAGCATATGGAAAGGCTCAAATGTTAGTATTGTGTTTACAAAACTGCCATCTTTCTCCAAACTCCCTTTTTAAAATGACAGTTTTGCATTGCATTTCAAAATGAACATCAACTCAGGAAACCTCTTGGCTCAGTGGCTAATCTTACAAATTCATAACAAATGCAAACGCTCAACTTGTAACTTGTGGAGTTTTCCAGAAAATTTAGAGTGGGTTTGGACCCAAAAATGAGAAAGATCATCATTGGCTTTCTCAGCCATGTCTTTTGGCTGAGAAGGAGTGTTTGGTGATGCTTTGGTTAAGGAACAATTATGCCAACCTAAACGGGATCAGTATTTTTTTTTTAGGGGTTGGAACTTTGGGGAAAAAAAAAATAATAGACCTGTGGAAATTAGAAGTTAGAAGGAGGATTCTCCCAAAGCACAACTCGATCTTGCAAAGGGGGGAAAAAACTTACTATGTCCTCCCTCTGCCAGTGGAAAGTTTACAACCTCTTAAGGGTGGAAAAAGAAGCTGATCTTGAAAGGTTGTTGTTGAATCACACGAAGACACCGGGATTCTTGGCCCCCAGAGAAGAATTCAATCCGGGACCAGAGACGAGGCTTGATCGCTCAGAGCTTTTGTGTAATAAAGTTTTATTAAAGTATAAAGGAGATAGAGAAAGCTTCTGACATAGGCATCAGAAGAGGGCAGAAAGAGTACCCACTTGCTAGTGTTAGCAATGAAGTTATATAATCCAAAGAATGTCTGGAGGTTGTAAAGACCTCACCAGACCTACTTCCATAATTTACATTTTAAGATAATAGAATTAGCCAGAAGCTTTAATCCAGAGACTATCCTCAGGCAGGATACATTATTGTTATATAATCCTAAGGAATGTGGAGAAAGAAAAAAAGTTTGTCCTTTCTTCCTCCTTGAGAATTCCAGACCCCTCTCTCCTTGGGGACCCCTAGACTCCCTATCAACCTGCCTAGGAAATGACTCTCTCAATCTCTCACTCCCAATGTCAGAAGGATGAACCATCATCACACATGTAGTCAAACAGACTTATCTTTGAGAAAATCAGCATCTATTTTAGCCTCTGATTCATTTCCGCAGCTAAACAAGAAGTCAATTATTTTGTGCTAATGATAAGATGATGGTGTCTGGTAGCAAAACACTGAAGGACTTGCCTGAGTGCCTTCCAGAGCCTTCTCTGCTGTGTCCCAGCTCCCACTGCTGAATGCACCCACACCAACCACACTGTGGCCATGAAATGACTCCATCGCCTCAGGAAAATCCCTGGAGAAGCAGCACCTGGTGCCCACCTGGATGAAATTTCCAGCAGTTGGCACTTGCTCAAAGAGTTGTCCAGAACCAATTGGCCCCAAGCTAGGAGCATAATGGATTGTATCAGGAGGTTCATCAAGGTCATGACACTGGAGTTTTGCAACTACTGTGTCTTTTGCAATCATCTCTTGGCCTGTGTATCTGTTTTATCTTTTAAGGAGGGGGAAGAAAATTCTTTAGATGGATAGTCTTAAAAGGTAATACTTTCCTCATAAACATCTACTAGTTCAGATAATGTACATGTGGGACAGCTCTACTTATCCTGGGACAGACGGTTCTGCTTTGGAGCATCGTCTGGGAGTCATTTCCCAAAAGGTGCTATGAATGTGGTCTGATTGCTCGTTTTCTGGGAGTATTTCTTTTCTCCACCCAGATAGGTACTTGTTTGGAAGGCTATCAGGGATATCACCTCAGTGGAGAAGGCGTGAGTTGGAATCAGATAATTCTTGAAGACTGTCCGAGTCTAAAGCATCTACATGATGTGGTCAAGAGAGACAACCTTTACCCAGTAGTTACAGTGGATTTATCTCCATCTCTGTACAAAGTTTCCCATGTCTTCACTGGGATCCCTCTGCCCCAAATGCTCACTGTTAAGCCTTCACACTCTAAAATCCTAGTCATTCTTCAAAGACTCAGGTATATCTCACCCCTTCAGGAAGCTCCCCCAAATGCTCTAGTCCTGCATATTCTTCTTTTAACAAGGAAAGCACCACACATATAACTTAATATTAAATTATCTTTTTTTTTTTTTGCTTTATATGTATTCACATATCATAACAAGAGACAACCTTCTTACAGCTAAAGACCATAGCGAATACTCCATATCTCCAGGGACTATAGGACTGGATTCATCATAGGGTAGGTATTTGATTAATTAACTGTGATCCTAGAGAAACAGGGTGGAGAAGAAGGAGAAAGAAACGGAAAAGGAAGGTATCATTTAGTGACTGCCAACCTCTGTACAGAACAAATTCTAAGCATTGCTATGAGGTAGGTGCAATTATCGTTTTCATTCGAAAGGTAGAGTAATTGGGGCCCAAACAAAACCACATGAGTAGTAATTAGCAGAAACTAGGCTTTATTTCAGAGAAGGCAATGGCAACCCACTCCAGTACTCTTGCCTGGAAAATCCCATGGACGGAGGAGCCTGGTGGGCTGCAGTCCATGGGGTTGCAAAGAGTCGGACACAACTAAGCGACTTCACTTTCATGCATTGGAGAAGGAAATGGCAACCCACTCCAGTGTTCTTGCCTGGAGAATCCCAGGGACGGGGGAGCCTGGTGGCCTGCCGTCTATGGGGTCGCACAGAGTCGGACATGACTGAATCGACTTAGCAGCAGCAGCAGCAGTAGGCTTTATTTACCATTAGATAATCAGAGATAAAGTTTAGGAAACGAGAGGTGGGCTGGGGGCAACTGTCTTACATGTAGCTGACAGTTTGATTGGGATAGGGGAGGGGAGACAAAGAAAGTCACAGAATTGTGAGTTTGGAAACTGAACTTCAAATAATAAAAATAGCCATACTGACAGAAACCCAACCCCATAATCCCATATCCAAATTCCAAAAGCCCGAAATAAAACTTTCTCATAATTTACTGAGATCATCAAAGCCTGACCTAACCTGACAGGCCAGATCTTTCTTTGTTCCACTTAGTTTGAGTATTTCTGTGTTTCACAGCAGAGATATTTATGAATTTGAATATTGGGTAATTGCATAATATATGGTAGACATGCCATATTACCTTTCTAAAATTCAAAAGTCTTTGTCTTGAAATACAGCCAGAACAAAAGGTTTTCAAATAAGGGATTATGAAACTGTGATAAACGGCATTTATGAAATTCACACCACATGCTCAGCACTATGCTGAGAATGTTATATAAATTATCCCATTTATTCTAAAGAGTACCCACCCTAAAGAGTAAGCACTATTGTCATCCCATTTTATAAAGAAAGAAATTGAAGATGAGAAGGTTTCAATAAATTACCCAAGATCACAGAGCTCTTGTGTGATAGAACCAGGAATCCAATCCAGGTCTGTGACTCCAAAACTTAAGCTTTTAACAACTTACTGTCAGATCCAGAAAACCTGGATTTCAACAAGTCGTTTCTGAGAACCAGAATATGAGACTCAATAAGCATCAACGTGATGATCAACCATGGGTCTGGTTGAGCCAATAAACATAGCAATACAATGCCTCTGCTCTCCACTCACTTGAAATCCTTACCTCAGCCACCAGTCTCAGCTCACCTAATCAGATACTGATCATAAAAAGGTGCATTGTCATTCATGCCACAGATAGACAGTCACCAGAAAGGCTGCACACTGCCAGTCACCATCACAAGCTTTAGTTGGAGAAGGACTGACCACGTGCAAACTCAGTTCTCTCCACATCAAGGCGAGACGCAGTAACCACTGTTCCACGCTCTGCAACAAAACAGCACATCTTGCTGCAAACTGGCCTGTGTGTCATTTTCAAAATTACTTTATTACATAGCGATGGAAAAAATAAAGTATGAATTATGCCCCATTCATTAGAATTAAGAAGCTGATTCAAAATGTAGACACAGTGTGTAATTGTTTATCACCAAAATACCCTCGTTATTCTACTAGCAAGTAGCAAAACAAAGTTGTTTTTGGCTTAGGGGAACAGGGAAGATTTTCTAGAAGGGTGGTCTTTATTTTAGGCCTTGAAGGATATGTCAGATAAGGAAAGAATGGTGAATGGAGATCATTCCCAGCAGAGAGAACATCATACATGAAAACACAGTAAGGAGATCATAACTCATCAGACTTCTCCCACCCAGTCCATCCACCCATCCATTCAATTTGAACAAGCATATATGGAATGCCAGCTATCGGTTGGAAACTGTCTTGAATACTGGATGAGCCACAATTAAATCCCTTCCTTTACAGAATTTACAATCTGGGCTGAGAGGCCTAAGCAAGTATAAACAAGAAAAGAATTTCAAATAGACTTTCTTAAGGAAATGAAAAAGAGTAGGACACAACTTAGCGAAGGAACAACAACAAGGAAATGAAAACTGTGATGTGATTAAAAATAATGTCTAAGGGTGAGGTCCTGAAAAATGCAAGGACAGAGATCCTAAGGCAGTCAGTCATTTGGCGGTAGTATAATAGACAAGGGAAGACAAGGAACAGGATGAGGTTGGAGGGAGAGGCAGGGGCCAGGGAAAGCAAGGTCTTGGGGATGAAATCAGAAGTCTGGATTGCCTTCCAAGGGCAAAGGAAAATTACAGGATAATTTTATATGATATAATTTGACTTTTTCTTTTTCCTTTTTTTTTTTTTTGGCTGTGCTGCATAGCATGTGGAATCTTTTTGTCCAGGGACTGAACCTGTACCCGCTGTAGGGGATGTCCAGCATCTTAACTACTGGACTGCCAGGGAAGTCCCCAGCTTGACTTTTAAACAAATTCACTGTAGCAGCTCTGCTCAGCAGAAGCCCAGTTAAGATATCTATGCAGAAATTCAGGTTGGAGGGGATGGTGCCTGCCCCCAGGAATAGAACCCAAGATGAGAATTTGAGTGCAAGTAGTTTATGTGAGAGCAGATCTGGAGCACTGGGGGATGGGAGAAGTGAGACAGGAAAGGAAAGGCTGCCAATAAAAAAAGTTCAGTCATTACCAAGCAGGTTACCACTGTGGGCAACTGACAGTTTAATACCATTGGGGAACTCTAGAAGCCAGTGAGAAGCATGCACTCAAAATTTTCCCTCCAGGGACTTCCCTAGTGGTCCGGTGGTTAAGACTTCACCTTCCAATGCAAGAGGTGTGGGTTTGATCCCTGGTGGGGAAGCCGAGATCCCACATGGCTCATGACCAATAAACCAAAACATAAAATAGCAGCAGTATTTTAACAAATTCAATAAAAAACTTTAAAAATGGTCCACATCAGGAAAAAAAAAAAGAAAGAAAGAAAGAATTGTTTCTCCAAGGGCAAAAAACGGGAGTATTTGTACACCAGTCTCTTTAGTCATTGGTTGAAAGCTTGTGGGGATAGGTAGTGTTTTTTGAACATTTCCAACCTGCTCTTTGCAGAGGAGGAGAAGGGCAGACCCCAAGCAAAGAAATCAAGCAAAGAAATGCAGATCCTGGCAGCTGGAAATCAGGCCACAAAAATTTAAGGCCCGAAGAGACACAGACACCATCTGCTACAATGGCTTAAGCTTGCAGATGTGCTAGAGACCACCTTTGTTGTCTGTTCAGTCCCCAAAGAAGTCTTACATTCCACATAACCTGATCAACCCACAACATGATTGGGCAAGAAGGGAATGGTGGATTCTAGAAAGTCCAGAGAGATTCTCTCTCACAAAAATGTGACCATGGAGCAGAGAGGGAAGTGATTTCAACCTAAAAAGATGCGCTAGAAGATCGAAAGAGTGGAGAGCTGGCCTTCTGTGGCAGCCACGAGGACCCATAACTTAGCTCACAAGTGGACAAAAGACAAGGTTTTGCCGAAAGTTATGCAAGAGATGCATTTTAAGTTCTACCATGTGCTTCTTTAGGGGTTCTGAAAATGCAGACAATCTGATATCTACCCTCAAGGAATTCAGTCTTGCAAAGGAGACATAATACAAATGATAATAGTAGAAAATAAGGGAGAGAATTTAAGAACACTCAAACCTACCTTTGTCAACTGCAAAGTACGCCTTCCTTGGATCTAGTTCAAACGTTAAGTCACCCAAGTAATCTTCTTTGGCTGTCTGGCAACCGTTTTCCCAGTTGGAATTTCGTCATCCAGTGTGATGTTGACTTCATTGTGCAGAGCTGAATTTGCAGAGGTAACACTCAAAATAGCATTTTCCATATTGAATGATCTTGATTTAAAAGAGAAGACTATCAGAGGGGCAATGGTTTGGTGTGTGTTGTTTTTCACTTGTTCTGGTGGTAGAGGGGTTGAGGCTAGAGGCAATATGAGGGTGGAAAGTATGGACCTTGGAGTTAGCCCATTTATTGAACACTTGCCTAGAGTTTAGACTCAATGCTAAGCACTTTCCTTGTGTTTCCTCATTTAATCCTCACAGCAGTCCCAGGAAGTAGGTACCATTTTACAGATGTGGAAACAGATTTTAAGAAAGTAAGTAACTTTCAGAAGTAAATACCAAGGTGTCTAAGAGAGGATTTGACCCCAAGGCTACCTGGCTCTAGAGACTATGCTAAACCACTGAGCTCCTAGCTCCCTAGTGTAAGCACTAGTTTTTTAGAAATGCTGTCCCTTCAGTATGGTTTTATAAACTTCTTGGTGATAATTATCACCAGAATTTTCCTTGAGAGCAATAAGAGAGAATTCAGCCCATCAGATATTAAGAATATTTTGCATTAATACCTAATTCTATTGCAATTTCAATATGTCTTATACTTGAAAAAAACTACTTTGCCTTCAGTTGTTAAGAAAGCCTTTTCTTTGCAAACTTAAGAGATTGCTTACATCTGACTTTTTTTTCTTTTTTCTTTTCCTTCTCAGGGGAGAAAGAAAAGAAAAGCTATTTCATTCTAATGGAAATTTCACTAATAAATTTCAGAGACTACATTTTCATATTCAATTTTCAAGACCAATTTAAAAGAATACATTTTATTTCCTTACCTTCAGGTAAGAATGGGGTCCTTATTGTTGACATTGATGAGGAAAATCTTTAGATTTCCAGCGGTAAACAGTCCTCCAGGATCAACCACGTTAATAACTAGTGAGAAACTGAAAGGGTAGCCACAGGAAAAACAGCAAAGATTTTATAGTAACTGACAGGCTTTCACAGAAATAGAATTTGTTTCGCTTTAACTGACCAGTGAAAACAATTGATTCATTTAGTTAAAATGTCAGTCAAACCAGTTATTTTAACAGTTGGCAGTGGTTAAGAATGAAATTAGTCAAATCCGTTGAAAAGACAGGCAGGAATTTAGATAAGTCTGTTAATCCCCATCAATAATAAAAAATTGAAGGGAATTCCTTAGTGTGGTAGAGCAAACAGAGCTATGGGTATGGGCTCTCACCTTGAAACACTGACTTTTCAATATGGGAAACTGACTGACAAATACAGAGAAGATGCTAAAAACACTTCAAAGCAACATAATGACTATGAGAAAAGAGTAGGCCGGTTAGATGATTAAAAGGTTTTTATCTCAGCAGAAATGTTTATGGATTTGAAGAATGAAAGTATGAAATGTATCCTAATGGAAAGATGAATGTTCACATTCATAGTCTGTTCTCCAGTCACCAGTGGTCTCAGCTTGCCCAGGACTATCCCCTGAAGGAGGAAATGGCAACCCACTCCAGTGTTCTTGCAGGGAAAACCCCATGGACAGAAGAGCCTGGAAGGCTACAGTTCGTGGGTTCAGATATAACTGAGTGACTAAGCATGCAAGAGCCAATGTAGCGTGGAAAGTCCTACACACACCCCAGAAACTGCCCAGGCAAACCAGGACAGTTGGTCACCTTTCCAGGAAAAAAAAAAACAAAAACCAACTATTCTAACTAGAAGTATACTGATAATTGAAACCAGAATTACTATTTTCCGTTTATTTATCCTAAAAATCAAAACAGTTCTTATTTCAAAACCTCTCCTACAATAAAATGATTATTTATGAGATAACTCAACAAAAATCATAAAGCCAATCCACTTAAAGAATAAAGACATTTCTTTAATAATTCTAGAAAGAATCACTACAGGAATAGAAGGAATACAATGTGGGCAGGATTTCATTTGGTCTAGCCATATGCTGAAGAGGAAGAAATCAGCCTTGTTAACTCTTTCATATGGATTTGAATAACTGATTTCACAGCCTGTGTATCTCCTTAAAGAGAGAGAATTGTTCAGATTCCTTTGCCAATGAGGCATTCCAAAATTTCCTTTACTCTCATTTAAAGATCTGTTCAGTCTGGGGAGGCCTTACAAATAGCTGTAAAAAGAAGAGAAGCAAAAAGCAAAGGAGAAAAGGAAAGATATAAGCATCTGAATGCTGAGTTCCAAAGAATAGCAAGAAAGAGATAAGAAAGCCTTCCTCAGCGATCAATACAAAGGAATAGAGGGAAACAACAGAATGGGAAAGACTAGAGATCTCTTCAAGAAAATTAGAGATACCAAAGGAACATTACATGCAAAGATGGGCTCGATAAAGGACAGAAATGGTATGGACCTAACAGAAGCAGAAGATATTAAGAAGAGGTGGCAAGAATACACAGAGGAACTGTACAAAAAAGATCTTCACAACCTAGATAATCACAATGGTGTGATCACTCACCACAGCCTGACATCCTGGAATGTGAAGTCAAGTGGACCTTAGAAAGAAAGTATCACCATGAACAAAGCTAGTGGAGATGATGGAATTCCAGTTGAGCTATTTCAAATCCTGAAAGATGATGCTGTGAAAGTCCTGCACTCAATATGCCTGCACATTTGGAAAACTCAGCAGTGGCCACAGGACTGGAAAAGGTCAGTTTTCATTCCAATCCCAAAGAAAGGCAATGCCAAAGAATGCTCAAACTACCGCACAATTGCACTCATCTCACATGTTAGTAAAGTAATGCTCAAAATTCTCCAAGCCAGGCTTCAGCAATACATGAACTGTGAACTTCCAGATGTTCAAGCTGGTTTTAGAAAAGGCAGAGGAACCAGAGATCAAATTGCCAACATCTGCTGGAACATCGAAAAAGCAAGAGAGTTCCAGAAAAACATCTATTTCTGCTTTATTGACTATGCCAAAGCCTTTGACTGTGTGTATCACAGTAAACCGTGGAAAATTCTGAAAGAGATGGGAATACCAGAACACCTGACCTGCCTCTTAAGAAATCTGTATGCAAATCAGGAAGCAACAGTTAGAACTGGACATGGAACAACAGACTGGTTCCAAATAGGAAAAGGAGTATGTCAAGGCTGTATACTGTCACCGTGCTTATTTAACTTATATGCAGAGCACATCATGAGAAATGCTGGACTGGAAGAAGCACAAGCTGGAATCAAGATTGCTGGGAGAAATATCAGTCACCTCAGATATGCAGATGACACCACCCTTATGGCAGAAAGTGAAGAGGAACTAAAAAGCCTCTTGATGAAGGTGAAAGAGGAGAGTGAAAAAGTTGGCTTAAAGCTCAACATTCAGAAAACGAAGATCATGGCATCTGGTCCCATCACTTTATGGGAAATAGATAGGGAAACAGTGGAAACAGTGTCAGACTTTATTTTGGGGGGCTCCAAAATCACTGCAGATGATGATTGCGGCCATGAAATTAAAAGACATTTACTCCTTGAAAGGAAAGTTATGACCAACCTAGATAACATATTGAAAAGCAGAGACATTACTTTGCCAACCAAGGTCCGTCTCATCAAGGCTATGGTTTTTCCAGCGGTCAGGTATGGATGTGAGAGTTGGACTGTGAAGAAGGCTGAGCGCCGAAGAATTGATGCTTTTGAACTGTGGTGTTGGAGAAGACTCTTGAGAGTCCCTTGGACTGCAAGGAGATCCAACCAGTCCATTCTGAAGGAGATCAGCCCTGGGATTTCTTTGGAAGGAATGATGCTAAAGCTGAAACTCCAGTCCTTTGGCCACCTCATGCGAAGAGTTGACTCATTGGAAAAGACTCTGATGCTGGGAGGGATTGGGGGCAGGAGAAGAAGGGGACGACAGAGGATGAGAGGGCTGGATGGCTTCACCAACTCGATGGACGTGAGTTTGAGTGAACTCCCGGAGTTGGTGATGGACAGGGAGGCCTGGCGTGCTGCCATTCATGGGGTTGCAAAGAGTTGGACACGACTGAGCGACTGAACTCAGTGACTCTGGAAACTCTGGAGGTTGGAAAACTAAGGAGTAGTCTGCTTTCTTTAGAGTTGCAGTGAAAATGCATTGCAAAACTTTAGCAAAAGAATTATTTATTCAGATTCTTCAAGCAGAGCCGAATTCTTTCACTGCCAGATCCTCTGATATCAAAGATTCTGAGAAAAGGGAAAGCTTTAGTTTTCGCTTTTTGTGAAAGAGTTAATATCTTAAACTCTCGTTAATAATTTTACTCCCATTTTTAACAAGTCTTAAGATTTTTAAGTATCTTGGATATACATAATTATTTTTCCATGAATATACCAGGCCGACAAAAGAAAAAATGGAATCTGGTACAGACATGATCCATTATTCCAAAACTATTTATGTGATCAGTTAAACATGGGGGCAGAGGATTTTGAGAGTAAGTTCAGTTCAGTCAGTTCAGTTGCTCAGTCATGTCCGACGCTTTGTGACCCCATGAATTGCAGCACACCAGGCCTCCCTGTCCATCACCAACTCCTGGAGTTCACTCAGACTCACGTCCATCGAGTCAGTGATGCCATCTAGCCATCTCATCCTCTGTCGTCCCCTTCTCCTCCTGCCCCCAATCCCTCCCAGCATCAGAGTCTTTTCCAATGAGTCAACTCTTCGCATGAGGTGGCCAAAGTACTGGAGTTTCAGCTTTAGCATCATTCCTTCCAAAGAAATCCCAGGGCTGATCTCCTTACAGTCCAAGGGACTCTCAAGAGTCTTCTCCAACACCACAGTTCAAAAGCATAAATTCTTCAATGGATAAAGATTCTGGCAATTTCTACCTCCCAAATAACGATAAATACAAATTTAGGAGCATTCTTCTCCTGCTGACTTCAGTTACATCCCATTTTTAAAGTTTTTTTTTAATATATTGGAGTATAGCCAATTAACAATGCTGTGATAGTTTCAGGTGGACAGCAGAGGGACTCAGCCGTACATATACGTGTATCCATTCTCCTCCAAACCCCTCTCCCATCCAGGCTGACACATCACATTGAGCAGAGTTCCCTGTGCTATACAGCAGGTCCTTGTTGGTTATCCATTTTAAACATAGCAGTGTGTACTTGTTGATCCCAAACTCTCTAACTATCTCTCCCCCAACCTCACCCACTAGCAACCAAGTCTGTGAATCTCTTTCTGTTTTGTAAGTTCATTTGTGTACATATATACGGGACAGTGACATCCCATTTTTGAATCCTCAATCTGTTTTACTGAAGATGCTAACCCAAGATATATTGCATCCTCAACTTTCATAATCATGAAGAATGTCCTTATGAGATTCAGGAGCAAGCTGACTAGAATGGTTTAAAGGTCTATTTCGTTTCCCTGTAAAGCACTTTGATGCAGAACATAAGACTGAAAAGGGTGGTCATAAAAACCATTATAAAAATAGAAATAAGAGCTGTGAACCGACCCTCTACAGCAGATGTGGAGGAAATCAGGAGAAAATGTCAGTCCATTAACTTTTCAGAGTTGCTGGATTACACTGGGAATGAATTCTGTGCCCCCAGCCATCCAGGGAGAAGTCCCCACTGCCTTCTGTGGCAGGTCACAAATGCCATCACTGAAATCACCTTGATGCCTGGCTTTGAAGAAAGTGGATGATGAAGAGAAGGGCCCTAATAGCTGCAGCTAGTACCTAAACCAGTAACTGTGCAGTTACAGTTTAGATGATGGTTTAATGTCTAAGGCCATCCCAAAAGCATGTTCATTTGGGAGCACACTGAAGCCAGATGGGGTGAAATCCTCTCAAAAAGGGAACTGTGGACCAAAGGGTAGGCATTTTGAGTAAATGAAAAGCCGCTAGCAGTATTTACCTTCCAGCTTCACTCTCAAAGGCAGAAACTGCTGATGTAGAAATATTCCGATGCTGTCGATTGTGAAGCTAGAGCCCTCCAGAGAAAGGAAGTACTGTTTATTGGACAGGATGAGAAAGCAAAATATTGCAGAGACACTGAAATAACCAGATGACACGCACCTCCAAGAACCAGTCTTGAAATCTCTCTGTCCTCTGGGCCACCCGCCTCCCACCCACCACATGTGAACATGCTCATGTTTGCCTATGACGATGCTGATGAAATCGTACTCCATTCAACCAACTTCAAGCCAGTTCATTTGCCCTTAAGTATTAAAAATGGATTTTCCTACTCTGTTATATTCAGTATGTTATTTGAGCATGTATGTCTCACAACACTCCAACGAAAGCTAAAGTTGAATGAAGAGGAGTTACATTTAGAAAAGAATACTGATTGTTTAATGAGAACTTGACAGATTGATTTCTATTGACTTGGTGATGCTGAAGGTACACTTTTTTCAGGGAGGGCTGAGAGGACAGAGAGCTGTGGAGGGGGAAAACAGAAATATTGAAATGTCTATTCATCTACTTGTATGTGTGTGGGTACCACCAGGGGCTTTCCTGATGGCTCAGACAGTAAAGAATCTGCCTGCAATGCAGGAGACCCAGGTTCAAGCCCTGGGTCAGAAAGATCCTCTGGAGAAGGGAATGGCCTCCCACTCCAGTATTCTTGCCTGGAGGATTCCATGGACAGAGGAGCCTGGCGGGCTACAGTCCTTGAGGTCACAAAAAGTCAAACGTGACTGAGCGACTAAGCACACGCAACACAGAGGTGCAAGCAATACTTTAAGTTGTCTGTTTTCCTTGACTTTCATTTATATTATCTTCCAGTTTTCTGTTAAATGTTTCAAATGCATTGTGTTTTAATGATCATAACAACTCTGCCATAGGTACTGACATTATTCCCCATTTCGCCAATAGGAACACTAAAGCTTAGAAAATTCAAGTGGCGTGCCTCTAGTCTAAGAGCTGAGCTTTTCATAATGCTTCTTTACTTAACACACTGCATGGGTTTTGGGGGGGTTTTGGTTGTTTTTGTTTTGTTTTGTTTTGCCAAAGTGGGTAGATGAGGTTCAAGTTTCTGGAATAGGTAAGAAATTATTAGAAAAAGCTCAGGCAAATAATCCATGGGAGGATTAATACCAGGAGTTAATTAAACTGAGCACTACTGGCTTAATAATTGTGTAGACCCGGAGATAATTTAATAGAGAAGATTAAACCCAGAAGGATTACAAAGCAGCCTAAAAATCATTTGGAGAAATTTGTGACCTTTTAATTTATTGATTTTCTGATGCATCATGGTGTTCTGATTAATTTAAATTCATACCATCCATTTCTACACACATAAATAAGATAGAATTGAGTTCTGCTTTTGCTGTAGAACAATGTGGTAGAAATTAGCATTCAGGAACTGCAGAAGAATCCATCACCTATCTACTTTTAGGGCAAACACAGGAATAATGATGCCCATTTCATGGTGGGAGGACGAAGGACAGCTGGTGGTTACATTACTTGAGGGTGCTCAAAAGCACTGGTTATATATTAAAAAAATATATATGATTTTTTAAAAGACACCTACATTTATGTGCCTAACCACTCAAGAATTTGCAGTTCTCAATTCAGTTTCTGTATTAGAGTTGTCAGCCACTGTTTGGGAACAACATATATTGGGAAGCTGCATTTTTATGAGGTTTAATTTTTCATAAAATGAGATAGTCTTTAAAAAAATTGATGGCACTGATATGAACAACTCCTGCCGCTGTTCAGAGAAGGTTGGAGCTGATGGTTGCTAGGCAGCCAGGGCCATCACTGGGAAAACCACCTAAATGAATGATCCCCAGAACAGGAAGGCAGTCCAAGGGATGAGAAATTAACTCTCTGTGGGACCAGGCAACTTAGATTCATTTCTCCCCATTTTATCTGTAATAACACCATCAACTAGTAAAGAAGTATCTCGGCTGTAAGAATAACAATGGTAGCCTCACTCCTAAGTTGAAAATTATTTCAACAGCTCACAGGAGGAAGTATGGCAAGGGGAGTTTTATGTCCTTCTGGGTGGACTTAGCTTCCAAATCCACTTTATTCTCTTCTCTGAAAGGCTTGTTCATGACTATTTGCTTTCAGAGATGCTTGGGAATCAGAAATGTCAGAGCCCAGACTTCAGGCCAAACCCAGCAAGGAGAATTAGGGCTTCCATGCTTCAAGAGCAGTGACAGGGTTCTTCTGGATTTCTCCGTGTTCATGGAAAAACAGTGATGGCTACCCTCTACTCTGACTCAGATTCTGTGCTTAGCCTTTTTCCCTGGACTGTCTCACTTAATCCTTAAAATGATGCTAAGAGATTGGTACTCTTCTCAGCCCCATCTTACAGATGAGGAAGCTGAGGCATACAAATGTCGAGGAAATGATCCATAAACGCATAACTAGTCCATAGTTAACCTGAACCTCAAGCCCACATCTTTCTGACTTCAGACTATCATGTTATACTGCCTGTCTCCCATTGAGACTTCCCTGGTGGTCCAGTGCCTAAGACTTTGCCTTCCAATGCAGGGGTTGCACTTTCTATCCCTAGTCAGGGAGCCTAGATCCCACATGCATTGTGGCCAAAAAATCAAAACATGAAATGGTATGTAAACAGTATGGTAAAAAATTCAATGAAGACCTTAAAAATGGTCAACAAAATCTTTTTAAAAAACATTATATTTAAACTTGTTTTTAAATATTTAGGGTGGGGATTTAGAGTGTTTACCCAGATGAAGATACAGTGACAGTAGAGTTGGACCATGAAGAAAGCTGAACCCCGAAGAATTGATGCTTTCAAACTGTGCTGCCAGAGAAGACTCTTGAGAGTCCCTTGGACAGTGAAGAGATCAAATCAGTCAATCCTAAAGGAAATCAACCCTGAATATTCATTGGAAGGACTGATGCTGAAGCTGAAACTCCAATACTTTGGCCACCTGGTATGAAGAGCCACCTCTTTGGAAAAGACCCTGAGGTTGGATAGATTCCGAGCAGGAGGAGAAGGGGGCGACAGAGGATGAGATGGTTGGATGGCATCATCGGCTCAGTGGACCTGAGTTTGAGTAAGCTCTGAGAGATAGTGAAGGACAGGGAAGCCTAGCGTGCTGCAGTCCATGGGGTCACAAAGAGTTGGACTTGACTTAGCAAATGAATGGCAACAACTCAGTGTTACTGTATAAAGGGAAATAAGGGAGGGAAAGGAACAGAGGGCAAGGGAAAACTAAGATGAAGCCCAGAAAAACATTGGAAGATCTAACAGAAGGAAGATGAGCAGGGATAGAAAATCAGAGTAGGCAGAAAGATAAGAGAAAAGCTCAAAGAGTTTATTATCAAAGAAGAATTCTAACTATCTATTATTGAATACTATCTGTCAAGCACTGTTCTAAGGCCTTTGCAGGTATGACCTTATCTAATCTTCAGAATCACCCAGCAGTGAAAGTAAAGTCGCTCAGTTGTGTCCAACTCTTTGCGACCCCGTGGACTATAGCCCACCAGGCTCCTCTGTCCATGGGATTCTCAAAGCAAGAATACTGGAGTGGGTTGCCATTTCCTTCTCCAGGGGATCTTCCCAACCCAGGGATCGAACCTAGGTCTCCTACATTGCAGGCAGACGCTTTAACCTCTGAGCCACCACATTAGATAATGTATGACCTTATCTCATCTTCAGAATCACCCTGAGGTAGGTCCTATTATTAACCTCATTACAAATCAACTGAGGCACAGAGAGGGTGAGATTTGCCAAAGGTCACACAGCCAGAACACAGTAAAGCCTAAACATCCACCTAGGCTATCTGACATTAGAATCTGAGCTCTTTGCTGAAAGACTAATTTGATAGTTTGTCCTAAGATGATTCTTTCTTGAAAGAAATGAGTACACAAGTATGATCTGTGATAAATATTTTCTACATAACAAGACATTCTCAATGTTCTTAAAGCACAAATCCTGGCTAATCACAGATCACCTGTGAAACCTTTCTATAGGAGAGAGACATTTTCAGGAAAGTACTTTCAAACTATAAACACGGATCTAGACTAAACATTAATTATGTTAGTATGTGTGTTAGTCGCTTCAGATGTGTCTGACTCTTTGCAACCCTGTGGACTGTAGCCCACCAGGCTCCTCTGCCCATGGGATTCTCCAGGCAAGACTACTGGAGTGGGTTGCCATGCCCTCCTCCAGGGGATCTCCCCAACCCAGGGATCAAACCCATGTCTCTTATGTCTCCTGCATTGGCAGGTGGGTTCTTTACCACTAGTCACCTGAGATGGCCCTGCATTTTAATCCTATTAGAGCATTCTGCTACATTCACTCTATAAACAATGGGCATAGTTTGCTACCTATATAGTTATTCTGGGCAGTTAGCACCCTCATTCTTCCTAAAATAAAGCCTATTAACCATGTATAATACACTGTCTCAGTGGCTAACTAAAGATTAAAGACCTTTAATCAAGCACATCATAGTGTCTTTGCCGGCTGAACCTAGACTGCCTCAGAATCCTTCTTATCCATCAGAGAGGGTATGCAAGTTGAAACTGATCTGCCATCCCTGATCAAGTCAGACATTCCCAATGGACTTAGCTAGGTATCTATTATATACCTGGTAGCAGTCACAGCATCTGAAAAGCTAACTTGACAACCAATCTGCAATGTTTCTCAACCTGTGGCTTAGAGAGCACCTAGACATTAAGAACCTCCATCCATGAGTCAATTATTGAAGCAAAGATTCAGTGAGTATTCATTACACTGTTCTTTCTACTTTTATATACAGATGAAATTTCCATAATTGTTTATTAGATACACAGACGTACTTGTTTCAGAATACTTGGGGCAGGGAAGCCTGGAAATGTGAATTTAAAGTAGGCTGACCAGAGGGAATTTTCGGTACTCTGAAGCTGGTTCTTTTAGGCTGTACAGTAGATTCACGTGGGGAGCTTGAAACATGCCAACGTCCAGACCACATCCCAGACTAATGAAATTACGATCACTAGGGGCGTCACCTCAGCATCTACATTATACAAAACTCTTCGGATAACTTCGCTGTGCAACACATTGATACAGCACACCCTACCTCGTCTCACACATCAGTAGTCTATTCAGGTCCCACATTTTTCATAGACTGAAAGATACAAAGTTTTCCAAGGGGATCTGGGAAGATCAGGGATATTATCTCATTGTTGTTGTCTAGTTGCTAAGTCATGTCCGACTCTGCAGCCCCATGAACTGCATCATGCCAGACAACACCCCTGTTCTTCATTATCTCCTGGAGTTTCCTCAAACTCATGTCCATTGAGTCCATAATGCCATCCAACTGTCTCATCCTCAGTCGCCCCCTTCTCTTCCTGCCCTCAATCTTCACCAGCATCAGGGTCTTTTTCCAATGAGTTGGCCCTTCTCATCAGATGGCCAAAGTATTGGAGCTTCAGCTTCAACATCAGTCCTTCCAATGAATATTCAGGGTTGATTTCCTTTAGGATTATCTCATATTTGTCTCTAAATCTTCCCTTGTTACAATAGCTGAAAACAGTTGTTGGGTTGACTCGTGCCAGAAAGCCGAGTTAGTTACCACCAAACTCTTTCACCAGCTGGGCTAACTCTGCATGATGCAAAGCCTGGTTTATAGAGCTGCTCTTAGAGCCTAGAGGTCTTAGGTTTCAGCCTCTGTTGCAGGGATTCCCCCAAAACTGACTCAGTATGAAGATTTCTGAGCCAGAAATTTATTAACTAAGTACTCCAGGAAAACTAAGGTGGAAGTGAGGGAAAGACAAGAGAGAAGGCGAGGAAGCCAAGCAAATTGCTCCCTCCAAAGCCCGCAGAGGCAGTCTCAGCCTGATCCCCCGCGGGAGCTCCTGAGGGGACCTCACACCCCTGAGCTTTACCCTCTCCAAGAAAGGGAGATGGAGCTTTCCTGCTTTCTCTCCCTCTCGTTCTGTGGTTAAGGATTACCCCAGGGAGATGGAAATTTCCAGGCACTTTCAGCCCTTTGAAGTGCAAGAAAAGTCCAAGGACAGTCCTCCTCGTGTGGAAGGAAGCAAAAGCACGTTGAAGTTGGCAGAAGCTGTAGAGCATCAGGCATAAGAGGTACAAGGTTTCCAAGGAGATATGCTAAGTGTATGGATATTATGCCCTACAGTCTCTGAAATGTCCTTTGTTACAAGTAGCTGAAAACAGTTGTTTGGCTGACTCATGCTAGACAGTGGAGTTAGTTACCACATTAAGAAACCCATTTCCTTTGACGGAACAGCTCACTCTGTCACATATCCTTTGATAACTGCGATATCAAGTAGGATTCATATCAACTCTGAATTGATTGGCATGAGCTTCCCAGAGCATTTTTAAGACTGTGAACTCTGGTTGGAAAAGTGCCATATTTGATTAGTGATGCCTGCCACAAGCAAATGAGAACACAATTACAGTAGTTACCTAAAAAAATGTTTTAATGGTTTTGCTTACTTTTTAAAAATATTATAATTTTTATTTCATTTGCTGCACCCATCTCATCTGTGGCACACAGGAGTTTTAGTTGTGGCATGTGAACCCTTAGTTGCCCCTTGTGGGGTCTAGTTCCCTGTCCAGGGATCAAACCCAGGCCCCCTGCATTGGGAGTACAGTCTTAGCCACTGGACCAGCAGGGAAGTCCCTCCACAGTAGGTACTGCCAGAGAACTTTGACATCTGAAGTATCACTGGAATGCCTGGAAAGGTTTTTAAAAAATGCTGATTCCTAGATCCCACCTCCAGAGATTCTAATTTAATCTGAGAAGGGAACCTGGCATCTGTTTTTTTTAAGCATCCCAAGTGCCCATATGATCTCCACAAAGGTAAAGAACCACAGGAATATTCAGATAAATCAACATGCTGCTTTCCAGTTGTCCCAGGAAATGTCCCAGGCATACTTCAAATAATCAAATAAATTATCCAAAAATGAAATATTTTATTCATAATTCCTTTGAATAGCAGAACACTTTTGTTTGTTTTATCTTGTCTGGAACCTTCAATACAGTGTGAACTTTGAATAGGCTAGTCATAGTCAGAACTTCATTTGCCTTTTATACATGCTCCGTGCTAAGGTGCTTCAGTCGTGTTCAACTGTTTGTGCCTCCATGGAATGTAGCCCGCCAGAGGTCCATGGGATTTCCCAGGTAAGAATACTAGAGTGGGTTGTCATTTCCTTCTCCAGAGGATCTTCCCAACCCAGGGACTGAACCCACGATTCCCACATCGGCAGACAAGTTCTTTACCAGGGAGCCACCAGGGAAGCCCATAGGCTTAAGATATTGATTTCTATTCATGCATATCTTTGAAAGGGAATGGTTTTAGTTATAGAAAACATTGTTTGAATGTTTATATTTGCAATTTGTAAGGCAAAAAAAAAAAAAAAAGAAAACTTATTCTGTGATGTGATTTATTGTTATTGCTTGTTACAAGATCATTTCGCAAAACCAAAACTACTGGCTAAAGTATGTTAAAAAGTTGCATACCATCTTCTGGAGGATGGTGCAAGTGTTATAATTACAAAATACTCCCAGGGAATATTTATTAAAAATATGATGGTAGTTTTCTCCAAACATCTGTCCTTAATGTGGAGAACTACAGACTTTTTCTAGGTAATTAAAACTTCTCTTAAAATCACCTTTCCCCGATTATATAAGTAAAATTATTCTTTAGCTTGAATAACCCAGATAATTGCCTCAAATTCATTTAGTATACGCCTAAACTAAATATTTCATCATATACAAGAACTTGACAAGAATCTTTTTTTTTTGTATTTTTAAATTTATTTTAAAAAGTAAAATAAAAAACAGATAATAATCAGGAAAATAAAATTAAAATTGCAATGAAAAATTGGTAAAAATACATATTTAGATTGGTAAAAATTAAATTTGTGAAGTACTGACAAGAATGAAGATTCTTATGGGAAGTTTGGGAGATTCTCAAATAGAATTTCTCTGTTTTTTTTTTTTTAATGAATCTTATAATGTAGGATTTAATTCTTTTCCCCCTTTCTCTTGGTGTCACAAAGAAGTGAATTTTAAGTTAGGATTAAAGACCAGGTCATTAGGCCAACTCAGAAATAAATGTTTTGGATATATACCCTGAAGTGAGATTGCTAAATCATATGGTAGTTTACTTTTAATATTTTGAGGAGCTCCTGAACTGTTTCACATAATGACCATGTCATTGTGCGTTCCCATCAACAGCGTACAAGGTTTTCAGTTTCTCTGCATCCTTGCCAGCACTTGTTGTCTTTGGTGTTTTGTTTTAAAAATAGCCACCCTGACTATTATTAGGTGATAATTGATTATGATTTTGATTTGCACTTCCCTGATAATTGGTGACATTGAGCATTTTGTTAAACATCTTTTGGCCATTTATATGTCTTTTTTGGAGAGATGTCTGTTCAAGTACTTAGCCCATTTTTAAATTGCATTATTAGGGGGGTTTTGCTATTGAGTTGTAGAAGTTCCACATATATTTTGGAGATGAACCACTTATCAGGTATGTAGTTTGCAAATATTTACTCCCATTCCATAGGCTGCCTTTTCACTTTGATTGTTTCCTTTGCTGTGCAGATTTTTATTTTTGTCAATAAAAATCTGTGAAGATTTTTACTGATAGCTTGATGTAGTCCTCATTGTCTATTTTTGCTTTTGCTGCTTATGTTTTTGGTGTCACATCTATGAAATCATTGCTAAGATCAATGTCATGAAACTTTTCGACTATGTTCTCTTGTAGGAGTTTTACCATTTCAGTTTACATTCAAGTCTTTAATCAGTTTTGAGTTGATTTTTGTCTATGCTATAAGAGTCCAGTTCCATTCTTTCCCAGCATCATTTGTTGAGGAAGCCTTTCTTTCCTTGTCGTGTATTCTTGGTACTCCTGTTGAATCTCAGTTGACTATGAATAGATTTACTTCTGGGCTGTCTGTTCTATTTTACTGATCTACACATTGATGTTTATGCAGAACCATGTTATTTTAATTTTCTTTGTAATGAATTTTGAAATGAAGAAGTGAGATACTTGGAGCTTCATTCTTCCTTCTCAAGAATGTTTTGGCAATTCCTGGACTTTTGTGGTTCCCTATGAAATTTTAGAATTATTTTTTTAGAAAACTTACCACTGAGATTTTGATAGTGATTCCACAGAATCTGTAAAATTGAAAATCAAGATATCAAAGAGATATCATCACTCTCAAACTGCAGCATTATTCACAATAGCTGAGATATAGAAATAAGCTAAATGTCCACTAACAGATAAAAAAAATGTGCTATATACATATAAAGGAAAATCATTTAATCTTTTAAAAGAAGAAAATCTGGCAGTATACAACAACATAGATAAAACCTAAAGGCATGATGCTGAGTGAAATTAGCCAGTCACAGAAGGAAAAACACTGCATGATTCCTATTGGGTATCTAATCAAACTCATAAAAGCAGAGAGCGGGGTGGTGGTTACCAGAGATGGGCAGGAGGGGAAAATGAGTTGTTATTTCCACGGTTTTAAAACTTCAGTCATACAAGATAAGTTCTAGAAAGGTGCTATACACCCTTGTGTCTATAGTTAATGACATTGTATTGTACACTTAAAAGTCCATTAAGAGAGTAGATCTCACATTAAGTGTTCTCACACAATGAAATGAAAATTTTAAAGCAATAAAATGAATTTGTCAAGTTATCCTGCAAAATTTTTGAGAGTCCTCATGATCAAGAACAGCCACTGCCTATTTATGTATAAAAAAAGACACAAATGCAGATAATGAGTATTGATACATCTATACTACCACAAACCAGTTATGCAAAAGTCAGTCATTCCCTTGCTATCTTAATAATTGACTTCAAGCAGCCAGAAAAAGTTAGTTTTTCTACTAGGTGCAAAAGGATTTCCATTTTAATGAATTTGGGCGGAGATCTGTATAGGACAGCCACTATCCAGATAAAGTGATGTTAATTTCTGGTTAACTTTTCAAATATGAACAGCAAGAGGGTTTTTTTTGTTTGTTTTATCTTGTTTTGTTGGATTTCAGTATGGCAGCTTTTTGTTCTGTAAATAGCCGTAAATTAGAGATTCTCAGGTGCTGGCTCCTGCCATGGTGTCTCCTCCCCAACCTGTTGACAAGAACCACGGCAGGTTTTAGAGTTCCTCCTGCTTCGAAAAGGACAGCCACCCTTTTCCTCCCCTTAGGAGCTACCCTACCTATTAAATGTGTGCCCTCCTTCCACACACATGAAACTTAAAAAGTTGAAAGTGATGCCATTCAAAGGAAACATGGGCCTTTTCCCTAAAATAATTATACTTAAAAACAGGCCATTAAAAGCAGAATTGCCACCCCAAATTACAAAGCAAAATTTACATATTCTGGTTTCTCACTCAATAGGCTCATCTTTTTCGCCTCTTGAATGTTTGTTTTTACAGCTGAGTTATAAAATAGGAGTATATAATTAAAATACTTAGGTCCATAATTATAAACTCGACTGCAGTATAATTGTTGCATCTTTTGATAATTCCATCACTAATTATGCCTCTTGGAATATCCAAATATCTATCATAAAAATCTGATCATCATCAGCTTTCAGTCAATACACTTGACTGAATGAAAAATATTGCTTATTTCCAGATAAAATCTGTGGCTTACAATGGTTCATTGCACATGTTTTATCAAAGAGGGAAAAATAACAAAACCATAGAAACAGACTTCTAGTTATCATTAAGTGCTATATATTTTATCTTTCAAGAGTTACCATGAAACATCCAGAAATTATTCTTTATTGGAATTTTTAAAAAAATCTTCCCAGCAAGTTATCAAAATGCTGGTTTATGTTAGCTGATCCTTTCCTTATTCTATTACATAATGCCCAAAAGAAAATAAAAGTTTACCAATGAAATGACAATATATATTTAAGATCTGTATTCTAAGAGTTGTTATTAACTTTGGGATGCCTTTTACATGTAGCTGTCCAGTTTTCTCAGCATCATTTATTGAAGAGGCTATCTTTGCCCCATTGTATATTCTTGCCTCCTTTGTCAAAAATAAGGTGCCCATAGGTGCATGGGTTTATTTCTGGGCTTTCTATCTTGTTCCATTGGTCTATATGTCTGTTTTTGTGCCCGTACTGTACTATCTTGATGACTGTAGCTTTGTAGTATAATCTGAAGTCAGGAAGGTTGATTCCTCCAGCTTCATTCTTCTTTTTCAAGAGTGCTTTGGCTATTTGGGGTCTTTTGTGTTTCCATATGAATTGTGAAAATTTTTGTTCTAGTTCTGTGAAAAATGCCACTGGTAATGTGATAGGGATCACATTGAATGTGTAGATTGTGTTTGGTAATATAGTTATTTTCACAATATTGATTCTTCCTACCCAGGAACATGGAATATCTCTCCATCTGTTTATGTCATCTTTGATTTATTTCATTAGTGTCTTATAATTTTCTGTGTACAGTTCTTTTGTCTCCTTAGGTAAGTTTATTCTTTTTGTTGCAATGGTGAATGGGCTCAACAAAATTTTAGCAAACAGAATTCAGCAACACATCAAAAAGCTCACAGACCACGATTAAGTTGGGTTTATTCCAGGAATGAAAGGATTCTTCAATATATACAAATCAATCAATGTGATACACCATATTAACAAACTGAAAGATAAAAACCATATAATAATCTCAATAGATGCAGAAAAAGCCTTTGACAAAATTCAGCACCCATTTATGATTAAAACTCTTCAAAAAATGGGCATAGAAGGAACCTACCTGAACACAGTAGAGGCCATATATGATAAGCCTACAGCAAACATTATTCTCATGGTGAGAAACTGAAAGCATTCCTCCTAAGATTAGAAACAAGACAAGGGTGTCCACTTTCACCACTATTATTCAACATAGTTCTGGAAGTCCTAGCTACAGCGATCAGGGAAGAAAAAGAAATAAAAGGAATCCAGTTCAGAAAAGAAGTAAAGCTCTAACTGTTTGCAGGTGACATAATACTGTACATAGAAAACCCTAAAGCTAGTATCAGAAAATTACTAGAGCTAATCAGTGAATTTAACAGAATTGTAGGATACAAACTCAATACCCAGAAATCACTTGCATTTATATATACTAACAATGAAAAATCAGAAAGAGAAATTAAGGAATCAATTCCATTCACCACTGGCATATCTTGAATGATATATTTTACATTCACATAGAGTGATTAAATCTTATGTCATGAAAATAGTCCCATTTTATCTTTCATCCTTCTCACCCTTAACCCTTCACTCACCTTGCCTATGGTCCCATGGTTGCTTGTCCTCAAAGCCAGGACATATTTTTACAAGGTGCTAATTAACTGTTTTGATAGACAAGGCATAACATGCTACTTTGAAAAGCAACTATGAGGGAGTACGTTCTTGAAGAAAGGAAAAGACTGAATACATATTAAGCAAGATAACTCTTCCTCCCCAACATGCTTCTTATTCATGACAGTCAACTGTCCTAGAAAGTAGGATTCTTAAGGCAGAATTAAATTGATATACTCTACACAGATGTCTAAAACTGCCTTTTAGTGTATTAACAATAGAGAAAGCCACATGCAACCCTCTTACCACCACTACTCCCATCACCATGGAACCAGAAAGGTTAAGGTAGATGAAGGACTGGTAATTTGGCTGGGATGATATGGAGAGTTGGGGTAGACCTGAAACCCAGGAAAGCATTGGAAAGACCTCTGAGGTGAGGAGTAGGTCAGCTTCAAATCACCCAGGGATCTCATTGCTGTGGGGTGGGGAAGAAGGGGCATCTTCTATCTGCAGTCATTTTTTTAATCATCCCTAGGCAGACCCTAAATATGACTGAGTTGCCCCTTATGGACATTCCATAGATGCCTACTCCCCATTTCCTTGGGGAGTTTGAAATTAATATAGCTGCTCCGGCTTTCCTGGCGGATCAGGTGGTAAAGAATCTGCCTGCATCGCAGGAGACCTGAATTCAAACCCTGAATCAGGAAGATTCCCTGGAGGAAGGAATGGCAGCCCACTCCAGTATTCTTGCCTGGATAACTCCATGGACAGAGGAGCCTGCGGGCTACAGTCCATGGGGTCACAAAGAGTCGGACACAACTGAGCGACTAACACTTTCACTTTTTTTTCACTCCAGCTTTACAGGGATTGATGTCAACATGGTATCTTTTTTCCATTCCTTTTACTGTTAGCCTATTTTTGAGTTTTTATATTTAAAGTATGTTTCTTTCAGACATCATATGTTAATAGCTGGACCTTTTTTTTTTTTAATCTACTCTGACAATCTGTGTCTTTGAACTGATGCATTCAGACCATTTGTTTTAGTTGAATTGGTATCTCCCACATTTGTAACTATTTTCTGTTCATTGCAACCTTTTTTCCCCTCTTTAATTGAATTGAATATTTTATATAATTCCATTTTGTCTCCTCTAGTAGCATATCAGTTTTATTTCTTCTTAATTTTTTTGTTGTTGCCTCAGAGTTTTCAGTGTACGTTTTTGACTAATCTAAAGGTAGCTTCAAATAACACTATGTTGCTTTTTAGAGAGTATAGCAGTAACAGTATAGATAGTGTATAACAGAATAGTCCCAATTCCTCTCTTTTCCTACTTGTGGTATCACTGATATTCATTTCACTTAACGATATACTGTAATCTTCTACTACATTGTTACTATTAAATAAAATTATTTTATGTCAATTAAAAGTAAAAATTACCTTACATTTAAGTGTTTCTTCTCTTGTGCTCTTCCTTTCTGGATGCAGATCTGAGTTTTTACCTACCTTATTTACCCTCTTGCTGATGAACTTTAACATTTCTTGCAGGTCGGGTATGCTGGTGATTCATTTCCTCAGTTTGTGTTAGGCTGAAAAAGTCTTTATTCCTCCCTAGTTTGAGAAGGATAATTTCAAAGAATGCAGACTTCTTGATATTTTTCTTTCAACTTTTAAAATTATTCTACTCTTTTTTGTTTGCATGGTTTCTAACTAGAAGCCTGCTTTATTTCTTATCCTTGTTCCTCTATAGGTATGATGGTTTATTTCCCTAGGCATCTCTCGAGATTTTGTCTTTAGGTTTCTGAACCTTGGATATGATTTACACAGGGGCATGTGTGTAGGTGTCTGTATCCCAGATGAGGTAAGGTTCAAGAGTGTAGGCTTTGGTAGGAGAAAGTTGTGGGTTTGTTTCACAAAGATTCTTTTCTTTCTCTCATTTTCCCCAAAACACAGGGCAATCTTTTTGGAATCTTCACTGTGAAAACCTGTTAATTCCTGGTGGTAAAAGCTGTGAAAATATGGAATCCCCCTAAGACTGTGGCACTCAACACTTTGTCTCAAATTTGTACTTCACATTCAACCTCCAGCAGTTTATCAAAATTACCACAGTATGTCTTTATTCCTGCTTATACCTCTAGCAGTTTCTGCTCCAAGTAAGTAGAACTTGGCTGTGACTCTCTGGATTCACCAGCCTGTCTGGATTTTGGAGGATTGGTTTGTCCTCATGGTAAGTAAAGTCTTTGATTTTCAGCTTGTTCGGGATAAGAAGTTTAACTTTTTCTCTCTCTAAGAATAACACATGAACCAGAGTTTCCGGGTTCTTTGAACATGTACAGTAACATTAGTGGTCAAGCATGAAAAATCTTAGTCCTGGAAATTAGTGGGCTAGATTCTTATCCTTAAAAAATCAATTTTTGGTATATTATTTATTATGGGCCAGGACTTCATCTGGAATTTAATCTTTCATCATTGTAACTACCCCAGAGATATATGTCCAGTTTTATCAATCTACCAGCAGGAGCTAATATAATCTTTCTACCCTGTGGCATACTAGTTATGCATTACATGAAATGTTAACAGGTGTTACATTTCATATAAAAAGTGCTATGAACAAACAATTATAACAAATCTGATTAAACAAACATCTCTCTATTAGAGAACTCCTAAGGGAATTTAATATGCTGGGTGTTGTGAATTCAGAAGAGATAAGCAAACATCATTTCCCCAAATCATTTAATCATAGAATTTTTTTATGTTTCTCTTGGAGCATCTGGTGGGACTTGTGTTTTATGGAATACACTTTGGTCAGGTTTTGGTTGTATGAGAAGAAACACCCTGACTTTAGAGCAAAAGGAACATGAGTTTGAATTTCAAGTACACTAATTGTTCTTCAGGCAAATTGCTTAATCCTATTAGCCTAATGGGCTTCATCTATAAATTAAAGGCATAATACATTAGTTTATTGATCCATTACTTAATATCATTGTAGGCAATAGCTTCTACTTCAGTGATTAACATAGGGATTCAATGATAGGTGTGTGCCTATTATGCAGTAAAAACAGTTGTTTTTCTAAGCATAATTTTTAAAATGTATTTACTTCTTTTATTTTGGCTGTGTTGGGTTTTCATTGCTGTCCACAGGCTTTCCCTAGTTGTGGTGAGCGGGGGCTACTCTCTAATTGCTCAGCAGTTGGGGCACACGTTTAGTTGCTCCATGGCATGTGGGGTTTTCTTGGACTAGGAACTGAACCCATATACCCTGCATTGGCAGGCAGATTCTTAGCCACTGGACCACCAGGGAAGTCCCTTAACAGTTATCCATGTCTTCATTATCATTATCCTACATCAGACTCCAAAGCAGTGGTGAGCTCTTTCCCAGATTGCAACCAGTTTTTCTCTGAATCAACATGAAGTCAAATACAAAAGAAAGTTGTTGCCCAATCATGAATACTTGAATAACACATCTGGTCTGATCTCCTGTGTTAGAAGGATGTGTGTAGGAGTGGATCTAAATGTAAGTTTCCACAGCCAGTATCAATACTGAAATGTCATTCCATGTTTGGTAAAATTCACAAAGAACGTTTCATGAGACTTCCAAATATGGCCCAGGAAACCAGTTCTCTTCTGAGAAAAGTATAGGGCCAGGACCAGAAACATTTAATCTCTATGAGCAAGCCTTTGGGAGTCTTTCCTTTGACATGAATTACTTGCATTAATTGGCTAGTAAGTCATTGTGGTTGCACATTAAAGTCACAGCTAAACCCTATTGGAACTGTGATGTGTTTTCCACCCTAAAAATGTCAACATGGTGGGTGAGCTGTCATAGAGAACAGCAAGGAAGCAATTGTGATATGATATCTGATACCCATGTGGTTGGAGTAGCTCAGTGCTGGATTCAATACTATAATCTTGAACATGTTGATTTGGAGCAGTATGCATGATTAGGTGGCTTAATTGCATGTTGTACAGGAAGCTGTGACCTTTCCAGTCCCATCCTGGATGTGGTATTGTGCTCTGGGGAGGAAGAGAAGACAATGTGTGTGGGGGTGCTTGACAATAGCAGTGTTCATTCATGTAATTACTTGTGTGTGTTCAATACCTTAAAAAACCACACGGACAAGGCCTCAGATCCTAGTGGCCATCCATTGTTTAAAGACAATTTTATAAAAGTCAAGTCACCTTGGATAAAGACCCAGTAGTATCACTCATGAAGTCGTGAAGTCGCTCAGTCGTGTCCGACTCTTCGTGACCCCATGGACTGTAGCCCACCAGGTCCTCCATCCATGGAATTTTTTGGCAAGAGTTCTGGAGTGGGTTGCCATTTCCTTCTCCAGGGGATCTTCCCAACCCAGGGATTGAACCCAGGTCTCCGGCATTGCTGGCAGACGCTTTACCGTCTGAGCCACCAGGGAATCGCTACAGTAGTATCACTGTACATTGTAAATGTTGAAAGTACAGCATCAATACGGACAATTCTCTAATTTTTCACCAATTTGGAAAACTAATACAACATTCAAAATTAAAGGCCATGATATTCTTTTTTTTCTCCCCTTGGTGTGCCAAGGCACGCAGGATTTTAGTGCCCCAACCAGGAATCATGTGCCTCCTGCAGTAGAAGCACAGAGACTGAACCACTGGACCACTAGGAAAGTTCAACGCTGTGATATTCTTGTCTGTCGATCCATTAGCTAAAAACGATAAAGCTGAATAATGTCATAACCAGTCTGGTGGTGGTGGTGGTTTAGTCACTTCAGTCGTGTCTGACTCTTTGTGATCCCCATGGATTGTAGCCCACCAGGCTCCTCTGTCCATGGGATTTTCCAGGCAAGAATACTGCAGTGGATTGCCATAACCAGTCTATATGGCATCAAAAATTCATACTGAAATATAAATCCTGTCATTTGCAAGATATTTCACAATATAAAAACTGCTTTTTAAGTCCATTACAATATGAGAGAAAGCAGTATGAGAGAAAACAAAGCAGATGTCCTTTTCCCAACTTTACAGCTGAAACATAGACGCAAGCATGGTAAAGGACTTACAGCAATCAAGTTCGGACTTAAATCCAAGCCTCTAGGGTCTAAATCCACAGTTTCCTCCCCCTCCCACACTCTCTAGACATATTCTAGAGAATACCTATTCTACATAAATGCATTCTTGGGGCTGTTATCAACCCTGAAGACCAGACTTAGCATTTGAAATCAATTCTGCCAGGAAGTTGTAGTGTTTGTCAACAGTATGTGTAGCCAAAATCCCCAAGAATGAACTAAAATGCTTGGCATCTTTTATCAAAAGTTGCGTAAGGATTAGGCTGGACCTGCATGCACAGAGTGGAATGTCCCAGAAAGGACGCAATTGCCCAGACAACCCAGTTTTGAATCATCTTCACCTGTAGTGTCCTTATAATTGACGCAATAGGTATATCCAGAACCTGAATTGTGGATATAATTGACCTGATTATCTCCATGGCTTTATTTGTGAACGTAGTTGCACATAAAACTACCAGGCACTGACAGTCTCTGCCCTAACCATAAATTACCTCCAAAACAGCATCCTCTGGATCCTTAGCCACCGTTCTGTAAATGACTGTGTCAGGGGCAGTGTCTTCTAGGATATAAATCTCAGTAACTGCCAAAAAAATGTAAAATAGATGTGCTTGAATGAGTGTCACCATTATAAGCCCAGAAACTCCTCATTCAATCCTAGATCTTAGATAAAACTGAATGCATTATGCTTACTGTGTACAGATGTTTGTATAGGGTGATTCCCATTCATCATTATCATCATAATGGTAGACACCATTTATCTATCTGTCATGTATCAGGTATAGAGTTGATACATTTAGACAACAGTGATATTGAACATTTCCTGAGTGCTTTTAATTGCTAAGCACTCCAAATCATTGGTAACTAGTATTTCCATTTTACTGAGAATTAGAAAGAGAAACTAACTCAAGATTACACAGTTAATTACGTTACTAGTGTCTGATTATTAATGCCTGTCCTTTCCTGCAGCCATGTATCATTACTTCTGTTATCATAATTCTCAATATCACTCTTAAAGCCATGATGCTATGAGAGGGCATGGCATCAACATACATATGTCCACAGGGTCCTTCCTTTCCCAAGAGAAGAGCTCTGTACCTTGGTCTCCCTGAGTAACGGATCCCATGAAGATGGGTGGTTCATTCACATCTTGAATCTGGATTAAAATGGTTTGTGATGCTGTTGCCTGTCTGTCATCTTTGGCATAGATTACCAGGGAGTACAGAGCCACCATCTCAAAGTCCAGCTTGGGTACTCCAGCGGTGAATAATATTTTTTAAAATGCAGAATAATGGAGTGAATGACTGGCATCCTAAGGATGTAGACAGAATGTTTTATATTGATAATCCTCAATATGAATCAGCATTTTTAAAAAAGACAGAAAAAAAATCTCATACTTAAAAAGTGGAAGCAAGGTGATCTGATTTCTTAAAAAACCTACATGAACAGAGAATTCACATATGTAGTATTAAATGATTTCTCCTTCATCCAGCCTGCTTTCCCACGTTATTCTTTCAAATATCAAAGTTGATCATATCCCTTCTCTAATTTGTCATGGTGTATCCTACAGTTCAGTTAAGTTGCTCAGTCGTGTCCAGCTCTTTGTGAACCCATGGACTGCAGCACACCAGGCTTCCGTGTCCATCACCAACTCCTGGAGCTTGCTCAAACTCATGTCCATCAAGTCGGTGATGCCATCCAACCATCTCATCCTCTGTCATCCCCTTCTCCTTCTGCCTTCAATCTTTCCCAGCATCAGGGTGTTTTCCAATGAGTCCGTTCTTCATATCAGGTAGCCAAAGTATTGGAGTTTCAGCTTCAACATCAGTCCTTCCAATGAATATTCAGGACTGATTTCCTTTAGGATGGATTGATTGGATCTCCTTGCAGTCCAAGGGACTATTAAGAGTCTTCTCCAACACCACAGTTTAAAAGTAACCATTCTTCGGGGGCTCAGCTTTCTTTACAGTTCAACTCTCACAACCATACATGACTACTGGAAAAACCAATGCTTTGACTAGACAGATCTTTGTCAGCAAAGTAATGTCTCTGCTTTTTAATATGGTAAGCACTTTACAAATAGCTCATTCTGTTCTTGCTATGGGTGCTATTATTGGGGGCATCCTACACATGCAGAAACTGAGGCTTGTAGAGGTTAAACAGATTGGCCACATTTTCACAGAGAGAAATACAGACCCCATCTGATTTCACACTTATACTCCTGTTCTTAACCATTAGCCCAAACTGCCTAGCACCTCAAAATGGATGAAAAATGTGCATAAGAGTCTTTTTTCGTCCCCCATTCAGTCACCCTGAGCCTCCTATTGTATTTTCCATGGTTGTTTCATGCTGGTTTTTGAACTGCTCTCTTTAGGGATCCCCTAAAGTTGAAAAACAAGAAAATTGGATTCAAATCCATGTTCAGTAAGAAATGGCCCTAAGACTTCAACCACGACCCTCTAGGTCTCTAACTTGTGTTTCTTCACCCTCATATAAAAGCCTTGTATGTTCTGTTGTTCATGTCCTTTCCACGTCTGGCATGGTATGAGTTAGTTGGATAATTCTTGTTTCAAAAGCTTTCCTTGTTGGTAAAGTTACAGGGGGAAAAGGGTTTTTTTTTGGGTAGCAAAACTCACTGGAAAGGCTGGCCACATGTCTTTGGACATTCTGTGTTAAACCATGAACCCCTTACCCGTAATGATGATGAGTTCTAAGGCAATACTAATAGCTTAGTGTACTGAGCACTTACTCTGTACCAGCTGCAAATATTTAATTTGAATCATTTAACTCTAAAGAAAAAGTGTTGTTGGTACTATTAGTATACCCAGTGGACAGATGAAGTAACTGAGGCTTAGAGAGGTCACCAAGCAAAGAACAGAGGCAAGATGTGAACTCAGGTTTTTTGCACCAAAGTCCGTACTCTTTAACCACACTGCTATGCTTCCAGTGGGTCTGCCTTCCCAGTAACCAAATAGCCAACCCTCAGAAGAAAGGATCATCATACTATCCTGGCAGCCTCATGCTAACAAGGGCTAACATTTATTGAGCACTTTTAATGCTCTTAGCTTCTTACATAATTTAAACATCAAAACAAACTCAGGAGGAAGATAATATCATTATCCCCATTTCACAGAAGAGGCAACTGAAGTTTGGACTATATAATATACAGCTTGGAAAGTCATGCTACTGAAAGAGGCAGGACTTGGACCTGACCCTTGCCAATGTACCCCAGAGCTCTTGTACTGACCAACTCCGCCTCTGGCAGTAATAGCTGAATGTTTTCCTCCCATTACCATGCTGCTGCTGCTGACTACCATGAGATGTCAGTAATATATTCTTATTTGACACCATTCCTCTACTGAACACTTTTCACAGGCTGGACACTTTATCTTGTCAGTTCTCTCAGTTATTCTGTGGAGCAAATGCTATTAACATCCTTATTCTACCAAAGAGGAAACAGGCTCTGAAGTTAGATGACCAAGGGAACATGGCTAGGAAGAGCTAAGATGTAAAGCTATAAAGTCTTCCTGACTCTAAAACCTGTTTTCTTTTCCTCACACTCAGATGCTTCCTGGTAAGTTAATACTTTATCCTGATTTGAAGATGCATAGGATTTTCAAGCTGCAGTTAAGCACAGTCTTGTTCTCAAGGACTCTCTTAACCAAGAAACATAGCCCTCGGCTCAGGCTGGCCCTCATGGGGTGGTACACTTTGCCTTGGAAGCCCTATAGAGGCATCAACTGTGTCCTTCTTACTCCTTAGCTCCTTCCACAGTGTTAGGCTCTTTAACAAATACTCGCTGAATTTTTAAAAATGCAAATGGTATTCTTTACACTTCACAGTGGAAGAAGACAGGAAGATGGTTTACGTGTTCCTCTGGTTGATTACTCCTGTCCAGAGAACAGAAAGTGCACACACAAAGACTAACTTGAATTCCTTTTGCCATCCTGCCTGTGTGACCCCACTTAGATTACTCAATGACAGGTAGCAATTTGAAGATTACATAACTGGAGAACACCTTGTCTCACTTCATTGATGTATCTATATAATCGGATCACTTCAAGCTTTGCTATTTTTTCTTCAGGAGATTAGTTTGGCACTGGATTTTTTTCCCTCTCTTTTGGTTTGACTGCCTGCCCAGTTACCCCTCCCAAGCTCAGTCTTTTGCAAACCAAACAAGTATATATTCTGTAAGAAAGGAAGTTCAACAAAGGATAATGATTTGCTTAACCTGTAAAGAACAGTATATGCCTTCTTATACAGTGGTACTGTCAAGACAGATATTAACTCATTTAGTTGTGTCTTTCTCTGTAGATTTACTTTCATGCTATGAAACTGTTTCATGATTGAAATGTTTCTAAAGCTATCTAGCGCTGGTCTATGACATAATTATGATAACATGACCACCTTTCTTATAGCTTTTTATTCTCTGTAATTTAATCACACTGTTGCTGAATGTTGACGTATATTTATTTTAGTAACATGTCCAGTGTGTAAATTGCCCCTTATGGTCAGGCACTAAACAACATTTTGCATTTATTATCTCGTACAATCTTCTTACCAACTCCGGAGTGAGGTGGTATTATTATTATTAGTCTCTTTGTACAGAATAGAAAAAGTGCAGAAAAGTCAAGTAACTTCCCCAAGGTCATATTGCTATTAACTGGAGGTACTGCAATGCAAACCTAGCATTCTCAGATCACAAAACCTATGTGGAGAACAGCTATGGTTCCTCTGATGCAGTGCCCTTTTCCTCGAGTTCTTTGGGAGGAATGTTAACACCTTAACAGAGCCTCCTCCTTGCTTTCTCAGTTTGGATTTCTATGTCAGTAGCTCTTTGTGTCAACCTCTATCTAGCCTGGATCACCATTATAAAAGCATAACTAATCCTGATACAGAACTGACTGACTACCAGGCACTGTTCAAGCACTTAATGGATTTAATACTGCCCATGAGGCAGCTGTTGTTCTTATCCATATTTTATAGATGACAAAAATCAGAACAGACAAGTTAATTCATTTGCTCAGAGTGATACAAAACCAGGATTTGAACACATGCAGTTTGGCTCCACAGTCTGCAGTCTTACCCTATCTCATCCTGCCCTTCCTGGTTCACCCCAGCTGCCCATTTAGCCATGTCTTCCCCCTACTGGTTTTCTGGCTCTGGTGGTAGAGAACCTGCTTGCCAATGCAGAAGACATAAAGAGTTGCAGGTTCAGTCCCTGGGTCTGGAAGAGCCCTTGGAGAAGGGCATGATAACCCACTCCAGTATTCTTGCCTAGAGAATCCCATGGACAGAGAAGCCTGGCGGGCTATAGTCCATAGGGTCACACAGAGTTGGACACGACTGAAGTGACTTAGCCCAGCACTCTCTCTATTGGTTTCAGAATCTCTTAAAGCCTGGAGCCAATGCAGATATCCCCAACATAAGGCTGTTTGGTGGAAATCATACATTGCTATTTAGGTGTTTATTACCCCCAGCCCAGCAAACAGCATGTGCTTCATGCTTTCCTATGGGCTCTCAAGTCCCATGGGAGCAATGCGGGGTGGGGGTGGGGGGGGCAGGTGAATGTTGTGTGTGCAGTGGGTTTGCATCATATTTGAGGAATCTTGAGCTTTTCTTATAATCTTGTAAGTCTGCTTGAACTTTGCCCCAGAGGTGGATATTGGCTTTATTATACTGGATGGTAAGTAAGACTTGATAAGACAACTCACAAACCCTGCAGGATCTAGCCCCCTACCCCCACCTCCTTTATAATCTACTCTCTCTCTCCACTCCCCCTTCAGCTCCTGCCACCTGAGCCACCTCCCAGGCCCTTCTCCTCACTGTATTTTTTTCTTGCCACAGAGCCTTTGCACGTGTTGTTCTCTCTACCTGGAGTCCTCTCTCTCTCTCTCTCCATCTATTTAGAAGATTGCTTCTCATGCTTCCTCAGGGAAGCATGACTCAGTCAAATGTCCCACTTAAGTGCTCTCACAGACCTGTGGGCCTGGCCTCCATGACTCCTATTATACTCGCCATGTTACACGTGTGCGAGTATTGACTTAAACAGTATTTCTCTACAAACCAGTAAACACCATGAAGGCAAGGACCATATTCCATGAGAGCCCCACTGCCTTGCCCTGTGTCTCAGGAGGTCCTCGATAGGTAACTGTGAGATAAATGCATCTTGATGTCCACAAGGATTTTTAGAGCAGCTGACACATAATGGAATCCCAGAGAGTAGGTGCTAGGTTAATAAGATACAGTGGAAGGTAAGAGCGGAAATGGTGATGGTTTCCTTTAGAACTTTTGTGGTACCAAGTGATGATAGTTGGCCTGTGTACTTACTTCCCACTGATATGTGAGTCTGCAAGACGGCACAAACGTGTTGATGTTGACTGGCTCTCCAACCAGAGAAGCGTGGGGTGAGACAGACAGTGGTTATGGCAACCCGTGTGTGTTCAGAAGCATTTTCAGGAAGAGGGCTGGCATTTTTGATGGCAAAATTTGGAAAGGCTAGAACATCTTAGAGAAAACACAAAATTGGACTTTTTCTTATAAGGATTTCTGCAGTGCTTCCCAACTTCTTTCATATTTTAAAACCACAAAGGAAAAAAAATAAATACGTGCAGCTCCCTTTTTTATGAAAAGTCCTAAGATCATCATTCCAATCTCCTATGTTGAAAAGGATATATCTTTTTTTGGTGTTAGTTCTAGAAGGTCTTGTAGGTCTTCATCGAACCAGTTAACTTCAGCTTCGTTGGCATTAGTGGTTGGAGCATAGACATGGATTACTGTGATGTTGAATGGTTTGCCTTGGAAATGAACAGAGATCATTGTGTCATTTTTGAGACTGCACCCAAGTAATGCATTTTGGACTCTTGTTGACTATGAGGGCTACTCCGTTTCTTCTTAGGGATTCTTGCCCACGTAGTAGATCTAATGGTCATTTGAATTAAATTCACCCATTCCCATTCATTTTAGTTCACTGATTCCTACACTGTCAGTGTTCACTCTTGCTATCTCCTCCTTGATTCATGGACCTAACATTCCAAGTTCCTATGCGATATTGCTCTTTACAGCATCCATTAGACTTTACTTTCATCACCAGACACATCTGCAACTTAGCATCATTTCCACTTTGGCCCAGCCTCTTCATTCTTTATGGAGCTATTAGTAATTGCCCTCTGCTCTTCCCCAGTAGCATATTGGTTAGGTAGCATATCAGTTAGGTAGACATGGTAGGATCATTAAGAACCATGAAGAATCTGAGAACTTAACCCTAGGTTCCCATATGACAAGTTAAATCTGCCATAGTTTCACAAATGCTGGCAGAGGACTCAAGACTCCTACATCAGGGACTGTGATGGCTAATGTAATGTGTCAACTTGACTGGGCCATACGGTGCCCAACATTTGACCAAACATTAATCCAGATGTGTCTGAGTGAGATGAACATTTGAATTAGGGATCTTAAATTAGGGCATAATGCAATGGACTGAATTGTGTGCTCCCAAAATTCGTATGTTGTAACTCCAATGTGACTACATCTGGATACAGGATCTTTAGGATGTAATTAAGGTTAGTGAGGTCATGAGGGTGGGGGCCCATATCCAATAAGACCATGGGCTTATCAGAAGAGGAAGAGATCTCTCTCTCTCTCTGACACATGAGGCCAGGAAGACAGCCTTCCCTAGAACCTGACCATGCTGACACCCTGATCTCAGATTTGCAGCCTCCAGAACTGTAAGAAAATCAATGTCTATCATTGAAGCCACCCACTCGTTGGTACTTTGAGGTGGCAGCCTGAGCTGACTAATACAGAGACGTAGGACTTTGCTATTGATGGTACAATAAGCAGCATGCACTTAATGTTCGCATCAATCTCCTTTGCTCCTGAAGCCCCAGGGGACAGCAAAGAGGGATCCAGGTGGACATGAGTGTGCACGAGGCTTATGACACAGTTGAGAAACCCTGTGCTCAGGGAACCCTAATCTTTAGAATGAGGCATAAGCCTGCCGATCATTGCCCTAGAGGGAGAAAATAGCTTTATTTTAGTCCATGATAAACAAACATTCTCTGCTCCACAGAGAGACACTGTCTGTATCACTGTTTAAACATCCTTGAGGAATGGTGAAACAGTGCATTCCTGGGATCAGAGAGAAATGCAGAAATGATGTCACCTGGATTTTTTGTGCCTGTGAATGTTGCCGTCACTGCCTGTGCTCTATTTTTGGTTACGAATGTTGGGGTCGCCACCTGCATTTAGGAGAAAATTGTGTTCCGTGCTTTCCTGGTATCTTGTTCCAAGGTACTCTAGTTCTGTCTTTCAACCAAGAAAACAGACTTGTGGTGTTCCTTTTATTGAACTTTTAACAGTCTCCTTAGTAAATACAGGTAGTTGAATGACTGTTCCAAAGTGCAACAGATGACAAGCTTCTTTTCTAGAAATAAGGCCTTTCTTGACAACTTTGCCACGTATAACAGATCTTTTGTTTTCTGTTGTTGTTGTTGTTGTTTTTACCCCTTGTGTTCTTCCAAACTTCTGCTTAGAGAAAAAGAAGAAAAAGGGGGAATATATCTGAAGTCCATTAGGGTTAACTCCCTGTGACAGGGATGAAGGAAAATACTTTAATATTTAAAAGAATAATGCTGAAAGCTGTCCATGGGTTGTTTTTAAAAAAGGAATTTTTGAACATGTTTATTTTCTATGCACTTTTTAAATTAAGTGATAGTTTAATGAATAAACATGTCAAGCTTATTGCTGCAAAAAAACTTAAAGATAAATAAACATCATTGAATACATAGTGCAGACACAGGCAGCCATTACCTTCACTCACAAGATGTACAACAAGGAGAGGGGTTGTGGAGAATCATCTACTAGGCAGGGTTGCTATTTGTGTTTCTTTCTTTTTGCTTCCAAACTTGTTTAGAAATGTTCATAGATGCTAAGGGCCCTGCCTCCGTTCGGTCCATACCCACTTCTCCATGCACAGGGCTACTTACTGAGAGCATTTCTAGTTCTGCCAGGTTGTCAGCGTGGCTCAAATTCAGGGTGACACAGAGGGCCAGAGAGTTCATGCTCCTGGAAGCAGCCCTCCACCGATGGCCAGCAGGGACCTGGTGGTTATACAGCTCGACCTACCCATCCTCAGTAACTCAAACTGTGCCTCTCCATTGGAGACCTGAGTCCCAGTGGGGTTGAGCTCCAGTCGCCCTCAGTGCTCACAGGCTTGATCACATGCCTTTTACTGGCTGGCTACACTCCTCATTTCCTTATCCCCTTATTGATGTTTTTCTGGGATCATCTTCCAGGTAAATCTGCTTGCACTGGAACCCTTCTGTTGGGTACTGCTTCCAGGAAAATCCAAACTAAGACCATATGATATAATCATTTTTTATAACATACATCAAAATGTAAAGATTATTGCAATGGTCGTTTTCTGTAAGAAAAGAGCATGAGGGCACAACACAGAGGGTCCTGTGAGGATGCTGTGCTTGCACAGGTCTTGTATTGAAAAGTGAAAGTGTTAAGTCGGGCACTTGGTTGTGCTCAACTCTTTGCAACCCCAAGGACTGTAGCCTGCCAGGCTTCTCTGTCCATGGGATTTCCCAGGCAAGAATACTGGAATGGATAGCCATTCCCTTCTCCAGGGGATCTTGCCAACCAAGGGATCAATGCAGGAGACCTGCATTCCTCACAGATTCTTTACCATCTGAGCCATCAGATCTCATATTACATTTGAACAACTCTCCTTACATTCTCTGTTCCAGTTATCCTGACCTGCTTTCCATTTCTCTTGACCATCTCTGGACAATTACATAAATTGTTTCTGAAATATTTTTTGATTCCCTCAAATTCTACCCATCCTTTGATTGCCCCTTAAATATTATTTCCTTCAGAAAGCCTGCCCTGACCTACCCAGGCTGGATTAGACGCTTATTCTCAGTGTTTCCATGCCACCCCATCACAACACTAGACACATTATGTTCCAATTTCCTTTCACTCGTGTGACTCCCCTTGCACTTAAAGTTTGCAGATTAGTGCAAGGAATGTATCTATTCAGGACACTAAATAAGAATACCTGAGAGTATTTGCTGAATGAATAATAAATAATATTAATGATCATTTACAGGACACTCTTTCATAGAAATTTTTTAAGTCTTTCTTGAGTTTGTTACAATATTGCTTCTGTTGTGTATGTTCTGCATTTTTGGCTGCCAGGCATGCAGAATCTCAGCTCTCCAACCAGGGATTGAAACTGCACCCCCAGCATTGGAAGGCAAAGTCTCATGCACTGGACCACAGGGAAGTCCCCAGATGATTTTTTTTTTGTTTAATCCTCACAACAGTGCTAGAACAAGGGGTAGGATTATCATCATTTCCATGTGCACATAAGAAAACTAAGGCACAGAGAGATCAACTGGCCTAAAAATACACAGATAATAAACAGGAGTATAAAGATTGGAACCCAAAATTTTGATGGAACCAAATCACATATTTTTAAATGATAGAGATGAGTTCATGATTCAGAGTAAAGTTCTTTGGGGTAGGAATTGGGAAAGACAAATGTCCTCAAATTTCAAATTTTGAAAAAGCCCTCACCAAAAAACTCTAGTTCTAGGGAGAAAGGAGAAGGGACCACATTAGGAGTGGACTAAACCAAGCAGACAGACCTTGACTCACATCCCAGGTCTGCCTCTTAACTGGGCATGTGACCACTGGGCAAGCAACTCATCTTCTCTTGAAGCTGGAAACCAACAGCTTCTCTGAAGCTGTAAACCAAACTGTTGGATAAGAAACTTCTTTAGCTAAACCAAGTCAGGGAGCAGATCACTGTATTTAAGAGATAAGTGATTTATTCTATAAAGCAAGTATCCTTCAATAATAAATAAATAAATTTAAAACAATAAAGAACAAGGACAAGATAAAAAAAGAGAGATAAGTAAGTTAGATTATTGACAAAGATTTGCCATTCACTCATGAGAGATGTAGTATTTCTTTCACATTGATTCGTAATGTTTTATTAGACATGATGCATGAAATGTGAACAAAAATAGTTTCCTAAATGACATTGTTTCGCATGACTTCTATCTAACCCCTCAGTGCCAGGAAATTACCCAGTGCTTGGAATCACAATACATTCAGAGACAAACGTCATTATACGCCCTACTGGGCTGACCTACTTCAGCTCTGTTTTCCTATCTTTCCTTCTTTTCCTCTGTCCTGTGTGTTTTCTGCTGCCCTTGAATTTCAGCTGGGTCTCTTCTTTATGGTGAAGATTTCAGCTAAGGTAGACTAAGGATAGCCCCTGGAGGAGGGCATGGGAACCCACTCCAGTATTCTTGCCTGGAGAATCCCATGGACAAAGGAGCCTGTGGGCTACAGTTAATAGGGTCACACAGAGTCAAAACGACTTAGCACGCACGCATGCAGACTAAGGATAGACTCAAACACTTTGCAAAGACAGTGCCCTGAATTCAGGTCCTGTTGCTTCTCCACTCTCAAATTAAAATTTTATTGCAGTTTACTTGGTCATTAATTATTAAGTGCTTAGCACAATTATTAAGTGCTAAGGAGGCAGGCCAGGTACTGTTGTAGTGTCATCTTTTGCAATGAGCAATAAAACTTAAAGGACATTCCAGTGGCCATTCACAGTAAGATAATATGTGTGTGTATATATATATATATATATATATATACACACACACACACCCCTACACAGTGATGAATAGGGCCTTTTAACGGTTCTTCACTATCACCCCAGGCACTCTCAGCCAGATAGAAGGTTTGCTATTTCCAGGAGGAGGAAGGAGGCCGTTTCAGTGCCCTGCCCATTTCTTAGTCCCTTCTCACCATTTCAGTGCATGCAAGCCTAATTCCTTCCGTCAGCCCCTGCACCTTGTCTGATGGTGCCCTCTAGCGCCAAAGTGCTGGAGAATTCGTGTTTCTTTCTTTTGTTTTCTTTTTTCTTTTAATCTCCATCCAAGGAGACTTTCTTGACTCAGTTATTTCATGAACCTGTTTCTAAATATGTTTGCAGGCTTCCCTCCAGTCATTGATATTCCACTATCCTCTTTCCTATACTGACAAATTCTCTTCTGCTTTCAAAGGTGTCCTTCAGGCCACAATATAGGCCTCCCGTCTAAGAAATGATCTGAAAGTTTCTGAACCCTGAAATTTGTTGATGGAAAATTTTAATTTCTGTTCATTGATTTCCCTCTGGAACAGTATGTCAAAGTCTTACTCAAATTTTTCTCTATAGCTGAAATTTGCACTCCACAAGGGATATATGTGTATCCTGGGTGGAGACTGTGGTTGCTTAGCAAAATACAATGCTTGGGGTCTGGGATAGAATAATGACCCCGCCCCACGGATACCCATTTCCTGATCCCCAGAACCTTTTGAATATGTTATGTTACATAGCAAAAGTGGTTACATTGCCAACAAGATTAAGTTAGGGATCTTGAAATAGAGAGATGGACCTGGGTTATCTGGTTCAGATCCATGTAGGCACAAGGATCCTTGAAAGTAGCAGAGGGAGACAGAAAAAGAGAATCAGGAGATAGGACAAAAGGTCAGAAAGATGCAAGTTGCTGGCTTTAACGTGGAGGAAGGGGGTGATCAGCGGAGGAAGGGGGTGGCCTCTAGACACTAGAAGAGGTAAGGAAATGGGTACAGCCCTTGAGAGTTCAGAGGAAAATCCAGTCCTGCCAATATTTTAATTTTAGCCCAGTGAGACCCATGCCAGACTTATAACTGGAGAACAGTAAGATCATATATCTATGCTGTCTTAAGGCACTTCCAAGTTTTTGATAATTTGTTACAGCAGTCATGCTAATTCAGGGGTTCTTTGGCTTATGTTAGAAAATACCAACATGTACCTTTTACATGATTGAGCAACTGGAAGTGGAGGTGACAACATGCTAAAACTGAAGTCAGGTAACACCATGCTTTTTCTCAAAATCCTATGGCAGCTTTTCATCTCACACAGAGTGAAAGCCAAGTTTATATGCTGGCCTCCAAGCCCCACAGGATAGATGAGTCTTCCTTCATTTATCTGGCCTCATATTCCTCCACTCTTGCCCTTACTCCCTCTGCTTGATCCACACAAACCTTTCTGTTCCCTAAACACATCAAGCAGGTCCTGCCTCGGGGCCTTTGCCTTGACTGCACTCCCTGTCCAAATGCATCTTCCCTGGATCAACACAGCTCCTGTGGACTCATTTCCTTTTAGGACCCTGATATAATGTCCTCTTATCAGAGAGATCTTCCCAGGCCAGCCTTGCACAAAAATAGCATTATGTCCTGCCCCTGCAGGTGAAAAGTTTTAAATTTTATATATTATTTCCTTATTTTTTTTCCTTATTTCCTTATTTTATTTTTTGTCATATTATACATTTACTTTCAGCTTCCTCTCCCCCCACCTCAAATACAGGCTGCATGAAATTGGGGATTTTCATCTGTTAGATCCCTGCTATGTCACCTGGAAAAAGAACAGTGTCTGGCCATGGTAGGCACTTAAGAAATATTTGCTAAATGAATAAGTGAATAAATGTATGAAGAAAATGATTTAAAATTTGGATAATTAAATTTTAAATTCTTGAGTTTGATTTCTTAGTTTAATGTAATACATCCTCACTTTAAAAAAAAATAAAACAATATAAAGTATATAAAATGAGCATCTTTAAACCTTCTAGTTATTCCTCCTCATGTCTGCTGCTCTATCACCATTTTCAGTCCCAATCTCCAAAAACACACACTGTTAACTCTTTGGTGTATATTCTTCCAGTACATCCTATGCCAGCTTGCATGTGAATATAGTTTTTTTTTTAAAAGAATCTTCTTGTAGTCACAGTTTTAGGACATCCTGTCTCCACTCCATAGTACACTGTGAATTATCTTTTTATTTGCACATCAGAACAAACAGATCTGCCTCCTCCTTTTCATGGCTCCAATGGCCATATTATGTCTGTGTCTACAGACACAGTGTTTACTCTCCTATTGATGGCCATATAGGCTGCCTCTAGTTTTTGCTCTTACAAATAAACCTACTGTATCTTTCCATCATTCTATGAGTATTTCTGTAGAATAAATTCCCAGAAGTAACACACTGGCTCTGAGACAATACAGACATCACATGCTGGTAGATGTTGCCAAACTGCCCTCCAAAGAACTTGTACCAGTCTACACTGATCTCAGCTGCATCTGAGAGGACATTTTAACTGAAACCAACTTTCTAATGGGGCACAGCCTGGAGTACTTGACGACTTCAAAAGAGTTCAAGTTATTAAAGACTGTCAAAGCAAACCAAATGTTTATCCTCAGAGGTACACGATGAGTCTAAAGTTACAGATACTTACCTGGGGCAGAAATCAATACAAAAAGCACCTGAAAAAAAGACATCCTTCCTTGAAAAGCCTCTTGCCACTTCAGAGACACTATGCCCCAGCCCCAGCCTTCCCAGACCGCTAGGAAGTGGCACCCTCTAGGTAAGGAGTCCTTAGGTGAAGCATTCTGTCTCTAGGCGCCCAGTATACACTTCCTTGTGGAACAGTACTTGCTAAGTGACCTGTAAAATGTTACCTTTTTCTCTCAAGTGGGCAAAAGCTCCAGTAAGGAGATGTGCTCAAGCAAAAAGGAAAATGTCCCCAATTCATATTTCTCTACATGCAAAGACCTCCTAAGCCCTGGTCAGTCTTGGGTGAGTTGAGTGAGTGAGGACTCTTCACCTTATTAGAGCATTCATTTTCAAAGGGATTCCATTTTTAAACGACTCCACTAAGATAGAGGCTTCCCTCATACCTCAGTCAGTAAAGAATCTACCTGCAATGCAGGAGACCTAGGTTCAATCCCTGGGCATGATGATCCCCTGGATGAGGGCATGGCAACCCTCTCCAGTACTCTTGCCAGGGGGAAATCCTGTGGACAGAGGAGCCTGCTGGGCTACAGTCCATGGGGTTGCAAGTGGAACACGACTTAGCGACTAAACCACAGCACCACTAAGTACATCATCCTGCCTGTTCTATGCGTTTCAGTTCAATTCAGTTCAGTCACTCAGTCATGTCCGACTCTTGTGACCCCATGGACTGCAGCACACCAGACTTCCCTGTCCATCACCAACTCCCAGAGCTTGCTCAAACTCATGTCCATAGAGTCAGTGATGCCATCCAACCGTCTCATCCTCTGTCGTCCCCTTCTCCTCCATCTTCAATCTTTCCCAGCATCAGGGTCTTTTCAAATGAGTCAGTTCCTCTCATCAGGTGGCCAAAGTACTGGAGCTCCAGCTTCAGCATCAGTCCTTCCAATGAATATTCAGGACTGATTTCCTTTAGGATTGACTGGTTTGATCTCCTTACTGTCCAAGAGACTCTCAAAAGTCTCTGTGTTTATCACACCCAAATTTGAAGTAAGACCTGGAATCTCTGCTTACCAAGTTTTTGAGAACTTACACATTCATAGGTAAGTTTAGTACGAAACCAGATAGAGATGAGATGCAAAAGCAATGCAATAACTAGCCCAAAGGCAATAGAATGCAAGTTAATACATTTAAGTTAAAACTTGGAAGGGGGAAAAAAACTTGGAGGAGGATAGGAATCAGCTTTGGGACCACGGATAGGAAAGATCTGCCTGACTGAATGGAGAGTCTACATAAAAAGACCTTTGGAGTTAGCAAATAGGTGACCCACAAGCTAAATAGGACTTGCAGACCACATTTTTACATGTTGGAAGAGCCTTAACAATTTGAAGTTCATTAGCATTTGATTGGTCCAGCATTCCACACTTTACCAAAGGTGCTTCCCCTCCTTGCTACACCCTGCAGCTTCTCACATTTACCTGCCTGACCACACAGGCTTCTCTTTTGCAACTGTTGTTATGGTTACCTAAATAGGATTATGTGATCTCAGATCTGTTAGAAGGATAGACTAGAAGGATAATGTTAAGAACAAGGGAGATTGTGTTTCGACCAGGCTTTGCCCTGCTCTGGCTTTTGAAAGGGAAGTTTACCAATGTCTAGGGAGTGATCCTGGGAGAAGGCAATGGCAACCCACTCCAGTTCTCTTGCCTGGAAAACCCCATGGGCGGAGGAGCCTGGTGGGCTGCAGTCCATGGGGTCGCGAAGAGTTGGACACAACTGAGCGACTTCACTTTCACTTTTCCCTTTCATGCATTGGAGAAGGAAATGGCAACCCACTCCAGTGTTCCTGCCTGGAGAATCCCAGGGACGGGGGAGCATGGTGGGCTGCCGTCTATGGGGTCGCACAGAGTCGGACATGACTGAAGCGACTTAGCAGCAGCAGCAGGGAGTGATCCTATGGGTTTGATGCCAAGCCATATCCCAAGGAGGGTTGGAAAGAAAAGTAGACTTACGGGGGACTCTTAAATCAGTGCACTTCTCTCTACCTCCGTTACCCCTATTAAGTTAAACCACTCCAGGAACTTACCTGGCAGTCTAGTGGTTCAGACCCCATGTTTCCAAGGCAGGGGACACAGGTTTGATCCCTGGTTGGGGAACTGTAGATCCCACAAGCTGCACAGCACGGCCAAAAAAAATTTTTTAAGCCACTCCAGTCTCAGACTTGAGCTACTGCAACAAGCTAACTTCCCAGTCTAGTTTTTCCTGCTGTCTACTCACCACCACTTGACATCGAGTTCATTTCAGTATGATACTTCCTAAATATTCCCTGAATCTCTGCACATCTGTCCCACTCTATGCCTAACCACCGGCATCTCCATCCTGGATCAATTGCCTCTTCAGCCATCATATTTTTCCAGTGTGCGGTGCAAGTGGCACACAGCAATCTTTTCTTTCTTCTTCTTTTTTTTTTCTTTAACTTCCTGACCATGCTACATGGCAGGCAGAATCTCAGTTTCCCAACAAGGGATCAAATCCACACCCTTGCCTTGAAAGTACCAAGTCTTAACCACTGGACGGCCAGGGAAGTCCCAGCAATCTTTTTAAAAGCAGAAACATAAGGTTGCCTTCCTTTGTCATCTGAATTTCCACCACCGTGGTCTCCTTCCTGCCCTCCAATCTGACCTAGTGCCCACCCACCTCAGAACTTTTGCTCTGGTCATTTTTCATCTTTGGAATACTTTGCTTTAGAACACAGATCCGACCCTAGTTTATGTCCTTTCCAAGGTGACATGTCTCACCTCAACTACCACTGCCTTGAGAGGTCTTTTTTGATCACCCTGGTAGAAGCAGTCACTTGCTATACTGTTTTCCTAGTTTTTTCCTAGCATTCCTTGTCGGTGTCTGAATGCTGTATCAGTTTACTAACAAGTCTGGTATCTGTGCCCTCTGCCAGAGTGTAAATCTTAGGCAGGGGTTCCAGTTGTTTTGTTCAATGCTGGATTCTCATTGCACAGAAGAAATACATATTGCCTAGCTCCTGTAACCCAGCAGGACCCTCTGAGGCCTTCCCAGAATAGTCCCCAAGCCACATCCTCCACCTGCCTTTTGTCTGTATAAAAGCTTTAGTCAAAGAGTAAGTTTAATCACAGAAGTGAGAAAAATGCAGAAAGAAAGGAAAACAGTCAAGCCAGACAAAATAATAATACTTTAGCCATTAAACAAAGTCAGGCAACTTTATTTCTTCCCCAAGGACTATCGATAATATTCTCAGCTCAATCTTTTGAACTGTTTTGCAGGTACGGAAACCTCCACCAAGGGGAAGAAGGTAATTGTATGCTGCCCACAAGCATGTCGACCCCAGACTGATTGGAACCAGAAGGCTGATGATGCTGACTCCCAGTTACCTCACCACCAACCATTCAGAAGAATGCCCAGGAGCTGATCATGCCCTGTCGCTTTAACACTGTAAGACCCCTCTCTGCCCATTCCAGGGTGGGACAGTCTTATGGGTGCTAGCTTGCTGTGGCCTCCTTTGCTGGGCAAAGCAATAGAGAGCCCTTCTCTCCCAGTTCACCCAAAATTCTGTCTCTGAGATTCAATTCAGCACTGGTACACAGAGGCTGGGTTTCAGCATCACTCCTCAAAAAGTGTCATCAAATTCATAGAGACAGAGTGCAGCCATCTCTTGGACTGGATGTAGCAATAACATTTTTTTCATTGTTGAGAGGTGTTGAATTCAGTCATTATCCCAAGAACTAAAAAGAGTTGGTTCTGAATTCAATTCAGAAATCAAAAGTTTTGAAATTTACCCCTAAACAAAACAGAATTCTCATTTGGCTTTATTTTTGCCCTTCAGTTATCTAATGTACGGGTTGGATGAATAAAGCATACACAGCTATAGGCTTTCTCCCTTGCATTAAAATACTGTTCACCCTCATACCCTTCTCCTTAGCCCTTCCTATTTCTTATGCACTCTTCTTCTGTACTGCAGATATTTGTCACTATTGTACAAAGAAATTGGGATATTTATTTTCATGGTAATTCATTTTTAGAATTTTGTCACCTTACATAGTGACTTCTTCCAAGATACTTTTTTCCAATTAAGAAAAATTCATGGAGACAGAAAAGTTATTAGGAGTTATTGTTTAATGGGTTTTCAATTTCAGTTTTGCAAGATAAAGTTCTGAAGATGCTGGTGGTGATGGTTGCACAACAATATGAACACACTTAAAAATGGTAAATTTTATATAATGTATCGGAGAAGGAAATGGCAACCCACTCCAATGTTCTTGCCTGGAGAATCCTGTGGACAGAGGATCCTGGTGGGCTGCTGTCCATGGAGTTGCACAGAGTCAGACACGACTGAAGCAACTTAGCATGCACGCATGCATTGGAAAATGAAATGGCAACCCACTCCAGTATTCTTACCCGGAGAATCCCAGGGCTGGAGGAGCCTGGTAGGCTGCTGTCTATGGGGTCACACAGAATTGAGCATGACTGAAGCGACTTAGCAGCATATAATATATATTTTACCACACTTAAAAAATTTTAATTTGTCTTTAATTTTAATGATTAAAAAACCCTCATCAGATCAGATCAGATCAGTCGCTCAGTCGTGTCTGACTCTTTGCGACCCCATGAATCGCAGCACGCCAGGCCTCCCTGTCCATCACCAACTCCCGGAGTTCACTCAGACTCACGTCCATCGAGTCAGTGATGCCATCCAGCCATCTCATCCTCTGTCGTCCCCTTCTCCTCTTGCCCCCAATCCCTCCCAGCATCAGAGTCTTTTCCAATGAGTCAACTCTTCGCATGAGGTGGCCAAAGTACTGGAGTTCAACCCTCATAACTTTCCATTATTCTGAAGATCCAAAATAATGTTACAACTTTCAGTTGTTCTGTAGGATCCAGCCGGCTTGGCCCTGCCTGTCTCTCCAGCTTATCACATACATTGCCTCTTCGCTGTAGCCACCCTAAGTTTTCAAAGACATCAGACTCCTTCCACCTCAGGGCTCTGGTGCCTGCTGATTAATCTGCCAGGAGCAGACAAATCCTCATGCAAGTAACCCTTTTTTATTTTGTTGAGCTCTCTGGCCCAATGCAGAGAAGGCAGTGGCACCCCACTCCAGTACTCTTGCCTGGAAAATCCCATGGACAGAGGAGCCTGGTGGGCTGCAGTCCATGGGGTCGCTAAGAGGCGGACACAACTGAGCGACTTCATTTTGACTTTTCACTTTCATGCTTTGGAGAAGGAAATGGCAACCCACTCCAGTGTTCTTGCCTGGAGAATCCCAGGGACGGCGGAGCCTGGAGGGCTGCCGTCTATGGGGTCGCACAGAGTCGGACATGACTGAAGCGACTTAGCAGCAGCAGCAACAGCAGCTGGCCCGATGACCTCATCAGGCAGAACTGCTGCAACAAAATCTGCATTTTAACAAGATCCCCAGGTAATTTGTGTACACATGAAAGTTTGAGAGTCCAGCTGCAGATGACTGATGAGTACAAACACAGAAAACAATAATCATTATATCCCCCAACACTTTTCAGTTTTCCTTCTTAGCTTCTAGTTAGTTCAGACTGAAAAACTCAAAGCGCCAGAAGGGGATGGGAATAAACCCTAGTGTCTGCTGCCACCTTGTGGTGAGAAGTTCCAACCCAGCGAGAATTTGCTCTCCTCCAGGAAATAGTGAAGTCGCTCAGTCGTGTCCGACTCTTAGCGACCCCGTGGACAGCAGCCTACCAGGCTCCTCCGTCCATGGGATTTTCTAGGCAAGAGTACTGTAGTGGGGTGCCAGGAAATAAACCAAATGTCAAAAGGGAGGGGTGGGCTCAGCTTTCTCAGCCATGTGTTTTGAGAGATCACTACAAAATAGCCCAAGGGGTGTACTGTGAGAAAGCCAAATAAAAACTGGACAGAGAGCATTCATCAGTTCCACATGAAAGATCTAACAAAAGCTGGGATCATTGGAATTAGTGTTGGTGGTCTCAGTTCTTCCCTCTTTGGAATGCAGACATGCACATTTGAATGTGATAATCAGTTGGTGTGTGATTATTTTATTACCAACCCAAAAGGCAGTGGTTAGACAAGCAGGTCACCTATTCACATCTGCCTTGCCCTGGAGTCTGCAACACGACTGGGAATTTCCCACTGCTCTGTCAACTGCATCATTGATGACCTCTGTAAAGTGGTAAACAGGGCTGGTCCCACAAATGATGTCTGTAACACCTAGAAGGGAATAAGGAAGCACTTTCAAAAATTTTCCTACATACTTTACCCCCAAAGAGCCCAGGAGTTAAAAGCGCCTCGGTCACTGGATGATTTTGTTTTGTACTTTGTGAGCCTAAGAGCTAAAGAAATTAACAACAGCTACTGCAGGTGAGGTTGACGGCAATGGATCACCCTCACCTGTATACTCCACAGCGCTTTAAGGTTGCTTACGAAAGAGCTGGCCAGTACCCAAGATTTCAGCAGCCCAGAAGGAGAAGCGGCTCATTCAAAAGGAAAGGGATTGAAAGGTAGGAGACTGGGACTCATTTTCTTTCTTCAGTGAGATGCTTTGGATTTTGCACTAAACAATATTCACTGTGCTGATTAGAAAAAAGCAGCATGTTTTCAAGCACTGCATTTAGAAATGAAGGCTCCATGTGGATTAGAGGGAGCAGAGACAGCATATATAGACAGCATATATACATTGGATCAGGGAATCTAGTGCCATGATGGAAGCCTCATTTTGTGATCAGAAAAGTCTTCATTGTAATGGGAAAACCTTTCCTTTCTACCTTAACTTGAGATTTAATGTCACATATGATATTAAAATTAGGAGATACTAAGTTGATATTTCAGTCTCACAGTTTTAGACAGCAAATACTATTATTTTGAAAAATCAATAGTGCATTTTTCAAAATAAGTCCATGATCATTGCTCTTTCCATTCCCCTTTCCAGCAATTTGGGCTGTTGTAATGTGTACTAATTATATTTTACCCATGTGCATGGTCTTTAACCTAAAAACTGTCTTATACCTCATATTTCTTGCTAGTGGCAAAACCATTAAGACAAGCATGGAATACTCCAAATGTAATACATTTTAATTTGGAAAGGCAGTGAGATGATTATTTTCCAATTTGGGGAGTATTCTTTCTTACCAGATTCATGACCAATAGCTCAGATAGGTAGAAAAGTGTCGTTTTTATGAGGCCTGAAGTATCAAAGACCAGACTTCTGAACTTCCATGGGCAAAATGAAAATTTGCAGAGATTTCCACTTCCAATAAAAAATAGAGGTTAAAAGGAGAGGCAATACAACCAAATAAATTCACAACCAACCAAGATACTTAAAAGGTTAGGAAAGAAAAGATTCTTTTCATAACAGCAAATCATCTAATTAATTTTTTTATAAATAGATTGGGAATAAGGGTGGGGGATGGGACTAGGAGATGCATTTTGGAGCTTCAGAAACTGCTTAGAGCTGGGCTTTTTACTTGATGGGGGTTGCATGGATGACCTTGGGGGTTCCTGAGCCTCCTACATTGTATTCCCGTGTGTGTGTATTTATGGTAGTAGAAACTGATGGTTTTATTAAAAGTTCTCCTAAGGGTCCATGGGAGATTAGTCCTAGCCCATAAATGATTTTTTATCTCAAAATAGAAGACTGGTTTTTAAAAATCCCTGGAATTTTATGGATATTATTGCTTTGGATTAAAACTAACATCAAAATAGTTCATCAAGGAAGAATATTAGGTAAATAAGGGTATCACGGAACAGGTGATACTCACTTAGCACAGAAGCTAACAGAATAGACTTTGGGGTCAGATTATCTGGGCATAAGTTATTTAAGCTTTCCAAGTTTTAATTTCCTCATTTGTAAAATGGAGATGATAGTAAGAGGATTAAAATATGTAATACATATGAAAGAACTTAGATGAGTGTTTAGCACATAAAAGTCTACTAAGAAATATTACCTATTTTATTACTAAAATGATGAAGATATTATTTATTTGGAATTTTTGAAATATGCATTTATAATTACTTTCTCTAAATCAGTATTCTGCATAAAATGCAGCATTTATAGGACCTTGGAGAATATATTTTTTATTATCTACCTTAGCAGACACTCTCATGTCTCATCACATTTGGAACCACATTTTGAAGTCCAGCAAAAAAAAATCTCAAACTGTGATTGAAATGAGACCACCAATTTGCCAATATGAGGTAATATATTCTAACAGTCACAAACCAAGATTAAAATCTGCATTCTATGCTCCATCAACTAAATTAATCTCTCTGTGTCCCAGCTTACTCATTAGTAAACTGAAGATAATAATATAAACTACCATCTCTGAGGATTAAATGAGATAGTGGCCAGAATGCACTTCTAGAGTTCAGCAACAAAATATCAAGTATTTGCTTTGGCTTTGGATTTGATGCTTGGTCTTCAGTTTTCTTTTTTGGAACTGTATAATTTGTTTACATTTGCAGTTGATTTTCATGATTCCAATGTTTCATTTTTAACTCTTCAATTTCCCTAACACAAATTATTTTTCCTTTGTTCAGATGGCATAAAGCTGTGTCTACCAACTTAATAAAACAAAATGTATTGGTCCCCAGAGAGGAGTCATCCAGTGTTAGTGACATGGAATTTCACAAGAGCCAGCAAAATCAGAAGAAAAATTTGGTGAGGAAAGTGAGGACTGTTTGGGGGAGGATGCTGTCACACACGTACAGAAGCAAGCCAGCAAGTGTCAACAAAGAGGGTGCCCCTAACCACAAGGAAACCCTCCTTCCAAATACACAGAGCCTTCTTCTTAGAATTGTCAAGGAGCTTCCATCGCCCAAGTTATTTACCAAACCAAGAATGAGAAAGCTCTCCCAGAATGGTAATCCAAGTCAACATATGGTCCAGTGTCAAGGCCAAGAGAGAAAATGAAATAGGACAGCTTTTGTTGCTACCCACAGAATAGCATTTCTGTGGAGCTTGTCTGAAATGCAGAAGTTAAGGCCCCCATGCAGGGCTACTGAGTCAGAATCTGCCTTTTAGAAAGATCCCCAGGTGACGTGTATGTGTGTGTGTGTGTGTGTGTGTATATATCTTCAAAAACTCTGAATTAGATTACATTTGAGGTCACTCCCAGTCCAATTAATCAGTGGTCTCATCAGTCTAAAACTACTTTTCATTTAAATATTAGATGTGTACATAGGTGTGTGTGTGTATATATATATGTATATATATACACACACATATATTAGAAAATCAAACCAAAGTGGGATTTTCTGGTTTTGTTTCTGGAGACAGAAGTGAGGCAGATTTTCAAATGGCTGCTTCCAACAGACGAAGGTGTGGTGAGAATTCTATTTTAAAAATGTATGATTGGTAAGTCGTAAAGGAAATTTTATTTTATTATATCTACTTCCCACATACTTTGTGAAGAATTGGCGTTTCAACTGTTGACAGTTTCTTCTGTGACATGGTAATGACGTTTGGTGGGGGGGGGGTCTTGTGAGTGATGACTACTATTTGCATTCTCCTTTTTAAAACTGATAGACTTTTTTGTAGAGCCATTTTAGGTAAACTGGAAAAATTGAGTGGAAAATACAGAAATTTCCTCTATGCCTCCCTCTCCTTACCCCACCCACACAATTTCCTCTATTATGAACTTCTTGCCTTAGTACAGTACACTTGTTAGTTGATGAGCCAATATTAACATATTATTATTAACACTAGTCCATAGATTACATATCACCGACTCGATGGACATGAGTCTGGGTGAACTCCGGGAGTTGGTGATGGACAGGGAGACCTGGCGTGCTGCGGTTCATGGGGTTGCAAAGAGTCGGACACGACTGAGTGGCTGAACTGAACTGAACTGATAGTTTACGCTGGGCTTCCCTGGTGGCTAAGTTGGTAAAGAATCCACCTGCGATGCAGGAGACCCCACCAGTTTGATCCCTAACTTGGAGAAGAAATGGCAATCCACTCCAATATTCTTGCCTGGAGAATCCCATGGACAGAGGAGTCTGGCAGGCTACAGTGCATGGGGTCACAAGAGTTGGACACAACTTAGCGAGTACACAGCCACCAGTTTACATTAGGATTCACTCTTTGCCCCCCACAGTTCCATGGGTTTGAAAAACCCACCATGTAATGTGTCTCTCGTTACAATACCATACAGAAGAGCTTCAGTGCCATAAATACCCTTCGTATGTTTCTAGTGCCCTTTACAGTACAGCATTCAGAAATATAGAGAATACTTGCGTATATGTAGGTGATTCACACGTATCTTCAAATTTTACATCATGATAAGGCTGCACACCTGGTAGATACTTTTTCCAGAAAAAACAAAAACTGATGGCCTCCAGCTGACGCATTACCCTTTCAAACAAACTCTCTCTTCTGGAAAAAAGACAACTAATACAAGCATCCAAGCATCTAGCAATTACCTGGCATAGACTGACCTGCCTGTTTCTGTTGAAAACAGTGGAGAGGGCACAGTCCTCTATGGACGGGGCTGGAGTTGGAGAGTCCAGCAGAAAACAGAGGACCAGAACCTGCTACCATGTCCCACGCGTTGGCTTATTTTTATCATAGCTGAAATAACAAATCTCTACACTAAGATTTCGCCAAGAAACTCGCCCAGCTTTCAGGCTGCAGCTCAAACATTCTGATTCTCAACTGTGGCTGAAAGACAGTTGCTTGTCCCTGTTGATCCTCATTAGACTTTAAAACAAATATGTAGTAAATACTTACTATGTGGCAGCCACGCTGTAAGGGATAGAGCAGCAGACAGTATAGACATGGTTTCCGCCCTCCTTGAGTTACAGAGGGCAAGGAGGGGCTGCAGATATTTATCTCTGATGCAAAGAAAAAGCACAGGCTAGGGTGGGTACACGTCATGGATGCTGACTTTAAGGGAGGGGGCTCGAGAAAGCCTCCCTAAGGAACGGACAACTCAGATGAGACCGAAGGACAACTAGAGTTAGATAAGGAAAAAGTGATGAGAACAGTTTTCCAGGAAGACGGTAGAGTATGTTCAAGTCCCAACGTCAAGAGAGCTCTGGGCATAATTAAGGAATGAAAGTAATCCAGCTAGGGAGAGTCTGCTGAATAAGGTGATGAGGGTGTTTGTAAACCATGTTAAGAAATTTTAACTTTTCCTAAGGGTGATGAGATACTTTCAAGCTGGAGTTGTATATGATTTGAAGGGCATTTTTTAAAGGTGGCTCAGACTGCAGGGTTGGAGAAGGCAATGGCACCCCACTCCGGTACTCTTGCCTGGAAAATCCCATGGACGGAGGAGCCTGGTAGGCCGCAGTCCATGGGGTCGTGAGAAATCGGGCACGACTGAGCAACTTCACTTTCACTTTTCACTTTCATGCAGTGGAGAAGGAAATGGCAACCCACTCCACTGTTCTTGCCTGGAGAATCCCAGGGACGGGGGAGCCTGGTGGGCTGCCATCTATGGGGTCGCACAGAGTCGGACACGACTGAAGTGACTTAGCAGCAGCAGCAGACTGCAGCGTAGAGACTGGATTGGAGGAGGGTAAAATCTGATGCAGGAGGAATGATAAACAGGCTCTTGCATTCATCCAAGGCAAGGGATAATTTTACCTGGGGCTGGTCATGGCAGTTGGGGTGGTGAGGTTGAAGAGAATGTTCACTGGCAGGAGGTGCAAGATTTGGGCAAGAGCTGACAGTGGAGGGTGGGGGAGAAAGGAGCGTCCCCCTGGGTTGAGCATCCGCTTTGAATTTAGAGCCACCAGTCCCGGAGCTGAGGAGCCATGGTTCCTCAATGCAGTTATCAAGTGGCCTGAAGCAGATTAAATTGATTTTAGGTGCTGTGCATAGCATGAAAACACTGAAACATAGACCACGCTGCACACCCCGCTTTTCCCAGTACCTTTTTGAACCCTTTCACTACATCAAGGAAAAAGTCTCATCTCCTTCCCTTTTTCTATCTTAATAAAAAAGGGAGCAGCCTCAAGTTTGCTGCCTTCTGTTGGCAATAACATGATTTTGGTTTTACCATACTAGTCTCAGTGTCTACATTTATGATACTGGTTTTTGATTTATGACAGTGTTTTAAGTTTCCTTAAGTATGTTTATTGTGTTAAGAACTGATTTTGTTTTAATGAGGATGCTTTTTTCCCCTTATCTTTTGGCTGTGCCACATAGCCTGTGGGATCTTAGTTCCCTGACCAGGGATAGAACCCGAACCGCCTGCATTGGCAGCGAGGGCTCATAACACTGGACCACCAGAGAAGTCCCAAGAACTGAGCTGCCAGAGAACAATATTAAGGACTCCAGGATTCACAGGGCTCCTAGTATGTGGGAAAAACTGTTAAGATGGTATGTGAATGACTGAGGCTTGAGATACTTTGCTGCAGAGTACGCTTAAACTTGTCTTCAGTCAACAGCAAGTAGTCGTTGGATTGTCTTCTATGTTAGAGGGTACTTTTTCTAATTCCACAAGAGTTACAGGGAAAAACAGCAGAGGGCAAAAGTGAGGTCTCAAAGACAGTTATCAACCACCTTGTCAAGATGGGTTGGTGACTATGGAGGTCATGACCACAAGAAAAGGCCAAGTGTTCGAGAGAAAGTGTGAGATTCAGCAAAGCAAGTCCATTTTCAATTTTAACCCCGAAGAAAAAAAGCCACTGACATCGCATGTGATGCTTGCTTTTCAGGAGACTTTCTAATAGAAAGCATATGTTTATTATTGTGATCCTTCACGATTGTCTGTTTTTCTCCCCCTCACTCCCTCTAAGCAACTACACAACTTGACGTTGTCGAAGCAGAGACAGAGGCGATAACCCAAGGAAATACACTCCTCTGAGCCAGGAGAACCGCCAAGCGTGTATCTGTGACATCACTTCCTTCAGGAATGCAAAAGGTAAAATGCTAAAACAAACTTGCGTCTAAAGACTTACACGGAAGTCAACGTTCAGGGCTGTTGTAAAAACCAAGTTCTCTCCCATTTAAAGCTGCCCTTTGTGTCTCCACTCCTAGCATTCAGGGCACAAGAAGTGGACTTGCTAGGTCTGATTACTCTACTTCTGAGCTCGAATGGTTCAGCTTCGGCTATAATTTGGGCAACAGTAGGGGTTGCAGCTTTAGATTGACTTGGTCAGCTGTTCAAATATCAAGTCGGTATATTAGCATCTGGCATATCATGCATGCTCTGTGGAGAGGTATTCTCCAGGCCAACCCCACAGAATTTCCGCAAGGATGCAAACATTTGTCCCAAACAGTAGCCATTAGTGTGTGTACTTTTAAGCCTTTGCATATGGCTGGTTGTTGTTCAGTCCCTCAGTCGTGTCCGACTCTTTACAAGCCTATGGACTGCAGCATGCCAGGCTCCTCTGTCCTTCACTGTCTCTGGGAGATTGCTCAAATTTATGTCATTGAGTCCATGATGCTACATAACCATCTCATCCTGTGTTACTCCCTCTCCTTTTGCCTTCAGTCTTTCCCAGCTAATGTGGCAGTATAACTGAGGAACTGAATTTTAAATTTCATTTCAATTGAAATTAAAATACAAATAGAATGTGTGTACAGTATAGACAGTGCAGCACTTGATGATCCAGGACACTCCAACCCAAAGCTTGTACTTATCTGTATTTAGATCAAGTTTGTGCCTAAATTGCCCATGCTATTTTTTAATAGAATCTGAAGTATTGTTTCTTCTGACATAATAAGCATTTATTAAAGCTGACTATGTTCCAAACCCTCTTCTAAGTGCTTTAAAAATATCAACTCAGATATTCCTTACAACAGCCCTGTAAAGTAGATAGCAATAGGTTACTACAATAAGTAGGATATTATTTTAGGGATGGCAATGAGAGGTTAAGTAATTGGCCCAGATAATCGGAAAAGCCGGGCTTCAAACCCAGGAAGATTTGACTCTACGAGTGCTTACTCCTAATCACTATGCTGTTCCTGCTGTGCTCAGTCGTGTTGACTTTTTCCGACCCCTTGAACTATAGCCCGCCAGGCTCTTTTGTCCATGGAATTCTCCAGGCAAGAATACTGGAGTGGGTTGTCATTTCCTTCTTCAGGTACTGTTCTCAACCCAGGGATTGAACCCAGGTCTCCTGTGTTTCTGCATTGAAGGCAGACTCTTTACTGCTGTGAAGAGTAAAGCCCTGGGAAGCCCACTAATTACTATGCTAGGTTCTAATTGTACTGTCTATTATGGTAGCCACGGAGAAGGCAATGGCACTCCACTCCAGTACTCTTGCCTGGAAAATCCCATGGACGGAGGAGCCTGGTGGGCTGCAGTCCATGGGGTCGCTGAGAGTCGGACACGACTGAGCGACTTCCCTTTCACTTTTCACTTTCATGCACTGGAGAAGGAAATGGCAACCCACTCCAGTGTTCTTGCCTGGAGAATCCCAGGGACGGGGGAGCCTGGTGGGCTGCCGTCTATGGGGTCGCACAGAGTCGGACACGACTGAAGTGACTTAGCAGCTTAGCAGCATTATGGTAGCCAATAGTCACATGTGACTATTTACATTAATTAAAACTAAATAAAAAGAACAGTCCATTCCCTTCACTGCACTAGCTACATTTCATGTGCTCAGTTAACACGTATGGCCCGTGGCTATGGTATTTGACAGCACAGATAAAGAACACTTCCATTTTTGTGGGAAGTTCTATTAAACAGCGCTGCTCGAGTGCGCTGCCAGAGTGTACCAGGGTTAGTTTTGATTTTTGCCTCTTGAGTGCTAGGTTCATATTTATCATATTCCTAATATGTGCTCGGCAGTTTCTACATTTGGGGGCTATAAAGGTGACCCAATGGCCCTTGTCCTGTTTCCATGGAACTTATAGTTTGATGGAGGAGATGGACATTAAACCATGGAACTGTTAGCTCTCAGAACGTTCTCATATATTTGAATCAGTTGTCCATGTTTCGAAATTAGAATCGTTTAAACAAAAGTCTGGATTTTCAACTTCCTTTTGAAAAATAAGAGGATTTGGCAACATGGAGCCTGCAGCTCCTCCAGCAACAGCAGAGCTACCCACAGGCCACCCCCTTTGCAGGAGGCCCGTTCTCTCCAGTCCATGCCAGACCAACTGAGCCTGTTTCTCAAAACCTGCCTGACCCTTCAAGACATTTGACTTTTTAATAATGGTATTCAATACACAGAAATAACTTAAGTAATTACCAAGCTAGTGCTTAGTAGAAAAAAAAACAACACAAAACACTGGGCTTTATGAGAGAGAAACAAGAGGAGTTGTGCTCTGGTTAGATTGGGGAAAGTTCTGCAAGTGACACGGGAGCCAGGGTGAGCTGGCAGGGCTTCCCAGATAAAGAATCTGCCTGCCAATGCAGGAGATGCAAGTTCCATCCCTGGGTCGGGAAGAACCCCTGGAGGAGGAACAGCAACCCACTCCAGTATTTTTGCCTGGGAAATCCCAAGGACAGAGGAGCCTGGCGGGCTATAGCCCACGGGGTCACAAAAGAGTCAGACATAATTGAGTGACTGAGCATGCCTGCAGGAGCCGGCAGGGCAGAGTTTCCACAGACTCATTTGTAAACTCGAGCAAAGGGCAAGACCCACATGTGACTGCACATCCCACTTGTGTAGGTCTCACAGTAGTCCTCATGGTAATTACTAAACACAAGGGGAAGGAAGAGTGGACCTAGTCAGACTAAAAAGGCCATATTAGCCAGGAGCCACGACCTAGGAATGAGTTTTAATAGCACAGGTACTTGTAACCAGCAAGCCAGGGACCATGGGAAGGGTATCAGGCATGCAATGAAAAGAACCCAGAGCTTTCTTTTTTATGTTTGGAAACATGTCTGCCATGAAAATAAGGAAACCTGCAGAAAAGAGACCAGATTAGCAACTGGATCCAGTGATAATGAGCTTTCTGGGGCACTCGTCTACAACAGCTCCACACTCTGGCTGTGCTCAGCGGCTACAGAGGCAATTTCTTCTTCTTCCCCTTACAAATGACCTGCTTTTTTTCCTGACACTGTATATTCTTTCCGAACCAGACAATCTCATTTCTCTGCACCCTATAGATCTCTTCAAAGGGAGCTCTGGGCACAAAGGAGATGCATGGGGCGTGGAGAATAATTGAATACAGCCTCCAATCCAATGTTGTTATGTGGCAAATATTCAGTTTAAAAGAGGATGTCGCAAGGGTAAGAGTGTTCACTGAAGCACCGTCACAGAAATAATGGTGGCACTTCTTAATCTGATGTGTTTTTTACATTTTTATGATAGGTTCCATATTCATCAAAAAAGAGACCACACTTTCCAGTATTTAAAAGAAAGAAGCACAGCATGGAAAACATTCTCAGGAAATCAGATTTGACAGTGGCAAAGCTTCAAATGCAGGTAGTGGACAAAGGTTTTTACTTTGTGTTTCAAAAGCATCAGAGGCCTGGGCTCAACTGAACGCACAGCCCTGCTAGACAGCGTGGCTGTGGGACGAACTAATGATTAGCATGAAGGCATCCTGTTAGTGGGGGGCATTTGAGAGTGGCTACAGGATCGCTGAGGGCGCTGAGGATGATGCTGTGTGCCTACTAAATGTTAAAGTGAATTCAATTAAAATGAAGGCACACACACACAAGGGTTTGAGAAGAAATGAGACCATCTTTAGCACTGGGTGGTAAATGCATGTTTTCAAGCTCTGTTTGCTATGACTTGAATTAGAATAATACTTTGGGACTTGCAGACATCCACCAGTTCCTGAACTCATCCCTCAGGAAAAACAGCTCTCCCTTGGGTGTGGACAAGGCTTTCTAACACATGGCTTCGTTTCTTTGTTCTGGGCTGTTATAGGTGGATGACCTCATAGAAACAGTGACAGATAAATCCATGAAGTTATTGGCCCAAAGACATGCTGAACTTCAACACTCTGAGTTTCTAGGGGATGAAGTTCTTAAGTCTTCCAAGCAGTTCCAGAGGATGTCCAAGCGAACCATGAGAAAGTATAAACTGAAAAATGTATGTTTCCCATACCTGGTGCTGCTTCTGATTCTGTTTCTGATGGCATAAAAGTTATGTTCATAGGGATTCTTATCTTTTGGTACATAATCCTGAATAAATTTCTCTTAATCAATTGGAGGGGTGAGTTTAAAAATATTCTGCCCAACAGTCCATATAAAAATATTTTGCCCAATAGTCCTTTTACAAAAATTGATTTTTAATTCTGAGTCAATATAAGCAATTTTTTGCTTCATAATTTTTACTAATAATGGAAAATAGAAATATTTACCAGGGCACACCAATTCTACAAAGAAATTTCTTCCATGATTTGCCAGATGAAATTATAGGAAGCACTTAAAGGTATTTTGACACTTTCACTGTGACTACTATTGAGCTAACTTTAAACCTTTGTTTTTAAAGAGAAGAGTTCTTATTAAAATTAGAAAAATGTAACATTATTAAGATATGATTCATGCAAAGTGTCATGCTTCTGAACTAAAATGAATGGATAAGGGTGGAACCTAGCAAGTATTAGACATATAATTCAATCCTTAAGAAAAGTACATGTGATTCAGACTTAAATTTATAAAAAGATCATGAAATCCTTTCTTGCAAGACTCTTGAAAATGACTCCTACAGAAGAAAACAATAGAGAGAAAACGTTTTACCAAAACATTTACCAACCATATATCTCAAGTGTTAAGGACAGAGATCTAGAAAGTAATACATATTGATTGACTTTGCATCTTGTAATTACTTCTTAGCCCAGTGATTCTTCTTATCACGGAACCTCTCTCACAGTAAGCATGCACCACAAACATTCTGTACACAATTTAACAAGTTCACAGCTCTCCTGAGAGCCTGTTCAGGGTCTTCGTTTTCAAAAGTAGTAACAATTTCCAAAAACTGACTCATTTTCTCATGTACACTCCAGAAATGTCACCTTCTCACTATCTTCCATTTATTTTGTGAGCAAGTCAATGTTACCAATTAAAAACTATCTAGAATGCCAATGAGCACAAATATATTTGACTTAAAAACATTTTATTCAACATTTATTTTGGATGTTGCGTCCCACCTTTTAAATACAAAAAAGACATTTCAGTAAAAGCAAATATATAATGAAGTCATCGTCCTTTGTGTGAAGAAATATGAATGAACTCTGCATTAACATTTAAAAGCAAAATAGTTCATTGCCAAAACTTTACATATCTCAAGAGCACAACAAATTCTAAGCACACTGAGATCACATTGCTACTTCACCACTCGTGGGAATGGACAGTGATTACTGGTCTATGGTTTAGGATCAGTCTCCATGCTTGCTTCTTGAGCTTCTTCTACCTCTGAGAGCTTTTCATCATCTGCAGTTGCAAAAGAAACATAAAACTGTAATCAAATTTGCTTAAACTATATGTCTGATGAATATATGAAAACATTTTTGTCCTTTATAAGTGAATATATTTAAAGCAAAAATGGCAAAATGGCAGCCTATGATCACAACTGACCCACACAAGGGGGTTTGGTTTTTAAAAGTTCTGCTTTGGTTGTTGTTATTAGTTGAATTCCTGGAGGAAGGAATGGCGGCCCACTTCAATGTTCTTGCCTGGAGGGTCCCATGGACAGGGGAGGCTGGTGGGCTACAGTCTATGGCATCGCAAAGAGTCAGACATGACTGAGGGACTAAGCACACATTAGTTGAATCAAAATGCAAAATTTATGTGAGAGACTTCAATTTAAAAAGAAGTTCCCCTGGTCACTAAAATATCTACATAGGGACTTCCCTGGTGGTCCAGTGGCTAAGACTCTGTGCTCCCAATGCAGGGGAACTGGGTTTGACCCCTGGTTAGGGAACTAGATCCCTCATGATGCAACTAAGAGTTGGCATGCTGCAACTAAGCCCTGATGCAGTAAAATAAATTCATCTTTAAAAAATAAAATCGACACGAACATTCATTTTACGGTCATGCTACTTACTTTCCAGTGTTTGCTGAAGTTCATGGATGGTACTAAGAAGAACATGAAACTGTTTCCGTCTCAATTCCAGCTGTGTTAGTAAGAAAAAAAATTAATACACAAATGATCTATAAACCAATACAGAACACAAAGACTAATACATATCACATGCAAATACCTTATCTTCAACACTTTCTTTAATATGTGAAAGATGTTCTAATTCTTTTCCCAGAGCCTCTAGTTCTCTGAAAAAAAAAGTGAAAGTGTTATATTTTGCTAATTGGGAGAAAAGAATTCATAATTAATATCTAACTTTTTAGTTACTAAATAATAGTATTTATTATAAAGGATAAGGAGTTCTAACGTCCATTATGATGAGACTTTTAAAACTAAGGGTGATTCCTTAGCTTCTAAATATGTACTAATTTTCATTAAAATTAAATTTTAGATAATTTTTAAAGTATAGGAAAACTTGACAATAGGATATCAAACCCTTTTAACATTTTGTCATAATTCAAACTTTTTTTTTGCGGGGCGGGGGGTAAATGTGCTGAATTGCAGAGGTTAAAGCGTCTGCCTGGAATGTGGAAGACCCGGGTTCCATCCCAGGGTCGGGAAGATCCCCTGGAGAGGGAAATGGCAACCCACTCCGGTACTCTTGCCTGGAGAATCTCATGGGTGGAGGAGCCTGGTAGGCTACAGTCCATGGGGTCACAAGAGTCGGACACCACTGAGCGAATTCACTTTCACTTTCACTTTCCTCTGAACCAGGCCTTTTTCCCTCCTCTACTTTCCATTCAGGCAATCCTTATATTATACCAATCCTTTTTTATGCATATATTTGTATCTCAATAATATACAGGATCAGTATAGAATATTTGGAGGGCTCTAACTTTTATAAATGATTATTATTATGTATATATTTCAGAAACTTAGTAATAATTTAAAGTTTATTATATATATCTTCTGATTTCCTTTTCACTGATTATTTTTTAAATTGGTGTTTGGAAAGTGTTTATTTCCAAATTCTCTATAACTCCTATTTAGTATTCTATATAAGTAGACCACGGAGAAAGCAATGGCACCCCACTCTACTACTCTTGCCTGGAAAATCCCATGGACAGAGGATCCTGGAAGGCTGCAGTCTATGAGGTCGCTAGGAGTCGGACACGACTGAGAGACTTCACTTTCACTTTTCACTTTCATGAATTGGAGAGGGAAATGGAAACCCACTCCAGTGTTCTTGCCTGGAGAATCCCAGGGATGGCAGAGCCTGGTGGACTGCCGTCTATGGGATCACACAGAGTCAAACACGACTGAAGTGACTTAGCGACTTAGTGATAAGTAGACCATATTCTGCTGCTGCTGCTGCTGCTAAGTTGCTTCAGTCGTGTCCGACTCTGTGCGACCCCATAGACGGCAGCCCACCAGGCTCCCCCGTCCCTGGGATTCTCCAGGCAAGAACACTGGAGTGGGTTGCCATTTCCCTCTCCAATGCATGAAAGTAAAAAGTGAAAGTGAAGTTGCTCAGCCGTGTCCGACTCTTAGCGACCCCATGGACTGCAGCCTACCAGGCTCTTCCATCCATGGGATTTTCCAGGCAAGAGTACTGGAGTGGGGTGCCATTGCCTTCTCTTATCTGTTTTTGTATTGATACATATTACATGCATTTATTTTAGAACTATAGGCAGCAAGGTTAGCAGAAGGAAAAATCTAATCAAGTGGTATTAGAATCTGTAATTTTTAAGGCTGACCCCTATTTTTTGAAACATATGATATATTTCCATAGAAATGGAATGTGTAGACTAGTATGTAAACATTTATGTATAAAGATTAGTTCTTTTCAAAGTAAAACTCTAAACTTACTTTAATGTCTCATGCCTGTCTGGATGATGCTGGATCACTTTTGCCAGTGCATCATATTCTGAAAGATACAAAAATATTTACCAAAATAAGATATTTCAAACCTGGATATCAAAACAAAATGCCTAACATCACAAATCTCTCCTAATTATTTTCCTAGTAGATAAAGAAGTGGAAACATTGAAGGATATGCGGAGTATTGCCAGCTTCCTTTCATTCAATTATAACTGCAACAATTCATGACTTCAAAAGTATGTTCCAAACAAGGATTTTAGCTCCTACTCTGTGTTTCCATTTACATATTCCTGGGTAGAATACAAGGGGCTAGCATAAGAGAAAGTGAACTTAAGTCATTATTGATCATCAACTAGACTGATTCTGAACATAAGAGAATCTTATTATTCGCCCAGCAAATAGAAGACCAACAAAGTGAAAGTGAAGTCACTCAGTCGTGTCCGACTCTTTTCGGCCTCATGGACTGTAGCCTACCAGGCTCTTCAGTTCATGGAATTTTCCAGGCAAGAGTACTGGAGTGGGTTACCATTTCCTTCTCCACAGAATCTTCCCAACTCAAGGATCAAACCCAGGTCTCCCGCACTGCGGGCAGACACTTTACCATCTGAGCCACTAGGGAAATCCAACAAGGTGATCTATAATTAATTAACAAGGTATCCTACAATTAATTTCAAATCTTAGACAAGGGGAAATTATACTTCTCACTCATTTCAAAGGTAAAGATCTCATAAACTTAGAAATGATTTATAATTCAGGAACTTTGTTTCTGCTCCACTAAGACCTCCAAGATAAGTCATGTATCTCTCGTTAACTTTTTCTATGAAATGATATATGGCAGCATTTACTTAAAAGCCCCATTAATCTACCAAAACACTGTAAAATTTTTAATGATTTTACAATTGATATTAGTTCTTAAATAAGTTGGTATATCCTGCTCTAAATTGGCCACTGCAACCTGACCACATGCATTTTAGACTGAATTAAAAAACCATCTTTTAAAAATAAGGAATTGAACATCATCTTAATTAACTCATTAAAAAGTAAAATTGTTTGTTGACAGTGTATTAATTCAATATAAGTGTGATTTTTAATAAAATATTTTTGGATTACAAAATAATACATGTTCAATATAAACAACAACAAAACCTAAATGATAAAACTCCACAACTCCAAAATAATTATTAACATTTTCTATATCTTTCATGTATATGTCACAGTTGTGACTTTACATTATATTTTTAATCTTCCTTTCAATTTACATTATAGGAGGAGCAATGCCTCTGCCATTAAAATTATTTTGAACTAGTTGATATGAACTAAAATAAGGCAGACCTTAATTAAGAACAAAAGAGATTGGAAGAAAACAACTTTAATCTTCCTATTCTAATAAAATCCAGGCAGACTGTAAATGTTTGCTTGCATAGTCCTTAATAAAAAAAGTCACTGGGCTTATATTATTTCTTTTTTTTCTTTAATGTAGTTCCATTAAACACACACAAAACACAAAGTCCTAAATCTAATGTACTTGTATAACATTATTTAGGCAAAGGGGTATGAGGGCAGTAAAAAAAAAAAATTGAATACTTAAAAACATACTTGTTTAATCAACATAATTCAACTTTTTTTTTTTTTTTTTTACCATGGCCTTTCTTCTCTGCTATTTTAAACAATAATATAGTTTTAAAGAATTAAGTTTGTCTCCTAATTCTTTTTTATAATTTAGGTTGATTCTAGCTGAAGGTTTCATCTCACCACATTAAAAGCTGCATGAAAATACTAGTCAGTAATGAAGTATTTGCACACTACATCCCACAAAACCCTTACCTTGCCGATTTTTTCGTATTCGTTTTGCTTGAAGAATTTGCTTTTTGCACTCAGCAATTTTTTCATGGGCTCCAGCAATGCTACATTCTATATAAAAAGGTTTTTTTTAAGATACTTATAACAACATGAATAATCTCCATTTTCAGTTTTAAAATGCGTTTTTAAATTTAGTTTCCTTGCTAATAAAACAGATGCTGGCATTAATACACAGCTGTAACTCAAAGCATAATATCATATTAGAATATAGTCTATTAATGTTATTATTTTACCACTAACCAGAGAAAAATGTTAGTAAATATTGTTTCCCTTAGCCCATAAAAATTAAAATTACAGACAGAAACAATTACTTTCTTTCCTTACCTATCTCTTTGTAAATTTTTTCATAATTTTCCATTTCTCTGAGATTCATATCATATACCAGCAAAGTTTTGCCCATTGAAAATTCACACTGGGACAGTGTGCTCAGCATACGTTGGTACTGGCTGTATCTAACATAAAAGAGAGAGAAAGAGAATAAACATTTTGTGGGTTTCCAGCTGAATCATTACAATGCAGGCACACCTTTGCTAAGTTAATTATGCCAGGTTCTGAGAGAATATGCTTTATATTTAAAATAATTTGAAGTATCTGTCCCTTAGGTTTTCTTTTTCCAAATGTGGTTTACTTGAATTTATAAACTGTATTAGTTACAAATGTAAAGATGGGACTGTAGTTGTTAGCAATATAAGTTTAATTCAAACAACTATTTGTTGAATTTTGCTTAATATCCTTTTAAAATGTTTTAAGATGGTTTTTATTATCACAATTCTGTTCTCAATTTTTTCACTCTATATAATTATTTATCTATGTGAAAAGCTAATTCAAATGAAGAGAAAACTCTTTAAGTTAGAAATTTATCAAATATATAAAAGCTTGCAGCAACTTTATTAGTACATTTTTAAAAAATAGAGAAAATTTCATTTATTTTGTCTTACTAAACACTTGTCTGCTTTTAAAAGGGACCAAAGTAATAAGTCTGAATTTAACCCTCAATTCTTATCACTGCACCTTCTGCACATTTTAATAAACATAAAAGTAGCCTCTGAAGGGAAGGCCAGAAAAACCTACTCTGGACTCTGTTAATGAGTGAAAATATGAAAAACTGACAGCACTATATATATGGTCTAAAAAAAAATCACAGCAGGACATTAGTATAGAAACGGCAGCAACATGAAATACCCCTCTTCCTGAGATCCTGAGTTGCACCATTTAATGAAACTTTTCACCAGCAGATTAATTCTCCGATCATCTCCAGCACCATCTCCATCGATTAGGAGACGCTTCCGTATGACTTCGTCTGGAGGACAGAATAATGTGAATTAAAATGACTGTCTGGTTCCTTGGGTTCACTTTCAGGGACAAATAAGCAACACCACTACACATTCATTTATCTAGAAGAAAACTACTGAAATGTAAATGTACTTGATGCCACTGAACTGTACATAAAAGACTGTACTTAAAAGAATTAAAATGGTCAATTTTACGTTAGGTAGGTTTTAATATAATTTCCATATATATATGGGAAGTTATTAAGTGTCTCATGTCAGGCACTGTTTTAGGGGCTGGGGTTATAGCAGGGAAAAGCCTTGCCCTCACAGAACTGACATTTTATTGCCAGGCTGTAGAGTAAAAATAATTTTCAGGTACTACCAAAGAAGTCAATAATTCTTGGAGAAACTTTTTGGGCAAAACCTGTTCAGACAGAAGAAAGCCTGAAGCATTCATGTCGTTGAGTACTGTAACGTACTAGTAAAAGGAACAGAGAGAACAGAAGATCGAAAGACATAGTGGGAGACTAGAAAAAGAGAATGAGATGTGTCAGAGAAAAAGAAATTTTGGGGGGTTGTAATTTAGTAATTGTAACGTTTCTTTCCTCGTGAGGACTTTTTTTTTTTTTTTAATGTCTGTCTCCCTTTTGCTATAAGGAAAAGAAAAAGAGAAAAAAGAATAGAAAAGCAGTGCAGATGACAATGCTGAGTAACAAGTAGGGCCGCAGTGGGCTTGCTTGGCAGACCTGAGCTAGTGTTCTTCCTGGACAAGATAATGCTGGATCATAACAAGAGATGTGCAAGTTGAAACCACAATAAGATATCATTTTCATCTTTCAGATTGGTAAAGATCAAAAGACCTGATAATAAGTGATGGTAAGTGTGTTGAGAAATCACACTTACAGACACTGATAGAATGTAAGTGGTGTGCTCTTTGCAAGGCAGCTGGACAATCAGATAATCTTCCAAATGCATATAGCTTTTTGACCCCATTAGTCCAGTTCTAGGAAATCATCCTGTAGATGCATGTGTACCCATGCACAAAGATAAATGTAAAAGGATTGTTCTTAAGAGTGCTGCTTGTAGTAGGAAGATGGCAAACCTAAATATTCACCAGGAAGAGACTGGCTGAATATAAAACAGTTGTTAAGTGTAATAACATGCAGGGACTTCCCCGGCAGTCCAGTGGTTAAGATTCCATGCTACCGTTGCAGGGGGCATGGGTTTGATTCCTGGTTGGGGAACTAACATCCCACATGCCTCACAAGAGGGGCCAATAAAGAAACAGACAGACATACATAAATAGATAATTGCTGAATCTTATGTTTTTAAAAAGATGTAGTAAGATTCAGCCAAAAAAAAAATAGTGTGGATGTATATATTAATATCATAAAAATCTCCTTAGCTATGTTAAGTAAAATGAAAATAACACAGGTGCAGAGAAGCACATCGTTTGCTGCCATTTGTGTAGAAAACAAGGAGGCCATCTGTGTATGTATGCGCCCATCACACATGTGTCTATGTATTCAGCAAGTATCTTTGGAAGGATTCATAAGAAACTGGTAATAGTGGCTATTTCCGATAAGAGGTATTACAGAGATTGAGGTTTAATTTTTATGATTTTATAGGATTGTCTTTTTTTTTTTTAACCATATGCAGGCATTTAAAAAATAATTTTTAAAGTGCGAATAATTCCTAGAGAACCTGAATGATGAATCAACACCAAATCTTGAAACAATAGTTTCTGTGTGTAGGCGGAAGTATTTTTGAGTGCAGGTGCAGCGGAGATAAACTTTGGAAGGCAGATGGCTCCAGTTTTTTTTTTCCCCAGTTTTAAAATCTATTCTGTGACAACATCAGATAAACATGTTTAGAACTGGGTTTTGTTCTCAGAGTCATGGCTGTGACAGACAGCTCAAGCTACGGATTCATCAAGTGTTTTAATTTTACACTGAAAGATATAAACTAATGATTTCCTCTTTTAACCACCAATAATGTTATTTGAGGAGACTGAGGCAAAACACAGTCCTGGCAGAGATTAAAATTCAGAAAATGAAATTGATTTTTTTATAAAGTCACAATCATGTTTTAACTTTGTTAAAAGTAAACGTTCAGTGGGTGAGCAGTCCAGTGGTCAATTGATGCTATTTAGTTTATTTTTGATCTTCCTGCCTCTACTCTTTCAAGCCCCCAAGAAACCCCATCTTCCTCCCAGATAACTAGGAACCCTCCTTTATGGAGGACAATGGATTTCAAATGTAAATGAATGTAGGAAACAGGGAGTAGGGAAATTGAGGATTGAGAATGTAAAGCGAGAGTTTATTACCAGATCTGGTTTTTCAAGGGATTTTTAAAGTTTGGTGACTAACTGAAAATGTTTCCAGAACATTTTGTGATCTTTTCAGCTGTATACTTAAGATCTGTGCACTTGTTTACATATGTATGTAATATCCCAATTACAAAAGTTTTTGAAAAATGCTTAAAGCATTATACAGGCCAAATAAACTTGGGGTAAAGGTTCATCGGGACCCAGCCTATGTCCTGTTCATTCTGTTTCCTCTCCAGTCTCTCATACTGTGTCTTTACATTTCTGATGCTCAATAAATATTTTAAAATTGGATTTGTGGTGCCTGCCTGGGAACATCTGCCTTCCAAATAGCTTTGTCTCAATAAAACACTAACAAGGACAAACATGGAACCATCTTATCTTCAGGTCCACAGCAGAGATTTCTCTTCCTAGACAAAAGACATGAATATCTGATCAATGAGCAGCAGTGTCCATAGGTGCCAGCCTAACCTCTTGAGGACATGAAGTAAAGACAAGCGTTCCTTCACTCTAGCTGGAGACATAACACACAATATGAATGCACACACACGCAGAGGAGGCTGAGATTGTTAAGTGATACCGACACATGGCAGGAGATTAGGAGAGCTTCCTTTAGCTCGGGGGGAACAGGGAAAGAGGATTTTATGCTGCTTTTTTCCCCCCTTTTTTGGCCCTCCCACTTGGCTTGTGGGATCTTAGTTCCCTGACCAGGGACTGAACCCATTCCCTGGAAGCATGGAGTCTTAACCACTAGACTGCCAGGGAAGTCCCTAAAGCTGCTCTTCTGATACATGACCATCATTGGTCAAAAAAAGAAAAAGCTAAAAGGCATTTTAACAGTATCTATTCTTTGACCCCCAAAATCCTAGATATACTTGCCCATATGCAATATGACATGCTCATTGGCAGCAGATTAAGATATATAAATTTTGGTATAAGAATATGATAAAATAATATAAAGTTATAAAAAACAAAGAATGAGGAAAACTGTGTATACTGAAAGGAAGACCACTTAATACAACTTGTTAAAAGAGCAAGGTGAAGAATCCTATTTATGGCATGTTTCTTTTCATATAAAAGTAGAGAAATAAGTATATTCATATGTGCTAATGTTCACATAGATATACTGGAATGATGTATAGGAAACTGCTATAAGGAGTTACCAAAGAATCAAGCAGTGTAAGTTGGGTAGCTGGAGGACAGGCTGGAAGATGTCTTACATTACTTGATTTTTGAACCAGGTCTTATATTTTTGAAAATATGTCTTATATTCATTTTTGAACCATATAGTACTCTAAATTTGTTAGTTGATGTTTGCAAAAGAAAGAAAGCTATGACTGCGTGATGGTATCATAGGTGTTTGTATCTGGTGGCTCAGCTGGTAAAGAATCGCCTGCAATGCAGGAGACCCAGGTTCGATTCTTGGGTCAGGAAGATCCCCTGGAGGAGGGCATTGCAACCCACGCCAGTATTCTTGCCTGGAGAATCCCCATGGACAGAGGAGCCTAGCGGGCTACAGTCCATAGTGTTGCAAAGAGTCGGACACGACTGAGTGGCTAAGCACAGCACACGACTGCATCAAATTATACACAACACATGTAGTTCTTAGTGTAGCAATTATACTTCAACTAAAGTGGAAGGAAGGAAAAGAAAGCAAGCAACCTAAAATCGTATCTCTCTCCACCTCACCTGCAACAGGCAGGGAGAAAGCTGTGAGCTAAGGCAGAGGTGGGGATTGCAAGGCTGGGTCTGGGATGTGAGCACTCTTCTCGGACACTAAGAAGTCTGGGGGCCTGGAGACTGATGTCAAGACCCAAGCGCATACAGGCGGTATGCGCTGACCTCTGGGTCAGATTGTGGAAGTCCACAGTAGTGAGTGACACACTGGTAGACTCAGATCCTGTGGGCAGGCAACAAGTTGGAGTTGCTAGAGATTTGTGAAGGGACTTTCTAGGAGGATCAAGTGTACAAAATGGGGTGCAGCTGTGAAGCACCCACAGGCAGGGAGGCTAGTTAGGAGGCTCCCAAAGCATATGCCCACTGAAGGAGCTAAAAGGGTGTGAATTAAAGCAGAGATCAGAGTCACAGGTCCTGGAAGCCAGACGAGGGCTCAACGGAGACTTGGTTAGGAAAAGGCAGGAGCCAGCACCAACTGGCTGGCACGAGCAGTGCAGGCTGATCAGTTCTGTAGCACAGGGGATGTGCTGTCCAGGCCTTCAAGGTCTCTCTCCTGCTGGAGCCTGATCCCCCTTTCATCTACAGAGCATTTCTTCACAGCCAGACCCCAAGTCCAAAACTGGGGCCAGTGTTCTGGTTAGTCCACAGTGTTTACTTTGTGTGTGTGACCAACTTTTAACTTCATCTGTAAAAATGGGAATAAAACAATGCACTTCATAGGACTGCTGTGAAACCTTATGGAAATAAAAGTATACAAGTGCCTGTTCACTATAGGAAAACAAAAAATAAAAAGAGCAGTTATTCTTATCTTCATGTTAAATTTAATTCCCAAAGTAATATGAAACAGTAAATAAATGCTGGAGCTATATCTATAGCTACACCTATATACTGATATATAAGATGCATAGAAAGTTCTGCACAGTTATGACTTGTCACAAATTCGCTTGTCTCAAGCTTCATGCTGTAAGGTCACTGTATTTCTAGCTTAAACAGCATAAGTAGTTGCTGCCTAGGAAAGTCTGTGGGGATGAGGAGGACTGAAATTATATATATATATAAAGTACAGAGCATAGCTCCAACAGCAACAAATTAAAAGGGTCAGCTGCCAGTCTGAAATTTCTCTGCTCTTTTTAAATTTAAGGATGGCCAGCTGCTGATGGTTCCGGCATGTATGACATGAGCATTGTTTAATTGTACCTCATCAGTTAGCTCTAGACTGGACACACGAAACATGTGTCCAGTCTAGAGCTAACTAAACTAAACATGTTCTGTTTACTATATGCATTGACTTCATAAATTATCATCATGCCTGAAGCTCTCTGTAAGCAATCTGAACAGTAATATTAAAGCAGGAGGCCCTTGGTGTACCTGTAAAAACAGTGAAGTTGGTTTGGAAATTATTTCAGTGGTGTTATCAATGTCATTCCTTAGTTGTCATGATCACTTTCCCTACTGAGTACAAGGATCAAAACCACCTCGGAAAAGCTTTTAACCCCAGACACCTAATGTCTGCTCCGAGAACGGTGGCCTTCCACTCGATTTTAGGCTTGTGTGAAGATTTCTTATTGGATTCAGTTATATGGGCACCATAAGTATACCCTATAAAACGTCTGCCATTCAAAATCACTTTCAAATCAGTTATGACACAAGCATGATGATAAGCAAATATTTATTTGAAAAACTGGGATGGATTTTTTTAGACCCTTTCCTGTCTTATATCCCATCCTCTAACTAGAACACAAAACTGCTTAACATGCTAAATAGGTCTCAAGAAAGCCATTTTACAGGGTTAGATTTTAATACCTAGCTCTTCATAAGCAGGCTGGAAGCAATGACTCCTTTAGTTATTAAACCCGCTCTCCATTTCCAAGCCTCTGGCTGACTGACAGCCATCGCAGTTGTTTTCTCATTTTAGTGTGGAAAGGACAATCTCTCATAAACCCACACTAACACTGCTTTCACAAACTAATTGTTATTCCCTCAAAGTGGCTATTAAAACCTTGATTACAGAACAAGTTTTCATAGCCTCTTGGAGCAGATGTTCAAAAAAGGAAAGAGAAGGACAATTTGGAAGACAATAGAGGGCTAAGTTCCACAGCTCTTACTTTAGGGACAGGTCAAGGCTTGACAACAGGTAAGAGCCTGTCATGTAACTTCCCTCTAGGGTTAAGTGAAGTCACTCAGTCGTGTCCGACTCTTTGCAACCTGGTGGACTGTAGCCCACCAGGCTCCTCCGTCCATGGGATTCTCCAGGCAAGAATACTGGAGTGGGTTGCCATTTTCTTCTCCAGGGGATCTTCCCAACCCAGGGATTGAACCCAGGTCTCCTGCAATGCAGGCAGACGCTTTAACCTCTGAGCCACCAGGGAAGCTACTGTCAAATGTGCCTCCCAGTCTGCTAGACCTCACAGCTCCCAATCTCATCTGCTTTTCAGAAATAGCAATTCTGTGATCTCTCAGTGAGGATCAGCATTTCCTTTCTAAAGGCTCTTTAGCAAGATATTCTGAAAGTACACAAATGAACCGCTGGCTTTTTCTTCGTGTTCCTAAACACTCTGGATACAAACTGAAAACCACAGGAAGGGATAACTGGAGATAAGATTACAGAGGAAAAAACAGCTGGCTACTGGGAAACCAATGTAGCAATTTTTATTAAAAATACAGATACTTTTGACCTGTCTTCTAGAAGTGATTCCCACTGTGTATAAAGACAACTATGCAAATATCTCCACTGTCATACTATTTATAAAAGTTAAAAAAAAAAAAAAAAGGAAAATAACAAAAAACATTTAGAAGTGGATTGATAAAAAACTAGTAGAATATCACAAAAGAATAAGGGAGGAGGAGCCTCAAAAGGCATTAGAAAGAACTCAAAGATATATCATTAATTACGGAAGTATAGTTCAGAACAGCATGCAAATATTTGTGTAAAACTGTACATATGTATACTGGTTCACCAACTAACTAATGCTTACAATATGCTCATTTAGTCTCACAAGAGCCCGAAGGGACTGGAAGTTACTTGTGCAAATTAGATGCCATAAGAAGTAGGAGTGGAGCTGGGACTCACACTCAGGAGTTTGACACCAGAGAAGATACTTTTTACCTTTGATGGCATTTAATAATCATTCTGGAAGGGTACACAAGAAACACCTTACAGTAACTGCCACTGGGGGCTGGGCTGAGCTGTGGAAGGTGAAGAGGGGAAGGTTTTCACTGTCCCTTGGGGCATTTCTTCCTGAATTTCCTGACATGTACCACTTTTCTTCCTCATAGTATTAAGAGTCGTTATTTGATAGAGAACTTACTGGTCATTTTGAGGTGTTTTTCTTCATTTTTTCTGTATTGAAAATTTTCATCAGTGTTCTTTAGTAAATCTGTGATGTGTTAACAACAAAAAAGAAAACTGGTTTGATCTGATCTATTAACAAGAGGAGGGACTAAGGCCATATCAAAACAACGTGTGTGCAGATTCCTGTTACGTTCATCACTAGATCACCACGGCTTATGGATTATTAAGCTGAATTACGTATATCCCACTGCATTGGATTCCTCCTGGTGAAATAATACCGAGCCCCTCCTTTCAAGAAGCTTAAAATCATTAAAACAACTATGCCACCAATGTTAAGACACGAAAAAGTCAAGTGGAAAGAGTACGGTGCTTTGATACATCCATGTAAACAGGGATCTCTCTGGAGACACTTAGGCCCAGTCTAAATAAATTGCCGATACCAAAGTAAATGACAAAAACCAAAATTACATTAAAAATGAAAAAAGAAAAGCAGAAAAATCAATGCTGAGGTCCTTTGTTTTTCTCTCTTGTCGCTATTTTGTCCCCAAGTTATGTCCACCTCTTTGCGACTGCATGGACTGCAACGTGCCAGGCTTCCCTGTCCCTCACCATTTCTGGTTTTTCTCTAAATGTATTTAAATGTTTAGAATATGACCCTAATCAAGTCAAGGTTGAAACTCCAATCCCACTTTGAGATGCCTTTTATCTTGGCTAAAGAAATATTATTTAATATTTGAACTGCTTCAGTAACCCCTGTGCTGGGACCACAGATGAGAGAACAAAGTGGGCAAATCCATTGGTACTTGTGGGAAAAAAAAAAAAAAAAAAAAGTCAAACAAACCCTTTGGCTACAAATGTTTAATTAACATTGGATCAACAACTGAAATCGGAACAGGAGCAGACAGTGTTTGTACACTCCTATTTGATGACCATACCTCCTGCTTCCTTTCACTTTGAAAAGTGTCCTGGTTTGGACAATCAATTAAATGGCCACTCAACTTTGAAGTGCTTTACATATATTAATCACACTTCATCCATGGAAAAACCCAATAAAGTATGTATTATTATCTTCCTTTTACAGATGAAAAGTGTCATCTCTGTAGTTAGAGGAAAATATACACAATTACATTATTAGAAAGTCACAGTGGCATTCCGTTATTCTGTCACGTTGTCCACGGGCATGTTAAAAACCATTATTTCAAGTTTTAACAGGCGTATTATCCATGCATTATACTTTCTAATTAAAAAAAAAAAAAAAAAGCAACACTTGTCAAAACCAACAAGCTCTATTAAATGGAGTGTACAGCCACATCCCGCTCCCTACTGCCCTTCTCATCATCCATCTGTTGCTCTGGCAGATCAAGACATATACCTAATGTTCTCTGTACTGCAAAAAGTGCTTCTGAAATGCCTTCTATTAGGGTTCTAACACTGTTTAACACCCTTTAAATTAACATACAAACTGTGAACATAGTTTACATTAACAGTGACAACATCTAAACTGTTTTTCCAGTCAGCCAAAATGCTGGGGTGGCAACAAGGAAGGAGAGACAATGGCTTTGTGACAATAAGCCATTAACTTCCCCGGACCTCCACTTGTCCATGCACAGATGATGCTTCTAGGGATAACACTTATAGTTCAGTTGTTGCTGTTCAGTCACTAAGGTCACTAAGTCGTGTCCAGCCCTTTGCAACCCAGTGGCAGCAGCACGCCAGGCTTCCCTGGTCTTCAGTCTCTCAGAGCTCGCTCCAATTCATGTTGAGTTGGTGATGCCACCTAAGTTCAGTATCTATAGATAACAATATAGTATCTCTCTCCTTCCTTTAGAGGAGGGCAGATTATTTCTCCAATTAACCATTGTGTCCTTGCACAGGATATAAAGACTTTCTCTTCCAAGAGCTCCCAGTCCACTTGGATAGGCAAACCCGGATGTAAGGATTACATGAAGGCACAGCACCTGACCAGGCACTCAGATTGGCAAGAGGACATCCGCCCTCCTCAAGTCTCCAGAAACAGGTACTGGAACTTCTCTAAGAACCCTTCAGGAGGCTGAGGATGTGGAGGCCACCACTCTCAGTCGTCCCCACTGCCATCATCCTAATCAGAGCCCACCTGGTTTCTCACTTGGACCACCTCTCCTTGGCCTCCCTGCTTCCATTCTTGCCTTCCTACAACTCATTCTCTACACAGAAACCTGGAATGATCCAAAAGATGACCACTTGAAACTCTCCGATCACTTCCAAGGGCCACCTTGTGAGGCATGTGGGATCTTAGTTCCCCAACCAGGGATCGAACTTGTGCCCCCTGCATTGGAAGTGTGGAATCTTAACCACCTAACTATCAGGGAAGACCCTATCATCCATTTATTTTAATGTTGTCTCATTATAATTAGCTGCTTTAAATATTTTCTGGAACACACCATGTAAGTAAATTAAGTATATTGAGGGATATAGCAGAAATATAATAAGATAATGTGGTTAACAGGTTTTCACCTGATCAACTGGTTTTTGAAAAGAGCAGAGGAGACTATTTGATATGGGTCCTGAAGAATAAATGGCCAGTCGAAAAGGCAGGAAGGGGAAATCTACGCAGATAAAGAATGGGAGAAGGCACGGTCCTCATCAAAGGAAAGTGGAGGAGAGGCAAGTAAACCAACTCTGACATTTAACAGCATTTACTGGACATTACTGTGTATCGGCCTCAGTGCAAAGCACTTCACAAATTCTGCTGCATCTAATTCTCAAAACCAGCCTGTGAAGTAGATTTTATTATCCACATTTACAAGGAATGAAACTGAGGCTCAAAGAGGTTAATTAACCTGCACAAGGTCAGACTGCTTATGAATGGCAGAGTGGGGATTCTGATGGTCTCTTTGGATATAGTGGGCACTTGACTGCATCAGTGCATTAGAACTCATCTTCCCCTTCACCTCCCTCTGACAAAAACCTCTCTCTCCTTTGCCATTCTCTACCTTGATGAATAGAGCCCTAGCACTAATAAGCACATAATCACTCCAATCAGAAACCTGGACTAATCCTTGGCCCTTCCTCTCATATCCACTCAATCTCCTGACATTCGACCTCATCAGTTTCTTTTCCACCTGTCTGCTTCTCTGCCATTCCTCTTGGTCTCAGTCCCCATCCTTTCTCTCTAGGTATCATGGCAGCTGGTCCTTTGGCTTTGAGCTCAGGTTCTATAACTTGCTACCTGTGCAACCCAGGGTTGAGTTAACCTCCTTGTGTTCCAGTGTCATCTGAAAAGTGGGGATGGTAATCAGAACATGCTTGGCATACTATCAATATGCTATAGATGTTAGAAAGGAGAGAGGCCAATTAACGCCTCACTTTCCCTTCCCTTCATTATTATTCAGAGTAGAGTGTGATTGTTGTTTTTAATGGCATCTGATAATATCACACCAATTCTAAAATCTTTTAATGGTGTCCCATAACCATCAAAAATGTCTGGCTCATAACTTTCTAACTTCTAGCCAATACTTGTTATCTTTGAGTTTTCCAAAACTTTGTGACCTTTGCACAAGTGGTTCTCCACCTGGAATACTAATGCAACAATTAATACATCTACTTATCCTTCAAAAGTGAGATTAACAGTAACTGTTTCAGGGAGGTTTTCCGATCTCTGAGAATGGATAAACAATTTCTGTTATGTGTTTCTACAATTCCCAACCTTCTACTTCCTCTGTAGTAACATTTTCCACCATGAAAACCTATTATCTCATGTGTCTTTCCCACCAGACTGTGACCTCAGAGAAGGAAGAGGTCTTGCCTGTTAGCTCGGGGTTATAATCCCAAGATTTAGCCCAGATGGGATACACACCTACTGAAAAAAATTAACTGGAGCGAAGCTAAGCTTTAACTGGACCTTGAAGAGCCTCCATCTAACTACTTCCTGTCATGATCACAAATCTGGGCCTGTTAGTCTTCTGCCCATGGCCTGGTCCTTTCATGTGAAGACCTTGCCTACCTCCAACTTTTCAGAAATGGCCTCTCTATAGGCATCTACTGGCCATTCTTCAAACAGACTCAGTGCCCCTAGAACTCCCCTTCCCAAATGTCAACGGACTTCTTTACTCTGTAACTGGATAGCTTCTTAGGTTCTCCCTCCAGTTGCCCATCATGCTTATGCCTGTCCACCTTCCCCAAGGTGTCATTCTAATTCTGCTCTCAATCTGTAGACTACCTCCTGGGCCCCTCCTTACATGGGTCCACCTTCCTAAACTGATCTCACAACTTGCCAGAAACTCAGCCCCTACCTCTCCCTCCCGAGTCCATTTCAGGGGACAAACCACCCTCCCCAAGACATGCACACACAAATGAGTCTTCCACCCGAGGTGGCCCCATCCCTATACTGGCTCTTCTTAATCTCCTAGGCACAGTCCCTGGCAGTCTTCCAAACACTCCGTCCACATCCACTCTTTTTTGATATTATCCCCACTTCCTTCTCCCTACCCCCAATCCAGGGCTAGCTCCCAGGCCTCCGTGCGATCCACTGTCTAGGGGACCTTCCCAGACACTTTCCAGGATTCACCCTCTGTACACCGACACCCCTGCAATACTGTCCGGAGACCTCTCCCAACTTGCCAACCTGGCGCGATCTCCACCCCACCCCCCGGCCACCTCTTCGGAGTTCGCCCTCTTCTAGCCCCTCCTTAGGTCCTCCGGACCCCCATCGGCAAGGCCTCCAGCCCTTCTTCCCCTTCGCCGCCCCTCGGACCCCAGCGCCCCCACCCAGTGCTCCCTCACCACATCCTCCGACAGCCTGGACCCCTTCCGGGTACCACCCTCCCGCGCATCGCTGGCTGCCAGCCTGCTCAGGCCCCCACGTGTGCTCGCGGCCCCCAGACGATCCTCCCAGCGCACCCGCCCCACGCCCCGCGCGATCTCGGGAGAGCCGGCCGGGGAGCCCGAGGGGCGCCATGGGGGGACAGGGAGGGCTCCGGGGAGAGGCTGAAGAGCTCGGGGGAAGCGGCCGGGAAAGCCCGGGTCTCCGAGGGACCCGGTCGGGGAAGCCGAGGGGCTCCCGGAAGCGGCGGGGAAGCCCGGGGGTCTCGAGGGAGGTGGCGGCGGGGGCCGGGGAGGCCGCGCGGTTTCGGGGAGCGGGCCGGGGCGGCGGCGAGCGGGCCTCACCGTCAGTCACGGCTCCCATGGCGTGCGCGGCGGCGGCGGCGGCGCAAGCAGAGGCGACGGTTGGCGGCGGCGGAGGTCAAACTCCCACAATGCAGCCGGGTAAACAGCCATGGAGGAGGAGGCGGCGGCGCCCGCGGCCGCCCGCTCCGCCGCCTGAGCCGCGCTGCGCCGCCGCCGCCGCGGGACCCGCGCTCCCCGCACTCCCCGGGGGCGGCCACGGCCAGCGCGTGTGGGGCCAGGCCAGGCGGGCGGCGGCGGCCCCGGTGCAACCCCGGCCCCCGCAGCCTGCCCCCCGCCCCCTGCCGCCCCCGCCCGGCCCACGCCCAGAGGCCGCCCCGGAGGCCGCCAGACGCCAGGTGAGCTCGCCCGGGCGCCGCCGGGGCGGCTGGAGCCACGCGGGGTCCGAACCCCCAGCGCTTCCTAGGGGACGGCGACCGCGGCCCCCGCCGCCCCATTCCCTCTGTCGCCGCTGGGGGTGGGCTCGCTCTCCTCTGGGGAGGCGCGGGGAGAGGGGGCGCCCGGCCTGGGTTGAGCCCGAGAGTCGAGGGACCCGGGGCACAGAAGGGGCGCCTCGCGGGGGGTCCCCGCGAACTTTAGCACCCACGCGTGCTTGGGCGGGTCTGGCACGCGGGCACTCGCGTGGGCCGCGGTCCTCGAGCGAAAAAGGCCCCGGGTTCCAGGTGGCGCGGATCCGGCCCGGGCGGTCGCCCCCTTCCCCTCTGGGCTCGGGCGGGTGCTGGAAAACGGGGACGGAGAAACTTAGCGACCTGCGGGCAGAGTTCGCTTAGCGCCAGGGTGCGGGGTGCCCGCCTTCCTCCCCGGGCGCCGGAATCCCCGTCGGCGACCGGGACGGGATGCTCTTATTTATGTCTCTCGCTCAGATTTTCAAAAACTGTCCCCATCTTAAGGGGAAGTCGAAAGTGAAGGGAGAGGGAGGTGCTCAATAAGAAACGTTGACTAGCGTGTAATTTCCGGAGCACACTGCCGGAGATACTGGCATCTCTTCCCAAAAGTCACTTTGATTCAACTTCTATGAGTTTCTCGCAAATGGCAACATTTCGATGGTGATGGGAGAGAGGAAACGGGCAGCAGTCCGGCTGATTTGATCTCCACTGGGGTGGATTCAGTGAGCCCCAAGAAGCGGGTCTGAGTTTTCAATCCAGGTTTGATATTATTATTTTCCAATATTTCTGCCCACCCACACCCCCGCCCCAAGTACCTTGCTTCTTCGGGATGAAGCTCTTATGGAAGACGGATTTTGTTGTTTCGGTTTCCTTAGTCAAATTGAGTTCTTTCTCCTGGTTTTCTGTGTTTCTGAGAGGAAGAGCTGTACATGCAAATATGTGACAGTGAAGGGTGTATCACCTCTAGCTGAAAATCAGTGTGTATAAAATTTTATTCGTATATATGAAGTAAAAAACTTCAATAATGCTTTTCAACAGTGCTCTAAAGAGTTAACACCTGTGACTTTTAACACAAAGGCCAAAAAAAAAAAAAAAAAAAGGAAGCAAGTTACCTTGAGTGAATATTTTGATGTATAACTTGCTCTCCCCCACAGTGCAAAATATCTCCAGGCTTTAATACTGGCATAAATTCTGACTGTGCATGAGTTGGTTCATTTTCTTGGTTTAGCGGGAGAGAAGACACTAACCATAAGAGGAATCACTTTAAATCTTAAGTGCTACAGATTGTAAATTTCAGGCATCAGTTACTTGTCTGTCTAGGGTGGCATTTTGGCAGTAATCATTGTTTAAAAAGTAACTGTCAAGCGGTGAAATGATGTTCTTTTTGAGTTACTTATTATTTGGCCTTATAATGATAACACTGATTTGGAAACAGTATCTAGTGACTTGAAGTAATCTTAACTGTTGTTTATGGGAAAGTATCTCTGCCCCCTGTAACTTAAGTTTTCAGGAGTCAGTGTATCCTTCAGTCATAGATGGAGTCCTGACCAAACACTTATTAAGTTTGTTTTGTATTTTGTTGGGCAGTGTTAGAAATTTTCTGAATCAATCAGACCAAGAAAGATGGAAGGACTTTAGTTTGAGGTATACCTGAAACTAAACATTCCTGAACATTCTTGTCTCAGGTGGTGGTACTTAAGCCTTTTTGAACTTCATGAGGCTGACCAGGCAGATTTTTTTAACTTAACTGGCAATTGCATTGACACAGATCTTTTGTGTTGAACACTTAAGAATTATTTTAACCAACTTTTCTTCATCTCATATATAGTGAGAGAACATCTTTTAATAAATCTTACAAGTGGTCTTCTTTTATACAATTTATTGTAAATTAACATATTCATGAGTGCTAAAGTCAAAGACACTCAAGCTCTAGTCCATACATTTCTTCCTTTCCAAAATCTCTATGAACAGAAAGAAGTTGTAGATTTTAAACTCTTAACAAAACTGACGTGGACTTTGAACATATATGGCTTTAGGTTTGGGGCTTTACTCGAGTTATTAGGTTGGTTTTTTTGAGAGTATGAGAGTCTAGTTAAGAAAGTTTCTTTGAGTATTTATTTAATATTAGCCTCTGAAACTCTAAAAGATGATGAGAGAGCTAGCTATGTGGTCTCTACCCTGATCCTGTAAAATAGGGATTTCTGTGTTTTGCTTTCAGAGCAAGGATTATCCTGGGATCTGTGACTCTCAAGGGGTCATGAATGGGGTTCAAGATATTCCTGAACCCTCTAGAGTTGTGACCTAAACTTTTTTGTGTGTGTGTATTTTTCTGAGGAGGGGGCTAGAGTTGTTTTATAAGAGAGATCTTGAGCCCCCTAATTATAGATATGTTTTTTTATTAAATAAAATGGGAGTTAGAACAAAAGAGAAAATATAAAAACGTAGATCTTTCTGCTTAATACTTGCCTTTTAAGTTGTCTTTAACCTAGTCATGTGGTCTTAGAGGTACAAAAGCGCTGCCATTTTGTTCCCACAGCAAAGTGTTGTCTGTCAATTGATAAACCATGCACCGCAGAAAGGGCTTGACAGTGCTAGTCCTGGGTGCGTTGTGGCTGTTTTTAAATTATGTTTAAACATTTAGACCAAATAGATGAATGGTGGATAAGCAGAGGCTTGAGCTTGACAACCAGCTCCTGGGGAGAGTGGTTCATTCACCCCCACTCTCTTACTGCTCTCAAGCAAAGATTTTGGAAGAAATGAATTGTATTTTTTCTTTAAACATTGATGGAAGAGAGTATTATGGGGGCGGGTGAATAAAATGCTCAATGATATAAAAAGGAACTTGCTTCCACTGTTCCTGTGGTCTTTCCCTTTTCCTCTCATTTAGTCCTGGTGAGCATTTTTGTCCTGTGCTTTCAAGTTGGAGAGTGGTTGGAAACACAGGCTTTAGAGTGGAACCTGGATTTTTTTTTTAATTTTATTTTATTTTTAAACTTTACAATATTGTATTAGTTTTGCCAAATATCTAAATGAATCCTCCACAGGTATACATGTGTTCCCCATCCTGAACCCTCCTCCCCCCTCCCTCCCCATATATGGAACCTGGATTTGATTCCCATTTTCTGAGCCAACCAGCCTCTCTGAGTCTAGAGAAGATGACCATTCAGTGCGATAATAAAAGCAAAAGGCTTTGCTCAGTCCTAGGCTCCTAGTAAGTGCTCAAAGGTGGTAGCCATTTTGAGGATGGTTTTCTTCTCATCTGTAAGAGATAGCAAATACGTTCGTTCAAAGAGAAAATCTTTAATCATACTCATTCCCACATAAACCTGGGACCATCCTACTTTCTGGCTTTCAACCAGAAAGCCTTTCACATCTTTCTGGTTACCGTGGGCAGTTACCTCTGCATCCGTAGGACCTATTAGACCTGTCTGCTGTTCTTAACAGTGGGGTTGCATTGTCTGTTAGGCTGGCAGGTTATGTCTAAATCCTGGGTATGTCACAACCAAACTAATAGGCATGCACCAATGTTTAGAGCTGTGAACCATTCAAAAGCGACTGGGCTTTATGGCCTAGAACAGAGATCAACAAACTTTCTGTAAAGGATGAGACAGAAGATGTTGCTGGCCACCCGGGTGCCTGTCACACCTACCACCTCCATCAGTTCATGGAGAAAGCAGCCATAGAAAAAAATGAGTGGGCATGACTGTGTTCTGGTAAAACTTTGTGGACTCTGATGTTTGAATTTCGTATAATTTTTACATGCCATGAAATATTTTTAAATTTTTTCAACCGCTTAAATATGTTGTGTTCTGGCAGTGGCTCGTGGCATGCATGTTCAGGCAGAGGCTGGATCTGACCTGTACAAGGGCCCCAGTCTCCTGACCCCTTGCCTAGAAGAATGTTAGACCTGTAAGTCCTGTAGTTTTGTGGCGTCACCAAGCAGCCCTCCCCCCTGCCATTTACTTTCTCAAGAATTTAGTACTTTTGACATGGAGGCTTTATCTCCTGCCCCCATTGGCCTCATTAGCAAGAGACTCCGGTAGGTTGGTTCGTATTAGTTACCATGTGTGGCCTTCCCTCCTTAGCACACACCTTGTATTCATCAGTAAATTATTTATTGCTAAAAATGTTCTCACGTTGCCCAGTAGAAATTGATGGTTGAGCTCTGTCTTGTGTGATGGTTTTGACGGGAATCAGTGCTTCTGGAGCTGTCTTCAGCCTCAAGTTCCTGTCACCCTGTCTGTGCCCTGATTGTTGTTTAGTCGCTAAGTTGTGTTTGACTCTTTGCCACCCCATGAACTGCAGCATGCCAGGTTTCCCTCTCCCTCGCCATCTCCTGGAGTTGGCTCAACCTCATGTCTTTTGAGTCTGTGACACTATCCAACCATTTCATCCTCTGTCACCCCCTTTTCCTGCCCTCAGTCTTTCCCCAGTATCAGGGTCTTTTCCAATGAGTCGGCTTTCTCCGGAAAAGAGCAGACTGTGCCCTGGAGGGGAAGTAATTGATAGGAGGCCCTCAGGCTGCTTAGGTGACACCCTTACCTGTAGGCAGCCTGCCCCACCCTCCTCTGATGTCTGGTTAAATCAAGCACACAAAGATTCCTCTTGTGTTCTAACCTCTGGAGACTAGCTCCAGGATTGGTGTGTTCTGAGCGTTTAGATGTATATGTCTGTGTGTAATTTCATCTGGCTGGCCCTGAAGCTCCGAGAGTTGCTTCTAGTTTTTGCCTTTTCTCTCTCTCGACCCTTTTCCCTGGGCCTTTGTATAGGATGCAGAATTGGTGAATTGGTGGCTGCTGTAATTATTATTATTATTATTATTTTTGCTTCTCTTCCTGCCTTTTTTAGGATTCTCTGCTAATTGCTTCTTTTACAGCAAATACATTATTTTCAGAGTTTAACTTTTCAAAACAACACTATACTGAAAATAAAACACACATATTGGTTATTTTAGTGTTTTTCCCCTCCAGATGTAAACCTAATGCAATTTGATCAGAGGCATGAATTGACATTTTAGACATTTAGAGATAAATTGCAGTTTTAAAGTTTCTTGGCCATTCAATCTGAATATTAGAATTTTTACATTATTATTCTTAACATTTAAGGGTTTCCTTCTTTAAAAAAAAAAAGGTTAATTTGGTACGTATTTTCTGGATGACACTTGAGGCAGTGTAAATCCAGAGTCATGGAATGGGAAGCTGAAGTGTAGGAATTTATCTTAAAACAAAGGTGCATAGATGCTTTTGTAATAGCAAAACATAGAAAGTAATCTGAATGCCTTTTAATAAAGGCTTGATTAAGTCAATTAGAGCCTACCCATACAGTAAAATACTGAGCAGTCTTTAAACAGGATGTGCGGGTTGATATTTATTGACGTGGGAATGCTGTTTAAGAAAACAAAGAATAGCATGAAAATATGTTTAATGTGTAATTTTTAAGGTGGACAAAAGCCCTGTGTAAAGAAACCTAAAAGGATCTGGAAACACCAAATACTAATAGGAGCTGATTATCTCTAGGGAGTAATAATTGTGATGATCTCTTTCCTTTATATTTTGTCATTTTTTTTTTTTCTGGCTACCATGTGCTGCTTTTATAATTAGGAAAAAATGATAACATTATTATTAAAGAATAAACATGCAGATTCAAAACATCTCGTACTTGTGGCTGATTAAGGCCTCACTCCCCAAGATGACCATTCCCCTGTTGTATTGAATGAGAAGTGAAATAGGCTTTCTCATATGTTGTTAAAAATGTTTTCTATATTAGTAATAAGCCAGAATATTTTCCAGACTCTTCCAATAGGAAAGAAAAAAAATTCCATACAGGACTAAATAAATATCAATTTCGTAAGTAAGCCGTGTATGGAGGGGATGTAGGCTGGTGGTTACAAGCATGAGCCTCAGCACTTAGTGTGTTGCCTTTATCCAGTTAGACCTCAGTCTCTTCATCTGTAAAATGTGCTAATACTTGAATAAGCTGTTGTGAAGGTTAAAAGAGGTAAGTGCTTAGCAGAGTGCCAGATACCTGGCAGTAACTGAGGAGGAAGAAGTGGTGGGAGGTGTAACAATCACAGGAGGATAGTGATAATAGTGCTGCTGATAAGGACAATATTAGCTACTAGTATTTCCCCCTTCTGGATACAGGTTTGCATGAGGCAGAGCCTTGTTTGCCACATTCAGCAGCCTAAACCCTCTAACCAGACCAGGTGCCTTGACCAAGACAGGTATGTGGTCTAGTTTCACCCACTTATGCTCCCTTTACCCTCGTATCACTATCAAAAAAAGAAGGGAAAAAAAACAGAGTGCTCAGAGGCTCACGGGCATAGAGTTGGTACTGTTTAAATATCAGTAGTTGTTGAACAGAAGGTGACCTAAAGCAAGCATTTTCTCTAGATAGTGTGTGGTGAACTTCTAAAGAAAGGTTTTGAAGTATGTGTGTGATGAAGGTACCTTTCAAGTATGTGGAAGGCAGATCCAGGCACTAACACTGGTAAAGGGAGACTACGTCTTGAGTTCTCTAGTTTTAAACGTAGCCATTTTGCTTCATCTTTCTTCTCTTAGTCACCTTCAGTTGCTGTGTCCTTGTGGTGTAGCTATGATAATTTGAGAAAATTTTCGCTTTATTTTCACTGGAGTCAGCTTGGCCATGGGTACATTCTGCCTCCTGCCTGAACCTCTGTGTTCCGGCTGAGGTGCATTTCATTGTTTCTGTGTAATCAGAAACACGGACCTGACTGCAAAATATGTAAGAAGTGTAAAACCACATCTAACTGTGACACAGTTATTTGGAAACACTGGAGTGTTGAGTTCCTTCCTAGGAAACTTTAAGCTGTGCATGGAATAAAAGAATGTAGACATACTATGATTTATCTATTGCTGAGTAATAACAACCTACTCCAAAACTTGGTGGCTTAAAACAGTGATCATTGTTTTGCTCACAGTTAGGGCAGGGCTTCTTCCACAGGTCTTGCCTGGCCTGAGGTCAGATCCTGAAAGTTAAAGCAAGTTAATCTCTATATGGTGCTGCTAAATTCTGCATGAATTTTGTATTCTACTCCATGATTATGCCTTTGTTTTACCATAACATTAATAGTCTAAATTACTTGCCAGTCAAATTTTCTCTTCCAAATCTTTAAGAAAATTGATTCTTCTCAACTCAGAATAATAACTAATCAGCTTAAAATCCTTGGCTGTAAGCAACAGAAACTAAATCTGGCCACTTTAAGAAAAAAAGGAGGTTGCTGGAGGATGCGGTGTAGCTCCCAGCATTGACAGTAGAGCTGAAGAACCAGGCCTTAGAATGGATCAGATCCAGGGCAGCCTTGGGGAGTTAGGTAGCAGAAGGACTCAGTGGAGAATGTCCTCAGGGTGCCAGGCTTCATAACTTCTCCAGTTGTTTTTAACCCGTCTCCCTACTAAGTGTATTGCTCAGGCTCAGACTGGGTGCTGGCGGGTGCCTTGGTTCCTGCCTCACCAAGAAAGTGCCTGTTGGGCCAGTTGTCACTGGGGACTGGATCCAGGGCTGGGAAAAGCACAAAAGATGTCCACAGTCCAAACATTTGTGGGTCTCTCTGGGCGTTACCTTGTGCATTATCTATCACATTTCATATGTGCAACACTTCTCTCCCTCCCAACCCAATATGCCTCTTAAACCTCAGTTTGAGACCCAGTCTTGTGGCTGCACACCACCAGTTTCTGCTTCAGCTAATCAGCACTTACCTCTCTCTATAAGTGCAGCAGTAAATGTATCTATCCATTTCTTATGTGGTGATCTTCTGTAAAACATGCATTTCACTTGTGTTTTAGAAGGAAAGCACATGGACTGTCACTGAACCGTTCTTTGGTAACAGAGTCCCTGTTAAGAACGTTTTTACCCAGCGCATAGCGATCCCTTTAGGACACAGTGAGATACGTACTGTTATTCGCCTCTGCACTAAATGTTTCACACAGTCCTGTGTTTGTTTCTCTTCTTGAAGTGTCTAGCTGCTTTTACTGCATCCTTGCTAATACCTTAAACATTTTAGACCTTCCAGATAAGTTGAAGGCTCACCCTACAGTTATATAGCCTTTAGAATATGAGTTAAACCATGCTTCAATCAGTAAAATGTGCAATACAAGGTGATTTTATTCAGAGCATTTTCACATATTTTCCTGCTTTGTACTGTAATATTTTGAAAGCGGAGAAGAGCATATGTCCCCCAATTTTTTATGAGAATATGGTTTAGAAAAGGTATGCAGTTACCCCTGCTGTATATGACAGTTTGGGCAAGAGGACCCCTGTGTGCTTTGACTACTTTGCCTTTGTGGAGGGTGGTGCTAAAATGGTGGTTTACCAACTGCAGCAGCCCTTTTTCTGGTTTTCCAAGGTCCCAGGCTGACCTGGAGACGGTGAACCTATGAGTGCCCTCTGTTGTACTGTGGGGACACTGGTGTGTGATGAAGGTACCTAATAGTCACCTTGCTCCCTTGCAGCTGTTTTTGTTTACTCTTGCTTTGGAATCCCAGTATCTTTTTATTTCCCCATAGATAACCAGTCGAGGAGCCGATTTACCCCACCTCTTCTTCCCATGATTAGCTGGTTTTGAAGTACCTCTTGGAGCCCTACAGTCTGGCCTTTTTTACTTCCTCAGGGTGTAATTACCACCTTTGGTGTAGTCACTTGTCCTCCTCCCAACCCCCGGACTCTTCTTTTAAGTGATCTGCTCTGTTTTCTGCTATTCAGGTCCAGCACTACGTGAAATTTTGAGAGGAGCCCTTGACCCTTTCATTTAATTAAGGTCTCCAGACTGTGTTCTGTTAACAGTCTGGCTGTATGTTAGGCCCTTTCCCCTCAGTATTAAAGTTTCATTGTCATCTGAACCATCAACATGATCATAATGGCAATATGGTGGTTTTTGTTGGGCTGAATCTTGTAAACTGATAAATCACAAGACTCTTCGTGGCTTTAGAATCTCATTTTAGCATTTAACACTAGTTTTTAAATTGTCTCTCTTTTTCCAATTTGTTCAGATACTGATTTCTACAACTTCTAAACATACTCTGTTAGCGCTAGTCAAAAATGTAATTTGTCTCATGGTTTCATTTTTGCAAACATTTTGAACCTTTAGAATCCTTGAACTTAATTGTAAAGAGTGCTAGCAGAGTAATGCATTGAAAAAGTGTATATTTTTTCATTTCTTTGTATTTTATTCACTTAAAAAAAAAGTTTTAATATACTGAACACAAAAGGAGATTAAATATCCCCTCTTAGCTACTCTTAGTTGCTCTAAGAGGAAATATTTAAAACTCTATTCTCTCCTCCCTCCACTCCTCATCCTGTTGATTATTGTTGTCCTGGTAGTTATAACTATAAATCATTTGGAAATTGAAGTTAGAAAAGAGACCATTTACCATAACATCAGGACAGTTTAAAAGGAATCACTTATTCAAATTTACTAGCTTCCTGAAGCTAGTAAAGATGTTTATGATTTCTAAGATTCCTTGTTAATCTCAACCCTACAAGACACTGAATAACACATGTTTAGCCATTATAGATTATGAGAAAGGTAGCTCCCCGAAAAGCTAGTACATACTCTAGGTTTCTGTTTACAACGTAAGTGCCACTGAATTGAAAAATCAGTTGTCACAGTGAACAGCAGTCATGATGCAGTAGCAGGCAGGTTTCTGAGTGTGTCTGTTGCTTTAGCTAACTGCCAGCAATGATCAGCTTTCTTTTCCAGAGCTCTGGTGTCAAGTATTAATCAGCTGTAGACTGGAAAGTTTTTATTGGCTAGCATTTGTGGTGGAAGAAACACCAGTCTGTTTTTTATCTGTAGTCTCTTAGCCATATCATTGCATATGATATCGTCTGTGTGGTATTCTTAAGAAAGAAACAGTTCCATTTTTCATCTGTATTAGGAGCACCACAGAGTATGAAAATAGTGAATTTTGAACTTGAAGAATCTAAATTATCTCAGGTTGTGATGTGTCCCAGAAAAAAAATTTGCATGTTAAACGCAATTTCACGTGCTGGTGTTTATGTTGTGAACCAGTTCTTCATTTGAAAACATGGTTCATAAAATGATTGTACTATTGAAAGCCTTAAAATACACAAAAGCCCAGAAACATCATTTGGATTTTGAGTTTCAATAATTACATAAACTTGATTCTTATGGAAAACTAAAATTCCAGAATCCATATAGGGTTTTTGTTTAATAATTTTTTTCAAGATCGCAGGAATCATAGGTGTTTGTAGAAATTTGGGGAATTTCTCAAATACACAGAAGGACATAGAAGTTACTCATATTTCTACTACCTAGAGATACCATTGTTAACATTTGATATGTAGCCACATAGCTGCATATCGAGTTTTCCAATAAAATGTTCTCTGACATGAACACCTAAGAGTAACAAATATTAGAAATGGATATACGTAGTGAGAACCAAGTTTTGTTCATCCCACTGCATTTCAGTGTTACTCTCAGGCTGAAGAGAGGGGCTTCCCCGCTGGGATGGGCCATGAGAACTATCTTGCTCTTTGGCCAGCCTGTCTTGAGGGGTACCAGAGCATCTTTTCCACAGTCTGTAGTGTATCTGCCTGTCTTTATTTTAGTAATTCTTGCCACCAGTTCTGAAAGCCTGCTGGTTGCAGAGGGAGATGTTTGGAGTCTGTTGGAGTACCTTGTTGACATAAGCCACATGGGTTCTTATCAACCTCTTAGAAGGATTCTTTAAATCAACTCTTGATTGATCAAAAGAACGCCCCAGTGTTTAGAAATACAGTAACCTCCAGGCTACTCATGCCAAGTGAAAGCAAGGTGGCACGTTTAGAGGCTCCCAGGTGATTTCAATTAACATCTAACCTCAAATCCAGTCGCCTCGGTAAAAGAAAAATCTGAAGGAGCTCAGAGCAGATTATGGTATAAGCCTATGCCTGTCCTCTCCATTGGAAAAGAAAAGTGCTAATCTGGTCAGATCTGTTAAAGAGACAGGCGAGGCTGAGCAAAGCAGAATGTTCTCATTCTGCTTGTCTTTTGCCTAGCGCAGAAGAAAGATTTATCCTATGAAAAAAGGAAAGGTCACAGGCAGGTGGCTAGTATTACAAGGTGGTTGGCTTGCTTTCTGTGTGCCTTGGCTAGTGGTAAAGCAGATCCTTCGGTCTGAGAAACTAGCAAAGTGAAGTGACACACAGGTCAGCTTCCCCAGGCAGTGATACAGCTTCTAGGTATTTGGTGTGAAAATGCAGTGCTGACTTTGATTCCACACCCTCATCGAGAGGAAACCCAGGGAGAAATAGGAGGAAGCAGCATCTCTTTGTAAACATATTATTTTTGACATGCAGCACAGTCCTACCTAGAGAATGGTAAGTGTCACCCCTCCATTCTGCCAGCTGTTTTCCAAGAGCACCCTCCCGTGTTCTCCTGCACTGACCAGTTTAAAAGGTGTCATTTCTGCCTGAGAAACATAAGAGCTTACAGGTAGTGCCTGATGTGAAGGAATTGCTCTGGAAAATGAATAACCTTTGTGATAACTGCTCACATGCAGAGGAGGGAGATTGCTGGTTTTACAATTCTGTGGTTTGAATTCTTAGTTCTGGCAGGAAATAGTCCAACTCTAATGGTTCAGGACTTGAATGAAGGGGTTATTTTCAGAGAGCGGAAAGAGTTAAGGGTGACAAGAGGTTCCCATCACCCAGAAATGATAACAGCAATGGGAAGCCGTTATCACCGCTAGGTCCAGAGGAGCAAAGAGAAGACATAGCATTCATTCCTGGAGTCCAGAGAGGGAGCTGGAGCCAAAGAGGAGGGGCTGTCTGACAGGAGCTATAGTCCCGGAGGGATTTAGTCACTGCCAGAAAATGCATCCCAGACTAGGGAGGGAAGAGAGAAGCAATACTCCCCTCCCCCACATTCTTTCCTCCTCCTTTGATCTCCTTGCAGTGCCTTCTATTGGCCAAACCCACCTGGAAGCCTGTCTGCCAGAACCCAGTGATGCTACCCTTAGAGGTCAGCCTTTGGGGCACAGAGCAAGGTCAGAATGGTGGAAAATTTGGGGAAGGAAAAAGGATCAAAGAGAAAATTACTAGCACACTCTAGTAGCATATTCATAATCCCAGTTTCATCGTTTTATCGTATCATCCTCATCCCCCGAAATCCCAAAATAAACCCTCAAGTATATGGACTATTGATTATGACTCAGTTCTGTCTTTTAATATAAATAGCCTAAACAGTTACCCTACCCTTATTAGAGTAATTAAATATTCAGAGAGAGAATCTGAACAATTTTCAGAAGAATTGGAAAATCACTGAAAGACCTTCTGTTGGGGCATTTTGTTCTTGGTTAAAATTAAACTAAGATTTTTTTTTTTTAATGCATGTGAACTGTACAAGTGATTTATCCTGAAATATAAGAATTGTACTTTTAATCACACAGTAACAGAATGGATTTTCGATATTAAAATTATGCTTCAAAAGGAAAGCATAACTTTTTTTTTCTTTTTTTAAGTCCTTGGCAATTATCCCTTCAGGTCTATTTCCCTAAGGTAGGATGAAGATTCTTACTCAGGCAATCGAGAAATGTCAGAGGAAATTTTTGGCTGTTAAAAGAGGATCTGTTTCAATCCATAACTGTTGATCATTTGGCTTTGAGAGATAGAAAAATAAATAAGATATTTATTCCGCTTTCCAGAAACTTATGGCCAGACAATGAAAAGAGATCCATACCCATTTATGATAATCAGCGATAAGAACTTTAATAGAAGCATCAGCTGTGAAATTAGAAAGAGGGAGAAATGGTTTGTCTTTACCAAAGATTGTCTCATATGGCTCACAAATGTTTATCAGAAGTATATTTGCTGTGACCTAGAAGTACAGACCATAAAAAGATACCAAATGACCCTGACGTCAAGGAGCTGGGGTTAGAATAAACATTTTACTACGGTTTCATTACAGGCAGCCAATCTTTTGGTGCCTTCCCTTTGCTTCAGTGATGGATGACATCCAGTATCCTTACCATGTTCTGCTGTGGTCCTCTGATCTCACCCCACCTGCCTCGCCAGCCTTTGCAGGTGCTCTGGCATCTTAGTTCCTCGAATATGCTTTAGAATCTTGTCTCTTGCCACCTCTTCATTTCATGGAAGCTTTCTCTGACCTTCCAGACGAATTCCAGGGATCTTATTACATGGGGTCAAACCCATTTGTATTCAGGGCCCCTGCTCTTACTCCTTCAAGCACCTTTCCACTTGTGTAAAGGTTCGGTGGCTGTCTTCCCTACCAGGAGGTAAGCATCAAGAGCAGGTACCTGTCCATCTGTTTCACAGTTATGCCCTTATCGCCAGGCATGGTGCTTCAAATTGATGCTCAGCAGAGTTGGAAGGAAAAAGAAATGGTTTCAAGCCTGCCCCCTACCATTCACCAGCTTTCTGACCTTTGGTGTTTCACAACCTGGAGCCTCGATTGCTGATCTGTAGCGCGGGAACAGTGGTGATGGTGGCGCTCTGTCTGTGCCAGGCACTGCACGTTACTGCTCTCATCTCCATTAATCCCGAATCGAGGGAGGTGAACTCACTTGCTTGAGGTCACACAGTTTGTAAATAGAAAACCGGATTTAAATCCTGGTCTGATTCCTAAAACTGATTGCTCTTCTCCATGCCTATGACTGTCCTAGCAGTAATTCCAGGAGGCAGGAGCCCTGGATACTAAGTAGCTGGGATGCTGACATCAATGAGGAAGCCAGCTGGAGTGCTTTTACACCAGTTTAGGGAATCAGTAGTGGGATTAGCTCCATTTGGATGAAGAGGTAGTGACTTCTGAACTGAGCCCCAAAGAAGCTAGCTGGATACAGAAGCAGGCCTGCAGTGTGAACGCTCTGAGGCCATCTCTGGGGCTGAAGAGTGAATAGCCTTGCAAGCTGGACGGGGGAGCGGCTTTCTGTAAAATGTTGTAGGGAGACTTCACTGGGTTTTCCTTATTAACTACATTTTGGAAGCAGGAAGTCTCAGTTTGGAGTTCTTTTGAGGGCAGAAGTGTTGGAAGCCCTCTCACTTTGGATCTCTGTAGCAAAGATACATTTTAGCTGATTCTTTGATTCCACTGTAGCACCCAGCGCAACAGTGTTTGAAAAGGGTAAGGGACAGACGTTTATGTTCAGTTGTTTGTTATCATACTGTTGTTTGCTATGTTGTTTTTTTTTGTAAGAGTAGGTTGCCTAGCCCAGATGCATGGCACCCATACACGAGTTCCTTCACCTCTCTAGCCTCAGTTTCTCATTTGGAAATTGTTCTGTTGCTAAGTAGTATCTGACTTTTTGGAATTAGGGACAGTTAAAATAACTATTTCATAGGCCTGTTGTGCTACATCTACATAGCATCTGGCACAAAATAAGCTTTCAGGAAATGTTAGCTGTTATTGTTGTTAATATTTCCTGTCATTCTGGTCCATGCCTCTTGAATGAATGGGCATTGTTTATTTATCAAAGACAGGTTAACTGGGGAATAGGGAATTGACTTTTTTTTTTTTAAGATCACGATTTTAGGGTTTACAAAGATAGTAAAACCGGCAATGAAAACAGATAATGGAATACTTCAGCTGGGCAGGCCTACTGTGTTTCTTAGACGTGAGTATGATGAAACATGAAGCGTGAACACGAGCCAGTTCTTCCAGAATCTATTGTGTGAGCTTGGGCTGTGCTTCCCATGCATTCTCCTTGAGAAGTAGATTTGATTATATCTGTTTTACAGATGGGAAGTTGTAATCTTTTCTAAGATGTTATCAGACAACTGCAGAAGTAGATGCTAAGCCATGTGCCCTCCAAACCATTTTGCACCTTCAGTATTGTCAAGGCCTGACTTATTTTTCAACAGCTTCAGCAGCTCAGCTGAGAGGGAATAGTGGGAACAGAGCTCTTAATTTTTTTTTTTAATCCATTGGATTAATTGGAAGCACTAGGCATATTGGGCTGTGTAGTGCACAGAAGAGGCTCAAGAAATGTTTATTGAATATAAATCTTAATCAGATAGAGTGAGAAAACAATGACAGAGAAAAATCAGTATTAGGTCCTGGTACCAATCTATTTTCTATTTAAAAAAGAGGAGGAGGGGGAGTGAAGTCACCAAAGATTTTATTCACATAGTCTGTTTACACAGACTGATGGTTGGAGTCAGAGGTGAAGAATTTTTCTGTGTGTGTTGCATGGGATTAACTCCCATGCGTGGTTCAGTTTTCAGTGGATATCTGTTTGCTTCCCACTAGGCGTCCCCACTACAGAGTTCCTGGCTCTGTCCTTGTGTTCCACTGATTAGTCTCAACGAAGATAAACTAAGTGTAACATTCAAGTATTCAGACCATAAATAGGAAGGTGTAGCTGCTGTCATAGGTCATCATCAATGTATTTCATAGCTAGAGCTGATATTTGTGTTTTCCTTTAGCTCAGGTAATTAAGAGCGCACATGAAGGAAGTAGCATTTAATGGTAATAAGGGCGAAAACGAGGAGACCTTGCATAGAACAGAAAGCATGCCACATTTAATTCTAGATTTTTGTTCCCTGCCCCCAACCATGGAAAACAAACAACTCTATTCTCTTTCTTTCTCCACTTCTCCCACCCCCCAGAAACTTCATTATAATAAGTCATTTATTATCATATCAAACCTGAAAGTTTGGCCCGTCAGAAGGCAGTTTGATTACTAAGCATCCTCTTCATGATTTAGCATGTTATGCCACAAAATGAAGGTATTAATATTTAATGAGATAATTGTGTTGATTTACTGTACAAGTAGTTCATGTAGAAATTTAGAAGTGTCAAACTTGAACAGACTTTGATAAGCCCCAATTCCCAGATCTTGATTTCTAATACCATTTTCCAATAAAAGGAACCAGACATAATTCTACAGCTGGGGAAGGTAATAAGCAAGATGAGCCTGGAGCATATTTTAATGCCAGAAAGCAAGGAGTAACAAACAAAAAACCCACACAGATGCATAACACACATTGATGGGGTATGTCAAAGGGACACAGGAGCCTAAAAGGGCTGCCGGTGGTCACAGCTGGGATGATTGAACTAAATAATAGTTTTAAATTATAACTCAAGATATAAAATAAATATAAATAAGATATACAATATACATATACTACTTTCTAGTAAAAGATATAAATAATAAGTAATATAGCAAAATAATAATATAATTATATAGCAAAATAATATAAAACACATACCTTTAAGTCTATACTGATACAAATAAATGACTGAATAATAAGCAAATGAGAGAGACTAAATTTTCGATATGGAAGAGTTCCAAACAATTTTTGTCAATAATCTCCAGAAAGGAAGTGAAGCATAACTGCCCATCCCGTAAATGTGGGCTTTGCACAGTGACTTCCTTCCCCAGAATACAGTATGGAAAAGGGAGGGGAGAACCTTTACAGTAGAGAAACCTGACAGATATTACATCTGCCAAATAATTAAGTTAACACAACCAGTGACAAATGAACACTTGATGTGAAGTAATGAGGGTTGCACTTCAGCTCTGTGGTCTGCCTCCCCCAATTCAATAATCTCATTATAATCGTGAACAAAACATTGGACAAGCAATTCAACTCTTTCTCCAAAGTACTTAACCAATAGTCCTCAAAACTTTTGTCAAGGTTATCAGAAAAGGAAAGTCTGAGATGAGAAACTGTCACAGTCTAGAGGAGTATAGGAAACGGGACAACTGAATGTAATGTCATATGGATGGGATCCTGGAGCAGGTAAAGGGCATTAGGCAAGAACTAAGGAAATCTGAATGAAATATGGACTTCAGTTAATAATAATGTGTCAATATTGATTCATTCGTTGTGACAAATGTGACGGTAAGAGATGAACGATGGGGAAACGGGCTGTGGGGGTATATAGGGATTCTCTGTTTATCTTTACAACTTCTCTGTAAATTTAAAATCACTCTAAAATTAATAGTTTCTTTTTGTAAAAAAAAGGGTGTTGCAAAGATGAATCTATGGTTCAAGTTTAATTTTCATCATGCTGGGACCCTGAAGTAAATGAAACAGCCTGTAGTGTCCTAGGCTGATTAGAGTGGAAAGTGGAGCAACTTCCTTGCTGTTGTCTTGTGAAGCCATGACAGTTTGTTTGCAGAATCAGAGAATGAAGTATTTCTAAATGTTCTCTTGTGGAATTTCCTACCGACATGACTTTTTTCCCCCTTTGCTTCTGCCCAGTAGCAGTCCCTTGAGTGGCATTTGCTGTCCTAGTTAATCAGAGGGTAGGAGAAATGAAAAACTCTCCTCTTCCCCCTCCTACGAAGTTTCAATGGGCACTGGAAATGTAGGTCAAATTGCATCACTGTAGGAAGGAGTGAACAGGAAGGTATTTATGAAGTGCTGCCAACCTCTCTTTAGATTCCGAGTCATGATGAACCAGTGTTGAGCCAGCTTAGGTGTGAGATACAGGGAATCAGGAGTCGTGTTTTTGATGTAGTCCCAGAATGTTACATTTTAATCAGTGATAAAAAGATCCCTGTCTAAAGCCCTAGTGAAAATAACTGACAGTGGCTTCGTTTAATTTGCATCTCCCACCTTCTGAAATTCTTTTTGTCTCTTATTTATAATTGGCATATCACAGCAATTTATATTAATTTAGCCAGAGAGATGTTTGAATTGTAGAAATGATTGCCTTGTGTACATAAAAAATAAATTTCATATTTGGTAATCACATACGTCTAAGAATACATTTTGCAAATTACATATAATCATATGCTCAATAGGATCTTGATTAGCATACAGAAATCACAAAATAGGTTAATAAGTTATATTTGAAGTATTCTATTTGATGGCGCGCTCTCTCTCTCTTTTTTTTTTTTTGTGGCAGAATCTTACAGATTTTAAAATAAGTCTTTAAATACATGTCCTTATTTTTTATATATTGTATACCACCTGCCCTTTGTAAGATATCTGGATGTTGACTGTCAGCGTGGTTCATGTTACTGACATTGACCTGAACAATAAGCATCCTGACAGCAACATCAATTCTAAAACCTACTCTATTGTCACTCTTTCCTAGGTTTTGTCAAGATAATCGGTAGTTCATTTGTATATAGAATGGAAAATTAAATGATGAAATATGTTTGCATAGGCTTGGGCATTATTTAATCTTTTAAGATGAATAAATTGCTCTATGAAATAGATTTAACTCCGACATTTAACTTTTTTTTTAAAACAACTTTTATTTATTTATTTTTTCACTGTGCTGGGTCTTCACTGCTGTGAGGACTTTGCTTCAGTTGTGATGAGCGGGGGCTGCTCCTTGCTGCCGGGCACAGACTTCTCACTGTGGAGGCTTCTCTTGTTGCGGACCACGGACTCTAGGGCTTTTGGGCTTCAGCAGTTGCAGCTCCCGGCTGTAGAGCAGACTTGATAGTTGTGGCTCACGGGCTTAGCAGTATGGGGGATCTTCCTGGATCAGGGATCAAACCCTTGTCCCCTGCATTGGCAGGCGGGTTCTTTATTGCTGAACCACCAAGGAAGCTCTAGCTATTTTTCTTGTTTGTTTGTTTTAACTTGTAACTTTGAAATAATTCAAGATTCACAGGAAACTGTGACGGTAGTACAGAGAGGTCCTGGTTGCTCTCCACCCAGTTTCTCCCATTGATTACATCTTATCTAACTATAGTATGGTAGCAAAACCAGATTGGTGTATAAAGTATGGGTATAGTTCTGTGCTGGTTTATCCCATGCAGAAGCATGTAACCACTGTAGTGATCAAGGTATAAAACTGTCCCATCACTGCAGAAATCTCCCTGTTCTACTTCTTTACAGTCACAGTCATTCCTGTTATCCTCACAATCACTAACTCCTAGCAACCACTAATCTGTTCTTCAACTCTATAATTTTGTCATTTTGGGAATGTTACATATATATGATCTTTTGAGACTGGTTTTTTTTTTTTTTTGGTCTTTTTTTTTATGCTTATAACTTTTATGGTTTCTTTTCTTTTTTTTTTTGGTTAATTTATTTATTTTAATTGGAGACTAATTACTTTACAATATTGTGGTAGTTTTTGCCATACATTGACATGAGTCAGCCAGGGTGCACATGTGTCCCCCATCCTGAACCCCCCTCCCACCTCCCTCCCCATCCCATCCCTCTGGGTTGTCCCTGTGCACCGGCTTTGAGTGCCCTGTTTTCATACATCAAACCTGGACTGGTGATCTATTTCACATACAGTAATATACATGTCTCAATGCTATTCACTGAAATCATCCCACCCTCGCCTTCTCCCAGAGTCCAAAAGTCTGTTCTTTATATCTGTGTCTCTTTTGCTGTCTCGCGTATAGGGTCATCGTTACCACCTTTCTAAATTCCATATATATGTGTTAATATACTGTATTGGTATTTTTCTTTCTATCGGTCAGTATTTTAAAAATAATTTTATTTTAAAAAGAATATATATGTTAAACGTCTGAGCGACTTCACTTTCACTTTTCACTTTCATGCATTGGAGAAGGAAAGGGCAACCCACTCTAGTGTTCTTGCCTGGAGAATCCTAGGGATGGTGGAGCCTGGTGGGCTGCCGTCTATGGAGTCGCACAGAGTCGGACGAGACTGAAGCAACTTAGCAGCAGCAGCAGCAGCAGCAGCAGCAGTTAAACGTCTTAAAGAAATATTTATTTTTAAAACAACTTGTGGGCTTCCCTTGTGGCTCAGCTGAGAATCTGCGTGCAATGCGAGAGACCTGAGTTCAATCCCTGGATTGGGAAGATCTCCTGGAGAAGGGAAAGGCTACCCACTCTAGTATTCTGGCCTGGAGAATTCCATGAACTGTATAGTTCATGGGGGTCACAAAGAGTCAGACAAAAAAATTTGAAAAAAATAAAATAAAACAACTTGTTATCCAGAGTTTGATTCACGAATTTTCAAACCTGTGTTTTTCTAGCTTGAATGTTCTATGCTCTGTGTTGCTATATTTGAACAGTGGCTAAAGTCGCATGTGCCGACCTAATAGCTGATTATAGCATTAACCTTATTGCCTACTGTTAAGGACGATACCGTGAAGTTAAAGGGAAAATTACCCCGGGAAAAGCCAATTCCATTGACAAAGTAAATATTACAGTTGATTACTGAGCAAGAGTAAGAAGCCCAAATATATACTTTAATTGTACCAAATAAAGTAAGTGACCCACATCTGTATTCCATTTGATCCTGAAAGAACTCTTTAAAGAAGAGAGACTTTTTGGAACAGGATATTTAAATGAACAACAGTTGAATTCTTCACATTAATTAACTAATGTAAAGATTGTTGTACAGGATTTTACTGTATGTGGTTAATGTGAGATGTCACCATAAGAAAGTCTGTGTCTGCATGATGTTAATAAGATTTTTTGGAAATGGACTCCTATGGGTGAGTGAAGGTGGGAACAAATAGCCTCAGAAGGAAGAAATCTTCCTCAGATGCCAGTGTGTTGTTTTCTAACAAAAGGTAAAAAAAAAAAAAACACCTCAGGGAGCTGTAGGAGGACAGCTTAGTGTTTGGCTACAGCTAACTATTCCATGGCTCTAGGGAGCCCAATGTGGGGACTTACAGAACTGTAATTGAGCAAATAGAAGGTGGGTCCCAGGGCACCATTCTGAGCTCACCCTTGGTGAAGGAGTGAGTCTTGCTCCTCGGCTTGCGTAGAGGTCCTGCTCCTGGACAGATATTTACAAATGGGATACTCATGTAACTGGCATTTGGTCTCCATTTGACTATAGCTCCTGGCATTTTAGACAGTCTTCCTCCCAGATAGGAAAATATCCTTTGTAATTAAAATCAGCCTCTATTTACTGACATTTTTCTTTTTTTCTTTTTTCCTTCAAGCAGCATATGACCCTACTTAAAGTAGCTGTTAGGATGGAAGAGAAGGGAACAATCATTTCTTGACCATTGAGTATATGCCAGCCACTGTGCTGTGTATGTACAGTCACATATGGGATTACAGTATGGGAAACTGCATTCATGACACTCATTAAGTGATGGGTCTGAAATAAGCAGCATACTAGGTAGCTCTGCAGAGCATGTAGGCCTGTTTTCTTGGTCAGGTACATTTAAGAGGCAGTGGCCCGAAATACTATATATATAAATATATAAAAAACGTCATATATATATATGAAACTTTATTTATATATATATAACTTCATATATATATATATAAAATATATATCCACTCCAGTATTCTTGCCTGGAGCATGGATAGAGGAGTCTCGCGAGCTACATTCCATGGGTCGCAAAGAATCAGACACAACTAACACTTTCACTTTTTCACTTTCACACACATTGTATAGAGAGATAATTTTAAGAATATATATCTATTAATTAACTTAAATATTTATACAAAGTATGAAGTGATACAGAATTTAGAGATGTAAGATCTCACCTTCCTGTTAGCAGTTTTCTATCCAGGTGAGGAAAATAAGTTACAAGTACAAGAAAAACCAACTAAGTACAGGAGTAAAAATTACTTAACCTATCAATACAATGTGTATAATAAGGCAATCTATAATTAATTACTTAATCTTTCAGATTGTAAGTGCTGTAATTGTTCAGAGGTAATGATTATTCATCTCTGACCCTTGATTTTGTTACCTGTAACATGCATATAATACCTATGTCATAGTGAGAAATAAATAAAATAGGCATGTATTGCCCATTGTTTAATGTGTGAAAGTGGTCATTGCTCAGTTGTATCTGACTCTGTGACCCCAAGTCTGCCAGGCTCCTCTGTCCATGGAATTCTCCAGGCTGGAGTACTAGAGTGGGTAGCCATTCCACTCCAGGGGATCTTCCCCACCCGGAAATCAAACCTGCAATCCTGCATTGCAGGCACGTTCTTTACCATCTGAGCCACCAAGAAAGCCCATTACTTAGTGTACTTTAAATAAATTGTAGCTGTGCCATTGGCAAGGCAAATGCCGATGATGTAGTGACGACGATAGTACTGTATCAGTGTAGGTTGACTGCTGTCACTACCCAGGACCTCGGTAGCTTTAACACGATCCATGTTTATTTCTCACCCAAGTCACAGCTCTGTGTGTGTTGGCAAGGAGGCTCTCACTTTCCCAGTCACTCAGGGGTGAGATTTTGTGGCTTTGCTCACTTCTTGGTGCTTGGAACCCTCTCCATTTGACCAGCAGAGGGTATGAGAGATTGAGGATTAAGAAAAGGAGGTTTCTATGGGCCAAGCCTAGAAGTGGCATCCAACATTTCTGTTCATGTTTTAGGACTCAGTCATATGGTTATACCTTACTACAACGTGTATTGGGAAATTTAGTCTAACTGTGTGCTCAGGAGGAGGAGAATGTGCGTATAGGTGAGCATTGGCGATCTATCATAGATATAATTAGAGGGGCTTAATAGAAGAGGAGGGAATTTTTTTCTGGATCTTGTAAAGAGAGATTTGTAATAGACTATTCAGCCCGCCTTTAGGTAGCATTATTTCAAGAGGAAGGATAGAACTTAAAAAGCCTGCAAGCATTGTTCATAAAAATGATGCTTTTGTCCCATTAGCCACTGCCTTTATTGTAAGCCATTTTGTAGTGACCTTGGACAAGCCATCTAACTAATTTTAGACTCCTATTTCCTTCTTAATATTGTCCATAGGACTGCAGTGAAAATCAAATAAGACTGGGCCTGGCAGATACTTAGCACTGAGTCTAGCCTAGAGTAAACAGTCAATGAAACTTATTATTGATAATGTTAATATGTTTGACCCCAGAACTAAATAGTTGCTAGCTGTTCATTTATCTTTCCTAAAGGACCACCTCGAGTAGCAAAGAATGACTTGACTGAGTTTATTTACATGAAGTTTAGAATTCTGGAACCCCAGTTTGGTAATAGGAGATTAATGTTCCCCTGGCAGCATATTAGAGGAGAAACCCTCTCTGTCTCCCCAGGCTTGCATCCTTCCATTTGACTTCACAGACTTTTTATTCCTCTCAGAAGAGGATTACAGGAGTATTGGGCTGTAATTTACTCCTCCTCCCTCCTTCCCGGATCTTCCTCAGCTCTTTTGTGAATTTGTCTGGGAAGAGTGAGGTTAATGTCAGAAGAGCTACTTTTTGCTCAGTCCTGATGGCAAGTTCTTAGCAAGAGAAGAACATCCCTCCCAGGTCCGTGTTACTTTCAGTGGAGGGATAATTGTCAGAGCTTGTGGTTCCATTTAACCCAGTTCTATTCAGCGGGTATTTATTAACAGCCCTGGGGAAACAAGATTGAAATGTTGCAGACCTTGCCTCTAAGAAACCCCCTTAGGGAGGTGAGTTTCTTGAAAGGTAAGAAGAAAGGGATTCTAGGTGGCGGGAAGAGCAGGTGTGAAAGAATAGAGGTGGGAAGGAATGAAACAGGCTCACCTCATGGATGCACCTGCCTCAGGTCTGCCCCTTATTGGCCTCTCCTCACAAGCCTCAGTTTTCTCTCTGTTAAAGGAGTAGAGTGAAAGTTCCAACATCATAGACCTGGGAGGATCAAGTTAAATGACACACATAAGTGTTACTTGCTCAGTCGTGTCCAGTTCTTGCCTGCCAGGGTCCTTTGTCTGTGAAATTCTCCAGGTAAGAATACTGGGGTGAGTAGCCATTTCCTTCCTCAGGGGGATCTTCCCAACCCAGGGATTGAACCCAGATCCTCCCGCATTACAGGCAGATTCTTTACCATCTGAGCCACCAGGGAAGTTAATGATGTGTTAATAGTACTGGGCACATGGTAAGTGCTTAGTACATGACAGCTGCTACTATTGTTACTGTTTTCATGTGCTTCTGTAAATCAACCTGTAAACCCACTGACTTGACCAAGGATTTTTCACAGACAAATTAGGGCACTGGGAATTCCATTACACTTTTGGTTCTCTCTTAGGGTTCTGGTAAAATAGTGTACTGTAGTCACCATTGATGGAAAAATGGCCTGCTGACGCCTGAGCTAAGAGGATAGAGAATCCAGTATATCTCAGAGAAGTCTGGGAGAGTTGGGACTTGAGATGGAAGAGCCATGAGACCTGAAAGGGCAAAGGGAGTGAGGAATGACTATGTTGAACCCTTTGGGGAAGAGAGAGGCTGAATGTGGGTGTATAGATAGAAGCTGTCAGAAAACAGAGGGTCCTTTAAAAATGTTAAGACTCCACATAAAGAGTTTCATGGAAGGTCAGGAAAGCCCACAACTGACTGCAGGGCACTAAGATGTATCCTTGAAACCTAGGCAGAGGTGCTGCAGTCCTTCCTAGCAAGTGGCTTCAGCTCCTCCTTTACCAGTTCTGTTTTCAGGCTGTTTTGGTGTTCACTGGAGTGAGCCTTAGTGAGTCCCTGTGGCTCAGGAGTTACAGAAACTTGACGGTGTCCATGGGGGATTGGGTCCAGGATTGCACTGTGGACCATCCAGTCCCATGGTGTCCACTGGTTCTGCATCCACAGTTTCAACTGCAGATTGTAAACATAGTGTCGAATCAGATCAGTGATGGTTGAATCCATGGATGAGGAACCTGCGGATGAGACGGTCAACTGTGTAGAGTTTCCTTCTTAAATTTGTTTTGCCAGGGAGAAAAGTGGTCAGGGTGAAAGCGAGGTGGAGCTTGGGTCGGAGGACAGCTGCTGCTGCTGCTAAGTTGCTTCAGTCGTGTCCGACTCTGTGTGACCCCGTAGACGGCAGCCCACCAGGCTCCCCCATCCCTGGGATTCTCCAGGCAAGAACACTGGAGTGGGTTGCCATTTCCTTCTCCAATGTATGAAAGTGAAAGGTGAAAGTGAAGTCGCTCAGTCATGTCTGACTCTTCGCGACCCCATGGACTGCAGCCTCCCAGGCTCCTCCATCCATGGGATTTTCTAGGCAAGAGTATTGGAGTGGGGTGCCATTGCCTTCTCTGAGTAAGTAAACTAAGGACCCCATTTAAATCATGTTTTTGGAGAATATGCCCACAGTTGACAACCAGCTTTAAAATTTTTGGTTTATGGTTTTTCAATTGGGAGACAGGAAAGCAACAAAGGCTCAGAGTCACAAGCTTGGCTTCTGACAGGGGACAAGCCTGGAAGGAAAATCAGTGATGTAGCCAAGCTGCGTACTTGGGGAGGTAGATGCTCAGTGACAAGAGGCAGCCTATGACATGGCATCGCCCCATGCAGGAGAGCTAGCCTTAGTAGCCACGTTTTTGGAAGAGAAAGTAGAAATATGGAATTTTAAGTGGATTTCCCCACTTTTTAAATATTACCAACAAATCCCTCTCCACCCTTTTCCTGTAAGATCACTAAACAGACAGACAAAACAGTGAACTATTTTAGGCCCATGGTCTTTGGAGTGAGAGTTGAAGAATGGACAGAAAAACGTGTAACCTAGGAGGCGGCTCAGATTCATACACTCCTGGATCCTGTGCTTTCGGGGCACATCACTGGGCACAGCGCACATGCTCCACACATTTTCACTGAATGAATAAACGCGCTGGGGTAGCCCTCTGCTGAGACATGGGGAGTGAGGAGTCGGCCTTCCCTCACCTCCAGCTTAGGAGAGAGAATCAAGTCGGAACCTTTGTGGTCCTCCTTGTTGGGCCTGCTTTTGCAGCCCTTTCTCTTCTCTTTCACAGTCTCGCTGCAAGCACCTGGGGCACATTCTTACACTAAAGATCCAGAGTTTGCCTGGAAGTGAAGAAAATTTAAGAAATAAAAAGAAAGTGTATACTGTCATGCTTAAAAACAGGTCCAACTCAGTGTAGCGTGTATTTCCTTTCCTCTATCAAGGTTAGTGCAGTTTTGCTTAATTTTGATAGACTCAATTATATAACAAGAAGTGATCCAGATTATGCCTTAAATTGCAACAAGGCTCTCAGAGTTTTAAAAGGACATAGAAATGTTACTCCTAGAAAATGAGTTCTTTTCTTTAAAACTGATAAGATGCTGCCCATGTAACAGTGTGGGCTTTTTGCTATTTAAAGTTAATGAGAAGACTTTTCTGAACCCTTGGGCATTCCACAGAATCCTCTTTTATATAAAATTCTGCTGGATATCTGCCCATTTATTTATTTCGTAGTACAAACATATTACTGTCTTTTCTGCAAGATTATTTTTGTTGCAGTTATCAGAAATCAATTCCAAAAATTTAAGCTCAGGTTAGGGAGCCATTTACCCTGCAGGTCCAGGGGATTCTTAGAACGCTACAGAAGATGTGCTTGGATCCTCTGGGAGACTATACGTGGGACAAGAAAGCCCTGGAACCCCTTGGGCAGAAACCAGTTCCTTTTTTGTCCTCGGGGGTTCCAGGGCCTCCTGGGGCTGGTTTACTCTGAGCAGCATCTTCACACATCAGTCTTTGCTCACTGGTCTTTTCCTAAACACTGAGAGCACATGGGGGAGCATAAACCAGAATAGACCCTGTTCATCCCAGTTTCTAGTTCTCAGGAGAACGAATTGAATGTCTTAGTTTGGATCATGTGTCCAACTTTGGCCAAAACAAGAGGAGTTTGGAGTCCCATAGTACGAACATGACTTGGCATTGGGAAATATGGTGCTTACAGAATCACCATGGGCTCAACAGCCACTCTAGACAAAAGGCATCATCTACAATCTCCACCCCCACCCTCCAACCAAAAGAAAAAGAAAGTAAATATATGCCTCAGGACTTTGGGGAACATTCAAATTATGTCTTTTCTTCTTGTTTCATCTCCTCTCCCACCTGTAATGGGCTGTCACTTTTAGAAAATCTTTAAAAATTATATTTATTGAATGCTTGTTACGTAATAGGTGGTGAATGAGTAAAAGCTATCAAGTTTTATGTTTCTATTGTTTGGAAATATTCTCCAGTCTTCCTTTTAAATTATCTCTTTTTATCTTCGCAAAACAAAATAAAGCGGCTGTTTAGACAGTTTGGTGTACTGAAAAGGGAACTAAATAGCACCAAAGGCCTCCGTTCTGGTTCCAGTTTCAAACCATTTATTTGCTGGGTAATCTTGAGCAAATTATGACCTCTCCGTTTGTTTCCTCAGTAGTAAAATGGAGATCATAATAACAGCTCTTTTGAACACAGTGTTATTGTGAAAATAAAGTGAAAGAACATATACAAACGTGATAGTTTTTTTTTTCTTTTTTCCTATTGAAGAAAAATTTCTGACCCCTATTCTGAGAAAAGTTACTATTTTTAAATGCTTATTTTTAGTAGCTGCCACTACCATTTTTTCTCCAAGAATAGGGTTTCTCTTAAAGCATTTTTACAGTATTCAGGCTAGTAAATGGTGAATTCTTTTAAAGGCAAACACTATCTTGGGGGAGATTTTACAGCACTCAAGATCTGATGACTTCCTTGAATACTTGGAGATATAGATGAAGTATCCTGATGGAAAATTGAAAGCTAGCTTGACCTGGAGAAGTAAGGTCAAGCACATGCGATGCCACTGTTATTCTGTCTGCGTCTCCAGCCTACCTTGAAGGAATAACCATTAGGGAGGTGGCTAGTGGCTGCTTCTGTCCTGGGAATTTGTAGGTTCCCTTGGAGTGATTTGGCATAGCTGTAAAATTTGGCATAGCTGTTTAGGATGCAAAGAAATGAATTTTGGCTCAGGATACACATGTTAAACAGGATAGTGGCTTTTATTGGAAATAAGACAGAAAAGAAACACTAAAATAGAAATCAGAGAAAAATTTTTAAAAGGTACGAGACTGGGATGCAATTAGAAATCTGAGAAACAGCTGGCTTATAAAGATTGTAGGAATGATTACACTGCTGAATAATATTCTGTGAGTGAATAAAACAAACTGTTTAAAAAGGGAGAGGGGAGGGATATGATCCAGGAGCAACTTAAAAGCCAATAAAGGTAATTACGAATAAATGTTCAAACATGGCATAGAATTTCAGCCACTGAGTTTGGCAGAAGCTTTATTAGCACCTCAAACCTTAGAAATATTTGGCTTGCCATCTTCAAATGTATGATAATAAATATGAGTTGAGGAAAGCAGTATTCCTGCCTCCCGACCTTGATGAATAGCCAGTGAGGATTTTATAGGAAGAGAAGTGTATTTGCTAGTGAATTTTTCATATGAAAGCAGCCTGCCTTGTGCTTTATACTTGAACAGCATCTGTGCCATAGTTGTGTCGTTGCCCACATTTGCTGTTCTTTCTCTCCTGCTGCCTGTCAGTCTTGACACCAGCTTAATTTCTAACTCTGGCTTGTTAATACACCAGCCTAATTTCTAACTCTGGCTTGTTAATCTCCGGTCCCTTGATTCTGTACCTCAGTGCTCCCCCCTCCAAATTAATTTGAATAGTACCCACATTCTACTTTAAATGTGCATGTATGCAAGTACAAAAATACATAGATAAGGGAGTGGGTTTTTTTTTTTGTGTGTGTGTGTGTGTGTGTGCTTTTTAGAAAGATGGTTTAACTGAGCTTTTGTTTCCTGTCTGTACTATTATAAATTGCTTTTATAAACTGCTGAATGATAAAGGACAGAGAGAGCTCTCCAAATAATATTCTCACTCAGTGTGTTGTGTGTGTGTGTGTGTGTGTGTTTAAATCTGTGATTCTGACAGGTTTCATAGGAGCAGGCTTCCTGAATAGCCGTTTTAAAAATTAAGTGAAAACTCATTAGTGGCAAATTACACACAATGATTTTAAGCCCCAGGAGGCTGACTCTATGTACATATTGAGTAGTCATTTGTTCTTAGTTTATTGTATAAATATAGCCAATTAAATTCATTGTGAAAAAAAAATTGAATTGAGTTTGTTGTAAAACTGGTACAGTGCCTCGCATTTTAACACTTTGACATTTTAAAGCACATATCATAATTTGGGGACACTGGCAACTAATGAGACTAGATTTCTGATTCATTTTATCCTTTGTTTCATCGCTTTGCCTGTTTTCTTTTTTTTTTTTTTGTAGGTCTGAACAAAATTAAGAAGAAAGAGCTGCTACAATCACAGCAGATGAAGATCCACTAGTAAATTGATCAAGATTTTTGGCCAGCCCTCCAAAGAAAAGGTAACTTGCTCTTTCACCATCAGATCAGATCAGTCGCTCAGTCGTGTCCGACTCTCTGGGATCCCATGAATCGCAGCACGCCAGGTCTTCCTGTCCATCACCAACTCCCGGAGTTCACTGAGATTCACCATAGCAGGGCTGAATAAATGCTGCAGTGCGTCTGATTATAAGAGTTTGAGTTCTACCAAAGGATGGTAATTTTTAAAATTTAAGGTATCTGAGTAAGATCTTCAATTTTAAGCATAACCCCAAATATGATCATATTAATGTGAAATGATAGTGAATTTTACAGTACAGTATTTTTAGATGTTTCTCAGATTAAAATCTTCAAAATAACCCTCCCTCCCCCAAATTCAGTGAAATTTTTGGAATACTTTGGAGATAGGAAATCCAACCCCACCCCCACCCCCATCTATAGTCACCTTTTCCTGTGAAGCTGTCTAAAGATGTGCTCTTGTATTTTGTCCTGTTTCACTTTACCAAACTCCTGTTTTCTTCTCTCTACAAGCAATGTAGACCCAGCTGCCCAGGGCAGGGGGGAGTTTAAGGAAATTGTAAAACAGGCAGGAGGACTTCAGGTGCACTTTCTGGGCCCAGGGCCTTTGCCCAGCCTGCCAGAAAGCTTTCTGCTCATGAGCAGTCCCAGATCTTCACAGAGATAGCAGCCATCGTTGATTGAGTTTCTCACTACACGATTGTGATTTTCCACTTACTATCTGGGGAGGAAGGTGGTAAGTTTCATATAATGTGAAAAAGGAAAAAAATTGCTGGAGGAATTTTTATTATTAAAAAAAAATAATAAAAGATCTATGCTCCCATCTACTCTTAAAAGAAATGAGGGGGCTTCCAAGTTAAGATGCAGTTTAAGATGAATCATTGAAGAATAAAACTGAAAAGAATCCAAACAGGAAAGACCAAAGGGGTTTCAGCCTCTGAAACTGATCAGCTTACATATTTAGATGACAAATTGCAGTGCTTCCATCAGGTTATAGGCATCTGTAGCAAAGATAGAACCATTGCGGACAACATGAACATGTGTCTTGACCATGGCAAAGCAGAAACGGGAGCTTCTAGAAGGATGTGGTAGTTTTGTGAAGGTGTTTAGAAGGACATATGACTGGATAGCTATGCAGTCTCAACCTTCAAAATAGGCCCTTAAAATTTTCCGGCCCAGAGCTGAAAGGCCAGTAGTGCAGAGGTATCTTTCAGTGATCATCACAGTCATCACCGAGGATGGCATTCTCTGTGGAATGTCTGAAAAGTGCCAGAGAAGAGAGAAGCAGGACTTTCCTAGATGGTGATCAGCAGCTGGCAGGGGTGGGATATGAGGAGGTGAGAGGAGAAAGTAGAGAGAAAACATATCTGACAGAAATGCTAAAGGAGCTCGTTAGTCCATAATTGTTTATTGAGCTTCTACTGTGTGCAGGATTGTCCCTGAGGAGGAAAAGAAAGCAATAGGAGGTGATTTTCACAGACTACTATTCTGATGAAGAATAAAATACAATAGGATTGTTACTGTTCAGTTGCTAAGTCATGTCTGACTCTGCAACCCCATGGACTGCAGCACGCCAGGCTCCTCTGTCCTCCACTATCTCCCGGAGTTTTCTCAAATTCATGTCTATTGAGTTGGTGATGCCATCCAACCATCTCATTCTTTGCCATGCTCTTCTCCTTTTGCCTTCAGTCTTTCTCAGCATCAGGGTCTTTTCCAATGAATCAGCTCTTCGCATTTGGTGGCCAAAGTATTGGAGCTTTAGCTTCAGCATCAGCTCTTCCAATGAATATTCAGGGTTGATTTCCTTTAGGGTTGACTTGTTTGATCTTCTTGCAGTCCAAGGAACTCTCAAGAGTCTTCTCCAGCACCACAATTGAAAAGCATTAATTCTTTGGTGCTCAACCTTCTTTATGGCCCAACTCTCTATACTGAACTTTGTTGGCAAAGTAATGTCTCTGCTTTTTAATTCAGTCTAGGTTTGTCATAGCTTTTCTTCCAAGGAGCAAGCATGTTTTAGTTTTATGGCTGCAGTCACTGTCTGCAGTGGTTTTGGAGCCCAAGAAAATAAAATCTCACTGCTTCCACTTTTTCCCCTTCTGTTTGCCATGAGGTGATGGGACCAGATGCCATGACCTTATTTATAATGTTGAGTTTCAAGCTTTTTCACTCTCCTCTTTGACCCTCATTAAAAGGCTCTTTAGCTCCTTCTCGCTTTCTGCCATCAGAGTGGTACATACAATAGGACACCAGGAAGCCAATGACAAGGGGTTAAAGAAGTATCGGACTCGAGTCTGCAGGGGTCAGATGTGTGGAGGAATGAAATGCACCAGGTGAAACTATGAGAAACTATTAGATTCATGACCAGTCTCAAAGGGCTTACCTTTTCAGTACCAGCTGACTGTAGGCCCCAAAATCCATTCAGCAAGTATTAATGGAGTGCCTGCTTACATGCTGTGCTCTTCTGGGCACTGAGTATTAATTAGTAAATAAAAGGACCACAAGCCCCTGCCATTGTGCCACTGGAACAGATAACAGGTAGCAAATATAATAAGTAAATACAGTGATCTGCTTTCTGTTTTAATAAAACCACTCTGGCCACTCTATGTATTCAGTTAGGGTATAGGGAGCAAGGGTAAAAACAGTGAGAGCAGTTAAAACTGTGGTTACTGAAATAACCCAGACCCGTCAAAATGTTAAGAAAATGGAAAACTTAATCTTAATGAATTTTCTTGATTGTTTTCAAAGTTAGCAATGTAAGAAAAGAATTTGAGTCAACCTAAATAAGTTTGTGGGATTCTGCCATGTGCTGACACTTTGCTACTTTGGGTATAGAAGTGATGAAGGAAGTAAGAGAAAGGTGAGGACTTTGGGACAAGGCTAGCTTGGGAAAGGTTAGAGTGGATTTGAACCTCACGTGAAAGCTTGATTTTGATTATCGCATGAAGCTGAACAAAGGGAAAAAATAATGGCGTGCAACTAGTCACAGAAGTAAAAAGGTGGAAAGAACCCGAACGTCGGTCAACTGATGAATGGATCAGTAAACGATGATACATCCACACACAGTGGAATTTTATTCAGCCATAAAGTAGAAGTTACAGATATGTGCTCCAACCTGGGTGAACCTTGAACCGTATGCTAACTGAAAGAAGTCAGACACAAGAGGTCACATACTACATTGTTTCAACATTGTGAAATATCCAAAATAGGCAGATCTATTGAGCAAGAAAACATGCGGTTTCTAGGGGCTGGGGGAGGGGTGGGAGATGGGGAGTGACCGCTTAATGGGTACAGGGTTTCCTTTCAGGGTGATGACATGTTCTAGACAAGGCTGTGAGTATGATTGCATCACATTGTGAGTGCACTCCGTGTCACTAAGTTGTACATTTAAAATGGTTAAAATGGTGAATTTTATGTTATGTGAATATTACCTCAATTTTTTTAAAAAAGATGGCATGTGGAAAAGTATTTGAAGGATATGTGTTTTACATCTTGTCTAGCTAGAGTGGAGTCTTTGTAAGGGGGTGTGACAAATGATATAGCTAGAAGAAAAAAAAAAAAGGATGTTGAGTCAGATAGTGAAAGTTGTTGACTGCCAGGCAAGCAGTTTAGATTCTCTTCTGTTGGCAGCTGTAAAACCCAGCAGGGTCCGCTCCACAAGTTCTTAAGAAGGAAACTGAAGCAAGGTTGGTGCTTTGGGAATTGCAGCCTCTGGGTTGCAAAGCAAAGCAAGCAGTCCCTGGCTTTATCAGTCTAGGATATTTCTGCTCACCTCATGGAATTTTATGATACTCTCATGGAAGTCTCAAACAAAATTAATTTAGAATTTCCTAATCTTTAAAAAAAGCATTCTTATTATAGTTCCTGATTATGAATGTTTGCTATTAAAAAATATTAGGTAACTATGTGAGGTGACTGATATGTCGGCTAACCTTGATTGTGGTAATTGTTTGGAGATATATGTGTGCATGCTTAGTCACTGTTGTGTCCAACTCTTTATGGGTAGCCCGCCAGGCTCGTCTGCCCACGTCATTTCCCAGGCAAGGACACTGGAGTCGGGGGCTACCTCCTACTCCAAGGGATCTTCCCAACCCAGGGATAGAACCTGCGTTTCTGTGTCTCCTACTTTGGCAGGCAGGTGAATTCTTTACCACTGGCACCCTCAGTGAAGCTCTATGTATCCATATCTGTGGATCTTTCTCAAGTATCTCAAATCTTCACATTGTACACCTTAAACATACATAATCCTTTGTGTCAATTATATTTCAGTAAAGCTGGGAAAAATGTAAACATATTATAAACCTCAATAAAAAGCCCCTTTAATTACATTCCTTCCCTCTCTGCTACCCGTAAGTCTAGAGTTATCTACTGTTTTCTATACATAGATTTGTTGTTATATTTATTTTCACAAAAGTGGCACATATTATGCATAGTATTTTGTATATCCCTTAAAAATATTTATATCTTGGCTGTCTTTCTACTTCTTTCTTTTGGATTGCTATATTACATGCTAGACCTCCATTTGTAAAGACAACAACAACAAAATGAAAAGCAAATGCCATTTACCTCTATTACAAAGAAAATGCAGTATCATAAAATGTAAAAGTAACCAACACTTGATGAGCTCTTACTATTTGCCAGGCATTCTTCTAACCATATTAATTTGCTGACTCCTTGTAACAACCTGATGATGTAGATATGGTTTGATCCTCCTTTTGCAGAGAAGTTAACTGAGGCACAGACAAAATGTGTCCTGTTACGTTTTGGTAACAGGTCAATGGATTGTCAGTGGCAGAAACGGGCTCCAAGACCAGCCTCAGCTCCAACTTGTTCAACTCCATCTTGTTATGAGGACCTTGTGGTCAATGGTATGAGATCATAGAGATTTTTCAAGAGAAGTCAACCTGAAATTTTGTGTGAAATTTTCCAGATTTTAAGGTTGGCTTTAAAAAATAGCTTTATTGAGATGTAATTTAAATGCTGCAAATGTACCATTTGAATCATTTTTAATACATTGACAGTGTTGCACAGACAGCATCTCTATATAGGTCTAAAATTATTTCATCAGTCCCAAAGGAGACATGGTTTCCATAAAGCAGTCACTTTCCATCCTTCTCTCTCCTGTCTAACCAGATCCTGGAAGCCGCTCATCTGCTTTGTTTCTATGGATTTACCTGTTTTGGATATTTCACATAAATGAAATCATGCAATATGTGACTTTTTGTGTCTGGCTTCTTTTTGCATGTTTTTGAGGTTTATCTGTATTGTAGCATTTATCAGTATCTCATTCCTTTTAATGGGTGAATAATATTCTATTGTGTGGCTATACCGCATTTTATTTAGGCATTCTGCAGTTGGTGGACACCTGGTTGCTTCCACCTTTTGGCTTTGTGAAAAATGCCCTTATGAACCTTGGTGTACAGGTATCTCTTTGAGTCCCTGCTTTCAGTTCTTTGAGTGAACATCTAGAAGTGGAATTGCTGGATCATATTGTAATCCTTCGTTTAACCTTTTAAAGGACTGTCAAACTGTTTTCCACAGGGGCTGCACCATTTTACTTTCCCATCAACAATATACATTGATTCCTCCACATCCTCACCAACACTTGTCATTTGCTGTTTTGTTTGTTTTTATTTCCTTACTGGCTATCCTAGAGGGTGTGGTGTGATATCTCATTGTAACTTTCGTTTGTATTTATCTTACGACAAAAGATGTTGAGCATCTTTTCATGTGCTTATTGGTCATTTGTATTATCTTGTGCGGAGAAATGTCTATTGAGAACTTTTTGAATTGTGAAAATTGGATTATTTGTCCTTTTTAGTTTTAGATGTAAGAGTTCTTTATACATTCTACATACAAGTCCCTTATCAGGTAAAGGATTTGCAAAAATTTTCTCCATTCTCTGGGTTCTTTTCAGTTCCTTCAAGGTGTCCTTTGAAGCACAAACGTTTCATGATTTCAATGAAGTCCAGTTTATCTATTTGGCCTTGTTTTGTAAGAAATCCTTAGTAAGTTGGATTGCAGCCTTCTAACCATCCACTTGTGACTGCAGCTGCGCTGCCCCTTTCCCCAGAAACCGATGGGGAAAGTGTTCTGTGAAAACACCTGTTCTCTGGAGTGAAGACAAGAAGCTCTGGAAAGCGGCAAAGTCGAGTCTCACCAGTGGTGGTTTTGTTCTGGTTTACCTTTTCTGCTCCTGAGGTTCCTTCACTTTGAGCAGTTGGGTGGAGAGGAGGATGCAATAGAAAGCGGAGAGCAGGATCAAGGTCTATGTGTCCTGCAGATATCATGCTGGTCAGAAGCATAAAACTGGTTAAAATAAAAGGTTGAAACTTTGCCTTAAGTCATAGATGGTGCCATTTAAAATCAAAGTTGCCATGAGAATGAAGTAATTGTGTCTTTCTGGGAAAAAGGGTTTAGGGACCATGATATCTAGAGAGTCATTTGGGTTCAGGTCTCTCCCTTTGTATAAGAAAATATTTGTGTGGGTTGGGGATTGAAGATAGGGACCTGTATTCATTTGCAGTCATTCATTCACATGTTAGTGAAATGTAGTTAAATCTGCATGCTATCTCTTTCTACCAAGGAAAAGAAGGTTTTATGTTAGAGGTGGAAAGGTTCCACAAAGGACCTTTGTGGAACAGTCTGTCTTTGGGGAAGCAGTTCAAACCCAGATGGGTTCCTGAATCCATGTACACAAAGGGTGTGGCAGTTAGGGGAGTTGTGTTTGCTGGATCTATGTCTTTGCTTAGGGCTGGAACTTTGCTGCAGAGAAAGGGAGAAAAGAGCTGTGTTGTTCCTTCCTTCTTGTACTATTACACTTTCAGTTAGTCCTAGAGTTCAGCCCTAAGGCATTTTGCTGACCAGCTTGGGGACCTGGCCACCATATATCTTACAGTTTGTGAGGAGGTGGTTTCCATGTTCCAAATGACACTCTTATGTTGGGAATGCAAACTGTTAATCCATGGGAGACTAAACATATATTTCATTGCCACCATGATTTCAGGACATATACTACCCTTAACCTTGGTCCAGGAGGTCCAGTATAGACTTAGAGGTGTGTGAGATCCTGTGAGCTTAGTGTGAGAGATCAGGAAAGATTTTGTTAAGGAAACAGAACGTGAGGGGGGGATGTGACTGTAGGATTTTAGCCAAAGGAGGGTAGTTTTATAGATGGTGTGATCCATGTGAACAAAGACTTGAGAGCTGGGATGTGGAGGGGGAGCATACTCAGTACTATGATTTGGTCATTTTGGCCAGACTGTAGGGTACCTGCAAGAGGGAACGCTGTAGATGTGGCGGAGCTGGGCCTGGGGCCAACTGTGAAGGACCTGAAGTGCTATGAAAGGAGTGGTTATGAGTTGAGGGATCGGTGCTGAGCCCCTGAAAGTGTTGAAGCAAAGACTGACATAACTGACGCCATGCTTTACCCTGCAAGAATGATGACAGTATAGCATGGCTAGAGTAGAATTGGGGCTTTCTATGTGACAGACGAGGTGCTAGCAATAATAGCTGTAGAGTAGGGTGTGGTGTATGTGTGCTCAGTCATGTCTGACTCTTTGCGACCCTATGGATTGCAGCCGCCAGGTTCCTCTGTCCTTGGAATTTTCTAGGCAAGAATACTGGAGTGGGTTGCCATTTCCTTTTTCAGGATCCAACTCATGTCCTTAGCATTGGCAGGCAGATTCTTTACCTTTGTGCCATCTGGGAAGCCTGTAGGGTAGGGTACTTTTGTACTGATAACTTTCTTAATACTCCTCATAAAGTACTCTTGTTTTACATCATTTTATAAATGAGGAAACAGGCCAAGAGAAGTTCAACTCTTCCCAGAGTTATACAGTAAATAAGTGGTAGAGCGGGGATTCAGCTTGGGCGTATTGGCTGTAGAACACATCCTCTTAACTGCTGAGCCCAAAAGATGGTGATAGTTCACCATCTTCAGTGAAAGCTGATTGGTACAAAGGTGACATAGGGAATTATTTTTAACAGTGTGTTTAATCTTTGCATTTTATTGCATCTGAGGCAGTGTACTAGAACTATGACTATACAGTCAGCCTCTTTTTATAGCTAAACATTAGTCCAATTTTTCCATTCCATTTCTATAACTTAATCCTTTTCCTCTATTTTTAAAAGAACTCTTTAACCTTAAGGCTCTAAATAAAGATTTTAAATGAAATTTGTGAATCATTTAAAATTACAGGCTAGTATCAAATTCCTAGAAACATTTGGGTGTTATTCAGTTCAAAGTTATGTGTTAATACCTTCTCTATTGTTAAATTTTCTCTCTTTCAAAGCAGTTTTTACTATTATTGATGAATGATTCTTTGGGAGAACTTGTACGAGCTACACACGTATGATTAAGAAAACAGACCAAAAATTTAAAGCTTTGCACTTTTGGGCAAATGACATAGTTTATAGAATGACTACACATACAGGTTAAGTCTTTTATATATAATTTTGAGTTATTTTTGGCTGTGCTGAGCTTTTGTTGCTGCGGGCAGGCTTTCTCTAGTTGTGACGAGCTGGGGCTACTCCCTTGTTGTGGAGCATGGGCTGTAGGGCACATGGGCTTCGGCAGTTGTGGCTCGAGAGCATGGGTTCTGTAATTGTGGGGCGTAGGCTTAGATGTTCTGTAGCATGTGGGGTCTTCACAGACCAGGGATGGAGCCAGTGTCACCTGCGTTGTGAGGCAGATTTCCAATCACTAGACCACTGGAGAAGCCAAGGTTACGTCTTTAAAAAGATAATTACCTTCGTCTTTAAGTCTCCCCTTTTTCAACTGTCTTTATTATTCCTAATTTTGCACTTGATTTTCAGCAGTTCCAGCCACTGAGCTGATGAATTCAATTTTTTCCACTGTTCTCTCCCTTCTGGAATACTCATGTATCCATAACAGGCCAGAAGGTATTTCATTAGAGGGAGCACAGTTAAGGAGAGGCCTGGCCTGGACATACCCCTTATGCAGAAGAGAGCCCTGGCTCTGTCTGGAGAAGAAAAAAGGAAAGAGAGAGAGGTGGTCAGAGAAGGGAGAAAGGCTGTAAACAAAGGCACAGCCAATTTTAGTAGGAAAGAAACCCACGGCAACACATTCCTAATTCAGTAGTTCCGAGTTTCTTGTTACTCAAATGATTGCAGTCCTTTGGGGTTGATGATGGAGAATCTCTGTTATCAACCCTGTAATTTGCACACATAAATATACTGTAGTTGCTAGTTTTCAGGTTTATTAAAATGTTGTATTGGGACTAGTGGTTCTTTCCAAACAAAAAGACTGGTCATGTGGGGTCTTGCATCTTAGAAAAGTTGTAGACAGTTTCAGCCATTTTACGTTAAACTGGATTTAAAGATTGTTCTGTTGTCTTGTTTTGCATTTAGTGATGCCTTTGGCCTTTGAACAAAGCATTTTACAAGTGAATCTGCTGTGCAGAGAATCGTTTTTGTAAAGAGAGACCTTGTTACCCTTGGCACCTACTGGGAACATCCCTAAATTTGGATGGTGAAGTAAGGCCACCTTTTAAATACATCCCTGGAAGGGATGAAATGCTCAAAACTTGGCAGCATTTCACTTCTGACGGCCTAGTTCTTAAGCCACATACAGTCTAATTGGTGGTGACAGCTTTTTCCATAAGAGCATTTTGATGAATTAAAAAAATTTCTCCTACTTCTCATGTCCTCAGTGAAATTACTGTGTTGTGTTCAACCCGGTGCCTGACAGAGCGCCTGATACGTGGTAGGTAAGCAGAACCTGTTTGATGAGTTGAATCTTCATTACTCAAACCTTATAAAACCTATCATTTATCTGTGCAGATACTGAAGATCTTCAGAACTGTAAGATAGCATCAGAAGTATACTCGTAGGAGAACTGATTGATAGCACACAAGGAACACTGTTATATGGAAATAATAATAAATGAATTAAATTGTACTGCTTATGGTTTTACATATTTTTTCTGGGTGCAGAAGAGGGGTGTTTAGGTAAGAAGTCATCAGGTCATCCTTATTATCAAACCAAGTTTTTGAATTTCTGTTGTAATCTTGGTTATAGGGAGTGTTTTTGATATAAGAACACTTTTTAAATGTTGCCTAAATTTGAGTTTCAGAACACTGTACTTTTCTCAGCTAGCACTTTTGGCTGTTGTTGGTTACTCATTCAAACTATTGGGAAACCCAAACCAACTCTGGATATCAGACACTGCGTGTTCTAGAAGGAGTTAGGACTTTTCATGGGTGAAGAGGATCTGGTAAAAGGCACTGGCTGCAGGGAAAGAGAGATGGCCAGAAATTGCCTGTCATTCTCTTGGTGCTCACATCTTCAACTTGGTAATGCAATTCTCAGATAAGAATTTATCTGAATTGCTCAATGTGATATAAGATACCTGTTTATAGTGTTTGTTTTGTCTTTTTTTGTGCTTTCCATGTATCTTTTCATGCAGTGCTCAGAAGAAACCTGGCTTTATCTCTGTTTTACAGGTTAGGAAACTGATGGTCCAAGTCAGTTAGGCGACTGGCTTACATTACATAGTTTGTAAGTGAAGAGCCACTATATGAACTCAGAAAAAATTCATAGGGACTGGCTCCAGAGCCCTCCCTCATATTCCTCATCTGTAAACAGTAATACAACTCCTGCCTTACACAGTTGTGAATATTAATAGAGATAATGCAAAAAGGTACCTCCAACAATGCTTGGCACCTAGTAGGTACCCAATAATTGATAGCTGCTATTAGTAACCATTTCTCTTAATAACTATCATAATGCTAAGAGGATATTTAGTATTTTTTTATTTTAAGCCCTGTTGTGTTTTATTAAACCAGTAAAAAAGAGGGCGAGGTATGAAACTGGAATAAGGAAAGAAGTTGAAGTATTACAAATTGCCATATTGACCCTCATTATCTTGAAGTCATATTAGTGAATCTTGAAGTATTTTCACATGTAAAAAGGGGGAAAGCGAGCAGTATCTTGAAGCAGGGCTGTCCTTCACTCTTCCCCTTATTTTTATTTTCATCCTGTACTCTCAGAGATCAGAAGGGCTGAACTCAATATGCAAACTCTCTTTGGAACCTACATACCTGGGTGGCCCTAAGCTTTTCTTTTTAATGGCATCTCCAAATGCCATAAAATTCCAATTTTTGTTTTTCTTAAATGTAGAATATTGCAAAATACGAAATAATCCATAAATTGTGTGCTTTAGTCGCATAAAATCATTAAGTTAGGTGTTTTTTTAAATGTATTTCTGTAATTCTACAGATTTTTCAGTGATTTGGATGAATGAAAAATTGAAGGTCTACATTGGTGACATAAAGATTGAGGGCCTTTGTTACAAGTTAGGTACTGAACTACTAAGGAAATTATGTTTTACCGACGCATTTTTTCTCACTGATCCTCTTCTGTTGGAAGTTAAAACTTTAGAAATGATTTTTTATCCTACCAATCATTTCTACTATTTTTGGTTATTCTTTTTTTTTTTTTTCCCTGCTTCTTAGATAAGGACAGGAAGCATCCATAACTTCACTTTTGGGAACTTTTGTTTGCATGTCATCCAGGGAAAAATTTAGACTTATTTCTAAACATTTAAAAAATAAATTCATATACATATGTAATTAAAAAATTTTTTTCCACTAAAGCCCTTAAATTTTGAACTTAAAATAAGGACTTTCCACAGGAGCCCTGGGTTAAGTTTAGGATGCAATAACGTTTCATTATTTTTTACTCTTCTTTAAATATCTTTATATTTCTGAGGGTTGGACTTTGTTTCTTTTGCAGATAAGTTGGCCACCTCTGTAACATCAGATGTTCCAGATTAAGAAAAAAAACATGAATAATAATTTTAAAAAATGAATAAGCCTGCTTTTTCCCCCATCTAAAGAAAGCCTCTCTAAGTAAGCAGCTATGACACGCATGCCTCAGGAGTGCGGATATTACTGCTATGTGAAACATGCTGATTAAAATCATTGTTTCTGTCTCAGGCTGCAGATTTTTCACATCAGTTTGAAGGAACATAATGCTAAGAACACTTAATTAAAAGCGCTTGATGTGGTCTGCTACTGTTTCAAGTACTTAAGGTGCTTTAGTTCATTAAGTAGCCCTTTATTTTACCGTCTTTACCCATCACTTGAGCAAAAGCTTTACGCGCAATGTGTGTATTGCGGAAGGGTGCTAAGTTTTGTGGGCCAGTGCTTGAGTGAACAATATCTAACAGAAAACAGTATTTTCTAGGAATGCTGTACTTTCACCTAAGCCCTAGCTTCTCGCCCTGCCCAGGCTAAGAAATTATAAAGAGGGAGGGAGAGACCAACAGCTTGAATTAAAACTAATTAGACTTGGGGGTGGTGAGGAGGGGATGGGGGTGGTAGTGAATGAATCACTTCCAGGAGCATTGGAAAGGGAAATATAGAAATTTGGAGTCGTGTCTCTAAAACATGTAAACGGATTCGCCTCGGTCTCTCTCTCCTCCACTGCATCTTAAACTGGTTTCATGGTCTCCTCTTTGCTGAACGAGCTCAAGTAACCCGGGAGCACGCGCTGATCTCCCGTGGTGGGCTTCGGGCCGACACCTGGGACAGCACCTGGGCTGCATTTTCTCGCCTGCCAATGGTTTCCTCCGCGCTAGGCGTCCGCTCAGCGGCGGCTTCCCATTCATGCTTTTGACAGCCGCGCGGCCGCTCGCGAGCTGAGAGCGAAGAGCTCCTTGAACCCGCCCCCGTTCTCCGGATCGGGCCCGGGCGGGAAGGCCCGACAGCTACGCCGCCCGCTGATGTCCCGGGGCGGCCGGCCGGCTGGTTCCTCCATAGGTGGCTGCGTTTCCGACTTCGCCCTGGCTCCACTCCGGGGGCTTGACGTGCAAACTTCGCCCGAGCGAGCTGAGAGGGAGGGACCGGCAAGGGGGAGGAGGCGGCGGGAGGCGCCTCCGCTTAAGGGAGCCGGCCGGGCGCCGCCGCTCGGACGGACGCGCGGACGGAAGGAAGGAGCGGGGCCGCCGGGCCCGGCCCAGGGATGCGAGCGGCCTCAGGGTGGGCAGCCTCGGGGCCGGGGGTGCGTCTTGGGCCTCCCCGCCGTGGGCCGCCGCGACGAGGCGCGGGGCTGAGGTGGGGGCAGCTCTGGGCGCCGGCCTCCGCGCCGGGTCTCCGCGGCGGAGGCTAGCTGGGGACCCTACGCCGCGGTGGCGGCCCGCCGGCTCTCGTCCCCTCCCCCGAGGGGCACTGGAGTCGAAAGCGAAAGCGAGCCCGCGCCGCGGACTTTGCGCCCAAGGCGGGGGATGGGGGTGGTTGGAGGAGGAGAGCTGGGGGTCTGGGCGGCCGGGGTCGCTGTCAGCGCGCCCCACCCGGCCCGCGGGCCGCGCACGCCGCCGGAACTCCCCGGCGCCTCCTTAAAAGCAGCCCCCGCGCGACTCTTTTCCCCCTTTTTTTTGTTACATTGTAGGAGCGGAAAGAATGTCGGAGCGGGCCGCGGATGACGTCAGGGGGGAGCCGCGCCGAGCGGCGGCGGCGGCGGCGGGCGGAGCAGCGGCCGCGGCCGCCCGGCAGCAGCAGCAGCAGCCTCCGCAGCCCCAGCGGCAGCCGCCGCCGCCGCGGCGCCTACGGCCGGAGGACGGTGGCCCTGGCGCCGCCTCCACCTCGGCCGCCGCCGCAATGGCGACCGTCGGGGAACGCCGGCCCCTGCCGAGTCCCGAAGCGATGCTGGGACAGTCGTGGAATCTGTGGGTCGAAGCTTCCAAACTTCCTGGGAAGGACGGTGAGTGTGCACGCCCTCCTCTTCCCCGCGCAGCCCCCATTCCCCCATCCTCAGACCCGTCTCCCCTCCCCCGTCCCGTGGCCCGCCCCCTCGGGGGTCAGAGATGCTATCGGCCGGGTTGGGGAACGCGGAGGTGCCCGCACCTACTCCGTGCGTGCGTGAGCGTGAGTCACACTCTCCGCAACTGACCTGCCTCTCCCCTCCTCCTCTGTGTATCTCCTAGGGACGGAATTGGACGAAAGTTTCAAGGAGTTTGGGAAAAACCGCGAAGTCATGGGGCTCTGTCGCGAAGGTGAGTCCAGCCCTCTGATGGAGTTTGTACAAGTCCAGGGAAAGTATCCTGGCCGGCTGGCCAGGGCGGTAGCTTGAGCCCACCTGAACCACTCCGCTCCTCCCACGCGAGGATGCTGTCTGATAAAGAAGAAAGGGGAGGATGGAGCGTTTGGAAAATGCGGTTTCCGGGGGCTTCGTATATCCGGGAGCATCCGGAGCCCTTCAGTGGAGGCCTGGCTGGGTGCAGTTTAAGCGCATTGCTCAGTGATGCACGTTGGGACCAGTAGTGAGTTTAACCCAAATCTCTTCAGGTCTGACCCCTTATGGAGAAACGCGAGGAATGGAGGGAGGAATTCAGCTTCCAAAAGCGTCTCCACGAACGGCTTAGGGGGTCTGGAAAGGACACCTTGCCACCTGTAATTGTCTGCCAGCAATAAAAATGAATTTTAAAAAAGACAGCACTTTACCTGTACAGCCTATTTCCATAGGATTTATGTTACAAAGGTTCATCAAAATGATCATCACAACCAAGGAGCTGTTGATCGGATTTTTTTTCTTTTTTGTATTTTTATGAAAGTGTCAAAATCAGCGGGGGTGGGGGGGGGGGTCACAGAATTTTATCTGGTGAAAAAAGCTTTTGGTGCGCTTAGGTAGTGAAATCAGAGTCTAATTATTGGTCAGTTTTTAATAAAAACTGGTAGAAGGAAATAACTGTAACTAAACGTGGATCTCTAAATGAAAGATACCTAGGAACTGTCAGACTTTTACTTCAGATTTTCTTTTTCTTTAAATAGTCCCCTTTGCTGTCTCTAAGGCCTGTGTCGGTCCTGGGCACATGGTGGTCAGAGTCTAAAGGAGGTCTAAAGGTCTAAAGGAGTCCAGTCATCTCTAGACTGAGTTCAAGCTGTTCTTTCAATAGTAGTATGGACAAGGACTTGAGTGAGGTTTGGTATCCAAAATATTGAGTTTATATTCCCAGCAGAACTTTATTTCTCAGTGTGGCCATTTATTTTGGCATTGTTATTGTCAAGGGCCCAAGAATAGGTACAGCTTTGGCAAGTGAAACATTTTGAAGTCCAGAGTTGGCCCATTGTTACTCTGTCTCCACACTTGTTTTTAGTGCCTGTCTTGTCTTCATGTTCACAGTGTTGGTTTTTTTGAACTAGCTTTTTGTTGGCCTCTTGGCACTAGGAGGAAGAGTAATATCAGTGGCAACTTTCTGAGAGTTTCCAATTGTAACAGATTAGAGAGCAAATTAGTTGATTTTGCAAAGGAGAATTGCTGTTTGAGAGCAAAGGAAAGACAGGGAAAGCACAGGACTTGCTGGCGATGTTGCAATAGGAAAAATCAGTTGTTAGTCCGGTTTTAGTGTTGAATTGGCAGCCTGCCTGGGCTTAAAAAATTTAAAATCACTAGGTGGTAACTCTCCTTGGAAGCAGTTGGAGTAGAGCTTTAGAGGACCTGACCTGCTCCTGTTCTTAGTTTTTCTTCTCTGGGTGTGGATATATTTCCCATAAAGAGTTTCTAAATCTGTGTGAAAACAGAGTGCTAATTATTGGTAATTCCCCTATAGAGGTTGAATAAGTTTGTTTGTATTTCATTGCACTACTTGGTCTGGATCGAGACCCAACCTAATGTAGTTGTCTGGACCCACTTTTTGCTGTATTTATTATTTTCCCTTTGGGCATAGTCATTAGTGTATTTTACCAAAAAAGATCTAGGACCTCTTAATTCCTGTCTTGAGGCACAAAGGGATCATAAATTTGGTTCTCTGTGCTTCTGACCTATCAAATTATTAGTGGCTGTTAGCGATATCATTTTTTCCCCTAAGCTTCTCTAACCATTCAGAAGATGCTAAAGCAGCCAGGATGGCTGAATTTCTGCCTCCCAGTTTTAAGTAGAGACTGAAATTTCTAATTCAGTCAGTTTTTGATTCATATGTGACTTTGTGGATTTTCTGGGATAAGTATAAGGATGTCCAGCACTTTAGACAGTGGGCCTTTGTTTTTCTAACAAATAGTTCATGTCAGGCTGTTTAAGCATGAAAATACATTTTAAAATTATCAGACACTTATCCTTTGTCTTTGATTGAGATTATCTCCTACCAAGGAAAAAGTGTTTTGGAGTTAAATTCTTACTAATTCTTCTTGTCAACAAAGTTAAATTGAAAAGAAATATGTAGATAAATTGATACTATGAATGAAGCACTAAGTCAGAAACTCCTTGTCTTGGAAGATATTTAGGAATATTGACCAGACTTTTTGAATTCTCCAGTTTATGATTGTGCACCTAAGAGTTAGAAACCAAGGTTTGAAGTTGGTAAAGGTTGCATTTTACCTTTCAGAATCTAAATTCCTCTTTGTCAAAGGAGATGATAATACCTACTTCCCATGGAGGTTGTAAGGGTTGAAATTAAATTAGATAATGGAAAATGACTCTATACATATTACTTCTTTTCAACCCTTTCAACTGCTGATAATCTTAGGCCTGATCTCCTAATTTGGTGTTTATCTAGGTCAGAAATTTTTAACCTGGGGCTTGAATTGGCTTCAGGAGGTTATGGTTGTCCTGAAATTGTATGCAAAATAGTATGTTATGTCCACTTATGAGGGCAGGTGTCCCCAGCTTTTCTTGGGTTCTCAAGGATTGTTCACTTATCTTTACCTTCAAAATTTCTGAGTTAGAATATCTTTTTTTTTCTTTTCCTCTCTTTTTGCTCTTGTACTTTATTTTGTCTAATTCCTTCATGATAAGACTGCCCAAGAGTTAATGCTGTGGGAGAGATTGGAACCTTTGACTTAGGTGGAACTGAGATTATCTGTGGTTTAGCAACTATATCATCCCCCTGTTTTCCTTTTAGCACAGTTAGATAAATGTTAGGATAAAATATCCGTTATCTTTCAGAGATCAGCCTGTTTTTCATTTATATCATCAAATTTTTATTGCTTTGCTTGTTTTGTTCTGTAATATGTAATTTTATGGCACAGTTGGTTTTACTGGGAAAAGATGGATAATACATTTTTAACTTTCAAAAGACTAAACGCAGAAAATTACCTTTTTCTTAAAGGTGATTTTTGAAATTGTATAAATAACATTAATTATGTTTAGATGGAATTAATTGGTATGAGTAACTGATTAAGGTTTTCATATTGGTACCTAAGCTTGGTACCTAAGTCCTTAAGTGTAAAAACATGACATGCCTTCACTTGACAGCAAATCACAAATAAAACATTGTAGGAGTCGACAGTGAAAATAGGATGTTTTCTTTGGAAAGTCATTCCTAACTTTTCTTAAGCCCTCCTCTTGTGCACTATCAAAGTGCCCCATATTTTTCCTTTGTCTAAACTCTCTTCCTATCACCATATGAAGATGTGTGTTATGTGATGGCTTTTATTAGAGTGCAGGCTGCTAGAGGACAGGGTTGTTATTGACCAAGAAATATTTAGCTCTTGCACATTGCTTGTGTTCAGTGAAGATTTGCCCCCAAAATAAATGAACTGGGCTACTAGGAAGATTGAAGAGTTCAAGTGACCAACTTTCCATTGTGTTGTGACTCAAAAACAGGTACCTATTCTGTGGGGGGATGTGCTTTCTGGCCAGGGACTGTTGCTGAGCATTTCCTGTGTCTCTGACTTGAGTTTAGCAGTTTTCCAGAAAGAGTGCAGGCAAGACACCACCTTTTTTATCACTGATATTTAGGCGAGTGAGTAGGAGGGTGACCTCGAGTGATATCCACAGTTGATGACAGGTGACCTCCCTGTCAAAATAACAGGGACCTAATTGAGCCTAGGTCAAGATGGAAGAGAGGTTGGTTGACACCTGTAGGGAGCTAGGTACCAAAGGAAAAAGAGAAACTAGGAAGGTAGATAGTCTTAATCAACACAGATTGAGTCAACGTACCACCTTTTCTTTCCTGGGGGTAAAAATTGTTCATAGTCAGCTAACTGAAAACAAACAGGTATTGGTGGGAAGGGCTATTAAAATAACTGTATTATAGACATAAAGCCTCTCTGAAATAAAGAGCATCTCTATTTTTCTCTAGGATTTCTCTTAATGTCCGCCCCCTGCCCTGCCCCAACTTTTCTGATGCACAATTTCAAATACACAGAAGTAAAGATAGTATTTTAATGAGCCTCCTGATGTCTTTCCCACAGCTCATGAGTCCCTGCCCAATCTTGTTTCATCTCTGCCACACTCCCCACACTGAAACATGTCTCAGACACCATATTTTTTTTGGTTTTCTTTTTAATGCTTGCATGGACTTCAGCTTGTCTCCTGGCAAAATGGGGCCTCCCTGCACTCCATGTCTTCTTTTGAGGCAAAGCACGCTTCCATGAGCCTGTAAGGGTTCTGCAGGCAGCAGGGCTTGCAGTCTGCTGACACCTTAAGTAAAGACCCAGAGTAAGCCTCAGACAGGAATCAGTGTGATCTGGGTTCACTGCTTCCAAATTGCACTCACACACATTCAAGGAGGGCGGATGATGGCGTTGGAACGCCCACACTTGACGCTCTGTGAATGAGCACTGTGGCTCCAGGAGGCAGTGTCCTTGCTCACAGTTCCTGCTTGTAACTCTCTGCCTATGAAGTCTGCACTAACCCAGGAGTGAGAGGGCCTGGGTAGACCTAGAGACACTCCTAAAGAAGCAGTCTTTCCCCTGACCTGAGCATGGCTCCTTAGCTACATCACTGCAGATCGCGGCCTAGCTAAGAATGCTTTTTTTTTTTTTTTTCTTTTTAAAGAAGTTTTGTTACTTATATTTATTTTTGCTCTGCTGGTCTTCGTTGCTGTGCAGGCTTTTCTCTAGTTGTGTCGAGTGGAGGCTACTCTAGTTGCAGTAATGTGGGCTCCTCGGTACGACGCTATCTCCTGCTGTGGAGCATGGGCTCTAAGGCATGCAGGTGTCAGTAGTTGCAGCTCCCGGGCTCTAGAGTGCAGGCTCAATAAATGTGGCACACAGGCTTAGGTGCTCCGTGGCATGTGGGATCTTCCTGGATCAGGGAACCTGTGTCTCCTGCACTGGCACGTGAATTCTTTATTACTGAGCCACAAGGGAAGCCTCTGAGAATGCTTTTTATATTGTTGAGTGCTTGACATAAAACCTGTAAAAAGGAGATGTTTAGTTCCTGATTTGTGGGAAAATGTGAAATTCAGATGTCGGAGTCCATGAGTACAGTTTCACTGGAACATAGCCACAGCCGTTCATGCACTTAATTTTTTTCTGTGCAGCTTTTTTCTCTATGCAGTGACCTGTGGAGTTGAGGAGGTGTGACTGAGGCCATATAGCTCACCAAGGCCAAAATTAACCATCTGGCTCTTTACAGAAAAAGTTTGCCATCCTTGTTCTAATGGGTTTCTTGGTTATTGAAGGGAAACCTTTTCTGCAGAGTGTGATTCCATTACTCCTTGAACATTCTGTTTTGAGGGGGAGAATCTTAAAAGTGGTAAAAAAAAAAAAAAAAAAGGGCAAAAACACCATTCACTCAAAAGTTATTTCAACATAGAAGAAATATGTTGAGCCAGAAAGAGAGATACATGTGAAGGTGTAAGGTTTTGTGTAAGAAGGTTCCTATTTTTGTCACTTTTGTCACTCTCTGCCACTTTTCTAGGGCATAAACCTGTGTCTGGGCAATGCAAATATAGGACATCAACAGAGCTGTTACTGTCTCAGCTTTACAGAGCTTTAGGTGTGAGGATGGGGCCTGGCTTCTGTTAAGCTCCTGGATTGTATATACATCCTTGGGAGAAGGAATCTGGAACTTTCATGGGATTTTCAAAAAGGGACCTGGCACAGATTCTTGACAATTTCTGCCCTTGAGTTGACTTTGGGAAGCTGAAGCCCCTTGAGAAGCCTTGGAACTTGGCTTATAAGACAGATTCACCAGGAAACACATCTACATTTTGATTAATGAGGAGGGCATCCCACATCCTTCCATCTCACAGCTTTGATTTTGTGCTTGCTGAGAAGTGTTACACCTGGCACAGTCCATGTTGAGTTCCTCAACCCAGAAGACTTCACAGTAAAGGAAACCATGCATGTTTCCTATATAGGATGCGGCCTCCACGCTGAATGTACTCCTTTTAAAGTTTTGATTAGTTCTTGTGAACTCTGATCTCAGGAGGGAAGCATAGGAAATTTATGCCTCATTATTGAGTATGACCTATTTGTTATGTGGTCAGGTGTTTCCCTTATAACAGCATGTTGCTTCCTCCTATCCACATCTGACAATGTTCCTACATGTATGATGACAATTCAAGTTCAGTGAGAACTTTTACTCAGTGCCAGTACAGGTTTTACCTTATGTATTTTTCACATCTGTTCAGTGATGCAGGTATTACCATTATCCCCATTTCACAGATGAGGAAACTGAGGCCCAGGGAAGTGAAATACTTCACCAAGACCCCAAAACATGCAAGAGACCTTGGGACTCACATATGTCTAACTCCAAAGCTCACCTGCTTAACCCTCTGCTGTGTTGTTGGAAAGATCCCCTGGAGAAGGAAATGGCAACCCACTCCAGTACTCTTGCCTGAAAAATTCCATGGACAGAGGAGCCTGGTAAGCTACAGCCCATGGAATCGCAAAGGGTTGCTGTGCTGAGCCCATTCCAGGATGTGCATCCACAGCACAGGCTGCTGTGACCTTTGTTTTCCTTATCTTTGGCTAGAAATACTGACTTTTATCTCAAAGGGGGAGACCTTTTTTTTTTTTTTTTGGTAAGTAAAGCTATCAAGAGCCCTTGCTTTGGTGTGTTTTACAGCACTCTCTATGTTGTGTTTAGCAGTTCTTTTTAAAAATCTTTTCTTTGAGGGGGAGGGAAAGTATGCACAGTTTGCATTAGAAATAATTGGATTTAAAAAAGATTAGGTAAAAGCTAAAGTTGTAGCAGATAGCATACACAATCATCTGGGATTTGTACCATTTTCTAAAAATCCTTTAAAAAAAGGAGAAGTGAAATTTTACTGTTTAGCATTTCAGTGCAAGATTGCTTTTAGTCACATTGATATTCACAGTTTATGATGGTATTTCTAATACATGTACCCATCTGATTATTAAAATATCTAAGAAGTTCTAAGAAGAAAAAGAAGCCCGTTAGTAGACTTAACAGTTGGAGTTACTATACTTTTGAGAGGAAGGCAGAGGATTACATTTATATTCATCGTGTACAGCAGGGATCATATAAATGAGCTGAAAAATGATTTTTGCATTTCAGGCATTCATAACATAAAACTAGATTAAATGTTCTTGTTCCTCTTTATAATAAAGACCTTGCTAACATGAAATACTTTTTCTCTTATATATAAACTTATGGCAGGGAGAAAGTAATAGTTCATTATCAATTAGATTCGTAATCTTAAACATACAAAATATTCCCATCCCAGGTGATACTGATGTCTTCTATAGTCCTGAATTCCAGTAATGCAATTAGAAAAAAGGAATGCTTTTAACCAGTGGTCCCAGGCTTTTATGTATCAAACCAGAAAGTTTCTAAAATACATTGGGGCTCAAACAAAGGGTTGCTAGCATTTTAGAATATATAAAATTAGACATTTTAATATATATAATTCTTACCATCATGAAAGTGTGAGGGCTGTTGTTCTGGAATAAAGGACAGTTCTTTAAATTTGAAGAAAATTTAGGTTTAGGAAAAACTCATTGCATTTTCTTTCTTTTTCATGTTTCCTTGTGGACTTTTTGAAGATCACTGTGTATTTTGATATTTGATAATCACTGCTTTAAATTAGCTTCCCAAAGTGTCTGTCTTGTAGCCCTGCTTCTGTGTGCTGTTATTAGAAGGTGTTATGGAGAAAATAGGATTCCATGTGGTAAACTTGCAAATGGTAGCTTTAAATAGAGGCTATACTGAGAACTCCAGTCGAGAGTTAAACCAACCTGGGTTCAAATCTCAGCTCCACTAGAGGAGTCACTTGAGAAAAACTTACATAGCTTTGCTCAGCCTCAGTTGATTTACCTGTGAAATGGGAATTGTAGCAGCACTTCATAGTGACTGGGAAGATGAAATGATGTAATAGCGTTTCAGCCTTTTGTATGTTATCTGGCAGAGTAACTGTTCAATAAGCATTACTTGCTAGTGTTGTTATTTTTATCAATCATGAAAGCGCAGTGTTGGGAGCATGCCTCAAATCAAGTGGTTAGCCAGGACTCTCAGGAGAGCTGCAGGAAGCGAAATGCCAGGTTTTCATTTGCAGGCAGTCTGTAGGCATGAGAAGAAACCTCAGAGTGCTCAGGACAACAGCGTGAGCTTAGCAAGTGAACCCCAGCTCCCAGCTTTCATGAACGTGAGTGAAAATGAGAAGTGGACACTGACATTGCTTATTTCTGCTGTTAGTTGTCTCTTTTTGGACTTGTAGAGAGAAGCCCGGTGTGGGGTTTGACTTTGTTCTGTTGTATAAAACCGTGCTTCCTTCTTTCCTGGAAGCCCGTAGTTGCTGTCTCTTCTTGGAATGCTTTGCAGAGTTCTTTCTGCAAGAAAGGTGGGCAAGAAAGGTGAGTTACAGCCACCAGAATAAAGCCCTCCTAGGCTGGGAAATGGGTCAGAGATAACTGAGGCTGCTACTTTTAAGATTTTGTGTATGCTTAGTGGTAGTCATGGGGTTTTCTGTCTGATGAGGGAATTTTAAAATTGCCTTTTCAATGCTTGGAAATTTCCATTTAAATTTGAAGCAGTTCTCCATTTAAATGACCTTGTTCTCTTTGGAAACTGTATCTGCAGATACATTTTAATGGAGGAGGGGAGTATTATTGAAGTTAATACATATTCATTGTACAGATTTTACTAATAATTTTACTAATTTTTTTCCATACTAATGATAGTATGAAATATGAAAGCCATCATTCTCTGTAATCTCATTCTAGGCCAATTTTTAAATCTTCAGTTATAGGATTTGGACTTGGGACAATTCATACCTGATCAAGGACATCCGTGTAACTGCTTAGGGCCCTTGGTGACAGGCAGGGCTCCTCTTTGCCAGCCTAGTTGTCCCAATTCCTGTCAGAGTGGGCAGGCCTCAGGATATCTTGTCCAGCAGTGATTCCTGCCTTGAGACTCCTCTGGCTGTTTTGCCTTCGTTCATTTGCTTTATCCCTCAGACATTTGACAGGCACGTTCTCTGTGCTTCTTAATGGGGTTAGAGTCCAAGGGTATAGCTCGGTGGAGTGAAGGCACAGGTTAATTCTATCACCACTTGCTTAGCAAGTGGTGATAGAATTAACCTGCTAAGTGGTAGGTTCTCTCCTGGATATTGGGGTAGAGTGACACACATCAGAAACAGCCCCTAACCTTGAGTGAAGCGAGACCCAGTCAATACACAGATGTTTTACAAGGAGATTGAGTGCTGTAACATCAATAAAGTAGGCTAGTGAGTTGATGGCGGAGGAGAGGGTTCAGGCTAACATGATCAGGGACAGCTTCTCTGAGCTTTAACATTGGAGCTGAGGTGGGAATGGTAAGAAGCAAGTGAGCACTGAGTTATCTGGAAGGAGGAGCAAGAAAAAGCAGGCATGTGGCCTCTCTGAGATGAGCATGGAGCACAGTGGAGGGAAAAGAGGCTAACAAAGGCCAGAACACAGAGGCCAAGTTCAGAAATTTGAATTTATCTGAACTTGAGTGAGAGACTAATGGGGGGCGGGGCAGTAGCTTCATCCGGGTAGTGGGTGGATCTAGTTGGTTGGTGAGTGGATTGGGGGAAGGGTGTAGGGACCAGTCTACTAGGTGAGAGGTGATAGGGGCTTAGATCCTGGTGATGGTGCTGGCAAGGCAGAAAGGTTGTCCTCTTACGGACTCGTTTTGGAGGTGGAGTTGATGATTTAGTGAAGAATCAAAAGTGGGTGAGGGAGGGAAATGAAGATGGGGATCTGAGATGCGAGCAGCTGCGTAGTACCATCTAATGAGCTGAGGAATGGTGAAAAATGGGGAGACTCAGGGTCAGGAGCTGGTTTTGGCCACAATGTGTGAGGTCGTGGGCATCCGTGCAGCAGTTGAGTATACATCCCAGAGCTGGAGGAGCAGCCTGGGCTGAAGCCGCTGGGTGAATCTGTCATCATTGTGCAGAGGACAGGGAGAGCTGGGCGACAGGCGAGTTCTCTCGGGTTCGAGGGTCAGTAAAGTACGGAAGAAGGCCAGCGGCTCAGCCCTCAATAAGGGGATGTGAGGGTAAGGAGGAGTCAGCAGGAGTGGTGAGGAATCTCTAGTGAGGCTGGGAGGGAAGCCAGGTGAATGTGAAGTGTGTAGGCTTCCAGAGAAGAAACAGGTAAGTGAGGAGTGATGGCCTGGGTCCCCTGCTGTTGTGAAGTAAAGGCAGGCCAGGGAATTGATCTCTGGCTGGGGCAGTGTGGAGGTTAGTGCCCCTAATCAGGAGAGTCGGGGAGCCAGATGCCTTTTTGGAGTGGGGTTAGATGACCAGAGCTGGAGGAGTTGAGAGGGCAAGGGTGCGCAGGTCTTCAGATGGTTTTGCTTTAAAGAGAATGGAGGAATAAGTTAATAGCAGGATGGAGACATAGATAAAGGCAGAAAAGGGAAGGTTTGTTTTATTTTGTTTCATGTTATTTATTTTGGATAGTATTAGGGCACATTTGTCTGCCACTGGAAATTATCCAGGAGTGAACGATGATTGATGATGTGTGAAAAAAATGGATCATCATGAAGATAATACCTTAAGATGGGAAAAGGCAATGAACGGGATCACAGCCTAAGTGATTCAGTTCTGGGTCGAATCACAGACTTGTTCCTGTTGTAATGAGAGAAGGAGCATGTGGATCAATTGCAGGTAAGAATGTGGAAAGTTGGGAAGATAAGGTAGAGAACTCTTTCCTGCCATTTTATGGAGTAAAAGAGAAGAAGAGGGGTAGGAAGAAGAATTTTGTATGTCTTGTTCTCAAAGTATCTAGACTGGGCTGGTGGGGAGGTGTTAGCCCAGTAAACGGGCAGTTACATAACCTTTAGAAGCCTCTTTCTGTGGGCTTCCCAGGTGGTTCAGCGGTAAAGAATCCACCTTCCAATGCAGGAGACACAGGAGATACAGGTTCCATCCCTGGGTCAGGAACATCCCCTGGGGGGAAGAAATGGCAACTCAGTCCAGTATTCTTGCCAGGAAAATCCCATGGACAGAGGACCCTAGTGGGCTACAGTCCATAGGGTAACAAAGAGTTGGACACAACTGAATGGCTGAGCATTCATGTGCACACATACAACACACACACACTGCATTTAGAAGAAAAGAGCTTTGCACTTTGTCCAGAGGGTGAGCCTAGAAACAATGTCATGGTCATAGTATGGATGGTGAGTTGGCAGTGGCTGAAGTATAAGTTGGGGGCCATGGGCCCTATAGCATCCCTCCTTAACTTGAAATCCTCAAGGGTCTGCTGCTGCTGCTGCTAGGTCCCTTCAGTCGTGTCCAACTCTGTGCAACCCCATAGACGGCAGCCTACCAGGCTCCACCGTCCCTGGGATTCTCCAGGCAAGAACACTGGAGTGGGTTGCCATTTCCTTCTCCAGTGCATGAAAGTGAAAAGTGAAAGTGAAGTCGCTCAGTCGTGTCTGACTCTTAGCGACACCATGGACTGCAGCCCATCAGGCTCCTTTGTCCATGGGATTTTCCAGGCAAGAGTACTGAAGTGGGGTGCCATTGCCTTCTCCACCTCAAGGTTCTAGGTAGGAAATGAGATTTTAAAATGTAACTTTTAAATGTAAAGTGGATCATTTCTCCATCATGAAACTCTTCAGTGGTTTCTCTTTGTATTCATTCATTGAGTCAGTGTGTATTTGTTGAGCACCTACATTGAGCTAGGTATGGTTCTAATTTTCAGAAAAATAGTAAACATTGTATAACTGCCCTCACAGAGTTACTACTTTAGTGCAGGAGATAGACAATTTTTTTTAAAATGTGAAGCGTGTATGTATATATATATATATATATATATATATATGCTAGTTGGTGATGGGTGGTCTAGAGAAGGATTATGTTAGAGGTGAACAATTTAAAATAGGTTGGGGAAAAAAAATAGGGTGAGAAGGAGTTTTCTGAACAAGACTTTCAGGGTATGACGGCTTGAGTCACGTGAACATGGTGGATGAGCCTAGGGCAGAAGAGAAGGAACAGAGAATCCAAGGGCTGTGGTGGCAGAGGGTGCTGAAAGGCTGAAGAACAGCAGGGGGCAGGGTCGCTGGAGGAGTGTGAGCCGAGGGAGTGAGGCCACAGAAGTCAGCAGCTGAGGGCTTGGGAGGGAGTTGGGGAGGCAGATCACTCAAGGGCCTCATAGCACATTGAAAATCCAGACCCCTTCGCTTCCACCCACTGGCCCTGCTGGGTCTGGCCTCTGCCAGGCCGGCCAGTACCAACTTCTGCTATCCCCTGGGCCCTAGGTGCAGGGCCTCCTTCCAGTTCTTGCACCCTGGGCTCTTCCCAGCTTCTGAACCTTTGCATGGCCTCTTTCCTCTCCCTCAGCCCTCACCCCTTCCTTAAGTCAGGCATCATCATCATGAAGGAATCTTCTACGTCACTGTTGTTTTGTGACCCTTCTCAAAAACTACCTGTTAGTATCTTATATTGATACAAAGTAAGCCATCATTACTATGAAGATGAGTCATTACTGTTAGATTTGGGGTATGAATGCTGGGAAGAAGGAATTATGGCCAGTTTTTACATAAGTCTCGGCTAAATTTGCAAATTTGACCTTAAGGGGAAAAACAGTATAGAATAACCACTAATGATATTCTTCAGCCTCTGGTTGGTAGTGTTTGCTGCAATAACATTTCCTTCCCCTGTTGATTATAAAGTCTGATAGACCATTGTCCATCTTTATTCCCAGTATCCCAGCACCCACTTTTTGGTTGAGTAACAATATGCTGTGAAGAGAGAAATGGTTTTGGTTTTAGAATGACTGGTTGTGTATGAAGAAATGACAACGTGCCCGAATCCTCCTGTTACATCACTGGGGTTTTCTTTCCCAAGATAAACTCTGTGCTTTTTTCAGCCTCTGAATAGGAAATTTATTTTCTGCCTTCCCTTTATTCCTGTTTCTAGGCCTTTTTCTGTCTCTCTGAAGCACCACTGTACTGGGGACAGGCTCAGAGTTTACTGTAGACTTTGTGTGCTACACTTTCTATTCCTCTTATCTCACTAAGCCCATGTCTCATGAGCTTTTCATTGTTAACTGGCAGCTGCAGTGACTGTTCTTTTAAAAGATCTTGTGTTTGGTAGATGTTTTCCTAAAAGCTGGTGGCTGTTGCTGATAATAATCTGTGTTGTGTGAGTATATAATCTATCCATGAATCATAATCTTCTCATTGAACAGAATTATGGCAGGGTAACAAGTAAAACAACTGATTTTTTTTTTTTTTTTTAATCATCTAAAAACCAAACCCTCCAGATAGATTAGTAAAGTTGGTAAGCTCTAGTATTCATTAAGTGCTGGGTAAAGTTAGGAAATACTAGTATTTATCAAGATCTTATAGAAATTTCACAGAGATTCTTGTTTCTTTTCACTAGTAATTCTGAAATAAAAACAACTTCCGTAAAAATAAGAATTCGATAGATGGCGCTTAAAATTTAAGAAAATATGTTGAATCCTGATAGCAATGGGGTTTGCATACCAATTTAATTTGAATGGGATTTTTAGAAAGTGTTAAGAGAACTTGAAAAACTCTTGAAAATTTGAGTCACTAATTTTTATTCTCTCTCTCACCAGGCAATGTCCTGCTTGACATTAAGTCGCTCAGTTGATTGGTCTGAACTCTTTCTCTTTCTCTTTCTCCCCATCTCTGTTTGTCTGGATGGTGGTACTTCCCCAAAAAGGGAAATAGGTTTCAACAACAAAACTTTGCGTCACTTATTTTTTTTTGCTCTGGTCGTATTGCATTACTGAGGCCTTGCCTCCGTGTGTGCACAGTTGGCACAAGGCAAATGGGAGTTGGCTCAAAGGCCAGCCAGCCTGCCCTTCTTGGCTGTGGAGCCTCTCACAGCATGCTGGCCTCTCTGCACACAGTGGGTTCATGCAGCCTGCTGTCGGTGAAGCGCCTGAAACGTCGTGGAGAGATGACTGAGAGGCATCCCATCCATCCATGGCGACTGGGAATTACTGGCTCAAGAGCGTCTGGCAGGAATCATTTGAAATGGTTATGACCTAAATTGAATGTAATTTAAGTTTCTTTTTTTTTTTTCCTACAGAAAAAAATAGGTCTTAATGTATATTTCAATGGTTTTTGAGGAGTATGGGTCACATTGGAGAGGTCAGACTTCAGTGCCTCATTTTGGTAAAATTCAGCAGTCCCCTGTTCAGAGACAGCTTTTCCTTCCGTTTAAAAAGATAACAAGTTTTTCTTTTTACTCTCAAATCCCCAAGAAATGTTTAAATGCTGTCAGCTTTATGAAAAGGTAATTAAGGAGTGAGTGGGGAATATGTCTTGCAAGCAGTTGGTTTGGCATCATCACTCAGGTTCTTATTTGCCTGATGAAAATGTCTTCTAATAAGATCCCTGTGCGCGCAGCCCCTCCACAGCTTTCCCTGGAAGTCCTTGGCTGTAATTACGTCTGTTTGTGGGCACTGTCAAATGAAGAAAGGAGCCAGGGTAGAAGAATAGCCACTGAATCTTTATCAAACCCACAATTTAAAATTAGGGGTGGTTCTAACATGCCCCTGTTGCTTTAGAACCTTTGTGCCAACTTCTAAGGCTGCTTCTGTGGAGATATAGTAAAGGCTTGCTTGTAGATTTTGTTCAGTCTGGCTGTTGAGTGTCTTATGAGGCTCAGACAGTACAGTGGTGCTGTTGCAAAGAACTGTGAGGCGTTAAAGGGAAGCGGGGGTCTAGAGAGCTCGGGAATCAATGGAATGCATGGTGGAAGTTCTAACTTCTTGTTTCAACTGTTGATCTTCCTTATGAGCAACCTCTGCAAAAGGAAGGAATAGTTGTAACTGAGTTCTGACAAAGGTTTGGTGAGTGGTACCTGTGGATACTCATGTGTAGGATCAGTTTTTATTGGGTGTCTGGCCTTGATAGAAAGTCCCTGAAGATCAGAGAAGGCGCTCATGGACTTTCTCCTGCTGCTGAAAACAAGCCTCCTCCCTTGGCTGTGAGGCCAGTGACAGACCTGGTCAGGGTTCCTTCTTCCTTGAAGCCTTTTGCCTGTTCTTCAGAAAGAATATACATCGTTGCCTTTTTTTTTTTTTTGGCTTTGTTTCCAATGCTCTTGGCTGTATATCTTCAGTTTAGGTAGTGTCCTTTGTGAAAGTGTTAGTCGCTCAGTCATGTGCAACTCTTTGCAACCCCATGGACAATATGTAGCCTGCCAGGCTGCTCTGTCCATAGAATTCTCCTGGCAAGAATACTGGAGTGGGTTGCCATTCCCTTCTCCAGGAGATCTTCCTGACCCAGTAATCGAACCCAGGTCTGCCACATTGCAAGCAGACTCCTTACCATCTGAGCCACCAGAGAAGCCCTTTGTATATCCATACCTTCTTTGAAATGACCTCGTACCCCTTTAAGACTTACTTTAGGAAAATAATTCACATTATATCTTGCTTTCTTTTAATGTCTCTCATCTTACATCATGACATGGGTGCTGGATGTAAATAGTGACTGTGATAAGCCAATGTCAAGAAAGAAAAGTCTTGAGTGTAGAAGTGGAAATAGACACACGCAGAACTAATTTCTGGTCTTTGGAGTTAGAGGTTCTCAAACAGGGCTTATTTGAGCAGTGTACAGTCCTTGAACCCCTTCACAGGTTTGTGCAGAATATCGTCTATAGTTGTGTAAGTATGGTTTTCTAGAGACATGATATACATGTCAGCAGATGTTCAAAGATCTTCATGATCCAATAGTGTTCAGCATCACCAATGAAAGTACCTAAGCTTATTTTATAAGATCTTAGAATGTCTCCAGTATTATTTTCTTTGTAGTTAAAGCAGGTTTTGTGTTCTCCAGTTCCAATATTCAAGATACATAATTTTTTAAAATTTCCCATTCAGTCTCTAAATGTTTTGCTTAATCTTTTCACAGCAATATTGTTTTCTATTAATATAATTTTCCTTAGAAGCTTGTAGTGTTCTGGCTCCATTAAAGGTGAAAAGTCATAAGTGGGCCAGCCTGAGAAGATGGCCATGTGGAGCTGCATTATTTCAGATAGAAAGAGTGATGCAAATCCTGACTGAAGTCTTGTTCCTGAACCTGTTTATAAATCAAGGATAAGTGTGGGACAGACTTGAACATGAAGTGGCAGCCACAGTGATGTGTGTGAAATTCACACCTAATAGTGTTCATTATGACTTAGATGATGGGCTCTTGAGTAACTGACTTCACTGATTGCTCTTGCTGTCAGCATGAAGCTAAAGCTGTGATACGGCTGCTGAGTAAGGTTCTGTTTGCCTGGGGCCAGCCCAGCACACCGTCCCCCCCCCCCCCCCGCTCCTCCCTCCAGATTCTGTGCACACTGCCGCCTATGCCCAGACACCCTCGCCTCTCCTTGTTCCTTGTCTCTCCTAACCCTCTTCCCCAATAGAAGGAAAACTGACCTTCATCTCTCAGGTTCAAGCTTCAGCATCAGGTCTTCCAGGCAAACTTCCTGGACCCCTGGGCTGGCTTTATGTCTGCCGTGTGCTTTTTGGGTTCATTCACAAGGACATCTCCCCATGTCATTGCATATAATTCTGCCTGGGTTTCTTTAAACTAGTGCATAGTATTTTGTATTACGAATATACTATGGTTGTGTAGTCAGTCAGTCAGTTCAGTCGCTCAGTCGTGTCTGACTCTCTGCAACCCCATGGACTGTAGCACGCCAGGCTTCCCTGTTCATCACCAGCTCTCAGAGCTTGCTCAAACTCATGTCCATCGAGTTGATGCTGTCCAACCATCTCATCCTTTGTCATCCCCTTCTCCTCCTGCCTTCAGTCTTTCCCAGCATCAGAGTCTTTTCAAATGAGTCCATTCTTCGCATCAGGTGGCCAAAGTATTGGAGTTTCAGCTTTAGCATGAGTCTTTCCAATAAATATTCAGGACTCATCTCCTTTAGGATGGACTGGATGGATCTCCTTGCAGTCCAAGGGGCTCTCAAGAGTCTTCTCCAACACCACAGTTCAAAAGCATCAATTCTTCGGTGCTCAGCTTTCTTTATAGTCCAACTCTCACATCCATACATGACTACTGTAAAAACAATAGCTTTGACTAGACAGACCTTTGTTGTCAGAGTAATGTCTCTGCTTTTTAATATGCTGTGTAGATTGGTCATAGCTTTTCTTCCAACAAGAAAGTGTCTTTTAATTTCATGGCTGTAGTCACCATCTGCAGTGATTTTGGAACCCCCCAAAAATAAAGTCTCTCACTGTTTCCATTGTTTCTCCATCTATTTGCCATGAAGTGATGGGACCAGATGCCATGATCTTGGTTTTCTGAATGTTGAGTTTTAGGCCAACTTTTTCGCTCTCCTCTTTCACTTGCATCAAGAGGCTCTTTAGTTCTTCTTCACTTTCTGCCATAAAGTTGGTATCATCTGTGTATCTGAGGTTATTGATATTTCTCCTGGCAGTCTTGATCCCAGCTTGTGATTCATCCAGCCCAGCATTTAACATGATGTATTCTGCATATAAGTTAAATAAGCAAGGTGACAGTGTACAGGCTTGATGTACTCCTTTCCCTATTTGGAATCAGTCTGTTGTTCCATGTCTAGTTTTAACTGTTGATTCTTGACCTGCATACAGATTTCTCATGAGGCAGGTAAGGTGGTCTGATGTTCCCATCTCTTTCAGAATTTTCCACAGTTTGTTGTGATCCACACAGTCAAAGGCTTTGGCATAGTCAATAAAGCAGAAGTAGATGTTTTTTTGAAACTCTCATGAGTAGTATGAAAAGGCAAAAAGATATGACACTGAAAGATGAACTCCCCAGGTTGATAGGTGCCCAATATGCTACTGGAGAAGAGTGGAGAAATAACTCCAGAAAGAATGAAGAGACGGAGCTGAAGCAAAAACAACACCCATTTGTGGATGTGACTGGTGATGGAAGTAAAGTCCGATGCTGTAAAGAACAGTATTGCATAGGAACCTGTAACGTTAGGTCCATGAATCAAGGTAAATTGAAAGTGGTCAAACAGGAGATGGCAAGCATGAACATCAACATTTTAGGAATCAGTGAACTACAGTAGACTGGAATGGGCAAATTTAACTCAAACCATTATATCTACTACTGTGGGCAAGAATTCCTTTGAAGAAGTCAACGAAATAGTCCAAAATGCGGTTCTTGGGTTCAGTCTCAAAAACAACAGAATGATCTCTGTTCATTTCCAAGGCAAACCATTCAGTATCATAGTAATCCAAATCTACCCCAACCGGTAACGCTGAAGAAGCTGAAGTTGAATGGTTCTATGAAGACCTACAAGACCTTCTGGAACTAACACCCAAAAAGATGTCCTCTTCATTATAAGGCACTGGCATGCAAAAGTAGGAAGTCAAGAGATATCTGGAGTAACAGGCAAATTTGGCCTTGGAGTACAAAACAAATCAGGGCAAAGGCTAACAGTTTTGCCAAGAGAATGCACTGGTCGTAGCAAACACCCTCTTCCAGCGACACAAGAGAAGACCCTGCACACGGACATCACCAGATGGTCGACACTGAAATCAGATTGATTATATTCTTTGGAGCCAAAGATGGAAAAGCTCTACACAGTCATCGAAAACAAGACCGGAAGCTGACTGGCTCAAATCATGAACTCCTTATTGCCAAATTCAGACTTAAATTGAAGAAAGTATGGAAAACGACTAGACCATCCAGGTGTGACCTAAATCAAATCCCTTATGATTATACAGTGGAAGTGAGAAATAGATTCAAGGGATTAGATCTGATAGAGTGCCTGAAGAACTATGGTCAGAAGTCTGTGACATTGTACAGGAGGCAGTGATCAAGACTATCCCCAAGGAAAAGAAATCAAAAAGGCAAAATGGTTGTCTGAGGAGGCCTTACAAATAGCTGAGAAAAGAAGAGAACCTAAAGGCAAAGGAGAAGAGGAAAGATATACCCATTTAAATGCAGAGTTCCAAAGAACAGCAAGGAGAGATAAGAAAGCCTTCCTCAGCGATCTGTTCAGAGAAATAGAGAAAAACAATAGAATGGTTATATAAATCCAACCTTTCTGGATGGACACTTCTGTTGACAGTTTTGCTGTCTTTACCAACAGTGCCACATTTGAAGTACTTCTACAAGCTTCTTAGCACTGGTCAAGTTTTTATTTGCTTGTTTTTTTTTTAATAAATAGACAAACGGAGAGTATTTTTAAGTAGCTACTGCCGAAGTGCCCTCCGAGAAAGCTTTTCAATTGTCAGTCCATCTAGGTGAGAAAGTATGTTGATGGCTTGGGGGTGCAGTTTCTTCTTTCAAAGTTTGTCTCTCCTTAAGGAACTGGTAGGATCCAGCTGTTTTCCCTGTGTTGCTACTCCCCATGTTTTGGGCTGTTGAAATTGCATTCTTCTGTCCTGTAGACATTTAGAGCTCTGTGATTTGAAAATGCAGTGCGACATTCAAAGTGTTGTTAAAGGAAGAATCAATTGTAGGCTTCCAGTTAACAAAGGTTCATCATCTGAGATTCACGAAGTACTACCTAAGGTATTCACTCTTTATTCTACACAAAATCCAGGGTACAGATTTTGCCACATTACTGTTGACTTTCTTCATCTGCTCTTTAAGCCCTGGCCTCTGCAGTCTCAAACAAAGGCAAAAGCTGCTTTCTACCTCCCTTAAGAAAGTCCATGATGAGTGAACATCTCATAACAGGGTTTGGGGTTGAATTCAGAACAGAATGTTAAGTGACTGTAGTCTAAACTATTTTTCTTTCGCAGAAAAAGAGGAACTATAATTTCCCTGTGATTGATAATCTCCCTTGTTCTCCCTCTTGATAAGGTGATATTCTTTATTGGGTATTGAAATAAATTTACACAAAGCAGTTGGTTAGCTGACCTTTGCAGGGAGAGGGTAGTGCTTGCTGCTGAGGGGATGATGATGTCTGTGCCTCACAGGTGCCTAGAGCCTAGTTGACTTTTTTTTTTTTCCCCTGTATTTGACATATTACCATCAGTTTTCCTAAAACAATGTTTTAAAAAAGTTTTTCATTAAAAAAAAAAAAATGTTCAGAATTCTTTCATAGATTTAGTGCTTAAAAAGTTACTGATACTCATCCATATTTTCAGAATCATCAATTGCCCTAACTCCTTTGCAGCCGGTGGTCAACACTAAATTCATATTGAGATGCCAAAGACTAATTCCTCTAGGAGCTAGGAAAGCCTGAAAACCACCTTCTTATATCCTGTCCTTTCATATTAGCCTGCCAGGTGGTGGCTTCCCACCTCCCATAGCCTCTTCCTTCCTGCCTACTCTGAGGCTACGATTGAGTCTGGCTTCTTTGGCTCTCACCCTTTTGCGAAGAGGGTTCACAGAGAGAAAGAATCGCCTGGTTCCCTCGGTTCTTGGGACCAGGGAATGTTTTTGTTTATGCTAAAGGGAAGCACACTGAGCAGTGGAGAAATGAGGGATCAGACAGTCATCGTACTCACACACCTCTGTCTAAAGATCAAGATGAGATAAGGGAGCACTGGGTGAGAGACAGCCTGCGTGAGGGGCAGAAAGGGAGTACTTTCGGATGGGAACTGCGGGAAGAGAGGGTGAATGAGTATTATGCCCTGTGACTCTGTTTTAAGTACTTCTTCTCTGGGTTTCTGTGATCGCATCAATAATTTTGCAGGGTGCTAATGCTTGTTGCACAGCATCGCATTTCGTTCTACAGAACAGTCCCTGTTCTGTAGCATCTCTGGTGACCTTGGGAAAGCTCTGTAACACCTCCTGACTCAGTTGCCTCACAGGTGGGTATGGATCGGAATAGTGTTTCTCCCATAGGGTCGTTTGGAAGGTGCAGGGTTTCTCAGCTGACATTTGGGGTCAGGTCGTTCTTTGTTATAAGGGGATGTCCTGTGCCTTATAGGACATTTAGGAGCGTGTGGCCTCTACTACTGGATGCCAGTAGCCCTGCCCCCTCCAGTTGTCACAAAGAACGTCTCCAAACTTTGCCAGGGTCCCCAAGAACCATTGCTCTAAAGCCCCTCATTCAGTGCTTGGCATATAGAAATGTTCCTCAGTGTTAATGCATAGGAGGTGTGTGATAAATGTGTGAACGTGTGAATGCGTGTTGGTGTTGCTGGTGTTACGGAATTGGAAGAGTGCTAGCTCCTTCTGTAGAAGTCACGTGGAGGAGGTTCCTTGGTGATTCTTGTGGCACTAGGGTAACTGAGTTCTTTGGGGCCAGCTACCAAGAGGAGCCCTCCTTCCCCATCCTGAGTTTCACTCGTGTTGCACAGTGGCACCCACGAAGTGCCAGAGTAGCTCTTAATGTATATGCTTGATTCCAAGATGCCTGTTTTTCTTTTGTTTCATTATTCCTGAAATCAGAATGGATTATGAAGTCATAGGGTACATTGTTTTATTCTTCCCCAAAGGCTGGCATTCACACACACTTGATGGCAGCTTTGAAATTAAGGAATGGGGTATTTCTGTGTGTGTGTGGGCTTTGCAACTAGATTGGAACCTCTTTATGGGTAGAGGCTGTCTTACTTGCCATTTCTTCCAGTATGCAGCGTGGTGCCTCAAATAGTCTCCAACGTTTGAACAGCTTGCACTTTCCACTTTTCTGTGATGATGCTCTTAGACTGCCTTTCATGTGGTTTTGGACCTTTACACAACTCAGGACAAAAACCATTGCAGCCTCCTTACCAACAGTGTTATTTATTTATTTATTTTTTCAGTAGCCGCTGTTGTGTCCTTGCAGCAGTCTTGAGTGGTTGAGGCTTTACTGTATTTTGCTTACTGTAAGGATGAGTATACAGAATGAACTAGTTTTCCAACACTGGTAGTAAGAAACAGATGTCTCAAACTTTTATAGGAGGGTTGCATCATAAGTGCTTTCTAAGTTGTGTGAATTCTACTATGTGATGGTACAAAAGAGAATAATGACGTGGTGAATTTCACTAGTCATTCAGTGCATATTAACCTGAAATGTGTTTGAAGTAGGAGGTGTGAATCAGCACAGACATAAGTTCCATGAGAACAGGGTTTTGCTCATTGCTGTATCTTTAGCATCCTGAAAGAATGCTTTGAATATAGTAAACATGGAGAGAATTATGGAATATTGATTGCTTTCCTTTCTTTGGTCACAGTTCCTGCAAGTGTCTCACAGTGTAAGCATTTCATTGTCCTGTGATTGTGGTGTTTAATTACTTGGATTTTTCCATACAAGAAGGTCCCTAAACACTAGCCAACTATTTAATCTGGTAGAAACAGCCATCTGTTCTGACATCAGTGACATAACTGACTGTGTAGGACTTACTGGTCGGGCTCCATGTGGTGTCTGAGAAATTTTCAGGGATAATTTTTAAGTGACTTTAGAGACTAACAAACAGATTCCTCTCTTAAAATGGAACTCTCCACCATCACAGTTGAGACAGATGAAGATCACTAGGCATGCAAAAAGCGACGACTCAGGTGGGCTTAAGCAGATCAAGGACTGTTGTATTTACCTTAGAAGAGCCAGAACTCTACCCTTGTAGACAGTCTTTCAATGGTGATCCCTAATTAGAAATTTTGTGGCTTTTGGTGATCAGTAGTGGAGTCCACTGATCTCCTCTGTTTGACTTTCTCATGTATGGTTTTGGGTAGGAAAGAAGGAGACTGCCTGTGGTAGGTTCTGGGTAAATATTTGTTGATATGTCAGATTTTACATGATGTCAGATTTCACATGATGAAAGAGATGAAGGTCTCTCTGGAATAGAGTGTCTATTTCTTCATTCACAATTCTGCTCAGCCCATAATTTGTGCCTTTGACTGGTGGGTCAGTTTTCTCTTCTGCCCCTTTCATTCCCAATTGATGGTTCATGCTGAAGTAGTGAAGAATGGAAACATCATCATTTTGTAGTGACCTTAATCTGATTTGTGCATGTTTTGCAACTCAAACCCATGTAAAGAAAGGCAACAGGCCCTATGATAAGAAATCACAGGAAGAGTGGAAATTTTCCCTCTTTAGCTCCCGTAATTATTTTTGCTGTTCAGTTGCACAGGCAGGCTGCCAGAGATAGGGGTACAAATTAATTAACCAACTGTTTGGAGAGATACGGCCATGTCATTACTGATAAGCGTAGATGTAAGTAAGGCAGTGTGTCGGCTGTTTTTCTAAAATGTGGGAGGACAGAAATATGTTACCTCAAATAAAATAGACCAGATGCTTAGTTGAGGGGTGGGAAACTATAGTTTCTGTGAGTTTCCATTTATGAGCACATATATTTCTTTCCCCTTGTTTTCTGAAGTGCTTCCTAATGTGCTGAATGCAAGGGAGAAAGTGTGGATTGTCATGTTAGTCTTTTAAAAATACAGTTGAATGTACTTTACCTCAGTTGAACATATTTGAATTCCACCCCCAGCCCACTAAAATTATTTCCGTTATAACTTTTATTCACCATAGTTTAGAGTAATTGGAGTTTGATAAGCCAGTGGTGAATTTTAAGTAGTAGTGTGTATAAAGTATGTATTTGTATGTGAACAACCCAGACAAGTGTCTTAAAGGAAACAGTTCTCGTGGTATAAGCAGTTCTGTAAGGACTGATTCTGTTTGTTTCTTATTTAGTCTTCCTCAGAGGTGACTCTACTAGGACCCCCAGTGAATAGCTGTTGGAGCAAGAACTGCAGCTCTGTGACCAGTGGCATGTTGTTGCCTGCTGGTTAGGGACTGTGCTCTGGAGTCAACTGGATTTAACCTTTAACCCCAGCCCCACCTCTTGCCAACTGTGTGATCTTGGGCCAGTTACTTAATCCTTCCACACAAATGTTTCCTCCTGTGTAGACTTGGGCTAATAATAGTACCTATACCACTGGGTTGTTGTGGGGATTATGCAATGTACAGCATGCAGAGCACTCGGCACACTGTCTGGTCTAGTGAGTTCTCCATAATCGTGTGACAAGATGGCTATTGTTATTTTGTATTTTGAACATTTGCCTGACCTTTTACTTTGGAAGCGCTCTAGAAACCAAACACACAAACAACTGGGGAGACATGGGTTTTGAACTCAAGGCATCACTCTGAACTGTGGCTGCGCGCAGGGTGTTATCTGCCAACCACATCTGTTTGCATATGGTTTTGGTAGGTGAGCTTTGAGTTCTTTGTTCAGGTATGTTGACCAGTTTCCTCTGGAAGGACAAGGAGTGAAACTATGAAGTCTGAAGAAGCAAAACTGAGATAAGAGAATGCATAAAACTTTCCTGTGAAAGTGTTGCCCATTAGGTCAGAAACGAGCTAACAGTCAAAACAAACTTGAAATACTTTAAAGTTTCCCAGTGGGAACAAACTGCGCCTCATCTGTTTTAAACAGAACAGACCGTTGTAACATTAACAGATATTAGGAGTAGAAGTAATTAACCAGCAGTCAACCCTTCCCTTTCCTCCCCTAGGGTTCCTTTACACATCTAACCCTGCCCAATTCTGACCAGAAAAAGCAGCTGTACAAGTGAATTTCGCGCATGAAAGAGAGGCCTAACAGAAAGGATTACAGAACAAAAAAACTATGATACTCTGACAAGTTGGTGTTGAGACCAACACCAATTCACACTGCAGGGACCTGGTCTGACCTATTCCCAGCTGTCTCCTAGGTCTGACCAAGTGCTGTCAAATAGGAAGCAGTTGAGTATTTATGGAATGAGCGGAGGCATGAATGAATCTGATTGATTTGTTTTCACAGGCATCAATGAAAACAGTAAAATGATGTGTGCAAGAGGGCAACAGAATCTTTTTAATCACAGGCAGGATTTATCTTTACTTTTATTGTAGCTGCTCTTTAAATAAAGCTGCCTTTGAGGAAGCTTTAATTTCTTTGCACATAAGCAATGAATAGTTTCAGACATTTGTGCATGATTCTTACCATTCTTGGAGCCATATTTTTAATTCCTCGGTGACGTTGAATTATTGACATTTAGTATACAAGCCTTGCCTTCCCCCCCACACATCATATAGAGGAAATAATGTTTTAGGAGTTGATTTATAAAGCGTTTCTCTAAAACTGGGGGAGAGTCTTTAACATGATGGCTTCCTTGTTATCTTCTTGGAAATCTCAGAGGCACCTGGATTTCAAATGTTGCCAGTGTATGTTCCTCATTCTCAAACCTGGCCCTCTTCCAGTCTCAGAATGGTCCCACCCATCCATCCTGTTCTACAAGACAGGAAGCTTGGCATCATTCACTGCACCACCCTTGTATCCAGGTCATTACCAAGTCATGTCAGCAGTTCCTTCTAAATATCTGTGAATCATTTCTGTGCCATCTTACCATGATCTCCAGGTCCAAGGTGCCCAGATCTCTTACCTGTACTATTGCAAATGCAAATGACTGGCCCTCTCACTTTTGAAGCCTGAACTTACCTTCTGTTCTGCAGTCTTGAGTAGGGTTGAAAATAATAAGTCTGATAATGTTATCCTCCATTCCAGAGAATATTTCCAGGACTTCCCAAAATCTTTTCTTCTATAAAAATAGTGGGAACACTGGCAAGAATTGACAAAATTAACTTTTTCAGAATTCTAAAAATTAAAGGCTTGCAGGATCTATTGAGCATTTATACAAAACAAAGAACTAAATCTCTGTAAATACAGGCAAACTCTGAGGTATTTTACCTAACTCTATTTTAATGCTGCCACACCCCATACCATGCTATTCTCCACGGTAACTTTGAAAACCTGTAAACCTCACAACTGTGGTAGCTGTGAAAACCAGTAGTTTAGAACCTATCAGACTGGAAAGAATGGGTTTGAAGCTTCGCTAAAGCTTTGTGCCCAGAAAATTGTCACTGTTTGAACTTTCTAGTGGGTCACTAAAAAGCTCCATTCTCACAATTTGTCTGTATCAGAGCTCATTCTGTACCCTATCCCTAGGGTATTTGTTTTTGTTTTTGTTTTTTTTTTAAGTAGCAATCGTTGTACATTGCAGTTGTCTAAGGCAGTGATATAAGTTGAGTCTGACCAAAAAACTAAATGAGATGTCAATTGAGGTTTTTGAAGGGCCCCAACATTTTCAAGATTCGTGAGAATCTGGAAAACCATGTGCATTAAATCAACTATGCTTCAATTTAAAAAAGAGAAGAAAACAGCATGCATGTATAGGGTTATCCGCATGTCCAGGAATGACCTGAGAAAACCTTAATCTCTCACCTCTGGCTGATTTTGAGTTTTTATACAAGCAGGAAATGAAGCCTAAGGTAGAGGTCTACATTATTGCTAGAGCGTTGAAGATGTCCCAACATATGCCCAGAGCCACTTGGCAAAGCCTGGGAGACTCACTGGTTCAAAATATTTAAGAACTCCCTGTGCAATACTTAGCTAACTAAGCTCACACGTAACAAAGAATACAGACTTTACACAATTAGACCAGGTAAATCACTAAACAAACCAAAAAGGAAGGTGGATCTTATTTGTGGAATGCCACATTATATTATCTATATTGTCTAGTTTTCAACCAAAAATTACAAGATAGCCCAAGAAATGGCAAAATACTGCCTATATGTTGGGGAGGGTTTTGGGGGAGCACAAAGTGGAGCCCTGTCTAAGCAGAGCATTAATAAAATTCTGTTGAAATTAAGTTGATTTTATTCAAAGTACATTATCTGAAGTTAAGATGTTAATTGTAATCCCCAGGAGAACTACTAAGATAATAACTTAGGTAGAAGATAGTAAAAGAGAAGAAGGGAAGTTAAAAAAAGTATATTCAGTTCAGTTCAGTCACTCAGTTGTGTCCAACTCTTTGCGACCCCATGAATCGCAGCACGCCAGGCCTCCCTGTCCATCACCAACTCCCGGAGTTCACTCAAACTCGCGTCCATCGAGTCGGTGATGCCATCCAGCCATGTAATCCTCGGTTGTCCCCTTCTCCTCCTGCCCCCAATCCCTCCCAGCATCAGAGTCTTTTCCAGTGAGTCAACTCTTCGCATGAGGTGGCCAAAGTACTGGAGTTTCAGCTTCAGCATCAGTCTTTCCAAAGAACACCCAGGACTGATCTCCTTTAGAATGGACTGGTTGGATCTCCTTGCAGTCCAAGGGACTCTCAAGAGTCTTTTCCATCACCACAGTTCAAAAGCATCAGTTCTTCGGCGCTCAGCCTTCTTCACAGTCCAACTCTCACATCCATACATGACTACTGGAAAAACCATAGCCTTGACTAGACGAACCTTTGTTGGCAAAGTAATGTCTCTGCTTTTGAATATGCTATCTAGGTTGGTTATAACTTTCCTTTCAAGGAGTAAGCGTCTTGTAATTTCATGGCTGCAGTCACCATCTGCCGTGATTTTGGAGCCCAGAAAAATAAAGTCTGACACTGTTTCCACTGTTTCCCTATCTATTTCCCATGAAGTGATGGGACCAGATGCCATGATCTTTGTTTTCTGAATGTTGAGCTTTAAGCCAACTTTTTCACTCTCCTCTTTGACTTTCATCAAGAGGCTTTTTAGTTCCTCTTCACTTTCTGCCATAAGGGTGGTGTCATCTGCATATCTGAGGTTATTGATATTTCTCCCTGCAATCTTGATTCCAGCTTGTGCTTCTTCCAGCCCAGCATTTATATTAGAATCTATCAATTCAAACAAAAGGATGTAGTGACAAATAGGGGAACAACAACAAAAAAAGACGTGTATTAAACAAATAGCAAAATCATAGACTTAAATCCTACCTTATCAGTAATTGCATTAAATGTGAATAGACTGAACAGTACTCAGCAGGCAGAAACTGTCAGATGGATTTAAAAAAATCATGATTCGGTGATACGCTATGAACAGGAAGCATAGTTCAGATTCAAAGTTGGAAATATACAAAGTAGAAAGTAAGTAGAAAATATACAAAGAAATAGTAGTCAAAGAGAGCTAGCCTCGCTCTACAAATATTAGACAAAATAGATGTTTATTAATAAAGTCATTAAAAATAGGATATCTTATAATCATGAATGAGTCAATTCATCTGAAAGAAATAGCAATTATAGAGATGCATGTGCCTAGCAGAGCTTTGAAATATATGAAGCAAAAAACTTACACTGTGAAAGGAAAAAATGGACAATTTAATAGTAATAATTGGAGATTTCAATAACTCACTTTAAAGCCTGGATACAACAGCTAGGCAGAAGAGCAATATGGATGTGAAAGGTTTGAAAAACATAAACCAGTTAGACACAACCAACATTCTTTTGGAAATAGTCCATTAGCATTCTTTTCAAGTGCAAATGGAATATTCTCAGGATCATATGTTAGGCCACAATAAAATAAACCTAAATAATTGTAAAAGAACTGAAATCGTACAGCATTCTCTAACCACAATGGAGAAAACCAGAAATTAAAAACCAAAGGAAATTTGGTAAATTCACAAGCATGTGAAAATTAAACACCACATTCTTAAATAAAGTGGGTCGAGGAAGAAATCACAAGAGAAATTGTACTTTGAAATTAATGAAAATGAAACACAGCCTACCAGAACTGACATACTGTGGTTGAAGCATTACTTAAGGGAAAATTTATAGCTGTATAAATTTTTTTTTCTATATTAAGAACCTTCCTTCCTAAGAAACTAGAAAAAGAATAAGCACAAAGCAAGCAGAGCAAAGAAGACAATGAATTATTATATGTGAACTAGACAATAGGAAAACAAAGGATAAAAAGCACTGAAACCAAAGGTTAGTATTTTGGCAAGATTAGAGTACTTTGATTATGATAAAATTGACAAACTTGTAGGTAGATCTCACCACATTACTCACATTATTAAAATCAGGAATTAAATATGTAATGTCACTACCCACCTGACACAGATACAGTTATAAAGGAATACTGTGAATGACTCTCTGCCAGCACATTGAATTTACTAGGTGAAACAGATAAATTCGTAGAAAATACGGTCAAACTATCAAAAATAACTCAAGAAGTATTAGAAAATTTGAATAGACCTAGTACATGAATTTGCATTAGTAAGTATAAGATTTCCCCACCCCCTACCCGCCTATGCACACAAGCTCAGGCCCAGATGGCTTCACTGGTGAATTTTGATAAAACCATTAGCACTCACTCTGCACACATTTTCCTATAGAAATGTTTGAAAAGAACTCTTCTCAATTCATTCTATAAGGCCAGTACCAAAACCAAAGACATCACAGTAACTGGAAACTACAGACGGATAAACTCAGTATACATTATACTTGGGAAGCCCAAGAATACTGGAGTAGGTAGCCTATTCCTTCTCCAGTGGATCTTCCCAACCCAGGAATTGAACCGGGGTCTCCTGCTTTGCAGGCAGATTCTTTACCAGCTGAGCTACCAGGGAAGCCCATACATTATACAGTGTACATTTATTATATTCTGTAATGTGCAAATACTAATTATAGTTAAGCAAAAATGTTCAATATGCCTTTAATAGATGGATGACTTGGAAAGAGTCTGGATAATATATGAATAATTTCTCCCGTTTGGTCACAGTTTTCAAGTTTCAGTCCAGATTAAATGATGTTTTGTTTTCTACACTTGTCAAACACGTATATAAGTCACTTGGGAATCTTGATAAAATGCGAATTCTGATTTTCTGGGTCTGGATTGGGTCCTGAAATTTTCTAATTCTAACCAGGTTCTCAATGATACAGAAACAGTTGTATTTTAAGTAGTGAGGTTTTATATTGAGGAGGAATATAGAGTTGAGTGTACCTTTCTTTTCATTGTGACCATTAGTATAGAAGATCTGAGGAGCGTCTTCCCTCTGACTTGAAGAATCTGAAACAAACTCAAGACAGTTATTAACGTTTTAGCTTTCTATTCTGCATAGAGTTCTGCATCTTCTGAGGCATGCTTTTTGAATCAAATCTTCTGAGGCATCTTCTGAGGCATGCTTTTGGTAAGATATTTAGAGACTTTACAAATATGAGATAATTATAACATCCCTTTTAAGGAAGTTATGAAAGATATAGATTTCATCATAGCCACATGGCTGTTGGATAACACTCAGCTATGCCATAAAGCAAATAATTTGCTTAACATGCCAGCTGAAGTCTAGCCATTTGATTTTGGTTTTCATGTGTTCATTGCAAATATATAGAAATAAAGTTGTTTTTTTATGTTGATCTTGTGCACAGATTGAATGTCTGAGTCCCGTTCCCCTTTCCACCCCGCCTCCACACACAAAATTCATGTGTTGAAATCTAACCCCCAGTGTGACGATTTTTGGAGGGATGAGGCCTTTGGGGAAGTAGTTAGGTCATGAGGGTAGAGCTCTCATGAATGACATTAGTGCTCTTGTAAAGGAGACTTCAGAGAGCTCCAGCGCCTCTTCCTCTGTGTGGAGGACACAGTGAACAGAGGACTCAGAACCAGAAAGCAGGCTTTCACCAGATACTCAATGCACTGGTGCCTTCATCTTAGATTTCCCAGCTCCCAGGACTGTTGAGAAATAAATGTTTGTTGTTTGTAAGCCACGCAGACTACGTTATTTTATTAAAGCAGCCCAAATAGACTAAGAAATTTTGTGTCCTCTGATGTTGCTAAACTGGTAAATTCTGGGAGGTTTTTTGGTAGACTTTTGTGGTTTTCTGCATAAGACCGTCAAGTCATCTGCATATGCAGAAAGTTATATTTCTCCCTTTTGAATCTGGATGACTTTTGTTTCCTTTTCTTGGCTGATTGCTCTGGCAAAAACTTCAGTGCTTTGTTGAGAGAGAGGGTATCCTTGCCTCGTTTCTGACCTTAGGAGGAAAGCACGCAGCCTTTCTCCTTTAAGTGTGATATTAGTTAGTTGTAGGGGTTTTTGTAAAGGTTCATTATCAAGTTAAGGAAACTTCCTCTATTCTTGGGTCTCTGAATTTTTTTTTTTTTAAATCATGCATATTTTTTCTGCATCAACTATTATGATAGTATGGTTTGTTTTTTTTATGTAGCCTGTTAATATCACAGGTTACATTGTTTGGTTATGGATTATTTGAAGTGTCTTATTTCTGTTTGTAAATTTTCTAGTATCTTTCTGTTACTGGCTTCTAATTCGATTCCATGTGGTCAGAGAACAAACTTTGTATGATTTCAATTTCTTTTAAATTTGTTGAGGTTGGTTTTCTGGGTTAGGCTATGGTCTATATAAAGCTAACCACTTGAAAACAGACAGCTAGGTCAGTAGGTAATAGCATTCCATAGTTAATGCTGTTTTTAGTTATGTGAAGAGTTGTGGGTTTGGGTTTTCTGCATAGAAGATATTTGGCAGATGTTGTGTTGCTATATTGACTGCCTTTTGAAGAAAAGAATTGTATTCTTAATTTAATCATGAGTTTATAACTGTAACCTTAACAGTAATAATAATGATGATATTGACACTACTCTTTATTAAGTCTTTACATACACTCTGCTTACTGTGTTGAGACAGATTTAGAACTAAGCATTATACATGGGTTATCTCCTTCAATCCAAAAATCTCCTGACATAGATATCATTGTTTTCACTGATTTTCAAATGCAGGAAGTGCATTCTAGAGGTAAGTACCTCTCTTGAGGTTATACCAACTAAGTGGGAAACTCTCTTACAGCCCATATTTTTTTATAGTCTACAAGCTTAGCTGAAGGATAGTCATGCAGTAAAGATTCCCTAAGGGTTTTGGAAGGTGCTTCTAGATTTAGGACACATTTCAGGTTTGGTTTCTGATTGAAAAGTTAGAATTTGTTGGCAACGTTTTGAGGAGCTAAAGGTACCCATGAGGCGACCTGTCATGTATGTCCCCTCTATAGCCCTGCCTGGCCTTCCCTAACCCAGATCCCCTAGGATTTTGATATTTGCTTCCTCTCTTCTTTGCCAGGTACTGTATCTCATTTGCAGTACAAGTAGTGACAAAAGTAGTACTTACAGCTTACCTATGGAAGGTCACTATGAGGTTGGCCACTTTTAGCCAGGGATTAATAACTATTAGAACTGTTTTCTTCTAGCTTTTTGGTCTTTTGGTCTTTGGTTGGTTGCTTTACATTTTGGCAGGTTGTCAATTGACCTTTGTGTGTGTGTGTGTGTGTGTGTCTGATTGGTTCTATCATTTAATGTCTTATGGTCAAAGGAAGGTGCAGATCCCCTCTCAGAACAGAGAATATGAATTTGGGAGAAGTTTGTATAGAAGGTAGAAATAAAATTCTGTTTTATTTTTGTGCAGTTAAGATGTTAAAGCTCATGTAACAGCAATTAAAAACTTTTTTATTATATCACTGACATTCCTTTTGATTATCCAGAATTGATAGTTACCATTTGAAATAAATTTGAAATTGAACATAATAAAAGCTCAATTATGTGCAGACCAGCCTTCCAAGTCAATCCATCAGGTTACTTAGAAGTGTTTCAGACACTAATGGAGCTGAGAATCCTAGTATCTAAGGAAACCCTTGCATAGCTGAGAATCAGACAGTTCAGAGGTAACATGAGAAGTCTGATGTGTGATAGGATGTCTTGTTGACTCTGATTGGACAAGGCGGGAGAGGGGGATGGCCCTGGGCAGTGCTGAGGATCTTGCGAGGTGGTGGAGAGCACATACTTGAAAGTAACCTACCTTCAGCTCTCAGCTCCTCCATATACTGGCTCTGTGACTTAAGGCGGATAATCTTGTTCCTCACTTGCTTCATCTGTAAAGTGCAGATAGTGACCCTGTAAGGTGGGTGGTATTGTGAAGAGGAAGCGAGCTAATAATACTCAGCACTGTATCTGGAACATAGGAAGTGCTTGGTAATTAGACTCTTGTTATTTTTGTTGTACGTACTGCTTCTCAGGTGTCGTTGCTGTTGTGATTTTTTGTTCACTGATGTGTACCCAGAACCGTGAATCACGTCTAAGCATAGTAGACATTCAATACATGAATGAATGATGTATGTAGAGTATTTGCCATGATACCTAACATCCAGTGAGTACTTAATACAATGAGTGTACAAAAGATGGTAGCCGTAGACCAGCAAAGTTTAGAAACTGTGGCCAGTGTAACCCACTGACAGTAAAAATGGAAATATGCATAATCATAAGAGGTAAGATGGTAAAGAATCCACCTGCAATGCAGGAGACCCTGGTTTGATTCCTGGGTTAGGAAGATTCCCTGGAGAAGGGATAGGCTACCCACTCCAATATCCTTGCTTGGAGAATCCCCACGGACAGAGGAGCCTGGCAGGCTACAGTTCATAGGGTCACAAAGAGTCAGACACGACTGAGCAACTAAGCACATGGCACAGCACGTGCTGTGCGCCAGCCATGGTTCTCAGAGCCTTGTATATGCTAACTCACTTCATCCTCGCAGCTGCCCATTAAGGTAGCTACTACTGTCATCCCCATTTTACAAACAAGGGTCCTGAAGCCGAGGACTGGGAGTTTGAACTCAGGAAGTTCGATCCAAAGGCTTTTCTGAAATTCTTTTGTTGAGAACCTAGTGTGTGCCAGGCATTGTGACATGCAGACACAGCCACTGCCTCTGGGGGTTTATATCTTAGGGTTATAGCCAAAACACAAATTATAAATCACTACTGAGTGAAGAGAGAGAAATGTCTGAAGAAATAGGGTCCTGCTTTAAATTGGGTGGTCAGGGAATGTCTCTTAATGGAATATAAGCCAGCCAGGCAAAGCATTCTGTACAGAGGGAACAGAATTAGCCAAGGCCATGAGGTGGGAAAGTGCTTGGCCTTTGGGTATAACTGTCGAGGAGGTAGAATTCTGGTGTGGATGAGGAGTGAACTGTGTCTTATGGTTGCAGAGATCAGGCTGGGCCTTCTACGTATTGATTTTCCTTCTGACTACATTGGAGTAGTTTACATAGTAAACTATTAAAGGGTTTAGTCTGAGTAGGTGATATTTGTGATTTAAAAGCATCGCTGCTTACTGTATGTGTATGGGTGGGGAGTTGGAATAGGCAGAGGGGAGAACAGCCACTATTTAGATCAAAGATCAGAAGACAGTTCTTGGAAGATGATAAAAAATGGCTTATGTTTACAAAGTACTTTGCGTTGTTCCAAGCATCTTACATCTGTTCATTAGTTCTTCCTACAACCTGTGAGATAGGTGCTCTTTCTTTTCCCATTTTTAGATGCGGAAATGGAGGTAAAGGCTGCCATGCGACAAGGCTGGAATTTGAATGCAGTCAGTGTGGTTCTAACAGCTGTGCCTTTAACTGCCAGGCTCTGTTCCCTTAGCAGGCTGAGTTTTCCCATCTGTGTCTCCCACCATCCTTGCAGCCACAGTAGCTGCAGTGAGCAGGGAACAGACTGCAGCCCAGCTTTGGTTTCTTCCACTCTCCTTTACCTCTTGGATGGCCTGGTCTCCCTCCCCGGCTCTTCGTAGAGTTCTCCAGAGCATGTCTTCTGTCTCCTCTCTCCCATCTTCATCACTGCTTCCTGTCTTGCTCTGATTTTTACATCAGCCCTTGGGGATCGCCCTCCTACAGGCTTACCTCAGTAGATCCACACTCATGCCAGAGTGACCTTTTCTATCATGTGGCTTCCCTCCTTAAAACTGTGCCTTCTTCCATGCTTGCAGGGTAGAGCTTAAGCTCCAAGACTTGGACTTGGATCTTCTTCGTGGGATGCACCCACAAGTCTCTTCCACCTCTCCCCTGCCTCTCATTGCTTATAAGGTGGAGCAGCAGGGGCTGAGACCCCTGGAGAGTTAAGCTCACATTGTAAAATAGTTGCCATTTGGTGTGTATATCAGTCTCCTTAGAGTTTCATCAGTGAGCACTGGGGCTCTTGCAGCAGAACGTTTAGTGTGTGTGATGTTGTGAGTTTTTGTTTATTTTGCTGAGTGTTCACTATGTGTTCAGCACGGAATGCTCTCCATGGATTAGTTCATTTCATCCTCACCATAACACTGTGAAATGTAGGTCCTGTTAACTCTGTTTTACAGATGAGGAAAGTGAAGTTCAGAGAGGTTAATAATTTAATGGTGTTCACATAGCTACTAAGAGAAAGAATAGGGGTTTGATCTCAGTTGTCTGACTCCAGAACTGCTTGGAGTTACTGCGCTGCACACGCTAGCAAAAGAGAATTTGCCAGTGTGCATATTTGAGAATCAGACCCTGAAACACAAAATTCTACCAGAAAGTAGCCCTAGAAATAGGATCATGTATTCACGGGAAGCTTTCTCACCCTTGAACTTTTGTCTTACTGAGTGGACACCCCGTTTTAGTGGGTGACTGTGTGACATTATGTGACATAAAGGGGCAGTTATATCCTGGACTCGGTGGCACCACAGAGACTCCATCTAATACTTAGTTTCTGTCCACCCAGTAATGTTAGTGCGTGCATTAGTTGTTTGGAATTCATGGCTCAGATGTTAAAGAATCTGCCTGCAATGTAGGAGACCCGCATTTAGTCCCTGCGTTGGGAAGATCCCCTGGAGAAGGGAATGGCTACCCACTCCAGTATTCTTGCCTGGAAAATTCCATGGATGGAGGAGCCTGGTGGACTGCAGTCCGTGGGGTTACAAAGAGTTGGGCACGACTAAGTGACCAACACCCTCACCGCTCATCCTTCAGGTTAGGCATTGTTAAGCACTGTCACTGGAGCAGAAAACAAGACAAATGCGGAGCTTAGTCTAGTGGGAGGAGGTTAAGGCTCCCACAGTTAGATGAATAGTTACAAACGGGGCTCGGTGCTGTGTGGCAAGGCAGAGGCAGGGCTGTGAGAGCAGACAGGGGCCTGACCAGCCAAGTCTCCACAGATGTGACATTGAGGCTGAGACCAAATGAAGTGAAGCAACCAGCCAGGTGAGGATCTGGAGGAAGGGGGTCTAAGCAGAGGGAACAGCAGGCACCATGCTGCTGTGACAGGAGACAGCGTGGTGTGCATCAGGGACAGAACAAAGGCCATGTGCAGGGCGCCAGCCTTGTCAGGGACCTTAGTTTTTATCCAAAGAACAACTGGAAGCTGTGGGAAATTTCCAGATGCCAGACATTGCTTCACCATCACACAGCGAGAGCGCACTTCTCAGAATCTGCTAAGCAAGGCAAGGGGTCTACTGTCACACAGAGCTACACAGTCATCCACGTACACGTTATCTTCAAAGTCCTCCATCAGTGAGTGACAGACCGTGAGGGGTGTGAGTGTGAGCATAGCTCTTGTTGAATAGTGGGGATTCCAGAAAGAAGAGAGGAAAGCTTTCTTTGCTGCAGGCACAGTTGGTCCACATTGGAGGACTGCAGAGAACAAGAAGGTTCTGAGAAGACCTGCGCAGCCTCGAGTCTAGAGCAGGCTGACTCCGCCTGGAGAGCTGTGAGGACTCAGGGTGCGAGGCCCGTGCTTATAGAGAAGTAGGTCAGGGGTCCAGTCCCACTTGGCCACTTGGGAGGCAGCAGAGGCGTTCAAGGAGAGGAGTAACTTTATTACTCTGCAGGTCGGTGACTTTGGTGGCAGAGTGGAGGAGGCTAAAGAGGGTAGAAACTCAGGAACTCCGTCTGGAGCTCTGTACTGGTGTGCAGAGGTCGCAGGGCTCTGGCCTTGGGCACCGACAGTGGGCGCACAGGGAGGAGGCAGCTTCTGGCTGTTTCCGGGAGTACACTGGGAACTGGCTGGGCTTTGGGGCCCAGCAGACCCGGGTTCAGATCTTGACTCTGCCACTTACTGGCTTGTGAAATCTCACTGTCTGGGTGCCTTAGTTGGCTGAGCAGTACGGTGAGGATGCATGACTCCTACCTCCCAGGCTGTTGGGGGACATGAGTGAGCACTTCCTGGGGTCTTCTAAAGCCTTTCTACCCTGGGAGGCACCTGGTGTGATAGGTAATATGATCATCACTGTTTGACATATGAAGAGACTGAAGTTCAGAGAGGTTAGGGAACTTTCCCAAGATCACATTGGATGCAGAGTGCTGGGGAGTGGCCCACACTGTTAGCCACTCTGCTTACAAGGCCTGTGACTGAGCGTGGTTGGGGAGGGACTGGAGATAGCCCTGTAAAGAGATGACAGCTGGGCTGAGCCCTGATGTGTGAGAATGCACCAGACATCTTGTGAAGAGCAAGGGCAGCGCCTGGCAGAGAAAAAGCTTTAGAAGGAGAGAATGGAGGTCGGTGTGCCTGGAGCAGAGAGGGCCAGGGGCTGAGGGGACAGGGGGTGGAGAGCGGGGAGGATAAACCTCTGGCCATGCCTTGAGGGTTATGGTAAAGGCTGGGATTTTATTCCGTAGGAGTGGAAGTTTCTTGGGAAATTTTAACAGTAGTCACATGATCTGTTGGAGAGTTTCAGACTTACTCAGTTACCCATGTGGAAGGGATTGTCAGCCATGTGGGAGATGTCTTCCACGGTGCTCAGGAAAGGTGCTGGGGACAGCCTTTACAGTGGGTCCTAAACAAGGGAGAGAAGTGGCCAGCGGCAGTAGAGTAACCGGACCTGCTGGTGATATGAGGGAAAGAGGAGTCAGGGGCAATGTCCGGGGTGTAGCTTCCGAAGATGAGAAGGGTCATTGACACAAAAGGGGGATGATCTTGGGGTGGGGGGTGGGAGACAAGCAGGGTGGGAAGTACTGCTCTCTTGGACGTGCTCATTTGATCGGAGATGTATGAAAGGCATCCAGATGGCGGTGTCTGGGAGGCAGCTGGATCTATGTGAGTCTAGACAGAGCTCAGGAGCTGTCTGGGCTAGAGACAGAAATGTGGGTGTTGTTGGCATGTGGAAGTTCGGGTGCGTGGGAGAGGGGAGGCGCACAGGGGACTGCAAAGGTGCAGTGTTTGGCTGCAGTGTCCATTTGGTTGTTGAGCGCAGTCCTCCAGCGAGGGTGGCAGCACGGAAGTAACTGGTCAGGACTGGCTTTGGTCAGAGGGCCTTCATTCTGCACAGGACTAGGGAGGCTCTGCTCATGCGTCCATGGGACTGGACCCAGTCCTTCCTGCTTTGCTGGCCTGGGGTCTCCAAGGGTTGATACATGATAGCCTAGATGTGGGTGCCGGGCCACTCACTAATTGGAAGGTTGGGATGACCTGAATCCCGAGAAAAATTTCAGGCCTACACACAATAAAATCCATTCTTGCAAATTAGGTCAGAGTCCATGGGATCAAGTACGGTTTTAAAACTTTTTATTGTATTTCATATAATGATTTAACTTGTGTATTTAAAGACTGTTTTGTAAACTTTTTTTTTTTTAACTCAATAGGAACTCATTTTAACTTGATAGGAACTCTTTCTTTTCTGTCATAAATGAAGCTTTTTTTTTTTTTCCTTCTTGCATTTGGGCAAGTTCCATATGTTAACTTATAGATGGCTGATTGTGAACTTACACTTTAAAAGTATTCGGAAACTGTCTCTCACAAAAATTATTTCATTTTCTCTGTTACCACAACATTCCACACGCTGTTCCTGTTGCTAAGGCCTCTGGAATGTCTCAGTGCAGAAAAAGGATATAGAACTCCTTTTTTTCCCCCTGAAGAAGACATTTAAATTATTTTGTATCTCCTAGTTTACATCTAAATATGGATATCTGGAAGAATTTAGAAAGCTAAAATTCAAGTTGCTTTAGGTTCAAAAGTCAAGTTGCTTTGGGTTCTTCTCACAGGAACTTGGTTTCATAGGGTAGCATGAAGTGTACTTCAGTGTACCATCATTTCCACGGGGATTGTGTGAGTGCACATGCGTACACATGCTGGCTTTTTAGGGAGATGTGACGTGCTACTAAGAGCTGAAGAACTGATTTCAGAGAAGGTGCAAACCTACGTTTGAGTCCTGGTTGTACTTTCTTGCTGGGTGACACTACACGCGTTCTTGTCTCCATCAGTAAAATTAGGCTCCTATTGTAGGACACACCTTATAAAAAGTGCTTAAAGGTTCAGAACTTGCCACATAGTAGTCTCTCAGTAAATGCCATATGATTATCATCATCATTGTCATCATCAGTTGCAAAAAATTGTAAGTTATTGAAGAAATTGAACTTTTTGCAGAAGTATAGATTCCTGGTGCTCACAGGGTGACCCCTTACTCACTTAGTTTTATTAGTGTTTCCGAGTCTCACAAAAGGATGAAAGGAATCAGAACAGAAAAAGAACAGTTTTCTGCATAAGCCTCATTGTGGCCAGTCACATTCTTATTATTTGAAAGGATTGATACAGTCTTTGTTTTTTTTTTTTGTTTTTTTTACAATTGCCTTATTTATAAAGGAGTGGGGGCTAATTCCCAGCAGTATCTGCTTCTCTAGCAAAGTGACATTATCGTATACACATAGCTTGACATAGAGTGCTATGAGGCACCATGCAAAACAGGCACATCACAGAGACCCAAGTCTAAACTGAATTCAATCTCAACTGAAATCACTTACTTTATTTCTTTTAATTGGAGGATAATTGCTTTACATTGCTGTATTGGTTTCTGCCATGCAACAGTGCAAATCAGCCATAATTTTTTATATATATATATCTCCCCTGCCTCTAGAGCCTCCCTTCCACCCCCCCACCCCCACCATCTCATCCCTCTGGGTCATCACAGAGCGCCAGGGTGGGCGAGATCACTTAATTTAATGCTTTAGCTACTGTTTAATTAATAAAACTAATTAAGTTGATTTCATTAATGAAACTATTGATTTTATATTTATAGACATTTCATATTTTTTAGTGTAAGTTATGAATGTTATGCCATTTCTGTAATTCAGCTTTTCCATCTTAATTGTCCTGTATCAGAGTCATTTAAGCTAGGGGTATATGGAACCTAAGGTAAACTACTAGTCTAATTTTTTTTTTTTTTTAATGAAATGTCATGTCAAATGTAGCCATGGAAAGTAGCTTATTACATGTGGATCACTGCATGGATGTAACCTTTCCCCTCTCCCACGTGCACTATTTTTAACTCAATGTGGGCTTGCTTTCGAGGAAAATAGCACACTGGCTCTTGTCATGAACTTGTTAAGCTTAGTCACAGAAATCAGCAATCTGTTAGAACCTTCTTATGTTCTTCTCTCAGTTTATATGGTCAGAGGTGTTCAGCTCTGACAATCAACTTACTGGAGTTGGCATCTGGAAAGAATTTCTAGAAATCGTATTCCTCTGGTCTTAAAGGGACCAAATTCAAGCCACTGTTATGAGTCAGAATGAAATCTCAGGTATTTGACTTAGACAAAGTATTCACCTTTCTATGAATCAGTTTCCTCCTCTCCACAGCAGGGTTATAATGGTATCTGCCTTAGTAATTGCAAGGGTAAAATGAGATCATAGCGCGAAGAACAAGTTTGGTGCTGCTCCTGCCTCCCAGAATCGTGTCCCTCCCTGGTATGTTTCAGATTCAAAGGCTATCTGTGTAGTTCAGTGCAAATAGAAACTGTCTAAGAAAATCTGAGCTATAGCCAGGTGAAGATATTAGATCAGGAATTTGATATTTTAGAGATTATCATCACTTTACATCACCTCAGGGCATTTTCTGTTTCCTTTAAAACCACCCAGTTCACCCAGGGTGGAAAAGGGTGAAATTAAATCTTACAGGAAAGAAAGCAGATGCTAATCAGCTTTTTAGATTTTTTCCCTCCCTTTAAACTTGGTATTTGGTCTACTAAAAAATTTGCCCAATTGAAATATGCTAATTATCCATTCATTGCAGATATTCTAAGTAGTGCATCTAGTATAAAATACCAATTCTGAAATATTTAAAAGAGTTAAGATTCTGGATTTGAAATGTTCGCTCTGTTCCCTTGGGTGTTGCAATTTTTATTAATTGTCCGCAGTTAGGATTTTTTGGTTAACCGTGTGTTATCAAGTATCAATTAGTGTACTTTCAATTTACATATATATGCAGGTAGACTAGTTTTATGTTTAAGTTCTCACTATAAAAAAATCCAACTTGTATTTTGCCCTGTTCCAGTAATTGAACTGAGATTGATGTATGCAGTGTTATGCTTGTACTGAAGTTCTTTCTCTCCAGTGGCATCAGTATGTAAACAAAAGGACTGGAGGTTAGTTGTGACCAGAAAAAAAAAGTATGAAAATAGTTTTCTTTGTATTACATATTGACAAAACCAGCAATTTTCCTCTAAGGGAAACCTCTGCTTCCTTTATTAACTGTTCCATAGAACTCGGAGACTTGATGGCTGGAATAGAATGCATAGTTAAATAAAACCATTAGATGGTACTGCTTTGTGAATTCCTAGACATTTTCTGTGGTTACAGAGTCTTCCTCATAACCCTTATTAGACTTCTCCTGAAGTTGCTTTATTGTGTGAGGGGATTCATGGATTGTATTTTAATACACTGGTCTGTTTTACCTCACACTAATGATTTCTTGTGCATTTTATTTTAACCCTTTATAATGGTGTTTCTGTAAGCCTGATTTGATTTCTCTCTTCATAGTCATGGTGCATCACATCAGTTACTTTTAAACTGGAGTAACTTTTATCCTGTGCACTTTATCATAAGGCAGCTTTTTTAGGAATATCACCACCCCAGATGGTTTCCTATTAATGAGAACCACGTGAGTGAGTGACGCTCTCTGTCTTTATTGCAGACATGCCAATATTTGGTCTCTGTCCAGCCCACGATGATTTCTACTTGGTGGTGTGTAACGACTGTAATCAGGTTGTCAAACCACAGGCATTTCAATCACATTACGGTAAGTGCTTAACCATTTAAAAATCATTATTAGAGGGTAAAAAGGTAGAGCAGGATTAAGCTGTGACAGCATGGGTGGGGTATATTACTCCTCCCCTCTGTCAGGAAGTAGGTTTTTAATTCATTGATTGGGTTAATGCCTATCAGATGTTAGGTGTTTTCTGAATTTTCTTGAAAGGAATGTGCATTTTTCTGATTTTTATTAAAATTAGGGGAAAAACGTATTTCATAAAATCTTTATTGAAATACTGCATCAGTGAAGTAAAATATTTGTTTTCTTCTAGATCCCATGGTTGTGAATTTAGTGGGTGGTAAAATTATATATAGATACAAAGTATAGAGGCATGGCTGTTTTTAAAAGAAATGTGATTTTGAAATGTCCAAGTTCAGTAGTTCTAAATCTATCTAATGTTCTAATTTGTGAATATGGTGGAACTATGCTGTCTTCCCCCATCAAAATGTGCATGTACTTAAAATGAGGCATTGTGACTTCAGGGGTTTCATGAACCTCTGAGCCTTCCCTGGGCTGTGAGACTCCAGGCCTGTTGTTAACTGGGTGTCAATCATGGGAGACTCCAAATAAGGTTGTTTTGCATTGTCATAGTGGTAAAAAAAAAAAAAGTTCTGATCATAAAGTTTAATTTTATACCCAGTTAGAGTCAGTAGCAACTCAGAAGTATTTGAGTGCTCACCTTGTTTCAGGCATGGGGATGTGGTTATCATTTCTACCTCCACAGGGTTCAAAATCTCTCTGGAGAGAAAAGCAAAACTGGACATATATATTTTTTTTTTTTTAAACTGCAAGTTGTTTCATTGTTGTCCTCACAGCTACAAACACAGACTTGAGACAGAGAATAGCAACAGGGTCTTTCTGTAATAGAGCATTCAAACAGGGCCTCTAAGGCGGTGATCCTGGTGACCCGAGCCCTAAGTGATGAGAGGGGGTCACCCATGCAGGGATCTGGAATGAAAGTGTGCGACAGAGGGGAGCGCCAGCGCGCAGACCTGCAGAAGGCTCGCAAAGTTAGTGAGGGAGGTAGAGTCAGCCTTCTGGGTGGGGCCCTTGTTCCTGTACAGGCTTGTAGGCAAGGAGGAAGCTGCCTGGGGGCACTGGAAGGCTTCTGTAAGGGAGGAACCCAGGACCATCTCTCTCGCTAGGGCATTCTGTGGGAAGAGGGTGGAAGCAGGAGAGAGTTTAGAGGTGAAGATGACCCCAAAGTAAGGCTATGGGAGCAGCAGGGCCGGAGGCACAGTCCAGCTTGGAACCTGCAGGGCTTTCTGTTGGGCTGGGCTGCCGTTGTTTGAAGTCACACCTTCACGATCACAAATCCCACCATTTTCCCCCAAGGAATCTTTTCTGTAATCATAAAAAGGTCCTTTGAGTTTTCTCTTCTGGATGAGGCCCCTGAGTAGGCACCAGAGTGAGTACCAAGCTGAATAAGATATGGTCTCCCTGCTTAAGACTCCAAGTGGCTGGTATTGGAAAAGAGAGTTAGCCAGTTGCCGAGTGCTTTGGAGTTATGGGTTTTGAAGCCAGACCAGACTGGATTTACATCTAAACTTGCAAGAACCATAGGTTAGTTGTTCGCCTTGAGCAAGTTGTCCAACCTGAGCTTCTTGTTTATAATGTGGGGACAGTGATAGCAACCTCATTGGTTCCCAGAGAGGATGAAGTGCAGCAGTGTGCTGTAGCCCCTTGTGCATACCTGACACTTGACAGGTCTGCGAGAGAGGAGAGGTGCTGCTGTGGGTACAGAAAGATGTGTGTTGAAACGCACACAGCAGTTTAAAACCTTAAGAAGAAGGAGTGCAGATTGCTTCTTGCGCTATAACTCAGGGTAGGCTTCTTAAAGGAAATAGCCTTCTTCACATCAGGCTATTCCGAAGAGTAGGATGGATTGTTTTTCCCATGTGCAACTTGTCCCCGTCAGTTTTTAGGTGTGGAATACATGTCCATTGTGGAAAATGCAGAAAATATTTAAAAAATCACCTATGATCCTCTAAAATAGGGTGTGTTTTGATGGGGATGGACAGGACCGTCACAGTAGCACAGTTTGTGCACTGCACAGCCATATTTGGTGGCGCCAGGTTGGCCACAGGGCTGATGGGAGCAAACGCGGAGGCAGGAAATTCCAGGCTGTCTGGAATGTATTCCACAGAGTCTCCATTGGCCGGAGCTGATGTACCCCGTGGGGAAGAGCTGTGTGCCAGGGCAAGGCTGGGGCTGCTCAGAGAGATTCAGTGCCATCAGACACCCCGGGCTTGCTATGTCAGTGGGAACCTGTTGCAGGGTTTTTAACACCTGAGTGATTTGGCTTAGTGATGCAGTGTGAAAACAGCTACTGTTTGCATCAAGCCCACTTAGAGGTGTTCCTTCTTCCAGGCCTTCCCTAGTCAGGAGGAGGCCCTCTTAGTCCCCTCTTCCAGAAGTACTTCACTCAGTTACAGCACGTTTCTTGGAGATGATTTTCTTTATCTTCCTCTGTCTCTCATAGAAGGAATGTCTGTATATTGGGATTGAGGTAGGGGAGGGGAGAGTGTCTTGAAATCATATTTCTTCTCTTTTTCTCTATCCGTCTGCAGCATACATAGCATCTCCTAGTAAGATACATGTTCAGTGACAAAGGAATTGTGCTGACTTCCAAAGTAGAAGAAGGGGTGGTGTGAACGCAAGACTCAGTACATATTCCAGTGCCTTCTGAAGGCAGGCAGGAAGTGCAGCTGACACAGGCCACTGGGTGGGGGCTTTGGTCCCTCTAGTGGCAAGGGAGCTATTCAAGCTATAAGAGGCAAGAGGGTCTCTGGTGGAAAGAAGAGGGCCAGGTGCTGACAGAGGGATTCAGTTGGGAAATGTAGAAGGAGGTTCCTCTTTGGGGGCAGCAGCCAAGGGAAGTCTGATGGAATAAACAAGAGGTTTGGAGATGGCTAGGTGTATGGGCCTGGGGGAAACTTCATCAAGTGGAGGAAGGCACCATGTGATGTCCCTGGCCTAGTTCGGGAGTGATAGCTCACTCATCTGGAAAAAGAGCGGTGGTCAGGAAGCCAGGACCAAGAACCATTCCCAGTGTTGCCACTGTGTCTTCTGTCTTTGGGGTGAGGGGTTTTAGCAGGAAGAAGTATTTGCAACCCATTTTCCTTGGCTATAATTCCAGAAGGCCTATTGCTACATGTTTATTTTCCAGAGTTAAAAGCAAAACCTGTTTTTGAAATTTAAGAAATTTCTAAGTAGCCATTGCAAGCTGTTTATCACTGTATTGGGAAGAACTGGCACCTGCCAAAAGAGAGATTCTACTGTCTTATCTTCTGGTGAACTAGGTGAAGATGTGTGGGCAGTCTTCTGTGAATTCATGTCTTACTGATACTCATCTGTGACTTTTATGAACAAATGAGCAGTTGCTATAAAATTTAGCAGCCAGTTCCTTTAAAACCGCTGTTGCCTGGCAGTGACAGGGAGGAAGCTACAGTAGCAGCACAGCTTATCACTCAGTTCATGCTGATAATGTTATTCTGAATTTGTGAGCAGGTTGTTACCCAAAATAGTGAGAGACCTGCAGACATAACCTCACTTCTTGCATTTTGATTTATTGTTCTTCACAGAGAGTGTGTCTTTTACAGACTGAAAGTTGGGAGCAACTCTGTGTCAAGCAAACTCCTTGACTCCATTTTTCCAACCGCATCTACTGGCTTCATGTCTCTGTCACATTTTGTGAATTCTTGAAACATTTCAGACTTTTTCATTGTTACTGTGTTATTGTGATTTTTGATCAGTGATTTTTGTTGCTGCTTCAACTTGCTAAAGTCTCAGATGATGGTTAGCGTTTTTAGAAACAAAGTGGAAATCGCTCAGTGGTGTCCGACTCTTTGTGACCCTGTGGACTATACATTCCATGGAATTCTCCAGGCCCGAATACTGGAGTACGTAGCCTTTCCCTTCTCCAGGGGATCTTCCCAACCCAGGGATCAAACCCAGGTTTCCTGCATTGCAGGCAGATTCTTCACCAGCTGAGCTATGAGGGAAGCTCTTTAGAAACAGTTTTATTTTTTTTAACTAAAGTATTCCTGTTATTCCCTGGTAACTCAGCTGGTAAAGAATCTGTCTGCAATGCAGGAAACTTGGGTTCAATCCCTGGGTTGGGAAAATCCCCTGAAGAAGGAAATGGCAACCCACTCCAGTTCTTTTAAGTCATAATGCTTTTGACTTAATAAGCTACAGTATGACACAAACATAACTTTAAGTATTGGGAAACCAAAGGATTTGTGTGACTTGCTCTACTAAGTGTTCACTATATTGCACTGGTCTGGAGCCACACCCGCAATGTTGTGTCTGTACTTTTTTGCTAGCCGAGCTGCCATTCACCAGGATTTCTACTGGGTCTGTGATGGTGAGTGACTGTAGTGTCATTCTGGCATTTCCATTTTGCAGTCTGATCACTCTTGTCGTATAGATGACTCTCTTGGAAACTGTATAGTAATACCATGCTTTCTAGTTGTTGTTTTAATGTTTTGAAATAGTCCCAGCTGCCTCGTACTTCTCTTTAGTTCTTCAGTATTTTTAGGAGTGAGATGTGTCTTACTGCTAATTTCAGATTTTCAACATACAGTTGAATCAGTGGATCCAAAACCTCTTGGGCTTCCAGATCAAAGGGGAGCTGCCTAAGTGGCCCCTTCCTCCTACCCACTGCAGACTGGCGGTCTGGGAGGAGCCAGAGAGAGGACCTAGGGGTCTGCATTCCACACGGCTCCCTCGGCTGATTGTGACCCAAGGGCTGGCCAGGATGCGTTGTATTCACAGCCAATCCCTTCCCTCCATGGGGCTGCTTTGTATTCCCGTGCTTGGCATAGGACTGACGCAGATCGGCGCTCAGAGATTTGTTGAGTCTAGCAAGGATGGCATGAGAGGAGGCCCCTGCTTTTTTTAAACTGATTTTTAACTTTTTGTATCATGTCCTGGAAATCTTGCAGTAATTGCCTCTGAAACCTTAAGTATGAAAGAGGACTAAGATGATGACATTCCCTGTGGCCAGAAACACCTTTCTTTGGGGATCTGAGTAGATACTTTTGTTCACAGCAAGTGTGTTGGCCCTAAATTGGCTCCTGAATAGCATAAACTGTGTATCCCCATTTATATACATTTACTATGGATCTGAACAGGTAGGGTCAGCTGATGACTTGCAGGGGGCCTCTGGGGTTCTGTGCTGAAGGAGCTTTGTAGGTGATTCTGAGAGGCTGTGTGCTGCACTGCTTTGCACCCTGCTGCTTCTATTTGAATTTGCTTGTGAAAAATACCATAACTTCTGTCAACCTGTCTTAGGCAGACATGGGCTGATCCTACCTAGGTGAAATACATGAGTGATGTTAATTCAGCTTGGACAGGTCGTCTGTTTAGCATCTCTATAATTAATGGAAGCCCTGCTCGAATGTCAGCTGCCGAAGTATTTTGCCTCATATGAGTTAGGCTGACCCACTTTTTCACCTTGTGGCTCGGCCCCGAGTCCGAGCACATGTACTGTGGCCACCTTTTCCCCAGTTGTTCCCTCTTTATGATTTATTTTCTTCCATTTAATTTTTTTCTTAAAATCAAACCACTTCTATTTAAATCTTTCACAAAGAAAACCTCACTAGAGTCATCAGTGGGAAAACTGATGTCCTTTGCCATAGGTGCTAAGTGTGAAAAGATTCAGTTCTTTGTTGCTACTCTTGCCAGGACCAGCACTGAGCCCCGAGGCCTACTGCCTTAGTTAGAGGGAGACTACCACGTTTTAGGCAAGTGTCATCCACAGAGTGGCGTGATGTTATCACAAAAAGTAAAGGAGATTTAGGAAGGGAGTAAGTTTTCACTTGAGATTTAATGTTGTTAATGTTGGAGAGCAATACCTACTCCATGTTTGGGGAAACATCAGTTGAAGCTGTGGTATTTGGTTTCCTCTGCTATTCAGGGAGCTGTCTCCCGAGGCCAGTCCTAGTCTAGGAAATGCCTTACCTAGGGAGCAGAATTCTCAGATCTGATGTTGATCTGCATAAGGATCCCAGATAAGTATGCTTTGCCATTTATCCATTGACATTATGTGTCGTGTGTCTCCCCATTGCTGTAAGTGACATGCAAGTCTGGGCTTGGGGTAGAACATGTGCCCCTCAGACTCTCTTCACAGATGGGGATGTCATAAATCTGGCTTTTTCATGAAAGTATCTTTCGCCGACACTCCTCTGCAATCTTAGAGCTTTCCCCACTTGTAGATATTATAAACCCTATAATGTTAACAGCCACATGCATAGTTGGGACTTAATGCACTAAGGTGGTGGATTTTTTTAGGTGCTAGCATAAATTATATTTTTCTGAAAAATCATTTTCATCAGAAGATGAATAAATAGGAATTACTCAGTTTTTTGAGCTAATTAATTGGATTCAAAGAACATGACTGTGTGAGTAAAACAAATATTACTGTATGACATCTCATGTGCTGTCTCTGGCAAAAATGCCAATCCCATTGTTGACAATAATTTAACATAGTTGTGACCAGTGATTGCTATTGTGTAATTAAGTGGCTCTGCTTCACAGAGCAAAGGTTTTGCTGTTCAATAAACACTTTCTCCCTCTTGTCATCTGATGGAGTTAGGTGTAGAAAGTAACGGATTCAGGAATTTTGAATGAGTTGTTTCATTTGGCTATTAAGTAACTTTGTTTTTGGATAAAGAAAAAAATGTTTCTTTTTTCTCTTCAGTTGTTTGGGTCTTATTCTACTCTGAAACTTTCAGTGATAATTTAATCTTTTTAGGATTGATAGTAATTTAAAAGTACACAGAGTCATGATAATTTGTAGTAGGACTTGATTATTCACAAAGTGTTTTTGTATTATCTTATTTCCTCTTCTTAGTGACCCACTGAATCGATGTTTTTATTCCCAGTTTACAGATCAAACTCCTAAATTCAGTGTCATTCACACAGATAAAATGTTTCAGGCTTTATTTTCTGTCTACTTAACATCTGTTTCTATAAAGAAAGTTGAGTGTCGAAGAATCGATACTTTTGAACTGTGGTGTTGGAGAAGACTCTTGAGAGTCCCTTGGACTGCAAGGAGATCCAGCCAGTCCGTCCTAAAGGAAATCAGTCCTAAATATTTATTGGAAGGACTGATGTTGAAGCTGAAACTCCAATACTTTGTCCACCTGATGCGAAGAGCTGACTCATTTGAAAAGACTGTGATGCTGGGAAGGATTGAAGGCAAGAGGAGAAGGGGACGACAGAGGATGAGATGGTTGGATGGCATCACCGACTCAGTGGACATGGGTTTAGGTAGACTCTGGGAGTTGGTGATGGACAGGGAGGCCTGATGTGCTGCATCCATGGCGTCGCAAAGAGTCAGACACGACTGAGTAACTGAACTGAACTGACCATCTGTTTCTTTTGCATATAATAAGGATGTAGAGAGTTAAAGGAAAATCTAGAGAAGATGTAATGAATTCCACATGTCACAAAACTGTCATTAATGACAGATGTTGTAGCTCAGGTGGAATTGAAAGTTTGCCTAGAGTGACTGGGTCAGCAGTGTAAACCTGTTACCTCAGAGAGAACATTGACTAATTTGAAGACGTAATGGTCATAGGTAGATACTTGATTTAGCATAGTCATTGGATTTCTCTTCGGCCTGTTCCACTTTATTTAACCCTAAATCATAGTAAATATCCAAAGCGAAGCTCCTTCCCTTTGTGTTCCAGCCTTATGACATTTTGTAGCTTCTCTGGCGAATTGGTTGGCATATTTTTGCAGTCAGTATAAAGACTGAAATTTGTTGCAGAGCCAAAAATACTTCACTCTTTTGCTTCAAAGATGTATGCTGGGCGTTTCTCCAGCAGCCAAGGGCTGAACCAGGGAAGGGAGCAAACCAGAGCAGGCACATCAAAACATGAGCAATGTCAGGGTAGATGTTACTTTAATTCTCGAAGGAAATTCCAAGTTGACTGTTTGATCTAAGCTTCTTGTCACTGAAGAGCATGATGTAAAATTAATGCAGTGAATTCAGTTTTTCTCTACCACCAGCCAAACAGTGCAAGTTAAAATTTTCAAGTAACTTCAGTAGCATCAGATAAAGGATCACTTTGTCCCTAACTAATATAAGTTTATCTTTTTTTTTCTTGGTTATATAATCAGCATGTATATTTTAAATGGTATTGTTTATGCCATTTGTAGGAGCTACATTTTAACTTCTAGTTATAAAATACATTGATTTTTCTTTATACTGAAATATTTGCCTTTATTAATATCTGTGCCTTTGGGACTTTTTAAAAAAACCATAAATTGGCAAGGATACTGTTCACTCATTAAGCAAATATTTATTGAGTACGTCCTGTCTAGGCATTTCTCTCCAGTGAACTAGGAAAGCAGTGTCTTTGATTTCATGCAGCTTATATTCTGTTTAAGGAGGATGGAGTGAATAGAATGAAATCAAGTAAAATAAGATGATTTCAGATAGTGATAAAGGCTTGGGTTAATGTCAGGGAAAAAATGGGGCAAGACACTTTAGGTAAGGCTTAGTCAAAGAAAGCCATTCGGAGGAGTTGATGTGGAAGGTGTGTGATGAAAAAGAGCCAGCCGTGTGAAGATCTGGAGGAGCGGTGTTCCAAACAGAGAAACTGGCAGGTGCAGAGATCCTGCAGGAAGGCCAGAGAGGAGGCAGAAAAGTAATGCGCGGGGAGGAGAGGGGGCCAGGTTAAAGTTGGAGAAGGGGGTGCTGGGGCCAAATGAAAGGAATCTGGATTGGCCAGTGCAGACTGTACAAAGTCACTGGAGGTTCTTGAGTCAGAAAGGGTCTTGACCTGATTTGTGGTTGCTCTGTGAAACAGAGGACAAGAGCAGAAGCAGGGGGAGGGTTAGTGGGCTCCACTGCAGTAGACTAGGTGAGGGCGGGATCTGGAGAGAATGCTTGGGCTAACAGGGCGGTAGCAGCAGCAGAGGCTGAAAGGTGCGGCTGGAATAGGAATCAGCACAGAAGTAGGAGGCCAGCAGGGCCAGCTGATGAACTGGAAAAGAAGGGACAGAGAATGGCTCACAAGCAGCTGGATGGGTTTACTTAGCTTGTGGATCATGGGGTTGTTATTTCAATTTGTATATGGGCTTTTTTTTGTTTTTTGTTTTTTTTTCAATGAAGTATGATGACCTGAACAAAAAGTCATGATGTATTATATGCATTAAATCTTTAGACATTTTCTAAAGATTGTAGAGATAGAAAATAGTTATTGCAATGATGCAAAACTTTGGAGTCATTTATTCTTTTTGGGTTTTTGTTGCCTTTTTAAAGTGGAACAGTAATTTAGTCATGTAAACCTGGAAACAAAAGGATCCTCTCATTTGGGTAGTAGAAACTTTCTAATTAAAAAGGAAAAACACATGTATTTGAGGGTTTTTTTTTTTTTTCATTATTAACATGGTAATGCACATCATATAAGAAAAACATGAACCAACAACAGAGGACACATATGCAGCCAGAATAAGTAAATAAATCTCTTCCATCTTACTTTCCAGGGGCGCAGGTTGACATAAACACTTGGAATGTGTCTAGACCCTGGACAAAGCAATATTTGGCTGTATGTTTCTTGTTCCCTCACACCCATGAAAAATTAGATTTATTACAAGTTCACTTTTTTAAACTTAGTGATCTAGCTTATTTTTCCATGTTAGTGCACATTACTTCCTTTTTTTTTTAAAAAGATTGCCTATTATTTCACTTCCTTAATGTATTTAACTTAACCTGTCCCCTACTGGTAGACATTCAGATTGTTAGTGCTACATTATCACATGCATTCTTCTTTGAGAATGTCTGTCAGTGTCTCAGTGGATTGATTTTCCACCTGGAGGCTGATCAGAGCTGCCCTCCAGGTTAGTGCTACTCTGATTTAACGAACAACGTCAACAGTTCTGATTTGTGTCACCAGAATGAGACAATGAAAATGTGAGTGTCCAGCAGCATAAATCAATCAATAAATTATTACTATTCAGCAGTGCCACTCTTGACTTGTCTGCTGCATCTAGAAATCATTAGGATGGCTGTGCTTCAGATTTTGAAGAGGACATTTCAGGATATAAATCCATATTTTAGTTCTATTTGCTAAAAGATATTTCTCCTGACAGTCATTGTTTCACAAGGCCATTTTGTGACTAGTGTTGACTAGTTGAGATATGCACACACCTGCTGTGTTGGCCCTGTTTAGCTGTGGTCTTACGTCTGACCAGAAGAGGGAGTTTTTTTTTTTAATCTCTTCTGAATGCAGTAGCGCCTACTACCTGACTGGGGTAATGCCTCCCATGCAGTGTTCAGGCCTCTACAACTGGTTTGGGACAGTGGGCAAAGGTTGAATTCACCTGTTGCCTTCCTCATTGCTTATTGTGTGTATAGAAATTCCAGTATTTAGCTTTACTTCTGTGTTTTGCCTTTAAGTCAACAGTTCTCAAATTGAACTTCAAAGAAATTGTATAGCTTTTCCTCTTGTGTGTTCGAAAGTTAATGAAAAGAGATCAAGGAAGGTAACTATCTCAATTTAAAATAAGCAGTCAGCCCCTTATCACACATGATGTAGTTCTTGATTTGTACTCTCCTAGGGTAAAAAATAAACTCCAGTATGAACTTTATTTCATTACTTCTTAGGCTTGATAGTTTTAAAAGATTGTTAAAACTCCTGCTGTAGAAGATTTGTAGTGAGCTTTAGAAAATCAAGGTGTTGTTTCACAAGAGTGGCTAATAGGCATTTTCTCCAGGTGATGTTAGTGGTAATGAATCTGCCTGACAGTGCAGGAGACATAAGAGATGAGAGTTCGATCACTGGGTCGGGAAGATCCCCTGGAGAAGGGCACAGCAACCCACTCCAGTATTCTTGCCTGGAAAATCCCATGCACAGAGGAGCCTGGCAGGCTACAGTCCATGGGTTCGCAAAGAGTTGGACGTGACTAAAGTGGCTTATTGTGCACACACTGTGTGATTCTTACTGTGCTTTGTCATGTTACTGGAATGACTGTCTGCATAGCCAAACAAATGAAACGGGCACCATAGTCAGGATAGTCCTTTGATTTAATACCAGAGTTTCATGCTGTTTAAAATTTTCTTCTGCTTTCTTCACAGTGCATTTTTTCTAACAAAAACTTGAGTCAGTTTCTTTATGGATTTTTTGATTGACACCTGAATATATGAGGTGCATTCATCTGTCATGTATATTTACGTAGATTCCCAAGTGTAATAATCTCAAACATACTGTTTTCAGTTCAGCCTACTGCCTTCTTATCTCATTGGCTCTTTCTGCTTCCCTGCCTTCTCCAATTGTACTGGTCCTCTCCACTCTGTAATCCATCTATGTAACTTGGTACATTCTTCATGTGTAACTTAGTATACATCCTTCTATATTTTTATCATGCTCATAACTCTTTACAGGCGCATATAATCCCATGTTTCATTAGCAGGGGCTGCAGGTCATAGTTTTTACCAAAAGAGGGATCCTGTTAATAAGCACACTTCTGCTGCTCCTCTATTCAGCAAAACCACAAAGAAATCCATCCAGATCCCAGGATAACACAAATCCCCTTTTTTAATGGTTGCCTAAGGTTTTAAGGTGCGGCTGTGCCGTAACCTGTCCTCAGCCAGGCCCTCTGTCTGTGGGCATTCACTTTGTTTCTTGCCTTTTACCTCCAGGAAGAAAGCAGCAGGAGCCAACCTGCTAAAGGCTACATGCATTCATTTTGTTTCTGTGGGATAAAAGTCTCAGGAATGGATTCTGGATCAAAAAAGATACTTTTTTTGCCTTGTTTATAGCTGTTACTAGATTGTTTTCCCAGAAGTCTGTTAATACTTTGTATCTCTACTAGCCACATAGGCCAGTACTGCCACCAGGAGTAAGTATTTTATTTATTTTTGTAAGCTTCCAGTTTTTTTCTAAAGCCTCTTAGGGTGTTTTACACATTTATTCACAAATGTGATTAACTGTAATTTGACTTTGAAGTCCCATTTCTCAAACAAGGGCAAACTTTTTTTACTACCAGCGTAGCATGTATCTTCACTGTGTGATATGAGGCAAAACGTTTTTCAAAAGGAGTGATGATTTTTCAAGTGTTCATTTAAACAACTACAGACAGTTTTCCTGGCATTTATGGGAAATTTCTCTTCACTCTGATTGGAATTTATCTTAGGGCAGAAATCTAGTTCTGAGATTCCTCTTTGCAAAATGTGTAGACTTGTAGAAGACAACAATTTCTGTTGAGATCATTTGTGGGGCCAGTGAAAACTATTGTCAGTTTTACTTCTGATCTCATTATCCTCCTTGAATTTGGTGTGATTGGTCACCTTTTAACAGTGTTCACTTTGTGTCTCAAATAATGACTGGGCTGAGGTCAGACTGTGGTTCACACAAAGCCTATGTAAATCAGGCCATGAGGTTATACTTTATTTGGCTGCCTTTGAACAATCTGAACAGCTGAAAAGGGACACACACATCCCAAGGGTGGCTAAGCCCTGAAGGCGCATCCACCAAACAGAGCTGACGATGCCAACCAGAGGAAGGCTGTGTGCCATGAGCCCCCAAGGTGAATGATCCCATTTAAGCTCTCATCTCCCACCTCTCCTAATCCTGCCGGAGCACCTAATGAGCGCGGGATAATAACACAGCAGCAGTTTCTTGGTGAAGCTAATCTGATTCTGGACAGCAGGCGTCCCGGCCCACAGCTGAATGAATTGCTTGGTATTTCCAAGTTTGAAAATACTTTCTCCCCCTTTCAAGTGCTCCTTGGCAGCAGGTAAGGAATGTTAAAGCTCCTGTAAGTGCCAATTAAGGCCAATTATAACTCGCCCGGCCTGCTGAGACACTGAAGTGGAGTGAGTGGAGGCTTGTTGTGCTCCTGTAAACTGGAGAACTGGCTGCCGCCGGTGACAGGAACACAGGATTTCCAAACTGCCGACAGCTCGTTTGTTGCCCTGCAGAACACCAAATGACACTGCCGCTGGCTTCTCGGGGTTGGACTTAGGAAATCCCAAGATTTGTCGGGGACCTCACTAATTTTCATCACAGAAACCGCTGTCATTATCTCAGTCTTTATTTCAAGTGACGTCCACCATCCAATTTCTCCTTCCTGATCATAATAGCCAACATTTATCGAGCATTTCAGAGGTGCTAGATACCCAGCACATGTGTCACCTTCTTTACTCCTCATCAAGGCCCCAATAGTGCTCCTCAGGGGAGGACACAGACCCCCCAGGGCAGAGGTCCCTCGCCCAAGACTACACAACGAAAAGTGCTGAGGCCGCGGCGGGCCAAACCCAAGCCCTCGTGGCCCCTCCCAGCTGCTGCTGGTTTGCCTGTTTGCTGCGAGCAGGCTAATTCACAGAAGAATTTGTGTCAGTTCAGGACTCCCTTTGTGCAACTAGAGTAAAGCTGATGGTGCACACCATCCACACCACAGCCAGTACCTGTAATTTTTGGTCTGTACGGCATGGATGTTATTCTATTAAAACAGTATTTTAGTCTGTAGTCTTTTTTTTAGTCTGTAGTCTGTTTATTTTATTTTATTTTTTTTTCACAAGAAAGAAGAAATGTGACCATGTCCCCTGAATGAGCCATCATAAGGAAATGTAATATCAATATAAACTTTATTTGGTTAGGGTTTGAAGAAGAGTAGTAATGCTTTCCAAGCAGAACAGGGTGGCATTAGGCTAAACATTTTCAATTAGGGCATTAAGAGAGGTGTGTGTTTAAAAGTTCAGTCTGAGCTGTAGATGCTCAGTTTTTGTGTATATTCTTATTGTGTCGATTTTTATTTTTCTAGCTTGCACTATCATTCATCTCCTTTTTGATGTAGGTCTTCAGAACAAATTTGGATAGTTTCTTCTTGTTTATATATGAAAATGTAGGTATATTTAAGAATACTTTGTAGTTCTTAAGAACATTTGTAGTGTGTAGTATTTAAGAACGTTTGCTGAAGTACACCCTGAAATTTTTCAGGGTTACAGAAAGTCTTTGTTCCCCAAATTGTCTTACTTTGGTTGGTTCTCATAAGAATTGTTTTCCCCACTAGCACCAGCACCATCTACAAAAGGGAACTTTAGAAATGCGAGCATTTGTGCTGGGAGACCGGCAAGGAGTCTGGTGTCCAGGCTTCGGAGTGCAGTGCTGTGGAGTTGAGACTTAGTTTGCGTAGGTCCCCTTCCCTCAGTCAGTTCTGCCATTGGCAACATCAGGGAGCCTCTTCAGCTCCCCTTGGCAGGGGTTAGGGGGGCAGTGGGTGCAGTGAGTGATGCGTTGCAGTCAGGTCGTTCAGCAGTAGGATGTTTCTGTTTTGTTTTTCTGCTAGCTTAACAAACCCTTCAGTGCATTAACCTAATTGTCTTATTTTTGCGTATTAACTTTGGAAGGATTTGCTCATTCTGTGCTTCTACTTCTTGCTGATGGCTCTTTCCTAGTGTCCTTCTGATCTCTTAATTTTAAGAACCCCCATAGTTTTGCATTGTTAGAATCAGAAATCTAGGGAGGATGGGGAACAGTTTCAGAAGCCCTCTAGATCCTAATATTGCTGCCATGGTTTGGATACGAGTGCTTGCTGTAAAAACAAAGCAATGTGGCTACTACTCTTTTGTTTTACAGTAAATTTAGAATTCGTGTCTGTTCTAACAGAAGCCATTTCCTATGCCTCACAACTCTTTCCCACCCCTTCCAGGCCAAATCTTTTCCACACATGTAATTCATGACTTTTTGCCAAATAGTCTGTGTTGGGTGATGGTATTTTGTAGAGGAATTTCCCCCCTCCTTTTGACATTTAAAAGTGTTCATTCTGAACTATCAGGCATCTGAGTCTGTTTATGTGTGCAGCCTTTATTATCATAAAACTCATATCAGTTGGCTGCTTTTTTCCATGTCTGTTTGATCGTAAGATTTGGCGATTAACAGGACGAGGAGTAGTGATGCGGTAAGTGTAATACAGCGGAGACAGGCAACCCGTTTAACCAGGAAGACATGGTTTTCAAGGATCCACTTAGAGAAGTTTTTGGATTAAAAGCCTAAAAGGTCCCCAGCTTTCATCAGTTATCCAGCTATTCAACTATGGACAATACCGTGTATATTTTTCTGAAATTAGATGTATTTTACAAATAGGCACAGAAAATGGGTGAAGATTTTTCTTACTAGATTTAAGGAAAGCTATTCTTAGATATAATAAACTTTTGTTTGTTTAAAGTATAGATACTGGAGAAATAGAATGTGGAAAAAGACTGCTGATATTTGTAACAATGTATAATATTAAAAACTTGTAGGTCTGTCTAGCCTTAAAGTATAGATATATAATGAATCATTTAAATTTCCTAATTTACCTGATAGTAGTTGTCAGTTTAAAGTTATGCAGGAAAATCAGGTGTGAGTAATTCACATTCTAGACGGTTAAATTCATAAATTCCATCTTCCTCCAGTTTTGGCCAGCAGCCTTTCCAAGAGAAGGATTAATTTACACCAGCCAGGACGCCTTCTATGACCATATTAGATGAAATTAGACTCCACCCCTTGTTTTCTGTTGATCTGCCAGGACCTTTGTAATTCAAGTGCTTTTTACAGTAGTAGCAAATGTTACATAAGACCAAACATGGAGCATATTTGGAGTTGGTGGGCAGACCCAAATCATGATGCAAGCCTGCAGTAGCAAGTGTGCAATGAAGCACAACCAAATTATGTGAATGGAAGGTGACAAGAAGCCTCCTCAGAGCAGCCCTTCCTCCGCACGGGGGCTGAAAGCTCTACCCGGTAAGTTTTCCGAGGCAGTTCTCAGAGGCTGGGCTTGGCAGGGGGCCCGGTCCTGGATGAGCATGCGGAAGGTGGGCTAGGTCTTTGGGAGCAGAACGGAGCCCCACGCAAAGCAGAGTGGGGCGAGCTGGCACAGGCCCCCGTCCTCTGGCGGCTGTCCCGCCCCGCCAGCAGGCCCGGAGCTCTTTGGGCTGAGCGGTGGTGAGTGCGGTGGTGAGTGCGCCTTGCAGTCCCGCTGAGCAGGGGGGTGATCGCAACAGGAGGGATTAGCTGCCGCCCCGCCGGCCGGCCAGCCACAGGAGCCATGCTGAAATGTCATTCGAGTGATCTGGCCAAAGGTCAGGCACAGGCTGGAGTTGAGTTTGCTATTAACTCCCACAAAATGCTGAGGTTTGCACCCAACGGTTCCCATATCTCCAAACAGGGAGAGCAGTGGTTACGTCGCTCTCTAAAAATGGAGGAACGTTGTAACACGCTTTGACTGTTTGTTTTTTATCTCACTTGCGGTGAGTGAGGTTTCATGACAGGCAGTTCACAGTGTTTCCTGTAGAATGTGTTTGAAAGCCGTTTTGTCGGATTCTTCAATTCCACAGCAAAGTTGCAAGCAGAACATTGTGTCAAGAGGAAGAACAACTTCAAAATACAAACAGTAACCCTGGGAAGTCATTCAGTAACTTAAATTGAGTGTATAAAAATTTAATTACCGACTGCCTGCCAGAAAAGACTATTTTTTTTTTTTTTCCTTCAGTTGTGTTATTAAGGTAGCCAGTACAGCCAAGCTGATTCTGCTCGGGTGGGTTGGGCGGCTGTTCTGAAAGTTACCTTAACTCTCTTATGCCTCCTCTGCAAGCAGGAAGCGAGGTGACAGTTGAGATCTTTAGTTTTCACTGGATTCACATTTCATGCCTCCTGCAATAATGTGCTTCACCGGATGGTTTTAATTGAGGATGAACTTTAGCTGCCAGTTTTCGGGACTTGAAATACAAACAGGATTGTAAACCTTTATTCAAACTGCTGTTCATTAAAAGAAAACAAAACACAAAACTTTTACTTCTCATCAGGCAGTTTTACAGTTGCTGTTTTCTGGTTTCGTTTTTGAATTTCGCTTTGGTGTTGATTAGTGGACAGCCCTGGCCTGTAGGTGGGGCAGATGCTGTTTTCTGTCTTCGGGGGGGGGGGGGGGGGGGGGGGGGGACACGTGCTGCAAACTCATCAAAACATTGGCATTGTTCAGTCGTGAATCACCCATTCCTTATTAACAGAGCACATTTAATGAGGAGGCTTTAAGGGCTGTGTTGTGATTTTGAGGTTGTTGTTATTCCCAGGTTCATGGTCTTCTCACCCCTTCCTCTCCTTCCTCCCAATAAAGTGGAATGTAAAGGCCACAAAACTAGTGGGAAACAGCAGTAAAGATGTGGCTTCGCAACTTAGTGTGGCACTCTGCAGCAGATGGTGCCGTCATTCTGTTGCACCTTAGACTTGCTGCTCCTTTCTGGCCTCAGAGGACAGTGTTCCCTAAGGGGATTCCTGCACGGAAGTTTTGTTTTAAAAAAAAAAAAAAAAAAACAAGAAGGACTCCTCTACTTGAAGTTCTGCCAGGTTGCTTTAATTTTTTCTCTCTCCCCTACCCTTTGTGTGTGTGTGTAAAAATTGGATTGGAGTAGTAAAGACATTGGAGCAGGAAATGGCAACCCATTCCAGTGTTCTTGCCTGGAGAGTTCTGTGGATGGAGGGGCCTGGTTGGGCTGCTGTCCATGGGGTCGCATAGAGTTGGACACGACTGAAGCGACTTAGCATGCATGTATGCATTGGAGAAGGAAATGGCAACCCACTCCAGTATTCTTGCCTGGAGAATCCCAGGGATGAAGGAGCCTGGTGGGCAGCCGTCTATGGGGTTGCACAGAGTTGGACACGACTGAAGCGACTTAGCAGCAGCAGCAGCAGTAAAGACATAGTTTGTTTTTCTTAATTCTTTGTGCATTTTGGTGATAGCCTTGAATCTCTCAGAGAAAAACTGGAACCCAGACCCGACTGTAGACCAGATGTGACTACAGACGTGTTTGTATAAGGACTGAGGGTGTTGCCGTTTGATCCGCACGTGGTGTTAGCACATTAGAAGGCTAAACTTAAAATGATTGTTCACTGAATGTACAGGATGCGTTTCTCCCAACAGATAAAGGATTAAACCAAAAGTAACTGAAGACTGGTGGATTTCTTGTCTTGGCTTTTTGTTCCTTGTCATACATTGATATCTGAAGCATGCAGACCTATCAATTCAGTGGATGGGAGGGAGACCAAGGGGTGCATTCAGGGAATGCTGTGAATCATTCAGACCTCGAAATCGGGTTTGTTTCAGGTGGGGTGAGTGCTTGCTATACTCTGTCAGGATCATTTGCTTGACACCGTGCGTCCTGAGGACAGCAGAGAGAGGTGCTTATGACTGTTAGCAAAGTAGAAGTGTCAGCCAGCATGTCACTCACTGCGTGATATCCCTGCTGTAGTCTGAAACGGTGATGGCAACGTCACAGAGGTGGTGTCGTTTGGTGGCTGCATTCTGCTCAGAGCAGTGACAGCCTTTTCCCCAAAGTTACATATGCTGAGAAACATCTGTGTGTGTTTGTCTGAGATCATGATGATAACTCTCAGTTCAAAGTCTGCACCTTAAGCAGGAGCATGGGAAGGGCCCCCTGAAGGAAATGAACTGGTTTTTCAGACCATTGAGTTTTCCTTAAGCAAGATGTCTTGAGAAAACAATGATGAAGAACTGATACTATTCTCCCAGCTGAGACGATCAGTAGTTATACCATTTGGTCTCCCCTCTTTTTCTTTATCCTTCCATCTGCTTTAATAAAGTATTTGGAATTTTGGAAGGCCATTTTTTTTTCCCCTAATGTTTGCACAGAGCTTCAAGTTAAGATGGCAGGGGAGGGCTACCTCCAGATATTCAATAAGTTCTTCATATTTCTCACATACTTGAAAGCAAAGTTCAGAAAGAACAGCCCCCCTGGGAAGAATTCCTGGCAAGAGGATTATCTTAGGTTGCCATATTTGTGGTCCTTTCTTAGCAACATTATTTACAATCCATTCACGCCTGTCCATTCCCCCTCCGGAGTTGGGGAGTTGGGAGTCGTTCTCCCTTGTAATCTGCCCTTTGTGATCTGTTCTCTTTCATCAGCCAGTGTGAATGGGGATGCTGCAGGGCTGCCCTGCCCAGAGACATGGAAATGCCAAGGGACCTGGAATACTTTAGTGGGCCTTTTATTTCCGTCATAAAGCACTGACTTCAAGAGCTTGATAATTTGATTATAGACCTTGGCTAAAAGTTGTTTCAAGTGGCCCAAGTGTTATAAATGACTCTCATTTCTGCACTTTCCCCCTATGTTTGAATTTTAAAACACCTCTGCGTTAGGGGGAAGAAAAATGCATTTGGCAGAAGTTGCAGTTGGAGACTAATTTGTTAGGGCAGCCAGTGTTGAAATCATCCTTTTCAGTTAAGTCTCTCTAGTGGAAATGATGCCGCGGGCTTTGTGGTAAAGACTTTTCCTTCCTCGCTGTTATCCAGTGCCGTTGGTAACCCACCTAAGCATGCTCTGAGGGGGCCTCCTGGCTCCAGTTTTGGCTTTTGGCTCACTACCCTTTGAGATACTGCATGTCAGAGGTCAGCAGTGGATCCCCCAGCTTGAGATTTGAACATTCTAGGCACAGTCCCACCGATTTGCTTCCTTTTCAGCATCAGACTATGCACTGGTTGCTCTGGAGTATTCCAATCAAGTCCTTGGGACCCTCCAGAAACTGAATCAAAGAAAAAGCAGATTTACGGTTAAAAGATAATATGTAAGGACAGGAGTAGAATTGGATTGTGTTTGTTGGTCAGACATGTGAGACTGCTTTTAGAAAAGAACAAGAATGTTTACAGGGAGAAGTTGAAGGTAAGAGCAGTGAGGAGATGTTGTTAAATGTGTTATGTCCACTTCCAGTCCGTGATGTGACTTTAAAAGTGTGCTAATTTTTTTTTTTAGTAGTTACTAGGGAAAAAAAGAGTCATGTCAAACCCAAAGTCATGGTTTCACAGATACTGCTTAGGATGTTGCTAAATTGGGTATGCCTAGTCAGTTGCTGTAATATATATATATAAAATATATATTATGCAGGCTTAGATATAGTCTGCCTCAAGTCCTGATCTTTGATGTTTCATAGGGGTCGTACTCCTTATGAAACACAGATGATGCCAGTTTGACCCCTTGTAAGTTGTGTTTGGTGGCCCCAAAACTGAAATATGATGGTTACTTTGGGTTAATTAGGACCTATGAGTGCCACATAGCAGTTATTTCCAACCTGAATGTAAAATAAGCAATTTAATTTTTTGAAAGGGCTGCTTAATGAATGACCCCACGTTTCTAAACTGATCTTTTGGTGTATTCAGTTATTACTTACTGTGTCTGGCTAAAGGATCTGTGTTTTACATTTTATAGCCATATGTAAGCTTGATTATTAAAAATCCTTGCTTTCAATGGGAGTAGTTATAGAGTATTAGTGGAATGGGACTGTAAGAGACACCATGAAATCTTATATTCCTTGACCTGTGGGTTGGTAGTTCTCATAAGGCCTTTCTAGGATGTCCCTAACGGTCCAATCATAAAGACTCCACACCTCCACTGCGTGGGGCATGGGTTCAGACCCTGGTTGGGAAACTTAAGATCCTGCAAGCTGTATGGCTTGGCCAAGAAAAGAAGGGGAAAAAGGTCTTTCTGTAACAGAGTATTCATTCTATTTAACCTCACCTGACCTAACCCATCCAAAATTGTGAGTTTCACTTAGAGAAAAATTTGGGAGTTTGGGGAATCATTGCTTAGATAATCTACATAAAATTGCCACCTTTGGATCCATAAACGATCATCACTTTTCTTTTCACCTGCAGTTCTTCCTAAGTGACTCAGTTCTCTTAGGAAAATGGGCCAACTTTTTAATTATAAAGTAATTTAACTTGAATGAATGTCTTTTTTGGTTGGTTTATGCATGTATTCATTTTTAATGAATTGTAAAAGTTCTGAGCTCTCCACTGAGATGAACTTAATATCTTCCTGGACTGACATGTAAACTAAATCTGTAAACTTCAGTGTTTACCACACTGGAGAAGGTGCGGTGGGTTTGCTCTGTTTAGTGATTTCTGCCTGCTTGAATAATGAGCGGGCCTTTCCCACTTGGTGTCTGTAACTGTCACCACCAGAACTTAACAGGGAGCCTCTGTCTTCCTTGCTATGGAGTTCCAGTCCCTGGTCCACAGTGGGCTTTGCAACTCTGTTACTTAAACCCTGCACCCCTGCAGGTAGGCTTGACAGATGAAGAGTCCTCTAAAGTAGGTGGACTTAGGGCTTTGCCCAGGGTGTCACCCAGCTAGTTAGTGACGGAGCAAGGATTTGAACCCACGTGTCTCTGACTCCGAAGTTCTTGCTATTTCAAGTGATCTACTAAAAAAAAAGACGACTTTTTTTTGGGGGGGGGGGTTTACTTTGGATTCTATTCAAACTGGTTAATTAATCGAGAGTTTATCCAACAGACTCTGTCAGAAAGATGACCGGGAGCAGAGTGTGACTGCAAGCGTGCCTTGGCGCTGGTCAGCAGGGGGCCAGTCTCACCCTGTGAGACAGGCGTTTGCTGGTCCTCCTCATGGGTTCTTTGTAGCACATAGGCGTCTGGGAACTTTGTAAGTGATTCTTTTTAGCCAAGCCAGAAAGGCAGCCTGACAAGCACTTTCTAGAAAAAAAAAATCATTGTTAAAACCATCTTAAATGTTTCCCTGAGGGGTCGGGGTGAGGGGGGGCGGGGATGAACGCAACACTGACTGAGACCACAGCTAACCTTTAGGTTAGCAATTTCCAAAATAGACATTAAATCCGCAACAACCTGGTTTTCCCTTGAACAGATTGTGGCTCCCCACCCCAAATTTACCAAAGCTTTCTCTTATACTTGTTGTATGCTCTGACTATGCAGCCCTCTGTGCAGCCCAAGCAATAGCCTGCACTTGCTGAAAGAGGATATATGACCCACCATCACCCTTCCCTTCAGCCTGCCTTTGGACTGTGCATCGTGGTCTGCTCATTATGCCACTTAAGGGCAGGTGGACTGTCCTGGCTCCAGCCTGGGCACTAGAGTCAGCCTTCCTGGGCTCACATGCTGATCCTGCCTCTGGGTTAGCTGGGTGATGTTGGGCAAGCAACTTGAGTCCTTTAAAGCCTTGGCTTTCTCCTCTGGAAAGAGGGGATCATGGAAGTGTCTGCTCTGTAGGAAGATGGTTAGGGCTAAATGACATAGCCCTTGTAAAATTTTGTTGTGCGGTGCCTGTTGTGTGTGGTCTTTGCCCGATCAACTCCTGTTGCTGCTATTGTTGAAGGTGAGACTTAACATTAATCAGTTGTTCAGACCATAAAAGATAAGCAAAAGGTTTAATAAAATACCAGAAAAGGGCCTTGAGTAAAAATAGTTTTGTGGGGTTTTCTGAGCTGTTCACCGCTGTGCCTGTTCTTTCATGATGCTCGTGAAGAGTGAGACAAATTGATACCATGCTTGGGATTGATAATGGGCCTTGCTTTATTTTGGCATGTGTGGAATTGAGGCCAGAAGACCAACTGATCTCTCTTTTTTAAAAGTATGTGTTTGATAAACAAGTAAACCATATTTGTTGTAGAAAAACAATATGCAAATGTTTTTCAGAAATAGACCTGTAGGCCAAGGGATGACCACTTAACAAATGACAGATATTTTTGTAGATTTTTTTTCAAGCATGAATGATTTGAAGTTAACAGTGTTTTTTGACTGCATTTTAGGTTTGTATCCTAACTTTGACAGTTGTACATCATAAGTTATTTTTATGTTTGTTTTGTTTTTCCTCAAAGCAATATATATGGCTTTTAAATATCTAATTATTTGCTTTGAACTCCTTTTTGGTTTGTACCTAGGTGTCAACACTTATATATGCATTTTTTTTTTGAACCTCAGCATAAATCCACAATTAATTATAAGCTCAGTATTCTTGGTTACTTTCTGTTTTGGAGGACTTAAAGTTGTCGTATCCCCTACCCATCCCAGTATCCTACCCTGGCCTGCAGTGGCGTCACAAGAGAAAGAAAGGCCGATGCACCCATCTCTTGCAGCCTCTCTCTTGCTCCCTCTGTCTCTGACTGCACATCTATTTGCCTGTGTGGTCGCCCCCGACCCGCCACTGCTACACAGACACTGCGCCCTCACCCACTCATGTCTGTCTTTCTGTCTGTGCCCTGTCTTTTCACAGTGTCTGTGTCTGTCTGCCTGCCTGCCTGTCTTCCTGCTTGCTGGAGCCCTTCACAGGGCCCTCCTCACTTAGGGACAGACTGTGCTTTTTCTGGGCCAGTGCTAGGCTCTGGAGAGAGGAGTGCTTTGAAAATTCAACTTGGACTCTTCACCAAACCACACTGCAGTTATGCTTAGCATCTGGCCAGCAGTTTGTCCACTTAGTATAAGGTCCCTAACCCTACCCATAAGTTGCCCATTTCCCTTTTGATCTAGAAACAAAACACTTCTAAAAATCTTAAGAAAATTAAGGGCCCAGCTTGAAAGGTTGGGGAGAGTCCAACACAACTATAATTTAATTTGGTTTTTTCATCTTTATTTTCTTCTGAAGGGAAAGCCAGATGCCGCCCTTTCCAGTGAATAAGTTAGCAGACCGTGATGTGAAGGAACAGCTTAATTCAGCAGCGTGACGAGGGTTTGAGCTGGCACTTTTCAGCCAGAATCACATTTATACACACACACACACACACACAGTCTGTTTCAAGTTTTAGTGAATGAAAGAAATTCACACGATAGATTGCCATTCTAAATTTTTAAACAGCTTTTATTGTTGCAGTAGGAAATATAACTTTTTTGATAAGTTATTGGTACATCAGCTGACTTTTAGCGTTAGAAAACTTTGAATCTGGATTTTTCTAATGCAAAATCCCATATCAAGAGTTAATAGACAAGGAAAAAAAAAAGCATTAACTGAAGAAAAAAGGGAGAGTAGACTATAATGAGAATAGAAAACTGAAAGGGCAGGAACTTCCTTGGGGTCCAGTGGTTAGAACCCTGTGTCCCTGTGCCAGGGGCACGGGTTCAATCCTGGCTGGGGAACTGAGACCTCATATGCCATGCAGTGTGGCCAAAAAAGAAAAAAAGAAAATTGAAAGAACAAACTGAAATTGCAGTCAGTTCTGCTGTAACAAAACATGCATTCCTAAAAAATTACTGTACTATGCAAAGTTGTGCAATAAAACCCACAAGAGACTCATTAGAAAAATGGGATAATGGGCACAAACGGTCAAAACTTAATCAGTAAGTGACACTGAGAAAGGTAGGACCCTAACAAGAATGGTAGCACAGTTGCGTGTGTATTAAATGCTTTGAAAAATGCCTAAATACTCTAATGTGAGTTTTCCTTGAAGACAGCCTGGCACGCGCTTCTGAAGGTCGAGGTCAGCAGGGTTTCAGGTTGTGAGCTGCTGTGAAGTGGTGGAAGGAAGCATATCTGAAATGGAGGGGGATGTCGCACCAGCTGTGGGTGGCGTGGCTCCTCATGTCCGTGGTGAACTGGGGTGGCTGGTGGATGTTTGGTGGGGGTGAGCAGACTGAGGGTGTGTGCTTTTATTTTCACTGGCTTAGTTCAACCAGATGTCGTTTTCTGTGTTCACCTAGTGCTTCTTACAGAGGAAATCTCACAAAAGCAAATGCAGAAATTCTTCATGCTGAAATCGTTCCCTAGTAGATCAGTGGCTTCAGAATTACCTTCTGTCTTCAAGATGATCATTACAGAAGATTAATTAGATTGATAATTTAATTTACATCATTTGATATAAGAGAAAATACATCACTTTCACTCAGAGACACTTCAGAATTCTGATAACGCGTCAAATTGTACAAGGAATGTATTTCCTAGAAGTCAAAGTTCTGGTTGGAAGTTTTTTCCCCCTCTTTGTATTACAGATATTGTGGTATTCCTTTAGTACTCTTCCACTGGGGATACACAAGATGATTTTTGTGGCTGAATATGGATGAATATTTTAATATTTAATTTATATCAGAAGTATAATGTATATTACAGACTTTTAAAACCTATTTTATACATACTATTGTTTGGGGGAAATATCTCTCAACTGAATGATACCCTATTTCATGCTAGGCCATCTGAAAATAGATTGGGAGGGGCAGTTTTGATTGGGGGTAGATTCAGGTTGCCCTTGGTGGAGTGGTACCATTTACTGGTGATGAGGGGCTCAGGGAACAGGAATTTTAACCACCCTGAGGTCCTGTACGAGAATTGTTGTGTCCAAAACACCAGTGATATCCCCACAAGAGACTGGTGAATATTGGATTAGGGAAGAACAGTGGAGTTGATCATTTACATAGAAATGTTGAGTGAAAAATAGTATTTTATGTGGTAGATGTGGACTTCCTCAGCTGTGGTTAATGGTCCTGGAGACATTAGCCTGGTGTTAGGCAGTCTCTCACCATTGGCTGAGCAGTGGAATCACACAGAACTTGTAAGCATCTGAATGCCCAGGCCACAGAAAAATCAGAATCAGAATCTCTGAGAGTGGAAGTGAAGAAGCATCAGTATTTTTTTTAGCTCATTAGGTTATGCCAACGAGTGGCCAGGGTTAAGAAGCACTGGTCTGGGACCATGTGAGAATCACTCTCTTCAGAAGAAGAGCTGCACCAATCAGGCCAGTTAACTGAAGGCCTACTCTGTGCCGGGTTGTCCGGGGCGGCTGACTGAGGCAATAAGCTCCGTCATCCAAGGGAGTCGGGAAATGGAAACAGATTTTCACAGTCCTGGCTGACAAGTGCTGATGCTTGAAAGTACATTCAGAGTATCTGGGGATCACAGAAGAGAAGGAAACTTAATTTTTTTTTTTTTTTTTTTAAAGAAAGCCTCAGATGCCAAATTAACTTATTTTGGCTTTCCCTTCCTTACACACAACTGTCATATCTGAGGAAGAAAGCAGCAGGCACTTATAAATGACTACCAGTTAGGCCTTGCTAACTTGGTTGTAGCCTTTGTTTGTTCTAGTTGGAGAATTTGAATTCTGTTTATAGATAACATAATAATTTTGTCCTGGTGTAGAGCAGGCTCTTCGTACCTCATAAAGCATCAGTGACCAGATGTCCTTCTGCGAATAACTCAGCACAGCTTCACTGGTTAAAAAAGACATTTGGAAATAAACCATTTACATGATGGGGAAACAATGGAAACAGTGACAGACTTTATTTTCTTGGGCTCCAAAATCACTGCAGATGGTGACTGCAGCCATGAAATTAAAAGATGCTAGTACCTTGGAAGAAAAGCTATGACTAACCTAGACAGCATATTAAAAAGCAGAGACATGACTTTGCCGATAAAGGTCCATTTAGTCAAGGCTATGGTTTTTCCAGTAGTCATGAATGGATGTGAGAGTTGGACCATAAAGGAGGCTGAGCGCCAAAGTATTGATGCTTTTGAACTGTGGTGTTGGAGAAGACTCTTGAGAGTCTCTTGGACTGCAAAGAGATCAAACCAGTCAATCCTAAAGGAAATCAGTCCTGAATATTCATTAGAGGCACTGATGCTGAAGCTCCAATACTTTGGCCACCTGATGCAAAGAACGGACTCAGTAGAAAAGTACCTGATGCTGGGAAATATTTAAGGCAGGAGGAGAAGGGGACCACAGAGGATGAGATGGTTGGTAGCATCACTGACTCAATGGACATAAGTTTGAGCTAGCTCCGGGAGTTGGTGATGGACAGGGAAGCCTGGTGTGCTGCAGTCCATGGGGTGGCAAAGAGTTGGACACGACTGAGTGACTGAACTGAACTGTAGTCAAATTGATTCTAATATGCGAATTTTTAAAATATTCATAGAGCTTCCATGTTGTGAGAAATAGATGTTGAGTCACATACATTTTTAAACCTAAGAGTTAAGCAAACATGCCATTTTAAAGTACAAGTTTAACTGAAGGTAATTACTAAGTTACCAGCATAAGGTACTTAAGTAGATAAAGTTACTAAATAATGTACTTGTTTCTGATGGTAACATTCTTCAGCTCTCGATTTATTTAGTATGCATTGCCTTACCTGATTCTCTAGTGGATAGACTTATTTTCAGTTAAACCTGTGTAGTTCTTGCTTAACCATGAATTACTTCCTGGTTTATAAAACAGGCAAAGCTATTTGTGGTATTTTTGTCTTGCGCCTTTGGCATCTTAGTGGTGTGAACCAGAGCTGTGCCATCTGTAGTCAAGTAAGATTATTTTAAAAGTGGGGGAGGGGTTGGGGGTGGGGAGTGAAGTGATTCACTGGAAAATTTCAGCACAGATTCATAAGGAACAATAAGATAACCCTAGAAACATTCTTATTTGGTGTCCTATACTGGTGGGTAGTGACAAAAAAAAAAATGAAAGTACAACTTATTTCTTAACACTTTGCTGTTTTGAAAATTGGAGATATCCCGCACTAGAAAGGAAGAAATAATTCTGTGTGGTGTCAATGAACAGAGTTCTGGAGATGAATGAATAATTTTGCCCTCTCTGACTACAAATTGGAGTCAGTGAAGTTTATTTCTAAAATGCAAAACCCTGTAGTCTCAGGTTTAAAGTGGCTATTTAATTTCCCAGTGGTTGTCTATGTATGATAAAACTCTTTACGGTGAAATGTTTTCTTAAGCAGAAAGACCAGTTCCTAGAATCCAGAATAAGTCTGTAGGGCCTAGATAAGCCATTTCTGAAAGCTGGTGAGTTTAATATATTTTCACTTAGTGACACATTTTTTGAACCTAAATGTGTTGATTTCAGGGGACTCCTCCAGGGTTCCATTGAAGACTTGCCTGAAACTGTTTTTTCTCCACCCCCCCCCAACCCCACCCCCACTTTGTTTTCCTTTTCAGAAAGAAGACATAGCTCATCCAGCAAGCCTTCTTTGGCCGTTCCTCCCACTTCAGTGTTCTCCTTCTTCCCTTCTCTGTCCAAAAGCAAAGGAGGCAGTGGCAGTGGAAGCAGCCGTTCTTCCAGCGGAGGTGTCCTGAGCACATCCTCGTTAAGTTCCAAGTTGTTGAAATCGCCCAAAGAGAAACTGCAGCTCAGGGGGAACAGGCCAATGCATCCCATTCAGCAAAATAGAGTCCCCCATGGTAGAATGTGAGTATGGCTCAGAGGGTTCTTAAAGCTCACCTGCTGCAAGTGGAACTGTGTACACAAGTAGCCTGTGAGAGTGTCTGTGGATAATGTAAAAGAAAGCCCACTTCAGGGGAAATCCAGATACACGTTGTTGTTTCTTTTTGTTTCCCTATTACAGCTTGGGCAACTTTGCAGAGTCATGATAGCAATAATGATCAGGTTAATAATACTTATCTACTGATCCTTTCTTGTGTGCCAGCTGTTGAGATTTAGTTGCGTGTATTGTCATTTACTTATCACAACAATCCTGTGTAATAGATACTGTGGTTATCTCCTTTATGTGCACAATGAGAGGGAAGCATGAAAAGATTTAGCCATGGGACTCTCTAGTCAAACAGGCCTGAGGTTCAAATCCCGCCCCTGTCACTTCCTAGCTGAGGGGCCTTAGCCAAGGCCCTGTTTTTCTCAGAGTTTAAAGACCATGGCCCCTGTGCAGGGTCGCTGGGACGGTAGGATTCATGTGTTAGAGTCAGTTAGCCAGTCAAGGCTGCTAGTGTCAGCCCCGCAGGAGACTGTGCAGGAAGGGGTGCTGGTGCTGCCGCCACTGATGCTAACAGTGAGAATAAAAACCATAGAGACCCCCAGAAGCTGTTCTAGGGTTTTCTGGGCCTTGCAAAGCAAATAGGGAAGCAGTGCTTCCTCCCACCCCCTGACTTGGGTTCACGTCAGAGCACTGATGAGGGGAGGGCTGAAAGAGGTTCCCATTACGAGGACAGGCCTTGACAAGTTTCCACAGTGGCTCCATAGCTGGCAGGCTCTGTGTGGTCACGTGAAGAGCAGCCGCTCATGGAAACCCATCCTACTGGCTCACGGCATCCCTCGGCCTTGGTGGCGGGTGGCTTTTCCCTGGCCCGCCTCCCTGTGGAGGGTATGCCATACGTCTCAGTCCCAAGGTCTGATAACCTGGTTAATCTTCGGGCAGCGGCCAGCACCTGCTCTTGTGCACAGACCTTGCCAGCTTGGAGAGGCCATGGCATCTTGTGGTGTCTCTGCCACTGTTGGGCTGCTCCAGGTACAGCTGTTTGGTGCTGTTTGTCCTGGTTGCTAAGCTCCCAGCCTCCACTCATCTGTCAGAAGCGCAAGTACAGCGGGCTTGGCTTTCGTTCCTGGAGCTGTCAGAGCGCCAAAGAAAATGCCAGTGCAGCGTGTAAGTCACTCGCCAGCTTAACAGCTGTTAGAGCACTGACTGCGCTGGACAAAATGTACAAAACCTCACTGGTCCAGATTTTCTGTATCTGTAGCTGGGCTTTAGATGGGGACCAGGCCAGCTGTTAGCTTCGAAGCAGTGTTTGCCACCCAAGTGACAGGATCAGTAAGACGCCAAGAAAAATCAGTTCTTGGTTAGTGATCCAGGTATTCAGTGCTCATGAGCTGGGTGCCAGGCACTTAGATTCCAGGTTCCTGTCAGGGAAGCCTTCTTCAGGGTCTGGAGAATTACCACTTCAGTGACACGTCATGTCCTAATTAAACCTGGATCTTCCTCATTGACAGGGGCAGAGAGGCTCTTCTTGGAGATAAACTATAAGGCACCATTCAGTTCTTCCGAGTCCATAGTGACCTTTCTTGGAAATGTTCTCTAATTTCAGTTGCGCTCTTCTCTACTCACTCATTTTACTTCATTTTGATGGATCAGTTCTTTAAAATGACAGTTCTCAAAAGATATCCTCACAGGGTCCTGCAGTAGTCGCTGGTCCTTTGAGACCCTTTCATATTTTGCTGCTTGCAGGAGTTGCATTGGGTAACAGGCTCATGTGTAAGATTGTTCTGGAATGATGAAAGGTCACGTAAATGTGATGGTTCCTCTGGAGCTCTCTGCCACTCCAGAAAGGCTTATGGATAAAGGTTCTCTGAGTTTTCTGCATAGTCCTAACAGATTGTCCCAAGGTGCCTTTGGAAACCTAGCTCTGCATCGCACATACACCGAGGTAGACCAAGGTTCTGCCTCATCCCTCTGGCTTGCCAGTCTCCTGGGGCTGCAGGGCACTCAGGTGCTGGTGTTCTCACTTCCCCTACAACAGCATGACGCCCTCTATCAAAGTGGAAAAGATTCATCCGAAGATGGATGGCACACTACTGAAATCCGCGGTGGGGCCCACCTGTCCTGCTCCTGTGAGCTCCTCAGTCAAGCCTGGCCTTAACTGCCCCTCAATACCAAAGCCAACCTTGCCTTCACCTGGACACATTCTAAATGGCAAAGGGCTTCCTGCACCGCCTGTTCTGGAAAAGAAGTCAGAAGATTACTCCAATAACAGGAAGTTTTTAAATAAGAGATTATCAGGTAACGTCATAGTTTTTCTCTCAGTATTTCTTTTTGTATTAACTGGGCACTCCTGGGGGAGCAAATCAACTATTACTAGAAGTCCTCCTTTTAGAACTAGCCAACTTCAGCTTTCAGATGGAGTTCCCTAAGTTGTGTCCTTGACCTCCTCCTCCTTGGTTTTAAAGTGCACATGTGTGTAGGTGACATAAAAGTAGCTTTCTAGTGGCGTGTTCTTGAATGAGTAGTGAGGAATGCTGGCTCACATGGTCCTTCTCCTTCGTCTGGTGACTAGAGTGCCCATCCTCTCAGTGATGTCGCGACTTTTTTTTTCAGTGCTCAAAACATTTTATTTCTTCCATTTATTGATAATGTGATAGAGTTGCTTCAAGTTATAATTTGCCTGAAATAAGAGAATCTCAGATTTCTATTTTCAGAATAAATGAAGGAGTGTTGAACCCATGGTAATGTCTTTGTGCTTTTGACAGAAAGAGAGTTTGATCCTGACATCCACTGTGGGGTCATCGACCTCGACACCAAGAAGCCCTGCACCCGGTCTTTGACATGCAAGGTAGGGAGGGGCCCTGGGGAGAGCCCAGTGCTCTGGGAAGCTGGGGGCCGGGGCTGCGCAGCGCTGCCCCCCAGGTCTCTCTCACCCACAGGGCCTCTGTTCTGGTGACTTTCCTGGATTTTTAAGGGCGGTGTTGGCTCTGTTTTGATGGAGAACACCTCCAATTCAGAACACGTGGGGCCTATTGTTATAAACTGCTGTTCTGAACTGCCCCCATCGAGCATTGTTGTTTCCAGGAGGACGGTGTTTCGCCCTAATTAATCTGTTATCTTCAATGCCTTTAATTTGAGAGGCTCCCCTTTACTGTGTTTTGAAGTGTACTGACATAGGATACATCCAGAAATTTCCTTTGCATGTATGGATAGATTCTTAAAATGTTTGTGTAATCTCTGGTTCTTAATTTTACAGCTATTTAAAAAATCTGTGACTTTGAGATAGTGTCATTTTTTTAGTTTAAAAAAACCTAGGTCACATGTAATCCTATATCTGTGTGTGCATACACACACACGTATGTATATCTGTGTGTGTATACATATGTATCAGTTTGTTTGGTTGCTCAGTCGTGTCCAACTCTTTGTGACCCCGTGGACTGCAGCACACCAGGCTTCACTGTCCATCACCACATCCCTCCTGGAGCTTGCTCAAACTCACGTCAGTTGAGTCAGTGATGCCATCCAATCATCTCATCCTCTGTCGTCCTCTTCTCCTCCCGCCTTCAATCTTTCCCAGCATCAGGGTCTTTTCCAATGAGTCAGTTCTTCGCATCAGGTGGCCAAAGTATTGGAGTTTCAGCTTCAGCATCAGTCCTTCCAATGAATATTCAGGACTGACTTCCTTTAGGATGGACTGGTTGGATCTCCATGCAGTCCAAGGGACTCTCAAGAGTCTTCTCCAACACCACAGTTCAAAAGCATCAATCACACACACTATGAAAATGTAAAGATTCTCCCTTTCTTCCCTGAGTTTTCAGTGTGCTCATGAGAAGGTGGTGTATTTACTATAAAATTAGTGTGGATGTAGGGGTGGCTTCAGTAGACCCTCTGTGTAAATGAGCATATATGTTTATGTCCCCAGCTACCCTGCAGATGAGTTCAAAAAGTATTCAGAATCATTGCCTTGAAGTAATTTTAAAGCCATTGTTTGGCGAAGGTTAAAAATTATAGAAGTTAGTGGTGTTCACTACAAATTAATAAAGTTTTTGATGTATTATAGTAAATTTTACCAAGGATTATGTTTGAATAAAGACATTCAGGTTCCACTTCATCCACTAAACAGTGGAAGAATATTAAGATCTTCAGAAATGAGGAATGTTATTTCTAGATAGTTCTTATTAATATTTAATTTTAGTGTGTGGGTTTTATCTTGCAACAAGGTACTGAATATTTGAGGAAATTGATTGGTCAAGAGCACCTTTAAATATCTAATTTTTAAAGAATTATGGATCCTTTTCTCTGAGAAAAACATATACACGTGCATGTTCTGAATTTTGCATTTTATCACAGAGGTCATTCCACTTCACATTCGCCTTTGAATCTCCCAGTTAAGAATTCCTCAGGGCAAATTGCTTTGCTTTCCGTCGTATTAATTGAACACTTCAAATGGTGTGTTGTCGACGGTAGCCATTTGAGCTCTGTTACACTTGTGTCCCATTCAACGTGAGCGCGTCCCTCAGCCCTGCTCCACACTGTATCACACTTGCCAGCCTCTCCTCACTCTCTCCCTGCATGCCTGCCTCTCAGTCACATAGATTTCTCAGTGTTGTGGTAACTGTGGTTAGTGAAGGCTGCTTACTTTACCCAGGATGCTCTTCTTTAATTATCTATGAGGCATGCTGATGAACCAAAAGCCTTATCAACTCCAGTTCTGCAAGGGATTTGCCCAGTCTTCTTCCTGAACCTTCAGTGGCTTTATGTGGATCCTGCCTTTTTCTCCCGTCTCTTTGAGTTGTGCTTGCCCTTCACGTGTTCTGTTAATGGGTCTTGAGCGTCTAGCAGGGTGCTTAGCCTCTCTTTGCATTAGTATGTATCCTTACCCAGGCGGGGCACGAGTGCACCATAGAACTGGTGGAGGACGCAGCATGGCGACCGGCCTGTCCTGGCACAGATGCCCGTGCTTTGCTCTCGTGGTCTGTTGGTCAGTGCATCTCCCTTTCCCTTCCTCTCTTAAGCCGTGGGGCTGAACACGCTTGAGCGCCCCAGCTCAGTGTCCCCCGGCTGCTGTCCAGGTCTCTGTTAGGCTGAGGACACTGTCTGCTCTCTTGGCTGTCAGGGCATCTGCCGCTGCCCACTCCTGTCATTCTGTCGTCTGCCTGCCACCCTCGCTATCCCCTCCTCACTTCCTCATCTGTCCAGTGTTCTGTTCTGTGTCCTTGCACGTTCATACAGGTAGACTTGGGCTCCTCTCCGTGTAGAAACAGTTACTGCACACACATGTGGGCACAGACCTCCCTCTAGGCCCCAGGATACAGGCTTGAACAAGGCCTGGCTCCTACCCTTTATGGTAAAAGTTACCTCTGATGAGTAATACAAAGAGAGGCCAGGGTAGTCACAGTCTTCACTAGGGGAACTGAGTCGGGGAGGCTCCTTCACCTTAGGACTACTAGGCTGAACTTCTTGGGGTTTGTCTGGGCAGAAAAGGGGTGGAAGAAACAGCGGAGACAGTCGGTGTGAAGGCTGTGGGAGGAGGGCAGAGCAAACAGCTTAGGGTCCACAGGGCAGCCTGGGGGTGGGCAGGAGACAGAGGAAGCAGCACCTGGTGCCAGAGGCGTGGGGAGCAGGGAGCACAGGTGTTAGGGCAAGCTGGGCCCCGGGCCGCCTTACAGTGGGTCTTTATCTGTGGGCTTCGGACAGTTCCCAGAGTTCTGATGGGCAACGTCAGAACTGTTATAATCAGACTGTTCTTCAGAGCCCAGTGGAAATGCTATTTACTCTTCAAACCAAGCTTGGGAAATATCCATCATCTCTGCCTACTTTCTTCGCTCAGTCTTGCCATGCTGGGCACCAGGGGACGCTCAGATGAGGAGTAGCTCCTCCATCATCTGTCTGAAGAGACGGGCGGGTGGACCAGTGACATCGTGCACTCATGTGCATTCAGCGCGTATTGGAGGGCCGCTGTTTGTCTCTGCTCTTCGTTTGAGCCATTGATGGTGTGCCAGGTGCTGTCCTAGGTGTTTGTATAGCACTGAACAAGACACAGGTTCTTGGCTTCATTTGGGTTACTTTCGGATATATTACATATTAAAGAAAAACAAGTAAAAAGTTTTTTAAAGCCCTACTCATGTTTCTAACTGTCTGTGCCAGGTTACATTTGGGCAGACATAGTTGCAGTGTGACTGATAAGGACTGGGTTATGTTACTGAATTGCAAAAGGGAATGAGAAGTCTGACTGTCCTTAAATCCTTCCCGCTGCAGCAGACATGTAAGCCTGTAGGAGAGTGTACTTGTATAACGTGTGGACAGCGAGCACACGAGAATGATCATCTGTAGTGCTGCGGTGGCGTGGATCAGGGAAGGACTCGACTCACTCATATTCGGAAGGTGTTATTTGGGCCTCTGTGGTTAGTGGTGCCTTGCTTATTTATTTATTTTTTTTAATACCGACAGGGGTCCTGACAGTAAGGAGTGGTCAGGTTTATTTGACCTTTCTTCTTCTCAAGAGTAATTCCAAATTTCTAAAGATGTGACCATTTTTGATTCTGAGATTACACATTGTCTCCAGTTCCAGAAATGCTGTCTGTCCCATTTTCTTGATTTCCATAGTGAGTGCATGCATGTTCATGGGGTTTCACACTGCTGTGCATCTTTTCCTGTTCACAGTCTGGCTTCTCTTGGATTCACACTCTTTAATTCCCAGATCTCCCTCTGCTGCATCAGCCCCTGTTTCTAGGGTGTCTTTAGCCACTTCCTCTGTCCTTATGGCATTGTCTCGGGAATAAAGAAGCAGTTGTGTTTAATTTTTACTCTGGCAGTTACTGAAAGAAGACTTTCTGATACATGTTTATGGGATGTATCATCCCATAAAAGGGAAGTGTTTCTTCCCTTTTAATACTGAAAACTCTAAGTGGCCCAAGAAGAGACTTTCTAGTGGAGTTGGTGACAGTCCTGACCAATGAATTGCTCCAGTGACACAGAACTTAGGGGCCTGTCACCTGTTTGTACCGACTGTCTGCCCCTCAGTTACACACCGGGTGCATGGTTGACTTTTTTTTCTTTCTTCTGGTAGAAGTGACATCACCAGAGCCTTATACATTTGGAGCCTGGAATATCTGCTTCTAGCTTTAAAAAAAAATAAAATTCATACTCTTAAGGTTTTTCCCTTATCAAATGCTAAGCAGCCTTTGATTATGCTAACGGTCTAGATTGCTTTTTTATTGGCATCGGTGTTCTTTGATATATGACATTAAAAAATTATTAATGACATTCCTCCATTTCTGTTTGTTTTGTTGTTGTTTCTGGTGTGTAGACACATTCCTTAACCCAGCGGAGGGCTGTCCAGGGTAGAAGAAAACGATTCGACGTGTTGTTAGCCGAGCACAAAAACAAAACCAGGGAAAAGGAATCGATTCGCCATCCGGACTCTCAGCAACCAGCGCAGCCTCTCAGGGACCCACATCCCACCCCTCCTAGAACGTCACAGGAGCCACACCAAAACTCTCACGGAGTGATTCCCTCCGAATCAAAGCCTTTCATAGCTAGTAAACCTAAACCTCACACCCCCAGTCTTCCAAGGTAAGCCGCATCCTGCAGCTCTCTCCCTCCTTCAGAGAACAGATGTGCAGCCTGTAGAGTCCTGGTGTGTCATGCTGTTGAGGACAGGCATCAGGCTAGTTGTGAGAAGAGGGCATGTTTTCTAATTGGGTTTTATTTTAAGAGGAAAAAAAAAATTGTTCATCAGTAAGTTTCAACCAGGGCTCTTCGTGGCCAAACACAAGCAGCAGAGTAAAGCTAGAGCTACCTGCTCCACGTGCGTGTCTCCTGACCCTGCAGAGCAGGGCTGAAGCTGGGTCCTTCGAAGGGGACACCTCACATGGCTTTGGCACCAATTTCCCATTCATGTGTCTTGCTTCTTGCAAAATACAGCAGATGGGATTCTTGCCAGGGCTAGGCATTCAGCCTGAGTTTTTATAGCATCCATTTACATGTATCTTCATTCATCTGGGACTCTGGCCGGAGTGCACATTAGGCTTTGGAGCTGTGCAGTGAGCAGCAGGTCAGAACTTAGCCACATCCCTCAGACACAGTGATGGTGGGCTGAGTAAATGCCTGTGTGTGCTTGTATATTTAACCAAGTTCAAGTAAAGGACTTTGTATCCAGAGAGAAGGGAAAAAGGCACAGATAACGGAGGGTCTGTGTCTCGACCATCAGTATTGGGGTCTTCTGCTTAGGAAAGTGCTGACTGCTTAATTAACCTTTTCCCCTCACATGTCCGATTCTTGAAATGGTCGCATGAGGGGTGGAAGTGCCTCCCTGTGGAAACCTGAGTGTGTGCCTGAGCCTGTCCCCACATGAGCCCCTTGGTTCTGAACAGCACAGTGGAGGAGTGTTCCGAGCAGGTGCCCCAGAATGCGCCCAGGGCCAGGCCGCTGATCCTTAGCAAGTCCTTTCTTTGGCCACCTTTTCATTAAAGTGTCACCATCTAAAACAAAGTGGGCTTAACTCTAGAAACATCAGGCCTTTCTGTGTTGGAAAAGCACACTACTGTCCATGAGTCACACCTTCCAGATTACCCACATCAGCCCACCTTCTTTTATCACCTCCTGTCCCTGTTAAGTTATTTTAGAGCACGGTACCTGTAATTTCATTGATCGCCTTAGTAACCCAGTTCCAAGTGAAATTTGAAGAGGAATCAAAGAATTTGCCTAAGTTCCACATACATCTTGCCTTTTTGGGGGAGAATAGGAGGACCAGGTGGGAAGGAGAATGGTTGTAAGTGACTTTGATTAGACCTGGCAGAAAGCTCCATTTGACATCGTGCGGTTCAGGAGAGAGACCCCTTCGCTCCAGGCACCCTGGATCTGCGTCTGTGTCCCCAAGGGCTAGTGGTGGTGCCCAGAGCTCCCCTGGTGGTTTTGGATACACGGTTGTATCTGAGTCGAGGCAGCTGATTCCCAGACATGTGGTGTGATCTGATCAGTGCTGCACTTTCTGCTCACCAAGGCCTCCAGGCTGCCCTGCTCAGCAAGGTGGGAGTGCCCCCATTGACCCTCCTCCAGTCCATGAGTCTCCACACCCTCCCCTGCCTGCCACTGAGCCAGCTTCTCGGTTATCCAGTGAGGAGGGAGAAGGCGATGACAAAGAAGAGTCTGTTGAAAAACTGGACTGTCATTATTCAGGTCATCATCCTCAGCCAGCATCTGTAAGTTCCACACCCACCCCCGTGCCGACCCTCCCCACGCAGCAGGGACAGGGCAGTGCCAGGGGGCCTGCCGGGGACCGCAGCATGCCCTCATCCGTGCGGGTCACCCCGAGGCGGCATGCTCTCTGGCGGGCACATCTGCTGCTGCTCGCAGTCTCTTCCATGACGCTCAGGGCTAGGCATTGTCATTCATGCTTCACAGCCCGCAGTCCTCAGTCAGCGCTGTCTGTCCCGGTCGCTCCTTCCCGGGCCGTGCACCCTCAGAGTCCGCGAGCCCAAGCGTTTGCTTTCTTTTTTTGCAGTTTTGCACATTTGGGAGCCGGCAGATTGGAAGAGGCTATTACGTGTTTGACTCCAGGTGGAACCGGCTTCGCTGCGCCCTCAACCTCATGGTGGAGAAGCATCTGAACGCGCAGCTGTGGAAGTGAGTGCCTGTCCGCCACCTCTGGGGCGGGTGGGGCCTCCGGGCTGCATCCTCTTCGTTGCTTATGGGGCTGATTTAAGGAAGGTCATCATCTCTCTGATGAACATAAGGGCTTGCCCAGCCCTGGAGGAAGGGCTTCATCATTCGTGCATTCACTCCTGCAGCAGATGTGTCTCGTTCTCGGTGCTGGGGTTTCAGGCCGAGGGGCTCCCAGATGGACGGAGCTCAGGTTCTAGGGCAGGGAGAAACGTGAAAGGCAGTCAACAGAGAACAGACATCATGGCTTGTCATAAGGGAGAATAACAGAAATGCTCATAATTTGTATCTCTTACTGAGATTACTGTAGGCCAGACACCGTAGCAAATACAGTTTTCACAGCTCCAGGCCAGAGGGCTTCATGGAGAACCTGTGTGAAGGGGCCCTTGAGCTGAAATGAGTGAGTGAGAAAGAGTAGTCGTGGGACGGGCCAGGAGGAGTGGGTTCCATGCAAGGAGAACAGTGCATATGAAGGTCTTAAGTCAGAAAAGAACGTGGCTTATTTGAGAACCAGCGAGGAGTCTCTTGGAACAAGAGAAGATCCGAGAGGTTGGATGACACCGATTTAGAGCCCTGGGAAGAAGGGTTTCAGGCAAAGGAGCTGTTTGCACTGGCTTTCAGTTGAAAGTAAGGCGATCGTGTTGTGTGGCCTTACACATGCTCCTGTTTCCCCAATGTGATTTTAAGTTGAAGAGGAGTTCCGTGGCCCAAAAAGTTTATAACCCAGTCTTTCTGAAAGGAAAGTTTTTGTTATCGCAGGACTTCTCAGAGCCTTTAATGAGTGCTGTTCATTGTAACTCTCAAAACATAGGATGATATCATATATAATGTGGACTGTCAGGCTCTTGTGACCTGGGAACCTGTTTTAGGGGAGCATCTGGGAGACTAGTGTTGGATAGAACTGACTTTGGGAAGCACTGAGCTTTGTTAAAGGGGGCTGTCTAGTAGTACCTAGTCATCCCACATCCTCCCTTTGGCATCATTTACCCCTAGTGCCTCCCTGAGTAGACTCTACAAGTACATCTATTTGCCTCTCTGCTTGTGTTTCCTATTATAGTCAGAGGAAGTTGTCAGAGACCTTGGATAGTCCACGATCCAGAGGACCATCTCTATGGTGATTAGTAGGGCTTAGATTTGTTCATAGTGAAGACCAGCCCCATGGCAGTGTTACTCGGCTTTATTTCATGTTTGTTCCTAGTTCTTACTAGATAAGAGCTCTAATGAAGTAACAGTGTTTTGACCCAGAGACAGACTTGGGCAGTGGTTTTTGGAATATTTTTTTGGTGGTGGTGGGGGTGGTAGCCTCAGATCAGACAACTTTAAGATGCGTGAAATCTCCGTTTCTTACCTTGTGGGACCTGGAGAGCTCACTGAGGTTATAGGTCTGTGGGTTTAACACACTCGTCAGGGTTTAGAAGAGTCCTGGGGGTTTCTATCCCGTTACATTGATGAGTGGTTTACGGCCAGGGTTTGGGTGAGAGACTTTGAGTTGCTTCTTGGTGGCTCCTGTGGAGAGACATCTTTGCACTGTAGTGTCTGAAGCAGCAGGGTCCCCTGGCTGACTGCTGTTCCGTCTCTCTGCTGTGTCGCTGTCTGCCTGCCTTATCAGTCACTTGCTCCCAGTGAGGAGGAAACTTTCTTTCCATTACCGTGACCTTTGATTTTAAAAAATCAGTTCAGCAGAGACAGGCTGCTCAGTGATGAGCTGGCATACAGGCCTGGGGTGGGTAGGAACTTGGAGAGAGGTGCCAGGCCAGATGCTTGAGGAAGTGAGTGCTCTCGACACGGGAGTGAGGGGGGCTGGCACAGGCAGCCCCTGGGATTTTCCAGGAGCGGCTCAGCACTTCTCAGCAGAGGAGAACTCCTCTTGAGGTGGCGTCTTTGAGGCACTCAGGGAGCCTCCCGATGCAGTCCGGGTCCCACGCCCTGACGCAGCTGCACGTCCTCTCTCCTGCGAGGAGCCCCAGCGCTGTGCTGAGCCCTCATGCTTCGGTTGCGGTGGCTAAGCTGGGGGTGCGTGGGGGCTGTACGCTGGCAGTGGTTCAGCGGTCCGTGGCGTGTGGAGGCTCTGGATGGCGGTGAGGGCGGCTGGCGCTCGCTCCCACTCAACCTCGTGCTCCGTCTGCTGTGTGCCGTTACCACCAAGGACGGGCTGGGATGGTCATCAGGTTTTGATGTGAGTTTTCTTTTTTTTTTTTTTTAATTTTTAAGACTGGCTAAAAAAGGAAAAATGGATACAAAGAGGCACAGAGTAAAAAGTTTTACTTCCTCTGATCGCCATGCTCCTGTTTTCCACCCACTCCTTACAGACAGTTTTATTAGTTGCTTGTATGTCTTTGGGACTATTTATGCAAACATAGGTCAGTATGACTGCCTAGTCTTTTTTTTTTTTTTTTTTGGTCTCTTCTTTATGCAAAAGGTAGGAAATGACTTGAAAGAGCTTTTTAATGAGAAACTAGTAATGTCATCCAGAGTCCACATCCCTGCCCCTATGGAAGCCTTTCCTTTTCCCCAGGTTTGGTTCCGGCAGCCTGGCCTTGAGGCTCCGTCCTCCTAAGCCACCTGGTGGCCATGAGACGCCACTGCACCCAGGGAGCAGGGGCCCCTGCATTGAGTTTCAATCAGGGCTTCTCACAGGTGCCAGTGCCCCAGGGGTCTTGCTGAGATATACTGTCTGATGAAGGAGGTCTAGGGTGGAGCCCAGGGACTCAGCATTTCCAATAAGCCTCTCCTGTAATGTCAGTGCTTATCCTTCGTGAGTAACATGGGGATAGAAGCCCAGCTTCTCAATCAACCTCAGCATCTGGAGAGATTTAGAAGTTACTAGTGCCCGGACCCCCACCCCCGTGATCCTAGTGTGGCTTGAACGCCACGGATGATTGTGACGTGCAGCCATGTTTGGAAGCACAGACTTAGAGTAGGAGCCGCACTCTTGCTGGGGGAAGGTTTTAAGGCTGGTGTGAACACTTGCAGTTATTTAATTCCTTTTATGAATAGCTATAGTTCGTCTCAGAAAGCATCGACAGAGATTTGGCAGCGATCTAGGCCAGCTCTCTGACTTGAAGGCTGGGGAGCACTGCTGGTAGTTGGATCAGCCAGAGCCGCCCCGTGAAGTGTGGGGCAGGGCAGTCTTGGCAGCTGACTCCCAGTCAGGCCATTTGCTGTTTTCCTACCTGAGTGTTAATTATGCTATAGGGTTTTTTTGATATTTTGGTGGTGTTAGATTTTAAAAGTCATAGCTAAAATAAAAGTGGGGAGGGTCCCTCATGTGACTGTTTGAATAGATACCCAGATAGTATTATCAGAATCCATTGTCAGAACACTGACGAGAAATCCCTGAGATTTGGGGCTTCCCAGCTCTGCAGGCAGTATCTGGGACCTGGCAGTTGTTACTAACTAGCTGTGTCCTTCCTTTTTCCCTGTATGTTCATGAGTTCTCTTAGTGTTTGAGTGCCTTTGTGTTCTAGACCCTGTGCTGGATGGACAGTAGTAAATCAGCTGTGAATTGCTCCATCTGCAGAGACGCTGGACAGTAATCCTCAGTCACACTTTTTAAAACTACCAGAGCCTTCCCAAGTCTAGGAATGGGGCAGAGCGGGAAGTAAGCAAGTTAGGAAAGTCATATTTCCTAAGAAAGTGATGATGGGCCAAAACGGAAGGATGAGCAGAAGTTGGGGTGACAGTGTCTTAGGCAGAAGATACATGAGGTCTAGCGCCATGACCTGGTTTAGGAAGAAGGAAGATCAGTAGCCAGAATCAGGGCGTTCATGGCGCTGGATGGAAGGATGTGGTATGAACCTGTGGCCCCAGCGCATGGACTTAAGGCCAGTGTTCTCAGAGCACAGGAAAGTGTGAAGAGTTTGAAGTGACACTCCTCGTGGCTCAGCATCTTGGCGCGATCCCTCTGACCAAGGGGTGTATTCAGTGCCAGAGGTGTAGGAGGTCTCCTTCTGAAAGTTTCCACGAAGGGCCCTGGTGGACGCTGCTCATGCCCTCTTCTGTTTTGCAGGAAGATCCCGCCCGTTCCCAGTACCACATCGCCCGTGTCCACACGTGTTCCTCACCGGACAAACTCTGTGCCGACGTCACACTGTGGGGTTAGCTACCTGGCAGCAGCCACCGTGTCACCTTCCCCTGTCCCGCTCTCGTCCACCTGCGTGTCCCCCAGCAGTAAGTCGGTCCCAGCTCACGGCACCACACTGAACGCCCAGCCCGCCGCCTCTGGGGCTGTGGACCCTGTGAGCAGTATGCAGTCCAGACAAGTGTCTTCCTCCTCCTCCTCCCCCTCCACGCCCTCCGGCCTGTCCTCCGTGCCCTCCTCCCCCATGGCCCGGAAACCTCAGAAGCTGAAATCCAGCAAGTCTTTGCGGCCCAAGGATTCTTCTGGTAACAGCACGAACTGTCACAACGCCAGTAGCAGCGCCGGCGGCGGCTCAGGAAAGAAACGCAAAAACAGCTCCCCCCTGTTAGTGCCCTCGTCCTCCTCCTCGTCATCCTCGTCCTCTTCTTCTCATTCCATGGAGTCTTTTAGGAAAAACTGTGTGGCTTACTCTGGACCTCCGCACCCCGCAGCAGTAGCCTCTGCCCCGGGCATCAGCCTCAACTGCGTGGCCAGCCGAGCGAACTCGGTGGGTGGCCGGCACGAGCAGCCGGGGTGCCGGGGCACCTCCAGCGGGAACCCCTGCGAGTCCATCAAGAGGATGAGCGTGATGGTCAACAGTGGCGATTCCACACTCTCCCTCGGCCCCTTCGTGCACCAGGCCGGCGGTGAGCTACCCGTCAACTCCCACGGCGCCTACCCGCACTCACACACTCCTCTGGACAAACTCCTAGGAAAGAAAAGAAAGTGCTCACCCGGCTCGAGTGGTGTCAACAGCAGCGGCGGCAGCAGCAAGCCCACCAAGGTGGCCAAACTGCCGGCCGTGAACAACGTCCACGCGAAACACGTGGGCCCCAGCCCGGGGGCACCAGGGCTGACGAACAGCTCCCTCCTCCATCAGGTAGGACAGGGCCTGGGGGCCCCGTGGGGAGGCTCGTGGCCTCTCCCTTGACATGGTTGATCAACTCAGAGATCTGTGCGGTCGGTTTGGTGGGTTTGCCTAAAAGCAAGTATCCGGCTTCACGGTGTCTTTTAAGAAAAGGCCGAGTTGAAGGCCAGATGAAGGTCACACGGGCGCCTCTCTGCCAGACTCTCTGATGACTCGGAAGATGCTCCTGGCTAAGGAGGCCACACCAAGTGCATTTCAGCAGCTGGGGCGGTGGACACCGTCCTGCATGATGGTGGGGCCCTCCGTGTCCTGGAGCGCAGTCCTTTCGTACGTTTTTCTGAAGAAAGCTGGGCGAAAATCAAGCTGATGTGGAAAGGGATGATTTAAATTTGAAAAAGGCTGTTAATATTTTTCCCATCAAAGAGTTTCAGATTTTCTTGTTAATTCCCTCCCTCTGTGTTCTCCTTCCTGTTTTCCAAGGAGGCAGGGAAGCAGAATTTAACTATGGCAGAGCAGAAGACTAATATCTCATTGAAGTTACAGATTGAAAAGAAACCTGAATGTGACCTGTTTCTAGAAAAGGGCTTGTCGGGCATCGGATTTGTTACTGACCATGGTTTCTCTGGCTGTGTCTTGTCTCTTCCCCACTCCTCCTCCGGCTGCTGTTTGCTCCTGTGGCCAGTTCCTCCACCTTCCTCTTTGTTCTGTCCAGCTCCTCTCTCATCTTGTCATTTCATTCAGCAGAGCACTTTCTGTCTTTGCTTACAAGCAGGAATTTCAGCAGCGTCACCCTCAGAGCTCTGCTTTAAAATGTGAGGCTCTTTTTGTTGGTTTGGTTTTGTTTTCCCTTCCTCATCTTCAAAACTGAACATAAATGTCAGACTAGAACTTGTCCAGAAAATACCAAGAAGTTTCTTCATGAGACAGAAGTTTCCCTCCAGTATATGTGTGAATGAAAACTCGGCGCCAAAGGTGTGGGGAAAATAATGACGCATGAATTTCAGTAGCAGCTGCTTCAGTTCTTCTCTTTGAGCCACAAATACATACGGGCTATTTGTGTGTCGTTTGGGCCTTTGAACAGGATTCCTGGACAAGTGAAAACTTCTTGATTTATAGTTTAATGATAAGCATAAAAATGCACTGCAAACCCTGTAAGAATCCATCCCTTAGTAATACCCTTCTAAGCATGGTTTCCCGATTCATGTGAATCCCGGGAGGGAAGTCCCACTGCACGCACCCCTGTCACAGAGCGGGCCGTCTTCACACGGAAGCCGCTGCAGACCAGACCGCCCCCCGTGTCCGGGCAAGGTGGAGAACTGGCGAGTGGGCGCCTCATCTGCACAGAGCGGCGACTCCCAGAAACTTGCTCTAATTTCAGAGAGAAACTGCGCATCTGAACCTTCGTGAGAAATTTAACCATTTTCCAAAGCTCTGTAGTTTTTTTTTTCATTTTGTCTTGATCTGGTGAAGCCCACACATCTCTCAGCTAAGTTTGGCTCAGGAGCTACCCGTTTGCCACCTCTCATTTCCACCATCTGAGGAGGACTACGTCCCCCTTGGACAAACAGCCCATGTTTAGGTTCTTTTCCTTAAAAGCAGTTTCACGTCATGTTTGTATTTGAGAAAGGTTTTCTCTGTGCAGTGGAATACTTTCTGTTACGCTACACAAACTCGGTGGGCTGGGGGTGTGAGGCATGGCTACAGACCACAGGATGGACGAACTGCCCAAAAAAGTATTGCATATTTTTACATCCCTGATCATTTAGCTGCAAGAGGCAACCAGTAGCTTTCTTCAGACTATCAAAGGGACCCATGCCTCCAAAATGCTGTACAGAAGTCTGCTCTTAGACCACTAGGGGCCTGACCTCGCTCTTCTCCATGCAGCAGATTTTAGAGCCGAGATAACTGGGCTGGTTTGAGTCCCTTCAACAGCAGAATCGGGGGACCTGCTGGGGAGCCTGGGAGGTATTGCTGAGTGCCCGCCCAGCCCCTGAGTCAACTTGTGGGCTTTGCCACCAAGGACCTAAAAATAGCTCACTGCAGGCCAGCGAAGGCCAGCGTCCCCTCTCCCTGCCTCCCCTCCGCCTTGGGTGTGAGCTTTCACACCTGTGTGCTGGCCCATTTGACCTTGTTCAATTCTCAGTTGACAACCTGGAAAAGCCTCAAGGAAGCAGCATCCATAAATAGAACCAAAAGGCAAACATGTGAGCCTTTTCTCTAAGCTAGAAACCCAGGCTGCATCTCTTCTGGACTGTTTTCTGAGAGCCAGTCTCTTAGAAGGGTTGTGCCCAAGGTCGTTGGAGACTGTTGAAAGCTAAAACCAAGTTCTCTAGCTGCCTGCTCCTGGCACGGCCCAGGCAGAGGAGACATGAGCGGCGCGTGGCCTTGGGAGTACCTTTTTAGAATCAGAGCAGGGCTGGGGACAGCCGCTTACTTACCTTTCGATGTCTCCCCACCCCCCTCTTTTTTGAAAGCCAAAGGCCCATCCCTGACAGCTGGAAATAGCATGGGGAGGAATAATGTGGACACTTTTGACGACAAGTTACACCTCCACTCAGCACCCTGGATTCCACGACACCTTTGAGTCTGTTTTCCCAGCCTCCTGTGGGCCTCGAGGGTAGAAATCTGCTGGGCCGTTGTTTTAACGAGGATGCCCCTGAAGCTTTGTCTGTAGCAGTGAGTACTCGTTACAGGACACTGGATCAAGTCCAGCCACCAAGTTGCTTTTATCAGTGTTAGAGGTCTGGAGGGCTTGCTGCCACCTGTGAGAAGTTCCTGTCTCGTTGTTGCACCTCCAGTGTATCACCGAGCCGCTCTTGGAGGAGGTTGGCTGGCGCAAGTGTCTTGGCAAGAGTGTGACTGTAGTCTTTGCTCCCTCTCTCCCTCCCTCACTCTCTCCCTGCCTAGGTCTTCCCTCACCCTGGCATCTATAGGTCCCAGGTCCCTCTCCAGCAGTCAGATACTGTAACTGGAGAGACCTCTGGGGGCAAGCAGAGCTGCACCCTGAGCAGCCCTCTGGAGAAGGGAGTCTGTGGCTAGGTGTTTACATCGGGAGTCCGGAATGGAGTGTGGACGTTAGTGTGAGACGCCGTGATAAAAGAGCCTGTGTTTTCGCCCAGCCTTTTGCAAGTAATTTGGGATCAGAAGCCGTCGAAGTTTTTCATGTGTGAACTGGTTTAAAAGCCACTGATGGCCAGAGAGCAAGGATACACCAGTGTAGAGGCTTACTTTTCATGGTACAAAAGCAATTCTGTGTGAATTTAAAAAAAGAAAAGAAAATGCAGACAATTTTGATATGGAAAGTCAAATTTTGGTGGGAGGGGGCAGATAAAAATCACCGTAGGGGAAAATTTTCCACGATTTCCAAAGAGATTGATTTTTTTTTTTAACCTTTGTTTTCATGTTAAACAATATGATTAGGCCAGTTGTCCTGCCCAGGCTCCTGTTTTTAAAAATTGCCTTTGTAACATGAAATAACTGGGATGCAGCAGAATCTGTCACTCACCAAGTCACTGGAATACTTAGATGTTTCCAAGGCACTCTGTGTGTTCCCCTCAACCTCTTTGGATCCTGTCCTGGGACTAAGTGTCAATTTCTGCTTGGAGCACTCCCGGTGTTGTGCGTATCTACACCCCGTATCCTGCCGCTGCACACGTTTCTGGGGATGCCATTGAGGTGGGCAGCAGGCACCCAGGGCGGGGCGCAGGTGACAGCACCCACGTGGAGGTGGTGAGGTGCTCCGTGACATACCTCCTTTCTTGGGATTAATGCCTGTGATGTTCCTGAGGGTTTCAGAGACCACCCCCCCACCCCCCACCCACCCAGAATGTTTTTTCTAGTACTTAACCCCCAGAGAAAGAGTTTGATAGGTTAAGGCATCTCTGCCTGAGAAGGTGCCATTGAATTTGAGGGGATGAGCTGGAGCTTTTCAATAGATGATTCCACCGGCACCTCCTAAAAGGAGAACCAGGCATTTTGCTTAGAGGAACACAGGAAGTTGCCAACCACAGGGTAAATTTCCCAAGGCTCCAGTCGTGGCCCCGGGTAGAGCCAGGACAGAGCCAGTCATTGCATCTATTTTCCTTACAATTCTTGGGTTACAAACTTCAGATTCAGGGAATTTTCAGTCAACAACAGGTAGAATGAATAAATACTTGGTTACCAGCCTAATAATGTGAATCGCTACAGAATTATTATGTAAGATAACAAAGTTTATGGAGATACTTTAGCTATAAATTGATGTAAAATATTGATTCTTTTTTTTAAAGGAAGGGGAGAACAGTATCTTGTTCAGTTATTATGCAATCAATTAATAAATGTTTTTAAAATGATACTGTAAGAGAGCTTGTAAGAAGAGTGCACAGATGGGCCCATTTGGTGTGGTTAGGAGAGGTTGGTCTGGTTTTTCATCCCAGGAGAGGGACAGAAGGAGGTAAGAGGAAATCAGAACGTACCTAGCTGATTCCTCAGTGACAAGTGCAATGGGGGATGGGTAGAATTTATTTTCAGAGCCAAGGGGACTTGATGGTTATAAATAAAGTTGCTTTTAGTGATGGAATTGTAGACAGATCATGTTGTTCCAGAAGATGTGAATAGGACCCATGATAGAAAGTTGACTCAGAATAATGTAGATATTTACATAAGCAAATTTTGATCCTTTGATTTCTTAGATTGAGGTTTTAATTTCATTATTGTCTCCCGGTAGTACACAGAGCATCGGGATTAGGAAATTAGCCATTTTGGACTCTGCCTGCCACAAACAGACCTATTCTAAACAGTGCTATTAAATTTTAGACTGTTGTTCAAATATTTTTATTTTCTCCTACAACTACTTTTTATTATAATGAACAAGTAAGACCATTTAAAACACGGGAGTACAAGTATTTTTTTGAACTAAATTAACTTGCAGAAACCAAATTTGCAGTGGTTGGGTTGTTTCTAGACAGACTTTGGTATCAATTTAAAACCAAGATAATTTTTATATTCTTTCCAATAGAATTTCGTGACAACTCCTGCAGTTTTCTTAACTTACAAAAAAGAAAAAGTGCTGCAATGATGAACAAAGAATTATACGAAAACCTACTTTTGTATCTTTATTTTGGAATTTCTTGTTCTATTATAAATATGGAACTATCCCTATTTGAGAAGACATATTTTGTTAAAAATGAATTGTACATATTTAAATATGTATTTTTGCACAGGTCTTTTTTTCTGATATCCTGTTTTGGTACAATTGAGATCATCTAGTATTTATTTATTAATTAATAAAAGTAAATACCTTTTTATAATTTGAAGTGGTTCACTGCCAAGCCAATAGTTCTAGGACCTGCCTCCTTTACCATGTAAGGGACGCCTCTGTTCTGTGAAAGTCTTCTGTCCCTTTCAGTGTCTCGGGAGTGGATTCATGCAGATGAAGTGGGCATTGCTTCTCCCTAGTTGCTTGATTTCCCTGTAGACTACATGTAACAAGTGACACACTGCTTTTCTTTTGTTATGTGTGAGAGTGAGTGTGTGTGTGTGTGCGCGCCCCGAGCACATGGGTGTTAGTATGTGACGTGATTAAAACTAATGGGAAAAACACAAAACTGAAAGTGCCTGAACCTAGTTTTAAGCTTAGACAGATTCTTTAAAAAGACTTGAATGTTCAGTTGAACTTTTTTGGAGTTTGCTTTTTCCACCTAAATATTGTTACTTAAATTTTAGGGGAGGAGTTGAAAACCACCAAATGCTGGTAATTTTATAAGGTATTTTAAAATCAAGACCTTTTGGTTCACAGGAATTCAACTGGCGATGAATTGCCCAGTGGCACCAAGGGTTACAAATCTTCTGTCAGCCAGCAACTTAACAGCGTGTCCGTTTTGTTATTCACTCGTGAAATGCAGAGTTTAAAATAGAATATTTAAAATATTTTGTATTCCAAAAAATATAATACAGAGTACCTCTGAGAACATTGAAAAAAAAATGTATAATTTGAAAAAATGTAACTTACAAAGGCAGCTGTCTTCCTGCAAGAGTTCTGTTGCCAAGGAATTTCTTAATGTCTCTCATTCTGTCCTGCGGTGGGGGGGAAAGTTGGGCTTTGGAAAAATGATTGTTAAAAGTTTCATTATGTTTAGCAGAAAAATAATCATTTTTACATTTTGTGTAAAACCTTTTACATTTTCAGATCATTTAAAGGAGCACTACATACTGTCAGTGTGAGCATAGGGCCTTGAAAGCATTTTGCCGGTTTCTTTCTTTTTTTTTTCCTTCCCTTTGAGCTTGGTTATAAAAGCAATCTCCTGTTTAAAATGTGTGAATAGTTTGATCATTTGTACACATAATCAAGAGCATCTCAGCTGGACTTTTTGTTGGCTGCTGTATAGACCATGAACAAATGTCAAGGGATAGAGGATTACTTTGGATATTTAAAAGAGAAGAAGAAATATATAGTCTATTTGTTTTGTAACAAGTTCTGTAAATAAAATAATTTATACTATTTATAAGAAAAGTTGTGCTTTGCTTTATGAGAAATTAGTTTGTGGAACAAACATGTTAACGGGCAATAAAACTAGGATTTCTCAATAAATAAGGTTGGCTGCATGAAATGTTTCACATGTTTCTGCCTCGTTGTGATCCTGAACCTCTCCCGATCTAGTCTGACTCTTCATTTTTAACATCAGACACCCTTGTAAAGCCCCTTCCTTCAGCTTCCTTTCCGTGCAAGGTACAAACTTTAAGGGCTTAGGATGTTTTGGGCACAAAACCTCACCGTGGGTAAATTAATAACTGGCTGAACAGTGAGCACCGTTGTATTCTTGCCCTGGAGGTTTGTCAGCAGAAGGAAATCGATAGGGTGAGAAATGCATTCTGTTTCTATTATTTGATGGCATGTGGTCAGTTTTGATTGCAGGTAAGTCTGTGTGTGTGTGGGTATTTAATCTTTATTTTACATTGGAGTATAGTTGATTAACAGTGTTGTGTTTGTTTCAGGTGTACAGCAAAGAGATTCAGTTATATGTATACAGGTATCCTTTTTCAAATTCTTTTCCCATTTAGGTTGTTACAGAATATTGAGAGAGGTAAGTTTTTATCCCAAGTGGGTCTGGTTTCTTTCTTTCTTTTTTTTTTTTTTTACATACCTCCCTCTCTGGCAATACAAGTATATTAGTATTAGGCACAGCATAATCTTTCATCTCAAGAAATTTGGCCATTTTTACCATTTGCAAACCATTCTTACAAATTCCAAATTATTTTTGTTGCTTAAAAGACTAAGGGAAGCAATGGATCTGTGGACTGGAATAAAGGTGAGTAATTACAGGAAGGGGTCAGGCTGGCTTCAGTCCCCACTGCCCTGCTCTATGGACTTGCATTCCATCCTTAGATCAGCTGACTGTTCAAACTCATTCTTAATAAATTCCCTATAAGTAACTCCTTTCACTTTGGATGTCCCCCTGAACGTCCCAGGAGAAGGTTCACTCACTTGTCCTCTCGTGCTTTTCTCACTTCTGTTCTCTTGCAGGTAACCTGACCGGGGGCAGCAGGAGATTACCCCAGTTCACTGAGCAGGGGATTGGCAGTTTTGGATCTTGACCTGAAGGAATCAACCGGCAGAACCAGACGGAGGGAGCAAAGTGGGCCAGCACAGGTGGGAAGACACACAGACTGGAGGAAGGTTCTGGCTGAACGGGGAGGGGGCCGACAGGGTAGGAGCAGATGGCACCAGATCTCAGGACCTTTCATGTCGGGGCCTGCATCCGTAGGAGCGTGCGATTCAACCAGATGTCACTGTCAGAGCCCAGAGATTTTCACAGCCCAGTCCTAGCACATTGTAGCTGCTGAAGGTAAAAGCCATTCACATCTGTACTGGCGACTGTGGAAAATCAAAGAAGCACTTAAACCTCTTTCCCTTTTTCTCACATTTTCACTCTTGCCTAATCTCTGTCTTTAGCCTTTACTCTCCACCCCTCAAGTCCTCCTCATAAAACTCTGCCCTAAATCGGAGCTCAGGTTCTGTGACTTCTGACTCCACTGTCTGCCCTCACAGTCCTCTCTTTCTCGTAAGAAACACTTGCTCCTATTGCGAGTGGGATGTATTAAATGAGTCTAATATGTATATTTTAATCTCTACCACATAGGACCCTCCCAGGTCAGAATGGACAGATGAGAACCCAGGGACAAAAATAACTGATAAAGCTGTTGTAGTGATCCAGGTAGCAGCCATTAAGTTTCTAAACTAAGACAGTGACCATGTGGATAAAGTGGAAACTTATTCAAGGATCTTTTAAAGGTAAAACTAACAGATTTTGAGGTCTCATATGGGGAAGAGGGAGGCTAAGGTAATTTGGAGATTTCTGGCTTGGCCAGGTTGGTTGAGCCTTAAATGAAATACATGTTGTGGTGATAAGAGAAGGAAGACACTGCAATGAATTTGAGTTGCCTGTGTAATACCCAGTGGCTATGTATGTACAGTCTGGAGCTTAAGAGACAGATTTGAGCATAAAATAGAATTGTAGGGTTGCCTTTCACTAGGAGTAGATGAGTTCACCTAGGAGAAATAGGTAGCAATCTGACTTGTTATTAGTTTAATGCTCATCAAGTTGGAGGCCGATGCCCCAAATGTGGTGGTGAGCACTTCGCATCCCTTCTGTCTCTCAAATCCCCTAACAGAGTGCGTACTTCAGTGCTCCTTCTCTTGCTGATGAGCAGCTTCCTAAAAGCTAAGTGTGTCTGCCCCACAGGGCCAGCCTTTGAATTCAGGTCTGTCAGATCAGCAGTTCTTAATCTTTTTTTTTTTTCCTTTCTATAGAGTCTCAGGATCACATGAAAGAAATCATAGCTTCTGTCTGACAGAGGCATGAGCACCCCACCTTCTATGTTCCTTTTCCATAAGATTTCTTAAGATTTCACAAACTTAAAGCCCATGCTCCATGGCCAGAGAGAGAAGACAGCCCAAAACGAAACCCTGGAAAAGAGAGTGTTTTGGTGAAGACAAACAGAGGCAGTACCAGAGACATCAGGGAAGGCAGAGAAGGATGCAGTCGAGTTGGTTTAATTAGAAGTTTAGACCGTTTTATCTTATTTATCAACCCTATCCACCCACTTAGGTGATTTGTTTTTCTTTTTTTTCTTCTGCTTCTTTCTCCAGGATAACTGGAATCAGTGTTGAGATGAAAAGTTAGACCCTGGCCTGGGCAGGGAGACTGCTGAAGAATTAAAAATATGAGTGTGGCCAAGTGACGGCCTCATCTGGGTATTCAAGGAAGAACGGGGAGCTGCCATGTAAGTCCATGCAGGCCCCTAAAGATGTTGTATTTGCACTTTCCCTCTTGTTATGTCTTATGATCCTCCTTCTGGGTAACTTGTCTATGATCAGACCAGTTCAGTGATCGTTCAGAGTTACGGAGCACGGTCCATGTTCAGTTTTATATGGCCAGTAGTGAAGAAGGGCTCTCTGTGTCCAAGACACAGAGATCCAGAATTAGCACAGTGACACACGACTAGGTCAGGAAGCAAAGGCATAGGACAGTAGGGCCCAAGTGGCAGTCCAGGTTGCATTTTCAAAAGCAGGGCTGTTCAGAGGTGTTTGTGATCCTCGGTCCTGAGTGAGACCCTGACGGTGGATAGAAGTGGCGTGGAGGAAAAGAGCGCTGGGGTGAAGGCTTGGGGAGTCAGCCGTCACTGTACAGGTTGTCTTTTCCAGAGGCGTTAGACTTGAGAGGGAGTCAGAGCCAGCTGCTCGGGTTTGGAGTGAACGGGACATGGTGGCTTAGAGTTCTCAGGGTGGTGAGCACAGTGAGTGCTGGGTAGTGAGCAGCTTCATCGAGAAGGCATTTTGAATGAGGGTGGAAACTTAACGGCCAGCAGAGAAGCAAGGCAGTAGGGAACTGTGGACATCATCTTGGCCCCAAGTTCCTAAGGTGTAGATGAAAGAAGATCCTCTAAGCCAGAGGGTTTCAAGAAAAATAGAGTCCTCAAAAACCTAGTATAGAGTTTTACCAGTACCCACCTAACATGCCTCTTGAGACACCTGTTTGCAGGTCAGGAAGCAGCAGTTAGAACTGGACATGGAATGACAGACTGGTTCCAAATAGGAAAAGGAGTACATCAAGGCTGTACGTTGTCACCCTGCTTATTTAACTTCTATGCAGAGTACATCATGAGAAACGCTGGGCTGGAGGAAGCACAAGCTGGAATCAAGATTGCTGGAAGAAATATCAATAACCTCAGATATGCAGATGACACCACCCTTGTGGCAGAAAGTGAAGAAGAACTAAAGGGCCTCTTGATGAAAGTGAAAGAGGAGAGTGAAAAAGTTGGCTTAAAGCTCAACATGCAGAAAACTAAGATCATGGCATCCGGTCCCATCACTTCATGGCAAATAGATGGGGAAACAGTGGAAACTGTGGCTGACTATTTTTCTGGGCTCCAAAATCACTGCAGATGGTGATTGCAGCCATGAAATTAAAAGACCTTTACTCCTTGGAAGGAAAGTTATGGCCAACCTAGACAGCATATTGAAAAGCAGAGACATCACTTTGTCAACAAAGGTCCATCTAGTCAAGGCTGTGGTTTTTCCAGTGGTCATGTATGGATGTGAGAGTTGGACTATAAAGAAAGCTGAGCACCTAAGAATTAATGCTTTTGAACTGTAGTGGTGGAGAAGACTCTTGAGAGTCCTTGGACTGCAAGGAGATCCAGCCAGTCCATCTCAAAGGAGATCAGTCCTGAATATTCATTGGAAGGACTGATGCTGAAGCTGAAACTCCAGTACTTTGGCCACCAGATGCGAAGAGCTGACTCATTTGAAAAGACCCTGATGCTGGGAAGGATGGAGGGCAGGAGGAGAACGGGGCAACAGAAGATGAGATGATTGGATCTAATCTCAAGATGAGATGATTGGCATCACCGACTCAATGGACATGGGTTTGGGTGAAATCTGGGAGTTGGTGATGGTCAGGGAGGCCTGGCGTGCTGTGGTTCATGGGGTCGCAAAGAGTCAGACACGACTGACTGAGTAAACTGAACTGAGAGTCCTCAAAAACCTAGTATAGAGTTTTATCAGTACTAATAATACCAGTGATTGCAGAGGCTCTTTGGAAAAGCAGATCTCTGGTTAACTTCCTAAAGAGAGGGTTGATAAAGTTGTCAGGGCGCCACCTGTTGGTAAGACTAAGTGATCACTTCCACAAGGCAGTGTCAGGATGTATGATACATAATTGCTGGAATGAAGGCTGACTCATCACCAGCTAGTTGTACCTTCTATTTCTTACATCCAGTGTACACAGGGTAGATTATGCCATTACAAGAGATTTCTGAATGACAGGACGTCACCCTCCCCCTTGACCATGTACTTCAGGGTTATAATGGCCTGGACTGAACTGACATGCATTCTTTATAATTTTTTTTATCACTCTTTTTCAAAGCATTTTTAAAATTTTTAATTGAAGGATAATTGCTTTACAATGTTCTGTTGATTTCCGCCATATATCAACATGAATCAGCCAAAGGTCTACATATGCCCCTTCCCTCCTGAACCTGCCTCCCGCCCCACCCCAGCCCTCCAGGTTGTCACAGCCCACAAGGCCGAGCTCCCCGCATTATACGGCAGATTCCCACCAGCTGTCTCTTTTGCGTGTGGTCACGTGTATGTCTCCATGCTACTCTCTCAGTTCATCCCTCCCTCTCCTTCCCGCACTGTGTCCGCAAGTCTGTTCTCTGTGTCTGCATCTCCATTGCTGCCCTGCAATTAGGTTCATCAGGACTGTCTTTCTAGATTTCTCATATATGCATTAATATATGCTATTTGTTTTTCTCTGACTTACTACTGTATGTAATAGGCTGTCCGTTCATCCACGTCACTAGAACTGACTCAAATGCATTGCCTTTTATGACTAATATCCTGTTGTATGTATGTACCACACTTTGTTTATCCATTCGGACTCGAGGTTGCGTCCATGTCCTGGCTATTGTAAATAGTGCTGCAGTGAACACGAGTATGTGTGCCTTTTACCACTGTGATCTTCTCAGAGCATGTGCCCAGTAGTGAGGTTTCTTGGTCATATGGTAGTTTTTATTCCTAGTTTTTAAAGATCTGTCCATATTGTTCCCCATAGTGGCTGTATCCGTTTATGTTCCCACCAACAGCGTGTCACGCATTGCTCATATCGTTTGTAGGTCTTCAAAAATGGAAGAATAGTGTACGCCTGTGACTCTCTGCCTTCAAAGCCAAAACCAGTGATTATTGGAGCATTTCATGTTTTCACACAGGAATGTAACTTCATTTCCGCATAGCTGCTTTGAAGGTAAGAGGTTTGTCATTAACAACTGTGAGTTTTTGAAGCATTACAAACATGCAGGATTACAACAGCCTCCTGTCTTTTCATCCTGAAATCAAGGACCGATGTCAAGCGTCAACTCCTAATCATCTTCAAAAACAGGCTCCCCTCCCCACCTTTTTTTTGTTCAATGGTTTTTTAAATTGCACCTTTTGCCTTTTTTAAATTGAAGTATAGCACATTTACAGTGTTGTGCCATTCTCCCTGTGCAGCAGAGTGACTCAGTTTTACACATACACATTCTTTTTAGGTAATCTTTTCTGTTATGGTTTATCCCAGCAGACTGAATATAGTTCCCTGTGCTGTACAATAGGATCTTGGAGTTTATTCATTCTGAATGTAATACTTCGCGTCTCCTAACCACAAGTCCTCACTACATCATCTCCCATCTCTCAACCTTGGCAACCAGAAACCTAATCTCTTATGTCTGTGAGTCTGTTTCTGTTCTATTGATAGGTTCACTTGTGCCATATTATGGATTCCACATGTGAATAATATAATCTTTTATTTGTCTTTCTCATTGGGAATTACTTCACATAGTATGATAATGTCCAGTAGTATTCATGTAGCTGCAGTGGCATCATTACATTCCTTTACAGGCTTAGTCATCCTCCACTGTACGTACACCACCGCCTGAAGGTGGGCGCTGGTTGCTTCTAGGTCTTGGCTGTGTGAATACTGTGGTGCCTGTGTCTTTTCGAATTGTGTTCTCTCTCCACTGAGAGGCCTGGGAGTGAGACTACTGGATTATGTTGTAGCTCCATTTTTAGTTCTTTGCTGCTGCTAAGTCGCTTCAGTCATGTCCGACTCTGTGCGACCCCATAGACGGCAGCCCACCAGGCTCCCCCGTCCCTGGGATTCTCCAGGCAAGAACACTGGAGTGGGTTGCCATTCCCCTCTCCAATGTGTGAAAGTGAAGTCACTCAGTCATGTCCGACTCTTAGCGACCTCATGGACTACAGCCTTCCAGGCTCCTCCGTCCATGGGATTTTCTAGGCAAGAGTACCGGAGTGGGGTGCCATTGCCTTCTCCGTTTTAGTTCTTTAAGGAAGACTTATACCATCATAAGTAAGTGGAAGTCGCTCAGTCATGTCCGACTCTGCAACCTACGGACTATGGGATTCTCCAGGCCAGAATACTGGAGTGGGTAGCCTTTCCCTTCTCCAGGGGATCTTCCCAACCCAGGGATTGAACCCAGGTCTCTTGCATTGCAGACAGATTCTTTACCAGCTGAGCCACGAGGGAAGCCTATTATCCATCATGGCTGTTACCAATTGACATTCTTTGAAATGGCATAAGAGGGTTATCTTTTCTCCAGGCCATCTCTGACATTTAACATTGGTAGTCTTTTTGACGATGGCCAATCTGAGTGGTGGGAGGTGATACTTCGTTACAGTTTTAATTTGCAGTTCTCCAAAGGTAACTGACTTAGAGACTCTTTTCATATGCCTTCCAAATAAAAGGAAAGCAACAACAACAAAAAACAATCTGCAGTAAATTAAACTCTGAAAGGTTCACCATGTTTTGCACTGGTTTTGAGTTATCTACCTAAGGACATGCTTAAGGAAGGATGTCCATCACACCCCATGTGCTCAGTCACTCCAGTAATGGTGAACTCTCTGTGACCCAGTGCACTGTAGCCCTGCAGACTCCTCTGTCCATGGGGTTCTACAGACAAAAATGGATCGCCTCCTCTCCTCCAGGGCATCATCCTGACCCAGGAATGGAGCCCCATCTCATGCGTCTCGGGAACTGCAGGCGAATTCTTTATCCACCAAGCCACCAGGAAAACCATTACACCCCAAAGGCCTTGCAATTTGAAGTGCTACTAAACATTCGTTTTTAAGTTGTTCTTATGGGAAGAATCGACAAGGCAGCGTAACTTTCTCAGGCCACTTTCGGATTTCTTGGCAACCGGAGCCCTAGAGAAAAGTCATGTTCCTGGGTTGTAGATGAGCGTGGAATGTGCCAGGGCTCAGGCCTCCTTATATCTTCCTCCAAATCAGCCTCAGACAAAGCCCAAGCCTGTGCAAAAGGCAGTGCTGGGGAGGCCCTGGTAGTCAGGTGGGGAGATGCTGAAGTAGGAGACTGAGGTGGGGACCCACCTTGGGGAGACTGGACAGCACGTGCCTATTCAGAGCTCTCTCAGCCTAGAGGGTCCACTGGTTTTTGAACACATCATGCACACTGTGGTTGAGCCGTGGAGCAGTCTGCCTGGATCTGGAGGGTTGGGGTCCAATCCCCCATGGACCAGGCTCTCCAGGTGCAAGGAGGGCATCTTTTTGGTACATCATCCCCAGCTCCCTCAGCTCCAGCTCAGTCTGGCCTTGGGTCCCAAGTTTGCTCAGGCTTCTGTGGTATGAAAGCAGCCCAGGGTCCCCAGGCCTGAGTGGAATACTGTTCCATTTGGTTTGTTTTGAAAGTTAATATTTCTTGCGTGGTGGATACAGTCCATTTCCAGTGCCGTGTTTGTTTTAGGTGTAGTCACCTGATTCACTTACACCTGTATGTAATTACAGGCTGCTTAGTAGAATTCCCCGTGCTAAAGGCTAGGTCCCTGTGGATTATTTATTGGAGTATTTATTGTATGTATATGACTGTCCATATGATAATCCCTACTTCCTAATTTACAAAACTGAATTTATAAGTTTGTTCATTGGTATCAGTTTTTAGATTGTACCCAATGGAGTTAAACAGCTGTCCTTCTCTGACTGACCTCCCTTAGGATCATCATCAGCATGTCTGTTCATGTTGCTGGAAAAGACTTTTTCATATTTTTTTATTGCTGCAGCATTTGCCAGTGAATATATACATATGAGTGTGTGTGTGTGTGTGTACCACATGTTTATCCATCTCTGAAAGTGGACACTATGTGTGCACACAGTCTTCAGTTCAGTTCAGTTGCTTGCTCGTGTCCGACTCTTTGCGACCCCATGGACTGCAGCATGCCAGGCTTCCCTGTCCATCACCAACTCCTGGAGCTTGCTCAGACTCACGTCCATTGAGTTGGTGACGCCATCCAACCATCTCATCCTCTGTCGTCCCTTTCTCCTCCCACCTTCAGTCATTCCCAGCATCAGGGTCTTTTCAAATGAGTCCGTTCTTCACATGAGATGGCCAAAGTATTGGAGTTTCAGCTTTAGCATCAGTCCTTCCAATAAGTATTCAGGACTGATTTCCTTTAGGATGGACTGGTTGGATCTCCTTGCAGTCCAAGGGACTCTCAAGAGTCTTCTCCAACACCACAGTTCAAAAGCATCAATTCTTCAGCACTCAGCTTTCTTTATAGTCCAACTCTCACATCTATACCTGACTACTGGGAAAACCATAGCTTTGACTAGACGGACCTTTGTTGGCAAAATGATGCAGTCTTGGGGTGTGATAAATATCGGTGCAGTGAGCACTGGAGCATAGGTGTCTTATCAGATGGTCTGTTATCCACATGCAGAGGCCTAGCATTGAGAAGGCCAGAGATTGTGGTAGCTCCCATTTAGTTTTTGGAGGAACCTTCCTTCTGTTCTGTGTCCTGGCTGTTCCCAGTTATTGCTACCCAAAGAAAATATGAAAGGGTTCTGGTTTCTCCAGGCCCTCTGCAGCATTTATTGTTGGTGGTGTTTTTGTGAATGACTGTTGTGAGTGGTAGGAGGTGGTACCTCATTGTAGTTTTGATGTGCTGCTGCTAAGTCACTTCAGTCGTGTCCGACTCTGTGCGACCCCATAGACGGCAGCCCACCAGGCTCCCCCGTCCCTGGGATTCTCCAGGCAAGAACACTGGAGTGGGTTGCCATTTCCTTCTCCAATGCATGAAAGGGAAAAGTGAAAGGTAAGGCGCTCAGTCGTGTCCAACTCTCAGCGACCCTATGGACTGCAGCCTGCCAGGCTCCTCAGTCCATGGGATCTTCCAGGCAAGAGTACTGGAGTGGGGTGCCATTGCCTTCTCCGAGTTTTGATGTGCAGTTCTCCATTAATGAGTGATCTGGAGCCTGTTTCCTGTGCTTTAAGGTGACCTCTTGAGATTGTCTTCTTGAAGGTTCCCTTTGTTTTGATATGGTCTCCGATTACTCACCCCAGCACATTGCTTGAGGAGAGGGGTCTCTACAGCCCCACAAGCTTTGTGAGTTTGAAGTGCTCTAAAACACTGATTTTTAAGCTGTTGTTACCAGAAGTGCCCACAAGGCGGTAGCATTTTCTCAGGCCCGTTAGAAGGCCTGCCGTCTTGTGGACACTTTCCTTATGGCTCAGCTGGTAAAGAATCTGCCTGCAATGCGGGAGACCTGGGTTTGATCCCTGGGTTGGGAAGATCCCCTGGAGAAGGGAAAGGCCACCCACTCCAGTATTCTGGCCTGAAGAATTCCATGGACTGTATAGCCCATGGGGTCGCAAAGAGACACGACTGAGCAACTTTCACTGGCAGCCAGAGCCCTAGAGACAAGTTGTGTTTCTGGGTTGTAGATGAAATGAATGTGCCAGGGCCTGGGTCTCCATGCATCTTCCCCTCTATCTGTACCACCCAGACAAATCCCAAGCCTGTGAAGAAGGCGATTCGGGGATGCTGTGGTAGCCACCTGGGGACATGCCGAGGTAAGAGGCTGTGCTGGGAGCCCATCTCAGGGAGACTGGAACCAGCAGCCTATTTGGAGCGCTTTCTGCCTAGAGGGTCCACCGTTTGTGGGGTGTACTAGGCTTGGCTGAGCTGTGGGACAGCCTGCCTGGATCTCTAGCGTGAAGTCCCTTCGCCATGGTCCAGGCACTCCAGGTTTGAGGAGGGCTTCCTTCTGGTACACCGTCCCCAGCTGCCTCAGCTCCTGCCCAGTCCAGCCTTTGGGTCCCGGGGCGCTCAGGCTCCTGGACTGTTAGAGCCGAGGGGCCCCTGGACTGGGTGGAACACCGTCATATTTGGTTTCTTTTGAAAGTTACTGTTTCTTGCATGTGGATGCAGTTCATTTGCAGTGTCCTGTTTCCTTTGGGCGTACAGCCGCTGGGTTCATTTATGCATGTCTTGCTCTTGGAACTATTTTTCTGGGTAGATAATTAGAGGCTGCAGAGTAGAAACCCATGTACAATATGCTAGGTCCTTGTGCATTTTTTATTGGACGTATATGACTGTCCCTCTATCAGTCCCAAGCTTGTAATTTATAAAACTTGGTTAATAAATGTGATCATTGGTATCAACTTTCTCATTGTACCCAATGGAGTTTTCTTAGGCAACTGTTTCTTGTCTGACTAGCTACCATTAGGATCATCAAAATGTCTGTTCATCTTGCTGGAGAAGGTATTTTGCATACTTTTTGATTGCTGTGTCATATGCCAGTGAATATGTGTATATGAATATGTGTGTGTGTATATATATGTGTGTATCACGTGTTTATCCATCCATCTCTGAAAATGGGCTCTCTGTGTGCATGCAGTCTTGGGCTGATAAATATTGGTGCAGTGGACGCTGGGGTGTAGGTATCTTATCGGATGATCTGTTCTCCACCTGCAGAGTCCCAGCGCTGAGAAGAATAGATATTGTTGTAGCTCCTATTTACTGTCTGAAGGACGCTCCCTCCTGTTCTTTGTCCTCGCTGGCCCCAGTTGCTGTTTCCCGAAGCAGATGTGGGAGGGCTCTGGTTTCTCCAGCCCCTCCTCAACACTTATTGTCAGTAGTGTTTTTGTGAATGACCGTTGTGAGTGGTGGGAGGTGGTACCTCATTATGATTTCGATGTGCAATTTTCTACTAATTAACGATATGGAGCCTGTTTCTTGTTCTTCCCAGACAAGCAAGCAAACAAAAATACTATTGTGCCTTAAAGTGAGCTCTTGAGATTGTCTTCTGAAGGTTCCCTTTGTTTCAGTATGCTCTCTGATTATCCACCCCAAAGCATTGTTTCAGGAGAGGTGTCCCTACAGCCCCACACTTCAAAATTTGTGAATTTGAAGTGCTCTGAAGCTTTTATTTTTAAGCTGTTGTTACTAGAAGTGTCCACAAGGCGGCAGCACTTTGTCAGGGCCATTTGATGTTTTCCTGGCAACCAGAGCCCTAGAGAAAAGTCATGTTCCTGGGTTGTAGATGAGTGGAATGTGCCAGGGCCTGGGTCTCTTTACGTCTTCTCCCTTATCTGCACCACCCCAGACAAATTACAAGCCTGCACAGAATGCGATGCTGGGCATGCTGTGGTAGTCAGGTGGGAGATCCATGGCGTAAGAGGCTGTGGTGGATATCCACCTTGAGGAGACTGGAGACGAGGTGCCTATTTGGAGCTCTCTCTGCCAAGAGGGTCTACCCTTTTTTGGCATACTAGACTTGGTTGAGCTGTGGGACGGCCCACCTGGATCTGGAGCGTGGCGTCCCATGCCCATGGACCAGGGTGTCCAGGTCCGAGGAGGACTTCTTTTTGGTACATCCTCCCCAGCTGCCTCAGCCCCAGCCCAGTCCGGCCTTGGTCCCAAGGCTACTCAGGCTCCTGAGCTGTGAGGGTGCCCAGGGACCCCAGGACTGAGTGGAATACCATTCACGTTTGGGTTCTTTTGAAAGTTAATGTTTCTTGCGTGGTGTATAGAATTCATTTCCGGTGTTGTGTTTGTTTTGGGTGTCCAGCCACTTGATTGACTTACACATAAGTGTCTTCCTCTTGGAACTGTTTTGCCCTGTAGGTAGAGGCTGCTGAGTAGAATTCCCTCTGCTGTATGCTAGGTCCTTGCACATTTTTATTGTATGTATATGACTGTCACTCCGTTAATATCAAGCTTCTAATTTATAAAACTCAGTTGATAAATGTGGTCATAGGTATGAATTTTTAGATTGCACTCAATGAAGTTTTGTTAGGCAGTTGTTCTTACTCTGACTAGCTTCCCTTAAGATCATCAGTGTCTGTTCATGTTGCTGGAAAGGCATTTTGCACGCTTTTTGATTGCTATGTCATATGCCAGTGAATATATGAATAAGGATGTGTGTGTCTGTGTGTGTTTGTGTGTGTGCCACATGTTCATCCATCTGTCTCTGAAGATGGACACTGTGTGTGCATGCAGTCCTGGCCTGAGATAAATATTGGTGCGGTGAACTCTGGAGTGTAGGTGTCTTTGCGGGTGACACATTCTCTGCCTGTGCAGTCCCAGCATTGAGAAGAATACATAATGTGATAGGTCCTGTTAAGTGTTTGCAGAAGCTCCCTCCTGTTCTGGGTCCTGGCTTTCTCCAGTTGACAGTTCCCAAAGCAAACGTTGAGGGTTGCCGTTTCTCCAGGTCCTCTCCAGCTGTGTGTGTAGTCTTTAGTGAATGAGCATTCTGAGTGGTAGGAGGTGGTACCTGATTAATAGTTTTGATGTGTGGTTCTCTGTTAAATAGCAATCTGGAGCCTGTATCCTGTGCTTTCCAAGCAAAAGAAAAAAAGAAACATTAATATGCCTTAAAGTGACCTCTTGAGATTGTCTTCTTGAAGGTTCCCTTTGTTTTGATATGCTCTCTGATTACCCACCCAGCATACTGCTTCAGGAGAGGTGTCCCTACATCCCCACAGTGTAGTTCACTCAGTCATGTCCAACTCTTTACAGCCCCATGGACTGCAGTACAGCAGGCTTCCCTGTCCATTGCCAACTCCCAGAGCCTGCTCAAGTTCATGTCCATCGAGTCACTGATACCATCCAACCATCTCATCCTCTGCCATCCCCTTCTCCTCCTGCCTTCAATCTTTCCCAGCATCAGGGTCTTTTCTAATGAGTCAGTTCCTTGCATCAGGTGGCCAAAGTATTGGAGCTTCAGCTTCAACATCAGTCCTTCCAGTAAATATTTGGACAGATTTCCTTTAGGATGGACTGGTTTGATCTCCTTGCAGTCCACGGGACTCTCAAGAGTCTTCTCCAACACCACAGTTCAAAAGTATCACTTCTTTGATGCTCAGCCTTCTTCATGGTCCAACTCTCACATCCATACATGACTGCTGGAAAAACCAAAGCTTTGACTACATGTACCTTTGTTGGTAAAGTAATGTCTCTGCTTTTTAATATGCTGTCTAGGTTGGACATAGCTTTTCTTCCAAGAAGCAAGCATCTTTTAATTTCATGGCTGCAGTCACCATCTGCAGTGACTTTAGAGCCCAAGAAAATAAAGTCTGTCACGGTTTCCATTGTTTCCCAATCTATTTGCCGTGAAGTGATGGGACCGGATGCCGTGATCTTCATGTTCTGAATGTTGAGTTTTAAGCCAGCTTTTTCACTCTCCTCTTTCACTTTCATCAAGAGGCTCTTTAGTTCCTCTTCCCTTTCTGCCTTAAGGGTGGTATCATCCGCATATCTGAGGTTATTGATATTTCTCCCGGCAATCTTGATTCCATCTTGTGCTTCATCCAGCCCAGCATTTCACATGATGTACTCTGCATAGAAGTTAAACAAGCAGGGTGGCAATATATAGACTTGATGTACTTCTTTCCCAATTTGGAACCAGTCCATTGTTCCATGTCTGGTTCTAACTGTTGCTTCTTGACCTGCATACCGATTTCTCAGGAAGCAGGTAAGGTGGTCTGGTATTCCCATTTCTTTAAGAATTGTCCACAGTTTGTTGTGATCCACCCAAAGGCACTGGCGTAGTCAATGATGCAGAAGTAAATGTTTTTCTTTAATTCTCTTGCTTTTTCTATCCAACGGATCCAACGGATGTTGGCAATTTGATCTCTGGTTCCTCTGCCTTTTCTAAATCCAGCCTGAACATCTGGAATTTCTTGGTTCACATACTTTTGAAGCCTGGCTTGGAGAATTTTGAGCATTACTTAGTAGCGTGTGAGATGAGTGCATATTTGAAGTGCTCGAAAGCATGGATTTTAAGCTGTTGTTATGAGAAGTGTCCACAAGGTGGCAGCACTTTCTCAGGCCCATTTGAGGTTTTCCTGGGAACCTAGGGTCCTAGAGAAAAGTCGTATTCCCTGGTTATAAATGAGAGTGGAACTTGCCAGGGCTCGAATCTCTTTATGTCTTCCCCCTTTTCTGCACATCCCAGAGAAATCCCAAGCCTACACAGAAGCAGAGCCTGCGATGAGTGGTAGTCAGGTGGGGAGATGCGAAGGGAAGAGGCTGTGGTGGGATCCCACATCCGGGAGACAGGACCAGGTGCCTGTTCAGAGCTCTCTCTACCTTGAGGGTCCACCATTTTCTGGGCATATGAGGCTCGGCTGAGCTGTGGGATGGGCTGCCTGGATCTTGAACGTGGGGTCCTGTCCTCCGGTGACCAGGCACTGCAGGTCCGAGGAGGGTTCCTTTTGGTACGCCCTTCCCAGCTGCCTCAGCTCCAACTCAGTCCGGCCTTGTGTCCCAAGGGTGCCCAGGGGCCCCTGGACTGAGGGGAATAATGTTCGTATTTGGTTTCTTTGAAAGTTGTCTTCTAGCATGGTGGATACAAATCATTTCCAGTGTTGCCTTTGGTTAGGATATACAGACACCTGATTCCCTTATACATGTATGTCTTCTTCTTGGAATTGTTTTTCCCTATAGGTAAGTAGAGGCAGCTGAGTAGAATTCTCTCTGCTATACTTGAAGTCCTTGTACATTATTTATTGGTATATATATGAGTGTCCCCATATTAATCCCAAGCTTCTAACTAAAAGTTCGGTTGATAACTGTGTGTTGGTATCTGTTTTTAGACTGTACCCTCTAAACTGTACCAGTGGAGTTTACTGAGGCAAATCTTATCTGAGTTGCTTCGCCTGTCGTTAGCATCTCTGTTCATGTTGCTGGAAAAGACATTTTGCCTACTTTTTGATTGTGCTGTCCTATGCCAGTGAATGAGTGTATACACATGTCTGTGTGTGTGTGTGTGTGTGTGCGCGTGTGCCACGTGTTCACCCATCCATCTCTGAAAATGGGCTCTGTGTATGCATGCAGTCTTGGCACGTGATAAATAGCGTTGCAGTGAACACAGGTGTGGAGGTGTCTTTTCGGATGATACATTTTCCACCTGCAGAGTCCCAGCATTGCAAAGGCCAGATACTGTGGTAGCTCCTGTTTACTTTTTGAAGGACACTCCCTGCTGTTCTGTGTCCTGGCTGTTCCCAGTTGACACTACCCAAAGCAAATGTGTGACCCTTCTGGTTTCTCGAAACCCTCTGCAGCATTTATTGTCTGTAGTCTTTTTGTTAATGACTGTTCTGAGTGGTGGGAGATGGTACCTCATAGTTTTGATTGCAGTTCTCTATTCATTAGCGATTTGAAGCCTGTTTCCTGTCCTTTCGATAAAAAAGAAAAGAAGAAAAACCACATTCATGTGCCTTAAAGGAACCTCTTGAAATTGTCTTCTTGAAACTTCCCTGTGTTTTGATGTGCTCTCCAATTACCAACCCCAGCACATTGCTTAAGAAGTGTCCAGCAGCCCCGCAAACTTGGTGCATTTGAAGTGCTCTAAAGCAGATTTTTAAGCTGTTGTTACTAGAAGTGTCCACAAGCGGGCACCACTTTCTTAGGCTCATCCAGGGGTTTCCTGGCAACCAGAGCCCTAGAGAAAAGTCATGGTCCCTGGTTGTAGATGAGAGTGGAATGTGCCAGGGCTCGGGTCTCATTACATCTTCCCCCTTATCTGCACCACCCAGACAAATGCCAAGCCTCCACAGAAGGCCATGCTGCGGATGCCGTGGAAGTCAGGTGGGGAAAATGCTGTGGTAAGAAACTGTTGTGGGAACCCATCTTGAGGAGACCGGAGACCAGATGCCTAATCAAAGCCCTCTCAGCCTAGAGGGTCCACTTTTTCCAGCGTACTGTGCTTTAGTGAGTTGTGGGGTGGCCCAGCTGGATCTGGAGCATGGGGTCCCATCCGCCAGGGACCAGCCACTCCAGGTTCAAGCAGGACTTCGTTTTGGTATCCCCTCCCCAGCTGCCTCAGCTCCAGTTCGGTCCAATCTTGGGTCCCAAGGGTTCTCAGGCTCCTGGGATGTAAGAGTCCAGTGACCCCAGGACTGAGGGGAATACTATTCACATTTGGTTTTATTTGAAAGTTAATTGTTCTTGCATGGTGGATACAAGTCTTTTCCAGTGTCATGTTTGTTTGGGGTGTACAGCCACCTAATTCACTTGTACATTTATGTCCTCCTCTTGGAATTGTTTTGCCCTGTAGGTAGGTAGAGACTGCTGAGTAGAATTCCTTCTGCTGCACGCTAGGTCCTTGTAGATTAGTTATTGTATGTATATGACGGTCCGTATGTTAATCCCAAGCTTCTAATGTACAAAACTTAGTTGATAAATGCGTGCATTGGTTATCAGTTTTCAGCTCTTACCCAGTGGAATTTTCTGAGGCAATTGTTCCTTCTCTGACATGCTTCACTTAGGATCATCAGTGTCCATTCATTTGCTGCAAAGACATACTGCATGCTTTTTGATTGCTACATCATATACCAGTGAATATATGTATATGGGTGTGTGTGTGTGTGTATGTATGTATGTATGTGACTGTGTGTGTCTCTGTGTGTGCCCCACGTATTTATCACCATCTCTGAAAATGACCTCTAGGTGTGCATGCTGTCTTGGACTGTGATAGATATTGGTGCAGTGGACACTGGGGTGTGGAGGTGTCTTTTTTGGATGATCTGTTCTCCACCTGCAGAGGCCCAGCATTGAGATGGCCAGATACTGTGGTAGCTCCTATTTAGTTTTTGAAGGAAGCTCCCTCCTGTTCTATGTCCTGGCTGTTCCCAGTTGACATTACCCAAAGCAAATGTGGGAGGGTTGTGTTTTCTGAAGGCCCTTTCCATCATTTATTTTTTGTAGTGTTTTTGTGAATGACTGTTCTGAGTGGTGGGAGGTTTTACCTATTTATGGTTTTGATATGCAATTCTGTATTAATTAGCAGTGTGGGGCCTGTTTCCTGTGCAGTGCAAATAAAAAATTAAACCAATGTGCCTTAAAGTGACCTCTTGAGATTGTCTTCTTGAATGTTCCCCGTGTTTTGATATGCTGTCCGATTACCCACCCCAGCACATTGCTTGAGGAGAGATGTCCCCACATCCCCACACAGGCTTTGTGATTTGAAGTGCTCCGAAGCACTGGTTTTCAACTGTTGTTACCAGAAGTGTCCACAAGGCGGCAGCACTTTCTCAGCCCCACTTGAGGATTTCCTAGCATATTCAGAGCCTTAGAGGAAAGTCGTTTTCCTGGGTTGTAGATGACAGTGGAATGTGCCAAGACTTGCTCTCCTTACATCTTCCCTTGTACTGCACCACCCCAGACAAATCCCAAGCCAGCAACAAAGGTGATCCTGGGGACGCCATAGTAGTCTGGTGTGGAGATGCCAAGGTAAGATGCTGAGGTGGGAACCCACATGGGGGAGACTGAACGGTGTCTGTTCAGAGCTCTCAGCCTAGAGGGTCCACCTTCTTGGGGGGCCTACGAGGCTTGGTTAAGCTGTGGGACAGCCTGCCTGCATTGGAGAGTGGGGTCCCATCCCCTGTGGTCCAGGCACTCTAGATCCAAGGAGGGTGTGTTTTTGGTACCTCTCCCCAAGTTTCTTCATTTCGCTCAGTCTGGTCTGGCCTGAGTCCCACGGCTGCTCAGGTTCCTGGGGTGTGACAGCAGTCGAAGGCCCCCAGGCCTGAGAAGAAGACTCTTCACATTTGGTTTCTTTTGAAAGTTAATCTTTCTTGTGTGGTGGATACAGTTCCATTTCCAGTTGTTTTGGGTGTACAGCCACGTGATTCACTTCCACATATATGTCTTCCTCTTGGAATTGTCTTGCCCTGAAGGTAGTTAAATGCTGCTGAGCAGAATTGCCTGTGCTATATATGCTTGGTCTTTGTGGATTATTTATTGTACATATATATGACCATCCCTCTGTGAATCCCAAGTTCCTAATTTACAAAACTCAGTTGAGAAATGTATTCATTGATGTCAACATTTAGGTACCAAATAGTTTTCTTAGGCTGTTGGTCCTCTCTGCCTTCCTTCCCTTAGGATATTCATCAGTATATCCGTTGTTGCTGGAAAAGATAGTTTTCATGCTTTTTTGATTTCTGTGTGTAATTCCAGGGAATATTTGTTTATGCATGAGTGTGTATATGCATTTATATGTGTGATTATGTTTGTTTACCGTGTTTATCCACCCATCTGAAGATGGACACTCTTAAGGTGCTTGCAGTTTTGTTGTTGTTACAGGAAGTGTCCACAAGGCGGCAGCATCCCCTCAGGCCCTGCTCTTGTCTTTGGCAACTGGATCCCTACAAAAGCTCTGCACCTGTTAAGAGTGCAGTGTGCCAGGGCTTCTGTCTCGTTATCTTTCTCCTTATCCTGCACCCCATACACAGATTCGAAGGCTGCCTCAAGTGTGATGCTGGGGATGCTGTGTTAGTTAGGTGGGGAGATGCTTAGGAGACTATCCATGGGAACCCCACATATTCTATGTATAAGACTGTGCTTATGTTAATCCCAACCTTGTAATTAAGAAAACTCGGTTTGTAAATGTGTTCACTGGTACGTTTTTAGATTCTGCACATAGGAGTTTTCATAAGGTGTTGGTCCCTCTCTGACTTCCTATACCTAAGATCATCATCACAGGATGGTCACTTATGATCATTCACATCACTGGAAAAGGCATTTTACATGCTTTTTGATTGGTAGGTCATATTCTAGTGTGTATATATTTGTGTGTGTGTGTGTGTGTGTATATGTTCTATACATACACATCTTAAACACGTTTATCCGTACATCCCTGACCATGAACTCTGGGGGGGGCTTACAGAGGTGGCTGGTGATAAATATCGCTGCAGTGTATGTTGGGATGCAGGTGTCATTTGGAATTACATTTGTTAACTTGGAGAGACTCAAGAGAAACCAGGAGTGAGAAGGCCAGAGTATGTGGTAGACCTATCTTTAGCTTAAGAATCTCCATGCTGTTTTTTTTTTCCTTCTGTTAGCGGGTTATATTCGCTGAAAACACAATGGCAGCGTTTCTTTTTCTCCACGCCCTTTGGCTTGACTGACTGTAGATTTTTTAATGATACCCCTTCTGACTGGCATGAGGTGATACCTCAGTATTTCCATCTGTATTAGTCTAATAGTCTTTTTTGTCCTCCATTCATTTTTCCTTTTGAGAAATGTTACGTTTTGTCCTCGTTTTTTAATTGTGTTGTTTTTGCTGTACAACAGTGGAAGGGCTGTAAGTGTACACACGCCCCTCCCTCCGACCCCCCCTTCCTCCCGAGAACGCCCGCGGCGAGCTGGGCCGTCAGCTGCGGCTCCCCGCGGCCTGTCGCCCGGGGCCCCGTCACGCTGCGGCTCCCCGCGGCCTGTCGCCCGGGCCCCGTCACGCTGCGGCTCCCCGCGGCCTGTCGCCCGGGCCCCGTCACGCTGCGGCTCCCCGCGGCCTGTCGCCCGGGGCCCCGTCACGCTGCGGCTCCCCGCGGCCTGTCGCCCGGGGCCCCGTCACGCTGCGGCTCCCCGCGGCCTGTCGCCCGGGCCCCGTCACGCTGCGGCTCCCCGCGGCCTGTCGCCCGGGGCCCCGTCACGCTGCGGCTCCCCGCGGCCTGTCGCCCGGGGCCCCGTCACGCTGCGGCTCCCCGCGGCCTGTCGCCCGGGAGGCTGCGAGTGTCAGTGCTGCCGTCTCGGTTCGTTCAGCCGCCTCTTCTCTCGTTTTCACAAGCGTGTGCCCCACCTCTGCATCTCTGTTCCCGCCACGCAAATAGTTCCACCAGAAACTTAGTAACACACAGTTTTTGACAGTATTTCCTTTCCTAAAAGACTACTAGTAAATTATAATTTCATCTACAGCTCTTCTTTCTCAAAACATTTTTCTCAGTTATTCCGTCGCAGTGTTATTCTAAGAAAGTCCGATGCCAAAATCTTCTATGCTATTGTATGGAAGATTAAATTTTACTGTGGTGTGGTAAGACTACTCAGTGACTGTCATTGGAATTTGATACTCCAACACAAAGTCTATAGTGTATTCAGAAGTCCAGGTTGGTGTCATGTCATTTTGATGTGTTATTTGCTTTAAGACTCCATTTTGCAGTAAATATTTTGAAAGTTAAATATTCATAAGATTGTTCATCCCAGTGATGCACTTTGTACTTGGAGTGCATCATGAATGAGATTATGGTTTATAAAAGTGAGAAGTGTCCAGGTTTGATTAAAAACATTGAGCAAAAGGAAGAAAGCTTACGAGTATTTAAAAGGGACTAAACACAGCTGTTCTCTCTGTCCCTTAGCAGGAAACTGTCATTTGATGATAATCTTGTTTTTGTATTGGGATGTGTACCCTTCATGAGTAAAACCTCAAAATTAGGACTTTAGTTCTTTGAATGGCTTCTCCTAGATGAACAGCATCTGCTTACCATCAGCCCCAGGTATACTGTACAGAGAGACGTGTGACCTGGACAGGAAACTCCCAACAGCCACAGGGCAGGTGGGTGGTAGAAGCTAACAGGGCAGGAACGGGAGCCTGGCATTAACCTCATCTGTATTATAGCAAAGCTAGATAAGTGACTTTGAATTGTCTTTTTATTTTTAGATAGCCGCCATGAATTTTTTTGCCAGAAATTTATTGGGGGGTGGGAGGGAGTTGGTGACCGTCATAGCCTGTAGTTGACCAGTCTGCAAGCTGGAAGCTTCTGGAAGCCTCCTTTGGCATCATGAGTTGCTTTGGGTTTCTGAGCCTTCCATCAAATGTAAAATAACTCTCACTGGTCAAAAATCAGAGAAGCAAGGCTCAAAACCATCATTCTATGTAGTCTTAGTATATTAAAAACATAAGTGAAAAACATCAGTGAGATCACCAGTTTGGAATATAAAATGCAGCTTAAGTGGCCCCAACAACTATGTGACAGCAGGTTTCTGCTAACACGTGTGGTGATGCCCTAAGAAATACATGTTTGAGTACAGTGTTTTACAGTTTGTAGTGTTTTTATGTAAATGAACATCATAAGCTTGATTTTCTACTGCAGTCTAAAACCGTGGAAACAGGCTGAAGGAAATCTTTCCTTTCAGCATCAGATACCAGCATGAAGAGAGCAGAGATCCGAGTTTGGTTTTCTAGCCGCAGTGTTCAGGGCTATTTGTCCTATCCTGTATGGCTTCGAAAACTTGGACTCCCTCACATCAGAACCATATTGCTTATGCACCATAAGGCAAGTTCCCTAGACATTTATCTGCAGGCTTGGTTTTCAGCTTCCCCATCTTGCGCTAGGAATGAACAGCATTTCTTTCTTTTTTATTTAGTGTCTCTTACCTATTACCCTCCTCTAATTTTAGGTGGTAGGGCTAAAATGGTTTAAAAAAAAAGCCAACATCCAGCCTACATTTCAGTTGAAACGCTTTGCTCTGTGATCACTTCAATCTAGGTGGTTTTATAGCGGGGAGTTGAGGGAAAGTTATTTTAAGAAACTGACATTTTAATGGTACTTTTCCCCTCTAGCATGAACTGCAATGAAGTAACTGGCTGAAAACGAATCCTCCAGAAGGAACGCAATGAGTGATGCCTGTGTTGGCCTTAACGGACAGCACTGATCCTATGGGTGTGGATTTTGTTAAGGGTACTTATATTTCCAGTTTCTTGAAGAAATCAGTGATCCAAGTTGGTAAGGTTTTTAGTAGCCTCTCACCCATGCTTCTCTCCCCATGATTTTACAGTAAAATGCTGTTGCGATTCTCTTGCTCTAGCAAAACTGCTCTTATCAAGATGAGCCTTCAGCAAGCCTGGACGCGCTCAGTGAGCAAATCCCGCTGTCTCCACAGGCGTTCCACAGCAGCCAGCTCCGGGCCGTGGTGACACTCATGGTGAGGCAGCCTGGCCACTCCTCTGCTGAAAGCCTGCAGTGCCTCTCTTCCCCTCAGTCGGGGTGTAGATGGTCTCTCCTTCCTCTTTATTTACAATCACCTCCCTGGAGAGGCTTCTATGACACCCGACAGCAGAGAGCTCTTCACGCCCTACTCATTTCACTGCCACCTTTACCGGGTTTTAGGTTTCTTTTTCCACAGCACTTAACCCCCTCTGATTCACTAAGTGGGAAAAGATTCCCTATGCCTGCATGTTTTAATGCCATCTCTTACTTTTGTTTTATTGAAGAGGAGTCAGGATTTGAACTCAGATAGTCTCTGTAAGTATTATACCATAAACCAAAGATTCAAAGGATGTAAATGTGACATTACTGGACCCCATCCTTAACGCTGTGTATGTATATAAGAAAAAGCTAAGTTGAAAGAAACAATGCAGTATTTATTTTTTACACAGTTCAACTGGGCACAAAGTAAGCTATAAAAATTCCCAATAAGCTCTAAAGAAAACCCTTTGTGTATTTGGTTTTACATATTAATTACTCTAGAAAGTTTCTGAACTCTGTTTAATAGCAGATCTCCTTTCTTGATAGTTTCTTGGTACTGCCAGTTCTTGCTATCAGGTCTATAAATAAATTCAGGGAAAACATGAATTAGTTAGCAGCCACATTAACAAAAGCTGACCTACTTTAAGTATTACAAATGATATAGAAACTTAAGTACCTGTTGGTTTCCACTATTTCATTCACTTTATCTATTTTGCAGTGTAGCCTCCCAGCAGCAATAAACCTGGAGAGTTCCCTAATTGAGAGAGAAGGGAAAAAGCGTTTAGCATTAGCCTTATAGAGAATTGTTAGAAAAATGAATTGCACTAAATACATGATACAGTTGTCTTTTACTCAAGGTAATATTTGGACACACAGCAGCTGAGCTGACCCCCTTAAGGGGGACAGTTATTGAACACAGCCCTCAACAGCAGCGTGAGTGGATGGAGACTCTCCGTCTGTCTACCGCCCTGTGACGTGGAGGAAAATGAAATGCTACGAGAGCTGCACGAAGACAACTTTTCAGTAATACCAGAGAGAATATGTGGAAAGTTGACTCCTTTAAAATATCTATTTGTAATATAACTAGGTTGAATTTAGAGATTCATATAAGGAGTCCTCCTAATTAAGAAAAATTGTGACAGATGACTCTCCCCGATACTACACCATCTTGCTCCTAGCACAGAAACACCCAAAGTGCCATTTCAAGTTGGTGGGGAAACGTGGCTGAGAATGATGTGAAGGCAGCTTAACTCGCACAAATCCCAGAAACCAGGTAAGGAAAAAAAGATAACTTCTAGCTTCAAAGCGCCACCAGCTTATCTTAAATTAGTAAGAACTCTATGTTTACAGAGCGTGCTCTATTCCTTATCCTCATTAAAAATACATTTGATTCAGTCATTACAACAGCCATTCTTTCAACTGTTAGTTTTTGAATCATGTTACTGAGTGGCTTTAGGTAAACAAAAAAGCTCACTGGTTCTAAACTCACTTGCATTCACTTTCCAGGTACTCACACAGCTGCGTCTCCAGACTGCAGCTGGGAAACCCATCTGCACTATTGTTCTGGGACTGAGACCCACAGGCGAGCTGGGGAAACTGGAGAGAAAGCTAGGACAAGCTGCAGCGAGCACCACTGCCCTGGGCATGAAAGCAGACGGGGACTCAGTGTGCCCTCTGCTGAGGTAAAACAGCGGGCAGCTGCTGCTTCCCCTGCCCTTCGTTTACGCCCTCGACTCTTGGAGGAGACTCCAGATGCACCACGGTTATCTGTCCCTGGTCATTGCTGCGGCTCTGCCGGCGCACGCCGCCACAGCCGCCCTCCAGTAAGCAGGCTGGTACTCCCTCCAGTCGTCTGGGCCACTCCTTCCACCTACGTGTCCTAATTCACCCAAGTTCCTATAAAAATCTTAGACATGCAATGACATCCACCCTCAAGGCCCCCAAGAGCTATCTCAGTGCAGCCTCCTTTCTGAAACGACACAATTAACTACTTCCTGCCTTAAATGGGTGCCTAAGTCCCATTCCCTAGATCCAAACTACATTTTTGTTGTCTCCCTGTGTGCTAATCAAACATACCCCAAGACGACTCATCTTCTCCAAGCCACCCAGATCCTGCCTCATATACAGGTGTCCAGTAAGAATGAGCCAAATACTTGCTGTGTAAAGAGAACCTAAAAACCAGAGTTGCATCCTAAGTTCCAGATAAAACACCTACCACCAAAATTATGCAATACAGCCCACAGGTATGGTTTCTAACCTTACATATGTCAGTAACAGATGTGTCTACTCACAGAATGGCTTGGTCCTTTTCTCCACCACTATCTTACTGAGTCTAAGGAAATGGAAAAACGAAGTACAAGTGTTCTTTAAACTTACAGAAAGATTTCACCTAAACTCATTTTATAAAGTAAGAAACAAATTTAAAGCAAGGCATTTCTAGGTACCACCACAGCTCAGTGTGTGCTTGAAACCTCTGCCTCTAAAGCTGGGCTGAGAACATGAAGGGAAAAACGAAATAATTCAAATACCACATACTGCAGCGTGTCTAACAATACTTCCTACTTCAGTGCACCTTATCCACAGATTGAGCTGAGCCTCACCCTGCTCCCAAGGAGCAACGAGTGGCCTTCTCACCATCACCACACTGTTAAGAAACAGCAAAGAAAGAAGCCAGACCAACGCCCTCTCTCCATGTGCTGCTCACCAGTGAGCTCCTCCAGTACGACCCCATGAGAAACAACTCAGTGCCCTCACCACCAGACTTTTAATTTCACCAAGAAAACCAAAGCTCCCTGGAGAGCCCAGCCTTTTACTTTGGATAGATAATAAACTACTCACTGTCTTTTTTCTTTCAAAGGAAGAGAATGAGGAAATGTCTGGCTCCATAATTTGGTTATACTTTGTGTGTTTTACTGATTGTAAATATTAAAACCAACCCATAGATAAATATTCATGTGCATGCCAAGGTGACTGAGGATGAAACGTACTGATGTCTGTAACTGTCTCTGAAGTTGTTAAAAATAAGGTAAAGCAAACACAGTGTTAATAATGATATAGAATCAAGAATATATAGGAATTTGTAAAGATTTATACAGGAATCTCTCCATGTTTGAAATTTTTCGTAATAAAACATTAGAAAAAACAAACTGGCTAAACAGAGTATGGTCTTTTAAAAATGAAATGCCTTAGAACTTCATTAGAAACTACTATATAACCACTGGGAGCCACTGCAGACTAATCCTCAAAGCTAACAAACAGTTGAAGCTTGGGGGACCACTTCTCACGTGATGCCACATGGACAGCTCCCCCTACTTCGCCCCGGTTCCCCGCCCCCGTCCCCTTGGTGTGCGAAGACACACCCTGTTACTTACCCACAGGCTGAACATCCTCCAGCAGCTCCCAGGGCTCCGGGATGACGTAAAGTCCCAGCTAACCCCCAAGCCCTGCACACCTATCCACCTGCCCACCTCCCACTAGGCTGCAGCTGTGCGTCTCACTGCACCAACTGATTATCGCTGCAGACTCACTTCTATCTGAAATGACACACATTTTTACGCATACTTGCCAACTCTCCCCAAAACTAGAATGAAACTCCATGAAGACAGACCTGGAATAATGCCAACCATACAGTAAGGGCTTAGTACCTATCTGATGAACCTTTGAATCAAAGGCTCAAAGGCTTCGATTTTTAGCAACCAAAAAATTGAAGGCATTCTCACAAGAGCTAGGACCTAACGTGAAATGTAAGACAGTGAGCTAAGAGTCTCTACTGTCGTAGCAGAGTGGATCTCCAAGGTGTAACAGAGACCACTTTGCTACCACAGCACCAAAGCAGAAACACACAACGAGAAAGTGTGCAAGTGGAGACAGTGTACAAGTTTACACATCCAAAGGTATAACCGTAAAGAGTAAATTAACACGATGTTGTTCAAACTTACTGATCAATGAACTCCACACCAACACCAAAAGCTTCTGCCATATAGCCCAGGGTTAATGACCTGTACGATTCCAGCAGCTGGCTGTACGCATGAATTCGCATTTCTCTTACATAGTATCGATAATGAGGCGCAAAAAGCCAGTCCTTTTTCATTTCCTGTTCCACAATAGCTGCAATGAATAAGATGACAAATTATAACAACCTCCCTTTGGATAAACTGATAAACTAGAAGGCGGATTTATAACATGATAAAAATTAATAGCCTTGATCTATAAAGTATACATAGAATATTAATGAGCAATCCACAGAAGTACAATCATTTTCCTGAATAATAGTACCTATCACCATTCTAAGTAATGAGCATGTGGTGGGAAACCACAAGATAAGATCTCTGCTGCCACAGCAACTCAATATCCAAGGGGAAGAAGAGAGAAATGAATAAACAAGGCAGCCTCCTAGAATAATAACAAGCTCCATGAAAATAAAACTTGAATAGTGATTGAAGACTTAGAGCCACACAGACGCAGCAGGCAGAGCCCGGCTCAGCCCTGGAACAGAGAGGAGGGCGGGTTCAGAGGGTGGCAGGGGGACAGCTATGCAGACAGGGAAGGTGAGCAAGGACGAGTCAAGCGTATACTTATTTCTGGCTAGAATAGATAAAAATCCTTAGAGAATTTCTCCTTTTTTGAGTTTTTGGGTGGGGTGGGGAGGGATTCAAACGTTATACTTTGGCGAGGCGGAGATGGACTCTCTTACTAATAGCCAGGTTGAAGATCCCAAGGCCTGAGTCTGGTGCTCGCTGGCGGGTTTGGGGCTGGAGACTCACATTTGGAAATCCCTGCCATCCATATGTACTTGATAACAGAATACAGGTAGAGAGAAGGGCAATGACTGCGCCCAGGCCAGTTAGCCACTGAAAGGCCTAACAAAGGATGAGGCACAGCCGGAGAAAATACAGAATTCAATACACTGACGTACTAAGGTGCTGAAGAAAGGTTAACTGGCAGTTCCAAGGAGGTCCACCTATTAGATCTGCCACTACGTATACAGTGTCCAACGCATGCTGCTGCTAAGTCGCTTCAGTCGTGTCCAACTCTGTGCAACCCCACAGACGGCAACCCACTAGGCTCCCCGATCCCTGGCATGCTCCAGGAACACTGGAGTGGGTTGCAATTTCCTTCTCCCACGCATGAGAGACACTTAAAAATACTTACTGACCCAATGCCCAGCTATATGTACGGAGTCATAGAGAAATACTCGTTATATTTTAGGAAAAAAGCTACTTAAAAATCCTAAAAAGCTACTTAGAAACCTGTGTGTAAAATACACCTACGTATATTTAATGGTGCTTCGTGCCTGTGTCTCTGGACACCAACGCCCTTGGAACCTGAGCTCAGCAGCTGCCTCAAGAGAAAGAGCCCAGGCAAGCCAAGGACAGAGCGCCTCTTTCTTCTTCATGTGATACATTAGAAAATTTTCCACGTGTACAGAAAACCTCTGGGTTTTGGGGTGACTGTTACTTTCCAATTTTCCAAGTATGTAATGAATAAAAGTTCTGGGAGGATATATAACTATCTTAAAATGATTCTGGAACAATTCTGTGTAATTTGTAATATGAATTTGGACATTAAGACTTTCTCCCCTCGGTTTATTTGTAAACTTCTGAAAATTTATTTGTAAACTTCTGAAAACTAGGTTTTACCTAGAAAAGGATGCTACTTCCTCTTTCAAATAAAATATTTCAGGGTACACAGTCTATGAATACTTAGCAAAGCAAAAAAGCTTATTACAAAGCCAAATAAATGCTACATATCTCACTACAGAGGAGCAGACGGTAAATGATACAAATGGTAACTGTTGTCAAGATTCATCTATCTGTCCTTTGCATTTAAAATGCCTGGGAAATGGAGGGCGGTCCCAGGCCCGGCCCCGCTGTCCCAGGGGTGCCCAAGGGCTGCTCTACCTGCACCCCGCCTGCAGGTTGAGTAGGCAGCAGACTGTGACACACACGCATCGAAATGCTACTCAGCAGGAAAACACAATGAGCCACTGCAAAGAAATGGCAATAACATGGGCCTTAGTGCAGGAAACGTACTAGGTGTACCACACGGCTAGTAGTCAGCAGCATGGTACTGACACAGACAGATCAACGGACCACGAAAGCAAGTGCAGAAATAAACAGACACCTATGCCCAATTAATCTATGACAAAGGAGGCAAGAATATACAGTGGAGAAAAGACCGTCTCTTCAATAAGTGGTGCTGGACAGCTCCGTGTGACAGGATGAAATTGGAACCTTACCTAACACCACACACGAAAATAAAATGGATCAAAGACCTAAATGTAGGAAAACATAGAACACGCTCTAACATAAATCACAGCAATGTCTTTTTTGATGACCTCCTAGAGTAAAAAATAAACAGGAGTTAATTAAAAGCTCCTTCACCTCAAGAAACCACAGAATGAAAAGACAACCCATAGAATGGGAGACATTTGCAAACAAAGCAACCTACAAGGAGTTAATCTCCACAGCACACAAACAGCTCTTGCAGCCCTCTGTCAAAAACCAAACCACCCAATCACAAAACGGGCAGGATTTCCCTGGTGGTCCACGGTTAAGACTGTGCTCTCAATGTAGGGGCAAGCCTTTGACCCCTGGTCAGAGAAGATCCCACATGCCTAGCAGCCAAAAAAGCAAAAATGGGGGCAGAAGATCTAAATAGACATTTCTCAGGGGAAGAAATACAGATGGCCACGAGGCACAAGAAACATCGGTAATTAGAGAAACGCAATCAGAACTACAATAAGGCATCACCTCACAATGATCTGAATGGCCATCATCGAAATGTCTACAATAAATGCTAAAGAGGGTGTGGAGGAAAGGGAACCTTTTTACACTGTTGGTGGGAATGTAAACTAGTAACAGCCACTATGGAGCACGATATGGGGTTCACTGAAAAACTAAACACAGAACTACCACATAATCCAGCAGTTCCCCTCCTGGGCATATATATATGTGGAGAAAGCCATAATCGGAAAAGATATATGCGCCCCAATGCTCACAGCAGCACGTTACAACAGGCAGGACAGGGAGGCAAGCTGTCAGCAGAGGAACAGATACCTATGAGTACATACACATAATGGAATGTTCCTTCAGCCACAAAAAAGAATGAACTCATGTCTTCACCAGCAACGTGGATGGACCTGGAGATGATCACACTAACTGAAGGAAGTCAGAGGGACAAAAAGCCTATGATATCACTTATGGGTAGAATATCAAAGTCCATACAAAGGGCCTCATTCACAAAACACAAAGACGCACACACTTTGATAACCAGGACAAACTTCTGGTTATCAAAGGGGAAAGGTGTGTTGGGGGAGGGGAGGCATACATTAGGAGGTTGGGGTTTACACACACACAGTAATATACTACATGTGTTTTACAAACAGATGACTGACAAGGACCTACTGTATAAGAGAACTCAACACTCTGTAATAACTAGACAGGAGAAGAATCTGAAGAAGCATACATATATGTATCATGTAACTGAATCAGTTTGCTTCATACCAAAAACACCACTGGGTAAATCAACTCTACTCCAGCACACAAAAAATACTTAAATTTAAATAGAAAAGGGATGTCAACAGTATTACCTTCAGGCCTGGGTGATCTGGGATGCGGTCACATTCCTGGAGCCTGAGCAGCCTGTTGCCAAGGCAGCACTGGGGTGGAGCTGAGGGAATGGGGGAGATGTGCCTGCAATGGAGTCCTCCTCCCCTGGACCCTCAGTGCCTGGTCCCCTGTGAATGGGACCCCAATCTCCAGATCTAGGGGGGGCCCTCCGAGAGCTGTCAAGCCTAGAATACCCAGATTACGGTCGAGCCACCGGATAGGAAGAGCTCTGACCTGTCACCTGGTCTCCAAGTCTCCCAGTGGTGAGGCTCCCACCAGCAGCTTCCTCCTTGGAGCTGCCCTACCCAAATACTACCTCACCCTCAGGAGCACAGTTCAGGGAGGTCTTGGGATTTGGGGGAGTACAGGAGAAGGGGGAAAAAGTCAAAAGACCCGAGCCCTGGCACATTCCACTCTAATCTACAACCCCGGAACACAACTTTCTCTAGGGCTCCGATTGCCCAAGAAACTGGAGGGGGGCATGAAGGACCGCTGCCGCCTTGTGGACGTTTCCTGTAACAACAACCTGAAAACCGGTTAACAGATACCAAGGGAAGCTTTCATGCAAAGACCGGCACAATCAAAGGCAGAAACGGTATGGACCTAACATAAGCAGAAGACATTAAGAAGAGGCGGCAAGAATATACAGAAGAACTATACAAAAAGATCTTAATGACCCAGATAACCACGATAGTGAGTTCACTCACCTAGAACCAGACGTCCTAGAGTGTGAAGTCAAGTGGGCCTTTAGGAAGCATCACTAAGAACAGAGCTAGTGGAGGTGATGGAATTCCAACTGAGCTATTTCAAATCCTACAAGATGATGCTGTCAAAGTGCTACACTGAATACGCCAGCAAATTTGGAAAACTCAGCAGAGGCCACAGGACTGGAAAAGGTCAGTTTTCATTCCAATCCCAAAGAAAGGCAATGCCAAAGAATGCTCCAACTACCGCACAGTTGTACTCATCTCACACGCTAGCAAGGTAATGCTCAAAATCCTTCAAAGTAGGCTTCAGCAGTATGTGAACTGAGAACTTGCAGATGCACAAGCTGAGTTTAGAAAAGGCAGAGGAACCAGAGATCAAATTGCCAACATTCGCTGGATCAGAGAGAAAGTAAGGGAATTCCAGAAAAACATCTACTTCTGCTTCACTGACAATACTAACGTCTTTGACTGTGTGGATCACAACAAACTGCAGAACATTCTTAAAGAGATGGGAATACCAGACCACCTTAGCTGTCTCCTGAGAAACCTGTATGCAAATCGAGAACAAACAGTTAGAACCTTACATGGAATGACTGACTTGTTCAAAACTGGGAAAGGAGTATGACAAGGCTGTACACTGTCACCTGTTTATTTAACTTACATGCAGAGTACATCATGCGAAATGCCGCGCCGGATCAATCACCAGCAGGACCAAGATTTCCAGGAGAAATATAAACGACTTCAGATATGCAGATGCTACCACTCTAATGGCAGAAAGTAAAGAGGAAGTCAAAAGCCTCCTGATAAGGGTGACACAGCAGGGTGAGAAAGATGGCTCACAGCCCAGCATTTAACACTGCACTGGTGGCACTGGGTGCCAGCGCTTCCTGTCGAATAAAGGGGAAGTGGGAACGGTGACCGACGGTCTCTTCTTGGGCTCCAGAATCACTGTGGATGGTGACTACAGCTATGAAATTAAAAGATGCTTGCTCCTTGGAAGGAAAGCTATGACAAACCTATATTAAAAATCAGACATCACTTTGCCAACAAAGGTGTGTATGATCAAAGCTATGCTTTTTCCAGTAGTCATGTATGGATGTGAAAGTTGGAACCATAAAGAAGGCTGAGCACCAAAGAATTGATGCTTTAGAACTGTGGTGCTGGAGAAGACTCTTGAGAGTCCTTTGGACAGCAAGGAGATTAAACCAGTCAATCCTAAAGGAAACCAACTCTGAATATTCATTGGAAAAACTAATGTTGAAGCTCCAATACTTTGGCCACCTGATGTGAAGAGCTGACTCATTGGAAAAGACCCTGATACTGGGAAAGACTGAAGACAGGAGAAGGGGGCGACAAAGGAGGAGATGGTTGGATGGAATCACCAACTCAATGGACATGAGTTTGAGCAAACTCCAGGAGATGGTGATGGACAGGGAAATGTGGTGTGGTACAGTCCATGGGGTGGCAAAGAGTCACACATGATTTAGCAACTGAACAACAATATGTAAAATAGGTAATTCACAAGGACCTAATAAATAACACAGGGAACTCTACTCAACACTCTATTGTAATAACCTAGATAGGAAAAGAATCTGAAGAGGAATACATGTATGTATCTCCGTAACTGAACCAGGTTGCTTAACACCAATAACAAACACCACTGTGTAAAGTATCTCTACTCCAGTATACAATAAAATTTAAAAAGAAAACAACAGAAATATCAACAGTATTCCCCTCAGGCCCGGGGACCTGGGCTGCAGTCACACCCCTGAAGGCTGAGCAGCCTTGGGACCCAAGGCTGGACTGGGGTGGGGCTGAGGGAGCTGGGGAGGATGTACCAGCAAATGAGCCCCGTCTGGACCCTGAGTGCCTGGTCCCCTGTGGATGGGACCCCAATTTCCAGATCCAGGCGGGCCCTCCTAGAGTTCAACCAAGCCTAGTGCACCCCAGAATGGTGGACCCTCTGGGCTGAAAGAGCTCTCAATGTCACCTGGTCTCTAAGTCTCAGGGGTGGGGTTCCCACCGCCAGCCTCCTTCCTGAGTTACCCCACTTAAGTACCATAGCACCCTCAGCAGGGCAGGTTGGGGAAGGCTTGAGATTTCTCTTGTGGGGGTGGGGGGTGCAGGGTAAGGGGGAAGTCATGAGACCAGAACTGTGGTGCATTGCACTCTTATCAAAAACCCTGGAACACGACTTTCTCTAGGGCTCTGATTGCCCAAGGAACCCGAGAGGGGCGTGAGGAAGTGCTGCCACCATGTGGACATTTCCCACAACAACACCTGAAAACAAGCCAGAAGGAAAGCCGCTCAGGTGCCTGATGCTCTGCAACCCCATGGACTATACAGTCTATGGAATTCTCCAGGCCAGAATACTGGAGTGGGTAGATGCTCCCTTCTCCAGGGGATCTTCCCAACCCAGGGAGCAAACTCAGGTCTCCCACATTGCAGGCTGATTCCTTACCAGCTGAGCCACCTGGCAAGCCCAGCGCATGCTGGCAACTCTTCAAATTCACAAGGCCTGCTGGGCTGTAAAGGACACCTGCCCTTCAAGCAATGGCCTAGGGTGGGTACTCAAAAAACAATTCAAAGCATGCTGGACCTTCAACAAGTCAATCTTAAGGGATCAGCTTAAGGTACGCTGCCTTCCCCCCCCCCCCCCCCTTTTCTGAAAGCACATGAAAATATGCTCCATATTGCTAATTATTCAAGAAATAATTAGCACCAGTCTGACTGGTCATCATCAAAAAGACTACGAACAGCAGTGTGGGGAAGAAGCATACACATGTTCGGATGCCAGAGCTGCTCTGCTGTGAACCTGAAACAGTCACATCTTAGTCATCAGTTCAACACCAAAATCAAGTAAAAAGCTTAAAAAAAAAAAAAAAAAAAAAAAGAACTACAAACAGTAAATTAGGGAGAGAGCACGGAGAAGAGGGAACCTGCCTATGCTTTCGGGGGACAATGGAAACTGCTAAGTCACCAGAAGGGACACAATGGAGGTTCCTTAAAGAAACTAAACACAGGCTGCCTCATGACCCACTCTCACTCCTGGCCTTGAGGTGGAGAAAAGCCTCACTTCAGAAAGACACGTACACCCAGCACTCACTGCAGCACCATTTACACCAGCAACCAGTCCATCCTAAATGAGATCAGTCCTGGGTGTTCTTTGGAAGGACTGATGCTGAAGCTGAAACTCCAGTACTTTGGCCACCTCATGCGAAAAGTTGACTCATTGGAAAAGACTCTGATGCTGGGAGGGATTGGGGGCAGGAGGAGAAGGGGACGACAGAGGATGAGATGGCTGGATGGCATCACTGACTCGATGGACGTGAGTCTGAGTGAACTCCGGGAGCTGGTAATGGACAGGGAGGCCTGGCGGGCTGCGATTCATGGGGTCGCAAAGAGTCGGACATGACTGAGCGACTGAACTGAATTGAACAGGAAGCACCCAAAAGCTCCAGGGAAGATGGATGGATCAAGCGAGCGTTTCATACATGTACAATGAAGTGTGACTCAGCCGAAGAAAAGGATGAGTTAATGTCATTTCCAGCAGCATGCATAGCCCTGGTGATGATCACAGTAAGCGAAGGAAGTCAGACAAAGAACGACAAAAAGCCTATGAGATCACTTACTGCTCTAGTCTACAGACTGATAAACATGAACTCATTTACAAAACAGAAACAGACGCAAGAAACTTAGCATAGACACTTCTGGTTACCAAAGGGAAGGGGGGGTTGGATACACTAGGAGCTTGGGAAGAACACACACACACACTATTGTAAGACAGTAAACCCACAAGGGCTGCTGTACAGCACAGGAGCGCTGCTCAATATTCTGATATGAGCAAAGAATGAACAAAGAATGAATGTGTGTGTAACTGAATCACTCTGCTGTGCCGCTGAAACTAACACAACGCTGTACACCAACTACACTCCAATCAAGTTATTTTTAATTTCTAAATATCTGGGAAATGAGTAAATTTGGTACATATCCCAAGTGTCTCAAATTACAGACACCTCCACGAAGCACTTCATGACACAGACAGGCACTGTGCTCGTGTCAAGATCATTACAAAGAAAAAAAAGTAAGGTCTGCTCCTAATAACTCTGGGTAGCAGTAGAGAAAAACTGTAATAACGCATCCCAGAATAATTTGTTTTCAAAACAAGGTATATGTCCAATAAGCACATGGAGATATTCAAAACCATAATGTATCACTGCACCCACTAAGATGCCTATAGTCAAAAAAACACACAATTAACATGTATTACTGGTGGCTGCTGGTGGTAAAATGGCGTAGCTGCTCTAGAGAACAGTCTGGCAGTTTCTCAAACAGTTTATCAAATAGTTACCATATGACCCAGCCATTCCATTACTAGGTATACACCCAGGAGAAAGTATACACTGTGTCCATACGAAAACTTGTATATAAACATTCATTACAACCCTGTTTATAACAACGTCCATCACCTGATAAATGGATAAGTAAAACCCTGTCTCCATGCAGCGGTGTGTCACTCAGCTGTAAACTGCATGAAGCTCTGCTCTAGGCTGCAGCACAGGTGACAGCAAAAGCATTATGCTGGCAGAAGGAGCCGAGCACAAGGCTCTGTGTAAACCCATTTATGCGCCATGTCCGAAATAAGCAAATCCATGGAGACAGAAAGACCAGGGGCTGCGAACAGGAAGGGGAGGTGACTGCCGATGGGTACAGAGCATCTTTTGGGTGATGACGATGTTCTGCAAGCAGTGGTGTGGTTGCACACCTTGTCAATAGATGGGGCATAAAATAAGAGCACCAGGAATGCAGAGAAAGGGTTTATTAAAAACCTCTTTGGCCGAAGGAATAAGGAGAAAGCTCCACATTTGAGCTGAATATGGACCATGGGATCCATAGCCATAAAAAAGGGAGAAGGGCAATTCCACACTTCCAACTGTGTGGGCCAACACGAGAAGACAGGACCACACAGGTCCTTCCACACCTGAGAAGCCCTCTTCCCACGCTGCCTAAAAGGGAGTATGAATCCCCATGGGGTTTCCCAGGTGGCTCAGTGGTGAAGAATCCACCTGCCAATGCAGGAGACACAGGTTCGATCCCTGGGTTGGGAAGATCCTGTGGAGGATGAAATTGCAACCTACTCCAGAATTCTTGCCTGAAAAATCCCATGGACAGAAAGAGCCTGGCAGGCTACAGTCCATGGAGTTGCAGAGTCAGATATGACTGAGCACACACACGTGAACTCCCACAAGGCAGCCGAACTTTCTAGGCATGGAGAAAGCACACCATAAGCACTGGGCCAACACCCACTTCGAAAGTCAAAGATCATCATTTGGAGTCCTCCTTTCCCAAGTTTTGTAAATGCTGCCTATTTATATTAACCAAATACCTTCCGAAACTTGCAGCAGACAAGAGAATTATCAATGCCAAGTTGTTTTAAGTTTTAGGAAAATCTGGGAAGGAACCCTGGGTTGAACACCACAAGCACATTCAACATATTTTCTCAACCAACATCCCTTGAAAATGATTTGCAAATCAGCACAAAGACTCTCAGCTAATGCACAGCTAACTCAATTGAAAGGAGAGTCAAATTCCCATACATCAGTCGCCAAAACACTCAATGCTTAGAACCACTTGCTCACTCGTGCTCAGGGGTCAGGCATACTTCCTCGGCAGAGAACCAGACAGCTGATCTCTCTAGCTGGTGAGACCACAGAACTGTCATGCATTTTTTTGTGTTCTGTTTTATTAAACAATCCTTAAAAAAAATGTAAGCATCAATCTTACCTTGTGGACCACACAAAAAGATATTTGATCAAGTGTCTAAACAAGAATGGACAAAGATTAGGCACGCTGACCAAAGAACAACAGCTATCTCTGCACACTGTATTTTTCATATATGTGAAAAATCATCTAAGGTTGTCCACAGACACAGTGAGGAATAAGATGAAGACAGCCCGAACAAGCAACTCTATCCTTACCTAACGACTGGAAGAAAACAGAGTAACGGCATTCGTAGAGTGAAAACAGGTACTGGCGGACGGCCGGCAGGCTGTGCAGCACCTCGAGGATCTCTGCCCCTTTAATCACCTAGGGGTTTTTCAAAGAACAAATGTATGCTTTAATGATTATGGTTTATTTATTCTGGAAAAGCATGGTGTATTCTCTAAACATGAGTATCAAAGATTCAGTCATTACCTTTTCCCTGAGATCCGGTCTTTCTAAGGCAATCATGCTGACATAGACGGTGTAAGTCACAAAGGTTTTATAATCCATGAGTTCATAGGATGTAAATGTTGAAACTGTGTCAAGGAAGAGTTCAGCTGCCTGTTTGAAATCACGAATAGCTACACAATAAAGACCTTGATATACTTTTAGGCGGTTCCTCCGGTCCCAATCTCCTCCTTCCTCTATCAAGCTATAAAATTAAAACAAGAGTCATAATCTGGAAATAAACAGTGCTTTTTGCAAGCTTTGTATTATTATGAAAGAGAGAACAACTTGTCACAACTTAAACCAAAAAGTAATAATAAAGAGAAAAGTTTCCTAAATAAGTACATTAATTATTTGACCAAGTATACTAGTTGGAAACAAAAGAAACAGATTTCTTCTATCAATTTCTTATTCATAGCATCGTAACTTAGAGGGAATATATCCCCACCACTAAAACGTACCTTTTGGCCTTTTCTGTATTTCGAGTGATGAGGTCATTATCCATGTAAAATAAACCAATTCTAAGGAGATAGAACACAATATCCAGTCGGTGACCCAGCGCCACGGTTTTGTCATAGGTCTTGCGAAAGGCTGTCAGAGCACCTTCCTGTCAAGAGAACAAGGCGAACAGGTGAGAAAAGGTTAAATGTTTTGAAAGCTACAGCTGTCTAGGATTTTCTAAGCAAAAAGTGGGGGGAGAGGTAGGCGTGGAGACAGAAGAGTACAGCCATGAGATGGTAACGGTTGAAGCTGGGTGGTAACTATTCTCTCCACTTGTATAAAGTGTAAGAAATACATCAAATGTGTCTAAGCATATACTTATATTCTAGAAAAAAAAAAACACATTCATAACTTATTCACCATTGTTTCAGTATTCTTCTTTGTTCTATATATTTGATATTTTTCCTCTAACAATTACAATATGCTACTTTTCCTTTACTATAAATTATCAATCCTGACAACTAAAGAGTATTAAAAAATTTTACCTTAATCACTCTAAGAATGCAACTGATTATTTAAATATACAATTCTATCTCAAATCATTGTGGAATAAAATGTTTTCATTGCTTTAAAAACATGAATATGTGAGACTTCCCTGGTGGTCCAGTTAGGATTAAGACTGCATTCCCACTGCTGCGGGTATGGGTTCAACCCCCAACTGAGGAACTAAGATCCCATATGCTGTGTGACGTGGCCAGAAAAGCCAAAAACAAAAAACAAAAAAGAAAGAAAGAAAACGAGGTGAGCCTGTGACATCCTGTTGTATGAGAAAATAGGGAAGACCAATGAGATCATGTCAAAAGGACAAAGAAACCATCTTAAAGAAACTTATACTAACAAATCTATAACAAACTGACTACCAAAAATAATAATGACTATAATCAATATGGAGAAGGCAATGGCACCCCACTCCAGTACTCTTGCTTGGAAAATCCCATGGACGGAGGAGCCTGGTGGGCTGCAGTCCATGGGGTCGCACCGAGTCGGACACGACTGAAGTGACTTAGCATAGCATAGCATAATCAATACAGTACAGTGAGAAATAAAAATCCACCAAGTCGATTATTTAGTAAATAAAATAAAATATTAAAAACAAAGTAGGGCTTCCCTGGTGGCGCAGTGGGTAAGGATCCACCTGCCAATGCTGGAGACACGGGTTCGATCCCTGGTCTGGGAGGATCACGTGTGCCAGAGGGCAACTAGACCAGTGCGACATGACTGCTGAGGCGGAGAGCCCTGGAGTCCACGCTCCTCCAGAGAAGCCACCACCACAAGAAGTAGCCCCTGCTCACTGCAACTGGAGAAAGCCGCACACAGCAGCAAAGATGCAGCGCAGCCAACAGAAAATAAAGACCAGACAAACAACAAATGGAGGAACAAAGAAAACTCCTCATTTTAGAAGAATGCTATTTCATAAACATGGACTATACTATTAGAACATCACCAATGTACGAAATGTGGATTCAAGTGTATCCTTGTTGAAATTCCTCAAGGCCTGAGTCAAAAGCTTTACATTTCTCATTCATTCATTCTCATTCATATAGCTAATAGTTCGAACAGAACTATTAGCTATATTTTAAACTGTTCTGTATTTTTCACCTTTTACAATAACCAGATCTTAAATCTATAGTCAGCAGGGAAAAAAAAAAAAAAAAAACACCTTGTTTTAAATTTAAATTAAATAATAAATAACAGTTCAGATCACTTAACATTTGAGCACTTTGCCAAGGTACTGGTCTAACTCCTGCGCCCCTGGGAATTATCATTATTCCTATTTAATAGCTGAGGAAACTCATCCAGTTAAGTAAATCATGATTACTGAAGCCAGAAACAGAACTCAGGCAATCTGACCTACGAGTCCCCAGTATTTAATTTTTTAAGGTTAATGCCATGTTATCCATTATCTACACACTTCAGGGTACACTGCTTACAGTCAAGGACAGCCAGAGCCCGTCCTCTGAACCACTATTACACAACAACTAGGTTAAAAAATGTAAAAGACCCAATACTTGCAGGTGCCCCTCTTACGCCCTGATAGTATAAGTTAGGTTGGCTGCTGGGCTGAAGAACAGTCACAGATACTAAGACAAGGACTGTTCTCTGTCCCTGACATTTCATCTCAGCGTACATGCTGGAGAGACATAAGCATATATACACAGAGGCACACACAAGCATGTTTTTACAGCAGCAGCTTACCTTGGCAAAAACAGCTGAAAACACCACAGGGGTCCAACCACTGAATAGCTAAATAAAGCACAGCATCACCCTGCTACAACGGACTACTAACCAGCAGTCAACCAGAATGAGCAAGAGCTAAGCGCTAACATGGACGGTCGCCCAGACAGAATTTTGAAAGAAAAAGTAAAGAGCACAGCATGAGTACACTTCGATACACTTTAAAACAACCCTTTTAAACCAATACTGCCTAATTTCTACAAGTACCTACACGTGACTACAAACGTACAATAAGAGAATTAAAAAGATAATCTCTCAGGAGGCAGAAAAAAAGAAAGTGCAAATAAAACTTCAGCATTAACTCTAAGATTTTAGTTTCTCACAATGAGACAATTACTTGCATAAACCGTAATTTTTAAAACGCACCAGAACCAGTGCTTCCCAACCAAGACAGGCTACAAAAGTAAACTACGGAAACATCCAAGTTTGGCAAGATCAGCAGACAAGCATGTCTGCATAGGCACTTCTCTGAATCACAGGGAGAGATGGGGAAGAATACGCATCTGGCTGCTGTCTGGGGGGCCGGGGAGAGAAACAGTGTAGCAAGAAAACTATTAACTTTTTCTTCGTTCATTTCTGCACTATTCACTAGTTCGGGTAAGCAGATTACCTGTGCAGTTTTTGGAAGAGGGTACTTAATGTTTAAAATGAGACCCTGAACAGTGCCCATTTCAGGCTACACAGACAGGAGAGACCACCCACCTTGTCGCCTATCCGGCAGAGGTACTCGGCCTTTGCCATCATCGCGTCTCGGATTTCGCTCTCCCCCAGATTCTTCTCTGCATCCTCCAGCTCCTCATCCAAACGTTTCAACTCGTCTTCGTTTGCCTTCTTCATTTTGTTGAGCAGGTCCACGTCCATCTGCCATTCCAGGGACTTGCACAAGGCTTCGTAATAAGGAGCCATGTCTGAGAGAGAGCAAGAGGGGTGTGACTTAGGCGTGGGCCCCCCCTCTCCTGCCCTACAGTGCCTACCCCCATCTTCTTCCTCCCACACAAGCTGTAAGGTCGCCCGCTGGACTCCTGCCCACTAGCAGGAAAGGGCTGGGCACCACGAGGTGCTTGCTACTGGGAGGCCAGCATCAGGACCTGGCCTGTCACCGCCGCCCTCTCCTAGGGCCGGGGATAGGGCAACCCTTGGTCTGCCTCTCAGTGGCTGCTGTACTAAGAGAAAGGGCGAGCTTGTTTACAGCCACACACACCTCAGACCCGTGCACTTAAGGCTATAGCGTCCGCTGCCATCACTACTGGGAAGGGCAAAAGGAACCGATGCCAAGTTTCCCCTCCACCGACAATGCTAACGTCCCCGAGACCAGTCGCTAATGACAATAAGCCCTGTCTCTGACTCGGGGCTCAACACCTTGGGATCCCCCCAACCTGGTCCCAAGTCGGGAGGCGCACAGAGCCGCACACCACTCTGAAAGCCTGGAGGTGCTGAGAAAATGAAAGCCCCGAGGTGCGGATAAGCCAGGTCTGATCTCGGGGTCCCCGTCGGGGTAAACCCCTCAGGCTGGGGAGCGCGGGGCCGCCCGGGCCTAGGCCGCTGACTCGGCGCTCCCGCGGGCCTCACTGTTATCGCGGACGGCTGCCATCAGCTCGTCGCGGATTGCCGCGTCCCCGCGGTGCTCGGGCAGGCTAAGCAGGAAGCGCAGCTGCGCGATGCGCAGGTCAGGGTTCTTGGGCAGACCCTCCTCTTCCAGGTTCTCCAGCGGCATCGCGGCGGCAACAGCAGCGGTTCCGAACAGACAGCAACTCACAGCCGACAACTCAGCCGAGACCGGCGGCGGCGGCGGAAGTAGGAGGAGACCCCGACTGCGCCGGGACGCCTCCAGCCCGGCTTCCGGTCCTAGCTCCGCCTCCGCCCGCAGCGCCTCCTGCTGGACTCTCCCGTGTATGCCCACCCCGGCCCCGCGGTTTTCCCCGCCTCTCAGCTAGGAGAGTCCCAGGGAGGGTGGTACCCACCTCCAAAGTTGGATTTCCTGAACCTCTTTCTCCCTCCATTTTTTAGCTATTTCCTTTTCCAATCCGTTTGTGATTAATAGAGGCTGGCAATCTTGAGAATTTTGAAAATATAATAATAACAACAACAGTAACCACCACAACAAAAAACAACCACTACAACAAAAAACGACTACAGTTGTCTAAGCCTTACTCTTCCCCTTTTACCTTCCTTCTTATACCCATTTCTTAAAAAATATGGAAGTATAGTTGCTGTATAATATTATATAAGCTTTAAAGGTTATACTCCATTTACAGTGGGTTTCCCGGGTGGCTCAACGATAAAGAATCCACCTGCAATGCAGGAAATGTGGGTTTGATCCCTGGGTTGGCAAGATCCCCTGAAGGAGGAAATGGCCACCCACTCCAGTATTCTTGCCTGGGAAATCCCACTGACAGAGGAGCCTGGCGGCTGCAGTCCATTGGGTGGCAAGAGAGTCAAACGTGACTTAGCAATTAAACAACGACTCCATTTATAGTTATTATTTTTAAAAAATAGGCTGTATTCCCCATGTTGTACAACAGATCCTTGTAGCTTATTTTATATCTAATGGTCTGTCCCTTTCACTCCCCTCTCCTGAAACGCCCTTCAATTCTCTCTCCCCACTGGTAACCACTAGTTTGTTCTCTCTATATCTGTGAAGACTTTCACTTTTATGTGGAACTCATTTTAATTCTCTTAACACTAGGAAGTAGTACTATTACCCCATCTTGTAGATAAGAAAAACAAAGCACAAATAAGTTAGGGAACATGATCAACCAAGAGCTCTTTAGAGCAAGAGCTCTAAAATCCATGTTCCTTCCATGCTTCTCAGAAAGTAGCTCCCAGATTCCAGTCTTAACACCATAGCACCATATGTTTATTCATAATTTAAATCGTTGCATGCCTATATTTTCAGCCTCTTTTTGTTCATATTGCTACAGTCTTCAGTACTGGTAAAGGTTACATGAAATTCCACCCAGTGGATTTCCGTAATTTACTTTTACTCTTCCTTCCATTAGAAATGCCTTTAGGTTGTCTAAGGTTGTTCTCTTCCTATTATAAAAACCAAGGTGAACACCTTGGAATGCACAGGGTATTTTGTATTTTATATTTTTTCCCCTTAGCATAAATTCCCATTCAGGGTTGATAGGCACAAAGAAGACATGCTTTATGATTTTCAGATATTGAATATTAAATGCTTTTCAGAGAGAGTTAAACCATTTACACAGCCACTGAACCATTTGGAACCGTCACATTCTCACCAGCAGAAGGCATTACCATATGTTTTTAATATCGTGTCTGTTTTGGTAAAAAAAATAAATATTTTGAAGGCAACTCAAATGACAAGGAAAATGCTGAGAGCACAGAAAAACTCGCCAACACTCCTCCATGTTAACCTTCTGGAGCTTCCCAGGTGGTGCAGAGGTAAAGAATCCGCCTGCCAGCAAAGGAGATGCAAGAGACAGGGGTTCGATCCCTGAGTTGAGAAAATCCCCTGGAGTAGGATATAGCAACCCACTCCAGTATTCTTGCCTGGGAAATCTCAAGAACAGAGGAGCCTGGCAGGCTACAGTCCACTGGACTGCAGAGAGTCAGACAGGACTGAGCGACCAAGCACCCTAAGCACCAAGAACCTTGTAAACCTCTTTCATTCATTCATTAAACAAACATTATTGCACGGTTGCAAAGTACCAGGCACGGACAGAGACTCTGGAACACAGCCATGAAGAAAATGTGGGCCCTGTCTGCATGGAACTTGCATTCTAGAGACACTTAGTTTCACTGAAACTCATCTAGGTTACATATTAATGGGCTCATTTTGAACGTGTACCTTATGAACTGCTTTGTTCACTCACCATGTAGGGTAGATGTCTTTTCATGCCAGTAAATATGGATTAACATCATCACCTCTAATGACTACACAGGAGTCCATTACTTGTATGTGCCAGCTTTTCCTCTTTCAATCCGTAACTCCTATCAGTCTGAATCACTTTCATTTTCTCACTCTCATTTTCAGATACCACCAAGTTGATCATCTATGTGCATATGTTTCCACATTTGGTTTGTTATTCCTTACCTCAAATCCCTAGAAGTAAAACTGTTAATTAACAGGGTCTGTACATTTTATATTTTGACATAGTAAATAAGGATTATATAAATTATTTTTCTAAAAATTAGATACCAACTCACATTCCCACCAACATTAAACAGAGAGCCTGTCTCCCTCTCTGCCAAGACCTTTTCTTCACCCATTTTAATCTTCAGCAACAAAACATGTTTTGCTTTCCATTATGTTTCTCTTATTATGAGGTTGAATTTCTTTTCACATTCGTGCTGACCTTTATTTTCCCATTTGCTAAACTCCTACCTTGCTTCATCAATTCCTCTACATAATCTTCCTGATTGATCTCTGAGCACTCTTCATATCTTCAGGATATAACTGCTTGTCAAGAAATGCAAAATTTCCTATAGTCATTTTCTACATTTTTAATGAATTTTTTAAACATAGATGTTTATAATGTTTATATAGTTAAATGTATGATTCTTTTCCTTTATGCTCCCTGATAGCATTATCAAGTCCTATTAAGACCTTTCCAACACCATGGTTTAAAAAATATTCACCCGTGTTTTCCTCTGGCATATTGATGCTTTTCTCTTTTGTTCTTTGTCGCTTTCTGCACTTAAATCTTTGATCCATCTAGAATGTTCATCTAAAGAGAAATGTATATCATATTTAAAATATTTTTACAACTTACTTGGGCAAAAAAAAAAAAAATTCCAACCCAGAATCTATTACTTGAACCAAAGATTTGACAGCAAAGAATATTTCCAACTAGCTCTATCTGAATGAAATAAGCCTGTCCCCAAATGCCTCTCAGGAGTACCCCTCTGTCATGTGACCCAAAGCTGATCCGATGAAGTGAAGCTGAAGGAAACTGACACTTTGGCTGGTTGGAAGTTCATGACTCATTTGGTTTGTCTCAACTCGAGCTGGTTAGGCAAATTCTGTTTTCTCCTGGAGAATCCAAAGTGGGAAACTCCCTGAGGGTGTTCAGACAGTAGCAGTCAGGAGAGCCACCACCTGAACAAGAGTCTGAGAAAGAGAGAATAGTAGAAACTAAGAGATATTCTAGAGCTGAAGTACAAGGCATCTCCAGGTGGGAAGAATCCACTGAGCAGTCAGCAACACGGATTTTTTTTTTAAAGATACCTCTCTCTGAAAACTTAGAACACTGAGTACAAAGAGAGAATTCCAAAGGTTTTCAAAAAAAAGAAAAGGGAATTCCCTGGGGGTTCAGGGGTTAAGACTTGGCACTTTGACTACCGTGGCCCAGGGTCCAGTCCTCGGTCGGGGAACTAAGATCCCCAAGCTGCAGTGCAGCCAAGAATAGGATAGAATAGAATGACCAACACTTGAAAAAAAACTAGTGAAATAAAAGGTCACTTAGAAAGGAGTAAGAATCGGAATGACTTGTATTTTCTGAAATGTGACATTGTGGACCAGAAGACCGTGTGAACAAGGCCTTCAAAGATCAAGACAAAGAGATTTCGACTCTAGAATCCCATTCTCAGCCTTTATTACAGAATGAATATGAGCATTGGAAGACCCACAAAACTCTCAAATGTATGTCCCATGCACCCGTTCTCAGGAAGAAAGTCACAGAGGAGAAACTCTACCCAGAAAACGGGGAATCCAACCAAGAGGAGAGGAACCCCTGGGATGGAACAGAGAGAGTGCTCAGGATGACAACCTCACCTAGCAAGCTGCAGGAAGACTGGAGCAGGAAGTGGATTCTCCTTGATATCTCTTTTTCTCACTCCTCTCCTCTCCTCTCAATTCACTAGGAAATCTGACTGTAACACTTCAGAATCTATCCAGAGTCTAACCACTTTCCATTTCTCCTGTGAACACCCTGGTCCATCCCATCACCCAGATCACTGTGGTCTCCTAGCTGGTCTCTCAGCATCTTTCCTTGTGCTCTTTTTGACAGAACAGCTAGCATGGTGTGATCCTTTTCAAGTTCAAGTTCCCTGAATCGGAGTCATTTGTTGTGACATTGATGGACCCAGAGTCTGTCATACAGAGTGAAGTAAGTCAGAAAGAGAAAAACAAGCATTGTATATTCACACATCTACGTGGAATCCAGAAAAAATGGTACCGATGAACCTATTTGCAGGGTGGGAACAGAGACTCAGATGTAGAGAACTCACATGTGGATGTGGTGCGGGGAAGTGGAGGGTGGGATGCATTGGGAGAGGGATACACCACTCTGCGTAAAACAGACTGCTAGTGGCCACCTGCGATAAAGCACAGGAAGCTCCGCTCAGGGGCTCTGTGATGCCCTAGAGGCGTGGGAGGGTCGGGGGGAGGTCCAAGAGGGCGGATTCATTTCAAGGTGCAGCAGAAACTATCACAACATTGTAAAGCAACTACACTCCAATAAAAATAAACAAATAAATAAAGTTCAAGGTCCCCACTGCCCTGGCCCCACAAGGCCCTGCGAGAGGCTGCTTCCCAGTATCTCTGTGCTGTCACCTTCGCCAGTTCTCCCCTCGCTCACTCTGCTGCAGCTGTCGGCTCCTAGCTGTTGCCCTCACACACCAGGCATGTTGTCTATCACAGCCGTTGCCTAACCCTTCCCTCTGCCTGGAACGTGCTTCCCTAGGACCCACTCATGCCTTCAAAGATGCTCAGATGTCACCTCTCTCAACCCCTGTGTTTATAATTTCATTATGTCCTCTTCCTGCACTCACAATCCATCTTACCAAGCTTGATTTTCCCCCCATACAATGTACCATTGTTTAAAATAATATTTTTTTTATTATTTGTTGTCATTGAGTCGATAAGTTACATTCAACTCTTTTCTGACCCCATGGATTGTAGTCTGCCAGGCTCCTCTGTCCACGGGATTTCCCAGGCAAGAATACTGGAGTGGGTGGCCATTTCCTTCTCCAGGGGATCTTCCCAACCCAAGGACTGAACCTGAATCTCCTGTATTGGCAGGTGGATTCTTTACCACGGACCCACCAGGGAAGTCCATTTTTTATTATACTTATTGCTTATTTCTGTCTCCTCTAACTCTAATGTAAACTCCAGGAAAATAAGAAATCTATCTTTTGTGCACATCCAGTACCTAGAAGATGGCCTGGTACCTAGCAGACATCCACAAAAATTTTATGAATGAGTGAATTAGTGAATAAATAGAGCGGAGGCCTCTAGAAGGGAATCTCCAAAAAGAACAAACAGATCAAATACATGATAAGGTTGAAAATACAGAGAATAGATTTATACTCTTGCCCAAGAGTCCAGGTCTGAGATAGGAATTTAGAAAACTGTGCCTTAAACCCACAGGACAGTTATTAACCCCAACTGCACCAAGTTGTACAGGAAAAAAAAAGTTTCTGAAATAATCCATTAGCTCAATTGTAAATACTATTTATGCCATCATAACACTATAAACCCACTCCAATGTTCATGCCTGGAAAATTTCAAAGACAGAAGAGCCTGCTGTACTGCTCTAATTGCAGAAAGCAAAGAGGAACTAAAGAGCCTCTCGATGAGGGAAAACAGGAGAGTGAAAGAGCTGGCTTAAAACTAAATGTTACCAAAAAAAAAAAAAAGTAAGATCATGGCTTCCTAACCATGGGGTAGGGTTACTCCAGGTAGTAGTGGGGTTACCACTACTTCATGGCAAAAAGAAGGGGGAAAGGTGGAAGTAGTGACAGATTTCCTCTTCTCGGGCTCTAAAATCACCGAGGATGGTGACTGCAGCCATGAAATCAGAAGACAACTGCTCCTCGGCAGGAAAGCTATGACAGACCTAGACAGTGTGCTGAAAAGCAGAGACGTTACTCTGCCGACAAAGGTCCATACAGTCCAGGCTATGGTCTCTCCAGTGGTCACGTACGGCTGTGAGAGCTGGACCATAAAGAAGGCAGAGCACCAAACAATGGATACCTTAGCACCGTGGCGCCGAAGAAGACTCCTGAGAGACCCTTGGACAGAAAGAAGATTCAACCAGTCAATCATAAGGGAAATCAACCCTGAATACTCACTTGAAGGACTGATGCTGAGGCTGAAATTCTAGTCTTTTGGTCACCTGATGCAAACAGCTGACTCATTGGAAAAGTCCCTGATGCTGGGAAAGATTGAGGGCAGGAGAAGAGGGCGTCAGAGGATGAGATGGCTGGTTGGCATCACCAAAGCAATAGACATGAACTTGGCAGAGATTTTCCATTTGAGGAATTACTTTAACCCTACAGACAAGAGGGTGAACTCTGATGGCCATGAACACTCTTGAATGAAAATAATAGACTGGTTACAAGGAACACAATAGAAATGTTGACTTTTATACCTGGGATGCTTTTAGTTGTCATTTATTTCTTTCACCTCACTTTTCACATTTTTACGTGAAGATAAATCTCTCAGGGAATTATGTGAAAATCTTCACTTCTATCATCTGATTTATGATTTCAGGTGAAGCCCAGCTCTAAACAAATCCAATATAAGTATTATCCAGTGTTTTGAAACTTGGAGGTAAGATATGAAGTATTTCAATTCAAAGAAGGGGTGGTGGGGGAGACAAATTCAAATCCATCAGCAAGGAACCAAAGAATGCCCTCCACCTCCCAAAAATGATCATCAGAGACTGAGATTTGTGATAAGAATTGGATATATGATCAACACCTCATTATTAGATTTAAGAGAAAAACTGTATACATAGTCATTAATGTAGAGAAGGCAGCTGCAATTATACGTGTGCATGCCTGCTGTGGTCCTTCAGTCATGTCCAGCTTTTCGTGACTCTGGATTGTAGCCCACCTGGCTCCTCTGTCCATGGGATACTCCAGGCAAGAACACTGGAGTGGGCTGCCATGCCCTCCTCCAGGAAATCTTCCCAACCCAGGGATTGAACCCAGGTCCTTTATGTCTCCTACATTGGTAGGCAGGTTCTTTACCACTAGGGCCACCTGGAAAGCCCTTTCAGTTATACGTGCCTGGCATTTTCTGCCTTCCAATTCTTCCTACTATGGATTCATAACTCAACTTGGACTACAATTGTCCAGAGACCTAAATCATCGGGGATCCTGCGACTTGTCAGCAGCCAGATGCCAATGCTCCTAGATGCCCTGGCCCAGGTCCTGTTGCCTGGCTCTCAGAGGAGACATATCTTCAGTAAGCTCTGTATTTTCCTTTACTTTTTAACACTGTCCCCACTGATTGCAGAGAAATCAATGGAACCCTGAACTGTTGCTAAGATTGATTTGATCAAAGTAGCTCTTTGCTCCGTATTGACAGCTCATTATCGAACAGGAAATTGCCCATTCCATCAACCTCTCTGTAGCCATTAACTCAATTTGACTGGATTAACTAGTTCTACATGGAAGCTTCTAGAGAAGTGTCAAGTCTGGGGTCTTTGTTGTCTCATGGAGGGAAAACTAAACACGTCTCCTCTTTTAGGCTTCTGCCCCCTAGAAATTAAAATGTTGACTTGACATTGGCCTATGGAGGGGTCTGGGCACGTGTGTCATCCTCTTTTAAGTTCTGCTTCTAGGGTTTATTTTAAAATCACACTTTCTTCATTTATGACGACGGTCACAATGAGCTCTTTTCTGCGAACCTGGTTTCAGTTAGACATCCGACCAAGCGGGCCCTCCTCCTCGTCCGCCTCAGCATTTGCGCTTCTCCTTTATGTGAGAGCATTTGGCTCTGAGAAGGGTGTCCTGTTTCAGGGGACTGGAGTCTTTCTTTCTGAGCAGAACGCCGTCAGCTCCCTGTACACTGGGCCCTGAGGGCTGTTGATGGGATGACTACGGCCATGCCCGCTGCATTAAAGAAGGGTCCTCTTAGTGTATAATTAGCTTTATCTGCTTGGCTGTGGCGATGCTCACTTTTAATTACATGCACTTTCAGCTTTTTCACTGAATTTTCAAAGACGTGATGTGAGACGAGGCTTGATTACGGGTTCCCTGGGTAAGACTGAGATGGGTTTATGCAGGCACAGTTCCCTCGGCTGCTGCTAGGGTCCCTGCTGGTGGGCAGCTCAGAGGATGCTGAGTTTACTAAGAGCATCAGCTCAGAACACACTACATACCAGTGTTATTGCAGCATAAAGGTCAAACCATGTAGCGTGCGCGTTTCTCCCTCGCTAAATGGCACTTCTGCACAAGAGCATTTTGGAGGAAGAAGAGAGCTTACAAAATACTCTTATTCCTGGAGCTGGTTATGAGGTTTTGAGTAACCGATGTAACCAATATCAGTTTAATTTTTGATGACTAGAAGCCACTTGCACACAGCAGGAAGTGTCAAATGCATCACACCGCATGACATTTTCACACAGCCTCCCCATTAGTATATTGATTTCTTGAACAAAAATTTATAAGCTCCTACTATGTGCTGAGCAGTGATTTGGGTGCCATGCGAGCAGGGCAGACCAGTAGATGCTGTTTATGGAGCTTCTGTTCTGGTGGGGAAGGAACGGGAGGGGCAAATCAACAACAAACCACTAAGTAAATTATTCAGGCAGTGGTCAGAATAGTGCGATAAACACATTCATGGGATAGATGGCAAAGTGAAAGTGTTAGCCACTCAGTCATGCCTGACTGCTTGCAACCCCATGGACCGTAGCCCACCAGGTTCCTCTGTCCACAGAATTCTCCAGGCAAGAAAACGAGAGTGGGTAGCCATTCCCTTCTCCAGGGGATCTTTCTGACCCAGGGATTGAACTTGGGTCTCCCACCTGCAGGCAGGTTCTTCACCATCTGAGCCAACAGGGAAGAGATGGTAAAGAAAGGCTTTTTTTTAACTGACGTTTAGGGTAAGATCAACATGAGGGGCTTGGTTTAGGACCATCCTGAGAGGGTAACAGGCAGGAAGGCCAGGGGTCTCCAAATGGAGGAAATAGCCTACAAGTGTCAGACATTTTTATCTCTCTTAAGTGGCAGGAGGAAACAAACTAGCAATATTTTTTTCCTTCTCTATACAAATTTAAAGAGAGGTTTCTCTTAAAATACTGTGTTGCCATAATGACACCTGGTTTCCCCTGAAGTTAGCTTTTCTTGAGCCTAGAGATAACCAATGCCTTTTTCTTATGGAAATGTTTGTCTTAAGCTATGCTAATGTACTACGCCTTTACCCCAAACTCGGTCTCCAAGTCGGTTCCGCCTCTTGGCCCAAAACCTACTTGACAAACCAGTATGTTATACTCAAATATTGTTCCCCTAATCTATGTAAATGAAACTATTTGTATGGTGGTCTGCCCTTCTTTAAGATTCAAGTTAATTATTTTATGGCCCAGGATAAACCATTTGGTGCCAAGATTATCCCAAAATGCATCTTATGGGCGAGGGGCCTGGTGCTATTCTGAATTATAAGACATTCCTTTCTTTCATTTACAGACTGCTAGTGACTATATAACATCCAGCTGAAGACTAGCAAGGGAGTACTCTTTCTGCCCCCTTCTGATGCCTATGTCAGAAGCTTTCTCTATCTCCTTTATACTTTAATAAAACTTTATTACACAAAAGCTCTGAGCGATCAAGCCTCGTCTCTGGCCCCGGATTGAATTCTTCTCCTCCAGGGGCCAAGAATCCCGGTGTATTCGCGTGATTCAACAACAACCTTTCAATCCTTTAAGGAAGTTACCTTGTACTAACTTTCTTAGTTTCATTAATAATCACCTTCCTTTACATATAACATAAGGAGTGACGGATCATGTGATAACTTTTTAATTTCCTCTTCCCAGCTTAAAAATAAGAATGTTGATACGAAAAAGCAGAGATTTACAACTGGCCTGTGTAGTTGTTGAGAACATAGTAGGTAAAGTCTTCAGAGCAACCATACTCCCATTTCTGGTGAATTGCTCAATTATATCAATATCAATCCTGTTTCCTGTCATATTTCTCATTGCACCCATAGCCCCTCTGGAGAGACTGCCCTAGGGGGACACATGATATCCTGTGTGAACTGTAGATGGCCTAGGAGATGCTCTGGTGTGACCAGTTCTGTCCCGAAGGGAAGATACAGGGCACCCAGAAACCACAGCATGAAATAGGCAGTGTGGGCAAAGTGGCCACAATCAGTCAGAAAGTTAACTGCAAGCTGAAATCATGGCCAGAAGGAGTAGGACGAAGGGTTGTGTGTCCTACAGAGCCGGACTCAGATGGTGGTGTAAGAAGAGCAGAGAGACAGGCAAGAGCGGTGTCACAAGCGAGGGCAGGCGCATTGGAGTGAACAGTCATCAACCAGGCTGTGAAAGGACCAAGGTCAGCCCTAGGTCCAGTGCTAAGTCGCTTCAGTCGTGTCCAACTCTCTGTGATCTTTTGGCCTGTAGCCCGCCAGACTCCTCTGACCATAGAATTCTCCAGGTAAGAATACTGGAGTGGGTAGCCACGCCCTCCTCCAGGGGATCTTCCTGACCCAGGTCTCCTGCATTGCAGGCAGATTCTTTTCCATCTGAGCCACCAGGGAAGACTGCCGCTTAGGTCCAGAACCAGTAGCAACCCTGTCTCTACAAGCTGAGGTGTGCTACCATTTCTAATCATCTCAAGAGGTCCATCCAGTATATGCCTCCACCTTGCCAACCAGACTGTTTTCCCAAGTCCTCATGAGATAGAGCCACATGGTTAAAATGCCCGTTTGTCCATTCTTATTGACCTACCTACCTACCTTCCTCCTTCCCTCCCCCGCCCCCAGGTATCCTTACAATAAATCCTAGTCACTAACAGTCTCAGAGGGAGCCTCTGCCCCGGGGGGAGGACAGTCTGGTGAAACTGAACAAAACTACACATACACTCACCCTCTGATCCAGCAATGCCACTTAACGAAAAGCTATCCTGAAGATACACCTCCACTCATACACAAACACAAACACACAAGCTTATTCATGGCAGCGTTATATGAAATTGCACAATACTGCCAACAGTTTAAATACCCAAATACAGGAAAGTGGTCAAAGAACAACAGCATATTACACATGTTGAAGCAGTAGGCTGTGCTAAACAAGAATAAATAAATCTTTATGAGTCGATGTGGAGTGATTTCCAGAAATCAAATGTTATCATTTAACAACAAAAACGGTCAACGGGACTAAGAGGAAAGCTGTTAGAAAGAGGTATGAATTTACAGGTAACCACTAGGACGTGAAACATGAAAAGAGAAGAAAAGGGTGAGTCTCTGACTTTTGTTATCAGGAATCTAAGACAAACCACAGAGCACTGCTGAACGTCGTGCGACCAGTCTAGAACTTACGGCATCTAAATTCCAATTTCTACTTGTGAAAACTTGGAAAACACCACACTGGACACATCGAAATGGCGCTGTATCCACAACCAGCCCATTCAGCAAAGCAGAGGTGGGAGAAAGTGAACTTTTGGAACGAAGTAGTCAACATTTAAATAAGTGTGTATTAGTCGCTCAGTCGTGTCCAACTCTTTGTGAACCCATGGACTGTAGCCCACCAGGCCCAAGGCTCCTCTGTCCATGGGATTCTCCAGGCAAGAATATTGAAGTCAGTTGCCATTCCCTTCTCCAGGGGATCTTCCTGATTCAGGGACAGAACCTGGGTCTCCCGCACTGTAGGCAGATTCTTGACCATCTGAGCCACCATTCTTGTCTTATTTAAACAAGAACTGTGGTATAATGGCAGGAAAAATCAGAACTGTGATGGACGTGCTATTGTTCATCTATACCACTTAGTATTGCTTTGATTTTGAACTTTTCTTTTTTGTACAGGGTTCAGGCTCGGGATAAGGGACGTTTCAGAGATCCTCCTCTGAGAAGCCCAGATGATGCGAATGGAGAGCGGTGTTTTGCGCGGTCCCCAGCAGAGGGCAGCAGTGCCCGCGGGGTCTCGCAAAGTCCAGGAAGCGGAGGAGCTCGGTTCCCGGGGGGCCGCAAGCCCACCTGGCGATCAGGAATTCCCGGCTGGGTGGGGAAGGGGCATGCAGCTGGGAAAAGGAGATGTGGAGGTACTTGAAGTTAAACACAGCAAATCTGGGAGTCTTCTGAATTTTCCAGGAACGAAAATCATAGGAAAACCCACTATTTAGAAGCTGAATGTGCTGTGCTGTGCTGTGCTTAGACTCCTTGCTACCTGATGGCCTATAGCCCACCAGGCTGCTCTGTCCATGGAATTCTCCAGGCAAGAATACTGGAGTCGGTTGCCATTGCCTTCTCTGGAGGATCTTCCACACGCCGGGACAGAACCCGCATCCCTTACGTCTCCTGCCCTGGCAAGTGGGTTCTTTACCACAAGCCCCTGAAAGCTAAATATGACCTTCAAAACACAGTCCCTGATTTCAGTTACAAGCGAAGCAAAAGATCTATTTAAATTCGCATTCCCAATTACAGACGTGGATGACTGGAAAGCATAAAGGTAATTTATTATTTCCTTCATTTAGTCAAGCACATGACGATTCAACCCTCACTATGCGCTCAACTCAATATCACATGTCAGGAGGGGAAAAGGAAATGGAGACCCAGCCACGGAGACAATCTAAATATCTTATTACAAAAAGTCCAAGTCAACAAATCTTCAAAAGTGAGTTACAATGATGCCGATTATGTACTGAAAAAATAACTTTTAACCAAAAAATGAATAATTAGCATTGACATGGAAGTCGGTATTCTTGGTTAACTCAAACCTCAGAAAACAGGTATTTGAGCCATATGGCTGCTTCTGAAACTCTGTAATTTCTTCATTTCTGATTTTCTTGGTAAACTATATTGTTCAAGCTTACAGGGAAACGTTTATCTTGGTTTATATTTTAAATTAGCCTAATAACAATAATAGCAATGGCAGCAAATTCTTACAAAGCATTTACATGAGCTCAATACTTCTAAAAGCACCCAAGAAATGCTAAGTCATTTCATCTATACAACAACCCAATGAAATAGATACTCTTATGACTCCCTATGTCAGAGGCTCATAGAGGTTAAGTAGCTTGACCAAGGCCACACAGCCAGGATGTGACAGAGTGGGATTTGAACTCGAGACTCCAGGGCCCTAGCTATGATCTCACCCTTACTATTGTCCAGCACTGACCACAGCATACTCCTCCAGGAGGACTGATCTTCTGTACAGAATTAATTCCCTCTCACGCCCTGGACTGTCACCTTCCATCACTCTAGAGTGACTGATCACCCATCCTTACCTCTTCCCTTCCCATGAAGGGCCGCATTACATGAACCGTGAAGTTTAAGAGAAGATAGTATTCTTTGTTCTTTAGTTTGGCTTTATCCTAAAAGAACATCACACCTCATACTGACCTTTTTCTTATATTCTGCGTTGATAATTTACATAACTGTTTTTGTGACTTTTTCACAGAAGCTGAATTTAAGTATAGCTTACAAAGCAATCATACAAGTTACCTAGACTCAAAACATCTGTTCCCCTCCATCCCCTCTTTCTCCCCAAGGTAATTTTGCCAGGTCATGTAGCGGCTTCCTCCCAAATAGTCCCCAAAACGTCTCCTAAATCTTCTTTTCCATTTCAGTAGCAGCTCCTAATGCTCCTTACCCCAGCTTTATAACAGCTTCTCAACTGGTCTCCAGACCCCGATTCATCCCACAAACTTCTGCCAGATGAAGCTCTGGAAGCTACATATAGATCAGATCGTATTTCTTGCTCTGAAACATTGTATGGCTTCACTTGTCTACAAAATTAAGTCCTTTCACCTAAGACTAGTTTGGAAGGCTTTCTGGTTCATAAAGGTACTTCGCCCCATAGGTAAATTCACAAGACAGAAAGTAGAATAGAGGTCACCAGAGACAGGGGGAGTGGGGAGTCAGTGTTTAATGGTTACAAACTTTCTCTTTGGGGAGAATGAAAACAATTTGGAAAAGCAGTAAGGTTATCCAACACTGTGAATGTAATTCACACCACTGAACAATACAGGTAGAAATGATTACAATGTCAAATTGTATGCTATACATATTTTAGCACAATAAAACATTAAAAACATCCATTCTAGCACAACTAGACCAACATGCTTCCTTCCAATTAATCTTTAGCTTTACAGAAGGCAGAAAAAAATGGATTCCCCGCATTGTCAACAATTTCTCGAACCTTGCAAAGCTTCCTGTGTCCTCCTCCTGATCAGGGAAGTATTAGAATAAACATTTCAGACCATCTGTAGTGGCTTTTATGGCTTTTTTTTGTCACAAGTTTATAGGAACAGTCTTTTTTTTTTTTTTTTTCTTCTCAGTGAGCACAGGCCTTCTAGTACAAGCCCACAGAAAGAGCAACACAGGTTTATGTCACGGATGCTGCTTTCTAATCAGATAGATGGTCTCTCAAAAAATATTTTCTCCAAGGAGGTCATGAGTGCTCGAGACCATCACTCCATGTACTGTGGTCTTATCTTTTCCCTTTTCAGAGGCACGGACGGGAGCCTGGCAAGTTACAGTCCATGGGGTTCAAAAGAGTCAGACACAACTGAACAACTTAACACGCAGCATGCACACAATCTGTTTAAAGGGCTACAGTTGCTGAGCTGCAGCTTTCTTGTCACCGCAGGCATGTCTAAACTTGAAGAGTTCACACGTCTAGAGGATGGCTCTTAAGCAAGCTTGACTCCAAGAATTCTGTACTCGAAACAGGAAGGTCCTACTGTGGAGCAAGGGAACTATATTCAAAACCTTGTAATAACCTAATATCAAAAAGAATCTGAAAAAAGAATAGATACATATGTGACTGAATTACTTCGTGGTACACCTAAAACTAACACAACAGTGAAAATCAACTATACTTTCATGTTTAAAAATCAATAAAAAATAAACAAAACTCTACCCTCAGAGAGGATGAGGAAGGATTCTTGGAACGTGGCACCAAGAAATCAGTGCTCTGTCTCCACGCTCACCTCCTCTCACCTGCAGCTCAGGGGTCCTCCTGCAGAAGTCGTGGGGTGCAGGTGAGGCCATCAGCTCTGTGCGGTGGATGAAACTGCTAGAGGCACTTTCCCCCACGGGCTGGGCAAGCACCTGGAGCCCAGACTTAGGAAGACCAAGGATGACGACAAGATACTGGCAGATGCTGGAAAGAGTCTGACAGTCATCTGTGACTCCTGTGATGAAGGGTAACGGGGAGGGAACTCCTGGCACTGGGCAAGGTGACAGCCCTGACTGATACTGTCCCCCACACCCTCAAGCTGCGGCCCTCCCCCAGTAACATGCACACAGAGACACTCGGAAGAATGGTCTGAAACTGCACCTGCCGCTCTGCCACAGCACAGTAGCATCCAGGAGAGAAGAACCACAAACAAAAAGTCCAGTATCCAGGCAAGATCTACTAAGCGTCAGAGAGATATTTGAAAGGAACCAAATTTCAAGGAAATATCAGACCCAAATACCCCTCCCAAGGAGACAATTAAAATTCAAAACCAATCACAGATGAACTGGAGAGAGCTCTCATGATGGGAGAAGGTGAACAGGAGAGGGTCAAACCACTCAACAGGATATAAGGGGCTGTTTTGTAAACACAGAGCTGATAATTGTTAAAGCAGTATGATAGACACAGCATTTATGTACCAAATCATAAAAGCTAAAAACACAAAGCAAAAATTCATGAACTAGTTGACAAGATTACTATTACAATCAGAGGTTTCTTGATGTCTCCTTTAGATAGCACACCCAGCAAGGAAAAGAAAAAAATACAAGCAAAAACATAGAGGAATTAAATATACAATCAATAAGTTTGATATAACTGGTACTTATAGAGTCTTACATCCACTGAATAAAGAATGTACCTTATTTTCAAAGGTACAAGAATACCTATTAAAACTTATAAATAAATGGTATATAGCCACAATTAAAATCTTAAACATTCAAAAGCATACAGATTTCACAGCTTTTCTATTCTCACTAAATAAAACTGGTAATAACTAACTCATAGACACAGAAAACAAACTTCTGATTAAAGGAGAAAGGTGTGGCAGAGAGAGGGATCGATTATGAGGTTGGGATTAACATTCCACGGTAATATAGATGTAATGATAAGCAGCAAGGACCTACTGTATACCACAGGGAACTCTACTCAGCAGTCTGTAATCATGTATATGGGAAGAGTCTGAAGAAAAACAGACATATGGAAATGTATAACTGAAACAGGTGGCTGTATACCCAAACAAACACGACTCTGTAAATCAACTATATTCCAGTATACGATAAAAATTAATTTTAAAAAGAAAGGAAAAGAAAAGAAACGGCAATGGAATTGCCCCTCAGGCCTGGGTGACCTGTGGTGCTCTCATATCCCTGGGGCCTGAGCATTCTTGGGGCTCACGGCTGGACTGGGATGGAGCTGAGGGAGCTGGGGAGGATGTGCCAGCAAAGGAGCCCCCATGAACTTAGAACACCTGGCCCCCGGTGCACGGGACCCCAGATCCAGGTGGGCCCCCCTTAGAGCTCAACCAAGCCTAGTGCAGCCCCACAACGGTGGACCCTCTGGGCTGAAAGAGCTCTGACAAGGCACCTGGTCTCTAAACTTCCCCATGGGGGTTCCCACCAGCAGCCAGCTTCCTAGGAGTCGCCCCACCTGAGCACCACAGCACTCAGGACTGCAGTTTGGGGAGGGCTTGGGATTTCTCTGGGGGTGCAGGATAAGGGGGAAGAAGTCATGAGACTCAAGCCATGGCTCAGTCCATTCTAATCTACAGCCCAGGAACAGGACTTTCGCCAGAGCACCCGCTGCCCCAGGAACCTGAGTGAAACATGAAGAAGTGCTGCCGCCTTGTGGACATTTATTATAACAACAGCTTGAAAACCGGTGTGTAGGAGCCCTTGAAATTCACAAGGCCTGCCAAACTGTAAAGGACACTTGCCCTCAAGCAGTGTCCTGGGGTGGGTAAGCAGGAAAAAAAAAAAAAGGAAAACAATTCAAAACAGGGTGGACCTTCAAGAAATCAACCTCAAGACGTCACCATAAGTAACAAACACCGTTTTCTTCTTTTTTCTTGAAAGCACATGAAAAGATGCTCCACACCGCTCATTATTAGAGAACTGCAAATCAAAACTACAACGAAGAATCACCTTGCACCAATCTGAATGGCCATCCTCAAAAAGACTACAAACAATAACGGGGGAGAGGGCATGGGCACAAGGGAACCCTCCTATGCTGTTACTGAAAATGTAAGTTGGAGAAGGCAATGGCACCCCACTTCAGTCCTCTTGCCTGGAAAATCCCATGGACAGAGGAGCCTGGTAGGCTGCAGTCCACGGGGTCGCTAAGAGTCGGACACGACTGAGCGACTTCACTTTCACTTTTCACTTTCATGCATTGGAGAAGGAAATGGCAACCCGCTCCAGTGTTCTTGCCTGGAGAATCCCGGGGATGGGGGAGCCTGGTGGTCTGCTGTCTGTGGGGTCGCACAGAGTCGGACACAACTGAAGAGACTTAGTAGTAGTAGCGGTCACAATACAGAACAGCATGGAGGTTTTTAAAAAACCAGAAGCTAACACAGGATTGGCATTCTCACTCCAGAGCTTCCACCCAGAGAGAAATCATCATTCGAAATGACACACGCTCCTCAGAATTCTCTGTAGCACTGTTTACATTGACTGAGACACTGAAGCAAGCACAATGCCCATTATCAGCTGTATGGAAAAAGAAGATGTGGCATATATATATATATATATATATATATATATATAAATATATGTAAATAAATATATATATATATAATATATACACACACACATACACATACACACACACACACATATACATACATACATACAATAAAGGGCTTTCCGGGTGGCTCAGTGGTAAAGAATCTGCCTGCAACGCAGGAGACACAGGAGACACGGGTTCAATCCCTGGGTTAGGAAGATCCCCTGGAGAAAGGCATGGCAACCCACTTCAGTATTCTCGCCTGGAGAATTCCATGGACAGAGGAGCCTGGCAGACTACAGTCCATGGGGTCGCAGAGTCAGACACGACTAAAACGACTGAACACGCACACAGGTACAGTGGACTGTTCCTCAGCCATAAAAACAAATGAAAGAATGCTTTTTCCTGCAACTGGATGTGCCAGGAGGTGATCATACTAAGTGAAGGAAGTCAGAGAAGGACAAAGAGCTCATGATATCCCTTATGCTTAAGATCTAAAAATCAACACGAACTGATTTACAAAATGGAAACAGACTAACAGATGTAGAAAACAAACTTCTAGTTATCAAAGGGGAAAACTGGCTGGGCTGAAGGGATAAATTAGGATGAGATTAACATATACACAGGCATGTGTGTGTGTGTGTGTGTGTGTGTGTGTGTGTGTGTGTATGCCCTGCTAGAAAAGACTCTGATGCTGGGAAAGATTGAAGGCAGGAAGAGAAGGGGACGACAGGAGATGAGATGGTTGGATGGCATCACTTACTCGATGGACATGAGTTTGAGTAAGCTCCAGGAGTTGGTGATGGACAAGGAAGGCTGGTGTGCTGCAGTCCATGGGGTCGCAAAGTCGGACTTGACTGAACTGAACTGAACTGATGCCCCAGGAACCTGAGTGAAACATGAAGAAGAGCTGCCACCTTGTGGACATTTCTTATAACAACAACTTGAAAACCGGTGCTTCAGTACAGCTCAGTTCAGTAGCTCAGTCGGTCGGACTCTTTGCGACCCCATGAATCGCAGCACGCCAGGCCTCCCGGTCCATCACCAACTCCCGGAGTTCACTCAGACTCACGTCCATCGAGTCAGTGATGCCATTCGGCCATCTCATCCTCTGTCGTCACCGGTATTTAGGGACCTTGAAATTCACAAGGCCTGCAGAACTGAAAAGGACACTTGCCCGCAAGCAGTGTCCTGGAGTGGGTAAGCAGAAAAAAAAAGAAAAACAATTCAAAACAGGGTGGACCTTCAAGAAGTCAATCTCAAGATGTCACCTCAAGTAACAAACACTGTTTTCTTCTCTCTCTTTTTTCTTGAAAGCACATGAAAAGATGCTCCATATGGCTAATTATTAGAGAATTAGTGTGTATATACACACACACACACAAGCACACATACCACAAATAACCAACAAGGACCTACTGTATAGCACAGGGAAGTCGACTCAATGTCTTGTAATAACAACACATTGAGTATATGGTAGAGTTCAAAGAAAAAAAAAGATATATATATATATTTATATATGTGTGTAACTGAGTCACTTTACATCTGAAACTAACAAAACATTCTGAACCAAGTATATTTCAATAAAAAATTTGAAAAAAGATGTTAGATAAAACAACCAGAAAGCTCATCCATGTGGAAACTAAAAAGCAGCTGGTGATAATCTGTGGATTAAAACTGAAACCCAGAAGAGAAACTAGCAGCTATGCAGAAAGCAACAGAGAGCAGTGTATTGCAAACAACATCTGTAAGATAGAGGGAGACTCATACTCAGAGTTCTTGATTTTGAATACACTTTCGGTTAAAGAAGAAGACCAACAGGGTCTAAGATTTCACTGTTATAATTTCCTAAAAAGAACAACAAACGAAATCCAAAGAAACTAGCAAGAAGGATAAAATAAAGATAAACTCCCAAGTAAAAAGGTAACATAAGAAGATATTAGAGGATAAATAAATCCAAATGTTACTTCTGGGTGATGAATAGATTCAAGGGGTTAGATCTGATAGACAGAGTGCCTGAAGAAATATCGACGGAGATCCGTAACACTGTAGAGGTGGCAGGGACCAGAACCATCCCCAGGAGAAGAAATGTAAGAAGGCAAAGTGCTCATTTTAGGAGGCTTTACAAAGAGCCAAGAAAAAGAGGTGATAGGCAACGGAGAAAGGGAAAGATATATTCAATTGAATACAGAGTTCCAGAGAATAGTGAGAAGAGATAAGAAGGCCTTCTTCAATAAACAATGCAAAGAAAGACAGAAACAATAGAATGGGAAAGACTAGAGATCTCTTCAAGAAAACTGGAGATATTAAGGAAACATTTCATGCAAGGATGGGCATGATAAAGGACAGAACGCATAAGGACCCAACAGAAGCAGAAGAGATTAAGAAGGGGGGCAAGAATACACAAAAAAAAACTGTACAAAAAAGGCCCTATGACCTGGATAACCATGATGGTGTGATCACTCACCTAGAGCCAGACATCCTGGAGTGTGAAGTCAAGTGGGCCTTAGGAAGCATTACTACAAACAAAGCTATTGAAGGTGATGAAATTCCAGCTAAGCTATTTCACATCCTAAAAGATGATGCTGTTAAAGTATTGCACTCATTATGTCAGCAAATTTGGAAAACTCAGCAGTGGTCACAGGACTGGAAAAGGTCGGTTTTCATCCCAATCCCAAAGAAGGGCAATGCCAAAGAATGTTCCAGCTACCTTACAACTGTGCTCATTTCACATGCTTTCAAGGTAACGCTCAAAATCCTTCAAGCTAGACTGCCGCAGTATGTGAACTGAGAACTTTTAAATGTACAAGCTGAGTTTAGAAAAGGCAGAGGAACCAGATATCAAACTGCCAGTGTCCACTGGATCATGAGGAAAGCAAGGGGATTCCAGAAAAAAACATCTACTTCTGCTTCATTGACTATGCTAAAGCCTTTGACTGTGGATAGTAACAAACAATATGCCAGCAAATTTGGAAAACTCAGCAGTGGCCACAGGACTGGAAAAGGTCAGTTTTCATTCCAATCCCAAAGAAAGGCAATGCCAAAGAATACTCAAACTACCACACAATTGCACTCCTTTCACATGCTAGCAAAGTGATGCTCAAAATTCCCAAGCGAAGCTTCAACAGTACATGAACTGTGAACTTCCAGATGTTCAAGCTGGATTTAGAAAAGGCATAGGAACCAGAGATCAAATTGCCAACATCTGCTGGATCATAGAAAAAGCAAGAGAATTCCAGAAAAACATCTACTTCTGCATCATCGACTATGCCAATGCCTTTGACTGTGTGGATCACAACAAACTGTGGAAAATTCTTAAAGAGATGGGAATACAACATCACATCTGACCTGTCTCCTGAGAAATGTGTATGCAGATCAAGAAGCAATAGTTAGAACTGGACATGGAACAACAGACTGGTTCCAAACTGGGAAAGGAGTATACCAAAGCTGTATATTGTCACCCTGCTTATTTAACTTCTATGCAGAGTACATCATGAGAAATGGTGGGCTGGACGAAGCACAAGCTGGAATCAAGATTGCCAGGAGAAATATCAATAACTTCAGATATGCAGATGACACCACCTTTATGGCAGAAAGTGACAGAGAACTAAAGAGCTTCTTGATGAAAGTGAAAGAGGAGAGTGAAAAAGTTGGCTTAAAGCTCAACATTCAGAAAACTAAGATCATGGCATCCGGTCCCATCACTTCATGGCAAATAGATGGGGAAATAGTGACAGACTTTATTTTGAGGGGCTCCAAAATCACTGCAGATGGTGACTTCAGCCATGAAATTAAAAGACGCTTACTCCTTGGAAGAAAAGTTATGACCAACCTAGACAGCATATTAAAAAGCAGAGACATTACTTTACCAACAAAGGTCCATCTAGTCAAAGCTATGGTTTTTCCAGTAGTCACGTATGGATATGAGAGTTGGATTATAAAGAAATCTGAGTGCTGAAGAATTGATGCTTTTGAACTGTGGTGTTGGAGAAGACTCTTGAGAGTCCCTTGCATAGCAAGGAGATCCAACTAGTCCATCCTAAAGGAAATCAGTCCTGAATCAGCATCAGGACTGATGCTGAAGCTGAAACTCCAATACTTTGGTCACCAATACTCTTGCTGCGAAGAACTGTCTCGTTTAAAAAGACCCTGATGCTGGGAAAAATTGAAGGCAGGAGGAGAAGGGGACGACAGAGGATGAGATGGTTGGATGGTATCACCTACTCAGTGGACATGAGTTTGTGTAAACTCTGGGAGTAGGCGATGGATAGGAAGGCCTGCCGTGCTGTAGTCCATGGGGTCGCAAAGAGTCGAACACGACTAAGCGACTGAACTGAACAACAAACAAATTCTTAAAGAGATGGGAATACCAGACCACCTTACCTGTCTCCTGTGAAACCTGTATGTGGGTCAAGAAGCAATAGTTAGCACCGGACATGGAATGACAGATTGGTTCAAAATTGGGAAAGGAGTATGTCAAGGCTGTATATTGTCACCCTGCTTATTTAACTTCTATGCAGAGTATATCATGCAAAATGCCAGGCTGGATGAATCACAAGCTGGCATCAAGACCCCCAGGAAAAATATCAACAACCTCAGATATACAGATGACACCCCTCTAATGGCAGAAAGTGAAGAGGAACTAAAAGAGGCTCTTGATGAGGGAGAAAGAGAATAGTGAAAAAGTTGGTTTGAAACAACATTCAAAAAACTAAGATCATGGCATCTGGTTCCATCACTTCATGGCAAATAGAAGGGGAAAAAGTGGAAGCAGTGACAGATTTTGTCTCTTGGGCTCCAAAATCACTGTGGATGGGGACTGCCACCATGAAATTAAAATACACTTGCTCCTTGGAAGGAATGCTATGACAAATCTAGATAGCGTATTTAAAACCAAAGATATTATTTTCCCAACAAAGGTTCATTTAGTCAAAGCTATGGTTTTTCCAGTAGCCATGTATGAAAGTTGGATCATAAAGAAGGCTGAACACCAAAGAACTGATGCTTTTGAACTATGGTGTTGGGGAATACTCTTGGGAGTCCCTTGGATGCAGGGAGATCACACCAGTCAATCCTAAAGGAAATCAACCCTGAATACCCATTGGAAGGACTGATTCTGAAGTTGAAGCTCCAATATTCTGGCCACCTAATGCACAGAGCAGACTCATTGGAAAAGACCTTGATGCTGGGAGGACAGAGGAGCCTGCAGAGTTACAGTTCATGGGCTCACAATGAGTCAGACATGACTTACCCACTGAAAAACAACAATGAAATAGATAAACCCCTTAAGATCCTGATAATGTAAGAGACTGAAAGAGAGATTAAAAGAGTGTGAGCAATATAGGCAAGATGAGAAAGGAGAAATAACCACAGAGACAGAAGTGATTAAAGTAATTTAGGAGAAGAGAATAATCAATTTTAGCACAATAGTTTTCCAAATTTGAAAGGATGAATTCCTAGCAATATGATAAAATGTGAAAATAGATACAGGAAAAAAAGTTTATAATTCTGAATTATCCAAGAAAAGCTGCAGATATTGAGAAAAGAGTTTCATTAATGCCTTTAAACACTATAAATGTTTGGGAGACATTAGAGATATTTGAAGATATTTGAACTATTAAATAATAGTTGTGGGTTAGCACTAATTTTCATTGTTGTTGCAAGTTAGGTATGACAAAGCCCTTAGTATTAAAATTTGTATACTGAAATATTTAGGAATGAAATGTCATAATGTCACACACACATAAACAAATATAGCAATAGCACTGTAAACTACAGTAATGAGAACAGTATCATATTGGTATAAAGAGAGACAAAAGTTGGTCAATGGAACAGCCTAGATAACCCACGAATAAACTCACATCCATACAGACAACGGGTGTGCTGCTGAATTTTGACAGCAGCACAAAGGCAATGCAACCAACGGTGACTTTTCAACAAATGGTGCTGGAAAAAGGGGATATCCATATACAAAAAGGTGAAATCGAATCCCTCTCTCTCAACACATTAAAACCAACACTGTAAAACTTCCAGAAGAGGGACTTTCCTGGTGGTCCAGTGGTTAAGACTCTGCTTCCACTGCAGGGGGCGAGGGCTTTAGCTCTGGTGGGGGAACTAAGATCCTATGTGCAGCGAAGTGTTGTCAAAAAACATAAACAAACAAACTGATAAAATATGAAATCTACACACACACACTCAAGAAAACCTCTAAAAGAAAACATTGCAGGAAATCTTGTTGACCTTAGGTCTGTTGCTGTTTAGTTGCTCAGTTGTATCCAGCTCCTTGCAACTCCATGGACTGTAGCCTGCAAGGCTCCTCTGTCCATGGGATTTCTCAGGCAAGAATACTGGAGTGGGTTGCTATTGCCTACTCCAGGGTTCTTCTATCTGTGATTGTATCCTAAATTTCTTTTCTCGTAAGGAAAACAGTGATTGTTTTAGGATCTAGCACAAACCTCATTTTAGTTTGTCTTTTTTTTTAATATTTTTTTTGATATGGACCATTTTAAAGTCTTTACTGAATTTGTTACAATACTGCTTCTGTTTTATGTTTTGATTTTTTGGCCCCAAGGCGTGTGGAGATCTTAGTTCCTGGAGCAGGGATTGAACCTGCAAACCCTGCACTGGAAGGTGAAGTCTTAACCATTAGACCACCAGGGAAGTCCCTACTTTACATCTTTAAAGGCCTATCACCAAATACAGTCACATTCTGAAGTACTGGGGGTTTAGGAACTCAACATTTCAACTTGCAGGGACATCGTTCAACCCGTAAGACAATGGAAGCACACAGGGAGAACACCCTTGGACCAGGGAAGAAAGAAACACAGTGACACCACCACAAGCCAGTGAGCCTCAGTGGATTAGCCAGTATATTCTATGACTGGACCAGCAGCCACCTAGCCTCCTAACTTGTGAACTCTGCTCCATCCTTGCTTTGCTTTTCTGCACTGTAGCCAAGTCAGGGAATGGCAAACATGTCTGATGTGGCCGATGCTTGTGTGTTGTGAATCAGAGGGAGGTAGGGACAGGGGAGGTAAGCCTGGGTTGTATTACTAACCATCTTCAATCTTTATGCCCGAAGGAGTCACAGAAAACATTTGCCAGTTGGTTCTAAGCCCTACTCACTTATATGACCAGGTAACTATAGCACATTTGGGTTAGCACTTTGTGGAATCCTGCTTGCCTCTGAATCCTGGTTCTGCTGCACAGGGACTGTGTCCTTAGGAAGTTACTTCCCAGAGCTTCTGATTTCCTGTCTATAAAGTGGGTAATAATAATAATACTGCTCAGTATTACTACTAATAATACTTCCCAGTATTACTAATAATACTACACAGTAACAATATTGCCCAGCCTGCATGAGAGGGGAGTTTGGGGGAGAATGGATACATGTATGTGTGTGGCTGATTCGCTTTGCTGTCCACCTGAAACTATGACGACACTGTTAATCGGTTCTATTCTGAAACAAAATAAAAGCTTTAAAATATAATAATAACACTGACAAATCCATAGTGATATCACAGGAAATGTGCTCAGAACAGGGTCTAATCCATACCAAGTGCCCGAGAAATGCCAGCCATTAGTTATTATCCAGCAGCCAAGAAATTTTAAAGCCCTACCTTAAAAATTTATAATCACCTGATGACTCAAAGGAGCTCTTTTATTCTCAAAGTTGCTATTAAAAATAGAAATAAATATGTCCATAGCTCTCTGAATGCCAGATCTGTGAAGACCTAATCCATTTAAAACGAGAGCAGCCCTGGCAGCAGCTGAGAGAGAAGTCACAGAGCCGGGGACTTTATGATACACACTGGCCCCTGGACCATCACTTTGCCCCTATAGACTCCTGCTTTCCATACCTTTCTAGCCACTCTGCCTCCTGGGTTTTCCAGAAACAGCAAATTAGAAAATAAAGGAGGAAAAAGCTTAAACGCGGGCACCCTGACAGTAGCGAGACGTGACAGCTGACAGTGTGTCAGCTGAGAAAGAAGCAAGAAAATTAAAAAGCCGACCAAACGGTCCCACAGAGCTCAATAACCTCCCGAGGGCTTTCCCACCCGGCACAATGATGGATGTTTTTAGGGATGACCCCGAGCCCTGCGTTCCTCGCCGTGGAAATGGCCTCTTCATCCACTCAGCTGCTCCAGCTTGAAAAATCAGCTCTCCTCTGGCTCTTTCCTCCTCCATCTATCTAGTCGGTCACCGAGTTCTATCAATTCCCTCTTAAATGGATCTTGAGGCTCCGGTGCCTGACAAAACGGATGGACGTCCTAAAATATTAACCCACAGTCCCCTACTTTATTATCGTCTGCTGGACAAGTGCACGGCAGACTCCCACCCAGGCTCCTGGCCTCCCTGCCTCCAGCCTCATTGTCTGAGGTCAGTATAATCACGGTGGGGTTGGGGACACGCTCCAAGCCCGTGAGTGCCTGTCATGTGTCAGGGGGCATATGCTCATCATTTTTGTTCCAATAAAAAAAAATGATACCTCTTAATATAGGCACAGAGTTGCTATTTTAAAAAATCAGACTAAGTCGATGTATTTAGAGACTGAAGGAGAGAAGGTGAGGTCAGCAGCTTGATAATTCAGACCCCAAATACCAGTTTCCCTTCAACTGCAGATAATTGAAGGAAGGCTGAGAGAGGGGAGTGGGTAGCTTGGAGCAGCCCCTAATCCTTCACTGTGAACAGACCAAGGTTTGGTGGTCCTTCTGTGTCTGTATCTCCTTTTATTCTTTTCTTCTCGCGTCAGCCATGTACTTGAGGAAACGTTAACCTGGTCAGTTTTCCTTCCACCGATGTAATCTCTCTCTGTCAGTTCCCATCTGATCCGTTTCAAGGTCTCTGTCATGGTTCTAATGCAGGGAAGGGTGTTGGGCATAGGATCTGCTTTTGTGGGAGAGAGCAAGCTTAGACAGGACTGGCTTATGCTGCAGGAATAGAGTTCGCTGTGCTAGAGGATGCAGGGTCCACGCTCACATCTGGGTGATTCTCCGCTCACCTTTAGGCTTCCCTGGTGGCTCAGATAGTAAAGAACTGCCTGCAATGCAGGAGACCCGGGTTCAATGCCTGGGTCAGGAAGGTTCCCTGGAGAAGGGAATGGCTAGCCACTCCAGTATTCTTGACTGGAGAATCTCATGGACAGAGGAGCCTGGTGGGCTACAGTCCACGGGGTTGCAGAGAGTCACATACGACTTAGAGACTAAACTTCCTTTCACTTTCACCTTATCCAAGGCTGAACTCCAGAAGAACCGTTGGCACCAACACGGCAAAGAACTGAAGATACGTATCTTAAGAGGGTCCTTACTATTTCCACCTTCACTCTGAACTGAAGGCAAATGTGCTTAGCGTCTTTAATGCAGGCATTTCTAGTCATCAGCATCCCCCGATCATTAGGTGGATAAAGCGTCTTCTAATTATGAGTCTTAAATGGAGTATTTTTGCCTGCAGTGAAGCAATTTGCCTTTTAGCTTGAAAACCTTTGAATAAGGATATCAGCTGACTGCGTTTAGGTATGTACCAGTTCTTGTTGTTCCAGGGAGTGCCCTTTATTAACAACTGCCAGTCATTAACAAAACACAGGTCTTCACACACCGTCATCACCTCCGTTGCTTGTACACAGCCGGCTCTCCTGGATTTTCCTGTCATGTGTGGGTTCCAAAGGCTTAATAATCTCACGTATCTCCACCATGCTATCTCTCCTCGGATCAACACTGCTCAGCGGTTGGTTCTGTACAATCTCTTGGCCCCCAAGTAGCGCCTGAGATAGCCATGTCACACTGCCCGGAGACAGACTGCCCTTACACCGTGACATTCTCTGTGCCACGCTTCCAAGCTCTGAGGCACGTGTCACTGAATGTCACAAAGCCACATGAGAGCGCTGCTTCCCCTGCCTCCCAAAGCCTAGCAGAGGGTGGGCACCATTCCACAGACGCTCCAGCAGCCAAGGAGATTTTATTCTTAATATCTATTCACCTACCACCCACTCTCAGCCTTCCCTTGATTTCCCAGATAATGCCTTTTGAAACTCCAATCGCCTTCGGTTTTATTTTAATCTGTGATGTGCTCACATTCTGAGCAAGAGACAGAAAGAGCACAAGAATGCTTCTGATTTTTTAACATTTTAGGCCAATTTTATATTTATATGAGGCAGAAACTGATGCAGGTAAAATACTTTTGCTTAGGATTATCAGTGCTTTTTTTAAGTTGGCGGTAACTGCTTTACAATATGCTGGTTTCTGCTATACAACAATGAGAAAGAGTCATAATTATAATACACACACACACACACACACACACCCCACCCCCTCTCCCCCCTCCCCTCCCCACCTCTCTAGGTCATCACAGGGCACCAAGCTGAGCTCCCTGTGTTACACAGCGGCTTCCCACGAGTTATCTGTTTCACACATGATAGCATATATACATCAATGCTACTTTCTCAACTCTTCCTACCCTGTCCTTCCCTCGCTGCATCCACAAGTCTCTTCTCTTCATCTGCATCTCCATTTCTTCCTTGATAAATAGGTTCATCAGTACCATTTATCTAGATTCCGTGTATATGTGTTCAGTGTTTTGTTTTGTTTTTTCCAGTGTGGTTTTTTTACCTAAGTTGGTCAAATAATTGCATAGATTTAGCTTAAATCACTTTTAAGCTTTTCAGACATTTCTAAGTCAATCAGTTTTTGCATGTCTCCATGAACAATTCCTTTTTATCCTGTCTCTTCCCTCTTTTTGCTGAGTTTTCTCTTCTGAACCTTTTATAAACAATCTAGAACACATGTAAGTGATGCCAGAGAAATTTCCACTCCACGTCCTCTGAAAGACTGGGAGCGCCAAGAGAAGGTTCTGTCTATATTTTAAATGATACTTTAAAAATAACATTCCATTTTTCTTTTTGTTAGATTTCTTACTATTACCCAAAGAGAAGAAAATTAAAGATCACCTTTCGGAGACCTTCACTGTTAACATGTTAGTGTTTTGGCCACCTTGTCTCTTAAAAACATAGAGAATGTGGTAAAAGCTTTCCACAAATTTTTGAAGTCGTTTAATGGTAAAAATAAAGTCAAGATTTGGTAGCAAACTGAAATAGTTCCAATAGTCAAGTAAAACTTATTTTAAAATGAACTTATTCCTAAAAACTGGGGCCAATTCTGACGGAGCTGTCTGGGAAGATTAGCTAAAATACACAATTCCAAGCTTCTCATCACAGTATTAATGCCAAGTGTTCTTTAATGAAAGTGGAAAAGCTTAATCCCCAAAGGGTATGAAGCTTAGGAACCTGCAAAAAGACTGGATTTGTGTGAGAGGGGCCAAAATCGATGTACTGTATAAGAAATAGTCCAACAGGGAATTATCTTTAAGGATTCTACTTCCATGTGTTACCATAATGCAAGTTCTTTTATATTTTTGGTCACCGTTTTTTCTTAAAATTATGATCTCTTATTAGGTAGGGTATATACACTATCTTTCCATTGAAAACCTAAAGAACGTCAACTTTCCTTTCTTTGTACAGTTAAAAAAGCAAGTTGAAAATATGAACACTTGGCTAAAACTAGGCAGGAATAGCTCATCCTTTTATATTTGGGGGAGTCAGAATACTGGACATATTCCCTATTGTCAGGGGGCTTTTCCAAAGAGGGACAGAGGTTTATAAGAGCTTTGCAGACCAAAGACGTCACCCAAATATCTTTTGGTGGCAACCAGTAGCCCAGCCTGGAAAAGAATGCTGGCGTTTTGTGTACATTTTCTATTTCAGATAACATTGTGACCATTAATTTATAGGAACAAACAAAGGCAAGGATATATTATTGCTCTGGTCCTACCTCACAAAATAATTTGCTCTTTGGGCCAGTCTCCAGGTACAGACTGTAATTAATGATTGGTTCCAAATGGGAAACCTGTATTAATACAAAGAAAAATTTAAGAGGCCTATGGGCTATTGTGACTGCATGCATGCTTCATTATTTCACACATTTACAGACACTGACGTTGCTACTTCTGAGTAGTGGCTGTTCTCTTACCTGGGGCTGCCGTGTACTACAGTGAAGCACCACTCACTGCTCCACAGGACAAGAGCAGCCATGGATGTGGGTGTTGACCCAAAGGACCGGCTAAAGCAGGTCAGCGGGAATACAAGTGGGATCGCACAGGGTTGGGGCTGTGGGCCACGCCCTATTCAAAAAACGAGCAGAAAATACACATCTGGAGCCACCAAAACCTTTACTCAAGTCTCAAAAGAAAATACCTAATAGAGAACACTTTTAGTGCAGAGCACATTTCCCTTAAAAAAGCCTCTCCACAGGATGCTCCATTTTTAAACTCTTTTACACTCTAGCCAATGACTTCTATTAATATCAAAACACTGTCTTCTTTCTCTGCTCTTCCAAAGGACCTTCTGCCCACATCCAGACCCAAAGGGCTCATCCACCTCTGCTGTCCCTGTCTTCACTGCCTGCCTTTATTTCTTCACCATCTGGATCCACTTACCCTTTCTTGCTTCTTTGTCTTTTGTTTTTCAATTCTCCTCAAATAGGAATTTGCAGAGCAAAGCAGAGTCTGAAAGCTGAACAAGCAACGCAAAATCAAAACTCCAAGAAAACTTCCCTTTCTGATGGAACTAATCGGGACAAAATTGTCAGCTGATGTAATCAAAGGCAAGCCTGTTCGCTAAAAATATTTGAAAAGAGCATCTTACCACCTGTCTCCTTGCTCCAAAGACTTTGTTCTCCAAGAGAACTGTTCTGTGCCTTTTAAGAAGATTGTCACTTTACATCCATCCAACTTCTTCTCTGTCCCATCTAATTTATTCAATAGCATTTTTGTGCTGGGTGCCAGGGTTACCAAGATGAACAAGGCATATGATGAACTGGCAACACATTCAAATGGCTGTGAGAATGTGCACTGTGTTATCTTTCTACTCAGACGCAGAGAACATGGGTAAAATATTGTGTAAGTTACTCTGGTGTGGGAAGGCATCCTGAAAAATGAGGAATCTGAGTCAGAACATGACCAGGAAAAGTGTTCTGGACACAAGGAACAGCATTTGCATAATCCCTCCTCTACAACACAAGGAAGAAAAGCAACGCGGGACACGATGCACACCTTCAGATGTCTGGAGGGTACCAGTGTGGAAAGCAGAGAAGCACTGGTCTGAGTTATTTCAGGGACTGAGAAATAGGCAGAGCTAAAAGAAGCCAGATGTACAGTATTCAATCTGTAAAAGAACTTTCTTATACATGGAACAGCCTGATGATAACAATAGAAAATACTTATGCTCGTCATTATAGACCAAGCACTGCTCTTAGTGACATATATACTTTATGAATAAATTAAAAATATCAAATGTATAAAATTAATCCTCAAAATAACCCTCGACTATCACCATCCCTAAGTTATCAGTATAGAAACTGAGGCACAGAGCTGCTAGGTAACATACCAAAGGGGCCACAGCAGGAACTGGTGGCCCCTGGATTTGAACCCAGGCAGTCTGGCTCAAGCACTTGTGTTCTCAACTAGTCTGCTACACTTGCCAACACAAGAGTATGTCTCCTACTCCCGAAGGTTTCCAAGTAAAGGCCGGGTGGCCATTCTGCAGGAATGTCCTATAAGAGTTCCCTTGCGAATGGGAGGCTGAGTTCTGAACCCAAGGCCCCTTTCACCTCTCAACCTGAGGCTGGTATCTCCTCTCGAATGTTCCTGATAGTCTCACAACTCATCACCACACTCCTCAAGGTCTCCTTTCTTTAATCCACAATTTCAGCCCCGCGGACTCCCCAAATCATGAAACTGCCTCAGTCCCAGAGGCATGATTTTCCCTTCACCCAGGCTTGTCACTCTCTCCCAAATTGTGGTTCTACAGATCGACTCAGCCTTTCTGAAAAAAAAAAAAAGAAAAAGAAAAAAACTTCCCACCGTCCCCTCTTGCCTGGTGGTTTCCTTCGTTCATATTCTCTCTCTGTCCCCTCCCCATGACTACATCCTCAGGGTCCAGATGTCAGTCTGGCAAAGACATGGTTTACCCCTGAGATGCCGAGAGGGAGGAAATGGGAGGGACAGGGCCGGCTGTGCATGGACTCACAGGAGCCCTCTGTGGACATATGACTATCGTGACTAAGAGCTCCTTAGGTTTTGAGGGCAGAGCGAGAGGACAGAGGAAGAGGCAAATGTGAGCTCTGTGTGCGTGCCATTCAGGCCTGGAGAGCTTTCCACTGAAGGGTCTCTCAGCCTTGGCTCGTGAACAGGGAGCCCCCTCCCCTGTCACCACAGAATCACAGAGACTTCAGACGTCTCTGTGCATCTCAGGAACAGCTGGTGGCTCCGAGATGAATCTAATTAAGCATCTTCCTGGGCTGCAAGCAGTTCTAATTTTAAGATTAAGAGTGTTGCCCAAAATGTATCTCACAGACGACCAGCTTCAGACATTCTATCCCAGACACACCATTCTGTGGCACAAGCTAAATCGCATTACAGAAATTACTCCACCCTGAAGCTTGGCCAAGTCAATAATATTGATGGATGAACCGGGGCTGTCAACCGTCGGAATACAATGCTTCAGACCAGGCTCATTGTCCTTTCCCCTTGTCATATTTGTGGCTAATGTCCTTTCCCCTGAGAGCCCCTCCTCGGGATAATAAATGTCAGGGAAGATGAAAAGGGATTGCATTTGCTTCAGTCAAATGAAGCAACGTGCAGCTGCGTTTTGGTTTCCAATCTAGGCTGGAACTCGGGTGGGTCTGCTCGGTCCCACCCTGCTCTCCTTAACAAGCACTGCTAGGACCCTTTGTTCTGTTACCCTTGCTGAGGTCACAGCAGGACTCGGGAAGCAATGGAGACCTGCAAATAGCAGGCTGCCTGATTTTGGGGGACACAAAAGCCAGAATCAAAGAAAGACAATTACTGGGAGGGAAATTCCAGGGTTCCTGTTGATTCTTTGTGCTTGTAAATAGATACCAACATCGAGAGTTCCCTCCAGATCTCTGGGTGACTCCCCATCTCTCTGCTGCCATTACTCATTAAAGGGGGTCCTCAGGTGAGAACCTCTCCGCCACCCCCTAAAACAGAGCAGACATGAAAACCAGAGAGCTTGCCACTTACCAGTAAGTTTCCCTACCTCAAAAAAAAAAAAAAAAAAAAAGCAAAAACTAAAATAGCAATCAAAGGTCATATAGTAAAATCTAATTTTTTCTCCCTACAGAAAAAGAGAAAAGAAGTTCAACCAAGTCAGAGTGGATGGCAGCATATTAGGGGTCTCCTGTTCATCTAAACAGAGGACGGTGCGGGGAGGGGTGAGGTGGGACTTGCAGGGAGAAAAAAAAGCAGAATAAAGGCACAGAGCCAGACTACAAGAAAAGGGGAAATAATAAGAAAGCCTGAAATTCTTCTTTGAGAAGTCTTTCTTTTCAGCTGAGTGGAATCAGGATTTCCTGTAATTATCCAGCCATGGACTGGTGTGGGTCTTAAGTGGGACTTCTCTGCAGAAAAGGCAGACGGGGACAACTGTGTTGGGCCGTGGTTGGGTTCTGTCCCAAAAACAAGATCAATGTCACCAGATCTCACTCGGCAGTTCACTGAAGCCACAGGACAGGCTGGCCCAGAGACAAAGCTTAGGCATCCTCAATAATTTCCAAAAGCCTTTTGGGTGGACAAAACCCATTTTCCAGCACCCCGCTAGTCCATAAGGCAGAGAGATGAGTGTGCGATGCTGAAAAGTCAGCTCTGCCTTGGGTTGACATGGCAACGCAGCCTTGGCTTCCTTCTGTTTTCCAAGTTTCTAGTCTTGACTGTGAAAAGGAACAGCCCTCATAGATAGAAGGAAGTAGAAAACTGAGAAAACCTTTCATTGGGTATAATAGAAACAGGGTCAAACAGTAGGAGAAAGATAAACAAAAATGGGCCAAAGAATGGGAGATCTAAATAAAACCCAGGGCCCAGCAGAAAGTTCAAAAAGAGGAAGAGACACAGTGGTAGAAAGGAAGGTGACACTGAAAAGTAAAGGAAAGAGCAATTATGGAGAGAAGTCAGCGTGGGCTGCTGTAATCATCATTGTTGATATTCTGTAATTGACGATTTAGTGTCTTGAAATCATGGGCCAAATTAACAGGCAAAGTTGTTTATGTCCATACTATTGCTGGGTTTCACAAGCACACAGAACTAACGTTACAGATCCTTCAACTACAAACACCAACATTTGTGTTTCGTTCCCTGACAAGGGACACGTCTACACAACCACCCCCCAACCCTCACTTTAATAACAAAGGCTCTGCCATGCTGCCCCTCATTCCTACTGCCTCCTGACCACCCGGGTGCTCCTCCATGTGGCTCTGCGTGGTGCAGGGTGCCCCTTCCTTTTGGGAACACTGAGTAACAAACTCTGCTTCCAAAGGTAGTCGTCTCTGTGCTTCCCACTTCAGCACACCTGATTAAAACAAACTCTGGGTACATTTTAAAGCAGCTACAACACATCATCCTTGATCCTCAGCAGCATGTGCACGTCTAAATTCTGTTGCCCCACTTATGATAAAAACTCTCCAGAAAGTGGACACAGAGGGCATACATACCTCAACACAAGAAAGGCCATATGTGACGAATCTACATCTAACATCATACCTGAAAAAGCGGAAAAGCTGAAAGCAGTCACTCTAAATCAGGAACAAGACAAGGATGTCCACTCTAGCCACTTTTTTTTCCCAGCATAGTATTGGAAGTCCTAGCTACAGCAATCAGAGAAGAAAAAGAAATAAAAAGCAATCCATTGGAAAAGAAGTAAAACTGTCACTCTTTGCACATGACATGACACTATACATAGAAAATCCTAAAGACATTACCAGAAAACTATTAGAACTCATCAATGAAATTGGTAAAATTGCAGGATACAAAATTGATACACAGAAATCTGTTGCATTTCTACACACTAACACCAGAAGATCAGAAAGAGAAACTAAAGAAACAATCCTATTTAGCACTGCATCAAAAACAATAAAATGGTACCTCATTGTGGTTTTTATTTGCATTTCTTTGATAATAAGTGATCTTGAGCATCTTTTCATGTGTCTGTTAGCTATTTGTATGTCTTCTTTGGAGAAATGTCTGTTCAGTTCTTTGGGCCATTTTTTGATTGAGTTGCTTTTTTTTCTGGAATTGAGCTGCAGAAGCTGCTTGCATATTTTTGAGATTAATTCTTTGTCAGTTGCTTCATTTGCTATTATTTCCTCCCATTCTGAAGGCTGTCTTTTCACCTTGCTTATAGTTTCCTTCGTTGTGCAAAAGCTTTTAAGTTGATTTAGGTCCCATTTGTTTATTTTTGCGTTTATTTCCATTACTCTGGGAGGTGAGTCATAAAAGATCTTGCTGTGATTTATGTCAGAGAGTATTTTGCCTATGTTTTCCTCTAGGAGTTTTATGGTTTCTGGTCTTACATTGAGATCTTTAATCCATTTTGAGTTTATTTTTGTGTATGGTGTTAGAAAGTGTTCTAGTTTCATTCTTTTACAAGTGGTCGACCAGTTTTTCCAGCACCACTTGTTAAAGAGATTGTCTTTTCTCCATTGTATATTCTTGCCTCCTTTGTCAAAGATAAGGTGACCATAGGTGTGTGGATTGATCTCTGTGCTTTCTGTTTTGTTTCATTGATCTATATTTCTGTCTTTGTGCCAGTACCATACTGTCTTGATGACTGTAGCTTTGTAGTACAGTCTGAAGTCAGGAAGGTTGATTCTTCCAGTTCCATTCTCAAGATTGCTTTGGCTATTCGAGGTTTTTTGTAATTCCATATGAATTGTGAAAGTTTTTGTTCTAATTCTCTGAAAAATACTGTTGGTAGCTTGATAGGGATTGCACCATGTCACGCTGGTCAGAATGGCTACTATCAAAAAGTCTACAAACAATAAATGCTGGAGAGGGTGCGGAGAAAAAGGAACCCTCTTATACTGTTGGTGGGAATGCAAACTAGTACAGCCACTATGGAGAACAGTGTGGAGATTCCTTAAGAAGCTGGAAATAGAACTGCCATACAACCCAGCAATCCCACTGCTGGGCATACACACTGAGGAAACCAGAATTGAAAGAGACACATGTACCCCATTGTTCATCGCAGCAATGTTTACAATAGCCAGGACATGGAAGCAAGCTAGATGTCCATCAGCAGACAAATGGATAAGAAAGCTGGGGTACATATACACAATGGAATATTACTCAGCTATTAAAAAGAATGCATGTGAATCAGTTCTAATGAGGTGGATGAAACCGGAGCCTATTATACAGAATGAAGTCAGAAAGAAAAACACCAATAAAGTATATTAACACATATATATGGAATTTAGTAAGATGGTAACGATGACCCTATATATGAGACAGCAAAAGAGACACAGATATAAAGAACAGACTGTTGGACTCTGTGGGAGAAGGTGAGGGTGGGATGATTTGAGAAAATGCCATTGAAACATGGATATTAACATATGTGAAAGAGATCGCCAGTCCAGGTTCGATGCATGAGGCAGGGTGCTCAGGGCTGGTGCACTGGGATGACCCTGAGAGAAGATATGGGGAAGGAGGTGGGAGGGAGGGTCAGGATGGGGAACACATGTACACCCATGGTTGATTCATGTGAATGTATGGGAAAAACACCACAATATTGTCAAGTAATTAGCCTCCAATTAAAATAAAAATAATAAAAATAATAAAATGCTTAGGAATAAACCTACCTAAAGAGACAAAAGATGTGTACTCCAAAAGTACTACACATTGATGAAAAAAATTGAAGATGACACAAACAGATGTATTAGCAATTAAATTATTTCCAAAACAAAGAACTAGGCTTCTGAGATAAAAAAAATTAAAAAAAATTGTGTTGGCATAGCAGTGGACTATGAGACAAACTGTGTGCTCACAGCCTATGTAATTTTGGAGGAGGAGTTAGTTCACATGTCAGCTAATGATGACAAGAGTTAACCTTGTTTGACAACTTGCAAACAGCAAGAGCTTCACATGATTCATTTCATCCTCACCCCAGCTCTGTGAGGCAGGTCCCATCATCATGCCCATTTTACAGACGAAGAAACAGACTCAGAAATGGTAAGGAACTTGTGATGACTCAGGAGGTGAGCAACAGGGCTCAGAGGCAGTCTTGCTCTCATTGCTGGGCTTTGAATGCTATATTATGCTTATTCTTACCTCAAACACACATTAGCTCTCTCTCTCATTGAGACTGTCATAGAGGCATGAGCATCAGCAAACATTTAGTGAGGGCCAAAGGCATGCATCGCTCTCCTAGGCACCAGGAGGACCTGACTAGGAGAAAGTAAGCTCTGCTCTTATGGGATTCAGTGAAACTATACCAGTCTCTTAAGTTCTGCTGAGAACAGCTTGTAGACAAGAGGTGCTCTTGAAGATAAAACAGAAGAATCACAGGATTTGGGATAGCTGGGAAAAGTGTGTGTGTGTGTGTTTGTGTAAGAAGCGGAGCACCGGCGGGGGTGGGGCAATTAATCTAGACCTTTAAGGAAAAAGAGGGGTCAGAGGATGGAGAGCTGAGGTGAGGTGTGGAGGTGAGGTCAGGAAGGCAGTAGCAGACTGCATAGGCTGAGTCTGCAGCTCAGCTGCAGTGATTCGTTTTTGACTCGAGTGAGGGATTAGACTGAAACTGAAGAGGTTGGTGCAAGATGATGCACCCTGGTCTTAGGTGGCGATGCTAAGGAACCTAGTGCACTGAGGAAGACCTGTCAGCAGCAAAAGGAGAGGAGGCCACCAAGAGAGGAGAGCGCGCGAGTGGGAGGTGGGGGGTGGTCCTGAACAGAGGACCATGGCGTTCACTGAATGGAGGCTCATGGGGCAACAGAAAAGATGGGCCAAGGCTGGAGCGACACAGCCCTCTGTTTTCTCTTTGTTCTCTGATTTCCAGGATCAGAGGCCCAGAATGGAGAAAGAATGTTCTACAGTTATTAACAGAATTACTGGTGTGAGAGGAAATGGCATAAAAATATAATGAAGCTCTTGCCTTCTTCTCTATTCCAAGTTCTATTGGAGGCATTTTAAAAGCTAGCATACAACGGGGTTTTCATGACTCAGAACACTAACACTAGGGTTAATGTTGCATTTGTCAGTAAAGCTTTTGCTTCAAGCAATTTTCTTTTAATTTTTAATGTTTTATTAGATAAATGAAAAGCTATTGAAGAAAATAGAAAGTATAGGTATTACAAAGGAAAATTCTAAATGACATATAGTCTTACCAGCTAGAGATAATGACGGTAATTTTTTCCTATATTAGCTAATCTTTCAGATATTGTATATGCTTAAACACACATGTGTATATACTTATATTTCAAGTATATTTATATATGTGCATACTTACATTATGTATACTCATATTGTGTATAGTTCATTCATCAGCATACTATTATTATATTTCTATGCCAATAATTTTATATATTCAAATATACAGAATGTGTCTGACTTAATGGTTATATGAATGTACCATGAGTTGTTTGTATATTCTACTTGCTTTCTGTCCTTAAGTATTATAAGCAATGCAGCAATAAATATGTTTGCACATTTTTGTCTATTTAGGTAATTTTCAAAAATACATGAAAAATGCTACTTCTCAGATTGCTTTCCCTTTGTTGCTTTTAATACTTCATCTCTACACATCTGTCAACCATAATTTTCTCTCTGGCCAATTTTCTTCTGCATAGTCTCACTTGAGAAATGACTCTACAAATCTCCCATGAAGAAGAATTCCAAATGATCTCTGTAGCTACTCTGCCTGCAAGAAGGGGAAGAGAACTCCCCACCCCTTAGAGGTAAACTGTACACAGTGGCTTGCCTCCGCTACGGAATGGTATGGAGAGTGGGGAGCAGAGAAATTTTACAGTGTGCAAACCTGCCCAGCCACCCCAGCCTGGGGCTTACGATCAACACCAGCGGTCAGAATCATATTAACATCATGTCCCCTTCCTAAGTGGTGATGAAATGACACTTTCCCTCTGTGGTGTTCCTCCCAATAACCTACCACCCCAGTCTCAGGATGAGAAGAGCGGCAGAAAAATTCCAGCTGTCAGCCATCCTAAAAAATGCCTGACTAGACTCTTCTGAACTGTCCAGGTCATAAGAAACATGACTGAGAAATTCTCACAGCCAAGAGAAGCCTATGGAGACATGGCCACTAAATGTAATGTAGTGATCTGGAGGCATGAGGTTAAAAACGTAGGCCATCTGAATGAAGCATAGAAACAAGGTTTATCAAAAAAGGGGGCATCTAGTAAAAACTAAGGCACTTTGAATAAAGTATGGACTTTGACACACTTAGTAATAGCGTCTCAACATTGATTCATTAATCATAGCAAGCATACCATACTAATGTAAGATGTGAAGAGTTTGCCAACTTGCCATCTAGTACAGAAGGTTCCAATATCTATCTACTCAATGTATCTGTAAATATAAAGCTGCTCTGTAACATACAGTCTATGGAAACAAGCATAAGAGCATGCTTCATGTGATTAGGGATCAATGTTACCTCCTCAGAGATGTCTGAAGATGCAGAGGCACAGGTGTGGATGGAACACCAAGCTCCTGTATGTGAGGCATTATCCAGGTCTCCCCTGAGTGGTGGGGTGGGTGAGGAACAGTGAACAGCGTGCTGAGTGTGGCACCTGACTCAGAGGGAGACCTCAGTGAAGAGGAGCCACTGTTACCAAACCTTTCTTACATCACTCCAGCCATTACCCTTTCTAGAGCCCAGACTTCCTTAAGGTTAATGGTATATGTTTAACTTTTGAGGTACTAATAAAAACCTATAGAAACACTCCCACCGTGACCATGACCATGACCACGGACATCTTCAATGATCATTCACCTTGATTTCAAAACAAGGGTATCTACAAGCCAACCATCCTCCTCCTCCTTTCGGAAATTCCAACCCTGCTTGAACATATGTATCCAGGCTAGAAATTCCATACACTCTTTCCTCACAAGGGAAAGGAGATTTTCAAAGTGGAGTACAACTCCCTCACCAGGATCACCACCAGGAAGGACAAGAAATGACCACAAATGAAACAGTTTTCTCTGCGTGGATTTAATTTGCTCTCTGACAAGCTGAAGGCTTTAGGAGAGAGATATCCACCTGAATGGCTAATTCTCCAGGCGAAAACCCGGGGCAGGGAGAGGATGGCACCACTGACTCACACTCTCCAATAAGAGCAGACTATAGGAATAATACTAGTGCCATTACCAAGTGACACATTGTAAAACACACTGATAACTGAAAAGTTTCCTGTTTGCTGGTGACTCACCATTTTAGAATATGGGTTATTTGGACTGCTTCTAACAGAAACAGCTAACATGTACAGAACACTTACGAGGCTCTTGGCTGTCTTCAGCACTATAAATTTCTTGACTTATTTAATCATCAGCCTACTCTGTGACACGATAACTGTTATTATTGCCATGGTACAGACAAGAAAACTGAGATGCAGAGAGGTTAAGTAACTTACAGTCACATGGAGGGAGAAGACACATCATGAAATTTTGATGCCACAATCAAACTGTCTCCATGCCATAAAATACACATGTATCCTTACATACAAATAGTGTGTGTGAGTGCTCATTTGCTCAGTCATGTACAACTCTTTCTGATCCCATGCACTATAGCCCACCAGGCTCCTCTGTCCATGCAATTTGCCGGGCAGGAATACTGGAGTGGGTTGCCATGTACATACAAATATATATAAGTATATCTGTGTGCATGTTTGTGTGAATATACATAAACTCATATCTTTATTATAAAATATTCTAAAATTAATACTGGTAAATTTTTCCTGACAAGGTCTGTTTTAACTGAAGCTCAAAAGAGAGAATCACTGACTTATTAAAGGGCCATAACAACATTCATAGATGATATCATACACAGATTACACAGCAAAAGTAAGGGTTTGGTACTTTAGGATGAATTCTTAAGTAAATTCCATTTTTGAACCAGTTTTAGCAGATAGAAGCCTTTGAAGATTATTTGAATGTTATCCAGAAGGAAGCAGCTCTCCCTCAGGACAGCCATTACCAGAGACACAATATTTAAGTATAATTGGAAAATTTGAAGTCCCTTTGGAGTTGGAGGGAAGTAGATTTCTCTAATGAATACTATTTCCAATTCTCCTAAGAAAAATACTAAAGGCCAGATCGATTTTCTTTTGGAGTGAATGAGTAGGGCATTTCTGAAATCTCCCCAACATGTAACTGACCTCTGACTTGGTATTTTGAGTCTGTAGGTCACAGACATGTCATTTTCATGAGCACGTACATAAATAACCTGGGAAATAAATTTTCCTGGCATTCTGAAGCCTATTTTCTCTAAAACTATTTTTAGTGGTAATAATTTCAAATATCTTTAAAGAATGAAAAGTGAAAGTGAAAGTCACTTAGTCATATGCAACACTTTGTGACCCCATTGATTGTAGCCTGCCAGGCTCCTCTGTCCATGGAATTCTCCAGGAAGAATACTGGAGTGGGTTGCCATTTCCTTCTTCAGGGCAGGTCTTCCTGACCCAGGAATACCTGGGTCTCCTACATTTCAAGCAGATTCTTTATCACTAGCACTGCCTGGGAAGCCCATCTTTAAGGTATAGAAGAACTGTAAGTTATTTCTGCATCAATGTCACCTAAGTGGGGAAAGGCTCAATTCACAGCAGCCCAGAGACCTTTATAGAGAAGTCTTGTTCAGCATCAAGGACCAGGAGGAGAGCTGGAATGCTATGGTCCTGAGAAAAGGCTGACTGAAGCAGCACATACGAGCAAGATTAGAAGCAGCCAAACATAAACAGAATCCAGGAGGTTATTTGAGCATCACATGCTATAATGGTCCACATGGTAGCTGAAATCTCTCCACAGGTGCGTATCACAAACTGCAGGTTTTCCCTAAGTGACTAGGAGTACTGCTTCTGCTCATGTTACCGTGGCAACACCAAGACCTATTAAAAGGGAGTTCTCTAAACTACTGTGTGTTCTATGTCTGTGTATGTAAACGAGGGGTGATACACACACCCACCAACACTGACACGTGTGCACAAAGGCACACACAAGCCAAATGCACTGACTGATTCTTACGTTAGGGAGGAATTTGATTCCAGCTGTGACTTCTTTTGAATCTTATTTCTTATAAGTGGGTCATCAGTTGAAGGTAGGAAGATTTACTGTTACATAGGGATTTTCATTGTAACTATGGGCCTCCCTGGGGCAAAGTTCTCCCTTCTCAAGCCAGAGGTGAAATAGAGGGTGGAGAGAGGTGCCTGGTGAAATGCAAACATGAGGACTTTTTAAAGTCTTTTTCTTTTCCTTTCTCTCTCTCTCTTTTGGTGGGGTTGGGGGATGTTCATTGGAACTTTCTCAGGCAAGTCAGGGGCAGGCTTCCTTGTGTGTAGAACTCTTAAAAATTCCTAAAAGGAGACAAAACAAACTTATCCCTTATTTATTATTTTGGTTAAAGGAATCACCTGATTGCCCAAGCTGAAATCCTCAGTTATCCCAGCCCTTGCCTTGTCTTCTGCTCCCAGTATCACTGGTCACCCACATGCTCAAATATTCCTCTGTGGTCCTTGCCTTCTTTCCTTATCTTGCCCACAACATTCACTCCGTCTCCAAATCCAGTGCGGTTCCTTCTCCCAGCCTCTTAAATCAAACCTTCTCTCCATCCCCATAGCCTCAGCATTCATTCAAGCCCTCATCATCTTTACTAGGGTTATTGCAGTAGCCTCTTAGGCAACTCCCTGAGTCCTCTTGTCCCTTAAGCCATTACCCACATAGCCAAAGATCTTTTTAAAACAGATACAGGACTGTCACTGCTTTACTCAACAACATCATTAGCAGAGCATTCAAGAACCTTCACCATCACATTCCTATGCCTTTTTCCAGTTACAATCAAGAGGCGAGCATGCCCCTTGAGACTTAACCAAAATTGTCTTGAGGCCCTATCCTAAGTTCTGAGGAAGGTTTAATATTCTCCCCAAGATTTTGCCTAATTTCTATGGTTTATATTCTCTTGGTCTAGAAGCACTAAAGTTGATTTGTGAGACTAATGTATTGTATTGAGGGCTTACTATATAACAGGCACTATGGTGAATGTTCTACGCACATTATTTCATTTAAAGCCCCCCAGATCACAAACACACATACAATCCCCACATGAAGGCAGGGAAGCGCCCTGTTTTAGAAATATATCTTGTAGATAAACAGGTGGTAAAAAATAGTCTAGGTAACATCACAATCTAGAGGGATAGAACTCTGAACACGCACATGAAGGAAAACCCATGTTTACGAGCAAAACTTCATACTGAAGATTTACAACTTGGAAGGCCGAAAAGAGCTATGCACGTAATATGGATGTCAGCCAGGTTGTCAAGCTGGAACCAGATCTGCCCTTCATAGATTCTGAGAAGTCTAAGGCCATCCCCAAGACGTTCCTAAATTCCTTGAGGGGCTTAGGTTTTTGTGAATCACCACAGCCCTGACTGAGCTGCTGGTTCTGCTGAATTAATCCTCCTTGTCTCAGTTCTCACACCTTGTTAGTTATTTCTTCTTCATTTCCATTAAATGAATCTCTCACACAACTAGAACATTTTATTGAAAGCCTAGAGAATATTTATGCAGGACTTCTACTGCAGAAATTCAAACAGCTAAAAATCAATGCTACACAATCTTGTTTCTAAGACACCCACGGCCATTTCCATGGTTGAGTTGCAGCCTCTCTCTCGGTTACCTGTCTCTAACTTTCCACCACCACCTCCACGATTATAAGGGATTCTTTCTAATACATGGTCATTTAAACAAGTGCCATCATAACTCTTGCAAAATCTAAGCTCTTAGGGCCTTATCTTTTTCCTTGAAAACTCATCACAGTATTTTTCCAGAGACAGTTATCTTCCTAAGAGGATCTCTAGCCTCTGATGCTAATTCATGTTTTAAATGTTATTGCATCTAAATTATGAAAGTCATCCATCCTGATCAGATCACTGACATCTCTGCCACTAAATGTATTCACTTAGGTACAACTAGGCCACTTTCGACATATCTATAGAATGAGATGGGCAAAACGATCAACATTACTGCTACTGTCTACCAAACTATGGGCTTCCCAGGTGGCTCAGAGGGTAAAGAATCCACTTGCAATGCAAGAGACGAAAGAGATGAGGGTTTGATTTCTGTATCAGGAAGATCCCCTGTAAGAGGGCACAGCAACCTACTCCAGTTCTTGCTTGGAGAATCCTATGGACAGAGGAGCCTGATGGGCTACAGAGCCTGGCAGGCTATGGTCCGTAGGGTTACAAAGAGTCAGACATGACTGAATCGACTGGACGCGCACGCACGCACTGAACTATGTGTGACAACTGAATGACTGACGGATATAAAAATACTTAAATCTGTCCAAAAGCAGTTAGGGAACACAGCTCTGCCTCAGGGATATGATATGTGTACATAAATCCGAAGAGTAAATCATGACCTAATGGGGTCGCACAGAGTCGGACACGACTGAAGTGACTTAGCAGCAAGCTTATGATTTATTTATTTATTTATTTTTTGTTCTTTTTATTTATTTTTATTAAATTTTATTTTATTTTTAAACTTTACATAAATGTATTAGTTTTGCCAAATATCAAAATGAATCCGCCACAGGTATACATGTGTTCCCCATCCTGAACCCTCCTCCCTCCTCCCTCCCCATACCATCCCTCTGGGTCGTCCCAGTGCACCAGCCCCAAGCATCCAGTATCGTGCATCGAACCTGGACTGGCAACTCATTTCATACATGATATTTTACATATTTCAATGCCATTCTCCCAAATCTTCCCACCCTCTCCCTCTCCCACAAAGTCCATAAGACTGTTCTATACATGAGTGTCTCTTTTGCTGTCTCGTACACAGGGTTATTGTTACCATCCTTCTAAATTCCATATATATGCGTTAGTATACTGTATTGGTGTTTTTCTTTCTGGCTTACTTCACTCTGTATAATAGGCTCCAGTTTCATCCACCTCATTAGAACTGATTCAAATGTATTCTTTTTAATGGCTGAGTAATACTCCATTGTGTATATGTACCATAGCTTTCTTATCCATTCATCTGCTGATGGACATCTAGGTTGCTTCCATGTCCTGGCTATTATAAACAGTGCTGCGATGAACATTGGGGTAAGCCTATGATTTAAAGTTGTTACCAATGTGCCCAAGAGGAATGTATTATAATCTGCTGCTGCATTGCTTCAGTCATGTCTGACTCTGTGTGACCCCATAGACGGCAGCCCACCAGGCTCCCCTGTCTCTGGGATTCTCCAGGCAAGAACACTGGAGTGGGTTGCCATTTCCTGCTCCAATGCATGAAAGTGAAAAGTGAAAGTGAAGTTGCTCAGTCATGTCTGACTCTTAGCGACCCCATGGACTGCAGCCTACCAGGCTCCTCCATCCATGGGATTTTCCAGGCAAGAGTACTGGAGTGGGGTGCCATTGCCTTCTCCGGTATTATAATCTAGCCGTCAAGAAAAAAGGTGAAAAACTGCTAAGTTATCAACAAAGTTACCTTAGCCATGAGGCCAACAACCATTTATGATGTCACACCCTGTCTTAGGAAAAGGGAGTGGCTGAGCTGGGTACCTCTGGCTCACAGTCTCTCCTGCAGATGCAGCAAGCTGCTGGTTGGGACTACGGTCATCTGAAGACAGGGCTGGCTCTATTGGTAATAGATCTCAAGTTCCTTGCAGGATCTTAGGAGAAGCTCCTTACCATGCAGGCATCTCCACAGGTTGGGTGAGCATCCTTACAACATGGCTGTTGCCCTCCTTGAGACCGAGTGATGAGAGACAGACAGAACTACCACTTTTATGAACTTGGTTTCAGAAGTCTCAGGCTGTCCCTTCTGCCATATTTTATCAGTTAGAAGCGAGTCATTAAGTCTAACCAACACTCAAGGGAATGGAAATTAGGCTCCATTTCTAAAAGAAAATGTCAGAGAATGTTAGCATATTTCAAACCACTTTGAGAGTACCTTTCATCTCATAAGACCACTTGTAGGTGAACTTTGGTGAAAACTAAATCAAATATTGCGAAATGTAGGGAGGGTTCACTTTCTTCTGTCCTCTGTCACAAATCCTTGGGGAATCCTATCCCCATTCTCCAGGGAAAATCTGACAGAGATGGATAAGACATAGAATGGAGGGGAAGAACATGAACGTGAGGCATGTCAATTTTTAATACTCTATGCCATCCAGAATTATGTCAGAAACAGAGTAAGATTAATTGGGGAATTAAATTTCCTCTTTTTCTTATTCCACTCCTTCCTCTCCCAAACTCTTATCCTTAGCCACGGAGATTAGCAAATGACACGCAGGGTTTTTTCCTCCATTATTCTTAGCTCTAAGGACCCATTAAGCAGCATCAATGCCTCCAGGGAGCAAACAATCAATCACTTCTTTCTCTGAAATGGGGCCAGACTGATCACACATTTTGCTCTGCTTGTTGAAGGCTGGCTTCGGAGCCAGCACACACATGATAAAAATACCTTCCAACTGATATGCAGCTATTATTAGAGCCGGTATTTACTTAAATGGCCTGTGTCACCATATTGCATTCACTTACCGTGTCAAAGAAGGAATGTTGCGCTCCATAAACAGATTTCTTTCTTTTTTCTTTTTTTGATGCTGGTAAGCTGCTCTGATTTGCAGCTGCAGTTTACAGTCACGATTTCCTCCTTCTAGAAAAAGCATCCCTCCCTTTTAAAAAAATAAATAAACTTTTCATTTAAAGCAACGAATTCTGGTTTTAAATTAAGTCCTAATTCAGAACTCTTTATATGTTTTTTTTTTTTAATAAATCGTCTGGCATAATATTAATTCTTGGGTTTGCCAAAGACCTTTACTGTAAGTATTTAATGAAACAAGGTCTCAAATTAGATGCAGCTGGTCAAAGGAATTTTTTTTTTTTTAAAGCAAGGATGGCGATATAAGTTTGACTCAGAGTTCCAAAGATGAACAAAGAGATAAATGTCTCAGAATTAGGAAGGTAAGGCTGCCCTTCCTATGTGAATCCCTTTATCACGTTTCTTCTCTCCCTGAGAACACTGGCATTTGATACCTTTTGAAAATGGAGCTAGAGGGTGGCTGGCTGAGTCCAAGGATCACCATGCTGTCCCAGATGTGAAATCTCATTTATAATAATCGGGACTGACCCCATAAAAACAGCTCCAGCTGTGAAGCATATTGGGAAAAAAGAAAGAAAGAAAAATATGGATCCTTTTGATGAAACGTGGCCCAAGACAGCATCTGGAGGGGAAGTGTGGGTGACCGGGGTCCCAGGTCTTCCAAGGAAAGGAGATGATCTAAAGATGAGAACTTGTCCAAACAGCATCATCATGAGATGACATGTTAAAGAACGGAGGCTCATTATTATTTTGTGAGTGAAAGAACTTAAATCAGTTCGGGAGGAATGAAAGCATTTTTTGACTTCGAGCTTGAAAGACAGATACATTATTCCTCAAGCATAAATTAGGTATCTTGGAGAAATCTCAACTATTCTAGGAATGAGGGGATATGTCATTGTTATAAAAGCAATAATAGCATTTTGGAGCTTAATAGAATTACCCCTCCATCAAATTTCCAGTCTTTAAAAACATCTATTATTTAAGATTAAACATTCTATACAACTCTCTAGAGAGAATATGAAAAATACATGAACATATAAAGAAAAAAAAAAAAAAACCCAACCATAATGCCTTCACTTAGGAACAGAAATTATAAACATTTTTTTTTTTTTTGCTATTTCTCCCTAAAAATGTTTAAAGGACATTGTTATATATCAAGAATAATAATGCAAGTAAAGCTTTTTAACCTGCTTTTTGGAATTTAAAAAATAACATATAGTCTGACTAAAATGTGAGTAAAGAATCCGCCTGCAAAGCAGGAAACTCGGGTTCAGTCCCTGGGTCAGGAAGATCCCCTGGAGACAGAAATGACAACCCACTCCAGTATTCTTGCCCGAAGAATCTCATGGACAGAGGAGTCTGGTAAACTAGTTTGCGGGGTTGCAAAGAGTCGAACATGACTGAACAACTAACACTAAAATGCAAGTACATCTTTTCTTGTGGAAAATCTGAGATAAACCAGAAAAGTATACAGAAGAAATGAAAAATTGCTAGAAATCGTGTTGCTTCACGTAAGCATTGTTAATAATTTGGTGACCTCATCTTCTGGTGTTATTTTCTTCTTCCCCCGGTTCTTAACAAAACTACAAATTTACTTGAGAGAGCTGGGGTCATTCCTTAAATGTACAATTATCATTTAGCCAAGATTTGAGATAAACACGCTTGGAAAATCAAGTCATTTAATACAAATCAAATGGATTTCTTTTTCCAGTTGACATTTTGTGTGTGGGTGTGATATTCAGTGTAGACGGACAGTAGAGTATTACCTGGTAACAAAAATGTTTCTAGAGTTGTAACCTATGTGCTTCCACCAGGCGGGAGCCTGCACATTCCTACTTTGAGAGAAGAGCTAGACCAATGAAAAGACTGAGAGAGAACAGACAATGATGAATGAGGGTGTATTTCGGGGCTGAGAGAAAGCTTGAAATGCTGCGAGGGCTGCAGTCACCAACTCTCACTCAAAATGCCTCTGCTACCAAGATTTCTATTCAGCTCATAAAATGAATATCGAACAACAACAAAAATTACATTCACCGACGGCCCCTGTTTTCCCCCCAGGGGACTCCCCTCATTTTTCTAAACTAGGATCACAAAGACTATTGCCAAGAAAAATTAAACTGAAAAGGTCTGTCACAAAAACAGAAATAGAAACCAATGATAATTCTTCTGGATCTTAAGTTTCACCTAAATACAACTGTATTAAGCTAGTTTTCAGGAGGCAGTGTGGTATAGAAAAGCCACAAAGCCGGCTCTGCTACATATTATGTGTGATCATGGGCAAGTCACTTTTTCTAAGTTCTGGATTTATCATCTGTAAAATGAGGGTTAATTATTCCTTGTCTGTATAGACAGAGAGAGGTTCAAATCAGCTGACATGGGGAAAGTGCCTCACACAAACAATGGAGTCAGTGTTTGCTCTTTCCTAGTTTTAAATTCATGGACTGCTTCCCACAAGGGTCCGTACGGTATATGGTGGGCCAGTGGTCACAGCGGTCAATGTCACTGTGGATTCCTTCTACCCTGGAGGGTAACTATATCCTTTTTGCTTGTGCAGGTCTGCAGAATTGGAGACAGAGAGGAAAAAGAGATTTAACGTAGGGAAGATGCTTTAGTTATCTTTAGTAAAAGAAAATTCGATTACAAATGCAATGTATCTTTTTCATTCAACAGTCCAACAATACCTAAGTATATCAAACTAAGAGAGAAGGCGTCCCTGCTATCTCACATACCTCCACAGAGGTGACCGCTGTTATCAGTTGTATGAACATGCTTCCAGAACACTTTCTATTCATCACACATAAATAAAGACACACCCTCGGGGACTTCCCTGGTGGTCCAGTGGTTAAGAAACTGCCTTTGAATGCAGAGGACACAGCTTCAATCCCTGGTCAGGGAATGAAGAGCCATAGGGCAACTAAGCTTATGTTCTGCAACTACAGAAGCCTACATGCCGCGACAAAGATCCAGTACAGCCAAAAAAAAAAAAAAAATATATATATATATATATATATATATATATAAAGAAAGAAAATAGCAACTTACAAAAAACAGTAAATACACATATTTGCACAGCATCTGCTCAATATTGTGGCAAATTCCCCGTGTTAGTGCACCACGGTGGCACCTCACTTTTGTGAACAGCTGCACTATCTTTCCATAAATTGAATGAACAATAATGTAATTGACCAGTCTGAGGAGAAAGAGTTGCAAATACTAATTCTTTACACTTTATCAGAGAAGCTTCCAGCAAACAGTAACTCCATCAAGGTCTGTTAAGGCTCAACATCTTTATCTGTAACATGGGTGAAACAATACCATCACTCCACAGCCTTATTGTGAAGATTCACTGAGTGTTTCAGAAACTGTAAAGCACATTACACTGCCTATTCCTAGTGCTGTATGAGGTCAACAGACAAAGACTAGAGCTGAAGCCGGGCTGGTGCATTTTAACTGTTTACATGCCTCATACTAATGTTTAATTCCAAAGCTCCAGGCAATACATCAATGGAAAAAATCATGACACACCAGTCAGAATGGCCATCATTATCAAAAAAAAGTCTACTAACAGTAAGTGTTGGAGAGGGAATGGAGACAAGGGAACCCTCTTGTACTATTGGTGGAAGTGTAAATTGGTACAACCATTATGGAGAACAGTATAAAGGTGCCTTAAAAAACCAATATAGAACTACCATATGATCTTCCCTGGTGGCTCAGTCGGTAAAGAGTCTGCCTGCAATGTAGGAGTGAGTGAGTGAAGTCACTCAGTCGTGTCCAACTTTTTGCGACCCCATGGACTGCAGCCTACCAGGCTTCTCCGTCCCTGGGATTCTCCAGGCAAGAACACTGGAGTGGGTTGCCATTTCCTTCTCCAATGCATGAAAGTGGAAAGAGAAAGTGAAGTCGCTCAGTCATGTCCGACTCTTAGCGACCCCATGGACTGCAGCCTACCAGGCTCCTCCATCCACAGGATTTTCCAGGCAAGAGTACTGGAGTGGGGTGCCATTGCCTTCTCCCGCAATGTAGGAGATCCAGGTTCAATTCCTGGTTCAGGAAGATCCCCTGGAGAAGGAAAAGGCAACCCACTCCAGTATTCTTGCCTGGAGAAACCCATAGAGACAGGAGCCTGGCAGGTTACAGTCCATAAGGTCGCAAGGGTTGAACATGACTTAGCGACTAAACCACTACCACTACCATTAATTCAGTTCAGTCGCTCAGTCGGGTCCGACTCTTTGTGACCCCATGAATCGCAGCACACCGGGCCTCCCTGCCCATCACCAACTCCCAGAATTCACTCAAACTCACGTCCATCGAGTCATGCCATCCAGCCATCTCATCCTCTGTCGTCCCCTTCTCCTCCTGCCCCCAATCCCTCCCAGCATCAGAGTCTTTTCCAATGAGTCAACTCTTAGCATGAGGTGGCCAAAGTATTGGAGTTTCAGCTTTAGCATCATTCCTTTCAAAGAACACCCAGGACTGATCTCCTTTAGAATGGACTGGTTGGATCTCCTTGCAGTCCAAGGGACTCTCAAGAGTCTTCTCCAACACCACAGTTCAAAAAGATCAATTCTTTGGTGCTCAGCTTTCTTCACAGTCCAACTCTCACATCCATACATGACCACAGGAAAAACCATAGCCTTGACTAGACGGACCTTTGTTGGCAAAGGAATGTCTCTGCTTTTGAATATGCTATCTAGGTTGGTCATAACTTTCCTTCCAAGGAGTAAGCGTCTTTTAATTTCATGGCGGCAATCAGCATCTGCAAGTGATTTTGGAGCCCCAAAAAATAAAGCCTGACACTGTTTCCACTGTTTCCCCATCTATTTCCCATGAAGTGACGGGACCAGATGCCATGATCTTCGTTTTCTGAATGTTGAGCTTTAAGCCAACTTTTTCACTCTCCTCTTCCACTTTCATCAAGAGGCTTTTTAGTTGCTCTTCACTTTCTGCCATAAGGGTGGTGTCATCTGCATATCTGAGGTTATTGAAATTTCTCCTGGCAATCTTGATTCCAGCTTGTGCTGCTTCTAGCCCAGCGTTTCTCACGATGTACTCTGCGTATAAGTTAAATAAGCAGGGTGACAATATACAGCCTTAATGTACTCCTTTTCCTATTTGAAACCAGTCTGTTGTTCCATGACCAGTTCTAACTGCTGCTTCCTGACCTGCATATAGGTTTCTCAAGAGGCAGGTCAGGTGGTCTGGTATTCCCATCTCTTTCAGAATTTTCCACAGTTTATTGTGATCCATACAGTCAAAAGCTTTGGCATAGTCAATAAAGCAGAAATAGATCCAGCAATCCCACTTCTGGGCATATGTCCCGAGAAAATCATAATTCTAAAAGATACATGCACCCAAATGTTAATTACAGCACTATGCACAATAATCAAGGCATGGAAGCAACCTAAATGTCCACCAACAAAGGAACGGATAAAGAAGATATGATACATATATACAATGGACTATTATTCCATCATAAAAAAGAACAAAATAATGACATTTGCAGCAACATGGATGGACCTAGAGATTGTCATATGGATGAAGTCAGACACAGAAAGATAAATATCATATGATATTGTTTTTATGCAGAATCTAAAAAAAGGGTACAAAAGAACTTAGTACTACTTCTACCAGAAGTAGAGTCAGAGGTGTAGAAAACAAACTTGTGCTTACCAGGGGATGATGGGGAGGGAAAAACTGGGAGACTGGGATTTGACACATATATACTATGCTAATGCTAAGTCACTTCAGTCGTGTCCGACTCTGTGCGACACCATAGACGGCAGCCCACCAGGCTCCCCCATCCCTGGGATTCTCCAGGCAAGAACACTGGCGTGGGTTGCCATTTCCTGCTCCAATGCATGAAAGTGAAAAGTGAAAGTGAAGTCGCTCAGTCGTGTCCGACTCCTAGCGACCCCATGGATTGCAGCCTGACAGGCTCCTCCGTCCATGGGATTTTCCAAGCAAGAGTACCGGAGTGGGGTGCCATTGCCCCTAAAAGAGATAACTAATAAGAATCTACTATATAGCACAGGGAGCTCTACTCAATACTCTATAATGGCCTATATGGGAAAATAATCTAAAAAAAGATTTGTTTATATATCTGTATGGGCTTCCCAGGTGGTGCCAGTAGTAAAGAACCTGCCTGCTAATGCAGGAGACAAAAGAGATATGGGTTCAATTCCTGGGTCAGGAAGATTCCCCAGAGGAGGGCTTGGCAACCCACTCCAGTATTCTTGCCTAGAGAATCCCATGGGCAGAGGAGATTGCTACAGTCCATAGGATCATAACGAATTAGACACAACTGACGCGACTTAGCATGCACTCACGAAGCAACTTAACACACACACACATTTCAGTATAATTGATTCACTTTGCTGTATACCTAAAATTAATACAACATAAATCAATTATATTTCAATAAAAGTTTAAAAAAGGATACATGCACCCCAATGTTCACTGCAGCAGTATTTACAGTAGCCAAGACATGGATGCAACCTAAATGTCCATGCACAGAGGAATAAAGAAAGAAGGTGTGGTACGTGTTATGCACAGCAGACTGTCACTCAGCCATAAGAACAAAACAACGCCATTTGCAGCATTATGGATGGACCTAGAGATTATTATACAAAGTAAAGTGAGTCAGAGAAAGACAAGTATCATATGATATCATTTACATGGAATCTAATAAAAATGATACAAATGAACTTTTGTATAAAACAGAAACAGACTCACAAATCTCAAAATCAAACTTGGTTACAAAGGGAAATGTGGGGGGAAGTGAAGATTAGGTGAGGATTAACATACCCATACTTCTATATATAAAATAGATAACAAGGACCTACTGTATAGCACAGGGAACTCTACTCAATATTCTGTAATAACTTACATGGGGAAAGAATTTGAAAAAAAAAAAAGGACATATATATATATATGATATTGTTTGCTGTACATCTGCAACTAATACCATGCTGTAAATCAGTTATACTCTAATAAAAATTTAAAACCATATAATAAGTAATGCAATAATTAAAAAAATCTTGACAACATGTTTTATACCAAAGCTGACTGCTTTAATATTTCGATTTTAGTCATCTCTATATTTACACAACTCCGAACAGCCTTGTTCTCTTTTATAGGGTGGTCCATTGTTCACAAAGGGAGAAACCAATGCAGCTTATTTACTCATTAAGAGGAAATGGCAAAAGGCTATTTTTCTGTCTGCCCCAGAAGAGCAAACAGAAAGGAAGCTGGGGTCTTTTTCAGTGCTGTTCAGAGAGGTGGGCTGGCAGTGCATCTGGATGACTTAATAAATGGTTAAAGCCTGAGAGATATGGAAGTTAAGAGCCTGAAGAGATAGTCACTCAGGTCAGATTAATGAGGGTCCTTCCTTACCCCGCCCCCCAGTGTGATATGGTGGCATCTCATTTCCTATAAAGTCAAGGCTATTCCATCTTCTTGACAATGACAGAGGTTTGACTTGGCCTTCAGAATGGCCTGCATCTCTGTCTCCAGGTCACTGGCTCATCTGCACATGACACCAGCCAGTGTTTCCTTCAACTTTATTCTTCAATTTGGCATAAAAAGACCAAGATGCTAAATCAAGGCCTTTGGGTTTTAGGAGGGAGGCAAGGGCATAGTGCAACTCTAGCCTTCCATGTTACTAAGGAAATGTGTCCCATATCTCAGACTGGTAAGTTCCAGTGTCACAAAAAGGAACACTTACTGTAGCTGAGCTGCACGTGCTATGAGACCAGAGAATCACAGGATCCACAATCACCTTCCAGGGCCTCAAATGCAGACCAAACTCAGGTGAGGTTCAAGTGCACCTTGAGTTGAGCAGAGGAAACTGGTCATCACACAGATTTCTGATCAATGAGATCAGTTGTCCATGCAATACATTAGTAATTCTTTCAACTTCTGAGACTTCCCTGGTGGTTCAGTGGCTGGAACTCCACATTCCCAATGCACCGGCCGGGTTTGACCCCTAAAGGCAATGGCACTCCACTCCAGTACTCTTGCCTGGAAAATCCCATGGACAGAGGAGTCTGGTAGGCTGCAGTCCATGGGGTCGCTAAGAGTAGGACACGACTGAGCAACTTCACTTTCACTTTTCACTTTCATGCATTGGAGAAGGAAATGGCAACCCACTCCAGTGTTCTTGCCTGGAGAATCCCAGGGATGGTGGAGCCTGGTGGGCTGCCGTCTATGGGGTCGCACAGAGTCGGACACGACTGAAGTGACTTAGCAGTAGCAGTAGCAGGTAACTAGCTCCCACATGTTGGAACTAAAGAAGAGCTGCATGCTGCAACTGAAAAGATTCCGCATGCCTCAACTAAGACCGAGCACAGCCTAAATATATATATATATATATATATATATATATATATATATATATATATATTTAAAGTAATTCTTTCAACTTCTTTGGTTCTACCAGGGGTTAGCAATCTTATATAATTCACTGGCTTTTAATCAAAATACTATGGATCACCAAAATTGCCAAAATGTATAGCCTAACTTGAAGTCCCTTTTTTCCCTTTTCTCTTGATGGCTAATGAGTATTTCTACTTCTTACCAATTGCTGAGACTTGGGAAATACTTTGAAATTATAGTATTGGGGCTTTCCATTGGCAAAATGTTTCTATGAGCAAAAACACAGACCTTCCTCTTTTGTCAGGAGAAAAAAAAAACCCAGGCCCTAGAGTATTCTGCTGGCAGTCTTGTTATTATCCTGCTGCCTGTGGGCCTGGCTCTATTCCATGCTGTATTTTTTTTTTTTTTAAGATGGGGAAAGTTTTCCTTAACTGGGGAAGTTCACTCCTATCACAAATTGCAAGACACTCTTCTGCTTTCACTCTCAGGTCTGCTATTGTTTGATCTGTTGGCTCAGAAGCAACTTTCAATTCCATTGTTCAAGTGTCCCCAGAATGAAGAAGACAAACCACCCAATCGACAGAACAATAATTTCCACTGAGGGGAAAAAATAAATATCTTGCCAATTTCAAGTTCATATTGTCCCCAACACATCTGTAAAACTGTCTGCCCTGAATAATCTGTGATGCAGACAGTATAAAGTAAAAACCCCTCACATGGAATGACTAACAAAGACAGATGCCAAACAGCTTACAATGAAAGCAAACACACAAATAAAACAGTGTGCGTCAAGGGCCCTGTCAATTACAAGAGAATGCTTTTCACATCTTATCATCAAAGATTAAAGGCTGGATATTTAAGGAATAGCAAAGAGGGTGTCCTTTAACAAACAATCTAAGTAAGGTGAAAAGGCAGTGTAGTGGGTATGAGGAAGAAAGAAGTTTGCAGTCAAACCTGGGTTCAAATGTCATTTCTTCTACTACGAATTAGTTGAGTCTGAGGAGGTCACCTGGAGGAGGAAATGGCAACTCACTCCAGCATTCTTGCCCAGAAATGTACCTGAATGGAGGAGCTGGGAGGGCTACAGTCCATGGGGTCACAAACAGTCGGACACGACTGAGGGACTGAGCATGAGGAGGTCACCTAACTAGTTTCTCAGCCTCGGTTCCATAATCTGTCAGTGGAGATGAAATTAACAGCAGCCCTACATCCATCGTGTGGGAGTGAGAATTAGATGGGATAATGGACTTGAAGTCATTACACAGGGCTATGGGAGCGTTTGCATCTCTAAAGAGAAAGACGGTATTCAAAAGAGTGGATGTGGCAGGCGAGCAGAGGCGACCATGACCATGAGAGCTGGAGGTGGCCAGCCCCTTCAGTCTTACATCCCGCATCCCCTCCTCTCTGCTCTGGGAGGTCCCAGATCTTCAGACCTTGCTGGTGGGGTGCAGGAGAGATTTGGAGCCTGGCCCTCAGCTGTGGAGCCCTGGGATTTCCCTCCTGTTGACTTGAGAGGCCTCCTTCACTATTTTGTTTTTTGAGGGGGGAACCATATGCATCCAAATTTAAAACAACAATGAAATGAGTTAGCAGTAGACTTGGCGATGGGCAGCTGGAGTTCTGATGAGGCCCAAGGTAACGGCTTTGAGGTTCTCCAGGATTTTACCTAGAGCCTGGACTGGGGGACAAATAACCTGGAGTGGTTTTATTCCACCTCTGACTGTGTACCCTCTTTGAGTAACTCCTGGGCTTCAGTGACAGGTAGAGAAGAAGGAAAAAACAGAGGGAAGAGAAGAGTAAAAGAAGGGGAGATACCTTAGGAACAGCCAGTGCTCATTCTGACTGAGCAAACCCAGGTGGGGAAAACACTGGGTGCACGGGAGTCAGTGCTTCTAAAATAAAGGGGGACTTCCACGGTGGCTCAGTGGCTAAGAATCCACCTGCCAACGCAGGAGGCATGGGTTCCATCCCTGAGCTGGGAAGATGCCACGTGCCTCAGAGCAACTAAGCCCAAGCACAACCACCGAGCCTGCACTCAAGAGCCCTGGAGCCAAGACTACTGAAGCCCATGTGCCCTAGAACCTGTGCTCCACAACAAGAGAAAGCACTGCAACAAGAAGTTCACACACTGGAACAAGAAAGAAGCCCCTACTCACCACACCTACAGAAAAGCCCGCATAGCAATCAAGACCCAGCACAGCCAGAAATAAACAAAACAAAGGCCCCAGAGTGATGGTTGGTGCGTGGCTGGATTCGAGTACTACTGGTGTGGCTGAGAAAACACTCCCACGAAAGCCCATTATAAGAAAACGAGAGAATGACACCATCATACACCACACATACAAACTCCAAATGGCTTAAAGTCTTAACTGTAAGACACGCCATCACAATACCTGTAGAAGAGAACATCGGCGAAACGTTCTCTGACATAAACTGTACCACTGTTTTCTTAGGTCAGTCTCCCAAGACAATAGAAATAAAAGCAAAAATAAACAAATGGGGTCTAATCAAACTTCCAAGCTTTTATACAGCAAGTGAAGCTCACTCAGTTGTGTCCGACTTTTTGTGACCCCATGGACGGTAGCCTACCATGCTCCTCTGTCCGTGGGATTCTCCAGGCAAGAATACTGGAGTGGGTTGCCATTTCCTTCTCCAGGAGATCTTCCCAACCCAGGGATCGAACCTGGGTCTCCCGCATTGCAGGCAGACGCTTTACCATCTGAGCCACCAGGGAAGCTCTTATACAGCCAAGGAAACCACAAACAAAATGAAAAGACAACCTATGGACTGGGAGAAAATATTTGCAAATGAAGTCACCAACACGGGCCTAGTTTCCAAAATATACTAATATCTCATACAAATCAATAACAAAAGAACACATGACACAATCAAAAAATGAGAAGACCTAAATAGACATTTCTCCAAAGAAGACACACAGAGGGCCAACAGGCATGTGAAAAGATGATCATCATTACTAATATTAGAGAACTGCCAATCAAAACTACAATGAGCTATATCACCTCACACATATCAGAATGGCCATCATTAAAAAGCCTACAAATAACTAATCCTGAAGAGGGTGTGAAGAAACTGTTGGTAGGAATGTAACTTAGTGCAACCACTATGGAAAAACAGAGGCTTCCCAGGTGGCTCCCTGGTAGACAATCCGCCTGCAAATGCAGGAGACACAGGTTCAATCCCTGGGTCAGGAAGATCCCCTAGAGAAGGAAATGGCAACCCACTCTAGTATTCTTGGCTGGAAAATCCCATGGACAGAAGGAAGAGCCTGGTGGGCTACAGTCCTCGGGGTCACAAAAAAGTTGGACAGGACTGTGCGACTAAACAAGAACAATGAACAACAGTATGAAGGATCCTCAGAAAACTGAAAACAGAGTTTCCATTTGACCAGTAATCCTACCCTGGGCATGTATCTGGACAAAACTGTAATTCAAAAAGACACACGTACCCCTATATTCAGAGCAGCACTATTACAGTAGCCAAGACGTGGAAACAACGTAAACATCCATCGAGAGACGAATGGATCAAAATGTCACACACACACACACACACACACACACACACACACACGGAATAGTACTCAGCCATGAAAAAGAAAGAAATAATGTCATTTGCAGCAACAACGATGGAACTAGAGATTATTATTCTGAGTGGAGTAAGTAAAAAAGAGACAAATAGCATATGTTTTCACTTACACATGAAATCTAAAATATGACATAAATAAACTTTTCTATGAAACAGAAACAGACTCACAGGGACTGCCCTGGTGGTGCAGTGGCTGGGATTCCACGCTCCCAATGCAGGGGGCCTGGGTTCCATCCCTGGTCGGGGAACTAGATCCCATGTGCTGCAACTAAGACCCGGCACAGCCAGATAAATAAATGCATAATAATAAAAAGAAGTAGACTCAGAGAGAACAGACTAGTGGTTACGAAGGGGGAGATGGGGTGGGGGAGGGATGGATTGGGAGTTTGGGGTTAGCAGATGCAAATGACTATAGAATGGATAAACGAGGTCCTACTGTATACCACCATACAGGGAACTATATTCAATATATATATATATACACACACATACACACATACATATATATGTATAACTGAATCACTTTGCTGTATAGCAGAGATTAACAACATTATAAATCAACTGTACTGCAATAAAATATATTTAAAAAAAAAGGAATGAGAGAACAAGATTGAGGCTGATTTTAGGGAACTGGTTCATGACATGGTAGAGGTCTGGTTAAGTGCAAAGTCTGCTGAGGAGGCCGGTGGCCAGAGACTCAGGAAGAGTTATAGTCTGATTCCAGAGGCATCTACTGACAGAACTTCTTGCTCAGGGTAGTCAGTCTTTGTTCTATTAAGGCCTTCAACTGACTGGATGAAGCCCATCCACATTACAGAGGGTAATCTGCTTCACTCAAAGTCCAGCTATTTAAATGTTAACCTCATCCAAAACACATGTTTACAGAAACATCCAGAAGAGTCTCTAACCAAGTATCTTGGCTCTGTGACCCAATCAAGTAGACATATTAAACTAACCACCACATACAGTATGGATGCACCTCAATTCATTCATTTCACTTTCAGGCTTTTTTCCTATATTTTTGCCTCTATAAACAGTGCTCAAAATTCTTTTATTCCCAGAGGAAAGAATCCCAGAAGAAGATTATTAGGTCTAATGGTATGCTTATTTGTAATTTTAACAGATGCTGTGGGATTATTTCCAAAAGGGTTTTTAATTGCTTATAACAAACTCTTGGGGGGTATTTCTGGCACTGCTGGGCATCTCTAACCAGTGAATGCAAAAATTTAATATTTTCTTCTTATGCCAAGGTGGAAATGTTTTCCAAGAAACCTTCTCCAAGGCTGAGACCTTAAAATGTTTCTCATTCAGTGGGTGATAAGTGAGGTCAGAATATCTGAAACCTGATATTAAATCTGTGTTACCCACAGGCATGAAAGGTGATGCTGTGGGCAGAAAACAAGAAGGCTTGGGTATCCCTGCTAGATCCAGGTCAAGAATGATGCACACTCCTTAATTTGACTTCCCCATGACCTTTGTGACTGCTGGATAATATTTTGAGATATTAATTCATGTGTTTTTTTACTCTCCTCCATCCTATCTTTTTGCTTCCCTTTATTTAAGCTTAAGGGAGGCATATGCCTAAGAAGGGGCTTCCCAGGTGGCACAAGTGGTAAAGAACCCACCTGCCAGTGCAGGAGACATAAGAGATATAGGTTCAATCCCTGGGTCAGGAAGATCCCCTGGAGGAGGGCATGGCAACCCACTCCAGTATTCTTGCCTGGAGAATCCCATGGACAGAGGACCCTGATGGGCTACAGTCCATAGGGTCACAAAGAGTTGGGCACTACTGAAGTGACTTAGCACTCATGCATTCACATGCCTAAGAAGAAAGCAGAAGAGGCCTGGGAGATTTCTTGTCCCCTACAGAATGCCGATTTCTGCAGTGCTAAGAGGAACAAAGGAGTTTGCAAGAAGACAGAGTGATAGAAAAATCAGGGGGGCAGAGACTAGATCATAAAACGCTAAGAGGAGAATGAGCCGCAGCTCCTCAAGCCATGGAGATAACACTGAACCTCCTGGCAGAGAAGGAAAGACTTCAAGAAACAGGGGCTGAAAGTCAGGCTTCGGTCAATGTGACCTTTGACTGTGTCCCCAAGGATTCCCTGCTCTAAGCATAGTGCCCACTGTGTGCTCAGTCAGTCAGTCATGTTGAGTCTTTCTTGGCCCCAGAGACTGTAGCCTGTCAGGTTACTCTCTCCATGAGATTTCCCATGCAAGGATACTGGAGTGGGTTGCCATTTTCTTCTCCAGGGGCTCTTCCCAACCCGGGGACTGAACCCATGTCTCCTTTATCTCCTGCGTTGTCAGGCAGATACTTTGCCACTGTGCCACCTAGGAAGCCCACCCTACCCTCACCCAATCTTTTCTCAGCTTAAAACCTTGGAAGTACAGTTCAGCCCCGGGTCAGCCGCAGGTTATTGGGTTCAGCCCCAATAACAACTGACATTTATCAAAGAACTGATCTTTAAACACATAAAGAAGTTAATTCTCTTATTACTAGAGTGGAAAGCTTACATTAGAAATTATGTCGATTGAAGAGTTTTGCCATCCTGGCACTACAGGCATTGTGACTGGGTGACTCTTTGCTGCGGGGGTCTATTCTGTGCACTGTACGATGTTGGCAGCATTCCTGGCCTCTGCTCATTAGATACAGGTAGCGTCCCCTCTCTGCTCCCAGCTTTGACAATCACAAATGTCTCTAGACATTGCCAAATGTCCCCTAGGAACCTACATAACACCTGGTTGAGAACCATGGATTTCAGGGCAGGTAAGGAAAGGCTGTACTTCTTGAGTCTGTGGGCAGAGATTCTTATGAGGTACACATACTGACATCAATTCTATTCATTGTGCTGCTTGGAGGCCAACAAGACACTGAGCTTCTTCCAGCTCTGCCTCCCTGACAATGTTTTGCTTGGGCTAATTATTAAACATTAGCTTTCATTCTCTGAACGACTTGTCAACAGGCGGATGACATCCAGAAATGGAAGGACATGCATCTTAATTATACCTACAGTGGTTAATGGGTCAGGGAGGCGTTCGGAATGCTCTGAGCCCTCACTGACCTTTCCCAACTGGGACCTGTCAGCTCTGTGGCTGCGCCAGACTTCAACGGATGCCTGTTCTGGAAACCCTGGCTGCCCTTCAGGCCCTTTTAGCTTCATACTAATAAGCCTGATTTAGGTTTTGCATTACAGAGCAGCAACCAAATGTTATTGCCAGCAAGGGCAAATTGCTGATGTCCGCGGTCTTTTCCAGGCAAGCACATGAATGCGATATTTTCTCCGCCTCCTCTCTTCTCACTGAGAAGATGATTCTTGGAGATAATCCACTTGGTTATCTACGGACGTGAACATAATTTGGAGGCAGCCGTCATGCCAGATGGCCAGCTGAAGCTGGGAGCCCTGAGTGGATTTCTGAGCCAAATTCCCTCCCTGGAGGAGCAGAGGAGAGGGTGTGTATGGATGGGGAAGGCTAAGCACTGCATTTCTCGAAAGGAAGGGCACACTGGGAGCGGCCGGCATGAATGGCCACTGTCCTTGCCAAATATGCACGGCATGCCTTAGGTGAGTGCCGGTGTGGACAGATCCTGGAAACAGGACACCCAGGGCAGCTGTAGGATGCCTTTCCCTGGAGGTTGAGGCTGCCTGGGTGGTTCTCATTCTCCTGCTTGACTCGGCCAATCCTGAAGTTTGGGGCGATTTCTCACAGTGTGTCCTAACCTAATGACCCTTAGATGTGTGTGGCCTCTGGGAGGCAAGAGGTGGTGGGTGAGACAAGGGACCAGTAATACCCAGCTATGGTGGGCTGGCAGCTTCAGTGAGCACATACCTCAGTGAGAACCCTGGTGAAACTCAGCTATTTGAATGTGCGTCGGGGCTTACTGGGAGAACAGCCCTGGACTGAGAAGGAAGGAGAAACTGAGAGGAAGTGGGAGGAAAAGGGAACCAAGATGAATGGGAGGATATTTAGAAAGAAATCAAACAAAAGACAAATGAAAGACTATCAAGACTTGGTCAGTGACATTTAGATTTAACAAAATGAAGAAGAAGAAAGGGAGGCTTCAGGATGATGAATATAACTATTTCATCATATCAATTTTTAAAATACGTATTTATTCTTGATTGCTAATTCATTACTTAAATTCATCAGGTTGTCATCTTTTGTCTTGCAAACTCGATCCTGGGGGAAAAAAATCTCCTTGACTTTTGGTTTTAGAAGTTATGGTTCTGTCACCTACTATGTGACTTTGGGTAAGTCTTATTTCCTCTCTGAATATCACTTTTCTGGTTATTTAAAATAAATACATATGATAGCTGACTTATGAAGTGTTATGAAAGTCAAATAAAAAAATGTGTGTACAAACTCATAAACTGTATACAAACTGATAATTATACTCGCTTACAACAAAAATAGTCTTCTCCAATTCATTCTTCACCCAGATTTCAAAGCAAAAATCTGAACACATACCTGATAAAGGGGTTCTATGGCTTCCCCCATGGCTCAGCCATAAAGAACCCACCTGCCAATGCAGGAAACGTAGTCAGGAAGATCCCTTGGAGGAGGAAATGGCAACCCATTCCAGTATTCTTGCCTGGGAAATCCCATGAACAGAGGAGCCTGGACAGCTACAACTGCATGGGGTTGTAAGGAGTCGGACACAACTGAGCACATGCACACACACACACGTCTACAGTACTCCTTGGCTCCCGATGGTTTTCCAGAAAATGTTCACACAACCTCCCCAGTCTGGCTTCTGTGTACCCTTCTTCCCTCTCACTAGTCCAAGCTTAAATTCAACAAGGTAGCAATTCTAATTTATCTGCACTGAACTCTCCTAATGCAATGAACATTTGATTTCTACCACTTGTCCTGAGAGAGTCTCAGTTATAGGCAGCTTCCCATGGGACTTGATGGCAGAGAGCCTTGCTCCAGGTCTGCAGACTGAAGTACCCACTGGGCCAGGCAGAGAATATCAGAAATGAGTGAGTCAAGAGATGCAGGCAGTTACTACTTGGACTCAGCTAACTATCTTGTTTTGCAGAAACAGGGTACTGATCTTGTTAGATCTTAAAGAGAATCTCCTCCAACTCAGATTTTTATACAAAACCTCTTAAATTTTAAAGCTTGACAAGGAATTAAAAAATTTTGAAACCAAGTGTTGTTCTAATAGAATATGTCACAGGGCTGCATATGACTATGAACTACCATTTTCAACCCCTGGCCTTATCCTTCATGTTTATGGAAATGAAAATAAAACTAACCATATAAAAAGACCATAAAATATTAGTTGCTGCCCTAATGTTTGTTTCCTTGATCAAATCATTCTGGTCCTTCAAAATGCTATATAAGCATCACCTCTTATGGGAAGCCTTCACTCGTTTATCACTCCATCCCCTCTGGCACCTCCTTTGTCCAAGTCTGATTATTGCATAATCCAATATGGCTGCTGAAGCTCCAGCCATTACATCTGTACTCCAAACAAGAGGCTGGGGGGAAGGAGATGAAGTGCCAAAGGGTCTTCTCCCAGATGAGTCAATCTCTCTCAAAAGGTTTTCAGAAGTCTTACCCTGAAATCTGACTTTCATCTCATTGTACAATCCTAGCTGCGAGGTGTTAGGGAGATGTAGTGATACCACCAACTAGAATAGACCAGATCAGATCAGTCGCTCAGTCGTGTCCGACTCTTTGCGACCCCATGAATCGCAGCACGCCAGGCCTCCCTGTCCATCACCAACTCCTGGAGTTCACTCAGACTCACGTCCATCAAGTCAGTGATGCCATCCAGCCATCTCAGAATAGACCAGGGTTTTTTCAAAAACAGGAAAATTATTATTAACTGAGCAATTAGCACTCTCATCCATACATCCTGACTTCTCTGCTTCTGCTATTATCGGCACAATTTATTCTTCAAATAACCATTGATCCTAAGTTTGATTATACCATTCTCCCCAACTTAAGCAATTTAAAGAGCTTCCATCGTTCTTACAAGAACATAAGCATCGTTAAGGCCAAAAATGCCTGTGGGACTTGGCATTGCCCACTTCTTCCCTCAGCCCAAGTCTCATTCTCTACCCTCTGGCTCTCATTCTCTGCTCCACCTCTACTGGAGCTATTTCAGTTCCATGAATGTGCCAGGCTCTTTCCATCCTTTGCACAAGCTGCTGTCCCTGCCTTGAACTCTCTGCCTCCAACTGACAGATACCTCCAAGCATCATCCGACGTGATGCATCCTCAGGAAGCCACCTTCACCACCTCAACAGAGCACCTCTCCGTCCTCACTCTTCTTGGGTCTACATACTCATTCACGACCTTCCCTCGGTTCAGCACACTAAGCTGATGTGTGTGAACATCTCTGATGGCCAGTCTTCCTCATGAGACTCTGTGCATAGTCAGGACAAGGGCACGTGTTGGACCTGCTCCCTTCTACATGCCTTCCAGCGCCTGATAGATGAGAAGCATGCAGTAAATATTTATTGGCTTCAATCGCTAACATAAAGCAGTCTGTTTGTTTGGCCCTACTGGACTTACATAGGTAAAGGGTATGTGAGACTCAGCCAAATGTTTACAAGTCACTTTGTCTCTCCAAACCCATCGCAAAAAGTTATGAATTTAGGATGATCTCTGATCCTGCCCAATTAGCCACTTATCAATGCTCAAAGCACTGACCCCGCCCCCCCTTTTCTTCCTTCTTCTACAGAATAGCGTTTTGAAGCCTTCTCAGCTAAGCTGTTCTATGCTGGGTGATGAATGTCAAGTGGCTATTCCCACATTCCCAGTTCAGTGAAATATATTCAACAAACATCAATAATTAAACACGTGAGGGAGAGGATACCCATTTGTTTACATTTCAGGAAACCAGCTCGAACTGCTTCAACCTAAAACAAAAACTAACTTCCACAATAAACAAACACAGCTTCATGAAACTGTTTTCCTTTAAAGCTGTGCCTCATAAAAGAACAAAACAAAACAAAAACTAGGAAGAGATTTCTCAAGAAATGTATCATCCAACTTTATCTGAGAGTGCAAACTGAAGGTGAGTGGAGAGGATGTCAACCAAAGAGCTGGCAGTGTCTGCAGCTGGGGTAGGGAAAGCCTATTAATTATTGATACTTTTCCTTCTGAAGACATGTGTCATGCATTCCAAGCTGGTTCTAACATATACAGAGGAAAAGAGGAGAGACGACTGTCTCCAAGTGCTAACATTTGTTTTCTGCTCCAAGTACAGTGGGACTGTGGGAGTTTAGGGTGATGCTCTCTGTCCACATGAGCTCCGGCAATGTCCTGGAGGATGGGAAGCCCAGCAGAGGTCAACACAAGGATGGTCCAAATGAATCCAAGTTTATGCCTTTCCTTCTCCATGGGTGACCCAGAGAGAATCTCACAGCCTCACACCAGATGCTAATCAGATTATATCCAGATGCTCCATAAACATGTGTCAGCAGCTGAAAAGACCTCTTCTAATTGGGACAAAAATCACATTTTCCAACGCTGTAGGTAAAATACACAAGTAAAAATATAACTCTGGGGTTGTTTAAATATACCCTAAGGTGCTTTATTTTTCTTCAGCACAAAGAAAGTCCAGGTTGAGCAAACAGTGTATGTCTTGCGGTAAATTTGTGTGGAGGAAGAGAGAGAGGAGAGAGAGGAATTAGGCAGTCTGTCTAGTTCCCTTTGCTTACAGATGATACTTCTGTATGATTTTGTGCCCTGATTTGAAGACTAACTGGATTTTAGTAAATCCTCTTTTTTGCTGATTGGGGGACTCTTAACGTTAACAAGTATAACTGAGTTTCATGCTGAAGAATAACCCAAAGTGCTTTCTTGTGCATTTAGTGCAGAATGTATCTTCTTCAATGGATGCTTCAATCTCTGTCGAGTGCTTACCTATGCACGGGCAGTGAGGGGACACTGGGGCACAGTGGTTTAGACAGCTGGGAGCTTTTAAGTAATTCACAGTGTGGTAGCAGAGACAGATAAGTCAAGAGGAAATTATAACACATGTGGAAACACAATGACAGAGGGAGACTGAGGTGCTAGGGTTCTCCACCTTCAGCCTGGGGATGGGGATGGTCTGAGAAGGTTTCCAGAGTGAAGATATAGGGTGAAGGAGCCTGGGGAAGTACAGGTGAGAGAACGGTATCTTCAGGCAGAGGAGAAACTGCAGGCAGATTCTTTACCATCTGAGCCACCAGGGAGGCCCATGTTAGTGACACAAATTTTGATTGAGAGATGCATCATTTTTACTGCATGAAACTGGGCTCAGCTTCCCCAGAAAGCAGCAAACTGAATATTATTAGACATATGCAGAGACTAGATTAACATTCCAGGGAATTATAAAAGGTGGAAGCTCCAATACTTTGGCCACCTCACGTGAAGAGCTGACTCATTGGAAAAGATCCTGATGCTGGGAAAGATTAAGGGCAGGAAGAGAAGGGGGCGACAGAGGATGAGGCGATTGGATGGCATTCTCGACTCAATGGACATGAGTTTGAGCAAGCTCCAGGGGATAGTAAAGGACAGGGAAGCCTGGCATGCTGCAGTCAATGGAATGGCAAAGAGTTGGACACAACTTAGCGACTAAATAACAACAAGGAGACTAGACAGGAGGCTGACTGGGTCTATGGCCCCAACCACAGAGCCAATACAAATACCCAAAGGTAGACTTCAGGAATGTGGACTTGTTTGAAAGCTTATTAGTTAGTCATTAGGCAAATCAGAACCACAATAAGATACCATTTTACACCCATTAGGGAGATGGAACCATGAGGATGGTTCTTATTTTTTTTAATGTAAAACAACAAACATTGGCCAGGATGTGGAGGTAATGGAATCTTTTGTATTGTGGGCAAGAAAAATAATAAAGCTGCTGTGGAGACTTCCTATATGATCCAGCAATTCTACATCCAAGTATATACCAAAGGCACACACACATACATATATATATATATATATATATATATATATATATATATATATATATATATAAAGCAGGGCCTCAGACATTTGTGGAGAAGGCAATGGCAACCCACTCCAGTACTCTTACCTAGAAAATGGACGAAGGAAATGAAAATGCTCCTCCTGCCATGGACGGAGGAGCCTGGTAGGCTGCAGTCCATGGGGTCGCTAAGAGTCAAACACGACTGAGCGACTTCACTTTCACTTTTCACTTTCATGCATTGGAGGAGGAAATGGCAACCCACTCCAGTGTTCTTGCCTGGAGAATCCCAGGGATGGGGGAGCCTGGTGGGCTGCCGTCTATGGGGTTGCAGAGAGTTGGACACGACTGAAGCGACTTAGCAGCAGCAGCAGCAGACATTTGTATACCCTGTTCCTGGAAGCATTATTCACAATAGCAAAAACATGGAAACAACTCAAAACTCTGTCAACATATGAATGGATTAACAAAATGTGGTATATATACACAGTGGAATAGTATCTGGCCATAAAAAGGAATACAGTTCTGACACACGTCACAACATGAACAAATCTTGAAGACACTATCCTCAGTGAGATAAGCCAGACACAAAATGACAAATATTGTATGATTCCACTTGGATGAAATATTTAGACTCAACAACATAAAGTAGACTAGAAGTTGCTAGAGAGTTATGGCTTAATGGTTACAGAATTTCTATTGGGGATAAACAAAAATGTTTGGAAATAGATACTGATGGTTGTACAACAGTGTCAGTGTACTTATGGCCACCAAACTGTGTAGTTAAAATGGTTAAAATATACATTTTATGTCAATTACATGTTACCACAATGGACAAATAAAAAGCTCCCTAGCTAATTTTGAAAAAAATCAGTCCATAGAGCAGTTTTGGAGAAGCACTGGACTAACATATATAAGTCTCGGAGATTCAGAGAAACCAAAGCTGGGACTTCCCTGGTGGTCCAACAGTAAGGACTCCAAGCTCCCAATGCAGAGGACCTGGGTTAGACCCCTGGTCAGGGAACTAGATCCCGCAGGCTGCAACTAAGACCCAGTGCAACCACACAAATAAATACAATATTAAAAATAAATGAAAAGTTAAAGCATATTTATGGCATTAAATTAGAACAAACTGTAGGGTCTTCCTTCAGGAACACTGCTAACTTGTAAGCACAGGTAAACTCCAAGCCTTTTGGGGATCTGCCCAAGCCAATAAAGGACCTCTCTCTGATGACAAGAGTCAATGAAATCCAATGTCTTTCTCCTGGGGCAATGGGTGATGGGAGATAATTCAACTCTTCTACCTACTTCCATGCATCATCCATGGGTAAGGTCCATTTCTTTGTGTCAAAGGTACACAATAAAAGCCAACAAATGTCCACCCTCCCTTTAGCAGACACCCCAAATTTCATATGCACATGTGCACTTTGAGTCTTTGGACTTGCTTTCATTTTTATTCCCTAAAAAGCAGAGCCCAAGCCAAAGGCTTAAGTGCAGACAGGTTTCTTTGGGAAATGGTCTCAGGGAGCAGGAGTGAAGGATGGAGTGGCAAATAAGGAAGACATGAAAAGTCTATACTAGGAATTGTTATTTAGTTGGACGGGTACCTATGTGGGCTAGAAATAATCTCTTTTCTCAAAGGACACTCTGAGAAGTCATTTAAGAGAGAAGCCAGGACTGTCCACCCAGGAATTGAAAAAGAGAAATACTTATCCATTGGCTCAGCTCCTTAGCATCAATAATGACTTCATGAGCATTAACTTCTTGCACTAGGCACATTAGGTTGAGTCTGAAAGGCGTGAGGCAAGATCCAGGGGAGGAAGCAAGAAGCAAGTGGCCCAGAACAAGGATCTAAGGAGACGCAGTGGCGGCACTGTTTCCACGAAGCTGTTGACACCTGGTTGACCTCACTGGCAGAGTGGCACGTGCAGCAGGAGGCTAGGCTGGGAGGAGTGACTGTGTACAAAGACGGGTCCAGAGTGATGCAAAATCACCCTGCAGTTCCAACCACGTTTACAACTACTGCATGGATTCACCACCTCCCCAAGGACTTCAAATGAGCCACTTACTAAGCACCAGATCAGTCCATACACTTGTCTAAACTCGGAGGAAAATGGCAGGGATCGATTGGGAAAAGAGGCAAAATTGCTCATAATAGAATACCTTTTGTGTCTTTGATTTATAACTCTGACCCACTGTAAATCACAGGAAATAAAAAAGCAAATTTTATTCTTTCCATCATTCTTCCCAAGTGGGATGCCTTCCCCCAAATTTCCACTAGTTTCTAAAATTAGAAGCACTCCCTTTTAGGGGTGTGGCAGTGGGGTTGGTGTGGAGTCTGTAACTTTAACTCTGTGGTTCTCAAAGTGTGGTTCCAAACTAGCAGCAGCAGCAGAATCGGGAAACTTGTCAACAGGTCAGATTCTTAGGTCCCTTCCCAGACTTCCTGGATCAGAACCTTGGGGGGGCGGGGGTGGGGCTGGGGTGGTAATCTGTCTTAATGGGCCTCTGGATTCTTATGTTCATTTGAGTTTAAGAATTGCAGCCTCAGAACAGCATTAAATCAATCAGCCACATGCTTTGACTAGGTTTCAAGAATCTCCCATTAGAGAAAGGGGCATGGAACCATGACTCAGTTTTCACTTAATACCAGCAAACACTGAATATGCTTGTGTTAGTTTCCTGAGGCTGCTGTGGCAAATTATCACAAGCCAAGCAGTTTAAAACAGCAGAACTTTTTTCTCTTACAGTTCTGGAGGCCAGATGTCCAAAATCAAGGGGTTGGCAGGGCTATGCTCCCTCCACAAGCTTGAAAGGAGGATCCTTCCGTACATCTTCCCGCTTCCGGCAGCTCCTGGAGTTCCTTGGCTTGTGGCCACCTTATTCCAATCTCTGTCTTATCTTCACAGGGTCTTCTCCATCTGTATGTCTCTGTGTGTGTCTCTCTCTCCTTTCTCTTTTTAATTAATTAATTAATTTTTTAAATTTTATTTTTAAACTTTACAATATTGTATTAGTTTTGCCAAATATCGAAATGAATCCGCCACAGGTATACATGTGTTCCCCATCCTGAACCCTCCTCCCTCCTCCCTCCCCATACCATCCCTCTGGGTCGTCCCAGTGCACCAGCCCCAAGCATCCAGTATCGTGCATCGAACCTGGACTGGCGACTCATTTCATACATATTATACATGTTTCAATGCCATTCTCCCAAATCTTCCCACCCTCTCCCTCTCTCACAGAGTCCATAAGACTGTTCTATACATGAGTGTCTCTTTTGCTGTCTCGTATACAGGGTTATTGTTACCATCTTTCTAAATTCCATATATATGCGTTAGTATACTGTATTGGTGTTTTTCTTTCTGGCTTACTTCACTCTGCATAATAGGCTCCAGTTTCATCCACCTCATTAGAACTGATTCAAATGTATTCTTTTTAATGGCTGAGTAATACTCCATTGTGTATATATACCACAGCTTTCTTATCCATTCATCTGCTGATGGACATCTAGCTTGCTTCCATGTCCTGGCTATTATAAACAGTGCTGCGATGAACATTGGGGTACACGTGTCTCTTTCCCTTCTGGTTTCCTCAGTGTGTATGCCCAGCAGTGGGATTGCTGGATCATAAGGCAGTTCTATTTCCAGTTTTTTAAGGAATCTCCACACTGTTCTCCATAGTGGCTGTACTAGTTTGCATTCCCACCAACAGTGGAAGAGGGTTCCCTTTTCTCCACACCCTCTCCAGCATTTATTGCTTGTAGACTTTTGGATCACAGCCATTCTGACTGGTGTGAAATGGTACCTCATAGTGGTTTTGATTTGCATTTCTCTGATAGTGAGTGATGTTGAGCATCTTTTCATGTGTTTGTGAGCCATCTGTATGTCTTCTTTGGAGAAATGTCTATTTAGTTTCTTTGGCCCATTTTTTGATTGGGTCATTTATTTTTCTGGAGTTGAGCTGTAGGAGTTGCTCGTATATTTTTGAGATTTGTTGTTTGTCAGTTGCTTCATTTGCTATTATTTTCTCCCATTCTGAAGGCTGTCTTTTCACCTTGCTAATAGTTTCCTTTGATGTGCAGAAGCTTTTAAGTTGAATTAGGTCCCATTTGTTTATTTTTGCTTTTATTTCCAATATTCTGGGAGGTGGGTCATAGAGGATCCTGCTGTGATGTATGTCAGAGAGTGTTTTGCCTATGTTCTCCTCTAGGAGTTTTATAGTTTCTGGTCTTACGTTGAGATCTTTAATCCATTTTGAGTTTATTTTTGTGTATGGTGTTAGAAAGTGTTCTAGTTTCATTCTTTTACAAGTGGTTGACCAGATTTCCCAGCACCACTTGTTAAAGAGATTGTCTTTAATCCATTGTATATTCTTAGCTCCTTTGTCAAAGATAATGTGTCCATATGTGCATGGATTTATCTCTAGGCTTTCTATTTTGTTCCATTGATCTATATTTCTGTCTTTGTGCCAGTACCATACTGTCTTGATAACTGTGGCTTTGTAGTAGAGCCTGAAGTCAGGTAGGTTGATTCCTCCAGTTCCATTCTTCTTTCTCAAGATAGCTTTGGCTATTCAAGGTTTTTTGTATTTCCATACAAATTGTGAAATTATTTGTTCTAGCTCTGTGAAGAATACCGTTGGTAGCTTGATAGGGATTGCATTGAATCTATAAATTGCTTTGGGTAGTATACTCATTTTCACTATATTGATTCTTCCAATCCATGAACATGGTATATTTCTCCATCTATTAGTGTCTTCTTTGCTTTCTTTCACCAGTGTTTTATAGTTTTCTATATATAGGTCTTTAGTTTCTTTAGGTAGATATATTCCTAAGTATTTTATTCTTTCCATTGCAATGGTAAATGGAATTGTTTCCTTAATTTCTCTGTTTTCTCATTATTAGTGTATAGGAATGCAAGGGATTTCTGTGTGTTGATTTTATATCCTGCAACTTTACTATAATCATTGATTAGTTCTAGTAATTTTCTGGTGGAGTCTTTAGGGTTTTCTATGTAGAGGATCATGTCATCTACAAATAGTGAGAGTTTTACTTCTTCTTTTCCAATTTGGATTCCTTTTATTTCTTTTTCTGCTCTGATTGCTGTGGCCAAAACTTCCAAAACTATGTTGAATAGTAATGGTGAAAGTGGGCACCCTTGTCTTGTTCCTGACTTTAGAGGAAATGCTTTCAATTTTTCACCATTGAGGATAATGTTTGCTGTGGGTTTGTCATATATAGCTTTGATTATGTTGAGGTATGTTCCTTCTATTCCTGCTTTCTGGAGAGTTTTGATCATAAATGGATGTTGAATTTTGTCAAAGGCTTTCTCTGCATCTATTGAGATAATCATATGGTTTTTATTTTTCAATTTGTTAATGTGGTGTATTACATTGATTGATTTGTGGATATTGAAGAATCCTTGCATCCCTGGGATAAAGACCACTTGGTCATGGTGTATGATCTTTTTAATGTGTTGTTGGATTCTGATTGCTAGAATTTTGTTAAGGATTTTTGCATCTATGTTCATCAGTGATATTGGCCTGTAGTTTTCTTTTTTTGTGGCATCTTTGTCAGGTTTTGGTATTAGGGTGATGGTGGCCTCATAGAATGAGTTTGGAAGTTTACCTTCCTCTGCAATTTTCTGGAAGAGTTTGAGCAGGATAGGTGTTAGCTCTTCTCTAAATTTTTGGTAGAATTCAGCTGTGAAGCCATCTGGACCTGGGCTTTTGTTTGCTGGAAGATTTTTGATTACAGTTTCAATTTCCGTGCTTGTGATGGGTCTGTTAAGATTTTCTATTTCTTCCTGGTCCAGTTTTGAAAAGTTGTACTTTTCTAAGAATTTGTCCATTTCTTCCACGTTGTCCATTTTATTGGCATATAATTGTTGATAGTACTCTTATGATCCTTTGTATTTCTGTGTTGTCTGTTGTGATCTCTCCATTTTCATTTCTAATTTTATTGATTTTTCTCCCTTTGTTTCTTGATGAGTCCGGCTAATGGTCTGTCAATTTTATTTATCCTTTCAAAGAACCAGCTTTTGGCTTTGTTGATTTTGCTATGGTCTCTTTTGTTTCTTTTGCATTTATTTCTGCTCTAAGTTTTAAGATTTCTTTCCTTCTACTAACCCTGGGGTTCCTCATTTCTTCCTTTTCTAGTTGCTTTAGGTGTAGAGTTAGGTTATTTATTTGACTTTTTTCTTGTTTCTTGAGGTACGCCTGTATTGCTATGAACTTTCCTCTTAGGACTGCTTTTACTGTGTCCCACAGGTTTTGGGTTGTTGTGTTTTCATTTTCATTCATTTCTATGCAAATTTTGATTTCTTTTTTGATTTCTTCTGTGATTTGTTGGTTATTCAGCAGCGTGTTGTTCAGCCTCCATATGTTGGAATTTTTAATAGTTTTTCTCCTGTAATTGAGATCTAATCTTACTGCATTGTGTTCAGAAAAGATGCTTGGAATGATTTCTATTTTTTTGAATTTACCAAGGCTAGATTTATGGCCCAGGATGTGATCTATCCTGGAGAAGGTTCCATGTGTGCTTGAGAAAAAGGTGAAATTCATTGTTTTGGGATGAAATGTCCTATAGATATCAATTAGGTCTAACTGGTCTATTGTATTGTTTAAAGTTTGTGTTTCCTTTTTAATTTTCTGTTTAGTTGATCTATCCATAGGTGTGAGTGGGGTATTAAAGTCTCCCACTATTATTGTGTTATTGTTAATTTCTCCTTTCATACTTGTTAGCATTTGTCTTACATACTGCGGTGCTCCCGTGTTGGGTGCATATATATTTATAATTGTTATATCTTCTTCTTGGATTGATCCTTTGATCATTATGTAGTGACCATCTTTGTCTCTTTTCACAGCCTTTGTTTTAAAGTCTATTTTATCTAATATGAGTATTGCTACTCCTGCTTTCTTTTGGTCCCCATTTACACGGAAAATCTTTTTCCAGCCCTTCACTTTCAGTCTGTATGTGTCCCCTGTTTTGAGGTGGGTCTCTTGTAGACAACATATGTAGGGGTCTTGTTTTTGTATCCATTCAGACAGTCTTTGTCTTTTGGTTGGGGCATTCAACCCATTTACATTTAAGGTAATTACTGATAAGTATGATCCCGTTGCCATTTACTTTATTGTTTTGGGTTTGAATTTATACACCGTTTTTGTGTTTCCTGTCTAGAGAATATCCTTTAGTATTTGTTGGAGAGCTGGTTTGGTGGTGCAGAATTCTCTCAGCTTTTGCTTGTCTGAAAAGCTTTTGATTTCTCCTTCATATTTGAATGAGATCCTTGCTGGGTACAATAGTCTGGGCTGTAGGTTAATGTCTTTCATCATTTTAAGTATGTCTTGCCATTCCCTCCTGGCTTGAAGAGTTCCTATTGAAAGATCAGCTGTTATCCTTATGGGAATTCCCTTGTGTGTTATTTGTTGTTTTTCTCTTGCTGCTTTTAATATTTATTCTTTGTGTTTGATCTTTGTTAATTTGATTAATATGTGTCTTGGGGTGTTTTGCCTTGGGTTTATCCTGTTTGGGACTCTCTGGGTTTCTTGGACTTGGGTGATTATTTCCTTCCCCATTTTAGGGAAGTTTTCAACTATTATCTCCTCAAGTATTTTCTCATGGTCTTTCTTTTTGTCTTCTTCTTCTGGGACCCCTATGATTCGAATGTTGTAGCGTTTAATATTGTCCTGGAGGTCTCTGAGATTGTCCTCATTTCTTTTAATTCGTTTTTCTTTTATCCTCTCTGATTCATTTATTTCTACCATTCTATCTTCTAATTCACTAATCCTATCTTCTGCCTCTGTTATTCTACTATTTGTTGCCTCCAGAGTGTTTTTAATTTCATTTATTGCATTATTCATTATATATTGACTCTTTTTTATTTCTTCTAGGTCCTTGTTAAACCTTTCTTGCAGCTTCTCAATCCTTGTCTCCAGGCGATTTATCTGTGATACCATTTTGATTTCAAGATTTTGGATCAATTTCACTATCATTATTCGGAATTCTTTATCAGGTAGATTCCCTATCTCTTCCTCTTTTGTTTGGTTTGGTGGGCATTTATCCTGTTCCTTTATCTGCTGGGTATTCCTCTGTCTCTTCATCTTGTTTAAATTGCTGATTTTGGGGTGTCCTTTCTGTATTCTGGCAGTTTGTGGAGTTCTCTTTATTGTGGCATTTCCTTGCTGTGTGTGGGTTTATACAGGTGGCTTGTCAAGGTTTCCTGGTTAGGGAAGCTTGTGTCGATGTTCTGGTGGGTGGAGCTGTATTTCTTCTCTCTGGAGTGCAATGAAATGTCCAGTAATGAGTTATGAGATGTCTATGGTTTTGGGGTGACTTTGGGCAGCCTGTATCTTGGAGCTCAGGGCTGTGTTCCTTTGTTGCTGGAGAATTTGCTTGGTATGTCTTGCCCTGGAACTTGTTGGCCCTTGTGTGGTGCTTGGTTTCAGTGTAGGTATGGAGGCGTTTGATGAACTCCTGTCAATTAATGTTCCTTGGACTCAGGAGTTCCCTGGAGTCAGGGTTTGGACTTAAGCCTCCTGCTTCCAGTTATCGGTCTTATTTTTACAGTAGTTTCAAAACTTCTCCTTCTATACAGCACCATTGATAAAACATCTACGTTAAAGATGAAAAGTTTCTCTATCGTGAGGGTCACCCAGAGCGATTCACAGCGTTACATGGAGAAGAGAAGAGGGAGGAGGGAGTTAGAGGTGACCCAAATGAGATGAGGTGGAATCAATAGAGGAGAGAGTGGGCTAGCCAGTAATCACTTCCTTATGTGCACTCCACAACTGGACCACTCAGAGCTATGTTCACGGAGTTATACAGAGAAGAGAAGAAGGAGGAAGGAGACAGAGGTGGCCAGGAGGATAAAAGGGGGGAATGAAAAGGAGGGAGACAGATCCAGCCAGTAATCAGTTCCCTAAGTGTTCTCCACCATCTGGAACACACAGAAATTAACAGAGTTGGGTAGAGTAGAGAGGGGTTAGGGAGGAGACACAGGCAACCTGGTGGAGAAAAAGGAGAGTCCAAAGGGAGAGAGAGCAGTCAAGCCAGTAATCTCACTCCCTAGTGAAAAATGGGTACTGAAGATTGGGTTCTTAAAGGTACAAAATTGGTAACAAATACATAAAAGCAAAAATTAAAAATCTAGAGTAGAGTTTGGAATTTCAAAAATATGATGTTAAAGAAAAGAAGAAGGAAAAGAAAGAGAGAAAAAAATGAACAAAGAAAAACAAACAAGGTCGTGAAAATTATAAAGAAAATATAGGTACAAAATTGATAACTAATACCAAAAAGCAAAAGTTAAAAATCTAGAGTAGAGTTTGGAATTTCAAAAATACAATGTTAAAAAAAAGAAGAAAAAGAAAGAGAGAAAAAAACCAAAAACAAAGTCGCAAAAATTATAAAGAAAATACAGGTACAAAATTGATATCAAATACCAAAAAGCATAAATTAAAAATCTCGAGTAGAGTTTGCAATTTCAGATATACAATGTTATATAAAAGAAGAAGAGAAAGAAACAGAGAAAAAAAAGTCACAGAAATTATAAAAAAAACTATAGGTACAAAATTGATAACAAATACCAAAAAGCTAAAATTAAAAATCTAGAGTAGAGTTTGGAATTTCAAAAATACAATGTTAAAGAAAAGAAGAAAAAAAAAAAAAGATCAAAAAATTATTAAAAAAAATATATGAAGTTTGCTGTAAAAAAAAAAGGGTCTTTTTTTTTTTTTTGCAAAGTAATAGGTTATAAAAGTGAAAATTAAAGGAATAATAGAGGACTTAAACTTTTTTTAAAAAATTAAAAAGAAAGAAAGAATGATCATAAAAATAGTAAAAATATATCTAGGACTTTCTCTGGTTTTGTTGTGAGTATTGTGGGTTCAGTTCATTTTTGGCTAGTTCCTTGGTCCAACTTGTATTTCTCAAGATCTATAGGCTCCTTTCTATGTAGTTGGTAGTAACCACAGGGTTTTAATCTATTGCCTGTAGCTTCCAAGGCGGTGCCCTCTGTTATAGCTTCTTCTGTTTGCTGGTCTCTTCAGTGTCTGGTTTCCGCCCTGACACAAAGGGGACAGTGGAGGACACTTTTTTGTTTGTTGTTTTTAGGCTCACTTGTTCAGTCACGCTGTGGGGAGGGAGGGATGCTGCAAACAAATAACACTGGCGTGTGCTCGCAGTGCTTCAGCCACACTGGGTCTGCCCCCGCTCACGGTGCGTGTAGCCTCCCTGCCCACACTGCTCAGGCTCTAGGTTGCTCCGCTGGGAACCATCCGTGGCCGGCCCTGGGCTGCCTGCACCTCCCAGGTCCAAGCCACTCAGGGTCAGGCACTCGGGTAGTCCTCAGAGGCGCAGACTCGGTTGGGCCTTCATTTTGTGCCCTTCCCAGGTCCGAGCAGCTCAGGTGATGAGGTGTTTGGCGAGCGCGATTGCTGCGACTTATCGCCTCCCTGCCGCTTGGTTATCTAGGTGTGCAACCGGCGCACCTTCTCAGGCAGATGTTGACTGTCCAGACCCCCAAGAAGTTTTAGTTAGCAAAGAAGCCTGCTTACAGTTTTATAGATAATGTCTCTCTGGGGCTGTGATTGCCCCCTTCCAGTTCTGGCTGCCTGTCACCGGAGGGGGAAGGTCTGCAGCCGGCTATCTCTGTTCAGTCCTTTGTTCCGTGCGCAGGCCTGGCGGTGTCTTAGGTTAGGGCTGGCTTTTTGCGTGGTAGATATCCCACAGTCTGGTTTGCTAGCCCAGATTATTTCGCTCAGATAGCACTCAGGGTATTCAGGCCAGGTCCTTACTCTAAGCAATGCAGCCCGCACCGCGCCTCCCTGCCCAGCCCCCGCTTGATAATGGCGTGTGCAGGCGTCTGCGCTGCTTCTCCGCTGGGGGAGTTACTGTAGGGCTTGCAATCTGCGGGTTTTAATTGTTTATTTATTTTTCCTCCCTGTTATGTTGCCCTCTGTGCTTCCAAAGCTTGGCACAGATTCGGCAGTGAGAAGGTTTCCTGGTGTTTGGAAACTTCTCTCTTTCTAAGACTCCCTTCCCGGGACGGAACTCCATCCCTCCCTCTTTTGTCTCTTTTTTTGTCTTTTATATTTTTTCCTACCTCCTTTCGAAGACTTGGGTTGCTTTTCTGGGTGCCTGATGTCCTCTGCCGGCATTCAGAAGTTGTTTTGTGGAATTTACTCGGCGTTTAAATGTTCTTTTGATGAATTTGTGGGGGAGAAAGTGTTCTCCCCGTCCTACTCCTCCACCATCTTGGCTCCTCCTCCTCTCCTTTCTCTTGTAAGAACACTGGTCACTGGATTTAGGGCTTGCTCTAAATCTCAGATGATGTCATCTGGAGATATTTAATTCTATCTGCAAAGACCTCTACTGAGAAGGTCACATTCATAGGTATTGGACGTAAGACTTGGACAGATCTTTTTGGGCATCAAAATTCAAACCACTGCAATTTACAACAAACTAGAATTTGACACCTTCATAAAAGTCACAACTTACTTTCTTTTTTTTTTTTACACAGGTAAGCACATCTAAAATTCATAACCATTTGATCATTCTTCTCCACAGGAAGCAAACCAACAGAATCACATGTAGCTGGGATGTCCAGTCCCCAGCCAGGGGTACAGCACTATCACCCCACACAGATGCTCCAAAATACAATGACTCCTTGTCCCTGCCTGCCTACCTGAGCCCATCTCCCTTATTCACCCTAGATGTCCAAGATCAGATCAGATCAGTCACTCAGTCATGTTCGACTCTTTGTGACCCCATGAATCGCAGCACGCCAGGCCTCCCTGCCCATCACCAACTCCTGGAGTTCACCCAGGCTCAACATCCATCGAGTCAGTGATGCCATCCAGCCGTCTCATCCTCTGTCGTCCCCTTCTCTTGCTCCCAATCCCTCCCAGCATCAGAGTCTTTTCCAATGAGTCAACTCTTCGCGTGAGGTGGCCAAAGTACTGGAGTTTCAGCTTTAGCATCATTCCTTCCAAAGAAATCCCAGGGCTGATCTCCTTCAGAATGGACTGGTTGGATCTCCTTGCAGTCCAAGAGACTCTCAAGAGTCTTCTCCAACACCACAGTTTTAAAGCATCAATTCTTCGGCACTCAGCCTTCTTCACAGTCCAACTCTCACATCCATACATGACCACAGGAAAAACCATAGCCTTGACTAGATGAACCTTTGTTGGCAAAGTAATGTCTCTGCTTTTGGCTATGCTATCTAGGTTGGTCATAACTTTCCTTCCAAGGAGTAAGCGCCTTTTAATTTCATGGCTGCATTCACCATCTGTAGTCATTTTGGAGCCCAGAAAAATAAAGCCTGGCACTGTTTCCACTGTTTCCCCATCTATTTCCCATGAAGTGATGGGACCGGATGCCATGATCTTCGTTTTCTGAATGTTGAGCTTTAAGCCAACTTTTTCACTCTCTTCTTTCACTTTCATCATGAGGCTTTTGAGTTCCTCTTCACTTTCTGCCATAAGGGTGGTGTCATCTGCATATCTGAGGTTATTGATATTTCTCCTGGCAATCTTGATTCCAGCTTGTGTTTCTTCCAGTCCAGCATTTCTCATGATGTACTCTGCATATAGGTTAAATAAACAGGGTGACAATATACAGCCTTGACGTACTCCTTTTCCTATTTGGAACCAGTCTGTTGTTCCATGTCCAGTTCTAACTGTTGCTTCCTGACCTGCATACAAATTTCTCAAGAGGCAGATCAGGTGGTCTGGTATTCCCATATCTTTCAGAATTTCCCACAGTTTATTGTGATCCTCACAGTCAAAGGCTTTGGCATCATCAATAAAGCAGAAGTAGATGCTTTTCGGGAACTCTCTTGCTTTTTCCATGATCCAGCGGATGTTGGCAACTTGATCTCTGGTTCCTCTGCCTTTTCTAAAACCAGCTTGAACATCAGGAAGTTCACGGTTCACATATTGCTGAAGCCTGGCTTGGAGAATTTTGAGCATTACTTTACTAGCGTGTGAGATGAGTGCAATTGTGCAGTAGTTTGAGCATTCTTTGGCATTGCCTTTCTTTGGGATTGGAATGAAAACTGACCTTTTCCAGTCCTGTGGCCACTGCTGAGATGTCCAAGAAGCGTATTAATTAATCACAGTCAGATGTCTGGTTGCTCACAGGTAATATCTACCTTATGAAACCAAAAGACATAATTTCTGCCTCACTCACCCACTTCCCAGGACACCTGCCACCTCTTCTACAAATAAGAGCTGGCTTCATGTTGACCATGTATCCCAGGGGCCACTCCTGCTGTTAGTCTTACTGCCTGCTCTCTGTCTTCACCCAGTCTGACTACAGCAATGGGAGAAAGATGGTTTCTTCTCTACCACGTCAGCCCAAGCATGACTATGGCCAGGTCCCTCAACTTAGGCATAAACCCAAGTCTGTCCCAGGTCTCCCACTGAGCCAGTTTTTGTCTTGTTTGGCATGGGGCCATCTTGTTGCACAGTTCTACGGGGCACCATTCACGTTCTACTTCCTTGAGACTGGTGTCCTCATGGGCCATGCGTGATCACTGCCCTGACACAGCCAGACAGCACAGCCATCCCTGGAATTTCTCCATGCCTCAGAATCTTGGCCCTAGCCCCCTCCAGCCTCACTGTGAAGAAGGTTCTCTCTTTCCCTCACAGTCAGCTGGCAATGAAGCCCTTCGTTCCATTCAGGGGAAGCACCACCCCAGCCTCACCCTCAGTGCTGTGGTCTGACCCCCACGGCCCAGGAAGACACTTATCCAAAGCTCTGACATTCTACCAGGTCCACAACTAAAGACTACTTCAGTTGTATAAGTGTAATCATTAAAAGGAGGTGCTTCCTGGGTGGCTCAGTGGTAAAGAATCTGCCTGCCAATGCAGGAGACACGGGTTCGATCCCTGTATCGGGAAGATTCCCTGGAGAAGTGAATGTCGACCCACTTCAGTATTCTTGCCTGGAAAGAGCCATGGATAGAGGAGCCTGGTAGGCTACCATCCATAGGGTCACAAAGAGTTGAACACAACTTAGCAACTAGACAACAATAATTATTAAAAGACGTTAAAGGTATTAGACATAGTGTCGGAAACATAAATAGTTTTTAAAAGAGGAAAGTCAACTTTTTTTTTTGGCTGCACTGTGAGGCGTGTGGGATCTCAGTCCCCTGACCAGGTATTGAACCTGTGCTCCCTGCAGAGGAAGTGCCGAGTCTTAACTCCTGGACCACCGGGGCTGTCCCCAAGTAAACTTTCTTTTGTACTTGCCAAAGACCAGTCAGAAGGGGCCATCAGGAAATGGTGTAAATATGGACTGGCCCCAGAACTGCCAACTTTGAATCTCTCTGGGGCTCAGAGGTAGGATGTCATGTGGATCAGATCCAAAGGCTTGATTACTTACTTGGTCCTTGCCCTTTCCTAGATCGTCTCTGTTGGAAGAGAGCAAGAGGAAGCAATGTGGTGTTCCACTGGCAGAGTAAATGGAACCGTGTCCTGCCTGGAGTTCAAACAGCATGTCAGAAGGACCTCCTGTTCTCACTTGACATCTCATCACTTCCCCCAGCAGACCTGGGTTCTAAGCTTGGAAGCTGGATGATGAATTTCACCTAAAAAAGAAGGATCTGGATGGGGGTCAGGCTGGAAGGAAAAGTAACCGGAGTCAACCAAGTTGACCCATTTCTTTCTTTGGCTCAGCCTGCTTGGGTTTCATTTATTCATTTACACTTGGGTTTCATTTCCCTTCTTAGCAAAGGAGAACTGCTCTTGGCCTCTCACATGTTACATCTTTTTTTCTATCTGGGGCACAAAGAGAGACAAACATGCCCAAGGATGCATAGCTGCCAAAAGGCAGAGCCAAGATATAAAATGTGAGTAGTCTAAATCTGTGCATTGTTTGCTTTTAAAAGACCCTAGGTCCCCAGAAGCATCGGAATTGTTGTTGCTTAGTTGCTAAGTCATGTCTGACTTTTTTGCGACCTCATGGACTGAAGCCATGGCTACAGGCTCCTCTGTCCATGGGATTTCCCAGGCGAGAATAATGGAGAGGGTTGCTATTTCCTTATTCAGGGGCTCTTCTTGACCCAAGGATTGAATCTGTGTCTCTTGCATTGGCAGGCGGATTCTTTGCCATAGAGCCACCAGGGAAGCCCATAGAAGCATCTGAATAGTACCAAATACTTCATCTGTTGGTTGGTTCCAAATTGATTTCCCTACTGTTTTTCTCTGTCTGACTTATTTCACTAAGCATAATGCCCTCTAGTCCATCCATGTTGTTGCAACTGACAAAACTCCGTTCTTTTTAATGTCTGAGTATTATTCCATTGTGTGTGTGCACGTGTATATATATGTACATACATACCACCACATCTCTCTCTCTATTCAAATGTTGATGGATACTTAGGTTGCTTCTATATTTTAGCTATTTAAGTGATTGTAAATGATACATATATAATATCTTGGCTATTGCTATGAACATTAGGGTTTGCCTGCTTTTTAAGACAATCATTCAAAAGATGGTGTATATGGCATTAATTTGCAAAACAAAGAACTAGGAGGAGGAGGAGGGCCGCCCTGATGATGTGAGAGACTCATTTCAGGGGAACATGTGTAATCTCATGTATGAGGTTGGGTCTACTCAAAATACTGGCCTAGCAATTGAGACTCTAGAAGGGACAAAGGCAGGACTGGATGCTGGATAATTTCCTCCCATCCCAGCCCCTTGAGGATAGCCAGCTCTGTATTCACAGCTGTGTGGTGACCAGGTCGGGGTGGGGGTCAGGAGGTAGAGAGCGCTGGCAGAAGGGGTAATGGGTGCTGTGCATTTGGGCTGCCCTTCTGAGCACATAGCACTCCTCGGACACTACTCTGTGTGGTCCCAGACGACACTCTGAGGACCAGATGGAAGAAGCAGACTTTTTCTCTTGAGTTACTGGGCCGTTGCCATGCAGGCTTTAGTTAGGACACTTGGGGGCATCTTTTTGCAAAGTCAGTGACCCTTTCAAAACCACTCACAGTACTGACCCAGACTGGAGATGTTTAACACAGGACAGGCTAGCAAGCCATGCCCCAAACCACTGATTAAAAAGGAAACTACGGGATGCTGACCCAGGAGGAGAGCAAGAGAAACTCAAAGGAGGAAGCAGCTTTTCTGAAGGATGAGTTTCAGCAAAGGAGGAGGGTAGGGGTCATCTCCTCAGTTCAAGTAAGAAACGGGGTGGGGGGATTTCCAGGGGGAGCCCCAGAAATGACGGTGAAGCAAGGAGACTGGTGAGTAGCTACAGGCTCTGGGAAAGGGAGGGTTGAAGAGTTAACATACTGAGGGGGGACTTGAACCTTCTGCCATGCCTTATTTTTCTTACTAGATAATTCAGATAACTAGATAATTAGAACATTTTCTTTCCACAGGCCAAATTTCAGCTTGAAAATTCGACAGGAGAAAAGCAGAGCTTCAAGAGAGCAGGAAGGTTATCTGACTTATTCACTGCTTCATCCCCAATCCTAGAATAACAACACACAGGAGGTCGAGTCCAGCTCAGTGATTTTCTCCCACAGATTCTGTCTTTGTATGAAGGGGGAGGTCTTTTCCAGTTTTTTAAGGGCAGTATTTTGGGTGATGGGGGCTTCATGAAGTCTGGATAACCTCTGCATGAGCCATTAAATTCTTACATTTATTCTTTTAATCCAATAAATCATCAGGAGGCACCTACTTTATGCACACACTGAGCTTAACATGTGTGAATACACTGATGAGAAAAATAGATAGGTGTGCACTGGCTTGGAGCTTTTGGTCTCAGAGACTGCAGTCTCCAAGGCCGCTGCTGTGGACTGAGGCTGCAACTAGTCAAACAATGTAATGAAACCAAAGCCAGCAAGTCAAAAAAGAAACCACCAAAGCACTGGGCCTATGGACTTCAGAACCTCTCGTGGTCATGAAATAACTCACATGACTAGACGGTCTAGGCAAGGAGGACTCTTGAGAGGATTAAATTGGTTCCCATGTATTAGTTGCAGTAGGCTGAGTTTTGCTATAGAAACCAACACTGAAACCTCCACAGTTTAATACAACAAAGGTGTTCAGCTGACCCTTGAACAACTCGGGTTTGGACTATGCGGATACACTTACACACGGTTTGTTTTCAGTAGTAAATACTACAGCAGTACGGCATGGAAGGTTGAATCTATGGATGCAGAATCTCAGGTACAGAGGAAGTAAGATATGGAGAAACCACACACTCTGGAGTCCACTATAAATTATATTCAGATTTTCAACTGGGTGGCATGTTGGAGCCTCTAGTTGTTCAAGGGCCAGCTGTATTCCTTATCGAAATAAGGCTGCTTAAGCATGTCTTCTGTGCAGTGACTCAGGGATCTGGTCTGCTCCCATCCAGTGATTCAGCGTCTCACCCTGGGCATCCTGGTCACCGTGGTGAGATTGCAGGCAAACGCCCAGGGGTGACACCTCACTTCCCTCAATTCTTTGACCAGTGCCAGTCACATGACCCCACCCACTGCTCAGGGGCAGGGATGTAGGAGGCAACACAGGGCTATTCAGTGAGCATCACACATCTCAGCCACACCCATTCTTTACACAAAATGCCCCCTGAATCATCATTCTGCAGAACTGGAAAACAACTTTGAAACAGTTGATAGATGACATTACAGGATGCTGCTGCTGCTGCTAAGTCGCTTCAGTTGTGTCCGACTCTGTGCAACCCCAGAGACGGCAGCCCACCAGGCTCCCCCGTCCCTGGGATTCTCCAGGCAAGAACACTGGAGTGGGTTGCCATTTCCTTCTCCAATGCAGGAAAGTGAAAAGTGAAAGAGAAGTCGCTCAGTCATGTCCGACTCTTAGTGACCCCATAGACTGCAGCCCACCAGGCTCTTCCATCCATGGGATTTTCCAGGCAAGAGTACTGGAGTGGGTTGCCATTGCCTTCTCCGGAGATTACAGGATAGATTTTGCAAATAAATGAGACAATTTTCTTCATGGGCTATCTGGGAATAATTAGGAAATGAAAGGAATACTGTTAGTTCTCCCTGTTTCTAGGACAGAGAAATTTAATGTTGACTTCAGAGCCCTTTGGGCTTCCCTGATAGTTCAGTTGGTAAAGAATCCACCTACAATGCAGGAGACCCCGGTTCAGTTCCTGGGTCTGGAAGATCTGCTGGACAAGGGATAGGCTACCCACTCCAGTATTCTTGGGCTTCCCTTGTGGCTTAGCTGGTAAAGAATTCACCTGCAATGTGGGAGACCTGGGTTTGATCCCTGGGTTGGGAAGATCCCTGGGAAAAGGGAAAGGCTACCCACTCCAATATTCTGGCCTGGAGAATTCCATGGACTGTATAGTCCGTGGGGGTCAAAAACAGTCAGACATGACAGTGATTTTCACTTTCACTTTTCAGAGCCCTTTGATCTCTCTTACAGGTCAGGAAAACTTCCTCTTCACCTGTACTTTTTTAGCGGGTAAGGTTTGCTTTTCCACCTCAGTAAAGAGAGATGAGAGAAAACTCTAGATTGTAGAAGAATTAAATTGGTTTCAATGCCTCTAAAAGTCTTATGGCAGTAGCATCACCTACCTTTTGAATGTATGCCTTTGCAAACCTCTGTCCACTGGGATCCTGTTTACAATAAGCACACTTGATTGTACCTGAAAAATTAGGAAAACATTTGCTTTTGCTAGATTCACTTTTTGTTACTGGATAGAAAGCATCAACTTCCTTCTCTGTGTTTCTTCTGCCACTGGGGCTTTTATTAAGGACTGTACCATCTCATTTACTTCTAATTCGCTTGCAGATTTCTATTATCTACTAAGTGTGACCAGGTTCTGTTCAGGCTTGTTCAGACGTATTTTCTAATCAACAACAGTCATGTAATTAGCACTCGACCCATGAAAGAATAATACTGAAATATGATAATTTATCCCATTTGCTAATAAAAGTTTATTCCTGGGGAGCATTTTCCAGATCAATATAGATTTGCCTGTTCTTAAACCTTCACTTCCTAGTGATTATTGTTTCATTAAATCATAAACTGATTATAATTCCATGGCATGAACTCTTAACTTGGGTTTTTGCATTTTGAGCTGACAGTATTTGAAATGTTGATAGCTTCCTTGTAGAGTCCAAGGACACATTATTACTCTTTGAAACTGGAAAACACTATGCTTAGAGGTTTTTTTTTTTTTTTTTTTTTTTGTTTGTTTTTTTTGTTTTTAAAGAGGAAAAAAAAACACACCACAATTTAGGGGGAAATTCAGTAATGCAAACCTGATCACAGCCACAGGCACTAACAGGGAGCTTTGAGTGAAATTTTGCCCCGCAGCAACTCAGCATCCAGAAGATAGGAGCGTTCATCTTCGAAGGAATGAAGCTGCAGAGGCAATGCACACATCCAAGTGTAGAAGGCTGAGCTCTGCTTTCCCTTCTCCCTTTTAATGTACTCAATCAGGAATTTTTAGGAATCTCCTTTTTAATATTCCTTCAAAATATTTTTTGAGGCTCTACTATATGTTAGGCCCCAAAGGAACAGGCTGCAAAAATAGCTAGGATGCCTGGGCTCTTGTGGGATACAGGCTAAAACGGGGAAGAAGCATAAACTTACAAGTCCCAGGGAGCCCGAGGCAGAGATACATATTTCCAAGTGGCCAGGACCATCCTGGAGGATGAGGTGTAAGCTGAGCCCTGAGGAAGGAGGAGTAGTCAAGCAGGTCAAGAACAGATAGAACAGGGAAGGTAGGCAAGGACGTACGAGTTTTTAAGTGGATGGAACAGCAGGTCTGAAGGGCTGGATGCAAGGCAGAGTGTGCGGGGGGTGATGTGGAATGATCACTTGGCTGGACTTTAATACTGTTTTTTCATCATATGCACACTATGCTCATGGCTTATGTATTCATGTCTGGACATCTCTCTGAGACAAAAAGAGCTGCAGACAGAGAAGTGTCAGATATGAGTCCTGGCCTGACCACAAAGGTTTCCTGGGTTATGGGCCCTGACCATAAGAATAGATACAGTGACTTTCAGGGTCATCCTCTTACCTGGTCTGAGACCACCAGTTGGATGGAATTCATACAGTGGATGAAGTCAGATGAAAAGACCACTGTGGTCCTGCAATTTTAGAGAAAAAAATCATCTAGTATCAGAGACTGCATAGTATGCAGGGAGTTTGGATATTTAGTAAAGCAAAGGGAAAAACAAAGCAGGGCTGATGGATTTGTATAATAAAGAGCAGGAGAGGGAACAGGGACTACTGGACAGAAAGTCTGTGTACAGGGTATGTTTCAGGGTGGAAGAGACAGAACTGGTGGGAAAAGCTGGCATCCATGCACAGAATAATAAGGGGGCAGCCATGGAGAGAGAGAATATTAAGATGCTTGCTATGCATTAAAAAATTCATCTCTTCCTTTGCCATTCTGTTGCAGGAAGGGGGAACCCCTTCCAGGGCCCGAAACAGGGCTCTTGTCTAACACTCAGAAATGAATTGTCCAAGGAGACACATGTACTGACAAAGTTAGAGATTTTATTAGGAAAGGGCACCTGGGTGGAGAGCAGCAGGGTAAGGAATCCAGGAGAACAGCTCTGCCATGTGGCTCGCAGTCTTGGGTTTTATGGTGATGGGATTAGTTTCTGGGTTGTCCTTAGCCAATCATTCTGACTCTGAGTCCTTCCTGGTGGTGTATGCCTTGTTTAGCCAAGATGGATGCCAGAGTGAAGGATTCTGGGAGGCGGTCGGACATGTGGTGTTTCATTTTGACCTTTCCTGAACTCTTCTGGTTGGTGGTGGCTTATTAGTTCCGTGTTCCTTACGAGGACCTCCTGTCATAAAACAACTCATGCAAATGGTTACCATGGTGCCTGGCCAGGGTGGGCAGTTTCAGTCACTGTGCTTCCCCTAACAATTTCCTTCAGAGATAGTACAGGTTTGAAATACTGATTGATATTTTTTGGTTCCTGAATTGTGCTTCTTTGAATGCAATACCTGGCTAAGACTGGGCCAATTGGAGGCCTAGGTCTGGAGAATGGTAGAAACTTTCACTTGAGATGGTTGCTCCAATTCAGTAAGTATGGTGTACCCGGCTGTTTAAAAATACAATTAATAGATAATAATCCTGGTTCCTCCCCATGGGATCTAAGAGAGTTATTACAGGAGGTACATTTTGGGGTGTCTGTCCAGCCCATGACTTTCTCTATCTGAAAACTCTTTGCTTACCCACAAGAACTAGCACTTGACCAGCACGCTGGCACCAAGCAGTCACCCAGTCTCCTCCAACAGTTGATTCAACCAGGAATGAGCATGTGACCCAAGCTGGGCCAATCAAGACAACTGAAGGGAAAAAGATTTAAAAATCGGGATAAAATTCTTTTTCTGAGGTCTTTGTGGCTTTCTTCTTCCTGGTTCCAAGTTCGCAGGAAGGGGCTGCCCTCGATTCTTTCAAGACACACAGTCCCCTTCAAATAAATTCTCTCTTTCCATTATGCTCAAGTTACTTTGAAGTAAGCTTCAACCACCTAAAATCCAAAGTATGTGGCCTGAGACAATTGCCTTTTATGGTCCAAATTCCTCTAGCTATTGGGATCGCTTTCTGGTACCTACAGTTTCCTGTGTTTGCTAACTTCTGTGTTAATGGTACAAAGCCGCCCATCAACCCTGATCTGATAAAACAGATCAACCCTGATGATCTGTGTTATCTCCAGAATCAGCCAGCCTAGCAGGAAAACAAGTATCTGCTAGTATTATGTTGAGAAATCTGTTCTCCTGCTGAGAACGATTGTGTCATTTAATGGCTTAACCATTTCCGGCTAAACTTCAGCCTGTGTTTGTCTTTGATTATTTTTCTATTGCATCTTCTCATAAGGTTTCTTTCTTGGTGTCTTGCCTGGACATCTCTCTCAGACAAAACCAGCTGTGGTTAGAAATGACACTGATACTGGTTTTCCAAAGAGGCTGATGTTTTTCAGTCTGGGCCATTAGGAAACCTGTGTACTTTACACATGTGGTGAATGAACATTTGAGAAGCAGACCCTTCCAGACTGAAGCTCTGTCACACAAGCTGCATGCATTTAGCACAGAAGGGCTCACTCACAGGAGATGAAGGACTCCCCATGATGAGACAGGCTCTGAGCAGTTTTTCCTAACAGGTCTTCTCAGATCCCTAGATGTCTATGAAAAATTCAGTTTCCCAGGTTTTGCTGAAACAGACTTTCTAGGGATGGGGCCAGGGACTCTGGATATTTAATAACCTACCTAGGTAATTTTGATCTGTGAAAGCCACTGGTTACATGAGCCAAGAGTAGCAATTCTCTAATCCTAACTTAATTGTTAGATGGCATTTTACAATTAGCTTGAAACAGAGCAGGACCCTAAAGTCCTTCTCCACTCCCATCCCTATGCCCTCTGCCTGTCTTGGGTCTGTTAAAAAGAAAAACAAAAACAAAAAACCTTGGTCAAAGAATAAAATTAACCAGAGAAGTGAGAAAAAGCAGACACAAAGGAAAATAGTCAAACAAGACAAAATAATAGTTCACTTGTTAAACAAAATCAAGAACCTTTAGTTCCTCCTCAATGGCTATAGATACTATTCTGGGCCATATCCTTTGAGCTGTTTTGTAAATAATGAAACTCCCACTAGGTGGAAGAGGCTAACTCCCTGATGACCAGACTGTAGCCATGACATAAGCTGCCACGATTCTGAGAAACGGCCTCAAACAAATGGAAACAAACTGACCCTGGAACTGAAGATTAACTATACTTGAATCAAGATGACGCTGGTCAAACAACCGATGAGCGGTTTCATCGGTGCTGTCTCTGCCTGTAGCCCCCTCCCTCTGCCTGTACATCCCTGAAACTCCCCTCTAAAACTCTTGTCCACTGACTGTCGGTGGGGGGGTTGGGGGTGGGATTCGGCCTTTGGACATGTCTACCCTTTCCCCTTGCTATTACCAGACTCCTGCTGCTGCTGCTGCTAAGTCACTTCAGTCATGCCCGACTCTGTGCGACCCCATAGACAGCAGCCCACCAGGCTCCGCCATCCCTGGGATTCTCCAGGCAAGAACACTGGAGTGGGTTGCCATTTCCTCCTCCAATGCATGAAAGTGAAAAGTGAAAGTGAAGTCGCTCAGTCATGTCCGACTCTAGCGACCCCATGGACTGCAGCCTGCCAGGCTCCTCCATCCATGGGATTTTCCAGGCAAGAGTACTGGAGTGGGGTGCCATTGCCTTCTCCGACCAGACTCCTAGATAAAGCAAACTTTCTTTCCCACCAACCTAGCGTCTCAAGTATAGGCTTTTAGGTAATGAGCAGCCAGACCACACTTTGGGTAACAAGCAAATGCTGTGCATCACTCCACGTATCTCTTTGATATACAGTGATATATATCTCTCAGAAAATGTAAAGTCAGTTAAACTAAATTTCTTTGTTTGAAGACTGTCACTGCTAGGCAAGAGTGAATATACCTGAGAGCTTTCAAAACTGGATTCTCAACTCCAGGCTCACTCAGATCTCTCCATCCTGACCAAAGGCCTTGTGACTCAGCTTCTTTAGGAGTGGGTGAGCTTGGGAGACCTGTTCCTAGCTACATCAGACCGAAATGGAGGGTCATGCTGAAGGAGAAGATTCTGGGATTTCCCTGCTGGGTCAGTGGTTAAGAATCCATCTGCCAATGCAGGGAACTCGGGTTCAATTCCTGGTCCAGGAGATTCCACATGTCACGGAGCCACCAAGCCCTTGTATCACAACTACTGGGGCAGCAGAGAACAGATGGTTAGATAGCATCATTGATTCAATGGATATGATTTTGAATAAACTCTGGGAGATAGTGGAGAACAAAGGAGCCTGGTGTGCTGCATACATGGGGTCACAAAGAGTTGGACACGACTTAGCGACTGAACAACACAATTACTGAGCCCATGTGCCTAGCGCTCACGCGCCACAATGAGAAGTCTGCTCACCACAACTAGAGAAAGCCTGCACACAGCAATGAAGACCCAGTACAGCTTTTAAAAGCAGATTCTGGGGTTTGACCCCAGATCCACTGAATCAGAACCTCTGTGGGAGACTTGCATTATTAACTCTGCAGGCATTTCTTAACTATTGTCAAGATTCAGGCCTTTTTGGGGTGTCACAAAATCCTACTAAATGCTTACATTAGAAGACAATGAACACTCTCAGACAAGATACTAATGACATCCAGTTTCTGCCATCCTTTCTCTTTGGGTGGGATATAGTAGTAAAAACAGTGGCAGCAGCAACCACCACCACCACCACCACTAACATATTTCAAGCTCTTACAATGGCAGACACAGTGCCAAGAGCTTCATGTGCATTATTCCAATAAACCCAAATGACAATCCCACTATGCTCATGTTAGATAAAACCCAAGTCAACAGAGTGGACGTGGACATTTCCCAAGATGACACGACTAGCAAGTGGTTGAGATGGGACTGAAAACAAAAGGGGAGTGGGGCAAAACAAAAGGTGTTGTAGCTGGCATTCAGAAGTCATCCTTCATGGCTGAATTAGGGTTGCGAGGAACACTTCAGTGCAAAGAGCAGCCTGTGCAGATATGTAGTGTGACAATACATAAACACAGGGAGTGTGTGAAGCACCAAAATCCTGCAAAAATCCTCGAGCAGCACCTCCAAGGAAGGAACTGGCATCTTGTGGAGGTGAGGGAGTCGTGGGGACCAGGTCCTCGAGGTCATTTCACATCTCTGTGCTCGTGTCCATCTTTGCTCTTGGACCTGTTCTCAGCTGGACCTTCTGCTTTCCTTACCTTCTTCTGCTTTCCTCGTCTTTTCCTTCCTCATCCTTCACATCCTTCATTTTATTGTGATGTGCACTGACCTGACTCCACCAGCCCACTCTCCCGACACATTCTCTTAGCTTCACCTCCACTGCCTCTTGGAATTTTTGTTTTCATTTTATTGCAGTATAGCTGATTTACAATGTTGTGTTCATTTCTGTACAGAAAGTGATTCAGTTACACATACATACATGTGTATATATATATATATATACACACACATATTTTTCATATTTTTTCATTATGGTTTATTATAGGGTACTAAATATACTTTCCTGTGCTATACAATAGGACCTTGTTGTTCATCCATTCTTATATGATAGCTTTTATCTGCCTATCCCAAACTCCCAATCCATCCTCCCTCTTGTCTTGGCAACCACAAGTTTGCTCTCCACGTCGATGCGTCTGTTTCATAGGTAAGTTCACTGGTGTCATAGTTTAGATTCCATGTGATATTAGATGGTATTTGTCTTTGTCTAAATTACTTCACTTAGTATGATAATCTCTAGGTCCATTCATGTTGCTGCAAATGACATTATTTCACTCTTTCTTATGGCTGAGTAATATTTTATTCTATATAGATACCACACCTTTAAAAATTGCATTAATTTTCATTAGTAGCAAAATTTGATTATGATTTGTGTATTGTCACCACAGTTTCTTTTTTTAACTATTTGTTTTGTAGTGGAGTGTAGCCTATTAACAATGTTGTGATAGCTCCATGTGAACAGCGAAGGGACTCAGTCATACATATACACTTCTCCATTGTCCCCCAAACCCCTCTCCCATCCAGGCTGCCACATACCCTTGAGCAGAGTTCCATGTGCTCTACAGTAGGTCCATGAGCCACACGGCTGGTTATCCATTTTATAGCAGTGTACACCATACCTTCTGTATCCATTCCTCTGCCCATGGACATTTAGGTTGGCTTCAAGTCTTGGCTATTGTGAGCAGCGCTGCAATGAACACTGCAGTGAATCTGTCTTTTCAAATTACAATATTCTGCAGATATATGCCCAGGAATGGGATTGTAGGATCCTATGGCAACTATATTTTTAGTTTTTTTGAGGAACCTCCATACTGTATTCCATAGGGGCTGTGCCAATTTACATGGAATTTCTTCATTTACCTTGAGAGAGAGAAGCTGATTGGTCCACTTTACGACGTCATGCTAGGTCACTTACAGATTATGGGTTGGCTGCCGTTATTGATTCCTAAAGTTTTGTTGAGGCATAGGAAGAGGGGGCTCATATAGTGAAACCATGGTTGCCTGATGGGCATGCTCCCCAGGAGGGTGTGTGAGCAGACACACACAGTCACTGCCATCTCTAAAGCCTTCATCCAAAGGCTCTCAGAAGGGCTTATAATAAAGGATGGGGAACACATGTATACCTGTGGCGGATTCATATTGATATTTGGCAAAACTAATACAATTATGTAAAGTTTAAAAATAAAATAAAATTTAAAAAAAAAAAAAACAAAGACAAAACAAAAACAGAGTGACCAAAAAAAAAAAAAAAAAAAAAAAAAACCTCCCATCTGCAGCTCCCAAGTCCTCGTGCTTAGGGTGGGTGGGACTACTTACTGTTCCAGATTTCTCATCTAGTAGAAAGTCAAGTTCACAAACTTCTTTAGGATAGGGATCTTTGCTTTGTATATACTGCTGTTTTCTAAGTGCCCAGCACAGAGCAGGTTTTCAATAACATTTGCTGAGTGAATGAATAAACAATATTGTAGTATCCAGCAGCTCCCAAATGTTGTGAATCAGACATGGGGAAATCTAATTTACATGCTGCTTTGGTCTTGGCTCCCAGACAGTATTAATAGCATCCTAACCAGAAAACAGCCATGCATAGAACTCTTCACACAATCCACTTATTATTTGCTTAGAAGCGAATACAAATATTTTCAGCCATCTGCTGGTTTCAATTCCTGCTAATAAGTGAAAATTAACTGTGTGGCCCAGGGTTGAAGTCAGTTTCAAGAATCCTCAAGGAATGAAGATACTAAGAAGGTACAAAGCATTTTAACTGGTGGTTCTCAACCAGCAGTGCTTTCTTTCCTCAGGGGACACTCAGCTAAGGGTGGAGATTTTTTTTTTTTAAATCATGGTAAAATAAAGATAACAGAAAATGTGCCGCTGTTGAACGTACAGTTCAGTAGTAAGTACACATACATTGCTGTACAACAAATCTCCAGAATTCTCATCTTGGAAAGAGAAAATGTATACTCGAAGATCTTCCCATGAGCTCTTATCAGCCCTAGGCGACCGCTTTGTGCCTGTGAATTTAACTACTTTAGGTAGCTTATAAAGGCAGAATTACACACATCTGTTGGTGACTGACTTATTTCACCCAGCTTAGGGTCCTCAAGTTTATCCATGTTGCAGCATGTGTCATAATTTCCTTCCTTTCAAAGGATGAAGAACAATTCATTGTACGTTTGGATCACATTTAGCTTATCCATTCATCATCAGCGGACATTTGGGTTGCCTCTTTTAGCTATTGTGAATGATGCTATCAACACAGGTGTACTAATTATCTCTTTGAAGCCCAGTTTTCAATTATTTTGGGTATATACCCAGGAGCAGAATCGCTGGATCATATGGTAGTTCTTTTTTTAATTTTTTTGAGGAACTCCCATACTGTTTCCACAGAAGATGTGCTGCTTTATATTTTTACCAATAGTGCAAAAGTGTTCCCGTTTCTCCCCATCCATGCCCATACTTGTTACTTTCTTTTTCCTTCTTCGTTTTTTAAAAAATACCCTAATGGGTGGGGTGGGAGCAAACATTTTTAGTTGTCACAACTTGGGGCATCTAATAAGTAGAGGTCAGCAATATTGTTAAACATCCTACTATGCACAGGATGGTTCTATGCCACAAAGAATGGACTGGACCAAAATGCAGATAGTGCCCAGGTTGAGAAATCCTGATCTGAACAATCAGGTTCATCTTTCACAGCAAATCTCACCTCTCCTGACATGTATGTGCACCTTCTCTATTCTTTTGCTGAGATGCTCAAAGGCAAAGACTTCCAAAAACCTAGAAAGTAATGGAAGACTGAGAAGAATGGCAACATTTCGTTTATTCAAATTTTATTGGAAGTTTACAAATGTATTACAGACATCAGTAAAACATCATATCCATTTCACAGGGCACGGATCTCAAGCAAAGTGTTCACAACAGTCTCTGGCAGAGCCCACACCAAAGGTCCACTGCAGACCTTCTAAACAAATAGCTTGACACCCGACACACAACACAGACTCTGGTGTGCCTTACCTTCTCAGGCCCTTTGAGGTTTTGTTTACGTGCTTGGAATTAAAGCAGAAGATGGACAAAATGATCCTGTATAGGAAAGAATGCGTTTCGGAGCAGGAGAACTGCCGAGGTCCTCATCTGCTAGGGAAAAAGGAGGACCCACAGGCCTTAGAATGCAAAGTCAGGGTCCAGGATAGAACCAAATACTTTATGGAGAAACATGGAAATTAACTAGAAAGGCTTGAGTAATTCTCTCTGAAACATTTAAAAAGGCCTGGTCAGCGACCTATGGAACATCAATGGCCAAATACTTGGTAGGGTGAGGGACATCTCAAAACTCTCAGGATAGAATAAGACACTCCCCCTACCCTCTCATGGATTCTGTATCTAAACCACAGAAGTAATTTCTAACACAATGTTAGATTCCTGTTGGGACAAGCCAGTTTGGGAAAGTTATAAGCAGGAAGTAAGCTTATAAACTAGTACAGCCCCCAACAGTAAGTCATGCTTTCTGGGAGTCTTGTATTGAAGGAACTTCTATTTTGAGAAAATGGAAAAAGATTGCAATCTTTTTTCAACTCTAACCTTGATGACTGCTTCCCAGTAGTCAGACAAACAGGCTCTGGTGTCTGCTGAGGCCCCAAAGGGACTGACCACTGGAGGCAAGACAAAAACTCTCTTCATTTCCACGTCTCTCACACTTTAAGAAACATACCTCAAAAGGCAGCAATCTGGAACTGCCTTCAAGATTGGCAGAGGAGGCTTGGCTGAGTTCTGTACCTGGAATGCTGTCCGCAGAGTCCTTGTCAAAGCCCTGAAGGTGCTAAACAGTTGCTGATAGCAACCCTTCTGGCATGAAATCCTCAGATGACTGATTTCATCGTCCACTTTCCTTTGTCAAAGATAGATCCTCCTTCTTATGCATTAGCATCTGGTTTCTGTTAGAGAGAAATATGCAAAGAGCACTTCTCCTTGGAATTTAAGTATTTGTGTTGTTCTTTATTAGAAGGTGGGACTAGAAAAGAATGGGACGGACTCTTATCTTACCTCTGCGAAATGGCAAACACAGATTGCTTATAACTGGCCAAGAACCCGAAAATGGAAAAGGAGGCCAAAGAGATTTTTGTTTAGTCTATAAGAAGTCAGCCTCCTTTAGCATCTGCAATACAGGGGCACAGGGATTGGCATCGCACAATGATTTATGGATGATGCTTCCTGAATAGCTGGTGAACTGTTTTGGGAAAATGGCAAAAGAGCCCAGGGTAGAAACACAAGGAAGAATCAGTTCACGAGTAAGATTTGTTATCAGACAAAGCAAATCCATTCGGATCAACTGGTCCTAGCTGGCTAGAGTGTTGCAAAGATTTCTGAGGCTGCATCCACACTCTCTGAAGGGGTACCCTGGTTCTATCTGCCCACATTATAGGTATGGCAGAGACATCCCCACCTGAACTCAACAATGGCTAGTGGTACCCAAGAAGCAGAAAGCTATTGCAGAAGAGGAAAATATAATCTTGTTGTATTGAAGAAACATCCTATAGAATGGGACAAGGGGAAGAAAAAGAGCTATCCTCAGTTGCCATATGAGAAATGACAAACTGCTTGTTTGTGAGGCTGGTGGAGGGTGGACAGAAGGTGAATATAGGTGGACAGGGCCAAACAACCAACTCTAAAAACCACCCCCACCCTTGAACATTGGCAAAAACTGAGAAGTATGTTTTTGGTTTCCCTGACCTCACTTACCTTCACACTTGGTAGAAATCCCAGAATGCTATGACAGATGGAAGGCTACCTGAATGCCACCAGCCTGCTAAGAAATTTGCTCATAGTATCAAGGTTGATATGCACTGGCAGGGCCATTCAGAAAACTGTCACTGACTTCTAACTTGGGAAAGGGCCAGTTCTGTTGCCAATGAACTGAGCAGCAACAGGAAATGAAATGAACGCTAAAGTGTTGTTTTATCCAAAAGATAAGAAGATCAATACGAGGAGAGGTAGGAAAAAAAACCAAACCAAACCATGCGAGAAGAAAATAAACAGGGAAAAGATTTACTTTTCTAAACACAGTCTATTAAAGATCAAATGATGATCTAAGAAGAGATGACTGCAAGCCCCAGCCGTGGAGGAAAGCTTGACTAAGTAAGAGCTTCTGATGATGATCACGTAAGGATCAGATCCGGCCTCAGAAAGGAATGTGCTGAATTTTGGGGAATGGGATTCTGGGATGTTGCGTGTAAGTTATCACTAAGAGGCAGAATTCCCAACCCAGTGACAACCTGCCCTCTCTCGGGCATTCCCTTGGAGGTTCCATCCTTGCAATGAGGATTTACCTGGCCTCTGCCAGCAATCTCCACAGGGTGCCTGGCTGCATCTAGGGTGGGGAGGAGGCGTCTGCAGTGGTGGACAAGATAGAGGTGATCTTGCTTTTTCGACTGTATGACCCTAAGGCTTGTATCTCACCACACCTCCAGCTCTGGCCAGTTCAGCTGATGGACGTTCCCTGGGCAGCTAGATCTGAAACTGCTTATTCCTCTCATCCCTTTGCATACTGCTCAGTTGCCAGTGTCTAGGGCACTTTCTTCTTTCTGCTGATGGTGGTCAAAGCCTCATTGGGGAAATGTTAAGAGGTACTCTAAAAAGGACAGATTAAGAAAACAACGTTTACTAGGAGAATTTCTTTCCTCGGATTCCAGGCCACAGAAGACAAACATTATTTTCAGTTATTTGCTAAATTAAATGATCTACTTTTTGTCTCTCTTTTCTTGTTCCAAAATGCCTTTCTATTCTCATCAATCCAGAAACTTAGAACTCCAAATTGGACTCGCCCGGTTTCTACCAGAAACCTGCCACGTTGGTAGCGTGGTGGTATACATTATGTCTTTATCAGTTTGCCAAGCAGTTTACAAACTCACTATACAAACTTAATAGAGTTAATTCTCCAGAGGCTTGGATTATTAATGAAGCATTTAGATATGAAGAAAGCATGCGGAAAACAGCCACAACCAACATTTGCATCGCTTTTTCAAAAACATCAGTGACAATGACAAATGTCATATAAATACCTGAAAAGCAAATTATTTTAATACATCCTGAATGGAGTGCCACTTCCACATCCTTTACAGCCTTCCTTCCCCAGACCCATGTGGGATGGTGTCTAAAAAGCCACTTTCCACATCCTCTGCATAAGAAAACACGAGAAAGTATTAACTACTATACTGAAAAGAGACCAGGCTCACCTCACCATGGCAGATGGCCACTGAGATACACCGCACGCTACAATGACAGTACATCTCACTACAGGTGGGCCCCCAGTGGGTCACTTCACCCACAATCCATGAAGGGAAGGAGGAGAATGGAAGCAAAAGCAAGCGCTTCACTTTTAACCGAAGCTAGGTAGGAGGTTTTAGTTTACTATAAACAACACAACCGTTAAATGTCTTCTTTAAGCACACTCACTTGTGAGCTCATTTTCTATCTGACCGACGGTCCCCAAAGTTCAAAACGGAAACCTCTCTTTCAGCAACATCTGTTTTCCAGAACCATCACACAAAATCTCCTGAGCGGCTCAATCTTTCTGGGCAACCCAGATACTCTGGTTATAGAATGAGTTAAACTGGGTTTTTTTTTTTTTTTTTTCCCACCAGCACCAGAGGGTGTTCAAAGGTGGTTCTCACCTCTCCTATACTTCATTTCTGGAAGTTCTTCTTTGCTCTGACTTTCCTTCATATTCCCCTTCAGCCTCTACCCTTGATCTGTGGGCTGGATTCTTGTGTCCTTCGGCCCCGGCAGCTTGCCGCCTGCCATCCCCTCGAAGTCAAAGCTTTGATGCATCCTTCCACGCCTGCAGGTCTGTGTACCTGACATGAGTGCTGAGCGGGTGGAAGCGGCCCTCCATCTCCACATATGACCTACGACCTAGAAAGCACCATCACTCCCAGAGCCCCTCGGAACCTTTCTGGCCTGAATTTCCCAAAGCTGAAGTTCATTTGCGCTGAGGACAACCGGTTGTCAGGCTAAGGCAGCTGTTCTGTCTGCCTTGGTAAAGGAAAGTGGATAATACAATCCAGGAAACGAGCACCAGGAAATAATGCCACACTCAAAACAATGTCATGCTGACATCACACAACGGCACCACTCACAGTCACTTTTGTTTTCCCCACAGGACAGATCAATGGTGAGCAACGTCAGTGTTTCCAGCGGGGATGGCATTTTTCACGGAACTTGACTGACACTGGTTGGTTTTTCTAATTGGCAGAAGTTACGTTGGCAATTATTAAAAAAAAAAAAATTACTACCACTTTGTAGAGAAGAGATTCTACTGAGGGTGGGAGCAGATAAGGATGGCTCCTTAAGATGGATGGAGCATCAAATGTTTTGGGTGTAACAGGTAATTTGTGAGTTTTTTTTTAGCCACAAAAAGCCAAATTGAATAAAATCCTTTGAAAAAGGTCTCACTGACATGTAACAAATTTGTATAGAAAAAAGAAAAAAAAAAAAAAAAAGTGGTCCTGGACCACCCTGTAATACTACTCAAAAGACAATGCTAGACGTGCATGCAAGGCTCCACTGAGTCCTACGATATAGAAATTCCTTTGATATTACAAAATACAAAAATATTTTATCAGAACTCTCATTTACATTGCATTTACAATGGACATGTAAATAACTTAGTGTGGGGTCCTGGCTAATAAACAAATTACTTACTGGAAAAAGGATCCTAAAAGGAAGAAAACCAGAGAGGCTATATATATATATATATGTGTGTGTGTGTGTGTGTGTGTGTATGTATGTATGTATATATATATATAAGCGAGCAGGAAACAATTTTGCCATCTTGCCAGTGGCAACTCAACACAGAGGGTCGGAGAAAGAGGTGACCAACCCTGGCCTCCGTTGAGCCTACAGCGTTTCCAAAGTGAAATGTGCAAATAATGTTCAACATGCCAAGAACTGTGACTACCTATGGAGTCAATAGGTAACCTTGCCTCCATCAAGGGAGAGCTCCTCTCATCTCTCCCTGGAACCCCCCACCCCCAAAGCGCTTTAAAATTTCCAACAGTGCAAGTTTCTGAATCTACATTCTTAGCTCCCATCTTCCCCCACTCCCTGACCCCCCATTGGATTAAGAAATGATACAGTTTTTGCTCTTCTGTCTTTTCCTGCTGTGCAACTGTCCCCTGCCGCCTAGCGTGGAAGACTTGGGGAGGCCGTAGGAGCTGTATTTGTGTAGTAACTCATCACTGGTGACATATCGCAGGTGGGCGGGCTGGGGGATCGGTTCTCCTAGGAAATAGCCCTCGTTGTCAGATTCGGAGGAGGAGGAGCAGGTGGAACACCAATCGTACTCAGCGAGGTAGGGGCCCCAGCGCTCCCCAAAGGCATTCTGCAGAGCCAGGTCCGACACGGTCCGGGGGCACCGGCCATACAGGTCCCGCCGGGACCCCTGGCCCAGGCTCTCCTGGAAGCTCCGCTGGCGCACGAACTGATCATAGTCCTCCCTGGCTCTCAGGGGGGGTCTCTCCTTTAACTGAGAGAGGGCCTCGCGCTCCCCGGCCAGGTGGAGGGCGTTGTCTGAGCGAGAGCGTCGGGATCGCCGAGACCGGTGGGGCCGAAAGCGGCGGTTGTCGTCGCGCGAACTGGCTCTCCTCCGCGTGCGCTCGCTCATGGGCTGGATCCTCACGCCCTCTGCCCCCGGCAGCTTGCTGCCCGCCATCCCCCCATCGAAATCAAAGCTCTGATGCATCCTTCCGTGCGCCTGCAGGTCTCTGTACCTGATCGGGGTGCTGAGCGGGTGGAGGTTGCCCTCCATCTCCTGGTACTGCTGAGCGGACAGCAGGCTGCGAACCGACTCAGCGCTGCGGAACTGCATGGACGAGTTCAGCGTGCCCATGTTGCTCAGCTTCTCGGACACATTCATCCCAGAGTCTTTGCTGAGATCTGGCATGGAAAACCGAGAGAGGTGCTCCTGGCGCTTGGCGCCACCATCCGCAGAGAGGCCTGAGGGAGACAGAGGAGAGGTTCACGGAAGTTAATACAAATGTGCAGCGATGAGGATTCCATCGCCATGGGTCACCGAAACCGTCATCTAACCAGGGTCGCTGCAAACCGTCACACAGTTGTACTCTGCACAAAAGCTTGCTCAGCAAGTATGCGGGAGGGCTCTCCCCACTCCTCAGTGGGCCAGCGTCCACCTAGAGGGGGCACCTGGCTAAAAAGCTTTTTTTTTGACCAGTCATGCCTCCAAAGTTTCATCAAAATTACTTAGGAGCCTATCGGTGTATCTTATATACAATGTTTCCTCTGTTCAGAATTTCACTTTCCAAAGTGCTTCAATCACCTCTTTGGTTCTAATGATGATCTGTCTATAAGTTCTCTGGACAAAGAACCTTTAAGCTTCAGAAGCAGAGCCATGCCCCAATACTTCCTAGCAACACTGAGCCTAGAGCCGAGTCCCATAGTACTGGACCACCTCACTTCCACCTTTGCTGCTGCTGCTGCTAAGTCGCTTCAGTCGTGTCCGACTCTGTGCGACCCCAGAGACGGCAGCCCACCAGGCTCCCCCGTCCCTGGGATTCTCCAGGCAAGAACACTAGAGTGGGTTGCCATTTCCTTCTCCAATGCGTGAAAGTGAAGTCGCTCAGTCGTGTCTGACTCCTAGCGACCCCATGGACAAGAGTACTGGAGTGGGTTGCCATTGCCTTCTCCGCACTTCCACCTTTAGCCTCCAGTAATTTCCTGGTCTGCCTGCTGTCCCTTGGCCTCTATCCCAGATATCTTGAAAACCAACTGACTCCCTGGAAGTAGACAGAGGGATATTTATCCTCTCAGGCTGTTTAGTAGATGACTGTTCCAAGATTCCAAATGGACACCTAGCAGTCAGAGATGTCAGTAGGATGGGGTGGGGATGGGGGCAAGCAGTGATCCTAATGCTCTCGAACAGCAAGAGCCCTGCAATCCTAACGCGCTGTCATTGCCATCATTGAGACTAAAAGCAATTTGAAGGTAGGAGGAGATTCTTGATTTGAGTAACTTCCATTTTGTCCATTTAAAAACAGCACTCTTTCTAAAAAAAGCAGTTTAAGAATGGACCAGGTGGCAAAATCTCAGCATTTCTTGATCATTATCAATGAAAAAGAACAGCAATTCGGTCATTTCTGGTCACAGGCGACATGTCTTTGAATTGCACTGGCCCATTATAACCCCTTCCACTGATTACTCCTCCCCACCTACTGGGGCCAACGACTTTCTCTCCCCGCACAAAACTAATGTTATGAGCACTGTGAAACACTACTTAGCAGTATGTGTGTGTGTGTGTGTGTGTGTGTGTGTGTGTGTGCAAGACAGTGCAAATAATAAACCAAATGGGCAAACTGTTAACAATCTAGGTAAATACATTATGGGTATCGTTTGTCCTATTTTTGCAGCTATTCAGCAAGTTTGAAGTTATTTCCATAGAAAAAGTTTCCTAAAATTCTAGTACAGTGATATGATGCAATGGTTTTCAATTCTAGGGGAAATTACTAGGGATAGGGGACACTACTGGGGCTTCCCAGGTGCACTAGTAGTAAAGAACCTCCTGCCAATGCAGGAGACGTAAGAGACTCAGGTTTGATCCCTGGGTCAGGAAGATCCCCTGGAGGAGGGCATGGCAACCCACTCCAGTATTCTTGCCTGGAGAATACCGTTGACAGAGGAGACTGTTGGGCTACAGTCCGTGGGGTTGCTGAGTTGAACATGATTGAAGTGACTTAGCAGCAGCAGCAGGGGACACTACTAGAATTTAGCAGCAGAGAGACGCTGCTGAACACCCTATAACGCACAGGACAGTCCCCTCAGCCAGGAATTATCCAGCCCCCAATGTCAATACTACCCCGGTTGAAAAACCATGCTATAATAGAATATTACACAATGAGAGTGAATATCTACTCTGGACAACATGGATGAATGTCATAGAGAATGCCCACAGACTCAAGGATCCACGCAGTACAATTCCATTTACGTGAAGTTCAAGAAGAGGCTGAGGCTGTCTGCGGTGGAGAGGTCAGAAGAATGGGTGGGGGCGCAAGGGAGATATTCAAGGCGCAGGAATGTTCTCCACCTAGACCTGGGTGATGATTATAAAAGAATGCACATGGAAAAATTTCTTGAAGTGCAGTTTAAATGTTAGTTTGCTTTACCTTATGTGTGTTATAACTCAATAAAACGGTGTAAAAATAATGCAGTGTTCTCATTAAAGAGCCCAATTTAAACACTGGATATGCCTACTGAGCAACTATTCTGCCAAGCATCGTACTTTTCAGTCACTTTTTAAAAAAATTTAAATTTCATTACTGGGATAATTGTCAGGGCAAGAGGAGTAGAGTTGTCTGACTCCTGCTTTCCGCACTGCTTATCGATGACGTACACATCATAAAAGCTGATTTACAACAGCCTAATCACTTCCAGAACCTCCCCAATCTGAAGGCGGAGAGGAGAGGAGAGCAATGCAAGATGATGAATGACTAGCCTGAGCAGATAAATGTAAGGAAGGAAAAAAAATTCTTCAAAAATCACACTGAGAAACAAAAGCTATGGAGGAGGGTGTGATGTTTTTTTGCTGGGCTTTCTACTCCAGCCCTAGAATGAAATGAGGGTCAGGAGAAATAATCTAGCAAATACTGTATGCTGTTTTCCTGAACCTGCCTCTTCTAAGCCCCAAAGTCATGCATTTCTGAGACTGTACTGTGTGTGAATAGATTCATATTTCAATGAAGAGGCAACTCTAGAACCAATTCTGAGCAGAACTGGAGAGGGGACTTGGGTCAACTTTGAGACCTCTGGAGATGCATCTGTAAAATGGGCATAACACAGTCCCTGAGTTCACAAGCTGTGGTGATGATTAGCTGAGAAAAATGTCATTTTTAAGCCTTGTCACAACTGTCATAAATTTGTGTAGTTTTGATTCTCTGTCCATCTCTATATGACCAGCCTATAAGCATCAAGAGGGCCAGAGCTGGTTCCTGCTTTCTAGCCCTGATCTCAGCAGCTGGTGTTCGATGCATGGGAAGAAAGTAAACAAGGCCTAAAAGTTCCCCACGAAAGAGCGCACACTCTCCATGTAGCATGAGACTCGGTGTCAGAACAATGCACATCAGGACTTCCCTGGTGGTCCAATGGTTAAGAGTCCACTTGCCAATGCAGAGGACACGGGTTCTGCTCTGGGAGATCCCACGTGCCACGGGGCAACTGAGCCTGTGTGCCACAATTACTGAGCCCACGTGCCATACAGCCTGTGTTCTACCACAGGAGAAGCCACTCAGTGAGAAGCCCGTGCATCACAACAAAGACCCAGTGCAGTCAAAAATAATGTTTAAAAATAGCTTTGAAAAGAAGGGAAATGTGTGTGTATTTTTTTTTTTTAAAGCACATCAGTACAATCTACTTGAATGGGGCTCTTGATGCCCCTCAGCTCTCCTGCAATAAAAGTACTTTTTTTTTGCTGCCCAAGCCATGACTCTGTGTATGCGCGTGCATGCGTGCATGTGTGTGAATGAGCACAGCTATGTGTATGTGTACAGGAGGCAGAAACTGCACTCAGAGTTCCCCAGAGCTCCAGCGGAAATCCACGGTCTGACCCCACACTTAACACTGGCATTGTCAGGGTCCCAGCAAGTCCTGGAGACCCTGGCAGAAGATCCCACCAGACAGCCCGAGACACAGATGCCAAGTCGCTTTCCCCTCCAGAGGCACCCTGTCTTATTAACAGACAGAGAGGGTTTTTTCCTCTCCAAATAAAGCGGCCTTTGTGAGAAGCTCTAGATGGTGACTGGGGAGTTAAACGCTGCGATTTATCTTTATCCCTGGGGTGAGCATGGCCAGGAGCAAAAGAAACGTCCACACACCGCAGGGGCTGTGGGTTTCCCTCAGGTCCCACAGGACATGCCCCAACAAAGAGAGGTCAGTATTGAATTTAGCCTGCGGTTCCCTACGGTTAAACTGTCAACTGGAAAATGCAGCCAGGCGCTTTAAGCAACACTCAAGCGTTTCCGTCCAAGCAATGCCCCCTCACTGCAAACAGGAGGTTTTAACAGAAGCCAGTGACGATGCAAAAAATCAATACCTTCAAAGAAAGCTTTGGGTCTGATGGAAGAGAAAGGCAATCTTTGTGGTGCCCCCTTCCTCCACTGATCCTAAGGGTAGAAAGTATTCGCTGAAGCACAGAAAAAAGAAAATGCAGACTTACACGCACTGGCAGTTCTTTTGGTACCTCTTGCTGTTCCTTATTTATTGCCCTTTCTAATCCCTCTCAACCCCAGCAAAAACAAAATGAAAACAAAACCACAAAGAAAAAACAACTGGCATAGGGAGAAAATTATGGTTCTGCCCACTTGAAGGATGCATTCACATTTTGATGCAGTAAAAGAAAGAATATCTACTCATTTTTGCCCTCTATTTACAACCCATACTGGTGATTTAGGTTTTCCAGATTTTTTTTCTTCTTTCTTTTTTCTCTGAAGCAAAAACGTGAAGAAAAAGGAACTGTTTAGAATAGGGACTTGCAAACTATGGCTCAGGGGCTAAATCCAGCTCACTATGTACTTATTTCTGTAAATAAAGATTTATTGGAAACCAACTACACTTAGTCATTTGCATGCTGTCTATGGCTGCTTCCTTGTTACAATGGCAGGAGTGAGTCACTGTGACCGAGACTACATGCCCTGCAAAGCTTATAATACTTATTATCTGGCCCTTTCTAGAAATAGTTTCAACCTCTAGTTTAAAACGGGAAAGTCTGAGAAACTGTATCATGTGTGAGCATCCTCGAAGTCAAGGGCTCTGTCCAGGCTAAGTGTCTGAGACTATGCAAAAAATGCCTTTGGGGTATCATCTTGCTTAAGTGTGTGTGTTGGGGAGCAGTCTGCTCAGGTCCCTTGGGTTCTTTTTTAACCAACTGATTTCATCAACACCCTGAACCTCAAACTGGCAACAGCTAGAGAGACTCTGTCATCTGGGCAGTGAGGTTTAACCACCACATGTTCCCAGGTGACAGGGTTTGAACAGAGTACGACAGGGAAGGCGGGGGGAACAGGGATGGAGAGACAGGGAGAGTGAGAAGGGAAGGAGGGGGAGATTATGAATGCACTCAAAACCGCTTGCTCTTCCAAATGTGATCTGCAGACCAGGGGCAATAGCAGCCAATCCAGACTTGTAGAATCGGAATCTGCATTCGCACAAGATCCTCTGGTGCCGATTCTCATGCCCTTGAGGGTTAGAGAAGCACTGCCTGACTTGTGACAGCACTTCAAGGGCAATCCTTCCCTGCAACTGCAGGAGCTTCTACTCCAGAAAAGCCCGTACCTTCAGAGACACTGATCCAGGGTTTCTCAACCTTGGCAGTCTTTGCATCTGGGGCAGAATGATTCTCTGTGCTGGGGCACGGGTAGGGGGGTGGGGCGCTGCCTTACGCATTGTGGGAGGTTAAGCAGCATCTTCACTAGGTGCCTAAAGCACCCTCCCCATTCCACTTTTGACAACTCAAACTGTGTCCAGACAATGCCAAATCTACCCTGGGGGACAAAGAGCCCGATGGAGAAAAGTGTGCAAAGTGTTCGTCACTCAGTTACATCTGATTCTTTGCAACCCCATGGACTGTAGCCCACCAGGCTCTTCTGTCCATGGAATTCTCCAGGCAAGAATACAGGAATGGGTAGCCATTCCATTCTCCAGGGGCTCTCCCTGACTCAGGGATTGAACCCAGGTCTCCTGCATTGCGGACAGATTCTTTACCATCCCATCCTCGAGGACGAACTCAGTTCCATGGAGAAATGCTGCTCAAACACTTTTAATTCTGGAGCTGCAGCTGACGGCAGACTGAGGGGGACTAGTCCTCGACACTTTGGGAGCAGCGGGGTTAAGCCTGACCACCAGGCAGGGCAGACACACCCACTTTCTGAAGAGGGAAGAATGTGTTCCCCTAGGCTGGGCGTCTCCCAAATCAGGGAACTGCCAAGCTGTTTTCTCTCTAAAGTCCTCTCAACAAACCTACTCCTGACAGCCTGTCCTTCCCTGGGTGGGTTTCAGGAGTTCCCTGCGCTCCGGGCCTTGGCTGTCTTACTTCCCTCCCCCATTTGAAGCTTTGCAATCTCGAGCCCTGGGCACACCTTCCTTTCTTCCCTTGGTGGTCTGCCCATCGAGCAGGTCCCAAGTGACCAGCAGGTTGTAAGTGTACACAGGCCACGCGTCTGCCATCTGTTTCCATGGTACCAGGGAGACTTGAAACAATTTCCTTTATCAGCTGTTATGGGGGAGGGGAGTGGAGAGCGGGTCACTTCCTCATTCCTGATGCACAGGGAAACTGGCCCCGAAATCGAAGACCAGCTGGTTCCAGAGAAGGCCATGACTAATTCTGGCTTTCCCAGTGGACAGCACTATGGGATGAACAAGGCTTTGAACCAGTGTGGTCTGGAAGTGACCAGCATCACAATAGGACTTAAATCAAGTCTCAGATCTGACAGACCCAGTACAGTCAACCAGGACAAGCCTGATCAGGATCAAAACATGGACTTGGACTGGAAGTCTCTAGCCTTCTACCTGCTCACTTGTGCATTAACTTTCTGATACACTCACCCCAGTAATAGACAGATGCATAAAAGGTAGCGAAGGGGAAAATCAGGAGGCAGCACTCTTTGAAACATGTGGGGTCAATTTTCACTCCTCCTCAGCTCCGTGGGGGATTGTGGTGGCTGTGTGGCCACAAAGCTAATGGCTAACTGAAAAGATGTGCAGAAAATGTGAACCAGTTGGTGATGACCAGCTGGCATCTGCGCTGAGCTCACACTGGCCCCTTACTGCTTTCCAGAAGCCATCAGCCCCAGTCACCAAGCAGACCACACTGGAGTATTTGTTCAGGAAACACTTGACTCCACAGTAGGCACAAGCAAAAACGGCTCCCTTGTGGTAGAGAGCGGGCAGCCAGGGACCAGAAACTCACTTGGTTTCTTCAAAAGGGTTTTTGCTGAAGCCCTGCCGCTGCTGGGCACTGTGAGTGCAACTGTGGACAAGGCCCTTTCAGACAGCACCTCACAGGAATATTCCACCCGAAAGGAAAAGCAGATTGACCGAATCACACCGTTACAGCCATTACAAGTCATTAGGAGGCAAGGAAGAAATGCGAGGCTTAGATGCAGAATTAAAGACTGGTCCTCCCTAGACAGAGTGCTGGCGGAGAGCCCTGTGTTGGTGATAATGAGGGTCTGACACAAAGGAAGCGAAGGAGCCAGTCAAACCAAGAGTTTGGTGGGGGAAGTATTCTAGGCAGAGGAATGAGAATATTTTGTACCAGAGAAAGTTCCAGGTGCTCTGAGAAGTGACAGAAGGGCTAGAGCACAGTGAGCAAGAGGAGAGCAGCGGGGACTAGGCCAGGGGGGTGACCAGGAGCCAGAGGGGGCTTCTTCTAGGTCATTGGGGGTTTGAGAGCATCCTGCCCATGCTCGCGGGCAGCACTGAGGAAACGCCCAGAAGGAGCAGAGGGCGCTGGAGAAGAGCACTGGCTTCGCAGACTGCATCCAGGTCTGTCCCTTACAGCTATGGCGCCACCATGAGACCCTGGGCAGCTCCATGCTGTAAAGTTCTCCCAGCTGTAAAGTGGGAATAGTAGTAGAATCTACCTCATTAGCAGGAAGATGAGTATTAAGTGTGTTAACACACAAAGTCCTGAGAACAGTGCTGGCCCAGAGAAATAAGATGGCATACTCTCATTGTCTTCATCCCATATTTGTCACTATTAAAAGCATTATTCTGCATATTGTCATAGAGAAAGTTCCTAGGAATTGTTATGGATGTGAGAGTTGGACCATACAAAAGGCTGAGTGCTGAAGAATTGATGCTTTTGAACTGTGGTGCTAGGGAAGACTCTTCAGAGTCCCTTGGATTGTAAGGAGATCAAACTAGTTAATTGTAAAGGAAATCAATCCTGAATACTCTTTGTAAGGACTGATGCTAAAGCTCCAATACTTTGGTCACCTGATGTGAAAAGTCAACTCACTGGAAAAGACCCTGATGCTGGGAAATATTGAAGGCCAAAAGAGAAGGGGGCAGCAGAGAACGAGATTAAATAGCATCACCGACTCAATGGACATGAATCTGAGCAAACTGCAGGAGACAGTGAAGGACAGGGAAGCCTGGGGTCGCAACGAGTTGGACAAGAGTGAGCAACTGAACAACAGGAGTTGTTGCATAAATTTTTGAGTGGACAACAGAAAGTTGGAATAATATGCCCAATGTCACACAGGAGCTATTTTAGAACTTGTCTTTGATCTCCTGCCTTTTCTTTTTATGAGTAGAAGGAATATGGCAGGAGTCCCTCCACTCTCCTGGAGGGACAGGAGGCAAAGAGAAGTAAAAATGCATCAATATGAAGAGCTTTGAACCAGAAGCAGCACTTGTAAAATTCTTCTCATTTATGGGTATTTTTCTCCAGTATAAACAGGAATTGCTGCTATATGCAACAGCACGCATGAATCTCATAAAGTAAAAGATGCCAGACACAAAAGAATATGCATAGTATGATGCCATTTATCGGAAATTAAAAACTAGCCCAAACTCATACAAGCTGTTGGAAGTCAGGACACAGTGTACTTTGGAGAGGAGGGAGGGGCTAAGGGACTTTCTAGGGCACTGTTTGATCTGGAAAGAGGTGCCCTGAGTGTGATGATGCGTTGAGCTGCAACTCCACATCAGACCTCTGGCTAGGGAGCCAGAGAACCCAAAGAAGAGGGAGAGGGGACTTCCCTGGTGGCTCAGTGGTAAAGATGCCTGCCAATGCAGGAGACACAGGTTGGATTCCTGTTCTGGAAAGACTGCACACGCTGCAGGGCAGGTAAGCCTGTGCTCCACAACTACTGAGGCCATGTGCCCTAGACCCTCACCCCCAGGACAAGCCACTCTCCTCCCACCTTAGCCAAATCTTTAACTTTCCTTTGTGAAATTCCATGGATTATATGCTGATTATGAACTTTGCTTACTCTGAACTTTTCACTGGTCTGGAAAGCAAAGGAACTGGAGTCCAGTCCCAACTTTATTGCAAAGACCAAAAGGATCTTGAATAAATCCCTTCTCTCTGAACCTTACCTCTTCCTCTGAACCTCCACCAGAGATTCTCCAAACTCCTCCCAGCTGAGAGTCTGCAAGTTTTTTTGAGGTACTACAAAAGATTTTTTTTCCAGTTAAGATATAATTGACAGATCATATTAGTTTCAGGTGTACAACAAAATGGCTCAGTATTTGTGTACACTGCAAAATGATCCCTACAGTAATTCTAGTTAACATTCATCACCATACATAGTAACTTGTTTTTCTTGTGATGAGAACTCTTAAGATCTACTCTCTCAGTTCAGTCACTCAGTTGTGTCTGACTCTGTGACCCCATGGACCGCAGCACGCCAGGCTTCCCTGTCCATCACCAACTCCCAGAGCCTCCTCAAACTCATGTCCATTGTGTTGGTGATGCCATCCAACCATCTCATCCTCTGTCATCCCCTTCTCCTCCTGCCTTCAACCTTTCCCAGCATCAGGGTCTTTTCAAATGAATCAGTTCTTCATATCAGGTGGCCAAAGTATTGGAGTTTCCGCTTTAGCATCAGTCCTTCCAATGAATACTCAGGATGGATTTCCTTTAGGATGGACTGGTTGGATCTCCTTGCAGTCCAAGGGACTCTCAAAAGTCTTCTCCAACACCACAGTTCAAAAGCATCAATTCTTGGGCGCTCAGCTTTCTTTATAGTCCAACTCTCACATCCATACATGACTACTGGAAAAACCATAGGTTTGACTAGACAGACCTTTTTTGGTAAAGTAATGTCTCTGCTTTTTAATATGCTGTCTAGGTTGGTTATAGCTTTTCTTCCAAGGAGCAAGCACCTTTTAATTTCATGGCTGCAATCATCATCTACAGTGATTTTGGAGCCCCCCAAAATAGTCTGACACTGTTTCCACTGTTTTCCCATCTATTTGCCATGAAGTGATGGGACCAGATGCCATGATCTTAGCTTTCTGAATGTTGAGCTTTAAGCCAACTTGTTCACTCTTCTCTTTCACTTTCATCAAGAGGCTCTATAGTTCTTCTTCACTTTCTGCCAGAAAGGTGGTGTCATCTATGTATCTGAGGTTATTGATATTTCTCCCAGCAATCTTGATTCCAGCTTGTGCTTCATCGAGCCTAGCATGTTGCAGGATGTACTCTGCATAAGTTAAATAAGCAGGGTGACAATATACAGCCCTGACGTACTCCTTTCCCGATTTGGAACCAATCTGTTGTTACACGTCCAGTTCTAACTGTTGCTTCTTGACGTGCTTACAGATTTCTCAGCAACTTCCAAGTATACAATACAGTATTATTAACTAGAGTCACAGTGTTGTACATTGTATCTCCATGGCTTATTTTCTTTATAAGTCTGTATCTTTTGATCCCCTTCACCCACTTCTGTGAGAATCTGTGATTTTGATTCCATGATCTGAGAGAGACACTGCTCATGCTCAGATCAGTATGGATTAGTGGATAGGGACCACAGCAGCACCTGATTCCCGAGGGAATGGTGTGTAGGAGAAAGGTAAGTTCTAATCAAGGGGGTAAAAGGGAAGCAAGAGGAGTTGATGGGATGCTGCCAGAGGGGTTATCACTGAAAATAATTAGATGATTCCTAAGTAGTCAGGAAATATTTATGGGTATAGTTTGTTGGCAGAAACAAAAGAAAAGTGCAAGTGAAAGTTGCTCAGTCATGTCTGACTTTTTGTGACCGTATAGGAATCCTCAAGGCCAGAACACTGGAGTGGGCAGCCGTCCCTTTCTCCAAGGGATCTTCCCAACCCAGGGATCAAACTGAGGTCTCTTGCCTTGCAGGCGGATTTCTTTACTGTCTGAGCCACCAGGGAAGCCAAAGAATACTGTAGTGAGTAGTCTATCCCTTCTCTAGGGGATCTTTCCGACCCAGGAATCAAACCAGGGTCTCCTGCACTGCAGACAGATTCTTTACCAGCTGAGCTACCAGGGAAGTGAAAGAAACACTAAACCCAAGATGTGTGAACTTGGTCATCTTTCACTGTTCTAAATCTATCACAGTTCGTAAATGAATCATGTGGTACCTGGAGCCTGACTCTGCCCCTACAAAGTCCTAACTCAACAGACAAGGCTCATGTTAAAATACAGTGTGGTCCTGGCACCACCTGGGTCATGTTTACCTGGGGGGCTCATCCCAGATCTACTGCATCAGAATTTCTAGGAGGGAGGCTCAAAAATGTGCATTTCTAACAAGACCTTCAATTAATTTTGATGCCTTTAAAATTACAAAACACCAACCCCCCCCCCCCCCCCCAAAAAAACCCGACTGCTTTGAAGTCATATGACTGTGAACACGTAAACAGATCCCGGCACCAGCTCTACTCACTCGCCAGCAACCTTGGACTTCAGCGTCTGAAAAGCTGCCTGTTATGTAATTTGGCTGTGCCAGCGCCAAGCAAGGTGCGAGGATTCTGTGACCTGCCAAGAGCCGGGTCACTGTCAGATACACCATTTCCAGGACAGTTTGTGTTACCTTTCCCGCCAGATCTTGGCTGCTGAAGACTGATGACTTAATTCCCCAACTCAGACAGGGTAGATGGCAACCCAGCTCCCCTGGAAACTGTTCAGATGGCTGGTACCCGAGAAACCCATCAGGACGCTGGAGGCTGGTAGAGAGGTAGGGATTTTACTTGGTTTGTCTCCAACTCTTGGGCCATCAGAGCAGGTCCCTCCCTGCTCTCTGAGCATGAAAAACACCTGAATATCAGAGCAAGTAGGTGACCGCTCTGAGCCTGATGTATAGCGCCTGTCCTCAAGCAGGATTTGGTCCTACCAAGGGACCATCTTAGGGCCCCTAATCTTCTAAGGCAAAGTTACACAACCCAAGAGGGCAATGTGGTAGCATCTACAGAACTTTCTTGATTCCGAAATCCCCAAGGAATTCATGCTACTGGAAAACGTGAATAAGCACACAGATGTAAGTAAAAAGGTATTTACTGGAAAACAAATTGTGCCAGTATAAACTTGTAAAAAACCCAAGTGTCCAGCAATAGAGAATATAGTAAAAGGATGACAGTTTAATCATACCATGAAATACAGTACAGGTTCAGATGAGTTAGAGCTACAAAGACCAACAAGGAAAGATGAACAAGGTATACTGTTAAGTATTGATAAAAATGTAAATACTGCTGTTTGGGATTAAAATGTTTTATATAAAAAAAATAATAAAAAAAAAATAAAAAATAAAAGAAAAAAACTACAATATGGACTTCCCTGGTGGTCCAGTGCCTAACACTCCATGCCCTGAATGTAGGTTCTATCCCTGGTCAGGGAACCAGATCCCATATGCCGCAACTAAGTCTTTGCACGCCACAATGAAAGATCCTACACGCTGTACAAATTAAAAAGATCCTGAGGCTGCAACTAACACCTGGGGCAGCCAAAATAAATACATACATAAATTAAAAATTTAAATCAACAATAAACTGCAAAACAGCACAATGACTTTTTTGTTTGTATCTGTCAGTGTATGCCCAGAGATAAATACCAAAGGACTATTCACCCAATGGTTGTGGTGGGAGGAGAACTGATGGGACAACTTCAACTTACATAAAACACATTTCTGTAGTTGAGCAACTTAAAAAAAAACACCAAAAAACAATTGTTTGTAATTAGAAAAGCTTATAAAATTCCATGGAAAAAGTTGGCAGCCTACCCCCCTTTACCTTAGCCTATCTCCCAGGAGATCCAGAAGCCAGGTGTGCTTTCTCTGGGGCTGAAACAAAGCTGGGGACAGGGGTATTAAATACAAATCTGTAATTTCTGGAACACAGTGAGAAGGGACAAGAAAATAAGTTCCTCCCCAAATCCTGTGCTAAGTTATTCAGGGCTGTTTGCAACTGAAAATACCTGGAGCTCACGTGAGAAGGGCAGGTGGTTTCAGATTTCAAACCATCCATCTCCACCCACACCTCGACCTGGAAGTTCTGAACCCAAGCAAAGTACCTGCTGCCTCTGTACCTGGTTTTAAGTATGAGCCCCATAGACATTTATCTGTGGTCATCACCACCGGCCAAACACTGCTTTATGAGGCAGTCTGCTCACAAAGGCTCAGGACTCCAGCTGCCTCTCATGAGCCATTTGATCTTGGGCAAATCTCTTAATCTCTCTAAGCCTCTGTTTTCTCATCTGTAAAATGGAGACCCATTCTTTCAGCATCATATTTCAGGAATGCCTACCACGTGTCAGATTTACCAAATGCCTACTGTGCTTCAGCTGCCAGGCACTTTCAGCTGCTGGGGCAACAGCAGCAAAAAACCAAACCATATGAAGTCTCTGCCTGCATGCAGCTTCCATTCCACTAGTGGAGAACGACAAAAAACTAAGCATTAAAATATATACTACACCAAATAGTGCTAAATGCTGCAGACAAAAACAAGCCAAGGAAGAGCGAAGAGGAGAACTGTTGTGGGGGCTACAATAGGGAATAAGAACAGACCCGTACACAGTGAGTTAATGCATAGGCACAGCCCTCATCCCGTAGCAGCTATTCAGTAATGAATGCCATCATTACCACAACTACCATCCCTAAGACCACTGTCCATGTGCCCTCCCTGCCCCACCTCTGTGGCTTGTCCTCTGTCAGTCTGTCTCCACTGAGGATTTCACAAGAGGTGCCTTTTTGGATATCTACTATGGGCAAGGCATGGTACCCAACAATTTCACATGTTTAACCTCATTCAAATCTCATCAACCCTGGAGAGTGGGTATAGTCCTTCTCATTTTTCAGCAAAGAAATCTAGGGTTGGCAGGGATCAGTCCTCCAGATCACACAGCATGCAGCATTCAAATCCGCACTAGCCTGACTGAAGGCTTAAGCTCTCAACCGAGGGTGTCTTCCCAAGGCTGAAAGACAGCTCCTACCTGCCCAGCTCGCCATAGGCTATGCCCTCCCTCCTGAGGCCGTGGAAGCAGTGCCCACAGTGCCCTGGGGGTCCTGCCTGAGCCACACCAGGCCAGGATGCTGAAGATAGCCAGAGATGGCAAACCTAGAATCCTGACCTACTTTCTCTCTCTTGGTCCTGTTCTGTGATTTGGGGTTTTCCCCTCAGACTTAGAATTAGGGCCACAGATACCGATTAAAGTGGAACCCTCAACAGAGAAGAGAGGTGTTGGTGGTGGAGGAAGGGGAGGAGCAGACAGAAGAGAAGGGGAAGCAGAAGGCCTGGGTGGTCTGAGAGAACCCACCTGCTTTCTCCACATCTGGAGCCACTGCGTTCCTGAAGCTGGTCTAGCATATCCATGAACTTCTGTAAAGGTGGAAGAAAACTTAGGAAGACAGATTCAACCTCTGCTGCCAAAGTGATGCAGTGATTCTTGACAAAGTCAAACCCAGGGATTATCAAAGCGGGGAGTGAAGAGGCTGTGCTCTGCCCAACCCGGGGAGAGAGAGGGTGAGGAGGGGCAGGAGTTCTTTACAAAGCGCAGTCAGCATTCTAACACCGTATTAACCATCATTTTCACAGTATGAACTAAGAAAACGTAGCTCAGTTTAGGGCTGAGGCAGAGATTCTCAACCTTGGCGCTTTCTGACCTTGGGGATCAGATCATGCTCTGTTGTGGGGGTGGGACTGTGCCCTGTGAGATATTTGGCAGCATCCTTGATCTCTATCCACTACATGCCAGCAGCATCCTACTCTCTCTTGTGACAATTCAAGAGGTCTCCAGACATTGACAAATGTCCCCCACTCCCCACTCCGGGGGGGAAGATCTTGGTAGAGAACCATGGGATTATGACTAAACACACAGGACTCAAGTGTTGAGACCCTGGTTCAAGCTGCTGGCTGTACTGTGGCTCTGAACATGTTGTAAGTCTCGGATTCCTTATCTGTGAAACAGGAAGGACACGAGACGTCTGCTTCACAGCACCATTACAAAGATTAACCAAGAAACGTCTACCTGAGTGGTTAGCACAGTGTCCCACTTAAAGGACCTCAGCTCTATCGATGACAGTAGATCCTGGGGATGTAAAGAGGACAGCATCTGGGCAAGAGAGGAGGGGCACCAAGAATCGGAAGCGGGGGTGGGGTGTCAAAGTCTCCTGTCATTTCGTTAAAAAGCGGGCACGCTGTGAGATACACTGGCTCAGTAGCAGAACCACTACTACTGAAAGCAAGATGCAGAGGATCGTGGTTCTACCAGAGCACAGAACAGCAGTGAGCAAGAGGAAGGGGGGGACCCACCGGGCACAGCCGGTCGCCCCAAGCTTGCCATGGCAGCTGCCCAGGTTGTCTGGGCTGAGCCCAGGCAGGCGCCCTGGCTCCTGTGTGGTGGCATATGGGCTAGACAGCTGTGAGGAAGGGAAGCCAACAATGAAAGGGTGAGGAAGAGGATTTTTCCAGGTGCCTGTGGCACTCGGCCGACCCTGCCCACTCTGGCTTCACTGGCTGATACCTCTCTGGAGAACCCTTCCCATCAGAGAAAAACCTGAGCTTTGTGTCAACTCCCTTTTCTCAGCCAGATTAAGGGCCGATGTCACCAGGAGGCCCCTCTTCTTTCAAGAGCTTTATGGAGAGCAATATGAAATGGTGGTGGAAAGTTGAGCCTGGCAAACCTGCTCTCATCCCCACGCGCCCAGTCACGAGCCACGTGACCTTGAACTCTCTGATCTTTGGGTTCCCCATTTCCAAGATGGGAATAAAAGCAATAAGCGTTGCTGTTGTTCTTTACTGTGATTCATTTGATTTTCCTGGGTTAGTCCTTAGCTATGACAAAATCAGAATGCATCTATCCTGAGAGTTTTGTGCATCTCTGCTGATGAAAACTGCAAATGTTTTTGAGTGTTTACTATGATTCAGAAATTGTATTTGGAGAAGGAAATGGTAACCCGCTCCAGTATTCTTGCCTGGGAAATCCCATGGATGGAGAAGCCTGGTGGGCTACAGTCTATGGGGTCGCAAAGAGTCAGACACAACTGAGCGACTGAGCTCAGGAATTATATTCAGTGCTTTCTCATTTAACTCTCTGAAAGGGTTGTTGTAGATGAGGAAATTCAGACTCAAAGAGTTTAGGTAATTTGTCCAAGGTCACAGAACTGCTAACAGTCCAAGCCAAGAACTCTAAATAGGGGCTTATTCGACCCTTGAGACCATCACCTTAATGGCAATTTCTAGATGCTTTTGGGCAGGATGTGGCAGAGCAAAGATATTACCAGAGAGCATCCTGTATGCTCAGAAATGAGTGCTCTCTCCCTTAGGATGTGTGCTACTTCACAGACAGAAAGAAAACAGACCAAACTAGGGCACCAGAAGCAGAACCACTCATAAATCATCCCAGAAGCCAGAAATATATGCACCTGCTGAAGAATTTGGATTTGCCTTAATACACTGCTTCTCAAGCTCATCTGCCTGGTAGAATTACAGGAAGTCTTAAAACATCCCCTGGCCCAGGACAAACCTCAGACTAGTTAAACTGAACTCTTAGGGATGGGGTCCAGGCATCTGTATTCTTTTATATTCCCCAGATGATTTCATATGTGGCAAAGATTGAGAACCACTGTGTGAAGATTATAGAGTCTACTGTGAAATAAAATTCGTATTTTGTGGCCAGGTAAGAAAAATTTGAACATAAAAATTTTTCTTCAGACTTCCTTGGTGGTCCAAGTGGTCTGGAAGGACACATTGGAAGGACTCAGCCCTTCCAATGCAGGGGGTATGGGTTTGATCCCTGGCTGGGGAACTAAGATCCCACATGCCATGCAGCATGCCCCCCACCAAAAATAAAAGCACTTAATTTTTTTCTTCTTCTGCCCTCTGAACCTCTCTCCTTCACTGTACAATAGGCATCAACCACACCTCCCTCACCGGCAGAAATACCTCCTCGACCGTGAAGAGCAGCATTCTCCCACCACCAAGACAGCTCCTTGAAGGATAACATTCTTTTATGGAGTGAGTGGGATTCAGTCACCACTGTCCACCAGAAATAAAAAATATATCCAGGAACAAAAAAAGATGATACTCCTTCTTGATCTTGTGAAGGGTCACAATGGCCCACCACTTCATACTTACAGATCTGGGTTGTGCAAACTGTCAGTAACATGTCATTTCATGTACAGCCCTCTGTCTCAAAAACTTCTAGAACTATATGTAGACCTCTAATGGGTGGGAGAGTTCTTGGAGCCTTCTAAGAGGCTGTCCCCAGGTTAAAATCTTCAACTTGACTGAAATAAAAATTTGTTTCTTTCTTAGATCGCTTATTACTATTTCACTGGCACTATCTTCCATCTTTCCAGTAGGTGCCCAATGAAACTCTCTCTTAAAAGAGATGGAGAAGGCCTGGTGACCATTCTCTTTAAAACAGTGTTAAGTATTCACTTGGTACCTCTGAGCTTGAGATAGGAATTCCCATGAGGTACTGGCTCCTTTTCCTTGTTAATGAGAACTAAGTTCATGACCACCAAGGGCCCTAAACAAACGTGTGATGGTTCCTGAGATTTTTAAGGATGAGCCTTGGGCACTAGTCACTGAACTGTCCTAAACTGTGAAACTACTTGGTCTCATCTCCTATCATGGTGCTGAGATTCTAGGAGGACAAAGTCACATGATTTCCTCCCTACAATGGAAAATCTTGTTGAACTTTTGGCACTTCACTTTAGAAAGAAATTTTGAGGAAACGAGGAAAGATTCAGAATCTTTGGAGGCTGGGTGAAAGCCTTCTATAACTATTGTAACATCCACCCAGGAAACCACCTTTCTTCCTAAGGATCAATGCATCTGTCCTAAGAGCCCTAGAGTCTGTTCCCTATGGCCCAAACTGGCTAATTCATGCAACAAAAGAAGAAGGAGTTTTGTGAATCATATGTTTAGCTACATGTTTTCAGGGCTTACTGTTTACTTCAGGAAAGGCTTTGCTTTAATCAGATTTATATGTTATTTGCTTGGCTAAGACAGGATACCAGGGGTAAAATTCAAATGCACTATGTATACGAAATCCAGCAGATGACCAAGCCAGAAATCAGCACCAAAAGGAAAAAATAAGCTACAGCAATCCAAAGATCAACAGAAAGAGTTCACAGACTTTTTCTCCCCCTAAAACATTTTTGTTTTCAAATGACAAGTTCTCCCCTCACACTCCCCAACACACACGGTATTTTTGACCTTACTCTTGCCTTTGCTTCCCCAACCTACTCTGCAAGTCATTTGACTTCTTCCTACTTACACACTCCACTGAAAAGGGACCAGGACAGTGTTCTCAGAGGGATCCCAAGAGGCTCAATTTGAGCCAGCAATAAAATGTGAGTGCTTCATAGCTCTAAGTATAGCTCTCCCCTTGACAACTATACTCTTAGCACACTGGCCTGCTTTCCAGTTACCAGAATTGAAAGCTCTCTCTTGCCTCAGGGCCTTTGCACACGCTATTTCTTAAGCCTTTCATCTTCTTCCTCTCCTCCTCCCTTCCTATGCAAGGTCAAGTTCTTATCCAATTCTTAGCTTAAACACCACTTCAGACAGCTTCCATGACAATCTTTTTAATGTTGTTAATCCTCAATACTCTCTCAGATCTTTACCGGGCTCATGTCCTTCATACCACATACCATAATCCGCCTTAGTGTGTGCTTATACATTCCCTGCTACAATTATAACCATCTCCACCCTGCTCTCCCACAAAGCTGCGTCAATGGCTGGCTCTCTTACTCTTGGGCTTCTGGTTGGGGTTGATTCCCAGTAGGAAATCAGAGGGTAGCATGGTACTTATCACCCTGGCTCCCTCTGCCAGGCTGAACATTGGCTGAGGTTCTCTGCCTAAGGCCTCAGTTACTACCCAGTGGCCTCCTTCATTAGGCTTCCTTTAATTACCCTTTCCTGTGCCATCTGTTTCCCGCTGGGGCCCTGACCCACACAGGGACTGAGTCTGATTTATTCACCAGCGTACACTTGGCAATGAACAGAGTGCCTGGCACGCGGGAGCGCCCAATAAGTATTTGTTGAATAAATGACCATAAAACAAGTCAGAGCCAACATGTTTAAAATGTCTTTCTCTTCCTCATTCTTTTTGTTTCAAAAAGAAAAAAAATCTCATATCAAACTCTGGTATAGAAGATGGATTAAAAAAATAGGATTGTTGGGACTGTGAGTGGATGAGGGAGACACACGAGCATGGCTCCCTTTGAAATGACAACTCTGTAAATAAATAGAAATGGCAACTCGAGAAGACCAGTGCATTAGAGATGTGTTTCGCAGGGGGTTACCATAAAGGATGACAGGGCATCTTACACAGTTTGTCCTACTAACATATGCAGTATTAGGGTCTGGGATGAGAGTGAATGATTTTTACAGCTCCCAGGAGGGCTTTGGGTTCAGCTACTGGATGACAACGGGTGGAGGCGGAACTTCTGAACACTCACTAAGGATATTTACAATGCTCCTTCTGCGGCAGTCCTGGGGCTCAGAGAAAAGCTGGAATACAAATGTCCTCCAAGCTGCTGTGTTCCATACAATACTGACAGATAAAGATGCATCACCCACATGAGCCGACTAAAGTCCCCACAATAAACAGCTTCAGAGGGCAGAAGAAGACAGGGGAAGCCATCTGTTTCCTGGGCTGCCCTCATCCTGAGCAGAAAGGGCCACAAAGTAAAATGCTCAGGGACAGAAAGCCTGGCCATCCATGGTTCACTTAAGAATGGTGAGACCTGGGAACTCTATCTAATATCCTGTGATAACTCACAATGGAAGAGAATATGAAAAAGAACACATATACGTGTAACTGAGTTACTCTGCTGGACAGCAGCAATTTTGACAACATTGGAAATCAACTGCAATTGCAATTTTTAAAAAATAGTGATGTCTGGGGTGCTTCAGGGAGACCTTTATGAGAACCTCCGGGCAGGCTGGAATTTGTCTCCCTGCCGAAGGGCTTGAACTCGAGACAGATCCGCAGCTAAGAGCCAGACTTCACTAGTCAGTGAGTCTCCAAGGCCGATAATGATCTCAATGGAAAATTTCTATTGTTGGGACTCCCCACCCCCCACCCCCCCAACTGTCTTCCTAAACTCAGGGCCCAGAGATTGCTCATCCACAGACTCAAACAACAAATTAACTCTTCTAAACTGCAGCAAATGAGAACTGTCTGAAAAGTTAATTGATACTGGGGAGAGGGGGAGATTAGCAAGGGAGAGGCTCAAGCCTAGGAGCTGACAGTCTAGCGTCCTTACACAGGGAGGCCAGGCTCCATTACCACTAAGAGGTGTTAAATGGGCATACTTAGACCTCAGATTCCCGTAGCTTTTTTCAGCTCAGACAAGGTGGGACATCAAAACTCAGGGAGCAAGGGGCTCATCTTTCCAGCTGCAAACATTCCTGAAAATCCAAGCCACAGAGCTCCCCAGCTGTGGGCACCAGCGTGGTATGGATCTCTGACACCTATAGAACCGCCAGACCTCAGGCTCATCCACGGATCCGGGCCCTCTCCCTCCATCCCTGTCTGTGATCATGAGGTCTGAGTTCCTGCAATCTTCCTTCTCCCTGGTAAGTGAGCAACAGGCTGAGACAGAGTTAAAAGGAAAGAGACAGGAGGTTGGCGCTCTGGGGCACCTAATAATAAGAGTAATAATAACTCTCAAATATTGAGACGGCCAAGTGCCAGGCATGCAATTAAGTGCTTTCTGAATATTACCTCCCATTCCACCACAGCCCCACGTGGCAGAAATTTACATTTGTTCTCTAGGAAGCTGAGAGACTGAAGCCATTTGCCTGAGGCCATGCAGCTAGAGCTGTGATGGGAGTTTCAACCAAGTTGGACTGATCCTGAAACAGTAACCCACTCTCTGTGGTGTGGCTGGGATCAGACCAACAAGCAGAAAGGGTTCTTTCAGCTGCAGAGGGGGCGTCTGAAATGCCAGGCCAGGCAGACCCAGTACCTGCCATGTGACATCATGACCTCCTCAGATGTGGCTCTGAGAGGCTTTGATGGAGGCTGATGCTTTCTGAATGAATTCCCAATGTCTAGACCAGGCTTTCTCAACTCTGGCACTACTGACTCATGGGGCCAGAAAATTCTTTGCTGGGTTGGTGCTCTTTGATGACCTAGAGGGGTTGGATTGGTGGTGGTGGGGGGTGTGGTGCGAGGGAGGCTCGAGAAGTTGTGGGGGGGTTATACGTATACACACAGCTGATTCACATGGTTATACAGCAGAAACCAGCACAATGCTGGAAAGCAATCATCCTCCAAGTAACAATTAAAAACATTTCTGGGAGGGGAGGTGCTGTCATGCGCACTGGACATGTTTAGCAGTACGACCCTGGCCCTCTATCCACTAGCAGCCATGAACACCCTGCACCCCAAGATGTGACAAACAAAACTGTTTCCAAATATTGCCAAATGTCCCCTGGGTGACACAATCCCCACCCTCCCCACCTCCACCCGCCCCCGTTGAGAGCCACACATCTAGACCACCACGCTCACCCTGAGGCAGTGTTTGTCCACCAATGTGCATCTCAGGCAACGGGAATTCCCCACCACTCTCCCCCTCATCTGTTCCCCAGGACCCAGGATCCAAACACAAAGAAAGAAATAAAAAGGATGAGTTGTTCTAGGCTGTTCTCTCATTTCCCTTCCAGCTCTGAGCTTAATCTGCTCTCCAGGAAAAGACACAAGTAAAGCCTGAAATGGACTCTTCTGCCCTTCTAAAATCAGCGCCTCCGTTTTGAAAAGCAGCAGTCAAAACTCTGCTCCAGCCAGGGGAGCAGTCCAGGGCAGTTACAGAATCCTTTCTATGGATGCTAGCACCAAAAGCACAGTATCAGAATAAAAAATAAGTCCTCACAGGTGTCTTTGGATGGATAACACACTCAGGAAGGCAGATCTGACTGAGTAAGATGCTTAACTTGAAGAAATGAGAATCCCTCAGACGTAGCACAGCTGAGAGTCAAGGATTTGTTCCCAGGAAAGGTCCAGAGAACAGGAATGCACAGAAGGACGGTTTCTACTCCTTTGTGCAAGGAGTATAATGAGCCTGTTTTTCCCTCCACTGCTTGTACATGGGGAAGCTAACAGAGAAAAGGGAAGATGGTGGCTGGACAGTCTGCAAACTGGAACACCAAAACCTTGGGTGGGTGAGAGCTGAGAAAGATGCTTTTCCAGAACAGAGCAGAAAAAAAAAAAAAAAAATGGAAGCAATATGTCCTATATCTTTACTTAGTGGACGGGGAGTTCAGCATGACATTTTTAAGCTGTTAAAAGTTTTTGTACCAAAGAAAACATGAGGTTTTTTCTTAGTAATTTTGTGTTGGAACACAGAGACTTTATCTTCTAGACGGTGCCCCGCCTGTTTGCTCAGCCTGATTTGTGACAGCTGCCTCCCAAAAACATGTCATGGTCTGGTTTTGATTTGGGAAGGGCAGGCTGGAGGAGCTGGCTGGAAGAACAGAGCTCAGGAAACACACACACACGTACCCATTCATCCACCCACAGACAGCTAACTAGACACTCTCAAGGTGATGCTGGTAAAACATTGAGGAGGGCTACTGAAAATAATTCGATGCTGAACAAACAATGAATCAACCTGTCTCAAATTCTTATGAAACTTTGGTTTCATGGCCTTTTGATTTTCACATTGATTTAGAACTGAAACAAGCCCTATTTGAAGACTAGAGTGTTTTACTGTCCACTTTTTCTGCTGTATCCAGTGAGAATGCCAAAACCACTTGGCAAGTATCACCCTCTTTCATATTTAATCCATACTATGTAACTAAGGAATATCCCATCCATATGGTTCAGATCATGTGTTCTTAACTCATTAGAATGATATTTACTATTATCAAGAGCAAGTTGATCTTGGGGACATCTTCAGAGCTTCTCAGAAGAAGCATAATTCATTTTGCTTTTGTCTAAATAGGAGGCTGAACTCAGGGCTAAGAAGAGATGCAGAAGGGCATTGCAGGACAGATGAGCATTCCAGCCACAGATAAGATGGTAAGTATGATAGTAACTATCTGATCACCAAGATGAGAAGTCTGGGTTCCTCTAGCTCAACAGTCCTTTCTCAAACTTAGCGGGCCTAAGAGTTCTCCGGGTGCACTTGTTAGAAAAGCTGAGCCCTGAGAGATTCTATTTGTGAGTCTGGGATGGGGTCCAAGAATCTACATTATTGACAAGCATCCCAGATGAATATAATGTAGGTGGGCCCTGGATGAGTCTAACTGATGGAGGAGATGACTGTTTATATGGAGAAATGCACTCCCCCAAAGTTGGCTCCGCATGGCTCATACTAGGAAGTGGGGTTTCGATCACATTGATTTTCCAGTGCTCTGGGAGACGCTTCATGTATGGGTTGAAGAGGGGTGGCTTAGACAGGTGAGGGTCAGCACAGTATAACTGACAGCCATCACCCTGTGGCCAGAACATCTTGTGCAGAAGATACTAAAATGCTTTTCCAAGGGGCCAAGCTGAGGAGGTCAAGGATCTGGTGAGCCTCTGAGCCAAATATTTAGAAAGTTTATGTTGATAAGAAAAGGGAGGGTCAAGAAAGTATGTTCTGTTGATGGAAACCAAAGAAATCAAGATTTAAATAAAATCAGATTGGAAACTGCCTAAATGTCCAATTCCAGAGATGCGATAACATTCATTCAGTGGAATACTAATGCCGTCATCAAAAACAATGGGTACAAAAGCTCTGAAAATAAGTTAACAATAGAATGCAAATGAAGAAATTCAGGACACAAAATATTCAATATGCCTCCAACTCCAAGAAAAATGATATACCAGTATATAGGGAAAAACTGGAAAAGTCACTGAAATATTAGCACTAGTCAGGTGGTGGGTGTTACAATATTTTCCCCCACTTCTGTCATTTTTCTCAATTTTCCTCTTTTACATTTTACTAACTGTCGATATTTTAAAGGCATAAATCCTAAAAATCTGAGTTTCAAAACCATTTTCAAATGGATAAGAACTATCTGATTTCCCATGTGACACTCCCAAATTCAAAGGTTCTGAGACAAATGCACACTCATTCTTTAAAAATTCACTTTGAAAAATCTCATGAGTCTAAAAAAGCCCATCATCCTCTGGTCTCCACTCTAGACCCATTTTCTTTTTTCCAGTGTTGCCTTTTCAGTAATAAAAGGAATAAAATCAGCGATCTTTTCTCTCCTGTCAGCAACCACGGTTACTTACTCTCAGCATAGCTGACTGCTCATGCCCAAGGAGGTTATAAATAAGCCTCCTGAGTGGTTATTAAAAACCAGGACACTGGAAAAGTTTCTCTGGACCCAGAATATATCAGTGAGACCATGACAGGTAGCTACTGTGGACTGGGCTCTGTCTGTCTGTCCATTGTTCTCCATCTGTCTCCCCTGGCTCTGACAATGTCCTCTGCTTTCCCACACACCAAAGCTTTGACTCAGCAAAAAACAAGGAACAGATTCTCCTATGACATTCGCTCTGCTGGCTTTCATCTGGTGCCTGGTCTGTGAGCCTGGTTCAGAGCCGAGAAATGCCAAGAGGGCATGCTTTCTTGTCGGGGGGGGGGGGTGGGGTGGTGCGGGCACCAAGGAAGTCAGCCCACGAAACCAGTCAGAAAGCACTCCTGAATCACATCCTCAACACAGAGCCAGAAGGTTGGGTACCATCTAACCTGCCCCTCCAAACCATCTAGAACTTTCACATTACAATCAACACAGGGACATGTCCCAAAGACCAGAGCTTTGTCTCCATAAAAAAAACAAAAACAAAAAAAAACCAAAACATGGCTAACAACCATAATGGACATTTGATGTCAAGTTCAAATGGTGGGGTTTTTGGAGGAAGGAACCAGATCAAGGTGTGTGTATGGGGGGTGGTCAGTCCCAGATGGGTGCCATGCCTGTGGTTTGTACTCCTGCAGCACCATCCCTCCTCTTTTGTAAAGACTATCTGGATTTCCCTTTGAGAAGCTCCTCTTCTCCATTTTCCATTCCTACAGTTTTGATGACCTTGACCCTACTTGCCCAGTTCCCAGGATGGACATGTGACCCAGGCTTGGCCAATCAGATCAATGATTCCCTCCAGCTCCCTCCCAACCTGGGAGTTAGTTTAACAAATGTTAGGTGACCAAAGTCACACAAATGCAACTCAATTCTGGGACTGTCACGGACACTATTAAAGAAGATCAGCCCATTCGCCTTGACCTGATGTTAACAGATGTTAGCCTGGGGTTGCTGAGCACCCTCTCCTACTCCAGGGAAGAGTCACTTGAGAATGATGCCACCATGCACAAAACAAGACCTGAGACAGGAAAGAGGCTGAGTCCTGATGCCATCGTTTGTGTGCCTGGATCCAGCTGTACCAGGAATTTCCAGTCTGGGAACTCTGTACTTCGTGATGAAAAACAAAAAGCATGTTTGTTTACACCCATTGGAACTGGGACTCTGAGGCTTGCAAACAAAAGAGTTCCATAATTCCAGTGAACAAAGACGATCCCTATGCATTTCCCCAAGTAGACCTGGGGTTGGCTCTGGGACCAAACAACAGAACTCAAGGTGAGTTCCAGGTTTTCAAACCTGTAATTCCAGACTGGGCATCTTCCACGTCTTCCCCATGGAGGAAAGGATCAGAAAGTCCTGGGCCATATGATTTATAAGAACCTTTGAGGGCTAACTCCTCGAGTCACCAGTACCAGCTGCTTAGGAAGTTTTATCCAACAATTTAAATACAGAAATTGGGTTAGAGGATGGATATCTAAGCTATGCAGAAGAATGGGAGAAATGTTCCTGCCTAAATTAAATATACAAATGTTTCACATTAAAAGGATTAAGAAACATCTCAGACATTCTTGGTAAAGTGGGCTGTTCCATTTGTTACTTCAGATTCTCACACTGAAGTTTCTTTGTCCTTCTTTTTAAGTTTGCCATAAATGCTGAAAAAAAAAAAAAATTACCCCATTACCCGCTAGCAATCAATATGTCCAGTCGTTGTGCAACTGAGCTTTCCTTGTCAAGGTGTGTAGGTGATGTGTGTTAAAGGTGTGAATGTGCTATGCATATATGCTTATAATAAATAAGCAATAGGGTATATAATACAGCACAGGAAAATACAGCCATTATTTTGTAATAACTTTAAAAGGAATATCATCTATAGCAATACTGAATTACTATGTTGTATACCTGAAACTGATATGATAATATAAATCAACTATAGCTCAATAAAAAGATAATAAAGGTGTGGATGTGCCACGCCAATACAACACTAATCAAAGATGGCAGGTTTTTATCTCTGTTGTGTGTCTGAGTATCCAAGCCAATGATGCATGGACTTTCTGCCAATGCTGGCCTGGGTCAAAAAATCACAGAGTAGGCAAACTGATCCAACTTTTATGTTTTGACATCCATGCAATTCTGCCTCCCGGTATTGTTCCCCCAGCTCTGCCAATTTCCTCTCCTAGGTCACGATCACATGCACGCTCTTCAGTCACTGCTGTGTTTACACCTTGGGGGCTGCCGCCTTCATCTCTTCTCCTGGCTGCACATCCTGGATTGCCTCCTAATGGGTCTCTCTGTATCAGCACTTACCCTCTTAAAGTCAATTCCCCACAGAGCAGCTGAAGCCATCTTTCCAGAATGCAAACCTGATCATGTCATTTTCCTCCCTGTTGGCCTGTAACTTCAAGTGCTTGCACTTTCCTTAGTGGAAAGGCCCAAACCCTTAAACTATCTGAAGTGGTTCTACACTATTCCCCCTGTGCCTTCCAGCCGTATTATCCTCTGTGCATCACCCAGCCATAGGGCCTTCTTTCAGGTCTTTATATTTGCCATACATCCTACCACAGGACCTTTGCGTGTGCTGCTCTTGCTACCTGGAATACGCCTTCCCCTTTACTCCCTTAAGCATTTTTTTTCTGTCCTCTCTGATCTTCCTAACTTAGCTAGAGCCCTCTCTGTATACCCTCCTAGCCCCACATTTACCACTGATGTAATTTTAAATAGTACAATTAGATGGTTCAGTTCAGTCGCTTAGTTGTGTCCGACTCTTTGCAACCCCATGAATTACAGCACGCCAGGCCTCCCTGTCCATCACCAACTCCCGGAGTTCACCCAAGCTCATGTCCATCGAGTCGGTAACGTTATCCAGCCATCTCATCCTCTGTCGTCCCCTTCTCCTCCTGCCCCCAATCCCTCCCAGCATCAGAGTCTTTTCCAGTGAGTCAACTCTTCGCATGAGGTGGCCAAAGTACTGGAGTTTCAGCTTTAGCATCATTCCTTCCAAAGAACATCCAGGACTGATCTCCTTTAGAATGGACTGGTTGGATCTCCTTGCAGTCCAAGGGACTCTTAAGAGCCTTTTCCAACACCACAGTTCAAAAGCATCAATTCTTCGGCGTTCAGCTTTCTTCACAGTCCAACTCTCACATCCATACATGACCACTGGAAAAACCATAGCCTTGACTAGACGGACCTTTGTTGGCAAAGTTATGTCTCTGCTTTTGAATATGCTATCTAGGTTGGTCATAACTTTCCTTCCAAGGAGTAAGCGTCTTTTAATTTCATGGCTGCAGTCACCATCTACAGTGATTTTGGAGCCCAGAAAAATAAAGTCTGACACTGTTTCCACTGTTTCCCCACCTATTTCCCATGAAGTGATGGGACCAGATGCCATGATCTTCATTTTCTGAATGTTGAGCTTTAAGCCAACTTTTTCACTCTCCTCTTTCACTTTCATCAAGAGTCTTTTTAGTTCGTCTTCACTGTCTGCCATAAGGGTGGTGTCATCTGCATATCTGAGGTTAGAAGGCTACTATGTATTAAATTCTACTACACTATGAGGAGCAGGAGGGCAAGGCCATGTCCTTGCTCACTGCAACCTTAGCACCTTGCAGAGGCATGGCACCTACTAAGTGTAATCTCTAACAGTAACTCAGAGGGTATCAGGCATTGTGCTAAATTCTTTATGGGAATTTACTTATTTAATTCCCACAACAACTCTACAAGGCAATGTTATCATTTCATTTGGAAGATGAAGACAGTAAAAGAGTTCCCTGGTGATCCAGTGGTTAGGATTCAGCACTTTCACTGTCATAGTTTGGGTTCAATCCCTGGTCTGGGAACTGAAATCCTACAAGCCATGTACTGTGGGCTCCCCCCAACACCACCCCCCACCAAAAAAAAAAAAAAAAAAAATGAGGACAATGTGATACTGTGAGACAGTGAGACAGAATAGATAAGCCAGGTTTGCCCAAGGTCACATAGGTATTAAACCACAAACTCCAGTTTCCAGCTGGCAGACTGGCGGCCTACAGCCCATGCTCTCCTTCCTTCTCCTGTAGCTCAGGGCAGGCGCTCCAGTCACAGCTGCTTACTGACTGAGTGAATGAACAGAGAAACTGCCTTTCCCCTCCCTCCCTCCGATCCACATCTGCATTTTGATTCTCCAGGTCCCAGCTCTCCCTGACCCTTCACTCCTTATAGAATCTGGCTGATCCTTAAGGAACAGCCCTAGCGTCAGTCTCACCACTGTTCCCCCTTCCTGGGGACCAGCTGACAGTCTCCGGCTGTTGTGTGGCATCTACCTGAAGTCACCACTCCCAATTCCAGCTCTATTCTATGTCTGCTCCAGTGTGACTTGAACCCAGACTCCACCTTGCACTATGGCCTCCTGCCTGGGTGCCCACCCCAGGATGGTTTGTACTCATCTCCTTTGTCTTTCCTGCCTCTCACCTGGGCACATCACCTTGGACCACCTCCCTTGCTTCTGCCGTTCAGTTCTACATTGGCGCTCTCAGGCTTCCCTCTAGCCCCGCCTGAGCCTAACAGACCCATCAACAAACTGGCTGCACAGGAAAAGGAATCCTTTTCTCTTCAAAGAGTCACTGTGCAAATCTCTAGACTGTGAACACCACCCTTCCCGTGAAGATGCAGATCGAGGTTCAGAGTAAGGGCTTTGAAGACTACCACACATAGGGCTCAGGTCCTGGCCATTAGTGGGGGCCATGCGGAGGTCACAATGTCTCTGCACTTTAGTGTACTCATGTCATGCACACTTTACACTTTAGTGTAAAACGGGTATAATAATCAGACTTGTCTCACAGGGCTGTTATGAAGACTGGAAGAGATGTTATATATGAAGTTGTTACCAGGTCATGTCCCAGTCAGTGATCTGTTATGATTATCTTCACTTATATCATCACCATCAAGCATTCCTGCCATGGCACAGGGTCCAGGGCACAGGCTCTGGAGCTAGGAATCCCGGTCCTCTACTTCCGAGCCATGTGGCCTCGGGCTACTTGGTCTCACTTAAGTTACCTATAAAATGGAAATAACTCTATCTACCTCACAGGGTGTTGTGAGTTACTTCCTGTAAAGTACTTAAAACCATCCTTAGTACATGATAAACATCCGGTAATGGTAGCTGTTGTTGATTTTGTTACTCCTATTTATAATACTACCATCACCCAGGCTGCAAGCTGCTTTAGAGGCATGGTTAGACAATGGCAGGGTCAAAGAGCTTCTGCAATGGACTTCCCTGGTGGTCCAGTGGTTAAGAATCCACGCTTTTACTGCAGGGTTTGCGGGTCCGATTCTTGGTCAGGGAACTATCTCCCACATGCTGCACAGTGCAGTTAAATTTTTTTTTTTTTTAAAGAGCTTCTGCAAGACTCCATTTAGTGGGGGGTGCAAATGGTGACCAAGCCCGCCTGATTCACTCTGAGTGAGCAGAAGGGATGGACCACGTTTGCTGATGATAAGGGAGAGTCCACTCCCACTTCTAAACAAAAACTTCAGGTGTCCAGCTGAGATTTGAGGCTGGCAAGCCATGGGGCTCCCTGGCTTTTCAGACTTGCTGTAAGGAAAAAATGCTGCCCACAAAAAGCTCATGCTTCATGCCAGATTAAACACTGCAGACATAGTTAACAACAAGTTACTGGCCATGGAAGAGAAAAAAAAAAAAAATCCATTATCTTGAAACCTAGTTTTCGCTGAAAGATCAAGGTATTTTTGACTGAGCCTTTTGTGATTTGTACTTTCACTCCCAGGGATTCCTTGGTGGCTGAGTGGTAGAGAATCCTCTTGACAATCAGGAGATGCAGGCTTGATCCTTGGATCAGGAAGATCCTCTGGAAAAGGGAATAGCTACCCACCCCAGTATTCTTGCCTGGAAAATCCCGTGGACAGAGGAACAGGTCATGAAAGGGTCAGACACAACTCAGTGACTAAACAACCTTCACTCATAGCCTGGGATTCTAGGGTTTAAAGATACACACAGTTCACAATGCTGCATTCTCAAAAAACTACTGAATTTTCCAGCAAAATTCACATGCAACAGTAAGGGTCAGTGGCAAAAAGACTAGTTAACACCATGTCCTTGGTATATGTGAAAGGCGTTCAGGGTGAGGTCTCATGGTGAAGGATGCTACGAACGGTGCTGCAAATATTAGCTATAATCTCCCTTCCAACACTGCAGTGTCTGACAGATCCATGGAAACACAGGGGCTCAAAATGGATTTCTTTAGGCCTGTTTTCCATGCTCTTCTCAGGTTGATTAGGGAAAAAAAGGAGCCCACAGAAACAGTTTCAAACCTAAAAATGAAAACCTGCATGGTAGCTGGATGCTGGGAGATAGCAGAAGCCAAAACATCCCGAGAGGCCAAAACCATGCACCAGTATGTTTAGGATGAGAGAGAAAAATAAAAAATAAAAACTCAGGTAACCATTGGAGACAGTCATGTGTGTCAAAGACTATATTAGTGTGTTTAAGTGTATGATCATTTCCTTCTACAGAAACCCTACAAAGGAAGTCCTATTACTCATCAAATAGCATAGATGAGGCCATTGAACCTTAAGGAATTTAAGTGACTGCTTTAAGGCCACACAGCTCCTATAGGAAGGCTGGATTTGAACCTAGGGAGTGTAACTCCAGAAATGGTACTCCAAACCAAGAATTCAGTTAGAATTTGAAAAACCAGGGCTCAGAACAGAATTCCCAAAGATATTAATGATAATGAAAGTCACTCAGTTGTGTCAAACTCTTTGCGATCCCATGGACTCTACAGTCCATGGAATTCTCCGACCAGAATACCAGAGCGGGTAGCTGTTCCCTTCTCCAGGGCATCTTCCCAACCAAGGGAGAGAACCCAGGTCTTCCACATTGCAGGTGGATTCTTCACTAGCTGAGTCACCAGGGAAGCCCAAAAAGGTTAATAATGGGGTTGAAATTCTGCCCACCCTAACAGCTCCCTCCCTTCATCTGTGCCATCCATAGGGTAGCCTCTGGTTTAGCTACACGTGGTGATTGAAAATGAAACTGATTAAAATGAAATGAAATTTAAAATTCAGCTCATGGCTGGTGAGCACTTGAAAGGTGGCTTGTATAGCTAATGGCCTGAAATTTTCATTTCATCTTGATTACTCAAATTTCAATAGTCACATGTGGCTTGTGGCTACTGTATCAGACAGTGCTGGTCTGGGCAATTTTTCTCTGCTCTGTCAGACGTGGTTCAGGGCTGCTTTCCAAAAACTTCTCAGAGACAGAGGGGCATTTGCTGCTTTGCCCAAGGATCTACAGAAAATCTTGAGGATAAATTACCTGCCTTTTCCTTAGGGTCGGAGACTATATATTCTTCAAATGTACTTAGTTGGTCTTTCCAACATTCTTCAACCTCTAACCTCCAATCTTCCAGATGTTCAAGCTGGTTTTAGAAAAGGCAGAGGAACCAGAGATCAAACGGCCAACATCCGCTGGATCATCGAAAAAGGAAGAGAGTTCCAGAAAAACATCTATTTCTGCTTTATTGATTATGCCAAGGCCTTTCACTGTGTGGATCACAATAAACTTTGGAAAATTCTGAAAGAGATGGGAATACTAGACCACCTGATCTGCCTCTTGAGAAACATATATGCAGGTCAGGAAGCAACAGTTAGAACTGGACATGGAACAACAGACTGGTTCCAAATAGGAAAAGGAGTACGTCAAGGCTGTATGTTGTCACCCTGCTTATTTAACTTATATGCAGAGTACATCATGAGAAACGCTGGGCTGGAAGAAGTGCAAGTTGGAATCAAGATTGCTGGGAGAAATATCAATAACCTCAGATATGCAGATGACACCACCCTTACGGCAGAAAGTGGAGAGGAACTAAAGAGCCTCTTGATGAAGGTGAAAGAGGAGAGTGAAAAAGTTGGCTTAAAGTTCAACATTCAGAAAATGAAGATCATGGCATCTGGTCCCATCACTTCATGGGAAATAGGTGGGGAAACAGTGTCAGACTTTATTTTTTTGGGCTCCAGAATCACTGTAGATGGTGACTGCAGCCATGAAATTAAAAGAAGCTTACTCCTTGGAAGGAAAGTTATGACCCCTAGATAGCATATTCAAAAGCAGAGACATTGCTTTGCCAGCAAAGGTCCGTCTAGTCAAGGCTGTGGTTTTTCCAGTGGTCTTATATGGATGTGAAAGTTGGACTGTGAAGAAAGCTGAGCACTGAAGAATTGATGCTTTTGGACTGTGGTGTTCAAAAGACCTTTCTTCTCAAGAGAAGACTCTTGAGAGTCCCTTGGACTGCAAGGAGATCCAACCAGTCCATTCTAAAGGAGATCAGTCCTGGGTATTCTTTGGAAGGACTGATGCTAAAGCTGAAACTCCAATACTTTGGCCATCTCATGAGAAGAGTTGACTCACTGGAAAAGACTCTGATGCTGGGAGGGATTGGGAGCAGGAGGAGAAGGGGACGACAGAGGATGAGATGGATGGATGGCATCACTGACTCAATGGACGTGAATTTGGGTAAACTCTGGGAGTAGGTGATGGACTGGGAGGCCTGGCGTGCTGCAATTCATGGGGTCGCAAAGAGTCAGACACGACTGAACGACTGAACTGAACTGAATCTCCAATCAGGATCTCCTGATTTCCTCCTAAGTTACACTGTGAGGACAATCAAGTCAGAACAGACAAACCCAAGAACAACTGCTCTAGACAGTAGGTTGTATGAGCACCAGCAGAGAGTTGTTCAAAATGCAGGTTCCTGGGCCCCACCTCTACTGGGTCTGATATCCTGGGGCTGGAGAGGAGGCCCTGGAATTCATGTTTCAGTCAAGCAGCCAATGATTCTGATACAGGTGGTCTAGCTTTGAGAAACTCCACTTCAAAGTCTGAATTACATACATATCTCCTGGCCTCTTAAATAATTATAGCATATAAATTTTTTGAGAACAGTACAAACTGGGCTGGAAGCCAGGCAGTCATCACTCTGTGCTAATTGCACCTTTGTATGACATTAGGCAACATGCTTAGTCACCAAGGCCTCATTTTTTTCATCTGAAACATGGGGGTAAAGATATCTGCTCTTTGTCCTCCAAGACAAAGGAGCACACAGCTGTGAAAGCATCGGAGAGGATGATGAGGTTAATAACACAACCTACATATATCCTACAACTCAGAGACACATTTTGCGTCCAGCAGAGAGTTCCAATCGGCTTTACATTAAAAAAAAAATCCAAAATTTTAACTTATTTGGGAACCTGGAAGATCTGACAGCATGGAGCTCAGATGAGGTTGGCAGCCTGATGTGCGGAAGAGCGCTGCTCTGGGGTCACATGCAGAGGTTCCAATCTCTGCTTTGAAAAGTTGGATGACTTTAGGCAAGTGCTTCAACCTCTTTGTGCTTCAGTTTCTTCTACTCTGAACTGAGAATGTTAAAAGTCTCTCTCTTTCAAAGAGTTGTGATGATTTAACTGAGTGACTATTTATCAAGTGCTTGGAACAATGTTTGGCACATGGTGAGTGCTATATCACTCTTAGTTGAATAAACAAATAAACATTCCTGCAGGCGGCAACAACCAGCTGGAGCCCAGCGGCAGCTGTCCCTCCAGAGGGGGCTGATGTGTATAAGGCTGTCCCAGTTTTCACTGGGACAGACACATTTGACTCTGGAATCCCTACTGGAATGGACAGACATGTGTCTCCTTCCTGGTGTCCCATCCACAAAAGGAAGAGACACTCAATGCTCCTTCAAGCAGCATTTCTCCATCTATCTGGAGTGAAGGACCAGTTTTCATATTTCAGCCCAGTATGGCCTGATATGTGACCCACCTGAACAGGACTGACACCCAGCACATGCCACAGACAACTCACCCACCGGTTTGTAACACCTTGTCCAGTCCACACCTGAACCAGCAGAGACAAGCACACTGAACATGCGCTTGGATGTTGCAATAATGTCAAATTGCTCCCAGAGTGTGTAAACACTGTTAATATCAGTACTTATCTCCGGGTGCACTGTGGATAGACCTGCTCCTCAGATGACACTTTGCACAGTGGCATCTTGGAGAATGCCGACACTGTCTACACGTGTACACAAAACAGCTGGACAATGTAGTTGGCAAGAGCAGGCAATGGATTGTCTGTCTGTCTTATGTCTCTCTCAACACTTTTGTCCTTCTCAGCCTGCCTGCTTGCTCCTTATCTGTCCTCATTTCTTTCATCTTTATCCACACACTAAAACCAGCTCCCTAAAAAGATACTGGAGCTCACAACCGCCCACCCCTTCTCTTTAATGTCGCTTTTGGCTGAGAGGCGCTCTCCTGCCCCTGTGCCCACATCCACAACCTCATCCCCAAGTAGCTCTCCAGTTGCCCAGGACCAATGACTGACTGACATGACTGAGCAAAGCATCTGTCCCTTTGTCCCAAAAAGGAACCCACCCCACCGTATGGTCCCACTCATCCTCCAGAGACCCCTGTGGGCTCAGGCTGAAGCGTGACCCCAGCCCAGACAGCATTTTCCACTTGGCTCCTCCCCCTGTCCTTCCCTGTCTCTCTCGCTCCTCTTCCTTGGCATCATGTTCTCAACATGCGAGCACCATGTTCATCACAGGCACCTTAACCCCTGTGTCAGGAGCCATCGGCATGGGGTTCACCTTCTTCGACAACCTGGTGGAGGAGGGCATGTGGCAGGCATGACACAAAAGTCCTGAGGACCAGAAATCAGAGGACCCCGAGAACATTCTCAGGGTACCAGGAGACCAGAACCTACCTGTTGCATTAGACAGCGCCAGCGACTCCATGGAGCCCCGCGGGGTCTGCTCGGTGGGCGTCATGTCCTCAGTGTACTTCAGCGAGCTGATGGGGTGCCGGGTCCGACACTGCTGAGCGGACAAGCCCCCTTCCTCCTCCTCCTCTTCCTCGTACTTGGGGACTGGGATGCTGCCCCGGGTTTCGCTGAAGCTCTGGCTGGACATGTCACTGTAGCTCTCCTGGGACCGCAGCCTGCCCGGGTAGTAGTCCTCCCGGCACTCCTTGATGAAGCTGCCACCGTGGCCCTTCATGGCCAGTGAGGAGCTCCTCTTCGGGTTGCCGAAGTGCTTGGCCCACACGTCGGTCTGGGCTCCAGCGCCCTGCCCGCCGGGGCTGTAGGAAGTTCTGATGTTGCACTGGCTGAGGAGCTGCAAGGGGCTCTGCGGCTGGCTCTGCTCCAGCTTGTTCCCGTAGTGGTATGGCTCGTCCCGGCTCCTCCAGATGGGGTCCCGGTTGAGGCTGGGCGTCTGGCTGGACAGGCTGAGCAGGTCCATCTGCAGTGACAGAGGGTCCACGTCGGCCGACAGCCGGTTGGAGCTCACCTGCAGCTGGCTGTGCTGGTTGAGCAGCGGCTCCTCTGTCTTGCCTTTGTTCTTGCCGATCTTGGCGCTGCGCCGGGACTCCTTGGCCCGGGCGTTCTGGAAAGCGGAATCAGAGGAGTCTGAGCCATTGGGGTCCTCGCCGGCGCTGCAGGCCCGGGAGCAGAAGATCTGGCCTTGTTTGGGGAGGAAAGGCCGCCCCAGGAGCGACTTCTTGCAGTGAGCGCAGCAGAAACAAGTCTCAGTGGCGTGCCAGTGTTGGCCGTCATAGGTCATTTGACCTTGGTCAATTCCTGGGAAAAGAAGGGACACGAATAGGGTGACGAGCTGCTCCGAGTGCTGTGACACGACATGAAACGTACAGCACCCTGGTTTGACTCGGGGTTCTAGATGCTGCAGAATAAAATATCTATAGGTCGACTATCAGGCTCCCGCGTAAACAGTATTCATGTCTTATGACAGTCACCGTGTTTTACCAGCCAGGTCCTCCTTAACTCATGTGCCCTGAGGGCAGAGAAACCAGATCAAAGTGGCCTGTCCATGAATCCTTCTGACCAGGGCACATTCCTCCAGATAAACAGCAATGATGATACTCAGGTGTGAGAATCACTGCTTTAAATGCTTTGCATATATGTGAACTCACTTAACCTCTCAACTGCAGGAGGCAGATCTCTAATACTATGTCCACTTTTCAGATGAGAACACAGAGGCATAGGTGATTAAATAACTTGCTCAGTATACAAGAGCTAGCAACCACAGACGAGATCTACACCCAGCACGTCTGGCTCCTAACCATGACCTTGATAATTGTCTCTTTCACTCTACTTCGTGGTCCTGTCCACCCTCACAGCTACCCTTGACTGTTGTCCATCCTCACCTGCTGTATTTTCTTCACAGCACGAATACTGCTTGACAATGAGCCACTACATACATGCATCTATTAATTACTAAAAGTGAAGCTGGATGATGAAGTTTCCGGGGTATTTCCATGAACATGGCCTGGGGCTCATGCCCCAGGGCCTCTTCACATGTGGAATGGGCAAGTGAACCAAATCCCTTCACTAGCGTATGACACTCTAAGGGGACATCAGTTTAGCAGCTCAGTGGAAAGGAAAAAAGTGGATTTCAGCTCATGGTAAGGAATAACTTGGACCTGGTTTGTCAAAGACATCTCTTTACCTTAAGCATGCATATCCCTTGTGTAACTTCCTCTCTGTGCCAAAGCTGTGCCTGGTTTATATAATCTTATCACACCTGCTTCCAGGAATTTCCCATAGCCCTGGCTGTTCTGCCCTCTTCCAGTTACAGGACTTAACCCCGTGGTGAGACACCATCTTCCTGCCACCGTTGGGCCATGAGCTTTGGGTGGGGCTAAAGCCACAGCTGGACTGCCACTGTTCAATAAAAATACCATATCTCCTCCAAACCCAATAACTAGTTTAAGGTTGTGCATGTGACCTGCGCCAGGTCAGTGAGAGAGGCACCTGCATCCGTTACTAAGGTAACCACACAGGGAGACCTTTTGACAGCAGTTACTAAACAGGCAGAATGAGAGCCGGCAGTGGTGGGGGCCCCTTCCCGCACCCCCATAGGAGTGCAGGCCCAGCAGTGACTGTGGGAGAGGAGGGGACCTTGGCCAGACTCCTCATAGCTCGTGATAAATGTCTTCCCTGACAGGCAGTATGGATGGGAACTGTCACCTGTGGTGGCTGACGGTCCTGAGTCTGAACTTTCCAGGAATAGCCTTTAGAGACTTGTCTAGAGAGGGTGTGAATGAGAAACAGGGAAAAGGAGAAGGGCAAGAGCCAAAGGCCAAGAGTGCAGCAGCCTCTCCGGGCCCTCTCTGTGTTCGCCTCACTGTCTTTATGTCCCTGGTCCAGAGAGAGAAAAGAGTAAGGTATGATCTTCTCCTAGGAGCTCCTCCCCAAACTAAGGGGGTCTCTGCTTATTTAGGTGTCAGGCTATAGGGACCGAAAGGGGATATTTAGAAGGACAGGAGAAGCCACAAGGGCACCCCAAGGTGAGTGAGACACTCAATCAAGTCCCTGTCACAGCACCACTTCCCCAGGAGGAGTGAGAACTGGCGGGGATGGGGCTAGAGACAGCAGGCCCAGAGCTGGGGCTCCACACACACAATGGAATATTACTCAGCAATGAAAGGAGAAAAATTGGGTCATTTGTAGAGACATGGATGGACCTAGAGGCTGTCATTCAGAGTAAAGTAAGTTACCAAAAGAAAAACATTTCATATATAAACACATAGAATCTGAAAAAAAATTGATATAGACAAATCTTATTTACAAAGCAGAAAGTGGGACACAGATGTAGAGAGCAAATGTATGGACACCAAGAGGGAAAGGGGGTGGGATAAACTGGGAGATTGGGATTGACATATATACACTATTGATACTAAGTATAAAACAGATGATAAGAACCTACTGTGTAGCACAGGGAACTCTACTCAATGCTCTGTGGTGACCTAAATGGGAAGGAAATCCTCCCAAAGAGGACATATATATATATATAGTATATATATATACATATATATACTATATATATATAGATGTGCGGCTGATTAACTTTCTATTTAGTATAAACTAACACAACATTGTAAAGCGACTATATACTCCAATAAAAATTTAAAACAAAGCAAAACTCCCACAAAAACACTTCCTTCACCAGGCTATTGGAGGGAGCAGAGGCAGGCAGAGTGAGGCCTCAGGACTCAGAAAAATACAGGTTCAAAACACAGCTCCACACCATGCCAGCAGGTTATAAAGACTCTGAAACCCATCAGCTTAGTACAGCTGCTGAAGGACTGTGTGACCTTAGGCAAGTGGCTTCACGTCTCTGTGCCTGCATCTCCTCCACACTAAAACAGGGATAATAACAGTACTTACTTCTTGGGGCTGCTGTGAGAACTGAGTTAAGATAGTCAGTGCTTAGACTCTGCTAACTCTTGGTCTTCTTGTGTGTTCATGAGGTCTCAACACCTGTCTCTCTCTGCCCTGAGGGCTGCTATCTGGATGCTGTTCAAGAAAGAGCTGAGGCTGGCTAGGTCCTCCCCCTCCCCGTCCTCCTCGTCCCGAGAACTGGAGCTGACACCCGGCTGCCCTGGGTCCTCGCAGTGAGCTCCAACTCAGCGCAGCCTCCCCAGCAGCTGCTGCCTGTCAGAGGTGTGGGAAGTCCAGTTCCTATGGCCTGTGCTCCACCAGCTGCCTCTCCGTGCTCCTGCAAGGGAACACGCTCAGATGGAGCAGTGCGGGCCTAGTTCTGGGGGTGGAGGCCCCGCACAAGGCTGGGTCGCGGTGGGGAGAGTGGAGGATGAGGCGTGTTCCAAAGCGGCCCAGCCGACATAGGAACGTGGTCCCTGATAAACATCAACGATGTCAGATGGTGCTCTGAACTGCTCCTGAACTCTAAACATCTGGAAAAGGGCTTGGCCGTTCCACATCTAAGCGTTCCTTTTTTATTCCCTCTCTAAGCCCTTTAAGTACTTCTCTGAGGGTGTATATGTCTACCGCTGCTACAGCCTTGGTCTGTTTATAGGACTGTTTACTCTGCTGTGTGCAGGCAAAAGTACCGTTGCCCTGGCAACAGCTGCCTGATGCAGGGTCCGCGATGCGCGGCTGTATAAATAGGGAATATTTGGATAATATGGTCAGAGCAGAGCACCCAGACACTGTGGTATGCATGATACACAGAGCACACCCTTTCTCTGCTGCAGGAAAAGTATGTTTTACAGAAAAGTGGATTTAAGGGAAAAAAATAAATCAGGGACAACATTTTAACTGCAGCAGTGATAATGCTGCAGGCCACAGTGGTCCCCCTTTCTGATAAAGCATGGATGTCTTTTTATGGATTTCAGAGGGAAGGAGAAGGGAATGGCAATCAAAGCTAAAGAGGACAGAAAGAGGGGAAAACAGAGGGAAAACAGAGGTGTGCATGCCATGGTGACACATGTATTTTCTCTCTTCCAAGCTGCTGGGCGAAAATTTTAAGTGGCAGTTTCTGGAGAGGCTTTTCACTCTCACTGAAAAGGGACAGAAGAAACAGAAAACGAACAAGCAGGAGGATGGCTGCTGTATGCAAGGTGTCTGTGTGCTCTGCCCCTCTCATCCAGGCAGGCATCTCCCTGTAGACTCAGAGCCACGGTGAGCATGCTGGGTCAGCACCTCACACCACCTCTCCTGATCGAGTCCCACCCCCAGCCCCTTGTCCAGATCAAGACCCGCCTTTCCTTGTTGTTCAGTCGCTCAGTCATGTCTGATTCTTTGCAATCTCGTGGACTGCAGCACACCAGGCTTGCCTGTCTTTCACCATCTCTCAGAGTTTGCTCAAACTCATGTCCATTAAGTTGATGATGCCATCCAACCATCTCATCCTCTAATGCCCTCTTCTCTTCCTGCCCTTAGTCCTTCCCAGCATCAGGGTCTTTTCCTTTCCTATCTCTCAGAATAAAGGGAAGTATGTCTGTTTAACTGCTTTGACTTGTGAGAAACAGAAGCTGGTGGGAACCCGGTTGAGGCATCAGGCTGTAAGAGGTGAAGATTTCAGGGGTTGGGGAAAGGGGGTTTTTCGTGACAGCCCAGCTCCCAGATGGGAATGCTGCTGGACCCAGGTCAGCATAGCACTGCTCATCCTTGGGCCTGGCAGGGACTTCAGCTCAGAAGGGCTCCGTGGAAGCAGGTCTGAGCCCACGGGATGGACCCTCCAGTGACAAAGGACCCCTGAGGATATAGTAGGTGTCTGAAAGCTATGATTTTTATCAGCATCCAAGCCCTTCAAGTTATGAACTAACTTTTCATCTGACTGCATCACTTCTGATGAACCAGGGAGACAAGGCCACCTCTTTTTGTTCCCGATAAAATCTTTTAAGTGAGGTAAAACGGGCTCCCAGACTGATGATCTCCACACCTCCCCACTATAGGTAAGGAGTTGGCAGCCTCCAGGCAGATTTCTTGGAACTGCACAAGCCACAGGAAGATAAGGCTGCTGGTCTCAGAGACATTCATCCACTGCCAACTTCTCTTCTCTTTTTAAAGGGCAGCTCATTCTCAAGGTGCCAGAACAGGCGAGCTGAGTGAAGACGCTCCAGATGCTGCATGATCAGGAATAGTGTTGAAGGGCTGAACAAATCCGTTACTTGAAAAGGGAAAATGATTTTCACCATCTCAAATCTGCCACTTATTTGAGGCGTTTATAGCTTCGGAGCTATTTGAGGTTCTCTCGCTTTGTTTTTTGGCTGGGTCGGATTTTGCTGATTTCTTTCAGGACATGCATGCCAGTTGCCACTTGGTTTCCTTGACTATCTTTTCCTACCAAGAGGACCATTCTGTTTCCTCCTTCTGCTGATCCCCGAGGTTTTCTGAGGAGGCTGTGGAAGGCAACTGTTTCTATTTCCCCCGCCTCTGAGACCTCTCCTCCTCTGCTTGGTAGTTAAGACTGTCCATCATGTAGCCCCGCCTTGGGGGTGGGTCTATGACTCAGTCAGACCAACAGGAACCCCCTATTCATTTCTTTCTAGGGTGGAACAGATGACCTAATGGCCGGCTATAGCATTTCTATTTGGAGGACCTGACTTGGATACTGGAAAAGTCACGATTCCATCCTTTTTAGAGAACAGTGCTAAAGCTGGTATGTATAAGTGTGGGGGTCATTGTGATACCTTGTGAAGGCACTCTGTGGCCAAATGATGCCAACAGAAGGCAAGCTGAGACACAGACAAAAAACAAAAACAAAACCAAAACCAGATTCTCTTCAATCCCTTGATCCATCCTTACCTGAAACCAACATCCTCCCTGGCTTCTCCAGTACAATGAACCAAGACATTCCCTTTTTCACTTAAGGGAGTATCAGTTGGATTGCTATTGCTTGCAACCAAAGGGATTCTAACTATACTAGACACAAAGGAGATCCAGTCAGAGTAGGACCAGGATGAGCACCAAGTGTTGCCTCACCTATGTGCTGGGCACAGGTGTCGCAATATTCTGCATACAAGGACTCAAAGCAGTGGCAGCAGTAGGGCCTTCCCTCCTTCATGATGTAGCGCTGGCCGCCCAGCACCGTCTCACACTCGAAGCAGCAGAAGTGTTTCATGTGCCAGTGTCGCCCCTCGGCTTCTGTGCATTCATCTGCAAAGATGATCTGTAGACGGAGAGGCCGAAAGGTCAGTGGATAAGAAACAGCCATGAGAATACACTGTGAAGCTATGAGGGCCCCAGACTAAAACGGTAGGAAAACTGGTCCCACCCACACATTATTAAACAGAAGTAGATACGTATATATTTACTCTATACCTATATCAGTTTCCACATGTGGATTTTCCTAAAGCACATTTAAACAGTTTCTGACCTGGCCAGTGATTAATTTAACCACAGTGTATTCAGACAAAGAATGGTCTACCGAAAAGAATATAGAGCAGGACTAACAGCTGGCAGCTCATGGACATTTTGGCCATTATCTGTTTAATTTGGATTATATATGGTATTTTTTGAAAATGAGAAATGTCATATAAACACCTGGGATCCCGGGTGTTTTTTGAAAATACAGTATTTGGCAACGTGTGCTACACATTCCTGCATGGCGACAATAAAAGGGGTTGTTGCTTTCAGATGAGTGATGAGTTCTGCAGTTTGTCATATTTTTCACCACTTGCTGTTCCCTTAAAATGAGTCACCTTTATTTACGGTAACCGCCTAACCCTCAGAGGTATTTCTCTTTTGACCCATGAGACAGACTTGTTTTCAATTTCAAAGCACAGATTTAAGAACGTACTACAAACTGCAGTAATCAAGGCAGAAATAATCTCAGACATTTATGGCCAAATGACGATTGACAAGGGTGACAAGGACATTCAATGGAGGAAAGAACAGTCTTTTCAATAAACCTGCCTGGTACAACTGAATAACTGCATGCAAAAGAATAAACTGAACCCCTACCTCACACCATATATAAAAGTTAACTCAAAGGGGATCAAAGACCTAAATGTAAAAGCAAAAATATTATAAAATGTCTAGGAGAAAAGTAAAGATGTAAATTTTCAAAAACTCTTGTTTCCAGTTAGGCAATGGTTTCTTAGCTACGACACTAAAAGCATAAGCAACAAACGAGACATCGGAAGCTGGATTTCATTGAAATCAAAACTTACATGCTTCAAAGGACATCATTAAGAAAGGGAAAATATAACTACAGGATGGGAGAAAATACTTGCAAATCACAGATCTAAGTGACTAGACTCCAAAATATATAAACAAGTTTCACAAGGACACAAAAAAGAAAATCACCCAACTGAAAAAATATGCAAAAGACTTAACGAGACATTACTCTCCAAAAGAAGATATGCAAATATCCAAAAAACACATGGAAAAAAAGATAAACATTATAAACCATTAAGAAAAATCCAATCAAAACCACCATGTGATGTTATTTCATACCCACTAAGGTGACTATATGGCTTCCCTGGTGGCTCAGAGAATAAAGAATCGGCTTCCATGTGGGAAACCGGGTTCAATCCCTGGGTTGGGAAGATCCTCTGGAGGAGGGCATGGCAACCCACTCCAGTATGCTTGCCTGGAGAATCCCATGGACAGAGGAGCCTGGTGAGCTACAGTTCATGGAGTCCCAAAGAGTTGGACACGACTGAACGACTAAGCACAGCATAGCACAGGTGACTATAATTTAAAAGACAGACAGTAATAACTACTGAGGGGAATGTGAGAAATTGGAATTCTCATTCGTTGATAGCTGCAAATGTAAAATGGTGTAGCTGCTCTGGAAGACAGTTTAGATCCCCTCAAAAAGTTAAACATAGAACTACCATATGGCCCGGCAATTCCACTCCTGGATATAAACTCAGAGGACAGAAAATATATGCCTGCAAAAAAAATCTGTATATGAATGTCCACAGCAGCTTTGTTTAAAACAGTCAAAAAGTGGAAACAGCTTAAATGCCCACCAATTAATAAATGGCTAAACAAAATGTGATATATACAGTTGCTTATTATTCAGTCATAAAAAGGAAGGTACTGATACACGCTGCAACTTAGGTTAACCACAAAAACATCATGCTAAGTGAATGAAGCCATGCATGGAAGATCATATGTTGCATTAATCCACTTATACAAAATGTCCAGAATATGCAAATTCATGGAGAGACTAGATGAATGGTTGTCAGGGCTGGGGGCGGGGGGAGAAAGGGGAGTGGCTGCTGATGCATCTGGGGTTTCTTTTTAGATGATAAAAATGACCTGGAATTAGGCAGTAGTAATGGTTGTCCAACTTTGTGAATATACTAAAAACCACTGAATTGCACACCTTCAAAGGGTATATCTTATGCTTGTATGAATTAGACCTCAATAAGCAAAAATTTCAAAGTCCTTGAACATCCTACTTCATTTCCTATTAGATAAAGTATTATGAGCATTCGCTTCCAGATGGGGCAACTGAGGCAGGCAGGGAAAGCTGCTGCCTAGAATCACAAACTTGGACCAACTACCTGCTCAGAGCGTCTCTTATGAACATCAGTAGTAGCATGAGAATCCGTATTAGTTAAGACCGATAGATTTCCTCCTAGAAGAGTGAGTCTCTGATGGGCAGTTTGTAAGGAAGAAATGCCATGTACCGGTGGACTCTGGGTGACAAAGTGGAGGGTCGTTTACAGGGTCCCACATAGCCTTACAGGGTCAAGAAAGAACCAAAAGTATATTTTGCACAGGAAGAACCCCCTGCCCAAGACCTTTTCCCCAAATTATTCCTGTAAAATCGGTCAAGCTTAGAACATTTTCCTTTCTGCTCCCAACTTTTATACTAACCCAGGTTTTCTACCTTTCAGCTCTCAGACCACTCCTGGGTGTACTTCGGCTGGGAGGAAAGACGAGGTATGAACCTTGGGTCCAGTCTGCTCTCTGACCTGGGTGAGTGTATGGGGCAGAAGAATCCTAATGGAGCAGCCATCTGCCCTGGAATCCTCATCAGGACTTTCACAGATTATGGGAGAATCACATCACGCTACTCATTTTCTTCTCTTCTCATCCTAATCCGTCACATCAAATCTCAGGAAACCCAAGATTTTAAGATATTCAGAAATGACACATTATTACTAATGGTGATTGCTCCCTTGGATTTGGGCTGAAATTGAAAGCTCCACAACAATCCCTCCCCCTCCCCCTTTTTTAAGAGTTCTGAAATGACCTAGTGCCCTAGAAACTGTTTTCCTATGAGATTGTCAAATTCAGCAAAGCAGGTCACAGTCCTGGACATTCTAGCAAACAGGGATGGGGCCAGACCCACTCTCAAAAGAGTTAATAGGAGAGGCTGGAGAGGCCTACGGTTTTCCTCCATGCAGGAATCACACGGCAACGTGCTGGCTATAGTGAAACCCGGGGGGACAGTGGGGCTGCGTGCCCCAGGGAGCGGAGCCAGCTCTGACCTCGTCGCAGGCCGCGCAGCGCGGCTTCAGGCACTCTGCGTGGTGCCTGCCACAGTAGATCTTCCCATCCTGGTAAAAGTAGATCAAATCCACCAGGAGCTCGTTGCAGACGGTGCAGATAAAGCAGGGTGGGTGCCAGCTGACACCATGGCCGGCACGTGATGCAAACACAGCGATGTCCCCGCCATTGATCTGGCCTCCACACTGCGAGGTGAACAGAAACAGGTCAGTACGAGGAACAGCAGCCCCCAGCTCTCAGCGCCATGAGGAAAAGATACACAACCGCCAGCATCCTTAGCTCGTTACTGAGCACTTACTTTCAAACGAGTTACTGTGCTACCTGCTATAAACACGTGGCAGGCTGGTTTCTCTTGCCCCTCTACCCCCGCCATCCCTTCCTAGGGCCTACAATTAAGATGAAGATCATTGTCGCTGAGAAAATAAAGAATCACAGAGGTGGGAGAGAAAGGCAAAGTCTGTCAGTGCAGTGACACAGAAGAGCTCTGCTGACAGGAAGCAAACTGAGCGGAGGTCTCATTATCTCTGAGACATTGCAAATTCCCTGCCGGAGGCCCAGCCACGTCAAACGCCTGCAGCAAGAGTGTGGCGTGGGGGAGCGAGAAGGAAGCCTGCAGGGACTCGGGGAGCTGGTGGGGCCTACACTTAGGGTGGCAGGGGAGTGGGTTCATAAAAACATGCCCACCTTTTACCATCTAGGTTTCTCTAGAAGCCTCTCAGGCATGCTTCTGGCCTGCTTCCTCTGATATCTTTGTACACAGTCCCAAATGAAAAGGTATTACTCTTAAGGCCAGACTACAGCAAGGACTTCTTTTTTCTCCCTTTCCTATCTTCTCACTCATTTCCATAGTTCCTTCCCCTGCTCAGAAAGGAGCAAGGTAAAATCCATGATAACCCGTGCTTACAGTTGGGCTTAAGATAAAATGAATCGAGTCCGAGGGTCTTGGAGGGAACAATAAAGTGTGAGGCAACAGGTCTGGGGGAGGCTTTCTGCTGATCATGGTATTGGGCTGAGAGTCCAGCCCGACCTGAGAGGCTGACTCTGGGGGCAACGTCTGAAGAGCAGAAAGGCCACCCCTAGACCTTTCCCACACACTGCCGTCAAAAGCACTGAGATGCTTCATAGAAAATGAAGTCCAGGTCTCATGGAGTAGTCTCTGGGAGCTGATTCTTGCAAGTGACCAGACATAAGAAAGACATTACATTACAGAAAGTGATACCCCTGCCTTGTGGGGCAACGTTAGTAGAGCTGAGGTATGCATATTGTCAGAAGATAAACCAGGGGGCACATTAAAGCTTTCCAGTTTATTTGCTCCAACACTGATTTGAATTGGGTAGCAAGCATCAAACTGAAGGTGGCTGGGATAGAAACCCAGGGAGAGAGTTTTATAGAGAAGTCATGGAAGTAAAAGCAAGGAAAGTATTTCAGTGACTACAGAGATGAAGTGGGCCCCTTATTTGGGAAAGCCCGGCTGGCTGCTTGCAACTGGTTGTCCTTCAGTGTCATTTTCTCAGATTCCGGTACCCTGACTGGTTCAGGTTTTGGTCTGCTGATACAGGCTACCAAGGCAATAGAGCCACCCCAGTCTAATGGCCTCCTTGTTTAATTACTGTAACAATACAGAATCCCATTTCACCCTCACCATGATTCTACGACCTAGGTGTTCAATACCCCCATTTTGGAGATGACGAAACTGTTAGGAAAAGTCATAGGGTCAAGGTTGCCTGGCAGAATCATGTGTCAGACGTACATCTTTCTGTCTCCACGCTGCCATCACTATTCTGTGTCACTCTCGACATCTGCCTGTGAAACGCCCAGCTTCCCTTTTGCTTCAGGGGAGCCCTTCTGGGCTAGTCAAGAAGAACCCACTCAAGCGTGGCAGAGGCTCTGAATGGAGCACACAGAACCTCACATCCTAAACTCTGACCACCTGCATCTCAGGGGTGGGTGTCAAGGATGAGGACCCCCGTTGTCAATTCCGGTGCTTTGGCTCCCCTGTTAAGTAGCATCTGCATTTCATTCACTGAGCCTTCCAAACTTCTCTCTCTGAAATCCCTCCCCAAAAGGGCCCCCCAATAAATGGCATCCCCTCTGCTCACGCAGTATGTTGCCTTTTCTTCACCAGTTAAGGTCATGTATCCTCTTGCAATCTGTGCCTGAATGGGTCCCTGAAGTGCTTAAGGAGTTAGATGGGGCCACTCTTTGAGCAGCAGGGCTAAGAAAAGTGCTCAGTACATGACCATCCGCTCCTGAAGGCTTTTGGAGGTCAAGAGGTCAGGGAGGGTGAACCCAGGCAGCCCTGATTCCCACCCTGTTTTCTTAGAAACCCTTCTCCACCATGCCCCGAGCACTCTACAGGAGACTAGAAGAAAAAACAAATCCAAACTCTCAACTCAGTGAGGTCCAAGAAAGAATGTGGGAGGTCCATGCACTTTGCTAAAGAATCCTCAGACCCAAGGAGATGACCATTTACCACCTCTTTAAAGGGCACTGGTCCTAGGATGATCCTGGGAAAGACAGTGGCCGTGGTCCAGGCAAACTCCACTTTCTAAAGCACTCATTTTAAAATATAATTCCATCATGTCCTTTCTCTGCTCAAATCCCTCCAGTGGCCCGATCTCTCCTTCCAGTGTTTGACACAGCTCTCCATGAAACTGGACTTGACCGGCACATTCTCTTCCTTTGCCCCTCCTGCCCTGCCACAATGGCCAACCTGCCATTCCTGGGCCATAAGAGAAACGCTCCTGCCACAGCATCTTTGAGCGTGCTGTTCCCTCACACCCCCCTTCCCCTGCCATCACATGACTCACTCCCTCAGTTCCTGACTGTCTCTGTGGAGCCTTCCCAGCCACTTCCCTGAAAACTACAGCCACCTCACACTCCCAGCATTAACTCTCTTCCCCACTGCATTTTTTTTCTCTTATTTATTGACATTATTGTCTGACTTCTCTCCTAGGACAGAACTCCTTCCAAGGGCAAGACCAAGCTTTTACACCTTTTGCTCACAGCTGTATCTCCCAGGCCTATCAAATAGGCTCTCAGGAAAATAAATGCTGAATGAATGAATCAGGGAAAGGATGCCTGAGTGACCTCCTGGGCACGCCCCAGACCATGCGCTCACCTGTTCACAGATGGCTCCCGTCATGGTGACCGGGAAGGGCCTCACATTGCCACGGCCCAGGTTTTCACGCTTCCTCTGGTTGCTGAAGAGCTTCAGTTCCCTCTTCTCTTCCTCGTCCAGGGAGTTGCAGTAGCGAACCTGGATAGACACACAGGAAGGTTGGGGGTGGTGGGGTGGTCATCTTTTGCTCCTGAGGATTCCTGAAGCCCTGGCCTCAGACTTTTTTCTTATTAAACACATGTGCACTCTCAGGTGTCCTGGCGGGCACCTGAATACCACCAGGCTCGGGGCTATTTAGGTGAGTGTCTACCGGAGATTGCTGACCATCAAAAGAGCTTCCTAGGGGCTCGAAACTCTGGAGCACAAGTCTCAGGCAGGCCAGTGGCTGGTCCCTGTTTCTCATGCTCACTGCCCCTCTCTGCTCACCACACTGAGAGCCATGTCATTGGGAAAGCTTTGCTGCTAGTCAACATCTGGGACTTCCTTCTTCTACAAAGTGATGTAGATCTTCAAACTGATCATCACACTCTCACTCTCAGATGGTAAAGCATCTACCTGGAATGCAGGAGACCTGGGTTCGATCCCTGGGTTGGGAAGATCCCCTGGAGAAGGAAATGGCAACCCACTCCAGTACTCCTGCCTGGAAAATCCCATGGACGGAGGAATCTTGTAGGGTACAGTCCATGGGGTCGCAAAGAGTCTGCCAGGACTGAGCAACTTCACTTTCACTTTCACTCTCACCTCCATGGGCCCAAGGAAATGATCCCTGACACCAAAGGATGGCTGCAGGCCAACGAGCCAGAATTGTGGTCAACACGCTCATGGCGTCTGTTTCCCAAAATGAGATGGGAACCAAGGCGTGAGACTGAGAATTTGGTTCAGAGCTCTCTGTGTTCTCTCAGGAAGTACTTGCATGTTTCTGTGTGTGTAGGAGGGAGAGGGCTGCTCACCGGGCTTTGGTTAACAACTTGCATAAGAGAGTTTCCTTCTCGTTCAACACAGAAACTCACAAAAATTAAGGGACGGACATTAAAGATACTCAAATCTGCTATTTCCCATTCTCTCTTTTATTTATGCACACCTTGGGGATTTTGCTGTAATCTTGAACTACTATTTACTTAATACTGTTTTAAAAACTAACTCATTTCTTTTTTTACTTGAATACATTTACTTGAAAAGAAAGTATATTATGACTATAAATAGAAAAGCAATATCACTTGTGAAAAAATAGGGCAGTCATAAAACTAAATACAAGAGTGAAAACAAAACCATACTGTTGGCTTCTAGCTGGTTACTTTTGCTTGTAGGAGATTCTAAAACGGAAGTTCTCAATGCTGTTACTTAAAAATGGAGATCAGTAGGAGTTGGAGAGGTGTGAGACACCAGCCCATCCAAACTGAAATTTCCCCCGTGATCACTCAGCCACAAGGAATGAAATACAGTTAAAAAAGGGAGAGCGTCTCTCATTATGTGGTTCAGTATTATTTACTGCCATGTCCTTGTACCACCCAAAGTCATGGATCTAGACATCTTCGGACGCATGGATCTAATCCCACCCTCTGTCTTACTTCAGAATAATCTGGACATCAGGAACATTAACTGAATTGCCTGGATGATTTGTCCTACAGATGGTCAAAGGGCAACCTTTGAACTAGGACTAGTTTGAAAAACAATGCAGCTGTATGCATCAAAACTGTCTAACCTATATGAAAAAGGGCATGATCAACTATTTACTTTAGAATCACCCTTTGTCCTTTAAGAGGCCACGTCGAATGGACAAATCTGTCCATTGGGTCACGTGTAAGCAATTTTCACCAGTAGGAAGAAAAAATTTGAAGGGACTATTTTCATGAAATCACAGTCAACCATTAACAGAAATAACAATGAAAAAACAGAAAGGAGCAGGTAAGAGCAGACCACGTTCCTCTATCAAGTAAAAAAAAAAAAATGTGAAAAAGAGTCTTCATGTGGAGAATGTACTGCCATGATCTGAATAACCCAGAGAACACGATTACGCCACTGACAATTTATGGACATGCTTTGAAACACAGGCACACCCCTCCTGCTTGTAAAAACTGGCATTTTCACTTTCAAATTAGTTACCTGGGCATCAGGTTACAATGCTTGCTTTCCTCTTTAAAGGAAAAAGCATTATTTAAATGTTTCATGAAGTCTAAAATAAACAACAGGAAGGGGAATTGTGACTCCCTTTCTAGGGAGTTGCTTCCGTTTTTAAGCTTTTGCTCTGCTTATTCAAATTAATTTTTGAGGCTCCTGGTTTATTCCTTTTATTCAAATGTGGGAAGATAAAGACTAAAAAACCACACACTTATTTCCTCAGGGACTGAGCTTGTGGGTGGGGGCAGCTGGTAAAAAGCTGGGTCCAGCTCTCTAAAGGAGTTTTAAATTTCTCCTTTTACCTTGAAATTATGGCTTTCTTTAAAACACAATTAGAGTTAAGTAGACAACTAGATTCTATAGGATCACTACTTTTAAAAATCAGATACTTGAACATTAATTTCTAGTTTGCAAACCTAAACCTCCCAAGCATGATGACTTTTTAAAAACACATACACAAATTTCCTTTTAGGATCAAATTTGACTTCAAAGATGATAAATGCCTGCTTAGCGTGCCCTTGTCTGGGTTCAGAAAAAAAGACAATCTGCAAGTCATACTTTAAGGAGTAAAAAGGATAACCTTGGCAAGCTGGATTGGAAATAACAAAAACACAGATGTTCACAGCTGCAAATCTGGACACGTAACTTCTACAGCAGTGTAACATGGAAAACCTCCACACTCATTTACTAAGAAAAGATGCTGAAAATCTAAGAGAGTCACAAAGTTTGTGCTGGGCTTGCACTGCCCAGGGAATCTCATTCATCTAACATGCTCAGGCAACTGGCATCGCCTACTCTCCAACTAAGAAAACCTGGACTTGAACTTTTAAAGTTCAGTGCTCTCTGCCCCCAGTAGCTAGTATAGTTCCAGGCACAGAGGCAAATCAACCCCACAGTAAGATTCTGCTTTTCAGTAACCCTCTCCAGAAGACGTCTGACAGCTTCTTTTACCTCGAATTAAGGAAACTAAAATCTAAAATAAATTGCCCGAGTTTTTCCTCAGGGATCTCACTGACCGCAGCACTCTGATGACGAAAAAGTTAACACTTCGCTGAACGTTCTAAGCAAAGGCTTCTGAAGGCCCCTCTAGCCCTCACCTCATTGTCATGCGGTGGCAGCTGGTGTAATAGCTGCTTGATTCGAAGTTTCTCTCCAGGACTGTTGACATAGGGGACTTTCTCTTCTGGCAGACAGCTGTAGTACTGGTGAACCTGAAGGGTGGGAAAGCACATGGTCACTCACCCATTCCTCAAACCACCTGCCCATTCCCACATCCTGGGGAGACGGTTCCCACAGCAAGACTCAATCTGCTTCCCACTGTCTCCACCCTTCGTGAAACTCCACAGCCTAGGAGTTGCTCGTTGCAAGCAGAGACATTTATCCTTGAAGAAAGAGTCCCATGTCTTGGGGCTTTTCCTCTCTTCGTAAGGGAGAAACAAACCCGTCAAACTTTCCTAGAAAAAGAGATTTAGGCAAACACGCTGATGACCCCAGGGACCAGGGCTTTCTCAGCAGGCTCCCCTGAGAGCTGACTTTACCATTTTCTCTGTGTGTCTCCGGCATGTAACCTGCCCTCCCAGCCAAAAGGATGTGTCAGTGCCTGTCTCGGCGCTGGAGTCTTTGGCACTTGGAGGACTCTTCGGTCCCTCAGCCTCCACCTACACTAAAAACCCTCTAGGTTTTCAGCTTGTCCTGAGGACAGGCCAGAAGATCAGGTCTGTTAAAAAGTCACTGAATTTGGGATACAGAATGTGTAATTAAAGATCATCATCAACATTTTTTTTTTTTTTACTACATGTTAGAATGCTCCTGTTTACAGCTGTTAGGATATATTCTTTCAGTCTCTGAGGCTCATTCAACCCTAACGACGACTTGGGAAAGCACTAAACATCTAATTTTGCCTGAAAAAGAAAACAGACATTCTACCATCCAGTTGCATGCAAGCTAGGAGAAAAAACTGGCCAAAACAGAAGGTATGCTTTATATAGGAGAGATTAAAAAAAAAAATTACCACAAGCTCAGATGATATCATGGAAAATACTTTTCAACTATCTCTAAGCATTATGACCAGCTCTTGTGAAACAAGGCATTCATTCAACAAAACAGAAGACAGAAGACATGAGGCCCTAAATTCACTGTATTTGTTACGCTCCTCAACCATGGTCACATTCCCTGGAGTTTAGGGAGCCTTGGATATGACTATATGTTTTGGGAATGCTGGGGTGAAGAGTTATGAAAGCTCTGTCTACTTTGATGTCCAGAAATGAAATCGTAAGTGTTAGAAGAGAGAGGAAGAAGGCTTTATGATGACAAAGCCTTAAACAAAATGTGAAAGTCATTCTTATTTTTGTAACAAATGATCGTAACCATTCACCATCATGTGCATAGCAGCCTCTTAATCAAATCCCAAAGGCAAACATAAACAGATTTCTTGTCCTAGACTAGCTGACTTTTGGAACCCAGGGCCTTGTAATCCCTCCCTATAGACACTGGTAGGGAGCCAGGGCCTGGAATTCAGGTTTTGAAGGCAGCCCACAGATTACCAGCACTCTCTGAGAAGACATGTGAGCCCAGATCATGAGTTAGCTTGGGATTAGAAGCTGGCAATGAGCCCATCACAGACTGGCACAGCATTGTGTGCGCAGAAGAACTGCAGCCCACATGCTCACCTGCAAGGGCCACAGATAAATAAGCAGTTATACGGGGGAATGGGTTTTGCCTCCCAGGTCAAAAAATGACGGGTGGAAAGGCCTTGTGGCATCATCACTTTGTCATTCTCACAACTCCCATGATAGTTACAGACCATTAGGGGTAAATACTAATATAACACGAATCACTGTATGGATAAGCAATGAAGTCCTACTGGATAGCACAGGGAAATACATCCTGTGATAAACTGTCATCAAAAAGAATACGGAAAGAATGTATACATATATAGAACTGAAGGAAGACCAGTTTTACACAACACCATGTATCAACTATACTTCAATAAAAAAAATTTTTTTTAATGCATCATACTGTGGATGCATAATCATGAAGAGTCTAATGTGAGCTCCACTGACCTTCCTGGCAATCATCCCTTATCACTCACACAGCCCTGTCTCCACTGCCCAGAGCCGTCATCTTCTGAACTGGTGCCTTGAATAAGCCCTGTCCGCTACTGTCCAAGGCTGACCCAGGCTGGAGTCTTCCCCGTATCTTCTTCAGCCATGGCCAAGTAGATCTGAACCCTGCAGTCCTGGCTCTGTCCTTACCCATTCCCATGTTTCTGAGGTTAAAACCTCTCAGAATCCTTATCACATGATTGTGGCAATTAAATGGGAGTGGAGACAAAGTATTTAGCCAGCAATAACAATAAATAATAAGAATACACAGCAGTAAGTATATCATCCAGCCTGATATGCTTCAAATGGGACAATCCAGATTTTCGTGGCCTCCCTTCCATTTTAAGAGGTAGGCTACACCGCTGGCTTGTAGAGTGAGACCAAATCTGTGAAGCTCCCACTTGCAATGGGTCTAAGAAAGAAGGTTGCGAGGAATAAAATGCTATTTAAGCTAGTTTGGTTTCAGGGGGAAGAAAGCTAACTTATTAAAAAGATGTAGTGTTTTCTCAAAAACCCTATGAGGAAATGGAAACTTCCAATGGAAAATGACTGGAAAGGGATTTCCCATCTCTCTAAGGCTGGTGTTTTTTGCTCTATTCTTTCCTCTCAGCAGATCCCCCACATGACTGGGAGTTGACACAACCTCAGCTCAGGAGTCCACCCTAGACTGACGAGTCTTGCTCAATTCCAGTTCCTTATGGAAGGCTCTTGGGTGAGAACCACACCTGCAGGCTGGATTGGAGAAGTTTCAGGCTGTTTTAAGCGCTGCATGCATGCTAAGTCACCTCACTTGTGTCGGACTCTTTGTGACTCCATGGACTGTAGCCCACCAGGCTCCTCTGTCCATGGAATTCTCCAGGCAAGAATACTGGAGTGGGTTGCCATGCCCTCCTCCAGGGGATCTTCCTGACCCAGGGACTGAGCCTGGGTCTCTTATGTTTTCTGCAATTTGCAGGAGGGTTCTTTACCTACCAGAGCGCCACCTACTGGAGGATAAAAGAGTCCCAACACATGATTGGGCTAAGGGGGAGGAAGTGATGGAGAGCTCTAGAGATATTTAGGTGGTAAATAAATACTTTAGTCCTCGGAGGTCCACCCTAAAGACTGAATTCTTAGGTCTGCAGAGGCAGTGACTCTTTTGGAACATTCTTCCTGGCTGGACATCTTGTGTTGCCTTTTATAATTTAAGTCTGCTGATCACCACCACTGAAAATGTATCTTTTCTACCAGTATTCCAGTAATTCCTTGAATACAAAGTGTTTTAAAATAATTTCTCTCAAGGCTAGCAATAATTTGGTGGATGACTTCAAATAATAGTTGGAGGAAGACTTAAAAGCTTCAACTCTTTGCCACCCCCTGTACCCCACGGACTGTAACCCACCAGGCTCCTCTGTCCATGGGATTCTTCAGACAAAAATAAAAGAGCTTATCTAGTAAGATGCTCCATTATTAAACCAAAGCAGCTAACAACCTACCAAATCACTCCCATATTACACGGTAGGTAATCTGGCTTGCTCTGAGGGAGGAGAGTGAGTCGGTGCTTCACCACTTTCAAGGCTCTTCAAAGCCTGTTCAAGTCCAGGAGGAAAAATAATCATTTTGTGCTGCCTTCTGCATCTCTGCCTGGTGTTTAGGAGCTGGACTCTGCAAGCTCTTCACTGAGTAAAGGGAATTAGCGGACAGATGGGAAGGAGGGAGGAATGGCTTCCTTTCCCCATCTGTCTCTGGCTGAACATGGAAATGCTACATGCATGGAAATGCTCTGGCATCTTCCATAATAAAACTACTGTATAGCTCAAAACAAACACCAATCATACCAATGGGAAGGGGAAAATATTTAATATACTTTCTGGCACTACAAAAATTAAATTTGGCACCACCCCTGAAAACCCTGCAGATTGCTCATTTTAGCCCAAACATGTTTCTCTTGTTAATTTTTACAAGTAAATAATCAAATCCAATAGAATTTTGTCAACGATGATCACTAGGTTGATGATGTGATTTTTCCTCCTGTGCATACTCAGTGTATTTCTCCAAAAGCAGCTCTGTGGCATGTGCTTGGGACTTCACTCCGGTTACAGATCCTCAGGCAGAGGTGCCCTATGACTGTGACCTGGGTGTAGCCATACGAGGTACATTTCCTCCAAACAAAAGCATGCTGAACACAATACACTGGTTTAGGAAAACGAAATAGCTGAAGGCCTTTATTTAAACATGTTACTCTCAACAGTGAGGTTTGGCAATAACTTCAGTCTGTGTCAAGATAGATTGTCAGAGCTTTAGTCGGTGTGTGCAGATAAAGTCGATGAAGCAAGACCTCGCCCAGTTGGGAAGACTGGGTTTTTCAGAAGGAACTGCACATTTGATAGCATTTCTGCTGGAGCAGAGATGGAAGCCAAAAAGTCAGTGACTACTCGTTGGAGAGAAAAGTGCTTTCCACAGGAACAGTGGTTCTCAAATTGTAGCTTCCACCACAACCACATGGAAGGCTCGTTAAAATATGCATCTCTAATCCAGAGGACCCGGGGGTTTGGGGTGATCATTTGCATTTCTAACCACCTCTCTGGGGATGCCCCTGCTATTGGTTCAGGGAGCCTATTTTAAGAATTTTAGAGTTACTCACGTGCTTTCCTTCAACAGCTAACCCATGAGATTACCAGATATCCCAGGAGACCCAGAGGAGGCAAATGAAGTTATATGCTCTCACTCAATTTTGTAGGTGTCTCCCTCTCTATGGCACTTAAAAATGAGTTCACCAGCTCTGGCAAGAAAGAGGAATTTTAAAGGCAAAGTGCTCAAAGTTTGAGGTGGTATATTTCCATATCAAAAGCATCCCTTTTTCTTAGAGTGAGATCCCAACAAGAAATCAGAATTTGGGGGTTGATTGGAAAATCAATTGTCCTTCACTGTCTCAATAAAGGAACGGATCAAATAATGTATTTTTTAATTGAGTGGCTCTTATGCCCCAAAGTATTTTTATATGTGAACCTTCTCCACATCCATTTTCTATTCTTCCTTAATTAGAATACCATTATTTTACTTACAGCATCAATATACTCAGCTCAGAAAAACAATTCTATACCTCTGAAGGAACAACATGTGGCCATGTGAATAAATTCTGGCCCATGACACGTAAAGATGTGACTTCTGAGACAGCTCTTTTAAAGGAGGTAAAGTAGTTGACAAAGGCCCCTTTTGCCCATTTCCCCTTCTTCCGGTTTTCTGGCTGGAACGTACAAATGATGGCTGGGGGCTCAGCAGCCATCTTGCACCATGAAGCAACTTTAAGAGTGAAAGTTTCTGAATAAACCACAGAGCCATCATACACCATCACTGGGTTGCCTGTTACTGAACTTCTCCAACCAATGAGAGAAATAAACTAGATCTTTATTTAGATTTCAGTTTGGAAGTAAGTGTAATTCCCAAATGATATAGCAACAATTCTCAAGCATACACATACTACAGAATCATTTGAGGTCCTTATTGAACATTATTCCCATTTTTATCCTTCTGGATCTCACAAAGAACCCAGAAATCTGCATTCTTTTTTTTAAGTTAATTTATTTTTTATTGAAGGATAATTGCTTTACAGAATTTTGCTGTTTTCTGTCAAACCTCAACATAAATCAGCCGTAGGTATACATATATCCCTTCTTTTTGAAACTTAATAAAAATCTCATACCCAACATGGAGAAACACTGCTTTAAGGGGAAAGCAAATGTGACTTTACAAGGTAAAGGTAAAAACTCACAGAGTGTAATCACCAATGTGCGTTGACACATTTGGAAGGTTTTATAAAAGCCCGTCTTAACCCAGAGACTGACCAGAAGATTGGGCCTTTATTTCACATTTTCTCTGTCTCACAGTTTGAGAAGCTTGGAACCCTGGTTCATCTACCTCAATCCGGGAAGGCAATATCAACCATATGCCTGAGGTCTCAGAGGCAGGTGCTACAGAGAAGGGAGAGATGCATGTGAACACGGTGGGTTTTATGAAAAGTGCACACGAGTTCCCAAACGGGGACCTGGAGGATAATCAGATAGCATTACAGCTATGAGCATGGGGTGATGGGCTGCTTCTGAGGGCCCGTTTGTTCATTTGGCATCTCCCTTGCCAGAATTTCATTACCCAAGCAATAGGAGAGAAGTGTTGTTAAGTGGCGTCGAAGAGGTAAAATCGTACCAAGTTCGGCTCCTTGCCTTTTCTCCTGGAGATGCACATTATAATTGTAATTGGTTTACTCAGGAAGCAATCCAGGAAATAACAGTCTAAAACCTAATGCCTAAACAATGTGTGCATCAGGCTTAAGCTCCCATAGGATTAGGATCAAAAAAATCAAGGCAAAAAAAGCTCATTTGGGATGTTTGCAAAGAAAAAGATTTCAAAGACACCCGCTTTTGTTTTGTTCACACCTGATGCCTGATTCAATAGCAAATCATATCAGATTTACGTTCAAAACATCCCCCAAATCCAGTCACTGTCCCCCACCCCTTCACAACCAGTCCTGCCTCGACTGAATGCTCACAAGAATCACAGCCACGGCTGCCTGTGCACCTGGCTTTCACCTTTGTGCCCTTGTAGGTGATTACTCGGTAAGAACAACCTCATCTGAATATACCCCAGGTCCCACTGCTGTTCTCAAAACCCTTCATGACTTCCTATCCCGCTCTGATTCAAAGCCACAGTCCTCACGACAGGCTCACGATCTTGCCTCCTGAAGAGGTGGCTGATCCCATCCCTTAATACATTCTTCCTGTTCAGTCCTGCTCACGATGGCCTTCTCACCTCACGGCCCCTGCACTAGCCATTCTCTGCTGGGAACATTCTTCCTCCAGATATTTACAAGACGCTTGTCCTCGCTTCTTCCTGTCTTTGCTCAAAAGTCACCTTATAAGAGAGGTCTTCCCTGACCCAGTGAACCAGGGCCCCAACCTCTTCCTCTTGAGACCAGTGCTTCTCAACTGGGCCTTACACTGACCCTCAAGGGATATCTGGCAATATCTGAATGTTGTCACAACTGGTGTGTGTGAGTGTGCATGTGTATATTTGTGTGTGTGTGTGTGTGTGTGTGTGTGTGTGCTATTTACATATAGTGAGTCAAGGCCAGGGAAGCCATTAAACCTCCTACAGTGCACAGTGTGGTTTCCAAAATAAAGAATGATCTGGATCAAAATGTCACTAGTGTTGAAAATGATAAACCTTTACCCTGCTTCCCCCCAGAGAAATTTACCAGCTGCTGATACATAATCTACCTGTTCACTATCTCTCTCTTCCCTCTAGAATGTGAATGCCTGGGGTTTTATTCACTCTCAGAAGAAGGTGTTGCACACAGTAGGTGCTCAACAAATGTTTGGAGAATCAATGCCTGCTGCGTTCAGATCTCATCTCTGCCTTTCTGGTTTACCAGTGGATGTGAATGGGGCATGCAGCAACAGGATATACAGGCGAGGCTTCAGGATGAATCAGAGCACTTACTTTTTCACCAAATGCAACTGATGGCAAGACGCTAAGAGAAGGCTAACTAAAATGACTTGTCGATGTACTACTTCTTTAAGAGGAGGGCACAAAAGCAACACCCCTTTTGATTTGAAGCCAGAGAATTTCTTTTAAGTTGAGTCAACTCTGTTCAAAGAAACTGAAGACAATAATCACATTACAATCGAGGCAGGTACTGTGATTCAGAATCAGGTGAGCTGCTCTGAGGCTATGCCTGTCTGCTCTCACATGCTCCTCTCTATCCAACCCTTTCAGTTAACAAAAACTTTATTTAGAATATTAAACTTCAGTGTTTAGTTAGAAAATACTTTCCATTTAGTTTGGAGTGCTATCTGACAGTTACTTATTTTACCCTGTCTTAAAGAAGAGGTGTCAGAAATGGAAGAACTTGGAGTCTTAATACTCTCCCTTGAAGCTGCAATTACATCAAGACCCCCTTATCCCCAGCACGCATGCACTCTGCAGAATGTCCACACATTTGCATACACGCCCTAGGCAAAATTTCCAAACAGCTGCTTACTTTTTTTGGATAACAGTTTTAATACTGCCTTGAGACACGCTCTACACATACGTATGTATAAAACAGCAGCAGAGGTGTTTCCTAGAGTGGCTGGGTGTCTGGACTCTGGAGTCACACGCTTTGGGTCTGAAAAATGTTTTGAACACTTTTCATCGGTGTATTATTAGGCAATTAAAAAAAAATCTCTTATAGACTCAATGTCTCTCTCTGTGAAATGGGAACAATCATATTTACTCTGAAACTGCTGTGAGGCTCAAATGATGCACAGGCACGCAACACTTTAGTGAGTTTGCTATACTATGCTCTGCAGATACACTGTTTTACAGATTGAAGGCTTGTGGCAATCCTGTGACAAGCAAGTCCAGGGGTGCCATGTTTGCAATAGGCTTCTCTCACTGTGTCAATGTTCTGGTAATTCTCCCACTATTTCAAACTTTTTCACTGTTATTATACTAGTTATAACAATCTTTGATCAGTGATATTTTGTTCCCAAGAAAGCAAATTGAAAATTTACTAAGTGATAGTATGCTCTTGGGGGAGATGTGATTGGTTACTATTGTAATTGTTTGGGGATACCATGAAATGTGCCCATTTGTCAAACTTAATAAATGCTGCATGTGTTCTGACTGTTTTATTAAACAACAATTCTCCCTTCTCTCTCTTCATGCTTGGGGTCCCTATTTCCTGAAAGACAACAATAACAATACCGCCATTAGCCCAGTTAATAACCCAACAATGGCCTCTAAGTGTTCAAGTGAAAGAAAGAGTTGCACATCGCTCACCTTAAATCAAAAGCTAGAAATAACTAAGCTTTGTGCAAAAGGTATGTCGAAAGCTGAGACAGCCTGACAGCTAAGCCTCTTGCTCCATATAGGGAAATTGTGAATGTGAAGAAAAAGTTCTTGAAGGAAATTAAAAGTGCTGCTCCAGTGAACACACAAGTGATAAGAAAGCAAAACAGAGTTATTGCTGATATGTTCGAAGTGTCAGTGGTCTGGACAGAAGATCAAACCAGCCACAAGATTCCCTTAAGCCGAAACCTAATCTAGATTGAGGCCCTAACTCTCTTCTAGTCTCTGAAGGCTGAGAGGTGAGAAAGCTGCAGAAGAAAAATTTGAAGCTTTGGTTCATGAGGTTTCAGGAAAGAAGTCTTTTCCATAAATAAAAGTACAAGGTGCTACAGCAAGTTATACAGAAGATCTGGCTAGGATAATGCATGAATATGGCTGCACTAAACACCAGATTTTCAGTGTAGACATAACAGCCATATATTGGAAGAAGATGCCGTCAAGGACTTTCATAGCTGGAGAGGAGAAGTCAATACCTGGATTCAAAGCTTCAAAGGACAGGCTGACTCTCTTGTTAAGGGCTAAAGCAGCTGGTGACCTACACTGAAGCCAATGTCCATTTACCATTCTAAAACCCCAGGGCCCTTAAGAATTACACTGAATCTACTCTGTGTTCTGTAAAGGGAACAATAAAGCCTAGATGACAGCACATCTGTTTACAACACGATTTACTGAATATTTTAAGCCACCGCTGAGACCTACAGCTCAGGAAAAAAAAGATTCCTTTTGAAGTATTCCTGATCACTGACAGTGCAGCTGGTCATCCCAGAGCTCTGATGGAGTTGTTCATCTTGTTTTCATGCCTGCTAGCATAGCATGCATTCTGAAGCCCATAGATCAAGGAGTCATTTTGACTTTCAGCTCTTACTATTTAAGGAAAATATTTCTTAAGGGTATAGCTGCCATCAAAAGTGATTCCTCTGATGGATCTGGGCAAAGTCCACTGAAAACCTCTGGAAAGGATTCATCATTTTATATGCCAGTAAGAACATCCATGACTCATGAGGACACAAAATATCAACATTCACAGGAGTTTGGAAGAAGGACCAACCTAGACAGAATATTAAAAAGCAGAGACATTACTTTGCCAACAAAGTTCCGTCTAGCCAAGGCTGTGGTTTTTCCAGTAGTCATGTATGATTGTGAGAGTTGTACTATAAAGAAAGCTGAGCGCCAAAGAATTGATGCTTTTGAACTGTGCTGTTAGAGAAGACTCTTGAGAGTCCCTTGGACTGCAAGGAGATCCAACCAGTCCATCCTAAAGGAAATCAGTCCTGAATACTCATTGGAAGGACTGATGCTGAAGCTAAAGCTCCAATACTTTGGCCACCTGATGCAAAGAACTGACTCACTGAAAAAGACCCTGAAGCTGGGAAAGATTGAAGGCACGAGGAGAAGGGGATGATAGAGAAGAACATGGTTGGATAGCATCACCGACTGAATGGACATGACTTTGAGCAAGCTTTGGGAGTTGGTGATGGACAGGGAATCCTGGCATGCTGCAGTTCATGGGGTTTCAAAGAGTCAGACATGACTGTGCAACTGAACTGAATTCCAACCCTCATGGATGACTTCAAGGGGTTCAGGACTTCAGTGGGGGAAGTAACTGCAGATGTGGTAGGTACAGCAAGAGAACTACACTCAGAAGTGGAGTCTGAAGATGTGACTGAGTTGCTGCAATCTCAGAATAAAACTTTAACAGATAAACCCTTGCTTCTTACAGATGAGCAAAGAAAGTAGCTTTTTGAGATACAATCTACCCCTGTGAAAATGCTAAAGACTGTTGAAATGACAGCAAGGGATTTAGAATATTACATCAACTTAGTTGATAAAACCCTGGTGGGTTTTGAGAAGAATGACTCCAGTTTTGAAAGGAGTTCTACTGTGGGGAAAATGCCATCAAATAGCATTGTCTGTTATAGAGAAATTATTTGTGAAAGGAAGAGTCAACCCATGCTTCATAGCTGTTTCATTTTAAGAAATTGCCCCAGCCACCTCAACTTCAACAGCCACCAACCCAATCAGTCAGCAGCCATAAAATCAAGGCAAGACCCTCCACCAGCAAAAAGATGACAGCTTGCTGAAAGCTCAGATGATGGTTAGCATTTTTAAGCACTAAAGTGTTTTGTAAGTAAGGTATGAACATTTTTAGATATAATGCTGTTCCACAATTAATAGTATAAATACAATTTTTACATGTGCTGAGAAACCACAAAATTAGTGACTTTATTGCAACACTTACTTTCCTGTGGTGGTTTGGAACTGAAACCGGAAATCTCTGAGGCAGGCCAGTAATGCAAGTAGCCAAAAGCCAGGCACACAATGAAGGATCTATACTTCTTAGCTTTGAAGCAATCTAATCCATAAGTCATAAATGTCTGTATTATGGACTAAACTGTGCCTTCCCCCTCTCTGTTCACATGCTGAAACCATAAACCCCAATGTAACTGTATCTGGAGAAAGAGCCTTTCAGGAGGTATTTAGGTTAAAAGAGGTGACAAGATTGGGGCTGTAATCAGAAAAGACTGATATCCATGAAAACTGAGGAAGAGACTCGGAGCACCCATGCACAGAGAAAAGGCCCTGTGAAGACAGAGCAAGAAGGTGGCCAAATGCAAGCCAAGAAAAGTCTCACCAGAAACCAAACCTACTAACACCTTGATCTTGGACATCCAGCATCCCAAACTGTGAAGAAATAAATTTTTGTTGTTTAAGGCACCCAGTTTGTGGTACTCTGTTAAGGCAGCCTGAGCAGACTAATAGTCTACTACATGCAAGGAACTTTGAGGGATTTATATGGAAAGGTCACATATACAAATAAGAAACTACTCCTGGTTGAAGGAGGATATATTTTGTTGAAGTGTGTAAGACAAATGCGTCCCAGGCGGCACTAGTGGTAAAGAATATGCTTGCCAATGCAGAAAATGCAAAGGAGATGGGTTCAATCCCTGACTTGGAAAGATCCCCTGTAGCACAAAATGAAAACTCATTCCAGCATTTTTTTTCCTGAAAAGTTCCATGGACAGAGCAGCCTTTCAGGGTACAGTTCATGAGGTCACAAAGAGTTGGACATGGCTGAAGACATGTGCACACACACGTAAGATAAACAGGCAAATGACTTTAAGGCAAAGTTAAAGTAATGCAAAAGCTATTAGAGGCAGAGAAAAATACTGCAGAGTTAAAAACAACAACAATAAATCCATCCCTAAATCTGGAGCATTTGTCCATTTTCACAATCTAAATAATTTCGCTAGGAGTGGTTCCAGGCTACCAATGTGATGTCACTGGATGAGGGACTGGGAAGAGGTGCACAGTAGCATAAAACTGCACAGTATTCCCACCACACAGATGTAATACATGAAATAACCTCACGAGCACAGATAACAGTCAAGTATGGGAAACCTCACCATGAAGTGATGCAGTTTGAGTATTTATTATCTTTGTTTGTAATATGGTGCAATTATAAGTTTACACAATTAAGTTTGAAGAAGGGCTGAATGGCTTACAAAATTTCTGAAAACTGATCAGTTGCAACTTGTGACACCGCCAAGAGCCCAGCTCCAGTGCATCACTGCTGGAAACTTGTAAGTCTGCTTCTTTGGCAAATTCTCTTAAAAAAAAAAAAGGAAAAGGAAAACAACAGTAGAGAGTTGTGAACATAATTAGTCCATTCCCTCCCCCATTCTTAATAAGTACAGATTCACAATGTCATGGAGAACCATTTTGAAAAACGTTTAGAAAATAGCAACAGAAGATATCTTAAGATTAAACTCAACTTTTAAATTGTAGAAAGCAATGCATGACACATGCTGTAATTTCAAGAGAATTCGTTCTCATGTAGACTTCCTTTCACAGGACACTGTTGCACACCCATTTTAAAATACAGGTGATCTCTGTTTGGAATCAGTTCACTGAAGGCAGTTTCATTTCTTCACATTAAAATAATAAGGGTGTGAACCCACAGAGAAGTATGAAAACTAAGGAGCTCATTTATACATTATGAAGTAGGTATTTCTGACTGCCAAGGCTACTGTTAGCCTGAGTTACACTGCTTGCCTCATTAAGTTTCAAATGTATCATGGATATGACTGCAAGGATTTAGTCTTCCCTGTTCTGAGAAACCAAAAGATCACTGAATGTAGCATACTAGCCTGCAGGTTCAAGGTTACATATGTCCATAAAACTCTAAATGTCCTATATCACCCCACTTTAGAGGAACAGGCAGGCAGGAAAGTTTGGTTAGCATGAGCTAGATTATGCCACAGTAATAAACAACACCAAAATATCATTGGCTTTGCACCAATGCTTTGTACCAAGTTCATTTTTAATTAAGAAATTAAATTTTTTTCTTATTGTGGTAAGACATATAAGATTTGCTATTTTAACCATTTTAAAACATACAATTCAGTGGCATTAATTACATTCACAATGTTGTATGTCATCTATTTCCAAAACTATGTCTATGTAGGACTATGTGCTATGTTGTACCATGATCTACTTCCAAAACTTATCATCACAGCAAACCGAAACCTACTAGGCAATAACTCTCCGTTTCTCCCTCCTTCCAGCCCTGGGTAACCTTTGATTGTCTTCCCATCTCTTCACCTAGTCTAGATATTTCATCCAAGTGGAATCATACAATATTTTTGTGTCTGGTTTATTTCATTTAGGTTCATTCATGTGGTAGCATCTATCAGAACTTCACGACATTCTATGACTAAACAATACTCAAAACTGTTTGCCCCTCTGAAGGAAACGATATATCAACAAAATGGAAAGACAATCTACTGGATGAGAGAAAGTATTTGCAAATGATGTGACTGGCAAGGGGTTAATTTCCAAAACAAACTGCCTATGCAACTCTAAAAAGTAACCCAAACCAAAAAGGGGCAGCAGACCTAAACAGACATTTTTCCAAAGACGACATACAGATGGCCAACAGGTACACGAAAAGATGGTCAACACCACCAATTATTACAGAAATGCAAATCAAAACTACAATTAGGTATCAGCTCACATTGGTCAGAATGGTGTCATCAAAGTCTACAACAATAAATGCTGGAGAGGATGTGGAGACAAGGGGATCTTCCTACACTATTGGTGAGAATGTAAATTGGTGTGGCTGCTATGGAGAACAGTATAGAGGTTCCTTTAACAAACTGAAAGTAGAGCTACCATATGATCCACATTAAATATTGTCACTTGCAGCGAAGTGGATAGATCTAAAGAATATTATACTTAGTGAAGTCAGAGAAAGACAGATACTACGTGACATCACATATGTGGAGTCTAAAAAATAACACAAATGAATTTATAAACAAAACAGACTCACAAACGAATTTATAAACAAAACAGACTCACACACATAGAAGACACACTGTGGTTACCAACAGGGAGAGAGAAAGGAAGAGGGACATAAGTATAAAATAAAAATATAAGTTTAGCAGATACAAATGGTCATACATAAAATAGATAAGCAACAAGGGTTTACTGTGTCACATAGGCAGTTATACTATCTTTTAATAACCTACAATGGAATATAAACTGAAAAAATATAAAACTGAATCACTTTGTTGTATACTAGGAACTGATACTATATTGTAAATTAACTATACTTCAGTTAAAACATTTTGTTCATTTTCACCTGTCTGGGAATGACTGTGAAGCATCATGAGTACTGATTTGGGGGTCACAAACAAATTTTGAGAGCGAGGCAAATCGGTAAAAACTGATTCCATGAATAATCAGGACTGACGAGATTACGAGACTATGACCTCTCTGACCTGCTCATGAAAAAGGGGATGAACAGGATTTAAATTTGGGTCTGGTTTCAAAGCTCATTTTCTTTCCACTTCACTCCACCGTCTCCCTAAACCACTCACAGGATTGTAGTCTGCCCTGAGCATTTGCTGACTCCATGCTCAGTGCGGTCACAGTTCCTTCTTCAAGCCTGTGGTTCCTGTTAAAACCTGGAATAATAAACAGACTAGAGAGGCTCCTTCATCATGAAAGCCACAAGAACCAGGTGGGGTTCCAAAGACGGTAGAAATCATCAGTGTTATTTGGTAATGTGTCTGCTTTGAATATTATGTGCATAATGTTATATAGTAAAGGTCATGTGAAATGACTCAGGCTTGACAAACTTTTTTTCTTTGAGATCTACGCAAGAGAAGTTAATATGTCTACATCTATCCCCAACAAAGGCCTGGTGTTCTTGGAAGTGAACGCTCTGTTCCTCAAAGTAAATTTTAAAATTTATTTTATTTTTTAATTTCACGTATTTATTCATTTCGTGGTAAAATACACATAACACAAAATTTACCACGTTAACCATTTTTAAGTGGCATTAAGTACATTTTTGGGCAACCATCACCACCATCTGTTTCTCGAAACTTTCACCTTCACAAACTAAACCTCTGTACCCATTAAGCACTAACTCCCCATCCCCCTTTCCCCAACTGCTGGCAACCATCATTCTCCTTTCTGTTCCCATGAATTTGACTAGAGTTGAGAGTTACTTTTATTACATGTTCTTCGGCAGGAATACTCTGATACTATGGTGAAAATCAGTGGGGGAAAAAATGAGTCAGACAATGTATCTACACTTACATTTAAGTTTTTTATAAGCAATTTTCCTTCTGTTTTTAATAAAACAATTAAAGGGTGCAGGGGAACCTTTGACCTCAGTCATTAGAATCCATAACAAATGAGAATATCGTAACTGTATGTCCACTGAGAAGGCCCATGAAATAAATCACTACTGATATCCAGGGAAGTAATTTCTCCTGAATTTTAGCCTTAGGGCATTAACTCCATATTTTATAGATCACAGAATTCCCATCACATAGCACCTCTTCCTAGCACATGACAGTCTTCTGAATGCTCTTGGAGTGGAATGAGAACATTGGAGCAATCAAAGTTAGTTAATAATTGCAAGAGAAGAGAACTCAGTATCAACTAGGCTGAGACTCAAATAAGTAGTTCCAACAGGTACTCTTCAGCATTCTGACATCCCCAATATCTAGCCTAAAACATGTTCATCCACATGCTATCTTAGTCTCTTCCCCCCAAATCAGACACTGAGTAGCCTATGACAGTGCCCAGTTGTAAAAGCCACCTTTAGTCTTGAACTTTTTTATGATCATCTCCTTTCCCTCTGCTACCTACAGCATTTATTTTAAAAAAATCTTTTATTGGAGTATAGTTGACTCATAAAATTGTGTTAGAAATGAAAAAAACAACCCATGGATTGGGAGAAAATACTTGCAAATGATCTGACCGACAAGGGATTAGTCTCCAAAATTACAAACAGCTCATGAGGCTTATCATCATCAAAACAAACAATCTAATCAAAAAATGAGCAGAACACCTAAATAGACATTTCTCCAAAGAAGACATACAGATGGCCAAGAGGCACATGAAAAGATGTTCAACATCACTAATTATTAAAGTAATGCAAATCAAAACTACAATGAGGTATCACCTCATACCCGTCAAACTGGCTATCATCAAAAAATCTACAATAAATGGTGGAGAGGGTATGGAGAAAAGGGAAAACTCCTACACTGTTGGTGGGAAATGTAAATACAGCCACTATGGAGAATAGTATGGAGGCTCCTTAAAAAACTAAAAATAGAGCTACCAAAAGACCCTGCAATCCCACTCCTGGGCATGTATCTGGAGAAAAACATGGTCTGAAAGGATACATGCACCCCAATGCTCACTGCAGTACTGCTTACAATAGCCGAAGATTCTCAGTGTTATGTGGCAGCCTAGAAGGGAGGTGAATGGATACATGTGTATATTTATGGCTGGGTCCCTTTGCCTGTCTACCTGAAATTATCACAACATTGTTTACCAGCTATACTCTGATAAGATAAAAAGTTAAAAAATATTATTGCTACAAAATTTAAATTTTTGAATAATGTAATAAAAACTTTGATGTGGATGAAAAAACAGAGTTGTGTTAGTTTCTCCTGTATAGCAAAGTGAATCAGTGATTTTGTTGTTGTTTAGTCACTAAGTTGTATCTGACTGTTACCCCATTATATGTATACATATACTCACATTTTTTAAGATTCTTTTCCTATATAGGTCATTAAAGAGTACTGAGTAGAGTTATCTGTGCTATATATATACAGTAGGTCCTCATTAGGTATCTATTTTATATAAAGTAGTGTGTGCATCGGAGAAGGCGATGGCACCCCACTCCAGTACTCTTGCCTGGAAAATCCCATGGACGGAGGAGTCTGGTGGGATGCAGTCCATGGGGTCGCGAAGAGTCGGACACGACTGAGCAACTTCACTTTCACTTTTCACTTTCATGCATTGGAGAAGGAAAGGGCAACCCACTCCAGTGTTCTTGCCTGCAGAATCCCAGGGACAGGGGAGCCCGGTGGGCTGCCGTCTATGGGGTCATACAGAGCCAGACACGACTGAAGCACCTTAGCATAGCATAGTGTGTGCATGTCTAGCCCAGGTGGCGCTAGTGGTAAAGAACATGCCTGCCAATGCAGGAGACAAAAGAGATATGGGTTTGATCCCTGAGTTGGAAAGATTCCCTGGAAGAGGGCATGGCAACCCACTCCAGTATTCTTGCCTGGAGAATCCCATGGACAGAGGAGCCTGGCGGGCTAGAGTCCGTAGGGTCACACAGAGGCAGATATGACTGAAGCGAGTTAGCATGCACAGTATGTACATGTCAGTCCCAATCTCTCAATTTATCCCTCCTCTCCCCTCCCCCCTCCCCGCCCCCAGCAACCATCAGTTTGTTTTCTACCTCTGTAACTCTATTTCTGTTTTTAGAATAATTTCATTTGTAATATTTTTTAAAGATTCCACACGTAAGCAATATCATATATTTGTCTTTCTCTGACTTCACTCAGCACGAGGATCTCTGATCCATCCATGTTGCACCTACAGTGTTCTGTACTGTTGAAAGTTTTAACTATTCTACTAATAGAGCCTCTAAGCCATTTTGTAAAACAGGAAATGAATGAAAAGAAGAAGGTGTTAATTCTAAACACCCATTTTTTAAGGAAGTAGACTTTGGAAAACAGGGAGTTTGGGGATCAGTTCTTACCTTCATTAATGAAAGAAGCAAAGCTGTAAACAACATAAAATGATCTTAAAATTACTAGTGTAAAATTACTAGTATTCAGCATCTATGCATGATAAAAATTCTCCAGAAAATGGGCACAGAGGGGACATATCTCAACACAATAATGACCATCTATGACAAACCCATAGCTAATATCACCGTCAATGGGTAAAAGCTAGACATTCCATCTAAAATTAGGAATAAGACAAAGATGTACACTCTTGCCACTTATATTCTACATAGATATGGAAGTCCTAGCCAAGGCCATCAGAGAAGAAAAAGAAATAAAAGGAATGCAAATTAGGAAGAAATAAAACTGTCACTGTTTGAAGATGACATGACACTATTCATAAGAAATCCTAAAGATGCCACCAGGAAACTGCTAGAGTGCATCGGTGAATTTGGTAAACATGCAGGAGACAAAACCAATACACAGAAATCTGTCACCTTTCTATACATTAACGATCAAGTATCAGAAGGAGAAATTAAGGAAACAATTCCATTTACCATTGCATCAAAAAGAACAAAGTACCCAGGAATAAAGTACCTAGGGAGGCAAAAGACCTGTACTTCAAAAACCAAAAGACACTGATGTAAGAAGCTGAAGACATCACAAACAGATGGAAAGATACACTGTATGTACTGTGTTCTTGGGTTGGAATAATCAATATTGTCAAAATGACTATATTTATCCAAGGCAATCTACAATTTAAATACAATCTCTATCAAAATACCAACAGCGGTTTTCACAGAACTAGAAAAAATAGTTTAAAAATTTGTATGGAAATACAAAGACCAAAATAGCCAAAACAATCTTGAGACAGAAAACAGAGCTGCAGGAATCATGCTTCACGACTTCAGACTCTACTATAAAACTACAATAATCAAAACAGTATGGACTAGCACAAATACAGACACATACATCAGTGGAACAGGAGAGAATGTCCAAAAATAAATCCACACACTTATGGCCAATTACTCTACAATAAGGAAGGCAAAAACACACAATGAAGCAAAGACAGTCTTTTCAATAAAAGAAGAGAAGATATTTGCAAGTGACAAGACCAATAAAAGATTAATATCCAACATGTATAAACATCTCAACATCAAAAAGACAAACATCTGGATTAAAAAAATGGGCAAAAGAACTAGACAGACATTTTTCCAAATGGGAAACGCATATGGCAGACAAGCACATGAAGAGATTCTCAACATCACTAGTTGTCAGGGAAATACAAACCAAAACCACAATGAAATATCACCTCACATCTGTCAGAATGGCTATCATCAAGAAAGAACACAAACAGCAAATATTGGCAAAGATGCGGAGAAAAGGGAAGCCTTGTACACTGCTGATGGGAACGTAAATTGCTGCAGCTGATGTGGAAAACAGTATGGAGGTCTGTCAAGAAGCTAAAAACAGAACGACTCCCCTGGTGGCTCAGACAGTAAAGAACTGCCATGTGGGCGTGTGCTTAGGCGCTCAGGCGCATCTGACGCTGTGTGATTCCATGGACTGCAGCCGCCAGGCTCCTCTGGCCACGGGATTCTCCAGCCAAGAACACTGGAGTGGGTTGCCATGCCCTCCTCCAGGGGATCTTCCCAACCCAGGGACTGAAGCCAGGTTTCCCACATTGCAGGTGGATTCTTCACCACCTGAGCCACCAGGGAAGCCCAAGTAACTACCATATGACCCAGCAATTTCACTGCTGGGCATATAACCAAAAAAAAAAAAAAAATCCCCAAATACTAATTAAAAAAGACACATGCATCATAATGTTCATAGCAGCATTATGTATAATTGCCAAGATATGGAAGCAATCTAACTGTCCATCTACAGATGAATGAGTAAAGAAGATGTGGTGTATATACACAATGGGATACTACTCAGCCATAAAAAGGATGACATTTTGCCATCTGTAGCAACATGGATGGACCTGGAGGGCATTATGCTTAAGTGAAATAAACAAAATATAGAAAGACAAATATTGCATGATATCACTTCTATCATAGAACTTGAAAAATACAACAAAGTAGTGAATATAACAAAAAATAAACAGAATGACAGATACAGAGAACAAGCTAGTGGTTAAAGTGGGGAAGGGGGTGGAAGGTAGAAACTACTAGGCATAAGACAGGCTCAGAGATGCGCTGCGTAATACAGGGAATACAGCCCATGTTTTGTAATAACCATAAGTGGAGAGTAACATTTAAAAACTATAAAAATTTTAAAAATTAAAAAGATTACTGAAAGAAAAAATTATTAGCATTGATATGATTTTGGTTTAAAGAGAAACTATCTAAAAATTTACTTAAGTGTGAGCAAATATGAATTCAATGTTATGTAAGGTGGCTTCGAAATACACTGAGGCTCAGGGTGCCTCATAAGGAAGGGAAAGTCTTATAAGCCATGTAACAAATGGTACTAAAGTACATCATGTGAGATCCCCGTTAGACTTAAAAGGACACATAAAGCCTGATACTTGTTAAAAATGAATTACATAGGAAAGTAGTGCATTAAGTACAGGAAGTGAGAAGGCCTTGAGGCTGGAGGAAGCTTGGGATACCTGAAGATTGGCAAGAGAGCCAGTGGGGCTGGATGTTAAGGGATGGCAAAGTGGCCAGGAGAAAAACAGCAACGTATTGTATTGTTTTCCAACAAGAAAAAGGAGAGAAACTGGGAAAACTTGATTAAAATATGGAAGTAAAGAAAACAGAAACAAAGCAGAGGAAAATAACATAGCAAATAGAAAATAACAAAATATGTGGGAATAATAATTATCTAAGTTATCATAATAAATGTAAATAGATCCATCAATTAAAAGATTATCAATATGGATTAAAAACAAAAACTCAATATCCATGATATGCTGCTTACTTAAAACAAATCCCTAAGAAAACGTTGAAATAAAAGAATGGAAAAGTACAGTCTTGCAATTATTCCCCTCAAAAAAGCTAGCATACAATATTAATACTGAAGAAACTATATTTATGTAAACATAATTAGGATGGATTAAAAGAGATGCTACAACTAATTAACAGCTCCATGATCATTTCAAAATTAATAGTGACACAATTTGTTGATTGAGCCATCAGTTTCCTACTTATTTTCCTGGAAAATTTTATTAATGCACCTGTTTATAAACTTTTAAAGGACCATAAAATGACTTTCATGTTAAAATAAATGCATACAAGACTTAAGATGTTAAAATAAATGCATACAAGATAATAAAAGGCAGACAAATCGATAAAAATTGGAATGTATTCATAAACTTGTAGGTACCCAAAAATACAGCCTGAAAATATAAGGAAAACAGAAATACAAGAAGAAACAAATGTATAAACATTGTGAGAGATTTTAAAGCATGTGTCTTGGGACTTCGCTGGTGGTCCGGTGGTTGACTGTGCTCCCAAGGCAGGGGGCCCAGGCCTGATGCCTGGTCAGGGAGCTCGGTCCTGCACACCACAATAAGGGTTCTGCAACTAAGGCTCCCAAGTGACACAACCGAAAGATCCTGCGACTATGGCTCAGTGCAGCAAAATAAATCAATGAATAGCAAAAAATATAAACTGTGTCTCAGCATCAATAGACCAAAACAACAAAAAATTATGAAGGCTACGGAGTATAACCGGGCTTCCCATGTAGCTCAGTTAAAGAATCTGCCTGCAATGCAGGAGACCAGGTTTCGATTCCTGGGTTGGGAAGATCCCCTTCAGAACGGAAAGGCAACCCACTCCAGTATCCTTGCCTGGGAAATCCCATGGACAGAGGAGCCTGGCAGGCTACAGCCCATGAGGTTGCAAGAGTCAGACACGATTTAGCGACTAAAACGCCATAGAGGATGAGAATAGTAATAACTGTTCACTAACTCTATCACCTTTCTTCTAGCAATTTAGAAATAATATTTTGTTTATTCTTACTTAAGAGTGGGAAGAAAATACTTCACCACCTTATTTTCCGAATGGGGAACAGAAGCTAGAAGGGGCTAAGAAACCTGGGAAAGTCCACTTAGATAACCATGGTCCGAACTCTCTTGATTCGTAACCCTTTCTAGACTTTCATGCTCCCTATGCTATACATGTGCCTTTTCGACTGCCCCTAGGTAAATCGCCCTGTAGTAAGGGGAAGAATGCTGAGATAAATTAACTCAGCTCTCTAAATTTTGACTATGTAACAATGTGCAAGTCATACACTTTCTATGAGACTGTTTCTTAAATGTCATTTACAAGACTTAGGTTTAATAATTCCTTAAGTCTTATTTCTATGTGTCTTGTATTGCTTCCACCCCTAAACCCCCAAACTCTGGACAAGAGCTTCAGATTTCATTCCCAGTTCCTTTTTTTTTCCCCCTCAGATGGGCTTTTTCAAGAAAAATGTTTTCACTTTTGGCCTTTCCAGTCAGTAATTATATCTAGCGTTTCTTAAAATATCAGGTACTGGGATAGTTGCTGTACAAGCCAGGAACCATCACTATCTTCATTCTATGCATGCTAAGTCACTCCAGTCATGTCTGACTCTTTGCAACCACATGAACTGTAGCCCACCAGGCTCCTCTGTCCATGGGATTCTTCCAGAAAGAACACTGGAGTGGGCTGCCATTCCCTTCTCCAATCGTCATTCTATAGATGAGGAAAAATGACTGCATCAAGGTAAAATAACTTGTTCCAATCATAAATATAGCCGGAGAGCAGCCGGAGAGCTGGATCAGGTACCATATGCATCTGATAGCACAGCCATGGATTTTAATCACTCTGCTTGGGAAGGACCACCCACTGACCATATATCAGCAGAGCTATTTCTCATGTCATATTCACCATCCGGATGAATTACTGATTTCCACACAGCAGTGGGGTCCAGGCAAGGATGGATGCTTCAAAACCATGCACAAGTCCAACTTCAAAATGGACTTACACAGTTTCAGTTGACTGTCTGCCTCAAATGACATGAACAGAGTTGCCAAGTGGTTGACAAAATTAGTCAGTTGACATTTCAGCTCCTTTCTCTGCTTGCCTCTCCATCCAAGGCTATGATACTTGCAATGATTTGCAAAATGATGGAAAAGGAGGCAGGGAACAAAAAAGAGGCTGAAGTGTTCAACATCTTAACCATCAAAACTTGAGAAATCATAACTTACTTCCTTTCCTCTACCAAATACTCAATGCTAATGAGGATGAAGACACCATTTCTTATTCCTGACACCCTTTGGCAAGAATCAGAAAGGAGGTTTCCTAGAAACCCAGGATTTCATGGAAGAAATGAAAAGTCATCATTGAGCTTGGCTAGTTAATATTTACAGTCCATCTTAGGTTGCTGCTAGACTTTTTGGTAGCTTTATGGAGATTAGAAAAAGACACCTTCCTGTCAACCCCAACTACAAGTTAGAAAAAGCAAGCTCCCAGTCTCAGAAGGAGAGTGTTGTATCACAACCAGGTAAACTGCAAGGTGCCCTAGGTTAAATAAAATTTCCTGCTCTGGTTAGTGGGCTTCCCAGGTGGCTCTAGTGGTAAAGAACCTGCCTGCTGATGCAGATCACGGTTCGATCCCTGAGTGGGGAAGATCCCCCGGAGTGGGGCATGGCAACCCATTGCAGTATTCTTGCTTGGAGGATCCCATGCACAGAGGAGCCTGGCAGGCTACAGCCCACAGGGTTGAAAAAGAGTCGGACGCGAGAGAAGTGACTTAGCACACATGCACACATACCCTCTGGTTTGTAGTCACCAGAGCCCAGCTGAATTAGCCTTCATCACCGCGTTGGCCAGGCACCTTTGTGTAATATACAAACTGGACAACTGCACGTGGCAGCCCTCATCCTCTACCAAGCTGAAAGGTTATGGATTTATCTTTTTGGCACAGGAAATATAGGTTCAGACATGACCTGAATAACTAGCTTCCCTTAGCAAGATAGGATCACTGAGTTTTAATCAGTCTTTCCAATTGTCAGAGCAATAACCACCACCACACTATTTATCGAGGGCCAACTATATGTCAGGCACTGTCTCAGAGCATTTAGAGACGAAGCAAAGAGCCAGTTTGTGGAACTGATTTTTTAGTGCCATCCATCTGGATGTTGATGAGTTTCTGTCCCAAATCTCTGTTTTTATTGTGCATAATTAATACTGAGCAATTCTTTCTGACAGTACTTGGCCAAAGGGCTCAGTTACTTGCTAAGGCAACCAAGCAACATTAGGAAGCCTCCAACACTGGCATTCAAGGATGCCTTCCTGCTTGCCTTCCTGCTTGCTGAAGAGCAACTTCATTCATTCACTTTATTCAAGTATTTGATACAGGATAACTTCACATACTTAAAGTATACAACTTGATAGGTTTTGATATAGACATAGATCCACAAAACCATCAGCATGATCAAGATACTGAAATATCTATTACCTTCACAAGTTTCCTCTGCTCATTTGTTGTTTCTTCCTCCCACTCTCTCCATTCACCTCTTCAGCCCCAAGTAACCACTGGTCTGCTTTCTGTCACTACAGACTAGTTTAAAATTTTGAGAGTTTTATATAAATAGAATCATACAGTAGGTACTTTTATGGTCTGGTTTCTTTCACTGAGAATAATGATTTTGCAGTTCATGAATGTCATTGCATATATGAAGAGTTCATTCCTTTTTATTGTAGAGTAGCATTCTACTCTATGATATGACACAATTTGTTTATCCGTTCAGGTGCTGATGGACATCTGGGTTGTTTCCAACTTGGAGTTATTAAAAAAAAAGAAAGCTAAAAGCTGCCATTTTTAAAGCCACATGCTTAAGGCATTGCCTCATTTAATCCTCACAACTATGCTACAGTTTGGATAATGATATTCTTATTTTTCAGAGGACATGAAAGCTCATGGAAGTGGATGAACTTGGCCAACGTTAGAGCAACACAGCTATGATGTGAACACAGAGCTAGTTAGTGTCAAAGCTTATACTCTGGAACACTATGCGCTCAGGGGCATAGGTACTTAAAAGGTGGACGCCATGGGGCACCAGCACAGAGCTTGTAGTCCGTGGGGTCTTCCTCAGAGAGGGACTGTCCACACCTGTCTGTGAGCAATTCCACACTACAGAGAGCACACCATCCACACAGGGCCTGGGAAGCGCCAGTTCCAAACTGGACTTGGAAAACAGCCACAGTGAAATCACACCCAGACTAAGGGCGTGCACTTAATGGGCACTTAATAAGTACATAACTGCTGAATGGACACATGGCTGAATGCACTAGTGAATGAATGAATGGATGGACAAATAGATGGACATATGGAGGAAGGCAGTTACTAGCTGCCCTGATGGTAGGTTCATCTAACCAATCCATGAAGCCACTCAAATGTCTCATGAGTCGGAAGGCGGCGGGGATCATCTTGATTGGAAATCAACTGTCACACCGGCCCACAGTGTAGGCTGCTCAGTCGGCAGAAAGGGTACGCAGCTGTGAACTCCTACAGGATGTCAAAGTCCTGAGGCTCACTCCCCATATCCAGGATTCTGGTACACACTTACTATAAAAGTGGGAGCCATCTGTCTTGAGAGTGGGACCTCCAGGGGCAGGTCTCCCTTCCTGCATTTGCAGATGGGCCTTGGCTTTTCCAGGCCTCGCACTCTGCACACGAGCCTTGAGAGGGCCCTGCTGGGGGCATCTGGCCACACTGCTGCTTACTTCATCTGGCAGAGGCCCTTCAGTCTGAACCCAAGTTCTAATCCCACCTCTGACAGCTCCTTTGAAAACCAGTTCATTAACAGGCAGTTTTACTGAAGGCTGCACAGACAGGCATATTTCCCATCACCATTGGATGACGTCAGCGCATGTCTGGAGCCAAGATCAACAGAGCGTCGCTCATGTGACTGGCTTCCTGAGAACGGCAGGAGGTTGCATTCAGGCCTCCTCCTATTTTGCTTCTTCCCTTCCCACTCGTTCCTCACCCAGCACCGAGATCTCTGGAGTGAGTGACAGTGAAAGCTAACACAAGAGAAGCAGCTTGGAAGAAATGTAATCCAATCCAGGTGGGGAGGCGTGCGTCTCACCGCAGCCATGAAATCCCATTTTGAGCTCAGCATGTGCTGATGGAGTAATGAGATGAAGACGACACTGCGAATGGCTGGTGACTCTAATGACTGTGTTTGTGGGTTTTTTTGAGGGGTTATTAGATTCACTCTCTATGAACCAGAACCACCCAGCAGGCCTAGAGAGATGAACTACTTCGTCATTGTTCTCCCCATGCCTGAACACCTGCCAGCCTCTGTCCCTCTTGGTATAAATAGCTTCTTACATAAAAAGAACAAACTGTCAATAGCCTGCAAGTGAATGGAAAAGCTGGGTGCCTAGCACTGCGGCCCGGGCCCAATGGTGAGTCACAGATATAGAGTTCATGGTTTCCAAACAGCAGGGACCAGAGCATCTTCTGGGTTAACAGGCTAAGGAGGGGGCAGAGGACGCAGGACCAGGCAAAGAACTAAAAAAAAAATTATCTTGATCCTATATGCAAGACAGCAAAAGAGACACAGATGTAAAGAACAGACTTTTGGACTATGTGGGAGAAGGCGAGGGTGGGATGATTTGAGAGAATAGCATTGAAACATGTATATTACCATATGTGAAATAGATGATCAGTGCAAATTTGATGCATGAAGCAGGGCACTCAAAGTGGTGCCCGGGTGTTCTGGAACAACCTAGAGGGATGGGGTGAGGAGGGAGGTGGGAGGGGGGTTCAGTATGGTAGGACACATGTACACCCGTGGCTGATTCATGTCAATGTACAGCAAAAGCCACCATAATATTGTAAAGTAATTAGCCTCCAATTAAGATAAATACATTAATTAAAAAAAAAATCTTCAATTCTCCTTTAACAAACAGCCTTGTAATCAGGCCACATTCAGCAGATATCAGCCAGGGGCAACAAGCTGGGGATGAAAGACATCTTGCCCACAGGGAAGATGCTGGGGCTGATCCTCTGTTGCTGTCCACGGGCAAATCTGCATCAGTGTCCGGAAGACCCAAATAATGAACAGCAGCTACCATTTCATGAGGAGCTCCTATGAGTCAGCATCTCCTAGGCTCTTGAGAGAGTAATTCATTTAGCTTTCACAGCTACGTTAGACTTGGGCACAAGCCTCTTCGTTTGACAGACAACAGAGTTAAGGCATCCAAGGTTACAAAGCTAATAAGTGGTAGAGCCAAGATTTGGTTCCATGAACTTTCGACACTCTCGTTTTTCGGGAACCGAAGAGCAGAGGTTCTCAAGCTTTGGCCTGCATAAGAAACCCCTTAAGGCTCTGTTGAAAGAGAATGCTGGGCCCACCTCCAGGGCTCTGCTTCAGCAGGTCTGGGACACAGCCTGAGAATCTGTATATTTTACTAAGTTCCCAAGTGATAATAATGTTGCTGGTATGGGAACCAGACTTTGAAAACCACTGGAATGGCTGAATCTGGGTAACCTAACCATCATTTCAAGTAACAACTCAGCTTAGATGTCATCTCTTCAGAGAGGCTTTCTTTGGTCACCTCATTTGAAGAAGTAGATTCGCCAAATCAGGGACTAGCAAACTACACAGCCTGTGGGTCAAATCAGGCCCACTGTCTGGTTTTGTTAATAAAGTTTTATTGTCACATGGCCATGCCCATTCATTTATGTGTTGTCTGATTGCTTTCACAGGACAACGTTGGAGTTGGGTATTTGAGACAGAGACTATGTCCCACAAAGCCTAAAATATGTACTGTCTGGCTCTTCACAGAAAAATTTTGCCAACCCTGGCTCTAAATCACATTATCCCCCTTTTTAAAAATTGCTTTCCCAGTACACTGAAAGTGTATTGTTCATTCAATAGTTCACCTGCCTGATTCTTCCACTAGAGTGTCAGCTCTGAAAGAGCAAGGATACTTATTTGTTTATTCATGGCTGTTCCTGCAGTACCTGGAACATACTTATCATTTGATAAATATCTGCTCAATATCACCGTTGAGTGACCAGGTATGAAGACACCATACCAGGAACATGAGGGCCAGTGGAAGCAGATGACAAAATGTGTCTGTCACCAAGTGGGTTCCCAGCCAGGATGAGAGACTGAGAAGAGCCAGTGATAGAGAGATTGCTGATAGGGAAACAAGCCTTTGAGGAAGGTAGGGCTCTGCTACTTCCTGCAGTGGTGGGGAAACTGGAGGTGGGGAGAGAGGAATTCCTTAGTCACCAGGGTGACCTGGAGATGAAAAGCAATCTGTCTCCCCTAGGAATGAAAGAGCCCAGTGTGACACAGTGCTCCCGCCTCCAATACATGCCAAGTCAGCTTCCTCAGATCTGATATCTTGGGTGGATCACCATGGAGGGTGGTGTAGGAAGAGGAGCCCAAATAGGTCCTGGGTCAAGTAGAAGGCTGGAGTGAATCCTGGCTCTGCCCTTTATGAGCTGGGACACCCTGGTCAAGCCTCTGACCCTTGAGCTGAAAGGTATTCGGTGGGGAAAAAGGGGATTTTCTACGGGGATGAAATGTGACTTATTTAATGTAACATCTGTTTACTGAATAATCTCTCAGACATTATCTCTCAGACATTATTTTAAGCACTGAGGATGTGGTGGTGAACAGGACCATGTCTGTCTCTCTCCAATAGGCTGACATTTTAGAAGGTAGGCCGTATGACAAAAGGGGTAGACACAAACGTACATAAAGCATACATCATGCACTCGGCTTGGTGAAGGCTTCTTGCTCCCTCTCTAGTCACCTCTGAATGGGGAATCTGTGTTGCCTTATCTCTGCTCACAGGCAGACATGTCAAGGTGATGGGTGACGGGAGCGCCTTTGATTTCCCAGGGCAAGGAACAGCAGTGGAACTGCCCAGCCCTCAGGTTGGTGGGTGGCTGCCTTGGCAAGAGCTCAGCATGGCACAGGCCCTACTCATTTCTCCCTAGACCATCCCACAATGCCCTCTCCAAATTCTGAGCACAGATACAAAGTGAGTACAGATTTCATTTCACTTCTGAACTTCTGCCACCAGCCAGATCTTTGCAGGGTAGGCTTCCTCCTATCATTCAGTAGCAGCTCAAAGACCACGTCCCCAGAGAGGCAGGTCCTGACCAATCAATTTAAATCAGCCAATCCCCACTGCCCCAACACTCTGACCCACAGTCCTGATCACAGAAGCCACTGTATTTCCTTCATTTGTTGTTGTTGTTGTTGTTGAGTTCCTCAGTTGTGTCCAACTCTGTGTGACCCCGTGGGCTGCAACACTCCAGGCTTCCTTGTCCTTCACTATCTCCCGGAGCTTGCTAAAACTCATGTCCATTGAGTCGGTGATGCTACCTAATCTTCATGGTTAATTAAATGCAAAGCACCTAAGAGAGTGCCTGGTGCATGCAAGAGTTCGCTAAGTGTTTACAGCTCTACTGTTTACATCATTTTAAAATTTGCAATGTTCAATTATCTCGGTCATTTGTTTCCTAACGGACAGGTCTCCAACAGCCCCACTTAGAAACCTCACAGATCTTGGTTACTGTTTCATCTGCAGTGCCTAGCAGGGTGCCTGCACAGAGGAGGTGCACAGGAGACCAGTGAAGGAAGGGATGAAAACCGTCCGATCGCTGTTCCTTTGTCACAGAGTTCTCCAGCACAGTGGAAAGCTGGCATGAAGCCCGCCCGCTAGAGATGGCTGCTGAAGAGGCTGCGAGCAGCAGAGTAAGGAGCCATGCCTTTAGATGACCTGAGCATCTTCAGAACGGCGGCCATTCTGCTTTGTGGGAAGGCTCTCTTTGCGCTCTGAATGGTCTACAGAAAATGCCCCTGGAACTTACTCCTCACTGATCTGGGCACTGAGAGGCTACAGGTGACCTCAGGCACCGAAGAAGGGGGGTTGGCAGAGTGCAGACATCCCCAAAGCCCACTTGGGATGCTGAAGTTTTCAGAGTCAGGTGGCTTCGCCTAGGCCCCTGTCCAAACTGATCTGGTTCAGCGCGCCCAGAAGTTCACGAGAAAGAAGCTGCACCTTTACAGCAAGCCCACAGAAGAGAACCTGGGGAGCAGAACAGCTCCGGCAGCAGCGGAATGGAAATGATTTTTTAAAGCTTTTGAAAAGGCTGAGGAGGAACCCTGGATTCCGGCTGACTCTATGCTGACCCTCTCCCACCCGACGTAACCATCCTCCATGTGGACAGCCTGATGCTCCTTCCCCATTTTTTGCTGCCTGCTCAGGGCAGTAGTGATCAGTGACACTCGCTACAGCTTCGCAAGAAGGGTGATAAGGAGACAGTCATTCTATTGAGCATCTACTGTGTGCAGACACTGCCCTGGGAACTTTCTACATGCTCCCTCACTCGGGGCCAGACCAGCCCTGTGCTAGATCTGTAGGTCTAAAGAGGAGCAGCTCTGGGCTCTGGGTGTCTGAGACTGAATTCCTCTCTGCTGCTTCTCAGCTGTGTAATCCTGGGCAAGTTACTTCACTTCTCTGAGCCCTGCTTCAGTCACTTCTAAAACAGGAATAATAACCACCAAATCACGTTGTTTTAAGAATTAAGCATGGTAACGCACGTAAAGCTGAAAATGGTGGTGGGCACGAAACAAGGGTTCAGAGCAAGTTTAATAATTGTCTCCATGTTATTATCATCACCCTCAGAAGGAAAACTGAGGCTCCTGGAAACTGAACTACTTTCCCGAGGTCAGAAAGGGAGCAGAAGCCAGACTTACTAGACTCTGGGAGTGAAGCTTTTTCCACTGCACTGTGATACTTCCCCTTGTGTCTCCAAATGTATTCTCCAAGTGATTCTGTGACAGAACTGGTCCTCTGGTTTGGAAATAAGGAGGGCTTCTGCCAGACCCTCGGCTCCTGGCACCCTGAGTGTTAGAGCTGGTGGTGCTGCCGCAAGTCTGTGCCGGAACACAGTCCTTCCCTGCATGTCATCCATCTCCTGCCTTTCCAACCTAAGACATCTCTGAAGCCGCTGGGATTATTCGGGGAATCTGCTTGAGTATGTTTTTAAGAAAAACATAGGGAGCAGGAATAATGGATACAGAATAATCCTGTTTTTATGTAGAAAAACATTGAAAAGACCTTTATCCTTTCAGTGTGATGCAACTCTGAACATCACTGGTTCTGCAAAGGCTCGTGGTCACCTGCCTGTCTCTTAACAAATATTGGTAGGGTGCTTGGCACTGTGCTAGGCACTAGGAAATTCCTAAAGAATAAAGCAGATAAGACCCCTGACCTCCTGAATCTTAAAGCAAAGTCAGAAAGCCAAATATTAAAGAAATAAGTATACTGTTAAGTAATTACAAGTTTGAAAGCTGCTATATCCATGGGGTCATGAAAGAGTCAGACACGACTTAGTGACTAAGCAAGAAAAATAATGAAAAGGAAATGGTAGGGACTCTTGGAAGCAGGGAATTGGGGACCTAATCTTATATTGGAAGAGTGGGGTGGTTAGAGAAATTCCTTCAGGAAATACATTTAATCTGACATTTGATGGATGAGTAACAATCATTAAATGAAAAGCCACATAAAGAATTTTACATATTCCCAAGAGGTATTTTAAACCAACTAATTCACTCCCATCTTTTAGGTAATATTGGATGGTCTATTTTGCCACATATGGAAAAATGCTTTGAAAGCCCCAAATTGGGCAATTACTTCTAGTATCCACTATTCATCCTTCCTGCAGCAGTCTGAAGTGAAAGTTGAGAGTTCTGGAGAAATAACCTAATTACCATTGTTTATGTGCAAAAATAGGGTTATGGTCAAGGTAAAAGCACTAACATTGGGAGACCAAAGATGTGAAGACATTCCTATCTGAGAACTCTCCATGGAGTATCCAAAACATCGATAAAAAGACATTCACTCAGGAGAAGCAATCTGATGGTCTGTTCACATTTTCAAGGATCACAAGCAGAAGCACCAGGAGAAAAACCACATCTTCACAGACCCAATGAAAGCTATCCACCCAGAGGATGCGCTACTCACAACATTTCTGGACGTCAGTTTAGCACAATGAATCAAAAGTCTTACTGGCACAATGAATCAAAAGCCTTAAAGGGGTTTACCCATGACCTCTCCACCTCTAGGGATTGTGCTGAAGGAGAGAAGCAGGTAAGTGTACAGGAATGCTGGCTGCTACTGCTTTAATACAGAGAAAAGCTACCAAGGATGCGTATGTTCAAAAATAACTTTTCAGTTCAGGGCTGTTTGATGGTTGTGCTCCTGGCATTTGGGCGGGATCAATTCTCCTTTGCACAGGATTGCCTGGTACTTCTCAGAACGTTTAGCATCCCAAGCCCCTACCCATCAAAATTCGAGTGGAACCCCCTAACCATTTTGACAATAAGTGCCCACATCTAAACCTACACTTCCAAATGCCCCCTAGTGGCGAGTGGTGCCACTGCTGCTTCTGCTGCTAAGTCGCTTCAGTCGTGTCCGACTCTGCGCGACCCCATAGACGGAAGCCCACGCAAGAACACTGGAGTGGGTTGCCGTTTACAGGTTGGTAACTACTAACAGAGAACTATGCACCTATTCCAAAAGATAATCTGGGTCTAAATACAGAAATGTGGGCTTCCCTGGTAGTTCAGGTGGTAAAGAATCCACCTGCAGTGCAAGAGACCTGGATTCGATCCCTGGGTTGGAAAGATCGCTTGGAGAAGAAAATGGCTACCCACTCCAGTATTATGGCCTGAAGAATTCCATGGACTGTATAGTTCATGGGGTCGCAAAGAATCGGACATGACTGAGCGACTTTTAAATATAGAAAAAAAAAAAAAAAAACCCAGAAAAAAATGTTCACAATACACGAATTGAAAAAAATTTCAAGATACATGGATAGCATCATCACATTTTGGTCCAAAACAAAACAGAAATGTAAGCCTATACACATAGATTCTTGTTACATGCATTCCAAGTGAAGTGAAAGTGTTAATTGCTCATCATTTTTGACTCTTTGTGACCCCATGGACTGTAGCCTGCTGGGCTCCTCTGTCCATGGGATTCTCCAGGCCAAAATACTGGAGTGGGTTGCCATGCCCTCCTCCGGGGATCTTTCCAACCCAGGGAGTGAACCCTCATCTTCTGTGTCTCCAGTACTGCAGACAGATTCTTCACTGTTTGAGCCACCAGGGAAGCCCACACACATTCCAAAAACGTTGGAAAACAGTTTTCTGTGGTTGGCAGAATTATGAGTGATTTTTATCTGCTTTCTTTCTTGTTTTCTTTCCCTTTTTTCAATAGGCAAAGTCTTCCCCTTATGGAAAGAGAATGCTATCTTGTTTTGGAGAACAAATGGTGATCCACCCAACAACCTGCTCCTCACACCATTTCAATTCTTGTTTTGACTTATCGGGAGGATGAGTACTGGTCTCTGCTCAAGCAGCGTGGGATCACCTTTCTCACTCTGCCAAATACTCAGCCTCGTTTCAAGGCAGCAGCTGTAATACCAGAGGGAGGACCTGGGAGGTACTCAAATACATGTTTACTCAACTGAGTCATCCTTTTCTTGTCTGGATTGGGCCACGCTTGTGTTGACAGGTCCTCCAGGTTTTAACATTACTTTTACCCAGTGGTTCTCAACCAGGGTGCCCAGCTCATCCCCCAGGGGCAATGAATGGTATTCCAACACGTGTCTGGGTCTGGTCATCCCAGTGGAGGGCGTGGTGAGTGCTACTGGCATCAAGTAGGTGGTGGGGGCCAGGGATGCTGCTAACCATCCTATAATGCCCAGGACTGCCCCAACAGCAACAATCATTCAGCCTAAAATGTCAACAGCACTGAGGTTTAGAAACCCTGCTCACCGTTTTCCTTCCTTACAGCTTGTTAAATAATTTCCAAATTCTTCCTAAAGTATTATCTACTATAAATGTCTCCCCAGAGCAGTTCTAGGAGACAGAGCGCATACAATGACCTGCTGGAGTCTGAAGAGAAATTGGAGCCTTACAGATGACCTCAGATGGGCCATCAGGGAAGACTCCAGTTTTCCGTCCTGCCTCCGCAGGGCTCTCTGCATAATATTAAATGCCTCACCTGGAGCAAGCGGAGACAAAGGATCTTGGCAACCTCTCTGATCAGTTTTCAGTCTGGTCATTAAAAAACACACCTTAGAAGCCTTTCTTTTCCGGCATCAACTGTTATCTTTATGGTTTTTTTTATACTATTTTAAGAAGGCTGGCTTTTTGCAGTTAGTAGATTTTAATAAAATTAACTGCCCATATTCAAGAATACCTCCTTTTCAAAGGGGGGTAGCTTTAATTTCCATTTTCTTTAACTGAAGGCATTTCTCAGAAGAAACAGAATAATAAAGAGTGTCACCCGAAGGTATATTACCAACCTCACAACCAGGGAATGAAATGAAAGGTTTTTAACAAAAATGAAAACACATTACTTGGAACCCTAACTGGTCTTAAGTATTTTGCCCCCAGCACAAAGCATTTTAATATCCACTGTAATTTCTCCTGATAGAAAAATGTTTTTTCTCAAGTCAGAGACAACTAACATCATATTAAATACCAGAATTTTTATTAGTAAGAGGTATCTGGGTCTTAAGTTTTTCTAAAACCTACCAGGCAACCTTTGAAAAATAATCTTTAAACCTATAATCAGTTCCATAAGTAATAGACTTTCAAAGATCTTGTAATTTAAAAATCTGAAGCCTATTTTTTTCATGCAACATGATCCCTTGAAACACCTTTAATACAGATTCATATTTTATTAGGCAAATATAGAGCCCTTCAAATAGCTTGAAAAGATAGTCTCTCTCTGGAGAACAATTTCCTTTCTAATCATCTGTGTCATATAGGTCTGAGTAAGTGTTGTGAATAGAGAAAACCGTTTGAAGAAAAATACAATTACAAGAGATGGGAATACTCTGTCATCTGACATAATTCAAACCACTGATTTAATAGCATTAATCATTTTCTTTCAAAACAAATCAAAGAAAGATGTTTTATGTTCCCCAAAGATATTCACTTTTGATGAAGCAAGTGGCCTTCAAAAATACGTAAGCAATCATTTTTGGAATTGATGGATGTCACCAAGCCCTTTAACTTTTGCAACTGTCTGTTCTCTTAGGTCAGTAGAAAATGTTCTCTGAATCTGGACATCACAGAATGATACTTAATGGCCTTAGAAAAGAATCTACCTAAGCAGGGAACTGAAAATAGCTTAACTTTGGAATTTCAGAGCCCAGTTCAGCAGGAAGCAACATGAACAAAAGAAGGGTGGGTCTCTTGGAAGCTGCTGGAAATGAGGTTAGCAAGAAAAATGAAACAGGCTCACAGATGTATCAAGGTGTGAAAACTCACTGCTCAAGTACTGGCAGTAGAAGGTGATGTCAAATACAGATATTTAGTCACCCACCACCTCATCTGAGTTTCCAGACAAACTCAATCAAATACTCTCATTCTTCTTCAACTTATTAATAATACAGTCTTTACTGAAACGGAAGAAAATAAAGATTTAACCTTAATATACAAACTGGGAAAAAACTTCTATGCGTGCTAAGTCTCTCCAATCGCGTCCAACTCTTTGTGACCTTACGGACTGTAGCCCTCCAGGCCCCTTCAGGCATCGAACCCATGACTCATGTCTCCCTGTATTGGCATGTGGGTTCTTTAACATAAGTGCCACCTGGGAAGCCCCTGGGAGAAAACATTCTTATTTATTTCTGCTGATAACCCAACACAGAATTCCTTTCAATTCTCACAGAGATTATTTTCTGTGAAAGTTTCTATTCTAAGACATTTTCATCCTAGTAAGAATTAGAATAGAATTCACAAAACTCAAATGCCTATAGGGTATAGGAAGATGAACACAAAAGGATGAAATGGGCTTAGTCGTGAACAGGCTGATCTGGAGATTCACTCTTTTGAAACTCTGGAAGGAATGTCTAGCACTCAAATCAATAGCCTGCACACCAATCCTTGAGAAAGTAAGATTTCAGATTCTACTAAAAGTAAGATTCCAGATTCTCAAAATTTCAAGATCTAAATATCAACTTTAAAATTAAAATTTTTTAAGTATGAGCAGTTTCTAAGTATTAGTGACTAATTAAAATTTTAAACAATCCTTTGCTGGTTAAACAAATCCTGGCTGTGTGCGTATGATTCCATCTGTCAAATGACAACCTCATTATTGGAAGAAGAAAAATGAGAAATGGCTAACCAAGATGTTATCAGGGTCCCATCCTCAAGTTCTTGGTGAATTTTTGGGTCTTCTCTCATCATAAAGAACTTTTTCTAAGAGCATCACATCTAAAGTTCCAGAGTTAACCTTTTAGGGCTTTTTAAGCTTTACAACATTGCCAGACATAGAGAAGATCTCCAGGGAAAGAACCTTTCTACGTGAGAGGAAGGGAATAGTGGTCAAACACTGAAGGCTGCGATAAACCTGTCTCTCAAACAAGGAGGGTCATGAAAGTATCCAGCTTATGGGGGGCACTTCTAAACCAACAGGAGGCTGGAACAGGAGAAAATTCCAAAGACCAAGAAATGCAAACTGAAGGTTGTATATGACTGAGAGAAATGCAGTGACACAGAAAGAAACCAAGTTCATCTAACCAAGCCAGCAGTATTTACCGCCTGCAGGCAGTGCCAAAATGTTTCAGGAAGTGCCAGTGTCTTTCTCTGTCAAGCTGGGCCCAACTTTTCAGCGCAGCATCAGATCACTAGGTAAATCCTCATTTCCTTACTCTCCTTTACAAAGAATCTTAACAGTAAGATTGATGGCCAATGCAGGACCTCCCTTCCCTCTCCAAAAATGCAGTTTCATTACCTAATGTTTCTAGACGTTTCTAGAAAATCTTTTGGTAACAGCTTCAATGGAAATGCAGGATGAATTAGCTCAGTTTCATTTCTCTTCCTGGTTTCCCACTGGGGACCCAGATGTCTTCATCCATACAGCAACATCTTCTCAGACTCAGCAAAGTCAGCTCTTCCTTCTGAACCGGAATGAGCAATGACGGCCGAGATCAAGGGAAAAGCCAACCCCATGACTGCCCTTCCGTCAAGAGCAGTATCTCCGGGACTTCCTTGGTAGGCCTGAGGCTAAGACTCTGCACTCCCAGTGCAGGCAGCCAGGGTTCAATTCTTCCTTAGAGAACTAGATTCCACGTGCTGCAACTAAGAGTCCACGCCACAACTGAGACCCAGTGCCGCCAAATACATAAATATTAAAAAAAAGAAGAAGAAGAGAAAGAATGGTACCTGTTCAGGCTTCAGTCCTGGTGGAACCCAGGCGTACTCCTCCAGGGCACAGCCCGAGTCATCGTCTGAGGTCGAGTTCCTCTGGAAGTCAAACATGAGTTTGCTGACGGTCTTCTCCATCGCCAGGGGCATCACCGTCACCATGTGCTCCTCCTGAGGGCACTTGCAGTGCAGGCAGATCTTCCTGCGAGCAGCAAAGGCAGGAGGTGAGAAGGAAGGCAAAAGAAACCATTTTTCCACTTGGCCTGCCACACTCCAGCCCTTGGATCCCAAACCATAAACACATTCCTTGGCAACTGGCTTTTGGCAAAAGCATCTAAAGGAGTGTTCCACACCCCGCCTGTCTTTGTAGAAGGCGTGGCCCTGAGTACCTGCAAAGCCCCTGAACAGTCAGAGGCCACCAGGTAGGCATGCTAAGGACATTTAAACACGGATGCCGACCTCTTCTAAATCAGTATCCCAAGAGGCAAGTCAAAATACCTTTTATTTTACTAGGTAGAACACTGGATATGCACCATGACCACAATTTCCTTGACTGGAATAGTAATTAAATATATACTATACATAGTCAGACCAGAAATATTACCAGGAGATTTAACAAATACTGACAACATTCCATTTTTATAAAAAGTTTCCAGACCTTAGGAAAAGAAAGTGATTTTAAAAATAACTGCAGGTGAGATTTTCTTTAAGAAGAGTAAAAATAGTTTTTTTTCCCACGAAACAAATCTGACCCTAAGATCGCCTGGGAAAGACATTTTCATCTCCACTGAAGATCCTTGTGGGTTTGAAATTCTAATCAGAAACCCCAAATTACCCCACATTGGTAGCTGTTTTTTTAATGTACAAGAGCAATATGCATGTGAATTATTTCAAAAGATAGCAGCCAAAGACACAATTCTCTCCCCCAAATCGAACATTTCTCTTTTAAGATTACCATCTGTTCCCTTTTCCATGGCTACAAAAATGATGAAGCAATAAAAACGTTGATGTCAGCAACACAAAAGCACTTTTAGCTTCCACCAGTGAAATAAAAAGTAAAAAGAGAGGAAAAAAGTAAAGGAGGAAAAAGATTTAAAGAAAATAAGCTGTTCTACCTGCACTCTGACCTTTAGAAATAGTTTCAGGAGCACCTTATAAAAGTGATGAGATGGCCCAGAATTCTAATCCCCATGTGCCTGAATTTTTCGACAAAAGCTTTGTGAAGATATAATTCACATACCATAAAATTCGGCATTTTAGAGTGTACAATTCACTGGTTTTTAATATATTTACAGAGATGTGAAAGCGCCACCATTATCTAATTTTAAACCATTTTCTTCACCCTCAAAAGAAACTCCAAGTGCATTATTAGCAGTAACTTCTTAGCCTCCCCTCCCCCTGGGCCCTGACAACCACTAATCTATTTCCTGTCTTTAAGGTTTTAGTTGTTCTGGAAATTTCTGGAAATTTCACATAAATGGAATCTTACTACAAATAGTTTTATTTGGCAAAACTAATACAATTATGTAAAGTTTAAAAATAAAATAAAATTTAAAAATAAATAAATAAATAAATTCATTCTCAAAACAAAACAAAACAAAACAAATAGTCTTACCATATACATAAATGGAATTTTACTAGATACAGGCTTCTTACACATAGCAGGATGTTTTTAAGATAAACTCATGCAGAAGCACATGTCAATCTTTCATTTCCTGCATTATAATACTCCATTATATGGGTATACTACACTTTGTTTATCCATTCATCAGTCAGTAGACATTTGGACTGTTGCCACTTTTCGCTGTTTCTGAATAATGCTACTCTATTTATGTGCAAGTTCTCTGTATGTTTTCAATTCTCTTGGGTATTTACCTAGGACTGGAATTGCTGAATCATACAGTAACTTTATGTTTAACATTTTGAGGAACTGCCGAATTATTTTTCAAAACATCTACATCTTTTTACATTCCCACCAGTAATGAATGAGTGTTCCATTTTCTCCACATTTTTGTCACACTTGTCATTGTCTTTCTCTGTGATTGTTGCCTAGTGGGTGCGAAGTGGTATCTTCCCAAAAAGGCTTAATTTTGTACTTCCTTAATGACTCACGATGTTACACATCCTTTTATGTGACTGTATATCTTATTGGAGAAATGTCTATTCACATCTTTAGTTCATTTAAAATTGTCTTTTTATTGTTGAAATGGAAGAATTCTTTATATACTTTTTGGATACAAGTCCTTATCAGATACATGCTTTGTAAACATTTTCTCTCATTCGTGGACTGTCTTCCCTTTATGATGAAGTCCTTTGAAACACCTAAGTTTTTGATTTTAAGGAAGTCCATTTTCCCCCCCTGTTGTTCTTTCTGCTTTTGGTATCATATTTAAGGAACCTAAGGTCATAAGATTTACTCTTGTATTTTCATCCAAGAATTATATGGTTTTAGTTCTTATTTATGGGTCTATGACCCATTTTGAGGTGCTTTTCATATATGGTATGAAATAGGAATCCAACTTCATCCTTGTGTGGCTATGTAAGTGTCCCAGGACCATTCAATTCACTTGCATTGACCCTTATCAAAAATCAGTTGACCATAAGTATAAGGATTTATTCTGGACTCTCAACTCAATTTCATTTCATATTTTGGTCTATATGTCTCTTCTTATGTGAGTACCATACTGTCTTAATTACTGCTCTTTTGTAGTAAGTTTTGAAATTGTGTAGTGTGAGTCCTCCAATTTTATTCTTTTAAACATTTTTTTTTACCTTTTGTGGGCCCCTGACATCTGCACTATAAACTATAAATTTTAGGGTTATCTTGCCAATTTTTGAAAAAATTTAAGTTCGGATTTTGACAGGCACTGTGATGAATCTTTAATTTGGAGGGTACTGCTATCTTAACAATATTAAGTCTCCCAATCCATGAACAAAGAATGTCTGTTTCCATTTTTTTGAACGTGTGTATTCCTTAGGACTTTCTATATACAAGATCACGTCATCTGTGAATAGAGATCGTTGTACTCCTTCCTTTTCAATCTAATGCCTATTTTTTTCTTTATCCTGTCTTATGCCTTACCTAGGTCCTCCAGCGATCCTAAGTTGCAAATGTCTAAGTTGCTCTTTGTCTTGTTCCTGACCATAAGAGAAAGCAACCAACCCTTCACCATCAAGTATTACATAATTGTGGGGTTTTAGGGTAACTTTTCTTCAGTAAGTTGAAGAAGTTTTCATCTATGATAGTCATTGAGAATTTTTAATCAACAAAGGGTGTTCCATTTTGTCAAATGCTTTTTTTTGCATCTATGGAGATGATTAGTCGGGGGGTTTTTTGAGTCCCTATTCTTTTAATGGCCTGAATTTTGATACCAAAATGTACTTGAAGAAACGAAATCAGTTTTGTCCAGCCAAGTGAGGCTTGTTAGATTCTTCTACTTCCTGCTTTTCATCTGACTGAACATACACATGAAGAGAATGCACACTGGGATCTGGTTTGCATCTTCGAACTCAGAGAAGTTTTATCCAAATCTTGGCTGTTGCGTTTAAAAATAGTTTGAGCTCATTTTAACAGTAACTCGTTAATTAATCACCTACTGTAAAGAAGTCAGGGGTCTTGGGAAGCAGTCAAGTTTCCCCTCCCCGCCCCGAACTTTTTATGTCAGTGTATGATTTAAGGGGAAAAAAGTCTCCCTATGTTTAAGTAAGTCTAGGAAGCTCTTCGGTGACTAATGGTTTACTAGCAAGTCACACTTTTACAACAAAATGTAGAGATTTTTTTTTTTCTAAATTCAGTCTCTAGAATATTCATCAATGAAACTCATTTATTCAGCAAGGCCGGGAAGAGCATACTTTTTAATCCTGGACAGACACAGTCTAATGAACAGAAGCTCCAGAAGAAGGAACAAAGACAAAAGCGAAACAGAATTAAAGAACCAGATCCATAATGAGTCTCACTGAATAGAACTGAGGAGAAAGAGGAGAGGGCTAAGGGTCCTCTTTAGTCATTTCACAAGCAACCGCCAAGTACCTACCATCTGCCAGGCACTGCTCTAGACACTAGCGACATCCAAGCAAAAGAAACAAAGATCCCTCCCCTCACAGAATCTATATACTCAGAGGGGGAGAAACGTACAATAAACAAAAAAAAAATAACATATTATTCAATCAAGTAGTACATGAAAGCTGCTCAGTGCAAAGCAAAGCTAGAATGGTGAGGCAAAATGAGGGCAAGCAGGGCTTGGCTGAGGGCACACAGCATATCACTTGCTTCCACCCGACACCTGTGAGCTCAGATTTGCACGCCAGTCCTCCAAGAGAGGAACTATGACCTCCACCTTCCAGAGAAGAAAACAAAGTAGAACAGAGATGCAAAGTAGGATCCATCTGACCCCCAAACCCTATTAATACCCTATGAAAGGCATACCTCATTCCCACCAGAGAGCAGCCTTTTGCTCAACAACAAACACATTCAGAAAAATCAAAACCAAACAGGAAAAACAGGAGGAGGAAAAGAAACACCACCAAAGAAAGGTAAATCAAAACCATCAGGACCTTATGTATTTTCCCCGTTAGCTGTCTGCCTTCCATTCCTCATTTATAATTAACAGGCACTGCTGTGGCAAGGCATTTTTATTTGCAAAGAATTTTTAACCTTTGAGCGCTTCTATGACAGCCTTTGGAGAGACTAATTTAATAACTCCTGTTTACAAATGAGCAACGGCAAGGCCTAGATGCTGAGAAAGGCGCGGAGGGTCAGAGGTAAAGCCAAGAGGATTTCTCTGGATTCTCACGTCTTTCTCTCCCTCTTGGCAAAATGCACACAATACCTAAGAGCTCTCGCTTTCGACACACTGATTAAAGCTTTTCAGGAGTGCGTGGGGAAATATATGATTTGGTTTTGGTTTTTTCTTTTTTAAATAGACATTTATGAAGATAGAATCTGCTAGTAAAGCAGAATTTCATTAAAAAAAAAATCATACAAAGCGTGCATTGGTTTCATTCTGTCAGAGTTGACATTCTACCTGTACATAATTGGGTTTGTGAATGACAGGTTTCCAAGGAATAAGGCATGATTCAGAGAGCAGAGCTCCTGCATCCTCCGTTCTCCCTCCGTCTACCCAGCAACAACCCTCGCCACCACCCCCACTCCCCCACCTAAAGTTGCAGCTATGAATTCATTCGCTTTCGTATTCAGAAGCCACAATTGGCTCTTCCGTGACATACCCAAGACCAGCAGATGAAGGCCCTCCTTTCAACTGTCTCAAAGAACTCTGGTCATCTGCATCAGTGACCAAATCATTTGCAAAATGCCTAACGATTTATACCAATGAACCCACCGACCATGATGCAAAATAATTCGTTATAAATGGATCGGGGGTGTTTGTCTGTTGGGGGGCGGTGTCTCATCTTTGAGACATTGACAGGTTATTTACAACACTGAACCCTGAACCACAATGTCTCCTTTTGTGTGAGAAGTGATAGGATGAAGGCAAAAAAGGAGTCTTCATTGTCACACGATGCTGACAAGTTCAAGTCGTAGACTGCAGGATTCTAGGTTTGGATAGGATTGGAAATATCATTAAGTCTTTCCCCTGTCCCTCTTCCCCTTTCCCTTCTCTTTTTCATCCTTCCTTTTTTTTTTTTTTTTTTTTTTAAGGAGAGGAAAATATTTTTTTGCAAGAGAACTCCTATGTGGAAACTCATATAAAACAGAGCTGCCCAAGTCCATGAGACAGCAGGAGGTCCTGGGCTCAGCTTCTCTTAAGCTCCACCTTCTCCTAAACTTCAGGACCATTTTCATGGCCCTAACATCTCAAGGGTTCCAAAGACACAGATCTGGAAACTAGCATACTTCCCAGGACAGCTCAAGGTCATTTCTAGTATTATCAGAATATGAAGTAGGTGCCCAATAATTTGAGAGATGGCCGAAAGACAAAAAAAAAAAAAAAAAAAAAAACAGAGGCTATTGGATGACTTAAGAGACAGATAATTTTTTATCATCAAACTCTGCAGATAATGATGATTCTCGTCATGGGAAATTGTATGCCCTGTTTCTAAGACATTACATGGAGATGCCTAGGGTGTAGAGATGTACCCCCATGACTGATTTGACAAGTCTGACACAGGGCCCTGGAAGTGCATTTTCACCAGCATTCCATGTCATTCCAATCTGACATGCGCTTGGAGGACACGCTTCTGGAGCGATCCTCCCAGTTAGAAGGGGGCACCTGAGTCAGAGGTTGGTCTGGAAACTGGTGTGTTCTACCAACATTCCCAATGGTCTCAGGGCATCTATGCCAACTGTCCCGACTATGATGTATTAAACTCATGTATCACTAAGCCCACCTGTCACTCAGCTGGACACCACTGGGGCATGTGTGTGAAAACACGCTGGTGAGAGGCAGGACCGTATCAGTCATCAAACAGTGCCTCTCACTGCCAGCCCGCCATCTATCCTGCCTTCTTCCTTCCCTGTGGTATGGGCTTCCCTGAGCCAAGTTCATGGTCAGACAGGTTCAGGTCACTTTTATGCACAGGGTCATGGGGCAGACTGCTTAAAGTGTGGCTCAGTCCCGACACAAATCAAGTGAGGGATAAGGAACGCATAGTTCTGGGCTCAATACAGCAATGCCTCAGGCAGCTGAGATCAGGTGTGGGAAAAGATACTTTTGTTAAAGACAGAGGGCTATGGAAAGCAACTAGACTCCAATAAAAATTAATAATAAAAAAATACAGAGGGCTAAAATACCCCAAAGGCCTCCAAAGCTTTTTGCTAATTAGCAGATGTGTCCTTGGTATTTAAATTCTTCCATGACTTCAGCTCACTAAAGGCACAAGAATCACTCCTTTTACTTTTAACCAGAGGAAAAGAGTAAGCCTTTTTCTCCTTATCGTAATTTAATGTTACTGCCCCCTTATCATAAAAAGAAAAGCAACATATAATGTATGTAGAAGAGAATCAGGAATTACAGATAAGCAAGAAGAAGAAAAAAATAATTCAAACACTCACAATCCCAGAGATAATCACTGCTGAACAGAAACAGATGCGGGCCCTCTTTTCCTCTCATGTGAAGAAACTGGAGACCAGATTTCATTTATGTGTGCGCGCTATCAGGGAGTACCGAGAGACAAGACTCTGGCCTGAAATAAAAAGACATGAGCCAGAGCCACCCACACATGGACACACAACACTCTCAGCAAAAAGATGTGCATTCTTCAATCCAGATAAGTGGGTTTGCTCTGATCTGGTGCCCTGTAGCAGGATCAGAGACTTTATGTACATAGTCTAGAGAACACCAGGCAACGTGGGAACTGCGTATATACTTAAGGGCATCCCAGAGTTAAGCTGGGTCCCTCAGATAGATAGAAAAGAAAAATCTGAAAACCGGATTTCAACAGCTATCAACTTTCAATTTGCTGTGCACCTAGGGAGAGATGGGTCATGGATAATCTAAAACCACTAAGCCTTGGCTCTGAATTGTGTCTTTGTGTATCGGTCACAGACTCTCAATGGTGCGGTAACTGACGTCACTGCAAGCCACCTAAAGGGTCTGTCTTGGGCAGGCCAGACTTCTGGGGGGCTGGGTAGGAGCCTGGCTTCCTCAGTCCACTCTGCTGCTCCATTCCCTCAAGTTCCCTATAAAAACATCCAGCTTTTCACATGCATGCAAAACACTGGCCTAAGAGGAGCCAAAACTTATTCTGAGTTTCCTACCTTTGGGAACACCTTTCCCACCTTATCTGTTTGACCAAGAAAACAGGTAAATACGTGTTTTGAGTGAAGAGAGATTTTATTAGGCTGCAGGCTGCCTGGATGTAAGGAATGAAAAGAAGTGGGCACTCGTAGCAGAAAAGCCATTACCGTGCTGTGTAAGCGAGCCGGTAGGAACTGGAAGTGGAGTCTGCTTGCTTTCACTTAGCGCTCAGAGGACTTCCCTGGTGGTACAGTGGTTAAGACTACACCTGCCAATGCAGGAGACACGGGTTCGGTGTCTGCTCCGGGGAGATTCCACATGCTGCAGAGCAACGAAGCCCGTGCACCGCCAACTGCTGAAGCCAGTGTGCTGAAAGCCACCGCAGTCAGAAGCCCACAAACTGCAGAGAGAGACTAGCCCCTGCTCACTACAACTAGAGAAAAGTCCAAATGCAGGAACAAAGACCCAGCAAGGCCAAAGAAAAGAACTACATAAAAAACAACAACAACAACAACACAAAAGAGTTTTTTAGAAAAATGGGTATCACTGAGATACTCCCAATGATGAGTAAATCAGAATTGTCAAAACTGAGTTATCACCAAGCACGCTAGCTGTTCCCCTCCAAAACTGCCTGGGTCACATGATCACACGGCCCACATGACAAGGCTTTAAGCTCCTTCCTTCCCAGTGCTGCACAAAAACACAAGTCGAGGGTCAGAAAGACAGGAAGGCAGGCAGGTGGGAAATAGGCTTGTGGAGGCTGGTTTGAAACGAAATGAGACGAGGATGTTCCAAGAGGGGGAAACATGTCCCGAAAGGATGGAGGACTCCATGGGACAAGTCTGACCTCCAGGGCCTTGACTCCAATATGTGCTTGGGAACTGGGGGATGGCAGGGAAAGGTTTTCTAATATATTTCTAATGTTTATGCAATTTCTTACATTTACAAAAGGTTTATAACAGTCATTTTGTTCCATAGCTTATCATCACCTTTATTCCTTCTCAGCTGCCCTATAAAGTTGGCATTTGTATCTGTTTCACACACATGATCCTACAAACTCATAAGCAACTTGACTGAGGTCACACAGATTAGAACCTACATTGTCCAACTCCAAGACCAAAGCTCTTTCTATCACCTTTTTTTTAGGAGAGTGGTCAAATCTTCCTTCTTTTCTGTGTGCATCTTTCTATCCTTCTCATTATCTGCCCAACCATTCAAGCAAACAGTGATGGAGCATCTACTGGTGCTAGGCCTTGTACAGAGATGCTAGGATTCAGACAGTATCTCTAACCTCAAGGGGCTTCAAGTCAAGTGAGCAAGAGAGACAACAGTCAGGTCAACAACGTAGATAAACTTGCCACTTACAGAGTGCAGTGACTGTCATGATGGAAGCAAACAAGGAGATGAGACAGGGGCCAAGGATGGATCAGGACAGGCCTCCCCACTAAAATGACACATGAGTTGTGATCACAAGACGGAGGAGGAGCCAGCTCTGGGGAAGACCAGGGAGAGTTCTCCAGGCAGAGGAAAGGCAAGCAGAGGCTGTGGCATGGGGAAGGGATTGGAGTGAATGTCTCAGGAGGCCATGTGTTGACGTCCCCTCCTCCACCACTGTGGGCATGGATGGTGGTGACCAAGGCGGCTGAGCCCGTCTGTACCGAAGCACTGTGATGATTTGGGGGAAGAGGCCATCTTAGTGCGTTGAAGGAAAGCTCTTTCTTTCTCCTGAATTCCCTTCGCCTTGGAATTCCTATCTCCCTGTCTTGATACCCAGACGTCAGCATATCCTGTTATTTGCAATCTCACTGGCTCCTTCACCCTCCATCTCCCCAGCCACAATACTGTGTTTTTCCTCTTTCTTGAAACACTCAGTCTGACTGAGGGACCCAGGCATGAACCTTGACACTTCCACTTGTCTGGAAGCAAGATTTCTATCTCTGTGAGAAAGGAAGAACGGTTTCCTAATCAACACAGAAGCTCAAGGGCGGAGACCGTGACAGGGCCAGCTGGGTACGAGGCTGGTGCGAGTGCAGAGCCAAAACCCGCTGTCTGGCCCGTCATACTCCCTGCCCTCTGTCTGGGCTCCAGCGGCTCTGGCCATCTGCACCAAGAGGAGATTATCCCTGCCAGGCGCTGCCCAACTTGGTACAGGATCATTTTTAGTGGCAGTTGTTTCCTCTAATATGTCAATTCATATTTCCATGAAGAAACATGCATGGTGCCGTACTTTGCATTTATCTTGGAATTTTTTAGGCAGTGGAAACCTTTTTTTTTTTTCTTTTAAATTAAGCCTCCTGGATGACTTTTCGTATTATGAGTATCTCTGACCAGACTTTGATTTTCAGGTCTGATGTCTCGGCAATGGAAGAACCATGATCAGGTTTCCCCAGAATCAGATCTGGGAAAGGGCTCTGAACATAAAGAAGGTTGGGAGGTGATCCCCAAGCTCCTGAGAAGGAACTGCGGAAGGGATGCAGGGCAGGGAATGATGCCAACACATGGAGGGGTGATGGGCAGCTTCAGCTCTGGGCAACTGTGACTCATTTAGTGGAGAAGCTATGGAAAATGGTCTAGAACATTCCTCACAGATGTCTTCCTATTAGAGAATCAAAGAGACAGGGGTACTCACCCCCCACCCAATTCCCAACAGTCATTGGGTGAGAATTACACCTGGGCCCCTGTGGCCCATCCCACATGCAAAACAGGCAAGCTAGAGAGTGATAGTTCCTATGGATGGAGGAACCATGGGTCAGAGGACTCTGAGAAGGTGAATGCTCAGGGGGAAGAGGGGACTGTCCCAAGTGTCTGCTGCAGGAGGCTTCATTTATTAAACAATTAATCACTGTACATCTACTATATACTATGCATTCTGGTGGGTATTGTGAGGGATTAAAACAAAATAGTAAGAAGCCCCTGTGTGACTGGGACACAAAAATATAGTCACAGAGAGCTAGATCATAAATTTCAAAGTCAAGTACTTGTGAGGTTACTTAAGAGAAGGTGCTTATCTAGGAGACAGATGCTGAAAAACACACACGTCAAGGATTATGCTTGTCATTTAATTTCAAAGGGTTGAGCAAAAATAATAATAAATGTGTATGCATTGTGTGTGTGTGCATGCAAAAAAGAGAAAGAGGGAGGGAGGGGGAAACAAGCAGCACAAAAGTGCCAAATGTTAGCAACAGACCTTTCTAGAAGGCTGTCTGGAAGTTCATCATGCTATTCTTGTTAACTGTATATGACACTGCAGTTTTTCAAAATAAGTTTTGAAACACAGAAATAAAAAAAACTGAATAGTTTTATGACTTTGTTGTTAGGTCACTTATTAATAGAACATCTAGCACATGCTGGGCACTGGATACCACCTTGCTGAGTAGGAGGTTGCTAGGCAGAAAGAGAAGGAAGGAGTATTCTTGACAGGTGGATAAAGGCATGCAGGTAAGAGAGATCAAGGTGCTATCAAGACACTGAGAGGAGTCTAAGATGGTGACAAGTCAGCAGGTCCAAGAGTACACATGCAACCCAAGGGAAGGAGTTTTCACTTTACTGTAAACATGTTCACAGGCCAGTGAGAAATCTGCCTACCAAACACACAGCTAGCTAATTCAGCATCATGATGAGTAGTAAGATTGAACCCTCAAGGGAAAGAGCTTGGCCACTGATGGTGTCTCCATGGCAACACTGCTACCTGCATCACTGCATCCGTTAGGAAAGGCTGTGAGTACCTATAGAAGCTCTGATTTCCTGAGCTGCGTTCAGACCCACTGCCTTCCTAAGAAGCAACCAAAGAGATGGAGTGGTTATGCCTGGACCAGTTCCTCCATTTCACTTGGTCCATATGTTCTGTGATTTTATGGCATGTACGTTTTTCCTTCATTGGATGCTGAGCAGATCCAGTTCCAAGAGCTCCTCCTTTCCAGATGAGTCCCTCAGGGGAACAGTTTCTGAGGAAATGACTACACATTGAATTGTAACACTCCTCACCTCCTGACTTCAAAATGAGAATTGTAAGACTCCACAAAATACCTCTGTTTGCTTTTCTTTTCCATGCCACCTGCCAAAGGGCTTGTTCAGTCACTACCTCCTGTGTAGAAGAAGTTGGCTAACCCCATGGAGACCAAATCTGAAGCATTAAATGTCCCCTAAGTACTTAAAATAGCATACTGTGACCGTTCAGTGAATTAAGATCTTGGCAGCACAGTGCCTTGGGTTCAAACCCTATCTCTGCCACTTCACTGAGTGGCTGTTAGGATTAAATAATACCTATAGCTGGTATTAAATAATACAGCTGGTATTAAATAATACAACTGGTATTAAATAATACCTTCGCTATGCTGGCTATAGTGAAATCTGACTGGGCCAGTTTGCTAGGCCCTGTGCTATGTGTAGGGATAAAAAGCAAAACAAGTCAATAAAAATAGTCATGGTTCTTGTTTGCTAGAAGTTGATCTAGCCCCTACTAATATATTTTAGTTGGGATGGAAACAGATCAATGGAAAACAGATGGGTGGCAAACAAATCACTTCTGTAAGTCTTTATTAAACACCTAATATATACTTGAAGGTGTGCTGGACTGACGAAGGGAATTTGATTACCGTCTTTACCTAAGGCTTACTTATTTTACCATGCTTTTAACACTTCAAGGTCACAAAGCTGACCTGAGGTTCTTACCAAGATACAATAAGGTAAACAGGCTTGGATAATGACCCTGGGACTAACCAAACACTTCTGAGCTTCCCATGCACTTTCAATTCGGGGAACTCTGAACTGCCAAAGATATCTACCAAGGTCATCAGAGGAACAAGGGTTATTATTGCCATTTCACAGAAGGAGAAGGTGGTGCTCGGAGGAGCCAAGCACTGTGGTCGTTACTATTAAGTGTGCTGTGTCTAGAATGCCAAATCTTCTACTTTTCACCCTGAAGCAGGGCAAATTGAGTCCGTTTGGTTCCAATTCTGGGGTGTGCTGTTTCTAACTTTCCTTTTGAAAAGGACATTTTTGGAGTATATGCCAGGCTCTGTGCAAAACACTTTCCACGCGTTCTTGACTTAATCCTCACAGCACAGTAAGAGATGGAAATCAGTAATATCTTCCTCATTTTACAGATGGGGAAAACCAAGGCTCACAGTGTTTCTGAAACTCACTTATGCTCCCACAGCCAAGAGACTACGAAACTGGAAATGCAAACCTGGACCAGCTAGATTCCAGAACCCTTCACTGAACACCTGAGAGAGCGCCTGTTCGAGGCCCCAGCAGACGGACTGCGCTGGTCCCCTAATCCATGTAAAACAAGTTGTGCTTTTCTCCCTGTTCACATAGAGGCCCCCAAATCACTGGCAAGTCATAGGAAATTCTTAAGTGGCTGCTTATTAATAACATTTTCAGTTTATATTAGCCTGCCTTTCATCCAGGGGAACTCAGCCAGCTCCATATACAGAGAACCTCTGCAATCCAGCCGTTTCTGGTGTGGACGGGGGCCAGCTGGCGAGAGCACCCCTCAGGGGCCTGGCTTGTGGGGATTCTGGCAATGGTCACACCCCTCAAAACCTGACAGGGGCCCTTTAATATCCGTGCTGAAGGGCTGGAGGCAGGGACTTCCCAGAAATCCACGTTCCTCCGTGAATGAGGCCAACAGCTCGAGATGACCCCAGTGGACTTGGGAAACAAGAGTGTCAAGAAATTGGGTGTTTACCAAGTACTGAGGCTGGAAGTGAAGCCCTGCCATTGAGATTGAGTTAGACACAACAGGGAAAGACGTTATTTTCAGGAGAGACCTGGCTTCAGTCAAGTCCAGGGTTAAAAAAAAAACACATTTCTCAGGGTTTCCCACAAGGGGGACAGACAAAAAATAGGAAAAAAAAGAAAAAAAGGCAAGATGCTGATTTCCCTTCTTCAAACCCAATCTGTGGAAAGGTTTATGTGGTTTTGTTCTGAGCTACGACCAGTCCCCTCATTCTGCAGCAGCAAGGGGATGGAGGGAAGTACACAGAAAGAAAATAACACTTTCTGGTTTCGTGTTTTACTGGAGAGAAGCCCTGGATGAATTGAATTCACATGGTCTACAAGAGTGAGACACTGAAAATATTTAAGAATCTGTTATATTCAGATTTGACAAGGTGATGGTGGAAGGATGTATGTCTCCTAGACGCGCCTCCCACCCCCAAACCCAGGGGGTGCAGCAACGCCCACGTGCTTCTGGCTGAGTTGATACAATGAACAGCAGCTCAGACTGTGGGCTTTCTTGGTGCACGGGATGAGGCTTGGTCACTTATCCATGAGCTCTACTCACTATTTCCAGCTTTCCCCATCTGGTCAGCATCACCTCCTGCCTGGGGTACAACAGCCTACTTATTCTTCCCTGTATCCACTCTTGCCTCTCTAGAATCTATTTTCTGTTTTGTTTTTAAAAACAATGGCGGTATCACTCAACTGCCCTGCTTAAAAAGCTCCACTGGCTTCCCCTTACAATTAAAGCACATACTCCCTAACGTTGGCCTATGAGATCCAATATAATCTGGCCCCTTCCCATCTCTCCAACTTCATTTTGTCCCACTGCCCCCCATCTTCTCTACTATGTTTCAGCCACAATGACCTTTTAATTGTCCTCTGTGCCTGCAAGTGTGCCAAGGCCATCCCTCTCTTAGGACCTCTGCAGTGGCTGTTTTACTGCCTGGAGCATCCCTCCCTGAGCTCTTTCTGAGCTGACCTATTTTTCATTATCCATGTAATTACTCAAAGGCACCTCCACCAAGAACCCTATGAAAAATAGCCCACTTTCCCTTCTCATTCACTCTTCATTCTATTATCCTTTAATTTTTTTCTTAACATTTGTCACTATCAGAAACTGCTTTACCTGTTGGTGGATCCATCAAATGTTTCTCCTACTATAACCTCCATAAGATCAAGGAGCTTATCTTGTAACCGTAACTCTAATCTAAAAGAGTAAGTATTCAATCCAGCCTGGAATCTAGCTTGGTAGTTCTCAACTAGAGGCTGAACACTTTATGGGCACACAAAAAAGACAGAATCAGTGTGAAAAAAATTTTTTATCTTCATTTTTTGGGATTACTGAAAATCTACATTGTTACAATGATGCCAAAAATGGAAAGTGTGAGTCAACTATAAGATCAGTAGTATATCATCAAAACCACATCAGAGAAAGACTGTCTTCTTCTGGGATTAAAGAAGACACAGGAAAGCTAGGGCAGAGAAGAATATATCCTGAGAATGACCGAGAATCATACCGTAACTGCCACGTAATGTAATTCTGCTAAGTGTACTGCAATATGTCCAAAATCGGAAAGAATGCCTTGAATACAGAAAGACTGAAAAGCTGTAGTTTAACCTAAAGTAAATGTTTCAAAAACTTGCTGGAATTGTTCCGTTAATAATAAAAAGTATCTGAAACACAGAAGAAAGAAGTACTCCTGTGGCTCTGGCCGCTGAGATTCCAGACCTCAATTTACCCATCTATAAAATGGGAGAGAACCAGGTAATCCACTCCTTCCAGTTCCAGAGAGCTTTGCAGAACTGTGATGTATTTGTATAGGGCAGAGGGATTTTTTCCAGTCCCCAGTTAACCTCAGGAGAGTTTCCTGGGTGAGTTTACAACCATCTACCATCCAATCCAGCACTTCTTATTAACTTTCAAGTGACTTAACATCTTTAAGAGTCTGATGAAAGCTGGGATCCTCTTCCTTAAAACGGTGGACATACATACATTCATAGTAAATGCTGCATTTAATTTCATAAAGTTTGTCAGTCTTTACTGTTCCTTTGGTGCTCATGGATTTCAAGTTAAAAACACCTGGTTTAGAGCACTGGCTAAGTGTAAAAGGTCTTCTCTGCTATTCCCTGCAGGCCCACAGACACTGCCTTATGTTTTGCAGATGTTCTATTTCTTACTCTCTGCGACGTTTGCTTTTAAAAATTCAAAATAGCACATGATATCATCCTGACCACGTAGGATGCTGAATCTCAGGCATTCAATGATACAGGATGGAAGGCAATTTTTAAGGATGGCAAGGGCAAACCACACTGGTGTTTAAGCAGTCCAACTGCCAAAATGAGCAGAAGGCAGGTTCAAGCTAGTCTGATCAAAACCTAGCCTGGTGATTAGGGCTGCTTTTCAACCTTTCAGAAGCCATTCAAGCACGAACTCAAGCTCCTGCTGCTGAGACAGGAACAAGGGAATTCTCTGCTCTCCGTTTTCACCCTGCTTCCTAATGAGCCAGGTGTTTCAGTGTGGTGGCCCAACCTGCACAGGAAGCAGGGGGAGGGGCTTAGGCTAGGGGGGAGGATCCACTGTCACAATTGGTGGCAAGCTTCTAGTCCTGACAGGCTCTCCAGCTGACTTCTGCGATGTGACCTCAAATGCAAGTAGGAGACTTGGGCAGTAATTTACATGAACTCCTGAATCCTGAGAGCTAAGCTGTCGGGAGAGGACATCAGCTGGCAGCAGCACAGTGAGCCAACAGCAGGCACTGCATGTGCTCCGGCCACCTGGCCCCTGGCTGAGCTGCCAAGAGGTTGCCTACAGGAAACAGTCCCTTGGATAGCAGGTACTCTTCTGGGAGCATCAGAGCAGGAAAGCTGGATAAAGAGCATACATCCTTGTAATGAAAAGTGACAGAAGCCTTAAGAATGGCCACCATGTTAATCAGAACAACAGGATATAAGTTGCAGAGAAATAAAAACACTCTATTAAAACTTTAAAAATTCAACTAACTGAAACTTTCAATAAGCTTGTAGGTCCATCCACTTTAGCGGAGGAAAAATAAAACAACACAAAGTAGAAAATAAAATGTCTTTTTAGCATGCCTAAGAATTAATAGGTGAAAGAAAGTGAAAGTGAAGTCACTCAGTAATGTCCCACTCTTTGCTACATCATGGACTGTAGCCTACCAGGCTCCTCCATCCATGGGATTTTCCAGGCAAGAGTACTGGAGTGGGTTGCCATTTCCTTCTCCAGGGGATCTTCCTGACCCAGGGATCGAACCTGGGTCTCCTGCATTGCAGGCAGACGCTTTATTAATAGGTGGTTGGTATTTATTCACCAAACTGAAAGAATCAACTTCCAGGCAGTGTCCAAGTCGAGACATGGCATGTACGTTCAATCTCTCAGGGGCAACTACAACTGATCAATACAGGCTACCTGAGTCCTGGGTTGAGGAGTAGTCTGAGGCTGTGCTGGAGCTTGACAGAGAGTGTGGAGTGTCATCAGGGAGGGCCACAATGGACAAAGGTGATGCAGGTGTCAGGTATGTGGCATACTCCTAGTGTGCTGGGACATTAAGAATGGAGCTCAAACATGGGTACATGTTCAAATAAGAATACATTTCCCCACTGAGGATTTCCTCTGTCATTCAAACAGAAGCTTCTAGAAGAATAATCAGGAGGCACCCCTTAAAGGAAGAAAGCAGACATCTGTTTATCCTGCCAGATCACAGCCTGGGGTCCAGCAAGGGGGGAGATAGCAAACTCAGATGATGTTCACAATCAACCCACAATCAATCTACTTGCAGGAAATTCGTGTTCAGGATAATAACTTATATGGCTGCCATATCCTCAATCACAAGACACAGTTGGGTAACTGTGCTCTTCCTATTAAGGCAGAAAAGTAATTGGATATATTGTCCAAATTTGCAAAAACAAGATTGAAAATGAACTGGGATCTAATTCTAAACAGCCAGAAATTCAGCTAACCAGAACCTCCCACTCCTCTTAGCTGACACTTTTATTTCCTAGTTGAACAACCCAAGACAACAGCATAAATACCTGTGCTTTTCAAAATTTCACAAATCATTTGATTTGAAGTAATATAAAATGAAACAGTACTTTTTTTCCCTTAAAAACAATACCGTCTCAATTGGGAACCACCAACTTCTTACCATTTCAGGTGTCCTAAACACTTATAAATATAGAGATCACCAAAGTGTCCTAAATGTTTATAAACATACAGATCATAGAAATAAATGTATTTATTCATATGGTATGTTTGTAAAACACACATGAGTTCCAAGATGGTTCACACCTATCATTTCTACAAGTTGTGGAAGCTTCAGAATCAAGTGATTTAATTCAAATTTCAGCTTGGCCATTTACTAGCTGTGTGACATTAGGCAAGTTACTTAACATCTCTGTGCTTAGCATCTATAGAATGCATAACAGACCCCATCTCACAAGGTTATCATAAGATATAACACATAAAATTGTGAACATGAGCCATAAAAAGGAACAAAATTGTGCCTCTGCAGAGATGCGGATGGACTTAGAGACTGTCACACAGAATGAAGTCAGAAAGAGAAAAACAAATACCATATATTAACGCATATATGTGGAATCTAGAAAAATGGTAGAGATGTACTTATCTGCAAAGCAGAAATAGAGACACAGATATAGAGAACTAATGTATGGATACCAAGGAGGGAAGAGGGGAGGTGGGATGGACTGGGAAAGTGGGATTGACATAAATACACTACTGTGTAAAATAGATAACTATACCGTAGTGTATAGCACTGTTAACTCTACTCAGTGCTCTGCGGTGACCTAAATGGAAAGAAAATCCCCCAAACAGGGGATGTGTGTGTATCTGATTTATGTAAAGCTGATTTACTTTGCTGTTCAGCAGAAACACAACATTGCAGAGCAACCCATACTTTAATAAAAAAAAAATTTTTTTTTAAAGACTTAAAAAATAGTGAGCATGGTGCTGGGCACATAGTAAGCAATTAACTGTTAGTTATTAATTATTTATTACTCCACAGAAGGAGAAACTGAGTCACAGAGCAGCTAAGTGATCTCTTTCAGGCTCAATCCAATAAGCAATGACACAACTGGGACTCGAACCTGGGCCTTCTGAACGCAGTCAAATCTCCTCTCCTGTGGAGTCCTCTGTGCTTGCGACACAGGTGGCGAGAAGCAGCAGCACCGGCATCTCCAGAGAGCTGGCTACAAGTGCAGAGTCAGCAACACCCCCAGGTGCATGTACGATGCGCTGGAGAGTCCTGGGCTCAGGCACTGAGGAGGATGCGTGTACAGAACACAGCCCGAAGGGCTTCCGAGAGTGACCGAGCGGCACTGAGGGATGCAGACACCCCCCCCACCCGCTCCCCACCGAACTAAACATCTGAAACATCCAAAGGTCAGAGGCTTTTGCAGGAAGCTCCAAGTGGCTCTCTGGAGGGCTACTGCTTCTCATATTCCAGCACATATCCACAACACACAGAGGTCAGGGCCAGATATAAAACCTGACCTTTTAGTTCTCCGCCCAAGAGCAGCCACTGGAGCAAATCGCACACCTCCACCGACAAGGCTGAATTCCCTCTGAAAGTTCACACTCATCAAGGTCAGTGCCAGAAGACAATTTACAGATCACCTAATCCAGGGCCTTTATTTTAGGGAGGGAAGAACTGAGGCTCAGAAAGGGGACACACACATTCTAGTTAGGACCTGAAGTGCTCACAATGGGGGGATCCAAAGCCCACAAGCCTGGCCTCTCTCTTTGGACTCAACTAGGCTTGCAGCAGATCTGCCCACACTCCGTTTAGTCCAACAAAAGGGCTGCTTCCATTTGCCCAGAGCTTTTACTCCTCATCAGAGTGTGTCTTACCAACTTCCCAACGAACCTCACACTTCCATTCTAAAAGCCACATTCAGAGCTGGCGATGAAGAAGCCTCTCTATTCTGTCTTGTGCCTGACACGGTCTCTTGGATATTGCAGATTTTATCAAAAGATCAAGCAAAAGGATTCCTGAAATCTAGAAAAATGGTACAGATGGATCTATTTCCAGGGTAGACGCAGACATAGCGTCTCTATTCCCACCCTGGAAACAGATGCAGGCATAGAGCATGGACGTGGACACAGTGGGGAAGGGGAGAGGGGGATACACTGATAGAGTAGACTGACATATATCCACCACATGCGTCAAATAGCTAGCCACTGGAAGCTGCCGCACAGCACAGGAAGCTCAGCTTTGTGCTCCGTGATGACGGAGAGGGGTGGGATGGGAGAAAGGTCCAGGAGGGAGGGGACGCGTGTGTACATTTAGCTGAGTCACTTCACTGTACAGCAGAAAATAATACAATGTTGGAAAACAATGATATTCCAATTTAAAAAAAATCAATCAATGGCTACATAATGAGGTATTTCTCACGTTAGGGTTCCACAGATACAAGATTTAAAAGGCAAAGTAAAAACATCCATAATACTTTATAGTAAAAAGTGTAAGGAGACCCAGAATGGTGGGCCTCATTCAGGCTTTGGACGATGACCATCCTGGGTTTGAATTCCAGCTTTATTCTTTCTTCTCTGCATAAAGTAGGGCAAGTTATTTAACTTTTTGGAGCCTTGGTTTCTCTCGTACTAAATGGAGCTAATAATATCTAGCTGTGTAACTGCTGCAAGGATTAACAAGGTATGGAAACCATCCTTCACATCAACTAGAATATTGTAAGTGTTCAACCTATGATACCTACTACCTTTGCCATACATTCACACAAGCACAAAACTATTTCAGACACGTAGACACCCATAACATACATTGACATATATACTAACAGCTACCCTGAAAAATATCTGACCCGGTGACCACAGAAAATACAGCTGTTTCTCAGTTGAGTCCTGGAACTTACATGAACAAGAATCTCTGAGGACTCAAAACTGATGAATGGATGCCAAGAAAAGAGCTGGAAAAATGGCATCCTGCCCAGTTGAAATGAAATGCTAAGAATTCTTGTCCCAGTTAATTTTAACCCTGGATGGGGCTGGATCCTATTTGTAAGGTTTGATATTTAAAAACCAAGAAGGGGTGGGGGAGCTGAAGTCAATGGTGCTCCCAGTGCAAGACAAATGGAGACAACTCAAGTCCCCATCTACTGTGAGACAGGCACAGAGCTGACTGTAAAAGGTGCCCCACCTTGGTTCCATCTCTGCCTCCCATCCCAGGTTCCCTCCAGTGCCCCAAGATGGTTTATACACGAATGCCAGAACCAGGAAGAACAGGGGTTCTCAGAAATCACCACTATCCATTCTTCCTCGAGGTCATCCCACTGTCCTGAGTGACCAAGACTCTGGTTACGCTTTCTCCAACAAGGCCAACAGTCCTGACTCCCCTGAGGTCTCCACTTCCAACCAGTGATGCTTCTGGATTCTGTGCTCCGGGCAGTGTTTTGTATTCTCTTCCATGTCAGCTCTCATGAAACTTGAGTCTTCAGTTCAACTGACTTGATCCTGATGGACTTTACAACCAAATATGTGCTGAAGTACAGGCTACACACCCACCAAGGAGGCTGGCTGGCTCGTACTGTACTAAAAAATGTGCTCTCTTGAATAAATGCACTTTTAAAAATAGGCCATGGTGCTCTGGTGGAAAACACTTGCTGTGCTGAGCCCCATATAGGATTTTAGAATCTAACATGGCAAATGGTTGCATTACGGATTCTGTGGGCTTCCCCCATGGCTCAGTGGGAAAGAATCCAGCTGCAAGGCAGGAAATGCAGCAGATTCGGCTTCAAGCCCTGGGTGGGGAAGATCCCCTGGAGGAGGAAATGGCAACCCACTCCAGTTTTCTTGCCTAAAAAATCCCATGGACAGAGGAGCCTGATGAAGTACAGTCCAAAGTGTCGGACACGACAGAGAGACTGAGCATGGATCCTGTAGGACAGATGGGGACAGGCATTTCTAGCTGAAGTGGAACACAGGTGCTTGTCTTCTGGGCTGTGACGTCACCCAAAGGGAACTTCGGCTTAGCACGTTCATGGTGGTTTGGAGACTGCTCTGATATTCTCCCAGCTGCTTCCTGCTCTCCCTTCCTCCTGACTCCATCCAATCTCTCTAATCTCTGTCTTCACAAACAGCAGCACCCCCCTACCCCCACAACCTGCCTTTTTTCTTTCCTTCCACCTTCTTTCTCCCTCTGCCTTGTCCCCAGGGAAATAATGGAAGAAGACTGCTTCTGGATTTCAGACTCTGAACAAAGAACTGCTCAAACAGCGTGCCAAAGAAACAAGCAAGCCAAGTCTCCAAAATCAACTAGCCAGGTCCCCAGTGGAGACGCTTGGAGACTCATGATGCTGGAATCTCAATGTCATCTTATCCAGCATTTTCTCCCCTGCTTCATTCAAATACACCCAAACCACCCCCACCCCCACCACCACGACCCCCACACACATCCTACACAAACACATGGACAATGTATAAGAATGAGAACATTTCATGAACAATCTTTTCAGATGGGGAAAAGAGCAAAGTGGCAAATGTCAGCCAAGAGCATAAATGAGGGAAACAGATTTTGCCAATGCCTAGACCTCCAGCTTCTTAACTGGCAATAGTTCATGGTCACCAGCAATGACCCATTATAAGCATGACAATCAAGGAGGGTATGAATAGAGAAAGGTTTTAGTAGGTCTTCAAGCACAAAAGAAAAGCCCTTACCCAAATGTCACCTAGCATTACTGTCTGATGGACAGAGCATTTTCACTCTTGGGTGTTGGAAAACAACAGAGAAGAGAGAAGATCATGTTTCCGGCTTCTAAAGAGAGAGGTTCCTGCTAATTCAAGACCAGCAGTACGTAAGGGAGGAAAAAAGCCCTGCTCAGACTCAGCGCCTTTGCAACCCACGTGTAGCAGAAGCAACACTAGACTGGGTACCAGGGCTTGCCACCAGCTGTGTCACTGAGGGTAAGCGATGTTCCCTCTCTGGCCTTCCATCTCCTCTGTCAAATGAGTACGAAAACTACTGCTCCCTGGGGTTCACAGGTTCGGATTCAATGGGAAATGTCAAAGTCATCAGCCCCAGAAGGAAAGCAAGCTGAGTACCTCATAGGAGCCAGGAACTGGGCCAAGGCAGTGCTGCCCCCATTCCCCAGCAAGCCCATGAGTCCCACTGAGTCAGGGAAATTTATGCCTAAGTTTTATATGAGGAAATCAAAGTTCAGAAAGCTCAAGCTACTCTCCTAAGATCACACATACAATCAGGAGGCAATGGAGGGAGGCCATCATTAAGGGAGAACTATGATTTTCTATGCAAGACACAACTTTATTACAGCCTGGAGTGACTAACCCCAGTCTGAGTTTCTGCAGAAAGAACTTCAAGCCAGACTTCTCTGACTGTAAAGGAGTCACTTGTAAGTTGTCCTTCAGACCTCTGCGTTGGAGTTCCAGTTCATCGACGTTTAAAAGAAAGATGCTGAAAGAATAGGGAGAAACAGTTATCAAGCTGCATGACTGAAGTATGCTCACCAGCAGGACAGAGGAAGGGCAAAAATCTAGGAAAGATGGATGGTGTATATCGACACAAGTCAAGGGCAGATGCCTGGGTCACAGGAAGGTAGGGTAGGGAGTACCATTTTTTTCCCTTAACAGCTGACGCATAAGCTAACGTCACCAATATGATGGCATAAATGAAGCCATGGAACTTCCAAGGAGCCATTGATCAGGTGAAGAATGTATTCAAAGGCCTCGCTTTGATGCTTCGTTTCTGCATTGCACAGAAAGAAGAAAGAAAAGGCAGGCCTCCTACACATGCAATGTTGGATCAGAAGACAAATATGCACAGAAATCCAGAAGTGCATAGATTCTAATTTGGATACTGTAATGGTCTACATGAGACATGTCGGCAGTCAAACAAGAGAACTTCTTTAAAGGTGCCTGAGCCCCAGGAGATGAGATGATTTTCATCATAGCATCAGGTCACTTCTAGCTCTGCAAAATACAGCAGACAGACAATACACTTTATTATGTCAACTCAGTCAGTAGGGTGGGAAGTGGCTTTGAGTGGGAATGGTTTGGGACATTACAGTGATTGAAGACCGCACCTTTGCTGCTGGCTGAACCTCTCTGCATGCAAATGGATGTGAGCATACTGTCTTTTCAATGGGTTGTCTTTTTTTTTTTTTTAGCAACTACACTTATTAAAATGATGATAAAAAGCTAACGATGACAACAGTAACAACAGGAATAGCTAACTTTCACTGGACATTTACTATGTAGCTAGCACTGTGCTAGGTGCTTTCCTATGTCACCTCATCCTTACACCTGCCTGTTGGTTCTATTGCTCTTCTCATTACACGAGCAGGAAACAATATTCAGAAAGGTAGCTCAAGTATTTTCACCTCTTTCTGAATCCAGAGTCTGAGTCCTTGATGATAAATATCATACCCTACTGCCTAACTGTGAAATTCCCTGTTCATTCCTCAAGCTTCCATGAATGCACCTTCCTTCCAATATTTCTCTGCCCACCCCCCCACATTGCATGGTGAACCTTTACAAACCTGCCATTTCAAACAATGCTATTTTACCATTTCTGGCGGCCCCACGATTGTTTACAGGCTGTAATGTCTGATGGAGCCAACATGTTTTAATTTTCACATTAAAAAAAAAGAGAGAAAGAATTTCCAAGGGGAAAGAACGTTTGACAGAAAGTCAAAACCTTTACAAGCACTCAAGGAGGCATTAAAATTCAAATTTCCAAAATACAGTAATTCTGTTAAAAGTTGTGACTTGCTCTGGGGCCCAAAGGGACACTCATCCTGACCCATCTGTGAAAGCCATCAGCAGCCAGGAAGCCTTCTGGAAAACGGGATTAGAGTAGCCAATTCAGCCTCCAGCAAGGAGGCCAGGCTGCTTCATTTAGTTTAAGTCTCCCTGAGACGGTTTAAAACACTCTCTGGGAAGAGATATTCAAGCAAAGCAAATTGCAGCCTTGCAAGCTGCAGCTCTGGTACAAGACAGGCCTTGTCTACAGAGTCACAGCACACTGGAGCCCTCCCCCGACTGGCCATGGATGCGCTGACTAGAAGCAGAACTCTCCGGGGAAATCGCATACATGGGGAAGTTATACAAGAGCCACGCCTGGACCAGCGGATGGCATCACAGCTGGTACAGACCACTTATCCCCCTGTGATCCGGCCCAGCCCTGATTATTTATGGCTCATAAAAGCCCCATCAGACCTCAGCATATTCTAAGACGACATAACAACAACAACAACAAAAATAGGATTAAAAATCTGCCTTTCATCACCAAGACCTTCATGGCAGATGAGGGATGCTGTGATTGGCTTTGGGGAAACCGAGAGCTGAGGAGAGCTCACTGTGAACACTCCACTCTGAAACCCAATGTAGAGAACACACTGAGTCATGTGTTTCAGCCCGGCTGTGCGGTCATATTCTGGAGCTCTGTCACCATTTCTAATCTGAAAGCACTAGCTAAAATTAAACCTAAATAATTCCAGCGCCATTTCTTCGCCTGGAAGTCTCACTTAAGTCTTCGTTTCCCAGAGCCTCTAATGGTTTCTGACATCCTGAGCCAAAACGCAAGCACGCAGCCAGGTGTGTGCTTGGTTTTTAAACCCTCTCCCCTTTTAGTATTATTATTATTTTTTAAGGACAGCTGCACTTCTTTTACAGAAAAGCTGCCTCTAAAGCACTAAGACTTAAGTGATTCTTCAGGACTCCCTAGAACTGTGAAATGTCACTGTGCAATTGAGTTTTCCAATAAGCATGATAAGGGCAGAGGTGCCAGAGGACCACAGAAAACAGCCTCGCCACCAAGATAACAGAGTCCCGATGTCCTGACCACCCCCCATGCAAAGCCTCTAGATCTAGCCTTGTCATCCTTCCTAGAAAATACAATGTTGTTCAATTCGTGAATTCCAACAAATTTCTTACCTACCTCAAGGGAGAGTTAAATTCCCAGTCTGGATAGAAGCTTCCGCCAGACCCTCTGAGCTTGTCAATTGCCCCAATTCACTTTTCCCTTGGGTCTGGCTCCTAAGAAGGCAAGCAGGACGGCAGGCAGCCAAAGCATCTTTTTCTGGAAACCCTCCTCCAAATCAGGACCCTTCCTGAGGCCAGCAGGAGCAGGAGCGGAGCCCGCGCTGCTCTTCCTTCGCTCACAGAAACAGCACTGCTGGGTTCAGACCCTCCTGGGATCCATCAGGCAGGGGAAAAAGTGTGACTTCTTCTCTCCCTTCGGATCCGTTCGCCTTCCCGAGAACCCCAGGTTCATATGAACTCCCCTTCTTCACGACAATCTGCAGGAAGTCACAGACCCCAGCTTCAGCGTCACCAGCTGATCCTGAGCCAGACCTGGAGGTAACCGGTCAGCTGGTCGCGGAGCTCAAGACACAGAACCAGGAACTGTGCAGCTCCGCCGAGAAATACTAATAACTGTCGGCGGAGCTGCTGGTGGTGCCGAAGTCGCTGTTGCAGTGCTCGCATCCTCCGCATGCTAATGAAGCCGTGACGTCAGCAAGTCAGTCACGGCATCTGGATGTCCCGTCCCCTCTGCCCAGCGCTGAGATTTATTTACATGTAAATTAGCCTCGCCTTCCAAATCAATAATCCCCAAGCTAGGAAGGACGAAGAAAGCCTTTGCTGGATGCAAACGCCCCAGCAACACAACCTCCAAAGGGGTACAAAAATATCACATAGGAGAAGAGAGGCTTAAAAATGCACACCTTTTTTTGTTGTTGTTTTTTAAAGGCTGTGCTCTTATGTGCCAGGGATCAGATCTGGGCACAGTTACGAATCTGAGCGCCTGTTTCAGATTATGTGCTGCATCAACGCAGGGTGCAATCAGAGCTCTCCCCCAACCCCAACTGTCTCTACTTTCTTTTTCTTTCTTTTCTCTCTCCAACTTTCATTTCAGGGAATTTTCTGGCTTGGGGCTATGTAATCCTTGAATGTTTGTGAACCTTGAGATAAAACACAAATGATTGCTTTCCTCAAGTGCCTGTGGCTGTTGGACTGGCCACTCCGTCAAGCCTGACCCCAGTGCCAAGTAAGTGTGAGAGATGACAAACCAGAACGCTTCCCAGACGCTTCTGAGGGCCGCTGGAACCTTAGAAAGCACAACTTTCATCTCTCCACTTTTCACATTAGAAAAGTGAGGTTCTGGATGGAGAAGCAGCTTTTCCAGGGCCACAGAGGGATTCCAGCAAGGATGGGCCAGAATACACATTTCCTGGACTTCAGTCTACAGCTCTGTTAAAGACCTTTGGGTCTTCAATCTCCATCTTTCTGTACCAACAAAGAGGCCTATCCAAACAGTCAGGAAGAAAGAATTTTATAGTATTGGATAGCCCTGGGTTTAAATCCTGACTTTGCTTCCTGCTAGACTTTGCTTCCACACTTAGGGTCTACAGTTTCTTCATCTGTACCATCCTTTTATTCAATAAATATTTTCTGAGTACCTACTCTGTGCCATGAATATGTTTTTTAAAACTTTATAGTATGTATGTGTATAGTGTATGTATGGGTATAGGTACATGTTTGCTGTAATTCAATAAAGTAAAAATACTGAGTGGAAATGTGGCGAGGACTAACACCATTACCAGCAACGGTAAATATGGAGAAGTAAAGTGAAAGTCTCTCAGTCGTGTCCGACTCTTTGTGACCCCATGGACTGTAGCCTGCCAGGCTCCTTTGTCCATGGAATTCTCCAGGGAAGACTACATGAGCCAGAAAGAAAAACACCAATACAGTATACTAACGCATATATATGGAATTTAGAAAGATGGTAACAATAACCCTGTGTACGAGACAGCAAAAGAGACACTGATGTATAGAACAGTCTTATGGACTCTGTGGGAGAGGGAGAGGGTGGGAAGATTTGGGAGAATGGCATTGAAACATGTAAAATATCATGTATGAAACAAGTTGCCAGTCCAGGTTCGATGCACGATACTGGATGCTTGGGGCTAGTGCACTGGGACGACCCAGAGGGATGGTATGGGGAGGGAGGAGGGAGGAGGGTTCAGGGTGCGGAACACATGTATACCTGTGGTGGATTCATTTTGATATTTGGCAAAACTAATACAATTATGTAAAGTTTAAAAATAAAATAAAATTAAAAAAAAAAAGACTACATGAGTGGGTAGCTGTTCCCTTCTCCAGGGGATTTCCCAACCCAGGAATCTAACCCGGGTCTCCTGCATTGCAGGTGGATTCTTTACCAGCTGAGTGACCAGGGAAGTCTAAATATGGAGAAGGAAATGGCAACTCACTTCAGTATTCTTGCCTGAAAAAGCCCATGGACAGAGAAGCCTGGCAGGTTCTAGTCCATGGGGTTGCAAGGAGATGGACATGACTGAGTGACCAAGCACAACAGTAAGTAACAGTTATTTCTGATATTTTGGGTAAAGTTAAAAAAAAAAAAAAAGCACTAAGCTTTTCCTTCCACTGGGCTGGCCATTGTATCTCTTCTCCGAGTATCCCTAGTCCTCTTTTATTGTTTAAAATCAATTGTTCTTTCAGTGCTGTCTAGGCAGTATGCTGGACTCTGTACCTGCAATGGGATGCACTGTGGGGTCCTCAGGTGGAGGTGAGGGAGGGGCTGGAGAGAGGTGTATTCCATCATGCAGAAGCGTCCCTAAGGACAAAGCAGCCAACACAGCTCCTTGCCCACACTCTCCAGGCCCCTGCCTGGAGAACCCACCCCCATGAGCTCTGCCCTTCCAGCTGAGTTCCTGAAGCTTCAAATGAATCTCTTTGTCGGGTATGAGGAAGTTAAATTGCGTCTTTTGTTATACATAATTGTATTAATAATGCTTAATAACTTCTTTCAAATTGCTTCTCTCTGCTTCACAGAAGACCTTTCATGGTGAAAATTGTGGGACCTGGAAAAACTTTTTACTAATAGAAACTGAATACAAGCCAATGAGTCAGACTCTGCTTCAGGTCTCCATCACACAGAACTCAGAGGATGTGGGGAAGCATTTGCTTCTCAATATCCTTTGAGAGGATCAAATAGACCAGCTTGGGGCCACCAATGGCCAAGTGGAAGCAGTGACACCCTACTCCAGTGTGATCATGGGCAAGTAGCTTCAGCTTTCTGTGCCCCAGTTTCTTCATCTGAAGATGAGCCTCTCTGATGTACTTATTATTGTCAAGATCATAGGAGAATCACGAGAAGCAATTCACAAGTGATGGACAGGGAAGCAATGAAGAGGAATGCAGAGCAGAAAGCATGAGAAGTGATTGATTTTCACCTGGAATAAATCTGGCATGTGACCATCCATTTCATAAGAGGGGAGGGTGTGACAAGGGGTCTGGAATGGAGTGCCTGTGGTCAGACCTTGGCTCTAACATTTGCTGTCTGATTGGGGACCTTATGTTCTTACCTAAAACAAGAGGGGCTTATGCTTGCAGAACTGTTTTGACGAGCAAATAATCCTCAGTGTGAAGTCCTTAGCACTGGACCTAGCACCCAGCAAACATTCAATAAATGTTAGCTGTTGGTCGTGGAAGTGATGACCCTTCAGTTACTATTCATTTTGGCACTACTAGTTAATGACCAAACTTCAAAAGGCAGGAGAAAGTGGGTAAACAGAAAACAGCCAAATCTTCCCCATTCCTAGGGCACCACTCAAAAGTTTCACCTAAGTGAGCTGCTGACACAGTCTTCCTCCATGAAGCAACACAGATACTTTTCAATTGCTATGAAACTGGGAAGAAAGCAGGGAAAATGACCAAGAAGCCCCAGGGGTCTCCTTCCTCTGAATCTACACAACAGAGAGAGACAACTGTGTTTCTGGCAAGCATTGGGTTCTTCATCCATTCATTCATGGAACCATCCACTTATTAAATGAGCTCCTGTTTGTCAGTCCGTGTGCTAGGCCTTAGGGACATCATGGTGACCAAGAAAGACATGGGCTCTGCCTTTAAAAAGCCAAGAAGTCAGAGGGGAAGACAATTAAGCAAGCAATTAGAGTGTGATGCATGTTATGATAGGCGACTGCAGAGTTCCTGAAGGCCTAATTGCAGTCAGGAGAGGGTGGTGGTGCAAAATTACGTGGCTAATGTCCCTTTGACAGGATGTGCTCTGTGAGTGCAGCTCAGAGGTGGGGAGCTGGAGGGCTGTGCATTACCCTTGCATAAGATGGCTGAAATCACAAAACAGGGATCGATAATTCCTTGTGACAATTATTTTCATCCTGGACAATATTATTCTATTCCGGATTTTTGGAAAATATGCCATTAGGAATTGGACAAGGTGAGGCAACAACTATTTTGGAAATTTAGAGGCCTGGTAAATAGGGATGAAGCTCATCCTGTTTTGACACAACAGAGTGAAACCGCAGGTTCATGACAGCGAACTTCTTGGGGGTGGGGGAGGGGAGAACTGGCAACACATATGAGACCTTCAGCACCTTCTACTGAGATAGCACAGTATTATTTTTACACAAATGACCATAATTGCATATAGTATACAAGAAGAGAGACAAAGAAGCCAAGGTTGATTGAGGCTGAAGTCATCAGGAATCAAGAAGAATGTGATCTGAATCATGAAGGTAAAAAAAAAAAAAATTGAGGGGGCGGGGGGGGGTGAAAAACCAAGGTTATAGGGGAAAGGTCTTACTGATAAGCATGACACAAAATCCAGAAGTCCTAAATGAAAAGAGTGCTAAAAGTGTCATGGTCAAATTTTAGCTGGTAGAGAGGGTGTTGCAGATGGGGCAAGGGTACGGATCTAAGGGAAAAGTGCTCGCACAGAGCAGAAGAAAACTCCCCTGCAGAAGCACCAAGAGGACACTGGCAGGTTATGACAAAGAGACCGCTTCACACACGCGAGAAAAATCAAATCATCTTTCCATTCCACCAGCATTAGTCAAAATCTTGTTAGAGGATTATGGGGAAAGGGTAATCGAATCATGGCTGGTTATCTCGCAGAAGAGAAGGGTAAGTGATGACAAGGGCTGTGGCCTCTGAGATGAAGGGCTTTAATGAGGACAGTCATAATGAACAATTTTTTATCTCCATCCCCATAGATGTAAAATAAGGAGGAATGGATTTTCAATGAACTAAAGAGGGATTTCACTTGGATCTAAGGAAGATGCTTGAACCTGAAGATGATATGAACTGGCCTGGGTTACTCAGGACAACGGCAATGTTTTTGCTCTTAGGAGCACTTTACAGAGATCAAGACAGCCCCGGACCTGGTTAGTTTACACTTATACCTCTGGCCGTGAAATTGTGAAATCTTAACTACTCTAAGGGATATGACCAAGTTTCAAAACACTTATCTAATAATGGTCTTAAATTCATTTTAGTTTTATTAAAAATGGTATGTATGCATAGTTAATATCTATACACATACCATAAATATATTATGTTATATATTTTAAAAGAATATATTATTTAAAACTTACTATAACTTGCAATTTATATAACTTCATATATAAAGCTTATTTGTAGTATAAACTTTAAGTATATAATATATATTTTATTATTCTTTAAAACTTACAAGTTATATAATTTTGTATATAAAACTTATTTATATTATAAATTTTAAGTATATAATACATACTTTATTATATATTTTTAAAGACTTTTTTAAAACTTTATAGTATGTATGTGTATAGTGTATATATACACTATATATAAAGAGAGAGAGATTGTTTTACATAGCTTTAAATAATCTACTCAAGATTGGTTCTCTAGACATTTAGATTTCAAAATCCAGTAAATTTTTCAAAATGAAGAAGAGGAGGTTGACCAAAAATTGTTACATTAGTTGGGATAGGCTAGGCTATTATGCAGTAACAATCATAGATCTCAGTTATTTAACACAAAGAAAACTGATTTTTCACTCAAAGTTGGTTGGAGGCCCAGAGCCTCTCCAGGCACCTCCATTCCAAGCAGCGACTTGGGGATCCAGTCTGCTTCTTTCCTGTGTATCTGTCATCTCAACACATAATTTCTAGGTTGCAGCAAAAGAAGAAGAGACAATTGGAGATGCTTTTAGGTGCCTCAGCTTGGAGGTGAATTACATCAGTTCTATTGGTCAAACAAGTTCCATGACCTCATCGAACTGCAAAGGGACTGGGACTTGTATACCCGGAAAAAAGAGGAAAAGAACAGATTATGAGGAGTCCTACCAATGCCTACCACAGCTGTCAAATTTAATTTTTGCCATGTAAATTCATTTAAAAAACCATAACACAATCTCCTAAACCCACGATGTCTTATTAAAAGTATGTTTAACAGCAAAGAACTGTTAATAGTCCTAAATGAATACTAGAGATCAAAACTGCATCTGTTTTGCCCCAACAGGGAGAAAACAAAATATTTTAGATTTTTATTAACTTCCAAGCAACAACATATAACCCATGTAAGCATACAGAAAATAAAAAAGCAACTTGAGTTTCTCTACTGCAGGTAAACGCAAACAAGGCACCCAAAGGTGGAACTGCCTTCATAAAATAGAAATACCTGAAACAGATTCTCCTCAAGAGATTCTAACGACTTTTCCAATTCAGACTTATAGTAAGCTGCCTCCTCCAACAGGCGGCAGGCATTGTCCTTGAAAGAGCCCAACAAAAAGACCTGAATCTAAATCCAACTCTATTACCTCCTAGCTGCATGACCTTGGTAATTAACAACCAATCACCTTTTCTAAGTTTCAGTTTCTCCATCTATAGAATGGAGACAGATGAGCTACTTTGAAGGGCTTTGTAAAGCACTTCACATATAACAATATAACAGGATATACTATTATTTCCCACTGGGTTTTCACAGAAGGGAGCAAGAATAAGAAATGCAGCCGTAAATGATAAAACTGTTCATGATAAAGGTAAGAATTACTCCCCTCGATAGCACCCCTTTTTTCTCACCCATTTATACCAGGTTCCATCATCATAAATGCATCGCAGACCATAGACACATTCTGCATCTTGTGAAAAATAACCTGACACACTTTAAATCCAAAAAAGAAAGAGGTCTTCCTTTTCTTTTTTTTTTTTCCACCACACAGGAACCAGCCACATTTCATACATTTTAATTATTCTTGATCCCAATAATCTAATGCACAAAATTTCAACATAGCCTTTTATCCTCTTTTAATTACATTAATTAAAAGGAGAAATATGGACAAGCAAGTGTGGGCAAATCAAAATGAAAGACTGCTCCCTTCCCCCAAAAGATTAAAAACTGCGTCAATGATTTAAACATGCTTACCATCACACATTTCCATGAAAATACTGTTAAAGTGACAGTGTGTGCTAGCAAACATTACTTTTGTTTTAGATAAAGAAAGCTGCACTTATTACAGCAGCTTTTTGTAACTACTAATTTTCACTTAACAGCAGAATAAGAAATTGAATTTTCTCTATGTAAAGGGCTGGGAGAACAACCAAGAATTATACAAGGGTGCTTCACTTTTCCAGCACTTTCTAAATGCAGGCACTCAAGCTCCTGTATCCTTCTTTTGGGAGAGAATGCTGGGAAAATGGAGGATGCCCTGGAAAAGACTGAAAAATGACTCTGCCTCATAAAATACCAACCTGGCAACAGAGATCTGTCGAGAAAATTATCCTGGACACAGAGTGTCACAGATGTGTAAACTGACATACTGATTTTTGCAAGCACTGGGAAGGATTTATAACTCAGGCGTTTTGCACAGTCTCTCATTTGATCCCAGATCAGAGCTCTGATTATCCTCTCTTGTACAGACGAGGACACTGAGGTTCAAAAGGGATAAAAGGATGACACAAGGACCCACGACTAAGACTTGGTCCTGGGTCTGATGATCAAGTTCGTATTTCTTCCTCTAATTCAAAGGTTCTCAGCCAACCTTTCAAAAAGCAGCTGTGTCCCAATAAGGGTGCAATACGTTGCGATTAACTTACTATTAAAAACAGACAAAAAATGTAGACAGTTCCCTGGTCATCCAGATTAGATGAATTCCTCTGTACAAAACTCACAGTACTGCTGTCTTAGATGTGTGTCCTTTCCATTAGAACCCATGTCCTGTTACATAGATTCTACAACTGTGGATGTAGTTCTGGTCCATCCACGTTCAATGTTAATGATAACTTCATTAGTGTCTCTAACTAGACTGTACATTGCTGAGAGCAGGGACCTGCCTTTTCTGGCCCACCATTTTATTCTGAGCACCCAGTAGAGTGGCCAGTGGCCTGATAGCTAATGAATATTTGCTGAATGAATATAAAGTTTGACAATGATTTTTCTCCTCTAGAAATTAGAGGGATTTCGGATTATTCCTGTAAGAACATCTCTCTGCTCATGTGCATTCCAACATGATTTTGTGAGTGGGAAAGGAAAAGATGGAGTGAATCTCTCTGACTTGCTTAGTTTAGCTTCCAGGATGTCACAGTCTCCCGGTTTTACTCCTACCCTCTGGCTGTTCTTCTTCACCTCCCTGACAGCTGAACACTGGATTACCTCAGGGCTCAGTCCTGAGACCTCTTCTCTTTTCTATCTACATTCACTTCTTTCATCTGCTCCAGGATCTTAAACACCACCTCCAAGGCCAACTCCAGGCCATGCTTATTCCACGAATACAAGGCTTATGGATCCACCTGCCAAGGTCACATCTACACTTGGATGTCTAAAAGGCTTCTCACGTTTAACAAGTCCAGATCTCAGCTCTTAATACCACCCTCCTCCCCCACCAGCAAATCTGCCCATCTGCAGTATTCACTATCTCAGTGAATGGCAACTGCATCTTTCCTGGTTAAAAAGAAAACACCTTCAAGTCACCCTTCACTCTGTTCTTCCTCTTGCCCTTGACACCTCATCCAGGAGTTGGCAAACCACATCCCACTAGCCAAGTGGATGTTTCATGTTTTTGCAAACAGCATTCGATTGGAACATAATGTTACCCATTCATTTATTTATCATCTACAGCTACATTCATGCTTCCACAGAACTGAGTAGTTGCAACAGAGAGTGTCTGGCCAGCAAAGCCTGACATATTTACTATCTGACCCCTGAAACTCAATATTTTATAACCTTTGACTAGTCCTGATGGCTCGACCTTCAAAACATAGGCAGAATGTAACATCACTCCACCACTTCCACTCTTCTCACCCTGCCCCAAGCCACTACCACCTTTCTCCTGGATGGAGATGCGAGCCACCATCAACTCTCCCCTCTACTTTTGCCCCTTTCAGTCTATGCACAAAACCGTGACCATAGTGTTTCTCTGAAAACAAACATGAAAGCATGTTACACTTCCACTCAAAACCCATCAATGCTGCTCTTCTCAGAATGAGGCCCCTGAGATCTCTGCCCCATGATTTCTCTGACACCACCTCTGGCTTCTCTCCGCCCTGCTGCCATTCAAACACCAGTGCCCAAACATACCAGGCATATGCCTGCCTAGCGGTCTTTGCACTTGCTCTTCCCTCTGCCTGAAATATTCTTCTTGCAGATGGTAGCCTGGCCCATCTCTTGTCTTTTCAAGTCTTAAAAATGTCACCTCAGTGAGGGCTCCCTATTCTATCAGTGACTGTCTCCCCTCCCACCTTCCTACTACCACCAAACCTTTTCCTTGCTTTGTGTTTCTCCATAGCACTTAGCAATCTTATAAGCAATTTTTTAATTGAGATAATTTATAAACCAGAGTTCACTCATTTAAAGTACACAGTTCAATAAGTTTTAGTATCTTCACAGAGTTGTGCAACCCTTATCAGAATATAATTCTAGATTTTCCACCTACCATGAAAGAAACCTCTTGGCAAGTAGTATCACTCCCCATGCGCCCCCACGGTTCTAGGCCAAGGCAAACACTAATCTACCTTCTGTCTCTAGAAATTTAACTATTCTGAACATTTCATATAAATGGAATCATATAATATGTGACCTTTTGTAACTGGCTTCTTTCATTTAGTGTGATATTTTCAAGGTTCATCCATGTTGCAGCTTAGACCAGAGCCTCCTTCCTTTTCTATGAATGAATAATATTCCATTGTATGAACATACATTTTATTCATCCATTCATCAACTGATGGACACTGGGATGTTTCTACTTTCTGACGAGTATCAATAATGCTATCATGAACATTTGTGTCCAAGTTTTTGCAATTATGTTTTCATTTTTCTTGGGTATGTATTTAGGAACAGAGTTGCTGGGTCATGTGGTAGGTAATTCTGTTTAACCTTTTCAGGACCTATTACTAGTGTCTTTGTCAAGATTGCAAAATAAGCTGTTAATCCTACTGGGGTTCCCCTGAATGTGACTGGCTGTTTTTCTCCTATTGCTTTCAAGATTTTCTTTTCACTTTTCAATATTTTTACTAAGATGGGTATCAGTGAGGCTGTCTTTTGATTTATTTACTTGGAGTGCATTAGCTTCCTGGATGTATGGACTAATATTTTTGCATCAGATTTGGGAAGGTTCCCTCCTTGACTGGTTCCATTATGCATATGTCAGTATACTTAAAGGTATGTCACATTTCTCAAAGATTCTGCTTTTCCCCCCTCATTCGTTTCTTCTTTTCTCCCTACTCTGCAGACAGAATAATCTTTTTACTGATTCATCTTCCAGTTTGCAGATTCTCTCTCCACATTAAATCTGCTGGTGAATTTTTCATTTCTGTTATTATACGCTTTAAAATTTCCATTTTAAAATAATTCTTTTAAAACTCTTTACTGATATTCTCTATTTGATGAGACACTGTAACCATGCTTGCCTTTAATTCTTTAGATATAGTTTCTTATAGTTCTTTGAACATATTTTAATAGCTGCTTTGAAGTCTTTGGTAAATCTGGCATTTATATCCCTTCACAGACAGTTTCTTTTGCCTTCTTTTTCTCCTGTCTATGGATCACACTTTATGTTTCTTTGGATGACTCATGATATGTTTTTGAGAGCTGAACATTTTAGATAATACACTGGAGCAACTCTGAACACTGACTCCCTCTCCCTTTTTCCAGGACCTTGTTGCTATTTGCTTATTTGTCTAGTGACTGGCTAGTCAAGTTGAGTGAAGTCTGTTTCCCTGCAGTGTGCAGCCTCTGATGTTGCTCCTCAGAGGGCATGAGCACAGTCTCCCTGAGCACCTGCCTCTGGTCTGTATTTATTGGTATCACACCCAGCTATTAGCCTCCGCTAATTGCTCTCTGATTGTTCTACTGTTTTCAGCAATACCCTGAGGCATAAATTGCTCCACAATCTGATCTGACTAAAGCAGGGCTCCTGTGCAGGAGCGCGGTGCTGCCAGTTTTTGAGGTTTTCCCTCTCACTGGAATCTAGGGGAGATGGAGTCCCACCTTCCTGGCTGCGTTATTTTCAGAGCAGAGTTTCCATCACACTGATCTGTGTGGGGGACAACAGGCAAGATGAAAGGGTCAAGGCTCACATGTCACACACTCTCTGTTCTTCCCAAGATTTAGCAGATTTTCTTGAATAGTTGTTTCTCCATTTGCTGCATACACTTGGAACAGTTTTTCAAAACCATAAATGCTTGTTTTTCTGTGTTTTTTAAAAACAAATAATTTACAGCAGTCAAACAACCATTTCTCTGATCAATTTAAAGGGTCTGCCATACTCCTCACACTGCCATTCTGAAGTTAATTTCCAGCACTTAACACTCTGAAATCACTACACATTTTACTTGTGTATGTTGCTATATGGCCTGATTCCCTCCCAAGCCCTAGAATGTAAGCTCCACGCTGCAGTGGTGGTGGTCGGGGAGGGGAGGTGCGGGCTGGAGACAGAGTTTTGTCATTTTTGCTCAGTGCCCTAACATCAGAGTCTGGAACAGTGCCTGGCACATAGTAGGCCTTCAGTAAATACAGGTGGAATGAATGGAATGCCCATGACCAGAGACCTGTCTTATGCATGTCAAGCTGTTGTTGTTCAGTCACTCAGCCATGTCCAACTCTTTGCAATCCCATGGGCTGTAGCCTGCCAGGCCGCTATGGCATGGGATTTCCCAAGTAAGAACACTGGAGTGGATTGCCGTGTCCTCCTCCAGGGAATTTTCCCCAACCAGGGGTCAAACCCGCATCTCCTGCATTGGCAGGTGATTCTTTACCACTGAGCGATGCCATGGCCAACTGTAAATTGCCACAGCTGATGATTCATTCATGGTTGTGACAGTTATGGATAACCACAGTCTTATATTTCCATATAACATTTTTTTTTTTTTTGCAGTTTCCTCAGAAGCTGATCACAGCCCTGGGAGACTGTCACACCTGTGACTGTTGTCAGGCAGATGACTGATGGAGACGAAAGGCTGAGAAGTATAGATGTGGCATGCATATCTCTCAACCCTCTGTGCTGGATTCCACCCCTGCTCCTTTTCATCTTAAATATTCTTTAACATCTATAAATAGCTCGCTATAAAGGGCATCTAATTTATCTTGGTTTGAAAGAAAGTCCTACTATAATGGGACTAGTCCTGGAAATGGAATCAGGAAGTCTGTGTTTGATTCTGGGCTCTGGCTCTTGTGGTCTATATGCCACTGGGAAATTACTTAAACTCTCGGTTCTTTAGAAGCCTTCTTGGAAAAATGTGAATAAATGGTGAGAACTGATTGTAATCTCTTTTCTTGTTATAGGAGTTCAAACAATCTTTGCAAGGCATTCTGCACTGCTTCAGACACACCAGGAACACTCGGTAAGTGTTAGGTACTAATATTATCAACTGTAAAACAGAAATCGGAGACCTGCCCAGCTATCACACTGAGGTGAACTGTGCATTTAATGAGAGTGGCTAGGAAGGTAGATTTTTCGTGTGATGTATTATGCAAAATTACCTTCTTAGAGTTGCAGAACCAAGTCTTCCTGACATGCTGAGCTGAGAAAAAGCCTCACCAGCATCTGGTTCTGTTCCAATTCATCATTCTACTCCTCCAGGCCTGTGCTCCCATTCTTCCACTATTCTCCAGGCTCAATGAGGCCCTGGAGGAGAACCTGGGAATCTTGCCTGAAGACCCTCACATTCTCTCAGGGAGGAAGTTCATGGGACAAGGCCCTCAACTGTGAACACCATCTCCTAGCCAGCAGAGGACCAAGCCAACACTAAGTTCAAACTACAAAAACAAACAAAATACACCTGAACTCGAATTTCCAGCCAAAACAAGCAATGGTAGAGGTTTACTTATCCACCATAACCTGTGTCACTTCAGAGAAATGGGTAATGTTTGGCCTAACATGTGGGAGTCTGAACTCCAGGAGAACCACTGTCTGGAGGAGAGAGAAATGTCCTTGATGGCCAGGAACCTCTGAGTGATAGGTGGGTATGTCCAAGGTCAAACCCTGACTCTGCACCTTATTACTAGCTTTTTCTCATGAGCTTCATCCGATAGTTGCTGCCTCATGAAACTTTCTGGATTACACAAGATAATACAGGCAAAATTACCAAGCACAGAGCAGGTTCTTAAAAAACATTAACGGAGTCTGAGTGCAAACGTACTAGAGTCAGGACAGTGAGGCACCATCCCAAGCTCTCTGACTGGAGTGGCCGTCAGCACCCTGAGATCAGCGCCCCCCAACCCTGCCTGCCTTCTTCCCTGACTCTGAGGCCCGCAGAGCCACTGACAGCCAGGGCGGTTTGCCTGCTGCTTTGTTTATTCTGCCTGCTCTCCGGGACACCAGTGCAAGCAGGAACCCTGCTGGTGCGTCTCCAGGGTCACAAGGGGACAGGCCCAGATGGATGTCAGAGCAGGCTGCTGTGGTGAATTATTTAGCACCCCTGCTCTGCGGTAGCAGCCCCTGACTCATCTGGCAGGAGCCACATTCCTCTTCCCTTAAATGGCACGCGTGGAGCCCTGCTGGGGCCGAGGCTGGCAGAGTCTTTGGTGCTTAGCTCTCCACAGCTGGGGCAGTTGTGGAAAGAAGGGCTGCTAGGAGCCCATGCAGAAAGAAGCAGAGAAGAGGCGTTCAGCTAGTGGCAAGGAGGAGAGCTTTATTACTGGCAATCAGAAACATGAAGAATGAAAGAAGGTCACGGTCAGTCAGTGATTAGATGGAGACAGCTGCCCCGAGAAAACGGGGATCCCTCTTGGAGGGATGCTCTGGCAAAGCCAAATCAAAGATACCAGGTGGTACCCACAGACACTCCAAAGGTCAGAAGTCCTTTGGGATGTCCAAGGTGATGGCTCTCAGCATTAGTGGAGAGACTATAAGCCAGATTTATAGGTAACACTTACTACACACACACACATCATCTCACTGAACCTTCCTGACAACCCTTCAAAGTTATATCAATATTCCTTTACCACAGATACAGAAACTGAAGCTTGTTGAAATCAAAATCACTAGTAACTGCCAGCCTTCATCTAACTCTTCTCATTCTATGCATCCTAGGTTTTGGGTGATCTAAATATAATGGGCCCAGGGTGTGGCCAGGTATGGGGGCACGCAATTATACCACTAAGAAAGTGACAGGTCAAGGGGAGTGGCTGGAGAAACAAGGTACTCCAGGACTAATGGACAAGTTCCTGTGCTTCTCACGAATGTCATGAACACTGGATTGGTGAGCCACAGCCTCTCTTCATGACAGTGCTGCAGGCTCCATTCCAGACTACTGCAATAGAGTGGATATCCTAACAAAGCAAGTCACGTGAGTTTTTTGGTCTCTCAACGCACAGTTATGTTCACACTACACTGTAGTCTACTAAGTGTGCAATGGTATGTCTAAAAAAATGCATATACCTGCAAAATACTTATTGCAAAAAATGCTACCCATTATCCGGGTCTTTAGTGAATCCTAACCTTTACAGTAACATCAAAGATCACTGATCACAGATCACCATAACAGATGTAATAACAATGAAAAAGCCTGAAATATTGCGAGAATTGCCAAAATGTGACCCACAGAGATCTGAAATGAGCAAATGCTGTTGGAAAAATGACAGACTTGTGCAAGGCAGGGTACCCACAAACCTTCACTTTGTAAGAAACACAGTATCTGCTAAGCCCAACAAAGTGCAATCAAACCAGGTCTCCCTGTACTGAACACTTTTCATACAATTAGAGCCTCCTTTCAGGCTAAGGGAGCTGGGTCTGGATGAATTCCAAGGGATGCTCTTCTAATTGAGGAAACAGAGCAACTCCAAAACTCTGAGACTCCAGAGAACTCATTCCATCCCTGTCTGGGCCATGCAGATGCTCAGTCTTTCTTAGGGGTTCTAGAGACTTCATTCATCTCCCTTGGTCAACTCCATCTCCTGCTTGAAGACCAGGAGTACTGGGCCCTCCCCAACAGCATGGCATGTCTGAATTCTTGGTTCTCAAAGTGTGACCTCAGACTAGCAGTACCAGCTTCCCCAGGGTACTCATGGACCAGGAAGAGTGTCAGTCCCTACCCAGACCTGCTGAATCTGGAGATGGAGCCTGTTCAGCCCAGTGTTTCAGACTCCTCCGAAGGAGTCTGAAAGTGGGCTGTAAGTATGAGATCCAGGGGTCTAAGTGATCGCTAGGAACTGCTCAGTTCAGTTCAGTTGCTCAGTCCTGTCCAACTCCTTGCGACCCCGTGGACTGCAGCACGCCAGGCCTCCCTGTCCATCACCAACTCCCAGAATTTACTCAAACTCATGTCCATTAAGTCAGTAATGCCATCCAACCATCTCATCCTCTGTTGTCCCCTTCTCCTCCTGCCTTCAATCTTTCTCAGCATCAGGGTCTTTTCAGATGAGTCAGTTCTTCGCATCAGGTGGCCAAAGTACTGGAGTTTCAGCTTCAGCATTAGTGCTTCCAATGAATATTTAGGACTGATTTCCTTTAGGATGGACTGGTTTGATCTCCTTGAAGTCCAAGGGACTCTCAAGAGTCTTCTCCAACACCACAGTTCAAAGGCATCAATTCTTTGGCGCTCAGCTTCCTTTATAATCCAACTCTCACAAAAAGAAGAAGGAGTGAGCAAGGGTAAGAGAGGCCTCTGAGGGTCCAAGATGGCAGGCTAGATGTATAGACATGGCAATTGGCCCACATGAGGGTTTAATTAAGTCTATACCAGAGGTCAGGAGACTCTGTCTATAAGGGGCCAACTAGAAAGTATGGAGGTTCTGACAACCCTATCGTCCCTGACTCTACAGTTAATCAACTCTGCTGCTGCAGCCATTAAGCTAACACCCTGTAAGCAGAAGGGTTTGGCTATCTCCCAATAAGACTTTATGGAAACAGGTGCTGGGCTGAATTTCATCTGCAGGTTGTGGTATGCCAACCCAACATCTGAACAACAGCTTCTCTTTAAAAAAAAAAAAAAAAAAGTAAAACAAAAAAGGACTCTGAAGATCTGGCCACCTTGAGCTCAAGTCCCCAAGAAGCAGAGATCAGCTAGAGTTGAACAGGCAGCCCTCCTCCCTGGGACAGTCTCTAGTTTTCCACAGTCCCCACAGATTCTCTCCTAAACACCAGGGCAGAGCCAGTTCACATTTATTATCCTGGTTATTTTCTCCTTTATTTACTTTCTGTGTGCATGCTCAGTCCTGTCCAACTGTTTGAGACCCCATGAACTGTAGCCTGTCAGACTCCTCTGTCCATGGGATTCTCCAAGCAAGAATTCTGGAGTGGGTTGCCATTTCCTTCTCCATGGGATCTTCCTGACCCAGGGATGGAACCCGGGTCTCCTGAGTCTCCTGCACTGCAGGTGGATTCTTTACTTGCTGAGCCACTGGGGAGCCCTTTATTTACTTAAATTGACAATAAATGTGCATTCATATACATACATGCATATGTACATACATATGTGGGTGTGTGTATATTTTAACCCCCACAGGCTTTCAGTGCTTTATCTGACAGAGATGCCCTAACATCTCAGTTATTTCTAAGGCTTTAGTACCACAACGGTAAGAAGCCTGGTTTAGGATTCTGGGATGGGGCTCCTGTCCTAGATTTGACCTTGTAATTATAACTTGAGCCAGACTAGGAAATGGCAACCCACTCCAGTATTCTTGCCTGGAGAATCTCAGGGACAGAGGAGCCTAGTGGGCTTCCGTCTATGGGGTCACACAGAATCGGACACGACTGAAGTGACTTAGCAGCAGCAGCAGCAGGAGCTGCTCAGAGAATCCACTTGTGTTCAACTACAGAAGCCATTCCTCCATTCCCTGCCTCCCAGGATGGCTGTGCCAACAAAGCCAGCAGTACTGCCTGGGAAAGTAGTATAAGACAGCCTACAAGTCAGCAGTCTCAATCACGCCTTCGGGACTGGCCAAGCAGGGAAAAGATACTGTTTTGTTTCGCTTGGACATCTCCCTAAATCAAAATGGCTAATGGCATTAGTCCTCTCACTACCCACCTCATACCCTATGAGTGAAAGACAATGGAAAAAAAGCCCTCCACATACATTATTTTGCTCAGATCAGCTAACTGGTTCTTTGGGAAGCTCAGCATGCCAGATATGACTTCCAATCCTCTTTTTTCTTTTCTGTCTGTAGCCTAATGGATCAGAGGTCTTATTTGGAGCCTCCAAGGAGTGCATCAAGGCTGTATATTGTCACCCTGCTTATTTAACTTATATGCAGAGTACATCATGAGAAACGCTGGGCTGGAAGAAGCACAAGCTGGAATCAAGATTTCTGGGAGAAATATCAACAACCTCAGATATGCAGATGACACCACCCTTATGGCAGAAAGTGAAGAGGAACTAAAAAGCCTCTTGATGAAAGTGAAAGAGGAGAGTGAAAAAGTTGGCTTAAAGCTCAACATTCAGAAAACGAAGATCATGGCATCTGGTCCCATCACTTCATGGGAAATAGATGGGGAAACAGTGGAAACAGTGGCTGACTTTATTTTGGGGGGCTCCAAAATCACTGCAGATGGTGACTGCAGCCATCAAATTAAAAGATGCCTACTCCTTGGAAGGAAACTTATGACCAACCCAGATAGCATATTCAAAGCAGAGACATTACTTTGCCAACTAAGGTCCGTCTAGTCAAGGCTATGGTTTTTCCAGTGGTCATGTATGGATGTGAGAGTTGGACTGTGAAGAAAGCTGAGTGCCGAAAAATTTATGCTTTTGAACTGTGGTGTTGGAGAAGACTCTTGAGAGTCCCTTGGACTGCAAGGAGATCCACCCAGTCCATCCTAAAGGAGATTAGTCCTGGATGTTCATTGGAAGGACTGATGCTAAAGCTGAAACTCCAATACTTTGGCCACCTCATGCGAAGAGTTGACTCATTAGAAAAGACCTTGATGTTGGGAGGGATTGGGGGCAGGAGGAGAAGGGGACAACAGAGGATGAGGTAGCTGGATGTCATCACCGACTTGATGGACATGAGTTTGAGTGAACTCCAGGAGTTGGTGATGGACGGGGAGGCCTGGAGTGCTGTGATTCATGCGGTCGTGAAGAGTCGGACACGACTGAGTGACTGAACTGAATTGAACCCTCATTTTCCTTCCTCCTCCTTCCATCCTCACACTGACCTAAATAAATAAATCATGTGCACAGGATGATAATGATCTTTTCTTTATGAGAGAAAAGGGCATATTTAATGTCACCTTCTCAACAGTCTGCCTGAAACCTTACATTTTACCTTAAAGTTACATGAACCCAGCACTATGTCTGTCAAATATACATTTTCATCTGTGGCCTTTCCATCAGGGAAATTCCTCTACCTCACCACCCGTCCCTCTTCAGCGTGCACCCTTTTCCCCCACCCTGTCTAGTGCAGAAAAAGGTCTTTTGAAAGAAAATACATAAATCTTCAACTTATCTGAGTGGAATGTTTGCACAAAGAATCAGGGATTTCTTTGATTGGTTACACAAGTTAATTTTCCATTTACATTATAGAGCAACAATTTATTCTACAATAAAACTAGCCAACCCTGCTAGTCCAGTGCAGTCGACACCTTGGCTGGGGGCCAAGATTCCTGGACTCTCTTCCTCCCACCACCCCGCCTCCTGCAACCACACGCGGCCACCGTGACTTTACAGCTGCTTCTCTTTGGGTGCATTTCGCCTACTCCGTCTCCTGTGTGTTGAAGACACTGAGCACCAGTCCATGAATGACAGTCTGTGGCTCCTGCCAGCATTACTGGCAGAGCCAGGAGCATACCTGGCCATCTGTACACGCGCTGGATGCCTGAGGTATTCATAAAAGGAAAGAGGACGATGAGAGATGGCTGGGATGATTAACTAGGCACTCACTGTGTCCCAGTCATTCCAAGATAGGGAAGGAGTATCTCCACTTGAGGGATGAGAAACACGAGGTTTAACAGTATAAACGATGGCCCTAAAGACAACCAGGGATAGAACAGGGATTGGAACCTAGGTCTGTCTTGTACCAAAGTCAGAGGCTCTTAAATACAGAAATGTTCTGCCATGCACTTGTATACTCAACTCTAAAAACAAGGGTGCCATCTGTTACAGATAGGCACTTTTCATCTATCTTCTGTGACAGGTGGTGAAGAGGATGTTCCTAGGCTGGGCCTAGAGCAGGGTTTCTTGACCTAGGCCATATGGATACTTTGTGCTGGATAAACCTTTGTTGCGAGGGTCTGTGCTTCCCACTGTACAGTGTTGATTTGCATCCCTGACTTTTATCCACCAGATGCCCGTAGCATTCCTCTTCCTACTGGTGATAACTATCCATGTCTCCAGACATTACCAGAGGTCCCCTGGGGGGCCCTTAGGGAATTGCTGGTCAAAGAGTAGTTTAGAAACCCTACCTTGCAACAAATTATTACTACCTCTTTGGAGGCCAGAGACAGTAAAGGTTAAGAGCACAAATTCTAGTATTAAACATGCTCGAGTCAGCATCTCAGCTTTGCCACTAAGTAGTTTTATGGACTAAGAATTATTTCACCTCTTTGAGCCTTTCTGTGTAAAATGGAGGCAGATGATAATATTCTGAGGATTAACTGAGAAAATGCAGAGGAAGCCCTCAGGACAGTGCCTGACACAGGGACAGTGCAAAAACGTCAGCTACGAGTATTATAATTAAGAAAAACCACGTGGCACACCAGTCAGAATGGCCATCATTAAAAAACCTACGAACAATAAATGCTGGAGAGGCTATGGAGAAAAGGGAAGCCTCCTACATTGTTGGTGAGAATGTAAATTGCTACAATCACTATGGAGAACAGCACGGAGATTCCTTAACAAACTAGAAACAGAACTACTATACGATCCAGCAATCCCACTCCTGGGCAAATACCCAGAGGCAACCATAATTAGAAAAGGTGCACACACCCCAGTGCTCACTGCAGCACCATCTACAACAGCCAGGACACGGGATCAACATAAACGTCCACTGACAGAATAATGGATAAAGAAGACGGTGTACATATATCCAGTGGAATACTAGATAGCCAGAACAAGGAAGGAAATAATGCTACCCGCAGCAATATGGATGGGCCTGGGCATTATCATAGTAAGTGAAGGAAGTCAGACAGGGAAAGACAAATATAGGATAGCATATATTTGTGGAATGTGGAATCTAATTTTTTTAAAATGATACCAGTGAACTCATTTACAAAGTAGATGTACAGATATCAAAAACAAACTTATGGATACCAAAGGGGAAACATGGAGGTAGGGATAAATCAGGAGTCTGGGATGAACATATACACCCTACCACATAAGAAACAGAAGTCAACAAAGACCTACTGGATGGCACAAGGAGCTCTATATGCAATATTCTGTGATAAGCTATGAGAGAGGAGAATCTGGAAAGAATGAATATATTTACATGTCCATGTGACTCACTTTGCTGTACACCTGAAACTATTACAACATTGTAAATCAACTGTACTCCAATAAAATTAAAACACAAAATAAAAGAAAAACATGTGGGAAGGGGTCAAACTGAATCAGCTCATCTCATAGATGAGTAAACTGAGACTCCAGAATAAGAGGTATTGTAATTAGTACCTAGTTTACTGCTTTAAAACTTACACATTTTTGGCCATTGCACCAGTTGGGCTGCACCCCACATGCCTGCAAGCTCTGTGCTTACACAGCTTCATGACTGAAGAAGAGCCTGGAGTAAGCGACAGAGACTTCAGTGGCTTAGTAGATAGGGAGGATCTTACACGTCTTAAGCACGGTCCTAGAACAATACCTGCTGTGCACTGAAAACAACCAGCAAGGCATAGCAAGAGGTTACCAGTTATAGTGGAAACTGACAAGTATATAAATTAGGCTCTGCAATTAAGAGGGAAGGTCACTCAGGTGGGCAGAGGACAGGTGAGGCAGGCACTGGTAGAGCAGGAGATACACAGAGGGCAAGAGAACAGCCATCTTGGATGGCTGATCACACAGTACCCTGTGCCTTTCAACATTTCTGCCTCATAAAATTGCATCTTTGAGTCTCCTAGTATGTTCTTTCTGGACCATCCATGTTCTTTCATCTTATAATGGTTAGTATTCCCATCTGTAGCAGCCAAATAGTGGAAAGAGCAAATTAAATTTTTTAGGAAAGTACCTACCAGCCATTTATTTGATGGATCAATCAAAGATAGAAGAAAAACAAACGGGAGAAAAAAAAGTGCTGATGTGCCTGAAATCCCAGCAGTGGCTCACAGAGACCCTTGCAACATTTGGGAAGTTACAATATTTTGGCCTTGCTATCTTGCTGAAATCAGCTCTGGTCATGGAATGCCTCATGCTGTTTGATTTTGCTCAGTGAAAGTATTTATTCTACCACTTGGTAACCACAGCTAGAAACCGGGATCTCAGTTCAAGTGGAAAAACGCCATCTCTATATGCTCCAATTTGTATACTTATTTGTACCTTGTCATCTTAAGGAAAGTTATGAGATGAGTTAGCTGGCAGAGGGAGTCATGGAGTAAGTAAGGTAATAATTAGACTCTCACTTGAAAAAGTCGGGGATAATTATCTAGTCATATTTAGAAAGGAGCTCTCTCTGGCTGGGGCTGCCATTTAATTACCTTGGATTTAGTGGATATGTGCTGGACATTTTGATATGGGCTCTAGATGATGAATGACAACGAAAGAAAAAACCATTTTACGTCTAGGGGGGTAGGGCTTCCCTGATAGCTCAATTGGTAAAGAATACGCCTGCAATGCAGGAGATCCTAGTTCAATTCCTCGGTCAGCAAGATCCGCTGGGTAGGCTACCCACTCCAGTATTCTTAGGCTTCCCTTGGAGTACAGCTGGTAAATTTTGGCCTGGAGAATTCAATGAACTGTATAGTCCATGGAGTCGCAAAGAGTCGGACATGGCTATGCAACTTTCACTTTCTTTCACTTTCGGTCTAGAGGAAAAAAAAGTGAATGGGTGGGGGGGGTGTGTGTGTGTGAGAGGGAAAGAGAAAATATTCTCATGTACGCCTTCAACAAATCACAATTTAGCATAATCTACGCCTCATCTGGTCACCAGGTTTACAGGAAGAATAAGGCATAGTCCTTCAGTCAAACAGACTACGCCTTGTTAGAGACAGAAAATAGAAAGATATAATTGCATAAATAATATACATATATGGCTACACTGAGGTTGCCTGTAGACAAATGGTTCTCAACCAGTATGTTATAGAATACAATAGTATATTTTGAATCCTTCCAAACTGCACTGCCAAATTTTGATCAGTAAGTATAAATTATTTTTGTAATCAATGATGTATGCTACAACATTGATATTCAGCCTAAAATTTGTGGAATTAACTTATTTAGCCATTTAGTATCAATGGGTGAATTATTATTAATAAGGGTGAAGAAGCATAGGACAATTTCAAGCCAAGTTTTCTGAAAGAAAAATTATGTGTTCACTGAGCAGATGACATAGGAAATTTTTTTTTCAATTTTCCAAAGCTCCCTTTAAAAAGAAAAGAAAAAAAGGTTGAATTCTAGTCCCTTAAAATGTCCTGCCAAAAATTCTAGTATTTTAAAGTGTTTCATAACAAAAAGGATTAAATGGGTAGATGAAGAAGAATAGGAAAGCAGCCTCTGGGGGTATACTGGATTTCTCAGTCCAGGAAAATCTGGGAAATAATGGATCAGAAACCTTTGGAGTCAAGGCTACATAAATGTTACCGGCTTTCATCTCTACCCACCATCTTTCCACTTTTCCAAAAAATTTATTTCACAGAAGTGCAGTTGATTTACAATGTGCTAATTTCTACTGCACAGAAAGTGACTCAGTTATACATCTATACTATTCATATTATTTTCCATTATGGCCTATTGCAGCATATTGAAAACAGTTCCTTATGTTACACAGTAGGACTCTGTGTTTATCCATTCTCTGCATAATAGTTTATATCCATCTTTCCACTGTTAGTGCACTCAAAACACTCAGAAACTCTGGTTTTACATGTTGATTGCTGCTTCTGTTTGGAATGAGAGTCCACATTCATAACAACAGTAGATCTTAAAGAAAAGTGAGGACCCTGAGGGGTGATGTGTGTCCAAGGAGACTTAAGGAGGATCCAGTGAGTACTTCCAGGGTTTTCAGTGAGGTGATAGAACTGATCCTGCAACTAGGCCAGTGATTTAAATCTACAGAGCCATAGGGGAGATTACTCTTTGGGTTCCAATGGACGATTTCTGAGAAGATTCAAATTCACTGTAACTGACAGCTCAGCATTTTCCAACTAAAGATTCTATGGTTTGAAATTCATAGCTCTCAAGCATAGAAGACAGCAGGGGTGACAGGATCAAGTATCTGAAAAGCCATGTGCTCTTGCTTTGCCAATAAACCCTGTATTTCTGCAAAGATGAGTTTTTCTCTTTTAAGTTCATTGCGACTTTATATTGTTAGGTTTCTCCTGACTATCAATTAAGAACTAAATTCCTCTCATACTGTTGGGGGCAATGTAACTGGTGCAGCCACTTTGGAAAAGAGTATGGAGGTTTCTTAAAAAACTAGAAATAGAACTACCGTGTGATCTGGTAGTCCAATTCCTCTGCCTATATCTGGAAGAGACCAAAATTTTAATTCGAAAAGATACATGTATCCCCAGTGTTCACAGCAGCAAGATAGACAATATCCAAGATACAAAAGTAATCTAAACATCCACTGACAGAGGAATGGATAAAGACGTGAAACACACACAGAGACTAGAATATTACTCAGTCATAAAAAAGGATGAAATAATGCTATTTGCAGCAACATGGATGGACCTAGAGATTATCATACTAAGTGAAATCAGAGAAAGACAAATATCTGATACACATGTGGAATCTAAAGAAATGATACAAATGAACTCATTTACAAAACAGAAATAGATACATAGACACAGAGAACAAAATTATGGTTACCAAAGGGGAAAGGGAAATTAATTATTAAATTAGGAATTTGGGACTAACAGATACTATAATATATAAAAAAGATAAACAACAAAGACCTACTGTATAGCACTGGGAACTAATTGCGTATCTCTTAATAATCTACAATGGAAAGGCATCTGAAAAAGAAGATGCATATACGGCTGAATCACGCTGCTACGCACCTGAAACACTGTAAATCAACTATACTTCAATTAAAAAAAAGTTCCCTCCTGTGTGCACGCCTTTTCCTTGGAAAACCTCATTGCCATAGCCATCATTTTAAAACTTGATCTGAGGGATCTTAGCGATGCTATTAAAATCAGAGCTCTGGTGTTGGACAGGACTTTAGTTATCATCTCAGATAACCCTGGCCCACTGTACAGCCCCTACATCCCCACCATTTAACATTAGAATAACATTCTCTTTTCTCTCTTATTGATCTTCTTGTTTCTCCATTTGATAACGCCTGTGGTCTGGGTTCAACTTAGATCACTGGTTCTAAAATTTTCATGTGCAACAGAATCACCTGGAAGCCTTGTTAAACAGAGACTGCTAGGTCCCTACACCCAGAGTTTCTGTTTGGCAATGGGTCTTGGGTGGGCACAGCCTGAGACTTTGCATTGCTAACCAGTTCCCAGGTGCTGATAACGCTGATGCTCTTGATCTGAGAATCGCATTTTGAGAACCACTAAATCAGATGCATAAACATGAGAAGCAAAGGCGTCCCTAAAGAGTTAAGCCCAGTTCACAGTTAGTGGTCTGGTTCTCTCATTTGATACCTCTGCCTTCATTTCAACATTCATTTCAATCAAGTTTCAGATAGACAGTGTGTTCACAAACTTCTCAGGTTTCCCTGCCCCTTGCATGCAGTGAGGAGTTCCAGGGAAGAAGGGGGCAAGATTCATCCACATGGTTCATTCCAGAGCTTACCAATATTTAATCAGAGAGAGGTCTTCAAGGCTCAAAAAGAAGTTCATTAAAAAAAAATCACATATTTGAACATCTCATTTTGTAGATGAAAATCCTAAAAGCAAAACAGATGAAATGACTAGTCTAAAGCCAGAGTGCTAGTTAGTAGGAACTGGAAGAGCTGCACCAAAAATCTAGCATTCCTGAATGGTCAGTTTCCACTTCAGAATCCTTCTTAGGCAGGCCAGGCTCCCTGATTAGATGATACATTTTAATCATCTATATCATATTTTCTTTCTCATTTAAACAGAAAGCTCCTAAAATATAGTTTAATAATTACAGCTATTACAATGCATGCATTTTAATATGTATAAGACACAAGTGAGGTTTTTTTTGAAGCCATATCATCCTATTTATATTACCTTGCCATGTGATTTATAGGCTACAGAGTATCTTTAAACATTCTGGTTTAAAAAGAGCACTGCTTTAAAATGACTATTATCTTCAGGGAATAAAGACTTTTTATTTTACAATCTTTTTTGTCTTGCATCATATATAACCTTCTGTAACTTACTGAATCAGGCTTTAATTGTAGGTAGATCCTTCTGATTCCATTGTTTAGCTGTGCAAAATTCTGCAGCAGTTAGAAGCAAGCCACAAAGTTCTTTCTCCTTACTTAATAAGACACTATTTCAAAAGAAAGAGTGCACAGATTGAAGTACTGTAGGTCATAAGCTAAGTAACCTGGGCCATAACCATGACACAGGATAAAATGAACTATTGCCCCACTAAAGTTCCTTTAGCAGTGTGTTGAGATACAAAGACTTCACATGAGATAGGCCTTCTGGTGTGGGATACCACTGAGCTGACAACTCAAACTGATTCTTAATTAAGATAATTAATTTAATTAGGAGTTACAGCATGGAATTTTATTTTTTAATGGGCCTCAAACACAAGTGGCTGTGTAAAATCATTTTGAGATCAAAGTGACTTTGGGTAACTGGGCTGGTTTTCACCAGCCTGTCAACAATGAGAAGTCAGCTACTCGTTCCTTAGTTGGGTCAGGAAAACTGACAGCCTTCCTAAGGTCTGCACACGTTAACCTGTAAAACTTGAAAGCCCCAACCATCCTCTATAAAACTTATGTAACTGAAACTTGACTCCCCGAAAAATTTAGAAACAGAAAGCTATGCACATAATACTTCCATTTTTAAAAAAGGTGGCCCACCCTCTCACCAGATGAAAATAAAAATTCACATTAGAAATAATTCACTTAACATCAGTTAATTTTCATGAGTCATTCCTACTAACTTCTTGCTAATGATCTGTCTTGGCAGAACACTGCTTCACCCAACTCCTCTTCCATTTCCCTTATTCATTTCAATGAAAGCATTTAATAATGGCCAAATGGCAAATAACTAAGCAAAAAAAGAAAAAAAAAAAAACTATAACAAACCTTACCAGTCAACTCCAAAGGAAAATTGCCCTTCTTCTCCAATAAGTTTTCAGTCACAAAGGACTGGGAAGATGTTAATTAATGTGCAAGCGGCATGAGGGTGTGGGGACACCCACACATTCAGGCTAATAATGAAAGTCCGTTGTCACATAAACAGCAAAAGGTCAGCCTCTCTAGCTGTCAGACAGGTGGTGACTTGAACCACAGATCAATCACCATTCACATCAAAGGAGTGAGAGGTGAAGCCAATGAGACAAATCCAGCTGGAAAACCTCAGCCCTTCACTTGGATAATGCATCTCCCTTTAAAAAAAAACTTTACTCACTCCCACTGTTCCATATGGCAAAATGTAGCAAATCTTTTACCCCTATGGGCTCTCTTAGAAAACAGAATCAAACAATTAACAGCAAACTTCATAGACACCATAACAACACACTACCTTGGCTAGTAACTCAACATAAGTGAAGCTGAGTTGAGAATTTAACTCTTCCAGAAAGTTATTTTTTGATTCCTCATCCAAAGCAGTAATTTCAGACTGATTAAAAAGGAAACTCTTCTGATATACAAACATGAGATTTTTTCCTCACTATGATTTACTACCTTTAAAACACTGATAATCTTTACCCTTTCTCTAAGATAATATAAATACAGTAACAATCTGAGAAAAAATTAGCCAAACAGCAGCTAGTACTAACTGGAGTACTAGTCATGGGCTTGTCAAACAGAGGCTCAGTGTGAAGATTATTTGCAAGAAACCATACAACTTAACCATTCTTAACCTCAAGGCCCAACCCCCAACTGCAGCAAAGTTATACAGTAAATGCCTTCATGACTACACAGCCCTTTCCCCCTTTTTCTTGAACCCCACAGCTCGTCCACTTCATTCCATTCCTAGACCATTCTGTTGTCCAGGTCTGAATCGCACTCCCATCTTCTAGGTAATATTTTTCTACTTGCAGTCTTGTACTATTTATGTTACTATCACCCACATTCTAATGAATGCTCCCTGAGGGCAGAAGAGCTTCCCTGATCGCCCAGTTGGTAAAGAATCCGCCTGCAATGCAAAAGACCCTGGTTCGATCTTCTTCGGTCAGGAAGAGCCGCAGGAGAAGGGATAGGCTATCCACGCCAGTATTCTTGGGCTTCCCTTGTGGCTCAGCTGGTAAAGAATCAGCCTGCAATGGGTTTGATCCCTGGGTCGGGAAGATCCCCTGGAGAAGGGAAAGGCTACCCACTCCAGTATTCTGGCCTAGAAAATTCCACGGACTCTATAGTCCATGGGGTTGCAAACAGTCGGACACGACTGAGTGACTTTCACTTGAGGGCAGAAACTGTTTTGTGGAACACTAATTGTAGCAAAGCACCCTGCCCACAGAGGTTCTCCACTAGAATGAGTAAATCAATGACATGGGGCTCTGATTTCAACGCTTCCAGCCCCTGGGTGAGATGGGAGTTTTCTCATCCATTTTCTTGAATGGAAAACTGAAGCTTAAAACATATAAGGACTTGGACTTGCACAAAGTCTGAAAACTTCAAGAGCAACGGCCAGGGTTCAATTCTGCTTCTCTTCCCACCGCTTTTACCTTCCAACCATGGTGTCACCAAACAACAAGTACTACGGAAGGCCACCAGAGCCAGATTGTTACTGGGTCTGCATTACCAGTCACCTAATGGAACTATATTCTTACAAGGATATTTCCATTTCTCAACTATTGTCATTTTGGGCCAAATAATTCTTTCTTGTGGGGGGCTGTCCTGTATGATATCGGATATCCGGCAGTATCCCTAGCCTCTACCCAGTAGGTGCCAGGCATCCCTCCTCCCAATTATGAACATCAAAAATGTGTAAGGACTTTGACTCATGTTCCCTGAGTGAGGAGAAGAGGGTCACACTGGTTGAGAAGCACTGAGCTTGTAGAGGCCACGTTTACCTTCTCTGTAGGGGGCCTGTGACCTAGACTAACCAACTAGATCATTCCACACTGTTCTCTCCTGCCCTTAATTAGCACGTGAGGGTACATGTCATCAAGCGAAGGGTCAATCAGTATTTTGTGTTTTTTTGGTGGGGAGGATAATGATAAAGACATTGAAGAGTGAAAAAACCTCATACCTGCATTCTTGGTTCTGAAGCTGCCAATGGTCATCTGAGGTGGTGGGCAGAAAGAAATGAAGCTGATACACAACAGTGCAGACGAGACGAGAGCGCCACCATGAAGCAGTATGATAGCATTGGTCCAGGGGCGCCTGAAACAAGCCCTATCCCTCAGTATTCCCATTTCCATGAGCCAATAACCTCCCTCTTGGTTTATACTGGTTTGACTTGAGATTTTGAACTTCGAAACCCAGAGAGGCCTGATTTATCAAAGACTAGGAAGCCTACTATGGACTTCCTTTGTAGCAGAGAGAAAGCCCACATCCTTTCCCAGGTCAAGGTCTTACACGCTGTGGCATCTCCCCTGCCCCAGCTCATCCATACCCGTGATCCAGCCCCAGGGTTCTCCTCCTCCTTGGAGTTCCCTGACATAGCAGACACGCCGTGTGTGTTTCAATTCTGTGCCTTGGACGCTCCGCCAGTATCAGTGTGCCTCATTTCCTCCAAGTCTGTAATCATCTCTCCTTTTCTAGCAGGAGAAAAGCGGCCGTTAAGTTCCCCTTAACATTTCTGTCCAGAGGCAGAGTCCATTTTGCACGCAGGGCAGAGAAGTATGAGGAGCCATCAGAGACTGGGACTTGCTCACATCTGGGTGTCTGTTACTCACTGCCACTCCTCCTGACTGGTGAGCCTGAAGCTTTCCATCTCCAGGTCTGCGTCTGGACTCCTTTGCCCAGGTTGGGTTTTCTTTTGCTGCGTAGCAACCCCGTTACATTTGGGTATTTTAACTCATAACATTTCCCATCCAGTTTGTCCACACTCAACAAATATTTACCAAGCTCCTAATACACACCAGGCTCTGTTTGAGGGTTTGGGGACACATAGATGAACATGACAGACATACTCCTCTGCCCTGTACTAAGGATGGGGGTCTCGCCACTCTGCACACAGACATGATTTATTGCCTGTCTGGTCTGACCTTCCTATGGGTGAACTCACATTTTAATGGAACACACTGGAGACATTATAGCAAAGAGTTTAAGAATGCATTTGAGTCAAACCAAGATGATCTCAGTATTAACAACAACAATAGGCATAGCCTGCACTCAAGCCAACATTCTTCCCTCACTTCCAGTATGCGCCTTCCTTTCTTTGGAATCTGACAGGCTTCATTCAGGCTTGGCTCCACCACTGACCTTGTGACCTTGAACAAATTAATAATTGCTGTGAGCTTCCATTCCTCCCCTGTAAATGTATGGTATCAATAGTTTCCTACCTTGTAAGGCTGCTGGGAGGAATAAGTGAAGTGCTTCATGCAGGACATAACAAAAGGAAAAATACAAGGCAATCAAAAGATGGGGACAGACTCTGAATCAAAAAAGCCTATGAAAACAACCTCCCCCACCAGCTTTCTCTCCCAGGAAGGTTCATACTTGGTCATCATCAACTATGCCCACCCACTGCAACCACATACTGGAGGGAGCAGTGGAGGTGTGTCCCCTCCCCACCCAGGGGTTGCCGGGCTGGAGAAAATTGAGCATGAGATTAGAACACCTTCAGCTGATATGGTAACGGAGGGGTGGGTGCCATCCTGCACCACCTCAGTGCTGATCTTGTACCTCTAGGAGAACATTTCCTCTGTGACACAATTGGTCTATTTGCTGGCCATTTGCTGGTCTATTTGAAACTGTTTTCAAGTGGCAGGAGCTTTTCTCTGTACCTTGTATAATCCCCTTCCTTGCCAAGCCAGAAGGCAGCCTGCATAATGGAGGGAGTATTGGCACAGGAGTTGGGGAATTCACATTAGAGGCTTGGCTGCTTATCTCCACAAGTCTTTGCCTTCCTCTGAAGACTCCTGAGAGTCCCTTGGACTGCAAGGAGGTCAAACCAGTCAATCCTACAGGAAATCAGTCCTTATTCTTCATTGGAAGGACTGATGCTGAAGCTGAAGCTCCAATACTTTGGCCATCTGATGCAAAGAACTGACTCATTTGCAAAGACCCTGATGCTGGGAAAGACTGAAGCTAGGAGGAGAAGGGGATGACAGAGGATGAGATGGTTGAATGGCATCACTGACTCAATGGACATGAGTTTGAGCAAACTCTGGGAGTTGGTGATGGATAGAGAAGCCTGGTGTGCTGCAGTCCATGGGGTTGCAAAGAGTAGAACACAACTGAGCGACTGAACTGACTGACAGGGACTTGGTTCCTTCGGGGGTAAAACCTCAGTGGATTACACCAGGGGTCAACAAACTTTTAAAATAATGGCTCACTGAGAAAATATTTTAGGCTTTGAGGGCCATGTAGTTCACAGAGTCTCTGTCACAACCACTTAACTGTCCCTGCAGTATGACAAAAGCCACAGATAATACATACATAAAAGGGCACGGATGTGTTCCAAGAAAACTTTATTAAACAAAAAAGAAAAGCTGCAGGCTGGAGATGGCCAGAGGGCCAGAATATGCAAACCCCTAGATTAAATGACCTCTTTTTCACACCTTCCGGTTTGGATTTCCATATTTTAAGTATTCAAGATGCATCCCCCATCTGGCCTTACAGAAAGTTCAAAGGCTAGACAGTTCTAGGTTGAAATGAAAAGTTCAAGAAATAATAATAAAGATATCAATTATGAAGTAATTGCTAAGTACCAAGTATTCCGCAAATGGCTTTACGTGCATTATCTCATTTTGTCCTCCAAGCCATTTGCTGAGGTAGACACTATAATTAGTCCACATTATAGGTAAAGAAACTGAAACTTCAGTGGTGCAAGGAGCCCAGTGAACGTCATAAAAATGAGAAGATGCAGAGCTGGGATCTGAAGTGTTATTTGACTCCAAAGTCCTTGCTTCAAACTACTGATTTTTTGGATTATCACAAAGTTATTCAGAGTCCTACCCACACTTGTCTCTTCACCCTCACCCTGGTTATTCTTCCATCAACCCTCCAGAAGTTCATGGGAGAAACCCCGTCCTTGCATGCCACATAAATCAAAAGACCGGGCCTAAAAATAACACAAGAGTTCACGATGCTAGATGACAAATTGCTTTTTAATGCATAATAATTGACTCCTTGACCAGCTCAAGACCTCTCGGGGGCTGGAGTACCTACAGCATGCCTTATTTGGAAGGTGAACAAATGCTGGACCCACTGATGAGAGACCTGCAGTCTATCACCCAGGAGGACGCAGCTCCGTTTAAAGAATCCTTTCAACTGAGAAGGAGGGAAAAAAAGCAGCAAGGATCTACATCTTAAAGTGGTTTATCAGTTTAACTACACTCAATACACTCAATATCTTGTAATAACCTAACCTATAAGGGAAAGCAATCTGAAAAAGAATGTATATACATATATATGTACACCTATGTATAACTGAATCACTGTGCTGTATACCTGAAACTAACATGATATTGTAAATCAACTGTACTCCAACAAAACAAAAATAAGTAAGAAATAGTCATAAACAATATTCTCGAGAAACAATGACCTTGAGGAAGGCAACTTGAAATGTGCATCAGTGAGGTTGGCTGATCTCACAGGAGGCGTTTCAAGGTGGGGCACCTGATGCTCCTTCAGTGCCTGGGCATCTCGCTCTCTGCACCTTCCACAGAGTCTCCCTGAGCAACTCGCGATGATTAATAGCATCTCTCTGGGGCCCTGAGATGGACAGAGGCTCCTGATCACAGGGGTGTAGACTGTGGTGCAACCAATGTTCCCATCTCTGGCTTGGCGACAGACAACTGCATTGTCCAGAGAGTTCCAGAGTCCACGGCAGGTACAGAGAAAATGTTAATGCAACAGTCCACTAAATATTTAACAGTCTCTCCTTAGCCTGCTGATGCGATTATGCAGGAGCCTCATTACTAAAACCTACTTCCACCTCCTAATTGATGGGATAGATTCCTTTACGCTATCACACAGAAGGTTTAGATACACCTGAGTCATGAATACAGTACAGCGAGGAGCAAACCATTTGATGCCAGACCATCACCACTCAGTGAAAGTCATCCACTTGGAGAGAGGCTTTGCCCCTGTCCTCTAGTGTGACAGACAACCCTGAAACACAGCAAGACAAGACGCCACCTTAGGAATATGGATCAGCTATTTCTAGGGTGATGGTAACAGTCAGAGGAAGGTGCACAGAGGACAGAGCACTAAACCCATTTCTCACCTCTTAACCAACCCAGGCTAGTTGTTATTATTATAGTATAGTATATAATAGCTTTGTTGTTGTTGTTTAGTCACTATGTCGAACTCTTTTGCAACCCCATGGACTATAGCTCACCACGTTCCTCTGTCTATGGGATTTTCCAGGCAAGAATACTAGAGTGGGTTGCTGTTTCCTTCTCCAGGGAATCCTCCCAACCCAGGAGTTGAACCTGCGCCTTCTGCATTGGCAGGCAGATTCTTTACCACTGAGCCACCAGGGAAGCCCGGTATAATATCTTTGGCCAACAATAATTTGTCTCAGCAGATTTCATCCTTCCCACCCATATGGTCCTAATCATTTTTTGAGTCCAGATCAAATGTCACCACCTCTGGGAAGCTTTCCCTGTACCTCCCAAGTCAAAATGAATCATTCTGCCCCTTGTAATTCCATGAGCTCTGTTGAAAACGCTATTACAGCTTTTATCTCACAGGGTGCCTTCGGTATTATAATCAGGAACAACAGAATTGAAAGTGAAATCTCACGTCTAAATGCCTAGGTTACTAGCTGTGTGGTCTTAGATAAGATTATTTAAGCTCTCAATACGGTATTTTCTCATCTTTAAAATGGAAATGATGATGGCACCCCAAAGGCCTACTGTGACATTAAGTGGGAGAAATGATTTGGCATTTGGCAAGCACTCAAATATACTAGGCCCTGTTGGCTCAGACGGTAAACTATTTGTCTGCAATGCAGGGGACCCAGGTTCAATCCCTAGCTCATGAAGATCCCTTGGAGAAGGGAACGGCAACCTACTCAAGTATTCTTGCCTGGGAAATCCCATGTACAGGGGACCCTGGTAGGCTACAGTTCATGGGGTCACAAAGAGTCGGATACGACTGAGTGATTAACACACTTAAGCACTCAAATGCTCTCTCAGCTGGATACCCATATCTTTATCTATATCCATATCTACATACTGCATATATATATATGCATATACACGTATTTATATACGTATACATACATAAATAGGTAGACACAAAAATATGAAGTTTCAGATTCCTTCTACATATGTAGTATAAAGAAGTATGTAGTATGAAGTTTATGTTGTATGTGAAAAGTGTCTGAAACTTCGTACATAGCTTCCCACTCAGCATAAGAAGTTGGGAACCTGCTGGCTAAATTCTCAGCCAGAGCAGTGAGAAGGGTCACTTTAAGGGACCACATACCCAAGCACTGTTTCCTCACTGCCATGTCCTTGCTTTCATGCAGTGTGGTAGGTCGATGGGCTTACAGCAAGGTCCGCCAGTGTCCTCTCTGGGTGCATGCCTCAGCGGGTTGGTCGCTGCTCTTGTTTCCCGGTCTCTGTGATGGACAGACGGTTTGGCAGGATCTCCAGATATACACTCATGTTTAGGGGGAGGTAGGAGGCCGGGTTTAGGCTTCAACTACAGCCATGTGACCTGGTCTAGCCTTCACAGGGCTCTCCACTGAAGAATGATGGTCATCATTTTTCCTTATAGGTACCCTGGGAATGTCTTTGGAAGCAGGAAGGGTAAAAATCACCCGTCACCTCATTCCTAAACTTGTGCATGTGTTCCTCCTGGCAAAGCTTAAGGGCGGTCACAGGAGGGGGAGAAGTGAACAGGAGGCTGGGCTGACCCCGTTCAAATCCAGTCTGCTCCCACAAGACCTTGGGGAAGATACTCATCTCTCCAACGATACTCATCTCTTCCTGCCTGTTACATACACTCATCCCAGCCTCTCTCTTGCCCCCTCAGGAACAGGACTGCAATCGTTGTTTACGCACATTAACAGCTGGAGGAGATACTATATTGCCCTACCTCTTCTGCAGAGTTGTGTGGTCACATGACCACGTTCTGGCCAAGAAGGTAACAGTGGGCTTGGGTGGGACTTGGAGAATCTCCTTAAAATACAGTAGATGCGGGAGGGAGGGGGGATAAATTAGGAGTTCTGGATTAACATTTATACACTACTATATATAATACAGATAGCCAACAAGGACTGACTGCATAGCATAGGGAGCCATGCTCAGTATTTTATAATAACCTCTAATGGAAAACAATCTGAAGAAGAATGTATGTTTGTATGTGTGTGTATAACTGAATCACTTTGCTGTACAACTGAAACTAACATAATGTTCTACATTAACTATACTTCAAAGAAAAGCCCCAAGAGATTAAAAAGAGAAAGAGGAGATACTCTCTTTTTCTCCCTTTGTGTTTTGCTGTCTGGAATACAGATGTGGTGCAGCAGCTGGGACAGTGGAATGACCCTGAGGAACAGAAACATATCCTGAGGTTAGCAGGGCTGGAAGTGAGAAGCCTAGGTCTCTTTGACATAGTGAAACTGCCAGACCAGCCCTGTACATCCATCTCTAAACTCCTTTCACAGGGAGAGAAATACATGCCAACTAATCTACGCCACTGGTAAGGTTTTCTCAGTCCTGTGCAGCTCAACTTCATCATTACTGATAAATAAAGCTCAGCAATAATGTAAATAGAATTATACCCTGCAGGCCAAATCCAGTCCACCACCTGTTTTTGTGTGGCTCAGGAGTTAAGAGTGATTTTTAGAGATGAACATTTGCAATCAATCTGAGAGGAAATGATAACTCTAATCCCCACTGGCTCAAAAAAGAATTCTATCCTTTTCATTAGTACACCTGTATTATGAAAAAGTTATACTCATCTGTTATCATATTTTGAATTTTTCAATAAAAAATGTGGTGGAAATCTGCTTTTTCATTACTTAAATACCTACAAACTGTCCTTGATTTTGCCTTGTCCTGCAAAATGTAAAATACTTACTATTTGGCTCTTTACCGAAAACATCTGTTGACCCATGATATAGACAAGTTCTAAATACACTGCTAATCTTATAGAAAATGCTCAATAAATGACATCTATTATTATAAGTAAATCTCCTAAAAAGCTTGGCAATGAAGTTACTCTATTATTTGTTCCTTTTTGCAAGATCTTATAACCCTATGGAAAAGTATGGCTTAATTCTTTGTTGACTTAGTGAAAAAAATCTTCCAGTTAACCTTACCCTTCCCAAGCATCTCCACTTTCTTTGACACTTCTTGGTCACCAGGCAATAAAAAATAAACATAACAAGCACAACAAAGACACAATACATTGTTTCCCATTCACCAGTCATAGACCTGTACCTTTAAGGCCACCTAACCAAAAAAGGGACACAGTGAGTGACTCAAAGGGATAAGACAAGGCTAATTTTATTTACATCTCTCTAGAACGTTTTGGTAACTGGGCCCGCTATCCTTCCTACATTTCCCCACCTAACTCCAGATGTGACTGGTGTAAATTGCCCATCTGGTGCAAATAAATGGAACCTTGGGCAAAGTCACATGTATGATTCCACCATTCGCCACATGGTAGTAATGCTTCAATCGTGGTCAGACTCAATCTGGGCATCTAGGAAGAGCCTCTCGTGGAACAGTTCAGGAGCAGTTCAAACGTGAGTTCCAACCTTCTCCAACAAAAGGAAAATTACATGGCTGAGTTAAACTGGCATCTCCCAACCTTTTTGGGCAATGGTGCCAAGTTTCTGGCTCATGCACATATTTCTCAGCCAGTCTGTGTCTGCTCCTTTCTCCACCCTTCTACCCCCAACCTTCAGTTGGACATGCTCTAATCTGTAAGAGTTTGAGTTGTTTCAAATACCAGGCTTGGGAGTATGAAATGAAGGTGCAGAACAAGTGCAGCAGCGGCTCCAGATGGGGAAAGAAAGGGACTCTGGCGGCCCTCACTGGGAAGAAAGGGCTTGGCGCTGGCATAGGGGTGTAACTGAATGCGGTGGCACTGAGTGGGACGCTGGGAGACAGAGCCTTGTCTCTGGCTGGGTGTTGACTCTTTCGAATTACCACATCCAGGCTCAGCCCCCTGGAAGGCAGGCCAAGGGAAAGCACTCTGGAAAGTGTGGAGGTTCAAAAGATTTCAACACATCAAGGAAAGAGAGGCTTCGCCAACGGCTTAGGAGGTGCCGGGTAAGCCTGGGAAAGGGATCAGCTCCTTTAGATCATCCGTCACCCTTGGTTATGAGTTATTCATGTTGCAAAGAATCTGAAGCAGGCAGTTGGAATGGGAGGTGGGGGAGAGAGTTTCTGATTAACAGTTATCATGTATTTTGTCTCAGCACTAAATGTTCCCCAGGAGGATATATCTGAATGTCTCTTGCAGCATTCTCTGTAATAGCCTCTAACTAAAAACTAACCAAATGCCCATGGGGCCGGGGGTCAGGGGTGGGGATGGGATGGATACATTGTGATTTACTTAAAAACAGAATTCTATACAATTATAATGAATGATCTACAACCACATACAACAAAATGACCGAATCTCACTAACAGAATGTTGAATGGAAAAAACCCAGGTACAAAAAGAGGATGATTCCATTAGAGTCAAGTACAAAAACAGGCAAAACCTATCACACTAGAAGAAAGGCAGGGGCAGGAGGGCCACTCTGACACTGGTGACATTTTATTCTTAATCTGTGTGCTGGTGACAGGGCTGTTTTCCCTTTATAAGCACAGGATATGTTCATTTGAAAAGATTCAAAACATACAGTGTGACCTCTAACAGATAGGGAATCATAGTTTGCTAGTTTTGAAAGAAGCCCTGGATATTTCAGGGATGAGACACCCACATAAATTCATTTGACCATAAGGTTCAAAGAGAAGGGATACAATCATAATGTTAGTAGCTGTAACAATAGCAAATATATATAATTATAGTAATAAACTCATGTTTATTTACTCAATGTTCACCTGTGCCAAACACTGTACAAGTATTATTTAATCTCTATAATAAAACTATAAAGTATATGCAATGACATCCCATTTTACAGTGGAGGAAACTGAGGTTCTGAGGGGTAAAGACATGCACCCTGACCTGATTTAAGCATATGGATGGGATGCAAGTCAGGGAAAGTTCTTGGCAAAAAGAGACCTGGATTCAGGTCTCCTAACTTTTGAGTCAACATGCCCCTGGAGGGTTGAAAACTGTCCCCCTAAAAATATGTGCATATCTTAAGTCCTAGAACCTGTGAATGCTACCTTGTTAGGAAAAAGGGTCCTTGCAGATATAATTAAATGAGGATTTCGAAGGGAGAAAGTTATCCCAGCTCATCTGGTTGGGTCCTAAATGTCATTGTGTACGTGTCCTCATTAGAGTAAGGCAGAGAGAGACGTAACGCGTGCACAAAGGACAAGACAGCGTGAAGATGGAAGCAGATATACAGAGATGTGGCCACAAACCAAGGAATACCAGCTGCTGGCAGTTTCAGGACCTGGAAGAGGCAAAGAATGAGTTCTCTCCCAGAGCCTCTGGAGGGAGTATGGCCCTACCAACACATTGGTTTTCAAACATCTGACTTCCAGAACAATGAGAGGATAAACTACTGCCAATTTACGGAAATTTGGTAAAGCAGCCATAGGAAATGAACATACTCTGCCTTAACTAAACATTCACGCACCATCGTGTAAACAATATTTTATAAGATGGCCACAGGAGTCCCTGAGAAGCATCCTGGGATCACACAGGTTTGGGAATTAATCTCAGACAGGTTTCTTTACACTAGGACTTCTCAAGATGTTTAGTATGTTTATTGTGCTTTACGTTTCTTGGAGAAGGGGCTATAGTGATGCAGAATTGCCCAAACTTCACAGGAAGAGCCGAGCGAGCAGTCCCAGGAAGATCTGCAGTATGCCATGCTGACAACACTGATGACGGCCACGAGGGGACGAAGGCCTAAAACATTACGAGTTACTCCTTTGCCAAGTTCATGATCACTGTTTAAAGCCTCCCAAGCACAGAGGATGAGATGGCTGGATGGCATCTCATGGATGCCAGGAGACTGACTCAATGGACAGGAGTTTGAGCAAACTCCAAGGAGACAATGAAGCTCAGGGAAGCCTGGTGAGCTGCAGTCCATGGGGTCACAAAGAGATGGACACAGCTTAGTGACTGGACAGCAACAACCACCACAGCACAGTAGTTATCACATCAAGAGCTGGACTGGATGAGCTCCACAGGGCCTTCAAAATCTAACAATTCTTTATGTGTAAAACCAGACATGGTTCTTGCCCATGGCAGACATGGCTAATCAATCACAACACAATCCCCCAAGCTCTGATAGGGTCCCCTAGTCCTCAACCAGAGCTCCAGGCAAATAAGGTCTATGTACTATTCCTGTCCTAGTAACTCAACACACGCACAGAACACAGAAGTCGTTCAGTCGTGTCCGACTCGCTGTGATCCCATGGATTGTAGCCCACCAGGCTCCTCGGTCCATGGGATTTTCCAGGCATGAATACTGGAGTGGGGTGCTGTTTCCTTCTCCAGGGAGTAACTCAACAGACAATACAAATAAACAAACCACGGCTTGTGGGTTTTCAGAAACATCTGTATTATTTTCTTCTTGCCCTAAAAGAATGTTCTCATGCCCACCAATATTTATTGACTTTCCCCCCAGCTCCATTTCTAGAATGCACAACCTTTGCTCTGATTTCTAAACCAGAACTCCAGCAATGATGGTGAGTGGTTTTGGGAGCAGAGAGGGGAGGTTTGGGGCACTCTACATGCAGTCTAATCTTTGTTCTCTGGGCATAATTTTCTCCAACAAATTAAAATATACATGCATTTACTGCCCTCTGAGTTCCAAACCCATTCATGGAAACTGCAGTTGATTTTTTAAATCTTTACATCCTGAGTGAAATCCCAGAGCAGCAGCTGCATCTGATCAAACTTCCCCAGCAGGAAAGTTCAGAAGCTCGGGGTCTTCAAAGAAAACCATTAGCTGGGGATGCAATTTTAGAAGGTGATGAAACACGGATGCCTCACTCGTACTGTAAGAACACCTTTCTCAGTGGGGTATACAGACTTCCACAAGGGGTAACTACCACTGATCTTGTTTTATAATTTTTTTAAAAATCTGAAAATTACAAACATTAAGTACATGGAATCAATGAGGCTATGAAGCTTATCAGTCATACCTCCATCCCCTAAAAGGAAGAAGGAGTTGAGAACAGTAATAAACATATTCTTAATTTAACAACGTATATTAGGTACTTTAACAATCTATTTTAGGTAACAATTTTCTTGCAGTTTCTGTGTCAGACCCTGAGTAAGGTCATGGTTAGGCAGCTCTGTGAGCCCCTACAAGGTGGCACGAATTGCACACTGAGGTTGGACATTGAGTAACACAGTTTCCACCCGTCACAGATTTAGGGAGAGGCAGACAGTGATCACCAAGAAAAACAAATATTTTATACCTTGAGAAATGCTCTGGACAGAAAGAAAGAACATGATGTGGCAAAGAGAAACACAGTGAGTTGCAGGGTGGAAGTAGCAAAGCCAAGCCATGTAGGAAGTCATCTTGGCAGAATGACATTTAAGCTGAGGATGTTGATGATGAGAAGCTACTAGCCAGGCCAAGTTCTAGAGGAAGAGCACTCCAAGCAGGAAGAAGAGCAAATACAAAGGCCCAGAGGCAGGCAGGACGTTGGATGTGAAGGGCCAGAGGGGCTGGAGCATGGGGATGACTGGGGAAGAAGGTGTCCTTGCAGAGGCAGACTAGGGTCAGGCTTTGTTAAGATTGCGGGGAAGAGGGAGGCATCTCAAAGCCCGTGGTAAAATGTTTGGATTTTGTTCTTATTGGATAGGAAGCTGATGGAAGCTGTTACACGGGGGAAGGGTGAGAACTGATTTAAGCTTTAAAAACACTAGGTATTTGGGAAGGTTACTGAGTAATCAAAGTGAGAAACAATGGTCACCTATATAAAGCTGTGCCTGTGGAGAGGCGAGCGGTGTTCCCTTGGGGATAAACATCTTTTCTGTCATTGCTTACTGAGGTGTAATTTACCTACAGCCAAACACGTATCTTCTACGCAGAGTCTGATCCATTTTGACAGATGCTTATACCCATGAAACCCATACTCTACCAAGAACGTAAAGCAGTTTTTGTACCCAAGAAAGTGACTTCTAGTTCCCTTTCCATCAGTCTTCCCTCTCCCATGTCCAATGTGGGATCTGTTTTTGAGGGAGAGGTGAAAAGACTCATTTTCACTACACTAGACATGGGAGTGTGTGCAAAGAGAAAGATCAAAGATGCCAAAAGCTTGTAGCTCAAACAACTAGATGGCTGGAGGTCACCATTGGCTGCCCTGGTAAAGGCTTGGGGAGGAGAATATATCTCCAGTTGTGGTCTCACACGTCAGGTTCAAGAAGCTCACTGAACACCTAATGAAGATGCTCAGAAAAGAGTTGTACGAGTAAGCCTGGAGCTCAGGCGAGAGGTCCAGGCCGAAGACGTAAATCTTCACAGGAACTCATGGATGTAAGTCATCGCAGGAAGCCATGGACTGGATGATGTCAGCAAGGGAGCAAATAAAGACAAAAAGGAGAAGAACGAGAAGAGGATAGGAGCAGTTCAGGAGAAAGAGCAGCAAAGGAAATTGAGGCAAGAGGAAGATGCCGCAAGTAGGATACAGAGAAGTCTGCTGAAGGAAGGGGAAAACCACAGGAAGGAGGGAATGATGCACTCACGCAAATGTTCCTGGCCAGTGGAGGGTGATCCCTGCATCTTTTATTTCCCTGCAGAGTACCCAAAACTCTGTAGCGCAGGTCTCACTATTACAGAAAGTCCTGTACATATGAACCTTCAGGTTACGATCTTTCAAACATGTGAACATGTATTCCATCAACATCACACATGAGTGAAACTGCAGCTGGCCCTCTGTCTCCTACCGTTAACGATCCTTCAACTCTACCATCTCCCAGCTCGTCTCCCTGTTCCCATCAGTAACTCTCCATGCCAGCCCCTGTACACCAGCTGTTGTACTATACTACTGTGCTTTTCAAGGTACTGTACTGCATGATTAAACATGTTTCACTGTTTCTGTATGTTTGCTTTTTTATGTATTATTTGTATTATTGCAAACCTACTACTGCTGCTGCTACGTCACTTCAGTCATGTCCGACTCTGTGCGACCCCCCAGACAGCAGCCCACCAGGCTCCGCTGTCCCTGGGATTCTCCAGGCAAGAACACTGGAGTGGGTTGCCATTTCCTTCTCCAATGCAGGAAAGTGAAAAGTAAGAGTGAAGTCGCTCAGTCGTGTCCGACTCTTCGCGACCCCATGGACTGCAGCCTACCATGCTCCTCCATCCATGGGATTTTCCAGGCAAGAGTACTGGAGTGGGCTGCCAAACATACTACAGTACAGTACTATATAGCCAATTGTGTTAGTTGGGTACCTAGGCTAACTTTGTTGGACTTATGAACAAATTGGACTTAGGAATACAGTATTGGAAGGGAACTCATCTGTATCTAGGGGACTTTCTGTATTCTCATTTCACAGAGAAGGAAAGTGAGATGCAGAGAGGGAGTGACTTGTCTCAGTTCAGTTCAGTTCAGTCACTCAGTCAAATCCGACTCTTTGTGACCCCATAGTCTGCACGACACCAGGCTTCCCTATCCATCACCAACTCCAGGAGCTTACTCAAATACATGTCCATTGAGTCAGTGATGCCATCCAACAATCTCATCCTTTGTTGTCCCCTTCTCCTCCCACCTTCAATCATTCCCAGCATCAAGGTCTTTTCAAATGAGTCAGTTCTTTGCATCAGGTGGCCAAAGTATTGGGGTTTCACCTTCAGCATCAGTCCTTCCAATGAATATTCAGGACTGATTTCCTAAAGGACTGGCTGGATCTCCTTGCAGTCCAAGGGACTCTCAAGAGTCTTCTCCAACACCACAGTTCAAAAGCATCAATTCTTCGGCGCTCAGCCTTCTTCACAGTCCAACTCTCACATCCATACATGACCACTGGAAAAACCAAAGCTTTGACTAGACGGACCTTTGTTGGAAAAGTAATGTCTCTGCTTTTTAATATGCTGCCTAGGTTGGTCATAACTTTTCTTCCAAGGAGTAAGCCTCTTCTAATTTCATGGCTGCAGTCATGACCTGGGGTGATTCTGGAGCCCCAAAAAATAAAGTTTCTCACTGTTTCCATTGTTTCCCCATCTATTTGCCATGAAGTTATGGGACCCGATGCCATCATCTTACTTTTCTGAATGTTGAGCTTTAAGCCAACCTTTTCACACTCCTCTTTCACTTTCATTAAGAGGCTCTTTAGTTCTTCACTTTCTGCCATAAGGGTGGTGTCATCTGCATATCTGAAGTTACTGATATTTGTGATTGTGGGCAATCTTGATTCCAGCTTGAGCTTCATCCAGTCCAGCATTTCTCATGATATGTACTCTGTACATAAATTAAAAATGCAGGGTGACAATATACAAACTTGACGTACTCCTTTGCCTATTTGGAACCAGTCTCTTGTTCCATGTCCAGTTCAAACTGTTGCTTCTTGACCTGCATACAGATTTCTCAGGAGGCAGGTCAGGTGGTCTGCTATTCCCATCTCTTGAAGAATTTTTCACAGTTTGTTGTGATCCACACAGTTAAAGGCTTTGGAATAGTCAATAAAGCAGATGTTTTTCTGGAACTCTTGGTTTTTTGATGATCCAAGGGATGTTGGCAATTTGATCTTTGGTTCTTCTGCCTTTTCTCAATCCAGCTTGAACATCTGGAAGTTCACAGTTCACATATTGTTGAAGCCTGGATTGGAGAATTTTGAGCATTACCTTGCTAGCGTGTGAGATGAGTGCAATTGTGCGATAGTTTGAGCATTCTTTGGCATTGCCTTTCTTTGGGATTGGAACGAAAACTGACCTTTTCCAGTCCTGTGGCCACTGCTGAGTTTTCCAAATTTGCTGGCATATTGAGTGCATCACTTTCAGAGCATCATCTTTTAGGATTTGAAATAGCTCAACTGGGATTCCATCACTTCCACTAGCTTTGTTCGTAGCGATGCTTCCTAAGGCCCACTTGACTTCACATTCCAGGATGTCTGTCTCCAGGTGAGTGATCACACCACCGTGATTATCTGGGTCATGAAGATCTTTTTTGTATAGTTCTTCTGTGTATGCTTGCCACCTCTTCTTAATATCTTCTGCTTCTGTTAGGTCCATACCATTTCTGTCCTTTATCGAGCCCACCTTTGCATGAAACGTTCCCTTGGTATCTCTAATTTTCTTGAAGAGATCTCTAGTCTTTCCCATTCTATTGTTTTCCTCTATTTCTTTGCACTGATCACTGAGGAAGGCTTTCTTAGCTCTCCTTGGTATTCTTTGGAACTCTGCATTCAAATGAGTACATCTTTCCTGACTTGTCTAAAGGCTACTTACAAGAAGAGCTCACATCCTGATGTGTAACAGATTTGCCCCAAGTGCATTTGCAGCATGTTAGTGAGTCAGGCTACAAAAGGGGTTCTGGGGTCACATTAGCAGGGAAGGTACAAAGTGAAGTGAAATCAAAGTCGCTCAGTCATGTCCGACTCTTTGTGATCCCATGGACTGCCTACTCCATGGAATTCTCTAGGCCAGAATACTGGAGTGGGTAGCCTTTCCCTTCTCCAGGGGATCGTCCCAACCCAGGGATCAAACCCAGGTCTCCTGCATTGCAGGCAGATTCTTTATCAACTGAGCTATGAATGAAGGTGTGAAGTCATAGTTAAAACAGGTTTCCCTACTCCAGGGCTCAGAGCCTTGAATATGCTAGTATGAATTGTGATGCCTCAGAAAAGAGTTATAGGGTATTGCTTCTTCCAAATACACATGGAACCATGTTTTTGCTTTCCTGTTTAGAAGAACCATTCACCATACAGGTGTTTCCTACCACACTGTAGGGGAACCATTGCTAGAAGGCAACAGGATCATGGCTTCAAAATGTGTCAGAACAAAGTCTAAAGTGTTCTTACAGACGTTATGTCACTAGTAGCCAAAGGAGAAAGGGTTGACATGAACACTCCATTTTACAGATAATGGAGGCAAAGTGCATGAGGTTAAGTGGTTTGCCCTGTATCACAGTCCTGCAGCAATTAAGCAACTGGAAATCAGCCCTGGTCCATGAGCCCAGGGGCAAGAGAAATCAGGTCAGGTCAGGCCAAGGGGGAATCAAGCTGGAGACAGAAAATGAGGCTCCTCCTCGCCTCTGCTCCTTTCTTTACAACCTTCCCTTGGTGTTTGCTTTCTGCAGGAATCTATCTGGGGGGAGGCGGTTATGCAAAAGATGGAGGAAAAAGAGGGGCTCCATGTGGGCTCAGCTGACAGGCAACAGGGAAAGGCTTCAGTCCTGTTGGATGTGTGAACTGTGAACAGTCTTGCGGGAAGAGCCTGAAGGAAGTGTCCGGAGAAAAAGAAAGAAGAGACACTGGGGACTATGGAAGGAGCCCTTAGAGGACACAGTGAAGCCTTATGGATTCCAAAAGCTGCAGGGCTGAAAAGCACCTCCCCTCCAAAGTACTCAATCTGACCTTTTGTCGTCTTGGCCCAACAGTTAGAGAACTGAAGGCGAATGAGCCAGACGCTCCTCCACGATGAACATGAATCACTACACCCCACGCAACCTCCCTACGTTTGGCCACAAGAGGCCCTCATGGACTGCAGCCACCCGCCGCATACCTATGATGTCCCGGCAGGGAAGGGTGTGGCACAGAGAGTCGGGGGAGGGGTCACTAGATCCAAACTAGATCCAAACGAGAAGATTGGCGTGAGCGCCAAGGACACTGAGTTTGGACAGTCACAGGTTTTAAGTCCCACTTGGTAGCTTTGTGACCCAGAGGAGCTACTGAACCTCCCTGAGCCTATGCTTCCTCATCTGTGAAACAGAGATGATAACTGCATCTACTGTGCCGGGCTTACTGTCAAGATTTTAAAGGATAATAAATGAAAAGGCAAGTGTGTCCCCAGGGAGAGGCCAAGGACCCACCAGAGATGCTTCCTAAAACACAGATTTCTAGGTCATACCCGAGACCCTGAGAAACAGACTCTCTGAAGGGTATTCTCATGCATCAGACTGTCTAAGAAAGCTTGGTAAGACATGGTATTCTGTGCTTGGCAAAGACTCAGGAAGTTAATAGCTAATGGTTGCCATCATCAATTAGAACATGTTAATATGAGACATTTTCTCTAGGCTAGACAAACTGAGGTTCAAAATCAGACTTTATCTGAAAGCTAACTCAATAGATAATCATTCATCCTCAAAAACCTAAATAAAGCCTCAATCCCTGGAAACATTATAGCATAGGTGAATACAAAGGGATCTTTTGTAAATGTGACTAAGAAATCAAGTGGTCACTTTTTTTTTTCTTTTTTAAAGAAAAAGCAGCACAAGGCAAACTTTCAGAGATGTGATAAGCAATGTCACCTACACACTCCCTGATGTCTGGTATCTTGCCTGGAAAGGTGTTTCATGAAGAGGGAGACCCTTGTGATGGGTATGATTACTGTATGCAAGCTGACTACTAAAAGTCAATTGTGAGGCAATTCTCAAAGGCCTTTGGGCTACACTTGCAGGGAAATCATACATGAGTTTTCCCTGACACTGAGTTCCACAGTACCTGCATCTGTCTGTCCCCTCCACTGACCCTCCATCTTTTGTATCTTCTGGAAGACATCCAGATAGAAATCTTTGCAAAAAAACGAGTCTTCCTCTGCTTGTCACACAGAGCAGCAGGGTATAAAAAGACAACATCACCCTCTGCAACGTCCCCCCCTCCTCCAAAAAAAAAATCAAAACTGCATGGCAATCAAATGCTAAGTATACTGGGAAAGAATCCTTTGTCATTTAGACCTTGAGAAAAAAAAAAAAAAAAAACAACTTTTTGGGAATTGCTCCATGCAATTTCCATAAAGTTTCATTATATTCAACTAGGATTACCATTGTTTTAGTAGCTGGAAAAAAAAAAAAAGATTCCCTTTGCTTCCTCTCACTGACCTCAGAGTATCACACTGAGTTTCTATTCACCCAGAGCGCTCCTATTTGATTACACAGCGAAGAGGTGCTTCACGTGACCAGGTGCCTCTCAGAAAAGATTCAGAAAACTAGCTTGGGGAGCAGAGCATCTCTAAGATTATCAGAAGCTGCAGATTTCTGTAAACACTACACAAAGCAGGGCCTTGGACCCTGTGGTTGTCCCTGGCCAGCATTTAATTGCCCATTCTTCATTTTACTGATGTGCTTCAGGGGTAAACCCAACACAGAACCACCACCCTGCCTTCTCAGCAAACAGTTCGACAAAGACCATAAATGTCACCACCACCAAACTGGTGAGTATTAGTTCAGACCTCTGCCTCTCTCATTCCTTGAGACATCTGTGTCCCTGAGGAAAACAAGCCGGGCTTAAAGGAAATCTTGGGGAAAAGAGCCAAGAGCTTTTCCTGTGAAGGCTAGTGGGAGGAGGCCAACAGGGAAGTAGGCTTGATAAAACAGTCTTAAAAAGCTCATTGAGGGACTGAGCAAGTTATTTCAGTTTCTTAAATGGAGGCACCACCCCCCCCCCCAAAAAAAAAAAAAAAAAAGAAAAGGCTTGTTGAGCAAGAAGCTTGACAGGTTGGGAGAGGTGGAGGGTATCACTGCAGAAGGATCGCCTGGTAACAGAGCTTTCTTGTATTACACCCAAAGCTGTGTACCATCTGAGCCTGATCCGGGAAAATACTCAAATCTCCTGGTAATTTCCTGCAGACAAGACATTTAATCATCTCCAAGCCTCTACCACAAGAGAAAAAAAAAGAAAAGCAAAAAACCTAAACCAAATGATTCACACTCTTAAAAATGAATCTGCCTTCGGAACACGAACTGTTTTCTGCTCTTGAAAAGCAGCCACGATTTGTTATTCTAACAAAGTGTTCCCTTCCTCCAAACAGAAATAAAAGTCGCTCAAGGAGGGCTTGTGCTGATTTCTGTTCTGCGTTTTTTGAAACTTCCACCCAGTCAACAGTTTCTCCTGGCAGGTTCTCAGAAATCCAGGGAGAGCTGGGGAGTCGGTGACTGAGAACACAGCATCATTTTTATAAGCCTTCCCCACCCCCCCAGTTTTTGGCCCCATGGGAAGATGTTTTATTGCAGGACGAGCAGAGTTAGCTGCACATATAAATTCTTCACTGCTCAGCTCACTTGACACCTTTATCTGAGTTGCCCAACGGCTGGGAGGGTTTGGCAATTGATGATTTGAACAAGGAAAGGTCCAAATCCTCCCCAAGTGGTATGTGTTCTGTCTGTACATACAGGGCTGTGTCCATCTCTCTAATTACTCAACTAGTTGCACAGCTAAAAACATCTGTTTGCAGAAGGCAAGGAACCCAAAGTATACAAATGATTCATAACACCTAAACAACTGCGAATGAAGGCCAGGCCAGTCCAGCAAAATGACGGCTGCTCTAAGCCAAAATAATTTAATATGGGCGGAAATGGAGTTTGGCAATTCATGCATCAGACTTTGCTTCATTTTGGGAAGGCATTTCTCCTAGGAGCCTCGTCTTCAATTAAACACATACACACACACCCCATCCACCACCCCACCCTCCCCCACCGCCCCACCACCCCCCGGCCCTCTGCATTAGGCTTTAAGTTTGCTCATGTGTACCTCAGGAAAAACAGACTGGGGAGAGGGACGAAGCTCAAAATGCATCTTTTAAATAAACCTTACCCCTCCCCCACTCCAATCCCGATGGACTATTTTGGTTTGGAAATTTCCCAGTATACAGCTGCCTAGGCACCCCAGATCTGCAGACTCTCAGGCTTCACTAAGTCCAAAGTCTCCCAGCAGCCAAGGGGGTACATCTGCAAATCTGGACAAGCAGGGGTTCTAACAAATTCCCCCCAGGAGCTTTCCCCATCCCACAGACTGTTTTATTCCAGCTAGGAAGGCCAGGAGAGGGAGGTCTCTCCCCCACCTCCACCCCCAATTCAGGGAGAATAAATGAACACATTTCTGAGCTGCTTCATTATAGATAATCTACCAAGAAGAACAGCAATAGGCATTTTTAAAGTTCTAGGAAAACGAGCCATAGGAACGTGGGGAGAAATACATCATCTTTTAAACCAGACCTTCCTGGAGACATCACACATTTTTTGAGAGTCTAAGAGAAATAAATAAGTAGGTCAGGAGCAATCCATTCATTTCCAACATTTGAGGGAAATGAACTGTTAAGAGATTAAAGGCTTTTGAAAAAAATCAAGTTCAGGGAAGTTTAAATGTTTCCACCAAAAAAGTCCTAATACAATAACAGGGTCCGTGACTCCTGACACTGTTACTATTATTGGTTAACCTAGTGCTCAAAGGCTGGGAGACGCTCATATCAAAAAGATCCCAAAGTCCCTTTCCCGGAGCTCCTGACCTCCGCAGCGTCTGTGCTGCAGGGCGCATCTCTTCCAGAGGTTACTGTCCCACCTTAAGGCCCCTCTTCCTGGTCTCCACCAGGAGCACACGCACCGCTTGGGGCACCCCTGCCCTGGGGCCCCACTTACCCGGCTCAGCCTTGCATCTCTGCTGCTGCGGGGCCTCCACCACCGGGATCTAAGGGGGTTGCGGGGTGGGAAGGGGCCGCAGTCCCGGGCCAGGGGATGCGGCTGCGGCTAAGAAGCCCAATGGGGCGTCCGCCGCCAACCACCCGGAGCCAAAGGGGGCCCTGCAGGGGCTCCGCGCGAGGGAGGTGACATTCCCGGGGCTCAGCGATGGCAGCTGCTCCCTGCACAGCTCCGGATGCAGGAAAACCTCTCAGGTCCCGGGGAGAGACGCTTCAAGCTCTCCAGGCTGCCTCCCCGCTGCTTAAAGGGACGCCTCCCCACCTACCGTGGTGCTTATTGGTGAGAATTTCGAGCCACAGGCCAATCCTAGGCCTGTTCCCAAATTGAGATTTCAATCAAGGGAGCTACTGCTTTAAAATTAGAAAAGGCTGATGGGGGTGGGGAAGGGGCTACGGGCCACTTTCAGTAGCAGAAGGACACAGGCGCTCTGGCCCTTGCTCTGTGGAGGTCCCTAGCGCTGGCAGGGGAAGCAAAAGCCAAATTTCGCTGTACAGCAGAGCACAGGAGTAAGGCAGGAAACAGGCTGCTCCTTGGCCTTCACCCCTCCCATCTTGCTCATCCTTCAAGGCTCATCCCACTCATCACAGATTTGAGGACTCTCTTAATTACTGCGAAGAACCCCCAGCTAGGTGCTTCCAAATTCTCCCCACTACTACCCCCCGCACCACAACCTTGGGGGCACTCATCACACTTTCACTGTTTTTTGCTTAATCTGTCTCTCCCTTTATACTGTAAATTCCACCACTGCAGGGCTGTTTCCATCTCTCACCACACTGTATTACCTACCTCCTGCCTGGAACACTGTGAGCTCTCAGTAAATATTTGTTGATGGAATAAATGAACGAATAAATGAAGGAATGTACACTGACACATCTTGTGTCGGCTGTGACATGACAAATGTTAATTAAAAGGTGATATTCAAGAGGCCAGCTGTTTCTGTTGTAGTCTCAGCCTCTTACAAGTTATGGAACCTGTGCTTCAGTTTCCTTGTTTGTAAAGCATGATCATGAAATCTCATGCAGTTGCTGTAACGATGGTGTTAGCGCAAATCTGGACTAGGAGGTACGCCCAATCAACAGCTATAGCCCACTGGATAGTCAAGAGCTGGTGTTTCTGAAATCAGAATACATTTCCTGGGGGTTGGGATGATCTGACTGCTGGTTTGGCTTCTTGGTGAGTATGTGGTCATTCATGAAACAGATGTGAATTCTGTACCTGCTCAGTGCCAGACCTCATGCAAGATGCTGAGGTGACCACTCCTAAGGGGAGTGGAGGTGTGTACTAAGATTTTCCAGAGCTATAGAACCAGTAAGGTGTATAGATAGATATGCAGAGATTTATTATAGGAATTGGCGCCCTATATGGAGTTACAGAGATGGAATAGTCCCATGGTCTGTAGCCTGTGAGTTGTTGGAGAATCAAGAAAGCTAGTGTTATAATGCTGGACAAATACAAAAGCTTGAGAACTGGGTGCCAGGGGTGCAAGTCCTGGCCCCAGTCCAAAAGTCAAGAACCAGGAGTGCCAATGTCTGAAGGCAGGAAAATGTGGAAGTCACAGCTCAAGCAAAGACAGCAAATTGATCTTTCCTCCACCTTTTTGCTCTGTTCGGACCCTCAACAGATTGGAAGATGCCTACCCGCACTGGTGAAGTAGAAATCTTCTTTTGAAGTTCACTGATTCAAACACTAATCTCTTCCCGAGACTCCCTCACAGACACACTTAAAACTAATGTTACCATCTATCTGGGCATCCCTTGGCCCAGGCCAGTTGACACAGGAAATTAATCCCCATCACAGCACAGGGGAGAGACAGAGCAAAATATACAAAGAGAATTATGTTAGATGTATAGTCAGCAAAGACATATGATCAGGAATGTTTATTGGAGCACAGTTTATAACATTACAATAACTGAAAACTGCCACCCAATAAAAATAGGGGAAATGGAAAAATAAATTACAGAACACCTATTTCTGGAATACTACAGTCATGAAACAAAAGAAGCAGAGTTAAGTGCACTAATAAACAATAAACTTCAAGATATATTGCTAAGTACAGTGCAGAAGGTAAAATATATCCCTGCTTGATTAAATAAATCTTCATGTATTATATGGGCTTCCACAATTGCTCAGCATGTAAAGAATCTGCCTGCAGTGCAGCAGACAGAGGTGATGTAGGTTTGATTCCTGGGTTGGGAAGATCCTCTGGAGAAGGAAATGTATCCCACTCCAGTATTCTTACCTGGGAAATCTCATGGACAGAGGAGCCTGGCGGGCTACAGTCCATGGGGTCACAAAACAGCTGGACATGACTGAGTGGCTAAGCATGGATGCATGTGTTATATATACATATGTATGCTGTATGTGCATAAAATGTTTCTAGAACTATGCCTAAGAAAATGGTAAAGCTTATTATTCTTGGCAAGGTGGTATGAGAACTAAGCAGGTCTACAGTGGGAAGGAGACTCCTCTTTCACCATATATTTTTGTATATTACTTATTTTACCATGAGCTTGTAATAAGTTCCTGGATCTGGCAAGATGGTAAATGATGACAGCCTGAAAATTCCAACTCTTCAAAGACCCTAGATACACTAGATAAAATATAACCAAAATTACTTTAAGGGCTTAGCTGACTCACAATTAAGAAAGGAGAGTACCCAGGTAGAAAAAAGAAGTAACTAAAAACAAGAATGATGAAAATGCAAATTCATGCTGGGGATATGAAGCAGAAGGGAAGATGGTTGGCAACAGGAGAACAGTCTGTCTTGGTTCCTAGGGGCCAGGGTTTGAATACCTAAGTAGGACAGAAGATGAGGCTTTGGAACAAGCAGAAGTAGGAAGTTGTTAGGAAAGTCCTCCAGAAAACCAGGAACACTCCCTGAGGGCTGCACCCTTGGGAAACAAATAGATTAGAAAAACTGTCAACCATCCCAAGGAAACTGGTCTCCCTGTGGTCTGAGCAGGAGGGAAACATTTAAGAATTAGAAATGTTAGAATTAGAAGAATTAGAAGCCCTCAGCCTATACCTTTCTTCAGAGTTGAATATGAACAATTAAAGTGAACATCAGCAAACTCCAACTGAACAATTAATATAAAGCTTGGTCCCGTTCACGATATGCCAAGAATTCCCCACAGAAGCAAATGAAAAATTTTCCTGCAGAGTCAGTTCTGTAACCTGGGCTACATCTGACCCTTCGAAGCATGAGCTTGTGATAGTAAATTACAAAACACAGCCATAAGTCAGCAAGTATGAGGATCAGGGCTCAAGAGTTAGAGGTAATAAAACAACATTTTGAAAAAGAACATTAATAAAGTTTAAAATGATTAAACACAATAAAGCTAGAAATGAAACAACAAAAAAAGGGCAACTCTTCTCTTTCCTCTATAGATTCATTAAAATTAAAAACTCAATGGACAGATGAAACAGAAGATGAAATACTGCTGAAGGGAGAAATATAGATCTCAGGACATTACACAAGATGAAACGCAAAGGGATGCAAAATTGAAAACTATAAAGATGTTTAAGCGATACAGAGGACAGAGTTTGAAGGGCCAACATATGTCTAACCGGAGTCCCGCTGGCACAGAATAGACATTAAGGAGAGGCATAATGGCTAAGAGTTTTCTAGAATTTATAAAACTCACGAATCTTCAGATTCAAGAAGCATAAGACATCTCAGGCAGGATAAATAAATGTAAGAACATCTGTCTGTATTAATTACTCGTAAAAGTACAGTTAATAAAAGACTGAACTGAGGAAATGTATAACAGTTTAATAATGCAATGACAGAATTAAATAGATGGCACTTTAAAGAGAGGCAACTCTGCCATTCCACATTTAGAGTTGGATTATATTTCCCTCAGTCTTTCATCCCCCAAATTAACAAATTCTGAACTATAGAAGGTCCTTACAGGTCTAACTGTACATTAATATGGCTCTTAAGCACCAAGATGAAATAGCAGAGACATCCTTGGAAAGATGTGTTCATTCAGCCATTAACAAACGTGGCAGGAAAAAAAGCATACACACAAAAACCAAATGAGCAGAAACTCAACGCCCCTGTTCCCAGGAATCTTATTCTGGTGGTAGAGGAAGCAGATAAACAGATGGAGAGTGTCATCATTTGCTGTTGTTGTTCAGTCACTAAGTTTGTGTCTGACTCTTTTGTGACCAATGGACTGTAGCCCGCCAGGCTCCTCTGTCCATGTCATTTCCCAGGCAAGAATACTGGAGTACATTGTTATGTCCTTCTCCAGGGCATCTTCCTGACCCATTGAACCCGCATCACCTGAAGGAGGATTCTTTACTACTGAGCCAGCCATAATGGGGCATAAACTATACTACTATAAAAAGACAGAGGAAGAACATCTCAAAATGTGGGAAGGCGGTACTTGATAAAGGGCTTCCTGGAGTAGGTAAAATCTACACTGAGGGAGCTGGTATCCTTAGGAGGAAACACTTAAGAATTAGGCTTGCCTTTGAATTCCAGTACTGCTCCTTATCATCTAGTCTGACTTTGGCGAAGTTACGTAACTTTTCCAAGCGTCACTCATCTCATCTGTAGGATGGAATTCATATCACTTAAGTCCTGGCATTGTTTTGAGGTTTAGAGATAATACATGTAAAGCACTTAGCAGAATGCCTGACCTATAATTGATTTTTTTTTTTTTTTTTTTTTTTTTACTAAATGGGTAGCTGTTCTTGCTATTAGATGAAATCCAATGATTAGGTGGGGAAAAAAAATGCCTCTTGTTTTAAAAGGTGATTTTCTTCAGAAAGCTGACAGAGACAGGGGCTTCAGCCTATTTTTCAAGAAACACTCTTGAAGAACATTGAATATTTACTGAATCTAGCCTGCAAAAATAACATTATTATACTACCAAATTTAAAGAGTTATTTGATCTGGCCCTTTCAATAAAGGAACTTAAAATACAGTTCTTCCAAAATAACTAATGAAGGCTGCATAAGTTAAGTGTCAAGTATGTGATTCTTTTCAGTGATAAATTCCAAAACTGTAACAGACTTCTCTTTATCATGAAACTTTCAGATTCCTAACCACAAAGTAAACTGAAAGAATTCAGAGTCCAGCAGGGAGAGGAATAGATGGACCCTTCTCAGTATTACTCAACAAGTTTATGAATGACCTGGATGATGCATGGAAAAGAAACTCGAAAAGTCCAACCTATGATGCCAAGTTACTGGGCCCTGCCAATGCTCGGTGGATAAGAACACAGCTATCTAGCCAAATCTGGAGGAGTCGCCTGAATTTCAGTAGAGAAATTCAATAATGGTAAAGGTTATATCTGCCTTTTGGAAGAAGCACTGAACTGTGCCATCTTAGAGACGAAAGCATTAGCCAAGGCCAAGCTTTCCATTCATTCCTTCATGCATCATTTAACAAACATGTATCTAATGTCTACTAAGAAGGTTTGACTTATAGGCTGTGTAAACATGGAAACACATGAATAAAACACAACACTTGGCTTCAAGGAGCATATAACGTAGTGATATGAAATCTTCACTTGAAACCATCCATGCCTTCCAACATTCTTCCTGCTACCATGCAGTGGTGATCTGACTTTTATAAAACAACTTACATCTGCACTAGAGATTAAATCCCATCATGTTTCAGAACAGAAAAATAGATTTTCTCTCTTCAGCTAACAATGACTGATTAGTAGTGGATTCCTGGAGTGCTGACTTGATAAGAAGTCTGAGGCTGCATATGGCAGGAAAGCATGCTGTGATTGATTAGTGATGTCTGTCATGTGGATGGAGAAGGAGTGACAGCGCCGCTGCTATATATCTGACATCTCCCATCTAGTCCAACCCCCTCATTCCACAGATGAGAAAACAGAACAGATCTTTCTTTCTTCCTGTGGCATTTTAAATTCAGCAACACGAGCAGGGGCAACCGAGGAGAACCTCCATATCTGAAATGTTGCTGAGAGAGAGAAAAAAATCTGGAGCTCAGAATATTTCTGATGAGCTTTTAAGATATGCACTCAAATCCTTTAGCAGCCTTTGTATTCTGCAGCAAACAGGCTAAATGGAGAAAGCTGCCGACTCTGATCTCCTGGTTAGCTACAAAGAGCCACCCCCCACCCCACCAGACACATGTTAAGACTATATAAAATACATATAATTTGAGTACTTGAGGATTTAAAATGCACTGGGGGACAAAAATGTCTAAAAAGTGAATATATTTCAGAAATACAAAGTAATTACATAGAACAGTAATTAACATGTTATTTAAGAACGAACGAAGATTTTTATCATTTTATTCTATTTAATGGTACCGATATCATCAGCCAAAGGAAGGAAAAGAAAGGCTCTTATTTATTTTCAGAAGACACTTTATATCCTGGGGACTCTGTAACACTAACTAAAAAGATAGGGTCTGGCCCTGTTAAGCGTTTCCACGCCCAATCTATCAACACTCACAACCATCACCCAGCCCAGTCACAAAGAATCCAGGCTCATTCCCTGTGAAGGACAGAATGGTATAAACGAACAACAGATAAGCAGGAAGCCCAACCCCAGCCTGATTCAGATACAAAGAACAAATTGTAGCATTTGATTAATATGCCAGCTCTTCTGTCATGCCAACTGCAAAGTGAATTTTATGGAAAACCAACTCCTTGAGAAATAGGTCTAATTAATTCAGTTACATAAACTCCAATGAAATATTAGGGGGAGGAGACTGGGAAGTGAAGGGAGAAAGGGAGGAAGAATATCAGAGTGAGAATGAGGAGAAAGACAAAGAGGGCAAGAGAGAGGGAGGAAAGGGAGGGAGGAGGAGTAAGGAGGGAGGAAACGAACAAATGGAAATACATGACTGAAGAAATATGAAGAGGATGTTCTGGAGGGCCCCGAAGTTGTGCTCTGACTTAGCCTGACAGGAAACCTATTTATATTTCAATCAAACACACTGTTGAGGTTTGGGTAAGCGATTAAAAGATGAACAACCATCAACAACCCTTTAATGCATAAATTGGTCAGATTAGTTTTTTCTCCCAAGACTCATTCATTTGTATACCACCTGCAGGATGTCTGCTAAATCTGCCTTTAGTAAATATCATACTAATGACATACTGAATGAGCCTTATATTATTATTTATATGAATAAACAAGTTGTGGGACATCCACACAATAGAATATGACCCAGTGAGTAAAAGGAACAAACATAAGCAATACGGTGGATGAATCACAAATCTGTAGTGCTAAGAGAAAGAGTCAGACTGCAAAGGCAATATATTGTATGAATGCCTTATGTGACATTCCAGAGGAGGCAAACTCACAGGCACAGAAAACAAGGGCTGGAGATGGGAGCTGATTGAGAAAAACTTAGGAGGAGATATGTATCTTGACTGAGACACTGGTTGCATGACCAGATGCATTTGTAAACACCCACAGAGCTGTAAACCTAAATAGTAAGTTTTAATGTATGCGAATCTGAACAGTGAAAAACAGAATCCGGCAAAACCCCCAAGTTAAAACCATCCCTTGCATCCCTTTGGCTTTAATCTAAATTAACTATTTCCCTACTGTTTTGTTTTCATAAGGATGTTTAACAAATTACTCAAAAAACAGTAACTGAGGAACTGTGGCATGCCAAGGGCTACTGCTATGACATTGTTCTTTCTTGACTAAAAATGGAGATGATCAAGTTTTAAAGAAGAGGCAACTCTAGCACCCAATCCAGATCTCCTTATTGATGTGCTTACAAAGTTTAGAAGGCTGAAAAGAATTGTTTTTAATTCTGTGTAACTCAGTGTTAATTAACTAATTCTGGACCACCCCAAACCATCTCCCATTCTGGGACACAATGCTACAGATTGGAAGCTGCATGAGGGAAGGGGTTGCATCTCTCTTATGTTGCATAGCAATCCTCAGCACCTAACACAGGAGATACTTGATTCAGTTCAGTTCAGTCACTCAGTCGTGTCCAACTCTTTGCAACCCCATGAACCACAGCACGTCAGGCCTCCCTGTCCATCACCAACTCCCAGAGTTTACCCAAACTCATGTCCATTGAGTTGGTGATGCCACCCAACCATCTCATCCTCTGCTGTCCCCTTCTCCTCCTGCCCCCAATCTTTCCCAGCATCAGGGTCTTTTCAAGTGAGTCAGCCCATCGCATCAGGTGGCCAAACTATTGGAGTTTCAGTTTCAACATCAGTCCTTCCAGTGAACACCCAGGACTGATTTCCTTTAGGATGGACTGGTTGGATCTCCTTGCAGTCCAAGGGACTCTCAAGAGTCTTCTCCAACACCACAGTTCAAAAGCATCAATTCTTGGGTGTTCAGCTTTCTTTATAGTCCAAGTCTCACATCCATACATGACTACTGGAAAAACCATAGCCTTAACTAAACGGACCTTTGTTGACAAAGTAATGTTTCTGCTTTTCAACATGCTGTCTAGGTTGGTCATAACTTTACTTCCAAGGAGTATGCATCTTTTAATTTCATGGCCGTAGTCACCATCTGCAGTGATTTTGGAGCCCCCAAAGATAAAGTTTCTTGCTATTTCCATTGTTTCACCATCTATTTGCAATGAAGTGATGGGACCAGATGCCATGATCTTAGTTTTCTGAATGTTGAGCTTTAAGCCAACTTTTTCACTCTCCTCTTTCACTTTCATCAAGAGGCTCTTTAGTTCTTTTTCACTTTCTGCCATAGGGGTGGTATCATCTGCATATCTCAGGTTATTGATATTTCTCCCAGCAATCTTAATTCCAGCTTGGGCTTCTTCCAGCCGAGGGTTTCTCATGATGTACTCTGCATATAAGTTAAATAAGCAGGGTGACAATATACAGCCTTGACATACTCCTTTTCCTATTTGGAACCAGTCTGTTGTTCCATGTCCAGTTCTAACTGTTGCCTTCTGACCTGCATACAGGTTTCTCAAGAGGCAGGTCAGGTGGTCTGGTATTCCCATCTCTTTCAGAATTTTCCAAAGTTTATTGTGATCCACACAGTGAAAGGCTTTGGCATAGTCAATAAAGCAGAAGTAGATGTTTTTCTGGAACTCCCTTGCTTTTTTGATGTTCCAGCAGATGTTGGCAATTTACTATTCATAAAATGAATGAAATAAACCATTCCACTGGGTCTCACTCTGCATGCCTGCAGGAGAGGCAGCTCAGTTCACCAGCAGACAGCTGGCTCCTGGATGAAGTTCCTGCTCCCAGTGAGCTGTGGCTGATACTCCACTTACATGGACCACAGAGAGCCAAGCCAGCCAACTCTTCCACTCAGGGTCTTTCAAAAACCCGAGTCTTTATCTTCTATCAACCCACTTCTATGCACAGTACCTCAGGGGACTGGCTTCATACCCTTTTACATCGAAGCCACTCAAAAATATGACACTCCAATTAAATGAGAACGAGGCATTATTGTCAGTGCTGCTAGGTCCTGTAAGAAAATATCCGTACTTTTTAGAAAACATGTTTAGGTATGTAAGGTTAAAATCACATGGTGTCTGAGCTTTGCTTTCAAATACTTAGGAGGGAGAAGAGTAAAGGAGAAGGGGAAAGAGGAAGGAACCAGGAGTAAACGGAAAAAGATGAAAGAGATGTAGCAAAATTTGAAGACTGTCAGGAGGAGAAGGGGACAACAGAGGATGAGATGGTTGGATGGCACCACCGACTCAACGGACATGGGTTTGGGTGGACTCTGGGAGTTGGTGATGGACAGGGAAGCCTGGCGTGCTGCGGTTCATGGGGTCACAAAGAGTCGACACAACTGAGCAACTGAACTGAACTGAAACCTACTACATAGCAATTCATTATACTATCCTTTCTACTTCTGATTATGTTTTAAAATGGTCTTAATAATGAAAAGAGGTGGACATGACTTAGCAACTGAGCAACAAGTAATGAAAAATCTTTCAAGCTCAATTTGACCAGGACAATGTGGGTTTATGTCCTCCTTGTTCCTGACAAGGTGATTCTAAAGTGAAAGGGAAAGTCGCTAAGTCATGTCCAACTCTTTGAGACCCCACGGACTATAGAGTCCATGGAATTCTTCACGCCAGAATACTGGAGTGGATAGCCTCTCCCTTCTCCAGGGGATCTTCCCAATCCAGGAATCAAACCCAGGTCTGCCACATTGCAGGTGGATTCTTTACCAGCTGAGACACAACAGAAGCCCAAGAAAAGTGGAGTGGGTAGCCTATCCCATTTCCGGAGGATCTTCCCAACCCAGGAATTGAACCGGGGTCTCCCGCATTGCAGGTGGATTCTTTACCAAATGAGCTATCAGAGAGTATTCCTAAATAAAAAGGCAAACTTTCCAGTTTACAGGGAAAACTGATGCCTCAAACTTTAAAGAGCATTTCTAACAGAGGTAATCTGTATGAAAATGAGATCTCAGTTCAGTCTCTCAGTCATGTCCAACTCTTTGTGACCCCATGGACTGCAGCACGCCAGGCCTCCTTGACCATCACCAACTCCTGAAGCTTACTCAAACTCATGTCCATCGAGTTGGTGATGCCATCCAACCATCTTATCCTCTGTTATCCCCTTCTCCTCCTGCCTTCAATCTTTCCCAGCATGAGGGTGTTTTCCAATGAGTCAGTTCTTTGCATCAGGTTGTCAAAGTACTAGAGTTTCAGCTTCAGCGTCAGTCCTTCCAATGAATATTCAGGACTGATTGCCTTTAGGATGGACTGGATGGATCTCCTTGCAGTCCAAGCGACTCTCAATAGTCTTTTCCAATACCATAGTTCAAAAGCATCAATCAAGAGATCTAGATATCAACATTTGCCTTTTCTGGATGTAAATCTTGACATCTCTTTTTTTGGTGCTTAATGGGAACATTCTGGCCCTGAATTGTCAAATATATGACTTTGGAGGTGTCTGCCACATTGAGCCATGCTGACCTGCATCCATTGTTTTTTGAGGATGTTGGGGAGAAGTTCATTTATTTCGAATTTGGAAAACAAGGAAGCATTATGCAAATGAATACCCCTCCCATTTCCTCCCACTCTTGACTATAACAGAACTCTCTCTGAATCCTTCCCACAGCCCACTGAAGTAGCAACTATGAAGATTCCCATTTTCAGAGGAGGAAACTGAGATACAGAAAGGTTAAGTAACCTGCCTCTCATAACACAGTTTGTAAGTGGCTGGGATGGGAGCCCAAACAGGACCATCCTGCTCCCAGATCCCCCAGATGCACCATCTGCACATGCGCAGACCACTGTTTATGTCAACTGCTGGATCTCGGTCGCAAGATGCACTTGGAAGAAAGACTGAGCAGAAACGGAGAACTGATGGTAGTTCGTGTCTACGAACTTTGCAGGTGCTCATGCATTAATCCATCCCCCTGTCCACCTGACACCTACTGAGCATCTACTATACACAAGACATTATAGTAATGAGCTCTGAGAACATAGATACTAAAAAACACACACAATTCACACTCAAGAGGAACCCACAGTCTTGTGGGAGAGACAGATACGATACACACACACACACACACACATTGATAAAGCACTGAGTGATGTACCCCGGGTGTGAAAAAGTACTGTGGAGAGAGTGACCTGGACCAGCACAAGAAAGTGATGGCAGAATCAACTTTCAAAGAATGACGAGGAATCCTTGAGATGGAAAAGGGGAGAAGCACGTTCAGGCAGATGCAATGGTATGAGAAAAACTATGGAGGCTTAAAAGAGACCCAGGAATGGCAGCAAAGAGACATTTTGTTGAGCTAATCAACCCTGGCAGCATCGACACGGGGACTGGATGATTCTTGGTTGGAGGGGCTGCCCTGTGTGTGCAGGATATTGAATAGCATCCCTGGCCTCTACCCATTGGATGCCTCCAGTATCCCCGATAATTATGATGACCCCAAATATCTCCAGACATAAGCAAATGCCCCTAGGCAGCAGAATCACCCCATGGAGAATGTGGACTCTTGGGAAAACCTGCCTGTGTGTGTGTGAAAGAAAAGAAGGGAGAGAAAGGAGAGTTTGCCAGGCAATGAAAGAAGGGAGAGGGAGGTAGTTCTGGGCTGAGATCATGAAACAAGCCAGCCAATGAGTCCCCTCCAATTCTATTTCACTATCTGGACACTCTGAAGTTCATTTCCTTTAAAAGGGTCTCCTCCCAATTCTAAGCTGTACATGCAATACATATTAGAAGATATAACTTTGATAATTAATTTAGTTTCCATCTCGGACATTTAAAGCTTACTATCTAACCATGGGGGAGGCAGAATTCTGATATGGCCCCCAAGATGTCTGCCTTGGGGCATACACATGCCTTCTCCCAATTTTTCAAACATGGATCCAGGTGCTGCTGTGAAGGAATTTTGCAACTGTAATCTGAGATCCCAAATCAACTGACCTTAAATTGAGATTATCTTCAGTGAGCCTGACCTAGTCCCATCACCCCTTGGAAGACACTAGTATCTTCCTGGACACAGAGACTGAAAGAGTGAGGGGGCATCTGATGTAAGAGAGATTCTCAGCCATTAACTTTGAAGATGAAGGGGGCCACATGGCAAGGACCTGAAAATTGCTGACAGCTTTTAATTTTTAACTGTCACCCAAAAGCTCTTGGGTGACAGTCAGCTGGGAAACAGGGATTTCATCCCACCACCATAATGAACTGAATTCTGCCAACAGTTTGACGAGCTTGGAAGATGGGCAGATGAGAACAGAAGCAGATGAAAACACATGGATTTCAGCTTTTAGAGAATCTGGGCAAAGAAGATAGCCCCACAGCATCATGAGATAATACACAGGTGTTGTCTGAGGCCACAAAATTAGTGGTCATCCGCTGTGCGGCCACAGGAAGCACAGTTTTGACCCTGCAAGCCTCCGAGGTCCTGCTTCAATCCTTCCTTCTCCAGGAGGCCTTTCCCTACCCTGCTCAGAGGGCGAGCCAGGCTACCGCAAGTTTCCCTGACTCACTGCTCTGCTGATCCTGCTGCCTGAAAAACTGTGTGTGATATCTCACGTGGATAAACTGCTGCTCTAGCACTGAGTATGTCCCGAAGATTCATGTTTTGTTTGTCTGCTCGCCTGTCTCCTTCTCTTCCTCTCCCACAGAAATCAGCATTGGGAAGATAGTGTCACCTCTTGAAGGGTCTTCTGAATTTCTCCTGTACGCTTTAACAGCCCATTGTAGACACTTAGTAAATCATTACTGATTGATGGACAGGAGTCCCCACCCCTCACCCCCACCTAAGGGGATAAGAGGAATTGCTAACCATTGCCAAATCCACATTATGAAGTGACTTGGAGTAATACGCTAGCATTCAAAAGAACCACTTGCATTTCAATAATGCCTTATATGAAAGGTATTGTATGACATCCCTTGTATGTGGAATCAAAAAGGAAATTATACAAATGAACTTATTCGTCAAAAAAAAGAAAGAAAGAAAAGAACTCATTCACAAAACAGAAACAGACTCACAGACTTAGAGAACAAACTTATGGGTTGCCAGGAGTGGGAGGGAAGGATGAGGAGAAGGGATAGTTAGGGAGTTTGGGATGGACATGTGCATAGTGCTATATTTAAAATGGATAAGCAACAAAGTCCTACTGTATAGCACAGGAAACTCTGCTCAATGTTACGTGGCAGCCTGGATGGGAGGGGGAATTTGGGCAAGAATGGATACATATGGAAGTATGGCTGACCCCTTTGCTGTCCACCTGAAACTATTACAACATTGTTTATTGGCTATTCCCAACACAAAATACAAAGTTTAAAAAAAAATGACTTATATGAGATCACTCTCATTGATGATCGGAACACTCAAGTCCTCTCATGGGTCACTGACTCTCAGGGTCAAGCAATTAATCAGTTATTATGAGCTGCCAGTACTCATGTACGGATGTGAGAGTTGGATCATAAAGAAGGCTGAGTGCCAAATTGATGCTTTCAAACTGTGGTGCTGGAGAAGACTTTTGAGAGTCCCTTGGACAGCAAGGAGATCCAACCAGTCCATCCCAAAGGAAATCAACCCTGAATATTCATTGGAAGGACTGATGCTGAAGCTCCAATACTTTGGCCACCAGATGGGAAGAGGTGACTCACTCGAAAAGAACCTGATGCTGGGAAAGATTGAGGACAAGAGGAGAAGTGGGCAACAGAGGATGAGATGGTTGGAAGGCATTACTGACTCACTGGACATGAATTTGAGCAAACTCTGGGAGATAGAGAAGCAGCTCTAGCTATCTGAGAGATAGAGCACTGGCGTGCTGCAGTCTATGGGGTCACAAAGAGTTGGACATGACTTAGTGACTGAACAACATGAGCTGCCAGACAAAAAGTCTCAAGGCTCCTTGTATTTTACACTCCCTTATTGCTCCTCCTGTGGGTTCAATCCCTGGATCAGGAAGATCTGCAGAAGGAAATGGCAACCTACTCCAGTATTCTTGACTTCCCTGGTGGCTCAGACGCTTAAGCGTCTGTCTACAATGTGGGAGACCCAGGTTCGATCCCTGGGTTGGGAAGTTCCCTGGAGAAGGAAATGGCAATCCACTCCAGTACTACTGCCTGGAAAATCCCATGGACAGAGGAGCCTGGTAGGCTACAGTCTATGGGGTCGCAAAGAGTCGGACACGACTAAGCGATCTTCACCATAATGGACAGAGGAGCCTGGCAGTTTACAGTCCATAGGATCACAACGACTCAGACAGAACTGAAGAGGTTTCACACACGCTACTTCTCCCCTCTAGATGTAAATAAAGCTCAACATTTCTGGTCACTGGACTTGATGTTTAGTCTCCTGGTTAGAAGACTCAAACTAGGAGTTTTCCAAGGAAATCTTCCATTACCACTGTCCACTGAATGAATATTCTACCCTCCTCTGGAAGGCCAATAAGAGAATTTTAAGAATCACCTTTCTCTAGGAAAATGATGAACACAGTGGAGTATGTAGGCATCATTAACTAAAACAAGTTAAATCAAAGGAATCACTTAACTGACTCAGTTGTTCTCCACCATGATTAAAAATTTTAAGTAACTGAATGCTTAAAATCTACTTGTTGTATGAAGCTTTCACCTTCAGATTTATTTCCAGGATAATTTCAGGAAATAGAGCTCCTGGGACCTAAATTTATCAGCTAACCTATGTGTACATTCTTTTCCTTTCTGTAATTATCAGAGGGTCAATTAATGTGACTGAAAATTGAAATACTTGGGGCTAATTATGTCTCAAAATCATCCATGTTAAAGAACAAGTAATTATGCACAAAACTGGGAGCTCAAACTTATAAGAAGCTCTAAGCTTCCCTGAGTAGCATAGAAATGATCAGGCTGTAAAAAGTCAACCTTCACTCTGACCACATTCAACTCCCTAGTGAGTTATGCTAATGAAACCAAACTGAGGCCCTCAAGTTACTAAGCAGAGTGCCAGGAACAAGGAGGGCAGGATGCATATTGGGTAAGCGCGAGATGAAATATAAGTGCTTCAGGAAAATTATCACTCTTAGTAACGGATTCTTTAGAGAAGGGTAGAGAATGTCTGTCAGCTATGTTATTACCCAAGGACAGCTTCCACAGTAAAGGCCTCTAACTGATCACAACACTCCTTGCAACTGGGCCTGAAACCAGCCCTAGGCTCTTTCTCAACACAACTCTACTGGGAAGAAAAAGCTCCTCCCAAATGATCCCAAATGGTCTGAGAGAGAAAAAGTCAATTTGCCTCTTGCTGAATTAAATGTATTGATGATTCCCCCTCTTAACCTAGACCTATGCTTTAATCTGGCTGAATTTTTTTTAAAGATTTGTTTACGGCCATGCTGGATCTTCATCGCTGTGCACCGGCCCTCTCTAGTTGCAGAGAGTGGGAGCTTCTCTCCAGTTGTGGTGTGAGGACTTCTCATTGTGAGATTTCTCTTGTTGTGGAGCACAGTCTCTAGACACAGGGGCTTCATGTGGGATCTTCCTGGACCAGGGATTGAACCCGTGTCTCCTGCATTGGCAGGTGGATTTTTTTACCACTGAGCCACCAGGGAAGCCCTGATTTTTCTTCTTTAAATGCAGAAAAGGAAAAAAGCACACACACACACAAAGAACAAAGAAACTGAAGCATGTCAACCTACTCAGCTCTACTCTGCCCACTGTTTCCAGAAATCATCAGGTGCTCAAGAGCCACTCGTTTAAAGTACTTGAAGTTTTAAACATTTTGCCACTAGAACTTCAGAGGAAAGTGAGGAGGCATCTTCTCCAGTTTCCATGAAGGCTCTCCTTCCTCTGTGCTTCCTTTTAGGGGAGTCCTCAAAGTCCCACAGGCACAAAATTCACCATGCCCACTATGGATCATTACCGCCTTCCAAATTTTCTCCCTCAGTGGAATCATCTACCCAGATTCCTAGGTCAGACACTGGATGGTATTAGCTCCTCCCATTTCCCCCACTTCCAAGCAGCTTCTAAATGCCCCTTGGCCACCATACCCTAGTCCCGGCACTGCTCTCTCTTTCCGGGGCTGCTGCATCAACCTGACTCACTGCCAGAGGTCTTGCCTCTCCTCCCATCCCATCCAATCCAAATCCCATTTTATACACTGGGTCTGGAGTGATCTTGCTCAGCGATCCATCTGATCATGGCATTCCTCCTCAATACTCTGCTAGTTCCCTACTGCCCTCAGATAAAGGGCCTTGACTAACAGAAACCTTCAGGATCTGACCCTTACTTACCATGCCAACTGTCTTTACCAGAATTGTTCTCCAACTTTGCTAAACTGCCCTGTTTGTAGGTCCTCTGGTTTCTCACTGTTACTAATCCAGGTACCTGAAACCCAGCATCATCCTTCCCCATGAAGTACTGCCCACTCATCTTCCATGCATCTTTGACATCTGGGAAGCTTTCCTATGCCTAGAAGACCCTTCTTAGGTGCTTGTCTGTTGACCCACAAAGCAATCAGTATACTGTGGAACACACAACAGGCACACAGTCAATGATCCTTGAATAAATGATTAAGTCAATGTACAAATGTACAGATCAATTTGCATAATTGTAACCAATTTCTTATGGGTCTCAGGTATCCTGATTACTGAGTCCTTACAGATTCAAGCATCTGAGGGCAGGAATTTCCAGGGTTGAGGCAAGTCATTTATTCTTAGCCTCAGTTTCCTCACTGATAGAAAGAGAATAATAATTCCTATTGGGGGGAAGTATCATGATGACAAAGCAAAACAGTGTCTTAAAAAACCTAGCATGGGACTGGTACAATGTGGCTCTGCAAATGGTAACTTGTACTATATAAAAAAAAAATTATTTCTGTCTGCAAGTCGGGCAGAGAACAGAAATGCTTTCTGAGATGGTGTTATTTCCCAGAGGTCATCAGACCAAGGGGAAAATGAAAAGAATGAGGAAAAACGCATCCTCTTTATAAAATGCTCTCTTCTCCTTTTGAAGATATTTCCAGCACTTTGGATGTGCTATTCTGTTTTTATTCTGAGTTCATTTAGCTTTAAGCTCACAGTCTTTATTTTAATACACACTGCATTTTAACAAGTAGGTCAAAGCCATTTTATACTTGCAATATGATTACCATAGTAATCGCTGTATTTTATAACCTGCAAAATGCTCCCGGGGAGACCAGTAGGGACAGCTACAGTTTGTAACAAAAACAATAATTTCAACCCTGCAGAATAAGCTCCTCTTAAAAACTCTCTTGTTGCAAGTATTAATTTTCAAGGCTCCCACAATATTTGGAAACGGCAAGTGCTAATGACTAACTGAAGATACATCAAGAGCTTTACCTGAATATGTCTTTACTTTTAGGAGCTTTATGTTGGAGAGTTAATATTAATAAAAATAATAATAGTAATAGTAGCAGCTAATGCTTATAGGGTGCTTGAAGCATACTGTCTGCAAAAACGGTCTGAGTGATTTCCCATCCAGTACTCTTGAGGTATCTTCTCCCAGAATGGCTATGGGCTTGCTTAGAGAATGTGCTTGGGCATGGTTATAGGATGTGCTCGGACCAATGAAATATTAGCGTGCGTGCGTGCTCAGTTGCGTTCCACTCTTTGCAACCCTAGGGACCCACTGCCCACTAGGCTCCTCTGTCCGTGGGATTTCCCAGGCAAGAATACTGGAGAGGGAAACCATGCTCTCCTCCAGAGGAAATATGAGCAACTATAACTAAAGTAGAGGCTTTAAAAGCAACTGTGCACTTGGGCTTTGCCCTCTTGCTGCTGTTCAGAAACCTATGACAACCATGTAAACAAGTCCAGCTCCTGCTGCCACAGCTGATTTCACCCTAAACATCTAAGTGAAGCAGCCAATAGCCCAACCCAGCCCCAGACGAGGAGACCAGAAGGCATGCTCTGCCTGCCTGAATTAAGAGAAATCATAAAGAAATATTGATCTAATCTACTAAATTTTGGGGTGCTTTGTTATGCAACACAAGCTAACAGATACAATGTTTTACATAAATAAAGTGCTTTACATAATAAGTGCTTCAAAGGGCTTGATGTAAATAAACTCGTTTACATCCTACAACAACCCTTTGGGGCAGTACTAGTTTGTATTTCACAGATAAGTAAGGTAAAGCACAGACGGAGATCTGGTAACTGGCCCAAGGTCACAGAGCTAGAATATAATGCAGCCAGAATTTAAGCCCAGTCCCACTGGCTCCTAAACCACACAGTACTGATTATCAACCTTCCTAACTTTTCTCTCACAGAAATATTTATTTTATACATTATGGAAAGCATTGTTTAATGTGAACTAGTACATCAGTGATCAAGATCACTAAATACTATTGTGCTATAAGGAAATATCACAGGAAGAATTCTGGATGGTGAAAGAAGGAAGTCAACCTCTGCCCTCTGCCACACACACACCGGGGAGGGAAAAGGAGGGGAGGACGTAGGGTGAACTGAGAGATTAGCAATGACACACACACACACACACACGCACACATATATATATATATGCTACTATGCATAAAATAGCTAGCTAATGGAAGCTGCTATATAGCACAGGGAGCTCAGTGATGGTGCTCTGTGATGGTCTAGAGGGCTGGGATGGGGGTGGGATGGAGGTGATATATGTATACATGTAGCTGATACACATTGTTGTACAGCAGAAACCAATTTAACATTGTAAAGCAATTATACTCCAATAAAAACAAAAAATAAAACACACAAAAGTACCCCTAGTCATTCATGAACCAAATTCCATTAAAAAAAAAAAAACTGACAAAATATAGCTTTTAGAGAGAATTTTGAAAATATAAAGCAAATAATAAGCTTCATGCGTACTTTATTATTTTAAAATTTTTAGGTTATGTGCTTCCTCAATTCTTTATACATTTTAGTCTAGTCAGTTAATCCCAAAGCAATATAAGCTTTTTAAATATAAAGTGTATAAAGTGAAAGTCCCATCCTCCCTCATTCTCACTCTCCAAATTCACCTTCTAATTCAACAGCTATTATTAATTTAATGTGCATCTTTTATACTTTAATTGTGCAAACATAGTTATTAAAGCTTACCAAGTTACTCTTCTTAAAACAAAAAAATCTGCTGACTATAAGAATCTGCTTTCAATGCATTAGATGCAGGAGACCTGGGTTTGATCCCTCGGTTGGGAAGATACTCTGGAGAAGGAAATGGCAAACCACTCCAGTATTCTTGCTTGGAGAATCCCATGGACAGAGAAGCCTAGTAGGCTACAGTCCATGGGGTCGCAAAACAGTCGAACATGACTAAGCGACTGAACATAAACTAAAGAGCCTGTCTGACAGCTTCATCATTCAAAGAAATCTTGTAAAAGCCTAGGCTCATTATAATCAAGTATCTACAACACTGATTGTACTTTAATTCTCAAAATGACAATTACTCCTTCACTTTACACAATCAACAGAAAGGCTAGCTTCTATAACACATACACAGGAAGAAAGTTTTCTGGTCTTTTGGTCTAAAACAGAATTTTTATCTGAAACGCCCCTCTATGCCTTTCAGAACTGAAGTCAAACTCTGATAATGGCCATGCTAGATGGCAGGTCAGGATATCTAAAATAAGTCATTAAAATTACACACACAGACCAAAAACAAAACAAAAATAAAAACAAAGACAGAAGCCTAGCAAATGCATAATAACAAAACTTAGAGGCCAATTCAGTCTAGAACAAGAATAAAACTGACTAGAATAAATTCTCTTGGAAAGTAAGAGTGTCAATCTATTACTGCACGTTGATAAGAAGCATTGGAAGTCAATTTCCATCAAGTGACAGAATCCTTGCAAAGCAATTCTCCCTTCCATTAAAACCCAAAAATGTCTGTGATTTTTTAAAAATTCCAATTTAAAATATTTTATATGGATCAAAAGCTTTTGTCCCAATTACAGACCACCTTTGTATAGAATACATAAAAAGTGAACGCTAACATAGAAAACATTATATTTTCATCTGCTTTGCTCTGTTCTCTGTCTTCACAATATGCTATTCTAGATAAGACGTGGGTAAAGAATGGGATCAGATTAAATGGTTAAAATTCACTTCAAATTTGGGCAGCCTACTGCAACTCAAGAAAGGGAAGTAGCCCTGACACTTCTGCTTGGTAAGATAAACATGAAGGACTATCCCATTATTTTCATAAAGTAATATAGTCTACGTATTTGAGGGCACTAAAGCCCCATTTAATACAGAACAGTGCTGGTGAGCACTATGTGTGTGTATATATATACACACATACTACTTATACATATTTAAAGTTTTTTTCTTTAAGTTATAATTAAGCCATGAGTCTGTAATTTGGGGATAATTAAAGGGATGATGATTGAAAAAAATATTAATTACTGAACTCTTTGCTTTTACTCATTCATCCATTCAAGACATCTTTATTGAGCATCTACTATATGCTAGGTCATGGAACAGGTCCCAGAAATGTAAAAGAGAACAAGATGAACAGTAAGATGAAGGATACACCTCATAGGAGTGGACAAGAAGACTCTAAGTATAAAAAAGATTCTACTGTTGGTGAGTTTTCCTCCTACTGACAAGTCTAATTAAACACCTCAAACAGTAAATAAGTTACTATGCAATGTACAATAATTGAGATAAGACTGGGAGATTTCACTAATTCATTCATGTGTTGAACACCCCTAAATTCTGGGTACTCTGACAAGGGCTAAAAATACAAAGGGAACAAGACCTGGCTTCTGCCTTTATGGGGTCCTGACATTAACACCAGTAAGAACAAGGTGGGGTGGAGTCAGGAAAAAGGACCCTAACCTGGTTTTAGGGAGGAGGTCTCCCCATAAAAACTGTATCCAAGTTAATACCTCAAGGATGAGGTTCTCTTTGTGCTTTTAAAACAGAATGCCATTTAACCATTTAAGATATTTAAGTTCTAGCCAATAATTCAAAAGCTTCTTGTTTTGCCTGCATGAGAAACTGAATGAGGACCCCAACATAATAAATCTCCAATTCTAACATGCATTCAAATCACCTGGGATCTTGTTTACATGCTGTTCTGTCTAACAGGATGGGGTGGAGTTGCAACTCTGTATTTCCATCTAGCTCCCAGGAAAGGCTGCTGGTCTGGGGGCCACACCTGGAGTAGCCAGGGCCTGGCATAAAAGGGTCCCTGCCCACATGTGTTATGTTTGGCTGGTGTAGTACTCCCACAAGTCTCCATTAGCTGGTAATGTGTAAAAATCATGAGATTTTATTAAAAGCAGGATTTCCAGCTTCTTTTTAAAAAATTTACATCAGACAAAGTTGATCCTAAATTTCCAGAGGCGGATAGAAGCCTGTGGACTTGGGTTCTCCATAGTGGCCTTGATGCCACGAGAGCTCTTCCCACCAACACTGACTTTCCATGACCTCTGCCCTCTGAGGTATCGAGCAGCTTGAAAGTATTAACAAACCTGTCCCAACCCTGAATCCACCCACCACTATTCTAGGAGCAGCCTGCACCTGGCAGGAAGTGGCACCATCAGTTGATATGAAGAAAGGACCAACAGCCTTTTATGGAAACAGCACAGGTTTCTGTGGCCAATTCACCTAGTGTGGCAAGTGTCTGATGGGCTCCAAGATGGCATTTAAGTATGCCCCATCGCAGAGGTAACAGGGCATCCATGTGGGACATGCGTGGACCAGACAACTGCACAGCTGCCAGGCTGAAATGCCAGTCCAAGGTGCAGCCCAGGAAATGCACAGTTGGCTGAGGATCCTAAGAGCCCACCCTCATCCTTTAAGATGTCAGCACCTGAATGCATCTGGAAACACTTCTCTGACTCAAGCCTTGGCCAGAAGTGGGGGAGGGGCTCCACCTGGAGAGAATGTGTGTGTTGGCAACCATGTGAATGGGGGCAAGCTGACAGACCACATGTCTTCTCACTGTGGAATATTAATCTGCACACTGGCGCTTGACCATTTTTACATCTGAATGATGCTTCTCCATTTGAATGAGATAGAAATGTTCCGCTTTGTAGCTCAGGCTCCTAAGATGGCCAAAAACCCTCCCAAGACATCCCTGCCAGCCATGTATTAACAGACAGAGTGAACAGAAATGATAAAAATGTTTAGTATCAATTGATGAAAAGTATACCAGGAATCACTTACTCTCTAGTGCTTCCAACGTCTGATGCATCTGTCATTTCCTATGATGGGAAAGATCTATTAATTTCATGGTAGGACCTGAATTAGGGCTTGTGAAAAATAAAAGTGAATAAATCATTTCTGTTTGCGACTGCCATCATGCATCTTGTTCCTCATTACTTTTCTTTACTGGGGTCATATTTATGATTTAGACCTATCTTTACCTGTCGCTGTTGAATTGTTAGACCAAAACTTTGCATATTCATAGAATCAGTGCTAGTAGATGGAGTAGAAACTTAAAATCATTGACAAGGAATAAATGTTTAAGTCAACCCACAGAAAAAATGGATCTTGGAGCTCATGAATATTGATACACACACATGATCATGCCACCATCATAGTGATGCCATAATGATAATAAGAAGGGTCTGCCTGACTCCATATCCTTTGGACACACACATATTGGGGAATATTAGGATGACCTAGTTTTTCCGTTTGTTTGCTTACAGTGTTTAAATCCTAATTTTCAAAGCTTTCCAGATAAAGGACTTTGGCATAAATAACAAACACATACGAAGCTGCTCTAAAAACACACTGTCCAACACTACAGGGCAATCTAATAAGTTGAAATAAGTGAACCCAGAAGTTCCTCTCCAATTACTACCCACAATTCTTCATCCTACGGCCGAGTGAATGACACTAGTAAACACTACGCACGGCTGTATTCACTCACCACAACTGTGACTAAGTGAGCGTCAGATCGCCTGCTCCACGTTGGTCTTCCATTCAAGAACATAAACGCACAAGACATCAAGGTCCCCCTTTATCCATGAATATAATCCTGGACTCTCACAGTTCTAGGTACACAGTAGGCACTTAAACATTTACTGATTCATTGAATAAACAGAGCTTAAATGAGTGAATAAAACTGGCCTGTAGCTAATCAGGAAGTGTTTCTCATCTGGGAGAGAAGAATTAGTGTCAGATCCTAATTATCACCACTTGGCTTTTCAGTACCAAATACAAAACTTGAATTGTGAACTCAAGTCAAAATGGAGGCTGGCATTTTTCAAGATTCACTAAATCATCTCTCTTGTTTTTCCAAGTCCACTTCCAACAGTTTTTCAAAGCTTCCAGAAACTACAGAGCATTCAAATATTCTGAGCAGCAGTGACTACTGCTGCTGGAACTTTAATGAAAATCTCAAAGGCTGACTTGATTATCAAGTGCTTCAACAACAACAACAACAGCTCCAGGAGGGAGTGTTCAATTCAAAAGCAATTTAAATGCAAGGTGGATGGGGCCTGAGAAAAGAAGAAAGTCATACGTCTTGGTGTGCTGTGAAAATTTACAACATGTGCAAAAAATGGGATGCCTATCAACTCTGCATATATCATTTCAAAGAATCTTTCATCGCTCAAAATTGTCAAATGGGGGCAAAGGTATTTCAAGAAGAGATAAAGAGATTGGTTCAACCACAGCCATTTTAATTCGAATCACTAGCAGAAAGGTAATGGTTTAATTTCTTAATGCCCTTCAAGGGAGAAGGATCATATTTAATACCTATAACACCACTGATGGGTTTAACTTCTGGGGCCCGCAAGCATAAATAGCCCCAAATGTTCTTCTACCCTTAACTTCAGAATAAAGCCAATAAAGAAGGTCTGAGATGCCTGGGTGTGAATTCCACACAAAATTCTCCTTGCCTTTAGGTTGATGAGAATGGCCCTTTTTAAGTGAAAAGACTGGTAAAAGATTTCAGAATACTCTCTTCTTGGAAATCTTTATTTAGCTCATTAAATTTTACACCTATGAAGGAAACCTTTTTCACAACAAAAAATAAACTTTTACCTAAAGTTCAAACCAATCCCAGAAAAGCCTGTTCTGGTGGAAACAACTAAATAAAGTACCCAAAGCAGTCATGTATCAAATGGCCAAAGCTGGATAAAAGTATTTTTTAAATGAATGCCTTTCAAATGAATTATGATAATATAATCCAAGACCAACTCACATTTTCAAATAACAAAATGAAGGCAAAAATTTATCATCTAGAGCCATTTGTCTCCTAGTAATTATGATAAGCTTCAATGAAAAGTTTGGTTATGAAAAGGGGGGGACAGTGTGTACGTGGAAAGCATTGGTCTTCTAAGCAAGACCCAACAATCTAGTTTATCCATCACACAGCTAGGCACAACTCAGGCTTTCTCTGAATCTGAACTTGAATTTCCCCTTGAACATCTGTCCTTTCTCTTCTTTAAAGGAAAAACAGTTGGACTACACAATCTAGGCAGTATAACCACTGTTAACTGTAATATTTCCCCCTATAATTATGCTATCCAAAGACACCACATGGAGGATATTTAACTGTCCTGATTGCTTTTATCATCAAAGGAGTTTAATGACTCAGGCCAACCCCACTAGCAGAATGGCCTTAGAGGCTGTGACCATACATCAGTCAAGATATGCAAAATAAAACAGGTTTTCATTTTAATATTTAGTAAAGTTACACAAGATAGGAAGTTCTTAAAGCAATGCCATTTTCTAGCAAGTTCAAGAGTCCTCAGAGCTGGCTGGCAAGAGACAAAGAAATGCAATAGTCAAGTTACAGGCTTGGAGCAGCTGGGAAGAGTGTTCCACACTTCTGTAACCTTTAACTTGCAGCAATCCCATGGATGGAGGAGCCTGGTGGGCTGCAGTACATGGGGTCTCTAAGAGTGGGACATGACTGAGCGACTTCACTTTCACTTTTCACGTTCATGCATTGGAGAAGGAAACAGCAACCCACTCCAGTGTTCTTGCCTGGAGAATCCCAGGGATGGGGGAGCCTGGTGGGCTGCCGTCTATGGGGTCACACAGAGTCAGACACGACTGACGCGACTTGGCAGCAGCAGCAAGGGCTAGAGACTATTCAACTACCTAGTTACTGATTTATGATGTCGATGACACAGGAATTATAAACAGGACTCAGGGTCTCCCAGCAACATTATAGTTAAGAATGGAACCCACATCCTAACTGTAATTTCTGACCATCATGCAGTCTCAAGGTAACTGACAAGGCATCCCCCCATCCCAAACTGTTCAGGATGAGCAATGTTTCCTGAATTAAAATTTTAAAAATAGAAATAATAATTTTAAAAAGAGATGTTTTCTTAGTAGGTAAGCATTAACCCTCGTAAGATTTATAACGACATTCAGAAACATTTAAAAGAACCAAACCTATAATTTTTACATAGTTTGTGTTACAGAATCTGCACATATTTGGTATTTTAATCATTTTAAAATTTGAAAGAATTTGCCCTACTGAAATAAACAGGTTGCTCTTGTAGTTCCAATTTAAAATGTCAGAGTAATTGATACAGATTTATGACTTCAAATTAAAATCTTAATGAAATTTAAATAAAGTTTTAGGACACTGAAGTCAACATTATGTGTATCATAAGTTCAATCTGTAAGAATTTTAGGAATTATGAACAGAGAAGGGAAAGGGTGTCTTCCTTGGGGAAGGTGAAAGTCAAGTCAGATGACTTAAAAAGAAGCTAAATCCTTTATAATTATGAATGCATTTTAAAATATAAAGAATTTAATGATCTAAGCTTGTAAACTGCAGAAGGAAATGGCAACCCACTCCAGTATTCTTGCCTGGAGAATCCTATGGACAGAGGCGCCTGGCGGGCTACAGTCCCTGTGGTCTCAAAGAGTTGGACACGACTGAGTGACTAACAAGCTTGTAAACAGGGGCCTACAATTTACAAACATGATAGAATAGTAAGATCTGGATGCTAAGCTTGAAGAATTAGATTTTTCAATTAATTGAACCAAAGCAATCTTTAAATAATCATCTCTTTAAAACAATCAGAGCAACAACAAAACTGCCAATCAGTTTCTCCAAAAAACACATGTAAGACCCCTGCCACTAAGGTGACACCAAGGTTGAACTGAAGGCCGCAGTAGGGACTGTGTCCGGCTCTGAGGTAACAGGCCTCACAGTGCACCCATGTATCAGTAGCTAATAAGAACTGAACCCATACTATAGGCCAGGCCCTGTCCTAAGCACTTCACAGATACTACCTCTGTTTTATAGAGCAGCAATCCAAAGCTTAAGCTTAGGTATCTTACCAAGATGACAAGGTAATAAATGCTAAGAATACAGACTTAAACCCTATGCTCTGAACCACCAACAACCTGCCTCCTGTAAGAACAATACCCATGAAGCCAATGAATTTCTAGAACCTCGCCGCTCAAAGTATAGCCCATGGGCCATCAGGACTGTCATCACTTGGGATTTTGTTAAAAATGCAGATTCTCAGACCTACTGAATCAGAATCTTCAAGTGCAGTTCTAAAGTGCATTGGGGTTTTAGAAGCACTCTTCTAGAGCAGGGAGAGGTTGACAAATTTTCTTCTGTAAAAGGTCAGATTGGCAGCAATTTGGGCTTTGCAGGCCATATGGTCTCTGTTGCAATCACTCAACTTTGCCATGTAAGCAGCCATAGACCATACACACGTGACTAAGCATGGCTGTGCTCCCAAAATCTTTATCTGTAAAGAAAAGGCCATGGGCCACAGCTTATCAAGCCCCCAGAGTAGAGCAGTTACACCATTAAGATGGATGCATTCTCTGATTTGCTGGAAGACAACTGAACTCATTCTCCATCCTGGGAGGGAAACTCCGCACCCAGCGATAGCAAGCTGCAGATTCCTAGTAATACCATTCTCTAACCTCATCAAATACTCCCTTTTTCTTGACTTCAGATGGTTATATGTCAATCCAAACACCATTTTACAGTGGGTCGGGTGTTTAAGGGGCCAGCAGGGAACTTTCCAAAGCCAAATTAAGTGTTTAAATGAGTTCTTTGGAGAGTTGAAAGAAAAAAAAAAAAAAAAAAAAGACCTTACTTTCCAGTCAATACAATTGCATGAATACAATGGGCTTTTGCACATGAACAGAAGTGGATGCCTCAAATCCTAAAGAGCTTCTGAGCCAATTACTACATGATGATTAAATATGCTGGACCACAGTACTACAAGTGGACAATTATGGGTTAGAGACGTGCTCAGTCTTGCCTTAGGGAGCCCTGTCTTTATTACTCAACAGTGAGTAAAGGGTGAGCATTCCATTGAAATCTCAGCTTTTCCATTAGATGTTCCCACAGAAGTCTGAATGCCACAGTGAAAACCAATGGTGATGGCAATCTTTTCTTCACCTTCATTTTTCCTGTCATAAACAAGAAACAAGCTACTTGCCCAACTCAGTAAAGTGGGGCTGGGAAGGTGCTGGAACCAAGCAGATTTTTGTCCCCTGCTCATTCAAGGAAAAAAAAAAAAAAAAAGCACATCAACTGGGCAACTGAAGGAAAGAGTGTCCACAATGGGCTTTTACTGAGTGATTAATGTGTGCAAGACGTGCTCAAGTCTTCACCAGGACTATCTCCCTTCATCTCACCACAGGGCTGTGAAGGGAGAACCAAACAAGAAGATGAGGAAACTGACGCACAGTGAGATCAAATGTCACATAGCCAGTGCAGTGTGGATTAGAAACCCCTGCACACCAGAGTCCACAGTCTTCTTCCATTTAATTTCAATTAAACAGAACTCAGGGACTAAAAGAAGCCTCCACTGCCTCTTCCTCCCACAAACAAGGCTGAGTTTCACTCCCTGTACTACGATAACAGCCTGTACTTGACCTTATCACACTGATGTATATACTGCATGGCTTGCTCCTCTTTCTTCTCATCTAAAGAATAAATTAATAAGGTTCTCAACTTTCAAAATTTGGGGCCAAAGAGTTCTTTATTGCAGGGGCTGTCCTATAAGCTGTATAGGATGTCTAGCAGCTTCTCTGGCTGCCAATAGCAAACTCCACTCACTATCCAACCCCCTAGGGTGGAGGTGGTGTGTGGGTGTGAGATTGCTCCTGATTGAGAACCTCTGTGATTAAACTCTTGAGGACAAGGGTTCTGTCCACGATACTGTTTACTTATTGCCTAATAAGTAAATAGGCCTTGGCACACACTAGGTGCTCAACAAATATTTGAGTCACCAGAGGATGTCCTCCTTCAGCTATATAGCTGAGAACATGGCTGTCATTGGTTAGGTGGCTCCAGGGCCCCCAGAACGAAATCCGAGTCTGAACCTTCTACGTGCCACTTCATTCAGATGTTTGGTTTCCACGACAGCTGGAGTCATCTTTACTCCTCGATGATAAATTGTGGATTTTATCCCCTAAATATTCCTCAGATCTGTCTGTCTCTTCACTCCACTGCCAACATCCAAGCCCAACATGGCTGCCTCTGGTTTTTCGTTTGGTCTGGACTGGAGGATGGGCTTTCTGCCTAATATGCTTTCTGGTGACAATCCCCTCTGTTCTGCCTGAGACATCAGAGAGATCTTTTCAAAATCCAAATCTTATTCATTGCAGCACTATTTACAGTAGTGAGGACACGGAAGCAACCTAAATATCCTTGAACAGAGAAATGGGTAAAGAGGATGTGGAACATGTGTCCAGTGGAATAGTTCTCAGTCACAGAAAGGAATGGAACTGAGTCATCTGCAGAGATGGGGATGGACCTAGAGTCTGTCATACAGTAAGTCAGAAAAAAAATATCGTATATTAATGCACATATGTGCAATCTAGAAAATAGTGTAGATGATCTTGTTTCTAAAACAGAAATAGACACACAGACATAGAGAACAAATATATGGACATCAAGGGAGAAAAGATGGGGTGGGATGAATTGGAGATTTAGATAGATGTATATACACTGGATACCATGCATAAAATAGGTAACTCATGAGAAACTACTGTATAGCTCAGGGCACCCTTTTCAGCGCTCTATGGTGACATAAATGGGAAAGAAATTTAAAAAAAAAGAGTATACACGTATCCATACAGCTGACTCACTTTGCTGTACAGCAGAAACTAATACAACGTTGTAAAGCAATTATACTGCAATAAAAATTTTTTTAAAACCCAAATGTTTTCATTCTCCTGTAGAAGGCTCTCTGATGCCCTTCCACTGCTTGTAAAACTTCTAAACATTTCCTATGGGTCCCTCAGTGGTCTGCCCTGGCCAACTCTGCAGGCACCTCCTCTCACTAGGAGGGTGGCAGTTCCTGAAGAAGACCATGATCCCACTGCCCCCTGGCCTTTGCATATGCTGTTCATATGTGTTCCCCTTGCCCTTCCTCCCTATGGTGTTCAGCCCCAGTGGTACATGTTACTTTTTCTTGCTTTGGAGGAGGCATCTTCATCAAAGGTCACTAAAGAGCCAAATTATGTTCTTTCCCAGTGTTCATCTGCATAACCATTGATCACAAAAGAGGGCAGGCACCTTGACTTCTTTCATTCACCATTCTAACCCCAGGGACTCAGCCATGGTGTGTACTGGATGAATGTTTGCTGAAACACCTGTATCATCAATCACTTAGTAGAGACCTACTATTTCAAAACCCAGAGATTTTGCAGATGAGGTGCACTGAAAGTAAGTGGTAAGTGTATGAATTACGGAGCTAAACTGCCTAGGTTCAAAGTCCGGCTCTGCCTCTTAATAGCTCTGGGACCCTGGATTAAATACTCAACCTCTCTGCACCTCAGTTTTCTCATTTGCAAAGTGGGGGAGAAGAGTTTGTACCTTCATGGTATCATTGTCTATAAAGTATATGGGTATTTAAAGTCTTCAAACAGTTCCTGGGACATAAAAAGTGCTATATAAGAACTTACAACTATCATCATTATTAATAGTAACATAATAGCAGTGGTATTTTTATTTCTATATAGTGATTGAGGTAACAGGGTGGTTGTTTTTTTCTGATCTTGGCAGAGGTGACATGAGCAGCCAGAACTGAATTCTTTAAAATCTTGGGTGAAGAAATCCAGTTTGTCATTCTACAGACCCCCATGTCACTCCCAAGGTCCTCTTCAGATGGACTGAAAGCAGCTTTGCAAATGGTACCTGGTCAGGCTCCACAGAACGAGCCTCCCTCATCAGCTCTGCACCTACGGAGTTGGCTGGAGGATGCTGAGGGGTTACTGACCTCAGCCAGCAGATTAATAAAAGACTGGACTTGTTACAATGCAACTAAAATCCAGAATCCTTGGAAAGCCTCTGTGGACCTCTTCCCCTAGGAGACTAAGGAAACAAGTCAAAGTTGTTTCCAGTCTATTCTTTATTCAAAAGCCATTTCCTGAAAGCAATTTAAGTGCCAGGGACCTCAATGGGGGCAGAGATTGGCAGTTGCCACATGTTACTGGAGCTTGAGTTGTGGATCACGTCCTGATGAGCAGCTTTTACTAATCTCCTGTATACTTAGGAGAATTCATCATGTTATTACAGGGTTGCTGAGGTTCGCTGATAGAACATTTCAGGGAGAGGCAAATGAAGCCATTTATTCTTTGCACCCATGTGTAGAATCACCATTCCCAAAGAATAATTCTGATTCCAAACATAACTGCGGGTCCAATTCCATTATGAAAAACTCCTAGTACATATTTAGGGCTAGGGTTTTGTTGCCTGCAATGGGCAGGCCATTGTCTGAGATTAGGAAATCCTGTTGCCATATAAAGAGTCTGCTGTGTTGCAATTTGCTGTAATGGGATTTGTCCTATAATTTAACTGAGAATTAGTAAAGGGCCACTTTTATTTCCTGACCCTTAGTGCCAGAGGGTACTGGCAAAAGAACCAGCTTTTTCCTAATAAGACAATTAATATCTCCCCATGGTTTGCCTAAAACACATTTTACTGCTTTGCTCATCAGAAGGTAGGATGAGGAATAAAATATCAAAAGGCAGCCAGGTAAACATTAAAGGAATGAAAGAGTGTCAACAAGAGATCATTTTCATTCTCCCTTTATGTAATGAAAGACGGTAGATCACAACTCAAGACACTTAAAAGAAAAAAAAAAAAAGGTGCTATAAACAGCCAGGTTCTTCTTGTACTGCATTGCTTTCAATCATGTTCTAATCTAACCCAGCTAGAAGAGCACATATATTATTATAATTTAAGATGCTGAGTTGTTTGGGAACAAATCCAGAAAGGTGAGTCATGAGTCATCCTGCTACAACTCACTTGAAAGAGAAAAATATTCAACAGGAGCTACTGAAAAACTATGATTTCAAATATCAAGAAAGTTTTTAGCCCTTTGGGTTGGTGCCAAGTATACATAAGGTAAAATGAAGATAAAATAACGCACCTATTTGACAATCTATAGGGTGTCAAAAAAGTTGGGGAAAAAGTTCACTATCCACTTGCCAATCCATAGGGTGTCACAAAATTTCACTACCCAGTTTTCAGATTCACAGCTGGCCTCAGTGCTCTAAATTTAGAGCTGTTTCAACTGAAAAGATGTCAGAAGGGTACAGAGAAACATATTTGAAAATATAGTCAACATATAATTTAAAATCATTTATCTTGTTTCCCAACATTTCGGACATCCTGTACATATTTAGACCTCTTCAAAATACAGGACAAGAAAAAGAACCATAAAGAAAAAAATGTTCCTAATACTAGCGTGAGATATAAAATATAAACTCTAAAGATCTAAAAATGCATGTTACCCTAGCTATCAAGATTTTACACACATACACTTTTTGAGCTAGTAGTCCACTTCAGTGGATTTATCTGGACAAATGATTTATATACACATAGATATGTGCCTGATAACATGCCCTATACCATTATTTGTCATATGAAAGCTTGGGAAAAAAATCTAAATGTTCATCAGTAAAAAAATCAGGGCACATCCATATAAAAGTAACATTATCCAGTCATGAAAATTTAATTCACCAAAAATGTTCCTTAAATCAGCTGTAGCACATGCTGGATATAAATGTCCTCTTGATGGACTTGAAATATCAGGAAAAAATTTAAATCACTTCTTGATTTTTTTTTCCTTGCACAAATGACTTACAGTCCTATAGAATTCCACTTTCATTCATAAGTAGGTCTTCAGAGTACTTATTAAGGATTTATAAATTCGTGTTCATAAATGAAACTGGACTGCCTAAAGAAGTTCCAGAATGACAGAGTAAGGACTTCCAAAAATCTATTTCTCCATAAAAGCAGTTAAGAACACTGGCAAAAAATTGTCAAAATTAACTTCTTCAAGACTTCGGAAATTAACCAAAGGTTTGCAACAACCAGAGGAGACTTTAAATGAAAAAAAGAAGCAAACAAAGAAAAGCCTCCCAGCAGAATATTGGTAAGAACAACAAGCTTCGTAGCATTTTGACTAATATCCTTCCCATGCTCCACCTGTCTTCCCATCCTCCTATCTTCATTTCTGCAGTAGCCCTAAAAACCAGCACACTTGCTCTCAGTTGCTCAGTCCTGTGACTCTTTGCAACCCCATGGACTGTAGCCCATCAGACTCCTCTGTTGATGGAATTTTCCAGACAAGAATATTGGAGTGGGATGCCATTTCCTACTCCAAGGGATCTTCCCAACTCAGGGATCAAACCTGCATCTCTTGTGTCTCCTGCATTGGCAGGCAGACTCTTTACCACTCTATAGCGCCAGTCTTACAACAATGATAACTTAAAAAACAGTAACCTGGCAGCCACTGTAGGGCTGGCAAGATGGGCTTGGAGCCCTCAAAGTGTCCTATCCCAGGAAACTTGTCACTGTTCGATGAATGTGGAAAGTTCCCTGAAAAGTCCCCAAACAGGCCTCATTGTCAGTTGACCTGAATCAAAGCTGGCTCAGTGGTAAAAGCCCTATTCCTGGGTGTTGGCTGAAAATATTTAGCAGCAATTGTTTAACACTGCAGGTACCTGAATCAATAATACCACCTGGGGGGAAAAAGAGGCTGGCTAAAAATCTTTGGAGAAATATCTAGGGGGCTTGATAAAGCTCCCTATTACTGGAGCTCTAGAAAGTCAAAGGCATATAAAAGACTTTGCACATGTGCATGAAAAACCTAAGAGGACTCTCACCTCTAGCTGACCTCGATGTTCTCAATAAGTGGAAGTGAAAGCTAATGCAGAATTATCAGCTGTCCATGTTGATGATGTTCACCAACACGCACACAGTCTGTTGGCAAAGGGGAGACTGACCAGTATTTAAGGATATCTTTGTCCAATTATTGGACAAGGAAATGGCAACCCACTCCAGTGTTCTTGCCTGGAGAATCCCAGGGATGGGGGAGCCTGGTCCACTGTCGTCTATGAGGTCGCACAGAGTCGGCTTAAGGTAACCGAACAGAGACCTCAGTGGACACATATGACAATGAATACAGATGCGACAGAATTCACCCAAGGAAGTTACTAAACAGACAACAACACTACAACAACAAACTTGGTGGGAGGAAAATAGATATGGTTTCCAGAGATGCAATATCATATCATTTCAACTGTCCAGATTTCATTTCAAATGATGAGACATGAAAAGAAACAGGAAAGTATCATCCATACACAGGAGAAAGAACATTCAGTATAAACTATATGTGAAGAAGCCCAAACATTGGATTTACTGGCCAATGCTTTAAATTATTCAAAATGCGCCCAAAGCACTAAAGGAAAACATATCTAAAGTACTAAAGAAAAATATGTGAACCATGTCAACTAAATAGAATATCAATAACAAAACAAACATTTCAAAAATAGAAACAAAAAACTCAAAACAATAACAATAAATATCCAAATTAAAATACTTAAGGTGAAAAGCATAACTACAGTTAAAATATTACTAGAGATGTTGAAGAGCAAATCTGAACTGGCAAAAGAAACAATCAGTGGATTTGAAGATAGACCAATGGAGATGATCTAGTCTGAGGAAAGTAGCACATCAAGGCTGTATATTGTCACCCTGCTTATTTAACTTATATGCAGAGTACACAGTGTGAAAAGCCAGGCTGGATGAATCACAAGTTGGAAGCAAGATTGCTGGGAGAAATATCAATAACCTCAGATATGCAGATGACACCACACTTATGGCAGAAAGCGAAGAGGAACAGAAGAGCCTCTTGATGAAAATGAAAGAGGAGAGTGAAAAAGCTGGCTTAAAACTCAACATTCAAAAAAGGAAGGTCATGGCATCCAGTCCCATCACTTCATGGCAAATAGATGGGGAAACAATGGAAACAGTGACATACTTTATTTTTTGGGATTCCAAAATCATTGCAGATGGTCACCACAGCCATGAAATTAAAAGATGCTTGTTCCTTGGAAGAAAAGCTCTGACAAACCTAGACAGCATATTAAAAAGCAGAGATGTTACTTTGCCTAAAAAGGTTTGTATAGCCAAAGTTACGGTTTTTCTGGTAGTTATGTACGGATGGGAGAGCTGGACAATAAAAAAGGCTGAGTGCTGTAGAACCAATGACTTTGAACTGTGGTGCTGGGAGAAGACTCTTGAGAGTCCCTTGGACTGCAAGATTAAACAAGTCAAACCTAAAGGAAATCAGTCCTTAATCTTCACTGGAAGGACTGATGCTGAAGCTCCAATACTTTGACCACCTGATGCAAAGAACTGACTCATTGGAAAAGACCCTGATTCTGGGAAAGATTGAAAGCAGGAGGAAAGGGGATGACAGAGGATGAGATGGTTGGATGGCATCACCAACTCAATGGACATGAGTTTGAGCAAGGTCCGGGAGTTGGTGATAGACAGGGAAGTCTAGTGTGCTTCAGTACACGGGGTTGCAAAGTGTTGGACATGACTGAGTGACTGAACCAACAAGTCTGAGGAATATGAAGAAAACAAAGAATGTAGAAAAATGTACAGCCTCAGAGACCTGTAGGACACCATCAAGTGTAGCAACACATACATAATAGGAATCCTAGAAGGAGAGATGGAAAAGAAAGTAGAAAGAATATGTGAAGCAAATAATGACTAAAATACTCCCTAAATTTGATGAACATTTATCTATGCATTCAAGAAGCCTAAAAAATGTCAAGCAGGATAAACCTAAAAGTATCTAACCCTAGGCACAACAAAAAAGTCAAAGGCAAGAAAACTTAAAAGCTGGAAGAGAAAATGAGTCCTTATATACAAAAGATCCTCAATAACATGGAGAGCTGATTTTTTTCACCAGAAATCATTAAGATCAGAAAGCACTAGAAAAGCATATTCAAAGTGCTGAAAGAAAAATTCTGTCAACCAAGGATCCATCAGAACTATCCTTCAAAAAAAAAAAAAAAAGAAGAAGAAGAAAGTGGTATATTCCCAGATAGATGAATATTGAGAGAATTTCTCACTAGCAGACCTGACCTGTAAGAAATACTAAAAAATGATCTGGGATCCTTTTCTTATATTATATATAAAAATTAACTCAAAATGAATAAGAGAACTGAATGTGAGAGCTAAAACGATAAAACTCTTAGAAGAAAATAGAAATCCTCATGACCTTGTGATTAGACAGTGGTTTCTTGGATTAAAACCAACAACACAAGCCAACAAAAGAAAAAACAGATCAACTGGCAGGCAGGTTCTTTACCACTAGCGCCACCTGGGAAGCCCAAATAATCTGAACACCATAAAAATTAAGAACTTTTATTCTTCAAAGCATTCTATCAGAAAAGCAAAAAGATAACTCAGAATGAGAGAAAATAGTTGTCAGTTATATATCCAATAAGAGATATATATCCAGAATATATACAAGCATGAAAAGTGAAGTGAAAGTGAGTTTCTGTTATGTCTGATTCTTCGGACCCCATGGACTGTAGCTCACCGGGCTCCTCTGTCCATGGAATTCTCCAGGCAAGAATACTGAAGTGTATTGCAATTCCCTTCTGCAGGAGATCATCCTAATCCAGGGATCAAACCAAGGTCTCCTGCATTGCAGGAAGACTCTTTACAGTCTGAGCCACCAGGGATACAAGCATACTGAGAGGTTTTGTAGGTTCACCTCCAAATTACGGCAATAAAGCAAACAGAACAATAAAGAGATTCACATGGATTTTTTGGTTTCCCAATGCATATACAAGTTTTTGTACACTGTACTATAGTCTAAGTGTGCAACAGCATTACATCTAAAAAGCTATGCACATACTTGATTAAAAAACACTTTAATGCTAAAAACTGCTACCATCATCTAAGCCTTCAGTGAGTAATAATACTATCAAAGATCAACAGTCACTATCATCATAATAAATATAACAATAATAAAATTTTGAAATATTATGAGAAATAACCAAAATGTGACAGAGGAGCATGAATTGAGTAAATGTTGTTGGAAAAATGGCACTGACAGATTTGCTCAACGCAGAGTTGCCACAGACCTTCAATTTGTAAAAAATGCAATCTCTGTGAAGCACAATATAATGAAGTATGCATACAACTCAACAATAAAAAGACAAATAATCCAATTTAAAAATGGCCAAGGATTTCAACAGATATTTTCTCCAAGATGATATAAGAGGTGAAAAAAATGCTCAATCTTGGTCAAGAGAAAAATATACAACTAGATATCACTTCACATATACTAGAATGTCTATGATAAAAAAAAAAAAGACAAGTATTATTAAGGATGTAGAAACAATGGAATCCGCATACATTCTTAATGAGTTTATGAAGTGCCACAGTTGCTTTGGTTAACAGCTTGGTAGTTCCTCAAAATGTTAAAACAGAGTTACACGACATAGGAATTCCACTCCTGAGCATACATCTAAAGGAAATGAAAATGTATGTACACACAAAAATTTATACACAAATATTCATGGCAGCTACATTCGTAATAGTCAAAAAGTGGAAGCAACTCAAACATCTATTAACTGACAGATGGAAGGACAAAATGTGGTTGGTAAGTTCATACCATGGAATATTATTCAGCATAAAAAGAAGGGAAATGCTGATCTATGCTGTGACATGGCTGAATCTTGAAAACATTATGCTAAGTGCAAGAAGCCAGTCATTAAAAAAAAAAAAAAAAAAAAAAAAGGCAGATTGCATGACTCCATTTATATGAAATGCCCAGAACAGGCAAATTGAGAGCCAGGAAGTAGATTAGTGATTAGCAGGGGCTGGGGTTAGTAGGCAATGAGGAATGACTGCTAACTAGTACCAGGGTTTGTGGGCATTTTGGAGTTAGATATTGGTGTTGGTTGCGAAATTCTGTAATTATGCTAGAAGTCACTGAATTGTTCATTTTAAAAAGGAGAAGCCTGGATAGACAACAAGGTCCTACTGTATAGCATAGGATTTATAGTCAACATTCTGTGATAAGCCAAAATGGAAAAGAATATGAAAAAGAATGTGTGTGTGTGTGTGTGTGTGTGTGTGTGTATGTATACCTGAGTCACTCTGCTTACAGCAGAAATTAACACAACACTGTAAATCAACTCTACTTCAATAAATTTAACTTTAAAAAGTTAAAAAGGAAAATTTTATGTCATGCTCAATAAAGCTGGCTTTGTTTTAAACTGATAGGACTAAAGAATAAAATATAGATTGCCAGGATTCTGTAGCCAGACTATTAGGTTAAATCTCAGATCTGGCACTTACTGTGTGACCTTTGCAAATTATTTAACCTCTCTGTGCCTCAGTATTCATATCTATAAACAGGCATAATGATAGCTCAGTTCAGTCGGTCAGTCGTGTCTGACTCTTTGCGACTCCATGAATCGCAGCACGCCAGGCCTCCCTGTCCATCACCAACTCCCGGAGTTCACTCAGACTCACGTCCATCGAGTCAGTGTTGCCATCCAGCCATCTCATCCTCTGTCGTCCCCTTCTCCTCCTGCCCCCAATCCCTCCCAGCATCAGAGTCTTTTCCAATGAGTCAACTCTTCACGTGAGGTGGCCAAAGTACTGGAGTTTCAGTTTTAGCATCATTCTTTCCAAAGAAATCCCAGGGCTGATCTCCTTCAGATTGGACTGGTTGGATCTCCTACTACCTACTTAAAGGGGTTGTTGTGGGGAATGAATTAGCTACTGTTACTATTTTGGGCAGAGGAGAGTGTTGCAGGTTTTCCTTGACCTTCTAAGGAAGAAAAGAAGGAAAGAAATATGATGGAGCAGGTATGTCTAGAACTGGAGAATGAAGTTGAAGATAGAATCCAAGACTGGCTTTATTTTTTCGTGCTGAGGAAAGTTGGGGGTGGATGGGAAAGAAGGATTCCTTTGAAGTTACCATGGCAAAGCTAACGAGAAGAGAGACCGGCTGAAGTAGGAATCCACATATGTTCAGGGATGTCACCTGCATGGCTATGAGAGTCTTCACTTGCAAAAACATGGCACCCCAGAATCAACAACAGAAAACTGAATTGGAAAACTTTTCTAGGGCTGTTGATTGCTTGGGGCTGTGAGCAAAGAAAAATGAAGTGAGGGGAAAGGAATTGGCTCAGAAATATCACTGAGGAAATGACAATGGAGATTCATTCAAGAATATAGGAAGCATGTGCTCCTAAAAGCCAAAAATGAAATGATGCCCTGAAATCTCTCAGAAGAGATGGTCAGGCAGAAACAAAGCTTACCACACTGTCGCAACAAAGGAAAGGATTCTTTAACCTAAAAAGAAGAAACATCGATGATGACAATAATTGTTTCATTCAACATTTTCTCCTAAATTCTTTTTCTCACATACTTTACCACTGCGAGATTCTTTTGGGGGAAAATGATTTTATTACTCAGGCTCATAAGGTAATGTAACTTTTAGTGGAAATGACTTGTTTAAACTAGCCCATTGAAGATATGGGCGAAGAATGTGAGTGTGTGTGTGTGTGTGCGCGCGCATGTGTATATATATGTATATCTGAATCACTTTGCTATACAGCAGAAATTAACACAACATTGTAAATCAATTCTACTTCAATAAATTATATTTTTAAAAATGTAAAGGAAAATTTTATGATAAATGTATCACAGTTCCATAAAGCTGGTTTTATAATTTTTTAAAAAATATGAATGTAGCTAGCACTTTTCTCCAAACCCTGATATATTTTAACAGAATTTACCCCATAAATTCCCTAGGACACCTTTTGCTGCACTAGTATTCCTTGAAAAAAAAAAGCAGTCTCTAGTCAAACATAATTTTAAAAAATTATTACGAACTTCCCTGTTTTTCAATAGTTGCTATGCATATTAGCATATTAAGGGCTCTTGAAAAGTCCTTAATACACACTATTCTATGTGTAAACCTAAAGTTTCCCAAATTCACTTGGTCATAGAATGCTCTCTTCCCAGAGAATCTTTTACATCATGATTCAGTGGGATCCGGTGAGGCACACTTTGAGACACATTACTCTTTGAAAAGGCAGCATCCTCCACAACAAACTGATGGGCAACTAGAATCCCAAAGAGGGGAAGCAACTTCTTTCCTGAGTAAGGAAAAGACTCCCTTGAGACATCTGTTCTGTTCCCTTTTGTCCTGCTAATTAAGTGCATTTCCCCAGGCACTGCTCATGGGAAATGTACTCCTGACTGCTAACCACCAGACAAGGGATCTACGAAGGCATTTCCCTCGAGGACATCAAAGCAGGCATATGTAACAGATTACTGAGGCGTCTGGGCATGATGAGCTATAAACATGAGAGGGCATCACTTTACCCGTCTCAGAGTTCTGCAGCCTTTTCCTGTTGCGTGGAAGGCTCCCTCAACAAACATCTCAATCCAACTCTATAATTTTTCAGGAACATTCAGTTATTCGAAGCATCTCGTTCTGGTTTCCGAGGGCTTAGCTTTTTGTTCTTTGTAAAACTTCTCTTTTGTCCTTAGATCAGCCTTCTTTCCCTCATCAAAGGAGTCACCGAAGTTTGTGGTGGACAAGAGTATGGACTTGACCTGCAGACAGACGCCCTCTTTGCTGAGCGTTCTGTTCTGGTCCTTGGGATAAGGAAAATGACAGTAAAGATGAGGTGTGCCTATTTCTTGGCCCTGTGGCAGATGAGATGATGGTTCAAAAACATTCATCCTCTGGAATGTACTGCCTCAGAGAGTGTCCTCCTCGGCCTCAAGGGTGCTGGGCCTGCTCATGTGACTCCCCTGAGCCACTAGGCTGTTAGCAGGCATGACATACAGTGAGTGGTTTGTTCTCCTGTATTTATTCACAGCCATGAGGAAAACTTTCCCCAGAGAGCTGCTGCCCCTTCAGCGTGGGCACCAGGTTAAACACATGGGAGTAGATCTGAAGTCGACCACAGGCTCACAAACACAGTGCAGTTCACGCCTTGAAGCACGAAACCAGCCCACCTTACAGAAACTGACATGATCAAGGAGAAATGACTGTTGTCACAGGTCACTGTAGATAGGGGTGGCCGGCCATGTAGTATCACTGTAGGAGAAGCTTATGGACATGGTTGGATTACACAGAGAACAAGTATCTCTGATAGGATTCCTTCATGTGTATTCGGTGTGATCCAGGGGCACCAAGCTGCCCTAGTCACTGGAGGTCTTCTTGAAAGAATGGAGCCACTCCTCCTGGCTGCCTCCATTCGTGGTCTCGGACAGCGTTCCTCCAGTGTACATGCCATCTGCCCTCGGGAGCCTTGCCCCATGAGTCTAAAGCCTCTATCTCCTCTGCTCTGACCTCCAATTCCAGTGCCTGGAGACACAATGTGGGGAAAACATCTTTATCACTGAAGAACTAGAAGATACCCTGGCCCCAGTTGGGCCTAGCTAACCCACTGGTCACATTTTTCCTGTCTCTTTGCTAAGGGTACAACAGTTAAGAAGCTACTACAGCAGTTCTGGCACCTGCAGACCAGAGATCACCAGATCCTGACTTGACTGGCGTGTAGAAAGGGAAAGATTGACAGCTGGGACATGTCTAGACTTTATCAGCAACGCTCTTGGAACATCATTCCTTTGGCCTTGGGGACAGTCAGTGCTATGTGACTGTAATTTACTTTAAATTTCCTGCACAATCAAAGTGATATCACTTATGTTCCAGGTAGGTTACCCTTAATTTTAAGGGTTGTCTGCTAACACGCTACCAAGAATACACAGACTCGGGAAGACCAGTTACACCACACTGGAAAGGTTCATAAGCTAAGGTGAGCTGCCATAAGCACATTTCCCTTAGCTGAGCTTAAGCAACAACCAGCACTTGTTAATTAGTACCAGGGAAGCCAAAACAGATTCTTATGGGTGAAATGACCTGTTCATTAGCATGACAGATGATAGAAACAGGGTATCAGTTATGAAATCCAAGGTATTTAGGATGCTTGAAGGGGCTAACATAGTCTGAATACACTTTCTAGCTTTGATGAACCGGGGAAAAAAATCCCCTCGGGCCTGTATCCTGAACCCCTTATAATAAGACCCTGACATAATCTTCAACCCAAGATGTAACCACTGACAGGATTCTTTCTAACTGAAGAGTCCTAACTAGAGAAGACAGAATCCTGCCTCTGCGATATTGCTGGGTTGGTCTCTAATAATTTCATACTGGGTATGGTGGGAACATCCAAAACATTGGTTTTCAACCTTGGCCTTGCATGGGAAGCTTCAGAATTCTAACAGCCAGACCTCACCATTTAGATCAACAGTGTAGGAATCTCTGGAGGGGGGACCGGTATCACGGCCTTTGTAAAGCTGCCCTGATGATTCCATTCCCTGACCATGGAAGAGCATCGCTGTTCTACTCGGCAGCGAGCTGGAACAGCCCTGGGCTTGCAGAAAGGGTTTATGAGCTGTTTTGAGCCAGCTCTGCTAATGAATATTCATTTAGTAAATGTCTGCATGTGTGGGAGAATCTGGTCTGAGGCCTGCTTTCATTAAAACTGGAGCAAGGTTATAGAAGAATGGCTAATGCTAACCAACTCTAATCTCTTCAGCCGCTTCCAAAGAATCTAGAGGGATCACGTTAGCTTTGGTCAGCTCACAACAAGGGGATAATCCCCCCAACTTCTCTTACAGGAATGCAAGGAAGGTACGGCTTTGGGTAAAAATTCTTTTTTTTTTTTTTTTTTATTTTATTTTTAAACTTTACTCTACCTAAAAAGACAATGTCTTTTTTCTATTTTGCCTCTTCTATCAACTTGGGTTGGGAGGTAAAGCAGGCAAGGCCTGACCTCCTGCAATGGAGGCTGATGGCAAGCCCTGGATGGCTCCAAATTCTCAACTTGTAATGTGGGGTACCTGTGCCCTCTGGCCCGATTCTGGGTCTTGGCCATAATTCTGCAATAACAGAGAACAACATCTACCAGGTTTCAAACATCATTCTATTATAAACACATAACAAGTGGGCACAGACAATTACAGTGTCAGGGGCCAAAGCCAATTATCTTAGAAAATGCCTGGACACATTGAAACTCCATGGTAAAATGATGGAACAAAGCTGAAAGTGCTACCCTGGGTCTTTGCTCTCCAGTCTTCTGACAAAGACTAGATTGCTGAACACAGGGCTCATCTCCACACTAAGCAAACCTCCTCGCCCAGGGAAATCGTCTCCGTTATTACTACTTCAGAGCCCCATCCATTTTAATAACAGGCATCCATCAGAAGATGGCCCAGAAATAAATAGGCAGTTACCAATAGGACAGGCTATATTCATAGGAAGAGAGAATAAGAAGAAATTAAATTCTCTGTGCTTTTTCATCTTGCACGTCACTCTCACCAGCTGAAACAGTTTACTGTGTCCTTTTTCCACCCACAGCGTGCTTGCCGAATTCTAGCAGAGATCGTGGTCGACAAGAACACCATGTGATTTGGAAACACAGAAAAGACTTTTACCTCATTCCTCGTGAAAGGAAAACAAAAAAGATTGTTATGGACTGAATGTGTTCCCTCCATCACCTCTAAATTCATATATGGAAGCCCTATCCCCTCTGTATTTGGACTTAGGGCCTACAAACAAGGACAGAGGTTAAGTGAGGTTACAAGGGTGGGCCTTAATTCTTCATGACTGATACCATTATGGCCTTCCCAGGTGGTTCAGTGGTAAAGAATCCTCTTGCCAATGCAGGAGATGCAAGAGATGCAGGTTCAATCCTTGGGTTGGGAAGATTCCCTGGAATGCAAAATGGCAACCTGCTCCAGTATTTTTGCCTGGAAAATTCCATGGACAGAGGAACCTGGCAGGTTACCATCCATGGGGTCACAAAGAGTCAGACACGACAGCACACGCACACATATGCCCTTATAAGAGGAAGAGACACCAGAGATCTCTTCCTACATGTACGGAGGAAAGGCCAGGTGAATTCACAGCAAGATGGTGGCTGACAACAACCCAAGAAGAAAGGCCTCACCAGAAATGAACCTTGCTGGCTTCTTGATCTCGACCTTTCAGACTCTAGAACTGTGAGACAGTAAATCTGTATTAAGTCACCCAGTCTGTAGTATTTTGTTCTGGCAGCCAAGACTGACAAGGTAATGATACTGAAAATGCTTCTAAGTAATGAAAAGAAATGGGTTTCCGGTTTATCAGGTGGAATTCTACTACCTATAGTGGAGAGACTTAATCAAAATGGAGGAAAGAGTGGAAACTGCAAAGAAAAACAAATGTCCCACTATGTGCCATCAAAAAGCAAGTTGAGAATGAAAAGGGCAAGCTCATTAGCTCTTTTTGCTGACCACTCAGGACTCAGAGTGAAAGTGGAGTTCAGGCCAATGCACGTAGTACAGTTTTAAGCATCAAATCCCAAAACCTGGAGATAAAAGTTTCCAACTGGTTGTAGAAATGCCAATTTCTTCCATTTCTTTCTTTTTTTATGCACTGGATCAAGTTAGCTTTACAATGCCTGAGCAAGAAATTTCGATCTGTTCATGTTTAGGTTGGAAACAAGAGCTTTGGAGAAAACAATCCCTGAAAATTTCAAAGCAAAATCAAGTGAAGATTAATGAAGAGCGGCTGTTTTTGACTCTTGAAATAAATGTAACAATATTTGAATTCCTGAAGCTAGGTTAACAGCTAAACAGGCTTCACTAAATACAAGCTACATTTTTCCTTCTCTGTTTAAACAAATGCCTCACAGCAGTTAATAACAATGCTCAGTCACAGTGTATGAAATGCTGGAAGTTATTTTTTTTAATACCCTTTAAAACAGAAATCTTAAGCTGCTAAATAATATCTTGGTTAAATAAGAGGTTTCTTTTAATATTTCATTTCTTGTAATTTACCTTGATCCGATCACAAAGTTGAAGCCCTGGTAGTTTATCAGCACCTGTATTATTGAGCTCTCTGGTTTCAACACTCAGCCACTCCCGCTTCTGAACTACACCTCGTTCCAGTGAAAATAACCATCACTCCCCAAATTACTTCATTTTGTCCCTCATCAGGGCACAGGACTGAATAGTTACCTAGATACCAGTTGTTGAAAAATGTACACACTTCACATGTGAGGGCAGTAGAATGTTAAAAAAAGGAATGGTGTGCTTCTTAGATTTTACTTGCACATGAAAAATCTGGCCAGAAAGCAAATACCAGGACTAGCGATGAGGAAAAGAAGGCGGCATCTAGCTTTTGTTCAGTTTCTGACTTTCAACTTGTAATCTTTCAACTTTGATAGACTGTTTCCCAGGAAGAGACAAAAAGATTTAGAGTGCTTTTTCAGAAGAAAGCACGCAGTGTGTCTGTTGCCATGCAATATATACCATAGATGCTGCTCCGTCCCACATTCATGTCTGCTGTCATCCTCTATATAATCCCTTGGCGCAGACATTTAACCTGTAATAGGATTTCATCTCCATATGCTAATTTGTTGCTTAGTAACTGTTTTTAGAGCATTTTATGTGTAAGTCTGATTCATCTCCAGAACAACATTGTAAATTCCTTAAGAGCAGGGCCCAAAGAACATTATGACATGATCACAGCATCCCATAAAAATACCCTGTAGAATGAGAAAAGGAAGGGGGAGGCAGAAATCAAGGAATTTTCTTTGTGTGGAAGCTAAGGTAGTATACATGAGAAAAACAGGATCTGCTGTAGACATCTTTCAAGTTTTACCTGCTCAGAATCCCTTGACTCATTTTTCTGGTATGAGCACCCCAGTTCTCATTTGTGAATTGCCTCTCCCCTAGTCTCAGAGGAAATAATTGAGGCTGACATAGGAGTAGGTTGGTTTGACCCTACTACTCCCTTAGGCTCCAGGGACTGGCACATGGTCCCAATCTGCAGTCCTCTACCTTTGTGGCCCAGGATTAGTTTTAGGACAAACTTTTGTCCCAAGTGGACCAATAAGAGTCAGCCTCAAGACCACTTGCAGAAACTCTGGGGAAAGATTCATTTTCTTTCTGCATGGGTTGTCAAGTTGGTTAGATAAAGCCAAGGTTTGCTAGGATCAAATCTTGCCTGAGAATGATGCTAACTGAGAGGGAAGCCAAATGCAAGAGATGAAAAATGAAAATCCTAAATCTGATTTTGTTAGCTGAATGCCTAAACCCTGTTATGCTTGAAGTCCACTTACCACTTGCTTTCACTGCCAATATATTTCCTTTTCTTAGTTGAAACAAGTTTGAATTGGACTTCTGTCACTATAACCCAGAGTCCTGATTAATAAAAGGCCCTCAATAATAGTGGTTTAAAGTAACATAAAGTGTATCAATTACTTCCTGGGAAAAGGGAAGAATGAGCAGGCACTAGTGAATCAGATGAAGGGTTCAAACCCTAACTCTGCTGGATGTCTCTGAGCAAGACTCAGTATTTTAGTCTCATTGTTCATAACTATAAAATATATATTAAAGATATTTATTCCTCAGGCAAATCACAAGAATTAAATTAGAAACAGTAGGTGAAATTAGGCTGCCAACTGTGCCAGCCATCCCTGTGTTTCATTTGGTGGTTCAGAAATAGCTCCTAATACTTCTTCTCTTCCCTTCCCTGTTCTAACCTGATTATAAACTTTTTTACCTGAAAAGCAGGAAACAGTAGATATAGCTCTCAAAGTGTGGTCGTGAAGCTCCCAGGGACTCCCAAAATCTTTCCAGGGGGACTGGGAGGTAAAAATATTTTCATAATAACACTAAGATGTTACTTGTCATTTTCACTCCCATTCTCTAATGAATGTTAAATGGAGTTTTCAAGAGGCACAATAATTTGGAATATCAAAGCAAATTGAATACAGAAGCAGATATGATTATCCAGCTGTCTTCTATTAAGCCAGACATTAAGATTTTGAAAAAAAAAATGCCATTGTGCACACTAATTTCTTGGGGGGTTTGGAAAATATGGCATTTATGGTAACATATAATAAGTTTCTTATTTTTGTATTTTAAATAAATTTAGTAAGTGAATTTCTCAAGTTCCCAGTCTGAATTCTGATTATGGTAAATATTTATAGATATAACCCACATAAAATAATGCTCTTTTAAGTACTAAAAGGGTCTTGAGAACAAAAACTATGAAAACTCATGAAGTTAAATGTTTGGACACTGGAGCCAGACTACAGGAATTCAAATTTTGGCTATGCTACTTACTGACTTAAAGAGGGACTTAAAATTTCTTTATTGGCCTTAGTTTCCTCATTTCTAAACGGGCATAACTATAGTAACTATGTTCCCAGTGTAAAGTTTAAATGAATCAATACATGTAAAATGCTTAGCTCAATTTCTAGTACACAGTAATGCTCAAAAAACCTCAGGTGCTCTAATTATTACTATTAAAGCTGAAAACATAGGGAAAAAGCAAATTATATAAAGCTCTACAATATATACACTGTTTTTGCTGTAACAGTTCTTTTTAGCAGATTATTTTTGAATACTTATCTAAACTCTGCATTCAGAGATGAAAATAAATAGACTGATAAGATCAGAACTCAGAATTTACGCATAGGAAGAATAATTACTTAGCTTATACTTTGTACTAGGCACTTTTCCTTGACTGTCCAATTAGTCTGCTGAGATGGGTACTTTTGGTTTCAGCATTTTACACTTGCAGTAACTCATGCTGACATAGATGGAGAACTTTCCCCAAATCACACAGATAATGAATGGGTCTGTATCAACTCAAACCTACATGTGCCAGACAACAAAGCCCTTGTTTTGCTCTTCTTAGGACACTGCAGAATCCATATTTGGGTGGCTGAATTTTGAAAAGTTCTGAATCAAAGTTTACCTCCAAAGGAAAATGGAAGAACATTCTTACTCCAAAAAAAGCCTAGAGAAATCCCAATACACCCACTTTTACCTCCTCCCAATACTGAAGGCTTTATAGATATGAACAAGGTAATGATTCTTGTTATAGCTTGGGCTATCAGACAGTATTATAAATATAAGGAGTAAATACAGAAAGGAGCCAAACTATATATCTTTACAGAAGGAGATGCCTGTTTATGAGGGATATTACCTGCTTTCAAACAATGCCCATGAACAAAAAGCTCTTCTCAGACAATAATAGAGATAAAAACCACCAAATAGGACCCAGAAATGTCACACACAATTTGTAGACTAAATTATAAGTTGTTCTCCCTTACTATACAGTCTTCCAGAGAAAATAAAATGTGCCCCAGGGGAATGAATAATAGCTAACAGCAGCCAAAAATATGGCCTTTAGGAAGAGAAACAATAAAGCAACCATTATTTTTAGCAATTTCTCATTGCTAGTCTTGGGAGGGTGCTTTTTTCTTTCTCCCCCCCTTCGTTTTCTCAAAAGATTCATTTTCAGATTAGTCACAGAGGGCTGGAAAACGCTGGGATGTTGAGGGCACTTCTGAATTGTCTTCTGGGGCAATGCTCCAAAGCTTTTCAGGGAAAATGATGCCACCCTAGCCCAGAAATCTATGTGAGCTAGAGTTTAAGAAAGGCAGAAAGCAGAGACCTGGGTGTCACTATCCCTTGCCATTTAGTTGAGCTTGGAATAGACTTTCTCTATAATAGAGGAAGGAAAACCTGACATAAATCAAGTCCCATAGGACCCATACATAGATGTGGGAAAATAAAAGAAGAAAATCTTTATATAAAGGGAAACTGTGTATCAGAATACGTTTCAGTTACAGCAGGGGGGAAAAAAAAGATTCCTTATAAAAGTTACAAATGAGATTACATTACTGTGTTATTAGCTGTGGCTTTTGTTCAGTCACCAAGTTGTGCCCAACTCTTTGTGATCCCACAGACTGCAGAATTCCAGGCTTCCTTGTCCTGTATTATTAATATTATGGGTTGTGTTATTAATATTATGGATTAAAAGGTGCTCCCTCTCTGTAGAATGGTGCAATTACTATGTAAAACAGGATGGAAGTTCCTTAAAAAATTAAACATGAACTACCATGTAATTCAGACCCTCCACTTCTGGGTAAACACCAAAAAGAACTGAAAGCAGACACATCTGTACACCCGTGTTCACAGCAGCATTATTCACCGTAGCCAAAATGCGGAAGCAACCCAGGTGTCCACTGGAGAATGAATGGACAAACAAAATGCTGCATGTATCTAGGAAAGAGTATAACAAGCCTTAAAAAGGAAGAAAAATCTGACACATGCTACAATACAGATGAACACCGGGGATGTTATCCTAAGAAAATGACATCAGTCACAAAAAGACAAATACTGTCCATGCAAAGGATGTCTCTAAACAGATTATGCCTGAGGTAGTACTAATACAGACAGAACATAGAATGGTGGTTATCAGGGGTTGGGGGCGGGCAGGAGGAGGAGTAACAGGGAATTATTGTTCAATGAAGACCAAATTTCTGTTTAGGGAAATTCAAAAAAAAGAGGGGGTCTGGAAAAGGATGGTGGTGATGCACAACAATGTGAATATCTTCATGCCAATAACTGTTAAACATGGGTAAAATGGTAAATTTGATGTTACCTATGTTTTGCCACAATTAAAATAAAAGAAAAAAGGAAACTGGAAAAAAAAAAAAAAAAAACCCTGAAAATGAGAAGTGTAAGAGCTGCCACCTTCCCATCTGCTTTTGTCAAGGTGCTGCTCTTCCCACCATGAGGCAGAGTCCCCAGCCCCAGCCTGAGGACCTGGGCTGGCTCTCACCACACAATGTGGTGGAAGAGACATTCTGGGAGCTGTGGCCCTGAGAGGCCTCGGAGCTTCCACTGTCACTCTGGGGACCCAGCCACCACGTACAGAAGTCCAGACTATCAGGCTGGAGAGGGAGGCCCCATGGAGAGAAAGGCCTTGCAAGACGGCAGGCTGGAGGTGGGAGAGAGCCCACATGAGGAAAATGGGGCAGCCTGGCCAACCGCCAGGACCCAGTCATGTGAATGAGGCCATCCTGAAATCCCTAGAATCATTTGAGTTGTCTCAGCCATCACCACGTGGAACAGAGATAGACATGCAAGCTGAACTGAATGAATCTGAATTCATTTTGCTCAGTTGTGTCCGACTCTTTGTGATCCCATGGGCTGTAGCCTGCCAGGCTCCTCTGTCCATGGAAGTCTCCAGGCAAGAATACAGGAGTGGGTTGCCAGTCCCTTCTCCAGGGGGTCTTCCCAACCCAGGGACTGAACCCTGGTCTCTCGCATTACAGGCAGATTCTTGACCATCTGAGTCTCCAGGGAAGCCCAAGCTGAGCCCTGTCCAAATTCCTGACCCATAGAATGGTAGCCAACTCATGGGTTGTCCTAAGCCACTGCATCGTGAGGTGGCTTGTTTCCCATCAATAGATAACTGAAACCATCCTGCAAACATATGTCATACTTTTAGAGAATGTCCTCTTATCTAATTCTACTTCTACTATTACTTATTATATTCATCCACTCATCCGACCAGTATTTGAGTATCTGCTCTGCAGCTACTCTTCCCCAGCATTTGGGATCTATCACAGAATGAAACAAAGGCTTATGAGCTTATGTTTTAAAAGGAGGCAATGATAATCAAGATTTCAATTAATAATCAATTAGCATGTTAGAAGGTAAAGTGTGAAACAAAAGGAAAGGGCAGAGCAGAGTATTGGGGGTTGGCGTCAAGAGCAGGTAGGGATAGAGGTATTTCTTCTTAGTTTGAAGCGAAAGTGAAAGTTGCTCAGTAGTGTCCAACTCTTTGCGACCCCATTCTTTACCAGCTGAACCACAAGGGAAGCCCCTTCCTCTTAGTGGGCCTGCACAAATCTTTTCTGTGAAAAGATAACTCATCTTTTCTAGCCTGTGTTTGTTGTTATCTGACCTTTTCTGATGATGCTTGGTTTTGATTATATGTAATCACTGTGCTAATGGAAATAAATACAGGCAACTCAGTTCATCATCTTGATTACAGAAAAAATTATATGTTCTCTCATACTGCCGTTACTATTAAAAAAAAAAAAAAAGCCAAAACTTCATCTTCAGGCAAAATCTTAAGGAAAGACATGGAGATTCAAATATTTCCAAATTCTCACAACAAATCTGAAAGGGCACCTGTGGATTTTCTATAGTCTTTCTGCCGACCTTGCACACTATAGTGACAATTCATAACGCTGAATGGCACAGCTTGCTCTGGAAAAGGATCTTTACTGCTCACATTCTATCAGCTTCACACAAATTTGTGGTTACGACCATATGCTTTGGTGTCAGGCACACCTTGGTTCATAGCCAAATTCCACTACTTATAACCTGGTTGACCTGCTCCCTAAGCCTCAGTCTCCTGGTCTATAAAATAGAAGCAATTATACTGCACCTCACAAAAGGAAGGATTTTATGAGACCACATACAACTTAAAGCATTTACTCAATGGCTATAATGTGATCAGCATTAAATAACATTATCTATTATCATGTGATTATTTCTAGAAAGCATTCTCAGGTATAAAACACACAGGGAAAGAATGACAGTCAACATTTGACTCTATGACCATGGAATCAGTCAGCACTGGATCATTCACAGGTTCTACACATTTTCTTTAGAAGCATGAAGGCCAAAGAGTACTGGAATTCATGCTTACAGATGCCTCCCTGCTCTAACCACGTTCTGAGGCTGGATGTAAGTGACCTTTAACTATGCAAGACCCTGGTACAAATTGACTAGAAGAGGTCAATTGAAAGCCAGTGTCAAATGGACAAAAAGACACTCTCCTCTATATCTGAATATACCTGAAGGACCCAGGAAGCACCCCTTCTACCTGGAATCAACCTACGACTGAACCCCAGGGCTTCCCCTGCCTTCTTGAAACAGTATTTCTGACTTCGGATCAGGACCGAAAAATGAATAGAAGGGATTTGGTCTTCGTGGGGCAGGAGGTATAAGGGGACTGTCTGGCATCTAAACTCCTTCCTACGACTGGAGGATCCCTGCCTTATAAGTGGAACAGACAACCTATCTCTCCGCAGAGAAGATGACAAGTCCAAACCTCACTCCTGGCTCTCCAGGCAGCTGGAGGAAGCCCTGAGCAGTTGTGTGGCCTTGTGTAGAGCCTAGAGTCTGGATCTGATGACACAAAGGAGCAGGGATTGGGGGTGATGCCCATCTGTCAACCAGCAGCAACATGGATGGAGAAGCTGCTGCAGTAAGGTATGAGCTGCAGCACAGTGGCGGCTGCAGCTCACAACTCACTGCAGCCGCCCCTGTGCGCTGCGGTGGCAGCCATGTCCAGCTGGACCCCTCTTGGACATGACTCTTGGCTGACTCAACAGAATGCTTCCCTTTGATCTGTCTGTGCTCAGAGCCTGGCTCTCCAGCCTCTGGAAGATTTAGTGAGCTTCCTGATAACCTTTGAATAACAGTCTCCCTGCTCCAATCAGCCCAAGCTCATGGCCATAACTTACAGCTAAGAAGCCTGAAGGATATAGTGATTTTAAAACAGCTACCACTGGACAAATCTGACCAGGTGCCAAGCACGGGGCTCTGGATAATAAGCATGTTATCTCATTTATTCTCACTGCTACACTGGCAAGAAATCACTCTTATCTCCTTGTTTGAGATAAGGAAATTGTTAAGTGGTGGAAATGGAATTTGACATCAGGTCCCTATAATATGAAAACACATTCAGTTAACCTTTAGAATATACTTATCTCCTATTCCTTGTTATACAGATCTTTAGTTGAAAAAATTTTATTAAGCACCTACTCTAGCCCTACCACTGTTTCAGATACTGAGTATAGAAAAGTGATTAAACCAAGCAAAAATCTGTACCATAGTAGAATTTACATTTCAGATCTTTGCTACAGACTGAATATTTGTACATTCCCCAAATTCATATTTTAAAACACTAATTCCGAGTGTGATGGTGTTAGGAGGTGAGGACTTCATGAGGTGATTTGGCCATGAGGCTGGAGCCCTCAGGAATGAGATTGGCACCCTTATAAATGATTTGAGAGAACAGCACTGAAACATGTACATTACCACATGTAAAACAGACGACCAGTGCAAGTGTGATGCATGAGGCAGGGCACCCAAGGCCGGTGCTCTGGGACAACCCAGACGGATGGGATGGGGAAGGAGGTGGGAGGGGGGTTCAGGGTGGGGGGACACATGTATACCTGTGGCCATTTCAGGTTTATGCACAGCAAAACCATCACAATATTGTAAAGCAATTATTGAAGTAAAATAAATGTTAAGTTAAAAAATGACTCTAGAATGCCTGCTTGACCCTTCCATCATGAAGACACAGCCAGAAGACAACTGTCTATGAACCTGGAAGCTGGTTTTAATCACTGAATCTTCCACTACCTTGATCTTGGCTTTCCCAGCCTCTAGAACTATAAGTAATCAATGTTTGCTATTTACAAGCCATGTTGTCTGTATTTTTGTTACAGCAATCTGAACCAACTAAGACAGTGTTATATTCTTGATTCTTATTCTGCTGGCTTGTTTTCTTTAGTGACCCATGTTCTCTGTTCTGACTCTAGCTTAACAACTTAACTCCATCTAACCACACCATTCTATTTAGTTCAGCAGGAAGAGCCCAGACCAGGGATGGCACATATGTGGCAAACTTTAAGCCACTGTTAATCCATCACAGAGCCTGCCAGCAGTCTCAGACCTTTCCCAACAGAGCTCCACGGATGGGTGCTGATCCACAGGCCCCTCTGCGGGGCAATTCTATTTATCCACCATCTGTATTTAGTCTCCAATGCTACTCTAACAAATCACCACAGACCTAGCAGCTTAAAACACCAGTCTTTCCAGATCTCACAGTTCTGGAGGTCAGAAGTCCAGGGGGCTTTACAAGGTTCTCTGTTTCATGTGTCACAAACCTGCAAACAGATCATGGTCTTAGCCTCTCATCTAGAGGCTCTAGGGGAAGAATTCACTTCAAGCTGCATCAGGTGAGTGCTGGAATTTACTTCTTTTTAGTTGTAACACAGATACATCCTTTTTGCCTTTTGCCATATAAACAAGGCAATCATGGGAGTAACATTAGGGCAGAGGTTGTGGAAACAATCTATCAGTTCCTGCCTATCACACTGCCCTTAACCTGGGCCTCTTCTATACTTTTAATTTCAAAGAGTCTGGGCAGAGTCAGCCTCACTGGGAAGGTGACGTGACAGCCGTCAGCAAACAAGCTCCATGGATGTCTTGGGAACAGCATTCCAGGCTCTCCAAGTAGTGAAGAAGGAACTCAGCTAAGACCATTGTGGAGACCAGATGGTGGGGTGGCGCGAGACAAGGGGAGAGCAGGAGAAGATGAGTTCCTGAATGTTACAATGGGATTCTGAATGCGATTTTGGTGACGTGAGTAATTCAACAGGTTGGAAGCATTACTCTGGGTACTGTTGAGAAGAGCCTGGAGAGGCCTGGGCAGCTGAGGGGCTACTGCAATAATCTGGGCAAGATATTTTGAACAACAAAGATAGGCAAGTAACAATACCTACCTCAGAGTGGATATAAAGATAAAATGATGTGTATAAAGCATTAAAATCTGCCTACCACATATAAGTGCTCAATAAATGTTAACTACTACCAAATAAAATTTTAAAAAGAAAATAAAAAGTGAACTTATTGTATGTTAATTATGTATACCTCAATAAAGCCAACTTAAAAAGTATCATCATCATTATCATCTGGATGGAGGCTCAAGTTGGCGTGGGGTGGGGGTAACAGAGGGGCTGTTTCCTCTAAGTCAGATTCAGATTCTAAATACATTTTTTTTTTTACTATAGATTAATGATTTCCTTATCAAGTTTAGTTCCATTTTCACAATTTCTACTGAGATTTTTCTAAAATTCAGACAGTGGTTCATATGTCAGTACTCTAGTAAGCATTTTATTCTAGATTAGAAAATTATGCTTTTCCTCCTCCAAAATACGTTTGGAAGGTGGAGTCCATAGAGTGAGAGAAAGAGAAGACAAAAATGAAAAATGCTGGCTTTAGCATTTGCAAGCTGTGTATCTCTGGGCAAACCCTAGAAACTATCCATGCGTAGTTTATTAGGTAGAAAAATAAAATGGGACAGTTCTCGAATACCTTGCAGGGGTTTCTGTGAGAATTAAATATGGTAATGTGTCCTGAAATCTAGCAGGTGCTCAGGAACTGTAGCTCTGCTTTCTTAATTGCTCACTAGCAAATGCCAGGTTCCTCCTCTTCCTTCTGAGCCCGGCTCCTAATATGCTAAGCCAAACTCAGGTTCCAGTTCAAAATAGAGAGGGAAGGGCCAAATTCTGTCTCATTTTACCATTTTGACCAAGGAGCTAAACACGAATTTAGGAGGCTTAAAGCAACCTTTAAATAGGAGAAATGGCTGAGGTTTCTGGTTATGGGTATAAATGGGAATTAAGAAGTTGATTTTCCTAGTGCGGCTCCTCTTCAACCTCAAAGGGTGCTAGTCCAGCAATAGGGAAACAATTCAACAAATAGTTAAGTGAAAATATGTGTAAATTAACTGTGTACTCCAATAAAAAGTTAAAAAATAGAAAATATGAATAAACACTTGAAACTTGGGGCTTTGGTATGGGGTCCTCCGATGGGCTGAAGGACCCTAACTAATACTGCATGAGGCAGGAATAAGTCAGGCAGCTACTATTTACATGGCAGAAGTGCTAAGGTTTTTATTCTTACTCTTTTCTGACCACATTCTAGCTGTGGTTCCCAAGTCCCAATTTTCCCAACTGAATTTCCTCCTTTAGTTACTGAGTAGATTAATTATAGATATAACATGTCCAGGAACAATGCCTTGTACCCTGTAAGTAATCAATAAATGGTTAACTGTTATTATTATCAACATTCTTATTAAAAATAGCTTCTGGGTGTGGGAACAGGAGCTTCACAGTCTCACTCTGATTGCATAGCTCTATTTTTTCCCCTCCTTTCTCTCTCTGACACAGGAAGAGTCAAATTTAGTACACAGATCCAAGAAAGAACTCGAGACAATATTGCAGAAGGCCCCTGGATGACACAGCTGGCCTCAGGTTTGACTTCTTTCTTCCTGCTGCTAACTATGCTAATTCCTTTCTGTCCCTTCTCACTGCCACCCAACAAGCTGGCTCTCCACTGACCCATCTGAGTGACTCACAGTTTGCTCTGATGCATCTGGAGTTTCGCACAATCCTGCTTTCTCCCAAACCTACGCAGATTTGTGTCATCAGCAAATTTCACCAACTTGCCAGTGAGAGAGTTGACATTTACATACCCACAGCTCCAGGCAGCAGTGACCAAGCCAGGGAATTTCTAATGAGAACAGTGCTGGTCCCCGGAAACAAATATTTGACAGCTGGAAATTTCCAGAAGGGAGTCAGTCATATTAACCCATTCTCAGCCATTTTCCTTCTTTCTCTATTTCTCTCTTCCCTTCTGTGTGTTCCCCACCCCACATCGCCACCACCACCCCCCACAGAGATGTAATTAACTACCAGGATTTCTAGAGGACCAGGTAAGGAGAAGGAAGATCAAGTTAGGGGACAGGTAATCCTTTGCATGTCTGGATCATCAGATAAAGTCTGTTATAAGATTCATGGCTATTTTGGGAGGGAAAATGACTGAATACTTTGCTCTTCAAAGTATCAGGCATCACAGAAATGATTTACAAAGATGCATTCCCTGGTGGCTTGGACGGTTAATGAATCCTCCTGCAGTGCAGGAGACCTGAGTTCGACCCCTGGGTTGGGAAGATGCCCTGGAGAAGGGAATGGCTACCCACTCCAGTGTTCTTGCCTGGAGAATCCCATGGACAGAGGAGCCTGGCAGGCTACAGTCCATGGGGTCGCAAAGAGATGGACACGACTGAGTAACTAACATTTTCCCATTTTCATAGGGTGCTGCTTGATTGAGGGCAGTGATATTTATGTCTGTCCACTCTCCTTTGCTCTTCTATGGGGAAGAGAGCCCAGGTTTCCCTTGGTAATGTGCCTCTTCTCCAGTTTTGGTGAGAATGTCAATCACATTCCAACGCTCGACATCCACCCTTTACCAGGCACGTGATCCCAGTCAGGTCCATTTAGTTTTTCTCTAGCATGACTGAGGATTTTTAGCAGAGGAGCAGAAGATGGAAGAAACAGGACCAACGGACATGGGTTCCTGCTCCCATGACGCTTAGGTCCTATTCTTCTAAGGTCTGCTATTTCTGCTTCGCCTTAGAATCTGAGAGGCACTCTATAGCCTCCCTTTTTATTGAAATTAGCAAAATCAGTTTCTGTTGCTTGTCACCAAGTTAATTAATACAAGCTCTAAATCTAGCCTTCCTAAGGAAAAAGCGCAGTTCCAAAAAAAAAAAAACAACACAATAAACTGGCATGCTTTTATTCACTAGGTATGCACCATTATTTACTGCAGACAAGGATCTAATTTCAGGACAGCAGTAAAATAGGCACTTTTGGATATCTTGGGGTTCATAATTCCCATTTCTTCTGTCAGCTACTGGGGAAGGGTAGGGGGTGAGGGGGAGGCAGATGTGCACAAACATAACTGAGACCAGCACTTCAGAAGGAGTCATTAACCAAGGCTAGTGGGTTTCATCAGCATAATAAAAAGGAAAAAGGTTTTAAAGGAAAAGAGATATATGTCAAAACTATATAGAGATGGGTTTGCCAGAGCAGGATAATAGACACTCAGCCAGAGGTTAGGATCTGAAGTCATCAAATGAGGCAAAAATAATACAGCAACAGTTAACTCATCTCTTGAATTACCAATGAGATATAATATAACTGATAACCTCATACAGGAGAATTACTAATACATAGACTATAAGCTACGGTGCATAACAAGAGTACAAATGCAATGTGTAATTTTGTATTGTTAGTTTTACGTAAGAGAGAATCTAAACACATGAAATGACTGTGCGTGAGAAGCCCACACTCGAGAAGCAAGAGAGTTCTGGAAAAGCAGAGGCCCATCTCCTGTCTCACACACGAGCTGAGCACAGACCTTGTGAACAGAATGGCAGGCAGAACTGCCTGTAGGATTTTAAGTGCTATTTTTATTTTAGAAGGGGGGTGGTGGCCAAGGACTTAGCCAATGCAAGCTGGAAGCCTATCTAATACTATGCCTGTGACTTGCAGAGCCATTTACTTTATCAGGAATTAGGTAAGCTGGCGGGAATTCGGTAAGCTGCTACACAGCTTGGGCAGCTTCAGAAACTTCATCACGCCTACAGAGATGGCTTTCCCTTAGGCCTTAAACACTGAGAGATCCAGATTATTCTACAATGCCTCACTTGTTTTGGCTTCCTTTAATAAAAAACAAGTCTACAAAGACAGTCTCACAAAACACTAAGATAAAATGAATGAATAAATGGAATTAAACACACAATTCAGAGGCAGAGAAAAATATAAAAATGCACATAAAAGGATGCACCTTAGAATCTCATAGAATCACAAAACATTTTAGGCCTGAAAGAAGACTTAAAGATAATCTAAGGATTTTAAGCCATAATGCTTAGTGCATAGTAGGAACTCAAAAATGCCTATTGAGAGGGTGAACAATTTAAATGTTGTTTTAATTAGAAAATGACAGTGATTAAAATGACCCTCAAGTCATGGTGATTATTTTTAAAAAAGAAAAAAAAAAAAATGAACCAGAGGAGGGCAGAGAGAAAGGAAATTCTTAAAAGTATGAGAAAATAAAAGGTAAAGCTTTGCTTGACAGAAGAATTCTAGCAGAAAAACTGTGACTGGATAATAGAATTAGAAACTCAACATTCTGTAACTCCCAACGTAATAACTGACTCAAGCAAGGATCATCAATGGATGCCACAGTTGGGTGCAAGGTTCTGGGGAACAAGAGGTTTACACAGGTTAATTATTAACTATACTGGGAAAAGTTACCTTTATAATAGAGAGACCTGGCAGACACCCCCTTGATCAAATGATCAAACCAAGCACCAACAGTTTCAGGACAAACTGACATCATGTACCGGCCAATATGACGCAAGGGAAGGACATAACGTCGTCCATGCAATATGCCTGCCAACAAAGGTCTATTCTAATTCTAATCTTATGGGAACAGTTAGAAAAGTCCATAATATGGGTCATTCTATAAAATAACTAGCCTGAACTCTTCCAAAAAATTCAATATCACAAAAAAACAAACAAGGGGGAAATTTTTCTAGTATTTAGGAGACATGACACCCAAGGTGAACCTTGTATGGATTTTCCTGAACTTTTTTTTTTTTAAAGGCAGGAAAGAGCATTTGGGGAAATACTGGGGAAATACGAATATGGATTATATATTTGGGACTACTGAAACAATCTGACACTTCTTAGATATGATAAAGGCATGGTGGTTATGGAAGAGCATAACCTGGTTCACAGCCTGCCAGCTAAAGACCTTTGAGGTAATGGGTCCTTATGTTTGCAAATTACTTTCAAAGAATTCAGCCTGGAAAAATTATACCTGCCACCATCCTCTCCCCCATCCCCACCAAACACACACACACACACACACACACAGAAAAAGCAAGCAAATGTGGCCAAAGATAAACAACTAACGGATCTAGAGGAACGTATAGGGATATTTCTTGTGCTGTTCTTTCAGTAATTTTGACATCTTGCTAAAAAAAAAAAAAAAAAGTGGGAGAGAAATGAGGAATCAGGTTCAGAGACATCTTTAAATGACACCTGAAAATTATTAACAATATTATCCATGACAACTTAGTGTATCCTTTGATTTTCCCCAGGGTTGAATAGAAGATATTCTCATTGACCCAGAAGGTTCATATGAATTCAAGAGCCTAAATCAAAAATACTAGCAGCCAGAATATATAGAGAACATTTACAACTTGTTAACAGAAAGACATCCCAATAAAATAAAAATAGGTAAAATGTATTTCCTCAGAGAAGGTATACAAATAGCTAGTGAACACATGAAATGATGCCCGTATCACTTGCCACTAGGGAAATGCCAAACAAAACCACAAGACACAACCTCCCACTCACTAGAATGGCCATAATCAAAAACACAAACAACAGCAAGCTTTGGCAAGGTTATGCAATGCTGGTAACAATGCAAAATTGTGCAGCTGCTTTGCAAACTTCCTCCTAGTTAGGCACAGAGTTTCCCTATGACCCAGCAATTACAATCCTTCCTAGGTATATACCCCACAAGGAATGAAAATACATATACACACAAAAACTTACACAAATGTTCACAGTAGCATTATTCATAAAAGTCCCAAAGTGGAAGTAACCCATATGTCCATCAGCTGCGGTATATCCATACAATGGATGATTATGTGGCAATAAAAAGGAAATGACATATGGACACAGGCAACAACATGTATGAAGCTTGAAAACATTATGCTAAGTCCAAGAAGCCAATCAGAAAAGGCTACAGATTGCATGATTCCATTTATATTAAATGTTCAGAATACTCAAATCTGTGGGGTCAGAAAGTATGGTTGCCAGGGGCCCAAGGGAAGAGGAACATGGACAGTCACTGCTCATAGATATGAAGTTTCTTTCAGGGATGATAAATATATTCTTAATTAGATTTCAGTGATAGTTTCACAACCCTGAAAATACGCTTTTAAAAAAAATTCTTCACTTTAAATGAGTGAACTGTATGATATGTGAATTAAATCTCAATAAAGCTGTCTTAAAATACACACACACACCCACACAATTAGGACCAAAAATAAAAAAGGGTTTGCAAGCAGCTTTGCCCTAATGTTCAATCCTTCTAGTGTGAGATGTCTTCTAGTCAGCTACAACTCACAGGTAAGCTCCCAGTTTCCCTTCCAAAGTCCCTCCTGCAGATCTCTGGCTATTGGACAAACAGAACAGGCATAACTTGCCTTCTTCCCAGCACCAGTTAGTACTCAGTCACTCTGAGCCATCCGCCCACGCCAGGAACATACGCACTGCACTGACTGATTGGCTGGTACCAGACTGTCCCTGGGCAATGATCACACGTACAGAATCAGGCGCAAAACTGCTCTCTGAGGCAGCCTGCTTCTGAGGCATCTGCTTTCTTAGACGAATTGGGAGTTGCAAAATTAGCAAAGCAAGAACCAGGTTTTTAAAGGGATAGAAAATGGTTGAGGCACGGATGAGGATAAGGAAGGCAAAGACTGAAAGAAGGGCAATGGGACAGGCAAGGAGGAGAGGAGAGCTTTAAGTGTGAGGCTGGAGTAGTCACGTGATGTTCCAGCCCTTCCGTCAACCTGTTATCCTCCTCCTGGAAACAACTGATTCCCACGGGGAATTGTTCTTTCTCTGCACTACAGCCCACTTGGCTTGGGTGAAGATCAGCTCCAGTGCAGGCTCCCTGACCCAGTCTAAGCCAATCAGTGCATTCACTGCCTTTGCTGCAGTGATTTGTTGAGGGGCAGGCATGTGACCCAACTGAGCCAATGAGATTCAGGTGCAGGATTTCCCATGGAAGTCCTGAGAAGAAAAACATTCTGTGAAGATTTTAAGCCAAGAGCAGTGGCAGCAATCTAGCCACCGCAAAGGGAACACTTGCATGAAAATGGAGACAAAACAGGGAGGGCGCCTTGTATCAGGGGAACTTGATCTAGAAGCTAGACTCCCTGGCGGTTTGAGCCACTGAGTCACTCACACCCACCCCCTCCTTTTTTTCCTTAAACTAGTTTGTATTATAGTTCTGCCTGTTGAGATATAAAGAACTGTACTTCACATAGAAGGAAATCAATAATACAGTTCCACTAGTGATTTCCCCAAAGGCCACCAGAACACAGGAACAAGATCTGTGATGGTTCATTTTATGTGTCAAGTAAGCTAGGTCACAGTATCCAGATATCTGGTCAAACATGATCCCATGTGTTTCTGCAAAGGTATTTTAAAGATCAGATGAACATTTAAATCAGTAAATCGTGAGTGAAGTAGATTGCCCTCCATAACATATGTGAGTCTCATGACATCAGTTCAAAGGCCTTAACAGAGAAGCTGACTTCCCTGGAAGAGGAGGAAATTCTGCCAGCAGAAGACCTCTGGATTCTTACTGCAACTCTTTTCTGGGTCTCCAGGCTGCCCGTCTATCCTGCAGACTTTGGACTTGCCAGCCTCCACAACTGTGTGAATCAATTCCCTAAAATAAATCTCTCTCCTCATTCTCCACCAGCTTCTCTCCCTCTCTCTCCCTCTCTTCATTCTTCACCCCTCTTCCCTCTCTTTCTCCTTCCCCTTTTCTCTCTCTCTCCACACACACACAGTTTAACCTTCAACAACATGGAGATTAGAGTCACTGACGCCCGTGCAGTCAAAAATCCACCTATAACTTTACAGTTGGCCCTCATATCCATGCTTCCACATCTGCACATTCAACCAACTGCAGATTGTATAGTAGTGTTAGTACACATTTATTGAAAAAGTCCTATAAGTGGACACACACAGTTCAAACCCATGTTCTTTACGTGCCAACTGTGTGTCTTTTGGGTTCTGTTTCTCTGGAGAACCCTAACTTGTACATGATCAGGTGATCCCAGGCCTACATATTAGCTTTCAGAGTTTTAGTTGGGAAGAACATAGTATTAGCATCCCCTCACCCAGCTCGACATCCAACTTCAACAATAACCATCCCTCTGGCACACCAGGTTCCGTGCAGCATCCTTGGTTTCCATCAACTTGTTTAACACGCAATGCCTATTTTGCAGATAACAAGAGCTTAAAAGACTTGACCCAGGTCAAAATGCTGGTAACAGATACCCAGGAATCCAATTCAGGTCTCTCTCAATCCATCTCAAAGAGCTCAACCACTGGGCAAGCTGTCCTATTTCTGGGAGGAAATTCCCAAGGATGCTCTTTTCTTTCTCAGAGAGTCAGGGTAGCAGATTCAAATCACACGAAGGAGCAAGATCACACCCACACCCACGCCCACCCAGCCTTCCCCCAGCACTGCTTTTTGGTCAGGATCCCTTTCCCAGTTTACGAACCTGCTTGTGGGTGGTGCTGGTCTAGAGTGAGTCACAGAGCCACGGCCTCTGCCCCTGGAGGGTAGGATCCAAGCTCCACTTCCCAAAACACTGATGTGTCCCACTCTCCAGAGTTAACAGACCTACACCCTTTCTCCCTGTCCTCGGTTAGGCTTGATTTTCTACCAGGTGTCTGCTGGCAAGAAACTTGAGGGTAATGTGGACAGCAAGCTGCCAGAGAGGAGAAAGAAGACAACAGTGCTTGGTGTCCTCTGAGAGCCTTGATGAGTCCAAGTAGAGGCCTTAAGGATCAGTCTGGGCATAATGGCAGGCATGGGGTGTCCTTCAACATGGGTGTCCATCAGCACATGATGATGGGAGCAGTTGTTTCCACACATTTGTCATTTATGTTCTACTTCCATGAACTATCCTAAGTCTACAGACTACATGTACTACTGATTTAGCACAGTTTTAAACATGTTTTATACAATTTTTAAAGGTTATACTCCATTTACAGTTATTACAAAATATTGGCTATATTTCCTGTGTTGTACAATACATCCTCCTACCTTACACCTAATAGTTTATACCTCCTGCTCCCCCACCCCTATATTGCATAGTTTTAATCAGCTCGTCTCACCAAAATAAGTATTTGAAAAATGGAACTTTATACAATTATTACGTGTAAAAGTTCTTTTCACTTGCCATAACAAGAATTAAATTTGCAAAAATAATCATTAAAAGTATAATCAATTTCTGTCTTCCCTGGTGGCTCAACTGGCAAAGAACCCACCAGTCAATGCAGGAGACACAGATGCATGTTCAGTCCCTGGAGATCGGGAAGATCCCCTGGAGAAGGAAATGGCAACCCACTCCAATATTCTTGCCTGAAAAATCCCATGGATAGAGGAGCCTGTCAGGCTACAGTCCATGGGGTCGCAAAGAGTTGGACACAACTGAGCATGTGGGCGCTCACCCATACTCAATTCCACTAGATACACTTGCTCATAAAGGCTCTCAGCCTGTGGAGAAAGGGGCATCACAAGTAACAGATCACTATTAGCTAGTGACCTTGAATCACTAAGTGAAAGTGAAGTTGCTCAGTCGTGTCCGACTCTTTGTGACCCCATGGACTGTAGCCTGTCAGGCTCCTCCGTCCATGGGATTTTCCAGGCAAGAGTGCTGGAATGGATTGCCATTGCCTTCTCCAGGGGAATCTTCCCAACCCAGGAATCAAACCCAGGTCTCCCGCATTGCAGGCAGACGCTTTACCATCTGAGCCACCAGGGAAGCCCTGAATCACTAAGATCAGATTAAATAATATGTCCCTTGAAAAGGTGGTGGGGAATGCATGAAGCAAACCTTCAGTGAACAACCCCTCTTGGTCAGAACCTGTACGGACTATCCTTAACAAATCATTTCAGTAAGCATCGCCTCAGAAATGGCTGAGTAAAAAGATGTAGCATTTATTTCAATTATGTTTCAATATAAAAGTGAAGTGAAAGTGAAGTCGCTCAGTTGTGTCCAACTCTTTGCGAGTCTATATAAAGAGTACAGATGTCACTAAAACATATAATCTTAAGGACTATTAAACTGGAATTTCATTTAATTCCAGCCAAAGCACTGATGCTTTTAAACTGTGGTGTTGGAGAAGACTCTTGAGAGTCCCTTGGACTGCAAGGAAATCCAACCAGTCCATCCTAAAGGACATCAGTCCTGAATATTCATTGGAAGGACTGATGCTGAAGCTGAAACTCCAATACTTTGGCCACCTGATGCGAAGAACTGACGCATCTGAAAAGACCCTGATGCTGGGAAAGATTGAAGGTGGGAGGAGAAGGGGACAACAGAGGATGAGATGGTAGGATGGTATCACTGACTCAATGGACATGAGTGTGAGTAAACTCTGGGAGTTGGTGATGGACAGGGAGGCCTGGTGTGCTGCAGTCCATGGGGTCGCAAAGAATCGGACACGACTGAGCAACTGAACTGAACTGAAATTTCATGTAATAGTTAACAGACCTACTAATACCAGTTCAGACTTTCCCCTTAGGTTTGTGGAAGAATTAGAAATGTATTAATTTTTTCACTATGCACTTGATTATTTTCTTCAACACGGAATTTGCACACCAACTAAAACCATCCTCCTCACCACCTAAAAACACTTCAATGCATTTTAAATCATGTGTAAGCTACAATGGCATGGGTCCCTTTTTTTTTTTTTTTTTTTAAGAGAAAACAAAGCAGACTTTGAAGTTCAACACCTGGATTAGATTCCTGCTCCACGCTGTGTGGCCTGGAGGCAAATTACTTAACCTCTCTGAATTGCTAATTCTTCATCTATAAAGTAAGCTTAATAATATTAACTTTATAGGGCTGTTGGGAAATAGAAGAAGATAAAACATCCCAGGAGCCTAGCTTAGTGCTTGGAATCCAGTAGGCACACAGTAGGTACATAACACTACTCTTTGATGGGAGGGTGTGGGAGTCACTGGTGACAATGAGGAAGTTCCTTTATGTCAGGGATGACAGCCTGAATGCCCACAGGGGCGGAGCACTGTACGTGAAAGAAGGAGGCAGGCTGGGTGGGGTCCTAATAAAGTAGACATCCAACTACAAAAAAGTTGCCTGTTCAACGTCAGCTTATTATAGCCAAGATAACAGCCAGGAACATTTGTTAAGCTATGATGCTAAGGGTCTAAGGGCTTTCTATATACTAACTCATTTAATCCTCCTAACCACAAAAGGAAGGACCTATTATGGTCCACACACATGAGCACAGTGAGGTTGCTGCTGCTGCTGCTAAGTCGCTTCAGTCATGTCCGACTCTGTGCGACCCCAAACACGGCAGCCCACTAGGCTCCCCCGTCCCTGGGATTCTCCAGGCAAGAACACTGGAGTGGGCTGCCATTTCCTTCTCCAATGCATGAAAGTGAAAAGTGAAAGTGAAGTCGCTCAGTCGTGTCCGACTCTTAGCGACCCCATGGACTGCAGCCCACCAGGCTCTGAGGTTAGGTAACTCTAACCCCACCCAGCAAAGCCTGACTTTAACCTAGACATTCTGTTCTCAAAGCCAGTCACTCAGTAACCTCTAGGGACAGTGGGTAAGTCTCAGGCTTTAAGGTGCAACAAATCACCTAGAGAGCTTGTTAAAATAAAAACTGCCCAATGCTTTAGTAGGTCAGGATGGAAAGTGTATTTCTAACAAGCTCCAGTAATGCTGATGCTGCTGAACTGAGGACCACACTTTGAGAATCGCTGTTTTAGGCCCCACCTCTTCTCCTAAGGCTGGTCCAGGTTTCCACATCTTTTGACAGACTATCAAGAAAAGCCAGAAATGTGTCTTCTGTATGATAGTTTATCGTATTTACATGCTCACTATGAATTCAGTATTTTTAACAATATTGTGCAAACCAATAGGCCAAATTTAGCTTCTGGGCTGCTTAGTTTCTGCTTTCTGTGTCCAAAGCATTTTTTTTTTTAAACCGTTTTTCTTTATTTTTGATCATACCATGCAGCATGAGGGATCCTAATTCCCTGACCAGGGATTGAACCCACGCCTCCTTTAGTGGAAGTGTGGACTGCCAGGGAAGTCCCAGTCCAAGGCATTTTTAACACACTGATGCAACCAATGTTTATTGAGCATTTGCTACTCGCTCCTGTCATGGGGACTGTGCATAGAAAGAGGAGCAAGTTGGATAAGAAGGTCTCACTTTGTGGAGGTTACAGATATGGTGAGGGAGCAGAGGATGGTAGAAAAACAGAAAAATAACTAAAGAAATCAAAAAGATCTTTCCAGTTATGATAAAAGTACTCTGGGAAAAAAACAAACAAACCCAGCAGGGTGATAGGCTGGGTGATTTCCTTATCTGCAACTCTACGAGGAAGAAGGGAAGGTGTAATGTGAGTATCACAGAGGAGAAGTGGACAAACAATGGTTGAATTCTGCACTGCATCCAACGTCCCCCCAGGCCGTAGAGGTCAGCGGAGAAGCACACCACCTCCGGATTTCCCTGCCAATCCCAATCCCATGACATCACTCCATCTCCCACGGATTATTTACCCCATCCCCAAGTGTGGAAGGTCAAATCACCGGCATTCTGCAGCCTGCCTCTGCAGGTGAAATTTAGCTTTAATTGTCTAATTGCTACTCTGGCAACGGCTGCCACAGATTCATTTTAGAAATCGGCACAGGTGCACTCGGTGGCTGATGTTCTATTTTCAAGGACGAAAGGAAGGGATTAGGGAACCTGATGTCTTCTGCTTTAAGAGTTAAGATGAAGTTATTTTTTTTCCCCAATCAACTCCTGTTATCTCATTTCAATTTTCCAGAGTGTCTTCTCATCAGAAATTAAATTGGGTTGCCAAATCCCAGAGCAACAGAAATGGAAAGGTAGTTGGGAGGGAGAGGAGAAAAAGTTTTGGAGCTTATTAAAGCAAAACGCTTCTGTGTCCTTGAAGTACAGGCATTATGTAAAGGGGCTGTATGTGATGGTAATCATGACAATGGTGAGGAGAATGAAGACAATGACGGTCATGTGAAAAGAAGATAATAATGATGATGCTGATGCTGACCCTGTCTGGCCCTTAAGAAACAGTCATTAATTAAAGACCCTGGATTCTACTCTGAGGTAGGTAAGAAGCCATAGGCCTACTTTACATATTGAAAAACAGATTTAAAAAAAAAAAAAGTTCAAGAGAATTACTTAAAATAGTTACTGTGTTCTTGATTCCAACAGTTAATTCAATTTCAACAAGACACCCATTTTTTTTCTTTAAACATTCGGAAGACAGATACGCTGACTTTACATGTGCCTTAATTATTTTCAAGTCAGCATGAAGGAGATGAGCTGTAACCAGGGGTATGTGCTTTTACAAACTCGACGTGTTATAGAATGAAAAATGCCAAGACAGAGCATGTTGATAAAGAGTAGGCCAATAAGTGAATTCCAGGGCCCCCGAGTACATCAGAGCCCATTCAGAAACCAGCATGGGTCTCACCTTATTCCTGCAAACAAAGCATGCAAAGGAACAGGTATAAGAGAAGCAATCCATTAAAACCCCCAGGTACACATCTGGCCGTTCGTGATCAAGCTTTGCATTCTGATTGTTTCATGGGCATGGGGAGGCAGTATGAGCAGAATTCAGAGTCTGAGTATTAGTTACAACAATCAAGTCAAAAGCCTGCAGAGTCTCAATTTCCTAGCCTGTGGAATGGCAGTGATGACAATCCTTGCGGCCCTATCGACCCTCGGGTTGCCATGAGGATAAAACGTAACACCATATCGGGAACTGTCAAGCGACAGTCAAACAAAAGCAAGGCTCTTAGTATCTCTATCTTCTCCCCACCTGGCCTTGGGAGCTGCTTGTGTATAAAGAAGACATCACTTTATATTTCTTTGTACCTCTTAAATATACTCTTTGTACCTCTACCCACATTATTACCACATAATACCATGAAACGCAGAGCAGAAGCTTTGGAGGAGTTTCAGAAATCTTTGTCTACAAAAAAGTTCACCTAAGGTTTTCTTCAGTCAACGCAGTTAATGCATTTGAAATATGACCTGATTGCCCCCCAAATAGAAAAAACAGTATGTCAGTTCTAGAATAGAAATCATATCCCTTTTATTAAGTTCTTTGCATTTTCTCATATACTCTTCCCAAGAGCTCTTCAAAACTGATATAACTATACTTCATTTGGGATGAGGAAACTGAGACTCAGAGTTTAAATAAATCGTCCAATTTCACCTAACTAAGAAGCAACAGAAGCAAAAATTGACCTTGCTGCTACTGCTCTAAGTCACTTCAGTCGTGTCCGACTTTGTGCGACCCCACAGACGGCAGCCCACCAGGCTCCTCCGTCCCTGGGATTCTCCAGGCAAGAACACTGGAGTGGGTTGCCATTTCTTTGTCCAATTCCAAAGCTCCTGCATTTTCAAGTTGTGCTAAGCTTGGCTGGCAGATGGACATTGCTGTAGCTCTAAATGCCCACTAAACATCAAGTAACTTCTCAACAAACTTGGATATATTATGAAAAACTCAGTACTGTCTACAAATATTTCTTAGGAAATGACTCCTCTCACCAATGAGAGATAATCATTCTTTTGGACCAGTGTTCAATATATACACATCAATCTTATAGGAACACTAGAAACCTGTCCCATTTACTATCCGAATTCTAGAACTTCGTACAAGGGCACACAGGGTGGAAGACTGCATAATGGCAGGTTAAGCCAGGACCAAGATTCTCCAAATTTAGCATGCCTGAATGAGCACCTGGTCTTCCTTGACAGATCAGTTGATAAAGAATCCACCTGCAATGCTGGAGACCCCAGTTTGATTCCTGGGTTGGGAAGATCCCCTGGAGAAGGGATCAGCTACCCACTCCAGTACTCCTTGTGGTTCAGCTGGTAAAGAACGGGCTGCAGTGGGAGACCTGGGTTTGATCCTGGGTTGGGAAGATCCCTTGGAGAAGGGAAAGGCTACCCTCTCCAGTATTCTGGTCTGGAGAATTCCATGGATTATATAGTCCATGGGGTCACAAAGAGTTGGACACGACTGAGCAACTTTCACTAATGAGCACTTACCCAGGTAACTTGTTTAAAATGCAAACTTCCAGCCTCCATGTCACCCCATTATAATTCCAACCACTTAGAGTAGAGCCCAGGAAACAGAGTTTTAATAAACTCTGCAGAGCAGGTGGGTCTCACACTATACTCTACGTAAATAGGCCAAGGAAAAGGGCCAGGAAATTAAGGGACCAAGACTAGCTCTGAGGCACACTTCTTGAGAGGCCTTCAACAGCTCAACCAGCCTCTTTGGGATCCTGTGTCTAGAAATTAACTCTGTCTTGGGTATCCCTGACCCTCATCCTTTGTGGGCTGACTGGATCTTGTTTGCTTTAGAACTTCTTGAAGAGCAACACTATTCTTTGGTGTTTGGTCACCGTATCATCTGCTACCCACTGGGATGTCCAGTAAATGCTTTCCTTTTTAATTGTAGAACAGGCTTCAGAGGGGAAGCTACGACTGAACACTGTGAAGAAACCTATGCCTATTCCAGCATTTGGAGGACTCTATTACAACCATGGAGTCATCTCCAGAGGCCAGAGCTACCAGCAATGACTTCATGCTCAGGTAAGTTTCTTCCACTGGTACTTAAGTGACTACGAGAGGTACCTTCCTTGGCAAATACGGTCACTAAGAAGACAGTACAAAGGCTGCTTGCCAGAGGGGGTGCCTCAACAGCTATATAAGAATGAATGAATGAATAAGTAAATAAAACCAGGGTCCCAGGTGAATCTGTTGTGCAAAAACTTTTGAGGACACTGTCTTTAAGAACCTTCAAGTGCCATCCACCACACTGGCAGTACAAAAAAACTGACCTCTTCCCCGTTCCAACAAAGGATGCTTCCTTTAGCTAGAGCACAACTCGAGCATAATCAGAACGTTTAGGCTAGTGATCTCCATAGTGAATTAAGTGACAATATTAGAGTTAATCTTTAAATTGATTTTTACTTAAAATTTAGGGCATTAAACTTATGGGTATTTTATACACGGTTTGCCTCGGGGGCCGTCACTTGATTTTTGTCAGATGCTCCTGTGGCGTGCCTATGTGGCGCTGACAGCACCCTGAGGAAAAGGCGGGAGAGCTGCAGTCTGGGACAGCTGACCGTGAGGTTACTGATTTCCAGGTTAAATGAGTTTATGGGATATGGGCACCTGGTATATTTGAACCAAAATTTCCAATTGATCTCAACAGATTACTACAAAAAATCCACTATATAACTGTCTAATGAAAGCACAATAAAATGAGACAAATGGCTGAGTTACTGCGCCTCCTACTTCTGATACGGGCTCCTTTGATGAGAGACTATAAATTAAGAACTAGGAGAACCATAATTTGGTAAAAAATGATCAAGATGGCTCTTTGAAGTACACATTTTTGCATACTAAGATTAACTGTGCATCTTATTTTACATATATATCATACTTTGGAATACAGTGTTTGCATTGCATAGTTGCTTATGCACAAATTTCAGTTATTCCAGGTTTCTCAACTCTGGCCTCTCATCATGATTCAAATTTCACTTTCTATAGTTTATTCACTGTGAGTGATTTGCATAAAGTATAAACATCACTGCTTCAGTCCACAAATCATTATTATCAATAAAAACCAGGTGCACATTATGATCAGTGACCAGCCATTTCTTTCAGTCTGCCAGTGACTGGTCACTGAGCATCTCAGTTCATGCACAGACAGTAAAGCATGTAGTTGTGTCGTCTTCTTGCCTCCCAGTGATACCTATGCAATATGGAGCCAGAGTAATTTAATGAAGGTGAACATTTAATGACATAAAGGCAAATGGTAGTGACAAAAAAGGGTGAAGATGTACGTTCCAGAAGGGGCTTCCCAGGTGGTTCAGTGGTAAAGAATATGCCTGCCAATGTAAGAGACGTGGGAGACATGGGTTTGACCCCTGGGTGGGGGAGATCCCCTGAAGGACTAAATGGCAACCCACTCCAGTACTCTTGCCTGGGATTAAGGACAGAGGAGCCTGGTGGACTACAGTTCACAGGGTCAAAAAGGGATGTGACTGAGCATGCACATATGTTCCAGAGTCAGTGACACATGACAAAAAAGGAGCTCTCCGTAACATTTCATGAAACTATGAAGCGTAAAATAGAAACTGATCCCAGCTTAGAAAGGAGTATGACAATCTGCCATGTTCTAGAAAAGATGCTTCATCTGTATCATAAGATAAGAGGAGGAAAGCAAGCACTGTTCAAACTGCTCTTAAGGTTTGTCCAAAGAAGTAAAACATTGTAATCCTCAATGTTTCCAATTCTTTAAGTTGCAGTGTACTAAATATTAATTTTAGTAGTTTTCTTATTTCCCTATGCATTTATAACCAACAGTAAGAATTTTTGCTGTTTTGAAAAAAAATTTAAAGGTCACAATACAATTGTAAATTTTCACATTGCTTATTAAGATCACTCTGCAGTTTCAGCTTGCATGGTTATTTTTACAGTCCCATACTGTCATGCAAAGCAAGTATGGCCTGTTTCAGCCAATCACAGGAGTATGTGCATATACTTTATTGATAAGTAGATACACACTATTTGGCAGTCTGTGATCAAACATTTTCTAAAAGAGTTTTGGATACCTCTGGCTCAGACAACACTTACTGAATACTGTGGGACAGCAAAAGGGGAAAGACCACAGTAACAAGGAACAGCAGACAATCCAAGTCTCTTAGTATAGCTTTCTCAATTTCCACTGATGCAAGTCTTTCCTTCTAATGTCCAGTCTGTCCCCAAGTATCAGCGACAGTCTTGAACACCACTTACCTGGGTGTGCCCTTTAGGACTTCCACTACCCTGTTCCTCAAAAGCATCACCCAAAGGCTTGTTAGAAAGGCAGGATCTGGAGTCAGAGGGATGGAATGGGGAGGGAGGAGGGAGGAGGGTTCAGGATGGGGAACACATGTATACCTGTGGTGGATTCATTTTGATATTTGGCAAAACTAATACAATTATGTAAAGTTTAAAAATAAAATAAAATTTAAAAAAAAGATAAGACAAAAAAAAAAAAAGAAAGGCAGGATCTGAGACTCCATCCAAGACTCACTGAATCAGAATCTGTATTTTAATAGGATCCCCAAGTGATTCTTACACTCTAACATTTGAGAAGCGCTACTCTAGACTTCAGGCTTCCCTGGTGACTCAGATGGTAAAGAATCTGCCTGCAATGAGGGAGACCTGGGTGTGATCCCTGGGTTGGGAAGATCCCCTAGAGAAGGGAAAGGCTACCCACTCCAGTATTCTGGCCTGGAGAATTCCATGGACTACAGTCAATGGGGTCCCAAAGAGTTGGACATGACTGAGCGACTTTCACTTTCACTCTAGACTTCACATCTGATTTCCTATGTCATTAATCCAAGGAGTTAAGTGTACATATTACTGAGATCTACCTTTTAAGGACTTATTACTTCTCTAGGTGACTGATACCACTGAGGAAAGCAACAACAATAACAACAATGGTAAACACTTAACCAAGCACTCACTCTACACCAGACAGTGTGATAAACCAACTACCAATCCTCTCCCATGAGACTCAAGTGATGTGTACAATGGGAATAATGATATTACTTCCAAAACACATACAGTAGCAGAATTGCAAAGGGCCTAGATGATGGTGGAGGTAGATGAGAATTTTGAGTTAACCTGTATACATGGGCCTAAGGGTGTGTGTGTGTGTGTGTCAGTGTGTGTTTTAATTGCAGCAGGAAAAGTCAGTGGGGTGACCGTCTTCTCACTCCATTTTTCAGTCTCACTCTAGACTACCTCCGAGCTACTGACTCCAACCGATAAATTGAGGACCTACTCAAATATGGGACGTAATATAAAATCCCAACTAGCTATTTTTCACAATTGACACGTTTCATATGGAAATTCAAGGGACCCTGAATAGCCAAGACAATCCTAAAAGAGAAGAGTTGGAAGACTCATTTCCCCATTTCAAAATTGACTATCAGTTCAGTTCACTTGCTCAGTCGTGTCCGACTCTTTGCAACCCCATGAATCACAGCACGCCAGGCTTCCCTGTCTATCACCAACTCCCGGAGTTTACCCAAACTCATGTCCATTGAGTCGGTGATGCCATTCAGCCATCTCATCCTCTGTTGTCCCCTTCTCCTCTTGCCCCCAATCCCTCCCAACATCAGGGTCTTTTCCAATGAGTCAACTCTTCGCATCAGGGGGCCAAAGTACTGGAGTTTCAGCTTCAGCATCAGTCCTTCCAATGAACACCCAGGACTGATCTCCTTTGGGATGGACTGGTTGGATCTCCTTGCAGTCCAAGGGACTCTTAAAAGAGTCTTCTCCAACACCACACTTCAAAAGCATCAATTCTTTGGTGCTCAGCTTTCTTCACAGTCCAACTCTCACATCCATACATGACCACTGGAAAAACCATAGCCTTGACTAGACGGACCTTTGTTGGCAAAGTAATGTCTCTGCTTTTGAATATGCTGTCTAGGTTGGTCATAACTTTTCTTCCAAGGAGTAAGCGTCTTTTAATTTCATGGCTGCAATCACCATCTGCAGTGATTTTGGAGCCCCCCAAAATAGAGTCTGACACTGTTTCCACTGTTTTCCCATCTATTTCCCATGAAGTGATGGGACTATAAAGTTGCAATAATTAAAAGATAGTCTGGTACTGGCATAAAGATAGACATTTAGATTAATGAAACAGAATAGAGAGCCCAGAAATACACTCAAGCATCTATTGTCAACTGATTTTTTTTTAAAAAGAGTGTCAAAACAATTCAGTGGGGGAAATAAGTCTTTTTAACCAATGGTTCTGGGACAACTGGGGATCCACATGTAAAATAAAGAATTTGAACTCCTTCCTCACATCACACACAAAAATTAACACAAAATGGATCACAGACTTAACTGTAAGAGCTATGACTATAAAATTCCTACATGAAAAAACAAGAGTTTTTCATAATCTTGGAATAGACAATAGTTTCTTAGCTCTGACCCCAATCACAAATGACAAAAGAAAAATATGGATATCTTGGGCTTTGTTATAATTAAAAACATTTGGTGCTTCAAAGGATACCACCAAGAAAGAGGAGACAATCCACAGAATGGGAAAGAAATATCTGCAAAGCATATATCTGATTTGGGACTACTATCTAGAATATAGAAAGAAACTTAACACTCAACAAGAAAAAGATAACTCAAAAGTGGGCAATATCTGAGTAGACATTTCTCTGCAGAAAGTATACAATGATAAATAGGCATGCAAAAAAAATGCTCAATGTTATGAACCAACATAGAAAAAGAAATCAAAACCACAATGAAAACCATATCTATGAGGATGATTATAATCAAAAGACAGAAATAATAAGTACTGGTGATGATGTGGAGAGATGGCTCCTCTTAGGTATTGCTGATGGGAATGTAAGACTATGTATCCACTATGGGACAGTTTGACCATTTCTCTAAACGTCAGAGATAGATTTACTCTCTGATTCAGAAATTCCATTCATAGGTATAACACCCAAGAGAAAAGAAAGCAGATGTCCACACAAAACCCTGTACATGGATGTATACAGCAATATTATTCACAGTAGCTAAAAAGTGGAAACAACACAAATTTGTCCATCAACATTTGAAAAAGACAAAATGTGGTATACCCATACAATGGAATTATTGTATTATCCAGCAAGAAAAATATGTGAGGTACTGATAATTGCTATAACATAGATGAAACTGGCGGAGAAGGCAATGGCACGACTGAAGTGACTTAGCAGCAGCAGCAAATGAAACTGGAAAACAGTTTGATTTAAGCTAAATCAAACAGGCCAGTCACAAAAGGTCATATATTATATGACTGATTTATATGAAAGGCCCAGAATAAGTAAATCCATTGACATAATCTAGATTAGGGGTTACTAGGGCTGGGAGAGAAGAAGTGATGATGTTAATGGATATGGTTTATTTTTTTCCTTCAGACTAGGAAAATGTTCTGGAATTAGATAATGTTGATAGCTGCACAACTCGGTGAAGACACTAATGATCATGGAACTGTACACTTTATATGGACAAGTCATATGGTATATAAATTATTTCTCAATAAAGCTATTAAAAATTATTTAAATTAGGTCACGTCTGTAATTTCCCCACCCTTAAGGACAGCTTTGATGATTCAGGTCAGTGGCTGAAGCTCAGCTGCTCCCTTAAACCTGGTTCATCTTACATGTGCAATCTAAAAAAGTGATAAAAATGAACTTATTTACAAAACAGAAATAGAGTCACAGATGTAGAAAGCAAATGTACAATTACCAGAGGGAAAAGGATGAGGGAGAGATAAACTGGGAGACTGGGGTTGCCATATACACAGCACTATATATAAAATAAATAACTTATTAATAAGGACTTACTGTATGGCACAAGGCACTCAATAGTCTGTAACAACCTATATGGGAAAAGAATCTAAAAAACAGTGGATATATGTATATGTACAACTGATTCACTTTGTTGTACATCTGAAACTAACACAACATTGTTAATCAACTAGACTCCAATAAAAATGTTAAAAAAAAAAAAAAAAAAAGACCTGGGTTAGTCCTACTTCTGTATGTGTCTGCTGTTAAAAAGAGAAATATTTTTATTCTTGAGGAACAATGAACATGGTGATGGGTAGCCAGACAATGCGGTCCCTCCAGGCCCAGAGTCCTAATGAATACAGTTGGCAATTCACAAGCCAGGCCTCCTTGGCAATTGTCAGTACTCTCCACGGATGCTCTTAGGTTGGGACCCCTCTCAGAGGAGGCAGTGAAGCCCACAGGGGAACTGAGTTCAAGTCTTGGTCTCTAAATAATACTAACAGAGCTAAGGGAAGATGCTTGGGGTGGGGAGTGTGACCGTTAATGCTGTACGAGTGTGATACTACATTTCTCTCCTTTTCTTCAACTAATTAGAGCTTCATTTTAATTAGGCTGACTTCATCTGCCATTCCTTCTCAAATCCATATTCGAGTTGAACAGGAGATGACATCCCAATCCAAACTTTGTACCCAGCCACATCTGAGCAGCAAAGAATTTAGAGAAGTTAGAATTAGCAAAGGGACTCTTTTTTTTTTTTTTTTGGTATAATTAATACCTCAATTAGCAAAGATACTATGGGCAATCTACATTTCAGTGATGACATGGCCCCCTGCCTGAGTTAACCCAGGAGAGGACCACATAATAAAAAACGTTTCCACATACCCCTGAGATTCCAGGGACATCAACTCACCAGGAAAGCCAGACAGACATCAAAATGCATGACTCAAAGTGCTCAATTCCCACTGGCAGTTACTCATGTTGCTTCGGAGGAAAGAAGACTCTCAAATATCGACTTTAACATAAATACGTCTTTTGCTGCTTACTTTCCAAACTTTAAATCCTGCAAGTTCTTTCCAAACGTTCAGTTAAAAGGAAGGAAAAAAGGTTAATTGCTCTGACCCCCTAAAAAGACCCATGCAGACTAGCAAATGTGTTCACACGCAAACAGGCACACACAGAGAGCACCTTGCTCTAAGTTTTTGTGAGTGGTTCGGATTTCTCATCAAGAATCTGGCAAGCTTGCCTGCTGGGTCCTGTATTCGTTTCCAAGCTCGTAGCCTACCCCCTCTCATACTTTCAGTCGGTATGTAATTTAGACCTACGCGGATTTCGAGTGCAGTGGCCAATTCGTAACTAGCCAGGGTTGGGGAGAGGGGTCACTGGTATGAACCCTGAGGATGTCGCTCATAAACTCTGAAATAAGGGGCTATCACTTGTTACACAAGAAGCTTTTCTTTTTTCTTCTTAATGGGGTAGCTCTAACTTCCACGGCTCTTAAAGAGTTAAATGAAGATGTAGTGAAGACCTTAAAATGAGGCCTAAGAGAAAAAGAGGAATACTCTTTCCCTCCTCTAACTCCACTTGGGAGTTGGGAACCAACTTCCGGATCCTGCTGTTTCTGGGCCAACCACCCCCACCCTTCTCTATTCTCTTCCCAAGAACCAACTGCAGCTCAGCCTGTTCCCTCTCTGCTCTGCCAGAAGGGAGCCCTCCTGCCTGCCTAGGACCACCCACAGACTCTGGGCTCTGTTTGGACAGGAGGACCCAACTGCAAAGAGGGAACATCTTGCCTGTTTCCAAAAGGAGGGTGAGTCACCTTGGTGGAAGCAGTCAGATCTCAGTAACAATTACGCCCCCGTCCTGACCACCTGACATGGCCAGAGCCTGGGTGGCATTGACAGCAGCGGTGTCCAAGCAGCAGTTGATGGGCCAACGCTTGGCTGGTCGAAGCATGACTACATAGAGAGGGTTATAAAATATACAGACTCTCAAGGCCCATCCTCAGAAGTGCTGATCTAGTAGGTCCTGGAGTAGTTACCGAGAATCCGCACCCTTTTTATGCCTCCTAGGATGTATAGATGGACAGCCAGGTTTGAGAACCTCTGCTCTCGAGCCAGGACTCTAAAGATAAGGTCTCTCAAAGAACTGAGATGAGGATGAAGTACAGTGGAGAGGAGGATGTGTTTCTTGAGACGAACACCACAGGATTCTATCTGGGTAGCTTTTGAAAGAGGAACCACCCGCATCCTGGTGTCCATGGAGTTGGCTAGAAGAAGAGGGTGCAAAAACAAAGTGAAAACTTTGGAAGTTAACAGACTTGGACTCCAGTGCCATCTCTTGAGACTGACAGACAAGGTCCCATGCCCATGATTTCCAGGAACTTCTAAATCTTAGACAACAAGCCAGAGCCTCAGTTTCCTCGGACAATTGATGCGGATGGTGAGGCTGAGGAAGGTAACTTTGTGTTGTTTAGCTACCCGGGAAATCCCATGGACAGAGGAAGATAACTAGTCACTAACAATCATATTGTGTGCGCTTTGCACTGGCCAACATTCTAACATTACAGATGCTAACTCCTGAGTGAGATGTGAGTAGGATGTAAGCCATTTCATAGAAAATACTTAGCCTACTGCCTTACATGTTCTATTATGGTTTTCTGGCTTTCCTGGTCAGAAAGATGACTGCCCTACTGTCTCTTTAAAAAGGACATAAAAAAGTTCCACTTAGTTCAGTTCAGTTGCTCAGTCATGTCCGACTCTTTGCGACCCCATGGACTGCAGCATGACAGGCTTCCCTGTCCATCACCAACTCCCGGAGCTTACTCAAACTCATGTCCATTGAGTCAGTGATGCCATCCAACCATCTCATCCTCTGTTGTCCCCTTCTCCTCCTGCCTTCAATCTTTTCCAGCATCAGGTCTTTTCCAAGGAGTCAGTTCTTTGCATCAGGCATCAAAGTACTGGACTTTCAGCTTCAGCATCAGTCCCTCCAATGAATATTCAGGACTGATTTCCTTTAGGATGGACTGGTTGGATCTCCTTGCAGTCCTAAGACTGCACTAAGACTCCACCTAAGACTCTTGAGAGTCTCCTCCAACACCACAGTTCAAAAGCATCAATTCTTCTGCACTCAGCTTTCTTTATAGTCCAACTCTACTTGCCTCCAGCCAACACCTTCCTGGCCACTCCTCCCCCACCCCATCTTTCATTCTGTTTCTAATGTTGCCCCCTTGACATGACCATTAGATTCTGGCATGGAAGGAAGGCTCTGATTAAAATAAAACTATTCTCATGGAGGAAAACACATTCCTGTTAGACACTCATACTCCACATATGATTTACCTTTCACACCAGTTACTTAGCAGGATCCTAGAGGGCTTAGGACAGAGATAGAACTTATGGAAGAGGAGAAGACAAGCTTATAAATGGGGTAAAATTTGCCTATCAAGCTAAGGACCTTTATTTTAGGATCATAGACACCTTGCCAAAACTATTATAACCTATGCACTCTTTCTCCAGAAATTTCTATTTGGGACACACACACATGCGTGCGTGAAATGTTCTGCATGTTATTTCAAGGGATTCATTCGATGGAAGGCCATGAATGAATACCCTTGGAAAACTGGGGCCTCTAAGTTGAAAATCCATCAAAGGCTGGCAAACTCTTTCTGTAAAGGACCCGCAAGTTGGTATTTTCACCTTTGCAGGTGTGTGGTCTCTCTCCTAGCTACTTCCCCTCTGCCACTGCAGAGGGAAAGCAGCCACCGAGGATAAACCTCATAACTATGTCTCAATACAACTTTATTTACAAAAGCATGCAATGAGCCAGCCTTGAGTCGTAAATTGCTGACCCCTGCTTTAGAGTTTTGCTACGCCACTGTGGGTCAAATGTCACTTGGGAAACGTGTTAGTCTGAAGCCTATTGTGGACTGTGGTCTCATGGTTGGGCATATCTTCCACCCTGCAAGTCACCCCAGTCCTGGCTGAGCATCTTCTGAATGTACTAACTAGTCTGGGCTTCTAGGACCATAGCAGTTCCAAGGAGGTGCTGCCTACCTCTCACCCAGCTCTGGACCTCAGACTCTCAAGCCCCAAGTGCCCTGAGCTACTGGTATTTAAAAACCCCTTCTATATTAATGAACCTAACTACCTAAATAGTCATCATTTTCACCCCTAGAACACGCAGGTCCACATACATTGGCAGGACTTGCATGAAAGTGATGAACACGGTGACATGGTTCTTTCCAAGTAGGTCTTAAAGGAGAGAGACCGGTAAGAATAGCACACTCTAGAAACGCAGAGCACACCGGGGGCTGTCCTGAGTAACGACATGAGCTACTTAAGCGGGGCTGCCACAGGATAGAAAACTGCCTTATTAGTTTTGACAAATTCCACCAGCAACCACCACATCTTTATGTGCACCGTGATTAAAACATCATCCACAGAGAGCAGGAAGAGAAAGCCACTTGATTTTCCCCTGTGGTCAGTTTTTTTTTTTTTTAAGCACCTTTTAAATAATATACACGGCTGTAATCAGATGCTAGCCGAAGAGAGATATGACACTGTGAACTGTGGAGATGTGCCTGTTTCTCATCCCGCCTCTGCTGGGACCGTCTTATCCGACACGCAGGACAGACATCTGGGCTGATCATTAAACAACGTGCAGGAGAGCTTGTCCACTGACTGTGTGGCCGGAGACTGTCTTTTGTATCCTCAACTTGGACTAACTCTAGGATAAGTGTTGTAAGGGGGGCTGTGGGTGAAGTCGCTCCGGCAACCAGACAGCGAGGCAAAAATCACTCGACTCAAGAACCATTTGGAAGTTTGCAGCCCAGCTCCCAATTCCCTTTCTTCATTTCCCAAGAAATATTTTCTTAATGTACAATATCTTCCTGCTGATGAGGGTAGGAGTTGGTGGGGGAGGTGGGGCGGATAGAGGGGAGACTAGTTTTCAGTCAGAGAAAACTGAGCTGAAGAACAATGCCTTGAAGTAAAGAAGTCTGGACCCCCAAACCACGCCCCGCGCCCTGAGTATATTTGGTGTCCGTTTAGTCTGAAAGCCTCGCGGCTACATCATAAAAGTTTAAAACCCTGCCCTGATCTAACAATTGTAAATTCTTGAATTCACTCAGTTTAAAAAACATTCTAAGGAACATTACCACAGAAAGAGCTTCAGCATAAACCAGGAGGTATTTCCACGGTCCTCCCCATCCCCAGGCATGCAGGCGATCAGAGCAACAGGTCCTTTGTGGGGCAGTCTCAATTCAGACCCTCGTCTACCCAACCAGCTGAGCACACATATTTGTCTATCCTCCTAGTGCTGACATTTGCTTGCTGACGTTGCCAAAAAGAATGTGAGACGAAGCAAGTCTCTTACTAGATAAACATTTGGTTTTGATAAGGGAAGTTCTTTTCTTCTAATGGAAACAAACCAAAAATGCCACTTACACACTCTATCACAGGAAGCAAGTCTCAGAGACTGACCCGGGTGCTGCGGGCTCGCGGTCTTCAGGCAGGGGAAGGAGGCCCGGCCCTGCCCTGCCCTGGGAAGCCATGTTTGGTTTTGTTCTTAGAGAGCTGTCTGAGTTTCCTAATTAGGAAGACGCCTGGAGAACATCAAGAGGTCAAATATTTATTCGTGGAGAAGAAGCCAGACTTGTCTAATGTGCTCCCCTGATGCGGAGGTGAGTCACTTTCAAAGGCAGCCAGGATTGCAAGCGGCTGAGTTCGCACGGGGCTGCCAACTTCAGCTCCTTCCCTGAGCTGCACCATTCCAGCTCACCAAGCCACCGGGGGGCTCCGCCTGGCACCACAGCACGACTCCCAGTCCTTGGGAAGTCAGCTTCGGTCCCTGCTGTTTCAGAAAGCCTCTATGAATGTCTCTCTTTCCAAGAACTTGAGGCATGAGACTAGCTGGCCTGGAAAGGTTATCACCTTGAAGAATACGGGAGTTGAGTAGATAACTGGGCCCCATGATGCTAAACTCTGTCTCCTGGGACCCTGAACTAGATTCCATCACCCACAGCCTGCTCCTGTCCTGCTCTCTGCCTCTCTACTCCTCTTTCTTCCCACCCCACCCGTACACATTCACACCAACACTCTAGGTTCCTCTGAAGAAAGCAACACCATTTTTTTCTTCTCGGTCTTTAATTTGTCACTAATTGGGATCAGTACTTTCCAGTTACATAAAGAGTTCCTGTGTGGCTTTATAGCATATGCTGACAAATCATTTGGCAAACGCTTTCTTTTGTTGCAACAAACTGCACTGTGGAGAAGCGTAGCACTGGCAACCAAATATGTACACTTTTAATGAAGCCACGGAGATAAGAAATCCATCTCCATGCTGACTGCAGGCTCTGGGGAGCCAGAGTCATATGCACAAGGAAAATAGCGATCTATTATACAGGATGGATGTTTACTGGAATGGTTTCCAGATGGATCCAGGAGGCTCCAGAAGAGAGGGTTACAGAGGAATTGAGCAAGGTTCACGTGGAGGGTGCCGGTATGTCATAATTTATTCTGGAAGAATCTGCCCCAGCCTTATCAATGTAATTAAGACTTTATTGATGGGCTCCTAAACTAGGACAGTGTACCAGATCAAATGACCACAAGGGATGAGAAGCACAGCGACTGGAGAAGAGACAGGGCTTTAGTCACTAATTCAACAATGATGACGAAGAATCAGCAATGTGTCAGGCACCGTTCTAGGGCCCTGGGATTAGAGAATAAGACAAATATCCTCAGCCTTACATTTACTGCAGGGCAGGAGAGGGATCAGTTCAGTTCAGTCACTCAGTCATGTCTGACTCTTTGTGACCCCATGGACTGCAGCACACCAGGCTTCCCTGTCCATCACCAACTCCCAGAGCTTGCTAAAACTCATGTCCATTGAGTCAGTGATGCCATCCAGCCATCTCATCCTCTGTCGTTCCCTTCTCCTCTTGCCTTCAATCTTTCCCAGCATCAGGGTCTTTGCAAATGAGTCAGTTCTTTGCATCAGGTGGCCAAAGTATTAGAGCTTCAGCATCAGTCCTTCCAACGAATATTCAGGACTGATTTCCTTTAGGATGGACTGGTTTGATCTCCTTACACTCTAAGGGACTCTCAAGAGTCCTCTCCAAGACCACAGTTCAAAAGTATCAATTTTTTGGCACTCAGCTTTCTTTAGGGTCCAACTCTCACATTCATACATGACTACTGGAAAAACCATAGCTTTGACTAGACGGACCTTTGTCAGTATGAAAAGGGAGAAGGACAGACAGATCAAAAAAAAAAAAAAGCATTGGGACTTCCCTGGTGATCCAGTGGCTAAGATTCTGCACTCCCAATGCAGGAGGCTCAAGTATGATCCCTCATCAGAGAACTAGATCCCACATGCCACAAGTAAGAGTTCACATGCTGCTACTAAATATTCCTCAATGAAGACTAAAGATCCCTCATGTTGCAACTAAGACCCAGTGCAGTAAAAAAAAAAAAAAAAAAAAAAAAAAACCATTGTGTTATAAAGTGGTTAAGTGGGGCTTTCCTGGTGGCTCAGTGGTGAAGATCTGCCTGCCAATGCAGGAGACATGGGTTCGATTTCTGGCCTGGGACGATCCCACAGGCTGAAGAACAACTGAGCCCATGCGCCACAACTACGGAGGCTGTGCTCAGGAGCCTGGGAGCTGCAACTACTGACCCCAGGTGCTAGAACTATGGAAGACCGTGTGCCCTACAGCCCACGTTCCAAATAAGAGAAGCCCTTGCAATGAGAAACCCATGCACCACAACCAAAGAGTCGTCTGCACTTGCCACATCTAGAAAAAAGCCTGCGTGGCAATAAACACTCAGCACAGGTAAAAATAAATAAATAAATAAAATTTCAAAAAAGAAAAATAGTTAAGTGTTATGCGTAGAAGAAAAACAGTGTGCTAGAGAGATGGGGAATCCCAGAGAGGAATGTAGGCATCTGAAACAGATTGCCCAAGGAGACCAAAGACTTTAGGGAGGTAAAGGCATGCCAGGCAAAAGGGACATGTGATGCAAAGGTCCTGAGGCAGGAGCAGGCAAGGCTTCTTCAAGGAACAGAAACAGCCCAATGTGGCTGAAGCTGTAAGCCTGAGAGAGTGTAGGGGTTTATGAGACTCATAAGGACCAAGAGGAATTAATGGTAGGGACAAGGGTCTGTTGATCACGTGGTGACATGAGTCCAATGAAGAACTTTGGGTTTTAGACTGAGCATGATGAAATAATGGGTGTGAGGAGCCCATCTGGAAGGTTTTCCAAAGATTGCTGGAGGCTGGGATGGAAATGATGCTATCACTGGGATTCAGGCAACAGATGAGAGTGACCAGAATCAGGGAATCATGGTGTAGTGGTGGGAAAAGATCAAAGTCTGCCTACTGTGGGGGCTTCCTGGTGGCTCCAATGGTAAAGAATCTGCCTGCAATGCAGGAGACCCAGGCTCTATCTCTGGGCTGGGAAGATCCCGTGGAGAACGGAACGGCAACCCACTCCAGTATTCCTGCTGGGAGAATTCTATGGACAGAGGAGCCTGGTGGGCTACAGTCCATGGGGTTGCAAAGAGTTGGACACAACTGGGTGACTCACACATGCTGCTACTGTGAAGGCAGGACCCCAGTGCTTCCTGCTGGACTGAGTGAGAGATGCCAGAGTAAGAGAAGAGTCCAAGGTGACCTCAAAGCTTTTGGCCTGAAAAGTCAGATGAATGGAACTATCATCCACGGAGGTGACAAAAGATGAAGCTGGAGTCGGGGGGTGGGGGTAGGGAGAGACCAGGAATCCAATTTTGGACACATCAAGCTTCTGACATCTACCAATCATCCAAGAAGAGAGAGAGACACAGAGAGGAGCTCTGAATACACAAGTTGGGGTCCTGGGAGAGGTCTGGACCAGAGATTCAGGCTCCACGTATGGAATAGACCAGGAAGGTGGAACCACAGGAAGGGTGAGCTCACCCCATTGTACATAAAAGTCCCCCAGAACCCCAAAGATGTCTGATTCTTCTCACTGTCCAGATCAGCAGCAGGACGCCCTGTAAACAAACACAATAGTGAACAAAAAAGGAGAAGCAGCAAGCTCCTGTGCTCCCAAATCACACAGATCGGCTGAGAATCGATAAGACAGTTATGAGAAAACGTGTCTGAACCTTCAGAGAGAGAGGAGAGTGGGTGCCTCCTCCTGATTATTTCGAAAATTATATGGTACTTCTAGAGAAGCAAGATAATGAGAAAAAACAGTATGAGGTCCAGAGCTCCAGTGTGCAGTCAGAACAGGCAAAATAACCAGTTACCTGAATTAAATCCTCCCTTTACTAATCTCCACTGCAGTCACATTTCCTGTGCCTACGGCATGTTCAGTCTCTCCTGGAGAAGGCGCTCACCTCCTGCTTCCCACTCCCTGGAGCTTACAGATGTCCCCTGGGAAATATCCGCCTCTCTAAAGCCAGAAGCACTTTATTTATCCCTCTCATAAAGCTCTTCTCGTCAAATTTGTATAGATTGATGGATGTCTACTTTGTCTTGTTACAGGGAGAAGTTAAGGCAGCTTATGAGGATACATCAAATACAAGACAGCATAAATTAAAAATAGGAACAAAAGGAAAAGAAAAATGAGGACAGGGATGTGAAGTGGATCCAAGAATGAGGCGAAACTGCATACCAAGAAGACGTATGGGCCACAAATTTGGCTCCAAATCTGCAGCAGCTGATGTGGAAAAGGAAAAATCATATAATTACACAACTTGCTATGTTCAAAAAGTAAAATCAGTCCAAGGGCTCTGGAAAAATCAAAACATTCCCATGGGTTCTAGATTACACCCCTCTATCTCTTCTTTTTTTCAGATACCCAGCTCGTCCTGTCTCCAGGAGCTACTCAACACGTCTGTGGATGTGTGAATGAATAAACAAGCAAAGTCATTCACTTGGAATTCATTCATTCTTTCATCTCACTAATATTTTCTGAGCATCCTCTGTGGGATAAGCACTGAATGAGGTTCCAGAGACAGGTTGGTGAATTTAAAAAAAACATAGGTGCTTCCCCTATGGTTCTCACATTACAGTGAAAGGGTATGAGAAAATACAACAAATAAACAAAATAATGACAGAGTGCCTCATGCTAAGAGAACAGACGGGAGCCTGAGGTTGAAATAATGGGGAGTAAGAGACAGATGTTGAATGGGTGTGGTCAGATAAAACCTAGCTAAAGAGACAATGATGGCTGAGAGCTTAAGTGAGGAGGAGGCAGCTATGTGGACAGTCATTAAGAGCTTCAGGAGGAGCCTACGCAAAGCTCCTGAGGTAGAAAAGAACTCAGCACAAGTCCAGCTGAATGTAGTCAGAGATCATGGTGCCTCACACATGGCAGATAAGGAAGAAAGTGGCATGAGGCGATGCCTGGTGATAAGAGCGGGCAGGCTGCGTAAACTGAGGGCAAAATTTGGTTTTATTCTAAATGCAATGGAGGGTGAGAAGCCAGGGAAGGATATCCCACTTGAAAGATCACTCTGGCTACACCTTAAAGAACAAACAGGAAGGCAGGAAGATCAGTGAAGAGGCTGCCTGCAGTCCTGGCAAGGCATGAAGCAGAGGAGAAAAGCAGAAAAAAGCGGGGTAGGGAAAGGCTACAAACAGCCTCAAGAGGACCTGGACTTAACAGGATTTGGCAAGTGGTTTTAGATAATTAGGAAGGAAATACACAGAGAGAGGAATCGAGAGCGGCCCAAGATTTCCAGGGCAGAAGAGGTGATGATGACAACGATCCGAGCGGCAACGCCACCAGCTAACGCAAACTGAGGCCTCATCTCTGCTGGGCTCTGCTAAGCGCTTGGTTTAAATCGTCTTCGCCATCTTCTCAACAAGCCTGTGTGGTTGGAAGCTATCATTATTCCCACTTTACAAATGAGAAGAAACACAGATATGAAATGTCCAAGATCCAAAGCTCATGCTTTCAACAATTAAGTAATTATGAGGAGCATGGTGTGTATGTGTATTCAATACATTCGTCTGGCACCTCTCAACCCTCCTGACTTACAGCCCAGAGACAGGGTCCAAGCATCCATCTTTTGAAGAAGCTGTACAGATGACTCCGTGCAGGGGTACCTCAGGCGTGCTCTGGCTGCTTAAGAACCATAGAACCACGGCATTTTGTTCCTCTAAGCCTCCAGTAATAAAAAATTACATTCAAAGTACAATTAATTGCTGACAAACTGGGACTAATTATTCCCTGTTTTTGTTTTTGCCTTCATCAAGGTCTTAAGTGCTAAAGTTCAGCCAACTGTTTCTTGAATCTGTCTGTTGGCTGCGTGGTGAGAGAGGGTTGGGAAGGAAGGGGCCTGAACCATGGGGAAGAAAGATGAAACACTCGGCGAATTGTTCCAGAATCTCTCTCAGGAGCTCAGAACAGAAGCAGAGCCTGCAGCATAGTGAAGGGCAAACCTGCAAGGCGAAGACTGTTTCCCACATTTACAAGGCAGCTTCAGAGCGTTCCAGATCAGCGACTTTCTAGGTTTCGCTCATCTCCAAAAAGGCAATTCTAGCCCCTGCTCTGGTGATGAACTTTCACTGTCCGAGATCTTGGTCTGAAAGTTCCCTGTCTTAGCTAACAGAAATCCCTAGAGCTGTTAATTCAACTCATCTCCTTTTCAACTGTTAGTGGATATTCAAGAGAGATGGCCTTGATCTTCTCTGAACAATTCTTCACATAGAATAAAAATTAAAAAAAATTTTTTTTCTGTGTTATTAGAATATATAAATTCAGCAAAACAAGGGGGAAAAAAGGAAAAAGAAAAGATATTGTTCTCAACTTTCATTCCCAAGAGTTGTCTTCCAGGGAAATATAAATTGATTTATCACATACATATGTTAGCATCTGGAGGGAAACTAAAAACTGTATTTATGATTAGAATCGTTGAATTTTAGAGCTTGGAAGGAAAAGAAGAGTCCAAAAAAAAGCATACATATTAATCATTCAGTATAATTTAATTAGGTTTTCTCATTTCATACTCCCAGTCATCCTATAGGAGGGGATCTACATGCCCTTCTGCACAGATGAGAGAATCAAAGATGGGAAGGCTTTTAAGACATGGTCACACATTAACCTACTGAGCGAGCACGTGACAGAACTCGAATTCCAAGACAGATCTAGTGGGAATTTGGAGCCACAGTTCTCCGCCAGGGGGCAATTCTGCTCCCCAGGGACATTAGGAATGGGATGTCTAGAGACATTTTTGGTTGTGCCACTGGGGACAGGGGGGCTCTACTGGCATCTAGAGGGTCCTCTAGGGGACTTGCCTAGTGGTCCAGTGGTTAAGCCTCTGGGCTTCCAATGTAAGGGCTGTGGGTTCGATTCCTGGTTGGGGAACTGAGATCCCATATGCTATGTGGTGCAGTCAAAAAATGAAATAAATTTAGAGGGTGATATAGAAGCCAGGGATGCTGCTAAACATCCCACAATGCACAGGGCAGGCTACACAATACAGAATTTTGTGACCCAAAATGTCAATAGTGCTATGGTTGAGAAACTCGGCCTTGCAGAATTCTCCAGTAGGATCCTCCACTCCTGACAGATTGACAAATGAAAGCAAAAAAGATTTAGGTGCAGAAAAATGTTTATACTTTTCAACTTAATAACTCGTTTGATTATCAATCTGAGCTACCTAGAGTTTACCTTCATACAAAAGGAAAAATGTGATTCAGTTTGTTTGACATTTCATAGATCTAGTGAAAGTTCTTTTCAAAACTGTTCAAAGAGTAAGTATGATTCATTTCCTTCCAAGGCCAGAATGAAACCTTGCTTTGAATGTGCTCAACTATTCACTGTCTAGTTCTTCTTAAAGGAACAGGCTAGATTCAAGTATGAAAATAACGAGCATTGTTATGTGGAAAATTCTTCCTAAGGTGCCATGAAGAGCCAGTGGTCCACAACCAGATGGTCTGCAACTGAATCCCAGCTCCACCATTTATTAGTTGCATAACCTTGGGTGACTTACTTAAAAACTCTTTGTGCCTCATTTTCCTGACCTGAAAAATGGGGATGATAATAGCTTGAACTTCATACGGTTTATTATAAGGATGAATGGAGCAAAATACTTACACAATGACGGGTTTGAGTATTTGTTGTTGCCATTATTGTGACAATTACTGGTATTATTCTCTTAGTGGAAGATGAGAATGGCAGGAAGTTTTGAACTTGAAAAAGATTTTAAGAATAAACAGAAATTTTAAAAGATGCAAATTGTTCCCAAATTCAACTTTGGCTACCACGTTTCTTAAGCTTAGCGAAAAAATCCTCACATGGATCACAGATACAACAGGTCCTTTGCACCTGCTCCAAGGGCTAAATGTGTCAAGAAAGTCTAAAAAGATAAACAACTGAACTCCCTGAGTACTTACTGTGCACCACACATCACACTATGCCTCACATCACACCCCAGTTATTGCTTTTAATGCCAGGAAGTAGGTGCTTTTTCTGCATCTTCTTTCTAGCAATGGGGAAAGCAAAATTTACCAAGGTTAAGGCACAGGTCCAAGGGCACTTGGGCAGCTTACATCAGCACCTGGATCTGAATGCAGGTGCACTTGACCCTCATCAAACTGTTTAACCATTGAGTTATATCGCCTCTGCCTGTCTTTTATCCTGGGAACAAAAGTACAGTATAACCTAAGGATGAACAGTGGTGAATCAGTTTTCCTCTAATGGACTTGAACAACATACTCTGTTCCCGCATTCTTTTTTTTGGAGGAGGGAGGGCTGCCGCCTTTTTGATCTAGCCTGTCCACTAAGTGCTATAGGATGAGGAAGCCTAAATAAAGCGCATACATCCCAAGACACCTGCTGAGATGCCTGCTGGAGAGCATTTGGTCTGCCCAGGCCCTGGAGAACAAAGAAGGAATTGTGTAAGCACACTCATCGAAGGAGGCTCCAGAGTCACATCACTTATACAAAGGGTGGTTCCTGGACACTGAGGAGGCTGCCTGCCTGGGAGTGAGGAGTCCATGGCCGAGACAGATGGCTCAGATGACCAGCACCCCTTCTCCCAAGTTCAGGTGTGTCCACCAGTGAGGAAGTCTGCTCTGCCAAAAAAAGCCCACACCACCACCCCTCTTCAGCTGCACCAGTGACACGTCTACGATGAACATCTGACGCTCAAGCCTGAGGTTACAAGGACTTGGCAGTCCTGGCCCTGAGTCCTAGAAGGGCACTCTTAAAATGCAGAACTGTCCTTGGAGTACTTGCACAAGTTGGAACTGGTGTCTTCCAGTCCCAGCTGAGTACATAGGGCCTAGAGCATCTGGGAGTTCCATGGGGTTCTAGGAAACTCTCAAATTCGAAGTACAATTTCCAAAGCACATAGGTGATGCCAGGTTCAGATGCCAAGACTGAAAAAGTATGGAAAGAACAGGATGTTTCTGTTTCCAGATGGCCCATAAAACAATGGAATGAGGTTGATGGGGTTGGAAGGAGACACTCTCTGGCACAGAACCTTTTCTGTCGTTTCAGCACAACCCAGGATGAGGGCTTGAGAGGCCCCAAACATTGTGAAATGAGTTATTGCTCCCTTTAACTTACAGTATACTTTTATTTTATTCTTTTGAAATAACTTCTCAAATTACATACTCAATGCCTTAAACAGAAAGAAAATGTCAAAAGGCACAGATTCTTGTAACACAAAAATTAGGCAAAAGCCCACTGCCTGGCCACTCCTCTTAAGATTTTAGTCTATATTTATTTCTAATAATTTTTTCAGGAACACCTTAAAACAAAAACAGAGGTTTAAATGACACCCTCTGTAATACAGGTTTTCCTCATTTAAGAGTACATCACTGACTTTTGTTCTTTTCAATATGTTGCTATACATATAGGTTCTTCAGATATTTAAAGTAATCCTATGATATGCACAGATTAGGACACCGGGACCAATTATTAAGGCAACCTGGGCAAGCAGCCACAGATAATACTTACATGAAAGGGTGTGGCTCTGTTAGAACAAGTTTATGGGTACTGAAATTTCAATTTCACATAATTTTCAGCTGTCAGAAAACATTTTCTTTGTTTTTGTTTTCTCTAGCTATTAACAAATATAAAAACCATCCTTAGCTAACAGTTGTTACAATACTAGGCACTGGACCAGATTTGGTCCTTAAGTCACTGGTCTTGACCCCTGATCAAAAATACTGTTATATCTGCTTCTCTCCTAAATACATCTTCCCTCATAATTCCTTTGCTGTTCTACTCTTGAACTATAGGAACAAACCGGCCAAAGTCAGTGACATTTTCATGTCTTAATGGACAGCAAAAGACCGAAGAGATTTTTTAAAAGTAGCCCAATATTGGGGCCAACAAATGAAAAAATAGGAGATGTGGAGACACATAACTACACAAACTAATGCTGGTTGAACATTACACACGTGACAGGCACCAACTTGAGAGCTGAAAATTTAATTCACATATTAGTAAAGTTAGAAGTCATGCCACAGTAGCGAGCGATCAGAGAAGCTCCATGCTTATGATCACACACAGGGAGTACCCCTCATGCAGCATGGTCATTGGCTATAGCTCTGCCCCATTGTTTCCCACTCCTGAATCGGGGCTGATAGAGCAGCTTCTACCAAGAGCACTGCCAGTCTTAAGGGAGAGGGAAAGGAGAACATGGCAAACCAGGCCAGGAAGCAACATGTGTCCTTCCACTCAAAATTCACTGGCTAAAACATATTACGTGGTCATGCTTGAAATCAACAGAACAAACAGATAAATTCTTCTGGGGGTCCAGGAGAGGCAATACTTGTGCAAATAATAAAGTCCACAACAAAAACTTATTCTATCTTTATAACAATCCCTTAAGACAGAAATTGTTTTTCCCATATTACTGATGTAGAAACTGAGATCCAGAGAGCTGAGCTTGCCGAGGTCATGTGGCAAATATACACAGCTGGCATGTGGCCCTCAATGGTCTAACTTCAGAATTTATACTCAAATCTCTAGAGATGTGCCTGCTTTCTGCAAACACTAGACAGATGTAATAACTGGAAAGTCAACTACCAAAAGCTATTCATCCATATAGGTAACTACTCAGTTGACCAAAATGATGGGACCATGATCCCAATATGTCAGACATCATGATGAAGGTTATCTGAGCTGTGCCTACCAAACACTGAGGACTGTGCTGGAGAGACAGGCTCCTTGCTAGAGGTGAAGATATTTGACTCAAACAGTTAAGACTTGGAGTACCAACATTTCATAAACAAAATCAATGATAATATAATTCATATGCATTTGGAGTAATTTTGTTTTAAAACAGGAAAGCCCTAACTTATACAATGAAAGAGCATTGGCATATCCAAAGAAACATATAACAAATGTTTTACAAATTAAAACATTTTACAAACATTTAAACAAATATTTAAATATCATTATTTATTGTGATGGCATTTTGGGGAACTCCTTCCATCTCTCCCTCCACCCTCCCTTCCTCTTTCCCATCTTTTCTTCCTTATTTTAAAAATAAATATCCAGCTCCCAAAATAGAAAAGTCATTCTTTATAGCTCCTGCATTTTTAATATCCATTGTTTGTGGATTTGGTAAGTTCATGGCACCTCTAGCACTTTCCTATTATCCTTTTCCAAGTATCATGAATCCACAGTGTTCATGAGACCATGAAATAAGGACAGAAGGAGGAGGAGGACCTCTCCATGTTTTTCCTCCTGACCGGCAGGCTCATACAGTGGGAAGCACAGGAGGGCTCATTAGTCCTCATCTGTAGAAACTCACACTCCACTGACAGCCCTGAGAAAGCAGCTCTCAATACTGTCATCAACTGATGCACATGTAAAAATAAAAACGCTCCTAAGACAAATACTGCTATAAAAAGTCAGTGCTGATATATAATTGACACTTAATATTCACTGGTTAAATGAATGCTGAACAGAGCAGAATTAAATAAGTGAAGTATACACAGAATTTTTTTAAATAAGGTAAAGAAAATTATACCACCCAGACATGATAATCATTAACATTTTGATGTAAATCCCTTGTCTTTTTTCTTATATGTATGTATTATTTGAAAAAAAGAAAAAACCACTAGACAACTTTTACTTATCAATATATCATATGCATTTTCCATCATAAAAACTTTAGTTAACAGTTTTAATGGATATACTGTTTCAACACATTCCATAATATTCAATAACATTCAATAATATTCCAGCTATTGCTAGAATGTTCTATAACCTTACTGCTAGATATTTATTTCTAATTTGCAATTATGAAAAAAAAACATTTTTATGAATACCCAAGTGATACACTTCCTTTTTAAAAAAATTATTATTTGCTTAGTAAAAATTCCTGGAAATTTCATCACTGAGTTACAGTGCATGAATATTTTTCAGGCTTATAATATCTTGCCAGAGATTTTGAACCAATGTGTATTCCCAACAGCAGTATATGCCTATCACCTAGCATCCTTCAACATTAAGTATTATCACTGACAATTCAAAAAAAATGGAGCTTTGTTATTTAATAGGTAAAATGCTGTCTCATTTTTGTTTTACTTTCTACTGCTTATTGCTGCTGAGCTGAACTTCTAAAATCCCCATCTGCCACATGCATTCAGCTTCTCTACACTTTCTGTTCATATCCTTTGGCCCATCTGGAAGGCACTTTGAAAGCAAACAGTCATCATCTGTATAAAAGAGAACAGGGTCTGTCCCCACCCTTTAATCTTTTTCCCCCACTTTACCTATCTTCTTACTCCTGACCTAAGACAAATAAGTGAACATTAATGCCAAAGAATCCATTCCCACCTAGAGAAGAAAGACCTGTCTCTTCTTCCACAGTGAGAACACAATAACTGCTGGACCGCTCGCCCTCTGCTGTCCTTCCCCTCACTCCTTAGCACCCAGAGTCCACAGATGCTGGTGGGATGAGGAAGCTACAAGAGCTCCGAGAGGGATGGAAATGGAATTTGTGCAAGAAGCACCCCTAAGAACCCCCCTCCAATAACAGCTTTCAGTTAGAAAGAAGATTAGAGATCTGTCAAAATCAATTTCAGCATCCATCACTTCCCCTAATCTGTTTCTCAGGAGGCATGGAAAATGCTGCTGCAAGACGCTGGCACACACATGCTGAAATGCCCACTGAGCGCGAAGCTTCTCATGAAACATGACAACTGGGCATGGAGGAGGTTGCTGGCGTGAGGAGGAAAGGACCACCTTGCGACAGAGCTGGGCATTAATCCTTTGGAAACATTTCTGTTTCAGGGAAATTAGCTAGGCACAGAATGAATACTTGGACTCTGAAAAGTCACAGAAATGTGGGGGTTTCCAAGCCAACAGAATAAAGAACCCGAAGCTCAACATTCAAGATTCAATTAGAGACTAGCATTTAAGGCTAGCATAAATGGGCTAACATTTACAAAATCTGTCTAGCAACACCAGCACCCCTCAAAGTAAGCATCTTCACTGTGAATGATAAACAAGTAGGAACTGTTTTTCCCTGCATGGATGGGATGAACTGCACAAGCTTTAGGACAACTGATTCTAAGCTGATTTGCCTCGAAGGGTCCACTCTTGTCTGGCATGAAAATCAACAGGCACTTTTCTTCCCTTTGGTGTGAACATTATTAACAAAAGCCTATTTATTCTATTTTATATTTTTAATTCATAAACCTAATGTCACAAAACACTGACTAAGCATACCCTACCTTACAGGCACTGCATCATAAAAAGACAGGCAAGCACAGGATCAGGGGCCAGCAATTACCAAGCTGCTACAGTCCCTCTGTTCCTAGATGTCACCTGCCAGTATGGTAGACGCTTGGCTGAGACTGAAATGAAACAAAAAAATCTCCCTTGTATCCTCTGCACCTGGATACTTAGGGAGCTGACCAAGCATCAGCCTTTAGGGAAAGCAATCAAATCTAGCAATCAAGTTAACCGCCACTGGCAGTCAGGCAGACTGGAAGGGGTTTATTTCCCAGCTCTGTGCTGATGGGTTGTATGACAATGAGCAAGTTACTTATCCTCTCCTGGAGCAAATAAGTTATTAGCAAATGCACTCAAACAAGACTGTTTGAATAGCATCTGGGATACGAAAAGGATTGAGTAAATTATTATTATTACATTTCCTCAACTTTAAAATAAATACTAACTGCCCATCAGGAGATGGATGGATAAAGGTGATGTGGTATACATATACAATGGAATACTACTCAGCCATGAGGAGGAGGAAATAATACCATTTGTAGCAGCCTAGAGAGACCTGGAGATTATTATACTAAGTGAAGTAAGTCAGGGAAAGATAAATATTGTACAATATCACTTACACATGACTCTAAACAATAGTACAAATGAAATTATTTACTAAAGAGAAAGAGAATCACAGACATAGAAAACAAACACACTGTTACCCAATACTACATATAAAGTAAATTAAACAAGGATTTACTATATGGCACAGGAAACTATATTCAATATCTATAATGGATAAGAATTGGAAAATAAAGAATGTATATATATGTATACATATTTGTATACATATAGCAATGTAGAAGCAATGACCAAATCACTCTACTGTATACCTGAAACTAACACAATATTACATATCAACTTTATATCAATAAAGGAATAAACATTCAAACTCAAGCTATCCCTTGGAGGTTCAATTGTGAAGATTAAATACAACTTGTAAAACGTTCATCATGATACCTGGTCAAGAGTAAGTGCTCAGTACCAGTAGCTATTATTTTTAATTAATGAAAAGCTTCAGAATTTAAAAAGAATTATATTTAGGCTGATTCTAGTCCTGAATTTACTATCATCCACTCTGTTACTTAACTTTATTTTAACTTTCATTTGAGAATCTGGCATTTGTGAGCAAATGCTTAGGATGTCACACGGGTCACTTAAAACTATGGTATCAGTTGTTAAAGTCAAAATCACATTTTAAATGAAATAAGAAAAACAAACAAAAGAACTGGTATGGAAACCTACCATATGCTGAGATGGCAACAGTAAAAGTGGCCAGGTCCCAATGAGAAGAGGAGGTTGACACCCCTCCATGGATTGTATCAAATCCAGCCATCATCACGATGGTGCCACGACCTTAATACTCAGCCCTAGACAAACAATATCATGGTGGCTTCTCAACCCAATATTGTGAAGATACTCATAAGCCTGAAAGTTTTTTTCAGAGGGCAGGGGATACACATTCTGTCTAATAGATATTGCCAAACTGTGCTCTAAAATGCCTGCACTAAAGAGTTTTGCATAAGGAATATGAATTTTGACTCTTGACTCATCCACAAGATGCAAGGAGAGACACACTAATATATCACCATTTTATAGATGGAAAAAAAAGCACAGTGAAGTCATAAAACTTACTTTGTTCATATAAGCAGGAAGTAGTAATACTATAAAGCAGTATTAGGTTGCCTACATGCGTGAATGCATCTGAGTGTGAGTATTTGTGTGCTTTAGGTCAAATGGAGAGAAAACAGAACAAGTTTCTGTGGTCAACAAGAAGTAGTGAATGCATGGATTCTTTATGTACAAGAAAATGTAAGTCACATGAGCCACAGAAGCTTCTAGACCAGTGGTTCTCAACCTCGGCTACACATTAGGATCTGTGGAGATCTCTGAAAGATCCCCATGTCCAAGAAAAAGCCTTATCTGTTATATCAGACTCTGAAGGGAGGTGGGACCCAGACATCAGTATTTCTTCAACTCCCTGGGTGATTCCAGCATGCACCCAAGTTTCAGAAACACTTGAGCATGAAGGTATTGATTAATGTACCTACTATTAAATTTGGAACAACCTAAACATTCAACATCCCCCATAATATGTGGAATATTATGTAGGTATGTAAAATGGTAACTGGTAATACTGGAAGCATATAGAAATCTTGATGATGTAACATCAGGTGAAATGGTCAGGTTGACTTTGCCTCCAGTGGGCAATCAAAACTAGAATATTGTCTTTTTCATGGGTCCTGCATGACCTCAGACTTCCAAGCTAAATTCTCCAGCCTTCTGCCAATTCTACAAGTCAGTGATAATGCTTCCAAAAAGTTCTTCTGGCGTTATGTTTATAAAATGAGATATTTATCAAATTTCCCATAAACTATTACTCTAAGAGGGTAAAAAATACTCATGTGAATAAACACAGGGGAAGAAAATGGGAAAATAAATACTATTATGGCATGTCACTATAAAACATGACATCTGAATAAGAGCACTGAAGAGAACTTAATAAATTTTAATCAAGTGCATTAGGCAAATGCTTTGGTATTAACTGTTGCAGGCAAACATCATCAACGGAAGCTAAAAGTGGTAAGCAAAAGTACAATGACAAACCGAATACGTGCATTGTATCAAAGTGTCTCCCCACAAGACAAGCAATACTTACAAAGGGAAAAACAGTAACTTTACAGCAGAGAAACCTGGCAGACACTACCTTAAAAAAAGTGGCCAAAACTAGCATCACTGATACCAAGACGTGCTGATATCACATACTTCCTAACAAGATGTACTGAAAAGAACAGCAGGACTTCAGTGGTCTTCCAGTCAAAAAAAGCATACCCCAATCAAATCATGCAAAAATATCAGACAAATCCAAATTGAGGAACACTCAAATATATGATCAGTTCTGTTCAACTATGTCAAAGTCATGAAATAAAAAGGAACTGTCACAGATTAGAGTTATAGACAAGAAGACATGAAAACCAATGCAACGTGAGATCCTGGAAAAGATCCAGGAGCAGGAAACGAAGACATTAATGGGAAAGCTGGTGAATTATGAATAAGGTCTGTGGTTGAGTTAATGACATTGTGTCAATGTTAATTTCCTGGTTATGATGATCGTACAATAATTTTTTTTTTAAGATATTAGCCTTAGGGAAAACTGGCAGAAGGGTACCTGGGGACTCTCCATACTAATTCTGTAACTTTCTATAATTTTAGATAATTTCAAAAGAAAGTTTTCAAGTATTAGTGAAGCTAAATTATTTAAAAATAAATATTAATATGAGTGTTGATATATTCTTTCCTCCCCCATTCAACCGTCATGTGTGTACTTTGGGGATTAAAGAATGGAGTCAAGACTTAGGACGATTACTAAGACCCTGTGGGTAGAAGAGGTGAATTTAGCCTTGAACCTAGGCAGTTTAATTCTTAATCCCTCCCTGGTGGGCATATACAGAAATATAAGGACACAGGCAGGGTGTCTGCCTACAGTGGGAGTTCCAGTGGGTGGCACTCACTCCTTGATGTTTCTACCGCCAGCTTTTGTGACTCCAGGGAAAGGCACTGCTACCTTCTGCCTCCCCGAAATACCCTCCAAGATCAGCAGAAATAACTAACCAGAGACATGGCCTGATATATTCCAACCACAAGAGAGACAGGATCAAGGTTTGGCACCAATGGTCATGATAACCATTTCTGAAAACAGAACACTACACTCTGCCCAGAATGTATCCCCTTCCTCTTTCCCCTATATTATCTCTGAGCAAAGTCTGAGGAGGCAGGAGTTGGTTCTTTGGGGCATGAGTCCACCTTCTCCCCAGGACTGGCAGCTTCCTCAATAAAGCTATCTTTCCTTCTACTCCCTCCACTACCCCCAAAAGAGAAATGTAAGCATTTAACAACTGAGAGTGACTTATGGGCAAGTAATTATGGAGTAGTCAAAATATCCCTGGGTTTTGAGTCAAAGGTATGGACACAAATGCCCAAGCATTGAGCCCAGTACAGTATAACTTTATGATCTTGAATCAATGATCTGTAAAAATGGAGACACTCTTTTTAATTGCACAAAATTTGGGGGAGGATAAAGTGAACAGGTGTGCCTGAAAGCATGCAGTAAATAGTAAAGCCCTGTTATAAAATGGTAAATTACCAAGAGTAACAACAATATCTACCTAACCAAGGTAATTCTGCCATTTCCACTCCCAAACTACAACCACAGCATCCTAGCATTTAATGGTACTCATCCCATATGGAAGTAAATCTGTCTTGCCTTCTGCCTGAACTTGGAGCCTGGGGCCACCAGTCTTCATGTGTGGTCAGTATTAAGCACCATCTGTCCTGAGTTAATGTAACTCCTCCTCAGTTTTAGCAATGAACACAGGCGGCACTGGTGAAAGCACAAATAGATACAATATGAAGAGAGACTTTTCCCTTCTGTTTATTACTTCAGAGGGTGGCATTCACCTCCTAGCTGTTTACTCATCTAAATTGTGTGATAAAATATCTTTTGAACACTTTTTACAGGCAATTAGATGCAATCAGTTCTCTTCTTGCTTAATTCTCCTCAGCAAACAAGACACTAAAAAACCAATAAGATGCTGGGCTTCATTTCAAATCTTTTTTTTTTCCTGCTGCACATATATTCCCTGAAGTCACTCTACTCCTTCCTCCATAAAAAGCCCTAACAATTGCTATACTCATCTCTGATGGAGGTCATTTTTCTCATTGCTCATCAGTGTGAGAATATGAGATGGACAGGAAGCTATTTGTGGTGGGCATTTGGGTTTTAGTCTCCTCCAGATCCTTCTGGTACCAGCATCTAGGTTTTCTTCTGGGAAACCCCCTCCTTCCCCTACTCTCAGTTTATGAGGCTTGAATAGGTTGGGCAGCTCCCATCCCATTACAAAGAAGCCAATAGGCATAGCCCATCATCTTGACCAGAGTTCACAGATGGGCATATGCACCCACCTAAGTACAAGGAAAGACAATCACATGACTTTTGTGGGAAGGAGTAGAAAAAGAGAGCTCCCTTTCCCTCAGGGTACTGTGTATAACAAAATGTAAGGCTTTTTTGTATCTCTCACTTTAAGTTAGGTTTCTGTTCATTGTAGCCCAGAGTGATGTGATTTCCAGAAAGCAGCTAAATAAACACTGAACACTTCCCTTTGTGAACTAAGATGTTGCCAGCATGGGTCCACAGTTTTTCAGGGGACAGGGATGGTTGCCCAGGATCAGCCACAACAATCTTAGCCACTTTCCCTTGCAGTCACGGGAGGGATCATTTACAAATCAACCTGCAGGTGTCAAGAGCCACCTGCAACAAGGGAATGGAGATTTTCTGTGTAGAGCGAGCACATAGTACACACGGCCCTCAAACAACCAGTTCGGTCTCATTTTCTACCTTCTGCTTCCCCGTCTCTGACATTTCAGGCACAAAGACCATCTTTCCCTTCCTTAGTTCACAGCACATGGCTTCAGGCTGCCACACTAACGCACTTGGGCCTGTCCTCTTCTAACAGAGAAGACCAAATCTGACTCCACATTACATCTGTTTCTTGAATGTTAACCTTTGTATGTTATTGCTTTTGCTTCAAGTTAATAACGTTGCCAATAGCCTGAAATGCAGGGTAGCCCCTTCTCAAGGCTCTCACTTTAAAGTTAAGAGTATAACACTTCTCCATTCATGTAGAAATAAAAAGTGACAGAACTGAGAATAACATTTGTCTTACTGGAGGTTTACAGGAATATGGTGACCATACCTACTTGTATAGCTGCAAGAACAAGGGATTGCTACACCAAGAAATTTGCAACTACCCTTGCCTTTAAAAACGCTTTGCTGAAACCCTTCAGGGGGTTCAGGGTTTGGGGGGCACCAGTCACCTGTCTCCTTGTATGGGTCCTGCAATAAACCTTTCTCTGTTCCAAACTCTGACATTTTGGTTTGTCTGTCTTCACTGTGTGTCAAGCACATGAACTTCTGTTCAGTAACACTTTAAGACCCAGTGCAGAGACCCCCTCTTTGAGATTTCCCATGACCTTCCCAGGCAGCATCTGTGGCCCTAATCATGGATTCCCACAGTTGGGACATGTTGCAGCAGTAGGTACAGGAGACCATGTGATTTCCATTGATGCACATGTTTTCAGCCTTTCTCCGTCCATGTACACAGGTTTTGGCTTTGTCAACCTGACTTCCCATGTCTACCTTAAACCCTCCCTGTTCCCCATCTGAGGTCTCTGGTTTGAAGACATGGGACAGTTTGCATTATTGATCCAGGAGACTAATTTAAGCCTTTATGAAGTTGAACTGAGAGAAAGTGAGGGCGGGTAGGAAAGGAGAAACCAAAGAGATATGTGGAGGAGGGGGCCAGGGAGAAGAGTGTTTTCCAAGGAATTCCTAGGGAAGTTTGGAAGAGAAAGATGAAGGGCAACTAACTGCATGAGGGAAGCGGATGGGTGGGGAAAATAGTTTTTTTTTAAAAGACTGTTTTCAAGTATCTTTCCACGATGTTTGAGAAAAGCAAGGAAAGAATGGATGGTTTTTTGAAATTATCTTTAGTTGTCAAAAGGTATTTCTTTGAGACAATACCTCTCCTAAACACATGGGTCTCTGCAGGCTCACACACACACCCTCACACATACACATTCACAGACAATTGTACACACTCCATTTCAGATCCACTTCTCTCCTTATATTGTAATTTCACAAAAATCAGGGAGCACTTCTTAGACTGTTACAACATAGCTCTTAGTGCTCAGCACAGAGCATCTCCATACACACTCTTTTTATGGTAGTATTTCATTTGCCCCTTGCCACAGTACTCTGAGTGGAAGGATTTTATGCATGAAGGAACAAGGACTGTTCCCTTAAAGACAATAAGGACCTGGAAAAAAGAGCCAATAAACAGTGAAAACTAACAAGGAAGGACAAACGTGTTCTGCACTGAATCTTTTCTCTTTGCTTTAACTTTTGTGCCCCATTGCAAATATTTAGTCATGCTTTTGCAGAATGTTGTCTATATCCTGAAATACACAGGGTAGCCTGATCTTAAGGCTCTGATCTTTGAAATATAACACATCCATTTATATAGAGATTAAAAGTTACAGAACAGAGTATAACATGTCTTGTTGGAGGTTTACAGGAATATGGTGACCAGACCTACTTGGACACCTGCAAGAAACAAAGGATTTTGGCACCAAGAAGTTTATAACAACCAACCGTACCCCTTCTCTTTTTTGTATAAAAGAAACCTGAATTCAAACTTGGTTAAGATGATGCTTTGGGATACCAGTCCACCATTTCCTTGGTCTGCTAGCTTTTCTAATGAAGTCACTATCTCCTGCCCCCAACAACTCGATTTATTGGCCTGTGGTTCAGCATGCAGGAAGACTCTGGACTAGGTAATATGCCTACAGTTCAACGTCAACTTTCTACTAAATCATATGGTGATCTCCTACAAATATTCTAGAACCTAGGCAGAACTAAATACCAACACGTGAACCACGACTGAGTCTCCAGACAAGACTTTCTCAGGCACCGCATTTGGGCAATCTTTCACAGGTTAACCATGGACATGGCTAACAGTTGTTTTCTTTCTTTCTCTGTTTCAGAATAGAACTTTGTACCAATTTTCAAGTTAGGGTAGGTTCTCTTTCTTTGTTTCTTCCTTCAGGCAGCAAGACTGCAAGAACATTATGTGTTCCAACTAATAGTGGTCCCAAAGCCTCACACAATTCCTGGCACATCGCATGTGTTCAATAGACTGGATCATTCCAATGTGAACTTAAGTTCCAGTGTGTTCTGTGCAAGAAGTCTCCACTCTTCTAAGGGTTTTCCCCAGAAATGTTTCCCTCGATGACTTTTCTCCCGATTCCCACAAGCCATGGCAAAAAGTGAAATAGGAGAAACAGCCACTAGCTTCCTCAGTGCAAAGATGCAAGATGACAAACTGAGTTGTGACACTATGTGAAGAGAACCAGAGCTCATCTGGGGACCAGCTGTCATTTCCATATGGATTCCGGCCAACCCTTAATACAAGTCAGAGCTGCAGCTGACCATCACCACTGGTGTGTCTTCTTTCAAAACACACACTCAGACTGAAGACCAAGGAAGCGTGGCTGGGTTTCAGAGAGCCTCAGTCAAACAGGGACAGTCGTTCCTCATGTTTCAGTTGGGTCCTTCACTGCACAAGAAGTGGCCAGTGGGCTGGCCTGCCTCCCACCTCCCTTTTTCAGACCACCCTCCAAGGCCAGACTACACGGCCTACCTACCCACCCATAGTGTCCTGGAGCTGACACCCTAAGTGTGCATGGAGCAGATCCAGAACTCTCAGGGTTTCTGCCTAATTCCCTTCCACCATAACACATGCCATACCAACCAGACCCAACAGGGCAGCCCAACACACAAATAAGAGTAGCACAACTGTGAACAACAGGACAGAATATGATTTCTATAGTGACACCGACTTAAAAAATGAAAGCAACTGAAATACTTCAATTTACCTTATGCATCATTCAGGGGTCTCCAGAGAAGCAGAATCAGTAAAGTATCTTCCATGTCTGTATCTATCTATAGAGATGTATTTTAAGGAATTGGCTCATACAATTGTGGGGGCTGGCAAGTCTGAAATACTTAGGGCAGACTGACAATTCGGGTAAGAGTCATTGCTGTCTTGAGTCTGAAATCTGTAGGGCAAGCCAGCAGCCTGGGTGCTTGGGTGGGGTTTCTATGTGGCACCCTGGAGGCAGAAATTTTTCTTTCTCATGGGAACTCAATTCTTTCTCTTAAGGCCTTCAAATAATTGGATAAGGCCCAGGCACACGATACAGGCCACTGGCTCAGACGGTCAAGAATCCACCTGCAATACAGGAGACCCAGGTTCAATCCTGGGTTGAAGATCAGGAAGATCCCCTGGAGAAGGGGATGGTAACCCACTCCAGTATTATTGCCTGGAGAATACCCTGGATAGATAAGCCAAGCAGGCCATAGTCCATGGGGTTGCAAAGAGTTGGGCATGACTGAGTGACTAACACACACATACACACACAATATACAGAGTAATCTGCTTTACTTAAAGTCAAGTGATTGTAAACCTAAATCACATCTAAAAAATATCTTCAGGGCACCATCTAGACTAACTAGTCTTTGACTAAACAACTAGGCACCATAACCTAGCAGAACTGAAACAAGGAAGTTAATCCTTACATCTTAATTCAACATGTATAATTTAGTGGTTTTTCACTCTTTACTTTGGGTCTATGGGGACCCTTCCACTTTTTAAGTGTTTGGAGTATATCTCAAAATTCATACATTTAAAATATATAAATCAGTGATTTTTAGTAAGTTTATCAAGTCGTGTGACTATTACCATAATCCAGCTTTAGAAGATGGTCATCATTCCATTAAGATCACTCATCTACAGGGGTCCTTTTGAAAATCTGCTAATTCTAGCCAGAACAAATAGGTTCTACAGGTTGTTTATGCCCAACATCCAAGAACTTACCACTCACTGGAAATATTTTTTATAACGACTAGCATATATGCACACTTTGGGGTAGAATTCCAGGGGTCAAATATCCCTGTTAGCTTAATTTAGGTGGAGGCCTCTCATGTAAATAATCTCCAGTCTGCTCCTCTCATTCCTATTCTTTGACCATGCAGTGTCTAAAAACCCATGACCTGGAAAAATAGATGCTTCTTACTTTTAAAACTGCATCCTCCTTCCAACACATCTCTCTGGCTCTAAACATGTCTGCTGTGCAACCATTCTCCATCTCTAAGCCAGAAGAAAACTTCTAAACTGCAAATTAGCCAGCCTTAGAGCCCAAGCTCCAGGAGACGGTGAAGGACAGGGAAGCCTGGTGTGCTGTAGCTCACGGCATCACAAATGGTCAGACATGACTCAGCAGCAACAAAAGGGCCCTTCCAAGGTTTGCCTCATCATATCTGGCATCAAATCCAGAGGTTGGTCCTACAATTCTCAATAATTCATATCCAGCCATCTCTGCTCTGGCAGTTGGCTAATTTTCTGGCTCTGTCTCTGGCTGCCCTGCCTGGTACATCTCACTTTATAAGCCCAAACTGCTCACCCTCCCTACTATTCATATGGCTAACACTATAGAAGCACGTGACGCTTGGGTGGGGTTAGGTAGGTACAGCTTCCCTCTGCCCTAGATATTTAGCATGTTTCTCTTATTAAACATACCATGTCATAATATAACACCAAGCTTCCATCTCTCTCTACCCGACTGCATTGCTCCTTGGAAGCTGCAGGCAGTCAGCCAGCCAACCAGCAGTTACTAATCCAGGAAACAGAGAGTCAGGCTAAAAGCTTAATCACAGCAACTATATTCTTTGCAGGTCTGAATGTCTGTAGCCATGGAATTTTCCTGAAATATCCTTTTTAGTAAGGAGCAGATACCATTCTAGGAATTATCCTAAAGAAACAACTAGATGAGTTTAAAAAGACCTGTGTACAAACACATCCAGACCTATACTTTGGAACCATGAAAGAAAGCACTGCAGCAACCTTATTCTTTCATCTGAGGGAGAAGGCCAGAAGGTGTCCAGTTACACGGATTTGGTGAAATAAATTAGGATACACATGATACATAGAAAAGTATGCTGTTATTAAAATCACTGTAGATACATACTGATATAGTCAGCTAGTTTTGCTGTTTGTTGAAAAAGTGGCAAAATATAACATAATTAATATAGAGGTACATATCATGTAATATAGAAAAAGTGGTCAATAATAATAACACATATAGAGGCACACGCTGTGGCAGAAACCTTAGAGATTTCTGTGGGGTGCTTCTTCTGGACGCTGGCACACAGTCAGCCCTCAAGTAAATCTGCACTTTCTAAACAGAAGTAGATTTAAAGAAATCGACAGCCCTGCTGAGTTGGTGAATGGGTGGGAGAAGGGGTGGCAGTTGCCAAAACACCCACTTTCCTGTGCAATTCCAAATAGCACTAAGGTTCTGTTCTGGAGGTTTCTGGAGCACTGCAGGTGTCCGGCAAGCACATTTACGCAGAAGCCGTCATTGTCCTTACTCCCCCTCCCCGCAAGAAGATTTTGTTTTTCATTCAAGTGCCCCAGAAGCAGGATGTCCAGCAGGTCCAAGGCCCCTGTGAGGCTATGTACCACAAGATGCTCATTCCTACCTGCTGGGGATGGAGATAGGGAAAGGGAGGGATGCTGGAGCAAGGAGAGTCTGAAAAAGAGATAAATCAACTGGGTCCTTCAAGAGTCAATGCTGTCCTCTGTCCTGTGTTAGCAGAGGAGGGGCCAGGAATCTGGTGTAAGGGCTATCAGAGTCTATTTTTTTTCATGCCAAAATAATGAAACTATATTCATCTTCTCTAAGGTATTCCTTCACTTACTTTGATTATCCAAATTATAGTAGGTTGCCTGCAATGATTATTTCTCTTATCAAAACCATATCTTTGCCTTATTTTTCCTTCATGGTATTTATTATAATAAGCAGTAATAAGTATCTATGAGTTTACTTCTTTATTCCTGCCTCCAATTACCCAAAGGAACTAGAGACAGAACAGCACGTACCCATTGAGATGCCTGTCCTCGGAAGGATGCTCTTTTTCCCTAAATGTGGCATTCAAGGCACAAAATTTTTCATTATAATCCTTCCAATCGTTCCCTTGACACATCCACTAAGTGGTCAAGAAGAGGTAACACAGTCCATCCATTTGTCTGCATTCTGCCAAAGGAAAAACATGATTTCTTATATCCTGTTGTGAAAACTAAATCCTCTGATGGCCTTTAAACCAAATCCAGTTTCCAGCAACATTAGTTGTCATTCTTTCTGCCTTCTTTCTGATGACAACAAATTGGATCTAGGGGCTGCTGGGAAAGAGGTAACACCGAAATTCAGAATGCAAGATTTTTAAAATCTTACAGTAACCTTTCTAACATTAGGCTCATTCTAGAACTTCATGTCCCACTAATTAAAAAACCCTATATTTGAATTCCAAGTTGTACACTGGAATTCCACAGATATTTAAGGAGTACCTACTGTGTACCAGGCAACGATCTCAGAGAAGGCAGATAAGGATCCTTCCTTTATGGAGCTCCCATTCTAGTCGGGGTAATAGACAAGAGACAAGGAGACAAATGAAGAAGACAATTTCAGGGGGAGGCAAATACAAAAGAAGGAAACACAGTGAGGTAACAGAGAATCGGAAGTAGGGGAGGAGACATTAAGGAGAGACCTGAAGGTTAACAAGGAGTGACCACGTGAAGTGCTGGGAGAAGGGCAGGCTGGACGGGGGACCAGCAAGCACAAAGGCTCTGAGGTGGGATCAAAGCTGGTGTCTTCAAGAAACAAAGAGGCCAGTGTGGCAAGTAAATACAACTAGACCAGATATCAGAGAACATTTTGGATGTACCCAGAGAGCCGAATTCTCCACTGCCTCTGAAAATGAGGGGGAAACAACAAAAATAACACCAATAATGGCAGATGAGTTCACTGTATGCCAAGCATTATGCAAAGAACTTGGCATGCGCTATCTCATTTGACCAACAAAAGTCCTGTAAGGTAGGTGTCATCATGCCCACTTTTCAGATAAAGCAACCTAAACCTGGAAGGGGTAGAACTCATAATTTTCACACAGCTATTAAGTGGTGGTAGAGCTGGGATTAGGAGCCAACAGTCTGAGTCCTGGCTCCTCCTCTCCCCTACTGAGCTTCACCCTAAATAATAACTTCTCCCTGGACGCAGACAGAGGCTAGCTTAGGTCCTGCAATAATGGTGGCTTGGCTTCACCCCATCCATAATCTGGGCAAAAATCAAAACGGTTTAGATCCACAAGGCAAAAAGACAAAAGCCATTAGTTCTGATTCTCTAGCAGCTCTGCACAAGATTCTGCTCACCACCCACGCACTCTTTCATTAACAGCTAAAATAAGTCTCAGATGAAAACTGTTGCCATAGGTGAAGCTTACTTTAACATATGGCTGCTCCAACCAGAGAATAACATGTGAAAAAAGCATTTTTAAAATCTCAATTTACTTGTGCAATGGTTTTGTAAAAAAAACCAAACCAAACCAAACAACAACAACACGGATCATGTTTCTGGTCTGCTGATGCATTCCACATGCTGGGGTATGGAAACATGTCCAGGGGTCATTTGCTAAACTGATAACAAACGCACTCGGCCCCCATGGAACTGGGCTTTCGATGTTTGGTTTGATGCAATTTGCAAAAACATAAAGAGGTAACCTGTGGTTTTGTCAACTTGGTTAAGGGCGATGCGTTTCTAACTTGAAAGCTAGCTGTGATGTTTCAGCGGCTGAAGGCAGCTACTCAGATACCCTCAAATGGCAGGCTTTACCCCACGCTCTTGGTCGGGGGATACTCTTTAAGTAAAGCTCTCTGCTGGGGCAGGCGAAGCAGCAGGGGCAGAGACAAAGCAACAAAGAAGTGATCAAACTGCAGCAGGGAGGAGGGTGGGGAGGACTCAGAGCTTCCTCTCAGCCATGACTGAACTTGGCCAGCAACTATCGCCTGCCTGATAAGCACTCGCTTTGCATCAGGCAGTGTCAAGTGTTGGGTGCTTTCTGGTGACACGTGTGTGCGGGCACTCAGGTTCCCTCTGTTCTAGTCCAAAGATGACTAGACCAGTTGAGCTCAAGGATATCCACCAGCCACAATTCCCAAATTGCTCTGGTGTGTTCCCTCGTGAGGATGCCTGCCTACCTCCAGGCCTCCACCAGCCACCAGAGCAATTTGTACCTTTATGCACATACCACTTATTCTAGTCAACATTGTTTAAGCTTATTAATTTATTTTAGTAAGTTTATTCTAACAGGAAACTTTATATTTCCATAGGAAAACCAATACACATTGCTGGAATGTAAGCTAATCATTAAAAAAAAAAAAGCCTGAAAATGTCCAGAATAGACAAACCTGTAGAGCTAAGAAATAGATAAGTGGTTGTCAGGGATGGGAGTGAAGGGAAATTTGGGGGATCAGGGCAAAGGGGTATGAGATTTCCTTTTGAAGTAATAAAAACAGCTAAAAACTGATGGTGATAATGGATGCCCAACTCCTGTGAATATACTAAAAGCCATTGCATTACACACTTAAAATGGGTTAAATGTGTGGGATATAAACTATCTGAATAAAGATGCTTTTTAAACATCAATATAATATCCTCACTTTCAAAAATAAGAAGTAAAAAGAAAGTGATACACTAGTTACAAAATATTATCAATGTCAAATACTATTAAAAAAAATTCTACTTGACCCTGCAATCTCCTGGCTGAAGGGAGAAGGTTGGTGACTAGAGCAGAGTAAGCCTCAGGGAGTAAAACCAGTGAGACTAGCGTTTGGGGCCTAAATGGTTGTAAGGTCCTGGATGTTACTGTCCATGTGAAGGGAAGCAGGAGGTGGGGTTCAGAAGGCCACCTTCCTGCAGTGAGAACGCACTGTAAGAGATAGGGATGAAATCTGGGGCCCCAGGGAGTAGCGCCCTGGAGGCAAGACAGTGAAAGGTGGCAGCAAAGGGGACAGCCAGAGAGGCGCAAGAGAGAGGCTCTCAAGACAGAGCTGAGCAAACTGGCCAACGGTGTGATGGCAGGTGTGAGAGAAAGAACAACGATTTCTAGGTTTCTGCCCTACACATGGAAAAATAGACATATAACTGTTTAGAACAAGGTCTGGCGCTGAGAAAGTACTCAAAAAATATTGACCACCCAGCACTGCATCAATATTGTGAGCACCAGCATTTCCAACTTCCACCATCCTTGCTGCCATGACCGTTACAACTAGTCATCAGCACCCGCAACAACAGGGGTCACGTGGCAGGAACAGCAGAGACCACCACACAAGGAGCAAGTACAGGTCAAAGAAAGCCCCATCCTAATCAAGATATCTTTTCCGGACAAAGGAAACACTTACCTGTCCTGGGATGTTACCCAAGTTGCAGGGCCATTTCCCCCATGCTCTCCCCATGCCACCCCCCACACGTATTTATATAACCTTCTTCTCATGTTTACAGCTTCTTCTGGGACTCCTGCCTTTACTCTCAGGCTTTCTCCTGGCCCCCTACCCCCATGCCAAATGGCCTGATGTATCTTCCAAAACTCCTGACATGTGCTTATGGGACATTCCCTTCTCAAATTAGTATTACGGTGTCTACAACATGCAAGCAATGTGCTCAACACCAGTACTGACCTACAGCTGGCAGATTCTATAAATGGAATCTCAAAAAAAAGAGAGGCATTAATTGTATTTGTAAATCTCTAATCCCTAAGTAACCTTATGCCCAAAATATATCCAAGACTCTTGGTCTTCAGTGCCACTTAGCTTTCTATCAGCTGATCTCTGACAGAACACCTCTCTAGGGTCAAAGAAGTCTCTCCACTCAGACACACAGATGCATGAAGGTCAGTAAACAGATGCGACAAGTTCAAGGAGAGAGAAGCAGGTACAAGGCGGCTCCCCATTCTCTGGGTGAGCCCTGATGGTACCCGAATTTGTGAAGGGAAAACAACTACTTCCCATCCTAGCAAAATCCACACGCATGTGAAACAGACTGTCAGCTCTTAGCAACTCATGGTTTAGCATTTCCTCTCCAAACACTGCAATGTTATATAATATGATTGATCTCCGAATCTTAACACAAAAGCCTAGAACAGGAGAATTCCAGAGCTGGGGTCCACCCTTCTATTTGCAAACAAGAAAGAGCATGTCTACTTCACGGTAGGAGGGGTTAGGAGCATCTGTCTTTGAAGTTTACTTTTGAAAACACCAATGTGTTCCTGCTAACTGCTCATGACTGTTTCTGAAGGAGAATGTGAGCTGTGGATGGTATCTGATGAAGCCTCAGGCCAGCCTGATTGCTGCTTTCCTGTGTGAGCTGGTCAGCGCACTAGAGCCCTTTAGCTAAAGAGGGCAGATCTTTTCATCCAGGACCAAATTCACAGCAATATTTTGGGGACCTGTATGAGCGTGGGGAGGAGAGAGAAATGATGACTTTTATCTAGTGAACAAAACTCCTTATAATTAGGTTGGTGGTTTCTATGGTAACGAGGAGCTGACTCTTTTATTTGAAAGAAAAAATAGCAACACTCCAGCTGTCCTTGCTGTCCGGACGCTCCAAAGCAAATGAGAGATTTGATTTCACAATTTGTGATGACTGCTGAGGACATTAAACCACATATTTTACTTGTTGTTAAGATTTGGCAAGACACTAGGTCCCATTCCCCTGAGAAAACAGGTGTGAAAAACAAAAGCAAAAAGCAACCAAAACAAAATTATGTTCCCCCTTTGCAAACGACATGTTCTTGTTTCCTTCTTCCCAACTGTCATACAAAACCATCAAACCACTTCCTTGATGAAAACTGTTACTGATGGTTCATTTTGAAAAACCACTGGAGGTCTCCAAAATATATTTACACATTTATAACAACAGCACCCACTACTACTGGGGACTTCATTAGACACTAAGTACCATGCAAAGGGTTTTCCTTACATCATCTCATAAAATGCTCATAGTAACCCTATGAAACAAGACTTGTCATCATGTCTTTTTTTTTTTTTTTAGTGATAAAGAGGTTTAAGAGGTTAAGCACCTTGCTCATTGTCAGTAAGAGCTAAAAGTTCATCCTCACGGGAGAAGTCTAGCCATCCCTATGCTATCCTGCCTTTACTGCCACTTTATAACTTGTATCAGAAAACATGTTTCACGAGGTAGAGACCCTGTTCAAAATGCCCCCACAGAGGACTGTCAACCTTAGAGGACTTGCTGGCTTATCTCTGGGAAGGTCCTTTTCCTTTTCTCCCACCATCCCATATGGTGCCAGGCTGCCTGAGAATACAGAAAATCATGACTTCCTGTTTTTTAAAAAAATTTATTAAGAAGAAATACCCGAGTATAGTTGATTTACAACGTCGTGTTAGTTTCAGGTGTACAACAAAGTGAAATCAGTTCTGCTGCTGCTGCTAAGTCGCTTCAGTCGTGTCCGACTCTGTGCCACCCCAGAGACGGCAGCCCACCAGGCCCCCCGTCCCTGGGATTCTCCAGGCAAGAACACTGGAGTGGGTTGCCATTTCCTTCTCCAATGCATGAAAGGGAAAAGTGAAAGTGAAGTCGCTCAGTCGTGTCCGACTCTTAGCGACCCCATGGACTGCAGCCAACCAGGCTCCTCCGTCCATGGGATTTTCCAAGCAAGAGTACTGGAGTGGGGTGCCATTGCCTTCTCCGGAAATCAGTTATACATATGCATCTATACACTCTTTTTCAGACCGCCTTCCCATATAGGTCATTACAGAGTATTCACTGGAGTTCCCTGTGCTATACAACACAGTTATCTATTTATATATAGTAGTGTGCATATGTCAATCTCATTCTCCCCATTTATCCCTCCCCCCTTTCCTCCCTGGTTATTAGGAGGACCAGCCTATAGTCGACACATGACAGTTAGGGAGGCTGAGGGATGCTGACAGTCACATTATCAGAGGGTCCAGAGTGTAAGGGGGACATGCACTAGGTTCTAAGGGAACCAGGAAGGCAAGAGAGATGAAAAACGAGAAGAGTGGTACCTAACTGAGGCCAACAGGCTGGGAAGGCCTATCACAGAAGGTGATGCTTGAATTAAGTCTTGAAGGGAAAGTGGATAGAGAGAGCCTTTGAGGCACAGAAAGTAACTACATGGAGAATTCAAGGTCAGAAAGGACATGGCCCCCGAACTCCAGAAGTCTTGGCAGTAGGGCGTGACTGGGGTGGGGCAGGAAAGGCCAGCGAGGTCCACGACATGCAGGCACTGCCTGTCTCAGCAGGCTGAGGGCAATCAGCAGAGGAGGAAAAAAGGGGAATGACACATTTTGGCAGGTGCGTGCTCCCCCTTCACGCTATTCTAGAAACCTGGGTGAGTTTGAAATTCCTTTCGTTGTACACCACTCTGGGGAAGCAACCACATGGACCATGCAATCATAAATTTCCTGCGCTATCTTGTTTACATGATTGCCCCTTCCAATAAACCACACATTCCCCTAGAATGGGATTTTTATCTTCTTCATTTTATCTTTATCTTGTCTAGTAAAGGATCTAGGATATAGCAAAAACTTAGCAGATGAGAAAATACAAATGGTCAGCACTTGTTCTTTGAAATATAAAGATACTAATCCTCAAAGATGATGCTGTGAAAGTGCTGCACTCAATATGCCAGCAAATTTGGAAAACTCAGCAGTGGCCACAGGACTGGAAAAGGTCAGTTTTCATTCCAATCCCAAAGAAAGGCAATGCCAAAGAATGCTCAAACTACCGCACAATTGCACTCATCTCACATGCTAGTAAAGTAATGCTCAAAATTCTCCAAGCCAGGCTTCAGCAATACGTGAACCGTGAACTTCCAGATGTTCAAGCTGGTTTTAGAAAAGGCAGAGGAACCAGGGACCAAATTGCCAACATCCGCTGGATCATGGAAGAAGCACGAGAGTTCCAGAAAAACATCTATTTCTGCTTTATTGACTATGCCAAAGCCTTTGACTGTGTGGATCCCAATAAACTGTGGAAAATTCTGAAAGAGATGGGAATACCAGACCACCTGATCTGTCTCTTGAGAAATCTGTATGCAGGTCAGGAAGCAACAGTTAGAACTGGACATGGAACAACAGACTGGTTGCTAATAGGAAAACGAGTACATCAAGGCTGTATATTGTCACTCTGCTTATTTAACTTATATGCAGAGTACATCATGAGAAACGTGGGGCTCGAAGAAGCACAAGCTGGAATCAAGATTGCCGGGAGAAATATCAATGACCTCAGATATGCAGATGACACCACCCTTATGGCAGAAAGTGAAGAGCAACTAAAAAGCCTCTTGATGAAAGTGAAAGAGGAGAGTGAAAAAGTTGGCTTAAAGCTCAACATTCAGAAAACGAAGATCATGGCATCTGGTCCCATCACTTCATGGCAAATAGATGGAGAAACAGTGGAAACAGTGTCAGACTTGATTTCTTTGGGCTCCAAAATCACTGCAGATGGTGAATGCAGCCATGAAATTAAAAGACGCTTACTCCTTGGAAGAAAAGTTATGACCAACCTAGACAGCATACTGAAAAGCAGAGACATTACTTTGCCAACAAAGGTCCATCTAGTCAAGGCTATGGTTTTTCCTGTGGTCATGTATGGATGTGAGAGTTGGACTGTGAAGAAAGCTGAGTGCTGAAGAATGGATGCTTTTGAACTGTGGTGTTGGAGAAGACTCTTGAGAGTCCCTTGGACTGCAAGGAGATCCAACCAGTCCATTCTGAAGGAGATCAGCCCTGGGATTTCTTTGGAAGGAATGATGCTAAAACTGAAACTCCAGTACTTTGGCCACCTCATGCGAAGAGTTGACTCATTGGAAAAGACCCTGATGCTGGGAGGGATTGGGGGCAGGAGGAGAAGGGGACGACAGAGGATGAGATGGCTGGATGGCATCACCGACTCGATGGACGTGAGTTTGAGTGAACTCTGGGAGTTGGTGATGGACAGGGAGGCCTGGTGTGCTGCGATTCATCAGGTCGCAAAGAGTCGGACCCGACTGAGCGACTGAACTGAACTGAACTCATTGTTAATTACTGTGCATCAGCTCTCACTACAGGCCAGCTACTGCGTAAAGCACTTTACATGCATAATCTCATTTAATCACCACACTGGCTCTATGTGGAGGGACTATACTAGTCTCATTTTATAAACACACAAAGTGAGGCCTACAGGGGCAGGTGACTTGTTTAGTCAATGGCAGCATCAGATTTAGAGCCACGTTTGCATCATCTCAAAGTTCTCCTTCAGCAGGCTGTGGGATAAAAGCCAGTTTGACTGATTACTGCAACAAGAGATATTCATTAATTTAAGAGTACTGGGCACACAGTAGGTACACCACATGATTCTGTCTATTGAAGTGAAGTGAAGTGAGAGTCGCTCAGTTGTGTCCAACTCTTTGAAACCCCATGGACTATACAGTCCATGGAATTCTCCAGGCCCGAATACTGGAGTGGGTAGCCTTTCCCTTCTCCAGGGGCTATTCCCAACCCAGGGATCAAACCCAGGGACCTTCCCGCATTGCAAGCGGATTCTTTACCAGCTGAGCCTCAAGGGAAGCCCTCTGTCTATTGGAACACTGATTAAAAACCTGCTGTTTGCAGTGTAACAGGGTAAGTCCAAAGATCATTATAGAGCATTCTCTGCCCCATGGAGCTCCCAGTCTGCTGATGACTTGGGAATGCCTGCAACCATGACTTCAGATATAGGGGAAGGGTTATAGTTTCTGTAGCGGTAGTCAATCTCATTTAGAAACAGAAAAACCAATTCCTTTGTAGGTTTTTAAAGTGGTTCTTTGATTTATTTTGCCAGCTGTACCTTTTCCTCTTTTCAATGGTCAACTGACCTTGAATTGACTTTGGGGTGCCATACTATTCTCCTCTCTCTACTCCAGCAGTTTGGGTGAGGCTGGCTTTACACCCTGATCCAGGGGAGGTTATGTGACCCAGATTTGCAAAGTTGAGCATTTCATTTGCATGGCCACGTTCCAGGTAAGATACACATTTCAACCAGAGCCAATTCCCAGAAATTTTCCTGGAACTATATGGGGAGCCAAGGTCTTTGGTGGAGTGAGGACATTTAAGAGGGGGTTTAACCATGGACAACCATCTGGTCCATGAGGGTGGAGACAGTCTGACAGTAAAACCAAGTGACAGAAAGACTCATGTCCTAATGATATTCCTTGAGCCTCTGCATGAAGTCTTGCCTCGGTATTGCAATAAGCTCAACTTATAAATTCTTGCTTTTGTGCATAAACCCCTTTATAAAACTGGTCTCTGTCACTTGCAAGCCCGAGTTCAGACAAATATAGTTCCACTCTAAGGAAGAGATGGAGATTGGGGAATGGTTACATGCATTGGACCAAAAAGAGCTGAAGAAAATTATGGAGGGGGAAATTATGTTCAACTACTCATGAGGGTCCTTCTTATTTGTTTCATTAAGGTACATTCTACAGTATGGCATTAAAGCCCTCATTTGAATCCTCCATGTAGGTGTTTACTTAGTTTCTGCCTCTGGCACTAAAGATAAACACCCTAGGTGATCAGCAGGATTCATGCAACTTGCAAAGAATATGAACAGGACAGAAATTCATTCATTTAATAAATATTTATGGAGCATTGTCTTTGTGCAGAGCACTGAAGTTAACATTTGCTGAAAAATTATCTCATTTACTTCAAAGAGGACTTCAGCTATCTTTCAAGTTCAATTTCACCGATCCATAAGGCAGTTAAGACAATTAAGACATAAAGGCACTTTCACTAAAAGGATTTTTTTTTTTTGGATAGCTAAGACTGGCTGATATCTATTTGGAAGTAAATTAGATTCTATAGTGTGTGAGAAGGAAGGAGAAAGGGACTGGATGATTGAGGAACACTTTCTGGAAAAAGCAAAGATATCCTTAAGACAAAGTGGAAGACAGACCATGTTAATACCCAAGTTACAATGGAGAGGTGAGCCTGAGGGGTTTGTTAGAAATAATACAGCTGATGTGCTTGGTCCAGAGGAGCTAAACCAGATGCCCCAGGGATCAGCCCCCAGGGATGTGCAGCCACTCTGGGTCACCAGGTGGTTCTTCTGCAAACTCAAGTCTGAGGACCATGACATCAGGCCCTAGGGCCCAGAGAACCATTCTGCACGAAGACTTTGAGGAAGATGCACCAGAACCCTGCACATGGCAAACACAGGCAGGCCTATCAGTATTCAACGCCAAAATGAACACCTAAGCTGTATTTAGAGTCTGATGAAATCATTTACAGGCAGCTGTTCTGAAAAACAGGCCCAGTTTTTTGCTGTTTACAAACCTCTCAGAATACAAATTAATGCTACAGCCTAAAGAATTCACATGTCTGCTGAGATGGCAGAGACAAAAGGTGAAAATTCTTTAACAAAGTAACTATAACTGGGCTAAAAGTCTTAAGCGCCTACGATTTTCCCTTTCCTTCTCTTTTGGCAAATTTTACTTGCTCCTGCGACAGTTAACAAACAAATCAAAACAAACACACCAACCTCTTGCCTCAAAATGGAACAGCTGACAGGCAATATTTTATAGCGGTACTGTGCAACAGAAATAAATTTGAGTCACATATGTGATGTAAAGTTTTCTACTAGCCACATTAAAAAAATGCTAACAAGTGAAATTAATTTTAACAGTATATTTATTTAAATGAGTAGATCCAGAAAATCACTGTCGTATGTAATCAATATAAAAATTAATGAGATAATTTAGATTCTGTTGATCACACTAAGTCTTCAAACAACTCTGTGCTGAGAGCACATCTCAATTAATATGAAGTGCATTTCAAGTGGTCAATAATCATATGTGCTAAGCACTTACCACACTGGTCAACACATGTCTATGGATCAAGGGTGGTAAAATTTTAAGTCAAAACCTAAATTTCCGAACAAGAATTCTGAGATGAACGTATCTGAAGAAAAAGAAAGTGAAAGCAATGAAACTATGCTGTAACATCACTGAAGAACCAACTAGTATTCACACAGATATTTTCTATATTACAATTTTTAAAAAGCTATAAAAATCATGTCTAGTACAAGTGGGAAGAAACTAGACTAACACCCATCTCCCTCTTTTACCTGGATTAACTGAATCAAGGTCTTCCACATACTTTCCTTGGATCTTATATTTCAGGTTCCACTTGAATTTGATGCATTATCTCTTGGGCAGGAGTCAAGTCCTCTTGGAAATGGAAATGGAAAACTTCAAGTAGTTGAACAGAAATCAAGTCTCATGGAACAGAGAGAAAAATGTTCTGTCCCTCAAGAACAAGAGATCAGAAGAGGCTCAGAGCTAGACACATAGGGACTAGTATCCTGCTTCTGCCTTCGTGGCTAAGTGATGACTTCAGACAAGTAACTTAATTTCTTGGTGCCTCAGTTTCTTGATTTCTAGAATCAGGATAATCACTGTACCTATTTCAGGGTGATTTCATGAGTTACTATTTGTTAACGTTTCCAGGGATGCACGTTCCACATGCTACACATCTATGTGCCATAAGGCACAGTTCAGTAGCTCAGTTGTGTCTGACTCTTTGTGACCCCATGAATTGCAGCACGCCAGGCCTCCCTGTCCATCACCAACTCCCAGAGTTCACTCAAACTCACGTCCATCGAGTCGGTGATGCCATCCAGCCATCTCATCCTCTGTCATCCCCTTCTCCTCCTGCCCCCAATCCCTCCCAGCATCAGGGTCTTTTCCAATGAGTCAACTCTTCGCCTGAGGTGGCCAAAGTACTGGAGTTTCAGCTTCAGCATCAGTCCTTCCAATGAACACCCAGGACTGATCTCCTTTAGGATGGACTGGATGGATCTCCTTGCAGTCCAAGTGATGCTCAAGAGTCTTCTCCAACACCACAGTTCAAAAGCATCAATTCTTCAGTGCTCAGCTTTCTTCACAGTCCAACAGAGTAAGTACTTAAATAGGGTAAATGGCCTTACCAACATGGACAAGGAATAAATACCAGCATTTTATCATAGTACTGATCTTTTTTCCCCTTTTGCCTCAGGCTCCAGCATGGCTCTGGAGGGCACTGTGAATGTGCAGTCTTTCTTGAAAATTAACTGAAATTATCCCAAATTTTGATATTTGGTTCATGTGCCAGGACTCCAGGTCCTTGAACTCAGGGGGAGAGGCCTTGGACACCCAGTGCCTCACGTCGCCCCATGGGGCAGGACAAAGGAGAGCAGAGTTGCAGGACAAGAGTCTATGGAACAGAATCTAGGGCCCAGCTGCATGGAAACAGTAAGTGTTGTGTATCTCACATGATAAGGACCTTCCTGAAAGCACATCCATCCATCAAGTTCCAGAAAGAGTGATAGGCACCAGACAAGGGCTTGAGTAAGCAGCCAAGCCTTCCTTGTCATGAGGAATTTTATTTTCTCCCCGTCTTCCTTGGAGGCCTCCTCAAACAACAGGCCCCTCTGAAGGGACCTGCCTTCCCTTCCTTTTCCTTAGTTAACAACAGCAGAGATCAGATGCAGCAGAACTGAAATCTCCAGACAAAGATGATTTAAATGGGAAATAAATACAGTGTGTGGGAGTAATCAAAATCAGTGAAATGCAAGCCCCACTTCAAGCTCGGATTATTTTAAAGCATGAGCAGAATTGTCAATGAACTATACAAGAAAGAAGGGTGGAAAAAGCAAAAACTACCACCAGCATGGAGCTATGAGGATGGAAAGACAATTTACATTCTTTCTAACTGGGATGGAATCTTTGACGGACAGTGAGGTGGCGGCCTTGCCTCCATAGCCCTCAGTCATTAAGACTTGCTCTTAAGTTTCAGTAACAAAACTTTGTTACACTCACGCTTCAGAGGCCGAGTGTCATCAGAAAGCTGCTAAATACATAACTTCACTGAGCAGAAAATGTATTCTTTCCACAGGTCTGTGCCTTTTACAGTTCATTTCAGAAGCCTCAACTGCATTTTTCCCTTTCGGTGTTGGGAAAATGTCTTTTTTCCTTCTGGCTCTACATGTGATCCTTCAAAGGAAAAGAAAGACAAATCCACACAACATCCAGTGACTCTTTCCACAATGTGGTTGCCACACTCTGTCTAATTTGGTCCAGGCTCTTTTGGCCCATGGGATTCTGGGAGCTCTTTTGGCCCATGGGATTCTGGGAGGGGTGATTTTTCTTCTTTGACTATACAAACTGTCCTTGGTCTAGTGACTGCTCTCTAGTTCTGTCCCATGCGGGCCTAAGTGTCACCATGAACCCTACATCAAAAGAACAAAACCAAGGTTTTCATGGACTCCAGCTCAGAATCCAGCTCTTAATCCAAGTAGGATTATCAGCTTCCATCTGAGGCTTTCAATGGAGTTAATACAACCTCAGCAGGATCTGATCATCTCAGTCATCTTGAACATGCTCTTTTCAACTTCCCAGGCATGAAGAAAACCACTGATTTCAATAGTTTAGATTATTTAACCCTTAGGCACTGAAAGAAAACTCAAATTCCCTCTTCTCTGGGACCACTATTAAAGAATGACAACATATTCTCAACGTATTATGAGAATGAAATGCTCTTCACATCAATTTAGTGTCCGGAATGAAATGTTTTAACTATTCACAATAACACATCTCTGTAACACAGTACAAGAAACACACAAATTCCAAGCTATAGAGAGAAAACTTTGGCTGAGAGAAATGAAATTTTTCCCCGAATTATGAAGAGTCAGGAGTACAACCTAGGAGGGTACTTAGATCATTTTCCTTCTAGTCATCCATTCTACACGTTCATCCATGCTTCTCTAAAGGGACTTCATGTATATTTTTTGAGAAGTTAATAGATAGTGAAGGAAGGGAGGGAGAGAAGGATAGAAGGGAGGGAGGGAGGGAAAGAGTGGTTTTATGGCCAAATTTAGAAACATGTGCTAGAACCCCTTCTAGAATAACTGCGACACATGTTACTATACTAAAAGTTCTACCTCTTTGGCAATAAAAATGAAAACAGATCAATAAATTCTGGCCTCTTTGACTTAATGTAATTTGAGACTTCCCAAACAGTGAAAGGCTACTTCCAAGTATTTTTCACTTTCACACTTATGCCGTCTCTGTCACATCTCAATCGGAATATCCCCATGGAGATGGGTCTCAAAGAGACTCCTACAGATTGCATCATGTGAAAAGAAAATCATTTACAGCAAACCCCCTTCTCCAACGGAATGATTATTTCTTTTAACTTCAGAGTTTTTAACTCTAAGTCTCAGTTTCCTCTATGGAAAATGAGGATAATAAATTTCATTCTCCTAAGGATGCTCTAAGGATTAGAGGGAATAATCCAATCAAAACGCTTGCATGTTAAATGGCCGACAGTGGGCCTCAGTGAAAACCAGCTGCTGGTCACAGGGAACTCTACTCAATATTCTGTAATGGCCTGCATGGGAAAATAATCTAAAAAAGAAAAGGTATATGCATTAATATATGTATAACTAATTCACTTCACTATACACACCTGAAACTAACAAAATTTGTAAACAAATTAGCTGCTGGTGCTTCTACTATTACTACCAAGATATTCTGCACTCCCACCCAGGTTCACCGTAACAACAAAAGCATGTGCCTGGCTGGCTGTACCACTGTGCCCTGGGCTGTCCCCAGAGGCTCAGCCAGGCATAGGACTGGCCCCTGTCTGTCTGTCTTTCTACTGCTCTAACCTATCAATCTGCCCTCCGTCCTCTATCCTGAGTCACATCTCCCTTCCCCTTCAACACCACTTCCTGTGTACAGATCCCTGCAGTGACTCTATTTCTCTCTGGTCCTCCAAAGCCTTACACAAGGACTCTGCAAAGAGAGCTCAAGACGTGGCTCAGAACCACAGGAGAAAATGAAGAAAGGACTCAGAATGAGCCTCTCCCAGTTTCAGAAAAGGAACAAATTGAGGGATATTAAATTTCAAAGGGAGCACTCCCCATTCCACTCACCAACACTTTCCTTTTTACAGAGGCTCTGATTCATGACTAAATAATTATCTGTTTAAAAAATGTTCCCGGGCAGAGTTTCAACGCCACATGTCAATAAAGACCTGATTTGACTAAAATTACCAAGTCTTAGAAGCACAAATTTCTCTTCCTCTATAAGGCAGTTGACAAATCAGGTCTTTTCACCTAAAGCCTTGAACAAAGATGACTTAATGACTTACAACTCTACAAATGTTTGCTAAACAGTCCATTTTGCTGTTCTATCTTCTCGGGCACATTTTTCTTTCAAATGCTAATACATCTTTAGGGGTTATGATTGGGATAAATACCCCTTTTCATGTTCTTATTTGGGTTGTTGATGATTATCAAATGGATTCAAAGGCCTCCATTTCCACCATGTTGTACTGAAAAGCCATGTTAAAACAAACCAGTGAACAGAAATCAAACACATTTATACACGTATAGTATCCTTTGTGCAAACACAGAGCACTGTGCATAAACGTTCTTCCCAAGTTGGAGGTAAAAAGAACAGATAAAGGCAATTATAATATTAAACACACAAAAGCCAGCAGAAATCTGACACTGCCAAATTCTCCAGACCGAAATATAATGTTGCCAAAGAAAACCAAAGGAAAATCTCAAAAGGTAGCAATTTGTAAAAGGAGGATGCCAATCAACTTCAATAAGCTTTCTGCACGTATGTCCCTGACCACAAAATGCTACGTCGGACAAATGTTAGAGGTTTGTCTTGAAACCACAGAAACAAAAACACCTCGCGTCAGGGCTGGGAGGAGATTGCCCCGGAGCCAGCCCTGTGTAAGTGATCTGGTTCAAAGGACGGTGGAACCACCTTTAAAAAGATACCACATGAGCTTGTATTTGTATAAAAAGAGAAAAAGCATAACTGGTACTTGACGGAGGGGAAGTTAAAAAAACAAAAAACCTTTATGTTTAGCTTAAATACTAAGCTGGGAAAGATTGAAGGCAGAAGGGGACGACAGAGGATGAGATGGTTGGATGGCATCACAGACTTGATGGACATGAGTTTAAGGAAGCTCCGGGAGTTGGTGATGGACAGGGAAGCCTGGGATGCTGCAGTCCATGGGATGGCAAGGAGTCAGACATGACTGAGCAACTGAACTGAACTAAAAATATCTTGCATCTTTATTGAATGTTTATAAGGTCTGCCCTGGGATAAACAGACATACTTTTTCTAAAAGCTCTTCGGTCCAATCTGTGTGTCACCAACAGTGCTTAATGAGGACGCACAGTTGACAGGGTGGAAATGGAAAGGTCTGTGGGGGTTGGGGAGGCTTGGCACGGGCCTCAGAATCTGGTGACCTGGGCCGTGTTCTCCAGTCTGGAAAAATAGGATCCCAAGGACTGACACATAAGGCTGCCTCTGGGTAGTAAGCGAGAACCCCCATACCTATCGTTAAAATATTGAAATCCTTGGCAAAATAACTCCTTCCGCAGCGACTTCCCTGAGGCAGCCCAACCAACAGCAAAGGGTTAATTCATAACACCAGAGGGTGGCCCCAAAGGCCCATTCCCAATGCTGCGGCCAGTGCTGTTTATCAAGTCTGACCATCTGTGTCCCCGTGTTTACTGAATCCTGTGAAAAGCATTTTTGTTCACATAACATTTCTCCACTTCATTCTAAGTGTGAAAAGAAGATGAACCCATCAACTGGAGTCCATGGGGTAATACAGCTTTACAAGATCCCAGGTAAATGAGATAAAGGTCTACTCATTTCTAGAGTGAGATGGTAAAGGAAATACCAGTTCCCTGCCCAGGCTTCTGCTACGCAATGCTTTGAAGCCAGCAGTGCTTCACCCTGGCAGGTCTATAAATGTTAGCTTCTGAAGGGCAAGGACTGCATCTTATTTCCCACACAGACTAATTCCTGGCCAAGTGGAGTTGGTGGGTATAAGCTAAAGGAAATAGTTCAGGGCTGCTATCTGTCAGGCTTGAAGAATGGCTAGGGTTACACTGAGCATCAAGGTAAATGTTCATTGATTTTATTTATTAAGTAGGCTTTTCTATTTTAAATTTTACTCTGCGATGTGCTTATAAAACATTGTTACTGCTTCTCTTTGGCCAGTCACACAGAGGTTTTCCACCAAACACAAGTGGAGAACCATGTCCACCACCATCCTCCCACCAGGAACATCCAGAAATGCTTGAGGGCATGTTTTGGTGCTTTGTGTATTTAGTGCATAAAGGACAAGGATGCTGTGCCTGTGACAGACCTGCATCAGGAAGAACTGACCAAAACCGAGATGCCTATAGTTCCCAAGATGAGAAACACTTACGAACCTTATTCTAGAAAGCGGCCTGAATGGACAGTCTCTGATCCCCTCACACTCTTGTGTTTGTATATGTGGGCCATCTGCTCACAGTCCAGGTGTTGCCAGTCCCTGAGTTACAGTCCTCATGGATCAGCACTGATAATTCTCCTCCTAATCACTTGTCCTGCAAATCCATGACTGTAAAGGTGGCAACCGGGTATGATCATCAAAACACTGAGTCACCAGCACCAGCCAATTGGATTGGAGGTTGGCATGAATTAAGGGGCTAGACCCATCTCTTGAGTGCTGGTTATCAGCTCTGGGGGGTGGCCACCAGTTGATGAAAAGTAAGAAGTAAAATGCGAGCCCAGATGATAGTAGCAGGCAAGGCCTCAGGGATAAAACATGCTCAAAGGAGATTTCTATAAGATTTCTATATGAAAACATGGCACAGGACGGTAAACAACCGACTATCCCTTGGGAAGATGCCTGGCTTATCATCAGGGCCTGAGGAAGGGTGAAGAGAGTCCTTTGTACTTGAATGGCAGAAGGAATAAAACCTGAGTAATGGAGGTCACCATCATTTATTAAGAAACCTCAGCACATATTACGTCAAGTGGCCTTCTCACGAAACTTGAAGTAGGAACTGCTTTCCCATTTTTACAGATGAGAAAATCAAGACTCATAGAAACAGAAAGACAAACACCATATATTATGTATATGTGAAATCTAAACTATGGCACAAATGAACTCATCTGTGAAACAGACTCACAGACGTAGAGAATCAGACACATGGTTGCTAAGGGGTAAGGAGGGATGCATTGGGAGTGTGGGCTTAGTGGATCCAAATTGGCATATATAGATAAATAAATAACAAGATTCTACTGTACAGCTCAGGGAAACATATTCAATATCCCGTGATAAACTGTCATGTTAAAGAATATGAAAAAGAAAAGAATGTATGTGTGTATAAACCCTGAATCACTTTGGTGTACAGAAGAAATGAACCCAGCGTTGTAAATCAACTATATTTCAATAAAATGAATTTTAAAAAATTCAAGAAACAGAAAGCAACACACCTTTCCTAAAACCACACGGGAAGTAAGCAGCAGCATCTGAGGTTGGAACCTAGATGTGTTCTACAGTTTGGACCTTTCATGAATAGTGAAAAAACATGGAAGCAACAAAGGCAGAAACAGGGAGAGAGAGCAGGAGGAAGAGCTGAGGATGTCCTCTGGAATACAATTTTTCTATCCTGAATATAGGAATAAAATTTTAACGAGCCCATTAAATAAAGTAAGGCTGCCTCTTCTATATTCACTCCCAAGAAAACTCTGACCTCTGTTTGTGCAAGGCCTGAAGGAAGCGGCACTTTCCTCACCAACCTCTTCCAGAATCACACACCCTGAGGGAACTGTACCTTCTCAGAATCCCTTAAAGACCCAAAGTCTGGATCATATGAACGACCACTGTCAACAACTCACCCATCCTTCAAACTCCACCTTCTCCTTAGAGTCGTACCCACAGCTTCTCTGCTCTGCCCCAACCTCTCCCGGGGCAGCAGCACTCTGGTTATGTAGCTGTGCCCCTGCCTAGATTTCCACGAGGACTGTGGGTTTCTCATAACTCTCCACTCAAGTATTTGCATATGGATTCTCTTTGGGGGACTTCTGTCTGTGTGCATAGTTTATTCTATTAAAGTATAAATCTCAGCATCAGCCTTACCACCATCACTCACATGCTATTAGCCGTGGACAGTATGCCAGGAGCAATGCTAAATCCTTTACATTTATTTGACTAATTCTCATGTTGAAGCAAAATCATTTTCATCTTTATTGCCCTCTACACATGTAAAACCTAGAGCTTCCCTCAAAACATTATGTAATTTGTCCAGTATCATACATGTCTTTTTTTTTCTTTTTTTGCAGTCTCTGAAGTACATATGTCCATCAAGGATAAAATTCAGCACCTTGAATATACTTAATGGTACATCATTCATTCATTCATTCACTCACTCACTCTCAGGGTCCACTACATGCCAGACAGTTCATAAACAAAAAGAATAGGGCCAACCTGCTGCCCTCAGAAGACTCACAGGCTAGTGGGAGAAGCCTCCTTCCCTCCCAAACAGGCCCCCAGGATATAATGAGTGTAATCATGGCGGAATGCTTGGGATCCTAAACAGCTGAGGGCGCAGGCATCCGAAGCAGGAGGATCCAGGTGGTCTCGGGTGTCTGCCCCTGCCAGAGTCCCTCACCTGAGCAGCATCACCGCTACCAGCAGCTGTGACCTCTGAGGCCTTGCAAGGTGGTGATGTAAGGACTGGGCCTTCACTCGTCTGTGTACTTATCAGCAAAATGTGGCAAGGAAAAAACTCCCCTTCCCGCCCCCTTCCCCATTTGTACAGATGATTGTTGGTGGCACTTACAAGCAGCTTCAAATGAGTACACAGGTTTTATTTCCCAACAGACGCTAAATAACGACATCCTGCCACAAGCTGAAAATCTGGTTGGCGCTCCTGAGGACGTGTCAGCTTGCAGCGACATTCTCTTTCTAACATCAAGCCTATTTGCAACATAAAAATTTAAAAAGACAAAAATCCCAACATTTTCCTCGTGGATACATCGACCACAGGAAGAGAGGGTTTCCTTCCTGCCTGGCTGTATTAGTTCTCTATTGGCACCTCTTCCCCGGGTGTCTGTGGGAGCCGGGCTGCCTGCTGCATCTGGGGGGTGGGCTGGCTGATTTCAGATGAGTTCGGCTGCTCTGCTCTGCTCTCGTTTAATGCCGCTCGTTCCTTTCCTGGACCAGGAGGCTAATAGCAGGTGCATCTTTCTCTGGAAGATGACAGAGGGAAGAGTGAAAACAGAAACATGCCTGCACTTTAAGTGGCTGTCCTAGGTTTGCTGATATCCCAGTGGTCAAAGCAATTCCTTGGCTGAGCACAGAGTGTGAGGAGGAGAGGACCATAAACTACACAAAAAGAAGATGGAGGGAAGAAGTAGGGCCACTGATGTGATCAATGACCACACAGGCCCTGGTGGTCACTCAGAGGGACAGGAGTAATATTTTCTGAGCCCAAAGTCAGAAACATATCCTGGGAAGAGTGGTCCAAATGCAAAAGCTGGACATCCTGGAGACATTTTGAGGGTATATTCAAGGTAATTTCATCAATCACTTGGAAGAATATTTATAAGCTGTTATGAAAACCAGGATGGACAGTCACCAACAAAGAGAGACCAAATCACTCTGAACAAAGGTTGAACGCCTCTGGCAGACCTAGAACAGAGCTTATGATTTATTGCCTAGAACTACTAAGCGACAGTTAGTGGTAAAGAACCCACCTGCCAATGCAGGAGAAGTAAGAAACATGGGTTCAGATACCTGGGTCAGGAAGATCCCCCAGAGAAAGAAATGGCAACCTACTCCAGTATTCTTGCCTGGAGAATCTCATGGACAGAGGAGCAGGGTGGGCTACAGTCCATGGGGTTGCAAGCGACTTAACATACACTAAGCTACAGTAATTGCAATAATGGCAAATAATCATCCAGCAATTGCCATGTCATGGGCTCTGTGTTAAGCACTTTCTATGAATTATTACTCTTAATTTTTAAAATAATCCTCACAATAGATGTTGAGAGGATGCCACTTTTACAAGATGTGGATGCTGAGGCCAGCAGTTTCATAACTGGGCTAAGAGTCCACACATAGTAAAAAGAAAAGCCAGGACTTGAACCCAGGTCTGTGTGGTCCCGTAGATCGCATTTTTTGCCACTACCATGTACTGTCCCTCTCTTGACTCGGGTGCACCTCGATAGCCTTGTCATATGCCCGATTTATAAATAACCCTCCGAGCTTCTGAATCTTTTGTTCCTGACAGAAAGACTATTCTGTCTAAAAACGCCCACATTTTATTCAGTGCCTGGCTAGTCTAATTTAGTGTTTCTTCCATTTGTATATTAACTAAGACAGTTTCCAGGGAGAACACAGGATAAGATTCAAGATGAGAGGTCTGACTGGCTACTGCCAATCTCTGAATATAGATCATGCAGGGAGGAAATCAATAAAGTTCCAAGAAGCAGAGGAGAAAGGGAAAAAGCCCAGCACTTGGCTTGGTTCCTTTTGTGTCAATTGAGACTATTCCGTGATTATATTCAAAACACTAAACTTATTCTAAATTGATACAAAAATGCACACTGAAATTCCAAACTGCAATTTCTTTTATTCTATCACATATGTGTGCATAAAAGTGAACGGCTGGTCAGAAATTGCTAAGTGATATATAGGCTGAAGCACGTATTGTGTCTCAAATCGGTCTAAACTTTTCCTAATTGTTGATTCAGCTTTGTTGGCACACTCCTTTGCTTGATGCACTCATCAGTAGTAAATGATGGCTATGTTTGATCCATCCTTGACACAGGGAGCCACGGTAAGGTCTTTGAAAGACATTCTCGTGACAGTAAAGAGTCACGAGGGCCCCGCTCGGCTCCCAGCACCTTGCTGTAGTGAGGGGGAGGCCAGATGCTGGTTTATCTTGGCTGGTGAATGGGTGCCAGCTCTTCCCACATACCCTAGAGACCTTGAGCTTGGCCTGTGCTGACAATGTCACCCCTGCCCACCCCTGCCTCCTTCTCTGAAGCCTGGTCAGTGCTGGGGTAGGCACTGCCCGGGTCCCACCTTGGTCCATTCAGCTGCTCCTGGAAGTTGGCACCACTCCTGTCCTCCTCCACCACCGTACTGGTTTGGTGCTACCATCAACCAACAGTGTAACCACAGCCCAGATATTCTGGTGCTGAGGTACGAGAAGATGGCTTCTAAAACAATGAGTAAACATTGCTTATAAATGCTTTGGGGTATCTTTTCATCCACTGAATACACACTTGCTAAAGTAAAGGAAGTCCACATATTAGTCCTCCATTCTTCTCTTGCTTTCTGTTCACTAACCTGCTGTTCTCTACAATCTATAAAGTGTGCAAAAAGGCTGTATGTCAGCAGACTACTGTGCTGGGAAGAGCTCAGTCAATGGAATGAGGTAAAAGGAGCCCTTTCAGGCCAACAGGCATCCTACAACCACCTAACAACGGCAGCACTCCCAGCACTGGGGTCTGTATAATAAACTGTCACTCAGTGTCGCCAGCAGGCTCCCCAGGTGCTTTAGTGGTAAAGAATCCATCTGCCAAGGCAGGAGATGCAGGAGACACCAGTTCAATCCCTGGGTCAGAAAGATCCCTGGAGGAGGCAATAACAATCCACTTCAGTATTCTTGCCTGGAAAATTCCCACAGACGGAGGAGCCAGGTGGGCTACAGTCCACAGGATTGCAAGAGTCAATCACGACTGAGTATGCACATATGCAATGCAGACAGTGCTAAAACCTCCACCATCGTCCACGCCATCCCAGAACAAATGGAGATCTCCACGGTACAACAGTCAGGTCATATCTGGCTAGGCCTTTGAAGTTCATGCTCACAGAGAGATACAGAATAGTAGTAACTCTATCAGAAACAGACCAATAGGGATATATAGAGAGAGGCAGGGAAGTGGGGGGAAAAAAGGAGGGATCAGGTCGGGGAGACAGAGAGACTGAGAGAGAGGTATTAGCTGATCACACACGCGCCTCCGGGACACTGCAGGTTCAGTTCCAGACCACCGCCATAGAGCGAACATCACAACAAAGCAGGTCGCACAGATGTTTTGGTTTCCCAGTGCATGCAAGAGTTATGTAGGTATGTTTATACGATCCTATAGGCTACTAAGTATGCAATAGCATTATGTCTAAAAAAACAATGTTCATACTGTCAAGAATATTTAATAGCTAAAATGCTAACCATCATTTGAGCCTTCAGCCAGTCATAATCTTTTGTCCTGGTGGAGGGTTTGAAATATTCTGATAATTACTAAAATATGACACAGAGACACGAAGTGAGCAAATGCTGTTGGGAAAACGACCCCAATGGGGTTGCTCAACACAGGGTTGCCACAAACATTCAATTTGTGAAAAATGTAATATCTGCGAAGCACAGTCAAATAAGGTATGCCTGTGTAAGGAATTGTCTCACATAATAATGGAAGCTGAGAAGTTGGAAATGTGCATGGAGGGCCCAATTCCAGTCTGCAGGTTATCAGGCAGAAAGAGTTAAAGCGATACTGCAGATGAAGTCCAAAGGCAGTTACCTGACCATTCTCTTACTCAGTGAAGGGCTAGTCGTTTTGTTCTCTGCAGGCCTTCGGCGGATTAGACAAGGCTAACCCCATACTAGGGAGGGCACTCTGCTTTACTCCAGTCCACTGATATAAACGTTAATCTCATCCCCAAACATTCTTACAGAAGCACCCAGAATAAAGCTTAACCAACTTTCTGGGCAAAGCACAGCTCTACCCAGTTGACACCTAAAATCAACCATCTCAAGTATGTGTGCAGAGGAGTGAACCAAATTTCAGGCAGAGTTTAACAGCCACGGATTCTGATTGGCCTAGAAGTTCTCAGGTTCCATGAGTCAAGAAAAGTCCAGAAGGCTTGAGAATCTTGGATATTTTCCAGAGATAGATTTTGCAGCCCATGGAAAACTCCACTAGAAGAGGGTGGGGGGTTGTGAGAATAAAGAAAAACCATGGGGGGAAACCATTAACAGATAATGAATCATCATCTCAGCTTAGCAGCTCCTGCTGCTTCCTCTGACAAAATAGCATCTCTGCCAGGCAAGGTTATTTGGGAGGGGAGAATTCACTTGTGAAAAGCTGGAACCAGGACTTTTAACAGTGCTCTGTGCATATGTGTGCATGTGTGCTAAACTCTGCTAATAGAATATTTATCTAAGGATACATTTTCCCCTTCTCTGATTCCTTCTCTGATTCCTCTTCCCCTCTAAATCCTCTGAACAGTGCAAAGCCTCAAGCTTTGGACAGGCTCTCTGTCTGACATCAATCCTCTCCCTAACTGCTCTTCACCACAAATTTAAATACCATCGATGTTCCTGATATATTTTTTCCTGGATATATTTTTAGCTGATAGTTCCTGAATATATTTTTTCCCAGCCAGCCCAGATCTTCCCTGCCAGTTTCTTACAGTAAAACTTAATATATTCACCTTAATATATCTAATAAGCATCTCACCTGTACCTGAAAGTTTTTTCTTTCTTTAAAATGATTCCTTGTCATCACATGGTCTATAAAACCCTCAAAACATTAAAAAGTCACCCCTGCCTTTTATAATGCGCATGGCCCAGTTCAGATGCAACCAAGGTATACCCCCTGTTCCTTAAGAACCACTTACCATGACTTTTTCTCTCTTATCTCCACCGCATCTCTGCTAAGTAGCACCCAGCATGCAGAGCCTAGTGAGAGGTTGGGTATGAAACTAACTCAGTAAGAGGTATGAAAGAATATAAAACCACTAGAACAGATTCACAGTAAGACCTCTGACAGTGGCTGATGCTTCAGAGAATAAAACTTGCATCTAAGATCAGCCACTAAAAGCTTTATTTGTTTCCTTCTTGAAAATTTATTTTAGGAGCCGGGGCAAGTCAGGAATTTTGCTAAATTTTTATCAGGAAAAATAAAAGGAGATGCATCTCTTTTGCATAATTCAATATGCTAACACTTTGCTTCTGCATTTCATGGATGAGCTGAAGCAGATGCTAAGTGGCCAAGCTTTCAGAACCTCTCATGCAATTCCCATTTTACCCAGAAACTGAGGCAGGTTATTGCTAAAATTGGTCCAGGCTCAGCATTTCAACATTTATGGATGTTAAACTAAACTGATGCTGGGTTCCTCAACACACCATAGGCTCAGCTCAGGCAATTTTCAACAAATGGCAAAAGCACAGCCCTAGTTCCTTGTCAATTACGATAACTTCCCCACCCCCGCATAATAAAGATTTCCCATTTTCATAATAAGTTTTGCTTCAGTGCTTTTGATTTGATTTTGTCTGGAACCTAGAGGAAACGGGGATCTTGGAGGCTATTTAATCTGTCTTTGTTTCAGAGAAGAGCAAGGTGGAGCCCAGAGAAATCCAGGGACTTGTTCAAGGTCACACAGCAATTCCCTTTATCTCAGGGTCTCCATTTCCCTTCCCATAAAATGGCAATAACAAACCTATCTACCTTACGGGGTTTTGCGACTATTAAATGAAATATTGCATAAGACAGACTCAACAGAGTGAGTGCCTGGCACATGAAAGAAAAACAGATGTTTGGCATTAATGATCCTCTCTGGGCTAATCCTCTGTGCAGGGGACTGTGAAGATAGTCTAATAAGTCAGCAAGGCTGGCTGCATTGTGTTCGAATGTCCCACCACTCTGTACATTTGATTTAAAAAACAAAAACAAATGAACAAAAGCCAGAATAGCTACTCTACAGCAAAGCCCCTTCTATCTTTGAACTTCACAAATTAGACCCAACAGTGTCAGGAGGTGGGGTAGGCGGAAGAGGGAAATTTCCCCTTCAAGAAAATCACCCTTCCTACACATAAAAGATGGCCTCTAGGAGAAGGGATTTCTCTCTGCTTTATGAAGCTGGCCCAATTAAAGAAACTTTTCCATGGGTTTTTCAATTTAATAGACATCACCGCAAAGGCAGCCTTGATATGCATGAGAGATCGCCCTCTGCTGTAGGTTTTCATTACTGCACTAATTGCTGGTATTGTGGAGATCCTGGCTCTGGGAGAGGAGTGAAGCCCAGCAAGCCTGAAGGTCCTCTGAGAGTGGAGGACACTGACTTCTTCAGGTTCTGATCCCCCCAGATGGAATGAACAACCTACAGGGCTCTCAGCCAAATGAGGAATTCTAGGGGAGAGGCTGCCCTGGGGTATGGCGAGAGGCTGAGGCTACAGAACCATACTTACGCTTCACTGATTACTCAACCCTGGGTAATCACTGGGTTACTTCACTGATTACTCAATCCAGACAGGGCTCTAAATTACAATAAAGGCCAGTTAACTTCTGAAGCATCCCTATGTTTCAGATGGACAGCAAATTATTACAAAATTCCAACTTAGTGAGTTCAAAGAACGCACAATAGGCAGATGGAAGGTAAGCTTACGTGTTCCTCTTTGTATTCTTGCAGTGCTAAAGATCACTGCTGACTGAATGTCTCCTATCATGACCGGGAAGAGGATTTTTCACTGGCATAAGGAAGGATGATCCAATGGTCATAATTGGCCAGTGATGGCAACTGTCTATCTCTGGAGGTAATCCAACAGAATCTGAAAGCGTCCTTACGGACGTGAAGAAATCTCCAGATTCCAGCTTCAGAGGGACAGTTGGTCTACATCAGTAGTTCTCAGAGTCTGAGATTTCTCAGGCCACACACACAAAAAAGCAAAATAACTTGGGGGAGCAACACAGGGTTTAAAGACACTTATAAAAACTACTACAGGTTTGCCCAGCTATCTGAAAGTAGAACATTCCTATGAAACCTTTCATAAGCTGAAACAGTGTAAAGTGAAGAAGCAATTCTCTTTTTCACAAATGCAGAAGACTTCTCTTTGGATTTCTTTCGGTTAGTGAAAACAGACACTAACGAAGGTCTTTCGTAAAAGCAAAGCAGCATAAAGAGGACTTTCAGAAAACGGGATATCTGTGTTTAATATCACTGTGGTTTCTTAAAACAGGAATCACTTTTTTTTAAAAAAGTAAAAATTCTACCAAAGAATTCTACCAAATGTTTAGAGAAGCGCTAACACCTATCCTTCTGAAACTATTCCAAAAATCTGTGGAGAAAGGAATACTTCCTATCTCATTCTATGAGTCCACCACCACCCAGATACCAAAACCAGACAAAGATACCACATAAAAAGAAAATTACAGGCCAGTATCATTGATGATCCACTCCAGTATTCTTGTCTAGAGAATCCTGTGGACAGAGGAGCCTGGTGGGCTGCTGTCCATAGGGTCGCACAGAGTCGGACACGACTGAAGCGACTTAGCATGCATGCATGCATTGGAGAAGAAAATGGCAACCCACTCCAGTATTCTTTCCTGGAGAATCCCAGGGACAGAAGAGCCTGGCGGGAGGCCGTCTATGGGGTCACACAGAGTCGAACACGACTAAAGTGACTTAGCAGCAGCAGCAGCAGCAGCAGCATGATTGATGAACACAGACGCAAAAATCCTCAAAAAATACTAGCAAAATGAATCCAACAATACATTAAAAGGATCACCCATCATGATCAAGTGGGATTTATCCCAAGGATGCAAGGATTTGCAGGTATTTTCCCAATAGACAGTAAAGAGTCCGCCTGCAATGTGGGAAACCCGGGTCCGACTCCTGGGTTGAGAAGATCCTCTGGAGGAGGGCATGGCAACCCACTCCAGTACTCTTGCCTGGGGAATCCCCATGGACAGAGGAGCCTGGCGGGCTACAGTTCATGGGTCACAAAGAGTCAAGTATGACTGAGCACAGGGCAAGACAATCGGTATGATACACAGTAACAAACTGAAGAATAAAAACCACGTGATCATCTCAACAGATGCAGAAAAAATCTTTTGATAAATCAGCATCCATTTATGATAAGAACTCTCCAGAAAGTAGCCAAGGAGGGAACGTACCTAAATATAATAAAGGCCATATGTAACTAACCCACAGCTAACATCATACTCAATGGTGAAAAGCTGAAAGTCAGAGAAAGACAAATCATATTAATATACTGTCATTTATATGTAGAATATAAAAAAAATGATATCAATACAACTTATTTAAAAAACAGAAATAGACTCACAGACATAGAAAACAAACTTACCGCTACCTAAGGAGAAAGGGGGGACAGATAAATTAGGAGCATGGGATTAACAGATACACAATTGTACATAAAACAGATAACCAACAAGGACCTGCTGTATAGCACAAGGCACTATACTCAACATTTTGGCACAGCTGGTAAGGGAAAAGAATCTGAATATATATATATATATATTTCAGGGTTGGTCACTGCTTCCAGGAAGAGGATGAAAGGAGGGGCAGAGCCACTCCAGCAAACCCAGAAAATACACAAAGAGAGAAAAAATGCTTAGTGTTGCATGCCACTGAGATTCAGGGGTTATTTGTTACACACCACTACTGTAATAGCTAACTGATAGAGGATCTAAATTCCATCCTCTTCCTACAGTGGAAGAGAATAACCTAATGCCATCAGGGCTGAGTGGAAGAGGTGACATGAAGCACAGCACAGCTCTTAATCTCACCCCTACCAAGCTTTTATCTACACTTTGAACGCTTTTCCTATTCCCTGGTTCTAAGAGAAAGTGCAATCTTCTGCTCAAGCAAAGAAAAAACAAAACAAGTTACCTGGGACCAAGATGGGCCACCGTATTCTGCTACTTTGGACACTGAATGTCAATGGATGTGCCTATTTTTCAAATATTTGCAGATTATCTTTGTAGAAGCTCCGACTTTAACAAATTCACTTGCAATTGTTCTAAATGTTTCACTGACTTGCCTTCCTTAGCAGGCACTGTGTGCAGCCCACAGTTTTTAACTGTTCTATAGAAAGTCAGCCTGGACCACGGGTCACAGAAATAAATCTAAAATTTACAAATTAATAACTTTGGACTTTGTGCCAGACACTGGACCTCTCTAAGGCTATTTTCTCATCTGTAAAACCTCCTACTTACTTCAGAGGATTGTAGAGAAGTTTAAGTCATGTATACAGGACAAGGCTATGGAAGGTGCTCGAAAAATGCTTGATTCTCCCATGTTGGTGCCTTGGTCAATATAAACTTCAACAAGACTACAGGGAGGCCACTTGGGGCAGAAGCAAGGACTCTGGTGTCAGAGGAAGAAATGGACTCTCATCCTGGCTCCGTCAACCACCAGCTATGTGGAACAAAACCACTTCAACCTTCTGAGCCATCACCTGAAAATGGTCATCATAAAAAAACAAAAGCAAGGAAATAATCCCATGAGATAATCTATTCAAAAGGGTTTTGACAAACTGTTAAGAGCCATTCAAATATAAATTCTTATTCGTGGACAGAAATACAGTGACATTTTCATCTGTACTGGTTTTAATGGCACTTCACTTAATAATAAATACTTAATAATTAAATACTATTGAAGACTAGTTATAAAAAAACCATAGGAATTTATATAAAATCCATTTATTGAGAACTAGCCAATCAAAAATAAAAATGTGATTTAAGGGGTTTTCAAAGAGGGGTAGAAAACCACAGAGTTCTGTTAGCTCCAGTATTATGATTAATGGCCCTTTTGGTCCGAGGAGATGATGCTCATGAAAGCATATCACAGAACGCAGAAGGGTGAATGCAGGATTCAAATCTCCCTCATTTTGTGGGTCACAGAATGAGAGAACAGCGCCATACAGGGAAGCTAGCTTAGTAAATCCACATTCTGAGAAAAGAGTGAAGAAAAAAGACAGAGACAAACCACCTATGTGAAGCTTTTATGTGGCCTGTAATAGAACCTGACTTTGGTCCACATACTGTGATATATTAAACATATGGGTCATCTTTCCGAAAGAATGTTCAACTTTATTATTTTTGCATAGTTCCAAGCTGATATTACAGCCCCTCCAACTGGGCAATGACAGAGGTGGGATTCCAAAACATCTTTACAACATGGGCTCTGGGGTCCTCATGCAGGACTTGGGCCCTGGGATGAATGTCACAATTAGTTCCATGTGTGAGAAAGGGCAAGCTCTTTTGCATCTCGGCCCTGTTCCTGCAAGATTTCTTGTTCTTTTCATCGTCACAAAGTTTTAAATAGAACCTTTGTGTCCCTGCTGTAGGACTCAGATTCTCAAGGATAAGTGAAAGGGCTGGAAACAAAATATGTTCATATGCTTAGTTTATCAGGATGCTGGTAAATAAATAGCCTAAAATCAGAAGATTCATCTGAATGTGGTCACAGGAGTCTTCAGAAGTAAAAAAAAGGTAACACCCAACTAACACACGTCTTTTCCTACTGGTAAGAGTAGTCTGATTCACTCAGGTGAAGAGATTAGCAAAAAGGAAAATAAGATAAGTCAGACATTTTCAATAATGTGTTCGTATTACAGGGAAGTTGAAGGACCTTCTCTGTTAGCATGGACTCAAGTTCAAGAGTAGAAAGCTGCCGCTGATCTTAATGCTAATAATAATATTTAGCTATTGCCAGACACTGTGGTCAAGGCTTTCCATATATAATATACACCATTTAATATTCACAATAATCTCACGAAAGAAACATTATGCACTTCATCATGCTGAGGGGGAAATGGGAACCTGACAAGTTGTAGGATTTGCTCACAAATTTAGGTGTTCGAAGTGTCAGGAAGTGCATCCTGTTCTGTCTAAATTCAAAACCGTCCCCCGACCTGGCCCAAATAACATCCACAGAGAGATTTAAAACACCAATCTTCTGATTCCTAGAATCAGATGTCTTTAGCATAAAATCATTTCTTGTTAAAGACAGACTTTAAAAGGAGGAAGGTCTCACACAGCCTCCTCATCCTCACATCCCTCCTACCCCCATCTGCCAATCTCCAGAGAGCAGGGCTTAGTTTGAGAGCAAGAACAAGTTAAGCAACACCCTTAAGCAACTGACATGATTATCAGTTATGAACTGTCCACTGCAAAGTAGAAGTTTTATATCTGTAACTTGTAATTTTAAAATACATACTAGAAGGTCATTTTTTAATGTTCACAATATTTATAGACCTTACTTAGGAAACCACCACATTAGATTCAGATTCTGATCTTTTATCTGCCAGCAAAAACATTTGCTTATAATACTGAACTTCCTCTCCCTGCCAATCAGTGTTCTCAACCGGATATTCCAGGTAGTCTCCAAGAGGCTTCCTAGGTCTAAGGTTCTAAAGGACAAAGAAAGGAAAGGTGATTTACTCTGGGATTTATGTAAGATTTGCTTATCAAGAATTGAGCAGGAGTGTCGCTGGTGGCTCAGTGGTAAAGAATCCACCTGGCAATGCAGGAGAAGGCCCCCCCAGCGCGGGCCAGGAAGATTCCCTCTATAAAGAAATGGCAACCCATTCCATTTGCCTTGGAAAATTCCATGGGCAGAGGAGCCTAGTGGGCCGCAGTCTATGGGGTCACAGTCAGACAGGACCGAGCAACAGAACACACACTTCCCTGGTGGTCTAGTGACTAAGAATCTGCCTGACAGTGAAGGGGGACCTGGGTTTGACCCCTGGTCCCGCAGGATCCCACCTGCTTGGAGCAACTAGGTCTGTGCGCCACAACAACTGAGCCTGTGCTCTAGAGCCCAGGGGCCACAGCTACTGAAGCCCACGTGCCTAGAGCCCGTGCTCTGCAACGAGAGAAGCCATCGCAATGAGAGGCCCACGCACCACAACTAGAGAGTAACCCCCACTCGCCACAACTAGAGAAAGTCTGCACAGCAACGAAGACAGCACAGCCAAAAATAAACAAGTAAACAAATCTTAGAATTGAGCAATAGGGTCTTTGAAGGAAAGTCTTGCATCTAGGAATTTCTCAAAGTACTCTTGAAAGATGGATGCATACTGAAAAAATTTTCAGTGAGCCAAAACATAGTCTAAAGGACACAGAGGCACTTTCTATTTAATGATTAATGGCTCCTCAACTGGAAAAACATGTTAATAGGCAGCTTTGGGTAGTAAGTTTGATAAGCATGGGCACTTGCATCTTCGGTGATGACCAACCAACCCCGCTGGCCTGAAAGAGACCACCAACTAGCAGGGCAAGCTGTCAAGCTCTTCGCTCTGGAGACCATTTTGAGAAGATTGCTTTCAGGCTAGCCAGTCTTGACCTCAAGCAAGAGACTCAAGGCATGGTTACCGTTCCAGGCCTCTGATGGGATGATACACCACTCGCTTTGGCCGTTGACAATATCTCAACATGCCCAGCCCCAATGTGATTCGGTCAAACATATCCAATTGTATTCTCTTAAGACTGCCCTTATAAAAGTTTAATAAGAGACAAGAACTGACATTTATGGAGCATATGCCAGGCAAGCTGCATAGATCATTGTATTTAATTTTTACAACTGTACTCTAATCAAGCCCATGAATGTCAACGGGAAAACTCCAGAAGGCCAGGCCAAGCTCTTGAACCAGGGTAAACCTCTTAAATTCCTGTGTCATGATTCTAACTAACTGATTGCCAGAGCCTGAGTACCTTGTTTGAAAACAAAAACCTCAAAGTTCAATAAAAGATGCTAAGTCCAGCCCAACAAGAGTCATGAGTTCTTTTTAGGCAGTGAGTTCTGCAGGTAGATGGATGCCACCCTGTTATGGTAAGAGTAAGAGTGCTGCATAAAGGAAACCTCCCCAGCCTTCTCTCATACATGCTGAGAACCTGGAGAACTTGCCCTGTTATCTGTGGTGACCCTGGAATGCTATGAACATAAAAGTCGCCAGCAGCTGGTTTAACTTATGCATTTCTCGACATGGTTTTCAAACATTTTGGAAATGAGAGTGCACATAACGAACTTGCCTGAACTTCATATTTCCTCTCTCAGCTCTCCTCCTGAGCCTCTCCCAGTGGCCTGGCCAAAGTCCAAAAGCAAACACTAAACTTGGATGTTTCAGTCTCCTTATTAACCTTTACAGCAATAACTTCTGATTCACTGTCATGTCTTCATTTCCTTAAAATCAGCTCATCAAGAGAAATGACCTGCCCATGTCTACCCTGTGCCCACCCCTCAAAAAAAGAGGTACCATACCAGAGATTCAGCCCAAAACAAGCCCTGACTTTTATGACAGAAACTCTCCAAAGGGGAATCAAGTATTTTTGGAAGAATTTCGAGCATCTCTCTGGAGTGACAAAGAGATGGCTTGTTACCAAAAGCCCGTGAGGATATAATGGAAAGGAAACTGATGAAACCACTTTCAAGTGTCTCAAAAAGAAAATTAAAAAAAAAAAAAAAAGAGGTTTGCTCCTGATAGCTCTCAGGGAAGATGTACTTGGTGCTATCGTACTTCCTGGAAGGAAACAAGCAGGAGGAAGAGAAACCGGAGACCTCATTATCTAAATCAACATTCCCCTTGAGTGTTTTTAACTTATGAACAAATGAAGGCATCCTAATGTCCTCATATTTTCTTCCTCACCCTCAACAGGCCATCTTTCGATTCTCAAGCTATCATAAGGTGCATGTGGAAGTGAAAAGAAGACTCTCATCTTCATGGATTTTGACAAAAAGAACACCACCAAAAAGCGAGTCCTCATTTTCAGCCAACCAATAAATAGAGCGGAGCGGAATATAGGAACGGGAGCTATTTTGAAGGTTTCCCATGGTTACAGCTGCTATGGAAATGATTTTCTTCTCTGGGGTTTTCAGATATGTGAGCCTAGCTTCAATCACGGTTTAAAGAAGGACAACAAAGGGAGAACACGAACAGAAATGGCTTCTTTTATTTAAAATTTTAAAAGCTTCCATACTGGGGTGGGTGGGGGATGGGTGCTGGCACCAATGGTCATGGTAACCTCAAAAGGCTCCATCAGAGTTGCCCAGCAGGGAATGAGATCAATCCCTTATAGTCTGGAGAGAAACCTGTGATTCTTGGACCTACACAGAGACAGGCTGATCTTTTAAAGCACAAATTGAATCTTAACTGCTCTGTGTAAAATCATTCAACGGCTTCCCATTAATCTTAAGATAAACTCCTCAATTTCCAAGATGATCTGGCGCAGACATTCTTCTCTGCCTTTCATTCATCTCTTCCATTCTCTGCCTTATTTTCTGTACATCTGCTGTCCTGGTGTTCAGTCCAAATATGTGACATTCCTTCCTGCCTCAGGACCTTTGCACATGCAGTTACCTCTGCCCAGGATACTGTTCCCCCTTCACTTGCCTATCACTTGGTTATCTTCCAGATTAAATGGCTAAATATCATTTTCTTCGGTCCTTGAAGCTTGATCAGCTCGACTCGCCCTTCCCTGTAGAGTACTTGCTACAATTAAATAAAATCTGTAATTGGATGCTTCATGCTCCGTGAGTATGAAGAAGTAGAGTAGAAGCCTTATGAGGCAGGAACTACATGTATGCTTTGCCGTGCTGTACATGGCCTCAGTGCAGTGACTTGTATATTGCAGGCACTCAATATTTAATGGAGAGATGATTTAATGGCATGTTACAATTAGGCAGATTCTAATTGTCTCTACCCAATGCAGAGGTGTGATAGTTTTCTAAGCCCCAAATATCCCATCCCTGTCAGTTTTACAGGATTTCATAAATATGGACTGGAAATGGTCTGTATCAATTATATCTCAATAAAGCTAGAAAAATATGGACTGGAGTTACAGCTCAGGCAGGGTTTAGGTTTTCAGTTAGTATGCAAGGTCAGATCAAGAAAAACAGTGGTTCTCAACCAGGGGTGATTTGCCTCTCGGGCACATGTGGTGATGTCCAAAGATACTTTGGGTTGTCACAGCGTATAACTGGTAGAGATCAGGGATGCTGCTAAATATACAATGCAAAAGACAGCTCCCCACCAAAACAAAAAAACCAGTTATTCAGTCCAAAATGTCAATAGTGCCAAGGCTGAGAAGCACTCATGTAGACTGTCAACCACAAATTGGCACTTGCCATTGGCAGATGCCCTCTACCTCTACAAAGATTATATCATGTTGCTTCTGCGGTTGCTGATTTTGAACACCCTCCTGAAAGGAGTTCAGAGTGAGAACAGAAACGAGGCACTCTGTGCTCTGGGAAAAACTGGTGAAACAGGTCTTCAGATAATTAGATATTTTCAGGAGCTGATCTTATGAGCCCAATTCTTGTATCTCCTCATATTTAAAAAAGCACTAAGATCCTTCATGGTGATATCTGCTCCTCATGGTTAGAGGTAACCTTCATGAAACTAGCAGAAACTTTCTGCAAAAAATGTGTGCTGGACTACATGTACTCCCACTTCACCAAAATCACATATATACTGACCCTCCTATCTCTTGGGAGCAATTTCTCAGAGCTATGTGAAATGCTGCCTCCCTTCCCTGCCCCAGTGATAGTCCTCATTTTGCCCCAGATAAAACCTGACTCACAATACTCACATTGTACATTTTCTTTAAGTTGACAAGAGTAAGATAACTCTTCACAACATACTTGAAAGAGGTGCCATCTTGGAAAGTGATAACCATTTCTCCTGATATATCCATCCCACCAGCTTTCCTCTAGTATTTACAAAAGGCACTGCAGCTTCATATGAGTGCCAGAGTCACGAGCGTGCACCAAAGACCCACAGTGCATTAAAAATATGTATCTTTAAATACTAACATCCCCCTCGATGTGGCAAAAAGCCCACACCACCAGAGGCACTGGGAAGCTGAAATCAACAAGAACCAAAAGATTCATGTACTTCCTATTCTGATCACACTGTGCTAGGTACCACCATGAGCAGAATGACAGGCAAAATGTCCACACTTATTTATATCCTTCTCTTTCACTCTGTCTTCCCCAAACAGATTAGGTGGTGAAACATGAACACACCTGCCCAAATCTTGCCAACAGGGTCAGTGTTCTGTCATTGAAATGCCTCTAACAACATCCCCCCAAATACTTCCCACTTCCATACAGGTGAAAACTCTAGAGGATGCATTCTTCTGGATTTGTCACTTTCTCACACAAATGAGCCTATTAAAATGCAAATTCTTATAAGAAACGTAAATTCTAGGTAATTTTTTTAGAGGTAAGCAAGTACTTTACCTTTCAGTAGTGAGGAATTTAACTTATGAAATGAACAGATACAAGAGAACCGGGCACCAAAAGTTAAGGGATTTGGCAGAAGGTAAGATCTGGGTTGCGTATACGGGGGCAAAACAGTAGGAGAGAGCACTGAGAATAGGGTCCGTAGCTGTGGGACACCAGGCAAATGACATAACCTCTCTGTGCCTCAGTTTCTTTCCCCGTAGAATGGATATAACAGTGCCAGTCTCAGAGGGTTTCAGGTGAAGACCAAATGCAATAATGGAAGTTAAGCAACAGACTGGTCCTTGACCATACAATTTTTCCCAGGGTGGGACTTGATCCAATTGGAAGAAGATTGTAAAGAGAAGAAAGCCACTTGAAGAATTCCTACATATTTAATACAGTCAGCATTCAATAAATATTGCTCAATGTTTAATTCATTAATTTAAACTTTCCTTCGGCCCTTGTGCCTTGCTGACAGAACACTAATATCACAGTCAGGATGCCAATGAATCTAGTTCAACAACTACATTTCCTAACTTCCCTTGCAGGTAGGGATGGTCATGTGACCATGTTCAGGCCAATGAGGTGGCATGCGTGGCTCGTCCATGAAAGGAAGATAATTCAACTGAAACAACACTTTTCCTCCTTCCCTTTCCTTTCTCCCTGCCTGAAATATACTGAATGTACAGGGTGGGGATATGGGACTGGATAGTGGGGGGTGGGGGGGGTGGGCAAGAAAAGCCACAGTGTTCTCTTGAGGACAAGAGAACATGCTAAGGATTGGATGAGCCGGAACAGAAGGGTCTCGGGTGAAAGCACTGAGATGGCAACCCACCCTTGATTGCACTTACTGGGTGTTCCTCATTATGTATTAAAAATAAAACTCCTACTGCATTTAAGCTAACTTTTGTTTTTTTAGGGGGGAGGGTCTGTGTTACCTGCAAGCACATACAATTCTTCACCAATAATACACTTTTCTTACCTTACAGAACAGTGTCTATACCTTTTCCTGGGCTTCCCTGGTGGCTCAGATGATAAAAAATCTGCCTAGAATTCAGGAGACCCGGGTTCAATGCCTGGGTCAGGAAGATCCCCTGGAGAAGAAAATGACAACCTGCTCTAGTATTCTTGCCTGGAGAATTCTATGGACAGAGGAATCTGGCAGGCTACAGTCCATGGGGTTGCAAAGAGTTGGACACGACTGAGCGACTAACAGACTCACATACCTTTTCCTGGTCATATTGCTTCCATGGTTTTAACTACCTACCCTCAACTTCCTAAACACAAATGACTAACAATATCTATTTAAAAAAATTTTTTATGTATTTATTTTTGGCTGCACTGGGTGTTCGCTGCTATTCATGGGCTTTCTCTAGTTGAAGTGAGCAGTGTCTACTCTTTCCAGTTGCAGTGCATGGGTTTCTCATTGTGGTGGTTTCTCCTGTTGCAGAGCATGGGCTCTAAGGTAAGAGGGCTTAAGTAGTTGTGGCATGCGGGCTTAGTTGCCCTGTGGCACATGAAATCTTCCCAGCCCAGGGATCAAACCTGTGTCCTCCGCATTGGCAGGAGGATGCTTAAACACGGAACCACCAGGGAAGTCTGACTAACAATGTCTTTATCTGAAGCCCCAACCATACTCTTGAGCCTGAATCCAGGATAAGCCTCCAAAACGTGTCTATCAGAATGTCCTCTGGGCCATTCAACCCTGTCTTACCTGAATCCCTCCTCCTTTCCTTCCCTCTCTTCTTTTCCTCCTCCTGGCTTTCGGTATTCAGCATCACCCAGTCTCCCAATGCAGAAACCTTTCCTTCCTTTCAATCTCTCAATTTCAAGTCAGCCACTGAGTCTGAAGGATTGGCTCACAGATGCAAGTCTATACTGTACCCATGCAGACTAGAAGAGAGGGTAAGGGATCAGGGGAAAAGGGCAGATGCTCACAAAGGCCTTTTTCATGCTTTATCTTCCACCTGGAGCTCCAGTCTCCTCACTTTCTGGAGCTGACACGATGCCACCAGCAGGACTTTCAATGAGGAGCAATGTAATCACCATATTTCACAACAGTCTGCCTCTGTCGTTAAAGCAAAAGAGGTACTCGGGACAATTATCCAGTTCATTGGGCCTGGTATATTTTTCTATTCTGAATTCCTTGCAACTGATGGTAGCACTGAGGAGTGTGCATGTATTAGGGGTTGTACTTTGGAGACACTTATTATCCCCCAACAAGCATCCATATAACTGGCACATTACCTCTGTAGTTTGGAGATACAGGTTTCTGTTTACTACCTCATACTCCAAACCACCAGGATGAAATAAAAATCCAATAGGCTTATTAAAGGTCTGATAGGCCTAGCCACCAAGAGAACCAATAATGGTGTAGTTTATTAGGCCATGAGGAGGGGCAGGCAAGATTGCTCCCACTGCCATCTCATGAAGCACCAGCCAGCTCCTGGCACGGGACTTGCATTTGGGAATAACATCAATTCATCTTAGCTGATTCCCTCTGTGATAACTTCATGACTATTTATGGGAAGCTTCAAAGGCTAAGAAATGCTAAACAAACAAGGAGATAAGTTGCCGAAATGTTAAACATTTGCCCTGGCTGACCTCACAAGGTTTTGCTGGGGGAATTCTTCTAAGTCCACCTAGATTATCACTGGAAACCAAATGCAGTGATAACATCTCCCCCTCCAAAAAACATCATTCTAGGCCAGACAGATGAAGCCTATGAGCCAAAACAAGATTATTTTTAGAATGTCAGCTATTGAGAAGTAAAAAAAGAACGGGATTATAAAGTGAGAAAAATTAAAACTCAGATCTTTCTTCAGAAACTGTCTTGACCTTTTCTATTCTAGCCTGAAAATGTGGGGAGTTAAAAGAAACCTAATTAAAAAGCGCTGCTGATATTTCCGTTAAAGTGAAGGTAATATGCCTTTAAATTTTTTAGATGAACACATTGCATTTCTCAGACATAATATTTCATAATAGTCTAAACTAGGTGTCTTACAGTGAATTTTTCCCTTTTCACATGGAGGATATTAAAATGATTTTCTAAAATCCCATTTTTTTTCCTTTAAATTCTAAGTAGCTAGGTGTGAATACCAAGCCAAGAAAAAATATTTGGTCTTGAAGAAACAAAACAGGCAGGCCTCTTTTCACAGACTACCAACTGTGGCAGAAAACAAAAATTGGAAGCGAACTAATTGTGCAGTGGAAGAGTCAATAGATTAAAAAGAGGTTCCACTTTTATTAGGCATCATCAGTAAAAAGTCTTCCCTGTGCAATTAGATGTTTAGCTCCAAGGAGTAGCATTACCAGATAACATTCAAGACATGCGCTCAATAATGAGAATGAACAAAGAGTACTGAGCCTAGAGGCTTAATGACAACAACCAAAGTTAACATTTATTAAATACCTTTATTAGTCAGGTGTGGTAATTAGCATTTATATGGAAGAATTTAATATGTGGCAGCCACTTTTCTAAGCTTATTAACGTTATGATCTCATTTAATCCTCACAAAACTCCATAAACTCACAGAGTCCCTCTTGGTTAAATCCTATAACTATTTTTTGAGAAAAGTATCACTGTCCAGGTGAAGCAGTAACGATCAGTAAGAGTAAGGAACTTGTCCTAGTTTTTCAGACCAGACAGATCTGGATTTGAAGACTGGTTCTCACAAACTTTAGTATTAACTTTTTAAATTTTTCCAACAACCTTGTAAGGTACAAACTATGTCAATTCTCACTTTATAGATACGGACACTGACACCGAGATTTAAAGAGACACACAGCTGCCAAGTGGCAGAACTGGGGCAGGAACCCAGGCAAGGTCCTGAAAGCAGACTTACGACCCAGAATTGCCTCTCAGCAGCAGGGCAGGTCCCTAGATGTGGCAAAAGTCACAGAGGGGACACATGAACAGGTGGCTTTGGGAAGCTCTGTTCTAAGCCATGCTGCCTGGGAGAAAAAGGAGCTTATATGCCCGGGCCCTTTCCAAGCAAACAGATGAAGACACATGGCAGTTTCCTGATATGTTCTCGCTGGCGCCTGGCAATGGCCTGGTTTTGCTTTCCTCCTCTCTTCAAACTCACATCGGGAGGAGGGCTGGGGAGAAAGCATTCGTCATGCAGTGAAGGGAAGAGGGAGGGAAGCTGAAAAGCATGCTTGTGTATGTGTGTGAAGTGAATGCAGGTGAAGAGGAGGGACCTCAGAAACACAGGAAGCTCCAATTCACCTCTGGGGACTCTCCTTTCCACCCTGTCCTCAGGGAATCAGAGAAGATGACACTTCACAAAACGCTGAGGGTAGGGGGACAAGTCTCTTAACAGCAAAATGCTTCTCTTGGTGAAAAGAAAAGTTCGAAAAATAAATACTCAACAGTGTGGTTAAGAAAAGCCAAAGCCATCTCCAAACCACCAACTCTACTAAATTCACAGACTTCTAAAGACAGACAACTAAAATATCCAGGGCAGATCCTCCTCTTCCTCCCTCTCCTCTATCCTCCCTTCAGAACAAGCATCAGTCTTCATCTGTTCTGTGCCTCACCCTCCCTACGGGCATTTGAGGAAGGCTATGAACCCCTTCTCATAATACAATGAGTAAAACAAAATATGAATTCTCCAGGTCAGAATACTGGAGTGGGTGGCCTTTCCCTTCTCTAGAGGATCTTCCCAACCCAGGGATAGAACCCAGGTCTCCCACACTGCAGGCGGATTCTTCACCAGCTGAGCCACAAGCGAAGCAAAACACAATATATCAGATTATAAAGGAAGCCAGTTATGTTAAAATAGTTATTAAAATATTTTAAAATCTGATGTAGCTATTTGTCTTTACATGTAAGTACACACTACACATATAGATTATATAATAATACACAGCATATAATAGTTTTTAGCATACAATTATAAATATTATATGTTATATATAAGCTATAATTTATATAGCTTGGTTTATATGGTAATATCAATTGAAATATGATATACAAAGATACGGAAGTAAATCTACTAAGTGCCATGATTTCTAAACAACGATGAGCATTAATGATCTTTCAAGATGACTTCCATGACCGTTAACATGATATGAAAACATCTGGGATTTTTATTGGTGCTAAAGGCACAGGTATTGTTAATGCAATCACTGTGGTCTGTTACCTTCACTCATAATTCAGGGAAATGCTAAAGTTCAAGTAGGGGTTAGCAGAAACAAAAGATGTCAGTTTTTTTCCATCCTTGTTCAGGAGTGCTCTATCTATGGGAGGCCACATTAAGAAACACTGTTCTGGAAAGATGTCAGGAAAAAGGTCAGAGTTGCAGCAACGGTGGGGAGGTCCATCAGCCAGTGGGCAACAAGGAGGCTTGGAGGGGCTTTTTCTGCCTTACTGGGCCACTAATTATCCCAAGTCAGCCTGCCCATCCTTTTCACACTAAGCTGACTTCTCTCAAAGAGGCATTTCCTCTTGGCCACAGACTTAGAGAGGTCCTCACATGTCAGCACACAAGCAAGGGGCACAAAGAGCCCCTTGGAGCTCTTTCTTCCAGGGACTTGCAGTCTGGAGGCTGATGCTCTGACAGTTTTACTTACCCTCTTCTACTTCCTGCTTCCTTTTTAGCAGTCCTCAAAGGCATTTGTATCTACAGGCTGCTGCCAATTGTTCAGTCTTAATCCTCCCATTTTAAATCATAAATGACTAAGAATGTATTGAAGCAAAACAGACTTGCAAAACCTTAAAAAAAAAAATAAGAGTAGCTCTTTCATGGAAAGAGCTTAATTAAGAGAGGCTTAAGATATCTGAGCTGTTCTGAGAGAGAAGTGTGTCCCAAAAATACTGGCCAGAAAGTGCCTAGATCTGCATTCTGGGCCCAGTTTCAACTACATACTCCAGCATGTCAATCTCCTTTGGGTATCTCTTGCTCCATCATATATAAATTAAAGATAACTCTTTAGAGGAAAAAGAAATTCAAGCACTTCCCATGTGCCAGATACTGTGCCAAGTGTTTTTATCTTTATCATATCACTTCCCTCACTGGTAACTTAGAGAAGTATTGATGTCCCCAATTTACAGATGAGGAAACCGAGGTTCAGAGAGCCTAAGTGACATATCCAAATTGACAGAGCTGGTCAATGAGTAACAAAGATTTCAGCCTGAGCTTATGATCACCTTCCTGCATGGCATCCCTGTTGCTGGGATTTCACAGGAATCTTGAACACGAGTCAATTCCCTCCCATTTCTAGGCGATCAGATTATGTATGAGAAAGTGCTTTGCAGGCTGTAAATGACTCCATGTAATGGATTTCGTTATTTATGGATACTAAAACATTATTTAGGGATGTTTCTGTGTTCATCTTCAAGAGTGACCTGCCACCCCCACCCAGCCTGCCCAGTACTGAGGCTGCACCGCCCAGCTTTCACCAGGCTGAGCTCAAGGAAAATGTGCCACCCCTAAGGACTGAAAGAAGCCAACTCCCATGAGCACAGGCAAAACCCCACAAACATCCACAGGCAAATTCGAATGTCCACACCGGGAACCTGAGCTCTGGACTAAAACCTCCCCAGGTCTCCCATCTGGGGTCACTTACTTTTCAGTCCCACTCAGGGCTGCTAGAGTATCATTTAATTCTGCACCTCAAGAGCACCTTCACTTACTTTCTTACTTGGGAGACAAGCATGTCTGTAACTCCTGTTTATGCATGCCCTATTTATGTATGCTCTGGTTGCTCATTTATTTACGCTCCATTTATTCATTTATTGCACACAGACATTTTTCATGTCTGCTGGTGGAAATGTTCCACCAGAGTAGCTGAGCATCCACACCCCTTCAGAGGAGGTCTTCTGAAACCATCTTCATCACAAAGCTGCCTTGAAGCCAGAGCCAAACAGAGTGGGTTCTCTTGAACTTTCTCAAATCTTTACATTTCACACAGAAGACTTCAGACCAGAAAGGACTTGATTCATATCATTGCTTACTCTCATTTCAACTATTTATTGAGCACCTTCCAGAAAATCAATGTGCTTTTTAAAAACACAATGATGAACCAAGCAGACACAGGTTCCTGCCCTTATAGTCTGGGGGCAAGAGGGGCTTATGTGCAGAGAAATGTTCTGAGAAGGTGACATTTAAACTGAGAGTGGAAAGATGCAAGCAGCAGCAAGTTCTGGAATAGATGGGGAAAGGACATTCTAGGCAGAGGAAGCCACCATGTACAAAGGACTAAGGAGGGATCAGACAAAACCAAGCGTGGCCAAGGATGAGAACAAGCAGAACCTTAACTGCTGACGGAGTACTAACTTTGGAAAGCAGTGTATCCTTGTTTAGCAAAGTCCAGGTACGTGCCAGATGACCTGGCAAGGCCAATCCTGGACACATGCTTCAGAAACCTCTTGAATATTGTGTCCCAAAAGAACACTACAGAAGCAAAGATGCCTAGTAAGACATACATTATGGCAAAACTATGAAACAAGCTAAGGATGTGATAAATTCATAATTCAAGACACTAGTTACCTCTGAGAGAGGAAAAAAGGACAGAATCACAAGAGATAATAAGGTTCTTTTTCCTAAAACCAGGTGGCAGGTTCGTGGGTGTCCATCACAACACTGTTGTTTTTGCCTTATACATATTTTATTAATATTTTTATCTGCTCAATATTTCATAAGAACTACCTCTTTGTATCTGAGGGCTGGGTGGAAAATGGATTAGAGGGGTGAAAAGGCAGAAGTGGGGAAATCGGTTAGGTAGACCAGGGTACCTGTTGAAGCAAGAAATAATAGTGGTTTCCAGCAGAGCACGATACAGAGGAGATGGAGAGAAAGAAATGCTGCGAGGCACACAGTTAAACCATACCTTTCAAACTGGGTTTAAGGTTTAAGCAACATTTCTAGAGTCTGAAGGGAACAGTGAGAGAGAGAGGGTTTCTTCCCCAATTTACAAAACTCCTTGATTTTTACAGATTTGTAAATCAAGACTCAGATGAGATTTAAAAAAAAAAAAATTAGGGGCAGAATGGACCAGTACCAAAATCATTAACACTGGCCTTCTGCCTCTTTCTACCCAGTCATGTGATAGAACCAAACTCACACTCTGATGCCCCAGAATTCAGTGCCGCGGGCACCATCAGCACTGTGTGCGGACAGTATATTGGTCTCTGTCTATAATAATGATGATCTATCTTATTCCCAAAGAGTCTCCATCAGCGTTAAGTTACCTAAAAACTCCTACCCCAGGGCAAGTAGGTTAAATCCAATTTAATGGTTTTGCAAAAACTTGAGGGTGGTGTATCAACATAATAAATCAAGATGGCATCCCAGCTATGACTATCTTGTACATGCGTGCTAAGGTACTTCAGTCATGGCCGACTCTTTGCAACCTTATGGACTGTAGCCCCCCAGGCTCCTCTGTCCATGGGGACTCTCCAGGCAAGAATGCTGGAGTGGGTTGCCATGTCCTCCTCCAGGGCATCTTCTTGACCCAGGGATCAAACCTGCATCCCTTATGTCTCCTACACTGGCAGGGAGATTCTTTACCACCAGCACCACCTGGGTAGCCCATGACTATCTTACCACAATACAAAATAAATGCTTTAAATGGCATTCCAAAAAGTTTTTTGAAGTTAAATGTCCAGTCATGTAAACTTAATCTTTCACCCTCATATACACTGATAGATCTAAACCTCTCTGGAAACCATTATTTTTTCTATTTAGTAATACTCAACTAATTAATTTGCACATACATTTTGATTTGATGATTCTGTGTTTAGGAATTTACCCTGCAAATACTGTCACATGAAAAGGCAGTGACAAGCTACAAATAATGTCTGCTAAAGCACCACTGCATTATCCAGAAATTTTAAACATCTTAAATGATCATCAGCAACAACTGGTTAAAAAAAAAATTATGACATAGCTATATAATGGGCTATTGCCTGGTCTGTTGTTTTTTTTCTATAACAATATTTATATATAATAATATACTAATGTTAAAAATCCTCCAAGATCTACTGTCAAGTGATAAAAAGTAAGTATCTATGCCACCATTTGTGTTAAAAAACAAAACATATGTACATATATATACACACATATACATACATTCATACTGATCTATGTATACTGCATGTGCATACCTGTATGTATGCATATGTATCAAAGAGGGACATCCAACGAATTGAAAATATACACATTTATGACATCAGTTTTACTGTATTTTATGGCAAGCGGATAAAGAATTCACCTACAGTCCAGGAGACATGGGTTCGATCCCTGGGTTGGGAAGATCCCCTGGAGGAGGTCATGGCAACCCCCTCCAGTATTCCTGCCTGGAGAATCCCACAGACTGAGGAGCCTGGAGGGCTGTAGTCCATGAGGTCGCAAAGAGTCAAACACAACTGAGTGACTCAGCATATATGCATAAAGCCATAGCACATACATGATAAACTTTCTTGAATGAATAAATTCCCTTTAAGCTTTTCATAAATCCATTTCCCAGTGTGGTCCTCTTCCTTTTGAAAACTTGACCCCAAAATGTCATCTAATTTTTTCTCAGACACTTTTTATTACCAATTTAACACTGTGCTCAGATAATTTGAGAAAGCTGGTCAGAAATAACCATCATAAAGGTAATTCCTGCTTAAAGACTTTCACACAAAACTATTCTGGGATACAACCAACAGGGCATACTTTCCAGAGAGAAACGTTTTTGGACGGTGATTATTTAATTACGAGGTTAAAAAGGCACATGTCATTCTGTGCTCACACAAAGGCGATAGGGTTTCACCCTTGCCCACACTCCCACACAGTAGCGCTGTGGCATGCCTCTCCACGGATGTAATGTGAACCCAACTCCTCTGCTCGGTCTGCTGGTAAAACGATAGGGACCATCAAATGGATTAAATGTATTCCTTCACTCTATTACCCTTTAATCCTAAAATAAGCAGTACTAAACACATTCCAAAACAGGATATGCACTTTCTCAGAGGGTGAAATCAGTGCTACATGATGACATTCCTGAGTTGTCCCAGGTTATTCCTCAATAGATAACAGTGCATATTCAGAGAGCAGTTGACCAACAGGAAAAAATTACTCTCTTTAATACCTATTACCACCACGAGTCATGCACTCTAAGAACTTACGAAATGCCAAGATTTCAGATGAAGGCATCCCTGCCTCAGAACAGTGTATTCTGGAACAGCACACCTGCCCTTAGCAAGAACTAAAATTAAAAGAACAGCTTGGATTATCAACCACTGAAAACACAACATACATCCCATTGTTATAGTCCTGTTGGCTTGATATGTGGCTGTAGGTGACTGAAAATTCAAAATAATAATGGCTTAAACAAGATGAAAATTATCTCTCATGGAAATACAGTCTGGAGTTACACAGTCCAAGGCTGCGCTATTGTCTCTGCGGTCATCAGGGACCCAGGCATTGCATGCCATATTCTGCCTTTTACAACAGAGGGCTTCTACCTCATGGTCCAATGTAGTTGCTTGAGCTCCAGCTGTCACATCCACATTCCAGTGGACAAGAAGTCAGCAAAAACGGTACATGCTTTCCTTTCCAAAGTACTTTCCAGAAGCTGTACTTACTCTTTTTATTTATATGCTTTTGGCTAGAGCTTAGTCAATGGCAATCCCTAGAAGCAAGGAGGGCTAGGAAATATTGTCTTAATACAATATTTGCTGGACAGTACTTCGAAGGTAATGTTTCTAAGGAGTAGACAATGTACATGAGGAAAGTAGCAGTGTCAATAACATTGAGGAATCACAAAAGAATCATACATACATATCTTTTATTTTCTTGAAATACATAACCATACATTCCTTTCTAGTGGGCAAGGGAATTTAGCTTATGGGCTTACAGATCCAGTACCATAAAACACACCTATAATGGATCTTCTTCAATTCCCATTGCAGGTTTTCTCTTATCCGGTTGGTTTGTCTTTTTTTTTTTTTTTTTTTTTTTTTTGGGTGGTGTTATTTGTTGCTTGTTTTTTGAGGGTTTTTTTTTTTTTTTAAGTAGTGTCAGAACTTAAAGATGCTGTCAAAAAAATCTAAGTCGTTTTACAATTTCCACCTCTCTCCCAATATTTTTAAATTGTTTCAGGTCATTTCCAAGCACTCAGCTTAATTTTCATATAAACAACTCTTCTTTCTTCTCACATTCATATGTCATGGGTTTATGCAGGTAACTTAAGTACAGTAGCAGGTGCAACTGGCAATAAGTAGTGTAAGGAACAAAGTCACACTTGGCAGATATACGATTCTACAACACCACAACTAAAGCGAGCAGAAGAGTGTGAGCATCCTGAAAAGGGGACGCTTATCAGGCAAGCGGATCGAGTGAAAAATTTCTGTTCTCTCTCCTAATTTCTTCTTGTCCATATCTCTTCAGTTGATTATCTGAGCAGGAAAACCCTCACAATACTATCAGCATGTATTAACGATGGGGGGAGAGAGAAGGGCTTCCTATTCTATAATCTCCCTCAATATATAGATGAGGGAAACTGAGGTCCAGAGAAGTTCCAAACATCGGATATGTACTAAGCACTTCCCAAAGGCACCCGCTGCCTCCAAAACTTTTCACTGCTTCTCACTGGGGAAGAATGGCATTGGCATTGGAGGCAGGACTACCCGCATTGTGATGGTACAATCTCACAGACCACAAAAGAATTTACATCTCAGTCCCCAGGCCTCTAAAGGCCACAGGCAACACTCCTAAGTCGTCATGAGAGGAAAAGAGAAAGGTACCCATTAGCAGTGAAACGCCCACATCTCTAGACACAGAGGTGATTTTTGATGTTGTGGATTTGGTAGTCTTTTACTTGGTCTTTCTTGTCATCTCTTGGATCACACTAGCACAGCTACGGGTCTTGTTCATACCCATAGACAACTCCAAATCCTAAGGAATCTTAAAAGGCCTTTTAATCTTCTTGAGAGAAGCCAACAAAGCTTAGCCCAAAACATGAGTATGCATACTGTTTTAATACTTCTTAGGAAAAGAGATGCTATAGTTAATTGAATATAGACATCACAAACATTTTCTAAGAGCTACTTACACTAGACGCACAAATAAATGGAAACATAAGAACATTACTACGAAAACAAATTATACCTTCTCAAACACCTGCCTAATGAGATCAGTTGCCCAATTTTCTAATGAATCATTTCATATTTTTATTAGAGCTGTTTTCATATCTTAAAAAACTAGGCCTCTGTCTCTATCCTATTTGTTCCAAATTATTTTTTTCAATTTGTTTTGACAATTTTTAAATTATTTCATGTCAAAATAACTCATCTTCCTTTACAACATCTGGGATTCCTATCATCCATCCATTCATTCATTCAGTCAATAAATTCTGGTAGGTTTTTTGCTGTGCACTAGATATTTTTCTGGGTATTAGAGAATTGAACAAAGGAAACATGGAACAAAATATCCTCATGAAGTTTAAATTCCCGTGGAGCTAAGGTAACTTAATTCTAGGGTGAGAACAAAAGCCAGATAATCTATTAAAAGTATAATGTCAGGTGCTAATAAGTGCTTTGAAAAAAGAAAAAGTTAAGACGAAGGGAAAAGGAAGGGATCTGAACACAATTTGAAGATGATCACGGAACACAAGCGTGAAGGGAAGAGAGATCTGGAGGGAAGCAAGGGAAAAAACTGATGGGTATGTAGGGGGCTGGTCCTGGGGGATGTCCAGGCAAGGGCAGACGCCCTGAGGTGAAACTATGCCTGTGTTTGGGGACCAGCAGGGGGTCAGCACTGCAAGAGAGGAGAGAGTAAGAGAAAAAGGAAGAAGGAATATTTGAATTTAGATATGCTTTTCACTTTCCCAATTTGTAAAAGCATTTTTCCATAATCAAATTTAAATGTTCTTTACACTGAAAAGTTTTGGATTAATCTTTTCATTCCAAATGAAAAGCTGCTCGTCCTAGCACCATTTATTGAATCTTTTCCCCACTGCTTTTAAATATGTATCACCTTTATCACAGATCATCATCTTAAAATACCTGGGTTGATTTGGGGAGATATCTGAGTTTCTCGTAAAAAATCCATTTCTGCTCTAGTAACGTACCATTTTGCTTTATGTCGCTTTACAATGTATTTTATTATCTGGCTGGGCTCAGTTCAGTTCAGTCGCTCAGTCGTATCCGACTCTTTGCAACCCCATGAATCGCAGCACGCCAGGCCTCCCTGTCCATCACCAACTCCTGGAGTTCACTCAAACTCGTGTCCATAGAGTCGGTGATGCCATCCAGACATCTCATCCTCTGTCATCCCCTTCTCCTCCTGCCCCCAATCCCTCCCAGCATCAGAGTCTTTTCCAATGAGTCAACTCTTCGCATGAGGTAGCCAAAGTACTGGAGTTTCAGCTTTAGCATCATTCCTTCCAAAGAAATCCCAGGGCTGATCTCCTTCAGAATGGACTGGTTGGATCTCCTTGCAGTCCAAGGGACTCTCAAGAGTCTTCTCCAACACCACAGTTCAAAAGCATCAATTCTTCAGCGCTCAGCTTTCTTCACAGTCCAACTCTCACATCCATATATGACCACTGGAAAAACCATAGCCTTTACTAGACGGACCTTTGTTGGCAAAGTAATGTCTCTGTTTTTTAATATGCTGTCTAGGTTGTCTGGTTGGGCTAGAACATTTCATTTATCTTTAGTCATCTTCATGGATACCAGACCTTGGCTGGTTCTACTTTCCAGCTGACAAAAGAGCTCAAAAACCACTTTATTAACTTTATTAAATTTCATGGCCTCTACATGACAGGAAAGAGGAAGAAACTAAGATTATATGCAAGCTTTTGTGGGGGTGGGGCCTTCTTTCCAAACTAAATTCCAAGCGCTCCACATCAATACCAACCAGGTAATAGTAACCTACATTGTTTCTTTGTGATAAGAAAACGTATGGACTAGTAAACTGGACAGTCATTTAAATCATGTTTATCTGGTCTGATAAATGGATGTGACTCTAAGTCCTGGAGAAGGGCTACAGTGTTGACCTGTGGTTCTCAAACTATTTGGACCAGTAGCAGCAACACCTAGTTTCTCTTGCCTGGAAAATCCCATGGACAGAGGAGTCTAGTAGGCTGCAGTCCACGGGGTCGCTAAGAGTCGTGTCACTTTCCCTTTTCCCTTTCATGCATTGGAGAAGGAAATGGCAACCCACTCCAATGTTCTTGCCTGGAGAATCCCAGGGACGGAGGAGCCTGGTGGGCTGCCGTCTGTGGGGTCGCACAGAGTTGGACACGACTGAAGCGACTTAGCAGCAGTAGCAGCAGCAAACTTAAATTATTAGGTGATTAGATATTCTAATCATCTGCTGATATCTAATGAATGAGAAACTCTGAGGAGAAAGGAGAGCAACCCTCCAGTCGATTCTGATGAATATTGAAGTGTGAAAACCACAGTTTAGAGTCTTATTATAAGATACTTCCAGAGCCAGGCACATACTGTGGGGCTTAAGAGTCCAAACTACAGTCAGGGTTGTAAGATCTAACCTTGGTTTGAGTACTCACTAGCTGTGTAACCTCGGGAAAAGTAACTCACTCTTGCAGCCTCTCAGTTTCCTTGTGAAAACAATGTGGATAGTGCTGTTTCTGTCAGAACAGGTTTCAAGAATTAAATAAGAAGACAAGAAACGTGCTTAGAATATACTATGCCCTAGTCCATTGTTAACGTTCCATTCATGATAGCTAACATGATGATAAAAAATCATAATCTGCTTTCAATTTATTTCACATAATTTATTCTGGAAAGCCTAGATCCATTCATGCTGGATTTGACAGAAATCAGGGAATGAGGGAGTACAATTAGTATTATAATTTTCTTGATGTTATTTACAGAGAAATGATGGGGAGTGGGGGTGGGTGGGGGGTACTGACTGAGGGAGGGGTAGAGGAAGTCATCTCAGGCAGGGTTTTGTGCGGCTGATTTCTAGGAGGATGAAAAATTTCCTTTTCTAAGGAAGCTCACTTTTTTTCCCCTTTGCAAGTGAATCAATTATATAGCCTAGACATTAATTAAAAGGTCCTAGGGCGAAAAGCGCTTCCCACAAATAACTGTCCACAGACTACCAGTTCATTTCCTATACATCTCCCTGGCAAGGCCCAAAAAAAGCTCAAAGAAGATGGATGGACTTCATAGGATGACCCGGGGGTCAGCTGATTCAGACAGCTGAATTCATCAATATGGGCAGCAGATTCCGTCTCAGAGAGCCATCCACGAAGAGCAGCTTGTACAGTCCCCTCCTGCTGCAGATATTTAACTGGCCCAGGAAAGACAAGTAAGGCATAGTCCCCACAAAGGTGCCCCGCAGTCAAGGACCAGCCCTCCCGCCCCACTGTCATTTCACAAAGAACACATTTAGAAAGCCCAAATTGGACATACTGCTTAAGAATATGAAATTACATATGTTTTAAAATATATTAACTATATATCTAATGTATAACTATATATTTAACTATATATATTAAATGCATATTATATATATATATATATACTGTAAATATATATATATGCTTTATTTCCAGAATTATTACAATGGGTTGAATAGTGGTCCCTTCAAAGATCCACTCAAATCTCCAAATGTGATCTTATTTTGAAAAAGGTCTTTGCAGATGTAATTAAGTTGATGAGATCATCATGCCTAAATTCAATGACAAGTCCTTAAAAAGGGAAAAGGCCAGAAACACAGAGGAAGAGAAGGGAGCGATACTTCTGAAAGCCTCGAAGGCCAAGCACTGCCAAGAAGGTCCCCGGAAGCTAAGACAGCATGGGTGGATCCCCCTCAGAGCCTGCACGGGGACCAACTGTGCCAACACCTTGACTTTGGACTTTCAGCCTTCACAACTGTGGGACCGTAGATTGTGTTGTTTGAAGCCACCCAGTCCGTAGGCAATTGTTTTGGCAGCTTTAGAAAATGAATACAACTAATAACACTCTACCATAAACAAACCAGACTAGAAGGAAATCACAGCCTAAAGCTAAGAGATCTGTACTCAACCTCGTGTGATGAAGATAATGCTATTTTTAAAAATAAATCATTTGATTTTGTTCAATTTTCCAAGCTGTCTGCACTGCACACTTATGTAACAATTGGATCAAAATGAATTGTTTTAAATACTATTTACTATTTTAAGTAAGTATACCTGCCTGAAACTCTGCTCACTGTTATGTGGTAGGCTGGATGGGAGGGGAATTTGGAGGAGAATGGATACATGTATATGGACGACTGAGTCCCTCTGCCGTCCACCTGAAACTATCACAGCATTGTTAATCGGCTCTACTCCAACATAAAAGAAAAAGTTAAAAATAAACCTGCCACAAAATGCTATCACCATGATTCTGTAATTTTAAAAAAGTTATCCAAAAATTTTAAAAAAGTTATCCCTAGCTGCTGCTGCTAAGTCGCTTCAGTCGTGTCCGACTCTTCGCGACCCCATGGACTGCAGCCTACCAGGCTCCTCCATCCATGGGATTTGCCAGGCAAGAGTACTGGAGTGGGGTGCCATTGCCTTAGCAGTTAGACACAACTATTAATGGTTTTGTGTCCCAGAACCAAGGAAAACATATGATTGTGTCCTTCCCTACGGCTTCAAATATTCGAGACTCAGGATGATGGAGAGTCTCCCAGTTACCTATTGTTTGCAAATTTGGGTCTTCATAAAGATGACCGAAGCCTGTCGCTATAATTTCTGAACAACTCAGCAAGTCGCTACAGAAGCTCCAAAGACCAAGGCGTCAAGGATGCAAATGAGAGGAGCGCTCCTGGGTGCCTAACTGCGAAACAAAAGACTTTGAGAAATTATATTATTAGAGTAATTGCATAGTGTCGTTGAAGAAGGAACACACCTGCATTCTTCTAATAAGTCCCCCAGAGGCCTAATTCCTCAGCATGCAAACGTGAAGGACCTGCTCTGGATGTTATATGTATACATAATGAGTCAGCTTTAAAGAATTGTGAAGGCAGTTTCTGCATCATCAGGTAGTTTACCAACCTAAAATCAAATAACGCTCTCATTAAATGCCTTCTGACAGTCAGATGTGCTTGGGTCTGTCTTGCAGCATGGTGTCAGACTTAGTAAAGTAATGAGGAGCAGAAGTTCAAAAACACAGATCTGAAGACTGGATGATCATCTTGCTTATTTTCAACTTGCTTTGACCTCAGATTGGCTGAAGGGAAGTACTGCCAACTCCCTTCCCTTGACTGAGCCCTCTGGTGGATGCTTCCTCTAGAAAACATGCAAATGGCATGTCTGAAGAATGTCCCCCACCGCCAGCTTTCACAAACTCCCCAGAGGCCCCAGTTTGACACCAAAGCTATCAACAAGCCAAATGGAGCCCCCTTTAATGTATGCTGATCTGATTAGAAAATTGCAAGGAGCCTTTTACTGGACATCACATTATATTTAATGCAATTTCTCACCTTTCAGACACCCCAATAAGCTCAACACCACACCCTCTAATTTTATAGGAGTTCCACCTTCAAGACCCCAGCCTCGAATAAGCCAACTAGCCTAGGGTTCTTCTGATATCTGACAATAGTCCGATGTCATCCCCAGGTCAGTAAGAATATAAGATTCTGTTTTTGCCAAGGTACTGTTTTATATTTAGACCATGGGAGTCAAAATGAAAGAGCTTAACACTCTCTCTTTGTTAAAGAATTTGTGATCTCAAGCCCTCAAGACCTGGTTTCAAACTTGACTCTACTACTTATTATTTACATGACCTAGGACATTTTACCTAGCTTCCCCTGGGCTTCAGTTTTTGTTTTTGTTTTTCCAGATTTAAAAAGGAGAAGATAAAGGACATGCATTAGAAAACTGTTCTGAGGATGACAAAAGGTGATGCACAAAAGAAGCCAAGCACACAGCAGGTCCTCAATCACGTCAGCTCCAGCCCAAGAACATCTCTGGGACAGGGAGGGTTTAGCTGCTTAGATGTCATGCTTAGCACAGATGTTGCCACCAAGTGGCACCTTTATCCCAATCTTCCATTCATAGCATCCTTCCAGTAGTACACATTCCTTACTCACTTCTTCAAATCAGTGGTCACAACATCAGATGACTACATGGCCAGCCAGGGATGCAATGGGTGATTCAGGCCAGGTAAGCAACAGAGACTGTTGGGGACTGCAGAAAAATTTCAACAAGTGTATTCTATCTAGAAGGAAGCAAGGAATACGAGTTGCCACAATTTGTCATTGTTTTCACTATTTTTTCGTTATTCCAGAGGAAACCTTAAGTCTGAATTTTCATCCAAAATATCAATAGTTGGCAACTAATCTAAATTCTAAATGCTGTGTAGTATCAACAAGACATAGGTACAGTGAAGATTTCATCTCAGGAGTTTTCAGGGTATGATCTGGGTTCAGGTATTATGTAAATATCCTTGTTTCTCATAGCTTAGAAAAGGGAGCTTCTGCTTAAGGGACTGGTGATTGTGTAAATGGAAGTGTTTAGCATGGCACACTGGGCACCAAGGAAAAAAAATCATACTTATCAAGCAGGCTAGGAGAAAATGAAGAAAGTATTGTCTTGATTATGTGTGGTTTTTACTTTGAACATGTATTTTCAAGAGTGCCTGGCACAAAAAAAGACCCTTTGTAAATAAATACTGACCCCAAGGGCAGAGTTTAAATGTTGTCTTCCTGTTACAGATTGCAACCTGTTTTTACAAACATCATATGCTCTTACAAACATCACAACTTCAAAGAGATTGTGAGGGTATAGGGTCCAATTCTTCTAATTTTATTTAACCTAAAGTGTAAATATCCCCAGGTGAGTGTGTAATGAGCCATAGGATTCTGCTATTCCATCAGGAAGTCTAATTCCTTTAGATGCTGAATCCTCACATCAGAGGGGGACTCCACTCTCCCTCTTCTGAGTTAAGGCTCTCTGACAACGATCATCACCTCCATTTTTAGCAAATGAATGACTGTGGCTCACGGTGGGGAAGTGCCTTGTTCTGTCATATAATCTACAATGTCAGAGCCATGAACCCAGGTCTTCTTGCTCCTTATCCAATTGTGTTTCCATTAAGCCTTCTTCCAACCAGAAACATATATGAAGCCTACACATCATGCCCAGTGAAGCACAACACACACGTTATCCCATTTAACACTCACAATAACCTCAGAAGATACCTTAGAGTAATAAGTAATAGTATTCCCACACTGAGAAAACCAAGACAGGCTCAGAAAGGTTAAGTCACTTTCCTAAGAATACTCAGCTTATAAGAGGCAGAACCAAGACTACAGTTCCTATAAAGTATCTTCAAAGCCTGTCCCTTTAACCGCTCAGCTGGAATGGGCACCTAGAAGCTCTCATGAGCTTCACAGAAATTTTTATGACACTACCTGAAAATACATATTTCCTCCCAGAAATCAACGCCCATGGTTCTCCCATATGCAACACAGGCTGATCTTTTGATCCTTTTGATGTCAAAATTCCCTTTAGGAAATGTTCCCTCAGTTCACAGGTAATTCCCTCTGGGATATTCATTAATTACAGGGTTAATGGATAATCTTCCAGCTTTCTGAATCGAGAGACTGCAAAACAACTCATTCGATTTCCTTTATCCACCAACCTTCAACAACAGAAGCATAAGAATGGCGCTCTTTCAATAGGCTGTGAGTATCACTTCGAGGGTTAAAGACAAGGGTGTATCTTGAAAACGAGATGGTGATCGAAGCCACGTGTTCTCTCACTTTTCATCAGGTATAAACTGTTACTCGGCGGGATTAAGCAAGGGTTACTTGCCAGGTTGCTCCATAAGCTGAGATGCGTCAAAGTTTCACCTCGAAGAAAACACACAAATATAGTCCAATTTTTTAAAAAATGGGGGTGAAAGCTGGCACCATCTTTTTAGAAGACCATTTGACAAGAGCTCCACGTCAGCGTGTCATAGCACAAGAAGAACTACTGTCATGAGCTATATGATAAAGAACAAGGGAAAACAGCTGAAGCAGCCATGAATCAAAGACATTTAATTCAATGATAACCCATACACCGGATTCTAAAAGCTAATAAATATATTAGATCTTTATGTCATTTATATATTGACATATAAAGATGTCCATGAAGTATTTCCAAGTATGAAAAAAAGCTATAAAAAACCATATGTAGAATGTATATTTTCTACAAGATCTTAATAACTAATACATTAAATTTATTAAATAATCTTAATAAACAGATAATGATAATTTGAAATAAAACACCAAACCATAAACAACGTATATCTCCAGATGTAGGGTGAGTAAATAGTTTATACTCTGTATAGAGCCAGCTAGGAAATACTGGATTGGCCAAAAAGTTCATTAAGGTTTTTCCATAACATTTTATGGAAAATCCTGAAAGACCTTTCTGGCTAACCTAATACTTTCAGTTCTGTGCACCATGAGGGCTGTCTCAACTATGCAATTCAGCTATTGTCAAAGCAGCCATGCTGTTGTTTAGTCGCTGACTCGTGTCCGATTCTTTCCAACCCCATGGACGGTAGCCCACCAGGATTCTCTGTTCACGGGATTTCCCAGGTAAGAATACTGGAGTGGGTAGCCATTTCCTCCTCTAGAGGATCTTCCCAACCCGGGAATTGAACCTGTGTCTCCTGCTTAGCAGGAGAAGGCAATGGCACCCCACTCCAGTACTCTTGCCTGGAAAATCCCATGGATGGAGGAGCCTGGTAGGCTGCAGTCCATGGGGTCGCTGAGGGTTGGACACAACTGAGTGACTTCACTTTCACTTTTCACTTTCATGCATTGGAGAAGGAAATGGCAACCCACTCCAGTGTTCTTGCCTGGAGAATCCCAGGGACAGAGGAGCCTGGTGGGCTGCCGTCTATGGGGTCGCACAGAGTCGGACACGACTGAAGTGACTTAGCCTCCTGCTTAGCATGCAGATTCTTTACTACTGAGTCACCAGAGAAACCCAAAAGGAACCATAGATAAAACTAAATGAACAGGCATGGCTGTTTTCCATTCAAACTTTATTTATGGACTTGAAACTGAAATTTCAAGTAAATTTTATGTGCCACAAAATGTAATTCTGATTTTTTTTTTCTGGCAACCATTTAAAAATGTGAGGACTATTCTTAGCTACAAGGCTATAACAAGACAGCAGAATGATTTTGTTCTACTGGCTGTGATTTTCGGATTCCTGCCTTCGAAGGTAGGATTAAAGGTTTTCTTCTCTCTGCTACATATTCTTTATATGTGTGTGTGTACATGTATGAATGTGTGATGTTTTAAATCTTTCTATAATAGCCATGTCTTATTTCAAAATCAGAGCTAAAACAGCCACAATGGGATGAACTTACACATTTCCTCAAGAGAAAAACCTATTTAGGTGTTTCAGGTTCTATCAGGCATATTATCAAATGCCCAAGACATAAGTAAGGTAAGACAACCAGCTTTCTTAGCTGGTAAGTATCTTTCCCTACCTAGAGGACTGCGAGCATGTCATGCACATGTGCATATACACAGACAGATGCACACGCACCCCACCTCCTTTTCCCCACTTCTCTTGGCACATCAATTGACTGTTTTTCCTCCCCAAGCCAAAAAAAAAACAATCCAGTGGAAACCCATTTCTTAGCCAAATTACAACCCACTAAAGGAAAGCAGGCCGGCATCTCCCCAAATTACTGCCCCAATCATCAATCGACACAATTACCAGGGCAACAAAGGAAAGACGCTGTTCGAGGCACAGTCTTGGCTGACCCAGTGAGTGCTGCTTCGGGGGCGCGGTCACTCAGAGTCCAAGCATCCTGCCTGGAAAGGCAGCCCTTGTCCCCAGACTAACCGCTCTGCATAATTAAAACGACTTCACAAGGCTACTAGTGCTCTGGGCTTTCCGTGTCAGCCGCTCATCAAAGTGCAACTCCAGGAGGCTTGTTCTGAAAGCCCGCCTTTTATTGCAAGAGTCAAATCTACATTTATCAGCAAAGCTGAAACGTTAAAGGGATTACAAGGAGCTTACAATCCACTGGAGGTTCATTGATCTGGTCTTGCAAGCCTCATCTCCACATGCCCTTTAGAAATGGCTGTAGTCTGTTTCCTAGTTTTTGGTTGCCTTTGATTTTTTAGCACCATTCTCATCCAGGTTGAAGGGGATGTTTCCTCCAGCCCTGAATCCAAAGGTTCTCAGAAATCTTTCTTCTAAAATTAAGAGAAGCTACTTGCATATTCCTCTATGAGTGGTATAGGAGAACATTTTCTGTAAATGGACAGATAGTAAATGTTTCTGGCTTTATAAACTGTACACTCTCCCAAGTACTCAACTCTATCATTGTAGCTCAAAAACAGCCACAGATAATACATTAATGCATGGGAGTGACTTTGTCCAGATAACAATTAATGGGCACTGAAATCTGATTTTCAAAGAATCTGCATACGTCACGAAATAGCATTCTTTTTTTTTCTAACCATTAAAAGATGTTAAAACCATGCATGACTTCTGAGTCATACAAAATAGGCAAAGGGTCTGATGTGCCCAGCAGGACCTAGTTGCCAACTCCTATGCAGAGTATGGTCCTGGACCAGCAGCATCAGCATCACCCAGGAGCTTGTTGAAAAATGCATCTTAGTTCCCTGCCCTGGAGCCTGCTGAATCAGAATCTGCATTTGGACAGGATCCCCTGGGATTCACATGCCAGCTAAGTCTGAGAAGTCCTAGCCCAGAACACAGAATTTTGAAGTCAGAGATGGTTGGAATAGCACTGACTGGGGACTGAAGAACCTTACGCAAGCTGTGAAACCTGAGACTCACTTTCCTTATATATTAGAAGGGGTATAAATAATTGCACCCAGCTCCAAGGACTGTTACAAGTGAAAGATTGGAAAGATGGGAAAATAGGTTCCCGAAAGCAACTGGAATATTGGTGACCACCATGAGCCAAGATTACACCCATCAAACGAAGACCGCTTGTGTGTTGCCAGTTACTGCCACACAGGAAAGTCGGCCCCATGCTACCACAGCTTGGGATTCTTTAAGAGAAGCTGGAAACCTGGCTGTTAATGTCAGAAAAAGTTCCCCGTTTAATGCAATGTGCAGACCAAACAGAACCCACCTGCAGGCTGGGTATGAGTCGAGGGCCTCTAGTCTGTGACCTCTTCCTTAGAATAGAGAAGTCACCGGGGCAGACAGTCACAGAGAAAGCAGGCTGGGTGTTAAGAGCCAAATCCGAGCTTCATTCTCGGTAGCCAGGAGACCTTGGGCCAATGATGGAACCACTCTGAGCCTCGGTCTCCTCGTTAGGAAAAGCATCACATCCACCTCACAGGCTTTGGTGAGGACATGACAGAAATGTACATACAAACAGGGAGACACACTTTTGGACAGAGTAAGCGTACAGCCCGGTCACTGCTAACAGTTGCTTTGGTATCACTATTACAATCGCTATTCCTCAGTGCCTAGGCATTCAAAGGGCAAACCTTCAGCGTCAAAATGGCTATTCCCCCTCCCTACTCAAACCAGGTACAAACAAGCAAGTCCAATTAAGCCCCACTCAGAGAGCTGTCTCATGGCAGAGTATACTAAGTGCCTAGTTATTAATGATTTTCTCCTGGCCACAGTCCACAAAGATGCCTTAATCTTCCCCTTAATGAGAGCTCCTTCAGCAGCCCTGTCCCTGAGGGATTTGCCCTGGGCTGCCGTGAGGGGCTGCTTTTTATTTTTTTTGGGGGGGGGCGCAGATCACCTGCAGGGCATAGTGTCCACCTTTGCTCCCCAACTGCCCTACGTTGGGTGGAAGAGGGCGCTTTGGCTGACAGTTACAAACATTCTCTTCTCCAAGGCCAAGAAATTCTGTGGTTTTGTTATTTAGTTTTTCTTTTTTAAGAATTCCTAAAAATCTCCTCATTTGCCACCAAATGGTGTGGGTGATGCTATAATTGATGAAGGAGTATGATCCCTCAGGAAAATCTCCATAAAATATAACAGACTTTCACAGAACCTGAGGCAAATTTATCACATGCAGGAGCCCCAGAGGGCAGAGAGTGAGCTGGAGTAAGCAGTGCCAGGTGCTGTAATTCAGCTTTCCGCAATCTTTACCATGCACATGAATCAGCTGGGGACCCTGTTAAGGCCTGAAGCCAGATTCACTACGTCCAGGGCAGGGCCCGAGACTCAGCATTTCTAACAAAGCTCCCATGAGATGCGGGCACTGGCAGTTCCTGACCCAGGTTGAATCAACAGGACCCTCCTCCTTTGCTTCATCTCAGTGTCTGTGCAAATGTCACCTCCTCAGCGAGTCCTCTCCAGACCACCTTATCTAAAATGTAATTATTTGCTGAACAAGAGCAGGAACCCTGTCTGTCCTGTTCACTCTATCCCCAGCACCTGTCGAGAGCCTGGCACAAAGCAGGCCCTCAAATATTTGTTCAGAGGTGAGATCCCAGCGTGCGAGCTGAGGAAGATGAAACTCAGGGAGCCTGAGTCTTCTGCCCAAGGTCACACAGCTAGGCAAAACCAGAGCAAGGCCACAGCCCAGCTCCCTCTGGACTTCAAAGCCCCAGCGCGCCAGAAAGGGAAGCAAAGTTTGTTTACAACCCACTTCCTCCCTAGAACTTCGGTGTTGAAGGCAGGAACACAAGTCTGTTCTGCTTGATGGAGATGCCTGCTGTGTGGACAATGCCGGGGAGGGGACCACGTGGAAGCCACAAGAATAGATGAGGTCCAGGAATGGCAGCATTTAGAGTGTCGTGGTGCTTTGGAACAAGGAAAATTCACTCTCCATGAAACAGACCAAAGGCAGTCTTTGCACTTTGTGTCAGGCCTTTCCTCCTATCCAGACCTGACTGTCTCTCCCAGGAGCTCAGAGGTCTCCCAAGTCAGAGCACTGGAAAAGGAGCATGCCAGGGATTCCTAACTGCCAAAGAAGAATCTTGTGCCGTAACTCAGAAATGGTTCTCTTCCTTCTCCAAAAAGTCACCCAAGAGCATGCCCGTGAGGGAAAAGGAAGGGGCAAAAGGCAAGAAGCTGTTTCCTTTCCAGCCATGAATGGAAATGCCATAAAAACCCCATTCATGGAGGCTTTCGGCTGCTAATGGGGAAACTGGGCATGAAAACCCATCCCAGCCTCATGAAAGGCTCTCTTTCCAAAAGAAAGGCTCCATAATGGGCTGAAAATAAAACACTTGTTTTCCCCTCACCGAACCAGCTGGGTTAACATTGCTGAAAGTTCTGCAAGATGCAGAGGTCCTGACAATCTGCAGTGACCAGCACATCCTACAACCTCTAGTGAGCACTAGATGAGAGGAAGCTCAAAATAACTGACAGAAGTAGCTAATATATATCGTACGCCTGGTATGGGGCAAACAATGTGTTTTCAATATCTGGCTTAATCCCTACAATAAAGCTGTGAGGAAAGTATCATTATGATGCCCATTTAACTGGATAGGAAAACTGAGACCTAGGGAGAATGACTGGCTGGAAGTCAGATTGGAAGCAGGGGACTCTGGCTACACTGTACCACTGCCCTACAGGCCTCTGATCAGAAGTTGTCCTAAAGGCTCCAGAGCAGGGGAGGAGCCGGAAATCACCCCGTTCATCACTCTGCCTTCCCACCCCGAGAGGAGCAAAGGGTGGATCAAACAGGAAGTGGTCAGTAGTGCCGTCACACTGGATTTGCCTGACAAAATCGGGCTTCCACATGTATGCCCACATATCGCCTCTTTCACATTTGGGACACACCAGGAGCCAGTCCGGGGCCACCTACTGGGGCTACAACATCAGCGGGACTGATGGAAGCCTATGTCTGCCCACTACATATTTATAAGGTCACCGGGCCTTGCATCCGACACAGAAGTTATTAAATGCTCGGGAGCCATAAGGGCTGCGCTCAGTGCCCTGAAACAAAGGCAAAGAGGCTGCCAGCCCATCAGAGGCAAGAACAAAAGCATTTAATTTCTGAAGGAGCCGGCTGGGAGCTTCTTTAGAACTGGGTGCCCAGCACACATGACCAATTGGGAAAAAGAAGAGAAGCACAAACAGAGTTGGGGGAGAAAAAAAAAAATCAAAGCAGGCTTTCTCCCTAGTATCCAGAAACAGCCTTCTTCAAAGGGGCATGGGGGGAGTGGGGGTGAGGGAGGAAGATGCATTAAGCAAAGAGAGAACGGGTTACAACACTGAAGAATTTTGTCCTCTCCCCAATTTTGCCTTTTCATGAAGTTGCCAAGAAGAACCTCTCCCTTCTCTTTGTATTACCAAACAGAGCCTGTCAGCCTGCACCCTAACTTTTCCCCGCCAGAGCCTCAGCAGCCAGATGTACTGGGAGGGCACCCAGATTCCTTGTCCCCCAAACATAATCATTCCAATCCAGGCTGGGGCTGCCTGGAAGTCAACATTCACGGCACATTAATAAGAAACATCTGGCCACCGAAGAGGGTTGACACAGCACAGGCGGGCAGTGGTGGGTTTGCGGTTAGGACCCAGAGTTACAGAGGCTGAATTAAAAACACAATTGGAAAACACCAGCTAGTCCCAGGAATCCTACATATGCAGTACTGTGGCACTTGGAAAAACTGTCCTGCCTAAATCGAGTCATTTGGTACAGAGTGACTTAGACTCACAGAGGGTGGTACAAGAGACCCCAAACTCTCACATTAGGGAATTGCAGCCAGAGCTGGGCCCTCCTGCATCCACAGTGTCTGGCCGCCACTTCCACCTTCAATATTTGTAGCAGATGTAGTCCCTCTCTTAAAGGAACAGCCTTTGCATTCTTTCCATGTGACTTCAAGTGCATTTAAAAGGCAAAAAATGCACATGTGTGCATATATACACATATGTGGATTTATCTGTGCAGCTTCCCCTGCAGTGGTGCTGTCTCCAGGAATCCCACATAAGGGGTCCTACCTCCATTTATGCAAGGCAAACCCCGGGCACTGCTCACCACAGGCATTACATGGCTGGCCTCTCTCGATCCGCCCCAGTCCGGTCAACTTCAAAACAAAAAGACAACACAAGCATGTTTCCACCACCGGGCTTCCTCCAGAGCCCCACTTGTGTCCCAGGCAGGACGGCCTGCCTTGCTCACCCCATCTCCTCTGATTTTCAAAGCTCCTCTTGGCGTTGGGGATTTAGGGCAAGGGCTGCAGGGCCCGAGGGGTGCTCTCCCGCCTGGGGACGGCTGTGCGGACCCAGTTCGGGCTGCCTCTGGCGTGGGCACCAAGCCACTAAGAAATGGCCCTGGCTGGGGCTTTGTCTCCCCTAGACACCTTGGTCACGGGTTTCTAAGAAACAAAAGCAAGACCTTTCTGCTCCCCGGAGTCCCCGAGAGGCGACCATTGCGTGCTCTCCTTGAACCAGGCTGATGCTCCCCGGAAGGGAGCAGAACGGGACACCCCCCTAAAACCGCCCCAAAGTCAGGTTCACGGCTAGAGCTCCAAGACGCTGGATGCTGGGGCTTGGGTACGGGGATTCTGACCTGTCTGAAGGGAAGGGGCAAAGGAGAGGGCTTCCCTGGGCGCCCCCGGACTGCGACATTCAGGGTCACGGTTTCCAGCCCGGCTTTTCCCGGGATTGGGGATCCGGACTTAAAGCTTTCAGCCCCTACGAGCGCTCCCGCGCGCCCGGGCCGCACCCCCGTTCGCGGGGCCGGCTTACCTGGGGCCACAGGTGCGCAGCCGCGGGGCGGAGGGAGCCTGCACAGGGGCGCTCGCGGCGGGACGGGGCACCCGGAGACTGGCCCCGCTCGGGCGGGGGACACTCACCGAGCGGCTGGAGAGTCTTTTCCGGGAGCTCCGGCTGAACATGGCCGGGCGCCTCCTGCACGCAGCGCCGTCCGTTCGTCCGTCCGCACCGCGGCCGCGAGGGCGGGTCGCCTGGGCGGGCACCCTCGGCGGCCGGTGGCCTGTCTCCGCCTCGCTGCCCCCGGCTGGCTCCGCAGCGCACGCCTGGCCCTCCTCCCTCGCCCGTGCTTCTCGCCCTCCCGCCCGCAGGTCCCTCCCTCTCTCCCGGCATCCCCCCGCCCTCCCCGGGTTCGCCCCGCGGTCCACGGGCCCTTCCCATCCCTCCCGGCGCGCGCCCAGCTGTGCCTATTTTCTCCCGTTCCCGGCTTCCCGCCGGCCCACCAGGGCCAACTCCCTTCCCTCACCTGGGCCCGCCTCCCCTCAAGGCTCTTCCCTCACCCTCGCCGTGGAAGTTAGGGGCAGGGGACACCTCCAGATCCCTCTCCTGTAGCCGGGCTATGGGGAGGAGGGGGGGGGGGGGGAAGAGGGGGTAGTTTTTAAAATTAAAACATAATTTCCCCACAGTAAAAATCACCCATCTTAGTGCAGAGTTCTGGCAGTTTTGATTAATTCACACAGACTTCCAACCACCAGCATAATCAAGGTACAGAACAGTCCCATTACCCCCAAAATGGACTATTTTAAAAGTTTGTAAAACTCACATATAATCTACTTCGTATTTACTAAGTGTTGGTAGAGGAGGAGAAGGATGAAAATGGCCCTATCTATTTCTACCCTCATTAAGTAATCACAGACAGGGCAAGCTTGAAACCCCAGGGCCCATGTGCTCATTCGCTTGCTAGCTAACCTTCTTCCTGAGTTCTTTTTGCTTGTCTCCTTACTATCCTAAAGGAAGTCAGTCCTGAATGTTCATTGGAAGGACTGATGCTGAAGCTGCAACTCCAATACTTTGGCCACCTGATGCAAAGACCTGACTCATTTGAAAAGACCCTGATGCTGGGAAAGATTGAAGGCAGGAGAAGAAGGGGATGACAGAGGATGAGATGGATGGCATCACCGACTCAGTGGACGAGTCTGGGTAAATTCTGGGAGTTGGTGATAGACAGGGAGGCCCGGCATGCTGGGCCATGGGGTCGCAAAGAGTCAGACACAACAGCGACTGAACTGAACTGAACCTTATCAATATATTAAAAAAAAAAAGATACAACAAGAGTACTAACCTCACAGCATTGTTGAGAGAAATGAATTAAGACACCTTAACAGTTTTACACGTTATAACAGGAGCCAACTGAGGGCTCATTTAAAGATCAGCTGTTAAAAAACAGAAGATTGCAAGCCATAGTGTCCACTTGGCATGGATATTTCAGCTCAAATACCATCTCCCTTTGAGGCAGGAGATAGATGGGCCACAGGCTCAACAGTTTCTCCCCTGTGGACAGAAACTCCATAAAAGCAGGATGATGGAGTAGGCTGGACCATGCCCAGTTAAGAGATAAAAGACTACATATTCCTCACTCTTGAAGTTAAGGAGGCCTCCCTGATTATACATGCGCTGAAAGGCCCCTCAGAGGTCAGAAGGAAGGGGGGCGTCACTTCATAGTAAGTGATAACGGCTACCCATAGGCCTCTTCACTAGAATCCAGCTTGGCTAAGAGGTACGCATGCCCACAGGGGAGGATCCTGAGATAAACCAAATACAGACTCAGAACCAGGCAAATCAAAGCGACTGGCCAAAGGAAACCTGGAAGAATGCCCCATAAAAGTGATTCAGACTGTCACAAAGGCGAGACTCTGTCTCAGCCCAGCCGTGTGTCCAACCACACGTATTGTACTTTAACTTATTTCACTACTTTTCATCTTTGTGGGAATTATTTTACGCAAAACTGAAGAGCTAGGGCCTTGTCACTGACTGTGGTTTAGTGACTAGGATTCGGAACTCTGCCACAACCTCACCTCAGTCTCTGGATGGGGAACTGAAGCCCCACTTCAAGATGCTGCAGGTTGAGGCCGTCTGAGATCACTTCAAGAGAACCTTCCTGACCCCCTATGGTAACATCTCTCACACACACTCCCTCATATGGCACATAGCATACGATAAAATGATTTCATTTACCTATTTGTTAAAAGAAGACATTCTTGTCCATGTCAAAAAGATAACTCTCCCAGTTTAGTATTTTTCCAGGTGAGACATTGAACTTAAGTGAAGAAAAGCAGCTTGCCTGGGGTAAAGTAGCAAATTAGTGGCTAAGCCAGTCTACCTATACCCCAAATCCAAAACAATAGAATAACACAGCTTGTATATATATATATATATCTATATCCTCTTTGTGTGAGGTATGTATTAGCTCAAGGGCAAGGTTTGGTTTGAGTTCCAGACTAGTGTGTGAAGCCAGTGAGGTCTTTGCCTGAGGAGCAAAATTTACAGGGGCACCCACAAACTCAGTCATCAAGATTTTTAGGCAATAATTTAAGGAGTCAAAATTAATACAAAAAAGTCCATGATGAACAGAATGTCATTTTAAAGATTGGATCCTACCCTACATGCACACATCCTTGTGTGAGTCACCTCACCCTAATCCTAGCCCTGGGAAAAATGCTTCAAAAAGCAATTGCCTCAACAGTCGACTCCCCTCTATGGCATTTTCTACTTACCCACCACCCGCCATCATCCATGGAGGGTATGCTTGCAGAGGGCAAACTCCATGGCTCATTCCTCTCTTTATTGCCCAGGCCTAGCAGGGGTCTGGCCCACTGTAAATGCCTCACATTTGTTAACTGACTAAATAGAAGGCAGTAGCTTTGGTAGGGGTGGGGGCAGGGAGCGTGAGCAATTCAAAGCCCAGTTATAATCAGTACTAGCCCAGGACGCTCACCTGGCCTTCTCAGCGGGTGGCCACACAGCCATCTCTGCCCTGCACTGCAGGTGGCCTTGTGACTGGCAGAAGCAGGTCGGGAGGGCAGTGTTCACACGTAGCTGTGGCCCATTTGCACTTTAATTATAAAGATGTTTGGCGAAGGTCAGTAACAAAACCAGTGCAGTACAAGCTGCTAACAGATGGAGGGAATGATCTCCATTCAGAGGAACCAGCACCTTTTTCAAACTACCTGGGAGGAACCACAGGGGCCGGGGCAGTACCCCTGCCCCGTGTCTTGCTCCAGGGTAGGTGCGGGTGGTGGAGGAGGCAACGCCCTGGGGACACATGGTTTGAGTTTTTCCAGACCTTGACTTTTGTTACTTGATCAAAGAGGAGAAAAGATGTACGTGGTCTCCACACATTTATCAGAACACACCACATGCACAAGACCCAATCCCACTCTACAAAGAGGGCGCCGAGAGTGTCTGCCCTCCCACCTGCCATAAGAGCATCTCTTTGTGGATGAGCCCCCCTGGGTCCGTCTCTTCAGGGCAAGAACAAGTTTTCCCAGAACTTATTTATAACACACCGGAGGCTCACTTATGAGCAGCAGTGTCTTACTTATCTATTCAACAACCACTTTATCTTGCTTAGGAAGATAAAGCTTAGTAACCCAGGAAGGAAAATATACTCTCACTGGCAGCTATACGTGAACAGCAGCCAATTTTATTTTGCTTTATCACCGCATTTGCCCTTCACAGACATCTTTGATGTATGTTCCTTCTTCATCTCTCAAGGCAATACAATTACTAACACAACTTGAAGAAATGATCCTCCAGAACTCCTGACATGGGCAGATGCCTTGGCTATACTATGAAGCAGAAATGCAAAACCAGTGTAAACTGTTGGGCTTTAACTAGTCTTAAAAGGCATGCATCAAGAAACTGGAAAGAAGCACAAAATCTTACAATGGATTGATGGTGAAATGATTTTTTTTTCTTTTTGCCTTTTAAATGTGCATATCCTCATTTTATAGTCAGAAATGTAAACTTACTTACCTAGATTGAGAATTGTGTCCTTGTTGTCTGAAGCCTTCTAACATCAAATGTGAATCAAGTGAGGCAAGGGGCTGTTTCTCTCTCCTTCTCTTGGTCTACATGTGCCTGTCTTCCGTATTTTGACTTTTACATTTTTTTCTTGTCTAAGGCTGTGACTGTTAAACCAAGTGAAGCCACTGATGCCCTCTTCCTACACAACTGCAGGAAACCTCAGGGATCTGTCCACATAATACTGTCTAAGATAGAGAAGAACAACACAACATCTCAGCACGGCCTCACCCATGTGCATATTTCTTTCTGGTACTTCCTAGAAACAATTCTAAGTGTTTTAACAGGGCTAAAATCTCCATGAGCAGCAGCCAACACTTAGAAGCTCCGTCAAAGCATCTTCCTAATCAGAAGTCTACAAATAGTATTTTGAAAAAGACCATGTGAAGTCACGTGTGGTGAGGGTTTGGATGGAAGTAACTAGAGACACACTGCTCTCTTGCAGGGGGATTATATGAGACTTTTTCCTTTCTTCCCAATGCACATGCTTCTGAGGTCCACAAATTTTCTTGTATGAGCATGAAACTGACATAATAATCAGAAAAAATTAAATATAGAGAGAAGTGGAATAAAAAGTGTTGGCAGGCTAAATATTTCACAGGACTTTAAATAATTTTAGATTTATCAATATAATCTAATATGTATAAAGAAAAAATGTTGGAAATGATAAAAAGTCCTACACTAGGCAGTCAACATCTTTATTTTTGAAAAGCCTTAGGATTCTGCAGAGACACTGGCCCAGCTTAACCTAAAATTTAAATTACAAAAAAAGCACAAATTTGTGGTAAATGGATAGTCAGGACAGTGTTGTTTCTAAGAGGGAAAAGAAAAATCACACACAATCTAAATATTTGTCAGACAACCTGTTAAATAAATAGTAGTGTGTCCTTCCAATGGGATTCTACCCAGACATTAAAAATGAAGTTGTAGAACATGTATCTTGTTCCATTTGGAAAGCGGGTTATAAAATTAGCAATATGAGTTCTTACTTGCAAAAGATTTTGGGCACCTGTTACACTTTCAAAAATACACATATATTTGAATATTGAAAAGTCTACAGACTGTAATAAAAAATAATACAAACTGCGGTCAGTTGTTTTGAGGTTTCAGTTTCAAGTGATTTAATGATTTAGTTTCAACTGATTTAATGATAAAGTTTCCCTTTTGCTCACCTAGTTTTTATAAAATAAGTGTACACTCCTTGTACAATAAATAAAGGTAAAAATATAAAATGTATAAATAATTACATAACTTTCCAAAGTTCTAGAAGATTAGGAGGTTCTAAGTGGTAGAATATAGATGGTTTTTAACCTACCTATTCTGTTTCTATAACAAACATGTATTGTTTTGAATTAAGAGGCTTTTGAATTTGAAAATATGATGGATTTTAAATATACACACATAATTGTCCTGTAAGACAAAGACAAATAGCAGTATGCTTGGGAAGAGGAATTTCAGGTTTTACGTCTTTGCAATTGTCTAAGTTTTTCCCCATGACATGTATGTCTTTTGTAATCACAGAAAAAAATGTTTTTGTTTTTTTTCTTCTAACACTCCCTTCAACCATGCACGTGAGGCTTTGTAATACTATATTCCTCGTTTTCCTAGTATCCTTATAAAAGCACAGAGATGCAACGCTGACTTTTTAAATGATCCCTTGCACTTAGATAGCAGTCGACTGTTTCCAAAGTACATTCATAAATATCACATCCCAAGCCCGAGACTCCCAGGAAGGGCAGAAGAGGAAACAGATGCTCGCCAAGGTGTGCGGTCTGCCATCACCTTATGCTGTTAAGAGAGGTGCTTGCGGAAAGCATGAAGCCTAGCTCTGTTATCTCAGGTTCTCCTGATCTGTTCCTACCTTTGAGGATGACTTTCCATTAAAACTGCCTCTCCCCCACTCACACATCCACACAAACACACACAGAGTGTTCAGGGTTCCTCACACGGCTGAGAAGGACGGCGTGCATCCAAGGGGGCGAAGGACCAGTATGTTGCAGAAGGTGAGTGAACATCCTTCTCCTTTGACTACCTTTGTTTCCACTTTCTCCCCCATCTCTTTTCCCCTCTGCTCACCTTCAAGGCTGCCCCTTTCTTCCAGCTCTCAAGTCGTGGTTGCATTGTCTTCCAGTCGTGCCTTAGGAATAGGAATCATGAAAAGGAGAGCTTCCTGCTATTTCCCCAGTTGCCTTGGTCTGTGCTTGAAAAGCATCCTGCAAATGAGGATAGTAGTTTGATATAGGAACTGGTATTTCTCTCAATCCTAAGTCAAAAATAAAATCTAACCCCAGTTCCTGCCCTCCTACTTATGGCCTCTTTACCTCACCAAGATACAGAATTATTCAGTGGTTCTCAACCTTTGCAGGCTTATACTTTCTGATGGTAGACACTAAGAGGGCTCACTTGAAGGAATTAGACACTCAAGGCAAGACTAACTGGGTCAGCAATCAGGACAAAGCAATCGCTCTATAAGGAAAGGCCCACGGCTGCCCTTTTCCTCTTTAGCACTAACCAGCTTGGATGGAATAGCGTGTATCAAAGTTGGCTGCACCCTAGGAATGACTTGGGGAACTCATAAGAATCCCAGTGCCCAGGTCACACCCCAGACCAACGAAATCAGAGTCTCCCGGGGTGTGACTCAGTCATCAGCATTTTATGAACTCCCCCTGTGATTTCAGCCTGCGGTCACAAAGCAGAACCACTGACTCTGACTCTTCAGGCAAAGGCTTCCCACAGGCAGCTTGTCTGGCTGTGATCTGCACCTGCTCTGCTTTTTTCCTTCCTCCCAGAAGCTGTGCCCAGCTCTGTACCCATCGGAATAAGCTGCTCAACATCCAGGTAACGGGTGATAACACATACCTAAAGAGGGCAGGTCTGGGTTTCTAGGGAACCTTGTGTTTGCTATGCTTGGGTATAGACAACCAAGCGTGGAGCAAATAGGACAGAGCTGAGCCATGAAATTAAAAGACACTTACTCCTTGGAAGGAAAGTTATGACCAACCTAGATAGCATATTCAAAAGCAGAGACATTACTTTGCCAACAAAGGTTCGTCTAGTCAAGGCTATGGTTTTTCCTGTGGTCATGTATGGATGTGAGAGTTGGACTGTGAAGAAGGCTGAATGCCGAAGAATTGATGCTTTTGAACTGTGGTGTTGGAGAAGACTCTTGAGAGTCCCTTGGACTGCAAGGAGGTCCAACCAGTCCATTCTGAAGGAGATCAGCCCTGGGATTTCTTTGGAAGGAATGATGCTAAAGCTGAAACTCCAGTACTTTGGCCACCTCAGGCGAAGAGGTGGAAAAGTCTTTTCATTGGAAAAGACTCTGATGCTGGGAGGGATTGGGGGTAGGAGGAGAAGGGGACGACAGAGGATGAGATGGCTGGATGGCATCACTGACTCGATGGACGTGAGTCTGGGTAAACTCCGGGAGTTGGTGATGGACAGGGAGGCCTGGCGTGCTGCGATTCATGGGGTCGCAAAGAGTCAGACACGACTGAGCGACTGAACTGAACTGAATGGAGCTCTGCTCCAAAGGAGTAAAAGGCTGGGAGGAGGCTGGGTTTGGTGATAGAGGACAGTCTCCTTATTGGCTGTGCATTCAGGTTTTCAGGGGGAGATGTATACCCATTGAGGACTGTTCAAGGGAAATGTGCCACAGTGTCTGATGTAGCCCCTCCCCAAGACATAAGGCATCTTCGATAAAATATTTGCAGATAGTTGGCATACTGAGATCCTGGAAAGGGGCTGAGCTTTGTGTCAAGGCTGGTCAAGTGCCAACTCTGAGCTGACTGCTGGTGACAAGGAGGCAGCCTATACCTGGGCTTCAGGAGTCAAAACTCACTCAGCAACACTAACGATGCTCATGCGTGAGATTGCGTTGGAGCATGTGTGCTGGGCTCACGGCCTCCTGATGGAGGGAGACCCACTGGATAGAGACCTGGGTAAGGTTACCAGCCAAGGTGACTTCTGTGCTCCAATTCAGTAGCCTCTGTGAGCACAGAGAACAATCAAATCCATGATGTTTGTGAAAGAAACGCGCTGAGTCGCTTCATTTGTGTCTGATTCTTTGCAACCCCATGGCCTGTAGCCCACCAGGCTCCTCTGTGAGACTTCCCAGGCAAGAATACTGGAGTGGGTTGCTGTTTCCTTCTCCAGGGGATCTTCCTGATCCAGGGATTAAACCCGCGTCTCCTGTGTCTCCTGCACTGCAGGTGGGTTCTTTACCCACTGAGCCATCAGGGAAGCCCTAGAACCTCCAATTCCCCCCAGATGGCATAGATTTCATGTCTACCATTTACTGTTGGCTTCTCAATAGACAAACAAATTGTTCAAAGGCCCAAAATGCTTCAAAGAGTTAAGTTATCATGTCGGTGACCCAGAATTTTAGTGTTTTGTAATGGCTTCATCAAATGGATCCAATTTTTCAAGATTTCAACTGCCCTCTTATCTACAATTTTCATGAACTTTTTCCTCTTAAACTAGCACTGCCCCCCCCAAAAAAAAAACATCTGATCTCATATCTTGAAAAGATACTTTCTTGAATTTTTCTAGTTGGGAAACTTGCCTCTTTTCTCTAGGCCAGCAGTTTTCAACCCAAGCTGCACATAAGAATAACCTGAGGAGTTATTTGCTTTCATATGTCATAACTGGCCCCATCCCAGTCTCTTAAATATGTGATTCCTGAGGTGAGACTTAAAAACAGAGAGTGTTAAAGTTCTCCAAGTGAGTCTGAAGTCCACTCAGGTTGAAAACCTCGAATCCATGTTTTTTCCCACAATTTCTTTCCTCATTTTCCTGGATTCCCCTTCTGTCTGCCAACTATGTCATCCTCATCCTCCACTTCCCCCATTCTCTGTACTCAAAATAGAGAGTACGCTGCTTCTATGTGGGTGACAGAGGAGGGAGACACAGATCCAGTTGATGCTTTGAATTCCTTGTTCTCCAAAGGTGATGTCAGCAACCAGCAGCCTTGAAATTACTACCTGGAAACTCACTTACATGACATAAACCTGCTAACTCAGAACCTGGATTTACACAAAATCTGCAAGTGGTATGAATACACATTGAAATTTGAGAAGCAGTGCTCTAATTAACACATGGCCCCACATCCTCATCACAGGACCACCCTGAAGCACCAGGACTGGAATTGTATCCTCCAGACCCTCAGTCCCTCAAGGTACTGATTCTGCATGAAGCCCTGCCCTACATATGCTGCCACAGACACTGATTCATTTCATTCTTATGACAGCTCTGTGGGGTTGGTTTATTATTATTATCCCTAAATGAAAGAAAACAAGGCTCAGAGAAGTGACATGGTTTGTCTAAGCTAATAAGTGGCAGGGGCTTCTCTGGAGACTCAGTGGTAGAGAATCCTCCTGCCAATGCAGGAGATGTGGGTTCGATCCTTGGGTCAGGAAGATCCCCTGAGGAAGGACAATGACAACCCACTCCAGTATTCTTGCCTGGAACATCCCATGGACAGAGAAGCCTGAAGGGCTACAGTCCATGGAGCCGCAAAAAGAGTCAGATATGACTTACTGACCAAACAACAAGTGACAGTTGAGATTCTGGTCGAGGTCTGTTTGATTTCAAAGTGGGTTCTCTTTACAACAAAGCAGAAAGTCAGGTGCTTCTCCCAGAATCGGGCAAGCACATAGAGCAGGTGAGATGGCTCATGCCATCCTAGCATGTCTGGCTTTGCATGGAAACTTGCTAGATCCCCTCTCTGATGACACCAGAGAAGGTGAGATGAGCTGTCCTGCTCCAGCGATGCATCACTGTCTCACCTTGGAAATGACCAAAAGGAGAGTTAAAATGGTGTTCACAGCACCACTGAGAACCCTCCAGAGAGCATGGTCTATTTGGCCCCTTCCTGGCAGAATTCTCCTGGATATGGAGTTCATTTCCTCTTCAGCAGAGAATCAGATCTCTTGAGTATTAAAGCTTATACTTGTCTTTCGTGTTCTCTCCTTCAAGCCAAAAAATCATCAAACCAGATGGCCCTTTCTCTGTCATGAGCAGGAGAAGCACAGTTTAAAGCAGTTGTAAAAAAAAAAAAAAAAAACAACCACACAACTGGAACTGAGTTCTGAACAGTGAACCTTCCCACCTAGCGTATAACCAGGTTCGTATATGGCCAAGGTGCTAAGTGAAATCACTTGCTCTCTGGCCCACAAAGCCACCTCTTTCATCTTTTAAATAGGATAATCAATGCCTTGAAAACAAGATCTCAGCAGAGGCCCCTGGCATTCCTTGAGCTTCTAAAATGGATGAGGAGTAGACTGAATTGTCCGTTCTTCAGAAAGGTGGTTGCCAAGACACATGTCTGTGTTAGTCATGGCAGCCCAGCTGGTCAAACAGTAACCCTCACAGGCCAATGCAAAGAGCTGTTTATTTCCTGCTCACATCACAATCCAAGGCAAGGGGTAGGGGTGTGGGGATAGGCGGGGGAGGAACCGTGTTGGTTCCACCCAGACATTCAGGCCTATGATTCTCCTAACATCTGCATCTGCCATCCCCCAGAGGTGCATAGTCCAATAACAAGTCACAAGTCGTACGTGCCATTTAAATGAAAAGTAAAAATTCGCTTCCTCAGTCATACTAGCCACATGTCCAGTTCTCAAGAGCCTCATAAGACTAGAAGCTACTGTATTGGACAGTGCAGAATGGAAACTTTCCATCATTCCAGAAAGTTTTATTGGACAACCTGCTCTGAACCTTAGGGTCCTTCACTGGACTGTCTGCATCTGACCTGCAGGCAAGGAACAGGTAAGATTGAGAAAGGTCAGTGAGGAAGATTCAGATCAGATGTGGGAACTGGGGAAACATTTCCCCCCACTTCCACCTTAAGAACATAAGACCGGGTCCCCCTACAGCAGGGGTGCTGGGAAGTGACAAGCAGCTCTGTGCCCAGGAAGAATCACAGAGTCATAGGCCTGGGTGAGGCCGGGCATCCTGGTCCCGGGAGCCTTCTCAGACATGCACCACTCCATTCCTTGTGTTTCTGGTAGAACTAGCCAAAATACGAAGGAATACGGCCTTAGTCTCAGTTGGTGTGGGTGTTAATTCTTGGTGAAAGACACAGAAATTAAGGTGTGGGTGAGGGTTGACTCTTAGGTACAGGAAATCTTTGACAAGAGTCAGCCACTTCACCTGATAGGAAGAGCCTCATAACACGCGTCCCTTCAATGGCAGATCACGTGGAAAAGACACTGCTGGTTTTTTCTTCTTTTTTTAACTCTAGATTGGGGTTGGCAAATGTATTCTGTAAACAGCCAGACAGAAAATATTTCCAGCTTTGCAGGGCACTCAGTCTTTATCACAACTCAACTCTGTAATTGTAGTGCAAAAGCAGTCAGAGATGAAGGAATGAGACTGACTCTCTGTAAAAGTTTTATTTAAGAAAATAGGTGGTAGGTCAAATTTGGCCTGCAAGCTTAGTTTGCTGACCTCTGGCCTAAGTCTTTCACCAGGTCCTCTTCACTTAAAGCAAAAAAGCCCTTTCTTCTGCCCATTCCCTCCAAAAAGGCTGGTAAAAAGAAAAATGGAAATAGGGATGCATGCACAGAACCAGCACTCTGCTGCGCTAAGCACTTTACTTGAGTTAACTGAAGTTCCCTTAATTCTCACAACTCTTTAAGTTAGATTTTGTGATGGCCCCATTTTACTGATGAGGAAGCTGAGGCACAAATATCAAAAGAACCAGAGCTTTCACGATTCACAGGCCCAACCCCCTTCTTTTTCTTTAGTGGTATGGGACCCTCTGACATACAGCCGATCGACTTACACAACTGTTAGATCAATTTATGCCCGCAACTTAGGGGGATGGTATTAACTACTTACTTAGGAGTCCTGTGTTATAGGAGTGTGTAGAAGTTGTCAAGCCCTGGAGGAAGGCACAGCAACCCACTCTAGTATTCTTCCTTGGAGAATGCCAAGGACAGAGGAGCCTGGTGGGCTACAGTCTATAGGATCACACAGAGTCAGACAAGACCGAAGCAACTTAGCAGACAGCATGCATGGGACCCTCACCCTTGATAAAGTTTCTCAAGGGGATTCAGAGGTCTGGGAACCAATGATGTCAGGGGTTGATCAAAGTGACCACTACTGTCTCTTCCAAGTTTAGTACAGTGTCACCCTCCACAGACCCCTCCTTCATAAAAGGATACATTGCAGAGATGTAGCCAATGAAAGCATGTTCTATTAAAAAGGAAGTGTGTCCAAAGGATCTTACAAATAAACACAGAGAACCAGAAGGCACAGAGTCACTGTGAAGTTACATCTTGCTTCTTTTTTAGGTCTGCTCGGATGTTACTTTAGTTCACTTACGTATTTTCCTGCCCTTTATTCAGGCCTGTGGGGTGCTGCCCTTTCTCTGAATTCACTCAAAAAGCCCCTTCCATGAGAAAAGAAAGTCAGATGGACAGAAAAGAGAAAAGAGTTTCTCAAGCCTGGCACAAAAATTCTTGTAGAGTCCAGGTGATCATGGCTGAGAGTTGCAACTGGAAAATGGCAAGTAAATGAAATTTTTATAAATGCCACCCCACGTTACAAGCCATAAGAGAGCTCCTTATGGCAATGGCTGAGTTAGAAGAATGTAAATTAAGTGTGTACAGCCACGTTTGGATTTTTATGGGCTTTCTCCTGATCACAAAAATTATATTTATTGCAGAAAACACAAGACATGAAGAAAACAGAAGAAAAAAATCTTAAATATACACAATTCCATGACTGAGAGATATCTTAAACGTGTTAGAGCATGTGTTTCCAAATGAACAAAGATGCATATATATGTGTGTGTGTGTGAATATCTATGTACATGTAATAAATTGTTTACAAAAAATTGGATCAAACTGTACATATTTCTTTGTAACATGCTTTTTTCCCCTTCATCTATCCTGAGCTTTTTCTCACACTGCAAATATTTTTCCACAGCCAACTTTCCAAAGGCTGCAGAGAATCCTATTAAATCCTACTGCTGGACACTGCGGTTGGTTCCCATTTTGATATGATAAATAGTGCTACGTGTCCACATTAATGTTATTTTAAATCAATACATACATATATAAGAAGTGATGCCAAGTAAAAGAATGACACTGTTAAATGCCTCATGTTGTATTTATCCTAAAACATTGAAACGATGCTTTGGAGACAGGTTGACAGGGTCAAGTGTGTGAACACCCTCTCCTGCTAGGGAGGTGAGATGCTTGGACAGCCACCCTGTGCTTATGAGATCAGCAGATGCCCTCAGGTTCACCAATGCCCTGCTTGACACTCTGTCTCCCGGATTTAGAAAACCTCTCTCAGTTTCTCCAATAATATTAATAATAATACTAAAGGGACAGAAGAGGGAAAAAAGTGGATGGTTTCTGTTTGAAGCTGAATTGTGTTTCCTAAAAATCCAGAGGTTGAAACTCTAAGCCTCTGGACCTCAGAAGGTGACTGTATTTGGAGATAGGCTCTTTAAAGACATAATTAAGATAAAACTAAATCAGGTAAGAGATTAACATTCAACATATATAAACAGCTCATACAACGCAACCTCAGAGAAACAAGCAACCTGATTAAAAAATGCAGAACTGAACAGACATTTTTCCAAAGAGGAAATGCAGATGGCCGACAGGCACATGGAAAGATGCTCAGCATCACTAATCATCAGAGAAACAAATCTAAACCACAATGAGGTATCACCTCTCACCTGTCAGAGTGGCTATTATCAAAAAGAGCACAAATCATAAATGTTGGGGAGGATGTAAGGGCAATCCTTGTACATTGGTTGTTAAGAATGTGAACTGGTGCAGTCACTGTGGAAAACAGTATGGAGATTTCCCAAAGAACTAACAATAAAACTACCATATGACCCAGCAGTTCCTTTCCTTGGTACATATCTGAAAAAACCCCAAAAAGACATATTCCAAAAGACAGACACACCTCAATGTTCACAGCTACATTATTTACAATTGCCAAGGCATGGCAACAATCTGTATTTCCATCAACAGCTGAATGGATAGAGTATGAAGTGTGGATGTATACACACACACACACATATACATACAATGGAACACCACTCAGTCATAAGAAAAGAATGATATTTGGCCATTTGCAGCAACATGGATGCACTTGGAGGTTATATTATGTTAAGCAAAATACGTCAGACAGAGAAAGATAAACACTGTATGATATCACTTATATATGGAATCCAAAAAAACAGAAAACTAGTGAATATAACAAGCTGACTCACAGATACAGAGAACAAACTAACAGTTACCAGCGGGGGGAGCCACATAAGCGTAGCGGAGTGGGAGGTACAAAGTACTGGGTATAAGATAGGTTCAAGAATGTACTGTAAAACTCAGGGAACAGAACCAGTATTTTGTAATAACTGTATATGGAAAGTAATTAGAAGATAATTAAAATTTAAAAACAGAAAAAAAAAGATAAAGTGAGGTCTTTAAAAAAAAAAAAGATAAAATGAATGAGCCTTAATCCAATATGACTGTGTCCTTATAAGAAGAGGGGATTCGTAACACAGACACACAGAGGGAAGACGCAGGGAGAAGACGGTCAGTCTTCACATGCCAGGAGACAGACTCCACAAGAAACCAACCCTGCTCACACCTTGATCTTGGACTTCTAGCTTCCAGAATCATGAGAGAATACAGGTATGTCGTTTAAGCCACCCAGCTTGTGGACCTTTGTTATGGCAGCTCTAGCAAACAGATACAGCTTCCTAACTCTTCTTAAGAGAAATTCTGTTAAAACTATTTTTCCCCTATAAAAATAACAATCACCCTCACCTCTTTTATTCCAGGGGAGTCAAACCCTTAAGAGTAGGCAGTTGTAGAGTTGGAGCAATGAAACCGATTTGGAGACTCAGGACCTTCAGCAAAACCTTGATGTATGTGGGCCTCAGCATTCTCATATTTGAAATAAATGTTCTAATTCGTGTGATAAGTAATATTCATATCTGGAAAGATACTGAGCATGACAGATAAGAAAATCACCTTGCACAGAAGGTATTAACAGGAGGCACTCATGTGCTTGCACGCTCAGTCATGTCCAACTCTTTGGAACCCCATGGACTATAGCCCACTAGGCTCCTCTGTCCATGGGATTCTCCAGGCAAGAATACTGGAGTGGGTTGCCATTTCCTTCTCCAGGGGATCTTCCTGACCCAGGGATCGAACCCACATCTCCTGTGGCTCCTGCATGGGCAGGCAGATTCTTTACCACTGAGCCACCTGGGAAGCTGTGGGAGGCACTGGATGAACCTTATTAGCCTGTGGCCTGGGTGAGCTCTTCTCCATCCCATCAGATAAAGTGGGTCATGAGGAGCTGTATAATCTTTAAAAAGAGGACTAAGTTTTCAGAGCTTTTTTGCTTTAAGGCAGAGTTGCTTTGTTTAGCCCACACGATGCTTTTTAAAACTTCAAATTAGTTGTCAATATTTGAAAAATTGGAGATGCTACATGAATTCTGGATGTCTCCCTTTTTGGGGAAGCAGCAGATCCGGCAGCACTGGGTGCTACTCTCTTAAGGTTGTCACCCAGCAATGGCCCAGATATTTGACTCTCTGTCGTCCTGGGCACAGGACTCATCAGTGCCACCTGTCAGGCCCTATAGCGCTGAATTTGTAGCCCAAGGCTTAATGCATACACTAATTTTTATAAACAAAATGCACACACAGATATACATACATATCTACAGAGAATATATTTGTGTGTGTGTGTCTTAAGTTGCATACCTTACAACTTCATTGTTTCAATGCCTTTTCCCTTTAAACATCCATTTTGACTCAAAACGCGTCTCTTGCATCCAACGAAACTGAAATCTAAAAACTCTATCATTCCATACATCCTACAAATGTGAGTGAAACTTTGCAGTTCCACTAATGTGATCTATTATTTTATACATGAGGTCCCCCTGCTAGTTTACAGCCAAACGTTTAGCTTTGGAAGAGGCCTCAGAAATTATGTCGTTTCTTTGTAAACCTTCGCTTTGCTAGGTATCTCAGAGATGTAGGAAAGGTTTTTGTAACCTGATTCAATGTTTATAAGAAATAAAAAGAAAGAAACCCCCACATTTCATTAGTCATGTTAATTTTCCTTCTTTCCCTCCCTGCAATCCCTAAAGTATCACCAAAGTGCTCCCAGGTAGTCCTCAAACAGGTTTGCCTCCTCCCAGCCCTGTGAACCTCTCCACTGTCTTGTATTAGTTGCTAGGTAACTGAGGAAGATTTATGCACATCTATTGTTAATTTCGAAGACAGCTCTCGGATCTGCTATAAACAGCATGAGGAGCAGACACCACACTTGCTTAAGAGAGACTCCTCTCGCCTTCCCTGAGACAAGGCATTCCAGGGCACATCTACAAGGTCCAAAAAATCCTGGTAAACATCCAACTGTCTGCAAAAACAGTTCAGCAAATCCGAGACATTTGGGCCCATCTCCAGTGCCCTCTCGTGCCAAATCCATCAGAAGTTTTATTCAAAGACCATCGTCTGGCCTCTTCGTTTGTCTGCGTGAAATCTAATCTTTCACCCCCGCCCCCACGTGCCCATCCTTCCCAGCAGCACCAAAATTCAGGCTTGGAATGGAAACCTTTGCATCCAGAAGCATCTGTAAAATTATTTCTCAAGCCACTGGTTTCACCACCTTTTTAAAGGCTCTTCTTAAGCACAAGTACCATTTATGCTGGTTTGGATGATAAGCATGGCTTTTATTGCCACTGTCTGGGTAAGGGATGAGAGGGCCCAATTTATATGATGCCCCCCAAAACCAAAGTTTTATAGTCATCCTGTACATTTGAAAAGCAGTTCTTGTTTTACTGGGAGCGTCCCTGGGCATCCCCCCATTGCATCCTCACAGAAACTCCACAAGACGCCTGGTTTGTGGCATTACCTCTGGTTTAGAGGACTCCTAGGGCTCAGGAGTCTTTCAACTGATGGTCCAGCTTTGTTGCTCCCTGATCTATCTTCCACCTGGGCTCTGAGGGGTTGCTTTGTAACAGAAACCTGAACATGCTGATTTAAACCAGTCATTGACATTTCATCATGTAGAGGATCCAAGTTCCTTAGCGTGAAAGAGAAGGGCCTCCGTTGTCCAGTCCCTACCTAGTACCTCTTCATCCTGTCTCCCATCATGCTTACTTGACATTTTGCATCCTACCAACACTGCCTTTGGTACAGCTCCCTGCACGCCACACTGTCCTGCACCCTGGGTCTTCTATCCTAGTGTTTACTCTGCTTCCAAAGCACACACTCCCAGCATCCAAATAGTATAGCATCTCCTCCAGGAAGCATTCTCCAACACCCCTTCCCCATGTCACTCCTGTTGAGGGAGATGCTCTTCCCGTGCTCCCAGAACACCCAATACTCTCTCAGCACCTCTGTGGAACTGCTTCTGATGTTCTGTTCATCGGTCCCCTCCCCCGCATGCCTGAGTTTCTTCCAAGGCAGCATCTATATACCATCTACTTCCTTTCAGTATTCCCAGGGCCTAATTCAGTGTCCAGTCCATCACGATCCTCACTGTGTTGACAGGAAGGACTGAAGAAAACAGAAGAGAAACTGTAAGAGGGAGGCCAGTACCACCATCAGATAAGGCAAACCAGGCTCTGAGACCCCAGGCAACGCATTTAGTAAGCAGAAGATCCAGAGTGTGAACAGGGGGAAGGATCTTTACAAATTATCCAACCCATCCTACAATATAGTAGAAAGAGCTCCTGCTTGCATACTTCCAAGGACAGGGTGCTCACTGCCTCCCCCAGGAGCCATTTCCATTGCTGGTCAGCTAGCCTGTGAGACTCTTCTTTCTTGGGCGGTGCTGAAACCACTTTCCCCACGAGTCCCATCAGACTGATTCTGCTTTTGTCTTCTGTTCTTAGACATTAGCCTTCCTGTTGTGTGGATAAAGTTCCTGCCTGCCTCAATCATCATCAAAAATGCAAAAATAACCAGAATCCTGGCCTGAACATACGTGCTTTCCATGTGCTCTAATTCAAACCTCCTTGAAACACAGTGGAAAAGCAAGTCTGAGATCACACCACTAGACAGTCACAGATCAGGCTTAGACCCCAGGGGATCTACTCCAAGTTCACAGATTTAACTACACAATACTCTTGTCCATCTGAGCCCTTGAGCTATTCGACAGTGAAAAGCTAAGTAGATTAAAGGTACATAATTTGCACTGGTTTTTTTTTTTTTTTTTCTTTTTCTTCCTCTAATAACAGCTTTACAGGCATCTCTCTCCTCTGAAGTTTGTTTCTAAAAATGAGTTTCTTTCTTATCCTTCCTTTCTCCCCAGCTCCATCTGAGGAAAAAGATCACTGGGTTGCTGGCTCTGCAAACACAGTGTTATTCATGGGGTGCTGCAACAGGACCCCTCATTAGTTCCAAAGCTTCAAATTAATCTTACATTACTGTTCTTGCAGGTGAAAGGTCATTTTTTTTATCCTCTTAGCTGTATCCACCCCCCAGGGGAGAAACTGAATCTTTATGCAGGCAGAAACCCCTCCCTTCCTTGGACCAGCTGTTGGGGTTTCTCTTTGTCGTGAGTGAAACTATACACAGAGAGCTGGGACTGTTTAAAAAACCCAGAGGCTGTGGTCTTTAAAGTAGGGTAGTTTTGTAAATCGTGGGGTAGAGACGTGATGAAGAAGCTGGCACTGGGAGTACTGCAAAAAGTGAGAGACTGAGACAGACGGCCCTGCCCAAAGGAAGCTCATGGCAACTAGGAGAGTCCTTCCTCTCTCCTGTCATTTGACAATCCCCCTCTGGCACCTCTTAGTGGCAGAACCTAGAATGGCACCAGCTGGCTGGGAGAAGCAGCAATTCCAGCCACCGCATCTCCAAACAGGGGTGACTTTGCGGCTGAGAGACAACAGTTTAATAACTAGCACCAGCCATCGTCCCTAGAGCAGAGCTCTGCACTAAAGGCTAGCAGCCTGCTGTGTGGAGGGGCCTGTCGGGAGGGAGTGTTCCACGCTCACGGAATGGTCCAAGCTCGGACCTGATAACTTCCCAAATCACAAGAGAAGCTGCCCCCACGAATGAGATATGGTTCCCCTGTTGGGCTGCCCCAGTTACACTGCAATTCCTTTTGGGTAGCCCCAGATGGATCAAAGCTGCATTGAGGAGGGGAAGAAAGCAGCATTGAACGCTCCCTGCTCGTGTTCACAGGAGCTATTGTCTCATCCCCAACAGTGTAACTGGAGCAAATACACGGACCAGTGTTTGCTGCCCCACCCGGGACTTCTCCCAGTCCCACAGGGAGGTTAGGCATTTAAAGGAGGCGGGGTGTTCAGTTCAGTTTAGTCACTTAGTCATGTCCAACTCTTTGCAAACCCATGGACTGCAGCATGCCAGGCCTCCCTGTCCATCACCAATTCCCAGAGTTTACCCAAACTCATGTCCATTGAGTCAGTCATGCCATCCAACCATTTCATCCTCTGTCGTCCCCATCTCCTCCCGCCTTCAATCTTTCCCAGCATCAGGGTGTTTTCAAATGAGTCAGTCCTTCACATCAGGTGGCCAAAGTATTGGAGTTTCAGGCTTCAGCATTAGTCCTTCCAATGAATATTCAGGACTGATTTCCTTTAGGATTGACTGGTTGGATCTCCTTGCTGTCCTAGGGACTCTTAAGAGTCTTCTCCAACACCACAATTCAAAAGCATCAATTCTTCAGCACTCAGCTTTCTTTATAGTCCAACTCTTGCATCCATACATGACTTCTGGAAAAACCATTGCTTTGACTAGATGGACCTTTTTAGGCCAAGTAATGTCTCTGCTTTTTAATAAGCTGTCTAGGTTGATCATAGCTTTTCTTCCAAGGAGCAAGCATCTTTTAATTTAATGGCTACAGTCACCATCTGCACTGATTTTGGAGCCCCCAAAATAAAGTTTCTCACCATTTCCATTGTTTTCCCATCTATTTGCCATAAAGTGATGGGATCAGATGCCATGATCTTAGTTTTCTGAATGTTGAGTTTTAAGCCAACTTTTTCACTCTCCTCTTTCACTTTCATTAAGAGGCTCTTTAGTTCTTCGCTTTCTGACATAAGGGTAGTGTCATCTGCATATCTGAGGTTATTGATATTTCCCCAGGCAATCTTGATTCCAGCTTGTGCTTCCTCCAGCCCAGCGTTTCTCATGATGTAGTCTGCATATAAGTTAAATTAGCAGGGTGACAATTCACAGCCTTGATGCACTCCTTTCCCGATTTGGAACTAGTCTGTTGTTCCATGTCCAGTTCTAACTGTTGCTTCCTGACCTGCATACAGATTTCTCAAGAGGCAGGTCAGGTGGTCTGGTATTCCCATCTCTTTAAGAGTTTTCCACAGTTTGTTGTGACCCACACAGTCAAAGGCTTTGGCATAGTCAATAAAGCAGAAGTAGATGTTTTTCTGGAACTCTCTTGCTTTCTCGATGATGGCAATTTGATCTCTGGTTTCTCTACCTTTTCTAAATCCAGCTTGAACATCTGGAAGTTCATGGTTCACGTACTGTAGAAGACTGGTTTGGAGAATTTTGAGCACTACTTTGCTAGCATGTGAAATGAGTGCAATTGTGCGGTAGTTTGAACATTCTTTGACATTGCATTTCTTTGGGATTGGAATGAAACCTGACCTTTTCTAGTCCTGTGGCCACTGCTGACTTTTCCAAATTTGCTGGCATATTGAGTAGTACTTTCATAGCATCACTTTTTAGGACCTGAAATAGCTCAACTGGAATTCCATCACCTCCACTAGCTTTGTTCATGGTGATGCTTCCTAAGGCCCACTTGACTTCGCATTCCAGGATGTCTGGCTCTAGGTGAGTGATCACACCATCATGGTTATCTGGGTCATGAAGATATTTTTTGTATAGGTCTTCTGTGTATGCTTGCCACCTCTTTTTAATATCTTCTGCTTCTATTAGGTCCATACCATTTCTGTCCTTTAAGGTGTCCATCTCTGCATGAAATGTTCCCTTGGTATCACTACTTTCCTTGAAGAGATCTCTGGTCTTTCCCATACTATTTTTTTTCCTCTATTTCTTTGCACTGATCACTGAAGAAGGCTTTCTCATCTCTCCGTGCTATTCTTTGGAACTCTGCATTCAGATAGGTATATCTTTACTTTTCTCCTTTACCTTTCACTTCTCTTCTTTTCTCAGCCCTTTGTAAGACCTCCTCAGAAAACCTTTTTGTATTTCTTTTTCTTGGGGATGATCTTGATCACTGCCTCCTGTACAATGTCATGAACCTCCATCCATAGTTCTTCAGGCACTCTATCAGATCTAATCCCTTGAATCTATTTGTCACTTCCACTGTATAATCGTAAGGGATTTGATTTAGGTCATACCTGAATGGTTTAGTGGTTTTCCCTACTTTCTTCAATTTAAGTCTGAATTTTGCCATAAGGAGTTCATGATCTGAGGGGTAGAGTGCGGCAAAAGTGATGCATGAGCCCTGGGAAGGAGGGGAAAAGTAGTCTTCCTTTCACATCTCTCAGTACTTCTCCATGATAGAAGTCCTAGAGAAAGCACAGGCTGTCATGCAGCCGTGGGGTCTAGTACTGCCAGAACGAGACAGAAATGAGTCCTTTCCCAGGGTGCTGCCCATCAAAAGTTCCCCAAGAGTATCTTGGAGCCAAACGTCACTTAAAAATTGCAGCAACTACACAAAGCAGGGAAAAGGTCAAGGAGAGGGTGAGATTTGGAGGAAGAAAGCAAAAACAAGTTGAGTTTTTAATTCAACTTCATTTTAGATGATATTCAGCAAGAAGTTGAATAACCCTGTGAAACAGGCCCAAGGGATTATATTTATTGCATGTCATGCTTCCAATTCAGTTTAATTCTCTCTCAAAGACAGAGAAGCAGCAGGGCACTAACCCCACCAGAGATGAAAACCCCAAGAGTGCGATTGAGGACTGGGGCTGGCAAGAAAGAACGGCTCTAAATCAGGTCCAGGTGTGGACACAGCAATTACTCCAGCTGCTACTTTTCACCTCCAAGTCGAGCTGGCATTGTGGGGAAGGAGGGCATGTGGCCAAATAGTATTCTGCCAGTTGGCTGAAGACACCTTACTCATTCTGTCCTGGAAAGGGACAGAGGTTAGGGACAAGATCATGTTAATTTTGGAGGTTCACTAAACGCTGTGTCCTGGGCACCCCTACCTGGCCAACTGGTGACTGGATCTTAACTCCAGCTGAATTCCACCCTACACAGACGGGTGTAGACATGAACAAGCCTGGCTCCTGGCTTAACATACAGCCAAGGACACAGGTTTCTACATCCTCTTCAGGGACAGTGTATTGAGAGTCAGTCACTGCCTGCTCAGTATCCTTCCCACCTTCTTCTAATAATAGCAGCATGATTTTCCTGTAGAGGACCACTGCTTCTTCACTTTCAGCAATTATGTCTTGATTCTAGACTCTTCTCTCTCCCCCCTCACCCCAGCATTAAAAAGATACCTGAGTCTGGCCAACTGTAATCAATCATGGGATTTTTGTTGGAACCATCAGAAAGGAAAAGTTTTCTTCTGGGGGTGGTGATCGGGAGAATAGCCCATGCATCCCTCAACTGTGGCCACAAGACTACACTTTGGGCCCTCCCACAGCCAGGGCACACACTACAGCAAGCACGGGTGGTTCACTGATAGCTCTGTAGGCTCGCTGGCATGCTCTGCCTCTGGTTCACGTCTATGGTCAGCAGGGCAGCTCTGCTCTCGATGTCTTTTTTCCCTTTAGGCTACCTGGGGCATATCTTCATGGTGATTCCAGAAGCACAAGAGAAAAGCAAATGGAAGCAGGCAATTCTTAACGGCGAGGCTCAGAACTGGCATGCTTTCATTGCCAACCATACTCTTTTGGTTAAAAGAGGTTATGTAGCCATGCCCAACATCGGGGTGGACACAGTCACTGGCTGAGGGCAGGCTTGCAGCAGGGGTGCCGAGTCGGGAGCCTGCAGGTGGACACCTTCCCTGGTGGGCACTTTACCACCTGAGGGGACAAGTCTGCCTGAATGAAGCCACCAGAAAAGAGAGCAAAGTCAGGGATTGTCGACTGACATGTGAAGATACTGTTGGAGTCTCTGAATCCTGCTGAGTCCTGACTTTTCAATTATTTCATGCTGGAGTCTGTTTCAATTGGGTTTCTGTTGTTTACAACAAAAAGACACCTGACTGATCTGTATCAATCAGGACACTTGCTCGGGAAGTCCACAGAGTCAAGTCAGAGAGAGGAGTGGCAGGATCCAAAGAGAAGCCAAGACAGAGCGAGCGGGTTCTGAAAGCTGAGTCCAGAATGGCTGCCAGAGGCCACCGGGCTTGGATCAAGGAGCATCTCATGGGATGGTTACAGAGGGAGCACTGGAGGACACTGCCTCTGGATTGCTCTGGATCAAAAGACTAAGGGCTCTTGTTTCTCCAGCATCTGACAGAAACAGATGAAGCTGATCAGAGGAGGCCCCGCTGACTGGGCCACACTGCCCATCCCAGCAAAGAAGAACAGTGTACCGTAAGTTCTGAAAAAGTGCCACCAGGACTCCTAGAATTGTAGGCACTAGACCAAGTCCTTGAACTTGTAATTCTAAAAAAGGAACCAGGAGTTTCCCTGGTGGTCCAGCGGCTAGGATATCATGTTTCCAGTACAGAGGACCCAAGTTCAATCCCTAGTGGGGGAATTAGATCCCTTATACCACATCTAAAGATCCAGCATGCTTCAGCTAAGATACAGTGTGGCCAAATAGATAAATAAAAATAATAATAAAGGAATCAAAGATTTGAGTGGAGCAAATGAGGCTCTTGACCTAAGAGGAAGGATTCCAAGGACACGTGTATCTGAAGAGCATTAGCAACATCACCTATAGACATTACTGTTTATTGAGGACCAGCCACACACAGGGCTAAGGAAATGGCATGTATTAGGACTCCTAATCCTATCAACCCAAGAGGTCAATATTTTATGGCCACTTGGCAAACAAGGGCAATGGAATTGGAGAGGTCCCATACCAGTCTATGGGCCTTGGGCTAAACCTCTGTCCTGCCCCAGAGCCCTTGCAGAGAAGGCCTGGCTATAAGCCTCCCTAGGATTTCTGTTGTTGTTTTTTAACCCCAGAGCCCACAGGGACCTTTAAATTAACACTTCCTTCCTTCGCCTTTTTATAGCCTCCTGTTCTTGGAAATGGGGGCTCAACATTAGACGGAAAAGAAATAAATCCTCTCTACAAAACCCCTGCTCGAGTCTCACTATGGAGGGCAGTTGTGTGCCCACGCCTGGCTCCTCTTCTTCCAGTTAAGAGCACCCAGGTATCCTTTGGGGAATCACCTTCTACCAACCCTCAGTCCAGGTGACTGAGTCAGAGAGGCATGTGATGTGCTGGGGCCAGAGTCTACTACCTGTGTGAAACTTACCAAAGTACTTCTGTACTTCAGTCTTCCCATCTGTAAAATGGGATGATAAAAAGAGTGCCCCACCACCACCACTTCTGCAGAGCTGTTATGAGGAAGCATTAGATGAGGCACCTAAAGAATGCCTTACACACATATTCCCTCAACAAGATACATCTGCGATCATTGGGAATCCAGGCATGACTGCCCTACCTGTCCAGGCTGATGGCAATCTGCTAGGATTTTAGTATTGAGCAAGCAGCATTCCCCACCCCATCCCTCTTCCTCTCTTTCTCTCTGGTGGGGGTATCAGATTGTGGACTTTGGATATGAAACAGCTAGTGGGAAGGAGAGTATAGAGGTGCAGAGACAGACTTTTCCCATTATTGTTTGGGGACCTGCTTCTGACAGTGCCTGTGGTCATCACTTCCCTGGACCTGGTGGTACCAAGTGCCAATCACTCCCTTTGGGGGGAAACTCAGTTTTAGATGGAATCAGGGAGGGGATGGGGCAGTGGAGTGAAAAAGGTAAGGACTGTTAGAATGTGTTCAGACTTCAGCATCTTCTGACTTTTCTCTCCTTTCTTAACTCATAAGAGTAGGACGGGGAGGAAAACATAGAACCTTTATGGTATCTAACCTCTCTCTCCCTCCCTCCCACAAGTCAGGCCAAGAAGCACAGTCACTCTGGTATACAAATCCAGGTACTCATTTCAGCTTAGCAATTCCCCAATTATGGAAACATGGGCAATTTTTGTAAAGCCCTGGCTCAGCCATATGAAATCATCATTTTTGTAGGTCAGGAAAGGTTGACCATTGACAGTTTCATATTGTCTAACAGTCCCCATCTTATGGGGTTTGTTAGGATGAAATACGATGATGCATAAGCAGTTCTTAGCTTGATGCCTGGCACAGAGATACTGACTATTTAGTGTTAACTGCTATTACTACCCTGATGATAATGTGATGATGATTAAGAAACAGTCACAGGGACCTCTCTGGTGGCTCAGTGGTAAAGAATCCGCCGGCCAATGCAGGAGACACGGGTTCAATCCCTGGTCTGGGAAGATCCCACATGCCATGGAGCAACTAAGCCCATGTGCCACAACTACACTGTCTGTGCTCTAGAGTCAGGGGACTGGAACTACTGAAGCCTGTGCACCTGAACTCCGTGCTCGGAAACAAGAGAAGCTTCTCACTGCAGTGAGAAGCCCACACATCATAGCTAGAGAAAAGGCCATGCCGCAATGTAGACCTAGCACGGCCAAAAATAAATAAATAAAAATTAAAAAAAAAAAAACCAGTCACAGGGACTTCCCCAGTGATCCAGTGGCTAAGACCCCATGCTCCCAATGCAGGAGGCCTGGGTTCATCTCCTGGTCTGGTAACTATATCCCACATGCTACAACTAAGAGTTTGTATGCTGCAACAAAGACCTGGAGCAGACAAATAAATATTTTAAAAATGTGTAAAAGATACAGCCACAAATCAAAGGCAAGAGAAAACACACCAGCTATCAGCAGCAATTTTTCAGCATGACTGACAATTCTGCTCATTTCCCCTCACATCTCACTCTTCAAGATTTTTGCAATTTCTGTCTCCACCCAGACAGGGAGGCAAAGGTTCATAAAGTAAACAAACTCGGGCCCTTGGAGCCTCAGAGGGTCTTCTATATTGAGAAGACCCCCTGGGAAGCCCGGGGTTGTGTGAAGTTTTGATGACTGGGGAGGGATAAGGGGCTGTTTTAGAATCGTCACTCATATTTTTAAATATCTTGACATCAATAAAACAGTTTCCAATTTAGTGACAACCAAGGCATTTGTTTTGATCGTAGCTTTCTCACCCACCAGCCATTTATTTTGGCTAAAACAGAGCATTTGTTTTCTGAAAGGTGACAATTTGAGGCATAGTTATTCTTATCTCCTGAGCCTTCCAGGTGTGGCCTCCAGGTTATTTAGGTTTGCCTCCCAGCTCCAGGTCTTCGGACACATTCTGCCCTGAATCCAAGTGCTTTTCCCTCCTTCTTTACCTGGCTCACTCCCATAAGGCTCTCAGCTTCCATGAGACCTTATGATTTGTTTCTAGCACCTCAAATCCATCAGCCTTTGCGATATGCCCTCATAATCTGTGCTAATTTCCAGTGGTCTTTGCCTCTGGACTCCAAGCTCCAAATGATGGGTGCTGACTGGGTTGACTCTATTCTCAACTGTCCCTAGGATCTCACCTGAAGGACGGATCATGGTGGATATTCGGCAATATATGTTAAATGATGAAGTCATTTTTCAGTAATTCATAATAGTTAGTATTAGTCACTCAGTTGTGTCTGACTCTTCATAAGCCCATTGACTGCAGCCTACCAGGCTTCTCTGTCCATGGAATTCTCTAGGCAAGAGTGGACTGATTTGAGAGAACAGCACTGAAACATGTATATTACCATACGTGAAATAGATCACCAGTCCAAGTTCGATGCATGAAACAGGGCACTCAAAGCTGGTGCACTGGGACAATCCTGAAGGATGGGATGGTGAGGGTGGTGGGAGGGGGGTTCAGGACGGGGGGCACATGTACACCCATGGCTGATTCATGTCAATGTATGGCAAAAACCACTACAATACTGTAAAGTAACTAGCCTCCTATTAAATAAATTTAAAAAAAAAAAAAAAAAAGAATACTGGAGTGGGTTGCCATTCCCTTCTCCAGGGGATCTTCATGACCCAGGGACTGAACCCAGGTCTCCAGCAGTGCATGTGGACTCTTTACCATCTGAGCCACCATGGAAGCCCCCAATTCATAATAGTTCATCCAACAAATTCACTAATCAGAGACAGAAGCTTGGACTTTCTACATGGGAACTTGGTAAGGTTTTGAATTGGGATGCAGAGGATGGTAGCTAGGGTGCCACCTGGTCATCCATCTGAGGAGAGAGCAAGGAGGGAGGAAAGATTCTTTGATTTAGACATGTTCCAACTTGTGAAATCTGGGAGAGGGGACTGAAAGACATTCCAGCGTTGAGAAAAGTGTCCTACACACACAGACAGAGACTACTGGGAACCAGTCTCGAACTTCCGACATGACTAACTGCCCAGAATGAACAAGAAGTGTCAGTGATGCGCTTGAAGTGAACGATAATCATGCAGATCGAGAGAAATTCTATATTAGTATCAGAAACTCACTCAATTTAACTCAAGTAAAAAAACACTGAAAAGAACAGGTTATGGAATTCAAGTTTAGGCAACAAGAGATTACCCAGGTGACACGGGTACTAGAATCAGAAAAGCAGGCACAGAGGTGACTGCGCTGTCTCAGCCAGGCCATTTCATCTGCTAACCTATACTGCATGTAATCCAGGACGGCAGCTAGACCCAACCCGACACCCTGACCGTGAAGGTCGCGGGCTTACCCTAACGGAGTCACCATGGCCGGGGAAGGTGCACATCACATGATTCATTGCCTACCTGCCTGGGCTACGCCTGAAATTTCAAATATGGGCAAAAAGACCCACATATAGGAAAGGAGAAGGGAGGAAGGGGCAAAGAGCACAGGGTGTGGAGGTTGGACGTTTGGTTTCTGCCAAAGGAAATGCAGTGGGGGACAAGGAGATCCCGAATTCCCAGCCTCAATTTTAACAAGGGATTCTTCTCCCCCTTGAGTCCTAACTGTGAGGAGAAAACGGTCTGTGAGAAAACATACAACAATGTTACTTATCTTCTATGTGTACATACGCATGTAAGAAAATGTAAACTACAAGCTCGGGAAATATAGACCCCCAACTTGGAACCTTCAGTTAAGAGGGTCAGCATCATGATGAAGAGTGCTGGTCCAGGGGAACTTTAACCGCATCTGTGATGTATTAAGATATTTTTTAAAAAAGAATGGATTCATCTCTTACTTGAGTAAAGTTTAATTGCTTAAATAAGAAACCTGGCTTATAGTATGCTTTTCCAGGGAACTTAAGAGCATCTTAGCTAGCTGATTTCCTTGAGGTCAGGTCAGGGTCCAGCCCCTCACTTACCTACGCACCCACCATGTGGTCCCAGAATTTAAGACCTGAGTTTGCCAACTTAATTATTAACTGAAAAAGTGACTTTCTGGAGAGTGGGCATTAATTTTGATGTTGATGCCAATGTGTTGATTTCTTTTTTTAAAAGAAAGCATCTGGTTATGTTTTTCCAACTATTGTTACAGCAAAATTAAATGGGAAGACAAATGTGCATAAATTGCTATTTTGGGAGACTCTTGAGAAAGTAAAAATATGAAATAGAGCATCAAGAAAACGCATTCAGCTGTGGATGGGGTCTAAGTGTGTCCTCCACTCTTTCTTGGTGAATTTTGGGCACATACCTCCTTCCTAATCCTGTTCTTACAATTCTCAGGAGTTTAGAGGTGAAAAGTCATACCATCAGCACATAAAAAAATCATCAATGGATCACCTATGTAATGGAGAATTTATAGCTACAGATCTTCCTAAATCTCTGAGCTAACCGTTAGTCTCAACTGCTTCCTCTACAATCCTGATCAAATCCACTGCAAAACCACAGATACTTATATAGTCCTCACGTGGGAAGCACTTTGTATTTCTCTTTTCTCCCAGCCTGCTAGAACTGCTATGAAATTCTCCCTCCTGCTGGGCCCATATTGTGTTTAAAAAAAAAAAAAAATCCCTGGCCTCTTTATGCCTGTAAGGCATTCTGAATGTCTCATACTTCATAGGAGAAACTAAAAATAATATAATTCAAAGCTTCTTTTTTGTTATTCTTTACCAGAAACTGGGAAGAATCAGTAAACTCAACTATAAGGATTAGGTAAGAGTGTGTTCTCTGACTGAACTTGGCCCAGGGAAGTGAAGGATTTCTGTAAAGATTAGGAATCCAGAGGTCACCTCAAGATCATGGATAGCGCTGAGGAAGAAGTCATCTACCAGCTAGAAGGACAAGGAAGACAGACCCAGGAAACGTAGGTTAAGAAATCAGAGGTTACAGAATGGTCTGGATGTAGAAGCAATCACAGTCAATGGACAGCAGCCTCCACATGCAGATGCCTCAAAAGACGTCCTTCAATTCTCATCACAACCCAGGCAGCGTCTGCATTTTACAGACGAGAAAAGCGGAGGCTAGAGAGAGAAGGTCACGTAACCAGTAGACAGAGGAGCTGGAATTTTAACCAAGGCAGTCTCTAGTGGTAAAGAACCAGCCTACCAATGAGGGAGACTTAAGAGACACGGGCTTGATCCCTGGGTTGGGAAGATCCTCTGAAGGAGGGCATGGCAACCCACTCCAGTATTCTTGCCTGGAGAATCCCATGTACAGAGGAGCCTGGGGGGCTGTGGTCCATAGAGTTGCAAAGATTTGGACACAACTGAAGCAACTTAGCACACAGCACGCACAGTCTGACTCGAGTATTTATATGCAGCATGTTTAGGAAGGGAGAGGGGAAGGGGGACAGATGGATGGTTAGTTTGAAAGAGACTGGAATTGAGATATTCAGGTTTTGGTACAATCAGCAAACATCTTGAATGCAAGCAAGGTTTGCAGGAGGAAATAATTCTCAGTTTTGAGGCTCCTAGAGCATCCAGGAACATAAACCCAGAAAAAACAAAATGCACATATATGCCAAAGGAAGTTATGTCAATCAGAGACCTAATGGCAGTAGATGACATATTCAAATTAGGACAATTGGAGGAAGGTTTCTTTGGGTAAAAAAACTAACGAGGTGAAGGCACAGAGGATCATAAGGGCTAGTGCACTCACCCAAGGCTGGGAGCAGCTAAGGGGTCATGTCCCGGATCTGAAGGACAACGGAGGAAGCTGTTAGCAGAACTGACGGTTGCACAGAGGGGTTAGCCTGAGAGAAGCCAAGATCTTAGTCTAGAGAGCACACCTGGCCAAGGTGACCTTGAAAGAAAGGGCAGACAAAACCCCCACGGGGCCTTCTCTTCTTCTCCCTCCAGTCTCCCCTGGGCTCTGCATCAGAAGACCCCACCTGAATGCCAAAGGGCAAGGGCACCTGCGACAGATGGTCACCACCAGGCACAGTAGAGGGGGAAGGAGGAACCCAAGATGCCAACCCAGAGGATGAAGGCAGTGCTTTTATCAAGAGATACTGCAGAGGAGTGCGTAGATAAGGGCTGAGGTTACAGGCTGGCTCGAAAATTAAGGGGTTGTAAGAGAACACGAAAACCCACCCTCAGCCACTTGATGAAAACTACCATTTCCACCTGGGGATAGCTAAGACCCAAACGAAGCTCTTCATGGTGGAGCGGGTTCTGGGAGCCCCGTGGAGGTTTCCCTCCTTGACAGCACATAGCACTGGGCCTCATGTTAGGCTGACAACGACTGGGGATGCTGGAATGCCAATACAGGGACTCGGGAGAAGGTGGCCAGCCTTTTGGGCCAACACACAGAGGCGAGAAGACTGATGTCGGACCCACTGATCCCTCCCACTCCTCATTCAAAGGCACAATGAGGAGGGCGTCTCTTTATTTACACCTGGAATACATCTCCAGGGACCTTGGTGGCAAAACTAGGGATGAGCCATGTTCAGGAAAAAATAAAAAAGGAACATGTCATTCAGGCAGAGGACTCTCTATGTTCTTAAAGGGCTTGGACATGTAGTGAAAGTAAAAGTAAAACAAACCAAAGGCCTCTTTTCACTGGGCTGTGTGTGGCTAGAACCACAGCTCTTGTTCAAGGAACTGAGCACCTATTAATAGTTAGGGTGTCTAGAGTGTGTGAATCTTCAGGATGGTGAGAAAGGAAGCAAGGACCTGCAAGGTGCTGAATGCAGCACAACCTGTCCTGTGAGCAGAGATAGCCGCCCCAGTGACGGGGGCTTCGAGTTACCCTGGCTCACAGCCAGACGAGGGGACGGGCCAACAGCCCAGCGTGCTAGTCCCTGTGGAGCACTGGCTTCTCTGGAAGAAATCAGGTGCCCGTCAACTCTGGTTTCCTTACACAGCTGGCTAGAAGCAAACCGGCCCTAATACCATCAGGGCAGAAATTACCCTCAGGCGGAAACACACACCAGTGTCCATCAAGGCAGACCTGTCTCTGTAGGAAATGCATGCCACTTATCACTATGAGACGGAATTTCCAGCCACTGAATTTCCAGATTTCCCAGCTGACCATTGCTTAAACACAAAGTCTTAAACAGATGAAATTTTAGAACCGAGACATATGTGATGTAGTGTTGCTTCCTGGGGACCAGGTATATTTTTTAATTTACATTTTAAACCTTTAAAAACCTTGAGACTTCCCTGGCAGTCCAATGCAGGGGACCTGGGTTCAATCCCTAGTCAGGGAACTAGATCCCATGTGCCACAACTGAAGATCCTGCATGCCACAACAAAGACCCAGAACAGTCAAATAAATAAATAATAAAAAATTTTAAAACATAAACCTTAAAAAAAGATGTTATTGTCTGATTTATAAAACTGCAAGAGAGGGGCACAGAAAAGGAGGAAAGATTTCTTTAGTGAATGAATAAAAGGAATGTTTTCAACATATACTCCATGAACTAAAATAAAAGTTGTTCTTCTTGCCCACTTAATACACGTTGAAGAAATATTCAAAGAATTCTGGCTTGAAAAGGTGGAGAAAAATAACAGGCTGCCCCCTGTGGGTGCTGGATTCTGACTGAGAGCTTTCCCTTGGGAAAGTCTGAGCGCCTCATTCCACAAAATGTGTCAAATGTAAAACATGGCTTTGCTGGTTGACTTTCTTATCTTTTTATGTTGACTTAGGACAAATTTCAGTTCATTGAGCATTTGCCTGATGCCAGGCGCTAAATGTTCCATGTGGATAATTTTATTTAATACCTAAGGGACTTTCAAGGACACGTAGACTTTTATCTCAGACACATTTTAGACCTGCCTCTGCGCAATATTGTAGTCACCAGTCGCATGTGGTGATTTAAATTTCTTCTAATAAACAAAATTCAATATTGAGTTCCTGCATCAGCCATGTATCAAGCGTTCAAGAACCACACGTGGCTACAGACTACCTCACTGCCTAGTGCAGACACAAAGCACGGCCATCATCACAGAGGGACCATCCGACATCACTACTCTAGACCCTTCAGAGCTCTTTCCACCTCCCGTGGAATCATTTTAGGCAGAAAAGCTGCCATTGATTGAGCACCCGCTCTGGGCTGCACAAGGTGCTGGGTGTATAAGATCATCTCATCCCATTTTACAGATGAAAGAACTTGAGCACAGAGAGGCGAAGTAGCTTGCTCAGCATCACACAGCAAGTGAGTTGCAGAGCCGCAGCTCTGCTCTTTCAGGCGATGCCACCTTCCAAGGGCATCGCCCCACCCCAGCTGTTAGTGAAAGCAGCATAAGAAAGAACTTCTGGGGTTTCTGGCCCTTATGACAGAGAAGTGACCACACACCTTCGGACTCAGAAAGGCTGGACGACCAAGCCCAGTCTCGCCAGTGACTAGCTAAATGGCTCTGGCCAAGTCATTCATGTTCTCTAAGCATACGTAAAAGGGGGTTGCTTACAGCACCCACCTTATAAAACTAAGAGGACTAAGTGATACGGTACACAGAAAGCACTTAGCACAGTGTTTGGTGGTTTACAGGGGCTGTTTGGTACGTACAGATATGATTTCCAGAGTGAATCACTTTCTCCTAACGGCAAGCAAGATTCGCCTCGCTCCCAGCAATGCACATTTCCGAGTCTAGAGCGCCCTCTGCTGGTCACATCTAGATACATAATCCAGGCGGGTGTTTCCCGAAGTGGTCCTTCGTGAATATTCTGGAGCAACTTGAGTCTAAAACACGGATGTCCCACTGCAGCAGTTTCAGGGATGGGGAAGATGGGTGGGGAGGGGGAAAGGAAGAGGGGTAGGGAGGAGGGGAGAAGGCTCTTTCACATCATGTTCCCTCTTAGCACTCAGGAGAAACTCAGAGCTTTCGAAGCTTGCTGCAATTGGATCTTCTTCACTGTGGGACAGATGGAGAAGATGCACCTTTTCATACTCCTTTGCTCACTGATCAGCCCCTGTTCCCAGTGGCTGCTGGCTGCAGACCACCTACAAGCAAAGGGTCGTAACTACCACTCTAGAGTTAACTTCAGTCCGATGCTGAACGTGAAGTACCATCCTGACCAATCCACCTGAGAGTCCTGTTAATTTTTTTCTTGTAAATATATTTAAAATCTGATCCTGCCTCTCCACCTCCTCTTATGCCACTCCAGTCTAAGCGGCCACTTTGCTCACCTGGACCTCTGCATCAGCCTCCTTCCTAGTTGGTCTTCTTGCCTCCTCTCCCCTCTCCCTCCAGTCTAGTCTCCAAGGCCAGTAGAGCCCAGACCCGCTGCCAGAGCTACTGGAACACCTTGGATAGCATTAACCAACTACTAACATACTGATCCGGGACCAAGGCAGAGTCTTGAGGCTGGGTGGGGTCTCAGCATCTATAGCTCATGAAATGCCTGGATGCTTCATGCAGGCAGGACTGAGAACCCCTGGGCTTGCTGTCGAGACCAGCAGCATCGGCATCACCAGAAGGGTTTGTTCAACCACAGAAATCTGGGTCCCACCCGAGAGCTGCTGATTCAGTAGCTCTGGGCTGGGCCTGAGCTTACAGGTTGCCAGGTGATGTTGATGCTGCTGGTCTGGGACCACACTGTAAGAACTACTGTTGTAAAAATGTGACTCAGGCTACGAAACACTTAAATGGCTTTGTACTCAGTCACTGACTCGTGTCCAACTCTTTGTAGCCCCGAGGACTGTAGCCCATCAGGCTCCTCTGTCCGTGGGATTCTCCAGGCAAGAATACCGGAGTGGGTTACCATTTCCTTCTCCAGGAGATCTTCCCAACCCAGGGACTGAACCCGAGTCTCCTGCATTGCAGGCAGATTCTTTACCATCTGAGCCACCAGGGAAGAATATTTTAAAAATTCACCTTCCATACCATGGCTTGTCAGGCAGGAGGCAGCCCCTCCTATCTCCTGGCCCCTCACACCCTCTGCTCCAGGCACACCGCTTCCTGTCTGCCTCTTGACCACTTAAAGTCCTTCATACCAGCTGTTCTCTCTTCCCAGAGGGCCTCTCCTTTAGTTTTTCTCTGTCTGGTTGTCCCTCAGGCTTCTGGGGCCACAGAAATGGCACCTTCTCAGAGAGGCCTTCCCTGATGGCCCCATTCAGTGTGGGCCTCACTTTCCCTCACCCCTCACTCTTATCTCAACAACCTGTTTCTTTTCTAGCATTTATTACAATTTGCAATTATTTTATGTGTCTACTCACTTAGGTGACCTCTACCTCTCTGCCAGACTGCACGCTGTATGAGAGCAAGGGCTCAGTGTTCCCTTTCAGTGCCTGGCATACAGTAAGCGCTGAATGAATGGCCCCCAAGTGAAGGGGTAGAAATACAGAATCAGATCATGTGAGGCATAAACACAGTCATAAGAACAGAAGCAGGAGCATGTTCTCCCCTGAGGGGTTGCTGTGTTTTTTTTGGACATGACACCACTAACCCACACAAGGACCTAGCAAGACAAATGGCATCATCTTCAATGTACACCCGTGAAAATGAAGTCTCAGAGAAGCTTGATGAGGTCATATAGTCGGGAATTCAAGCTGCACGCTTCCACATTCACTGTGAGAGAGGGCAGAAAGGAAGGAAGGAAAGAGGGAGTGAGAAACAGAAGGCCAGAAATGGCAATGCTTGAAGAACTCTTCCCTCAGGGAGTTTTTAACTCTAAGCTCTTAGGTGAGGTGAAAATTAAAAAAAAAAAAAAACTGGGCTGAAATCAAAGGACCCTTGCCCTACTTTCCCACTCTCTGATTCTCCCGGCATCTCTTCAGAAGAGAATGATCAAGCAGTGATGGCTGTCTCAACTTTAAAGATGTTTTCACAGCTTGCCCAGAGCCTTTGGACAAAAAGCCCTGGGTAGGAAATGAAAAAGGCAGGACCTGAGCCCTGCCCTGCCTCCTGCACAGCGAGCCCTCACCCACATGCACCGCATCTGGGAACAGCTCGCTCAGCTCCCTTTTGTGACCCTCACCTCATGACCCTATCAGGTAAGGCAACACTAGATGCCAGAACAGATAAGCAGTTCCCTCCCTAAACTCAGTGACTTGACGTGATGGAAGCTCCTGTCTCCAGTAAAGTCCTGATGGGGATGGGAGATGTTCTTCTCTTATGGCTGGAGAAGGGGACAGACTGAGGGCTTCATGGGCCAGTTCTGGTAGCTGTACTCACCATCTTCACCCAGTCCCTGGCCAGAACTCAATCACGTGGCCATATTTAGTGGCAAGGGAAGCTGGGCAATAGAGCCCAGGGGTCAAGCTTAGCCAACAGCCAGCCAGTTCTCTGCCTCATGCCCTGGGCTCTGTGATAAGCTCCCCACTGCAGCACACCTCCTCTTTCTAATGACAGAATCTCTACAGTCACAGAGAAGACTATGAATGAAACCAGCCCTAGGAGAGGGACCACCTGGATCGTAAATTCACAGCACAGAGGAAATGATAGGTGTCCAGCGTTCCCCTGAGAGGAGGCTGGAGGTTTGGGGAAGGCCGAAGAAAGAAGAGGAGTCAAGATGCACAGTCTTCTCAAGTCCAGTCTTGACTAAGACAGAACAACAACTTTTTCTACCATTTTGGTGTCGTTTTCAAAGTCTACTTTGGCTTCAATTCTAGATTTTTCAAAATGTCACTAAGTAAGCAAACATTTATTATCTATTGTTTTGCATTATCTATGTAGGCATTTGGGATACCAGTAAAGAAATAAAGAATATGATATAAGCCTTATTCTTTATCTGGTTGAGAGTTTGAAAACATCTGTGATGCAAGTTGGATACAATTAAATAATATTCACGATTGTATCCAATATGTGCCATAAACGATTTCATTTAATCTTCACAATAATCTCATGAGGTAAGTACTGTTATTGTCTCTGTTTTACAGAGGAGGAAATTGAGACCTAAAAACAATGAATCAACTGTCCCAAATCTCACTGCTCTAAAGAGGCAGGAATATGTTATGCTGTCCTTAAACTACAGGACTGTATGCATATTCACAGAAGCACAGTCATAATGCTGTCAACTTTAGAAAACATAAGGATGGTTGGAGTTCTAAACAGTTACCAAATCCAATAACAGGTTGAAACTGAGCTCAAGTGACAGCAAGATGACCCTGCTGCTGCTGCTGCTAAGTCGCTTCAGTCGTGTCTGACTCTGTGCGACCCTGGAGCCAAGTAATTTGGGTGTTCCTGGAGGAGACACTCCCCCTCCCTGTTTGTCAGTTCCCCTTTCGGTACAACAAGGGAGCTGGCTCTCAGATGACTCCTGAATGCCTTTATTCCTATATAAGCAGCATGGTCTCTGGGAAGGGCAGACGCTGTCATCAGCCAGATTCCGGCTTTTCTGCCTATCTGAGCCTTTGTCTTCCCACCTGTGAAATTGGAATTGGGTCTAATTTGCTAGTTTTTCCATCCCTCCTGTCTGGCAGAGGAAATACAATAGGAGCTCCATTAATCCTGGTCACCCCCTTCATCTGGCGTCAGATTATATATGGGAGGACTCATGGGTGCAGAAGGCTAACCGTGTGAGCTGCTTCTGAGAGTGCAGGGTATCTGAACCTCCACTCTAGGGAACCAGGGGCATCCAGATAGTACCTGAGGACCAAGCGTAACACCACACAAAGCCTCTCCCTGCCCCATCTTCCCCAGTGCCCATGCCCTCTCCAACCGGCCCAGCCCCCTGAATCTGGATTCCCACACATCTCTCAGAATCTCCCACGGGCAGCTTCAGGACTTTGGGTTGCAGGATGCAGAGAGATGAATATTAGATATCCCCGCAGGCCTCCCCAGCTAGCCTTCTTTCTTATGAATGCTTCTGAGATACTCCCAGGAGCTGTGCTCGCCTGGCAGATATTGAATAAGGCAGAAGGAGCAGGGAGGGAAAGCAGTGTCTTGGAACGGTTGCCTGGTTACACGATGGTCTGGGTTGCAAGGTCTCCTGCCCTGGAGGCTGAGGCTGAGGTGCTGAGCAGGGGAGCACAGGGAGGAGGAGGGGCAGCGAGGGCAGCTCCTGGATGTGGTGCCTTCCTTCCCCCACCTGCAACTGCCCAGAGGCCAGGCCAGGACAAGTAGACAAGCTGTGTGGGTAGGGAGCCTGGCCTGACACAGCCTAACCTACCCTTCCTCACCTGTAAAGTGAATCTAATAAGTGGGCTACAGTCCACAGGGTTGCAAAGAACTGGAAACAGCTGAAGCGACTTAACACACATCCATGCCCACACAATAATCGTACTCACTTCACTGGGGTCCAGCAAGGCTTCAAAACAGGTGATACAGAAAAAGGGGGCTCAGGGGGCTGAGCACACAGTAGTCAAGACCGTAAGAAAGCTAACACGGCCCAGGCAGAGCTGGAGGCTGATGGAGAAGGCAGTCTTAAGTTCTGTCAGAGCTGGCTACCTGCCCCCATCCCCACAAAAAAGGAAACATGAAAAGGACTGGCTACCCAACATGAGGTCCCAGTGCAAACTGGGAATGCAGGCCCCTCGGTCAAACAGCAGGCACTAACACAGAGAGCTTTCCCCCTCTTTGGCAGTCTCTCTGGGGGACAGTGCTTTTTGGCTTGTTATTTAATCCTGTGGGCATGGGGAGAGCGCACACTGTCACAGGTACCCAGAAGACTGCCCCGCAGCCTGGCATGTGCGTGCTTGCCCATTAGCTGCCAAGGGCCTGGAGAAGCCGGGTAGGGAGCCAGGCACCCTCCTCTCCCCGAGGCCTTCCCAGGGATGGATCGGTGACATTAGGGTGCACAAGGCATCTCAATCGGGGTCAGCTGCAACTCACTCCCACCAGGTTTCCCACTGAAAGCCCTGTGGCTGCCAGCCCAGGGCGGGGATGGCTGTGGTCACGCCAACCCCCTAGATGCTCTGGGGTGTGCGCAGCAGCCCTCCCCTATGTCCCAGTCCCTGATGGTGATGGTAGGGGGATGGGGCTGGGAGAGCAGTAGGGAGGGGCTGAATAGGTCAGTCCTGGGACACCAGGCAAGGTGCGCTGAGAACCCACCTGGGGATGCGGTGGGAGGCAGGACTTCACATGAATTGAACTTCCCAACCCCTGGTACAAGCTCCATTGTTCCATCAGACTCAGCTTACAAACACAAATTCAGACATCAAAATTATCAAGGATTTCAAGACACAACAGGAAGGCATTCAATTCCAAACACAGGGCCTGGTCTTACACCATCTCTGCATCCTTGTTCTGAGTTCTAATTCTGACTGTCACTAATCTCCCCCTTCTCTGGGCCTTGGTCCCCCCTTTTCTAAATGAGGGGAATAAAAAGGTGGGGCTATGTGGTTTTTACACCCTCTTCCAGCCTCTATATTTTATACCTTCTGTTTCACTGAAATGCTGTGTGGCCACAGGCAAGTCCCTTCCTCTCTCTGGGCATCAGTTTTCTCATCTGTGAACTGGGAATTTAGTGATCTTGAAGCACCCTTCCAGGGTTAACATGAAAAGGCATGCCTTTTCTCCTTCCTTCCCTTATTTGAGGGGACTTTTTCTTTTGGAGAAGGAGGTAAATTCATCAGTCAGGTGCTGGGATATTTCTAGTCTCTTTCCTCTGTCTAGGAGGGAAGTTCAATCAGCCTGTGTTATGAATTCAATGTTTGTATCTCCCGGTGAGATAACAGAAAATATACACTGGTCTCTTCCCCCAGTTCCTGCCACAGAGCTCTTGAAGTCCTTGTAACTTCCTAAGTGATAAACACACGAAGGGCATCTTTTGTTCTAATATTTGGTCTTTGGCTCCAGTTGCTGACACAGGGAAACCCTTGTAATTTCCTGGGTGATAGGAGTATCTTTTGTTCTAATGATGTAATGAACCCAGTCTGAGTGGGGCTGGTTCCTGGATGGGGGCTGGCTCCACAAAGACCAAGCTATGATGAGAAGTTTGGAATTTTCAGTTCCTGGCCCCCTCACCTACGATTCTCTTAAGAAAGGTAAAAAATGGAGTTAATGATCAATCATACCTGCAAGAGAAAGACTCCAAAATTATGTCCAAAGTATGCGGGGTTCAGAAAGCTTCCAGGCTGGTGAACACACCTCTATGTCAGGTGGGTGATGCACCCCAGCTCCACGGGAACCAGAAGCTCCTGTGCTGAGGATCGTCCCAGACTTCACTCTATGTAGCCCTCCATTTGGCTGTTCATCATATTCTTTCATAAACTGGCAGACATAAGTAAGTGTTTCCCTGAGTTCGACAAGCTGATCTAGCAAATTAATCAGACTCAAGAAGGGGGCTTGTGGGAACCTCCAGTCTGCAGCTAAATTAGGTAGAAGTTGTATGTAGTGTGAAATTGCAATTGGCATCTGAAGTGGAGGGCAGTCTTCTGAGACTGAGCTCTTTAGCTGTGGGATTTGATGCTATCTCCAGGTAGATGACATCAGAATTGACTTAACGTTGTAGGACACCCAGTTGGTATCATAGACTTGCTTGCTTTGGTGACCAGAGTATCAGAGGTGAAATGTCTTGTGTGAAAGTAAAGGAAAGGACTTCCATGGTGGTCCAGTGGCTAAGACTCCACGTTCCCAATGTAGGAGAACTGGGTTCGATCCCTGGTTGGGGAACATGCCACACCTGAGAGTTCACATGCCACAAATAAAGACTCTATGTGCTGCAGCCAAGACCTGGTGCTGCTGCTGCTGCTAAGTCGCTTCAGTCGTGTCTGACTCTGTGCGACCCCATAGATGGCAGCCTACCAGGCTCCCCTGTTCCTGGGATTCTCCAGGCAAGAACACTGAAGTGGGTTGCCATTTCCTTCTCCAATGCATCAAAGTGAAAAGTGAAAGTGAAGTCGCTCCATCATGTCCGACTCTTCGCGACCCCATGGACTGCAGCCCACCAGGCTCCTCCATCCATGGGATTTTCCAGGCAAGAGTACTGGAATGGGTTGCCAATGCCTTCTCCAAAGATATGGTACAGTCAAACATAAATAAATAAAGAAAAAAGAAAGTGAAGGAGAGACAGACAGGAGGAGAACCGTAGGCTTCTGCACTTAACCCCTGCCCCACACAATCGCTTCATTAAAACCTTAACCCCCAGTGTGAGGGCATTGGGAGGTGGGGCCTTGAGAGGTGATTAGATTTAGCTGAGTTCATGAGGGTGGACTCCCCACCTCCCCGAACACTGATGGAATTAATATCTTTCAAGGAAAAGAAAGAGAGTCACCAGGGCATCCTCTCCTCATCGTGTGAGGACACAAGCAGAAAGGGACCATCTGCAAGCCAGAAAGAGGGCCCTCCCTGAGACTGGATCTGCAGGCACCTTGACCTTGGACTCACATCCTCCAGAACTGTGAGAAACAAATGTCTACTGTCTTAACTGTCCAGTCCAGGATAATCTGTTATAGCAGCCTGAGCACCTAACACAGCCTGTGAAGAAGGCTCACCTGCTAATGCAACAGAAAGGCTAGGAAGAGCAGGTCGTCAGAGGTGAGAAAGCAGGCATCCCTGTGAACTGACTCATTCATTCACTGACACATTCATTCTTTCACCTAGTCACCTGCAGCAGCCTCCACCCCAGCTCCCTGCTTCTAGGTTCTTGCCACTTAATCCACTCTCTGCACAAAAGCCTAAGAGAGCTGCTTATGTGACAAACAGAACCATGTCCTTCTCTCCTAACCCCTCCCTCAGCTGGGATTAAGTTCCACTGTGACAGACAACTCACACTAACAGTGTCTTAAATAAGACAAACATTTATCTCTCTCACACAGAAGCATCTGGTACCAGGCTGCCCAAGGCTGGCATGGAAGCTCAGTGGTCAGAATCCAGACCCAGTGTGGCTGGTAGCATCTATCATCCCTGGCTTCTATTTCTAAGCTCACTTCAAAGTCCAAGGTGGTGCGAGGGCTCTAGCCGTGGGATCTACATTCCACAGAGCAGCAAGGGTTGGGGAGGGGAGTGCACTCCCTCCTTTCAAACATACTTCTCAGAAGTTGCATACCAAAAAGCCTACAAACAATGCATGCTGCAGAGGGAGTGAGGAAAAGAGAACCTTCCTACACTGTGGGTGAGAAAGTAAACTTGTACCAACACTATGGAGAACAGTATGGAGGTTCCTGAAAAAACTTAAAACGGACCTACCATATGACCCTACAATCCCAGTCCTGGACATATACAGGGAGAAAACTATAATTCGAAATGATACATGCACCTCAATGTTCATAGCAGCACTATTTACAACAGCCGTGGCGTGGAAGCAGCCTAAGTGTGCAAAGACAGAGGAAAGGATGAAGAAGATGTGGTACATGTTATATACAACGGAACATTTCTCAACCATAAAAAAGAGCACAATAATGCCATTTACAGCAACACGGATGGACCTAGAGACTGTCATCTTGAGTGAAATAAGTCAGACAAGACAAATACATAATACTGCTTATATGTGGAATCTAAAAAAAAAAAATGGTACACATGAATTTATTTACAAAACAGAAACAGAGTCACAGATGTAGAAAATAAACTTATGGCTACCAGCAGGGGAAGTAGGTGTATTAGAGAGGGATACACTGGGAGATTGGGATTGACGTATATGCACTACTAGAAACAAAAAAGATAACCAATAAGGACTTATTGGATAGCACAGGGAACTCTTGTCAATATTCTGTAATGGCCTATACGGGAAAAGAATCCAAAAATGAGTGGATACATGTATAACTGATTGATTGCGCTGTACAGCAGAAATTTATGCAACGTTGCAAATCAACTATATTGCAATATAATTTTTTTAAATAAATAAATAGAAAATTAATTACCAATAAAAAGAAGAAGAGGAGTAAGAAGTTGCAAATACCACCTTAGCTGACATTCCAGGGACTAGAATTTAAGTCACCTGACTATAGCTACGGAAGAGGCTGGGAAAGTCTTCTCTATTCCAGGCAGCCATGAACCCAGTTTTCAATGCTGTGGGTTTTATTAACGAGGAAGATGGCGGGGAGGCAGATGCTTGGAAACAGCTGTTGATCTTTACATGTAATCCCTCCAGAGCTCCCTACTGCCCTTAGAATAACACCTGTACTCCTTACTCTGCCCCTCACGGCCTGGCCCATTTTCCTCCCGTCTCTTCTCGCAGCCTCCTTCCCTCATCATGCTTCAGACCCCCGGCCTCCTGTGTGTCTCCCAAAGGCCACGGCTCTTTCCCACACAGAGGTATGCACCCTGACTGCTCCCTCAGCACCCTGGAAGGCCCCGCCTCACTCTGTGCGGGCTGGATCTTTCTTCAGACTGCAGCTTTTGTGCCATCTCCTCAGAGAAGCTACCAGGTTTCCCTCATCGTTCTTTCTTGACTCCTTTTTTCTTTCTTTCTATATAGCACGGATGCCATCTTGAAACCACTATATTAAATTATCTGGTAACAAAATCCCAAACCAAGAATTCTTGCAGCAAATGCCTGCCTTGTTGCTTGATCTCTGCCATTAGAAAGACAGCCCAGTGAGGGGAGGGTTTGTGTTTTGTTCAGAAGTGTGTCCCCAGAGAGTCTCTGAGCAAATATTTACCACTCTCTTAAGCATATGCCTGCAATGCAGAAGACCCGGGTTCAATCCCTGGGTTGGGAAGATCCCCTGGAGAAGGAAACAGCAACTCACTCCAGTACTCTTGCCTGGAAAATCCCATGGATGGAAGAGCCTGGCAGGCTACAGTCCATGGGGTCGCAAAGAGTTGGACACGACTAAGCAACTTCACTTACTATATACCAGAAACGTAAAGACAGTACACATACCCAGGCTTCTTCTCAGCTACAGAGAGGCCACAAGATGACACTTGGGATCCGTCTGGTGGAGACAGGACAAGGAGGGCAGGGAGATAGAGAAAGGTGTCCAGTGAACCCCCAAAACAGTCCTGCAGCAGCCAGGGATGTGGACAGGGTCCATTTTTGTCTCCTTTCTGGCTCCAACCTATGCCTCCACCCTCATGTCCATGACGCACTTCTATCTTTTATGGCCTGTATTTTACTCCTTATCCTTTTAAGTAGCTTTACATCTTTCTAGAGAAGGGTAGGGACATAAACAAACAGATACAAGATGATATATGTAAGGTACTTGGGGGTCTCCAATATCCAGGAATAGAAGAAGCCTGCTCAAAGCAATGCCGGGCTCCTCCTGCGGATGTCAGAGCCCGGCAAGCACCCGACTGGTGGGCTCAACTTGCCATCTCCTCTGAGGTGTCTTCAAGGGCTTGGGCTGGATATGTCCAGAAAACAGCCCCTTTCAAGTTGCTCTTCCAGGTTCTTGGTGAATCGGCTAAGACAGAAGCCCAGGCAGTGTCCTCAGGAGGTGCTATGACACAGTGGAGAGAGCAGGAGCTCTCAGCCTCTGTGTTACTGGGGATGCAGGGCTAGATAACCGCTGTCCTGTGATTATAGGGTTTTGAGCAATATCTCTGGCCTCTCTCCATGACATAACAATGGCACCTCTATCCTTGAGGTGTGACGCCCAAAAATGCCTCTGGATCCTGTTCAGTGTCCCCTGGGGCAAAACTGTCCTGATTAAGAACTATTGGTTTAGAGCAAGGATTTAAACCTCAGACTCTGTGGGCTCAAATCTCAACTCTGTTGTGGAATGTGGGGCATTAGATTAAATGAGCTAATGTACGTGGAGCACTTAGAACAGCGCCTGGCGCAAGGACATACTATGTTAGGTATTCTTACCTTTGGAATCATTCCTGATACCCCAAGACCATTCATCATCATTTCCACGCAATTTTACTTAACAAATATCTCTAAAAGTCATCCACCCATCTCCATCATTACCCTCGTCCAAGCTACCAGCAACTCTTGGTACCAAAGGTCCAAACCTCTGATTCCTCTAATTCACCTTCTCCAAAGGAACCAATTTCATCTATTTGAACTCTTCAATAGTTAAACCAGTCAGAATGTCACTGTTTTTGGAACAAATGGCCTAGAGATTACAGAATGAGCCCTGTCCCTCTCTAGAGCTTTGTCTCCTAGCTTCATCTCCCTTGTTTGCTAATTTCAACCACTATGTTTTTTTCTCTCCATTTCTCAGAGATGCCATTCTCCCTCCTACCCTAAGATACTCAAGTGCTCTAGACCCTTTTACTGTAACCTCAAATGTAACAGTGGTGGGATTTAAAGAAATAAAGACAGGCCACTTTCTGAGAGTAGTAGAAAGAAACTAAGTGATTGAGCCAGGAAGGGCTGCCTTGTTCTGTGGGGGCAGTGTGTGCACAGCACAAACACTTAACCGAGGAGGCCAGTAGAGACTGCAATTCATCCCAAGCTCCACTTGCTAAGCCATACCCTGGTCAGAAACATGTACTCACTACTCACCAAGCTGTTAGTTTGTGGAGCTGTGAACTCTGAAAAGGGGTATCTTTTGCTAGTTTTCAATGAAGATGTTACACAGTCTAGCGGGAGCTGCATAGTTAGAGCACCCCGTAGGTGATACTGGAAGAGCTATATTTTATAATGAATATTTCTTGCCTGTTGTAGGTACCTTAATCTGCCAAAGACAAGGGAAGAGAATGATTATGTCAACTGCCCAGCTGTCTCGTATTCTCTTTCTTTCCACAGCTAGAAAGTGACTGTTTCCACATCTCTGATACTAGAGCTGAGGTCAGCTTGCGGCAAAACTGCCCCTTACTGTGTGCATCCAGCAACTGCACAACTTTCAAGTCTTAGAGTGATGCAATTAATACATTTCATAATTAAATTCATAGCAGAATGCCTTCTGGGGATTCAATCTTTTTTTAATTACCCATTCTTATTAACCTCATTCATCTGTCTAATAAAAACTGTAAACTAAGCCTAGCTATATGGAACACACATTCTAGCAAATATAATTACCACTAAATATTTAGCCTCACAGTTAAAACATTTCAGAGCCAGAAGAGACTTCAAAGATCACCTGGAATAAATATTCACCTTAGTGATGGGGAAACTGGGGCTCAGACATTGGAAGCAATGTGTGCGGAGTCACTCAGCTCGGAGGTGGCATTGCAAGATACCCCGTCTTGCCTTCTGCCATCCTACTGTTCCAGAAGCTAGAGCAGAAAAAGGCTAGGGGAAAAAAAAAAAAAGCCTTACCAGGGTTTAAGTATAAATGAAAGACATATTTCTATACTTGGTCTGTCTGCATACAAAGGGTGGCAACTCTGTGCTTAATCTAACTGCACCAATTACAGAGACCAGTGTTGTTTTTCAGATGCCACACATTTTGAAGTTATCATTTTGAGGGAAATACAGGGCCTGGATTGCTGGGACCCAGACAAAGATGCATTTTATCACTCTCGTGTTATTTCCCAGAACTGAAGTGTCTGAGACCACTGAACTTAAAGAAAATCTGAGTCTTATACATTTAGATTAGCAGACTATAAAATGTAAAACAAAAAGCCAGTGCTTCCTAGAAAGGGTTGACCAGAAGATGCCAAGAGTACTCTCCCTTGTAATATTTAAATAGGGTCAATCTATAATCCATTTACATCCATTTGGAACTCAGTGCCACAGGGGTCAGCATTTAACGATGTGCACGTGCGGTGTCCCCAGTGTGTTTATTGTGGAGTTGGAATCGCCATCTGTCACTGTCAGGCAGATCTGGGTTTAAATCCTGATTATACCACGTATTAACCATCTGTCTGTGCAAGTCACTTCTCTGAGCCACCATGTTCATGCCTATACATGAAACACTAACATCTACTTCCCAGAACTGGGAGAATAAAATAATACAGTGTATAAGAGAACTCCATGAGCACTCCAAGGGGAGCTGAATCCGTTATATCCTGTTCCCCTTATAAGGCTTTGTAAGGCTTTTGCCTGCTATCGTCACCTCACCTTGGTGTCTGCAATGCCAGGCATGAGCCTTCCTATTCTAGTCTGTGCTCAACAGATATTTGTTGACTTAATGAACAGATATGTGAGTGTGGCAATGGGTTGTATCTTTTCCCGTGTCTGCAACATTAGTCTACTGCAGTGTGTTGAATGGTGCCCTTCAAGAATAGAGGTGTCCATGGGCTTCCTCCATGGCTCCGTGCTAAAACATCCACCTGCAATGCAGGAGACACAGGAGATCCAGGTTCCATCCTCTTGCTGGGAAGACCCACTGGAGAAGGAAATGGCTACCCACTCCAGTATTCTTGCCTGGAGGATTCCACAGAGAGAGGAGCCTGGAGGGTTACAGTCCATGGGGTCACAAAGAGTCTGACACCACTGAGCACACACGCATATGCATGCCCATGTCCTAAATCCCAGAACTTGTGACTGTGATTTTATTTGGAAAAAAGGTCTTGGCAGATACAATTAACTGAAGGATCTCCATGTAAGATCTTTTGGGACTATCTGGGTTGGATGTTGTTATAGTCCATTTAGCTGCTACAACAAAAACACCACAGACTTGATGCTTATGAATGACAAACACTTCTTTTCTCACAGCTCTAGAGGCTGGAGGTCCAACATCAAGGAGCCAGCAGGTCTGCTGTCTAGGGAGAGTCCACTTCCTAGCAGTTTCATAGACACCCTCTTATCACTGTGTTCTCACACAGCAGAAGGACCCAGGGATCTCTCTGGGGTCTCTTTTATGCGGGCACTAATCCCATTCATGTGGCCTCCACCCTCATGATCTAATGACCTCCAAGATCCCCTCTCTAAATACTATCATATTAGGGATTAGGTTTCAGTACGTGAACTTTAGAGCTATAGAAAAATTCAGTTTATAGCAAACTTAAATGAGAGATCGAAGAGAAGACACAGAAAGAGAGAGGCTCCTTTGAAGATGGAGACAGAGACTGGAATGATGTAGCCTCAGGAAATGCCAACACCTACCAGAAGCTAGAGAAAGCTTTTTAAAATCTAAGTCAGGTTAAATATACTCCAAGCTCATTCAGAATGGAATTTAGGATCCATATCCTGGTCTGGTCCATAAAGTACTGTTATCAACTGTCCCCATCTCCCCATCCTGCCCTCCACTCTCTGATTTCATCTCTTCCCACTCTCCCTTTATTCATATAGATTGAACCCCCTAGTCCCCATGCTCCAAGATATAGATTGAACCCTCTAGTCCCCATGCTCCAAGTCTTTGCTCCAACCTCACGGCCTTTGCATCCACCATTCTCTCTACCTGTTAGAGAGCCACGTGGCCTTGTCTCTTCCACTGTTCAGTGTCTGGTCTGTGTCACCTCCTCAGAGAGGCCATCTTTGACCACCCTAGAAAACATCACCTCTCATCACTTTCAAACTCCTCTCCTCTCTTTTACCTTGCTTCTTTACAAATTGTACATCCTGTCAATAGAATGATCTTGGACACTGCTTTGAAAAATCCCACAACATGCTGGGATTTATTATAATTTAATCAGAAGTCTGAAAGAACCATGGGGGGAAAAAGCCAGATTCTGGTCAAGTACATGTGTCTTTTAGACCTGGGAATAGATGGACTTGCTTATAGAGTGAAAGAAAGAAATGCAAAAACCAACAGCTAGTTCATCTGGGTAAAATGTCATGGATTACATGTGAATTTTAGGGATACAGGTGAAGTCATGGACTTTTCCTTTAGGCAATTCTGGAAAAGGGGTTCAGGTGGCAGGTGACACCTCAAAGATCTGGCTGCATCATGGTTGTTAAACTCAATGAACCTGAAGGCAACCTCCCAAACAGAAGAGGTTGATGTCACTATTTCCTTAAAGGTCAAGTGTATTTCAACCCTTAGGAATTCTTGATTAAATATAAAAATGTTTAAGAGAATCAAATCCATAGAATTAATATCTACATATTGAATATTTTAACAGTAAAATGTTTATTTTGTGTGCTTATTTTGTCTATTAGATTGAACAGATCAGCATAGTAATACCCATTTAAACTATGCAATTGAGTTATAACTGATCATGACTTAGGATTTTAATTTAAAAATCTTACTAAAATTATATAAACACTTTAAAATTATATAAAGTGTTAGAACATTTAAGACAATTTAAAGATCATCCTATTAGTTTAATTTAGCAGGTTTATAAAAATGACTTAAGCACCTAAGAGGATGTGTCAAGGACACAAATGTGCTACTAAAAAATTAAATTGAACACACAGAATTTATCAACATAGCTTAATTAAATTTTCAAATGCAATCAAAGATTTTTCAAATGCCCTCAAAAACAATAGCTCATAAAAACAATAATGCCATTTGCAGCAACCTGGATGGAACTAGAGAGTGTCATACTGAGTGAAGTCAGACAGAGAAGGAGAAATTCTGTATGACATCCCTTACATGAAAAAGAAATGATAGAATTGAACTTACTTACAAAACAGAAACAGACTCATAGACTTTAAGAGTAAACTTACAGTTGCCAGGGAAAATGATGGGAGGAAGGCAGAGTTAGGGAATTTGGGCTAGGCATATACACACTGCTACGTTTAAAATGGATAACCAACAAGGACCTACTGTATAGCTCATGGAATTCTGCTCAGTGTTATGTGGCAGCCTGGATGGGAGCGGGATTTGGGGGAGAAGAAAAACATGTACATGCATGGCTGAGTCCCTTCACTGTTCACCTGAAGCTATCTCAACACTGTCTGTTAATCAGCTATACCCCAATACAAAAATAAAAGTTAAAAAAAAGAAAGATGGCTCTTTTTTTTTTTAGATGTAGATATACAAGCTGAGCTTAAACATTTGCTTTTTTTAACATGTGACTTTAATAAAGCAATCATTAATTTCTAAACCAAGATACCTTGTGCCACTCAATAAGTTCATTTGGGCTTTTCCATTAGATGTAATGGCAAAACCCGAATGAACTTAGTGGCTAACCCAATACTGCCGAAGTCTTTTCTGTACCCCCAAACCATAGCGAACTTCAGTCACTGTCTCGTTTACCCCTTCATTAGAATAGAAGCTCCACGAGAATGGTATTTTGCAAGTTAATTCACTGCTGTATTCTCAGTCCTTAGGGCTGTATCAGGCACATGGTAAATGCTCAGGAAAAAGTTATTGAGTGAGTGGAGGTTAATCCTCTTTGCCCCTAGATCCTATATGATTCTCAGGTTCTTAATATATTCTGAGAGACTAAAGCCCAGAGGCAGTATGAAAGATGGCCAAGATCCTGAATAAAGTCAAATGAAAGTGTTCAGTGACAGTCCTGTGACCATGACTTCCTGGGGCCTCTGCTCTTCAAAGGCATCTCTACTTGCTGTCTCCTCCATGAAGCCTTCCATTGAACTCAATGAGTACCTGATGCCACTCACACGACTCAATCTCCATAAGGTTACTTTTGTACTTATTTCAGCTCCTCTAGTGATGGTCTGACATCCACATCTCTATGCCATGCCGATACCCTCACACGCCTTTCAAAAGAGTGAATACATAAGTGAATGGACAAAAAAAAGGCACTTCCATAAAGCGACGTTTGCGGCCATTGCTGCCACAGAGGTTAAGGGCCCAGGCTTTGCAACCAGGCTGCATGAGACGACATCCCATTGCCATGGTGTGGTGGTGTGTGCCCGTGACCCAGGTTTATGAAATATTATGAATTCCTCAAGCTTTGAAAATAAACCCTAGCCTCAATCTGCAACCAGGCAAGATGAAAGGAAATGCTAAACTCAGGATGCCTGTGGAAACATTTAAAATCATTTGCTTAAGATATGTCAATAGATATCTGCAAATGTAAAGACTTACCAGGACATGCAGGCCTTTAGGAGAAGAGTTTCAAAGTGGTTTACATTTCAGCTTCAATATTTATAAACAGAATGAAATCCGGAGGGAAGGAGCCTGGAGAGATAAGCCTTTGGGTAAATATTTCAGGAGGCACCGGAAGCTGCTTCCGGGGATGGGCCATTAGGGATTACCAATGAGGGTGGTTGGGTAGAACTGGAGAATAAGATGAAACAGAAGGAAGAAAAATAGAAGAGACTAGGGTTTTAGACCAGGGCATCTCAAATTTTAAAATGCATATGAGTCACCTGGGTTATCTTGTTAAATGTAGCTTCTGATTCGGTAGGTCTGAGCTGCAGCCCAAGATTCTGCATTTTGAACAAGCTCCCATCTGATGGCAATGCTGCTGATCCATGGGCCACAGTTTGAATAGCCATGATCTGCGGTAAGAAAGCATCATACACCCCCTGCAAAAACAGCAGCACAATGAAACAAAACAAACCCCCCACCCCCCAGATACCCAGAGGTACACACGGTGCTATATTTATTCTCATCAGGTAGGTGTCTTAGAGGCTGTTTCTTAACATAAATTACCTTGATAAGGTTCATTTATCTGCTTAACAAATACTTATTGAGCATCTGAGCAGACAAGGTCTGTGATTTCATGGAGTTTACATTCCAGTACAGGAAATCAGGTAAAACCTCATAAAGAAACCTACAAGCTAAAAAAGATGACATTGGTTCAGGTTGGGAAAAATGCCAAAAGAGAACAAACTAGGGGTTATATTTTAGAGAGTGGTTTGGAAAGGAGAGCTATTGGGAGGGGTGAGAAATAACTAGCCAGGTAAAAGTTCTAGGGGAAGAGTGTTTAAGCAGTAACTGCAAAGGTCCAAACTGAGAAACAGTTTGGCAAGTTTGAGGGACAATAACTCAGCGTGAGTAAGGTGCAAGGACCAATGGGGAGAGAATCATCCCGGAGCCAGATTACAGTAGGGAACCGGGATTTTATGCTAAACGTGAAAGGGCTTAAGCCGAGGAATGACGTGAACATTTTTAGAAGACCACTCTAAAAAAAGGGTAAAGTGAACTTATTTACAAAACAGGAGTAGAGTCACAGATATAGAAAACAAATTTATGGTTACCAGAGAGTAGGTGAGGGAGGGATAAATTGGGAGACTGTGACTGTATAGTCATACAAATGACTATACATAAAACATAACTAATACGGACCTACTGTACAGCACAAAGAACTCTACTCAATACTCTGTAATGACCTATATTGGAAAAGAATCTAAAAAAACCAGAGGATATGTGTATAATTAATCCACTTTGTTATATACCTGAAATTAATACAACCCTGTAAATGAACTATACCCCAATAATAATAAAAAAAAGACAATTCTGATCAATTATGAAATCATTTGCAGTGGCAAAAGCCATTATGTACTTCCTAGTAAAGTAGAACATGGAGCATACAGCATCGCTTATGGAATAGTCTCCCTGAATATAGGTATTTAGATCCAATCTGTAGCTTATAGGGATGACAGGAGATAGAGGAACAAGTCCAAAGAAGTCATGAGAAAGCACTCAGACAAACCCAGGGGGTAGGATGACTGATCTCCTTTCTTTTCAATGAATCAGTGGCATGAAAACAGGGAAGGTGAAAAAGAAATAAAAAAGGGAGGGTGAATGGTTTAGATGAAAAGACAGTTAAAAGATAGCATAATAATAATTATTATTAGCAAAATCCACTATATGGATCTTAGTTGATATGTAAATCATCTGTAAGGTGACATTTTTGAAACAACTGGAAACATTTTCAGATGGAGACAGGATCTAAGGTAGTAACAAGGAATTCTTTGAATTATTTCAGGTGTAATAAGTCATTGCATTTAAGGAGAAGAATGTCCTCACTTTGTATATATATATATATCTGAAGAATTTAGGAGTGGGAAATCATGTTTGAAATTAGCTAACAACTTGCTTCAAATGAACAGAATATAGCAAAAGGGATGGGAAAGTCACCTCCGAGATTAGGTGGTAAGAGCCCTGAGACTTCCTTCTTACTGGCATTCTCTTTCTGGCTCTTTCAGTTTGTTCATTCTACTGAAGCAAGTTACCACATCATCTGCTCCCCTAGAGAGATGTCACTGGACAAGGGACTGAGGGCAGGCCAACAGCCTGCAAAGGACTGCATCCTGAGAACAACCATGGGAGGGAGCCTGGAAGCAGATCCCTCCCCAGTCAGCCTAGAGATGATACCGCATCCCTGACTGTAGCCTGTAAGAGGCCTTGAAGAGGTCCTGGGTCCAGCTAACCACACCTGCATTCCTGATCCTCAGACGGCGCTGTGACATCAAACAGATGTGTATTAAGTTTTGGGATGATTTGTTATGCAGCAATAGATGACAAATGGATGGAGAGGTAAATAGATAGACATAGACCAACTATATAATGCATCATTATTATATAGATTTACCATACTTCATTTAACTATTCTATTATTATTGGACATTTAGGTGGTTTCCAAGACTTCTGCTGTATAATGCTGTATAACACATGTATTAGTCCAGGTATACCTTTAGGAAAGCGTTCTTTTCCTGCTGCTGCTGCTGCTAAGTCGCTTCAGTTGTGTCCGACTCTGTGCGACCCCATAGATGGTAGCCTACCAGGCTCCTCTGTCCATGGGATTTTCCAGGCAAGAGTACTGGAGTGGGGTGCCATTGCTTTCTCCGATTCTTTTTCTAAATTGAGATAAAATTGACATCTTCTATTTGTTTCAAATGTAGAACATAATGATTCAACATTTGTATATATTGTGAAACGATCACAATGTTTAGCTAGCATCCATCACCAGAGGGCGAGCTACTCTCTTAGAAACTTTTAAATGTGAAACTATTAACTATGGGTTACTAATGAAGGTATGGTGCTACTTTTGAGATTTACTGAGTTATCCTCCAGACGTTTCAGCAATTTATACTGCATCAACACTGCTAAGTTACTTCCTTGGTGGCCCAGTGCTTAAGACTCTGCACTCTCACTGTGGGGGACCCAGGTTCAATCCCTGGTCCGGGAACTACATCCTGCATGCCTGCAAATAAGACCTGGTGTAGAAAGATAAGTAAATATATAATTTTAAAAATTTCTGCTGAAAAGTAGTACAGAAGTAGAGAACACTTGGGCAAATTCGGAGTATTATTAATTTTTCCTCAGTGGATAGATGAAAAGATTCTCATTGATGTTTTATATTCTGTTGGTTTATTAACTAAATTGGGCAGTGTGCATTTGCTTGTCATCTAAAATCTTTTCTTAAACTAACTGCCTGTTTGCATCTTTTAAACACTTTTTTTTATTTTCCTTTTATACTCATTCTTTCTGTTCTTTAGTGTGTTCTTCCTTTTTCTTCAGTAAGCACTTTCTTTAAAACAGTTTTGCTCATCATGTTTGTAAATGAGAATAATGCCTTCACCTGGCCAATATTGTCCTCTCAGTTTGTAATTTATCTGTAGGCTTTATTTATGGGTTTGCTTGTTGTTGTTTTTTTTCATATCTAAAGTTTTTACTTTTATGTGGTTAAATTGGTAAATTTCCTTCTTTATAATTTCTGGGTTTTGTATCATTAAAAAAAAAAATACTCGTAGTGGAAGACGTTGATGATGAGAGGGAGGGTGATGGTGATGGTGGAAGCAGGAAGGCAGGGGGAGGATGTCATTCCCTTCCTTTACTGTGGGCCATCACTGCTCTAGAAGCCTGCTGCTCATTATGTCATTTAACCCTTGAATTGTCTTCTGAGGTCGATGTCATTATTCCTCTGATTTACAAATAAGGAAAATGAGTTCAGAGAAGTAAGCAACTTGTCCAGATTTTAGAAACTGTACTCTTCACCGCCACACACTTGCAAAGACTGTGATGCTGTTTCTTGGTGAGTTTATGCCAACACAGCGTTCTCTGGTCTGTGGCTGCCAAGCCAACTCCCCTTTTTGGGTCCTGGGGATGATTATAACGCTTTTTCATTACCAAGGAAACCTTTTATTCCACAGGAAAATGGAGCCATACGGACTGAGCGCACACAAGGAGGCAGAAATGGAAATCCTTGCTGAAAACCAGCTCCTACCTGAGCTGATGGCTTGGGACTCAGAACAGAAGTGTGGCCTTTGATAATTGCTCACATCCTATACCAATTAAATGTTTGGGGAAGCTGACAAGGGCTTCCTGATGTGGAAATCACTTTGAAATGTGCAGGCTGGTAGTTAAAGCCTTTAGTCCCACTTGGGCTTCAAGCACAACTACAAAGAAAATATTTTGTAAATTGTACAAGAAGCAAGGATTTGCCAAAGCCTGGGTTAACCCAAACTGGTCAAGCAATTGCTTTTAACACTTTATTTCCTAAGTGGACTAATACCTGGGGGCAGATGGAAAACAAACTTGACTTCAGACAACACAGGGCTTCCTGAAAGCTGCAGGTCTCTGCACCAGACAGCTGCTGAGTGAAGAGCTTGGCTCTTTTCTTCGACAAAGACTTTTTATTTCAGGTCCAAGTTTGAGGTCGGGGGAATGCAAATGAGCCCAGCACCCCTTTCCTGACCTTTCCTTGATGGAATGGGGATGGCTGCTCCAGTGGAAAGGCCATAGACGTTCCATTTCTAAGCGCTGCTCAGTCATATTAAAAGTCGAACTCCAAAGACAAATGGATCAGAGCAAAGTCTAACCAATTAAGTGAAAACTGAGTTCATCTTAACTTCACAAGGCCTGAGGCTCTTAACTGTTGGTGTCTAGTCCAGAATGTAGTTGAGCAATCACAGGAAATGCTCCTCGAGGGACTCTTTTCTTTCCCTCTGCTTGCTCATGCAAAACAAAGTTCTAAATATTTTCTTCTGTCTGTGAAGAAGCTCTCTGGTGTGGAAGGTCGGTGGGTCAGGAGTGAGAAGGAATGGGTTCTAGTCTTGGCACTGCCCTCTAACTAACTGAATGCCCTGGACACAGCTGCATCAGGTCTCAGCTACGCTGAGTGCTTAAGCCCCTGGGTTTGTGAGACAGGCTGTCAAACTCTCTTGAACCCTTAATTTGCTCATCTTTAAAATGGGAATAAAAAGAGTGGCTCCACCAGAGAGCTGTCATGAAGGTTCCATGAGAGGACACGTGCAAAGTATTCAGGGCTCATGGTGAATGGCACCCCCTGGAGTTGTGCAAGAGAATGGCTCTGGCCTGTCACATAGTGTATTAGTCAGGGTTCTAGAGAGAGACAGAGTCAACAAGAGATCTCTACCTATAGTCTACCTGTAATATACATATATGGATATGCATATATGGAATATATCTATAGCTATAAATATCTCTATACATAGAAATATAACATAGACCCTTGATGAGGGTGAAAGAGGAAAGTGAAAAAACTGGCTTAAAACTCAACATCCAAAAAACTAAGATTAAGGTATCTGTTACATCCCTTCATGACAAATAGATGGGGAAAAAGTGGAAACAGTGACGTAGTTTATCTTCTTGGGTTCCAAAGTCACTTCAGACGGTGACTATTAAGAGATGCGTGTGCTTTGAAAGAGAAGCTATGACAAACCTAGACAGCGTATTAAAAAGTGGAGACATCATGTTGCCAACAAAGGTCTGTATATTCAAAGCTATGGCTTTTCCAGTAGTTATGTTCAAATGTGAGAAGGCAGAGCACTGAAGAATTGATGCTTTCAAACTGTGGTGCTAGGGAAGACTATTGAGAGTATCTTGGACAGCAAGTAGACCAAACCAGACAAGCCTAAAGGTAATCAACCCTGAATATTCATTGGAAGGGCTGGTGCTGAAGCTGAAACTCCAATACTTTCACTACCTGATATGAAGAACCGACTCACTGGGAAAGTCCCTGGTTCTGGGAAAGACTAAAGGCAAGAGGAGAAGGGGATGACAAAGGATTAAATGGTTGCATGGCATCACTGACTCAATGGACATGAATCTGAGCAAACTCCACGAGATAGTGAAGGACAGGGAAGACTGGCATGCTGCAGTCCATGGGGTCACAAAGCGTCAGGCATGACTTAGCAACTGAACAACAATAATATTAGACCATATCTTTCTATCATCTGTCTATCTGTGATTCATCTATCTAGAGAGATTTATTTAGGGAAGAAATTAATTTTATGGCTTGTACAATTGTGGAAGCTAGCAGATTTGACATTGCCAAGGCTAGACAGCAGGCTGGAGACTCAGGGAAGAGTTGATGTTGCCATGTGAATGAGGTCTGGAGGCAGAATTCCTTCTTCCTCAGGGACCTCACTCTTTCTCTTAAGACTTTCAATGGATTGGTGAGGCTCCCCCAGAGTGTGGAGGGTAATCTGCTCTAATGAAACTCTACTGATTTAAATGTTAATCACGTCTGAAAAAAATACCTTCCCAGCGATGTCTAGAGTCATGTCTGTCTCAAAACTGGGTACCCTGGCCTTGCCAAAGCGGCACATACACTTAACCACCACACAAAGTACATGCTCAATAAATGCAATTTTTATCATGCTTATTATGTAGCTATTATTATTTTTGTTGCTCTATATATCCTTTCAGATCCCTTCTAGTCCTGACAGTATCCTCTGATACATAGCTTTCATTCACATTTTGGGAAGGAAAACAGAAAGAACCACAGTATTTTGTGAGCAAATGGAGCCTGAGGAGGACACATACACAGAAACCTTGTTTTCTCAACTCCAGGACATGGAGTGCAGGTGAGAGCGGAGGCCAATACCTTTATGCCTTTCCCATAGCAGCGTTTCTCAAATTAAATGGTTTCTATAGCATTTCGCCATTTTCTAGTAGCTAAGAGATACTGAGTTCTTGCCACATGCCAGGCAGCATTCCACATGCTTTCAGTGTATCAGCACATCGTGGCCTCACAGCAACTACGTGACGTGGGTACCATTACTGTCCCTCCTCCCAGTGAAGAGGAAGGTGAGGCCAGAGAGTATAAGAGCCTTGTCTGAGATCACACAGCTAGGCAGTGGTGACCAACATAGGCCGTTCCATCTTGTTCTACAGCCTGTGTGTGTTGACTGCATGACCACCATGGACAAATACTCAGTGTTGGAGTGACGGGATGAAGGAAACGGACACTGCCTGTCAGCCTCAGTGCTGCGTGAAGAACGATGCTCGGAAGGGTAGTTTCCCTAGTGCGCATAAGATCACCTGGGGAGCCTACTAAAATGGCAGATTCCCAGGCCCCATACCTAGCGATGTTGATTAAGCTTGGGGGTATGACCAGGCACCACACAAGGACCCCCTGAAGTCCCCTGCCTGGGCCCAGGGTGCACTGGGGTTGAAAAGGCTCCCATATAGAATGTGTACCCATTCTATCGTTTTGTGAAACTGAGCACCAAGCACTGAAGAAACATCCTGGCTTATCAAGAAAGATGAAGAAGATGAAAAAGGCATTGTACCTATGAAAGTGGCTACACCTGAGAGTGGCTCAAGTCCTAAAAGGCGGTCATAACATAAAGACGGCCCTATATGATGGCAGGTCACATCTATCAGAATTCAGTGCATCGTCACTTGAGTGCCATAAGAATTCTATGTCCTAGGAAGCATATGCAGAACCACAAAATTCTCGCCAAGTTCAAAAGTCTTTGGACCAAGATGGGCAGATATGTATATACACAAGGGCCACATGGAAAACCCAATCAAGTGATTTAACTGTTGCACAGCTTGGAATGCAGGTGGAAAACCCAGGCTTATGTGGGTACTGAACATAGGCACAGGGGTTATGAGGACATCCCTCTCTTGTAGCTAAGAGTCATTGACATAAAGGCCGGTGTGGCTCTTTGGGGTTTTGGACAATCATGTCAACACTTGGTCAATCTCTTGGGTCATTAAATGTTTGGAAAATATAGTACACAGAATAATGACCTTTCTTTCCAAACCCAAAGATGTCCACATCCCAATCTCCAAAATCTGAGAACATGGGATATTATTTTTCACAGGGGCTTTGCAGACGTGATAAAGGTAAGGATCTTAAGATAGAGAGATCACCCTGATTATCTAATGGGCCCAGTGCAATCACAAGAATCCTTAAAAGAACGAGGCAAGTGAGGCAAAGTTAGAAAAAGGTGACATTTTCTCTTGCTTCTAGATCAGGCTGTGCATCTAAGCAATTGCTAATAAATTGTGAATATAGAGATTACCAGACTAAATATAGTTAAGACAAGGATAAATAGATCATGACATCACTTATATGTGGAATCTAAAAAATTTGATAATAATGAACTTACTTACAAAACAGAAACAGACCTACAGATTTAGAAAATAAACTTATGGTTACTGAAGGGGGAAGGGGGAGGGCAGAGAGATAAATTAGGAGTTTGGGATTAACATATACACACACTAATATTTATAAAACAGAAAACCAATAGACATACTGTATAGAACAGGGAACTCTACTGAACACTCTGTAATAACCTATATGGGAAAAGAATCTTTAAAGAATAGATCCATGTGTATGCATAACTAAAACACTTTGTTATAAACTTGAAACTTAGACAACATTGTAAATTAACCACACTTTGGTATAAAATAAAAAGTTTAAGAAAAGTGGTTCTTTAATTTTCATGTGCTGCCTTAAAATTATTGCCCTCTTCTCACAGGTTGGATAGACATAGTGAGGATAAGCTGTATAAGGACACCACCTTGAGAAAGGCCAAGCCACAGACCAGAAAGAGCCCAAGTCCTCTGTGACATACAGAATAGAGTCGCTGACCAGGTCCAGCTGTCTGCTGACCTCTGTGTGGTGAACAAGAGAAAAATAAAAGCCCGTCTTATTCTGGGGTCTCTCTGTCACAGCTCTGTGATAAAATGAATTGTGTCTTTCCAAAATTCATATGTTGAAGCCCAGACCCCAACAGTGATTGAACTTGGAGATATGGATTGTAAGGATTAAATGAGGTCAGGAGGAAGGGCTCTGTCCTGTAGGACTAGTATTCTTATAAGAAGTGAGGTAGACACCAGATCGCTCTCCTGTCCTCAGTGCTCACACCAAGGAAAGGCCATCTGAAGACACAGTGAGAAGACAGCTGTCTGCAAGCCAGGAAGACAGGCCTCACCAGAAACCAACCCTGATGGCACCTTGATGCTGGACTCTGACCTTCAGAACTGCCAGAGAACACATCTTTGTTGTTTAGAATACCCAGTCTGTGATGTGCTGTTATGGCGGCCCCAGGGGACTGGCACAGCCTCTTAGCCTGTATTCTAAATAATAAAGCTGACCCTTGAACAACGTGGTGGTTAATCCAATAAAAACTTATAGTCAGTTCTCTGCATTCATAGTCCTTTCATATCTGTAGATTCAACCAATAACAGACCATGTAGTACTATAGCATTTACTATTGAAAAAAACCCACATGTGCGTGGACCTGGGCAGTTAATGTTTGTGTTGTTCAAGGGTCAGCTGGACACTGCTGCATCCCTAGTGCCTAGAACAATGACTGGAAATTAGTAGATGTGCTATGAACAGTATTCGGGTAAATAATGAGTAGAACAGAAAGACAATATTTAATCTGTGCAGTGCTATAAAAATGTAAAGAATTAACACATTCTATATAGATTATGTCTGCCCATTCACTCATCCAACCATTCACCTTTCTATCACTCTGGCTGTATTCATTTGCAGGCAAATGAAACCTCATCTTTGAATCCTACCAGTGTCTTCTCCTCCACAGTCCACCCTGAATCTACCCATGGTCAGTTCCTGTGCATTTTATCACCTTTATCACTCCAAAATTTTCCACCATTACAACGGTCACCATTCTAACCCAGATCCTGTTATCACTGGCTTACTTTGCAATAATTGCTTCCAAACTGTTCCTCTTGTCTCTGTAGTTGATCCCGTCGCAGAGACTTCTATTAATAGTTATTTGTGTCAAATCCATTTTGCCTTCTAGGAACAGATTCCTCATTTCATTTAGTCTGGCAACACACCCTGAGAAATAACCCTAATTCTCTACTGCTTCTGCAGCTTAGGTCAAGAACAGGGCTCAATTCTGGCTGAGAAGATACAAGTGGAATTTGTTGGGTGATGTTTCTGGAAAACCCCTTTCAGAAAACGGAAAGCTGGGACTAGGCTACTTTTTACCATTTCCCTCACTCTTTTATTTTTGTTGCTTGGAATTTGGGAGTGATTGCTGGAGCTCTGGCAGCCACATGGAAATATGGAAGACTGAGGAAAGGAGATAAAGAAATGACATCTCTGATGATTTTGTGGAGCTACAATACCAGCCTTGAATTGCCTATCTTTAGGTTTCTCCTACATAATGGTGAAATATACTTTTTAATGTGTAAGCCATTGCAGTCAGGTCTCTGTAATTAGAAGCTGAACACAACTCCTAACTGATACAGAACCCATGCCTTCCACATTGTCAGCTTAGATATACTGATGCCCATTTGCAGTACTGCTACTTTGCTACCTCTAGTGCAGGGCTAAAGCATCTTCATACAACACAATCCCATGTGACAGGAGGCATGTCAACAGCCTCATTTTACAGATGAGGAAACTGGGGTTTAGGATCACATAGTCAGTACACGTCAGACAAAAGACAAAAGACCAGGTCTCAGATGAAGCTGTGGGCTGACAAGAAACTATGAAACTATGGTGCAAGCTATGGGATCTGGAGATTTTATACATGTACACGTACATGTGCATGCAAACACACACACACACACACACACACACATGTAATCTTGAGTGGAGATGTGTTGCTTTTGCCTGTCTTCATGCCATCTACCCTTTTCTGATAGCACAGCCTTTCTTTTCTGGGATAGCTGGTCTTTCAACTGAAGTTGTTGATCACCTGCCTCTAGGAGGGCACATAATCCCAGCCCTCTTGATGATGTCACTAGTTCAGAAGTGGCCATGCAACCCAATCAGAGCCAAAGTTCTCTCTGAGACTGTCACTTACTCACTGTATGTGAATGTGGGCCCATCTGCATCTCAAAGGCTCTGTCTGCTTTTCCAAAAAATGATGCTAAGTCTATTACGTGCTCAAGAACAAACTAAAACAATCTAGTAAAGGCTCCTGCATACAGGGATGTTCACTTACTATTAGCTGTTCTTTAGATCTCTTTGGAAAGCTCTCATTTTCCAGGAATCAATCTCTAGAATAGAAATATTGTTACATGATATTAACAATTAAGCCCCCAAATCTCACTTAAATCTTCTGTTCTGTTTGGTTACTTGTTTCCCCATTGCACAGACAAGAGGTTTCTTTGTCTGATTTTCAGAATAACCACTTCCACTAACTGATTTAAGTGGTGAAAAGACAAACCTTGAGACAGTCCCCATTCTTTATCTGTCTCCAGAATGGCAAATGCAATCAATGCGATTAAGAAAGCCTGTATTTCTTCTCAATATGGTAATCTTAAAAACTAGAAAAAATAAAACAAAACTAGAGGCATGTTCATCCCATCTTGAATCAAGTGTCCAGAAATCACGTGAAACACAAATGTTTGGATGTGGTCATGGTATTTATTCGCAGTATATTTTCACAATGTATTAATAAAGGAGAATAACACTTATTCATACATTGAATATAACTTCCTGGAGCACTCTGAAGTTTGTGTGGGTTTGGAGAATACTAACAGGTTTCTCCTAATCTCTTTGGCTTTTGAAGTGGGAAGGTTTCTCAAATCAAGTGTCTGACGGGTGACGACTCTTCTTCCATCAGGCTGAAAGGGCAGAAAGACCATGGCTTTGGCAGTTCCATTTTGGAAAGAAGTAATAAACAGGACTTCCACAGATGAATGGATCCAAAGATAAGAAAGACTCAGGCATCTTGTACTCCATAGTTCATTTTATTCCTGAATGCCGATTACCGCAGCAGCCATGGACACTGACAGGGTTTAAAGTTCATGGCTCAAAGGGGCTAAGTCACCAGCCAAAGTTTTCATGCAAAATGCAATCCTGATGACTAGGATTCCGGTTCTGGATTTCTCCAGGTGTGCTGGGGGGCTGAAGTTCACCGCCCCCCCATGCATCCTGTCGCAATTGTTGACATAGACACCATTTCAGAGTATCTTGGCAAAACGCTGAGCGGCTCTCATTGGCTCAATGTCACTCTGTAATGAAGCTGCTTGAAGGACCCTCTCTTTAACCAGAGGGACGAAGGCACCATTAACTGAAGCAAAGTACTGATAAGAATAACAACAAGAACAAAGTCCCATTCTCTTCCCAAGAAGCCATGTCTAAAAACAAGGGTAAACAATTGGTCTTATTTTATTCAAGTGACTCTCTGTCCATTGAAAGTTGTCCTTCGGCTTCTCCCTTCTATTAAAAGTGTTTACAGTTCTGAGCCTGATTATCACTTAAATACACACAATATTAGCACCAAGGCAGCAATTTTTTTTTCCCAGAGATCACAAGAAACTGAATAGATACTTAACATAATTAATAGCTGGTACAATCTGTGACATCACTAATTACCAATTGGCTAATGACACATTCCTAGAAATGCCAACAATATCCTCATACAACTCTCGTAGCACCTTGATGGTAGCTAAGTTGTTTCTTATAAAAAATTACAATTAAAAAAAAAGTAACATAAAACATTTACAGATAGAAAGTAAACAATAGTGTACCGTGATAATAAAGGATCACTTTTGTCATAGAACTACATATAATGTAGAGTACGTAAAATGCAGTGGTCTGACTGCAGGGGACGAAATAATGTGAAAGGCAGTCATAATAGAATCATTTTACGTACAAAAATATTACATCACAATAAATAATTTCAAACATAAATATTAAACTTTACATCATTAGGTTATTCCACTTTTATATACACACACACATATATACATATGTATGTGTATATAAGTATATATATATGCATATGTACACACACAGGCACACAAATTCTCATACACACACACACACACACACACACACAAATTTTAAGGTGGAGGTATTTCATCACTATCCTTCATCCATCCCATAATGGCTTCCTCTTCTGAGCACCTGAAAGCAAAGGAACCAACCAGGAAATGTAAATCTTCTGTCTCAAATGACATAAGTCAAGAACAGGTAAGCCAGAAATTTTTACATATAGAACTTAAATTAATGCTTGCTACAAGAAACTGGAAATTTCAAGGATATATAAGAATAAAATAAAAAGCCACCAGCCTGTGATTCCCCCAGCCTGAGATAATGTTCTTCACATACTGGTGTATTTCCTTCTAGCCCTTTGGTACAGACATGTAAATATTATGTGTATATGCTCATTCAAATGTTACTACTCATAAGATATGTATAAAATACGCTTTATTAGATATAAAATATACATAATACAAATCAAATGGAGATCCCCTGACTGCACCTTCCTTTATTCCATCTCCTCTTTTCTGATAACAAACTCTTTCTGGTCCTTTGGCAACCATCCCTCTTCCAAATGAAGCTGTCAGTCACCTGACTCTAGGTGGGTACATGATCCCAGTCTCCTGGATATTGTGACTGGTTCAGAAATGGCCATGTGACAAATCAGAGCCAGAGTTCTTGTGCAAAACAGATGTCAGAGGTGAGCATTTACTAAGGGCCATGAGATGTAAAGATGATGTAAACTTAGAACTGCCAGGGACCATGGTGCGGAGGAGATGATCTGCCCGAGAATGAAGTCACTCAAGAGGCAAGCATTGCTGGTGGATGGAGAAAGAAAGAGCCCCGATGACTCTGAGCCTCAGGATCCAACCACGCCTGGAGACAGACCACTGCTTAGACATCTCAGTTACTTAAGACAGTAAGTTTGTTTTCATTTTCCTTTTTTTTTTTCCCTGTTGCTTCTTGCAGTGGAAGTATTTCTACCTTAAGTTCATCATTTTTAATATAGATGATTAAACACTGAAACTGATAAACAAGTGTCAGCTATATACTCCTTTGCCAGGATCTTGAAGAGCCTAAAAAGGATAATGGGCTGCTGGAAGCTTGAGGGAAGACATAGGAGGGTCGCCTGAGTTGGCTGAGCTCATCTCTTACACATGAAAGGCAATGAGATGAGAAAAGAGAGTGATCAGTTCACTTCTCTGCTCAGCAGAGGGAGCGCTTGCCAGCATAATGTAGTCACGACAGGAACTGTCAAACTTTTAACAGGGAAACTCTCCTGCGCATTTGTTAAAATGCAGATTTTGACTTTGAAGATTTGGAATGAGGCCAGAGATCCTACATTTCTAATAAGCTCCCATGTGATACAGATCAGGCTGGTCCTTGGATCACATCGTGAGTTACAAGTGTGCAGAAGAGTACAGAAGAGTACATTAACTGAGAGCACTGGCTGTGGGTAGAACCCTCCTGGGTTCTGCCAAGGAAATCCATGGTGAACTTAAGCCAGTCGCTTAACTGTTATGGATCTCAGCTTCCGTCTGTAGAATGGGGGTAACAGCCCCAGACTGTGGCTTCCCTGTGAGGATGCATGGAAATAATGCCTACCCAGCATGGTGCCTGACACACGGTCAGTGGTCAACGACTGTCATTAATATTACTCTTGTAATACCCTTGGCAGTATTTCTCAAAGGCTGATCTGTGAATCTTCTGCATTAGAATTTCCTGCATTAAAAATACAGATTCCTAGATCCACCTTCACTCAACGTTGCAGGACCTCTAGAGATGGAGCCCAGGGAGCAGCATTTTTAATAAGCACTGCAGAGGAACCTGGTGCAGGATGTCTGGGGACCGCATATCCAAGGTGGAGAGCAGGTGGCCACAGGCGTGCGAGAACAGATGGGCAGGAGACACAAGGCTGAAAAGCACTGGGTCAGCTTCCCCTGTCTGGGGGCAAGTGACCCACCTACATTTGCTAGTCATTAGACTGCAGAAAGAATGAGAGAGAGCCAGAGGGCAAGAGAGAGAGTGTGAGAGAGAGAGGGACAGAGACACTTACCTTAACTATAAAACTCGAATCTCCAGGCCAGTGCCAGAGGACGGAGCACATTTTCCACAGTAACCACCGCACTTCCCGACAACCCGGGTACCATCCTGCAAAAAAAAGATGCATCATCTTAGTCCACCTGCTTGGCTACTATGGTTCCGGGGCTTGAACTGGCTTTGGTGGGACTCATTCCGGTATGTACAGCAGGTAGGACTTCTCAGCAGAAGTGGGGACCAACATCCTCTCCATGGTCTAAAGCAGGGGCTGAGAAGCGATGGCCTGCATGTCCCCTGTGTTCGTACGGCCTGCATCTTCACAGAGTGCACTTCAGTCTTTTGGCCCTGGTGCTTTCCCACCCTCTTTGAAACATCCTTACCTGCACTTCTTCCACACAGACCATTCATGGAGACTAATCTTTAGTCCCTTCACACTCAGCATGGTCTCTCCTCAAACACCCAGCTGAAGAGTCTCAGTAGAAATCTATCTCCTCATCAAGAACCAAAGGAAACCACTCAAAAGAACTGCTTTGCTTTTCACCTGATTATTGACATAGCTACCAGTGTCAAGAAGAGTGTTTATATTTTTAAATGGTTGGGAAGCAGCAAACCGAGAATACTATTTCTTGATAGGTAGAAAACACATAAAATTCAAATTTCAGGGCCCATCAATAAAGTTTTATCAGAATACAGCCACATCCATTCACTTTCCTCATGTCCTGGCTGCTTTCTTGTTACAACAGCAGGGTGAGTGGTTGGTCTCACAGCCTCACACAGCTACTCCGCACACAAGTCACAGTGATACACTGTAACCTGTTTTGAGGGCCATGCCTATTGCAGTATTATAACATTTTCTTTTTTTTTTAATAACCAGTGTATGTCAAAATAAGAAAAGACACAAAAAGTAGACTTTATTGTACTTTTAAGGTACAGTAGGATGGATTATTCTATTCTCACATTTACATGGCAAAGCACTGCATTCATCATGCAATGACACCGTGTACGTGCGTGCTCAGTCATGTCCAACTCTTTGCAACCCCATGGACTGTAGCCCACCAGGCTCCTCTGTCCACAGGATTTTCCCAGCAAGAATACTGGAGTGGGTTGCCACTTCCTCCTCTAGGGGATCTTCCCAGCCCCAGGGATCAAACCTGTGCCTCCTGCGTCTCCTGCACTGCAGGTGGATTCTTTGCCACTGAGCCAAAGGGGAAGCACACGACACAGAAGTTGTGCCAAAAGAAGACGCTATGCACCAATATCACCACACTTAGCATGTGCATGGTATTCCCAACTCTCAGGCAAGCAATGCTCAGGAATTTGGAAAACTTAGAATATCTCATCATAGTGTAATTCTTCACAAAAATAAGAAATCAAAGTGAGTAAGGATAAAAGATGAAAAGATGTAAGCGTCCAAGTGGCGTGTTTGTTAGCGACATAAAGAAAACAGTCTACTAGGTGGTGAGTTCATGAAACCTTGTTTAACTGGAACAGCAGAAGACATATGTCCAGAGAAAATCAATTTGTTGAACACTGTTATCCTTTTGGCAAGACCAGTTGCTCCAAAATTTAATGACATTTGGGAGCCACATCAATAAACAATTTAAAAACGAAGCAAATTGGAATGGTTTCCTGCGGTTTTTGATGAGAAGATAGATTTTACTGATACTCTTTCAGTTGTTTGAGGAAACCATGCTGAGTTGTGAAGGAACCAAATAATTAGTCTCTATGAACGCTCCGTGTGGAAGAAGTATGGGCGACAGTATGTCAAAGAGATAGAGAAAACACTAGTCAGAAAAACTGAAGAGGAATCTGCTAAGATGTGTTGACAACTAATAATGGTAAGATCCATCTGTGGAGAAGGAAAAGCTTTATTTGGACCAATTTACAAAGCTTGCGAAAATGTAAGACGTTTAAAGCCTGTGATTATTCACTGTGGAAAATACAAGACCCTATCTAGTGTCATGGAACCCATGGTGCTAATAATGAACTTCTTTTTCTATCATAGACTTAATCTTCATCAGTTTTGGGAATTTGGGTATCAGGATGAGAAGTTGAATACTCTGACTTATCCTAACATACAGCAGTTGGATGACTTAGGAGTGGTAGTTTTATCATGAATTTTGAGCTCAGGGACAGGATAAATAAATTTTCTGAACGAGAAGAACTGTTCTCAATCACTGTCATTGAACAAAATTAATGGTTTTGGACACTATCTTTTGCTTCTGGCTTGATAATGTTTCTTAATGAACTGAAGCTAAAATTACAAGGCAAAAACTGCACTTACAGGCTAAAGTTATACTGTGGTAAAGTCATTTCAATAACAACTAACATTGTTTGAATCATAAATCATGTTAAGGTGCTTTGTACACTTGGGATGTGTACAAGGTGCTTTGTACACTTTGTACACGTGCTTATGTACACATATTGGGAAATCTGTCAAATGTTAAAAATGAGAAGCTTTATTGCTATTCCACATACATTTATAGTGGATATACTTTGTGAGAGTGAACTACAGTTTCAGCAGCACTTTTTGGACATGGATGTAAGTGCAAAGGAAATTTTCATATTTCAAAATCCATCTAATGAGGTAACTGAAGAGAGCTTCCATCTCACCTTCAAGTACAAGTGATTCATCTGTAATGTAATGATGTGCAGAAAGGCAAATACCAAGTGTAAAATCTAACGGAATTCCACCAACAGCTGCCAAGGCATGAAAATGCTCAATTAAAGTGATGTGGTTGTAGACGAGAGTAGTGTTTGGCAATACCTATCTCTGAAAATAGACATTCATAAAGACGAAGTGCAGAACATCTCATTTCAGATCAGCATTAACAAAAATAACACTTCGAAGCAATTTTGGTAACAGAGAACACTGATTAAATAAAATGTTATCCTTTCTCAATATTTCATTCATTTCCTTGGTAGATTCTGGATAACAAAAATATACACTCAATTATTATTCTGCTTTGAATTTAATCATTAAATTTTTTGTGTAAATTTGTTTTCATTCTTGTCATATAAATATATATGTAATATCCATGATTTTCACCTCCTGGATGGCAAAATCTAAAATATTTACTATCTGGCTCTTTACAGAAAAGGTTTGCTGAACCCTGGTCTCTAGCCTTGTACAGTCCTACCTGTCTGGATTTTTCTTGCTCTGTTCTTGTCCTCTGCATTTCTTTGGGTTGCTCCTCTAACATGCCTCTTAACACAGGGCCTTTGCATGTGCGGCTCCTCTAGCTGGAACTCTCTGCCCTTTCCCTCTCTGTGTGAACTGGACTCTGTGTGCATTTACCAGCTTTTGTCTGGTAAATTCTTCAGAACTCAGCCCAGAAGCCACTTCCTCTGAGAAATCGTTCTGACCAAGTTAGCAGCTGCACAGCACCCTATAAAATGGGGTAGTTCTCTCTTTATGTCTGTCTTCCCCCCCTGGAATGTAAGTCCCATGATGGCAAGGCCAGTGCCTTGTTAGAATACTAGGGTCCCCAGAACCTAGCAGTGGTCTAAACACACATTTGTTGAATGAATCCAAGAAGGCTGAACAAGTACGCTCTTCTCTGTGAGCTGCAATTCAAATGGCCCTGCTACTCAGCCCCCTTAATCCTTCCCCATGCTATGAAAAACCCCTTATTTAACTGTGGCATCATATCCCAGTTTGTAAATTACCATGTCATATGAGCCACCCTCCACCCCTGACTCCTGCACAAGGTTTGGCAACTAACATGTTTTTCTCCACTGGGACTAATGCTGGTGTGAATCTTACATGTGTGCACATTTCAGAATTTCTTTGGGCCATATTTGATTCATATGGCCCAATATGGAAGTCTTTTGAAAACAATGGATAATCTCATTAAAAAAAGAAAAATAGCTGAAAAAGTTTTGAAGAAATTTTGAAGAAAAAAAAATATATAAGTTTCACTCTTTTAAAAATTTGCATGCTTTTGATTATGAGTGAGATTAACTTGGAGGGCTTCCCTGATGGCTCAGTGGTAAAGAATGGGCCTGTAACGCAGGAGATGTGGGCTGGATCCCTTAGTCAGGAAGATCCTCCGGAGGATGAAGTGGCAACCCACTCCAGTATTCTTTCCTGAAAAATCCCAAGGCCAGAGAAGCCTGGCAGGCTACAGTCCAAGGAGTCATGAAGAGTCAAACATGACTGAGTGACTGAGCATGCATGCACAAGAATAAGTTGGAAGACTGAGCTCTATCACCCCAGTGGATCTTGGTTTTAGGGGCCCATGTTAGTTCTGGAGCTAGTCTGACATCATCAACTAGATCTGATGCCAGATCAACTGGCTCTCTAGCCAGGAACTTTTCCCCTAGGCTGAAGTATATAGGTCTGGTGGCCTTAAGGATGCTGACATAGTAGAAATGCCTTCTGTCTCATTAAAGCTTTTTTTTTCACCCAAACTCTTCCTTCCCCAGCAGCAGAGATCAGATTGTCTCAGACTTGCATCATATCTTTAAATAACCTTTTTAAACCTCAGTTTTCTGGTGTATCTGTAAAATGGGGATAATACGTCTCCACTCATAGGTTTGCTGCAAATGAAAGAAAGCATATCAAGTGCCCAGAATAGCACTTGGCCTAATGTACATGCTCAATTATTAGTGATCATTGTCATAATGGTGCTTTTTAATGTGTGAATTTCCATCACGGCCTGTTCTCATGGAGATAAGGAATAGTCTGGGTAATTATAAAATTGTTGATACTCGCTCTGCAATGTTCATGTTACTTCATTAACTAGGACTCTATTAATGTCATTTAGGTAAAGGTTGAACTAACACTTATTTCTAGTACAGAATAAAAAATATATGTACTGAGAAAATAAATAGCATAAACATGATTGTCATGGAAACAGTAACTATTTCAGAGAAAAAGGTATGTTTTCCAGCACTTTTGAAGTACCCACTCTCATACAATAAAACATTAACTGTAAATCATTTTTATTTCTCCATTAAAGCAGGTCCTCTAAAATTCTCTTTTCAACAAATATTTTGTTAGCAGAGTTTGAGCTATTACATATAATTAAAATGAGCGACTCTGTGTTCCATTAAGAACAGTTTATAGTTCATACTTTTCACTCTTTTCTCTGCTTTCTTCAGTCAGTATAACCAAGGGAGGTTGATTCGCGTAATTTAGGAAAGCCAACACATCTTTGATTAAAGTGTGCTTATTTACATTTCTTTGGAGCTGCTGGGAGTGAAACTGCCCGTTAAAAAAAACAACAGTATTTGTTTTTTTCCCAAATAAAGTCCTAATCACACATACACAAATGTACACACACACAATGTATAAATATCTAACTTCTATGGGATCATACAGAATAAAATGTACACATATATAAAAGGTAGTTTCACTCCACTTGTCTGTAGTAAATGTATGATTTTTATACTTGGTGGATAATTGAATTTTCACAAATGAATTTTGGGTTAGGACACAGCTTATAGTAGATAAAAAAGAACTGATTCTTTGCTTGCTACACACACACACATTTATCTCATGCTACTTAAACTCCATTGATTGTAAATGAACTGAAAGATTAAAAAAAAAAAACAAACAGGAACTGAGTCCATCTCCCATACAGTAATACAACTTTAATTTTTAATTTCAAAGTAATTCTTGGATTTAGAGCCCTTCTCTCAGAAAAACAGTGATGGTTAGGCCTCAGGGCCAGGCACCCAGCCTTCAGAAACACAGGCTCCCAGCTCCTCTCAGACCCTGTCCCATCCCCTAGAAACACAAAGCAGCACAGAGACCCACGGACACCACTCCCACCCTGCTTACAGGAACCTGCCTTCACTGTGCCTGGCTCTGAGGACCATTCTGGAACCTCCTCCAGGACGGAAGGCGAGATAGTAGCCCTGAGAATGGGCATCTTTTGGGGTAGGGGGAGTGCTGGCAGGGGGGGACTCTCCCAGATGGGGGCTGAGGATCTTCTCACATCCTGAGTGCGCTCATGAGTTGGGGAAGCACAGAATGTCACTGGCAAAGGAGCTTAGAATGACAACCTTTTCTCTCCAATCTTACAGGTGGGCCAAGTTCCCCCCTTTCTGTCTGGCTGCCCCTCACCCACAGAGCAGAAACTTGGTACAGTCAAAGCATTTGTCTAGAAGCCCATGCCTGGACCCAGGAGGTACCCCATATGCCTCAGTCCTGGGTGAGGAAGGGCCCGTGTGGACAAAATCCACATGGTGTGGTGGGTACCAGCCAGGTCCAGGCTCAACCTCTGCTCAGGCTGCAATCCCATCCTCCCATCACAAGCAAGCTTGCATCTTTCACCACCGTGACCAATTCTGCAACCTTATGGCAAGCCTTAGGCCTATGAAAATGTGATAAAATTAATAGGCAACATTTACTGTGCCCCTGCTGCCTGTCCAGTGACATGCAAACAGCTTTATCTCCCTATTTCATTTTTGCTCCACAAGAACCCAACTGGGTAAGACCACCATGATACCCATTTTATAGATGAAGAAACTGAGGCCCCTGAGAAGTTAAATAACTTGCCACAATGGCAGAGCTGGTAAAAAAGCATGGCAGGCGATCTGACTTAAGGGCCTGGAGGCTTAGCCTCTATACTCTGTGGCTTCTGTGGGCTTTGATTTCAGTGCTCCCCCAAGAATTCAATGAGTAACCTGGAGGAATGGAACTGAATGCATGTAAACTGTCCAGTAAACACAGGCGCTTTCAGTAACAAAGGTTATTTCAATAACAAAAATCCTTATCAGTTTAAAAAAAAAAAAATAGAATTCTTCCCACTACACATATACGGGCAGCCAGTAATGAACCTGACACAGACTTATTTTCACCAGGTCTGTTCCTGTTGGTGAGACCGTGTGCCCATCCTACAAGTGGTTCTGGTAATGCAGTTTTACCCTGAATGACTGGAGCTTTCCTTTAGTTTTTCTTGGGGAAAAAACAGTTTATCACCAAGCAGGTTTAGAAAATGGAGGATTCCATTGTGTTTTTCCTTCTGGTGCTCCTGGCAGAAAAGTGAAAGAAAGTGAAGCGTGAAGATGAGAGGACTGAATCAAAGCAAGGCTGTTTGGAGTCGATCAGGACTGGCCAGGATCTGTGCAAAATAGAGCAGACCAGCTTCAGCCCCTCAGAAGCAAGACAGTGGTAAGGCAAGGTGGGAGCAGGATGTGACACAGCTTTTCAAAGTGTGTTGTGTGGAACAATGGTAATTCGGGGAAATTAGGGTCTGACTTTGAAGAGAAGTCTCTGTGATTGGTTTAACTTAGGTCAGTGGTTTTCAAGACGTGGTCCCAGACCAGGGCATCAGCATCACCTGGGAAATTGTTGGGAATGTACATTTCAGGCCCCTTCCCAGGCTGGCTGTGTTTTAGCAAGTCCTGGCCCAAGTTTGAGAACCACTGATTTAGGGAAATGCTGGGTTCAATAGAACCACACAGGTTTCCTTCCTGTACACTTTATTCCAACCTCCAATACATGCATGGTTAGTTACTGTGACTCTTACAGAAGGAAATAAAATATACAATTTTCCCTCAAGTGTCTTAGGCTGCGGAAGCCTATTTTCATGGAGCATTCCTAGAGGATGCTGCTTTGTGGACCACACAGCAGGTCAGGCACACAAAGCCTCGTTTCTGGGGGCTGCTAGGAGCTACAGATTACTTAGTTCTGGCTCATGGGGATTAATAAGGAGTGCTCGACAGACCCTTGAGACTAATTTTGAGCTGTCTCTCTGAGCTGTCATGGAACACCAAGATTAAAAAAAAATTTCTGACAAGCAATTGTGAAACCAATTCCCTTCAGCACAGGCGGAACCTCCCCAGAAGGCTGGGGGAACAATCAGCCCGTCTCGGCAGGGCAGTGATCCCTGTCGCCACAAGGTGGCGCTCCAGGCCGCAATTACCTTTAGGTTCTGGATGATCACTGCAGTGACATGAACTAAATTGAAACTAAGGTTTCAACACTGTTTACATATATGGTTTTCTACATAATCATGGCTTAAGTATGACCACGTTTGAGGCAATGCATTTTTTTTTTTGTCTCTCTTGGTCACTGCAACATAATATATAGTAGAACATAAGAACATAATTTCTGGGCCCACTGTAAAGCACAGCAAGTGTGCTCTCTCTCAGTTCTCTTTATTTCTTTCAGTACAAGCAAAAAAATTAATGATTAAATTATAAGCAATCAATATAGCTATTTAGATAAATCAGAATTGAAGGAGTTAATTGACTTTCAAAGAGAAAAGTTGTTTTTTTTTTCCTCAAAGACACAAATTTAACCCTTGAAGCTAAAAAAAACCTCTGAAATAGTCCTGGAACATTATAATTGATGTTTCTTCTCTTCCTGGGTGGAAGCAGGCTGATTGAGCTGTTTCTTTATATTCGGATTTTGATAGGGTTTAGGAAATGGCAACCCACTCCAGTGTTATTGCCTGGAGAATCCTAGGGACGGGAGAGCCTGGTGGGCTACCGTCTATGGGGTCGCACAGAGTCGGACACGACTGAAGCGACTTAGCAGCAGCAAGTAAAAACACCGGATGCTTAATCAGATGTGAATTTCAGATAAACACATTCTTTTAAAAGAAAGAGTATGTCCCATACAATGTTTTAGACATGCTTATAGTAAAAAAAAAAAAAATTAAAAAATCTTCCTTATTTGAAATTCAAATTTAACTGGGCATCCTGTATTTTGTTGGCAACCTCACCTTGGAGTAATACCCCACTTTCTAGTCCTCTTCTTCTCTCTCCATTTCTTACTTTTCTGAGGAGACCCTGAGACAGAGGTCACAGCTGTGGCAGGACTGTGGCCACAGGCCATACCTTGTAAGTTTCCCATTTGCCTGTGGGTCAGCTCCTGCCCCTCGTCCTCGTCCTTGAAACTCCTTGGCTGGAAAGGGCAGCGCTTCCTGCCCCACCTTAGACATTAGACACCCCTGGGGAATTTCAAATTCTGCCCCTGTCATAGATTCCCTGAGTGAATCTGGATGGGGCCCAGGTACATGCATCTTAAACTTTCCCAAGTGACTCTAACATACCCCCAGGCTGAGCAACATACACAGACCAGAGCGGATTCAGAGTGTCCATCTGAGAGCTTGCTCAGCTGTCGGTCTTGCTCAGAAGCTCTGGGACCCCAGAATCTTCACTGTCAACAAGCTCCCAGGTAATTCGGGTGCTCTGGGGTGATCCCACCGTGAACAGCTAGATTTTAGAGCACGAACTGACTTGTAGAGCCTGTGAGTTTTTCTCTCATTCTCCAGAAACCCTCCTGATGAATGACTCCTTTTTCCAGCCCTTTTTGTATTATTTCATTTCTTCTGAAACAGACATCACTGTCCCTAAGCTCGCATAGGTTAATTGCATGTTGGTTAATTAATTGCAAGATATCTGAGCCACACACACCCTTAGAGGCTGGTGAGTGCTTTCGGCTTCCTGGTTAGGCATCCTTCTAATTGCTCCCATGGTACTCAGGTTCACATCTCTGGGAAGAATTCATCAGAAGGGTAAGCAAGACTGCTCCACTCACCTGTCCACGCGTCAACCTTCCATTTATGTCCTCAATTTTCTTCCTGACACTTTGTAAAATGGTTTGAGGAAGTTCCTTTAGCACCATAGCCTCAGAGGGAGGGAAAGAGGAGGAGAAAACAGAACTCATCCTCCAAGCCATAGGGACCCTTACCGGGGACTTCTTGATGTCAGAGACGGCGTAATTCCCTTGGGAGATCCATCTGGCAGATTCAGTTAGAGACAAACCGGTCCCGTAAAGGTTGATGCTAAAACGACCCTGGAATAAATGGCCAGTGAGCAAGATTTTTAGTCCACGTGACATCCTGAGCAAAGGTCCCACACAATAAAAAGGTAACCTGGAGAAAGATATGAATTCATTATGAAAGGTAACTAATGACTGAGGGTTCTTTGTGGTGGTGGGGGGCGGTTCTGAACGAGGCACTTTACATGCATCATCTCATCCATCCTTGCAAGAGCAATCTGAAGGGGATTTTCTTCACAGATGGGGACAGGGAGGCCTGGCGAAGGTGATTAACTTCTCCAGGAGACACTAAAAGCCCAACTCACATTTTCCTAACTTCAAAGTCCTCACTCTCAACCACCGCTATTCTGCGTCCCTAACACAGCAACCCTGATGTTGTTCACAATTATCAGATTCCTACAGGAACAAAATGCCACAGTGTAATTTTTTTAACAAGATCTCGCTGCCAAAGCTTCCTGAGCTTCAGCTCCCCACCGCGCTGAGCACGCCGAGTCCTAAGCACAGCGGGGCGAGACTTCAAAGGAGCGGCGCGTTCTCCGGATTAGTCTGCAGAGGGCGCGCGCGGCCTGCGCTGGACCAAGGTAGGGACCAGCCAAGCTTCCAGGCCCAGGGAACCCACACCTCCCAGCTGCGCTGTGGTATTCCTTTCCAAGCGTGGCCTCGGGTGTTTCCATTTTTATTTCCAAGGAGACAGGGCAGCAGAGAGCCTTTCTTGCCTTCTCCATCTGTCTCTGTGTATTTCTCTCTTGCAAAAATGACTCCACAAAGGCATCTTAAATAGATTCATGAGCAGTTTGGGAGTAAAAAGTATGCTTTCTGCAAGAACTGCAGACAGTGGGTGAAAGCTTCATCTCTGAGCCTTAGGATACAGTTTTTTGTCAAAATGGTCTTAAATACATCAAAGAGAGTAGTGAGGTGGAGGCTCACACCTAACCAGACCTAAGTGTAAAGTTGGCTTTTTCACGTGCACAGATGATTTACCCTGTAGGAACCTCAGTTTGTCCATCTGTAAAATGGAAGGTAATAATAAGAGTGCCTTCCTCAGAGTAGTATAGTGATGACTAAATGAAATTAGCTGAGGGCTGTATGGCTGGTCCCTAACAGATATTCAAAAATATTGGTATTAGTCCTGCATTTTCTTATTGTTTTGTAAGTGCTAGTTTTCTCTCTCTATTATAGCAGTAAGCTTATTGAGGGGTGGGACTTGGCATTGCTTTGCCTATTTATACCAGTTATGGTTTGTAACATATGACGAGGCATTTGATATAGTCTTGCTGTACTTAGTTGCTTAGTCGTGTCCAACTCTTTGCAGCCCCATGGACTGCAGCCCGCAAGGCTCCTCTGTCCATGGAATTTTCCAGGCAAGAATGCTGGAGTGGGTTGCCATTCCCTTCTCCAGGGGATCTTCCTGACCCAGGAAACGAAGTCAGGCCTCCCATATTGCAGGCAGATTCTTTACCAGCTGAGCCTTCGGAAAACCCTGATATAGTCTTAATAAATATCAATATTACATCCTAGCTCTTCCATGAAGACTTCCAGGATCAGGTGTAACTTGGAGGTTTCCTCTCCATGTTGGTTCCATAAATGCTAAACGGTTTATGAACTCTTTAGGGGCCTTAAATCCTACATCTGTACACTGGGAACAAAGAGGGTTCCTATTCACAGAGGTGAAGGGAGGATTTAGTGCAGTCTAAATCAGTGGATTCCATCAGAGGGCATTTTTGCCCCCATGGGAAATCTGGCAACCTCAGGAGACATTTTTGGTTGCCATGTCACAGCTGGTGGATGTGTGAGCCACCAGCAGCTGATGCAGAGAGACCAGAGTTATTACTGTTATTACTAAATATCCTACAAGGCACAGCCTAGTCCCCAACAACAGAGAATTATCCAGCCCAAAACATCAGTCGTGCTGTGGTCAGGGGGAGGAATTTATCCTAGAATCCTGACTCTTCTGCCTTTAGTGCGATCTCAGGCAAACGGGTTACCCTTCCTGAGGCCATCTGTAAATGGGTAATAAGACAGAATGCAGAAGATATGACACACCTAGCCCATTACCTGGCAGAGAGTAGGTGATGTTTTAAAATATTTTTTGAACTGGTTTTATGACAGTACTATGCAGATGTTAGTGGCTGTCGTGTTGAGTGACTTCAATACCCAGGTATCTGTGATTGTGGTCACACCGGATGCTCAAAACCCTCCTTGCTGAGCCTCCTTAGACATTGGCTTCTGGATGCTGCATTCGCCCACCTGGCCAATTCTTACTTTCCTAACCTCCCTCCCCTGCAGAGGGCATCCACACTGATCACAACACCCAGCCCTCACTATTGCCAAGGATACCCTCTTCTTTCCTTCCTTATCCTGTTTCCCATGAAGACTGCCTGACAAGCCTACATCTCAGAAGACAGACGTGATATGCTTTGACGTCAAAGTCCTTAGAAGGAGCAGGCTTCTAGTCCCAGGATGTGTCAGGCTGATCCCCGGGTTCAGTGTCTGAGCACGTAGCTGAGCGGATTACATGCTGGTTAGATCTGCCCTTTCAGAGCAGGTGATAAACAAGTTTTTGTTCTTATTCTCTCTCTGGCCTATTCAGGGTCAGGGATTTGCATTTTTAGCCAGCATCCTAGTTGATAATTAGCACTCTGAAAGTTGCCTGTCATCAGTGGAGCGTAGATCTACTGTCCTTTTCAGCTCCAGTTCTCTGTCCCCACAGGCCTTATCTTCAGGGTCTAAAGGGCGTTTTAGCTACTATCTCCTGTTGCTGATTTAAGAGTAAAGGTGATTAAGGCATGCATACACTAGATATTCCAGAAAGGTCAGCAAAAGATGTAGCTTTGACAAAGGGAGGTTTTGTTCCCTGCTGGACAAGGGTGTATGCTGTACAAGTCTTGTCTGAAAACAGGATCAGCCAGACACGTCTGCTTTCATGGATTCGGACTCAGATGCACTGGCATCAAATCTGGCCTCTACCGAGCACCAACATGGGTTTGGATAAGTTACCTGACCTCTCCACACCTCTCAGCTGCCTCATCTGGAAAAAGGGAGCATTCTCACAGAATGCTGTGGATGATTAAATGCTACCCTGATTTAGAAATGCTGAGCACAGTGTCTCAAGTGTAGTGAACACTCAGCAGACACTCATAACACCAGCAGTAATAATAACGCCACACGCACTGTGATCAGGATAACAACATGCACTCTGGCTGCATCTTGAGTGGAGGGCTCTTGGGGAACCCACCCTTAATGATACATAGATCCTTAAAGCAACAGCAGTGGATAAGGAGGAAAAAGAAGCAGACTGTCAAACACAGCATCGCTCTGCTTTGATATCTCTGCAGTCACAGATCAGAGGACAAGCAGGGCTCCAGAGTAGTTTGCACAGTCCTGCTTTCTACAGGCATTTCCCCGGAAAAGTGATTTGAAAAACTCCCACCTTTCATCAGCATAGTTGGTGCTCAATAAACTTCTAAGGAATTTAATTCTAAAAGTATCTGACAAAGTCTATGATCCAAGGGAAAAAAAAAAAAAAAGTATCTGACACGATTTAAAGAATGGACTGGAAAGAATACAAGTTAGCCTCACACTGGCTTTGCTTTTCTCACTTAGTAACTGCATTAGTGTCAGGATTTAGCAAATCAATCAGTTCCTTTGTCTCTGAGTTATTAAAATAATCGAATGCAAATTACCTCTCATTTACTTAAGTTTCGCCAAAGATGCACATATCGAAACAAGAAAATCCTGAGGCATTTGAAAAGGGCAGGGACAGCCAATCTATAAGCTGTTAAATGCAACCCATACGAATGGGGTGTTTGAAGTCATCAAGTGCTCTAAAGAAACCGCACTTCAAAAGTCTTTCAATTCCTGGGTAATGGAGAAAAGGCCCCTTTTAACATTCTGTCCTTTGTTTATTTTCTTTCTCCCCTGAGAGCTTCCTTTTCACTGCTCTAAAATGTTTAGCAATACTTTCTAAAGCTTGGGGCTGAGAAAACACGTCGTTAAAAGAAAATTCAGATGTGTTTGTCTTTGGATGGTCTCTGGTTGTGTGTAAATGCATCCTGGGGAGGCAGTGGCTGGCACTCTGAGCATCTCCCAGTCCCAATTCCTAGAACCTGTGAAGGCTCACAGCAACACGAAGATTTCCAACACGGAGTTTGACAACAGCTTTATAAAGACCTCATGTAAACCAGCGGAAAAAACTGGGGCCAGGCTCTTCTGTCCAGAATCACCTAATTCATTACGTGTGTCCTGCCCTCTCCTTGCAGAAGCCTCTGGCAAAGACTGATGCCTACTTGGCAAAGTGAGCCAAGGATGATTATAACAGCCTGTTTCAAGAGGCAAGTCAAATGAACAAGCCACACCTTTAAGGAGGCAAAAACCTGCGCAACTGTCGAATGGGTAAGACGGCCACTGAGCAGCTCTGCTGGAGACAGAATCCAGGAGACAGCTTTGCACTTTCTTGGTCCAGACACTGCACACTTATGCAGTGGAAACTGGACTGACAGGTTTTCTGTGTTATGCAATATTCAGAATTTTTAACGTCTGACAGCAGAGTGTTGGCATCTGCTTGTACTGCCTTTTGAGAGACAACCGTGCATCTCTCCCTAACTCTCCTATTTGTGATAGGACACTGACAACCTGAAACCAGTCAGGGAGAAAATGGACACCCCAGAAAGGGGCAAATGCTACAAACCACTGCTTCCCCCGCCTCCATCCCTTGGAGAGCCAATCATTAAACATTTACCAACATCATCGTTTGTTTAACCAAAGCTTGCCATCTGATATCTGATTTGTTTCTAAGTTTTTACCATGATCACTGATGCATTCTGCTGAATGCAGAAGTCTGGCTCGTGGCCGTGACCACTTCCTTAGGAAGCACCCCTAGGAGCTGAGAGGCTGCAGCATCTGTGAGGCCTGGATACAGGTGGCCAAACTGCCTTGCAGCTAGAGCTGCCATTCTGATTACATCTGCAGAAACAGACGCAGCCCAGGGTGGGGCGGGGTGGCCAGGGAGGGGTGCGGATCCCCGGGGGCGGCGGGTTGGTGTCCCTGGCACGTACCTGTGGGCACTTGGCGGCACTGTAGCAGTCCCCAGCAGTGGCAAAGGGGACGGGATGTCCTTCATTGGTCCTGGCAAACTGTAAGTCAGTGGCTGTGGGGTTTTGGAGAACGGGTTGAAGGGAGGGGAAAGGTGAGAGCAGGAGAAAGAGTTTGGACAGGATATTAACAAGGAGACAGAAGGGAAGAAGAAGAGTTAGAGAAGTCACAAGAGGGTATGGGAAATTAAAAAAAACAATCCAAAATATGATTAGTGAGCAAATGGATCCAGATGTACACTTGCTCTGCTCCCCACTCCCCAGTCACTGTATTTGTGGTTCCGAGAGCTTCCTTCCCTGGGTTTTACCAGCACTGTCTGTCTCCTCACAGTATGGAAGCCAAAAAAAGGGGTTTCAGATGACTCTGGACTCGATTCCTATACAAATAACTGTGTGAATCACCTCGCTTAAATGCAGTGCAATTGGATGATTGTGAACCTCCTGTAGACGGCGGCCGCCCCGGAGGCTGCAGGACTGGGGAAATCAGCCAACCAAGCATTTCCAGCTACTTAGCAGTTCCTCCCCGAGGCTCAGCTGTCCTCCTGTGGCCCAGGCAGTCTAGTTGCCAAAATGTGGAGCAATTAGAACCCACATCTTGAAAATATTAATGGCAGTTTCTCAAGTTTGGGGCTAACTTGTAGTTTTTAAAAAAGCCAATAAAAACAATGTTCGTGTTTTTAACCCTCGTGTAGGTCCTGAGAACAGCTGGGAGAATGGGGAAGGCGGCTTGGGAGGAGACAGACTGAGAATCCTGCAAAATCTGGTGGGGACTGGAGACCGGAGGCAGCTTTTTAAATCTTTCTGCTTTGTCTTTTGGGAATAGCAAGAGAAGGCCTCAATCTTTTCTGCAGTTTTGTGGGAGGGAAATCTGAGTCCCCCATCCTGCCTTTTCCAGCTTCAGCACCAGGAAGCTCTGGGTCTCAGCTGGGGCAGTATTTAAGTGGGAAACTGCAGACTCTGCCCTTAGCCCTCATCAGTCTGGCTGAAGGCAATTAAAAATATCTTGGTACAAATCAAGTGTAATCTACCTCCAAAGGAAAGCAAGGCAAGATTACAGGAACAATGTTAATGAAAAAAACTTAATTATTCATTATTTCTGTTTTCCCTCCATTCAAGGGAACAGGTTGGGATATTTGAGCTGTCTTTAACCACTCCTATGATTAATGTCCCTAACAAAAATGCAGTGTCGGCCAGAGTATGAAATTAGCCCACAGGCAGGCTAGTTTAAAAAATAGGTAATTCTGTCCTCCATTTTTCTTCTGTAAATCGGCCTTCAGAGCAAATTAGTTTTATGCTCCTGTGTGTGTGTGTGTGCGCGTGTGCGTGCATGTGTGTGCGCGTGTGCATGTGTGTGCGCACGTGCCAGTGTGGATACACTGCTGGTGGGAACCCAGGGTGGGGTGAATGCTGCTACAAGAATTTCATAGCTTCAGAGTCTGCATCTGCTCCCTTAAAACTTCATCCTTCAGAATTTCTGCTCCCATGCTTGCTCTGCCTAACTCAATACTTGGCTCACTCCCACTTGGCCTTAAGGTCTCAACTATGATATCATGTTTTGGGAGACGCTGCCCTGACTTCCCCACTATGATGGCACCCCTTTAATGTGCCTCTGTCTCCTCTGTTCATTTGTCACTAATCTGATGGAGCACTGCCCACTGCTCAGCCCTTTCCAGGCACTGGGGGGACCACAGTGATCAAAGGTGGAGCAAACCCCACCTTCAGGCAGCTTAGACCAGGGTTGTCATCCCTGGATCGTAAGTTCATTTTTGTACCCTCTGGGCCTCAGCCCAACCCTGAGCAGGATGTGTCATGGCCTGAATGGAAAGACCCACGGACACATGCCCCAGAATGTTCTATGGGACTTACTGATGATCTGCATGGTGGTCAGATCTATTCTGACCTTCTGGAAGCTGGAGAACCCAGCTGCTGTGTAGTCCTTCCGACACTGACAGTCATCACGTCGGCTCCCATTGTAGGGGCATTCGGTTGGGTTGTGCAACCTGTAAGACAGAAAGAATGTTCTGGTGAGGATGGGGAGGCGTTTCTAGGGATCTCCAAGTGGTCCGGGCTCTTCTGAGTTCGGAGCTCTCCTACCTGTGCCCGTAAACCTCAGAGAAATTCTCAGAGTCGCCGTGGACCAGTGTCATGTACTCCTTGGGGTGGTCAGAGTGCATCCCTGCACAGAAGACCTGAAAGACAGACCAGACAAAACCTGCCAGGGGAGGCTCGGAAATGGGACCATGACAGCCAGGGCTGCCAGCTCTGAAAGCAGTGTAGGAATAATGACTGAGCTCGGACGAGTACCTTCAGGAGTTTTCCTGTGACGATCAGGAAGTATTCCCCATCTTCGCCGGCACCCTTCAGCCTTTTCACTTCCTTGCAGTTCTGGGGCAACTCACCTAGAATACACAGATCCATGAGCATGAGCTGTGAGTCTGCAGTGGCTGCCAACGGGACTGGTTACATCATTCATGTGCACATTGGTCAGTGTGGGGGCCAATGTCTCAAAAATAAATTCTCTATTCCAGAAAAGGGCAGGCAAGCGCATCAACAACAAGGCCTGCTCTTCAAGATCCAGAAACGTGGCTTTGGTTTGCTGACTTACAGTTATAGATATTGTGGCAGGTTTTTCTTTCTTCTGGCTTCAGGTCAGCAGGGCATAAGTGGCTGGGCTGGTCATCGTTGGTGAGACACTGCACAGACCTATGCATCACTCCCACGCCACAAGACACGGAGCACTGTAAGCAGAGCAGGGCCAGTGATGGGTCTGTGGAACCTGGGGGACTGGACTTCCTGAGGCATGGAGCTCAGAGCTTAGAGGTTTGCTGCTGAAAACAAATACCCAATACTTGGACAGCACTTCCTATGGGCCAGTCTTTGTGCTGAGTTCTATACATACATGCCTGTACATATGTACTTCTGTACCTACATAGGTATTCAAGCATATGAGAAATTAATAATTTTCTCATCTAAGCCTTGCAATCACCCTATGAGATAGTACTGCTGCTGCTGCTAAGTCGCTTCAGTCGTGTCCGACTCTGTGCGACCCCATAGACGGCAGCCCACCAGGTTCCGCCGTCCCTGGGATTCTCCAGGCAAGAACACTGGAATGGGTTGCCATTTCCCTCTCCAATGCATGAAAGTAAAAAGTGAAAGTGAAGTCACTCAGTTAAGCCTCCAACTCTTGGTGACCCCATGGACTGCAGCCTACCAGGCTCCTCCGTCCATGGGATTTTATTCTATTTTTACAGAGGGAAAATTGGGGCTCAAATGTGAGGAAATTTGTTTAAGGTCATGGTGGATCCACGATTGAAACCTTAACCACTTTCAACTGGTCCCAAACTTCAGCCTGATCATCTCTTCGCATCAGTGAAAGTCTCATAGTCAGCAGCCAGGAGGCTGGGGCAATTTTCTACAGCAGTTTCAATTTCAAATATTCTTACCTGTTGTAATCCTAACTCAACCAAGAATTCCTGATCCAGAGGGACAAACAGGCTTCTTAGCAACAGAAGCTACAACAGTGAACACTTCTATAACCCTTATTAGGGGAAAGACAAGAATTCTGGGTGCTTTTTAATTTTAAATTGTGGTCAAACATGTGGAACTTAAAAAGGTTTCATTATAACCCAAGTGGTTTTTATGCATGAATATTCATTTCATCTTCATAACCCATTCTGCAGGGGAGGAAACAGACATGAACTTTTGGCACCTTGTCCAAAGATCAAACAAGTCAATCCTAAAGAAATCAGTCCTGAATATTCACTGGAAGGACTGATGCTGAAGCTGAAGCTCCAATACTTTGGCCACCTGATGCAAAGAACCGACTCATTGAAAAAGACCCCGATGCTGGGAAAGATCAAAGGCAGGAGGAGACGGGGACGACAGAGGATGAGATAGCTGGATTGCACCACTGACTCAATGGACTGAATTTGAGCAAGCTCTGAGAGATGGTGAAGGTCAGGGAAGCCTGGCATGCTGCAGTCCATGGGGTTGTAGAGTCAGACACAACTGAATGACTGAACCACCACCACCAAGGCTGTTCAACTGGGAAGTGGCAGAACCAAGAATCAGATGGAGGCTGTATGGCTTCAGGGCTAGCCACCCCCACCCCCCGGCCCCTGCTTTAAGCACCAGACCCAACAATCAGAGAAGCTTTCTTTCCCTATCAGCCCATTTCACGATGTTAACTCCTGTTTCTCTCCCAGGGCTCTCCTGGGAGGCAGTCACTTAGGACAGCTCAGGTAAGGTATGTTTGAGTCAGGATCTGAGATCCAGCAGCTTGCCACCATGACCACCCAGTTGGCTACTTACACTCCCCCAGTTGCCCACTCTCCAGGTGGCCGACACAGGGCACTCTCGCAGGAAGCAGGGCTGGACACTGGGCGGCTGCATGCCTGGGCAGTTGATGGCGGTTTGGTAGCTGTACTCGTAATTCTCCTTCCCGGTGTAAATCTCGCTACAGGAGACCAGCCTTTGTTTGTAGCCCTTTCCACAGGTCACTGAGCACTGGGAAGAGGCGGGTAGAGAGCAGAGGTTGGAGCAGGGCCTGAGGGCAGCCACAATAGGCCTCTGACCTCCACATCGAACGCTGACCCCGGGACAACGGGGCCGAGAGCTCTCTTTATTAGCTTCTTATGCACTACAAGCAGCAGCCCACAGCACTCAGGGGATGTGCAAGCCCTACAGGAGCCTTCCAAGATCCATGCTGCTACTGCATATTTGCCCCCAAACAGTCCCCGTTGGGGGCACCTCAAGCCCCTGCTCTGGATTTTCAAGGTGAGAAGCAGGTGGGGGAGGCGCTCCGGCTGTCTTTGGGTCCACTTACAGCATCCACAGCTCTACAAGGGTGGACAAATCACACTTTTCTGAACCTACCATGACTGCGTCAGAGAAGTGACCCCGTGAGATGTAGGGAGAGCTGGAGATGCCCTCTGTGTAAAATCCAGGCTCTTTGCCGAAAGAGGACTGTGGGACAATATCCTTCCCTACTCGATGGTCTGCTGGCCCATCTGCCCTCTGCTCAACCCCTCCTGTCTCCTATCTCCCTGGCTATGTATTGGGTTGGCCAAAAAGTTCGTTCAGGTTTGTAGTCCAAACAAACTTTTTTGGCCAATCCAGAATCTTGACTTAAACATTACCTTTCTGCTTCTCTTTCACTCTCTCTCTAAATCATGCAGTCATTTAGGCCTTTTGCCATAATTATATGGCACTTAAAAATACCCAGACAATCCAGAAAAGGAGAAAAAAGAAGTTTTTCACAGGTGTCCCAGCCCCCTTCCGTGATGGGACATCTAATTGGTTATTGGTAAGATTTCTAGATTGTGTTCAACTTCCTCAGCTACATAATTTATATAATATACTATTTTAAAAAGAGAACGCAAATCAACCAACAAATTTAGTTTTGATGATACTTTTGGGAAAAGTCATCAAATAATTGGCCACTTGCTGTAAAAATGTTACACAAAATTAGGGTTTCAGGATTCTCAAGGTCAAAAAAGGGGCCAGATGAACCCTGGAAACTGTATGCAGCATGTGGTGTGTTTTGCTTTTCTCGGGGTGAGGGATCATAGCTTCTTGGCTCAGTAGTAAAGAATCTGCCTGCCAAAGCAGGAGATGCAGGTTTGATCCCTAGTCAGGGAAAATCCTATGGAGTAGAGAATGGCAATGCATTCCAGTATCCTCTGCCTGGAAAATCCGATGGACAGAGGAGCCTTGCAGGCTACAGTCCATGGGGTTGCAAAGAGTCGGACACGACTTAGCTTCTAAACAACGACAACAACCATAGCTTCCATCAGTTCTCACTTGCTATTAAAACCAGTGTCTCTTTTTCCTGCTGTCTCCTGAGTTATCACATTAAGCCACATGGCTGGCTGCTCCTGTAGCATTTCCAGGGGGAAGGCTCCCCTTGACAGGGTCTCAGACAGAGTAGGGAGCCAGCCCAGCCACAGGCACGCAGAACATCCTCGCGCCTTCCCTTCCAGCTGGCTTGAGACTTGGAAACACTGTTATCCACTTCTTCCTTCTTTGGCTGCTGCTGTTCAAATGCCCAAAGATGCAGCTGATACCAGGCCAGCAGAGTGCAGGGCTCGTCTGAGGTATGTCATGTGTGGGTAGATGGCTTACAAATGGTGTCCGTCCAAGCTGTGGGTATTTTAGAGTACCTAAAATGCACGCCTTGACCTCAGTCTGCATTACTTTAAAGGCTGAACGTCTGAGATGGCAGGTGCTAAGACCCTTTTCCCCTACCAGACAGGAGCAATAGGAATCCACATTTATGTGGGGAATGAGCTGGGAGGTAGTCTTATATAGCAATGGAAGGGAGCTCCACAAATGGTCAAGTTCTATCCAGAGGCCTCCACAGCTCTGAAAAGAACACACACCCTTCAGTAGCTATTAAGAGCTTCCTGAAAATGTTGAGTGCCTCTGGCTTCCTTTATCCTTTGCACACCAGAGTTCTGATGTGTAAGAGGCTCTCATCTCTGGGGGTTGGAGAGAGGAATAAGGTGGGGAACATCCTACGATTGACTCTGAAAGATCACCTCTGCTAACACAGGACCCACATTTCTGCGTGGCCTTCACTGGAGGGGAAGAGAACCTGTTCCTTTTACACACCATGTGCTAGTTTGTCACAGTCCCCACCATTTCTTATGGCCTCCCTCATGCTAAGATATTTTCTTTTTTTTTTGGCTGTGCCCTGCAGCATGGGGGATCTTAGTTCCCTGACGAGGGATCAAACTCATATCTGTTGCATTGTACAGAGTGTTAACCATGGGACTGCCAGGAAAGTCCCCTAAGATATTTTCTTATACTTAACCTTCTTCAGGCACCTAGAGCCATCCTCTAAGAATTCCTTTCTAATGATAATAACAGGACATCAGGGTGACTCACATGATTTTAGAGTTGAGGGGAGCTTGGACACCATCTCATGCACCTCTCCCAGTTTGCATATGTAGGACTCCAGCCCAGGAAGGCTGAGGGACTTGTCTGAGGGCTTCCAGTTCTTAGGGAAAGAACCAGCAGGTGGATGTGCGTCTCCCCCATTCTTGCCCTCATCAGTCTGCCACCCCTAGGCCATCGCTGCCTGAAGGCGGTTCCAGAACCCCCAAGACCATACCTCTGACCATTCTCCTGTGATCCAGACATACTCGCAGGGCTGCAGACTACAGCTCTCGCGGTCCACAGGCCGTGAGCTCATGCCACAGTGCACGCCGTGAACCTCACCACCTCTGTCCTCATCCACACATACCACCTTCCGGTACCTGGAGCCTTCACCACAAGTCTTGGTGCACTGTTATAGATAGACAAAACAGGTGGTGATGTGGAAGAATAACAGATGATTTCTCATGTCTTGTTACTGTGATAATTTATTTTCCTTTCTATATACTCTTTAAGATTGGGAGATCGCTGAGTGTATTATCAGAGAACTTATTACTTTACCCTCGTAACTTAACAATGTAACTGAAAAGAACACACGTGACTCCATATTGGGTCTAATCCTTTGGCTCTAACTCTTGTGCTCTGTTGCCTGTACTTAGGAGAAGGCGATGGCACCCCACTCCAGTACTCTTGCCTGGAAAATCCCATGGACGGAGGAGCCTGGTAGGCTGCAGTCCATGGGGTCGCTAAGGGTCGGACACGACTGAGCGACTTCACTTTTACTTTTCACTTTCATGCATTGAAGAAGGAAATGGCAGCCCACTCCAGTGTTCTTGCCTGGAGAATCCCAGGGACGGGGGAGCCTGGTGGGCTGCCGTCTATGGGGTCGCACAGAGTCGAACACGACTGAAGCGACTTAGCAGCAGCAGCAGCAGCAGCCTGTACTTAGCCATCTGCCTCTGCACCTTTTATAAAAGAATGTTGCCTGTAATGTATGTTACAGCCCATTCTCAAGGCTCTGACCTTTAAAGTATTCATTCATACAAGGATAAAAAGTTGCCAAAAAGAAAATAACAATGGTCCTATTGGAGGTTTATGGGAACCTTGTGACCAGGCCTACTTGGACAGCTCTGAGAACAAAGCATTCTGGTATAAAGAAGTCTGCAACAACCAGTAAGTCTAGCTCTGGTTAAGATGGTTCTTTGGGACACTAGTCCACCACCTTCTTGGTCCACTGGCTTTCTGAATAAAGTCAGAAAATTGCTGTTCCTTGCCCCAGTACCTCATCCCTCGATTTACTGATATGGCATGTGGCAAGCAGCATGAGCTTGAACTTGGTAACAACAATACTGTTTCTGCCATAATGATCAGCATTCAATAAGTGACTGTCAGGATGAAGCAATGAAAGTGTGAATGAATGAAAATTGGATTTGGAATGAACCTTACTTCACTCACTCAAACACTGCTGCTGCTGCTACTGCTGCTAAGTCGCTTCGGTCGTGTCCGACTCTGTGTGACCCCATAGACGGCAGCCCACTAGGCTCTCCCGTCCCTGGGATTCTCCAGGCAAGAACACTGGACTGGGCTGCCATTTCCTTCTCCAATGCATGAAAGTGAAAAGTGAAAGTGAAGTCGCTCAGCCGTGTCTGACTCTTAGCGGGCCCATGGACTGCAGCCCACCAGGCTCCTCCATCCATGGGATTTTCCAGCCAAGAGTACTGGAGTGGCGTGCCATTGCCTTCTCCACACTCAAACACTAAATCTCTTTAAAACATATGGCCTCTAGATATTGATGTTGAAATACCTCTAGAGTCAGGGAAGTTATTCCCTGTTCAGGTGGTCCATTTCATAACACAGAACTAAGCCTATCTCTTTGCTGACTCCAACCTCTTGTCCTAGTGGTTAATTCCAAGGGAGCATAAAGGACAAGTTTTGTTTCCTACAAATAACCACCCTCAGGCACCTGAGGATAGCTTTTCTTCTCCAGACTGAGTTGGTGTCATCCCTGGATCATTTGGCCAGTATCCACCAAGTTCCTAAGAAGTGTCTGGCCCTATGATGGGTCTGGATGAATGGTAATGGAAACAAAGAGCACAGAGATGAGCTGTATTTTAGTAGCAAAGACTGACATTAAAGAAGTAGACAGCTAGCGATCAAGATTGAACCACTACTATAATTTCCATTTTCCAGATGAATAAACTAGGATTTAGCCGCCTAAAGATCTCAGGCTATCCATCTCTTTGTGAGGTAAACAGGATAGATGTTTTTTATTCCCATAAACCATGTGGAGAACATAGAGCAAGTGGTATGTTTCAATCTAGAATGATCTTTGTGCTGACCACAAATTACTTATCTCATTTTACTTTGACCAAGAGCAAACCCCACTGTAGAAGTTTCACCTTAGTTATCTGTGCTGTTAAAGGTCTTCCAAAGCCTGTCCTATCTAAAGAATCTGTGTTACTCAACATTTCAAGACTCTAGATTACATAGGAAAGGTACTGTAACCAACCTGTGTCAAGGACAGCTTAGGTTTCCTTTAACCAGGGATTATAAACTCTGTTGTCTTAGGGCCTTATCCGACTGCTGTGAACTGTCATTGTTGTTCACATAATATATTTTAAACTTTCTCCTTTTAGTCTAGAGAGCATCACAGATCCCATTTTTCTTTTGTCTCTGACAAGTCTCCTTTGCTTTTATGACCTGCCTTATCCCAAAGGCATTTGAGTATGGAATTCAGCTTGACCCAGAGATGTCTTACCTCATATACCCCTTGCCTTACTTTTCTTTTTCTTTCTTTCTTCATTTCTTCCTTCCTTTCTCCTTCCTTCCTTCTTTTTTTTTTTTTTTGGTTAGGAAAATAGACATAATCCATTCACCATTTTAACCGTTTGAAAGTATACAATTCAGTGGCATGTAATCACTGGCCATGTTGTGAAATCACATCACCCAGAAAGGGAACCCTACACCCATTAAGCAATCACTCCTCATTCCCTCTTTCTCTCATATTGTTGCAACTACCAAGCTACCTTCTGTCTTCATGGATTTGCCTGTTCTGGGTATGTCATAGAAATGGAATCATCCGATATGTGGCCTGTTGTTGTCTGGCTTCTTTCAATTAGCAGAATGCTTTCAAGGTCTTGCCATGTTGAGCATGGATCAGTATTTCATTCCTTTTTATGGCTGAATAGTCCATTGTATGGATATACCACCTTTTGTTTATTCAAATGTTAATGGACATTTGGGTTGTCTCAGTCTTTTGGCTGTTATGAAGAGTGCTGCTATTAACATTTGTATGCAAATTTGAACACCTGACTTCAATTCCTTTGGGTGTATCCTTAGGAGTTAGAAATGCTGGGTCACCTGGTATATCCATGTCTTTTGTGAGCTGCTTTGTTCTTTCAACAAGTAGAGGGGGTGTGTATGTGGCTGTATCTTGATAGCTCCTTATCAAATATTTGCAAATTTAATTTAAAATTTCTGTTGCTTCAAAATCAACATCTAGGGTATGGAATCATTCATAATTTTTCTGGGGCACAAATCTGAATAGAAAACAGTGTGAGATGAGCACAGAGGAGCAAATCCTTTCCTCCCAGTGCAGGAGACTAGCTGTGCCTGATGCAGCCCAGCTCTGACTCAGCAGTTCTTGGGATTTCTCTTCTCCCGAAGGATACTGAGAACCATTGTGAAGTAGTAATGTTTCTGTTGCTTCATTAAAAAAAGCTAAATGAGCCATTGAATGTCACAAAACAAAACTGGCTAATTTGTGATGTGTAGATCTGTGCAGAAGACATACTTAACTCCCCACAGAAAAGGTAATTCCTGAGAAATCAGGACTTAGGTAGCGCAGAGAAGAACATGATTACTGAGCAGTCAACCTGGACTAAACCTTCTAGTGTCCTCTTTCATTTCCACTAATCCATAGGACTTTAAGCTGTATCAATAAGTAACAGTTTAGAGCAGAAAAGCAAGGGTTACTTTTCTGCTTGTTAGATGTTTCTCCCTTGGTCTTAAGTAATGCTTAACTACCATAAAAACTACTTTGCCAATGCTGGCAAAGGGCATTGGGAAACCTTATTTTGAATATAACTTTTAGAATAACTAAAGTAAGTAAATAAGTGACTTGCCCAGTGGTTTGGAATGAGTCAACAGTGGCTCTGAAAATCACTTAGCATAGGCGTTCTCCTGGGGTTTTAAATCCTAACCAGAGTCTAGGGGCTGGGTAATCAGAAAGCAATCCAGCCCATACTATAGGATTTTATCAGCTTTCAGTAATATCACCCATTCCACCCATGTAAGATTTATGACTCTTTCCTCTGTCCTGGAATATGACCTAGAATATTCTGGAAAACAGATGGAAAAGCTCAACTAAGCTTATTTTAATTTTCAGAAGATTTTCCTCCAATTTCTTTATAGCTTTTAGAAAATTCTATACAAAGTATGTAAGACACACTACCAGCCTCTCTGAAATTCAGCATATCTGTGATTCAGTAAGCAACTATCACAGCCCTGGGTTAACTTGGGTAATTTGCCCCTTGTTCCATGGGCTACATGTAACTATAAATGTGTGGAAACTCACAGGGAGGAAATAATGTTTTAAATTTGAGGGTGAGGAAGATATAAAATAAACTTTTAAGGAACTATTTTATTTAGCTAGTTTGGCTGACCACAGGGTGATGTCTAAAAAGGATCATTTAATGCAATGAGTAGAAATTGTCTTTCCTAAAAGACTGGAATTGAGTTGCTTTACTTTTTTTGCTTAGGTGCTCTAACCATGGAGGAAAGAAAATCATTCTTCATATTTACCTGCTCAACCTGTATGGTTGCTGATTTTCTCCATGGAGGAAAGAATGTGTTGTGTTCCTACCAGGGTCAGGCTATCATTGTTCAATAGTGTGTGGGAAAGCAAGCAAAAGAGCAAGTGAAGAACTTGACAGTATGGTGCTCTGCTTGTGCTAAACAGAGTCTTTGGCTAAAAGGAACAGACAGTAAAAATTAATTTATCCTAAATTGCTTTACATCCAAAAAAGAAAAAGCAACCTTCAAATTACAACAGGTTCATTTTAAAAGTGGAGTTTGGGCATCTTTGTCCTAAAATATTATATGTGCCAGGGTAAAAGGCAGAAATAACTGTGTGGATACATTTTGTAACTTTAAAGTCATTCACTCATTCAACCAATACAAACACACCTCAGAGACACAGTGGGTTTGGTTCCAGATCATCACAATAAAGGGAATAACACAATAAAGCAAGTCACATGGGTTTCCTAGTTTTCCAAGGTACACAAAAAATTATATTTGCACTATAATCTACTAACTATGTCATAGCATTATGTCTAAAAATGTACATAATTTTAAAATTCTTTATTGATTAAAAAAAAACAAACACACACAGATGCCCATCACCTCAGCCTTCAGTGTGTCCCAGTAGGAACATCAAAAATCACTGATCACAGGTCCACAGACACGCTGGGCTCTGTCCTCCTTCTCTCTTCTACCTAGAATCACTGCCTCTTGGCGTTTACCCCTGACCACCCTAGAGAAGGTAGGGCTAGCCTATCATTCTCTATCTCAGCACCTTGTCCGTATTGTTTTTTTTTTTTCTCCATCATAGCACTTTTCATACTTGGTGATTTCATAGAACATGTCTGTTTGCTTGTCTTCTGTCTGTCTCTTTCACTAGATAATCAATCCCCGCCATAGCAATTCCACATTTTCTATTGTAACCGCAACGCCTAATGCCTGGCACTTTGCAAAGACTCTACAAAGATTTGTTGAATACATGAATGAAGGAATGAGTAATAAAGAGTTAGTATTTGGCCCTTGTTCACACATCAAAACTTGATCACTCCCTACTGTAAACTTCATAAAATCTTTGTAACCAACTGGCCAAGGACCTGCAGTTCATGACTAATTTTTCTGTGCTAAAAAGATGAACTTGGGAATCATTTTACAGCTGATATCAATAAAAGTTTTTAGAATCCAAATATGTGTTAGAGTGGTCCAAGTCCCTGCACTGGGTCAAACAGCCATGGGGTGGGCAGCTCAACAAAGGCCAGGCAGATCTGAGCACAGCTTGTCCATGGCAATGTGACAGGAAAGTAAAACAGCTGTCCTTACAGGAAAAACAGAGCTTGTTTGACTGTTCTAAAAGCAATTTTACAATGCTGTGATTTTAGAGTTGAAGCCAATTACCAGGTATTGTTTTATAAAGTCTTTTCTTCTTTCTTCCTTCCTTCCTTTCTTTCTCTCTCTCTCTCTCCCTCCCTCTCTTCCTTCCTTCCTCTTTTCTTCCCTTCCTTCTTTCCTTCCTTCCCTTCTTCCCTCTACCTATTATTCTCTCACTGCATTCATTAATGGAGTCATTCATTTATAAAGTGTCTTCAATGCCACTGTGCTAAAAGCTGGGAAAACTCTGGTGAACAAGTTTTATGACTTCAAACAGCTGACAATATCAAGAGCAAAGACAGGCAAAAACAATTCAGAGCACTAACTACTGAAGCAGAGTATTTTCAAGGTGCAATGAGAGTGGACAGGAGGGCTACCTGACTCAGTCATTCGAGGGGAGGTATGATCAGCAAGGGCTTCTGAAAAGATACGACATCTTGTCTGAGACTTGAAGGATGAGCAAGGGTCACTGAAGTAAGGAAAGGAGGAGGGCAGCCTTATTGTGATACAGAGGTACTAGGGAGGAAGGAGGGTATTCTGGGTAAAGGTAAGAAAAGGTAAAAAAAAAAGAGCACTCGTAAGTCCTGGAAGATTTACTCCTTAAAGCTAAGGGATGTATAACCCACATACTCAGAATTCACATTTAATCAAAAGCCCTATAAGTAAGCTATGAGTAAATACATTAGCTTACTTATAGGGCTTTTGATAATCTATAAATTTATAGATTATAATATTATAAATTTCTTATGATGGTAATTTTCAAAAGAATTAAAAAGTCAATTTTTTAAACTCAGCCCCAAGAGCATAATAATTCAAAAGTGAGTAAAACTGAGCAGCGAAAAGCTAAATAACTAACCCAAAGTTGGCAGGTGATCTTAAAAGCCCAACACTGTGATACACAGTCTTTGCTGAAACAGTGGTCATCATCTGAACTCTCCATCAAGAGTTCATGTACCAAAGAGGAGTAACATTTGCGGAAGGCCTAAAATATGCTAGGCACTGCACCGAATCCCTCCCTTAACCTCATTTAACCTAAGACCCAGATTCAGCAAAGTCTGACATATAATACCCATTTTGCAGATGAAGTAAATGGAGCCCATAGATTTGATGTCAATTTCCCAGAGTCCCAGGTGGTCTTGTTTACAACACTGTGGTTTTCTGAAGAGAGCATTTTTCTCTTCTTCAATTATTTTGTGCTATATCTGAAAGTCCAGGCTCTATCCTTGTGGTACCATGAATAAACATTAACCCCCCTTCCCCAGTATAGTCAACAGGCCTCTCAATACACAAAGGGGACTAATGACATGCTCCATCTTCATCAAGACTTCCCCTCAACCACATGCCTTAAGGTCTGATTATCAACCAACTGGACCAAGAATTTCATTTTAAGAAGAGGGTGGGGCAGTCACCCTCTAGAGAATTCTACTAATACTTTGATGCCAACTATGCAGAAAGAGGCTGGCCAAGCCAAAAATAAAATAAAAGAATTCACCTTGGGTGCATGTCAACACTGGAGGAGGTAGACTATAACGATTCAGAGCATGTATTCCTGAAGTCAGGTTTCTGGGCTTCAAATCCCAGCCTTATTACTTAGTAACTACATGAACTTGGATGAATTAACTTAGCTAAGCCTCCAGCTTCCTCATCTTTAAGTGAGGATAAAAATTTAATTACAACACCAGAGAGTTATGGAAAAGGTTAAATGAGGTCCTCCATATAAAAATACTCAATAGAGTGCTTGGTCCATAGCTTAATGAACAATGAGATGTATTACTTTTATTATCATTTGTATTAGGGCCACTGTGCCAGATAATCATAGACGATGCCCCTCACATTGTAGCCTATGGGAATGGCACCCTTGGGCTTGTACAGTGTACAACCTGTGTGACTGTATACAACATTCCTGATGATCATGCTATTGTGCATAGGTGGAACTCATGCTTCTCAAGGCGGACACTTGGATTATTTCTCATGAAGAAGAGGGTGCCATTTGCTATATGCCTGGCATGAAGTACATCTTGCCAACAAGCAGGTGGGTTTTTAATAGTGTCCAAGGGGGAAGCAAAATGAAAAAATGCACATGTAGAAAGCAAACAACAGCTCTGAGTTAGCTGTCAAGAACAGCTAAGAAGAAGAGAACTTCCCATAATGGGATGGGATGGGGGTAGCAAGTGTCCAGCATCTGATTCACTGGGCTCTAAGGCTGTGCCCTGACATCTCACTGACATTAGGTCAAGGTGTCACTTGATGAAGGGAGGGAAGTTAAGACATGTGTCTGCACATATCAGGTAAAATGGAAGCGGAGTGAGTGGGTGCAGAGGAGGAGAGAACCAGAATGAAGGTGCAGGTTGATTGAGGGGAGCATGAAGGGGGTGGACTATCAAGTGACCACCCAGTTGACTGTTTAACAAGGACACTTTAGACCATGGAAGTAGGGGCAATTAACAATTACACCAGGGCTGCCCCAGGTAAATAGGATGAGAGGCCACTCTTTTCCTGACATGGCTTATGAAGGTGGTTGCCCAATTGCTCACAGCATTCCCTTTAAGCCTTGTGGCCAAGGGGATGTTAGGAAAGGACCACCAGCATGCCCTGCTAATGAGAAACTATGGCTTTTGATGGAACTTCTCCCTCGGCTGATGGGGAAGCATGTTGGCAGGAGGGTAACTATCAGAGTCTGCTTTTCTCATTGCTTCTGTATGACCAGCTTCTAAATTTAGCCACAGGCCAGGCTTTCTTCGTAGGTCTTCTGTTCTTACATGGCACTTGAAAGCAATATTTGAGGAAGGATTTAGAAAGATCAATCTGCATGGCACATGCAAAGATGTAAATTTCTAGGCACGTTTTGGATGATCAGAGAAGAGGATCTCCTCAGTGCATGTCTGGCAAGATTTCTCGTCTGTGGGAGTCAGAAAGAAGTGTCAATGGAGCGTGCATTTTCCCAACTGACTCCAGCGTTTTCAAAAGTTGGCTAAAGCGTCAGCTGTCAGCTTAGATTCATTTCTGAACACGCTTACTCTGTGCTCCTTGGAGCAGTCACACAGGGTGGAGTTTGGCAGTACATGAAGACAGAGAGGGAGAGAGCAGGCAGTGGTAGGTCTGAAGCACGAATCAGAAAGAGTGTTGAGTTGTGACACACAGGCAGAGACGAAGGAATCTTTTCTCCCTTCCGTATCTCACCCTGTCAATCCCCAAGCCACTCGATTATTTATCGTTTTCTCAGAGGGACTTTGCATAGTTACCATTTTACCATTTTACAGATGGCAAACTCACAGCTCAGAAAATTAGGCATCCTTGTTCTAAGCCAGGCGTTTGAAGTGTGGCAGTTCCAGGATATGAACCACGTCTGAAGAATTCTACAGCCTCTGGGGTTCCCAGCAACTTGTGTGGCTCAAGTGCAATTAATTTGAAATATAACTGCTCTAGCTATTCCTCTCTACCACTGTCTGATAGAAGTGAAGAAAAGAAAGAAAAAAAAAAAAAAAAACCCTAGAGTTTCCTTTGAAAAGGAAAATGAGAAAAAAAAATTTTTTTCTTTTAGTAGAGAGGGTGAGACTTCTAAAGAAAAGAGATGACTGAAAACAATGGAAATAATCAATCAGGAAGGTGAGAGAGAGGGAAGAACAGAGCTGGAAGGCTGAATCCCCACAAGGATTAAAAATGCAGTTGTAGGAAAACAAATCCCATTTAAAATGGAATAAAACAGAATAAAACACCTAGGAATAAATTTAACCAAGGAGGTGAAAGATCTGTACATTGAAAACTAATAAAAGACACTGAAGAAGGCAGAAATACATGGAAAGATTCTGTGCTCATAGGCTGGAGGAATTAATATGGTTAAAAGGTTCATAATATCCAAAGCACCATATGCAAAAGAATAAAACTGGACCTCAATCTTACACCATAATAAAAATAAACATATGGGTCGCAAAGAGTCGGACATGACTGAGCGACTGAACTGAACTGAACTGAACTGAATATAAAGCACTCACCAGAGTGCTAGGCACTGTCTCTCCTGTCCTGAAAAACTATTCCTGGTGGGAAATTCCTGTCTCAACTTCCTATCTCTGAGCATTTTACACCTTGTACTTTCTGTTTCATTCCAATGTCAGTAGATAAAGTATTGCTTTTAAAAATATCTTTTCCTCCCTTTTCTACAACTGAATCTTCTCCACTGAAAACAGAGGATCCTCCCTACGAAAGTCCTATCCTTGCTAGAGCCAGGCCATTCCTCAGGGACACTTAGTGTTTTCTTTAACTAGACATTAACTTGGAGAAAAACAAATTGGTCTATTTCTGCATCAACGGAGCAGTTCTTCAGAGGCACTCACAGTTTTTTACATGTTGAAAATCCTTCACTAATTAATCCGGGTTTCAAATGAAATGCCTGCCTCCCAGCTGATGGCTGAAGCCATGGAAGAAAAAAAAAATTCCAGAGGAGATTCTACCTAGGGTCTGCCCAGTGGCTGTTTGAACTTACGCAAATGACCACGTCTGAATACACACATTCAAAAATATTTCTTCCATCTCCCCCTCCTTCTGAGAAAGTTATCTTCATGCATTTGGCCCACGGCCTGTTCAACTTTTTCTGGAGGCAGCCAGATTTGCAACATCAAGAACACAAGCGTTGGAACGGCAGAGAAAGGAGGAGTTCTCCCACCCTGCCTGGAACGAACTCCTGCCCTCTGACAGTGACCTGGTGGGAAAACGCCAGCCTGGTCACTGCACTGGAGGGCTTCACAGGGGAACGGATGTGATGATAGCAAGGGGGCTGAGCGAGAGGCTGGCAGGTGCCCGCTTCCTGGCTCTACTTACTTCTTGCCATTCCTCTGCCCTCCACGCGTACAGCGGACACGGCGGGGCTTGGCAGGCACGCTCTGACTCTGGTCGGGTGTAGGGGTTGCACTCGGTCTCCCTGGCCGTTTTGTGCGTTCCCATCTGACAGCCCACATTTCTCCGCCGCACGCCTTGGCCGCACGACACGGAGCACTGCAAGGACAAGAGGATGTAAGTGGGAGCTGTGGGTTGTTGGTGGGAGGGGGCGGTCATCAGGGCGGAGAGGGTCAAGGACCTGGGGATGGCATTCCTAATCCAATGATCTTCACAGCCATCACGGGGTTTTCTAATTTCCAGTGAAAGGGACCCAGGAAATGTCTAAAATCTGCAGCCTCATTGCCTAACAAAGCCAGTTGAGTGAGGAAGAGACTCAAGTTTGGGGGTAATTTCTCAAGTTAACAAAACTCCTGGATGATGGAAGAGGCTGGGAGACATCATTCAGAGACATTCAGTACATCCTAGAGTACTGCTGCCATGGGAAATGAAAATCCCAAGTGATTTCTATCCCGGAAGGTTGGAGGGCCTTGAAAATTGGAGAGACAGTTGCACACAAGAGAATTTCTTGGCAGATGAAAATTATAACTCAAGGAGAGAAAATCACTGAAGATTTTATGGCCTTATAAGTAGAATTATTTTCTCCAGTCTCCTCTTCTTCTTGCTCCTATTACTAGAGATAGGGGAATTCGGATAATTGTATGAAAAATAAAAGCTGACAGAGAAAAACTATTTCCTTGGGTGTTGTGTTTTCAGCCCGTGAAATGTACTGTTAATCAGGCTGAAACATTTTGTTGACCAAGCTGCAAAACACCCTATTAACCTGCAATTAACTTTTCTCTAAATTAATTTTTTAGTGGTTTCCTTGTTACTGGGTTTTATAATCTCACTCATGGGCAGGCCAAGAATTATTATCTTTATTAAGCTTTTGACAGTGAGAAACTAAAGGCAACATTTAACTGGAAAGAAATGCCTATTATTTCACTTAGCTATTAAAAATTGTTTCCAAGTTTGTGTGATAGCTGAGCCTCCATTCATTTGTCTGACTGAGAAAACAAGCTTAACATACATTAAAGTCATATTCCTAAGAGGAAGTCTTCATACAGAATAGAATCAAGCTTTTAAATTAGACAAAAATTCCTGTCCAGCTACCCTGCAGCAGGATTCATCGTACTCTGAGGCTAATGGGAATTTACTATCAAGAAGCACCCCTAATGAATTCTGGTGCATATTAGTATTATTTCCATTTCAGATTCTAAAAAAACAGGTGATAATATTTAGAAGGCAGCTTGGGAAATCATATCATTTCAGATAAGTCTGCCAGGCAAGGAGCTTAAACGTTCACATCAAAGCTAGCTGAAGAGAAGGAAATATTTTAGAGCAACATTGCTACTATTGTTTGGGTTTAATTGTATTAATTGGATTGAATGAGTTTGTGACCCACAAGAAATCAGACATTTAAAGTCATTGTGCTCTGGGTGGAATGAGAGGGTGCCTGAGCACAAGTGACTGCCTTGTCTACAGAAGATGGCCATTTAATACTTTGGGGAGCTATGTGTATATTTCCCATTGATTCCACATTAAATGAATGAACTATGACATAGGAGAAATAGCACAGGAATGACAGAAATCGTCAACCACGGACAGCAAATAACAACCAAAACACTCTTTGTGTATTTGAATTTGGGGCCTTAAGCATAAAACAGAACAATTCCAGAACGTATCCAAGTAAAAACACAAGGAAAAAAATAAGAACAATTAAGTAAACAAGTCTGAATTTGCATAGAGCTGATATATATTCAAAATCTCATCATGCTTTAATAAGGTAAAGAAAAAGGAAAAAACATTCAAGGCTTTCCGGGTGTATACTATTCAGGTTCTAAGTAAACGGAATTTCTTTTTGATGCTACTGTTTGTTACTAAATTATTACTTATGGCTCAGCAAAGATAAGGTATTATCAGCCATAAGCATCCAATATTTAAGAAATAATTTCTACAATGTTCAATATTTTTTTCCAAAGGGCAAATAAAGACAGAGGAAGTTTCAATTATACAATAATGTCATTGTGGCTTTTGATTTTCATATTGTCAAAGCTAGTCCTGACTTAACATATTCAAAGATTTGTACAGGGCTTAAATGCACAGCAAGGTATAATAAGCCTTGCCTCTGTGAAAACTGCATCCATGGCAATCTTGGTGCAAAATGAAGTGTACTGCATCAGAGCTAGTTCTCTGTGTTGGACTTTTCTTCCTGTGCTGTCTCAGGGGAGGCAACATTTAGCATACAGAGCGAGCCAGGCTTGCTTGGTAAATTCTGAGAGATTTGTGCAGAAATCCTATGAATAAAACAGCATCAGAAAGACCTCTGTGTGACCCTGGAAGTGCTGATGGTGGTGGTGTGTGCACGTGTGCGTGCTTAATTCTTGTTCTATGTAGTCCAGTTTTAGTTACTCTAAGAGGAAAAAAGGTTGAGCAGCGTATTAACATGTGCCCTCCCCCTGCAACTATCATTCCTGCATGGCAGTCTATTTGTGCAGGTTTGAACACAGATGTTTTTAGTTCCAAACTACTAAGCTAGGAGCTGTGTTTCATCTCTCTGGACTCCCTGCTATGCAATGTTAGTATGCAGAACTCACCGATTTAAAGGAGAAAGTTAATGCTTCTTTCTATAGATAAAACAAATCTCTACGGAACTTGTGATGCTTAGGGAACTGTAGTACATACTTGAAAGCCTGGAAAGAATTTTACATACTTTCTATCAGTGTGACTGCCACAATCATGGCCATGACAGGATTCAAAGGAGGGATTAGCTTGAAAAATAACAAACTTTAATAACTAACTAAAGTATGAACTAACTTTAATAAATAACAACTGGTAACGATAATAGCAAGCTTAGTGAGCACTTACTAGGCCAGGCTCTATTCTAGGGTCTCTCAACCTAAGAAATCGTTTTTGTTGGAGACTGTCCTGTGCATTGGAGGAAGTTCAGGGGCATCCCTGGACTCTATCCCACTACATGTCAGTTGCATTCCCTCTCCTCTGCCAAACTGAGACAACTAAAACTGTCTCCAGACACCTCCAAACATCCCAAGAGTTACAAAATCACTGCCAGTGGAGACCTTAGTTCTATGCTAAACATCTTGCATAAAATATATTTCATACTTCCCAGTAAACCTTTTACATAGATACTTCACACATAAATAAAGCAAAGAACAATCACCCTAACTCAAGCAAAAACTAAAACAAAAAGTAATTCAAATAAGTTCTATCCTAGGCAATAAACCAAAGCCACTGTGGACTAGGATTTGGCTTCCAGTTTTAAAATACGGTGCTAGTATTATGCGGCCTTTTGTACTACGTCAGCAAGAGTGTGGGTGAAAGGACTGTATTCAAACAATTCAACATCAATGTTTGCAGTTCAAATACAAGTCACAGACAGCACATATCACTAAGGCAACTCTAGTTCTCATCACTGACCATGTGCATAGGGTTTCTAAGATTTCTCAAAGGACACACATTGCACATCTGCCATGTTTCTCCATTAAACACTTCACAATCACATGACCAAGCCACTCTCATGGTAGTTACAAAAATTCCCAACCAGAAATGGCTGGTAGGTTCATAATGCAATTTGCCAGTTTCCATTTTGGCATGAGCACTGAAGAACTTTAAAAAAATCAAGTGTTTCCCTGACTTCAAGACACAGTGCTACATTTTGTATCACTGAGAAAGAAAAAGGAGCAATTAATCACGACCTTCTATTAGATGTAAGGACCATCCTGACTACAGAAATTTTCAAGTATCAAAAAAAAAACTGGTATCTCAGGGCTGAATGAATTCATGATAGATGAATGATGGTAAAGTGTTACTTTCATTCTAATCTGATCATTTTTATTGTTTATTCTTAATCTTCTTTTGTTTAGGATGCTTTTCTATAGGAATAGGATACATTAACAATTTTTACTCTGGAAGGCTTTTGAATCATGGACCTATAGAGCCTTCACATTTATCAAGCTGAATCAAGAATCAGATGCTGATTTTGTCTGAAAATTTCATCCCTCAGCTCTTTATCAAAATCATCTAAACAAACTGAACATGAACTTTTGAAAAAAAAAAAATGCTTTCAAACTTGAGTATGTTTTTCAATTAAAGTTCTTCTTTTACTAGAAAAATTTCCTTGACACATTCAAGATGTTCAAAAGATGTAAAAGTGAAACATTCCACTTTAAACCTCAAAACACTAATTCTGAGGAAAAGACAAAGAAGATTAGCCTGGCTGCACTAGCTTCCTCTCCCAATATTCTATATGCCTTATTATTGTCAGACATTTTGACATAATGAGAAATTACAATAATTATTTCCCCTACCCTGAAGACGAGATGACTAAAATACAGCCACCAGCAGAAAACAGAAGAACCAGATATAAAATCTTCTAAAAATTATTGCAAATGGATAATCATTACTCTTGCTTTATATTACTGCCTTAGGGATATTTCTGTTTACCATGGGATCATTAGTAAACCAATAATCTTTAATCATGCAGACTAGCTTTCTCCATCAACCTCTGGGTCTGAATATCTTCAGGTATGTTTCAAAATTGCACAAATCAGATTTTACCCATGTAGCATCTTATCTTGCCTGCTTTTATAATTCATTTCTATAAATCAAATCAGAGCATTAGAAAGTTGGCCACAGACCATTACACGACTGTTTTTACTTGCATTTTCCATAAAGGTAACTAGACTTTCCTAAGCAATCATTTTGAACAGGTGCAGTCTTTTTTGGGGAAGCATTCTGATAATCCTATTACCTTATGTTTGAAAAAACCCCAAGGGTTCAAACCTAATCATCCCAGCTTTGTGAGCAATTTTAGACTTTCCATCAAGTTCACAGGATATGAGAGTAAAACTCACTCTGTGCTTACCAATAAAGAGTGAAAGATTCTTTTAATCATCCTTCTTTTAAATGAATTGACTTTTATAACAACTATCAATTAAGTGCATCTCGACAAGATGCAAATAGATAAGTCGAGGCCAAGGGACATAAAGAAAAATAACAGCATGAAAGTATGCAAGAGGACAAGCTAATTGGTGTGGTATCTTAAATAATGTTAGCTATAGGCTTTTACATGAATTGAACAGCTCGAAAATACAAGGGCTGGAAGTCAGAGATGACAGTAGTCAGTTAGACAAACCATTACTGATGACCAGTACGAAATACTGCCTAGAAATCTGATCCCTTGAAGAAGCCAGAAGAGGAACTAGCTTTGGCTGGACACAGACACTTTGTTAAAATAAAAATAAAAACAAAATGTGATATGATAAAAGCACTCTGAGGCTATTCTGCTGGGGTACAATGCAGGCCACATTTTATTTCTGTGTGAAGGGGAATATGACTGTGAGGTATGGGGGACAATGACAGCAGCCCAGAGCATTTAAGAAAAATTCATGTTTCTAGAAGAATTTCCTATCATTCATGTTGAAATAGAGGATTCTCAACTCCTTCTCATGTTAACACAGCTGTACAAAGCTTCTTTGCGGTGTTAGGAATCAAGATCCAGGCTCTGAAAGAATCAATTCTACAGGCTGCTAACCTTGAACCTGGTTTCCTATTGATTCTCCAGAGTATGTGCATACATCTCTACTGCACAGGAGAACCACAAACTCAGCAAAACCTCACTGCATCAAATTAACGGAGGGAAAGAGCATATTACACACAGAATATGTGAAAAGACATTGGGCCTTACTACTTTTAAGTAAGCAGCTTCAACTAAGCTGAGGAAATGTGTAAGTGAGGAGTAACAAGATATACTTTAAGGGCCAGATATGAGTGATCTGTTCACCCATCAACTGTTAATGTGTAAACAAAAGTTTCTCAAGTTCCCTCTTGAATTCAACAGGGAAACCTACTGAATTTAGCAAATGTGTAGAATTAGTGGAGTCTAACTGTAATCAGTTTCTTGGGTACTTCCCCCACTTTCCCATTGGATATACACATACTGCACTCATTCAAACAAAGTATTTCTTTTGAGAGATTATTAGAGTTAAGACTACTGAGCTAAGTATGTGGCATTCATTACTGCAATAAATCCTCATAAGAGCTATATGAAGTCAGGTCAGCAAGGTCACACAAATCACCCAAGGTTGCAGAGCTAGGAAATGACAGAAAACTTCCCATCTATCCCCCACCTCTACTGTATACAATCTAACAGGCAGAGAAGTATTCTTTAATACTTCATATTGACAGCTCTTTCTTTAAGAATCTCAAAGATAAATTTGAACTCAATTCCTGCCAGGTAACCATAGTCAACCTTACTGGAATCTGAATTAGTGGTTTTCTAAATGGTGAATAATAAAAAACCATCAGCAAAGCATTGAGGGACTACTCTGTCCTACACAGTTGACATCTATCACCACTTAGAATTAATCCCCACAACTGTCCTAGTATATATATTATCCAAAGCACCAAGGGATGAAGCCACTTGCCCAAGGTCCCACAGCTAGCGAGCATTCTGACATAAGGCTGTTTCCTTCCCTGTCTCCACACTCCCCTCTAAAAAACTGAAACTGAGCAGGGAAACAAGCCAACACACTGGTATCAGCCACGTGGCCAAAGGTAAGGAAGAAGTCATTAGAGGAGAAGCATTGCTCACCTGACTCCAGGCGCCAGCCTTCCACTTGGGGCATCTTCCTCCTCGGCACTTTCTGTGCCCATTTGGCTTAGCAAGGTGTTTACAGTAATCACTTTCTAAATGGCTTCCATCTTTTGCCATGCAGTAAACATTTCGTTGTTTATGCCCTCGACCACAAGAGACAGAACACTGAAATATAAAGCAATGGCAAGGTTGTTTTTTTTTTTTTTTTTAAATCACAAGAAATTTGATAAAAACCTAGGTCGTGAGATGTTAAGATCATGCCTAACAAGAGTCACCATTCCCTCCCCCTCTGCAGTGCCATTTTGGATAATATCTCAAGGCTCAACATGGAAGGAACATGGCAGTGGAGGAAAAAAAATATGGACAGCGGGAATCCTGTCTAGTATTTTGGGTCACTCAGGAGTGAGGGTAAATCCTGGTAATATAGGCCAAAAATAAGCCCACGAACCTGAAATTACCATGAAATTATGATTTAAAGAAGTCCTACTATGAATTAGTAAGGATTTATTTTGGACATCTCACTTCATGCAGTCTCTGATCAAGATACTTCTTCAACAAAATGCCTCGTGATCCACTCTTTTGGATAAAGGTGCATTTCCAAAATACAGCTGTGTTCAATTTCCTAATGAATTGATTTAAGGAAACTCTTCTACCATTTTTCAGAGGATAAGCTCTCATTTTCCCAGTCCATTGGAAAGGAGGTGAAAAAGGCATGTTAGAAACTGAAAGGTAAGTTAGCAGGTGGGTCTGTGCCAAGTTTGGGAGGGAGGCATTACCTTTCAACTTTGATCTGCAGGTTCACTGAACTGTTTTAATGTGACCTTGTCTGACCACATCTAAGAAACTTGACTTTGATTTCAGAGTAGGTTTCTCAGAAAGGTTTAGGAATCAAAGTGCTCATGGAGTCGGGACAAAAATGTGACATGACAGCTTCTTGTAGAACAGGCAAGAGGCTGGCCCCAATGAGTACACTGAGATATTCAACGTCCATTGCCTCATTAGCGATTACAGAAGTCATTACCACTTGGATCATAAGCTTGCTGGCTCCGGTTTTCAAGACACATTATTTCCCAATACAATGTCCTTACATTTCAGAGGGAACTGAGTTTAAGAATGAAGAGCAAAAATGTGAAAATGCAACAAAAATAGATTTCAAGTGTCATTTCTTTCTACTCAATGTTTCTAGTTTCTCCTTTGAACTTTGTGATTTTGTTAACTTAAATGGCCAAAGTGTCCTTTCAGGTCTAATAGATAAATAGCACCATGTAAAACATGTAGTCTAATATAAATTGAACCACCATTACCAAGCGAGCTCTAAGTGATCCCATTCATATATGTGCCAGACATGTTTTTTTTCTAGTAAATATAGACTATTATAAAAATTCCAAAGTAGCTGCTAGAGAAATGTAAAATATGTGTATTAATATATTGGGGCCTAACTTTTTACTTTAGGAGATAGAAAGGTTTTTTTCTTTTGAGCTCTTATTTTGTGAGTATTATGATTTTGAGTAGTCATTCTGGAAGGAGTATACAGAGTGGAAGGAAGGAGTCCAATTTAAATATCTACATCAAAACAAAAATATCCATCTTTCAGCCTTTAGAGTTTTGATGTATATGAAGACTTTGGGCTACAATTCTAGAAGACTTTTCTAATGAATCTCCAAGAAGTTTCCCTATAAACCAACTTACACACAGATAATCCCTATTATTAGTGACTAATTTTAGTATTTAAAAATGTTACTTCCACCAAAATTACAGGCACAGTTAGAGTTTGAGGTGCGTTCATTTGTTTAGTCAGCAGACATTTATTAAGCACCTACTAAGTTTTCAGGATTATGCAAAGTGTTGGGAATACAGTGATAAATAAGAGTGATATAATCCCTGCCCTTGTGGAGTTTAGAGACCAGTGAGGGAGACCAGCATTAATCAAGTGACAACAAAAACAAATACGTATTTGCTAACTGACTTGAGTACTCTGAAGAAAAGGGGCTGAAGTGCCTGCAAGAGGAGTCCCTGGGGCATTCCTGAGGGCCAGACCATGCCGAGCTAATAGGTCACAATAATGTATTTTATTCTCCACAAGACGGAAAATCACTGAGGGGTTTTAAGTTAGCGTAAGACACAGTCTAATTTTCGCTTCAAAATTCTATTTTTACTACCGAGTAGACAATGGGTAGAAATTCAGCATTAGTGGAAACAAGAAAACTTAGGAAGCTAACGCAGTTGTCCAAGCAAGAGGTGACGGTGGCACTGATGAGGGGTGAAGGAAGCTGGTGAATTAAAACCGTTTTTGAACTACAAGTGACAGTTCCCCGATGGATCTGCTGCGGGGTGGATGGGAGAGCGCAGGGGCAGGAAGGCCTCCAGGGTTTCTGCTTTGGGCAATTGGATTAGAGTGATGATATGGACAGAGATGGGGAAAACAGCACGGGGAGTCAAGACTATATTATTTTCTAGGAGATGAGCTGAATTTAGAGGATATGGGTTCATGGGCGGTAATGTGTTTGATTAGGGTGAAGAAACAGACATAGCTGTCTTATTAATCAGATGAACAAGTATCAATTGAAAGCAAGTTTGACCCTGAAGTATCATCATTTCAATAGACAAACAGTTCAGACAAGCTGTCCCTAAATATGGAGGGGAGGAAGAAAGTTGGTGGAAATGGAGATTTAGTAATCTATTGGTCTGTAAGTTCCATGAGGTTAGGGGTTACAGAAGCTTTGTTTATCACTATGGAATTATACTTCCAACACTTTGTAGAATACTTAGAACTTTGCAGGTGCTCAATAAGTGTTGAATGAACAAATAAAACAAATCCATTTAGTGGTCACTGGAAGAGGTAACCTAATATTAGGGAGCAATCTACAGAGGCAGAAGTAGCAAAGGCACAGCTTTCTCCCATTCATTAGGTGCAAGGCACTACTCAAAGACTTTATATACATTATCTCATTTAATCCTTCCAATAACCACAGAGACAGGTACTATTATTGAAGACAAATGGCGTTTTCAAAATAGCATAACCAAAATGCTTTATGTGTATACATCTCTTCCTATATGACTCCAATTAAGTGGCTAGATGTCTTTTGGGAACATAACAGCACAATGAAAATCAACAGCATCACTGATAATAATTCATCTGAGAAGTGCTACTGGTGCGGCCAACATCTATTACCCAGGAAATAAAGATGGAGGAAGTTGATTTTAAATATAACACCTTAAAAATCTTTTAAATACCTGGATTAGCTACATCGGCAATGGCACCCCACTCCAGTACTCTTGCCTGGAAAAATCCCATGGACAGAGGAGCCTGGTAGGCTGCAGTCCACGGGATCGCTAAGAGTCAGGCACGACTGAGCGACTTCACTTTTCACTTTCATGCATTGGAGAAGGAAATGGCAACCCACTCCAGTGTTCTTGACTGGAGAATCCCAGGGACGGAGGAGCCTGGTGGGCTGCCGAACTGGGGTCGCACAGAGTCAGACACGACTGAAGCTGGAGAATCCCAGGGATGGAGGAGCCGGCTGCCGTCTATGGGGTCGCACAGAGTCAGACACAACTAAAGCGGCTGCTCGCTTCAGTCGTGTCCAACTCTGTCCGACCCCATAGATGGCAGCCCACCAGGCTCCTCCGTCCCTGGGATTCTCCAGGCAAGAACACTGGAGTGGGCTGCCATTTCCTTCTCCAATGCATGAAAGTGGAAAGTGAAAGTGAAGTTGCTCAGTCGTGCCTGACTCTTAGCGACCCCATGAACTGCAGCCCACCAGGCTCCTCCATCCATAGGATTTTCCAGGCAAGAGTACTGGAGTGGGGTGCCATTGCCTTCTCTGAGCAACAGCAACAGCAGCACCCATATCTAAGGGTGGTTTTCTTATTTGGGGACGTGAATGAAACTGATTTGGAGAAAAGGATGCAACACTTCAGTATGACTTACCATACGTATTATTTGCCTAAAATTCAGATCTAAAAGTGATAAAGAAATTCTTAAGGTATCTAATCTGATAGCAAACACCTTTCATTTCATGTTTTCTAAATTACCAATGACAAAAAGCAGCTGCTTGTGGAAATTTCCCTAGCTAGCAGGCTTATTAATAGGTCTATTATGATTTCATAAAGAAGTTATCATCTTGATAACCAAATAAACACAGGTTTTAGCTCTTCTATTCTGAGGGAAATTTCTGTATGATTATTTCCAGTCCTTTCCCAGGCACTGATTTTTGTCTCAACATGCGTTGCAGAAATAATAGTTGAATTTAGTGTGTCACCTAGTACATATTATTTTTTGGCTATATATATGAAGTTTTCTGCTCTGGGGAATATTTAATTCCTTATATTTGCAGCCAAATAACCTTCTAATTTGCCAGGTGGACCCTGACTTTTTTCCTCTGGAGAAACAACCCAATACATTTAAGAGAATGATTTTTCTTCCAACTTTGAGCAACACTCTTAAAGTAATCTCTGTTTGTTACACAGAAACACCAAGGTCAGTATCTCTAATGCCTTGGCTTTTGTTTCTGCGAGGTCATTCAAAGGGAATGTTTAACACGGAGCTTTGTGGAGAGGTTGTCTTAATTTTTTAGATGAAGGTCTAAGAGTTTAAAATCTGTGCATTTCAACACATATGGTGGAAATGGAACTGGCCCTCTCTCTCTAGTAGTAGCTCTGGATGTGGCGTGGATTTGCATCTCACTCTTCCTGGTGTGCTGTCCCTGGCGTCAGGGATGCCCTGCGTCAGTTCCTTCACTTATATTGAGGAGCTGGGTCTCTCAATCACCCAGCAGCCAGCAAACAACCTGGTGTGTCTGCCTGGATGACAAGGGCTGAAGATCCAGAGAGAATGAAATCCCTAGCTTTGCTGAGGCTGGTGAGAACCTGGACATCTGAAGGGAGATGGGGAACCACATGGAACTGGTAAGGACACCATTAGGAGCCAAGAAGGAATAAGAAGGGGAGGGTGGAGGTCACAGATGCACACAATATCTGGCCAGAAGGAAGCTTCTTGATGAGGCTGGATGATGCTGGGCGCTCAGAGGAGGTAATGCAGTGAGTGGGGTGTGAACCAGGACTACTCAAGTTGTAGCTGATGCTTGATAATAAAGGTTAATGGACAGTCCAGGAGGACAGCTCCAGCAGAGTGTCTGGGCACAGTGGAGTATGTCTCAGTGATTTTTATCTCCAAGTGATTTGTATATATAAGATTCTGTTTATGTGAAATGTATTTTGGAGGATATTGAACAAGGAGTCTATATTTCCAAACAGAGGACTGACAGCGGGTTAGAAATAAGAATTGAAAAGCCAAGAGAAAGGTCAAATGCTAGAATCTACTAAGCTAAGCCAGGACTCTATAATGATCTAAGCATTTCTGACAGATAGAAAACCATCACTCTGAGACTGGTGGGCAGAGTTCAGTTATGAGACAGCAGACTCTACTAATTATTATTCAAGGCCTTTCCCTAGTGATTCTATAAAATATGAAAAAATCATCTAAATCATTTAATATAAAAAATGAAATGTATCCTTTCATAACAATAAGCTCTTCTTGATTCCACTCTGATTCTGATTTTGTTTAAAAAACATAGTCAGATCCCATCTGGGAAGTATGATATCAGAAAGCAGGCAATGCATATGCCCACAGTTCAGAACTGCCTTTGCCAATTACAGTGATAAGTGAAGTGAATATTGCATGAACATCTTACCATCATGAAAAGCAAAGGATTCCAGCCTGTACCCACCAGGTAAATAAACAGAAAAAATAAACAGAATATGAGAGGAGAGATATAGACTTAGGGATCAAGGTCAGGGCAAGACCTAGAAATCCATGTGGGCTAGTAACTGCAATCCATGTATGTTTATTACTGCTTTCCACACTATAGTTGCTGAGAAAATATTTACAGGAATGAATGAACACATGAAGGCTACAGCCATCACAGAAATGGACTATGACCCAAATGTCATATTTTCCTAATGGTTTCAAGAAAGAACCACCTGGAATCTGATCCACCTTATTTGGCACAGCTATTTAGATTCAAAGAGTTGGAGCAGGACTATTAGAAATCACATCAGCTAACTTTTATTGACCTCTTATATGAGTGGGACCATGAGCTCAAAGATACTAGCTTCTCCAATTTAATCTCTATAGCAACCCCATCCATGGCTCACGTACTATTAGGATTCCTCTTAACGAATAAGGAAACTGAGGATTAAAGAGGTGACATGACTTGCCCAGGGTCACAGAGCCAGGAAACAGCAGGGTTAGCCTCTAAATACGGCAGGTATGTTTCCAGAATGACCATTTTCTTCCTTAAGTCATACTGAAGAGAAGACCTGGTTAAGACGGCAGGCTGTTCATTCACCTCTGCTTATCCATGGTGACAAGAGAAAACTGGGATTTCAAAGAAACTCTTCCTAAGACTATTTTAGAGATCTCTGACTCGTTAGTCTCCCAGGAAAAGGATGGTTATACAGTGTGTTTCTCATTTTAATACAACCTTTTTAGCACTCCGGGAAGAAAGATGCTATGAAAAATGAGCATACCACTATGTGCAATATCACATAAAGATAAAGAGCCACATTTCCTTTCGGTCAGAGCCACACTCTGGTTTTCTCGTGGCCATTTTTCAAGGTTGATTCACCCCTTGCATTCAGCCTGAGGTCATATGCTGAGTTTTCCTCTCTATTCACTGCTGAATGGTCCTTTGCGTGGTCAGGAATGGAAGGTTACAGGTTGTAAATTTTGGGCTGCCAATTCACCAAGGACTAAGCTCTCAAATATTTGAGCTAGAGGTCATCTCAGAGATTATTCAGACCATGTATTTATTTTTACAAATTCAACACAACGGAAGAGGAGACACGCCGTGCTCATAGTCACACAGGAAAGAAGCAATAGATGGATGTAGGAGCTCCTGGACCCAGCACAGAACACGACTTGGTGCCAACTGCACGGAGGATTTGTGAATAGATTCCAGTGTTTTGCATGTTGCTTGGGACCTACAGCTGACCAGACATCCTAATTCTTTCCACTCCAACTCGGTCATGCCCACATAGTGCTAGCAGCATGGTCTGGGGCTACCCAAGGCAGGAATAAATTCTGCACCTCTGGCTCTAAAGGATTACCAACACAAATGTGAACAAGCACGGGTTTCACTATCTCTTGTTCTAAGATATCAGTTAAGAACAAATTCCGAGAGGTGGCTGCGCACGAATCGGGATTCCTCAGCTCATTGCTGAGGAATGGCACTTGTCTTCACCTTGCTCTAAATTTCAGCCCTTCGAGACACAGGTTTTGGAGTCAGACAGACCTAGGGTAGAGTGCAATCTGCCACTTTATCATGGTGCCATCTGGGGCAAGTTTCCCAACCTGTCTCAGCTGTGTTCTCTGTAACAAAATGAGGATAACACCACCATACATATGCAACAAGGCTGCCTTACAACCAGATATGACAAAGTATACAGAGCCCTTGGGGTTTTGCTGGACAGTGTAAAAATCGACACACATTCACTGTTTCCACTGATACTACTTGTATTTGGTGGACTCTTTAAAAAGATCTCCTAACATGCAGTTTAAAAGGTGAATGTTTTTTAAAATATATGTTCACTTATGGAGTCCAAAGTTAACATTCTAATACAGGCACTTCTGGGTGAACAAGTCTGGAAAAATCTTCCTCTTGTGAATGGGGGAAGTACTTTCCTTTCTAAAGGTCACAGAGAGATCCCCAGAGCAGACATAAATGCGGATGATTCCTTCGCTTCTGCAGTGCCCTTTTTACTCTCATAGACTATTACTCAGTAATACAGGCTCTTCTAACCACAGAAGACAGAAACACAAGTAAGAGAAAGAAAGGCATCACTACTGAAAGCCACATCTCTACTCCATCATTTCCTGTTCACATTTGCTATCTCAAGAACTCCTTTTGTCTTTTTTTTTTTTTTTTTGGTCATGTTATTTCTTTCAATGTCCTGAAGCACAGAATCCACATTAGTGATAACCATATTCAGTCACTCCCCAGCTCGGTCCCCAGTGGTGGGAATGCTAAGAATCTTTTGTCAAAAAGCATATCTTCTCATTGGCAATGTAAACATGTTTAGGGAAATTTTTATAGGGCTTCTCACAATACAAGAATGGCTCTGAACAGGGGCATCAGGGAACCAAAATGACGGAGGAGGAAGGAGAGAAAGCTTGGCCACGAAACAAGGGCTGTGACTTCAGGGCGTAAAGCCAGTGTTGACAGGCCTGCCTGATGGCCGTTCATGTCCAGGACCACCATGGCACTTATTACCATGAAAAGGAGCTGCGGAAGCATGAGATTGGCAGGGAGCACCACGAAAGAAAGCCGAGGCAGGAGTCACAGTCACTGCAGCCGGATGGGGCACTGGGCCATCCTTCTTCCCCCGACCCCCCCAAACCCCAGCCTGTGCAATGCTACAAAGGTCTAAGACCACGGAAAAAAGGGAACTAAGATTCACATGTCAACTCTCAGAGCACACTTGAAGGAGCCTGTCAATACTATATCCAAGTAGGTGGCCCCTCAATCGCCTCACAAGGGACATGGCAGGGCCAGGAAAAGAAGCGGAGGCAGTGAGAGATGTTCATGACCCCCACCTTCCATCACTTCCAAAAAGTGGATGCTCTCCAGTTGCATCCTGTAGCTTCATAATATAACAACTTCGTATCAGAGGATGGAAAAACATTTTCACATGAAATACAGTAGCATATGAAGTTAGCTATGGAACTTGTGAAACCCAAATTGGGGACCTTCTTATTCTGCAGGAGTATAAACATTACAGTTTTTCTCCCCATCAAGACAGAAACAAAAACCAAGAAAATCTGCAAAAGCCATACATGGTGACTTCTAGCGTGGCCACATCCAATAGTGCCTCCAGGGATTTGAGGTATATTATGTTATCAGGCTCTGTTACCCCTAGATCCCCACTCCCAAGCACACTGCTGATTTTTGTAATGCTTCTTTCCCTTGCAAGGTTAGATGTGATGATTTTTTGGTAATCTGACTTCAGCAAAATCATGACATTGTCACTTTTCAGGAAAGAGGTGAAGATGGTACCAGGACCCATCCTCTAACCACAGAAGTATTTGTGAAGGCAGACTGGAAGATGGGGAGGGTAGTGGGTGACGTTTTTGTTCTAGGATCCTTTATTCTCAGCTGTTCCAAAGGTGGGTGCGGAAGAGCCTGAGTGATAGAAAAGTTACGTCCGCTGGGAACACGGATCCAAGTTTCCTGATACTCTGCAGGTGGGTTGTAACTAAAGGCCCAGGCTGAAGCGTTCAAGGCTATCTGGAGATGTCATTCTGCTAGATGATAGCACCTGAGAAGACCCACTCATTAACGCTACTGTCCCAGGCAGCCGGGGAGAGTCATGGGAACTTAAGGTGCCCTTGGGAATGCCTCTGTAGAAAAGCAATCCAGATAGGCTATATGTGGATTTTCAGACACCCAACCAATGTTCAGCCCTGAGCTTCTTCCCCCTCCCAAAGAGCTAGTCTAAGTATTATTCAGTCATTTAAAAAACACTAGGTTATGGTTCATTTAATTGCCTCTTCCATTCTTGCTTTCTCTGCCTGTCTGGTCCTTCCTCCATCAGCTTCATGTGAAAGGAACATATTTATCTGCCAGTATGTCAAGTATCTTACATTGAAAAAGTTACAGCTGGAGAGGTAGGTAGTTCATGTATTGAATTTGCTTTGGGTGGATATTAATGCTACCCCAGAACTGAAATGTGCATACCTCTGAGTTTGTAATCAGAGAAATATATCTCAGTGAGAGGGAAAAGGTCATCTTAACCATTACTGAATGAGATGCTCACCCTTCAACTTTGCAATGTTCTTCTGGGAGTTTCAGATAAAACCAAATTACCACCAATAGGCTCTAGTCAAGTCCTTTGTGGCTTTCCTTGTCTCTTCCTCCTGCTTACCTTTTGGTAAAGAAAAGACTCAAGAGTACCACTATGAAAGGATGAGATGAGAAGAAATAAAACCCAGCTAAAATGTAAGTGGCTCACAACACAGAAGAGTGGGCATAGAAGTGGCTAAACTTTTCTTTGATGGTTTTCTGTGAATTTAAATTATTCCTGCACTACTCTGAGATTTATTCAAATGGAAATCCCAGAGTTGAGGCAGAAGCATGTGTAATAACTTGGTTTTGGAATCAATCAGATCTAGTTTGATTACTAGCTCTTCATTTGTGATCTTATATGAGATGCTTAACCAGGTATGAAATGATGGTGAGTAAGCAACTTAAACCTAACATGTCCGAAACAGTTGTCCTGATCTTCGGATTAGCTTCTCCATTTCAATCAATGGGAACTATTCATCCACTTATTCAGTGCACAAAATCTGGCTGGAGTCATTCCAACTCCTTTCTTTCTCTCATTTCCCACATCTAAACTTGGACCAAATCCTTCAGCATTACCTTTAAAATGTCAGAATCCTACCACTCCTCACGACTTCCACAGAATACTCTCATCAGAATTACTTCAATGGCTTTTAATGTTCTCCCTGCTTCTATCTTTGTTCCTCCTGTAGCTTCCCCTAAATTCAAAAGCCAGGCTCATTCTTTTAAACAAATCCACATTTCTACTCAACTCTCCCTTTCCCCAATAGCTTCCTACTTCAGCAAATGTAAGCAAAAATTCCTCTAGTGGTCTTTTTCTCTCCCTCTACCATGAAGAACTTTCATGTTCCCCTCCATCAATTTCATCTCTAATTTCATATCCTACCACCCTTTATTTCAGCCGCATTCGCCTTGCAATTGTCAAGATACACCTGGCATACTCTTGTCTCTAGGTCTTCACCTGAAATACCATTCTCCTGTAACATTCTTCTCCTGAGTATCCACATAGCTAACTTTTCTGTTTTCCCAGATCTCTGCTCAATTGTCACCTTTTACAGGATAACTGTCTGACCTTAAAAATTATAGTTCCCATCTCCTCTTACATGCTATTTTCGCTCTTCTTTATTTTTATCCATGGCACCACTCACGTTCCTTCACAATATATATTTCACCTCTTTTGTTTGGGATTTATAGGTTATTCCCCCTCCCGACTAGAATGTAAATTTGATGAGCTCAAGGATTTCTGTCTGTTCTGTTCACTGTTATCTCCCTAGTGCTCAGAGCAGTGCCTAGTTCATAGAAAACACTTGACTACTTAGGGAACATACAAATGCATGCATGAATGAATAGTATCTAATAGAGGCTAGAATCACTTATCTCACAAGAATTTTTATGGATGAAGCAAACACTCGACACAATGCTTAATTCATTGGTAAGGCTCAAATAAATAACAACTGCTCACTCCTATCTTTTGTGTCTATTCACTCCAAAACTGGCTAAGCACACTTGTGGTTTAATATTTAATTCATAGTTACAGGACTAAATACTGCACAGGGGACATCTAAGAGGAAGGTTATCTGAGAACGTGATGTAAGATAACAGGAAGTAGTAGAATCCTGAGTTCTGCACAGGCAAGACTAACACTGAAAGCTTGGCTCATAGCCACTAAGACTGCCATATACTCTTAGGGTCACAAAATGCTTTTTTCCTCCCCAAATGTGTTACTTTAGATCAACACTTTTGCCAGGTGGGAAAAAAGTGTAGATATATAGACTGAAAGTAGACTAAAAAGAAATGTAATGGACGAGAATGGGTTCTATCTGGGCCGGGTATTGTCTATCTCCATTCTGGCTAGAAACATCAAAAAGCAAAAATGATCAACCACCCCAAAACAACAAACAAAAAACAAAAAGGCAAATAAGATATACCCCAAAACAAAAAACAAACCAAAAAACCAACAAACCAATCAAACAAAAATCCTAAAGACTTACACTGTTCCAAAATAATGTGTCTAGGTTTGAGTCTGATTTTTCTAGTTCCCTTTCATTTAGAAAAATGCTCTCAAAGTAGAGGGTATTCAGGATTACAAAACCAACATCAAGTCTGAGATTTTTAACTGAAGATTGAACCTGATAGAATTAAATCATTGCCACTCTCCTGTATACTCTCTACACTAGCCATCAGAAGCCTCCCTACTAAGTGAGATAGTTAATACCCAAATAATCGTATTAGGCTGCATCCAGAAAGATCTACTTTTCTTAGTTCAATAGATATCTCCCTACAGATGCATTCATTCACACTGTTCTAGCATGCTGTAAATGTCCAGGGGAAATACAACTTTTTTTCAGAGCTCTGGTCTCAAAGTGTTGGGTGACGAAACTCAATTGCTGAGTTCTTTTGAAAACCATTCAAAAGTAACTGAAGTGTTAAAAGGACCTATTCAAAAATTCAGACCCCAAAGACTCAGCTTCAATGGCTCTTAAAAAGTAGAAGAAAGCTAAACTGATTTATACTAGGGTAAGAGCCTATTTTTGCAGGTGCCACAAATCAAAATGAGTATTTACAGAAGTTCTGAAAGCCCTTCCAGAGAAAGAGAGGGAAAGCGTTAAACCTGGGAGTCAGTTGGGTCTGGATCCAAGAATTACTGATTGTATGATGCTGGTACATTTTACTTAGACTGCCTGGAGCTCAGTTTTCATACCTGCCTAATGGATACAATATGGACCATTCTGCAAGGATTATATGAGGATTAGCAATAACGCTTACAAAGCACCAGGCCCAAAGCTTCGCGCAAAGAAGTTGCTCAGTAAAATGTGGGCCTTTTGTTATTCTTTCTCCACTGCTGGTAAAATCCACCTGGCTTACTGCAGACGGGCACTTTTATATGCCACATCAAGGTACATAAGACCACTGGTCATCAGTTGGTGATTAGGAGGTGGAGAAACCCATTAATCCAGAGAACTGAGGTTTCCCAGAATAACTGGAAAGATTATAATTAGGTAAAAGGCAAAACTCCATTTCTAATTTCAAAGAGCTTTTGACATAGTTAGCCCATTGGTGATTTAAAACTCCAGTTATTTCTGGAAAGTGGCACCCATTTGTCTTATGGAGAACCACGGTCTCATCTACACTGAGTTCCAATGTGTGTCTTTCTTTTTATAAAAATTTCTGCTCTTTCATCCAATAAAGTTTAAACATTGTGGGAAGAATCCAATATTTCATTAAAGTTTGGGTCCTACCATAAAACTTCTGAGGCTGATGACAGTGTCTTGGGTTCATTTTTTTTGCCTTTCCTCTACTGATAGATTTCTTCTCTGGTCTCAAAGACCTGGACTCACTACTAGTAGTTTATTGCCATCATTAGTGACCTTTTTGAAGAAGAAGAATTGAGATTGATTTTCTTTCTAGGGCCAGGAGATGGATCATCTAAAATGTTCTCTGTCCCACAGATCTTGGAGTTCCATTTGCCATTTTGATCATAAATACGTATGTCTGTGTGGCATGGGGATCTGAAGTTGGTACATACATAGAACTACCATCTGTTAAAGCAGAAAAGATTTGAAAAGTGGAAAAGGAGAGGTATGAAGGAGTAAAACTTTAGAAACTTTTTTCCCCGTAAGTTCATGTACTGAAAAGCCAGGTTAACCTTACACATCTGAAAAAGCTGATCATGGTTTCTTCTGACAGGTTAAAAAAACAACTGGTGGGAAAACAACTGTGAAAATCTAGTGATCTCTACAACATAATAATTTACTATGCCTACTTAATGCCCATGAGAATATGGAAAGTTCTGCTGTAAGAAACTCACTGAACCATGACAGAAAGATAATATTGCTCCCAGGGGACATAAGCCAATGTTTGAAGACATTGTTAACACAACTAAGAAGATATGCTGCTGGCAACTAGTGGGTAGAAGCTAAGGATGCGGCCAAACATCCTATGATGTCCAGAACAACAAAGAAGTATCTGGTCCCAAACATCAATAGTGCCAAGGCTGGGAAAGCCTGCTTCGGACCTATACACAAGTCATGGAACAGTTTCTGTACCACTGTCCCGGTTTCTAGTCAGAAACTGGTTTCCTATTTCCAATATAAAATGCTCACTAGGATTAACTATGCTTTTATAAAAGTACCTCCTGTCCAAAACTCCTAAATGTTCAGTTCTGAAACCATCTCTTAAATAGAGGTGAACCATTACACATATGTAGATTCTACCATGAATGAGGGAAGTGCTGTTTGTCTGAAACATAAAGTGGAAAGGAATCTGTATCTATATATCTCTGGGTCTACCTCTATCTATCTGTCCATCCATCCATCCATCTCTATACTATGAGTGCTATCAGTTTATATAGCCCAAATGTAAGAACATGTTGGAATGCTGGAGTAACCTTGTTTTCTTAAGAAATTCTCATCCTCACTGATGACTTTCTATCCAGAGTTGGTAGCCCCCACCAAAGCTGCCATGCAGAATGTCTATGGAACACACTGGGCACATCTGTACACATTAACAACTTCCCCTCTTGGCTCCAAAGACTGAGTGACACTGCATGTTGGTTTGCAAATTCATAGTCTCTTGAGACACCTTTGAAACCCTTCTATTTTTAGTTTATTCTTGAAAATCTTTGACCTTGTTAGGTTCCTAGGATCCCACATACTACTTGATGGAAAATTCGACGCTCAAGAGAAGTATGTTCTGATAGCTAACCAGCGTCATTTCTATGGGGTTTGCAACTGTGACTTCAGCCATGACGTCTGATCATGAGTCCTCCCTATCCTCTGGGAGCCATGCTGTTGGATTCTTGACAACATCCCTGGCTGCCCTTAACCAGATGCCAATAATACTTCCCAAACCCATCTGTAACAACCAATTATGTCTCCAGATATTGCCCAATGTCCACTAGTAGATAAAAATCAACCCTGATTTTTAGAGAACCACGGAATTATCTCAAAGTTTTCAGAAAGTCCTTTAGAAAGCTCTCAAAACCAAACTGAGTTTAACTGACTTGGTGGGGGGTAGGGAACACAGAGGGCTGTTTTTTTGTTTTTGTGTTTTTTTGTGGATGAGAGTGGCAAAGGGCCCACTGAACATCAGTTTAACAAGGTCAAGATCCTAGGCTAAAAGGGTTTGGAATCCCTGGTCTTAGAAATGTGACATGTACGACGTAAAATCAATTTCCATGCATAGCAATGAAGATTACAGCTACAGTGAAACAAGCAGGCTGTGCTGGATAGCATTCTTCCCTGTCCTCGAAGCCATGACCTGCCACTGCTAAGGGGTTCCTGGACACTTCAGATCTGACTCAGAGACAGCCAAGGAGAAGGAAGTCACGATTTCACTAAGAACAGGCAAACTGCAATGGAGGAAGAGGTGAGTTGGCTGGGTGAAGGCTTTTTATGAGGCAGAAGGAAAACAGCACAGATTTTTCAAAAATTTCTTTAGTTTTCAAAGGAATCTGGGTTTTGGCTATGAAGCAATAGATAAAAATGGGCAGTCTGTATTTATTCAAGTATTTACTGGAATTTACTAGCAAGCCTGGCAGTGAAAGTCTGGATTTCCCTGGGAAAAGGGGAGCAACAAACCATACCATTCCCAGAGGCCTTTTCATTTTAGCTGCCTGGGTGGGACGGGTGGACAGAGGAAGGGAAGAGAGGGCAGAGGAAGAAGCTCATGGGAAAAAAACCAATGAAAACTAGGAAAGACGCTCTTTATGCTGAGCTCAGACTGGAGCACCCACTTTTATTATGATGTTACAGTGCAAATCTGAGATTAAAAACAGCTTCCTAAAATGTGTCAGAATTTTTAAAGCCCCGAAATAAATCCAGACATACACTCTCTGCTTCCTTGTGAAGTATAATACACATTCTGAATATATTTACGTTTAAGAACTTTTAAAAAATAACTTACTCTGAAAATTTTCAAACTTAAAGAAAAATTGTAAGAATATCACAAAGAACTCCCTCTCCCCTTATCTAAATTCCCTAACTACCAACATTTCACTACCTTTGGTCCCTCCATCCTCCTCCCTAAATATATATATATATATATATGCCATTATATTTTGTCTTTTCCTGGAAAATCCACATAGTGTCTCATCATCTCCAAAAGTCGAATTTTCCCAAATCAAGGACACTCTCCACATAAATACAACTCTGCAAGTCAGGAAATCACTACTGATACATCACCACCATCTAAACCTATGTTGTTTTTTTATGATTCCCTCCTACATGTTAGCTTTTTATTTCCATAGTTTTGGCCAGTGCAACAATCATTTCAGCTCCTGAGTAACTAGGATTTTCTCATTCATTCATTCATTTCAATATTATTGACAGTCTGCCTACTTTGCATAAGGCACCAAGCTTGAACAGTGGGCCTCTACAGCCTAAAGGAAATTAAGCTTTGGGGCAACTCAAGAAATGATTTGGTTAAAGAGAATTTCACTTGAAATGTGGTGGCTATGTCTGTATTTCTCCTTTTTTCTAGTTAATTTTTTATATCATCTTTTCCCTCACTTCATAGTGCCCCAGTCTTGCTCTTCACCTGGCTTACATTTAAGAGAAATAATTTTCTCATATTCATCCCTTTAGAGCTCTGAGCAAAATCTGTAAATGGCTCAATAATTCCAGAATGTTTCAAGTAGTTACCCCATGGAAAAACAGAAAATCTTAAATTGCAGATAACCTCTTTCCACAGCTTTTCACCACTTCACCAACTAAAGAGTAAGATGAGGAGATTACGTCTTGGTTGCTAATAGGTTCAAATCCTCATTTAGCCAGTGTGACCTAGTACCAACTAGGTAACTTCTCTGATGGTACTAAGCTCATCAAGTAGAAGAGATTAAATCTGATAATAGGAGTGAATTGCTTTGCATAACTCCTAGCAGAATATGTAAGTGAGAAGTGATTGTGATAATAAAAAGTCAAAACCATCACAATAATTACAGGAGGAAATGCATCATACAAAACTAAATGAGGGGGAAACAGCTCTTTTGTGGATAACTGAAACAATCCATTCCACTACTTTCTGAAATACATCAAAAAAAAGGTGGCTGAGGAGAGTTATTTTGACTTACTTCCAATTTAGTACAGAGACAACCTAAGGGTGAGGATAATAAATTTAAAAGAGCTTCTAAAAATACAGGCCACCTGAATGTTTATTGTTTATCATTTCCTTCAGATGTTGCCCTAAAGGGGAAAAAAACCCCCAACAAACCCACAACTCTATCTGATCACTAGAAAAGAACCAATGTTGCTACATACATTTTAATTTCTGGGGGCATCAGTATGGGATATAAACATGAAACAAACTATAATGTTTTCTTAACACTGGGGAGGTGAAGGTAAATGATGGCAATTACAGTGATGGAGGAGACATTTGGTTCAGCTCTTATTCTTCTAAAGTGTCTTTGAAAAAGCTCTATCAACCTAATCTGCTCAACCTTTACCTACAGGGATCAGTGAATATGAAAGCTGCCTTCCTGAAACTTCTCAAAGACAGCATGATCTCTTGGAATTCAAGCTTCTACAAGGTGGCTACCTGGTGGTGTCTGTTTTTGCCTTCTCCTAAAAACACCAATCAAACCTTGCCCTTTTGACCCACAGAACACATAAACATTCTTTCTCCTTAACTGAACTTACTGCCACGATGAACTTGAACTATGAGATGCACAAGAGGAGAGTTTGTTTTAACAGCTGCTTTTACATGGAGGCCCTGGAGTTACTATTCTGAAGATAGCTGATTCTAAAAGCCTCTCTTTTCACTGTCCTATTTTTTCAATGCTCAGCTGTCAGGGAACAACCACTGAAGTGTTCTCAACCAAAGGTGCAAAACAGAAGGACAAGGGGATGGTACTCACTAGATGGGAAGACATCCTACATAGGGATCCATTACATGCTGACACAGGGTTTTTCTCCCCAATTTATTTGTATAAGTTTACTTACCCCTTGACAAGCTGAATATTAACTGCTAATTGCCCGAGGTTGCGCTGCCTAATACAGTAGACACCAGTTACAGGTGCTGTTTATATTTAGAGTAATTAAGTTACATACAATTTAAAAATGCATTATCCCTATTGTACTTGGCCACATAATAAGTGCTTAATATTAGCCACATGTGGCTAGTAGCTTCCATATTAGAAAGCAATATGGAAGAGAGAATATTTGGAAAGAGAACATATCCATCATCATAGATAGTTATTGGACTGTTTTGGCCAGTGCATAATTTCATTCTAATAAGAGCAAGGGGATGCAGGCCTCACTAAGAATGGTGACTTTGTAGGTTCAGCCTATATGGATTGTTTTCCATACTACTTCTTCCTCCTTTCTTGGCTGCCAATGCTCTATTTTATACATTTCTGGAAAGGGGTCTTGTAGTGATTAAAATGATCCATGAAAACAATACCACTTTAGAGGAAACAACAACAGCAAGGAGCAAAGATGGCGGTGTGGCAACCCACACATTTCAGATCTTTTTATTGGTACCTAACAAAGGGGGGAATGTACCCTCGGCCACAACTTCCCATGCTGGTGTGGAGGCTCGTGGGCCCCTGCAGGGAGAGGCAGAAAGCCAGGCCCTCTACTTATCCTGACTCTTAGACCCCTGAACTCATATCTGGGTTCTAATGAAAAGATGAACAGAAACATACTTCCTGATAGAAGGTTTTTAAATGTTCCATGCCATCAGCAAGTGAGCATTTATCACTGAAAATTTACTGGGCGATTGCACATTTAAAAAGAAAGACAAGATCAATAATTTATATTTATTGAACAAAGATCATTAGCAACCATGAAGATACACACGCACATACACACACACACACACATATATATCCTAATAGCAACTTTTATTTTTATGGTTGTAGTAAGGCTGTCAGGAAAAAATTGTCAGTTCTTTACATGTTCAACTTTATTTAATACCAAATTTTCTCTCTTCCCAGTAGAATCAATAGCTCTGATTGTGCATTGCTATATCCTCAGCATGCCAGAAGAGACTAGCCCCACAGTAGGCAAATAACAAGTATTAGCTGAGAAATTAATGACTTCTTTTTTGAAGGAATGACCTGTAGTCTTTTACTCCCTCCTCATAAAATAAATCTTCCTCAACCACGTTTAATAATCAGGATTCCCTCCCAGCCAATTAGACTTGGACTCAGCCTCTACCTCCCACTCCACATTCCGAAGTTTCCATTTGTGTCCATTCCAGGAGGGCAACTCCCTGACCTGAGTCAGGGGGAGGAGCTACACTCCTCAGGGTCTAATGTCTCTCTACCCTTGCCCCCATCCCCACCTTTGGACTTTTTAAAACTGTAAAAACAGAAATCTGTCAAGCAGTCATGAAATATCAGCTGTCAGAAAGCAGGAACAGAATCTCTGACAGGCATACTATCATTGTAAATACTAAAACAAAACAAAACAAAACACAACTCCAGTTAAGTTTTATCTCCAATGAAACAGATGCAAGGACAGTGTGTTCTGTGGTTTTTAAGTACACGTGAGATGAGTGGTTTATAGAGTCTTAATCTACTCTGAGTTCAAATAAATTTTATAATTTCATATGTTGTAATGTTTTCATTAAAAAACTATCTTATTTCTATACTCTATATTGATAGAGCCAAATAATGTGTTTCTTATTTCTTTTTAAAAAAGATACTAGCAGAATGTTTAAGATATGCCTGCATTAGTAAAAAGATTCTTATTTTTATAAAAAATGCATTCATATTTAATGTGATATTCCTTGTAGCCAAAATCTTTATATCATCCTCTGAATCTGGCTATTAATATTAGATATTTCAAAAATAAAAGTGAGAGATGTTTTGCCATTCCCCAAACACAGTCAGTTATTGGAAGTGTTCAGAGCTGCTGGTTATGGGAATTTACCAATAAGAGTTATAAATTCAGATTTTCTATTGATGGAGTCAAATGGACAACATCAATATTAGCTAAAAAATGTTGAGTTTAGATGGAGGGTGAGTTTCAGCAATATCCTTTTATTGAGTATAAGCAAGAGTTAAAAAAAAAATTCACTCTGAACATGACCTGTTTCTTTCTACCAAAATAAATAGGATTAATATAGTCAAGCATACTGACACTGGGAGACACTACTTTGGAAAAGATCCCTGGTGTTCTCCTTACTGGCTGCAAGTGATAAAGCCTTCCTTCTTCTTCAAAAAAAAAAATGTCTTATCACTAAAGTACTCAATAGATTATCACACATTCAAATGGATTCATAAAAACACCTCTCTCAACATGGTCACATGGGGCTAAATGTGACACCAATTTCCTTAGCCTGATTTGGTACATAATAAATACTGAGTCAGCGCTAGCGAGCATCTTCTGCTTTGGAGATGTTATCTTATACAGCACCTCCTTAAAAAAAAAAAAAAAAACCCTCAAATGCATATAAAGTGAAAGGGAAGTCACTCAGTCGTGTCCGACTCTTTGTGACTCCATGGACTGTAGCCCACCAGGCTTCTCCATCCATGGGGTTTTCCAGGCAAGAATACTGGAGTGGGTTGCCATTTCCTTCTCCAGGGGATCTTCCCCACCCAGGGATCAAACCCAGGTCTCCTGCATTGAAGGCAGACACTTTACCCTCTGAGCCACCAGGGAAGTCCTCAAATGCATATAGGGAGTTCCTTATTTTGGTCTTTCCCCTTCAATTTCCATAAGAAACTACAGCACAAAATGGAGGCTCAGTAGGACAATGTGGAATCAGTAGAGATCTGAGGTCATCTTTATGATTTATCACGTTTTGAAAAGTACAGGTTCTCTTAAAACTTACAAGTTTATGGTTGTTTTCTTTATTTTTCTTTAATGAGAAATGCTTCTGATACGTATTGCAGGTGAACAAATCACAAAATTGACAAATGTTCTAAGTCTTTTACAGTTATGCGAACAAAAAGAATAAGTTATGATCAAACTGGTGTGCATTAGGGTGAGCTTTTCCCTGTACCTGGCTCCTCTGACATGTTCAGAACCATTTCTCCTAATTACTTGTTTTGACTTCTGGCTATGCCTTATCATTATCTACAAATTCAATAAATAGCATACATATTTCATAGTTTAGACTCAATGAATCAGGACAACAGTATTAGAAAAGAAAAAAAAAGCAACAAAATGTTAAGCCTCTTATATTTTTGTTTATATCACTAAGCATCATTTCCAAATTCAGAAATATTTTTTAAAGTATCCCTTTAAAATACACATTTTAAACTATCCAATTACATAAAGCTTGCCACGTTGTTACTCAGATTTGGGAGAGAGACAGTACAGGTTGGGAGAGATTTACAAAATTAAAAAGTGTCTTTTTAAAACCAAAGGAAACATATACACGCATTTCTAAGCACACAGCCTACCGGCCTTTACAGTCTGCTGATAAACACTGATTTTTAAACATTGTATATAAAATTAAATAACATGGAAAAAATAAATATGCTTTATTATATAAACACATAGAAATCTGTACTCCTCAAAATATTCAGATAACACGAGGCTTGGCTGCTTAAAATTGTACTCAGAAAGTATGGTAGTGATATTTACAGTCTTTATTTTTCCTAAAGATAGATGCAGTGAGGTGATAAAACACTGATGTCAGACATTTTCTCTACCTACCTACAGAAGCTGCAAACTTTCATATGAAAATGAGGTAGACACAAATTCATAAATTGACCAGGCAGAAACAAAAGCACAGTTCCTTCGTGAGCCCATAAATTCTCATTATTCAGGTTGACAGGCATTATTCCAAAGCACCTAAAGCAAGGCTCAGAGAACACTTTTAAGTTTGTCAGGAAAAATTCACACAAGCAATTCCTCCTAAGGAAAACCATGGCCTCCAAGGCAGTCAGCAAGCAGATATACCTGTGGTAAGTCGCTTCAATCAGGTCCGATTCTTTGCAATCCTACGGACTATAGCCCACCAGGCTCCTCTGTCCATGGGATTTCCCAGGCAAGAATACTGGAGTGGGTTGCCATGCCCTCCTCCAGGGGATCTTCCTGACCCAGGGATTGAACCCAGGTCTTTTATGTCTCCTGCACTGACAGGCAGGTTGTTTACCACTAGTGCCAATGGGGCAATGCAAAAAGGAAAGCTAGAGGACCATCTTGGACAGATTAGCAACCTTTTCAACTTTTGTTACCTCGAAGTGGCTTACTCTAGAATGCTACAGAGTTTTAACCCACTCCTCACTATAGTTTGACAGCTCTCTTTTCAATTTATCCCTCTAGCCACAGGATGTGTGCATGCAATAGGCAAATCAGTGTTAAGAACCTTATTTCAAAAACAAACATTGCCAAGTCAGAGTGCAAGGACGCATTCAAAACAGGACAGAAAAGACAAAATCTAAGGAAGATGTTTTCAACAATCATGATTCTCAATCTCTGGTGATTTGAGCCAGAACTAACAGTCTTAAAATGGGTACTTGAACCCTACATTCACAGAAGCTTCATTTTAGAGTCTGGAAACTGTGCTAACAGCCATTTGGAGTTTCTTTCCTAAATATTGCTCCTTAGTAACAACTGTTGGACTAAGCTATCTTTATTTCGACCTTGGAAAAGACCTACTCACACAGCAGTAGTTGCTTCTCAACACTATCTCCTGTGTGGGGGTACTCGGGATAAGAAAGCAGCTCGGCCAGAGGGGGACTAATGGCTACCCTTGGTCTCTAATAATCGGCCGGAGGGGGACTAATGGCTACCCTTGGTCTCTAATAAATCTAGTTTGCTTTCTCTTGAAAGCAACATGTTAGCACCTCCAATATAGTTTTTCTTGTTGTTAATGTCACTGTCAGTTACAATGATGAAGCACCATAGAAGTGGCTTATGGCTATCAACACAGTTCACTGAGGTATGCTTCAATTTAGAATTACTAAGAAATGGTACCAAAGCATCCATAAAAATCAACATACAAGTAAAATACAAATCCTACCATAAGAATCTGAAAGGCTGCCCTTACATAATTTAAGTCATATATTACAAATGGATCTATTTAAATAAAATGCTTTTGATTTAGTTGATTTTCAAAAATCACCATGAAAAGTCTTGTAAAAGTGGCCTTGCTCCCATGCTGCAGAGGCATTTGAATATACATCTGAATAATGATTACTTTATAAAGGAAGTGCTAAAATCATATAGGCAGCAAAAGCATTTTCAAAATCCACGTATTTGCTTTGGTGCATTACAGAGCATTTAGAATCTCTCTCTCCTTTTCGCTGTGTGTTGGAGAAAACTATGTGCAGCCCCAAGAACAAGAACTATAATAAGAAAAACTTAAAGTCTTTAGTTAAATTATTTAGAAGATCATGTTTTAAAATTTAAGCATTTAAACTCTTAAAGTATCTACGGGAGAGGGTGGTGATCCAGTGTAAAAGAAATTAAACTGTGTTTAGAAAGTGTTCAAGAAAGAGAATGCCATGGTAACTAATATATATATATATGATATAATATATTGTATATATACTACATACAATATATAATGTATAATAATAATATATTATTATATTATATATACACACATATTCTGAGGGTTAGGAGATGCTTTTTGGTGAATATTAAAGAAACAAAACTTTTTGGAGAGCTACTATATATTTTGATATATACTAAAGTGTGGTGTTGGTGTTGGCTGAGTGAGTGAAAAGATGAAACTATAATGGGCTCAAGAGGGAAAATTTCATGAAAAATAACATGTAACAGGTGACTTAGGGAAGCTGGAATGTCAGAAGATGCTCTTGACATTCTAAGGTTATTTCTGATCTTTTTCGAAACGTTCATTTAGGGAGAATGCCAGTATTGCAGACAAAATACTCTGGGTGAACAATACATCTGAACTGCCCTTGAATAAAATCCTTACAGCCCAGATAAATAGTACTACTTGAGATAATGCGCTAATTCTTCTAGATTTCTACTTAACACAGAGTACAGTAGTTATGCAGCTAGTATTCTACTTATAGATACAATCTCCAACCTTGAAACCTTTGACCCTTAGAAGTATCAACAGATTAGTAGCCATGTCAGATCAGTTAATCTGCTCTTTAGTTGCTTTCAGGAATGGTTAAGGTTTTTTCTCAGAACCCTATAGAACAAGAAAAGGCTTTTGGATATGAATTCACATAATATTAATTCAGCTTCAGTGCAATTAATGCATTCACAGGAAAGTTTACTCTATTTACATGAAACAACCCTAATGGCTCCATACCTGTGGCACCATTTAGCCACAGTATTGTTTTGACACAGCTGATCCTTCTGTTTGCCAAGATTTGCCCCAGAAGTTTGCATAGTATTTATAGAGCCAAATCTGTCTCACAATGGTGTTTAAAAGCAGATGACAAAGGAAGCCTAGGACCAAAGGAAAAACCGGTCTCAAACGGGCTTTGTGTCTTGATAGGAGAGACAACATTTTAGATGCCTTGAATGGCATCAGGTCACTGAGTCCACTGTTTGTCTTTGGAATTTTCCAAATGATTTCACTTGATTTTATGGGCACAGCCTTTTTGGCGATTGTGTTGAGAGCTGTACCCGAGTCACACAGGCAAAGTATAGTCACTGAATCAAAAATTGCTTTGGCCTCAATAAGCAGGTATCTTCCCGCCAAAGTCAATACCACCAGCTTTGAAAAGGAAAGAATATCTGCTTCTGAGTTGTCTGCTTAAATCACTGTGGAGTTTAAAAATGGCACGGAGTTTCTTAAAAAAAGAAAAATACACACAAACATATATAGTCTAGTTCTAGGAAAGGATGCTACTTTTTGGCATTGGCAAAAGGCCTGTATGAGGTACACGTATCCTGTAAAGTCACTTTGGCAATATCATTTAAAAAAATGAATTTTGTTGAATGTCAATATGAAGAAAAGAACAGACTGTGTATAGTACAGTTCCAGGGATGCCCTTGTGAGGAGGACAATCTGTCTCAAAGGAGTGACCCAGAGCACCTTGGAATTGGAGTGTTAGTTTTAGTTAGCAAACATGAATAGTTAGGGCCGTACCGAACTCCAAGGGCCAGCACTCCAGGCAGCATCTTGAGGACAAGCGTGTGTATTACACTGTTCTCGATCTGGAGGCTTGTCAAGAATTTCACAGCTCAGATCCGGAAATCGTTCCCCGCTGGGCCTCTGACAGACAACCAGCCTTGTTCTCAAGCCTCCACCACACAGCTTAGTACACTGAAAGAAGAGAAAGGAAGGCTGCAGTTATTCTGTCTGAACAGCCAGTGGCAAATTTTCTTTCCCCATGAGAAAAATGTTTTAGCCAAGATAGATTATGGCACCAGGCAAGATAAGCCGATAGGCAGAACGAAGCTCAATTACCAAAAGTATACATACAGCAGACTGGAGTCCTGTCCTTTCATGCTGTGGTGTGTGTGTCAGTCGCTCAGTTGTGTCCGACTCTTTGTGACCCCATGGACTGTAGCCTGTCAGGCTCTTCAGTCCATGCGATTTCCCAGGCAAGAATACTGGAGTGGGCATCCACTCCCTTCTCCAGGGATCCTCCCGACCCAGAGTTTGAACCTGGGTCTCCCGCATTGAGGGATGATTCTTTACCATCTGAGACACCAGGGAAGCCCCCTTTCATGGTAGCTATTGTTTATTAAGCATTTGCTCTTCATCTGTACTAAATGCTTATATATATGTTATCTCATCAAGAGGAGAGTGTAATTATATGGGGCAACTGAGTTTAAGAGAGCATAACTTCATTAAGGTCAATTCAGCAGCAGGTGTCCAGGATAAGATTACAGCCTTTTCTTTCAGGTATTCAAAACCCAAATCAAAGAAACAGATAAAAATCTAAAAACCACTTAGTACCAAATCAAGGATATAATGACTGAGCTGGTCTCTTTTCTGGCAACCTCTAGGAAGTTGTCACCAACCTCTTGGCTATTCTGTGACTCCAGTCTCCGTAGACCTTTCTGACGTCCAAATATTTTATGCTATCTCTGAATCTGAGGATAATGATGCATTCCCCCAGGATGAGTCAACAGTGTGGTGGGAATGCTGGATACAGTTCTGACTGTTGGCTGGACCCACGCTTCTTAGGCAGGAACAAGTTGTATTTCTTGGACAGTACCATGGAGCTCACATCCAGGAACACTGACTGTTCCCCTGCTGTGTCAAGGCCAGATCTCCCATGGAATTTGGAATGATCTGGTCTGTGCTGACAGCCAGCATCCCAGCAAATGCGTGTACTCTCCTGGCTTTAATCCAATTACAGAAGCTTACGCACAGGCCCCATGGGACAGAGCTTTATGAGGAGTTTCAGGAAACCCACAATATATGTGTCTCCAAACCTGACTTCCCTTTCCGGTCTTTCAGCAAAGCCCTCCAGAATGACGTACTATCAACAAAGGTTAACAAAACTCTGTTATGACTGCCTATGACTACTAGGTTACGTGAATGAAAGCATGAAATGTGGACACGGGACTTCGATTAGCCAGGGGTGTAGACTAACATGGCCTTCCATCTCATGTGTCTCTGTTCCCCTCTTGGTGGGCATAGGGGGCCTCCATGATGTTAATCTTTGTGTTTTATTTTATAAATTTTATAGTCAAGATAGAACAACTCAACAAACTCTAAGTATGTGTTCTCCCTGTAGATTCGAGTAGAAATATATACTCTTTAATTAAATACAAAACAAAAAACATCTAAGTCCTACACATGATAGTGGCTTAAAACCCCATTCAATAATATAGTCATACTAATGATAATTATTATTAGTAGTAATAATACTGATTATCATTATTATAATAGCAGCTAACTATGATTGAAGGCTACAGGCTAGGTTTTGACGTGCACTATCTCATATAGCATGAATATTATGAAGCGGGTGCCATTATTTATTCTCATGTACAGATGAGAATACAGATATTTGGCAAAGTTATATTATTTGTCAAAGCCACAAAGCTTGTAAGAGCCAGGGCTGGGACGGGGGCCCAGTTTTGTCTGCTCCAAATATTCTACAGCCTTTCATCAATCATAGCTGACAGTCCTTTTTTTATTATTATTAATTTTTATTGGCATGTAGCTGCTTTACAATTAGTAGTCAAAAGCAGTAGCTTTTGTGTTAGTTTCTGTTGTACAATGGAATGAATCAGTTATATGTTTACATATATCCCCTCTTTTTTGGATTTCCTTCCTATTTAGGTCATTACAGAGCACTGAGTAGAGTTCCCTGTGCTCTACAGTAGGTTCTCATTAGCTATCTATTTTATACATAGTAGTGTATACACGTCAATCCCAATCTCCCAATTCTTCCTCCCTACTCCCCCTTGGTATCCATTCATTTGTTCTCTACACCTGTGTCTCTATTTTCATAGCAAGCAATTCTTAAAAGGTTAAGAGCTGAAGAATTTCATTATTTGAGACTATACAGCTAATTATTCACTTCTATGATTACAATGCATCACCTCTGACAAGAATAACAGCTCCTAATCCCTGATGAACAACAGCTGGTTCATTACGAATTTGAAATACTGGGAGACACAACGCCATGAGAACAATGGTGTACCACAAACACCTCCAAATTATGAAGATGGCAAAACTTCCATTGATTAATTTAACACACATTTCCAGTCACTTTAAAAGCACCCATGTTTTAATCAGCAGAGGTTTACATTTTAAACTAACATTATCTGTATTCTTTCCTAACTTATCTCTCCTATGTAGTCAAGCCATTTCTATATGGTAATAAATGCACTTTTAAAATAGTCCATAATTAAGATAGATCTCCTAGTTAATCTGAAATCAAGAAGCTTTAACTAGAGCCAGTTCTTCTTCCTTCATATAAACTATGAACAACAGCACTGTTTGGTATTTGTTTTTTCCCAAAGGATGTATAAGTGGAGTTTGCGCTCACCTCTCCCCAGCTGCCATAAGCCCACTGAGGGCAAGGGCCAGATTCGCAGGCTCTGTGCTCATCAGGTTTGATTCTCTCCACGCAGTCGTTGGCAGTGTATCCGTTCTCATCCTGACACACAACAACACGCCGCTGGGACCCACCAGCACAGGTACTGGAACACTGAACACAGCAGACATTGGTCAGCAGGTTAATCCCCACCTCAGGCTCCACCTCGAGGACCCAGAAAGCAGCTGGCTCAAGGGTCAGAGACAAATGTGGCAGAAACCACTCTCAAGTCGTCCACAATGGACAGAATGCAATCCTGAGCGTCTCCCTTTCACGCAGCTGCTTAATGTTCAGGTCTTAGCAATATTTGGAGGGCAGAAACACAACTTCCCCCTTGTGCATGTTAGGTCTCAGTAGGTGTTTAGCAACTGCCTAATGAGTGATCATGTCTTGTGATTTCCAGAGCAATCCGATTCATCCTCTGCAACTCTGAGAGGTGCAGGCGTACTGACTGACACCACAGTCTACTGGGAAATTCTTTTTCTTTTCAAAACTGCTAGCACTTATTTAGAACCAACATTTAACCTCCCTTTCAACACAGGGGTCAAATCACTTGCTTAAGGAATTGCCAGTTGTTTGAAATTAAGCTTCTATACTAATTCCTTCAATTATCCAAGGAAAGCATCATGGAATGTCACTTACATATCATTTCCTTGCAGCTAACATTCCCTTCTCTCCCTTCACTTTAAAAGCCTCTACTTTCGTAGCTAATGTAGCGAGATTTGTTTTTCTTCTTTATTCTTATTCCCCAATGAACTTGAATTCCATATTGACAAACTTCTCTTCAGGTGCATGAGCCCAGCCATGTCTCTCATGGTTGTCACAGAATTATGTTCAGCCTTCAGCTTATTTCCCACACAAGCTTCTCATAGCTCTCTTATTTATCTGCATCGTGAGTGTTTTTTTTTTTCCTCTTTTTTCCATTTTTTCCTTATCTTTTGAAACCCGATGTGTTTGCTAGTCTCCTTCACTCTGACCCTTAACTTGTAAAATCTGTTTGCCTGTAAAAAAACCATCAAGTCCTCTAAGCAGTGCAATTCTCACAACTTATCAAGTCTCAAACTGTATTTGCAACAGTTTTGAGTTACAGGTTCCAAAGGTTGATAGGTGCTATCAAACTCCAGCTCAAACTAGTGTTATTTAAAAATAACTGTAAATACTGCTCGTTGCTGGTCACCTTCTATATAAAGATGTGAAGAAGTTTTTTACTTATTGTACTGGACTTTAGTTCAATTTCCCTGCCAATGTTGGTAAAATTATGAATGATTTTCAAATATACTGAGCTTAATTTTTTAAATGCAGAGCAGGATAATAGATTTATTAATTCTGTCTGAGCAATTATTTAGGAGATTTTTGATTTAACAAAATCCCACCTCTATTCTCTGAGGGTTCTGTTATACTTACTCTAAACTTAAAAATACTTGTTTTCTACTTTTAAACAGCTTAGTACACAAGAAACACAGAGAACTATTATTTTAGTTGGCTTTGTTTGGGGCCAAGAATTTGAAATCTTAGGAAGGACCTTCAATAGTATAAAGAGATTTGGAATATATATTTTGGCCCTTGGATTTTTCCTTTGATAATAAAATCTTGATTCATTTGTTTATTATCTCACCTGTGTTATTGTCCCCAATAAAATGATAAGTCTCCTCAGAACTTCAATATCATACTTGTATCCCTAGTAGGTTCCACAGTGCTGGTCACATGATTAGAGTTTCTGGAAGGAATAGTTTCATAAACCACAGGCTATCCTCCCTTCAATATGGCTGAGTGGAGCAAGGAAGGACAACAGATCCAGGGTCAGCTTAATGCATTGGCTGCCCAGTGACCAGTCCAATGCTTCCTACAGAGAATCTGACCAGAGACAGAGCTCAGCTGGGGGCCAAGCAATTGCCCAGCACAGTCTAGAACTCGCACTGCACCATTCTAGACCCAGGGTCAGCCAGGGTCTTTATACTCCCATATCAAGGTGAAATATTGTACATGATCTTTCTCCAGGTCCAATTTTGCCACATTTTTTTTTTTTTTTTTTAATTAATAGGGATTCTTCATTCCATTCCCATGTTGCAGAATTTCACTCTGGACTACTTTTGTTAACAATTTTCCTATCCTCTTCAGACAACATATTTTCCTAGGTAAACATTCCTTTGAACAAACCCTGTATCTATCATCGACACTCTACAAAACAAGAGAGAATGGCCATTAGGGAAGCAAGAGATGATGGACATCTGTTTGTTTTTTTTTAACCTGCCTCGTATATTTCCCATTGATATCTGGCAGGCTGGATTTTCCTTTAAGAAATCCATCAATGGACCTCACCTTAGTGGGACTGTATTTTTGGGGGGCCATGCCATGCCATATGCAGGATCTTAGTTCCCTGACCAGGGATCGAACCTGTGCCCCTGCAGTGGAAGTGCGGAGTCTCAATCACTGGACTACCAGGGAAGTCCCAGTGGGACTATTTTTTAAGAAGTTCTACACTTTCCTGATCAAGGAGTAAGTAGAACTGGCTGAGCCAATCAGACTTTCCTGGGAATTTGAATCCTGAGCAGAGCAACCCAAGGGTGGTTCAGAGTGAAAAGGGTTCATTAAGATAGACACTTCTTAAAGAAATGATCTTACAGATATTGTTCCATCTAGACTGGCAAACCACAGCCTCGGGGCCAAATCCAGCCTGCCAGCTGCATTTATAACTAAAGCTTTGTGGGAACACAGCCATGTCCACTTGTTTACATTTTGTCTATGCCTGCTTTTGTGCTAAGACAGCAGAGTCTGTTAGTTGCAACAGAGACTGTATGGTCCACACGGCTGAAAATATTATCTGGCCCTTTGCAGAAAAAATTTACCAACCCTCAATGAGATCCCTGAAGATGCTCTGGGCTCAGTCTCTACTGGGGCTAAATGAACAGTTTTGCTTTCCCTTGAAAGAACCAGTTCCTTTTCTTTTGCTTGCAACCAGAGACCCCTAGTCGCTAACACTGAAAATCTCATAGAAGGTTTGAGTTTACACAAACACATCTGGAAAATGAAGTTCTGATTCCAGAATCTACTGAAAATGCTAGATTCCCGTTCTCTAGTGTTCATAATTCTCTGCTGCCTTTCCTGCTGTTGCAGGCAGGAAGAATCAAGCATCCCAAACCACGAAGAGAGGTATAAGCATGCCACACACTCCTGGGAGTAAGTCAGGCACATCAAGCAAGAGCTGAAAAATCTCATCATCCACCTTCAGCCTCACTTAACTTAGAAAAAAAAAAAAAAAAATCCCCAAACAAAAAACAGGCACAATGAGGAGAAGAATGGTATTGCCCATTGCTGCAAAAAGGTTACTTAATCCTCCTTAATTGGGAACTCTGCCCAAGGGCAGAATCATTCAATCTTAAAGGAATGCATTATCCACAAATGTAGTCCTAAATCAGAATAGCTTTCAATTTTTTTTAAGTTCTAATTTTATCATTAGAATACACATGTTTGAGCTGTGAATTTTTTCAACTAGAAAAATCATGGGACACTCAGTGATGACCTCGCTTGATCACTCTTTAATTTCATAGAACCCAAATTTCTTCTAACCCAGGCAAAAGAAGCTTCAAAGTGGAAAGTAAGGGAGGAGAATGAGGTGGTGAAGGTCCTGGGCAGATGTTCTGCTTACAATCAAGAGGTCCAGTGTATAAAACCCATAAGGGCCATCAACATCACAGGAAAGTAAGCCTAATTCATTGAAACATAACCATGGTGGAAAACTGACCAGTTCCTTCTAAAGCTTTTTAGTCCAGAAATAATTAAACACGGTTAGCAGTACTAGAAGGAAACAAATAATAAACAATTAAAAAGAAGACTTCATGAGAGATTAATAAACACCAAACTCCCCAAACCTCCCCCAGGATCTCCTGCTGCCCTACCCTTCCTGTAGCTCCTTTAGACATGTCCAGTATTCCAGAATATAATTATTTTTTGGAAAACTATTCAGTAAAAATTTCTAGAACTTTTGAGAGCATATTTTTCCTTTGAATGTTAAATACTATTTGTCAAGTTCTTTCTAGTTTGAAGGATAAAGATAATGATAACAATAATCATCAACATTTAATTTTCACTCTATGGCTGGGAGAGTGTGAAACAGTATTTGCATTGCTTGATTTAATTCTTACAACAACCCAACAAAGTCACCACTATCATTAACTTTGTTTTAGCGATGATGAAACAGGCTCACATTGGAAAGGGGACCAGCTGAAGACCCTAAAATTGGAAAGTGCAAGTCCTTGGATCAAACAGAGGCAACTTCTCTCAAAGCCTTTGCAGTTAACCATTGAGTTAATGGTATTTTTCCTCTAAGCACAGATTTTACCCGGCTGAGTGTTTCTCTCCTAATCCGCTACTACAAATGGCATAGCAAATGTGCCACTTTAAGACTGCACTCATCTGGAAAATAGCAAGAAGGAAAATGACTTTCATTAAAAATTTCCTTTCAGAAAAGTTCTTCTGCCCTTTGAATTTTCCTTCAGGTAAGGAGGAGCCGTCTGCCAGCTCCAGGATCAATCATCATGGCCTTCACAGTACCTTCTAGGAAGCTGCCTGATCAAGTCACCCAGCAGTGACACCCCCTGCTCCACCTGGTTAGAGGTTAAGGTAGCTTAGAGTCTCAAGTGACACCCCTTCCGGGACTACAATTAACCCCAACAAATGAAAAGTGCACATCAATCCCTCCTGAGATAAAGATGTTCCAGAGGTGTTTCTAGTCTGCTTCTCTCTGAGCATTATATCAAGTGAAAGAGAAGAAGGCAAATTCGAGAAAGACTTGAGGGAATACTCACCGCTCCCCAGGGGCCTGTCCTCCACTGATTTCCTCCGAGCACGTGGGTGCGGCTAGGGCTGATGCTCCTGGGGTGATAGTCCTCATTCAGGAAAGGGTTCTGAGAAAGGTCTGTGTCTGGGGTCCACTGAGGGCATGGTGACATGGAACAGTCCTGGTCAGTTTCTGGGATATAATCTGGGTCGCACTCACTTTGATCGATCACGTGGTCACTGTAGTTGACACAGACCACTTGCCGGGTCGTCCTACCTTGCCCACATGTCACGGAGCACTACATTGGATATTCAGAAAGGGAAAGAGAAAGGATATTCAGCCAGTTGCTCAGGCCAAAAAACCTGGCATATATCCTAGTGGCTCAGATGGTAAAGAATCTGCCTGCACTGTGGGAGACCCGATTTTCATCCCTGGGTTGGGAAGGTCACCTGGGGAAGGGAATGGCTACCCACTCCAGTATTCTTGCCTGGAGAATCCCATGAAGAGAGGAGCCTAGAGGGCTGCAGTCCATGGGGTTACAAAGAGTCAGACATGAGTGAGTGACTAACACTTTCACTTTTCACATTCCATTCTCTCCCCTTTTATTCCCACCACAAGGCCATTTCATGGAGAATGCCTGTTGTGTATATTCAAAATACACCCCCAATCAGCCACTTCCCATCATCTCTGCCATTGCCTCCCTGGTCCAGGCCACCACCTTCCCCTGCCAGGACTACTGCAGTGGCCTTTCAGCTGGGGACCTATTTGTAATCTTGATGCCTTCACCCACAATCCAAGTCTGTTATCCACAGATATGTTAACCATATCATAAACCATGACCCTTGCGAACAAAACTCAGATCATGTCATTCATCTAGTGACTGCCCAATTCACTGTGAGTCATGTCCAGAGTCCTTTCCTGGACCTGGTAGGCCCTTCATGATGTGGTCACTGGCTACCTTTCTGACACATCTCTTTTTATTCCCTATACACTGCACTTCAGCCCCACTGACCTTATGGATGTTTTTTGACTAGGCCAAGAACATCCCAATCTCAGGGTCTTTGCAGCTACTCTACTTTCCGTTGCACAACACAAGATATCCATGTGGCTCACTGCTTCACTTCATGTAAGTGCTGGCCAGTGCAATGTGGGGACTTTTCTGACTACCTTGTCTAAAAGCACATCATCTCCTTCTCTCCGCCATCACTGTGCTTGACCTTTTTTCTAGTACTTATCAGTATCTGGTGCTGTATCATATATTTATATCATTATTTGCTCATTGACTGGAATTGCCACTGTCATGATCTTCATAAAGGCAAGGACTTTCTTATTTGTCAGTCACTGCCCTTTCTTGGAGAAGGCAATAGCAACCCACTCCAGTACTCTTGCCTGGAAAATCCCATGGATGGAGGAGCCTGGTGGGCTGCAGTCCATGGGGTCGCTAAGAGTCGGACATGACTGAGCGACTTCACTTTCACTTTTCACTTTCATGCACTGGAGAAGAAAATGGCAACCCACTTCAGTGTTCTTGCCTGGAGAATCCCAGGGATGGCAGAGCCTGGTGGGCTGCCATCTATGGGGTCGCACAGAATCGGACACGACTGAAGCGACTTAGCAGCAGCAGCAGCCCTTTCTTAGTAAGTTTGACAAATACCTGGTGAGTAGACTGATGGATGTGATAGACATCTGTGTGTGTATATTTGGAAGCTCAGGGCATGAAGAGTGAGGTTATCTACAACTGAGCACCTTCTTCATTCTAAGCATTTAATAGACAGACTCTCAAACAATCCTTATAATCTATATTATAAGCTATTCTTTTTTGCCTCTTTTAAGAGCAGAAGAAACTGAAGTTCAAGGATTTACACCAGACTGCTCAAGGTCATGCAGCCAGTTAACATCAAGGTCTGGATGTTTACACAGCTTTCTCTGGACCCAAAGATTTGGATTTTCACAGATTTGGATTTTCTTTCAGATTTCACATATGTATTAATGGTGTTTATTGAGATATTCACCTCCATTCTCTTCACCTATCCTGAGCTTTGGATTTCCTGGACTCAGAAGCTTTTTGCAAGGCAGAAAGCAGCAGCTACCTGAAGACAAAGGCTTTTTCTATTTTTATAAAAGTCCACAGGTGATTCCCAGTGTGCACAGGAGAATCCATAGTGTTAGCTGAGGATTCCCACTTCTTACTCTTGGCAGGGAAGCAGAGGCACAGGACTTCAGGGAACCATAGGATGCGGGAGGCACCCAGATTCAAGCTGAGGCTCCCCTTTCCTCCCCTAATTCTCCCTGCCACTTCTGGCACTACACAAGCCTATTACATTCTAATGTGGCTTGGCTCAATTAAAACTGCATTTTTCAATCAGCCCAACAGGATGTGGGCTTAAGTAGACTGTAAGTTAATTTACACATTTTGAAGAAATGTGCACTTCTTGCACATCTGGTTACGATTCATACCAGCTGCACATACATGGAGAAAAATAATTCACAAACCAAAGTCCAATTCTAAAATAGTACTGATTGACCTTCTTGACCCATGACTAGTCATCCTTCTTATGGCTCCCCCAGTCCTCTCCCAATTCCACAGAATTCACTTGCTTACAGGGTTCCAGTCCAGAGCCTTCCATTGCCCGCAGGGAGTCACAGAACATTCCTCCTTTGCCACTGGTCTAGGCAGGGTCGCACAGGCACTGTCATCAGCCACAGAGCCGTCCTCATCCCGACAGCTGACATATCTCATCCGGGTACCTTTTCCACAAGTGGCTGAGCACTAGGTGTTGGGGTGAAATAATGCAGAAAGGTTATTTGAAATGGTCATTCACTGGATAGCAACCTACTTCCTAAAGTCATGTCAGAGAACATCTGCCTCTCCTTCCACCCTCTCTACTTCTTCCATTGTACTTCTTACTGGAGTCCAGGACCCAAATCGCCACTGGGTCCTTGGCGCACTGTGTGTGCTTCTCCTTGCTTCCGGGGCAGCTGGGGGAGGCTGACAAGATGGCAATTCACAGTCCTAGAAGAGGATGGGAAGAAAGAGCCAAAGTTACCTTTCAGCCATGGCACATATGAATATAAGGACTGATAATTCTAAGATCTCAGGCTTCACTGCGATTTGGGGCAAGTCACATGACAAGTCACAGGATATCTTGGGCTTCCCTAGTGGCTCAGACAGTAAAGAATCCACCTGCAATGTGGGAAAACTGGATTCAACTCCAGGTCGGGAAGATCCCCTGGAGAAGGGAATGGCAACCCATTCCATTGGTATTCTTGCCTGGAGTGGGTATTCTTGCCTGGAGAATTCCATGGACAGAGAAACTTGGTGGGTTACAGTCCATGGAGTTGCAAAGAGTCAGGCAAGACTGAGTGACTAACATTTTTATTTTCACATGACATCTCTCAGTTCCAACTACAAATTCAACTGTAAAATGGGATATAATCTAAGTCCCTTTGTGGGTGCCTTAATACGGAGCAGGAGTTTACTTTATAATTTTCTTTCTTTTTTTTTTTTTTTGGCCATGCCTTATGCCACTTGCAATTTTAGTTTCCCAACCAGAGATTGAACTTGTGCCCCCTGCAGTGGAAGCAGTAAGTCTTAACCACTGGACGACCAGGGAACTCCCAACTTCATGATTTTCAAAACCGTATTTATTTACCTATTTGTGTGAAGAGAAATATTATAAAATGGCACATAATTTAGAAAAAGCAATATGCCCTTTTAAAATTATTGTTACTTAAAAACAAATTCTGAATGCCAAATTCTGTTCCTACATTTTGTTTCCTAGTCAGATTTTGCTAGCCATGAATGTGCTTCAAGTGTACCTGAAGATACCTCCTGAAGCCCTGAAGAAGGTCAAATCTAGCTATAACAGGTGTGTTCAACATCCCAAAGCCTAGAATTTGTATCACACCCCTCAATCAGAGGAAATTCCTATAATGGATTGAGGTTATTCATGCATAGATAATATTCCCAGATTTACAAATGGGAAAATGAAAGTCCACACCTGATCACTATCATTCCAAGCATCAGTGGTTATCAAATGTTCTTTGATTAAATGCATACCCATTAAATTCCCAGGAAGCCCTGGGCACAGTGCAAAGTGCTAGAGGCTTGGGGCTTAAGTGACTTTAGGAAGCTTACAGACCTAACAGGAAATTCTGTTATCTGGCTCCAGACCTTGCCGATTCCTCTGCCTGGGTCCAAAGAAAGGTACAGGGAACTTGGCACAGTGAAGAATTTATTCACATGCTACAAATGCAGAAGCTTCCCTATAGTCAATCCATGAATATTACTGAATAACTTAGAAATATATTTTGTGAATTTCTAAGGAAGTTGCTAAGACCTCATTTCTTGATTGTTCAGATGTCACAGCTAATACTTCCCAGTTAACATGCACTGAATTGGAGCATTTCAATAAATGAAACTAAGAATGACACAAGTCACATGTGGTGTTTGGTTAACTGATCAGTGATGACGACATGAACTACACTGCCATACTCGTTTCCTTTTGAGACTCTTCATCCATCAACGACCCAAGCTGCAAAGTAGCAGAGTGAGGGTCTCAGAGCGAGGCAGTACACCTGCCAGATGGGGCCTCAGAGCGTGAGTTCTGGGCATAGTGTGGATTCAAATCCTATCTTCTGCAATTAGCAAAGCTGATGTGAAAACCCATTTTTCATGACATACTCTCTTTATATAAATGATGCCAGAATCAAGGTCCACATTGAACAGTATACTGGTGAATGATTATCAGCTAGATCTCTTGAGAAACAAGGTGTGTTTATAGATACAGGTATGTGTGTATATATATTTGTATATATATGCTTATTATAAGTTTTTTTCTGATATAAATAATGTGTAGCATAAAGTTTACAAACAGTAATAAGATATAAAATTTTACATTTTAAATTCCATCAGATCAGATCAGATCAGTCGCTCAGTCGTGTCCGACTCTTTGCAACCCCATGAATCGCAGCACGCCAGGCCTCCCTGTCCATCACCAACTCCCGGAGTTCACTGAGATTCACGCCCATCGAGTCAGTGATGCCATCCAGCCATCTCATCCTCTGTCGTCCCCTTCTTCTCTTGCCCCTAATCCCTCACAGCATCAGAGTCTTTTCCAATGAGTCAACTCTTCGCATGAGGTGGCCAAAGTACTGGAGTTTCAGCTTTAGCATCATTCCTTCCAAAGAAATCCCAGGGCTGATCTCCTTCAGAATGGACTGGTTGGATCTCCTTGCAGTCCAAGGGACTCGCAGGAGTCTTCTCCAACACCACAGTTCAAAAGCATCAATTCTTCGGCGCTCAGCCTTCTTCACAGTCCAACTTTCACATCCACACATGACCACAGGAAAAACCATAGCCTTGACTAGACGGACCTTTGTTGGCAAAGGAATGTCTCTGCTTTTGAATATGCTATCTAGGTTAGTCATAACTTTCCTTCCAAGGAGTAAGCGTCTTTTAATTTCATGGCTGCAGTCTCCATCTGCAGTGATTTGGGAGCCCAAAAAATTAAAGTCTGACACTGTTTCCACTGTTCCCCATCTATTTCCCATGAAGTGGTGGGACCGGATGCCATGATCTTGGTTTTCTGAATGTTGAGCTTTAAGCCAACTTTTTCACTCTCCACTTTCACTTTCATCAAATTCCATAGAGCCAATTAATTCTTACAGATTATTTTTGTTGATTTTTGCTGAACTCTTGAATCTAGTGCCAAACTATGGCTGTCATTGCTAGACCAGAGTAGTTCTGACATGAATGTTAGCTGATATTTTGCTTACAATTGAGTACTGTGAAGGAGAAACAATGAAGATGTATGCCAGAACTTCACTCATTCACCAATGACATGAACAATTTCTTTGCTGAGTCAGGCAATAATTTTCAAATAACAGAAAGATATATCTTTAATTTTTTTTGTATGTGTTCTTCACAACATAATAGCTGCAGACATAAGACTGTTTAAAGTTGAGTCTGCATTATGAACACTTGCTCTATCATCTTTTAAGCCGAAATAATCAACATGAAAATCAATTAAACTCCGACTCACAGCATTTGCTGATTTCTGTGGTATAAGTACTCTCACTATGGCCAATGTCAACCTAACAAATTAATATCAGTGAACACAGACTGGGAAAGGATGTGCAATGGTTCACCATTATATAGTATTTTCACCATGCAAATACATACAAATGTAATGTAAATCATAGTAGTAAGAAATAAAGTATTAAAATATAGGAAGATAATTAGAAAGTGATAAGCTCTGAATATTTTTCAACCTATTTTTAATATTATCCATTTAATTATAGGTTTTTATTTTCAATTTTCAACAATGGCAGTATATAACAACCAGCTTGCAAAATTTCTGAAAATTTACCAACCATCACTTGTGAGCTGCAACAAGACAGCTCCAACACTTGCAGCCTGAACATATGATACCATTTGCTGAACCCTACATTGGATTTTTGGAACCCTCCAAAATCACTGCAGATGGTGACTGCAGCCATGAAATTAAAAGACGCTTACTCCTTGGAAGGAAAGTTATGACCAACCTAGATAGCATATTCAAAAGCAGAGACATTCCTTTGCCAATAAAGGTCCGTCTAGTCAAGGCTATGGTTTTTCCAGTGGTCATGTATGGATGTGAGAGTTGGATTGTGAAGAAAGCTGAGCGCCCAAGAATTGATGCTTTTGAACTGTGGTGTTGGAGAAGACTCCTGCGAGTCCCTTGGACTGCAAGGAGATCCTAGCAGTCCATCCTAAAGGAGACCAGTCCTGAGTGTTCATTGGAAGGACTGATGCTGAGGCTGAAACGCCAATACTTTGGCCACCTCATGCAAAGAGTTGACTCACTGGTAAAGACTCTGATGCTGGGAGGGATTGAGGGCAGGAGGAGAAGCAGACGACAGAGGATGAGGTGGCTGGATGGCATCACCGACTCAATGAACATGAGTTTGGGTGAAATCCGGGAGTTGGTGATGGACAGGGAGGCCTGGCGTGCTGCAATTCATGGGGTTGCAAAGAGTCGGACACGACTGAGTGACTTAACTGACTGAACTGACTGACACTGGAATTATTAAAAAAAAAAAAAAAAAATCTGAGTTCAAGAAAACCAGCACAAAGAGTCAATCTTCACCACCTAGGAAGAATCAGAATTAAGAATCTACATATAATTTAGAATCAGAATCAAAATCTACATACAATTCAAAGAAATATAGAAGACAAAAGTACTACATCAAAAAATTAGATCCAGAATATAACACATAAATAAATCCAGAACAATTTAGTTAGTCTACTGTTTCCTCTACCTACATACTTACCTATAAAAGGACTTTTGTTTTGACTGAGCTCCTGGGGAGTTTTGGCATCTTAGTAGCCAAGGTCAGTTTGACAGAGGCAGCTTACCTGGGTGTCAGTTGGTCTCGTCGCGGCATTGCAGTCATTGTCATCCACCACTGACATGTAAGTCCCGATGATGCATTTCACTGCTCGTAGCTGGTATCCCTGTCCACAAGTGACACTGCACTGAGGGGAAGAAATGAAACAGAAAGTATACACAATCCAGCAAATGTTCTCTTTCCCTAACTTCACCCATAACATTCACAAGAGAAAAAATATTTCCATCATAGTGGGCCAGAGGACTGGCACCCCAAGAAATTAGTTAAGAGCGGGTAATTCTACTTGGTACAAATTAGACTGATCAATTACCAAGATATCACATGGAATTATTTCTACCTCCCATAGGAACAATGTTTGTAGTTTAATTCCTTGATTGCAAACCCCTGGAAGGAGGGGAGTACATGTCAATCATTTTTACATCTTTCACACTATACCTAGCAGAATGCTGTGGCTAAAATAGGTACTTTGTAAAGTTCTTATTTGACTTCTGAAAATTTTCCCTAAAGAAATGTAGTTTGCATCAATATTTCTATACAAGAACGGTCATCACAATATTATTTATAAATGACAAAATATTAGAAACCACCTAAATAGGGAAGAACCAAAGTCAATTCAATGCACCATAGCAAACAGATCATAAAGGAAATATGTCAACTAAGGCTAACTGTTATATTTAAAAGTGGTTAAAAAACAGTAAGTAGAGGGAGTGATGTCATGGAAAGGGCAGATAGTAAAGAACTGATCCATTCCCACTCTCTGAAAAAGCTATCAAACTGACAAAAAGTGGCAGAATCAGGTTTTCTTAAAGAAGAGGGTTCTTTAAAAAGATAATAAAATTTATAAACCTTTACTTAGACTGATTAAAAGTAAAACAGAGGAGATGCAAACAATTAAAATCAGAAACAAAAGTGAAAGCGCTGCTCCTGACTCTATAGCAATAAATGGGATAGTGAAAGTAGTGTGGACAATTCTATGCCAACATATTAGCCAATCGAGATAAAACACATGAATTTCCAAACTCATACAAACTATCCAGAAACACACAAATCACAAAATCTGACTTAAGAAGAAACAAAAAAGAAGTAAAAATATTGACTTAGCCATCAAAGATCTCATAATAAAAAAAAGTCTTAAGACCAGAGGGCTTCACTGGTAAATTCTACCAAACATTTATAGAAGAATTAAACACTTTTCACAATGGCCAAAAAGTGCAAACAACCCAAATATCCTTAAAGGGATAAACGGATAAATTACGCTTTTATGCACACATGGAATATTATGCAGACATAAAAAGGGATGAGGTACAGATGTGTGTTACAGCATGATGAACTTCAAAAACATTATGCTATGTGAAAGAAGCTGGAGACACAAATGATCATGTATTGTATAATTTCATGTGTATGAAATACTTAGTATAAGTAAACTCGTGGAGCTAGAAAGCAGAATGCTGGCTACAGGGTTGAAGGAGAAATGGGGAATAACAGCTTGGTGAGTATTTTAGCGTGATATAATGTTTTAGAACTAGATAGAGGTGGAGGTTGCACAACATTCTGAATGTACTACATGTCACTGATTTGTTCACTTCAAAATGGTCAATTTTGTTTCATGAGTTTTACTTCAATTAACAAAATAAGTACAATTCTAATACTAGTTTTTAAAACATAAGAAAATCATAAATGTATTAACTCTGAAATACAGAGTTAGGAGTATGGCTATCTCCTTTTTGCTAAATTGCTTTTTACAAAACTTCTCTTATAAACATGAACTATCCTTCAATAATATTAAGGGAAAAAATACAACAACAAAGAACAGATGGTTGCCGTGAACTGTATGTTTAGTCAAAGGAAGGACAAATCTCTGGCTAAGACTGACATGCCATAGACATGGGAAAAAAAAAAGGTCAGTTAGTTCTAAAGATGTTATCTTCAAATCTTAACAGTGACCCTGAGATGCACTCTCCACAAGAAATATGCAGATATAGACAAAAAGGAGGCAAGGTATGGAGTGTAGGCAGACTCCACCTATTTACTGAGTGTGATGAAACATGATCAACCATTCTGACCACCAGGGATGCTGTGTTAACAGGGCATATTCGGAAGAGCCCCAGTGCGAAAGGTAGAAACTGTAAGGGTGCAGTAATAAAGCTACTCTCATTCACTTCACGCATGTTGGAAATGAAGACATAAGCCAGGGGGCTGAAGAGGCTGTGGCTGTGGTTGGACTGGGTGGAGGGAGAGGCAGTCTTAGAGAGATTACGTAAGTGACAGCAAACAGCTGCTTTGCTTCTCTAGGGAACTTGGAGTGCTACTTAAATAGTACCCAGAACGCTTTTGCTTCTATATTAGGAAAGACTTAATTCTAAGAGTCGTGACTTCTTAAATGCAAGCCCAAGGGAGATTCTCACTCTTTCCTTTCAGAATAGTTCAAGTGACTGTGAAACCAACAATAGGGACTTGGAAGAGATTCTTTCAAAGAGAGAGGAAGCCTGCAAACTTTGATCTAATTAATTTTGTTTGAAAAGCCTGACTTATTTTTAAGAGGTGAGCTTAGGAACCATGACACTGGGAGCTAAAACATCCCTTTCAAATCCCAGCCCAGACCCTCCTGCCAAAGACACTGGCGCTGGATCTCATTCTGTTACAGACCCACAGCCGCATGCTAGTAGATAGCATCAGCCAGGCAAGAGGAGATCTGTTGTGAATTCGTTCCAATGTGTGTGTGCTCAAGCTACAGTTTTAACCCAAGGGTGAACACCCACACGTGGGTCTGGAAAGGGAATGATTAGCTCCCGGAGGGGAGCAACAACCCTCAGAAGTGTAGCAGAACGGTTACGGGTTTCCAGCGCTTGGCGCCACAGAGGGACTGCGCATGCCTCATGCTACAGTGGTGAAATCCCTGCCACTGGAATGCCCCTCTGCAGGCCTGCTCCAGATAAGAAGGAAAGAATGTACTTAAGAACTTTATCATTCAAAATACCTGTCCCCAGGGACCCGCCTGCCAGGACGCACATTCTGGCTGCTGACAGGTCTGCATGGAGGTCGGTTTGGTCTCAGGGTCACAGACTCTATCGTTTAATCGATCTTCGCCAAACTGACACCAGACCTGGCGGTGCTTATGCCCTTTTCCGCAGGTGACCAAGCACTGTAAGAAAAGGCACAGCTAGTCAGGGTCATTTCTGAACAATGCACTCTGATGTTCTTGCGGATTAGTCATCGATTAGCAAAACCAGGTGTGCTCTTTTCCCAGAGCAATTCCTCTCTCTCTCTCTCGTCGCAATCTGTAAACATATCAGGCCTTATGCTTTTGGCTCTGTCACTCATTCGTTCATTCACTCGGTATTTATCCAGGCTCTGGGCCAGTTTCAAGCACAGCATAAACGTCACACAGCATCAGGCTCTGAAATTCTAAAAAATAGCATCCATGGCTTGGTAGCATATGAGCTAACGGTAGGGAATTTACGAGTCAGATTAACTTGGATTTTAACCTAATACAACTGACTATGGATACTAAGTTAAGTGATCTCCCAGTACTTCAGTTTTCTTGGCTGTACAATGGGAATACAGTAGTGCTAATGGCCGGCAATTGTGAAAACTGAATGAGAAAAACGCAAGTGAAGTGCTTAGCTCCTGTTCATTTAAGGAGTCTTAAATATAACAATCATTGTTCCTACATTCATTGTAGAAAACTTGAAAAATACAGAAAAACATAAAAGAGAAAATTATAACAAGCCCCAAGTCTCACTATCTACCTAGGGATACCGTTATTAAAATATTGCTCTTTTCTTCCTCTTTTAGCTATAGAACATTGGGATCATACTGAATATATAATTTGATATTTCCCACCTCTATTTCATTATCTATTTTTGGAAAGGTTTGTTACATAACTTGATATGATACTTTATCTAGTATTAGCTATCTAGGTAGAACTTAAATCTAATGCTTTCTTTCATTTTTTTTTTTTTATTTTAACCAAATATGGGATCGAGATTGAAGCTAAGGCTGCTTTTAACATAAACACAAGCACTAGCTTTCCTGTTAATCTGTCCAGGAGACAGACACTGTTAATCACATGTACTGTTACTTTTCTGCCATTTAGAGACATTAACAGTATTCTTTTAAGACTGAGATTTTAATTAATGTTGAAAGTAAACAGTTAATATTTCACTTACCTGAATGAGATAAGGGAATGGATACAGAAGCTGTAGAAATATCTCTCTCCCCACATTCCTGGCTTGGCCCAGTGAATAAGACAATTTCTGTTCCCCTGCCATGTGTTCCTCTGAAGGAAGGTGCGTTGGGGGGTGGGGCTGGGGCGGCGGGGGGTGGGGAGGACCTGCTCAGAGACAATCTCACTGGGAAATACTAGCACTGTTTATAAAATTGAGAAAGAGCCTTCATCTTCTTTCTCTTGTTGTCCCGGGACCACCCTGCTAAACAATTTGATATGCTTCCTCAAATAAGAGATAAGCAAAGCATAAACCTAGAATACTCAGCCTGGTCCTTTCTCTTTTTTCCCAAGTTTTCTACTAGCAACTGGATGGGTAATCAAATAGGTCACTTGCTAGGGTTCAATTCTCTCATTTCAAAGATAAGCTATTAGGGAATCTCATTTTTTTTAAACTTCAAATCTAAACCAATGCAGCTTTATAATTAAAAAGCTCTGATTTCCTTTACAGCAACTTAGCCAGGTCTGAAAGAGGTGAGAAGGTGAGGGACTAGAACTTCAAAAATCCCCAACAGAAGCTATTACAGTGGGTGATCCAGCTAAACCCACTGCAACTCTGAGATCACTCATGTCATGTCCAGTAAGACAATCACAGGGTGGGTGGAAGAAGAGTTGTTTCTTCAATGGGAGGTGGGAGAACGGTGCAGCTGGTTTAACTTTGGACTGACCTGGAGAGGCTCAGAACTGAGCATCAGAGATGACCTGTTGGGGAATTAACAGCCTTCCCATCTCACCTCTGACCAGTCTCCTGATTTCCACTCTGGACAGGAGAACTCACTGCACTTCTGAATGGTGACTTTCTCTTGATGAGTGCATTTGCTGTCATCCAGTACATCATTACGGGTGTTGACACAAATAGCCCTTCTCCTCTGGGTTCCACCATCACAGCTTTTAGAACACTGAAAGGGAAAAAAAAACGAAGCCAAAGTGTTGCTAAGTTTCTCATCAAGCATGCTCAAGATACTGGCTAGGCTATCTTGTCTTTTCCAATTCTAAGGAAACAACCAACCAACAAAGCCTGGTCAGTTCTACTTGTTCTTTTTAGGGGTATATGTTTATGGTATCAATTTATTTACCAGGTTCATAACAAAGCCAATATTAGCAAACTGGTATAGGACAACAAAATCAGAAATGGCCTGTGGGATATGAAAAAACTGTTTGGCTAAGTTGTTCCACCACTTCCAATTTTCCATATGCTATGCCCACACCAGACATCACAGGTCGATTGTATTACTCTTTTCTGCATTTTTAATGCGGGCAGGCATTATAAGTCAATCATGGTACTCTTAATGAGGTTTCCTCAATGCAGCTCTGTAAGGAGTCATCATCAACTAATCAGATTTAACATCCAAGAAGACTCTCTGAACGAGAACCAACTTACTTCAGTCCAAGCTGAATAGCGCCAGCCACCAGTATTACATTCTCCTGAGCACTTTTCCTGGTTGCTTGGTTTGGGGTGACTGCTGCAAAAGGTGTCATCAACCTTCTCAGTCTTCCCATCTAGCCTGCTGTACGTGGCACAGTAGATGTCTAATGTGCGGTAACCTAAACCACACTGGGCACTACATTCACTCCTGCTGGCCACGTGCCACCTGTGCACAAATCATGGGGGAGAAAGCAATATCACTGTTAAATATATATGTCTTATCCAGACTCAATTGGTAGAAGAGCTGAATTCTGTTTTCTTCCTTAAATACCATGAACCCAAAACCACAGTCAGTCACCGAAATTCAGTTTGAAACCAACATTTCCATGTATTTTTCATCACTGCCAACATACATGAAAGTCACAAAATGACAGTCAGAGGTTCTATCTTTATGAAGATTCTCGCCCAATACAGTCAATCTGAAATTCAAGCAACTAAAAAGGAAAAAAAAAATGGAATTCAACAGAGCAAAAAAACAAAACAATTTTATATTTAAAAGACTCATGCAACCCAGCATTTTGTTTGTCAAGTAGGCTGGTTTTTAACAGAGAACGAACAACTGTTGGAAACATTCCCTCAGAAATTTCTAGGTGGCCACGTGCTGGAAAATGCTCAATGGACATTCTATGAATTAATAAAGGAATGGATTGCAATTAATTAAATACTTAATTGGAACTATTGCTGAAATTCAAGTATCATAAACTTTACTTGGTGAATAAAGATTGTATGGACCATATATATAACTCAATTACCTCTTTTTTAAAGACTAATATTTTTAGAGCAGTTTTAGGTTCCATGACAAAACTGAGAGGAAGGTACAGAGATTTCCCCACACCCCTGCCCCTATACACCCCTGCTCCCACAGATGCACAGCCTCCTGATTATCAACACACCCCCACCAGAATGTACATTTGTCACTCTGATGGACCTTTGTTGACACATCATTATCACTGAAATCGACAGTTTTCCTTAGAGTTCACTCTTGATGCTATATATTCCATGGGTTGGACATATGTATAGTGAAACATATCCACCATTATAGTATCACATGGACCTAAAAATCCTCTGTGCTCCACCTATCTATCCCTTCCAGCACCACAATTATTCACTTTTAAAATTAGATTTGAGTCTACAAACTTTTGTCAGCTTTGTATCCCTAGCACATATAATAAGCCTTTCTCGGCACACAGGAGGTGCTCAGTATGTACTGATAAATCAAGTAGCTCTTTTAACACTCCAGCAATGGGGCTAGTGCTTTAAAAAGAAAAAAAAAAATTACTTGAATAGAACAGTCTAAATAAATGAGCTTGAGACATGTTACGCTGATCAAATTTAGCAATCCCAAAAGGATGATTTCACTCTTGATCATTAATTTTCTCCTGCTCAGAAACTCGGTGGTTTGTCAAATACCAAAGACCGAAGAGTTCTCCCATCTACACTCAGGAAGAAAAGAGGAGCACTGGACACACACTTATCTTGGAATTTCTCACAAATGCTCAAAAGTAGGTCAGAGTTGACCCACTTCTACATTTGGCATATAAAGTGGGCTACTGAGATGTTCTGTGAGAGTGGCATAGTATTTGGAGGATTTGTTCTAACCGGAAAATGTTATATGGGGATTGTACAACAGTGCTTTATCTCATCCTGTCAAAGTTTAATCTGGGCAAACTCTCACTTCCCTAAGGAAGTGAGCCAAGAAACATGGACCAGTTCAACAGAGGCATCTGGAACTTCCATCTGCCCTTTGATTCCTGGTTACCTTCTCTTTGCCTTCATCATCACTTCCTTGTGGAAAGGTTATTTTCCATCCTGGAAAAGGGAGGCAGGAATCCTCCTCCCTTCCCCACAAGAAAGCACACTAGCAGCTTGGGCTTGGAACAGAGTACTAGAGTTTCCCTGATATTCACACAATCCCCGGAATTCGGGCCGAGAATGTAGTCTGTGGAAAGGTCACAGTACTGTCTTAGGAAAGGTCTCAAAATGCTATTACTCACTTAATTTATTCTCACCTGGAAAGTCATCTCACCTTCAGTGTTTTGAATTCATTCATTCATGTCATGTGACAATTTATATTGCAGAAAGGCAAAGTGTTTGTTAATAAATGGGAACAGAAAAAAACTGTATTTCTCTGTGGGTGTGTGGGGCATTGTGGCATTAAATAATTTGAGAAACTACTGATATAAGTAGGTTCTTCAATTGCAGAACTTCTCAGGGCCCTCAAATCGCTAATTCAAGCTACAAATCTTCACATAGTAGAGAAGACAGTAATTCTTCTCACATGCTGGTTTGCTCTGGATCATCTTGCTGAACTAGTGTTCCATAAAAATGTTTTGGGGAAAACTAAGAGTTTAAGCAACCAGTGCAATCCTCTCTACTATTTTTCCATTTTGCACACAGATACTTGGCAACAATTAGTATAAATTAATTAGTATAAATTAATAGCAATTTTCAGGTTGACAGAGAGAAGACAGTAATGCTTATTTGAACTTGTTTCTGCATTTGCATATTTTTCAGTGAATAACTTTATTCTTCTAACAATCTGTAAACACCAGCAAGATATGCATTTGAATGCTGACAAATGAACATGATCTTCGAGGGAATTCCCAGATGGTCCACTGGTTAGTACTCTGCTCTCACTGCTGAGGGCCTGGGTTCTAGTCCTGGTTGAGGAACTAAGATCCCAAAAGCCTTGTAGTGCACCCAAAAACCAAACATGATCTTCTACTTAAGACGTGAGCATGTACCTGTCTAGTTATAAGGCTGTGAAAACTAGCAGTAAACTTACAATTTTTTCTTTTTATTTCTAAATTATTATCCTCAAGGTGTGTCACTTCTACCATAGATACTTGTACCAAAAAGCAAGGCTAAAATTCCTTTACTTCCTCTTCTTTAATCAGCCAGAGGTGCCATCATCATTCAAGCCTGTTCCCTGAGCTACTTGTCTCCTTTGGTATCAGTAGAGTTTAGGTTTTTAGTTTTTTTAAGTTAGTATTAAAAAAGGAAAAAAGGTACCTTTCTCCAAATGGGGAATTTAGAATATCACCATTGATATACCTCTCTCAGACTCTGTTTTCCTTATTTCTGAAGTGGAGATAATAATACTACTTACACCACTGTGCTGTTTGAGGAATTAATGTATTAATTTTATATGATATATAAATAAGTAGGATGTTAATTAAGATTATATAACAATTAATATACAAATATTAGGATAATTCGTGCTTGCTCAGTCACTTCAGTTGTGTCTGAATCTTTGTGACCCCATGGACTGCAGCCAACAAGGCACCTCTGTCCATGGAATTTTCCAGGCAAGAATACTGGAGTGGGTTGCCATTTTCCCCTCAAGGGGATCCTCCCAAGCAAGGAATCAAAACATAATGTTTAAATATGGTTCTTAGTAAATGGTTGACTCTACTGCTGAATGATATTCACAGTACTAATTAATACTAGTTAATTATTATTATTTTCAGTGATAATTTGAAGTAAGGCTAATCTTATATCATCTTTCCCAATTTAATGAGGTTAAATCAAGCAATCTATTTACCAACTCAATCTTTTTTCCCTGTTTTAGTGATTAATGCAGTTCAGCAATTAGCTAATTATTTTTTGAAAATTGACTTTAAGTCTAATTTAACTAATTTAACTCCACTGACTGAAGCAATCGGTTTATACGAACATAACTCAAAACGAATTAATACTGCCTAACGTAATACTGCCAGACATAACTAGCTAATCACAGCACTCCTCTCTTCTCTCAGAGCCTTGAGGGTACTTAATAATCTTTACTCCAGCCCCAGGAGCTGACAATACCACTTGATACGACTTGGCATGGTGACACAGAACCTAAAAAATATTTCTGTGTTCATTTTGCTATTTATGAATGATGAGACCTTAACAATTTCCCAAACTATTCCCTGCTGGTAATTTCTTCTCTGAAAGGAGGACAAGCACCAGCTTATCTTACCTGCATTTAACTGACATGTAGACTATACAATGCAAACCCCAGGCTGGTGAACATTCAAACATGACATGGTCAATTGCAGGAAAATAGAAAAGCTTTATAATTCTCTACTCACTCACCATTTGCGGCCTAAAATTTCATACTTTTCTTAAATATTGAACTGTCTGCATGAAAGTGAAAAGTTAAGTCGCTCAGTCGTGTCCGACTCTTTGCGACCCCATGGACTGTAGCCTACCACGCTCCTCCGTCCATGGGATTTACTAGGCAAGAGTACTGGAGCAGGTTGCTATCTGTATATAAATCTTCCTCTAGTTCTTTTCATGACTACCTTAGTGCACTGCAGCTTTCATGTATATAAAACTTCTTATACTGGTGATAAACATTCTGGGTGGATACTGACTATTAAAGGTACTTTGATGGATGAGGTTCTCCTCTTCTGTAGTCTTTCAAACAGAAAAAAAAAAACTTAAAAAAAAAAATCACAAACTTTTGCATTCAATGTAACTCAGTCATAATAATACCTATGCAGCAAGTTGCGAGGGTCCAATGAGAACTTTCTTGGGCAGCTGCCATACTCTATTAGCTATTTTTTTAATTCTTAGGAAAAGAACAAGAAATCTGCAGGCATATGTCTTAGATAATCAGTTTCAGAGGGATGGAAAATTGACTAAAGCTTATTTCACTGAAACACAAGAAAGGGGCCTAAAGACTAATATCCCACCTGCTCCTTGCAAAACCTTCACAACTCAGTAATAAAGACCATGAGGAAACACTGGCCTCACCTCAGGTCACAGTCTGTGCCACAAGGTTCAGTAATGGGTGCCGGCTGAGGCAGTCGATCACATCTTTGATCAGAAACTGTAAGCTGATCAGATTCCCTGGTGCAAATAGGTTTTCGTTTCCGCTCCCCTAAGCAAGGAGGAAAAAATATTTTTCAGACAAAGTAACCTATTCCATCAACTATTTAGACCAGAGACTGGCAAACATTTTCTGTAAAGGGTTAGATAGTCAATATATTTGGTTTTGTGGGCCATATGATCTCTATTGCAACTACTAAACTCTTGTTATAGGGCATAAGCAGCCACTTACAGATGTAAAAAATTGTGTTCCAATAAAACTTTATTTATAAAAGCAGGAAGTGAGTTGAATTTGGCCCACTGGCTGTAGTTTGCCAACTCATAAATTAGACAAAAGGAAACCAGATAAATTGCATATAATATGACTACTAAATTTATGTCTCTGGAAAGTCAATTTGGCAGAGCTGATTTTGCTTGGCTTCACACATGGTGAGGAAACCAAACATGTCCTAAATCCCTTAAATAGTTCAACTTGCCAGCCCAAAGTGACCAGACAGAGGTAGAGAAAGATTAGAAAATGGATGCAGACAGAACTGCCTCCACAAAAAAGAAAGAAATAAAGAATTAAAAAACATGTCAAACCCCTTGAACTCAACCTAGAAGCAGATACCTTGGCAGGGTTTGCTGCATGCTTGCCAGGGTCCATGACTGTTCCAGTAAAACTGTTGGGGTTTGTCTTCAATGGGAATATTGAAAGAATAGCGCACATCGGGGTTGTATAACTTTCCCACCGACAATACCTGGAATGCATAGAGAAAATGGAGAGGATGGATGTGGGCCTGGAAACTCATGGAATTAGAAAAGGGGCATGGGCTCATGGCCAAGTTTTTACCTGAAGCAGAAGTTCTTGTTCAATGCGACCTGTGGAGTTGATTCTTTCCACAACGTTGTCGGACCCGCTGTATTCTATCACAGCATTCCCAATACGGATTTCCCTTTTGGACATTGTGACAACAAAGTCTCCATTGAGCAAGAATTCGCCTTTACTGCTCGATAAAGCTGGTGGTGAGAAAAGAGAAATCATTGATTTGTTGCCATTTTTCTGTTTGCAAAATGAAAGAACACATTGATAGGCCGATAGAATGTGAAGAATGTGGACTTTTCAGTCAGGCACACACAGACTCAAATCCGAGCTTTGCCACTTCCCAAGTATGTGGCCTTGGGACATCACTTTCCTACTCTTGGTCTTGATTTATTTATCTCTAAAGTGGAGATAAAGACACCCGCCCTTCATGGTGCCTTTGAAAATTAGCTGAGATATAATACAAGAGTGCTAATTAGACTGGAGTTTGTGATACAGGCCCTGCAGTTACAGGGTTACAGATGGAACTAATGAATGTGGTTACCAGAGGAGAACTGGCAGGGGTGGCCAGGGGTAGGGCAAAAAGAGTAAGGAGATCAACTGGATGGTGATGGATGGAAACTAAATTTCTTGTAGTGAGTATGCTGTAGTATATACACAAGTAGAAATATAATGTTGTACATGTGAAACTTACATAATGTTAGAAGCCAACATTGTGAAAGTCACTCAGTCGTGTCCAACTCTTTGCGACCCCATGAACTGTAGTTCATGGAATTCTCCAGGCCAGAATACTGGAGTGCGTAGCCTTTCCCTTCTCAAGGGATCTTCCCAACCCAGGGATTGAACCCAAGTGTCCCACATTGCAGGTGGATTCTTTACCAGATGAGCCACAAGGAAAGCCCAAGAATACTGGGGTGGGTAGCCTATCCCTTCTCCAGCAGATTTTCCCGACCCGGGAATCAAACTGGGGTCTCTTGCACTGCAAGCAGATTCTTTACCAATTGAGCTATCAGGGAAGATCTCAAAAGTAAATACAAATCACTTACAGGTGAAGAAATTCATCTCAATCTGTTTGTCAAAGTAGCATTTCAAGAATACTTTGGAGAGAGAAATCAAATCCAGTCTTGTCTTAGCCCATTCCTAACAAAATCAATTTACCCAACTAAATTTAATCCAATCTTAGAAAATCCTGATCATGTATAACTCTTTGCCTATACTTCAGTTCAGTTCGGTTGCTCAGTCATGTACGACTCTGCGACCCCATGAACCGCAGCATGCCAGGCCTCCCTGTCCATCACCAACTCCTGGAGTTCACTCAGACTCATGTCCATTAAGTCAGTGATGCCATCCAGCCATCTCATCCTCTGTCGTCCCCTTCTCCTCCTGCCCTCAATCTTTCCCAGCATCAGGGTCTTTTCCAATGAGTCAGCTCTTCGCATCAGGTGGCTAAAGTATTGGAGTTTCAGCTTCAACATCAGTCCTTCCAATGAACACCCAGGACTGATCTCCTTTAGGATGGACTGGTTGGATCTCCTTGCAGTACAAGGGACTCTCGAGAGTCTTCTTCAACACCATAGTCCAAAAGCATCAATTCTTTGGCACTCAGCTTTCTTTAGGGTCCAACTCTCACATCCATACATAATCACTGGAAAAACCATAGCCTTGACTAGACAGACCTTTGTTGGCAAAGTAATGTCTCTGCTTTTGAATATGCTATCTAGGTTGGTCATAACTTTCCTTCCAAGGAGTAAGCGCCTTTTAATTTCATGGCTGCAATCACCATCTGCAGTGATTTTGGAGCCCAGAAAAATAAAGTCTGACACTTTTTTCCCTGTTTCCCCATCTATTTGCCATGAAATGATGGGACCAGATGCCATGATCTTAGTTTTCTCACACAAAAAAGCTTAAACCACGTTCAATACCAGATATCAATTTTGTCCTGAACATTTTTCAGATGACATGAGCCTGAAATTTATTCTGACCTGATTATTTTGTATTTTTGAGTATTTATGAGTATTTAATTTCCTTTAAGTCAATTAAATAGAGCTCCTTTATGAATTAACTTTTGGCAATATCACACATCTATAAAACACATACAGACACATACGAACATATAAACACAGAGACCTCATAGTTCCTGTTCCAGAATTTCAGCCATGATCTTGAGAACCCAAACCATTTTTCCAAAGTTACCTCAATTTAAAAAAAGAAAGTGTATGATTTAAAAATATATTATTAATGAAAAGAACATTTATAAAACTGGTTCCCACCCAAATAACTCTTTATATTTCATTCAATAGTTGAACCTATTGAATCTTTGTTGTCCTGTTTTGACAGATGTTGAAACTGAAAATCCATGACCACTATGACGCTCAAATATCAATTCTTTGGCAAGACCCACTGAGGTAGTCAGCCTCCAATATGGCCCCAACGATCCTTGCCTTCTATATTCACACTCTGTGCTGTCCCCTCCCACATTGAGTTGCACTGACTGTATAATCACTAGGATACTGTGATGTCCAAGGCCAGGTCTAAGGCATTAGGGCTCCACCTTGCTCTTCCTTGAATCTCTGGCTTTGGGGAGAAGCCAGCTGCTGAGTTGTTAAGATACTCACGCAGCTCCACTGAGAAGCCTTCTGCAAAAGGCAGCAAGGAACCAATGCCTTCTGCCAAGAGCAATTAAGTGAAGCATCCAGTAAGGGGACCTGCTAGCCCCATTTCAGATAGAATCACAGGCCTAACTGAAGTCTTCACAGCCACTTCAGGAGAGACCGCAAGCCAGAAGCACCAGCTATGCTGCTGCCAGATTCCTGACACATGGAAACTTGTATACTGTTTACACTTGTTATTCTAAGTCACTAGATCATGAGATAAGTTGTTGCATGGTAAAGCCTACCTGGATCATTCTTTTTAAACCTTCAAACCCCTTCCATCCAAACTTCGTATCCAATTCTTAGCTTAATTTTTCTCCATAGCACTTTGTTTATGCTCTCTCTACTCTCCCAGAAAAAGAATGTAAGCGAGGATTTTTGGACTGTTTTGTTCACAGTTATATCTCAGCTTCTGAAAGAACACATGGTAAATGCTCAAAAAATAGGGGTTTTTTTTTGGGGGGGAGGGAGAATGAATGAATCTACTGCAAATATTGCAAAAGATGAAATAATCAGTGAAGCTGAAAAAATAATGTTAGAGAACAGCTTGAGTCAAGTGCCAAAACACTGGCCAACTGAGAACATGACAGAGTTAGACCAGTCAGACATTTAAGAAAAGGAAAGGAAATGGACAAAGAAGATGAGATGACAGCTGCTTCAGAAGGAATAATTTAGTTCTCCAAATGTCAAGAGAGATTGTTGGGAAAGTAAATAAGAAAATCTCAGGAAGCTTTTTAAAAAATGACTCCTTTTCAGATTTTACTGTTGAGCTCAAACTTTAAGCAAAGAATGTACCACTCTGATGTCATATAACTTGACTAAAAAACTTAGGCAAAAATATTTATCCACTGACATATTCTCCATTCTAAAAACCTGAGCATGATTAAAATCAAAATGTAATTTTGTTGAACGTAAGAAAAAAAAAATTTATTTTCATACTTTTTAATTTCTCAAGACAAAATCCCAATTATATCATGAAAAAAATCAAATAATATCCCAATCATATTTTCTCCCTAGTAGTTATTAGCTCAGTTGGTAAAGAATCTGCCTGCAGTGTAGGAAACCTGGGTTTGATGCCAGGGTTGGAAAGATCCCCTGGAGAAGGAAATGGCAACCCACTCCAATACTCGTGCCTGGAGAATTCCAAGGACAGAGGAGCCTGGCTACAGACCATGGGATCACAAAGAGTTGGACACGACTGTGCAACTAACTTTCACTTTTGGTTACTATAAAAATTTTTAAGTACCACTTTTTTTTTCCCCCCCAGTACAACTGCTTTTTGAATAATGAACTATTCCATGTTTTGAGCCGTACATGTAAGAAGTACTCAAGAAAGCAGAACTACAAAACATTTGAGCTCTGAACAAAATACTAGGAAGAGGCCCCTTCTCTTTTGTAAGTTGTACACAATTAGCATATCTCAGCAGGGAGGGAACCTTTAAAATACACAGGCCATGTAAATATTTAGGTGAATAAAAGGAATGTGGAAACTTAACTCAGAGTTGGCAAATAGGTTTATTCCCAGACACCAATGTGAATCATTTGGTACTAGTCACTCAAGAAACTATGGAGAACAGGATTTCTTTTCAGCATCATGTCTCAGCATCATTAGTGACATCTGTCTTGGTTCTGGGATGGGAAGAAGCCAAGCTCTCCCAGGCACCTGCCACATCCTAACATGTCTTTCGCTGATGCAGGAGATGTGTTGTCTTTCGCCATGCAGACCAGAAGCAATGCATATGCAGAAGCAGTTGAGAGGATTTAGGGAAATTAGATATCGTACTTTTATGTAGAAATGAATGAAGGCTGTGATGTAGCTCTGAATAGACTCTGTGCCTCAGTGGCAGCAGGGCCCTTGTTTTTGTAGACACGGGAACCTCACAGAGTTCACCCCACTGGGCACTATATGGATGCAAAGACTATTCTTTGCAGGCTCAAGAATGAACTGCATCAAATTTGGTCCCTAAAGCAGTGCTTCACCTACCAGAATTTCTACCCTTATAAATAAGCCTTATCTTGGCCCTGAGGGAACAGTAAGATGCTTTCACTTGAAATGGTTGGGAAGACAGTGGTGACACAGGAAACAAAGCCTTTAAAAACACAATCTTTTAAAAAAGGTAATCCAAGATCTTGGTTTCTTTTTGATTCAAAATCATTTGATTGTCCCTACTACCAACAGAGTGTTGTTCAAACTCCTCAGCATCACTCTCTTATCTTGACCTATTCTTCCAACCTCACCATTCACTCCCACCAATAAACCTTGACTTCCAGTCATGTTCATCCCCAGGTCAGCTATACATTTTTCTATGTGGAGGCAATAAACTGAAGTGGTTAAAGGTATAATATCTGAAATCAGACCCATAAGGATTTTAATTCGTCCCACTTTGCTTGTGTGACTTCGGGGAAGTTTCTCAACCTCTCTAAGCCTCAGTTTCTTCCTCTGGATAAGGGCTTTCTTATAAAGTGAAAATGAGTGTTAGTCACTCAGTCCTGTTGGAATCTTTGCAACCCTATGGACTGTAGCCTACCAGGCCCCTTTGTCCATGGAATTCTCCAGGCAAGAGTACTGGAGTGGGTTGCCATTTCCTTCTCCAGGGGATCTTCCCGACCCAGGGATCGAACCCAGGTTTCCCACATTGCAGGCAGATTCTTTCCTATCTGAGACACCAGGCAAGCCCAGCTTTCTTATAGAATTGTTGTAAATTTTGAAAAAGTGCATATAGGATTTGGTAGCTGGCAGATCAAAATGCCTTCAAATGAACTTTCTTCTCATCACACTTTTATAGATGCTTAATTTATGGATAAGAAAAGCATGACTTAATATTATTAAAATATTTTCTGAGGCCAGGTGACTTCTAATCATGGAAATATATCTCTAGAGCCTGTCAACCACCAGTTTTTCAAGAAGAAAGCCAACAAATGTCCATGAAATCAGTGAATGATTTCAGGCATTCTTTACCTTATGTGCAAATTGAAAGCAAATATGTTTAGCTATAGATTTTTAAAAAAAAATTAAGTTGTTGATTTTGCTAGATTGCATGAGCCTCTTTAAGTAAAGTCAACACTTAAAAAGGCGCTTGTATAAGCCTAAGAAAGATCCCAGCCCATAGTAGGTGCTCAATCAATGATGCCGAAAGAACAAATGATTGATCGAACCTGACATTTGTGACAAGAAGAACAGAGAGCTTTCAGCCAAATAACTGTTTTCCTATCGGTATAAACCTCTGACAACCTCGTCTCCCCGCAGCTCCTGCAGCATGAGACCCACCAGTCAAGCAAGATGCAGGAGTTTCAATGGGTCACTGGTTGGAGAAGAGGTTGTTTCTGTGGCACCTCAGGCCTCCTAAGGCTGCCTCCTGATGTGGGCACTTGCATGGCAGTGGCAGGATGTGCTGCCAGCAAAATCACCCAGTGCTTTCAAGTGGAGTCGAAGGCTAGCTACCCAGCTGATGTTTCACTGAAAAGGGGGAAATGAGATGTCACAAGGCCAGTTCTGTAAATTAAGTGGTAATCCAGTTCTGTCTGTATTCAAAGAGCAATCATCTATCCTAGGTTAATTCTGGGGACCCTTTCCAACATCTCCAGGCTTCCTCGCATGCTTATGCTGACTTGGGGGCATTTCACCCTTCACTGCATGCTCTTTATCCCAGCAAATGGTGAGTAGGAAAGGAGATAGGAGTCATCAAGTGAAATGGAGTTCCTGCTTTATCTTGAACTGAATCAATTCCTGTCTTCCCGCTGACACTATTCATCAAAGGTTAGTATCCTGGAGACAAATAAACACTATGGAAATGACTCCTTTTTTCTCCTAAAGAAATACGAAGATGGTAGCACTGGGTGCAACTTGGCTTTAACCCAACTGGAGGGAGGGGTCTATGTTGAAAGGACGACCTTTGACACAGAGGCTTTCTGCTTCGGTACCTTGTGAAACAAATAGTTTCCTGAAAACAACCGTCTACTGCCCAACCTCCCACTAATGCGATTAGGGAGCTAATTTCCTGGGTTGGTTTCCCCCCCATTTCACCCATCAGAGCTGGGAGGCTACAAAGGCCCTCTCTCCTGGAAATTGCTTCTTCACCAACACATGCAAAAGAGTATGCCTTGACTGACCTTAAAAAAAAATATGAGGGATAAGAATGATGATTGCTTAGCAACGAAACAGCTGGGGCTGGACTCCAGCAAGACTCAACTGGGGGCTTTAAAATCTTCTTAGAGCATTTGCTGTGCCTTCCTTCAAACCGAGAGTAAACATTTACACACGCCAGATTTGATAACAACATCATACTCTACCTAACTTGTTAAGAAACCACTGTAAGGTTCAAAGGCTCTGAGGTCTTAACCTTCACACTCGGTGAACTGTGACGTACCATCTTTGCTTGCACTTTTCATTTGCTTCCAGAGAGACGTTCTTTGACCAACAGGTAACTTTCCCATAATATTCCATTAAAGAGCCATGACTACTTCAAACTGCCCTTCCCAGATGACAAACCTTCTTTAATTTTGCTTTTATTCTTTACAAGGAGATTAAGAAACCTCTAGTGAGACATAAAAGGATATCAGAAGGTCCTCCCTAATTTAGGTGCCCAACCTGGCTGATGAATTGAACTGAAGCCGCTGCTTAAAAGGGTATTTTTCCCCAGAAGGAGAAGAACACTGGAGAATCCTTCTCCTTTTTGAGGAGAAGAAAGGAACGGCTCAACATGGCATTTGGCTCTCAGGAAATTAACCAATAAAGGAGGCTGCATGCAATGCTGCTGGATTTAATTAGGAAGTAGTGAGACCACAGCAATCATAGGCCCTAATTTATAACCCAGTCCACGAAGAAAAATGCCTGACCCATTTTGTACAGTGGTTGAAGGAAAAATGTGGGATTCCCCAAAAATAATTTGAAAAGGATCCCCAAGAACTTTGTTAACTGTTTTAAAAGGCACCACTCCTTTGAGTATTTAGGGTGTGGAAAAGCTGATGTGACCACTGAGAACTGATTCCAAGAAAGATTTAATAGTCTTTCTTTTTTTTTTTATTTTATTTTATTTTTTAAACTTTACATAATTGTATTAGTTTTGAAGAAGTGGAGAAGGAAATGGCAACCCACTCCGGTATACTTGCTTGGAGAATCCCATAGACAGGGGAACCTGTCTGACTACAGTCCATAGGGTTGCACAGAGTTGGACATGACTAAAGCAACTTAGCATGCATGCTTAAAAGAAGGAGGGTTTCCCTGCTGGCTCAGTGGTAAAGAATCTCCCTGCCAGTGTAGGAGACATGGGTTTGATCCCTGATTTGGGCAGATCCCATATGCTGCAGAGCAACTAAACCTGTGAGCCACAACTACTGAGCCCACATGCCACACCCACTTAAGTCCTCGTGCTGAGCCTGTGTTCTGCAACAAGAAGCAGCCACGGCAATAAGAAGCCTATGCACCCTAACTAGTAGTCCCCCACTCTCAACAGCTAAAGAAGTGTCCATACAGCAACAAAGACCCAGCACACCCAAAAATAAAGAAAGAAAGATAAACAAATAAAAGAAGGAAGAGTCTATATATTTCCATCATAATTCCATCCCCATTAATGGTGGGTACTCAGTAAAGACAGAGTGAACGATGGTTATTCAATAACTCAGCCATCATGTACTCGGTTCATATTATGTAAAGGCTTTATATCTTGAGCTAAAGATACAAAATCACAGCTTCTGATCCTAAAACACTAGTGGTCACATAAATATATAAGAAACAAGTCTCATCTGAATTGATAGTGACTCCATTCTTCCAGCTACTCAGGTCAGAACTTCGGAGTCACCCTTGAGCCTCCTCTTTCCCTCACATACCATATTCAATCCACCCGCTAGTCATGATGGCTCCACCCTCAAAAGATATCCAGATTCTGACTAATTTGACTATTTTACTGCCAATTATACTATTCCCATCTGGGGCCAAGCCACTAGCAACTCTTCGATTATTTCAATAACTTCCTAACCAGTCTTTCTGTTTCTACCCTGTTTACCCTTCCCCCCGACCATCCCGCCATTCTCAGTGTAACAAGTAGGGTACTCTTTTGAAAATGTAAATATGACTGTATCATGCTAGTCCTTGGTTCAAAATATCCAGTAGCTACCCTTGTCTCTTACAAGTTCTTTCAACAGTTATATATGGTCCTCTCTGATTTAGTCCTGATACGTGTTTAAACTCATCTAGGACTCTCCTCTGTGCTTACACACTCCAGCCACACTGGCATCCCTCTATCCTTGGAACAAATTAGACGCTTTACGCTTTTAAGGGTTTCATACTGGTTATTCCCTCTGCCTAGAATGCTCTTCCCCAGATATCTGTTATCACTTGCTACAATTCAAGTATTTTCAAATCTACTGTTCCTGCTCCACCCTCAGTATCCCAATTTCCTCTATTTTCTAATTTTACTTATGACCTTCTAACAGAATATAGTTTGCATATCTATTAAGTTATTGTTTTATCATCTATCTTTTCCCACTAAAAAGTAAGTTCTAAGAAGACAGAGATTTTTATTTGTTAATGTTTTTGTTCAGTTTGTTTATCATGCCTAGAACAGGACCTGGCACATATTAAATAAGTGGCTGACTGAATGAACAATGAGACATTGCAGAAAATGCTACAACAGAGGAATTTGTTGTAGAGCCTCTATAGAGGCTGTATTCAAGATGGATAAGTAGAGTCCCTGCTTGGGCATTATAAGAAAGTCCATTCATTTCTTTTAAAAATTGGCAGCCCAGCAAGACTGCCCTGATTTCTTCTAGATCTAAGTGCAACTCCTGCTGTTTTTCACAGCTAAGAAGAGTCTGGTTGTGCTAAGTGACTAGCTCAATCCTTTTCTGTCATTATCCCACTCCCCATGTTCTTTTTTTAAATTAAAAATTATTGGATGAATTTCCTAATCACTTATGAAAGTTTACAAAATAATAAATTGAAGTGGAACTGGGATGAGCCACCAGCTTAAAAAAAAAAAAAAAAAAAGAACACAAAGTTCCTGGTGAGTTGTGGTTAGAAAACAGGAATAAATTTGAATTAATCATGATCCTGGCTATGGTGAGAGAAGGATGGAGAATCTACAGAATAGCAAGATGGGCCATGTTAGTAATGACCTAAGAAAAATATTGCCAGTATAGAACCTTTTGGAATGATCAGGCATAATGAAATATTGAATAAGTCCACCTGTGGTCTGCTATTCATTAAGTTAAGTAACACCTTTATGAAAACACTGGCATGTCAATTACTCAAAGGACAGATTTTTTTTTTTTTAATGACTCAAAGACAGCAATGATTTTATGCTAAACTTACAAGGCTAGTGTTTTCAAAATTTGATTTGGGGCATTTCTATTTTCTAAGATCCAGAGTCAATTCCTTGATATTGACTAGTGTACCTACACGACTCTTAAATCAATATACTGAGGGTATAATGTATGAAGGAATATAAAATAATGAGTTTCAAAATCAACGTCTTTTATGAAAATATATGAAATCTGAAAGCTCTCCACATGGTACAGGGAAAAGGAACCAGAATTCCTACAAAAGGCAGGGCACCCATCTCACCTAAGTAGTTATCATCCTCTGATTTCCCTGAGAAACTGTGCTGCCGCACATCGATATTGGTAGCACCAGCTGGAATTAGGACCACAACGTTGTAACCTGAAAAGAATTGAGCAGAAATTGAGCATTCCACAGACTGGTTCATTTTCTCTAAGCATGGTGTAAAGGGTGGCGACAAAGGAATATATCAGAAGTCTCACTGTTAGGCGTCTTATAGCCAGATGGGTAATATACCTTAACAAGACTGATTTTATGTTTCACACAAATACTTTTACATATTACATGTGGTTAATAATGTTAACAGTTTGACTATTTTTCTTCTCACAGTTCTTAGGAACAAATTCTTACCATAATGTACTGTGTTAAATGTTCCTGCCACTGTTTTGCATGAAGAATTATCGCCACCACAAACCCCACATTTATCTCTCCGGGCTTTTGAGTTTAAAACATGATCGCATCCAGCTTGCTTTTAAAAAGAAAACAGTTGAAATACATGGTAAGTATTAGAGAGGTTAAAATTCTTAGGTAATGTGTTTCTTTGAAAGAGGGGCATTCAAAATGACAAGAACTTAAAGTCTCTGTAAACTTTTAAGCGTGGTGAACTCAAATAGTCTTTATCCTTGTTATGGGAAAATGTGGTCCTCGGACCAGCAGCCATGAGCATCCCAAATGATGTTGGGCATGCAGAATCTTAGGCTCCACCCAGATTCACTGAATCAGAGTATATTTCCTGGCATGTAAATAAGACCCTTAGGTGCTTCATCTAGAGATTAAAGTTTGAGAAGCACTGGCCTACAAGTAAGTAAAGTAAATGTGGAAAACAGCTCAGGAATGAAAAAAAAAAAAATTAAGGAGTGGCTGAGGGCTATCCCATTGAACAGCTCACACCCCATCTTAAGGTAGCAGTCCCTGTCTAATCCAGGCTACTGCTGCCATGCAGAAACAGGAGGTTAGTGTTGACATTTCTCAATTTTCCAAGATATTGAAAATCTGATTTTATGTGAAATCCCCTATGTTTAAACACTGGCTATGAATGGAGGACTAAAGCATGACTACAGGCTGCCAGGTTGAGGCCTCAGGTTCCAAGTAGCCTCTTCAGTGTCTTCCTATCTTAACGCAATGCAGCAGAGTAGATAAGAGTCTGCAAACATCAGTGGCAACCACCAGAAGACCAGGAGGTCAGAGTTCACATTCTCATCTATTTTGCTCCTTCGAATGAACCAGTCTCGGAGGAGAAACTCCATGTTTTGCTCTAGCATGGAGTGACAAGGAAGTCCTCACTGTAGCTGTGGTCAGGAGTTGGGTGAAGCTCAGAGACTCTTCCATCAAGTCCTACCAATGAGGAGCTCCAGTGTGCCCTGGACTGCTTGCAAGGAACAAATGCATCATCCCAGAGACTGGCTGTGTAAGAAATGATTTCTGACTGATGAGAACAGGAAAACAGTGCCAAACCTCAAGAAATCAGTGCTTTGATGCTTTACTATCAGCCAGAAGTGTTATTCAATTTCTAAAACTTGCTGTCAGGAAGCTTTTGGGTTTAACCTTATGCACAATGGTTAAGGTAAAGAAGTTGTGTATAGTGTCGATTATAATTTCCTCACAGGGAAGTTTCTTGCAGGCCCCCACAGAGAGTGTCAGAAAAATGTAGGGCAGTGGTTCTCAAACTTTGGCATGCATCAGAATCACGTAGTGCTGGGAGGGATAAATTAGGAGTTTGGGATTAACAGATATACAGTACTGTACATAAAATACATAATCAATAAGGACCTACTATATAGCCCAAGCACAGGGAACTATACTCAATGTTTTGTAACAACTAATAAGAGAAAAGAAAGGATATATATACATGTATACACACAGATAAATATAATTGAACCACTGTGCTGTACACCTGAAACTAGTACAACATTGTAAACCAATTACACTGCAATTTTAAAAAATCAAATAAAATAAAACAAAGAAAAAAAAAAAGAGAATCAGATGGTGCTCAAGCTGGTCTGAGGACCCCACTTTGAGAACCACTGCCCTGGAGACGACGCACAGACACAAGCAGCTGCTATTGTGTTGAGGAAGCTGCACGTGACAGCTTGGCAGCAGGACAGCACAGTGAAGAGAGAGCCGTTTGGGACTCACCCGGCACAGGCCTTGGACACAGATGTCATTGGTGTCCTGGCCACACGGCGTTCCATCGATCACTCTGTCACGGAGCTGATAGTAGGCTGTGCTCCCTGCCACCCTGCAGAACAGCTTGCAGCGGTCCTTCATCAAAACTAGACAGGAGAAACACCATGCGACGTGACTTTCGTGCCTGGACCCTGTGCCAGCCTGCAGCCGTGGGCACCTCCCCCGATAAACTTACTTCCACTGTATTTTGGGACCCAGCGCACGTTCGGATGCAGACCGTTGATGTTGAAATGCTTTCCGTCAAAGTGAGCACACTGTTCATCTCGGAAGTCTCGCTTCTGCTTGGGACACGGCTCTGTGTTGCAGGACTTAAATTTCATTCTGCGCCCTACACAATACTTGCCACCATTTCTGGGCCTGATGAAAGGTAAAGAACACACAGGCTGTATTATACTGTATTTCTCTAATGTATTATAATATTTTATGTTATAATGTGGCTTCCTGTCTTGGAGGGAGGCAAATGTGAAGTAGTCAGTGACAGTGGCCAGGACAAGGGCTCTGGGGATCTGGGTTTGTACTCTGCCTTCAACATCATTAAGTGTTTAACCCTGGGCAAGTCACTGAATGTCTGCAAGCCTCAACCCTTCCACGTGTAGAATGGGAAAGCACCATTCTGATAAGGTAAGGCAGTTCTGAGGATAAAATGAGAGAGCATTTAACTTAAAGTCTGAAATATAAAACCGGGGGTCTATCAGGTCATTTTCTGTCCTCCATGCCCTGAACATCCACATTCCTTTAAAGACACAGAAGGAGAAAAGGTACAAATGAATACGTGGAATGCTCCTGTCTACCTCTGTACCATAGTATTCTCATGGGTGACCATCCTAAAACTTGCCCCATTCCATTTCCATTTATTTCTTTCCCTCTTCTCTCTTTTTCTCTCTCTCCCTGCATGACTATTGTTTTTTGTTTTGTTTTACAAATAAGATGGAATAGGATGTGCTCATATTTTGACTAAACTTAATAGGAGAAGCAGGAGAGAGTGTACTGGTTTCATTAACTTGTGTGTGACAAGAGTGTGGAGGATGCCTTGCAAAGCACCACAGAACAATTTAATCTCAGCATGCAACCCCGCTCATGGATTTTCCAGATGTGACCCAGAGAGTAAATTATATAACCCATCTCCCAACGGTCAACAGCTTGCCAAGTGCATCACGGAAACGGGAAGATCACAGAATCAGAGGAAATCAGACTCACCCACCCACAGCTAGAGCAGCCTGGATACTGTAGCTACTCTAAGCCACCTCTCAAACTGAAAGATTTCTACCTTTTGTCTTTAGAGTGAATCTTTCAGAGTAATTCAGACAACAAGAAGTGTTGTTTCCCCCCCCGCCCCCCGCCTTTGTTTTGTTTTGTTAAACCAGGACTTGGGAAATGGGAACTATATCCATGACCATAAAATACAGAATCAAGGGCAGTCTAGCAGAGCTGGGCTGCTGTCTATGGGGTCGCACAGAGTTGGACACAACTGAAGTGACTTAGCAGCAGAGCTGGTAAGACTCCAGAGTTGGATCTGGTTTCCTGTCTTGGCCCTAGCCTCACTCTGTGACTAGAGACAATGTTCTAGCCTCCCACAGATTCAGCTTTCCTCTTCTCTAAAATGAGTGCACACAGCAGATGCCTAAAAATGTTAGCGACTATGACGTCATATTTCAGCACAACCCAACCCAATCTGATCCAGCAGTTTGTTTGTTTTGAGTACTGCATCCGAGCTATGATGTATGGGTGAGTCAGGTCTCATTGGTGTTGCTGAGTGCCTGAGTCTCAGAAAGGGCTGCCTGTCTATGATGCTCTCATAAACATGTTCCCTCCACTGTGTAGAGGGCGGTAAGAGCGTGGGCTTTGCAGTCACAAGCTGGACAACTTTGTGTGAGCTACCTGGGCTCTGTGAGCTTCGTTCTGCCCAAGTAAACAGAGATGATACTGTTCACCTGAAAGGCTTGTTATAAATGAAGAGTTCAATAATGAGTATGGTAAGTATTCATGGTTATTTTTCATGAAGGCTTTATCTAGGGATGCAAAATAGCACATAATCCAGCAACATCTATGTATGATTGTTTCCCCATTAAGCTCATGTGATTTACATCTGCCTGTGTGCTTGACTAGCCCATACTCACGTGTATCTTGTGCAAGGGAAAGCCGGCTGAGGTACTCTTATACCAAGGGATGGAAGGTTCAGAGAAGTTAAGGACTTTCTTTGCCCAAGGTAACACAGCTAACAAAAGAGCGGAGACCAGACTGAAATTCAAGCTTCCCAGATTCTCCCTCTGTGCTCTTTCTATTTCATTATCCAGGAGCTACAGCCCAGAGTCCTATCTTTTTCTTTTTTGGTACCATGTAGAGATGCAGTCTTGGTTTCCTGGATACCAAGTTCTTCTCTCAGAACCAAAGCAACCCAGTCTCATGCATAAAATATCACTGATGACACATGAATAACAGAGCAGGCTGATATAGCTATAAAATCTGTTTTTCTGTTTATAAGGAAGATCCCCTTCAATTTTTTTCTCAAATTAAAACAAACTTCATGGAATTTTTTTTTTAATGTTTCAACTAACTACAGTGGATCCATCAGGTCATTTACCTGTTGCCTGAAAGTAACTCATATTTCTTCCCTTTTGAAAATAATTTCTTTTACAGTTGATATTTTTCTTCCAATTCTCTTATATAAAGTGTTTTCTGACTCTTGAAATTGAACAACAGCAGCAAACAGTTAACATTTGCAGGTAGCTTCCTGTTTCACATAGTAACACTGTCCACCTTTGCTTGCTCTGACCACTACCAAAAGAGCATTTTTAAATTTCTTTTTATAACTGACATTTAAAAAAGTAAAGAACACAGAAAACACTCCATGTATGAGGCAATATTGCTGAAGGTTATATATGGACCCTGGAAACAGGTTTGAACCCCAGCCCTGTTTCTTAACAATGGTGCAATCTTAGGCAAATCACTGAATCTCTCTTAGTTTCCCTATCCATAAAAGGGAGATGATGCTAATATCTACTTCATGGGGCTGAGTGAGGGTTTTTCGGTTAATAGATTTGAAGCACTTGAACATGGCCACCCACACAGTAAATGTTAAGTTATTCCAAGTGTCTCTAACTATAATCCATGGGCCAAATCCAGCCTACTGTCTGTTTTTATATGGTTAGTGAGCTAAGAATAGTTTTTAACACTCTAAAATAATTTAGAAATAAATAAAAAGAATATTTTGGATCACATAAAAATAATATGAAATTCAAATTTCCATGTCTGTAAATAAAAGTTCTGTTGGGATATAGCTACACCCACACGTTACATATTATCAACGTATGTTTCTCACTAAATCAGCAAAGCTGTTTAGGAGGGACAGCCAGCCAATGCTCCCCAAATCTAAGATATTCACTGTCTGGCCTTTTACAGAAAACGTTTGCTGACCCCTGAGCTGGATGGCTGGATGGCATCACTGACTCGATGGACCTGAGTCTGAGTGAACTCCGGGAGTTGGTGATGGACAGGGAGGCCTGGCGTGCTGCAATTCATGGGGTCGCAAAGAGTCGGACACGACTGAGCGACTGAACTGAACTGAACTGAGCTGGTCTAGCATACAAAGCACTATGTCACTTGCCAAGATATGTCGCTGACTGTGCACAGCCATCCTGTGCAGCAGGTAGTGACAATCCTTGTTGCTGAATCTTTGCTTGAACTGGGTTTAGAAAGGTTAACTAACCTGGCAAGTTCCCATGCCAATTAAGCGAGACACACTGACTGAGAGGGCAGGGCAGGCCTTCCTGACCCAAAGCCCATGACCTGGCCTCCCTCCCATGGTGCCTCTCTTGAGACAGGTCTCTTCCCATTTCAAAACTCATTCTATGACTTTATTTGCTTTTTGTGTGAAGGCAAATGGTATTTTATGAATGAGCGTAAATTTGCCCTTTAAAATATATAGCTTTTAAAAAATATCCTAGACAATAGGATCTCTACTGAATCTGCATGGACTGTGTAATGGGGAGGGCTTCAGACAACTGAATTTCATGGAAAAAATCTGTGTTTTAATTTAGTAATTTAGCTGAGTGGGAGTTTTATTCCCCCATAGGCAAATACTGAAAATTATACTAAATGTAACTTTAAAAATAGCATTAGTCACATTTTCCAACTACTAAAATCCTTTTAAAATATTGTTTCTCAAATAGGGATAGAAAGAACTTAAGGAAATTGCTGATTAATTACTACGAAAGTAACTGTATTCAGCACAGGCAAGTTGAATCACATATACAAAGAAAATTCACAACGCTGCATGGCCAAAGCTTTGGGAGAATGTTGCAAAGATCATTGTAGGCGTATTCTACCTATAAGGAAAGTTAAACTTTGGGCTGCAAATGGGTTTGAACAAAAATCTCAACATTTATGTTTACTTACAACAAATTAGGGTTAGCACTAGGAAGAAATTTCTAATGATACAACAGGCAGCCTGAGAAGGTAAATGTGTTTTCTATATCTGGAGGGTTTTAAGAAGGGGTCTAATGACCAATTATGAGGAATGCTGAAAGGCTATTCAAGGATTAGATGGGATGGACCAAGGAGCCATACTAGCGATCATTAACAACTTTGTCAAATGGAATAGTCTATGAGACTGGATCTCTATACATTCATTAGTTAATGGCTTTCCCACAGCAGTCAATTCTCAGTATTTCAAAAGATAGATCTCTCTGGACTTAGTATGGGGTTATGTCCTGATTAAACTCATTGTAATTTGAAAATATCTTAAAAGTTGAAAATGCATTTAATACACTTAAGCTTACTTTATAATAAAGTATTGACTATCTCATAATGTATTGAATGCTATACTGAAAGTAAACAGTAGAATGTTTATCTAGGTACAGAATGGTTAGAAGCATATTAGTTATTTACCCTTATGATCGCATGGCTGACTGGGAGGTACAGTGGATGCTGCTGCCCAGCGTTATCTGAGCATCATATTGCATATCAGTAGCCTGACAAAAGACCAAAATTCAAAATCTGAAGCACTTTTTCTCTCCTGCATGTGCTCCTGCTCAGTTGTTAAGTCATGTCCGACTCTTTGTGACCCGCCAGGCTCCTCTGTCATGGGATTTTCCAGGCAAGAACACTGGAGTGGGTTGCCACTTCCTTCTCCAGGGGATCTTCCCAACTCAGGGATCGAACTCTCATCTCCTGTCTCCTGCATTAGCAGGTGGATTCTTTACCACTGAGCCACCTGGGAATCCTAGCGTATTGCTTTTGCACCATTGTAGAGAAATCTTAAGTCTAACCAACCTAGGTTGGGGACCATCTGTAAATACCTCAAAAAAACTTCACAGCCAAATGAGGGACTGATTTTCTTAGGTGAAATATACATATGTTTATTATTCTATTTATGGAAGATTTCATAAGCAGTTGCTAGAGTCAAAGCCTAAATGGGAAATAAGTAGTTTACAATCTTGTCTTTTTTTCAAATCTATGAGCTTATTCTTTAATTTGACCTATCAAAAACTTAAAAGCAAAACAGAAGCATAAGAAGAAGGAAATACTTTGCCTTTCTTAAAAAAAAAAAAACTGTATGATTTTTTAGTTTAACAGACTGTAACAATTCTATATTCCAGTTTGTTCTAGTCACCAGGAACCTCAGAGCCAAATTTAGAGCACAAAATAAGTATATGGCCCAATGGCCTGGTAATGCATCATCTATATCTAAAGCTTTGTCTTGTTTTGGGACCCCAAGTTCTGTTTTTCGTGGTTCTGATTTTAAATTTCATCCTATGACATGTTTCTTATAGATCAGGTGACCATGTAATTGTTTAATTCAGGACATTTTGAGAATTGAAAGGAGAGCTATCGATAACTTCTCTCAGGATAACAAATGTAAATGGGGACCATCCTTACAGACCAAAACATATACTTATCTTATATGTAGGACATCAATCAAAAATGGGACTAAAAAAGTAAAGCATGTAAAGACAAAACATTAGGGCTCCATTGTCATGATGGTGTACCAACTGGGACCAAAAACATTTTGGGGATATGAAATTAGAGAGGATATGCTTTCTAAAGTTTGCTCTTCTAGTATAGCATAATCCCATGCACATGGCAAGGCTGCTTCCCTTTTTTAGCTTATATATATTTAAAGAAAAAAATACATAGCTTAAAGTAGCCAGATACTAATTATATTATTGAATCCCATGAATATAGTGAAAATAAAAGAACAATCCAGTGTTCTTGATAGAGGCCTACCACAGATTCTAAAAATGGAGCTCCTCATTATATTCTAAGGGCTTCTGAAACTGAGAAGAGCATTTTGCCAGCCAACGTGGGGGCCAGGAGTTCCGTTCTTTCAAACTTCTTGAGAATCAGGACAGCAATCACTGGCACATTCTACATAACAAACCATCTGCTCTGCTAATTTCTCTGAACAAGCTTTTAAACTGATTTGGACCTGTTTTTCTCTTTTCAGTGTCCCTCTTTCTTGTCTAGCTGACTTCCCCAGCGCCATCGTAATCTCAGTTACGAGAGCAGACTCTTTCCTTAGTAGTTCACAGGGACATCCCAAAGTACACATAACTTGGAGGAGTTTAATGAAATGATGTCAGTGCTGACACTCAACTAGGTGGGTTGTATTATTTTAAAACTTCCCATAGCAAACATCCAGGACAAGAACATCTAATTGAAGTCTTTAATGATCAGTTCCTAACTTCTGAAGGCGAGGATCCCTGCTTCGCTTTGAAGCTCAAGATCTTTTCCTGCTGAGATCTTTAACACTGGGTGCTTTTCTTTGCCTGGCCCATTCCAGTTACAGTGTGATTTATCTCTTCCCATACTACTTTTTGAATTGCTCTAACACTATAAAAACAAAACAAACACACACAAAAACAAAAAACCCACTTCTTTTGAATGGAATATTCTTGAATCAAAATGTTAAAAGTACCTACTATTTGCAATATCCACACTCCCACGATAATAATAGCTTATTATGATAGTAACACGGCTTCTCTGGTGGCTCAGTGGTAAAGGATCCGCCTGCCAAAGCAGGAGGTGCAGGTTCAATTCCTGGGTCAGGAAGATCCCCTGGAGAAGGTAATGGCAACCCACTGCAGTATTCTTGCTTGGAAAATCCTCATGGACAGAGGAGCCTGGTGGGCTACAGTCCATGGGGTCACAAAGGAGTCAGAAATGACTCAGTGTCTAAATAACAACAGCAACAACAACATGATAGAAACAATTTGGTTCAATGTAGCCAAATGTTTTAAATTTTAAAAAATTCATCATATTTGCTGCTAGCTTAAAATGTTCTGTTTTAAAACTTCAACAATATAAGCAGCTACGATTACATAACCAATCGATTTTATTTTATTTTTTTTAACCAATCGATTTTAACAAGCAAGTTGTGGAACAATATATATAGGATGACCCATATTTTATGTTATGTGCTACTTATTTCATGTAATACATATTAGATTGATATTCTTTCATATTATTTTTTAGTGGTTATTTCTTGTGGGGAGTAGGGGAGTAGGAATAATAATGACAGTAAGTTTTTATATCATACACTTTTGTATCTGAATTTTTTGAAAACACCTACTATATTTACATTGTATTTTTTTAAACTTTTTATTTTGTATTGAGGTATCACTGATTAACAATATCGTGATAGTTTCAGGTGAACAGCAGAGGGACTCAGCCATACATATATATATATATGTCCATTCTCTCCATTATTATTTTAAAAACTAATACTAAACATAGACTTTATGGGAAAATCTAATGTATATTAGTTTATATACATAGCTACAGGGTTAGTTTTACAGATTAGAGTCTATAACTTATAGACTTGTCCTTAAACATTTATATTATGTGGATATGAAATAATCTTGGACTATGAACAAAGATAAATTAAAATAAATTGATTGCCATCTGTGATTTGGACTATACAGATTGTTTATGTGACCAGGGCTTACAACGACAGGCTAAAGCTATATTCTTTTTTGTGTACACAATTCAGATTTTCATTATTAAAAAATGGCACCTTTGTCAACAGGAGGCCCTTTTCCTACTCAGGGACAATCAGCTGGCCTGAGTAGCTATTACTATTTCAGGACTTCAGGGGTAGACTCTGCAGTAAAACCTAGTCTACTACTGCACTAGCCCACTTTGCTCCTCAACCTGCTTGCTCTTCTCTCCTATCCAGTCTGTTATCCTTATATACGCTGTTAAAAATTAAAGAGTACTGCTGAGGCAAACCGTTTTGCATAATCCCAAAGCAGCTGGTTCTGAAAGATGGTTGTGAGTCTGCATATCTAAAAACTAATCTGGGAAGACCTCTTGGGCTATATAGCTTTGATGGTAATAAAAGCATGTATTATTTTCTGTTCCTTTAAACTTTATACATCTTAGAACCAGACAAAATTTGATATCACTCCTTATAATGAAGATAGCAACTTTTAAAATCCGCTTATAAATAGCCTCTCCCCAAACACACGTCTATCATAATGAGATGCTGGGGGAAAAGCCTGTTGACTTTATTTGAACATGTTAAGTTTCAACAAGGTTTGGCTGGTAGAGACCACTATGGTCACTCGCTGAGAATCACCATGAAAAGCTGTTGTAGGATGGGACCTCAGGAGTCAGGGTAAAAATAGTTTGATTCAAAAGTAAATCCTGACTTAGGCTTCCAGGTCCCTTGGGGTTCACTAATGCCACCTTGGGGGTCTGCGTGCCCTTTTAGCATTTCAGTTGCTAAGTAGAAAATTAACATTTATCTACAATCTGGGTGGAAATGTCCAATTTCTTTGTTTCCTAATGAACATCTACTTGTTTATTAGCAGGCTACCCCAGCCCATGGTGGGGGGTGCGGGGGGGGGGGGGGGTAGTGAGACATTCCTGAATGTCAAAGCAACACAAAGCATCTACCATTTAACAGATAAAGCTTTTAAAATAAAGGGTCACAGGAGAAAAATAATACAGAGGGATAGAGCAGAGATACCATTGGTCTGGGCAGTCCTAGAAGTCCACTCATTTTATAATCTGGAAAGAGCTCTTCACTTGCCTCAATTTAAATGACTTCCTCTAGGAATTTTCCACCCCTGCTGCCCCAGTAGTAAGAGCGATCAGCTCCGGGACTTACTCTGGTCTGTTGCACTCGCGAATGGCTGTTTTGATGCCCCCTCCACATGTTCTTGAGCAGGTTCCAAAGTGACTCCAACTTCCCCAGGATCCATCAGTCACAGGGACCTCCATTTCTTTGGGAACACAAAATCCAAACTTGCAGTGCTGTATTTAATAAGGGGAACAGTGAGGGAGAGCTCGGTGCTTGAGGTATTGCAGGACCCGCTGTCCTTTTAAATATACCGTACTATCATTGTTTTCCACTTGCTGGTTTAAAATGCTGCAATTTAATTATCTCTGTGAGTAATGGAAATGGTAGGGACCTTAACCTCTTCGTGATTTTAGGCTGTGTCTTCATTTACAACTGGCTTTAATAAAACTGGCCAATGAGTGGCTGGCTCCAGGCTGTCAGGGAAAGTCCAATGGCCAGCCTCAAAGCACTCAATTAGTCTACTTGGAAAAATGAGGCGTGGAAATGGGCTGTCTACTGGTTGTAGACAGGGTTGAAATGAGTTATTGGATTTGTATAGTGCATCTCCATTAACAAGGCCTAGAGATGTTGTGAGTCTGGTAAAATATAATGCTTTACGGTTCCTCATGGATTTGAAAACCCAATTTTAATTAAATGGGAGAAGGGGAAAGAAAGCTAGATTACTATAAACTAAATTACTATAAACTCACTCTAGCAGAAGATGAGACTAAAGCAAAAATGGACACATTACAAGGAGCCCTAAACTTTATTACTTTTGGGTTGCTAATGGTTTCAGATTCTTCAGCCTGGAGCAGGAAGAAGGCCCTGATGCTTTAAAGTAAAACAAAGTAAAACTCCCCAGCAGGACAGGGGAGTGGAGAAGCCCATTTCAACCCTCTGCCATTGTTGGGGTGTGAGGCCCTGACAAGAAGCTGAGGTCACTGAGCAACGCACAAAGGAAGGGGGGCAGCAGGAGAGTGACGCCCCGCCGCTTGCTCAGATCTCTGAAGCGGAGCTGGTGGTGGCCACTGTGATTTATCTGCAGGGAGGACTCAGGTTAGAAGCAGAGTCAGGAGGTCGGGGAGTGCACGGAGAAAGGGGACAGATAAGAGACTGGTGAAGCCCCAGTCGGCAGCCAGTCCCAGCAAAAGCCTGGCGAACAATTATTTAAAAGAGTGCAGTTAAGGCTTTCTCTACTTTGCCCTTATGCCTTCTTCCTTATAATTATCCTCTTGAGTAACTGGGGCCACATCCCTCCCTCTGGGCTGTTTGGCTGAGGCTTAAAAGGTTTGGCATCCAAAGACTCCTGGACAACCCTGTACCCGAGAAATGTGGGCAGAGGCAGAAGTGACCACATCACTCCCCCAAATTATTTTACAGTTGTCTTTATAGCAATCTTGAACATTTTTTGGAATCTATGTACATAAAAATCAGTGAGACAAGTGGGAGGGGACATGGGCAAACCTATGGCTGATTCATGTTGATGTTTGGTAGAAACCAATGAAATACTGTAAAGCAAATATCCCTCAATTAAAAATTTAAAAAAATCAATGAGAGAGGCAGCCTGGTGAACAGCACCATTATCTAATAACATACTTGTGCCACACATGTAATTTAAGAAATTCTAGCAGCCATATTAAAACAAGTAAAAAGAACACTGAAATTAACTTTAATATCTTTTACTTAGCTCAAAATATCTAAGACATTATTATTTTTCCATATAATCAACATAAAATTATAGCTAAGGTTTTCTTCCCACACTTTTTTTCAGGCTAGGTCTTTAACACGTGGTATATATTTTCATTTTAGCACATTTCAGTTCAGAATGACATTTCAAATGCTCACTAATTATATGTGGCTAGTGGCTGCCCTATTGGACAGAGCAGATCTTAAGGGGACATAGCTTAGCAGGCAAATGGTCTGGTGATGTGGGTTGGCCATTCTACGAATTAATTGTGACCTCAGATGAGTCACTGAACTCCAATTCCATAGCTGAAAAATGAGAACCTACCTGCCAAAGTTTCTTTGAGTTTAACATGAGACAATGTATAGAAAGCAACTAATATACAGCTGTGGACATAGGAGATCCAACTTGAAAAAGGTTTGTAGTAATAAAAGCAAATATTTACACTTAATAGCACTTAATAGTTGCCAGGCACTCTTCTAGGTATTATGTATGTATTAACTTACTTAATCCTCACAGGATACTATGAAATAGGTATTGCTGTTACCCCATTTTTATAGAAAAGAAAACGGAGGCACAGGGGGGTTGATGTCAAACATCTGTTAAGGAGCTGAGCTAATACTGACAATCTGGCTCCAGAGTGCACACTGTTAACTGTGATACATGCTGTCCTTCTACTGTTAGCAAATGGGAACAATTTTTGATATCTTAAATAGGCTGAGATTTAAAAGTAAGATTAATGAGATGGTGAGGTGAGGTTGACACTGAGGTGTCTATGCAATATCATTCTGTTCTTCTCCTTCTTAACAATCTATATTTCCCTGGATTCTTGTATAGGTAGAAATGGTCAAAGAAATGTTAGCAGAATTCATTGGATAAGATTCCTGGGAAGGTCCTTTTGCCTCTTTGCACCTTGCCCTTTGGTTTCATTCTGCCTGGGACTCAGAGTCAATGGCTGGAGCTATAGCAGCTATTTTGTGACCTTGAGGATGGTGGCCATTTGAATATGATGGTAGAACAGAAAGCAATTAGGAGCCTGTGTCTCTTATTTTGTACACCTACCATGGCAGCTCCATGACTTGCTTACATCTGACTAGTTTGTGTGTGTGTGTGTGTGTGTGTCAGAAAAAAAGCCAATTTTCTTACACTACTATAATTCAATCTGACCTGAACAAAATTCTTAATTAATATACAATTGAGGTTATAGCCAATGCCCAAACTCGGATACACATTTTATAAATTCTACAAACTAAAGAGAACATTCCTATGGCTAGTCATGGACTCTCATAATGAGAAGTTGTCTGGAAATATATTTTTTTCCTCACAACACTTCAGTCTTTAGTCTGTTGGCCTCCCTATTCTATAGACTCTACCTCCACACAAGAACAATATTCTTTAAAGTGACCATAATTCTCATTAAGTATTACCATAAACCAGAGCAGAATAAGGGCATAGGTTAGTTAACAATGGATTAAAATGTCCTTATAGGGTCCCTTCTTAAAAGAAAACCTAAATAAAACTCATTTGCAACTTAAATATTTCTTACTGATAGGACCACTGATGGGGGTTCAAAGGGAAGGGAGAACCTCAGAGGAAGAGGGAAGAACCTGCGTGAAAGAGGCTGGAAATGGGGACTGTTTGGCAAATATGTATCAAGTTAATCTATTTTACCAGGAAACTAAACAAACAATAATTATATACTAGAAAAACCATTACATCATAACAAAGCATTAAGCAACTGGTGGAGCTGGAGCCAAAATATAATCGGCCTTCCCTAAAAGCACCCAGAATCATTTAAATGATATTTTACATAAATGTTTTTCTAAAGAGACTGGAAGAAGGACTTGGAGGTCAATTTTGTTCCAAAGAAGCTTAAAATACAAGAGTTTCAAACCTCAGATTAACAAATAGGGTTAAAATGAAAATGTTAATGGACTTAACAAGAAAATGGAAAAAAATAAAGGGACATGAGAGAGCCATTCATCAAAATAACATTGTGTCAGCAGTCCAAGACAGATTACTGCTGAGGGAGCAGGGCAGAGAGAAGAGAAAGGAAAAAAATTTAACCTAGCAGCAAAGGGAGTTAGAATTTGCTAGAGAAAAGGATAAGGTTTTACTGCCAATTTGATGAAAACAAAACAGAATGGAGAAACACAGAACATTTGTGCAAACATATTCACCATCTTATTTGTAAAATGCATAAACGCTCTTCTGGGAAATAAACACACAAACAGCCATGTCTTTAATATAAGCTACTAGAGACTTAGCCACTTTACTAAAACAAATTAAAAATGTACCCATCATGTTCTCTGCATAGCTGCTTCTCTGAAAGTGTTCAGAGTCTGCCCTTTGGAATGCCTTGAAGTCTCTTGCTTTTGCTGAACAAACGCTTACAAGGTAAATGTTTTTTTGAAAGATCTCCCCAAACCCCCCATTTATCAGGTATGAGATTATACTATAATCTTTTATCTTCTGCTACTGTTACAAAAACAGAAGATTAGAAAAAGACACAACAGACATCTTCTCAAGTACTACATGGAGCTTGGTAGCCTGTACATGACTATTTTACTAAATACAATTCATGTCATCATATGATTGACAGTTCTTCTTTGTTAAGGTTTTTCCATCAGTAACACGTATCAGATTTAGACATAATAGGTGGATATATCAGATTGACTAAGAACCATGACACAATACCAGTGATATCTTTGAGCTCAAACAGACTCAATTTAAATGAATAGTTGGCTGGTTCCAACTCAGATCAGCTAACTAAGTTGTCAACCATGTCTACTGTCATCTCCCATCAACTGACAACAGCTGTATGGGTGACTACGTATAGAAGGACTCTGAAGCTACATCTTCACTGAGGAAGAACGAGCGAATTCTGATGGCTGACGTGGAAGCCTAGGAACCATATTTCCGCTCAAACCTAAGATTCTTTGGCCATCAACAACACACTGAGTTAGATGTTTTGCAAAAAGTAAAAGTTCACTCTGACCAAGTAGATATACTTCTTTCTAACTGAGTGAAAGAGGCAGTGCAAAAGTTGTTATGCTTATGTCCTTACACAGTTTTGTTAGGCTGCTCTTGGAGAAAGCTGTATTCTCAAATGCTGAGGTCCTAGCTGTAGAGAAGTGAGACCAGAGCTGACAGAGTAACCAATCTAGGTCAATACAAAATCATCTTCATTGCAACTTTATAAAACCACTCTAAAAACATTTAAAAAATTGAAATCACTCTAAGAAATGAGTGGATAAGCTACTAGTTCTCCTGCTTGACCACAGAAACTTCAAGAGCTCAGTGAGCTTGAGTTATGGCCACAGCCTACAGCTGCGGAGCCTGCGGCCCCTTCAGGCACAGAAAGCAAAGAAGAAACATGGGGAGGGAGGGGGGGTGTGTGAGGACTCCACCCTGAGTGAGGCTGAATGACCTTGGGAAAGTCAGACTCTTGAGAGTCCCTTGGACTGCAAGGAGATCAAACCTGTCACTCCTGAAGGAAACCAGTCCTGAATATTGGTGATGGACAGGGAAACCTGGCATGCTACAGTCCATGGGGTCCCAAAGAGTTGAATATGACTGAGCAACTGAACTGAACTGAACTGAAGTCATTTCTCCTTTGTGTTCCCTATCTATAAAATCAGGGATGGGATAGGTAAGTTCCTCATCTCTGAGGACAGCATGTTTCCATGAAAACACTGGGAGCTACTGATTCCTAAAGTGGAAAAACAGAAAATCAGATGAGGACAAAATAATAAAAGTGAGTAAAGTGGATGATGAGAGAGGTGAGGAGAAAGGAAAAAACTTAAGTAAGGATGACATGAGACTCAGATATAGTACAGGGATTGCATCACAGGTAAGTGACAGAATACCATTTTCTTTATGAATTTAAAAGTCAGGTTCATATCTAAAACTTTTGATAAGTAAATCCTTAACATACTACCCTTTTTTTTCTTAAAAGATAGACACCAGGTGCAATATGTTACATTAATACTACTTGTAGTTGTTGGGACGTTGTTATCACTAGGCTATACAAGAAGCAGATTTTGTTTGGTTACTAACAAATAAATGGGAACTATTAGAACTAACTCAGAATTTGGATTTGCAAATAACCCAGGTGACATCACAGCTCCATTAAGTGATCAATACTGGCTGGAAAAAGCCTAGTATCCAAGTAGTGAACACAGTAAGTCTTTCTGTATTTTCTTGATTTTAAGATATTCCACCAACTTAATAACAGCCTTTTCCACTGCCACTCTAAGAGAGAGAGAGAGAGAAAAGATGTGCTACCTCACATTAAATGTTCCCATAAATTGAAAAGCACATTGGAATTTCAAAAACATTAAAAATGAGAAAAATATGTCTAATAAATTGAGGAAATAATGATAGCTATGTCCCTTGTGTCAGTTTTAGGCTGTAAGGTAAGTCTGCACAATTTTCAAGAGCAAAGTTGAACCTCCTACCTCAAAAAAGTATTATGCATGCTGAAACACACTGCATTAACTTATGTTCTCAACAATGGTGACTGAGCCTACAGCCCAGATCTTGCCCACATCTGCCCCAAGACAGAAGGACAGATCGGGGCGTTACTTGCCTTTCCAGGCTCATCACACTCGGTCCCATCAGCCCAGGGCGTGTGCTGAGTTCGGCAGCCTTTGTGCGCTCCATCCACGTTATTGCACCAGAGCCGTCTGCACTGCATCTGCACAATTCAGTTGAAGACAATTCAGTGACAATGTGATTCAGTGACATCAAGCAAGGCAAGGATTGCTTTCAACAAATGTTTTGCCAGTGATGTAGAGTATAGGTTAGAAAGGGTTTTTTTCTCTTGGTCTGATAAATGATAAAATATTCCAATGGATACAGAGAGCAGCCCACAAGACACACTTCTCTCCCTGGTAGGGTTTGCAGGGATGTCAAAGGGAAACTACTGTGCAACAGGAACATACAAGATGCCATTTGGTCCTAGTAATGTCTCCCCAAATTACAGATGAGGAAACTGAGGCTGGCAGAACAAAGGGCAGGTCAGTATCACAATGGAAATGTATGATGTGAGTTTAGATTTGCAATGAGCTATGATTGGCAAATAGATGGGGAAACAGTGGAAACAGTGGCTGACTTTATTTTTCTGGGCTTCAAAATCACTGCAGATGGTGACTGCAGCCATGAAATTAAAAAACGCTTACTTCTTGGAAGGAAAGTTACGACCAACCTAGACAACATATTAAAGAGCAGAGACATTACTTCGCCAACAAAGGTCCATCTAGTCAAGGCTATGGTTTTCCCAGTGGTCATGTATGGATGTGAGAGTTGGACTGTGAAGAAAGCTGAGCACCCAAGAATTGATGCTTTTGAACTGTGGTGGTGGAGAAGACTCTTGAGAGTCCTTTGGACGGCAAGGAGATCCAACCAGTCCATCCTAAAGGAGATCAGTCCTGGGTGTTCATTGGAAGGACTGATGTTGAAGCTGAAACTCCAATACTTAGGCCACCTGATGCGAAGAGCTGACTCACTGGAAAAGACCCTGATGCTGGGAAAGATTGAAGGCAGGAGGAGAAGGGGGATGACATAGGATGAGATGGCTGGATGGCATCACCGACTTGATGGACACGGATTTGGGTGGACTCCAGGAGTTGGTGATAGACAGGGAGGCCTGGCATGCTGCAGTTCACAGGTTGCAAAGAGTCGGACATGACTGAGTGACTGAACTGAACTGATGATTGGAGAGTGAGCAACTGAACTGAACTGATGATTGGAGAGTGGGTTTTGATTTCTGTTGTGATTAGTTTTGGTTTGACTTGATGTTAAAACTGGTATTTTTTCCTACTAAGCCATACATATTATGTCAGAAGAAAGAAGGGGCAAAATATCAGTAATATTGCAGGCATATAAAAAATATGAACAGTAACATAATGGATACCCATATGTCCACCTCCCAAATTAAGAAAGAAGACACTTCATGGGCCCAGCCTTGCACACTCATTCTCAATCCCAATAGCTTCTCTTTCTCCACATAGGTAACCATTGTTCTAGTGATGCTCACCATCTCACCATTCCCATTGCTTTTACTGCGTGTGTGTACATGTGCTCAGTCATGTCCGACTTTGCGACACCATGGACTAAGCCTGCCAGGTTTCCCTGTCCATGGGATTTTCCAGGAAAGAATACTGGAGTGGGCTGCCATTTTCTCCTCCAGGGGATCTCCTCACTGAGGGACCAAACCCTTATCTCCTGCATTGGTATGTAGATTTTTCACCACTGAGCCACCTGGGAAGCCCACTGCTTTTACTACAAATGTTTAAATATCTACTGATAATGCACAGTACTTTGGCTTTAAACAAACAATGCTATTCAATATTTCAGAACATACAGAGGCATCCTACAATTTGCTATTTGCTTCCTCTATGCACTGTGATTTTTAGAGTTATCCAAGTTGATATATTTAGCTCTATTTCAGGCCATACTATTTTTTTTTTCTTGTAGTGTAGCTTGTTTTATTTATGCCACAAATATTTCAAAGAAATTACAAAATACTCAAATGGAGAGAACACAGAAACCACAATTTCTAGGTGTCTACTCTGTTTACACTGTGTAATCTCAAGGCAAACTACTCATATATACATTTAGCTTCAAGATACATATAAACGTAGCAAATCAGAATGTACTCTGCTCTGCCGCAGTGAAGTGAAACACAACTTTGAGGACAGTGAACAAGATACACGCAAAACATGGAAGAGCAAAACTCAACTCCAAAGCAAGGTAGGAAACCAAGGAGTTGGACTTCAAATACACTGCAGAGGCCCAGGTCTCCTACACAACCTGGAGCTGACCAGGTGAGCTTTTCAGGTTGTGGGTTTCCACATGGAAGAACCCCAAGCTTCACCTGGGGACAAGGGGAGAAAACCAAAATCTAACGAGCAAATGCCTTCAGACAGTTTTCAAGTACATATTTCAAAGTACTTCACTCTCTTCTTTGGAAATATGGATGAAAGAGAGAGGACATGAAGAAGGTTTAACTGAACAGTAGGCATCATGGAGTGGCAAAGAGTCAGATACAACTGAGTGACTAAGCACACATGCACAGGCATCATGTCCTACCCAAAGGGAGAAGACGAAGGGCAGGCAGCAGCGGGGCATCTGTGTAGGAGCTGGGAACACCAGGAGCACCCGGCAGGAAGGGGCCTGGCTCAGAGGTGAAGAGTCTGCAGCAAGAGCCTGCCCAGGTGTCATGTCACTCCTTAGCCAGAAAGATAATTGTTCCCATGATGATGAGAATAAACCATACTCAAAGTAGAAAAATTCAGAAGGTACTATTTTTTTGTTTAATAGAAAAAAAGTTTTAAATGACCCAGTCTTTTCTGAAGCTCTTCTCCCCCTTTTACATTGAGAAAATACTCAGTAAAATAATTCTTTACCCTGGTATTTTAATTTAAAACTATAGCTGGAGCATGTTCCCATGTATAGTCACTTTTCAATTTTTGTATAATATTATTCCATTAAATGGAGATGGTGCAGTGGTCAAGAAGCTGCCTGTCAGTGCAGGAGACGCAAGAGGCTCAGGTTCAGTCCCTGGGTTAGGAAGATGCCCTGGAGGAGGAAATGTCAATCCACTCAAGTATTCTTGCCTGAGATATCCATGGACCGAGGAGCCTGGTGGGTTCACAGTCCACAGGGTCACAAAGAGTCGGATGCGACTGAGCAATTGAGCAAGCACACACATAAGTTTGTTTAACCTTTCTATTCTTGTGCTTGTAGGTCACTCCTAACGCTTGCTATCATGAATAGCAGAGAAATGAATATAATCACGGATACATTTTACACAAAATATTTTGTTATTTCCATGGAATCACTGTTCACTGGCTATCTCTGAACCTCTCCCAGAAAAACACCCAAAGGAATAGAATGGGGCATCCCATAGCAGAACAGTTCTGCTAAGCCTCTTGTTAACCACTGGATCATATCATTGGTCCAAATGTTCGTAACACATACATCAAAGAATCACACACTTGCCAGCTGAGCTACCACCAGAAATGATTTCAAGCTCCAGGCAGTCATAGGACATGGTCTTGACCAGCTAAAACAGGGAAACAGTTTTGTCTCATGAGTTACTGAATCTAGAAGAGTCCCTATAATAAAAGTCTTCTGGACAAGCTGGTGGGAAGAAAAGGAGACACAGAGAAAAAAGGGCTGAGCTCTGTCATTACCAGCTCTGTTACTTTGTCCCCTCCTGAGTCTCACTTACCCACTTATAAAATAAAAACCATAATGGTATCTTCCTTTTGGGTTGAGAGTGAAATGACAAAGTTCAGGAAACATCCAACACTGAGAACTATTACTGTTTATCCCCATCATCATCATTACTATTATCCTTAATAGTTAATGGACCACTCAATGAGTGGTATATGTTAGCATGAGAATCCAATGGAAAACTACGAATAAAAAAAAGTTCACAATCTGGTTATGAGGGTAGAGAGAGACCTCAGACACTTACCATATATGGGCACACCTGAGAACCTGGTCCAAAAATCAATTCACATTGTTTATTCACGTTGTAGAGGAGGCCTGGCAGTTGATGAGGCAAAGGATAGGGTCTGTATTCAGGTTCGTTAAGCAAACATTCGCCGTAACCAGTGCTGTGGGAAGCAGAAAAATACAGGTGGTAAGGGCAGTGGATGAGATGTGACTGTCAGAGTCTCCAAAAGACAGTGAAGGTCATTCTGCCATTTTAATGGTAGCAAAGATCGTTCTTTCGTTGTTTTGCTTTTGTTCTATTCTTTTCATTCAAACTTGAGTCCAGAAGCTGAAGTTCTACTTTTTGGTGTCTACTTGTTTGTGGAACCACTGGCTACACATACAACATGCATGCATGCATGCATGCTCAGTCACTTCAGTTGTGCCTGACTCTTTGTGACCCCATGGACTGTAGTTTCCAAGCTCATCTGTCCATGAGATTCTCCAGGCAAGAATACTGGAGTAAGTTGCCATTTCCTTCTCCACGTATACAACCAGGGGGAAATGTATACCTGCTTCAGCCTTTATCACATTTCAGGGCAATAACTCTAAAATGTTTATTTTTGGTCATCTTTTCCAATAGAGTATAAGCTTCTTAGGGGTAAAAGCTTATTTGGGGTGAGAAAAGTTTGTTTTTCACCCAAATATGGGATCCTGTCCATAGCAATCAGTGTTTAGTAAATATTTGCTGATTGAATGGGTAAGTGAATAAATGACTACAGTAAGAAACACTTTAGATCATCTGGTTGAAAAAAAAAAAACAAACCCCCCAGCAACCTGCCAGTTCTTCCATGTTTCTGCAAACACATCTTCTGGAAAATTCACACCCAGTGAGTTCTGATTAACAAGCCCCCTCTTCCCTGTGGCTGGGGAAATATACACCCAGTGACCTTGGGATAATCACTTAACCTTCTGTACATCTGGGAGAGAAGAGCGATAAATCTGTGACACAAGGATATTGTATAAAGTAATTGGATCCTTGAGCATCCTGGTGGGAAACTTAAAAAAAAAAGCAAAAAAGGAGAAAGAGGGAAGGAGATAAAGAGAGACAGAGAGAGGATGTTTTTAATTCAACAACATGGAGGTCTGTGCAATTTTCATCCACCCTGTAATGTTCTTTGGGGATGTCTCACTTCCCTATCTCTTTCCAACCCCAAATTACTAACTTAGAAGCACATAAATATTTGCCTTCCTTCATCATGTTATCATATTCATGGTCTCTTCCCCAAGACCTGAACAGATTTCACAGCTTTACTAAGAATGAAGCAACATTTACATATTCTCTTTAAGACCTCAACGTTTTCTTCAGCTCAGTCTGCAATCTTCTAAGTGCTGGCGAGGACATGAACTACACAGATGTCAGAGAGTATTTTTCTTTTCCCTCCTCCCAGGAATGTCAACAAAAATAACAACTCAAAAGGAATGCTTGACTCTACGTTTTCTTTCCCACAATGAGTTCACTGCATGTAGGTCATATGCAAGCATGAAGGCTATATTCAAAGTTCGAGTCTTACTCTAAAAATTCAGTGATATATTTTCGACTACACTTTGACCACATCCAGGGGTTGGTGTTGAAGTTCAATGTTGGGGCCATGACGTGCTGGGGGCTCTTGATTCCTTCTTCTTTGCACTTATTGTTGTCATCATGAGGCATGTTGAACCTAAGGCCGAGAAGACAATGATAATAAAAAGTCAATAAATGATAAGGGACTGAGCTGTTATAATTGCTCTGAGAACGCAGCTAAGAGAAAAAATTTAACAGACTACTGCATTATGGATAAGAACCTGAATCCTGGTGAGCAGAACAAAACTTACTAGAGGATTAAAGGTAGAGAGTAGAATAAAACATATTTCTGACTCAACTGAATGTAAAGTGCCTTTAATGTAAAAAAAAAAAAAGAAAAAGAAAAAGATGTGAACTGGGCCATTATTTGGCTTAGCCGTATTTTGTGGAATTGCAGAGGCTCTGCATGTGCTGTAGCTGGTGCTAGAATACAGTAGTTGGAATTCCTAACAAGCTGTTAAAGGCCAATTTATAGAGTCAAGAATTTGGCAGGTTATGATAACACTATTCACATAAAGAGTCAGTCAAGTGTCAAAACCTGAAGCCAAAAGCTTTCTAATGAGAGGCTCACGGTGGGTCTTGGCATCTCCTCCTTTTTGGGTCAGGTTGACAAATGCTAAAACCATGTAAGTATACCATTATAGAGCTATACAAAGTTCGTGCACAATAAAACCCATTAAGGAAAGCTGCAAGCACGGAAACCAGAGGCGTGCCAATTCAGTTGGCTTAACTCAGATGGCAAATAGTTTCAAGCTTCATGCCAATGACAATTGATGGGTACTGGCTTCCTGAAAATCTGGGCACAAAAGAATTCTTAAATTAATCCAGGTTCCACCCCAAAAAATGGCTATGATGGAGTGCCAACGTCCTCTTGGGTCTGGGAGGGAACTCAGCAGCAGCATTAACACATATTTGCCATTCTTGGCTTAGAGAAAGGAAGTGGGGAAAAAAAATGACAGGAAGCATTTCTCAATCCAGAAACATCAGTTCTATGACCCACATGCCTTTCTCAGTCAGATAATTATCCACTGGGCAACAGCCTCACAAGGGCTTTCCTCTCTGGATGACTATTCCTAATCACAAAACTGATGCATCTGACTAACTTGGCACTTAGGGAGAAATTCCCCTTACTAGTTCATCTTTAGATATGAAAACAAGAAAGTCAGACAGAAGTAAACTCACTTGCTTTATATAAAAATAAAAGCTGGAATAAAAGTCTGTGAGGTCCATCCCAGTAATTTCTCATGTTTTATTTCCTTTTTCTTTTAAAACCTTAGGCCCCTCAATAATTGCCAGATGGGAAAACTCCAACTCTCTTGGTTGGACTTAATAGTAATGGATGCTTAAGAGTCTATTTTCTTAAAGAAATGACTGCCCAGGATTCTAAAACCCAGATGCAGATTAAGTGTAACACCTCCATCAACAAACCTAATACAAGAAAAGCTTTCAAATCTTGCTTGTTTCTCTCTGGTGCAAAGGAGCTGGTATTTATTCCCCATACCACCATGAGTTGATAAAATCCAGTTTATTCCATCATGTAAACAGAAAACGTTTTTTTTTTTCTCATTCAAATGTCAGGCACGTTTGTTCGTAGCAGGGGTTATATAACAATAACCATTCATCGAGCACTTACTAAAAAATAATTAACAAGACTTTTTTAGCATTCACAATGCACTAGCCAGTGTGTTAAATGCATTTGATGTTTTATTTAACTTAATTACTTATTTGACCCAATGACTAGTATGCTATTACTATTCACATTTTACAGAAGAGGAAATTGGGAAGTAGGAGGTTTAACTATTTGATCAAGGTCACATGGTTATTAAGTGAGCTAGAACTGGAGTTTACTTCAGTCTAATACCTCCTGTTTTGGAATATTTACAACCTACATTCTCTCCTGTGAGACAAGATATGGACAATTTTTCAGGAACACTGTGTAAGGATTTCTGTGTTCAGTAGAGACTCAATTACTTCCCCAATTCTTCCTGACTCTTAGATTCTCAGTGTCTATGAAGCTGGTACAAGAAGGCAGGAGCTATTTTTGAAGCATCCAATGATGCTCAACAAATAAAAGGTTGGTTGCTTTTTCCTCCGAGCAGCTCTCGGATTTTATTTTATCAGAAAGTCATGACCATAATAACTTAACATTTAATTTTGAAAAAGTTAATTAGAAAAATTTGTTAGAGAATATGGTAGGAAATTAAAAAAATAGTAATAATAATAATTCACCAACAGGCTAGGAATACACTTTCTGTTTAAGCCACAACTTACATCATTCGCTGATTACTTGATTTCTTATTTCCTGACACTTTTGAGATAAGGTGTATATGTATTGTTTCCATCTTACAGGAAGGGAAATAGCATATATTTTCCTCAAGTCAAAGGGAATGTTGTAACAATTCAGTCCAGATCTTGGCTATCTGGCTACCTGCTGACTTCTACCCTAGAACTGGTGCTCCAACATCATATGCTCCTATGCCTTCATTAGCTACCACGATTTGGTTGGCTACTACCATTTGGTTAACTTAATATCTCTAAGTCAAACACACAGACTTAATATCTACTTTGCGGGGATTATAAAGATTAAGGGAGATAATACAAATGAAAGCTCCTGGAAACATGTCAACAGCATAGTTTTTACAGGGGAGTTGTCTGTTAACTGTGAATTAAGACTTCTATATGGCATAAATATTTTGTTGTTGCTATTTAAAATTCTTACATTCTTTAAAATGTCAATTTTATAACCTGGCTATCTAAAAGAGATTTATAAACTCTTTTGGGGAAAGGAATTAATAGGAAATTAATTATATTTCTTTACACAGTATATTTTTGTTAGCCCTATTTTGGGGGGAAATGTTAATTTGTTAATCAAATACACCCTTGCCCTTGGAATACATTCTTGTCTCTGTAACTCTCCTTGTTCCATGTTCTGGGGCAGGAATAGTTTCCCCATTGAAACATCACCCTATTCCTCACTATGAAATCTACATTCCCTATTTAAATGTCTAAAGTAATTTACTAGGTTTCATGTAAAACAAAGAAATGAAAATCCTCCAAAGATTCTGTTAAAATAAATATGGGGGAACTGAGATAAAATCAACACCTGAGTTAAAATCAATACAGGACTTGTCAGAACCTTTACTTCATGGCATTTGGCCTTGGCACTCCAAACATGGCTAGGAAAAATTTTTTTTAATCACTGGATTACAACACCCTTATTTCGCCCCATGGACCATCCTCTTGGAATCAGCATAAGAGTACCAAACTTTGGGAAATGCTGGTAGAATCAGTAATTTTCAAATCTAGTTCCAAGAAATCCTTGAGTTTCATGAAGGTAATTTGAGAAATCAAGGGACAGAGAGACAATTGACTAAGAAGGACTCTGATCCATCACAAAGGCTTAATTGAAAGTCATGCCTTTTTTATTCTGTAAATATTGAGTACCTGATGATATTTCCATTGGAGAATAAAAGGAGTGTGCTCTTAAAATATGCTTGAAAATATATTCATTATATGTGGAATTGGGATAAGAGGCTGTGGAACTGGGATCAGAGATTCCTCTATACATGCATATTGCATTACACCTACCATAATACACTGCATATAAAGTGCCTTCAAAAAACATTTGGCAAATGAAAGAGTTTGCTTAATAGATGATGTTATCTCTAAAGTAAACATCTGACATGCAGATCAATACACAGCTATTTTTGAAAATTATTTCAAAAAGGTATAAGTAATTTAATCACTGTAGATAGAAAAGATAGCAGATAAAAAACTGGAATAATTTTGAGTAAATTTATACTGTTTTGCCTCACATTCTAACAAGGCTTTGTCACTAAAGAACAAAAAGGAAAACCCAATTTCATAATGACCAGACACTTAGTGATCATAAATAGGAAATGGTTTCTTTCTTCTCTGTATCTTTGCTCATTCTTTCCCCTGAAAGAGGGTCACCTCTGTTCTCAGAGGCTAGTATCTGAAGGACAAACTTGTTTAACCAGAATCAGGAATCATCTGGGTTTGGGAAAATTGTGCAGGCCACAGCAATGCTGGAGGACCCTACTAAACAAAGGTAAGTTTTCTGGGCTGATATACTCTCTGTTTCAGTGGAAGGGATAGAAAGACCCTCTTTCTTCCACTTTGAAGTAGGAAAGGAGCATATTAGACCTTGCCTGGTAAACCTGTTCAGTTAAGCCGAAGAGACACATGAGCTAAGGCTAAACAGGGTGCACTGCATTTACTCAGCTTTCTGAAGTCAAAGTCCTTTCTCCCAACAAGGTTCAAAGCTTTTCAACCCTGCAAACTCAACTATGCCTCGAAAAGTGTCTTACACCTTTTAAAGTCCACTGAATGCTCACTGATGAGAAGGAACTAAAGTTTTAGGTCACTGCAAATGAAATGAAAATATGGTAAGGAAACATACACATGGCCCAGTTCGTGGGCTATTGTGAAAGCTGTACTCAATCCACTATCTTCACTGATAGAGCAGCTTCTGTATGGATCACAGATGGTTCCCAGTTCAGCCAGACCTATTAGAAAGGAAAACAAACAAACAAGGATTTACTTTAAAAAGCATTTGTGGCTTGGAAGAAAAGCATGTCATAAAGTGTTGAAGCCAGAGAGGATACGCACAGTAGACTCACCTAATGTATCACATTTGTCATGAGCTCTGCAGATATCCTGTCTGAAAGCAAAGCAGACTTGCTTTAGGGCCTTGACACCCAACAGTAAACACCAATACAAGCAAAGACTTCAGCCTTTCAGGTATTCGTACCACCACTACTTTAGGGATGGGGAGGGATGACAAAAAGCTAGTTAACAGAGCCAGGGGTTTGCAACTCAAAAAATTTATGAATCACTGGCTTACAGATTAAAAGTTACATTGAGTCGTCTCCTGTCAACCAGGGTAGCCAAGGGCAAATGAAAATCTTTCCACCCAGGATTTTCCACATACCTTGAAACAAGTGATTCTACTTTCTGAAAAAACATTCTGAGAAGGTTATAAATGGCTTTCACTTAAGTTTAGTTAAGAATGTTTGTGACCATATCAAAGATGTTGATGGAAGACACAACTAGGCCAGCATATTTCTGTACTGTCTGAGCCACCAGGGAAGCCCAAGGCCAGCATACTTCTTTGTTGCCCTGCATAGCATTTTAAATATTTTGAACTAGAATCTACCATTTAAAAACTAAGAGCGTTCACATTTTCAAAAAAAAAAAAAAAATCCTCATTTCTGGCTTCTTACAGAATCACAAAAGCTGGCAAGACTCTATGTATATCCTGCACAGTAATGACCAGGTCAATCTGAACGGCAGCTGCCCCCTCTATAAGGGCGTTTACTTTTAGGACTGTCTAACACACTTATTGCCTACTTGGTAACTATGGGTTAGTGGTTCTCAACCAGGTGTGACTGTGTCCTCTTCCCCATGCACCCTCAGAGAGCATCTGGCAATGTCTGGACAATAGTTTGGCTGTCACAGTCAAGAGGAGGGAGAGCTGCCAGTATACAATAGGTAGAGACAAAGGATGCTGCCAACCATCCCGCAGGGCACAGGGCAGTCCCCACAACACAAAACTATCTGATCCAAAATGCCAATAGTGCTAAAGCTGAAAAAAACTGGACTAGGGGCTGGCTAGCAGCAATATACAACCTTAGCCCATCAACTTGACAAGAAACTAAATACTGGAAGGATAAGACGTCCATATACCTCGTTACAAGAACCGCTGTATCATGCTGGATTCCACCTGGATGGTTCTTTGAATGCTGCCACTGGCAAAAGTTTTTTAATGTTGTCTGGGCATTAAAAGATATGGAAGGTCCTTCCTAAATACAGACAAGAATTATGGTTGATCCACTGTACCAACACCAATTAGATATGCCATTTAGGATACAGAGAGAAGAAAAAAGAAATAAAACTTTATTACCTGTTCATTATGAATCACAACTAAGTTCACAATAACAATATTAATTAAATTTCCAATACTTGGGTCTTTATAGATAGAGGCTACCTGCAACCGAGATAAATTGTTCAGTTAATTGTGAATTCTTTGTAAGCAATAAGCAAATCACTTCTTACACTGGTCTCCATGGCTTTTTATGGTTCATAAACATATGCATTTTGGAGTTGTGAATTTTCATTCAGTCAACAAATATTTCTTAAAAATCTCTCTGTAAAATGCATAGATGGCAGTTTCAGAGAGTAAATAAATGCAAGCAAGTTCAAATTTCAAGGTGTTTTCCAAGGAAACCACATTGCCACATAAGTTAGCAGTTCTCAGTGCCAAAATACTGGATATTAATTTTTGATTGAGCTTTTTCATCCCAGTAGAAGCTGGACTGCCATTTATGCAATCTCACATGGGCAATAAGCTTGCTAATACTGCTGGTGTACCAACCATTTATATTCTCCATAATCTGGTAACTTTTTTTTCCTCCATTATTACCATTAATTATGAGAGCTACACCCATTGAATGCTTGCTGTGGACTAGATCCTTGCTAAAAACTGCATATGCCTTTGTATTTAGTCCCCATAGCAACACTCGAACTAGGTATGACCATAATCTTTGCTCAGCAAATGAGAAAAATGAGGCTCAGAGAAGCTAAGCAACTTGTCCAAGACTAAACAGAGAGTGGTAAATAGCAGAGCTGGAATTCTCAAGCAAGATTAATTTGCCCTTAAGTCCATGCTTGTCATTAAAATTCTTGACAGATCTGAATTTATGGGGTAGAAATGGAGTTGAGTCTGAAAGGGCATGACTAGGTTTTTCTTTCCCTCCACCAGAATAGGAGAGGGCTGGGGCACATGGGACTGAACTTGAGGAAGGGGGTGAGGGAGAGTGGGGGGGAAGAGGCAGGTGGGTGCGGGGATGAGGAACATAGCAGAGTGATTCACAGCACAGGTGAATTCACAGGGGATGCACAAGGAGAACCACAGACCATAGGAAAGAAGAAACTCTAAATGGATGTTCCCAAAGGGCAGCTTTTCATATGCATTTGGGGAATGTAATACAAGTAGATTTCCATTCAAATAAACTAGGGTCAATCTATTAATAGGAATGCTAGCCTGAGGCTTAAAATGAATGAAGGCAGAGCATATGGACTATTATGGGACAATCTCCAATATTTCAAGACAATAGGAATATGTAAAACCATATTACATATGCTCCATCTCTGAAAAAATACACCCATACATGTTTGCCTAAGAAGTGTCTAGAGCTGCACTGTCCAACATGGTGGCCACTTGCCAAGTGGTCACTGAACAACTGAAATGTGGCTTGTCTGAACTGAGATGTGTTCTGAGTGTGAAGCCCATACTGGGCTTTAAAGTCTTACTCATCTCATTAATATTTTTGAAATAACATTTAGATATAAAACAAAATACATGATTAAAATAGGTTTTGTCTGTTTCTTTTGTGTGTGTGGCTAACAAAATTTTAAATTACATTCACCAATGTTTTTAAACATGGCTAGTATCAATTTCTATTGGGCAGTGCTGGTTAGAAACATGGACAAATAAACTTGCCACATAGGTGGCCTCTGGGAGACTGGGCAGGGGAAAGCACTTAGGCTTTTCCCCTAGTCTTTGGATCTGCTTCATCTGTTTTTCTATCATGCAAATTTATTACTTTTTCAATTCAAGATGGGAGCAGAAAAATTCAAAATTTAAGTGAGAGATTCCTAAGCCTCACCCCAAAACTACTTAATTAAAAATCCTGGGGGTGGGGGCTAGAGACATTTTACAAAGCTCCACCACTGACTCTGATTCACAACCAGCGCCCAAATGTCTTACTGGTGACCCATACCTGGCTGTGCCGGTTCACATGTCAAAGGGCACTGATTTGGAGAAGTGGACAGGCTGAAGATCACATGCAGTCTCTAAGCTACGTTTCTGGCTTTACATGATCATGGACAAGCAACCCAACTCCTGTGAGGTTCAGTTTTCTTATCAACAAAATAGGAATGACAATCTACCTAGCAGAGTTGTCAGGAGGACTAGAAATGATGCCTTTTAAGTAAGAAGTACATTGTCTAATGCAGAATAAACACTATTTACACTCATTATTGTCATTGTCAAGAGCAGCCAATGAATAATCTTATGTTCTCTTCAGTCACTTGCCTGAATTGTTGAAATGCCAGCCCTAAATGATCCTCCAAAGCACTGGGTGGAAACCCATTCCCAAAGGCACATTTAGAAACATCATAAATCACCTACTTTTGAAGATACTTACAATTGACATTAAAGTTAAAATATAATGTTGAAGGTTCGCTCCATGGTATAAAACCATTCTGTTGTCTGCTACCACCATCACTTCTACAAACCGTGGATAGGATAAAAAACGTTTTGTTCTTCTGTGGGTCCCCTTTTCCCTTGTGCTGTCAGTTTTGCTACCATTGGCAGGAAGCGTGCTTGTGGTTAAGCTGCTATTTAACACGGCCATGTCATCAGCCAGGCTACTCCTCCCTCTCCATTTTCTTGTCCTCCTTTTCCTCTTGTCCTTACTGTGACTATTTCTATGTTCTGTAACAAATCAGATGGCATGCATTACATTTTGAGCCACATATATTTCATACTAAGAATTTAATTTGACAGGTCTTAAAATGATGCCTCTGTAGTCAAATTACATACAAAAATCAAGTTGTACCCGCTATGGACTCTCCAGGTAAAACTCAATCTGTGCTCTCATTTAAATGACTAAAGACTTGAAATCAGCCTTCTTGGAAGCTTCCATGTTGTGTGTGTGTGTGTGTTAGTTGCTCAGTCATGTCTGACTCTTTGCAACCCCATAGACTGTAGCCCACCAGGCTCCTTTGTCCATGGGATTCTCCAGGCAAGAATAGTGGAGTGGGTTGCCATTTCCTTCTTCAAGGAAGCTTCCATAAATGCTCAGGTAAATTATTAGAAAATCAGGCCTGAGTTTAGGGCAAACAATTGCTTATTCTCTTCATTTGCTAACAAAAGTCTGACTGGGGTTTAAGTGGTTTGTATTCATTGTTCTTTGCTATTCATAGAGTAAGGGCCAACAAGGCAGCTATAGAGCTCTAGAGAATGGAAATGGAGATACTTCATGTACATCACTTTTTATATTCAATGAGAGACAGTGTAAAGGGGCCTGAGCAGTGCACAAGGTAATAGTACAAAGAACTACTGAAAATGCATGACAGGGTATTATTCTATTACCATATTCAATCACTGTAATACATGAAATTTAAGAATAGAATCACTGCTGTTCAATGCCTACAAATTTTTAATTATTTCAGGGCTCAGTTAAGGAAGTAGATTATACTCAGAGAGTATGAATAGGTATTTGGGACTGTGATATATAATACCAGATGGGCTCTCCTCATTTCTGATTCTAGCCTAGGTACCTCTTGGATTCTACACAACCTTGCAGTTGAAAGTGTGGTCCATGGACCAACAACATCTGCCACCCCTGGAAGCTTGTTAGAAATATAAACTCTCAGGCCCCGCTCTAGACCTGATAAATAAAAATCCACATTTTAACAAGATCTCTAAGTGATTCATATTCATGTTACAGTTTTGACAAGTAGTAGTTTTGAACCTGGTTTGAGGCTTGTGTTGCTGTAGGTGAAAATACTCAGTCATCAACCACACAATAAACAAAATAAGCATAAAACTGCCTGCCAAAATATGCTTTGAGTAAAAACAGAACTTAATCAGTTATCTTGCCAATCAAATCATAAATGTGTTTCAAAGCTTTAAAGCCACTAATCTGTAGTCCAAATAGGCAACAGAATTGCACAACTAAGAAATAATGCTTTCCTAAAACACAATTAATGGAATTACACCAGTAATAACAACAACAAGTTAAAGTTTTAGTCCTTTCATATTTGAGGGGCTCAAATATTTAACCATTATAAGCTATTTCTAAAACAATCAATTAGGCCAGCATGTGTATTTTGCCTAAGTAGAGTGTTTTAGTGGTTGTTAAAACAGCGATATCAGTCCAAACTGTCAAACAAGTTATGTGTAGTGCAGCTTTAGATAATGCGACCAGCCCTAAGCCTGGTACACAGTAGGATTCAACATTAGACTATTTTTCTTCCAGTGTCTCTTTCAAGAGTATTCATATATGTATGTGTGTGCATTCAGTTGCTTAGACGTGTCCAGTTCTTTGTGATCTCATGGATTGTAGCCCACCAGACTCCTCTGTCCATGGAATTCTCCAGGCAAGAATACTGGAGTGAGCTGCCATTTCCTCCTCCAGGGGATTTCCCCCAACCCAGGGATTGAACCTGCATCTCATCTGTCTCCTACATCAGCAGGTAGATTCTTTTACCACTGAGCTACCTGGGAAGCCCCATTCATATATGTATATCCATGCCATATAGGTACTTAGGCTGTCATTCCAATTTTAATTCACCAGTGATTATAAATAAATATGAATCAAGCACCTACTACATGCCAGATATTGAACTAGGCCCTTTTACATGTTATCTTATAGTTCTCAGACAGAGAAAATTGCCTCTACTGTACAGATGAGGAAAGTAAGTGTCAGAGAGATTAAGTAACTTGTCCAATGTTACATATAGGGTGTGATGGTATCAGGAATCAGGCATGGATTTGATCAACACCCTAAACAGTGCTCTTGCTATCACATAAGACTACTTAAGAGGTAGGAACTGAAATGGGCTCATGATTTGGTTGACAGTTTCTAAACTGAACCCATACTGGAAAATAGTATCTGGTGCATATTTTCACAAACACTAGCTTTTTAGAACAGGTGTATGGAGGCCACATTGAAAATTGGACGTTAGTTTGTACTGTATTTCAGATTCCTCCTCTTTGTCAAGTATCTTAAAGTGGAAGGTTACGTTTTTGATTTGAGATCTTTCTTTCCGTGTGTGTGTTGGGTCATTTAGTCATGTCTGACTCTTTTCGACCCCATGGACTGTAGCCCACCAGGCTCCTCTGTCCATGGGATTCTCCAGGCAAGAATACAGGATTGAGTTGCCATGCCCTTCTCCAGGGGATCTTCCCGACCCAGGGATCGAACCCAGGTCTCCCGTATTGCAAGTGGATTCTTTACTGTTTGAGACGTTTAAAACATAGCTATAAATGTTCTTCCAAGTCATGCTTTAGCTGCATCCCATACATTTTGATATGTTGTGCCTTTATTTTCATTTATCTCAAAGTACTTTCCAACTTCTTTGATTATTCAGGAGTGTGCTATTTACTTTCCAAATATATTTGAGTTTCCCATTTTTTCTGTTATTGATTTCCAGTTTCATTTTACTGTAGTCAGAGAAGATACTCTGCATTACTTCTATGATTTTAAATTTATTGATATGTTTTATAGCTTTGCATATGGTTTAGTCTGGAGAATGTTCTATGTGTACTTCAGAATAATGTGTGCTCTGAAGTAGAGTGTTCTACAGATATCTGTTAGGTATACAGTTGGTTTACAGTGTTGTTCAAGTTTTCTATTTATTAGTTAATCTTCTCCTTAGCTAGTCTACCTACTACTGAAAGTAGTATTGAAGTTTCCAACTACTACTGTTGAATTTTTTATTTATCTCTTCATTTCTGTCAGTTTTTGCCTCGCACATTTTGGTGCTCTGATATGAGATGCATATTGTTTATAACTGCTAAATATTTCTAATGAATGGACCCTTTTACCATTATAAAACATTTTGATAAACATTATATCAGTAAAGTGAAGTAAGCTTGTCACAAAAGCCAATAAATTATATGATTCCAGTCATATGAAATTTCCAGAATAGGCAACTCTATAAAGACAAAAGTAGATTAGTTGCTAAGTGCTAGAGGCAGGGTGAGGACCTTGGCAGGGGAGTTGATAGCTAATGGGTACAGGGTTTCTTTTTCAAGTAATAAAAATGTTCTATTATTGACTGTGATGGTGGTTGGCACATAACTGTGAACACACTGAAAATCACGGGACACTTTAAATGATGAATAGTATGGTATGTGAATTATATCTCAATAAAGCTGTGAAGAAAAGAAAATACGTTACTTAGTTTGTGAAAAGCAAATAATCTTTACTTACTGTCTTCCATAAATATTTTGACTTAAAAGATTTATTTAGAGAGAAGCATAACTGCAGCAAGAAAAATACTGAGGAAATAGTATATAGAATTCACTCTTTCGATCACATAGAAGAATCATCTCTAGAGAATCATCAGGGGGTACTTGGGCATGGGAAAACCTGAGAATAAATCAGGCACTAATTGCAAAAAAAGTACACTTAAGTAGCAAAGTTGAAAAAATTAAGGCATTAATCGTTAAAAGAGATTTCTAACAAAGAACAGAAATAATGGAGAATAACTCATGCAAATCCTAATACACCTGGAAGACATTTCATTCACAACTAATCTTTGTATCAAAGAAACAATTTAGTATGCTATATACGGTATAAAAATCCAGGAATAAAATTATGTTTTCAGAATCAAAAAGAACATCTTCTATTACATACTTCCCCAGTCTTTTACCCATCTGATCTTTTATCTTAATGAGTTAGAATATTTATTGACCTAATTAGCCCAACTAATTTCTACCACATTAACCATTTTAGCAGGCAGTTTTGAATTTGGCTTTACAAAGACTAAGAGCTTTAAAGATTCAAACATTCACTATCACTACAAATCCAAGAACATTTTTACTGAGAATGGAAAAACCAGACACTTTAACTGGTATATCTGCTCAACTCTCCTGCCTCTGAATAGAAACTGTTAATATCAGAGAACGATTTTCACCAAGGGACACACATTATCAGAATAAAAAGAAAGCCATCCACATTTCTCTTTAGTGACCTGATAGCATAATGGAATGAAGTTTAGTATTTCAAATTTGCAACGTCACTTTGCTAATAGTTTTATCAGAATGAGCTACATAATGAAATTTCACCCTGGTAGAAAGCACGGTATAAATGATCAGTGTATTTTTGCTCTTCATTTCACCCACATAAAGCTTTACACTTATCACTTTTTAATAAGATATAATTTTATACTATAAAATTCGTATTTTCAAAGTATACAGTTCAGTGGTTTTTGGTACATTTATAGAGCTGTGTAATCATTTCTATTATCTAATTTTAGAATACTTGTATTGCCAAAAGAAGAGACCCTATACCCATCAGGTTATCACTCCTCATTCTTCCTCTTCCCCTCAGTCTTTGGCAATCATTGACCTATATTTTGTTATCTATGGATTCGCATTTAATACAAACACAGTCATGCTTTTTGGGTCTGGCCTCTTTCACTTAGCATAATGTTTTCAAGGCTCATCCATGTGGTAACTTGTATCAGCACTCTATTACTTTTTGGTGCCATCTAGTATTCTACTATATAGATGTATCACCTTTTGTTCATTCATTCATTCATTAGTGGCATTTGGGTTCTACAATTCAACTGAATAATGTTGCCTTAAATAAGCATGCACGATTTCTTTCTGTGACTATGATTGGATTTCTCTCTAGGGAGAATGACTGTTCTTTTTAAAAACAATTTTCTGGCTTAAAAATAATTCTAAAGACAAGCTGTTTGTACCCTTAAATAATCTTTTCTGAATCACTTCTCTTGGCCTTAGTTTTCTGACCTCTTCAATGGGTATATGAATAGCTGTTTACACCCTTAAGGGTATTTTGAGACTTAATAAAGTGTATAAAAAATTACTTCCAAATTACAAACTGAATTTTAAAATCTTTTTTTTTTGTAACTATTTTATGCAAAGCACTGGCCACGTAAGTTGAAATAAACAACAACAAAACAGAAATAAGACTTGGGAAGGATCCTTAAAAACAAAGTATCATAAAAACTTAAGATAGTATCAATATTAAAAAACGTGACAGCCAAAAAAAAAAAATTTGCTTATTTACTGGCAAAAATGTTTTAAATGAACTTCATTTCACATTGCCATGCCATAAAATGCATATGGCATTACTAAACAACTGGAATTATTTTAGAAAATAACATCCAGGCTTGGTTATTCTGTGTTAGTTACTCACTGAGTGCTTCCCACCCACTGGGGCTGAGCTAAGGAGATTCGAATGTTAACATTAACAGCTGGGAAGTTAATCATTGCTCTCTATGTTTATAAGGTTGATCAAAATTTAACTGAAATTTCCTTGAGGCACTCAGCCACCTTTTGACCTCATGGTCTATGCGGGCAGGGGAATCACAGCACAGGACCAAAGGGAAGACTGGAGTGCTGGGATTTTAGCAGGTCTCCTTTCTGCCTCTCCAGGACGTGACAGCCAGAAGGAAGTGGACAGGAGTCTGCAGAGGCTCCACACCTGGATTCTGGAGCCAGACCAGCCCTGGTTCATGGTCCTGCCTTAGCATGGCTCTAGCTGCCCCTGCTTGGGCAATTTCCTATCTTGAAGGTTCAGTTTTCTCATCCGTAAAAAGAGGATACTGACAGCACACACTTGAACGGGTAACTGTGACGGTTAAAAGAGAAAATATGAAAAATGCCTGCTGCACAGAATGTGGCTCACAGGAAAGCTCCATTTAATACTTACTGTGATAGGAATTATTAGTTGTTATTGCTTTACTAGTAGTATGCAAAAGAGCCCCTCTTTATAAATTAGAATGTTGACATCATAGTTTCTCAAACAAAACAATTCTATTTTTCGAAGAGTCTTCTAAAGGAAAGGAGGGAGGGACAGGAAGAAGGAAGGAAAGTCATGAAGACCAGCCCCCTGTTCCCTTGGAACTTGCAATGTAGGTGAGAGGCGCATGCAGACTGACGTGGGAAGACCCAGTCCAAGATGTAATGAGATGGAAACAAATGCCACAAACACTTCCGCCTCTCAACTGGCTCCAAAGACTGATAGCATACAACAAACAAAAAGTGGAAGCTGAGGGCAGCTCCCGCCCTCTGTTCTAGTCATGTTTAAGATCTACCCTCAAAGAGTTATTCAGTGAAACCGCCAGAGAGAGACTCGATGAGACAGGAACCACAGTCTACTGGGATCAGAGGAAGATGGGTAAACAAGCACAATGTAGGGAAGAAAGAGATAAAACATAAAAACAAAAATAGCAATAAAACCAATGAATGTTCTAATATAAAGAACAATGTGTTTCCAGAAACTGGATGGGGAAGGAAGTAAGGGAAGGAATTATTTTGTGTATATAAATTTCTAAAGCATATGAATGAAAATCATCAAGACTTAATTTTTTTAAGGGTACTCAGTTTGATAGCCTAAAAAACAACAGTGAATTCCTAGATACTCTAGACAGTCACATACCCAAATGTGTCCCATTTCTCTGGACAAACTGTTAGTTTTGGGGTGGGGGGGGCAGGGGGGGAATGGCACGCCCAGTCCAACATCTAACAGTGCTCCACACACAGGGCTAGGGGGACAAGGGTGCAAAGGGCCGTGGCGGGAGAGATTTCCCTTTTGGCTGGCCAGAACCTTTATGGACAATGTTTCCCCAGTAGCGGTTTATAGAACGTTAGTCCCAGAAGATATTTCCCAAAACAAGCCAAGTGAGTTTGCAAAATACTTTATACAGCATTTACATCTGGGACTTTCTCCATACACATTAGCATTTTAAGAGCTCTGAGAAGTCTTGCAGAAAAGAAACCAGTCTACGTTTTGTTTATCCATGGAATCAGGAAAATTATGGGATCTGGGCCAATTTATGAGGGGATTGAAAGTCCTTGAAAACAGAACAAGATGAAGAGGAGTGTACTGACGGACTTTCCTCTTGGGGAGAGAAGGAAATGCCATTGGGAGAAGACAATTAGAAGCTTCTTGCAGTTCAAGGGGCTTTGATGAGTGGTTGGTGGTGGGTGGTGGGAGGCATATCTGAAGGTCATCACACCACCTTCCAAGGGCTGTGTGCCTCTCCTATACTGGGGAGGTAAATTTGCTGACTCCAGGTGCAGAAGCTGAGACTCTTGCCCCAAAGGCCCTGCTGCATCCTCCCATATTCAGCATCCCCCAGCTCCTTCAACTACATGCAGTAACTACAACAACACTGACTACACTGTTAAATAATCCCGGCTCACATTGAAGCTTTCCACCCTGCCAAGCACTATTGAAAACACTTTACATGGACTAACCTGATCCTTCCTCACAGCACCCCATGTGACAAGCCTTATTAGCTCCATTCCATAAATGATCAAACTGAGGCACCCTTGAAATAACTTCAGAAAATATTTAAAACACATCTACTTGAAATAGCACAATGCTGAATATACCCAGGCCTATATTTTATAGGTCTTAGAGTTTGTTTGGTTTTGCTATTAATATCCTGAGATAGACTCCTAGGGAAATGTTGGTTTTGACTCATTCCATCTCTGAGCAATAGGGGAGATGGGCCCTTCTGCCCAGAGGGGTCCCAGCTGTCTACAGTCACCATGCACTGTCTGAAGCCTGCTTCCAATGGTTGTTTCACAGGCCTTTTTGTGACATGACGTGGGATCTTCCAGGCCAGCGGTCTCCAGGAGAAATAAAATGTGAGCCCCGCATGGAAGATAACAATTTCCAGCAACCACATGTTAAAGAGTCAAAAGAAACAGATGAAATTAATTTTAATGATGCTGCTGCTGCTACTGCTGCTAAGTTGCTTCAGTCGTGTCCGACTCTATGCGACCCCATAGACGGCAGCCCACCAGGCTCCCCTGTCCCTGGGATTCTCAAGGCAAGAACACTGGAGTGGGTTGCCATTTCCTTCTCCAATGCATAAGAGTGAAAAGTGAAAGTGAAGTCACTCAGTCGTGTCCGACTCTCAGCGACCCCATGGACTGTAGCCCACCAGGCTCCTCCATCCATGGGATTTTCCAGGCAAGAGTACTGGAGTGGGGTGCCATTGCCTTCTCCAATTTTAATGATATATTCTATTTAACCTAATACATCCAAAAATACTGGGTTGGCCAAAAAGTTCATTTGGGTTTTCCACACCATCTTACAGAAAAACCCAAACAAATCTTTTGGCCAACCCAATATTATCCTTTTAACAGGCAGCACCAATGCCATTTCAAGGGCTCTGGAGCCACATGGAGCTATCGGCTATGGTCCAGGCTGGTACATTCTAGGCACTAAGTGTTTTCAGTGTGAACACAGGAGGCACCGTGATGTGCTGCTAAGAGTTTGGGAGTCAGAGAGACCTATATTGAAATCCTGGTTTCTGTGCATTCAATTTGGGACCTTGGGCAGGTCACTGAAGCCCTCTGGGCCTCAGTTTCCTCATCTGCGAAATGGAGATAATGATGATTCTTACTTACCAGGGTGGTAGGAAGGGTTGAATCACTCAATATACAGGGAAAGTGCTGAAATAGAGCCTGGTGCAGAGTAAGCGCTATAGAGGTATTGGCCACAGCAACTCATTACTAAGGTTGAGCAGCCTTTTAGGGCTGCTAGAATAAAGGGGCTTCTGCTAACATTTCTGTGCAGCTCCTGGTGGCCCTGTGATGCCCACAGTGGGTCTAGGTATGGCTCCCATATCACAGACTAAAAGGCACTTGGGCTGGAGTCCTTTAAAAAGGCTTCTAAACAACTCCTAGAGAGCATATCTCCCACATTCCTTCGATACACCAGTCTCCCAGTTTCCAGGCAACTGAGGACAAGTTTACCCACTAGGCCTGCAGTAGAAACCCTTCATCATGATGTCCATATTCTGGCCACCACAGTCCTGAGTGCTTGTAAGGACACACTGTACTCTTATCACAGCTTGAACTCACCAGGGGCCCTCCCAACCACAGGCCACCAGCCCGCAGCACCCTGGCCCAGCTCATATATTCAGTTGCTATATATTCGGCGCTTGCTGTGACAACTTAATCCCTTAAGGGAATTAAAAGCCTAACGTCTTTCTCTATAGCCTTGATATAACTTTTTAAATGCTCTCACTAGTTTATTCATAGTTATTACACTTGCAATAAAGCCAGTGGCACTACCAAAATCCCATTTGAGTTGCACCTCTGAACATCCTTTTTCCAGGCACCATGCATTGATTTATATTTTATTTTTATATTTTCCCTGATTTACAGCCTGTAAAGAATATAGGAAGGAAGAGGCCTATGTTTGTTCAGGGCTCATTTTTCCATTCACTTTGGCTCCAAGATTATGAATCCCTTAAAAATTCGGAGCCTCAATCCTCTTATCCACAAAGACAGAGAAGAGAAGTTAACTAAAGTTCATTCCAATATTGAAAACTGATGAGTTCTCATATTTAATAAGATAAAAGTGAAAAATGCTGAAAATGAAGTCTTAAGATTCAAAAATTGCAAAACCCAACAGTCTCCTCTCTTGGCCACTCAGAGAGGATATGAAAAAAATGACCAATGATACACAGGGTAGGCACATAGAAGGAGACAGAATAACTACAATGGAGAGAGACCAAGAAAAAAGAAATGTGCTATGCATGATGTTAAAAAATATCAAGGAAGGGACCATATATGTATCTCCATTTCTCACTACAAAGTGCTTATTTTGGAACTGCTAACATAGGTGACAGTTTCTAAAAACCATTTCTATTCTCTAATTTGACTTGTTTCACTAGAATAGCATAGAATGTCAGGATTAGGAAATATGCTTAAAAGAAAAAAAAAAAAAAAAACTAGCTCATAATCAAGTTACCTTTCAAAAACCATTATACTGCCCACAAAGGAACTTTGCGGGAAAATGGAGTCATGTCTCCCATTCCTGTTTCCCCAAAAATGTGTGGTCACACACAGCTGAATCTCACACTGCTGACTTCTGCTATGCATGCCTCCGTATCACTGTCCTCTGGTTTTCTCTCTTGTGTGCACATAATGTGAAGTAGAACACAGCTGCATTCTTAGGGATTCAGGGTTTCTTTTGTAAATGTTTGCATCCATTAGGCAAGAGGAACCTATTCCTATCATTAACTACACGGCTTGAAATTGAAAGTTATGTTTCTAGATATCAGCTAGAAAGAAACACAACAATGTCCCTTTCCATTGGCACAGACTATGGCTTTGAATAACTAGACTTACAGAAGTCTTTCTGAGTCTATTTCTCTGCACCTGTGTCTTGGACAAAACCTATACTGCTCTGTCTACTATGCTTTCCTGCAGCATCATCCCGTGACAGCATGAAATCCACAGAACATGAAATGTTTGCAATAAAATAAGGAAGACATATATGAAATAAGGGTCTGCAAATGAAAATGAAACAACAAGCTATAGTCTGGGAGGAAGTATTTACAAACTACATTTCTGATAAAGGGCTTATATCAGAATATATAAAGTACTCTTCACTAACACAAAAACAGATGTTCCAGTTTTTTTTTGTTTTTTTTTTTAAAGGAATGAATTTGAACAGACACTTCACCACAGAAAATACACAGACGGCAAATAAGCACATCATTAGTCATTAGGGAAATGCAAATTAAAACTGCAATGGCTACACCTACTAGAATGGCTAAAATTAAAAAACAAAATCAGCCAAATAAAATATTGCCCAAACCAAGTCCTCGTGAAGATGCAGCAGAACTTTTATATCCTGCCATTGGGACTACAAAATTGTACAGTCACCTTGAAAAGCAGATGGGCAGTTTCTTATAAAGTTAAACATATGCTTACCATATAACTCAGATATCTCACTTCTAGGTATTTATCCGACTGAAAACATATGTTCACCCTGAAATCTGCATGTAAGTGTTTATAGAGGTTTCATTTTTAATTGCCAAACTTTATCCCTCAACTGGGTAACAAACAAATCAAGGTCTACCCATACAGTGGAACACTATTCAGCAATACAAAGGGATGAATTACTGATGCAGGCAACAGTGTGTATGAACCTCCAATGACCATGCTTAATGATTCCAGTGATATGACATTCTGGAGAAGGCCAAACTAGAGAGACAGCAAGTAGGAGGCTGCTGTAAAGCACAGCAGGAATCATTCTCTATCTTGATTGTAATAATGGTTACCTGACTGACTGTATGCCAAAACTTGAAAAATTGTACACTGAAAAAGATGACTGTTTTCTGAGTATAAATAATATCTTAATAGGAAAAAAATGAAAATACTAGAATATATTATATATACATATGTGGTATATATATAATATAGTTCCCAATATAATGGAAAATAAAAATATTTGTAAAAAATTAAAATCTTAGCAGGAAAATTCTGAGGTCTATCCCATTAATTTAAACTTTTCTCACACATCACAGGCCAAGTACATTCTTAACACCCTACCCTAACTCTAATGTCATGTGAGAGATGGGGAATTGATAAAAAAGGAAGAATTCTGCCAATATTTGCCACTCATTTATTTTTACTCCTTCTCAAAGTCCACTGCTCACAAGTACACAACCACTGTATTTTGAATTTCCTCCTGCTCCTTTCTGTGACATGCAGAATGCCTTGTACTTACTAATGATTTGGGATTGTACAGCATTTCCAGGCAGAGTCTGGTCCAGACACACAAGCAGACTCTAGCTACACAAAAATAACTATGACAAGGATTCTATAATAATCTAATCATTACAAAGAACCTAACTTTGGCAGATACAAAGTTCAAGAATTTAAACCTCCAATTATATCTCAATAAAGATGCAAGAAATGAACATTTTAAACCTCAACTGTATGAGTAAATAGCACTTTATTAAATGAATGGGTTTAGAAGAAGTAAACCCTTGTAAGAAGAGAACCATGAGCTTCTCTGATGTCTTACTCTGAAAAGACAGCCTGCTCAGGTGAAGGTCTGAAAGCCCTCAAATTTACCCTAAGTACCTCCTGCCACTATCAGCCTGTACATCTGATGGCTGCCCTCTGTCCCAGGTTTCTGTCATTTCTTACATTCTTTCTTTAAAGGACATGCATCTTAACTGTTTCAGGGGTTTCCTGGGAAGATGAACAAACTAGCAAGTATCTGTCTGACCCTTTTCCTTGAGAGTGAACGCACTTTTGCAGAAAGGAAAATAACTGAGATCTGATGACAGGTGACAGGGAAAGGTCCTGATTTGGAACCAAAGGTGAAATGGTCCACCCTTGGGCTATCTCTGAATCCAGAAGTTTATCAAAGGGCTTGTGGGAGGGGACAGGAAAGTGTGTCATACATCACAGAGACCTTATTTCACATCCAAACCTAACCTGCCATTTCACTTTCCCAACTGCAAACTGGCTCTTCTGGGTTTCAGAACACAAGCGAGTGAAACTCTTGAATGGTAGATAAGGTAGTCTCAAAAAATACTGTAACCTGAGGATCTTTCTATTGGTCAGTTTAAAAAAAAGGGGGGGGGAGGAGGTTTTCAAGAGGCTCCAGACAAAGGGTCAGGAAAACAACCTAACACACCACCTTTTGTGCTCAAGGAAATTACTCTGATAAGTGGCTCATCCCTGGTGGCTTTCTTCTTGCTGTGTTCTAGGTTTAGGGGCTGACTCTGCTCTTTCAAACGGTTGCAGATGCACCCTGATCTTAGGGTAATAAAGAAGAGTTAAAGAGTGAAAGAAATGGAAAAGATAAAAAGGGTCATAGGGAGCAAAACTAAAACTAGAAAGAAAACAGTGACTGTTAACAACAATGGCAATGACAACAAAGTGACAAGTTCCTTAAGAGACCTAAAAACCAACTGCAGTGTGTGGACCTTGTTTAGCGCATCATCTAAAACAAATAGACTGTAAAAAGGCATTTGGGAGACTATCAGGAAAATGCTAACATAGATACTGTTTAGATGATATGCAGTCATTACTACTGATTCATTCACCATGACAAACACAGGTATGTTAGAAAATGTATCTTCATTTTTCAGAAACATAAAGTATTTAGAAAATGGCATCATACTTAGGTTTACTTTAACAAAAAGGAAAAATAAGAAGCAAATATGGGGAAAACACTTTCTCATCATTAAATGTAGATGGTACATACTGGTGGTTCGTTTTACTTCTGCCTGTACTTTTCTTGAAGATGTTCATAATAAAATGCTTTTTAAAAAACATGATGAAAATTTTTTAAAAATTAGATGAGAACAGGTCCTGTATTAGAAGTTTCTGTTTTACTACCCTTTGCCAATTTTACTGGCGTGCTGCACTATTAATGTTAAAACAAAATAAAAGCAATATTTTAATATAAATGCTCAAAGAATATAAAGCTGAGAAAACAAGCTCAAGAATTCAATTATTTAAAACAGTACTTTTCTAGTAATTTACAGAGGATTTTAGAAGTCATTGCTGCTATTGACTATTTAATAGACGTAATAAGGTTCATCAAAGAATTTAATAAAGGGGGGAAAGGCATATAAAGATGGATGAGGAACAAAAAGAGGTAAATGAAAAGAAATTAAGCCAAAACAATAAACCCCAACTGAAAAAATCCATCTTTAAAGATGCCAATAGACCTTGGGTTTAATCTGATCTGAATTCAAGTGTCAAGCCAACTTCCTATACCAGCTGTGTGACTTTGGACAAGAGGCTCAACCTCACTGAGACATTATTTACTCAACCGTAAAATAGGCTAATAATAACTACACACAGTATTGGTGAATGAATTACATATGACAAGATATGGAAAGTGTGTAGCACAGTGAATTCATAGGCATCCTGTATTTTCCAGGCTTTACAATTGCATCCTTGGGAGCCCAACCAAGAAGTGACAGTACACTCTAATGGGGTGACAGGCAGAGGTCCCAGCACTGAACTAAGACTAAGACATGGTAATCCCATTATAATCCCACAGTTAGTACAGCAGGCATAAGGCAGTTTAGCTAGGTGGGAATGGAGTCTCAGCTTTGACCAGCCCTGGTGTTCCAAAGAAGTAGCCACAAGGCAGGAATTTTATCTGTCTGGGTACTGAGATTGAAAGAAAGTAAAAGTGAAGTCGCTCAGTTGGGTCCGACTCTTTGAGACCCCATGGACTGTAGCCTACCAGGCTCCTCCCTCCAAGGGATTCTCCAGGCAAGAGTACTGGAGTGGGTTGCCATTTTCCTTCTCCAGGGGCTCTTTCCGACCCTGGGATCGAACCCGGGTCTCCCACATTCCAGGCGGATGTTTTAACCTCTAAGCCACCAGGGAAGCTGGGATTATCTCATCCCAAAGACAGAAACGTGGGGTCTTGACTTGGCTATTTGTCCCTGGTGACAAGTGTCTTGGGATTACAAAATAATTATATGCCACTCCCCCTTTTATTTTCAACTGCATTTTTTGATTATGAACCTATTATAGAATCATGACAAAAATATAAGAATATAAGCTAAAAACGTAAAGATTGCCTATGTTCCTACCAACAAGAAATAGTCCCTTTTAATATTTTTGTGACTACTGCTTCAGATCTTTTTCCTTATACATGCATGCTCTCCCACACACTCTGTCATTATTTTTAAAAATGAGATCATACCCTCATATTACTTCATCACTTGTGTGCGCACTTAATATATCTATTTCTGGGTTTGTTAACCTAAATCTATGCCATCATTTTTAATGGCTGCATAAGAATCCATCAAATGTAGACTTCATCGGTTATTGATCTATCTTTCAACCAAAGACACTTAGGTCGTTTCCAGTCACTTGCTATAATAAACAACACCAGACTCAGTATATAAACCTGTTTACACAAATGTCCAATTAGAAGCAGCATTGATGGGTTAGTGAGTGTACAACTCTTAAATGCCTTAAGGGAGAGCAAAAGAGCGAGCCTTGCTGAGATGGGAGGGTGAGAGAGACATTTTAGTTACAGAGAGTCACTGTTTTTTAGGTCCAGGCAAACAGAACAACCTTCTGTTGGTCTGTTGGTCTTTTCTCCTGCCTTCCTCTCATTCACCTATCGGGAAATGCATCTCTTTCACTGACAAAAACAACTAAATCGTCTTGCATAAAATCCAGAGGCAAATAGCAGGTGTCTGCAAAACAGAACTTGGGGTGTCATCTGGAAATGCAATGCAAAGGATCAGCAGGTAGGGGCTTTTAAAAAGCAACAAACTCTCCCAATCAGCTGCCATGAGTCTACCACTTGGCCCCCCTGGCGTTTAGGGTGGTCAGGCAGTCACCTCAAAGACCTCTACTGAGGATCCAGTGGGCAAGGGAGACCAGTCACAAGGGCCTGCCATAAGAAAGAGAAGCTACCCCACACCCCATCCTGAATCCTGAGGAACCTACAAACAGGATGGAAACCACACACCAATGCATAGACGCTCAAGTGGCCAATGGGCACATAGGTAGACACAATCAATGATGGGAAAACAGAGATACAGAAACTGAGCTAAGAGAAAGTAGCAAGAAATAAAATTTCAAAATGCTGCATTAGGTAGAGATAAACACAAAGAAAGGGCTCTTAGCCCTGCCACTCACTGGCAGGGGCACCATGGGGCAAGTCTCTTATTGGGTTTTTATGATCAGGTGACCAAGAAACTCTAAGCTTAACCACAGGGATATGATTAACTTTGAGTTTTGGTATTTTGAGTCTAAATACAAAATATTTTGAGTCGCCATACCTAGCTATGGTGTCTTAATTTCTACTTGTATGATCATTAAAAAAAATCTCCCATTCAGTGATTGTCTACCATCTGTCCCTGGAGTTTTCATTATTTCATACTTATTTAGTCCTACCTACCCTCTTGGAAGGGACATGTTACTCATGTTACTCTTACTTTATGTTCTAAATGTGCTTCAGGTCACATACCTAACTGTAAAAAGATGGTTTAATCCTCATGGCATAGAGGAGTTACTCAATAAATAGCTCATGGCTGAATGAACAAATGCACACATAATGTGCATTTGAATAAATTATGTTGTAGACTCCTTTCTAATTCCATAACATTTTTACTCCATAAGACTCCTTCTACATGTCTTTTTAACAGAACTTATCTCAGAATCCTTTTTGAAAATTCAACATACATTAACAATCAGAAATGAGCAAGACGTCTGCTCCGTCTGTAGGACGCAGCGTCACAGCCACAGTGCCCGCCCCCAGGAAGACTCTCACCATCCAGCAACCGAAGGGTTACACCTAGCTCAGCAGAGGGCTTCCAGGTGCCCGCCTCCAGGCTTGGGCCATCTTAACTTCTGAAGGTTTCTTGTTGAATATTTAAGTATCACTCCAGTAAACAAGTAACCTAACATCCCAGCCCTACAGTTTGCTCATCTGGGTGGAGCTAGCATGTTGACCTAGAGCTAGTCTCTTCTAGCTCGAATCATCTATCACTTTATGAGAAGTGAAGATGGAAAGCAGTGATGGAGATTCAAAGACAGTGCCAGCTATGGACAGTGCTTACTGCCTGAAATCCCACTTTACTGGGAACTCTCACATAGAACTGAACTTCTAAGTCACTTGGAATGCTTTTTAAACCCCACTGATTCTTGCTCCATCTCACTTCCCTGCAAGAGGAGTTTGTTTAAAGAATCTGCATGAGGCTCCCAGGGCACTTTTAAAGTTTACCTCTGATTACTAACCACTGCTTTTGGGGGGAAAATCTCTGAACATGAATGAACTGATATTTGCATTGGCCAGATACTCCCTGGCCAGAGGGACTTCTCCCACCCCCACCTACTTTTATTCCCTGTGCCAAAGCTCCCTGGATTTTGGAGGTTTCTGATCTGCTTGTCCATGCTGCTAATGGCTGCTGGTGAAATGTGCCATGTTCCAAAGTTCTCTCCAATTGCTCTGAGCTTCCTGTACCTGAACTCAAAGAAGGGGTACAGAAGCAGCTGGGAGAGAAAAACCAGAGCGGCACAGTCCAACAGCAACCTCTGAAAGAGCCAATCAAAACTGCCGGCCTGCTGAATCATCACACAGGGTGAGGGAAGGGTCTGCCAGATTGGTCACCAGCAAGCAAAAAACCAGATAGAAAACTAAAAGTTGGCACTGCTGATTTGGAAGATGGCTCGGAGGCCCCAATACAGATAATTAGAACACAAATAAGTGGTTTTGAAAAATCTTTTCTTTTTTTTTTTTCCAAAAAAATGGTAAAGACAACAAAGGCATTTTTTGCTGTCTTCTTTCCTTACCTTTGCAGATTCCCTCTCTTTTGTGTTTTTAACTGAACCTGACAATGACTTGTCCTCTGTTCCAGAAAACCAAATGTCTATTTATTTTGGTAATTAATTTAAGAAAATGAACCCAGAGGATTTTTGGAATGACAGTATTAAAAAAGACTTCTCTCTCTCTCTTTCACACAAATACACACCTGAATGTACACACTCATACACATCACAACTGTACACAGCAAAGGCTGCAAGATAAGTCAGGAAACCATGGGTTGTCATCACGGACTAGCTGTGAGATCTCAGGCAAGCTGTTCCAACTTTGAAAGCCTCAGCTCCTTTACCAGACACAATGGGGGAGAGACTGGTGTCTGACTCATAGGGTTGCTGTGGTAATGATTAAGTGAAGTCGTGTAGGTAAAGTGCTTTGCCCAATGCCAGCAAAAAATAGGACCATAATAAATAATAAAAGCCAGTTTTAAAAAAACGGTGGTTTGCTTTTACTTTAGGGAGAAGAGTGTCACAAAGTGCTAATGTTTAACAAATTGATCAATGAAAATGTTATTTATCTTTTGAATGTACCTTATATAAGATAGAAATGGAAGAGATATATTTCCTTTCTTTACACATATGCATAAAATAGGCACTTCCTAGTTCAGATTTAGAAAGTCAGAAGTTAAGGTCTATATTCTTATTAGCAGGGCCACAAAGATGTGAATTGCCATTCAACTTGCAACTGGCTGGCAGTCTTGGCACCCTGACATATGTTTCTGACTCCAGACTCCCATCTCTACCCCTTGGCTCTGTAGAGAGTCTAGACAGAACATTTCAGTTATGTTCCAATTAGCCCAGGTGGTTAAGAACACAGGACTGAATGGGATAAAGCCGGATGACACACCCTACGACTCGGCTGTACCATGTTACAAGCCAGTGTCATCCTATATTAAAGGTTTCACTTTAGAACTAATAATTCTGGGAAAGAAGAAGACATCACACTCTGCCACAGTGGAAGAACCTGATATAGATACAAGATGCAACAACCGATCATTTTAGGAAGACCTTCTTGGTCTTGAATTTTGGTCTTATTTGGAGAAACCAGAAACACCCTGAGAAATCACTTAATTTGAGGAAGAGACTTTAAAAAATAAAGAATGGGGGGAGGGAGACCATTTTAGAAACAATAAAAAAGATGGTTATTTTAACAAACATCCTAAAACACAGGACCAAACAGACAGATGGTTTCTAAGGAAACAGGACCATCAGAGAGAAATAAGTAGGCATCAGAGATAGTGAAAGGGTGCTTCAAGACTGGAGACTGAGAAGCATACACAAGCATAAGCTTTCCAGCAGGCCCAGGGGAAATATAACTGACAAGGGCCAAGCGTGTCAGCACCAAGCCTCCAAGAATCTGACCAGGATGGAAGAAAATCTATGGCAGGTATATATGCACTCAACTGACACCTGACAGCGCAAACCACAGCTCCGTTCCTGTATTTCCTGAAGTCACAGAACATTAGTTACATTGAAGTTGATTGAAAAAAATTCCAATGAACATATAGAAGTTTTTGTGCCTTCCATTTGTAAGACTTTTTCATACTTGTACACTGTTAAAAAAAAGTCCTAATGAATACAATAACAACAGCCTCAAGACATCACTAAAGCTTAATCCTAAAAATCAGCAACTTCAACAAGAGGTGGCTCTGCCCAGAGTGGGTTTGACGTCACTGCTGTATGAGTTCATCTCCTGGATTTGTCACTTATTAACTGTGCGACACTGGACAAGTTACTAAACTTCTTTTTAGTTTCCACATCTGTACAATGGGAATATACCTACCTGGCTTGAAGACTGAATAACAAAGACAACGTAAATGGTAGAGCTCTGTAGCCTGTGAAAAGCTACCTCTTTGAGACCTGGCAAGTAACCCAGCTCACACAGGTAGGACCTCCGCTTAAGCAAGATGCAAATACCTGAGGTGTCACATGCATGCTGTCCTGTTGCCGGCTCTCTGTGGGCGGTGCTGTGCCTATAGATAATGTGGGGTTTGTTTTGGGCCTCTTCATCTTCTTGTTCATCAATGGACAGTAGTGGTTCAATAAAATAATCTCCATCATGGGACCGAAATGTGCCCAGCTGCAAATAAAGAGAGATGAGAGGTTGACTTAATATAACTTAGCCACTGAGAGGAAGAGGACAGTGGAACAATGCCAAGTAAGTGGTGCCATCTTACCCAACTCCTTTCCTATGAGGGCTCCTTAAGCTAAAAATCTTACTGATATACTTCGAGAAGTAGTATTTTTTATTTTTCTTTTTTCACTCTCTGCCATATCAGTACCTTAACCTTTGATTGGACTCTACAGAACCTGCTATCCAAATCAGTCTCTAAGAAATATTTCCTTGGTGCTTAAGCTGATTTATATTCATTCCTCCAGGCTGCTGAAAGAGGGTTTCTGTGTGTTAAGACAGCCTGGAAACAGGGACAAGTATCAGTTTCAAAGAGAAAAGCCTACTCAAGAAAGCCTTATCCTGACTTCAAAATCAGGAAGCACATGTTGACCAGAAGGCACTGAAGGTGGCGCTGCCAGAGACAATGGCAGAGGAGCCTCTTATCAACCCTTTCCCTGATCACAGGGAGTGACCCAGGATAAGACTTTCCAGGCAGGCTGCCCAAGGTTCCAATCTCAGCGCTACCACTCACTCGCCCACCTTGGGTAAGCTCCTTAACTACTCTGAGTTTCACCTTCCTTGTTTATCAATAAGAGAATGAGATAATGTGTGTAAGTGAAGTGTAAGTCGCTCAGTTCTGTCTGACTCTTTGGAATTCTCTAGGCCAGAATAGTGACCTTTCCCTTTCCCTTCTCCAAGGGATCTTCCCAACCCAGGGATTGAACCCAGGTCTACTGCATTGCAGGCAGCTTCTTTACTAGCTGAGCCACAAGGGAAGCCCAAAATGTGTGTAAAGTGCTTAGCAAAGTGATACCTTGTCAGGGCTTGGAACAGAAGTGGCTTTTGGTGTTGCAGAGTTGGCCAGCCTTTAACCACCAGGATATAATTTGTGTTTGCCAATCACTCTAAGAGTTTCACGGTAACTCTTTCTCCTCCCCTTCCCATATACCCACAAGGTTTGCACATTATAAATGAAGCTGCAAAGTTGAACCACCCAAAGGAAACATTACAAGAGCGATAAAAAGTTCCCCATGCCATGCCACTGGGCAGTGTTTTAAGGAAAAAATCAAGCTCTTCTCACCTTCTCTGTGGTTCCTTTTCCCTCAATGTTGGGGAAAAGGCAAGGGCCTTTGATTTCCCCCTGGATCCAGGAAATGACTGTCCTTGAACATCAATGGCAGTATCAGCACTGAAGTATCACATTCCACCCAAATTCTAATCTACTGAATTGAAATATCTGGGGGGTAGGTAGGGCCCAAGAACTGACATTTTAGAATTCTTAGGCATGACAAAGTTTTAAAGTACTTGGCTAAGCACTGGGGTTCCCAAACCCAGCTAAGTGTCAAAATGTCCTGGGAAGTTGAAAAATAAATTTAGATTTGAGAAATCACCCTATGTATGCAGATTTGGTATTTCTAATGGTAAGATCTAGTATTTTAATTTTTTTAAAAAAAGTCTCCATGTGGTTCATCCCTGACTTAAAGATAAGACTTAGACACAAGATAGCTCTGACAAGTCTGGTGTCAGAATAAGAGAGTAACTGGCTTCCAGAGAAGTGATTTAACAAGTTTGCTTTTACCCAGGCACCTCTCCCTATTTTCAAAACACAACTCTGGTGCTCTCTGAGCACAGAGCAAGAAACCGACTACAACATGTGAAAGCTACTAGAGGTGGGCCACAAATACTGAGAAAGAATCTTGGAGCCCATCTGGTGAAGGTCTGGCATCTTTGATTATTAAAAGGGGAAACTGAGATCCAGAGGCAGGAATTGACTTGTCCCTTTCAGTGATACAGAAGCAGCTGAATAGTTCTCCTGCTAAATCTGGAACTCAGGTACCCTGATTCTAGTCTAGTGCCTTTAAAAAAAAAAAAAAAGCAACAACTTTGAAATTCTCTTTAGGAACACAGATTCAGTGTCTGGCCCGTGGTTAAGAGTATGGTCAGAAGGACTGGATGGGAACCCCAGCTCTGTCACTTGCTACCTGTGAAACCACAAGCAAGTCCCCACCTCTCGAAGATTCAGTGCCCTCAACTGCAAAATGGGTTCTTTCAAGGATTGGGCTGTTGTAAGGATTTAGATGAAATAATGCACACATAAAGCACTTATTACAGTACAAGACACATAATAAGAGTTCAGTAAAAGGAATATAAATGAGGTCAAATTAATTTGTGGCTGATTCACAACACAGTTGTTTGAACGAAGAGTAATCCTTTCTTGGCTAAGGTGACCATTTATTCAAATACAGGCTGTAAGTACTTACTACAATATATAAAAGGCACTGCGGGAGAGAAATGAATTGATGCTGACCCTCCTTCCAGGGAAAGGGGATAGAACATGTGTTGCAAGAGCCATAGTACAAGGGAGAGCACACTTAACATCAAGGAGGGAGAGAGGTATATGCCTGTGAAAGGGGAGAGAGATGGCAGCAGTCTGAAGGACTAGGAAGAGGTTTCCTGGGAAACAAGATACATTAGTTACACTTTGAAAGAAGGGTGTGATTTGAGCATGTGAAGCTGGTTGAGGTCACTCACCTAGTAAATCCAAAGGCCCAAAGGTTATGAGATGGGAGGGAAATGAAATGTGCAAAAACAGTTGCCTGAAATGTAGGATTTGTGAAGCAAAGCTTGACAGATGAGACTAGACACTCTGGATGTACAAAGGGGTGAGGAGGTACAGTGGCAATGGCCTTAAGTGCCAGACGGAAGAATTTATAGTCATTCACTAGGCAGTGGGGAGGTCTGTGCAGTAACTGAACAGGATAGCGATGTGATTTTGCACCTTGTCATCATTAATCTACAAGCAGTGTGTGGCAGGGATTAAAGAGAAAAGACCAGGAGAAGAAGCCAGACAGAAGTATTTCTTAGACATCAGCCCTAATGAGAGAGAAAGAGAGAAGCAAAGAGGTCTAGAGGTAGAGTAGGGATGCTTAGAACAGGTGAGAAACACATCTAAGAAGGATTTCAGGGAAACTAATAACTGACCAGTAGGGTGAGGGAAGGGAGGAAGGCTGGCATGGCCCAGTCTAAAGAATGAACGATTTCCAGGAAGATTTCCTGAGAGGGCCAGGAGGAGGGCCAAGATACTACAAGTACCAAACGGGTACGGGGACATCTTTCCAAGAAAGATAAATTCCAAAAGGAAGACAAAGGGGCAAGGACTTTGGAGCTAGATTCATCCCAGCTATAAAGGGCTACCTCGCATATTTTTCAGATAACATGCCAGATCTTCTGCACCTCCCTCCCCTCCAAAAAGAGAGCCAGACTGCAATACAAATGGACTCCTCAAGGTCTAGGGAGTTCGTCTTTCTTAAGTCCTGGCCCTCAGTTCCCTAAGATAGTTACTACTCTGCAGTTACAAGTGCGAGTTACCACCTAAAATTGCCAACAGAAATTAAGGTCCTGCGCAGCAAAACGTTTATACCACTGCTGGGGCCACTCAGCAGGGTGTGGAGGCGGGGAGGGAGGAGGAGTAAAGGCTGTTTACAAACTTGACTTACACACGCAGCACTATCAAGTAAGGTTCTGGAACTGTGGGTTACAGCCTTGGGATCTGGGCACACTCTGATGCTCTGGTTCCAGCACCTGACTTATACGCACCCAGATCAAACAACCTTTCCAAGAACAGAAGGATTCCAGGAGTCCCGGGGCAGCGATGACTCATGCAGCACCCCCTGCCATTTCGCCAAATTGCCGTCTCCGCCCACCCCCAATCTCAACGACGCACCGCGACTCTGGGAGCTTTGCTGGGGGCTAAAGGGGGTTCGTCTTCATCCTCGCATCCCAGCAGCCTAAACCTCCCTCCTCTCAGTCTACAAGCTTGCTTCCCTTCCCACCCGACCCCTCGGTTGAGCAGTGGAGATAGATGCGACATCAACATTTGGGACTCGCGAGCCACGAACAACAGGGCGCGAAGGGGGCAGCCAAGAGCCCTGGGTAAGTAGTCAAGCTTCCACTTAGAAAAGGTAACGGCGGGGAGTATGGGTGCTCTGGAGAAAAGTAACTGCATCACTGGGGAGCAGGGCGCACAGCCCCTGTGCGCTGGGAGATCCTGACCCACGATAGTTTCTGCGTCAGAGAGCGTGGCAGAAACGCACGTCGCTTGGGGAAGTCCTAGAACCGCTCTCACTTGGGCCAAAACCTTACAGCGGACCCTCAAATCTCACAAAAGGGAGAGGGCAGAGGTCGTGTAGGGCAGACAAGAGGGCAAGTGGGGCGGGGGGGAGGGGGAAAGAGAAGGGGGCGGTGAGTAAACAAACACCGGGTAGGGGTACCAGCTTGGGTCCCCTGCTAAGTGCGTATTTTGCAACGCATGGAGGTGACTTCCGCGCCCTCTCACCCTCCCTCTCTAGGGAAATGTGCACTTCAGGCTCCCTTTTCGAATTCTCTGGCACCCCATGGGTAGTGGAAATCTCAGGAGAACTGAAATCTCTCCAGGCTCTCCCCAATATTTCTTCTTCTTGGGGCCACCCCGCCAGCAGGGTGCAGAGTCGGACTGCGACGCACCCCCACTCCTAGTTCCTTGCTGAAGCAAAGCATCTAGGACAGGCCCCGCCCTCTTCCCCGCCCCCTAAGCCCTGGGCCCACCCTTCCGTTCCTGAGACCGGACCTGTTCCCTGTCAATCCAGTTCAGCCTCAGGGTTCCTGGCGCGTGAAAAAAGACCCTGAGAGAACGTGGGGACTCTAGATTACGCACCGCCCTCCCAAGACACACAGAAGGAACTCCCCGTACCGGACGCGGGGGATTCTCAGCCCACACCCCCGACTCAAGATGCACCAATAAGGAGTCGGGTTCTCCCAGTGCTCAGCTGCTCCACTCCTGGGCGGCCGAGTTTGCAGAAGGCAAGGACAAGTCTCTTTGAGTTTGGAAACCGACACCCCAGCCACCTACTGGTGTGGGGCAACACGCAGTTCAACAGTTGAGCTGAATTTGGACCCTAGAAAGTTCCGAAACATCCAGAACTACCCCTCCCGGGACTTAGTGGAGGGGGCGGTGTCGGGGAGGATGAGCTTCTTTCAAGTGTCAGCACACTCGCCGGAGTAGCCACCCAAAGTGTAGGACGCAAACAAGTTAGTAGCGCATGTTTAATGCTAGAGCAGAGAGACGGCGCAGTGAGGGTCCTAGGCTAGAGAGCAATTAAGTCTTCCAGAAGCGGGTGAGGAGGTGAAAGGGCAGGGCAGGGGAGGGGGCGCGCGTCCACTTACCATTCCCGAGCAGAGGCTGATGACGGCCGTGTGCTCTGACTTGGTATTGACATGGCCTTTGTAGAAACAGTGCTTGAGTTCCGCTTCCTCCTCGGAATAAAACTTAGTCTGGTTCACCCCGGGTGCCCCAAGGAGGGTGACAGTGAACATTGGGGCGATAAATCCAGCATGGGCGGTGAGATTAAATAGAAATTGCTGGCCAAAGGCGGAGAGGCGGTAATGCTCCTGGGAGGAGGTAGCGGAGGAAGAGGAGGAGGCGAAGCCAGGCCAGGGGTCAGAGGCAGAGTTAATGCTTCGTCGCCTTCTTTTGAAGTGTACGTTCGTGGGAAAGGGTTGTCCGAGAGCGTTCACTCGGACGGGAGATGCGATTTCGTATTCGCTCAGGGTCTCTAATAATTTCACTGTAGAGAGAAGCAGAGGCACATGAACCAATAATATAGTTTTCTGCAAGTTTTAACTTGAAGTGTGTGTGTGGGGGGGGGGGGCAGCAGAGGGGGGGTTCTCCTAAGTTATTTTCCAGCTTTTTCCTCCCTATTCAAGTCAATCCCTTCACCTTCACTGACTGGACAAATATTTGCTGAACACCTACTATGTATCAGAAAGTGTTAGATGCTGTCAGAGTCAGACACTGAACAAGACAAAATACATAACATGATTGTAGATCCTGACAGATACCCTGAACTATGCGACGAGCTGGTGCCCCCAATTACTAACAGGTTTGGGGCCTGGCGTGGGTAAGGAGGAAGATCAGGCTAAAAGAAGGGGGCGGACGACTAAGTTCTTTCCACAGTGTCTCTTGAGAAATTGGCTGGGAATGACCTAAAGAAGGGAGAAGCTGCAAAGCGGGAGATACTTCTTTCTAGGAAAAGGAGAGGGCAGAGAGAGGCCTCCGCTGCGGGGTGTCCGCCGTCGGACACGGAGGCTAAGGAGGTGGCGACAGGGGCGGAAGGGTCCCCGTGGCCGACTCTCGTTACCTTGCCTCGGGTGCAGCCTGTCCTTGCGCACGGCCGCCGCGGCATCTGGGCTCCCCATCTCGGCCAGGTCTCGCACCAGGAGCGTTAGCAGTGTGGCCCAGGATACAAACTGCATGGTGCTCCCCACCCCTCCCCAGCCGCCCCCACCCCCCTCCCCTCCTGCCCTCCTTGGCTGCGAGGCTGCGGCTGCGGAGAGCGCGCGGAGCCCGGTGCCCGCCGCCAACTTTTGACTTTAGGAGTCGCTGAGGTCTCGCGGCGAGGGTCCCGTCTGCGCTCGGCTGAGCAACGCCGCCGCCTGCCGAGAGCTGAGCCGCTCGGGCCGCAGGAGGAGCCGGAGGAGCAGGAGGAGGAGGAGGACTGGGGCTCGGCTGCTTGGCCGCATAATGTCCAGGGAGCCGGCGGGAGAAAGCGCGGAACGTGCGCTCCGAGGCGCGCCGGGCGCCCTGTGCTGGCGGGGATAGCGGAGCGGCTTCTTGAATGGGGGGCTGGGGGGCGGAGTGGGGGGGGCGCTACTCAAATACTCAGGTCCCCGCCTCTCGGAGAGGGGAGGAGAAAGCGGAGTGAGTGGGGACCGCCTCCTGCCACTCGGCTCCTCGGCTGCTATGCGGTACTTGCTGCTCGCAGAGTCGCCGGGAGCGCAGGGGCGCCGAGTGCGGTCCGCCATCTCCCCGGGACGGGCTTTTCTGAGACTCCCTGCCCTGGCGAGACAGAGTAGAGAACGTTCTCCCCTTTTCCTGGCGCTCCCAGTCTCTCCCGTATCCTCTCTTTCTCCCTTCGGAATCTCTTCTCTCCCTCGCCCTGTCAGTCCGCTCTCTGCCCCCTTTCCCGCTTGTGGTCTCTTCTCCCCGTCCCTCTGTGCACCTCTCTAGTTCCCGCATCTCCCCCATCCCTTTTCTCTTTCTACACGGTCCCCATCTCTCTCTCTTCTCTTTCTCTCTTTCTGTCCCTGTCTCCTTTTGGTTTCTCGCAAGTGAAAGTGGCCCAGCGCAGGAGCGCCTTCTCGTCCCACAGTTTCTCACTGAGGGAGGCGGTGTGGATTCTGAGCTCCGCTCTTGGCCTCACCGCCCCAGGTCAAGCGTTTGGGAGCTGGGGTTCTCATCTGGCAGTTCAGGATGCGTTTCAAATTCATGGTCTCCTCAAAGTTTCCCAAAGCTTTTCAGTTGTGCTTGCCCCAACCTCAGACCCATCGAGAGAGTGTCTATAGCTTTCTGTAGGTCTCCGGCCCAAAAAAGGTTAAGAACTGCTCTGGGCAGCAAGAGGAGGCGGGGATTTCGGCGCCCCCAAGTGCCTCGGGTTTTAGAGATACGGGGAGCGGGGGAGAGTGAGAGGGGACTGTCATTGACTCGAGGGGAAGCACCAGTGCCTGCAGAGATTTCTCAGCCACTTCCGCTTGCTTTTTGCCAGAGAAATGCTTGGAACAGCTTAAAGCTGACACTTTTAACTATACCTACCTCTGACTTGGGATGCATATTTTAAAGTCGGAAATTCTGCCAGAGAGGGATGGTGTGTATGTATGTGTGTGCGCATGTGTGTGTGTGTGTGTGTGTGAGAGAGAGAGAGAGACAGTGAAAGAGGTGTTTAATTCTGGATGTTTTGAACAATTTCTATAAAAAATGAATATTTGCCCCAAAGTCCAGAACCAGAGTTCTCTGTTGCTTGGAAGGCTGGCACTCAGGGATGAAAACACCAAAGACTGCCTACTCGGGTTCGGGGTGGGGGAAGGGGGACTAAAGCAATATTCTATAAGTGTCTACTACTCTGGAAATATTAATGTAAATATTTCTCCTGATACAGGGAGAAATGACTTGGCAAGAATAGAATTTCCTAAAGAAGTTGTTAACCCAAACAGACCAATGTTGCCTTGACTGGAATTTATGATTGGTGCACACAATGTAAAGACGGCAAAATAGAAACCCCTGTTAAGCACACAATCAGATTTTTAAAGAATAATATTTAAAACTTTGTCTTAAACCTTCAAGGTATTGACTAAAAGACATTTCTTCTAATACACAATCTTTCTTATCATTATGTAGTAAAAATTACTCACAATCACAGTGTCTGAGGTTTGCTGACAGTTTAGCAGGAAACAGAAAAACATCAAGAAATCAAACTCTTAGCTGATTCCTATGGAAAATGTTCTAGGACTGCCACTATAAAATTACTCAAAAATGTAGCACGTTGCAGTATTTCCCATTAAACAATTTTCCTCTTTTTCAATTTGAATCCCTCCCGTAAAGAACTTAACAGTATAGCAATGATTATATGTAAGGACAGAGGTTTCATTGTGTGCTCTTTCTCAGTGGCTTTCTTTCTAGGACTTGGCATTAAAGGATGAACTTTTTTTTATGGTTCTTTAACATTGCTCCTGATACAAATAACCATCTCTACAGCTGATAGAAACTTTGTAAAAATACAAAGTTTCTCTTGGAACTTCCTGAACTGATCAAGAGTCTGGCTTTCTGAATTTCTCATCCTCAGGGAGTTTATTCACCCTTTCTTAAGTGTTACTAGCTTACCTCTGGATTTAAATCTATAAACAAGTCTTAAAAACAAAAATCTTAGCAAGATATTTGAAATCATAATAAACGAACAGGACAACTGAGCGAGCTAAACAATTCAAGTCAAAATTTTTTGTCTGAATAATAATAATGATGATAATCAACTTTATGTGCTACCCCTTGTGCATTTAATACAACATTTAATTTTTACAGCAGCTCTATGAGGCAGGCAGGATAGTAATTTCATTTTACAGATAAGGATATTGAGGTTGAAAGAGGTATCCTTGACAGATCAGATCAGATCAGATCAGTCGCTTAGTCGTGTCCAACTCTTTGTGACCCCATGAATCGCAGCACGCCAGGCCTCCCTGTCCATCACCAACTCCCCGAGTTTACTGAGACTCACGTCCATCAAGTCAGTGATGCCATCCAGCCATCTCATCCTCTGTCGTCCCCTTCTCCTCGTGCCCCCAATCCCTCCCAGCATCAGAGTCTTTTCCAATGAGTCAACTCTTTGCATGAGGTAGCCAAAGTACTGGAGTTTCAGCTTTAGCGCCATTCCTTCCAAAGAAATCCCAGGGCTGATCTCCTTCAGAATGGACTGGTTGGATCTCCTTGCAGTCCAAGGGACTCTCAAGAGTCTTCTCCAACACCACAGTTCAAAAGCATCAATTCTTCGGCACTCAGCCTTCTTCACAGTCCAACTTTCACATCCATACATGACCACAGGAAAAACCATAGCCTTGACTAGATGGAACTTTGTTGGCAAAGTAATGTCTCTGCTTTTGAATATGCTATCTAGATTGGTCAAAACTTTCCTTCCAAGGAGTAAGCGTCTTTTAATTTCATGGCTGCAGTCACCATCTGCAGTGATTTTGGAGCCCAGAAAAATAAAGTCTGACACTGTTTCCACTGTTTCCCCATCTATTTCCCATGAAGTGATGGGACCGGATGCCATGATCTTCGTTTTCTGAATGTTGAGCTGTAAGCCAACTTTTTCACTCTCGTCTTTCACTTTCATCAAGAGGCTCTTTAGTTCCTCTTCACTTTCTGCCATAAGGGTGGTGTCATCTGCATATCTGAGGTTATTGATATTTCTCCTGGCAATCTTGATTCCGGCTTGTGTTTCTTCCAGTCCAGCGTTTCTCATGATGTACTCTGCATATAAGTTAAATAAACAGGGTGACAAGATACAGCCTTGACGTACTCCTTTTCCTATTTGGAACCGGTCTGTTGTTCCATGTCCAGTTCTAACTGTTGCTTCCTGACCTGCATACAGATTTCTCAAGAGGCAGATCAGGTGGTCTGGTATTCCCATCTCTTTCAGAATTTTCCACAGTTTATTGTGATCCACACAGTCAAAGGCTTTGGCATAGTCAATAAAGCAGAAATAGATGTTTTTCTGGAACTCTCTTGCTTTTTCCATGATCCAGCATCTCTCGTTCCTCTGCCTTTTCTAAAACCAGCTTGAACATCAGGAAGTTCACGGTTCACGTATTGCTGAAGCCTGGCTTGGAGAATTTTGAGCATTACTTTACTAGCGTGTGAGATGAGTGCAATTGTGCGGTAGTTTGAGCATTCTTTGGCATTGCCTTAACGGTCCCCTAACTAGTAAGTCAGAGATATGGTTCAAATTCAGTTTCAGCGCTTTAGTCTAAGTTCATAATTATATACATATTTATCAATGTTTTGATAACTATCATAATTATCAATGATTTACTTGTGTATAGTGAGTAAATCATTGATCTGAAATGCTGCCAAGTTTTGGGGGGTTGGTTTGGGTGGAGGTGGCTAAAATCATCAAGAGAATTCCCTCAACTATCTTTGCTATGTATGATGTATCGTTGACTCTCTTACTTCATTTTCTATTGTTAAATATTTCATGATAATCTTAATTATCTCACTGATATTTCAGGATGTTTCTCTCAGTATCTAGTATGGGTCTGGCACATGGTAGGAACTCAAGAAATATTTATTAAATGAATGAATAAATATAAACCTCTATTTTGTTTCAGCAGTCCTAAAGTGACTTTATCATATTTAAAGAAGGCAAATATCGAATTAATGTACATAAATATGTGATATAAATAAATTATATAAATTAATAAATGATAAAACATTTGTATTTGGTATCTTTTAAAGAAATTTTTGTCACCAAGTTTTTGGCTGGAAACTGTCTGGAATAACTGTTTAGAAAAGAATCACAGTTAACATGATTTTGTTTTAGATTTTTGGCACATCCATTAAAAATTAAAATGTATGTGTACTGAGCCTCAAAACAACCAATAAAATGTAAATTATAAAAGAAAACATATGTGTATACAGTTTGGAAGTTGGTTCTATATATATAGGAATATATAAATATACCTGAATGCAGGAGGGGAGACTAGATTCTGTAATAACCGGCCCCCTAGAGAAGTCTTCCCTGAAGGAAGAACATCTTGTTGAGGTCACCTGGAGTTAAGGGAAGGACAGATTTTAGCCCATTTTCTTCTCCCAAGCTTTACTAGAATTGAATGTTATTGTAGATTAAATGGGAGGTTTCTGTGGATGCTTCTTCATGAAAATTAAATCTCAGAGGAGTGATGATGCAGATGAGTCACTAGGGAGAGACAGTCTGGTCAACAGAAATGTGAAAGATGACATCACATATGACTTTGCAGAACACCAGTGAAAACAGCAGGAAGGAGATCTGAAGCAAAGCCATCTCTTTCCACAGAAAGGGAAAACCCACACCGAAATGAGAGGCAAACACCAAGAGGCAGAAATATAATGAACTGTTTCCTGAGTAGTCAGCAGTAAGTGGCTTCAGGAATAGGTAAGTCTACGGTACTGGGTAGCATGTGTGCGTGTGTGCTCAGTCACATCCAACTCTTTGTGACCCCATGGATTGTGACCCCGCCAGGCTCCTCTGTCTGTGGGATTTTCTAGTTTACTGGAGTGGGTTGCCATTTTCCTACTCCAGGGGATCTTCCTGACCCAGGGACGGAACCTGCATCTCCCGCATCTCCCACCTTGCAGGCAGAGTCTTTACCACTGAGCCACTGGTTGTAACTGCAGGAGACTGCCTGGAATGCTCAGGTTCGATCGCTGGGTCAGGAAGATCCCCTGGAGAAGGAAATGGCAACCCACTTTAGTATTCTTACCTGGGAATTCCCATAGACAGAGGAGCCTGGTGGCCTACAGTCTATGGGGTCGCAAAAGAGTTGGACATTACTTAGCAACTAAACTATCACCATAGCAGTTCTGCTGTCTGGGTTCTGCTCTATTTTACATATGATGAAAATTAGACTCTGCAAAGTTAAATGACCCAATACAGAATTACAGAGCTAGAATGTGCTGAGTTGGGATTTAATCAGGAATCAGTTTACCTGCAAAACTTGTTATCTCCATAAATAAAAGCAGCTTAGTGACAGAAAGATGGCCATCTAGTTGTTTCTGACCATTCAGCCTTTATACCTGGCCTGATGAGTATGATCTGTAAGAATATCCTTTCTTTTCATTTGAAAGCTAAATCTACAGTTCTAAATAACTCCTTTTGAGCCTACATGGAATGTCCCAGTCTGGTCTTTATGATGTTCTGAGATAGTTCATGACTAGCTAGCTCATGGCAATTTTACAAAGTTATTTATGTATCAGGTGTTCCTTTCCTACTTATTGTTCCAGAAGACCATACTTTAGCTATTACCCAGGCTTTGGAGCCCCAAGTGAATCCCACTAACAATTGCTTGAGACTCTTTGGGCCTCAGATCCTTATTCTGCCTCCTTCAGTATCTGTAGAATGAGACCTCCAGACCAAGGGTTTCAACATCATAACTACAAATGATTCAGAAATCCTCAGATTGAAACCACTCTTAAACTGAAGCCAAGTTAGACAGCATTGCAGTCTGTGCACATACAATTTCACCATTTCCTGAAAGTCCACATTAAACATAGACAGCTGCTATCCTTGCTAGCATGGCATCTGACAATGCTCGGATTGTTGGGAGATGTACCAGGATGCTATATGCCTCCTGAAATCTGAACTTCTTCTGCCCTACTTTGTTTCATCCCTTACGTCTTGTTGGTGTTTGGTGTTATTTGTTAGACTTTAAACTATGTGAGGGCAACAGCAAATCAATCACCATCCTCACTGTAACCCCTTGGTGCTACCTAATAGGCACTCAATACATATTTCTTAAATGAATGAGATTATAATTATTGAAAGTTGTTTCTAGTTTTCAGAGCCAGTATTTCCTTTAATTTGCAAGTCATTTTCTTTCTCTTACTCTCTGTCTCACACACACACAAAGACACACATGCATGCACACACATGGAACTCCAGGAATGATGGAAGTAATCTCTATTTCTCATGGTATCATTACTCCTAGGAGAAAAATCCTGCTTTAATTAGAATCTTATCATGATTATTACTTTCTAGAGTAGAAATTTCCAGAGCTAGGTTTTCTCCAATGCCTACTTTAGGATTATGAGCATAGAAAGTAAGAGTGCATTCTCTGTATCCTTTCCATATCCTGAAAAGAGAGTTATAATCACAGTTGCCTGCTTCAAAGGGGTCCTGTGAAAATGAATGGACCGAGGTGCTGGCTTAGTGGCTGGCACAGAGGAATTGATCTCTAAACATCCAAATCTGCGCTCTCACCTTCTGACTAACCCACTTACTAGTTAGGAAGAGCTGGAGAAGGCAATGGCAACCCACTCCAGTATTCCTGCCTGGAGAATCCCAGGGACGGGGGAGCCTGGTGGGCTGCCATCTATGGGGTCGCACAGAGTCAGACATGACTGAAACGACTTAACAGCAGCAGCAGTTAGGAAGAGTGGTTCCTGATTCAGTTTGACAGAGAACAGCGCTGGCCACCAAGCACTCCTTCCCCTGTTAACCTCCTTCTACTCCCATCACCAGCTTATGGGGCTTTTTTTGTTTTACTGAAAGCTACCCAGCAACTCAGTGGTAAAGAAACCGCCAGAAGGAGACTCAAGAGATGCAAGTTCGATCCCTGGGTTGGGACTATCCCCTAGAGAAAGACATGATAACTCACTCCAATATTTTTGCCTGGGAAATCCCATGGACAGAGGAGCCTGGTGGGCTATAGTCCATGGGGTCACAGAGTTGGACACCCAAAGTTGGACGTGACTGAGCACACATGTATGCATGCTACACTTCTACTGAAAAAGAAAATATGTCATGTGCATGGTTATATTTCACTGACTGTGTATTTCTTCACATTCATCCTTGCTATAGCTACCCTTTCAAAACTTTTTTTTTTTTTTTCATTTTTAAACAGCTTTACTCTTTCTTTCTTATATTCTGCTTCAGTTCAATTCAGTTCAGTTGCTTAGTCATGTCCAACTCTTTGTGACTCCATGGACTGCAGCATGTTAGGCTTCCCTGTCCTCCTCCACCATATCTCAGAGCTTGCTCAAATTCATGTCCATTGAGTTGGTGATGCCGTCCAACCATCTCATCCTCTGTCACCCCTCTTGTCCTCCTGCCTTCAGTCTTGCCCAGCATCAGGGTCTTTTCCAATGAGTCAGCTCTACTCATCAGGTGGCCAAAGTATTGGAGCTTCAGTTTCAGCACCAGTCCTTCCAATGAATATTCAGGACTGATTTCCTTTAGGATGGACTGGTTGGATCTCCTTGCAGTCCAAGGGACTCTCAAGAGTCTTCTCCAACACCACAGTTTAAAAGCATCAATTCCTCGGAGGTCAGCTTTCTTTATGGTCCAACTCTCACATCCATACATGACTACTGGAAAAACCATAGCTTTGACTATATGGACCATTGTTGGCCAAGTAATATCTCTAATTTTAAATATGGTTATCTGAGTCATGAAGATCTTTTTTGTACAGTTCTTCTGTGTATTCTTGCCACCTCTTCTTAATATCTTCTGCTTCTGTTAGGTCCATAGCTTTTCTTCCAAGGAGCAAGCATCTTCTACTTTTGTGGTTGCACTCACTGTCCACGGTGATTTGGGAGCCCAAGAAAATAAAGTCTGTCACTTTTCCCATGTTTTCCCCATCTATTTGCCATGAAGTGATGGGGCCAGATGCCATGATCTTCGTTTTTTGAATGTTGAGTTTTAAGTCAGCTTTTTCACTCTCATCTTTAACTTTCATCAAGAGGCTCTTTAGTTCTTCACTCTCTGCCATAAAGGTGGTATATACGTATCTGAGGTTATTGATATTTGTCCCAGCAATCTTGATTCCAGCTTGAGCTTCATCCACCCCAGCATTTTGCATGATGTACTCTGCATATAAGTTAAATAAACAAGATGACAATATACACCCTTGACATACTCCTTTCCCAATTTGGAACCAATCTGTTGTTCCAAGCCCGGTTCTAACTGTTGCTTCTTGACCTCTATACAGATTCCTCAGGAGACATGTAAGGTGGTCAGGTATTCCAGTCTCTTGAAGAATTTTCCACAGTTTGTTGTGATCTACACAGTGGTGGCTCAGCTGTTCAAGAATCTGCCTGCAATATGGGAGACATGGGTTCGATCCCTGGGTTGGGAAGATCCCCTGGAGAAGGGAACAGCTATCCACTCCAGTGTTCTGGCCTGGAGAATCCCATGAATTGCATAGTCCATGGGGTCACAGAGTGTCAGACATGACTGAGTGGCTTTCACGTTCCTGTTCACACAGTCAAAGGCTTTAGCATAGTCAATAAAGCAGAAGTAGATATTTTCCTGGAACTCTCTTGCTTTTTCCATGATCCAGCAGATGTTGGCAATTTGATTTCTGGTTCCTCTGTCTTTTCTAAAACCAGCTTGAACATCAGGAAGTTCACGGTTCACATACTGCTGAAGCCTGGCTTGGAGAATTTTGAGCATTACTTTACTAACATGTGAGATGAGTGCAATTGTGTGGTAGTTTGAGCATTCTTTGGCATTGCCTTTCTTTGGGGTTGGAATGAAAACTGACCTTTTCCAGTCCTGTGGCCACTGCTGAGTTTTCCAAATTTGCTGGCATATTGAGTGCAGCACTTTCATAGCATCATCTTTTAGGATTTGAAATAGCTCAACTGGAATTCCATCACTTCCATTAGCTTTGTTCATAGTGATGTTTCCAAAAACCCACTTGACTTCGAATTCCAGGTTGTCTGACTCTAGGTGGGTGATCACACCATCATGGTTATCTGAGTCATGAAGATCTTTTTTGTACAGTTCTTCTGTGTATTCTTGCCACCTCTTCTTAATATCTTCTGCTTCTGTTAGGTCCATATCATTTCTGTCCTTAATTGTGCCCATCTTTGCATGAAATGTTCCCTTGGTATCTCTAATTTTGTTGAAGAGATCTCTAGTCTTTTCCATTCTATTGTTTTTCCTTTATTTCTTTGCACTGATCACTGAGGAAGGCTTTCTTATCTCTTCTTGCTATTCTTTGGAACTCTGCATTCAGAAGGATATATATATCCTTTCATTTCTCCTTTGCGTGCTTAAATAAGTCCAATTTAGCATTTTTTTCAAACACTGGATTTTCTTTATCTGGCAGAATATTTTACATAACCAAAACATTAGCCAGAACCCAATTTCCCCACTGAATGAACAGTTTAAAAATGTTTTTATATGGTAGAAAATATTTACATATGCAAAAATGTAATTTCCTCTGCCAGAAGATGTTTAATAGGCTGTCTATTGTAAAGGTATTAATCATAATAATGGTTAACCTTTGTGATGGCTTACTACTTCAGCTAACAATGGATTAGGTTGTAGTCAGTTCTTCTGACAACCCAATTAAATAGGAATGCCATGAGCTCCACCTTGGAGAGGAAGAAATAAACACAGGGTAAGTAATGGGCTCAAGGTTACTCAGCTAGTGAGTAGCTAAATGGGCCTTCAAAGGTAGACTTTCTGATTTCAAAGTCTGTATTCTTAAATCACGGGCTTCCCTGGTGTCTCAGTGGTAAAGAATCTGTCTGCCAAGACAGGAGTCAGGGGTTTGATCCCTGGGTCAGGAAGATTCCCTGGAGGAGGCAATGGCAACTCTTGCCTGGAAAATTCCATGGACAGAGGAGCCTGGCGGGCTACAGTCCCATGGGGTCGCAGAAGAGTCAGACACAACTTAGTGACTAAACAACAACAGCAAAGCTTAAAATAGCATAAATTTTGATGGTGAAGAACACAATCTCAAAGAGTAGAAATCTAGACGTCAGAAAAAATTCAGATATCAGTCCAGCCAGGCCTATAGAGGATCTGGTTTAGGGAGTCAGTCACAAATGGTGAGGCTTCTGGATATGGGTCCAACTGGGGTTGATGAAGAGGAGGCTTTTCCAACACCCAGACCACTCAATGACCTACCTGTAAGACTGGACCTTGTGAACACTGCTCTTCTTCAGGGGTCTCATAGCAACAATCATCCTTATAAACTCTCACGGCCCTCAGTTCAGCTCAGTATCTTTGTATTATTCAGGCTGTACTATGGTCCTTGCTATCAAAATAGCATATGGCCAGAAGGCCTGCCTTCTAGTTATAAAGTGGTTCAGGATTTGAATTCCCTGTGAGCTTATGTGGAAGCCTGCTACAAAGAAGGTCTTCAAAGAACTTTTCAAAATATCTCAGTTACTGTGACTACCAAGGACAATGGAGAGGGGCTAGAGGCAGGGATAAATAATTTCATTTTTTACTTAATGTGGAAAAACACAGATGCATTGCATGCAACAGCTTGACATGGTAATGAGATTATGTGACATCAAATCAGTGCCAGTTGGAAATGGTATATTCACCATGCACTGTCTTTGTATTAATTGGCACCAATCACAGAAAATAGGTTGCTTCCTGAAATGTAAGCCTGGCAATTAGCACCTTGTCAAGTCCTTATCAGAAGCTGGCACAAAGAAAAACGTTTGTTTTTTTTCCCCACTTAGAAACAGGTCTGATGGCACATATCAGGGAAACTCACGGCGAGCACAACTGGAATAAAGTTTCACTACTGTTGGGCTCTGTGCTAGAGGTGCAGTCACAAACAGCAAGACTTTGGATGTATACTTTTTTTCTGGGCACTTACCACAGTGGCGGTGGCGCCTGAATTCTAATTACAGTCAGCAACACAAATTCACCCACATACATTTTAAAAATCAGCACTTCTTATTTTGTGCTGATTATTCAGTTCATTAATGCTGACTACAAATCTGGACCTCAAGGAACTTATATTTGCTCTAAGCACCTTTTCTGACAGAGCAGAGGTAGAGAATGACTCCCTGAATGGTGACTTGGGTCCTCTTGTCCAGGAGGGATAAAGGTCCTAATAATTGAAAACAAACATAATTCAAGATCCTGTCCTCCCCACTTCACTGATCAGGTGGAAAGGGAACATCAAGAAACAGTAAATCCAATGAAATATTGGGCAATTATTTCAGAGTCAGAAAGAGCAGTATGTTTTAACATATAAACATGTCCAAGTTGTATTATTAAGTAAATGAGTCACAGTGTTGTTTGTGTAATTGGCTCCTAAAAACAAAATAAAAGAGCAAAATCTCAACCTGAACAGGATCTGCATAGGAAAAAAAACTCTAGAAAGAGGGATTTACATCATGCTATAACCATATGACTATGATCTCTGAAACCAGGAATTATGGAGATCTTCCATACTTATTACATTTCAGTGATACCTACCCCCGTATTATCTGCCTTTTTTAGTAATAAGAATATATTACTTTCTTAGTGAGAACAATATTTTTTAAAAATAAAGAAACAATATATAAAGAAGATACAGTGTTATCACTACCCTCAGGGAAAAGTTTTTTCATAAATTACGCATAATGGTAGCTTTTTCTGTAACATTCAGTATGTATTTCACTATTTGAAAAGAACCTCATATATACTGATGTGATCAAACACTACAAAGAGATTTCTGATAGCTAAGTCAAGTTTTTGAATGAAATTTGACAGGAGCTTATGATTTATATAGAAATGGAAGTGTTTGATATACAGTATCCATGGAATTAAAACATGATTGGAGAATAATTATTGAGTCTCAGGAAAAAGTAGATGCTTACTCAGCCCCTGACTATATAAACAAGGAAGACATTTATTTATTAAAAAATATTTATTGAACACCTACTATGTACCAGGAAGACATTCATTTATTCAAAAAATATTTATTTAACACCTACTGTGTACCATGCAGTTTGCAGAGGAGCTCACAGTCCAGTGGGGAAGAGAAACACAAAATAAGTAAATAGGTGAACAAGTATATTAATTACGCACAGTTCTTTGTAGAGGAGATTAAAAGGCATATAGTTGAGATTAGGTGGACAGAGAAAGGCTCTTTGAGATGTGCTAGATAAATGGAAGCCTTTGGCCACCTGATGCGAAGAGCCGACTCATTGGAAAAGACCCTGATGCTGGGAAAGATTGAGAGCAGGAGGAGAAGCGGGTGACAGAGGATGAAATGGATCGATGGCATCACCTGCTCAATGGAGATGAGTTTTAGCAAACTTTGGGAAACAAAGAAGGACAGGGAAGCCTGGTTTGCTGCAGTCTATGGGGTCACAAAGAGTCAGGCACAACTTAGCAGCTGAACAACAACATAAATAGATAGTAAGAAGGAGCCACCCCTTTGAAGAACAAGCAGAAAAATATTCTGGGCAGAGAGAACAGCAGGAGAATGTCTAAGACAGTTAAAGAAGTTGAAGGGTTTCAGAACCCAAAGAGGCCCTTGTGGTTGGAGTTCTGTGAATGAGGGAGAAGGGATGGAGAGTGGGGCTGTGAGCAAGTGAAACAGGAGCCAGGTGTTATGGGACCTTTCAGGTGTGGAGTTTGTATTTTACTCTAAATGTAAGAGCAAGACAGAAAATCGTTAGGCAAGGAGATGGCAAGACACTCCTTTCATTATGAAAAAAAATCCCTCTGGCTGCTGTGTGGACGATGGGATCTAGGAGGCTATTGTGTTGTTCAAATGAGGATGAAGGTGGCTTTAACTAGGGTGTGGGAGTGGAGGTGGCAGGATTTAGATACTGAGAAAGTGTATTTTAAACAGGACATGGTGAAGGATGTTATCACAGGGATGAGAAGGGAGGACGTCAAGAATGAGTCCCAAAGTGATTATGCAGAAATTGCTGCCTTTGATATATACATATTACAACCAGAGAGAGAATACAAAAGAATAAAAACTCACATACAATAGCAACAAAATCACTGGGGATAAAAATAACAAGGAACATGCAATGCCTATATAAATACTACTTTAAAACGCTCATGAAGACTTCAGAGGTGATGTGAGTAGATGGAAGATCACCACATTCTTAGGATGACTGAGTGTCAGTAAGGTGCCCATTCTCCCTAAGACAGTTTATAAAATTATTGGAAACACAATATAAGTGCCAACAGTTTGTTTCTGTTATTTTTCTTTTGTTTGAGACAAAATTGAACCAACCTTTACTTGAGAACATAAATAAAAAACAGCTTGGAAAATTTTGAAAATGAGTTATGTGTAGACTCTAATAATAATACCAAATATTACCATTCTCTGATCAAATAATAAAACTTTCCTTTGCTTCTGAACCTAAATAAACAAAATAAAACCTTCACAAAATTATTAACCAAAAAATATACCAAATATCAAAATATAATGGAATGCCTCAGTAAATAAATATAGTGATACTAGATTATGAATGCACAGAAAACCCAATGGAAGAAACCAGAAAATCCAGAAACAGATCTCAGAGAATTTAGCTTCTGATAGAGAGAGTTTCTGAAATTGATTGGGAAAACTTGGACTAGTCACTATGCAGTGCAAGAATGACTCGGCAGCTATGTAGTTTAAAATATTTTTTAAATAATAAAACTATTTTAAAGTTGGTGGTGAGGATATGGAGAAAAGGGAACCCTTGTACACTATTGGTAGGAATGTAAATTGATGCAGCCACTGGGGAAAACAGTTGGAGGTTTCTCAAAAATTAAGAGTGACCCAGCAGTTCCACTCCTGGGTATATATCCTAAAAAACTCCCACTAATTCAAAAAGATACATGCACTCCAATATTTATAGCTACTTTATTTACAATTACTAAGACATGGGAACAAGCTAAGTGTCCATCAGCAGATGAATGGATAAAGAAGATGTGATGTGTTTATACATATATACATGCAATGAAACACCACTTGGCAAGCTGGGAGTGGCGTGGGGAGCACTAGAGATGTAGGGATGCACCCTAGAGGTATGTCAGTGGGGCAGCTGAAGTTCAGGAGAGGAGTCGAGGTAAGAATAAGGATGTCTTCTCCATGATTACAGAGTCAGGGAAAGACAGGAGGGCAGCAGTTCTCCAATTTGCTTTAGTATGCTTCCCAATCATCTGAAGGGCTTACCAAAACTATTCTACAGGAGCCCATCCTCCAATTTCTGGTTTAGCAGTCCTAAAGGGTCAAGCCCAAGAATTCATACTTCTAATAAAGCCCGTGGAGTGCTATTACTGCTGGCTGGGCACCGCACTTAGAGAACCAATGCCCCAAGGCAATGAGTTTCCATTGTAGCCTCCTATTAGTATCAGACAGAAAGCTAAGGAAAAAACGGAACATCAGGGATCCACTGCATTGCAGATCATTCAAGTCAGAACCTCTGGAAAGTGGGTCTGGGCACTGGTAGATTTCAAAAACTCCCCAGTTGATCTAATGTAAGCCTGGGAAGAGAGCTTCTGACAAAGAGGAAAGATACACTGGAGAAACAAGAGAAGGCCTAGAAGGAAGACTTGAGGTTGCTTGCTTTGAAATGACCTGGAGGCGAAGAGGAATCAGAGAAGAGACTCAGGTGAAGAGACTGAGAAGTGAAGAGATGAAAGGAAAACAGGGGACCCCACACGTGGCAAGCGGTCACTAGCTGGCAGCCTCTGTGCTGGGATCTGGCAAAACAGATACAAATAAGACCTATGCGGCCTTCAAAGGGCTTCTTCAGAGGGAAGAACCAAGAGGCTCTTTTAAAGAAGCAGTGGCATCATCTATCCATTTCTTGATGTGTGTCTTGAAGAAATACTTGCTTCCAAGTCTAAGAATGCACGTCAAGGCTGTTCATGGCAGCGCTGTTTGTCCTACTGAAAAATTGGAGACAGTGTGTTTTCAGTAGAAGGATGGCTACATTATAGAAAGTGGTGGACTTACATGACAGAACCCTGCACAGCAATTCAAAGGAGCGAACCAGCTAGATAGTAATTGGCAAGATCACGGAAAACACTGTTGAAGGGCAGAAAGCAAGCTGAGGCATGCTATTTATGTGAAAAACAACATGCATAAATGTATTTGGGAAAATATATACAAAAAGAGGGCTGGAAGGATGTACTCAATTCATACCTGGAGAAAGGGACAGGGGAAAAATTTGAGGGTGATGAGTAGAGGGACTTTAGATTTCTCATGCTCTTAAAATTGTTAAGACTTTTGATAAATGCACATACTTAATTTCCTCAATGTTGTACTAATTTAAATTTTTAAAAGTCATTTACAGACGTCGGTAATTAGTAGCACATCTAAAGTTAATGTATGCATGCAGTTTAGAATTTTACTTTATGTGGGATCTTGATATAGCACTCCTGGTATCACTCTCCTGATTTTGGGCTAATTGGAAATCTTCACTGACCACATGAAGTATTATCTCTCAACCTATTTCCTAAACTGAGAAAAGGGCAGAAACTATAACTTCAAAGGGAAAAAGCCATTGCCTGCCTGTTACTTTTCTCTGAATTTTTCTGCCAAAGAAGCATGTTTGAAATAACATTTCAAAGATACAGACAACTTCCTTCCCCAGAGCCCTGCCTGGCAGACATTCTAGTTATTCAATTAAGGGGCTGTCCTGGAATGCAACTCTAAAAAGGCAACTGAGATTTTTATTTTGCAGGCCTCTGACTCTTAAATAGCAGGTAAACAATGCTGGGAGATTCTGGAGATAAAGATTTGGAAATCTACAGAAGTACACATTAGCCAGACCATATCTGTTATTTTCTAGACAAATGGGTACCTTGGAGCTACCTGTGTTGACAACGTCATTGTGTCTCTGGGAAGCAATGACTTTTAAATCCTTAGATACTCATTTTCAGAGTCAGAAGACAATCTCTTTATGTACGTTTCAAGAAAGCAGGGACCGTATCTGCATCATTGCCATTGTGTCTGCAGTGTCTAGCATACAGTGCTTGGCATACAGTAGATGCTCAGTAAATATTTGTGGAATGAATGAAGCCACATAACAGAAAGATAAAAACCAAATCAGGGATGAATTCTATATAATCTTGAGTGAAAGAAACCAGACACAGAAAAGTACATCCTACATTTTCCATGTATATCTTGTTAAATACAGACACAATTAATTGGTGGTGAAAGAAAACAGTTACTTTGGTGGCGGGTAGTGCGTTGGAAGGACACAGTGGGCGCTTTTAAGAGGCTGGTTATGTTCTACTGCTTGACCTTGGTGGTGGTTACAGAGATGTGTTCATTTGGTAAAAATTAACTTTATAATGGTTTGCTATATATTGTGCACTTTGCTGTATGCATGTTATTATTTTTTTTAAGTTTACACAACTGAAGCAACTTGGCACACATGCAAACTAAAAGAAAGTGACTTTTTCCATTAAAGAAGTCAATGTTAAATAAAGGTATGTTAACTGGGGTTTTGAAGTTTTAATCCTTTATGTCATAGATCATGTCATCCCTGGAAAATTATTTTCTATCCCTAAACAATTTTCACTTTGTATTTCTGAAGAGGAAATATGTAACATCACCTCCAAAGCTTAAAGGCTTAGCTTGCCATTTTCTAAGGTATTTGCTTTTCCTTATCAGAATTCAGCTGATGGTCAAAGAGCTGCTGCAGGACTGCAGGCAGATCTGCTATTAGGTTTTTAGCAACTATTCTTCTTCCTGCCCTTAGTCTTTTGAAATTTTTGACCTCTTGAACAGTCAAGGAAGAAAACCAGAAACTTCAGAGATGAGCAATCTGGGGTAAATATATGATAGATCCCACCATTTAATAACCACCAGACTCACTAAATTTTCTAATTTTTTTCTTTGCTTTCTCTCCCTTATTCTTTTTTCTTTTTTTAATTTAATTTTATTTTTAAACTTTACAGTATTGTATTGGTTTTGCCAAATATCGAAATGAATCCGCCACAGATATACATGTGTTCCCCATCCTGAACCCTCCTCCCTCCTTCCTCCCCATACCATCCCTCTGGGTCGTCCCAGTGCACCAGCCCCAAGCATCCAGTATCGTGCATCGAACCTGGACTGGCGACTCATTTCATATATGATATTATACGTATTTCAATGCCATTCTCCCTAATCATCCTCTGATAATAACAAAAACATTAAAAAAAGTCCTTGAACCCAGTAATTCAAAAGTTTAACTTAAACACATTCCCTTTCTGTTGTTGTTCAGTTGCTAAGTCATGTCTGACTCTGCGACCCAACGAATGCATCATGCCAGACTTCCCTGTCCTTCACTATGTCCTGGAGTTTGCTCAAACTAATGACCACTGAGTCCGTGATGGCATCCAACCATCTCATCCTCTGTCACCCCCTTCTCCTCCTGCTCTCAATCTTTCCCAGCATCAGATTTTATTTTCTTGGGTTCCAAAATCACTGTGGACAGCCTCAAAATTAAAAGATGATTGCTCTTTTCCAATGAGTTGGCTCTTCACATCAGGTGGCCAAAGTATTGGAGCTTCAGTACCAATGAATATTCAGGATTGACTTCCTTTAGGATTGACTGATTTGATCTCCTTGCTGTCCAAGGGTCTCTCAAGAATTCTGCAGCTCCACAGTTTAAAAGCATCAATTCTTTGGTGCTCAGCCATTTTTGTGGTCCAACTCTCACATCCGTACATGACTACTGAAAAAACCTTAGCTTTGACTACACAGATCTTTGTTGGCAAAGTGATGTTTCTGTTTTTTAGTACACTGTCTAGATTTATCATAGCTTTTCTTCCAAGGAGCAATCGTCTTTTAATTTTGTGGCTGTCCACAGTGACTTTGGAGCCCAAGAAAATAAGATCTGTCATGTTTTCCCCATCTATCTGCCATAATGTGATGGAATCAGATGCCATAATCTTCATTTTTTGAATGTTAAGTTTTAAGCCAGCTTTTTCACTCTGCTCTTTCACCCTGATCAACAGGCCCTTTAGTTCCTCTTTGCTTTCTGCCATTAGAATGGTATCATCTGCCTATCTGAGGTTGTTGATACTTCTCCAGCAATCCTGATTTCAGCTTGTGATTCATTCAGCCTGGCATTTCACATGATGTACTCTGCATATAAATTAAATAGGCAGGGTGACAATATACAGCCTTGACGTACTCCTTTCCCAATTTGGAACCAGTCCATTGTTGTTTCATGTCTGGTTCTAACTCTTGCTTCTTGACCTGCATACAGGTTTCTCAGGAAGCAGTTAAAGTGGTCTGGTATTCCCATCTCTTTAAGAATTTTCCACAGTTTGTTGTAATCTGCACAGTCAAAGACCTAGTGTAGTCAATGAAGCAGAAGTAGACGTTGTTTTGGAATTCCCTTGCTTTTTCTATGATCCAACAGATGTTGGGAACTTGATCTCAGGTTCCTCTGCCTTATCTAAATCCAGCTTGTTCTTCTGGAAGTTCCTGGTGTTGAACCTACTGTTGAACCTCCTGTTCAACAGCCTCTCTTGAAGAATTTTGAGCATTGCCTTGCTAGCATGTGAAATGAGTGCAAATGTACTGTAGCCTGAAGATTCTTTGGCATTACCCTTCTTTGGGATTGAAATGAAAACTGACCTTTTCCAGTCCTGTGGCCACTGCTGGGTTTTCCAAATTTGCCGGCATATTGAATGCAGCACTTTAACAACATCATTTTCAAGGATTTTAAATAGCTCAACTGGAATTCCATTACCTCCACTAGCTTTGTTCACAGTAATGCTTTCTAAGGCCCACTTGACTTCACACTCTGACTCTAGGTGAGTGCCCACACCACTGTGGTTATCTGGGCTTTTGTATACTTCTTCTGCGTATCCTTACCACCTCTTCTTAATCTCTTCTGCTTCAGTTCAGTTCAGTTCAGTCACTCAGTTGTGTCTGACTCTTTGCAACCCCAAGAATTGTAGCACACCAGGCCTCCCTGTCCATCACCAACTCCCAGAGTTCACTCAAACTCACATCCATCGAGTTGGTGATGCCATCCAGCCATCTCATGCTCTGTTGTCCCCTTTTCCTCCTGCCCCCAATCCCTCCCAGCATCAGAGTCTTTTCCAATGAGTCAACTCTTCGCCTGAGATAGCCAAAGTACTGGAGTTTCAGCTTTAGCATCATTCCTTCCAAAGAACACCCAGGGCTGATCTCCAAAGGACTCTCAAGAGTCTTCTCCAACACCACAGTTCAAAAGCATCAATTCTTCGGAACTCAGCTTTCTTCACAGTCCAACTATCGCATCCATACATGACCATTGGAAAAACCATAGCCTTGACTAGACCGACTTTGTTGGCAAAGTAAGTCTCTGCTTTTGTATATGCTATCTAAGTTGGTCATAACTTTCCTCCCAAGGAGTAAGCATCTTTTAGGTTCATGGCTGCAATCACCATCTGCAGTGATTTTGGAGCCCCCAAAAATAAAAGTCTGACACTGTTTCCACTCTTTCCCCATCTATTTGCCATAAAGTGATGGGACCGGATGCCATGATTTTAGTTTTCTGAATGTTGAGCTTTAAAGCCAACTTTTTCACTCTCCTCTTTCACTTTCATCAAGAGGCTTCTGAGTTCCTCTTCACTTTCTGCCATAAGGGTGGTGTCATTTGTGTATCTGAGGTTATTGATATTTCTCCCAGCAGTCTTGATTCTGGCTTGTGCTTCCTGCAGCCCAGCGTTTCTCATGATGTACCCTGCACAGAAGTTAAATAAGCAGGGTGACAATATACAGCCTTGACGAATTCCTTTTCCTATTTGGAACCAGTCTGTTGTTCCAAGTCCAGTTCTAACTTTTGCTTCCTAACCTGCATACAGGTTTCTCAAGTGGTGGTTCAGGTGGTCTGGTATTCTCATCTCTTTCAGAATTTTCCACAGTTTATTGTGATCCACACAATCAAAGGCTTTGGCATAGTCAATAAAGCAGAAATAGATGTTTTTTCTGGAACTCTCTTGCTTTTTCCATGATCCAGCGGATGTTGGCAATTTGATCTCTGGTTCCTCTGCCTTTTCTAAAACCGGCTTGAACATCTGGAAGTTCATGTATTGCTGAAGCCTGGTTTGGAGAATTTTGAGCATTACTTTACTAGCGTGTGAGATGAGTGCAATGGTGCGGTAGTTTGAGCATTCTTTGGCATTGCCTTTCTTTGGGATTGGAATAACTGACCTTTTCCAGTCCTGTGGCCACTGCTGAGCTTTCCAAATTTGTTGGCATATTGAGTGCAGCACTTTCACAGCATCATCTTTCAGGATTTGAAATAGCTCAACTGGAATTCCATCACCTCCACTAGCTTTGTTCGTAGTGATGCTTCCTAAGGCCCACTTGACTTCACATTCCAGGATGTCTGGCTCTAGGTCAGTGATCACATCATCATGATTATCTAGGTCGTGAAGATCTTTTTTGTACAGTTCTTTTGTATATTCTTGCCACCTCTTCTTAATATCTTCTGCTTCTGTTAGGTCCCTACCATTTCTGTCCTTTATTGAGTCCATCTTTGCATGCAATGTTCCCTTGATATCTCTAATTTTCTTGAAGCAATCTCTAGTCTTTCCCATTCTATTGTTTTCCTCTATTTGTTTGCACTGATCACTGAGGAAGGCTTTCTTATCTCTCCTTGCTATTCTTTGGAACTCTGCATTCAAATGGGTATATCTTTCCTTTTCTCCTTTGCCTTTTGCTTCCCATCTTTTCACAGCTATCTGTAAGGCCTCCTCAGACAGCCATTTTGCTTTTTTACATTTCTTTTTCTTGGGGATGGTCTTGATTCCTGTCTCCTGTACAATGTCATGAATCTCCATCCATAGTTCATTAGGCACTCTGTCCATCAGATCTAGTCCCTTAAATCTATTTCTCACTTCCACTGTATTGTCATAAGGGATTTGATTTAGTTCATATCTGAATGGTCTAGTGGTTTTCTCCACTTTCTTCAATTTCAGGCTGTATTTGGCAATAAGGAGTTCATGATCTGAGCCACAGTCAGCTCCCTGTCTTGTTTTTGCTGACTATATAGAGCTTCTCCATCTTTGGCTGCAAAGAATATAATCAATCTGATTTTGGTGTCGACCAAGTGTTGATGTCCATGTGTAGAGTCTTCTCTTGTGTTGTTGGAAGAGGGTGTTTGCTATGACTAGTGTGTTCTCTTGGCAGAACGCTATTAGCCTTTTCCCTGCTTCATTCTGTACTCTAAGGCTTCGGTTAGGTCCTTACTATTTTTGTCCTTTACTGTGCCCATGTTTGATGAAATGTTCCCTAGGTGTCTCCAACTTTTTTGAAAAGATCTCTAGTCTTTCCCATTCTATTGTTTTCCTCTATTTCTCTGCATTTTTCACTTAAGGAGGCTTTCTTCTCTCTCCTTGCTACTCTCTGAAACTCTCCATTCATTTGCCTTTCTCCTTTGCCTTTTCCTTCTCCTCTTTTGTCAGCTATTCCCTTGTACATGTACAAAGTAAGGGAATTACAAGGTAACTCACAGATACATTGTCCGTTACAGCAAAATGTTAAAGGCAACTCAACTGTCCATCAAAAGTGAACTTGTAAAATAGATGTGTGCGTGCTCAGTTGTGCCTGACTCTTTGAGGCTTCATGGACTGTAGCCCACCAGGCTCCTCTCTCTATGGGACTTTCAAGGCAAGAATACTGGAGTGGGTTATCATTTCCTCCTCCAGGGGAATCTTTCCAACCCAGGGATCAAACCCACATCTCCTACATTGGCAGGTGGATTCTTTACCACTCAGCCACCTGGGAAGCCCTTTAAAATATATAGCATTTGACAATAGAAAAGTACGTGACCTTAGAAAAGAATGAAGAGGCTACATTCCTGATACATAAGCAAGTGCAAGGTACAGTCAGTATGTCTAGCCTGCTACAATTTATGAACACATAAGTGATTTCTTGAAGAATACACAAGAAACTGTTAATACTGGTGGCACCCAGAGGGGGACGGTGTACATGGGCAAGGGAGAGACTCCTCCAGGTATCTTTTGGTTCCAGTGACACTTAAACTATATTATATATTGTCTCATTGACAGAAAACAACAAAATTCTGTAAAGCAATTATCCTTCAATTAAAAAAATAAATAAATTTTAAAAAGCAAAAAAAACCCAAAAAACAAAAATAAATTTTTAAAAGAATAAATAATATTTTTGGCAATGGTTTTTAAAGAAAGCCCTGATTTTTCAAAGGATGTAGAACAAAGGCACAGTCTCATGCACTGCTGGAAGGGGAAAATGGGATAACCTAACAGGAAGGCAGTTTGCCAAAAAGACATTTTAAACACTTTCAAATTTTCCTTTTAATTACATAGTTCTACTCCTAGCAATTTATTTTAAAGAATGTAACTATAACTATTAAGGTGCTAGTGGAAGACATTGAAGAAGACAGAAATAAATGGGAAGACAGTCCATGTTTATAGATTGAAAGAATTAATATTGTTAAAATAACCATACTACCCAAAGCAATCTACTGATGCAGTGCAACCTCTATCAAAATCTAACTGATTTTTTCAAAGGAATAGAACAAATGTTCCTAAAATTTGTATGAAACCATAAAAAAGCCCAAATAGCCAAAGCAGTAAAGGTGAAAGAAGTGAAAGAAAGACAAAGAAAATAAAAAGTGGAAAGAAGTGAACGACAAACAAAGCTGGAGGCATCTCACTTCCTGATCCGAATATAATACAAATAATCAAAACAGTGTGTACTGGCATAAAAATAGACACTTAGATCAATGGAATGGAACACAGAACTCAGAAAATGACCCATGTACAGATGATCAATTAGTTTATGAAAAAGGAGCAAAAAATATGCAACAGGGAGAGGATGGTCTCCTCAGTAAATGGTGGTGGGAAAAAAAGAAAGGCATGTGTAAAAGAATGAAATTGGAACCCCTATCATATACCACACACACACACATACCTACCTAAAACTAGATTAATGACTTGACTATAAGACGTGATTCCATAAAACTCCTAGAAGAAAACAGAGGCAGTAAGCTCCTTGACATTGGTCTTGGCAATGATTTTTTAGACCTGAAATTAAAAGCAAAGGCAACAAAAACAAAAATAAACGAGTGCAACTGCATCAAATTGAAAATTTTCTCCACAACAGAAAAAAAAAAAAACTTTTAACAAAATGAAAGGCAACCTACAGAATGGAAGAAAATATTTACAAATAATGTATCTGATAAGGGATTAATATCCAGAATACATAAAGAACTCATAGAACTCAACAGCAAAAGGAGCAAAGAGAGAAACACAATCCAACTAAAAAATGGGCAGAGAAGGTATTTTTATATCTTTATATCTGAATAGGTATTTTTCCAAAAAAGACATACAGATGGCCGATAGTTACATGAAAAGGTGCCTGATGTCAGTAACAAGAAAATGCAATAACATTTGCAAATAATAAATGCAAATGACAAAGAAATGCAAATCAAAACCACAGTGAGGTATCACCACACACCTGTTATAATGATTATTATATTTATTATATAATAATTATTATATGCATTATAATACCTTATTATAATGTATTATAATACCTTATTATTATAATGATTATTATTAAAATAGCAAGAAATAATAGGTATCAGGAAGGATATGGAGAAAAGGGAAATGTTGCACAACACTGTTGGTGAGAATATAAGTTGATTCAGCCACTATAGAAAACAGGATGGAGACTCCTCAAAAAATTAAAAGTAAAATGAGCATACAATCTAGCAATTCCACTTTCAAAGTAAGTGAAAACACTAACTCGAAAAGATATACATTCCCATGTTCAATGAAACATTATTTACAGTAACCAAGACATAGAGGTGCCCACAGATGGATGAATGGGCAAAGAAGTTGTTATATATAATGTATATCTAGAATATTTATATATAATTATATATATATGTTATATATATATATATAATTTAGCCATAAAAAAGAAGACAATCACGCCATTTATGATAACATAGATGGACCTTGAGGATATTATGCTAAGTGGAATAAGTTAGCTAGAAAAAAATGAATACCATACTATTTCACTTCTTTGTGGAATCTAAAAACAACAACAAAATAACCCAAACTCATAAATGCAGAAAACAGATTGGTGGTTGCCAGATGAGGAAGATGGGGCTTGGGTACATGAGTGAAGTGAAAGTCGCTCAGTCGCATTTGACTCTTTGTGACCCCATGAAACACACGAGCGGCACATGGCACATGTCCCCACCGCGGGGCCAGCGCACCCACCCCCTCACCACCCACAGAGGGGAGGTGGGGGGGTTCTGCCCACAGGCTCTGGCAGTCGCCACGGCGGCCACTGCGCACTTGGGAGGGGCAGCAGCTGGGGGTCTAGTACCCAAATGGGTGGGTCATGGTGGAGAGATCTGACAGAATGTGGTCCACTGGAGAAGGGAATGGCAAACCACTTCAGTATTCTTGCCTTGAGAACCCCATGAACAGTATGAAAAGGCAAAATGATAGGATACTGAAAGAGAAGCTCCCCAGGTCAGTAGGTGCCCAATATGCTACTGGAGATCAGTGGAGAAATAACTCCAGAAAGAATGAAGAGATGGAGCCAAAGCAAAAAGAATACCCAGCTGTGGATGTGACTGGTGATAGAAGCAAGGTCTGATGCTGTAATATTGCATAGGAACAATATTGCATAGAGCAATATTGCATAGGAACCTGGAATGTCAGGTCCATGAATCAAGGCAAATTGGAAGTGGTCAAACAAGAGATGGCAAGAGTGAATGTCGACATTCTAGGAATCAGCAAACTGAAATGGACTGGAATGGGTGAATTTAACTCAGATGACCATTATATCTACTACTGTGGGCAGGAATCCCTCAGAAGAAATGGAGTAGCCATCATGGTCAACCAAAGAGTCTGAAATGCAGTACTTGGATGCAATCTCAAAAATGACAGAATGATCTCTGTTCGTTTCCAAGGCAAACCATTCAATATCACAGTAATCCAAGTCTATGCCCCCACCAGTAACGCTGAAGAAGCTGAAGTTGAACGGTTCTATGAAGACCTACAAGACCTGTTAGAACTAACACCCAAAAAAGATGTCCTTTTCATTATAGGGGACTGGAATGCACAAGTAGGAAGTCAAGAAACACCTGGAGTAACAGGCAAATTTGGCCTTGGAATACGGAATGAAGCAGGGCAAAGACTAATAGAGTTTTGCCAAGAAAATGCACTGGTCATAACAAACACCCTCTTCCAACAACACAAGAGAAGACTCTATACATGGACATCACCAGATGGTCAACACTGAAATCAGATTGATTACATTCTTTGCAGCCAAAGATGGAGACGCTCTATCCAGTCAGCAAAAACAAGACCAGGAGCTGACTGTGGCTCAGACCATGAACTCCTTATTGCCAAATTCAGACTTAAATTGAAGAAAGTAGGGAAAACCACTAGACCATTCAGGTATTACCTAAATCAAATACCTTATGATTATACAGTGGAAGTGAGAAATTGATTTAAGGGTCTAGATCTGATAGATAGAGTGCCTGATGAGCTATGGAATGAGGTTCGTGACATTGTACAGGAGACAGGAATCAAGACCATCCCCATGGAAAAGAAATGCAAAAAAGCAAAATGGCTGTCTGGGGAGGCCTTACAAATAGCTGTGAAAAGAAGAGAAGTGAAAAGCAAAGATATAAGCATCTGAATGCAGAGTTCCAAAGAATAGCAAGAAGAGATAAGAAAGCCTTCTTCAGCGATCAATGCAAAGAAATAGAGGAAAACAACAGAATGGGAAAGACTAGAGATCTCTTCAAGAAAATCAGAGATACCAAAGGAACATTTCATGCAAAGACGGGCTCCATAAATGACAGAAATGGTATGGACCTAACAGAAGCAGAAGATATTAAGAGATGATATTAAGAATACACAGAAGAACTGTACAAAAAAGATCTTCACGACCCAGATAATCACGATGGTGTGATCACTGACCTAGAGCCAGACATCCTAGAATGTGAAGTCAAGTGGGCCTTAGAAAGCATCACTATGAACAAAGCTAGTGGAGGTGATAGAATTCCAGTTGAGCTACTCCAAATCCTGAAAGACGATGCTATGAAAGTGCTGCACTCAATATGCCAGCAAATTTGGAAAACTCAGCAGTGGCCATAGGACTGGAAAAGGTCAGTTTTCATTCCAATCCCAAAGAAAGGCAATGCCAAAGAATGCTCAAACTACCACACAATTGCACTCATCTCACACGCTAGTAAAGTAATGCTCAAAATTCTCCAAGCCAGGCTTCAGCAATATGTGAACCGTGAACTTCCTGATGTTCAAGCTGGTTTTAGAAAAGGCAGAGGAACCAGAGATCAAATTGCCAACATCCGCTGGATCATGGAAAAAGCAAGAGAGTTCCAGAAAAACATCTATTTCTGCATTGTTTACTATGCCAAAGCCTTTGACTGTGTGGATCACAATAAACTGTGGAAAATTCTGAAAGAGATGAGAATACCAGACCACCTGAACTGCCTCTTGAGAAATCTGTATGCAGGTTAGGAAGCAACAGTTAGAACTGGACATGGAACAACAGACTGGTTCCAAATAGGAAAAGGAGTACGTCAAGGCTGTATCTTGTCACCCTGTTTATTTAACTTCTATGCAGAGTACATCCTGAGAAACACTGGACTGGAAAAAACACAAGCCGGAATCAAGATTGCCGGGAGAAATATCAATAACCTCAGATATGCAGATGACACCACCCTTATGGCAGAAAGTGAAGAGGAACTAAAGAGCCTCATGATGAAAGTGAAAGACGAGAGTGAAAAAGTTGGCTTAAAGCTCAACATTCAGAAAATGAAGATCATGGCATCCAGTCCCATCACTTCATGGGAAATAGATGGGGAAACAATGGAAACAGTGTCAGACTTTATTTTTGGGGGCTCCAAAATCACTGCAGATGGTGACTGCAGCCATGAAATTAAAAGATGCTTACTCCTTGGAAGCAAAGTTGTGACCAACCTAGATAGCATATTCAAAAGCAGAGACATTAGTTTGCCAACAAAGGTTCGTCTTGTCAAGGCTATGGTTTTTCCTGTGGTCATGTATGGATGTGAGAGTTGGACTGTGAAGAAGGCTGAGTGCCGAAGAATTGATGCTTTTGAACTGTGGTGTTGGAGAAGACTCTTGAGAGTCCCTTGGACTGCAAGGAGATCCAACCAGTCCATTCTGAAGGAGATCAGCCCTGGGATTTCTTTGGAAGGAATGATGCTAAAGTTGAAACTCCAGTACTTTGGCCACCTCATGCAAAGAGTTGACTCATTGGAAAAGACTCTGATGCTGGGAGGGATTGGGGGCACGAGGAGAAGGGGACGACAGAGGATGAGATGGCTGGATGGTATCACTGACTCGATGGACGTGAGTCTGAGTGAACTCCGGGAGTTGGTGATGGACAGGGAGGCCTGGCGTGCTGCGATTCATGGGGTCGCAAAGAGTTGGACATGACTGAGCGACTATCTGATCTGATCTGATCTGAACTACACAGTCCATGGAATTCTCCAGGCCAGATTACTGAAGTAGGTAGCCTTTGCCTTCTCCAGGGGATCTTCCCAACCCAGGGATCAAACTTGGGTAAATGAGTAAATGTAGTCAAAAAGTACAAACTTTCAGGTGTAAAATAAGTCTAAGAGATGTTATGTCCAGCATGGTACTATAGTCAATAAAGTGTGTGCACGCATGCTCACTTGCTTCAGTCATGTGTGACACTTTGAGACCCTATGGACTGTAGCTCACCAGGCTCCTCTAGAGGCAAGAATATTGGAGTGGATTCTTCAGGCAAGAATATTGGAGTGGATTGCCATGCCCTCCTCCAGGACATCTTCCTGACCCAGGGATCGATCCCACATTTCCTGCACTGCAGGAATATTCTTTACTGCTGAGTCACTGGGGAAGCCCCATAGTTAATAATACTGTATTGTTTATATCAAAGTTGCTAAGAAAGTACATCCTAAAGGAAATTTCAGCACTGGAAGTATTGATCATCATGGTATATATCTGAGACTAATATAATGTTGTATGTCCATTATATCTCAAAATGAAGTTATTTGAAGAAAATAATAATGATACACAAAAGGACTTATACACAAGAATTTCATCTAATTCTTTATAGTAAAACTGTAAACAGTTTGATGAAAAGTGGAAGTTGCCCTCTGCCCGAAGAAGAAGAGTGAATGCAGTAATGGTTACAATGGAGCACAGTAAAGGACTAGATTGGGGAAAATAAATATATGAATAGATGATCAGTTTCATAAAGTATGGTATAGCTATACATTAAAAATGCCATTTTAAAAGGACATAAAATTGTTCATAATATTTAGTTCTGTTTAGTTGCTCAGTCATGTCCGACTCTTTGCGACCCTATGAACTGCAGGATGCCAGGCCTCCCTGTCCATCACCAACTCCTGGAGCTTACTCAAACTCATGTCCATTGAGTCAGTGACGCCATCCAACTATCTCATCCTCTGTCATCCCCTTCTTCTCCCGCCTTCAATCTTTCCCAGCATCAGGGTCTTTTCAAATGAGTCAGCTCTTCGCATCAGGTGGCCAAAGTATTAGAGTTTCAGGTTCAGCATCAGTCCTTCCAATGAACACCCAGGACTGATCTCCTTTAGGATGGACTGGTTGGATCTCCTTGCAGTCCAAGGGACTCTCAAGAGTCTTCTCCAACACCACAGTTCAAAAGCATCAATTCTTCAGCGCTCAGCTTTCTTTAGAGTCCAACTCTCACATCCATACATGACTACTTGAAAAACCATAGCTTTGACTAGATGGACCTTTATTGACAAAGTAATGCCTCTGCTTTTTAACACGCTGTCTAGGTTGTTCATAACTGTTCTTCCAAGGAGCAAGCGTCTTTTCATTTCATGGCTGAAATTAAGCATCTTTTAATTTCATAACATTAGGGAGTAAAAAATATATAATATAAATAATATACTATATATGTAATATATATAGTATATTATAATATATTATAAATAATATAATCTATATACAGCATAATATTATTTGATAAAAAATACACTGATACTACTGTATATGCATGTGGAAGTACACACATGTGTATAAAACCAATATTTGACACTTTCACTTTATATGACAGAATTATGGGAATTTTAATTTTCTATTCCTATTCCTAGGTGGATTTTCAAAAATAACTAGAGTATGCTTATGTTTTAAACTAAAAGTTTTACAATAAAAGTATGAGAATACTTTTTAAATGTGCTATAAATAAACCCTGGCAATGCAAAGTGCGGCCCCAAAAGATTCAAATGCACAGAGTGAAGGGCTGTATTACACTGAGGTTAATGAAGTGACAGAACTAAGACTGCTGTATAGATCAAGAGCCAATTGCCAGTCACTTTATATCCCTAGTTATATTGGAATGGATGTTTTATCCTGGGTCACTATCTCCATGTGGCCCATGTGGATCACTTGTACTGTGAGAATTATTTCATTCATACCAAACTAGTTTTAGTTCCTTTAGGAAGTAAGTGCTTATCCTAAAACAAAAAGAATCTGAAAAATAAAATATGGATGGCATGATATAATGCTCTTTAAAATCACTTATAATCAAATAGTATCATTTATTCTTTTTTACCTATTTTTTAATAAATTAAAGTGAGAGTCACATAATTTTAACTATTTCAAAGTGAACAAGTTAGTGGCATTAAGTGCATTCATAATGTCACATAATCACCACCTTTATCTAGTTCAAAAACATTTTCATCACCCCAAAAGGAAGTTCCATACAAATTAAGTAAGGTGCTCCCCATTTTTCTTTTCCCACTGCCCTTGGCAACCACTAATCTGTATTCTTTCTCAACAGATTTATCTATCCTGGACATTTCATAGAAATTTCATAGAAATCATACAATATGTGGCCTTCGTGATTGGCTTTTCCCCACAGCTATTTCAAGGATCATATGTATTATAGCATATAGCAGTTTTCCATTCCTTTTTATGGCTGAATTGTCCAGATATACCACAATTTGTCCATCTCTCTGTGATGGACATTTGGACTATTTCCACATTTTGGCTGTTACAAATAGAGCTACTATGAATGTTTGTGAGTATCTATTTGAATCTCTGGTTTTAATTCTTTTATACCTAGACTTATAATTCCTGGATCATAAGGTAATTCCTTCCTGAGAGTTGGACCATAAAGAAAGCTGAGTGTCAGAATTGATGCTTTCTATCTGTGGAGCTGGAGAAGACTCTTGACAGTCCCTTGGACAGCAAGCAGATGAAACAAGTCAATCCTAAAGGAAATCATCCCCAAATATTCATTGGAAGAACTGATGCTGAAGCTGAAGCTCCAATACTTTAGCCACCTGATGCAAAGAGACAGCTCACTGGGAAAGACCCAATGCTGGGAAAGACTGAGGAAAGAGGAGAAGGGGGTGACAGAGGATGAGATGGCTGGATGGGCATCATTGACTCAATGCACATGAGTTTGAGCAAACTCCAGGAGATAGTGAGGAGGGAATCTGTGCTGCAGTCCATGGGGTCGCAAAGAGTCGGACATGACTAAGTGACTGAACAAGAACCACAACGGTAATTCTAAATATTGCTTGTTATGGAATCATTAAACTTTTCTATAGGAGCAGAACCATTCTAAATCCCCACCAAAAATGTCCAAGAGTTCCAATTTTTCATATCCTTGGTGACTCTTGCTATATTTCTTTATATTTTTTACTTTTTTTTCATCAAAAGAATAACAATCCTAGTAAATGAAGTTGTACCCTATAGTGGTTTCAACATGCATCTCCTGATTAATGATGTTGACATCTCTTCCTGGGTTTGTCGGCCATTTGTATATCTACTTTGGAGAAAGGTCTATTTGAGTCCTTTTCCCATTTTTTAATTTGGCTGTTTTTTGGTTGTTGAGTTATAGGAGTTAAAAGTTCTTAATATAGCCTACATACTAGACCCTTATCAGGTATATGCTTTGTAAATATTTTTTTCCCATTCTATGGATTGTGTTTTCACTTTTTTGATAATGTGATGCATCTTGGATATATTACTTTTATTTAGTAATGTTTACCTAGAGAAATGGCACTCTATCAGATCTAGTCCCTTAAATCTATTTCTCACTTCCACTGTATCATAAATCCTAAGGGATTTGATTTAGGTAATACCTGAATGGTCTAGTGGTTTTCCCCACTTTCTTCAATTTAAGTCTGAATTTGGCAATAAGGAGTTCATGATCTGAGCCATAGTCAGCTCCCAGTCTTCTTTTTGTTGACTATATAGAGCTTTTCCATCTTTGGCTGCAAATGATATAATCAGTCTGATTTCAGTGTTGACCATCTGGTGATGTCCATGTGTAGAGTATTCTCTTGTGTTGTTGGAAGAAGATGTTTGAAATAACCAGTGTGTTCTCTTGGCAAAACTCTATTATTAGCCTTTGCCCTGCTTCATTCTGTACTCCAAGGCCAAGTTTGCCTGTTACTCCAGGGGTTTCTTGATTTCCTACTTTTGCATTCCAGTTCCCTATAATGAAAAGGACATCTTCTTAGGGTGTTAGTTCTAAAAGGTGTTGTAAGTCTTCAAAATTCTGAAAGAGATGGGTATACCAGACCACCTGACCTGCCTCTTGAGAAACCTGTATGCAGGTCAGGAAGCAACAGTTAGAACTGGACATGGAACAACAGACTGGTTCCAAAAAGGAAAAGGAGTACGTCAAGGCTGTATATTGTCACCCTTCTTATTTAACTTCTATGCAGAGTACATCATGAGAAACGCTGGGCCGGAGGAAGCACAAGCCAGAATCAAGATTGCCGGGAGAAATATCAATAACCTCAGATACACAGATGACACCACCCATATGGCAGAAAGTGAAGAGGAACTCAAAAGCCTCTTGATGAAAGTGAAAGAGGAGAGTGAAAAAGTTGGCTTAAAGCTCAACATTCAGAAAATGAAGATCATGTGACCAAGTTCTGTCCACTGGAATGTGAGTAGTCAATGTGGAAAACTTGCACTGTGCCTTGAAAAGAAAGGGGCATACATTTCACTTCGCCTTTCCTCTTTCTGTTGGCTAGAGTGAAATCATAATGTTAAACCATCTTGGACAATTAAAGATGTGAACAAAACAGTGGGAGTGGTAGAGCCACAAGAAAGAAGGAACCTGAATCAGAGATGTTATGGAGCCACCATACTAGCCCAGAATACCTAAGCCTTGGTTTCTTTTCATATGGGAGAGAAATAATAATCTTTCTGTTTAAGCCACTGATTTTATAGATCTCTGGACAGCAGCTGGATACGTATACCAACTACACACTCTTTCTTCTCACTTCATCTTCACAGTTTTTCTCTGGCCATAGCTATTTGTGTCATTTTAGATATTAAGAAAGAGGAGATCACAAATAATAAGGAATTCATCCCTGAGTCATGTAGCAGTGAAGTCCAGATCAAATGTGAGTGTCTGATTAAAGCCTGAGTGTCTGATTTAAAACATTAAAGCCCATGTTTTCTCATTGTTCTTTGCCTGAAGAATTTATAGTTCTTTATATGCCCTTAATTTTCAAATCTCTACTTTGCTGATTATATGATAAGATTTTATACACATTATAAATCATAGTAATCACAGTAACAACAGGACAAGAATCAAGTTAGAACCAGATGTGGAACAACAGACTGGTTCAAAATTGGGAAAGGAGCACATCAAGGCTGTATATTGTCACCCTGCTTATTTAACTTATATGCAGAGTATATCATGTAAAATGCCAGGCTGGATGACTCACAAGCTGAAATCAAGATTGCCAGGAGAAATATAAAAAACCTCAGATATGCAGATGGTATCATTCTAAAGGCAGAATGTGAAGAGGAACTAAAGAACCTCTTGATGAGGGTGAAAAAGGAGAGTGAAAAAGCTGGATTAAAACTCAACATTCAAAAAACAGAGATCATGGCATCTGGTTCCATCATGTCATGGCAAATAGATGGGGAAATAATGGAAACAGTGAGAGACTTTATTTTGGGGGGCTCAAAAATCACTGCAGATGGTGACTGCACCCATGAAATTAAAAGACACTTGCTTCTTGGAAGAAAAGCTATGACCAACCTAGACAGCATATTAAAAAGCAGAGACATCACTTTTCTGACAGAGGTCCGTATAGTCAGACAATGGTTTTTCCAGTAGTCAAACATGAATGTGAGAGTTGGACCATAAAGAAAGCTGAAAGCAGAAGAACTGATGCCTTCAAACTGTGGTGTTGGAGAAGACTCTTGAGAGTTCCTTGAACTGCAAGGAGATCAAATTAGTCAATCCTAAAGGAAACCAACCCTGAATACTCATTGGAAAGACTGATGCTGAAACTGAAGCTCCAATACTTTGGTCACCTGATGTGAAGAGCTGACTCATTGGAAAAAATGCTGATGCTGGGAAAGATTGAGGGTAGGAGGAGAAGTGGGAAACAGAGGATGAGATGGTTGGATGTCATCACTGACTCTATGAATATGAGTTTGAGCAAACTCTGGGAGATAGTAAAGGACAGGGAAGCCTGGTGTGTTGCAATTCATGGGGTTGCAAAGAGTTGGACAGCACCAAGGGACTGAACAACAACAACAAACATGCTAGTAATGTAGAGATAAACTTATTTATGCCTTCTCTCTCCACATTTATGTCTTTTCTTCCTGAATTCACTTTTTCCTGAACTCCAAGCAAAATTGGTGTGAAAGCTATTTTTGAGCAATCTTGAAAGTGAAAGTTGCTTAGTCAGGTCCGACTCTGTGATCCCAGGGACTATACAGTTCGTGGAATTTTCCAGGCCAGAATACTGGAGTGGGTATCTTCTCCCTTCTCCAGGGGATCTTCCCGACCCAGGAATCAAACCAGGGTCTCCTGCATTGCAGGCGGATTCTTTACCAACTGAGCTACCAGGGAAGCCCTTTACACTTTTTAAAAACAATTGTTTCAGTGCTAAATAAATTTGATTCATTTTTTCACAGAAGGGTAGGAACAATCAACTACGTGCAACACTGTGAGGAGAGCAAAAACAAATGAGTCTCAGCCCCTGTCCTTAAGGCGCTCATAGTCCTGTGAGATTGATAAATAATTTTAACCTATAGTAGATGACAAGAAATGTAAGTACAACAATCTCACTAGGAGATTGTTAAATTAAAAAGGCCACCTGTCTTTTGAGGCCAGGAAAGCTTTAGGAATTTGATGACCTTTGAAACAAAACCATAGTTATAGGTAGGATTTTGTTTAATCAAGATTTGGGTTTTTTTTTGTTTTTGTTTTTAGTGATAGAAGCCCAACTCAAATTAATTTAAGCAAACATAGAACATTCTGTTGGTTTAGCTAACTTTAAAAAATGTAAAAGTATCTAGTTTCAGGCAAATGTGAATCCAGGGTATCTAAATGATTCTGTAAGAGAGCTGCCAAAAATACTGACAACTGGGATTCCCTAGGGGTTCAGTGGTTAAGAATCTGCCTGCCAAGGCAGGGGATGCAGGTTCGATCCCTAGCCCCAGAAGATCCCACGTGCTGTGGAGCAACTAAGCCCGTGCATTGGCTCAGCTACTGTAGCCTGCACTCTAGGGCCTGTGCTCTGCAACAAGAGAAGTTACTGCAATGAGAAGCCCATGCACCGCAGCTTGCTGCAACTAGAAAAAGCCTGCATGCAGTAACAAAGACTCAGCACAGTAAAAGATAAACAAAATTTTAAAAATTAAAAAAAAAAAAATATATATATATATATATATAGGGCTTCCCAAGTGGCACTAGTAGTAAAGAACCCACCTGCCAATGCAGGAGACAAAAAAAATATTGATATTATAGTTGAATAATGGAAAAATTATTCTTTCCCCTTCCATGTAAATTTGAAAACAATTTTCCCAATAAAATATTTTAGAAGCTCCAGGAGGGCAGAAATTTTGGTCTGTTTCTATCACTGCTATATCCTCAGTACCTAGAACAGTATCTGAAATATAGTAAAAATTTAATAAATATTTGTTGATTGAAAAAAAATAAGAAAGCTGTCAGTTTCTTAGAGGTTCTAGCTTGTACTGGCTTTGTTTTCAGACAAGCTTATTTCTTGTGGAAGAAAGGATGGACACCATCTCTTCAGACTGTCATTGTTACCAGCTCCACTGCTCCAGCATAAAGAGACTGCCTGTCTCCTGATAAGTGAGGCAGAATATAAAAACGGCTCCGGCCAGGTTTGGATCAATCGCATGCCCATGTCAGGAGTCAAAGATGGGCTCAGCCCACTAAACCCACGGACTGACTTTGTGCAGGAGTGGTTTCCCCAAATTAAAAAGGAAGCTTTAAAATGAGAAAGAGGAGAAATGGTTGCTGCATAGTCAAGAACAACAGAGGCCTATCACAAGTTTCACAGGTGCAGATGAGAAGTGAAGTTTCTCAGCCATGTCCAACTCTTCGTAAACCCATGGACTGTAGCCTACCAGGCTCCTCCATCCATGGGATTTTCCAGGCAAGAATACTGGAGTGGGTTGCCATTTCCTTCTCCAGGGGATCTTCCAGACCCAGGGATTGAACCCAGGTCTCCCACATTGTAGGCAGACGCTTTACCCTCTGAGCCACAAGATGAGAAGGAGCAGGGAAACCCAGGTGGAGGCAGTGGCCTGAAAGAAGGCAGACAGCCAAGACAGCAGTCCAGTTTGACAAGAAGGTTGGGGAAGAAAGAAAAATTAAGCTGGAACTGTATTATAAAAAAGGCTGGACTATCAGGATAAGGTGTTTAAGCCTCTTTTTTTTTTGGTTGAAGTATAGTTGACCCTGATGCTAGGAAAGATTGAAGGCAGAAGAAGAGGGCCGCAGAGGATGAGATGGTTAGATAGCATGACAGACTCAATGGATATGCATTTGAGCAAACTCTGGGATTTAGTGAAGGACAGGGAATCCTGGTGTGCTGCAGTTCATGGGGTTGCAAAGAGTTGGACAGGACTTAGCAACTGAAGAACAACAACATAGTTGATTTACAATGTTGTGTTACTTTCAGGTTAGAGCAAAGTGATTCATACACACACACACACACACACACACACAGTTTTTCAGATTCTTTTCTGTCATAGGTTATTGCAATATATTAAATACAGTTCCCTGTACTATATAGTAAGTTCTTATTCTTTGTCTCTTTTATATATATTAGTGTGTATCTGTTAATGCCCAAACTCCTAATTTATCCTTCCCTCTCCCCTTTCTCTTTGGTAATCACAAGTTTGTTTTCTATGTCTGTGAGTTTGTTTCTGTCTTGTAAATAAGTTCATTTGTATCACTTTTTTAGATTACATGTATGATATGATATTTGTCTTTTTCTAACTTACTTCACTTAGTATGATATTCTCTAGGTCCATCCATGCTGCTAAAATGGCAGTATTTCATTTTTTTATGGCTGAGTAATGTTCCAGTGTGTGTGTATGTGTGTGTGTATAGCCTAATTTTAAAGGGAGAGGGGAGCCAAAAGAGTAACCCAAAATATCATCACATATTACATATATAATAAATATATCATCAAGTATAATTGAAAATCAGTTAGTTTTCTGCATTTTCTTTAAGACTGTGGTTTGTAGTTATATGCTTCATTTATAAGGCATTTATTTTCAATTAAACTATATACGCCTGCTTGACCTGCTACTGGGAAAAGTTTCATTATGTTTGTTAAATGCATCTGTTTCCTCCAGCTTATTGAATTTCCTTCTTGCCTGTTACTTTGGGATTTGGCTAAACTGAAAAATACATATCAGTATGGGCAAGCCCAGGTGAAGGACCAGGGAACTCTTAGAGATAAATACAAAGAATGCAACCAACTATGAGTCCTTGAACCTGCTGGGCAATTTACAATCTTACTTTTTTAAGGCACTCATTTATTCTTCAGTTAAAGTTGTTCTCTCAAGCTTAGCACACACTTTCGAAAAATAAATATTTCATTGTAATAATGAATAAAAAGTAGCTTTGGAGGAAGTATCTTGCTGATGAAGAATAATTTCTGTCTCCCTCTATTTTCTCTGTGTCTTCTCTAAAAACAGAAGTGAGAAAAGAGTTGACCAGAGCTCAGAATAATAAGCCATGAAGTTCCCAAAAGAGAGTCAACCTGGGTTGACCACCACATAAGTTTTTATTGTTGTTTGTTTCTTTTCTGGATCCAGATCAGGAAGTTTTATTGGTGACTGACCTCAATGTAGTTTTAATGGCCTCGCTTCACTGTAGCATTAAATGAGAAAGTACTTAGCAGACAGTGAAATGCTATACATGAATTCATTATCATCATCTCAATGACGAGATGAAGTCCATGAGGTAGGGTTACCATGGTTCCCTTTTTTTCTGATGTGAGGCAGTGTAGCTTCATGATAACCATTCCTTGAATTCCCCAGCTTTTTGTTGTTTAACCTACAACCACCCACCCCCCCACACACACAGCCTCAGCTTTACGTAATATGGGGAAAGTATCTGCTTATTTAATAGTGCTCTGGTGAGGATTTAACTGAGATAAAAATGAATAAAAAGCAACTAGTTCAGTTTTGCAGCACAACCAACTCATCCAGGTTTTCCTAGAACTTCCCTGGGGTTAGCATCATAAACCCCTGAAAGTCCTCAGAACATGGTCAGCCCCAGATAAACTGTGATTCCTGGTTATCCAAGAGGCAGGAGCTTAAACATTCTTAGAAAATATTAGTTATTTTTGTCTTAGAGGAGAAAGGTGAAGATTAAAATACTTAGCATGGTGTAAGGAACACAGGTATTTTGTTAAAAAAAAAAAAGTCATTTATTTATCCTAAGAGAATTAAACCTCAGGATTCTTATCTAAGGCTTTTAAAGCTACATCCAATTCTTTTCCAATGGTGCTTTTTTTTTTTTCATTCAATTCTTCATTCATTTAATCCATCCCTGCCCTCATAGAGTTTATAACGTAGAAGACACAGACATTTACTAAATAGCTGCTGCTGCTGCTGCTGCTAAGTCGCTTCAATCGTGTCCGACTCTGTGCGACCTGATGGATGGCATCCCACCAGGCTCCTCCATCCCTGGGATTCTCCAGGCAAGAACACTGGAGTGGGTTGCCATTTCCTTCTCCAGTGCATGAAAATGAAAAGTGAAGGTGAAGTCAGTCAGTCATATCCAACTCTTTGCCACCCCCAGACTGCAGCCTACCAGGCTCCTCCGTCCATGGGATTTTCCAGGCAAGAGTACTGGAGTGGATTGCCACTGCCTTCTCCAACTAAATAGCTACCTTACAAATAATTCAAATTGCTGTTGCATTAAATGTACTGTGTGTGTGTGCTCAGTCATTCAGTCACGTCCAACTCTGTGACCCTGTGGACTGTAGCCCACCAGGCTCCTCTGTCTATGGGATTTCCCAAGCAAGAATACTGAATTGGGTTACCATGCCTTTCTCCAGGGGATTTTCCCAACCCAGGGATCAAACCCATGTCTTCTACATTGAAGATGGATTCTTTACCACCACCACCTGGGAAGCTCATTAAGTGGGTCAGTAGCAGGCAACTGTTCATGTGTGGTTTTTCCAGAGATTTCCCCAAATCCACCCACTCTCAAATGTTTCCATTTGTATCTGGTTTTTCTTACAGCTTGGACAGCTTGGGGCTGTAGTATAGCCTTTGGCTATGGAGTAGGAGAAAGTTAATTAACCTGAAATGACCATGTTTGGTCAGGTCAGGGGCTTCCTCTTTTTACTGATACATTTTCATGAATCAGTAGATTCAAAGAGTACAGGGTCCTCTTTACAGTCACATGGACCAATCCACAGCCAGCCAGCTTCTCACCAAAAACGAGGCCCTGCCTGATCCATGCAGAAGAACCAGGTCCCCATCTGCCTGCCAGAGGTTTTACATTTCACCTCATGCTCTCACCATCCACAAGAAAGGGAAAGTAGGCTTTTCAAATGTGTTCCCACCACAGGATGGAGTGGTCTTTTATTTTCATTTCAGTTGAGTCAGTTAATTCAAAATCAGTCACCTAGTCCAAAATATAATAAGCTTTTGGTATTCTATTTATGATAACATATCAGAGAGAAAGTGAATATGTCATCTGGGAGCCAGGGCAGTCACTGGGGGACTGAATTTTGTCAGCACTACCATGTTAATAAACTTGAGAAAGCCCTGTGTTTGGTTAAAATGCAACTTTTCACCCCCGCTGGCCTGGCAAACTAAACGGTGAAGGCAACCTCTAGCAAAAGAGGATTAGATTTCACAAAAAGATATGGGAAGGGATACAAAATCCCTCACCATGTCCCCTGAAAAAATAAAAGAACAAAAGAGCCAGTGGCCATTTCTTCAAAGAAGAGCGTTCCCTGGACTGTTTCCACTTAAAATCTACTTTTTTCTTACTTTTGAAATTGGGTAGTTGGTGTTTAACAAAATCTTTACAAAGGTTAAGTGTTTTATCTTCTTCTTTTTATTTAGGAAACATTCCAGGGAGGATTATGGGGTGTTTGAATTTGGTAGGAAATTTTGTGATCAGTTCCTGAGAAGAAAATAGGGTTTATTTTTGGTTTGGGACCCAGCTAGACAGGCAGGTAGAGGCTGTAGAGAGACAGTGGTTCTGTGGTGTGGAGTTACCAGGAGGCTGGCTTGAAAGGATAGCCTCCAAGGCATGTTGGCAGCAGCATTTTTATTAGCATTTTCATTTCTTTCTTTCTTTTTTGTAAAGTTGTAGTAAGACTATGGCTATTTCTTAAAGGAATTTAGTGCAAAAGTTATGCCCCTCGCTATTCTGAGATCTTGCCTAAGATTTGAAAATGTGCCCAATGTAGATATGATCTGAGACTTCAAATGAAGAAAATAAGCTCAAAATAAATTTTTTTCTTGATGGTGGTGGGGTGGGGGAGTTTTAAAGAGAAGGTGCATCTATTTTTCTTCACTTTTTCTTTTTTTCCAAAGGAAGATTTTTTTTGTTGTTGTTAATCAGACATCTTAGCAGGAAAGAAAAAAAGGAGAGATCTTGTCATTGCTAATCTTGCCAAGAGCTATGTATGGGTTGAATTGGCCGTTCCCAATTCACATGCTAAAGTCCTAAGCCTTAGTACCTCAGAATGTGCCTGTAGTTGGACACAGGGCCTTTAAAGAGTGATTATGATAAAATGGTCGAGAAGATCTCCTGGAGAAGGGCATGGCAACCCACTCCAGTGTTCTTGCCTGGAGAATCCCAGAGGAGCCTGGAAGGCTATGGTCTATAGGGTTGCACAGAGGAGGACACGACTGAATCTTACTAGCAGTAGCACATGATAAAATGAGGTCAAATGGGTGACCATAATCCAATATGACTGAAGTCCTTGTAAGAAGAGGCAGTTTAACTCAGACATGAACACACAGAGGAAAGGCCATGTGAGGACACAGTGAGAGGTTGCTATCAGCAGCCAAGGAGAGAAGCCTCAGAAGAAGTCAATCCTGCCAGCATCTTCATCTTGGACTTCTGGCCCCCAAAACCGCGAGACAAACTTCTGAAGTTTAAGCTACCTGGTCTGTGGTATTCTGTTACAGAAGCCCTGAGAAACTAGCACACTAAGTTAAATGACTATCTCTGCCAAAGGATATTGCCAGGGGGGGCATGATAACTCCTTATCTGAGGAGGAAAAATAGTGGCTTGCTTATGTCTTTGTTATACATTTTTAGCTATCTCTTAAAAATATATACAGAATTAGGGAATTTAGGTTTCAGTGGGGTCATTTTTGGCAGGGGGGTGTAGGGATGTAAGAATGTATTTCAGCCACATTTATTAATCTAAGTTTATTTTAATGTGTTTAGTAAAATTCTGAATCATGTATTACCTATAGGATAATTTAAAAATGAAAGAATATTAATGTATTTTTTTTTCATAAGGCTTTGATTTCTTTGTATGGCCAAACTTGGACTTCTTTTTAACTTAAAATTATGGTTTAAGTTTTTTTTTCCTGACCTTTGTAAGTTGCTTAAAATGACTGTGCTCAAGCTCAGAGTAATTAAGATAAATATGAGAGAGCCACATATGGAATAAAATGCTGCTGTTTAAAAAAACTATAGCAGCACCATGTTAAAAAGCATGTTTAGTGTTAACTGAAAAAAAAATTAAACCAACTGTATGTAAATTATTGCAATTATGCATAATTATACATAGAGTATATATATTGTAATTATACCTATTGTATCATTATAACTAGTTTTTTCCTAAAACCCACCATAAAAAAAGCACTGTGAGGAATATACTCAACAGTGGTTGCTTTTGGAGAATGGCATTATGACTCTTATGGCTTCCCAGGTGACTCAGTGGTAAAGAATCCTGCCAATGTGAGAGACATGGGTTCAATCCCTGGGTTGGGAAGATCCCTGGAGAAGGAAATGGCAACCCACTTTAGTATTCTTGCCTGAGAAATCCCATAGATATGGGAGCCTGGTGGGCTAGTCCATGGGATCACAAAGAGCCAGCACGACTGAGTGTCTAAACAACAACAACAAACAACTATGACAGCTCCCCTCCCAATGGTTTATTCTTCTTTTTGCCTACATTTGTTTCATAAGCACGTATTACTTTTATGATTAAAGAAAACTGTCCACCATCAGTGTGAAAATGCATGAGTTCATTATACTTAATAACTAAATGAGCTAACCACCAGATGTAAACACCTGGCACAGTCTGGTCTAGACTGAGCTCGGTCAGGTTTAGTTCTCTTTGTCTACATACAGGCTAGACTAGTTTCCCACCATACGACAGGATACAGGTGTCCCAGAAGTAGCTTATGGTATTCAGTTCTAACAATCAAGACAAAATCAAGAGTCAACACAGTTCAGACATGTGGGTAGGAGGCAGAAGGAGATGTAGGTCTTCTCATAAGTAGAATTTAATCTTTTTAGTGAATTGGTACTACACTATGTTCCTCAACAGTAGACATGTACATTGTTTATTAAGAATGTACCAATTAAGTACTTTTGTGGAATGCAAATATCACGGATGCCTCTGCCCAGAACACAAAAATAGGATATTCCCTTCCAGAAAGATGGGTGGCAAAGTAAAACTTATGTTGCAAGTTAGAAGAGATCTGATGAAAAAAAAAAAATTCTTTAGGCACCATATAGACTTTACATAAAAAACTGTTTGGAGTACTACTGAGATAAATAAGAGCTGCTTTGTTGATCAGGCTGACTCTGCATGTTGACACAAGGCTTTGAGGGAGAATTTCTAGGTGTTGGGAAATTACTGAGCACGCATGGCTAACTTCAGTAGAAGGACTGACACTGGGACCAGCACTCCGAGAACTGTGCTCTTTCCTCTCGCAGCTTCCTGACCCTTCTCTCCCTGGGGAAAAGAAAAAAAAATCCCTAAGCCACTTTTAGAACAGCTAAGGAAGTTGTGTAATGAGGTGCAGGAAATGTTTGCTGGTGACTCTAAGAGAGGGATTTTCAATATGGTTTAGCCAACGAGAGAATTTGGAAATTCTATCATTTTTCTGAAGGTACCTAGAAACCTAGAACCCAACAAAACGAAAACTAATTGAACGGTGCAACTGGAAACCTTATTCACCCTCCCAACATCTGGATGAGTACCTCCAGTAAGGACCGGAAGGATTCAAGCGTATCAGCCATGTTTCTCACCTGCTATTACTCTAGCAGGTTCTCAGCAAAGTGGAGATAAAAGAAACTAGAAAAAAAAAAATTTCTGGAAGACATCTGAGGATCACAGATTGTTTGTATTTCTAGATTCTGAGCTGAGTAGTTCCTTCTCAACTGAACAAAGTTCTTTATTTTCTATTTTAATATGAGTTGACCTGAAACTTTTAGGCCCGGGCCAAGTTACAAATATACTCTACCAGGAATTGGCTTTGTTAACAAATTCCAAACTGGAGTCCCATTTTTAACTGAGGAGTTAGCTGTAACTTACAAGTGCAGTAGGGCTCAGTGTAACAATATGAGCTTTCATAGCCTTGCTATTTAAGATTCTTTCTCTCAGACTAAATAAGCAAAACTACTCCCAGACATCTACCCCAAGTATCACAAGAGCAACTTACATATCATATAACTTAGAATGGAGTGGTTTGATTCCTTTAGGCTTCCTGACTTTAGTCAGCTGCATATGCTGATGTTGGGAATGTATTCTGAAGACACTGTATTATTTGACCTAGGAAACAGAGAGCAGGATGGCTTTGAAATTATATTAAATGGCAGAAGCCTGTCTTGGAATGCTTGTTTCTAGACATCATACTTGTATTTCCTAAATAGTATTCTTTGGGGTAAAATTTTGCTCTTTTATCCCTGGTGGTTCAGATGGTAAAGAATCCACCTGCCATGTGGGAGACCTAGGTTGGGAAGATCTCCTGGAGGAGGGCATGGCAACCCACTCCAGTATTCTTGTCTGGAGAATCCCAATGGACAGAGGAGCCTGGTGGGCTACAGTCCATGGGGTCACGAAGAGTCAGACATGACTGAGCAACTAAACACATCCAAACCAGAGATAATAAGGTAGATAAATATTTTTAGGATATTTTCTAAAATAAAGAAGATGAAAGCTTTTTGAAGAATGACAAATGTAATTTTGAATATCTTTGATGGCATGGTGCTTAGGATGTTTTACCTTATTGACACATTCTGTCTTATTGAGAAGGCATAATATTTACAATTAGCTTTCAGCAATGTGTTTCCTATGTGGAAGGAAGATTTTTGAAGACTAGAATGATACAGCCTTAAGTATAAATCAAGAAGACTCAAAATTATGCTGATCTTTACTGTTAGTAGGATTAATAAAATCACGTACCCAAAATTCTTAGAATGATGCCTGTCACATTATAACTACTCAATAACTTAATGGCTATTATGATTATGCTTATACTGGAGACTCAGGGAGTCAGCTTCTTATTTTACATCTCCTCTTGGCTATCTCCCAGCCACTCGAAATCGACATATTCAAAGATGAGCTATTTATTTCTTCACCATTGCAATCTGGCTCTTCCCAGTTGCAATCTGGCTCTTCTCACAATCCTTCCCATCTTAGTAAACAACACCCCACATTTGTTCAAGCCAGAAATCTTGTCAGTCACACCTGATACCTCCTTCTCCCTCAATAACCATCCATCACTAAGTCCCATTAATTAACTACTTTAAAAAAGTTTTTAATTGATCACTTGTCTCTATCAGTATTGCTAAACTTCTATCCTGCATTATTGACAGTTGAGGCCAGAAGATTCTTGGCTATGGAGGGCTGTTCTGGGCACTGTAGAATTGTTAACAGTACCCCTGTTCTCTACCAGAGGGACTCCCCATTTGTGACAACCAAAAATGTCTCCAGACATTACCAAAGTTCTCCAGGGAGCAAAATGTTCCCAGTGGAGAAACTGGGAACTACTGAAATTACTCTAATTTCCTACTTCAGCTCACACAAAGGCTCCTTACTGGTTCTGTCCCCAGTAAAGAATAAGACTCTCCTTCACTCCCTGTAAATCCTTTCTCCACGGAGAAGTCTTCACACCATAAGAATTTCATCAGTTCACACAGCATCCTAAACCCCTGACCTACTTTTTTTCACACTACGAACTGATACCCGCAACCATGCCCGTTTTCACTGGGCCCTAGCCCTTCCAACCTAATCTTGTACGTGTCCCGAACACTGCAGCCAGCCACAGTGAAATTCTTCCTCAATATTCCAAGCACCTGTGCACCTCAGCACCTTCACCTCAGCTATTCCCCATCAGGAGTGCTCTGAAGCTTGACTGGATACTTATCCATGTAGGGCCCCCCCTCTTACTTTCTATCACAGGACCCTAGCTGTTCCCATAATTTGCAAATGCACATTTTTTAATCTTTTGTTGTTTGGCTCATACTAAATGATACATTTCTTGAAGGTAGGAGATGGTCTATTTTACTCCTTACTCAATACCAGCGCCATCACAGTGTCTTGCACATAACAGGAAACTAATGAATATTGATGGAATGAATGAATGATTAATAAATGAAATATAAAAGCAGTTTTGATTGGGAATTGCTTTCCCCATTCTTAGCACTAGGGGGTGCTAAATAAATAAATATTTAATTTTAACAGTATTTCAGAAGTTTGGATGCACAATGATGCCATTTGAACTGGGTATCCTGACAAACTATTCTTCACAATATTATCAAGTTCAAAAGTTGTGCTAATTAATGAGATATTCTGCAAAGTGTTTAGCACAATAGCACTAAGCATTTAGAAGTACTCAGTAAATGCTATTATTTGAACCTATTAACCTATTTAAAAATTAAGTTCTTATCAGCCTTCCCATAAAAGGGTTAGGGGAAGTAGTTCAAACTGAAGAACCATTACTAACCTGTATTCTCCTTCAAAGACTCTATTTCTATGTCCCAGGGTTTTCACTATTTGCACTGAAACATATAACTTCCAACTCAACCAAATGTGATCAAGTTTAAAATACAAAATGAAAAAAAAAATACAAAATGACTAATATTTGAAGAATAAAGTGTTCAATAAAAATATTAGGTTAACTTCATTTTAAGTCAATCACTGGTGTTCTGATTCCTAAATTAAAATGTCATAGAATAAGACCCTTACCTAAAAATTCAATCTTGACTCCATTTAAAATTTACTAGGGTTTTTGAAAGTCCTACTGCTGAGGGAAGATTTTATGACCCATTTCACTAAATTGGAATAGCGATTAAGGTTAAGTGTATCCCTTTGCCGAGACAGCAGCCAAGTTTCAGAAGTGTCAAATGCTAACACGTTGCTTTGATACTTTTCAGCAAATGTATTTTGAGTTGCATAGCATTCATAGGCTTCATTTCATCCAGTATGCTGAAATTCTACCATCTAAAGGAATTAAAACCTCTTAGGTAGAGAGAGTATGAGGAAAAATATCTGGTGTCCTGCAGATATCTTTTTGTCATGCACAGAATAGTAATGGATATTTTTCACACTGCAAAGAAGATGTAATTACAAAGTGGAGTTGTGATTTCACTGTTTTCTTCTCTCCCTTTAGATTTTCAAATTGTTCTGATTTCTTCATTTTTCTATGACACTTGTAATTTTGTGCCATTTAAATCACCACAGTGAAATGTAATGGTTACTCTTAAATCCCAGGAAAGCATGTTACCTCCTTCTCAAGCCTTCACCCAAAGAGCCATTGTAATTGGAAGAATCCTAAAGGAAACTTCACTGAGGATTAGAAAGGACCCAAACAATAAAAATATTTCTTGCAGACAGTTCTATTGTGGAACCAAAGAAAGTAACTCAGGGACTAGTTTGGGATTCCGTTCTTCCTTCAAGTCAGACTAGGTAGCTCAATTGTGTGAAAGTGTGCTAGTCTGGCCAAGATAGTATCCAAGCTGGGTCCCTATCTGGGCCTGAAAACAAACAACCATCTTACCAGCAGCAGTTCTTGTTCACAGGGCAACCTGGCTTAGGGATCCTAGAGGAATCATTCCAAGCTTGTAGAATTAGAAATGCAATTTAAAGAGTTTCTGCCTCTAGTGACAGAGTTGTATCAGTCTTCAAGCTTGTATGTGTATATAAAATTGGCCTTGTATGTATGTATATATAAAAAGGCCAACAGGGTTGGGTGGGAGAGAGAATCACTGAGATTGTCAACATCATGCTTATCATATCTTAATCTTATTTGTCTTCTGCTTCATCCTCCTCCTCATCAACGCCATCACTGCTTCCTGTTCTTATTATGAGCAAGGCACTGGGCTAAATGCTTTATTATGTCATTTAATCTTTCCAACCATTTCTTGAGGTAGCCTTGGCTATCTCCATCTTACAGTTAACAGAGACCATGGATCTAAAAGACTGCCCAACACAAGAAAGAACACCCAGTTAGTGAATTTGAGAGCTGTGATTCAAATCCAAGTCTCTGATGCCCAAGTTCACTATCTCAGCCGTGCTCGTCATGCTCAGTCACTCAGTTAACTCCTTGTGACCCCATGGACAGTAGCCCACCAGGTTCCTCTATCCATGCAGTTCTCCAGGCAAGAATACTGGAGTAGGTTGCCATTTCCTTCTCCAGGGGATCTTCCTGGCCCAGGGATCAAATCCATGTCTCTAGCATCTTCTGCACTGAAGGCATATTCTTTACTGCTGAGCCACTGAGAAAGCCCTCACGATCTGCTACACGTAAATGCTAACCCCAGAGTGACCAGGCTACCTACTAGCTTCTGTTCAACGTTAAGTCCAAAGATTGGATTATTTTTTTCTAACAAAAACTTTATTATGGGAAGGTTTAAAACTCTTCTGAGGAAAACTTTACAGTGACCCAAGTTCTTGTGACCTAGATTCTCCCAGTTAGCTTACAACTGATACTTAGCCTTCAAAAAATAACATTATGAAATGTACTTCTGTCCAACTCCCCTAAAGAGTCAACCAAGCTCAGTATATGCCCACCTACAAATAAAATGAAAAATGCTTCTTAGACATCTCCAGCAACACCATGGAGATAAATCCTGGCTTTCTACATGGAATATCAAAAAGACATTGGGAAGAGATGTGCTTAGGAATAACAGTAGCTAACATTATTGAGCATTTCTCCATTCCCTTAAGAGAATGTCAGTCAATTATTTAAATATCTTATGCTCACCCATGTTATAATTTTCCAGAGTTTACCTATTGTTTTTCTTTTACTTTTACGTGTAACATCTTACAGGCAGGAATGGTATTTTATCCTTCCAGCCACTATAGTCCTTGGTAAATAGTAACTACCTACTCAACTACTTACTAGATGATATTAATTTATTACTATAGCAATACATTTACTATCTTTAGCTTATGAACTCCACAGAGAGTGTCTGTGCCTTAACTGTTATTGTATTCATAGTATCCAGCACAGAGGCAGCAATATAGTAAGGACTCATTATTAATAGGTGATTAACAATGAATTAGGACTTAAGTTTCACTCTATAACCATCCACTGTGTTGGACACCTAGCGTGTACTCAAATATATTCTAGAAAGTTCACAATGACCTTTGGCTGAGTGAAGATTTGACAACCTACTGCTTCTAAGCCTCTGGTAATGGAACTGCACTGGTCCATCCACCCAGTTCTACTCTGTAACTTGAAATGGGACTGCCCATGAAATGGGGCCAATCGTAGCAAAAACATCTTAAGAGTTTGAATAAAGGGAACTAACCCCTACGCGGATCAAAATGGTGACCTTCACTTCTCCAGTTATTGCTGCAGTAATCAGAAAAAGCAGTCTCACAAGAAGAGAAGGATACATTTAAGAGCAACTGAATATCATCTGGTCAGAAATTCTATATTAAAATGCTGGATGCATCCCAATTCGGCTTCCTAGCACCTCATCAAATTAAGTTGTATTTCCTAAAGTGAGGCCTGAGTTGTCAGGTGGTATGTAGGGAGGGCAAGTTTGTGAGGAAAGGTGTTTTTTATTGCTAAGAAGCTACTCTAAAAAATTCATGGGCTGGCTGAAAACACACACACACACACACACACACACTATTTTATATGAGTCCTGAAGGAAGAAATTTCAGCGTAGAATGACTCTGAATAGCAAAGTTGATAGTAAAAGGAGATAGAAAAATGAGCCTGTTACATTTAGGAATATCATTTCACAGTCTGATATGGTGAAAACACCCAGAACTTGCCATTAGAAGACATGGACGTGAGTATAATCTTTGCTAGCCCCTGTGTTGACCTTGAGCAAGTAATAACCTCTTTGAGGCTTAGCTTCTCCTTCTGTAAATGAGGGATAAATCTCTTAGCCTAGCACACTGGGATCACCAGAGCCATTGACCATGTCTCATGTCCATGAAGAGGTTCAAATGTAGGTATCTGACATCATCACTAAACCAGGCTTCATTTAATGTTCTTCACATGGCAAGATGGAAAGAATTTAATTATATTGCTTTAAATGTATGGTTTTATTAATAGATCATAATACTTATGGTGTGTTACAGATTAATATGTGTTTTTTTGTGAATCCTGTGTTCATCTTGCTTTAGTACAAGTACACTACATTTTCCTTCTACTTTAACAGCATTAATCTGGTTAAAGTAAATCTTTAGGAAAGTTTCACAGTTTTTTGGACTGGGGCATTCTTTTGCTACAGTAGAAAGGCTGGGCTGAGGTACTCCTTTTGAAGCTGCTCCAGTCCAAAAAATTGTGCTGAAGTTTATATTTAATGTCATCAAAGTATAGAGGTTCCTCAAAAAACTAAAAATAGAATTGCCACGTGGTCCAGCAATCCACTCCTGAGCATATATTTGGACAAAACTATAATTCAAAAAGATACCTGCACTTCTATGTTCATAGAAGCACTACTCACAGTAGCCAAGATATGGAATCAACCTAAATGTCCATTGACACCATGGATGAAGAAGAGGTGGTACCACATACAATCAAGTATTACTCAGCCATAAAAAAGAATGAAATAATGCCATTTATAGTAACAAAGATGGACCTAGAGTTTGTCATACTGAGTGAAGTCAGACAGAAAAAGACAAACACCATGTATCACTTATTACTTACAAGGGAACCTAAAATACAACACAAATGAACTTATCTATGAAACAGAAGCTTATCTATGAAACAAACTTATCTATGAAACTCACAGACATAGAGAACAGACATATGGTTGTCAAGGGTTGGGGGAGTCGGTGAGGGATTGACTGGGAGTTTGGGATCATCAGAGGCAAACTACTATATGCAAAATGGATAAACATCAAAGTCCTATTGGATAGCATAAGAACTGTATTCAATATCCTGTGATAAATCATAATCGAAAAGAACATGAGGAAGAATGTATATATATATATATATATATATATATATACACACACACACACATATATATATGTGTGTACAGTAGAAATTAATAGAACCTGGTAAATCAACTGTATTTCATTAAAATATATTAAAAATGATTAAGATGGCAAATTTTAAATCATGTGTATTTCACCATAAATAAATGTTTTTAATTTTAGAAGAGCGATAATTATTTCTCATTTAAATCAATTAATTGCCCAATGTAAACCAGTTAATGGAAATAATTTGAAATTGTGGTACCAATTCAGAATTTTAGATGAAAAAAACACATCAAGATTTCTTTCCCTTCCTCTCTCCCTCCTTCTCTTCTACAAATATTTATAGAGCTTCTCCTCATTTACTGACACTCCTTGAAGATTAGGAGTCTGGGAGAAACAAAATTCTGGCGCTCATGGATCTTACCTTCTACCAAGGGGTGGAGACAACAAACAGGAAAACAAATAATGTCAGACAGAGATAAATGCCAAGAAGAAAAAAAAAAACCAGGAAAACAAACATTTATTGAGCTTCTACTTATTTGCTGACATTCTTTGAAGACTTGGAAAATAGGATGAAAAAGTTCTGGTGCTCATGGATCTTAAACATTATGGTGAGGGCAGGAACAATAAACAGGAAAGCAAGTAAGATAAACACTATAAAGAAAAACAGTCAGGAAAGAACACAGTGGGGCAAGTGCTGCTTAGAGACCAATGGAAGCCTTGGTACAGCAAGGTTGTTTGACTAGAGACTTGAGAGAAGGAGCCTGCAAATGCCTGAAGGAAGAGCTATTTTTAGGCAGAGAAAATAGGAAGTGCAAAAGCCCTGAGGCAGGAATAGGCTTGGTTTGTGCCAGGAGACACGTAGGCTGCCCTGGGGCAGAGAATGAATGCGTGAGAGGTAAAGTTGGAGGGACAGCCAGGGGCCAGAATTAGTTATGTTCTTGTGAGCCAATTCACAATGAAGTAACTGAGGCTTTCCTGGTGGCTCAGTAGTAAAGAATCCACTTGACAAGGAGATATGCATTTGATCCCTGGGTCAAGAAGATCCCCTGGAGAAGGAAATGGCAACCCACTCCAGTATTCTTGCCTGAGAAATCTCATAGACGAAGGAGTTGGACATGATTAAGCAACCAAACAACAATAACAAACTGAGACGTAAGGAAAATAACTCACTGAGCCCAATCTAAAGATACGGAGATTCCACTCTGGAAGATGCATAAGATGGTTAAGTCTGTCGGTTTTTGTCCACTGGGAACTTCTCTTGACTGTGCAGAGCCAAGTTAGAGAAGTGACAATCCTTTTTTGGCTCTTCCTGTTGAAAATGGAAGTTCATGATGTTATACTATAAGTGAATGATACTTGATTATCTCTCCCTAAATTTGTGACATATATATGTATGCCTTGAAGGAAATGCAGAAACAGGTAGCACACTGAGAAGGAAGAACACTCTTTTGTAATTTGGAGAACATGCATTATATAGTCATTTTGGAATTGTTTTTAAGCTAAATCCAAGTACAGTTTGATAAAGGTTGTAATAATGTGCACAATGAGGCAAGCTAAAATTCTATATCTGAACATATTTAAAGGCTATGCATATTAGATACATGAAATTATAATACTTTCCAGCCAATGTCACTTAATTTTGCACAGCAGACCCACAGTTAGCAGCCTTCTGATTTTCAGGTATGTTATTTGTGTTTTTCTGTTAGTTAGTTGTTCTTTTGATTTTTGAAGTCAATATTTTTCAGATTATTACATAGCATTGATTTCTACCTATGGGCACTGAGGTCTTTTTTTCCCAGAGTTTTAAACATGCTTCATTTTTCTAGCCACAAAAATCAAATTTAAAGCATAAATGGGCAGAGCTAAAATGCAATTAGTCTAAGTGGAAATTGTTCTGTTTGGATACAACTGAGCGACTTCACTTCACTTGAGTTATTTAGAGATGGTTTTCCATCTGTGAATGGGGATCATTCCATTTGGCCCATTTCTCAAGATTGGTGTTTGATGAAGTGAAAGAGTTTTAGAAGTAAAGGGCTCTAGACAAACGCTGGGCATAGTTATACTAGATCTGCATTCAATAGAAGTCCCCAGTTTTACAAAGTTCTTTGTGACTGCCAAAAGTGCTGGGCCATGGTCTTCAAACACTGCAGTGAGACAGCTTTCTCTTTCTTTGATGTCACATTGCTGCTAGAGCAATGTTCTGAAAAAAAAACACCTCGATCCTGCCAATTCTATTCTGGAATTTCTTCTTTGATTTTCCAGTACTTAAGAGGACAAAATCCAAGCTCTCCTTAGGACTTATGGCTGAAAGGGTTCTTTGCCATCTCTTGCCTCTCCCTACCTGCACATGCCAGGCATAAAGCAAGCCTTGCAGAGCTCAGTTCCTTGGCTGGAACAGCTCCCCACCCCCCGCCCCAACCCCCACTCCCACCTCTGGGACTATATTCTGAAAAGGACTGGACCAGCACATATGATCTCTTTGCTGTCTCCATGTTTCTGCCTCCAACAGATATCATCAACTTAGATTAGCTCCAGGCCATTTATGCTAGTGGACACAGTCAGTCAGTCAGTCAGTTCAGTCGCTCAGTCGTGTCCGACTCTTTGCGACCCCATGAACCACAGCATGCCAGGCCTCCCTGTCCATCACCAACTCCCAGAGTCCACCCAAACCCATGTCCATTGAATCAGTGATGCCATCCAACCATCTCATCCTCTGTTGTCCCCTTCTCCTCCTGCCCTCAATCTTTCCCAACATCAGGGTCTTTTCAAATGAGTCAGCTCTTTGCATGAGGTGGCGAAAGTACTGGAGTTTCAGCTTCAACATCAGTCCTTCCAATGAACACCCAGGACTGATCTCCTTTGGGATGGACTGGTTGGATCTCCTTGCAGTCCAAGGGACTCTCAAGAGTCTTCAATTGGTGTTTAAAAAAAGGCCTGTTTTGGTAGTAATATTTTTTTAAGTGGATGTTTTAAAAATATTACTGTTATACATGTGGAATGTATTAAGCCTCATAACTCCAAGGTCCAGCAGACCCCTCAGCTTTTGTTTTCTTAGATTATTGCTAGTGTCCAGTTAGATGCTGGTGCACACCAAGGATTGCTCACCAGTATGCAAGCAATTCAGCAACTTTTTCAAGACGAATTGTTTCCTTTGGGTACCTTTGTAAAGTGTGTTGCAGGCATACAATTCATGGATGACTGCTGCTGCTGCTGCTAAGTCGCTTCAGTCGTGTCCGACTCTGTGCTACTCCATAGATGGCAGCCCAACAGGCTCCCCCGTCCCTGGGATTCTCCAGGCAAGAATACTGGAGTGGGTTGCCATTTACTTCTCCAATGCTTGAAAGTGAAAAGTGAAAGTGAAGTCGCTCAGTCGTGTCTGACTCCTAGCGACCCCATGGACTGCAGCCCACCAGGCTCCTCCATCCATGGGACTTTCCAGGCAAGAGTACTGGAGTGGGGTGCCATGGATGACTGGAGTTCCTTAAAATTTTTCCTTAAGAAATAGAATGCTATTCAATGAATCAATGTGTATTTATCATGCGTGTCATGCCTGGGGTTGGATAATCACTCACATGTAATTCTACATGTTAGGGTTTCCAGATTCTTTACTTGATGGCCAGTCCCTCTATAGCTTATGTCTCCTGTGGCGTTTGTATTCATTCTGCATCTACAGGACAGTTTCAAGGGACTAGTGATAGGACATGGGGAAAGTCTCTTGTGAAGTAAAAACCCCTGTACACAAAGGATGGCTTCTAACTGCTCTTTCATCACTGGGTGTATCTGCCCTTCTGCCTGTTCAACTGCTTTCTAGTTGTGATGGACCAAGAATTGAGACTTCCTATCAATCTACTTACTTCTCGGTACCTCCCACCTTCTTTAACATTTTCTGTCAGCAGAACTTAAAGTCACTCAGTCGTGTCTGACTCTTTGCAACCTCATGGACTCTACAGTCCATAAAATTCTCCAGGCCAGGATACTAGAGTGGGTAGCCGTACCTTTCTCCAGGGGATCTTCCCAACTCAGGGATCAAACCCAGGTCACCCTCATGGCAGGCAGATTCTTATCAGCTGAGCCATCAGCAAAGCCCCTGGCAACAGAAAGGAAATCATAAATGAAGTCTTCTTTCTGCACATCTTGTCTCCTTGTTCCATGCCCTGCTAGTGGGAGTATACAAAAAGTGTGGGCTTCAGCACAGATCAAACTGTTTCTCACAGGATTGGATTCAAATCCCCAGATGTCACACACCACTGGGTGGTGATGAACATGTTACTTAACCTCAGTGAGCTTTGGTCATCCCATCTGTAAAGTGAGAATAATAAGAGTACCATTTCTCCTTATATCAAATGACATAATACAGGGAAATTGATGAGCATCAAATAAAGAGCAGGTAATTAAATGAAGGTTGTATACATGGCACAAGCAAGCAGCGAATATCATCTGCTACCATACTATCATTATTATTTATCACTGACATTAACAGGAGGTCTTGGGTAATTTCAGGTGTGGCTAGCTCAAAATCCACCCCTTTGTCTCTTACTCAAAAAAAAAAAAAAAAAAAAGATTTAAGATACAAATAAATGAAACAATGTTTGGTCTGGCTAACTTTGTTTGCAGACCAACTTATTATCTTCAACAGAAGCTCTGAGTTCAGTTCTGTCACTCAGTCATGTCTGACTCTTTGCGAACCCATGGACTGCAGCACACCAGGCTTCCCTTGTCTATCAGCAGCTGCTGGAGTTCACTCAAACTCGTGTCCATTGAGTTGGTGATGCCATGCAACCATCTCATCCTCTATCGTCCCCTTCTCCCACCTTCAATATTTCCAGCATCAGGGTTTTTTCCAATGAGTCAATTCTTCACATCAGGTGGCCAACATATTGGAGTTTCAGCTTCAGCATCAGTTTTTCCAATGAACATTCAGGACTGATTTCCTTTAGGATGGACTGGTTGGATTTCCTTGTAGTCCAAGGGACTCTCAAGAGTCTTCTCCAACACCACAGTTCAAAAGCACCAATTCTTCAGTGCTCAGCTTTCTTTATAGTCCAATTCTCACATCCATACATGACTACTGGAAAAACCATAGTTTTGACTAGACAGACTTTTGTTGGTAAAGTAATGTCTCTGCTTTTTAATATGTTGTCCAGGTTGGTCATAGCTTTTCTTCCAAGGAGTAAGCATCTTTTAATTTCATGGCTGCAGTCATCATCTGCAGTGATTTTTGAGCCCTCCCCAAATAAAGTCTATCACTGTTTCCATTATTTCCCCATCTATTTGCCATGACATGATGGGACCAGATGCCATGATCTTAGTTTTCTGAATGTTGAGTTTTAAGCCAACTTTTTCACTTTTCCTCTTTCACTTTCATCAAGAGGCTCTTTAGTTCTTCTTCACTTTATGCCATAAGGGTGGAGTCATCTGCATATCTGAGGTTATTGATATTTTTCCCAGCAATCTTGATTCTAGCGCGTGCTTCATCCAGCCTGGCATTTCACATGATGTACTCTGCATATAAGTTAAATATGCAGGGTTATAATAAACAGCCTTGACATACTCCTTTTCTGATTTTGAACCAGTCTGTTGTTCCATGTCCAATTCTAACTGTTGCTTCTTGACCTGCATACAGATTTCTCAGGAGGCAGGTCAGGTGGTCTGACCTCTTAAGACCTCTGGTCTTAAATTCTCTTTAAGAATTGTCCATAGTTTGCTGTGATCTACACAGTCAAAGGCTTTGGCATAGTCAATAAAGCAGAAGTAGATGTTTTTCTGGACTTCTCATGCTTTTTCAATGATCCAACAGATGTTGGCAATTTGATCTCTGGTTTCTCTGCCTTTTCTAAATCCAGCTTGAACATCTGGAAGTTCACAGTTCATGTACGTTGAAGCCTGGCTTGGAGAATTTTGAGCATTACTTTACTTGTATGTGAGAGGAGTGCAATTGTGCAGTAGTTTGAACATTCTTTGGCATTACCTTTCTTTCGGATTGGAATGAAAACTGACCTTTTCCAGTCCTGTGGCCACTGCTGAGTTTTCCAAATTTGCTGACATATTGAGTGCAGCACTTTCACAGCATCATCTTTTAGGATTTGAAATAGCTCAACTGGAAAGCCATCACCTCCGCTAACTTTGTAGTGATGCTTCCTAAGGCCCACTTGACTTCACAATGAGAATGTCTGGCTCTAGGTGAGTGATTACACCCTCGTGGTTATCTGGGTTATAAAGATCTTTTTTGTATAGTTATTTTGTGTATTCTTGCCACCTCTTCTTAATATCTTCTGCTTCTGTTAGGTCCATACCATTTCTGTCCTTTATTGTGTCCATCTTTGCATGAAATGTTCCCTTGGTATCTCTAATTTTGTTGAAGAGATTTCTAGTCTTTTCTAATCTATTGTTTTCCTCTATTTCTTTGCATTGATTACTGAGGAAGGCTTTCTTATCTCTCCTTGCTATTCTTTGGAACTCTGCATTCAAATGGATAAATCTTTTGTTTTCTCCTTTGCCTTTCGCTTCTCTTCTTTTCTCAGCTGTTTCTAAGGCCTCCTCAGACTACCATTTTACCTTTTTGCATTTCTTTTTCTTGGGGATGCTCTTGATCGCTACCTCCTGTACAATGTCACGAACCTTAATATACCTTAACAGAAGCCCTAATATACATTAATACCTTAACTAAAATTTGGAACAACTGTCTTTTGTCAAGCTTCATGCAGCTGATTGGGACCCATCAGGGTGCTACGAGACCAAGTTCACAGAGGTGTACTGGTCTCAAACATTGTGCCCTCCTGTAATCACCCTAATTATTACCAAGGTCCTTGCATCCTTCTGAATCGCCACCAAGTATGTTGCTTAATGATTGACAGCCCATGTTCCCAGGTGTTAAAAGGGAAAAAAAAAAAAACAAAAACACTGATCTTCAATAATACTAACTTTAAAATAATTATGATACAAATGGAAGAAATTATCCTCTACTGGAGGCTTCTCTATGCCATACTTGGTGATATACTTGTGTGAATCACCTCATTTAATCCTATAGAGTTCATGAAGATGGATCCTCATACTGTATTACAGTCAGGGACACTGAATCAGGAAAACATGAAGTAGACTTTCCATGGTCATACTTCAAAGATACTGCAAAGCTAGTATGTGAACCCAGATTGTGTAATTCTAGAGTCTATGCTCAACCAGTGGCCTAAATGTGATTTCCCACTCTTTATTTTTCATATTTTCGTTTTCTTCCAAGTTGAAGAACCTCAAGAGATCTTCTAATGATAAGAATTCATATTCTTTGAGATCTTTGTGCTGGGACTTTTCTTGTTTTTTTTTTATACTTTTCTCATTTTATATTTCTATATGTCTTGAGGATGGGGGGGGGGGGGGGGGGGGGGGGGGAGAAGGAATATCACAGTAGCATCAACAGATAGGGACACAGAGGCTCTGAGAAGCAGGATAACCTAAAGTCAGCAGCTCCACGGAGGACTCTGGTTCCCTATCCAAGCACATTCTATTTTCCAGCAGTTATCCCCAAGCATCTAATAATCTCAAGACCTTGAGTTATATGTGTGTGCTGTGCAAAGATGTATACAAAGTATTATGTTCTGTGATTAGAAAGTACATGGCCAGAAACTATCTGAATTGTGTTGACTCAACAAACTGAATGAAAAATATTTTCCTCTGAAGGAAAAAAATGATAGATTTTTTAGCCAGAGTCAAGACTTCTGAACCATGGTATCCTTTTAAGCTTTTCCAAGTGCTACATGGATCCCCTGATGGTTTTCTGATAGGAAGCGTCCCCGACGGTAACATCCTATTGCATGACAAGAGGACAGCAGTGATAAAAAGGGGCTTTCCCAAATGTGACTCCAAAGTGTCGCTGAGATGTTTTCAGGGTCTAAAATAGTCATTTCCATCCAATGTTCTACTGGGTAATTATAGCTGTGCCATTATTCCTGGCCTGGCCACGATCCAGAACTCCATTCTCATTACCTCACTGCCTCACCCCGGGTCTGCTGGAGCTCCTTCCTATAGATATGGGGACCAGTGGAGCTTTCTTGTCATGTTCTGGAGTCCAGGGCTCCCCTAAACATCTCTGTATGATCCTAGGGCAGGTCATGAGGGAGAAATATTAAGGCCTTTCAAAGAGAACAGAAGGGACCAGAACAAATGGAATGTGTTTTCCGGTATGGGAGGCACAAGTGTGCTCTTAGTTTTTTCTCCAGGTTGAGGTGTGTATTTATAGACTGTTAGAAGGAGTGGAGGGTTTTGGGTAGACAGACTTCTCTCTTCGGAGGAAAGAAAAACATCCTCTCACACTCCTATTTCTTTTTTAAGGCCATCGCTGAAGCCATGCTCTTGTTCCACTGTGAGGCGTGGTAATGTTTTTCTAATTGGAGTCAGGTCAGCCACACTTCCTTGACTACTTCTCTCCTTCCCGTTGGGGACAGGCTCCTGGGGTCAGGCACACAGCAGGCTCCAGCCCAGCGTGCCAGCTCAGAAGTAAGGAGCCTCGGTGTCCTCCAGACGGAGATATGTGACGCAGGGCTTAGGCTTCTGAACTGGGACGTGACTGGAAGCCACAGTAAGCCCCTGCACTCTCCCTTGGGCTGTCCTCAGGTACTTTCTGCCTCTCTACGCTGTTTTTTTTTTTTTTAAATTGTCCTTCAATGGGAGCTTGGCTCATTAGAGGGCCCTTGGCCAATCACCAGGGCCCTGTGCAGGGACTTGGCCAATCACCAGAGCCCAGGCAGAGAGGAGGTGGGGCTAGTTAAGGTAGCTGTCGCCCCTGAGAGTAGTGCTGGATGCTTTACAGTCTCTCAAGTCCTTGTGACCACGTACCATGATTACAGATGCTCCTTGTATTCCCATTTTACAGATAATGAAACTAAGGTTCAGAGAGATAAACTTGTCTACAGTTATACAGTATCTTCTTGGTTTGTATTTTGATGTGAGGCAGAATCTGTAACAGGATTTGAGTGAAAGTAGCTTATTTGGTAGTAGCTGTTCAGGCAATACCAGTACAGCCATGGGGAATATAGACAGAGAAAAGATGGCTGCTGATAAAGGGTGTACTGTCAATGAGCCAGGAGGAGATCAGAGTGTTACCTGCAAGGAAACTCTGGAAAACAGTGTAGGAACATATACCTCAGAATTATCCCTTCCAGAAGGTGAGGAACTGCAGTGTATTTTCACACCAATTTCTGTTAACTATTGAATAAGGGTGAGTGGGGTACAGATGGAGTGTTGGAGTGTTAATTTCCCTGTGTGGACAGAGTCCTTGCAAGGCTTTGGAGAAACCCACCCCCTAGCAGAAAGATCCAGATATTGGTAACTGGAAGACAGTCAGCCTGCACTGAAGGGGTGAGTCCTCCAAAAATATGAGCTGGGAACAGTGTACTTCATACCATGAGTGACAGAGCCATGGCTGACCTTCTCTATTGCTTCTTCCTGCAGGACAAACTACCCATTACCATAAAATGGCAGTCATCCCATCTGTCATGAGTTTATGGGTCTGCAGTTAGGGCTGAGTTCAGCTGGACTGTTCTTCTCTTGGTCACACCTGCAATCACCTGTGTAGATGCACTCATTTGGTGTTTAATCGGGAGTTGCTTTTTCTAGGGAGACCTCAGCTGGTACAGCTCCTCTCTCTCATGTGGTCTCATCCTGCAGCAGCCAGACCAAACTTCAGCAAATGTCTTCTGAAAAGGTCCTGATTGTAAGCATGTTTGGCTTTGTAGGGCATTCAGTCTTGGACATAGCTTCTTGACTCTGCTGTTTGTAATATGAAGGCAGTCATAGACAGTATGTAGACAAATGGGCCTAGCTGTGTTCCAATAAAACTTTACTTATAGAAACAAGTGGTGGCGTGAATTTGGTCCATGGGTCATATTTTACCAGTCCCTGAGCTGGACAAAGCTTCATCACATGGGGCTATACATTTCCAGAGAGTTAAGGCAGAAGCTACCAGGCCTCTTGAGACCTAGGTTCAGAAATTACACCATGTTCCTTTTGCTACATTTTACCACCCAAAGTGAGACATGAGGCCAGCCCAGATCCAAGGGTAGAGTTATAGACTTCATTTTCTGATGGAAGGCTCTTCAGTATGATACTGCAAAGGAATGTACACTCAAGGATGAGAGGAATTTTGCTGTTCATCTTTTCCCACAGTCTACCCTCCAACCTAAACCTATTTAACTCCAGATCCTGTATACTTCACTACCACACTCTACCTGCTATCTCACATAACTATTTGAGGGATGAGGTCAGGAGGCTGGGCAGATCTTTGACAATTTTAGATCATGTTCAGTCTAAAATCTGAAAGGCTTTTGCTGCTCCAAATAATGAACTTTGCATCTTTGGGATATTGGATTTCAGGTTCAGGAGTGGAGTTTTAGAGACTTAGCGAGTTCTCTGGTCCACTCGGTTAGTCCTTGTATGATGGAATACCTGCTATAAAATACCTGGCAAATGACCACTGAACTTCTGTTTGAAGACCTCTTGAGAAAGGAAGCTCCCTATTCCAGTCCTTTGTCCTTCAATCATTTATATGCCTCATCCATCCCTTCATTCATGGGAACATTCAGCCAAGTATTTACTGAGTCCAGTGTACCAGTTCCTGAGTAAGTGATGTACAGATAAACACAATAGCCTCTTTCTTGGAGCTTAAGGTCAGTTCGAGGAGTTGACTCATTGGAGTTGACTCTGATGCTGGGAGGGATTGGGGGCAGGAGGAGAAGGGGACGACACAGGATGAGATGGCTGGATGGCATCACCGGCTCAGTGGACATGAGTTTGGGTGAACTCCAGGAGCTGGTGATGGACAGGGAAGCCTGGCATGCTGCAGTTCATGGGGTCACAAAGAGTCGGACAAGACTGAGCGACTGAACTGAACTGAACTGAAGGTCAGTTCATCTTCAGCGTGGTGCTTGTTTTCAATTTTTTCTTGATCGCATTAATTCTTCATGGTCTTTGTTCTTTTAGGCCTAGAGTAGATTTTCAATCTTTGAGAATATTTAGAAATGCTTCTCCTTCTTTACTGAAATGAATTCCATTTCTTTCCTGAAGTTAATGTCACAGATACAGAGATATCCACACATCTTCAAATTACATGATGAATTAACTATAATTGCTAGAACTTAAAGAAGAAGTTGGATAACAAAATCATGCATGTTTCAGTAGGTAAATATTCTAGGATTAAACTAGATCATGTATTGAAGTAATGGATGCCAATACAAGATACAGAATCAGGTTTATAGCAGGGGATTGCCAGCATTTCTATAAAGGGTCAGATAGTTAATATTTAAGCTTTGCGAGCCATTCTCAGTTCAGCTTTTTTACTGCAAAAGCAGCCATAGATAATACCGAAATGGATGAGCATGGTTGTGTCCCATATAACTTTATGTACAAAAACAGGTGGCAGGTTGGATTTGGCCAGCTCCGTGGACTTTGCAGACTCCTAGCAGATACGATGGCTATGAATGAAGACTGATAAGGATATGTCAGGTAGGCAATACAGATATCATTAGCATTACTGTTAACAAAAGAATTTTCCACAGCACTGATGAGTACATTTTGGCAAAGTTCTGAAGGAAACAAAATACAATCCTCCTTTAGTCTTCATAGTAGTTACTTTTATGGAAATTCACTGTATGATACTACCTGACCAAACAGCCCCAGATTTTTTATTTTTTCATTTTCACCTAGCTTTAGGTAAGTGTACAGTTTTCTCCTCTTCTAAATGCTTATGGGATATTTTAAAGATATTTGGGATGCAGAATTGTTTTTTGTTGTGAGGACTGTAGTAACTGAAAAAAGTTTTGCCTCTCTGGCCACTGCCCATTAAATGGCTCCTGTGCTCCTCAGCTTTGTGACCACCAACCATTACCCTCCCCCAACCAATAACTTATATGCCCCCATTTATATAGCATCATCCACTATTGAGAACCACAGTTCTGGACATACATCCTGTATTAAGCTGCTCTTGCTGCCATAACATAATATGGTATGTGCCATGTGCTTGGTCGTGTCTGACTCTTTGTGACTCCATGGACTATAGCCAGCCAGGCTCCTCTGTCCGTGGAATTTTCCAGGTAAGAATACTGGAGTGGGTTGCCATTTCCTTCTCCCCATCTTCCTGACCTAGGGGATGAACCTATGTCTCCTGTGTCTCCTGCACTGCAGGCGTATTCTTTACCCACTGAGCCATCGAGGGAAGCTTTAACAGAATACTATAGACTTAAACAGAAATGTAATTTTCACAGAAAGATCAAGGTGTTGTTAGGTCTGGTTTCTCCTGAGGTCTTTCTCCTTGGGTTGCAGACAACCACCTTCTCACTATGCCATAACATAGCTTTTTCTCCACATTGAGTGTGCTCTTGGTGACTCTACTTCTTCTTATGAGAACATCAGTACTATTAGATTAGTGTCCCACTCTTAAGGTGTTAGTCACTCAGTCGTGGCCAACTCTTTGTGACCCCTTAGACTGTAGCCTGCCAGACTCCTCTGTCCATGGAATTCTCCAGGCAAGAATACTGGAGTGGGTAGCCATTCCCTTCTCCAGGGGATCTTCCTGACCCAGGGATCAAACCTGGGTCTCCTGCATTGCAGGCATTCAAATTTATCATCTGAGCCACTAGGCTTATGACCAGATTTAAGCTTAATTACCTTTTTAATGGCCCTGTCTCTAAATACAGTCACACTGAGTGTGTTAGGGTTTCAATGTGTACACTTTGGGGAGACAGTTCAGTTCATAGTACTTCTTCAGCTCTACCATCTACCTAAATCTTCTCATCCTCTTCTTTCCTCAGGGTTCATGGAAAGTTTATTCCTCAACACAGCGTTCCTGCTGCTGCTGCTAAGTCACTTCAGTCGTGTCCAACTCTGTGCGACCCCATAGACGGCAGCCCACCAGGCTCCCCCGTCCCTGGGATTCTCCAGGCAAGAACATTGGAGTGGGTTGCCATTTCCTGCTCCAATGCATGAAAGTGAAAAGTGAAAGTGAAGTCGCTCAGTTGTGTCCCGACTCTTCGCGAACCTGGATGATGGTAAATATAATAATAAAGCACATGGCTTTCCATGTCACCTTACACTTGACAGAGTAATTTTATATAACTACTGCTTCTTGAAACAATCTCTTTCCTTTTCTTCATCTAGTTTTTAAAAAATATATAACATTTACAATTTATAGAAAAATATATATGTAGCATGGAGAAGGCAATGGCACCCCACTCCAGTACTCTTGCCTGGAAAATCCCATGGATGGAGGAGCCTGGTAGGCTGCAGTCCATGGGGTCGCTAAGAGTCGGACATGACCGAGTGACTTTCCTTTCACTTTTCACTTTCATGCATTGGAGAAGGAAATGGCAACCCACTCCAGTGTTCTTGCCTGGAGAATCCCAGGGACAGGGGAGCCTGGTGGGCTTCTGTCTATGGGGTCGCACAGAGTCAGACACGACTGAAGCAACTTAGCAGCAGCAGCAGCAGCATATATGTAGCAAATACCTATGGATCCACACCCAAATTTAACAAATGCCGTGTTATAGTCATACATGACTTAAATTACTTTTATGAAATAAAGTAATGCAGGTTCTGCTGAAGTACTTCTGTGCCACTTTCCCAATTTGATTCCTTCTCCCACCCTAAAGTTGGTGTGTTCCTTCACATCCATGTCATTATACTTTCAGTATATATGGAAATGGGGCTTCCCTGGTAGCTCAGTGGTAAAGAATCTGCCTGCCAATGCAGGAGATGCCACTTTGATCATCACAGTTTGGGATTCACAGATGCAAACTGTAACACACACACACACACACACACATATATATTTTACATGTATAACTGAATCACTTTTCTGTATACCAGAAACAAACACAATTTGTATTTCAACCATGTGTACATGCTGAGTTGCTTCAGTCGTGTCTGACTTTTTCTTACTCTATGGACTAGGGTAGCGCGCCAGGCTCTTCTGTCCATGGGATTCTCCAGGCAAGAATACTGGAGTGGATTGACATGCCCAGGGGTCGAACACGTGTCTTTCATGTCTCCTGCATCGGCAGGTGGGTTCCTTACCACTAGTGCCATCAACTGTATTTCAATAAAATAAAAAAGAATAATGTGGATATATATAGATCTAGTTTGCTGCTGCTGCTGCTGCTATGTTGCTTCAGTCGTGTCTGACTCTGTGCGACCCCACAGACGGCAGCCCACCAGGCTCCCCTGTCCCTAGGATTCTCCAGGCAAGAACACTGGAGTGGGTTGCCATTTCCTTCTCCAGTGCATGAAAGTGAAAAGTGAAAGTGAAGTAGCTCAGTCGTGTCTGACTCTGTGCGACCCCATGGACTGCAGCCCACCAGGCTCCTCCATCCATGGGATTTTCCAGGCAAGAGTACTGGAGTGGGGTGCCATTGCCTTCTCCAATAGATCTAGTTTATGCCTTTTTAATTGCCATGTATCATTGCAAGAATATGCTATTTATCTATTATTTTTTTTATATGTATTATGTCTGTGTATGTCATCTTGTGTATGTGTGAGTTTCTCTAGAGAACTCTGGTAAAATGAATTGGTGGTTTGTTGTTTCATAGCTAAGTCATGTCCAACTCTTTTGTGACCCCATGGACTCCTCTGTCCCCCAGGCTCCTCTGTCCATGGGATTTCCCAGGTAAGAATACTAGAGTGGGTTGCCATTTCCATCTCCAGGGATATTCCTGACCCAGGGATTGAACCTGAGTCTCCTGCATTGCAGGCAGATTCCTTATCACTGAGCCATCAGGGAATCCCTGAATTGGGTGGCAGAGGAGGTTATTGTTTCTAACATTGCCACAAGCCTGGAGGGAGGTATTCCTGGGCTGCCAGGCTGGTTGACTGATGCCAAAGCTATCCAGGTTTGTTTCATCTCTCTGCTTTGTCATTCTTAGAGTGCACTTTTACCCATAGGTTTGCTGTTTTATAACCACAACATAGTTACAGCAATTCCAGGGATTGTGTCATGCTCCAATCAGGAAGAATATAAAGTACTCTAGTCATATTACCTCCTTAGGTGGCTCAGAGGTTAAAGCGTCTGCCTGCAATGCGGGAGACCTGGGTTCGATCCCTAGGTCGGGAAGATCCCCTGGAGAAGGAAACGGCAACCCACGCCAGTATTCTTGCCTGGAGAATCCCATGGACGGAGGAGCCTGGTGGGCTACAGTCCACAGAGTCGCAAAGAGTTGGACACGACTGAGCGACTTCACTTCACTTCACTTCAGTCATATTACCCCTTTAAACAAGTCTTCAAATAAGCCCTACTCAGTGATTAACATTTACACTCCATTCGCTAGAACAAGGTCATGTGGTTCATCTGTCAGCAAATTACAAGAAAGTTTCTGGACAGCATAGGGCTGTGGAGGGAACTGACCTGCGGTATTGATATTTGCCATAGTGCCTAGGGAATCATGGCTGGGCCCTACAATATACACATCTTCAACACCCCGGGGTGCTGCCAGATGTGGTTGCTCCCAGGTGTGGCCAGATGCCCCAATGAATAGATGCTCCAAAGTACCTGAACCGATTAGAGTATTGTCCACAGACTGTAAAAGGTACTGCTTCCCTATGTCAAAAGAAAAATCGAAGAATTATTATAAAATTACTGTGTGCATGACAGTGGATCAGATCATTTACAAAAACAGATACACAAATCCGCAAAATCAATACTATTAGAGTCTTCAGCAAAGTGCTTAGAGCTTATGAGTGTACTGTCAGACACAGCTTTTGGAGTCCCTGCCCTGCCACCTACTGATGGGTGAGTTTATATGTTTTTTCTGAGCCTCAGTTTCCTTATCTGTAAAATGGGGATGAAAGAATATCTATCTCATAAAGATGCTTTAAATGACTAAAAGAGAAAATGATTCTGAATGACTAGCATAGCACCTTTATGGAAGGAGGGTGCAATCAATGTTTCCTACTGATAGTAACATCACTACCTAGAGATTCTATGCCATATGTGGGTTGAACACATTTCTTAATCTTCAAATTAGGAAACAGATATAACACAAGTTCTACTTATGGGAAAACAAGTCCGAATACTTGAAAAGGGACCATTTTGGAAAATGTGGAATGATTTCTAATGTCTTAATGTGTATGCTTATACTAAACCATGGGCGTCACATCATTTCTGGCTTCTAGAAGTTTGTAGAAAACAGAGCATGCTTCAAAGAGGAAAACAGGGAAAAAAGGTAGCCTGAGACTAGATGACCATTGTTTAAATCCATATCTTACTCTTTACTTCGTAGATATGATCACTGTTTTTCTTTTATTTAAGTCCTTGGAAAACAAAGATAAGAATATGAACCTGAAAGTTATTTTCTTTCTTTATGAGATTTAACAATATGCATTAAGATATGAGTAGTATGGAGAAGTGGGAAAGCAATAAAGATTATTAACAGATTTTTATAGGGAAAAATTTAAGCAGCCGAGGTTATTAATCCAGAGAAGACAAAGCTAAAAGGAAATATCATAATTATCATGAACCCCCTGAGAATTACCTCCACAGGGAACCGAATGAAAAGGAATGAGTTTAAATGACAGGAAGAGGGTTTAGGCATCCTTTAGGGAAGAATGTTCCAGTAATAAGTACTGTTAAACTTTGTCTAGGTTTCCAAATCATTGAGTAGAGTGACCTAAGAAAAGACACTGGCTGTTACTTTTCTGCAATTGTGTATATCCCTTTCAAGTCATGAAAAAATTCATTTTCAAGAACTGTATCACCTGATTCTAAACCTTAAAAGAAGTGGCATGTTTTGTGATTTTCAAAGGCACACAGCATATGTTTACTGAGGTATCTACTTATATCTCAGGCAAAATGCTAGACTTTGGGGACACAAAAGAATATTTGCTGGAGTCAGATGCTGCCCACATAGAGCTTATAGGCCACTGCACTTACTGAATCATGATAGATGCTACAGGAGCTCCAAAGCCCTTTAATCCTGTTGGATGGGGCTGGGCAGGGGATCCACAAAGGCCTTCTGGAGGAGGTGAGGTCTAAGCTGGAATCTGATGGATGAATAGGAATCAGTTGTGTGAATGGAGGAGTCAGTAGGAGGTTGGTGATTAGAAGTGAGGAGGGGGCAGGGATGTAGGATAGCAGCTTCTCTTATGGGGAGAATGAGCCTGGGCAATGGTCTGAATTGGAGAAATGCAGAGCCAGAGCCACTGTTTGTTGCCTGTAGCACTTTTACTTTCATGGTACTTTTCTACTATTTTTTCCTTGTTGTCTTAATAACCATGACATCATCGTTTTATCTTTAAAACTGTCGAGAGGCTCCACTTGAGCAGTAAATTTGGTGGAACAAACCTCTCCTGTTTTCTCCTTAGCTATGTGTTTGCTTAAACACGCAAATGGGGGAGGGGAGGAGGAAAAAGCAGGAAAAGTGGAGATACACGCCTAGTCCTGGAGGCTAAATTACCCTGCCTCTTCTGTTTCAATAATTCATGTTGTAATCCACTGGCTTGGTGGCTGTGTAACTACTTCCGATGGAGCAGGACGATTAAAAGAGTGTGTTCTGGAGCTAAAGTGCCTGTTTCAATAGAGAATAACTGGCAGGGTGACTTTGGGCAAATAAATCCTGCTCTCTGGACCTCAACATATCCATCTATAAAATGGGAATACAAAAGCACTCAGAACTGTTGTGAGCATTGAATAAGCTAACTTATATAATGTGCTTAGAACAGTGCTTGCCATATAGATAATCTTAAAGAGATGGCTGGCAATGATCATCATCATTATGTTACACAGAATGTAAGTAAAAAAAAAAAGAATATAAGTCAGAGATCAGTAACAATTATAGTTCTTATTGACTGAGCATTCATTAGACAGCTACCATGCTTTGCCTTCATTATTTCATATAATATTCTCAACTACCTTTTAAGTTAATATACCCCTTCTACAGATAGAAAAACTGATGCTCAGAGAGGGGAACTAACCACTCCAGAACAGTTGTGGTGTGCTGAGCCCACCAGACCCAATCTTGCATCACTTTGATGAGGAAGATTGCATTCTGGTTCCTTTTACTTTCCACTCAGAGTGCTTTGTTTTCTTTATGGCTGTGTCGGTAGACTCTTTTTAGAACCATGTGGTCAGTCTAGAAGTATGATCGGCTCTAAAAACCTCCTAGCAGTTATATTAATAAACGTGGCTTAGATAAGTACCAGAGAATTGGCCACCATCACCAAGGAGCAGCCAAAGGAATGTTAACCAACATAATTTGTGCTCAAACTATCAACAAATATGTCTGGGGCACACCATGAGATTTAGCTGCTCCCAGAGACGTGGATTGTGATACAACTCAGGGGGGAAAGTTTATTCTCAGTCTTCAACTGCGTACATGGGGGCTCAAGAATCCTAAGCAGAAGTGACAGATTCAACATGGCATTTGTGACACAACGTGGCCCAAGAGCTAAGAGCAGGGTTTGCCATCCAATGTACTGAGCTATTCACACACTTCAGTCTGTTTTTTTGGATACTTCTAGAGTGGTGAACACAGCCAAACACTTTTCTCTGTATCCCTGTTTCACTAACTAGCGAGACAGGGATGTGAATACTTAAATCCTCAGAACTCTTTTCAGACTTTTTGTGAATATTAATAGAAATAAAGAACAAATGCAAGCAATACAGTATATTATTACGCATGGTTACCACCCAATGTTAACTATCACTCTTTAGGCCTAGATAATACCATATAATTAATGCTTTGTTTTTGCAAAGAGGATGCTGCTGCTGCTGCTAAGTCGCTTCAGTCGTGTCCGACTCTGTGTGACCCCAGAGATGGCAGCCCACGAGGCTCCCCTGTCCCTGGGATTCTCCAGGCAAGAACACTGGAGTGGGTTGCCATTTCCTTCTCCAATGCATGAAAGTGAAAAGTGAAAGTGAAGGCGCTCAGTCATGTCTGACTCCAGCAACCCCATGGACTGTAGCCTACCAGGCTCCTCCGTCCATGGAATTTTCCAGGCAAGAGTACTGGAGTTGGGTGCCATTATTCCCAAAAGGTTTTTTTTAGCAAATGTGTCCTGATGCAAAGGGTATAAAAAAGGAGAAGAAATTCTGAAAGGGCAGAGATGTTGTTCAGAGCTAATGAGGGAAGCATTGGGCTGAATTTGGGATGAAACTTTAATAGCACTCCCTGTATTCTGTGCCATCGTGGTCCCTTACCAAGCTCTAAAGGACCCTGCACATTTGGAGAGAGAATGCTAGTCTGGGAGGTAGGGGAAGATGGCTGGGGAATAGGGTGGTCCTGTCGCTCCCTCCAGACAAAGATTAACAATGACTTAATTCCAGAAATATTGTCAGCAAGTAAAATAAATAGACTAATCACTGTGGGCAAATTGTATGTTAATGTATCTAGGCTTTGTTTTCAGTTTGACCCTTAAAGATACATTTAATCAATCTAGATGGATGAGTCATCCTGTTCTTAATTAATCTTTCTGGACATTTATAGAGAAAAGGCAAACTCTTCACAATGACCTTATAAACGTGTTTGAGGTTAGTATGGATTTTTATTTATGTGCACAGCACGAGCAGTCGTTATTTCTAAATGATGGCTTATTTTGAATGTTCTCAGACTTTCAAAGTGTTTTATTTCCACCCTTGGAGAGAAACAGGGGTGACTTGAAAGGAAACACACGATGGCCATTTCCTTGGCATGAACTGGGTAACCTTTCTGGAAAGGACATGTTTATTTGGATTTTATGGCATTACAAGCAAAGACTGGCAAAAGGACATGGGGGCAATTGGTCTTCCTGAGGCCTTTGCTGGGAAATGGGAGTCACATTCAGAGATGGGTCTAGCTGGGGTGGCCCTGGGCTCACTCTCCTTTGCCATGGAAATCATCACTATCAAAAGCCTTTCCCTGAAGCTGAGAGGCTGGTTCTTCCAATGAACGCCAACACAGTGCCCAATGGCCTTTATCATGGGCTATTGTTCTGTTGGACATTGCTGGGGAAACAATCATTTGCTGGGACTCAGGAAGGTCAGTTCTGGTGCTATTTGATGGAAGGATTTGACTTAAATTGGGGTCAGTTCTTCTAGGACACAAGCTTTGTGTGTCTGTGTGTTGTAGAGAATGCCATCATTGCTTGGTCCTCCAGCTCCTCTGGTTTGTCAGAATTGTGGACCCCAGGATCCTTTTGCTACTTTTGCGGTCCAAACTTTTAGCCTTTGGTGTTCATTTGTATTGAGTACCTATACTGAGCGAATAAGCAGAGCAGAAAACACAATAAAACTCCAGTCAGCAGCAAAGAAGAATTGAAGAAGATGGAGCAAAGCAAGCACAGCAGCATACTTTTCATGAAGATTCTTCAAGCTGCCACATGGTAACTTGCATTTCAGAGTATTGGCCAGAATTTAGACACACAGTCCCAACTCTGTAAGTATAGACTTTGTTTTGGGTGGCCAAATACCCAGCTAAAAATCAGAGGTTTCTATCTACAGAGAAAAGGAAAAGCATGAGAGAAAAATAAGCAGTTCATAATACAACATATTTCAAGGAACATGATTTGTCATGTCGAATATACAACTGTACCTCCTCACTGAAGTTAATCTAAGCTGAATATTTTGCACCATCATCATCCCATTATGGTATCTTGCAATCCTTTCTACCTTTCTTTCCAAAGAAAAAGAGATGTCTGATTTAGCAAGAATGCATTTCTATATTCAAAGTTGAAATGTGAGGCTAAACCTCAACCGCTTGAAATAAGATAAAAGAAATTCCCTTAGTAGAGGAAAATATACAGATGATTCTATTAACATAAGCATCTTTTCTTGAACTGAGTCTCCTGCAACAAAGGAATTGGAAATGCTCTTTCCTTATCCTAAAGTGTTCCTGACAACTGCAGATAGCAACATTACTACCAAAGGATTGGAAAGGATGCAAACAGTAGACTTTCAGAGAACTCTATTCCCAGTTTCAAACCTGGAAAGGGTATGTTTAAAACATTTCAGTGTACTGGCTAGGAAGGCAGACAGTGGAGTCAGCTTGGCAGAGCTAAGAAATGGTGATCCGGTTTACAAATGGGTTACTTCGGGGCAAATGCTTGCTGTCTCACTTTACATGCTAGTTAAGTGGTTAACAGAACAATGCCATCAACTGAGAGTTTGTTTGAAAATTAAATGAGACATTGCATGTAAAGCTCACACAGAGCCTGGTTCATTGTATATACTAAAAAAAATGTTGGGTTTTCCAGGTTCAACCCAGATTATAGATAAGAAAATAAATCTGTACTTTTTTTTTCTGCCAAGGGACCTTTAGAGATATCCTTGAATCATATATATGATATTATTTATTTCTTCACTTACTGGTTCATTCGTTAATTCGACAAATATTCAAATCCTACTATGTGCCAGGTCCTAGTAGGTACCATTTACTGGAAGGGGCAAGAAATATATTAAATACGAAGATGAATAAAACAATTTATGCCCTTAAAGGAGCTCACTGCTTAGTGGAAAATGGAAAAAAATGAAGCGAGCAATTATGTTCCAGTGAGAAAAATTAGAAGTGTAGTGTTATTAAAATGAAGAGAGAATAAGAATCATGAGCATCAAATCTGTGACATTTCCTTGGTGAGATAAGATATCTTTTATCATCAGCTTTTTTTAATGGGGGAAAGAGAAAAAAGAAATTGTACATTAAATGTATATAATGATTCTGAGGCCTGTCTTAGTTTTAGAAACAAGAAAAATGAAAGTTTATCTAACACTTGAGGAAAACAGTCACTGAGGATAGTAAATTACATGGATTTGTTAGATGACATATCACTGGGTTAGCACACTAGCTGCAGGCCTATGGACTAGAGCCTTAGAGGGGAAAGTTTGTTTCCATCAGATGGGACTCACTCCCAACTTACTTCTATGGCATGGCCTGGGTACCAAGGAGGATAAGCATCAGATTTTGAAGTGTAGGTCTGTTTTCTGCTTCCCAAGCCTGGAAGCTAATTTGTTTCTTATCTTCCTCCATTGGCCTGTAGTATCATCACTGTCATAGCAGGAACTCTTGGACTCTAAGAGGATGGAGTGCTGTGAAGTCGTCACATCTTTTCTAATAGCTATGACTGAGAACCTGCCATTGACATCCTAGTACCACATGTGCCTGTCAACTTGCAGCATTTCACTGCTCTTAAGACCACAACATTTAACATGGCCTGGAAGACCTGTTGATCTAATTCTTACCCCCCTGAGCCACTTCAATCCATGAGAGCCACTCCACGGTCATTTTTAGTGTCTGTGTGCCTGGAGGTGTTGTACCATGTTATACCATTCTTGCTCTTCTTCAGTTTCTCTGGCTTTTTTCTCAGGTCCTAATATTCATTTCCACTTGTTATGGCATCTGTGCATATGTCTAGAGGGTTCTTTCCTTCTACTCTTTGTCTAGATTATTTGGATCTCACCTCAAGGGCTTCATTTCTTCTTGAAGGCTTATCTAATCCTCCCCTTTTGGGAGGCAATGGGATGTTACTCACCAGTTAATATCTCAAGGTGTTTGTGTATGTGTTTCACAATAAGATCTAGAGATAGTCATTTCCTGCTCATGTTTCTTTGATTCTTTTTTTCTTGGAAACTATCTCTGCCACAAGTTATTTCTTTCTTCTAGGTCACCCTGTACAGAAGTTCTTTTAGACATCTTATTCTCTTCATGTAAATGTAACAGGAAGAATAATACTGATAATAATAGCAACTGACATTCATGGTCCTATGTGTCAGCCTTGTCTGTAGGTGACCATCCAGCATGGCTCCCAACCTCACACACTGTTGATAAGAGTTTCTGTATCCTAACAGAAATCCCCCTGCTTGGACTACCTCAATCCCTGTGAACAGGGGAATGCCTGTTCTAACTGGCCAGACTGGGTATCCAAACCCATCACTGTAGTAAGGGACAGAGTGTAATCCTGCCTTTCATTCATTTGGGGCCCATCCCTAAAGCTGGGAGTGAAGCAAATCTGATGCTATGGCTGCTACCTGATGGGACACAGGTAGAACTGACATTGAAGATGCAAAAATCAAATTCACTGCAGCCGTGCTTTCCTCAGGCATCCCACTAATCCAGTCTAGTGGGGGAAGTTTGCACTCCACACTTCTCAACTTTGACATTGGTGCTTATTTCAGACCTTGAGAGTAGGCAGATAACATCTCTTACTTCACGATTTTTTTATTCTCAGCTACAGTGTTTGCAGGGACTAAAAGTCTATACTCCACTAATTTGTAGTACTAATCTCTAACAAAGTAAGGATACCTTAGGTGAGTAAACATATTACTAAGTTTATTGAACTGCATTTAGCACCACATCTAGAAGATCTATCCACAGTAAGATGGCTGATTAGAGTCGGATATGACTGAGTGATTAATGCTTTCACTTTTTTAACAGCTTATGACCAGAGATGTATTAATGTCTTTTGACATTTCAACATTTACTTTTATAACAAATCGCTGGCCACCAGAAATTAGTTTCTACCAAAATCTCCCAGTCAATAATGTGTTAAGAAGCAATCACTTCTACTCTGTGGACATCTGAAACTGTGCTTATTCACATGCTCAGTTTTGTCCAACTCTTTGTGACCCCATGGACTGTAGTCTGCCAGGCTCCCCTGTCCATGGAACTTCCCAGGCAAGAATACTAGAGTGGGTAGCCATTCTCTTCTCCAGGGCACCATCCCAACCCAGGGATCGAACCTGAGTCTCTTGCTTGGCGGGAGGATTCTTTACTGGGATGGCTCAATGGTAAAGAATCCACAAGAGAGCCTGGTGGACTACAGTCCATGGGGTCGCGGAGGAGTCAGATACAACTTGGTGACTAAACAAGTATTTCATTGTATATATGTATTTACACACACTTACTTTAAAAACTACTTTTCAAAGATGGCTCAATCTCATCCTGCCAACAATAAGATTAGAAAAGTAAGGATTGTTGTTAAAGATTACCAGTAAAAGGGATCCACATATGTAGAGAAAATAAGAGTTCTCTAACAGGTATCATATTCACATGGGGTTCTTAAACACAAATTCCTGGCCTCCACTCTCATAATTTTTGATTTATTACATCAAAGGTAGGGCCTAGGCATTTGTTTATTTGATAAGTTCTGTGCTGCTGCTGCAGGCGTCAGGCTTTGAGAAGCAGTGTACTATCATGATCCCATTTGAAAATCTGAGATAGCGACTAGAATTTATCCAACATTCCCTTTTTTTTTTTTAATTTATTTTTTTAATTTTATTTTTAAATTTTACATAATTGTATTAGTTTTGCCAAATATCAAAATGAATCTGCCACAGGTATACATGTGTTCCCCACCCTGAACCCTCCTCCCTCCTCCCTCCCCATACCATCCCTCTGGGTCATCCCAGTGCACCAGCCCCAAGCATCCAGTATCGTGCATCGAACCTGGACTGGCAACTCGTTTCATACATGATATTATACAGGTTTTAATGCCATTCTCCCAAATCTTCCCACCCTCTCCCTCTCCCACAGAGTCCATAAGACTGTTCTATACATCAGTGTCTCTCTTGCTGTCTCGTACACAGGGTTATTGTTACCATCTTTCTAAATTCCATATATATGCGTTAGTATACTGTATTGGTGTTTTTCTTTCTTGCTTACTTCACTCTGTATAATAGGCTCCAGTTTCATCCACCTCATTAGAACTGATTCAAATGTATTCTTTTTAATGGCTGAGTAATAGTCCATTGTCTATATGTACCACAGCTTTCTTATCCATTCATCTGCTGATGGACATCTAGGCTGCTTCCATGTCCTGGCTATTATAAACAGTGCTGCGATGAACATTGGGGTACACGTGTCTCTTTCCCTTCTGGTTTCCTCAGTGTGTATGCCCAGCAGTGGGATTGCTGGATCATAAGGCAGGTCTATTTCCAGTTTTTTAAGGAATCTCCACACTGTTCTCCATAGTGGCTGTACTAGTTTGCATTCCCACCAACAGTGGAAGAGGGTTCCCTTTTCTCCACACCCTCTCCAGCATTTATTACTTGTAGACTTTTGGATTGCAGCCATTCTGACTGGCGTGAAATGGTACCTCATAGTGGTTTTGATTTGCATTTCTCTGATAATGAGTGATGTTGAGCATCTTTTCATGTGTTTGTTAGCCATCTGTATGTCTTCTTTGGAGAAATGTCTATTTAGTTCTTTGGCCCATTTTTTGATTGGGTCATTTATTTTTTCTGGAGTTGAGCTGTAGGAGTTGCTTGTATATTCTCGAGATTAGTTGTTTGTCAGTTGCTTCATTTGCTATTATCTTCTCCCATTCTGAAGGCTGTCTTTTCACCTTGCTAATAGTTTCCTTTGATGTGCAGAAGCTTTTAAGGTTAATTAGGTCCCATTTGTTTATTTTTGCTTTTATTTCCAATATTCTGGGAGGTGGGTCATAGAGGATCCTGCTGTGATGTATGTCAGAGAGTGTTTTGCCTATGTTCTCCTCTAGGAGTTTTATAGTTTCTGATCTTACATTGAGATCTTTAATCCATTTTGAGTTTATTTTTGTGTATGGTGTTAGAAAGTGTTCTAGTTTCATTCTTTTACAAGTGGTTGACCAGATTTCCCAGCACCACTTGTTAAAGAGATTATCTTTAATCCATTGTATATTCTTGCTTCCTTTGTCAAAGATAAGGTGTCCATATGTGCGTGGATAGATCACATCCTGGGCCATAAAGCTAGCCTTGGTAAATTAAAAAAAATAGAAATCATTCCAAGCATCTTTTCTGATCACAGTGCAGTAAGATTAGATCTCAATTACAGGAGAAAAACTATTAAAAATTCCAACATATGGAGGCTGAACAACACGCTGCTGAATAACCAACAAATCACAGAAGAAATCAAAATTTGCATAGAAACGAATGAAAATGAAAACACAACAACCCAAAACCTGTGGGACACGGTAAAAGCAGTCCTAAGGGGACAGTTCATAGCAATACAGGCACACCTCAAGAAACAAGAAAAAAGTCAAATAAATAACCTAACTCTACACCTAAAGCAACTAGAAAAGGAAGAAATGAAGAACCCCAGGGTTAGTAGAAGGAAAGAAATCTTAAAACTTAGAGCAGAAATAAATGCAAAAGAAACCAAAGAGATCATAGCAAAAATCAACAAAACCAAAAGCTGGTTCTTTGAAAGGATAAATAAAATTGACAAACCATTAGCCAGACTCATCAAGAAACAAAGGGAGAAAAATCAAATCAATAAAATTAGACATGAAAATGGAGAGATCACAACAGACAACACAGAAATACAAAGGATCATAAGAGAGTACTATCAACAATTATATGCCAATAAAATGGACAATGTGGAAGAAATGGACAAATTCTTAGAAAAGTACAACTTTCCAAAACTCGACCAGGAAGAAGTAGAAAATCTTAACAGACCCATCACAAGCACAGAAATTGAAACGGTAATCAAAAATCTTCCGGCAAATAAAAGCCCAGGCCCAGACGGCTTCACAGCTGAATTCTACCAAAAATTTAGAGACGAGCTAACACCTATCCTGCTCAAACTCTTCCAGAAAATTGCAGAGGATGGTAAACTTCCAAACTCATTCTATGAGGCCACCATCACCCTAATACCAAAACCTGACAAAGATCCCACAAAAAAAGAAAACTACAGGCCAATATCACTGATGAACATAGATGCAAAAATCCTTAACAAAATTCTAGCAATCAGAATCCAACAACACATTAAAAAGATCATACACCATGACCAAGTGGGCTTTATCCCAGGGATGCAAGGATTCTTCAATATCCACAAATCAATCAATGTAATACACCACATTAACAAATTGAAAAATAAAAACCATATGATTATCTCAATAGATGCAGAGAAAGCCTTTGACAAAATTCAACATCCATTTATGATCAAAACTCTCCAGAAAGCAGGAATAGAAGGAACATACCTCAACATAATAAAAGCTATATATGACAAACCCACAGCAAACATTATCCTCAATGGTGAAAATTGAAAGCATTTCCTCTAAAGTCAGGAACAAGACAAGGGTGCCCACTTTCACCATTACTATTCTACATAGTTTTGGAAGTTTTGGCCACAGCAATCAGAGCAGAAAAAGAAATAAAAGGAATCCAAATTGGAAAAGAAGAAGTAAAGCTCTCACTGTTTGCAGATGACATGATCCTCTACATAGAAAACCCTAAAGACTCCACCAGAAAATTACCAGAACTAATCAATGACTATAGTAAAGTTGCAGGATATAAAATCAACACACAGAAATCCCTTGCATTCCTATACACTAATAATGAGAAAACAGAAAGAGAAATTAAGGAAACAATTCCATTCACCATTGCAACGGAAAGAATAAAACACTTAGGAATATATCTACCTAAAGAAACTTAAGACCTATATATAGAAAACTATAAAACACTGGTGAAAGAAATCAAAGAGGACACTAACAGATGGAGAAATATACCATGTTCATGGATTGGAAGAATCAATATAGTGAAAATGAGTATACTACCCAAAGCAATTTATAGATTCAATGCAATCCCTATCAAGCTACCAACAGTATTCTTCACAGAGCTAGAACAAATAATTTCACAATTTGTATGGAAATACAAAAAACCTCGACTAGCCAAAGCGATCTTGAGAAAGAAGAATGGAACTGGAGGAATCAACCTACCTGACTTCAGGCTCTACTACAAAGCCACAGTTATCAAGACAGTATGGTACTGGCACAAAGACAGAAATATAGATCAATGGAACAAAATAGAAAGCCCAGAGATAAATCAACATTCCCTTTTGAAAGTATGACTCTAAACTTGTAAACACCATTATCAGCTATCAGTTCACTCCAGGAGAGCAATTTCATGATTGTTTTCACACCTATGTGCCCATGTGTTTTCTTTATCGTGTCTGTGCATGTGTGCTCAATCGTGTCCAACTCTTTGCAACCCCATGGATTGTAGCCCTGTCAGGATCCTCTGTCTATGGAATTTTCCAGGCAAGAATACTGAAGCAGGTTGCCATTTCCTACTCCAGGGGATCTTCCTCACCCAAAGATCGAACTCCCATCTTCTGTGTTTCCTGAATTGGCCAGTGGATTCTTTACCACTGGGCCTCTTGGGAATCCCTAGTATGTCTGTATTAGAACTGAAATTCCCCCTCCTTCTCTGAACAGTGAGAAACTGTCCTCTGACCCCTCCTTTTAATGTCCAGTTAGCCACAGGTGGATTGAAAAGCTGACTTTGGGAACAGACCAAGTTCTGTTCTAATCATTCTGATAGTATCTGATGAGCAGAGCTGTCTATAGCTTGGCTGGTACATTGCTAATACCTCTTCCAGTTTTATGGTAATTAAACCTCACCCTACTTCTAGGTATTAGTGTTAATATTATTCCTATCTTCTGGTGAGGGAACAGAGCCTGAGAACAGGTTAAGTGACTTCCCCTCTTCACCAAACAAGAATTCAGTCCCTTGGTCTGACCCCCAAGTCCAAGCTCTCAACAATCCAGTTATACCATCTGTTAGATGGAACTATACAAGAAAAGTGAACTCTGGAGATTCTTTCTACCATGATCTGAGAAGCTCTCTTCTTTCTGCCCAGATTCCAATCCTATGCACCAGGATTTCCCCAATCTAAAGAAAACAATGAAAGAACTATGATTCCTGAATACCTATTAATCAGAGAGAAGCAAAAACTCCTTACCGTAGCACATTACTATTCATACCAGTGTCTCTAGAGAGTAACCATCATTACTTTGATGGGTGCTGGAGGGAGGGTAAGAATGAGATCAGCCCCAAATGGATCCAGAAATTATTGGCAAATACAGCTGTGCAGGGTGTATTTGGTACTTTTTCCAACCTTTGATAGAAGATGAAGAGCATGTGACAGTAAGGAGTTATGTTGACAGTAAGGAGTTTGAATACACAATTCAAAATAAAAAATCTTACCACAGGAAAAATGAAGTCACTCAGGAATATAAAAGGGAGATAAGAAAGGGTGAATGGTGCATTTCTCTGCTACTCAGACTTAGCCAGGACTGTGTAGCATTTCTCATTCCTGAACTGACTGCCACTCAAATTATTTCTAAACTTCTAACCCCAGATTTTTTCTTAGGCAGTGAAAAAAATCAACCCTAGGTTTGGCTATATGCATTGGTGAAAAGTTTGGAGGCTTCCCAGGTAGTGCAGTGGTAAAGAATCCACCTGCCAATGCAGGAGACGCAAGAGATATGGGTTCTCTTGGAGTAGGAAATGGCAACCCGCTCCAGTATTCTTGTTGGAAAATTCCATGGATGGAGGAGTCTGGCGGGCTAAAGTCCATGGGACCGCAAAGAATCGGACACCACTGAGCACACACACACACAATTTTTTGTTTTTACTTTCAAATAACTGTAGACATGAGCATGAGAATGAGCTAAAAACTAAACCTTGGCTACAAGAGTATTTATAAATAGCTGGGCTAGGAAGACAAGAGTTTGGTGGTTTTTCTCTACATTTGCTCCTGTAGAAGGCTGTATGTTTTGATTTGTTCTGAAACCCGCCAGACAGTTTGGTGTGAGTTTGGACTTGACGTCCATGTCTTTTGTATTTATTATTTTAGAATCACTGGTCCCAATAAGTTTTCCTGTTCAACATGGATTTCCATTAAATGGCAAAGGCATCTTAAATCTGTCTGAAGTTTTAGGACAGATGGCCAAAACTCTTTACAATAACCCTGGGTGGGCATTCACTGAAGGGCTCATTGTCTTGTTTATTTACTCAGTTCAAAGGTAGGAGGTTGCCCGTCAGCTCTGGGAATGAATACAGATGCTGTGGTGAGGAGCAGTTGAAAGCTAGCGCAAGCTAAATGGTTGAGCTTGGAGGAAGATGGCTGGAACCATAACCTAGCCAAGGTCAGAGATGAGTGCTGTTACTATTTCATTAACATTATCATCATCACTATTATTTCCCAAATTACTCTTTAATGGAGCCAGTATAGCTTCAAGTCTGTAACTAAGACATAGATCACTTACCTTCTGTTAGCAGACATTAGAAATGTCCAAGGCAGATTTTAGCCCTTTTAGCTCTAAATATAATCCTGATCTTCTACAATGGTTATTTGGCTCTTATTTATGTGTCTGCTTAGGATCTGCCTTTAAACTTTCCTGCACCAAGGGTAAAGTCACAATTGGTGTTATTATATTCAGGTGGCTCGTAGTTTTTATGTTCAATACTGTTAGTTAGTTAGTGTTAGTCACTCAGTCGTGTCTGACTTTTTGCAACCCCACGGACTGTTGCCCACCAGGTATTCTCCAGGCAAGAATACTGGAGTGAGTTGCCTTTTCTTCCCCAGGGGATCTTTCTGACAGAGAGATAGAACCTGGGTTTCCTGCATTGTAGGCTGATTCTTTACCATCTGGGTCACCAGTGAAATGCAGATGTTCACTATGGAGATCTTAAAAATATATTTTTCTCAACGTCATTTTGATACAAGTGGTTCCATTATGCTGACATGTAAGGTACAAAGACAAAAGAAATTCCTCATAGTGCCACTGCCAAGGGAATTGGACTTTTCTCCCTTGCCTTTTGCTCTTGGAGATGGTTTTTCTTAGATAAATTCTGCCTGGAATAATTCTGAGTATTAGAGGAAGATAAAATAGAGGAGGAGAGGGAAGATACATTTTTGTTGGCTTTCTACTCTTATAGTTCAACTATGTTTCCAATTCTCCTCATCTTTGAAGACTTAGAATCATTCTAAATTCATGCAATGAGTTTAGAGTTAGAAGGAGATGTAATATACACCTAGTTCCCACAGTTAACAGGTGGGCTTTCTTTGATTTGCCAATTAAAAAATATGTCACCTGGAGTCCACTAGATTGAGAACTTCTTGAGGTCAAGTGCTGTTACAGACCCATTTCTGTGTCCTTGTGACCTGACTGAGTGCTTGGCCCAGAGAGGGTGTATATTCAATGATCACTGGATTAAGTTGCCCCATTTCTGCATAGTTTTAAGTACAGAACTACGGTAAGTATAGAATGACATAAGACAAAATATAATAAAATATTTAAGTGTTAGGATATTGTTTTAAAGATGGGGCGCAGATATGGACAGGTGATGTCACTTCAGGTCACAGAGTCAGAACTATGAGGACTGGCTTTAGGTCACAGCATCTCCGTATGAAGCTCTGCCCACCACAGCCTTCATGTATAGCCAACAATATTTTTAAAGGTGACGTATTACCCTTAAAATTTTGTTACTCAAATGATTACACTGTAACCCCTAATATCCTAGAATATGACCTTATTTGAATATGGGGTCTTTACAGAGGTAATCAAGTTAAAATGAAGTCATTGTGAGGGGCCCTAAACCATTATGCTGGTGTCCGTAGGAAAAGGAGAAATCTGAACACAGACATGAACGGAGCCAAGACAATGTGTACAGACCTAGGAAGAAGACGGTTGTCTACAAGCCAAGAGGAGACGCCAGGAACAGATTCTTCCCTCCCAGCCCACACAAGGAGCTCCCCTTGCCAACCTTGATTTTGGATTCCTGTTTTCAGAACTGTATGATAGTACATTTATTGTTCAACACAGAGAGTCTGTGATACTTTGTTACAGCATCCATAGCAAACAAAAACAGATTTTGGTATTAGTCTTCTAGGGCTGCATAAAAAAATGCCACAGATTGGGTGGCTGAGACAATGGAAGTGTACTATCTCACAGTTCTGGAGACCAGGAGTCCAAAATCAATACGTCAGCATGGCTGCTTTCTCCCGAGGTCTTAGAGGCAAAGATCTATTCCAGGTTTCTGTCCTTGGCTTGTAAATGGTTGTCTTCACATTCAAAAGGTGTTCTTAACTGTGTCTACATGTCTATCCCTCTGTATATTATAAAACAAGGAATGCTGTTTTCATTTTCTTTTTCCCCTTAGGGATGTCTAAAGCAATCCTTCTCATGTTTGCCTCTTGGCACTTTCATGTCTTTTACTGTGTAAAGTTTACAACATCATTTTTATGCCCTCTTTCCCTCAGTGTCTTCCCTTCTCTCCTAACTCACTTCTGAAGCCGGCCCCAGGCTGCTGTTATCTGGTTCCTTCTCCCAGAGTCTCATATCCACCTCCCACATATTGGTTTTCTATTGCTATTTAACAAAATACCAGCAACTTTCTTAACACTTATGTGTTTGCTCACAGTTCTATAGATCAGAAGTCTCAGAGAGGTCCTCTACTTACAGTCTCACAAGGCTAAAATCAAGGTATCAGCCAGACTGGGGTCTTATCTGGAGACTCTGAGAAGAAACTACTTCCAAGATTTTCCAGTTGTTGGCAAAATCCAGTTTTTTGCAGCTGAAGAACCAAGGTCACCTTTTTCTTGTGCACTGTCATCTGGGGATGGGCTCTCAGCTCCTACAGGCATATCCCAGGCCCTTTTCCATATCATCAACTCCAACTTCAAAACTAGAAACAGAATTTCTGTCTTGCATCCAATCCTGTTCACACTTTGAATCTATCTGACAAACCTGAAGGAAACTGAATTTTCTGAAGAAAACTCTCTGCTTTTGAAAAACTCACTGACTTTGGGTTAGACCCTTTGAGATAATTTCCCTATTTCAAGGTCAACTGATTAGTAACCTTAATCACATCTACAAAATCCCTTTTACCATGTAATCACAGGAGTAACACTAGGTGGTAAGAATCATGGCGGCCACCTCAGAATTTTCCTACCACATCCTACTATTCAGTCTAAGGAGAAACAGTGGATAAGAGACAAATAAAGTTGATGGTTTAATACAGTGGTTGGAAATAGGTACATCCCAAAGTAAGTTGGCATTTTAAATCTAAGGATAAAGTTAGAAAAAAGTTCACATGAGGAAGGCCACGTTCTTTGATCCAAGTTATTTATCAATCACAATTTTAAGAGTAGCTTTCAGTAATTAAGGACCTTCTTTGGGTCAGTCTTGATCCTTGGAAGAAAAGCTATGACAATCCCAGACAGCATATTAAAAAGCAGACACATTACTTTTATGGCAAACATCCGTCTAGTCAAAGCTATGGTTTTTCAAGTAGTCATGTACGGATGTGAGAGCTGGACCATAAAGAAGGCTGATCTCCAGAGAATTGATGTTTTTGAACTGTGGTGTTGGAGAAGACTCTTGAGAGTCCCTTGGACTGCAAGGAGATCCAATCAGTCAATCCTAAAGGAAATTAATCCTGAATATTCATTGGAAGGACTGATGCTGAAGCTGAAGCTCCAATACTCTGGCCATTTGATGCAAAGAGCCGACTCATTAGCAAAGACCCTGATGCTGGGACAGATTGAAGGCAGGAGAAGGGGATGACAGAGGACGAGATGGTTGGATGGCATCCCTGACTCAATGGACATGAGTTTGAGCAAGCTCCAGGAGATGGTGAAGGACAGGAAGCTTGGTGTGCTGCAGTCCATGGGGCCTCAGACAGTCAGACATGACTGAGTCTGAACAACAACAATGTTGTCGCTTCTGAAGGCACAATTGCTGCCGTTATTCTGAGTGTTAACAATGATTCTCCAAAATGGGCTGCATCAAAGTGAAAGGCACTGAGCTTGATAACACGCACAGGTGCTGGTGATAGCGCTAAAAGTCAAATTCATGTGTGGACAGTGCAAGCCTTATATTCCTTCCAGAACCACATGCTTCTCTCTTTTCAGGACAGCTCATTGACCATGTGTGGGATTATCTATGTGAGGGATAGCACTGTAAATCCAGCCTGCCTAATACAGTGATTCAGACAGCATTTTCTTATACAATTAAAGTGATTCCATGGATGGCCTTGAACGTGGGGTAGCTCCTCTCGGCCACTGCCCTGACCTTGGATGTGGGGTAGCTCCTCTCAGCCGTAGTAAAGTAATGCTCAAAATTCTCCAAGCCAGGCTTCAGCAATATGTGATCCATGAACTTCCAGATGTTCAAGCTGGTTTTAGAAAAGGCAGAGGAGCCAGAGATCAAATTGTCAACATCCGCTGGATTATGGAAAAAGCAAGAGAGTTCCAGAAAAACATCTATTTCTGCTTTATTTACTATGCCAAAGCCTTTGACTGTGTGGATCACAATAAACTGTGGAAAATTCTGAAAGAGATGGGAATACCAGATCACCTGACCTGCCTCTTCAGAAACCTGTATGTAGGTCAGGAAGCAACAGAACTGGACATGGAACAACAGACTGGTTCCAAATTGGCAAAGGAGTATATCAAGGCTGTTTACTGTTACCCTGGCTTATTTAACTTCTATGCAGAGTACATCATGAGAAACGCTGGACTGGAAGAAACACAAGCTGGAATCAAGATTGGCGGGAGAAATATCAATAACCTCAGATACACAGATGACACCACCCTTATGGCAGAAAGTGAAGAAGAACTAAAGAGCCTCTTGATGAAAGTGAAAGTGGAGAGTGAAAAAGTTGGCCTAAAGCTCAACATTCAGAAAACGAAGATCATGGCATCTGGTCCCATCACTTCATGGCAAATAGATGGGGAAACAGTGGACACAGTGGCTGACTTTATTTTTCTGGGTTCCAAAATCACTGCAGATGGTGATTGCAGCCGTGAAATTAAAAGATGCTTACTCCTTGGAAGGAAAGTTATGACCAACCTAGACAGCATATTCAAAAGCAGAGACATTCCTTTGCCAACAAAGGTTCGTCTTGTCAAGGCTATGGTTTTTCCAGTAGTCATGTATGGATGTGAGAGTTGGACTATAAAGAAAGCTGAGCACCGAAGAATTGATGCTTTTGAACTGTAGTGTTGGAGAAGACTCTTGCGAGTCCCTTGGACTGCAAGGAGATCCAACCAGTCCATCCTAAAGGAGATCAGTCCTGGGTGTTCATTGGAAGGAGTGATGTTGAAACTGAAACTCCAGTACTTTGGCCACCTGATGCAAAGAGCTGACTCATTTGAAAAGACCCTGATGCTGGGAAAGATTGAGGGCAGGAGGAGAAGGGGACGACAGAGTATTAGATGGTTGGATGGCATCACCGACTCAATGGGCATGGATTTGGGTCGACTCCGGCAGTTGGTGATGGACAGGGAGGCCTGGCGTCCTGCAATTCATGGGGTCGCGAAGAGTCAGACACAAATGAGTGAGTGACCTGAACTGAACTGAACATAGATGGCACCATGAAGCAGGTACCTTACAATCTAGAAGTAGGGAGATTATGTCTTCTTTTGAAAGCATGCTGAAGTGAAGATGACTGACAATAACAAAATCAATAGGATGATGGTAAAAAAGTAGACTCAAAGTAGCATTCTGGGCCAATGTATTTCCCTCTCCTTGGGGGGGAAATGATGTAGTTTTTATATGGGAAAGACTTTGGATAACAGATGTGTCATTAAATAAGGTATACTAAGGCTTGACAGCAACACTCTCTTAAGTCCACTTTCCTCACTTGAACTCTAATTTACGATTTGGTATGTATAAGCTGTTTTGTCTATAAAAGTAAACTTTGTTCTAAAACAAGATGCTTTCTTCCTTCCTTCATCTCTTTGTTAAATCAGTCAGTCAGTCAACAAGCATTTACTGAACACCATCTATGTTCCAGATATTTTTTAGGTATAAAAGATAGCTTTGTCCTCCAAGAGCTTCCAGCAATTCAAATGATTGCTGTTCCTATTTTTCACCAGGTGACATGTAAAACAAGAAAATAAGATAAAGTTGACTAGTGGTACCATTCAGAAAGACTGATGGAACCAGTGGAAACTGGGCAGGCAAAGAGTGGTCTCTGAGAATTATCTCCAAGGTCTAATCCAGTGCTGTCCAGTAGAACTTCCTATGATGAAAGACATGTTCGATACCTTCACTGTCCAAAATGTGAACCAGCAGCCACATAAGGCTCTTGAGCACTTAAAGTGTGACTAGGGTGACTGCTGTTGTTTAGTCACTCAGTCTTGTCTGACTCTTTGCAACCCCATGGACTGTAGCCCACCAGGCTCCTCTGTCCATGAGATAATCTGGGTAAGAATACTGAAGTGGGTTGCCATTTCCTTCTCCAGGTGACCTTCTTGACCCTGTGAATGAACCTACATTTCCTGGATTGCAAGTGGATTATTTACTTCTGAGCCACCAGGGAAGCCCAGTGTGACTGAGGAACTGAATTTTAATTTTTATTTAATTACTTTAAATGTAGTTACATGTACCTGGTGTACAGTGTAGAAAACATACACAAATATGAAGCTCTTCCTCCTATCAGCTGTTTTGAAACCTTTACTACTCCCCTACTTCTTGGCTTCTAAATGTATTTCATCCAATATCTGAGTTATTTCCTCATGTAAATTAATCTTCTCAGATTAGTTTCTGGTGTAAATGTAAACATACTGCAAACCAAGCAATTTTTTGAGGTGCAATCACAAAGCAAAACAATATATTTTTAAACAAGCCAGAAAAGGTTATCAGCTGAGGAAGCATACCAAGGAATGGAAAATAATCAGCTGGATCACGTTATGTTAATCCCACATCTGAATGTTCTAAGCAGACTCAACTCTTGTCATTTGGAAAAAGTTCCCAATATTTTCCCTTATGTCCTTTAAGGAAACATGCCAAATATGCTTTCATTTCATCCTATTTAGACAGTTGTTGTAATGCCCTTTCCTTGATGTTATCCCTGAACACGCAATTAACAGATTTCTACTGAGATGCCAGCTGCAATGAAAATTGTCTATCTGTCACTTGTATGTTGCTTCAATTCTGGCTCACTTACATTGCTTGGCAATTAGATTCTATAACGACTTTAAGCTTTTCTAGCCCAACAATAAACTCAATGGAATTTCAGTCCAACCATTTTTTTCTTTCTTTTTTGAGTAAGTTTACTTCTTCTGTTCTTAGCCTCCACCATGCCTGCCATGCCACTCTTAATAGGCTATGAAAGTTTTATAGATTTTTGGCCATTTTGCCTCTCTCTGGGCATTCTGATGCCAAAGATATCAGACATACATTTCCATTTGCTTCAGCCAGCAGCTCATCTTTGCTGGCTGCTTTATTAAACAAGTGTACATCATTGGGAAGGAGCCCTGAGATTTTCTGGTATGATAAGATGGACTATATATTGAGGCTGTTGTTGCAGATGCCAGACACCATCCTCTCAGATTCAGCAACCTAATAAGAATGTGTCCTTTGGGCATGGCAATAACTCCAGCACATGGCCCCCTTCTCTCTCAGGGTCAAAGGAACAATACTTGAACTTAATAAGGATTTTTGAAAGGACTGGAGGCTCTTAAACACATTTTCAAGAAACTTTTTGGAAATATTTATGGAACATGGAATTTTAGAAAATATTAAATCTAAGAATGTGCAATGACGATAAGGATACATATTTCCTAGGACCTAGCTGTTCCATTTTTGGGCATTGACCATGGAGATGTAGTTACCTATGTGCCCAAAGAGGCACATTCAAGAAAGACAAATGTCAACATGTGAGATCTGCAAAACAATTAAAACCATCCCAATGTTCATTTACAGGGAGATTTGTTTACAGGCCATTTCTATAATGGAATAATTTGTAATCGTTGGAAAGGATGGCACAGATTTCTAAGTGCTGATGTTGAGTGATATTTAAGATGAATTAAGGGAAAAGGGGGCTTCCCTGGTAGCTCAGCTGGTAAAGAATCCACCTGCAATCTGGGAGACCTGGGTTTGATCCATGGGCTGGGAAGATCCCCTGGAGAAGGGAATGGCTACCCACTCCAGTATTCTGGCCTGGAGAATTCCATGGACTGTATAGCCCATGTGGTTACAAAGAGTTGGACACAACTGGGCGACTTTCACTTTCACTTTCAAGGCGGGGGGGAAAGCAAAGTACACAACAGCAAGCTTAGTTTGCTTCTATTTGTGGTCTCAAAAAGCTCATTTGAAAACCCTAGATACCCATATGTTTGCTTATGTATGCAAACAAAAATTTTGAAGACTACTTCAGAAACTGTGAAAAAAGTAGTTATTTGAAGGAGATAAGATTTGCTATATTCTATATTGTAATCTTTTGAAACCAGGAGCATGTGTTAATTTTTCCAGCAAAAAAAAAAAAAAAACTTAATAAAAACATAACAAAATCATCTATAAGCCCCCTACTCAGAAAATGTGTTAAAATATTTTGGAGTATTCTGGGCTTTACTTTAGCTCATACATGGCATATGTCAGATAATGTAGTACAGTCATTTTGTCATTTATTTTTTCCCAAATAAAAATTTATCATGTTAATAGAACAACTAGTTTTCTATTTTAATACACTTTGCTGACAATAAAATGCAAACAAAATAAAAAGCATCCACTTTAAGTGCATTGTGTTTTGGCAAACATGGATAAAAGCATCCAGTATCATTTTTTTTTAATTTTATTTTTAAACTTTACATAATTGTATTAGTTTTGCCAAATATCAAAATGAATCCACCACAGGTATACATGTGTTCCCCATCCTGAACCCTCCTCCCTCCTCCCTCCCCATTCCATCCCTCTGGGTCGTCCCAGTGCACCAGCCCCAAGCATCCAGTATCGTGCATCGAACCTGGACTGGCAACTTGTTTCATACATGATATTTTACATGTTTCAATGCCATTCTCCCAAATCTTCCCACCCTCTCCCTCTCTCACAGAGTCCATAAGACTGTTCTATACATCAGTGTCTCTTTTGCTGTCTCGTACACAGGGTTATTGTTACCATCTTTCTAAATTCCATATATATGCGTTAGTATACTGTATTGGTGTTTTTCTTTCTCGCTTACTTCACTCTGTATAATAGGCTCCAGTTTCATCCACCTCATTAGAACTGATTCAAATGTATTCTTTTTAATGGCCGAGTAATACTCCATTGTCTATATGTACCACAGCTTTCTTATCCATTCATCTGCTGATGGACATCTAGGCTGCTTCCATGTCCTGCCTATTATAAACAGTGCTGCGATGAACATTGGGGTACACGTGTCTCTTTCCCTTCTGGTTTCCTCAGTGTGTATGCCCAGCAGTGGGATTGCTGGATCATAAGGCAGTTCTATTTCCAGTTTTTTAAGGAATCTCCACACTGTTCTCCATAGTGGCTGTACTAGTTTGCATTCCCACCAACTGTGGAAGAGGGTTCCCTTTTCTCCACACCCTCTCCAGCATTTATTGCTTGTAGACTTTTGGATCGCAGCCATTCTGACTGGCGTGAAATGGTACCTCATAGTGGTTTTGATTTGCATTTCTCTGATAATGAGTGATGTTGAGCATCTTTTCATGTGTTTGTTAGCCATCTGTATGTCTTCTTTGGAGAAATGTCTATTTAGTTCTTTGGCCCATTTTTTGATTGGGTCATTTATTTTTTCTGGAGTTGAGCTGTAGGAGTTGCTTGTATATTCTCGAGATTAGTTGTTTGTCAGTTGCTTCATTTGCTATTATCTTCTCCCATTCTGAAGGCTGTCTTTTCACCTTGCTAATAGTTTCCTTTGATGTGCAGAAGCTTTTAAGGTTAATTAGGTCCCATTTGTTTATTTTTGCTTTTATTTCCAATATTCTGGGAGGTGGGTCATAGAGGATCCTGCTGTGATGTATGTCAGAGAGTGTTTTGCCTATGTTCTCCTCTAGGAGTTTTATAGTTTCTGATCTTACGTTGAGATCTTTAATCCATTTTGAGTTTATTTTTGTGTATGGTGTTAGAAAGTGTTCTAGTTTCATTCTTTTACAAGTGGTTGACCAGATTTCCCAGCACCACTTGTTAAACAGATTGTCTTTAATCCATTGTATATTCTTGCCTCCTTTGTCAAAGATAAGGTGTCCATATGTGCGTGGATTTATCTCTGGGCTTTCTATTTTGTTCCATTGATCTATATTTCTGTCTTTGTGCCAGTACCATACTGTCTTGATGACTGTGGCTTTGTAGTAGAGCCTGAAGTCAGGTAGGTTGATTCCTCCAGTTCCATTCTTCTTTCTCAAGATCGCTTTGGCTAGTCGAGGTTTTTTGTATTTCCATACAAATTGTGAAATTATTTGTTCTAGCTCTGTGAAGAATGCTATTGGTAGCTTGATAGGGATTGCACTGAATCTATAGATTGCTTTGGGTAGTATACTCATTTTCACTATATTGATTCTTCCAATCCATGAACATGGTATATTTCTCCATCTGTTAGTGTCCTCTTTGATTTCTTTTACCAGTGTTTTATAGTTTTCTATATATAGGTCTTAAGTTTCTTTAGGTAGATATATTCCTAAGTATTTTATTCTTTCCGTTGCAATGGTGAATGGAATTGTTTCCTTAATGTCTCTTTCTGTTTTCTCATTATTAGTGTATAGGAATGCAAGGGATTTCTGTGTGTTGACTTTATATCCTGCAACTTTACTATAGTCAATGATTAGTTCTGGTAATTTTCTGGTGGAGTCTTTAGGGTTTTCTATGTAGAGGATCATGTCATCTGCAAACAGTGAGAGCTTTACTTCTTCTTTTCCAATTTGGATTCCTTTTATTTCTTTTTCTGTTCTGATTGCTGTGGCCAAAACTTCCAAAACTATGTTGAATAGTAATGGTGAAAGTGGGCACCCTTGTCTTGTTCCTGACTTTAGAGGAAATGCTTTCAATTTTTCACCATTGAGGATAATGTTTGCTGTGGGTTTGTCATATATAGCTTTTATTATGTTGAGGTATGTTCCTTCTATTCCTGCTTTCTGGAGAGTTTTGATCATAAATGGATGTTGAATTTTGTCAAAGGCTTTCTCTGCATCTATTGAGATAATCATATGGTTTTTATTTTTCAATTTGTTAATGTGGTGTATTACATTGATTGATTTGTGGATATTGAAGAATCCTTGCATCCCTGGGATAAAGCCCACTTGGTCATGGTGTATGATCTTTTTAATGTGTTGTTGGATTCTGATTGCTAGAATTTTGTTAAGGATTTTTGCATCTATGTTCATCAGTGATATTGGCCTGTAGTTTTCTTTTTTTGTGGGATCTTTGTCAGGTTTTGGTATTAGGGTGATGGTGGCCTCATAGAATGAGTTTGGAAGTTTACCATCCTCTGCAATTTTCTGGACGAGTTTGAGCAGGATAGGTGTTGCTCGTCTCTAAATTTTTGGTAGAATTCAGCTGTGAAGCCGTCTGGGCCTGGGCTTTTGTTTGCCGGAAGATTTTTGATTACAGTTTCAATTTCCGTGCTTGTGATGGGTCTGTTAAGATTTTCTACTTCTTCCTGGTCGAGTTTTGGAAAGTTGTACTTTTCTAAGAATTTGTCCATTTCTTCCACGTTGTCCATTTTATTGGCATATAATTGTTGATAGTACTCTCTTATGATCCTTTGTATTTCTGTGTTGTCTGTTGTGATCTCTCCATTTTCATGTCTAATTTTATTGATTTGATTTTTCTCCCTTTGTTTCTTGATGAGTCTGGCTAATGGTTTGTCAATTTTATTTATCCTTTCAAAGAACCAGCTTTTGGTTTTGTTGATTTTTGCTATGATCTCTTTGGTTTCTTTTGCATTTATTTCTGCTCTAAGTTTTAAGATTTCTTTCCTTCTACTAACCCTGGGGTTCTTCATTTCTTCCTTTTCTAGTTGCTTTAGGTGTAGAGTTAGGTTATTTATTTGACTTTTTTTCTTGTTTCTTGAGGTGTGCCTCTATTGCTATGAACTTTCCCCTTAGGACTGCTTTTACCGTGTCCCACAGGTTTTGGGTTGTTGTGTTTTCATTTTCATTCGTTTCTATGCAAATTTTGATTTCTTTTTTGATTTCTTCTGTGATTTGTTGGTTATTCAGCAGCGTGTTGTTCAGCCTCCATATGTTGGAATTTTTAATGGTTTTTCTCTTGTAATTGAGATCTAATCTTACTGCATTGTGGTCAGAAAAGATGCTTAAAAATATGGAACGCTTCACGAATTTGCGTGTCATCCTTGCGCAGGGGCCATGCTAATCTTCTCTGTATCGTTCCAATTTTAGTATATGTGCTGCCGAAGCGAGCACTCCAGTATCATTTTTAACAGCTCCATAGAACTGCTCCTTACTAAACAATGATTAGTAATAGCGACTAATTCAGGGATAGGTTAATAAATCAAGTGAGTCCAAATGGAGCCATTCCTGGAATTTCTGGTGGAAACACCATACTTTATTGCCAGTTTCCACAGGTGGATTTTTAGGATGTTTCAAACGTTGAATTGTTATAAATAGGCTGAGATAAATGAATATTTTTTTTAGCTAAGTCACTGCATACATCCTTAATTATAGTATTTTCTTAGTATGAGATCCTAGAAGTAAAAATTCTGTAGGGAAAGATAGAAATGATATAGCTAGATTTCCTTCAAGAGAGAGTATGCCAAATTATCCTCCCAGGCCTTCAACTGTCTCTTTTTCTTTGCTCCATTTATTATTTTTGGTACATCAGGAAATGCAACCAGATATGTATTTGAGCACAGCTTATTAGCTGACCAAGTAGATACAAGAGGTTGGGATACATTCAAAGAAACCGTGATTTCACAGAAGGGAGATGGCTTGTACAAAGCAGGGTTGGATGGCTTCCATATCTGGACTCAAATGATTACTGTTGGCTCTGCTAGGAGTTGTCTTCTCTCACTTGTAGGATTGGTCCTTCTTCTCTCCTAGGTGGCTGGTGCTCACCTGTCACCTCCTCAGCTAGGTTTCCCTGTCCAGTCAGGTACATCTGTATCCCTGTACCTCTCCCTTGCTTTTTTCCCTCCATAACACTTCTCCCTTCTGACCTGCAAATTACATTTCTGTTTTGTTTGTTCTGTTTCCCTATGTAAAATATAAGGTTCATTTGAGCATGGATCAGTGTTTGCTAACTGCCATCTGTGTGCCGAGCACAGTATAGGCCTCCAATAATATGTTGAATGAATGAGAGAGCCATACTTGACAGCATAGGAAACACTTTGATACACGTGCTATCACTCAATCATCATGACATCCTGAGACATTAAAAGGGTTCATTCCACGCCTGATCTTCCGAAACAGGGAAACTAGATCTTCAAAGGACCAAATGATTTCCCCAAGCTCACGCATACCTCTTCCAACTCCAAGTTCAGCTTTCTTTTCACCTCACTTGGCACCTCACAAAGCACATGGGTACAGGCTCTATCTTTCTTCAAGGAAATCATCATATTCTCTCATCAGCGGAAAAATAGTACAGGTTACAACAGCTGGGCCAGAAACTTCGTAGAATAAAGGGATGGGAGTCAGGAGATATAAATTCTAATGCTGCCTCAGCCTCTGAACCACAGATGCAGTGTCAGTAAACATGTTTCCTCTCTATGGGCCTCATTTTCATCCTTTATCAAATGAGAAGGCCAGATCATATGGTCTGAGGCCTTTTCTAGCTTTACTCATAATGACCTGAAAGGCACATATCTAACCTTGGACCAGTAGATGCTGGCCATCAGTGGAGGCCAGTCCTCCTGCATTTAAATTCATGAACCTAAATTGTTTCAATACATCTTAAAGTCTATAAAGGCCCCAGCGCAAGAAAGTAGGTCATCACCTACACGCTTCCTTATAGCAAGAGAAGGTATCAGGATGAGATACTTGATTTGAGTGTGTAAGCATTTTTTCTACTAGGATTCTTGTAGTCACAAGAGATGGAAACCTGACTCTAACAAACTTATGCAAAATGGGAGTTTATTGGATCACTATCCTGAAAATTTCAGGGGGATGTTAAGCTCTGGTTGGGGCTCGGTAATGGCCTCAAGCAGAGTCATCAGAACTGTCTCTCAGCTCTGCATCCCTCTCTGTTGACAAAGCGGCTGTCAGTTGCTCCCGACTTATATATTATCCTCTCAACTCACTTGAGTCTTCCCAGGATTCCCATAAGAAGGAGCAGGAGTGGTTCTGACTGGCCTGAGTTAGAGGCATCATTCCTCTGAGACAGTCTTTATGGACTGGGAGATGAAAGACAGAGACTGGCAAGGCCTGAATATTGCATCCATCCATGCACCACAGTATTTGGTCTTCTCTCATTCTTGGACTGTAGCCTGCCAGGCCTCTCTATGGGATTCTCCAGGCAAGTATACTGGAATAGGTAGCCATTTCCTTTTCCAGGAGATCTTCCCAACCCAGGGACTGAACCCACACCTCCGAGGTCTCCTGCCTTGCAGGCAGATTCTTTACCTCTGAGCTCTTCTCTCATTCAGACCATATGAACTGAGAGAGGGTAAAAGGAGTTTCTCCCCTTGAAAACAAAGGTACTTACACTAGCAGAAAGTGGGTGTGGACTTGGCAGGAAAAAAGAACAAAAGTTCACTCTTTTGCCAACCCCATGTTTGCTTCCTTCTACCTCTTCAAACAGCTGCAGGATATGGATTTTGTTCTTGTGATGGTTGTTGAGGAATTAGAGTATTTTAAAGTTCATTGGATTATGAACTACTAGGGGAGGCAAGGGAATTCCCTCACTCCCCATAGATATCCAGGGCTTTTCAAACAACACAGCTAGTTGTAACTGCTTTAGAAAAACAGCCAGAAATGCTTGCCTTGGAACTGCCCAGGCTTGCTGGAAACGTGGCAGGATGCAATGGACAGAAATGTGTCTCAGCGAGCTATTAGATGGGTCAGACTACTGATGGCCCTCGTGTGAAGGCCCAAGGAATGAGGCCCAACAGATTCTGTCAGCTTCCTGGGAGCTGGAAGGCTTACCAGTTATAATCTGGAATCTTTAGAAGAGCCAGTTATTCAGGGTCTACAGATTGAGAGGAAGACATTTCCCGTGTCCTGTTTCCCGTTCAAAGACACAGAAAGACAAGCTTTCTACTAACTAATCTCTCTTCCTCACCAGCAAAATTCAAAAACAACTTTAAACATTAAAAAATATATATTTTTTCTATTCTGTCTTAGTGAGAAAGGACCGATTGTGAAAAAGTGTAGCAGATTGAATGATAGACTGATTTGACCTTCTCCAGTCCTGTATCCAATCATACCTGTTCTCAAAGACCACTGCACATCATGCAGTCTCTAGGCCTTGTGTCAGGCACTGGGAACGCAGAGATAAAAGACTTAGTCCTTGTCTCCTAGGTGGTAATGGTTTCTGATTGAGGTCATCATAGACTGAAGCTTAAGAAACTCTAGGGCTTGAGATCAGGAATTGGCAAAACACAGCTCACGGGCCAAGTTTAGCCCACCATCTATTTTGGTCAATGAAATTTCACTGGAACACACAGTAGCTCATTTTCCTGCATCAATGGTAGGATAGAGTAGCCTAAAATATTTACTGTCTGTAGCTTCCCAGGTGGCACAGTGGGAAACAATCTGCCTGTAATGCATGAGATGCAAGAGACACGGGTTTGATCCCTGGGTCAGGAAGATCCCCTGGGGGAGAAAATGGCAACCCATTCCAGTATTCTTACCTGGAGAATCCCATGGACAGAAAAGCCTGGAAGGCTACAGCCCATGGGGCTGCAAAAAGTTGGAGTGACTGAGTGACTGAGCAACACAGAGCATGTCTTCAGAGAAAGTTTTCCAAGCCCTGACAGAGAGCACAGTAACTGTCCCAGATATGAGGGTGGTGATGGCATCTGAGGAGGTGGTCTGAGAAAGGCAATATCAGAGGTGAGACAGGAGGGATGCAGAGGAGTTAACCAAACAAGCCTGAGAAGTCAGGGGAGGCCAAGGCAGGACTCCTCATGCCAAGACGAGGAGATAAGAGAGAGCACAGAGAGTCCTGGGACAGCTGGAGTGTGGGATCCACAAGAATGGCCAGACCAGAGAAGTACACTGTGGCCACACTATGATTCTTTGGAAGTCAAGAGTCCAGAAAGTGTAAGCAGGTCAGGGGCTGATCAGGTTTCCATTTTTTGAAGCTCACACTGCAGTAGTGTAGAAAAAATGGGTTGAAACAGGACTGCTTCCTTTCCCCCTATTCTCCCTTTCTCCACTTCTCAAAATATTCAGCCCCTTGGAAGCAAGTCAGTATAAATGTCCAAAGCCATCTAGTCTGTACCCTGTTGGCACTGGATACCCCCATAACCTCCTGGCCCATCTGTTCTGGGAGGACCTGGTCCTTTCTCACTCAGGCTACCTCTCCCACAATGCACTGTAGGAAGGAGTATGGGAAATGGAAGGCTTAAGAGGCCATATTCCCAGTTGGCTTGTGCAACCCCCTCAGCCTCCAGACAGAAATGTGAGTGGCGGTAATTGGATAAACAGTTTAATTTAATAGTAACAGAAGAACTGGGCCTAATACAAGGAATCTCATTGTCCTTTTTTTCTCAAAGTGACTTTCCTTGCTATGCACTGTGATGCAGCAAGGCCATTGGCAATGCAGAGAAACACAAGGGATTGATTTTGCCTGGCAAGAAGGTCAGACTGCAAGAAGCAATTTTAATAGTTATTCTATCAAAGAGATGTAGGGAAAAAAAAGAGAGATAGATCAGAACTGGGTAGGGGAGGTCTGAGGGAGGAAGAAGGGAAAGAATATGTGTTTCCTGTTTGTTTTTGGAAGTGAGATATATCTTTACAAAATAATTAATAGCTATCTCTTAATTTCAACCTGAATTAGGTAATTCCTTAATATACTTTGGGCTTTATTTCCTTATTAAAAAAAATCTTGATAAGAGACATATTTTTTACTCCCTTTATTTGTTAAGTTACTAAATATTTTCCAAACTTAAATTTATGAAAATTCCTTCTTTAAGATTTTTAAAATCCTCATCTCCCTAAACAGAGACCTTGAAAACCTAAACTTCTAATTCCAGGCAGGAATTTGTGGCAAAGCCTGGTGTAAACAGGTAAGTTTAACCTTCCTGTCTCTTTTCTCTGTCTCTTAGGTATGAGCCAGACCTTGCATTCAGCTCTCTGGTTCTGATAATTCTTATTTATTATTCAGTCATAACAAAGGTACCTGCCAGTATGGATTTGAATCCTCACCTGAAAAGATCAACAGAAGATGGTCCAGTTCTAAGAAATGGGTATCCAGAGGGGATGGAATCACAATCAGCTGCTGACCTGGCCAAGATTTGTTATTCATTAAGCTGAGACAATACTTTGCCAACAAAGGTCCATCTAGTCAAGGCTATGGTTTTTCCAGTGGTCATGTATGGATGTGAGGGTTGGACTGTGAAGAAAGCTGAGCGCTGAAGAATTGATGCTTTTGAACTGTGGTGTTGGAGAAGACTCTTGAGAGTCCCTTGGACTCCAAGGAAATCCAACCAGTCCATTCTGAAGGAGATCAGCCCTGGGATTTCTTTGGAAGGGATGATGGAAACTTTGGCCACCTCATGCGAAGAGTTAACTCATTGGAAAAGACTCTGATGCTGGGAGGGATTGGGGGCAGGAGGAAAAGGGAACGACAGAGGATGAGATGGCTGGATGGCATCACCAACTTGACGGACGTGAGTCTGAGTGAACTCCAGGAGTTGGTGATGGACAGGGAGGCCTGGCGTGATGCAATTCATGGGGTCGCAAAGAGTTGGACACGACTGAGCAACTGAACTGAAGCTGTTTTTACCGCACTGCTGGCAGTACTACAGCCCTAGCAGACACTGAGAGATGGAAGGTATTTTCAAGATACTTCTTAATTATATGCTCAGAAGTTGGTGAGCAGTGGCAGGAATACCATATCCAACAGTAAAAGTCCTTCTGAGATGATTCTGGAATATACCACCTAGAAGCTTTGACTTTGCCATTTAGACTTCACTTAAGAAACTTGCATTTCCTGCACTGTTTCATTCCTTAAGCCACTGGAGGTGTAGGGAAACAATTCAGGTAACAACAAAATAGCCCAGAGAAAATTTAGGCATGTATGAACCAATTTCAACCCTTGACTGAGACACCTTGTCTATATCCTTTTCCCTCAACTTTCCTTCTGCTCCTCTTTTTCTACACAACATGGGGTCAGAAGGGTTCTTAGGAGAAGAATAAAGGAATGCTATTTGCTGTTTGCTATGGAATGAAATAAAGGCTTCATTGTTGAACAGACTCAAGAACTCAGGTTCTGAAGTGACATGTGCAGACGTGCAACTCCCCATTCCTTTGTGTACAATCTCAGTGAACATTGGGCAAGCGATTTCCCCTTTCTGAGCCTCAGTTTTATCACCTATAGCATGATGAGGGTGGTAGTCCTGACTTGACAGTGTTGAGATGATTCCATAACGTAACGGTCAGCTCTATGCCTGGGTATTGTAGTTCAAATAACTTGCACACAATGATACTTGTTATAAGGTGAGCATGTTATAGAGCTGTGGGCACTGTTCTGTCACCAACATCACCAAGTTGCTCCATCCATCCCTCCATCAGACACATGTGAATCACTTCTTATGTCTAAGTCATGGTGAATGGCAGCAGATGGGAGGCAAATGATGAGTGGTTGGTAGGCTGTAAGTGGAGAGAACAAGTAGTAGACTGTGGCCTGAGTTTTAATTCAGTAAATATTTACTCAACTCAAAGCACACACCAGGTATGATAATTGTGTGTAAAACGTCATGGAAGACATATATGATTACTGCCCCCAAGGACAGAATTCTTATAATTAGGATTTAGGACAGATTTTAAAGTGTAGGAAGGATATTCTGGTATAGAAAGAAAAGCCAGGAGAAAACCAGGGAGATGCAGATGGAAGTGCAAGTATATACTTTACATTCAGTTAGACATCAAGCCTGGCTCTTAAACTGTCTTCTCTGTCATCTCTGCATAGTGAAGTGCCACCTAGTATCCACCTTTCATGTTCCATCCTCTGAGAGTCTTTCAGCATCATCGAAGGCAGATAGAAGGGCTCTCTCTCTTCTCTAAGTTAATACACTGTCAGTATAAGTATAAGGTTCCTATGGCACTTACTATGAACTACTTTGATTATTTAGATTGGCTGTCCATGCTGATCAAATTTCACTTGAAAATGTCTGTCATGATTCAGTGCTTCTTGAATCATGGCAGTCACACAGTTGAACCGAAAAATCAAAAGCGGCATTCGCCTATCCAGACTACCATGGGCTTACAAACACAGCTGTATATAAATTATGAAATCAAAAACTATTTACCTTTTCTTCCCAACACATTACTGCTACAGTATTCCGATGGAGACTCAACAAGGGAAATTCAACAGGACACCAGGAGGTGCAGCTGTGTTTCTAAATGCCGCACAACGCTTGAATAATCCAGAGTTTACATTAAATACCTCTCAGTATTAACAAGATGCAGGATAAATTGTTTGCTGACAAAGCCTATGCCTTTGGATAGGATGAACTCTTTGCGGTAGCTTACATTTTTACACTGGCAAAGCAAGCCATCACAGCCAACACCCTTGGCGGCCTGGAGACTGTTTATCTTTCTAAGAATCCAGGTACAACCAGGCAGCTGAAACTGTTCAAATACAGTCCAGAAACAGGCCAAGTGTTTCATTTCTGCCATAGGGATCAGAATCTTGGTTCTCAATTTGCAAACACTAAGGGTGTTTGTTTTCATCTTCTTAGAAGACAAATGTAGTTTACTCTTTCAAGAGGATCTTTTAAAGCCATTCATTGCCTTTGTGGAGAAGGCAATGGCAACCCATTCCAGTGCTCTTGCATGGAAAATCCCATGGACGGAGGAGCCTGGTGGGCTGCGGTCCATGGGGTCGCTTCGAGTTGGGCACGACTGAATGACTTCACTTTCACTTTCCTGCGTTGGAGAAGGAAATGGCAATCTACTCCAGTGTTCTTTTTTTTTTTTTTTTTTTTTTTATTTTATTATTTTTTTTTTAATTTTATTTTATTTTTAAACTTAACATAACTGTATTAGATTTGCCAAATATCAAAATGAATCCGCCACAGGTATACATGTGTTCCCCATCCTGAACCCTCCTCCCTCCTCCCTCCCCATTCCATCCCTCTGGGTCGTCCCAGTGCACCAGCCCCAAGCATCCAGTATCGTGCATCGAACCTGGACTGGCAACTCATTTCATACATGATATTTTACATGTTTCAATGCCATTCTCCCAAATCTTCCCACCCTCTCCCTCTCCCACAGAGTCCATAAGACTGTTCTATACATCGGTGTCTCTTTTGCTGTCTCGTACACAGGGTTATTGTTACCATCTTTCTAAATTCCATATATATGCGTTAGTATACTGTATTGGTGTTTTTCTTTCTGGCTTACTTCACTCTGGATAATAGGCTCCAGTTTCATCGCTTGGAGAATCCCAGGGACGGAGGAGCTTCCCTCTATGGGGTCGCACAGAGTCGGACACGACTGAAGTGACTTAGCAGCAGCATTTCCTTTGACTTTGAATAGAAGTTGCAGAGAAGGACCAGTAATGTTTAAAAACTGGGTTCCTTTTGTGAGTAAGTGGGCTTAAGACCATGTGCTAATATTATGAGGCATTCAAGGGAATTCCCAGGTTCTCATCTAGGAGCTGAGCTAGGTTGGCAGAGGCTGGTCATGTGTGATGAAGAAAGATCATCTCAGTGGATTTACTTCTGTGTCCAGATAAACTGATGTGTCCAGCAAAATTGTTGTGATCTTTCATGGACTTTACTCGCACAGACTTGGACGTACCATTAACTAATTTAGAGACAGCTAAAAAAACTAGATAGGCAGTATAATATTTAATTCTCCTGGGTCTTTATTTTGTTTTTTTTCCCATTTGACTTAGCAAGATAAAGGCAAAAGATTCCCGAATGTATGCCCCATCTCTTAAGCTACCCTGGTGGCATTTACATACAACTGAAAAATGCTATAAATCCTTCTTAATCTTCTAGCTGGTGAATTGCTAGAAGAAGCTGGAATACTTTATTTTGGCCCGGTCCCAGCTCCATTTAAAATGCCAGACACAGCAGGGCTGAATTTGTTCATGTTCACTTGAGGACAGGGAGGCAGAGGAAGTTGTGTAAGGGAGTTGAAATGGATGTGGTGAGGGGGTAGGACCTGGGGGAGGGCCACAGCAAATTCCTAACAAAAGGTAGTTTATTTGTTCCACCAAATAGGCCTTTCAAGAAAAGGCCATTTCTAACCTGCAGCAAGTTTAACAACTGAATGGAGATTGCAAAGATAGGGAATTGTTTTGCGTTTCCAATTCATTGAACTTGGAGCATCTGATCTTACTGTTAAATTCACCAAGGAAAAAGTAACCCACCTCTCCAAAGTGAAGATAACTGAAGGAGGAAAAAAAAAAAAAGATGATAAGGGTTGTATTCAAAAAGGAGTAATACAATGCAGAAGAAAGAAATTAGGTTTTATCTCATGTCATATATAAAATCAAATCAAAATGGATGGAGAGGTTAAATGTAAGACCAGAAAAACTCCTTGATATTGGTCTGAGCAATGATTTTTTGGGGAAGGGTGTGCTACATAGCACAGGCAATAAAAAAATAGACAAATTGGTTGCATCAAATTAAAAAGCTTCTGAACAGCCAAGGAAACAATTAACAGAGTGAGGAGATAACCTATAGATGGGAGAACATATTTGCCAACCACACATATGAAGGACAGGGAAGCCTGGTATGCTGCAGTTCATGGGGTCACAAAGAGTCAGATGCGACTTAGAGACTGAACAATACCACCACCATATAATAAGGGGTTAATATCCAAAATACAAAGGGAACTCAAACAACTCAACAGCAAGAAAATAACCTGATTTTAAAAATGGACAAAGGACCTGAATAGACATTTTTTACAAGAAGGCAAATAAATGGTCAATAGATATATGAAAGGTGTGGAACATCACTAATCATCAGGAAAATCCAAATCAACACCAAAATGTGATGTCACATCACACCTGTAAAAATGGCTATTATCAAAAAGACACAAGATAACCAGTGTTTTTGATGATGTAGAGAAAAGGGAATCTTTGTATATCACTGGTAGGGATGTACATTGGTATAGCTGCTACAGAAACCAGTATGGTGATATCCCCCCAAATTATAAACAGAACCATCATATGACCCAGCAAATTCACACTTTATGAAGTCAGTATATCAAAGAGATACTACACCCATGTTCACTGCAGCATTATTCACAACAGCCAAGACATGGAAACAACACGCATACACATACATTACGGAATAGTACACAACCACGAACAAGATGGAAACCCTGCCACTTGGACCTGGATGACAATATGCTAAGGGAAATAAGCCAGACACAGAAACGAAATTTCTGTATGGTCTCACTTATACATGGACTCAAAAACAAGGTCAAAATCATAGAAACAGAGAGCAGAACAATGGTTACTAGCAGCTGGTAGGGGTAGGGAAAATGGGGAGATGTTGGTCAAAGAGTATAAATTTGTTAATTGTGCCAGATGAGTAAGTCTAGAAATCTAATATAGAAGAGTGATGACCATACCTAATAATGCTGTACTGAACACTGGTAATATGCTGAGAGAATAGATTCAGTACACTCACCTCACTCAGAAAAGCGGTACCTGTGATGGGAAGACACATTAATTATCTCAACTATAGTAATGATTTCACAATATATTTGTATATTAGATTATATTGTACACTTGAAATATTTACAATTTTTCTTTAAAAAATTAAAAATAATTAAAGGGAGTAAGATGGGATATGGAGAACCTTTAAGTGATATTCATATATGTGTGTGTGTGTATATATATATATATATATATTTAAATATACATGTATATTTTTTAAAGACCTACATTTAGGTCTTTGGTGTGCTACCAACTAGCTTCTAAGTGACTACAAGTCACTACTTTGACCTTGAGTGACTGTCCTTGAATTTCATTTTCCATAACTGTAATTGTGCCAACTGCACAGAGTTGTTGTGAGGTTGCAATTAAATACTATGGGTACCATGCCTGCTATATTCTATGCTCCTATCAATAAAAAGCTTTAAAAATTATATTAGGCATGTTAATATCATGGATGACAAACAGGTTTAATTTCTAACTAATTTTTAGTTATGACTGCCTAGAATATGTTTAGCATGACTGTGACTAGGCTTGGCAGAGTAGGGTGATTGATTATTGATGTCTGCTACTGGCACCAAATGAGGGATGTATTTGCCATCCAGAATCCAGTGAAAAGGTCACAGAATGTCAGAAGACCTGGTCTTTCAGCCTCCAATTAGCTGGGAAACGTGGGAACATCTTTTATTCCCTCTGGCCCTCATTTTCTCTAATGTAAAATGAATGAGCAGAACTTTATGATCTCTTAGGTCTTTTTGAGTCTGAATATTCTGATTCTAACCTAGAAAATATTATTACTGCTTCACAGGTTTGGAATGTTAATAAGATTCTTAAAAATGCTTTGCATTAAGTACATTTACATATGAGAAGTTGTTCTATGGCCCTGTTTTGAAGAATATTCACCATCACCCATGTAAGAGTTTGTAGGTCTGTAAGTGAAGTAACATTTGAATCTTTTCTTACCTGCTGTGTGCTCTTATTTTCACCAAAATCTCTCTTGGCCTCAATTTAGTCACCTGAAAAATGAAAGAAAAATTATTTCTGTACCCTCCTGATCCTCTGAGATGTGGAGCCAATGAATAAGGACATGTTTCATCAGTACTTTGAACTTGTTAGAAGGCAGACCTTATGTAACTCTAAAGGAGAAGTATTTATGTAAAAATGTTCTCCCGATGTGATGCACATTAATATCCATTTGCTATACTATGACTTTATTACAACAGAGTAACACTTTCAAAAGGAAAAGGACATTGGTTTAGAAAACCCAGACTTCATCATTTTCCCTTTGAGTTTCCCTTTCCGTTTGTGTAAATCCTACAGTCTCCAAAGTTAAAAACACAATCAAAGCTTAAAGATGCTTGGTGTTGAAGCAATCTGCATGGTAAAAATGGCCTCCATAGGAGTATATATACACTTGCTACTTCAATCAACGTAAAACCAACTCACTGTTGAAAATGTGCAAAAATCAGTCAACATTATCTTGAAATATCTAGGTGCCATAAATATTAAGTTATGACAACTGACGCTAGTGCAAGATTCTGTTCCTGTGGACAAAACCACAACATGAAAGATAGCCCATCATTCCTCAAAGCCAACTTTCCTAACAATGACTGAATCAATGAAAGGAAAAAAAAGATGCCCTGACTTTCACTGTAGACCTACTTCTAGAACAGAGAAGACATGCCTAGCCAGGTAAACAGAACAAATGTACTTCCTCTTGATCAATATGAATCAAGAACTTTAGCACGGAAATAAAAGAAAACAATTTCCACCATTTATTTTATCCAAATGTATTTCTTTCTTTGCCTCTTCATGGTAGATTCTGAGCAGTAATGATGAGAATGGCTGAAATGACTACTGCAACAAGTTTTGAGAAAAGACCTCCATTTGTCTGTTTCATTTGAGATGTCAATATGACAGATTCAAGAGAACAAGGCAAGTAAAACAAATGTGTATATGAAGATTTTCAAAGAACATGTCCAATAAACTGATCTAGTACTCTTGACAGACTGCTCTCCCTTCCTCCCCCAGCCCATCCTTTGAGGTTATCCAAAGAGGCCAGAGTGTGGAGAGTGAGACTGTGTGAACAGATTGACAAAGAGGCTTTGTGGGTGAGAGTTCCTGCATCTTGTGTGACTCTTCATCTTGTTTGTGGTTTTCTTTTGTTTTTGGAGGAAGGGAAGGCATTCTACCATCTAACCCAGAGTCAAGAAACTGCAATCTGCAAGTCAGATCTGGTGTACTGCCTGGTTTGGTACAGTCATGAGTTCATAATGGCTTTTACATTTGTCAAATGTAAAATGTGCAGGGGAATTATAAATAATTTGTGACCAATGAAAGTTCACTGTAACTCAAATTTCAGTGTCCATAAGTAAAATGCTACTGAAGACACCCACCCAATATTTAAATAACATTACCTATGGCTGCTTTGGCACTACAATAATGGAGGGTTCATCTTTATAGAAGTTTGCAGACCTCTGGTTTTACCAGAAGTCTGCTGGAAGGAGGTTTCATGACACAGTTGAAGAACTTTGAAATGTGTCCCCTGTGTTTGAGAGATTTAGATGACTGATGTCTGATTCAGGGCTGAATCAACAAACAAAAAGGTCTGAATCCCAACAAAAATGGCCTGTAGCCCAGGGACTGCCTCCTTCCAGGGAAACCAAAGGCCAGAGAAGGGTCGCCCAGCTGCTCTGGTACAAGCTCTGGGAGAAGGCTGCTGTGCTGCATGTTGGGGAATGGATGCATGAGCATTTCCTAAGGATAAGATTTGGGACATATGAGAGAGCACTGGTGTGGAAGTGCTGCCTTTTTGGCTGCCTGGGAAGAACAAGAGGAAGAAGCAGAGTTGGATGTGCTCCCCTGGAGGCCTAAGAGTTAAGGACACATTCACAAGGGACCATCTGAAAGAGCCATTGCTTTACTTTTTTGCCAGTGCTGAAGTTGCCTGGCCAAGTACCAGCCTTTCTATCCTGCTCTGAGACAGAATTTAACAAAGAGAAGGTGACAGGGAAGGCAAGAGGTGACAAAAGCTAGTCATTCCCTATCCATTCTCTGCAGCTTTAAGATTACCTTCACTAATCTGAATTAAGTTTAAAGAGATAGTGGAAATGGAGAGCTTTGTTTTATTAATGGCGGGAGCCATGCATATCCAATCTTCCATTTACAGGATTTAACTGATCAGTTCCAATATACCAGGGCTCTATAGCATATTGTCATTTATTATGACAACTCTATGAGACTGATATTAATATACCCATTTTATGGGTGAAGAAATTAAGGTTCAGAGTTTGAATGATATACCCAAGGTCTCATGCCATTGAGTGGCAGAGCCAGGATTTAGTCTATTGGATGTTCAAATGCATCCTCTTTTCATTGTACCTTGGGGAATTTTATCTTAGAAATTATAGTTTTGATGCTATATTTGTATCCAGAGCCCATAGTGTGCATCATGCACTATTGCTGTGAAGAAATAAACATTCAGTCAAGTTAACTTAAAAGACAGGGGTGTATTTCAATGTTCACTGAAGCACTAGTTACACTAGCCAAGACATGGAAGCAACCTGAGTGTCCACAGACAGATGAATGGATAAAGAAGATGTGGTATACATATACAATGGGATATTACTCAGCCATAAAAAAGAATGCAATAATGCCATCTGCAGCAACATGGATCGACCTAGAGATTATCATACTAAGTGTAGTAAGTCAGAGAGAGAAAGACAAATATCATATGATATCACTTATCTGTGGAATCTAAAAAAATGATACAAATGAAGGGATAAATTAGGAGTTTGGGATTAACATATGCACACACACTGCTATATATAAAACAGATCAACAACAATGACCTACTGTACAGCACAGCGAACTATATTCAATATCTTCTAATAACATATAATGGAAAAGAATCTGATAAAAGATATATATATCTATATACCATACATACACACCCAGGTGGCTCAGTGGTAAAGAATCTGCCTGCCAATGCAGGAGATGCAGGTTTGATCCCTGGGTCAGGAAGATACCCTGGAGGAGGAAATGGCAACCCACTCCAATATTCTTGCCTGGAAAATCCCATGAACAAAGGACTCTGGCAGGCTACTGTCCATGGGATCACAAAGAATCAGATACGTATTTTATATGTGTGTGTGTATATATATATATATATATATATCTGAATCACTTTGCTATATACTTGAAACTAACACAACACTGTAAATCAAATACACTTCAATTTTTAAAAATTTAGAGATAGTGGTTTATTACCAGAGTACACATTGCCCTAGGTTACACAGCAGAGGAAAGCAAACTCTGGAAGATCTGAACCTCTGTGTGGAATTGCTCCAGTGTAATAAGAAGCATGTGGTAGTGGGGCAGTTTATAATCATCCAAACAATTTTACACATTCCTTAAATGAATCCTTGCAACAGCCTAGGGAAGCAGGCAAGGACACTTTGGTCCTTATTTTTCATGTAAGTAAATGCAGGCTCAGATATTCAGAAACAGTCATAATTAAATTTGTTGAATTAAATAAATGAATCTGCCCCACTTCTGTCATGTGTATATGTTGATACCCAGTCATTGGCCTATGATTGTTTCAATTTTAGTTGAGAGTATGAATCATGGAGCTCCCAAGTCTGTACCCATTATTTCCCAGCATAAGACCTTGTATATAATGGACAGCCTACAGATGGTAGTGGAGAGACTTAGTTATCTTTTAACAGAAGAGTCTTTTTCTAAGCAAATATTTTATATTAAGTAGCATCTCCGCTGCCACTAAGTCGCTTCAGTCGTGTCCGACTCTGCGACCCCATAGACGGCAGCCCACGAGGCTCCACCGTCCCTGGGATTCTCCAGGCAAGAACACTGGAGTGGGTTGCCATTTCCTTCTTCAATGCAGGAAAGTGAAAAGTGAGAGTGAAGTTGCTCAGTCGTGTCTGACTCTTAGCGACCCCACGGACTGCAGCCTACCAGGATCCTCCATCCGTGGGATTTTCTAGGCAAGAGCACTGGAGTGGGGTGCCATTGCCTCCTCCCAAGTAGCATCTCGAAGGGACTCAAAGCAGTTGAAGTGTTTATTTTCTTTAGGGATCAGGCCTTGGGTGAAAAAGACCAGGATCTCAATTCTGTTGCCTTCACCTGCTTAATTGTTTCCAAGAAGTGAACGGACATGGTTTTCAATCCTACTCTATTTCTTGGCCATCTGACTTGCACAAGTTAGTGTCTTTATCTGAAAAATGGGCCTAAAGCTACTCTTAATCTGGCTATATTTTGAGAACTAAATGAGTAAAACTACCTGGTTTGACAGTAGGTACTTTATAAAGATTAACATTTTTATTTAAAGTGGCCAGCTAATAGTTTGATTTCCTAAGACTCACTTTGACATCCTCAGATCCAAAGTACAAAACTTAGTTCACAGGGAAGGAACCAGGTTCTGCCACTCAGTGCAGGCAAAAGGTGGCAAGTTCTGAGAGCATATGGATATATCATTTGCAGAATTCTTAGAACTGTTTGGAGCAATAGTTGAGAACAAGAGATAGTCTGCAAAACAGGCTAAACCAATGAGTGTCCTGGGGGGACAGAAGGAGCTATGTTTTCAGATCCTTATCTAAACCTGGAATTGGCAGCTTTATTTTTAAATCTCCAATCTTATCTTTTCAACTACATCTTTATTTAAAACATAACCTGTCATTTACTCAGGCTCAAATTTAACCATTTTTGCTTACTCTCATTTGAAGCTGATGATGACTTTTGAAGGATAAAAGGATCCTCTTATCGAGAATAATGCTGGGGGGGCAGGTAGAGATTTTTAAAAAGATATTATCTGGACACATTGTCTCCCAATAAGTTGAGCTCATTAGATAAATGAGATTCCACTAAAGCATGATTTTCTAATTCACTGACTAATTAATCATGTGTGCAATGACTGAAACAAAGTGATTTTACTCTATGATACAGTAAATAACTACTTTGTAAGTGAAAAACACAATTTTTTTCCAAACAAATGAGCCTCTCCCTTGGAGATGCCCTGGATTAAATATTCTGCTTTAATCCAAAATTTCTTGATGTCATCAGGTTCTTCAGTTTAAATTTAGTATAAGTTGGACATTTAGTGTTTCATTTTCTCTTTCTTTCTTGCTGCCCATCACTCTGGCAGAACTGTATTAGCATCCCTATTGGAGTACATAGTTCCTATTTTGCGATCTTTTCCTTTTATTGCTTTTCTGACTGGACAGTGTGCTCCTTCAAGTGGGGAATCTATTTTTGCCCTATTCACACTGGTTTATCTAGCGCATAGTAGGTAAGAAATACATGTCCTTTGCAATGGAGTTGAGCAGCTTAGGTATTTCCTGCTAAGAAAGGCCAATCTTACCAACCATTGAGGAGCAACAAATTAGGTGAGTAGGAAAGGGAAGTGAGTGATATCATTTTATACGTGGTTAGTCTGGGCATAGAGTACCGCATCTGGGAAATACACTTCTCACTAACTGGAGGTATGTGAGCTTCTCTAACTAGGTAGCTCAATAAGAATCCTTCACACTGATATTTATTTGGTCATAGATTCCCTTTATTTTCTTTAATGTCACATTCTGCCTTGAGTGTTTCATGCCATAAAACACATGGTCAGGGAGCCTGTGATGAAGCCTCTGCTTCCTCAAGTTGTTCCATCTTTTCCTATTGTTGTTGTGGTCCCACGTCTCTAGCAGTAACTGAAGCATCCAGCATCCACTGATTATGAAACACTTACAGCCCGCAGGCTGCAAGGCAGGCATTCACTTCAAGTCCAAACAGAAATAGAGCTTCTCTCCTCTGGGCATTGGTCTTCACAATAACGGCAGCGTGTTACTCTCATGGTAATCCCAATTTTAACAACCGATATTTAAAATGACATAAACTTTCCTTGGAAGCCTGGGAAGTTTGCTGAAGACCTCATGTGATTCTTCCTGAATGCTTCAGTTCTATACTCCCTTTCGTTTTGGGTCACCAATGCTGTTCCTTTTCAAGAGCTGGCTTGGGAGATCGTTTGGATTTGATCCTGCTGGCCTGAGACTGCATACTTGGCTGCCTGGGACTTCCTGGCTCTGCTGATGATACTATACAGCAGGAGCAGAGAAGGAGTCTTAGTAAATCAGACACCCTCTGCTTAGCCAATTCACAGATATCACTGGGAACACACACACACACATATAATATTACATATATAATGTAACCCATATGCCTATGTCTTTTGTCTACTTATCTACTGTTTTCTACATATCACAATTCCAGGGACTGTCTTTTACCTTGTGGCTTGATTTGCAACCCCTGGAGTTGTGTAGCACACATCCTGTACAACTGTACACAGCAGCTTTGACTGACTTAATCTAATATTCATTGAACACTTATTATATTCTAGACACTGTGCCAAGCTCTTTATATAAATGATTCCCCAATTTTCATAACAAATTTATGAAGGGAACTGAGGTTCAGAAGCGACCTTAAGGAATTTAGACAAAAGTAACATTTCAAGGAAAAAGTAGAGCTGCAATGATTGAAAACTACTACTAAGTGTGGTCTACTTGTAGTCCTCAACTGCAGGACATTTCTTTCTAAGGAGGCATAACAGAACCTCCCTTCTGTGAGCAGGATGATGGAGTGGATGAGAAGGTTAATAAAAGCATAGTCAATGCTGGAGTTTAATAACTGGAAATTAAAAAGCAACTTACAAATTTTATAATACAACTGAGGGAAAGTAAAGCTTGACGAATGTTGCCATGTGGTCATCTACAGAAGGTAGGGTCTAAATTCTGGGCTTTAGTGACTCTGAATGGTGAGAGGCAGGAAGAAGTGAGGCTCTCCCCACCTCCCCTGACCAATCAAGGCTCTGTTTCAGGAACTCTGCTGGTTGATGTGGGATACTTAGGTTTATCAAAGGGGATGGGTTGTAAAAGGTTAATAAACTCCCATTTAATGAAACCAATAATTACCAAATTTCTACTACTTTGAAGTTATGTTGACCCAGAAAAAGCTAAAAGTTGTGTTTTCATTCTACTATTCTGATTCAATGTACTGAATAAAGACTCTATCTTCCACTTTCCCTCCATGAAGTTCTGGCTGGGTAAAGCTGGACACTGCACAGAATACACACATTCCCTGTGATCACTGTGAAAATCAGACCTTAAAACTAAAGAATTTATGGTACTATAAAGAAAATAATCACTGCAAGGCCAAACAAAGATTAGAAAAGAGGTATCTGAACTGAAAACAGCAATAAAATGCTTTACCATACATGGCTATCTAGGAATCTTTCTCCAAAATTGGGAGATTTAGTTTAGTTCAGTTCAGTTCTGTCACTCCGTCGTGTCCGACTCTCTGCAACACCATGAACCACAGCACGCCAGGCCTCCCTGTCCATCACCAACTCCTGGAGTCCACGCAAACCCATGTCCATCGAGTCGGTGATGCCATCCAACCATCTAATTCTCTGTCGTCCCCTTCTTCTCCTGCCCTCAATCTTTTCCAGCATCAGGGTCTTTTCAAATGAGTTGGCTCTTCGCATACGGTGGCCAAAGTATTGGAGTTTCAGCTTCAACATCAGTCCTTCCAATGAACACCCAGGACTGATCTCTTTTAGGATGGACTGGTTGGATCTCCTTGAAGTCCAAGGGACTCTCAAGAGTCTTCTCCAACACTATAGTTCAAAAGCATCAATTCTTGGGCACTCAGCTTTCTTTATAGTCCAACTCTCACATCCACACATGACTACTGCAAAAACCATAGCCTTGACTAGATGGACCTTTGTTGGCAAAGTAATGTCTCTGCTTTTTAATATGCTGTCTAGGTTGGTCATAACTTTCCTTCCAAGGAGTAAGCGTCTTTTAATTTCATGGCTGCAATCATCATCTGCAGTGATTTTTCAGCCCAGAAAAATAAAGTCAGCTACTGTTTCCACTATTTCCCCATCTATTTCCCATGAAGTGATGGGACCGGATGCCATGATCTTCGTTTTCTGAATGTTGAGCTTTAGGCCAACTTTTTCACTCTCCTCTTTCACTTTCATCAAGAGGCTCTTTAGTTCTTCTTCACTTTCTGCCATAAGGGTGGTGTCATCTGCATATCTGAGGTTATTGATATTTCTCCCAGAAATCTTGATTCCACCTTGTGCTTCATCCAGCCCAGCGTTTCTCATGATGTACTCTGCATATAAGTTAAATAAGCAGGGTGACAATATACAGCCTTGATATACTCCCTTGTCAATTTGGAACCAGTCTGTTGTTCCATGTCCAGTTCTAACTGTTGCTTTCCGACCTGCATACAGGTTTCTGAAGAGGTAGGTCAGGTGGTCTGGTATTCCCATCTCTTTCAGAATTTTCCACAGTTTATTGTGAAACAACACAGTTAACTGTGTTGTACTTGTCTCTTTTTAAAGGCCGAATAATATTCCATTGTACATATATATATATATATATATATCACACTAGGTTTGTCCATTTTTGCTAATGGACATTTGGCTTCTTTCCACCTTTTGGCTATTGTGTATAGTGCTGCCATGAACTTCTATGTACATGTACTTCTTTGTGTATTTTTTCAATTCTTTTGAAAAGAACTGAAGGTATACACTCCAAGGTATACACCTTGGAGTGGGACTGCTGGGTCATAAAGAAATTCTATATTTAACTTTTTAAGGAATCGTCAAACTGTTTTCCAAACTGGCTAAACCTCTTTATGTTCCTACCAGCAATGTATGAGGGTTTCAATTTCTCCATATTTTTCTGACACTTTTTATCTTTTATATTTTTCATTACAGCCATCACAGGGGGTGTGAAGTAATGCCTCACTGTTAATTTTGTTTTCCCTCATGACTAACAATGTGGAGCATCCTTTTATGTGCCTGTTGGCCATTTTTACTTCTTTGGATAAAAGTCTGGACAAATCCTTTGCCTATTTTTAAATAAGTTTTAAAAAATCTTTTTGTTGTTCAGCTTAAGAGTTCTTTATCAGTTCAGTTCAGTCACTCAGTCGTGTCCGACTCTTTGCGACCCCATGAATCACAGCACGCCAGGCCTCCCTGTCCATCACCAACTCCCGGAGTTCACCCAGACTCACGTCCATCAAGTCAGTGATGCCATCCAGCTATCTCATCCTCTGCCGTCCCCTTCTCCTCCTGCCCCCAATCCCTCCCAGCATCAGAGTCTTTTCCAATGAGTCAACTCTTCACATGAGGTGGCCAAAGTACTGGAGTTTCAGCTTTAGCATCATTCCTTCCAAAGAAATCCCAGGGCTGATCTCCTTCAGAATGGACTGGTTGGATCTCCTTGCAGTCCAAGGGACTCTCAAGAGTCTTCTCCAACACCACAGTTCAAAAGCATCAATTCTTCGGCGCTCAGCCTTCTTCACAGTCCAACTCTCACATCCATACATGACCACAGGAAAAACCATAGCCTTGACTAGACAAACCTTTGCTGGCAAAGTAAAGTCTCTGCTTTTGAATATGCTATCTAGGTTGGTCATAACTTTCCTTCCAAGGAGTAAGCGTCTTTTAATTTCATGGCTGCAGTCACCATCTGCAGTGATTTTAGAGCCCAGAAAAATAAAGTCTGACACTGTTTCCACTGTTTCCCCATCTATTTCCCATGAAGTGATAGGACCAGATGCCATGATCTTCGTTTTCTGAATGTTGAGCTTTAAGCCAACTTTTTCACTCTCCACTTTCACTTTCATCAAGAGGCTTTTGAGTTCCTCTTCACTTTCTGCCATAAGGGTGGTGTCATCTGCATATCTGAGGTTATTGATATTTCTCCCTGGCAATCTTGATTCCAGCTTGTGTTTCTTCCAGTCCAGCGTTTCTCATGATGTACTCTGCATATAAGTTAAATAAGCAGGGTGACAATATACAGCCTTGACGTACTCCTTTTCCTATTTGGAACCAGTCTGTTGTTCCATGTCCAGTTCTAACTGTTGCTTCCTGACCTGAATACAAATTTCTCAAGAGGCAGATCAGGTGGTCTGGTATTCCCATCTCTTTCAGAATTTTCCACAGTTTATTGTGATCCACACAGTCGAGTTCTTTATAGACCCCTACAAAATGTATGATTTGCAATTACTTTATTCCATTCTGTGGGTTGCTTTTTCTCTTTCTTGATAATGTCCTTTGATGAACAAAAGCTTTTAATTTTATGAAAGTCAAGTTTCGCTACTATTTTTCTCGTTGCTTAGTCATGTACGAGCCCATGTGTCAAATTAAAGTTCATGGAGATTTAGTCCTATGTCGTCTTCTATGAATTTTGTAACTTTAGCTTTTATGTTTATGTCACTGATGCATTTTGAGTACATGGTGTGAGGTAGGCATCCAACTCCACTCTGTGACAAATGAGTATCTAATACATCTACCATTTTGAAGAAAGGAAACATAATATTATGAACATAGTTAAAAAGTAAATTCCCAAGAGGAGTCTAAGGAGACATGACAACTAAATATAATAAGGTACCTAGATGAGATCAGGTACCATATTACAAAAGATGGTACATATTACAATTACATACTATGCAAGGCAATCTACAGATTCAGTGCAATCCCTATCAAATTACCAATGGTATTTTTCACAGAACTAGACCAAAAAAATCTTAAAATCTGTATGGAGACACAAAATACTCCAAATACCCAAAGCAATTTTGAGAAAGAAAACTAGAGCTGGAGGATTCAGGCTCCCTGACTTCAGCCGATACCACAAAGCTATAGTCATCAATCATTATGGTACTGGCACAAAAAAATGGAAATACAGATCAAGGGAATAGGACAGAAAGTCTAAAAATGAATCCACACACCTAGGGTTAATTAATTTATGGCATGGAGGCAAGATCCACACAATGTTGGAAAGACAATCTCTTCAACAAATGGTGTGGGGAAACTAGGCAGATACATGTAAAAATATGAAATTATATCATTCTTTAACACTATACACAAAAATAAGCTCAAAATTGTTTAAAGACCTAAATGTGAGACTGGAAATTATATATCTCCTAGAGGAAAACATAGGCAGAACACTTTCTGACATAAATTATAGCAATATCTTTTTCAGTCTGTCTTTAAGACAAAAGGAAATAAAAACAAAAATAAACAAATTGAACCTACTGAAATTTAAAAGTGTTTGCACACCAAAGGAAACAATAAACAGAACAAAAATACAACCCACAGATTGGGAGAAAATATTTGCAAATGATGTGACCAACAAGGGATTAGTCTTCAAAATTTATAAACAGCTCATGAAGCTTACCATCATCAAAACAACCCAATTAAAAAATGGGCAGAAGACCTACATTTCTCCAAAGATGATATACAGATGGCCAAAAGGCACATGAAAAGATGCTCAGCATTGATAATTACTATAGAAATGAAAATCAAAACTATAATGAGATACCATGTCATATCAGTCAAAATGGCTATCATCAAAAAAATTCACAAACAATAAATGCTGGAGAGGGTGTGGAGAGAAGGGAACCCTTCTGCTCTACTGGTGGGAATATAAATTGGTATAGCCACTATGGACAATAGTATGGAAGTTCCTTTAAAAACTAAAAATAGAGCTACCATATGACCCTGCAATTCCACTCCTGGAAATATACCCAGAGGAAAACATGGTCTGAAAGGATACATGTACTCTACTCTTCGACATATGAATATCTAATACATCAACCATTTTGAAAAAAGAAAACATAATATTATGAACATAGTAAAAAGTAAATTCCCAAGAGAAGTCCAAGGAGACATGACAACTAAATATAATATAGTACCTGGATGAGATCCTGTGACAGAAAATAGACACTAGTTCAAAACTAAGGAAACCAGAGTGAAGCATAAATTTTTTTTATCAATAATGCATCAGTCTTGATTTACTAATTGTGACAAATGTACCATATTAAAATAAGAAGCTAATATTAGGGCAAACTGGGTGTGGGGTTTATGGGAACTCTTTGTGCTAGTTTTATAATTTTTCTATATATCTAAAACTCTTCTAAAATAATTTAAAAGTTATTATAAAAAGGTTAAGTGACTGTATTAAAAACAATTGCAATATCTAGGATAAACCTCATGAAAGATGTGCAGGATCTCTACACTGAAAACTATTACACACTGCTGAGAGAAATTTAAAGAGAGCTGGTGAGCTATACCATGCTCATGAATTGGTAGATTCAGTACTGTTAAGATGTCAATGCTGTCACACTTGTTAATGATTTAATGACATCCTAATCAATGATTTAAAAAAGGAATAAAGTTGGAAGAGTTGCACTATCTGATTTTAAGCCTATTATAAAGCTCCAATAATCATAACTATACAATACTAACAAAAGTATTGACATATAGATCAACGGACCAGAACACAATCTGGAAAAAAACTAACACACCCTTGGTAAACTCAATTTTGGGAAAAGTTTCAAGGTAATTTGGAGAAGGCAATGGTACCCCATTCCAGTACTCTTGCCTGGAAAATCCCATGGGTGGAGGAGCCTGGTGGGCTGCAGTCCATGGGGTTGAGAAGAGTCGGACACGACTGAGTGACTTCACTTTCACTTTTCACTTTCATGCACTGGAGAAGGAAATGGCAACCCACTCCAGTGTTCTTGCCTGGAGAATCCCAGGGACTGGGGAGCTGGTGAGCTGCCGTCTATGGGGTCGCACAGACACGTTCAAGGTAATTATATGGGAAAGTAAAATTGTTTTCATTAAATATGGTGGGAACACTGGACAGTCATATTAAAAATAAATTATGTCTACCTCAAGACATAAACCAGAATTCATAGATCTTAAAGCCTAAAGGTAAGCCAAAACTACAGTATTTTTAGAATAAAATACAGGATAAAATTTTTGTCACTTTAGAGTAGGAAAAGATTTTTTTTCTTTTTTCTTTTTTTAAAATTTTATTTTATTTTTAAACTTTACATAATTGTATTAGTTTTGCCAAATATCAAAATGAATCCACCACAGGTATACATGTGTTCCCCACCCTGAACCCTCCTCCCTCCTCCCTCCCTATACCATCCCTCTGGGTCATCCCAGTGCACTAGTCCCAAGCATCCAGTATCATGCATTGAACCTGGACTGGCAACTCGTTTCATACATGATATTATACATGTTTCAATGCCATTCTCCCAAATCTTCCCACCCTCTCCCTCTCCCACAGAGTCCATAAGACTGTTCTATACATCAGTGTCTCTTTTGCTGTCTCATACACAGGGTTATTGTTACCATCTTTCTAAATTCCATATATATGCATTAGTATACTGTATTGGTGTTTTTCTTTCTCGCTTACTTCACTCTGTATAATAGGCTCCAGTTTCATCCACCTCATTAGAACTGATTCAAATGTATTCTTTTTAATGGCTGAGTAATACTCCATTGTCTATATGTACCACAGCTTTCTTATCCATTCATCTGCTGATGGACATCTAGGCTGCTTCCATGTCCTGGCTATTATAAACAGTGCTGCGATGAACATTGGGGTACACGTGTCTCTTTCCCTTCTGGTTTCCTCAGTGTGTATGCCCAGCAGTGGGATTGCTGGATCATAAGGCAGGTCTATTTCCAGTTTTTTAAGGAATCTCCACACTGTTCTCCATAGTGGCTGTACTAGTTTGCATTCCCACCAACAGTGGAAGAAGGTTCCCTTTTCTCCACACCCTCTCCAGCATTTATTACTTGTAGACTTTTGGATCGCAGCCATTCTGACTGGCGTGAAATGGTACCTCATAGTGGTTTTGATTTGCATTTCTCTGATAATGAGTGATGTTGAGCATCTTTTCATGTGTTTGTTAGCCATCTGTATGTCTTCTTTGGAGAAATGTCTATTTAGTTCTTTGGCCCATTTTTTGATTGGGTCATTTATTTTTCCGGAGTTGAGCTGTAGGAGTTGCTTGTATATTCTCGAGATTAGTTGTTTGTCAGTTGCTTCATTTGCTATTATCTTCTCCCATTCTGAAGGCTGTCTTTTCACCTTGCTAATAGTTTCCTTTGATGTGCAGACGCTTTTAAGGTTAATTAGGTCCCATTTGTTTATTTTTGCTTTTATTTCCAATATTCTGGGAGGTGGGTCATAGAGGATCCTGCTGTGATGTATGTCAGAGAGTGTTTTGCCTATGTTCTCCTCTAGGAGTTTTAGAGTTTCTGGTCTTACGTTGAGATCTTTAATCCATTTTGAGTTTATTTTTGTGTATGGTGTTAGAAAGTGTTCTAGTTTCATTCTTTTACAAGTGGTTGACCAGAGTTCCCAGCACCACTTGTTAAACAGATTGTCTTTAATCCATTGTATATTCTTGCCTACTTTGTCAAAGATAAGGTGTCCATATGTGCGTGGATTTATCTCTGGGCTTTCTATTTTGTTCCATTGATCTATATTTCTGTCTTTGTGCCAGTACCATACTGTCTTGATAACTGTGGCTTTGTAGTAGAGCCTGAAGTCAGGTAGGTTGATTCCTCCAGTTCCATTCTTCTTTCTCAAGATCGCTTTGGCTAGTCGAGGTTTTTTGTATTTCCATACAAATTGTGAAATTATTTGTTCTAGCTCTGTGAAGAATACTGTTGGTAGCTTGATAGGGATTGCATTGAATCTATAAATTGCTTTGGGTAGTATACTCATTTTCACTATATTGATTCTTCCAATCCATGAACATGGTATATTTCTCCATCTGTTAGTGTCCTCTTTGATTTCTTTCACCAATGTTTTATAGTTTTCTATATATAGGTCTTTAGTTTCTTTAGGTAGATATATTCCTAAGTGTTTTATTCTTTCTGTTGCAATGGTGAATGGAATTGTTTCCTTAATTTCTCTTTCTGTTTTCTCATTATTAGTGTATAGGAATGCAAGGGATTTCTGTGTGTTGATTTTATATCCTGCAACTTTACTATAGTCATTGATTAGTTCTGGTAATTTTCTGGTGGAGTCTTTAGGGTTTTCTATGTAGAGGATCATGTCATCTGCAAACAGTGAGAGCTTTACTTCTTCTTTTCCAATTTGGATTCCTTTTATTTCTTTTTCTGTTCTGATTGCTGTGGCCAAAACTTCCAAAACTATGTTGAATAGTAATGGTGAAAGTGGGCACCCTTGTCTTGTTCCTGACTTTAGAGGAAATGCTTTCAGTTTTTCACCATTGAGGATAATGTTTGCTGTGGGTTTGTCATATATAGCTTTGATTATGTTGAGGTATGTTCCTTCTATTCCTGCTTTCTGGAGAGTTTTGATCATAAATGGATGTTGAATTTTGTCAAAGGCTTTCTCTGCATCTATTGAGATAATCATATGGTTTTTATTTTTCAATTTGTTAATGTGGTGTATTACATTGATTGATTTGTGGATATTGAAGAATCCTTGCATCCCTGGGATAAAGCCCACTTGGTCATGGTGTATGATCTTTTTAATGTGTTGTTGGATTCTGATTGCTAGAATTTTGTTAAGGATTTTTGCATCTATGTTCATCAGTGATATTGGCCTGTAGTTTTCTTTTTTTGTGGGATCTTTGTCAGGTTTTGGTATTAGGGTGATGGTGGCCTCATAGAATGAGTTTGGAAGTTTACCATCCTCTGCAATTTTCTGGAAGAGTTTGAGCAGGATAGGTGTTAGCTCGTCTCTAAATTTTTGGTAGAATTCAGCTGTGAAGCCGTCTGGGCCTGGGCTTTTGTTTGCTGGAAGATTTTTGATTACCGTTTCAATTTCCGTGCTTGTGATGGGTCTGTTAAGATTTTCTATTTCTTCCTGGTCGAGTTTTGGAAAGTTGTACTTTTCTAAGAATTTGTCCATTTCTTCCACGTTGTCCATTTTATTGGCATATAATTGTTGATAGTACTCTCTTATGATCCTTTGTATTTCTGTGTTGTCTGTTGTGATCTCTCCATTTTCATGTCTAATTTTATTGATTTGATTTTTCTCCCTTTGTTTCTTGATGAGTCTGGCTAATGGTTTGTCAATTTTATTTATCCTTTCAAAGAACCAGCTTTTGGTTTGGTTGATTTTTGCTATGGTCTCTTTTGTTTCTTTTGCATTTATTTCTGCTCTAAGTTTTAAGATTTCTTTCCTTCTACTAACCCTGGGGTTCTTCATTTCTTCCTTTTCTAGTTGCTTTAGGTGTAGAGTTAGGTTATTTATTTGACTTTTTTCTTGTTTCTTGAGGTGTGCCTGTATTGCTATGAACTGTCCCCTTAGGACTGCTTTTACCGTGTCCCACAGGTTTTGGGTTGTTATGTTTTCATTTTCATTCGTTTCTATGCAAATTTTGATTTCTTTTTTGATTTCTTCTGTGATTTGTTGGTTATTCAGCAGCGTGTTGTTCAGCCTCCATATGTTGGATTTTTTAAGAGTTTTTCTCCTGTAACTGAGATCTAATCTTACTGCAGGTTCCATGTGCACTTGAGAAAAAGGTGAAATTCATTGTTTTGGGATGAAATGTCCTATACATATCAGTTAGTTCTAACTGGTCTATTGTATCATTTAAAGTTTGTGTTTCCTTGTTAATTTTCTGTTTAGTTGATCTATCCATAGGTGTGAGTGGGGTATTAAAGTCTCCCACTATTATTGTGTTATTGTTAATTTCTTCTTTCATACTTGTTAGCATTTGTCTTACATACTGCAGTGCTCCCGTGTTGGGTGCATATATATTTATAATTGTTATATCTTCTTCTTGGATTGATCCTTTGATCATTATGTAGTGACCTTCTTTGTCTCTTTTCACAGCCTTTGTTTTAAAGTCTATTTTATCTGATATGAGTATTGCTGCTCCTGCTTTCTTTTGGTCCCTATTTGCATGGAAAATCTTTTTCCAGCCCTTCACTTTCAGTCTGTATGTGTCCCCTGTTTTGAGGTGGGTCTCTTGTAGACAACATATGTAGGGGTCTTGTTTTTGTATCCATTCAGCCAGTCTTTGTCTTTTGGTTGGGGCATTCAACCCATTTACGTTTAAGGTAATTACTGATAAGTATGATCCTGTTGCCATTTACTTTATTGTTTTGGGTTCGAATTTATACACCGTTTTTGTGTTTCCTGTCTAGAGAATATCCTTAAGTATTTGTTGGAGAGTTGGTTTGGTGGTGCAGAATTCTCTCAGCTTTTGCTTGTCTGAAAAGCTTTTGATTTCTCCTTCATACTTGAATGAGATCCTTGCTGGGTACAATAATCTGGGCTGTAGGTTATTTTCTTTCATCACTTTAAGTATGTCTTGCCATTCCCTCCTGGCTTGAAGAGTTTCTATTGAAAGATCAGCTGTTATCCTTATGGGTATTCCCTTGTGTGTTATTTGTTGTTTTTCCCTTGCTGCTTTTAATATTTGTTCTTTGTGTTTGATCTTTGTTAATTTGATTAATATGTGTCTTGGGGTGTTTCGCCTTGGGTTTATCCTGTTTGGGACTCTCTGGGTTTCTTGGACTTGAGTGATTATTTCCTTCCCCATTTTAGGGAAGTTTTCAACTATTATCTCCTCAAGTATTTTCTCATGGTCTTTCTTTTTGTCTTCTTCTTCTGGGACCCCTATGATTCGAATGTTGTAGCGTTTAATATTGTCCTGGAGGTCTCTGAGATTGTCCTCATTTCTTTTATTTTGTTTTTCTTTTATCCTCTCTGATTCATTTATTTCTACCATTCTATCTTCTAATTCACTAATCCTATCTTCTGCCTCTGTTATTCTACTATTTGTTGCCTCCAGAGTGTTTTTAATTTCATTTATTGCATTATTCATTATATATTGACTCTTTTTTATTTCTTCTAGGTCCTTGTTAAACCTTTCTTGCAGCTTCTCAATCCTTGTCTCCAGGCTATTTATCTGTGATTCCATTTTAATTTCAAGATTTTGGATCAATTTCACTATCATTATTCGGAATTCTTTATCAGGTAGATTCCCTATCTCTTCCTCTTTTGTTTGGTTTGGTGGGCATTTATCCTGTTCCTTTATCTGCTGGGTATTCCTCTGTCTCTTCATCTTGTTTAAATTGCTGAGTTTGGGGTGTCCTTTCTGTATTCTGGCAGTTTGTGGAGTTCTATTTACTGTGGCGTTTCCTCACTCTGTGTGGGTTTGTACCGGTGGCTTGTCAAGGTTTCCTGGTGAGGGAAGCTTGTGTCGGTGTTCTGGTGGGTGGAGCTGTATTTCTTCTCTCTCCTTTCGAAGAGTTGGGTTGCTTTTCTGGGTGCCTGATGTCCTCTGCCGGCATTCATTAGTTGTTTTGTGGAATTTACTCGATGTTTAAATGCTCTTTTGATGAATTTGTGGGGGAGAAAGTGTTCTCCCCGTCCTACTCCTCTGCCATCTTGGCTCCTCCCAGGAAAAGATTTCTTAGACTAAATGTAAATCAAAAAGTGATACACTGGGCATTATTGAAATTAAAACTTTTTGCTCTTCAAAGGACACCAGTAGGAAAATGAAAAGGCAAACTACATATTAGAGGAAAATATTATCAACACATGCCTCTGACAGAGGCCCAGAGGCCTTATATCCAGAATATATAATCTAGAATATAGTCAGTCCTTTTAAACTCAGTAATAAGATGACAATTCAATCAAAAAACATACTAAAGACCTGAAAAGGTACTTTCTAAAAGAAGATATATAGCTAATAAATACATGACAAAATACTTAACATCATATTAGCCTTCAGGGGAATGCACATTAAGACAAATGAGATACCACTGGACAGCAATAAAATGGCTAAAGTTAAAATTTCTAACAACTGCAAGTATTGGTAAGGATATGGAGCAACTGGAACTCTTATACACTGCAGACAGTTGTGCAAATGGTACCTCTTTTGGGGAAAACACTTTGGCAGCTTTTTTTAAACGTTAAACACTCTATGACTCAGCAATTTCATTCCTAGGCATTTACCTAAGAGAAATTACGACTTAGGTCCACAAAAAAATCTGGACAAGAATATTACAACTGCCTTATTTGTAACAGGCAACAACTGGAAACAATTTAAATGTCCATCAATAGATGAGTGGATAAACACACTGTGGTATATTTATGCTGCTGCTGCTGCTAAGTCACTTTAGTGTGTCTGACTCTGTGCGACCCCATAGACGGCAGCCCACCAGGTTCCCCCATCCCTGGGATTCTCCAGGCAAGAACACTGGAGTGGGTTGCCATTTCCTTCTCCAATGCAGGAAAGTGAAAAGTGAAAGTGAAGGCGCTCAGTCGTGTCCGACTCTTAGCGACCCCATGGACTGCAGCCTACTAGGCTCCTCCATCCATGGGATTTTCCAGGCAAGAGTACTGGAGTGGGGTGCCATTGTCTTCTCCAGGTATATTTATGCAGTGTTAATATTAAAAGGTATATTACAGGGACTTCCCTTGTTGTCTAGTGGCTCTTTGTTCCCAATGCAGGGGGCCTGGGTGCCATGCCAGGTCAGGGAACTAAATCTCACATGCTTCAACTAAAGATCCTGAGTGCCCCAACTAAGACCTGGCCCAGACAAATAAATAATAAATATTAAAAAATAAAAGGTATATTATAAAATATAAAATGGTATGTTTATAACATGAAAAACACATATGATAGACATATATTTATTTGTATAGAAATAAATGAAATTGGATCTTTACTTAACTCTACACACAAACATGAAATGTACATGGTTTAAGACAAAAGTTAAAAGAAAAAATTTTTAATTATTAGAGAAAAATATAGAAGAATATCTTTATAATACTGATATACGGAAAGAGTTTCTAAATAAGATAAAAGGCTCAAAAAAGAAAAGATTGGTGAATATGATTACATTAAAAATACTTAAGTTCATCAAAGCAAATTAAGAATAAAAGAACTGTAACTAGAGAGAAAGAATTTAAAATACAACAAGAATAAAAATCTATATGATAATACAATTTCTACAGATCAATAAAAAATGAATAAATAGTAACATGCATAAATGAAAACACCCAGTGGCTGATAAGCTTATTAAAAAATGTTCAACTCTTTTGAAATAAAGAAAACACAAATTAAAATCCAGTAACATAATCAGTGCTCCTTCTGGCAATAGCATACTAACAAATTTTAGAAAAATTCTCTAAGAGTAACTAGACAAACTTTTTAAAAAATCTTGAAAACATTGACACAGTAGGAATTTTCAATTCTAGGATTGGAGAGAGAGTGAAAATCCAAGGAAAGAAGCTTGAAATCTGAATTATGTTTCTCATGAACGAATTTGCTGATATAAAAGGAACAGATTAGAGTTTCAAACTAGTTATACAGTTTTTCAAAGTCAATTCTCAGCACAAAAAAATTATCAAAACACACAAAAAGATGAGATGACTAATCAGATCAGATCAGATCAGATCATTCGCTCAGTCATGTCCGACTCTTTGCGACCCCATGAATCAAAGCAAGCCAGGCCTCCCTGTCCATCACCAACTCCCGGAGTTCACTCAGACTCACATCCATCGAGTCAGTGATGCCATCCAGCCATCTCATCCTCTGTCATCCCTTTCTCCTCTTGCCCCCAATCCCTCCCAGCATCAGAGTCTTTTCCAATGAGTCAACTCTTTGCATGAGGTGGCCAAAGTCCTGGGGTTTCAGCTTTAGCATCATTCCTTCCAAAGAAATCCCAGGGCTGATCTCCTTCAGAATGGACTGGTTGGATCTCCTTGAAGTCCAAGGGACTCTCAAGAGTACTCTCCAGCACCACAGTTCAAAAGCATCAATTCTTTGGTGCTCAGCCTTCTTCACAGTCCAACTCTCATATCCATACATGACCACAGGAAAAACCATAGCCTTGACTAGACAAATCTTTGTTGGCAAAGTAATGTCTCTGCTTTTGAATACGCTATCTAGGTTGGTCATAACTTTCCTTCCAAGGAGTAAGCGTCTTTTAATTGCATGGCTGCAGTCACCATCTGCAGTGATTTTGGAGCCCAGAAAAATAAAGTCTGACACTGTTTCCACTGTTTCCCCATCTATTTCCTATGAAGTGATGGGACCAGATGCCATGATCTTCATTTTCTGAATGTTGAGCTTTTCTGAATTAGTTGAGATGACTAATAACCAAGGGCAAATAATAAGTATTAAAAATAGACTCACATAGGATATCCAGATATTCAGACATGGATATTAAAATAATCAGGATGAATAGGTAAAAATATTAATCAATGAAATACAATGGTAAAACAATGGGATCAAGTGGTAACTGGAGAATGGAAAAAGTGTAACAACTGAAATTAAGAACACAATCAATGGGATTAATAGAAGTTAGACACAGGTGAAAAGAGAATTAGGGTAGCGGGAGATAGATCACAACAATGAAGAGGTGTTATTTCCCAATATGATTTTGAGGCTAGCATACCCTTTAATACCAAAGGCTGACAATCATGTTCCAAGAAAGTAAACCTATAGGCCAACCTTTTACATGAAAACAGATTTTAAAAATTCTAAGCAAAGTATCAGAATACTGAATTTAGCAATATTCAAAAAGGATACTACACTACAAAAATGCTGAATTTATTCTAGGAATGCATGCTTGGGTTAACATTCAAAAATTAATCAATACAAATCAACATATCATAGCATGAAGGAGAAAATGCATATAATTAACTCAATAGCTGCATGAAAAGCACTTAAAGTCTATATGCTTTCATGACAAACTATAGCAAACCAGTAATGAAAGAAAACTTCATTATTCCAATAAACCATTTGTCAAAACTTACAATAATATATTTAATTGAAATACTGACTTTTACCTCAGGCCGAGAATAAGACAAATGTGCTTATTATTACCTCTTTTATTTTTTAAATTTATTTTTAATATAAATTTATTTATTTTAATTGGAGGTTAATTACTTTACAATATTGTATTGGTTTTGCCATACATCAACATGAATCCGCCACGGGTGTACACGTGCTCCCCTTCCTGAAGACCCCTCCCTCCTCCCTCCCCATCCCATCCCTCTGGGTCGTCTCAGTGCACCAGCCCCAAGCATCCAGTATCATGCACAGAACTTGGACTGGTGATTCGTTTCATATATGATATTATACATGTTTCAATGCCATTCTCCCAAGTCATCCCACCCTCTCCCTCTCCCACAGAGTCCCAAAGACTGTTCTATACATCTGTGTCTCTTTTGTTGTCTCTCATACAGGGTTATCATTACCATCTTTCTAAATTCCATATATATGCGTTAGTATACTGTATTGGTGTTTTTCTTTCTGGCTTACTTCACTTTGTATAATAGGCTCCAGTTTCATCCACCTCATTAGAACTGATTCAAATGTATTCTTTTTAATGGCTGAGTAATACTCCATTGTGTATATGTACCACAGCTTTCTTATCCATTCATCTGCTGATAGACAACTAGGTTGCTTCCATGTCCTGGCTATTATAAACAGTGCTGCGATGAACATTGAGGTACACGTGTCTCTTTCAATTCTGGTTTCCTCAGTGCCCAGCAGTGGGATTTACCTCTTCTATTTAATGACATACAATTGGTCTTATCCTTTATTCCTATCCTTCAGGAATACTCTTGTATATAGTTTTTCAAATCAACAAAAGTAGCCAGACAATTCAAGAGATGGTACTTTATAAATATGATATGAAACAACAAATGAACTTTTATGGAAGTGCTCACTTTCATTACTCATCAAACAAATAGAAATTAAAAGCACAATGTGAAACATAGCAGAATAGCTGTGGTAGAGAAATTTATATTTTCCCTTTGGATAATTATGTGGCTGTACCTATTATTATACTTACATGTATCTTATGAGCCAGCAATACCCAACACAAACATATGCTTCAAAAGACATATACATAAATATGGTGTTAAACAAATACTAGAAATAATTCAAATTGTTGAAATAAATAAGTATGAGCAAATTAGGTGTAAACATATCCAAACAAACCATGCAACGATAAATGGTACTGAATTACTGCTTTGCACAACAGAAATGAGTCTCACAAACATCATGTTAAGCAAAAGAATCCAGACACAAAGATATGTGTCTTAGGGTACCATTTCACAGCAGAATTGTTTGTAATAGCAAGAATCTAAAGATAATCCTGATATCTACAAAAGAAAAATGGATATGCTGTGAAGTACTTATAAAACAGAAGTTTAGAAATATTGAGAATGGACAAAGTAGTATTTCATGCATAAATACATGAAGTTAAAAAAGCAAGTCTTAGAAGAAAATTGGATGGCAGGATAATAAACTAGCATACTGCTTGGAGAGATCTGTAGCTATCTAATGATAAAACCCAAATTCAAAATAGTAGTTTTCTTTTATAGAATGTAAGCTCCATGAGTCAGGGCTTTTTTATTTTTTTTAATTTTACTGTGTTTTGTAGTGCCCAAAACAGTGCTTGATATGTAATACTCATTTTAAATAAATGCTCTTGAATAAATAAATAAATGAGGGGCGAGGGGCTGATACAGGGAGTTGCAGTAGATTGGTCGAGTTCGGGTACTTAAGCTGGGCAATGCATAGCCAGGGTACAAGTAATAGTATTCCTTATAGTACATATACGTTGAGATGCAGTTTTCTGTATTGTTAAACATAATATTCTTTAAAAATAAAAACATGCTACTTAACTTTCATATTGCAAAGCTATGTAAATATAAAACAGACATCCTTACTCCATCTCTCAGACTCAATGTATTCCTGCCTTTGCCTTGGCCCTCATGGGAGGCAGGAACACTGAGTCAATGGTGGATGGTAGTCATAGGAAGAGCCCCAGAGAGACTGGGTGACACCATATTGTAGGTTAAAAAAGAAGATGAAAAATCAGCACAAATCAAAGTGTACATATTGATACATCCTGCTTTGTGCCTGAGTGGGAGCTAATGAGTGAAGAATAAAGAAATATAGGTGGGTCCACTTGGGGGAATTTGAGGTCGTGGATGACTTGTAAGAGGATCAGTGTTTCTTTCTTATTTCTTCCCTTTCATCAGCTCCAAAGAGAAGTTCCATAGTATATGCAAAAGTCTCCTATAAATGAATCAGTACAAAATACCTATACAAGTGTGTCCCCAAAATACTGTCTTGGAAAAGAGGAAACTTGGCCAATTTAACTACATGTACTAGTCTGCCAAAAACACCATGAAAATCAACTGGAAAATCAGTCCTGTTCTTTAGTTTCTTTAAACATTTTTCTTCTTTCAAAAGCAAGCCATCTGTTTAATCAACCTGGAGGGTGAATGTTCTATTATTGTGCCCTTCTCCAGAAAATTCTGGCTGAATGCCTATGATGTGCCTAATACCTTATGGATATGTGGAAAGCAGTAAGTTCTAGCTCAAAAACAGCACAAATACAGAGCAAAGCGTATACCACAACTCACTTCATGAGTTATGAAACTGGGTAATTTCACTCCTTGCCATGTTATCCAGAAATCTACTTTGGTACTATTCAATGTCATATGTATGTTATCTTTAGAACTTTTTATTCATTAGGATAACTTAAGGATGTTACAGAGATAAGTTACCAACTTGAAAAAGATATTTTATGATAAGTACATAGTCTTCAAAGAATTGCTATCAAAATATATAAAAATGTCCACATACCAGTAACACAAACAATCCAAGAGAAAAATGTATAGAAAATAGGAGTAAACGTCTCACAGAGGAGAAAACACATATGTACAATAGATGTATGAAGAAATGTTCAATATCATTACTCATCAGGGAAATATAAATGAAGATCACACGAGACACCATTTTCCTGGTATCTGAGTAGCCAAAATGAAGAAGGCTGACAGTACCAAGAAACAGAGAGGACGTGGATCCATAGGATTTCATATATACTACTGGTCAGAGGGTAAGTTGGTGCTATCTCATTAAATTCCAGTTTGGTATTCTCTCTAAAAGTTATGGATTCACATACTCTATGATATGTGTTCTACAGTGAAATGTTTGTCCACGTCCAACAGGAGGCAAGTACTCAAAGGCTCAGAGCACTGCTGTACACAGTGGCAAAAGCCTCATGACCACTCAAGTGCCCGCTAATGGGTGAGTGGATGCTTAAACTATGATATAGTCATCAGTGGAAAAGAGCAGTCAAACCAAGTGAGCTACAACAGCATACAACAATAAGATGACTCTCAGCAACATGATATTAAATGCAGAAAGCTCCAAGTATTGCCAAAGTGTGATATGCTTTTTATAAAATTAAAAACAACATAAGAAAATGAGGTTTGGAATATACAGCAGGGTGATTATAGTTAACAATATTATATTACAAATCTGAAAATTGCTAGAGAGTAGATTTTAAAAATCCTTATCACACAAAAAATTTTGCAACTATGTTTAGTGATGGATGTTAACTAGACTTATCCAGTGATTATTTAACAATACATGCAAGTACTGAATCATTATGTTGTACACTTAAACTAATACAGTGCTATATATCAATTATATCTCAATTAAAAAAGGAAATATACTCTTTTATTCTGTTTTGATATGCAATTATATGCACTTTATTTAAAAAGTAGAACATATTTAAAAATTGAATTGTTAACTATGTTCCACAGTATTAAAAAAATAAAGCTTATAAATATACAGGAAAGTGAACTATTTAAATAGGCAGTGAGAGAACAGTGATCATTGTATGTAGGGTCAGGTACAAGGATACAGAAAAAAAGATCCCATGTATCATATGGCTAGATGTTGCCTTTTGTGATGATCTTAGCTTCTGTTTTGCACAATGAATTTGGGGATGCTTATTAAGGTATAAAATAACAAACAAAATAAATACAAATGGGTTATGAAAAACCCACTGATTATTGTGTCATACATAAAGATTATAGTTAATTTAACCCTGTGCATCTGAGGTTTATAGTAAAACAAAAACAAACTACTTGTTATAAAGAGAATATAAATGTAAAAAAATAGTAAGATAGTTTTTAAAAGTTTAAATGAGAACATGTGTGAACTACTTCAAGTCATCCTTTGTACCAGTGTTCTATGCAGTATGGTAACAACTGTCCTGACTTTTGAACAAGACACAGTTTCCAGTTTCTGCTTTCAATGAATTTATGGTTGGTAGAGAAGGTAAAGAAGCAGGTAGTTATAAACAGAGCTAACTAAGGGATAGGATCGTCAGAAGTAAGAGAACACAAAGCAGGAGGTATGAAACAAGCCTGGGCATAAAGGAAGTCATCTTAAGAAGGTGTAAAATCTAACTGTGGAAAGGAAAGGATATTTTACCTTCTTTCAATGCCCTCCATGGGAAGGAGAGAGACAGTACTTCAGAAATCAACAAGGGTCTCATCGTGAGGGGCCTTGTGAGCTACACTGTGGACTTGGGGCCTTATCTCAAGAGCCGCAAGAAACCATTGAAGAGTTTAAGCCAAGACGTCACATGATCAGCTTCATAAACAGCAGAACCACAAGCAGAAAACCTCAGTTAAACTATAGAGGTGGATGCAGCTGTCCATGCAGGCCCTGGTGGTGACTGGAAGTCATGGCAGTTAGGATAGAAGTAGGCTGAGTAGGGAGTTATTGAGGAAGGAAAATAAGAGGACTCAGAAATTTATTAAATACAAGGACCAGATAAGAGAGGCCAGTCAATGATGATTTCGACTTTAGGTAGTGGGGAGGATGGTGGTGCTGGATGCTGAGACTTAAGAACATGGGAGAAAGCACAGTTATCTTCTTTTACAATGCATTTCATTTGGCTCGGACTTCCCTAGTGGCTCAGACGGTAAAGCATCTGCCTACAAGGTGGGAGACCTTGGCTCAGCATTGGTTCAAAGGGTTTCACCAACCTTTTCACATGAAGCTGACCTTTTCTTAATAAAGCATGGCGCACAAACTCTAGAAACATAAAGATCCTCTTTTTGTTTCCAAACACCTGGACAGAGCTGATAAAGATGCTGTCTCAAGGTACCTCAAAGGAGGAATGCTTAAATAAAAGTTCCTAACTCCATGACCTAACATTACAAAAGCTGCTTCACTTTATTTTCTAAGTCATTTCTGGATTTGTTACTTGCAAGGCTAACTATTGCTGTCACTGACTCTCCAATTATAAAATGAGGTAGGAGTTCCTCTGTGATTATTTTTCTTCTTTTTAAAAGCAAGATAACTTCCTAAGCATGGCTCCACTGAGCAGTGCCTAATAATAGTACTTTGCTTTAGGTACATCATAAAGCAATTTCAAATACTCTTTCCTTTCATATGGTGGGTCATAAACATGTGGTGCATGCAACATTAATTTCCTAGAGAATGATTGTCAAGATGACATTTTCCGATCAGTGGCAAAATAGGTATGCATGGACCTATATCCATGGTAAGAGTGACTGGCCAGAAGTATGTTCATTTTATAGCTAATTCCCTCAGAAATCTTTAAAGCAAGATGGCCACAGAGTGATGCATTGCCAGGCTGTAAGAAATGTTGGCCCATTACCACTAGATCAGTCCCTGAAGGGTTACTGTTAATATTTGGCCTTGGAAAGAAAGTAGTCAATAAAAATCCACATTTAGGGTACTTTATATACTCATGTGCAAGTAGAGGGAAGGCTCCGTGAAGTTGAAATTGTTTACATAGCACATAATAAGGATCGTTAATATTAGTTAACAATTCTCATACTGCAGCTGTGTGTTTATGTGGATGTAATATCACAAAGCAGTTAGTAGAATGCAATTTGCTGTTGCTGAGATTAAAGTCTAACTCTGGCTTTGCCATTGAAGAAGCAATGTGACTTTGAACAAATTATTTAAATTCTCTAAATCTTAGTTTCTTCACTGATAAAATGGATATTATGCCACTTCCTTGGGTTTAATGAGTTAACATATGCAAAGAATTTAAACCGGTAACTGATGTATCTTTAAGCATTCCAAAAAATGGAGATAATGAAGTAAAGCAATGTAAATGTATAGTAATGATCCATTGCAGACTAATGACTGGCTATCAGACCTAGATGCCTGAGTGTAACTAAAACACTGTAAAATACTTAAATTTGTGGATAGCTGATTTTTTTTAACATAGTTTGCAGGAAACATAATAATATCATACTCCATTGACTCTCTCATGTACATTTTAAAATATTTAAATGTGAGGTCTTGATTTTACTTGCATGTATATATCAAAACTTCTAGAAAGGATGAGACTAGCTTAGAAGAAAATTCTATACCCAATAATGGAACATTCTTTTTGGAAATGCTACATCATCAATGTTCTCATTGACATGGAGGATGACATCACAGAATATCCCTAAGGACGCTCATCTGCAAACTGATTCAGAAGAGCCAGATTCTGAACGGGAAGTTCTAGGAAAAGATCTCCTCCCATTTGTTTTGTTTACGCTTTCCATTTTATACATGCACAACAGTAATGTCCGATAAAAATATATGTCTAACTAGCTCTGTTTTTTAAGTAGAGCACTTTCAAATCAATATAAAACAAAAGTTTTATTGATAAAGCTAGTCTTTGTTATGTTGGCTCATAAATAATGGAACATCTTTCATTATGACAACTTAGCTTTACTGAAATATGGAAAACAATGTAAGAACAGTCAAAAGACTTTAGAAAAATTACAAAACTGAGTTGCTAAGGGAAATTTTATCTGGGTTCAAATCTTAGCTCTTCTGTTTCAATTATGTTAACTTTGGACAAATGACCATCCATTCCTCCAAGCCTCTTATAAATGGCAGTTGTAAATCATTGGGTAAATTGTGTGGATTAAATTAAATTACACAGATGAAATGTTTAACACTGTACTGTGCAAATATTTCAAGACTGCAACAGATGACTGATATTATTGCTATTATTAATATAATAATAATGTTTTATTTTTTAAAAATTGAAATACTTCAGACATTTGTCACAGCATATAATAGAAAGCTATGTATTGTATCTATCAATCACCTCCATAAGACAAAAATACCCATTTAAATATATTAACCTAAGTTATATATTAAGTTTCTATATTTTAAGAATAATAGAAAAATGAATGGGTACCAGATTTCAAAAGTACATTCACTGTGCTCTGGGTTAGAATATCATTTAAGTTCCCTACTCAAAAATTTAAGTTTGGGAGTTCAGTTCAGTTCAGTCGCTCAGTCGTCTCTGACTTTTTGAGACCCCATGAATTCAAAGACACTACAAAGACAGGTAGAAGTTTTCAAATTGAAATGGATAAATAGGAAGAGTGATTGCTGATCAAAAAAGTCAGGTCATGAATACTAAGAAACAAGGACTAAAAACATCATGGTCACTAACAGGCATTTTGAAACATGACTTAAACTGAGAGATTTACAGGCAGATACATTAACCTTCCAATTGAACTATTACACATATGGACAATTATGAAGAATGTAACAAGGTATACAGTAGTAGGTATTACTTCATTTGGCAACAGTTAATGAGATGAAAGTGTGTCACATGCCTTCCTGATACTCCTTCCTGATTGATTCTCAAATTTAAGATTCCTCTGAAAGAAAAACTGTGGTTCTCTGGTATTTTCAATGACTTTATTATAACACTACTAAAATGTACACATATAAAGCTAGATGTGAGCAGATGTAAAGTTAAATAGAATCAGAGGAAAAAAATAAGAGCCAAGCCAAGCCAATACAGTTAAAATTGACTGCATTTGTTAAATGGAATTGCTGAGCTTGTCCTGTCTGCAAGGCCAGTAACTGCTTGTGACACAAGTCTGATACTGACCTAACAAAGACTCCTTTGAGTTTAACCCGCCTCAAACATCAAATTGCGGGTGATGAGCAATTTTCCTGTCACTTTCCTCCATTTGAACTACTTTACCCTTCACTTGACATGCATTTATTGCCTCTATTCTCTTCTTTTCTCTAATAAATATGTTTCCCTTGTATCATAAACCCAACTGCAAAGAAAGACACCATAGTAGTAATCTTTTGCTTTGTAACAAACACCACAAAACTCAGTGGCTCACACAGCAATCATTTCTGTCTCATGGGTTCTTTAGGTCAGGAACCCAGCAGGGGCTCAGAGCTGTGTAGTCCTGACTTACTGGGTATTTCATGAGGTTGTAGTGAGATGGTGGCTGAGGTTGGAACTCTTTATCACTCACATACCCAGTAGCTGGGCTGGGAAGACAAACAGCTGGGGCTCCTCTACCAGCCTCTATGCAATATCTTCACTGGATCTCTGCGGTATGATAGCTTTAGGAAAGACACATTTCTTTTTTCTCTTTTTAAATTTATTTTTAACTGAAGGATAATTGCTTTACAATATTGGCTTGATTTCTGCAATACATTGCCATGAATTAGCCATAGGTGTATGTATGTCCCCTCCCTCCTTAACCTCCCTCCCACCTCCTACCCCTCTAGGTTGTTATGAAGCCCCAGTTTGAGTTCCCTAAGTCATACAGCAAATTCCCACTGGCTATCTACTTTACATAGGTTAGTGTATTTGCTTCCATGCTACTCTCTCCATTCATCTCACCCTTTCCTTCCTTCCCCCACCCCGCCCTTGTCCGTAAATCTGTTCTTTACATCTGTATCTCCACTGCTGCCCCACAAATAGGTTCATCACTACCATCTTTCTAGATTCCATATATATGCATTAATATATTATATTTGTTCTTCTCTTTCTGAGTTACTTCACTCAGTATAATAGGCTGTAGGTTCATTCACCTCATTAGAACTGACTCAGATGTGTTCCCTTTTATGGCTAAGTAATATTCCATTGCATATATGTACCACAGTTTCTTTATCCATTCATCTGTTAATGGACATCTAGGTTGCTTCCAGCTATTGTATTCTAACTATTGTAAGCAGTGCTGCAATGAACACTGGGGTACATGCATCTTTTTCAGTTTTGATTTCCTCAGAGTGTATTCCTAGAAGTGGTATTGCTGGGTCATATGGTGTTTTTATTCCTAGTTTTTTAAGGAATATCCATACTGTCTTCCACAGTGACTATATCAATTTTCATTCCCGCCAGCAGTGCAGGAGGGTTCCCTTTTCTACACACCCTCTCCAGCACTTGTTGTTTGTGGATTTTTTGATGATGGCCATTCTGACTGGTGTGAATGATATCTCATTGTAGTTTTGATATGCATTTCTCTAATAATGAATGATGTTTAGCATCTTTTCATGTGTTTATTAGACATCTGCATATCTTCTTTGGAGAAATGTCTGTTTAGCTCTTTTGTCCACTTTTGATTGGGCTACTTGTTTTTCTAGTATTGAGTTGTATGAGTTGCTTGTATATTTTGAAAATGAATTGTCAGTTGTTTCATTTGCTATTGAAACATTCTGAGGATTTTCTTTTCACTCTGTTTCACTTTTGCTGTGCAAAGGCTTTTAAGTTTAATTAGGTCCCACTTGGGAAAGCCCTATTTCTCACTGCTTTCCTGGGTGCATGCCCCAAGACAGCCAGCCAGGTGGAAGCCATATTGCTCTTTCCAATCTAGCCTCGGGAGTCATATAAGATCACCTTACCTCATTCTGCTTATTAGAGGCAAGTCACTAAGTACTTCCTGCATCCAAAGGAAGGAAAATTAGAATCTTATTTTTCAAAGGGAGGAGTATGAGAGAACTTGCAATATATTTTAAAACCTCCAGATATGGACACCATGTGGCCATATTTCATTTAAAAATGTTCATCTGCACGATTCAGTGCACCCTTTCATCCTTTACACATTTCAGAGGGAATTCACAGAACCCCAATAAAAGGTAAATCATTTCCTACTAGTCTGTGGACCCCAGTTTAAGGAAAATTAAGTTATGCTCAGATTACAGCATGGAATGAAGGTTTCCTTAACTCATGGGGTAAGAGAGAATGAACTTCAAGAAATAGGAAGAGAAAAAAAATAGTCTTGGGAGAATTTTTTAATGTTTAAGTCAAGAGATGTATAATTTACCTGAGGTAATGAAATCAATTTTTATTTTAAAGTTCAGTTTGTGATTGATCCAGGATTAAGAAATCTTTAAAAATGGCCCTTGAAAATCCAATGTTCTACACTCGGGACTAATGCAAACATTCTGTGTTAAGGATGTCAGTTATTAACAAAACATACCATGGTAGTAACAAGGCAGTTTTCTTATTTCTTTGAGTGCCCATCAGATATCCTTCATAAGATTCAATCTGTTCTTTTTTGACAGAGTTTTGGTTCACTCATTTATTTTGGTTTTACTATCTCAAAGATTAACAAATAATAATGAATACTTATAAAGTATAGTATTAATTGTGTGTATCTGCATTTACAAGCTCTCAAGAATTTTCTTTAAAATAGAACAGGTTTGTTAAGACTATAAAAAAATGTTACTCTCTCCCTCAAAAAGTAAATAGAAAAATAAGACACACTGAAAAGTGTTATGCAAACTTGTAAAGCTGAAGAACTTGATGGACGCAAGGATGACTTTATTTCTTTTTTTAACTGCCTTCCCCACATATTCTAATAATGGTTAAGAGTCCCCCTCCTTTTTGGGGTCTAAATGTCCATCAACAGATGAATGGATCAAGAAGTGATACACACATGTACATATACACACATATACCCATACACACAATGCAATACTGCTTCTGCTACTGCTAAGTCACTTCAGTCATGTCCGACGCTGTGCGACCCCATAGACGGCAGCCTGCCAGGCTCCACCGTCCCTGGGATTCTCCAGGCAAACACTGGAGTGGGTTGCCATTTCCTTCTCCAATGCATGAAAGTGAAAAGTGAAAGTGAAGTCGCTCAGTCGTGTCCGACTCTTAGCGACCCCATGGACTGCAACCTACCAGGCTCCTCTGTCCATGGGATTTTCCAGGCAAGAGTACTGGAGTGGGTGGCCACTGCCTTCTCCACAATGAAATACTGCTGCTGCTGCTGCTGCTAAGTTGCTTCAGTCGTGTCCGACTCTGTGCGACCCCAGAGACAGCAGCCCACCAGGTTCCCCCGTCCCTGGGATTCTCCAGGCAAGAATACTGGAGTGGGTTGCCATTTCCTTCTCCACAATGCAATACTACTCAGCCATAAAAAAGAATGAAATAATGCCATTTGCAGCAACAAGGATGGACCTAGAGAGTGTCATACTTAATGAAGTAAGTCAGAGAAGGAGAAATATCATATGACATCCCTTATATGTGGAATCTAAAAAGAAAGGATACAAATGAACTTATAAAACAACCAGACTTTGAGGACTAGCTTATGGTTGTCAAGGGGAAGGGTGGGGGAAAGGGATAGTTAGGGAGTTTGGGATGGACATGTACACACTGCTATATTGAAAATGGATAACCAACAAGGATCTACTGTATAGCACAGAGAACTATATTCAGTATCCTATGATAAATCATAAAGGAAAAGAATTTTTAAAAAAAGAATGTTTATATATATATGTATACCTGAATCACTTTGCTATGTATCAGAAATGAACACAACACTGTAAATCAACTTCAATAAGAAAAGGCCCCCTCCATAAATAGTGAGGACTTGGTGTCAAAGTCCTGCAGTGTTCATTCATTATTCAGTAAATATTCACTATAACACGTAACACCTTTCCAGTTCCTGGGGATCTGTGAGTAAGAGTAATGCAATCAATTCTCATGGGTATTATGGGTCTAACAGGGAAGACAGGCATTAAGTAAATCATCATAAAAGTAATAAATACTACAAAAAGGAAACCATAAGGTGCTAACGGAATGCCAACTTAGTCTGGGGAAAGAGCCTGGAATATGAAACAATATGTAAACAAACATTCAGAAAATGAGAAGGAGATCAGCAGATGAGGAGTTTTCTGGCTTTTTCTGTATTTGCTATCAGCCACTGTAATATCTTTCGCTTCAAACATTACACAAGGAAGTTGTGGCTACTACTGAAATAAATTTCTGGCCCATAAAAGAATGTTTTTGGATGCATATCAATTAATATTTAAGAATTACTTGGTGATCTGCAAATCTTGGGAAAGCATACAGGGGTGTGGATATTTAAATGGCCTGAGTGAGTCTTCTGCAAACCATCATCTCATGGAAGCAGGTCACTGAGACCTAGATGGTTTTTAGACTGGCTAGCAGTACACAATGGTTGACTCCAGCTGGGCAGTCTATGCATCAGAGCCTCCCTTCCACTAACAATTTATTTCTCCATCTCTGCTGGTGAGAAGGGTGAGAAAGAACAGCTTACCTCCTATTGACTTCAAAAGGAGTCTGAGCCTGACATCTTTGCAGCTGGCAAGCGTTGCTTTCCTGGTATTTCCCATTTGTTTGTCAGTTGAGCTCCTGTGACTTGAGGGATGCCACTGTCAATCCAAAAAGAAACAAGGGAAGGGAGAGAGGGGGTAAGACTCTTCTTGCCTCTGACAATTCAGGTGCCCTGAATGCCTCAACTCTACAGGGAAGTTTTCTCTTAACAAACACTTAGAAGGGCATGAAAAGACCTCTACAGAGACTTCAAATGCTGCAGCTGAGCTTTCTTCTTTCTGAACTCTGCATTCTGTCTGAGGCACACTTGGCATGATTATCTCTTAGGCTCAGATGGTAAAGAATCCACCTGTAATGCAGGAGACCTGGTTTTGATCCCTAGGTTGGGGAGATTCTCTGGAGAAGGGAATGGCAACTGACTCCAGTATGCTTGCCTGGAGAATTCCATGGACAGGAGCACTTGGCAGGCTATAGTCCACGGAGTTGCAGAGTCAAACATGACTGAGTGACTAACACTTTCACATCTCATATTTGAGATAGCAATGTTATCCCAAATGTCACCTGCAGTTCAGCTATGAAGCTTCGGTTATGTGGAGGGATAACAGCTTGTGTGATGGTTTCTGTGCTCATGAAGGGTGCGTGTTAGCTCGATGCATGAAGCAGGGCACCCAAAGTTGGTGCTCTGGGACATTACAGAGGGATACGTGAGGAGGGATGTGGGATGGGAGTTCAGGATGGGGGGGACACATGTATACCCATGGCCAATTCATGTTGATGTATGGCTTTAGCATCACAGTATTGTAAAGCAATTATCCTCTAATTAAAATAAATTAATTAAAAAAATAAATTCATGCCCAGAAAAGAAAAAAAAAAAAAAACTATTAACAGGGACTTCCCTGGCAGTCCAGTGGTTAAGAATTCACCTTCCAATGTAGGTTTGATCTACACTGTAGGGGTGTGGGTTCATTCCCTGGACGGGGAGCTAAGATACCACAAGTCTCATGGCCGAAAAACTAAAACATAAAACAGAAACAGTATTGTAAGAAATTCAATACAAAGAGTTTAAAACTGGTCCACATCAAAAAAAAAAAAAAAAACCTTAAAAACTTACCTAACTAAGGGAGTGAGGTGGCTAATGAGAATGAAGGCCAGTCACAGAGACAGACATTAACCCTTTATTTACTGAATTGCAGGGGCGGTCCAGGAGTACTGAGGGGAGAGGGAAACAGCCTCAGGCTGGTACAACTTGCTCACTGGTCTGGACATATTTTAGAATTTTAACAACCGGTGTCTGTTGAGTAACTTGATATTTGGTGCAGTGTATACGTCCTAGAAGGACAGGTGTGCACTCCAACAGAACCTGGGCATCAGGGCTGGATTTCAGCGCCTGATTCTTTAACTTAACTATGTGAGTTTCGGGAAGTCGCTTATCTCCTTCAGTCTGTTTTTCTATCAGGTTACACAATAGCTTCCTTCTGGTCCTAACATTCATTCCCAGTATTTCTAAAGCCATGGTCCAGGCACTGTTTTTATTCTTCAACACAACATAATGTGTTGTGATTAAGAGCCTGGGTCTTACTACTTGGGTTAAATTTTCCTCAGTGATACCAGGCTTATTCTAGAAGTTTTCTTGGTTCCATTTCTTCAAATGTGAAAAGGTGAGTATAATCAATCACATAAGATTGCAGTAGATGAGGATTACAAGGGATAATGCAAGAAGAGAATTTAGAACCATGCTTGGGTACAGAAGCACTCGAGATGTTACTTTTTATTATATTATGGCCAGAGTGGAGCAAAGAGCTACAGAGTGTTCCTATTTACCCTTCAAACCCATCCATGAACTGCAAGGTTATTTTTCAAGTCCAAGCTGCCTTAGCTCTTGAGCTGTACTCCTAGTGTTAATGGCACATTGAATGTGAGGGGGAGAGGGGACATGGGCCATGTCTTCAGAACGTGTTCCAGGCATGGCCAAGGGCCCAGTCTCTGATGTCTCAATCTGTTCAGGAGGACTCTGCCACATGCCAACTTTTGCTAAACCACTAAAAGATTTAGAGTTTATGGTGAAAGGAGATGTTTAACAAAGGAGAATTCTTCCTTTTGTTGAGATGTGGAAGAGGTTATTTCAAGGGCTCTTCCTTTCAGATGTTATCTTTTTCCATCTGGCAGTCTGATTAGGTGGAGGGAAATGATGGAGGCTCTGGATAGTACATCTCCCACATAGGATTTTCCTACTCCATTCTAATCTGAAGGACATGGACATATGAAAGGAAAGACTCACAACTTCAATATACGGTATTGACAATAAAGCTCCCATCCCCCAACGAATCTATCAGTGAATTTTATCAGTTGAAATCTGGGGAATTTAGAGCCCACTTCATTGAAGGGTCCAGGAAACGTGTTGACTCCAAGCTTCAGGTTCAAGTTGCTCAAATATTTCCACCAAGACTTGTTCTTTGTCCATCTTTCAGCTCAGTTTTTCTTCTATTCTGGCTTTATTTTCAATGAGACTTTTCCCAAGTGGTGACTCCTTAATCCACCAGTAACTCTAGGCTTGGGTTTTGCCAATTTTTCAACCCCAGCAGGTAAACAGCACTTCTTTCCAATCATGCCAACAAAATCCCAGGTAGGAATCTTAGGGGTCCAGCTTGACTTATGTGCCTGTCTCTGGATTTACTGAGGCCAAGGGAAACAACACTCTGACTGACTGGGAACAGGCCACAGACCATTTTCTCTAGCCAAGAGAAATATTCAAACTTCACACACCAAGAATAAGCTAAAGGCTGGTTGCCGCAAAGAAGACTGGAATGTTGTTCTCAAAAGAAGGCAGTCAAAAAACTCAACAGATCCCACTCCATACAAGGATTTAGAATGCAGAAAGCCATCCACACACACACACATGCCCACAGATGTTTATCTGGACACTGTAGTGAAAGAGCTGAAATAAATCAGGTGTTAATGTTAATGAATCATTTTGCTGTTTCCTTTTCTTCAACAAAGTTTTGGAGGCTCATTCATCCAGCAAAGCCTCACCTCTATAGAGCCTTCCCTCTGTGCCTGGTGCTGAGTTAGAACCTAAAGACCAGGCAAGGGCAGGATGTCCTGGCTAGAAGCTCCTAGCCAGAACATGCCACACACTTATTGTATTGCTCTCCAGCACAGATTTCTATATCCTACTATTCTTCTCAAGTAACCATAGACCAGCTTATTTCCCTCTGAATGCTGAGGGCTCCATCTCCAAGTTCCTTTGCTGGAAGGCATATTAGGAAATGGGATGTCCTGCCAGAGACACACACAAGAAATCTGAACTGCATGGCCTTAGGTAAACCCCACTAGGTCTCAGTCAAGGGGTTCCATTCCCCTGCAGCAGGTGTAAGGATAAAAGGCCGATTGTCCTTAGGAACCTATAGGATAAATAGAAAGAATATGCCCCTGCTAGTTAATCTGCTGGTGATAAAGAGTATTGTTTTATCTCCTGCCATTTCCATGGTTCCATGGGATGAGAACTTTTGTGACACAAAGTCCCCTTTGTCTTTCCAGTCCAAAGAGACGTTTAAATTGACCTTTCATGTATCCCTTTGTTGTCAAAATCCAAGCACTGAGTTGGTATTATGCATTGAGGGGATTGTTTTTATTCCCCAAAAGGGACTATCATCTACAGAGATGCTATGATGCTAAAAAACAGCATGATATTCTCCTGCTTTAAAAAATTAAGCTTTTTTTAAAGCAGTTTTAGATTTACAGAAAAAATGAATCCAAAGTAGAATTACCATCTGCTCCCTCACCCTGCTCTCTCCAACCCAGTTTCCCCTATTCACACCTTGCATTAGTGTGTTAGTGTGGTATCTTGGCTATTTTGGTATCTAGTGTGGTATCTTGGCTGTAATTGATGAGCCAAGATTACAACATTATCATAACCAAAAATCCATAGCTTACATTAGGGTTTACTCTTTACAATGTACATTCTGTGGGTTCTGACATGCATAAAGACATGTATCCACCATTACGATATCAGACAGAGTTGTTTTACGGCCCTAAAAATGCTCTGTGCTCTGACTATTCAAACCTCTGTCCTCTCCAATCCCTGACAACCACAGATCTTTTTACTGTCCCCATAGTTTCATCTTTTACAGAATGTCATATAGTGGGGATCATTCACAAAGTATGTGAACTTTTCTAATTGGTGTATTTCACTTAGCAATATGCATTTAAGTTTCCTCCATGTCTTTTTGTGGCCTGAAAGATCATTTTTTTTTAATTGCTAAATAATTCCTGCTTAATATTTAAAGCTTTCAGGCTACAACAAGAGTAAAGTTGTCCCTACTTCTTATTTATCCTTCATTGGAATTTTTATAAACCTAAGAGATTACTAGTACTCACCAAAGTTTTTATAAGTGGACTTACTCTATGTGTTATTTGAAAGAATTAATTATTACAATACGATGATATTACAGTCTTTTTTTTTTTTTCATGACTGGAGGAATGAAGATCAAATTCTAATATTTCAGTGCCAGCCAAACTAGAGAAGGTCTATTTAGGCTTCAGACAACACTAGTATTCTTGGCATTTTTACTCAGAAGAATTTATATGTGTGTAATTAGTGTTTTTCTGAAAATAAATGATTTTCTGACTTTTCTTTCCCCCCCAGCAGTATTAGAGATCCTGTTCACCTGATTAGTAATAACATTTGTTTTTATTTAACCAAGCAATGACATTCATTTTTATTTGACCAAGTAATTCTCTTCTTTACTTATATCTCCTCAACAGAATCCACTTTGTTCATGAGAACAGCGGTGGCAGAGTTCCTATTCACTTTTCTGCTATTTGACAGTCATAAAATGTACAGGCTTTAGAATTTAAGGAAGTGGGGCAAGCATCCCTGCTCTGCCCCTTGATTCTCTTCCCCTTGATTGGCTGTGTGTTTTTTAACAAGTCATTTCTCCTCTCTCTGTTTTTTCTTTTGTAAATCACAGTTAATAATAGACTCTTTCTTGTAAGACTGTTCTGGATATGGAAACAGATAATCCAGGGAGAGCATTAAGCACAGTTTCAACAACAAAGAAAACTTCCTGAAACATCAGCCAAGCCACATCAGGCAACTGGCCTGTGTATAAAGGAAATGCTGAGTACAGAGTAGATGCTTATGAAATTATTTCTGACTGATAAAGAGGGTAAAGGGAGGGTAACCCTGTCACGTGAGAGCTCTCAGAGAACACAGTGGAGGAAGCTGACTTAATAGCGATTGAGTGTGATGGAGCAGATTAGGTACCTCGTGCAATCTTATGGAACCAAGAATATCACTTCTGCTGCCTTTTGGCTCTGCCCCTGCTGAGAGATAGGGTCTTAGCTAATAACTCACATCCTTCTCTTCTCTCTGAAAGCCCATTTCCTGAGCAAATGCATGCTTTGGAGAGGTGGTTAGTGAATAACTCAGATCCCAGGTTTAATGGACAATTTCTTTCGGGTGAAATTGAAGGGTAGAGCATCATTTTCTGTCTCTCCTTCTCACCACTCCCCCCACCCAACCCGATAACTTATCTAATAGTTTTTAATGTCCTAATGGTGCAAGAAATCCAATCCCATTCAACATGAGAGCTTACTACATCTATACTGTGGGCATCCTCTTTTTTTTTTTTATCCTACTTTTGCTTTCTAACCACTTTCATTTTGCAGACAAAGACTCCTTTGCCAAAGGCAGGATAAATAAACTCAGACACATCCTGTCTCTTTTACATCTTTGTTTATCCATAAACTGTCAAAGATACAGATGAAAATCCACTAAAGTGTGCAACGAAGCGGTTAGACAAAGGCCAAATGAGACTGGTGCACAGAAGCTTGATGTTAGGGAAGATGTTATCTAAAATGATACCAAGCCAGCTCGGTATGGTGATGTGAATAAATATTAAAGTTACCAACAAAAGATGACCAACTAATTCAGTTAAGAATGGTCTCAATTTGTGTAAAAAAGTAATCATGAAAAAAATCAATGTGAGAACACATCTATATAGTTAGTGGGAAAGTGATTGCACTGCTGCTGCTAAGTCACTTCAGTCATGTCTGACTCTGTGCGACCCCATAGACGGCAGCCCACCAGGCTCCCTCATCCCTGGGATTCTCCAGGCAAGAATACTGGAGGGGGTTGCCATTTCCTTCTCCAATGCGTGAAAGTGAAAAGTGAAAGTGAAGTCGCTCAGTCATGTCCGACTTTTAGCGACCCCATGGACTGCAGCCTACCAGGCTCTTCCATCCATGGGATTTTCTATTGGAATCTTAATAACTGTGAGATAAGTTAGCTGAGAGGTGGGGGAAAGGTGAGGAGAAGGAGAAAAGCTTAGGGGTTGAGTATAAACTTAAATATGAGAATGGATTTGAAATCTGGCTCCTCGTTTACCTTTAACTGGGTGACACTTCAAACCTCACTTTCCTCATGTGTAGATGGGATAAATTAGTATGTATCTCAGAGGATTATGGGAGAAGGCAATGGCACCCCACTCCAGTACTCTTGCCTGGAAAATCCCATGGACAGAGGAGCCTCCTGTGCTGCAGTCCATGGGGTCGCGAAGAGTCGGACACGACTGAGCGACTTCACTTTCCCTTTTCACTTTCCTGTATTGGAGAAGGAAATAACAACCCACTCCAGTGTTCTTGCCTGGAGAATCCCAGGGATGGGGGGGCCTGGTGGGCTGCCATCTATGGGGTCGCACAGAGTCGGACATGACTGATGTGACTTAGCAGCAGGAGAGGATTATCTTTAAAAGACTTGCTAAGATAAAATATAAAAGTGCTTGGTAATGCTTGGCTCAGACAGACATCGAATTAAAAGAGTTGGCAGTTATTTTTAATATGTTAATAAGGAGTGTGAATTAAAGGGCACATAGCCTGAAGTGTTGCGCCATTTTTCTGCCATAAAATCTCCTATTCCAGTGCATCCAGTGAGGTTAATGTTCTGCAGAAAACAGTGTGGGAAAACCTGCCTTAAACAAGCAAACTGAAGACTTAGGTTGGATAGGTGGGTTCTCGTTAGAAATTGAACAGTTTTAAAGTGGTACTTGTGGCTATTTCTGTAACATTTGGGGCATCATGTTAGGGGTCAGGAAGATCTTCATGCTGCCCTCATTTCTGTGGAAAATCAGATTTCATTTCCATCATGCCTACTAACAGTAGCTTTCTGAGACCCAATGAGAAACAAGAACTGCCTGTTCAAACTGGTTGCAAGATTTGCAAAGCAGTTTTCTTTTTTGATCCCTACCAGGGCAGCAGGACTGGGTCCATTTCCCCTTGTGTCCCATGAACACAGAAGCCATCACCTCACCTCCCTCAGGCAGGTGCTGTGAACCTGGAAGAAGCATCTGGACCCTCTCTGGAGAAGAGTAAAGTACATGCAAGGTTGTGGATGTTTTATGATCTGCAAGAGATGGATCATCCAAGGCTCAGGCTTGCAGCTTGATTTTCTCTTTTTAACGCAGAAGTTCAGCAGTGAAACTCATTTTCCACAACTCCCCAAGTGGTTTTGCAATAAATCTGTGAATTTAATCAGCCTCCTCTGTTGAGGCAATCTTCCCTAATTGGGTATTTGTGGGGAACAATAGACATGATGACAAAAAGACTTCATCTCTGGAAAAGAGGCCAGAGTCTCATCAGTAACACTGATAATAAAGCTCCCACCCCCAGCCAAAGAAATGGAACAATGGCCTCCAGTGACACCCTTGGCACCAGATTCACTGGTTCCAGGTCATATTTGCTTTCTAGACCATCATCTCATTCTGCTCCTTCCTGTCGCCAATAACAAGAAAATGAAAATTCTGAAATGAAAACTGAGCATCATCTCCAGCACCACATAGGCCAGTAACTAAGTGGACTACTAAGTTGATTTCAAGTTTCCCAGAAGATTGCAATAGAGTAATGGGGAACTGCAATGAGAACTGAGAACAAAGCTAACACAGAATCTGAACAACACAGTCTTGTTTCCTTTCTCTTTCTCTAACTGGGGATTCCCACTCGTCTCTGCCAGTCCTGGCAGTAATGTTGGGGGTTGGAAGGGCCTCGGGCAGCAATGTCACACACAGAGCTGTTGGCTATCCATTGGCAAAGCAAACTAGTTATTAAAAAAAAAAAAAAAAAGCAGGGATGTTGAGCTAGGTGCCTCACGTTCCCTAATTATTGGACATATACAATCTCCAGATTGGCTGGTATCTGGCCTGCATAGGTCAGGAGTTGAGAGAGAGTCATTCTAGTAATGGAGGCAGCCTGTCAGGGCTACTCAGCCCATTTGAAGAGGATGGAGAGGAAGGGCAGATACAACATAGCTTTTTCCATGCTGGAAAATGAGAGAAGCAAAGCGTGGTAATGAATTAGAAGTGGAGCAATGGGAAGAATTTCACAAAGATGCCATCTGTCCCACCTCCATGCAGCTGAGCCTGACATTCTGGCATCCTCTTGGTTCTCTGCCTGTGAGAGCATCCTGACACTCAGCCACTCCACCTCTCAAGGCTCTTGGCGGTCAAGAGAGCATGTGGGTGATAAACACAGAAACTCACCTCTGGTCAGCAGACACAGGACAAAAATGGGAGGAAGAACTCTGAAAAAAATGCCATCTTCCCAGCCAATTGGACCCAAATACAAAAGAGCCAGTGTGCTTCAACTCCTGTAGCTGCAGGCCCTCACTGGCGCGTGAATAGGGGCACTGATGGGGCAGAAATGCAATAAAATCCCAGGTGCCCTCATTTCAGTCCTGAGTTGTGGTTTCTCTGCTTCCTCCCACTGGCCAGCTTCAGCATGAATTGCTCCCAAAACCAACAGTGAAATTTAACCTCCATTCCTTGCAGGAAAAGAAGAAATCCTCATCTCTTCCGGGAATTTTCTTTTGGTGTTAAATCTTGCAGGCTTTGGCATGCCTCTCATATACACACACGCTTGGGGAAGCGGGGCGGGGGGGTGGGTTCCAGATGATCTTTCTCTGTAGAACAGGGCTCTCAACAAAGTGTGGTCTTTGGACAGAAAGGATCAGCATCACCTGAGAACTCATTATAGATGCAAATACTTGGTCTCACCCAGTCCTACTGAATTCAAAGCTCTGAGGATTGGACCCAGCAGTCCAATGAACACTTAATTTGAGAACCACTATACAGGCTGATCATTTCTCCACAATTCCTATTTTTATACCTGTGTCTTTGGTCCTCCTGTTCCCTTCATTTGATATGCTTCTTTATTTCCAGTTTGGCAGGCTCCTAGTCAGTCTTTGTTAAGTGAAAAGTGAAAGTGAAGTCGCTCAGTTGTGTCCCCATGACTCTTAGCGACCCCATGGACTGCAGCCTACCAGGCTCCTCCGTCCATGGGATTTTCCAGGCAACAGTACTGGAGTAGGGTGCCATTGCCTTCTCCTAACAGTCTTAAACTTTGCTAAAGACAATATACTTGGTTTACCACAGCAATAAGCATTTTATAAAGTACTCAAGAAATAACACTTACAAAAATAGGAGGAAAATTTTAGGTGAGAGCACAAAACGAAAATCGCCTGATTCTCTGGCAAAGAGTTCTCCCAACATGTCAAGTCTACAAGAAGAGATGTTTAGCAAAACAGTGTTTGGGCTGACTCAGGCACCAGCGAGTGTTCAGGTGGCCTTTCCTCAGGTTTGCTTCATCGGCGCATGGATATTTGCAGGCGCCTGCTCAAGGTAGGCCAGGGCGCCCTGGGGGATGTCGGCTGGCTTTTTGTGCTGCATGTTGATGTCCTCCAGCACCTGCTGCCAATGTCTTAGTTTTGTCAAGTGCTTCTGGACCAGAGCATCCTTTCGCTGTAATTCATTCCTCAGTTCTGAGACATCCTCTTTGATAACTTGCTCTGGTTTCTGGACAGATAACTGCAATCTTTTTTGTAGGAAAAAACATTCTATCTGTCTTGCAATATCCAGGAATTTCTGGATACACTGGTCAACACCAGTTCGAATTTCTTCCTGATCTGTACCATTGACATAATTTTTTTTTTTTGCAAAGTTTTTTAATTTTTTATTTTATTTTTAAAGTTTACATAACTGTATTAGTTTTGCCAAATATCAAAATGAATCCGCCACAGGTATACATGTGTTCCCCATCCTGAACCCTCCTCCCTCCTCCCTCCCCATTCCATCCCTCTGGGTCGTCCCAGTGCACCAGCCCCAAGCATCCAGTATTGTGCATCGAACCTGGACTGGCAACTCATTTCATACATGATATTTTACATGTTTCAATGCCATTCTCCCAAATCTTCCCACCCTCTCCCTCTCCCACAGAGTCCATAAGACTGTTCTATACATCAGTGTCTCTTTTGCTGTCTCGTACACAGGGTTATTGTTACCATCTTTCTAAATTCCATATATATGCGTTAGTATACCGTATTGGTGTTTTTCTTTCTGGCTTACTTCACTCTGTATAATAGGCTCCAGTTTCATCCACCTCATTAGAACTGATTCAAATGTATTCTTTTTAATGGCTGAATAATACTCCATTGTGTATATGTACCACAGCTTTCTTATCCATTCATCTGCTGATGGACATCTAGGTTGCTTCCATGTCCTGGCTATTATAAACAGTGCTGCGATGAACATTGGGGTACTCGTGTCTCTTTCCCTTCTGGTTTCCTCAGTGTGTATGCCCAGCAGTGGGATTGCTGGATCATAAGGCAGGTCTATTTCCAGTTTTTTAAGGAATCTCCACACTGTTCTCCATAGTGGCTGTACTAGTTTGCATTCCCACCAACTGTGAAAGAGGGTTCCCTTTTCTCCACACCCTCTCCAGCATTTATTACTTGTAGACTTTTGGATCGCAGCCATTCTGACTGGTGTGAAATGGTACCTCATAGTGGTTTTGATTTGCATTTCTCTGATAATGAGTGATGTTGAGCATTTTTTCATGTGTTTGTTAGCCATCTGTATGTCTTCTTTGGAGAAATGTCTATTTAGTTCTTTGGCCCATTTTTTGATTGGGTCATTTATTTTTCTGGAGTTGAGCTGTAGGAGTTGCTTGTATATTCTCGAGATTAGTTGTTTGTCAGTTGCTTCATTTGCTATTATCTTCTCCCATTCTGAAGGCTGTCTTTTCACCTTGCTAATAGTTTCCTTTGATGTGCAGAAGCTTTTAAGGTTAATTAGGTCCCATTTGTTTACTTTTGCTTTTATTTCCAATATTCTGGGAGGTGGGTCATAGAGGATCCTGCTGTGATGTATGTCAGAGAGTGTTTTGCCTATGTTCTCCTCTAGGAGTTTTATAGTTTCTGGTCTTACGTTGAGATCTTTAATCCATTTTGAGTTTATTTTTGTGTATGGTGTTAGAAAGTGTTCTAGTTTCATTCTTTTACAAGTGGTTGACCAGATTTCCCAGCACCACTTGTTAAAGAGATTATCTTTAATCCATTGTATATTCTTGCCTCCTTTGTCAAAGATAAGGTGTCCATATGTGCGTGGATTTATCTCTGGGCTTTCTATTTTGTTCCATTGATCTATATTTCTGTCTTTGTGCCAGTACCATACTGTCTTGATAACTGTGGCTTTGTAGTAGAGCCTGAAGTCAGGTAGGTTGATTCCTCCAGTTCCATTCTTCTTTCTCAAGATCGCTTTGGCTATTAGAGGTTTTTTGTATTTCTGTACAAATTGTGAAATTATTTGTTCTAGTTCTCTGAAAAATACTGTTGGTACCTTGATAGGGATTGCATTGAATCTATAGATTGCTTTGGGTAGTATACTCATTTTCACTATATTGATTCTTCCAATCCATGAACATGGTATATTTCTCCATCTGTTAGTGTCCTCTTTGATTTCTTTTACCAGTGTTTTATAGTTTTCTATATATAGGTCTTAAGTTTCTTTAGGTAGATATATTCCTAAGTATTTTATTCTTTCCATTGCAATGGTGAATGGAATTGCTTCCTTAATTTCTCTTTCTGTTTTCTCATTATTAGTGTATAGGAATGCAAGGGATTTCTGTGTGTTGATTTTATATCCTGCAACTTTACTATAGTCATTGATTAGTTCTAGTAATTTTCTGGTGGAGTCTTTAGGGTTTTCTATGTAGAGGATCATGTCATCTGCAAACAGTGAGAGCTTTACTTCTTCTTTTCCAATTTGGATTCCTTTTATTTCTTTTTCTGCTCTGATTGCTGTGGCCAAAACTTCCAAAACTATGTTGAATAGTAATGGTGAAAGTGGGCACCCTTGTCTTGTTCCTGACTTTAGAGGAAATGCTTTCAATTTTCCACCATTGAGGATAATGTTTGCTGTGGGTTTGTCATATATAGCTTTTATTATGTTGAGGTATGTTCCTTCTATTCCTGCTTTCTGGAGAGTTTTGATCATAAATGGATGTTGAATTTTGTCAAAGGCTTTCTCTGCATCTATTGAGATAATCATATGGTTTTTATTTTTCAATTTGTTAATGTGGTGTATTACATTGATTGATTTGTGGATATTGAAGAATCCTTGCATCCCTGGGATAAAGCCCACTTGGTCATGATATATGATCTTTTTAATGTGTTGTTGGATTCTGATTGCTAGAATTTTGTTAAGGATTTTTGCATCTATGTTCATCAGTGATATTGGCCTGTAGTTTTCTTTTTTTGTGGGATCTTTGTCAGGTTTTGGTATTAGGGTGATGGTGGCCTCATAGAATGAGTTTGGAAGTTTACCATCCTCTGCAATTTTCTGGAAGAGTTGAGCAGGATAGGTGTTAGCTCGCCTCTAAATTTTTGGTAGAATTCAGCTGTGAAGCCGTCTGGGCCTGGGCTTTTGTTTGCCGGAAGATTTTTGATTACAGTTTCAATTTCCGTGCTTGTGATGGGTCTGTTAAGATTTTCTATTTCTTCCTGGTCGAGTTTTGGAAAGTTGTACTTTTCTAAGAATTTGTCCATTTCTTCCTCGTTGTCCATTTTATTGGCATATAATTGTTGATAGTACTCTCTTATGATCCTTTGTATTTCTGTGTTGTCTGTTGTGATCTCTCCATTTTCATGTCTAATTTTATTGATTTGATTTTTCTCCCTTTGTTTCTTGATGAGTCTGGCTAATGGTTTGTCAATTTTATTTATCCTTTCAAAGAACCAGCTTTTGGTTTGGTTGATTTTTGCTATGGTCTCTTTTGTTTCTTTTGCATTTATTTCTGCTCTAAGTTTTAAGATTTCTTTCCTTCTACTAACCCTGGGGTTCTTCATTTCTTCCTTTTCTAGTTGCTTTAGCTGTAGAGTTAGGTTATTTATTTGACTTTTTTCTTGTTTCTTGAGGTGTGCCTGTATTGCTATGAACTTTCCCCTTAGGACTGCTTTTACCGTGTCCCACAGGTTTTGGGTTGTTGTGTTTTCATTTTCATTCGTTTCTATGCAAATTTTGATTTCTTTTTTGATTTCTTCTGTGATTTGTTGGTTATTCAGCAGCGTGTTGTTCAGCCTCCATATGTTGGATTTTTTAATAGTTTTTCTCCTGTAATTGAGATCTAATCTTACTGCATTGTGGTCAGAAAAGATGCTTGGAATGATTTCTATTTTTTTGAATTTACCAAGGCTAGCTTTATGGCCCAGGATGTGATCTATCCTGGAGAAGGTTCCATGTGCGCTTGAGAAGAAGGTGAAATTCATTGTTTTGGGATGAAATGTCCTATAGATATCAATTAGGTCTAACTGGTCTATTGTATCGTTTAAAGTTTGTGTTTCCTTGTTAATTTTCTGTTTAGTTGATCTATCCATAGGTGTGAGTGGGGTATTAAAATCTCCCACTATTATTGTGTTATTGTTAATTTCTTCTTTCATACTTGTTAGCATTTGTCTTACATACTGCAGTGCTCCCGTGTTGGGTGCATATATATTTATAATTGTTATATCTTCTTCTTGGATTGATCCTTTGATCATTATGTAGTGACCATCTTTGTCTCTTTTCACAGTCTTTGTTTTAAAGTCTATTTTATCTGATGTGAGTATTGCTACTCCTGCTTTCTTTTGGTCCCTATTTGCATGGAAAATCTTTTTCCAGCCCTTCACTTTCAGTCCGTATGTGTCCCCTGTTTTGAGGTGGGTCTCTTGTAGACAACATATGTAGGGGTCTTGTTTTTGTATCCATTCAGCCAGTCTTTGTCTTTTGGTTGGGGCATTCAACCCATTTACGTTTAAGGTAATTACTGATAAGTATGACCCCGTTGCCATTTACTTTATTGTTTTGGGTTCGAATTTATACACCATTTTTGTGTTTCCTGTATAGAGACTATCCTTTAGTATTTGTTGGAGAGCTAGTTTGGTGGTGCAGAATTCTCTCAGCTTTTGCTTGTCTGAAAAGCTTTTGATTTCTCCTTCATACTTGAATGAGATCCTTGCTGGGTACAATAATCTGGGCTGTAGGTTATTTTCTTTCATCACTTTAAGTATGTCTTGCCATTCCCTCCTGGCTTGAAGAGTTTCTATTGAAAGATCAGCTGTTATCCTTATGGGTATTCCCTTGTGTGTTATTTGTTGTTTTTCCCTTGCTGCTTTTAATATTTGTTCTTTGTGTTTGATCTTTGTTAATTTGATTAATATGTGTCTTGGGGTGTTTCGCCTTGGGTTTATCCTGTTTGGGACTCTCTGGGTTTCTTGGACTTGAGTGATTATTTCCTTCCCCATTTTAGGGAAGTTTTCAACTATTATCTCCTCAAGTATTTTCTCATGGTCTTTCTTTTTGTCTTCTTCTTCTGGGACCCCTATGATTCGAATGTTGTAGCGTTTAATATTGTCCTGGAGGTCTCTGAGATTGTCCTCATTTCTTTTAATTCGTTTTTCTTTTATCCTCTCTGATTCATTTATTTCTACCATTCTATCTTCTAATTCACTAATCCTATCTTCTGCCTCTGTTATTCTACTATTTGTTGCCTCCAGAGTGTTTTTAATTTCATTTATTGCATTATTCATTATATATTGACTCTTTTTTATTTCTTCTAGGTCCTTGTTAAACCTTTCTTGCATCTTCTCAATGCTTGCCTCCAGGCTATTTATCTGTGATTCCATTTTAATTTCAAGATTTTGGATCAATTTCACTATCATTATTCGGAATTCTTTATCAGGTAGATTCCCTATCTCTTCCTCTTTTGTTTGGTTTGGTGGGCATTTATCCTGTTCCTTTATCTGCTGGGTATTCCTCTGTCTCTTCATCTTGTTTAAATTGCTAAGTTTGGGGTGTCCTTTCTGTATTCTGGCAGTTTGTGGAGTTCTCTTTATTGTGGCGTTTCCTCGCTGTGTGTGGGTTTGTACAGGTGGCTTGTCACGGTTTCCTGGTTAGGGAAGCTTGTGTCGATGTTCTGGTGGATGGAGCTGTATTTCTTCTCTCTCCTTTCGAAGAGTTGGGCTGCTTTTCTGGGTGCCTGATGTCCTCTGCTGGCATTCAGAAGTTGTTTTGTGGAATTTACTCGACGTTTAAATGCTCTTTTGATGAATTGGTGGGGGAGAAAGTGTTCTCCCAGTCCTACTCCTCCGCCATCTTGGCTCCTCCCCATTGACATAATTTTGACTCACCAGAGAAGGAAAGCAAGCTTTAAAAGATGACTCTAACTTGTCCACCAAAATACTGTTAGAAGTTCTTGGAATGCCTGGCATGGCCTGAAGAAGCGAAGCCTGGCCCAGGAGCCCCGATGGAGGTTGCGGAGGTCTGAGTGGCTGTCCAGAGAACATGCCTCCCAGTGGAGCCGAAAGTCAGTCTTTAAAGGCCTCCAAATAATACCCTATTCTATTTGTAAGCCTCTCCTGACACCATCTTCTCCACTAAGCAAAACCAACTGCCTTATTTGTGTTCTGACAACACTTCAGGCAGCCACTAATATATTATATTGCAATCATCTTGTATGTGTTTTCCATACCAGGCTGAGAGGACAGGAAAATGTCTAATTCAGCAAACAGTTTATACAAAGTATCACAAGCCTATCATTGTGTTAGCTCTGGTGATGTCAACATAAAATAATGAAAAGCTTAATTAAAAAGTGAGACTGCCTCATTTATACAACTCATTTTTGCATGCCATTTGCATGAGATTGCAAATCCCAGGCTTAAAGTCTTACCTCTGACACATGTTACTTATGTAACCCATAACTGTGCTCAAACTATTTAACATTATTTAATCTCATTCACAGGCTTCCCTTGTGGCTCAGCTGGTAAAGAATCTGCCCACAGTGCAGGAGACTTGGGTTCGATCCCTGGGTTGGGAAGATCCCTTGGAGAAGGGAAAGGTTACCTACTTCAGTATTCTGACATAGAGAATTCCATGGCCTGTACAGTCCATAGGGTCACAAAGAGTCGGACACGACTGAGTAACTTTCACACATAATCTCATTCACAGTAAGGAAACGTTGGTAGTACTTTATGTTAATAGGTGAATGAATTAGAAATATGCATACAGGGTTCAGCCACAGTACCTGACCAGAGAAAGTACTCAGTGAATGTTTGTTGAAACAATAATGTCAACATTAGCAGTGTTGCCATCATCATTATCATATCACTAACAACCTGCACGGCACCTGGTATACAAAGTATGAACATAAATGTGAGAATTTGAAAAAGGTCAAAGCTCAAGGCTGATCCACTGTCTACACTTCATGGGGTACTTGACACCATAAACAAATTTGACTTTAAGGAAGATGTTTCAGATATTCAAAAAGATACAGAGAACTTTAAGGAATAGCATATCCATGACATTTGTGGCTGCTGAGCTGCCCTTAGCTTTCAAGTTAGTTTCACAGCTCCCTCCTGGTGTCCTCACTCTTTATCTACCCATAAACCCTAAAGGACCAAAGGAAGATACCCATCACATCAGTCTAGACTTTCAACTGTTCAAACATTCGACAGACATCTTGAGGCTGCTATTCTCTCTACTACAATTTAGGGATTGTTTCTGCCTGGCACCAAGAGCTCTGTGGATTGAAACTCCTTTTCCTGACTCCCCATCAATCTCTCTGACATCGCTTCTCTGATAAAGCAGCCCAAGTATGATGGTATGGAGGTGGATTCTTGGGATAGGGTCCCATTGCCATGTTAATCCTCTTCCTAAACTGGTTGGAGCCAATAATGACGTGTCTGGACAGCAGACAGAGTTTATTTCAATAGTAAATGTGTAGCAGAGGTACCGATGGCTTTCAAGAGGTGAAAAATGCTAAAATAGTGAATGGGAAAAACGAAACAGTAGACTTTATATGGAAAGAGACTTTTTTTTAACCAGGTTTTCAAGAACCACAACTGTTTTGACAATTAATTTTTTAAGTCACCTAGTTCCTTCTTTTCCTTTTCTTATGTTCCCTTGCCTTTACCCCATTTCTTCTTTTGTCTTCCTATCAGCATATTCAGGGTCACGGAAATCTACCAAGTCAGATACGAGCATTGCCTACGTGCCACATGTATTATGGAATATAATCTCCTTTAATCCCCACAAAAGCTCACTAAGGACTATTACATATAATTTTTTAAAAATAAGGAAAATGAGGGAATTCCCTGGTGGTCTAGTGGTTAGGACTCCACACTTTTACTACCGACAGCCTGAGGAACTAAGATCCCACAAGCTGTGTGGTGTAGCAAAAATAATAATAATAAAAAGTATGGAAAAAGAGAATCAAATAATGAAGTACAATTTTCTCAAGGAGGCATAGCTAGCAAGTGTGAGAACCAAGATTCTTGGTTCTGAGCTAGATGATTCCAAAGCCGAGGTTATTTGTATTACACTGGGCTTGGTTGCTAAATGCCTTCTTCCAAGTGACCCATGATACTACATTTTGTGCATTTGCTGCTGCTGCTGCTGCTGCTAAGTCGCTTCAGTCGTGTCCGACTCTGTGCGACCCCATAGACGGCAACCCACCAGGCTCCCTCGTCCCTGGTATTCTCCAGGCAAGAACACTGGAGTGGGTTGCCATTTCCTTCTCCAATGCATGAAAGTGCAAAGTGAAAGTGAAGTAGCTCAGTCGTGTCTGACTCTGTGTGACCCCATGGACTGTAGCCCACCAGGCTCCTCCATCCATGGGATTTTCCAGGCAAGAGTACTGGAGTGGGGTGCCACTGCCTTATCCATGTGCATCTACTGATGGGGAAAAAGACCCCATTTGGACCCCTTGGCCCATCTCATTAGACTAGACCATCAGGACAACTGTTATTTAAGAATGGCTCTCTAACTTATACCCTAACTCTAATCAGCTTTTTCTCAACAATGCCTGTGACCCTAGGGGAGGGAACACGATGACCACAGGCACAGACTCACTCTAGGGGTTCAGTCTACAGATTTAGCAGCTACATTATTTCTTGAGGCAGAGAAACAAGGTATATCTGTATCTTACCAATATCTGTAGGAGTCAGAAGGCAGAGAGACAGAGAGAGCAAAGTCCTGGGCAAGTAAGAAGCTATGGGAGGACACACAGCAGCAAATTCAAATGCGATTTGGCAACCATCAGCTCTTGGACTCAGGACCTGACAAGCTCACTCCACTGATAGGAGAGGGGACCCAACTGAGTGAAATGTGTGTTGTTTCTGACCAGCCCATTTCTTCCCTTGGGAGAAGAGGACACCATAGCGAAGGGAATTTCAAAATTGGGTCCCATAAAATGTAAAGGAATGAACACAGGCAATGAATCGTTCACTGAATGTCTTTGAGTTCTTGCATATTATTAAAAAACCACTATGAGGTACCATTTCACACCAGTCAGAATGGCTGCGACCCAAAAGTCTACAAGCAATAAATGCTGGAGAGGGTGTGGAGAAAAGGGAACCCTCTTACACTGTTGGTGGGAATGCAAACTAGTACAGCCACTATGGAGAACAGTGTGGAGATTCCTTAAAACACTGGAAATAGACCTGCCTTATGATCCAGCAATCCCACTGCTGGGCATACACACTGAGGAAACCAGAAGGGAAAGAGACACGTGTACCCCAATGTTCATCGCAGCACTGTTTATAATAGCCAGGACATGGAAGCAGCCTAGATGTCCATCAGCAGATGAATGGATAAGCAAGCTGTGGTACATATACACAATGGAGTATTATTCAGCCATTAAAAAGAATACATTTGAATCAGTTCTAATGAGGTGGATGAAACTGGAGCCTATTATACAGAGTGAAGTAAGCGAGAAAGAAAAACACCAATACAGTATACTAACGCATATATATGGAATTTAGAAAGATGGTAACAATAACCCTGTGTACGAGACAGCAAGAGAGACACTGATGTATAGAACAGTCTTATGGACTCTGTGGGAGAGGGAGAGGGTGGGAAGATTTGGGAGAATGGCATTGAAACGTAAAATATGATGTATGAAATGAGTTGCCAGTCCAGGTTCGATGCACAATACTGAATCCTAGGGGCTGGTGCACTGGGACGACCCAGAGGGATGGAATGGGGAGGGAGGAGGGAGGAGGGTTCAGGATGGGGAACACATGTATACCTGTGGCGGATTCATTTTGATATTTGGCAAAACTAATACAGTTATGTAAAGTTTAAAAATAAAATAAAATTTAAAAAAAATGATGGGTGGGTTTGACGATTCAAAAATGGGGATACATTCTAAAAATGATACCTTTTTCATAAAAAAAAAGCTAGGCTGTAATTTTTCCAGGGGTCAGACGGGTACCATGCATATTTTTATAATCTCTTTGGGGTGTTGAGTGGGATTGGTTTGGTGCTATTACAGGAGAAGGAATTTTGACATGTAGTTTTCTCTCCTTTTTCTGAGGTTGTGGTGGACAAGCAGGGATTCAGATTTTGCAACTCTAACTAAAATGACACCCCTACTTCATGGTTTGGGGCTGTTTTTCCAAGAGTGGGCACAGATGGTGTTTCTGTCTCCTCCAGAGAATATTTTAGGATGTAAAGTCTCTGAAATAAATTATTCAACTGAGGTCAAAATAGTCTTCTGGAAAAAATCATATATGAATAGGAAATAAGAACAACCTGGCTGAGGCTGAAAAAAAATGCATCTGGTTTTTAGAAATGGTAATATTTGTAATAATGTTTGTATTGGGAATGTAATGAGACGTGGATTGTGGAAGGGGAGTGCAGCTTTACTCGGGAAATTTAGTTGACTGTCTGTTCTTTCATCCCCTCCCCTCCTCCCCTTTCACTTTTCTTCCCTCATTTTCCCTCCTCTCTCCCCCTCCTCCTTCTTATTCTCCACCCCCATCCCCCAACACACACACAGGGATTGGTGAAGAGTAGACAGAGGTCTTTATTTCTAAAACTTTGATGAGCATATGAATGTCCTGGAGATTCTGTTCAGCTTTAGATTCTGTAGGTCTGGTTTGACGTTTGAGAGTCTGCGTTTCCAACAAGCTTCCAGATTAGGGCTTCTTTCCTAGACTGCAGATCATACTTAGAGTAATATGCGCTAGAGGAAGTTTTATCATTACAAATACATGGTAGAGTGGAGTAACACTATGATTTGCTAGGCTAGTAAATGAATTCTTTCACTCATTCCTTCAATCAGTATTTAATGAAAACTGCTCTATGCTGGGGTCTGTGCCTGGTATTGGGGGATAAAAATGATGAGTCTAACAGACACTATCCCTTTGTTAAGACCCTAGTACATATGACCAACATTAATCTGATAATCACATACTGAAATTTAATACTGCACCTATATTAAGTCCAAAGAAGAAGTGCAGGGGTGATGAGATTTTAAAATGTGGTGTCTTTATTAGAGGGTCAGAAAAGGCTTCCCTGAGGAAGTGATATTGAGTTGAGTAATGAATAATAAGAGTCATTATTATTATCAAAGAAAGAAGTCACCCATTACTGAACACTTACACTGGGCTGGTACCTTACTATCTCCATGCATTATCTCACTGAATCTTCACAGCAACCTTGTAAGGTAGGTGCTATGAAGATCATGGCATCCGGTCCCACCACTTCATGGGAAATAGATGGGGAAACAGTGTCAGACTTTATTGTTTTGGGCTCCAAAATCACTGCAGATGGTGACTGCAGCCATGAAATTAAAAGACGCTTACTCCTTGGAAGGAAAGTTATGACCAACCTAGATAGCATATTCAAAAGCAGAGACGTTACTTTGCCAACAAAAGTTCATCTAGTCAAGGCTATGGTTTTTCCAGTAGTCATGTATGGATGTGAGAGTTGGACTGTGAAGAAGGCTGAGTGCCGAAGAACTGATGCTTTTGAACTGTGGTGTTGGAGAAGACTCTTGAGAGTCCCTTGGACTGCAAGGAGATCCAACCAGTCCATTCTGAAGGAGATCAGCCCTGGGATTTCTTTGGAAGGAATGATGCTAAAGCTGAAACTCCAGTACTTTGGCCACCTCATGCAAAGAGTTGACTCATTGGAAAAGACTCTGATGCTAGGAGGGATTGGGGGCACGAGGAGAAGGGGACGACAGAGGATGAGATGGCTGGATGGCATCACTGACTCGATGGACGTGAGTTTGAGTGAACTCCGGGAGTTGGTGATGGACAGTGAGGCCTGGCGTGCTGTGAGGCCTGGCGTGCTGTGATTCATGGGGTCGCAAAGAGTCGGACATGACTGAGCAACTGATCTGATGATTATCCAGATTCACAGAAGAGAGGCCTGAGGCTCAGAGAACCTGTAGAGGTCACACAGCTAGCACAGAGCTAATCATGACTCCAATGCAGATAACACATGGTCTCAGTGACTCCACTGCTTCCGTTTATCACCTAGGACAATAACTATGAAGATCACTGAATCAACTGAATCTAATGAATTGGCTCTTTGCTCTTTGTTGTATTTAAAAACAGCCACAGTGAGATCTGTTCTGCTCTTGCTGATACAATGTCACAGGGAGAGCTCTGAGCAGGAATCAGAAAACAGGATTTGGCATCCTAGCTTTGCCAATAATAGGCTATGGGTTTAGGCAACAGCCATGACAGCTGCCGCTTTTCAAGTACCTACTGTATGCCTGAGATGTTGCCAGGAGCTTAACATATGATTATCCCAAATTTTCAAGATAATTTTTGTCAGATCACAGTTGTGTATTAATATCTGTGTTTTATAGGTGAGGAAACTGAAGGAGAAGTTAAAGTGTCATAATTTTAACAGTTAGGACAGGGATGGGAGAGATTGTTCAATGGTTCTCAAAGTTTTCTGGAGAACATCATGTCTAAGGCCTTTTGAGGGGGATCAGAACTCCTTGTATACTAACATGTAGATATTAGTTATCTATCTTTTAATATTGTATTGACATTTGCAGTAATGATTCAAAAGCAATGGTGAAAAAAGTTGTTGGTGTCTTAGCAAAACATAGGGCCATGCTTCACTGTATGAAGGGAGCTTAGTTCCCCAACCAGGAATTAAACTGGCGCCCCCTGCACAGTGAAATGAACTTTAACCACTGGACCATCAGGGAAAGCCTCCAAATAATTTTTTATTAGTGATGTTAATTGTGTAAGTTTAAGTAACATTTTTCCCTCAAGGTGTATGAGTGCTTTTGATAAATACACTCACAATAAATCAACAAAGTTTCAGAAGATCAAAATGTAACTCTACTGGAAGCTAATGTCTAGAAATATGTGCTATGTCAATAATCAAAAAGGCCCCTGGTATGATAACCTGAAAGTATATCTTGCCAGTAATATAATTTTTGAGCTTTCAGGAAAAAATTAGAATTTTTGTAAACTTGTACCTACCGCCATCAGCTTGTTAACTTTCCCCCCACCTTTTTAAATGAGTACCACCACCACTAAAGTACCACCCCCACCTTTTTAAATGAGAGTTGTGACATTAATGAACCTTTAAAACAAAAGATCTTGGAAGATCTGCAAAAGTCAGTGCACTAGGTACCTTCCAAATGTCCAATGCATAGTGGTTCTGTTTGTTTTAGATACATGGGTAAAAGAACCACTGGAAATACAAAACGGACTCATGGATTTTACTATAACAAAGTCTGAAAAGTCAGTCAATACGGTTTCAGATTCCACATTACAACTAAATTGACGAAAATAATACTTGTCAAATTTTGTGTACTATCAAAGAAGAACAACTATAGTTATATGAGAAAGCTGTTAAACTATTCCCTTCTTTCCCAATTGTGTATCCGTGTGAAGCTGGATTTCCTTTATATACTTCAATCAAAACAACATGTAGTAGATTGAAGGCAGAAGCAAATATGATCAAACTGTCTGCTATTAATCGGACATTAAATGTCATATAATGTTACTCTTTTTGCCAAACATTTCCTATTTTGAAAAATATAATTATTTCTCTTAACATATTTATGTTAACATATAATGAATTTATTGATATTATTTTAAAATGAATTAAAGAAGAAATATTTTAAAAATTGTCTTAGTTTTGATTTTGAATACAATAAACATCTATAGGCACAATGCACATAAGCAAAGCTCTGTGCGATCCTTAACATTTTTTCTGTGGGTATAAAGAGGTCCAGAATGAAAGGACACTTGGTGTAAGAAGACAGATTCTGGGAGGAGATCTTCCTGGCCTCACCAATATCTTGTAAGAGATAAAGCATCTGGGGAAAGTCATTCCCACTCTCTCTGCCTTGTTTTCCCATCTATATCATGCAGATGAAAACAGTAGTTCCTATCTCCTTGTGAACGCTAAACTAGTTAATAAGGATATACTCTAAGAACATTTCCTGTAGATATTAGCTCTTGTCTGATTCCAGAGCCAGTGTTCTTCCCATTAGATACACTTTTATGAGTATCATCTTCCTTATTTCTGATCTTTATTTTTAAAGTCCCTCAGCTTACCCATTGCAAGCCTTTGCAAATATATTCCCTGCTGATTAAAAACATAATAGTGCAGCATTCTAGCTAGAAGTGATGCCAGCTTAGAAAACATGCTATTTAGTCTTTGAGTGTAGTGTCTGGACAAAGGAAGTTATTTAAAGAGCATACCTAGATCTGCTATAGATTTAGAAATGTTCTTTGGATTTGAATTAAATATTTTTTTAGAATTGACTGACTGATCAAGTATTTTGATTATGAAAGTTAGCAATGCCAACATTCCGATAGGCATAGAGTTGCATTCTGTTTTTCAGCAAACAGAGCCACAGGACTCTTGGGGCGCTGGAGCAGTGGTGTTGGAAACAGATGAAAGTTAATGATGGCAGTAATGCGTATTTTACGTGTGTCTATCAGAGAAGATACAAACAATGAATAAATAAAAATATACAGCATGTTAGCTGATACTAAGTACAATGAAGAGAAAACAGGGGGAGGGTAAGGATATATGATATGAATGTGGGCTGCATTTTCATGAGGGTAGGCAGGAAAGGCTTCATTGCAGAGGTGATTTTGGAGTAAAGACCTGAGGGAGTGATCCATATGGATATCTGGGCAAGAGAACGCCAGACAGAGGGAGTAGCAGGTGCAAAGACATAAGAGGAATATTCCTGGCATGTTACAGGGACAGCAAGGAGGCAAGTACAGCTGGAACTGAGTGGGCAAGGCAGGAGTAGAAGATGTGATCGGAGAGGTAAGGGGTGCCAGACCACAAAGGGTCTTGTTGGCCTTTACACACTGACTTGGAAAGCCATTAAAGACTTGGGAAGATCAGTGAAATGCTTTGACCTTCATTTTGACAGACAGAGAGAGTCTACACCTAGGATATTTTTGCAATAAATATGGCAAGAGAGACTGGTGACTTGGGTTACAGGGTAGCCATGGAGGTGGTGACATATAGGAAGATTTCAGATCTATTTTGAAACTACAATCAACAAGATTTGCTGATGTATGGGATGTGTGATTTGACAAAAATAACTGAATTAAGGATCACTCTAAACCTGAGTACCTGCTAGGATGGAATTTCCATAATTGAGACAAAGAAGACTCAGGAAAGAACAAGTTTGCTGGGAGCAGTAGGGAGAACAGAGATCAGGTTTGAATATGTTAATTTTAGGATGCCTACTAGGTATCCAGATTTATTTAGATAATACTCAAGGATGATTCAAATCAGTAAAAACAATTGCTATATTGTTAGGAATTGCTAAAAAAAAATTTCGGGTGGCTGTATTTCTTTCCTGAAAAAAAAAAAAAAAAAAGAAACACCACCTGAAAAATTACATATAAGAGTTTTTCTTAAACATTATACAGGTGCAGTTCCAGAACTGAACACCCTATTCCAGGTGCAGTCTTATTAAAGTTTTGGAAGAAAAGACTTATCTGTTTTGGAACACAATGCCTCTACTTATGGAGCTAAAAATAGTTCTTACTTCCCAGTGTACAGGGATCTCTAACTGGCCTTCTACTTATGTCCAGGCTGAACTGACAAATGAATATTCAAGGCTCACCTGTCTACCACTCACACTGCATCTGGGTTTAGAATCATTTCAATTTTCTATAGTTCCTTATGCTTTTTCCACCGATGTAACTCTCTCCACTGCCTCCTTCTCCTCTTACTGATGCTGGTGTCGTTTGGCTGCCTGATTCATTGTCATTAATAGTGAAAACAGTACTTCCCAATTTAGTATCATCTGCAGATTTCATTAACATGCTGTTTGTATTTTTGTCCTAATATTTCCAAAGGATGTCCAATAACATAGATAATCACTTTACAATTAAAACAAATGAAAAGTCTTTTTTTTTTTTTGGAGGATGAAAAGGGACAGGCTTTATGTTGTTTTTTTTCAATAGCTCCTTTGCTCAGAAAATCAGAAAATACTCAAGAAAAAAGGAGCAGGTATAGATCTTTTTTTAAAGAGAATGCCAATCCATTTACGGGTTGGTAAGAATTGGCCAGAAGCCTAAGTGATGTTCCTCATCCACATTATACCACACATACTTTCTAAACAAAGACCAAGAGGAAACACACATTTCATAACCTAAAGTCTTTTAGCTTCATCAAATGCCAGAAAGCAAATGCAATGGCACAATACAACACATTAATGTGTTTTGACATAATAATTGTGCCTGTTTCTTCTTAGTATGCCAAGCTGAGGATTTCCAACCAAACAGAGGCAGGGTGGGGCTATCAAATTACAGATGTGCCCCAGACTTGTGAGGGGCATTTACTTAATGGACCATTTAAACACTTGTCTCCATGTCAGTGATGATACAAACATGACATCTCTGAGCTGGAGAGTCGCTCTTATGCGCACAGAACTTCATGAAGTCATGGGATAAGGCTTGAAGAGGAATTTTTAACTAGGAATACATTTCAAGGTTCAGTTGCATGCTGAAGACCGCAGAAAGAAATTCACTTTTAATGACTATGTGAATCCATGGAGCAGGGCCATTTTATTTCATTTCTGCATAGCTAGCTGAAAAGTGAAAGTTGCTCAGTTATGTCTGACTCTTTGCAATCCCAGGGACTGTAGCCCACCAGGCTCCTCTGTTCTTGGGATTTTCCAGGCAAGAATACTGGAGTGGGTTGCCATTTACTCTTCCAGGGGATCTTCCTGACTCAGGGATTAAACTAGCATCTCTTGTGTCTCCTGCACTGGCAGGCAGATTCTTTACCACTGAACAACCTGGGAAGCCCACACAGATGTAGTATTGTAAGTACACCTTTATTAAAAATATCGACATATAAATGGACTTGGTTGATTCAAACCCCATATTGTTCAGGGGTCAACTGTTCTGTTATTTCCCCAAAGAAAGGGAGGACTGTTTGGAGAATCCAAAACAACAAAAGCAACTCCTGTGTCTCCTGCTTTGCAGGCAGATTCTTTACCATTTGAGCCACCATGTAAGCCCAAAGAGAAGCTTTATTTTTCTCATCTCACAGCTGAGAGACATCTTTTTTTTTTATTTTAATTAATTTTTTAATCGAAGGATAATTGCTTTACAGAATTTTGTTGTTTTCTGTTAAACCTCAACATGAATCAGCCATAGGAATACATATATCCCCTCCCTTTTGAACCTCCCTCCCATTTCCCTCCCCATCCCATCCCTCTAGGTTGATATAGAACCCCTGTTTGAGTTTCCTGAGCCATACAGCAAATTCCCGTTGGCTATCTATTTTACATATGGTAATGTAAGTTTCCAAGTTAAGAGAGACATCTTTTTAATGCTTTTAGAATGACTGTCTCCAACTCTTCTTGATAATGTTTGTTTTGTTTCTCTCAACTGGAATATTCCTTCTAGCCTAGGTAATTCCCATCTTAAGAAGTTTTTGGTTAAGTATGACATTTTGTTTTTGTTTGTTTGCTTTGGTTGCTTGGAACAGAAATCAAATTAGGTAACTTTACTCAAAAGATGAGGATCTAGTATACAGATGCAATGGTGTTATAATGGAATGATAAGCAGGAATGCAGAGAGGGCTCAGAAAAGACTAAAAAGAGTGAACTTGAGGGAGAGCAGAAAGCAGGGAGTACACTCACTCCATCTTTGTTTGTATATGCACATTTGCTTCATTTTTTAAAAATTTGGTCTCAGCAAAAACTCATCTCTGCTCCTCATTCCACATGGTGGAGGAAAGATGCCCACCCACACCTCCCAAGGCCACATGTTGTAGTTCCAGGCATGGATGCCTGGATGGGAGGACATAAACAATTTCATTCTCTAGCTCTTTGCTCTAATTCCAAATCCCTAGGACAAACTGACCTAGTTCACCTCAGGCTCTCACTCCTGGTCCTTTTGGCTGTGAAATTCCAGCATGGCTGCTGTCAGTCCATTCCTTTAAGTCAGATGAAAACTAAAGGAATGATCATCGCAGCTCAGAAACTCCAAAAAGTATCTACAACTGTAGGAGTGCTCAGGGCCAGATGAATTTGGAAAAGGGAAAATAACAGGGCACGAAAAAGCAAAAGCCTAATTCTTATTTTTCCTGCAGAGTAAGGAACAATATTCCAAACATTCCCTGCACCCCTCCCCAAAGAAACTGTCAAATGATCCTCAGGAGCAACTTAGCAGACGGATTGGGAAAAAAAAAAAAAAAATCAACAGGCTCATCATAAGTTTTTAACACCTTGAAAACATCAGGCATGGGCCTTGCTATCTCATGCATTATTCAACCACAAAACATCTTCCCTCTGACTGGGTTATGTGCTGGAGAAGAAGGGAAAGTTCTGTCTTCAGCAAACACATTTCAAGGACCGTCTTAAAACAAAAGGCAAGGGTGTGAGACCTGATCATCTTCTTGATTTGAGTTTTAGGATTTTGGCACATGGACAAACCTCAGTTTGCAAGGATTCCATTTAATTAGTTCAATGAATGTTTTCTGAGCACTTCCAGTCTACCAGATGCTCTGTGAGGCACTTAGAGTTAGGCTACTTTTATGATGCAAGTATCTGAAAACATAACCTATCAGCTCATATACTTGGAAAGCCCAGAGTAGCCCTGGCTAAGTAAACCAAGTGGTTCAAGCAAACATCAGAATCCGAGAACTGTGCTGGATAATTCCTTTTCTCTCCCCAGATCCACTCCACTCTGCTGTGTTCTAGGAGGCTGGCATATAGAGGTTTGATTAACTGATTTTCTTCCTGGGAATGGTGGGCTCAATAAAATAAACCAAAAAGAAATGCAGAGGAAAAAAAGTAAATTGGAGTTTTATTCCCCCAGATTTCCTTCCTGTAGAGATGTCAGAGCTCTTGACAGACAACAGACTTCTCTACCCACCTCCTATTCTATCCCCCCCTTTCTTTCTCTCTTTCTCTTCTTTCTGCTCTTCAGGCTGGGAAGTGTGCACAGCACCCTGACCTTTACTGTCTTAGTTCATTTGAGCTGCTATAACAAAGTTCTATAGACTGCATGGCTTATAAACAAAAGAATATGTTTCTGATAGTTTGGAGGCTGGAAAGTCCAAAATCTAGATGCCAGCAGAGCTGATGTGTGGTGAGGGTTTACTGGTTCACAGATGGACATCTTTGTGTTATGTCCTCACATGGTGGAAGAAGCAAAGGATCTCTCTGGAGCCTCTTTTGTTCGGACCCTAATCCCTTTGGTGAGGGCTTCACCTTCATGACCTAAGCGCTACCTAAAGGCCCTGCCTCCAAGTATTATCATATTGAGCATTAGATTTTCAACATATGAATTTAGGAGGATACACACATTCAGTCTATAGCACTAGCACAATGGTATGGCAAAACACCCTGTAGAATCTCTCTACTCTGTCCACACCTTTGTTAACGGCTTCTTTGTTAATCTCTCTTTAAATTCCCCAATTTGACTACACTGTGATTCTCCTCGTGGAGCCCTGACTAGCCCTGACATCAAGAATAAGTTCGAGCGCTTCCTTGGTGGCTCAGTGGTAAAGTATCCACCTGCCAATGCAGAAGACATGGGTTTGATTCCTGACCCGGAAAGATCCCGCGTGCTGTGGAGCAACTAAGTCCATGCACCACAACCACTGTGTGCTCTAAGCCCAGGAACCACAACTGTAAGTCCACGTGCTGCAACTCCTGAAGCCAGCGTGCCCTAGAGCCTGTGCTCCGCAACCAGCAAAAGCCACTGCAACGAGAGACCGGTGCCCTGCAACTGCAGAGCAGCCCCTACATCCACAGCTGGAGAAAAGACCGAGCGGCGACGACGACCCAGCACAGCCAAAGATAAAATAAACAAATTCAACTGTAAAAAGTTAGATGGGAAGTATTTATTTTAAAAAAAGTAAAATTATTCAAAGGGAAAAAATGAGGAAATAGGTCAAAAGGAGTGGTGTCTTTGAATTGGATCACTTTTATAACATCCAGGACCAACCAACTGCAAGCAAACAACTGAGCTGAATCATAAGAAACTGCTATCCTCCCACATTTTATGACACACGAAAGGCACTGTCCTATGGTTCCACTAACAAAGGAGTCTTGCTGTTTTTTAAGAGAACATGATCTTCATTTATATCCTGGTTCTTTGGGAGCGATTTCTCCTACTTTAGTGGTAAAGGATACATTTTTCTCTGTTGGCTCCTCTAACTAAATATCTGATAGATGTGCACACAAATTTGGTCACCATATTTAATTTCTCATTACTGAATTAATTAAGTTGTTATGGCTTTGTAACTAAATTTACTATATGGGGATTTTTGATAAACACATACACAAATTAATCCAACTCCAGAAGGTAAGAACCCAACTGTCACTAGAAGCTAATGCCTAGAAATACTTGTCTATTAATGATCACAAAAGCTTCTGGACCAATACTATGTTGGTGTTGAAAATTATATTTTTGGTTAACATTATTTAAAATAACATCTGGTCTTAATAATAAGTACCCTTTTATTCTGCCATCTACCTGAAATAACTGCTTCTTCATAAAACTAAAGGGTAGCCTACTAATCTACAGTCAATATTAACCCATCTTTTCCAGTGCTGTCTTATACACTTTGAAGACTTAAGCTTAGCAAGAGATATAGTCTTTAAGGTTAAAACAAACAAACAAAAACACAGGACAATTACATATAAGGCAAGATTATGCAACAAGTAAATCCATACATAGGAAGACAATGAAATGTTATTGCTATGGGGAGTGTCTGGGGATTGCAGTTCTCCTAAATGGTGTATGTCTAGCTTTTGAAGAAAGTGAAAAAAAACATATCATTCTTTGAACATAAAGCTAAAAAAACCAACCAACATAGGATCATGAAATTAGTTTTTGAAAAAGTTAGATACCAAATGATACTCTATGTCTGTAGATTGTATCTTATAAGAGATAGGTCTTTCCTAAGGCCATCTAAAGAAAAATCTTATCAGTATGAATCCCTTCAAAATATCTGTGAAATACAAAATAAACTGTAGTTCAATTAACCCTGAGACATTATGTTATAAAAGGTGACTTGGACAAAAAAGTGTGTGTAATTTCCAAGATGGTCTATGTACGAAATAATTTGCCCTGTGGTCATATCATAAATCTATAATTTTTTGCAAATGAAATGAAATCATATTAGTCCAGAGTTTATTTGCTCAAATAAACTAGGGAAACAGTAGGATTTAGTTTAAATTGCTGCCAGAAAAGCAGGAATTCACTTAAATTTTAATTCTGAAGCTACCTTGTTGCTAATGTTATTGGTGGGGTTGGGGCAGCAAATAAATCAAATCTTTAACTAGGAAAATAAGACTTCTATTTTCATAGGTATATTCGTTTCCTGTGGCTGCTATAACAAATTACCACAAACATGGTGCTTTAAAATAGCATAAATTGATCTTCTCATAGTTCTAGAGGCCAAAAGTTTGAAATCAGTAGCAGTATGCCAAAATCAAAGGCACTGTGTTGCCAGTGTCTTTCTTCCTCCAGAGGCTCTAGGGGAGAATCCATTCCTTGCCTCTTCCAGTTCCAGGTATCTGCCAGCATATTTTGAATTGTTGCGACATCACTCCAGTCTTCCAGGTTGGCATCTTCAAATCTCTCTTTGCCAGGTCGTCACATCACCTTTTCCATTGTGTATTTCTGATTCATCTTTCCCTAGTTCTCAAATATACATGTGATTGAATTTCTAGCCCCTAGATTATAATCCAGGATAATCTCCCATCACTTTTTTATATAAAGCAACATGTACAGATACTCAGGACCAGGAGTGAATAATGTTTGAGGGTTCTTTCCCAGACTACACAACAATAGGGAATGTTAGATAAAGCAGGATAGGGAACTGGAAAGAACAAAAATTCTCCAGAAAACCAGGGTCAGGCCCTTGCTTTGTTACAACCTATCTGTATTTCCTAGGGAAAGTCACCTCTTCAAGGCTCACATTTATCATCTATAATATAGATAAATAAGATGTTGGGTTTAGGAAAATAGATGCTCCCTAAGACTTGTTCCAAATAGGAAAAGGAGTACGTCGAGGCTGTATATTGTCACCCTGCTTATTTAACTTATATGCAGAGTACATCATGAGAAATGCTGGGATGGAAGAAGCACAAGCTGGAATCAAGATTGCCAGGAGAAATATTAATAACCTCAGATATGCAGATGACACCACCCTTATGGCAGAAAATGAAGAGGAACTTAAAAGCCTCTTGATGAAAGTGAAAGAGGAGAGTGAAAAAGTTGGCTTAAAGCTCAACATTCAGAAAACGAAGATCATGGCATCTCGTCCCACCACTTTACAGGAAATAGATGTGGAAACAGTGGCAGACTTTATTTTTGGGGGCTCCAAAATCACTGCAGATGGTGACTGCAGCCATGAAATTAAAAGACTCTTACTCCTTGGAAGTAAAGTTATGACAAACCTAGATAGCATATTAAAAAGCAGAGACATTCCTTTGCCAACAAAGGTTCATCTAGTCAAGGCTATGGTTTTTCCAGTAGTTATGTATGGATGTGAGAGTTGGACTGTGAAGAAAGCTGAGTGCCGAAGAATTGATGCTCTTGAACTATGGTGTTGGAGAAGACTCTTGTGAGTCCCTTGGACTACAAGGAGTTCCAACCAGTCCATCCTAAAGGAGATCAGTTCTGGGTGTTCACTGGAAGGACTGATGCTGAAGTTGAAATGCCAATACTTTGGCCACCTCATGCAAAGAGCTGACTCATTGGAAAAGACCCTGATGCTGGGAGGGATTGGGGACAGGAGAAGGGGACGACAGAGGATGAGATGGCTGGATGGCATCACTGACTCGATGGACATGAGTTTGAGTGATCTCCGGGAGTTGGTGATGGACAGGAAGGCCTGGCATGCTGCAGTTCATGGGGGTCGCAGAGAGTCGGACACGACTGAGCGACTGAACTGAACTGAACTGAACTGAAGGTTCCTTTTAAGGGCTTGCCTGGTGGCTCAGTTGGTAATGAACCTGCCTGCAATGCAGGAGACTTCCTATAACACAAGAAACCCAGATTTGATCCTTGGATCAGAATGATCCCCTGGAGAAGGAAATGGTAACTCACTCCAGTATTCTTGCCTGGAAAATGCCAAGGACAGAGGAACCTGGTAGGCAACAGTCCATGGGGTCGCAAGAATTGGACATGATTTAGCAATTAAACAACCACCAAGGTTTCTTTCAGCTTCAAAATTATATTAGATATATATAGAAGAACTGTCATATTTATCCTTCATTCTCTAAGGGAAGAGAAACAGTGAGAAACAGAGGCTGACAGACATGTTTTACACACCTTTCTAGCAAGCAGAAAGGTACCAGAATGGTGGAACTAAGTCTCCAGCCCACATCTCAAACCCTACAGGACCACAGAGACAGCTCCTTTGTTCTGATTCAGAGCTTACAAACAACATTTAGAACTAATTCTGTGTTCCAAAGACACTGATTTCAGGAAGTCCTGACCCCTGGTGGGGGGTGGAATATCTTCTATTGTAAATTGATGAATTGCCTTTCTGGCTGAGAAGCCAAATTTTAGAGGTTTCCTTAGGTTTGACTAATATGACATAACCTAATTAAATGTAGTTTCTTAGTGCCCACTGATTTGAGTTACCTGCTGAGGTTTATCCTGAAAGAGCCTAGAACTTATTATTTTATTTAAAAACATTTATTCAATGTAAATAATAACAACAACAATCAGGGTGTCTCACATGAAGACTTACTCAGTGTCGGCACACAGCTAACTACTCTACATGAATTGTTTCATATGTTCTCCATAATTTTCCATTGCAATAAGGTCCTGTTCAACAAATCGTCATGGAATGCTTGCTGTGTGCCAGGCATGTGATTTATGCTGGGAATATAAGGGACTTCATGTCTAAATGAGGAGACAAATATTTAAGCAAGTATCACAGAAAGAAATGTAACATTTACAGCTGCGTTAAATGCTACATATCCAAAGAAAGCACCTGGTGCTACTGTACTCATTGCAAAGATAAATCACTTTAAGAGAAATGATGGGATCTGTTCCAAGTCACAACTGAAGTAAGAAGAAAAGTCCAGCTTTTGGTCGAGAACTATTGACTTGGAACCCCTTGAGAACCCTGGGTCTGCTATGCTTTGACCCATGCCTGATTGCTTGATCATTATTTGAAGATCTATATGCTTGTCTTTTCTGTTGGCAATTAATAAGTGGACATTTCCCACCATGACTACTTGGCTCCATAGTTTAGTTTTATTGACTCTTCTAAACATTCTTCATATGTGAAAATTCTACAAAGAACCCTCAAGTCATTTCTGGAGTCTCTGACACTGACCTGTTATCTCATTCTATTAAGAGTTTGATTCCAGGCCCACTTCTGAAAAGTGAAAGTGTGTACTCAGTAAATTCCTGAAACTGACAAGAACCCTTTGGCTATTATTCAAAAATGTCTACTACAGTGAACTAAAGTGGTAAGTTATTTCCGCACTCACACACGACCCCTGCCTTCAAAGTAGAGCACCAAACTATGTTTACCACTGGGTCTAAAACCATTTCCCCTTGAAGATAATATGGAATAATCTGATAATGATGGTGGACTGGAAAGCTATGTTGACACAAATCTATTTAAATCTGCTATGCTTTAAGAAAGTTATTTTAACTGACCCCAATTGTATGCAATAAATTCCTTGTATAGGATTTTGTAATTAAACTTCACACACTATTAACCAGAAATGGTATTAGTAAATACAGTCTTTCCTCTTAAATTAACCTACACTTAGGGTGAACTCTAAGTTTATCCCCTATAGTATAGTCATTTTTTCATATATAAGCAATATATTTTATGTGAGCAATGCCAGAAAAAGCCAAAATTCATCATGAATTTTATAGTTCCTATAGGTAAATATAAGCAGAAATGTTGACTGTACAACCAGTTTAACTCTTTAAAAACCTAGTTTTAAATCTTTATTTCCATTTGCATCCAAGATTATAATATAAATTAGTTATTTTTAAAAATTGACTTTTTAAAAACATTTTTATAATTTGAACTAATGGCAAAAAATGACTTAGATTATTTTTTTTCCCCTTTGAAATAAACAGGCAATTTTGAAGAGCTTTTCCTCTGAGCAGCTCACTGGCAAACTAGTCAAGGAGTGACCCTGAGACTTATATCATCACCATTACATACTCAAAAGCAAGGATCTGATCAAGTAAACAGCACAATTCAAATTGAAAGACCAACCAAACCACTGTCCAGTCCCATTAAAATTGGTGACAAATGTCATTTAACCCCAAAGACCTGCTCTTCCATTTGTCCCTCCTTCCCTTCCATAATCTGTTATAGCAGAAGATTCCTGAGAAATCATTTTCATTCTGCCTAGATCTGGTCAGCCTTACTTTAGAAATCCTTAAGTAAATACTTATAATCCCTGTTCTATTCAAGTGATCAGTCAAAGGGGACATGACATATTCTCTTACATGCCAAACAGCTGTTTCCTTTCCTAATTAGGGGAGAACACTGCAAATGACAGTTCTAAATAAATATATAATGTAATCTACTGATAATGACAATGTAAATATTATGGCAATTAGGGAAACAAATGTACATATATTTGAATATTCCTCAGAGGCTGAAATCCTTCCATGGTAAACCTTTGACAGAAAAAGTCTCTGGTGGGTGGGTTCTGCTGAGGAAGTGGGGTGTTTGACTTGGCTTCTGGCTCAGGCTCTAGGAGATGAGTTGAGGAGGGAGATTCCAGGAGAAGAAGCCACTTTCAGTAAATTACCTTCCAGGAGACAAGTAGGAATCCCTGTTCTCATGGTTTCAAATCCTGGGTGGGGTAAGACTTGATGTCCCCTTGGCAAGAGGTGTTGAGGAACAGAAGACAGACAGTTTGCAGGGATCTGGGCAATCTGTCTTTCTGAGCAGAGCCCTACTTCAGAGTTCACATATACATGGTAACCGGAGATCAAAAGCATTGTTTCACTGTGAGAACATTTTTCTCCAGATAAGGTTGTACTTCTTCATAAAGCACATAAGAAGGAAAAAAAAATGAAAGACTATACTATGAATTACAGCATCTCTACCAATATTATGCAAGTCCTAATTAATTTTAGGCCATGTTTATCTAATCTTAGTCTTCCCACCATTTAAAAAGGAATTGCACCATTCCCTCACACCATATATAAAAGAAACAGAATGGTTTACAGACTTAAATGTAAGAATGGAGCCCATAAAACTCCTAGGAGACAACATAGGCAGTCTTTAACAAATTGTAGCAACATTTTTTTTTTATAAGTCTCCTAAGGCAAAAGAAACAAATGCAAAAATAAACAGATGGGGCCTAATCAGACTTGCAAGCTTTTGCACAGCAAAGGAAACCACTGACGAAACAAAAAGGCAATCTATGGAATGGGAACAAATATTTGCAAATGATGGGACTAACAAGAGGCTAATATTTAAAATATACAAAGAACTCATATAACTCAATATAAAAAACCTCCCAACAACCCAATCAAAAAATGGGCAGAATATCTAAATACACAGAAAAAGAATATCTTTTTCTGAAGAAGATATACAGACGGCTAATAGGCATATGTATAGGTCCATGGGGTTGCTGAGAGTCAGACATGACTGAGCAACCTCACTTTCACGCATTGGAGAAGGAAGAAATGGCAGCCCACTCCAGTATTCTTGGCTGGAGAATCCCAGGGCCGGGGAACCTGGTGGGCTAACGTCTATGGGGTCACACAGAGTCGGACACGACCGAAGTGACTTAGCAGCAGCAGCAGCAATAGGCATATGAAAAGATATTCAACACCACTAGTTAATAGAGAAATGCAAATCAAAGCAACAATGAGATATCACCTCACACCTATTAATAGTTAGTATTCAAAAGTCTACTAATAACAAATGTTGGAAAGGATGCAGAGAAAAGAGAACCCTCCTACACAGCTGGTAGGAATATAAATTTGTACAGCCTTGTGGCTCAGCTGGTAAAGAATCTGTCTGTAATGCGGGAGACCTGGGTTTGATCCCTGGGTTGAGAAGATTCCTTGGAGAAGGGAAAGGCTACCCACTCCAGTATTCTGGTCTGGAGAACTCCATGGACTGTATAGTGCATGGGGTTGCAAAGAGTCGGACACAACTGAGCAACTTGGGCTTCCCTGATAGCTCAGTTGGTAAAGAATCCATCTGCAATGCAGGAGACCCCAGTTCGATTCCTGGGTCTGGAAGATCCACTGGAGAAGGGATAGGCTACCCAATCCAGTATTCTTGGGCTTCCCTTGTGGTTCAGCTGGTAAAGAATCTACCTGCAATGCAGGAGACCTGGGTTCAATCCCTGGGTTGGGAAGATCCCCTGGAGGAGGGATCCACTCCAGTATTTCCACCTGGAGAATTCCATGGACTGTATAGTCTATGGGGGCACAAAGAGTCAGACACAATTGAGCCACTTTCACTTTCATAGCCACTATGGAAAACAGTGTGGAGGTTCCTCAAAAAACTAAAAATACAGATCCTGTATGACCCAGCTTTCTATTCCTGGGTATATATGTAGAAAAACACTAGCAGCATTATTTATAATAGCTAAGACATGGATACAACCTAAATGTCCATCAACAGAGGACTGGATTAAGATGTAACACACACACACAGAAATATTACTCAGGCATAAAAAAGAATTAAATTCTGCCATTTGGAGCAACATGGATGGACCTAGAGAATATTATGCTTAGAAAATTAAAATCAGTCAAAGAAAGACAATACCATATGATATCACTTACACATGGAAATCTAAAAAAAATAAAACCACAAATGAAGGTATATGCAAAACAGAAACAAAATCACAGATATAGAAAATAAACTTGTGTTTACCAAAGAATAAAGGAAAGGCAGGAGGGACAAATTAGGGGTATAAGACCAAGAGATACAAACTAACCTGAGAAACAAGGATACACTGCATGGTGCTTTAGTCACTAAGTTGTGTCCGACTCTTACAAGCCCATGGACTGTAGCCTGTCACGCTTCTCTTGTCCATGGGATTCTCCAGGCAAGAATACTGGGGTGGGTTGCCATTTCCTTCTCCAAGGGATCTTCCTGATCCAGAAATCGAACCCAGGTCTCCTGCATTGCAGGCAGATTCTTAACTGACTGAGCTACGAGGGAAGCCCCTATATACTGCATACCACAGAGGATTATAGCTCTTATTTTATAATAACCTATGACAGAGTGTAATCTGCACGGATATTGAATCACTATGCTGTATACCTGAAACTAATATAGTATTGTAAATCAACTACTCTTCAATTTAAAAAATAAATAAGTAAATAAAAATTTTAAAAAGGGATTGTGTTATATCCCTTCTAGCTCCTTTATGCTCTAAGACAGTTAACATCTAAGTAATATACTTCAACTGTTAGAAAGACTGACTATTTCTTGATTATAAAATTAACAAATGATCATTATAATGCAAACATGAATGACTAAAAAGACAAAACTCCCATTTTTTATCATCAATTTTCTGGTATCTATATATGTGTGCGCACACACACACACACATACATATAGGCTATGATAAATATACATATTTGAATCCTGCTACTGTGACCTTGCAACTGTGAACATTTCCTCGTATCATTAAAAAATTTGTGAACATATGGCTTGTAATGATGCATAATATTCCATTATATGGATGAACTGTAGTATATTTAATGTACCTATCATGAGATATGTACAGAGTTTCTAACATCAATAATCTTTTATAAAAAGGTTTATCTCTGTTGTGTTTTAGGCTTGTGCTCTCTCTCATGGTTGACTCAAATGCTAACACTGGGAAGTCAGAAAGAAAGAGTTTTGAATGTCTGCCTAGTGCTTGTTAGCCACGTGATCTCTGTGGATGTTTAACTTTTGACAATCTCAGATTCTGGATCTACCAAATGCGGTCCACAAGCCATATCTTTCATGGCCATTGTCAAGGTGTGTTTATGTGTATGTCAAGTGTCTGCAATACAGAAGGCTCCTAGTAAGAATCAGACGCTTTCTCCTCCTATCTCTTTTTGTCTTAATCCAGGAGTCCAAACTGCCTGTGATTAGATTTCAGGGTTTCTGTTACAATTCCTGGAATTGTGTACAAACTTTTGTACGCTCACATGTTTTTGAGAGGGAAAAACTCCCGTAAGCATAAGAAGCACTGCAAATCTCATTCCTACTCCGTTTCTTTCCATTTGCCACAATGCAGTAGGACTCACACTGACCTTGTCCCTAAGGGCTGCCTCATTGACTCTGATTTCTCTCTGAAGGTTTCCCTCATCTGTTGGGGAGCTAACTGTTCAACATGAACCTAGCTGGACACACAGTTTCTATGCTGACATCCCAAGGCACTCAGCCCCCATTCCTTGGCATACAATGAGTACTCAATCACTCAACTGATCTAACTTGTTGCTGATATTATTATATACATGAGGAAATTTTCAGGAGAGGTCCATGCATCTTAAATTAAATGACTAGCTTGACCATGGAAGGTATGGTACATATGAATGGACACCTTCCTCCTTCTGTCTGTCTTCATCTCCGTCTCTCTCTCTTTCTCAACTCAGACCTATAGGGATTGAACCAAATTCTGAAGTTTCCTTTATCCTAAGTAGGTTTATAAATTTATCAAACAAGTCCAGAGATTACAATTTCTTTTACCTCATAGAAAAGGATATGTGCAGGGGAGAGTGATTTGGCGAGAGGCAAACATCAGTATACAATGTTAAAACGGGATGACGGTCCATCTGTCTTGAACAACCCCGACCACAAGTTGACTGGCAAAAGAGAACTTCTGAAATTTAAACACCAAGGGATTATCTTTTAATGGGCTGTCACTGGGTTCTGTGGTATGAAATTAAGCATTTCATCAGAGGTCAGCCACTACTTACACTAGACATTCTGCAGCGTGAACTCCCTGGCACAATTACCAATGTGTGGCTTTACCAAGACAAGTTTTGGGGCTTTTCTCTCCTATTTCTGTTAGAATATAAGTAGCGGTACACATTTACTTCCTTTAGCTACAAAATTTAATACTGCATTTGGAATTCTGTAGATTTAAAAAACATTTCTTTTTAACAGAAGGAATTGTGAGTTGAGCTCAAGTAAAATACGCAACAAAATAAAACAAATAATGGCCTCTATGTCTTTAAGTTTGAATGTGTTTTTCAACACAGTTTAACTTTGAATGAAAACTATCTATAACATTTATCTAAAAAGGACTATTTTCCTGCTTCCATGTGTCAAATACTTCTATATTTCCTCACATTTGTATTCTGGACAGGATGGCAAAATATAACTAGAAGACTCCCCACTACTCTCTATACCTTAACTATTATGTGATAAAGGATGGCTTGGAATTCAAAAGCTATTGTTTGTTAGGATTAACGGCTGCTGGATTCTTCGAAAGAATACTTCTAAAATTACATGGATGGACAAACAACCTGAATAAAGAAATGAGCAAACTTTCCCTAGAGCTTCCTTGGCTGGCTGAATCACTGAATGGCAGCTGACAAGGTTTTCAATAACGCCAAGTCAGCTGGTTCTATAATGCTGTGTGCCCCAAACATAATTAAAAGTGTTAACAATTTTGTAGCCTTTATCAGAACATATTCTCCTTGCATACCTTCAGTGACCTGGTCACAGCTACTAGAGACAAATCTCTTGTTTTACTTTATGTACTAAGGTCACTGTACCCTAGGGAACTTCCTTGACTGTATCATGCCCAAATCTGGAAGACTCGAAAGTCTACCCAGAGGAATTGTGTGGGCTTGCTCCAACAGCACCCCTTTCCTTTATTGGGCTTCCCTGGAGCCTTAGATGTTAAAGAATCTACTTGAAATGTAGGAGACCCAGGTTTGATCCCTGGGTTGGGAAGATACCCTGGAGAAGGGAATGGCTACTGACTCCAGTATTCTTGCCTGGAGAATTCCATGGACAGAAGGAGCTTGGTGGGCTACAGTCCATGAGGTGGCAAAGAGTCAGACATGACTGAGCAACTAACAGTTTCACTTTTCTTTCATTCCAACAGCATCCCTTTCCTTTCTCAGGATGACAGCAAAACACTAAGCCTTTTGGATGTTTATGGAGGAGAAAAACGTGTATGGTTTGGGTCATCTTCTGTTAATTACTTTTAAGTCCATCCGTACAACAGTGAAGTGAGCTAGGTTTCCTCAGACTTGTGTTGAAAAGGGGCCAGAAAAATCAAGTTATCCCCAATATATTACGTTTTGGAAAATGAGGGCTGTAGATGTAAGATCGCTTAGTAGCATCTGAGCTTTCTAACTGCTGATGTACTGCTCTTCCTATACCACACTGTAAATTGTTGTGTCTGTGCCTCTAGAGCTGGGATAACCACATAGACCACGTAGGTCAAATCACAGGTCTAAAAGTAGTCACTGGTGATCAAGACGAAACAATGCCAGATATTCTTAAAAGAGACTAAATGTATATTAAGCACCTACCTAATGTCTTGCTTGTATTCAGTACCAAGTAAATGGCAGTGATTTTTTTTTTCTGTTAAGTAAGGCATTATAGATAAATGGACAACTAGACAACAGTATTATTTTTCTTATTAGACTGCTGGTCAGGAATGAAACCCTTCTGTACTCTGCCAGAGGAGACATCGTGACCTGATCACAGCATTCTTTCCCACTAATTCTCCTTGGAGACTTGGAATTCTTCAAAAGACATCACTTCCAACAGCCACCATGAAGTTGACTCCAAATGAAGCTTACTTATTATACTTAAAGATCAGGATCTGTACCCTGTTGCCCTCTGCATCCCCCTACCAGTGATACTATATGCTCTGTGCATAATATGTACTCGGTAAATATACGAAAAACATACAATCAACTTAACACCAATGGGATAATTACAAGAGTGCTGCCAGGGGAAAATTAGAGGCTGGGGATTGCTGTTTATTCTGAAAAATCCCAAACCTCTTACAGGGTTGCTGAGAGCAATAACTCAAAGGACAGGGTTTATGCCAGGTCAGAGAGACATCTTGGCTCCTCAGAGCTCCTTTCTTAGTTAAAACAGGAGTGCTGGGGCAGGAAAGAGGGGGATGTGGGGGTGTCAAGGGCCACCTAGACCTGAGCTGAAGCCATGTGGTTCTACTTGGAGCTTCCAAGTCAGTGGCGCCAGTGGTCGTTTCCTCAATTATTTTAGGCCAGCATCTCCCCCTTGGCATTGGTTCTGGATCCTTGTGGCTGGACATTTACCCTCCCTGGCTCCACATGAATAATTCAGGGAGGTGGCCCAAAGCCAGAAGCTGCCCCAGAGCCCCAGATTCCATCATCAGCTCTCAGATGGACTTTACTTAATGGCACCAGGAGGCAGGGAGAATATGGATGATGACTCACTATCACATCCCTTAAAGGGAGGAAAAAAGCCCAAGGGGAAGAGACGAGCATTCGGCTCCCAGAAGTTAAGAAAATATAATTTAGTCATCCAGATATCTCACTGGTAATAAAATTACAGATGAATCAAATCTAATTAGACCTGTTAAGTCTGGTGAAATGTTTAATTAATCTTAATTGGCTACCTCTGAAAGTAGCTTTGCATCCATTTCTTAAACAAAATAGAAACATTACAGCTCAAGTGATAGACTGTATGATCGGGTGATGAGTAAATACTAGTAGAATTGAGATGGTGTTGTATGAATTTAGAACAGAGGTTTCAAATTTGAATGCTGTCAGGGAACAGGCTGGGATTTTAAATGTACAACTGAGCAGTAGGATAAGAGGGTAGCTGAGATGAACAGTTCTTTTTTGGCTTAATCTTTGAATTCAGTATATTTACACACTGCTGGCCATTACAAAAAAAAATCATCTGCAGTCCAAATTGGGCCAATCCACAGGAGTTTGCAACTCTTGATTTAGAGACTTTCTAAAAATGAGTTCAAGCTCTTTAAAAGAAATTCTTATACTCAAATAATAGATGAATCATTCAGCAGAGTCCGGTTATTTTCCAATTTCTCATTTCCATCTATACTTCCTACCCCACCAATACAAAAACGGGCAAATAGAATCTCAGGAATTAAGCTAATGCTTTAGCTGTAGAATGTGGAGATATTTAAGAGGCAGCATGGTTAGGTACTTCAGTGAGAACAGATGCCAGTCGAAGAACCAGAGCCCCCTTAGGAAACTAGGCAATTAGTTTCCAGAAGGTGAGGAGGTTTAGAGGGATCCGGGGTGAGAGGAGGGAAGCTAAGGTAAAGAGAGGCATGTGGAGGGCTCAGGCACGACTGTTTACCCACCACTACAGAAATGCACGTGTGAGTGCTCAGTTGCTTCAGTTGTGTCCGACTGTTTGTGACCCTATGGACTCTAGCCCTCCAGGCTCCTCTGTCCATGGGATTCTCCAATCAAGAATACTGAAGTGGGTTGCCATGCCCTCTTCCAGGAGATCTTCCCAACCCATAGACTGAACCAGCGTCTCCTGCATCTTCTGCATTGCAGGCAGATTATTTACCACTGAGCCACAGGGGAAGCACCTCCATTACAGAAATACGTATGTCTTAGTAACCAGTATGGCTGCTCTGTTATTTACTAACTGAATATCCCAGGAGGGGAAGTAAGTTCTGAGCTGCATCCAAGAATCTTTCCCATCAGAGTCTGTGCTAGCTTTCAAGACTACTTTCGATACTAAGAATCCCAACAGTATCTGATCTGGCTATTGGGCATACCCAGTTCTGCTTGGACACTTTTCCATTGAGCTTACCATTTGAAACCTTAGTAAGAGAAAGAAAACTTACAACCTATAACTTTCATTTTCATACCTGACAGAAGATAAACTCACAATTATAGCCTCAGAGCTAGAGATCTTAGAAAATGACATTATACTTTCCACTTCTCCCAGGTACTTTTGAAAAGAAAAATGCCTGGATCACTTATTCGCTGTTTACTAATACTACACAAGGTGAATTTCAGGAAGCGGAACTGAAGTATTCTGAGGGGAGAGCTTATGCAAGGCTGATCCTAAAATCTGCTAAGGTATCTGGTCACATTTTTCAATATCTAAAAGGCCAATAGAGAAAGAAATGGCAACTGTCTCCAGTATTCTTGCCTGAAGAATCCCCATGGACAGAGGAGGCTGGTGGGCTACAGTCTATGGGGTTACAGAGTTGGATGCAACTGAGCAAATAGCCTAAAATTATGAGGTGATAGACTGTACTGCATAGGAGGATGAGCTTTGAGATAACTACTCTCAATGTAAATCCTAGTGCTATGGACTTGCTGGGGGATCTTTGAGCAAGGGAATCAACTTTGTAATGGATGTAAAAATGCCAGGTGAACCTCAAATATGATAGTGTATGTAGCCCTCTCTCTGGCACAAAGAGAATGCGGGTATGTATGGTTCTGAAATATGAGTTAGGCTTTATGTTATTAAAAAAGGGGACAGCTACCTATGTAATGTAGAAGACATACTGGTTCATATGTGATTTTCTTTTTTCCCTAGGCACTGGCAACTGAACTAGCAGGAGAGCAATGAGAACGTTCAGTAAGAGAGGAAAATGTCCTCAAGCAGAACTTTGAGGGTTCTTTTTAAGAATACTTTAACATAAGCCCCACGCCTGGGTTTCTTCACCAGCCATGGGCACCCACCAGACTTACTCAGTTCCTAATTCAGGGCAGGTTGTATTTCCTCCCTTAATGGCAGCCCTACTACTCAGGGATCTGCTTTCATCTGTACTGTCTCCACACCTTCCAGTCCTGTTCCAATGCTAAGGCACTGCCAACATTCCTACTTGTGCAAGTGTGCATTTGTGTGTGTGCAATTTTTAGATCCTTGTGGCCACCTCCAGCCAAGCCGAGTCACCCACCTCAGCTGGCTAAGTTGTTTCCCAATGGACCAGTTTTTTTGTTAATGCTCTGGCTGCAAAAGTGTGTAGGTTTTGAGTGATCTGCCCCTAAGAGTATTTGCTTCATAGTCTTAGCTATTTTCAGTGAATACTTTTGCCCATCAGGATGTTTTAGGAATGCATATTATACATTGAGTTATATACCTAGAGACAATAAGGAAATAGATGTTCTAAATGAACACTCTATAGAGTAGAACTGACTTCTTTTCCCACAGTCCCAGAAAGGGGATCACATTTACTGACTAGGCTTCACTCGGGTGAATGGAATACTGTTTGGCCTTTTGGATTATGCCTCAGATTTAGCAAAATTGCTAGATATCAATAAAAATGGAAGATCCTGCTTCCATCAATAGCAACAAGGTATACCATTTATTCAGCTGCCTCTTATGTTCACATTACTCAATGTATATGTATCATCTTTTAAACTTACAGCAACCCTTGGTGGTACATTTTATAATCCCCATTTGCAGATGAAGAAACTAAGGTAGTCAGTGATACTGACCAAGGATTCTTAGGTGGTCGGGGGCAGGGCTGGAACTTGAACCCTAACATCTAACTACATCTAACTGCAAAGATTCAGCTCTCAAACGCCACCAGTATTGCTTTACTTTTCATTAACCTCTAGAGCCAGTTTAAACTCTAAACTCTATCCAAAAGAAATGTAAGCCACACGAGAACGCTGAAAATTTGTGGTAAAATATACATAAAATGTACCATTTTATAATGGCATAATTCACTGGTACTAAGTAGTCACTATCACTGCTATCCATTGCCAGAACTGTTTCATCACCCACAACAGAAACTCCTTACCTTTTAAACATTTAGTCTCCATTCTCCTTACTTCTGGTCCATGGTCACTTCTAATTCTACTTTCTGTCTCTATGAATTTGCCTGTTCTAGGTATTTGATGTAAATGGAATCATGCACTATCTGTTCTTTTATGTCTGCCTTATTTGGCTTCTCTGGTGGCTCAGAGGTTAAAGCATCTGCCTCCAATGCGGGAGAACTGGGTTTGATCCCTGAGTTGGGAAGATCCCCTGGAGAAGGAAATGACAACCCACTCCAGTATTCTTGCCTGGAGAATCCCATGGACAGAGGAGCCTGGTAGGCCACAGTCCCTGGGGTCACAAAGAGTCAGACACGACTGAGCGACTTCACTTTCACTTTTATTTTACTTAGCATATTTTCAAAGTTCCATCCATGCTGCTGCATGTATTAGAATTTCCTTCCTTTTAAGGCTGAATAATATTTCATTGTATGTATATACCACATTAAATTTATCCATTCATCTCTTGACTGGCATTTGGGTGATTTTATGTATGAATTTTTAAATGTTCTGGCGTCTCATTTAAAAGTAAAAAGTGAAGTTAATTTTAATTACATTTTTGATTTAGTATATCCAACTTATTTCAACATGTAAAATTATTAAGAGCATAGTTCATGTTCTTTATTTGTTTAAGTTCTTGGGTTATAGTATGTATTTCATATTTATATTACATCTTAATCTGGTCCAACTATATTTCAAGGGTTCAGTAACCACACAAGCATAGGGGCTGCCAGCCTGGTCAGAGCTGCTCCAGAAATTTACTTGGGGCCCTTCTTTTTAATGATGTTCCTTTGAGTCTGAAACCTTACTGATGTAAACTTACCACCTGGTTTCGATGATATTTAAAGCCCCCTTTTCAATTATCTGTAATTAATGTGCTTCTTTCTAACACTGGATATTGTAAAAAGATAATATAACATGGTCAAGGTTAAGTTCAAGACACACGCACATAAGATAAAGGCAAGGCAATATATTATTTATTGCCAAAAAGTGAGGGATACATAATAGCAACTGTATCTAGAGCAAATATAAGGTTCCAAAACTATAGAATTTTTCTTCTGATTTGTGAATTTTTTACACACAGTTTATGAAAGGTTAAAAAAATCATTTTACTTAAGCATTTAATAGATCATCTTAATTTAAAATAATATAATGACATGGAATCTGAAATCTCTTTGAAAACCTAGGGCCATTATAGGAGGAAGAATTAAGGAGAGGCCCATGAATATCAGAGTCATCGAGGAAGAAAGGACAACATTTATGAAATGACAGTCTTGTGTAAGTCACACCCCATGCCTAGTATGTACACACATTAGGTCCAATTGTATGATATCACTATTTGACTGTTTTTGACTTACAAAACTACCAGTTTCAAAAAGTTCAACCTAATGTACCATTTCATCACTGCATGTGATATTAGCAAATTAATTCTTCATGAAAAAATAGAGTTCAGGAGGGGTCTGAGGGCTGGACACAATGTAGGCAGAGAGGAAGGTGAGATTCTTTTGAGAGGATGGAGTCAGGTAAAGGGAAGGGAATTAACTTTACAATAACAGCAGTGGCAATAATTATAATAGTCGTCACTGGTTTTTGAGTGCTTATAACGTGGCAAAGCATTTTATATGTATAACCTCATTTAACATTTATCACAACTTTGTAGGAAAGATATTCTCATTCTCATTTGGAAACGAAGATGCTGAGACTCAAGAAAGACATTTTTGTTGTTGTGGTTCAGTCACTCAGTCATGCCCAACTCTTTGTGACTACACAAAGAGCAAGCAAGCCAGGCTTCCCTGTCCTTCATCTCCCGGAGGTTGCTCAAACTCATGTCCATTGAACTGGTGATGCCACCCAATCATCTCATCCTCTGCTGTCCCTTTTTTCTCATTCCTTCAATCTTTCCCAGCATCAGAGTCTTTTCTGACAAACAGACAACTTATTCCTGACAACTTATCTGTCTCTCAAGTTGATCAAAATTACTATGTTATTTCTGACTCCAAAGCACTCAACAACCATCCATGTTTGCCAGGGACCAATGGGTTCCTAAAGCCTGACTTCTCATTTTAAAACAGGGACAGTCTTGAGCAAATGGGAACAAGTTAGGCACCCTAATGCCAGAGTTCTAATACTCTGTTATGGCAACTTGGGGCCCTTGCCCACCAGTTTAAAGAGATCTTTTCATTGGTACAGAATATATGTGGCAGATAGTAATGTTTTTCCATTTTTTAATCTTTTTCATTGTTAATGTGAGTCAGAAAGAACATTTTCTTAAGCTCGGTAATAGCTGAAACAAATGCCCACAAATGTGGGCATTCCCCCATGACGCTGGGTACAAGATTTAACAGTGGTGATTCATGGACTGTTGCACTTTAGTCTCGATGCCAGGAGTTCTTAACCTGGGGTAGATGGTGGGGGGCATCTGAGAAATTCTAACACTATTTTCATTAACTTCTAATTGAAATTCAACATTTCCTTCAATTATGACTGCAAAGACTCAACCACAAAATTATTAGCTGTACCTGTAACTTTATCACTTATATAAATTGTATATGTTTTCATATCACACTGTAGCTATAGAGATACTCAATTTAAACTCATCATCACTTTAAAATTACAGTAATTATCAAGCCTACTGCAGCTCTGATATTTAATATATAATAAATACATGAATTACTGCTCTGTTTTGAAAAAAATATTTTGACAAATGCATTTCAATATAATTAGTTTGCTTTGCAATTTTATGCTCATTTTTACACAATCAAAAACATTTTGAGAAAGAGTCAATGCCCCACAAGAGGTTAAGAACCCATGTTCTAAACCTAGGGGTGACAGACATACTTCTGTAAACCAACATCAACACTTTTTCTCCACTCCTGACACCACGTCACCGCATCACCAATCCACTGCTTCCATAGAGGAGCTAACCACCGTGCATGCCTGACTTTCAAGATCTAATCTAAGGCCGCACTCCAGTACTCTTGCCTGGAAAATCCCATGGATGGAGGAGCCTGATAGGCTGCAGTTCATGGGGTCGCTAAGAGTCGCATACGACTAAGCGACTTCACTTTCACTTTTCACTTTCATGCTTTGGAGAAGGAAATGGCAACCCACTCCAGTGTTCTTGCCTGGAGAGTCCCAGGGACGGGGGAGCCTGGTGGGCTGCCGTCTATGGGGTCGCACAGAGTCAGACACGACTGAAGCGACTTAGCAGCAGCAGCAGGTTCTAATCTAATCCTGTTCAATTGGAGGATTTGGGCTACAATCGACTAAATTTAGAAAATAAACATATTCACCAGCTAGGAAGTGAGGGACTGGGCTTTAAGCCTTAGAAGGAAGTAGGCTCCCTTAACTCAGTGCAGCCCACCCATTCTTTCACAGGCATTTTTCTTCCCTGGGCAATTGTGAGAGTCTCTTTGTGAATAACATGTCTGGATTAGTTTGCTGAACAATTGCCTCATTTTAGTTAGCCTCTGATTGTCCTTGCTTTTGTGAGTCAAAAATCCTTAATCTTATTTGAATGAAATTTAATTCCCTAGAGAGCTGAGTCTTTAGTCTCTTAGTTTTATAAAGTGAGTGCTTAGAGAAAATGTAGGAGAGCTGACATGGGACTCCTTTAAAGCTAGGTCAACCTCCTAAGAAAATAATTAGATAAATGTGCACTCCAGTTGGGGAGAGAAGGAGGAAAAGAATTTCTCCACAAATTACTTTTAGAATATTTAAGTGGAATTGAATCTGATTGTCAAGAGCCAGACAGCTCTCAGGAGGTCATTTGATCTAGTCCCCTGTTGCTGGACCAGAGCACGTATGCAAAAATCTAGCCCAAAGTTAAAAAACTTTACAGAAGAGATAGATATTGTACCTAAGCAGGTCCTGCCAGGTAGGTGGGAGGAGGTTGCTGATTGAAAGGAATATTCATAATAAACCATATGGTAACATGAGCTCATTGATTAATTATTTAATTAATGAAACACATATTTATTGAGCCCCTACCATACATCAGAGACTGTCCTGGGCACCTAAGACATATCCGTGAGGTTACATTTTAGTGGGTGGCAGGAAAACTGATACACAATAAACCTAATAAGAATATGATAATGTGTGTTGCAAAGAGAGAAGTATACTGAAAACAGAAAAAAATTAGAGCAGGGAATAAAAATGGAAGTACTGAAGTGTTGGCAGAGAAGGGATACCTTTGTAAACTTATAAATACAAATGAGTTAATACACGTTAAGAGCTTAGAATGATGCCTAGTATGATAAGTCTTCAATAAATTATATGCATAGAAAATATGCATTAAATATACCATATATAGTTAGTAATGTCTATTATATATTATGCAATATACATTATATATGTATGTATATATATGTCATTTTGGTTACTATCATATTAGATGGGCTTGTTTGGGTACAAGAAACAGAAATAAACTTTACTTAAGTTAAGCAAAACAGGAATTTTATTAGAAGGGTGGTGAGGGTGCCTCTGAAGAACCTCTCAGAATTAGTTGAGAACCTGATGCCTGCAGAGAACACTTCAGTGTCACCTGCCCAGATCTTGGCAAGATGGGGACAGCAAAGGAGAAGGTCATCTCAGAAAGGAAATTGGTGAAAAGATGAAGCATTGAGACCGAAAGACAGTGTCATTCTAGTTAATAATCTGACAGAGTTCTATAAGATAGATTTGGTTTCCAAAGCAAAGGAGGAGGAGGATGGTGTTACACTTTCCCAATATGAGTCACAGACCAATATGATGTCAAATTTAGGGGATGGGTTTTAATTTCACAGCATATAAAGTATACTAGGGCTTCCCACAGAGAAGGCAATGGCACCCCACTCCAGTACTCTTGCCTGGAAAATCCCATGGATGGAGGAGCCCTGTAGGCTGCAGTCCATGGGGTCGCTCAGAGTCGGACACAACTGAAGCGACTTAGCAGCAGCAGGGCTTCCCAGGTGGCGCTAGTGGTAAAGAACCTGCCTACAGATGCAGGAGATTTAAGAGACATGGGTTAGATCCCTGGGTTGGGAAGAACTCCTGGAAAGGGGGATGGCAATCCACCCCAGTATTCTTGCCTGGAGAATCTCATGGACAGAGGAACCTGGCGGGCTACAGTCCATAGGGTCGCAAAGAGTCGGACACGACTGAAATGACTTAGCATGCACACAATATATACTATGACTTTCCTATCTAAAAAATTACCAAATCACAACCATGGTCAGTTCACACTTGGAAACCTATAGATGGACTGTGGATATACAGATAATCTCTGAGGAGGGAATTCTTGTCCCAAAGGTGGTCAGCTGGGTAATAGATGAAGCAAGACCAAACTATATATGTTCTCTTGACTTGGGATCATCTCTTTTCAAAAGAAACAAAATCAATGTTGGCTAAAACAACTTTCCCTGCCCTTGGTTTCCCTACTCATCATCCCTTCTTGCTGCCTTAGTTTAGACTTGTCCACGTGCTTACAGCTCTGACGCAAGAACTTGTCTGATACCCAGAGGAAACCTGAGTGCCTTCAAGCTGAGAGGTACAGGGGTCTCTGTGGGCTACTGAAACTGGTTGTAGTGCATCTAAGAGCATAATTACCAGTTCAGTGTGATTTTCCAAAACTTTCTCATCTGAGACATAATAATTAAAAACACAATAATTCTACTTGAGTAATTCAAACACTTGATTTATCCCTGTGAATTTCTCCCAGCACATACAGAGGCTGGGATCTATGGCCACACTATCCCCATTTGTATATTTTACTTCCAATCTCTAGGCACAGAAATTCCCTTTTCCTTGTAGAGCCTCTTTTTAGACAGAAATCTCCCATTTTTCAATGAATCATGCTTATTTTGGATGTCATCATGTTGCAGGTGTGTGAAGATTTAAAGGAAGGATTGGAGTCTGAGAAATAAATGATTTGGGTTTCAAATATGGTAGGCCAGAGAGACTTATATTTTTATTACCAAATGGAATAGTAATATATTTAGACATATGGTATTCACATTATGTCTCATTTTCTTCAATGTTGTTGGCAGGAAAGCCATAGCAAAAGAAATGGCTTTCTTTTCCCTTGTGGTTATCTGAAGCAGTGGAGAGTCACCAACCAACATTTGGTTCTTACATTGATCCTCTCTGCTCAGGATAAAGAATCACAGACCATCAGCTAACAATAGGATGGTAGAAACCATCAAGTGTTGGGGAATTTAAAACTATTCAAATGTCAATTCATTACCTCCCTAGACCTTACCATTTTTAGGAAGTACCTAGAAGGAGATAATACTATAATAATTGTATAGAAGGAAAAACCTGAACCAGAAGCTTCAGGGGTCTACTCCAAGTATGAGGATCCAGTTTCCCTTCTGAACCCCTTAAAGAATTCAGAACCACAGTGGAAAACAAAGGTAACACAAGACAATGTTTGCTGAAGTGCAATATTTGCCTATATCGGTAGGTAAAGTTCCTTAACCAGATGTTGGTACCAGGCACTGTTCCAAGCACTTTACATTACTAACTTATCTAAAAATTTCACAATAACAGTAAGAATTAGACACTCTTATTATTTTGATTTTACAGAAGAGGAATCTGAGCACAGAGATGTTAAATGTTTTGCCTGTCATCACAAAGCTAGCCATTTTCAAAGCTGGGATTTGAACCCAGGTTTTCTGGCTCCCAGGTCTGTGCTCTCAGCTACCGTACCTATCAGTTTCACATGTATCTATCAGTGTATATTTGAAACAAAAAGATAACAAGCTATTATTACTCTGGATAAGCCTAAAGAATAGAAGATGCTGCTAGTCCATTTGGTATAGATATGATATCCAAATGTGCTCACAAATAAGCCTTTAGTGACAACACCTTCTATCATATCACATTGGAAGGACGGGTATGATGATATCTTACGCTATTAAATTGAAACCAATGTACCTATATTAAATTATAGATTTATTTTAAATTTACAGATTTATATAGGTATTCTGAATATCTGTGTGTATGGTTTTATTCTTTTAAGGTTATATTTCATGATATTTTTCCCCAAAGGGAAAAATTTTGAACGCCATGTTTGAATGATTAATTTTGGGAAACAGGGATGCTAGTCCAAATCTCCTATTTTAAAAGTGAGAAATTTAAAGCCTAGGTTCCTAAAGGAACCTGCTAAAAGTAACAGTTAATGTCAACAATGGTTAATGTTTTTTGAGCTCTTGCTATGTTACCATTTTAATTGTTGTTATAAGGCTTATAGATTTAAATTTAATTAAAACTTGTAAGGTAAATAGTATTGTTATTATCTCCATTTTGCAGATAAGGAAATACAGGCTTAGAGATAAGGTTTAATCTGTCCTAAAAGGCAATACGGCTGTAAGAGTTAGAACTGGAATTGGAATCTCAGTCTTTCTAATTCCAGAGCCCAGATGTCATCTGTGCAACTATATTTCCATTCATGAAGTGTTAACAGTTAATTACAAAGCAAATCCTTTTCTATAGTTCTTTCAACATTACATGGCCTCCCACTGCCTCTGTTTACTGAGATTAGCTGCCATAAAATATAACTTTAGATGTAAAAAGTGGAAGGTATTATGCTGACGTGTACCCTCTCCTCAGAGATAATTACTTCAAAGTTTCAAACTGAACGCCTTTCACAGCAGAAAGCTATTATCATATCTGTCACAGCAGCAAATGTTCTTCATTTTAATATGATTGAAATAATGCCATTAGATTACAAACAATTAATGGTACATTCACAGAAGTTTTGTAAGACCATGATGTTTTCATAACAATATGATGTAACATGTTAAGGACCAGCCAAGTATAATTTAACTTCTCCCAGAATTCTCCTTCTCTACCTTCTCTTGCTCCAACCCTCATCTTGTTTTGTATTTTTAAATTTTACTAGGCATTGATATTACTTCAATAACAAACCATAGCCTTTAGTTAAGTCTTTCATCAGAAAGACAATCTCAAGGTTTCCTTTATAAACAGCATGTTGATTCACTGCCGCTCTTTGGTGATGATAAAATGAAGCCATGTTAATAACATTCTGCTCACACTGCCAGTCGAAGACAGTGGCTGCAGAAGAAATAAAGACTGACGTGCATGTGTGCTTGGTCATGTGCAACTTTCTGCGACTCCAAGCGCTGCAGCCTTTGAAGGCTATAAAGACTGATGTGCGTGTGTACTTGATCATGGGCAACTCTTTGTGACTCCAAGGACTGTAGCCTGCCAGGCTCCCCTATCCATGGGATTCTCCAGGCAAGAATACTGGAGCAAGTTACCATGCCCTCCTCCAGGGGATCTTCTTGGCCCAGGGCTCCAACCCTTGTATTACAGGTGGATTCTTTACCATGGAGACCCCTGGAAAGCCATTAAGCCTGCTATTGTTTTTTTTTTTTTTTTTTAAAGTGGAGCCCAAATGAAGCAAAGCTGCCACATAAACCAGAGAAAATCTACTCTATGGAGACCAATGAATTCCCCTATCATCACAGACATATGAGCCAAGTGTGATTTCCATTTTACAAACTCAGGAAACTAAGGCCACAGAGTCCAGTCCACAGGGAATGGAACCCAGCGAGCACACACATCCACACCTGTCTGCTAGTGAAGGTACTGCTTTGCCATCATTCTGTGCTCAGGCAGGAGGAAACTTGGCAGTGCACAGGGCGTCCTTCGAACACACATGATCCTGATGATGATCCTCTCTCATTATTTCAGTTTCCTAAACACTTTTCCTGTGACTAAGGAACTGAATTAATTATTGACAAGGTGGCTGGCCAGCACAGAGCAAAAACCCCACTCATGCGGGATGTGTTCCCTCTAAGTGGAGCGCTGGGAAAGCATGCAGTATTATTTTGCTCTTCCTCTGAGAAAGGGCTTGACAACTGGTCAGTGTCCAGCAGCCTAGTCTTTGGACATAAATAATCATTTCTCCAGGGAAGGCTCTACCTAGGTCATCTGATCTGTTTTCCCCACAAAGTATATTGCACTGACAAGGCTATCATCCCAAGGAAGAAAGTAGAAATCTCATAATAAAACATTTTCATCAGTGAATCCTGGGAAGGGCCACAGTTCCAGGAAGGACTATTTATTCCAAGCACTGGAATGGTTTTAACAATGTACAGTCATAAAGTAGACAGCCTCCAAGAAAAGGGCACACTCCTACACTGTTGGTAGGAATGTAAATTGGTACAGCCACTATGGAAAATTATATGGAGGTTTCTCAAAAGACTAAAAACAGAGTTACCATGTAAGCCAGTGACCCCACTCCTGGGCATATATCCAGACAAAACTCTAATTCGAAAGGATAAATGTACCTCAATGTTCACAGCAGCACTATTTACAATAGCCAAGACATGGAAAAAACCTAAATGTCCATCAACAGATGAGTAGATAAAGAGATGTGGTACATATATACCATGGAATATTGCTCGGCCATAAATAAGAATGAATAATGCAATTTATTATTAATAATAAATTATTAATCCATGGATGGACCTAGAGATTATCATATTAAGAGAAGTCAGAGAAAGATAGCATATAATGTCGCTTGTATGTGGAATCTAAAATATGACTACGTAACAGAAATAGACTCAGATATAGAAACAGATTTGCCCATTACTGTCTGTTTCCATCACTAAAATCAAACTTACTGAAGGTAGGAATGGTCTCTGGTCTATATATAGTAGTTTCTTCAGTAACTAGAATAATGCCAGGCATGTAGGAGATGCTCAATAATATTTGTAATTTGTATTCATGAAATCAGTCATAAATATATAGAGTATATAATGGTCATTCTTCTGCAATAGAAATATGCTGTGTTAAAGGGGAAGGAGTATTATATAATGGGAAGGGTTATTAAAGTGACTTTATTATCAGCAAGATCTTCTTTATTCTTCATTTAATTCTCTTCCATTAAATAGCATTGACAAATTCCTCCTTTCCAGTCCCTGAGCCTACTGATATACTATCTTCCCTGATGTACTATCAAACCCCTTTACTCTTCCCTTGCCATTTATGTCTCCTCCTGTTGGTTTTCCTAATCTGACCATATCATTCCCCAGCTAAAAACATATCCATTACATGCCAATGACCTTAGGGTAAAGTCAACTAACATGACTTGGAAAACATTTTGCAATCCTATCCGTGCTCAGATCTTGAGCTTCACTGCTTGCCCCTCACTGGTCTATCTTTCCATTTTTCCTGTGGTTTCCTGAAATCACCGTGTTCTCTCTTGCCTCTGGGCCTTTTCTCCATGCCTCATCCTTCTGCCTGGAACACACCCTCTTCTAGTTCACCAAACTAACACATGTTCATCTTTCAGCTTTGAAGAAGATGTTACTTCCTTCTGGAAGCTTTGCCAACCACAACACCTTTTCTAGTATCTTTCTTGCTCCTTAGTCGTTAAGTTGTGTTAGATTCTTTGAGACTCTATGGACTGTAGCCCACCAGGCTCCTCTGTCCGTGGGATTCTCCAGGCAAGAATACTAGAGTGGGTGGCCATTTCCTTCTCCAGGGGATCTCCCCAACCAGGGATTGAACCTGTGTCTCTTGCATCTCCTGCATTGACAGGTGGGTTCTTTACCACTGAGCCACATGTGTAGCCTCTCTGCTGCTGCTGCTGCTAAGTCGCTTCAGTCGTGTCCGACTCTGTGCGACCCATAGACGGCAGCCCATCAGGCTCCTCCATCTCTGGGATTCTCCAGGCAAGAACACTGGAGCGGGTTGCCATTTCCTTCTCTAATGCACGAAAGTGAAAAGTCAAAGTGAAGCCACTCAGTCGTGTCCGACTCTTTGCGACCCCACAGACTGCAGCCCACCAGGCTCCTCCGTCCATGGGATTTTCCAGGCAAGAGTACTGGAGTGGGGTGCCATTGCCTTCTCCAATGTAGCCTCTCTAGTACCTTATAATTTACTAATTACTGCAACCATCAGTCTACACTCTTATCCCAGCTTCCTAGTTTGCCTCCCACATCAGGTTGTATTTGTCTTACATACTCTTATTCCCCTAGAATTGAGCACTATGCTTGATACTTTTTGTCATTTAGTAATTAAAAAAATAAGACAAAATAAACAGATGCTTAGGGCATGGTTTTAAAGGAAATCTCTGTGTTGACACTTGGGAACTTTTTACCAGTTGTCAAAGTGTCTAATAAGCCCTCCATGCCCAGAATCACTTTGGCTCTCTCTCCTTTTTGAATGATTACCAAGAGGCACTGTCAACCCCTGGGGAGGCTTAGTCCCAGACTCTGCCATTTAGAGTGTAATATAAGAAGTCCTTTTCTGGAAGCAACATTGTGCGTGGTGGTACCTTTCAGCACAGTGAAAACTCGAAAAAGAGGGTGGTCTCAGCCAAGGGTCAAATTGCAGATACAATGCTTTATGTATTTGGCAGTGCTCTAGAGACAAATACATAATCACAGAGGTATGTGATCTGGTTGGAAAATTCAGGCCAGATAGAATGACATGGGTAGAAAAGCACATACACAAACACATAACAATGAGCACTCTTATTTGTAAAAACCACATTAATGGATGGCAGCTCCCTGCCTCTGAAGTGATTTATAAATTAAAATAATTGCCTCTTTGAACTGTGCAGATATTAACTGACCTATCACTAATGTACATACAGTCTCTAAACCATCCAAACATTACCTAAACATTTTATTCCCTTTATTCTGGAAACCCCAAAACCCACAAAAATAGGCTCTTTGTTCTGGTGCCAAGGGTCATAAAGGAAAAGCCATCATCTTTGATGACTTTGCAATTCTTATTCTAGTTCTTCATCAAATTAATTCTGAGTGAAATTAGTGAGCACTCTGAGCTTGAGTAAGTCTTCCTATTCCCCTCCCCTTTTTACAATCTCATCCCAAGCGCATGGATCCATTTCTGGCTCAAATTTCTGGTAATGAGAGCAGGGCAATTCATTATTTTTTTTTAATTAATTTTAGCTTTGGGTACATATCCTAAATCACTCCAGGTTGTGGGCGCCTGGCATTTCCTTCCTACGTAAAATGAGAGAGAAACTAAATTGGCTGAGGCCCAGACATGCATGGACTATGACAAGCTTGCTAGGGGTTCATTCTGGAATGGTGATCTTGACCTAAATTGAAAGGCAGGCAGAAAAGCACAGCAGTTAGGACAGGAGTCTTAGGGCAGTGGTTATAAACCAGGGCTGATTTTATTTTCCCAGTGAAAATTTGACAATGTCTGGAGACATTTACAATTGTTGCAACTTGTTGATAGGGAGGTACTGCTGGCATCTGATGTGTGGAAGTCAAAGATGCTGCTAAACATCCTACAATGCCCAGGACAGCTCCTGCCCCCCCATGCAAAGGATTATCCAGTCCAAAATAGTAGTGCTGAAGTTGAGCAACTCTACCCTAGAAGCTGCGGTAGTTGAATTCACATCCCAGCTTTGCTTTGTTATGGCAGTGTGATCTTGAGTAAGTTTCTTGATTTCTTTGAGCCTTAGAAGTTTCTCTTCTGTCAAATGGAGATAATTGATAAAGTATCTACATTGACAGCATTTTGTCAAGCCTGGCATTTGTAAAAGTATAAAAACATTATATTCTATTTTAACTGGAGTAGGTAGCCGTTCCCTTCTACAAGGGATCTTCCCAACCCAGGAATCGAACTGTGGTCTCCTGCATTGCAGGTGGATTCTTTAGCAGCTGAGCTACCAGGGAAACCCCAATTCACTGATTACTGTATTTCAAATGGAAATACAAATTGCTACAACTTGGGCAGGGGGTAATTGCCAACTTTCAAATATTAGTTCCAAGCCCATACTTTATTTTCTCTTTATATTGATACACAATGGAAGGATAAAAATGCATAATTTTATTTAAAAAATAGATTTGGCAACAACTGACTTTTATTTGGTGTGATTAAGTGATGCTAATTTCTTTTTTTTTATTTTTAAACTTTACATAATTGTATTAGTTTTGCCAAATATCAAAATGAATCGGCCACAGGTATACATGTGTTCCCCATCCTGAACCCTCCTCCCTCCTCCCTCCCCATTCCATCCCTCTGGGTCGTCCCAGTGCACCAGCCCCAAGCATCCGGTATCATGCATGGAACCTGGACTGGCCGTATCGGCCTGAAGGCGCCCGATCTCTCTGATCTCGGATGCTAATTTCTAAATCTCAAAAATTCATTCTGTTTTGATTTAGGAACAGGAAAGGATGCATTATGAAGATATACCTTTTTCAGCATCTATACAGACCCATAGTTTCTGCTATACAGACCCATAGTTTCTAAGCCAGAAATACAGTAATATTTGCTTTAATTCATAGAGATTTTTTTTTAAAAAAACAGAAAAACCTCAGTTTTCCAGTGAGCAAAGCACTGGAATAGCAGTCTAAAAATGCCTAAGAGAGTGGAAGAAAATGGAAATAAAAATCACATTCTGATGTTTTTCTATGTGATACTGACATGTAATATTATATCAGGTTAAGCAAATATGGTTTTTATACAAAATTTAATATTTGAATTAAATCAATTTGGACTTATAAAATGTGTATACAAAACAGTTTCCTGAAGTTACTTCCAATAAGAAGTGTTCTAATATTACACAGCAGTCTGCTACTGCTTTATACCCACTCTGAAAATACTCCCCCCAAATAATTTTATACATAAAAACCAAGATCTCCTGATATCTTTTAATGTTACAACTCCTACTTCTTTGTGCCAGGCTTTACTGAATGGACTAAACTGCATAGTTTTTTGGTCATTCTACAGATATTTTTGAATACCAACTACATGTTCCCACGGAGATGGGTGCTAGGATTATATTGTGCTTTGAAATATGCAGATGGCCAGGAAACCACACAGGTTGGTGAGTGAGGACTCAGATTTCTAGAGTCAGAGAGAGTTGGCTTGACCTCTGGACATTTGGCTAAGTCATGTATTAGACTGGTGAGCCTTTGGGCGTCTGCTCAACCTGCCTGAGGACCAGTTTCCCCATCTGAAAATAGGTAAAGAGTATTTCTTGTTTGTTAAGAGGATGCGGTTGACATATTAATATATATATTACCATGTGTAAAATAGATAGCTAATGGGAATCTGCGGTACAGGGCAAGTAGCTCAACTCAGTGTTCTGTGGTGACCATTCAGGTATGACCTAAATCAAATCCCTTATGATTATACAGTGGAAGTGAGAAATAGATTTAAGGGCCTAGATCTGATAGATAGAGTGCCTGATGAACTATGGAATGAGGTTCATGACATTGTACAGGAGACAGGGATCAAGACCATCCCCATGGAAAAGAAATGCAAAACAGCAAAATGGCTGTCTGGGGAGGCCTTACAAATAGCTGTGACAAGAAGAGAAGCGAAAAGCAAAGGAGAAAAGGAAAGATATAAACATCTGAATGCAGAGTTCCAAAGAATAGCAAGAAGAGATAAGAAAGCCTTCTTCAGTGATCAATGCAAAGAAATAGAGGAAAACAACAGAATGGGAAAGACTAGAGATCTCTTCAAGAAAATCAGAGATACCAAAGGAACATTTCATGCAAAGATGGGCTTGATAAAGAACAGAAATGGTATGGACCTAACAGAAGCAGAAGATATTAAGAAGAGATGGCAAGAATACACAGAAGAACTGTACAAAAAAGATCTTCATGACCCAGATAATCACGATGGTGTGATCACTGACCTAGAGCCAGACATCCTGGAATGTGAAGTCAAGTGGGCCTTAGAGAGCATCACTATGAACAAAGCTAGTGGAGGTGACAGAATTCCAGTTGAACTATTTCAAATCCTGAAAGATGATGCTGTGAAAGTGCTGCACTCAAAATGCCAGCAAATTTAGAAAACTCAGCAGTGGCCACAGGACTGGAAAAGGTCAGTTTTCATTCCAATCCCAAAGAAAGGCAATGCCAAAGAATGCTCAAACTACCGCACAATTGCACTCATCTCACACGCTAGTAAAGTAATGCTCAAAATTCTCCAAGCCAGGCTTCAGCAATATGTGAAATGTGAACTTCCTGATGTTCAAGCTGGTTTTAGAAAAGACAGAGGAACCAGAGATCAAATTGCCAACATCCGCTGGATCATGGAAAAAGCAAGAGAGTTCCAGAAAAACATCTATTTCTGCCTTATTGACTATGCCAAAGCCTTTGACTGTGTGGATCACAATAAACTGTGGAAAATTCTGAAAGAAATGGGAGTACCAGACCACCTGATCTGCCTCTTGAGAAATCTGTATGCAGGTCAGGAAGCAACAGTTAGAACTGGACATGGAACAACAGACTGGTTCCAAATAGGAAAAGGAGTTCGTCAAGGCTGTATCTTGTCACCCTGTTTATTTAACTTCTATGCAGAGTACATCATGAGAAACGCTGGACTGGAAGAAACACAAGCTGGAATCAAGATTGCTGGGAGAAATATCAATAACCTCAGATATGCAGATGACACCACCCTTATGGCAGAAAGTGAAGAGGAACTAAAGAGCTTCTTGATGAAAGTGAAAGTGGAGAGTGAAAAAGTTGGCTTAAAGCTCAACATTCAGAAAACGAAGATCATGGCATCCGGTCCCATCACTTCATGGGAAATAGATGGGGAAACAGTGGAAACAGTGTCAGACTTTATTTTTCTGGGCTCCAAAATCACTGCAGATGGTGACTGCAGCCATGAAATTAAAAGACACTTACTCCTTGGAAGGAAAGTTATGACCAACCTAGATAGCATATTCAAAAGTAGAGACATTACTTTGCCAACAAAGGTTCATCTAGTCAAGGCTATGGTTTTTCCCATGGTCATGTATGGATGTGAGAGTTGGACTATGAAGAAGGCTGAGCGCCGAAGAATTGATGCTTCTGAACTGTGGTGTTGGAGGAGACTCTTGAGAGTCCCTTGGACTGCAAGGAGATCCAACCAGTCCATTCTGAAGGAGATCAGCCCTGGGATTTCTTTGGAAGGAATGATGCTAAAGCTGAAACTCCAGTACTTTGGCCACCTCATGCGAAGAGCTGACTCATTGGAAAAGACTCTGATGCTGGGAGGGATTGGGGGCAGGAGGAGAAGGGGACGAAGGAGGATGAGATGGCTGGATGGCATCACTGACTCGATCGATGTGAGTCTGAGTGAACTCCGGGAGTTGGTGATGGACAGGGAGGCCTGGCGTGCTGCAATTCATGGGGTCGCAAAGAGTCGGACATGACTGAGTGACTGATCTGATCTGATCTGAATGGGAATCTGCGGGACAGGGCAAGGAGCTCAACTCAGTGTTCTGTGGTGACCTAGATGGGTGGGATGGGGGAGGATGGGAAGGAGGTCTAAGAGCGAAGATATACACACACACACACACACACACACACACACACACACACACACACATATGGCTGATTTAGGGGCTCCCCCAGTAGCTCAGTGGTAAAGAATCTACCTGCAGTACAGGAGCCGCAGGAAACGTGGTTCAATCCCTAGGTCAGGAATATCACCTGGAGGAGGATATGGTAACCCACTCCACTATTTTTGCCTGGAGAATCCCATGGACAGAAGATCCTTGCAAGTTACAGTCCACAGAGTCACAAAGAGTGGGACACAACTGAAGCAGCTTAGCATGCACACACGCACGTGGCTGATTTGCTTAATTTCACAGTAGAAACTAACATAACATTGTAAGATAGCTATATCCCAATTAAAAAAAAAAAACAGGATATTGGTAAACAGCACTGAACTTGAGTCTTGTTATTTATTAAGAAAACGGTTCAAGAATGATTAGCTATATTATTTTAATGACCACTGTCTTATTTTTATAGTCTAGAAATGGCCTGGTTTTGGAAAATGGAAGCTTTTTTGGCATTTTCTTCTTGAAACACACAAGAAAATTGATGGGAGAATTTAAAAAGCATTACAAACCAGAAGTTGAATAAACCATATTTCTTAGCACAGTGTGTATAGGCTTACCAAATGGAGCCAGCTGTCACAAAATAACCCAGGGCTGTTGTTGGTTTTTTTCTTTTTAAGCTTCTGATCACCAACTGGATGCTTAATCCAGTAGCTGGGCAAGCTTCTCTATGAATATGCAATTTCATGGTTTGCATATTTTCCTTAGACATAGAGTAGTATTATGAAATCCTTTGTACAAATCCTTCAGTATGCATACATTCAGAGCTGCTTTCTAATTGGACTTTAGATAAATGACTTTTTTTTTATACAGACAGCTAGCTAATAAAATTCTAAATGGTTCCGAAGAAAAAAATTACACATTAAATAGCATTTATTAGTTTTATTACTTAAAAAATGCATGTTTCCTGTGGAAAATACAAACATTCACCTCTAATCTCAATGACCAGAGATAACATTTTGTGTGTGTGTGCATGCACACACGCATGTGTGTATATGTACATATGGAGTGTTACTTTCCTTCAACAAATATTTCTCCTTTCATTTAATATATACTGGGATCATTAAATGTTACTACATGAGAGCAGGGGTCAGGAGTCGTTCTGCAAAGGGCTAAATGATAAACATATTAGATTTTGTGGGCTGTGCAGTTTCTGTCCTAGCTACTCAACTCTGCCATTGTGACATGAAAGCAGCCAGAGACAATCTCTAAATGAATGGCTGTGGCCAAATTCTGCCCATGGTGGGCTAGGCTTCTCCCCCAACCTGTAGTTCACTGACTCCTCTATACAAAAGCCTCATCAATAATTATGATATGTTATTAAATATAATTATACTACAGTATCATTGAGTTACATTTGTTATAATAGTTATTAAGGAAAATGTATGACTTTTTAATCCTCTAGATCTTAGAGTTTTCTTCAAGTGTTGTCTTGTTACTACACATTTTGGGAAATTAAATATAATCAAACAATAACCAAGCATCAGAGGAATATAGTTTTCTGGAGGTCAGTTAAAAAATGCAAGAACTCTGACACTGGCCTTAATTAAGTGTCTGTTTGTTCCACCACCATAATTTCCTGAATTCCAAGTGTTGCTTTGGGAGCAGTGGTCCCATGCAATGAAGGCCAATGCTGCTGGTTACTCTAAGCTCTGAGAGTGTTTCTGTTTATGACACGAATAGCACAAATCCAGCTCTCTGCTGCAGCTGCTACTGAGACCCAGTTGCTTGCACAAATAATAATGCCGCTTGTTTTAAGATTGTTTTAGTAAGGGGGAATATTCCTTGAATTGATTCCTTTGTCTTTTAACTCTCTGAAACATAGAGGCATGGGCTATACACTATGCTCTGTGGGAAACAAACTCTGGGGCAAATACTAGCATTGAGGAGATTTATTAGGGAATGCTCTTGGGATGAACACCTGTGAAAGGGAGGATGGGGTAGAGGGACAACTTGAACTCTGTTGTATTCTCAGGACAGGCTTCAGCTGACCCCAAGAAAAGCTCTGGAGCTGAGGTGGCTCTGCAGCATTGACTCGAGTTGGAGGAAGAGCATGCAGACTTGACATGCTGGAGTTGACCAGCTATTGGCTGAGAACGCGTGGGAAGGGCTTGGTGGCTCTCCTTAGCAGTCTTTTCCCAAGGGGGGCCAAATAACCAAGGTTGCCATCTGACTGCACTCCCAGCAGTTCATGGGTAAGCCCTTCATTCCTGAAGGGGTTTCTTGGTGTGCATCAAGACATCTACCATCTCATGGGTTAAGTCCCAGTAAGAAACTTGCCCAAGTTAATGTTCTGTTCTCAGTTTGAAAAGCCAATAAAGTGATGTTTTTGAGGTGGTGTGTAATTTTAAGTCTGGTTTAATGAAACCATTCTGTTTAATAATTTCAGTCAGTCACCCTATGAATACCAAGATCTACAAACTCTGTATGTGCAAGGCAAGTGTGCATAAGTTAGATAGTAAAACAGATTAAAGAACCATGGGGAGCTTAGAGCGTCTTGGGGGAATGTGCAAATGTGAATTACAAGGTGAAACAATGGAAGTTTTGGAGGTGATGCGACAATTATATCCTATAAGAAACCACAATTTGTTCAATTCAAATTCCCATTTTATTTTTTAAACTGCTGCCTTGTTTAAATTTATTAATAAATGGTATCAGTAGTAATCACAGTTCAGTTTCTACTGTAGCAAAGCCTGGAGTCACACATGTAGATGGCAAGACTTGGAGATGGGCACCATGGTTAAGATTTATTATTTCTAATACACACTTATGAGCAGTTATGAGCAGTGCCATGTGCCAGGTAATCCAGCTCTCAGCACTATGATCTATAACCTTATTTTGGATGTTACTCATTTCTTCCCTCTATGATTGTATATATATTTACCAGCATTTTATAATACATTGCAGGTTTTACTCAGGGTCCCCACTGAATAAAAATACTGTATTAAAAATGTATTTTGATTCACACATGGAATGCAGCTTCAGCTCGTTCTCACCTGCAAGTCAAGAATGAGGTCCCTGTACAATTAAAAAGCTAAAGTGGGACTCTATATGGGCACCTGGAGGGTTGTGGACTAAGTTCAAGATTATGAAAAAATTGATGCAGAATTTCAATAAGGGCAAAAGAGATTTCACTTGGAACACATAAAATGCCAAAATTACTGCTTCAGTGTGACATATATGCAAAGCATATATGACCACATGGGATTTTATTGTTTCTAGGAAATACTGGGCATCAAACATAGTTTTCTTCAATAAGGTAATTCTGTAATAATGGTGTTACTTATTTATTTATTCATTCTTTCATTCAATATAGGGTTGATGTGTTGCACATTTCCAGGGAGCATCAGTGATATCATCATCTATGTGGACAGTGCCCTTGAAGCTGTACAGGACACAACCTTCACAACCATATTCAGTTTGATCAACAACATAAACTGGGTGAGTACATGCTTGGCACTGAGAACAGAGCAGTGAACAAGGCAGATTCAGATCATACCCTTGTAAAGCATTATTTTAGATGAAGTCAGACAAAAAGTGAGTAGCTACAAAAACCAAATGAATATAAACTAAGTCCTAGAAATATAGGGATGAGATAGCACAAGGACCTCTAACAAGGGCTACTGAGAAAGAAATCCAGAGGAAGCAATATTTAAATTGAAGCATAAAGGATAAGTTTCTTTATGGATGTGAAAACGGGTTAGCAAAGGATGTTTCAGGAAGAGGGAAGGATATTCAGAAACAAAAAATGGCAGCAACAAATCACATCACGAAGGACATGGGATAGCCAAGGAATTGAAGTGCAGCTGGGAAATGGAGGAGATAGGACTGGAGAGGGTGTCAGGGGCCAGTGCCCTGTAGTGAGGTCATGCTTGTACATTACAGAGAAGACATGTGGCACTGACAATATACATGTGGTTGATGATATGAGGACTCTTTCAGTAGAACAAGTGAGAGACAGTGGTGGCTTGTCTAGGGCAATGCTGAAAAAGGTGGGAAGAAGAAGACAGATAAAAGAGGTTTTCTACTGAAATGTCTTAACCTAACTTCATTCTGCTATTTGTTGGCCAGTAGTGTGAATTATTTTAACCTTTGCATGCTCTTAGACAGTATTAAACATCAACTATTGTGAGTGATTCTGTGAAGAACAGAATATTTGAAGTTAACATCAAAGACCATTGCAATCAAGTGTTTGGTTTGCCTCTTAATATGTCGTGAAACTGAAATGACAATAAAATAGTCATTACACTCTCATTCATCAGAAATCTATTTGACAACCTAAAATTTAATCCCTCTTTTCTCTTCTACAACATGGAGTATCTACTCATTTGAGATTGTGGTGAAGATGCAAACAGATGATACATAGCTAAAGCACTCATCACGATGTCTGCTATACCATATTTGTTGTTGAATATTTTTTACTACTGCTATTATTCATACTTATGATGGGAGTCTGGGTGAGAATTAATCACCTTTTTTCCTCTGAGTTGGCTGGGCACCAAAATTTTGGGAAAGAGATGCAGCAGTTAAATCAAGAGAGATAAAAATACTAGCTTTATCACCAATATTGCTGAATTTAAGAACATGATTGGCTTTTCTGCCAACTTGCACCAAATCTAGCAATGGATATCCTTAACTGAAGGAAACCGGCATATCTACACCTCAAAATTGCTCTTGTGCCTCCATCAGGAGCACAGAGGGTTTAAGCAAGACCAGGATCCTGCCCTGATTCAGGTGTGCTTATGTCACGGAAGAAGTGAACAGTACATTTTCACTCTTCCATGGAACCAGAGAGGGGAGAAATTGAGAGCAAGGACCTGGAGTTTGAGTGAGTGAACCTGGCTGTGCCATTCATCAGCCAAGCAGACATACAAGTGCCTCAGAGTTTCTGTGAGTTAATCTCCTCACCTAGAAGATGGGGATGATAAAGTGCTACCTCACAGGACTGCTGTGAGGATTAAAGAAATGAAAATGTTGGTATGTGGCATGTAGAAATATATGTTTGCCATGACCAGCATCTGAAAAAAAAGAATACAGAAAACACTGCGCTCTATACTTTTCCAATCTCATCCACCAGAAAGATTACTGTTCTTCCCCAGGGGAAGAGCAAACGAGGAGAAAATATTTCTGAAACAGAAGGGAATACATTATTTCCAGTGCATTCCCTTCCTGAGGCATGGGATGAGGGGTAAGCCCTTCCTCTATGCTGAATATGAGGGAAGAGTAGGAGCTGACCTCCCATATATTCTATCATGACTTCCCTGGTGGCTGCTAGGCAGGAGACCTGGGTTCGATCCCTGGGTTGGGGAGATCCCCTGGAGAAGGGAATGGCTACCAACTCCAGTGTTCTTGCTTGGAGAATCCCATGGACAGAGGAGCCTGGTGGGCTACAGTCCATGGGGTTACAAAGAGCCAGACACTACTGAGCAACTAACACACAAACACACACACACACACACACATACACACACACACCCCTACTCTATCACTTGATACCTTGGCCTTGAATCTGTCCTATCTGCCAGGTCCCTGTCTCTCCCTCCAACTACAAAGACAGGGATCTGTCACATTCATCAGTGTATCCTCTCTATAACGTCGTATCATGTACTGTGCTTTGCATGCACTGTGCCATTTACAATCAGTGCCTGATGGATCTGAACGTGAGCTTCTGTCTGAGCTACCTTGTTTCTTAACTGACTTAATTATGAAGGGCTGCTGCCGAGTGGCAAAACACAAGCCCTGCGCAGAAAGTATGAGGTTCCCATTTGTCTGCTCCCTTTCTTCAGACCCTGATTTTCAGGGTTACCCAGAAAGCTGGGTGCCTAAAGCGAACAAAAATTTTCTTACCACAAGGCAAACACTCTTTATATTTACATCCCTTGCTTGTGATTTTTTTCCCATTCTAAAATTCTTCAGTTTCTCTGTCCAAAGCAGAAACAAAGAATTTAGAAAAAGTGTATTATCTTGATATCTTTTATTACCTTGATATCTCTCCTTCATATATATGCTCATCAATTAGATTTAGCTATATGTATGACACAGGAAGGATTAATGGAATATTAGGTTGGTGCAAAAATAAGTTTGGTTTTGCATTATTGAATTTTGCCATTTGATATTAGAAAACATTCTTAAATCAATGTGGTTTTGTTATACATTATTTTAACATGCATTTCTTGCTTTATATGTTTTGCTAATGAATTATTCCTTGCTGTTTATTTTATATGTATTTTAGACAAGGGAAATGATGTTAGACAAAATTCAATTCAAATGATTTTCTTATTTGAGCTCAAAATGGGTCATAAAGCAGTGGAGACAACTAGTGACTTCAACAATGCTTTTGGCCCAGAAACTTTTAATGAACATACACTGCATTGTAGGTTCAAGAAGTTTTGCAAAGTAGATTAGAGCCGTGGAGATGAGGAGTGCAGTGGCTAGCCACTGGAAGTGTACAACGACCAACTGAGAGGATGATTGAAACTAATCCTCTTTCAACTACAAGAAAAGTTGCTGAAGAACTCAACACTGACCATTCTATGGTCATTTGGCATTTGAAGCAAATCGGAAAGATGAAAAAGCTCGATAAGTGGGTGTCTCAAGAGCTGACTGCAAATCAAATAAACAATCTTTTACAAGTGTCATTCTCTCTTACTCTATGCAACAACAATGTGAATTTTATGTGACAACCAGTGATGACCAGTTCAGTGGCTGGACTGAGAAGCAGCTCCAAAGCACTTCCCAAAGCCAAACTTGCACCAATAAAAGTGTCATGGTCATTGTTTCGTGGTCTGCTGCTAGTTTAATCCACTACAGCTTTCTGAATCATAGTGAAACCATTACATCTGAGAAGTGTGCTCAGCAAATCGATGAGATGCACAAAAAACTACAACTCCTGCAACCAGTATTGGTCAACAGAAAGAGCCCAATTCTTTTCTGTGACCTGGCTGCATATCACCCAACCAATGCCTCAAAAGGCGAACAAACTGGTCCACAATTTTTGTCTCATGTGCAATATCCATGTGACCTCTGTCCAACTGACTACCACTTCTTCAAGCATCTTGACAACTTTTTGTAGGGAAAATGCTTCCACAACCAGCAGGATGCAGAAAAAGCTATCCAAGAAGAGTTCGTTGAATCCCAAAGCATAGGTTTTTATGCTATAGTAACAAACAAACAAATTTCTCATTGGCAAAAACGTGTTGATTGTAATGGTTCTTATTTTGACTAATAAACATGTGTTTGCACCTAGTTACAGTGATTTAAAATTTAGCACCCATAAACGTAATTACTTTTGCACCAACCTAATAGTTTCTTTGATTTGTACTATTTATTCACTGAAACCATTTATTTGCTATTTACTATTTGCCTCACCCAATTACAATGTATGTTCAATGGGACTTTATCTATTTTGTCTGGCTCTTGGATGCCATGGTTTTATGCCACAGTTTAGCAAATTGTGACCAGCTGGCCAAATCCAACCTACTGCCTGCTTTGTACATAAAGTTTTAGGGGGAAACTATCAGATCTGTGTGTTTACATATTGTCTTTAGTTGCTTTTGCCCTATAACACCTGACCTGAGCAGTTGTGACAAAGATTGGGTGGCCCTCAAAACCTAAATCTTTTACTATGTGGCTGGCTCACTACAGAAAATGTTGGTTAATCTCTGGCATAAACTACTAACTGATGCATTCTAAGTATTTAAACACTTGCAGAATGAAGGAGTGAATGAATCAATAAACATATAACCTATATGTTTATATACAGGTATAGATATATAGCTTATATATAGGTATAAATATATAACCAAATACAGATAAATAAAATAGTGTGTTAAAGGGATAGGACTATGCTTAAAAACTGTTTTTGTTTTTAAATCTTGTAATATTTAAGAATGTCATTTTTTAAAGCAGATGCAGAATTTTAAAATAACACCACTTCTGTAGATTGTTGGGAATATTGAGTTCTCATGGCTCAAGAATTGCTTCAAATCTAGATTACTGAGCCATTTGCTCATGTTTTCATTTTTAGTTCAAAAGCCAAGCACCCTCAGTCTTAATTATCCTTTTAATTGTGAGCTAACAGTGGGATAAGCCAGCCCATGGGGATTATTTGAGAAGCTATTTCCACAGTCGATGATGCGAGTTGTTCAAACATCAGTGGATCAGAAACAGACCTGACTTATGGAGTAATGTAAATAATATTTACCAAACTGGTCATTTATCAAAATTAAATTGATCCAAGACCCCACGAGGCTTGGTTATCTTAGTCTCTACTCCAGACATAACATTTACCTGATAACTCACAAAGCTCCCGGGCCAGCTCCATTCTCCTTAGCTTGGCATTTCTTACTTGGACCTTTCAAAGAAGCCTGCTTTGTTTAAACTTCAATCTGTTAAACAAAAAAAAGCAGTGAGCCCTTACATTTTTAAAAGATCAAGAAAAGAAAAGAGGAGAAAGAGACACTTTATTTGTTTCACACAAGGATGAAAACCGGTCTCGCTCACTGACTCCATCCATCTCCAGGTTCCTCTGAGTATGGTCACAGGATTTTTAAAGCTATTTGTTCATTTGCTTAATGCTCCTTTAGGGGCCTTTCCAATGAGTAACACAGCCAAAAAAGAGGAGAAACAATCTATTCACCAAAACGTCGCATTTTTAAAAGACATTTTGCATACTCCATTTCACAAAAAAACAATGGTTGCAAGAGCTCTGGGACATTAATTTTTCAAAGGCAAAATATTCATCTTTAATGCACATGGCCATAGGTTCAAAAAGCAATGTTCAGTTTGTGTACGTTGGCTGGAGTACTGCTATTTAAGACTTCCTCCTAGTTCTCCACTTCAGAACCGTTTCATCCAACAGTGTTCAGTGTGCTGCTTTGCATTTCAAAGCCCTAAAATCAAACATAATCGAGGTTCCAGGGTGGCTTTCAATGTAGAAGGCATGTGTTTAAGTGTATTTATAGGCATTTATATCCTTAATGAACACTGGTGTCATTTTTTCTAAAGTAACTCAACAACACAGTATAAATTATTTGAAGCTTTTTTTTTTTTTGGCCAAAAGTTAGTAAAAGATCACAGTGCCCTAGAAAGCAGCCTGGCCACCTGAGTGACCTCATTAAACATGGCTTCCCCATCCTGCCCAGAGTTCCCATCTATAATTAATCATGAAAATGGCTAGACTAAGTAGAATTCAATTATGATGAAGGGTCAAATTTTTGCAAGACAAAGTTGAAATGACTCTGAGGCTCAGGGTGATACAGCTCTTTGTAAAGGTTCACTTCAGAATTGACCTTTCTGGAGTGGAGAGGTGAAATGTCTCAGACTGAACAAGGAAAGGCAGCAATTCTAGAAAAATAGCAATGATGTATATGAACCCACATGGAGAACGAAGAGACCAAGTAGGACAGAATGCTAGAGACATTCAAAAAGTCATGCAAACAGAAATGGAGCAGGGATACTAGCTGTGAATCTACTTCATAAGGGACATATTTTTTGAGGCCAATAACATATCTTTCTACACAATTTCAAATGCAGGATATTACTTAAGCCTCTTTCTGCTCCATATCTAAATCTATAGGAAGTCCAGCAGCCACGTACTGTGCTTTTATTAGACTGAGCACATCCAGATGATTTTAATAAAGTTTTAAAAGGACATTAGTTTTGTGCTACTTCAATGAAAACCACTTGCAAGATGAATTTAAAGCAATAGATCTATTGCATGTCAACACATGCTCTGTTTATGCAAATACACCACTTTTCTCTAACAGCCAACAAAACACGGACACATTCATCAAGTGCATGAGACACAGGAGAAAAGTGTCATCATTGTAAATGTTTATGCATTAAAAAAAAAAAGGGAGAGTGTGATGGGTACCAGAGTAAGCTGCTCAGATTCCCAGGATGAAGACTGAAGTTCTTATTACTTCAATGACTGAAAGCTCAGCATCTGTTGGAGTCCCTCTCTCTGGGAACTGTCAGCCAAGTAGAATCTTTTTAAAAAAATTTTTATTGCAATATAGTTGATTTACAACGTTGTGTTTCATGTGTATAGCATATTGATTCAGTTATACATATACATCTACTTATTCTTTTTCAGATTCTTTCCCCACATACGTTATTACAGAATACTGAGTAGAGTTTCCTGTACTAAGCAGTAGGTCCTTGTTGGCTAACTATTTTATATGTAGTAGTTTGCGTATGTTAATCCAAAGCTCCTGGTTTATAATATCCCTCCTTCCTCACATCTCCCCTTTGGTAACAATAAGTTTGTTCTTGAAATCTGTGAGTTTGTTCCTATTTTGTAAATAAGCTCATGTACATCGTTTCTTTTAAAAATTAGATTCTGCCTATTAGTAATATGTGATATTTGTCTTTGTCTGACATAGTTCACTTAGTATGATCATCTCTAGGTCCATCATGCTACTGTAAATGGCATTATTTTGTTCTTTTTATGGCTAATATTCCATCATATATATATATACACACACACACACCCCACATATGCTTTACCCATTCCTCTGTTGATGGACATTTAGGTTGCTTCCACGTCTTGGCTATTGTAAACAGTGCTGCAATAAACACTGGGGTGCATCAGATCAGATCAGATCAGTCACTCAGTCGTGTCCGACTCTTTGCGACCCCATGAATCGCAGCACGCCAGGCCTCCCTGTCCATCACCAACTTCCGGAGTTCACTGAGACTCACGTCCATCAAGTCAGTGATGCCATCCAGCCATCTCATCCTCTGTCGTCCCCTTCTCCTCCTGCCCCGAATCCCTCCCAGCATCAGAGTCTTCTCCAATGAGTCAACTCTTTGCATGAGGTGGCCAAAGTACTGGAGTTTCAACTTTAGCATCATTCCTTCCAAAGAAATCCCAGGGCTGATCTCCTTCAGAATGGACTGGTTGGATCTCCATGCAGTCCAAGGGACTCTCAAGAGTCTTCTCCAACACCACAGTTCAAAAGCATCAATTCTTCGGCACTCAGCCTTCTTCACAGTCCAACTCTCACATCCATACATGACCACAGGAAAAACCATAGCCTTGACTAGACGAACCTTTGTTGGCAAAGTAATGTCTCTACTTTTGAATATGCTATCTAGGTTGGTCATAACTTTCCTTCTGAGGAGTAAGCGTCTTTTAATTTCATGGCTGTAGTCACCATCTGCAGTGATTTTGGAGCCCCAGAAAAATAAAGTCTGACACTGTTTCCACAGTTTCCCCATCTATTTCCCATGAAGTGATGAGACCAGATGCCATGATCTTCGTTTTCTGAATGTTGAGCTTTAAGCCAACTTTTTCACTCTCCACTTTCACTTTCATCAAGAGGCTCTTTAGTTCCTCTTCACTTTCTGCCATAAGGGTGGTGTGTCATCTGCATATCTGAGGTTATTGATATTTCTCCCAGCAATCTTGATTCCAGCTTGCATTTCTTCCAGTCCAGCGTTTCTCATGATGTACTCTGCATAGAAGTTAAATAAACAGGGTGACAAAAACAGCCTTGACGTACACCTTTTCCTATTTGGAACCAGTCTGTTGTTCCATGTCCAGTTCTAACTGTTGCTTCCTGACCTGCATACAGATTTCTCAAGAGGCAGATCAGGTGGTCTGGTATTCCCATCTCTTTCAGAATTTTCCACAGTTTATTGTGATCCACACAGTCAAAGGCTTTGGCATAGTCAATAAGGCAGAAATAGATGTTTTTCTGGAACTCTCTTGCTTTTTCCATGATCCAGCGGATGTTGGCAATTTGATCTCTGGTTCCTCTGCCTTTTCTAAAACCAGCTTGAACATCAGGAAGTTCACATTTCACATATTGCTGAAGCCTGGCTTGGAGAATTTTGAGCATTACTTTACTAGCCTGTGAGATGAGTGCAATTGTGCGGTAGTTTGAGCATTCTTTGGCATTACCTTTCTTTGGGATTGGAATGAAAACTGACCTTTTCCAGTCCTGTGGCCATTGCTGAGTTTTCCAAATTTGCTGGCATATTGAAGTGCAGCACTTTCACAGCATCATCTTTCAGGATTTGGAATAGTTCAACTGGAATTCCATCACCGCCACTAGCTTTGTTCGTAGTGATGCTTCCTAAGGCCCACTTGACTTCACATTCCAGGATGTCTGGCTCTAGGTCAGTGATCACACCATCATGATTATCTGGGTCATGAAGATCTTTTTTGTACAGTTCTTCTGTGTATTCTTGCCATCTCTTCTTAATATCTTCTGCTTCTGTTAGGTCCATACCATTTCTGTCCTTTATCGAGCTCATCTTTGCATGAAATGTTCCTTTGGTATCTCTTATTTTCTTGAAGAGATCCCTAGTCTTTCCCATTCTGTTGTTTTCCTTATTTCTTTGCATTGATCGCTAAAGAAGGCTTTCTTATCTCTTCTTGCTATTCTTTGGAACTCTGCATTCAGATGTTTATATCTTTCCTTTTCTCCTTTGCTTTTCGCTTCTCTTCTTGTCACAGCTATTTGTAAGGCCTCCCCAGACAGCCATTTTGCTGTTTTGCATTTCTTTTCTATGGGAATGGTCTTGATCCCTGTCTCCTGTACAATGTCATGAACCTCATTCCATAGTTCATCAGGCACTCTATCTATCAGATCTAGGCCCTTAAATCTATTTCTCACTTCCACTGTATAATCATAAGGGATTTGATTTAGGTCATACCTGAATGGTCTAGTGGTTTTCCCTACTTAATTCAATTTAAGTCTGAATTTGCCAATAAGGAGTTCATGGTCTGAGCCACAGTCAGCTCCTGGTCTTGTTTTTGCTGACTGGATAGAGCGTCTCCATCTTTGGCTGCAAAGAATATAATCAATCTGATTTCAGTGTCGATCATCTGGTGATGTCCATGTATAGAGTCTTCTCTTGTGTTGTTGGAAGAGGGTGTTTGTTATGACCAGTGCATTTTCTTGGCAAAACTCTATTAGTCTTTGCCCTGCTTCATTCTGTATTCTAAGGCCAAATTTGCCTGTTACTCCAGGTGTTTCTTGACTTCCTACTTTTGCATTCCAGTCCCCTATAATGAAAAAGACATCTTTTTTGGGTGTTAGTTCTAAAAGGTCTTGTAGGTCTTCATAGAACTGTTCAACTTCAGCTTCTTCAGCGTTACTGGTTGGGGCATAGACTTGGATTACTGTGATATTGAATGGTTTGCCTTGGAAACGAACAGAGATCATTCTGTCGTTTCTGAGATTGCATCCAATTACTGCATTTCGGACTCTTTTGTTGACCATGATGGCCACTCCATTTCTTCTGAGGGATTCCTGCCCGCAGTAGTAGATATAATGGTCATCTGAGTTAAATTCACCCATTCCAGTCCATTTCAGTTCGCTGATTCCTAGAATGTCGACATTCACTCTTGCCATCTCTTGTTTGACCACTTCCAATTTGCCTTGATTTATGGACCTGACATTCCAGGTTCCTATGCAATATTGCTCTTTACAGCATTGGACCTTGCTTCTATCACCAGTCACATCCACAACTGGGTATTCTTTTTGCTTTGGCTCCATCCCTTCATTCTTTCTAGAGTTATTTCTCCACTGATCTCCAGTAGCATATTGGGCACCTACTGACCTGGGGAGTTTCTCTTTCAGTATCCTATCATTTTGCCTTTTCATACTGTTCATGGGGTTCTCAAGACAAGAATACTGAAGTGGTTTGCCATTCCCTTCTCCAGTGGACCACATTCTGTCAATATATCTTTTCAAATTATGGTTTTCTTCAGATATATGCCCAGAAGTGGAATTACTGGATCATATGGTATTTTCAGTTTAAGGAACCTCTTACTGTTCTCCATAATGGCTTCCCTGGTAGCTCAGATGGTAAAGAGTCTCCCTGAAATACTGTAGACCTAGGTTCAATCCCTGGGTCAGGAAGATCCCCTGGAAAAGGAAATGGCAACCCACTACAGTATTCTTGCCTGGAAAATCCCATGGATGGAGGAGCCTGGCAGGCTTGGTGGGCTACAGTCCATGGGGTCGCAAAGAGTCAGACATGACTGAGCAACTAACTTTTTTTTTTTTCCACTGTTCTCCATAGCAGCTGTACCAATTTATATCCCCACCAATAGGGGAGGAGGGTTCCCTTTTCTCCACACCCTCTCCAGCACTTCTGGTTTGTAGACTTTTTGATGATGGCCATTCTGACCAGTGTGAGGTGATACAAAGAATATCTTTTCCAAGGTTATACCTGTTCTCTGGAGACAGCTCACAATTCAAAGACAGGTCATTATGTGTACGTATATGTGAAGGGGAGGGCAGGGAGAGGTGTATAAAGTCATGGTTCCCTGACATCATGTGACCTGAGGAGCCATCCTAGTTGGAAGTTATTGAAACCTTCCTTGTCACTACAGTGCATTCCAGCATCTCATTGGGCCCAGTTCAACTTCCTGTAATTTCACATAGGGTTTACTCTCAAGAGCCCTGCATACAAATCTCTAAGCCAATTTCCCAGGGAAGCCAGCCTAAGAGGGTGAAGACTATTCCTTCCTAATGTCTCTCTCGTTGATTTTATTTTTAACTTTTTATCATGGAAATATCAAATATACACAAAAGTCAAGAAAAGAATACAACTCATCAAGTTTATAAACATCTTGCCATTCTGGTTTCATCTAATCTTTGTAAAAACTATATTCTTTTAAAGTAAATAATTTCACCCATAAATACTACACTATGTATTTAACATATAAAGATTTTTTTGAAGCAATAATCATGCCATTATTATAAGATATAAATTAACTGTAATTCCTTAAAGCCACCTAAAACCCAATATGTATCCAATATTCCCTAGTTGTTTTCATTTTTTTAGAGTACGCATTGATTTGCAATTTTTTTTATCAAGAGTTCTTCTTCACTTTCTGCCATTAGAGTGGGATATCATCTGCATATCTGAAGTTAGGGTTAGCTGGATGTGATTCATCCAGCCCAGCATGATGTACTCTGCATATAAATTAAATAAGCACAGTGACAATATTCAGCCTTGTCATACTCCTTTCCCAATTTTGAACCAGGCAGTTGTTTCGTGTTTGGTTTTAACTGTTACTTCTTAACCCACATACAGGTTTCTCAGGAGACAGGTAAGGTGGTCTAGTACTACCAGGTCTTCAAGAATTTTCCAGTTTGTTGTGACCCACACAGTCAAAAGCTTTAGCTTAATGAAGCAGATTTTTTTTCTGGAACGTCCTTGCTTTTTCTATGACCCAACAAATGTTGGCAATTTGACCTCTGGTTCCTCTGTCTTTTCTAAATCCAGTTTACACATCTCGAAGTTCTCTGTTCACATACTGCTAAAGGTTAGCGTGAAGGATTTTTGGCATAACTTTGTTAGCATGTGAAATAAGCACAACTATATGAAATTTGAACATTCTTTGGCACTGACCTTCTTTGGGATTGGAATGAAAACTGACCTTTTCCAGTCCTGTGACCACTACTGAGTTTTCCAAATTTGCTGGCATATTGAGTGCAGCACTTTAACAGCATCTTTTAGTATTTCAAATAGCTTAGCTGGAATTCCATCACCTCCACTAGCTTTCTTTGTAGTAATGCTTTTTTTTTTTTTTGAAGTTTAATTTTATTTTTAAACTTTACAATATTGTATTGGTTTTGCCAAACATCAAAATGAATCCACCACAGGTATACATGTGTTCCCCATCTTGAACCCTCCTCCCTCCTCCCTCCCCATACCATCCCTCAGGGTCGTCCCAGTGCACCAGCCCCAAGCATCCAGTATCATGCATCGAACCTGGACTGGCGACTCATTCCATATATGATATTATATGTATTTCAATGCCATTCTCCCAAATCATCCCACCCTCTCCCTCTCCCATAGAAGCCCACTTGACTTCATACTCCAGGATGTTTGGCTCTAGGTGAGTCATCACACCATCGTGGTTATCTGGGTCATTAGGATCTTTTTTGTAAAGTTCTTCTATCTATTCTTGCCACCTCTTCTTAATCTCTTCTGTGTCTGTTAGGTCCTTACCTTTGCTGTCCTTTATCATGCCCATCCTTGCATGAAATGTTCCTCTGATATCTCCAATTTTCTTGAAGATATCTTTAGTCTTTCCCGTTCTGTTGTTTTCCTCTATTTCTTTGCATTGTTCATTTAATAAGGCCTTTTTATCTCTCCTTGCTATTCTCTGGAATTCTACATTCAGCTGGGTCTATCTTTCCCTTTCTCTCTTGCCTTTTGCTTCTCTTCTTTCCTCAGGTATCTGTAAGGGCTACTCAGACAACCACTTCTCCTTCTTGCATTTCTTTTTCTTTGGAATAGTTTTGGTCACTGCCTTCTATACAATGTTATGAATCTCTGTCCATAGTTCTTCATGCACTCGAAGAGATCTAATTCCATGAATCTATTTATCACCTCCATTGTATAATCATAAGGGATTTGATTTAGGTCATACCTGAATGGCCTAGAGGGTTTTCCCTATTTTCTTCAATTTAAGCCAGAATTTTGCAATGAATAGCTCATGATCTGAGCTGCAGTCAGATCCAGGTCTTTTTTTTTTTTTTTTTTCCTGACTATATAGAGCTTCTCCATCTTTAGCTGCAAAAAATATAATGAATGAATCTGATTTCAGCATCCACAATCTGGTAATGTCCATGTGTAGATCCATCTCTTGGGTTGTGGGAAAAGTGTTATTTGCTATGACCAGTTTTCTCTTGACCAAACTCTTAGCCTTTTCCCTGCTTCATTTTGTACTCCAAGGCCTGTTATAAAGTTGCCTGTTATTCTGGGTATCTCTTGACTCCCTACTTTTGCATTCTAATCTCCTTTGATGAAAAAGACATCTTTTTTTTTAAATGTTCATTCCAGAAGATGTAGGTCTTCAAAGAATGTTCAACTTCTTTGGCATCAGTGTTGAAGCACAGACATGGATTACTGTGGATGTTGAATGGTTTGCCTTGGAAACAAATTGTGATCATTCTGTCATTTTTGAGACTGCACTCAAGTACTGCATTTTGGACTCTTTAGTTGACTATGAAGGCTACTCCATTTCTTCTAAGGAATTCTTGCCAACAGTAGTAGATATAATGGTCATCAGAATTAAATTCACCCATTCCCGTGCATTTCAGTTCACTGATTCCTAAGATGTCAATGATCAGTGATCAGTCTTCCCATTTCCTGCTTGACCACATCCAATTTACCTTGATCCATGGACCGAACATTCAAGGTGTCTATACAATATTGTGCTTTACAACATCAGACTTTACTTTTACCACCAGACACATCTACGGTTGAGCATCATTCCTGCTTTGGCCCAGCTACTTCATTCTTACTTGAGCTATTAGCAATTTCCCTCCACTGTTCCCTAGCACCGAACACTTTCTGACCTGGGTGGCAGAGGCAGGGTGGGGTGGGGGGCGGTGGTAGTTATCTTTCAGCATCATATCTTTTCACCTTTTCATACTGTCCATAGGGTTCTCCATGCAAGAACACTAGTGTGGGTTGCCATATCCTTATCCAGTGGACCACATGTTGTCAGACTCTTTCCTATGACCCGTTTGTCTTGGGTGGCCCTGCATGGCATGTCTCATAGCTTCATTGAGTTACACAAGCCCCTTTTGCTATGACAAGTCTGTGATCCATGAAGGAGCCTAAAACTAACACATCATAAATCAATTATACCTCAACAGCAACAAAAAAAATCCAGATTTTCCAAGAAGCCTTACACAAATCTCCTAACCAGAATTAGTCTTTCTCTGAATTCTCAAAATACTTGTGCAACATATGGCAGCAACAAAGACATAGACTCTGAATCACTGTTCTGCAGGTTACCAGCAATAGGACTTTCTTATCTACAAAACGGGAATAATGTGACATTTACCCAGATAAAATTTTTGTGAAGGTTAAACAAGAGAATGAAGGCATATGCTATTAATTCTAAACTACTAAATTCAAGACTTCTGTAGAATTCATCTTTGTGGTTTCTGATAAGTCTTTTACAGTTCTGAACACAATATATTCAAAACTGTACAAGATTTATGTTTGCTAGAATGTTACACTTAGCTTTTGACTGAAATTCTGGATCATTTGTTATCTTCTTAACATATTGAGAAGATAAATTATCTATACCTTTAGGGGAAAATCCTATGTTTTAGGATGTGATCATTGATCCTAAGAGTACCCTTATATGCTGGATGGGCTCTGGAAGGTCACTTACCCTCTCTGGAGCTCAGTTTCCAGATATGTAAAACTTAAGGCACTGGTCTAAATCAGTGACTCTCAAAAAATGTCCTAGATTGCCAAGAACTTAAAAAAAATCAGTTTTCCTATTATTTAAGAGACTTTTTCTTTAAAAAAACAAACAGCACTGGTTCAAATAACAATCCATGGTCTTCCTATTTTTTATAATCAAAGTCATATAAAAATGATTTTATTTGTTTATGCAACCTTAATCAAAAGTAAGTAGACAGATTTTCCCCTGAGCTTTCTGTAATACTGAAACACAGTACTTAGCCACAAATTGTGGCATAAGTAACGTAAGTTGGCAACTGCTGTTCTTAATCATTTTTATGGTTCCCAAAAACTGGGATGCTCCAAGATAAATCAGGCCATTTAACTTTCAGTTCTTTTATGGCATTGTCATGTTTTCTGTATGTACTTATATACTTTTTGTTATTGTTGTAAAGGGATTAAAGGCATGAAATCCAGCGTGGGGTACATTTCTCAGCCTGAGTGACAAGTGGGCATCATCTAGACAAGTAACGGGATAAGAGAGTGGACTAGAAACAGTGACTTGGGCGGAAGGAACTGGTATATAGGCCTACACACAAGAGATAACCGGAGAAACTTTGGTACTTTGGGTAATTTAGTCTGTGTACGTACACATTTGTACTGTATAATGATGTAAAATGTATTTCTATGTATTGAGGTCAAAAAAGTTTGCTCACCATGACTCCAGACTTCAGGAAGCTTTCCTAAAAAGGTTGCTACAAGTCACCATGGGAAATAGGTGGTAGATATCAACAAAGCAGCACAAATCCATCTCTCCCACTAAAACATGAGGCTCAGAAGAGCACATCCTAGTGCTGATAACCTAAGAGTCTACCAACAAGTTCCAACTGAAAGAAGGACTTCCTTCAGAAGACCCAGAAATGGGCTGCTTCAGAGAGATGCATCAGTTTACTGCATTTTGTGTTTGTCAGTGGCAGTTCTGGGCCATTTCTGTGGTGTTACATATTTGTGATCTCTTCAACTTCCTGTGGCTCAGTCACTTTTCTGCTTAGCATCTACCATGGGAGAGCTGGGACTTGCCATCTGGGCCGGGAACTTCAAAGATGTGTTTTGGTTTACATTCTGTTACAATGAAGTAAATGCAAATTGTTTCTATGTCTTTTTTTTTTTTTTAATTTATTTTACTTATTTTTGGAAGAGGGAGACTAAGAGGAGGGAGCAAGGACCAGCAATGGTTTAATATGGTGTTGGCCTGACTTGAAAAAAAAATCTAACAGATGTTCATTTTGATTCATTGTTTTCTGTGGGAATTGACTTTTCTACTATTTTTCAAATTCTATTTAGATCCAGATTTGTCATAGTAGGGGGAAAATGCTAAATTTCCATTTAGACATAGTCACTTTAACAGTGGCAACTTGCCATTTCTCCTAACTTTCCTTATTTTTTTAGAAATAACACAAACACTTCATTGAGTTTGAGGCTGACCTGAACTTCATTTAACTCTCCTTCAAAGGTCAACTAAAAGGCATCAGTTCTCATGGAGGAAAAGAATATCAATCACAGTTTAGAGTGAACCAGAAGAAACTTTAGAGATGAGTTAATCCAATTCCTACTAATTTTGCAGAAGAAGCAGTCAAGTTTTAGAGAAGTATTGCAAATTCCCCAAGGACATGAGGTGACCGGTGGTATAACTGGACCTAGAACCAAGCTCAGGACAACCAGATAAAGCCCTTTCCACCTGGCATCACTACCTCTTTAAACGTTTGGCAATAGCTCCTCCAAGATGGTGATTTCATGAAAGTCATCAGCCATGCAAATCAGATAAAACTCATCATACATTTTGTTACTGGCAATGAAATCTCAAAAGTAATTCTTTTAGAATTGAACATTTTATTTATTGGTTAATTGAGTCTAGTATCACAGTAGGAGTCTCCAGAGAAAATCTGTAGTTTTAAGAGTTTTTCCTTTGACAAATAATAAGATGGAAAGTGAAAGTGAGAGTCACTCAGTCCTATCTGACTCTGTGATCCCATAGACCATACAGTCCATGGAATTCTCCAGGCCAAAATACTGGAGTGGGTAGCCTTTCCCTCCTCCAGGGGAATCTTCCCAACCCATGGATCAAACCCAGGTCTCCCACATTGCAGGTGGATTCTTTACCAACTGAGCTACCGGGGAAGCCCCAGTAAGATGGAGGGAAGTTCCCAAAGCATCATAGTGTTATGTGCTATACGTGGCTTTCCCCTAGAATTATTATTTTTAGAAGTAAGTAAATTATAATCAGAGGAATTATTCAAGTCACACTCTGGAAGCCACGTGGAATTGAGGAAAGAAAGTTTCTAGCAATTTAGACAAGAGTTTCTCAACCTTGGCACTATGAGCATTTACACCACATAATTCCTTGTTATGGCAGTGGGAACTAACCTGTGATTGACTATAGGATATTTAGCAGCATTCTTGGCCTCTACCCAGTAGAAAGTGAAAGTGAAAATGAACTCACTCAGTCGTGTCCAGCTCTTTGCAACCCTGTGGACTGTAGCCTACCAGGCTCCTCAGTCCATGGCATTTTCCAGGCAAGAGTACTGGAGTGGGTTGCCATTTCCTTCTCCAGGGGATCTTCCCAACCCAGGGATTGAACCCAGGTCTCCCTCATTGCTGGCAGATGTTTTACTGTCTGAGCCACCAGGGAAGCCCACACATCCAGTAGAAACACACCCTCCATTGTGATAAGCAAAATTGTCTTGAGAGCTTGTCAATTCATCTAGTCAAGCTCTTGTCAATATCTTGTCAATGTAGCTTGTCAATATCCCTGGGGGATAAAATAGCCCCCAGTTGGGAATCGCTAATTGAAACAGGTCTGGGTGTCCAAATTTTAAGGAGATGGTTTCTTTACTAAGAGAGAGGCAGAGGGAGAGAAGAGAGAAAGAGAAAGGTATTATTATTATTTATTATAAACGTAATGCTGCTGCTGCTAAATCACTTCAGTCGTGTCCGACTCTGTGCAACCCCATGGACTGCAGCCCACCAAGCTCCCCCGTCCCTGGGATTCTCCAGGCAAGAACACTGGAGTGAGTTGCCATTTCCTTCTCCAATGCATGAAAGTGAAGAGTGAAAGTGAAGTCGCTCAGTCATGTCCAACTCTTAGCGACCCCATGGACTGCAGCCTACCAGGCTCCTCCGTCCATGGGATTTTCCAGGCAAGAGCACTGGAGTGGGTTGCCATTGCCTTCTCCGTTATAAATGTAATAAATACTTATAAAACATAATACATGGGAACATATTACTTAAGCAATACCAAATTACCCAAAGTTAGTCTCAATCTGGTGTCACAGTCAACAAAGTCACAAACTGACATCCAAAAATCAATGAAAATAAATTTAACTCTTTAACAAAATCTCCCTAAGAGATATAGGACAGGTATTTCCCCTCAAACGTCCTTACACCCCTCTTCAACCGTCTATCCATCCTCTCATCACCACAGTTGCTCTTTCACAATCTCTTCTCCTGTCTCTCAAATTTGACTGTAAATGTGCTGGCCTGCCTGTCTCCTCTCCATGTTCATGCTTTAGTGTTCAATGACTCTGCTTTTCCAATGTGGTTCTCCTGCTTTCTCTTGGTCTAGATCCAGGTAACCTCTCAACAGCTTCCCAGGTGGCTCAATGGTAAACAATCTGCCTGCAATGCAGGAGCCACAGGAGATATAGGTTCGATCCCTGGGTCAGGAGATCCCTTGGAGAAGTAAATGACAACCCACTCCAGTATTCTTGCCTGGAAAACCCCATGGATAGAGGAACCTGGTAGGCTTCAAGTCCATGGGGTCACAAAGAGCTGGATAGGACTGAGCATGCATGCACACACACATCTTACCATGTGGTTACCTTACGCATTACTGAGACCCATACAACCAAAGCTCTGGATCTCAGGCAAATAGTAAATCTTCCTTGGAATACTCTGAGATGGGGGAAGGTTTTAAATTCTATTGTTGCTATTCAGTTGCTAAGTAGTGTCTGACTCTGTGACCCCAGCAGGCTTCCCTGACCTTCACTATCTCCCAGAGTTTGCTCAGATTCATGTCTATTGAGTTGGTGATGCTCTCTAACCATCTCATCCTTCACACATTTAAACCTTATACAAGACTAGTTTTATCCCAGTCATACTAGAAAGAAGAAAATCAGCATCAGCAGCAAGTCCACTCCTCATAAACCCCAGAGCTCTTGGTAGGTGGTTTAGACACTGGGAGCTGTGAGAAGAGAATCAAAATGAAAAAGGATAGTTTGCATCCCTAATCATGGAGGGAAAAATACAACAATCTGACCTTTGCTGCCACGTTGTTTTTTTCATCAAATTGTGAGGCTGACTTCAGGATGTTTCCGTTTTATGTGGGGCCACCACCACCATCATGACCATTATCGTATCATTATCAAGTACTTACTATGTGCCACAATGTAAGCATTTTAGAAGAAGGTCATACTTTCAGTACATTTTACAAGAAGGTCATACTTTGAGTACTACTTCTAACACAGGTGCTGTTAACATATTTCCAACTGAGTGGTGAGGAAATTGAGTCTCACTGTGGTTAAGCTACCCAGGACCACACAGCTATTCTTTTTTTTATTTGTAAGTACAAGAAAAATTCCCATGCTCAGGATCCCTGGTATAACTTCTTTCTTTGCCATATGTTTTCTCTGAATACCTGGTATGGTAGGTGGCAGGTAAGAAGCACCATGCTGCCACTGCCATTCCATCTTCCAACAAAGGTCCATGGATGACTGATGAGGGGCTCAGGTGGGTCACAGGGGACAATTTGCCCATAATTTCCACTGTAAGAATCTATCCAAAAATTCTTCCCCATGCTTGCTCTAGCTCTTTCAGAACTGTCTTGTGGCCTTGCTACTCAAGGTGCACTCCACAGCATCAATATCACCTGGGAAATTGTGAGAAATGCAGAATCTCAGGCCACACTTCAGAGCTACTGAATAGTTTCCCAGGTGATCTGAATACATTCCCTCAGGATGTTAGAAGGTTGTCCCAAATATAAGACCTCCATAGTCCAGTGGTTCTCATGCTGAGCAAATGTCAAGTTTACTTAGAGGACATGAGAAGTCACAGATTGCTCAGGCTCCCCTCTGCTCTAGGGCTTGGGAGTCTGTAGATCTTGGGTGGGGCCCAAGATTTTGCATTTCTCACAAATTCCCAGGTGGTCTGGGACCACAGTTTGTGTACCATCGCTATGGTGAAATACACTGAAAAACTGCTAAAAGGTAAACCAAACTGAAGCAGTTGATTTTCTAACAGGTTTCAGAATTGTTAATATGTTAGTACTTTGTTTCTCAAACTTCTGGCTCATTGAAACTATTTGGGAGGTGGGGAGCGAATAACACTGCAGATGAGTATTCCACAAAACTAACTTTGAGAAACACTGCTCTACAAACACACAATATAAAGTTTGGCAATTATGATGAAAAAGAAAAAAGCTGAATGCCGTAAAATGACCTCTTGGGTTGGGTGAGGATTAGTCTTGGTTTTAGTACAGTGTCAGCACAGCTGTTATGTCTTTTAGCAAAAGAATAGCACGTATCTCCAAGGGATTTGTACAGACTGAAAATAAATTAGAAATTATTGAGATTCACGTAACATAGACCGGTAATTTAAAAGGGTCAAAAAATATATCGGCAACATTCAAACTGCTGTTTCATCCCCCCTGTTGAAATACAAGCCAAGAATAAAACATTGATTAAATAGAGAGCACTGACATTTTACTCCTGGGCTGCTGGATACCAGCCTAAACAAAGAGCCGGTTAAATTCGAAAGACAAAGAGTCCTTTTGTGAGGCAGTAAGTTCATCTGGGAGAAATATTAAGTGAAGTCTCCAAGGAGAGAGTTCCCCAACATCTTTACCTCCAACGCTCATTGAGAGGCACTAGGTAAAATCACATTCAAAATGTACAAGGGAAGGAAGGTGAATAAATTTATTAAAAGATGGAATTGGGATACACATAAAACTCAACTTTTGCCTCCAGTGAGGGACATTTATATTAGGAAATGAAAATCAAAATGAACAATGAAAAATGAGCAAGAAAAATACATTTTTCTGAGCAAACAAAACATAAAGTGTCAATTTTACCATATTTTCTAAGGATAGGCAATATAGCAGTGGACAGAATGGACATTTATCTCTACTCTCAAAGACTGTACACAGTGATAAGGAAGATAGGCTCAAAAATAATAAAACAATAAATCAAATAGGAGTTATATTTGAAGATAAACAAGGAGAAAAGAGAGAGAAAGAATTTGAGTAGAGTTGCTTTGAGTGCTTCAGTAAAGCTTGGGTGATTTATTTGAGCTAAGAAAGAAGAGAATGCAAGAAGGACCAATATAAATGTTTGGGTAAAGAGCATTTCAGAAATCCAGAATAGTGTAGGACTATAATGGGAAAAATAGAGGTATTTACAGTACTGAAAGGAGACCACATTAATTGAAGACTTCGCTTTGTCCATGTGACCATGCTGAGTCACAGTGTTGAGTCTAACAGTGTTGTGCAGGTGTCAGGTAGGAATGGCAGGTGATGATGTTCAAGATAAGTTAGATCTTAGCCTCCTGATTGTGGCCATTTCATTTCCCATGATTCATTTACTCAGCCCCCAAAAGCAACAAGCTGGTTTCTGCTGTGTTAGTACAGAACAAATAAATCATTTGACTGGATCCTATTCTACATGTACAGTTGTATGTAATGTCAGTAACTACTGTTCTTGCCAAAATATTCTTTTATATCCCCTGCCTGCTGTTGAGAGTTATTTCTTGACAATAATGCTAAGTTCAATTGTGGCAAACAATTTTAAACAATTTAAAGTTGCCCAGGGACTTTCCTTGTGGTCCAATGGTTAAGAATCTGCCTGCCAATGTAGGGGACTGGAGTTCGATTCCTGGTCCAGGAAGATTCCATATGCCTGCCCAGGGGCAACTAAACCTGTGCACCACAGCCACTGAAGCCCTAGAGTCCGTGCTCCGCAACTAGAGAAGCCACTGTAATGAGAAGCCTGCACACTGCAACTAGAGAGCAGTCCTTGCTCATCACAACTAGAGAAAGCCTATGTGCAGCAATGAAGACCCAGCACAGCCAGAAATAAATAAAACTGCCCACCAACTTTAAATCTGTAAGGAGGCGTATCACATCTCTTCATAACAGTGTTGCAATCAAACATCAAAGAGGCTAGAGACCTATACTGGGGAATCATGTGTCCATGATGCACCAAGGTCATTCTCCTTGTTACATATTGTAAAAGAGTTTCAGATGAATGGATATATTAGGTGGATTTTAAACATAAAGAAATGATTGGTTGATCTATTTAATAAAGTACAGATAAAGATTTCTTAACCCAAGACTATGAAAAATGAGTATGCAAAGGATATAAATCTATCTAGACATGATTTTGTTAGAAGAACATTTTGGAAAGTAAATGTGCTGAGGATTATTTTCATAAAAATAAAAAGTATACAGAAAGATCCCCAAAGGTTGGGATTAATTAACAAATCATTTTAGTTAAAGTCTTACAGGGTATTCATTCCTAAAAGACAAAGAAGGTTGGCAAGGGAATTCAACAAAGCAAGACAGCTCAGACTCTAGAAAGAATTTATCTTCCCTACTGTGATTTCCAATACTACGAATCTGGACATTTGCCTTCTAAGAAGTTAAAATTCTTGAAATAGAAACTCTCCACTGTCCTGCATGGGCTATGTGATTACTTCATTCCTCAGAAGTCTCAAATATTACATTTGCTCTGTGCTTTTAAGTGGCATCAAGTGAATAAAGACTGGCTGAAATCATCCGAGGAAGAGGCAAAAATCTGCTTTTCGTTTCTGCAAGACGACCTGATTGTGTAATCATACCCCAGCCAAATCTGGCTTGTGTTGTTAGAGGAATTATCTCCTCATTAAAAACAAATCTTAATAGGCCTAATTTGAAGGCTGCATTTGTCTGTAACTTGATCAAGAGAGTAATGACTGAACCATGTTCTACAGAGGGAGAGTAAAAGAAAGTCAGAGACATTCAACAGTGCAGATTATAGTCACATTAGAGGGCTTTTGATATGCAAATGGAGCATACTAAGCCAAAAAAAAAAAAAGCAACAGGCTTGCTTCTATTTCTTTTCTTGATACTTTCCACAGCATGTGCAGGAAAATCTTACTCTCTAAGAAATGGTAGAGTTTGAGAGACCTATAATTGCTCTTTTCAGGGCCTTAGTCTCCTCAGTTGTAACGTAGGGATAACAGTGTTTGTAATTATTATAATAGGGCTATGCTACTGCTGCTGCTAAGTCGCTTCAGTCGTGTCTGACTCTGTGCGACCCCATAGATGGCAGCCCACCAGGCTCCCCCGTCCCTGGGATTCTCCAGGCAAGAACACTGGAGTGGGTTGCCATTTCCTTCTCCAAAGCATGAAAGTGAAAAGTGAAAGTGAAGTCGCTCAGTTGTGTCCGACTCTTCGCGACCCCATGGACTGCAGCCCACCAGGCTCCTCCGTCCATGGGATTTTCCAGGCAAGAGTACTAGAGTGGGGTGCCATTGCCTTCTCCGATAATAGGGCTATAATAAAGATTAAATAAGGTAATATACGTGAAACATGCAGAATAACATCCAGGTTTCTAATCCATCCAGTGCATAGCTAATGATAGCACTTACTATCATTAGGTTTAGGTCTTATAGGTTTTGTTATTATATTGGCATTCTTTTTCTATCTCTATACTGTTCTATCGGAGAAGGCAATGGCAACCCACTCTAGTGTTCTTGCCTGGAGAATCACAGGGACGGGGAAGCCTGGTGGACTGCCATCTATGGGGTCGCACAGAGTCAGACATGACTTAAGTGACTTAGCAGCAGCATACTGTTCTATATCTATTCTATACCATTTCTATTTCTGTATCATTCTGTATATATTTCTATACCAGTCACAGATTCACAAAATTAGATTCACAGAATTTTGGGACAGGAAAAAACTAGGGTATTGTTTCCAGAACTGTGTTCAATGAATAACTACTATTATTAAGATATTAAGTTATATAAAAATAGGGTTCTCTATTCAAAGACTTGGGAAATACTTGGTTAAGTAAAATCAAAACCATATCATCATAAGATCTTTAATAATCTTTAATTTACCAGCAATGTGAATCTCAAAGAGGGTAACATTTTATTCAGTCTTTCTTATATTTATTTGACCATAAACACATTTTCCATAGAATGTCTGATAACCCCTCCAAAGAACATTAGTTCCTAAAGAAAATTATGGATGACAGCTCAGTGATACTCAAAGAGAAAAATGACTTCTCCTAGGCCCTCATCTACTTGGGGACAGAGTCCAGACTTATGCCTGAGTCTCCTGGTGTCTCTAGGATTCTTTGCATTAAGCTGGCATCTTGATCTGGCCTGCATTTCTGCAACAAAGATCTTCAGTGAAATGAGGAATAAAACCTGGTGGTTAAAAGCATGGACCTGGTTTAACTGCCTACTTTCCAGTGTATGATCTCATGAAAGTTATTTCACTTTCCTGGGCCTCACGGTTTTGTTTTTTTCCTCTCCACTGAAAATGGGGGTAATGATTGCACCTGCCTCATAGGATTGTTCAGAGTTTAAATGACACAATGCATGTAAAACATATATATTACTTGTAAACAATTTATCATTGTTCCTAAAACATAGTAAGTGCTAAAAATAAGTTGCCAGTTATTGAGAAATAGTATTTTTAAAGAGGGGCAGATTCCTTCATAGAGAAGGAAAATCTGATGACAGTGAATTGTTTGCTGTCAACTACTTTTTAAGACCTTGCAGCAGAAGCTCCTCAATAACGCGCTGCTTGAAGCAATGCTAGGAAGCTCTCTAAACCACTGAACCATGACATGGCCAAGAAAAGAGAAGAATGAACTTTTTCAGGCAGAATAGGAGATACTGTCCTAGGCTTTGAGTCTTTGGATTCTACTGCAGAAATTTCTCAGACAGGAAGCAGCCAAAGTGCCCCTAGTCCTAGGCTAAGGGTTCTGTCATGGGCCATGCACCAGGCTTATCTGTGAACTTCTGGTAACCAGTCCATTAGGTAAATATAGACATTGAAACTTGTCTTTTACCTTAGCTAGTTTGAGAATTAGTCTAGAAGAGGGGTCCTCAAATGTGTGGTCCTTGGAGAAGGAAATGACAACCCATTCCAGTACTCTTCCCTGGAAAAATCCATGGACAGAGGAGCCTGGTGGGCTGCAGTCCATGGGGTTACATGACTGAGCAGGCACTCATGAGGCGGGGTGGACAGAGATGGGTTGGTAGCAATAAATTGGTAGAATGGAAAGAAAAAAAAAAGTGTGGCCCTGAAACAGTAGAATCAGCATCTCTTAGGTACTTGTTAGAAATGCAATTCTCACTCCCACCCTAGACTTGCAGCATTTGATTCTGGGTAGGGCCCAGCAATATTTATGCAGCAAGTCTTCAGGTAATTCACATGCACATCAAAATTTTCAAAGCAATGAGAACATCAACCAGGATAACTCTATCTTCTTCAAATTCAGTACAGCAGGAGTAAGTAATATATCTCAAACTCTGCTGTGCAAAAAAAAAAATGACACTATTTCTCTGACATCAAATTAAATTTTACTTTGAACTGCTGTGTTCATTCAGGTTAGAAGTAATTTCAATGTCACTTAGGATTAGGTTTGTTATGGGTAATGGAGCCCCGAACTAACAGTGGCCTAATGAATAAGTAGACTTTTAACCCTCCTGCACTGTTGGTGGGAATGTAAATTGGTATAGTCACTATGGAAAACAGTACGGAGGTTCCTAAAAAAAACAAATAAAGAGTTGCCATATGATCTAGCAATCCCACTCTTGTGCCTATATCCTGACAAAAATATAATCTGAAATGATCTATGACCCCTATGTTCATAGCAGTGCTATTTACAATAGTTAAGACATGGAAACAACCTAAATATCAATGGACTGATGAGTGGATAAAGAATATGTGGTGCACATGTACACAAGTGACTACCACTCAGCCATAAATAAGAACAAAATAATGCCATTTTCAGTTACATGGATGGACCTAGAGATTATCATATTAAGTGAAAGTAGAAAAAGAAAAATATCATATGATATTACTTACATGGGAAATTTAAAATATGACACAAATGAACTTATCTACAAAATAGAAATGGATTCACAGATATGAAGAACAGACTTTGGTTGCCAAGGAGTAGGATGAAGGTTGGACTGGGAGTTTGGGATTAGCAGATGCAAACAATTATATACAAAATGGATAAACAACAAGGTCCTACTGTATAGCACAGGGAACTAGATTCAGTATCCTACGATAAACCATAATGGAAAAGAGTAAGAAAAAGAATACACACACACACACACACATATATATATAAAACTGAATCACTTTGCCATATACCAGAAACTATAACACAACATTATAAATCAACTATATTTCAATTTAAACAAAATAAGCAGACTTTTGAAAATAAAAGCCAAGCAGCAAGGGTTCTCCACAGGTGGATTCTGCTTTCTGTCCTACAATCCAAACTCTCTGAAACAAGAGGACATAAGGGCCTGACTACCATTTTTCACAGAGTAACAAAAACTTGAAGTGGATCCAAACGCAGACTTCAGTATACTATTCTCCCATATCACAATAATATTTAGTCATTCACCATGGCAATCCTAGAGTCACACCAATTCCTAGAACTTTTGAAGCTCACTTTGAGTATCTTGGACTTGCTTATGCATCCGATAGACCCCCCTCCTACCTTTAATGATTAACTGCTGAGGTTCTTTAAAAATCTGTAATTTTGGAACCCAAATTATTTTCTTCTCATCCTCACTTGCTTGTCTAGGATTCTTTCATTTGTCACAGGATTCTTTCATTTGTCATAGACTTTTATTTTCTTGGTCCTTTCTTTATAACTAGAACCCTTAAGCAAAAAAGGTGGGTGCAAGCACATTTTACAAATTTATTCTCATGCATTTAGTGTTGAAGTCAATCTTTAATTGAAAAATTATTTTCCAGGAGGAACTAATTAGATCTTAAGATTGATGCTTAGTGTAAATTTAGTTTCTTTCCAGTCTGCCCTATTTGTATAAGTTCCTTTTTTCACTGTTTCTAGTTTGCAGCTAAGAGGTTCCATATTTCCATTGGTCTGGGTTACTAGCAACAATGTTTATATAGTGATTTTTTTTTTAATGTAAGTAAAATCATTGGCAACTTCAGAAGGACTTGGCATACATCTCTCAATGTCTACTACTGTGTCTAATGAATATTCAGCATTTTCTACTGTATAAGACAATCAAGTATGCATTTGTTATATATTTACTAAGTAGTAACTATTTCAAAAATATATATTCAGAAGCCAAATTTGATTTACTCCTATTTATGTTTTCCAGGATCATCTCTGTTCTATTATATGAATCTCTACATTTTGTTTCAGAGTCAATATTCCCCAGAAAATAGAATTTAGATAAATGTGAAGGTGATTTTCATTCTATACCTGTTTACTTCTCTGACAAATTTTCCAGGAGAAAAAGAGGAAAAGGGGAAATCTTATCAAATCAAATATTATATCACTTATATTAATTTTATAGGAATAACTCATTATGCAATTTGGATCTCAACTTAATTCTTTACTTCCCATTAGGTTCATGCTCTAATATACCTTTTGGACAATTTCTTTTTTAATGTGAAATTAAGAAGAGACAAGACACATGTGGTTTTTCATAAGAGGAACAGAAAATCCATATGAATCCAGGACACTCATCAACTATATCCTCACCTGCTAAGGATTAGGTGAAGCTTGTGTATATAAATTAAATCAAGAAAATGTAAACTCTGCACTCTCAACTTCTTGAACTTTGCATTCTGCCTGGTCTTTCATTTTGTACCAACCAGGCAAAGGCGTAGAGGTAGCAAGATGGAATTTCCTTCTATGATCTCTTTGATTCACTCAAACCAGAATCTATTAGCTCTTCTCTCCTGAGTGGAAGAAGATGAATTTTGAAAAGATGGGGTTCATGAGTACAGAAGATTTATATTTCTGATTAGACCCTGACAGTCATTCCACTTGTTCCAGAAACTGAAAGGAAAGGTTTATGGGGGAAAAGCAGGGAGGGTGAAAAGGAGGGGATAAATAGCTATATCACTTATGTTTAGCCACAGAATATATTATACAGCACACTTGATTTTACCTCTCTCCTGCCCTTGACAGACATTGCTAATCAATCAGGTCACATTTCCCACTGACATGGATATAGCCTCAGAGTCTTTCTTGGCATAGCTCTCTGAGCAGCTGTTACAAATCTATCTGGTTTAGCTTAGGAGATTGATTTACTGAGTGCATTATTTATTCATTTATTCAATATTCATTGAACATCTAAACTGGGCCAGGGATGTCAAAGGCATTCAGGAGCAAGACGTGAAACTTACATTGTAATGAGATGAAAACTTTTTATTGCCTTTTTCAGCTCTACACATTTGCTAGGCATACAGTAGGTGCTCAATAAATTTCCTTTGTCACATTGCTAGGAGTTGGCTTGTCAAGAGCATTCTGGCATCAGCTGACCCCGCTAAGAAGTGGAGTGTGGCTATGGTTCTCTTTCAAATAATGAGAACATTTGTTCCACCTCAACTCACTTCCTGCTTAAGGTCTATCAAAAGCAAACTCACCCTCAAGATTAGTTCTCCACTGGATATGTTTGGAGGGGCAGGAGTAGATATCCAAGAGAAGAATCATACTTGGAAATGCAACTCATCCCTTAAATCTGACCACTGAATGTCTTTTAGATCTGCTGATTAGTCTTGCTAGAACACAATATCAGACTCCATCCTCAAAGGAAATAAATTAAGCTGCACCCCATGAGAACAAATGGTTGACACTGTGCTCTAGCAAGCATCTTGTGTGCAGCTGTGAACAGCTGTGTTAGTGCCAGTTAAGCTGTGATAGCATCACAGGGGGTGGGGGGTGGAGCGGGGAGAGATAAAGGGCAATTCATTCACAAAGCACTATTCAAAGGGTCTCACAGGTGTGTTCTAAGGATTGGTTTTCTCCTATCTCCTTTCTGTCTAAAATTTATCCTGAATTTAGATGATTGAGTAATGTAATTCTGCCAGAATTTTATAGGTCTGCTCTCTCCAGGGATGGTGTTTTCAGAATACGTGCTGTGAAATTCATAAACAAATATGAAATAGGGAGAAGCATTCCCCACTTAACTAAAAAGAATTCGCTTCTGACTTTCTGGAGTGATTCTTTGACCACTGATTCATTCCCTTATGAATAAGCCTCAGTCTACCCCCCACCCCCACCCCCACCCCCACCCTGCTCTGACAGAGGAAAGCACAGAATGTGCCAAAGAGACTGGTTCTTTTAGAGAACAGTTGTATTTATCACCCTTATTTGCAATTTTACTCCCCTAATAGGAGCTGTCAGCTGCTCATCCATTGACTACAAACGGCCAGCTCTTTTGGTGAACAAGGATGGGGTCAGATGCTAACTGCTGGTGAAGGGGCCAGAATGAGGAGAGAAAAGGGCATCTTGCAAAAAGGAGAATGAAATGGCATTTAGATGTTTGTTTTAAACAGACTTCAATTGAAGGGGAAATTGTGTATATGGGATGCTTTCTTAAGAAATGGAGTTAGGAAATAAAGGAGTCAAATTAAAATTAGACAGAAATCCTAGGCCAGTGTTTCCAAATGCTGGCCCAGTTCATAGGACACCTCTTTGGAATCAATTGCCTAGTAACCAATTGCCTAGTAAACTTAAAGCTGCAGGTCTCTAGTTGCAGAATCACTGGGAATTATGTCTGGGACTTTCTGACTGACGCCCCCAGATGAGCCTAGAGCATACCGTTAGATTTGAGAATCACTGTTAGATCCTAGGCTAAATAAACACAAAGATTAATTAAGCTAATGAAATACTGAAGAGGGAAAAACAGCATATATAACCAGAAAAAAGAGATGGCAGGGCTGACCTATCTAAAGACAAACCAATATAGCATTTTGTAATAAATACACAGTTATTAACTGAAGGCTTACAATGTATCCAGCACTACTCCAAATGCTCTCTGTTTCTCACTTTTTAAAAATCTTTGAATTGTAAGGAAGTTATAAGCAAGCAAGGATCCAGGAAGCAGACTGCACACGAGACACAGCATTTTTAAGGCACTCAGAGATCGCACAGCAGGTAGGTGGCTGAGCCAGGCTTCCAACGCAGTAAGCCTGGCTCCAGAACATGTTTTTATTGTTCAGTTGCTAAGTCCTCTCCGACTCTTTGTGACATCTTGAACTTTAGTCTGCCAGGTTCCCCTGTCCATGGGATTTCCCAGGCAAGAGTAATGGAGCAGGTTGCCATTTCCTCCTCCAGGGGAATTGTCCTCACCCAGGAATTGAATCCAAGTCTCCTGCATTGGCAGGCGTGTGCTAAACCTCAACCAGATACTGTTTTTCCTATGCAAATCCAGGCTCTGAGGAAACAATGTTTAATAAGGTAGTATCTTCCCTTAAGGAGTTCACAGAAATTCCTGATGTCTTGTAGCAAGTGCAGTGAGTAAAGTGCAGAGAGAAAATTAGAGATCCTTGCAGGACTTCCAACTCATTTTTATCCTCGAGATTTTTCAGGGTTTGTATGATTAAGCAGAATATAATTTTCTGAATATAAAATTGCCATTAGAATGGACACTATGAACCAATATTTGACCACTTTTGATCTACAACAAGGGAAATTCCAAAAGATAGCACTGAAGAGAGGAGCAGAAATAGAAGAGCTCATTACTTCAATTGTGTTTTAATAATAGATATTTAATAGGTCGTCTCTCTGTGAGAAAGAGTTGAGGTTCACCATTCACATAATGACCTGGTCATTTGTCATGTATTTAGAGACCCCTGGTTTAAAATTAAGCACTAGCTCCTTAACCATATTTAAATATTACAAACAGCAACATGAAGAGAGAGTATTGTTTCTTTCTATTCTGAAGATGAGAAAACTGAAGCCAAGAAGGTTTAGATTAACATGCAAATAAGAGGTATAGTCAGATTTCAGACCAAGGTTTGCAAAATTCCAAAATTTGTGGTCCCCTGCCACTCTGTAGCTGCAGGTCACAGGTGAAGATGTTCACTTTCACACGTTAAAACTCATATTTATAACTGGCACCCCCCCACCTAACATTAGATGTGCTTACTGCCTCCAGATGACATGAGACATGGTAGATATCATCATTAATGCTCTGAGTACTTAAGCCATATTAATTCATTCAATCAGCTTACAAACGAAGCATCTTTTATAATTTTGTTATACAAAATATTTTATGAAAATGAGTCAATCTGCTAAAGTCTCTGAAAAAAAGTTTTTACCTGTTTCTTTGTTCATCAGAGAAAATTTCTGACTGCTATTTTTAAAATGAAGGAAGTTCTTAATCCATCAAAGTAATCCAATACCACCAGATTCAAGACCAGAACAGATATTAAAAATGCCTCAAAGAAGAACTCACCAATTTAGAGTTACTGAAGGGACAGGCAATTCTGAATTAATAAAATATCTTAATTAAAGTACAAGTTAAAAGAAAGTATATCTTATTACCTTTTGATATCTGATGGATGAATGAATCAAACTGGAGTGTGGAAAATACAAAATTATAAAATATGAACTGGGCAAAGACAGAACCATGGGGAGATCTCATTGGACCTATTTTGATGAACAGATGAGGGCTATTTAAATATAGTTTTACATATATTTATGGACTTCCCTGGTGGCTCAGACAGTCAAGAGTCTGCCTGCAGTGCAGGAGACCCCGGTTCAATCCCTGGGTCAGGAAGATCATCTGGAAAAGGAAATGGCAACCCACTCCAGTATCCTTGCCTGGACAATCCCATGGACTAGAAGCCTGAGGGGCTATGGAGTCTCAAAGAGTCAGACAGGACTGAGCGACTTCACTTTCACTTTACGTATATTTGTAGGTCAAGGTGCTACTATATTTTGAGGGGAAAAGTAGTTTGTGGAAACTGGTAAAGATTTCCTTTACCCTTACAATCTTTTTATACTGTATCCTATATAGAGATTGGAGAAGGCAATGGCACCCCACTCCAGTACTCTTGCCTGGAAAATCCCATGGATGGAGGAGCCTGGCAGGCTGCAGTCCATGGGGGTCACTGAGGGTCGGACATGACTGAGCGACTGCACTTTCACTTGGAGTAGGAAATGGCAACCCACTCCAGTGTTCTTGCCTGGAGAATCCCAGGGACGGTGGAGCCTGGTGGGCTGCCGTCTATGGGGTCGCACAGAGTCGGACACAACTGAAGCGACTTAGCAGCAGCAGCAGCAGCTATATATAGATGCGTGTGTGAATGCTCAGTCAGTAAGTCATGTCTGACTCTGCGACCCCATGTACTAGAGAGCCCACCTGGGCTCCTCTGTCCTTGGGATTTCCCAAGCAAAAATACTGGAGTGGTTGCCATTTCCTTCTCCAGGGGATCTTCCTCACCCAGGGACTGAACCTCCATCTCCTGCACTGCAGGCAGATTCTTTACCACTAAGTCACTTGGGAAGCCCATATGTATATATGCATATACACTGTACTACATATAGAGACATGAAAACAAATTTACTGATATCAACTTTCTTAAGCTATTATTTCAACACAGACAGGTACTGAAGAGTTGAAGACAATGATAATAAACCCATATGATTGGAAATTCGCAATCCTCCATCTGAGGATGCGAGGCAAGAGGGAGAGAATATTGATAAGTCTACAAAAAGAATCTAGAGACTGCTTTCAATTATAGCAAGAAGTAGTGGTTGAATGGGAGAAGGCAATGGCACCCCACTCCAGTACTGTTGCCTGGAAAATCCCATGGATGGAGGAGCCTGGTAGGCTGCAGTCCATGGGGTCGCTAAGAGTCGGACACGACTGAGTGACTTCACTTTCACTTTCCACTTTCATGCATTGGAGAAGGAAATGGCAACCCACTCCAGTGTTCTTGCCTGGAGAAACCCAGGGACGGGGAAGCCTGGTGGACTGCAGTCCATGGGGTCGCACAGAGTCGGACTCGTCTGAAGGGACTTAGCAGCAGCAGCAGTGGTTGAATTATACACATACATACTAAGGCAAAGCAATATATATATATATATATAGTACTACATATAATCTGTGCCATATATATGAAATCTCACAAAGATAATAAGCTCCTAGATTTCATCTACATAAACACAAAATTTGAATTGTTAGGGATGGAATTCATAAGGTCTTTTTATAGTGTCAAGCTTAAAAAAAAAAAAACTAAAAAAGGATAACTGAGTATGGTTACTTTTTCTATTTGAAACAGTCACACTTTGTTCCATCACATTTATGACTCTTCTCATACCAATGTCATGGAAAACAAAGTTTTTATTTGATGTGTTAGCATTCATTTTTGGTTTGGTCATTTAGACCTACCTCCAATATCTTTCTAGAAGAAAAAGTCATCTTCTGCTACAAAACAGAAAGACTAGCCAACAAACAATAATGAATAATCTTGAAGGAAGAAAGAAACACAGGGGAAAATATGAATGTATTATGTATCTATTGCTCATAACACATTATTCCAAATCTTAAGGGGCTTAAACAACAAACCTGTATTATCGCACATTCTTGCGGGTCAGGAATCTGGAAGCAGTTTATCTGGGTTGTTCTGGCCCAGGGTCTCTCATAAGGCTGCAGTCAAGGCATCAGCCTGGGGACACTACCTCCTGGATAGGACTAGGGAGACAAGACCTACCCCTAGGACAGGAAGGAAGTGGGAGGTAGTGCAGAGACCGAAAACAAAGCCAACAACTCTAACGGTGGACTGTCATAAATGTTATGTGGACATGGTCTCTCTCGAAATGGCTTACTGTACAAATTTAATGCCTTTTCTATGTTATCTAAACGCTTTTCACACACTGCGGCTGTAACGTCTCCAGTTTGTGGTGCAACAGAAAATCTAGCATGAATTTCTCCTTCTTCACGATTTTACCAAGAGAAGAGTCGTTCTTACCAGAGATCTTTAGGAACCGCAGCACACATTTTTCCTTTGCTTATTAAGTCAAGGACTTTCCTTATGAACGGTCCTTCTGCTCGGTGTCCTTGGAGCTGATAGAATTGGACTGAGTTAGCTTCAGAAGCAAAGGAAAGCTTCCACCTCTGACAGAAGAACGGAGAGACACCAGGTCACGTTCCAGAGCACGTGCTCTTCAAGGCAGAAGGCTATGGTGGGGGCTGCTTTTTATACTCCAAAGCCAGGAGGGGGCGGGGTTCTCTCAGCACGTGCCTGCGTGCGTGCAGCTAACGGAGTCTGAGTGCTGAGTGCAACTTCTCGGCCCACTGCCTCCATCTTGGATTGACGTGTCATGCGCATCTTCCCGTGCCGCCCACCAGCCCTTCTGCTATAGGAACTTGGCGTCTGATGAGCCTGGTACGAGACCTCTGTTTACAGGCGTCGCCTTGGCTGATATCCGCGATGCTAGACATCAAGATGGTTTTCACCCTTCTCTGATGAGACTGACTTTTTGTATCCAAACAGTTTGTGCAAAAAGTATGGCTTATGCTGAATATCTGCTTATTGTTAATTCCTTATGATGCTTCATTTACAAATTAAATTTTCTTACAGGTGTGTTTGTATAGGAAAAAATATTTTATATATATATAAAGAGAGAGAGAGGACTATCCATGGTTTTAGGCATCCATTGGGGGTCTTGGCACTTATTTCCCACAGATAAGGGGACTACTGTATACCCAGAGGTGGGATTTCTTGATGCTGTGGCGGTTCTCTCTTAAAAGTTGTATTTATTTATGGCTCCGCTGGCTCTTCATTGCTTTGTGAGGATTTTCTCTACTTGCCGCAAGGAAGGGACTACTTTTTGTTGTGCTTCAAGGACTTCTCATTGCAGTGGCTTCTGTTGCCATGGAGCTCGGACTCTAGGGTGCGTGGGCTCAGCAGCTGCAGCTCCTGGGTTTCACAGCACAGGCTCAATAGTTGTGGTACACGGACTTAATTTCCCCGAAGCATGAGGGATCCTCCCAGACCAGGAATCTAACCGGTGTCTCCTGCATTGGCAGGTGAATTCCTCACCACTGAGCCACCAGGGAACGCCTATTTTTAAATTTTTGAGGAATCCTCATACTGTTTTCTGTGGTGACTGCACCAGTCTATTCCTACCAGTGATACAAAAAAGTTCTCTTTCTTCCACAGTCTTGTCAACCCTGGTTATCTTCTGTCATTTTGATAACAGCCATTCTAAGTCGTATCTCACTGTGGTTTTGATTTGCATTTCCTTGAAGATTAGTGATATTAAAAATCTTATACTGTATATACTGGCTATTTGTGAGTCTTCTTTGGAAAAATGTTAATTCAGATCCTATCGTCATTTTTCAGTTCAGTTCAGTTCAGTCGCTCAGTCGTGTCCGACTCTTTGCGACCCCATGAACTGCAGCACGCCAGGCCTCCCTGTCCGTCACCAACTCCCGGAGTCCACCCAAACCCATGTCCATTGAGTCGATGATGCCATCCAACCATCTCATCCTCTGTCGTCCCCTTCTCCTCCTGCCCTCAACCTTTCCCAGCATCAGGCTCTTTTCCAATGAATCAGGTCTTCGCATCAGGTGGCCAAAGTATCGGAGTTTCAGCTTCAACATCAGTCCTTCCAATGAACACTCAGGACTGATCTCCTTTTCGAAGGACTGGTTGGATCTTCTTGCAGCCCAAGGGACTCTCAAGAGTCTTCTACAACACCACAGTTCAAAAGCATCAATTCTTCGGCGCTCAGCTTTCTTTATAGTCCAACTCACATCCATACATGACCACTGGAAAAACCATAGCCTTGACTAGATGGACCTTTGTTGGCAAAGTAATGTCTCTGCTCTTTAATATGCTGTCTAGGTTGGTCATAACTTTCCTTCCAAGAAGTAAGCATCTTTTAATTTCATGACTGCAATCACCATCTGCAGTGATTTTGGAGCCCAGAAAAATAAAGTCAGCCACTGTTTCCACTGTTTCCCCATCTATCTACCATGAAGTGATGGGTTGCTATGAGTTGTATGAGTTCTTTGTCTATTTTGGATATTTACCCCTTATCTGATATATGCTTAGGAAATATTTTCTCCTGTTCCATAGGTTGTCTCTGCAATTTATTGATGGTCCTTTGCAAAACTTTAATTTTCTTATCATTATTTGTGTCCACTATACTGGAGTTAAAGTGCTAAGCCTGCATGAATCCTACCTGCTATCTTCTCTTTAAGTTTATTAATACTTTAAGAAATTTACAACTCTGGGGAAAATTTTTCAACTAGATCAGAATATTGTATTTTTAAGCTATGGTGCTTAAATTCCACTGGGCTATCAATGACTCTTTCAGTTCAGTCGCTCAGTCGTGTCCGACTCTTTGCGGCCCCATGAATCGCAGCACGCCAGGCCTCCTTGTCCATCACCAACTCCCGGAATTTACCCAAACTCATGTGCATCGAGTCGGTGATGCCATCCAGCCATCTCATCCTCTGTCCTCCTGCTCCCAATCCCTCCCAGCATCAGGGTCTTTTCCAATGAGTCAACTCTTTGCATGAGGTGGCCAAAGTATTGGAGTTTCAGCTTCAACATCAGTCCTTCCAATGAACACCCAGGACTGATCTTTAGGATGGACTGGTTGGACCTCCTTGCAGTCTAAGGGACTCTTAAGAGTCTTCTCCAACACCACAGTTCAAAAGCATCAATTCTTCGGTGCTCAGCTTTCTTCACAGTCCAACTCTCACATCCATACATATTGTCCTTATAGGCTGACTTTATCATTTGTTGTCTAGTAGCTGAGTCATGTCCAACTCTTTGTGACCCCAGGCTCCTCTTTTGACAAAATTTGCCACGGAAGAATACTGGAGTGGGTTGCCATTTCCTTCTCCAGGGAATCTTCCCAACTCAGGTATTGAAACTGCATCTCCTGCATTGGCAGGTGGATTCTTTACCACTGAGCCACCATGGAAGCCTGACTTTCTCATTACTGAGACTTGTTATAGCACTATCATTTCTTTATATTCTATTTTTTTAATATATATTCATATTCAAAAAAACTAAATTAGCCTTATAGAAGAGTAATCAGATAAGCTTCACCACAAATGTAAAACCCATCCTTTCTCATGTCCATGTTCTCCCTCTTCTTTCCTAATTCAGTGAAGATAGTACTCTTTTTTCTATCAATGTCCAACTGTGGAAAATCTGTTTGACACTCTACATATCACCTTCTCAAACAATGTGTTATCTGCTCCTCATCCTGCCTTGTCCATCACTCCTCACAGTAGGTGATATGTACCTACCCTTTACCCACTAACACAGATGCTCCTCTCATTTGAAATCGCAATACTTCACTTTCTTTCTTCAAGGCATAAATAATATCTGTAATAATTACATGTATTTGTTGGAACTTCTGTAATGCTGACAGTGTTCTAGTTCTTGACCTAAGAGTTCACACAGTTTTTATCTTATTGAGCTCTATACTTATTATGTTTTGAGTAGTTCTTTTTCTCATGTTTCTATTAGACTTCAGTAAATCATATTTTAATTTGATATATGGTTTTCTATCATACTTAAATTCTAATTGCATTTGTTATGAAGAACTCATGTCTGTATTGCACAATTGCCCAATATGAACATTTCATTATTAGTTAAGTTTTGGAGTAAAAATTCAGCAAAAATATTTTCTCTGCCAAAGAAGAAGAAAAGAAAATGAATCCAAGATGGAAGCCAGTCTTTTTATAATCTAGTTTTGGAAGTAACTCTGCCTCACTTCTGCCAGATTCTTTGTATTAGAAGTGAGTCAGCAAGTCTGATCCACACTCAAGGAAAAGGGATTACTCAAAGGCACAGACACCAAGAGAACCATCTCAGAATCTGCCTACCACAGTGCATTTCTTCTGTGCTGACATCCCCATTCTATAGACTATCTCTTCAGTTCAGTTCAGTTCAGTCGTTCAGTTGTGTCCGACTCTTTGCGACCCCATGAATCGCAGCATGCCAGGCCTCCCTGTCCATCACCAACTCCCGGAGTTCACTCAGACTCATGTCCATCGAGTCAGTGATGCCATCCAGCCATCTCATCCTCTGTCATCCCCTTCACCTCCTGCCCCCAATCCCTCCCAGCATCAGAGTCTTTTCCAATGAGTCAACTCTTTGCATGAGGTGGACAAAGTACTGGAGTTTCAGCTTTAGCATCATTACCTCCAAAGAAATCCCAGGGCTGATCTCCTTCAGAATGGACTGGGACTATCTCTTAGAGGTTGTCATTTCTGCAAAGCATGTCCTGGGGACACTAGGAAGAGAAATAAAACAAGAAAAGTATATAAACCATGTTTTGGCTCTTGGTTTCTTCCCCTGTTGAATCTTTTCCCTAACCCACTTACAGGAAAAGATTCTGTTCACATAATTTGTTCACCCAGAGATTGGCTGAAGTATTGGATGAAGACTGGGTGAAGTAGAAATATTGGTCATTCCCCTTGTATGACTTGTGAGTAGACAGGGAGACACCCCACCACCCCATTCTTAGAAAACGCTACTTGATACTTGGGGCATAAATGTACATTCTCAAGGAGGGCAATATCACTCCCAAGTCAGGAAAAACTGCCCTGAGGGGGCATGAAGTTGTTAGTCTTTTGATATGTAAAGCACATATGCACACAGAGTATGTAAATAGATACATTGTATATTTGTGGTATTAAGGTTTTATGGGGGAATGATTAGGGAGAAAATGCCTTCAAAATCTTCTTTAGGAGAGTGATAATGAGAAAAGTTTGAGAAAAACCTGATGCAGTACAGGCTAGTAAAAAGAGTTCTAAGACAAGGAAGGCTTCAGGGAGGGAGGGTCTGGGATGCAGATTTAGCTGGGGGTGGAGAAAAGGAGATAAAATTTGGAATGTGGCAGACTGTGAATGAATTTTCCCATGTACATATTAGGCTTTGGTTTTACTCCTTGATCTGATTTTAACTAATTGCTAACTTCCAGGGATTCCTCACAGTTTATGATCCACTGAGAGTTCTTTTCAGGTTTTGGAGCAAGACTTTGTACAAATTCATTTTAAACATGTTTTCTAACATTTCTGGGAGACTTGCGTTTGGTGGGAAAGGTAGTGACAAGTGTTCAGTTTACCATCTAGACACAGAAACTCTTCATTATAGAGGGAGAAAAGATTGGCTCCACTTTCCCTTTTTTTCCCTCCTTCCCTCCATTCCATCTATTGGTTGGAGGTAAAGTCTGTGAGTTGAAGTAAGGCAGGAAATGGGCTAGAAAATAGGCAGGAAGGTGTGGAATTGAACAGTGAGTGCAGTTCAAGAAAACTGATCAGTCACCATATGAGGATCTGGTGCTGATGATGCTCCTAATGTATCCAAATTTCTGTTTTCTCATTTGTAAAATGAAGGGTTTGTATAAAATAATACTTATGGTTAACTCCAGCTTCAACATGATATGTTCCCATGAGATACCATCTCCATTTTCACAGTAATTCCCAAAAGCACAGCTGTTTGAGTTGTGCATCTCTGGGTTACAGTTGTGATTCTCCTGCTGCAATTTGAATACTCAGGGAGATCAATCAAGGCTAAGCTGTTAACCTATAATTGTCACCTTCACGTGAACTCTCTATCACTGCTGTGAAAACCAAAAAAGAGCCCAATTCTGTGGAGTCTTAATGGATTCAATATAGGAGCCAGGTTTCAAGTCCTGCGGGCCCTCCAGGACTTAAAAGATACTCACAACCTATTTAGACAAAATCACAATCTTACTGATTACAGTGAGCCACATGAAATTCCCATTTTGTAGGTCAAAAATGGGTGAATATTGGCAAATGTATACAGTTCAACTTAGAGTTAAACCAGCAGATCACTCCCTTTTAATGAAAAGCAAGCTTTTTCTATTAACTAAACTTTTCATCTATCTTATGATACATTAAATAGTTGTCACTGATTTTTATCCCCATCTTCCTTTGTTTTGCCATTTTTCCTATGTCTTTTTGTCATCAGTTAAATCTAGTTATCACCTAAATTTGAAGGTGAAAACAAAAGGATAAGTGTCTACTTATACTGAGCTGGCTTGAAAAGCAAAAATGATAGTTATTTTTCTGGTTCTAAGGAGATGTTGTCCCCTAATAGATGTGGCCAACCAGCTTGCATTTTTAAAAGATGCTGCTTCATCTGAGCCATGTATCTACTGTAGAGTTTTCAACAATTCCTAGTGGAACTGGCCCAAGAAAACAAGAGAAAAGGCCCAGAGGCAGGAATAGAAAGATGGATGTTACCCAGCCTCATTCCATGTTAGCCTGGCTTTTCTAGGTCTAGCCTGGGATTCTGAGAGAACAATCTAGATCCAATTTCTACACTAAAAAAAAAAAAAAAGAACTAGATATGTAGGCTGAGGCCGGGGGTTAAAAGGAGAGAGAGGTGGAGAAAGAGAAGAATTAAGTGCATCAGAAGGGGATGGGAAGAATGAAAAACACTGGGAATGCCAGAAGAATTTGGAGGATAAGAGGAGCTGGAAGAAGAATTGAGGAGTAAAGGGAGAAGAAACACTGAAGAGAATTGGGGAAGAAGGGCACTCTTGGTTTCCAACCCATCATACCTAGATTGGTCACTTAAGAAAAGAGAAGGCTGTTTTAACATAAATATAATATTGGGGAAAAAAAAGAAAAGGGCTGCGGAAGTGACTTGTTTGTTTGTTTTTAGTATGACCTTTGTTTTTAGTATTACATTTGTTTTAGTATGAGCTTTGTTTTTAGTATGGGTAGGATGGGGGGAGTGAGAAGGAGGTCTAAGGAGGGAGGGGATATATGCATACATATAGCTGATTCACTTTGATATACAGCAGAAATCAACACAACACTGTAAAGCAACTATACCCCAATTAACAACAACAACAACAAAAACTGACTTTTTTTTTAATCATGACTTTCTTCCACACCTCTTTCCAAAAGAACTGAATGGGTCTACATGAGCAACTTCCTATAACTGTTTTGAAGGAGAAGATGTACACTGTTCAAACAAGCTTCTTCTGTTTTGCTCCCAGTGTCAGACTGTGGTCTAGTAAAACTGAATCAGAGATAAACAGTTATGCTATACACCTGAAACTAACACAATCATCTATACTCCAAGAAAAAATCTTTTAAAAAAGCTTTAAAAGAGGTGGTGAGGGCTCTTTAGACTCCAGCTCTCATCCTTTACAACCTCCAATCCCTTTTGGTTTCAGTGTGTTTCTGAGAATTCTGACTTTTCTGATAATCAGCATGGACTTGCCATATTCTGGAAACAGTTAGAAACGTGGTTTGATGCGTGAATTAAGCTGTGTTGATAGCCAGTGTGGTCTGTCAGTTATTTCACAAAACAGTCACTGGGAGAAAAGGATCCCCTGAGTAGCTATGTCTTTCTTCCTGATATACTCAAAACTGTCTCGTTTCTGAGCAAAAGCACAGCAAAAAAAAAAAAAAAAAAAAAAGGAGGACTCACATGTTATTTTGCAGGCCATTTCCTTATTTACATGTCACCATGCTCAGCAATTCTCAGGACAACACAATCAATTATTCTGACGGAGCAAATAAACTAATAACACAATTAAAGAAATAATCCCTTTGGGTATTCCTTCTCAAGGTCTTTCTCCCAAGACAACTTTCTTTTCTCCAGAAGCAAAGTCTAAGGCCCAAGATAAGGATGTTATTTGTACACATCCTGGTTCATTGGCAATATGTATTTTCCTTCTGCCAAAAATGTGAAAAGGAAGCATGCTGAATTTAGCTTCCCCACAACTGAATTCAACTGGACATTGAACTTCTAGTAGGGCTTGTAAAAGTTCCACTTTTGTTGGCATCTGCAACTAGAGCGGAGAGACAGCTGTAGAAAACATCTCGCCAAAACGTGATTTGGGAAAGGTCATTTTATTACATGATTTATTTATATTGTTTCTCCATGGTACAAAGCGTTCTGATGTGGACTCAGAGCTGAGAGGAGGAGAAATAGTGAAAGCAATCCTTAAGCCCATGGTCCAAAGAGATGTTTGGTGTTAATTCTTTAGCTAAAACAGCCTTCAAGGCACTGCAGCTTTTCTGCATCATTCAAATGAAAAAGAAAGTTCTATCATGATAAAATCAGTCTTCTCCCCGATCCTCAGAGGCAGCATCATTAAGAAATAGGATTAGAAGCAGATCATGCTTTCATAGTCAAGAACAATTAAGATACTCTTTCTCTTTCAGAAGAGAAAATTCAGTTTAATCAAATTTCCTATGGTTTATCTTCTTTACACATTGTGTTGTCATTTTAAAGGACTTAAATATTCTCTCCTGGATTTCTTTTCCTGAAGAAGCATGTGTTAGTTACATTCTAAACAGACCTATAGTATTTAATATGGAAAATTGGATATCTTTCTGAAAGAAAGCAGATGGGCAGTTTTATCTTCCCTTGACTCTGTCATTGTCATTGTGTCCCAAATAGGACACAATGGGATTTTTAATACTAAGTTTATAAAGGTAACAAGTAGGTTTACTAGATATATACTTCTTTGACCAGGTATGTTATATGCAGAGTACATCATGAGAAACGCTGGGCTGAAAGAAGCACAAGCTGGAATCAAGATTGCCAGGAGAAATATCAATAACTTCAGATATGCAGATGACACCAACCTTATGGCCAAAAGTGAAGAGGAACTAAAAAGCCTCTTGATGAAAGTGGAGAGGTAAAAAGTTGGCTTAAAAATCAACAGTTTAGAAACATTCAGAAAACAAAGATCATGGCTTCTGGTCCCATCACTTCATGGGAAATAGATGGGGAAACAGTGGAAACAGTGTCAGACTTTATTTTTTGGGGCTCCAAAATCACTGCAGATGGTAATTGCAGCCATGAAATTAAAAGACGCTTACTCCTTGGAAGGAAAGTTATGACCAACCTAGATAGCATATTCAAAAGCAGAGACATTACTTTGCCAACAAAGGTCTGTCTAGTCAAGGCTGTGGTTTTTCCAGTGGTCATATATGGATGTGAGAGTTGGACTATGAAGAAGGCTGAGCGCCAAAGAATTGATGCTTTTGAACTGTGGTGTTGGAGAAGACTCTTGAGAGTCCCTTGGACTGCAAGGAGATCCAACCAGTCCATTCTGAAGGAGATCAGCCCTGGGATTTCTTTGGAGGGAATGATGATGAAGCTGAAACTCCAGTACTTTGGCCACCTCATGCGAAGAGTTGACTCATTGGAAAAGACCCTGATGGTGGGAGGGATTGGGGGCAGGAGGAGAAGGGGATGACAGAGGATGAGATGGCTGGATGGCATCACTGACTTGATGGACGTGAGTCTGAGTGAACTCTGGGAGTTGGTGATGGTCAGGGAGGCCTGGCGTGCTGCGATTCATGGGGTTGCAAAGAGTCGGACACAATTGAGCGACTGAACTGAACTGAACTGAATGTGAAATCCAAGCTAAAGTTTTCTGGGTTTTAACTTTTTTGTTGTTGTTGTTTGTTTAATTATTACTGCTCTTTTTTTATTGCCAGTATGTCTCAGACATTGGGGTCAGGGGTTTGAAAATGAGAACCAAATAGAATTTTGACTCTCGCCTTCACAATGCAGCTAGGGTTGTAACTTGGTTAAGTTTATTGTTTCACTGACTGAAAAGTAGTTTAAAGAAAAGAAGCAAAAAGAGCCAGACAGACCGAAAGGTGAAGCATATGACTTGGCTTCCCCTCCACCCAATCAGTCCCAGGCATCTCCTTGTTTTGTTTGTACAAATATTCAGAGGTAGCAACTTTCAATATCCTCTAGCCAGTGGTAAGTTTTCTGATAGTGTAGACTTTATCATCCTATCTTCAAAAGTGGCTCATGCAGGAATGCGTGACATGAGGATTTTATTCTCTGATAATGTCTGTGTATATGTTTGACTGATTTGCTTCTTAGATGATGGTTTCTGATGTCTCTGTGGAATTCCATTTCAGCAAAATTTAAAAATTAAACATCATGAATATTTAGCAAAGCTGCCTGGAAGTTCAGCTCCAGGTGACTTAATCATTTTCTCTATATTTTTACTTAAACCATTGTTTGGACTGGGAAAGGATTTTAATGGAAGGGAAAAATGTAAAGTTATATAACAATACCGTGTAGAACAATTCCTTGAAATGTTGAATTTTAATGCTTCTCAAAAAAATAAATAAGTAAAAGTCACCCCAGCAAGGCCACTTTTAGAGGGCAAGGTTATTTCTTAATAGTATCTCTCTGCTTGGAGGCACATTGCATTAGAGTTCTCTAAGAACACAAGACCAATACAGAATTGATCTATTTTAAATCCATTTTGCTCTTTTTTGCTCTGTTTCAGAAGAGTGTCCCAAATCATAAAAAGTCCCTTTCAAAAGCAGGAAAACTATCCCAGTAGTTGGGATAGAAATAAAAATGTAGAAGAGGCAAAGTTGCTCAGAAAAATAACCCAAAATTTGAAAAAAGGCAAAAAGATTACTGTGAGCCCCTTCAAAGTCATACTAATTTTTCTCCAAAGCTTACCTAATGTGATAAAAAATGAGCACTATAAAAGAGAATCTTGAAGACTAGCAAGAGAATTATTTAGATAATTGAATGTTTGCATACTTTGTGAAACAAGCAAGAAAGTTGAAACTGGGACCAGTATTTGGGGCAGGGATTGGCTATTTCATTAGCCAAGCCACCTTTAAGTTGATTTCTTTGTGGTAATTCAATCACTAGGTCACACTGAATCAAATCCAAAGCCAGGAGGTCTTAAACCAATTTCTTCCCTATGGAAGATAGTGAGAATTTCCACCTATAATCTAAGCAGGACATATTGATTTACTGGAATCCAATTCACCAAAGAAGTTACAAACTAATGAACATATTAAAATAATAACAGACTGCATGTGCTTAACATTTCTTAAGTTTCAGTACCCAAGCTTGAAAGAGAAATATTATGACCCTTATTTTTCCAGTAAGAACATAAATCATTGGAGAGGTCAAACAACTATTTAGTTTGTAACATTCAGAGCAGGGAATAGATGTTGAGACTTTTGTGAGCTGTGAGCAAGTCTGTGCAGTTAAGCATGCCTTTTGAGGCATCTGAGTCATGGTTTGAGTCATGGTTTCAATACTTACTAGTTGAGTAACCTTGAATAAGTCACTAATTTCTCTGAACTTTAGTTTCTTCGTCTTTACTAGAGAGAAAACTACCACTAACTCAGTGCACTCAGAGCAGCATTCAAAGCACTTAGCACAATGCCTGGCTCATAGTAAACCCTCAGTAAACCTCACCTGGATCAAAAAAGAAAAAAAGAGAGAGATGATAATGCAAGTTGATTTCAAAAGATTTGCCCAATGTGTTCAAGGGGATATTTTCAAATAACTGGAGCATTCAACTCAGTGTCCGATATTGAAAAAGGTAAATGATGGTAAGAACTCCAGTGGAAAATGACGAGTTACAGGCACAGTACAGTGTATGATATTAAAGTCAAAATGATCCATTAGATTTACTGGGACTAATAAGGCAGGAAAATGAATATACTCTTCAGAAAGCTTTTGAACAACAGCAGTGAGACAATAAACCCATTTCCAGTTAGCCATCAGTTAGCTCAAGAAATCAATGGGTATTCTGGTTCGCATAAGTTATATATGTTTCTATATGCCTTTTTAAGTTCAAGGGGCTTACAGAATTAAAAGGGTAAAATTTCAAGACTGTTTGACAGCCATCAGGTTTCCCTTCCTACCTTTTTTTCCTGGATTCTCTAGTAGTTTACAGCAAAGTTACTTGACCTTCCAGTAAAGGCTTCAGTTATTGGGGGGAATAAAAAATATAGGAAGATTAAAGAACTCAGAGTGACAGAGGTTTCCAGAGCTGGCAAAATGATTCCAATCTCTGAATCTTTGTGTCTTGAATCCCCTCAGATTACTGCAAATCCAGGGCAGTGCACCAAGGTAGTGGCAGGCAATCTTCAGAACAGAGCAACCCAGACATCACTACTTATTAGGTCCTGATGCTGAGAATGCATGAAGGGGGCATTGAAGGTATTAACTCCATCTATGGATTGTTAGTCTTTAGGAGTTAGCAGTGAGAGCTATCAACATAAGAGAAGTAAAAATGGCTTGAGAGAGCCAGCAACACACAGCAGTTAATTTTTTTCTAAGATACAATTAACTTATCTCTCCCCTTCTAAGTAAGGTAAACCAGAGACCAGCAGAGGCTTCTCTCTCTCTTTTTAATCTCAGTCATTGTATAAATGGCTCTTCCAAAATAAATCAACAAAAAATCACTCTTGAATCACCTTATCATAAAGTAGCATACTTCCTTTTTAAAGGTCATATGAGCCTATTTCCTGTACAAGAGATTGCTCTGGGAATTTCATTGATAATCAATTAAATCCTAGCAACCTATTTACCCAAGAACCCTCTTACCAGAAGCCTTTCTCAACCACGACTAATATTACAGTTCAACATTTGAGAACAGTTCGTTTTGGGATGTTTGTGATGGAAAAGCAGGATGAGAATCATTTTCCAGGGCTTTTCTCGTGACATTTATTCCTCAGCTTGGCAGTAGAACACGTCAGCGCTCTTAGACTGCAGCCGCGTGGACGTCCCTCCTGACGGCTGTGCCCGGGGACTGCGTGCTCAGTCCTCAGAGGGGTCATCAGTCTCATCTGAGAGCTGGACTGGAGCCATCAGTGGGCAAGAAACAGAGTGTTCCCTTCCTGATTCTCACAGAAAAGTAAGAAAAATAAAGATTAATGGGGGAAATGTAGGAGAGGCAAGGGTATTGAGAAAAATGCCCCCAAACTTAGAAATAAGCCAAAAATTTACCATGGGCTTTTTAAAAGCCATGCTCACTGTTCTACTGAGCCTACCTAAGGGTCATTTGTTGCTCTAGGGCTGTACTGATCAAGTATAATAGCCACTAGCCATAGATTCTTTCAAGTCAAACCTGAATTAAAAGTAAATGAAATTCAAAGTTAGTTCTTTGGTCACTCTAACCACATTTCAAATGTTCAATGGAGACATGAGGCTGCTACTGCTGCTAAGTTGCTTCAGTCATGTCCGACTCTGTGCGACCCCAGAGATGACACCCTACCAGGCTCCCCCGTCCCTGGGATTTTCCAGGCAAGAACTCTGGAGTGGGGTTGCCAAACATGAGGCTAGAGGGTACCATATTAGACAGCTCAGATAAAGAATATTTCCATCATGGCAGAAAGTTCTGTTGGACAATTGTTCTAAGGGAAGGTAATATTGCCTTAAAAGTTACTGTTAATTAGAATTGAGACTCTGTAAAGTTAGATGTCCATTGATAGAAGACAGATAAATTTTAAAACAGCTTTTTTTCTAGAGATGCAAATAACTTTCATCCAGAATAACAGACAACTTTACAAGTTATGGTTTTATTACTCTGAAGAAAATTAATGCTTATTTCTAAATTTGCAATATGTTCCAGCATTTTTTGATTGACTAAATATATATCATTTTTCTTATATTCTCCCTTAGATCAACTCTGTCATCCTGCTATGTATCTTGTTACTGACTTAGAGAAATCATTGACATTTATACACTCTACATTTGAAAGTATTATATTTCTAACTTTTAAATTGTACTCTGACAAGGGGATTCAACAGATGTACTCAGTAAGAGTTTGATTTAAATAAGGTCTAACTTAAATATTGGGCAGATTGTTCTCTTGGCAAAATTTATGTAAATGCATCTCAACTTTTCCAACAAGGCAGCAGGATAGCATAGAGATTAGGCTTAGGACTCCCCTAATGGTACAGTGGATAAGGATCCGCCCGCCCTCACAGGGGACATGGGTTTGATCTCTGGTCAGGGGAAGACTCCACATGCCCCGGAGCAACTAAATCTGTGTGCCACAACTACTGAAGCCCGTGTGCCCAGAGCCTGTGCTCCGCAACAAGAGAAGCCACCACAATGAGATGCCTGTATACCACAGTGAAGAGGGGCCCCCGCTCTCTGCAACCAGAGAAAGCCCACGTGCAACAACAAAGATCTAGTGCAACCAAAAATAAAATAAATTCTTTTTTTTCTTTAAGGGTGACCAGTCAGAATCACTGTGAGTTAAAAAAAAAAAAAGAGTCTAGGCTTAGAAGATCTTGGTCAAGGTCCACAGAAGTCACTGCCAAGATAATACACAAGAAGGAAGTAGAAAGAAAATAGACATGAAAAGGTTGAGGAAGATGGAAACTTTCTCCCTTTTACTTTGTCTAATACTATATGGTTGGATTTTTTTTTATTAATGAGCTCATAGAACTATATAATTAAAAATAAAACAAGCAGCAGTTGAATACACAGGGACTCAAGTTAATATTTAATATTAAGTCAGCATTCTGCTACATACTAGCTATGTGATCTAGGGAAAATTACTCAGCTTCTCTGAGCCTCTGTTTCCTCATCTATAAAATGAAAGTTATAACATGTAGATCATAGGGCTGGCATAATGATTAAATTCTGGTACACAGTAAGGACTCTAATAAATGTTAACTGTTTATTGTTGTCATGCCTGGGATACCTAGGAGCATTTCATACAGTTAATAGTAGAAAATGCATCATTTAAGGCTGGCTCCCATGTGATGTTAAAATTCATGTGAATTCTACATTTTTATCCATGATTCATTTCATTTTAATTTAAACATAATTTCCTCTCACATTCTTCCAGAAAAGATGTTTCACATTTATCTTGACTTCTTTTTCTTGGTAAGCTCAGCTTTTGATCAAGATTACATCTGTGACAGATAATGGGCTATGGGTTCAATTTTCCCAAACACTACTAGGAAAAGCTCTTACACCTAATTTTAGTTGACTGTGAAGAATTAAGAGTGTCAGATAAAATATACACACTCTCACAGAAGCACACATATACCACCAACATCAATACCAATACCACCCAAGCAATGCCTGAACATGACCCAACAACTTAGCAGAACTTTCAGTATGCACATTTTTTTCTGGTAAAAGAAAGGAGGAAAGAACAAAGATTCAATGTATGACACAGTCACACCAACCTCCTTCTATTCCCTGCCCCAAACCCCATCCTAACTTCTTTCTTTTCCTCTTCCTTCTGAGAGAATGCATACATTTGAAGCAATTTCCCTGTTAGAATAGAGAGGACCCCAGAGAGGGTCATAAGCAAATTCAGGCACAAAGAGTCAATCATAAGAGGTCAAAACCTGAAGTTTTCCAGAGTCTTCCTGGGAGCTTTGAAACCCCTGTTCCCAACTCCCAACCCCAGGAAGACATAACCCAGGTTCCCGACTATGGTGTGGGATGTCATTTGTGTGCCTCTGGATTCCTCAGAGAGGAGTAAGGAGGGGAGGATAGACAGATACGAAGTCTTTTGATCCCACAACAATTGATGGTAAAGATATTTATAGCAGGTTTTAAGAGAAGTTTTGTGAAAATGATTTCCTTAGCCACATTTACCCAGGGATCATTAATATTATTTTTGTTAATATTCAGAATTAATAAAAGTAATATTTAATATTATGACTTAAAGGATCACTTTCTTTGGACTTAAATAGACTTTGGCCTTAGTGCCTATTAACTGCTTCTGCCATCTGTAGCCTATTACTTCAAAAATAACTGTCCAGTCTCTACTTCTGTAATTCTTCATATATGGTGCTTAGCATGGTATGTGGGAACATGGAAAGCATTTAATAAGTGCTAGATCTCACTGTTATTACTACTGATCCAACACTGAGGTCATTATAAGATCAATTTCTAGTATTTTTTTAGGCTTATTGAGTAAAGGCTATCTGTGTAATTTATCAGGATCCTAGCAATAAACAGGATGTACTATCACCCCCAAAGTTGGTGTGGGCTTGATGAAACAAGAAGTGGTAAGGCACCCAGAAACTAGCAAACCTAAGTAGTCACGACAATTCCTATGGACTGAATGTTATAATCCCCCCAAAATTCCTATGTTGAAACCTGAACCCCCCATGCGATGGTATGAGGAGGTAACTGCATCATGTGTGTGGAATCCTCATGAATGACATTAGTGTCTTTCTAAGAAGAGAAAGCTTCCTTAAAAAACTAAAAATAGACTTGCCATATGATCCAGCAACTTCACTCCTAGGCATATATACAGAGAAAATCACAATTTGAAAAGATACGTGTACCCCAACGTTCACTGCAGCACTATTTACAACAGCCAAGACACGGAAGCAACCTAAATGCCCATCGACAGAGGAATGGATGAAGGAGATATGGTACATGTTTATAGTGGAATATCACTCAGCTATGAGAAAGAATGAAATAATGTGACTGGCAGCAACATGGATGGACCTAGAGATTGTCAAACTGAGTGAAATAAGTCAGAGAAAGACAAATAGCATGATATCACTCATATATGGAATGTAAAAAATGGTACAAATAAACCTATTTACAAAACAGTTACAGGAAACAAAGATATAGAGTCTATATAGAGAGATACAGAGTCACAGATAGAGGAAACAAACTTATGGTTACCAAGGAGTAAGGGAGAGAAGGGATGAACTGGGAGATTGGGATTGACATATACACACTACTATATATAAAATAGATAACTAATAAGAACCTATGGTATAGCACAGGGAACTCTAGTCAATACTTTGTAATGACTTACATGGGAAGTGAAGTAAAGTCGCTCAATCGTGTCTGACTCTTTGCGACCCCATGGACTGTAGCCTACCAGGCTCCTCCATCCATGGGATTTCCCAGGCAAGAGTACTGGAGTGGGTTGCCATTTCCTTCTCCAGAGGATCTTCCCTACCCAGGGATCGAACCTGGGTCTCCCACATTGTAAGCAGATGCTTTACTGTCTGAGCCACCAGGGAAGTCGACTTACATGGGAATAGAATCTAAAAAAGAGTGGATATATTTATATATACAGCTGATTCACTTGGCTGTACAGCAGAAACTAACACAGCATTGTAAATCAACTCTACTCCAATAAAAATTAATTGAAAAAAATAAGAAAAAAGGGATCTTGCTTCTCTTTCTGTTCTTGGCCATGTGAAGATACAATGAGAAGAGAGCCATCTGCAAACCAGGAAGTGCTCCTTCAGCAGACACCAGTGTGGCCAGTGCCTTGATGTATATCTTTCCAGCCTCCAGAAAACAAATGTTTGTTGTTTATGCCATCCAGTCTATGGCAATATCCAGTTTAGACAATCATCCCATGAGCTAAAGCAGTAAGAGGTAACCTTAGGCATGGCCAGAGGGGAGCTGACAAAACAGTGAAGGAGGAGAGCAGAGATAACCTGACTTCACTCTTTTCTGCCCTCTGATTTTCCTGTCAGTATCATTCTGCAGTTAAACCCAGCCTGAAGCTAGCTGGCCAAGGAGCCCCAGATGAAGCCTACTAGGCTGTGCCGCAGAGATGGGCAAACAATAACCGTGTGGGAATACAGAGAGAATAACTATGTTTTAAGAATCTGGTTCCTCAATATATGGTTCATCTGTCTATTCACTCCTGATCTTTAAACTTCACTCTGTATAGGAGACCTCATCCTGGCCTTCTGTCCCTTGCTCTGGCAACCTCCTTCCCTTCATTAGGAAATGCTGCCATTGAAGCAACAACCTAAGCAAGTCAGAGGACACACAGAGACAACTTGTGCTACTTAATTTCAAAGCTCCAGCTCTTTGAACAGCATTAAAAGTCTGTTTCTCATAGAAGGCAAATTAGTTAATTTCAAATGTGCTCTGTGAATATCAACAGACCACCCAAATGTTTACTTATTTTAAGCCATCCTCCTAGTAGGTTAAAAGACTCCATTTGCTTTAAGAGAAAGAAGGGGTGGGCATTCATGCATATAAATTGTCTAAATGAAGGGCCAGTTCCATATTAAAGCAACATTAATTATTCACTTAGCAAAGGAGAAAAATTTACCTATGATGGAAAACCCCTAGGGTGACATTCTTCTCTACAAAATTGCTTCTAAGCCAAATAACATCTCAAATACTCGTCTTTTTCAAACTCTCTTTCTGGAAATAAGAAAAGGTGATGGAAAGAAAAACAACTCAATGCTTTATAGTCACACCATGTCTTCGAGGTTGGGATGTGCAAGTTCTCTTGGACTAGAAGGTCAGATCCAGAATTTTGGAGCTAAAGAACTGTGCATGGAAAAATCCCTGGCCTCAACCTCTCTAATAAAGGCCAAACTTTGGAAAAAGTCAGTGGGGCCTGTTCCAGGCCCGGGATTTCAGGACCTGGCAGAAGAGAACCCCCCAAGGAGGCTGGCTAACACCTGGCTGAATTTCCAAGTTCCCTTTTCTCTCTCTGTTTCTGGAGGGAGAACAATCATTGTCCAAACTCAGGGAAGAGATAAGTCTACTGTTGTTCTGTCTGGAACACTTTAGATTTTCAATAGGAGACTGAAGCCATATTCCTGGGACTGAAGAAAGAAGTGTATCCAAAGACCATATTTTTATTTGCGAGAAAACAAGCACCTTGTTCACTTAATCAGAGCCAAGTCAGGGATCTGGACCTCTCCTGTATTACTGATCTGAAAAAAAACTGGGCTTTCTTTCCCCCTCAAAATACTATAGAATCATAGTAATGGCCTTAAAGAATTTTTAATAAATGGGAAAGTTTGAAAGGTAGCCTAACTTAGGAAGTATTACATGTGAACATGACTTTGCTGAGGGTACAGGGTGAAAATTTTCAGAGTAGCAGCTTTCTATCTGTACTCACCAAAGGAGACTTGGGAGACCCACTTAAAGTGATCTTCCCTGTTACTTTCTTGAGTGATCTGATGTTCAGCCTTTAGAAGATTTATTTATTTATTTTGGATGTTTCAATTGTCTTGCTTTCAACAAGACCATATTCAAGCAAATGGTATAAGAAAAGATGCTTTGGAACTGTTAGGATCCTTAACAGTTTTGGGAAAAATAGAACGGAGGAGTAAGGTGTTCCAGTGACTTGAAAAGAGGGAGTTGAAAGATGCTAAACATACTTGCACCTACTTCATAACTTTTCTGAAGGCTCATCAGCACATTACACATTTCTTTTGAAATAGAAAGGCTTACGGTTCAGAACATCCCTCTTATTGGCTATGTGGGCTTTGGCAACTCTCTTAAACTTTCTAGGCCTCAGTTTCACCATCCAGAAAATGGGATAATAAAACTTATACTTTATGAAAACTTTGTGAGGATGACATGAGATAATTTAAAGTTACTAACATGGTGCTTAGCGCAGAGTAGATGTTCAGTATGATGATGATGATGATGTGATTATGACAATTCCATCTGCTTTCTGCAAACAGATAAACAAGGAAGGACATTTAAACATGTACAGGGTAAAGAAAAATAAGGAAGGAGCAGATGGTCGGAACATTTCAATGGCAGCTGGATCACTGTTTCTCTCTTGCACTACTCCTGTCCCTTGCTGGGAAAAGGGAGGCTTTATAAAGAAACTGCCGTTGCTTTCTGCAGAGCTCATCCACTCAGAGGAGAGAGAAACAGAGGGGAAACCATAAATAGATGCAGCTGTCTGATTCTTCAGGTCCGTCCCTCCGAGAATATTTACTTAGCTCCAAGGAAAGAGTTTTATTTGGCAGATTATGGCTTTACAATTTCTTGCATCTGAATGCTAACATTTCCTCTCCCCAACTAACATCTTTTTAAACATGAATAACAGGCTTGTAGATAAAATTTTCTGGGGCGACTGGTCTGCCTGAAACATAACTAGCCCTATATAAGCCCAGTCTCACACGACATTGCCTCATGTAGTGATAATAGTCTGGGAAGGAACTGGGAATGGAACAAAACAAAACGTAGTCGATTTGGGATCAAACTGAGGCACACAGGATTTAGTATGATGTTAATCCTAATTTGCCCAGCAACGGGATTTGCAATGGAAGGAAAATTATATACATAGTGGTTAGGTCCTCATGAAGAAGGCTTGAAAGCCACTCTACTCTTTTTATGTGCTGAAAACCATTTCCAGGACATACTTTTTTTTGTATATTGATCAGATGGCTTGAGTTTTCTGGGAGCACTTCCAGCATCTTAAAAAAGGAGAAAAGGAGACCACTTTATACTCCTCTCACATCCAAATCATTAGTATTAATATAGCATCTCCTTAACCCTTAAAAGTGTCACAATTTCAGTGATAGTATGTGTGACCACCATGTTTTTAGAAGAGTCATCATCAGAGAGAGTGCTTGAGAAACCATATGACTCCCCTATATTTGTTTAGGTAAAGGTTATGTTGCTTTAACAAAGAGACCCCAAAAATACTGTGGTTTAAAAAATACAGAGCTTGTTTTCTTTCTCATCTAACAGTTCTGGGATGATTTGTCCAGGCTGGCAGTTTCTTTTCTCCACAGGATCATCCAGAAACCAAAAAGTTCCTTCCATATGGCTGTGCTGCCATCTCTTAGGGGGTCTCCATATTTGAATTGACACAGGAAGAGGGAGAATGAAGGAGAGCATACCCGAAGGCAGAGGGCTCAGAACTAAATGTAGCACACATCATTTCTGCTCCCATTTCTCTTGGCAAGAACCTAATTACACCCATGCCTAGTGTTTTACCCTAAGCTCCTTTGAAAGCAAAGCCTGAGGCAAAAGGTGTTGTGTTCTTTTAGTAGGAAGTCAATGCAGTGTATTGTGGAGGAACAAAAGTGAGGAAAAATGGATCACAGTAAGGAAGAAGTGAAAGCAAATTTGAGGGGGCACTACTGAGCTGGTGAACACTTGGTATCAGGTTATCATGGGATCATATTTTGGGGAGACCATGAGAAGAATTGGAGAAGAATTTATTTCTGTTTCCTATTGGAAATGTTTGGAGGCATTAAATCCCCTGAAATTTTAAATTGAGCATCTTTTCTTCCTTCCTTTTTTTCCTTCCAATTATCCATCCATCCATCCATTAAACACAGTTCTACAGTGCTCATTCTATGAATTTGGTTCAGTGAATACAGTTGTATAACCACTGCTATAAAGATAATAGGTCATCGTCTCAAAGGTTTCATTTTACCGGTATGTAGGACTACCCACCTCTCACATCAGCCCCTTAGTCTTTTTCTGCTGCTGTGTTTTGTACTTTGCAGGATGTCATATAAATGGAATTATACTGTATGTGGCCTTTTGATTCTGTCTTCTTTCACTTAACGTGTTTTGTCTTTTTTCTTTTCAGTCTATTGCTTGCATTGTTGCTGGTGTTTTGGTGTCATATACGTATATTTTTTAAAACTGAAGTATAGTTCATTTATAATGTGTTAGTTTCAGGTGTACAGTCCAGTGATTCAATTACATATATGTGTGTTTGTACATTTTTTCTAAAACTGAAAATATGAAACTTATACATAAATGTGTATTAATCATAATAGTCAAAAATTAAAACAATCTAAATATTTATCAACTGATGAATGGATAAGTAAAATGGTGTATATCAATACAATAGACTATTATTCAGGAATAAAAAGGAAAAGGTTACTGATACATGCCACATCATGCATGAAGCTTGAAAATATGCTGGGTGCTGGGAAAGACTGAGGACAGGAGGAGAAGGGGACGACAGAGGATGAGATGGTTGGATGACATCACCAACTTGATGGACATGGGTTTGGGTGGACTCTGGGAGTTGGTGATGGACAGGGAGGCCTGGCGTGCTGCGATTCATGAGGTCGCAAAGAGTCAGACATGACTGAGCGACTGAACTGAACTGAACTGAAAGATGCCAGCAACAAAAAGTTATATATTGTTTGACTCCATTTATATGAAATTTCCAGAACAGGCAAATCTCTAGAGGCACAAAGTTGATTCCCTAAGACTGAGAGATGGAGATTTGGTGGCTGCTGCTGCTAAGACGCTTCAGTCATGTCCGACTCTGTGCGACCCGAGAGATGGCAGCCCACCAGGCTCCGCCATCCCTGGGATTCTCCAGGCAAGAACACTGGAGTGGGTTGCCATTTCCTTCTCCAATGCATGAAAGTGAAAAGTAAAAGTGAAGTCACTCAGTTGTGTCCGACCCTTAGCGACCCCATGGACTGCAGCCTACCAGGCTCCTCCGTCCATGGGATTTTCCAGGCAAGAGTACTGGAGTGGGGTGCCATTGCCTTCTCCGAGATTTGGTGGAAGATGACAACTAAATGGTCCCAGTTTTTTTGGTGAGAGGGCAGGCACATACTTCAATGTTCTAAAAGTGACTGAAGTGATGGACACACAGCTCTGTGAATATAATAAAACTGTTAACATTATATACTTTAAAAAACATAATGTGTTTGATGTTCATGCATGTTGTTCCCTGTATCAGATTTTTTACTGCTGAGTAGTATTCCATAGTACAAATGTAGCATAGTTTGATGATCCACTCATCAGTCAGAAGACATGTGGCTTGCCTCCAGTTTTGGATTTGTATGAATAAAGCTGCTTTAAATATTCACATACATGTTTTTGCATAAACAGGTTTTCATTTCTCTTGTAAACCCCACAACAATATTTTGAGTTAGATATTAATATTTCAAAGATATAGATGAAAAAACTAGACTAAAAACTAAATTTAAGTGTCACACAGCAATTGGAGTGATGGAAAATGAATTTGACCCCAGTTGTCTCAGTTCATGGTCTTTGAGAAAAATGCACAGAACTAATTACATTACACATAAGCACACACATGTACAATAAGTTATATAATAGAAAAATCACTGCCGATTAAATATAATGGAATCTGAGAAAAGTGGGTCTAATGCTTTCCCCTAAGTTATCATAGAACTCTCCAGGTTGAGCCTAAAATTCTGATCTTAAAGCATGAGGTGGTATTTTCTAAGTAGATGAGATGGTGGCAAGGTTAGAAAGCCAAGTGTTGCAGGGACAAGGACTTTGGTCAGTTTTTTTCCGCTGACTCCCAAGTATCTGAAGCTATATCTTACATATAGAAGGCATTCAATAAGTAGTTCTTGAATGAATGAATGGATTTCAGGCAAAGGGCATTGCATGGAAGGGAGGGCACCTGGTTTGCACCGAGCCTTGTTGTCTGGTACATGACCTCCCCTTCAGGCGTGAGAGACATTTTCCAGCTGCTTCTTATGGAAGCCTGTGCAGAAATCTTGACATGACTTTCAAAATTCCAGCTATCCCATGGCCACACCCTGTCCACTGAGCCCTGGGAGTCAAGAATCCTTATCTCTAACAAGCCCCTTTCAACAAGCCAGCCTTTGACCTCTGTGAACTGCCCCAGGGAGCAAAGAAAACAGAGGTGGGTAACTCAGGAGGCAAGTTATCTGCCAGTTTCTGTTTCTTGTCTCTAAAGCACCAACTCAGGGTCTGGCCAAAGAAGGCCAGCCCAGGGAGCTTCAGGCCCCAGGGAAAGAAAAAAGAAAGACAAGCTACTGTTGCAGAAGTTGGCAAAAGGAATGGGGAGGGGAGGCATTTAGGCAGCTGTGCTGGGTGTCAGGAAGGCAGGTGGAGAGGCTGCGGTCCTTTGCTTACTACAAAAGTGCTACTTGCTGTTATAAAGACTGTTCTTGCTGTTTGTGCACGTGCTCAGTCGTGTCCGACTCTGCAGCCCCATGGAATGTAGCCCGCCAGGCTCCTCTGTCCATAGGATTTCCCAAGCAAGAACACTGGAGTGGGTTGCCATTTCCTTCTCCAAGGGATTTCCTCACCTGGGGATTGAACTCACATCTCTTAGGTTTCCTGCGTTGGCAGGCAGATCCTTTACCACTAGTGCCATCTGGGAAACCACTGAGAATGTTAAACCACTAGAAATCAAAAGTCTTAAATGATCCCCATCCCCACACTGAAAGTCACAGTTAACACATCAACAGAGATACTTGTCTCCTAAGGGTGCACTTGGGCACGCGAGTTCACATGGAATGAGACCTGTAACATGCCTTCTCACATAACGGAACATTAGGAACATATTGTCACCATCAGTAACTGTCAACCAATTCATTTTAAATAGCTGCATTCTGTTCAGAAATTGACTCAACCAGTTGTCAGGATACGTTTTAATTATTGTTTTCAGAAAAAAAAAGTACTGGTATATGGTGCTTAAGAGAACAGGCTTTAGTGTGGGTTATGGGTTTCAGTCTCATTTTCGGGCATTTTGTGGCTTGCATAACCTTGAGCAAGGGTCTTAATTACGTTGCCTCATCAATAAAATAGGATGCTTATAGTACCTGCTCAAAGGTCTCTAGCAAGGAGCCAATGAGATGATTCACATGAAATACTTGGCATGGTGCCCGCCACATAGAAAACCTTCCATATACATAGCTATAATTATGAGTATAAAAATACAAACAATACAGAAATATATAAAATTAAAAAATCCCCTGCAATCCTACTACCTAGAGATAACTGATGCTATCTGTGTCTTATTACACTTGGGCTCTTTACAAACTACACATTGCAGGCATCTGTTCCTGGCAAGTACCATTGCCCTGTAGTCTATACAATCTTTCTTTATGGCTGCAGCACGTTTCACTGATGCAAATATGCCAGGGTGTAGTCTTGATAGAGAAGAAAATAAATAAAGCCTAGAATACAAGTACTGGGTTATATGCCTGGCCAAATCTTCATGGTGCACATTTCCTAACGCCAGCTAAGAATAATCTCCCCACAAACTCAGCTCTGCAGAGTCAGGAAGGATCTGCAATCTGTGTCCCAATTTCCTAATCGGAGCTGACCTTGATTGTTTCAGGACATCACCCTTCACCTGCATACTCTGCTATTTGGCGCTCAGACGAATGAAAATGGGAAACAGTCAAAGTCCCTTGGTTGTTCCTGCTGACTCAGCAAGTAGGGGCCCAGGGAGGGTTCAGGGCAGTTTGGCCAAGCAGGCGCTCAGGCTCCACTGAGATTCACGGCTTCCTGGGGGCCAGATGGGGGGCCGGCTTGTTTACACTGCATCTAGACCAAACAGCTGGGGAAACTTGTAACCCTTTTCATTTTCTCTGCTGCCTTAAAGAGAAATCTGATTTTAATACACAATGCAGTTTCTTTTTCTCATTCTTTGTTTCTCTCACCTTTCTTGTTTTCCTGCTGTCTTCTTCTTCTCCTTCCTTCCTTCTCCTTCCCTTTCCTGTTCCTCCCTTCCCTCTTTCTCTCTCTTTTCTGCTTTCTCCTCCTTTCTAACTTCCATAACGTAGTACTTGGAGGGGAAAGTTTAAAAAGAAACAAATCTTTTATTTTCAGAACCAGAGGATTTTTTCCCCCCAAAGATTTATTTTCAACTGAAAGAAGTGGAGAAATAAATAGGCCAAAGGCCTCTTTCTTATTCAGGCCAAATGTCCATGGAAAGTACTGAAAAGGTTGAACTTCACGCTGACCTTAGTAAATGCATTTTTGGATAAAGTAGATTGGAGTGTGGTTTCTCCCCAGGCCCATGCCTCTCAGGTCCTCCGTCCCAGTCCCACACATTGTAGCGGCCACTCCTACAACCAAAGGACAAGAAGTGACTCTGAAGACAGAGGTGGCTAATGCCAGCTGTCTGTCATCTGGAATTTGACAACTGTCAGTCTTGCAGTCTCTTAGGAGTCATTGAGCAATATACTGCATGCAATGAAGACTCAGCCTGCAACTGCAACCCTCATACTGAATAAATCTCTATTTATTTACTAGGAAGACAGTATGGAGAGGTAATTAAAAGCACCAGTCCCGACTCTGCTATTTACATATCTTCCAGAATAGGACAGCTTCTCCAAGCCTCTGTTTCCCCATCTCTGAAAAGAGGAATAACCATGGCATCCATCTGAGGAGGCTGTGTGTTCAAAGGCTTAGCCCAGCACCTTTCTTGGGTAATATACAGTCACTGGTAGTTATTATGGATAATTCAGTTAGGCTTGCACCCAACTCATCAAATTATCATCTAGCCCAGGCTTTCCACAACAAAAGACATGTATTTGTTAATCAAATGCTCCTGTTGGAATCAACTGTGTGATACCTGGAGTACTTTACTGATCAATCAAAAACAACTGAAAGAGAAAATAAAGTTAGGCCAACGTGACTTCAACTTCCTTAGACTCTCAGCCATTGATGGCTAAGCTGTCTTTTCTGAATGTTAGTAAAGGGTGTGTTTTAATGATTGGGTTCTGAATACCACATCCATTGCCTTCTAGCTTTTAGAACCCACATTTTTCTCATTTTTGAAAACTGGAATAGCATTATTCCCGTCTCCAGTTCCCTGGCCTTGATCCCAGTCTCTGATTTCTTTAAGATTGCTGACAGTGGTTTTGTAATCACATCTGCAAGTCCTTTCTGTATTCTAGAATCTAATCCAACTTGAATTCATTAAGTATCTGGCTTCCCTTTTACTGTCTGTTGTGCTATCTTAGGTTTCACTTTTTTTCCTTAAAATTGTGCATGTATGTGTGTATAAAATACATGTTTCTGGCTGAAAATTTTAAAAACATGATTAAGCAAAATGATGAGGCCAGAAATCATTGGTCATCCTAGCACAAGGATATAATAATACTGCTTCTTGTTTTGGTATAACACCTTCTAGTATTTTCTACTATTTTCCTGTGTAGAAACAGAATCACGAACTACTGGATAAAGTGTGAAGATGTCACAATATACTTTTTTTTCTACAACGTTATACTTTATGTTTGCATAAAGCTTAAATGCAGGGATGTGAAGTTATCTTTACTAAGCTCAATCCCTTTGAGCACTTTGACTTTTCAACTATTTGCTCCATTATCAAGGTTACACTCACGACTTTGGTAAAAGGAGCAGGTGCTTAATAAATAGCCTCTGATATCCTTAAGCCAGGAGGCTTCAGAATAACCAGAACCTAGGCTTCAGAGTTAGAGTTGTGGTTTCCTGATGCTCCTCATTCCCCTGCTGGATGGCTGCTGCTGCTGCTGCTAAGTCGCTTCAGTCGTGTCCAACTCTATGCGACCCCATAGACGGCAGCCCACCAGGCTCCCTCGTCCCTGGGATTCTCCAGGCAAGAACACTGGAGTGGGTTGCCATTTCCCTCTCCAATGCAGGAAAGTGAAAAGTGAAAGTGAAGTCGCTCAGTCGTGTGCAACTCTTAGCGACCCCATGGACTGCAGCCCACCAGGCTCCTCCATCCATGGGATTTTCCAGGCAAGAGCACTGGAGTGAGGTGCCACTGCCTTCTTCAACTGGATGGCTGACCTCAGGCAAATCACCCATTCCTCTGGGAATCAGATGCCATTCTGAGAATTATCTTTTGCTAAAGCTGTGATAGACAGTGGCTCCCAGAATGGGTTCTTGTGAAGGTTAAATATGACCCTAATGCCTACAGCACAGTGCTTGGTTCTTATGGAATATCTGAGAAAAGTAGCTGCTTTGTTACTATTATTTTTGTCATAAGATCATGTACGGTACAAGGTCTATAAACTCTGAAAGTAAAGACATTATTAGGATTCAGTGATTTCCTTAATTCTGGAATTTATGTGTTGAACTTAACGCAGTGAAAGGAATCTGTTGTTTAATTGCTTAGTTGTGTCCGACTGTTTGCGACCTCATGATAAACTGTAGCCCCACTAGACTTCTAGGTCCATGGGATTTCCAAGGCAAGAATACTGGAATGGGTTGCCATTCCCTTCTCCAGGGGATCTTCCCGACCCAGGGATTGAACCCACCTCTCCTGCAATGGCAGCCGGATTTATTAGTGCTGAGTCACATGGGAAGCCCCATATCATCCAGTGTGCTCAGTTGCTCAGTCATGGACTGCCTCCTACCATAAATAATGTCAGCACGAGGACTGACATGAAGACATTCATTTTAGATGCAACAGTCAGTTCTGCTGTGATACGACATACAAGATCTTAAAAGTTATCACGCAATGCAAAGTAGTGTGAGAAATACCACAGGACATGTGGGAAACGGGCTTACAGAAGGCTCTCTCAGTTACTCATAAAATCTTGAAATCTAGTGTAATTTTGCCTCTCTCCCCAGGGAACACTTGGCAATGTCTACTCTTTTTTTTTTTTTGGTCACAACTGGGAGGGCCTGAGCCGGAGAGGAGGTGGTGCTACTGGCGTCTAGTGGTCACGGGCAGAGTTGTTGCTAAGTGCCCTTCCCTGCACAGGACAATCCCTACTGCACAAAATGATCCAGCGCCAAATGCCAATAGTAACAAGGCTGAGAAACTCTGGGTTAGAGGGCAAAACACTCAAACACTTGTCAGCAACACATTAAAAAAGAAAAAGAATAGGAGTCTAATAAAAAGAGAAATGCTGTTATACCCATGTTAAATGGTTAAGAAATGCATAAGTAACTTCAATAAATATTATAGTGGCATTGCCTGTGGAAATGGGTGTTGGAACAGTTTCAGCTGGTGAACAATTGTGAAGCAGTAGAAGCAGGGTTATCTGAAACTGAATGGAAAGTTCTAGCACCAGATATAGATGGGGTGTGGCTCATAACATTCGGAGTGAACCAAAGTACAAAGTAGCTGGTGGATGTCTGAGAATATGTATGTGTCTGTGTTTTGTGGGGATGAAAACACAGCCCAGTTCAGCTTGTAACAGTTTTCTATGCTCTTCAAGTGTTTTGTGGGGACAAAGTCATGCATAGGGGCTTCCTTGGTGGCTCAGATGGTAAAGAATCTGCTTGTAATGCGGGAGACCTCTGTTTGATCCCTGGATCTGGAAAATTCCCCTGGAGAAGGGCATGGCTACCCACTTCAGTATTCTTGCCTGGAGAATTCCATGGACAGAGGAACCTGTTGGGCTATAGTCCATGGCGTCGCAAAGAGTTGGACATGACTGAGCGATGAACAGTTCCACTTTCAAATCATGCATAAGCTCACATGAAATTTGATTATACCTAAATTATTCCCTAATATATCAATGGCACTGAAACAAATCCATGTGTTCAAAACATGCCTTATAGCAGAACTATCTATATTTGCATATTTGCTGAACTGACTTGACTAAAACTATACTTCACAGCAACAATGATTCTCGAAAGTGCGACATTTCATTATCAAAGAGACCTTCAACCAACAGAAATTATCAGACAAAAATGTTCCAGAGAAGCCCTATTTAAGTAAAATCCTTTCCCATGCCACTGTATAGTGTAAGATTTTTCCATGACTGAGCAAAGTGGCCTATACTATTTATAAGAGTCTATTTTAAATTCTGAATAATGCTGAAATATTTAAGGGTGAAATTATATGATATGAGGAATTTGCTTCAAAATAATCCCAGGTGGCAACAGAGAGTGGTGGGGCTAAGAGGAAATAGGAGTGGTCATGAGTTCATAAATGAAAGAAGATGGGAACATGGGGCTTGGTTATAATTTCTCTACTTTTGTGTAATAAAAGTAGAAGAAGAATAATTAATTTAAAAATTATGTGTAAGCAGTGCATTTGCAAGCAGGTTCTTATAAATATGGATTTTAAGTGGTGATTTTAAAATGGCTATTTTTGAACATAAAGGTTCATATGTAGCTACTGCAATGAAATATTGCCTTAAAAAGATAGGCTGTACTGAAGGTATTTAAAGCATGCTTGCTTTCCACAGTTTCCAAAGGACTGGCTCTTATAAGTAGAGTATGATGATTAGTAAAATCAGGTGTCAAAAGGAGAAAATTAACACTCAAGCCAAGGTCAGTGACCAGGGCCTATCGCGCAGAGGGCTGTTTCACAAGCTGAGAGTATCAGAAGCCCTTGCAGTGGAGGTGACATTGCCCGCCAGGGACCTGAGCAGATTTGCTCCATGGGGAGTGAGAGTGAACAGTGTATCGTGGTGGTTAAGTGCATGGGTGGGCCTTAGAGTCTAATCTCACTGGGGAGGCACTTCCACCAAGGGACCTTGGGCAAATTAATCTAATCACTCTGAGAAATGTTGCTTCCCTTCAAGTCTGTGACAGATGCATTCTCTTTGTAAAGAAAAAAAGAGCAAGATTTAAAAAAGACAACATAATAAAGGCACATTAGAATAGATTTGCAGAAACCCCTGAGCAACTGCGTGTTACTCTTTGGAGCATCAGATATAAACCAGAAATACTTTGCCCTGAAAAATGCAGACATGAATTCAAAAATTATTTGCATCCATGTCTGGGGGGTCACAGAGCCTTTAACATCTATCCAGGGCACTGGGTTAAGAACCTGGATGACAGCTGTGCCCACCTTCAGTCTAGAGGTCGAGGGGTGGAGACAGGTTAGATCTGTCCCTGTAACTGCAGTTGCCCCTCCTGACCTATTTCTCCTATCTGAACTGTTTCCTCCCTTCTCCAAATTTACCCTATTCTTCCCAGTCCCTCACTTTCAGGAAGCCTTTCTCAGCCAGTGCTATCTGCAGACCTCACAGTAATTTATCAGCGCTGCTATTTTGGTCCTTAATCGTATACTCTCTAAGGATGCTTGTCTCTGGATACCTGTATCTGAATATATGCCTATTGCCTGTATGACTAGATTGTAAGCAACACCATTTATCACATTTCCTGGTGGATCCTTCCAGAACAAACCTTGCAGAAAACTAGCAAACAGACATGTGGTTTGAAATTAAATATTTGTTGAATGAATGCATCAATCTTTTACTCCTTTCCCTAGTAGTTTAAATTTAGCGCACCCTGCTCCTTCTGTCTGAAGTCCCCTTTCCCCCGGACTCCCTAGCAAATTTCCATTTATGTTTTGAATCTCAGCCCAGAATCCGCAGAGAAGTTCTCTGTCCCCCGTTTTCTATCTTTCTTGCTTCGCTCCTCCTTCCTGATTTTGTGCATAGCCTCTGCAGAGACCTCTGTCATATATCTACCTGCAGTGCATTGTACAGCATTGATTCCCCATAGGTGGTCTACCTGCCACTGAGCATATGTGAGGTGCACTGGGTGTGTGGTACATGGAGGAACAGGTTCATCTCCTCATTCATTTATTTTAATGTGCATTTGTAACAGTGTAGCTAACACATCAGACCCATGATTTCACAATGTCTTGATTAGGATGGAAAAGGCAGTTGTTTTTTTAACATAGGCATCTTCCTTCCTAGGAGGCAGCTCCAGGAAGGCAGGGACGGGACCTGTATGCCAGCTCCCTGCCTCCCAGAGTTGAGGCTTAGGCACGGTTGGCTGAATCAAATCATTCAGAACTGAATATTAAAATTCTGTTTAAGAAAAAAAAAAAATTCTGTCCCAGTATCATTTTTACCCTCCTTCAAACACAATTTTGTCTACTCACTGAAACAGAGGGAAAGCAGGAAGAAGGGCAGGAAAATCATAGCTACTCTCCCTCCACCACATCCCTAAGTGGTCGTAATAGACGATTCCGGAAGCTATCCCAATCTAATCCCACCAGATGCCTTTGTTTGCTTCTGTCATCTTCCGGAGTGTTCTAGCCAGCACGAGAGTCTACTTAGACACGTGCAAAGAGCCTCCGCTGCCTTTAACACAATCAACCAAGGACTCTCAGAGTCTCTTCACCACGAGGAGTAGTTTTACCTACCCAGACATTTACTAACTCCAGTGAATAAGGAGCTAGCTAACTGCGTTTTTCTCAAGGAAATCAACCTTGATTATTCATTGGAAGGACTGATGCTGAAGCTGAAGTTCCAATACTTTGGCCACCTGATGCAAAGAGCCAACTCATGAGGGCAGGAAGAGGAGGCAACAGAGGGTGACATGGTTGGATGGCATCACCAACTCAATGGACATGTGTCTGAGCAAGCTCCAGGAGATAGTGAAGGACACGGAAGCCTGGCATGCTGCAATCCATGGGTCGCAAAGAGTCAGACATGGCTGAGAGACTGAACAACAACAGGGTTACTGAAAGAGAGGAAAAGCAAAACTCCAAAATTGCCCAGATGGAAAACTGAGTCAACCAGCACCTGCCAGAAAAGACTGGAGGGTGGAAATGGAGGGGGAGGGGCGTTGCAAAGGGTTCTTCCCCAGGGAGGCTGCTGAGACTTCCCTGTTCTAAAGGTCTTTGTGTAAGAGGTGAGGGCGTGTGGTGGACCCAGGGGGTTCTGGCTGGCTGGAGAACAAAGAAAGGAAAAGGGAAAGGCAAAGGTGCTTCCACTTTTCAAGGTGACTTAGTTGAACGAATCCAAAATTGAATTGGCTCTAATCACTGGTGATTCATTTTGAGAAAATCACAAAGGGGCTCTTTCCCCTCCTTCCCACCCCCAGTTTCCGCTTTAGGGATTTCCCAGGCTAAGAGGGCAGCCCAGTTTGAGTCACTGAGTTTAAGGAACCAAGAAATGATAACATGAAACAGATCAACTAGCCTCCTAAGGACTGTTAACCCTGTGTTTACAAGAATTCTTTTAGCAATAATTTATTTACAATCAAATTTAAATTCTTGTAAATCTATTTACCGTGGGACTCCTGAGGTCTTTCTTTCTTTTTTCCTTTTGCACTATATCTTCCAACTTTGAATGATCAGAGGTCTACCAAGAAAAAAATGACAAACTGAAATTCTAATCACTTATGTCTGCTGCTCATTACCAGGTACAAGGAGCTGTTCTTCTTCATGAGAAGCAGCTAAGTATTTTAACAGAGCTATTTCATTGGAGCATCAATATAATTTCACTTCTATTTGACTGAGAATAACAGTTATCATTTTTGAGTGCCTAGTTTATTCTAGGCACTTAACATACATCATTTCCTTTATTTCACAAAAGAATCCAATGAGATAAGTAACATTTCCTTGCTTGTTTTCATGCTGTGGTGTCCTGCTCTTTTGCAACCCCATGGACAGTAGTCCACCAGGCTCTTCTATCTATGGGATTTTCCAGGCAAGAATACTGGAATGGATTGCTATTTCCTTCTCCACAGGATCTTCCCAACCTGGGGATCTTCCCGACCCAGGGATCAAATCTGCATCTATCTCCAGACTCTTGTGCATTGCATGTGGATTCTTTACCTGCTGAACCATCAGGGAAGCCCTTATTTGAGCTGTTAAAAATACTAAGACCTAGAAGAACTAAGTGACTGGCCCACAACCACTCAGGTAATTAGAGGCAGAGCCAAGATACAAATCTCAAGTTTTATCTCTTCCAAATTATAGGTCTTTGTACTTCCCTTATTGCTGTTCAATAAACTATAAAGAAAAGGCTTAAGGAAAGCAAAAAAGGAATGGGATTTAGTAGTCAAGGAAAATGTGAAAGTGAAAGTCACTCAGTTATGTCCAACTCTTTGCGACTCCATGAACTATACATGAACTACAGACTTCTCCAGGCCAGAATACTGGAGCGGGTAGCCTTTCCCCTCTCCAGGGGATCTTCCCAACCCAGGGATCGAATCTAGGTCTCCTGCATTGCAAGTGGATTCTTTACCAGCTGAGCCACAAGGGAAGCCCAAGAATACTGGCAGGAAAATACAACTTATTACAAATATCCATAACATGATATATCTCTTGCTATGAAATAATCGAACAACCTCACTTTTTCCTTCAGACATGCTGGTCATCCTCCATGAGTCTCCTTGGGCATGTGCCCTCATGTCCCCTGTTCTTCCCCCCAATCTGATGTCCTCAAACCACACTGACATCACAGTATTTATTTTATTAATGGTTAGGAAGATGGGGAATGACCATTTATGGGACATTTCTTATTACACTACTTAACTCCTGGTATTTGTGAGTACCAAGGCACAGTGTTTGACAGTCACCAGTACCCAGGAGGATCTGAGACTCTGAAAAGAAATTTCATTACAATTGTGGCGTCTCTGTAATTTCCAATTCTAGAAGTATCTTCTTTTACTGTGAAATAATTGAAAAGCCAGAGTCAGTACAATGGAAAGAGGAAAAAAGAGCTGACATCTCTGAGAGGAGCAGAAGCTAAGAGAGAATAAAGGGAAAGCCAGTCTTCTAGGCCCAAAGTTTGCAACTCTGCCATATTCAGACCTTGTCACTATGATGCGCCATCATTAATGTTCCTGCCATTGCATTATTTTTATTTTCTGAGTATTGGTTTCAGTGCTTAATGACAATCCATGGGGTATCATCTTCCCAGAAACAACCTCCTTATTAATGGATTGTCTGAAATTGATTGTTCAAATTAGCAGTGATGAAAATAAAGCACAAGGGATCCATGTTTCTTCATTACAGAGAGGAGGATAACTCATAGTGCTGGGCCCTGAGAATGTCTCTTCACAGCTTTCTGTCACGTTCACCCCAGAATTCTGTTTAGGTTAACTTTCAACATTGTATTGTGCTGCCATGCAAGCACTTCTAGCCCTCCTTATCCCCAGACCAAATATCAGGCTAAGAACTGCCCTTTGGTGATATTGTCCAGACCCTCTTAAGCCCACTCACACACTCTGCAGTATGCTTGCAGACTGCTAGAAAAACTGGAGCTGGGCAGGCTTATTTAAAAAAAAAAAAAAAGAATTTACTTCCTCCTTAAAGATCCCATTCACTCAGCATGCTCTCCCTGGGGGATTGTGCATTCTTTGGATACCCCATGTTTCAAACAGAGTCCAATAGCTGATGTTTGAATCAAATAGAATCAAAGTAGGAAGGGCATGCGCTATTATCATTTCCATTTACAGAAACCAAAACCAACAGGTCAAAATAATTTGCCTGGTGTTACAAACCTAACTGAACATAAACAGGCAGGCCGGCCATTTAACACTTAAATAAGGAGTGTTTCAGTAATTGTCAGAAATATATGTTCAGAGGATGGATAAAGTTGAATGTTACTAAGGTATCAAGAGCAGCAAATGAAAGGGAAATAGGGTTAGGGAAAGGGGTTGGTGACATGAAGGATCTATGGAAAGACCTCTTAAAATCATAGGCTATGTGGCCATGGAAGTGAAAACTGTTTTTGCCACAGTCAACTGAAGGTAAGCTTTTATGAGTGGGCACACACTGTTGTTAACTAGAGAAAGTTTTTGCCTTGGTGTCCTCATTTCTTAAAAGTACAAATAATACCAGTACCTCACAACGTTAGATAAGAAATGAGATAATCTAGGTCAGAGCTTCTCAAAAGAGGCATTATGAAAATCCGGGGCTGCACAGTTCCTTGCTAGGGGTACAGGTGAGGTTGTCTTGTGCATTGTGGGACATTTAGCAGCATCCCTGGCCCCCTAGCAGATGCTAGTACAATACCCCATACCCCCAGACCAGACAATCAGAAATGTCTCTGTTGTCAAAGGTCCCATGGGAGGCAAAATTGCTTCTGTGAGAACCAAGGATCTAGATAAAGGCCTCAGTATAGTGGTAGGTATACAGCAAGTATTTAATAATTCTTATTATAATTATTTATTCCCCTATCTTGCTCCTTCCTTTCCAAGATGTCTTTTGTTTGACCTTGTCCAAATAATTCCATTCTTCTGCTCCATCACTTGCTTTCAAAACCACCTTCCTGAGGAAGGAACCAATTAACCCCTGTACATTTTAATCTATATATGGCACCCTAAGTCAAGGACACTGCCTTACATGGGTTCAATTTAGACAACAGTGATCTGGGTGAAGCACACATTCTAGGGAAAATTTCTTCCTAACCTCTCAGAGGACAGTCTACCCAAATTGTATCTTGTCTACTTGTAAAGTGTGAATAAGTATTTCTCAAAGTGTGTTCTCTAAAACTCCAGTTCTAAGAGGATAGCAGTGTTATACATGGTAAGGAGGTTCTTTGGTAAAATGAATTTGAAAAATTCTGAGTCAACCAAAACTAAACAAGTCTCTTTACTTCTCAGGCCTTCTCAGAACTTTTAAGATGCTACCAAGGCACCAAGATTTCTCATGAAAAGTATATAGCTTGCATACTTTCACAAACTCATTTTTATATAGCACTAATTTTTATAGGTCAAGGGTCAGCAAACTACAGCCCATAGCCAAATCTGACCTATTACATATGTTTGCAAATAAAATTTTGTGAGAACACAGCCACATACATTCATTTATATATTATGGCTGCTTTTACACTACACAGTAATTTGAGTAGTGACAGATACCCTATGGCCTAAAAGGTCGAAATCCTTCACTATCTGTTGTTTGAAAGAAAATGTTTGTCAACTCCTGTTACAGATTGAATGGTCTGTGAGATACATGCTAGGAAACACTGCTCAGAGAACCTCAGTGCTGGGTGACTTTAAAGGCCACCGAGCCCACCTGTGGCAGTGTGACTTCACCATGACCAGGTCCTTCAACATTACCTGGGGAGTTTGTTTAAAACGCTGAAGCCTGAGACCTTGTCCTGACCCACTGAATCAGAATACGTAGAGGGAAGACACAAGGACTGGTATTTCAAATCACCCGTCAATTCTTATGCACAACCAAATTGGATATCCTTGACTTCATCTGACTGTTAATCTAGTACCTGAATCTCCCCATGTAGACCCTGGCCACCTTCAAGCCTCCATAATGGGGGACTCACCACTTCTCAAACAATCAATCCTACTCTTAGTCTGGAATAATTATCAGAAAGTTCTATACATTGAACACAAATATGCCTTCTAGGAGTGTCTCCCTGTTGGCTTTCACTTCCCTTCCAACCTCACTTATTGCCAGATGAGGAATATATTTAATCAGGAAGGCAGAAAGGACAGCTACCCCGAACAATCTACATTTTAGTCCTCTCTAGATTTAGTATTCTTCAGGAAGTCTCCTCTAGCTTCTCTAGACCTAATTAAGCACATCCTACCCTGAACTCTCAAAGTGTACTGCAGCTTCCCTTGTATGTGCATTCTCCACATTTCTGTAATTCAGTATTGTAGGGACAGGCACAGACATTTGACGAAGCCAAATAAAGCTGAAGTCATGTCCCAGCCAGTCGCTTTCTCTTGGTGAGCCCTTGAGTACTTTCTCTCGGGCCTTCATCTTATCTGTAGAAAGGTTGTGATAACAGCACCTAGCTGGGGAGAATTCTGAGAATATCACAGGGCTTAGCTCAGAGCTGGTTCCCAGTAAGTGTTCCGTTAATGTCAGCAAGGAAGGAAGATGCTATATACCCCTCCAACCCGGGTGCTGAACTTCTCTAGGGACTGGATCATTATAACTTATCTTGCTTTGAACCCCTAGTGTCCATCATACAATAAATGCCTAAAAAGAAAAGATTTACTACAGGGATGACTAAGTAATGAAAAAGCGAAGATAAAACAGTGGTCAAGAGCAATGGGACTGGAAGATCATCCACCCAGTTTCGAATCCCTTCACCACCTGTTGCTTCATATGTGGTCCTGAGGAAAGACCTTCATTTCTCTAAATTTTAGTTTACTCCTGGATAAAATGGAGTGGAATCCCTCCTTTGGTGTTGGGAATATTAAGTTAGATAATGCCGGCAAAGCACTTAGCATATAACAAAAGCTCAATAAGTGCTAAAATAGCATAATAATTATTGTGATTATTACTACTATTTTCATTATTATTAATAGTATCCCCTCAACATGCCCCAGTGGTTGCTAGGATAAGAGGCTTGCCTGGAAAAGATGTCATTGCTCATGGAGAAGTCTTATCTCTGTTTGTTTGTTGTTTTCTACTTTCTACCCTTAGATCCTTTGGGAGACAGATAGCCAGGGAGACAGTTTAAAGTTGGGACTGGGCTAATGGAGGCCCATGCAAATCCATCTGAGTATTATACACACAGTAAATCCTATGGCTGCAAAGCTATGCACAGTTAACATTTCCCTCAAAGCCATAAACCAGACACCGCTCCTCCCCTCAACATGTTAGGAGCAGGTTTAATTAAACTCCTAAACAAGGAAACAGCAGTACCCAAAGGAGATGGAGGAATGTCTTGTGTCTAGACCAAATAAAGGAGAAACCATAAATACCGGGGCTCCGAGACATCAACATTTACACTCAGAAGGCTCTTCTTACTGCTAACCTGACTCTTTAATCCCTCAGAGATCTGCCCTTGACTACCTCCCTCTGAGCTGAGACAATTGGTCAAATAAGAGCACCTGCTTCTAGAGAGGTCAGATAAGTTGAACCCTGAGTGTCCTACTTTCTATGAGCTGGACATTGTGCAAGGTCCTGGGAGCAAAAGATTGACACAATTCTTTCCCTTATGGACCTAATGGTCCAGTGGTGCATGGAAACCCCCACCAGAGAATTTGCACCCATAAACATAAAATTACAAGGAAGAGTATTATGAAGTAAAGAGTCAGGGTGCTTTGAGATGCTATAATGTTATTTGTCTGCAAGGAGGACGGGAAATTTTTCTGTTGGGAGCTAATGAAATCAGTGGCGATCTGATGGAAGGACAGGGGTTCTTTAGATAACAGGAACAGGGGAGTGGTCTGGAGAGTGATGCTGGCAGAGAAACCGCATGTGTAAGGCACTTGCGGAAGGAGGGAACTGAAAGAAGACCTGCTTGATGATAAGAGCAAAAGCATGGTACAAAATAAAGCTGGAGAGGAGAGGATGGTCAGAACTACGGTAACAGACAGCCGCCCTAACAAATTCTGTGCTTAGTGTAAGAGCAAAGAGAAGCCATTGAAATATCATGAGCAGTGGATTTATGGAATTTGCATTTCAAAGAAAATAGTAAGAGACTAGACTGACAAGACCAGTTGGGAAGCTATTACAGGTTGCCTGGCAAGAGACGGTGGTGGCATGGACTGCGTGATGACGGTGAAGCTGAAGAGAGGTGGATGATATATTCAAGAGATGGGACTGAGATGAGAAAACAACACTTCAGATCTGAAACTAGGAATTGCAGAGCTACGTTCTTTGAAAAAATAACATGGGAATTTAAAATCCTACAAAGATAGATAACAGAAGGTAATTCAGTCTTACTGAGTAATGGCAATGACATTTACAAAATCATACTACTGCATTACACACTTAGCTTAAAAACTATTTGCATTTATTTTCCAATAAGGGTGCTGAGATCATTCAGTAGAGAAAGGACAGTCTTCTAAACAAGTGGTACTGGCAAACCTGAGTGTCCACAACCAAGAGAATGAAATTGGGCCCTACACCACAGAAAAAAAAAAAAAAAACCACAAAAATGGATCAAAGACCTAAGACTATAAACATTTGACAAGAAAACATAGGACAAAAGCATCATGGTATTAGATTTGGCAATGATTTCTTGGTTATAACATGTAAAGTAAAGGTAGCAACTGAAAAAATAAACTGGAATTCATGAAGAGTAGATAATTTTGTATGTCAAAAGACATTGTCAACAGAATAAAAATCAACCCATAGAATGGGAGGAAATATTAGCAAATCATATATTTGATAAGGGATTAATGTGCAGGATCTATATAGAATTCCTAAAACTGAACCACAAATGACAAACAAAATCTTGAATTGAAGTAGAGCAAAAGATTTGAGTAGGCACTTCTCCAAAGAAGATATGCAAATAACCAATAAACACATGAAAAGATGTTCAATGTCACTAATCATTCAGTTTAGTTCAGTCACTCAGTCGTGTCCGACTCTTTGCGACCCCATGAACCTCAGCACACCAGGCCTCCCTGTCCATCATCAACTCCCAGAGTTCACTCAAACTCATGTCCATCGAGTCGGTGATGCCATCCAGCCATCTCATCCTCTGTCATCCCCTTCTCCTCCTGCCCACAATCCCTCCCACCATCAGGGTCTTTTCCAATGAGTCAACTCTTCGCATCAGGTGGCCAAAGTACTGGAGTTTCAGTTTCAACATCAGTCCTTCCAATGAACACCCAGGACTGATCTCCTTTAGGATGGACTGGTTGGATTTCCTTGCAATCCAAGGGACTCTCGAGAGTCTTCTCCAACACCACAGTTCAAAAGCATCAGTTCTTTGGTGCTCAGGTTTCTTCACAGTCCAACTCTCACATCCATACATGACTAGTGGAAAAACCATAGCCTTGACTAGACGGACCTTTGTTGGCAAAGGAATGTCTCTGTTTTTGAATATGCTATCTAGGTTGGTCATAACTTTCCTTCCAAGGAGTAAGCATCTTTTAATTTTGTGGCTTCAATCACCATCTGCAGTGATTTTGGAGCCCAGAAAAATAAAGTCTGACACTGTTTCCACTCTTTTCCCATCTATTTCTCATGAAGTGATGGGACCAGATGCCATGATCTTCGTTTTCTGAATGTTGAGCTTTAAGCCAACTTTTTCACTCTCCTCTTTCACTTTCATCAAGAGGCTTTTTAGATCCTCTTCACTTTCTGCCATAAGGGTGGTGTCATCTGCATATCTGAGGTTATTGATATTTCTCCTGGCAATCTTGTTTCCAGCTTGTGTTTCTTCCAGTCCAGCATTTCTCATGATGTACTCTGCATATAAGTTAAATAAGCAGGGCTGCTTTTTTGGGAGTCGGGGGTGTGGTGCAGAAAGAATACTGGAGTGGGTTGCCATTCCCTTCTCCAGGAGATCTTCCCGACCCAGGGATTGAACCTAGGTCTCCCTCATTGTAGGCAGATGCTTTACCATCTGAGCTACCAGGGAAGTCTCACTAATCATTCAGCTCAGTTCAGTTCAGTCACTCAGTCGTGTCCGACTCTTTGCAACCCCATGAACCTCAGCACACCAGGCCTCCCTGTCCATCACCAACTCCCGGAGTTCACTCAGACTCATGTCCATTGAGTCAGTGATGCCATCCAGCCATCTCATCCTCTGTCGTCCCCTTGTCCTCCTGCCCCCAATCCCTCCCAGCATCAGAGTCTTTTCTAATGAGTCAACTCTTCTCATGAGGTGGCCAAAGTACTGGAGTTTCAGCTTTAGCATCATTCCTTCCAAAGAAATCCCAGGGCTGATCTCCTTCAGAATGGACTGGTTGGATCTCCTTGTAGTGCAAGGGACTCTCAAGAGTCTTCTCCAGCATCACAGTTCAAAAGCATCAATTCTTCAGCGCTCAGTCTTCTTCACAGTCCAACTCTTACATCCATACATGACCATGGGAAAAACCATAGCCTTGACTAGACGAACCTTTGTTGGCAAAGTAATGTCTCTGCTTTTCAATATGCTATCTAGGTTGGACATTACTTTCCTTCCAAGGAGTAAGCGTCTTTTAATTTCATGGCTGCAGTCACCATCTGCAGTGATTTTGGAGCCCAAAACAATAAAGTCTGACACTGTTTCCACTGTTTCCCCATCTATTTCCCATGAAGTGATGGGACCAGATGCCATGATCTTCGTTTTCTGAGTGTTGAGCTTTAAGCCAACTTTTTCACTCTCCACTTTCACTTTCATCAAGAGGCTTTTTAGTTCCTCCTCACTGTCTGCCATAAGGGTGGTGTCATCTGTATACCTGAAATCCAAATCAAAATTCCAATATGCCACCTGAAACCCATAAGGATGGCTACTATCAAAACATTTTAAAAGTGATGTATTGGTGAAGAAATGGAGAAATTGGAACACTTGTGCATGGTCAGTGGGAATATAAAATGACAGAGTTATTGGGAAAAACAAAAAATTAAAAACAGAATTACCATAGGATTCAGCAATCCTGCTTCTGGTTATATTCCCAAAAGTATTGAAAGCAGGGTCTCAAAGACATGGGTACACCCATGTTCACAACAGCATAATTCACAATAGTTAAGACATGGAAACAACCCAAGTATTCATTGATAGATGAGTGGACAAACAAAATACAGTATATGCATACAATTGATCATTATTCAGCCTTAAGAAGGAAGGAAATGCTGACACATGCTACAACATGGTGAAACTTGAGGACATTAATCTAAGTGAAATAAGCCAGTCGCCAAAAGGGCAAATACTGTATGATGCTCCTTATATGAAGAACTGAGAGCAGTCAGAGTCATAGAAATGAGAAAGTAGAATGATGGTTTCTGGAGACTGGGGAGATGTAGAAATGGGGACTATTTTAGGTCACTGAGATGGAACAGAGTTCTGGAGATGGATGGTGGTGATGTGAGCACAACATTGTGAGTGTGTTTAATACCACTGACCTTTATACCTAAAAGTGATTAAAATGACAAATTTTATGTTATATATACTTTACCACGATAAAATTTTGGGAGAAAAATCTGGCACAAAGTTAAGGATTCACTGTGGAGGGCCCCAAATGGAGATGGACTGCCTATGCTCTGGTTAAGTGGAATATATAATTCCATGACAAAAACTCCAAGTTAAAAAAAAAAGGACTACTTGCTGGTGGCATAGTGGTTTTAGACTAGCACCTGAGTCAAATCAGAGTAGGTTCAGATCCAGTTCAGCCACTTCCTGGCAAGTGATTAGCAACACCTTCATCCTGACCCTGAGTTTTCTTATCAGTACAGAGGAAATGATGAGCCCGGCTTTGTTGGGTTATAATAAGGCTAGAAGGGGATTAGGTGAAAATTAAATGCTGATCATGTGTTTCAGTTGCCTGACTTCGGAGCCTGGACTACATATAGAATAGCTTGTATCTCACGTAGGAATAGACACAACAGAAAGATGAGGGTTGTTTCTTTGAGGGCAGGAAAGTTGTACCACATCTCCATCCCTAGCAGAATAGAAGATCATCTTCAACAGTGACTGGTGGATTTAGAATTGTAGGCGTAGAGCAACCTCTCTCAAGTCAAAGGATAGCGCAATGTTTTGAAAATTTTTGGGATCCCTGTCCTCAGAAAGATTATGTTATATGCTGTGAGCCAGTAATACACTCTGCTATTTTCAATTTGATTTAATTCTATTTTCATTAAAAAAAAAAAAAAAATCTGGTCCTGACTCACCAAAGTGATTTCCTGACACTTAGGTCATGACCCACAGTTTGAAAAACACCCAGTTAGGAAATTCACAATCAAGCCCTTCCAGGAAGACTTCCAGAAGCACCCTAACCCTAACCCTATGGAGGTTGTTCCCACACTTGAATTCCCTTGGCTTCTGATTCTAGGCTGTGATATACCATGAATTCATGACTCTTCTCTTGCATCCCTAGAAATATTCACTGCTGGTTTGTCCTTCCTACCCTACCTTGCCTAGCATCCTTCTTTAACTTTATATCCAGGAGACTTGATTTAAGATGCTGGGACAGTTTAATACATATTTATGGTTGTAAAAGAGTTGGACATGACTTTGTGGCTAAATAACAACAATGATGGTAGAGGTAGGTGCATGTGGCCAGAGAAACTAGCATCAGTTTCAAGTTGTCAAACACAGACTCGGTACCTTGCACTGTACAAGGCTTAGGAAGAGGCTGGGGCTCTTCCAGATCCCCCAAACCTTCAAGGCTGAGAATGAGTTCAGAGTGAGGAGCGAGCACATCAGCCCAAAGGGGACATCTCTGAGGGCTCCTGAACCGAGATGCATCATGATTGGAAATTTGCCCTGTGCCAGAGAAGTGTCCTTAGCCATAGAACAAGACTCAATTGGCTAGAAGCAGAGGAATGGCACAGATCTTGCCAGGCTCAAATGTGTGAAATAACCAATGCGCTGAGAGCTCACCTTCATGTGTGAAGTGCACAGAGAATCAAGCAGATGCTGAATTCCAGCAGACTGGAAAAAGAACTGATTTTTTTCCCCTATAGCTGTTTAAGCTTAGAATGGGCATTCAAGACTGAAAAGTAGCTGAAAAACCAACCCACTGGTGAGTTCATAGCCTTGCTAAGTCAGAGAACCTTGGGCTTGTTAGGAGGCAGTCAACACTGGATCCCCATTTTCCTCTACCTCCTTTAAAACTGTTTGACTATGAATATGTTTCTTTACTTCCCTGAGCTGTTCCTTCCTCAGTGTAAAGTGGACTGATAAAAATACCTATAGAACAGGGTCATTAGAAGCAAATGAGATAATACACATAAAGCCTCTGGTAAGATCCCAGGCATAGGGCAAGCCTTTCATAAACATAAGCCAGAGTTATTATTTTTCAACACACAACATAGCGTAATTGAGGGGAAAAAGGCAGCCACCCAAAACAGCTTTTCCTCCATCAAGCCAAAAGGACATAGTTTCCTAGTGAGAAAATGTGGATGTTCAGACCTGATTGCTCCTGGAACAACACGAGATTCTATCTCAGGAGTCTCTGTTATGCCAGCGTGCACATGTTCTTTAGCTGAGGACCATCTGTTAGCATTGCAGATGCTGTCATGTGGCCCCTGGGCTTGCCCCTTTGTAGTAGGATGCCTCTGGTGTCAGGGACGTGCCCTGGGGCGGACCTCCCAGGCTCAGAAGACTTCAGCCAGTCTCAGAAGCATTTAGGAAGCAAGTTTTGGTAGATACTCACTGGAGACCTTAGGAGTCTCTCCTCTTCCCTCTGATCTCCTGGTTTCCCCACACAAGCCACTATGGCTTCCTGCTCCCCTGGGAAGCATACCTTTGGGGCCTCTACCTATTCCAATTCTAACCAACTCCCAGGCCTGCATTCTCCATGCAGCAGTCCTGGAGGACTCCAGCATGTATCCATCCTTCCTTTCACTTTACAGTAAAAATTGAGCATCTGCAGCAGTTGCTATCCAACACAAATGTGAATCAGACACATAATTTCCCATTTTCTAGTAGTCATATTAAAGAGAGTAAGAAAAGAGGTGAACTTGAGTGTAAGAATATATTTTAAGGTCTGGTGTGTATTTTACACTAACGGTACATTTCTGTTTGGACTAGCCATATTTCCTGTAGTCACATGGAGCAAGGAGATTTTGACTACTCGGTGGTGGTGGTTTAGTCACTAAGTCGTGTCTGAACCCGTGTGACCCTATGGACTCTAGCCTGCCAGGCTCCTCTGTCCATGGAGTTCTCCAGGCAAGAATACCGGAGTGAGTTGCCATTCCCTCTTCCAGGGGATCTTCCCGACCCAGGGATCGAACCAGTCTCCTGCATTGGCAACCAGATTCTTTACTGCTGAACCACCAGGGAAGATTTAACCACTTAATACCCTCTCAAAAGTAAAATATTTCATGAACTTTTTTTTCATATTGATTACAGATTGGAATGATAATATTTTGGCTGGATGAGGTGAGATAAAATGTAGTGTTCTGGCTCTTAGGGTTCTATAGCTGGGTCCACCTCTGAAGCCAACAGGCACATGAAATAAAAATGAAATCCACGTTTGTTCCTCCCCTAGCTCCTCAAGCCACAGTTCCTCTGGTAAGAGATAAGGCTTCTCCTCACTCAGGGTTTTAGGTACCTGCCTAAAGTCAGCTTCTGTTGCCTGTGACCATGATCTCAGCTTCCAGGACTGAAACTTGCCTGTGGGCTGGAGTAAGAGAGGAAGGAATAACAGAAAATGTGCATGGGATTTTCCCCACCCTCTCTGACTCTGAGGGGGCCACCTCATGCTCCATGGAAAGAGAAGCAGGGGTGTCTTTTTGCATCCCTGTGCTGTGTCAGGATTTATGTCGCCCTTGAGCCCAGGCTAGGAGACCTGAGGGAAGTCCCCAGGAAACTCACAGTCTCATTTTTACTTAGCACTTTGGCTTCATTTCTCAACCTGTCTGCTACCACTTACTTTCCTAAGAGCTCAGATAGAAGTTCTGTGCATCTTGTCCTGGGATTTTGTTTGCCTTCAGTGGCAGAAACAAGGTAGAGTGCTCTTACTCCATTGTAACCAAAACCAGAATCCACAAGAAACCTTTTATTTTTTTCAGTGTCGTATTGCTTTCAACCACTGACATGAAAGGTATCTATAGAAACTTAAGCTTGGATTAATTAGGATACCATATTCCCAGACCATGCCAAGTATCTATGATAACCACATACTTAAAATGGAACAGAACGTTTTTGTTTGGTTTTTTTTTTTACATTGAGAACAGATACAAAGGGATTTCAACACTTGTCCTTGACTTGGAAATAAACTAATGATCACAGTTGACTTGTTTCTTTGAGAAAAGTTTAAACATCTATTACCCTGCATTACGGACTCTGTCACATACGTGTTTAATTAGGTAATGTATATAGCCTCCATGGTTTTAGACTGCATTTTTGTAAACATCTGACTTGATAAGGCAGCTGTGGATTTTATTTATTTGGGGTCTCTGATCTCCACTCATGGTAGCCTGAAGTTTCCTTTTATGGTAGACAATAGATTTTGTAACTAAGGCTATACCGCTGAGAAGTAATACATCCATTTATTCATGTCAACTAATTTCCAAAAGCATTGTTCACCTAACCAAAAAGGAAGTGATCCACACTTGAAAAACCATTAGAGGGCTAGTCATTACTTTGGACATATTATGTGCTCAAATACTCACACAGAGCTGGTAATGTACTGATAATGATGAACTAAATTCCAGAAAACATTGTGAAATGATTTGGTGGCTAAGAACATAGAAAAGAACAGTTATTGGAAATGATAATGTGGATATTTGCATAGTAATAAGTACAGCACAAAATATTTTTATTCAAATGATTATTCATCCTTATAGTCACCATTTATGAAATGTGATAATGATGTGTAATCAGTTTGCTAAACACCATCATGTTCATAATTTGTGAGTAACCCCAGGTGTGTTCTGCTTAAAGCAAACCTTGTTTATAAAGTCTGAACTGAATAAATGAGATACATATGAAGAAAATAATTGAGGTTTTAAAACTACTTTGTTTCCTTTACAAACAATGAAGCTATGCACAATTGGGAAGATTGTAGACCCCAATGATAAGGGGGAAATACATGGGCTTTGGAGTCAGAAATACCAAGCTTCAAATTTTTGAAGTTAATCTAAACCTCAACTTTGTCATCTGTGACTTGTGGAAGATAGCAGTATGTATGTCAAAGGACTATAGATAAGCACATAATATAATGCTGCTCATGTTCATAGTACAATCAAGGACAGGGTAAGTGCCCAATATCAATATATTATAACTACTCTGTGATATAAGGTTTATTTGTATGGTATATAAAATGAATTATTTCTCAGTGGTTGAAATACACATATTTTTCAACTATATGGGTTTGTTCTATTACCTATGATGTTGAAGAAGAATGATTGCATGAGGAATAAGCCTGGTAGGAAATATGCCAGCATCAAATATTTGAATTTTCATGATTTTACAACTCTTATCTCCTGAATGAAATCCTTTTAACAGTCATCTTATTTTCTTAGGCTCTTTTTATCCTCATCACTTACTAAGCACCCAAAATGTGTATTTGAGGATCTACAGAACCCATGTGAGACATAATCCTTTCTAGCTGTGAAAAAGACAAGATGTACCAGAAAAAGTAATCTTTGGGAATGAGGATTATTTGTGCCACTAAAATTCGTGACAGAAAGAAGGCAAGTTCATTCACTCCTTTCTTCATATCTTGCTCAATGGGTGGTGGTTTTAATGAGATAAAAATACTTAACCATCTTTCTGTGCTTTCAAATGCGATGAGTCATTTGAATGAGAAGAAAGCAAAGCTGAGATGTCATCATACTGGGAGATGGAGTTTAGGAACTCTGTTATCATTAAATAGCAACATCATTCTTTAAATACCTATTGAGCACTGGACTCTTTGCTAGGTATTTTCACATTCAATCTATACAATAAGGATGCATTATTACCTCCATTACACCTTTGTGGTTCATGAGGCTTAAAAATGCTAAGTAACTTACACAAAGCATAGAGAGCAAAGTCTTAAACCCAGGAGTGTCTGCTTTTTTTGGTATTACTCCTACCTCAACTCAAGAAGATATTTCTGTTGTTGCTCAGTCAGTAAGTCATGTCCAGCTCTTTGCAATCCCATAGACTGCAGCAAACCAGGCTCCGCTGTCCTTCACTCTCTCCTGGAGTTTGCTCAGATTCATGCCCTTTGACTTGGTGATGCCATCTAACCATTGCATCCTCTGTCACCCACTTTTCTTTTTGCCCTCAGTCTTTCCCAGTATCAGTCTTTTCTGATGACTTGGCTCTTTGCATCAGGTAATCAAAGTACTGGAGCTTCGGCTTCAGCAGTGGTCCCTCCTATGAATATTTAGGGTTGACTTCTTTTAGGATTGACTGTCTTCAGTCAAGATTAAAGGCAGGAGGAGAAGGGGACGACAGAGGATGAGATGGTTGGATGGCATCACTGACTCAACGGACATGAGTTTGGACAAGCTCCGGGGGTTGGAGATAGGCAGGGAAGCCTGGCATGTTGCCGTCGATGCGGTTGCGAAGAGTTGGACACGACTGAGCGACTGAACTGAGGGCTGACTGTAATGCTGTAGAATGAAATGTCAGCTACTGTTGAGAAGTTCTGATGATTGAAACATAGCACTTGAACCATAATTCCCTCACTTCTGTTTCTGGCAGACATTGCTGACTGACAACAGTACTCTTTTGCAAAGAAACTGGATTTGTCCTCAGAATTCTAAACACAGCCTTCCAAAGCAGTCACTCTCAAGCAACTGACTATTACTAGCTCTAAAAACTACTTGACATCTCCCCTACAGCACCTTGTTAATGAACCTACTAATAGTACATATTATACTATACTTCAATTATTTGCTTCCCTTTTAGTTTTACAGTGACAGAACCATTCAATTTCCTAAATCTAGTCTCCTATGCACAGTTAGCCACAGAACACAGTGGGCACCCGGGGAAAGTTTTGCTGGACTGAAAGTAAGTAAATACCAGGGCTTCCCTGGTGGTCAGATGGTAAAGAATCTGCTGGCAGTGCAGGAGACCCATGACCGATCCCTGGATCAGGAAAATCCCCTAGAGAAGGGAATGGCACCCTGCCCTAGTATTTTTGCCTGAAGAATTCCATGGACAAGGAGCCCGACCGGCTATAGTCCATGGGGTTGCAAAGAGTGAATAACACTAGGCACTAAATACTTTTAGATTAAACCTATTTAACTACCAAATGCTAAACATATGTAATTGGTTAATAATTAGAATGTCTAACCTTTTAGTAGAGGAAAACAATAGAATGGGAAAGACTAGAGATCTCTTCAAGAAAATTAGAGATACCAAGGGAACATTTCATGCAACGATGGGCTCGATAAAGGACAGAAATGGTATGGATCTAACAGAAGCAAAGATATTAAGAAGAGGTGGCAAGAATACACAGAAGAACTGTACAAAAAAGATCTTCACGACCCAGATAGTCATGATGGTGTGATCACTCACCTCCAGCCAGACATCGGAATGTGAAGTCAAGTGGGCCTTAGAAAGCATCACTACGAACAAAGCTAGTGGCGGTGATGGAATTCCAGTTGAGCTATTTCAAATCCTAAAAGATGATGCTGTAAAAGTGCTGCACTCAATATGCCAGCAACTTTTGAAAACTCAGCAGTGGCCACAGGACTGGAAAAGGTCAGTTTTCATTCCAATCCCAAAGAAAGGCAATGCCAAAGAATGCTCAAACTACCACACAATTGTACTCATCTCACATGCTAGCAAAGTAATGCTCAAAATTCTCCAAGCCAGGCTTCAGCTATACGTGAACTGTGAACTTCCAGATGTTCAAGCTGGATTTAGAAAAGGCAGAGGAACCAGAGATCAAATTGCCAACATCTGCTGGATCATGGAAAAAGCAAGAGAGTTCCAGAAAAACATCTATTTCTGCTTTATTGACTATGCCAAAGCCTTTGACTGTGTGGATCACAATAAACTGTGGAAAATTCTGAAACAGATGGGAATACCAGACCACCTGACCTGCCTCTTGAGAAATTTGTATACAGGCCAGGAAGCAACAGTTAGAACTGGACATGGAACAGAAGACTGATTCCAAATAGGAAAGGAGTACATCAAGGCTGTATATTGTCACCCTGCTTGTTTAACTTATATGCAGAGTACATCATGAGAAACGCTGGGCTGGAAGAAGTACAAGCTGAAATCAAGATTGCCGGGAGAAATATCAATAACCTCAGATATGCAGATGACACCACCCTTAATGGCAGAAAGTGAAGAAGAACTAAAAAGCCTCTTGATGAAAGTGAAAGAGGAGAGTAAAAATGTTGGCTTAAAGCTCAACATTCAGAAAACTAAGATCATAGCATCTGGTCCTGTCACTTTATGACAAATAGATGGAGAAACAGTGGAAACAGTGTCAGACTTTATTTTATTGAGCTCCAAAATCACTGCAGATGGTGACTGCAGCCATGAAATTAAAAGACGCTTACTCCTTGGAAGAAAAGTTATGACCAATCTAGACAGCACATTTAAAAGAAGAGACATTACTTTGTCAACAAAGGTCCATCTAGTCAAGGCTATGGTTTTTCCAGTAGTCATGTATGGATGTGAGAGTTGGACTATAAAGAAAGCTGAGCGCTGAAGAATTGATGCTTTAGAACTGTGGTGTTGGAGAAGACTCTTGAGAGTCCCTTAGACTGCAAGGAGATACAACCAGTCCATCGTAAAGGAGATCAGTCCTGGGTGTTCATTGGAAGGACTGATGCTGAAGCTGAAACTCCAATACTTTGGCCACCTGATGCAAAGAGTTGACTCATTGGAAAAGACCCTGATGCTGGGAAAGATTGAGGGAAGGAGGAGAAGGGGAGGACAGAGGATGAGATGGTTGGATGGCATCACCAACTCAATGGACATGAGTTTGGGTAAACTCTGGGAGTTGGTGATGGACAGGGAGGACTGGCATGCTGCGCTTCATGGTGTCGCAAAGTTGGATGTGACTGAACTGAACTGAACCTTTATAAGCACTTACTATTTGCCATGTATTTACACAAACATTTGTTTAGCTAAAAAAATGAACACATGGAGATGAATATATTATCTCTATTTTATAAATAATGATACTAAAAGTTCAGAGAGCTTAAATGATTTGTACAAGATCCCAAGACCCAACCCAGGTATTCTGACCTCCCCTCAAACCTGTACTCTTAACCACTACACTGTTTATAGCAGGAAGTCCACATAAAATATAATTTTTACTCTCATAACATATTATATAAATGTATTACTGCACTACTGCTCCTTTCTGGGTTTCAGAAACTTTACCAGGTGATCCCTGAACTTTATTTCAAAATGTTGCCAGAAAATCAATATTTCAAATATCTCTCATGGTTCTTTCAGTCAACATACACATAAAAACAAACCAAAAACCAAAAAAAAAAAAAAAAGAAAAAACTAAATTGACAGATAGCTGGATTAAGATCCCGGAGAAGTCTCTCTCCTTTTCTAGTTCCTCTCCACCAGATCCATTTCAGGGTCTCTTCTGCGCTGGCCATGGAGACAGGTGCTATGGGTAGAAAGATGAGTAAGACTTATTCTCGGACATAAAAGTCCTCACAGTCTAGTGGGAAGGCAGTGGCATAACAATGATGGGGCTGTCATCAGCAGAGGCAGGGGAGGTCATGGGTAAATGAAGATGCAACACTTAGCTTTGCCCTGAAGAATCCTGGGTGGTGGATGAGAGTCATCCAGGAGGGAAAGCAAGGAAGGGTACACCATGGAAAGAATATAGGCAATGTGATGTGTTAGAGTCTAAATCCAGGCACACCCTGAACGTGATTACTGATGTCAAAGTCCTCACAAATGTTTTATCTCTCTCAAGATGTCTGAGACTTTCAAAACAAAACTCTAGTAGGTGTGTCCAGGAATTCTAGAGTCCCAGGCATTAAGGCTACCATTGTACATGTGTTTCTTACACTAACACATGGAAAAGGTCCACTATTTATTATTTTAATGCAGTGATTAATCACGGTTGTTGAAGGAGGTCATGAGTTTTTTAGGGTTTGAGCACACCTTTTCCGTACCCTGCGGGTCCACCTTCTGAAAACAATGAATGCCTCATGAGCTTATTCTTTCAGAACCGAGACCTTCAAAAAGAGGCCCATAACTTCCCCCAATTTCCTATGGAAGACATTATTCAAGTGACAGATGGTCTGATAATCTGCCAAAACGTGCTCCTTGCACTCTAAGGTCAGCTGTGTTTTACTGAAGAGTTTTCACTCACACCAGTACCATCTGGAGCCCACGTCCTCTATCTTAAGCTTCAACTAAATCCCTGTTTACCTCAGAAATGTTTGCTAAGAGACTGCTTGCTAAAAAAAATGACCAGTTTCTCCCCTTTGAGGCATGCCTTTGCAATATATGACACCTAGGAGGCACGTAATAAATGACTGTCCGCTGGGATATGCCTTCGGATGCTGCAAAAGATGCTGATCGGGCACAAAGGTTGGGCAACTCCAGATAAATCTTTTTGTGTGTGGAGGGGTGGAAGTCTGGCATGATTACACAATTTTCTTTCAGCTGGAGCATCCTAATCTGAATTAAAACTGCATGTGCTGTATCAACACTCTGACTCAATACCGCTGGCATTTTTTTGCCAAATACCTTTTCAGTTCTCGGAATGTGTAAGTGTGGGGCACATTTTGATCTGCTGATGTATGTATATAGAAGAAGAATGGATGGGGGCTTGAAGATGGACTTCAAATCCTGGAGGGATCATGTGCTCTTGTGTTCCTGGCAAATCCTGAGGAATGCTTTTGTTGCGTCTTCCTCGCTGCATGCTGGTGTCAGGTTTGTGGCTAACACCTTTCTAAAGGGAAATGTGGGGCCTTGGTCCTCATGCTTTCTCTCTGGGACAACATAGGCTTTCATTTTCAAAACAGATACACACAGGCTTTATGTTCCAAGGTGTTACCTAAGCCCAGTACTGAGTCCAATGCACTGTGGGAAGTGCCCTAAGCATTTGAGCTAAGCTCCTAAGAAAGGCCAGGAAGCTAATCCAGTTACTCTTTTTTTGTGCCAGCCATTTGACCATTGATGCTCTGGGCACAGGTCGCCTGCCAAGACTGGAAGTGGACCACTCCTGTACTTTTGTGTTGACTTCCCCCTGAGAGAAGGAAAGCATCCCTTTAGTCTTTCAAGTGGACCCAGATGCAGAGTTAGCCAGTTGTAACTCCTTTTCGGGCTTGATTAACAGTCTTTTAAGTCAGTTCCTGGTAGGAGATGAATCTTGCATTTATAATTTCTTTTTTTTTTTTTCAGAAACAGGGAAATGAGTAATCCTTAAGATTGGGGCCAGGAAGAAAATTTGGAACTTTACCAGGCTTTTTTCCTTGGGGGTGGGGGGCGCAATTACAAAAGCTATTAAGGTAAATTTATTTAGAAAATCACTTATGCTTCTATTATCTAACAATGCATTCACATTTTTATTTTTTTTAAAAATCTAGTCTTCTAAGTAAATATTTTAAAAAATAGGTGGGATAATGGTGTATAAATGTTTACAGAATTCACTTTCTCACTAAAAATCTTGTGACCATTTTCCCCTATACTCATTTCTTAAATATTTTTAAAAAATTTGATCTTTAAGTGTCACCTAGAGGAACACTATGTAAAGTCAAACCAGGAAATATATCATGGCAGTTCATAGGGAAGGTTCCAGTAAGAAAGGCCTGAGCTTCAATTCTGGTTCTCATACTAACCAACTGAATTATCACAGATGGTATGTAAATAGTTTCATAACATTTACTATACAACGCTGTGTAAAATTTTGCTAAAGGATTTACATGTATTAATTTCACTAAATATTAGAACTCTATTTGGCTACTTTATTCCTACTTCATTGATAAGAAACAGAGACTAAGGAATGCTTACTATTTTATCTCACAAAGTGAATAGAAGTACTTGATCTGGCCTATGTCTATTTCACCAGATTGAGTTCCTACCCTTTTCCTCTCACTGTTGGAGATCTGATCCCCCTGGTCAGTTCCCCTAATGCCTGGCTCTTTCTCACTTGCAGGCTTAGAACCACCACCAACTCTCATCCCTCCTCTTCACCCTTTAATGTCTCCCCCGAATGCAACTTACTCAAGGAAGGCTTTCCAGTACTCCATTAAACACTCTCCTGGGAACCTGCATTTTCATTTAGAACACTTATGAAGAGTCATTCTTTTTGTAACTGTGGGTTCACTATTCATCTCACCTGCTACACTGAGGTGCCAGGATCCCCTCACATCTGTATCCCATGCCACAGTGTGAATAATGCACTCATTAATGACACATCATTTTTAACTCTTTAACCATCCATATATTCAGTTCCCATCAGCTCATTTCTAATCCTGTGACTTTCTACATGACAAAGAGGAAGGATATGAGATGACCAAAATTGCCAAGTTAAATTAATTGTAGGACTATGGGTGAGTAACCCTGGGAAGGAAGGTATTTTGAAAGCCTTGTCCATTTTATGTTCCTTTGGGAACAGAGGAACAGAAAGAACAGTTTCCTTTGGAATCTGTGCACACTTTTTTTTTTGCCAAGAGAGTGTGTAGATGGCTGTGGAGGGAATGCTACTGCATTCACACCACTTTTTTTTTTTTTTTTTTTTTGCCAACAGGAAGCTTTAAACCCACGCAACTGTCACCAAGCAAAAATGTAAACGTGCCAGGTCTTAGCCACAGAGCTTCTCCTACCATGGGTGATCAGGAGGGGATAAATGATCCTAAACTGTGTTATTCTAAGGCTCACTGACTCCACACAATTCCTCAGGTAAAGGGGCACCATTGCCTTAGTCTCCATAGCCAGATAAATAAAGGAAACACTGCGGTAGCTCTTGTCTTGAAATTCACAAGGCACATTAGAGAAGCCAAGCGATTTTGCAGGAGAAAAATATTCTATTTAATTTTGCTCAGTTCCTAAGTTTATTTAACCATGTTTAGTCATAGTATGCTGTCTTGGATTAGACTGCACCTGAAGCAGATCCTGAGATAAGGATTTCAGGGCAAACAGTTTTACATGGGAGGTAAATTTATAAAAAGCACCAGGAAAGGAAATGGGAAGTAAGATGGAAAGGAAAGGAGGCCCATGCAGGGTGCATTCACAGGCATTACTCCTGTGGGCAACTGGGGACTCAGTCTTCTTGGGAACTGATGGGAAGATGCTTCAGAGGTGACCCATGTCAGGAATGAGGCAGCTGGATATTTATTCACCAACTCTCATCTGTAATAAATGAGAGCTGCTTCTGGGGTCAATATCTCCCTGGCAATTTGAGCCTGCCCTATAGGATATTCAGAGAATGAGGTCAGGCAGAGAGTAGCGGGTGTGTACAATAGAGCACTCAGATTGTCATGCATGGAAACTGTGAGTGCCCGCCCGAGGTAAATGGGACACTACAATGTCTACTGCCCAGATGCCCCTTTTTCCTTTTTATTTTTCATACAAGACACCCATAAATGCTTACTGGAAGCAGTTCTTTTTTTTTTTTTATTTTTTTATTTTTAAACTTTACAAAATTGTATTAGTTTTGCCAAATATCAAAATGAATCTGCCACAGGTATACATGTGTTCCAAGGAACAAAATTAGGAAAACAGAATTCCAAAATTGAGATTTCAAGCCGTTCAACGAATTCCAAGAGCTATCTTTTATCTGACCACACTGAGCCAATGCTATGCTATAGCTGGTAAAACTCCAAAGGGAATTCCTGTAAATGCCACCAAATACCAAACATGTAAATCTCAAGGTTCAGCAGAAATGGCATTGGAAACTCGTAACTTCTGGGACGCTACTTCAAAGAGCCTTCTAAGGATCCAAACTTAGAATCAGGTTCTAACTTGGTCTTTCTGTGAAAGAGAAAAGTTATCTTTCCCACAGCCAAGGGCTCAGATCAGGGCAGAGTAACTGTGTCCTATGGATGATGATAACAACCTACAGCCACAACCTGCTAGAGTGTGTTGTATACAGATAAAGACACAGACAGAGAGATCCCAGGACCCTACTCTTATGGAATGTCTTACATCCTAGCAAAGTCAGACAATCCAATATTAATAAACCAACAGAGGAAATAATTTTAAATAGTGTGATAAAGACATTAAAGAAGGAAATTAGGAAGAGTAGTTAGAGGAAGATTACTTAGGGTTGAGTGGTCCAGAATGGTGCCTTTGAGGAGGTGAAATATGAGCTGACACCACCTTGATTCAGGAGAAGACAATATCAAGCACAAAGGTCTTGAGATGGGCACGAGATTGGGGGTATTTGAGAACTCAAATGAGGAGCCTGGAGTATCAAGACTGAGGGGTGAAGTATGACTAGGGAAGGATGACAAAGAAGGCCCCAGCTGGAACTTCTTGACTGGACATTTGGTATATTTCCCTTTCCATTCTCCTGTGCTAAGCCATTTCAGTCAGTCCGACTCTTTGTAACCCTATGGACTGTAGCCTGCTAGGCTCCTCTGTCCATGGGTTTCTCCAGGCAAGAATACTGGAGTGGGTAGCCATTTCCTCCTCCAGGGGATCTTCCCAACCCAGGGATTGAGCCAGCGTCTCCTATGTCTCCTGCATTGGCAGGCAGGTTCTTTACCACTAGTGCCAGCTGGGAAGCCCCATTCTCTTGTTCTTAAGCAAATAGTGTTCTAAAGCATTAGAAAATGTTGGCTGAGTACCAAATGACACTCCCGTGTATCATTTGATTTCTGAGAAACCTAAGGAAACTCACTGAGTTCTGCCTCCAGGCAGCCATCCTAGTGATTTCAGCCCACTCTCCAGCATCTCCCACCAAGATCGCACATGGCCTCATACAGTAAAACCAGGACCTAAAAGCTGAATGTCGATCTGCTCTTCAAAGGCCCTGTGTCCTCATCTCTGTAAAGAAAGAGCACAGTGTCGCTAGGACCCAGTTCTCATTGGAAGTTGGTAAGTCTACACCCTCTGATCTCACCTGTGCCCCCAGGGCAGCCCCTCCAGACATGTCCCAGTATGGTCCCCTTCTGAAATGCCATTTAGTGACTCTGCAGTCACTAAGTTTGCCCACTAAGTTGGCCCTTGAGGATAATATTAGAGGGTCTCTCTTAGACGTGCATGTAGCTTTGAATGGTAACAGAAGGCTGATTCTTCACACTCTGGCATGGTCAGGGTCAGGAGAAGCAAGGAAAGACAAGGCCAGCTCTTGACCTCTAGGGACAAGGTCATCATAAAAGGATTCTGGCATCCAAAGAGCATCCTTCAGAAGGCAGGACAAACCTCAGTTTTATTTCACAAGTGGCTGCTGGGCATCTGAAAGGGAAAGAAACACTGACCACTCCTGGTAATACCAGGCAGAATGAAATCAGTGTCCAAACAGACTTCCAAACCAAGAACTTCAGGAGAGCAACGGCAAGAGAAATTGATAAGCTCACTGGCTTTCTCTGGTTTGGTGATGGGTTTGGGAGGCAACCAGGTATGTGTGGGACCATATGCTTCCTTTGTCACACATGTAAGTCAGGCATTTCAAGACTGAGGAAGAGGTAACACTATGTCAAGGGATGAAGCATTTATCATCAAGAGACATAGGGAAGTGAGCAGGGCAGGAAAACAGCTCATGAAGAGCTGGACCAATGGCCCCTCGTCTCTCAGGAAAGCAGCAGCTCAGAGGGCTGGGTCTGTGGACTTCCTCTCACAAGTGTCTCTCTCCCATCCTCGCTACCTTTGCCCCTGCTGTTTCCTCTATGTCTGGGTCCTTCTCTCAAGATCTTGTTTTTCACCTGTCCCTAGACAGATGCTCTGTCACCTTGGGCAGGATCCTTCACATTTGTGTGTCTCAGTTTCCCCATCTGTGATAGGTAGATATTAATAGCACCTACCTCAGATGGATTTTTTTTTTAATTAAATGAGTTACTATACATAAACAGAATGGTGCTATTTTTACTTTGAGGCCAGGGTGATTCTCTCTGGTCCCACTAACTGTGGGTAGCAACCGCTCATTGACAAACTGGCAATGTACCACTGTCTATTTCCTTGGAAGGCAACTAAGGATATTAAAAGTGTAAAGCCTCCTGGGTGCTTAGAATCTCTCAGATTCCTTTCTGTTTCATCACAGTATGTTTCAAAATGAATTTTAAAAGGTTTAAATATTCTAAAACAATATGGGTTCATTAAAAATTATTTAGAAAAAGGAGTCTAACAAAAAGCAGATGAAAAATCACAGAGTAGGGGACATAGGAGTTTTGTCTGCTTACATCTCTCCCTTTGGGGAGTCAGGTCTCATGACTGCACAGTAATTCTGCTCCATCCATGTGGTTTGCACAGAGGTGACCCTGACACAGGCACTGATGGGCCAGTGTGCTAGGTGGATGCTCCCCTGGGACTTATGCTGAAGCTACAAAAAGATGCTCTTTTCCTTTGGGGCCCATGAGATATATGATTAATGTCTTTGAAGCTTCCCATGGTGATGAATAGAGAAGGAAGCAGGTCCTAGCTTTCTGGATTCAGAGAAAGAAGAGTGGGCAGTAAGATATCCCTAATGACGATTAGAGGGCCCGGATCAAATGACACCATAAACTATGACCATCTCCTATGGGCCAGAAAGTTATATGAGCCAGTATGCTCCTTTTCATATATGTTTTCACTTAAACTAGTTTTAGGTGAGATTCTCTTATAACTAAAATAATTTTGAATTACCACCCAGTAATAACCACATTTCTATTCGTGTATATCCCTCCAGGCTTTTTTTTTTTTTTTTGCCTCTCTCTCTGCATAGCTTTTTAAAAAATGAAAATATGCTAATACTTTTTCCTTTCCTGATCCTGTTACAAAATGTATTGCCTGTGATCAGCATCTAAGTCTTTTTGAGAAAGGATGGAGTAACTTCTGCTGTCCCCATCCCCACCCTGTCACCCTTCCCAACCCCGGGAAGGTATTTCAGAGGGCAAGGGGCTATCCTATGACATCTACAGATTGGCAGTTCCTTCCAAGCTCAGTTCTATACCACTGGGCTGGAGAAGATCAGCTTTGATAGGGGCTTTGGTCTTAGGTCAGCTGGTCTGGACTCCTGCCTGGTCTTTCAAAGCACATTTCTTTTACGATCCCCCAAACCAGCATTTTCCATAAACATCTTACAGTTTTTTTTTTTTTAAGTGCAAAGTAATTCAAGGATGAGCACATTGTATACTAAAGATGGTCTGGAGACATGCCACACGGGCAATAGTTTCTGAAATCCAAAAAGAGGCACAGAATACATCTGACTGCCAAATAAGCATTTGGAGTGTAATTGAAAACTGAAAACATGGTAATAACATGGTAGGAATTATACCTGTGATTCTAAAGAAAATGTAAGGTACTGTGGCCTTAGCTGTCTAATTAGCTGATGAGATAATATAGGCTACAGAACATTTGCTAGCAATTATGGTGCTTGCTTGTTCTACTTATAGCTTAAAAATAACAGCAAAGTTTGTTTTGCTAATCTCTCCCCTGGATTTGTGAATTATTTGTTTTTATTATCTTAGAGATAAATGGGAAAGAAAAATCCAATGCAGGAGGAGTTTTTATGAAACAGAACATTTGAATTGTCTTTGAATGTGGATGCCACACTCAATTTAATAAAAACCAAAGCAGACCATGTTGGAAGCTCTAATGGAGGAATATATTTATAATGAGGGAAGTACCATGGGTCAGAAAACAAACGTAGGCTTTGAAAACTGAGGATGATGGTTGTACCCACTCTGTCTGATTCTGCTGGGTGACTGCAAGGAAGTCACCCACTTGCCTGGGATTCTAACTTCCCTCCTCTGCCTAGTGGTAGCAATCAAAATTGCTCTGCCCACCACAGAGGCTGTGAAGAAGGAGATAATATGCTTTAGACTATTTAGATTTTTCAATAAATATAAACAATAACATATAACCTTATTATAATTCAGATAATGTTCTCTAAAATTTACACAGTGTTCATACATCCAACAGATGATGTTATTGTTATAATCCATAGCCATTTTCTCCACTCTATACATCACAGATCTCAGTTGCTCAAGAAGTGGAAAGAGATTCAGCTGTAGTGTCAGATAGTTAGGGATGTGAACCGTAGTTCTGGCTGTGTGACCTTAGGGAAGTTAGCAACCTTTCTGATATTAGATCTATCTCTGTGCAATGGGGATGAAGCAACACCTGCCTAGCTGCCTGAAACCTTTTTGATGGAGAGTAGATACTGATATCATTATACAATAAGCAATAATACCCTCAAATTACAGTCCAATAGCAATGACAGTAATATCATTTAAGCTATCAATTTTGACCACTTTCTCTGCTTTGGATGCCATCCCAAAACTTTCAGTGGCACAACAGCTGTATGAGACAGAAGCTCTCATTGTCATTTTACAAATGAGGCCGGCTGGAGTATCTTGCCCAAAGTCACCCAGCTAACAAGAGGCCCATTGTGATCTGATGCAGAAAATCTCCCTCCAGAGTGTGCCCTCCATACCCGTATCCTTTGTGTCACTCACCCAGAGCCAGACATCCTGGAATGTGAAGTCAAGTGGGCCTGAGGAAGTGTCACTACGAACAAAGCTGGTGGAGGTGATGGAATTCCAGTTGAGCTATTTCAAATTCTAAAAGATGATGCTGTGAAAGTGCTGTACTCAATATGCCAGCAAATTTGGAAAACTCAGCAGGGGTCACAGGACTGGAAAAGATCAGTTTTCATTCCAATCCCAAAGAAAGGCAATGCCAAAGAATGCTCAAACTACCGCACAATTGCACTCATCTCACATGCTAGCAAAGTAATGCTCAAAATTCTCCAAGCCAGACTTCAACAATGCGTGAACCATGAACTTCCAGATGTTCAAGCTGGTTTTAGAAAAGGCAGAGGAACCAGAGATCAAATTGCCAACATCCGCTGGATCATGGAAAAAGCAAAAGAGTTCCAGAAAAACATCTATTTCTGTTTTATTGACTATGCCAAAGCCTTTGACTGTGTGGACCACCACAAGCTGTGGAAAAGTCTTCAAGAGATGGGAATATCAGACCACCTGACCTCCCTCTTGAGAAATCTGCACGCAGGTCAGGAAGCAACAGTTAGAACTGGACATGGAACAACAAACTGATTCCAAACAAGGAAAGAAGTACGTCAAGGCTGTATATTGTCACCCTGCTTATTTAACTTATATGCAGAGTACATCATGAGAAACGCTGGGCTGGAAGAAGCACAAGCTGGAATCAAGATTGCCGGGAGAAATATCAATGACCTCAGATATACAGATGACACCACCCTTATGGCAGAAAGTGAAGAGGAACTAAAAAGCCTCTTGATGAAAGTGAAAGTGGAGAGTGAAAAAGTTGGCTTAAAGCTCAACATTTAGAAAACTAAGATCATGGCATCTGGTCCTATCACTTCATGGCAAATAGATGGAGAAACAGTGGAAACAGTGGCTGACTTTATTTTTTGGGGCTCCAAAATTACTGCAGATGGTGATTGCAACCATGAAATTAAAGGACGCTTACTCCTTAGAAGGAAAGTTATGACCAATCTAGACAGCACATTAAAAAGCAAAGACATTACTTTGTCAACAAAGGTCCATCTCATCAAGGCTATGGTTTTTGCAGTAGTCATGTATGGAAGTGAGAGTTGGACTATAAAGAAAGCTGAGCGCTGAAGAATTGATGCTTTTGAACTGTGGTGTTGGAGAAGACTCTTGAGAGTCCCTTGGACTGCAAGGAGATCCAACCAGTCTATCCTAAAGGAAATCGGTCCTGAATATTCACTGGAAGGACTGATGCTGAAGCTGAAACTCCAATACTTTGGCCACCTGGTGTGAAGAAATGACTCATTTGAAAAGACCCTGATGTTGGGAAAGTTTTAAGGCAGGAGGAGAAGGGGACAACAGAGCATGAGACAGTTGGATGGCATCACCGACTCAATAGACATGAGATTGAGTGAACTCCGGGAGTTCGTGATGGACAGGGAGGCCTGGCCTGCTGCAGTCCATAGGGTTGCAAAGAGTCAGACACAACTGAGCAACTGAATTGAACTGACTGAACTGAACTGTTACCATTTATCGAGCACTCACATGTAAGTGTAGCTCTTCCAAGCACTGGTGGACCTTGAACAAGACAGGGTTGAACTGTGCGGGTTCACTCACGTGCAGATATTTTCAGTAAATATATACTATACTACTACATTCTGAGATTGGGTGAATCTACAGATATGTAACTTTGGATATGGAGAGCTGATTATAAATTTATACATGCTTTTCGACTGTATCGGTGATTTGTGCCTCTAAACTTTCCCTGCCCTCATGAGGGTGTTCGAGGGTCACCTGTGGTTTACATTTATTAACTCTTAATACACTCAGTAAACTCTAATATAATTAGTTTAAGAAAAGATGCCTAGATAATTTTGATTTCTAAATAAGCAACAAATAATTTTTAATTATAAGCAAGTTCTATGTAATGTTTAAGATATACCAACATTTAAAAATATTTATTCTTTATATTCATTCTTTTTCTGAAATTAAACTTTAATTGGGCATCCTATATTTTATCTGGCAATTGTACCCTTAGATGAGGTGGAAACAAATCTAGTTTCTGGTACCAAGGAGACATCCAAAAATAGTAAATCCTATCATTATTGTTTTTTATCAGGTCATTTTGACCTTTGCTTTTAACTGTTCCTCTAGCCCACCTAAATTCAGAAGCTATATTCATGAAGAGAACAATAATTTTGATACATTAATAAAACCTTAAAATAACAGTGCCTCTGTAACTCACAAAAATTATTGAAATGGAACCTCATGACAATCTTGTAAAGTATAAAAAATATATTATGCCCATTTTTTAATGAAAAAACTGAGTTCCAGCACCATTAAATAATCTGCCTCAGGGTGCACAAATGAAAACATAAAGTGGAGCATCACATTCTGGTCCCAAAAGTATGAGAGTCTTCTCATATCTGCATATCAGGTTGTATAATGAATAAAAGAGGTGGGAGTTTGGAGTCTGGCCCCAATTTCTATCAATGGCAGGACACATCTAAAAACTTAAGTTATGGTTACCTAGAGCAGTAAAATCAGTCAGCAACAAAAGCAGAGGCAGAAGGAGAAAGCATCTTCAAATTCATTATTAAATTTAGGATCACCAAATTTGCTGCTGATCCCAGCAATAGGATTATCACATGTACTTGCTCTTTCCCTTGACCCCAGTAATATTTCTGTGATAAAACAACCTTCAGCAGTAAGTCTGGATAATTTCCATTTATCGAGAAGTTTTCATGTTCCAGACACCTCAATAAGAACATCACCATTCCAAAAAATAAAAGGTAAAATTCCCATTGTATTTCTGTGATATTTCTGTGATAAAACAACCTTCAGCAGTAAGTCTGGATAATTTCCATTTATCGAGAAGTTTTCATGTTCCAGACACCTCAATAAGAACATCACCATTCCAAAAAATAAAAGGTAAAATTCCCATTGCGTATATGGGAAAACTGAGGCTCTGAGAATTAAGTCAATTGTCCTAGAATTAGCTTCCAGTTACAAAGTGGCAGAGCTGAGCCTGCACTGCAACCTTATATTACTCTGTAATTTATTCTTAGGGTATGATATATACACTACCATGCTGTTCCTCATGCCTACTGCAGACATTACTGGTCAGTCATGGAGATCTTTCCCTTTGAGCCTGGAAATGACTGTAGAATCCTTTTACACACACGTTACTCTGGGCAGCCACTACCGGTCAACAAATGCTGGCATTCAATATCCTACTTATTGGCTACTCCTACATCACCTCTTCCTGCTGAACACCTTTATCTTAATGGTTACAGTGAAAAAGGAGTCAATTTCGCATGCTGTGTGGTCAATGCTACTTTCCAAAGACTGTTTGGTAACTCTTAGAAATGAAATTCATCTGAGATGTGATGGTTCAGAGGTTGCCGCCCAACTGGCACTTATAAAGAGAGGATGCCTTGTAATGAGCCTGGGGCTGTCTGCCACCAAGCCAGTTGTGAAGCCACCATTTCCAAAGTCTTGAAGCTGCTGTGATGGTCTGTTGCTTACCACAGGAGGAAAACAGCACTCTACTCCGTGCAAACAGGGAGGCCTGGAATCCTGCCTCCTCTCTGAGGGGCTAGGTTTCACCCTCAGACAGCAAGCTTTCACAGGCGTAATGACTGGTTGGAGTCTGGGAGTGTCCTTGGATCATGACAAGGTACAGATTTACGAAAGCAACTAGTCATTACCCTGGCTTCCCAGTCCTTAAGCCAAGTCCAGATGCTTCACCTCTTTGTGCCCCTGCTCCCTTACCACCCCCACCTCTTGTTCACATATAATGACGCTTTTCTTCTTTCTCTTTCTTGGGAGAAGGATATCAGAGCTGCTGGGACACACCCAAAGCATTGTTGATGAAAGTTCAGGCAGAGACCATGAACTCACTTAAGAATGAGCAGAGTCAAACTTAGAGCAGGAGGGGGAGGGAAAAGGGGACGTTATTTTTTAAGTGTGCCAATTTCTAAGAATATAGGACTTGTAGACCTCACAAACAGAACACCTCAAATGCATTAAGCCCCCAAACTCCACTCAGATCATTGACAAAATCAGCAAAGAACCAGTTTATCTGGGTCAAAACTCACCTTAAGAGAAGGGAAGTGCTACTTAGAGCCCATAAATAAAGCAGGGATATAACAAGCTTGGGAAGGCAGTCAAAGGGTATGGTCATTCGAGGGGGCACCCAGGAGAAGAAGGGGAAATAAGATAAGTTCTAGGACAGAGAGGCAGTGTGGCAAAGTGGCAAAGCGATGAAGAGAATGGGTAACACGCACATTATGAAGAATGAGAGTTGGTTCTTCTGTTCTTCGTTCCCATATAATTTACCAAAGTCAGAGACGTCTAAACATACACTCACAAAATGAACCCTCATTTAAAGCTACATCAGTACAGCATTTCAATGAATTGAATTGTGTATTGTCAAACCAACAATTCCAATGATCTAACCCATCACTAGAAAACAGGCAATATCAGCACCTGATCTAAGGGTAAGGTCCTTCAGAATGATTTTGAACATCTGGATGCCTCTTGTTTTATTGTGTATATTTTACTTTAAATATATTAACTTTTGTGGATTTATTTAAAGTCTGCTCAAAAGCACCACTGTAAAAACCACTAAAATGTACGCAAAAACATGCTATAGACTAAAATAAAATTGTTACTTGGAAAAAGAAAAAAAAGAATGAGAGTTGGATATGAAAACATGGACAGGGGCAGCGGCTACGAGTTTAGACTCTCGAGTCTGACTGTGGAGACCGAATCTGAGCTCGTCTCCTGTTAGCTGTGTGGCATCAGGCAGGTCATTTACCTTCACTAAGTCAGGTTCCCCATTAGAACACGGGCATAGTAATAGCATTTGTCACACAATACTGTTCCAAGAATTCTGTTAGATAATCTGTGAAAAGTGCTTAGCACAGAATCTGGTACCTAAGTAACTCCATACATAGAAGTCACCGCTATCATCTAAATGGGGCTTCCCAGGTGGCACTAGTGGTAAAGAACTCTCCTGCCAATGCAGGAGACACAAGAGACCTGGGTTCTATCCTGGGTCAGGAAGATCCCCTGGAGAAGGAAATGGCAACCAGCTTCAGTATTCTTGCCTGGAGAATCCCATGGACAGAGGAGCCAGGCGGGCTACAGCCCATGGTTCCTCAAAGAGTCTGACACGACTGAAGTGAAACATTCATTATGTAAATATGTCAACATTATGTTACTCAGATTTTTAAGTTACATGATACTGTTTATTAAGTTATTCCATTTATATAAAACATTTTCTTTACACATACATGTGTGTGCTAAGTCACCTCGGTCACGTGTGACTCTTTGTGACCTTATGGCTTCTCTGTCCATGGGATTCCCTAGGCAAGAATAATGGATTGGATTGCCATGCCCTCCTCAAGGGAATCTTCTGGATCCAGGGATTGAATCCATGTCTTTGATGTCTCCTGTACTGACAGATGGGCTCTTTACCACTAGCTTCACCTGAGAAGCAGAGACATCCCGCTGCTGATAAAGGTCCATATAGTCAAGGCCATGATCTTCCCAGTGGTCATGTACAGTTGTTGAGAGCTGGACCATAAAGAAGGCAGAGCGCCAAAGAATTGATGCCTTCAAACTGTGGTGCTGGAGAAGACTCCTGAGAATCCCTTGGACCTTAAGGAGATCACACCAGTCAATCTTAAGGGAAATCAACCCCGAATACTCATTGGAAGGACTGATGCTGAAGCTGAAGCTCCAATATTTTGGTCACCTGATACAAACAGCCAACTCAATGGAAAAGTCTCTGATGCTGGGAAAGATTGAGGGCAGAAGGAGAAGAGGGCATCAAAGGATGAGATTGCTGGATGGCTTCACCAATACAATGGACATGAACTTGGGAAAACTTTGGGAGATGGTAAGGGACAGGGAAGCCTGGTGTGCTGCAGTCCACGGGGTCACAAAAAGTCAGACATGAGTGGGCAACTGAACAACCACCCCATCACCTAGGAAGCCCTTATACATACATACATTATATATGCATACTTACTCAAAAAAATGAAAAAAAAAAAAAAGCTTTAAAAGATATGGACTAAAACTCTCAACAATAAAAGATCGAATGATTTTTTCTGCTTTATATATTTTTATATCATTTATTATTTATCTTTACAAACAGCACGTATTCCTTTTATAAGAAAATAAAAATAAAACTATTAAAAAGTCAGATGACTTCTGACCCTAAAGCTTGCACTATAATATGGGTCTAAAAGGGACCAGATGGCCATTACATCCTTAACAAAGGATCAGATGTTCCCTGCCAAAGCAAGCCTTAACAGCAAGAAGAAAACATCCCTTGGTGTAAAGAATGAAAATGAAAAAGAGGATGGAAGCGCTTAGTGATACAAAATGGGATAAAATGTGCATGGTACAAGGCTGCAACAAGATACCTAGCATTTTTCAGGACAAGAGTAGATGTAACCCACCTTCCACCATTTCCAGTGGAACAATGTTCTTTGTGTTGTCCATGGCTGTGTATAAACTACACACCAGGTATTGAAGTTTGGTAAAACAGAAATGTATCTTGAAGGAAATTTTAGAGCTGACATGCCAAGTGAAGGATTAATGTGGCCACCTTTAGCAGAAGTATTCTGAGCACTAGAAAATAATTACAATTATGTAAAGTTTAAAAATAAAATTAAAAAAAAATTGTCATCTGATTAAATAAAATACCTAGGAAAAAAAAAAAGAAAATAATTGTGAAAAATATAAAGATGGGTTATGTTAATTGGATTGAGGTTTTTGAACCTGTCAATTAATCCAAGAGGTTGATTTTAGTAGAATAGAGAGGGAATAAGGGATTTACTGCATTACTCCACTTACAATAAGTATTCAAAGTATGAAGATCCCCTACTAACATTGATGAGTTGAAAATAACTTCCTTACAGACTTAGAGAAGAAAATTTTGGTTGCCAGAGGGATGGATGGGAGGAAGGGATAGTTAGGGAGTTTGGGATGGACATGTACACACTATTATAGATCCACAATAAGGATCTACTGTATAGCATAGGGAACTTTGCTCAATGCCATGTGGCAGCCTGGATGGAAGGGAGTTTGGGGGAGAATGGATACATGTATATGTATGGCTGAATCCCTTTTCTGTCCACCTGAAACTACCACAACATTGTTGATCTGCTATACTCTAAAATAAAATGAAAAGTTAAAATAAAAAATAAACACACATTAAGAAAAAAATAACTTTTTTGTTTCTCTGTCTTTGAAGAGGATGTTAACAAAGTAGGAAACATTTGAAATCATCGCTATTGTATTTCACCTTCTGCTTGTGTCAGTGAAGCCATGAGCTAAGTGTTCATAAGTAATTCTGGGAATGGGGGATCCACTTCTCAGATGTCTTACCCACATGACTACAGAGGATGCTGGCAATGGTCTCCATCCTTCTTCGTAGTCCCTCCCCCATTGCATGTGCACCCTCTACCATGATGGCTGGATTTGGCCAAGGCAAGTTGCCCAAAGTGGAGAAGGCGATGGCACCCCACTCTAGTACTCTTGCCTGGAAAATCCCATGGATGGATGAGCCTGGAAGGCTGCAGTCCATGGGGTCGTGAAGAGTCGGACACGACCGAGTGACTTCACTTTCACTTTTCACTTTCATGCATTGGAGAAGGAAATGGCAACCCACTCCAGTGTTCTTGCCTGGAGAATTCCAGGGATGGGGGAGCCTGGTGGGCTGCCGTCTATGGGGTCGCACAGAGTTGGACACAACTGAAGCAACTTAGCAGCAGCAGCAGCAATTGCCCAAAGATTAGGGAAGTAGTTATAATGCCTTTATGACCTAACCTCAGACTCACACTCTAGCCCATTAGTTCATAGGCAAACCAGACTCAATGTGGGAGACAAATACCACAAAAGAGTGAAGCACAGGAGGTGAGGATTTGGGGGGGCCATTCTGAAGGCTAGTTAGCATAGGCACCATATATTGAGAGTGTTTAGAACTCATTGGAAGCAATGTTGGACAGAGATGATATTCTTGGCAGAGTTTATCAAAGCCTACGTTATATGTTGGAAGTTTTGTAATCACAAGAGCACCTATGACCCTATCTTGATGCACAGCTGGACAACTGGACATCTAACGTGTGTGTGTACTCAATTTTGGACCTATTTTTCAGTTATTTCTAAGCCTGGGATCCTCTGTCTTAGAATTAAATGGGATATCACTAAAGGAGTTGATTCCTTCAACAAGCTATGTATAAGGTAGCTGCTATCTATCAGACATGGTACTAGGCCCTGTGCATGCTAAATCACTTCAGTCATGTCTGACCCTTTGCAACCCCATGGACTATAGCCCGCCAGGCTCCATTGCCCATGGGATTCTCCAGGCAAGAATACTGGAGTCAGTTGCCATGCCGTCTTCCAGAGGATCTTCCTGACAGGGATCAAACCCATGTCTCCTAGGTCTCCTGCATTGGCAGGTGAGCTCTTTACCACTACTGCCACCTGGGAAGCCCCTGTAGCTACAGAGGATGCCACAGGAAGTAAAATTAGCCAGGAAGCATCAGGGGAAGTTACATTAAACTGAGAAATGATGAGAAGGAGAGGTCCAGAGAAAGAAGAGTGAGAAGGAGTGAATTAGAGGGATAGGGAACAGCATGTGCAAAGGTCATGAGGTGGGTATGTGATGGGATCCTCTGAGTCCCGAACTGCCTCATCTGTGCTTAGGAAGTTCCTGATAACTCTGATTCTCTTGGCTCAGGGCATAATGGAGAAGAGCCTTCATCACTTAATACCAAATTATTTCTTCTTTCAGTTCCAGAAAAAGACATTCAAGTTGTTTTCCAGATAACCAAAGCATCAAGGCAAAGACTAGGGCACATCTTAGGAGAAGAAAACATCCTTACATCTCATAAAGTAGGGAAAACATCTGAATGAGAACAGAAAATATAACTGCGAATTTTATTACCAAAAGCTCTGGTTCCTTTTAATGCCTAAAATTAAACCAAGCAGTTCAAGAAATATTATGATGCGGGTGTTGAAATCTCATGACCAATGAGATCAAAGCCATCATTTTACACACAGGCAGATCATTACATTACAGCTTTGTGTGGATGCTCAACTTCATTCCTTTTATATGTTCAGAAATAACCTCAGATATAAACATTAGAAATGAACAAAAGCAAAACCACGTAATGGTCCCTTTAAGATAAACCTGGCAGTATTTAACTAGAAATTACTGACTGTTCCAGAAGTGGCATTCTGTGTTCTGCAGTAAGGAGGAGAGCTTTTTGGTGTCTGTTTTCTTCCCTCCCATTTGGTTACAACAATGAGTCACCATTACCTGCAAAGCTAGACTTGTAGATTTCTCTCTTGTGCCAGAAAGACAAGGCACTAGTTGGCTGGGATTTAAAATGAGAAGGGGAAAATTTTTTTAATTTACAGATTCAATTAAACATGAAAGCATCCAGGGAGGAAGACGTGTCCTCCAACCCTCATTCTTCACTTTTTAAAGTGTTTCCAGTGATCTTCATTCCAAAGAGGATACATACATTAGAGAACTAATTTTTCATGATTTGTATAAAGCATCAATTTGCTCCAAATCAGAAAAACTGTGTAATGAGGACTGGTCCAGACAAAACTCTCTAAGTTTTGTCTAACCAAACCACACCTCTAAAGGGAACTTATTTAAACATTTATATAAGAGCTGTCTTTATGCCCACGTATCTTTGGCCTCCATGGTACAGTGAGGGTGAGGTAGTGGAAACATAAGCTCAGAGGTTTCCTAAGAATATGACGATGACAAAGAATACATGCCAGGCCTGAGCTGCCTTCTAAGACAACCCCTTCCCTAGCCTTTTTCCCTCAAACATGGTCTTCCCAGCCAAGAAATCTGACTCTTATTTTCATAATGCTTCAGGCATGCATAGCAAAGAACTGCTCTTTCTTCTTCTATAGTTTAGACAAGACCCCACCATGGAGCTGAAAAGTTAGAATTTCACCTCTTTGTCTTTGTGAAACTGAGTAGTTGCAAAGAAAGCGAGAGGGGAAACTTCTACATCTTTCCAAAAGTAAAGAAAAGAGTGAAAAATGAATGTGAGCATATACTTTTAGAAATCTCTTTTTATGAAGTTAATAGAGATGATATGCAAATATTTCAAGTTATCCATAGGGTTCTCAGGCATGGATAGATTGCCTTATAATTTACTCCAACATCTCTTCAGTGTCTACATATTCAACTTTAATTACGTTTCCAGTCCTGAAGCCCAATTCTCTCAATTTTAATGAAATGTGTCCAAACGTGACTTCCATGATTAAGTGGCAAAGGAAGGCTCTGCTCTCAGATGCTGGAGGTTGTGGTATAAGATGACAATAAGCTGACAGCTTTATAACGTAAAGCTTAAAACGGGGGAAGGGGTTGAAACCCTAATGAAGAGGAAGGGGTGTGTATGTGTGTGTGTGTGTGTGTGTAGGAACCAAGTTTTCTAAGAAAAAGGAAGACATTTGAGCACAAGTGGTTTTTCAAGGGCATGTTGTTCAACAGAAAATATTACCTAAATGAGGTTTGTCTAGTAGACCAGAACTGTTTTTAATTCTATGTTCTGCATTGTTAGTACTCAACAAATGAGCAGCAGTATTCTGACAGTGATGAGAGGTGGAGCTCATTCATTAGTCCAGTATTGCTGCACTCAGGGCTATGTCTGGAACGTAGAGGGTCATAACTAACAACAGCAGGCACTTTTAAAGGGCCATCTGTGTTTGAGTCGGTTTATATATATTCCCCTTATATCACACACAAAAAAGACGTCTATTCCTTTTTCTAGTTTTCTGTAAAATTTCTCTCATATCTTGGACTTTCAATACCAGTTTCTTCAATCTTCATTTTTTCTAGAGATTTTTATCAGTTCTCAAATGCATTTCCACAGAGAAGACAATGGCACCTGGAAAGGCATTATGCATTTGTCTGTCTGCTCAGCATACCTCCCTTCATCAAAGAAGAATCATCCTTTACTTTGGGAAAAATTCCCTTTCCAGCTTTTGCTTCTAATAAGGATTGCCAATCAGTTTATCTCACCTATCTGTGGACATGGATGAACATGTGATCTAGCTGGGCCAATCACCCATGATTAGCCTGAGAGATCCACACGTGATCAATTTAAGCCAATGAAAGTTTGGAGTTGATACAGAGGCAACCCTTTGACTCTGGTGATGAAAATGGGAAGAAGTGAGTTTGGAAGGTGCCAAGAAATCTGCCTCTAGCCATGGGAGGAAGCTAATGGAGGAAAAGGAGCCAACATTCAGAAAGAGGTAGAACTGAGACAGGGAAAGAGTAGATGTGGATCCCATTGTTCATTTGGTTATTTCTTCAATACCAGGATACCTTGAGCTAATCACCCTCTCTAATACCTTTGGTAGTTCAGGCTGGGTTTCTGTCACTTCCTGATTGATGCAGGCTCTGACTGCATCACAGACTTTCCTGTTGCTCAAATGGTAAAGAATCCACCTGCAATGTAGGAGACCCAGGTTCAATCCCTGGGTTGGGAAGATCCTCTGGAGACAGGAATGGCAATCCATTCCAGTGTTCTTGCCTGGAGAATTCCATGGACAGAGGAGCCTGGTGAGCTACAGTCTGTGAAGTCACAAAGAATTGAACATAACCGAGCAACTAACACTACTACTACTGATTCATCAAGAAGCACCTTGCACAGTGCTCTGCACAGAGTAGGCACCTAATGTATGTGGGGTAGTTCCAGGGCAACTGCTTTTTTTTTTTTTAACAAACAAACTTTAGAAAAAACAAGAGGGGATTTTAAATTGGATGACTGTCTGAATTTTATTGTTATTATTAGCATTAATAGTGACATTATACAACATCTACCAATATTTCAGGTCTTACTACGTGAGATGATTAAAAATATAGACCTAAACTTACACAATATTGTAAATCAACTGTATTTCAATAAAAAAGTATAGACTAAGGCAGACCAATGGAAATACAACTTGAGTTTCATATATCAGAGAAGGCAATGGCACCCCACTCCAGTACTCTTGCCTGGAGAATCCCAGGGACAGGGGAGCCTGGTGGGCTGCTGTCTGTGGGGTCGCACAGAGTTGGACACGACTGAAGCGACTTAGCAGCAGCAGTAGCAGCAGCAGTAGCCACATTTTAAGAAATAAAAATAAATGGGTGAAATTAATATTCTATTTTATTTAACTCAACATATCAAAAATTTTTATCTCAGCATATAATCAAAATAAAATGATATTTTAATATTTTTTTTTGTACTCAGCCTTCAAAAGCCAGTATACATTTGACACTTAGATAAGTACATGTCAGTTTGAACAAGCCACAACCCAAAGGCTCAGTAGCCACATGTGGCTTCTGGTTACTATACTGACCAGAACACTCATATTCCCTGATTTTGATTCTCATTCTGGCACTAACTGGTTCTCTGATCTAGAGAAATTCTTCTGATTTGTTTCAGCCTCAGTTTCCTCATCTGTAAGACTGGGATGATAATAATCATCCCTTCAACATAGGGTGGGTCTCTCCAAGAAGGTGATTATTTACCTTGAGGATGAACAGTGAAATGGAGCCAGGCCATCAATAAAAAAAAAAAAGGCTAGGTGAGGATCTGTGTGCCAAAAACCCAGAAACTGTCTTCCAGGAAGAAAACCCAGTAATAAGTAGCATGGCGAAGACTCTGGCATTGTAACCCACACGCTGGCAGCCGACACGAAGCTGTGTTCTAAGTTTAAGACTGATTATTACTGGCCGCAGGTGGCTAGTGTCCTGCACACTTTTCTCGGGCAGTCCCTGCATCTGTTCCACCCTCTTCAAGAGAGAAGGAGAGAAAACCAACTCTACCGACAGAAGGAGGAGCAGCCCTCAGTGGCATGAAAAAAATCAGAGCAAGGTAATTTCAGGCAACTCTGGGCTTGGAATAGACAGGGACAGGTGCCAAGGGGCAACACCACCAGATCTTCCTGTTCAGCGTGGGGTTTCAGGACAATCCTGAGCTTGTGAGCTCCTGCAGAAACGTACTCTCTGGGCGGTACACCTCTAGCCATCAAGGCTGCCAAGTGCCAAATCGTCCTGGCTCAGGGCTGGGCCCGCTGCTGGCTGTCTTATTTTCATTCCCTCTACCTATTTCTCTTTGAGAGCAAATTGCCTCCCCAGGCTGTTTCTGACACATCTCAGGCAGCTGGCCTGGCAGCCTCTAGAGTGGTTTTGGGTTTGCCACGCAGGTGAGAAAACTTGTGAAAGTTAGCTGCTCCTCACATCAGCAAGAGTTTGTGCCAAGATCTTGCTTAGTGCCCTATTTATACCAACTTTTTTCATCTTCCTCAAAGAAAACCCCAAAGAAAGGGGTACTACCACCTCCATTTTGCAGGACAGGAAACTGAGGCTCAGAAAGATTAAGCCATTTCCTCAAAGTCACATAGCAATCCAATGGAGACTCCAAAACTCTTTGATTGCTTCTCCTGCTCTGCTCTGCAGGGGAACCATTTAAGCTGGAGGGATGGCAAGGACACAGCGTCATGTGGCAGTCTGTGAGTTTTTTATAGGTAAGAAACTCCAGCAAGGGAAGAATTTGAACTCAACTTCACTCAGACTCTGACCTCACACGCCCAGGTCTTGTGTGTACAGTTTCTCATTTTGCTCCCAAGTCTGCTCCGAAGACAATAGGTAGTGCATAGAAAAGACATATTTTAAGGGCACAGAGAGTGCATCAGTGGGAGCAGAATCCAGAAAAAGGGAAGGAAGAATTTGGATCAGTACTGCAAAGCCAGATGCTGAATTCATTAGTAGATGCCTTTAGGAGAGTTTTCAGAAGCACAGTATTATAAGATTGGGACCCAAAGTTGAATGAGAAATAGAAAGCAAAAACAGATTGCATTATTCATCCTCGAAAGGTCATACTTCCTGCCTGCAGAAGTAACTGGAGTTTTAATTTGGTCACATTGTACAGGAGCTATGCGGATGCCATGAGACTCTTGATATCTACCCTTGCTACTGCACCCCAGTTTCCTCTCATTGCTGTCTTGTCAGACTCAATCTTTTCTTTTTCATTATCATCCTTGGTTATTTGACAATGCTTGTCATTCCCCCTTCTCAGAGTCATGTCCTCTCTTGCCTTCCGTGATATCGTATATCAGTGTCTCACTCTATGTTGTTGTGTAACAAATAAGCCCCAGACCAAGTGGCTTAAACAACTCATATTTCTCATCTCATGGTTTCTGAGGGTCAGAAAGCCAGACACAGCTTTAGAGGGTCTTCTGTTTTAGGTTCTCTCATAGGCCATGGTCAAGGTGCTGGTGGGAGCCACAGTGCTCCCAGCTAGCCTGGGTCTGCTTCCAAGCTCATTGTCTGGTTGTTGGCAGGCTGTGGGTCCTGTGGGTGGTCAGATAGACACTTCCAGGCGTCACTGGTTGAGCACTGCAGACAGCCCTCAGTTCTACCCACAAGCTCACATAGGAAGCCACATCAGAGCAAACCAGGGGGAGAGCCACAGCATAACAAAGTCATAGTCTTTTGTCACTCAGCCATGGCAGCAACATCCCACTACTTCTGCTGTATTCTATTTGTTTGTAGGGAATCACCAGACCTAGCCCACACCCCAGAGGAGGGGACTGCATAGGGTGTGAAGAGTGGGAGGCAGGGACTATTTGTGGCCATCTCAGAACACTGCCAACCACAGAAGTCATGAGCACCATCTTTTTATTAGCATCACATCCTATACATCAAGATGCGCAGTGAAGAGTGACCATGTTGGCATCACACCCCTGCTCCCCTATCTCTCCTGCTGCCTTGGGTCCACCCCAAGAAGATGGAGCAATTACTATGACATTAGGCATTAAAAAAATTAAATGTCCCTCCCACACCCTACTCCACACACACACTTTTTCAAATACTGGGAAGCCACACTAATTTTTTAAATCCCAAGTCTGATCACCTCTTGCTCAAAACCTTTCAGTGGGCTCCCAATGTCCTTAACATGTCCCTATCATGGCTTTGGAGGCCTTCCATGGCAGACCCAGACTGCTGCCTCTAAACTCATGTCTCTCCACGTTCCTCTCTCCTTTGACGTTTCAGCCACACTTCCTTTGTTTCAGTTCTTTTAGCTTGCCATCTTCGCTCTCACTACTCTGGGCCTTTGCTGAATATACTTCCTCACTTCAAGTCTGTCACCCCAAGAAATGGGATTCCTTTCTCTTATCTGTTACCTCCTTGAGGGCGGAGATCACACCTGTAAGCGTATCACTCCATCCTCAGTAGCCAGCACAGTGTATGGCGGCAGAGAGCAGCCACCAGGGAGAGACTGAAACCTATGGAAGATGATGTTAAGTTTTCCCTGACATCACCCCGTAAGTAGATGGACTGTGGGCCTTGATGGAGGGCTGTTACTGCTTCCCAGCACCTGCCTCCCAACTCTACTTCATAGTGGGATGTCCTCCTTCTGAAGAGAAAGAGGTGACATCATTCATACCTGCATGGCACTGCCTTTTAATAGCAGCCAAATGCATGAAGAAGCATTTATGTCAAGTGCCTTTGTACCAGGTGTTCTGATATGTGTTTCTGAATGAATAAATGATGTAAAAGATCCAAATACAGAGAAGACCCATCAGTCTTGTAAATGACATTAGCCAGCATTCATGAACTATTTAAGGTAGGTCAGGCATGTTACTAGGTGTTTCACAGGTAATAGTCCCTCATTTAATATTTACAACAGCACCATGAGTAGATGGGATTATTCCTGTACCACCAGTGAGGAAAATGAGGCTCACAGAGGCCTAGTTACCTGTCCACGGTCATACAGATAATAAGTAAGCTGAATTGGGACAAAATAATGATAATGCCAACTACTGTTAACTAAGATTTTACTACAAAATCTTTTACTAGTACTTGATATGAGTTCTCTTAACACTCCTAGTAACCCCTTATAACGGGTACTGTCAGAATTTCTAAACAAGAGATAAAGAAACTGAAATTCAGAAAATTTAAGAATCTGTTGTGATTCCACAGCTAGAAAAAGGCAGAACTAAGATCAGGACATGCTTTATTACAGTGATTTTGTTCTTTTTTTTTTTTTTTTTGATGTAGATCATTTTTAAAGTCCTTATTGAATTGTTACAATACTGTTTCTATTTTATGTTTTGATTTTTTGTCGAACAGGTATGTGGGATCTTAGCTCCCCAGCCAGGGATCAAACCCAAACACCCTGAATTGGGAGGTGAGGTCTTAGACACTGGACCACCAGGGAAGTCCCTATTACATTGACATTTTAACAAAGAATTTCATTTCCAAATATGAAATGCATCAGTATGTTAAGACTATAAGCTGGTAACTGCAGCCAAGGTTAGTTACTTTTTTCTTAAAGGTAGAAAAGAAGTAGTAAAGTCGCTCAGTCGTGTCTGACTCTTTGCGACCCCATGGACTGTAGCCTACCAGGCTTCTCCGTCCATGGGATTTTCCAGGCAAGAATACTGGACTGGGTTGCCATTTCCTTCTCCAAGAGAGAAAAGGCTAATGTAAATGCTTAAGAGGCTCAAAAACATCACTTTAACAAAAACTTAAAATATGTCTTCCCATGAGTTTTACATGTAGTTGATAGAAAAATTAAGGTTAATTTAAAGCCAGATATTAACATGTGCCGAAGGATTGATGTTTCCGAATTGTGGTGCTGGAAAGGACTCTTGAGAGTCCTTCGGACTGCAAGGCGATTAAACCAGTCAATCCTAAAGGAAATCAACCCTGAATATTTATTGGAAGAACTGATGCTGAAGCTGAAGCTCCAATACCTTGGCCACCTGATACAAAGAGCTGACTAATTGGAAAAGACCCTGATGCTGGGAAAAACTGAAGGCAAAGGAAGGAGGGGCAGCAAAGGATGAGATGATTAGACAGCATCACCAACTGAATGAACATGAATTGGAGCAAACTCTGGGAGACAGTGAAGGACAGGGGAGCCTGGTGTGCTGCAGTCCATGGGGTTGCAAGAGTTAGACACATCTTAGAGACTGAATAACATTAACATGCTACTCACTTGCATACTATTCAATAAAAGAAAAACATGTCAAAACACAAGAACTGAAATGCTTTGTTTTTATTTCCCATTGTCTCATAGACAATTACTAAAATGTAAGGCAGGATTTTACTTTTCCAGCCTGGCTTCTCACTTGTGTCATGAATGTGATGGCACAGACAGGAACTCCTCAAAACACCATGATGCTCTGTGGTTTTCTACCGTCATGTGTTAGGCCTGCCTGGTGCCCCAGCTTGGGCTGTAATCGCTCCATAAACCACCCACCCAGGCCACTGTGCCAACCGCAAAGCACAAGCAAAACGTGTCCCTCTGATGTTAAGATGTTTGAAAGCTGTTGGGTGCTTGTGCAAGGAAGGGACATAAACTCTCTGGGTTCCAAAAATAATTACCAGGTTGAGTCCCTGCTGCATAACTCATCTGCAAAGTTTTCCAAGCTTTCCTGGAGTTATGAAGTCCAGTGATTTTAAAAGCAGGCATCAGCATGAGCTGAAAGGCCCATAAGATATACACTCCCAGGGGCCATCACAGACCTACAGACCCCAGGCCTGGGGCCTAGGTACCTGACTGCAGAACAGGTCAGAAGTGGTCCTGCTCCATCTGCTTTCTAGAAGAGCCACACTTCACAAGGGCCCAAAACGTGCCACCTTCCCCTCTTATAACTGGATGATGCTCTGTAGCCAGCTGGTGATTAAGAATAAGCAAGTTCAGCCTGAAGAATAGTAGGAATATTTCACATTTCTTTGGAGACCTTTATCATTTATCCACACTGTCACAGGTCAGGTCCTACTGCTTATTTCCCTTGATTCAACTAAAATGCACATTTTTTCCCAGACTCCACTTATAAACTCCTTTAAAGAAAAAACTGAAGTACAGTTGATTTACAATGTTGCATTGATTTCTAATGTACAGCAAAGTCAACCAGTTATGTGTGTGCTGAGTCACTCAGTCATGTCTGACTCTTTGCAACCTCACGGACTGTACCCTGCCAGGCTCCTCTATCCATGAGGAGTCTCCAGGCAAGAATACTGGAGTGGGTTGCCATGCCCTCCTCCAGGGGATCTTCCCAACACAGGGGTTGAACCCAGGTCTCCCACATAGCAGGCAGATTCTTTATGATCTGAGCCACTAGGGAAGCCCTGAAGCACTTACACATATAACTGTATGCTGCTGCTGCTAAGTCGCTTCAGTCGTGTCCAACTCTGTGCGACCCCATAGACGGCGGCCCACCAGGCTCCCCCGTCCCTGAGATTCTCCAGGCAAGAATACTGGAGTGGGTTGCCATTTCCTCCTCCAATGCATGAAAGTGAAAAGGGAAAGTGAAGTTGCTCAGTCATGTCCGACTCTTAGTGACCCCATGGACTGCAACCTACCAGGCTCCTCCATCCATGGGATTTTCCAGGCAAGAGTACTGGAGTGGGGTGCCATTGCCTTCTCCTATATAACTGTATATCCTTTTTTATATTCTTTTCCATTATGGTTTATCACAGGATATTGAGTATGCTATACAGTGGAACCTTGTTTACCTGTTTTATATATAGTAGTTTGTATGTGCTAATCCCCAAATCCTAATTTATCCCTCCCCCACCCTCTTCCCCCCTGGTAATCAAAAGTTTGTTTTCTATGTTGATGAGTATGTTTCTGCTTCATAAATACATTTGTGTCATAGTTAGATTGTGCATATTAGTGGTATCTATGATATTTATCTTTTTCTTTCTCACTTATTTCATTTAGTGTATGATAATCTCTAGGTCCATACTTGTTGCTGCAAATGACATTATCTCATTCTTTATCGTGGCTGAGTAATATTCCATATATATATATATATATATATATATATCTCACATCTTCTTTATTCATGTATCTGTCAATGGACATTAGGTTGCTGTCATGTCTTGGCTACTGTGAATAGCATTGCAGTGAACATTGAGGTGCATGTATTTTTAAAAATTAGAGTTTTCTCTGGGTATATGCCCTGGAGTGGGACTACAGGATTGTATGGTAACTCTATTTTTAGTTTTTTAAGGAACTCCATAGTGTTCTCAACAGTGACTGCTCCAATTTACATTCATACCAACAGTGTAGGAGGGTTCCCTTTTTTCTACATCCTCTCCAGCATTTGTTATTTGTAGACTTTTTGATGATGGGCACACTGACTGGTGTGAGGTGGGACTTCATTGTAGATAAACTCCCTTTTTGAACATTAAATATAAGATGATGATGATATGTATAGCCATTTATGGGACACCCACTCCAGTACTCTTGCCTGGAAAATCCCATGGATGGAGGAGCCTGGTAGGTTGCAGTCCATGGGGTCGCTAAGAGTCGGACATGACTGAGCGACTTCACTTTCCCTTTTCACTTTCATGCATTGGAGGAGGAAATGGCAACCCACTCCAGTATTCTTGCCTAGAGAATCCCAGGAACGGGAGAGCCTGGTGGGCTGCCGTCTATGGGATCGCACAGAGTCAGACATGACTGAAGCGACTTAGCAGCAGCAGCAGCAGCTATGTGCTTTATATATGTTTCTAATCAGAGTAACTCTACAAGGTACATTTTATTCTCTCTAACTTGCACATAAGGAAATCAAAGCTCAGAGAGATCAAGTAACTTGTCCAAAGATGTCCATCCAGTAAATGGCAGAACCAGGATTTGAATCCAGATCATTTTAACTCCAGAACCCAAGTTCCTTCCATTCCCCATTAGCTGGGTCATCTTGGGCAAGTACTTAACTTCTCAATCCCTTAATTTTTCCACCTGTGCAAAAAGGGACACAGAAGTACTTAACCCAGAGTGTGTTGCTTAGATTAAAAGAAGTAATTCATGTAAAACATTTAGTACAGTAGCATTAGCTACCACCAGAGTTGGTTTTTTCTTTTAACTTTTTTTTAGGGTCTCTCAAACGTATCTTAGAGGGCATTCACGCCATCTGAATACATAGTGGCAAATAATTTCAGTGTGGGCTGCAAGAGACATCTACCTCTCAGTTCTTCTCAGCGCTCATTCACAGGTTAGAGGGTCTGAGTAGTTCCACAGTAAAGAATCGGTTTTCGCTTTTCCCCAATCTGGAAGATACAGATACCTAAATCACTGAATTTTCACCTAATATTTTGGTCCTACCAAGAAAGAAAGGGGTCTTTTACGCCTGATTTGGAATGGAATTGCTTTGATAATCTCACCCTCCGCCAGCGTGGGGAAAAGGCCCTACTGGAGAAACACCATTAAGAAGGACTTGCTTTGATACCGGCTGTTAATCCCATGGCCCAGCTTGACATTGTCTCTTAGCAACGTCCTGTCCTTTTCCCCTTTTCATTCTTGTGCCTCTAATGACACTTCCTCTCCTCTGGTTTCTCTTCAGGCTTTCATGGGCCCCTTTAAGCCTCGTTTACCCAGAGAGAAGCTGGAGCTGAAGGCCCAGCGCACATATTTATGTTAATAGTACCGAGGGGAGGAACAGCCTGTTCTGGGAGCTGCTTTCCAACCTTCACATAAATCAGTCAGGGAAAAAAAAGTTACTGTTTTCGCAAAGACAGTGCTAGAGTGGAGCAGCAGGTCTTGGCAAGGCATCATCCACACACACACACCCTCTGTAATGTCCCCCTCATTCATCAGGAAGCAGTGGTAGAGGAGGGAGTCATGGATGCAGAGGCTTTCCAAGTCAGAAGGGATCTTTGAGGTCGTCTAGTACTAAAGCACAAGGAAACATCTAGTAAATGCCTCTGTCCAGGTCCTTTCCCCTGAGATTCTGGTGCTGTTGTTGGGAGGTGGGGCATAGGAGAGATTCTGAAAGCTTTCCAGGTGACGCTCATGTGCATGAGGGCTGGAGTACTGATGTCACCACAGATCAAGCAGGGACTTAGTGGTGCAGCAGGGGCCTGACACACATCTGCATTTCCTTCCATGATATCATGGTGTCGCTGAGCTCTGGGGAACTGTGGCAGAAATACTAGATAGTGATGATTTGAGTCATGTATCCCAATCAATTGGTATGCTCTTTCAAACTTACTTTTGCCCCTCCTTGGATGACAGAGGATGAGATGGTTGGCTGGCATCACCAACTTAATGGACATAAGTTTGGGTAAACTCCGGGAGTTGGTGATAGACAGGGAGGCCTGGTGTGCTGCATGTGGTTCATGGGGTCACAGAGTCAGACACGACTGAGTGACTGAACTGAACTGTGCCTTTGCTCTATCTGGACCAACTGAATCAGAATCTCTCAGTGGAACCTAGCACATACATTCTAATAGAACTCTTAGTAGAAATTTTGATCTATATCCCAGCCTAAAAAAACAGTAACCTGATAAACTACTCATTTCAGAGTTAGAAAAACTAGAGTTCAAATCCTGGGTCCATCAAATAACTAATGTGTTCTATGGTCAAGTTATGTGACCTTTCTGAGCCTCAGTTTCTTCATCTGCAAAATGGGACTACACTAACTCTTACTCATTCTTCAGTGCTATGGTTCAAAAGGCATTTCTCCTTGGAAGTCAGGGCTGAGCTTTCCGACCAGTCCAGGCACCCTTCCACCTAGGGTATACCCTCACAAAGAGCACGGGAAACTTCTCCTTTGTAACACTGACCACAATTCACCAACTGAGTAGTGTGAGACTGAACACATGGTGTTTGAATAGGTGAATAAATCATTAATAATGATTAAATACATGTGTAATGGATTACTCACTCTCAGTCTCCACCACCAGTATTTACATTCAGTGAGATATAAGGGGTTGAACTATCTTGTTCAAGGCTACATTCATGGTGCCTGGTGTGAGGCTTCACTCAACACGCTGAGTAAAACAAAGGGCTGAATATAGGACTAGATACGTGACTGATACATTTGGAGTCACTGGCTCACAGTGGTCATGCAACAAACATCAGCTGTCTTAATAATTATCTTCAGAGAGGCCCAATATCTTGCCCATAGACACACAGCAGAGTTGAAACCTGAACTCAGTCCTCTGGACTGCCAGCCTCATTTTCGTCCATTATGTCAATCAGCCTTACTTTTCACACTGAAGAGAAGGCCTCTAGGAAATAATGGCAGGCTGGCTTTGCCCACTAGAGTGAGCTGGAAACCCCCAGCTTCTTGCATACTCCCAACCTTCACTGAAGCAATCCACACACACATGCACACACATCTGCTGATGACTATTGGCGCAGTGCTCCTTGGTCCTCTCTTGAGAAGGTTTTGGGTCAAAAGCTCCTTGAGGACAGAAACTGTGATTTTGGCTCCCCTCACACAATAGGCCCATAGGAAGTCTATTCTTTGCTAATGACAGATTCAAGGGACAACACTGTTTTGATCTCAGCACCAGTCAAGCCATATGCATTGTGGGGCCAAATACCTGTGATGATTTCCAAATTTCCCCATAGGCCATCATGCTATCTGAGGTTTAGGGGCAGTTGACCCTTAGAGGGTCACATAGAGGGGGCAGAATTCACATCATTGTCTGCTTATGCACTATTGGGGAAGGGAGTTTCAGAATAAGACCAGGGTGACTATTTTGAGGAACCACTCTGGATGACCCCTTGTCTGTCTGCACTAGCATGGGTATCAAGAACTCTTCAAAATTTCATTTTAGTAGATTTCATTTACTTAAAAGTTCTATACACTACTATACGTAAATTAGATAGCCAGTGGGAATTTGCTGTATGACTCAGGGAGCTCAAACAGATGCTCTGTGACAACCTAGAGGGGTGGGAAAGTTCTATACACTACTATATGTAAATTAGATAGCCAGTGGGAATTTGCTGTATGACTCAGGGAGCTCAAACAGATGCTCTGTGACAACCTAGAGGGGTGGGATAGGGTGAGAAGTGGGAGGGAAGTTCAAAACGGAGGGGACATATGTCTACCTATGGCCGATTCATGTTGAGGTATAGCAGAAACCAACACAATACTGTAAAGCAATTATCCTTCAATTAAAAATACATTTTTAAAAAACAGCTTCTATGACCCAGATCCTGTGCCAAGTGCTTTATAGATACAATTTCATTTACTTGTTTTGATTCTGAGAGATTGTAATCATTGTCATTATCTTACACAAATGGAAACTGAGACCGAGAATAATTTGCTAAAGGTCACAAGCACCAGTACAAGCCAAGCCCAGCACTGGAACCAGGTCTAACTAATGATTCCAGGGCACTATGTGCCATGTTTTCCAGCTGCAAAGACTATACAGTTAGCACTCCATACCTGCGAGCTTCTTATCAGGGGACACAGAGGGCCAACCGTGTATTCATTGTACTATACCATTCTATATAAGGAACTTAGTATCCACCAACCTTGGTATCCAAGGGACTCCTGGAAGCAACTCTCTGGGGATACCAAGGAATGATCGTATTACAGACAAAGCTCTATGTCCTTATGGGACTTAGTTTCTGTCAGGAGGAGACAAACCATAAATAATAGATCTAATCACCAAGAAAAGTAATAGTGCTTAAAATAACAAGTGCTGGAGAGGGTATAGAGAAAAGGAAACTCTTCTACACTGATGGTGGGAACATAAGTTGGAGCAGCCACCATGGAAAACAGTATCCACATTCCTTAAAAAATTAAAAATATAGTTGCCATAAGATCCAACAATTTCATTCCTGGCCACGTATCTGGACAAAGCTGTAATTCAAAAAATAAATGCAACCCTATTTTCATAGCAGCACTATTCACAATGTCTAAGACATGGAAACAATGTAAATGTCCATTGAGAAATGAATGGATAAAGAAGATGTGATACAGATATGCTGCTGCTGCTGCTAAGTCGCTTCAGTCATGTCCGACTCTGTGCGACCCAGACGGCAGCCCACTAGGCTCCCCCGTCCCTGGGATTCTCCAGGCAAGAACACTGGAGATATAGGTAAATATAATAGAATATTACTTAACCATAAAAAAGAATGATATAATGCCACTTGCAGTAACATGGTTAGGCATAGAGAGTATCATACTAAGTGAAGTAAGTCAGGAAGAGAAAGATAAATATAAGATATCACTTATATGTGGAACCTAAAATAAGACACAAATGAAGTTATTCATGAAACAGAAACAGACTCACAGACACAGAGATCAGACTGTGGTTGCTCAGTAGGGGAAGTAAGGAGAGGGGCTTTTGGACCAGCAGATGAAAACTATTACATATAGGATTAATAGACAACAAAGTCCTACTGAATAGCAGAGGAAACTATATTCAATATTCTAAGATTAAAAAATGAAAAAGAAAATGGAAAGGATAGATAGACAGATAATGTATAACTGAATCACTTTGCTGTATAGCAGAAACTAACACATTATAAGTCAACTATACTTCAATAAAAATTGTTTTTTCCAATTTTTATTTTATTTTAAAATTAATTTATTCATTTTAATTGGAGGCTAATTGCAATATTGTAGTCGTTTCAACTATACTTCAATAAAATTTTTTTAAAAGAAAGTGATGGTACTCTAAAAACTGGGGTAGTGAAGAAAGAAAGGGAGTGGTTAGAGGTATATGGGGAAGGAAGGCTGTGATACAGGTTTGCAATTTAAAATAGGGTGATTAGGACAGGTCTCAGTGATGAAGTCACATATTAGAAAAGCAGAAAAAGAGTCTAAGTTATATACCATGTTCATTATGCCTCCCTAAAATGAATGGATATACAAAACAGTGAATGTGACCACTACTGATGAAGCACCTGATATGCGTCAAGGGCTGTGCCAACCACTTTGTCTGCAATGTCTCACTGAATCCTCATGATGACCCTATAAGATGAAGATCATATCCATTTTTCAGATGAGGAAACTGAGACTCAGAGACTATAAAAAATACTGTCCAGAATGATTGGGTTAATAAGTGATAGGGCTGGCATTTGAATTCAGCTCCTCCAGCTCCAGGCCACTGCCCTTTTGATGACCAAGATGCTGATGATGTTATGTTTTGTTTCTACATGGTTTTGAAATTCATTTTTTTGTAGTTGGAACATTTAGATGTAGAGAAGCAGTCCCCAAAGAGCCATTTGCAAATGTCAGAAAATGCATGCTTTCCGGAAGCTCCCCAGGAAGGCTGCTCTTTCATGGAGGAATAGTGGTACCCTGGGCACTAGAGGCCAGAGGTTAAGCATCTTTTTAGGGTGTGTTAGAGGAAACCATTTATAAACTTAACAGAACTTTGTTCTTGACTTGGCAAGCTTGGCTGTCATAAGTGATTCCCGTATTAAGTCTGACGTCATGCCCTCACACTGCACTTTATCTTTCCTCTCGAGATCAGGAGCTCAGCGGTCTAAAAGGACTTGACATGTGGAATGAAGGTCTCCTAGCCCACAATGTATTCAGTCCTCCCCACTACCCAGCCTCACAAGGATACCAATGCAGCCGTGTCAAGTGACATTCATTTGGAAGTCTGTGAACAAAAGAGGTGGGTCACTTGAGTGCCTTTGGTCACTCGGTAACAAATCTACCGAGACAGTGAAATGACTGATGTGTGAGTGCTCTGAAAAGTTAGGGGCACCATGGAAATACACTTGGAAGAGAATGAGGAAGTGGAGAAGGATGCCTGAATCCATTCTTTCTGGGAGACCCGGGTTTCACAGCCTCAGTCTACCCTTTGACCCTAAGCCAACTCAAAAGTATAGATTCTCTCATTTACATCCATTGCATATACATGTATTGAATGTGTATGTGTAACAATGACAACTAGTATTTAACATATTTTTTATGTTTTGAAAGCACTGCGGATGGGTATTGACTTGTTTATTCTCATTCAAGTGACATAACCCAGTGAATGTGATGTGGTGATTTAAATGTCTTTTTGTAAATGCGGAAACTGAAGCAACAAAAGTTCAATGACTTGACAAGGTCAGGGCTGGCGAATGATGGGGAGTGTAGGTGAAGTCCAGGTACCCTGAGTCAGATACTCAACTTTCCTCTCTGACAGGGGAAGGGTGTTTGGTACAGATTCATCCAGAAAAAGAACAGTAGGATCACACTCTGCCTGTCTCTCTCTTCTTCCTGTATCCCTGTTTACTCAGCATCTCTCCTCTCTCCTCTCTCTCTTTCCCTTCCCCTATTTCTTCCCCTTCTTCTCCTTCCTCTCTCTGTTTCAACTTGGAGTTTGGTTTATTCCAGGGTGTTTCTGTGTTGTTCAGTCACTCAATCGTGTCTGACTCTTTGTGACCCCATGAACTGTAGCCCACCAGGCTCTTCTGTCCATGGGATTTCCCAAGCAAGAATACTGGAGTGGGTTGCCATTTCCTTGTCCATACTCCAGGATGAAATATGCATAAAACCATCATTATAATGTGGACTCACCTACAGCATGATCCTGTGGCAGGGACACCAAGAGGGATACTGTAATGGGACTTTTATAAATTACTCCAGAGCTCTGAGTTGGCTGCATGCCCTGGTGCCTTATTGAAGCTAAAACTGTCATTGGGAGCAGCATCGAGGATGGTGTCCCATGACCACATAGGCTCATACAGAGCGAGTGATGATCCAGGTCATGCAGAGTCAAGGCCAAATCCAGAGTCCAAACCCAGAGTCCCTCAGGGCCCTTCCTGGTGACTCCTTTACATTCATCACACTCTGTCCAGTGTCTTTCTCCCCTTGTAACTGGGTGATGTAGGATGTAAGGACCACGAGGACTGTGTCTGCCTTGTTAACCACTATCCACTGCACAGTGCCAAGTGCTGGGTAAGCCCTCACAGACACGTGGAGAGTAAGTAAATAAATGAACAAATGATGGGTTGATGCAACAACAATAGCTTAACATTCTCCCCAGCTCACTTCTGGTTAGAAAGAAGATTCTAATGAGGGCTGCATCTTAATCTCAGAATTTTCAGAGAAGGAGTTCCCTGGAAGGCTCATTCTAGAGTGAGTGTGGTAAGGATGGCATCTTTCCAGCATTTCTGAAATGGCACCAGCATATGCCCTGGTATTAAGTTAGTCTCATCCCCATGACCAAGAGTGATCGGACCTCAAAGAACCGTTGAGGAAGCCAAGGAAAAAGGCAGCTGGGGTTTGACTTTATCCCACCCAGACGTCCCCTCTGTGAGCCTCTGGTTATTCTATCCTGAATGCAAGGTGAACGTGTAGCGGTCTGGAGTCACGGCCTAGGAGGCCAAGTTCTCGTGGGACAATAAAAATCTGAACCAACTGCCGGCCCTGCTGGGTCCATCTGTTATTGGAATTAAGCTCCCCATTTCATTTCATTCAAACTGAAGAAATTTTCTGGCAGGGTGTCAGGTTTCAAACAGAAATGTCAGCCAAGGGCTCATGAGGCCAAAGTCTGATCAGAACAAACTTGAATCAGTTTATGCACTAGGTAAAAACTCATAGTAGTCTGGTGGGCCTTTCTGTTAAATAGTCCTCATTTGCATGTTCAGGACTAAAAACCTGCAAGGAGCTATGTATAAAAACAACATCTGAGGCCAATGTGACTTCTATACAAAGTGAGCACACATCTGTAGATGAATATGAAGGGCCCACTACAGTGATTTTCTTCCCCAGTAGAGGACCAGAAAAGAATTTGAATACGTTCTCAGGTCCAGTGTAAACCCTGATCTTTAACCCAATCAAAACTAAACCTATTAATAATTATAATAATAATCTTTGTTGAATATTTAGTATATGCTAGGGTCTGTGCTGTGTTTATTGATCAATTAATTTATTAATCAGTTAATTCTCTTGATGATTCTACAAAGTAAGTCTTATTCTGATAGAAAATAAAACAGAGGAACAGAGGTTCACAAACACGTCCTGGTTTGCAAACCAGCAAAGATCAGGATTGAAAGTCGGTCAGTTCACCCCCAGACTCTCTGCCCTTAATGTTGGTCAGGAACAGGTTGGGTAATGAACCCAACATGCAGGAATATAAACTGGATGCTTATTGCAGATTTAGTTGTAATTTCATACCCTGTACAGGATATTTTTCAGAACTCAGATCCCACTTTGGTAGCAAAGATAGATAAGCCAAATAGTCCAGTTTCCAAATGATTTAGTTTTGTATCAATACACTAGACAGGTCAAAATTCTGCTTGTCCCCTGGGATGTTGAAGACCTATTTAAATCACTTCTTTATACCCTAAGCATGTAGGCAGAGATATAATCAGAGATTGTTTGGGATTCCTATAGTCCTGAAGACCACAATAGTGAATAACATGGCCATAAGTAAGTGCCTTGATGGGGGTTGACGGATTTCATCCACCCACTAAATTATTTTAGATTATACACTTGCACTTTGCAGGTGTATAGTCTAGGCTTGAATCAAACCCTAACTAAAGCAACAAATACATGGCTAGATGCCCAACTCCAGTAATATGGATAGGAATACAAATTAAATGACATTTTTCACATATCATTTTGGCAAAAATTTCAAAATTTGATATCAATCATAGCAGTGGTAAGGAGAAGCAGGTTAGCATTTGCTCATGACACTGAATTGGAAGGGTCATTTTGGAAGCATTAAAAATGTATACCACCTGTGAGTCAATAAGTCCCTTTTACATACCTACCATCAAGAAACATTTATACATATTCATAAGAATGCTCATTGCCCCATCAATTGTGGTATCAAAAATTTAGAGATGGCTGAAATGTAACAATCCATATCATGGAATGTTACACAGTGCAAAAAAGATAGACCTTCTCTATATACTGACCAACAAAAATGCTTGACATAGCCTTAACTTATAAAATTCATAAAGCATGGTATAATCCAAAAATGATATTATCACACATACACACACAAAACCAATGTATTTTTAAAAAAAGGAAGGGAAAGGCACACATCAGAACCAGAGATTAGATTACCTCTGGGGAAGCTCCAAGGTTGGAGAGCAATGGCCATGAGGACCATCCATCATTCATACATTCTATGGATAATGTCTAGCACCTTCTAGGCCAGGCATTGGTGCTGCTTTGTGATCAACAGAATAGACAAAAATCCTTGCAACCATGACATCTACATCCTAGCAGTATTGTTTTGTGAGGTATGTTTATAGGATGAGAATGTATGGCTTCCTTGGTGGTTCAGACAGTAAAGAATTTGCCTGCAATGCAAGAGACCCAGGTTCAATCCCTGGGTTGGGAAGATCCCCTGGAGAAGGGAATAGCTACCCACTCCAGCATTCTTGTGTGGAGGATCCCATGGACAGAGGAGCCTGGTGGGTTTCAGGGGTTGCAAAGAGTCAGACACGACTGAGTGACTAACACTTTTACATTTTCACTTTCTGTACATAAAAATAAGTAAAAATAAAAGAAAATTAAAGAACAGATTTTTATATTTATGAAATGTCAAGGACTATTTTGGCTTTTGAGAGTTCTTGCAAACTGTCTCAATCGTAAATGCTTATTGGTAACTGTCATGTCCACCATATTCCTCAAATAGTCCTCTTCTGACAGCTGGCGCAGAGTGGTGTAGTGACAGTCTCTCTAGCACAAGGACTTGCATAAAGCTGGTTCATTTCCCTTCTCATCATCTTCTGAGAGTATCATTAGGCATTAAACTCTGTGTTAGTTGCTCAGTCATGTCCAACTCTTTATGACCCCATAACCGAACCCTGCCAGGCTTCTCTGTCTTTGGGATTCTTCAGGCAAGAATACTGGAGTGGGTTGCCATTTCATTCTCCAGGGGATCTTCCTGACCCAGGGATTGAACTCAGGTCTCCTACATTGCAGGCAGACTCTTTACGGTTTGAGCCACAAGGGAAGCCCAAGAAGAAAGGGTTCCCTGACCAGGAATTGGACTGGGCCATGGCCCTGAGAGCACCTAATCCTAACCATTAGATCATCAGAGAGCGTGAGTCAACTCCAATTCTATTATATATATATTCACCAAAAGACATGTACAGAAATGGTCTTAGCACTACTAGTCATAAGAGCCCCAAACTGGAAATGATCTAAATGTCTACCAGCTGTTGAAAATATATGCAATGTACTATACTCACAGGAAAGAATGTTACACATAAATTAAAATCAGTGCATTAAGACTACACAGAGACTTCCTTACTGCTCCAGTGGCTAAGACTCCACACTTGCAATGCAGGGCGCCCGGGTTCAATCCCTGGTTAGGGAACTAGACCCCACATGCCACAGCTACGACCTGGCACAGTCAAATAAATAAATAAATAAGACTATACGCAAATATGTGAATGAATCTCACCAATATAGAGCTGAAGGAAGCCAGGTGCAAGAATAACACACTACATAATTCCATTTATATGACCTTTAATAATAGGCAAAAACAAGACATGATATTAGAAGGCAGGATAGTGGTTACCCTTGGGAGGGAGCAGAGGTACAGTATATTATAGAGGTTTGGGAAGTACTAGGATTGCTTAGCTTCTTGCTCGGGGTGCTGGTTATGTGGTTATATGGGTATCTCAGTTTAAGAAAATCTGTTGAGTTTCACAGTTATGATTTGCCTTTTCTGTAAGTATACTGTATTTCTACCAATACGTTACCCACCCCCCCAAAAAAAAGAACAAACAAAATTAAAACATAAAACCCTAAAATCCAATCTGTGTTGTTTGAATCTCATATTTGGCAAGTCATACACATTTTCCAGGCTTCAGTCTCAGCCTGTAAGATGGGAGGGGAATTTGTTAGCGGATATGTATGGGGCCTTCCAGCTGTATCACCTGTGTATCCAACAATCAATTTCTGGAACAAGGGGAAATGAGAATGAGGCTTGGGTCATTTGCTCTTTGAAATTATAGAAGACTTACAATATCATATGTGTCCCATTTTCAGAACATTTGTTGTAAACTGAAGACACAATCAATGAGCAAGGGAAATCCTGCCTTCCAGGAAAATGCACGTAGCTGATTCCTTCCCAATTTGTGTGAATATGCCAAATGCTGCTTCTGCCAAACCTCTTGGTGTGATGAATTCACAGACCCTGCAATGGGAAAGTCAGCAGCTGTAGAGGTGGGGTTATTCCTGGTAGGAAGGAGGCAGCTACCATGCTTGCGCCTGCTGACCGGACTGCTGTTTCAATAGGAACTTCCTCTCCAGGGGAGTTGGTTCATAATTTTCCTCTTACTACTACTGGAAGTCCTAGAATGGCCACATCACAGCCTGTACCCATTCACAACAGGAAGCTCTGACAATCTTGTCTGACAATCTGCAGACAATCTTGGCACGAGAGGAGGAAAAGTCCAGTCTTGTGTGTCAGCTTCTATACTAGAACCAGAACAATCATTTTTATGGTATAGACCATGCTGTCACCTTCACAAGCGATGTTGGGCTCCAAAAAGGAAAAGGTACTCTAGTGAAATTCAAGTGTGATGTCTGCAAGCAGGGACCCCAGAGAAGGCAACACTTTGAGGACCCTGAACAAAAATGCTATGGTGACTCTAAATCCAAGGAAAGGCGCTTTGATAGTGGGAGACGGTTTCTGGTGCATGAGTTCCTTGTACGGTATTATCCTACGTGTTCAGGACAGCGGGGCCCCGTGTGAACTACGGGTCCTCACAGGCACGCTGAAGTTAGCAACTGAAATTAACCACTCACAAAATCTGATAGGCATCTTACATCCTCTAGCTTGGTTTTTCTCAGATAAGCAGAGGTAAAGGGCCCGTTCTGTTGTTTGATTTGATTTTGTTTGGTTATTTATTTCTAATCACTCACTGGTCAATACATTTATAAAAACAATAAACAGGATTAAAAGTAGAATAAAGAGATAGGCAAAATATAGGTCCAATTCTTGCTTATTATTTTCAATAGACGTTATTCTGTCCAGTGGCTAGCAAAGTTCGTAAATGTTCCTTCCTGAGCTGGGCACTGGTCAAAGAGATGCTTTTAGTTTATGAAAATGTGTTGAGCTGTATACAATGTCTGTACAACATGGTGAACTGCTGGTAGTCTGTGGATTTTAGAATTGCTGCTTCATGGAGGTTTTCTCACCCTTCTTTGGGAGTAAGTAGTTAACACAATGCCCCAAAATAGAGGAAAGGGCCAGGGAACAGGATATTGTGATAAGGATGGAGACCCAAGAGAATGGGAGAACAGTTAGGAAAGTAGATTTGTCTTAAAAAAAAAAAAAAATCACGATTGTAGTGATGAAGTAAGTTTTGGTGATGAAGAAAGGAACCTGCTATTTTTAGAGGAGTAGGACCAAGTGACACGAGTCAATAACCAGAGTAATTATGCAGAAGGAGGCACAGAGATCTCTACTTATGGTATCCAGCCAATCCAGATGCTAATCAACACATATGGATCATGTCAGATATTAAAGTTCTCATTCGGGTCAACCAGGGGACATGGGGCAGGAAAAGTGTCGCTTCTCTCCACTCATTTTCTACTCACACATGGCAGATGGAAAACCGATTTTTACAAAAACAATTTTGCTGTTTCACCAAATGCCAAATATAAGGACTCATGTCAATAACATCACTGTTCATGATTCTTGAAGGCAAATTTAGAATTAGGGACAATTACCAAGAAACATAAAGAGAACAGGCTATAAAACAATTTATATAAAGTCACGGGAATAATGTTTCGATGAAGCCAGCCAACCATTTTTGTACTGTTTTGGTATTTTGGAAAAAAGAGAGATTTTAGTAGGTAAGACAAAAGGCTGAAATTCTACAAGTATTTTAGTTTCCAGTCCAGGACAGCTGTTGGGTGATATCACCCATTGTGAGAACAGCCATGCGTGGAGGGAATTAGCAGATGAAAAGCCAGCAAACTCGACAAGGGGTATGTAAACCTGCTTTCTCAGTCTCTTTCAATTCTCCTTACAGAGGCACACACCTAAAAGTGAAGTTACATGTGTGGATGTTTATATGAAACAGAAGAGACACAAGAAAGGGTCTGAGACATGAAAAACGGTGGAGGAAGATAAACATTTCAAGATTCATATCACACTGCTGCTGCCCGATTCAGAGAGTCTCTAAGGAAATAGCCAGAAGGGCTGCTCAACACTCTGCTTCCTTCCAAGGAATAAAGAGTTTGCTACAAGCCAAGGAAGTGCCAAGAAAATGCCAATTTATGTCACACTAACATCTTTCTTAAAGCTGAACGAGGACTTCAGAAATGTAAACTTTTGGCTCCAGCGAGCACAGCCAGCCTGGAGGGATTGATATTAGGTTCTTCTGAAGGACTGAGGGAAATTTGAGAAGAGATCAAATTAGACACCCAGTAATTAGAAAATGTACTGACACCAGAGTTTTATTCACAAGAGTGGTGGGTCAACTTTTCCATGGCACCTGATGTGAACTCAGAAAAATGGCAACCTGAAAACAGTGTTTGGAAATGATTTCACTGGAGACAGACAGAGACAGCAAAAGCTGGAAGGAAAGGGAATAAGAGACAAACTAAAGTGAGATTCTGTAATTGAGAAGACCTGCGGGAACTAGCAGAAAAAGTTTCCTGCCACAGACAAAACAACCTTCAAAGGCTACCTTCCTTCTCTCGTTGCTGGGGTAAAGTTGCTTTTGGAATACCCACCAATGCATTATACATATTTAAAACTCTCCTCTCTGGGTTTATAATTTTTACAGAGACAGCTTCCTGCCAACGTAAGTCGTGGATGTAAGATGATGCTCCTTTGTGGGGTTGTAAAGACAATCTAAGAACAAGTGATTTCAGAGTCACAAACTTCACAGCTGGGGAGCATTTCCATTGCCTAATGCACTTTCCCTTGAAGCTTTCATTGTTTCGCTCTTACCCAGTGGTGTCATTATTTGACTTACCTCATCGGGGAAATCATTGTTTAAAAACTGAATATAAACGGTGAAATAGTTTTGTACTTATCTTTTCCAGGATAATAGCTTCCCTCCCCCTCTTACCAGTTCCCGCCACAGAAGGGTTAGGCCCCTGTGGGTGATGAATTGTTCCAAAGAGTTTGACAGTTCCAGGGAGAGAAATGAGAGTAAAAATAACTAGCTGATTACCAATAGGAAGCAAATTGGCCACTTGAGAATTCAGTGGCTAGAAAGATGACAAATGAGAAAAGAAAATCCTCATCAAGAGATGAGGCTTTCTGATTAGACCAGGTGCTTTCCACGCCTCTCCCTCCCTGCTGTGTGATGATGTACATCCGATTGGACATCGTTTTGTGTCGGGGGCAGTCACTTCCAAATGGGTGTTTGGAAGACTTTGAAGTATTTCATTATAACCAGGAGGCATTCAGAGGCTGAGCAAGTAAAATGGAAGATGCTCTATCTTGGGCTGTGGAATGTACATTTATAGAAGGAACCCATGTCTGGTTGGTTTGATCTGGCTTTTTATTCCATCACCCCGTAAGGCAAGCTTCCAAGATTTGCTGGACTCTGGAAGAAAATAAAAGTGAGAGTGCTCTTGGCTGAGGAAATGCACATTCAAGGCAGATTCAAGGGTTTCAATATGTGGATAGACTGGGTTTTCTCTGTTAAGAGTCAACTACTAAAAATAGAAATAATTTGGGAATCCTTTAAAGAGAGGCCATTTTTGCTAGTCCTCATTTGAATAAATCCATAAAGTGAAAGAGGGTATATAATGAACTGTAGACGTGCTAGCTGTCCTCAAACACCATAAATGTATCAGTGGTATTAAGTCATTTGTGCATGAAGAGATAAAACATTAACCATTAGCCTCCAACTGGGCACAGCCATAAGAGTTGTAGAAAGTAAGAAGAGAAATGGGAATTTTGAGTTAGGTAATCAGAATAGAATTCAGGGAGGAAGGGTGATAAGATGCAGGCCTTGAAGGATGAATATAACTATAGCAAATTTCTGGGTGAGAACTGTTTGAATGGATAACAGCACTATTTTCTTTTTTTAAAAAATGGTTTGTTAAAAAGTGACTGCAAGTGGTTTGTCTTGAATAAAGGGGTTTGGAAAGATGAATTGGGATGTAGGTTTCCCACGTATGCAAGGGCCTTCCATACCAGGCACAGGTGGGTTTGATCTTAGGAGCAGTAGAGGAACATGAGTGGTTCTGAGTCGAGTTAGAACTGTTTTAGAAGTGTGTTATCCCTGTCAATGAAAAGAAAAGGCAGAAGAATGTTCTCTGGAGCTTTACCAATAGGTCAGATTAAAAGATAAGGCCACCATTTTTATTCTTCTTCAGTTTTGACACCTGTGCTATGGAAGAGAAGAATGCATAACACAGTGCTTGGCACATAGAAGGGCTCAGCCAATACTGCTGAATAAGCCTGAAGTTTCTCAGAATCAGAGTATTATCATTTCCTAGAAGAGCTGAGGAAGACCTGAGGTTGCCTCAGCCCTCTCAAGAGGTACCAATGAATGATTTGAAGAAGACCAGATTAGGAGTTATACGAACTTGAGAATTTAAACTGACCTTCACGGGTCTGTATTATCTCAGTTAAGAAGACAAAGGTAAGTTTTGTGAATGAACTCTTAATAGCAGAAAGCTTTTTGTGTATATTTTTGGAGAGAGAGCCATATGTACCTTGAGTTGAGTGCTTGGAGGACTCTGTGATCCAACTCAAGGTTAAGAACCTAGGAATTGCATTCCCTTTAGAAAACAAGAGACTGTGATTCTGAGAGTCCGAGGATGATTTTGCTCTCTGGAAGGCCAACTGGGACATCTGAAACTATAGCTCTGCCAATCTTGTCACCTTGGAGGCCTGTGACTGATTGTTTTGACTGAAATGAGGAGGAAAGGGTTTTGTTTCTAAATGTCAACCTGGCCTCAGATTCCACAGCAATTTAAGGAGTATTATTGATCTTATCAGGCATGCTGGGGTGTAATTGACCATCGGAAAGAGACAAATCATTGAAAGACACTTGCCCTCAATAGAAAGTGACCTTGGCAAAGTGTAACCTCTGACACAACCTTTTTTTTGTAGAATTTTTTTTCCATTTCTGCTTCCTTTCATAACGGCCTCTGTCATAGGGTTACTGGAAAGAATAACTCGTTGATGGTGGGGGAAAAGTACTTGGGAAGATGACATACTTTGGCACTTAAGTCTATTGTTCAAAAACAATACGAAATAATATTTTTGTTGAATGGACATGTTCAGTAGGTGCTCTGATTTGGGGACTTGTCAATAATGATATAATGCTGTTTGCCAGAAATATGAGCAGTTAAAAAATGTTATCTTTCTCTAGAAGCTATTTTCAGTGTAAAATTCCAGCATGGAAAGCTAGTTCTTGCAATTTTTAATGAGGCAGGACTCTTAATAATGATTTTTGGCTTAATGTGTTAATGAGTAGAGATCTGAGGGATAAAGGACTTACAATGTAATAAGGAAACTCAAAGAAAGATTAGGCTCTAATAAAAATAAATAGTTTTAAAATTGATTTTAATAAATTCAATTCTGTTTCCTTTAATTTATACCAAAAAGAAATGCACTGTGGTAAGCTGATTATATCATTGATAAAAGAAAGAATGGATATTATATTTTAATATAATATTAATAAGTTACAAATGCCAACTTACAAGAAGAAATCATATATAGGAAAGAATATATATTCTTGGTGAGAAAAAAAAATGTTACCTATAAATGTAAGTAAATTTATTTTCACTTTTTGAATAGCAGCTGTCAGGTTTAATTGAAAAGCTGATTAGTTCCACAGAAAAACATCTAAAATGGCAATACTATGGATAATGGCAATAAAACTTAAGAGTGCCTTTTCTTTCGATTGTTCTGCCCTACTGATGTCTTCTACTCTTCCAAGTAGTAATGATGATCCTTATTCTTCATTGAAGGTATGAAAGTATTAGTTGCTTAGTTGTATTCAACTCTTTGCAACCCCATGGACTGTAGCCCACCAGGCTCCTTTGTCCATGAAATTCTCCAGGCAAGGATACTAGAGTGGGTTGCCAATTCCTTTTCCTGGGGATCCTCCCAACTCAGGGATCAAACCCAGGTCTCCTGCACTGCAGGCAGATTTTCTACCATCTGAACCACCAGGGAAGCCTATAGGCAACTTAAACTGAGAGAAGGCAATTTCCTCTAAGAAATTTCTTTAAGAAATCCAGTTTACTTCACTGAGAGTGTTCTATGGAGAATACTGTCAAATGACAAGATCACTCTATTTCGTAGCTAACTACTCTGCTGCTGCTGCTAAGTCACTTCAGTCGTGTCCGACTCTGTGCGACCCAATAGACGGCAGCCCACCAGGCTCCCCCATCCCTGGGATTCTCCAGGCAAGGACACTGGAGTGGGTTGCCATTTCCTTCTCCAATGCATAAAAGTGAAAAGTGAAAGTGAAGTTGCTCAGCCACCTAACTACTCTACTGCTACTGCTGCTGCTAAGTCACTTCAGTCATGTCCGACTCTATGCGACCCCATAGACGGCAGCCCACTAGGCTCCTCTGTCCCTGGGATTCTCCAGGCAAGAATACTGGAGTGGGTTGCCATTTCCCTCTCCAATGCATAAAAGTGAAAAGTGAAAGTGAAGTCGCTCAGTCATGCCCAACTCTTAGCAACCCCATGGACTGCAGTCTACCAGGCTCCTCCGTCCATGGGATTTTCCAGGCAAGAGTACTGGAGTGGGGTGCCATTGCCTTCTCCGCTAACTACTCTAGACTTGTCCAAAAAGAGAACCCTTCATGTACTGTTGGTGGGAATATACGTTTGTGTAGCCACTATGGGAAACATTCCTTAAAAATTAAAAATAGAGTTGCCATATGATCCAGCAATCCCACTCCTGGACATACATCCAGACAAAACTAAAATTCAAAAAGATATGTGTACTCCTAGTTCACTGTAGCACTATTCACAAAAGCCAAGACATAGAAACAACCTAAACGTCCACTAACAGATGAGTGGATAAAGACGATGTGATATACATACACAACGGAACACTTCTCAGCCACAAAAAATAACAAAATAATGCCATTTGCAGCAACATATATGCAACTAGAGATCATCATACTAAGTGAAGTAAGTCAGAAGGAGAAAAACAAATATCATATATAACTTACATGTAGAATCTAAAATATGCTACAAGTGAAACTATGAAACAGAAACCGACTCACAGACATAGAGAACAGATTTACGGTTGCCAAGAGTGGAAAGGGATGGAGGAGGAATGGAGTAGTAGTTTGGGGTTATTAGATGCAAACTATTACATATAGAATATAAAGAAGGTCCTACTGTATACCAGAGGTAGCTATATTCAATACCCCGGGTTAATGGAAAGAATATTTTTAAAATGTATATATGTGTATAACTGGGTCACTTTGCTGTACAGTAGAAATTAACACAACATTGCAAATCAATTATACTTCAATTAAATACATGAATAAATAGATTTGTCTATATTTTAAAAATCTCTTCAACATGAAAACAGAGACTTCTACCCCAGATATAATTTTCTTTCTTCCACTGAAAATAATTTTTTAAAAAATGTACCCAGAATCACCCAAATCTCTGTCTTCCACTGAGCATAGTAAACTCTTTCCAGTTGCCTGGAAATGACAACTATGGATTAAACTCTAACTCCAGAGTCCAGTGCAATGCCATAAGCTAGTGCATGTTCTGAGTAATATAACAGTATTATATCCTGTTTATATATATTATATATTTATACACATTATAAGTTATTTATATATTATAGATTTATTATATATTTATATTTAATATATAATATATTATTTTTATTATTAACATATTTTCTATAGATACATATAAAATATATATAATATCTATATATCATTTATATTTTATATATTTTATTTATAAAATATTTATATATTATATAAATAAAACAATATATTATATAAATATAATATTTATATAATAGTATATAAATTATAATATATATAATTTATATTATATAAAATATATATTTATATTTTATATCCAATATATACTGATCTTACAGTATCAGCAACAGGAAGTTCCCAATGAAAACTTGTTAAATAAAACTGAAAAATGGCCCAAACTGAAGTCACTCTGCATTTGCAAACTGTGCTGGACTCTATGCTTGGGACCCCAGTACGGGTCCTGTGATTTCCCAAACCACCTAATCTCCTGTATCATTGCCCATATTCTGAGAAGAGTTGTCTCAATGATACTATGATTTTGATATCTTATTTCAAAAGTGATTTTGATCTCTTATTCCAAAAATCTAGTTCATGTAATAGATTTTTTAAAAACATACTGACCAGATTCTACCTGGGTAACACTGGGATCAGATTCTCATCATAGTGAACACCAAGAAGACAGTTAGGAAGAATACAAACTAAGCTTATCCACACTGAATTCTCATTGACATCCTGAGGACAAGAGGGTCTGACTAGATGGTTTACCCAAGTAAACAACATATAAGGGTATTTATTAAATGCCTTTAGACATTTTAGGTTATAACATGTTTAAATGCCAACAAACACATTTTTTTCTAGATACGATAGGATCACTGGCATTTTCATGTCAAGACCATGGTTGTATGTTAGCCCCATGCTGCTGCTAAACCACTTCAGTCGTGCCCGACTCTGTGCGACCCCATAGATGGCAGCCCACCAGGCTCCCCCGTCCCTGGGATTCTCCAGGCAAGAACACTGGAGTGGGTTGCCATTTCCTTCTCCAATGCATAAAAGTGAAAAGTGAAAGCAAAGTCGCTCAGTCGTGTCCGACTCTTAGCGACCCCACGGACTGCAGCCAACAGGCTGCTCCATCCATGAGATTTGCCAGGCAAGAGTACTGGAATGGGAATTCCCTGTTGGCTCAGATGGTAAAGAATATGCCTGCAATGCAGGAGACCCAGGTGCAATCCCAGGGTTGGGAAGATCCCCTGGAGAAGGAGATGGCTACCCACTCCAGTATTCTTGACTGGAGAATTCCACAGACAGAGGAGCCTGGCAGGCTATACAGTCCATGGGGTCACAAAGAGTTGGACACAACTGAGTAACACTTTCATCTTTCAGATGCTAAGTAATCCTATATTATAGTTATAATTGCTGCTGGAAACTGGAAATTTTGTGATGGCTCTTCTTTGGCATCTGAAACATACTGTGGTGTTTTTACTGGACTCTCCAAAATTGCTGCTTTTTTACCCATAGAGGTAAGTTCCCACTGCATAAGTTTTATGTCTTGAAAGTTTTATGATGCCCTCAAAAGATGGAACAGACACCATGGATTCTAAACCAATTTGATGGGCTCCTGAAATACAGGTAAGCTCAAAGAGATCTGTGCTCCTCATTTATTTCTAGTAATTATACCTCCAGTCTGAGTGTCTCCCTCAGAGAATTTCACTTCACAGATGATGAAACCAAAATTGCAGAAAGTTAAACAGTCATCTACAAAGACATGATGAATATCAATTCAACCCTATTTGTATCATTGATTCAAAATCTTGACAACTTACTATCAGGGTCCCAAGCTGGCTACACCCCTACAATACTACAGTGGAGCTCTCAAAACAACAAAAGACAGTATGTGAGAAGGAAAAGTAGACAAAGCATCTCTAGTACTGCTGTATGGGAAGTGGTGCTTGTGGACACACACATATACACGTGACCTTTTAAGTCTCAACTCTGTTACTATGTTTCTCTGACTTTGGGGAGTCACTGTTCAGTCTTTCCTTATTTGTCAAATTGGGGCAGGAAAAAGAGTGAGTGGATCAGTTCAACTGCATGTGTTCTTAGGGCTGATGCTGAAGGATTCTAGAGTGTGTACTTGTATGATATCATGATCTATAAAAGCCTGGAAAATTATTATAGCTTGGGAGTCTCCTTTTCATAATCCTTCCCCTCTCTCCTACCTCTAAACTTGAAAATTGCCCAAGTTCCACCCAAGCTCGCTCTTCTTCTCTATCTAGCACTACTTTCTCCTTGGGTGGTCTCACCCATTTCCAGAACTTGTTTTAAAGTCTATTTTATCTGCTATTAGTATAGCTATTTCAAGTTGCTTACAGTTGCTATTTTCATGGCGTATCTTTTTTCATCCTTTTGCTTTCAAGCTGTTTGTATCTTTGAGTCTAAAATGCCTCCTGTACACAGCAAATAGTCAGATCATGTTACTTTTTCAACCTAATCTGATAATCTGCCTTTCAGTTGGACTGTGTGATGATCCATATTTTAGTATCATCCATAAACTGTATTACTAATATGGTTGAATTTACATCTGCCAGTTTGCTTTTGGTTTTATGTCTCAAATCTCTTTGTTCTTCTGTTTCTGTTTTACTGCGTTCATTTGTATTTAATGGATATTTCCTAGGTGGAGGACTAGAGGCCCTATTCTTTCTGAATAAAGGTCCTGCAACATAGGACTTTTGAAGAAAGATGAAAAGTGCTGGCAGCCTGCCCCTTGCATGGTGATTCTGAAGATATAGCTGGGAGGGAGGTGTCATGGCTCAAACGTCAAAGACTCTCACTGTTCTTACTAAGATTTACTAAATTTACTTGAATGAATATTGCTCTAATTGCTGTTTACCCTTAGGAAAGTTATCAGAGACTATATACAATTTTCTTTAGTTAAATGGTCACTGGGGAGAATGTTTGCTGTGTTTCTAGATCCATCATTCCAGAGGTTAATCTCTTATCCAACCTCTTAAATATCGTCTATGAGCTAATGATGCCTGTGTGTCTATTGCCAGCCCAGGCTTTCATCTGGATACCAGACTTCCATCTCTAGCAGACTGCTTGTCATCAAGTAGATATAGTTAGTTTTTCTCAAAAAGGTTCTTTATAGATCTTTTTTATTTTAGTAAATAAACCTACCACTGACCTAGTTAATCAAGTAAAAACCCTGAGCATCAGCTTGGATGCCTCCCTCATCGACCACATGTAATCCATCAGCAAGTCCCATGGGTTCTTTCTATCAACTGCATCCAGACATTGACCATCTCTCTCCACATCCCTGTCTAATGCCTGAATCTAAATTACTCCCCCTCTCCCAGTCTACTAAAATAGTCTTCTAATAGACTCCACTTTCATTCCTGCTACCCCTCCAACATGTGCCTCACACAACTCCCAGAGTGATCATTTTATATATAATAATAATATATTACCCTTGGCACATAATTTCTACCACTGGCTTCAGTCCTGTATGAACTGGATGAATTTTATCTCTTCTTCCAAACTTATCTAAACCTCCTCCATTGCCTGGTCTGTTTTAGTCACAATGACCTCTTTTATTTAAAATATTTATTTATTTGGCTGTGCTGGGTCTTAGTTGCAGCATGTGGAACCTTTTTTTTTTTCAGTATGTGGGATCTAGTTCCCTAATCAGGGATCAAACCCAGCACCCCTGCAGTGGGAGTCTTAGCCACTGGACCACTAGGGAATTCCCTGTCCTCTTTCATAGTATACTTTCCTTTGCTTTAGTATACTTTCCATAGTTCTCTCTCCTCCCTTTTCATAGTGGCCATTTCTCCTCTTTATTTTATTATTTTTTTTAGCTTAAATGAGAAGTTTTCGATGTAGCTTTTCCATTATTATTCTCTGTTGATTCATCCCATTCATTATTTTGCAACCCTTGATACAGTTTGTAATTATTAACTTGTATAGTGATTTAATGTCTGCTGCTCCCACTAGCTGGTAAATTCCAGGACAGTAGAAGTCATAGTTGTTTTTGTCGATCATAGTTGTTTTGTTGATCTGTTTTTGTTTATGATAGCAGAAATCATAGTTGTTTTTGTTTTGTAATAAATATCTACCACTACTAAGAGCTCCATCTTACCAAGCACTGAATATGCATCAGAAACTGATTTAAGGCACACATGAAAATAAATGTATATGTACATCCACACATACATACATATATATACACTCACATATATAGATATACACATGTACACACATTTATATACATAGTCACACAGGTACACATATATATACACACCAATTTAATTCTCATAACAAACCTACAAGATAACGTTTATGTTCACTTTACAGCTGGTTAAATTAAAGCACAGGGAGGTTAAGTGACTTGTCCAAGGTCCCACAGTAAGTGAGCAGTTGAACCCACTGTTTCAGAGTCTGGGCTCTTAGCCATTTCATGTTTTTCTGAGAGCATTGCCAGGAACAAAGTAGGCACTCGGTTAATACTGTAGGATGAGTAAACAAAGAGTGAAACAAAATGAACATACTATCAACTGCTAGAGCAGGGCTGTCCAAAAGAACTTTCTGGGATGATGGAATTTCTACATCTCTGCTCTCCTATACAGCAGTCATGAGTCTCATATGGCTGTTGAGCATGTGAAATATAGCTAGTGTGACTCAAAAACTGAATTATTTTTGTTTAATTTCAAGTAATTTGAGTGTACATAGCTACATGTGGCTACAGATTATCATGTTGGATAGTACAGTCCAAGACTTTTAGGAGGCGGTATCACTTTTGATGTTGTGAGGTTTATACAATCTTGATGAATTTAACTCCAAAAACAGACCACAAAATTCCCTTCTGCATTTCTTTTTTCCCTAGTGCTTTCCACCCACAGTTTTGCAAACATCCTTCATCCTCCCACTATACTTCATTCCAGCCTAGACAATGACGCTCCTACCCTCACGCGGAGCTCCAGCAAAGTCATTTTCCTGCCTCCTCAATAGTGCCCTAAACAGTCCTCCAGAAGTATTTAAGTAGCCAACAAACATCTAGAGCCTGCTTGGATGGAATACTAGCCTGGGCACTGGGAAGGGGTAGAGGGAGGTGGAGATGTAAAGAAAATTAAACAAGGTCCCTGCCTAATAGTGTGTGATGGGGGGAGTGAGGTGGGGAGAGCAGTTAGACTGATAAACTGACACATTGTAAGGATTCAGTCAGAGGGATGGCGTTGGGGAAAAGGCTTGTAGCCTCAGGAGTTTGCACTTCACAGAAATTGCTCTAAAATGGCACTGATTCCACTCACACCTGGACCATAAGAATAAATGGTTGGAGATAGATTTGCTTTCAAAACCAAGTTCAGGATGGATATAAGAAAAACCTTACTGATGTCTAAAAAGAAATGACTGGCCCAGAAAAAGAGAACTGTTGTTACATTTCACCCTGATTGCCTGGGCTGCAGGGGGTTGGATTCAGTTCTTAGAACAGCACCACACCTTTTACAGAAAGAGAAATAATCAAAGAAAGAGCAGAGATTAGACTGAGAGCAAATATTAAGGAACAGGAGGAAGAAGAATATAAGTGGCTCACATCAGCTGTCCAACTCGTGGGCAATCACAATTCATATTCTTCTACAGTCTCCAATAACTGGGGTAGTGAGCATGCATTTCTTCCCTCCCACTATTTGCATACTTGGAATCTCACATTGTATGTAGGTTAGGGCAAAAGATGTTGCTTTGTTTGGATTTTGCTTCTTCTGTGGAATTCATTATAAAGCAATGTGCTTTTGTGTGCCAAAGAGCAGAAAGGCTCCACTTCCTCTTTTTCAAAAGGATTTGGGCAGAAGTCAACTACTCTATTTATTCCACGCAGCTCTCCTTTTGATGACTAGATGTGTGCTGGTTATAGATGCCACAGAAAAGCAGTGAATTTTCTCACCACAAAGAGCTTTCTATCCTAGGATGTGTCTCATAGCATCATGCTTCTGAGAGTGCAATTTTTAGTCTGTCCTCTAAATGTCACTCCATCAGGAGAAAGCACTTAAACATGTAGAAATACCCAGATGATGCCAAAGTGCTTCATTTCTCATCCACAGATCTGTTATGAGTGTGAGAGTGTGAAATGATCATGTCTTCTATTTTCCCCAAACTTCCTCTATTTTATTCTTTTCAATTAAAGTAGTTCGCTAAACACAGAATCAAATGGGATTTCATTGTGATGCTTTCCCAATACTTTTCTGATACATGACATCACAGATCAGAAAATCAAAATATAAACAACCAGAGAAGGACTAGATCAACTGTCCCCATCTATTCTAGACTGATGGGAATATTACCTAAGAAATTAATTCTCTGCTTGTAAATTAACTCAAGACTTTCCCAAAGTGTGTTCCTGAGAACATTAGTTCTGTGAACTGTACTGCCAAGAAAGCATTTGAATGGCAAATTGCCCCTCAGCCCATTTGGCCACACAAAATGGTTGGGCTGTTTGCATAAAGATTTTCAGCTTTCAGGTGTACCCTCCACCTCACATCTCTACTCCTGAGTAAGAAGTCCTTATGCAAGCAAGCCTTAGACTGAGCTCTGCCAAACACTTATGAAGGAAAGTGTTAGTCACTCATTTGTATTCGACTCTTCGTGACCTCATGGATTTTAGGCTGCCAGGCTCCTCTGTCCATGGAATTCTCCAGGCAAGAATACTGGAGTGGGTAACCATTCCTTTCTTCAGGGGATCTTTCCCAGCCAGGGATCAAACTCAGGTCTCCTGCATTGCAGGCAAATTCTTTACTGTCTGAGCCACCAGGGAAGTCATATATGTAATAGCAGATAAACACAAAGTATGGAAATGCCTATTTTTCATGTAAACCCTGGGAGATCCCAGTCTGCCTTGAGGTTGTTGCGTAAGTCCCTTTCATAAAATGTTCACTCTGCTTAAGACAGGCTGAGACCACAGTCCTCTGGGGGCTGAACCAGCCACTATAGGGTTGTGCCAAGTGACAGAGCCCTCCATGAAGTGCAGGCGTAGAGAACCAAAGAGATTAGGTGACTGGCTCCCTTGATTCATACACTTTATTCACAGGATAGGTGGAGGCCATACAATCATTCTGGCCCTTAACATAGCTGAACATCACTAATTTTAACAGTCAATAAAGCATTTCCAGACATCCTGGAATGTGAAGTCAAGTGGGCCTTAGAAAGCATCACTACGAACAAAGCTAGTGGAGGTGATAGAATTCCAGTTGAGCTATTCCAAATCCTGAAAGATGATGCTGTGAAAGTGCTGCAGTCAATATGCCAGCAAATTTGGAAAACTCAGCAGTGGCCACAGGACTGGAAAAGGTCAGTTTTCATTCCAATCCCAAAGAAAGGCAATGCCAAAGAATGCTCAAACTACCGCAAAATTGTACTCATCTCACACGCTAGTAAAGTAATGCTCAAAATTCTCCAAGCCAGGCTTCAGCTATACATGAACCGTGAACTTCCTGATGTTCAAGCTGGTTTTGGAAAAGGCAGAGGAACCAGAGATCAAATTGCCAACATCCACTGGATCATGGAAAAAGCAAGAGAGTTCCAGAAAAACATCTATTTCTGCTTTATTGACTATGCCAAAGCCTTTGACTGTGTGGATCACTATAAACTGTGGAAAATTCTGAAAGAGATGGGAATACCAGACCACCTGATCTGCCTCTTGAGAAATCTGTATGCAGGTCAGGAAGCAACAGTTAGAACGGGACATGGAACAACAGACTGGTTCCAAATAGGAAAAGGAGTACGTCAAGGCTGTATACTGTCACCCTGCTTATTTAACTTCTATGCAGAGTACATCATGAGAAACGCTGGACTGGAAGAAGCACAAGCTGGAATCAAGATTGCCGGGAGAAATATCAATCACCTCAGATATGCAGATGACACACCACCCTTATGGCAGAAAGTGAAGAGGAACTAAAAAGTCTCTTGATGAAAGTGAAAGTGGAGAGTGAAAAAGTTGGCTTGAAGCTCAACATTCAAAAAACGAAGATCATGGCATCCGGTCCCATCACTTCATGGGAAATAGATGGGGAAACAGTGGAAACAGTGTCAGACTTTATTTTTTTGGGCTCCAAAATCACTGCAGATGGTGACTGCAGCCATGAAATTAAAAGACGCTTACTCCTTGGAAGGAAAGTTATATCCAACCTAGATAGCATATTCAAAAGCAGAGACATTACTTTGCCAACAAAGGTCCGTCTAGTCAAGGCTATGGTTTTTCCTGTGGTCATGTATGGATGTGAGAGTTGGACTGTGAAGAAGGCTGAGCACCAAAGAATTGATGCTTTTGAACTGTGGTGCTGGAGAAGACTCTTGAGAGTCCCTTGGACTGCAAGGATACCCAACCAGGCCATTCTGAAGGAGATCAGCCCTGGGATTTCTTTGGAAGGAATGATGCTAAAGCTGAAAGTCCAGTACTTTGGTCACCTCATGTGAAGAGTTGACTCATTGGAAAAGACTCTGATGCTGGGAGGGATTGGGGCAGGAGGAGAAGGGGACGACAGAGAATGAGATGGCTGGATGGCATCACTGACTCGATGGACGTGAGTCTGAGGGAACTCCGGGAGTTGGTGATAGACAGGGAGGCCTGGCGTGCTGCGATTCATGAGGTCACAAAGAGTCAGACACGACTGAGCAACTGATCTGTACTGAAAGCATTTCTATTTCTCTTTTAAAAATTAATAAATCTTATGGTGTGGATTATTGGAGAAGGAAATGGCAACCCACTCCAGTGTTCTTGCCTGGAGAATCCCAGGGACGGGGGAGCCTGCTGGGCTGCCATCTATGGGGTCGCACAGAGTTGGACACGACTGAAGCAACTTAGCAGCAGCATGGTGTGGATTATAAAAGGCACATTCAAAAGGTCTGAATAACTACCTTTGAGGTTGGATTTTTGCTGAGAGCACTTCAAATGCAGCTTTCTTCTACTGGGTAGGCTGACAGTAGTTTACACGTACCTGTGCTCACATAGAAAACATGACCCTGTTTATGTTAAGTGATTACTGAAGTGAATCCATACACTGATCCCATCATGCAAGCTTGGGGAAGTTTGGAAATCCTCTTGGGAATTCACAGACCTAATAAACACACTAAAGCTTCTCCCAAGTCCTACAAAAAGAAAATCTTGGCTACATTTGAAAGATTTCCATGTATCTGGCCTTGGAAATGTCAGGACACATGCATTTGAAGAAAGCACTGATTCTGTGTTCAAAGCGATCTACTAATCTAAGCATCATTTCCTAACTGGATTCTGAATAAGAGCTGATGTTCAATGTCATTCCAAGTCCAGTCAACTCTTTACATGTGAAGAAAAAGACATTCTGATTCAGAAATCATTCTCCTGTGAGTCTAATGTGCAAAGATCTGTCCCCTAGAGTCTTGTATCTTCTAACATGGTAAAACTGAGTTTTGAGGTCAGCAAAATTCACAGGTCATGGCAACCCTTCATTAAGATCATAGCATAGTACATACCAGGGATGTATTATGACAAGGACATAGCATCTATCATTTCATTTTTTCTTTTCAACAATGTATGCAAAAAATATCATCATCATCCTTTTATAGACAAGGGCACTGAATTTTTGAAAGGCTAAAAACATTTTTAAAATCATTGAGTAGTTAAGCAGCAGAATTAGGGTTAGAATATACAGAAGGCCTATTCAAAAGTGTGGACTCAACCACCACGCTGCCCCTTTGAGGAGCAGATCCTGCACCTATGGCCCACCTCTTATATTCTGCCTCCTCTAAGTTTAGGTTTCAGTAGCCAACCAGCTGCCCTCAGCTCCTGCCAGCTTTGTAGATATGTAATCTGTGCAATTGCTTGGGCTCGGCCCTGTGCTTGCCTTGGTGCTTTGCTGTGCCGTCTTGAAATTCTTAATAATTTTTGAATAAGGAGGCCTACATTTTTATTTTGCAGCAAGCTTCACAAATTACATGGCTGGTGCCACCCATACCACATAAGCTATAATTGACATAAGCTTCAAAAAAAAAAATGTAAAGGCAAATTAGCTGCATAGAGTTCAGCTGATTTTGGAAACTTGAGGATATATTGCCCAATCTTAGGTTATGAAAAAATATTTTGGCTTATTACAACTCTAGTGGAAACAGATAAGCCAATTATTAGTCTATTAATTACCCTGGGAAGAGTTTTCAAAACTCATGAGCAACAGGGCAGAAACTTCACACCCTCCAACATGTGACCCAGTTCTATATGATTAATGCCAACACTGACCAATTAAATGAGTGTAAGGTCACAAATCACTGGTCACAGTACTTGTATGGTTAGGAATCCTCCAGATGTGCCTCACTCACACTGTGGCAGAAACTACTGGTTTGATAACACACAGAGTTGTTTCTATCTCCCTTGTTAATCTTGCCCTAAAGAGGATGGAAAAAAGCTGAAGACTTGCTTTTTTTCCCAACTTCCTTTACAGTGAAGTATCATCATGTCACTTAATGCTGGCCAATGCGATGGAAAGGGAAGTTTTCTGGGGAGCTTCTGGAGAAAGTGTTTTCCTTTGTTAGAAGAAAGAGAGTTCCATTATAGGAGAAGAGGTTTTTCACTATCACACCTTTGTCCACTTCCTACTTTAGTTTTATATGGTGTTACAGCAGCCATCTTCTGACCATGAGGTAAAATCATGAATATGAAAAGCCAACAAACTAAGATGGTGAAGACAGATGGGATCTTGCTGATAGCATGGGACAAGTGACCTAATGCTGATGATCTCTTGATTAACTAACTCACCATTTGCTTAAATTTCTGTTATCTTTTTTATTTTCAACCAAAAGTATTCTTAACTAAGCACGCAATTTTTCAAAATCTGATCCCTGTAACTAAAGGACAAGACTTCCATTAACCTCATAGGGAAGACTCTGTTCATTGACTGTCACGGTAGCTCAGACCAAGTCCCCAAACCATCTTGGCCTTCCCTCTAGTTCTTCAAAATTCAACACATCCCCCTAAACTTATTTGTACACCTGTCACCTAACTCTGCACATTCTTGTCACACTGCCTGTGTCTTACCACACATTCTAGTGTCTACCACAGAGCCTGACACCTTTACCCATCTTGGGAAATGTATTGAATTGATAAGCAGCATTCTGTGACTGTATTCAGTGACAAAATCTCATTCTTCAAAAATTTTGTGCTTTTATAACTGAATTGAAAAGTAAAATACCTACTGCTCAATGTTTTGATAGGTGATAGCCTTGAAATTTTAAAAAAGAAAATCCTATATAATAACTGAGGGATACTAAGTATTAATATAAAGTTGATTGGGTTCTAGTAGGCCATCAGTGATCTTGGCGATGACTGATAGGATCAGCGGTGATGTGACGTGGTATTGTGTGGCATGGCATGGCATGGTGTGGTGTGGAGAAGCATAGACGTCATGGGCAAAGGCTGTGGAGTCAAACTACCTGGACTCAACTTCACCTCCATCACTTACTAGATGCCTACTTCAGCTCCATCACTTATTAGATGCCTTTAAGCAAGTGTCTTCCTTCTGAACTTTGGTTTCCTTATTCCAGAATGAAGGATTACCTCACTCAGGAAGATAGTATGAGAATTAAATGAGTAAGAGAATGAAAACATGAAGTACTTAACACAAGGCACGGCTCTTAGTAAGCACTCAATAGGTTTTAGTTACTGTATTTCACCTTAGATTGGAGAAGGCAATGGCACCCCACTCCAGCACTCTTGCCTGGAAAATCCCATGGACAGAGGAGCCTGGTGGGCCGCAGTCCATGGGGTTGCTAAGAGTCGGACAAGACTCAGCGACTTCACTTTCACTTTTCAGTTTCATGCATTGGAGAAGGAAATGGCAACCCATTCCAGTGTTCTTGCCTGGAGAATCCCAGGGATGGGGGAGCCTGGTGGGCTGCTGTCTATGGGGTCACACAGAGTTGGACAAGACTGCAGCGACTTAGCAGCAGCAGCAGCAGCAGCACCTTAGGTGCTATCTGGGAGTCACTTCTCAAAAATTCTCAGAGCACTGTACGTATCTAATATCTAGGACATAGGAGTCATATAATACATATTTAAAGAAAAATTTAAGAACAGTAGGTAGCACACATATTAGAATGGCCAAAATCTGAACACTCGCAACACCAAATACTGGTGATGTTGTAGAACAACAGGAAGTCTCATTCATCACTGTGAATGAAAAATGGTAAAAGCTACTTTGGAAGACCGTTTGGCTGTTTCTTACAAAACTAAACATACTTTTGCCATGCAATCCAGCAATCATGCTCCTTGGTATTCACCCAAAGGAGTTGAAAACTTACGGCCACAGAAAATCCTACACGTGGATGTTTACAGCAGTTTTATGCATAACTGCCAAAACATGGAAGCAACCAAGATGTCCTTTAGTAGGTGAACAGGGATAAATAAACCGTGCTATAACCTGATAGTGGAAATTACTCAGCACCAAAATGAAATGAGCTGTCAAGCCATAAAAAGACAAAGAGGAGCCTTAAATTCATATTACTAGGTGAAAGAAGCCAATCTGATAAGGTTACATTCTGCATGGTCTCTATGACATTCTAGAAAAAGCAAAGGAAACAAAAAATTTAATGATTGCTGGGGTAGTGAGGAGCAGAGGAGGGATTAATAGGTAGAGCACAAAAGGCTTTTTAGGGCAATGAAAATATTCTATATGATACCATAATGATGGATACTTGTTGTTATATATTTGTCCAAACCCATGGAATACACAACACCAAGAGTGAGCCCTAAGGTAAAACTATGCACGCTAGGTGATTATAATGTGTCAATGTAGTTTCCAGTAATACAAAAAAATGTAACCTAAGGTGTGGAATATTGACAATAGTGGAGGCTGTGGACGTATAGGGCAAAGAATATATAGGAAATTTCTGTAGTTTCCTCTCAATTTTGCGACTAACTCAAAACTCTCAATGGTGAAAAATTGAAAGCATTTCCTCTAAAGTCAGGAACAAGACAAGGGTGCCCACTTTCACCATTACTATTCAACATAGTTTTGGAAGTTTTGGCCACAGCAATCAGAACAGAAAAAGAAATAAAAGGAATCCAAATTGGAAAAGAAGAAGTAAAGCTCTCACTGTTTGCAGATGACATGATCCTCTACATAGAAAACCCTAAAGACTCCACCAGAAAATTACTAGAACTAATCAATGACTATAGTAAAGTTGCAGGATATAAAATCAACACACAGAAATCCCTTGCATTCCTATACACTAATAATGAGAAAACAGAAAGAGAAATTAAGGAAACAATTCCATTCACCATTGCAACGGAAAGAATAAAATACTTAGTAATATATCTACCTAAAGAATCTAAAGACCTATATATAGAAAACTATAAAACACTGGTGAAAGAAATCAAAGAGGACACTAACAGATGGAGAAATATACCATGTTCATGGATTGGAAGAATCAATATAGTGAAAATGAGTATACTACCCAAAGCAATCTATAGATTCAATGCAATCCCTATCAAGCTACCAACAGCATTCTTCACAGAGCTAGAACAAATAATTTCACAATTTGTATGGAAAAACAAAAAACCTCGAATAGCCAAAGCGATCTTGAGAAAGAAGAATGGAACTGGAGGAATCAACCTACCTGACTTCAGGCTCTACTACAAAGCCACAGTTATCAAGACAGTATGGTACTGGCACAAAGATAGAAATATAGATCAATGGAACAAAATAGAAAGCCCAGGGATAAATCCACGCACATATGGACACCTTATCTTTGACAAAGGAGGCAAGAATATACAATGGATTAAAGACAATCTCTTTAACAAGTGGTGCTGGGAACTCTGGTCAACCACTTGTAAAAGAATGAAACTAGATCACTTTCTAACACCATACACAAAAATAAACTCAAAATGGATTAAAGATCTAAACGTAAGACCAGAAACTATAAAACTCCTAGAGGAGAACATAGGCAAAACACTCTCTGACATACATCACAGCAGGATCTTCTATGACCCACCTCCCAGAATATTGGAAATAAAAGCAAAAATAAACAAATGGGACCTAATTAACCTTAAAAGCTTCTGCACATCAAAGGAAACTATTAGCAAGGTGAAAAGACAGCCTTCAGAATGGGAGAAGATAATAGCAAATGAAGCAACTGACAAACAACTAATCTCGAGAATATACAAGCAACTCCTACAGCTCAACTCCAGAAAAATAAATGGCCCAATCAAAAAATGGACCAAAGAACTAAATAGACATTTCTCCAAAGAAGACATACAGATGGCTAACAAACACATGAAAAGATGCTCAACATCACTCATTATCAGAGAAATGCAAATCAAAACCACTATGAGGTACCATTTCACACCAGTCAGAATGGCTGCGATCCAGAAGTCTACAAGTAATAAATGCTGGAGAGGGTGTGGAGAAAAGGGAACCCTCTTCCACTGTTGGTGGGAATGCAAACTAGTACAGCCACTATGGAGAACAGTGTGGAAATTCCTTAAAAAACTGGAAATAGAACTGCCTTATGATCCAGCAATCCCACTGCTGGGCATACACACTGAGGAAACCAGAAGGGAAAGAGACACAAGTACCCCAATGTTCATCGCAGCACTGTTTATAATAGCCAGGACATGGAAGCAACCTAGATGTCCATCAGCAGATGAATGGATAAGAAAGCTGTGGTACATATACACAATGGAGTATTATTCAGCCATTAAAAAGAATACATTTGAATCAGTTCTAATGAGGTGGATGAAACTGGAGCCTATTATACAGAGTGAAGTAAGCCAGAAAGAAAAACACCAATACAGTATACTAATGCATATATATGGAATTTAGAAAGATGGTAACAATAACCCTGGGTACGAGACAGCAAAAGAGACACTGATATATAGAACAGTCTTATGGACTCTGTGGGAGAGGGAGATGGTGGGAAGATTTGGGAGAATGGCATTGAAACATGTAAAATATCATGTATGAAATGAGTTGCCAGTCCAGGTTCGATGCACGATACTGGATGCTTGGGGCTGGTGCACTGGGACGACCCAGAGCGATGGAATGGGGAGGGAGGAGGGAGGAGGGTTCAGGATGGGGAACACATGTATACCTGTGGTGGATTCATTTTGATATTTGGCAAAACTAATACAGTTATGTAAAGTTTAAAAATAAAATAAAATTTAAAAAAAAATAAAAAAATTAAAAAAAAAAATAAAATTAAATTAAAAAAAAAAAAAAAGAAAGTCTTTAAAAACAAACCAAAAAAGCGGTCACGGATAACTTCTGAAGAGTCAAAGTGTTCATCTCTCAGTCATATCCAACTCTTTGTGACCCCATGGGCTATAGCCAACTGGGCTCCTCTGTCCATGGAATCCTCCAGGCAAGACTACTGGAGTGGGTTGCCATTTCCTTCTCCAGGGGATCTTTCCAACCCAGGGATTGAACCTAGGTCTCCCACATTACAGGCAGATTTCTTTACCGTCTGAGCCAGCAGGAAAGCCCCAAGAGTCAAACTGAGCTTCATATTAGACCTATGTAGGATGTCGGAGCTTGGAGCCCAGGTCCAACAGCTTAAAGTTCCCTCATGGTCCAGCTCTGTCATCAAAGGCAAGTCAGTTAACATCAAGTTCCTCAGTTTCCTTAGGTGTAAAATGTGAATTATAAACACCCCATTGGGTATTTGGAGGAGTGATGGGTTCTGCCCAGTGTCTGACACTTAGCAGTCAATAAATGCTAATTCTTTTTAATAAACCCTAGAGAAGGCTCTGTGTGCTATGCTGAATGAAAATACACACTTGGTTTTAATGTCTCTTTTTTCCCTGAGGTTCTTTCTAAACCTTGTGACATTTGGCTCTCTACTGAGCACTAATCAGTCTTAGAGTTCTTCCACCCTGTGCGCAACTGTGAACCTTACCATACTAAGTACACAACACACACCATCGTCACCTCTTGTTTAACAAACAAATGGCTTCCTTCCAGAGTGGTAGTCCTCAATTGCAAATTCCTATCTATTTAACTCTCTAAAAGCAAAGTGTAAATTGGAGCCAAGCATATCATTCCTGGCATTCTTGCTCTGATGAATTAAGGTGAACTATGGGCCCATTCCAAGATCCCCAGGAGAAGGAAATGGCACCCCACTCCAGTATTCTTGCCTGGAGAATCCCATGGACGGAGAAGCCTGGTAGGCTAGAGTCCACGGGGTCGCAAAGAGTTGGACACAACTGAGTGACTTCACTATTCACTATTCACTATGGGCCCATTCCACAGTTTGCCCCAGATGCTGCATATGTTTGCAAAAGTACATGCCTGGAAACCCAGGGAATTTTAGAAGACATTCTTCCTAGCTGCATGCAACTATAGGCACTGCCCTTCCTCCCATAGGCAGAAATAAAAAGGGTGGCCAGATAAACAGTATTTGTGGGAAAAAGGTAGATCTCTTGTTGGTAGATGAGGATGGTAAATAGAAGAGTCTTATTATAGAAAAACTGGGCAGAAAGAAGTGACTGCAAATAGAATCCCACTACACAAGCAAAGGATGTAAGGCATTTACTGCATTTCCCTGCCCAGTGTTTATGCCTTCCTTTTTGATATCAATGCCTCAGTTTCTTTGAAGAGTCTTCTAGTCCTTATAGTTTAAGGTGGGCTTGGGAAAGACTCTGATGCTGGGAAAGATTGAAGGCAGGAGGAGAAGGGGATGACAGAGGATGAGATGGTTGGATGGCATCACTGACTCCATGGACATGAGTTTGGGTAAACTCTGGGAGTTGGTGATGGACAGGGAGGCCTGGGGTGCCGCAGTCCATGGGATCACAGAGTTGGACATGACTGAGCGACTGATCTGAACTGAACTGGGAGGGAAAAATGACTCAGTTTCAGCAGAAAGAACTTTTCAGAACTTCTGCTGAAACACTTTGGAAAGTCACTTTTTTTCCCTTACAGATGCCAAGATGACAGGGGGCAGCCTGCTTGAGCATAAAGCTGACACAGAGGAGCAAGAGTGAGGAGGTAAGAGGTGTGGCTTTGTTGGGTCACTGGTCAAGAATCTGTATCTAGCCAGCCATGAATCCCCTGGACTTTTCCGTTACAAAAGCCAGGCAATTCCCTTTTTGCCTATGCAAGTTTCAATTATTTCCTGTCACCTGTAACTGAAAAAAAAGTGACTCATTACTGAGGTAAAAAAGGAAGTCACATCTACTTATCATATGTCATACTTTTCCTTCAAACACCAAGTACCTTCCATGTGATCTCTATATTGCTCTGTGGTGGCTGTATTTTCCCAACCACTTACTCACAAATTCAGCATAACTGCTCAGATACGCAGAATTTTACTCATGGAACAACAGAGCATCTTGTCTGAAAATCAGAGTTACTCTGAAAACCAGGGACAGTTGGAGAAAACACATTCCCTGATAGTAATAATCACACAGTCTCGTTCCCCGGGTGAACTTTGGAGGTATGCATTTCAAACTCACATTCCATAATTAAGTAATCAGGCTAAAAATATCTTTGCTACACTCTCTGAGTAAAGATGGAAACACACTGCTGAAAGCCACTTATCTGCATCAAACTCTGAGCTGGTTAGTCAATATTTGGACCTCGTGGAAAGAATCTGAGTGGGGAATTCAGTCTACACACCCCTTCTGCCATCTTGCCCCTTGGGAGTGAACCACCCTAGTAACTTGGCTCTTCAGCATCTCAGGAACCACTTTGCTATGCAAGGGTAACACATCTTATATGTTATAGAAAGTTTCTCCTTAGAATCTGTGCAAACTCAAGGTTGTTCACTTCAGACCTAAGGTCTATGCATTATTATTACACATGATCATTTCAGAGATGATGGATTACTAATTATTGTGGATTGGGAGCTGACAAGGGGTTCCTAAGGCTGTGGCTTCTACTGTGACTGTTGGAATTATAATTTGTTTTTGAAATCCAGAGAGCTACTGCTGGATTTAACCCTTACTATATTCCAGGCCCCGTATTAAACATTTTACATACACTGACCAATAAACTACTTAACAAAACTCCATAGCATAAGGTCTATTGATATCTCCAATCTACCTATGAAGAAACTGAGGCTCAGAAAAAGTTAAACAAAATTCCCAAGATCACATACTTAGTAAATGATGGAACTGGGGCTAAATTCTAGGGCAATCACCTCCATTCCCCATAATTCATGTTCTCACATGCCTTTCTACATTTAGGTTTCTTATAAGAACTTTGGCATTTTACCTGGTAACATCAGTGTTCATTCTGATAACTTGAAAATACTTAATAAGAGAATGCAAAGATAATACGTTAAGCACACACGTAGCAGGAATATACAACAGTAAGAGTAACTCAGCATCTTCCCTGGGGCAAACACAAGGCTTGGGGAATACAGCAGCCTCATGAAGCCCCACAGAAGAAGTAATGACAAAGGAAGGCTCGTGGATTTCTAGGAAACGCTGAGGGTTGAAATCAGTAACTTCTGTTCTGGCGTCTGCACTGCTCTGCAACCCGCTGGTTATCTGCACCTGGCAGGACTGTTCACCCATTGGGAGCTCAGTTTTCTAATCAATAACAGAGTAAGGCTAGATGATCTCCAAAGTCTCTTCCAGCCCTGAAATCTGTGGAGCTTCACGCTTTCTTCCTGGATCCCTGAAGAGAACAGTTAGTAGACAGATACATGCAGGAGCATAGTTCTCAAATCCAGCGAACAGTAGAAAAACCTGGGGAACTTGTTAAAACAAGATTTCTAGACCTACAACTGGAGGGTTCCTTCCAGAAAGATGGAAGATCTGCATTTTTAATGAGCCTCCCAGAGGATTTTGCTATATGAATTGTGATTTGAAATGCTGGTATTCAAAGCATCAGCAGTACTCGGGAGCTTATCCCAAGTGGACCTTGGATCCTATCCAAGATGAACTGGATCAGAACCTGCATACCAAGGTCGCTCGGTCATGCTCATGTAAGGGACCAACCTGGTTAATCTTTTTATTACAATAAAATTACTGGAATATAGTTGCTGTACAATGTTGTGTTAGTTTCTGCTGCACAGCAGCAAGCTGGTTAACCTTGATACTGTGCTCAGTCTTGATACCAAAGAAACTGCAGCAGCTCCTTACCTATTTGTTATTCATTCAATTTCTCCTGTGGTAGATGTTTTTATCCAGGAGAGATATAAAATTACTACTTCAAAAAGCATCATCTGGAAGAGGGTTGTTAAGCTAAGTTTGGCAGAGCCAAAGACTTCAGTCCCTCAGGGCCATCTGGGAGTAGGGATTGTGTCAGGCAACCTGGACTGACCCAACCTCCAGGCCACAAACCTCACTTCAAACTGAGCTGTCTCACTTTAATCAGTTTTAGAAATTGGGATTATAGTCTGATTTTCTTTGAAAAAAGAGTTTCACTGTTTTCAGTGTTTTAAACTCATGCTCCACAGTGCCCCTAAATACCATCAGTACCTTCTCCATGTTAACCAAGAGATGGGCTAAGAGAATGAACCTGGTTCTGTTTTCCTACATGCTTCCCTTGGGAGCTGAGATCTGACCTTCAAAATGTCAAAACGTGCCCCTGTTCCCAGGAGGGCTGTTAAGTTACTTTCCTATCTTACTTCAATATACGATGACCATGAAAGACACTAATGTGGAAAATTCTGAATTTGGCTCACATGCCGGTCCTAGTTTGTCTAATGAAAGCTCCATGTATCTTTTCTTATAATGCAAAAAATGTTCCCACCAGTCAATGGGAACTTGATCTTTAAGGTAAATATAAGCAGTCCAGATCCGTCTTTAGACCAAGTATTTTGGGGACATCATTAGTGATTAACATCACTTGGTGGCTCTAGAGTTAGAGTCTCAGAACTTACTTAATAAAAAAGTCACAAGAGGCCCAGGAAAAGACAACCTCAGTTTCATTAACACCTAACAAGTGATTGTCAATGGGGATGCATGTGAGAATCACCTGGCAAGCTTCGAAAAATCTTGATGCCTAGGCCACATCTCACTAAATCAATTTCTAGGATTAGGTCTCAAACTTTAATGGGACCCTAGATGATTCTAATGTGCAGCTTCATTTGAGATCCACTGACCAGTGCACTAGATATGGGAGTCCTGGAGATGGAATCCTATCAGACACATGCTCATTGGCCCTACACCACCCTCTCTTCCTTCTCTCCCCCATCTAGATCATTTAATCACTTAGCAGTTATTTATTGGAACTCCACTATATACTCATTTGGAACTAGAAATCAGAAATTCACAAATTCTATCCTTGTGAAGCTAAGAGTACTACAAACAAAAGTGAATTAGAGTGAAGTTAAGTCAGAAAGAGAAAAACAAATATCGTATATTAATGCATATATGTGGAATCTTGAAAAATGCTACAGATGAACCTATTTGCAGGGCAGGAAGAGAGACACAGACAGAGGAAAGACCATGGACACAGTGGGGGAAGGGACTGGTAAGATGAAATGGGCGATTAGGATTGACAAATACACATCACCTTATGAAAAATAGATAGATAGTGGCACATGCTATAAAGCACAGGAGGCTTAGCTTGGTTCTCTGTGATGACCTAGATGGGTGGAATGGGGCTGGGGAGTGTGGCGGAAGGGAGGCTCAAGAGGGAAGTGATATATGAATACATAGAGCTGATTCACATCATCGTATAGCAGAAAGTAACACAACATTATAAAGCAACTATACTCCAATTAAAATTTTTTCAAGTATGAACAGGTGCTACAAAGAAGACAAAATAGGGTACTAGTGTATAGGAATAGCCTCTCTGAGAAAATAACATTCAGGTTCTGAGCTGACATATGAATTTGGATAAGAACAGAACTATAAGAAAAACTTAGGTAGAAGCTCTTACGCACAAGGAATAATCAGTGCAAGAGCCCCCCTCCCTCCATAGGAGGGAAAGAGCTTGGTAAATGGAAAGGACAGATAAGTCAGGGAAGCTGGGGCAAAGTGAATGGGGAGTGAAGTTAAAGGAAATGAGATCAATGTGGGCCAAAAATGAGATGGTGTTTGCCTTTACAGGGCATAAAAAAAGAGTGGAAGAGAGAGTTTGATAGATAAATTTAACAGTGGGAAAAAATCTATACAAAAGACTATGTATCACATGAAAAATGGCCTATACTCTAACATGAGATTGCATTTTATTTTATCTTAGTTTATGGCAAGGAGGGAGAGCCTGAAGACAGATACTAGAATTGCATGGGAGAGGGGTATCCTCAATATTCATTCCTGAATATTCATTGGAAGGACTGATGCTGAAGCCGAAACTACAATACTTCGACCACCTGATGAGAACTGACTCATTGGAAAAGACCCTGATGCTGGTAAAGACTGAAGGCAGGAGGAGAAGGGGATGACAGAGGATGAGATGGTTGAATGGCATCACTGACTCGATGGACGTGAGTTTGAGTAAGCTCCAGGAGTTGGTGATGAACAGAGAAGCCTGACATGCTGTAGTCCATGGGATCACAAAGAGTTGGACATGACTGAGTGACTGATCTGAACAGACCGGGGTTCCCTCAAGATGGATGGCACACTTTGTGCCTCTTCACTGTAAGAGCAACTCTCTTCCACTCCCTCAGGGATGTTACTCTGACTCTTCTGAGCAACTACTGCTAGCAAGGTGGGCTATATCCCATGGTTCAAAACACAATAGGCACACTCAGCATTTTCAGGTGTACACCCGTCTAGTTCATTCACCCTGAACTTCAAACACCTGTACCCTCTGACAAACTCTATCAGGATGTCCCACAGCACCTCAAACGCACCACAACCAACACTGAACTCATCTTTCTTCATAAATCGACTGGTATCTCCTTCTACAATCTCTCTGTGAGTTGATATCAACAGATGGTCATTGAGGCTGAATCATCTCATGGTTTCCTCACTTACAGGTCTGCTGCTTGGGCTGGGTTGGCCAGAAGAGCTGAGTGGGAGCTTAGTCAGTTCCATTCATTCTCCTCTAACTTGGGCTTCTTCACATCATGGTGGTCTCAGGATTGTTAGATTTATGCAGTTACTGCCTTCTCCCTAAATAAATGTTCCAAGAGGCAGGAAGTAGAAGTTGCCAGTCTGTTAAGGTTTGAACCTGAAAACAGTCACAGCATCTCTTCCTCCATATCTTTATCTGCCTGCTCAAATCAGTGTCTGAGCTCATGGGGTAGGAATCAAAGATTCACCTCTCAGTGGGAGGATTGTTGATAAATTTGTAGTCATGTTTTGTCCATCACACATATAAAGTACACACACACACATACATATGCTCACTATATATATATATATATACACATACATATATTTATATACATATACAGTGTCTGATAATGTTAAGTTACAATCTTTCAAATTGAATCTACTCTAATAGTAACTAAATGTTATCCTTATTACCTTACAGTGATATCCTTCAGTCTTTTTATAAACTTACTGGACCAGCAGATGTTGGGGGAAGGCAGAGGAAACTAACCAATATCAGCCTTGGAAAGAATCATTAACTTCCCTGTCAGAGGCATGAGTCACCCTCCATCTATTGGACACTGTAGGGTTGCAGGAAGTTCCTATCATAATCTTTATAATGTAGGCATTGTGCAGTCCCAAAGAAGAAGGGGCAGGTACGCAGACTCATCTCATTGCAAATGCAGGAACTTCTGTGTTCTTCTGTTTAAAAGGTGGCCCATCAACAGAGAACAGAATATGCCAGTGTGACCATGAGTCATTAAGCAAAACCATGGCTGCTTAGGTTGAAATGTCTGCCAAAGCTGGGAGCAGTAAGACTGTCCCAGTCTCCCACTCCCTCCCAGGAAGGATCAAAGAAGTTTCATCTCAAGACATACATGAGGAGAGGAAAGAACATGGTATCTGAACTTCTCAAATAAAGACATGGTTGGATCCTTTATAAGGGCAAGGATAGAACCACAACTTTTCCTGAAATACATTATGAGGAAAAGGTGAAAATGAGCCAACCTAAGAATATATTAGATACATAATATGTAATATAATTGTCTTCAAATCTAATATATTAGACATATTAGATCTGAAGATAATTCATTATGACCAAGTTAGGTTTATCCCAAGTATGTAAAGCTACTAGACACTGGAAAATCTAACTGATATAATTCACCCACGAATATATTCCTATAGTTGGTCTCTAAAGATGACCTCTTGCCATCTTGTCCTATGTTGTCCCTCTGGACCTGAATCTAGGCTAGCCTGTGATTTACTTTAAACCACTGAACATGGCTATGCTGATTTCAGGAAAATGCCTTAAAGCCTGGAAACTCCTGCTTCACACTTTGGGCCACCATGGAATATATCAGCTACCAAGCTGGAGAGACCTTGTAAAGGCCAAATATAGAGACCATAGAGAGAAAAAGGGCCCTGAGACTATGTTGGGAAAGACAGGAACAGCATTCTCAGCATGCCAGCTGCACTGGGACTTCCAGAAACCTCCAAGGAAGTGCAAGGCATTTAATGAGCCATCTGGGACCTTTCAACATCCAAGCTGAGAATCCAGATGAATCCAGAGTCAGAGCTACTGCCACTGCATGAGACCACCCAAACAAGAATGGGAGAGAAACACCTTGCTGAACCCTCTTAACCCACAGAATGTAAGGGATAATAAACGGCAGAAATTTGGGTAGAGACTGTTATAAAACAATAGATAAAAGAGAAAATTCATAAAACAATAGATAAAAGAAAAAAGATCATTTCAAAGAATGCAGAAATGCAGAAAAAAAAACATTTGGGATCAATTCTACATTCATTAATGATAAAAAATAACAGAATGGACCTAACTTCCTTAATCTGATAATGGAAATCTATGGGGAAAAAAAAAAGAAATGAAAACCCTGACAGTCATCATATTTGAAGGTGTATTCTCATTTTAAGTTAAAAAACAGACAAACGTTCCCACTATTACCACTTTTAATGAGAATTACATGGAACGTTTTAGTCAGTGCAGTGAGGCAAGGAAAATACAAATTAGAAAAATAAAATTAATAAAAAGCATAGGAATTAGAAAACAAGGAACAAATCCGTCATTTAAAGATTATATTTAAGAATATAAAAGAAACCAAAAGAAAAAAACCCAAAAAGTCACCAAAAGAAACTACAGATATATTATTTACAGATATATAATGAGATAAATATATTCTCTAGATATAATATTAGTATGAAAAAGTCAACAATACTAAAGAGTTGCAAACACAAATAAAATTTTTTAAATAGCACTCAGAATAGCATCAACAATATGTAACAATAAATCTAACAACTGAATTAAGACTTCCACCGAGTAAATCATAAAATTTTATTAATGGACAGTAAAAAAAAGAGAGACCTAAATAAATATTCATAGATTGAAAGCCTCAGTACTATAAATATATACATTCTCCTCCAATATAAGCCCAACTAGATGTCCCAGTGTTTTAACATGATAATTTGTTGATATTGTTGATTAGTTGCTAAGTCATGTCTGACTCTTTGCAAACCCATGGAGTGTAGCCCAGCATACATGTAGCCCTGCTTCTTTGTCCAGGAATAAACTGAGTATCAAATGTGTTGGAACAGAAAAGGATGAATAAGCAATGATAAGCAGCAAGAAGAACAGCAATGTGGGAAGTGTGCCCCATCAAGGACCACAAATTACCATGATATGAGAATTAACTGTGAATCAGTGATGCAACAGACCAATGGAACAGAATAGTGAGCCCAGAAACAGACCCAGGCATGTAATATGGGCATTGCCTGCATGACAGAGGTATCATGGCTGCTTGACAGGGAAAGGACAGATACCAATAAGTTTTGCTAAGACAACTGCATATCCATGTGTTTTTTAAAAAAGAAAAAAAATTATACCTCTACCTTACATTATATATAAAATAATACCAATTAGTTTCTGATCCAAATAGGAGGCTATAAACTATAAAACTTATAATACAGAAGAATATTTTCACAAGTGCAATGTAAACAAGAATGCCTTAAACAAAATGCAAAGAACCATAGGAAAAGGTTGCCTATTTCACTACATTAAAAAAAAAACAAAAAACTTTACCAAAAGACACTATTAAGAGACTGAAAAGAAAAACTGTAAGTTGGGGAAACAACCAATGAAGGGCTTGTTTTCAGAAAATTAAAAGAACAATTCCAAGACAATAAGACAAAATGGCACAATAGAAAAGCATCTGCAAAAGATTCAAGTCTTTTGCTTTATAAAAGATAACATAGACCAATAAGTATATAAAAAGGTATTTGATCTCTTCAAGCTGGTTTTAGGAAAGGCAGAGGAACCAGAGATCAAATTGCTAACATCCGCTGGATCATCGAAAGTGCAAGAGAGCTAACAAACACATGAAAAGATGCTCAGCATCACTCATTATCAGAGAAATGCAAATCAAAACCACAATGAGGTACAATTTCATGCCAGTCAGAATGGCTGCTATCCAAAAGTCTACAAGCAATAAATGCTGGAGAGGGTGTGGAGAAAAGGGAACCCTCTTACACTGTTGGTGGGAATGCAAACTAGTACAGCCACTATGGAGAACAGTGTGGAGATTCCTTAAAAAACTGGAAATAGAACTTCCATATGACCCAGCAATCCCACTACTGGACATACAAACTGAGGAAACCAGAATTGAAAGAGATACGCGTACCTCAATGTTCATCGCAGCACTGTTTACAATAGCCAGGCCATGGAAGCAACCTAGATGTCCATCAGCAGATGAATGGATAAGAAAGCTATGGTACATATGCACAATGGAGTATTACTCAGCCATTAAAAAGAATACATTTGAATCAGTTCTAATGAGGTGGATGAAACTGGAGCCTATTATACAGAGTGAAGTAAGCCAGAAAGAAAAACACCAATACAGTATACTAACACATATATATGGAATTTAGAAAGATGGTAATGATAACCCTGTATGAGAGACAGCAAAAGAGACACAGATATATAGAACAGTCTTTTGGACTCTGCGGGAGAGGGTGAGAGTGGGATGATTTGGGAGAATGCATTGAAACATGTATAATATCATATGTGAAATGAATCTCCAGTCCAGGTTCGATGCATGATACAGGATGCTCAGGGCTGGTGCACTGGGATGACCAAGAGGGATGAAATGGGGAGGGAGGTGGGAGGGGGGTTCAGGATGGGGAACACGTGTACACCCGTGGTGGATTCATGCTGATGTATGGCAAAACCAATACAATACTGTAAAGTAATTAGCCTCCAAATAAAATAAATAAATTTACATTTAAAAAAAAAAGAGAGAGAAAGCAAGAGAGTTCCAGAAAAACATCTATTTCTGCTTTATTGACTATGCCAAAGCCTTTGACTGTGTGGATCACAATAAACTGTGGAAAATTCTGAAAGAGATGGGAATACCAGACCACCTGACCTGCCTCTTGAGAAACCTATATGCAGGTCAGGAAGCAACAGTTAGAACTGGACAAAGAACAACAGACTGGTTCCAAATAGGAAAAGGAGTACATCAAGGCTATATATTGTCACCCTGCTTATTTAACTTCTATGCAGGGTACATCATGAGAAACACTGGCCTGGAAGAAGCACAAGCTGGAATCAAGATTGCCGGGAGAAATATCAATAACCTCAGATATGCAGATGACACCACCCTTATGGCAGAAAGTGAAGAGGAACTCAAAGCCTCTTGATGAAAGTGAAAAAGGAGAGTGAAAAGTTGCCTTAAAGCTCAACATTCAGAAAACAAAGATCATGGCATCTGGTCCATCACTTCATGGGAAATAGATGGGGAAACAGTGGAAACAGTTTCGGACTTTATTTTTCTGGGCTCCAAAATCACAGCAAATGGTGATTGCAGCCATGAAATTAAAAGACACTTACTCCTTGGAAGGAAAGTTATGACCAACCTAGATCAGATCAGATCAGTTGCTCAGTCGTGTCCGACTCTTTGCAACCCCATGAATCGCAGCACACCAGGCCTCCCTGTCCATCACCAACTCCCGGAGTTCACTCAGACTCATGTCCATTGAGTCAGTGATGCCATCCAGCCATCTCATCCTCTGTCGTCCCCTTCTCTTCTTGCACCCAATCCCTCCCAGCATCAGAGTCTTTTCCAATGAGTCAACTCGTCGCATGAGGTGGCCAAAGTACTGGAGTTTCAGCTTTAGCATCATTCCTTCCAAAGAAATCCCAGGGCTGATCTCCCTTAGAATGGACTGGTTGGATCTCCTTGCAGTCCAAGGGACTCTCAAGAGTCTTCTCCAACACCACAGTTCAAAAGCATCAATTCTTCGGCGCTCAGCCTTCTTCACAGTCCAACTCTCACATCCATACATGACCACAGGAAAAACCATAGCCTTGACTAGACGAACCTTTGTTGGCAAAGGAATGTCTCTGCTTTTCAATATGCTGTCTAGGTTGGTCATAACTTTCCTTCCAAGGAGTAAGCGTCTTTTAATTTCATGGCTGCAGTCACGATCTGCAGTGATATTGGAGCCCATAAAAATAAAGTCCGACACTGCTTCCACTGTTTCCCCATCTATTTCCCATGAAGTGATGGGACCAGATGCCATGATCTTCGTTTTCTGAATGTTGAGCTTTAAGCCAACTTTTTCACTGTCCTCTTTCACTTTCATCAAGAGGCTTTTGAGTTCCTCTTCACTTTCTGTCATAAGGGTGGTGTCATCTGCATATCTGAGGTTATTGATATTTCTCCCGGCAATCTTAATTCCAGCTTGTGTTTCTTCCAGTCCAGCATTTCTCATGATGTACTCTGCATAGAAGTTAAATAAACAGGGTGACAGTATACAGCCTTGACATACTCGTTTCCCTATTTGGAACCAGTCTGTTGTTCCATGTCGAGTTCTAACTGTGGCTTCCTGACCTGTATACAAATTTCTCAAGAGGCAGGTCAGGTGGTCTGGTATTCCCATCTCTTTCAGAATTTTCCACAGTTTATTGTGATCCACACATCAAAGGCTTTGGCATAGTCAATAAAGCAGAAATAGATGTTTTTCTGGAATTCTTTTGCTTTTTCGATGATCCAGCGGATGTTGGCAATTTGATCTCTGGTTCCTCTGCCTTTTCTAAAACCAGCTTGAACATCAGGAAGTTCACGGTTCACATATTGCTGAGGCCTGGCTTGGAGAATTTTGAACATTACTTTACTAGCATGTGAGATGAGTGCAATTGTGCAGTAGTTTGAGCATTCTTTGGCATTGCCTTTCTTTGGGATTGGAATGAAAACTGACCTTTTCCAGTCCTGTGGCCACTGCTGAGTTTTCCAAATTTGCTGGCATATTGAGTGCAGCACTTTCACAGCATCATCTTTCAGGATTTGGAATAGCTCCACTGGAATTCCATCACCTCCACTAGCTTTGCTCGTAGTGATGCTTTCTAAGGTCTACTTGACTTCACATTCCAGGATGTCTGGCTCTAGGTCAGTGATCACACCATCGTGATTATCTGGGTCGTGAAGATCTTTTTTGTGCAGTTCTTCTGTGTATTCTTGCCATCTTGTCTTAATATCTTCTGCTTCTGTTAGGTCCATACCATTTCTGTCCTTTATCAAGCCCATCTTTGCATGAAATGTTCCTTTGGTATCTCTGATTTTCTTGAAGAGATCTCTAGTCTTTCCCATTCTGTTGTTTTCCTGTATTTCTTTGCATTGATCCCTGAAGAAGGCTTTCTTATCTCTTCTTGCTATTCTTTGGAACTCTGCATTCAGATGTTTATATCTTTCCTTTTCTCCTTTGCTTTTTACTTCTCTTCTTTTCACAGCTATATGTAAGGCTTCCCCAGACAGCCATTTTGCTTTTTTGCATTTCTTTTCCATGGGGATGGTCTTGATCCCTGTCTCCTGTACAATGTCACGAACCTCATTCCATAGCTCATCAGGTACTCTATCTTTCAGATCTAGGCCCTTAAATCTATTTCTCACTTCCACTGTATAATCATAAGGGATTTGATTTAGGTCATACCTGAATGGTCTAGTGGTTTTCCCTACTTTCTTCAATTTAAGTCTGAATTTGGCAATAAGGAGTTCATGGTCTGAGCCACAGTCAGCTCCCTGTCTTGTTTTTGTTGACTGTATAGAGCTTCTCCATCTTTGGCTGCAGAGAATGTAATCAATCTGATTTCGGTGTTGACCATCTGGTGATGACCATCTTCTCTTGTGTTGTTGGAAGAGGGTGTTTGCTATGACCAGTGCATTTTCTTGGCAAAACTCTATTAGTCTTTGCCCTGCTTCATTCTGTATTCCAAGGCCAAATTTGCCTGTTACTCCAGGTGTTTCTTGACTTCCTACTTTTGTATTCCAGTCCCCTATAATGAAAAGGACATCTTTTTTGGGTGTTAGTTCTAAAAGGTCTTGTAGGTCTTCATAGAACCGTTCAACTTCAGCTTCTTCAGCATTACTGGTTGGGGCATAGACTTGGATTACTGTGATATGAATGGTTTGCCTTGGAAATGAACAGAATGTGGTCCGCTGGAGAAGGGAATGGCAAACCACTTCAGTATTCTTGCCTTGAGAACCCCATGAACAGTATGAAAAGGCAAAATGATAGGATACTGAAAGAGAAACTCCCCAGATCAGTAGGTGCCCAATATGCTACTGGAGATCAGTGGAGAAATAACTCCAGAAAGAATGAAGGGATGGAGCCAAAGCAAAAAGAATACCCAGCTGTGGATGTGACTGGAGATAGAAGCAAGGTCTGATGCTGTAAAGAGCAATATTGCATAGGAACCTGGAATGTCAGGTCCATGAATCAAGGCAAATTGGAAGTGGTCAAACAAGAGATGGCAAGAGTCAATGCCGACATTCTAGGAATCAGCGAACTGGAATGGACTGGAATGGGTGAATTTAACTCAGATGACCAACCTAGATAGCATATTCAAAAGCAGAGACATTCCTTTGCCAACAGAGGTCCATCTAGTCAAGGTTATGGTTTTTCCACTGGTCATGTATAGATGTGAGAGTTGGACTGTGAAGAAAGCTGAGTGCCGAAGAATTGATGCTTTTTAGCTGTGATGCTGGAGAAGACTCTTGAGAGTCCCTTGGACTGCAGGGAGATCCAATCAGTCCATCCTAAAGGAGACTGGTCCTGGGTGTTCACTGGAAGGACTGATGCTGACTGAGGCTGAAACTCCAATACTTTGGCCACCTCATTCGAAGAGTTGACTCATTGGAAAAGACCCTGATTCTGGGAGGGATTGGGGGCAAGAGGAAAAGGGGATGACAGAGAATGAGATGGCTGGATGGCATCACCAACTCGATGCACATGAGTTTGGGTAAACTCCAGGAGTTGGTGATGGACAGGGAGGCCTGGCATGCTGTGATTCATGGGGTCGCAAAGAGTCGGACATGACTGAGCAACTGAACTGAATTATCTGACACACACAAATAAAAAACAAAATTAAATAGCTCTGTACATCTACTAGATTGACAAAAAATGTAATGCTCTGAAAATGCCAAATATGGGGGGAGTGTAGAATACTGAGAATCCTCATACACAATTGGTGTGAAAAATATAATCACTTATTTTGGCCTTGTGTACTCAAATCAAAGATATATTTATCCCATGAATCAATGATTTCAATCTTAGAGAAATAGGTGCACGTGTGCCCTAGGATTATTGTAGCAGTGTAAATCTGGGATGTCCATGCTGAGTATAGTAGAAAAATCTTGGTATATTGATACAATGGTAGGGCTTCCCAGGTAGCACAGTGGTGAAGAATCTGCCTGTCAGTGAAGCAAGAGGCAAGAGACGCAAGTTCGATCCCTGGGTTGGGAAGATCTCCTGGAGGAGGAAATGGCAACCCATTCCAATATTCTTGCCTGGAAAATTCCATGGACAGAGGAGCCTTGGCGGGCTACAGTCCATGGGGTTGCAGAGTTGGACATGACTGAGCATTCACACATGCACGTATAATGGTATGTCCTGCTGCACTGTAAATGAATAAGCTACACGGATAAATTTTACAAACATACAAGGAGCCAAAGAAGTCAGATACAAAAGTATGCTTCCATTTTTATAAAAGTTCAAAAACAGATATTTTAGGGTATTCATTCATATTTAGTAAAACTAAGTATAAAAGATGAACATCACAAGGGTGGTTACCTCCAGGGAAACCTGGGGAGTTGTGATAGGTAGGAGCTCATGCGCTGCTGGCAGTCATCTTTTCCTGGTCCAGTGTGGCAATTATACTAGTGTTCTCTCTTTCCTTTCTTTTCTTGTCTTGTTTTTTGTGGCAAAGTATATCTAACCTAAAATTTACCATTTTAACCATTGTTAAATGGTTAAATGGTCACAGTTCTGTGACCTTAGGTATATTCATACTGGCATACAGCTACTGCTGTTCCTTTTTGCATCGACTCAACTAACTGTAAAAATGTTTTCTGTGCTTTTCTGTATGTTGATTATCTCTCACAGAAAATGACACCAAAACTGTACAAAACCAAGGAGGCATGTGTTCAAAGGTTTGGTTACAGAGGTATTAACCTTAACACTGTTTGTGATAGGAAAGAAAAATCTGAAACACTGAACCACTGTTTTGGATCACAGGAAGTGATGAATCAAATATCTCATCACATATAGAGCCACAGAAGGGAATTCATGCAGCTTCCAGAGAGGAGAACATAGAACAATATTTTATGGCATGGCATCTAAAGACAACTGAGGGATGCAGTAGGTGGGATAAGATATTTACAATACATCATGCACAAATATTCCAATGTTTTAAAATAAACTGCAAGTATTTATGCAAGGAAAAAGACTGGGAAAATTACATTATAATGTTAACTATGGTTCTATTTGGGTGATGTTTCATGAATGATTTCTGTTTTCATTATTTTGCTCATTGGTATAGTTTCAGTTTTGAGCAGTGATGATGGATGACTTTTTAAGGGAAATCAAAAGGAGACAATACATCCTATTGGAAAACAACAGTAACAACAAAAGACTAGAGCTGAACCATTATGATAAAACAAAGAAGAAAATGAACTCTTTCTAGGGGAGTAAATTCATTTGTTTTTTGATGGATTAACAGTAACAAGAAACACTTAACTACCTGCGGGGGGGTGTGGGGGGAATAAGAAACATGGTACTGGGTGTGAGGTGTGTTTATAACAGAATACCAGGAGTATCCTATCAACTCCTATTCATCTATTTGAATGTAACTTTTCCATGACCATGACTTTTTTCCTACCTGGTCACTATGTTCTCCAGAGCCCTAGCTCCGATAGCAAAATCAACATCTAGCTGTGCGCTTTGGAAACAAGTAGGCAGCAGGGGGAGGGAGTGAGGGGAGTGACCCTCTAGAAGAGTCTGCTCCTAATTAAAAGAAGGGGGAAACCTCCAAATGTTGCAGGGAGGGTTGATAGATGGTCCTTCGGTTCTCATCCATCTGGTCTGCTGCCTCCTAAAGAAACCAAGAGAGGAAATATGAAGTGTATCTAACACAGCAAATGAGGGGAGTCATTTGGGTGATACAGTACCAGCTCCCCTTAGAATGTGTGAGGTGAACTGAGCAGTGAAACAAAGGGCACCAGTTACAGCGTTCACATCTGACTTCACACTGGGCACCTAGGTACCTGAGGACACAAAACAATGGGCGCATATAGAAGGCTCCACACTTAACACACAAATATTCCTGGTAGAAGGGGTGGATTCACCCTGTGCATCCCTGTTAGCTCATCAGAATGAAATGTCCCAAACAGTAAGCTGTGGTATAATTTCCCCACTCAACTGATCCCCTTAGCCCTTGGGGCTATGGTCACCCTCCTGTCTGAGCCAGCACTTCATAAATTTACAGAAGGATTCACAGAATACTTATGCTAGGTAAAGATAGTCAAATATCACGAAGTAGACAAAAGATTTTCATAATCATTCTGGATATATAAGGCATGCAACTATTATAATTTTTATTATATGTGTCTATGGATGTCACGACATAAAAACTTGGCAAAGTATTGGAGCTACTATAGGTCATGCTTGCATTAAATAAAATCTGGAAAAAAAGAGCTTGTGGGGTTGGGGGAGGGGAAGTGCAGATGGGATTACATGCAAGTTGTGGTACTATTTTTCAATGGAAGTTGAGTTACTGTTAACAGGTGTGCTGTAAAATAGGGGTCAGATGAATCTGCAGAAACTTAAGTTTAGAAGAGTATACATTGTTTCAGGAATACCTAGGGTCTTTGATGAAAATGCACTGTGATTCTGCTACACATTCCTACTATGCAAATAGAAATAAGATTGAGTTACTGTGCAAAACATTTGTGACCACAGAATAGCATCTAAGGAATACGCTTTGGACATTTCTTCCGTAAAGAAATCCTTCTCTTGCTGCTTTATCCACTCTAGAGACACAGTGTGCTCTTCCTTTGCACAGCCTTCACCCAGTAAGTGAAAGAAAAGGGATCTCCACACAATGCTTAAATACTTCCCTATCTGATGATATGACTTTCCCCACAATGGCTTTTCCTTGTAGTGAGGGCTAGTGATAAACCTGATAAAGCTCAGACTACTAACAAGTATCAGAGGTTTTCATCAACCAGACTAGATCCAGAGTCTTTGCAAAATGACTCCCCAGAACTCAGAGGTAGTCTACTGCTGAAACTGTTAATACTTTGCCAAAAAGTACACTTTCTCTTTGTTTTTAGTGTATTTTCCTTCCTGGAAGAAAAACATAAACGGGCTCAAAAGAAATAAATAGAGGAATGTATAGAATACCTTAAGAATGGCAGCTCTATGACTTTACCAAAAAAGAAAGAATGAAGACATAATTTACTTATGTTCACTGACAAGCTTGCCACACTTAACAGTCACTTTCTATGGCATTCTTGATCTTCTTTGAAAACAATGGAATATAAATATTCAGTCAGAAGGATTATCCTATGGATGGAGTTAAGTTATAATAAGGACTAAATAAAGAACATGGCTAAGAATTATGCAGCCTTCTTACTTTACTTTTTCTGAGCTTCCAGGTGCCCCCTCCCCTCTTTTGGCAATAACAGAAACTCAAGGCACAGGAGCAAAATTCAACTGAAGTCTATATGCCAAAAGAAATAGAACTTAGCATTTATACTCTGTTTCTGCTTCCACTTGAAAATTGTCTTTTCCCCCTAAGAAACATATTTAAAAGGATATAAAAGTGGCTTTCTATTTTTGACCACAAGTAGAAAATGAAAGACAATGGAGGAAAAAAAAAACATTAGCTTTTCCAGACTTGAAATAATGTGTGATTTTTGCTGTTTTTCCAACTTTTGAAGCCAAGTCTGGTAAAATGCTTAATTCATTCAGCTGGTGAATCACCTTTCCTTTGTGGGGATATTAATGCCAAGCTAAAATTTCTCCATATGAGGAAGGAAAAAAAATTTAAATGAGGTAAAGCTGGAGTAGATTGGCAAATACAATCACCCTGTCTTGACTTCATTACTTCTCCCTTGATTGTTTGGAGGTCCTGGAGCGGTGCATCATTGAAATGGCACCTCCAGGTGTTTCACTGAGACATAATTAAAATTGATGCTGTCATCTGGTGTTTCCTTGTGCAATTTGTCTAACTCCTTGCAAATGGCAAAACAGAGATCTTCATTATGACTTTGTTCAAGAAACTGTCCAAGATTTCCTTAAGGTGCTCTGGAAAAGTGTTCGCCCAACTGGAAGAGAACTTAAGCGTCTCCAAGTTTCCTAAAGGGATTTCCTTAGCAATATATACAAGTGGTCCATTTGAATGGACCTGCTGTGACAGGCAAGCTTGTATCCAAGATATTCCATGTCAGAGTTGAACAGCACTAATGACTTTTTAAAATCTCCTTTAGATTTATTTCTTCCCCCCAAAGTTCTGCTATCAGGTGTGTAGTATGAACTTCCCATTGGAAAGAAGGCTACGATAGGGAACAAGAGTCTATCCTGATAGAGCCGCTCATGGTCTAGAAGGAAGGCAGACATCTAGCTAGTAATTAACAACAACATGAGAGGAAGTAACCACTGTTGTGGATTTAACCTAGGGGTCAGGAAGGCCATCCTCCCTGAGGAAGCAAATTCAAGAAACCTCCTAATGGATGCTCAGTGAAGATGGGACAGAGGCGGGTACCAAGGTGAGGGAGAAACATGAGCTGTAGATCATCAGAAACAAAAGGGCTACACACTCTTGTTTCCTGTCTTTCATATTTTGGTCCAAGATACATCTTTAGTTTTACATAGGCTAAGCCCACTTACTTCTCATACAAGGCTGGTAACAAGATCGTATTTTCTACTATTTTCATTTCTTCTGTTTCTTTAAAATAGGATGAATCTCAAAATAAGAGCTACTATTTGCTGAGCATACACTTTGTGCCAAGCCTATTGAATCCTCACAAAATCTTTTATTTTATCCACTTATTTTGAGGGCAACTGGGGTTTAAAAGGATACCCAGCCAGGCTATACCTGAGCTAGGATTCAAAGCCATATCTGAGACTTTCGAGGTCAAGATTTTCACCACTTTACTGGGGTTTCTTCATGCTTGGCTCTACAAAAAATTTCATTAAAATGATGGGGGTGGTGTGGAGGGGGTGAATATTTGTTAAAAAGACAGATTCCCAGGACTCAACCAGCTGTTTTGAGTCTGAATCGCCGAGGATGTGGTCTGGGAATTTGCATTTTAACAAAGTCCCCAGGTGCTTGCCTTGCTTTTTAGAATCACTGAACTTCATCCATTTGTGAGAGGGAAGGGGGTGTTGGGGAGAGAGCAAGAGAGGGAGAGAAAGGAGACAGACAGACAGCCGCGGCAGTAGTTTACTGCTTTCTTGCCCATGCTCTTGGAATGCTCTCCTGGTTATTTGATGAAACACTGCAATGCAGAATGGTTATAATTTTCAGACTGCAACACATTTAGCTTCGCATTCTGGCAAGATGTCTAGGCAGGGCTCAGAGAGCTGCTTTATTCAGCCTTCAGCCAAGCTGTGAAAAGTGAGGCTTTTTCAGAGGAAGTGAGATAAGACAAAAACTTACAAAAACAAACATCCTGAGGCCCATGTTCAAAAGGCCACTGGCAGAATCTATAGTCTAATGCGAAGTGAGCTAAACAAAACACATTTCAGGGCCATCCAGGAAACGTGAAGCAGATGCCTGGAAGCAGGATTGTGTTTTCAACCTGGGTAGAAATATCCTGGGGAGTGATGATATGGAATCAGACACAAAGTTCAGATAAAAACAACACGGTTTGGCGGAGGGGGGTTGGGAGAAGGTGGGGGGGAAGGTGGGGGGAGGTGGTTCAATAGGCAGTATACCCAGGATGGACAGGAGGTACTCTAGAGCAAGTTCAGTATAGAAGGGAGACCTACCGGTGCTCCAGGCTTAAAGGTGTATGTCCTACTTTTCTCCTCATTACGGGATGATCTGATGGCAACTAGTCAATGGAGGAGTGATGTTGAAGGCCCAATGGCCAGGGCCCAACCTGCAGAGGTTTTGATATTGAAAAAATGATAGTGCTAGCCCCATCATCCTATTATGTACTTTAAAATGAAAAGCAATACCAATTCAAAATATGAAAAAGGTAGTTCAGCAACATGCCAAGTTTTCTCCTGAGACCAAGTCAATGATTTTTGAAAATGCAAAATATATCTGTGTCCAGTAAAGAAAGAGAAAAAAGTTCTGTGTACTTCAACGTTACACTGCACAGAAGCTTAGTCTGATAAGAAAGAGTCTGTGAAATGCTTATCAGACTCCTTAGCATAGATGAAATACAGTCAATGCTACTTACTATTATTTTTAATAATAGCAACCTATGTTCCCTAACTACGTTTACTGCAGCTTCCTTCCCTTTAAAGGAATGCTAGGGCTCTCCCTTCTGTGGACTCATTTGTGCTAGTATTTTAGTAGGAGTAGTGTTAGTCGCTCAGTCAGGTCCGACTCTTTGTGACCCCATGGACTGTAGCCCGACAGGCTCCTCTGTCCATGGGATTCTCCAGGCAAGAATACTGGAGTGGATTGCCATTCCCTTCTCCAGAGGATCTTCCCAACCCAGGGATCGAACCTGGGTCTCCTGCATTGCAGGCAGATTCTTTACTGTTTGAGTTACAGGGAAGACCTTTGCTAGTATTTTACTATGGGGCATTGTTGGAACTTGGCTCTGCAGACACGAGGAAGTTGATCTTCACTTCCCTCTCCTCAAAATCAGTCCAGTTCTCTGACCTGGTTTCCCACTGAGATGTTTCTTTCCTACACTTTACCTGTTCCATCATGACATTTAATTAGTTATCATTTTTTGCTTGCACTTAATTAAAGAAACACTGTTTACACTAATCTTGGAATCATTCAGTGAATGCCATTTAACTCTTGACATTTACTTAGGAAACGCCATTTTGCAGAGTTTTTATAGCATGAATATTTGATGACTAGAGTAATTCCAGCCCCTCTCCAATTACAGGATTATTCCTCTTCTTCTATAAGATAATACCAGTCAGGCTGACCTTAAAATTCGTTATGACTCTGTCACACTGAAATTTCAACTGCATTTTGCATTTACATCATCAGTAATAACTGGGGAAGTTATAGTGTATTTTAGGATAACATACATATTTTTGTTATGCCTTGAAATTTTTCATGTATTTTTTTTTCAACAAAAAATTTTCCTTGGGAAGTGATTTATTTTGCTACCAACAATTTTAAACACTTCAGTTGTCATGGTAGAGCCTAATTATTATTACAAGTAACTTTTTCCAGATCTGGATCTGGGTACAGGCAAGATATACTCTATGAAAAAAAGAGCAACAACAAAACTCTTAGCCAATATTTCCTTTGTTAAAAAGTTGCATTCAGGTCATTTAGTTCTGTTCATGACATCAAGGATGCCTATTTTTATGAAAAGCTGGTTTTACAGCAGGAAAATTGGCCTTTTTGTTATGATGCCTAATGATTCATGGTTGTTAGAGAACTCTTTCATAGAACAAAGCAGATTGGATTTGCTGGGGGAATTTGCATTCCACAGCATCTCTAAGGATCTCTATGGAGGCCAGGGATTTAAGTCCTGGAAATTGTGTTTGGGCTCCAAGTTGTTCAGTTCCATTTACTGCAGTCTCTGAGGGCAATTGTAAAAACTGGTAAAGAGGCAACAGTGTGAGTTGATGCAAGACCACTGCCAGCAAAAAAGGCCCAGGGGCCACCAAGGGTCTCAGCTCTCAGTAATAAGGCAGAGATGCTCACTAAGAATGGAAAAAAACACAGACAGCAGAGAAAAGTAGCCATAAAAGAAGAACCAAAATGTACATAGAATGGTTTAACTTTTAAAAATTACATTAAGAATTGTGAATTAATAGATACACACTACTATGTATAAAACATAATCAACATAATCAATAAGGAACTATTGTGTGGCATGGGAAACTATATTCAGAATCTTATAATAACTTGGAAAAGAATCTGGAAAAAATGCTACATATATGTATAGTCAAATATTATATATAGTGAAATACTATATATATATATATACACACACACACAGTATATATATAGTAATATATTAATATATTAAGAAACTTGTATGTAGGTCAGGAAGCAACAGTTAGAACTGGACATGGAACAGCAGACTGGTTCCAAATAGGAAAAGGAGTATGTCAAGGCTGTATGTTGTCACCCTGCTTATTTAACTTATATGCAGAGTACATCATGAGAAACGCTGGGCTGGAAGAAGCACAAGCTGGAATCAAGATTGCTGGGAGAAATATCAATCACCTCAGATATGCAGATGACACCACCCTTATGGCAGAAAGTGAAGAGGAACTCAAAAGTTGATGAAAGTTCATCAAAAGTTGATGAAAGTGAAAGTGGAGAGTGAAAAAGTTGGCTTAAAGCTCAACATTCAGAAAACGAAGATCATGGCATCTGGTCCCATCACTTCATGGGAAATAGATGGGGAAACAGTGGAAACAGTGGCAGACTTTATTGTTTTGGGCTCCAAAATCACTGCAGACGGTGATTGCAGCCATGAAATTAAAAGATGCTTACTCCTTGGAAGGAAAGTTATGACCAACCTAGATAGCATATTCAAAAGCAGAGACATTACTTTGCCAACAAAGGTCCGTCTGGTCAAGGCTATGGTTTTTCCAGTGGTCGTGTATGGATGTGAGAGTTGGACTGTGAAGAAAGCTGAGCACCGAAGAATTGATGCTTTTGAACTGTGGTGTTGGAGAAGACTCTTGAGAGTCCCTTGGACTGCAAGGAGATCCAATCAGTCCATTCTGAAGGAGATCAGCCCTGGGATCTCTTTGGAAGGAATGATGCTAAAGCTGAAAGTCCAGTACTTTGGCCACCTCATGTGACGAGTTGACTCATTGGAAAAGACTCTGATGCTGGGAGGGATTAGGGGCAGGAGGAGAAGGGGACGACAGAGGATGAGATGGCTGGATGGCATCACTGACTCGATGGACATGAGTCTGAGTGAATTCCGGGAGTTGGTGATGGACAGGGAGGCCTGGCATGCTGCGGTTCATGGGGTCGCAAAGAGTCGGACACGACTGAGTGACTGAACTGAACTGAATATAGTAATATAGTAAAATACTATATATATACTGTACTTATCCTCTATATATAACTGAATCATTTTACTATAGATCAGAATCAAATACAACATTGTAAATCAACTTTATTTCAATAAAAACTTGTTTGTTTTGAAATAAATTTCATACTCTCTCTGTCTGCCTTGGGATAGCCACAGTTTTCATGCCTCAGAAGCATCTCATTGAGCTGTGAGAGGATTCTTTCTTATACACACTTGCTCAACTCATCTAAGTTCCTGATTCTTCCATTTATGTCTACCTGCTGCTGCTGCTGCTGCTAAGTCGCTTCAGTCGTGTCCGACTCTGTGCGACCCCAGAGACGGTAGCCCACCAGGCTCCCCCGTCCCTGGGACTTATTAGTAATCTTGGCCCAGATCATGTTTTATCACATTTATTCCACGCACATACTATACTGAGTAATAAATATCCTATTTCCTGAGTTCTACAGAGTCCACTCATCAAGTTAACACTGGATTGTATGGAGAATACTGTATTGATACAGTAAGGTGTATCCCTACTTCATAAACTTTATTTAAAATATAAAAGAAGATAACTTATCTTAGAATAGGGTGCTCATGGAACATTTAAGAACACAGTTTATAAGCATATGGCTTTAAATCAGGTTGATTCAGGTTTAAATCTGGACTCTGCCATGGGTGAGTGAGCTGAAATAAGTTATTTAAACTCCCTATGTTTCAGATTCTTATCTTTAAATCAGGGTGATGGAAATATTTCACAATTTTTTGAGAGACTGAAAATAATGTTAGCAAACACCAGTACAATTGCCTACATTATCATTCTTCTAGGTTTTAGCTAAAGATTCAAAATGTGATGATTGTCAACATGTAGGGACTCGGTGAGGCAGTAAGCCTAATGATTAAGAATTTAGAACGTGATAAGTGGGTTTCAATCTCAGCTTTACAACTTCTTAGCTGTGTGACCTTGGGCATACACCCTTCCCAGACCTCAATTTTCTCATTGGTAAATAGGATTAACAAGAGCACTGATCTCCAAGAGTTAATGGATTAAAGGACTATATAAAAAATGACCAGCCCAATGCTTGGTACATGGTAAATATTCAATAAATACAAGCAATTTTTCTTGTTATTATTATAATAAACTTAAAGATTTTTTTCCACTGCAATAAAAATATATACAACATAGAACTTACCATTTTAACCATTTTTAAATGTATAGTTCAGTGGGATTAAGCGCATTCATATTGCTGTACAACCATCATCACCCTCCATCTCCAGGTGAAAGTCAGTCAGTCGTGTCCAACTCTTTGTGACCCCATGGACTGTAATGTACAGTCCATGGAATTCTCCAGGCCAGACTATTGGAGTGGGTAGCCTTTCCGTTCTCTGGGGATCTTCCCAACCCTGGTATCAAACCTAGGTCTCCCACATTGCAGGCAGATTCTTTACCAGCTGACCCATAAGGGAAGCCCCTCCATCTCCGAAAATGAGAGAAAAAGCCCTAGGGAGCCCAAACATTTAAAGAGAGAGCAATGGAAGACTTACTCTCTTAAGAAAGTTAGATTCTTTGAATGGTGTTAAGTAGAGGCAGGGTTTGGTCTCATTAGTGGGGTGTTGGCAAAACATGTCAAGAATCTTACTTAGGACAGTGGCATTGAACACAGTATGTTTAAGAGTAAACATACATGCACACCAGGGAAGTCTCACAAACAGAGATCATGCTAGCATGAACAGTCTAATCAGAACCTCACAGCCCCTTCGAGAAGGATTTGTTGTCCTCTGTGCTTCAAACATACCTTGCTCTACATCACATCTGTAACCCTCTATGCTGCCCCCAAAGAGTGCCATCCGCAACCAGCATATGACGAGACCAAGCATCATCACAAAAAGGCTATAATTTCAGAGACCTAGCTGATGGTAGAGCCAGCATTTCAGTCTGGGCCTGCCTTCTGCTAACTCCTAATTCAAAAGCAATATGCTCTGTGCCAGTCCTGAATGAGGCAAGAACTCCTCCCACATTCAGCCAGGAATCCTCCGAATCCTTGTTCTGGCTTGGTTATCTCTTGGAACTCTGTGTCTTTAAGACTTCTGCAGAATCAAAGAGTGTCCTTCAAGTGTCTGATGGACTAGACACATTCTTGATGATACATTTTTAGCTTGCCAAGGAAACTTAAACAGTAGCTCAGGCTCTGATTTCCCAGTCTCGTCACTAAACGTTCAAGTGATGCTCTATGCATCACAGCATAGTAAAGCCATACACAGAATAGATCACAGGCCAGGAATTCTCCCTGATCATGACCCTCTTATATTTCAGGTTCTATAAAAAAGGTAACTTAAATAAGGAAATCACTTCTAATATCTTTTTCTGCCTTCAAAAAATATGATTTTTTTAAATAAATTAGATGTGTGGCACACTTGTAGCATACCACATGATTTAACACTTCTGTCCCTGAAGCTCTATTTTTCTCTGGAGTGAGTTCACTCATCCCAAGTGAGAGACATATGAATGAGTAGCCCATATCCTGAGTACTTCCTTCTAGAAATAACTGTCATGATTTGCTGGTGACTTCTCAATAATTAAGGTGTTATCACAAGTTGAAAAGCCATTTCAGGAGATTTGAAAGGCAAAAATAACTCCCCTTCTATACAGTGATTAGATAGCAGCTATAACCCTTTAATAGGGCTGAAGCAATGATTAAACATGTGATGCATGTAAATATATTTTGCATACTATAATGGACCTTACATATGTAAGGGATTACTGTTATTTTTATTACAAATGAACCTGTTACACATCTGATATTAAAACTTGAAAGTACTTCGCATAGGAAAGCTATTGATAAACCATGTTGAAAACTAAATTAAATGTTTAGTTTCTTCTTTTAGCAAGCTTGCCTGCCTGGGAAGTTGGCATATCTGATTATGGAGTTAAAGAAATGATCTAGATCTGATTTTTTCAAGTTTATCACTATCAACATTGTGGTCCAGATAAATTTTTATTGTGAAGGTTGCCTTATGCGTCATTGGATGTTTAGAAGAATCCCTGGCCTATGTCTACTTCCAACTCTGACTCATGATAATAAAAAAGAATTTACACACTGCAATGTTCCCTGGGAGGCAAAATTGCCCCAGACTGAGAACGGCTCTTCTAGACAATGAAGTTGGAATGGTTGGTGTGTCAGCATGGATGCTCAGGTACATATTATTTTTAAAGCATTTTTATTGTTATTAATTTTATTTATTTGCTTGTTTATTTTTGGTTGCCCTGGGTCTTCGTTGCTGCACACCAGCTTTTCCTAGTTGCAGCCAGAGGAAGCTATTCTTTGTTGTGGCATGAGCTTCTCATTGCAGTGACTTCCCTCTGTGGAGCACAGGCTCTAGGTGCATGGGCTTCAGGAGTTGTGGCTCGCAGGCTCTAGAGCTCAGGCTCAGTAACTGTGGCATACATGGTTAGTTGCTCCGTGGCATGTGGGATCTTCGGGGACCAGGGATCAAATCCACGTCCCTTGCATTGGCAGGTAGATTCTTACCCACTGGAGGACCAAGGAAGTCTGAATTCTATATTATTTTAGATCTTTTGGTACTGTTTCTGCTTTGTGGGACAAATACAGTTTCATCCTTCTCCTTGACAAATCTGAGAAATTGAATTGAAGATTCTGTAGAATGCCACTGAATTCATGTAGCTGATGGCTAAGGCTTCTAAGAGATTAACCATAATTGGCTAAATTAGCATTTGGAATCATGTCATCATGAAGACCCAGAAATGAGCAAAAGTAAAAGCCAATAAGGTGGGGCTTTGTTTCCTCTGTTCCAAATGTTTTATATTTTTGGTGTAAAAAAAGATCAATTGCCAGCACTGCTCACACACAATTCAACATAAAACTCTTTCTCTCTCCGCAATCCCCCTTTCTCCCCCTTGCTCTTTCTCTCTCAAGCCCCCAAGAGCCTGTGCTCTTCTCTTGTAGGTGAAACAATAAAAACATTCAAAAGAAATCAGCTTCTTAAGCAGTAATTCTTTTTGTTTTGTGAACAGAAAACTTCACCAAGTTCCCAACCTGTGGGGAGAACTTTATGAAAATTACTTGCTACCTGTTAAATAAGATACCAAATCTTTGGAGCTTATTCATTTCAGAGAAATCTGAAATAATTATGTGTCATACTTGGCACTTGAGCTACACCTTTCTCTGAAAGCCCACTGAGAACTCTATAGTTTAATTAAGTCTGAGAATTTAGCTAGGGCAACAAAGACATAGATGAAGTGGTCTACCCAAAGCAAACACCAGAGGGATTTTCAAGTCCTTTTTCCTAAGTTATTTTTTCTCTCTCTCTGCCCTACGTTCTATCTTTCCTCCCTCATTCTGCTTCTCTTAGCTTATTACTGAGGATTCTGTCAATATAATGTTTGGCTCATCATAGATGCTTGAGAAATATTTATAACTCAATGAAAGAAAGACTCATCCCATAGATGCCAGGGAAATAAAGCAATTTGCCAGTGAAGATATTATTTGCCTTAGAACAATAAGGCATTGTGACTCTTTGAACATAAAAATTCTGGTTGACCTCACTTTAAATTCATGGCCACAGATCTCAGATGGACATTCACCAAGGCCTGGTAATCCTACTGTATAGGACATTCAATTCTCCACTTTATCCCAAATCATAAAGCAAGAACCTTAGAAACCCACAGAAATCTTTGGTAGACAATCAAATACTAAAATAAAAATAAATTTACAGGTAGAAGAGAGCCCAGCGTGGCTTTAAAAAAAAAAAAAGTCTGCCTTAGATGAAGGCTATCCATAAGGAGAGGAATAGTCAAAGGCCAGTCAAAAGTCTTCACTGGAGCTTAAAAATTCACAGCTCTGAACCTCCACGCACAGTGATTTGAAACCAGATGTCAAGTCCTCCTTTCTTTTCAGATATTCTGTGAGTATACCCACAGAAAAATCAGAAACTCATTAACACTGGTTATTCTCTGCCTTCTCCATTCGATCTCATGCCAAGGAAACAGAAGAGAGACCTAGGGCTAGTGCATCTCCTATCCTTGCCAGAGAAGCTCGCTACCATGGCAACCACACGCACAGACAGACATTTGCAGAACCCCAGAAGTTCAAGTGTTTAGCACATGCCTAGAATCACAGATACAGGCACTTTGTATACTCGTAATCTCTGGCAAATGACAAAGTTTAAAGCAGCAGTTGTAGACTTCCAGCGTCCTTAATTGTTATTTCCCCTGAGAATGCTTAATGGAATTCATGCAATGTAATCAAACTTATACAAACATTTCACGTTTCTGTCAGCTTTGACCAGGGTCCAAATGACTGCAGCCAGTGACAAAGGAACAGATAAATACATCTCACTTGTGTTCCTCTGCCCTGCTGCACTTGAACTATTGTAATCGCCTATTATCTCAACCCCCTGCTTCCACTCTACTCCTTTTCCAACCCGTCTCCTCCCCCAAATTGAGTGAGAACATTGCAGCCAGAATGATACTTCTAAAATGTAAATCAGAGCATAACACATTCCCATTTAAATCTCCCCAGTGCCATTTCATTGTCTGGGACTATTTGGCCTTTGTTTGAGCCGCCCTTGCACTGTCCAAGTATGTACTCGCCATTGCCTCCAGTCAGTCCAGGTTCTTCCCATGAGCAGCTCCCAGCCCAAGAAACTTCACCCTGGTCTCACTGTGTGCACACGGCCCCATTCTGGAGGTGGTTTTTCACACAACTTCCCCTGAGGACTTCATCTACACAGATCTCCCCCTTCATTCTGGATCAGAATACCCTGATCGCCTTCTTCACAGCAACTGTCTCAGTTTGCAAAACTTGTTTATAAATAGTTGTCTTTGCTATTTCCTTATCTCTTCCCTCAAAGACTGGAAGAGACTGTGTCTGTCTTACTCTCTGCTGTAAAGCAAGTTTCTAACTGTGCCAGACACCAAGTCAGCACAATAGATTTTGCTTAGATGAACAAACATCTATCATTTTTCAAAGAGGATGACAGCTATTGAGGGGACACATCTGCCCCCAGAAGAGACCAAATCGAAGCCTGTTGCCCAGTGATTATATGTACTCATTTAGCCCTCTTTCTCTTTTCTGTTCTGTTTTCTTGCCCTTTGTCCAACTTTGGGATTTACAGGAACGTGGGACTTTTCAATGTGGTAAAACCCTAGGAAGCTCAGAATCAGTCTACTGCTTATTTCATTCTGAGAGATTTTTGATCCCTGTGTATTTTAAGAGAAATCTAACCTTGATTCATTTATACATGATGAAAATGATTTCATCTAATTGCCCTCAAAAAAAAAAATTTTTTTTTTTTAATCAAAACCTTTTGCTGATCCAGGAAGTCATATTTTGTCAAGACTTGATAACTTGAACCCGGAGAGGTTTGAATTCTACTGCAACCTCAAAAACCACAAAAATGGAAGAAATTTGGAAAGTCAGATATGTCCTTGTGCCATGTCGATAGGGCCTAACATTTTGTTCATCTTAGAAAGATTTGTGTGTTACCAGTTACATCCCCACTGTGGTTTCTCGGTACAGACACGTGATGCAATGTGGTGACTCTGATGTTAGAAGGCCGTTCTCACAGCGGCCCTTTTTAGCCTTTGGAGTTTCTAATGTAACCTTTGAAAACAGCTGGTCCAAATTCCATCTTGCCCTGGACCCACACATCCCTCCTCTGCATTGTGCTCAGATTGAGGACAAAGGAAGTTCAGGAAGGAGCATGGAGCAAGATCTGATTTGGCCAAGCAATTACAGCTGCTTTGCAAGCAGCCACCCAGAATGCAGATTTTATTGTTGTTTTTGTTTTTGTTTTTTTTTAAAAAAACAACTTTTAATGACTTATGGATCTGGACACTTTGATACTTTCTCCCCTAGAGTTGAGACAGAAGGCTTAACCCTACCGGGTGTTTTTCTACACAATAAAACCCTACACATTCATGAAGAAATCCTCCTCATGGCCTGGTTAACTCCCAAGATACACAGAGACTGTCATAGCCCCACGTTTCACTCAATGAGGTCCAGTAAAATTTAATTTAATGATGGATGTGACACTTTCTGACCTTGAATAAGCAGGCAACAGAGTGTAAGAGAAAAGAAATCCAGCATTTAGCTTGGAGTCCAAGAGTCTTAGGTTATGTCTCAGCTCTTTGTAAATTATGTTACCTTGACCTCATACTTCTCATACGAAAAGCAGAACTAAGTAATAGAAACTTGTATATCAGAGGATTACGATGAGATTCAAGTAAGTTAATGTAGATAAGATACTTAGCAAAGGGCCTGACATATATCATATACTCAATACGTAAAGCCAGTGTCATTATGACATTTTTTACTTCCTTCAGAATGAGGAACAGGTGGCAGTAAAGCTGTCTGAGGTGGAATCTGGGCATTTAATTGGGGAAAATCCCATGGACGGAGGAGCCTGGTAGGCTGCAGTCCATGGGGTCACTAAGAGTCAGACACGACTGAGCGACTTCACTTTCACTTTTAACTTTCACGCATTAGAAGGAAATGGCAACCCACTCCAGTGTTCTTGCCTGGAGAATCCCAGGGACGGAGAGCCTGGTGGGCTGCCATCTATGGGGTCACACAGAGTCGGACACGACTGAAGCGACTTAGCAGCAGCAGCAGCAGCAGTAGTGAAACACACGGGTATGCATCCACCTTAGCACGTACAATTCAAATTCCTATTACAGCAAAATGGTGAGTGACTTCATGGCATGAATCTTAGGGACTGCTTTGGAAGAGACTTTAAACTCCAAGTATCAAGTGTCTATGATTTAAAATTTTTTATTTACTGGAATTTGAGATGTGAAATGAATTAGAATTCCACTACATATGGAAATATTTTTCACCCCAAAATGAAGTTTTCCTTAAAATCCTATGTTAGAGAGATAAATATATCTTGTGAAAATAGAACTTGGTATAACCATTTTGGAAAGGAGTTACAAAAATATTTATTGAATTCTTTGAAAGTTTATGCAATTTCACTTTCCTGCATTTAATATGAGAGAAACACTTACCTGCAGAAGCATGTACAAAATATTAGGAAAAATCTGATTTGCAATGGTAAGAAATTGGAAACAACCAACAATCAAAACCTAGCCTCTTTTAAGTAAAAGAGGCTAATTCTGCAGGAAATAACCCTAAATATTTCAAGAGATTAACAGTTTGATACGGGGTACACAAGCAGTCAATATGATGATTTTAGGACCCAGTCTTGTTTCATCTGTGGCTCAGCCATCCCTTAGGACCTTGGCATCTTCTGCTAAATCCTTTGCATCTAATTGGCACATGAGATATGAGAAGGCATGGAGGACTACATAAGATTTTAACAGATTGGGACTGTAAGTATCATACATCACTTCTTTCCACAATCCAACTGTCAGAACTTGGCAACCTAGCTATTTCTAATCATTGTGTGGTCTAGACACAGGTTCAGGAAGAAAGGAAACAAGGGCTTTAGTGAACAACTACTCAGTTTCTGACACAAATACTATGAGAATATTAAAAGATTAGGGCAGATCTAAGTTACTTGTAAATGAGCCTTGCATGACACACTGTTGAGTGGAAAGGTTGGCAAGAGACATGTCATAGGATTGGTTCCTTGAGGAGAAGGCTATGAGTTTACTGCTTACTGTTCAGGATATTTATTAACAAACACTTTTGCCATTAACATCTGAGAAAGCGTGTTTGGGCAAAGGGAGAAGATGAGCTACAATACAGATGCAGCAGCAGCCTCAGTCACCCCACGCAGAGCTCTCAACCTTGAAAGGTCAATTCGGAGTCGGCCCAAGTTAGGTCAACGTGGCAGGACATTTTATAGTCTTGCAATGAACTTGCACATTGGAACTGGATCATTTATTGGATGTTGGCTGACTCTGGAGAGGCTGAGGGTGACACGCCTCTGTGCCATTGTGGTGAAGGCCCCGACAGCTAAAACTGTCTGCTGACAGCATTTCCTACTGAAGCAACAAGTCCTTCATTCAAGAGGGATTTGGGCAATGTCTTACAGTATCCACCACATAGCTAAACAGTATAGTCTATTATTACTATAAAACAAAACAAAGGCTTGCTTATGTTCTTTGGCTAAATTTCTACATAAGTACAAAGAAAAAACTCTGGGGAGATAAAATCTGGACACTTTATGTAATAATTAATAGATACCAAGATTGTAGTGCTCCTTTCCAGAAGAAGCAGGTTTGAGATAGAGGCTAAAGGTTAAAAAAATTCAGTCATAATATTTAGTATTTTTTTTTTTTTTTTTTTTTTTTTTTTTTTTTTTTTTTTTGGAAAGCACATTTAATTCACTGTTGCACAACTCAGACAGAGGAGGTGGTTAGGAAGTCAGGAAGGCATTTAGGTCAACCAGGAATACTTAACAAAGAGAAATATCTTGAAATCATGGATGGTCTAGGAATATCTGAGAGGTAAAGAACTTGACTCCTTAGGTGACAACTTGTCAGGAATGTTCAGAGTTTCCCATTTTTGTCCACAGACCCTGAGATTGAACGTGAAATATCTCCAAAAGAGCTCAGAACAAATAACTTCTTTGGGCTGTGTTTTCTGATACTAAAATACTATTTAGGGGTTCACCCTGCTGCTGCTGTTGCTAAGTCGCTTCAGTCGTGTCCGACTCTGTGTGACCCCATTTCCCCCTACATGACGTCAAAACTGACTGCTATCTGCTAGCTCATGAACACAGCTATGGTTTCTCCCCACATACAAATGTACTGATCTTCAAAGCCTGTAAGCCTTATTCCAGAAGCTCAGAAAGATTCCTACTAATTTTTTCCTCCTTAGAGTACAGTTTTCTCCTCCTTTGGTACCGTTGCTTCATACAAAACATCTTATTCAAAGAAAATGACTGCTACGTCAATGGAGTCATTTCTCAGGAGCCAACAGTTAGAATTAGATTCTAAACTTACTGGATTTATAATTGTCTTTCCCATTTATCCGTCTACAACATTACCATTCCCTACGGGAAGGAGTAATCCATGAGTGACACCGGGCTCAGATATCTGCCCCATTCTTAGGAATGGATACAGAACACACATTTCAGCTAGTTCTTATGGATTCCTCTTCCCCAATACATGGATTAAACCATGTGCAAAGTGAAAAAAGAAATAATAACTAAGTGGAGTTTAAGTGCTATATCAGGAGATGTAACTGCTAACAAAAGTTGGAAAAGGGTGTTCTCAGAGAAGGTAGAATGAGGCTTTTTTCATTGAGAAAGGTGATATGGGATGCCACCTGCTCTTGCCAGAGCCAGATCTCCCAAATGGAAAAACAAACAGTATCAACATCCCACAGAATCTTGACTGCCTATTTGATGCCACAGTAAGTCCCAGCATTGTGGAATGTGGATACTGACAGAGACCTCCTAGATTGGCTAGGCCAAATCCATCATTTTTCAAACTAGAAAACTCAGCCCCAGGGAGAAGACTTGCCTTAATTAAGGTTAAAGCTCCTTAGCTGCAACACTGAGGTCAGGACCTAGATTTTCTGATCATCAGACCCCTGTTTTTATAGGCCCTTCCCTTTTTTTCGGGGAATGGTAGTGGTGGTTAATGTGGAACAAATGTAAACAATGGAGCAACTGCTTTTGCTGCTGCTAAGTCGCTTCAGTCATGTCCAACTCTGCAACCCCATAGACAGCAGCCCACCAGGCTCCCCCATCCCTGGGATTCTCAAGGCAAGAACACTGGAGTGGGTTGCCATTTCCTTCTCCAAATATTTAGTATTTTAAAACAAGGAAAATGAATTGATATTTTACTCATATAATAGAAATTGAATAAAATTATATTTGAGATGTGCTAGTACACATATATCTGATAAAGATATCATCAATCAAAACAATAGTCTACAAGGAGCAGGACCTTCCAGTTGGTAAAGTGAAAGTGAAGTCGCTCAGTCATGTCCGACTCTTTGCGACCCCCTGGTGGTAGCCCACCAGGCTTCTCCATCCATGAGATTTTCCAGGCAAGAATACTGGAGTGGGTTGCCATTTCCTTCTCCAGGAGATCTTCCTGACCCAGGTATTGAACCCAGGTCTCCCGAATTATAGGCAGACACTTTACTGTCTGAGCCACCAGGGAAGTCCCACATTAAAAGAGTTCTATTTTACACAAGGACTGATTGACTTTCCTTCTCTCTTCTTCCTCCCACAGCTTTTTGGCCATTTCATTGCTTACTAACATCTCCATGGAAGGGTGACTGGGGCTGGGGGCACTGGGTGTGGGAAAGAGAGGAAGGAAACTAGAAGCAGCAATTTCCATTACTTGCTAGCAATGCTGGTAAAGACGTTTAGTGGGGGAAATGCTGAAAATCAGGTATTTGGATTATCTGAGCCTGCCAACTGTCCATGTTCCACCCTCTTCCCAATAGCACAGACTCATGAGACTTGGTCATAATTGCATTTGCAGAGATGGCGCCTGAAATAAGGTTGCTTTCAATGATTATGTGGTTCCAACATAACCTTTTTCTTCCTCTTTCAAATGGCACATCCTAACAAGGCATTCTGGAGAAGGAGATATTTCCTATTGTATTCTCACCTGTCACACATCTATACATCTTTCAGGATGATAGTTAATCCAGACAGACCAGGACAATTTCCTTGAGTTTGAAAGGGCATTTTATCTTTTGTCTTGGTCTGATAATAGAAGAGTATATGTGGGGGGTTCAGTAGTAAAAAAGGCATCATGTCAACAATAAAAAGAAACAATAAATATTTGAATAAATACTTGTTGGATTTAACAGAATTAAATATTATTTATAATGTCAATGTTATAACTCAGTCTTTAAAATCTCTGTCATGACTGTTCATACAGTGAGTTTTAACCCAACAACTGAAGCCAATGAAAAAGTGGACAATTTTCTCTTAGAATTACAGAATGCTGTGTTGGAAAAACCTTGTAATAAAATTAAAAAACTAGGGTTCTGATTTAGACCACTCCATCTTAACTTAGTGATTTTGAGGCAAATTCAACAAACCCTGACTCCGTTTAGTGACAAAATGAATATACAAGAACAAACTTTACATTTAACGCTTTACAAATATTTCTATGTTGACACTAATATTAACAAGCTATAGAAGGGTTTCATTGGCACTAAATCGTGACTTAATCATATATTGGCTGTTTGATGTTAGGGAAGCTAAGTGGCCTCTCCAGGATCCTATGTGTTCATTTGTAAAATGAGGCTACACATAACTCATTTATCACTGAATTGTTGGGAAGGTCAAAGGGCAAAAACATGAAAAGCACACAGCACAATGCCTGGGACATAGCGGTCCATAATAAAAAGGAGTTATCTCTAAGTTCCAGTTATCCCTTGAACAAGACCCACTCTGTTTTTCTCCTCTTCTCAGAAAAATTACACGTTGTAAAATAAGCATTCTTCAAAGACAACTTGAAGACGTCTGGTAATTTCAAAGCCTGAAAATTCCATGAGTTCACAGAAGCTTTCACTAATTCCACTGATCTAAAGACAAAAAGGAGAGATGAAACTGTGTGCCCAAATCCATTTCTGATGATTTCTTCCATCCTACCCTTGTTGCCTCTCTGGGGGTGATTGTGTCTGTGAAAACCATTGACATTGTCAGGAACAGAATCAGCTTTCAAGATTGGAATGCCACAGTAGAGTCTTCTTTTCCTCAGACCAGAAGAGGCTTGGTTGGGTAAGAATTTTCAGGTCTGAAAGGAGACAGAGCTGGGATACAGGAATTGATACAGATAAACAGAAGAAACACCTTGGGAGGGTGATATGTCAAGAGAGACTAAAACAGAGCAGGAAGAAGATCTGAAGCAAGATGAGATAAGAGCAAAAGACCCTGTCTACAAGTTCTAATGTGTGTTGCAACCAAAGACTGACCATGTCCTACAAAATCCCAAATTACATAATTATGATGGGTAGTGGACACTTTCTCATAAAAAATGAGAGATTTGTTTTCCCTTTTATGGCTAAAGAGAAAAGCATGAGAAGTTACCCCATTAGGAACTGCAGAGTGCCATCATGTGAGCTGGTATATTTAAGGTGAGTTAACACATGTATACCTGTGGCGGATTCATTTTGATATTTGGCAAAACTAATACAATTATGTAAAGTTTAAAAATAAAATAAAATTAAAAAAAAAAAAAGGTGAGTTAGCTTGAAAGGATTATGCAATTGGTTTGATTTTACACAGAGTAAAACCTTATTTCTAACAGTGTTTAGAGAGAAACTGGAGACAGGTGTTAGAATGTTCAGATGCTATCTTTTGCAGTGAATAGGCCATTAAATAATACACAGTTAGACATAGAACCAAAGAAAGGGGTTCTATTCTGCACTAGAATGTAGGCTCCATGAAAGAGTGTTTTGTTCACTGTCATATTTCCAACTCCTAGAACATGCTCAGCCCTTTACAAGTATCTGTTGAGTTAATTAACCAGCTGAGAGGCCTTAGGAAGGAATTAGCCCATCTGTGTAATGAAAGGAAAGGATTAGGTCATTCTAGTTTTAAAATTTTATGATTCTATCAGAAACCACAAGTGAAACATTGTCATTCCATATTTTATCTCCATCACTTCTTCATTCAATGTTGATGTGATCTACTTTAGTATGGCTAGATGTAGAAAGTGCTAGGTAGCATATAAGATGCTTTAAGTAGTCCAAAGATACACTGTTCGTTTTTAAAGAACTACCTGCTTTTTAAAATATGTAATAGAAAAATATAATTAGTTTTTCAACTCCATTTGTGATTATGTTTTAGAGCATACTTTTTAAATAGAAGAATATAGGTCTGAAAATGTCACCCATTGGCAATATGGATATGCTGCTGCTGCTGCTGCTGCTGCTAATTCGCTTCAGTCGTGTCCAAATCTGTGCGACCCCATAGACAGCAGCCCAACCAGGCTTCCCTGTCCCTGGGATTCTCAAGGCAAGAACACTGGAGTGGGTTGCCATTTTTTCTCCAATGCATGAAAGCGAAGAGTGAAAGTGAAGTCACTCAGTCGTGTCTGACTCTTAGCGACCCCATGGACTGTAGCCCACCAGGCTCCCCCATCCATGGGATTTTCCATGCAAGAGTACTGGAGTGGGGTGCCATTGCCTTCTCCGATTATGGATATAAAATGTTATAAATATCTTAGAACACAACTTGTTAAGAACCTAAGAAAAAAAGCCTGTATCTACACAGACTATTTACTTGTGTATGTGTGTGTGCACGCTAAGTAGCTCAGTCGTGTCTGACTCTTTGCCACCCCGTGGACTCTAGTCTACCAGACTCCTCTGTCCATGGGATTCTCTAAGAAAGAATACTGGAATGGGTTGCTAATTCCTCCTCCAGGGGATCTTCCGGACCCAGAGTTCAAACATCTCATCTCTTGGTCTCCAGCATTGGCAGGTGGGTTCTTTACCACTAGGCGCCACCTGGGAAGCCCATATTTGTATATGAATATTTGTTAATACATACAATATGAATGACTCTCAAAACCTTTTTGCCTAGTGAAAGCAGTCAAACACAAAACAGTACATATCACATTGTTCTATTTGTATGTAGAATTAAAACAAGTAAATTTAGTCTATATTGATAAACAAAAATGTAATGGTACCTGGGGTTGGATTGAGAAGTTGCTTGGATTGGAGCAGAAGAGAGTATTTTAGTGTATTGGAAATTTTCTGTTTCTTGATTTGGATGATGGTTACATGTATTTATGCATACATAAAAATTCATTGAACTGTACATTTTAAATGACTATATTCATTTTGTTGTATGTAAATTATACTTCAGTAAATCTAATAGCATATTTATATGTATACACATATAGGACAAAGTTATTGTAAGTTTCTGCCTATACATCTTTTTATCATATATCTCCTTGATTTTTTTTTTTTCCCCTGTATCAGATTTATGCTAGTCTGTGTCTCTTCTTTCCTACTCAGTAGGTTTTGGCTCTTCCCCCAATATGTTGAATGATCAACCTAGTAAGTGATAGCTGTTGTCATATATTTTTGTACAACCTTCAGTTGTACAAAAAGAAAACATGAGACTGTTTCCCATTAGGTTACATACCCATGAAAGGTTTGTGGCATACCAATTGAGACCCAAAAATCTACAATCTTCTAGTTCATATTAATGACATAATGCTTAAGCTAATTGTTCCTTATGCAGGTGCTAAACAATCCTGCTTTGTTTCTAGTCTTCTCAACAGAAACTAAGGATGTTACATGCACTGAAGAAGGAAGGCAGAAAGAAGCTAGAAGCAAGAATTAACATGTCTTTGCATGATCTGAAAGCTTCTTTGGACCAAAGATAATACAGGCTGTGCGTACGGTTGCCAAAAACATCAAATTTTTGGTTTCAGTTCATGATCCAAAAGCTGAAAGTATGTCAACTTTCATGATACCCAGAGATAATTCAGTTCAATCATCTTTGTCAACTGATGAGCAAAATGTATGTCAACAACACTAAACAGCCAAAAAACAAAAGTACAGTGTCAGCAAGGAACAATAAGAGAATCTTAACATCAATAGATATAACTTACAACATTACAGTTGAGGAAGTTCGTAACCTTTAGCAAGGAGACACAGAATCAATAGCCGCCTAAGAGTTTGCAGCTGTGAATGGGAATTGACCAGGACTTCAGGTGTAAGAGGTGCTGGCAGAATATTTAAACCACATGAGAAATAATAAGATTTATAAATAAGTGACCAAAAAAATGGTATTAGAATAACAATTTCTTTCATTTCCTAGAAAAATGGGGCCAATCTCCATCCAAAATATAGCAGATTTAGAGGAATGTGCATGGATGAATTCATGGAAAGGACTTTTGGGTATTTAAACTGTGGCTATGAAAGTGCAGAATGGGAAAATATATTTTTAAAATTCAATGCATGCACGTCTATTTATCAGCATATCGTGTATTTCTCTGCTTAGATTTTATGGTGTTATTGTTGAGATGCTTATCATACAGCCTACTCAATTGGACCATGCTACATAGATGTACAGAGTTCTTCAACAGACTAGATAAGTGATGAGGCCTCAGGGAAGAAGCACGTTAAAGCTCAGCTCCAACACAATGAGTCGTCAGCCCCTTTGGGAAAGCAGAGCTGTTAAACAAAACCAGGAGGCCACATTGCTCAGTGAATTCAGTGGGATCTAATGGGGATTTCAGAGTAAATTTTGTTTTAAGACGTGTAGGAAGCTTAATAATTCAAAATACTTTTCTATCCCAAAGCAAATCTTTCCACCAAATCTTTTCATTTAACACTAATGGGTTTGCTTAATGGATTAGGAAGGGAAAGGGTACACTATGAGTGAACTTTCTTTAAATTTTGCATTTAAAACTCTGTTAACAGCCTCCTACAAATCTATTATTTTGGCTGTCACAACTTAAGGGTATAACCTTGACTTTTTGACAACTCTCTGCTATTTATTCCCTTACCTATCCTTACAAGTATATCAGCTTCATACCATAGAGTAAATAATATCTCAGAGACTTTTAAAACTAGTGATCATTTCATTTTAGACACAAGGTCCAAAGACAGTTGGACCTGCCTCTGTGAATAATTGAATAACATTCCATTGAAGGCTTTCTCACTTTTCACTGTCTTATTCAGAAATCATCAACACAACATTGCATTAAAACTAAATAAAATTAAGAATGACTTTTATGAAAGAAGACAACGGTTTTTTTTAGTCTTTTTTTTTTATTTTTAAACTTTACAATATTGTATTGGTTTTGCCAAATATCGAAATGAATCCACCACAGGTATACATGTGTTCCCCATCCTGAACCCTCCTCCCTCCTCCCTCCCCATACCATCCCTCTGGGTCGTCCCAGTGCACCAGCCCCAAGCATCCAGTATCGTGCATCGAACCTGGACTGGCGACTCGTTCCATATATGATATTTTACGTATTTCAATGCCATTCTCCCAAATCATCCCACCCTCTCCCTCTCCCACAGAGTCCAAAAGACTGTTCTATACATCAGTGTCTCTTTTGCTGTCTCGTATACACGGTTATTGTTACCATCTTTCTAAATTCCATATATATGCGTTAGTATACTGTATTGGTGTTTTTCTTTCTGGCTTACTTCACTCTGTATAATAGGCTCCAGTTTCAACCACCTCAATAGAACTGATTCAAATGTATTCTTTTTAATGGCTGAGTAATACTCCATTGTCTGTATGTACCACAGCTTTCTTATCCACTCATCTGCTGATGGACATCTAGGTTGCTTCCATGTCCTGGCTATTATAAACAGTGCTGCGATGAACATTGGGGTACACGTGTCTCTTTCCCTTCTGGTTTCCTCAGTGTGTATGCCCAGCAGTGGGATTGCTGGATCATAAGGCGGTTCTATTTCCAGTTTTTTAAGGAATCTCCACACTGTTCTCCATAGTGGCTGTACTAGTTTGCATTCCCACCAACAGTGTAAGAGGGTTCCCTTTTCTCCACACCCTCTCCAGCATTTATTGCTTGTAGACTTTTGGATCGCAGCCATTCTGACTGGTGTGAAATGGTACCTCATAGTGGTTTTGATTTGCATTTCTCTGATAATGAGTGATGTTGAGCATCTTTTCAAGTGTTTGTTAGCCTTCTGTATGAGAAGACAACATTTTTAACACTGAACTTTTTGATTCGGGAAAATTTGATTAATGTTACGCACACTCACTCCTTCTGTAAGACAAATCCTATTGTTGGCTACCTACTTTTGTCCCAGTAATAATACCAGTCACAACTACAACTTTTCTATTTGAGTCACATTCTAAATCCTTTACGTGTAACTCACTATATTCTCTGAATAATCTGAAGCATTAGTTATCATCATCTCCAAAGAAACACAGTGAATCATTAACTTGCCCAAGATCACAGGGCTTAGGAACAGACAAAGCAGGCACTTTAGGAACACAACAGGAGTGCGTCTATGAAACTCCATCTGTAGAAGTCCCTCACCTGAAAATACTAGCCTTACATATCCAGAGAACACTCTAATTTAAAAAGATACATGCACTTCAGTGTACATTACAGTGCTATTCCCAATAGCCAAGACATGGAAATAACCTAAATGTCCACTGACAGATGAATGGATAAAGAAGATGGAGTGAGTGTGTGTGTCTGTGTGTATACATACCGAGACACACAGCGGAATACTGTGCTGTGCTCAGCCACTGCAATCATGTCCGACCCTTTGTGGTCCCATGGACTATAGCCCACCAGGCTCCTCTGTCCATGGGATTTTCCAGGCAAGAATACTACAGTGGGTTGCCATGCTCTCCTCCAGGGGATCTTTCTGACCCAGGGATTTAACTAACGTCTCCCATGTCTCCTGCATTGCAAACAGATCTTTACCATTGAGCCACTAGGGAAACCCTAATGGAATACTACTCAGCCATAAAAAATGAAATACTTTGCAGCAACATGAATGGACCTAGAGATGATCATACTAAGTGAAGTAAGTCAGAAAGAGAAAGAAATACCATATGATATCACTGATATGAGGAATCTAAATATGACACAGATGAATTTATCTATGAAAAGGAAACAGACTCACAGACACAGAGAGCAGACTTTTGGTTGCCAAGGGGAAGGAGGGGTGGAAGGAATGGACTGGGAGTTTGGGATTAGTAGATGCAAACTATTTTATATATAGGATGGATGAGCAACAAGGTCCTACTGTATAACACAGGGAGCTTTATTCACTCTCCTGAGATAAACTATAATGAAAAATAATGTGTGTGTATATTTACATATCTATATCTGAATCATTTTGCTGTACAGTGGAAACTTATATAATACTGTAAATCAACTATACTTCAATAAAATTTCAAAAATACCAATTGTGTCGAAACAGAAAAATCTAAACAAATTATGGCCGGATAGTGACAATATCTTTCTATGTCCAGCTAAAAGACAACTGAAAAGATGTCTCAAATAGGCATTATGCATGAATTTGTGTTAAAGAAGGAACAAATCCCAAATGCAAGACAGGGTACCTTTGAAACATAAGATGGAAATTTCAGAATCACTTTCTGGTTATTACCGAAAAGTGATCACCATCAGAAAGCAACATAAAGAAAAGTCACCAACAGTTTAATTGTGGCTTACTAAATGGCAACCAGGCCAAAAATGATGACTTTTCTGGTCTACCATTATGCAGTGGGGCAGAGTGAATATTTGCTAAGCAGGTAATGAGATTGACACTTTACTATGGCACAGCATATGAGGTTAAGGATTATGTCCTTTTTACAAATTTGGAATCTAAGGCTCAAAATCCTTTCAAGGTCACACAGTTACTAGGCAGTGTTGGGATTCATCTCCTGGTCTATCTGATTATAAAAGCTCTCACTCTTTCCACCATCCTAGGCTTTGACTCTAATCATGGAAGCCCTAAATATAAAAAAAGAACATGTATCATTGTCCAAGATGAGTTTCAATTGTCAGCTTATCTCTTCAGATAGACATTTTGGCTTTGGAAAAGAAAATTACTGGTTAGTCCTTCACCCTATTTCAACTTCTTGTCTCTCAGCATTCACATGAGAGGATTACCTTAAAATCTTAATGTTTGCAAACAAACCACATCTGGTGATATCAGATGAGCTATATTTTCCAGAAAAAAAAAAAAAAACAAAGTATGGGAAGGGTGGGAAAGTAACTCGACCTTGTTCTTGAGACTGGAGATACTGAAAACCCCCAGGGGAAAATATTCACTATTTTTCACCAGTTCGGCTCAGTTTCTGTTGCCTCATCATTTTATTATCGCCAAATATTGCATATTTACACAGGTGCTTCTCTGATTTAATTGTTTGGAGGCAGTCACTGGAAGCAAAGCTGTGTGACTCAGCTTTGGTGATGCAGTCCAGCTGGGGTCTGACAGGTAAATAATTACCACTAACCAAAGCCTAAATGAATTCAGGTTCTTCAAAGTCAGATGGGGGAGGGGCAAGGGTTATAAATGAACTGTGAGAAACATCAGGAGAAGAGCGAGCTGGGCAGTCTAGTCTTGGAGGAAAGCACCAAACAGAAGAGTGAACAAGTAAGGTCTCGGTTGCCACATGTATCGTAGCCCAAAGACCTCTGGCTGAGTCTTTTATCCCTCCTTCAGCCATCATTAGTTTGGGATCTTAAGAGCCTCCCTGAAAAACTGAGTCCAATGATGAGCTAGATTCTTCTCAGCTCTTAAAGAGTATAATCTCTTGATCTCATTACATAGAATTTGGATTTCTTGACATAAAGAGGAAAAAAATCATTTCTCTGGGCTATCAGTAAGTATAGCTTAAGACAAAAATCGAGAATGAATCCATGTTTGTTTAAGAGCAAACCATCATCTCTAAGCATTTACTAACTGAACAGGATTTAGGTGGGAGGCTATCCATCATCTAGGGTCCAGTGATTTCAGCAGAGATTTCCCCAGCTTTCATGAAAGATACCTTCCTCGAGGCCTCAGCCCTTACATGATGTATTCACGAGCTTTGAGGATATTTGTTTAAAAGTCAGCCTGTATTGGCAGTAGAAATCCTTTCAGTTGTCTTTGTAGCTTCCTGATAATGAAGAAAACAGGTCTGATCATTGTGAATAAGACATTCAGGAAATGTGTGGTACAGGACTGCAGCTTCCAATGAGTTGACAGAGAAATCTAATTCCATCAGTGTTGAGAGCCATGCCCGAAGATGCCATCTGTGTTTTGGGATGGGCTTTCATCCCCAAACACAGGAGACCCTGGTTCAATTCTTGGTGCAGGAAGTTCTCCTGGAGAAGGGATTGGCTACAGACTCCAGTATTCTTGGACTTCCCTGGTGGCTCAGATGGTAAAGAATCAGCCTGCAATGCTGGAGACCTGGGTTTGGTCCCTGAGTTGGATGATCCCCTGGAGGAGGGCATGGAAACCCACTCCAGTTTTCTTGCCTGGAGAATCCCCGTGGACAGAGGAGCCTGGCAGACTACAGACTGTGGCACCACAAAAAGTCGGACATGACTGAGCCACTTAGCACACACACAGGATGGCAGTATCAGACTCAAGGCTATACTTCAACTGGTTTTCATCAATTTGACTTTGGTGGGTTTTTTCTTTTTCTGCCTCTTATGAAATCATTTGGCTTTGAAGGAGAAAATAATAATTTTTCAGCTGTAACTCAAAGTACTTTCTTATAGTCACCCATAGAATGTGAGCTGGAGGATTTACTTTATGGTTTGGCTAGAAATGAGCGAGAGTCCAACATCAGGGGGAAATTTTAAATAGCCACTTGAGTTTCTCCTCTTAATTCTCTTCTCTAGTCTGAAATGATGATGCATACCCCTAAGTCCTGGGCAGAATTCCCATCACATCCTTGAATGTGGGGGTCTGGGAAAAATACATACTCTCTTGTATCAGAATGAGTACCTTGAAAATCACAACCCCAAAGAAAATTACCACCATCTTAAGGAAATGGTTCTGACCAACTAAGCTCTTCCAAGATGTAGGACTATGTGCTGACTCAGGGAAACTTATGGCCACACATTGAAAACATTTGCAGGTCTGGAAAATAACTAGTTTAATAATTCAAGATGTTTTTAAGTTACAAAGGAAAAAAAATCATAAAAACAAATCAGCCTCCCTTTCGAAAAGTAATGGTATAGGATAAACTACTCCTGAAATGAAAAATAAAAACAGAGCTTGCCATCAAATGCAAATTCATCTTTATGAAACCCCTAAACAATTGACCAAAAAACCTCAGCACTCCACACCCCAAGTGGACGAATGGAAATACCTATTTCATGACTTCAAATTGTTTAGACAAAAGGAAAATATTTAGTCAATACTCCAGATGTATTTTCATCTGAATGTCATAATCCCAGTGCTTCCAGAAGGATTTCCCAAGTATTCCATATTCCTGAATGATCTTAGGATTTTTTCTTTTTTTGGTATGGCTACACAGTACTGACTAGGATTTATACTCCGTTTTCTTAACCTCAGCACTGGATAATCCTCTGCTGGGGGTGGGGGGAGGGAGCTATCTCTGGACTGTAGGATGTTCTAAATCATCCTGAGTCACTACTCATTAGATCTTAGTGACATGCCCCCAGTTGTGACAACCAAAATGTCACCAGACATTGCTAAATATCTCCTGGGTAGCAAACTGCAACCAGTTAAGAACATACTTCTCTTACTTTTCCTGGTGGCTGAGATGGTAAAGAATCTGCCTGTAATACAGGAAACCTGGGTTCAATCCTTGGGTCAGGAAGATCCCCCGGAGAAGGAAATGACAAATCACTCCAGTATTCTTGCCTGGAGAATCCCATGGATAGATGAGCCTGGCGGCCTATAGTCCATAGGGTTGCAGAGTCAGACACGACTCAGTGACTAACACACACTTTTCTCTTACTTATACTAATTCAGTCCCAAGACTTCACTAGGAGCTATTACCACCCTATTTCTTCATCATTTATAAATAATGAGAATATAGCTGAGAGTGCTTTAAGAGATCTGTTTAATTTCATAGTCCAGTAAGTGGCAAAGGAAAGACTTCAACCAAATCTACAAAGCTTAGACTCTTCATCCTAACACTGAACACTCAGAATCTGAATTGAACAACATTGTAGATCTTTTCTCTATAGTCTAAGATTTCTAAAAATACAGAAATAAATAAATGAATACTTTTTAAAAAAGAGTCACAAGATGACTGTATTGAGATTTTCTCCCAATTCAAAGATGTTCATTGGAAGGCAGGGAAGGAGCATAGACTTGACCATACTTGCATGTGGGTAACTGTGTCATAAGTAATGTTTCTATATACTCCTTAACATTTGCTGGTTATTTCAGTTACTTGAACAAATAGATAAGTCAAAAGAGCCTGCCAGATTCACAACAAAGTTGATTGCTCTAACACGGGTTGGCAACAGATCCACCATGACAATGGAAAGAGAATGGAATTGGGAGCTGGGCCTACCTAGGGTTCCAGCTCACTAGCTCTAGGGATTTAAGGAAATTAATGCTCTTTATCTTCCGATTCCTTATCTGAAAAAAGAAGACAATCATAAGTTTCTTACAAGGTGATTATAAGGAGAAGTTAATATATGCAAATCCCATGGGATAAAACTTGGTATCGAATAGGTACTTGATGTATGGTAGCCACTATCATGATTCATTTAATAGTTTTGAGTAACACAGACATAGATAACGGACTTATGGTTGCCAAGGGGTGGGTGAGGGAGAGATGAATTGGGAGTTTAGGATTAGCAGGTGCTAACTACTATATGTAGACTAGATGAACAATAAGGCCCTACTGTAAAGCATAGGATGCTGTATTCAATATCCTGTGATAAACTGTAATGGAAAAGAATATGAAAATATATATATTAATATATACACATATATATAACCGAATCACGTTGTTGTACAGCAGAAAGGAACACTTTGTAAATCAACTATACTTCTATAAAATAAATTTTAAAATTGGCTGTGAGACAGGAAATTTTCAAAATTTTATTAGAGAATATGGGGAAGTCAGACTTCATAAAATTTATTGGGTTTTTACTATATATAATACTAAGGACTGTGCTGAGTGCTTCACATGAATTATTAAATTTGATACATGAAGTCCATTGTCTACTAAACATTTACATTAGGCACTTCTTCTTTGGTTTGTTTACTTATCTGTTATCTATCTCCTTCACTTACAGGACAGCAAGGAGCATATCTATTGTACTTACTAATAGAGTCCCAGTGCTTCATATCACAGTCAATGTTTGTTGAATTAATAAGTTGACAAATCAGTGAAAGAAGAAAGGTCCCACTGGGAAGATCTTTGACTCTTCTATCAAGTACTCTTGATTGATGGCAGCATTTCTGGGATTCATTCATTTCTCATCCTCCCAATAGCCACTAGGCTGCTCCTGTCCCTCATTACCTTGAGTCTGGACTATTGTAGCCACATCATAATTCTCATGTGGTTTTAGCGACTTCTCACTGCCACCCATGGCTCCCCACCGCTGCAGTGGGAATCTTCCTCACACCCCCGTCAATCAATCATTTTCAGTAACCAGATCTAGGTTAACATCTTCAACTAACAAAAGCCTTCCAAGATCGAGCTCAGCTTGCCCTAACTCACTTCACCTTCTAACATTGACTAACGTCATCCTCTATTCCAGGCAGACCATGGTCTGCTTGAGCATTCTGGTATGTGAACCCCAAGATCATCCTGCCATTTATGTGGCCTCCAGTTTATTGAGTGTCTCCTTTGATCAGGCACTACATACCATGTGTCCTACAACACCAAACATGATTCCTGTCCTTTAGAGCTTAAAAGGTAGGTAAGAGAAAAGCACCGTAACAACTGCAATACAGTATCAATCAATTTGGGTTGTATAGAGTACAGATATCATCTATTACAAATACTTGGGAGGTGAGAGAAAGGTTCTCAAGGAAGAGAGGACATAACTTGTCATCCAACAACCGAAAGATGAAGACAACTTTTCTAGGAAAGATAGTGTATAGAGAATAATATCACATGTCAACCCTCCAGAAGGAGGAACGTGGCTCATTGAATGAACTGAAAATAGGTGAGAATACCTGCAGAGTAGAGCGGAAAGTAAAGGAGGTAGAGGCGAGTGGAAGGGTGGAAGATATTGGAGATGTAAGTGCAATCACAGATACGGGCTTGCCCACCATTTGGACCCCACTCTCAAGACAATGGGCAATCATAAAGGAATTTTAAGTAGCTTATTTAAAATGTTACTATTTGAGACTCAAAAAGAGGATGGCATTTCCAGGGGCAAATGAGTTACCATTTCTTCCTTAAGAAATACAGTCTTGCAGAGCAATTCCAATTCCTGGCAGACAAAAGGAATGCCACTTATAGTGTAGCAGAATGATTTTTGTCCTCGGAGTCTGGAGGAGCTCTGAAAAGCCTGTATTTAGGTCTTTCCTGAGCTCCATCAACAACTTGGGTGCATCTCTGTGCTCAGCTTCCTCCTCTGTCAAATGATAGTAATTAACTGACTTTATGATCTCCCAGGGCTCTCTCAGTGCCTGCTTCCTCTGAATCCTGGCATCTTGCAGGTGGTCATTTTATTTATTTATTTTTAATATAAATTTATTTATTTTAATTGGAGGCTAATTACTTTACAATATTGTATTGGTTTTGCCATACGTCAACATGAATCCGCCATGGGTGTTCACGTGTTCCCCATCCTGAACCCCCCTCCCACCTCCCTCCCCGTACCATCCCTCTGGGTCATCCCAGTGCACCAGCCCCAAGCATCCTGTATCATACATCAAACCTGGACTGGCGATTCATTTCATATATGATATTATACATGTTTCATTGCCATTCTCCCAAATCACAGGTGGTCATTTTAAAGCTAACATTTTTCTGAGAAGAACTATCTGAGGGGCTTGTTAAAATTGTAGAAACACATGCCTCATCCTCTGAAACGCAGGTACTGTAGGTGTAAGGTGGGGACATTTTAAAAAAACATGCTCCAAGTGAATCTCATGCACTGATCCTTAGACCAAACTTTTGAGAAACCCTGTAGTGGAAGAGTGAGTCCCTTCATTTAAATAGAAAAGAGGCCTGTGGATGACCACTCTCTCTGGAACTGTCCCCTCTAAAGCTAATCAAAAGGAATCTCAAGTATTCAATTATGCCTTGAGAATGTAGAAGTCAGATTAGAATAGATAAACTTGTGGAACTGAAATAGAATAAATATCCCCCTTCTCATTTCATGCTATGGCAGATACTTGACACTCATTAGTTGCTCCACTTGCTCCAACCTGATAGGCAGCATCACCAGGTTTCAACATTAAGGGGCTTAAGTCCTGAGAAGGAGGTCTGTGGCATTTGTGGATAAGAAGTAAGCATCACCAGCAATGACAGCTTTGGCTATCATTTCTCATTTCCCATTATTTGGTCATCCACATTTCAATCATGTATTCAATACATTTGCCCTTTGGTTTAGTGTTGCTTCCCCAGCATTTTTTTTTTTTTTTGCTTGTTTTAACCAAAACAACTATCCCATCTATATATTATCCTAATCTATGATTGAAATTATGCCACTCTTAGAGGCAGTGCTCAAGGGAATTAAGTTCCCATCTCCTCCATTCCTGTCAGATACACCATGAAACAGGAAAGATTAAAATAAAATGCATCAAAGAATTCAGCCATGGAGAGCTTTGCAGGAAATAATCCATCAACTTCTAAGATAGTTAGTCTGGCTCTTAAAATCAGGGTAACTCCCTCCATACAAAATGACAAACTAATGTTGAACTTGAATAAGTCTGACACTAGGAACTCTCAAACAAGGAAAGAAATGGAGCATGAGGAGGATTTGATCTCAAAGGTGAAGCATGGATGCAGAATTAACCAAGGAAATAGGTGTTCTGGTATTGAGAACTATTCCTTGTTACTGCTATCAAAACATTCTTGGCATGGGAAGATGACACAGTAGCCAGAATAGGCTGGATACGCAAAGCTTGAAAGCAACACTTGCTTTGATTTTGGTCACTAGACATCTTTAAGGTCACTATACATCTTTCTGCTGTAAGGTTAGCTTCCAGAGGGAACTTGCTCATCAATGTGCAGTACTAGTCACATTGCCAGTGGAGTTCCCACGGAGCAGAAAGCTCCTGTCTCAGATGACAAGGTGGCCTAAAGGGGCAAATGGACTTGGCACACAGACAGACCTGAATTAACATCCTTGCTCCACCACTTTCTAGCTGTCTCTGGAAGTTGCAGAACTTCTCAGAACCCGTGCTTCCTCATTTGTAATGGAAATAATGCTGAGTACTTTGGAGACATGCCATAAAAATGAGAGGTAACATGTGTAATATGCCTAGGACACAGCTTGGTAAAAGAAGGCATTTCACAGACAGTAACTGTGATAATTGAATGGCATTCCAGTGAATTGGTTTTCTTGAGCTGAATCATAAGCACCAACCTTCCCTCACAACAGGGGTCTGTTAAAAAGTGAGTTTCTGAACTTGCAGAGCTGTGCGATGTTCTATAGAAACCCACAACCTTAATACTCACCAAAAACAGGCAGCCACATTCAACCATCTCCAGAGTGGTAGCAAGCCTTGTTTTGTACAGGAGTTTTCAACATCCTTACTGTCTAGGATTCCACAAAATTGTGTCTTGAGAAGACGGTACTTTTTAAATGATAAACTTTTCCCCCACTTTTCTCTAAGGCATAAATCATTTTCTCACATAGCTTTTGAATTGATAGCCTTCATTCATCAATATGTATCTATGGAATATAGCGTGTCACCTGTCACATGCTGGGGATATACTGTACTGACGAAGACTTGGTCCATGCTCACAGTTTGATGTGTAGACAGAGAAATCAAATGACTGAAGGATGAATGAGAGAGAACCCAGGAAGGAGACACAGGAAGAATGCTTTGGGCCAAGGGATCAACCACTGAAAGGCTTCCAGGTGAGAGAACAAGGGGATTCCAATAAAGGAAAGAAGCTTGGGGTGGGTGAAGGGTGATCTCTCAGTGTACTGTCTTCCAATGTCTCATGCCAAGTGTTTGATTTCTATTAGACTTACTGCAAATTTCTTTCACATCATTGGCGCCTTCACAGACCCCTGTAGATTTACAGAATGCCAACTTAGAATAATAAAGGGCTCTGGGCCAAACAAATACAAGCTTAATTCTTAATTCCACAGCAGAGTCTCTGCACAACTTTGGACTGGAAACATACAATCTTCAAGCCTCAATGCTGATATTTACGAATGAAAGGATAATAATACCTCCCTTGTTAAATAGCTGTGACCATCAGATATAGCAAAGATTTTGTTAAAGTACCTAAAATGCCCTCTGATAAATAGTAGGCACTTAATCACAACCATTAGCCATCACTGAAAGCTGAAATCTATAAATTTTGGCAAAGAGCTTATGATTAAAAACTAGATATATCCAATTTAGAGTTTTAAGTTTTGGAGACCAAAAGCCCTTATTAATAATAATCATACAATTATAATCATACAACACTTGCTACTATTGATTACTTACTCTGGGCCAGGCACCATGGGAAGCATTTATCATAAGTTCTTATAACAATCCTATGAGATCACTTGTATTTCATGAAACACTGCTCCCATTTTCTACCAAAGAAAAGAAAAAGAGTTCATGAACTCAAGCATATTTTGACATTATGGATTAAACAAAGTTAAACAGGTTTATTTCCTTCAGAACTTCTCAGGAACTTTAATCTGACAATAGGCATTATCAAATCCAAAATACAGGAAAAGAGTTTCTAAAGGGTTTTCCAAATGTACTTGACCACTAAATCTCTTTTTAGTTGGATGAACATTAAAATATCTTTTAAACATACTTTGTAAAAGGCTAAAGTAAGAATTATCAGTTACATTTTATGCCTGGGAAAATTGGGCTCAGAGAAAGTAAAGAAACATGCCTGATGTCACAAAATTAGTCAGTAGGGTGGGCTGTGATTTGAAACCACATCTTTCTAACTCTGAAAACCACACTCTTGGCCGCAGAACAATGCTTTTCAACATTGTCCCAATTCTTAGAAACTATTTAGGTTGCAAAAAACATAGGCTGCGCTGCAAAGCTCTGACAATTCTGCATAGGATGGCCTCTTGAACAAAACCAAAGAAAACATAAGGGTATCAAATCAGGAGTCCGAGTCTGAGAGGCTGGCCATCACCCCTACACTAGGAAAAGGTAAGAAAGACCCCAGATCCAATTCTCTCCTGCTGTGCAGAGCTCCTAAGCCCTGGTCACAGAGCTCAGCTGGACACCTACCTTATTGCTTCCGATTGTACCCCAGGCTGTCCCCTTCAAGCCTCAGAGCTCAGGCCCCACCTCCATGGCCCAGTGGTTCCCCACGCCCCTCCAGCATTCTAGTGGTACTTGGTGACAGCTCACACCTGGCAATTCCCTCAGCAAAGGCAACTGCAGCCCACCACTGAGCATATTGCTAAAGCAAATAACTCACTGAGCCCAAACCTAATAATCCCTCCACAAAACTCAGAGACTAGGAAAAAGAATTACCCCATCTAGTTCCCTCAGCATGATGGGAACAGGCGAGACTTTCATTTATTCCAGCAGTCCATATGTTTGAAGGTCAAACAACACCTGGGTATTTCTTTGAAATACACTAATTGAGCCTGGATGATTTACAGTCAGCCTTGCTGAAAGGCTCACTGGATCACCAATGGTAAAGCAAGATCTGTTTTAGAAAACGCTGGACCCTCCAGCCCCAGCTTTGTCAAATGGCAATGAATATTTGATGCTGTTCAAAGATTAAGAGCTGGACCAAACTGAGTAAAGAGCAAAAAGAAAGGATGGCTTTCAAACTGCTCTGAAAAGGAGCCTTGGCTGCAGGTGTTCAGGAGGTAAAGAAATCAGAGCCAGCCATAGGAAAATCAGACAGAGGGCCTAAGAAGGACTAGTTCCCAACCACTAAGTCTGCACGGAAGGCACCTGGGAAACCCGTGAACAATGCAGGCTGCCCAGCTGGCCTTTGCCTTTTGTTCCCCTTTTGGCTGGTTTATATGGAAACTTGTTTGTGAGAACAACACAGAATTAACACATACAGAGACCAGAGTGATCAGAATGGGAGAGAAACATGGACTTCACCTGCTGGGTTTGCATCACATGCCGCCACTTACACCAAAGAGCTGGCCTGGTTTGTGCACAGGCAGCTTCTACCTGAGAGTCAAAGGTGGGGCTCGAGATGAGAACTCCCTTCCCTGTTAAAGCTTAACCTCCTGAGATCATGCACAAGTGGGACCTTGTACTCCTCCATAGCGTTGATGGCCACTGCAGTGAACTGTTTCCCTACTGGAATGTTTATACCTTTCTCTCCACTAGACTGTCAACTCTATAAGGAACACACCCATATTGGTCACTAGCACATCTCCAGAACCCTAAATGTACATTTAGGTGCTCTGTAATTATTTGCCAAGAAAATAAATGAATGATATTAGAAACCAATAACAAAGTTATTCAGAATTTCCTGGAGCAAATATTTTGGGAGATGAAGTTTTTGGGGAAAAAAATGACACATTGCACAGGCATTGATTTTCATCTTAGAGTTCAAAAGTGTATATCCTTGTCAAGAACTGTGCTATTTAGTGTTAGCTACATTTCATCATTTTGATTCAGGGAGATTCTGGAAACCGAAATGATAATAACAGTGAAGTCATAATAATAATGATGATAATAATAATGATCAAGGACGTGTGTGCCTGGCCTGGTGCTAGGTTTTGTCCATGAATTACCTCATTTAATTGTCTTAACAAACCCCTGAGGTAGGTATCCTCATTTTAGAGAATGAGGGAATAGAAGCTAACCATGAGAATTCCAGGCTTTCTGTGCTCTCAAACAGTATCCAGATACTGAAAGGAAATGTTCATTCATATGTGTATTCATTCCTTCAACGAATATCTAAGCACATTCTATTCTAGTACCAAACACCGCAGACAATAGCAAGCAAAAACAGATCCTGTCCTAATCCTCTGGAGTTTACAGTCTAGTGGGCAGACAGATGTTAATCAATAAACCATACAAATAAGAAAAAAAAAAATATAATTGTGTTAAGCACTACAAAGGAGTAGTATGCGGTATTAAGAGGAATCAGTCATTGTCAGCTTTCTTAAGCTAACCTGAAGGAAGAGTAGATAGACATTAACCAGGGAAAGAGGAGAGAGAAAAGCTTCCAAGACAGACAGAAGAACTGCTCAAAGGCCCTGTGGTAGAAAGAAACATAATGTGAAGGTGGAAAGCAGATGAAAAAAGCCTGTCAAGGTTAGAATTGTGAGAACAAGAAGCCAAATAGAGCCAGAAGAGTAAGTAGGCTCTAGAGCAGTGGTTTTCAAACCTGAGAATACACATCAGAATGATCTGGAGAACTTGCTAAATCTGCTGGATTCTATTCCCAGACTTTCTAATTCATGACATTTGGGGTGGGGTCCAAAACCCTGCATTTCAAAACACACACTGGGGTGATGCTGATGCATTCTGAGACTACAGTCTGAGAATGACTACCCGAGACTATCCAGTACCTGGTGGGCCAGGAGATGAATTTTTTTGATTCTGTCATAGGAGAATGAAAAATTATGCAAGGATTTTCAGCACAAAGATGATCTGACCAAATTTATCTTTTGAAAAATAAAAAATAAACCAGAGCTGCTGGTGAACTAGTCACAGGATGGAAAAATATCTATGTAGGGAGGCCAGTGAATCAGCAGGTAGACAGTCAGTGGGTGTACTGCAGTCATTTAGAAAAGAGATCATGGTGACTTGGACTAGGGTGATGGCAGTGGAGATGGAGAGAAACAGATGGATTTGAGAGAGATTTAGGAGGGTGAAATTTATAGGACTTGACAATAAATAGGATGGTTATGGGAGAGAACAGATCCTTGGCTTCTGCTTGAGCAACCAGACAGACTTGGTGTCATTCACTGAGAGACCCTGGACAAGGACCACACCTGGAAGAGAAGACAATGAGTTCAGCCCCGGGCTTGCTGATTGTGAGGTATCTTTGAGACAGCTGACTTACAAGCCTGGATTTAAGTGGTGAGATCGAGACTGGAGATAAAAATTGTGAGTCATCTGAGTGTATGTGTGATGTGAAACCATGTGAGTAGATGAAATCACCAAGGAGAGAAACTAGGATAAGAGAAGCAGAGGGCCTTAGGACCTCCAACATTTAATGGCTAGGTAGAAGGGGAGCCAAAAAAGAAGTGAGATAAAAAGTATTAGGACCTGAATCAAAGAGAACTGTGCCCTGAAGTCAAGGGAAGAGAGGCAACAGGAAGCAATAATGCAAATGCTTCTCAGAAGTCAGTGAAGATGAGGAGTGTCTATTGCATTTAAGAAGGTGGACCTCACTACAATGAGAACTAACATGGTGAAGAGGGAGAGAAGAGCTGAGGACCAGGCTTACAGCATAAGTTGGGAAGACAGAGTGCTTCATCTCCAACCTTCATTTGGTATTATTTTCAATCTCCTCTCACCCCAGTGATAGTCCAAACCGATTACTTCTGCTCCCCATTTTCTGCCAAATGAATCAAGAGTTTACCCTTTCTTTTTTTTAATCCCTCATTTATTCTTCCTATCCCTTCAATTTGCCTTCTACTCTCACTACATTTTTAGGTATCATATTGATTTTCACTTGTTGTACCAACCCATCAAATAGTTGCAAAAAATTTACCTACTCTTTAACAAGAAAGATCTCATGTCTTACTTTTCATTAAAGGTGATTTCGAGAATGCCAAGCCCCACTTCTTTCATTTTTCTGACTCGGCAGTGAGAGGTAAAAACAATGGAAAGTTAAAGATAACAGAAGTCTTTTACTTAAAGGAGGAGTCTATCTGAATGTCTATGGTAGTAAATTTTTTTTCTGACCCAAATCATTCCTTGTTCAAAGGCAAACTTCAAGTTTGGAATTCAGAGCCAGCTAGATTCGAACACGGAGAAGGCAATGGCACCCCACTCCAGTACTCTTGCCTGGAAAATCCCATGGATGGAGGAGCCTGGTGGGCTGCAGTCCATAGGGTCACTAAGAGTAGGGCACGACTGAGCGACTTCACTTTGACTTTTCACTTTCATGCATTGGAGAAGGAAATGGCAACCCACTCCAGTGTTCTTGCCTGGAGAATCCCAGGGACGGGGGAGCCTGGTGGGCTGCCATCTATGGGGTCACACACAGTTGGACATGACTGAAGTGACTTAGCAGCAGCAGCATATTCGAACACAAAATTCAGCTCTACAACTTCCCAGCTGTGTAACCTTGAACAGGAGATTTGGTCTGTCTGAGACTCATCTATTATTCATGGAAAAAATTAGGATAAGTATAGTTACCCTAAAATATGGTTGTAAAGGATGAACTATTGGGCACAGTATCTACTTCATGTGAAGCAATTAGCACATTATAAACTGACTGCAGTGGAAAAACAACAAGAAGGGTGAAGAGCAACCCTACAAAGTGTAATTGTTTTCCAAACTTATCCTTAAATCCTGAGTATACATTTGGGCTTTCCTACACTAGTCCATTTAAAAAAACACTTTAAAATCCATTACATTTTTAAATTCATTCACTTTGGATTGTCCTTTTTTCAATCAGTATTCTACTCCTCCAGAAAAAAAAAGCATGTTGAAGTTGCTTTTCACCCTTCTTGATGTTTGCTCAGTCCACTGCAGTCCCTATTACAATGCGTTAATTGCTTAACATGAGTTAGGCACTGTACCTAACTCAGAGCACAGACTTCCCTGGTGGTACAGTGGATAAGAACCTGCCTGCCAATGCAGGGGACACAGGTTTGGCCCCTGGTCTAGGAAGATTCCATATGCCACAGGGCAACTAGAGTGCCTGCACCGCAACTATTGAGACCACACTCTGGAGCTTGAGAGCTGCAATCACTGAGCCCATGTGCTGCACATACTGAAGCTCATGTGCCTAAAGCCTGTGCTCCAAACAAGTGAAGCCACCGCAATGAGCAGCCGCAGCACTGCAAGGAAGTGCAGCTCCCACTCACCCAAGCAAAAGCGATGAAGACCCAGAATAGCTAAAAAAAAATGTTAAAAAGCCATTAAAGTACTCTCAGAGAGAAGTGAAGCTGGGAAAGGATAGATGGGGAATTTGGGGTTAGCAGATGTAAACTATTACATACAGAATAAACAACAAGGTCCTATTTTATGGTGCAGGGAACTATATTCAATATTCTGTGATAAACCATAGTGAAAAAGAATGTATAATATATGGATACCTGAATCATTTGCTGTACAGCAGATATTAAAACAACATTGTAAATCAGCTACACTTCAATAATGTAATTAAAAAAAAAAAAGATAAAATACTCCCAAGTTTTTGATGTATAGCTTCTAATTAAATAAAAACAAGAGATGCGTTATAAAGAAGGGGAAAATATATGAATTGAACAGGTTGGTTTTGTTTAGATATGCAGATAAATCAAACATAAGAAAAAAATAAAGCGTGACATACCACTATTCCTTAAGGAAAAAATAAATACCGGAATAGATAACATAAATGTATAACGTTTTCATTCACTCATTTATTCATTCATTCAACAAATCAGCTTTGAACACTTGCTTCGTAATAGGCCCTGGGCTAGGATCAAAATCAAAAGAATCAGACTTTATTGTTGGTTTTAAACTCCCACTCTTCCAGATAAGCCTTGACTCTTGTTTCAAGTAGAACTAACAAATCAGATGCCAAAGAGAAGATGTTGGATATATGCATGGATTGTTTGCCATTTGGTACAAGGAAACCATGAAAATACTGAATCAAGATTTCTACATCAAGTTCATTATCCAGCTATTGCCAAGTTAAAGGCAACACACTGTCACTCAGCACTGCTACCACATCCAGTAGCATTACTAATCAACTCATGAGAAAAACAATAATATCATGATGATGATGGTAATGATGCAAGACTTTACTTTTAGTATTATAAAGCAGTGTGCATGCATTGACCTGTGTTATCTCTTCTACCCTGGTAAAAACCTCATGGAAGGGAAAATATCATCCTGACTTTATAGACAAGGAAACTGACGCTAGGATGGATTAAGAAATTTATCCAAGATCTGAAGTTTAAGTGGCAGAACTGAAATCTAACAGCGTGTGGTCTATAGTATAACTCTCCTTTTAAAATTAACTTGCTGTTGAGTCCAAACTTTAAAAAACTCGAATTCTGAATTTTAAAATTCCACATCTTTATTTATCCTGTCCAATAACTCTTTGAAGGTCATAATGGTCCCCACAAAACAAGTGTGAAACCACCCTACCTTATTTTTATTTTTCAAGTTGCTATGCAAAGCAAAATGGGTTCCTAGCTCATTCTTCATCTTCCAAAATGAGTCTTCCCAGCCACCTCTCCATGCAGGCCTGCCCCATCTAATTGACAGGGAGCTTCTGCAAATTAATCACTCTGAATATTGAAGCTCAGCAAACAGTTTCTCATGCTAACCAGAGTGCAACAACTATTTCTGATGCCAGATGAATGCTTTCACTGGCTACTGTGAAGACTTTTGAGACCAGCCAAAAGGAAATTGGCAGGACTATTTTTAGTCCTAGTGCTGGTGGTCTGAGATTTAAGGAAAACGGCTATTATTTCCTTAGAGTTAGATCGTCTAGCCATAAACCTGTTGTTTTATTCTACCCGTTGTTTTATCAAGGACAGTGTTATCACCCTAAGGAAACTTTTTTTGTGTTTCATGAGTCATGTGGAATGTTCACTGAGACTCAAACCTAGTTAGGTAAGCATCAGAATCCTGCACTATTTGGGGGTTTACTTTTAAAATGTAAGATCTAATCATTTCATACTAAGGGCTTGTATGTTTTGTGAAATTCCTAAAGGCCAGTAAAAGCACAAAGATCCTACTTTCCATTCAGCATAGGTGGCTGCCTATTGAAACCAAGGATATTCTTGGTTTACATTTGAATAAACTTTTGGAGCATTTATTGCATGCCAGCCTCTGGGCTAAAAGGTTATATATACTATTACTTTTATAATCCTTACAAGAATTCTTGGGCATGGGAATTATTATCACTCTCATTTTACTGCTGAGAACATGGTTAATTTACTCAAAATGTTGACAGTTTTGAAGCAGGGTGATGGGTATATGAGAGTTTATTTTACCATTTTCTTTAATTTTATGTATGCCTAACATTTCTTTATAATACACTGTTGCTTTTACATTAACATCCCAAAGGTGCCCAGTTTAAGAGTAGAGCCTGTGGATTCAAATTCAAGTTTATTTGCCTGCAAAGCACACGCTCTTAAACACAATCATACTGTTGACTATTGTCCACTTGAAAATGTTAGTCAATGTCTATGAGATGCCAAAATAGCTACCTAGAAAACCAAAACCCAAACCCAAATGAGGCAGCCCATTTGATATACTCAGTACTAGGCAGCCCTCCTAAAATGATTCTTAGATTGAAATTCCTGAGAGGATCACATTACAAAAAGCATTTCCTAGATGAAAACGGCTATTTCTTCAGACCAATCAAAACTGTTCTTTCCATGAGTGTGCTGTATTTATTTATTTATTTAACATACCATTTGAAGTGTAAACAGCGCCTTCTTAACAGGTCCTGCAGACCCAAGAACAGCAATCATGGCAACTGGCTGCAATCCCAGCATAAAATGAGCACCGTATTTGCTATTTCCTGGTAATTTATCCCACAAGACAGATAGCCCTCATCTCAGATCATGACCAGGGATCTTTGTGACAGGATCTAGATGATCCTTTTATTAAACACCTAACAGCAATACACACAACTCATGTGTCCATAACCAATGACTTTTGATTTATGGCTTCATTCTTTTGTTTCTTAAAATGACATATAAAAAGATACTTGTTTCCTAAGTGACAATAAGCAGTACGTTTATTTGCTCCTGGCAGAATCTGTCGTGGAGAAACCAGGCCTAGGATTTACCCTGACACCAGTTTTCTAACGTTTATGAACAACTTCTAGCCCCAACTGCTAGACACGCAGCCCTGTGCCTTGTTGTTGCGTTATGTCCTTAAGGAAACATGTGATTTCTCCCTCTTGCCAGAGTTTGGTTTCAGTGGCCCTGAGACCAGCCTGAGGGATAGTTTCTGGAGAAGCAGGGAGTTCTGGGAAGCATCAAACATCTGTCAGTGGGTGGGGGAAGATTGACTTAGTTTGGAAAAAGAAGCTCTGTGGAGCTTAAGAACATAAACCAAAGGAAAAAAAGGAGAGGGGCAACTGTTGGCTTGTGTTCTTCCCTTATCACTAAAATGGCTTATTCAGATAAATCGTCTTAGGGAAAACCTGTCTGACGCTGTGGTTTCTAAACATGAGGAAAACATTTTGAACCGCTGAAAATGCTGATGAGGCAGTAATACAACAGCCATTTTCTTGGCCAAGTCTGTTATCTATAAAGTTGCATATTAGATATACATTATTTAAGCATTGCAAAAAATATTAGAAGACCTTTCTATCAGTTGCTAAAATAGATTACTAAAAACTGATATATCTGGGCAAGTATTACTATGGCCCTGGGGAGGTAAGATCAAAGGTTGAACAAAGGTTCACCTCGTCACCAAAACCCATCCCAGCCCTCAACCCCCACCCCCCACCCCCCCACCCCCCCCCCCCCCCCCCCCCGCCCACTACCACTGAATGTAAGCAAATATGTCTTTGTAATTCTCAGGCTTGATGTCTTGATCTGGGAGGCTTTTATACTTATCAAACCTCACATCCTATTTCTATTACAAATAGTTGCTAACAAAACCAACCTACACACATAATTTGAAAAAATTAAATTACATGATGACCCCAGTACATTACAGAGGACCAAGAAAAAATTAATTAAAAATTAATTAATTACTATAACACATTAAAAAAATAAGTGCCCAGGCATGATTATACTAAAAGATATACTTATGCTTCAGCCTCTTTTATCAAATCATTGTGGATTTAAAAAAAGTTACAGTACTCATAGGATATAGCCATTCTTTCCCTTTCCATTTAACACTTTGAAATGAGAGCCAAATACATATATTCATATATACATGCAGAGAATTACCATGAGTGTGGCAGCTACAAACTCAAACCAATACACAAACCCAAAGTTCCATATGTTTGTATCACCATCAGTCATATGATTTTCTGAAATGGTGAACAATTCTTGGTTAATCTCTGAAGGTACTCAACTATAACCTACCTTCTGTAGTTACATTCCTGGAAAAAAGTATATTATTAAACCATTATCTTTATATCTATCTAACATCTTTTTTAGTCTAGGTTCTACGTAAGATAATCATATGCAGGTATTTCAATCAAATTAAGTGTCCAACAGAATATGTGAAAATCATACAGGACTTGGGAAAATTTCTCATTTTGTGTGTCTATATTACACACCTACCACCCCCACTTAAATGCCAGTAGAGTTGGTGATGGACAGGGAGGCCTGGCGTGCTGCGATTCATGGGGTCGCAAAGAGTCGGACACGACTGAGCGACTGATCTGATCTGAGCCGATCCCCTCAAATATGACAACCCAAATAGTCCCCACAAATTTTCAAAAAACCTCCTAGTGGTTATGCTCCCTTTGAGAACCAAAGTCTAATGGAAATACCTATGAATTTCCGCACAGTTCATACTGTGGTTCCTATCTGGGATGCCCTGTTCTCACCTTCTTCAAAGATACATACTTAATCCTTTTTCAGAGCTTAGTAAACTCATTCCCTCATCTGTTTTAAACTTTATTTTTAATTAGAGGATAATTGTTTTACAATGTTATTCTTGTTTCTGCTGTACAACATCAATCAGCTGGAAGTATATGTACACCCCCTCCCTCTTGAAACTCTCTCCCACCTCCATCCCCTATTCCACTCCTCTAGGTGCCACAGTGGAGAAGGAAATGGCAACCCACTCCAGTACTCTTGCCTAGAGAATTCCGTGGACAGAGGAGCCCGATGGGCTGCTGTCCTTGGGGTCGCACAGAGTCGGACACAACTGAAGTGACTTAGCATGCATGCATGCACTGGAGAAGGAAATGGCAACCCATTCCAGTGTTCTTGCCTGGAGAATCCCAGGGACGGGGGAGCCTGGTGGGCTGCCATCTATTGGGTCGCATAGAGTCGGACACGACTGAAGCAAGCTAGCAGCAGCAGGTTGCCACAGAGCACCAGGCTAAGCTCCCTATGCTATACAGCAACTTCCCACTAGCTATTTTACACATGATAATATATATTTGGACTGATACTAACCCCTCTAGCTGGACTAGATTCCTTCTACTTCTGAATTCCCATTACATGGATTATTTCTGGGGCTCACATTAAGAAGTAGTTATCTGCCAGCAAATGCTGATATTTAAAAGTTTCATATGAACAAAGTTCCAAATCAACTGTAAATTTCTTAAGGGCAATCTTTTCAGTATTTCTGTTAAGAAAGTTTTATAGAGGCATTGTGGATTGAGGTTGAGTTAATAAAGTAAAAATCTAGGCAAGTAGATTTAATACTTTTCTGGACTTTGAAAATGCAAATTTTGAGCAATCTAGATTGTAATTCAAACTTTCAAGTCATTATGTCACCTGAATATCCCCACAGTACACATTTACTCTGATCCCAGTTCATAGTCCCTGGCACTTTTACTCATATCAATTGAACTTATAACTTACAACTCAGAAACCAATCTACTACTTTCTCTAAAGCAGTACATCTTAAACTGTGGTCTATGTATACTACCTATGTTAGAATTAACTGAAGATACTTGTTTTAAAAAAAAAATATTGGGTACAGTCCCCAGGAATGTATACTTTGAGGAACACTGTTCTACATGATATACCTCCTTTCACTTCAGCTAATCCCTTCATTACCAAACCATTCATCTATGTTTCTTGAATGTGACTAGGACCTTTATGTTAAATAGGGAATCCAGTCAAAATGGTTAAGGTAGCCTCTAATTAAAATGCAAAACCCTACAGACTGTAAACCTCATTAAAGCCAAGGTCAAGATGCAGACCGTTTTGGCAGTTGACTTTTAGTGATAATTGTCTAATTTATTTCCAGGGCTCATCATTTGGTGTTTGCACATTATTTCACCAATATTTTGCCTATGTAATGCATCATTTTGCTAGTCAAAATATAGATTTTGGCACAGTAATGCCAAAAATCATCAAGAGACAATTTCCTAGGGGGGAAAATCAAGGATAGGTAATTCCCTGTAACTCATTTCTTCTGCTACATTTAAGATTGCAGGAGGGCAGTGACTATCTAGCCTGTTTATTCCTATCCCCACTTTTTTGTCTGACACAGATGGGACAATTCATAAGAATGAATAAATGAAACATTCACCTAAAAATATATGAAGTGGAACACTCAACATTAATGACAAGTGATCATTTCATTCATTTGATAAATATTTGTGCATTTCCTTCTGGGTGGATTTAGCTCCATGAAGCCGCTCCCATTGTTTGGAAGAAGTTAAACTTGTTGATGATCACAACAGCTACATTTATGGAGTATTTAGTCTGTGTTGAGTGTTTCAAAGATACTATGTTGCTTAATCCTTATAGCAACACTAAGGATAAAAGTATTACTTCTCCAATTTTGTAGATAAGAGAACTAAAATTTAGAAAAATGAAGAATCTTTCTATTTCTAAGCAGAAGTAGTAGAATTCCAGCCCAGATCTGTCTGTCTCCAGAGTCTGTTGCTCTTAATCATGCCACCATTCTGTTCTGAGTTGAGGTGATAGGAGATATGGGTACAATAAAACACAACAAAAAGAGAGCTGGAGGTCACAGAGATGAACAAGACAAAGTATCGAGAAGCTAATAATAACTGTTTGGGGGATGCTTTCAGAGTCAGAAGTGATGAGAGAAAGAGGCATGGAGGTGTTGGGGTTGAAGTCACTCCTGGAAGGACAGCAGGACATATCAACTAAGAGATGGCATTCTGGGGATCAGGGCCAGGGAGGAGGCAGCTCTGTGGCCCCTAAACATAAACAGCTGGGGGTGGAAACAGCCAGTGTACATGACTCAGGAGCTTGCAGGAAATGCACCTGGATGCAAACTCCAGGAAACAAGTGCGCACAGCAGCCTGCACCCATGCCTTGCGAATTTCCGGCATGCAACCAGCATGCATCTCATGCAAGCCTGTGCTCTCTGTTTTCCAGTTCAGCCCACCACACCCTGTGAGTCATGGTCCCTTATATTCCTTCCTACCCAACTGTCTGCAACTACCCAAAAGGAGGACAGATGAAGGTAAAATTACCTATATGGGTTTCAGCACAGGCTGAGCCAACTGTAATCATTGATAGGAAAACCTCTGGAACTCAAGCTCAGTGTGCAGAGTAACCAAGAAGCAGATTATAGTGAAAGAATGCTTAGGTGACTCACCCTAGCCCACAGGCAAGAACAGCTGGAGCTGAAGCCATAGCTAACAGGATTCCCCTTGAGGTGAGCTGTGAAGCACTCGCCTGCTGGTCTGAGGCCCTTCCCTGAGTCCACAGAAGCCATTCTCCCATTCTCTCTCTCCCTCCTCCCCATAAAAATGTGACCTACAGTCTCCCTCATCAGGCCTATTTCTTTGAGGAGCAGGAAGACTCTGTGCATGTATCTTGGAGGTTCAGGAGCATGTGCTTCGTCAAGCTTTGTTGACAACAAGGTCAACATTCACTCAACAGAAGCAATGCTTGGCTTCTAGTCAAAATCAAATTTAATGCAACATGAAATGTCAAATGCTTAGGGAAAAGGCACCATACCTGTATGTCAGGCCCAATACTAGGCATTTTATAATGGCAACATATGGTGTAGTTAAGATCATTGTATCCGGGAGGGAGGGTCAAGAGGGAGGGGATATATATAAACTTACAGTTGATTCATGTTGTTGTACATCAGAAACACGTTGTAAACCAATTGCTGCTACTGCTAAGTCGCTTCAGTCATGTCCAACTCTGTGCGACCCCATAGATGGCAGCCCACCAGGCTCCCCCGTCCCTGGGATTCTCCAGGCAAGAACACTGGAGTGGGTTGCCCTTTCCTCCTCCAATGCATGAAAGTGAAAAGTCAAAGTGAAGTCGCTCAGTCATGTCCAACTCTTAGCGACCCCATGGACTGCAGCCTACCAGGCTCCTCCATCCGTGGGATTTTCCAGGCAAGAGTACTGGAGTGGGGTGCCATTACCTTCTCCAATTATCTTCCATTAAAATTTTTTTTTTTTTTTTTTTCTCTGTTCAAATGGCATTATCTTTTTTTTTTTTTTTTTTAATTTTATTTTATTTTTAAACTTAACATAACTGTATTAGATTTGCCAAATATCAAAATGAATCCGCCAGAGGTATACATGTGTTCCCCATCCTGAACCCTCCTCCCTCCTCCCTCCCCATTAGAAAATTTCATTTTAACCTACCATTACACAAAAAGATCATACTATCCCTCAGAGTTTGGCTTTAGGATCATCCCCATTTATATAGATGGGAGAACTGAGGCAGAGCAAGGATACACACATTCAGTTCGGCTACAATGAGCATGTGTTTCAACCTAACTGAAGCTTTAGGGGACAGGTTGAGCCTAATGTGAATTTGTGATGCTTGTGTTTGCAGATGCTCAATTCTCACTGGAAGAAACACTGGGTGAATGCAGAACCTACACTTGGCTGAAGTGGACTGCAAGGAAATATGCAAAACACACACCTGCACATCTCTTAAGTATTCCCCATTCATCTCAGTTCACAACAGGTGTTACAAGCCACGCTGTCTACAGCTGGAGCTACAACTTTCTGTCCCATTTCTGATACACCTGCTTCCACCACTTCATAAGTGTTCAAAAACTGCAGCCCATTCAGCACCCACAAGCAAACTCCTGATCCTTTTCAGGGCAAAGTGCAGTATTTATAGGATTACTGTATTTCCTAGCTACTGCACGCCTGTAAACTGTCTATTGTTGTTAGACTATGCTTTCTGTATCACTGATAAGTTTTTGCCTTGTGGCCCTAGCCTCGATTTTCTCCATAAGCTCTGTGATTTGTCTTTTGCCCACTTTTGCAAAGCACAATGATTTTTAGGAACACATATGCTGTGTTATGGGGCTTCCCAGATGGTGATAGTGGTAAAGGATCCATCCGTCAAGGCAGGAGATGTATAAAACACAGGTTTGATCCCTGGGTCAGGCAGATCCCCTGGAGGAGGGCATGGCAACCCACTGCAGTATACTTGCCTGAAGAATCCCACAGAGAGAGGAGCCTGGCAGGCTACAGTCCATGGGGTCGCAAAGAGTCAGACACGACTGAAGCAACATAGCATGCACACAAGCAAGCATGCTGTGTTATAGTGAAACTATTATGAAATTTGCTCAAGGTCACATGGCTAAACGGTGGCCCAGAAGATATTCAAATGCAGTCTTCTCAGAAACCCAGCCTTGCTTAACTCCTGTATTTTTCTACTTGAACATTCATGATCTCTTATCTTCACAGCAGCCTTAAGAGGATCTCATATGTAATTCCCATTTTACAATGGAAGAAATTGTGATTAACAAAGTAACTCGCCCAGGGAAACCTTGGACCAAGTCATCCATAAGGTGTAACTCTGAAATTCACACTCAGGTCTGTTTTTCTCTAAGTACTTTATCCAGGTCAGGATTCCAGCAGTCTGTATAATTGGTAAGAGTTGGAGGTGAAGTGGTAATGCCACAGGCCTACCCACGCCTTCACTGACATTTTACTAATTCAGTTCTCCTTGAGTAGAAAAAGAGTAGGTCCTCAAAATTTATAGCCATTATCTGAGCTATTTATTTATTAGATCACTTTTTGGTTATTGCCCTATCATTCATTCACTCCTTCTCCTATTTATATTATTGATTAAGTGATATGATGTTCCTTCTGTCTGGAATGCTGTGATTGCAGTATCTAACTGTTAAGTGTTACCCTAAACAGCACTCTCAGGGATGCCTTCCATAATCTATGCCCCACTACACCAGTCTAGAGGTCCTTCATCAATAGCATCCTTACTACTAGCAAAGATAGCATGAATATTTGTGAAGAGTTCTTTGTCATCTTCCCCATACCATGCTAAGCTCAACGACAGCAGCAAATTCATATATATATATATATATATATATACACACACACACACACACACACACACACACACATAAGCCCCAGCATCCAGGGTCATACTCGAAACATAGTAGGTGCTCAATAAATACTTGACTATTTTTTACTAATGACCTTGGAACTGGCACAGATATAAAAAGAAGTCCAGAGTACAGAAAACATTTTCAACCCAGACAGGCGCCTTTTCACGAAGTTTTAAATGTTATTGAAATTCTTAGGCTGGAAGGATATATTCCTGCAATGTGTGCACAGAAGGGCTGTAAAGAAAAAGTAGCTGATGGACAGAAAACTGATCCACAATAGCATCTATAAACGGACCATGAAATCATCAGGTTCCTTGGTTTTTATTTGTTTCTGGATGGAATCCCAGGCAGGGAAGATAACCTTCGCCTCAGAACAATGTGACTCATCATATGTAAATGTAATGAGATGATGAATTATTCCAGTGTCATTATGCCCCTGATTTATGGGGAGACATTATCTGCTAAAAGCCCAGGCTGAAAGAATATTGATTTCACTTTTACCAAGACAGCCATTTAAAACGTGTTAGAGGCAGCAAATGATTGTTTGAAAGACCAAGTTCACAAAGGCCAGTTTCAAACCATTTGGTGGGGAGGGGTCGGAGGAAGCAAAAACAGTAATGCAGCGACTCTAAGAGCCAGTTGGACCAAGCGAGGTCCTCTTGTTCTGTATTCTCCTGGAATACCTTGTTCCTCTCCTTTGAAGCGTTTGACTGCACTCATAGGGTTTGGGACCACATTTAGGTTTGAATCTGGATTTTACTTTTTCTGGGCAAATAATTTTCTTTATCCTTCCCATTCAACTTATTTTGAAATCCAGAAGCTGTGGGTTGATGCTATTTGGTAGCAGTAATAGCAGTGGTAGGGAGTTTTCCTTTCCTCTTTAAATGAAATATTAATAACATGATTTTCTCAATCAAATACTATCATGTTGATAGTAAACTATGCTTCCTGTGGAATATAGGAGGAGTGTACTGGTGAATTTTTTTAAAGGAAGGAATACCAGTACAGAACAGTATGGTATATTGGGGTCTATGCTAATGAATTTAAGGAAATATTTTCTTGTATTTTGCATCATCTTACACTCTGGCTAGGTTTCCTGCCACATAAAAGGAAAAAAAAAATTAATTTCTGAGTACCTTTAACAGGCTAGGCATTTTATAACCATATTTTAACAGTCCTCCCAAATTTTTCAGGATAGCTATGTCGTCTTCCCTTATAGATAAGGCAATCGAGGCCCAGGAATTCTGAGGTTACAGTGACAGCTGACAGAGCCTGAATTCGTACCCGATCCTATTTGAAGCCTACGCTTCTTGCTCATCACAAGACCTTCTTTCCTTCTCAGTTCAGAAGATCAGGTGTCCTTGCTAAGGAGGCAGTTTTAGTCTTTAGACTGTGTTAAGTTTGGAATTAGCAACCGACTCTTTCTTCTTGTCTACCTGAGTCAGTTAGGCATAACTTTTGTTCCCATCTCCTCACAATGTTGATCAGCTTAGACAGATAGATAGATGGATATCTAATCAACTCCAGTCACATGTGGGTTCTACATATTGAACATTAATCCCTTTGTTTCTGAATGAGACTTCTCTGACATAAAATGAAAATCCTAAAGGACAAATTGGTGATATGTGGGCTAAATATAACCCCAGGCATGTTTGTTATTCTTGTTGTAGCTGTTGATCAACCATCCTCTTAGAGCTAGCATATTCTCTTCTGTATATAAACTTCTTGAGATATAATTCACATATAACACAATTCACCCATTTAAAATGTACAATTCCATGGTTTTCAGTGTATTCAAAAGTCTGTAGCCATCACCACAATTTTAGCACATCTTCATCACTTGCAAAAGAAATCAATATGAATGAAGAGTTATTCCCCACCCACTACAATCAAACCCTCCACCTCTCAGCAATGACTAATCTAATTTCTGTCTCTATATATTTGCCTATTCTAGGCATTTCATATACATGGGAGTATACAAGCTTGGTCATTTCACTCACTTCTTTCACTTGTTTCATTGTTAGCACAATGTTTTCAAAGTTTATTCATGCTGTAATATGTTATTTTTTTTATGGCTCAGGAATATTTCATATTATGGATGGGTATATCACATTTTACATATCCATTTACCAGCTGATGGACATATGAGTTGTTTCTGTTTTTTGGCCATTAGAAACAAGCTGCTGTGAACACTGATAGACAAATTTTTGTGTGGACATATATTTTCATTTCTCTGTATGTATCTGCTGCTGCTGCTAAGTCGCTTCAGTCCTGTCCGACTCTGTGCGACCCCATAGACGGCAGCCCACCAGGCTCCCCCGTCCCTGGCATTCTCCAGGCAAGAACACTGGAGTGGGTTGCCATTTCCTTCTCCAATGCATGAAAGTGAAAAGTGAAAGTGAAGTTGCTCAGTCGTTTCCTACCAGGCTCCTCCATCCATGGGATTTTCCAGGAAGAGTACTGGAGTGGGGTGCCATTGCCTTCTCTGTGGGTATGTATCTAGGAGAGGAATTATAAGACCACATAGTATGGTAATTCTGCTTAATCTTTTGAGGAACTGCCAGACCATTTTTCAGAGTGTCTTCAAAATTTTAATTTCTCACCAGTAGTGCATAAGGATTCTCACTTCTCCATGCCTTTGCCACCTTGTTATTGTCTGGTCTTTTTATTATAGCCGTCTTAATGGGTGTTGAATGATATCTCATTATAATTTTCATTTGCATTTACCAGCCGAGAGGAGCTACCCCGCGTCCGATGTCAGGTGGGGCGGCCGAGAGGAGCTAACCCGCCTCTGAAGTCAGGGGCGGGGACGAGAGGAATTACCCCAGGTCCGAGGCCAGGGGCGGCGGCCGGGAGGACCAACCCCACGTCCAAGGAGCTGTGGCTGTGCGGGCGCAGGAGGGCCTAGAGGAGCTACCCCACATTGAAGGTCAGGAAGGGCGGGGTGAGGAGATACCCCTCATCCAAGGTAAGGAGCAGTGGCTGCGCTTTGCTGGACAGCCATGAAGAGATACCCCACGCCCAAGGTAAGAGAAACCCAAGTAAGACGGTAGGTATTGCAAGAGGGCATCAGAGGGCAGACACACTGAAGCCATAATCACAGAAAACTAGTCAATCTATTCACACTAGGACCACAGCCTTGTCTAACTCAATGAAACTAAGCCATGCCCGTGGGGCAACCCAAGATGGGCGGGTCACGGTGGAGATATCTGACAGAATGTGGTCCGCTGGAGAAGGGAATGGCAAACCACTTCAGTATTCTTGCCTTGAGAACCCCATGAACAGTATGAAAAGGCAAAATGATAGGATACTGAAAGAGGAACTCTCCAGGTCAGTAGGTGCCCAATATACTACTGGAGATCAGTGGAGAAATAACTCCAGAAAGAATGAAGGGATGGAGCCAAAGCAAAAACAATACCCAGCTGTGAATCTGACTGGTGATAGAAGCAAGGTCCGATGCTGTAAAGAGCAATATTGCATAGGAACCTGGAATGTCAGGTCCATGAATCAAGGCAAATTGGAAGTGGTCAAACAAGAGATGGCAAGAGTGAATGTCGACATTCTAGGAATCAACAAAGTAAAATGGACTGGAATGGGTAAATTTAACTCAGATGACCATTATATCTACTACTGCAGGCAGGAATCCCTCAGAAGAAATGGAGTAGCCATCATGGTCAACAAAAGAGTCCGAAATGCAGTAATTGGATGCAATCTCAAAAACGACAGAATGATCTGTTTGTTTCCAAGGCAAACCATTCAATATCACAGTAATCCAAGTCTATGCCCCAACCAGTAACACTGAAGAAGCTGAAGTTGAACAGTTCTATGAAGACATACAAGACCTTTTAGAACTAACACCCAAAAAAGATGTCCTTTTCATTATAGGGACTGGAATGCAAAAGTAGGAAGTCAAGAAACACCTGGAGTAACAGGCAAATTTGGCCTTGGAATATGGAATGAAGCAGGGCAAAGACTAATAGAGTTTTGCCAAGAAAATGCACTGGTCATAACAAACACCCTCTTCCAACAACACAAGAGAAGACTCTATACATGGACATCACCAGATGGTCAACACTGAAATCAGATTGATTATATTCTTTGCAGCCAAAGATGGAGAAGCTCTCTACAGCCAGCAAAAACAAGACCAGAAGCTGACTGTGGCTCAGACCATGAACTCCTTATTGCCAAATTCAGACTTAAATTGAAGAAAGTAGGGAAAACCACTAGACCATTCAGGTATGACCTAAATCAAATCCCTTATGATTATACAGTGGAAGTGAGAAATAGATTTAAGGGCCTAGATCTGATAGATAGAGTGCCTGATGAACTATGGAATGAGGTTCGTGACATTGTACAGGAGACAGGGATCAAGACCATCCCCATGGAAAAGAAATGCAAAACAGCAAAATGGCTGTCTGGGGAGGCCTTACAAATAGCTGTGAAAAGAAGAGAAGTGAAAAACAAAGGAGAAAAGGAAAGATATAAACATCTGAATGCAGAGTTCCAAAGAATAGCAAGAAGAGATAAGAAACCCTTCTTCAGCAATCAATGCAAAGAAATAGAGGAAAACAACAGAATGGGAAAGACTAGAGATCTCTTCAAGAAAATTAGAGATACCAAGGGAACATTTCATGCAAAGATGGGCTCGATAAAGGACAGAAATGGTATGGACCTAACAGAAGCAGAAGATATTAAGAAGAGATGGCAAGAATACACAGAAGAACTGTACAAAAAAGATCTTTACGACTCAGATAAACACGATGGTGTGATCACTGACCTAGAGCCAGACATCCTGGAATGTGAAGTCAAGTGGGCCTTAGAAAGCATCACTACGAACAAAGCTAGTGGAGGTGATGGAATTCCAGTTGAGCTATTCCAAATTCTGAAAGATGATGCTGTGAAAGTGCTGCACTCAATATGCCAGCAAATTTGGAAAACTCAGCAGTGGCTAAAGGACTGGAAAAGGGCAGTTTTCATTCCAATCCCAAAGAAAGACAATGCCAAAGAATGCTCAAACTACTGCACAATTGTACTCATCTCACACGCCAGTAAAGTAGTGCTCAAAATTCTCCAAGCCAGGCCTCAGCAATATGTGAACCGTGAACTTCCTGATGTTCAAGCTGGTTTTAGAAAAGGCAGAGGAACCAGAGATCAAATTGCCAACATCCACTGGATCATGGAAAAAGCAAGAGAGTTCCAGAAAAGCATCTATTTCTGCTTTATTGACTATGCCAAAGCCTTTGACTGTGTGGATCACAATAAACTGTGGAAAATTCTGAAAGAGATGGGAATACCAGACCATCTGACCTGCCTCTTGAGAAATTTGTATGAAGGTCAGGAAGCAACAGTTAGAACTGGACATGAAACAACAGATTGGTTCCAAATAGGAAAAGGAGTACATCAAGGCTGTATATTGTCATCCTGTTTATTTAACTTATATGCAGAGTACATCATGAGAAACGCTGGACTGGAAGAAATGCAAGCTGGAATCAAGATTGCCGGGAGAAATATCAATAACCTCAGATATGCAGATGACACACCACCCTTATGGCAGAAAGTGAAGAGGAACTCAAAAGCCTCTTGATGAAAGTGAAAGTGGAGAGTGAAAAAGTTGGCTTAAAGCTCAACATTCAGAAAACGAAGATCATGGCATCCAGTCCCATCACTTCATGGGAAATAGATGGGGAAACAGTGGAAACAGTGTCAGACTTTATTTTCAGGGGCTCCAAAATCACTGCAGATGGTGACTGCAGCCATGAAATTAAAAGATGCTTACTACTTGGAAGAAAGTTATGACCAACCTAGACAGCATATTGAAAAGCAGAGACATTACTTTGCCAACAAAGGTCCGTCTAGTCAAGGCTATGGTTTTTTCCAGTGGTCATATGAGAGTTGGACTGTGAAGAAAGCTGAGCACCGAAGAACTGATGCTTTTGAACTGTGGTGTTGGAGAAGACTCTTGAGAGTCCCTTGAACTGCAAGGAGATCCAACCAGTCCATTCTAAAGGAGATCAGTCCTGGGTGTTCTTTGGAAGGAATGATGCTAAAGCTGAAACGCCAGTACTTTGGCCACCTCATGCGAAGAGTTGAGTCACTAGAAAAGACTCTGATGCTGGGAGGGATTGGGGGCAGGAGGAAAAGGGGACGATAGAGGATGAGATGGCTGGATGGCATCACCGACTCGATGGACATGAGTTTGAGTGAACTCCGGGAGATGGTGATGGACAGGGAGGCCTGGTGTGCTGCAGTTCTTGGGCTCGTGAAGAGTTGGACACGACTGAGCAGCTGAACTGAACTGACTGTATAAAAAATATGAATGATTTTTGTACATTGATCTATGTCCTTTAAACTTGTTGAACTCATTTATTAGTTTTAATGTTTTTTTAATTCTTTAGAATTTTTTACATATAAGATCATGTCATCTGAAAATAGACAGTTTTACTATATCCTGTTCAATTTAAATGACTTTTTCTCACCTAATTTCCTAACTCAAGTATATATTTTATTTAAAGTGGCATAAAGGGACATTCTTGTCCTGTTCCTGATTTTCAGTGGAAAGCTTTCAGTTTTTCTCCTTTAAGGATAATGTTAACTATGCTCTCTCTGATTTTTTGTAGATGCCCTTAATCAGGTTGAGGAATTCCCTTCTACTCCTAGTCTATTGAGTGTTTTGTCCTAAAGCATTTTGAGTTTTGTCAAATACTTTTTCTGGACCTTCTAAGATGATCTCATGTTTTTTGTCCTGGGTTATGTTGATATATTGACAGTACATTACATTAAATTTTTGGATATTAAACCAAACTTACATTTTTGGGATAAATCCCATTTTATCATAATGTATACTCTTCTTTTTTTTGTATTGCTGAATTCAGTTTTCTGGTATTTTATGGAGAATTTTGTGTCTTATCCATAGGAGATATAAGCTGCAGTTTTCTTTTCTTGTGATGTCTTTGTCAAGTTTTGGTATCAGAGTAATCCTAGAGTCAGACTGAGTTGGGAATGTTCTCTTTTCTTCTTTTTTTTTTGGGAACAGTTGGCCAAGGTCACACACTATATACAGTGAATCCATGAGCCAAGTTTCCCAAATCTGTGTCATTTTTCCTCCATCACTTCATGTGAATCCAAGAAAGCCTCACTCATTTTAATATTTTCCTAAGCTAAAACCAAACAAGAGTTAAAGCTACACCAAAATGGCTCTAGGTCTTTACTCCTCTTTGACTCTGTACTCTTTTCTTATGAGAAGGCAGAATCTATTTTCTTATTGCTTAAATGTGGGCTGGAATTGCAGTTTTCTATGGTCAATAAAATGTGCTGAAAGGAAAGTTGTTCTCGATCCCAGCTACGTCTCAACAGGCCTCATGGCTCAGCTTTCTTTTGGAACCTTGAAACTTGGGAATAAATCTAGTATAGCCTATTGGGTGAGAAAAGATATGTGGTCTAGTTAGTGCATTGTGTGTATACTCTGTGCTCAGTCATGTCCATCTCTTTGTGACCTCATGGACTGTAGCCCTCCAGGTTCCTCTGTCCATGGAATTTTCCAGGTAAGAATTCTGGAGTGGGTTGCCATTTCCTACTCCAAGGGATCTTCCTGATCCAGGAATTGAACCCATGTATTTTTTAATTCTTTACCACAGTGCCATCTGGCAAGCCCTCCAGTCAGTGCTTTACTCCAAAGCAAAACTCAAACAACCACTAGAGATGTGAATGAAGCCATCTTAGCCCATCCAGCCCCAGACAACCTGCCAGCTGGCCAGGAACACATAAGCCAGTCAGACAAATCAGGGACATCTGACCTAGACCATCAGAACTGTCCAGTTGACTCATGGACACTTCAGTAATAATAAATGAGTGTTGTTCCAAGCCTCTGAGTTTTGGACGAGTTTGTTATACTCCAGTAGCTTGTTGATAAGGCTGCCTAAAAGAATAGCATCAAAGTGTGTTATATATATATATATATATATATATACACACACACACACACACGTATATATATATATGCAATTTTGGGTTATCTTTACTTTTGACCTCATCAAAATGTGATATGCATAAACTAGTGGTATGCAAGATAATTTTAAAATAACACAAATAAACCTTTAAAATTTTAATAGATATATACATAGATTTGGAGAAGGAAATGGCAATCCACTCCAGTATTCTTGCCTGGAGAATTCTATGGACAGAGGAGCCTGGCAGGCTACAGCCCATGTGGTCACAAGAGTCAGACATGACTTAGTGACTAAACCACCACCATACGTAGATTAGTGTATGTTAGGAAACACTGGTTTTCTATAAACAAAGATCACATAAAGTATTTGTTTTAAATAAACTTTTCAAACAAAAACTATTTCAGTTTAAAGATATTAAGTAAACTATAGTGAGCAGAAATAGTAAAATTGTGAATCTGGGAAATGAATGCCTGAAATTTAGGAAATATTGCAGCCAGACCTGACCTTGCCTATGGCATTTAACACCTCACCAAGGTGTCTTACCTAAGCATTTGGCAATCCTTGGAGAATACTGGCCTGGAGGAATTTATGTTCTAAAGTGTGGGACAACAAGCCGGGGTGAGGCATGTTGATGTGATGAAGGAAACAACTTTGCCAGAAAATTCAGTTTGGTAGAACCAGGCCTATATCTGTACATGGTGAGTATGTACAGACATACATTACTTAGTGTTTACACAGGGTCTTATCTAAGGATCTCATTACCCTTCACAGGCTTTAATTAAATCCCACAAAATGCTTGATAAAGCAGCTATTATTTTAGATGGGTAAATTGAGATACTCTTAATCAAGGCTCCCCAAACTGATGAGGCAATGTGCCTAAGGACAAGCAGGAAATGATTATCTAAGCTGCAAACAGAAGCTGCTAGTCTTGTTTTAAGTTCTGACTGGAACCACTTTACTGCAGAGCCTGAGGGAGGAGAAAATTACTTCTTTTTAATGATTTCTTAGAGTAGTATGAAACTTGTCTCTCATCCTAGGCCTTACTCTTCTTAAGATAGGGAAGAACAGTTTGATTGTCATTTTTTTTCTCTGTCACAGGTAAATAAGTTCCTTATTCCATCTTATGAAGAGTACCTCAAATACTTTATAGACATATTCTGGAACGATCTACCTACCTATTGCATGAAGGCAGACATCAAGACTCTGCTTTTAGGGAGGATTTTAATCCCTTATCTTAAAACACTTTGTCAGAGTAAACAAGCTTCAAGCTCTGCCTGTTCTCCAACAGGGGTAATGATCCATGGCCAAGCATTATCTTTGGCTCATTTAGACTTCCTGGAACCATGAGTTCAAATCCTGCCAGGTCAGCATGGGCCTTCATCCTCCCAAATTAGATAAACAGAGAAGACAGTTTACCACACTGATTTCTTGGCTAAGACTTTGGAAAGCAAAGGTCTAATTTTAAGGTCTTGGGATGTTGGTCTTTTAAGAAAACTTGTTGACTTTACCTTGAATCACTAGATCAAAGCTAAATGCTGCTAGGGAAGTACCTCTTTAAAAGGACTAATACTACTTTCTGTTGGAAAATGTTGCTGGATTTTTTAAATAGAAGCTATTCATGAAACACACTATACACACACACACACTGGAATTGTTCTTCATACACCTTATTAACCTACTTACATCTTTTGTTAGATTCTCCTGCGCTGTGCTTAGTTGTTCAGTCATGTCTGACTCTTTGCGACCCTATGGATTGTAGCCCGCCAGGCTCCTCTGTCCATGGGATTCTCCAGGCAAGAATACTAGAGTGTGTTTCCACACCCTCCTCCAGGGAATCTTCCCAACCCAGGAATCAAACGCAGGTCTCTCGTATTGCAGGTAGATTCTTTACCATCTTAGCCACCAGGGAAGCCCTACTGGCCTGGAGCTAGTGACTTGCACAGACTCACAGGAACCAAGGGGAGTGTTAGGAGGAAGATGGTTCTGATTACAACCTTTCATCTCACTTTTGTTGATTTTTGGAAAAGTCTCTTAATTAATGTGTATCTTACTTTCCTCACATAAATCACGGATGATAATCACTTCTCACATGAGATGAGATAATCACTGCTTATACAGCATCTGTGAACAGTGAATAGAATGTATGCAAAAGCATTTTACAACACATGAAACACAAAGCTATAAAGGATTCGTTATTCATGTAATGTTTCTTATGCAGTACAGTCATTACTTATATGTTAATGTACACTATCAATGTTCATCTGAAAAAAAAATTGTATCTTACTTAAATAATTTAAACTCTTCTTCTGATATTGCACTCAGCATATAACTTTGGTTATGAGTACTAGAAACTTCAACTTAAAATTGAAGTCTTTCTATAAATAGAATTGTCTTAAATAGAAAAGGAACTTGATTGGCTTGTGGAAGGGCCAGATTCAGTGGTCAACAAGATATAACTGAGATAAGAGAATTATTTATAATTTTGCTATGTGTATTAATAGCATTGTAGTTGTGTTTTTGAAAATTCCTTATCTACTGGAGATACAACACAGAATACTTGTGGAAACATGGTGTTTGTAATATACCGATGTGGTCTTAAGTCTGGTGAGAAAAGTAAGTGCACCTTCCTACCCTGATCTGTAAGCAAGCAGTAGCCTGTGACTGACCTGGCAAAATAAAACTCTGTTTAGAGGAAGTTCATAGAATAACTTAGGCCAGAAGGATGAGCTAACCTCATAATAAGGACTTGCAGAGAGAAACCACTCCACAAATGCATGATGTGTACCATGACCAGGATTGACTTAACTATGGTGAAGGAATCATAATTTTCTGTGTCTACAGATATGTAAGTAAGCCAAATGTGTGTGGGGGTTTTTTTTTGGTATCAAAAGATAATTCTAGAATAAAACTCACTGTCACATTCTTTTGAAAGGAAATCCCCATTGTCAAAAGTCTAAAAAACTACATTTTCACTCTCCTCTAAAACTGCTGCTGCTGCTAAGTCGCTTCAGTCATGTCCAACACTGTGCAACCCCATAGATGACAGCCCACCAGGCTCCCCTGTCCCTGGGATTCTCCAGGCAAGAACACTGGAGTGGGTTGCCATTTCCTTCTCCAATGCATGAAAGTGAAAAGTGAAGGTGAAGTTGTTCAGTCATGCCCGACTCTTCGCAACCCCATGGACTGTAGCCTGCCAGACTCCTCCATCCATGGGATTCTCCAGGAAAGAATACTGGAGTGGGGTGCCATTGCCCTCTCCACTCCTCTAAAACTGGAAGGCAATAATACAACACTGTTTTAACCAGATTTTTGCCCTCAATCTAATGCAAAAATATATCTGCTGACATGCTTTACAAAACAATCTCTGAGTGATAATTATGTACCTTGAGCTGAATTACCAGTGCATTTGTCTTGAATGCTTAATATAGTCTATGGGAAGTGTCTTGAGAATTTTCATTTCTGTCCCTCCCAACAGAAAGAGGTATTAGCCATTTAGAATGAGACACTCATATTAGGTTTTGTGCATTAAGGAAAACACAAGTAGGGTTTTAAGACTTAAATAGAACTTTCTCCAGAGCCTACAATAGTAACTACTATTGAAGGACTCTAGATTCCTTCAGTATAGAGGCTGAAGGAATAGTGTCCTTCAGTATAGTGTCCTCTCAGTACCTCTAATGTGTCCCCCACATATTAGGCATTCAGTAAATTGTTGGTTCATGAATGAATATCTCACAATTAAAAGACTATGTCACTTTGTATCTAAGGGCCCAAGTCTATTTTTATGTCTCATTACTCCACCCATTGGTTATGTATTAGATGACCTTACTAATTTCCCTATTTTTCTGAATTTCGATTTCCTAACTGATAAATTGAGACTAATAATGCCATATTAGTTTGAGGTCAAAATGAGAAAAGCTACACAAAGCTTTTAGCATATTGACTGGCACATAAATCAGATCAGATCAGTCGCTCAGTTGTGTCCGACTCTTTGCAACCTCATGAATCACAGCATGCCAGGCCTCCCTGTCCATCACCAACTCCCAAAGTTCACCCAGACCCATGTCCATCGAGTGAGTGATGCCATTGAGCCATCTCATCCTCTGTCATCCCCTTCTTCTCCTGCCCCCAATCCCTCCCAGCATCAGAGTCTTTTCCAATGAGTCAACTTTTCCCATGAGGTGGCCAAAGTATTGGAGTTTCAGCTTTAGCATCATTCCTTCCAAAGAAATCCCAGGGCTGATCTCCTTCAGAATGGACTGGTTGGATCTCCATGCAGTCCAAGGGACTCTCAAGAGTCTTCTCCGACACCACAGTTCAAAAGCATCAATTCTTCGGCGCTCAGCCTTCTTCACAGTCCAACTCTCACATCCATACATGACCACAGGAAAAACCATAGCCTTGACTAGACGAACCTTTGTTGGAAAAGGAATGTCTCTGCTTTTGAATATGCTATCTAGGTTGGTCATAACTTTCCTTCCAAGGAGTAAGCGTCTTTTAATTTCATGGCTGCAGTCACCATCTGCAGTGATTTTGGAGCCCCTGAAAATAAAGTCTGACACTGTTTCCACTGTTTCCCCATCTATTTCCCATGAAGTGATGAGGCTGGATGCCATGATCTTCGTTTTCTGAATGTTGAGCTTTAAGCCAAAATGCAGTACTTGGATGCAATCTCAAAAACGACAGAATGATCTCTGTTCGTTTCCAAGGCAAACCATTCAATATCACAGTAATCCAAGTCTATGCCCCAACCAGTAATGCTGAAGAAGCTGAAGTTGAACGGTTCTATGAAGACCTACAAGACCTTTTAGAACTAACACCCAAAAAAGATGTCCTTTTCATTATAGGGACTGGAATGCAAAAGTAGGAAGTCAAGAAACACCTGGAGTAACAGGCAAATTTGGCCTTGGAATATGGAATGAAGCAGGGCAAAGACTAATAGAGTTTTGCCAAGAAAATGCACTGGTCATAGCAAACACCCTCTTCCAACAACACAAGAGAAGACTCTATACATGGACATCACCAGATGGTCAACACTGAAATCAGATTGATTATATTCTTTGCAGCCAAAGATGGAGAAGCTCTATCCAGTCAGCAAAAACAAGACCAGAAGCTGACTGTGGCTCAGACCATGAACTCCTTATTGCCAAATTCAGACTGAAATTGAAGAAAGTAGGAGAAACCACTAGACCATTCAGGTATGACCTAAATCAAATCCCTTATGATTATACAGTGGAAGTGAGAAATAGATTTAAGGGCCTAGATCTGATAGATAGAGTGCCTGATGAACTATGGAATGAGGTTCGTGACATTGTACAGGAGACAGGGATCAAGACCATCCCCATGGAAAAGAAATGCAAAACAGCAAAATGGCTGTCTGGGGAGGCCTTACAAATAGCTGTGAAGAGAAGAGAAGCAAAAAGCAAAGGAGAAAAGGAAAGATATAAACATCTGAATGTAGAGTTCCAAAGAACAGCAAAAAGAGATAAGAAAGCCTTCCTCAGCGATCAATGCAAAGAAATAGAGGAAAACAACAGAATGGGAAAGACTAGAGATCTCTTCAAGAAAATTAGAGATACCAAGGGAACATTTCATGCAAAGATGGGCTTGATAAAGGACAGAAATGGTATGGACCTAACAGAAGCAGAAGATATTAAGACGAGATGGCAAGAATACACAGAAGAACTGTACAAAAAAGATCTTCCTGACCCAGATAATCACGATGGTGTGATCACTGACCTAGAGCCAGACATCCTGGAATGTGAAGTCAAGTGGGCCTTAGAAAGTATCACTACGAACAAAGCTAGTGGAGGTGATGGAATTCCAGTTGAACTATTTCAAGTCCTGAAAGATGATGCTGTGAAAGTGTTGCACTCAATATGCCAGCAAATTTGGAAAACTCAGCAGTGGCTAAAGGACTGGAAAAGGGCAGTTTTCATTCCAATCCCAAAGAAAGACAATGCCAAAGAATGCTCAAACTACTGCACAGTTGCACTCATCTCACATGCTAGTAATGCTCAAAATTCTCCAAGCCAGGCCTCAGCAATATGTGAACCGTGAACTTCCTGATGTTCAAGCTGGTTTTAGAAAAGGCAGAGGAACCAGAGATCAAATTGCCAACATCCGCTGGATCATCGAAAAAGCAAGAGAGTTTCAGAAAAGCATCTATTTCTGCTTTATTGACTATGCCAAAGCCTGTGTGGATCACAATAAACTGTGGAAAATTCTGAAAGAGATGGGAATACCAGAGCATCTGACCTGCCTCTTGAGAAATTTGTATGCAGATCAGGAAGCAACAGTTAGAACTGGACATGGAACAACAGACTGGTTCCAAATAGGAAAAGGAGTACATCAAGGCTGTATATTGTCACCCTGCTTATTTAACTTATATGCAGAGTACATCATGAGAAACGCTGGACTGGAAGAAACACAGGCTGGAATCAAGATTTCCGGGAGAAATATCAATAACCTCAGATATGCAGATGACACCACCCTTATGGCAGAAAGTGAAGAGGAACTTAAAAAACCTCTTGATGAAAGTGAAAGTGGAGAGTGAAAAAGTTGGCTTAAAGCTCAACATTCAGAAAACAAAGATCATGGCATCGGGTCCCATCACTTCATGGGAAATGGATAGAAGTCTACTTAAAATTAAATGCAAATAACATTCAGGGACAATATTTATTGATATTTCCCTGAATTTAAAAGTAATGCTTCTAATGTCGATTAACTATAATGTTTGTTATAGATTTTTCATTTGCTAGAAATTCTTTTTTCTAGTATAAGTAGGCTCCATCACACCACTGGACACCTCCTTTAGTAAATAAATGTGTAGATTTCTGAGGACTTAGACAAAGAACTTTCAAGGAATGAACAGGGTTCACTTAATAGTACAAACAAAGAGGAACAGATAAAAGAGAGGAAAAAGTACAAGAGACAGAAATGGCTGGTCATCATGCAGTCCCAGTAGAGAGGCAAGGAAGAAATAACATTACTGGGGGTAGGCAAAGCAAACTTCAGCCTTACCTGCAATGTTTTATTTTACTTTTTAGAGAAGAGTTAGTTATACAGATATTACAAAATAATCACTGGTTTTTAAAACTTAAACAAGAAATATTTGAAATAAAGCTTTTCAACATCAACCTAAGAGATAAAAGGTTATATATATTTGGTTATATAAGAGATAAATGTAGCATCCTGATGTGTGGCATGATGCTTTCACAGGACAAGGTTGGAGGGCACCCACATATAGTTCTAATACACCTAAATAGGCTTTGCCCCATCTCTTTCTTGGCTTCCCTGGTGGCTCAGTGGTAAAGAATCCGCCTGCAATGCAGGGGATGCAGGAGACCTGAGTTCAATCCCTAGGTCAGGAAGCTTCCTTGGAGGAGAACATGGCAACCCACTTCAATATTCATGCCTAGAGAATTCCACGGACTGAGGAGCCTGGCAGGCTACAGTCTATGGGGTCGCAAAGACTTGGACATGACTGAGCACACACATATTCACACCTCGTTTCAGTTTAGAAATCCCAGGGAAGTCTCTGTTCTCCCTAATTCATAGGGTTATTCTGCGGTTTTAATGACCTTGTAACCTTAAAGTATTATATGGTATCCGGCACAAAGTGCTTACTCAGTGACAGCCCTTCATGTTGCCAGAACTTTATAACACTTGCCCAGGTCTGGATTCTTCTTGTTAGCATTGTCCAAAGCCCATTTCTCTTTTTTCCCTTCAAAACATAGAAAGATGACAGTCTTGCCACCAAATTCTAACAGTGTTATAAGGTTTAAGGATTTAGCTTCTGAAAAAAATAAATTAGTATGTACAGTATTTACCCCTCATCCATGGGCTTTCTTTACACAGTTTCAGTTACCCATGGTTAACCACAATCCAAACATATTAAGTGGAAAAATACAGAAGAAAAGAACTCATCAATTTTAAATTGCACACTATGAAGAAATATCAATCACCCCACTCTGCACTGTGAGACACCAAGTGATCTTCTTCTAACATAGCCTGTGCCTTACATAGGAGCCTCTCAGTTAACAGATCAACTATCCTGGTAACAAACTCCTCGGGTTCAAGTAACCCTTATTTTACTTAAAATGGCCCTGAAGCATAACAGTAGTGATGCTGGCAGTTCAGATGCCAAAAAGAGAAGCCTTAAATTGTTTCCTTTAAGTGAAAAGGTGAAAGTTCTCAACTTAGTAAGTAAAGAGAGAAACAAATCATATGCTGAGGTTACTAAGATCTACAGTAAGAACAAATCTCCTATCCAAGAAGAAGAAGAACAAAGAAATTAGTGCTAGTTTGGGGCTTCCCTCATAGCTCAGTTGGTAAAGAATCCACCTGCAATGCAGGAGACCCCAGTTCGATTCCTGGGTCAGGAAGATCTGCTGGAGAAGGGATAGACTACCCACTCCAGTATTCTTGGGCTTGCTTCCCTTGTGGCTCAGCTGGTAAAGACTCCACTTTCAATGAGAGAGACCTGGGTTTGATCCCTGGGTTGGGAAGATCCCCTGAAGAAGGGAAAGGCTACCCACTCCAGTATTCTAGCCTGGACTATACAGTCCATGGGGTTGCAAAGAGTTGGACATGACTGAGAAACTTTCACTTTCACTTTGCTGTTGTATCTTAAACGAAAAGTTATGGCTATCTTGTATGATAAGTGCTCACTGCTGCTGCTGCTAAGTCGCTTCAGTCGTGTCCGACTCAGTGTGACCCCATAGATGGCAGCCCTGTGTGACCCCATAGACGGCAGCCCACTAGGCTCCTCTGTCCCGGGGATTCTCCAGGCAAGAACACTGGAGTGGGTTGCCATTTCCTTCTCCAATGCATGAAAGGGAAACGTGAAAGTGAAGTCGCTCAGTCATGCCTGACTCTTAGCGACCCCATGGACTGCAGCCTACCAGGCTCCTCCATCCATGGGATTTTCCAGGCAAGAGTATTGGAGTGGGTTGCCATTGCCTTCTCTGGATAAGTGCTTAGTTAAGATGAAAAAGGCATTATATATATGTATATATATAGAGAGAGCAAGGTATTTAAAAAGAGATACCACATTCACATATCTTTTAGTATAGTATATTGTTATAATTGTTCTATTTCATTACTAGGTATAGTTGTTAATCTCTTACTGTGCCTAATTTGTAAATTAAACTTTATCATAGATATGAATGTAGGGAAGAAAATACAGTATATATAGGGTTTGGTATTACTGGTGATTTTGTCCATCCCCCTCAGATAAGGAAAGACTACTGTACCCAGTTTTTTGGAAGCTTAAGGATCAAATTTCTATAAAATAGGATTATATTTAATGAGAAGTACCTGTGCCACGAACATGTCATTGCTAATATTTGTTTCTAGGGTGAACTGCACTGAACAATAAGGTATTCAGAAAAATAACCTGATACTGTGGGGGGAAGGCTCTCTTTACTTCTTATTAATTCTTGACTCCACGTGCCCTTTGCACCTCTTGGCTCACCATTAGATCAGTGAAGTTATTATTATTACTGAAACATAAGGTTAACATTTCCATCATCACCGGGGTTAAAATTTGCATACTTCTGCATAATTCCTCTGCACAGCTGCTTATAAGCTTTGTCTTTCATCTTGGTTTGCACAATTCATCTGGAATTTCTTAAAACTAGACTATTCATAATAACAGTCTTGTAAGAACTTAGGGGGAATGTTGAGTTCAACATTTTAGCAGCATCCTTCACTTAAATAAAAATCTTCAGAGCCTCTGGAAGACATGAACAATTTTACTGAAAAGTATAATATCAACCACATGTGCTGAAGGATTGCAGAACAAATTTTATATTGCAATATAAATCTGCCAGAAACAACAACAGAAAAATGTCATCAGTCTCTTCCTCACGTTCTGTTGGCATTTTGAAATTACCATCTTTTCCTGCTTCTCTGCTACTTCCCAAACAAAACCACGGTATTCAATGTTGTCACAGATTCTATTTGTCAGTGATGTTCCTTTGATAAACTATCGAAACTTATTGGCCAGATGAAAAGAAATCACATAAAAACTCAAACCATTTGTAAAATTCAAGACTGACTAAAAGGACTAAACGACTTCCACTTCATAGTGGACTCAAAAGAAATCGGTAAACAGCTATTATATGAAAAGAAGGAAAGGCAGCAAAATAGAAAAGCTTAGAAGGAAGGACATCTTAATTTTAGCTTTGACTTTGCCCATAATGTGATGCATTTCCTTCAGCACACATCACTCACTTTGCATAAGCCAGGCCTCTTGGTTTCAAGCGACAGAACTCAAGGCAATTGGCAAAACAAGAAATAAAAGCAGCGGTAGAGAAGAGCCACTCACTAGCTCATATAAAAAGTCCAGGGGTATATTTGGTGTGGCTGGATCCAGGTGTTTTAAAGACGTCATCAAGAACAGGTTTCTCCCTGGCCCCCAGCTTCCTTTTCCTATAAGCTGACTTTACTTTTAGATAGAATTTTCACACCCTATGTAAAGATTATTATTAGCAGTTCTAGCTATGTCTATCAGCAATCCTTGGGGCAGAAAACCACCACTTTTTCTACTGTTTTCATAAAAGTCCCATGGTCATTGGAGAGCACCTTTAGGTCTCAGGCCCTACCTTGAACAATTGAAAACTGTAAATTAGCCAGGTCTAGACTATAGGCCCGGAGAAGGCAATGGCAACCCACTTCAGTACTCTTGCCTGGAAAATCCCGTGGATGGAGGGGCCTGGTGGGCTGCAGTCCATGGGGTCACTAGGAGTTGGACATGTCTGAGCAACTTCACTTTATTTTTTCACTTTCATGCATTGGAGAAGGAAATGGCAACCCACTCCAGTGTTCTTGCCTGGAGAATCCCAGGGACGGGGGAGCCTGATGGGCTGCCGTCTATGGGGTCACACAGAGTCGGACACGACTGAAGTGACTTAGCAGCAGCAGCAGCAGACTATAGGCTGGAGAAGGCAATGGTAACCCACTCCAGTACTCTTGCCTGGAAAATCCCATGGACGGAGGAGCCTGGTAGGCTGCAGTCCGTGGGGTCGCTAAGAGTCGGACATGACTGAGCGACTTCACTTTCACTTTTCACTTTCATGCATTGGAGAAGGAAATGGCAACCCACTCCAGTGTTCTTGCCTGGAGAATCCCAGGGACGGGGGAGCCTGATGGGCTGCCGTCTATGGGGTCGCACAGAGTTGGACACGACTGAAGTGACGCAGCAGCAGCAGCAGACTATAGGCCCACATACTGCGTGGACTGAAATTTAAGAGGGGGTGTTTATCCACAGGCAAATCAGGACACCATTCCCAGAAAAAGTGGGGAATGCATGATAAATAGTGGATAAGTAAAAACAATGCACTTCCATCCCAACCTCTCTTGGATTTCAAAGTACTCAGTAAAGTACAGAATTTAGAGCTGATAATGTAAAGCTTTTTGCTCTAAGATTCAAACTACAGTACTTCAAAGAATCTTTTGAGGAAGAGATGGCTGAAACTTAATATTGACTCTCCTACTCTTGTTATTCAGTCGCTCAGTCACGATGGACTCTTTAAGACCCCATGGACTGCAGCACGCCAGGCCTTCCTGTCCCTCACCAACTCCTGGAGCTTGCTCAAACTCATGTGCATTGATTTGGTGATACCATCCAGCCATCTCATCCACTCTCCTCCCCTTCTCCTCCTGCCTTCAATCTTTCCCAGCATCAGGGTCTTTCTAATGAGTTGGCTCTTCACATCAGGTGGCCAAAGTACTGGAGTTTCAGCTTCAGCATCAGTCGTTCCAATGATTATTCAGGGTTGATTTCCTTTAGGATTGACTGGTTTGACCTCCTTGAAATTCAACACTCTCAAGAGTCTTCTCCAACACCACAGTTCAAAAGCATCAATTCTTTGGCGCTCAGCCTTCTTTATGGTCCAACTCTCACATCCTACTGGAAAAACCTACTCTACTTTCAGTAATAACCTGTCCTACCCACCCCACCTCAGTTTGGATACATACACATCAGGCAGCAAAAGAATATTATTTCCCAAACTTCCCTGTAGCCAAATACAACCATAGGACTGATGTGGTAATTGCAGTTACGGCTTCCAAAGATATCCAAGTCTTAATCCCTGGGACGTGTGAAAGTTCCCTATGTGGTAACAGACTTCTTGCCAACTTGGTTGAGTTAAGGATCTCGAGATGGAGAGATTATTCTGGATTATGGGGTGATTCCCAAAGGCAATCACAAATGTCCTTATGAAATAGAGATCAAGAGGTATGACATACAGAAGAGAAGAAGGTCATGTGACCACATAGGCAGAAATGGGGGTAACACAGTCCCAGCCCAGGAACACAGCCAGCCACCAGAAGCTGGAAGTTGCAAGGAAACTCTCCCAAAAGCCTCCAGAAGGAGTGCAGCCATTTGGGCATACTGACATCAGCTCAGAGAGACCAGGAAAGAACTGTTAGAGTATACACTTCTCTTGTTTTAAGCCACTACATTTGGGTAATTTGTTATAACAGTTACAGGTAACTAATCTAACTAAGTTCTGACAAACAAAATATGAGCAGAAAAGATGTCAAGGTTCCAGTTCATGCCCTTCAAAGGAAAGGTGTTTCTTTCCCTTTCGTTTCTCTTCTATCCAGGTGGCTGCAATAAAGAAGTGCTGGTGAGCCAACTTGTACCATCACTCATTGTGTGAATAACAGTAACATGGGAGGATGTTGGAGCAACAAGACAGAAGGGGCCTGGGTCCCCAACATTTACCTTAAAAATCCCAATTTGAGAGAGATATAAAATTCTATCTTGTGTTAGCCACTATTCTGGATTCTCTTATTGTAGCTAATCTATATTTTAACAAAACTACTATTTTCATCAGCCACGAGGCTGCAATTCAAAGGCTTGCGACTATAGGGAGTATAATTAACCAAGACCCAGAGGCTACAATCTGAAATTCACCATCACATCTGCACCCAGCACTCACTTCCCATAAGCCGCTCCCATAATCTCAGTGTGGTGGGGATGCACTCTCATTTTTGGGAGACCCAAGACTCCTCTAACAGCTAAATGACTCAAGGACTCCTCGGTGGCTTTGCTGAAACTCCTTAGATAGTATAGCAGTCTAAAATACTTCCAGTCAATCTTCCTTCACTCTCCCTTCACTTGGGGCAGGTGGTTTCACCATGTGATGGTGCTCCCAACCGTATCAGTTTCTTCCTTCCCTATATTCTCTCCCAGGTGTTTCCCTAGTTAAGTCCCTACTCATTTAATCCCATTTTGGCATCTTCTTTTCAGATTCACACACCACATTTTCTCAAAAGTTCATGAACAATGAGAACTTCCAGCAAAATAAGGGCATAAGAATCTTACTGAGTAATAAAGCTATCTTGTCACAAGCATATTAACCCAAGGTAACTTTCTAGGAAAAGAAACAGACTTGGATATCTTACATCTTACTTGCCCCACACAACCTCTTGCTGACTTCCAAATTATCTGCTCTTATTAGGAAATAAATTATGTGGGCAATAGAATTTTCTCTCAAGATTTGGCAAACTGCATACTATTGACTGCAAATAAATGAACGAGAAGTAAAATGTTATCAATTAGCTAACTGCTTTGCTTAAGTATCAAACAGCAGGATAGTTGGTGGTAAGCACATACAGGATTCAGGCTGACTAAATATTTCATCCATCTTTGGCCTGATTGAACCTAGTATAGGTAATATCCATTAGCTCTGAATTTCTGCAGGTTTGCATGTTTTTGCCTTGGTGGGTGCTATTCACCTGGCCCAGAGGTACAAATATCCATACAGGGTGAAGTCTTGTCTAACTTCCCCAATTATTGTCACTGTTGATCCCACTTCAGTCTATTTGCACTTTTAATTATAACTTACTTCTTTCTGGAAATATATTTGTCTCTGAGATCATCATACTTTTTATTCATTTTAGTAATCCCCTGACTCTTCCTCACACTTTCTTTATCAGTCTTCATTGCACATTTGCTGAACTGAAGTAAATGTAAAAGAGTTGGAAAATAGAGTACATTAATATTGTTGGAGACCAACATTTATGCAATAGATTAGGAACGTTCCCCCAGGAGTTGGGAACGTCCCTCAAGGAGTGGTTATTAGAGTGAGAAAATATGCCATTGAGAATCTCAGGGATGAAAATGTCTGCTCCTAACAAAGGCTTTAAACACAAAACTGAGCAGAGCAAATTGAAAATGATGAGTTATAACCCTTCAACATGTAGTATATTTACAACCATGCCAACTGTGGGAAGACTCTACAAACCATGCCTTATTCGTTGTTATGTGGAAAGGGAGGGTTGTGTGTGTCTGTGTGTGTGTGTGAGCATGTGTATCTGTGTTCCAGGAGACAGAGATGTGCACTTCTTTCTCATCTATTGTCAGACAAAAAACAGAGGTTTTCTACTGCACTTCTGAAAACATGTTAGATTCTACTTTTAAATGCCGCTGCTGCTAAGTCACTTCAGTCATGTCCGACTCTGTGCGACCCCGTAGACGGCTGCCCACCAGCCTCCCCCATCTGATTACAGTGCAAAACTGTTACTGACATATATCTTAACTGAACGTTTGTTTAGGCCTCAAAGTTTTTTAATATTAAAGCAAAACACATTATCTGATCACAGTAATAAGAAAATACAATTAGAAAATTAGAGAATTCTTAGAATGTTAGTATATCAGATATATGGAACTGGCGGGCTGGGGGTGGGTAGAAAGCACAGATTTTGATTTCCAGATCTGAGTCTGACATAAACTAACAACACAACCTAGGATTAGTCACCTAAACACTCTGTGACCTGGCAACCTTATCTATACAAATGAAAGCACTGAAGTGTTTCACAGATTGAAAACTGGTGGTTTATGAGCCAGGTGCTGCTTAAAGATGTGTTTTCTTTGGCTAGTTGAAGTAGTTGCTTAACTTTAACTCAAGACATTTTGGCAGAAAAATAATACAATCTCTGGCTCCTTTGAAAAATCAAAAGATTAAACAACCTCATCCTGTATTCCCATATGGCAACCATTGGGCAAAGCAAATATTTTTCAGGTATACGTTACCCACTTCATTCATTTACGCCTGTGAATGTGTGACTCCTACACTTCATTACCTCAAAGGGTCTGTCTAGTTCTAAAGGTCTGTGAGACTAGAATAAAACTGAGAGTCTAGAAACAAACCCATATATATTCATTATCAATTGATTTTTCAGTAAGTGTGTCAAGACAACTCAATGAGAAAATAATAGTCTTTTCAACAAATGGTCCTGAGACAACTTGGTATCTCCATGCAACTAAATGAAGTTAGACCCCTTCCTCATATACATAATAAATCAAGATGGATCATAGATCCAGATATAAGAGATCAAACTAAAAACTATTAGAAGAAAATATAGAAAAAATCTTCATGATCCTAGATTAGGCAAAGTTGTCTGAGATATGACACCAAAAGATCAAGTGATGAAAGAAAAAAGATAAATTGGACTTCATCAAAATTTTAAAAATATTTGTGCTTCAAAGGATACCTAACAAAATAAAAAGACACCCCACAGAATGAAACAAAATATTTGCAAATCATGTATCTGATAAGGGATCTGTAAGATGGAGTATATAAAGAATTTTGTTGTTACAATGCAATAATAAAATGATGAATAACCCTCTTAGAAAACAAGTAAGGGACCTGAATAAACATTTCTCTAAAGATATGCAAATAGTCAAAAAGCATATGAAAAGATGCTCACCATTATCAGGGAAATGCAAATAAAAATCACAATGAAATACAACTTCATACCCACTAAAATGACTATAACCAAAAAGATACATATAAACTAGTGCTGACAAAAATATGAAGAAGTTTTTTGGTAGGAATGTAAAATTTTGTACTCACTTTTGAAAACAGTCTGAAAGTTCATTAAAAGGTTAAATGTGAAACTACCATATACCCAGTAATTCCACTACTAGATACATACCCAAAGGAAGTGACAATATATGTCCAAAGGAAAACTTGTACATGAATATTTATAGCAGCATTATTCACTATAACCAAAATATAGAAACAACCAGATGCCCATCCATTTGCAATAAAAATGAATGCAATAAACTAGAAAATTCTGAAAGAGATAGGAAATGCCAGAACACTTTACCTACCTCCTGAGAAACCTGGAGGCAGGTCAAGAAGCAAGAGTTGGACCAAACATGGAATGGACTGGTTCAAGATTGCCAGGAGAAATATCAATAACCTCAGATATGCAGATGATACCACCCTAATGGCAGAAAGTGAAGAGGAACTAAAGAACCTCTTGATGAAGGTGAAAGAGGAGAGTGAAAAAGCTGACTTAAAACTCAACATTCAAAAAACTAAGGCCACTGTGTCTGGTCCCATCACTTCATGGCAAATAGATGGGAGAAAAAATGAAAACAGTGACAGACTTTATTATCTTGGGCTCCAAAATCACTGCAGACAGAGACTGCAGCCAAAATTAAAAGATACTTGCCCCTTGGAAGAAAAGCTATGACAAACCCAGACTGCATATTAAAAAAGCAGAGACATCATTTTGCTGACAAAGGTCTGTATAGTCAAAGCTTTGTTTTTCCAGTAGTCATGTATGGATGTGAGAGCTGGACCATAAAGAAGGCTGAGCCCTGAAGAATTGATGCTTTCAACTGTTGTTCTGGAGAAGACTCCTGAGAGTCCTTTGCACAGCAAGGAGATCAAACCAGTCAATCCTTAAGAAAATCAACCCTGAATATTCATTGGAAGGACTGATGCTAAAGCTGAAGCTCCAATACTTTGGCCACCTGATATGAAGAGCCAACTCATCGGAAAAAAACCCAGATGCTGGGAAAGACTGAGGGCAGAAGGAGAAGAGGAAGACAGAGGATGAGATGGTTGGATGGCATCACCAATTCAGCGGACATGAGTCTGAATAAACTTCAGAAGACAGTGAAGGACAGGGAAGCCTGGCGTGCTGCAGTCCATGGGGTCACAAAGAGTCAGACACAACTGAGTGATGGAACAACAAAAACACAAAAGAAATGAAACACAGAAACAAGCGACAGCAAGGATGAACCTTTAGAACAATACGGTAAATGAAGAAAGTCAGATACAAAAGGCCATATGGCATGATTCCACTTATATGAAATGTCCAGAATAGGTAAACACACAGAACAGAAAGTAGATTCGCAGTTGCCAGGGGAGGAGGAATATAGAGTGACTCTTAATGAATATGGGGTTTCTTTCTGGGGTGATGAAAATGTGGTGACATTAGACTGTGGTGATGGTTTTATAAATTTTGCCAGTATGCTTAAAAAAAAAAAAAAACCCACTAAATTGTATACTTTAAAAGGGTAGATTTAGTAGTAAATGTATTCTATCTCAGTTTTAAAAGTACATGAGCCTCCAGTAGGATCTAAATCTTCATCTCTATTATCCCTATTAACATTGTCAATATGGTATTACTTTCCTCAGTCACAGGTTAACAGGTATGAGCTATCTACTTTAGCATAAAACACAGCAAATTATGACTAATGATGAAATGAATTTTACTTATGAAAGAATAAAACTTGAGTTGGAGAAATTAATTTTACTTATGAAAGAATAAAACGAGTTTCTTCTTTCATAGAAAGGAAACTCTGGGGAAATTTTTTTAAGATACATATTTTACTCTCTTTTGAAGTTTCAAATTTTTTGTATTTTTTTCCTCAAATAAACATCTTAACTCTATATGATTTATTTCTCTCTCTTTGTTTCAAGTTCTTTCTGGGCAAGGAAGACAAATACTACTCAATGATAAATTGACCCATTTCAGTTTTAACATCATTTTGCATAATTACCCTGAAACTTATGAGCTCAATGTGTCTTCTGAATTTCAGATCAAGCTGAGGCATCTGGAAAATCGGCAGAACCTATTACAGACGCTCATTTCAAGCCAGTCCCCACCTCTCCTCTCTATTACTTAAACATTAGAGGAAATGGCCAGCTGTCTTGTAATAGGCCTATAAAAGAAATTAATATCCTAATCAAAGGGGAGGTATGTAGGCAAGTAAATTACACCAGCTCCTCGGTATTTCTCTTCCTGACCAATCACAAAAGGTAGTAAATTATTTAACTGTATCCAGCCAATTGGGGCAATATTCAAGTATTAAAGGTGAAAACATGATTGCCCTTAGAAAGAAACTCATATGCAAGGGGCTGTGAATATAGATATGTGTACATACATAATGAGAAGTGGGAAAAAATATGCTATTTTCTAAGGCAGCTACTGTTTGAACTGATTGGACTGAAAGAAGTGCAGATTCTCTTTGTTGGCAGAAAGATGTTCTTTGTTTAGAAAAACACCTGTATGAGTCGCCTTATTACCCCCTGGCCTAGATAACAGCCATCCAGAAAGAGAAGAATAAAACTGACTTACATAGTGAAATAAAAACAATTCCTTACAAAGTAATTTTTCCAAAGGCAAGAGATACCTTGTGATCTATTCCTCCATCCTACTTTACTCTGATATGTTTAACCTGTCCTCTGGAAGGCATGAAACAGACTCCCTAACCCACTTGTTTCCAACTGGGTTGTACCAGGGGATAACTACTGATGATTGGAGGGTGAAGTCAGGGTGTTTATTCCCGAAGCCCTCTCTGTGCTGGCCCTCTGGCCAGCAGAAGCGAGGCAATTCTTTCCCACAGTGGGGCTCCTCCCTCAAGGTTCCAGAGACTGCTTCTCTGCCCTTGTCCTTCCAGCTAAAAGTTAGTAACAGCTCCCCACTGTTGCCAGCCACACAAAGCTTCAACATACATTCAGCTCTGCCACAAGCAACATATGTGTTCTTAAAAATCATCATGCAATACGAAACTGTGCAATAAAAAGCATGGTGCTTATGGGGAAAAGGGGGTTAAAGGCACGCACATACAAAAACTATTATCTATGACATTTGAAAAAGAGAAGACCCTAACAAAAACAGGTGCCAGTGTTACACTTGTCGCATGATTAAGAAATACAATAAATACTGCATTTTACTTTGAACAAGACCTTGGAGTTTGCTGGTGGAATTAAGCTTCCAAAGAGTTGTAGCTTGTAAGCTATTGTGAAGCAGCATCAGGAAGCTTATCTGAAATGGGGACAGAAAACTGTCCCACCAGATGGGGATGGTGTGGTGCATAACTGTGGAGTCAGCTGAGGTGGGCAGAGGGTCTTTGGGGGATGGTATGCACTGATAGGTTCCTACACTGCTTGGTTCAACTAGATACAAATTTCTGGGTTCTCCTAACTTTCTCATGGGTTCAATCACATAAGAACAAGTGTAAAACTAGGTTCAAGCTGTTTCCAAAGACATCAAGGGCACTGGCACAAATTGAATTTTCAAAACAACTGTTAAAACATAACTGACTGTACATAGTTCATTTTTCTATACCTGGCCTCAGTTCAGTTCAGTCACTCAGTCATGTCCAACTCCATGTGACTCCATGAATCACAGCACACCAGGCCTCCCTGTCCATCACCAACTCCCAGAGTTCACTCAAACTCACGTCCATCGAGTCGGTGATGCCATTGAGCCATCTCATCCTCTGTCATCCCCTTCTTCTCCTGCCCCCAATCCCTCCCAGCATCAGAGTCTTTTCCAATAAGTCAACTCTTCGCACGAGGTGGCCAAAGTATTGGAGTTTCAGCTTTAGCATCATTCTTTCCAAAGAAATCCCAGGGCTGATCTCCGTCAGAATGGACTGGTTGGATCTCCTTGCAGTCCAAGAGACTCTCAAGAGTCTTCTCCAACACCACAGTTCAAAAGCATCAATTCTTCGGAGATCAGCTTTCTTCACAGTCCAACTCTCACATCCATACATGACTACTGGAAAAACCATAGCCTTGACTAGATGGACCTTTGTTGGCAAAGTAATGTCTCTGCTTTTGAATATGCTATCTAGATTGGTCATAACTTTTCTTCCAAGTAGTAAGTGTCTTTTAATTTTATGGCTGCAATCACCATCTGCAGTGATTTTGGAGCCCCCAAAATACCTGGCCTATGACCTTATAAATAATAGTCCCTTTTCTATATTCTTCTCAGTTATCACATTTAATTGTGAATTATGTCTTCTGTTTCTTATCGTAACACCTAGAGAGAGAGGGGGAAGGGCATTCTGTGGACAAGTGTTCTGGCAATACAGTAGGAGTTCAGAACCTGAAAAGAAATAAGTAGTTGCCAAGGAACTTTTAGAGATAGAGATATGTCTTAATGGAATTCCAGTTGCTTCACGTACTTTAGTATCTTATAGTCCCCACCACAGCCTGCCCCACCATATCTTCTCTTACATGCAAGAGCTCTATACTAATGGGGGTCTGGAGAATGAAAGGAGAGATTGATGTATGGGACATGAAGATAGGCAGGAAGCACAAGGGTCACAATTGCCAAGAAAAAACAAGAGAGACATACACCCCTTTCCCCAGAATCAACCTTTAAAAGGCATTAGGCAGTTCTTGTTCTGTTACTATGCATGTACCTCTCCTAGGGGCTGATTGGTTGGTAGAGAATTGGACTCTACATACAAGAAAAGTGAATATGGCTTTTACTTCTATATCTCTCTCCCCACTCTGCCACAAACAGTTTCTCGACAATATTTTCCATTTTAAAGGCATTTGTCCTGCAAGTAACAAGATTTTAGAAGGGAAAACATTCAATAATTCTCCCTGAACACATCCTTTTCTTTTTTACCCTGAGTCTGAACTTAAGTATAACCTAGTCTGTACCCAACAATATTACATTAGCCATAGATGCACACCCCCAGGAAGGGATTATTAATCCTCCAAAAAGCCTTGGCAGAATTTGATGAAAGATGAAATGTATTTTCACAGATGGTTGTGCTATGGTGTATTTGATTTGAAAAATTTTCAACAAAGCAATACTCGATTTCTGTTGTATTCCCTGAAAGCAACTATTACATGAAAAGGTAGACAGGTAAGACACAGTTAACAAAGACTAAAGAGTTGTCATTAGCTTAGAAATGTTCTGGAAAATAAATGAGGGCCACTTGCCAATAATATGACTATAAAATACAGAAATGAAAAATCTATATTGCGAATGTACACATACTTCCACCCCACATCACAGTTTGATGCAGCAAGAGATAAATGGCCCAACATTGATTGTTTTTACAGGAAAATGACAACTCCCCAAAGAAGAGAAACAGAACAGCTCTCCATTCACATAAAAAGCAAATTACAGATGCAGGGGGGGAAAAAAACTACTACTCTCAGAGCAAGATTCAATTAAAAAAATGTGTCTGGCTTTGACAGGGCAAATTCCAGGCATAGGAGATTTTCATAGAAGTCAGTTTTAAAGGAATGACTTGAGTGCTACAAAAGCCTATGGAACTTTTCATGGCTTGTCATAATTTCTCGGTAATACTAAACAAGGATTTCCGGCTCCTTAGCTCATATTTTCCCTCTAACTGATCCTGCAAGGTGGTGTTATGCTTTTAACAGTGTATTTCCTCTCTGAAAATCATTTTGAATTATAGCTGCATGGTAAGTATTAGATAATAAGTAATTGTGCTACCTTATTGTGTTGAATACCCTAGTGTGTACTGCTTTACTAAGGATGGTGTGTGTGTGTGCATGCTTGTGAATATACATGGTTAAACAGCAGTTGTATTGCTTTACCAAGGATGGTGTGTGTGTGTGCAGGCTTATGAATATACATGGCTAAACAGCAGTTGAAACTATGGAAGGAAGACCAGAGGCAGCTCATCCTGTCCCATGCAGAGCTTCAAGGATAGCAGAAATGGCATTATTGAAAGAGAAGGCAATTCTAACTCTGGGACATCCCTTTCCACCTTCAGAAATGTGAGCTCTTGTCTTTGTGTTGTTCAAAGGTACAAGTCAACACAGAGAACCTCTGAAAGCCACGAGTTTTTTGACCCAAAACTTCTATACGTGCTCCCCTCTGCCCTGTCACCCTTCATCCACTTTGTACAAAGTATCATTAAGGGTTTCTAGACATTAAGTTCTGGATCTTGTTATAATGCTCAGAATTGCTGTCAGCAGACAGAAAAAGAGCTCCAATCGTCAGGCTTGAACTGTGTGAATAAATACACTCATTTGGGTGTTATCAAGCTGTTCCATTTGTATTACCATTTCATTCTTCAGTTGACATTGTGACACTTGGAAAACCAAAGAAGGCGTTTCTTCAGTGCTCTACCCTTGACCTCAGGGCAGCATGGCCTTTATTCTCTCTCGTCTCTGTCCCCTTTTGCCCTTTGGAGATAATTGCCTACATTTGGGTGCCTATATTACATATGTTTCAACCTGCTCCCCAAACATTAACCGTTTGGGATTAAAATAGTTTCTAAGAAGCATTTTCAGCCTTTCCTTGAACTCCTGCCAGTCTAGGGCTCTGAACAGAAAGGAAAATGCTGAGCATTAAAAACAAAATTGGGATTAGTCACAAGGAGATAATAAATAGCACATTATTGCATGTGGCAGAACAAAAAATAACTTGTTTGTATTTTAGTGGTTTAACCATGACGACCGTTTGAGGTCTTAGTAAAGGTAATAGGAACACAGGCCTGTCAGGAAGTAAGAAAAGATTGGAGAGAAGCTTTATCATGGAAATCATATCAGGTCATTGACATTGTTTATGCAAACAGATTGAGAGTCAATTCAAGTATTCCCACAAGGCATTATTTGCAATGCAAATACTAATCAAAGTAATAAATGATGTAGAAAATCTTGAGGAGGAAGATACAAAGCTAAGAGTTAGACTGAGGTCTACAGGATCCAGTTCTCTTAATATTATGCTAATGAAAGTGTGGGACAAACACAACCCAGATCTTTTCAGAATCTCTGCAGGTTAAGGTGGAGGGTGGCCAGGCTGCCATATAGGAATGGAGAAACATAATGCTAAAATAAGAAAAAAATACCACCACCATGACTAATCTTTAAAAAAAAAAAAAAAAAAGCACCCTATGAGGTTGATGAAAGCACCCTATGAGGTTGATGTACTATTTTCATTCCCATATTACAGATGAGAAAATCAAGGTATATCAAGAGAGCTGAATCAATTTGCCAAAGGTTGCACAGCTCATAGACGTTGGAACAAAGATTTAAACCAAAGCAGTGCAGCTCATAAAAATCTCTCTATTCAATTCACTCTCAGGTTGGCATGAATGGGTTGGGAAAGTTGTGGCCTTTATACCACATAGAAGCAAGAGTTAGAACTGGACATGGAACAATGGACTGGTTTAAAATTTGGAAAGGAGTATTTTGAGGCTGTATATTGTCACCCTGCTTATCAACTCATATGCAGAGTACCTCATGAGAAATGCCAGGCTGGATGAGTTACTGGATGGAATCAAGATGTAGGAGAAATATCAATGACCTCAGATATGCAGATAACACCACGCTTATGGCAGAAAGCCAAGAGGAACTAAATAGCCTCTTGATGAATGTCAAAGAGGATAGTGAAAAAGCTGGCTTAAAACTCATCATTCAAAAAATGAAGATTATGGCATCTGGTTCCATCACTTCATGGCAAACAGATGGGGAAACAATGGAAACAGTGGCAGACTTTTTCTTGGGCTCCAAAATCACTGTGGACAATGACTGCAGCCATGAAATTAACAGACACTTGCTCCTTGGAAGAAAAATTATGACAAACCTAGACAGCGTATTGAAAAACAGAGATATTACTTTGTCTATAAAGGTCTGTATAGTCAAAGTTATGGTTTTCCCAGTAGTCATGTATGGGTGTGAGAGCTGGACGATAAAAAGGCTTGAGTGACAAAGAAGCGGCGCCTTCAAACTGTGGTGCTAGAGAAGACTCTTGAGAGTGCCTTAGACAGCAAGATCAAACCAGTCAATCCTAAAGGAAATCAACCCTGAATATTCATTGGAAGGACTGATGTTGAAGCTCCAGTATTTTGGCCATCTGTTGCAAAAAGCCGACTCATCAGAAAAGCCCCTGATGCTGGGAAAGATTGAAGACAGGAGGAGAAGGGGATAACAGAAGATGAGGTGATTGAATGGCATCACTGAGTCAATAGGCATGAGTTTGAGCAAGCTCTGGGAGATGGTGAGGGACAGGAAAGCCTAGCATTCTGCAGCCCATGGGGTTTGCAAACAGTCAGACATGACTGAGTGGCTGAACTACAACGACCATTACAGAAATAGGCATTAGCCAACTACTCAGGCATTTGCTCACACATTCAATAAATATATATGAAGCACCTACTATGTGCCATGTGTTCCCACTGGAGACTGGGAATTTAATGACCAACAATCAGGTGAGATTCTTGTTGTTTTGGAATTTACAATCTGGTTGGGGAGATTGGTGGAAAAATCCAGGCTGCCTACAAAGCTTTGGAGGGAAGATCCAAATATTCAAGTGGGTCTGGAAGTTTTAACATGCGTCAGAATTGCCAAGAGGGCTTATTAAAGAGGCATTGCTGGACCTGATTCCCATAGTTTCTGATTCAGTAGATCTGATTTTGCTGCAGCTGCTACTACTAAGTCGCTTCAGTCGTGTCCGACTCTGTGTGACCCCAGAGACGGCAGCCCAACAGGCTACCCTGCCCCTGGGATTCTCCAGGCAAGAACACTGGAGTGGGTTGCCATTTCCTTCTCCAATGCATGAAAGTGAAGTTGCTCAGTCGTGTCCGACTCCTAGCGACCCCATGGACTGCAGCCTACCAGGCTCCTCCATCCATGGGATTTGCCAGGCAAGAGTACTGGAGTGGGTTGCCATTGCCTTCTCCCAGATCTGATTTTAGGCCCAGGAATTTGCATTCCTAACAATGCATGAGGAGGAGGCATGGTTTGAAACCACTGCTGTAAGGGTTATTTAGCTGGGGGAGAAATATTTGTTCATGTTGTCCTGTGGATCTGCAGAGGGTAATTCTGAACTTAGAAATAAGAGCCAAGGAACTATATCGATCTAATTAGTGGCCTGCTGGGAATAGCTCTCACTCTGCCTTAAAAGATCAACATGTTCCCTAACATGGGTAACACATCCAGCCACCAACAGTCATTTGACACAAGATTTAACAGAATAAGATATACATTAGGTAAGCTTAGTTACCACAGAGCCAAAATGAAAAGTAAAACATCAGGCCAGAGTGTGATGTCTTGAGTGCATTATTGAGTAATGGGAAAGTAGCATTTAACATACTGATGGGCTGCTAATGGGAAGAGAACCTACTAAAGGGGAATATTTTTACTCATCAATCAAAGAAACATTTCATTCTTACAGATAATGATACACTCTCATTTAATTGACATGATGATTCAAATTTCCTCCAGTCTCCTGGATCTGGTTTCAATATATATTAGAGAGGAAAAAAAAAAAAAAAAAAGCCTGAGTATTCCTTGTCTATAAAAGGGAGACTTTCCAGATTCATGGCCTTCTTGTCTATTGGAAAGATCCATGGCAAGGGTGAAAAGAAAAATTGGGAAAAGGCCAACTTCTTCGAAAACCATATGTGGATATAAAAGCGGCATTATCTGTGAACTGAACAATTTCATATATATATATATATATATATATATATATTTTATTTTATTTTATTTTTTTTTCAAAAAAAGAGTGGATAGTTTAATGCTACAGGATAGGAGGGAGCAGAAATGAGCAACACAAGTTTTCGCATTTGGCTGACCTTTCTTCCAGACCAAGTAGAATGAACTGCTCACACTGGGGATGCCATTTTGTTCTGCTCTGCAGTCTTCTGCTAAAGCCACAAAGGAAACTAACTAGTTGGGCAAATAAATATCCAACCTTAAAGACAGATGCAAGTGATCTGGAAAGTCATAGCTTTCTGGTTGCCCATTCTTTGTCTTGGCACAGGTAATTAAAAGCTAATTCAGATCAGATCAGATCAGTCGCTCAGTCGTGTCCGACTCTTTGCGACCCCATGAATCGCAGCACACCAGGCCTTCCTGTCCATCGCCAACTCCCAGAGTTCACTGAGACTCACGTCCATTGAGTCAGTGATGCCATCCAGCCATCTCATCCTCTGTCATCCCCTTCTCCTCTTGCCCCCAATCCCTCCCAGCATCAGAGTCTTTTCCAATGAGTCAACTCTTTGCATGAGGTGGCCAAAGTACAGGAGTTTCAGCTTTAGCATCATTCCTTCCAAAGAAATCCCAGGGCTGATCTCCTTCAGAATGGACTGGTTGGATCTCCTTGCAGTCCAAGGGACTCTCAAGAGGCTTCTCCAACACCACAGTTCAAAAGCATCAATTCTTCAGCGCTCAGCCTTCTTCACAGTCCAATTCTCACAACCATACATGACCACAAAAACCATAGCCTTGACTAGATGGACCGTTGTTGGCAAAGTAATGTCTCTGCTTTTGAATATGCTATATAGGTTGGTCATAACTTTCCTTCCAAGGAGTAAGCGTCTTTTAATTTCATGGCTGCAGTCACCATCTGCAGTGATTTTGGAGCCCAGAAAAATAAAGTCTGACACTGTTTCCACTGTTTCCTCATCTATTTCCCATAAAGTGATGGGACCGGATGCCATGATCTTCGTTTTCTGAATGTTGAGCTTTAAGCCAACTTTTTCCCTCTCCTCTTTCACTTTCATCAAGAGGCTTTTGAGTTCCTCTTCACTTTCTGCCATAAGGGTGGTGTCATCTGCATATCTGAGGTTATTGATATCTCTCCCGGCAATCTTGATTCCAGCTTGTGCTTCTTCCAGTCCAGCGTTTCTCATGATGTACTCTGCATAGAAGTTAAATAAGCAGGGTGACAGTATATAGCCTTGACAAACTCCTTTTCCTATTTGGAACCAGTCTGTTGCTCCATGTCCAGTTCTAACTGTTGCTTCCTGACCTGCATACAGATTTCTCAAGAGGCAGATCAGGTGGTCTGGTATTCCCATTTCTTTCAGAATTTTCCACAGTTTATTGTGATCCACACAGTCAAAGGCTTTGGCATAGTCAATAAAGCAGAAATAGATGTTTTTCTGAAACTCTCTTGCTTTTTCCATGATCCAGCGGATGTTGGCAATTTGATCTCTGGTTCCTCTGCCTTTTCTAAAACCAGTTTGAACATCTGGAAGTTCACGGTTCACATATTGCTGAAGCCTGGCTTGGAGAATTTTGAGCATTACTTTACTAGCCTGTGAGATGAGTGCAATTGTGCAGTAGTTTGAGCATTCTTTGGCATTGCCTTTCTTTGGGATTGGAATGAAAACTGACCTTTTCCAGTCCTGTGGCCACTGCTGAGTTTTCCAAATTTGCTGGCATATTGAGTGCAGCACTTTCACAGCATCATCTTTCAGGATTTGGAATAGCTCAACTGGAATTCTATCACCTCCTCTAGCTTTGTTCGTAGTGATGCTTTCTAAGGCCCACTTGACTTCACATTCCAGGATGTCTGGCTCTAGGTCAGTGATCACACCATCGTGATTATCTGGGTTGTGAAGATCTTTTTTGTACAGTTCTTCTGTGTATTCTTGCCATCTCTTCTTAATATCTTCTGCTTCTGTTAGGTCCATACGATTTCTGTCCTTTATCGAGCCCATCTTTCCATGAAATGTTCCTTTGGTATCTCTGATTTTCTTGAAGAGATCCCTAGTCTTTCCCATTCTGTTGTTTTCCTCTATTTCTTTGCATTGATCGCTGAGGAAGGCTTTCTTATCTCTTCTTGCTGTTCTTTGGAACTCTGCATTCAGATGTTTATATCTTTCCTTTTCTCCTTTGCTTTTTGCTTCTTTTCTCTTCACAGCTATTTGTAAGGCCTCCCCAGACAGCCATTTTGCTGTTTTGCATTTCTTTTCCATGGGGATGGTCTTGATCCTTGTCTCCTGTACAATGTCACAAACCTCATTCCATAGTTCATCAGGCACTCTATCTATCAGATCTAGGCCCTTAAATGTATTTCTCACTTCCACTGTATAATCATAAGGGATTTGATTTAGGTCATGCCTGAATGGTCTAGTGGTTTTCCCTACTTTCTTCAATTTCAGTCTGAATTTGGCAATAAGGAGTTCATGGTCTGAGCCACAGTCAGCTCCTGGTCTTGTTTTTGCTGACTGGATAGAGCTTCTCCATCTTTGGCTGCAAAGAATATAATCAATCTGATTTCGGTGTTGACCATCTGGTGATGTCCATGTATAGAGTCTTCTCTTGTGTTGTTGGAAGAGGGTGTTTGCTATGACCAGTGCATTTTCTTGGCAAAACTCTATTAATCTTTGCCCTGCTTCATTCCGTATTCCAAGGCCAAATTTGCCTGTTACTCCTGGTGTTTCTTGACTTCCTCCTTTTGCATTCCAGTGCCCTATAATGAAAAGGACATCTTTTTTGGGTGTTAGTTCTAAAAGGTCTTGTAGGTCTTCATAGAACCATTCAACTTCAGCTTCTTCAGCGTTACTGGTTGGGGCATAGACTTGGATTACTGTGAAAAGCTAGTTAGTTTTGCCAATAACCAAGTGTTTAAGATGACAGCACACAGGCCAAATATGACCAATAGATACCATTTGTTGACCTGTATATTTTGTTCCTGTTGTTGTGCCTTTAAACATTGAACATGAATGGCTAAAATGAACTCTTACTCTTTTCTGTATAACCTTGTCCTGACATTTTTCCAATATGTAGATACTGGAGGTAGTCCTTGCCTAGACTGATGACATCTTTAAGTTACCAACCAATCCCCTGGGCAGACTTGAGGTTTTGACCCCTGGTGTATAATTTACAAAATCACCCTTCAATTCTAGCATTCTCCTCTCATGATTTCTAACTATACTTCATTTTTTTTCACTTTACTAATGAAAGCATAGGTTTTTCCACAAGAATTTTAATTGATCTTTGGTGAGTGATATAAAACTATATGAAACTTTGGGAGGAAATACGTTTCTCAGTAAAGGTGTAGAATTACATTGTATATGATTCATGTTTAGTCCAGATTGTTGATCTGTTTTGCAATGGCTTAGAAATTTGGGATGTTAGGGAACCTGATGTGAAAAACTGACTCATTAGAAAAGACCCTAATGCTGGGAAAGACTAAAGGAGGGAGGAAAAGGGGACGACAGAGGATGATGAGATCGTTGGATAGCATCACTGACTCAATGGACATGAGTTTGAGTAAGCTCCAGGAGTTGGTGATGGACAGGGAAGCCTGGTGTGCTGCAGTCCATGGGGTTGCAAAGAGTCGAACATGACTGAGCAACTGAACTGAACTGAGCTAAAGAAATTTGGGACTCATTAAATGAAATTTCCCAGTCAAAACTGGGAAATGACTTGATTTTAGCAAAACAACCTATCACCACCAGATAGGACTTACCCCAGAGAATACACTGAATCTGTGGACATTCAGAGTGGGCTTTCTAAAAAGTAGAGCTGAAAAGTCTGAAGGAATGTAAAGTGCCCCAAGGAAAGTTCATTTTTATTCTATAATGCATAGGAAATACAGTGCAATAAAAGCAGAATTGATTCAGAAAACAGCTGAAGATACTGAAACAGAATTAATCGTATTTACCTGACTTGTGCAAACTGGTAAAAGGGCAAGGTGGGGTTAGAAGCCAGAACCTAAAAGGAAATGGAACAGTGATGTTAAGAATCTGTGACCATTCATATGTAATCACAGCAAGCTCCTAAGTGGCAAATCTCACTAATTAGGAATAACTGGGGTAATGGCCACTTGGAATTACTATGAAATCTTAAGTGTGGAGAATTATGAAGGAGATGTAGCAGTATTGTTTCAAGAGGAAAGACCAATAGTGAATGACTTTCTCAGGGTGGCAAGGTCCCGCTGGGGCTGCTAAGGGGTAGAATTATTAGAGGGCAGGGATGCTATTCAGGGTGTACCAATCACTGTAAAGCAGTTTGATGTTAAAAAGCTAAACCATCTCCTTCTATCTTATCTTTGCTGTTAATGCAACCATTTTTCTTCAAGAATGCTAGAAAACTTTGAGCCCAAGCTGTTTTCTGAAGAACACATTTCACAATATTGGTAACCAATCCTGATGCTGAGAAAGATGGAAGACAAAAGGAGAAGAGGGTAGCAGAGGATGAGAAGGTTAGATAGCATCATCAACTAACTCCGTGGACACAAATGTGAGCAAATTCTGGGAGATAGTGGACGACAGAAGGGCCTAGCGTGGTGCTACAGTCCACGGGGTCACAAAGAGTTGGACACAACTTAGCTGCTAAACAACAAAAACATCAACAAAAAATGATCTTAAAAGCTTTTACTGTTACAAGTGAGGAAAGTCTGGAAAGTAAAACATACATATGTATGTATATTTATATAAGTGTGTGTGAGTGTGGGCACCTACCTATGTAAAACTTAACCTTGCCATCTACTATATTGCTATAGCATATTTGATGGAATAAAATGAACTCTAGGAGGCAACTCTGATCTCCAAATGTTTGTTTTGTGGTTTTTCTCCTTGGGTGATTTGGGACGCTCTATACACATTGAGCAGGGTCTTTCCTCACTAATGCATTTTTTGATGACTCTTGAACTAATAAAGACTTCATTTGGAAGCTATGTTTTATCAGCATCTGGTCCTTAAATGTATGTTGAACAGGAGAACAGTATTCATGTCCAAACCTATTTCAACAGCAGCTCATAACCAAAAGGAATCTTAACGGAATTTTCAAGTCCAAAGCACTTGTTTAATTCCACGTCCGTCACTTTTAAGAGTGAGGTGCCTATAAAAGGACACACTAGTTCAGGAGGGTTGCAAATGTCCTTGTGTGTTTTGGCTGTGGTCACTCTACAGATGGCTTGCTCAGAGATCCTGGAAAAGAAGATGACCTGAAGAAGACTGCCTGGAAGAAGAAAGGAAGACGAGACAAGAAAGGAAAGAAAGACAAGAACTGACCTCAAGTACATTCCCAGTACCAGACCCTGAATGACGCGCTTGACGTTTGTGATACGTGAAAGGTCACCTTTTCATTGAGACCTTGCTGACCACCCAGTTTAAAACTATACCTCCCCCTCTTTAGTTTCTCCCCTTGGCATTTATCACTTTGCACTATAAAATTTATATATTTTACTTTCTGTGTTCTACTATAATGTAAGTAAGCTTCATGAGCATAGGAATTTTGCCTACTCCTTTATCTCTGGTGCCCAGAATTTTGTCTGATAGGTAGTACATACTCAGCAAATCAATGTCAAATGAGTAAATGAGTGAATACAAACATATATGGGTACAAGCTCATATTTTGAGTGTCAGTGAACTCAGCGAGGCTAGATTTTCTTTGAATCTCAGTTTCTTAATCCTTGAAACGCAGACAATGGTAGTTCCTTCCCCATAAGGCTATTGTAATGACAAAAAAGGTGCGTGCCAGGACAACGTGTGACATGGTCTCTAGCACACTGTAGGTGCTTCAAAATTGTTGGTGATGATTATCGATATTGTCGTTATTCCTAAACCATAAACTAGGGCAGAATAAATATCCAACAAATATACAAAATTCCACATCTATGTATTTTTCCCCATCTTTACTAAGAGCACTGACATAGGGCTAGAAAGAAACTTAGTGGTGAAGAAGCTACCTTACCCTTGCTCATGTTTTGGAAAACACTATCTTAGGATTGGAGAGTAGGGACGGCCTCTTAGACCCCATGAAGGGCAGTGTGTAGCAGCTGGCCTGTCTGCCTCTGAGTTGTACACTTTGTAAATCAAAGGATATTTGGGTCTCAGGCTGTCCACTGTGTTAGCTTCCTGAGGCCTTAAACACACTTTAAAAGCAATTATTTTGCTTCTAGCTTTGGGAAGGAGGACAAGAGCAGCCTGGTGGAGGCAAAGCTCATATTTCAAGACATGTCAGGGATAGAGATCGATGAAACACAGATAACAGTGGAAATGGATGTAAAACATAACCTCAGGTAGGCTCATGACCAGGCCCACACACAGCCTTCAACCTACTTCAGAATTGAGAGGAAATGGAGCCACAACATTCAAAACAGGGACACAGTTTCAGAATGAAGGAAAGCTCAATAACACATAATCCCCAGGATTTCTGGAAAAAATGGTCATGTCTTGGCATCGTGCTGCACTGGGGTTTTACGAACGTAAATGTTTCCAAATAATTGTTTATTTTCTTACTTCCTGTTCTTTGTATTTAATGTCTCTGTTAGAATTTACAGTAAAAGCTACTTTCTAAAAGTCCTTATTCTATGCCTATGTGCTTGTTGCAACAAACTCTTGAAACAGGAAGTATTGTATATGTGTCCATTTCACAGCTAGGGGCTTAAAGAGGTTACATCACATGGTCATACACTTAATAAGTAGTATAGTGAAAACTGGTACCTAGGTCTCTCTGGTTCCAGCTCCTCCACAACTAAACACTCTGCTCTAGACCATAACACCACAAACTAAATTTGGTTCCCAATGATATTCTTGCAATCCCTTGTAGTTTTTCTTCATACCATTGAACTTAATTTGTAAATAAACATATAAATATGTGATTAGTTGTCTAATACCTGCCTCAGTACTACACAAGATCTGTCAAATATGTAATTAAACATAAAGTGGACATAAACTGAGATTTCAGATTAAGATCAAATTTAGTTTTTTTAAAATAAATTAAAAGCACCCCAAACTCTTCTATTTAGCGATTTTCTCCTTCTCAAAATAAAATCAGTTTGTAAGAGTTTCTAATAATTCTTTGCATAGTTATTCCACAATAACATGGGAAATTCAAACAGCTGTGCAATTTATCCATTTATTATGTATTGTTTGACTCTTCCACTAAACAGCTGCCAGTATATATCTATCATGTACCCTTTTACCTCTTTTTATTTCCAGTTCTTAATAGGCACTAAACTATTATTTGTGGAACAAACCAAACAAAAATACTGTTGATGGACTTAACATAAATCCTATCAAAATACCCATGACTTTTCACAGAAAAGTGAAAAGTCATACTAAAATTTTTATGGAACCAAAAAGATCACATATAGCCAAAGTCATCTTGAGAAAAAAAGAACAAAGCTGGAGTTATCATGCTCCCTGACTTCAGACTTTACTACTACTACTACTACTAAATCACTTCAGTCGTGTCCGACTCTGTGTGACCCCATAGACAGCAGCCCACCAGGCTCCCCCGTCCCTGGGATTCTCCAGGCAAGAGCACTGGAGTGGGTTGCCATTTCCTTCTCCAATGCATGAAAGTGAAAAGTGAGAGTGAAGTCGCTCAGTTGTATCCGACTCTTAGCGACCCCATGGACTGCAGCCCACCAGGCTCCTCCATCCATGGGATTTTCCAGGCAAGAGTACTGGAGTGGGGTGCCATTGCCTTCTCCGTCAGACTATACTACAATGTATAGCAATCAAAACAGGATGGTACTGGCACAAAAGCAGACTTAAAGATCAGTGATACAGAATAGAAAGTCCAGAAATAAACCTAAGCCCATAGGTTCAATTAACCTATGACAAAGAAGTAAAGAATGTACAAATAAAAACAGTTTTTTTAATAAATGGTGCTGGGAAAATTGAACAGTTATATGTAAAAGGATGAAATTAGAACATTTCCTCACAGCATATACAAAAATAAACTCAAAATGGATTAAAGACCTAAATGTAGGCCTGAAACCATAAAACTCTCAGAAGAAAATAAGGGCAGAACACCATGTGACATAAATGTAGCTATATTCCTAGGGTTCTGTCTCTTGAGGAAAAAGAAACAAAAGCAAAAATAAGCGAATGGAACCTACTAAACAAAGTTCCTAATTAAATGGAACTTAAAAGTTTTTGTACAGCAAAGGAAACCACCAACAAAATGAAAAACAACTTACAGAATGGGAAAAAATATTTGCAAATGATATGACTGATAAGAGGTTAATATTCAAAATATATACACAGTTCATACAACTCAGTATATAAAAAAAATTTTTTTAAATGGGCAGATAACCTGAATAGACATTTTTCCAAAGAAAACATAGAGATGGCTAACAGGCACATAAAAATATGTTCAACATTGCCAATTATCTGAGAAATGTAAATCAAAATCACAATGAGATAATGCCATACACATCCACCAGAATGGTTATCATCCAAAAAAAGCCTACAAATAACTAACAACTAACAAATGTCAACAAGAATGTGAAGAAAAGGGAATCCTAATATACTGTTGGTGGGAGTATATCCATAAACTAGTGCAGCCATTATGCAAAGCAACATAGAGTTTCCTCAAAAAACTAAAATTAGAATTACCATATAATTCAGCAATTTCACTGCTGGATACATATTCAAAGAAAACAGGAACGCTAATCTGAAAAGGTGAATGTACTCCAATGTTCATAGAAGCATTAGTTACAATAACCAGGAGATGGAAGCAACCTAAGTGTCCGTCAATGCATGAATGGATCAAGTAAAGGTGGTATAGAGTTACAGTGGAATATTACTCAGCCTTAAAAAACGAAATACTGCAATGTGCAGCAATTATGCATAGTGAAATAAATCAAAGAAAGACAAATACTGTTACACACGTGGAATCTAGAAACTAAAACAAATGAATATACTGAATATATAACAAAACAGAAATAGATTCACAGATATAGAAAACAAGCTAGTGGGGAGAAGGAAAAGGGGAGGGCCAAGGGTATAGGTTTAAGCAGTACAAACTGCTATGTATAAAATAAATAAATAACAAGGATATATTATACAACACAGAGAATACAGCTATGACTTTATAATAACTTTAAAAGGAGTATAATTTATAAAAATATTGAATCATCTTGTCAAACACCTGAAACTAATATAATAAGTCAACTAACTATATTTCAGTTAAAAGGAAATACTACCGACAAGTCGTTGATATTTTAATGAAAGTAAAAATGTATCTTTATAACATATATATCTTTTCTGATTGGTATGAATTTAGATATTTTTTTCAGAACAAGTTACTTTGTGACTTTTTAACATTTAAGACACAACAGAATAATGTCAATTGATTCAAGGAAGAAACTCTGGTCATGAACCCAGGCTAAAGAGAAAAAGCCTAGCTGTTTTAGTTAGGTTTTCCCAAACAAAGTCGGGAGGTAAACCACAGCTTCTAACCACATATTTAAACATTCAAAAAACTGGCTGAAATTGCTTACATGTAAACAGCAAGAGATTAATACTGTGCTTTTGATTTTAATGAGTTCTGTGAGATTTCACCACACAATAAGCTGAAATGATTGTTTTCAGAAATAAAGAGAAGTAATGTAAGAATTTATCATATCCTTCATTTATCCTTCTCTCAGAAATGAAAAAAACAGACAAAACAAAACCCAAAACAGACAAAACAAACAAGAAGCAAAGAACAAAAGAAGCTGGAAGAAAGGATTGATGATAAAGTACAGGAATGGAGAAATGTGCTATGAAGCACGGAGAAAAGCATTCCAGCTAAATGAAAGGGAAATACTGAATGAAAGATGGGAATGCTGGGTGAGCATGAAGAAATGGTCAGAACTGGATACCAAGGCAGAGGAATTGAGCTCCCAGCTGGTGAGTCAAATGTTGCAATAATCCAATTTTAATTATACATGAGTCTCATCTTTGCTATTTGTTTAATTTTCTTCTCCTCTGCAAATACAGAGACAGCTGTTTCCCTTTTGACACAATTATCTTTGTTGAGAAGCTTTCGAAACTTCCCTTTGAAAGGTCTGCAGAACTTACAAGAAGCCTGAACATATTAAGTGACAGATCTTTTAGATTTCAGACAAGGAAAGCATTTTGCTCAAGTCCTTGAATCTAAAGCCAGAGCTTCAGGGACCACCGGTGGCATAAAACACTCTGAGATTCAATGTAGAATGAAAAGTGGAACTTATTTGATGCTGGCAGTCAACAACTTGACCATGAGCTTAATTACACTATGAGTGGAAAATTGAACCAAGGTGTCAACCCAGCAACCAATCAGATTGTCATTATGGGGAATTTAAACTAAGCTATTTAGAGTCTATAGTCAACGGGTGATGAACACTGGATCATAAAGTCAAACAGATTTAGGACTGGTGATCAGGTAGGCCACGCTAACTGAGAGACAGAAACAGAAAACTGAGAACCTCAGTCAGGAAAGAGAGAAAACTAAAAGACACAAAACCAGGGTTTCCCAGGTGGCACTGGCGCTAAAGAACCTGTCTGCCAATGTAAGACATAAGAGACGTGGGTTCGATTCCTGGGTTGGGAAGATCCCCCTGGAGGAAGGCATGGCAATCCACTCCAGTATTCTTGCCTGGAAATCCTAAGGACAGAGGAGCCTGGTGGGCTACTGTCCACAGGGCTGCAAAGAGCCAGACACGACTGAAGCAACTTAGCATGCAAACTGAAAGGAAAAAAAAGACAGAATGGGTAGCCCCAGAGAAAAGTATCTTCCTTTCTTATCAACTTGCCGCCTCCAGTCTCATGAAGACTCAGTATCCAAATTCATGACAAAGGTATGACGGTCAATTTTATTGAGCACATATTCTTGCCTGGAGAATCCCAGGGATGGCGGAGCCTGGTGAGCTGCCATCTCTGGGGTCGCACAGAGTTGGACACGACTGAAGCGACTTAGCAGCAGCAGCAGCATACAAGGCATTATACATACATACATACGATGTTTCATTACATCCTCAAACAACCCTAGGAAGAACTGTTATTGTTACCATTTTATGGATTACAGAGTGAAGCTGAGAGACGTAGTGATTTGCCCCATGATGAATAAATGGTAGTAAAGTTCATTTCCGATTCTAAGGCTCTCACTGTTAAGCCCAACTATACACCACTTGTTGTATCCTTAAATTACCTTCTTTACTTGAACGAACTTGAGAGTATCTTTTTATAGAAGCCAGTCATCCCTCCTTAAGACAGAAATGAACAAGTTTAAGATGTTGGGCCAGGAGGGAGCCCTCACTAGAGACTGAGGGTATGACACAGAGACACTTCCGTGGCTTAAAAGCCCATGACCACGTAGAAACATTAAAAAAGATCAGTGGTGACCAGGGGCTGGGATGGGAAGATGAACAGAAGGCATACAGAGGATTTTTAGGTCAGTGAAAGTACCCTGTAACTATGACAATGGTGGATTGGTGTCATTTTACATTTGTCATTATACATCTGTTCAAACCAATAAAATGTACACCATCAAAGGTGGTTCCTTTTGCCATGAGCTCAAAATTGCTCTTAAAAATAAAGCTCACTAATGCAAAAAATCCTTTTGGGTATAAAGATTCAGCTTTTAATATTTTTTCTACTTTCCTTTCTAAATTTTTACATTCAGCAAGTTGATTGGTATAAACCACATTTCTTGCTAAATTTGATGTTCCATTGTTCTCTCCAAATTGTGTTCTGACCCATAAAAGAAGATATCAGTAGTTTAATTTTTTTTTTTAAACTGAGTGGGAGAAAGACAGGGAGAGGGGATACTTTAAGTAAGAAAGCAAACAATGCTGAGGAAGTCAGATGCTTATGTTTACTACCAAGTAGATGTCAGAGGACATTTACATTTGCCAGATTCTTTGTGTGTGTAGCTTTAAAGCTGTCCAGCTGCATCAGATGGACACAGCATGACTACGGTCATACGCTGCTCTGCCTCTCACTTCTGCACATCAGATTGCCTGCATATAAATGAAAGCCAGGATGCTCATTTAAATGCAGTACTGGATGTGCTTTGTGAACAAGCTATCTAAAGAAATACTCCTTTCCACACAGTGGATTTTCCACCTCTTTTGTTTGGCTATGTAGGATTTCTGTTGTAGAGGAATGAAGAGAAATCCGAAGGAAGCTCAATATAGGGGAAACAGTATCTATCCGATCTGGGCCTGGAGTGCCCATTGGCTAGTCATGTGACTTTGAGCCAGACGTGAGTCTGATGAAACATGAGACCTGCCTGATGAAACTGAAAATCACATTATTCACATCACAGGGTAAGGTAATGATGAGACTGTCACTGGGATAGAGTGTCTTGAACGTATTGGATGATTGTTAGCAATAGTTTCAAGTAAGAGCCTTAAACCCCACCTTATTTAAAGGAACAAATGTAGGGATGTACTGTGCACACAGCACTTGCTTTCTTAAGTAATTAGCATGATCTCACAGTCACTCTTGGGTCTTTGCATTCACACAATAACAGAGGTTCTGGACAAGATCTCAAGATAACTGCAGTGCAAAGTACTACCCACTGTCTCCCTGTCTCAGGATCCTCAGCCTCAGGCTCTGTGTGGCCATGGAGCAGGTTCACCCAGAAAAGGGGAGGAGGATGGGTTGCAGGCATTACAGGGGTCCCAGAGGACACACGAGGGTGCTGAATGGGGCCATTTCTACCCCCTTAACTGAGTTGAAATGATGGGTTCCTTGATCTAGTCATACATTCTTTTGTTTGTCACATCACAGGCACGTTTTTCATAACTTATTTTGGTACACATATACATTTATATGAAAAACATGTTTTGTAAAAGAATAAGTCCTCAACAAATGAGCCTTTCAGCAGAGAATATATAGTATTCAATGTCCTCCTTCCTCCTAATAGGTGGACAGCCTATTTCTAAGAAGGGACACCCAACTTGAGAACAATGGCTACAATTTGTGCTCATCAGCTTCTTATGAAAGGAAACACAGTCACGGAACCAAGCTAAGGTGCCTCAAAGCAAAGTAGAGAATTTTCTGGAATCAGGGAGTTATGGGTCCTTGGAGCTCAGGAACAAATGTCAGAAGTCACATACAAAGGGTTGACTGAGATCACCCACAAACTAGAAGCACCATGTCGGTATACAGGTGTAGTGACAATGAGTTAGGAAAGAGAAAGAACCTTTCAGACCATGTGGGGAAGAATGAAAAAAAAAAAATTGTCATCAAGGTTCAGCAAAGGGTGCAAAGAGATTCAGCACGAGAACCCATCATTAGCAGTGAGGAAAGGAATCAGCTGAGGCTGTATTATCCCAGAAGACAAGGGGAACTCAAGAAATAGGAGGACAAGTCATGTGGTGTGGCCAAAAGAATAAACAAATAAATAAAATAAGAAATGGGAAGAGATGACAACTCCTGGGCATGGATTAAGTACTCCATGGGCAGATAACACTGCTTTGAAAAGACATTTTCAAGGGCTAAAAGACATAAAGTGGAGACAAGATGAAGTTCACCAGCTGATGAATCTTTCCAAAATATTAGCTCACCTTTCTGTAGGCAAAACAATAAACAACAACTAAAAAGGACACCCATAACCCTCTGTGAAGGTTGTTGAAACTTCTAGTTTTCTAAGTTTTTCTTTTAGGTTGAATTTTTAAAATAAAAGTTATTCAAGTTCATTCCAGGTGTGTAAGCAGAGAAACCCAAAGATGAATGAAGGGTATCATGGTGAAGACGAATGTCTGCAGCCCCACCAAGAGCCTACCCAATGTGGCTGACGCTTGTAACAACATGCTGTTAAAAGCTGCCACTGCAGAGAAATGGAGAAAACCCAGTGCATCATATGGCACTTGGTGCCTGGGAGAGAGATTATAAATGGAAATATGAGACCTAAGGAGAGATGAGGATAAAAAGAGACAAAAGACTAGGGAGACTGTAGAATTTATCATCCAAACAAGGCTGGGACTATTTGGGGAGTAAACATGGGCACTGTTAATAATGACATAACATGTAAACTGGACTGCCTTGGGCAACCTGGGACATATAGATCCTCTACCAAAAGCCAACAATGCTTTGGCTTCATGTAGGCCCTGATCAGGAGAGGGAAATGACAACCCACTCCGGTATTCTTGCCTGGAGAATTCCATGGACAGAGGAGCCTGGTGGGCTACAGTCCATGGGGTTGCAAAGAGTTGGACACAACTGAGTGGCTAATACACACGCACACAGGCCCTAGTCAAGCCATGGAAGCTAAGATTAGGGCTCTGGTGACAACCGCCCTGATTCAAACACTCACACTGCGGCTTACTGACTGTGACTGCTGCCCACTGACTGTGGGCAGGTTGTGGTTGTTTAAACTCTCCTGAGTTTTCCCCACTTGAAATGTTAGTATCTGCCTCACAGAGTTGCCGGAGCGATGAAAGGAGTTCATTTTTAAAATCTGAGTACAGTGCCTGGCATCTTGTAGTCAGTCAAGAACGACAACAATATTATCATCATCATAAGTTTAGTAGGTGCTCTCATGCATGTATACATATTATGACTGGAATCCTAAGAAGTATTTAATGCAAATGGCTGAGAGGAGTGTAGCGGAAGAGATGGGAAAAAGAAAGACATTAATTTTCCTAGGAAAAAAAATGTGTCATAACACTTCATGGAATATGACAAGCAAAAATATCAATTCCAATCTTGCTAGTTTTTTTTTTTTTTTAATGATGTGGCTACCTAAATAAATATGAAGTTAAGTTACTGATACAAAACTTACAGTTATCATGTTTATAAATGTAATAGTACCACAATCCAGATTACTGTGGGAAAAGCTAAACTCTAGGAAAAACAAATTTCTCTTCCTTGTAAAATCTGCATCTCAACTTAAGTGTGCTACCATTTTATTTATTTATTTATGAGGGGCTTCCCTGGTAGCTCAGTTAGTCAAGAATCTGCCTACAATGCAGGAGACCCAGGTTCAGTCCCTGGGTTGGAAAGATCCCCTGGAGGAGGAAATGGCAACCTACTCCAGTACTCTTGCCTAGAGAATCCCATGGCGAGAGGAGCCTGGCGGGTTACAGTCCATGGGGTCACAAGAGTTGGACACGACTTAGCGACTAAACCATCACCACCATTTTATTTAAACAGGAAACTCTAAATGATGAGGTAATCCTTTAACTGGTTACCCATGAAAATCATGAAATTTCTAGGTTTCATTTCAAAACCTGTTTTCTCTCCCACAGTTTTGATTCTTTTATCTTCTTCAATTTATGAGCATTCACTCTGATAATGCTAGTTAAAATTCAACCCTGATGAAGCGTAGCATTTATGAAGCAATTTTTGTGTGCCAAACGGAATGCTAAATGCTTTATGTCATTATTTCAATTAATCTCTGAATGAATCTAGGATATGTTGGGACCATATCACCCCCAATTTACAGGGCAAGCACTGAGGCTCAAAAGAGGTTGCATAAGTCACTCTAAATCACTAAGCTAGGAATCAGACATAATTCAGTCTTAAACCAGAATCAGGCTCCCAAGCCCTCCTATAGTAACAATTATGCTGCTATAGCTCCAGCTTTGGTGTGACAACGTACTGACCATGAACAACACCAGATAGACCTACCCAACTTTTACCTATTTTTTTCCCTTGAGCAGTGTTTCTCAAATCACAGACTTTTCTCTCTCCCCAACTTTTTTAACACCCTCACGCAACACCTCTCTGTCCTCAAATCTAACTGTACAAGATTTTACCTAAAATCTGTTGTTCCCTCTACCGATAATTCTCCTGTCTTACAGGATATTCTCTCCCGGTCTACAGAAATGAGGTATCTGTTTGATTTTAATCACTCTCCTTACAATCTCAGCTTAAGGGGATACAGGTAAAAACAAGAAAAGGAGTCAGCTGAAAAGTTCTTGGCTCCAAATTAAAAACAATTCTGGACGCTCCATATCTGAAAAACGTGCAAATGATTCCTGGGAGGGACTTGGAAAGGAGCTTGCTTCTTACAGTAATACATCAACTGTCAGCTTCTTAACATCGGAGGTTTAAAGATACACGCTGTTCTTGTTACGGAAGGCATGTTCTTGGGAGTACTTCAGCAGCCATTTATGACTACTTCAAAATCCACTGCAAATTTCATCTATGTTTGAAATCCAGCATTTATGGGTGTTTTAGGAGGCATATAAAATGATCTTAAATGAGATAATATGTGTTTAAAACCCAGTGAAAAGTTAAAAGCTGCTTATAAATGCAAGTATTGTTATTACTGGAAGAACATTTGTTATGTAATGCATGTCAATCTCTTATCCAGCATCCTCCTGGAGAAATGGGTTATGCCTTTCAAATTCCTCCCGTAAATCTGACTTTAAATGAAACACAGACAGACGTGATTTTTGTATCTCTTGTTTCCATTTTCTGAGTGTTGACACACTTCAAATCAGTGAGTGAATCCGTAAGGCGCTCAAACGCGCTAGTGTGGTCTGCTCGGCCCAGACACTGTCCCCAGTTTTATGCGATACATCTGACTAGGACAAGACATACAGAAAATAACCCTTTATTATTATCTGCACAACCTTTTCAGTCAGCTCCCACTAATTCAAACATTTCAATTATTCAACCTAATCTGTGCTTAAGTTTTTCTCTCAGCTCTCTGATGAAGCTAATCATAAGGTGAATGAAAGTATCAATAAAATAAGAGTTCAGAGGAGAAAGTTTAAAAGATATTTTTTTTAAGTTGTGAATACTTCCTGATGCAAAAAAACCAAGAAAAATAATGATTATATAGCAGCAATCACATGTTGCCTAAACTTTTAAACCTCTTGAAAAGAATGTCCAGTGTTTGCCCACAGGTTCACAATATACAAGTTTAGTTCCTCCGTCTGCCTTCAAATAATATTATACTGCTTCACATGGCAGGTAAGATAGCATTTAAATTGCTTTCCTTACATAACGCGTGGAAATGGAAATACAGTTGGGTATGTTATGCCCTACATTTCAATCTCTTGCATGATGAATGACCATTCACTTTTCCACCCTTTATTGTTAGATTCTGGGTTCCATTTCTTCAATTTGGTTGATGGTTCCAAGGGTTCCAATATACATATAAAAATTCATTGTGTACTTTATTATATGTATGTTATAACTCAATGTTTAAAATGTGATGCCCACTCCAAGTCTTCCTCATTGCTGTTCCAGAAGGCAGTACCACATTAAAGAAAATGTGGATGGAGCATATTCTGGAGGCTGTCTGGGCTTCCTGTGTCAACACTCAGAGCTCAAAGGGCTGGAGTCTTTGTTGAGCAGTTATCATCTCTCTGCTCTAATCCTAAAAGGCTTTTCCATCCCAACCAGCCAGCTTACAGATGCTGTCTGTTGCTCAAAAATGCCAGAATCCCATCAAAAAGAGGTATATTAACCAATGAAATAGTATCTTACAACTGACATTGCAGCTGGAGAATGGTGGTGGATGTTTTGTATTCCAGTTAGGTATAAAGAATGCCACCTTAATAATTATGGGAAATCCCAGCAAACTGAGAATAGCCCACACACACTTATTTGTCCAGCATTTACTGCATGCTCATTATCTGCCAAACTTTGTGCAGGAGAGCAGTTGGAACACCTAAGAGCTCACTGTAGTTGCGGATACACAAGCAATTACAATCCAGCAACATGGTGAGTGTACGATAATCGGAATTACAGAATATCATTCCAGGGTAGAATTGGAAGGCTCTCCCCCAGTTGGAGAAGATTAAAAGGCAATGATATGGATGTCTTTTTGGAGGATATTAAACATGGTCATTAAAAAGAGTCTATAGGATTTCCCTGATTGCCCAGTGGTTAAGACTCCATGGTTCTACTGCAGGGGGCACAGGCTTGATCCCTGGTCAGGGAAGTTCTGCATGGTGTGGCAAAAAAAAAAAAAAAAAGTCTATCAATCTAGTGCCAGAATTATTAATTCTCACCTCTCCCCCATTTCAGGAGAAGGCAATGGCAACCCACCCCAGTACTCTTGCCTGGAAAATCCCATGGACTGAGAAACCTGGTAGGCTGCAGTCCATGGGGTCACTAAGAGTCAGACACGACTGAGCGACTTCATTTTCACTTTTCACTTTCATGCATTGGAGAAGGAAATGGCAACCCACTCCGGTGTTCTTGCCTTGAGAATTCCAGGGACAGGGGAGCCTGGTGGGTTGCCGTCTATGGGGTCGCACAGAGTCAGACATGACTGAAGTGACTTAGCAGCAGCAGCAGCTCTCCCATTTCAAACATATTTCTTCCTTATTGAACCTAATTACACCATTATTCTTTTAGTTGCTAAAGTAAAAAATCTAGGAGTCCTAGGAAGAGGCAGAAGGAATTCTTTAGAATTGGTAGAAATATTCAATATTCCTATACTGTGGTTTCTTCACAGGTGTATACATCTGTCTACTCGCATCCAGTTGAGCACTTTAAAATGGTAAAGTTTAATCAATAAAGTTTATTAAAAATCTAGAAGTTATCCTTGATTAATCTTTTCTCTCAACTCAAACTTCTAAGTGCATCTTATGAGACCAGCCCAATCCATCCACTCCTCTCCATTGCCACCACTTTTGGCTAAGTCACCAGTCCATGTAGCCTGGATGACTCTTGAGTGGTCTTTGCCTCTATTCTTTTCTCCATGTCTGTTAATAATGGTTAATGATGTAAATCCAGTTGGTCATCCTATGCCTTTACTTAAAACTTTCAAAGGTATGGAGATTCCTTTAAAAAAAAAAAAAAAACTAGGAATGAAACTACCATATGACCCAGAAATCCCACTATTGGGCATATACTCTGAGAAAATCATAACTGAAAAAAATTGCGTGTACCCCAATGTTCATCACAGCACTATTTACAATAGCTAGGACATGGAAGCAACCTAGATGTCCATTGACAGATGAATGGATAAAGAGACTGTGGTACATACACACAATGGAATATTACTCAACCATAAAAAGGAACATGTTTGACTCAGTTCTAATAAGGTAGATGAATCTAAAGCCTATTATACAGAGTGAAATGTCAGAAAGAGAAAAACAAATATTGTATATTAATGAATATATATGGAATCTAGAAAGATGGTACTGATGAACCTATCTGCAGGGCAGCAATGGAAACACAGACATAGAGAAAGTACATGTACACATGGGGCAGGGAAGGAAAGGGTGGGACAAATTAAGAGATTAGCATCAAAACATATACATTACCACACGTAAAATTAGATAGCCAGTGGAAATTTTCTGTATGACACAGGGAGCTCAAATCTAGTGCTCTGTGACAACCAAGAGGGGGACGGGGGATGGGATGGGAGGTAGAAGGGAGGTTCAAAAGGTAGGGAACATACATATACCTATGACTGATCCATGTTGATATATGGCAGAAACCAACACAATATGGTAAAGCAGCTATTCTCCAATTTAAAATAAATAAATTAAAAAAATTTTAAAGAGCTTCAAACCATACTTAGAAAAAAATAAAAAGACATTTTTTCCAAGGCCTTTAAGGTGTTACATCAACTGTAAAACATTTTGGTTTCTGTATTCTTTTACACTTCTAAAAATTAACAAAAATGCAAAAAGCTGGGTTATACCTATTCATACTTACTGTATTTGAAATTAAAGCTGAAATATTATTATGCCTCTTTTATTTTTTGTGATTACAATGTATTTTTATGTAATTAACTAATTTATTTTTTATTGAGGAGCTAAAGCAGAGACATTACTTTGCCAACAAAGGTCCGTCTAGCCAAGGCTATGGTTTTTCCAGTGGTTATGCATGGATGAGAGAGTTGGACTGTGAAGAAAGCTGAGCACCGAAGAACTGATGCTTTTGAACTGTGGTGTTGGAGAAGACTCTTGAGAGTCCCTTGGACTGCAAGGAGATCCAACCAGTCCATCCTAAATGAGATCAGTCCTGGGTGTTCATTGGAAGGACTGATGCTAAAGCTGAAACTCTAGTACTTTGGCCACCTCATGCCAAAGAGTTGACTCATTGGAAAAGACCCTGATGCTGGGAGGGATTGGGGGCAGGAGAAGAAGGGGACGACAGAGGATGAGATGGCTGGATGGCATCTCCGACTCAATGGACATGAGTTTGAGTGAACTCCGGGAGTTGGTGATGGACAGGGAGGCCTGGTGTGCTGCGATTCATGGGGTCGCAAAGAGTCGGACACAACTGAGCGACTGAACTGAACTGAACTGAGACCTCTTTTAGTATAACTGCTCTAGAATTTACTATATCTTTAATCAATCTACTTTCAAATAATATTATACTCTTTTGCATGATGTATAAGAAACAAAACAGTAGTTTTGCTTTTTCTGTCCTCTACTTTTGTAATTATTTTATATGTTTTACTTACATATGTTGTAAATATACTACTACTTGCTTTAGACAAATATTAATACTTAGAAAAGTAAGTTATCTTTTAGAGCAAAGTGAAAAATGAAAAGCATGAATTTTATATCTACTTTCATTAATGCCATTTCCAGTGCTCTTCACTTCTTCATATAGATCCAAGTTTTTATTGTATTATATTATTCTGCCTGAAGAAATTCCTTTAACATTTTTAATAAAAAAGATCTGATAGTAATGAATTGCTCAGTTTTTATTGGTCTGAAAAAGCCTCTACTTCTCTTTCATTTTTGAAAGATTTTTTTGGGGGGTATATAAATCTGCATTGACTTTTTTTGCCATGCTTTAAAAATGTCACTCTCCTGTCTTCTGGTTTGTCATGCTTTAAAAATGTTACTCTCCTGTCTTCCAGTTTAAAGAGTTTGGAAAAAGTGTCTCCTGTAATTTTCAGCTTTGTTCTTGTTTATGTAATGTCCCTTTTTCTCATACTGCTTTCAAGGTTTTATCTTTGTTTTTCAGAAGTTTGAGTATATGGTGTCCAGGTTTCTGGATTTGGTTTTGTTGCTTTTGTTTTAAATCTGTAGTAGTCTCCAAGCTTCTCAGATCTGTGGCTTGGAACCTTTCATTAATGTTAGAAAATTCTCAGCCAGTTTTTCAAACATTGCTTCTGTCCTATTCTTTATCTCTTCTTTTCCTAATCTACACACATTCTAATCACATGTGTGTAGAATCATCTGATATTGTTCCACAGGTCTCGAATGCTCAGATCGCTTTTCCAAAAATTATTTTTTTCATTTGTGTTTCATACTGAGCAATTTCTACTGGCCTACTTTTAATCCCACTGATTCTTTTCTCAGCTAGATTAAGTCTACTTATAAGCTTCTCAGTGACATTTTTTTTACTCTCTGTTTTTCATGTACAGCATTTCTATTTGATCATTTTCTGTTATTTCCATCTCTCTGCTGAAGTTCATCATCTGATATTGTATGTCATCTTCTGTTTTACTAGAACCTATAAGATACTCGTTCAATTAATTTTAAATCCTTTGTCCAATGGTTCCAGCTGAAGGACTTGGTTGGGCTTCACGCCTTTCCCACAGAAATTGTTGTTCCCTCCTCCAGGCCTGCACCACCAATAGAGGTTTACTCTGAATTCTTACTCCAACTTCAGTCTTTCTCCAAACACTCATCACCAAACACTATCCCACTTTGCTCACTGCAGTCAGCCAAGCTGGTCTTTTAATTCCATCACCCAGATCTCTGATGACATAGATTTTTGACCCTATTTTTCTGACACAAAACGCTCTTTTCAGGTCATTAAATGACTGACCTCTTGTTATTGTCTAAATTTTAGCTTGAAAGTACCTCCTCATAGAGGTCTTCCATGACCACCTTGATCTAAAGAACCCAAACACATACACCCACTCCAAGGCATTAGAAAATCACACCACACTACTTGTTTTCTTTTATTGAAAGGTACTTGGGTTTTCAATATATTTGTTTATCTTTTATTTTCTATCTTCGTCCAACTTTCAAACTTGTTTGCCACAATGTCTACAGTACCTAAGACAGCATCTGTTGTTTAGCAGCCCTTCAAAATGTGTGTGAAAAAAACGTCTTAGACTACTTTATCAGGGAAGGCAATGGCACCCGACTCCAGTACTCTTGCCTGGAAAATCCCATGGATTGAGGAGCCTGGTGGGCTGCAGTCCATGGGGTCACTAGGAGTCAGACACGACTGAGCGACTTCACTTTCACTTTTCACTTTCATGCATTGGAGAAGGAAATGGCAGCCCAGTCCAGTGTTCTTGCCTGAAGAATCCCAGGGACGGGGGAGCCTGGTGGGCTGCCGTCTATGGGGTTGCACAGAGTCGGACACGACTGAAGCGACATAGCAGCAGCAGCAGCAGACTACTTTAATGACTGAATTGTATCAATCATTATCAAGCTAATTGTACATTAAAAAAAAAAAAAAGACTCCTAAGGGGTGATTTCACTGGCCATGGATACGTAGTACACAGTGCAAATGCTCTTTGAACTAAACTGGATTTTAATCTAGGCCCAGTTGAAATCACTTCAGAGACAGGCTTAACCACCAGAGACATAGAAGCATAGCAGAATATCTAAAATGTGATTTCAACACATGATAAAGCAAGCCTGTTTCAACAGCGTGGGAGGTGCAATTCCCTGAACAGCCAACACTGGCTTTCCATATCACATTACCTGGAAAATCATTGTTTTCTTTTCAATAATCTTTGGCTTACCATCCTTAGGCAATGCAAAAAACTAAACGGGAAACTTCCAGCCAGGAGGCTGATGGAAATCCCCTGTTTTTCAATTCTACTCTACCTGGATCCCCAAAATGTTATCTCAACAAATAAAGATGTCAGGAGTTAATGGAGACTCCAGAACTAGGTAAAAACCCATGATTAAGTGCCTGAAAAATCTCATCGTATCTTTTTCCCTAATGGAAGACTATGAAAATTGAGCGGGGTGGGGGTGGAGGGGGGAAACTCATGGTTTTATGTTGTTGTTAATTTTGGCAAGAAGTTAAATGCTGATAATTTGGAGTTTATTTTTTTACAAATCAAATAGGTATTTTAAAGAAAGAAATTTTACTCAACTGTCCTCATATTATTCACCGCCTTCTCCTAAGATGTCTGATTTTAAATGCATGTGGTTGAATCTTTTCTCTAAGGCTTGATAAGGGCACATGCAGAAAATAAAAGAAAACAAGGGCAGTGATCCATGCCAGTTTTTAACAGTCTGAAAAGTCCGTAGTTCAGTCCTAGACAAAGAGTATAATATGTTGGAGAATAGAAAATATGAGGCTAAAATCATATTCATAGATATTTATATCTAATTAATTCAACATGCATTATTGAGACCCTTCCATGTGACAGATGCAATACTAGATAAATAATAGTAAGCACACAGATACAGTTTCTTCCTTAATAGGCTTCAGAGTCTAGGAAGAAAATGAAGATATAATTAAATATGTAAATTACTACATAATGAAAAATGGAACATGTGATAAGGAAAATGAATAATTGGCTATATAAGACTGAAAACTCAGAGGAGAGATTAATAATGGAGATGAAATGTGGGGCATAATCAACATACAGGTCCTTTCTTGATGCTGTGATGGACAACAGATTGCTAACCTAGGGTGACAGAATAAATACAAGACACAAGGAACCAAAGAACATTATGACTTAGAGTGTGGTTCTGAGGTAGAGAAACCAGAAAGTAAGGCTAATTAAAAGACAGCGGAGAAAAATCAGATAAGAGCCATACCACAGAAGGCAAGTTGGTGGTTCCAAGGAATAGTATCAGGTGATGTGGAGAGGTCCAATGAAATGAGTACCCAAAATGGATGCTGAATGAGGCGACACGGAAGTCACTAGTGACCCATATATGATGACTTTTATTGGTGCAATAGAAGCAGAAACCAGATCAAAGCAAGCTGAAGAAGAATGGGGACTGTCTGGGCCAAGTTAATAGACTGAACATACATCTAATTCATGTTCTCACAAAAGTTCAGTAAAAAGCCATCAAAAAAAAAAAAAGAAAGAAAGAAAGAAAGAAAAACACAGGACTACAAGGATGAGACGAGGGGGAGAACAGGAGAAAAGACAAAAGTAACAAAACTTTGGAAGCTTAAAAGCAGATGGATGAGTGGCAAATGGCTTAGCAGACTCAAGAAAGCTGAATCCAAGCTAGTCATGAGGAAATCTGAGCACAAGCCAATTGGTACCACAAAGTCCTCAACAGACACAGGAATTAGTAGCAGCCAGTAACCCGAGAACTAGGTGCTGGGGGAGTTTACCAAAATGAAAAGGACTTGGTGAAAATTGTTTGAAAAACAGATTCCTCAATTCCCTCCCGCATTTCACTTTGTTGCATAACTGTCCCTCTTCTACCCCATAGAAGTCTAGGAAATTTTTTTACCTATAGAAAGTAAAACAGAGAGTCCAACTCTTTGTGGCTCCATGAACTATACCGTGACAGGCTCTTCTGCCCAAAGATTTTCCAGAGCATAAATGATTGCATGAATATTCAGTGATGAATACAGAGGCACCCTACCTCTCTTCTCCTACTTGGCTCCAAAATAACAAGGATTCAGAACCTATTCTTTGAGCCAGGAGATGGGAAAACACTTCCCTGGGGAACCTGATCAAATCCATGGAGAAGGTGCTAAAGATACTTACTTTGAGGGTTTGTTCAAAAATAAGTAGAGTTCAAAGTTGATAAGCCCCACCCATGTACTCAGGTCATCCCAACAGTTCAGTTCCCCTCTACACTTAATCATGAGTATATGCTCAAGCATCATCAGACATGTGGAAGAAAGTCTCTAACATGGAAGACAGAAATTATTACAATACAAAGAGAAAAAAAAAAAAAACAACTTGGAGGAAACAAACACTACACAGATTTAACTTCAAAATTACCAATGTGAATACCTTCCAAATAGTAAAAGAAAGATAATGCTCCCATAAGCAAAACAAGATTCTCTTGAAAATTAAATACATCATAACAAATTGAAAAATTATGTAAAGCAAGAATTGTAAGATAAAATCAAGGAAATCACTCAAAAAAAAAGCTAAACAAATAAATAAGCAGAGAGAAAACAGAAGAGGAAAAGATAGACTAGAAAAAAAAGTTTGGAAAGTCTACTGTCCAAGAAATAAGGGTATGATAAACAAAGGAAAGAGAGGAGTAGAAATCATCAACAAAATAATGCAGTATTTCCTGAAGGACATTAGTCATCAGATTGAAAGGGCCCATAGAGTACCTAAAATAACAGATGAAAATAAACACATCAGTGAGGATAAAGATCAGTTCAGTTTAGTTCAGTCACTCAGGAGTGTCCAACTCTTTGCAACCCCATGGACTGCAGCATGCCAGGCCTCCCTGTCCATCACCGACTCCTGGAGTTTACTTGAGTCCATTGAGTCAGTGATGCCATCCAGCCATCTCATCCTCTATCGTCCCCTTCTCCCCCCACCTTCAATCTCTTCCAGCATCAGGGTCTTTTTAAATGAGTCAGCTCTTCGCATCAGGTGGCCCAAGTATTGGAGTTTCAGCTTCAACATCAGTCCTTCCAATGAATATTCACAACTGATTTTCTTTAGGATGGACTGGTTGGATCTCCTTGCAGTCCAAGACTCTCAAGAGTCTTCTCCAACACCACAATTCAAAAGCATCCGTTATTCAGCACTCAGCTTTCTTTATAGTCCAACTCTCACATCCATACATGACTACTGGAAAAACCATAGCCTTGGCTAGATGGACCTTTGTTGGCAAAGTAACATCTCTGCTTTTTAATATGCTGTCTAGATTGGTCATAACTTTTCTTCCAAGGAGCAAGAGTCTTTTAATTTCACTGCAGTCACCATCTGCAGTTATTTTGGAGCCCAGAAAAATAGAGTCTGCCACTGTTTCTACTGTTTCCCCATCTGTTTGCCATGAAGTGATGGGACTGGATGCCATGATCTTTGTTTTCTGAATGTTGAGCTTTAAGCCAACTTTTTCACTCTCCTCTTTCACTTTCATCAAGAGGCTCTTTAGTTCTTCTTCACTTTCTGCCATAAGGGTGGTGTCATCTGCATATCTGAGGTTATTGATATTTCTCCCGGCAATCTTGATTCCAGCTTGTGCTTCAGTCAGCCCAGCTTTGCTCATGATGTATTCTGCATATAAGTTAAATAAGCAGGGTGACAATATACAGCCTTGATGTACTCCTTTTCCTGTTTGGAACCAGTCTGTTATGGATAAAGATAAGAGTCCCTAATTTTTCATAGAGAAATGAAAAAATAATATGTCAGAAACAAAAGATCAGAAATCAGAACAATTTTGAGGTTTTTAACGCAGCCCTGGAAGCAAGGAAAATCATTTTTGACCTAAAATCCCAAACCCAGCTAAGCTATGAGTCAAATATGAGGGTTGGAAGACCAGATTTAAATACACATATCCTAAAAAATAGTACTGCCTCTCTAATCTTTCTTCAAAAGCTATCAAAGGATAAACCCCATAAAAAATAAGAAACAAATCAAAAGAAGAGAAAGAAATGAATACAAAAAACCCAATCACATGATACAGGTTTTCCTAGATTGTCCAGAAGACTGTGAGTCCAGATTGGATCAGTGTGACTAAGGAAACAGGAAATCTGAGCCTGCCATCACCATACCTGTTGTTGATTATTCCAATTCAAGGCTAGAACATCTGAGATTCTTGACTGTACATGTGATATGCATGTTATTTTTCTTATTTTAGCCATAAAGGCATTTTATACACTCTTCTTATGTGGAAGATACATTTGATAGTTTCAAAAATATTTTTTATCATAAAAAATGTTAAAAAAGGGGAATTGAGAACTGGAATTATTATGGTGTGCTTATGAAGGAAAGCAAAGAAATGAGGTATAACCCTAGGAGAGGTGGACTCAAAGGAAGATTTTAGTACTATAAGAGATCTGAGCATGTTTTTATGCTGAAGGTTTATTTACAACCAAGAATTTAGAATGTCAGGAAGAGCCTGAGCACTAAACAGCCAAAACTCATTTGTAATATTACTGCTTCTAGGTCTGTAACACAAATCTTCAACTGTAGCCATTTGTATGCAATTTACTTGAAAATATTTTTAACAGGTCATGCAATATATAGGTGCATATGTATAAATTAAATCTAATATAGAATCTGGGGTCAGGCGATTAAATCTGAAGAATCCTAATCTGTTTAGTTAGCATTTAAAAGACAAACAGGAACCCATAATCTAGTAGTTCTACAGCAAGCATTTCAAATAACTCCATCAAAATGTACAACAGCCAGATGTATGATAGAAATCAACACAATATTGTAAAGCAATTATACTCCAGTTAAAAATAGATAATTTTTTTTAAAAAGGCCCAATAGTGAATCCATGAATGAGCAAAACAGATGTTGGAAGTAGTTTTTCCATTGGTCAAGTGAATGATACTCAAGACAGGTAGTTGATTTTAAATGCTATCCAGGACCTCTCAGCCTTACAAAGATGGGACCTAGGAATCAATCTGGTGGGCCCTAACAGCCTAGCAACTCTACTACAGTGCCATTCAGCCATAGGTAGGCCTACATCACAGCTGTGTCTGTGGCCCAGCACAACTACCTTAGTTAATCTCACCATCAGAGCATGGCCGTGTCTGTCTTAGAGTGACCCTTTCCCTCAAGGTATTGTTTAGAGAACTTAAAACAACAAGAACAGAGTTAGTCACAGGTTCACAGAAGAGAACTATGAGTAAAGGTTCATACTTTAGGCAGAAATTTTTTTCAAGTCTTGCCCTCATTAATGACAAATGACTTGATAGAAAAATGTATATGCAGGGGAAGAAACATCCACTTCCCACCCTGCTTTTCTTGTCAGAAGCTACCAATACTTACTGAATGATCTCAACAAATGTGAACCAACAAGGTAACTCCATTTATGACACTTGTGTGGCTTACATACTGGATACAACAGTGCTCAGATTCTACATTTTGGATTTAAGCCTTTCTTTTCCTGCCCCTTCCCCCACTCAAAATGCCTCCTGTTCTCTTGTACATCAAGTACAGTCATCTTACTACATTATCAAAACCATTCCAGAAAACTGAGTAACTCATAGTGTAAAACACTACTCATTGTAAAACACTTCTTAGCATCTCAACTGTAAGCTCCTAAATAGAAGAATTTTGTTGCCCAATTTTCTTAGTAGTAATGACAATTATAATAATAAGAATCAATCTTTCTCTCTCCTGTGCTTACAATGTGCCACTGTGTTTAATGGAATTAACACCTATAATCTTCACAGTAGGTGAAGTATCAGATACCATCAATGTGCACATTTTACAGAAGGGAAAACTGAGTCAGTGAACAGTTAAGATGTCCAGTAACACATCTGTTGTTCAAACAAAGCCATTTAGGGGTCTAGAATCCAAACTCTTAACCAGTATTATGAGACTTCTAACTTACAGAACTGTAAGATCATACATTTCTGCAGTTTTAAGACACTAACTTTGTCAACTGTTTGTTATATTAGCAATGTAAAACAAATACAATACTACTCCCATACACACTCAAACTATTCAAACCACAAGCACAATTCTTTGCATGCATATCATAAATTTTTAAGAGTAAAGATAAGAATGAATATATATTTGTTGAACTTGCTACAACTATTCAAAAGGACTTAAGTCCTTACAAATGTAAATTCAAAGAAGAGGCATGGGCACCAATCACAGAGACCAGAGACCATGATTCTGGACCTGGTTTTGTCCAGAAATGCCTGTGTGACTCAAGCAGATTTCTAATTTCTGTGGACCTCAGCTTCTACGTTGAAGAGTAAAGGAGTTGGACCAAGTCACCTTGAACTTCTCTCTGGCATTAGAAGGTCTTTTAAAATATATTTTCTTCCTTTCCATTTATTTGGATCAAATAATAATACACCCCAATATTTCCTCTGAGACAGCCAAAACATGTCATCATGAGCAGAACTAATAATCAGATTCATGATAAAATGCCCAAGAAAATATCTACATCTGACCTTAATGACCATGGTCTAATATAAACCTGAGGTTTCCTCCTTTAACTTTAACTGATCCTGCTTAGTGGCTTGCCATTCATCACAGAAACAGATCACACAAACCACAAGAGCATATTTCTGGAGTCTATGCATTTGTATAACCTCATTGTCTCTACAGAGTGTACAGATTCAGACTTTCTGACACCATCTCTTTCTCTGCTGAAAAATAATACATGTTTCCATAATACGAATTAAACTGGTCTTCTGGTGACCAGCTCAGTGGTTTACAGTTTCCAATAGAATATGCTTTTATGTATTATTTTTCTAACAGTACTGTTACTGTAAAATACAATGGGAGCATGTGCTGGGGAGAAAGGAGAGGATAGAAAAGGGATGAGAGAGAGGAAGTAGAGGCTACAGTTGAGGGGGCTAGAAGACGCTTGAAGCTATTTGGCCTGCTGTCCACAATTTACTAAAACATTTAAATTTTTGTGGGTTGTGAAGCTCCAGCTAGAATACATTTGAAATAATGAAAAAAATATAAAAGTGAGATGCATAGAACTTAGAAAAACAACCATTACATGCAGAAGACTGGAGACCGTGGGACCAACCTCTATTGCAAACGTTTGGGAAGAGAACACAGTTTGAGCCCCATATATATCCCTCACAGTCAGAGTAGCCAGTGATAAGTGAGACATGCAGATAAGGGAAACCACTGCAAGTAACATGAAATTCTTTTCTCAGCAAACTATGGGATAACATCTGATTTGAGTTGTGGAAAACACAGTCACTTTTTTCTTCCTTTGAGGATGTTGATAAGAATACGAGAGGGGATAAAGAAAAGGACAAAACTATTAAAAACACCAACTCTGTTGGATGACTAGACAGAAAAGAGACATAGGATAACAGAGATTTTCAGAGATGAAGGCCTTTTGTACCAAAGGAAGAAAAAGTATAGGCCAGCAAGAAAAAGGAAATAAAAGTCAGGGGACAAGGAAGTGGGAGAAAATAAATAATGATAAAGAAGTTTCTGGAGAAAAAAGAAGAATGGAAATAGAAAAGAGAGAAGAGAAAGAGAAAAGTAGAGGTTGTCTAATGTGTATCCCTATCCTTCCAAAGGTACATCTTAGCAAGTTAAGAACCAGTCTTTTAATGTCTAATCCATCATTACCTTCACTTTCTCCTCTTTCCTACTTTCTGTCACACCACAATGGAAAAAAAAAAGCTGACTGAAGATACTTGCAGATTCTCCCTCACTTCCTTGTTAAGAAGGATGCACAGCTTAATTTTCTTTCCCACCAAAACAGTAAAAAAAATGGGGTTGCACAAAAGGTGCGGTTATAAGATTGTTTACAATGGGCTCAGCCTAAGGAAATCAGAGTGCCTGAAGAAAAACTAAGTGATGTTGGGCAATCAAAACACAGTCAATGAACCAATGTCCACAACAGAAGTGATTCTCTGAACTAGTCCAATCTTGCATTAAATGTTAACTACTCACCACTTAATGAAGGAAACCTGAGAAGCAAAGACATTAAAAAAAAAGTCTGTAAATGATGATTTGAAAAATTCCCCTGACCTAAGCCTAGCATGCTGCAATCCATGGGGTTGCAGACTCGGACACAACCTAGTAACTGAACAACAACAACGAACCATGAGGATGTTAAAATTACTTGTCAAAAGTCAAAAGCTAGTATGTAATGGAGTAAAGATTGGATTAATATCCAGGTCCACATCAAAGTCTACATTTTCCAGTGTGTTCCTTTGATAGGCCTGCTGTAACAAAATACCATAAACTAGGCTTAGACAACAGAAAATATTTTTTTTTCCCCTCTTGACCTAACCTCAGATCAAGACTGCAAATAAAAACTCAATGTACCTTTCCTATGATGTGAATCTGCTTCTACAATAAAATCCTTAGATTAACTGAACTCTGACTTCTCAAATTTTCCATTAAAAATGAGAAAACATCATCCACTGAAAACTGAAATTAGCTATACCTTCATATATTGTCATTTTTATATTTATGTTTTTACATTTATGTGCTTTGTTATCCCCTCCCCTTCTATAAAATTAGGTATCCTAAAGTTTATCATGTAGAAACAAACTGATGTTTTCTATATCACTTAATTTTAAAGATAAGGAGTTTTGTTATTCATTTGGTTGGTGTTGCTTCTGGCTTGTTATTCATTACATTCTTAAATATTTTATCTTATAAAATTGCTTTCAATATTTTTTCTTCATGAGTATGCTACTTAGGTCTCCTAGATTATTTTTAACATATAAGATTATACATAATTATTGTAAAACACATTTACAAATGACTAAATGGCAAAGCAAATATTTAAATAAATATTTACAGAGAGGTATATAGTCAAATTTACCTTATACATTAATTTTATCAGACTTGATGTTAAAAGGATGGCTATTTAAATGTCAAAATTCAGTTGTATCATTTTATAATCTTAGGATAATACTGACAAGGATTGCTGCCTAGAAATACTAAATGAACATAATAAGCGGCAGATCAATATCCATAGTTTGATCTTATTGAATTAAAAAAAAAAAAACTGTAGATGTATGAGGTTATGATTGGTTTCTTACATTTTTAAAACAAAAAGCAAGTTTCACATTTGCTTATAAATAAATTATTTTTAAAACTGCTAATTATGAGTGATTCTGTTAAAATGAAACTGGTAAATAAGTGGTTAAAAAGCAACATACAAGTACTTTCCATCAGTGGCTCAGCGTCAAGAATGGGCATAGTTTTCAGGAATCAGCCAGGGCCCACTATGATTTAGTGGCTGTTGTTTGATCAATGGCTGAAATGATAAAGTAGAGAGCTTGCTGATTACATTTACGGATAAAGCTGTATTAACTAACTTTGGGAGCCGTGATTAAGATCCAAACCAGCCTGTCAGAAGTGAGCTATGGCCAAGGGTGGGATGTGAGCATAGTTGGGAGTGAAGAATGAATCTCTGAAGACTGTAAGGGTCAGACAAAACTACTTCAGTGCCACGGGATTCAGTGTGAACTAGAAGACGGATAAATGTCTGGAATAAATGGGGTTGCTCCAAGAAATGTGGATACTGCTCAGGCTTTTTAACTGGTAAAATAAGACAAGATTGAAAAAAAATAGGAGCCTTCAGGGCATGCTGATTGAAGATCATCAGGGAAAACACACACATTTACAGAACATGGTAAACTGTATCAGGCCATGTGCTACAGTGGCAAGTAAAGCAGACATCATTTGTGTCTTTGTGGGGTGTACAGTCTAGCTACTTTCTATATACTAGTATATAGTCTAGCTATATACTATATAGACTATGTACTAGTTTATAGTCTAGCTACTTTCTTTACACCCAGGCCTTCTCTTCCTTGGTACCTAGCTTGACTGTTCTTTAAGGCCTTCCTATTCAGAGAGTGGTCAAGGAACCAGAAGCAACAGACTGTCCTGGAGCTGACTGGAAGTGCAGAATCTGAGGCCCCATCTCAGACCCAGCGAGTCAGGATCCGCTTTTTTGACAGGTTCTGCAGGATTCTTTACTGTCTGAGCCTGACGGTAAAGAATCTGCCTGCAATGGCAGGAGACCCAGGTTCAATCCCCGGGTCAGGAAGATCCCCTGGAGAAGGGAATGGCAACACACTCCAGTAATTCTGCCTGGAAAATTCTGTGGACAGAGGAGCCTGGTGGGCTACAGTCCACAGATTGCAAAGAGTCAGACACAACTCAGTGACTAACACATTCACACTTTACACCCCAGGGTTCGTGTAAACATTCAAATATGAGAACCACGGGTGTAGGTTCTATCTGCCTCCATCCCCACCTCCACCCTACAACCTACTCTATTAAGGAGAAAGTCTTCCTACTTATTTTGCAGTCTCCTCACCTTTGATTTTGCCTAACATGGATAGATGTGTGTGTGTGTGTGTGTGTGCACGCGCGCTCAGTCGTTCAGCTCTTTGCAACCCCATCAACTGTAGCCCTCCAGGCTCCTCTGTCCATGGGATTTGCCAGGCAGGAACACTGGAGTGTGTTGCCATTTCCTTCTCTGGGGAATCTTCCCGACCCAGGGGTCGAATCCATGTATCCTGCATCAGCAGGTAGATTCTTTACCACTGAGCCACCTAGAAAGGCTAATGAATATAAAGGAAAACTGAGATAGGAGAAGCAGACATTCATCATGAGATAAATAAGCAGAGAGGGAAAGGCAAAGAGATTCAGACAGGGTGAGTTTGTGGGTGAACTTTAGGAAAATGTAGAGACATGAAAATGAAATGGAGGGCAGTCACAGATAAATATATAGAAAGATGACAGATAAATATATAGAAAGATGAGAAAAGTCTTGCTGGACAATGTTAAATGGTTTTCCATCTGTCATTTTTTTAGGAACCCCACAAAAGATTTAAATTTTTCTGCACTATCTTTAGGTGTCATTACTGCTGATTTTTTTTTACATGAAACTGGATAAAAGGGGGCCACTAGAGATCATGAGAAAAGCTGGGCTGGAGGAAGCACAAGCTGGAATCAAGATTGCTGGGAGAACTATCAATAACCTCAAATAGGCAGATGACACCACCCTTATGGCAGAAAGTGAAGAAGAACTAAAGAGCCTCTTGATGAAAGTGAAAGAGGAGAATGAAAAAGTTGGCTTAAAGTTCAACATTCAGAAAACAAAGATCATGGCATCCGGTCCCATCACTTCATGGCAAACAGATGGGGAAACAGTAGAAACAGTGTCAGACTTTATTTTTCTGGGCTCCAAAATCACTGCAGATAGTGACTGCAGCCATGAAATTAAAAGACGCTTACTCTTTGGGAGAAAAGTTATGACCAACCTAGACAGCATATTAAAAAGCAGAGATGTTACTCTGCCAACAAAGGTCCGTCTAGTCAAGGCTATGGTTTTTCCAGTAGTCATGTATGGATGTGAGAGTTGGATTATAAAGAAAGCTGAGTGCAGAAGAATTGATGCTTTTGAACTGTGGTGTTGTAGAAGACTCTTGAGAGTCCCTTAGACTGCAAGGAGATCCAACCAGTCCATCCTAAAGGAGATCAATCCTGGGTGTTCATTGGAAGGACTGATGTTGAAGCTGAAACTCCAATACTTTGTCCACCTGATGTAAAGAGCTGACTCATTGGAAAAGACCCTGATGCTGGGAAAGATTGAGGGCAGGAAGAGAAGGGGACGACAGGGGATGAGATGGTTGGATGGCATCACTGACTCAATGGACATGGGTTTGGGTGGACTCCAGGAGTTGGTGATGGACAGGGAGGCCTGGTGTGCTGCAGTTCATGGGGTCGCAAAGAGTCGGACATGACTGAGTGACTGAACTGAACTGAGAGACCCTGACTTTAGATGAGTTACATATTTATGGACTTTTCTCATCTTTTTTAGGCAGGATGATGGCTAAGGCAAGAAGAATTCAAGACACCTCCTATAATATATAACTATGCAGTAACCATTCTATATCATTTCCAAAAACAGAAGTTTTTTTCCATTATTTTGCAATGTTTTTGTTGATGTTCATCCATCTTTGCACTGAATTATTTAATAATGCTAAATTAGAGCTAGATCCCCACGTAGCTATAATTTAGCAGTTTGTAAGAGAGGAAAAGACAAGACAGATGCTGAACGCTGGATTTAGCTGTATATTCCTGACAAGTGTGAATGAAAATAAATTAAAATAATCTCCAACTTGTGGAACTAAATTATCCATAAGAATATTTTTGTCTTCGTTTTTGTTTAAGTGAATTACTAGAACATCAACAGCCATTATTCCTTCTATGCGTTATAGCCATTATTCCTTCTATGCACATAACAGAGTATTGATTTTAGAATGTAAATAAGTAAAGGTGATAGTGCAAAAGGGAATTTATAAACTGCGTGGTAGAATACAATAACCCCAGCCCTTGGGACTCCTGGGTAAAATTTGTGCAAATCAAAAAAATATATCTACAACCAAAAAAGTCTGTCATGAAGAGTCTTTGAAGGTAAAGTGATGGCTCTCTTTGGAAAACAAACTCTTGTAACCTTTATTTTTTAAAATAATTTTCAAAAAAAAAATTTTCAGATCAGGAAGAAAAATCAGAGAGAACCCCTTCCTGACTCTTTTTCTCTTTTTGGTGCCTGTCTGATCTGACCTCATGGTTGGGGGTTCTTATTACAAAAATAAAGGATTGTGTTTAAATTTCAGCACAAGCTTGGATGTTCCATTACCTACATATGCCGACACATGATCTTCCTTGACTTAGATATAGTACCATGTGTGTAACTTCAGAACAAAGATCCTCACAAGACTAAATGCTTTTGTTTCCAATTAATACTTAACTAACCAAACTGAAAAGGCCTATAACACAGATATATACAAATACCAGACGGAGAGAAAAGTGCTAAACTTCATGAGAATATTGTATGAGTGCTCAGTTTTTATGATTTATTATTGCTAATTGCTGGTGTGGGTATCACCAAAATTCTCCAGATTTAAAAAAGAAAGAGTGAGAAAAGAGGAGCTTGCTCACCTGAATGTGCCTTCCAAAGACCTTATCAAAGCTATCATATTTCAAGTTGTTATATGCTATACTATTTACAAACATGGCAAAGGCAAAAAATTGCACTGGATTATTGCTGCTCCCAAAGGTCACTGTTTAAACCTCTGTGATAATGGGCAGTGTATCTCTTAACAGACTATTACATCTCCAGGCCATGTTGTCAGTGTGTTTTCTGGCTTGGGGTGTCAGTATATGAATTCTAATTATCATTAACACACTAATCCTAGGTACTGATTTCCACTTCTTCAGCTACAAAACCCATTGTTGAAATTGGCCAAAAGTCAAAGCTGGAGAGGCAAGGTAAAATAAAATGTTGAGAAGTATAAGATCTTGTCCCTCTTCTGCTTAACCATTTTCTATGGCGCTTGGGATTAAGGTCAAAGTCTTTAGGCTAATCTGGCAACTCCTTAGTCCTTGCTCTATCACTCTTTCCAGGCTTACTGGTCTTCAACTCTATCGGCTTTCTTCCACCATAGGGTCTCCACTGAGACCACTGTCCCTGCCCCTGATTTTCTCTTTCTTTCCACCCTTCAGTCATAGTGTGAAAGTCCATTTGTCAGGAGAAGTCCACCATTCATACTCCAACTACTAGTCTATGCTCTGTAATGCGACCTCATAGGATCCTAAACTTTTCCGTGATAATGTATATACCACGATTGCAATTACACTGCTGTAAGTGCAGTTTTTAAAAAATGCCAGTTCTCCTGGGCTTTAAGCTCTCTCCAGCTCAATAAATATTTGTTAACAGAATGAATGAATAAAATGAAGAACAGATATGAGTCAGGTAATCCCATTAGCCACCTAACTGATTTATCCATACTTTTTCTAAGAGCCTCTTTTACCAATATTGCAATTTCTAGTTTCTGAATCTGTCTTACCTATTTAATTGTGTGACCTTCAGGCTATGGTCTTTGTCTGCCTTCATGCATAGTTTAGGGACTGACACATATAAAGTAGCTTAAAGATAAACTGCTTGGAAAAGAAAGGGAGGAAGACATGGAGACAGAGATGGATGACAAGAAGGAAGGAGAAAAGCTACAGATGTGGGAGAAAAGGAAAAACGATAAAGGATAGAGTTTCTAAGGATGCAAAAGACAGTCGTAATCAAGATAACTTTTAGCAAGTTCTTAAAACAAGTAAGACGAAATATCAGTACATACATAAGAGAAAATTCATGATTAAAACCTTCTTTTGGAAGAAGAAAAGGCTTATGCAACCCTTTTGGACTGCATGCCAAACAAATATGGCATGTTGATAACATATCATAAATAGTACAGATGAAAAAATTATTTTTAGAAAGACAAACAGAAGGTTAAAATTCCTGCTGATCATATTCTGATCAAAACTATTAATAATTTTGACTTCAGGTTAAAATTTCTGTGGGACATAAGAGTGCACTTTAAATTGTTAGAAACCTCGGTGCTCTGTGACAACCTGGAGGGATGAGGTGGGAACAGAGGTGGGACAGAGGTTCAGAATGGGTGGGACACATGTATACCTGTGGCCAATTCATGTTGATGTATAAGAACAGCTATCACAATATTGTAAAGCAATTATCTGCCAATTAAAATAAATAAATACAAATTTAAAAATTGTTAGAAACCCATGTATTACCAATGTAGTACCACACTCAATGATTCTTGGGAAGTTTTGTGATGTCGCTTACTTTGAATAATATGAGGACCAGCTGTAAGTGGTACAGAATGAAGACCAATGACTAACTGCTCATATGCAAAACTCAGACTTGAAGAGGACTTCTTAGGCAGCACCAGATTGTTAGACTAAATTATTGGTTGATTTTAATTGAAAGCGTGAAAAGACATTGCACTTTGCAAGATGGCATAAAGCCAGCCTTCTGATTCTTTTAGCTAAAATAATTTCACCCAATGAGTTGCTATGATGCCAGAACTTTCAACTACATGTTGCAGATATTTTGCTGTTAATATTCTGTAGTTTTATAAGATGTGTTAAAAATGCATTGGGCTTTACTCTATAGATGGTTCCATCAGAAAGTCTTCAATTATCCAATAGTTTGCACTTCTTAGTTATACTAATTCATCCAACACAATATATTTGCTCACTGTCAACTTCTCACAAGAAGTGTGTATTGTTACCATGTCTCAACTCTTTGTTTTTTTTAAATCTCAGGACACATACTTTTGTACACAATCATATACTTTTTGAAGAAGAAAAAGGAAACTTAATGAAATCTCTTAGTGAGAGCTTCATTCACGTTTAAGAAAAGATGGAGTATCTGGTTTGACTGTCTCTTAAATCAAATCCAGTGATTTTTTTTACATAATTCATCATATTTTTGCCAAAAGCAAATAAAAGCCAACTAAACTCTGCATATAGGAGTGGACGATACCAATGATGCTACCAACCACATTGATACCAATGAGAAAATAGTGACACTTTGAGGGTCTTAGGAAGAGTACCTCACAGAGAAGCTGGGAACCATTAACTGAGCAAGATTCTCCCTTTCCCTCACCCCACTCTAAGTCCAATCTAAGTCCAAACCTGTGAATTTTACTTCTAATATACATTTCATATCCACCCATTTCCCATTCCCTAAGCTACTACAATGGTGTCCTAATAAGACTTCTCTTTATATTCTCTATGTCTTCAATCCAACTTTCACACATCAGCCCAAGGGACTTTTTAAGCATGCATCTGATCATATCAACTTTTAGTGATTTTCCCTCCAGTTAGGATAAAGTATAACTCTTTATCCTTACCCTAAAAAGTCTCACCATTCTGTATAAATTCACCTTGTATTACTCTCCAATCCATTTCCTTTACATTTATTTTTATCTTACAAGTTAATATTTATTAACACGACACACACATTCACTGTGGTGTCCTCACCCATCCTGGGTCACTCATCCACAATAAATGTGGCACTTAGTGGGGTCCACCTCCTGCTGGCTTTAAAGGTCAATGGAAGGAGTTGGGATGCTATTTTAAGTGGGAGAGGGGGAGCCACTTGGGGGGTCTTGCTTAAGGTATGATCTCATGTGATACTCATTTTTGAAGAGTTTACTTTGGCTCTGTGCAGAGAATTGAATGTAAGGGAGCCAAAATGGCAGCAAGTGAGAACCACTCTAATAGACAGTAGGTCTTTAAAACCCAATGTCAAGCTCAAAACTAAAGACAGAGTAATACTTCATTGTTGAATGAACAAATAAACAATGAAGAATTAAAACAGCAGAACCAAAGACTGAGTCAAAACCATTGGTGACTTATAGCCCACTGAAACTCACCCCGGGTCCATTTGTGACCCTTCCCATCAGAAATCAGGACCACTGACCACTCCTGCTCTGGATGTCAGGCAGCCCAGTGCTCTCATTTCAGAGACAGTGTATTTTATGATTTATCTTCATCCTCCTAACTTCCATAGAAATAAATCACTGAAACATTTTACTCAGGGGAGGAGGGATGGTAAATGTTCTCTGCAAACATCCCCTTTAAACTTCTTTTGATGAAAGCAAATTTCCAAACTCACACATTTGACTGGGTGGTAAACAAACACCCTGCTTCTGCCCATGAGACCACAGAGAGGACTCTTGTATCTGTTATCACTGAACAAAACTTGTAATACATAGACAAAATCTCCACCTTCATTCTTACCTCCATTTCCAACTAACTTTAACCCATAAGACAGAAGTTGTTCAAGTTAAAATTCAAGATTGCTATGGTCTCTTAACTCAAGTTTTCACACACTTTCTTTTTCTTTTCTGAGGCTTACATTTTCACTTGTGACATAGATCCCTCTCCTTGATTTGCAAATCTCCTTCCAAGGGCTGTCTAAATGGCAAGCTTCTTTGATCTATAGCCCAGTCAAAGGTAGGATCTCTGTTTCCAACATCTAGAGCAGACTGCCTCCCTGTTGACATTAATCTTCTTGCCTTTGGCAGGTCTAGACAATAGGGGTTGGAGAGTGTTAATCTAAAGATTCACCAGACACCAAGCCATAAATCTGCCTGGGGGTAGGCAGACTTGTGGCATTTTCTATTTGCTCTCCTAAAAAGACTCAAGATAGACTCTGTTTGATCCACCATTGCCTCTGCCCTGAAAGACTGAATTACATACAATGTCAAAACTTAGCTCCTTCAGAGCATCTCACATGCAGCAAAGCTCAGAAGGAGAACTAAAGCACTTCAGGAAATGAGTCAGAAAACCCAAGGGGAGTCATTGTAGAGATAAGATATTTAGATGCTTTGAGATGTTTTGTTTTCTAATAGAGTAAAGCCAGGGGAATATTTCTCATCTTATAATCACATCTCTAATGAGCAATGTTGAGATTTTTCTACATGCAGTGTCCATGAATACTTTTTAATGAAATTATGTAAGGGTGAAAGTTCTCGATTAGAATCCAAATTTTGAAGTGTTTACAAGGGAATGCTACCAATAAGCTGGATATCTTCAGTACGTTTTCACAAAATCCAATTATTAAGCAGCAAACCTGAAAAGTTTCCTGTATCCAAAATGATAGATTAGGCAATTGTACCTGCAAAATCAAAGGCATCATTATATCCTGTCTGCGAGCACAACTGATAAATGATTTCACCTGCAAAGTGATTCCGTATTTTTGTTTTGACTTCTGTTTCCCCTGAGATTAACTGCACTGTCTACGTGTGTGGCTACAGACTTAAAGATCATTTTTCCTCTCTCTGCTTTTTTCCATCAAAGAAATCTTGGACATTTTAAAGTTACCTCTCTTAACCCTTTCTATTTGTTCCAGCTTAAGAAAAGCTCTATCTTAGGATGTTGGTTCTAGTGATCAGCTAACTAGAGAACTTTCAGTGCTAAACCTCTGCACACAGTAGGCAATGCTCTGCATCAACTAAAGGAACTAAAGGAACTTCTTGCACTTCTCCAGATGAAGTTTGGGTTCTTTTATACTTTGGGTTTAACTATATTTTGCCACCACTGAAAAGGAATACCCTAGTATGTACAAAAAGAAATGTTTCATTTCATGTGCAAAGAATGGGTTGGTAGTGTCTTCTGGGTTTTAAAATAATTCTGAGGCTACATCTTCCCTTAACAGGAATGAATGCCCAGATCATCAGGGCTATGTCCATAAAAATAACAAGCTGCATAGGGACACAAGTTACGTTTCCACAATCTGTCCCCTAATGAGTGTTTCTTTTGATAGATTTCATCTTGAACTGTCCACTTAATCCCATCACTTCATGGCTTGTGGGATCTTAGTTCCCCAACTAGGGACTAAACCCATGCTCCACTCAGGGGAAGCAAGGAGTCCTAACCAGTGGATCATGGGGACATCCTCTGTTGTTTTTTTTTTTTGTTTTTTTTTGAGTCTCTTAACCAAAGATGTTGGTCCATTTTCTTTTCAGGTTACCCTGACTTTAAGAAATAGACCCTGGACACTCACTTTAACCTCAAGTTGCCTGCAACATGACTCATTCTTTGTGTTTCAGTTTCCAGGTTAATTTTATAAGTAATTTGCATTAGAGTAAGGCTAAATGAGGAGAAGGCAATGGCACCCCACTCCAGTACTCTTGCCTGGAAAATCCCATGAGCTGAGGAACCTGGTAGGCTGCAGTCCACGGGGTCGCTAAAAGTCAGACACGACTGAGCAACTTCACTTTGACTTTTCACTTCATGCATTGGAGAAAGAAATGGCAACCCACTCCAGTGTTTTTGCCTGGAGAATCCCAGGGACAGGAGAGCCTGGTGGGCTGCCGTCTATGGGATCGCACAGAGTTGGACACGACTGAAGTGACTTATTTTAAATGAATTATGCTGCCCAGATTACCCATTTACATTTTTTCTCAAATTTGGGGCTTTAAAAAGCCAGAGGAATAGACTTGTCCCCCATCTCATCATGTACACAGTGTTTTACAGCTCCTCACATCATACCCAAATGGCCAATCCCACCTTATTATGTCAGCTCTGGTATAACTCCAATTTTTATTTTGCTCATTAAAACAGTGCACAAGAGAGTCTCATAACCTCAGGACTTAAGTCCTGTAAGAAGTGAGCTGTAAATCTATGCACAGAATGGACAGTATTTTGTAACCACACAAAAAAGATTTGAGTGGCAATTTTTACTACAGTGCACTTTGCTGATTAAAACTAGCTCAACATTCCACATTAAATACTCATGCAGATTTCAGTGCTTTTAAGAACTGGTAACCAAGAAACACAACTGAAGAAATAAACCTCCTATACAAAAATAACCTGGGAGGAGGGAGAAATAATTACATGTAGTAAATACACATTTATAGTCAGTACTGTAAATCATGAAACAGATAAGTCAATTACCCAGAACATACAAAATTGTCCTCTAAATTATTCTTCCAACATCCTAGCTCTCCAATGACTCATTACTAAATTATTTGCCAGTGAATGAATTTTTTTGTCTTCAAACACTTTGGGAGCTGCAAGGAGTTGAAACTGATGAAATGGCAAGGAGACAGGTTTTATTCATACAACCCTGAATCAACTGGTTATAAAGTTGAAAACTTCTGCTGAACCACAGAGACGTTTTCTTCTGTGTAAACCAGTGGTTAGCAGCCATTCATTTTGCCACACCTGTCTTCAGAAATAAAAGTTGCAGATAACATACCAATGTATCATTTAAATAAAAGATAGATAAATATTCCCTGCCTGTAATCTAGAGGGGGAAAAGCCACTTATATTTATATGTTATGCATTACAATATTTGCATGTTTGGGCACTGAAAGTCATAAATAAAAGAGTCAGAAGATTTAATCTGTGCAGAGGAGCACAAAAGCTACAAATACTCCCAATCCTTGGAACAACCAAAACTGTACCTGTAACTCCCACATAACCCGTGAAGGGAGGTGAAACCTCCCTTTATTGAAACCTACATGTTTTTCCAACATTAAATGGTTTGTTTGATCATCTCTTTCTGATATTACTGCTTTCTTAAGCTCACAGCGTCATAGCCACTGAAGAGAATTAAGAACCACAAACCTTAAGTTTTTTTCATCTCTGTCCCTAAGTACAATTCTCTAACATTACAATGTTAATGAACAAAGCTTAGAAACTGGTCTCATTCCATGGCCTTGCAAAGATAGTACCAACAGAAGAAAACAGCACAAACTGAGGGAAAAGAGAGTCCAGTCCAAAATAGTCCAGTCCAAAGACATTCTGAGGTTTGTCTTTTAGGCAGAAGCAAATAGATTTTCCCTATTTCCCTTGAGTTGGGTCTCTGAAACTTCAAAAGACATCTCCCTGGTTTTATCTGAGTCTGGAAAGCAGCTTACTAGTGTCCAAAAATGGACAGTATCATTCTTGGGATTCTACATGGAACTCTATTTTACTAAGGGTAAAGTGAACTCCTTTGTATCTCACTATGAAATGGAAGACTAGAGGTGATGAAAATACTCTCACCTATTCTGCAAGTTGGTGAGGAAATTCTCTCTATTAATACTGGTTTTTGGTGTTGTTGCTGGTCAGTCAGCAAGTCATGTCTGACTCTTTGCAACCCCATGGATTGCAGCATGCTAGGCCTCCCTGTCACTCACCATCTCCTGGAGTTTGCCCAAATTCATGTCCACTGAATCGGTGATGCCATCCAGCCATCTCATCCTCTGTTGTCCCCTTCTCCTGCCATCAATCTATCCCAGCATCAGGGTTTTTTCCTAAGAGTCGACTCTTCACATCAGGTGGCCAAAGTATTAGAAATTCAGCGTCAGCACCAGTTCTTCCAATGAGTATTCAGGGTTGATTTCCTTTAGGATTGACTGGTTGATCTCCTTGCTGTGCAAAGGATTCTCAAGAGTCTTATCCAGCACCACAGTTCAAAACCATAAATTCTTTGGCACTCTGCTTCTCTATGGTCCAATTCTCATAGCCACACATGACTACTGGTAAGACCACAGCCTTGACTACACGAACCTTTGTTGCAAAGTGATGTCTTCACTTATTAATATACTGTTAGGTTTGTCATAGCTTTCCTTTCAAGAAGCAATTGTCTTCTAATTTCATGACTGCAGTCACCATCTGCGGATTTTAGAGCCCACGTAGAGAAATATTATGTTTCATTAGTCTTAATATTACCAAGAGAAAGAAGGATGAATTATTATCGCTGAGTCTTCTTAAGTTATCTTGGAATAAAAATCAGTTGGAATTTCTCTTGTGGTAAATCACAGAGATAGGCTTCCCTGGTGACTCAGCAGTAAAGAATCTGCCTGCCAATGCAGGGGACACAAGTTTGATACCTTGGTCCGGGAAGATCTTTCGTAGAAGGAAATGGCAACCCACTCCAGTATTCTTGCTTGAGAAATCCCATGGACAGAGGAATCTGTTGGGTTACAGTCCATGGGATCACAAAAGAGTAGGACACAACAGTGACTAAACAATGACAAATCACAGGGATAAAACCAAAAAACACAAAGCACTCCAATATATCAATAGTATGCTTCCTGCTTAGCTATAGATATGTAATGAGATTTCGTACTTGCTAAAGATATCAATGACGTTTACATATCATATGTGTGTGTGTGTAGCCATATGTGTGTGTGTGTGTGTGTGTGTGTGTGTGTAGGTGTATATATATCCATATATATCTTCTGTATCACATTATTCTATAAACATTGTCAAGATATTCACGCTACAAATACTTTGTTCTTTCTATTCCACCAATAATCTACAAGAAAATACCCTTCTGTCCCTTCGATACTTTGCCTCCTGTAAAGACTAGATAATTTCTCTGACTTCCATGATTGCCCTCAAGCAGGCAATAGCTAAAAGTAGTAGCATAATTCAAGTGCTATGCTTACAATGTCAGAAGAGTAGACAGGTACACATGTGTGTGACATCAGGACACAATTTTTATATGAAGATGATTTCAAGAGAATCACTCAGGGTTTGCATTAGAAAAATCTTTTCCTCTAGTTTTAGACTCTACCATCCTCAACACAGAAGCTCTACTTTGGGTTAGCTCTCCTTATGGTCATAAAATGGCTGCCACACAGTTCCAGGCTTCGCATGTGATGAAACAATATCTAGTAGAAAAGAGACCACCTCTTCCTGAACTTGACTGAGACAGAAATTTCTTTGGGAAAGTTCTTTCAAAAAGTCCCAAGCCAACCTCTCATTTTTCATTGGCCAGAGCTGGGTTTCATGCTCACACCTAAAATAACTGATTGAGAAGGGAAATTCTTGATTGACTCTGGATTGATCTTTTGGCTAAAGAGAATATGTGGGGGCAGAGGAGGAAGGGAGTTCTATTGAAAAGGAATGAGATGGTTTGTGTTTATTTGCTTGCTTACTTTTGGTGGGGCTGGGAGCAAAGGCAATAAATACTGTTTGTTATATAGGGTTTCTAGAAGCTATCCAAGAAATTTTCGCCATTTAACTTTTCGAATTTTAAGGATTTCTCAAGCATTTTCATACTTACACATTTCCATACAATAGTGTCATTTATCATTTCTTGCCTCCTCTACATTGTTGCTTGTACAGAATGTTCTGTTTAGTCTCCTCTCACTGGGACTCCCAAGAAAGGTCATTTAGGGTGCTTCAAAGTGCAAAGTACTATTATTTATGTATTATTAATGGGCTGGATGAAGCACAAGCTGCAATTAAGATTGCCAGGAGAAATATCAATAACCTCAGATATGCAGATGACACCACCCTTATGGCAGAAAGTGAAGAGGAACTAAAGAGCCTCTTGATGAAAGTAAAAGTGGAGAGTGAAAAAGTTGGCTTAAAGCTCAACATTCAGAAAACTAAGATCATGGCATCTGGTCCCATCATTTCATGGGAAATAGATGGGAAACAGTGGAAACGGTGACAGACTTTATTTTGGGGGGTTCCAAAATCACTGCAGATGGTGACTGCAGCCATGAAATTAAAAGACGCTTACTCTTTGGGAGAAAAGTTATGACCAACCTAGACAGCATATTAAAAAGCAAAGACGTTACTTTGCCAACAAAGGTCCATCTACTCAAGGCTATGGTTTTTCCAGTAGTCATGTATGGATGGGAGAGTTGGACTATAAAGAAAGCTGAACACCAAAGAATTGATGCTTTTGAACTGTGGTGTTGGAGAAGACTTTTGAGAGTCCCTTGGACTTCAAGGAGATCCAACCAGTCCATCCTAAAGGAGATCAATCCTGGGTGTTCATTGGAAGGACTGATGTTGAAGCTGAAACTCTAATACTTTGTCCACCTGATGCAAAGAGCTGACTCATTGGAAAAGACCCTGATGCTGGGAAAGATTGAAGGCAGGAGGAGAAGGGGATGACAGAGGATGAGGTGGTTGGATGGCATCACTGACTCAATGGACATGAGTTTGAGTAAACTCCGGGGGTTGGTGATGGACAGGGAAGCCTCTTGTGCTGCAGTCCATGGGGTTGCAAAGAGTTGGACATGACTGAGTGACTGAGCTGAACTGAAAAATAATTTAAATTTAAAAGTTTCCTTTTACTGAATGTTAATAAATGCCAGGCATGGTGCTAAATGCTTCCTAGGCAGACTTATGTGACCATCATTAGAGGAAGGTATCATTTTATGCTTTTGTGATAAAGAAACTGAGCCCCAGACAGGTAAGGCACTTTTTCAAAGTCACACAAGTAAAAGTGGCAGAGCTGGTCCTTCATCCTGGATTTATCTAACTCTGTGGCCCATACCTAATCACTTACTCATTGTTTGATATCTTCTCTCAGATTAGAAGTCATAGTTAATAAGTTAATATAATCATTGACTGATTTCCATGTTTGTAATTATTCAGAGTTCCAGCCTTATGCATAGCTCAAGGAAAATATACATCATGATACCCTATCCTCAGAGTTCCTGAGAACTAGGAATGGGCTGGGATCATTAGCAGCATGGCTATAAGTCACTAGGTGAGTCAGTCAGAGGAAGAGCTTAGAATTCAGTTCAGTTCAGTTGCTCAGTCTTGTCCAACTCTTTGCAACCCCATGGACTGTAGCACATCAGGGTTCCCTGTCCATCACCAACTCCTGGAGCTTACACAAACTCATGTCCACTGAGTCGGTGATGCCATCCAACCATCTCATCCTCTGTCATCTCCTTCTCCTCCTGCCTTCAGTCTTTCCCAGAATCAAGGTCTTTTCTAATGAGTCAGCTCTTTGCATCAGGATTGATCTCCTTTAGGATGGACTGGTTGGATCTCCTTGAAGTCCAAGGGACTCTCAAAAGTCTTCTCCAACACCACAGTTCAAAAGCATCAATTCTTTGGTGTTCAGCTTTCTTTATAGTCCAACTCTCACATCCATACATGACTACTGGAAAAACCATAGCCCTGACTAGACGGACCTTTGTTGGCAAAGTAATGTCTCTGCTTTTTAATATGCTGTCTAGGTTGGTCATAACTTTTCTTCCAAGGAGTGTATTTTAAGTTTATGGCTCCATTCACCACCTGCAGTGATTTTGGAGCCCCCCAGTTAAGGTCTGCCACTGTTTCCCCATCTATTTGCCATGAAGTGATGGGACCAGATGCCATGATCTTAATTTTCTGAATGTTGAGCTTTCAGCCAACTTTTTCACTCTCCTCTTTCACTTTCATCAAGAGGCTCTTTAGTTCTTCTTCACTTTCTGCCATAAGGGTGGTGTCATCTGCATATCTGAGGTTATTGATATTTCTCCCAGCAATCTTGATTCCAGCTTGTGCTTCCTCCAGCCCAGCATTTCTCATGATGCACTCTGCATATAAGTTAAATAGCAGGGTGACAATATACAGCCTTGACATACCCCTTTTCCTATTTGAAACCAGTCTATTGTTCCATGTCCAGTTCTAACTGTTGCTTCCTGACCTGCATACAGATTTCTCAAGAGGCAGGTCAGGTGGTCGGGTATTCCCATCTCTAGGAGAATTTTCCACAGTTTGTTGTGATCCACACAGTCAAAGGCTTTGGCATAGTCAATAAAGCAGAAATATATGTGTTTCTGGAACTCTCTTAGAATTGGCAGAAGCTTAGAATTAAAGGAGATCAACCATAGGTGTTCTTTGGAAGGAATGATGCTAAAGCTGAAACTCCAGTACTTTGGCCACCTCATGCGAAGAGTTGACTCATTGGAAGAGACTCTGATGCTGGGAGGGATTGGGGGCAGGAGGAGAAGGGGACGACAGAGGATGAGATGGCTGGATGGCATCACCGACTCGATGGATGTGAGTTTGAGTGAACTCCGGGAGTTGGTGATGGACAGGGAGGCCTGGCGTGCTGCGATTCATGGGGTCACAAAGAGTCAGACACGACTGAGTGACTGAACTGAACTGAACTAGAATTAAAACCAGCGTTTTCTGACTCCTAGACCACAGCTCTTCTCATAGATAAAAAAGTTCCCATCTAGAATACAAACCATTCTCCCATAAAGTTCAGGGGTTCTTCTCATCACCCAGGTAACCTCCTTAAGGCCCCCTACTAAATGTCAGCAAGTGATATTAACATTGATAGAAAGGGGCAAACCCAATAGGGGAGAACTGTGGTAGTTTTCCCATGGTCGCTAAACAAGTCAAAAGTTTTGGACAAGGACCACAGTCATGCCAGGTATCTAAACTCTCCTTCCAAATTCTGGTTTCAGTAGTCCTTCTTACACTCCCTGCTATCTTGGTGAAGACTGTAGTAAAGTATTTGATTTCCCTGCATCCACAGGACAAGATTGCTTCTGCCGCATCCATTCCCCAACAACTTATAAGAGTATCTTAGTCTGTCAGTCTCAGTGAATGAGACAAAATGATGCTCTGGTTCTGGGAAAAGGAGAAAACCAAGTCAGGAGAGGGGAAGTGTACATGTCAACTGCTCTAAATGTGGCCTCTAGTCCAAGAACAAAAGTCTTAATTTTGGAGTGTTGAGTATCCTCACTGGTAGGTGAAATGCAACCTCTCTGTAAAGAGAGGGCCTCACAGATCACTGCTTTCTCTTCTCATGTATCTATTAAATGCTTCCCAAAATGTTCATCAGGTTCAACGTGGGATAAACCATTGAATTCATTTAAAATCTGGGATTTGCCAATGGAGATTGGTAGTGTGAGCCACAATGTCTGTCATTCAATATAATACAAATGCACTCATATTTCATCACTGATTCAGACCCAGGGCAGCCTATCCCTATGGCTGGGAAATGAGAACAATACTTTGGTAACTGTTATGAGGGCAGGTGTGCAGACCTAATGAGCTGACGTTTCTTTGGACTTTTATTTGAGGTATCCACCATGTGAGAGGATGATATTTGTATGTAAGAGGATGTCGTGCACAGTTTAATCTAAGTATATAGGGACTGATGTTAGACAACTCCCATAAATCATATCCTTTTGTGTTGTTCAAAGAAGAGGAGAATGTCTCCTCTTAAAGCTGATTTGCCACACCACACTTCTGCCAGCAATCTTTCATTACATCTGTCACTGCCACAGCTTAACTCACACTTCTTCAAAGAGATCTTGAACCATTAATCTAAAGTAGCCAGGCAACATTTGTCTTCCCAGTGCCTCTCTCCAAACGACTTTCCCTTCCAGTTTTTTTCTGACTTATTTCCCTACAACAGAGTATAAACTCCATGAGAACTGGAGCCTTAATTATTGTTCCAATTAAGATGAGTTTGCTCTGCTGTTCATGGAAATTCATCAACCAGATAAGAACTCATTTTTCTTTCACATTGAAGTTGATCAGAAGTAAGAAGTCTAGGGCTGATAAGGATAATCCAAGACCCTCAAGGGGCTCAGGTTCTTTCAAACTTTTAAATTTGCCTTCAACAAACTTTCACCTCAATGTTCAGTCATGGCTTCTGTTTTCTAATGAGTAGCAAGAAAGACGGTGAAAAGAAGCAAAGCCCTTCTTGCCTTAAATACACTACTGCTTACATCTCACTGGCCTATACTAAATCACATTGTCATATTTTCTGCAAGGGAGGCTAGGAAATGTAGTCTTTGTTTCTGAACTGGTTCAGACAAAAAACAGGGATTCTATTATTAAAGAAGATAGGAAAAACTAATACCAGAATGCAATTAGCAGGCTCAGACACATTTGTCCTATTTGCTGCTCTATACCTAATACCTGGCCAATGATTGCCAATTAAAAAGACTCAAAAGCCATCTGTTGGATGAAAATAAGTGAATGAATTGCTTTCCTCGGCTTATACACTCAAAGATTTCCCACTGCTTGCAGGATGAAGACCCAAAACCTCAACAGGACCTCCAAAGACTGGTATGACCTGTGTCCTATATACCCATCCAGTGTCACCACTCTCTTTCAGCTTCAGCTGTGCTCACTTTCCTCAATTCCTAGAATATTCCAGGCTCTCTCCAGGTCACTACACATGCTATTCCCTTTGTGTGAGATATTCTTCCCCACTCTATTCATCTAGGTATTCCCTAGTGTTATCATGTTCTTTTGCTATCCCCAATTCCTGGGAAAGTACCCAGATTATAGTAAATACTCAATAACTATCCTTTGATTGACTGAATTTAAACATGGACTTCCTTCAGGGAGGACTCTCTTACTCTCTAGACCAAGTTGGGTTCCTAATATATACTCCATATCACTCTGAACTTTCCCTTTGTGATAGTATGTGCTCTTAAAATTATTTACTTAACTATTAACAATTATTTATTAAATATCTACCATCCCACCTTGGATAAAAATCCTAGAGGTCAAGAATTACATCAATCTCATTCTCTTTTATATCCAAAGAGCCTAGAAAAGTGTGTGGCACATAGTGGGTGCTTTGTAAACATTTGTTGACTGGATGAATGTCTAACTTGTATAAGCTATTTTATGTATGTACGCTATATTTACATATAAGCTTTTGCTGAATCAATTAAAACAATTAATCCTTGTTCTCATGGAACTAATGTTCTAAGACAGACACATGAGCATAAATGTACATTCAAGAAAAGACTATACAATGATACTTGAATCACATTCAGACTAATTTCATTTACTGCCTGTTGATAAGTGAAGCAACAGGGGTCTCACTTCTTGTGTGTGCTTTAGCTCATATAAGCAGATGGGCAGATGATGGTTCTGCATGGAGATAACCTTGAGAACTTAGTGCTTAGCTTTGTGTCTATGAAAGGGGCATGGACGACTTCAGAAAAGAGCATCTCAAGATTCCACATAAAAGGAAAAAAAAAATCAATCTCTTCATGTCGACAACAAGACGTGAGATTCAAGATATTTAGCTTACTGGATTTGCTAAGGCTCCTGTCTGTTTCTGCCTTGGATAATTCTATATATCTCATGGGCTCCTCTTCAGAAGCTGTGATACATCTCAGCAATCATGGTCATGGGTATACCTTTGCTGACTAGGTCCACATATTTATGACAAATGCAACATGCTGTGATACAGGCATTGTTAAAAGCAGTAGATACTAAATATTTCACAGTGTCTTCAATTAGCTACTTTCAAGAATTTGTGATTCCTGATTTACCAGGGAAGTTGGCCTTATTTCATTTCTGTTCCTCTAACAATAATTCCTTAAAACCCTGATGAAATTCAAATTATAATTTGGATGACTATTTAGAGGACTATAATTAATGAACTATCTGGAAAAGCTCAGCGTGACTCTGTCTTTTCAGGAAACAAAAATGTCAGCTGAATGGTAGATGTTTTAATTTTTTACATTAGCACATCCATTTGGCTTCTAATGAAGATTTAGTGCCAGTGAATTATTTTCCTGCTCCGAATTTGCACAGGTGTGCATTTCATCTCAAACAGAATCCAAGAGTCTATACTTTATGATATTTTTCTCCTGATAACTCAAGAAGTTGTGGTCAGGACAATATGAACCAACTACCTCAACAACCTACTCGCCTCTCCATGGTAGATGATCTGAAAAAATGCCCCCCTCAATTCCACCTATGCTGTTCCTCCCACCAGGAGGTAGAGCATATTTCACCTTCTTTTGAAACTAGGGTGACCTCATGACTCTCTTTGGCCATATAATGCAGCCAATGTATTTTTGGACCTAGACTAAGGAACTTGGTAGGTTCTATATTTGCACTCTTGAGATCCAGCCACCATGTTAAAAAGTTTGGACTAGACTTTTGAATGATGAGAGACAAGAGGGAGTCAGTCAACCCTGGGCTGTTCCTGTTCCATCCATCCCTATCCCTGAAGCCCTAGGCACGTGAATGAGGCCATTGTGGCTCCTCAAGCACCAGTCAAACCCCTGCCTCCCTGCAGGCCAGCACTATATGGAGCAGAGATGAGCCATCCACGTCAAGTTCTGGCCAATGTGTGAGCAAATAAATGGTTATGATTATTTTAAAACTCTAAGTTGTGGGGTGGGTTGTTACACAGCCATACACAACCAAAATTGATGAGAAAACAGGATCACAAAAGGCCATGATAGCTAATCAAGCAGCAAAACTTAAGATATGAACCCAGGCTACTCAGCATCAGAAGTCACACCTTCAACCACTATTCTTTGTTGACTGTTTTGATATAAAGAGAAGCAAAGCAGAATGAAAGGGCAGATCAAAGCTGCAGTCTAAGAGATGGGTACAAATATAGGAAGGGGAAAGGGAAACAAAACTAAAAATATCAGGCCAAGGATATGAGGTAATAGAGGCAAGAAAGTGTATAAGAAACAGAATGGTTTCCAACACATATTTTTGCCTTTTAACCCCTGTCTGAAGCAGGACACATTTACCTTGGTCTTCACACACATATACAATACTCTATGAGTCCCATATACAATTCCTTGTGAGGCAAGCAGCTAAGAGCTTCAACTTTGAGTTAACTCTCAAGCTCCCCTGGTGGCTCAGATGGTAAAGGATCTGCCTGCAATGCAGGAGACCTGGGCTCTATCCCTGGGTCAGGAAGAGCCCCTGGAGAAGAGAATGGCTATCTACTCCAGTATTCTTTAACTCTCAAGCTCTCCTGGCAGCTCAGATGGTAAAGAATCTGCCTGTAATGCAGGAGACATGGGTTCGACCTCTGGGTTGAGAAGATCCCCTGGAAGAGGAATTGGCAACCCACTCCAGTATTCTTGCCTGGGAAATCCCATGGACAGGGAAGCCTAGTGGGCTATAGTCCATGGGGTCACAATAGAGTCATATGCGACTTAGTGACTAAACAACAACTCAACCCTCTACCCTACCTTTGTGTTCTGGTTGTATCACTTAACATCTGTGAGCCCTAGTCTGCTGCTGCTGCTGCTAAGTTGCTTTAGTCGTGTCCGACTCTGTGCGACCCCATAGACGGCAGCCCACCAGGCTCCCCCGTCCCTGGGATTCTCCAGGCAAGAACACTGGAGTGGGTTGCCATTTCCTTCTCCAATGCATGAAAGTGAAAAGTGAAAGTGAAATCACTCAGTCGAGTCCGACTCTTCGCAACCCCATGGACTGCAGCCTACCAGGCTCCTCCATCCATGGGAGTTTCTAGGCAAGAGTACTGGAGTGGGGTGCCATTGCCTTCTCCAGAGCCCTAGTCTATCCATCTGTAAAATGAATACAACAGTTTGGTCTAACTCATAATTTGTTGCAAGGATTAATTCAAATAATACATTTATTCATGGTTAAATCTCAATAAATGAGAGATACTATTTTGATGGAAATCTACTCTACAAGGTGGCCCAGAGATCTTCCTACTTATGTCTTTGACACTACACTTTGTTTCGTTTGATTTCAAATCTTCCAAGTTCTATCTCCAGGTCTATGTGCAGTGACAGCTGCCAGATGTTGGTTCCCTACAACACTGTAGGCTATTTCCTGCTTAGGCACACACTGCTAAGCTGCCATGCCTGTTTGGCTAACGGATTTGGGAAGCTCTATTTTAAGGTTCCATTGATGGTCATACCTGAAATCCCTCTTTCTAACCCAGAATCTCATTTGTATTTCTCATTATATTAAACAGTAAATAAATTACGACCTGATTGAGGCAAAAGCTCTTTCCCTTTTCTTTCTTTTCTTATAATCAATCTTTGTGGCTAGTCAGGTCATTTTTTTAATGACATCTAAGCTCTCTGCTCTCATGGGCTTCTGATACAGTCTGCCCTCTCTCAGCCTATAATGCCCCAGTCCTCTCCACTTTTCCCATTATCTCAAAATCCCCAACCACTACAGTGATACCAACAAGCCAACAATCCACTTGGCTGCCAGACCTCTTCCAAGCACTCATTAATTCGGCTGGTCTGAGAGCACTAACCTTTACCACCTGATGTAATTCCTTTCCTTCCCTTTTCATTTTCTAGGCAAGGTGCCTGTACCTTGGAGTGGCCACGATGGATTGGTTTTTAGTTTAATGTATTCCAGCCTGCATAAAGAAAGCATGAGAAGCTCAATTCCTATGATGAATGTACTGATCCACTCCCCCTAGAGCCTTCATTTGTGCTCCTAATCACATACAGAAAGATCTGCCCATGATGTGCAATGCTGGCAGCCACCATGTTCAACCTGGGGTGCTGTTCCCACTCTGAACTTCTTCAGACTCATCATGGAGCTTCACCCTCTGGTGAAGACACCCTGGAAACCATCCCTCACCTTAAGTTCCACCATGAGTTTTGTATCTTTGCCTTCTGCTTGTGGTTCCATGAGAAACTTGACTTTTAGAAGAGACATAGAGTACACTCTCAGAGATTTTGCCCAATCAAACGATAATGCCTCAGATTTCCAGCAGGAAGAAATAATTCAAACATAAAGCATCAGTGGCTTCTACCAGAAATACTGGTAGCACTTCCAGAGGGTTTCCATAGAGACAAAAAAGGACATTTTACTCACAAAAGGAAAGGGGAACAAAGTCCAATGACATTTGCTCACTCTCTGAAAATTTGAAAAACAACAAATGAAAAGACAAATCAGAAGTCTCCTCACAAACCTATTTTCCTAAAATAGATGAGAAAAATAGAGGCCCAGTTAAAGCTGACCCAACCCTTTCAGCTGTTAGAGAGTAACAAGGAGATCTGATGAAAGCATAAAAAAAAAAATACAAAGATATTTTTGTTTCAAAGCCTTTTTCCATAATTTTATTACAAAATGTACAAAAATTATAGAGTAGGTCTGGAGGAGTGGAGGCAAAGGCTTTCTTCATTCACTGCACATCAGATCAACAGATCACAAAAATGTGACTATTTTCCTGTCTTTGGGATCTGATGTGTTGAAAGTGGGAGGAGCAGAGAGAGAGCATGAGGACAAAACTAGGAATAGAGTGAAGGAAAATCATAGCATCTAATTGAAGACAACTGTATAATCATTCACTTAATACTTGAGATACTTCCCTCACAAGGATCCTCATGTCCATCAGCTCTTTCTATTGGCCTCACCACATATAATTCCCCAGTGGTCACAGATGACATTGTAAGACCTTGGGGATACTGCTTATGTTTTAGGAACTCCCCACTTCCTCCATCTCAACTACTTTCTCTACCTCTCAAATCCTACTTGTTCTACATAGCAGGACAAGTCCTGAAAAATTTTCCAGTGCATTAACTGCCATTTCTTCCTCCCTCATAGGAACCCCATCATCATCATCACAGCCATCACTCAATGAATGCTGGCTTCTATTTTGTCCTTAGTGTGCTGTTACTTAGCAAACATAATATTTAGGGTATTTGTGGTGTTAATTGCTGCTTGTTTCTAGGTGGGAAGGTGGGTGGGATAAAGAGAAATCAAACTTGTGCTCTTAATGAAATATCTATCAGAATGTCATCATCATCATCAATTAATTAACTGCTGGTGTTACCCCATGGCTGATATATTTATTGCCCACTGAAACCCATGCTGGATCATTGAGAAAGCACAAGAGTTCCGGAAAAATATCTACTTCTGCTTTACGGACTACACCAAAGCCTTTGACTGTGTGAATCACAACAAACTGTAGAAAATTCTTCAAGAGATGGGAATACTAGACCACCTGACCTGCCTTCTGAGAAGTCTGTATGCAGGTCAAGAAGCAACAGTTAGAAATGGACATGGAACAACAGACTGGTTCAAAATCAGGATAGGAGTATGTCACGGCTGCATATTGTCACCCTGCTTATTTAACTTATATGCAGAGTACATCATGCAAAATGCTGGACTGGATGAAGCATAAGCTGGAATCAAAATTGCTGGGAGAAATATTAGTAACCTCAGACATGCAGATGACACCACCCTTCTGGCAGAAAGCAAAGAAGACTAAAGAGCCTGTTGATGAAATTGAAAGAGGAGAGTGAAAAAGTTGGCTTAAAATTCAACATTCAGAAAACTAAGATCATGGCATCCAGTCATATCATTTCATGGCAAATAAATGGGAAAACAATGGTATCAGTGAGAAACTTTATTCTGAGGGGGCTCCAAAATCACTGCAGATAGTGATTGCAGCCATGGATTTAAAAGACGCTTGCTCCTTGGAAGAAAAGCTATGACCAACCTAGACAGCATATTAAAAAGCAGAGACCTTACTTTGCCAACAAGGATCTGTCTAGTCAAAGCTATGGTTTTTCCAGTAGTCATGTACAGATGTGAGAGTTGGACCATAAGCAAAGCTGAGCACCAAAGAATTGATGCTTTTGAACTGTGGTGTTGGAGAAGACTCTTGAGAGTCCCTTGGACTGCAAGGAGATCCAACCAGTCCATCTTAAAAGAAATCAGTCCTGAATATTCATTGGAAGGACTGATGCTGAAGCTGAAACTCCAATACTTTGGCCACCTGATGCAAAGAACTGACTCATTTGAAAAGACTGATGCTGGGAAAGATTGAAGGCAGGAGGAGAAGGGGACAATGGTTGGATGGAATTAGTGGCTTGATGGATAAGAGTTTGAGTAAGCTCCAGGAGTTGGTGATGGACAGGGATGCCTGGTATGCTGCAGTCCATGGGGTTGCAAAGAGTCAGACACGACTGAGCAACTGAACTGAACTGAAATCCATGTGCTTGCCCACACTTCGCTGTCCTCTGGCTTTAGAGGAGGTGATGGGAGTAGTTCTGATAAATGGGCTGTGAGGAGATGTGTCACGTTTCCCCTCCCACCTGAAGCATTTAAAGCCTGGGGAATGATGACCCCTTTTCCTCCAGCTTCCTCTCCCATTCCTGGAAGTTGCATTAAAAGGACAATGTCACAAGACTGAGGTCACCTAGATTACCACAAAGCCAGTGAATGGAGAGTAGTTGCTCTGGGGAGTTACCTGACTCTTGGCAGATTTAAATGAGAAATAAAGCTTTGTCAGATTGGGCACCAAAGTTTTGGGGGACTTGTCAGTGCAGCATGGCCCATCCAAATCAGTGTAATGCTTAAAAGTTAGATAGTCTTATCGAGCCCATTTTATTTTTTTTTCACTTTTTAATTTTCATTATTTTTTTATTTTAGTCAGAGGCTAATTACTTTACAATATTGTAATGTTTTTTTCCATACATTGATATGAATCAGCCATGGGTTTACATGTATTCCCCATCCTGAACCCCCCTCCCACCTCCCTCTCCATCCCATCCCTCTGGGTCATCCCAGTGCACCAGCCCTGAGCACCCTGTCTCATGCATCGAACCTGGACTGGTGATCTATTTCATAAATAATAATATACATGTTTCAATGCTATTCTCTCAGATCTTCCCACCCTCACCTTCTCCTACAGAGTCCAAAAGACTGTTCTATACATCTGTGTCTCTTTTGCTGTCTCACATATAAGGTTATCATTACCATCTTTCTAAATTCCATATATATGTGTTAGTATACTGTATTGGTGTTTTTCTTTCTGTATCAAGCCCATTTTAAAATGAGATTCTACAACAGACAACACAGAAATACAAAGGATCATAAGAGACTACTATCAGCAATTATATGCCAATAAAATAGACAACTTGGAAGAAATGGACAAATTCTTAGAAAAGTACAACTTTCAAAAACTGAACCAGGAAGAAATAGAAAATCTTAACAGACTCATCACAAGCATGGAAATTGAAACTGTAATCAGAAATATTCCAGCAAACAAAAGCCCAGATCCAGACGGCCTCACAGCTGAATTCTACCAAAAATTTAGAGAAGAGCTAACACCTATCCTACTCAAACTCTTCCAGAAAATTGCAGAGGAAGGTAAACTTCCAAACTCATTCTATGAGGTCACCATCACCCTAATACCAAAACCTGACAAAGATCCCACAAAAAAAGAAAACTACAGGCCAATATCACTGATGAACAGAGATGCAAAACTCCTTAACAAAATTCTAGCAATCAGAATCTAACAACACATTAAAAAGATCATATATCATGACCAAGTGGGCTTTATCCCAGGGATGCAAGGGTTCTTCAATATCTGCAAATCAATCAATGTAATATACCACATTAACAAATTGAAAAATAAAAGCCATAGGATTATCTCAATAGATGCAGAGAAAGCCTTTGACAAAATTCAACATCCATTTATGACAAAAACCCTCCAGAAAGTAGGAATAGAAGGAACATACCTCAACATAATAAAAGCTATATATGACAAACCCGCAGCAAACATTATCCTCAATGGTGAAAAATTGAAAGCAATTCCCCTAAAGTCAGGAACAAGATGAGGGTGCCCACTCTCACCATTACTATTCAACATAGTTTTGGAAGTTTTGGCCACAGCAATCAGAGCAGAAAAAGAAATAAAAGGAATCCAAATTGGAAAAGAAGAAGTAAAACTCTCACTGTTTGCAGATGACATGATCCTCTACATAGAAAACCCTAAAGACTCCACCAGAAAACTACTAGAACTAATCAATGACTATAGTAAAGTTGCAGGATATAAAATCAACACACAGAAATCCCTTGCATTCCTATACACTAATAAATGAGAAAATAGGAAGAGAAATTAAGGAAACAATTCCATTCACCATTGCAACGGAAAGAATAAAATACTTAGGAATATATCTACCTAAAGAAACTAAAGACCTATATATAGAAAACTATAAAACACTGGTGAAAGAAATCAAAGAGGGCACTAATAGATGGAGAAATATACTGTGTTCATGGATCAGAAGAATCAATATAGTGAAAATGAGTATACTATCCAAAGAAATCTATAGATTCAATGCAATCCCTATCAAGCTACCAACAGTATTTTTCAGAGAACTAGAACAAATAATTTCACAATTTGTACGGAAATACAAAAAACCTCTAATAGCCAAAGAAATCTTAAGAAAGAAGAATGGAACTGAAGAAATCAGCCTGCCTGACTTCAGGCTCTACTACAAAGCCACAGTCATCAAAACAGTATGGTACTGGCACAAAGACAGAAATATAGACCAAGGGAACAAAATAGAAAGCCCAGAGATAAATCCACACACCTATGGACACCTCATCTTTGACAAAGGAGGCAAGAATATACAATGGAGAAAAGACAATCTCTAACAAGTGGTGATGGGAAAACTAGTTAACCACTTGTAAAAGAATGAAATTAGAACACTTTCTAACACCATACACAAAAACAAACTCAAAATGGATTAAAGATCTAAACGTAAGACCAGAAACTATAAAACTCCTAGAGGAGAACATAGGCAAAACACTCTCCAACATAAACCACAGCAGGATCCTCTATGACCCACCTCCCAGAATATTGGAAATAAAAGCAAAAATAAACAAATGGGACCTAATTAAAATTAAAAGCTTCTACACAACAAAGGAAACTATAAGCGAGGTGAAAAGACAGCCTTCGGAAAGGGAGAAAATAATAGCAAATGAAGCAATGGACAAAGAATTAATCTCAAAAATATACAAGCAACTCCTGAAGCTCAATTCCAGGAAAATAAATGACCCAATCAAAAAGTGGGCCAAAGAACTAAACAGACATTTCTCCAAAGAAGACATACAGATGGCTAACAAACACATGAAAAGATGCTCAATATCACTCATTAACAGAGAAATGCAAATCAAAAGCACAATGAGGTACCATTTCACACCAGTCAGAATGGCTGCTATCCAAAAGTCTACAAGCAATAAATGCTGGAGAGGGTGTGGAGAAAAGGGAACCCCCTTACACTGTTGGTGGGAATGCAAACTAGTACAGCCACTATGGAGAACAGTGTGGAGATTCCTTAAAAATCTGGAAATAGAACTGCCATACGACCCAGCAGTCCCACTTCTGGGCATACACCCCAAGGAAACCAGAATTGAAAGAGACACGTGTACCCCAATGTCCATCACAGCACTGTTTATAATAGCCAGGACATGGAAGCAACCTAGATGTCCATCAGCAGACGAATGGATAAGAAAGCTGTGGTACATATACACAATGGAGTATTATTCAGCCATTAAAAAGAATACATTTGAATCAGTTCTAATGAGGTGGATGAAACTGGAGCCTATTATACAGAGTGAAGTAAGCCAGAAAGAAAAACACCAATACGGTATACTAATGCATATATATGGAATTTAGAAAGATGGTAACAATAACCCTGTATACGAGACAGCAAAAGAGACACTGATGTATAGAACAGTCTTATGGACTCTGTGAGAGAGGGAGAGGGAGGGAAGATCTGGGAGAATGGCATTGAAAAATGTAAAATATCATGTATGAAACGAGTTGCCAGTCCAGGTTCGATGCACGATACTGGATGCTTGGGGCTGGTGCACTGGGACGACCCAGAGGGATGGGATGGGGAGGGAGGAGGGAGGAGGGTTCAGGATGGGGAACACATGTATACCTGTGGCGGATTCATTTTGATATTTGGCAAAACTAATACAATTATGTAAAGTTTAAAAAAAAAAAAAAGAATAACGGCTCAAAAAAAAAAGAATACATTTGAATCAGTTCTAATGAAGTGAATGAAACTGGAGCCTATTATACAGAGTAGAGTAAGCCAGAAAGAGAAACACCAATACAGTATATTAACACACATATATGGAATTTAGAAAGATGGTAAGGATAACCCTGTGTGAGAGACAGCAAAAGAGACACGGATGTATAGAACAGTCTTTTGGACTCTGTGGGAGAGGGCGATGGTGGGATAATCTGGGAGAATGGCATTGAAACATGTATATTATCATATGTGAAACAAATCACCAGTCCAGGTTCGATGCATGACACAGGATGCTCAGGGCTGGTGCACTGAGATGACCCAGAGGAATGGTATGGAGAGGGAGGTGGGAGGGGGTCCAGGGTGGGGAAGACATGTACACCGGTGTGGATTTATATCAATGTATGGCAAAACCAATACAATATTGTAAAGTAATTAGCCTCCAATTAAAATAAATAAATTTATATTAAAAAATAAAATGAGATTCTGAGAGTGAAGTATCTAAGAGAACAGAGGGTACAGAATCTGAGAATATGGAGAGTGAAGTCACTCACACCTGGTACAGACAGAACCACAGTCCCTTACTTGCAAAATCAGATCAAAACAGGAACAAAATACTCAATAGGAACATTGTAAAGCTAACTGACAACTGAGAGAAAACACCACTTTTCCTAATATGGAGATGAGATTTACTATTAAGGTAATTCTAAATGCCAATAAAAAAAAAATCATAGCAGAAGGGAAAATGGAACTTTTCATAACTGGAAGCCTTGGATTCACTAGGTTGCTCTCTCTCTTAATTTTTTAATTCATTTAGCCATTTGCATGCATTTCTTGCATATACTAAGTAAACTCTGCATTGTACTACCCTAGTAAAACTCACTTTTTTTTTTGCTCAGAGCTTCCCAGGTGGCACTAGTGGTAAAGAATCCACTTCCCTATGCAGGATACACCAGAGATGCAGGTTCAATCCCTGGGTCAGGAAGACCCCCAGGACGAGGAAATGGTACCCTACTCCAGTGTTCTTGCTGGGAGAATCCCATGGGTGGAGGAGCCTGGTGGGCTACAGTCCATGGGGTCACAAAGAGTCAGAGTCAACTGAGCATCTTAGCAGACAAAATATATTGATACATTTCATTTTGCTCAATGTATATTTATTAATTGTCAATCATATGTTCAGTATCCTGATGGTCACAGTAGGTTTGGCAATGAAAAACACAGACATCATCTCTACCTTCAAGCAGCACTTACAGTCTAAGTGAGAGGAGGGATGGTCATCAGATAAAGACATGAGAAGGAGTACATTTAAAGACAGTGATCAATGCTCTAAAGGAATATGGTTCAATGAAAATATGTGACTACAGAACCTTACACACACAGAACCAGCAAAATGTTCCTTGAGGATATGGAACTTGGAGAAAATTTAGAAAAAAAAATCAGTGTTTTATACGGAGGGTAGGAAAAGAGGAGAGCAGTTTAGACCAAAGAAACATCATAAAGATTCAATGCTAAGAAAGAGTAATGGGATGAACTGAGAGAAGGTCAATGTATAGGAGATTAGAATATTTATGAAGAGATGACTGAAAGATGAATCTCAAAAGATAAGCAAAGACTAAGTATGGGAGGGAATTTTAGACTGGGCTATGTTCTCTGATTATTTGGCATCCTACATGGCTTGGGGTACAGCACTTGATGATAGGCTACTGATTCTTCTCTTAAAATCCTCTCTACCTTCTCTCAATAGGCAAACAGCTCAGACTGCTCATTACCAAAACAAACAACCCAATAAAAAATGGGTACTTTTGATTGGTTTGTTTGGACATTTCTGGACATTTCTCCTAAAGAGATACACAAATGGCCAACAGGAACATGAAAAATGTCCAAAATATCTAATTGATATCTGTAGGATATTTCATCCAAAAAGAGTATATTTCACCTTTTTCTCAAGTGCACACAAAATGTTTTTCAGGATATGTCACATCTTCAGTCACAAATCAAGCCTGGGTAAATTTTTAAAAATTGAAATTGTATCAGGCATTTTTCCTGATCACAATGCTGTAAGATTGTATATAAATTACCTAGGAATAAACAGACCAAAAGAGATAAAACACCAGTATGCAGAAAACTATCAGACACTAATGAAAGAAATACACAGCAACAAAAACAGAGAGACATACCATGTTTTTGGATTGGAAAACAATCTACAATGCAATGCAATCCCTATCAAACTACCAATGGTATTTTTCACAGAACTAGAACAAAAGATTTCACAACTTGTGTAGGAACACAAAAGACCCTGAATAGCCAAAGCAATCTTGAGAAACAAAAACAGAGAGCTGAAAAAATCAACCTTCCAGACGTCAGTCTATGTTACAAAGTTACAGTCATTGAGTCAGTATGGTACTGGCACAAAAGCAGAGATATAAACCAATGGAACATGACAGAAAGCCCAGAGATAAACCCATGCACCTATGGGTACCTTATCTTTGACGAGGGAGGAAAGAATATACAATGGAGAAAAGACAGCCTCTTCAATAAGTGGCACTAGGAAAACTGAATAGCTACATGTAAAAGAAAGAAACTAGAACATTTCCTAATACAACACACAAAAATAAACTCAAAATGGGTTAAAGACTTAAATATAAGGCCAGAAACTATAAAGATCTTACAGGAAAATATAAGCAATACACTCTGCCATAAATCACAGCAAGATCCTCTTTGACCCACCTCCTAGAGTAATGAAAATAAAAATTAAGATAAATTGGATCTAATTAAACATAAAAGCTTTTGCACGGCAAAGGAAACTATTAACAAGATGAAAAGACAACCTTCAGAATGGGAGAAAATAATTGCAAATGAAGCAACTGACAAAGGATTAGTTTCCGAAATATATAAGCAGCTCATGCAATTCAGAAAAACAAACAGCCCAAACAAAAAATGGGCAGATCTAAACAGACGTTTCTCCAAGGAAGACATACTGATGGTCAATAAATACATGAAAAGATGCTCAACATCACTAATCATTAGCGAAATATAAATCAAAACTACTATGAGATATCACTTCATACCAATCAGAAAGGCCATCATCAAAAAATGTACAAACTATAAATGCTGTAGAGGGTGTGGAAAAAAGGGAACACTCCTGAACTGTTGGTGGGAATATAAACGATACAGTCATTATGGAAAACAGTACAGAGATTCCTTAAAAAACTAGGAATAAATTTACCATAAGACCCAGCAATCCCACTACTGGGCATATATACTGAGAAAACCACAATTCTAAAAGACACATGTATTCCAATGTTCATTGCAACACTATTTACAATAGCCAGGACAGGAAACAACCTAGATGTCCATTGACAGAAGAATGGATAAAAAAAAATGTGGTCCATCTATACAAAGGAATAATACTCTGCCAAAAAGAAGGAATGAATTTGAGTCAGTGGTAGTGAGGTGGATGAACCTAGAGCCTGTTATACAGAGTAAATAAGTCAAAAAGAGAAAAACAAACATTGTATATTAATGCATTTATATGGAAATCTAGAAAAGTGGTACTGATGAACCTATTTGCAGGGAAGGAATGGAGATGCAGATGTAGATAATGGTCTATGTTTCAGTAGACACAGTGGGGGAAGGAGAAGGTGAGACAAATGGAGACAGTAACATTGACATATATACATTATCATGTGTTAAATAGCTGGTAGGAGGTTGCTACATAACACAGGGAGCCCAGCCTGGCGCTCTGTGACAACTTAGTGGGATGGGATGGGGAGAGAAGGGAGGTGCAACAGGGAAAGGATATATGTATAATTATGGCTGATTTGTGTTGTTGTGTGGCAGAAACCAACATAACATTACAAAGCAATTTTCCTCCAATCAAAAAAAATTAAATTAAAAAATTACTAATTATTAGAAAAATGCAAATCAAAATGACAATGAGGTATCACCTCACTCCAGTCAGAATGGCCATCATCAAAAAGTTTACAAATAATATATGCTTCAGAGGGTGGAGAGAAAAGGGAAGCCTCTTACACTGTTGGTGGCAATGTATATTGGTGCAACCACATGGAAAACAGTATGGAGGTTACTTTATCTGAAAATATCATAGCCATATGATCCAGCATTCCCACTCCTGGGCATACATGCAGCCCAATGTTCGCAGTAGCACCATTTACAATAGCCAAGACATAGAGGCAACATAAATGTCCATCAACAGATGAATGAGTAAAGAAAATGCTTCATATACACACAATGAAATATTACACAGAGATAAAAAGAATGAAATAATACCATTCACAGCAACATGAATGGACCTAGAGATCATCATACTAAGTGAAGTAAGACAGATATCATATGACATCGCTTATATGTGGAATCTAAAAAAATGATACAAATTAACTTATTTACAAAACAGAAATAGACTCACAGATACAGAAAACAAACTTATGGTTACCAAAGGGGAAAGAGGATGAAGAAGGGACAAATTAGGGTTTGGATTAACATACACACACTTCTGTATATAAAGTAGATAACCAACAAGGACTCACTGTATAGCAAAGGGATTATATTCATTATCTTGTAATAACCTATAATGGGAAAAGAATTTGAAAAAGAATACACATACACACACACACACACACACACACGTATACACGTATACAAGTGAATCACTTTGCTATACACCAGAAACAGAGTACAAATTTTGCAAACAACATTGCAAATCAACTCTACTTCAATTAAAAAACAGAAAAGAACACTTGCTTTTTAGCTGTGCACAAAGCAACCTGAAATAAACTCTACACTCCCTAGACCCCTTCACAATTAATCATAACGTTGGCTCAAATGTACTTATGGGATATAAGCAAAACCAGTGTGTGTGCAACTTTTATGAATTTTCCTTAAAGCAATGGGGAGTGCCATTTGCTGCTCCTTTCTGATTAGTGTTGGTTAGAATAGTGAGGCAATTGCTTCAAGTTAGCAGCCATCTTGAACCATGAGATATAAAAAATACACCTGACAGAAACAAAGGATGAAAGAAATCTTACTCTCTGATGCCATATGCCATTGTGGCATTCCTAGGTGGACTTCCTCTAACTTCTTAAGTATGAAAAAGAAATTCACTTCAACCTTTTATTAAACCATGGCTATTGGGGAATTTTTTCTTTTATTCCCACTGAAGTGTAACCCAGGGCTAACTATTAAAAAAAATATTTATTAAATTCCTCTAATACGTTATTGCACAATGTACAAAATTGGCATAATCATAACTGGAAAATAAAGGTTCCCTCAAGAAATCTTAGCAAAGGGCAAGGTTAGTATATATGTGGAACAAAATCTTTGAAAGTAAAAACAATATTTTAAGAAGAAATACTGCATAACAAGCTGAGATGTCCATTTAAAAGAGAATCATTTTTTAAGACAGTCTTCAAATCACTGGATACTACCAAGCCAGTCAATTTCTTTAAAAACTAACTTTAAAAGGGTGGAAACAGATATTGGCCAATAATGCAAGCAGGTCTGATCAGACCATGACAGCTCATGACTAGAGCAGTGGGCATTTCTTTAATTTCTGTCTATTCAATACCTGAGAAATTTGGGGAAGATCAAGATTCTGTTTCTGGGTATCATCTGAGGTACAGCTAATCAGGAGACAAGAATGGATATAGTCCCAAACTCTTCTTGATTTGCCCTCTAATGACTGTGCTTTCTTACCTGATAAGCCAATACAGGAAAAAGAACAGTGTAAGACTTCAGTCAATGAACCCAGGAATTCTATCAGAAGATTGAGCCATGGAGAGTCAAAAGGAGAATATAAAACACAATGTACTGCAAGGACACTGAGTAAGAGATATTCAGATGAATTACCACCAGATTTTTTTAGACAGCAGCAGCACAAAAGATTTAAGAATTCAGCCTTTAAATATGTGAAGTATGAGCAGCATACACACAATGCCACTTCCTTACCTTCTGAGACCATATCAGTATTAAGCAGTTGAATGCAGCATAAGGAAAGGTCAAACTTTGCTTCCATGATTCCAAAGAAACATCCAAGTCTGCAAAAGGAGGAAATGATTTCGAATTAAACAAACTCTTTTTTTAAAGGCCTCTCTGGTCTTTGGCTTAAGTCTGCATCAATCAATAAATCTAGGGAAAGAGGATGGCTCAGTGAACATGGAATCTAATCCTGTACTCACAGTAGGAGAAAGGATTGGAATGCAGAGAGGAAATCTCTCCCCAGTGGTCACACAGATGGAGGCCACAGAGCTAGATACCAAGCATGCATCCAACTACTCAGCCATCTCTCCACATCATCATGGCACGTGGTGGTGCTCCCCACTCCCATATGCTTCCTTCTCTTCCACTAGGACCATTCATTGTGCAATACCAAGGTGTCCTCAGGAGTCCAGAAAACCAATGTGAGTGCAAAGTCATGCCATCTTCTGCCACCACCTCCCTTTCTTCACCTTGAACCTGTGGGAAGGACTATGTCCTGACACCTGCATGGGGATGAGAGGTATGGGACAAAGAGCCATCACCGTTAACTGGCAGGCTCGGCCAGGTGAGAAAGGCTGCACGCTTTCCACTGCTTAGCAAGCTCTGCCAGAGGAAGAGGAGAGAAATGGACAACCAGACCACGGTTCATGCCATGTACATTTTACAGACAGAGAACCAAGGAATGGAGGTTAGACTAAAGGGTTCCCAGAATTCAAACACAGGCCTTCTGATTCCCACTGTAGTGCTCTTCCCATTATGATAATTTGCTCCCAGTGTCATAGCCACGTGTTCTGGAAAACAAACTCACTCAGAAGGACAATGCAGATAGTGGAGTGCAGTTTATTACACTGGCGGGCCCAAGGTGGAATCTCCTCTTAGCCAAGAACCCTGACCAGTTTTTCTGAAAACCTTATATACCCTAAGTGTACGTGTCCAAACAAAACTCGCCAAATTCCCTGAAACTAGTCTGAACAAAGGAAAAGAAAGATACAATCAAAGTTAACCCGTGATTCATATGCCTTAAGCCTAGGTAGTTAACAATGGACAATTATCAATAGGCCTGTGGTCATACCCCAATAAGCATAATACAATGTATGATTCTATTCGGTTACACAAATAATTAGGGTATTCTTTTAGACAACAGAGAGTCTAGGTGTGAGCCCTGGGGCTCTCCATCCAGGGGGCTTGTTTTTCCACTTGGTTTGTCATTTCCATAGATACTGAGCATATAGCTAAAAGTCCAAGTCCAGCTCAAGATGGAGTCCAGCTTTGAAGACGGAGCCTGTTCTGTCTGTTTCCTCCTTCACTCCCCATTCTTGATGTCTTAACTAATAGTATGAGCATCATTCATAGGGATATATTGCACCCTGACTCTCCGACCTCCAATTTGGGAGAACGACATCAACCTTTGGGTTACAAAGTTCATAAGACGTTGTTAACTAAAGGGTCCACAAAGCAGAGCTATCAAGGCAACTATAACAATGGTAAATATAGTTTCCACCAATCGCCCTTCACCCACGATAGGACCGAAGTCCAAAAAGGAAGATTGTCATCAGACATAACTTTTACCTGACCTTTCATGTCATCTAGGGTGGCTGATATATAGCCAGATAAATCAGGAATATATACACAACATTCAACTTTAATTCTAGCACAGGTCCCTCTTTGTATTGAAACTATGGTTAGTCTCAAGATGACACCAGCAAGTCCTTGTAGCAGCAGTTGATTATGGAGCTGCATCTCTTTTTCTTCTTTAAGACGATCTTGGTTTCACGGGGATCAGTGGGGTCCTTTTGTGTAGTCCGCTAGGCGTCCTCCGGGTCTGCGTGGTATGCTCTCTTCACTCTCATGTGGTAGATCCAGGAAGTGACACCTGCCACTTTAACTGCAGTAGGGCTGGTTAGAACAACAGTATATGGACCCTTCCAATGTGCGGCCAACGTGTTTCCAGTCCTTGACCACACCTGATCCCTGGGCACAAATTTGTGAATCTGTTTGCCAAAGGGAAATGGCACCCTTTCTTGTACAAGCTTAGTTACCTGATTTATTACCTTACCCAGTTGTTCCATCTGCTGTGAAATCTCATCTCCCTTTACCTGAGGCAAATTTGTTGACACCTCTTTTATTATGGGAGGGGGCCTCCCATACACAATTTTGTACAGAGAAGAGCCATGGGACTGTGAGGTCATCCCTAGTCTGAGATGAGCCATGGGGAACAAGTCCACCCAGAAACAGTCAGTGTCTAAGATCCACTTGGAGAGTGTCTCTTTAAGTGTCTGGTTGGTTCCTTCTACCATCCCAGGACTCTGGGGCCTGTATGCCTTATATAATTTCCACTTGAGGTTTAAAGTTTTGCTTACTTGTTATACTAAATCAGCTACAAAAGCCAGGCCAATGTCTGATACAATGCTGGTAGGAAATCCAAATCTGGGAACTATCTCCCTAAACAGGCACCAGGCTACTTTTGATGCTCTTTCAGTCCGAATAGGAAAAGCTTCTACCCATCCCGAGAACATACATACTATGACCAGCAGGTAATGGTAGTGTCGGTGAGGTTTCATTTCAGTGAAGTCCAATTCCAGGTGTTCAAAGGGCAGAGTGCCTTTTACCTGAATCCCTGGAGGTTTCTGTCTGTGCCGAGAGGCAGCATTGACCTGTGAGCAGGCAGTGCAGTTCTGAGATTTTGTCCTTTTGACAGCTGGAGAGCCTGGATTAGAGCATATAGTTCGGCCTGTTGAGCGGACCAGTGTGATGGCAGAGAGCTAGCCTCAACGATGGTTTCTTCCATGACTACTGCATATCCCGACAGTCATTGTCCTTGTTTCACCAGGCTGGTGCCCTTGGTGTACAGGACCAATTCTGGGTCCGGGATTGGCAAGTCTCTCAAGTCAGGTCTGCTGGCATATTTCCTTGCAATCATGTGAGGGCCCACCTTCTCCCACAAGAAAGAGAGTGGCCAGATTCAGGGCCTGACAAGGCTCAGTAGTGACATGGGGGTTCTCACATAACAGTCCCTGGTATTGAGTAGTCCAGGATGTTGACAGCCATTTATGGGGGTCCCCTCGCAGGAGAGTGTTGACCTCATGAGGGACTTTTACGAACAAATCTTGGCCCCAAATCAGCTTGGTTGCCTCCTGGACCAGTAAGGCAACTGCCCATAAGCACCCCAACCACCCAGTGGCAACTTTGTCCAGCTGATTAGAGGTAAGTGACTGGTCTGTCCCATGTCCCCATAGTCTGGGACAACAGTCCCATAGCCACCTTGTCCTTTACAGTCATGTAAAGAGTAAATGGCTTAGCAAGGTCTGGCAGGCCCAAGGCGTGCTGACGTAATTGTAGGGGGTTTGAGTTCTATTACCAGCAGGACTTGTTTTGCAAGCCTGGGGATGGGTGGAGTGGCGGGTTGTCTTGCGCCCAGGCCTTGGGGAATTTTTGAGTTAATTCTCTCTCTTGACTGTTTAGCCCGTCTGGTTTCCTTGCCGGCAGATTGTGCAACCTCCATTTATGTTGAGGGATTACTGAGTGGAAGAGTAAACAGGTGGCTGAGCCCACTCGAACAGTGGGTCTTTCGTGGGGAGAAAGGTCACTTGTGCCCCCAATTTAGACAGCAAGTCTCTTCCTAACAAAGGTACTGGGCATTCAGATCAGATCAGATCAGATCAGCCACTCAGTCGTGTCCGACTCTTTGCGACCCCATGAATCGCAGCACGCCAGGCCTCCCTATCCATCACCAACTCCCGGAGTTCACCCAGACTCACGTCCATCGAGTCAGTGATGCCATCCAGCCATCTCATCCTCTGTCGTCCCCTTCTCCTCCTGCCCCCAATCCCTCCCAGCATCAGACTCTTTTCCAATGAGTCAAGTCTTCGCATGAGGTGGCCAAAGTACTGGAGTTTCAGGGATGTATAAAAATTCATGAGTCACTTGGTGTCCCCCCATCTGACATTTTCAGGGTAGGCTAGAGACACAAAGGCTGCATTTATCACCACCTGAGACCCAGCAGCCTCTGGCTGGGTCTACTGGCGTATAGAATCTATAGGCCTCGCACAATCTTTCCCAGAAGACAGAGGGTGATTTGCTTTCCCTTTGAATCACTTTGGAGGGTTTTGCAATACTCATAGCTTTTCGGGCTCCCCTCTTGAGGCCTTGTAGCCACCTGGTATGTCTCCAGGTGGCCTCTCCCTTTCTCTGTGTTACAGTCCCAGTTGGGCCTCTTATCGGGGGTGGCTAGTTCTGCCCACCGCTGCGGGTTTGCAGTACCCTCAGGTGCCATTTCTCTTAACCATTTTCTGGCCTCAGGTAGGATCCTGTGTCTTTCCTCAGGGCTGAAAAGGGAGACTAGTAGTTGGATTATGTCATCCTACGCAGGGTGGTGGGTTCGAAAAATAGTCTCCATTAGCCTAATCATGGCTTGTGGCTCCCCCGAGTACAGTGGAGCATGTCTCTGCCAGTTTAATATATCCGTAGAGGAAAATGGCTGGTAATAATAGGCTAAAGGGGGCTGATGTAGTGCCCCATGCGTCCTGAACTGGAGGCTGTTGTAGCTCTCTAAGGGGCATCTGTAGTGGGGTTCTTTCCCCCTGTTCCTTGGCGGAGCACAGCCTCTATCTAATTGCTGTGTTTTCTTTCCTCTTCCCATCAGTACTCAGTGGGAGAGGTGGATACAATCTAGGAGGTCCAGCTGAGGTGGCATTCTGGGGGCATTGACCAGAGGTCTCCTTTGCTGGGATTGGAGCCTGCCGAAACAGCAGCTCTATGAACTCCGGGAGAGCTGGTGGGAGAGCAGTGGCTGCTGCAGGAACTTCACCTGGCCCTGGATTGGGCATTAAGGCGGCCTCTGGTCTTGGTGGAGCACTGGGAGGCAGGCATGTCATTAACCAGTATAGGGGACGGGTCAGGTCATCCCCGTCCAAATCCTGTAGAATTTCCTTTTTTTATCATCAGTCAATTTTTGTGCCATTAATATTTTTCCCTTTCCCTTCTGGATACAGAACCTTGTCCAAGTAGGAGGGTCTTGAGCTAATCCTAGCCATGAGTCAGTATATGGATATTGATCCAGGTGTCCTGGCTCTCCTGTGACTACTGTATAAACTGCTTCCACTATTTGTAAGTTCATGGTGTTCTCTAGTGGCCACCCTACTCCCATAGGGGGCCATTCGACCTCACAGAGTATGTGGAGGTGGTTAGGCTTCATCTTCACCCCATAGTCTCCTCCAAATCCCTTCTTTAAATTTTTAATCATGTACTCCAATACAGTTGCCTTAGATTCACTTCCCCTCATCTTGCTTACTTTCTCAGACCTTCTTCTACTTTTCCTTTTTGTTCTGTCTATGAAGTTCTCAGTACCCTATGTACTTCTGATATTTCCACTCAATGACACTTCAATTGCCATTCTGCCTCCTTCCTAATTGGGGTGAGAAGAGCCATATCTGCCAGATCCCAGAGGGAGAAGGAGGATTGGCGTGTCTTCACCTGCCTGTCAGCACAGCCGAACCAGAACACCACGTGATCCAAGACTGTTTCTCCCTTAACTTTTAAAGTCCATTCTGCCTTGGTGGGCTTGATCAGGTCTGGATGAAAATACAGATGGATTAAATATCCCACGTCCCAGGCCGTCTCTAGAAAAGCCAATTTGTACTCATTTATGTATCCCCCTCCTTCTATCCTGACAATTCCAAGGGGGTCAAGAATTCATAGCAGATGGGACACCACCTTGGGGAGGGCAGAATATGAGCACACAAAAACCAAGTTTCTTCTTCTAAAAATCCCCTGGCATTTGCTTGGTAATAATTTTGCCCGAGACGGCATGGACACCACCTCCTAAATGACCTTCACAAATATCCTTCCTAAGCCCTAACACACTCGTCAACCTGTGTACCAAGCAATCGTTGCCACCTGCCTATTCCAGGCTCCTATGGGTCTGTGCCCCTTCTAATCCCTCCCAGGGGGGTGATCAGGCCCCCTCTTCCACCCTACCGGGTGGGTTCCTCCTCGCCTGAGTGTTCAGTTCCCCTGCTGCCATCCACTACCTGCTAAAATGAAAGGTCTGGGCATTGAGAAGCAGAATCCTTCCAGAAGGGTGAGGCGATTCCCCACTCTAGAATATTCGAGACTGACGGTCTTGGAGTACTCCCAATTGGGACTTGTCTCCTCAAAGTGAGGAGTTTCCCAGCCAATGCACCAAATGTTGTAGCCACGCGTTCTGGGAAACAAACTCACTCAGAAGGACAATGCAAATAGTGGAGTGCAATTTATTACCAAGGCAGAGTCTCTTCTTAGCCAAGGACCCTGACCAGTTTTTCTGAAAACCTTATATACCCTAAGTGTACGTGCCCAAACCCACCTCCCCAAATTCCCTGAAACTAGTCTGAACAAAGGAAAAGAAAGATACAATCAAAGTTAACCGTGATTCATATGCCTTAAGCCTAGGTAGTTAACAGTGGACAATTATCAATAGGCCTGTGGTCATACCCCAATAAGCATAATAGAATTTATGATTCTATTTGGTTACACAGATAATTAGGGTATTCTTTCAGACAACAGAGAGTCTAGGTAGGAGCCCTGGGGCTCTTCCATCCGGGGGGGCCTGCTTTTTCAGATGGTATGCCATTTCCATAGATACTGGGCATATAGCTCAAAGTCCACAGTCCAGCCCAAGATGGAGTCCAGCTCAAGATGGAGCCTGTTCTGTCTGTTTCCTCCTTCACCAGAAAACTTTCAGTCTAAAATTATCAAATAATGCAGAAAAGCCCCCATCCTAATAAAATAAGATAGGTTCTTGCTATGGGTTGAATTGTGTGCCCCCAAAAGATATGTTGAGGTCCTAAACCCTAGGATCTCAGAAGGTGACCTTCTTTGGAAATACAATCATTGCAGATGTAATTAGTCAAGGTGAGGTCACATGGGGTGGGGGGGCCTACAGTGCAATAAGACTAGTGTCCTTATAAGAAGGAAGCCATGTGAATGGAAACACAAAAGGAGCCCACCATGTGGTAAGGAGTTTTGGGGTCACTCATTTACAAGACAGGATGCCAAAGATTGCCAGCAAATTGTTAGACGCCAGGAAGAGACAGGGAGGGGTTCTTCCCAGCAGGTTTCCGAGAGATTCACAGCAGTATGAGCACTGGCCTCCAGAGCTGTGAGACAATAAATATGTGTCATCCTAAACCACCCAATTTGTGGTATTTTTTATGACAGCCCCAGGGAATTAATACCACTCTCATTTAGACAATCCATAAACAAGGGAAAAGCCCAAACAGTTTAATGTCTGGAAGAGAGACAGAAAAGTACCCTCCTGGGATCACTTGGCCTTGGGCTACAACTCCTGTTTCCAGTGTGACCTTGAACAAGTGGTTTCTCTTTTCTTGGTCTCTCTTTTAACAACAAAGACAAGACAGTATTGATAGTTCCCTTATAGTTGGAGGTAAAGATTAAATGAGGTAATGCATGTGAAAACACAAAACACAGATAACACACAGCACAGAATAAGGACTCAAAACTATCATTACCATCAACATTATTGATTTTTCAAGACAGATTTAAACAGAAGGGGGTAAAAAACAACAACAACAAAAGAATAATTCACAAACTTAGTCTCAATAATCAACCTTCAGTTCACATACACTACTACTTGCCCAATAAGGGAGCTATTAGACACATGTGGCTACTCAAATTTAAATTATAAAATGAAATGAAAACTTTAGCCTCTGAGGCATGTTAGCTATCTTTCAAATGCTCAACAGTCACATGTAGCTAGTGACTACCATATTGGATGGCACAGAATAGAACATTTCCAGCATTGCAGGGAGATATGTTGGATGTTGATGTCACCACCCTTTAAGGTAAAGATTTTGCAGAGACAGAGACCAAGATGTCAATGGTGTGGTATTTTCTTTTCAACTTATAAAAGATTTCCAATGCTGCATCAGTAAATGGACATTTTAAAAATCCCTTTATCATCAGTAAACACAAAAGTCAGTTCTTATCATAACTTCAAATAGAAGGTACTGCTACCAAGACTTTTTCATCTACAGTCGGAGATGCTAGAAGCCATGATATGGGGTGTGGATTAATCATGTAAATACTGGGATATGAATAGCTCCCTCAGCAGTATCCATAAAAATGAAAAGGGCTTTGAATTTTGGAAACAAGAATTGGTACAAACACATGTAAACTGAACCCCAAACTCATGCCAGATTAAGAGAGGCTATTCTGGTACAATGTGCTGACCACACAAATACATTTTTAAAGTTCAGCACCTGGGATGGATTAAAAACCACATGGGGGATTGTAACCAAAGCAGAGAAAACACAGTACTAAATGATAGAACAGAAATCAAAGTGACAATTATAGTTTACAAGTCTCCAGTTAGATGTCACCTAAAATGCTTTGTTCACTGTAATCGGCCTATCAAGAAGGCATTATGCAATGAATAGCTCAAGAGACAGCCCATGATGTCTCCAATCATGATACAATTTCCAGACAGGGAAAGAGTATAATAGGCAAATCATTCCTGCTTCAATCAAGATGGGGAAATCACAGTTCAAGAAAAAGCAAATCAAAATAGAGAAGTAAAGTTCAGTTTCCTACTAATCATAGATGACATTGAAAAGGACAATTGAACTCTTCGATAAAAGCCCAAAACTCTAAAGAAATCATTTGATCCCAAGCATAAAGGGGTGATAGGATCTTTGGTTCTGTGAAACAGAGAGGTGGATAAATCAGAGACCATGTACCACTGAGCCCTTTACATCCAGGCAAAGGCCTGTCCAAGAGGAATAAGATGGTATACACGTTCACTGGCATTAAGCCCGGTAGGGTCATCAGGCAAGCCCTTTTCTTGTTGGGCCATGCCAAACATGCCTTATCTCGCATATAACTCACCATCCAATGAGTCTCTAGGACAGACAGAGGGGACCATCCATGGATGCCTGCCACAGTCACCCTGTTGAGCCTTGCTCAGACTCAGAAAATGAGTCTGGCATGCCTTCAGGCATCCACACCAATTTTTATGGATTCTGGGTTATCTTCTTTCTGTCTCATAAATGTCAGCATGGGAGGTGGGAGGGTCTGTAGGACAGGCCCCCAAAATATATTCCTGACGTCACTGTCACATAGAGCCCTCTCCCTGGGAAAAAAAAAAAAAAAAGATTAATGAAAGAGTTGATGATCCACACATAGAAAGGGGTCAGAGAACGAACACGTGAAGAAAGAGCCTTTCTTAAGGAGGAGGAGCCCTCTCCATACACATTCACTATGAACTCTTTGACAGCTCAAAGAGAAATGGCCGTGATCTCCACATCATAGCCACAACCCACTGGAGTCTCCACATTCCTTTCTTATGACGCTTGTCTGCCACCTGGAGAGATGTGATCATCTCCTTTCCTTGGAGGGTTTCTGCACATGGCAAGGTGGGGTCAAGTGAAAGGCAAGCTATTGGTTGAAAGCCCCAGAGTATGGTTTTGAGATGTTTATGAGGTCAGATCTTGCACTGCTCCTATCATACTCCACTGTCTGCACTATTAAGAAACACAAGAAATCTATCACATGATTTCTTTCTGGACACTCTCTCTCCACATAAAATGAGCTTCTTCCTCTACCTGAGCAAGAGATTCCAGCTTGTTCAACCAGTTGGAAAATATATGCTCCAAGGTAGTCAACACGTACAGACTTCCAGTTTTAATATAAACCGAGGATACCAAGTATAATGTGATGACTATAGCTAACGCTGCTGTATGGTATATAAAAAAGTTGTTCAAAGAGTGAATCCTAAAAGGCCTCATTACATAGAAGAATTGTCCTTCCCTTTTTCTTTTTCTTAACACTATGTCTGTATGAGAAGAACAGATGGTTAGCGAAACCAACTGTTCGTGTTGTGGTCATCTCACAATATATGTAAAATCAAACCATCATGCTGTACACCTTAAATTTATACAAGTGATGTACATCAATTATTTATCGATAAAAGGGGAAAAATAATGTTACAAAATAATGACCAAGATAATAAATAAATTCAATGAAGTAGGTTAAGTTTAATAAAAGGCAGTGGTATCAGAAAGTGACTGCAAAGACATTAAAATGCTTTAGTAGAAATTCTGAGAACAGTGAGTAGCCAATAATCTATTAGAGCAACAGAGGTGGTCATTTTTAATGACATATTTGTGATAAAATCAGAAATAGGTAATAGACTAACTTTAAAGAGGTCTCTGTTTTAAATCAGCTAGGCTCTCTCAGTACAGCCATCTCTGGACGGTCTCAACCCTCAGCTTTACTCCTTCTTTTTTGCCAGTATCTACATAGCCTAATGGCTTCCTGATCCCTCTGAAAGGCTATCCAAATGAGAAGACCTAGGGATTATGTGTTGCTACTCTTAACCTTCATCTGCCTACATGTCATAAAGAGTAGTGCATAAACCCACCCTTTGTTCAGCTCTGATCCACATGAGTGACAAAACTGATTTGCAGTAAATCCAAGGATAAGCACAATTCACTAGCAATACTAGCAAAATAATCCTAAAAACACCAAAAATTGCTGTGTGCTTACTGGGTGCCTAGGCACTATTCTAAGCAATTAACATATAACTCAATTAATCCTTGCAGCAACCCTATGAAGTCAGTCAGGCAGTTCAGTCGCTCAGTTCTGTCCGACTCTTTGCGACCCCATGGACTGCAACACGCCAGGCCTCCCTGTCTATTACCAACTCCTGGAGTTTACCCAAACTCATATCCATTGAGTCGGTGACCACCTAACCATCTCATCCTCTGTTCAATCTTTCCCAACATCAGGGTCTTTTCAAATGAGTCAGTTTGAAGAAACCAAGGCATGGGAAGATTAAGTAACTTGCCCAAGGTCACATATCCAAGCAGACAGCTTCCACAGATTCTGCTCTTGACTGCTATCTCTTCTACCTGTTAAGAAACAGAAATGTAACTGCATCCTTTTCTCTCCTCTTCATAAAACATCACCAAAGGCAAAGAAAGTAAGAATTAGCTTTAGAGAATTTTAAATTCACACAAAAATACTTTTAAACAGGAAATCGCTTATTTCAGATATTGGTATAGAGAACCACAAACCAGTGTCAAATGACTTGAGACAACACTTACAATTCTCTATCCTAGCTCTGTGGTCACGTTTACTGGAAGGCACAGAGCAGAAGTTGCTTGGGCAAATTTTGAATATATGCTCTGCTCAGTCTATATGATACCTTTAAGTTTTAAAAAATGTTTTGTCAAAATGTAAAGGTTGAACATTTTTACATAAATATTCAGGTTTTAGGCTTTTCTAAGAGAAGCAGATTTATCAATGCTCCCTCATGCAACACTGCTGCTACTGCTGTGAAGTCACTTCAGTCGTGTCCAACTCTGTGCGACCCCATAGACAGCAGCCCACCAGGCTCCCCCATCCCTGGAATTCTCCAGGCAAGAATACTGGAGTGGGTTGCCATTTCCTTCTCCAATGCATGAAAGTGAAAAGTGAAAGTGAAGTCGCTCAGTCGTGTCCGACCCTCAGCGACCCCATGGACTGCAGCCTTCCAGGCTCCTCCGTCCATGGGATTTTCCAGGCACGAGTACTGGAGTGGGGTGCTATTGCAGGTTTCCAAACCACTGATCCTTTCACCATCCAGTGCTACTTCTCTTTTTATATTGTTTAAAAACAAAGTGCGATTTATTTAAATTAATATAAAAAATGTGAAGGGAAGTGTGAAAGTCTTAGTCACCCAGTCATGTCTAACTCTGTGACCCCAGGAACCGTAGCCTGGCAGGCTCCCCCATCCCTGGGATTCTCCAGGCAAGAACACTGGAGTGGGTTGCCATTTCCTTCTCCAATGCATGAAAGAGAAAAGGGAAAGTGAAGTCGCTCAGTCGTGTTTGAATCTTAGCAACCACATGGACTGCAGCCTTCCAGGCTCCTCTATCCATGGGATTTTCCAGGCAAGAGTACTGGAGTGGGGTGCCACTGCCTTCTCCTCATGCAACACTAGCAAGAGCGAAAATGTAGGTCTTGTCCTTGAAATGGAGCATATAATCTAGTTTGCCATACTCACCACCACTCCCTATTGTCTTATACCTCACAACTTCTTTCCCTTATATTCCCTCTTAGGATGTCATAACACATTTGAGCAAGTGGACTCCTATTTAGAAGAAAGGGGATGTTATAGAGGAAAGAATTCTGAACCAAGAGGTGAAATTAAGTGTTTCTATTTCTAGTTACGGAACTGGTAATACTACCTGACTCCCTGTATGCACATTTTAAAAATATGAGGCCAGGCTAGATACTGTGATTCCATAAGTTTTAAAACTCAGATAGGACACTAAAGCATTAAACTTTTTATCACAGTAGTGAGAAATGAGCTTGTCATTGTTTCACAGGCTGCCTAAGCAAGTTCTTCCTGTGCATAGAATAACAAAGAAAAGAACTGGCCTAGGTCTAGATGTGGAGAAGGAAATGGCAACCCACTCCAGTGTTCTTGCCTGGAGAATCCCAGGGACAGAGGAGCCTAGTGGGCTGCCGTCTATGGGGTCGCACAGAGTTGGACATGACTGAAGCGACTTAGCAGCAGCAGCAGCAGGTCTAGATGAGACACTTGACCATCTGTGGAGCCTGAGAGGGAGCTCACAACAGTACTTTAGTACTTCTCTCTACTGTATTGAATGTACTCTTCAGATAAGAGACACTAACTCTTCATTCTGCAATGTTGTAAGCGTCTCAATTTCACTTTGGCATCCACAGGAGAAAGGTTTTTCAGTTCAGTTCAGTTACTCAGTCATATCTGACTCTTTGCGGTCCCAAGGACTACAGCATGCCAGGCTTCCCTGTCCATCACTAACTCCTGAAGCCTGCTCAAACTCATGTCCATTGAGTCAGTGATGCCATCCAACCATCTCATACTCTGTTGTCCCCTTTTCCTCCTGCCTTCAATCTTCCCAGCATTGGGGTCTTTTCCAGTGAGTCAGTTCTTCACATCAGGTGGCCAAAATATTGGAGTTTCAGCATGAGCATCAGTCCTTCCAATCATGCATTTTTGGACAAATTCACTAATTCATTCAATAAATGTGGATGAAGCTCTGGGCACTGTGCCAGACACTATAAAACCCCAAAGTAAAATACTGGGTAAATAGGGAACAAAAGGTTACTTTCCCAGGTGGCTGCCATTATGGGGAGGGTAATGTGAGTACCTGAAGGTAACAGATAGTTAGCTTTGGATGACATGCCCTAGAGTACATCCCAACTTTTTAGGAAAATTACTAATGCTTCACAAAGTATTCAGAAAGACCTTTTTTTTTTTTTTTTTAATGGAAAAAGAAGAGTCAGAACTTGTTAAGAGCAAGCATAAGGCAAAGTCTGGAAGGCTGAGTAAACTCAGGAAGCAGAAAGTGAAAAGCAGAAGTACTAATGCTACAAAATCATGGAGAATGCTTAGAGCTTCCTTGAGTTGTAGGAGATTCAACTTAAACATGGTCTTATCAGAACACATAGCAGGAGCTCTCTAATGATTTGGTGATGATGCCATTTGCTACACAGGATGAAAGGATGTCTGAGGTGTGCAGCTTATATTCTGATTCCAATCTCACAATCCAAACTGCCCAAGGCAAGGTCTTTCATCCAACTGGGCATAAGAGAGACATCTGCTTCTTGCTCGGTCTCATTTCACATCCAGGAGGGTGTTTGCTTCCCTACCACTTCAAGGGGTCCCTTTGAATTTACAGTAGCTCTGGGAGAACTGTGGGAAGGTACATACACGGGTCCTCCGATGGAAGCCTTGTGGTTTAGACCAAGTGTTGTTCCTGCTGGGTAGTCATTGCTAAGAGTAACTTTGCGTCAAGATTGGCCTGTCAATCAGTCAGACCTTTTGGCAGAGGTCATGTAGAGTTACTAATTTTGCGGGAGTGAGCAGTGTGTTAATATATGCTGTGACCAGTACTTTTTCTCCAGGGCCATTTAACCAAGCACTTCCTAAGCAGATCAGAGGTATTGCCAAATCCCTTCTGCCCAGAGTCACAGGCTTTAGGCTCTTTTCTCTGTGCTTTCCTTCCCATAGATTATCACTTAGCTTCACACCACCCTCCAAAATCCTCTTATTTCCTTTGTTTGGCCCACTTGGAAACTTTCACAGCTCCATTTAAAACAGAATCTAAATCAACAAGCAAAAATTTGGTTGCCACTCCCTTGAGGACAAGAAGGGCTTGGTCTTTAAAATAAGATTCTTTAATTTCAATTCATAGAAGTGAGAAGAAATATTTACTTGACATCCTTCAGGAAGACACCTCATTCTCAGATGGGCTAAATCACCTCTTCCAAAGCAGAAGCAACAACAGACTTTTCATATTAAAACAGGCTGAACTTTACCTAGAATTACATTTATATTGTGTATAACCTCATCCTCTAGATATGCTAACAGGTAGAAAACTTTCACTTTTTCAAATTCTTCATTTAATTAGAGTCAACAAAAAGTTATTTACAGAGTGATCTGAGTTCATAGGCCAGGGAACTATCATAGAAGTCAAGCAATAACTTGAATTCAAATATACCTGAATCCCGGTTCAGACCTCAAGTCAAGATACTTAATTTTTTGGTGTCCTTGGGCAAGTTATTTAACTTCTCTAAGCCTTCAAATTCTAATCTAGAGAATGAGAGTGATAAAGCCTCCCTACTCTGCATGGCCCTAGGCAATACTTCAGAGCTAATACATGAACAAGCACTCAGCACAGTACCTGCCACAGAGCAGTGGCAGGGCACAAAAACAATAATGACATCATGGCACAGAAGAGACAGCAGTTAAAGCAAAGAGAGATGGCTCTCACTTTCTGTATCAATGTTTAACAGAATATCTAGAGTAAGGCGGAAGCGTCAACCATGAGTTGTATTTGAAAGAAAACTTTGAGGTAGAAGGATTGACCAAGGAAATACATAACAAAAAGAAATCCACAAAGACTAAATAAACAAAGAAATATCCCATGTTCTTGAATAGGAACACTCAATACTGTCAAGATGTCAGTTCTTTCCTTTGATCTGCAGTCAATGCATGTGTGCATGCCAAGTCACTTGAGTCATGTCCGACTCTTTGCGACCTCATGAATTGTAGCCAGCCAGGCTCCCCTGACCATAGGATTCTCCAGACAAGAATACTGGAGTGGGTTTCCATGCCCTTCTCCAAGGGATCTTCCCAATCCAGAGATCGAACCTGCATCTCTTACATCTCCTGCATTAACAGGCGGGTTCTTTACCACTAGCACTACCCAGGAAGCACCCCAGTAAGTTGTTCTATAGATATCAGTCAGTCAGTTCTGTTGCTCAGTCGTGTCTGACTCTTTGCAGCCCCACGGACTGCAGCACACCAGGCTTCCCTGTCCATCACCAACTCCCAGAGCTTGCTCAAACTTATGTCCATCGAGTCCATGATGCCATCCAACTGTCTCATCCTCTGTTGTCCCCTTCTCCTTCTGCCTTCAATCTTACCCAGCATCAGGGTCTTTTCCAATGAGTCAGTTCTTCGCATTAGGTGGCCAAAATACCGGAGCTTCCACTTTAGCATCAGTCTTTCCAATGAATATTCAGGACTGATTTCCTTTAGGATTGGCTGGTTTGATCTCCCTCTGGCCAAGGAACTCTCACAAGTCTTCTCCAACACCACAGTTCAAAAGCACCAATTCTTCGGTGCTCAGCTTTATTTATGGTCCAGCTCTCACACCCATACACGACTACTGGAAAAACCATAGCTTTGAATATACTGACCCTTGTCAGTACAGTAATCATATGACAGGAAAAGTTCTGCAAAAGCTTGTTTATAGATATGAACAAACGAGCTCTAAAGTTTATATGGAGAGACAACAGACACAGACTAGCCAATACCATATTGAAAGAAGAAAGTTAGAGAACTATTAATAATAATACTTGATTTCAAGGCTTAACTATAAAACTGCTATAATCAAAAACATTATGGCACTGGCAAAAGAATAAATAAACAAATCAATGGAACCGAATAGAGGGCCCCCAAACAGACTTCCATAAATATAGTTAATTGATTTTTGACAAAGGAAAACAGAAAATACAACGGAGCAAAGACAGTCTCCTCAACCAATGGTGCTAGAACAACTGGACAGGCACATACAAAGAAATAAATCAAGACATTGATCTTATATCCCTCACAAGTGTGAAGTGAAAGTTACCAAGTCCTGTCCAGCTCTTTGAAACCCTATGGATTGTAAACTGCCAGGCTCCTCTGTCCACAGGATTTTCCAGGCAAGAATACTGGAGTGGGTTGCCATTCCCTTCTTTAGGGGCTCTTCCTGACACAGGGGTTGAACCCATGTCTCCAGTGTCTCCTGCATTGTCAGGTGCATTCTTCACCACTTAGCCACCTGGGAAGCCCCACAGTGTGTCATCATAGGTTCATCAATTTTAACAAATGTACTCTACTATGGGGGATGTTGGTAATGGGGGAGGCTAAGCATGTGGCTAAGCATGTAAACGGGATATCTCTGTGCCTTCCATTCAATTTTACTGTGAACCTAAACTGCTTGAAAAAAATTAAGTCTTAATAAAAATTCAGTTACTGAATGGCTTTGACTCATTCTGCCAATCTACACTGGGTAACAACTTTATATCAGATGAGGGCTAAATATGGTAGTGGGAGGGGGCAGTAATATAATGGTGAAAAAGATGTAATTAATGTCTGTTACCATGGAACTGCTGGGAGATGAAGGTAAATAAACTACTGACAATATTATATTGTGGTAGTGCTCAGGAAATATCAATAGTGCTCAGAAATATCAATAACCTCAGATATGCAGATGACATCACACTATGGCAGAAAGCAAAGAAGAACTAAAGAGCCTCTTGATGAAAGTGAAAGAGGAGAGTGAAAAAGTTGGCTTCAAACTCAACATTCAGAAAACTAAGATCATGGCATCCAGTCCCATCACTTCACGGCAAATAGATGGAGAAACAGTAGAAACAGTGACAGACTTTATTTTGGGGGGCTCCAAAACCACTGCAAATGGTGACTGAAATTAAAAGACTCTTGCTCCTTGAAAGAAAAGTTATGACCAACCTAGATAGCATATTTAAAAGCAGAGACATTACTTTGCCAACAAAGGTCCATCTAGTCAAGGCTATGGTTTTTCCAGCAGTCATGTACAGATGTGAGAGTTGTACTGTGAAGAAAGCTGAGCACTGAAGAATTGATGCTTTTGAACTGTGGTGTTGGAGAAGACTCTTGAGAGTCCCTTGGACTGCAAGGAGATCCAACCAGTCCATTCTAAAGGAAATCAGTCCTGAATATTCATTGGAAGGACTGATGTTGAAGCTGAAAATCCAATATTTTGGCCACCTGATGTGAAGAACTGACTCATTGGCAAAGACCCTAATGCTGGGCAAGATTGAAGGTGGGAGGAGAAAGGGATGGCAGAGGATAAGATGGTTGGATGGCATCACCAACTCAATGGACATGAGTTTGGGTAAGCTCCAGGGTTTGGTGATGGACAGGGAAGCCTGGCATGCTACAGTCCATGGGGTCACAAAGAGTTGGACACGACTGAGCAACTGAACTGAACTGAGTGCTCAGGAAAGTACAAGGTGCTCCAGGAGTATATGCCTAGCAAACCCCTGATTGTGAAAAGCAGCTTTCCTACAGGTTGGGCCAGCTCAGCTGAGATCCACAATGCAAGGAGAAACTTTCATTGTGAAGGAGGTGTGTAACAGCAGTACAAAGATTTGGAGGTAAAAGGAAATGAGTCCTTCCAAAGAACAGAAAGAAGTAGGAGAAGTCATAAGATGCTAGGAGCCACCAGGTATAGTGGTGGACTTGGCTCAGTCTAGGTCAGGTGGAGGCCCTGGCAGGAGGGCAGGCTTGAAAGAGGGGATTTGATCTCTAATATATTGGAAAGCATCAGGCAGATTTTCAGCAGAACAATGTCTTCTCTTCGGGTAGTGAGACTAAGAAAGATATTTTCCCCCTTAACTTTTAGATTTTTAAAAATTCTAAAATGAGCAAGTATAGTTATGCCATTGATAAACAGCTTTTTAAAAACTCACTTTAAAAAGAAACAAATACAATGAACTATTCACCAAACAAGCCCTTCTTGGAGAGAAGGTCAATGAACTAAATACTGCTAACATCACCAAGAAAGCAAACTCAAAATTTAGAAACAGGGAAGAGGTAAAAACAGGATCTTTGCCTCTGCATATCAATCAAGAGATAAAACTCAACTGGGATGCAGACCAGACTCTATCTAGAGCCTTCAACATGAAGCCCTCAGAGATGACCATCTTGAGGATGTCAGAGAAACAAGCTAGAAGGAAACTTACTCAGAGAACTCTTAGGTGGTTTTCAAATGCTTTTTAAGAAAAAAGGTTTTTCTCCTTTTCAAGTGAAATTTTCAACATAAAATAAGTAAAAGATTACTGCACATTGAACAGGATGGGGAATATGATTGGGAAATCCAAACTGTGATGACTTGATTTCCTCTATTTCCTAAGGTTACTTCTTCCTCCAAGAGCTCCGCATAATAGTTTGAAATTTACCAACCTAGGTTTACTTTGCAAGAAACTGCAGTCCACTGCAAGGAAGTCAAAACTTTTACCATGGGTAAGTATTGGTACAAAGTTATGCGTTAGTGCAGAAGAGGAGCATGAACTCATACACATGTTCTGCATTTACTCTGGCTTTCTCCACTCCCCCCCAGCCAAAAAAAATGGCTTTAAAAATGATTGCCAGAAATTGTAGTGTTCATGATGAAGAAGTGAAGTACAGCCAGAGTACATCTCTTTATGGAACCCCATTTCACTTCCAAGGACCCTCTCTCCAGTCTTCAGGAAGTTCAACTCCACCCTACAAAGAAGCTCCCAGGGAGTGTTGTATATTAGTTTGCATTTCAACTCAAAGAACTTCAACAACAACAAAAGTGGATCATTTTGGCTCACTTAGAAGGGAAGACTAAGGTCAGTTGTTCCTGGTATGGCAAGATCTCAGAAGCACTCTTTCTTACCATCACCTGTTCCAGTTTTCCTCTGAAATGCTTCTTACTGAAGGTAGATCTCTTCATCAGTGTGGCCACTGACAGGTCTGAGTTTAAATTTCTTGACATCTATGTCCTTGAAAACAAGGGGAACTGTTGCACTACAGCTTCAGCAAAAGTCTTCAGAAAGGCTTTGATCTGCCTGAACCAATAACTGTGATCAGGACAACTGTGATCTTTTAACTGGCCCAGGCTGAATCTTGAGTCAACAAAGTAGAAACATTCCCACATCTAGGGGTTAGTGGGTGGGGGAGACTAGGAATTAGAGATCAGTGGTTCCTCAATGGAATTGATCAGCTGTTTTCTAGGAAAGGGGCAGGAGTGCTCGGCCAGCACATATAAGACATAACCTTGCATTCCTATACGCTAACAATGAGAAAACAGAAAGAGAAATTAAGGAAACAATTCCATTCACCATTGCAATGAAAAGAATAAAATACTTACGAATATATCTACCTAAAGAAACAAAAGACCTATATATAGAAAACTATAAAACAGTGGTGAAAGAAATCAAAGAGGACACTAATAGATGGAGAAATATACCATGTTCATGGATCGGAAGAATCAATATAGTGAAAATGAGTATACTACCCAAAGCAATCTATAGATTCAATGCAATCCCTATCAAGCTACCAACAGTATTTTTCAGAGAACTAGAACAAATAATTTCACAACTTGTATGGAAATACAAAAAACTTCTAATAGCCAAAGCAGTCTTGAGAAAGAAGAATGGAACTGGAGGAATCAACCTGCCTGACTTCAGGCTCTACTACAAAGCCACAGTCATCAAAACAGCATGCTACTGGTACAAAGACAGAAATATAGATCAAGGGAACAAAATAGAAAGCCTAGAGATAAATCCACACACCTATGGACCCCTTACCTTTGACAAAGGAGGCAAGAATATACAATGGAGAAAAGACAATCTCTTTAAAAAGTGGTGCTGGGAAAACTGGTCAACCACTTTTGTAAAAGAATTAAACTAGAACACTTTCTAACACCATACCCAAAAATAAACTCAAAGTGGATTAAAGATCTAAATGTAAGACCAGAAACTATAAAAGTCCTAGAGGAAAACATAGGCAAAACACTCTCCGACATAAACCACAGCAGGATCCTCTATGACCCACCTCCCAGAATATTGGAAATAAAAGCAAAAATAAACAAATGGGACCTAATTAAAATTAAAGGCTTCTGCACAACAAAGGAAACTATAAGCAAGGTGAAAAGACAGCCTTTAGAATGAGAGAAAATAATAGCAAATGAAGCAATGGACAAAGAATTAATCTCAAAAATATACAAGCAACTCCTGAAGCTCAATTCCAGAAAATTAAACGACTCAATCAAAAAGTAGGCAAAAGAACTAAACAGACATTTCTCCAAAGAAGACATACAGATGGCTAACAAACACATGAAAAGATGCTCAATATCACTCATTATCAGAGAAATGTAAATCAAAACCACAATGAGGTACCATTTCATGCCAGTTAGAATGGGTGTGATCCAAAAGTCTACAAGCAATAAACACTGGAGAGGGTGTGGAGAAAAGGGAACCCTCTTACACTGTTGGTAGGAATGCAAACTAGTACAGCCACTATGGAGAACAGTGTGGAGATTCCTTAAAAATCTGGAAATAGAACTGCCATATGACCCAGCAATCCCACCGCTGGTCATACACACCGAGGAAACCAGAAATGAGACACATGTACCCCAATGTTCATCACAGCACTGTTTATAATAGCCAGGACATGGAAGCAACCTAGATGTCCATCAGCAGATGAATGGATAAGAAAGCTGTGGTACATATACACAATGGAATATTACTCAGCCATTAAAAAGAATACATTTGAATCAGTTCTAATGAGGTGGATGAAACTGGAGCCTATTATACAGAGTGAAGTAAGCCAGAAAGAAAAACACCAACACAGTATAATAATGCATATATACAGAATTTAGAGAGATGGTAAGGATAACCCTGTATGTGAGACAGCAAAAGAGACACAGATGTATAGAACAGTCTTTTGGACTCTGTGGGAGAGGACGAGGGTGGGATGTTATGGGAGAATGGCATTGAAACATGTAAATTATCACATGTGAAACAGATCACCAGTCCAGGTTCGATGTATGATACAGGGTGCTTGCGGCTGGTACACTGGGATGACCCAGTGGGATGGGATGGGAGGGAGGCTGGAGGGGGATTCAGGATGGGGAACACATGTTCACCCATGGCAGATTCATGTCAATGTACGGCAAAACTAATACAATATTGTAAAGTAAATAAATAAATAAAACTGGAAAAAAGAAAAAAAAAAAAAGACATAACCTTGACATTGCATGTCTCTGCCAGGTCATTTCCAACTTGCTGAAAGTGGGACTATTTATGTGAAATGGCACCTCAGAGATACACTTAACACTTGTATTCACTCATGTAAATAGTCAAACACTGTTTACTGTCCTAATTGAATCAGGCTTAAACTAGAACTGAAGGGAAATTAGCTGAATTAAGACTTCTATATTTTCCTAAAAATCATATGGGTCCCAAACTACTTCTGAAAATGCAAACCCTGAGCCTAATACTGGCATGTAATCCTTGTCTCTACTACAGAGTCCTACAGAAAAAAAGTATGTGAATGAAGCTTTATTATATCCACCTTTAGGATAAATAAAATCATTTCAAAGTTCTAAACATATGAACTTTTCAACACCAAATTTAAAGGATTTTTACAAAGACCACAGTGGAAAAATTAGAATGTGTATATATATACATAATTATAATAGAATTAATGATTAATTTTTTAATGAAATATCATCTTTTCAGAGCACAGAAAAATACTGAGCATCTGCCGTTGCCTTCCCTAGACTATGGGCATTGGGAATAAGGTCAAATGCATATTTCAGAGCTTAGATATTTCAAGCTTTCTACTCCTTAAGTTTCCAAAATAGCTCTCAAATTTCTTCAAAGCTTTAGTCACAAAATAGAGCTAAAATGTAATGAGAAAAGGCTGAAAGAAAAGCTCTAACACAGATACATCAGGTGGTTTTTGAGAAGCACTTGAATGACAAAGCTGAAATCGACATCTGTTAGCACCTTTCATCAAGCCCCCTGGAAAATACACTGAATCCATTTAACTCTTGGCATCCAACAAGAAGGGATTCTCCAGGTCCGGCAAGTATTAGATGCTCTAAACAAAGCCATGGAGTGGCTCTGATGGGATAAAAAAAAAAAAAAGAACCCAAAATAAGCCAAAATGAAATTCACTTCTCTTCTCTTTGCTTGTCCTGCCCTGAAGGGAAATATGACGAAATGCATATGGGCTGGATCGCTGCACAAGCAAACCATGGGTAAGGGCCTCAGGTCAACCCAGGACAGGAGAATGACATCTGTTAGTGTTTGGGGATGGAAACATTCCCCAGGGACCTTTAGAAACAATGCCAGCTTTGAAACAGTGCTGGTCACTTTCCCCTTCCCCCCACCCCATATAAACAGAATTCTTCAAACTTTAATAATCAGAACCAAACTTTATACCACACTTCACATGGCAACATAGCCATTCCGTGACTTTGCTATGGAGAGTCCATATTTTTTTTCTGCATAAAAGTGTTTCACTACCAAATCAGTAGAAGACAACAGTTTGAAAAAAATACACGTAGTACATATATTGATAAATTCAGGTAATGGAGAGCCTAAGGCTTAAAATTATATTTTCCCAAACCCAGTTTGCCAGGCTGTTTATTCTCACTTGGTTTGTTCCTTTTATACAGAGCAATCTAAGTAATCCAAAAGCATGTCAATATGTTCCTTTTATCCATAGTAAAACATACATCTGTGGGTACCTTGGTAGAGAAAATAAAGTCTGGGAGAACACTGTGGTGCTGTGGAACACTTAGGAGATTTGTACCTTTACTTCAAATCCTCTAAGTCTTGCTCATTTAGCTTGCATTTTTTAAGGGCCTAATATATGCTAGACATTGGATATATAAAGATGAACAAACATTCACCAGGAGGTAAGTCAGGGAGATAAGCACATAAAGAAATGATTACAGTCCATTTGTGTGACTACTGAAAGCAGGCGACTGATGAGGAAAGGAAGGTTAATTTAGTCAGGCAAAGGGGTGTTATTAGGTAAGGGTCATTGGGTAGGTAACCCTTAACCCTTGAGAATTAAGTAAGAATTTACCAGGTGAAAAGTAGTGTTGAGTGGAGGAGACAGAACAAAGAGTGAGGAGTATATTCCAGACTAGTGAAAACAAGTGACTTCATCTCAAATCCTAATGCTAATTGACTGGGAGTGGTCGCTCCAAGTGTGGCAATGAAAAACACGATGAAGCCATGAGGCTGATGTTATTGAAGGTCCATTTTTCCTCAATTCTGTCCACCCCTGAGTTCACCTGTAGCCTCAGTGGACAATTCTGTTACATGCTGACAGCCTCCTATTTCAACCACCTACAGCATTCTGCTTCTCTGAGGATTTTCTCTGATTCTAGGAGCCCAAGGTCAGAGCAGCCTGAAAGATTGACTATTTCATGCCTCCACAGGGAAACTTTGTGTCCATGAGAAATGCAAGTCAGTGGAAAAGTACACAAGCCCTGTGTCTTGGTTACATAATTCTCAGGTATGTCACAAATCATCCTCAATGATATGCTGATGGGACTGAACCCAACTGTCCATATTAAGGTATCCTTTATTCTCTGTCCCCTGACTCACTTTCCTCACTCCTTCATTTCTGCTTCCTAGGATTACCATTCAAACATTATGCATTAGTTATCTACTGCTGTGTAACAAATGGCTCCCAAATTCAGCTTGAGACAATAAAGAATACCTACTATCTCTTATAGTTTCTATAGGTCAGGAATCATGAAAAGCATAGTTGTATGGTTCTGCCCCAGGGCCTCTCCCAAGGTTGCAGTCAAATGATGGCATGATGGACCTGGAGGGTCCACTTCCAAGGTGGCTCACTCAGAAGACTGGCAAGTTTCTACTGGCTATTAGCAGGAGGACTTACCACAAGGAATTCTCCACAGTGTTGCTTGAGGGTTCCTTACAACACGGCAGCTAGCCTCCCTCCCAAGAAAGGATCCAAAAGAGAACAAAGGGAGTAGGTCACAACATCTTTTTGACTTAGTCTCAGAAGTCACACACTGTCACTTACACTCTATTCTAAGATTCAAACAGGACAGCTTTACACAATATAGGATGAAATTACACAAGGGAGTGGATACATAGGGAGGCTAGGATCATTGGGAGACATTTTGGAGACTGACTGTTATACTTTATCTTAGGGTTTATCAGCCAAGTTGGTTCTGTTCTGTTGGTGATATCTGCCCTGAATGGACCATCAGAGCACAGTCATGCATTCTTGCATGCATGCTGGGACCCTAAAATTCCTTTAATCTTTAATCTCCAAAACTTTCAGAGAGTCAGCAGATTCTGATCAGGTTCTGAAAACATACTCCCATTTTGGATGTAACTGCTCCAAAATTAAGCCAACCTTTCATTTTCCTACTAATATACTCTTCCTTTTGGGATTCGTGTTGCTGAGCGGATCTGGGACAATAACTTTCCACTTCATTTAGAAATATTTTCAGATCTCTCCACTGTTTATGGCAATGTTAGACTGCATCAATCACCAATATAAGTTCAAAATTCTAAAGAAGTTGTTCTAATTTGTAATTTACATGCATTCTTTAGCAAAAACCAGTCACTACAAAAAAGCAACAGAAAATCTAAATTACCTTTCAAGATTACCATATTCATATCCACATGGGAATTACACAGTATATATCACATCTAAACAAACAAGATCTGCCCCCAGGTTCCTTAAAATGTATAAATGATATTAGACAATTCGCTTGCAGATGACAGTTCAAAGCCCTCCTCTTTGTCCTCTTGTGACAAACTTAAGATAGATGTGTCCAAAGTAAACTCATTGTCAAGTGGCTAAAGAGGTTCACCAGGAGGAAGAGTTATGCATGACCTATATTTCAAACTCTCCCCCCAAAAAAATTGTCAATCCATAAAATGAACAGTATCTTTAGATTGTCCCCATGGAATATTTAAATTGCAATACAACATCACAATTTCATTTCCTCAAGAGTATGGCCTTGGTTATACCCAAGATCATATGACCATGTAAGACTTATGTTAGCAAACACAGAACAAGATATAAATATCTATGTATACAAACAACTGAAAACTAAAATCTCAAAACTTAAACTGTTTAAATTTCTCATGTGTCCCTTCTTTTTAGGATACACTTAGTCATTTCTCATGGCAATTAAAAGCATCCTAGCAGGATATTCCAGCAGTCATGTACAGATGTGAGGGTTGGAATATAAAGAAAGCTGAGTGCTGAAGAATTGATGCTTTTGAACTGTGATGTTGGAGAAGACTCGAGAGTCCCTGGGACTGCAAGGAGAGTCAACCAGTCCATCCTAAAGGAAATCAGTCCTGAATATTCATTGGAAGGACTGATGCTGAAGCTGAAACTCCAATATTTTGGCCATCTGAGGCAAAGAACTGATTCCTTGGAAAAGACCCTGATGCTGGGAAAGATTGAAGGTGGGAGGAGAAGGGGATGACAGAGGATGAGATGCTTGGATGGCATCACCGACGTGATGGGCATGAGTTTGGGTAGGCTCCTGGAGTTGGTGATGGACAGGGAAGCCTGGCATGCTGCAGTCCATGGGGTTGCAAAGAGTCAGACATGACTGAGTGACTGATCTGAACTGAATTCTTATGCATCCAAGGTTCTGGGACTAAAATATTAACATTAAAATGTGAGAATAAAATCTGACATTAAATAGACAAAGATACTGACTCGGAAAGGAAATGATGAGACCAAGAAGAAATACAACAGGAGAGTTTCAGGTTTAAAGCCATCTTCACTGCAAAAAAACTCTTACTTGATTATCAGCTTTTATTATGACACCAAGTAGAAGAGTCTAGAGAAGGAAATGGCAACCCACTCCATTATTCTTGCCCAGAGAATCCCACAGACAGAGGCGCCTGGTGGGCTACAGTCCATGGATCACGAAGAGTCGGACACGACTGAGCAACTAACACATAACACAGAAGAGTCTGACTTTTTTCTTTTTCAAGGAAACACCAATCTCTCTTAAACTATTCTCCAATTTAAGAAATAAGAAAAAAAAAAAAAAAAGACTTAAACCGTGAGACCTACAGGCTTTATTTAGTATGCCAAGGAGACAGATTTTAATTAATTTAATCATAGTGAAATCTCACCATCTAAAATAATTAGCAGTACCTAGCCAACAAACTATTATCTGTCAAACATAATCAGTATAGGGAGCCAGACTGGACAGGTAAGGATCCAACAAAACCTTTTTACTGTTTTTGATCAAGAGCAGAATCATCAGGCTGAGGTTATTCAGTCTTAATTTCCCTTTTCTTTTTCTCTGCAGCACAAGCTCAGTGCAAAGTGACCAAAGCTAACTGGATGTATTGATGGATGAATCTCATTTCCATATGTTGTTTGTGAAGAAATCTGCTTTGTTTATCTAGTTTTTAACAGGGAGATGTGATGATTACATTTTGTTTAATACATGTTTGGTGTGTTGCAAAAACAGTTTAGCTTTCTTAAAAATGTAAGTTAAAAACTACTGGCTTCTGCTGAGTCACTCATCCACAAAAGACCAGAGAGCATTATTTGAGAGCAGCTGGGAAAAGCCTTTATCTTTCTAAAAACAGCTTTATTGAGATAAAATTCACATCCCATAAAATTGACCTTTTTAAAACATACAACTCAGTGTTTTCAGTATATTCACAAAATTGTGCAATCATCACCACTATATAATTCCAAAACATTTTCATTATGTCCAAAAGAATCACCATATCCATTAAAAAGTCACTCCTCACCACCTCCTCCACTCAGGCGCTGCATTAATTTACTTTATGTCTCCATAAATTTGCCTACAGACAATTTATATAGACAGAATGTGACAATATGTGGCCTTTTGTGATGGACTTCTTTCACTGAGCTTAGTGTTTGTTTCAAGGTTCACCCACGTTGTAGCATATAGTGGTATTCACTTTTGTATGGTTGAATAATATTCCATTATATACATATATCAGATTTTGTTTATCCATTCATCAATTGATGGATGTTTGGCTTGCTTTAACTTTTGGCTATTATGAATAATGTTATCATGAACATTTGTATAAACATTTTTGTGTGAACATATTTTCAATTCTCTAGAGTTTATACCTAAAGTTGGAAATTTTTGGCCATGATAACCCTATGTTGAATTTTTGAGAAACTGCCAAACTTTCTTCAAAGTGGCCTTACCATTTTACATTCCTACCAGTAAGAAATTTACAGTTTCTTGGAAACATTCCGGTCCATTTCAGTTTGCTGATTCCTAGAATGTCGACATTCACTCTTGCCATCTCTTGTTTGACCACTTCCAATTTGCCTTGATTCATGGACCTGACATTCCAGGTTCCTATGCAATATTGCTCTTTACAGCATCAGATCTTGCTTCTATCACCAGTCATATCCACAGCTGGGTATTCTTTTTGCTTTAGCTCCATCCCTTCATTCTTTCTGGAGTTATTTCTCCACTGATCTCCAGTAGCATATTGGGCACCTACTGACCTGGGGAGTTTCTCTTTCAGTATCCTATCATTTTGCCTTTTCATACTGTTCATGGGGTTCTCAAGGCAAGAATACTGAAGTGGTTTGCCATTCCCTTCTCCAGTGGACCACATTCTGTCAGATCTCTCCACCATGACCCACCCGTCTTGGATTACCCCACGGGCATGGCTTAGTTTCATTGAGTTAGACAAGGCTGTGGTCCTAGTGTGATTGTTGTGGATCACAATAAACTGTGGAAAATTCTGAAAGATATGGGAATACCAGACCACCTGATCTGCCTCTTGAGAAATTTGTATGCAGGTCAGGAAGCAACAGTTAGAACTGAACATGGAACAACAGACTGGTTCCAAATAGGAAAAGGAGTTCGTCAAGGCTGTATATAGTCACCCTGTTTATTTAATGTATATGCAGAGTACATCATGAGAAATGCTGGACTGGAAGAAACACAAGCTGGAATCAAGATTGCCAGGAGAAATATCAATAACCTCAGATATGCAGATGATACCACCCTTATGGCAGAAAGTAAAGAGGAACTAAAAAGCCTCTTGATGAAAGTGAAAGAGGAGAGTGAAAAAGTTGGCTTAAAGCTCAGCATTCAGAAAATGAAGATCATGGCATCCAGTCCCATCACTTCATGGGAAATAGATGGGGAAACACTGGAAATAGTGTCAGACTTTATTTTTCTGGGCTCCAAAATCACTACGGATGGTGACTGCAGCCATGAAATTAAAAGACACTTACTCCTTGGAAGGAAAGTTATGACCAACCTAGATAGCATATTCAAAAGCAGAGACATTACTTTGCCATCAAAGGTTTGTCTAGTCAAGGCTATGGTTTTTCCTGTGGTCATGTATGGATGTGAGAGTTGGACTGTGAAGAAGGCTGAGCGCCGAAGAATTGATGCTTTTGAACTGCGGTATTGGGGAAGACTCTTGAGAGTCCCTTGGACTGCATGGAGATCCAACCAGTCCATTGTGAAGATCAGCCCTGGGATTTCTTTGGAAGGAATGATGGTAAAGCTGAAACTCCAGTACTTGGGCCACCTCATGCGAAGAGTTGACTCATTGGAAAAGAGTCTGATGCTGGGAGGGATTGGGAGCAAGACGAGAAGGGGACGACAGAGGATGAGATGGCTGGATGGCATCACTGACTCGATGGATGTGAGTCTGAGTGAACTCCGGGAGTTGGTGATGGACAGGGAGGCCCGGCGTGCTGCAATTCATGGGATCGCAAAGAGTTGGACACGACTGAGCGACTGATCTGATCTGATCTGGAAACATTGGCTGTTCATTGTCTGTTTGATTATAGATATCTCATTGTGGTTTTGAATTGCATTTCCCTATAAGATCATGACATCCAGTCCCATCACTTCATGGCAAATAGATGGGGAAACAGTGGAAACGGTGGCTGACTATTTTGTTGGGCTCCAAAATCACTGCAGATGGTGATTGCAGCCATGAAATTAAAAGATGCTTACTCCTTGGAAGGCAAGTTATGACCAACCTAGACAGCATATTAAAAAGCAGAGACATTACTTTGTCAACAAAGGTCCATCTAGTCAAGGCTATGGTTTTTCCAGTAGTCATGTATGGATGTGAGAGTTGGACTATAAAGAAAGCCAAGCACAGAAGAACTGATGCTTTTGCTCTGTGGTGTTGGAGAAGACTCTTGAGAGTCCCTTTGCCTGCAAGGAGATCCAACCAGTCCATCCTAAAGGAAATCAGTCCTGGGTGTTCATTGGAAGGACTGATGCTGAAGCTGAAACTCCAATATTTTGGCCACCTGATGCGAAGAGCTGACTCATTTGAAAAGACCCTGATTTTGGGAAAGATTAAATGCAGGAGAAGGGGATGACAGAGGATGAGATGGTTGGATGGCATCACCGACTCAATGGACATGAGTTTGGGTAAACTCCGGGAGTTGGTGATGGACAGGAAAGCCTGGCGTGCTGCGGTTCATGGGGTCGCAAAGAGTTGGACATGACTGAGTGACTGAACTGAACTGACTGACTAATGATATTCAGCACGTTTTCATATGATTATGGACTATTTGTATATTTTCCTGAGAAAAGTCTATTGAAATCCTTTGCTCATTTTTAAATTAGGGTGTCCTTTTATTGTTGAGCTGTAAGAATTCTGTATATATCCTGGATACTAGATTCTTATTAGACATATAATTTGACAATATATTCTCCAATTATCTGGAGTGTCTTTTTACTTTACTGATGACTTTATTTTTACTTTATTGATGATCTTTTGAAGCACACAAGTTTTAAATTCTGAGGATATCAGACTTATCTATACTTCCTATTTTTGCTTTTATTGTAATTTCCAGGAAACCATGCCTAATCAAATGTCATGAAGATTAAGTTCTTATATTTAGGGATATGATGCTTTTTGAGGTAATTTTTTTATATAATGGTGAGTAGGGATACAAATTCGTTCTATTGCCTGTGGATATCCAGTTGTATCAGTAGCAGCTGTTGAAAAGTTTATGCTTTCCCTATTGAATTTTCTTACCACTCTTGCCAAAAATCAATTAAAATAAATTTCAGGGTTTATCTCTGGACATTTCAGTTTATTCCATTGATCTATATGTCTACCCTCATGCCAGTACCAGAGAAGACAATGGCAACCCACTCTAGTACTCTTGCCTGGAGAATCCCATGGACAGAAGAGCCTGGTGGGCTACAGTCCATGGGGTTGTGAAGAGTCGGACACAACTGACGCGACTTAGCAGCAGCAGCAGCATGCCAGTACCACCCTGTCTTTATTATTGTAGATTTTTAATAAGATTTGAAATCAGGAAGTGATTTCAAATTTGAATTTCAAATTTGAATTTTTAAGCTTTGTTCTCCTTTTTCAAGCTTGCTTTTTCTTCTCTGGGTCCCTTATTTTTCTATATGAATTTCAGGAACAGCTTGTCCATTTTTGCAAAGAAAGGCAGCTTGGATTTTGAAAGAGACAGTGTTAGATCTGTAGATTAATTGAGGAAGCTTTGTTTCTTAACATTATTAATTTTCCAATCCATAGACTTGGGATATCTTTCAACTCATCTAAGTATTCTTTAGCTTCAATCAATGATTTCTTTTAGTTTTCAGGGTACAAGTCTTACATTTATTTTGTTAACTTTATTCTTAAGTATTTCATTCTTTTTGATGCTATTGGAAATAGAATTGCTTTCATTTCATTTTCAATTTATTCACTGATAAAACTGGGAAATACAATTGATAGTGAATGCTGATCTTATGTCCTGCAACTTGTTGAACTCATTTATTAGCTCTAATCATTTGTGTGTCAGGGGGAGGCGGGTTCCTGAAGATTTTCTGCATAAAATTTCTATGGTCTTTTAGATTCCTAGGAATATGTCAGTGATTTTTCAAAACCCACTACGGGTCTCCCATTCCTTATTTTTTCCTCATTTGTTAATCAACCTCTTGTTAACCCTAATGGTAATGGCACCTCGGTTCAGTTCAGTCATTCAGTTGTGTCCGACTCTTTGCAACCCCATGGACTGCCGCATGCCAGGCTTCCCTGTTCATCACCAACTCTCGGAGCCTACTCAAACTCATGTCCATCGTGTCAGTGATGCCATCCAACCATCTCATCCTCTGTGGTCCCCTCCTTCAATCTTCCCCAGCATCAGGGTCTTTTTAAATGAGTCAGTTCTTTGCATCAGGTGGCCAAAGTATTGGAGTTTCAGCTACAACATCAGTCCTTCCAATGAATATTCAGAACTGATTGGATCTCCTTGATGTCCAAGGGACTCTCAAGAGTCTTCTCCAACACCACAGTTCAAAAGCATCAATTCTTCAGCGCTCAGCTTTCTTTATAGTCCAACTCTCACATCCATACATGACTACTGGAAAATCCATAGCTTTGACTAGATGGACCTTTGTTGACAAAGTATTGTCTCTGCTTTTTAATATGCTGTCTAAGTTGGTCATAGCTTTTCTTCCAAGGAGCAAGCGTCTTTTAATTTCATGGCTGCAATCACCATCTGCAGTGATTTTGAAGCTCCCCAAAATAAAGTCTGTCACTGTTTCCATTGTTTCCCCATCTATTTGCCATGAAGTGATGGGACCAGGTGCCATGATCTTAGTTTTATGAATGTTGAGTTTTAAGCCAACTTTGGCCATTATAAATAATTGCCACTTATTGTTTCCAACAAATACCCAGAGGAAAATGCTGCTGATACAGAGTAAGTTCTGAATCAGGTAAGGTAAGAGCAAGCTCTGAGAATAGAGTTTTTCAGCAAGCTTCCAGATGAGCTAAATAGTGGAAATTCTCTGGGGACTGGGCTTCGGGGGCGTTCCAAACACATTTTCTGCCTTCAGTGGCTGATAGACTGCTGGTATTTGTAGCTAGCTATCACAGTGCAAGGCTGTTTGAAATCACACTTTCTGATTTCAAATCTTATTTAAAAATCTACATTAATAAAGACAGGGTAGTACTGGCATAAGGGTAGACATGTAGATCAATGAAATAAAATGAAGAATAATGGTATGTGCCAGTTGACCAAAAGTTTTGGAAATCTTTTTTTCAATGACAAAGCTCTTTGTACATATAAGCTTCATCCTTACTATGAATTCAGAATCAAGCAGAGTTGGAAGTAATATTTCACCATACCAAACATCCATGTACATATTATGTACTCTCCAGGGTGAGTGAAGAGGGGAGATTCCCTATTTTTGTTACTTTTGCCATGCCCAAAGTATGTCTCAACTATATTGCTACCAAAATGAGGCATGTTCTAGCAGATACTAGAGATAAGGCAAAATATTGAGAAAATCAAATTCCTTCAGACTTGCCCTAAAAAAACTTAACCATTTAGTGTGATAGCAACATCTCAGGGAGTTCCTCCAAATTTATTGGAAGGGAAACAAAAAACAAAATCCCACTGGTAATAACTACATTATTGCAGTCTGAGATTATGTAGGGGTAAATCTTTAAAAAAAAAAAAAACTTTTTTAGAACACTGTTTAATATCCAACTTTCAAGATTATACAGAATCTAAACATTTGTGGAAAGTGCTATATGAAGTAACATTACAATACAATTATTTTTTTTCGTAATGTGTTACATAGCCACTGATGACCCCAGGACATATACCCTTATCACTTCCAAAACTAGTTGGTGTTGTTAGCAGAGAGAGTAACAGAAATGATTTCCTTCAGATAACTGAAGAGTGGCACTTGTTCCTTCTCTATTTATAGCACAGGCACCCAACTCAACAGTTGCTTCAATGTAATGGGGGTAAAGTAAGATTCTCGACTCAGATATGGACAAGCTTTGAGTCAGAACATAGGTGTACAATGATCCTTTTTTGATTCAGCTAATTACTTAATGACATTTTAATAAGCACCTGAGATAGGACAAACCTACTATTTATATAAAAATCGGTCCCAAGCTGCAGACAAGAATTTTGACTATAGAATCCAGCAAGAATGCCCAGATACCAAAGTTAGGCCAAGTGAAAACTCCATAATTGCTACGTGTCTTTGAAGTTTCAATACCAAAGGATAAGAAAACCTTCTCCCCATCCTATAAGAAGAATCAAAGACCAGGGCAAAGATAATTTTCCTACATGCTGTTAAAATCCTAATTAGAAATTTCGATTTGAAGAGTCTGATAGTTCTTTGCTCTTTTTTTTTTTTTTTTTTTGAACCAGCCTTTTAGATGGTTGGTTTGTGATCTTGCAGAAAACCTTGCTTCAAGATAAGCACTTTCATCTTTCAAATGGTTTGGGGGCATCTCTCTCAGTGCCAGGAACACAGTCATCCATTGCACAAATGAAGCCAAATGATGACATTACTTGGCCTTCCTTTTACAAACATCCTTCCTATCCACAACCAAGCAGTGAATGTTTGAATGGCATCTGAGACCTACAAATTGTCTGTGTAAATCTCCCCACACAAAGCAATCAATGGATGTTTTCAGAAAGTCAAAGAGATCCCCTCTAAAGTAAGAAGCTGAACACAGTAGAGGGGGAAAGTGTTGGAGGATTCCATTTCTGTGATGAGTGTGTTACTGTGTTCCGTTGGCCTGTTTGCCTACCCTAAATCCCTTACTCCAGAACAGCTAAGACAGTCTTACCAATGTGACCTTGGCTTACAAATTATGTAAGCCTTATTGGCTTCACTCTTCTTACATACAAACAAGAATAATAACAGCAGCTACCCTCATGAGTTGCATGAAGCAGAAGGCTATATAAAATGCCTATTGCCATGCCTGGCTCCCAGTCATTGTTCAACAAATAGTAGTTCTGATGAAGACAGGGATTCGACTGATGAGATTGGTGATTGATAATTGGTAAGGAAGATAACACTCATGGTAAGGTCATATCAAAATTCAGCTCAGAAACTCTTTTTGATTATCGCCTTTCTCTCTTTTTCACAATGTTCTTTCCCCAAAACTCAAGGAGTCTATATCCCCAAGACAGAAAGAGAATATCAACAGGCTGATAAATTTAAATATTTGTAAGTCAAAGATAGTGGCAAGAAAATAGTGAATAAATTAAACAGCAAGGTGAATTCAGGTGCTTGAGCATCTATCCAGGGCAACTTTTTGTGGGCAGCCAGGAAGGAAAGAATGAATGAGACCAAGGGAAGAGTAAAAGAAGCTGAGCTCAATTGAGAATCCACTGGGGACTAACCTGGTGGTCCAGTGTTGACATCACACTAACAATGCAGGAGGCCCAGATTTAATCCCTGGTTGATGAACTAAGATCCCACATGCTGCACAGTATGACTAAATAAATAAATACAAAAGACAACAATTTCAAAAAGAGAGAATCCTCCTGTATAGATGGTCTTTGTAAAATCAATTCACAGATATCATTCCAGTGAGCATCTGTGATGGAAGAGCTGAGGCATGGAGACTTTCCCTGGTGTTGGAAGATTAGACTATTACCCAAAGCAGCCCAAATGCAGTCTTCCCTTCCTCCCTCTGCCCTCTTCCTCATAATTTCACACATTGATTTGATGACTCAATTTAACTTTTCTGTTAATTAAGATATTTCTTCCCTTAAAGGAAAGGGTTATCCTTTCTATTAGATGATAATAAAGCTCACTTGAAAAAATGAAGAGAAGCATTTAATTTTAACTCATTCAGGAAAAGTACATTTATAGATGAGGAAGAGTAAAATCTAAACTTTTAAAATTTAAATTCCAAGCTTTTGTGGTAGGAGTTGTAAGTTTTGTTTCTATTTGATTTTAAAGATATTAGTATTGATGATTAATTTTTAAAAATTAGTTCATATGAGGAAGGTCAATCTGATACAGGAATAATCATACGGAAGTTGAAGTCCAAAGATTTGGATCCAAAGTCCATCTCTGGGTCAAATGGGCAGTGTTACTGTGAGAAAGTCATTTAATTCCTCCATTCTCATTTCTCTTACTTATAAAATGAGGGTGTGTGATAATGTATTTTCTCCCATCTATGTGCATTCTAGAATCTTTATACTTTCTTATAAAAAAAAAACTGCAGGGGCATGTCAACATAACAGGAACACTCCCCTCCAATTGATTAGCCATAATTTTCACTGCTCAAAGATAACCACAGATGATAGTTTCTATGTATTCATAGATACATGAGATAAAAATATTTATTTTAAAAATGACTCTACTCTATGGACTATCATGCAATTGCTTTTTTATTTCTAATAATACTCCATAAACTTCATTTCAAGTGAGTCCAAGTAAATCTACTTTATCCTTTATTGATATTATCTAACATTATGTTGTGACATGGTTTTTTTAATGTTTCACCTACTTGGAAATTTAGATCATTTCTACTCTTGCTTTTTAGCTGATAAAAATAAGGCAGAAATAAAATTTTTTGGACACAATATGTAAACAGTCAAGCTCATAGATCTGTTGACACAGATAGTATCATATTGCAGACAGCTTTGGCAAATGGTTCTGAAATGACCTCTCTCTGTGTGTGTCTCTCTCTTAAAGAAATAAAGATACAAATATAATGACATTTTACTAAAAATGTGACAGAAAGCCTGAAAAGGGGTTTTCAGAAGGTGTTATTTAATATCATAAATAACGGGATATAGTTTTACCTGTCAAGTTCCTCAGAATTTTAAAGAAATACTTAGAACTTGATGAAAGAATAATAACAAAGTAATGGCATAGTGGAGGAGGGGGAAGAGATGTTAATTATCTACAGAAAACCATGCAGAACGCAAATGAGAAGAAAAATCTCCTTTCTGATTGACAGAACTGAGGAAAAAGAATAATTCAACTTCAAAGTTAAAACAAACAAAAAATACTACTCACTGTAATTTAAGAGTGAAGACTGACAGTTTGTTACAAAAGTTAAACTCCTGATTCATGTTCAAGGCATTGACTTGATAGAATACCATCACTTACAGTACTGCCTAAGAACTAATGAAATTTGCTACTGGAGGTTTTACAACTTCCTGTATTTAAGAACAGAGGTTCCTTTAAAAATGAGATGTCATTTTAGTTGTCCATGCCCCCTTTCAACTCAAATACTGCATATTACATGCAGTCAATGACATATGGTAATTAAAACCAGTGAAATCTACTACAAAGGAAATGGAGAATATGATGGATGGCACAGTCACCTGTTTCTGAAGGTGGACTAGCAAGTCAAACAGAGGAAACTCAGGCCAGAATGACATGACCACCATCTTATTTTCTTCCAGCATTTATCCAACACTGCCCATTCATCTTTCCCTCGCTTTATTTTTATTGTAAGCATCCATCTTCCTCTCAGAATAAGACACATTTCCTAGGTGTGAGGGAAGGTTTTTAAATTAGAGAATTATTTATGTACCAAATATTCTGAGGGAAAGGAATATGAAAAGTGCAATAAGAAAGTCACCAAACCTAACTCTATGAAAAGACACAATATATAGATTTTGTTTCATAGGAAACTTCTTACAAGAGGGCCAAATAATTCCAAGAAATCATTTTGGTTAGTCACCCCAATTAGTCACCCCAAACAAATGGATTCTTTCTGTACAGCTGCATCAGTGAAAAAGCTCTGAATGTGTTACAATCAAAGAGCGCAAGGCTGATAGTTTCACAAAAATTACAGTTTTATGACTCTGAAATTATTTATATTAATATGCTCTGAAAGAAATCTTGAGTCTATAATAAGATGATATACCAAGTAACTGAAAGTGAAGTCTTTATGATTTTATAATGTTCAGTTCTCAACTTTCTCACTGTTATACTATAAACCACAAGTATTCTATGGAGAAGGCAATGGCACCCCACTCCAGTACTCTTGCCTGGAAAATCCCATGGATGGAGGAGCCTGGTAGGCTGCAGTCCATGGGGTCGCTGAGGGTCGGACCCGACTTGAGCAACTTCACTTTCACTTTTCACTTTCATGCATTGGAGAAGGAAATGGCAACCCACTCCAGTGTTCTTGCCTGGAGAATCCCAGGGACGAGGGAGCCTGCTGGGCTGCCGTCTATGGGGTCGCACAGAGTCGGACACGACTGAAGCAACTTAGCAGCAGCAGCAGCAGCACAAGTATTCTATAGGTTCCTAGCATTTTCTCTGTGTTTTAGGACTATTCCTGTAAATGTGAAAATGCCAACATACAGAAACAGGTGTGTTTATTATAAATTTCACAGAAATACTTACCTTGGACACTAATGTTTCCTTAGAAATATGCCATTAAAGGAGTTTTGATTCGACCCAGTGGCCACTTTAGAGACAATTCTAGTATGAATGTTCTAGGCTGTTACCTGCCTAATCTCTCTTCACTTACCTTTCACATCCTGATTTTCCTTGTACTGCCTTTCCACCATCTCAATAGAGTGGCATCCATCAACTCCATAGCTCCAGCTAGATATGAGCCTAACCAATCACAGCATCTCATCCCTGGGACCATAGCGATTAGTTCAGGGATGAACAAAGGAACTCAATCTAGGCTGGTTAAGGCCAATGAGTTTCAATGTCAGGAGCCTACTTTGGAAAAAAATACTTACTGTTTCTATGGGAGTTACTTGATTAATACATACCTTTCCAAACAAGCTTTTCCTTTATGATGCTTTTGGCCAATTTCTCAATTTACTAGGAACATTTAGCAAATGAAATCAAGCTCAAACTTGGATATTTCACTCCTTTTTGTTTGTTTTCCTTTGTTTTGATCATTTCTACACCCCATCAGTTCTCTGACTTCTTAAAAAAAATTGTACTCTGACCAACTCCTTTGTTTCTTATTCTTTTAGAACCTCAGTATCCAGGAACCATCCAGAGAATGGAAAAAAAAAAAATTTGCTTCAGAAGGATCAGGATCTAGGCACCATGTGGAATTCAGTTGGAGTATTTCTTGACATGTTCTTTATAAAAACAATAAAAATAAAAAAATAAATAAAGCAACTGCAATAAGTAAGCTGCCAACCTAGCACTTCTTTTCTTTTTTCTTAAAGCTTGGCTGGGCATCCTGCAAAACAAAGCAATTTACTGGCAATTGAAGTTCATGTGTCAGTTACAACTGTCTTTTGCATGGAGTTGAAAACTCAACTTGAACAGAATTAAGTTAAAAGAGAGAAGCTATTGGCCTCTTTTTCAGAAATGTCCATAATAGAGCTTGGCTTTGGCTCAACTAGATTCCAGATCCAAATGATATTATCTTGACCTATTTTTATTCCCTGTCACCACTCTGCCTTCCACTGTGTTGACTTTATGATCAGACCCCTAATGGTCATAATGAAAAATCATAGGTCAAGTACCCCTTAGAGCTAGATGATACAGCACATGCAATTCATTCATTTGTTCGTTCATTCATTCATCTGGTTATCTTTGTTTCTCCACTTAGCTGTTCTCTGCTTTCAAACACATATCTGATCATGGCATCCCTTGTGGCATCAAATAATAAGTCTATATGACTTTCATCTCTCCAAAGGTGACTAATTCAATCACTATGCCCAAATTCAAGCACCCTGGAGAGGGGCTTTCATAGGGGCCATCTGTATCTACACCTTGTCAAATCAGTGAAACCATGAAAGCTCTTCTGGCTGTAAAAGTCCCTAAACGAGCTGAAAGGCAAAAAAGGAAATGACAGATTGTGTTCAAGCAGAACACAGCCTCTCCCCCGCTCCCTCACCCCGGGAATACACACACACACATTTCAAAGTCACTTCTGCTCTTCTTACGAAGCAAACCTACTCTCTTGTGTGGTATAGGACTGGAGATGCAACTGGAAAACTCTCTCCATTCAGGCTCAGTGGGAATTCCCATTTCCAGCCTCTTTGTGCTCCCAAAGTGCAAACTTCTTCACACACCACTGAAGTTGGATCAGCAAATCTTTCAGAATATTCCAAACACAGATTAGTCCAGTAAAACCCTTGGCTAGCTCCAGCTTAATTTGTAACTGATACCAGATGCACCAGACACAATGAGTTCAAATTTTGGCTCCTTCGGTGATTAGCCCTATTGCCTTATCTTTGCTACATTTTCTATATAAAACATAAACTGCATGATCTCTATGGTGCCTTCATTCTGTATGTCACCATTTTCTACAGCGGTCCTGTGTAGTGTTATCCTTTTAGACTTACATCCCTTTTAACGTTCGAAGTTAATCACCCAAAGGACGATATGTCAAAAGAGCTTCAGTGTAGAAATGCAAATGAGTTCTTGACTAAGCCCTGACCTTAGTCATTGTGTTGCTTTAAAAAGGCACTAAACTTGGGCACCCAAATTGTCACCTACAAAATGAGGGAATTGGAGTAATTGTCTCCATGTTTCCTTCCACCTTTATTCTAATAATACCCCTTAAGTGTAACAGCTATTTTAAGACTGGACTTGAGGTAACTTAAATGCTACCGTCATGGAAAAATTAAGATGCCTTTGTTCAATAAAGGAAGTACCAGGACACTGTCAAATATGGAATTCTCTTGTGTACATGAGACAGGAGGAAAAAAAATCTAAGAAAGCAACTTCTTAGCAAGGCTTCTGAGAGACTCTCTGAGGTAATATCCTGAGAGAACACAGCTTCTCATTAAGATGCTTGTGTCCGAACACGGCAGAACAAGAGAACACGCAGAACGCTTTCCCCTGTAATCTGTTGCTGGTCTTTCGTGGGACTGTTCCCTGCCCCGCCCTCCTGATTCCATTTATTACTTAACTACTCATAGTTTTCTTGGTCAGGTAGTAAGCCCCTTTGTGATTTATAAGATGGATTCCAAAGCAATCTTTGTTTTGTTGCAGGCAGAGAAATTGGCTTGCTGGACCTCTAGGCTTTTGGGTTCTGAAGGAGGCTTAGCCTGAGCAGAATATTACATCTGAGGAGCCAAGCAGTCCCTAGGCTGCAACAGTCATATATCCATAGCATGCTAGAAAATATGCTTTTGTTCAAGAATCATTTTCAAGTCACTTTCCAGGCATCTCCACAGAAGCAAATGCCATTCTGTCATTATTTTCTCTCTGACCTGAGCACAAATACATTTCCCCACAGCACCAAACACTCTTCTGCCAAGGCTCAATCCTCCAGCCATCCTGGAAGGAGGATGCCTAGCTTCATAGCAGCACTAATTTTGAGTCTGTGTCCTGTTTTGTGAACCTAATCACATCTTTCATATGAAAAGCCAAATACCAATTAGAGAGGTAAAATTCATAGATGGGATGTATAGGTATCATGTCTGAAACTCTTAAGAAATGAGAAGGGTAGAAAAATCATTCGTTGAGCACTTGTTCTGCAGGTCAAGCTTTAAATGCATTTGTCAAATTAAATCCAAATAATAACATGGGTGGGTGATTGATGCTCTTCTATTTCCTTTTCACAGGGTTAGGAAGCAACTTGTCCTAGGTCACTTAGCTAGTAAGCAGTTGAGCTAGGACCCGAACCCAGGTCTCTTCAAATTCAAAGCCTGTGTTTTTTCCTTATCTCCAAAATGTCCATATTTCATTTGGTATAGTTGCAAAGAGCATGTGCCTCATTTCCTAATTCAGACTCAGCCTTGAACCATATCATGTGAAGTTTCTTATACAATGATGAAGACTTCTTTCTATGACATTTTTGTAATGTCTCATAAAGTACAATTTTTTCTCCAGAAGAAACTCAGAGAAAATTTGACTATCTTTCAAAAAGGCAAGATTACACTCCACATTCAAAACAAAACAGCTCCCCCTACAGTTTTGCTCCTTGCAGGTCCTCGGCTTTAGGGAAGGAGGTTGAGAACATTCAGGTCTGATGCAGGAAGGCGGAGCTGGGCGTTTGCCCTGTAAGGATGGGAATAATTTTTAATCAGTCATCTTAGAGAGGATTAGTGGGTGCTACTCCTCACTTTCAACTAAATCAATCTATAACCATGAAGAGTCTTGTTCTGATTTTGACTGGCTCCAGGCTGGAGTGAGAGTGTGCTTTGTGGAGGTCCAATTCCCTTCTGATTTGCAGTGTGTAGCTGGCAAAGGCAGGCTCTGTCAGCCTTCCAAGTGCTAAGATTCCTCTGTGACATCATGAGTCCCAGCTCGGCTGGGTGCCCACTATCACCCCAGAACTGTTTGGAACATTGCGGGGCCATGGTCAGCATCACCTCAGGGTGCACCACCAACGTGATCCCCCATGGGCCGATGGGAAGGCAGGTCACTGATGATGCAAAGGCTGATCAGAACTTCTCTACAGTGTTATAGGTGCCCAGGGGCATGGGAATGTCTTGAGTCTTAATGTCCTTTGCTCTCATCATTATCCCTTCTAACCAGCTGTCTCCACCCCTCTCCCACTGATTCTCTCTCTTAGAGAATTTCCCAGGGAATATGGGGAAAGGAGGGCAGGGAAGATCATTCACATATCCATGCAAAACCTTTGTAAGTGGATAAATGGTGTAAGATGCATAATAATCATGCATCCCCACCACCACCACCTTACCAGTAATGTTAAGGATGATTAAATGAGAAAATGCAGCTGATAAGTGCCCTGTAAAATTGAAAACACATTGAAATAGTAATAGCTACCATGTCAGACACAATTGAGTGATTTGGGATTAGCAGATTAAATTAGCAGATGCAAATTATTACATACAGGATGGATAAACAACAAGGTCCCACCATACAGCATAGGGACTTACATTCAATATTCTGTGATAAACCATAATGAGAAACAATAAGAAAAAGAATGTATACATATGTATAACTGGATCACTTTGCTGGTACAATAGAAATTAATACAACATTATAAATCAACTACATTTCAATGAAATAATTTTTTTTAATGAATAAAAAGTAGCAGTCTCCTGATTCTCAGTTCACAGGTTTTTGTACTTGCCTGAGTTGCCTGTCTTTGGAACAAATAGTAACTTCAATCCTTCCACCTCTCACTAACAGCAAACCCTGTCCTTCAGATCCACATTCCTCCTTCATCCAAACACCTCTACACAGAAACAAGATTTAGTCACTTATTTATACTTCTCCCCCTTAGCTACCCAGATTTGATGAGTAACTTCTTCACAAAATCCCCCAAGTTTCCTTGTCCAGCTGAAAGTGGTGACCAAATTACAAAGCAAGAGGAATGTATGAATGTGACAGACTAAACATCTGGGATGATATTGCCTAAGTTGAATTTATTTTAATCAAGTAGCTTAATTCAAGCCTTGATTAGCTCTCCCATGCCAATGGTATCAATGGAATGACCTCCTGAAAGTCCCTGCTGACCCCATCTGGACACTTGGATCCATTTTGTAGTGAAACAAGTGTAAATCTTATAAAAATGCCCACTCTGGCATTAAGCCTCTCCAATCCTTTGTAAGGCTTTTAGGATGAAGATATCAAACCCTTATAAATAATATATGACCCTGGCTCATCTGTCCAGATTCTGAGGTCACTGCCCCACAAGCTGTCTTTCTCCTCTGAGTTTTCACCCTATCCTCTTTATACAGTGGATGGAATGCCTCTCTACCACAGCCCTGACCATAAACCTCAGCCTAGGATTGGGCATCTCTAGGAACAGCTACAACAAGACAGCCATTCCCTTGCTAGACATCAAATTACCATTCACTAGTTGACTCACAATTAGCTCCTTTATAACTTAGCCTCTGGAGTCACAGAGATCTGGGTCCACTACACACTAGCTACATGAGCTCTGTCTCAGATCTTCTGTCTCCTCATGTGAGAGATGGACAACCTCATAAGGTCATTGTAGCAATTAAATGAAAACATGCACAGAGCGCTTCCAGTAGTGCCTTTACACAGAGTGGGTGTTTAATAAACACTAGTCTCCAGCATTATCATCATCCATTTCCCCACATCCCTTCCATTCACTTGGCTACACACTCCAAGTGTCTTTAAGCAATGCATAATTGTATTAACTAGCTAAAAAAAGTCAGCTAACATTTATTGAGCCATCATAGGACATAGAGCCCAAGACCTTTTTATCTGAGGAGAAAAGGTCCTACATTATGTTTAGAGGTTCCCTAGCCCTGCTGCCAAGTTTATGAGGTGTTTGCTGACCAGGACCACAGGCCTATTGCCCACCTCCTCCCACTAAGCCAAGCCCACACCTCATGCGCATGCACACAGACCAAAGGGTAAATTAATGTCCCAGTTTTGTTGCCTTTGGAAATGTATTTCTGATTCAATTTGAATTTATACTAGGTATCAATCCTAGGTACACAGGCAATAGAAGAGAAGGAAAATGACATGCTAAGATCAGGGGCAGCATCATAAGAACTTTATTTTTTAATAGATGGATAGAGGAATAAAATAAAGTAAATGCCGAGATGGGTGGGAAAAAAAAAAAAAAAAAAACCCTGATGTGGTGCTCTCATTTATGTTTCGGGTTCACAGTGAAAAATCAATATGGTCTCTGTGTTTTCTTTCAAGAACTCAAATGCTTCCCACTTCAAAGCATATCGTCTGCTTAGTTACTGCCTTTCACAAAGACACAAAGTGAGACGTGAATTTGTGCAGGAAGAACTGAATTTTCTAAAGAAATACACAGGGAATGGATATGAGAAGGATCTGTGGGTGCCACCTGGCATTGATGATGTGAATAACCCTGCCCAGCCAGATGTGGGTAGATTTTACCACAGTTTCATTCTGCTCACATCCACAGCCTGAATACTGCACCAGATGAATCTGGAGAAGCATCATATTTTCTTTGTACCTACAGCCTCTTCAAACCATAAAGATGTGCTTAAAACAAGCAAATGATAAAAAGTGTGGGTCTGTATTATATTATGATAATATACCATTTATTTTTTATGGTAATACACCCTAAAAGTATTTTATGGTAATATACTTGACTATAGTGATAAACAGATCAGAGAAAAGAAAAAGATCAATCTTTAGATTGTAAACTTAGGTAATTCAAAATCAAATCACCATCCAGGGCACCCAGCTCATCTTGCCTTATCACTTCAGTCAGGCAGCAAACTCAAGGAGGAGATGAAATTAGTTTCTCAGTTTTTGCTCACTTCATGATTGCCACTCCCTCCTCACACCCTCAGTCTCCTATCAGCCTCTGCTCTGAGCAAACAGAGCTCATGAGAAAGTTGACAGCAATCTCTTCTCTCTCCATCTTCAAGGCCCTTCTACTTCATTACTGTCATGTATACATTTCTGTCCTCATAACACTCAGAACATGTCTGGATAATTCCCCAGGATGCCTTTGGTTACCAGGGACAGAAACTAACATTAATTAAACTAGACTGGAATGACTGGCCCAGATAACAAGAGAGTCCAGAGGTAACTGGTCACAGGGAACCCAGTAACTTAGACAATGCAATGATGTTTTACAATCTTCTTCTGTTTCCCAACTCAGATTCTGCTGGTGCCTTCCTTCATTTCTATAGACTGGCTTTTTCCTGGTGGCCAGCATGAGGGATGGAGTGGTAACAGAAATGTGGATGCAGACAATGCCAGGTTTCCATCACCCCTGCTTAATCCCATCACCATTTCTTTAGTTCACTATCTCTCTATATAAAATTGCAGGGAAAGATTCTGATTGGCCTGGATTGAGTCACATGCTCGTATATACCTGCAGCTATGGGAATGGGTGATTGTGATTGGCCAGAACTCTTTCATGTGTCCATTCCTGTGGCCACAAGGCTATGACCTGGGATCAGCAGCTCCTCAGAACCACATGGAGTAGAAGAGGAACAGTTCATAGAAAATGGGGCATATTTGCTGTTCTGAGAACATGGGTGGGAAAATAAAAATAAGAGATATTCATCAATTCATTCCATTAAGCCTTTATTTCCAGGATATCCATATACTGTGATACTCTTTCACCTTAACCCACAAGCTCTGATTCCAATTAAATACTCCCTGTAATAACATTTTAATGGTTATAAAAGCTTTTTGGATTCATCTTAAAAGCTTCATTTCAACTCATTTTTATATTTAAAGAAATTTATCCTAGTAACCAGTAAATAAAAAGCAATTTAAATGCTTATTACAGTTTGGTAAGGAAAAAAGCCAACTTAAGAATTACTTTTGTAGACTTCCCTGGCAGCTCAGTAGTGAAGAATCTGCATATCAATGCAGGAGACCCAGGTCTGATCCCTGATCCCAGAAGGTCCCACATGACTCAGAGCAACTAAGCTCACGTCCCACAACTACTGAGCCTGTGCTCTAGAGCTGGGGAAGGCAAGAACCGAGCCCACATGCCTAGAGGCTGTGTGCCTACAGCCCATGCTTCACAAGAGAAGCCAACACACCACAACTAGAGTAGCCCCTACTTGCTGCAACTGGAGAAAAGCCCACACAGAAACCAAGACCCAGCACAGCCAAAAATAAATAGATAAAACTCTTTAAAAAATTAATCTTGTAACATCCAGAAAAAGTCTCTTGCCAAATATTCCCTCTTTCTCAAACTCTAAGATGCATGAAAGCTAACACCAACACCTGCTTTTCAAACTGGTCCCACTTTTCATTTTCCCCTCACTATTATTTTTCTCCTACCGTTTGCTCTTTGACCTTTTCAGAGTAATTAACTAGTATCTCCAGACCTCACCCTGACCAGTGATGTCCTCACCATGTCCAGTGATGTTTTATAAAGATCAAGAAGCTAGTGATCAAGACAGAAACCTATTTGGTAGAGTAGAAGTGATGGAACCATGTTGGCAGAGCCAGATCCTTGTTTAGCAAGTGAAGAAGAGAGGGACACGTGAATATTCACATGCTGATGAATTTTCCCTACTGTACCCTCAACAGCCTCTCATTTCACAAACTCATTCATAAGCAGGCAGGGCTCTACAAAGCGTGTAGCCTAGACCTGTTCTCATGAGATGCTACAGGACAAAACAGGTTAGCAATCAAATAATTTGGAAATGTTTCATATTATTTATATCCCTCCATTTGAGATCTATGATGTATCTGAATGGCTCTGACAAGTTGTGCAGTAAACAAATGTGTTTAATTTGCTTTACCTGGCATTTCAAAAACAAATCTGTGGATTAAACTCTTTAAGGTAATACCTATTAACAGTCTTGGAATAGACTTGAAGAATTTTAACACCATGAGATTTGTGGTTAATAACATCCTCTCTGGAGAATTTTTTTTTGAAGGCTCATCCAAACAATACACCACTAATGAAGGAGATGGAGGGCACATGGCTGGTCAGTGGAAGGTGATTGGTACCTTCTAATGGCTACACTTCTACTCCTGGATTCAACTTGAACTGCTCTCCATATACCAGTCCTGAGTAATTGGATACCATGAGTAATAGAAAAATAAATTTGGTCCCACTGGGAGGTCTCCCTCTCATCAAATCTGTTTAGTACACTTACATTGTACTAAATGTATGTGTACTAAATGGCCTCTGTACATTGGCCATTAACAGATTCGTACAAAGGGGACTAAATGTTGTTTAACAGTATTGTAGGAAAAGTTATCCAGGTTCCTCACATTTTTGGTCTTAAATATGCTGGCTCAGAAGTAAAGAATCTGCCTGCAATGCAGGAGACCCGGATTCAGTCCCTGGGTTGGGAAGATCCCATGGAGAGGGAAATGGCAATCCACTCCAGTATTCTTGCCTGGAGAATTCCATGGACTCTAGGCACACAGACTCCAGGCATGTGAGCTCAGTAGTTGCTTTCCCAAGTTCTAGAGCACAGGCTCAGTAGTTGTGACACATGGGCTTAGTTGCTTCAAGGCATGTGGGATCTTCTGGGATCAGGGATCAGACCTGGGTCTCCTGCATTGGCAGGCTGGTGGGCTACAGTCCATGGGGCTGAGAAGAGTCGGACACAACTGAGCAACTAACAAACACACACGTGCTTCTTCCAGGCTTCCCGGGAGGCGCTAGTGGTAAAGACCCACCTGCCAGTGCATGAGACAAAAGAGATGCCAGTCCAGTCCCTGGGTCGGGAAGATTCCCTGGAGGAGGGCATGGCATCATCAGTATTCTTGCCTGGAGAAACCCATGGACAGAGGAGCCTGGTGGGCTACAGTCCATAGCGTCACAAAGAGTTGGACACGACTGAAGCGACCTAGCATGCATGCATGCTTCCTCCATCTTGCCATTTCTGTCTGAGAACCCACATTAAGCTTCAGAGGGAGTTTCCGTCTCTGTCTCTCTCTCTGGATTTGATGTTTTATTCCTGAGGTCTAGTTCTAACTCCAATCTACTCTCATACCCCAAACTGTAGTCAACCTCACCCTATTAAACTCAGATTACAGAATCCCAGCCCAGGAATGAGCTTCTCATCTACCACTGATCTGTAAAAAAAAATAAGAGTTCCCCTCCTTTAAAACATTTCATAAATTTTATCTCTTTCTTTTTTCAAATTTAATGCTTCCTACATGCACTAAAGCTATACACATTCATGGCCTAAATATCTACTCCACATCCTCTTAGATCTCAAGCTTCTGGAGGGAAAAAATCTGTATCTAGTATTTTTTTTCTTTATTCTCTACAATGCCTAGTTAAAGTTACTTGCATGCAATAGGCACTTAATGAATGTGTCTAATGGATGTTTATTGGCTCAATGAATAAAAGAATGAATTATCTTGTATACAGCATATAGAATTTTGCTTTTGAGGATCAAGAGAAAAGACAACCTGTTCATAAGTGCAACAGGTAAAAGTAAAATAACAGTACCTCTTTTTAGTTTAGAATGTTAATTGCAAAGTTGTGTTAATTTCCATAATGTGATGATTTTGCCTTTCTCCTTCCACCCCCAGGTACACCTGGCAATGTCTGGAAATATATTTCATTGTCACAACTTGGGTGGGAGGAGCAAAGCTATTGGCATCCAGTGGGTAGAAGCCAGGAATGCTGCTCAACATCTTACAGTGCACAGGACAGCCCTGCCACCCCCTACAACAAAGAATTACGTAACTCAAAATGTCAATAAAGCCACTACTATGAAACCCTGCCATAGAGGTGAAGCAAAAGCCCTCCTTTTCACTGCCCAATAACAAAGACTTGCTAAAGAAATTAATAGCTTAAAAAGACTGCAAATAGAATTCAAGCCTTTTCAAGGGCTTTAAGTCACCTGATTTGCTCTCATCAAAGAGTAGTCATCATTATTGTTATTATTATTCCACTCTGTAATCACCCAGAGTGCTTTGCTTATGCTATGTGTTTGACCAATTGGTGAATTGCTTAAATGCTTTCACTTCTTAGTGATGCTTTTGTCTATATTACAGGGTAGAAACCAAATTTAATTCCCTAGTCATAGGACAAATATTTACCACAAACAATAGCATTCCAGCAGTTTGAATCCCTCACTGTCAGAAGGCTTTCTAGAAAAGAAATGGTAAGCACAAATGCTCAGTATTTAAAGACTCAATTGCTCATAAGACAGACAGCACAGGCACAAATTACTTCTTTCTTCACTTGACAACTGCTGTTTTTACCTTGACACATCCATTTAAAAATTATTTCTGACAAAAATATTAACAGCTTTAAATCAGTGTAATTAAAGGTAATATGCTTTTGCTAGAAAAGTGTTTGATATTTTATAGTATCGCACAGTTCACTTTTCAAATCAGGTTACTTAGTGCACTAATAAACGTCCAAAACACCTCCACTGACATATGACCTTCTATCGAAGGAAAATGTTTCTAATGCTCTTCTGGAAGTTCCTAATTACAAAGTTATAAGAAGTCAAAAATGCTTGGAGAGTCTCTTCATAGTGTATCAGCACCATGTCCTCCAATATTACTTTATCTAGATGTGGTAGGCAGCTTTTGGCAGGGTTCCCAATGATCCTTGCCTCCTTGGACCCACACTTTGTTATCCCCGCTTTCCATGAGTACATGCAGAACCTAGGGACTCACTCGTAACAAGCAGAATATAACAAAGGTGATGGGATGTCATTTCCATGATCAAGTTACAAAGAAGTCTGACTTGCATCTTTCTCACGATCCCCTGTTAGCATTGCTGTCTGTTGCCCTGTGGAGAGGGCCAGCTGGAAACCAACTGATGGTGGTCAAGAGCTCACAAGGAACTGAAACTTAGCCCAACAACCCATATGGAAATGAATCTTGCCAACAGACATGTGAGTGATCTTGAAAGCAAATCCTTCCCAGTTAAGCCTTGAGATGATGGTCGCCCCATGAGAAACCCAGTTAAGTTGGATTCCTGATCCACAGGATCTGTGAACTAAGAAAAATCTTGTCTTTTACCAGCTGATAAGTCTTGGGGTAACCTGTTACGCAGCAATAGATAACTGACATATGGTATGACCTTCAGGTCTTTATCCCTCTTTTTTTGAATCCCCATGTACATAAAAGGCCCGTATCTTTATTCTTTGATGGAATAAAATGGTTCCAACTGCATGTCCTAAACCCTGCATCTTCTTATCCACATACATGCTTTTTCTTTTTTTCAAAAGTATGCTCCTTTACCCTCTTCTTTCCTCTTTCCCAAAGCCCAGATGAATGGAACGAGAAATGCAATCCCAGCCATTTGAATTCAGAGCACGGTGACATCGTTAATTTCCCCATCCTCTGCGCTGACAAGTCTACACACAGTCTCAATGCCTCAAGCTGGATCTCTTTCCTTCACAAAGGTCCTTCCATCCATTCCTCCCTCCATGATTATTGCTTCCTTATGTCAGAACTTTTGTAATTGTCCAGAAAAGATTTCTTCTCAATTCATTTTGTATGTCAAAGCCAGATGACACCTCCTACAACACCACTTTTCTCATTTTACATGAAGCTTTTGCCTAAAAATCTAAAGAATTCTCATCTGTGCTTGGGAAATTACTTTTCACCATGACATTCAATCTGACAGTGCACCTGGTATGTCAAGTTATGTCCCTTTTATGACCAGGACCTTATGAAAACTTGACTTCTAAGGTTCAGCATTTTCAAGTCTTAGAGGAAAAAAAAAACCAGCACCAACAACATGACATAACATAACACATTCATCAAAGCTGCTGTTAAGGGTCAGGTTTTCAGAAAGTGAACTGTGAAATGGAATTAACACCATTAGAGAAGATTATTTGGAGAAGGCAATGGCACCCCACTCCAGTACTCTTGCATGGAAAACCCCATGGACAGAGGAGCCTGGCAGGCTGCAGTCCCTGGGGTCGCTAAGAGTCAGACACGACTAAGCAACTTCACTTTCACTTTTCACTTTCCTGCATTGGAGAAGGAAATGGCAACCCACTCCAGTGTTCTTGCCTGGAGAATCCCAGGGACGGGGGAGCCTGGTGGGCTGCCGTCTATGGGGTCACACAGAGTCGGACACGACTGAAGTGACTTAGCAGCAGCAGCAGAAAAGATTATTAAGGAGTCCTTCAAAATTGGTAATGGGATTGGGAGGAAAGAGAGCTGGATTGGGCAGAGGGAGAAGTTGGGCAACAATGCAATCACTACAAAGGTCTCACCTTTAATCAAAATAGCATCTCTATTCATCGAAGCCTAAAAGTGGAAACAATCCAGAATGTTCATCAACAAAATCAATGGCAGTGTATTCAGACAAGGAATACTATGCAGCCAGTTTTTTCTAAAGAGCTAACTACTGTTCATGCAACAACATGGATGACTTTTACAGACATAATATTAAGCAAAAGAAATCAGACACCAAAGGAATGACTGGATGACTCCATTTATAAAAAGTTCAAGAAGTGACAAAACTAATTTAAGGTGATAAGGATCAGAACAGTCCTCTTAGGGAAGAGGGGTTATTGACTGAGATGGGCCATGAGGGGATCTTCTTAGGTGAAGGGTGCTGAAGACATTCTGTCTTAATCTTGGGGGCTTATTACACAGGTATATACATATGCAAGACCAATTATGCACTGAATATTTGTGTACTATAATGGATGCATGTTATAACTTCTTTAAAGGGGAAAAATTAGCATTAGCCTAAACAAAACAACAATTATCTCAAACAAACATGTCCACCTTCTTTCACCAGCAGGCAAATTTTGAAGGCAATTTTCATTGCTGTTCAGCTGTAAGCATACCTCTGCCTATAAAGTATAGGACCCAGACACCAATACAAAGGGAAGACACTTGCATAATGACAATAGCAATAATCTCTGGGCACCTTAATTGCACATAAGTTTCATTTTCTCTTTTTCACCCCTTTGATTTTGTAAAATGAAAACTGATTTTTTTGTTGTTGTTTTAAGGGGAAAAGTGAATATCCTTTAAAGATGCATTATAATTCATTGAAGAATGGGATAGAAGAGAAAGGCAACACTGAAAGTGAGGTTATAAACACTGTAACACACAGAATGTGTGCTAAACAGCAAGGTGAAAGGGAGTGTCTTTTTCAAGACAGGAGAATGGAAGTCAGTATAGAATGCCAATGGGAAAAAGGTGCCATGTTTAAAACTAGTTGAAAAATGACCCAAACTGAAGTGATGATGCGTCCAAATGGGAGTGTCCAATCTGAAGGGCCAGAGCATAACTGCTGACAACCAGTTAAGGATTTCTGGCAAGCAGCTGGCAGAGACAGAAGGGCTGTGACCGAAACATGGCTCTGATCTCCCAGCTGGCCAAGAGTGAGCCCAGTCCTCTGACGATGGCAGGCTCTTCCAGAGGCCGCCTCAGATGCTGACAGGCTAGACACAGATGCAAACACAAGAAAACCACGCCCTTCTTTATTTACCTGTCACTGTGCTTTACTCTGGGTGTTCCTGAGCAAAAGGGCTGACAGCCCTGTTACTCAGTCACGTTCAGACACCAAAGTAACAGGGCTGTCAGCCCTTTTGCCCAGGAACACCCAGAGTAAAACACAGTGACAGGTGAATAAAGAAGGGTGTGAATTTGTCAGATTCCAAAGGCTTCCAGCCATCCTGACTCAGTGGCTACTGAAATCATTTCACGATGATCGGCCTATTCCCAGAGCCCCGTACAGTGAACCATCACGTTCTCTGCCAGTGCAACTCAGGATCATGAATCCCCAGGGGCAGCTGAAGGAACACATAACATTTCAGCAAAGAGTTTTAATAATAGGAGGGTAAAGGTCTCTCACAAAGAGCATCGAAAGCCCACAGAAAGAAAATCTTTCATTTCTTTATCACTTAGTAGAAGTAAAACAATAATGAAAATAGTACTTTAAGGATTTCTATTTGAAGAAGGAACAGAAAGATAGCGTGCTGGCTGTGAAAGATGCCGTTTGCTTTTGCAGAAGCAAAAGTAGGCTTGTGATGAGTGGCTGGGCCTGGCTGCGTGGCCTCGGGCAATTTACCTCTCTCTGTGTGAGCAGGGGAAAGATGGCACCCGTCTCACAGACGGCTTTGAGTAGGGGGGATTACCTGTATTATATGCACTTGCTGCTGCTGCTGTATGAAACAGACTCACAGACATTATATGCACTGAGCAAGCACTTACTAATAAAATTGATTTCATGAAACAGACTCACAGGCAAAGAAAATAAACTTAAGGTTATTAGAGGGGAAAGGCACAGGTAATAAATTAGGAGTATGGAGTTGACAGATAAACACCACTATATATAAAATAGATAAACAACAAGGACCTACGATATAGCACAGGGAACTATATTCAATATCTTGTAATAAGCTATAATGGAAAAGAATCTGAAAAAGAATATCTATTAATATCTATCTTCTTTGGAAGGAATGATGCTGAAGCTGAAACTCCAGTACTTTGGCCACCTCATGCGAAGAGTTGACTCACTGGAAAAGACTCTGCTGCTGGGAGGGATTGGGGGCAGGAGGAGAAGGGGACGACAGAGGATGAGATGGCTGGATGGCATCACTGACTCGACGGACGTGAGTCTGAGTGAACTCTGGGAGTTGGTGATGGACAGGGAGGCCTGGCGTGCTGTGATTCATGGGGTCGCAAAGAGTCGGACAGGACTGAGCGACTGATCTGATCTGATCTGATACATATATTAGATATTAATAGATATTCTTTTCAGATTCTTTTCCATTATAGCTTATTACAAGATATTGAATATAGTTCCCTGTGCTATATAGTAGGTCCTTCTATCTATACATATATTTGGAGAAGGCAATGGCACCGTACTCCAGTACTCTTGCCTGGAAAATCCCATGGATGGAGGAGCCTAGTAGGCTGCAGTCCATGGGGTTGCTAAGAGTTGGACACAACTGAGCGACTTCCCTTTCACTTTTCACTTTCATGCATTGGAGAAGGAAATGGCAACCCACTCCAGTGTTCTTGCCTGGAGAATCCCAGAGACGGGGGAGCCTGGTGGGCTGCCGTCTATGGGGTCGCACAGAGTTGGACACGACTGAAGCGACTAAGCAGCAGCAGCATACATATATTAATATATATAACTGAATCACTTTGCTATAAACTTGAAACTAATACAATATTATAAATCAGCATACTTCAATTAATAATAAAAATTATATCTGTTACGTGATACATGCTAGTGTCATAGTTATGGGCAGTTCTCATCACAGTCTCATTTGACATCTTATTCCAGTTTCATTCCTAGTATAAAGTCTACTTTTTCATGTTTCTTATTGTGTCCTCTTTTTGCTAAAATATAGTCTAACTGTATAAAAGGTGTGCATGACAAAGGCCAGTCCAAGCCATCTGACACAAGGCCACAATAAGTGGAAGGGGAATAGTCCATTGCAAATCCAGTGAAATTAGAGTCTAAAGACATTATGCAAAATAAGCTTACCTGGTTTTTCTCATTGGAGAGACATCAGAATCTTGACTCATGAAGTCTGATATAAGCCTCTTGTCTCAGTTCACTTCAGTCGCTCATTTGTGTCCGACTCTTTGTGACCCCATGAATCTCAGCACGCCAGGCCTCCCTACCATCACCAACTCCCAGAGTTCACTCAAACTCATGTCCATCAAGTCAGTGATGCCATCCAGCCATCTCATCCTCTGTCGTCCCCTTCTCCTCCTGCCCCCAATCCCTCCCAGCATCAGGGTCTTTTCCAGTGAGTTAACTCTTCGCATGAAGTGGCCAAAGTATTGGAGTTTCAGCTTCAACATCAGTCCTTCCAATGAATATCCAGGACTGATCTCCCTTAGGATGAACTGGTTGGATCTCCTTGCAGTCCAAGGGACTCTCAAGAGTCTTCTCCAACACCACAGTTCAAAAGCATCAATTCTTCGGTGCTCAGCTTTCTTCACAGTCCAACTCTCACATCCATACACAACCACTGGAAAAATCATAGCCTTGACTAGACGGACCTTTGTTGGAAAGTAATATCTGTGCTTTTTAATATGCTACCTAGGTTGGTCATAACTTTCCTTCTAAGGAGTAAGCATCTTTTAATTTCATGGCTGCAATCACCATCTGCAGTGATTTTGGAGCCCAAAAACTAAAGTCTGACACTGTTTCCACTGTTTCCCCATCTATTTCCCACGAAGTGATGGGACCAGATGCCATGATCTTTGTTTTTTGAATGTTGAGCTCGAAGCCAACTTTTTCACTCTCCTCTTTCACTTTCAGCCATAAGGGTGGTGTGATCTGCATATCTGAGGTTATTGATATTTCTCCCGGCAATCTTGATATCAGCTTGTGCTTCTTCCAGCCCAACATTTCTCATCTTGTACTCTGCGTATAAGTTAAATAAGCAGGGTGACAATATACATCCTTGATGTACTTCTTTTCCTCTTTGGAACCAGTCTGTTGTTCCATGTCCAGTTCTAACTGTTGCTTCCTGACCTGCATATAGGTTTGTCAAGAGGCAGGTCAGGTGGCCTCTTGTCTAAGTACCTACAAATGAGATGTGTTTAATCAAAAAATCTGAGAGGCTCATAGAAAATGTTAGAATTTGTATTCCATAAGAAAATCCACGTTCTATAGAATTGGTAATAGATGACATGTAATCTTGAGCCACTCCTCACTAAGGAGCTGGTGACAAACTCTCAACAATGAAGCTGAAGAAACAGTTCTCATTCTGTGTCTGGTAACAGACAAACTATTTATGTTTAGCTATTTGCAAGAAGCATAGTATCCAAATGCCTGGGATTCTAAACCCAGCATCAATCTTTGCTAGATGTGTGATTTGGGTGTATTACTAACATCTCTGTGCTTCAATTTTGTCAACACTAAATGGGATTACCTGTTTCAAAAAATGATTGTAAGCATTAAATCAACTTACTTATGATAAAATAAAGCATTTAGAGCATGGTAAGCAGTAGGTAAATCTTCAGCTATTTTTATTAATTAATTTTTGATTAATAAATTTCTATTAATTTTTACTTATATTTGCATTAGAAATTTCATAAAATAAATTAAAAAGGAGAAAAATAAAAAGAAGAAAATTTAAAATTTTCTGTTATCCAGCACAGAGTTAGACACGACTGAAGTGACTTAGTAGTAGTAGGAGTAGTCTCTTAGAAATAACCACTGTTAACATTTTGGAAAAGTTTCCTTCCTGAGTTTTTAATATACAATCTCAGAACTAGAAATAAAGTACAGATGTTATTTTTTTACCTAATTTGTTTGCTTATAACCATCACTAATTGGAAAATGTCATATTTTTCACTTAACCATACTTTATGGAAAAAAAATCTTAGCATTGCGTTGCTTAGAGTATTTATTTAACCATTGTCCCATTACTGGATATTTAGAAGGTTTCCAAATTTTTATTAGTTTTACAAAACTGTTGAACATACTTACTGGTAAATGTTTACACAGATTTAAGATCTCTTCCTTAAGATAAATTCCTAGAAGTAAAGTTTCCAATGTCTAAAATGAATAAGCATTATGAAACCTTTTGGTATATTCAATGGATTTCTGTTTGAATACATTTTTCCTTTCAAAATGTTCTTTACAATTCTGGCTAAGAATGTGATGCTACACTTCTTTGTCTCGCTAACGAATCACATCTTATTTTCAGTTTCATTACAGGACACACACACTCTTCGGTGTGACAGTAAGAAAGGCTTTTAAAGTTTTCTGATAGAAAGTAATTCTTTCCTCTGTCATTTAAGCTGGAATTGGATTATGCAAAAATAAGAAGCCCACAATACATGTTGAGCAACCTCTGGTAACAGCATCTCTAAATGTTGTCCTTTATCACTTGAAGTCCAGTATTTTATAAGTTCCATTCTTTTCCAGTTTGACCCTTTGCTATGTGAGTTCCACCTTCTCCTGACCATCTCTTCACTTCTCTTTTACACTTTTTGGATTGGAATGTTACTTTTCCATAGACCATAGAAAGTTTTAAACATGAAATCCCAAACTTCAACAAATTTGGAAACTGGTACACACGCACACACATTTCCTTTAGCGGTTTCTCATTGAAATTAGAACAAAACTCCTTCCACGGAAATGTGAAACAGAAGATCCAGCTCCTGGCGAGTTCTCCAACTGCTTTGCTGCCTCTCTCACTCCTTTGCCCACCAAACTCTCATCACAGGAAACATTCTTTTGGTCCAAGCACCTTCTGACCCTAGGGCCTACACATGAACTTTTCCCTCTGCCTGGAGGATATTCTGCTCCTTTCTGTCATTCAGATAAGAAAATGACAAGTGTACTGCAGAGACTTATACTGAGTAATAGGGGAAGGAATAAAGACATCTTAAGATTAAATGGCCAGGGAATATCTTAAAATGTCTTTATTCCTTCTCCTATTACTCAGTATAAGTCTCTGCCGTACACCTGTCATTTTCTGATCTTAAATAATCTCAAAGAAGATACCTGTTGTTCTCTGCTGTATTCCTAGGAACTGATGCCTGGCACATAGGAGGTGTTTAATAAGCATTTATTGAATTGATTATTTTCAGAATTGCTTATTATATACTGTTTGAAACTGCCAGCCTATGCATGTAGTTTGCAGGCTTCTCTGTCCATGGAATTTTTCAGGCAAGAATACTGGAGTGTGTTGCCATATCCTTCTCCAAGGGATCTTCCCTACCCAAGGATTGAACCTGCGTCTCCTGCATTGGCAGGCAGATTCCTTACCACTGAGCCATCAGGGAAGCCCAAGCAAATCTACAGATATCAAATGCGAGAAGATAGATTTGGGGACTTTAAAATATCAGAGAAACTTCCTTCTGATTGTCAAAAAGGAATGGAAGGAGAGAGAGAACACAAGCTGGAGCAGACAAAAAGAAGGAAAGGAAGGAGATAAGAGAGAGAGGAAGCGAGAGAGGAAGAGAAAAAGTGAATTCAAAATGGATCTTGAAATGCTGTGTGGTTAAGATCTTACAGAGGCACAAGCCACATGAAATGAACCCACAAAAAACAAGAACAATATATTACTGGGAAATCAAGGTGAGTTTCAAGGAGGAATTTGAATTAAACTTGTAGATTTAGTAACTTTTTTTTTCCTAACAGAAAGAGAAGGAAAAGAAAAACATCAGACCAGATCAGTCGCTCAGTCGTGTCCAACTCTTTGCGACCCCATGAATCGCAGCACGCCAGGCCTCCCTACCATCACCAACTCCCGGAGTTCACTCAGACTCACGTCCATCGAGTCAGTGATGCCATCCAGCCATCTCATCCTCTGTCGTCCCCTTCTCCTCTTGCCCCCAATCCTTCCCAGCATCAGAGTCTTTTCCAATGAGTCAACTCTTCGCATCAGGTGGCCAAAGTACTGGAGTTTCAGCTTTAGCATCATTCCTTTCAAAGAAATCCCAGGGCTGATCTCCTTCAGAATGGACTGGTTGGATCTCCTTGCAGTCCAAGGGACTCTCAAGAGTCTTCTCCAACACCACAGTTCAAAAGCATCAATTCTTCGGCGCTCAGCCTTCTTCACAGTCCAACTCTCACATCCATACATGACCACAGGAAAAACCATAGCCTTGACTAGATGAACCTTTGTTGGCAAAGTAATGTCTCTGCTTTTGAATATGCTATCTAGGTTGGTCATAACTTTCCTTCCAAGGAGTAAGCGTCTTTTAATTTCATGGCTGCAGTCACCATCTGCAGTGATTTTGGAGCCCAGAAAAATAAAGTCTGACACTGTTTCCACTGCTTCCCCATCTATTTCCCATGAAGTGATGGGACCGGATGCCATGATCTTCATTTTCTGAATGTTGAGCTTTAAGCCAATTTTTTCACTCTCCACTTTCACTTTCATCAAGAGGCTTTGAGTTCCTCTTCACTTTCTGCCATAAGGGTGGTATCATCTGCATATCTGAGTTATTGATATTTCTCCCGGCAATCTTGATTCCAGCTTGTGTTTCTTCCAGTCCAGCGTTTCTCATGATGTACTCTGCATATAAGTTAAATAAGCAGGGTGACAATATACAGCCTTGACGTACTCCTTTTCCTATTTGGAACCAGTCTTTTGTTCCATGTCTGGTTCTAACTATTGCTTCCTGACCTGCATACAAATTTCTCAAGAGGCAGATCAGGTGGTCTGGTATTCCCATCTCTTTCAGAATTTTCCACAGTTTATTATGATCCACACAGTCAAAGGCTTTGGCATAGTCAATAATCAAAGGTAAGCAGAAACAAAAGTGCAGGGCTGGTTCAGAGAAATGAAGGTCAGTTTGCAGGGCTGGTGTATGAATACGGAGGGTGATCAGAAGTCATTCTGACAGCTAGTATGAATGTATCTGGCACATTCATTCCCCAAGTATGCCAGTTGTGAACCATAGCAAGAAGGCCAGCCACAAAGCCCATGTTCTTACTAGATTCCTCTCTTGTTTTTTTCTTTTTTTCTTTTCTTTGACATCTTTACAAATATATAATACACATAATTTCCAATTCACCTGTGTAAGTGTACAAGTCAATAGATTTAGTATAGTCACTGAGTTGTACAACGATCACCACTATCTAATTCCAGAACATTTTCATCACCCTCAAAAAGAAGCCTCATACAGACTAAATCAGCCCTCATCCCCACACTCCACCCATAGGCAAACATTAATCTACTTCAGTCTCTACATATTTGCCAGTTCTGGAGGTTTCATATAAAAGGAATTCTATAATATCTAGTCTTCTCTGACTTATCTTACTTAGCACAATGTTTTCTAGAGTCAACCTTGTTGCAGCATGTATCAGTACTTCACTCCTTTTCATGGCTCAATAATATTGCACTGTATGGATACAGCACATTTTATATATCCATTCCTCAATTCATCAGCTTATGGACCTTTGAATTATTTCCACCTTTTGGCTATTATGAATGATGCTGCTCTCAATATTCATATACAAGTACTTCCATGAGTATATATTTTTATTTGTCCTGGGTATATACCTAGGAATATTCATTGGAAGGACTGATGCTGAAGCTGAAGCTCCAATACTTTGGCCACCTGATGTGAAAAACCAATTCATTGGAAAAGACCCTGATGCTGGGAAAGATTGAAGACAGGAAGAGAAGGGGACAACAGAAGATGAGATGGTTGGATGGCATCACCAACTCAATGGACATGAGTTTGAGCAAACTCCGGGAGATGATGAAGGACAGGGAAGCCTGGTGTGCTGCAGTCCTTGGGGTTGCAAAGAATCAGACATGACTGAATGACTGAACAACAACAACAATATACACAGGAGTAGAATTTTGGGTCATATGGTTCACTCGACCTTTAATTTTTTGAGAAATGGCCTATTTTCCAAAGTGGCTGTACTATTTTACATTATCACCAACAATATATGAGGTGCCAGTTCCTCTACATCCTTGCCAACTCTTACTATATCTGTCATTTTGATTATAGTCTTCATAGTGGATGTGAAGTGATATCTCATTATAGTATCTCATTATAGTTTGATCTGCCTTACCCTAACAACTAATTATGTTGAGCATCTATTATTGTACATATTGGCTATTCTATTTCTGCTCAATCTACTCTTCACACAGAAGCAAAATTATAGTCTGTAACCTACACCAGGTCTCAATACATCTTTGCCTAAAATTTTACAAGGTTACTCCATTACACTTAGACTAAAATCCAAATCCCTCCCACAACATACTGGGTCGTGCTTAGTACTATAACTTGAAATTACTAATTTGAAATTATTTTACTGACTTTAATTTACTAAAATAATGAACAATACATTATCATTATCCAACATTTATCATATATTTATTTTGTAATTTTCATTATAATATATTCAATATTATTCAATGTTTAATACTTCATTTCAGGGTATGTATCAGACTTTCCCATTCAGAAGAGCAGGAATAATGTCTGCCCATCCTCTGAATCCCCATGCCTAAAACAATGCCTATGCTATGCTATGCTAAGTCACTTTAGTCGTGTCTGACTCTGTGTGACCCCATAGATGGCAGCCCACCAGCCTCCCCCGTCCCTGGGATTCTCCAGGCAAGAACACTGGAGTGGGTTGCCATTTCCTTCTCCAATGCATGAAAAGTGAAAAGTGAAAGTGAAGTCGCTCAGTCGTGTCCGACTCTTAGCGACCCCATGGACTGCAGCCTACCAGGCTCCACCATGCATGGGATTTTCCAGGCAAAAGTACTGGAGTGGGGTGCCATTGCCTTCTCCTAGCACACGGTAAAACACACGCTCACCAAATGCATGAATAATTTAAAGGTTAAAAAAATGATCCTCCCCAAATATAGTTAGATAATACATAGTGCTACATGAGTGAAAAATGATGCACATTCATGTTCTTCATTTATTTAGATAGAATAATAATGGTGTATTCCCATAAGACACACGCACTGGTCAAACTAGAAGTGGAGAATGTATTGGACTTAGGCATACTGATACTTATCATAATTAATTCAATCACAGTCTCTGAAGAGTGTTGTCTGCTACTGTGGTATTTTCAACCAACAAAACTTATATCCATGTGCTGTACATTTGTCACTCAGTGATGCTAAAAAAAGAGAATTAATGAGTCAGGCAACAGCTGATTACGCTGATTTGCAATGCAGACTATATCGCACAGACTAGCACGGATGTGTGGATTCTGATTCTATGAACAATGACTGTGAAACAGCCAAATGAAAGTGTCGGCGGCTCTATCGTGACTCTGTGTCTTAACACATTCCACAGATACTGTGATTCTCCCACAAGCCAGCCTTGTTCAATAAAACATAAAAGGCATTCTGAACCATGCTACAAAGTTTGTTTCTTTGGGGTTTTGAGGTTGCTATTGCCACACCCTGAGAAATTAAAGTAATTGGAAGTTAATAAAAACAGAAATCATTCACACCATATGCACTTAAAATGACATACCATCAATCTGATAGCTTGTGATCTTGTACATGGAAAGCAACTTTTTTTTTTCCTTTTCCTTTCTGAATATATGACTTTGAGAATTAAAAGAAAAACAAAACGGAATAGTCCCACCTATTCCTCATTGACCTCTTCCTTCTTGGGACACACTTTTCTACACATTTGTTCCCAAGTACTCATCTTGTTCTTCAGTTACCTAAGCTTAAGTTTCATTTCCTGCAGAAAGATTCTACTCAGTGCACTCTATCATAATGAATCATCCACATCTTTCCACTTCTCCAGCCACCACCAGGTCTGGGCCATTCCTTCCGACTGCAGTCACCCTACTGTTCTCCCACCTCTACTTATGCTCCCCTCCAGCCCACCCTTCACCGAGCAAGTCACATCTCATCACACCCCATCATTTTTGAATGAATGAACAAATGAATGAATGATGAATCATAGGAGAAGAAGCACCAATTCTAATAATAATGTTCTTATATGTATAAAGCCTTTGTTCATGTCCTCAAATCAGCATTTTGCTGAGGAGAGGTGGAAATTATTATTATTATTTCATTTTCGGATTTCAAAAACTGTGGTCAGGGAGTAGAATGATGCACCTGGGGTTGTACAATTTAGTCTGGGGACAGACAGAACCAATATTCTGATTTGAAATTCCAAATTCCTTGTCTTATGTTCTTTCCATTGCATTGTTTCCTCTTCTCACCACCACACAAACACACACACTCATATCCATGCAGGCACACGCACACATACACCAATTCAAGTGAAATCTAGGGTGTCTAATCTGTTTCAAAACAAATCTTAAAGCTATTTATATTATTCTGTCTTGAGTCAGAGAGAAACTATTGCTTGAAAAATCCGTGATAACAGAAGTGTAAAAGAGATTATTTCATTCCCAAGATAGAACCAATCATGCTGTCCCCAACACTGCCCAAGAAGAAACTCCCAATCTCAGAACATGCACACAACTCAGATTATCAGGGAAAGCCATGGAGATAAGAAAGCCATGATCTCCTTTCAAAGGAAGTGCCTCAAATTAATGTTCAGCTGAGTGTATCTAGAAAATGGGAAAGATTAAAATGTTCCATGATGCTTTTCTTTTTTTCAAGCAAGTTTTTAAATGAGACAGATCTCCTTGTGAGGCCTATATTTCTGGTAGCTCACAGAAGGAACTACAACATGATAAAAGACAGGGTAAAGTAGACTAAAACTGAGAAAGGAGACTAGAGAAAATTTCAGAAAAAATAAGGAGAGAATCATAAGGTATCTTCATACCCAAATGACTTCCCAGGTGGTGCTAGTGGTAAAGAACCCACCTGCCCAGACAGGAGACGTAAGAGAGGCAGATTCAATCCCTGGGTCAGGAGGATCCCCTGGAGGAGGGCATGGCAGTCCACTCTAGTATTCTTATCTGGAGAATCCTATGGACAGAGCAACTTAGCTGGCTACTGTCCATAGGGGCACAAAGAGTCAGGCACGACTGAACTGAATTAGCACGCAAGCACACATGTATACCAAAATACACATTAGAACAGAAAGCAGACAGGGGACATTGTTCTACAAGACTGTCTCACTGGGCATCTTATTTCCTTATGAATCTTCTAAATCTCCTCTCTCATCCAGAATAAAAACATTCTCTGGAGAAGGCTGTTGGGTAAGTACCAAAGGGAAAATACCTCTGTGAGTGACTTGAAGAGACTGGTTACCAGATGGTACATATTCCACAACTATGATCAAGATGTAAGCTCAGGAACTAATGGGATCTAAAAGGTAATAAAATAAAATCATCCCAGACCAAGAAGTCAAGTGCAGAAAAAAAGGCGGGGGGATGAATTTAAGCTTGAGTCTGAAATACATAAAGATTCAAAATTTTTCCTCTAGCCCAGTCTCTTTGCCTATCTTGCTATGTAGTCCTTCCCCTTCTTTCTCCAAGTTCTACTTTGTAAGAACCATACGCCTCCCAACTGAAAGTTTTATTTTCTCTCTTGAGTTCTCAGGATGGGAAATTCTTTCAAAAAAAGAAAAGAAACAACAGCTTTCAGATGTCTGGGTCAATGAAAGCAGTGACAGACTGACTTGCCGGGATCCTGTCTGCACTGCACTTCTGTCCACATGGTTGTCACAGTGCACCCTCCACCTTCACCAGCCAGAAGGACATCCCTCTCTCTCAGTTCTTTAAACACACCATACTATAGATTCCTTGGAAACTTCAAAAATGTTTATTCCCTTGTCTGGACTGGTTTCTTTTTCTTCTCAGCCTTCTTTTTTAAAAATTAATTTATTTTATTTGGAAGCTAATTACCTTACAATAATGTGGTGGTTTTGCCTTACATCAACATGAATCAGCCATGGGTGCACAAGTGGCCCCCCATCCTAAACCCCCTCCCACCTCCCTCCCCATCCCATCCCTCTGGGTTGTACCAGAGCATCAGCTTTGAGTGTTCTGCTTCATGCTTTGAACTTGCACTCATCATCTATTTCACATATGGTACTATACATGTTTCAATACTGTTCTCTCAAATCATCCCACCCTCACCTTCTCCCACATTGTCCAAACATCTGTTCTTTATATCTGTCTCTTTTGCTGTCTTGCATATAGGGTTGTCATTACCATCTTTCTAAATTCCACATATATATGTTAATATACTGTATTGGTGTTTGTCTTTCTGACTTACTTCACTCTGTATCATAGGCTCCAGTTTCATCGACCTCATGATAACTGACTCAAATGCATTGTTTTTTATAGCTGAGTAGTATGCCATTGTGTACATGTACCACAACTTCCTTATCCATTCATCTGCTGATGGGCATATAGGTTGCTTCCATGTCCTAGCTATTGTAAACAGTGATGCAATAAACAATGGGGTACATGTGTCTCTTTCAATTCTGGTTTCCTCGGTGTGTATGCCCAGCAGTGGGAATCCTGGGTTGTGTCTTCTCATCCTTTGAGCACCTGTCTTGACCTTGTTCCCCTCCCCACCTCCAACCAGAGCTGATTAGTTCAATTTGCTTTATCATATTGATCACAAAAGCAAAAATAATTAATGAAGTAATTATATACATTTTGTCTCCCCTATTAGACTAGATATTCCAAGAGGGCAAGAACATGATTTTACTTTCCTTACTCCTAGAATCCCAGCAATTAACTCATTGCTTGGCACATAGTAAGTGCTCAATAAAAATCTATTGTTCATTTTGCTATCACTTTTCAAACTCTGCCCCACCTCACTGCACCCTCTTTCTCAAGTTGTATCTCAGTGTACAATGACTTGGAAATGAAACTCAGTTGATCAGAGGGAGGCTGTTAGACATCAGGGACCAAGATGCAGTAACGTTGCCCCTCCTCTGTAATAGCCTGTCTCAGTGGTAAAGAACCTGCCTGCCAATGCAGGGGATGCAGGAGACTTGGGTTCAATCCCTGGATAGGGAAGATCCCCTGGAGGAGGAAATGGCAACCCATTCCAGTTTTCTTGCCTGGATGTGTACAGAGGACTCTGGTGGGCTACAGTCCTTGGCAACGCAGAGTTGGACATGACTGAGAATACACATGGAGAAGGAAATGGCAACCCACTCCAGTGTTCTTGCCTGGAGAATCCCAGGGACGGGGGAGCCTGGTGGGCTGCCGTCTGTGGGGTTGCGCAGAGTCGGACACGACTGAAGCGACTTAGCAGCAGCAGAGAATACACACACTGACATAAAATGACATAACTCTCCCTCACTGTCACATTTAACCCATCACTTAAGACAATCGATTTTATTACCTCTGCCAACCCTTGTTCAATTCTCTTCTAGCAACAGCCTTCTTCTATCTGGTCCCACTGCTTCCCTTTCCCCCCACTCCCCTCTATTCTCCACTTAGCAGGCAGAATGTCCCTGGTGAAACACCTGCCACACCACACCACTGCTTTCAGTGACTTCCCACTGTTCTTGGGACTGGAAATGAAAGCCTTAATTGGTCTACGAGGCCCTCACAGAGATGACCATTGTGCCCCTCACTCACCTCAACTAGAGCCAGTTCCCCACATGTTCAGCCATTCTGGCCATCTTCAGACCTGTGGCCACACCAGGCCCTTGGTGTCACAGGGTCTTGAGCAAAGGCTCCCTCAGCCCACAGTGCTCTTTCCCCCATTAACCCTGCTCATTTGTCAGATTCCTGCTCAACAGTCCTGCTTCAGAGAGCCTTTTGTGGACACAGTTCCTCCCCTAGTCTAAAGCCAGATTTTTTTTTTCCCCTTTACAGGATTTAGCTATGTCTCTAAATGTTTCTAATTATGCATTCATCCAGTTGGACTACTTGAGCAATACTTGTCTTTTTTACCAGACTCTAAATTCCTGAAGAGCAGAGACTTGGTATTTTAATGTTTGCCATTACATCCTAAACATGTAACAGGACCTAGATCATAGAGGCACTAAATAAACTTCCATGGATAGATGAATGGGTAGACGTTTGGGTGAACTGTCTTAGGTACCATTTATTTATCAACTAAGCCAAGCATTACAAAAATCCCCTGAGGAACCAAGCATATAGCATAAATGTGTGAATTGTGCTGGGAATTAGTAAACGGAGTAGTAGAGAAAGCACTGAAAGAAACTCCTACTGGAAGACTTGAAGTACCACTTCTCAGACAGAAAGAGAATTTTGGAGGTCACAAGCAACCATCACACTAAGACCTCTGCTTTCAGAAGGCAAGTTCTGTTCACATGGAGCAAAGGGTATCCACACTAATTCAAGCCCAGTGAAGAAGTCTATCCCATAACTTGAAAGCCAGAGACCAGAATTCTCACATCTACTTAATTCTGACTCATTTCATAAAGTTTAAATGACTAAAAGAAGTTTGAAATTCAAATATGTGGTATAACCCCAGAAATTCATTTGTTCAATTAAAAAGAAAAAAAAGTTAAACTTTGTAACAATAGTGTAAGTACAAAAACATTTCCTAGGAGCAAAAGGAGACTTGTGGCTTTGAAATTCTGCTTTTTATCTTCATGGGAAAAGCAAAAGTTTACAAGTTAAAAAAAAATAAGTTTCCTTTTGGTAAATTCACAGGACCCTGGGTATTGCTTCCCCATGACCTCAAATGATCTATGCCTTGATCATGTAGAAATGTTCAAATGAAAAATCAAGGTCATTTTCACTTATCTTTCTTACACTTTTCTGTGAAGGGAACTCAATATATTCTAGGTTTACATGTGATTTTACTAGATTTTGTCATTACAAATCTGTTTTTCTTTAACTGCAAACCACCTGATTCTGATTTTCCCTTGCCATAAATCTGAATTTTTACTACATTTTATCTGAGATTCACAACAGATGGGCTATGAATCAACAAAAATAAAATGGGAAGAAAGGAAAGATAAAATTACTGGGCAAAAACTACAAAGAAGATAGAACAGCTCTCAGAAAGGATAAAACAAGGATGCAAGAGGTAGTCTTAACAAAACAAAAGATTTGATAACTACCTTTAAATGAAGAAAAACATTTTTTTTTTAACTGAAGAAACAGCTGCATTCACCTTAAGCATTATTGCAGCCTGGAAAGAGAGAAGATACCTTGGCATTATATACATCATATTTTAATGTCCTGACATAAAGGATTTGTTTCCATTGCTCTCTGCATACTTAGTGGTCATAAAACAGAGCAACCATGTTCAGTGATGTTAAATCCTCCAACTCCCATATTCCTGACTCAAAATTGCATTCTTCCTGAAACAAAACTCACCAGACATCTTTAACCAGCCTTACAAAAAGATGTTATGGAAATCAAGGTCCACTGAAATCTAGCCCATCCAAACATTCCAGGACAGGTGAGAATAGAGTCAACTGATTGAACAAGTGTCTGCAATCTTAAAAGTTATGTTAAAATTCAAGATTAATGGCAGAAGAGCAATTTATACCATGACACAAAATGTTTAAATAGAAAATAAATCTACACATATATATATACTTAAACACATACACTATGCCTACCTGATACCAAAAAACAGGTCATACATTAAAACAACTATCTTCATATTAGGGACTTGCTATCTAATTTTTATAGGGTCCTAGTCCTGCAAAACTTTTCTGATGTATACCACGGTCTTACTTCTTTTATTCTCTCAGTAGAAATTCAAGAACAGTCTTTATCTGATAGAAGAACCACCTTTCTCATGAGTAACTGCTGCTGCTGCTAAGTCACTTCAGTCGTGTCCGACTCTGTGCAACCCCATAGATGGCAGCCCACCAGGCTCCCCCGCCCTGGGATTCTCCAGGCAAGAACACTGGAGTGGGTTGCCATTTCCTTCTCCAACGCATGAAAGTGAAAAGTGAAAGGGAAGTCGCTCAGTCGTGTCCAACTCTTAGCGACCCCATGGACTGCAGCCCACCAGGCTCCTCCATCCATGGGATTTTCCAGGCAAAAGTACTGGAGTGGGGTGCCATTGCCTTCTCTTCTCATGAGTAAAGGCACTGATAAAACTTAATTTTCAACCTAAAACTTTATTTCCAAAAATCTCTAGAATATGAGTCTCAGCAAACTTAAAAAAAAAAAAAATTCTGAATGTTTGTTGTTGCTATTGTCAATTTTTATTTTTATTTTATTTTTAAACTTTACAAAATTGTATTAGTTTTGCCAAATATCGAAATGAATCTGCCACAGGTATACATGTGTTCCCCATCCTGAACCCTCCTCCCTCCTCTGTCCCCATACCATCCCTCTGGGTCATCCCAGTGCACCAGCCCCAAGTATCCAGTATCATGCATCGAACCTGGACTGGCAACTCGTTTCATACATGATATTATACATGTTTCAATGCCATTCTCCCAAATCTTCCCACTTTTAGAAGGATGAATTCCTTTTGTGTTAAAAGCTCATTTGGTCACAGTAACATAAATTCTTTGAATCTTGCTTTGGGATAGGAGATGAACAGAATATACTGTAGAACTCAAGGGCAGGGAATAGTTCTTGGATATGAACCAAGATCTAGACAGCCAGTCTCTGAATCCCGATCTACCTGCATGATATTCTGTCATTTCTGCATATCTGTGGAGTTGATTTCAGTCTTCTCTGTGTAAAATAGCTTCCTCTGCCACTGCAGGCTTGCATGACAGAAACTGGCCATTCCTGCAACTCACAATTTTGCAGATCCCCAATTTGAATAATTTTATTGACTATGCCAAAGGCTTTGAATGTGTGGATCACAACAAACTGTGGAAAATTCTTCAAGTGATGGGAATACCAGGCCACCTGACCTGCTTCCTGAGAAATCTGTATGCGGGCAAAGAAGCAACAGTTAGAACCAGACATGGAACAACAGACTGGTTCCAAATCGGGAAAGGAGTACATCAAGGCTATATAGTGTCACCCTGCTTATTTAACTTATATGCAGAGTACATCATGAGAAATGCTGGACTGGATGAAGCACAAACTGGAATCAAGATTGTCAGGAGAAATACCAATAACCTCAGATATGCAGATGACACCACCCTTATGGCAGAAAGCAAAAAAGAACTAAAGAGCCTCTTGATGAAAGTGAAAGTGGAGAGTGAAAAGTTTGGCTTAAAGCTCAACATTCAGAAAACGAAGATCATGGCATCTGGTCCCATCACTTCATGGCAAATAGATGGGGAAACAGCAGAAACAGTGACAGACTTTATTTTCTTGGGCTCCAAAATCACTGCAGATGGTGACTGCAGCCATGAAATTAAAAGATGCTCCTTGGAAGAAAAACTATGATCAACCTAGACAGCGTTATTAAAAGGCAGAGACATTACTTTGCCAACAAAGGTCCAACTAGTCAAAGCTATGGTTTTTCCAGTAGTCATGTATGGATATGAGAGTTGGACTATAAGGAAAGCTGAGCACTGAAGAATTTATGTTTTTGAACTGTGGTGTCTGGAGAAGACTCTTGAGAGTCCCTTGGTCTGCAAGGAGATCCAACCAGTCCATCCTAAAGGAAATCAGCCCTGAATATTCATTGGAAGGACTGATGCTGAAGCTGAAACTCCAATACTTTGGCCACCTGATGCAAAGAACTGACTCATTTGAAAAGACCCTGATGCTGGGAAAGATTGAAGGCGGGTGGAGAAGGGGACGACAGAGGATGAGATGGTTGGATGGCATCTCTGACTCAATGGACATGAGTTTGAGTAAGCTCTGGGATGGACAGGGAGGCCTGGAGTGCTGCAGTCCATGGGGTCTCAAAGAGTTGGACATGACTGAGCGACTGAACGGAAATGAATTTGAATGATTAGACAGACTACTTTTCCTGACTCTGAATTTCCACATGAAATCCAACCTCCAATCAGGTTTCAACAGAGGAGAAAGTTCTCATACAAGAACAATCTCCTAGTAGAAGAACCACTCAGGCAAATGCTGTATATGCATTTCCTGTGACCTAGAAGCTCCACTCCAAGGAAAATTTCACACAGGTTCATAAAGGGACATGAATAAGGATATTCTTTGCACACTGTATTGGCAAGAAGTTGTGTGTCTATCACAGCAAGAGGAAGTGGGGTAAAATTCAGTGGATGCACATGGCAGAGTATTATGCAGCAAATAGAAGCAAAGGACTACACAGTGGCACATAGAAGATGTTTGTTGAGTGTGGGGCTTTGTCACACATGGTGTAGGCTACTTAGAGACAGTTCAGGAATCCCAGGGAGAAGAGCTACAGCACAAGGTAGGACACACAGTTGTCCTTTACCATGGCATCCCCTGGAGAGAAGTTCTTAGGTCAGAGTATAGTCAGATGGATTGCAGGTTGTGCACAAGGAGGGAGATCCACTCCTTCTCATAAGGTTTGTGAGAGCTGCCTTGCATGCAGCAAAACAGGGCCAAACCAGGCTGGAGAAAAAAAAAGTGCAAGTGCTAGTTGCCCAGTTGTATCCGACCCTTTGTGATAGCTGTAGCCCACCAGGCTTCTCTCTCCATGAAATTCTCCAGGCAAAAATACTGGAGTGGGTAGCCATTCCTTTCTAGGGGATCTTTTGGACCCAGGGATCAAACCCGGGTCATCTCCCCATGACTGGCAGACTCTTTACAGTCTGAGCCACCGGGGAAACCAAGCTGTACCTACTGGCTTCAGGGTAGTTGCAATGCTGAATGCATCTGCAGAACTTTAGGGAAACTGAGACTGGCTACAGTCCATCCCTACTGGAGAGAGGAAAGGAGCTCCTAATACCAGCCAGCTCATTTATAGTTGATGGGAAGAGATGCTGGATCCTACAATTGACATCATATTGGTCACTGCAAATCTGAAATACACAATGTTTAATGAAAAAAGGTAGTTAATATAAAAATGTCTATAAAATAATAAAAAGTACCATTGGCAAAAATGGGAGTGGGGGATGTGCAAATGAAATGGGGTAAATGATAAATAGAACAAAAGAGGATCTTCCACAGAACAATGATGGTAATGTGGCAGCAACTGGTATGTACAACCAACTAAAGGTTTTATCCTGGAGGTCTAAAAACAACCACAACAAATAATTGTTTTTCCTTTTTTAAAGTATAGTTCATTTATAATGTGTTAGCTTCAAGTGTGCATGATAATGATTCAGTACTTTTGCAGTTTATATTCCATTTTAGGCTATTACAAGATAATGGGTATAATTCCCTGTGCTGCACAGTAAATTCTTATTGATTACCTATTTTATGTATAGTAGTTGTATTGGTTAATCCTATACTCCTAATTTGTCCCTTCCCCCTTCCTTCTCCCCTTTGGTAACCACAAGTTTGTCTTCTATGTCTATGACTCTGTTTCCGTTTTACATATACATTCATTTGTATTACTTTCTAGATTCCACATATAAGTGATATCATATAGTATTTGTCTTTCTTTGACTTATTTCACTAACCATAATATTCTCTAGTCCATCCATGATGCTACAAATGCTATTATTTCATTCTTTTTATGGCTGAATAGTATTCCATTGTGTATATCTAGCACATCTTAAGCCAACAGTCTGTTGATGGGCACTTGGGTTGCTTTCATGTCTTGGCTATTATAAATAGTGCTGTTATGAACATTGGGGTGCATGTATCTTTCTGAATTAGTCTTTTTGTTTTGTTTTTTGGATATATACCCATGAGTGGAATTGCTGGGTCATATGGTAGTTTTGTTTTTAGTTTCTTGAGAAACATCCACAGTTTTCCACAGTAGCTGCACCAATTTACATTCCCATGAAGGGTTGTAGGAGGGTTCCCTTTTCTCCACATGCTTGCCAATATCTGCTATTTGTGTTCTTTTTGGCCACACCATTCTGACAGGTATGAAGTGATACCTCATTGTGGTTTTGATTTGCATTTCTCTAATAATTAACTTTCTTGAACATCTTTTCATATGCCTTTTAGTCATCTGTACGTTGCCTTTGATTGGGTTGTTTGTTATTTTGATATTGAGTTATATGAGTTGTCTGTATATTTTGCACTCTGGCTCCTTGCTGGGTCACATCATTTGCAAATATTTTCTTCCCCATTCCATAGGTTGTCTATAAAATTTTAAATAAATAAATAAAACACTTTTATGACTGCAGTTTCAGAAAGACTGGGAGGTCTCAGGCTGAGAATACAGCCTCTAAGCTGCATATGAAGACCTATAACTAATCATCTGTATGGATTCTGAACCAGAAATAAAGGTTGTTATACAGTGCAGCTGAAATGACCTGTAAATAACAGTTTATCTTTGCCACCAGGATATTTTTCACTTACCAGGAGATGTTAGGAAATAAGACTAACTCTTCTTTTCTTTGAAGGTGGTAGTGATAGAAAGATCAAATATCCTCTTGACCTCAAAAATCACATAAATAACAGCTCAGCAATGCAATGCTTCATTGTTGTCAAGAAAAATATTGACCATGAGCAGTTTAGCATTTGAAGAGAATGAAGAAAAAGATAGTATCTGGCTAATGTTTTAATAAATCACCACAGCTTGGAAATGTGTCTGAAAGGTGCATGGCATAAATTGATTTTTAGATTTCTGATCTTAAAGGTTTGAACATGCTTGATATCTGCAAAAACAGATCTACTTCAATGCACATCATTTTTCAAATCAATGTGAATTGAGTTAAAGTTGGACTAAAGTCAAAGAGCATCTCTGACGAATGTGGAACAAGGCATATTTCCCAGGTCACAGGATAATTACATACTGGAGTTTTAACTATGAACTTTCTTTTTTTTAATCACAAGATGTTGTTGTTTAATCACTAAGTCGTGTTCAACTCTTTTGCGATCCCACGGACTGTTATCTGCCAGGCTCCTTTGTCCACGGGATTTCCCAGGCAAGAATACTGGAATGGGTTGCCATTTCCTTTTCCAAACTATGAATTTTCAATTCTGTACCAACTTAAATTTCCAGTTTTCCCCTTTTATCAACAGAACAGTACTGCCAAAGGGATGGTTTAAGGGGAAAAAATGCTGATGAAAGCCAAGCTGGGGTTGGAGGTACAGTTGAAACCAGGACTGGTCTTTTCCTAGGAATTTCTTGGACTCACAAAGAACACAGATGATTGAGGCTGCAGAAGAGAGGTCCACCAACAGGCAAGGAAGGGTCACTAATTTAATGATGTACACAATGTCATGCTGACCCCTCACTTGGGTTTCAGGCTCTACATTTTATAGTTTGATTGTTATGTGACCTGAGGGGGTTTATTGAGAACCATTAATTCTCATTAGAAGACAAGTTCCAAGTTTTTAATAGTTCCCATCTCCAGAATTCTTATAAGGGGCATCATATTCATAAAACATCTCAACACCCAAGAACATGGCTGAACCAAGGCAACCCTGGGAAGTAGGTAACATCTGTTTCTGCATCTCAACACTATTAGCCTTCTGTCCATTGCTGCTCTGTTATTAAATCCTTCTCTCCCTGACTAAATAGGCAGTCAGACACCCTGCATCTGTGGTCCCCCAGTAGTCAACTTCTTATCCACTCCCCTGACTTGGATTTTTGCTAGTAGATTGCTGATGATAGGATGAATTCACAATGTGAAAGAGTCAGGAGCTGCCAGTGTCCTAATACCCAGATTCTCAAAAATAGAGGGACGTCAATGCACAGACCTGGTGTTAAGGAGCATCTGTGCTAACAGCTCAGGGCCTGTGGTACACTGTTAAAGACTTTACCACCACCACCACCCTGCACATGGAACATGTTTATACATACATGTATATACGTGTGTATGTATGTATGTCATACCTTCTCTTCCCTCCAGTTTCTCTGCTCCTTACCCAAATTCAAAACTTTATCTCATGAATCAGTGACAAAGGGAGTCACTGAGATCAATGAAAATGTGTATTCATCTTTAGGTATTTTGATTCAGGAAAAAAAAAAAAAAAAAATCCAAGGACCAGAGCTTCAATTGTTACTGCAATGGTTTTCAAGACTGGCTGCAGGTTGGAAATTATGTGAAAGAGCTTTTTTTTTTTTTTAAATACTGATGGCCAGTTCTACCCTATGTTCTTGTAGATATTGAATAGCATCAGTAATTCTTAAAGACTCTCCAATTGATTGCAGCTGAGCTTGATAACTACTGGGTTGCTGTTCCAGATAGAATATCTGTAATCGAGAGTCTATAAGATTTTCACTCCAATGAGGAATTTCAAGAACTCTAGCTGAGGAGAGGAAATTTTTTTTGGGGGGGGGTATCATTTGATATAATCAGTATTTTCTTCCATCTCGGCACAGGATGCCAGCATTGTATCCGAAATTTTCATCTTTCTTAACCAACAGGGAAATTAGACTGGCTCAAGACTCTATGAGAGGGGCTCTGATACCAACTGGGGTGTGTCTGATGAAAGTCTTCTCTTGATGGTTATATTAATGCATGGAAAGGCAAAGTCCATGGCCCTGTGCAGTTGAGCATTGAAATTTAAAAAAAAAAAAAGCAAAATCTATATCCTTAAGACACTCCACTTCATGCTTGATTTACTCTACTTAAGTTTAGTCCATGCTGGCATTTCTGTATTAAATTGTTTTTCCTGCCGTCTTGTATTTTAAAGCCCTTTGAGAAGTCCGACATTAAACTGGCCACACAATAGAAAAACTGGGAGAAGCAGACTCCCTCCCACCCTCTTTTGTTAGTATGATTGTTTTTGATTAAGTCAAGTCCAAAATGAAAACCGCAGGGGCCTTCCATCACAGACATCCATCATAAGCCATGTTGAAGGCATTCTCAGAATCCTATTAGAAGCCCTCCTCATGTGAACACAGAGACACTCACTTGGAAATTCTGGTAACTCAGAAACATTTCTGGGGAGTCATGGTTAGGGTGGGAGGTACAGGCAAGAATCATTCAGCTAAATAGCTCAAGAACAGACAAACGTTGTCCTAAAAATAGCATTTTTTTTGTCCAATTAGAGTTCTTTCAGAATGATATCACCACAAAATCCAACTCATTGTTTAATTCTGTATGGGTCAATGTTTCTTCTATCCTCAGTTACTTTTGTTTGTAGTTGTATTTCCTATTTTGATTCTGAGGCCTCCATACCAAAGATTATACGCTGTACATAAAAGCAGCATTTTTCTGAAAAGGGGATGTGGTCAGGAAATCTTTATTTGACAAAGAAACTACCATATATATTTTCCTAACCACAGATAATAAAAATGATCGATGCAGCAATCATTCAGTCAGCTTAGCACAGAGGCTTAGGCAACACTGTTACAAGTTCAGCTCATGGAGTCTTGTTGTGTCTTCTTCATAGAACTGCTATGTCCTAAATTTCACTAAATTCTCACCACAGATAGTCCTTTCACTTTACAAATGAAAAAACTGAGCTCCAAGTAGTTAAGCACAGATTGCATGTAGCAGACCCAAAGGGAATCCCAGTTTTTCTCACTCCAAAGTCTATGAGCTCTTAACAGCAACTTTGCATTTGTATTGTGGAATATAGACTATTAAATATAATAGAGATTATCAGATGGTATTTATATTATTAACATTTAGAGTATTAATACAAAATACTATTTAATATAGATTTTTATCCCCATGGACAGAGGAGCCTGGTGGGCTACAGTCCATGGGGTTGCAAAAAGTCAGACACAACTAAGCAACTAAGCACAGCACAGCACATAGACTTTAAAACAAAATCTGAACACAAAAACACATGCAGGCCTATCTTCTGTTCGGAATCTTCCTATGGACCACACTGAAGGACATGAGATGTGGGTAGAGGGTGGGGAGGCCGGGGATCAGATCATTCATTTAGAGCAGGATTCCTCACAGACTCACAGACATAGATAATACACTTGTGGTTGCCAACAGTGTAGGGTAGTGGTGGGGATGAAGTGGGAGTTTAGCAGATGCAGCCTGTGCTGCAATGCTGCAGTCTATGGGGTCGCAGAGTCACACACAACTGGACGACTGGACAACAAGATGCAAACTACTATATATAAAATGGATGAACAACAAGGTTCTACTGTATAGCACAGGGAACTATATTCAATATCCTGTGATAAATGATAATTTAAAAGAATGTTTTCAAAGAATATATACATATATGCATAACTAAATCACTTTGCTGTATGTCAGATATTAACACAACATGTAAATCAATTATACTCCAATAAAATTTTTTAAAAAGAGTAAAAATAACACCTGAATTTGGCAATAAGGAGTTCATGATCTGAGCCACAATCAGCTCCTGGTCTTGTTTTTGCTGACTGTATAGAGCTTCTCCATCTTTGGCTGCAAAGAATACAATCAATCTGATTTCGGTGTTGACCATCTGGTGATGTCCATGTGTAGAGTTTTCTCTTGTGTTGTTGGAAGAGGGTGTTTGCTATGACCAGTGCATTTTCTTGGCAAAACTCTATTAGTCTTTGCCCTGCTTCATTCTGTATTCCAAAGCCAAATTTGCCTGTTACTCCAGGTGTTTCTTGACTTCCTACATTTGCATTTCAGTCCCCTATAATGAAAAGGACATCTTTTTTGGGTGTACAAGACCGTGAGCTGACTGTGGCTCGGATCATGAACTCCTTATTACCAAATTCAGACTTAAATTGAAGAAAGTAGGGAAAACCACTAGACCATTCAGGTATGACCTAAATCAAACCCCTTATGATTATACAGTGGAAATGAGAAATAGATTTAAGGGACTAGATCTGATAGAGTGTCTGATGAACTATGGATGGAGGTTTGTGACATTGTACAAGAGACAGGGATCAAGACCATCCCCATGGAAAAGAAATGCAAAAAAGCAAAATGGTTGTCTGGGGAGGCCTTAAAAATAGCTGTGAAAAGAAGAGAAGCAAAAAGCAAAGGAGAAAGGGAAAGATATACCCATTTGAATGCAGAGTTCCAAAGAATAGCAAGGAGAGATAAGAACCTTCCTCAGCGATCAATGCAAAGAAATAGAGGAAAACAACAGAATGGGAAAGACTAGAGATCTCTTCAAGAAAATTAGAGATACCAAGGGAACATTTCATGCAAAGATGGGCTCGATAAAGGACAGAAATGGTATGGACCTAACAGAAGCAGAAGATATTAAGAAGAGGTGGCATGAATACACAGAACTGTACAAAAAAGATCTTCATGACCAAGATAATCACAGTGGTGTGATCACTGAACTACAGCCAGACATCCTGGAATGTGAAGTCAAGTGGGCCTTAGAGAGCATCACTATGAACAAAGCTAGTGGAGGTGATGGAATTCCAGTGGAGCTATTTCAAATCCTGAAACGTGATGCTGTGAAAGTGCTGCACTCAATATGCCAGCAAATTTGGAAAACTCAGCAGTGGCCACAGGACTGGAAGAGGTCAGTTTTTATTCCAATCCCAAAGAAAGGCTATGCCAAAGAATGCTCAAACTACTGCACGATTGCACTCATCTCACACGCTAGTAAAGTAATGCTCAAAATTCTCCAAGCCAGGCTTCAGTAATACGTGAACCGTGAACTTCCAGTTGTTCAAGCTGATTTTAGAAAAGGCAGAGGAACCAGAGACCAAATTGCCAACATCCGCTGGATCATTGAAAAAGCAAAAGAGTTCCAGAAAAACATCTGTTTCTGCTTTATTGACTATGCCAAAGCCTTTGACTGTGTGGGTCACGATAAACTGTGGAAAATTCTGTAAGAGATGGGAATACCAGACCACCTGATCTGCCTCTTGAGAAATCTGTATGCAGGTCAGGAAGCAACAGTTAGAACCAGACATGGAACAACAGACTGGTTCCAAATAGGAAAAGGAGTACGTTAAGCCTGTATATTGTCACCCTGCTTATTTAACTTATATGCAGAGTACATCATGAGGAATGCTGGACTGGAAGAAACACAAGCTGGAATCAAGATTGCCGGGAGAAATATCAATAACCTCAGATATGCAGATGACACCACCCTTATGGCAGAAAGTGAAGAGGAACTCAAAAGCCTCTTGATGAAAGTGAAAGTACAGAGTGAAAAAGTTGGCTTAAAGCTCAACATTTCGAAAATGAAGATCATGGCATCCGGTCCCAACACTTCATGGGAAATAGATGGGGAAACAGTGGAAACAGTGTCAGACTTTATTTTGGGGGGCTCCAAAATCACTGCAGATGGTGACTGCAGCCATGAAATTAAAAGACGCTTACTCCTTGGAAGGAAAGTTATGACCAACCTAGATAGCATATTCAAAAGCAGAGACATGACTTTGCCAACAAAGGCTCGTCTAGTCAAGGCTATGGTTTTTCCTGTGGTCATGTATGGATGTGAGAGTTGGACTGTGAAGAAGGCTGAGCGCCGAAGAATTGATGCTTTTGAACTGTGGTGTTGGAGAAGACTCTTGAGAGTCCCTTGGACTGCAAGGAGATCCAACCAGTCCATTCTGAAGGAGATCAGCCCTGGGATTTCTTTGGAAGGAATGATGCTAAAGCTGAAACTCCAGTACTTCGGCCACCTCATGCGAAGAGTTGACTCATTGGAAAAGACTCCGATGCTGGGAGGGATTGGAGGCAGGAGGAGAAGGGGATGACAGAGGATGAGATGGCTGGATGGCATCACTGACTCGATGGACGTGAGTCTGCGTGAACTCTGGGAGTTGGTGATGGACAGGGAGGCCTTGCATGCTGCAATTCATGGGGCCGCAAAGAGTCGGACATGACTGAGTAAGTGAACTGAACTGAACTGATCTGAAAAATAACACCAAAGGGTTTCTCCACCTCTCACTGTAGACATTTTGGGCCAGATCATTCCGTCTTGAAGGGGTCTGTACAGTGCATTGTAAGATGTTTAGCGTCCCTCCTCTACACACTAGACGTCAGAAGCACCCCCTTGCCAGTAGTGATGACCACAAATGACTCCAGACACTGGAAAATGTCTCTGGGGGCACAATCATCCCCAACTGAAAACCAGTGACATGAGAATGGGGAGCCCGTGAAAGGCACCAGGGCCTCAGCCTGCTCCAACCATCCATTACTAAAAGGCTTTGAATAAAAACAGGGATCTAACAAAATAAGTCAAATCAAAGAGGAATGGCTGCCACGAGAACAGAGGGGTTTGAGATGCCCCTAAAGCATTTATTTGCCCACTGGCCAGACTGCACTGGAGTCCACACCACAATGAAAGCCAGCGAATCATTCTTTATGGAGAGCCGTGTTCATATTTTTTTCTAGAACCACCCAACTGATACCACCTTGCAGTGTCTGGTTTACGTCACACCCTATCAGATCTATTGTCTGCTATATCCTAGGGTCTTCATTTCCCATCTCTCAAAAGGAGAGCAGAAAACAGAGGCAGTCACAGAGATGACAAAGATAAACTCTTGAGTTCGATGTTGATGTAAAGTCTTGTTACTAGTCTGGTTTCTTTCACAGGATAAAGATTATTCCTGTTCTACCAAACATCTTTCTATCATATAACACAAGGTCTTTCAACCCATTGTAACACAAATCACTGACACCTCTACCCCAAGGAAACTAAGCAAAATAGTTCTTAACCAAAAGTTCTTTCAATCTCGGAATGTTGAGGCTTATGTTAGAATAAAGAGCTTAAGAGGCTCCACGTAAGAAATTTTAACCTGAGCATCAGGTTGTGTTAACAAACAGAGTATCTGTGACACTGCGTTAATTCATGTGTTGGTCTTGGCATACTGATCTTTTTATCCTCCCAAGTGTTGGCCCTTGTAGAATTATGAATGCTTTCAGCGTGAGTTCAAGGCGATATGTAGGACAAATGTGAGCCATGTCATCAACAGCTGATAACAAGTAAAGAGGGAGGGAGACAGAAATGTTCTAAGAGCCCCAAGAATGTTCTAAGATTCCAGAATTCCTTCATACAAGTGCACCTTCAAATTTTGTTTCACACTCAAGACAGCAGGCTCTGCAGAGTTACACACAACATTGAAAAGTTTTATACTTGGTCTTCTCAGGGTCCTGTTGCCTCCTGCCACCCCGGATGTCATTGGAGGTGTGATACTTTCACTGTCATGGCAACAGGATGTTACTAGTTTGGCTGCCAGCCACTGGGACCTGGAAATGATATTCACACCACATGGGCACTTCTGTCTTGGCATTTGGGGGTCTCAAATTGAACCTATAGCATTGTATCCCTGATAGAAATAATTTTGGGGATTTCCCTCAAGTGAATTGGAGCCTGGACCCAAGTTTGGCATTGAATACTCTTCCTGCCTCTAAACTGAGCTGACAGAATGAGTTATTTCATGCAGGAGGGCCTCCTTTGAGCACAAAACCTCTCTGCCCCTGCCAGATGACTCAAACAATGAGTCTGATTTTTTTCCTCCTTCCCACTAATCTTCCTTCTGAAGTTCAGGCCATGTGCGTGTCTCACAAACATTTTTACAAGTCAGAGAGTAAAAAAAGGGAAAACATAGCAGCTATGGCATATTCTCCTATCCTACCCAAATCTTCTGTCAAATAAGCCCCCCAAAAAGAAAGGGGGGCTGAAAGATCCACATCTAAAATTTGTTCCCTACTTAGGATCATGTCATCCTTTGGTTTCAGCAGTAACTAAAACTGTGGGTTGGCAAGTTCTTACCCTGGTGCTTGGCACTGAGGCTGGTATGTTGGGAATATTTCATGTACATGTAAAGGAGATAAATCCCACAGACCAATACAGCCAGTTTTGTGACAGTTTAGAGAATGGCAGTCAATGGAACACAGTCCAAAAACCAAAAGAGAATTCACACACATGACCTCTTTACTCAGTCATCCAAAGAAAAGCCAAACAAGGAACCCTTACCTAGTCTCTCTGTGTTCTCCCTTAAGCTACAACAGTGTATTTTGCATAAAGTAACTGGAATGACCAAAGGAAATTTGGCCATGTTACCCCTCCACTTAGAACCATGAAGTCCAAAGTTTATTCCAGCCTCTGTCACCTGCTACCTGTTGGATCTCACTTCCTACCTGTGACTTTCAGGGACAACAATCCAGACTTTTGGCTTGCTTTCTTTTCTTTGAACATATAGAGCAAGCTCCTGTCATTACTGGGCACAAATATCCACTCTTCAGGAAGGCCTTTGCTGACTGATCAATAAAATCCCCTCCTCCCACCAGCTTATTCTCTAATGCCCTTTACCCTGGTTTTGTGTCGCATTAAGCATTAATTGGCTTATGTGACATCCCCCTCTATCAGAGCAGAGACACTGTCACCAGCATGATCAAGGAAGACGTCTCTGAAGAGATGACCCTTAAGCAGAGACCTCAGGGATCCCCGAAAGAAATAAGGATCAAGATGGGCGAAGACAGCACTGGTCAGGCCACAAACATAACAAATCTGAGACCAGACGGAGCTTCGCCATGCTGAGAAACAAGGAAAAGAGTTTTGCCATTATTTTATGGTAATTTTTTAATGTTGGCATCTTTTCTTTTTGGAAAAAACAAACTTCCTTTTCAAAGGTATTTGTTATATTTGATAGAAGTAGATGAAGACTTTGTGTTCTTATATATTTACAAATTCTCTTCTCTGAGAATGACCATTTTCTGAAGTAAGATATGAGGGGATGGGAGAGTTGAACCATAAAGAAGATTGAGCGATGAAGAATTGATACTTTTGAACTGTGGTATTGAAGACTCTTGTGAGTCCCTTGGACAACAAAAAGGTCAAACCAGTCCATCCTAAAGGAAATCTATCCTGAATATTCATTGGAAGGACTGATGTTGAAGCTGAAACTCCAATACTTTGGCCACCTGATGCAAAAAGCCGACTCATTAGGAAAGACTCTGATGCTGTGAAGATTGAAGGCAGGAGGAGAAGGGGACGACAGAGGACAAGATGGTTGGATGGCATCACAGACTCTATGGACATGAATTTGAGCAAACTCCAGGAGATGGTGAAGGACAGAGAAGCCTGATGTGCTGCAGTCCATGGGGTTGCAAAGAGTCAGACACAACTGAGTGGCTGAACAACAATGAGGGGCCAATTAGTGTTTTGTGCAACATGGTGAACCTTGAAGTGGGGGGGGGAAGAAGTTGGACTGCTAATCTAACCCACTACTAGCCCCCATGGAGATTCTTATCTGGATTTTTAAAATGCTTTTAACGAGCTTATTTCTGACCTTTTTAGAAAATAGGGATTAAGCAAACAAAGTGTCTTCTTTGTTGTTCAGTCACTAAGTCATGTCCAGCTCTTTGTAACACATGGACTATAAGACACCAGATTCACCTGACCTTCGGTATCTCCCAGAGTTTGTTCATGTACATTGAGTTAACTAGACTCAAGACTCTTGATTAGAGTCTAGACTAGAGATCTCTTCAAGAAAATTAGAGCTACCAAGGGAATATTTCATGCAATGATGAGCTCAATAAAGGACAGAAATGGTATGGGCCTAACAGAAGTAGAAGATATTAAGAAGAGGTAGCAAGAATACACAGAAGAACTATACAGAAAAGATCTTTATGACCCAGATAACCATGATGATGTGATCACTCACCTCGAGCCAGACATCCTGGAATGTGAAGTCAAATGAGCCTTAAGAAGCATCACTACAAACAAAGCTAGTGGAGATGATGGAATTCCAGTTGAGCCATTTCAAATCCTAAAAGATGATGCTGAGAAAGTGCTGCACTCAATATGCCAGAAAATTTGGAAAACCCAGCAGTGGCCACAGGACTGGAAAAGTTCAGTTTTCATTCCAATCCCAAAGAAAGGCAATGCCAAAAAATGTTCAAACTATTGCACAGTTGTACTCATCTCATATGCTAGCAAAGTAATGCTCAAAACTCTCCAAGCCAGGCCTCAATAGTATGTTAATCATGAACTTCCAGGTGTTCAACCTGGATTTAGAAAAGGCAGAGGAACCAGAGATCAAATGACCAACATCCATTGGATCACTGAAAAATAAAGAGAGTTCCAGAAAAGCATCTACTTCTGCTCTATTGACTATGTCAAAGCCTTTGACTGTGTGGACCACAACAAACTGTGGAAAAATCCTAAAGAGATGGGAATACCAGGCCACCTGACCTGCCTCCTGAGAAATGTGTATGCAGGTCAAGAAGCAACAGTTAGAACCAGACATGGAACAATGGACTGGTTCCAAATTGGGAAAGGAATGTCAAGGGTGTATATTGTCACCCTGCTTATTTAACCTATATGCAGAGTACATCAGGCAAAATGCCAGGCTGGATGAAGCACAAGCTAGAATCAAGATTGCTGGGAGAAATATCAATAACCTCACATACACAGATGACACCATCCTTATGGCAAAAAGCAAAAAAGAACTAAAGAGACTCTTGATGAAAGTGAAAGAGGAGCGTGATAAAGCTGGCTTAAAAGTCAATCTTCAGAAAACTAAGATCATGGTATCTGGTCCCATCAATTTATGGCAAATAGATGAGGAAATAACGGAAACAGTGAGAGACTTTATATTCCTGGGCTCCAGCCATGAAATTAAAAGATGCTTGCTCCTTGGAAGAAAAGCTGTGACCAACCTAGGGAGCATATTCTAAAGCAGAGACATTACTTTGCCAACGAAGTTCCATCTAGTCAAAGCTATGGTTTTTCTAGTAGTCATGTATGAATGTGAGAGTTGGACTATAAAGAAAGCTGAGTGCCCAAGAATTGATGCTTTTGAACTGTGGTGTTGGAGAAGACTCTTGAGAGTCCCTTGGACTGCAAGGAGATCAAACCAGTCAAACCTAAAGGAAATCAGTCCTGAATACTCATTGGCAGGACTGATGTTGAAACTGAAACTCCAATACATTGGCCATACTATCTTTTGTGAAGAACGGACTCATTGGAAAAAGACCCTGAGGGAAAGATTGAAGGCAGGAAGAGAAGGGGATAAGAGAGGATGAGATGGCATCACCAACTCAATGGACATGAGTTTGAACAAGCTCCAGGAGTTGGTAATGGACAGGGAAGCCAGGCATGCTGCAGTCCATGGGATCTCAAAGAGTAAGACACAACTGAGTGACTGAACTGAACTGAACTAATTGAGTTGGTGATGCTGTCTAACCATTTCATCTTCTGCCACCCCTTCTTCATCATGCCCTCCATCTTTCCTAATATCAGGGTCTTTTCCAATAAGTCGGCTCTTCAAATCAGATGGCCAAAGTTTTGGAGCTTCTTGACTGATACCAAAAAAGACTGGTTTACAGAGCAAACAGGCAAAAAGCCTAATTTTCTAAAAGAGTTTAAAAAGACAGCCCAGTGGTCTTTCTTCCCAAAGGCTAAGGGCTAATTCATGGTTATAATGGATATATTTTCATTTTTTAGGAAGAAATAGTATTTCAGATGCTGTGAATCATTAAAATGTATATAAGATATACATACCAAAGCTTAGTTTAGAGCAAAGAATTACCTGCCAGATAATATCGTTGGAGTAGGTTGAAGAATTTAGGGCAAACATTTGTAATTTCATTATGCCAAAAGATCTGAGTTCTGAGTTGGTCATTTTTTTTAGATACTTTGATCTCTTTGAAAGTGAAAGTGAAAGTCACTCAGTTGTGTCTGACTCTTTGTGACCCAATGGACTATACAGCCCATGGAATTCTCTAGGCCAGAATACTGGAGTGGGTAGCCTTTCCCTTCTCCAGGGAATCTTTTGAACCCAGGGATCAAACCCAGGTCTCCCACGTTGCAGGTGGATTCTTTACAAGCTGAGCCACCAGGGAAGCTCAAGAATACTGGAGTGGGTAGCCTGTCCCTTCTCCAGTAGATCTTCCTGACTCAGGAATTGAACCAGGGTCTCCTGCATTGCAGGCGAATTCTTTACCAACTGAGATATCAGGGAGCCCTTGACCTCTTTATGTGCCTCTGAATTTGAGCCACAGGGGATATCAGGCCCATCTATGCATCACCCAGTAAACAGGAAAAAATCTTATAATCTACCTCATCCCAAGGTGAAGGTGTCATAATCTGGTAGCTCCCCCAGATGTTTGCATTACAATTTCATTTTGCTGAAAAACTTATTAACCATCTGCTATGAATAAGGCTTTCTGATCCCTGATTAAACTTGTCTTATTTCAGTGGCTTTTAATAGAATGAGGCTATAAGAAATAGGTTAGGGAGAGGGGGAGGGAAGAGCATGCAAGTGGTTTGAAAAAAAATGTGTGTAATAACTCTTATTATTTTCATGTTATAAACTATACAAACTAAAGTTGAACCAAAGACTGCTTAGCTAGTGGCCTTACAGCATCTGACCTAGACTTTAAGCTTCAATAATCCTACCTTTCTTCTTTGTCCCTGACCCGTTGGCATGCTACATGCTTACTTTAGTGGCTGACTGGTTGTCAATTCCCACTGGCCACTCAGCCCATCTTTGATGATCCATGTAACTAATTCTCTGCATTACATCCACTTGATTTTAAACACGGGCTTCCCACGTGGCACTAGTGGTAAAGTGCCACAGGCAGTAAAAAATCTGCCTGTCAATACAGGATTTTAAACAAATATAGTGTTGTCTTTTTCTGGTTGGTTCCTAACTGAACCAGAGACCATACCTTACATGTCCAAGGTCACAGTTAAAAAAAGGTGAGCTGGGGCTGAAATTCAAGTCTGTGCGCATCCAACAGCCATAGTTTTCCCATTACTTCATGCTGCTCAGATAAATCCATTCATTCACTTAGTATTCAATGAGTTCCCATTGTCTGCTAGGCACTGTGCTAGGAAGATGAATAAGATTCTAAAAGCTGGGAAAGGCCTCAAATGTGACCACACCTTAGACCCTGTGTTTATGGATAAAAGTGTCAAGAGGATTTCCTTCCCAAGAGTCAGCCTGCCTCAAGATTCTCCCTATGCTATGGCCACAAACTCCAAAGGTCAACCCAGGAACTGACGGAATGCTTCACTGGTTTCACTATCCAAGAAATGAATCACAAGAATCTCCTAATCTGAGAAAATTACATTCTTTTACTAAAATGTCAGGAGAGGCAATCGCGCTCAGAGATTCTCAGAGGGGTCTCTGACCTCCAAGACTCCCACCACCACAATTCATGGATACATCCTGCCTGAGCTCACTTGTACATCTCCTTTTTGGTTGAGTTCCCGCCAACCATCCCCACCTCCCCCTGGAGATACACTCACAGGGAGTCTGGATGGAGCACCACAAGCTTGTCAAAAATGCATATTTTATTTTATTGTCTCCTGCTCCCATAGCAAGTGGCCCCCAAATCCCAAATAATCTCATGAAATCCATCTTGCTTTTTCTCCTCTTCCTGAGCCATGCCAGTAGAGGAATAGAGAAATCATAAAATCTACTTTGTGCATCCCATCTCTTCTTGTATCTTATCATCAAGAGAAGGGTAGAAGCTTGTGGCAGTGACACAGAGGCACTGAAGAATTACTGAGGAAGAACTTGTCCATTTTATGGTTCATGGGGCTCAAGCACATCTAGAAGGAATCTGTTAAGATACATATACAGGAGGGCTTTTTTTATGTATGTGAGGCCCAGAACCCCAGGCTTAAAGGTGTATGAATTTTAGATATGAGCTTCTGAGTGCATTACACTCCATGCCCAATGTAGCCTAACAAAGAAACTGAGGCACAGAAAGATGAAACAACTTGCCCAGAGATACAATTCAAGTCTGTGGCAAAAAGAGTTTGTAAGGCCAGGCATTCAAGTTTTTCTCAAAAGGATGGCTACTTCACTTTGGTTTTACTAATAAAACATTTTAAACCATTTATTCACACACACACAAACACAACTGTACATTTAGAAATCCTTGGGAAATACACAACAAATAATGGCATGAAGGAGATTAACCAACTTTCAGAGAGCAAAAACCATTTCTACCACTCAGAATCTCTTTCCTCAATAAAAAATGATGCTGTGCATAAGAAAGCAAACCCTGAGGATAACAAGGACCCTCTGCATGCACAGGAAATACAATGGCTTATAGCTGAGCAGGTACACACCCTCCCTTCACTAGGAGGATTGCTCAAGTCAATAAATAAAAATGCAAACACATATCGGTGTGTGTATAAATTCTTAGTATTAAATCCCACATTTCTTTCAGATTTGGAGTTCTGATTAAGAAAATATATGTAATTTTTTTCTAGTCCAGAAATTAAAAACCTCAGTCCTTGGATTCAGTGATGTTATCCTTGGTCAAATACACATAGGATTCAGTCAAATCTTGGTCTCATCTGGGAATAATTCACAAGTGCTGATTCAGAAAGGAAAAAAAAACTTTTTTAATCCACCAGCGATATTTAAAATATATTCTCTTATGCTCTTCTCATCAAGAGTGAACTCTTATTCCATTTCCCTAGAATATAGCTCCCTTTTGAGGAAGAGGAAGCAATGGATTTCTGTGTGGCTTCTGGGGCTAGACCCCTAAAAGACACCTGGCTGTCTTGCCTCTTGGGACATAGACCTCTGGAACCCTGAGCCACCATACTGGCAAAACAACAAAGAGAGAGAGAGATGAGCCAGGAATTCTAGCTGTTCAAATCTTCCCAGCCCAGGTGCCAAATGTATGAGTGATGATGCCCTTAACATGACCGGTTTGCCACCATCTGACTGCAACTGCCTTAATGACCCCAAGTAGAAACCATAAAGCTTGCTAGCCAACAGGACTGTGAAAGATAATAATGAATGATTATTATTATTTCATGCCACCAAGTTGGAATGATCGCTCATTTTTTACCTGCTCAGATTTTTCTTTTTCCTTTTAGCAACCAAAGAACAACAAAAGCAAGTACTAGGGCCAGCCCACTCTTATTCAAAGACTGCTAGGGAGGGTCAATGGGCAGCATTTTAGATACTAAATATTTCTCCATGGACATTCTTCCTTCACTGAAGTCTTCTATATCTTCTAAGGCCAAACTTAAAGTCACAAGTGTATTATGATGGGGTTCTTGGTACAGAAATTAGTGATGAACAAAAAAAAATCCTTTTAGGAAATTGAAGGGTGGGGTTCCCTAAAACCAAGGCTATTTCAGAATTACTATGACTATATATTAGGGGACTATGGTCAACAGTCTTGTTAGAAGGTAGAAACTAGATTTTTCTTCTTTTAGCTTCTCAGTGAGTGGTTGAGGAGTGAGACTAACAGATGCAGAATACAGTACTAGACCTTCTCCAAATCTCAGGCGTGCGATCCTCATATAGTTAAAAATCATTAACACAAAAGCCACAGCTTTCTTGGTCTAAAGGAAGACTGGCTTTGGACCAAGGCTTTCCCATCCAAGCCACTGAGGTCACTCTTAGCTGCTTAGGGACACAGGTGTACCTGGGTCTGTGGGAATGTAGCTAGAGTTCAGAGTAAATTACTTTGGTGGAATAGGAAGTACATCATAAGCTATCTGTTATCAGTAGCACTTGGGCATCCTCCATTAAAAAAAAAAATGTTCGCTCCTCCTTTCTAACCACTAATTACTCCATAAAATCCTATTTGCTTTTGTAAACATGTTCCTCTAGCAAAATGAATCCGTAAAACCAAACTGACACCATTAAACAGCTCTCTGTTAAGCTTTAAAAAAAGAACTATCATTATTCAGATTTGGCACACACACACAAAAAAAGGATGAAATCATTGGCAAAAGTTATTGAATATACATTTTTAAAGAAATTTTAGACTCCAGAGAGCTTTATTTTAAAAACTGTTTCACTGCTTTCTAGAGAAACATGTATAGAAGGAATTATTTACAGTTTTTTTTTAAGCTTTTAAAATTTATTTATTTTTTATTGAAGGATAATTGCTTTACAGAATTTTGCTGTTTTTTGCCAAACCTCAACATGAATCAGCCATAGGTATACATATATCCTCTCCCTTTTGAAACTCCCTCCCATCTCCCTCCCCATCCCACCCCTCTAGGTTGATACAGAGCCCCTGTTTGAGTTTCCTGAGCCATACAGCAAATTCCCATTGGCTATCTATTTTACAGATGCTAATGTAAGTTTCCATGTTACTCTTTCCATACATCTCACCCTCTCCTCCCCTCTCCCCATGTCCATAAGTCTATTCTCTATGTCTGTTTCTCCACTGTTGCCCTGTAAATAAATTCTTCAGTACCATTTTTCTAGATTCCGTATATATGTGTTAGAATACGGTATTTCTCTTTCTGACTCACTTCACTCTGTATAATAGGTTCTAGGTTCAAGATGCTCAACATCACTCATTATTACAGAAATGCAAATCAAAACTACAATGAGATATCACCTCACACCAGTCAGAATGGCCCTCATCAAAAAGTCTGCAAACAATAAATGCTGGAGAGGGTGTGGAGAAAAGGGAATGCTTTTGCACTGTTGGTGGGAATGTAAATTGATACAGCCACTACGGAAGACAGTACGGAGATTCCTTAAAAAACTAGAAATAAAACCACCATACGACCCAGCAATCCCACTCCTAGACATATACCCTGAGGAAACCAAAAGTGAAAGAGAAACATGTATCCCATTGTTCATTGAAGCACTATTAACAATAGCTAGAACATGGAAGCAACCTAGACATCCATGGATTGATGAATGGATAAAGAAGCTGTGATACATATACACAATGGAATATTACTCAGCCATTAAAAGGAACATATTTACAGTTTTTACTTACTTTTTTCTCCATATAGAATGGCACTTCTAGATTTTGCATGTTTCCTACTTATTCTTGAATAAGCGTCTTCATTTTCCCAGCTATGTAGAAGACAGTGTTAAATTGCCCCCAGAGAATCACAGGCACTAACCAGTAGCCTGAAGATCTTTCTTGTGCTCCCATATGGGAAGACTAAGGGTGAGACTGAGAGTAAAGCCGCAGCAGAAAATTTGTTCATCTTGATTCAAGTTTTGCATGGGTCAATTTCATTCAAGGAAATGAAAAATAACCTGCCATTTAATTTTTAAACCAAGATACGTGATCTACAGAGAAATGTTGCTCATCAGTAGAGAGCTCTGCTACAAAGCTACTTCCCATCACTAAAATATCATTATAATAATTGATACTTTATAGTTGGTTCTGACTTTCAAAATTGTCATCAACCCTTCTTAACATTTCTTCCCAAACCAGTTACGAACAATCACAGCACAAAGTTTAAGACTCAAAGTTTTCTGTGAGAAGTGGCTTGAATGCTGCTCTCTCTTCCTATGCCCTTCAACTCAAAGATTAGAAACGAGGTTGGAAAGGACAAGCATCTCCACTTTGTGGTCTCACTCAGTGTTATCCATGAAAAGCATCTCACATGGCTGGGTTAGAAGTCTCAGGACTTGTGGCTAGAGGAGGGACATCATAAGTATATACTTCTAGGAACTCCAAGGTGGAAATGGTCCTTGAAGCTATTTTGAAGTGGTTTCTTGACATATATAACTCCATTGGATGCAAATATAACAGTGGACATGATAGCCAAAAACTTGTTTTATTGGTCTTCATTTTCAGATCCTCCATCTTGGATGAGAGAGTCCTGTCCTTTCCATCTGCCCATGGGAAAAACACATTTGTCTTTTCTGTAATCTTAACCCCCTTATTTGACAGGTGATACTTAGTTACGAACTACTGATAACTTCCTATCTGAATGTAAGTTATATTTAGCAAGTTTATCTAAAACCCCAGAATAGGCATTGTCGTTACCTCCAAATATTCATTCTATGCATTCCCCACTGGAAAAAAAGACACATAGTTTGCGAAGGTGGACCTCACATCCAGGACCCACACTCCTGGTGAGTTGTGCTGAGGTTCCCCGTCTTTCACTTTTCCTCGTGGCTAAGCACACAGGTTCAGGTGTTGGAGAGTCTGAGTTCTAATCCTAGTTCTGCCACTTACTCTCTCTGGGCTTTTTTTTTTTTCTACATCCTATCTCACTGGGTATAATAATAGTATCCACTTTACAGGCATGTTGTGAGGATTAAATGAGATAATCTACAAATAGTGGATGCTCAAATGATGGCAGGGCATTGGAGTACAGCAGGACTCAACTGAAGGCAGCAAGTGCCAACACTGTACTGGTGGGACAAAGGTTATGAAAAGAGTGAGTCCTTGCATTCTCAAACCAGAAAACTAAGACAGTAACAATCCACAGGCTTTCAAGTCGAGTGGGAAAGAGAGAGTGTGAACACGCCAGTAGCTGGGCAATTGGCTTGTATGCGCTGCTGTGGCTGGAATGATAGTGGGACATGGAGAATACAAGCTCATGCACATTTCTAATTACTCTCCCAACCTCTAATCATCTGATGAGGCCATAACGAAGTCTTAAGTCAAAAATCATAGAAATTTGGAAGTATCAAGTGCAACCCTCTAACTTCACATATGGAAAAAATGGAGGTCCAGCAAGATAAAATGACTTGCCCAAAATCATGCAATTCGTTTGTGGTAGAAGTAGCGATACGTTAAGATCTCATGAAAGCCAACACCGGTATTTTTTACCCATCAACCAGAGGAATCTAATTAGCTCTATTTTATTTCTTATGATGTCTTTTTTTAATTGATTTTTATAACTGGCTCTTATTATGATGCTATCATGAATGTATTCAAAGTGTCATGACCTGCAGGTCAACCTTACACACAAACTTCTGTTTAAGTTTTTATTAGAGGTCAGTATGGCATCCGGTCCCATCACTTCATGGGAAATAGATGGGGAAACAGTGGAAATAGTGTCAGACTTTATTTTGGGGGGCTCCAAAATCACTGCAGATGGTGACTGCAGCCATGAAATTAAAAGACGCTTACTCCTTGGAAGGAAAGTTATGACCAACCTAGATAGCATATTCAAAAGCAGAGACATTACTTTGCCAACAAAGGTCTGTCTAGTCAAGGCTATGGTTTTTCCTGTGGTCATGTATGGATGTGAGAGTTGGACTGTGAAGAAGGCTGAACGCCGAAGAATTGATGCTTTTGAACTGTGGTGTTGGAGAAGACTCTTGAGAGTCCCTTGGACTGCAAGGAGATCCAACCAGTCCATTCTGAAGGAGATCAGCCCTGGAATTTCTTTGGAAGGAATGATGCTAAAGCTGAAACTCCAGTACTTTGGCCACCTCATGCGAAGAGTTGACTCATTGGAAAAGACTCTGATGTTGGGAGGGATTGCGGGACGGAGGAGAAGGGGACGACAGAGGATGAGACAGCTGGATGGCATCACTGACTCAATGGACGTAAGTCTGGGTGAACTCCGGGAGTTGGTGATGGACAGGGAGGCCTGGCGTGCTGCGATTCATGGTGTCGCAAAGAGTTGGACATGACTGAGCGACTGAACCGAACTGAACTGATGGCCCCACAAATTCCTTTCCAACAGGGAGAAGAACAGAAAGCAAATATCATAATGCTAAAATTATCAAACCATTGAATCATCAAATAGAATGTACTTACATTAGAGCATCAATGTATACATAAAATAGAACACAGCACGAAACACAAACTTGGTACAGACAGATCGAGGAAGATGATGATGAACAAAACTGCTTCAAGCTAGACCAGGAGAACTAAAGGTGCTCTCACCTCTCTGAATTTATCATTTTGACCCTTACAACTGTCACGAGACTTGAGACACAGAGACATACATTTCGACTCTCTTCCACTTACGAGCTATGTGACTGGACCCAGTTACTTAAACTCTCATGGCTCCAGATTCTGCTTCTATAAACAGGAGATAGAAACATCTGACTCACGGGGTTTTTTCATGACGCATTAGAGAGAAATTATTGACAATGCCCAGTAGAGTGTCCAGTCCATGGCATTTGGCACTGCCTCTCCCAATCCAGGTATACCCAAAGATACTCATTTTCTGAAAAGCCAGTGATTATCTGTTATGCAGCAGGTCTTTCCTAATTGGACTCTTGTTTTGTTTTGTTTTAATGATTTTCCAAATTAAATAGAGAGCAAGAAGCTGGTTTAGATTACAGAGTCACCACAAAATAGCTGAGGCTGTAGATGTGACCTATTTTTAAGCTGCCACAGCATAATTGGGAATATTTTCTTTGCCTTGGGAAGAAGCCAGAGTTGGAAGCTTCCTCTCTTCTGCTTTGTGGGTCAGACCAACCAAGGCAGACTATTTGACAACTTTGAGGCTCTGACCCAAGCCTAGGAGCTTCCTCCACCTTCCTGAGCCCCTCCCCAGAAGGCTTGTTTAGCACACTGCCCAGCATCATTGAAATGTCCTCTACTTACAATTAAAGCTCCAACCAAGGTGATCATCAGTGTGTTTATAATGCCATTGCTTCAACCTCTAATGCCATCTGTTGGTGGTGGGTAGCAATGATATGCACTTGGTCTAGTGTATGGCTTTCTTAAATTCTATGATTTATGGCAGATCATCTAAGATGGTCACTAATCCACCTTACAAGAAATACTAAAGGAAGTTCATTAGGCTTAAAGAAAGCATTCCCAGGTGGTAATTCAAATCCACACCAAAAAATAAAGTACACACCAGTTAAGGTAATTATGTAATTATAAAAGATGGTACAAATTCTTGTTTCTTTTACTTTCTTTTCTTAACTAATTTAAAAGGCAACTGTACCAAAAATGCATACATAATTGTATTGCTAGGCCTGTAACATATAGAAGTATAAAGGGTTAGAAAGTAAAGAAAATCAGTGAATCAAAAGACAAGTCAATAACAAAGCCTCCTTCCCTGTACACACACGCCATTCCTCCCATCAAGAGATGGGGGACTATTTCTCTTCTCTCTTAATTGGGAATGTCTTATAACTTGCACTGACCAAACAAATGTAGCAGGAATGGTCATTAAAGAGGATATCTTGCTGCACAGGTCTGGCCTAGCCTGCTGTGACAGAGGCCTCAAGGAAAGTCCTGGAGGAAGAGAGGACACAAGGTGAAGAGCAAGGGCTTCCCAACGTTAGCCAGCACTGAAACCCCCGATGTGTGAGACAAGATGGTGAAGTCTTAACAGCCCAGCCCAGCCACCAGCTGAATGAAACTTTATGAGGTCTCCCAGCCAGCACCACATGGAGCAAAAGAACCATGCAGCCCACTGACAGAGTTGTAAGAAAAAACACAGGGTTACGTTAAGCCACTAAGTGATAGCTGAAAACAGTTTTGGGGTTTAGAGCTCCTAAGTAGAGAAACAGTATATAGTACATTTTGACTGAAGCTCAATCTTATTCCTCTATAATGTTGAAGACAGAAGACACCTAATCTTCTCGTCCTGGGGGTTTCAACCTCCCATAGATGAAACTAGATGAAAGCTGAGCTTCTCTGCTTGAAGCAGAGCTGGTAGTGGGAAGATACCCAGAAACCCACTTCTTAAGCCTCTCTGCCTCTCAGAGATCTCTCACTGCCAAAACTTGGAGTGACCAAACATCATTAACACCATTTGAAGATCTGTAATTTAACACTGTGATTTTATAGACAACACACAGAAGAAAGGGGGTTACTCATGTCAAGTTACTAGCTGACTTGTAATCAGAGTCAGGTCTCCAGAGGCTTACTTTAGTATGTCATGCTCAACACCAGGGTTTTCCTGAAAACTACTTCATCTTGTGCACAATATGGGGATGTTTCTCACTATGACAGGCTAGAGAGCAGAGTTATGACACAGACTCTGGGGCCACATTCCCTTTCTAGCTTTGTGACCTTGACTTCTCCCAGCAGCAGAGACCAACACTGAGTTCCCAATATGGCACCATTCCCTGGGCGCATGTTGATTACACTGGACCACTTCCATCATGGAAGGGGCAGCATTTTGCTCTTACTGGAACAGACACTTAATCTAAATATGGATTCGCTTTCCCAGCAGTCAAAAATTCTGCCAAAACCACCACTGGTAGATTTACAGAATGCCTCATCCACATTCATGCCATTCCACACAGCATTGCTTCTGACCAAGGAACTTGCTTCACAGCGAATGAACTGGCTATGAGTCCACACTTGTGCAATTTACTTATCCTGCCATGTTCCCCACCATCCTGAAGTGGGTGGCTTGATAGATTGGTGGAATGATCTGATGTCTCAGTCACAGTGTCATTTAAGTGGCAATGCCTTGCAGGGCAGGAGCAAGATTCTCCAAGAAGCTATATATGCTCTGATTCAGCACCCCATAGCCAACATTTCTCCCACAGTCAAGAAAGTGATGGATGCAGGAATCAAAAGGGGATTCACTAGAAAATAACTCTAATGATCCACTAACAAATTTTGCTTCCTACTTCTGGAAACATTTTTCTGAAAATCTACAGGTCTTAGTTCCAAAGCAATCCTTTACCAGAAGCCATGACAATGATTCCATTGAACAGAAAGTTAAGACTGCCACCCAGCCACTTTGTGCTCCTCATGATTCTGAATTAGTAGGCAAAGAAGAGAGTTACCACACTGGCTAGCGTGATTGATTCTGATTATCAAGGGGAAATTAGATGACTACTCCCACTGGAGGTAAAGAAGAGTACATCTGGAATACAGAAGGGCTCTTAGGGTGTCTCTTGGTATGTACTCTTTGCTTTGTGGTTAAAATCAATAGAAAATCACAAAAACTCAATTGAAGCAAGGCTACTTAGGGCCAAGAGTCTTCAGGAATGAAGGTTTGGGTCACATCACCAGGTAAAGGTGAGGACAGAGAAGTACCTGTTCTTTGTCCTGAGGTGAGGACATAGAACAGGTAGTAGAGGAAAGTAGTTACAAACACCAGCGAAGATCATGAGATCAGTTTCAGAAACAGGTTTTTATCATCAGTGTTTTCTCATTTTGTTACAAATATGAATCTGTGTGTATTAAGCAAATATCTTTCTCTTCCCTCTCTTATTCTGGAAACAGAAGTCCGTGTGCCCAATGGACAGTGAGGCCAAACTATACCAAAACATCAGAGTCTGGAAGAGAGAAAGCTTTATTGAGGGCCGTGAAAGGAAATGGGTGTTTCATGTCTTTAAAACCCCAAACTCCTTGTAAGCTTTTTCAGAGGTCTTGTTCTTGAGGTCAGGTCATGATCAGGTAACGATATTCCTATAAATCTCCACCAAACAGATTGTTACTCTCTGTTCTGAAAAGAAAGTGCAAGGTCCCCAGGCACAGTTTTCACCCTGACTGAGAGGAGGCAGGTCTCAGTTGGCAGCTCCTCAGGGTCACTTCCACCCAGCTGTCATTGCTGAGGGAGCCAGGTGTCCAAGAGACAGCTGGCCCCCAGGCTCCTCAGGTCACCCACACAGTGGGGGCAGGTCCCTCAGACTGCATTATACCTGGACGGCTGCTGTCATTAGGTTGCCAAGGTGGGGACGGGGGAGAGGTTCACTGCCACTTCAAGATCTGGAACGGGCCAGTGAGCAGCCATGACGAGGGCTCTGGAGCCCTGCAGGTTCCAGCCTGTTCCCTGGGGCTCCCAGCACACCTAGTGGCACAGGTCGAGTGAGCAGAAGAGCCCTAAGGAGAAAGGCAGGATCCAACTCTTACCTCGCTCTCCTCCTGAGGACCACCATTCCACTGACTGTTGGCTGAATAGCCAATAAGAGTCGCCCTTTGACAGCTGGTCACTTGGGAGAGGGGCACACTGCAGCACCAACCAATAGCTGAGAAGGTCCACTAGCGGTCCTCGCTTGACAGTTGCTCACTTGGGGGAGGGGCCCACCACAGCACCAACCAATAGCTGAGCAGGTGCACTAACGGTCCTCTTTTGACAGTTGCTCACCTGGGGGAGGGGCCCACCGCAGCACCAACCAATAGCTGAGCAGGTGCACTAACGGTCCTCGTTTGACAGTTGCTCACTTGGGGGAGGGGCCCACCGCAGCACCAACCAATAGCTGAGCAGGTGCACTAACGGTCCTCGTTTGACAGTTACTCACTTGGGGGAGGGGCCCACCACAGCACCAACCAATAGCTGAGCAGGTGCACTAACGGTCCTCGTTTGACAGTTGCTCACTTGGGGGAGGGGCCCACCGCAGTACCAACCAATAGCTGAGCAGGTGCACTGACGGTCCTCTTTTAACAGTCATCCTTTTCTCTCCCACTCCTTCTCCCTCTCCCTCTTACCAATACGAAAAAACATTTATTGATTATTTGTCGAACTCCTATGGGCTCTGTTTCACTGGAGAACTCTGACTGATAGGAACACTACACAAGCATACTCTATTACCATATATTATAACAATGTACTTCATTTGTTCAGTTTCGTTCAGTTGCTCAGACATGTCTGACTTTTTGGGAACCCACAAACTGCAACACGCCAGCCTTCCCTGTCCATCACCAACTCCTGGAGCTTGCTCAACCTCATGTCCGTTGAGGTGGTTATGCCATTCAACCATCTCATCCTCTGTCGTCCCCTTTTCCTCCTGCCTTCAATCTTTCCCAGCATCAGGGTCTTTTCCAGTGAGTCAGTTCCTCGCATCAGGTGACCAGAGTACTGGAGTTTCAGCTTCAGCATCAGTCCTCCCAGTGAATATTCAGGACTGATTTCCTTTAGGATGGACTGGTTGGATCTCCTTGCAGTCCAAGGGACTCTCAAGAGTCTTCTCCAACACCACAGTTCTTTGGCGCTCAGCTTTCTTTATAGTCCAACTCTCACATTCATACATAACTACTGGGATAACTATATCTTTAACTAGACAGACTTTTGTTGGCAAAGTAACGTCTCTGCTTTTGAATATGCTGTCTAGGTTTGTCATAGCTTTTCTTCCAAGGAGCAAGCGTCTTTTAATTTCATGGCTGCAGTCACCATCTGCAGTGATTTTGGAGCCCAAGAATATTAAGTCTCTAATTGTTTCCGTTGTTTCCCCATTTATTTGCCATGAAGTAATGGGACCATATGCCATGATCTTAGTTTTCTGAATGTTGAACTTTAAGCCAGCTTTTCACTCTCCTCTTTCATTTTCATCAAGAGGCACTTTAGTTCCTCTTCACTTTCTGCCATAAGTGTAGTATCATCTGCATAACTGAGGTTATTGATATTTCTCCCAGCAATCTTGATTCTAGCTTGTTCTTCATCCAGTCCAGCATTTCCCATGATGTACTCTGCATATAAGTTAAATAAGCAGGGTGACAATATACAGCCTTGATGTACTCCTTTCCCAATTTGGAATCAGTCTGTTGTTCCATGCCTGGTTCTAACTGTTGCTTCTTGACCTGCATACAGATTTCTCGGGAGGCAGGTCAGGTGGTCTGATATTCCCATCTTTTTAAGAATTTTCCACAGTTTGTTGTGATCTACACAGTCAAGGCTTTGGGCTTTGTATCTTTGTACGACATCTCAATTTTCCTTTTAACTATGACATCAATTTCTACTCACGGAACACTGTAAATCACATTATAGGTATGACTCTCCCTTAACTAAAATGTAAGACTTTAAGGACAAAAACTGTTTGCACTAATCTTTACATTTTAACAAATTACAGATGATCAATAAATATTTTAATGAATAAATGAATGGATGGATGAAAAAATTCTGCCCCAAAGCATCCAAAAAATCAACTTGTTCTTAGCTCATGTCACATTAGTCTGATCAGTTCTGTCAGTGGAACTGATGGCTAACCTGAGGTTATGCTAAAAGAGAGATTCAGTTCAGTTCAGTTGCTCAGTCGTATCTGACTCTTTGTGACCCCATGATTCCCAGCACGCCAGGCTTCCCTGTCCATCACCGACTCCCGGAGTTCACTCAAACTCATATGCATCAAGTTGGTGATGCCACCCAGCCATCTCATCCTCTGTCGTCCCCTTCTCCTCCTGCCCCCAATCCCTCCCAGCATCAGAGTCTTTTCCAATGAGTCAGATCTTCACATGAGGTGGCCAAAGTATTGAAGTTTCAGCTTCAGCATCAGTCCTTCCAATGAACACCCAGGACTGATCTCCTTAGGATAGACTGGTTGGATCTCCTTGCAGTCCAAGGGACTCTCAAGAGTCTTCTCCAACACCACAGTTCAAAAGCATCAATTCTTTGGCATTCAGCTTTCTTCACAGTCCAACTCTCACATCCATACATGACCACTGGAATAACCATAGCCTTGACTAAACAGACCTTTGTTGGCAAAGTAATGTCTCTGCTTTTTATTTTTTTTTATTGTTTTTTTTTAATTTTATTTTATTTTTAAACTTTACATAACTGTATTAGTTTTGCCAAATATCAAAATGAATCCACCACAGGTATAATGTGTTCCCCGTCTGAACCCCCCTCCCTCCTCCCTCCCCATAGGGGACTGGAACGCAAAAGTAGGAAGTCAAGAAACACCTGGAGTAACAGGCAAATTTGGCCTTGGAATACAGAATGAAGCAGGGCAAAAGCTAATAGAGTTTTGCCAAGAGAATGCACTGGTCATAGCAAACACCGTCTTCCAACAACACAAGAGAAGACTCTACACATGGACATCACCAGATGGTCAACACCGAAATCAGATTGATTATATAGAGCTGTATAGGGCTTCTCCATCTCCAAAGATGAAGAAGCTCTATACAGTCAGCAAAAACAAGACTGGGAGCTGACTGTGGCTCAGATCATGAACACCTTATTGCCAAATTCAGACTTAAATTGAAGAAAGTAGGGAAAACCACTAGACCATTCAGGTATGACCTAAATCAAATCCCTTATGATTATACAGTGGAAGTGAGAAATAGACTTAAGCGACTACATTTGATAGACAGAGTGCCTGATGAACTATGGACGGAGGTTTGTGACATTGCAGAGGAGACAGGGATCAAGACCATCCCCATGGAAAAGAAATGTAAAAAAACAAAATGGCTGTCTGAGGAGGCCTTACAAATAGCTGTGAAAAGAAGAGAAGTGAAAAGCAAAAGAGAAAAGGAGAGATATAAGCATCTGAATGCAGAGTTCCAAAGAATAGCAAGGAGAGATAAGAAAGCCTTCCTCAGCAATCACTGCAAAGAAATAGAGGAAAACAACAGAATGGGAAAGACTAGAGATCTCTTCAAGAAAATTAGAGATACCAAGGGAACATTTCATGCAAAGATGGGCTCGATAAAGGACAGAAATGGTATGGACCTAACAGAAGCAGAAGATATTAAGAAGAGGTGGCAAGAATACACAGAAGAACTGTACAAAAAAGATCTTCATGACCAAGATAATCACGGTGGTGTGATCACTGACCTACAGCCAGACATCCTGGAATGTGAAGTCAAGTGGGCCTTAGAGAGTATCACTACGAACAAAGCTAGTGGAGGTGATGGAATTCCAGTGGAGCTATTTCAAATCCTGAAAGATGATGCTGTGAAAGTGCTGCACTCAATATGTCAGCGAATTTGGAAAACTCAGCAGTGGCCACAGGACTGGAAAAGGTCAGTTTTCATTCCAGTCCCAAAGAAAGGCAATGCCAAGGAATGCTCAAACTACCGCACAATTGCACTCATCTCACATGCTAGTAAAGTCATGCTCAAAATTCTCCAAGCCAGGCTTCAGCAATACGTGAACTGTGAACTTCCAGATGTTCAAGCTGGTTTTAGAAAAGGCAGAGGAACCAGAGATCAAATTGCCACCATCTGCTGGATCATCGAAAAAGCAAGAGAGTCCCAGAAAAACATCTACTTCTGCTTTATTGACTATGCCAAAGCCTTTGACTGTGTGGGTCACAATAAACTGTGGAAAATTCTGAAAGAGATGGGAATACCAGACCACCTGATCTGCCTCTTGAGAAACCTATATGGAGGTCAGGAAGCAACAGTTAGAACTGGACATGGAACAACAGACTGGTTCCAAATAGGAAAAGGAGTACGTCAAGGCTGTATATTGTCACCCTGCTTATTTATATGCAGAGTACATCATGAAAAACGCTGGGCTGGAAGAAGCACAAGCTGGAATGAAGATTGCTGGCAGAAATATCAATAACCTCAGATATGCAGATGACACCACCTTTATGGCAGAAAATGAAGAGGAACTAAAAAGCCTCGTGATGAAAGTGAAAGAGGAGAGTAAAAAAGTTGGTTTAAAGCTCAACATTCAGAAAACTAAGATCATGGCATCTTAGTCCATCACTGGTCCCATCACTTCATGGGAAATAGATGGGGAAACAGTGGAAACACTGGCAGACTTTATTTTTTGGGTGATTCTCCAAAATAACTGCAGATGGTGATTGCAGCCATGAAATTAAAAGACACTTACTCCTTGGAAGGAAAGTTATGACCAACCTAGATAGCATATTAAAAAAAAGAGATTAGAAGCAACTATTTCAGGGATGAGTCACTTATAGAATCAGTAACACTTTTGTCAGTCTTTAGCTAACATTTATTAGCTCAAATTTCCCCAAAGTTCTTAATCATAATACAGAAAGAATTTCTTCCAGTTACTACAGTCTCAGCTGTCCTCAGGCTGAAGTTGCTTAAGAACTAGGAGGACAAGAAATACGAACAGCTCTTAAGACTTCATGAGTTCTCAAAACCAAATGGCCAGAAAGAAGCCAGAGCCCAATAAACCTCGGTCCATCATTCTTTTTTAACTTGACACTGTGGAAACCACATGGTGAGCACTTAACTGGGTTACCTATTCTTAGCAGCAGGTTCTTCTTCCATATTTAGCATATTTATTAAATCAGTACAGACCAGAAGACAAGCAATATATCCAGAATAATCAACATATAGTTCCGTGGGCTAATGAGAACAATTGCTGGAATTTCAACAGAAATAGTCTTTTAATTATCATTATAATTAATAATAATAATATAGGTAATTTTCTAACCAGCTAGGGTGAAATTACTCAACACTGAAATTGACACATAATCTCAGAATTATAGGATCAACTTCTTAGCTGCTTGGGAATCTAACAGTTTTCTTACCACTTTCAGGAAATGAGCTTGAGGATTTGGAAAATTTGGTTCATAATGAGTCATAGAATTCCAGAGTCTCAAAAGGTCAAAACCAAGAAAAGCATCTATATTCAATTTCTTTATAAGACATTGATATGTATAAGCATGAAAATGTTCAAAATATACTGTCAATGAAAACAATAAACTGCAAAACAATATATATAATATCAATTTTTATAAATTTGCTGACATTGTTTAGTTGCTAAGTCATATCTGACTCTTTTGTGACCCCATGGACTATAGCCCGAGAGGCTCCTCTGCCCATAAGATTTCCCAAGCAAGAACACTGGAGTGGGTTGCCATTTTCTTTTCCAGGACATCTTCCCAACCCAGGGATCGAACCCACATCTCCTGCATTGGCAGGCAGATTCTTTACCACTGAACCACCAGAGAAGCCCTTATAAATATAAGGAGCACAAAAAAATATATACCTTTTCTGGAAAAAATATGTTATAAAAAATAAAAATAGAAATATTCTGGATAAATCCAGAAGAATTTAAAAATACAAATAGTGATTATTTTTGAGGGAATAAAGTTAAACAGTGATTACAATAAGAGTTCACATTATTTCCCCTTTCTGTATATATGCTTCTTAAAATGTGACTTTGCAACGAAAATATGGAGTCAATTTCTCCTCTCCTTGAATCTTGGCTGGCCATGAGTCTGCTTTGGCCAATATAAGAAGCAGGAAAAAGGGAATGCCAATACAAACCCAGGCCTCAAAAAGCTTACACTTGCTCTTGTAGGGCCCTGCTCAGCCACCATGAGAACCAGCCTGCTGGTGATAAAAAAGACACAACCCAGACACCTCCATTGCCCCAATTGACAGCCAGCTCCACCAGATTTACAAATGAGGCTATCCTAAACCAGTTACTCTAGCCAACATACTCGCTAACCACAGACAGATAAGCAAGTTCAGGTATGATCTACTAAGCTTGGACCAGATCAGCAGAACCACCCAACAAATATTTAAAGTCATGAGCAATATAAACACTTACTATTTCAAGCCACTGGATTCAGGTGAGATTTGTTATATAATAATAGTTAACTGATATCCTGGTTGTTCGGATGGAAAGGAATCTGCCCGCAATGCAGGAGACCCGGGGTCAATCCCTGGGTGGGGAAGATCCCCTGGAGATGGGAATGGTTACCTACTCCAGTATTCTTGCTTGGAAGAAGGAGCCTGGCAGACTACAGTCCATGCGATCCTGAAGAGTTGGACATAACTGAGTGACTAACACATAATGGTTAAGTGAATACAACCTGATAAACCCTTCCTACAATGTTATAGTTTTACAATAAGAAAAATGTATTGCTTTCTAAAGCAAAATTAAAAATTTTAAAGTATCTCACCTTCTAAAGAGAAGAAAACTAAAGCCCTCAAGGGGTATTGCCCAACTGGCAAGAACTCTGGCTGCAAGTGGCAAAAATCTGACTCAAAATTTCAGCAAATCAGCTAACTTACTGATTCACAGGATTCTGAGGCCTCCAGTTTCAGTAACAGCTGAATTTAGGTGATCAAAATATTTGTTTGGCAAAACTAATACAGTGTTTCAGGTTTAAAAATAAAATTAAATTAAAAAAAATATTTGTCTGAATATATTTTTCTCCTTTTTATATCTTCATTTCTTCTACTACTAATAGAAGTAGTAGAAATTATCTTTCATTCTCAGGCAGGTAATTCCAACAGTGAGAAGATGGGGGAGTGGAGGGTTAGCAGTCTCACAAGTAAAAGAGAATTCTCCTTTCCCAGAAATTCTGGCAAATTTCAGGATTCACTTTAACTGGTCCAGTTTGGGTCACATGCCCATCTCTCAAGCGATCACTGCTGTCCTTATCAGCCAGGCTTGTTCATACTGCATACCTCATTCACAGGTTGGCACTGAATGGAGAAAGGACAGTTATTCAAAGGAAAATTGAGGCACCACTGCTCTGAAAAGGGTAAAGTGGGAGTTTGGCAGGGGAAATTAAACACACACACACACACACACACACAAAACAGGCTTATAATACCTAAGAACATATAACTAGTAAATGACCACAGTGAAAAAGTGAAGTGAAAGTGTTAGTTACTCAGTCATGTCAGACTCTGCAACCCCATGGATTGTAGGCCACCAGGCTTCTCTGTCCATGGAATTCTCCAGGGAAGAATACTGGAGTGGGCAGCCATTCTCTTCTCCAGGGGATCTTCCCAACCCAGGGATGGAACCCAGGTCTCTCATATTGCAGGCGGATTCTTTACCATTTGACCCACCAGGGAAAACCAGTAAGTGACCAAGTTGGGACTAACTCCCAGGTCTTCTGACTCCCAGCACAGCACTGGAAAACACCATTCCACACATTGGAATATGGTCTATTCATCTCTGCCTTTGCACTCTTCCTCTACCTGCTAAGAAGTGTAAAAAAAAAAAAAAATGAAACATTCTGCTGTGTGAAAACTCATGACAAAATGCTGTTTTCACAAGTTAAAATGAAGCAGCCATCATCCATTTTAGGGAAGCAATAAAATTGCATTCCTTCTTTCCATAACTATCTTGTAGCCACCAACCCCTATGTGCCTTAATCTGTTCTATGACTCTACCAGTAATTAAATGAAAAGTAATACTTACATTCTAAAAGGAGGTTAAGTTTAATTATCACAACCAATCAGTTTTTCAAACCCTCCGGAGTAAAGTGTAAAATGTACCTTATCACACGAAACATAGGGAGGTCATTGCTTGATACATGGGATAAAATGGGTCTGTGAAAATAAAATCCTGAAAGGAACTTTTACTATACTTAAGTAACTTCATGCTTTTCTGCTACAGTTTCAAAATACTGACATATTATCACATTTGCCACAACCTCTGATGGCAAAGCCTCCTGCTGCTGCTGCTGCTAAGTTGCTTCAGTCGTGTCCAACTCTGTGCGACACCATAGATGGCAGCCCACCAGACTCCCCCGTCCCTGGGATTCTCCAGGCAAGAACACTGGAGTGGGTTGCCATTTCCTTCTCCAATGCATGAAAGTGAAAAGTGAAAGTGAAGTCACTCTAGCTCACTGTAAAGAAAAAGAAAATTAAGACCCATAGGGTGAAATCAGCATGTTCAGTTTCATTGTTTGACTAGATATGTCTCAACTCTGATCACCCAGGAGTGGAAAGGATTCTGACCTGCCAAGTGGAAGGCAGAGACATTTTCTTCCACATACTTGGACGTCACAAGGACAAAACCCGAACATACTGGAGAACATTTGATATTCTCACCATCCTCAAAGAAAACATCCTCCTTGTCTGATTCATTTGGTAATTAATCATGGACTGCCTTGTGATGCTTCTTTCTCGGTTATTTTGAACCAGGAATTAAATCTTTATACTTAACATGTCTTATGTTTGCTTTGTCTCCCAGTTAGATACCATGATTTGAGGACAGGGACTCTTTAATAAGCCAGTGAAGACCAGCTCCCTTTGTGCCATTTCCAATCAAGTACTACAAACTGGTAGGATGTTGGGAAGTTTAATGTCAGGGCTCTATGGGAAAGAAGGCTGAAGTCATTGGTCATGCCTGCCATGGGTCTCATAGGGCAGGAGTGGGTGACCTCAAGTTAATCTGCCTTGTCCCCCCATCAACCCAGTCCCCAGCTCCCCTCTCATTTGACACAAGAGCTTCATGTTTTTCATGAAACACCAATCTATTTTCTTTATCCAGGATTCTAATCTTTGTATGGGTATCGGTTCAGTTCAGTTCAGTCGCTCAGTCGTGTCTGACTCTTTGAGACCCCATGAATCGCAGCATGCCAGGCCCCTCTGTGCATCATCAGCTCCCAGAGTTCACTCAAACTCATGTCCATCGAGTCAGTGATGCCATCCAGCCATCTCATCCTCTGTCGTCCCCTTCTCCTTCTGCCCCCAATCCCTCCCAGCATCAGAGTCTTTTCCAATGAGCCAACTTTTCACATGAGGTGGCCAAAGTACTGGAGTTTCAGCTTCAGCATCAGTCCTTCCAATGAACACCCAGGACTGATCTCCTTTAGGATGAACTGGTTGGATCTTCTTGCAGTCCAAGGGACTCTCAAGAGTCTTCTCCAACACCACAGTTCAAAAGCATCAATTCTTTGGCGCTCAGCTTTCTTCACAGTACAACTCTCACATCCATACATGACCACTGGAAAAACCATAGCCTTGACTAGACGGACCTTTTTTGGCAAAGTAACATCTCTGCTTTTGAATATGCTGTCTAGGTTTGTCATAGCTTTTCTTCCAAGGAGCAAGCATCTTTTAATTTCCTGGCTGCAATCACCATCTGCAGTGATTTCGGAGCCCAAAAAAATAAAGTCTGACACTGTTTCCACTGTTTTCCCATCTATTTCCTGTGAAGTGATGGGACCAGATGCCATGATTATATTGGGTAGTGATCTAACTTTTATTGTATGGGTATAGATCAATAAAAGTTAGATCACTACCCAATATATATGCAGGCAATTGCTTTAAAATAAATTTTTTTGTTTTCCTATCAGAATGTTATCATGTACTTTGTGTAGCAAATATATAAAATGAAGGGGAAATGACAATAATTATAATAAGATGAAAAATGACTTTAATCATGTCAACCAAAGATAACCACTGATGATATTTTTGGGGTGTCCCTTACTAACCAATTTATTTTTCTATTTGGATTACCCAAAGTTGGTCTGTGCCAGTATATATTTTTTTAATTGTTTGTATCACTTAACACTGTATCCTAAACATTTTAAAAGTCATCATTCTGGGAAGGAGGAGCAAGAGGGAGGGGACATATGTATACCTATGGTGGATTTATGTTGATGTGTGGCAAAAAAAAATACAATATTTTAAAGTAATTATCTTTCACTTAAAAATAAATAATTTTTTAAAAGTCATTATTCTTTCCCCAAAATGTGTTTACTCTCAATAATATTCTTTACATGGATTCCCATGGGTTGATTTTCAATTTAATTGAGCATTTATTTCTATTAAATGATATTGGTTTTGATAATTTAGATAGAATTTTCTTAACAGCAGTGGAGTTTCTTACTGCATCATTATAGTAAATAAAGTATTCTCAGGGGTTCTTCTTCCAAAGTGGAAAATATTCTGGATTCAAACCCAGCCAAGCTATGAGTCCACCTTGTTTATTCAGTGTTAGAAACACTAATGATCTTATAAGGAGAGGAGAATAATAGTTAAGTTATGTGTATCTATTGGAATATAATCCGGAAGCACACTCTGTCTTTTTTGTTTTCTTACTGAATTAAGAATTTACACTAATTCCATCTGGTTATATTTTTTCTTCCCTTAATTATTTATAGAGTCTTCACATCCTTAAAGCCAGAGGGAAAAGAATCATCTTATCAGCAGAGAATCTCATTAACCTCATGGCAAGTAACACAGTCTGCATTTCATTCAGGGAACATTCTACAGAAGCTGTCCTAGGGATTACAGCAGGCAGAAAGAAGAGTCAGCAAGTAGAACATTCTAGCAATCATCCTAGGTAGGTCATTCGTAGGCATCCTTATTGTTGTATACATTTATGCAAAGTTTGTTGAAACTTTATGCCTATTTAGCTTTCGTAAGTTATTTAATGTTAATCTACATTGGATGTTCTTAAACTTAAATGTGCATAGTAACCATCTAGAGGTTTGTCAAAAATTCACATTCCCATGATTCAGCCCAAACCTGCTAAATTAGAATCCTAGAATTTAGAATAGGGAAATGGGAGAATCTGTGGTGTCACAAGTTCTCTACATGATGCTGATGCAACCAGTGGGGAACCACAGCCACAAAACAAGCAAAATCTCAGTCAAGAACTTGTTATTTTGTCTGCTTGATTCAGTGTCAAATAAACTGAATAAATTGAATACTTGATGAAATAAATCAAGCCAACTAATATATATTAAGCATAAATATTGTGCTCATCTGTGTCCTCAACCAATGATTTGCCATTCTTTCATAATAAAACCATAGGACTCTGATAACTAGTCCCCCATAAACACCCCCAAAATTTCTATAACATCCTCGAGAGCCAATTTGCACATCGAGCAAATAAAAAAAAAAATAACTAGGATTATTACCCTGTTTATATAATTCCAGCAAAGAGCAAGGACAACTGACATTTTAGTTGGCCTAAATGGCTTTAGGGTGGGGAAATATACCTTGTCTGGTTGGCATTTTGAAATACTAGAAACACCCAAGGCTTCTCATCCACTACTCCCTACTCATTCATCATTGCTTCATTACTCATACTCATTGCTTCAGTTTGCTAGGAAAGTATATATCTTAGGATACTCACAGAGTGATAAGGAGAACAGAATTTATTTCGAATAACAAGGGGAGAATAAAAGACACTGTGTAATCAAGAGCTACATTGTGAAGAAAAGATCCTGAGTGCCAAAGGAATTTAGTAAAGAAAAAAACTATACAAGATTTGGTCTCTATAATTACATTAGCCTTGCAGATGGCAGCTTGCCTGCAACTGAGTAGTGTCTCATGATCTTTATTTTAAATGTCTCATTATATTACCATCCCTGGAGCCTGGATGGGTTAACTGTTTTTGTCAGCTGATATATCTGGGGAACTTTCTTGAAAGCCTGGTTTTTACCATAAAGCAATCAGGTAATCCCCCCAACATAAAGTAAATTTAAAGAAGCAATTATACTTCACCCTCTCCTTCTGTCTGTGGTAAAATAATTTTTCACCCCAGCAATTGGATTGTAAATTGCCAAAAACCCATCACTTTCAGAAAGTTTGTCATATATAATACAAAGGAAACTTTGATCACTTGTAGCTAGCTTCATTTTACTACACTACTGTAAAAGAATTTTTGTCTTAATATAAAGGAAATATTAGCATTTAGAAAACAAACCCTACTTAACATAGCTTTGTATATAAATATACTTTAAACATAACTTCAGAATATCTTTGTTACAAGAAAAATAACTTTTATGCTTGTAATTCTACCAACCAGAGAGAAACACTGTTAACATTTTGGTATATAACATTCCAAACCTTTTCCTAAATGTATCTCTGTCTCTGTCTCTCTCTCTCTGTCACACGTACACACACACACACACAGATTTGAATTATACATATGAAAAATATTTTACAGAAATATTATAAAATTACATATAAGATAATTTTATAAATAAGGCAGTATGTCATACATCTGTTTTGTTAAGCTGCTCTTCTTACTCTACCTGGGAACATATTTTCCTGTATCAAAAATATTCATCTACAATGTTATTTTTAATCAATAACTTGAATTGTATTATACAGATATACAAAAATATAGTCAATCAATTACACACTGGCAGACATTTCAATTTTTTTAAATTGTTTGCTATTAAATAATTACAATCATGAACAACAATAAAATATTTTCACCAGTGATTAAATTTTCAGGATGAATTTCTAGATGTAGAATTGGGTGATCAAGAATATTCTAGTGATACACATAACACCAAGTTTTCCTAGCCCCAGCCCAGTCCACAACCATTTGCCCAAGGTGTTAGCACGAGAGAAGAGTAACTCTAAGGCAAACCAACCTTTCTAAACAACATAATCTCCTGTTCTAGCCTACACTGCAGTGCTCAACATATGACTGAGCTGAAATGTCTCCTCCCCATCACCTGTCAAGTAGGGGAAGACCAATAAGGCAAAGGGGATAGAACCCCTATAAGGCACATTCCACTCACTCATTCCACAAGCATGTATTAAACACTCAGTTTATGCCAGGTACTGTGAATGGTGCTAGCGATACCAACCAGCATTTTGAACAGAGATAATGACAGATTCATAGATAATCCTGGAAGGATGTGATAACGTGCCGTGTGTCATGAGCCAGGTTCCCTGAAAACACAAAGGACAAGGTAACAGGCTCTACCTGAGAGGTCAGAATCATGCATCATAGAGAAGGTCAACAATCCCAAGCCTAGAGAAAGCCACAATTTTTTCAGGTAAACAAGCAGACAGGAGAAGGACATCATAGTCAGAGGGAACAGACACCAAAGGCTCAGAGGCCGATGTGAACGGAAAGTTCTGGGAAATAGCAAGAAAATGATGCGTACAGTGAGAAGGCACAGACCCCCAGAAACACTAGGACATGAGGATGGGAGTGTGGCCTAGGTTGGCCCTCAAAGGCCTTTAAATGCCATGTAAAGGATTCAGGACACCAAAAGATACTGAAGAAGTCTTCTTTAAAAAATGAGTTTGAGAAGATTTTTCATCTTTAAAAACATGAATTCATTTGACCAGACAGTAGTTAAACCTAAGGGTTTGGAGTCACCTGGAGCTGAAGATAGTATCTATCTCACATTTACTAGGCATCAGGTACCACACTCTCACACATTATACCCTATCACAAAACCCCACATTAAGTACTGTTCTACAGACAAACAAACTGAGGATCAGAGAAGTTCAAAAACTTGCCCACAGCTACAAAATAGTGACTAGTATATTCGAACATGAGCCACATCATTCATCATTCCTAAGCCAGCAGTTTTATCTTCTGTAAACATTTTGTCCAAACAATCCAGACAGTCCGCCTCTCCAACAACAAAAAATTCTACATCTTGACAGAAGCTATCATCAGCTTTGACACAGGCTTTTTCCAGAGCTGATGTTTCTGTATTTGGTCCCAGGGATCACTGGCTTCTTAGGCCACAGAGTGGCCCTGGCATGTTGCCATTCTGGGTCTTGCAGACTCCTATTTGAAAGGTTGCATTGGGAAAAGGCTGTTCTGTAATGCCCTGATAGGAACCGCTGCAACTGAGTGCCACTGCCTGGCAGTGTGTCTGAGGCTAGTGATGGATAGAAGAGGAGAGTGACATTTATTAAATCAGGTTGTATCCTCCATGCGGAGGAATGAGGAGCAGGAGTAAGTAAGCGGGAGTGATTCACTAAACCTGCTTCGGCAATCTGCAAAGACTTTATTCCAGGCTCACAGCAGGGAAAAACAGACATAAATCTTGCCCATAAAGCTTTCCGGGAATGAAATCTATCATATCACTGGAAGAGGAGAGAGAGAAATCAGCTCTGCAGTCGTGGGCTGCGTCCAGCGACCAGTCAGAGCTGTCAATATTCAAATTTCCCCTGGACGCTTAACAAGATGCAACCAGCAATATCTGCACATGCGCACAGCACTGACCAATGGGGACGTGAGGTTCCACAGGACAGAGTCACTTTGATATAGGAGGAAACAAGCTCAGTGCAGGTAAAATGAGAGGTGGGCGTGGTTCGAAGGCTATAAACTGTCAGGAGGACTAAAAGCAGGATTCTAAGAGGGAGAATCTTCACACTGCATCCATCTTCCCCCAGGGTCAGCCACCATCTCCCTAAACCGAATGCGATCTTACTGGAATTTCCAGCCCCCTGTGCAGGGGAGATGAGTCAGTGCATAGAGGTATCAGAGGAAGAGGGAGGCAGGAAAGGTTTAGCAACTAGTAACCATTCCACCCTCCTGCACTAAACTATGGGTCCTAATTGTTACTGAGCCTTTTTCTATGTGCCAAGCACTATGCCAAGTTCTGTATGTGTGTATTCACTTTATAAAACAACCCTCTGAAGTGGAAACTATTGTTATCCCTAATATACAGATGAGGGTTTTTAGTAACTTCCATGGAGTCACCCATGTCATGAGTAGCTCTACCAGGTTTTATGTAGAGCCTTATACCCTAAGTGTAGGCTAGATGACCTGAAGTATTTACACTTGGGTCTGCTCTCCAAGGCCACTGCTAAATTATTATTTCTCCAGAAGGGATGACACCACACCATTACTGATTTCCTGGTTCACTTCATAATATCTATCACAACGTGGACATATTTATTTCCTCTTGGCTTATTTATTATCATTCTGTTCTCCCCAATAGACTATAAGCTCCAAGAGAAAGAGGATCCTATGTATCACATTTGCTAGTGATTCATCATCTAAAACAATGCTCAACACATGCGAAGCTTTCATTCCATATTTGTTGAATGAACGGTTTGCCATTCATACTCTTGGTTTAAGTATAAATTTAGGTCATGAGCTTCCCAGAGGCAGGGCGTGTGTTTCATTTGTTTCCATGGCCCACTGTCTAATTCAGGGCCTTGACCCAAATTGAGTATGCAATTAATGTTCAGTGCCGTGTAGTATAAAATAGGTGTCTGAAAACAGGTAGGAACTTCCCTGGTGGTCCAGTGGTTAAGAATCCACCTTGCAGGATATGTGGTTTTGATCCCTGGAGAAGGAAATGGCAAGCCACTCCAGTGTTCTTGCCTGGAGAATCCCAGGGACGGGGGAGCCTGGTGGGCTGCCGTCTATGGGGTCGCACAGAGTCAGACATGACTGAAGCGACTTAGCAGCAGCAGCAGCAGGGAACTAAGCTATTTCAAAATAGCCCACCAGGCAACTAAGCCTGTGCACCACAACTGAATCTGTGCGCTACAATAAAGGGCCCACATGCCACAACTAAGACCCAAGGCAGCCAGATTTAAAGAAGAAGAACAGGTATATGCCCTTAGGAGCAGACAGACCTGAGCTTAATCACATGATCATTGTTTAAAAGTTACTTAAACAATTTGTATCACCACAGTTGCGACATCTATAAAATGATAGAATTGTGCAGAGGATTAAATGATCAAAATCTTGGCACCGAGTCACTTCCTAACATTACTTGCCATGTTCTTGATCTTCTATGTCTGGGGTAATGTCAAGCATATAGCAGAGGCTCAAAAATATTTGTTGAATTACTGAAAGGGAAATCAGTGTTCGGGGAGATGGAGCTCCTGACAGCTTCCAGGCCATGAAGCCAAGAGCATGGAGTGCAGGATTGTGGGTAGGCTGAGTCCATTAAAATTGTCTCAGTTCTCCCCAATTCATATGCACCCAGAACCTCAGCATGTGACCTACCTGGAAATAGGATCTTCTGCTGATGTCACTAGTTAAGAATCTAAAATAAAGATAAAAATCATCTAGAATTTAGGGTGGCCCTTTCTCTTTTAAAGAAGAAGAGAGAACACAGAGTAACCCAAAGAGCAAGGCCCTGTGCAGATGCAGAGGCGAAACCTGGAGTTATGATGCCATAAGCCAAGGAATGCCAGTAGCCACCAGAACCTAGATGAGACCAGGATTCCCCTCTAAAGCCTTGTCAGGCATGTAGCCCTACTGACACTGCAATTCCAGACTTCTGATCTCCAAAACTGTGAGAGAACACATTTCTGTTGTTTTAAGCTATCCAGTTTGTAGTACTTTGTAATGGCAGCCCTAGGAATCAAATACAGTAGTGAGAAAAAGTGTTAGTTGCTCAGTCATATCTGACTCTTCATGACCCCATGGATTTGTAGCCTGCCAAGCTCCTCTGTCCAGGGCATTTCCCAGGCAAGAATACTGAAGTGAGTAACCATTTCCTTCTCCAGGGGATCTTCCCGATCCAGGGATCGAATCTGCATATCCTGCACTGCAGGCAGATTCTTTACTATCAGGGCCACCAGGGAAAATAGATGCTGTTTGAGAATACAGCTTATAGTTTAAATAAAACAACTACAAATGACCCATATTTGAAGCATTATAGGTGTACCTCTCTGGAGACATGCTTAATGAATAAATTTCTTAATTCACAGACAAGATGAATTAGAGAGCAAGGACCTTCTCAAAATTATTTGGCACAAGATCGCCTTAAAGAACTAGATTCAATTTAGCATAACTTGTTTACCCACAAGTTTTCAGCCCACACTTGGTGAGCAGAATAAGATACAATTATAAAAACTGTTGTCCTGGAATCAACTACAGTTTTTATCTTCACCCCATAAAAAGAGCTGAGCTGCATATTTATTAGGCATCTCCCTTCTGATCTTGTTTTAAAGTAAACCAGTTCATTGAAGTATAACCTATATGCAGAAAAATTTCCTGCATACTGTGTGGCTTGGTCAATTTTTCCGAACTGTTCATACCCATGGAATCAAGAAAGAAATAGAACTTGATCAGCATTCTAGAAGCCTCTCCCCTGCCTCTCTACCAATCACTACTCCTCCTCCATGAGAGGTAGCCACCATCCTGACCTACATCTTCGATCAGTTTGGCCTGTTTTGAATATTATATAATGGAATCACATGGTATTTATTCCATGTCAGCTTGTTTTGCCAACATCTCTGAGATTTATCCATGTTGTTGCATAGACGGTAGTTTGTAGCTTGGGATTTCTGTGTAAATATAATAATTTAATTATCAACTGTATTGTTGATTTAGGGTTTAGTGGCCACAACATTGGAATAACATTCTATGAACATTTTCCTATCTGCCTCTCGGTGTAGATACGAACGTTTCCTTTGGGATAGTTAACACATTAGTGTTGAATTATGAAGGCATTAGATATCCATACACACTTTCAGCTTTCTGATATACAATTTTTGCTATTTTCATAGATTTTTAGTGGCAATTTCATGGTGGTTTTCATTTGTGTTACTGTTGTAATTACAATGTTGGGCACCTTTCAAATATTTTCGAATATTGATTGTTCTCTTTGGTCAAGTGCCTATATAAGTCTTCCCATTTAACAAAAAAAAATTGGTTGCCAACTCGAACACATTTTTAGCTTAAGGTTTTCCATGTAAATATTTTACAAAGATCACATGATAAACATTTCAGCAAGCCAAGTACTATAAACAAGAGTCTGAGAAGAACAGAAATTTCTGTCTTGCTATGTGGTTAGATCACCTCCCTTTTTTGTTGGACAGAGGAAAGTCTTGAAAAAAGATATGGGAGCTGAGTCTTGAGGCTCGAGGTCCATTTGGGGCCATAAAACTGGATATGTGGAGGCAAACGTGCTGTGGAATTCCCCTGGAAGTCGGTCGGAGAACATTTTAAATCCTTCATTTCCATGTCAGCAGCCACATCTTTCCTCCTCTCTCTTTTCATAAGTAATGGGAAGTCAGCACAAATGATTCAGGGTTCCTTTTCTCAGCTCATAGGAAACTCATCCATCAGTGAATACTTTATTTTGATACATGGAGATGAGGGTTTTTTCGTCCCCCCGTGAATCCCTGCAGTGTTCTTCTATATCCTTCCTTGTCCTAGTAAAAAGAATTGCTTTTCTTTCTAATTTTTACTTTGCTTTCAGGGAAAATATTTTGTTCCAATAAGTATGATTGGTTGCTTTAGATATGGTTTCTGTTCATACTGATGCTCTGTTCACTGGAATGACCACTTTGAACTATTTTGGCTTTGTTGATGGTAAAGTGATGCAATTTTCCAGAATTCAGACTGTGCTAAAAGTACCTAAAATAGTACTTTGAGTTCTCCTGAGGAGTGAAGAAAGTGTTATACTAAACAGAGAGATTACCATTCCTATTGGCATTTCAGACCTTGGGTTAGACTGGTTCCAAATAGGAAAAGGAGTACGTCAAGGCTGTATATTGTCACCCTGCTTATTTAACTTATATGCTGAGTACGTCATAAGAAACACTGGACTGGAAGAAACACAGGCTGGAATCAAGACTGCTCAGAGAAATATCAATAACCTTAGATATGCAGATGACACCACCCTTATGGCAGAAAGTGAAGAGGAACTCAAAAGCCTCTTGATGAAAGTGAAAGTGGAGAGTGAAAAAGTTGGCTTAAAACTCAACATTCAGAAAACAAAGATCATGGCATCCGGTCCCATCACTTCATGGGAAATAGATGGGGAAACAGTGGAAACAGTGTCAGACTTTATTTTTGGGGGCTCCAAAATCACTGCAGATGGTGACTGCAGCCATGAAATTAAAAGACGCTTACTCCTTGGAAGGACAGTTATGACCAACCTAGATAGCATATTGAAAAGCAGAGACATTACTTTGCCAACAAAGGTCCATCTAGTCAAGGCTATGGTCTTTCTCACATCATGTATGGATGTGAGAGTTGGACTGTGAAGAAGGCTGAGCACCGAAGAATTGATGCTTTTGAACTGTGGTGTTGGAGAAGACTCTTGAGAGTCCCTTGGACTGCAAGGAGATCCAACCAGTCCATTCTGAAGGAGATCAGTCCTGGGATTTCTTTGGAAGGAATGATGCTAAAGCTGAAACTCCAGTACTGTGGCCACCTCATGTGAAGTGTTGACTCATTGGAAAAGACCCTGACGCTGGGAGGGATTGGGGGCAGAAGGAGAAGGGGACAACAGAGGATGAGATGGCTAGATGGCATCACTGACTCGATGGACGTGAGTCTGAGTGAACTCTGGGAGTTGGTGATGGACAGGGAGGCCTGGCGAGCTGCGATTCATGGGGTCACAAAGAGTCGGACATGACCGAGCGACTGGACTGAACTGAACTGATAGAGGAAAACCCTGGGGGAAAGATCTACAGAATTGAAAATGCTGTCCTCAAGGATTTTTATTAGGTGAGTTCCCCACCTAATTATTTTGAAATGTTACCTCTGAAACACACCAGAGCAGGCTCAATCTCAGGGGAAGCTACATGTAAATTAGGAAGGGCAAATTTTTTCCACTTAGCAAGTCTCTCTTCTTAGTGACAGACCTAAGTTTCTAGGGGCTGATACCCTGAATCTAGGACTGGAAATCACAACCAGCACTGGTGACAAATATCTTTGTTGGTTCTTCTTGCAAAATATATCTTAATGAAATAATAAAGGATATGCACAAAGATTTGCAGACAAGGATGGTCATATCAGCATTATTTATAATGGAAAAAGTGAAAGTGTGAAAATGTTAGTTGCTCAGTTGTGTCCAGCTCTTTGCAACCTGCCAGGCTTCTCTGTCCATGGAATTCTCCAGGCAAAGATACTGGAGTGGGTTGCCATTTCCTTCTCCAGGGGATCTTCCCGACCCACGGATTTGAACCTGGGTCTCAGGCAGATTCTCTACTGTCTGAGCCACCATGGAAGCCTCTTTATAATGGTAAGATATTGCCAATTACCTAAATATTAAAGAACAAAAGATTAGAGTTATATGTTTTATATTTTTGCTTAAATGTGCTTTCTGTTTTTTCACAAAAAATCAATTTCTTATTTAAGATATTTTAAATTAAGTAATATTAAAAATCAAGTTAGATTACTAAAGAAGATAATATAGGAAAGAAATTGCAAAGAAGTATTTTGTAATCTTTGAAATAGACCCTTTAGGATGGAGCTGTGTGGGATTTCCAGTTTGCAGTAATCACCTTCAGGAAAGGAGGATAATGAAATAATAGATGAGGCAGCTGGTTCCTGCACAGACTCTTGTTTGACAGAAAACAGTAACAATAGATTTGTCCTTGAGCCTAGAGATAGTTACCATTTAAGTGCTAATAGATGTCAGGCCATGCGCCAGATATAAACCTTACATGTATCACTTAATTTGGGCAAAGACGTGATACAGGCACATTTCATGATCAACACCTCCATCCTCCCGCAACTCCATCCTTCCTATCAACTCTGTGTCGCCGGTCCCCCACCACCAACCCTCTGAGTTAGAGGCTGACTGCCACATGCTTCCCTCCTGTTCTGGACCTTCTTCCCCACCCCACAGTCACGTTATACAGCAAAACCACTCATGTATTCTTCCATTCAACAGTGAGTCAGGCACGAACCCCAGCAAGCCAACTCCAGAATCAAGCACTTCTCCTCTTTGCCCAACTAGCCTTGGCACACAAACAAGCTCTGATCTTTACAGACACGGGTTCAAATCCCCATGCTGCCAGCTTCTAGCTGGATGGGATCTAGGGCAAATCGCCAAGAACTCAAAACCATGTTTCCTTCCATTATAAAAATGGGTTAACTAATGGTAAGTGTTTCATAGGGTTAACATGAGGGTTAAATTAAATAAGACAGTTCAGCAAAACCCGGCATACAATTTTAGTTCAATTGATTATAACTGAACTGAAATAGTGGCCCATCAAACCAGATTCCTGAAAGAAAAATTTATTGTGTTAATTGCAACATTTGGAAAGTGTCTGAAAATGAACCATATAAATAGAGTCATTTGCTAAGTATATAAATGCTGAGTTTCTATCGAGGTCAAATTGTCCCCAGTCATCCCATATTATCATTTTATAAAGGTCTGATGGAGAGCCTTCTGTTCTGGGAAGTAAGTACCTCCTCTAGCAAACATTTCTCTGAACTGCCTTTCTCTCAGAGGTATTATCTTCTGGTCTCTGTGATTTCTCCCAACAAGATTTAAAATGAGATATTATGTTACATCATACTCAAAAAATTTGGCACAGCATTTGAAAGAAGGAAGGACCCTCTGAGACGATTCCTCCTGTTGCTCCTCCATCTTTAAGGTGCACACAAATCAACCTGAGGTTTGGAATAAATCAAACACAGCTTCTGATTTAGCAGATCTGGGTTTGGGCCTGAGCTGCTATATTTCTAAGATGCTCCCATGTGATATGGAGCTGCTGGTCTGGGGATCACATTGAGAGGAGCACAGCCTCAGAGTCCTCTTTCTTTAACTTCCCCATATATCTGATTCACTTCAAAGCTGTTAAAATACTGCTGCCGGGTTTTCACCCATATAGATTCTAATTTTGCAGATGTAGGATGTACCCTAGGCAATGGGCATTTTTGTTGTTAGTACCTCTACATACAAGGAAATGGTAGCACATTTATACAGAAGTTGTCACAGGTCATAAATAGAGAGAATATACTATGATCTCCAGGAAAAAGAAAATATTTATGTAGACATATGGCCTAGATTGCTTTCTCTCAGGTAGAATACCACTGAAGTACGATTGCTACTTACTGGGTATTTACTAATAAGCAAGTCCTTTGTTAGAAGACACATTTATTTCACTTGACTCTAAGATAACCTACTAGGGTAGGTATTATCATACCCATTTCACATGACACTCAAAAATTAACCAATTGTCCAAGAGTCAAACAGCTTGCAGCTAAGACAGCTTCACTTAATGGCGAATAGATGGGGAAACAATGGAAACAGTGACAGACTTTATTTTGGGGGGCTCCAAAATCACTGCAGATGGTGACTGCTGCCATGAAATTAAAACACACTTGCTCCTTGGAAGAAAAGTTATGACCAACCTAGACAGCATATTAAAAAGCAGAGACATTACTTTGCCAACAAAGGTCCATCTAGTCAAAGCTATGGTTTTCCCAGTAGTGATGTATGGATGTGAGAGTTGGACTATAAAGAAAGCTGAGTGCCAAAGAATTGATGCTTTTGAGCTGTGGTGTTTGAGAAGACTCTTGAGAGTCCCTTGGACTGCAAGAGATCCAACCAGTCCATCCTTAAGGAGATCAGTCCTGAATGTTCACTGGAAGGACTGATGCTGAAGCTGAAACTCCAATAATTTGGCCACTTGATGCAAAGAGCTGATTCACTGGAAAATACCCTGATGCTAGGAAAGATTGAAGGCGGGAGAAGGGGATGACAGAGGATGAGATAGTTGGATGGTATCACCAACTCAATGGACATGAGTTTGAGTAAGCTCCGGGAGTTGGTGATAGAGAGGGAGGCCTGGCATGATGCAGTCCATGGGGTCACAAAGAGTCGGACACCCATGTCCAACTCTTTATGACCCTATTGATTGCAGCCCAGGAGCATGCACAGGCTCCTCTGTGCATGAGGATTCTCCAGGCAAGAATACTGGAGTGGGTTGCCATGCCCTCCTCCAAGGGAATCTTCCCAACCCAGGGATTGAACCCAGATCTCCCACATTACAGGTGGATTCTTTACAATCTGAGCCATCAGGTACACCCTAGAGTCAAAGGTGGGGTCAAAACCAAGACAGTCTGAAGGCAAGGTTTAGCAGTGCATCTTTTTTATTTCTTTAACAGCTGTATTGAGGTCAAACTGGCATACAATTAACTGCGTATAAAGGGGATGATTTGATGAGTTTTGAAATATGTCTACATCTAAAAAATCATCATCACGATCCAAAAAAGTGATTCCACCTCCCCTAAAAGCTTTCTCATGCTCTTGTATCATCGCTCTCTCCTGATCACTACCCTAACCCTACACAACCAGTGGTCTTTTTGTCACTATACTTTGGTTTTCGAGAGTTATATTTAAATGGAATTATAGACTATGTACCTTCTCAGCTGCCTACTTTTACTCAGCATATAAATTTTGAGATTCATCCACATTATCGGGGGTGTCAATAGTTCCCTCTTATTTTTTTTCTAAGTGATACTCCATTTTATGAATATTCCACAATTTGTTCCTCCATTCACCTGTTAATGAACACTGGATTGTTTCCAGTTTGAGACAACTACAAATACACGGCAAAGAGCAATCATGTAATATCTTTGTGGGAATATATGTTTTCATATCTCTTGGATAAATATGCAGGAGTGGGATGACCAGGTCATATATTAGCTGCATTTAACTTTCTGAGGAATGGCCAGATTTCTTTCCAAGGTGACTGCACCACTTTACATTCTTAGCAGCAGTGTTACAGGGTTTCGGTGACTACATGTTCTCATCCACACTTAGTATAGGTTAGTCTTTTTCATTTTAACAATTGTAATGGATACGTGGTGATACCTTGTTGTGGGTTTTTTTCAGGTTTTACAACTTTTTATTTGCATATTAAAAACCTGTACATTCCAATAATTAAAATCATCTGAACAACAGAAAAATGGCACTCTGATTAAAGTGCATTTTACAGCCCACAAGTCAGCTTGGACCAGCTTGCTTTTTACTCCAGATTTCACTCTCGTTCCACTTTCTCCTTCACCATCAAGCAAGTTCTTTGCCTTCCCTGCCAGGCAGGCAGACAGGTGGGAGAGGCAGGCAGACAGGTGGGAGAGGCAGGCAGACAGGTGGGAGAGGCAGGCGCGGCCTACGTTGTTCGTAGTTCTCCATTCTTTGATGTGAAAAGGGTAGCACAGTCATTTAAACTTGATCCAATCTCTTTGCATATTACAAAGCTGAACAGCTAAAAGAAGTAAAATAAGGCGATGCTTGTGGAATATACAGTGCATACTGGCAGCGCACACTTCATCACGACTCGCCTGCTTGCTTCTCCTCTTCAATCATTTCTTTTGAAGGCAGTGGATTTTTCTCTTGCATTTCTGCTTTCTTCAATGTAGACTTACTGAATTTCTCAATGTCAGCCATATTGGGCTTGTAAGACATGGCTGCAGAGGGAGCCAAGCAAGCTGTGAGTGAGTCAAGTCCACAGTGGCAGCTGCGGAGTCTTGATGTGGTTTTAACTTGAATTTTCCCAGTGAGTAATGATGTTGAACATCTTTTCATGTGCTTATTTTAAAATGCAAGCTTTTATATTCAACATCACTGTTTCCCAAACAAGACAATGTGATTCTTTTTAAATGAAAAAAATAAAATCACACCAATCCCTAAACTTTACTTAAATAAGTTTTATACTGTTATGTGTGTACCTATATATGTGGTTTTTGGCCACACCATATGACCTATGGGATCTTAGTTCCCTGACCCAGGATCAAACCCGTGCCCCCTGCACTGGGAGTGCAGAGTCCTAACCACTGGACAGCCAGGGAAATTCTTATTTTTATTACGATATAAAAAAGTGCCAATATAAAATCAGGCAAACATTTCTTTTACTTATTAATTTTATGTGACTATAAAAATTAAAGACTAAATCTAAGCAAAATTTGGCACAAATGAACTTATCTATGAAACAGAATATGAACAATGGTCAGAGAGATACTGCTGCTTGCTGACCCTAAATCACCACTTGCAAATTTACTTCAACTGTTCATACAGTGTGCCATGATATTATGTGGCCCTCCCTTGGCATGTATTAAGAATTTTTGTGGAAGTTCTGCCTTTACTCTTTAGCCTGAGATGAAGTAGTTCTTCTTGGCTCCAAAAGAGTCATAAACACCAATGCAAATGTAGGCCTTGGTATTGAGTGGCAATACTTGGTTATAAGGAGAAACAGATGATCCAGAAGATGCATGTGTCGCTTTTGTTAGATTTTCATCAAAACAAACAAACAAAAAACACAACACTGAAATACCCTTATAGACAACAACTCATTCTCTACTGCTGCTGCTGCTGCTGCTAAATCGCTTCAGTCGTGTCCAACTCTGTGTGACCCCATAGACGGCAGCCCACCAGGCTCCGCCATCCCTGGAATTCTCCAGGCAAGAACACTGGAGTGGGTTGCTATTTCCTTCTCCAATGCAGGAAAGTGAAAAGTGAAAGTGAAGTCACTCAGTCGTGTCCGACTCTTCGCGACCCCACGGACTGCAGCCTACCAGGCTCCTCCATCCATGGGATTTTCCAGGCAAGAGTACTGGAGTGGGGTGCCGTTGCCTTCTCCACATTCTCTACTACTGAACTATAAAAAAGAATGAAATAATGCCATCTGCAGCAACCTGGATGAACCTAGAGATTATCATACTAAGTGAAGTAAGTCAGAAAGGGAAAGACAAATACCATATGATACCACTAACAGGTGGAATCTAAAACAATGAACTTAACTATGAAACAGAAACAGAATCATGGACATAAAGAACAGATCTGTGATTCCCATGGATGGAGGAGCCTGGTGGGCTGCAGTCCATGGGGTTGCTGAGAGTCGGCACGACTGAGCGACTTCACTTTCACGTTTCCCTTTCATGCATTGGAGAAGGAAATGGCAACCCACTCCAGTATTCTTGCCTGGAGAATCCCAGGGATGGCGGAGCCTGGTAGGCTGCCATCTGTGGGGTCACACAGAGTCGGACACGACTGAAGCAACTTAGCAGCAGTAGCAGCAGCAGCAGTGATTGCCAAAGGAGAGGGAGTGGGGGTTAATAGATATAAGCTTTTATATATAGAATGGATAAACAACAAGGTCCTCCTGTATAGCATGAGGAATTATATTCAATATCCTATGATAAACCGTAATGGAAAATAGTTTAAAGAAAAAAGAATGTATACATGTATAATTGAATCACTTTGCTGTATAACAGTAATTAACACAACATTATAAATCAACTGCACTTCAATTTAAAAAACATTTTTTTTAATGATTAAAAAAATAAGAAAACAAGTCATTCCCTAAAGACAGGGCCATGGATTCCAGGCTTGGGCAGTCACCCTAGTTATAAAAGTTCCACATTGTGATAGGGAATCCTAAGCTGTGTTGACATAACCAGACACGTCTCTTGAACCCCGAGTCCAACACTTACGCTCCCCTGCAGTGCTAACGACTCATAGTTTATTGTGTTACTTGATTTTCCCCCTAATAACCTTGCAAGGAAGACAGAGCATCGCCCTGACTTGCAGATGAGGAAATAGAGGCTGACAATTCGAGGTGAGCCTGGCCAGGTTCCCATACCAGAACCTGATGGCTTAAGACTAAAACTAATTCTTTTGAGTCCAACCTACAACTTCTTTCCCACATTACATGACTCCCCTGGCATTATTACTAGAAGCAGCATTCTGGAGAACATATAAACCTGGGACTTCTTAAATAGCTCTTCTTATGATCAAACAACCAAATGTTTTCCACCCATTTCATTGCCACTAATCCAAAACAGACTCAGTGCCGTTTCCCCTATAATTCATGTCTATTTTTCCTTAGTTGTCTCTTTATCCTCTTCAATAGGAAACACAAAGTCCTGGGCACACAACTGGCTATGACACAATGCAGCTGCCACCCACCATGAGGCTACTGCCCATCACACAAAAACAGAGACCCCCCTTCCTCCACCATTTCCACAGAACTAACGCTGGTGTCTTTATAGCCACACCATCTTTCTGTATCCTTAGCACATTCACAAATGTCATTAAGGATGTCACATTTCTTTTCCAGGTGGAACTTTTCAAACAAAGCTCTAAAAACAATAAAACAATGACATCTGCCATTCATTGAGCTTTTGTTTCATGCTAGGCCATATACTCGGAGAAGGCAGTGGCGCCCCACTCCAGTACTCTTGCCTGGAAAATCCCATGGATGGAGGAGCCTGGTAGGCTGCAGTCCGTGGGGTCGCAAAGAGTCGGACACAACTGAGCGACTTCACTTTCACTTTTCACTTTCATGCATTGGAGAAGGAAATGGCAACACATTCCAGTGTTCTTGCCTGGAGAATCCAAGGGACGGGGGAGCCTGGTGGGTTGCCGTCTCTGGGGTCGCACAGAGTCGGACACGACTGGAGCGACTTAGCAGCAGCAGCAGCAGGCCTTATACTAAAAATGTGCCTCTTTTCCAGGCCATGTCCTGAGGAGGCACAAACTATCATACTCCCAATTTGGAGACAGTGAGTTTAGACAGTGCCAGTGTTACACAGCTGATAACTAGAGCAGCCAAGAATCAAACTCTAGTCTTTTAAGTGCCAGTAATGTGCGCATTTCATTATCAAGTTAATAGTACATCTGAAAAGTCATTGCTAATTTCCCCTGGCTGTAAGGAATAGTTCCTTCCTCTGAAAAGTAACACCGTTCAACTCTATCTCTCTTACCCTACTTAGCACTTCTGACCTTGCCCTATCCTGAGTGAGTTGTGCTGAACAATCCCTCAGGGTCTCATACAGGCATTAGGACACTTAAAATTTCTTGCCGTTATTCAATCATGAAGTCATGTCCAACTCTGCAACCTCATGGACTGCAGGATCCAGGCTCCTGTGTCCTCCACTATTTCCCGGAGTTTGCTCAAATTCATGTCCATTGAGTCAGTGATGCCATCCAACCATCTCATCCTCTGTTCTTATCTCCTCCTGCCTTCAATCTCTCCCAGCATCAGAGTCTTTTCCAATGAGTCAGCTCTTCACATCAGGTGGCCAAAGTATTGGAGCTTTAGCACCAGTCTGTCCAATGACTATGCAGGATTGATTTCCTTCAGGATTGACTGGTTTGATCTCCTTGCAGTCTAAAGGATTCTCAAGAGTCTTCTCAAGCACCACAATTCAAAAGCATCAGTTCTTCAGTGCTCACCCTTTTTTATGGTCCAACTCTCACATCTGTGCATCGCTACTGGAAAAACCATAGCTTTGACTATACAGACCTTTGTCAGCAAAGTGATGTCTCTGCTTTTTAATACATTGTCTAGGTTTGTCATAACTTTCCTTTCAAGGAGCAAGCATCTTTTAATTTCACGGCTGCAGTCACCATCCACAGTGATTTTGGAGCACCCCCCCCCAAAAAAATCTGTCACTGCTTCCATTTTTTTCTCATCTATTTGCCATGAAATGATTGGACTGGATGCCATGATCTTTGTTTTTTCATGTTGAGTTTCCAGCCAGGTTTTTTCCCCTCCTCTTTCACCCTCATCAAGAGGCACTTTAGTTCCTCTTCACCTTCTGCCATTAGAGTGGTATCATCGGCATATCTGAGGTTGTTGACATTTCTCTGGGCAATCTTGATTCCGACTTGTGATTCATCCAGCCCGGCATTCATTCATCTACCTTTTTTTTTTTTTTTTTTTTTTTACTATGTAGGTGGATGGAGAGGACCCAGGTGCTTTCCTTTGCCTAGTATCCTCAATTCTGGAATTGGGATCCACAACCATGACCACCTATTCTGTGAGTGGTCAACCATGGTGTCCACTACCTTCCCTGATCATATGAGAGAAAGTATTTCCAGATTTCCCTGCAATATCAGTTGATCCAGAAAGGGCAGCTGATCCAAGCCAACTTCTTCCCGTAGACATTTTCATAATAAAAAGTTCATAGAAAAAAGAAGGCATGGAGTGCTATTCATCAAGTATTTTTAGCTTTCTGACTTCAGGAAATTGGGTGAGTTTGTACCTCCCGTCCTCTTTGAATTTAGATGTGGACAAATGACTTGCTTTGGTCTAGACATGTAAGCTAGTGTTTCTTCTGGAAGAACCTGTGGAGGCCTATTTGTGATTCTGCTTGTTCCCACCTGACTATTGCAGTGATCAAGGAAGCATATGTTAAGATGAAACCTCCCTCAACTTGGGTCTCTGAGAGACTGTTTGAGAACAAGCCCCAGTCAAAGCACAGTGGACATGCAGGTAAGCATTTAATAGGACTGAGGGGCTGTTTGTTACAGCAGCTAGCTCATCCTGAGGGGGAAGAGAATGTATGTTGTGCAGGAAAATCAACACTTCATCCTCTAAATAACTGGAAGCTTTAACCATAAAATCTTAACTCCTTAGTTCAGTTCACTTCAGTTCAGTCACTCAGTCATGTCTGACTCTTTTGAGAACCCATGAATTGCAGCACGCCAGGCCTCCCTGTCCATCACCAGCTCCCAGAGTTCACCCAGACTCATGTGCATTGGGTTGGTGATGCCATCCAGCCATCTCATCCTCTGTCGTCCCCTTTTCCTCCTGCCCCCAATCCCTCTCAGCATCAGGGTCTTTTCCAATGAGTCAACTCTTCGCTTGAGGTGGCATAGACCCCTCCTAAATAGGGGGTTTCAAAAGCACACACTCAGAGCAGACTAAAAATACTGATGTTATTGTTTCAAAGAATTGAGTTCGTTGTGGCCCAATACCAAACACATTGTGCTCATTCTTTTAAGATATCTGTGCTGTTAAATATCATATTGAAGAAACCATTCCAACTCCTGTATTGCCTTCATTGTTATCTGCCAAAAATATATTGCAGAATGGTGTCTAAGGAGCTGGCAAGAACCTTTGCAAAAAAGCTAGAATCTGCCCTATTAGCTGGCTGCTTGTGACTCAGCAGCGGGGTGTGAGCAACCAGCACTTTGGAAGGCAGATCACTGCCTATTAAATCTAACAGTGAGACAAAGAAATGGGGCAAATGTACCTGGCCTTGAGGAAGTTTCCATGGAGAGGTTGTCACAGGCAACTGGAATTCACCAGCAGTACCAACTAGAGAAGTAAACTGCTTCTTTCTACCACTTAGAGGAAATCTTTCTTAACCACTCAAAACCCATTGCATCAACTCCACAAGCGTTACTTGTTGCGGCAAGTGGTACTTGAGAGGTCAGTATTGGATTTTTTTTTAAGTAGCTCAAGTGACCTCTCCAAGGAAAAATCATTTAAAAGTGGAGAAGTCACCTGGAATCCATACTGACCGGAACAAAGATTCTCTGAGAGCAGAGGAAGACGAGGTAAGTGGCATGATGGATTTTTTAGGTCTTTATTAGAAGGAAAGGATCACAGAGTTTCTGGTTAATGATGGCTCCCTGTCATGCACAGCATAGCAATGGCCCTCACCCACCTTTGAGAGTCCACACCTCATGCATATGCGGAATACTCAGCAATTCTTTCAGCAACTGTGTCTGAAACCTTTGCCTTTGTCAAAGTTGACTTAGAGGTCATATGATCTCTGGCTAGTTACCTAAAATCTCTGAGCCTCAATTTCTCCATCTATAAATTAGGACTAAGACTGTTGTAAAGATTAAATGAAATCAAAATATAAAGAGCTTAGCAAGGCCTGGCACAGAGTCAGAGCTCAATAAATGTTTCTGTATTCCTTGGTAGGAACTTGGTAGGAACATCTACCTGTGTTGCGTAGCCCTTTCCTTTTTAACTTTTTAAGGGGTTGAAGCCTTTGTTTTATTTCCCTCTTTAATTCAAGGGCATTGCATTATGTGCCAGGCACTGTCCTTACAGATTGTTGACAATGATGAATGAGACAGATTTCCTTGTTCCAAAAGGACAATGCAATCAGAATGTAATGCAGAAAAAAGACTGTGGCACCAGGAAAGAGGGTTCCAGTGGTCTTACCCTGAACAGGGGATATTTGAAGGTTACCCTCTTCCCAGGCCCAGCTACATCCCAAACGGGACCTGCAAACATCACTCAACAGGTATTAAGAAACTAAAGGTAAACTCCCCACCCAGATTTCAGTGCTATGAAAACTGGCCTGAACGAAAGAGCTCCAGAAGACATGAGTAAATTCTAAGGTATTGGAACTGAGGGCTTGAGATGGGCATGGTTTTCTTGCTTGTGTACTGGAGACAGTCATAACAAAAAGCATAAAAATAGAGCTTCTATTCAAATATAATTGGGGAAATAATTCCAATTGTTTTATTTTCCTCTTCACAACTTCTGCAATCATTTCTCACTGCATGCTCATGTCATAAAGCTTCACTTGACAGTCTCCTTGCATTTCAAATCTGAATTTATTGCTTCAACAAAGCATGTACATTTTATTAGCATGACCATACATTCTGATTTGGTTATGATAGTCCAGCTTTATTCCTGGTGTCCTGATGTAGTTATTAATAGCATTACATTTCACTTGCAAAGGTATCTGAGCTTGAATGCTAAATGCATTTATACAGTCAATCTAATTTGCTTTTAAATTTTTATTGGAGTATAGTTGATTTCCTGGCATGCTGCAGTCTATGGGGTTGCAAAGAGTTGGACACGACTGAGCGACTGAACTGATTCCTGATAGTTGATTTACAATGTTGTGTTAGTTTCAGGTGTGGAGTCGACCTAATTTTAGTAAATCTCTCTAAAATTTGAAAAAAATAGAAGCCTAAGGGTATTTTGATGTTGAAGATACCTTAACATTCTGAGAAGTTGGACTCATTTTCAGTATCATTCATGTCATAGATTGACAGAATCATAGTGACAAGCATTTATTTACCATTTATTAAAAAGCAAGTTCACTTGTGATTATGGTCATTTGCTGATTTTATTTCACATATAAGTTTTACAGTTTTATTTTTAACCAGTTTCTATACATGTGGAAATGAGGCGCAAGACACAGAGCAATGGCTTGTGGAGGAATCAACCAGGGATGGGAGGAACAGTGCTGTGGGAGGAAGACACAGTCATGATATCCAGAGGCAATGCAGAAGTTACTAAAAGAAAAAGAGCTGGCAACTGAGCACAAAGCAAAGACAAGGAAGTCTGCTTCATTGAAGGACAATCACATCCCTTGGCTACCACCTTATAGAAGTTGAAACACGAACACTTATTGGTTTTGGAGTCAAATATTTAAGTCAAATATTCAGCAGCCCATAAGGTTACAAGAAGTCCTGAAGTCCACTGACTCCAGAATACTGGGATACAAACCTTTGCAATAATAAAGTTTCTTGTCATGTCAATCTTCCCCACCCCCCCAGCTTTTTCTTGGCTATACACTCTCTCTCCAGAGCTCTCTAAGGCAATATCAAATTAAAAAGATAAGCATGACTTTTAAAAACCCAAGGGTAATTAAAAATAGATTCAAGAGTTAGCATGGCCTGCAAAGTCCCTGCTATGGCTAAGTTGCAGAGGACCAGTTTCCCATCTCCTCTCAGATTAATCTACTAGCTGATACCATGGAGCATGGCCAGTGGACCTGAGCACTGGGAGATGGATTCCGATCTCTCCTCTTGCATTATTCAAGTTCTCACTGCCATTAGCACCAAAGTCTCATTTCCAGCATCATGATTCATCTAATACCCTCATGTTTCCACAACTAATCACATCTTCATGAAGTTTAATTTAATGTAATTTAACGTAACACTGCCCTCTTGTGCCTCACCATGCGAGGGCCCTTTTTGGGCAAAGATTATCTTTAATTAAAATATATATATATATATATATAATAAAATTTATAATTTCAGTACCTTATTGAACTTTATGCTGGAGAGGGGAAGATGTATTTCTTATCTCCCTCCATCATTTATCCCAGTCTTCTGTTATACTGGTTTCCATCAATGATAACTGCTGGCCAAGGAAATCAATTCTAAAGGCAGACTTTAACATAAATCCACATGTGATTATTTTAAAGTAGCATATGGGCGGAAATAGCAAACAATGAAGCCAGGCTGCCCAGGAATGAGGAGTGCAGGAGAAACTGAGTAAGAAATCAGGAAATGAAAAGAAAGTTATTAAATAGACTCTCCACAGCTGGCTTAGTGATTTCAACTGACTTGGTTAATGGGAAAAACAATCAGAGAGAGTCCTTTAATTGCTTTTCTGCTGAGTTCCTTTCCACATCTCCATGTTTGCAGAGATTAATTACGAGTTTCAATCACAACCCAAAACTAAACTCAGTAAGACAGATCAGAAAACTTTTTTAAATGGTGGCATGCTCAAAAGACTTCTGAGCAGTATATCTCATAAAATTGACAGTCAGTGGTTCCAGTTTACAAAAGGTTATTTGTAAGGAATATGTAATGTAAGGGCAGAACCTAATATCAAATAACATACAAACTGCCATTTTTTGAGTCATATTCCTAGCACAAAAATTGGGTTTTAGTATTTTTCTCTTGATCAGTCAGCACTCTGAGCAAATAATGATGGGTAGGAAAATGATCCAGAAAGCCGCAGATACTCTCTCAAGTCACAGAAACAAAAAGGATGCAACCAAGCTGCCCTCTAAGAAAAGGTGAAACAGAAAGGGGCTGCAGAGACACCTCTGGAGGTGTGCTCTTCACTCTTCCAGGGACAGAGCTCCTAAGAATTGATCTATTTCCATCCGGTTTTCTAACTCCAGCATCCATCTCTGGATGAAGAAGATGAACGCTTTGGCCAGGACAGATGTCTGAGGATTGCATCACAGCAGGGAAGCCTAAAAAATCCAGTTTGTGTTTCTTTTCCACTGCCTTACTTATCCTGTGCTTTCTGATGAACTCTTTTTATCTAGTCCAGAATTTTCAGTGTTGCCCAAGGGTTGGTACATTCCTGATGTCCTGAATGACCAAGACGCCCCCTTTCCCTTTATCTTGCATTACCACTTTTTTGTTTTTAAGTATTACGCCCCCTGCCGGTCTCCTTCACACAGAACACCATCAGCGTTGCATGACAGAGAAGCAAAAGTACTCTTCAAGGTGCTGACAGGGTCAGGTTACCTAGGTTAGCAGGTGGGAACAATCTTCCCTGAGGACTTTTACTCTCCCTGAGAAAAGATACCCTGACTGGGTAAGGAAAAGGAAGAGAAAAGAAGGATCATTTCCAAAGAGAAGTACAGCACAGGTTAAAATCATAATAAATAATAAATAGGGAAGCTTGATGTGTTGAGAGAATTTTAAAACAGAGTTAACATCATCAAATAAGCAGAAGATAAACAATGTCACAAATTGAGGCATGGGAAGGTTATTTTTGCTCCATTTTTCAGGAAAGAATAAGAATTCATCATCACTACACTATCACATTCCTCTTTCTTGATCTTAAGTACCTCTGTTTTTCAGAGCACACAGAGCTCTATACCCAGTAATTCCCTCTACCTATCAAAACTACATCTCAATCACACAGCTGATAAAACTCAGTTGCATGGAGAAGTGACTAGCAAGTCGAAGTCTCATAGACTACAAAAGCCATGGCATCTGTAGATGGCCTGAGGCCAAATCCAGTATTTCACTCTGGCTTTCAGTTTCCTCATCTGTAAAATGCAAGTATTAATATAGTACCTTTCCGGCAAGGCTTTTGTGAGGATTTCCAAGATGTTACACTGCTTAGCAGGGTACCTAACGCATCACAGCAAAATAATCTTAGCCATTATTTGCATTTCAATTATGCACAGAACTTTAGGCAGAAAGAACAAATGTGGTGGCATCTGAGGTACAAGCGGTCTGGAAAGGGGATATGCCTTTTGTTCACCTCAGAGTCGTGTGCAGAGCGCCAACTCAGCACACCGAAAGATCAGACTTACTACCTCATGAAGCAAAGCAAGACACACTTCATAAACCTGTATCAGTCAAGGCTAAGTTTGCAGCCACCTTGCCTGGGGACCAACCCCACCCACCAGTGTCCCCACAGCAATTGTGGCTAAACCACACTGGAGAGGCAAACACAAGGGACACCCCTGGAGCACCTGGCTCTGGAGACCAAGAGGTATTATGCCAATGGGCCCCACAGGACACATTCTATTTAAGGCCACTCTTTCAAGACTAGGAAATTGTAGGTAATATACCTAATACATAGAAACACAGAGAGTTAGGCAAAGTGAGAAGACAAAGGGAAACCTTGCAAATGAAAGGATAAGACAAAGACCTCAGAAAAAGAACTAAATAAAATGGAGATAACCAATTTATGAAACAAAGAATTCAAATAGTCACAAAGATGTTCGCTAAACTTAGTGAGAGCATCAACAAAGAGATTAAAAAAGATTTTTTAATCTGATCTAAAGAATGCAATAAGCGAAACGAAAGATACTCTATAAGGAACCAACAGTATATTAGAGGATGCAGAAAAACCGATGAGCAATGTGGAAGATGGGGTAGTTAAAGTCACCCAACTGTAGTAGCAGAAAAGAAAAAAATAATGTTAAAAAATGAGGATACTAGAAATCAATTCAGTTCAGTTCAGCTCAGTCGTTCAGTCGTGTCCAGCTCTTTGTGACCCCATGGACTGCAGCATGCCAGGCCTCCCTGTCCATCACCAACTCCCAAAGTTTACTCAAACTCATGTTTAAAATGTCTATACTACACATAGCAATCTACAGATTCAAGGCAATCCCTATCAAAATACCAACTTTTTTTTTTTAATACAACTGGAACAAATAATTCTAAAATTTGTATGGAACCATAAAATACCCTTAATAATCATAGAAATCTTTAGAAGAACAAAGCTAGAAGTATGCTGCCTGATTTCAAGCTATATGACAAAGATATAATAATAAAACTGTGTAGTATTGGCACCAAAACAGACACAGATCATTGGAACAGAATAGAAAGCCCAGAAATAAACCCACATTTATATGGTCAATTAATTTATGAGAAGGTGCTAAAACTATACAGTGAGGAAAGAGTCTCTTTAATATATGGTGTAGAGAAAGCTGGACAGATGCAAAAGACTGAAACTGGACCACTTTCTGGCATTATATATAAAAAATAAACTCAAAATGGATCAAAGACTTAAATATAAAATGAAACCTTCAAAATCCTAGAAGAAAATACAGGCAACATGTTCTTTGACACAGATCTCAGCAATATTTTTGATATGCCTTCTCAGGCAAGGGCAACAAAAACAAAACTTAACAAGTAGGATCAAATCAAACTGAAAAAGTTCTGCACAGTGAAAGAGGCTATCAACAAAACAAAAAGGCAACCTCCTGAATGGAAGAGACTTGTAAATGATACATTCAAGAAGCAGTTAATATTGAAAATACACAAATAACTCATATAAATCAATAGCAAAAAATCCTATTAAAAAGGAGGCAGAGGATCTGAATAGACATTTTTCAAAGGAAGACACAAAGATGATCAAGAGAGACCTGAAAGGATTATCAGGATCACTAATCATCAGGAAAATGCAAATCCAAACCACAATGAGACAGCATCTCACATCTGTCAGAATGGCTATCAGTAAAACAACAACATATTTTTTAAGAAGACAACATATAAGTGTTAGCAAGTATATGTAAAACAGGGCATCTTTGTGCACTTTTGCTAAGAATGTAAATATATGTAGCCACTAGGGAGAACAGTGTGGAGATTTCTTGAAAAACTAAAAATAGAACTTTACCGTATTATATAGCAATTTCACTTCTGGGCATTTATCTGAAGAAAACAGACACACTAACTGGAAGAGATACAGACCCCTCTATGTTCACTGCAGCATTATTTACAACTGCCAAGAAGTGGAAGCACTCTAAATATCCACTGATAAGTGAATGGATAAGAAAGATGCAGTATATATACAATGGAATATTCTTCAGTCATTTAAAAGAATGAAATTTTGCCATTTTTGACAACATGAATGGGCCTAGAGTAAAACTTCATATTTAAAGCAAATGGGTCACAACCACGTGATGTGCAGCATAGGAAGTAAAGTCAATAACACTGTAATAACTTTGTGTGGTGACAAACGTTACTAGACTTATTGTGGTGATCTGTTTGTAATGTATCAGTTCAGTTCAGTCTCTCAATCGTGTCCGACTCTTGCAACCCCATGGACTGCAGCATGCCTGGGTTCCCTGTCCATCACCAACTCCCGGAGCTTGCTCAAACTCATGTCCATTGAGTCGGTGATGCCATCCAACTATCTCATCCTCTGTCATCCCCTTCTCCTGTCTTCAATCTTTCGCACATCAGGGTCTTTTCCAATGAGTCAGTTCTTCACGTCAGGTGGCCAAAGTATTGGAGTTTCAGCCTCAGCATCAGTCCTTCCAATGAATATTCAGGAATGATTTCCTTTAGGATGGACTGGTTGGATCTCCTTGCCGTCCAAGGGACTCTCAAGAGTCTTCTCCAACATCACAGTTCAAAAGCAACAATTCTTCGGGGCTTAGTCCAACTCATATTCATACATGACTACTGGAAAAACCATGGCTTTGACTAGATGGACCTTTGTCAGCAAAGTAATGTCTCTGCTTTTTAATAGCTGTCATAGCTTTTGTTCCAAGGAGCAAGCATCTTTTAATTTCATGGCTGCAGTCACCACCTGCAGTGATTTTGGAGCCCAAAAAATAAAGTCTCTCACTGTTTCCGAACTGATGGGACCGGATGCCATGATCTTAGTTTTTTGAATGTTGAGTTTTAAGCCACTTTTTTCACTCTCCTCTTTCACTTTCATTAAGAGGCTCTTTAGTTCTTCACTTTTTGCCAGAAGGGTGGTGTCATCTGCATATCTGAGGTTACTGGTATTTCTCCCGGCAATCTTGATTTCAGCTTGTGTTTCATCCAGCCTAGCATTTCACGTGATGTACTCTGTATATAAGTTAAATAAGCAGGGTGACAATATATAGCCTTGATGTACTCCTTTCCTGATTTGGAAACACAAGCTGAAATCAAGATTGCTGTCCAGTTCTGACTTTGTTGTACTCTTGAAACTAATGTATGTCAACCATACTTCAACTAAAAAAGAAATATATTAAATACTAACATATAAATACTGAAAATAAAACAAAGAACAAATGTGACCACACCACCTCCCTAATGAACATCTTTTCATGGCACGCCATACCCTATTACATTAAGGATCTGACCATTACTCACAAGACCACCTGCAGGGTTGCCCCTGACCAATGTACTATAGGGCTCCCCAGGTGGCACTAGTGGTTAAAAAAAAAATGTACCTGCCAGTGCAGGGGATGGAAGAGATGTGATGCAATCTCTGGGTTGGAAAGATCCCCCGGAGGGAGAAAATGGTAACCCACTCCAGTATTCTTGCCTGAAAAATTCCATGGCCAAGAGGAGGCTGGCAGACTATAGTCCATGGGGTCGCAAAAAGGTGGATATGTCTGAGCATGCATGCACCCTGATGAATAACTCACAGAAATCTTTTATAAACTTTGGGCATCACAATGCTTGAGGGTCTTGTCAAAATGCAGATTCTGATTTAGAAGATCAGGAGTGGGGTCTAAGATGCTGCATTTCTTCCAAGCTCCCAGGTGATGATGAGGTGCTGACTTCAAGGACCACACTCTGAAGAGCAATGAACTGCAGCTTTCTCTCAGGAGCATGCCAAGCCTCTAGGCCCACTGCACATCTGGAATGAATACCCTCCTGTGCTGCTTTCAAGCACTCCGTGAATACTTTAACCCTAATGTTCAATATCCTTGCATTTCTCCCTCATAGTTTGCAAGGAATTTGAGGTCAGGAAATTCTTTCTCACTTATAAACCATGGACATTACTCAGTGCCAGAGATAGATAAAAGGATAGATGAACTTATGGATGGACAGAGATAGACAGGTAGACAGATAGAGAATGAATGAATGAGGGGCAGATCAACCTTTTCATCTAGACACATATAGAAGTTTTACTTTAATAAATTCTTAGGAATTGTTTAAAATACATTTAGCTAAATGCATAGTGACAAAAATCACCATGTGTGCTGATTAAAATCCCACACCAAAAAATGTCAAGTATCTCTAAAAGCAGAGCTCCTCTTCCCAAGAAGGGCACTATGTCCTCTATTTTGGCTTCCAGCCATGCTAGAGAGCTGACAATATGGTCTTCTTAAAAAGTTGTTTGAGGGTGTCTTCTTCCACTGTGCTGTATGTGTGACTTTATTCACCCTTATGTAATCCACAAAATGCCTCTCTGTTTCTACCACTGCAGCTACTGTGTTATAAACTAAATTACAGTAGCAAGATCAGCTGGAATTTATTAAGTACTTTTTACCATCTAGGAACCCTGTCTAGTGCTTTTACTTTAAATACCTCTTAGAAACTGTATAATGACCCTAATAGAGGATACATGATGAGATTAAAGAGGTTGTGTTAGCCACCCAAGGTCAAAGAGCTGGAGGTAGAGTGGAACTTGGAACCCGGGACTCTCTGACCTCAGAAACCATACTTTTAACCTGTACATCACAGAAGCTCCCAAGGAACATGCTTTGGTCACTCACAGGCACATCAAAGCCTTCGGGACGTTTGTCTGGCGAGAACTCTGGGTTTGCCACCACTTCACTGGTTGACCATTGGAAGTGTTCAGCATTGAAATTTCCTTGACAGAAGAACGTCACTGCATTACTTCCTAGGGGGTAAATTACACTCAACTTAGCCACAGCTCCCATCCAGACCTTTGGAAATTCACCCTCCTGGACAACCTTAAATTTCTTCACTTTTTGTCTTATTTTATTAAAGTAGTGGTGGAGAATCAACATGTATCTTGTAGTTAGTAAATGGCACATTAAAACTACCCAAAGATTTCCACAAATCCTAAGTCTCCTCCTTAAAAACACTAAGGTATTTTCGTTAGTGTTACTTACAATTTCTGGAACTTCCCCAGTGATCCAGGGAAGTGGATCAAGTCAAGTGGCTAAGACTCCACACTCCCAACGCATGTTCAATCCCTGGGCATGGAACTTGATCTTACCTGATGCAATTAAGAGTTTGCATGAAATCAAAACCACTATGAGGTACCATTTCACACCAGTCAGAATAGCTGCGATCCAAAAGTCTACAAGCAATAAATGCTGGAGAGGGTGTGGAGAAAAAGGAACCCTCTTACACTGTGGGTGGGAATGCAAACTTGTACAGCCACTATGGAGAACAGTGTGGAGATTCCTTAAAAAACTGAAAATAGAACTGCCTTATGATCCAGCAATCCCACTGCTGGGCATACACACTGAGGAAACCAGAAGGGAAAGAGACACGTGTACCCCAATGTTCATCGCAGCACTGTTTATAATAGCCAGGACATAGAAGCAACCTAGATGTCCATCAGCAGATGAATGGATAAGAAAGCTGTGGTACATATACACAATGGAGTACTACTCAGCCATTAAAAAGAACACATTTGAATCAGTTCTAATGAGGTGGATGAAACTGGAGCCTATTATACAGAGTGAAGTAAGCCAGAAAGAAAAACACCAATACAGTATACTAACGCATATATATGGAATTTAGAAAGAGGGTAACAATAACCCTGTGTACAAGACAGCAAAAGAGACACTGATGTATAGAACAGTCTTATGGACTCTGTTGGAGAGGGAGAGGGTGGGAAGATTTGGGAGAATGGCACTGAAACATGTGTAATATCATGTATGAAACAAGTTGCCAGTCCAGGTTCGATGCACGATACTGGATGCTTGGGGCTGGTGCACTGGGACCACCCAGAGGGATGGTGTGGGGAGGGAGGAGGGAGGAGGGTTCAGGATGGGGAGCATATGTATACCAGTGGCGGATTCATTTTGATGTTTGGCAAAACTAATAACAGTGTTTCAGGTTTAAAAATAAAATTAAATTAAATTAAAATAAAAAAATAAATAAAATTCCTTTTCTAAACCCTCAAAAAAAAAAAAAAAAAAAAAAAAGAGTTTGCATGCCCCAATGAAGACTGATGATTCCACATGCCACAACTAAAGATCTCATATGCCACAACAAAGACTGAAGATCCCATGTGCCACAACTAAGACCAGTCACAGCCAAAAAAAAAAAAACCCTAAAGTCCACAGCTGTCCTCTTGTTACCTGCATGGCTGTTGCTGAGACTTGTCTTCATCTGAGATTTAGACAACCTCAGCTTTAGCTCACAATTACATTGCCCTCCCAATGTCTTCTGCCACTTTCCCATCTCTCCTATAGCCTCAGCTTCCATGTGTGTTCTGTTACCCTTTGTCAATCCAGATGAGAAATTCAGTCCTTTGCCAGTTTCTGCAAAAGCAATGCTGGAAGCAAGGAATAATTTATTAGAGGGCAGGGGACAAGGAGAACAGTCCCATCAGAACTCCATATCACTAATCTTTCTCCTTACTGCCCTTCTCAGTCATTTCCCAGAGAAACCTATCTAGTCCCTCTCGAATATGCAGAATAAATACACCAGACACTGATGTTCATGTAATAAGCAACATTTCCCTCTTTTGCATTCTAATAGAATCCTGAAATTTTTAGCAATCCAACTGTACAAGCAACTCCATGCTTCAGAGGACATGTCCCCTCTCACCAGCTCCAACAACAGACTTTATTTGTCAAAGAGGAATCTCATTCACCTTCCAGCGATATATGCTGCTGCTAAGTAGCTTCAGTCGTGTCTGACTCTGTGCGACCTCAGAGATGGCAGCCCACCAGGTTCTCCCATCCCTGGGATTCTCCAGGCAAGAACACTGGAGTGGGCTGCCATTTCCTTCTGCAATGCATGAAAGTGAAAAGTGAAAGTGAAGTCACTCAGTTGTGTCCGACTCCTAGTGACCCCATGGACTACAGCCCACCAGGCTTCTCTATCCATGGGATTTTCCAGGCAAGAGTACTGGAGTGGGGTGCCATTGCCTTCCCCGAGTGATATATGCAGGTAGGGGCAATTTATGGTCAATGAGAAGTGAGGCAAGGTTTGCTGGGAGGTTTCTGGAAGAGGTGTACTCATTCAAAGGAGACAGCCAAAAACAGAGATAATTTCTTTTCTTTCCTCAGCCATGGTGACAGGATGTGACACCTGGAACTGCTGCAGCCATGTTGCTATCAGAGAAGGCAGCAACCAGAAGACTTTGAGAATGTAAAAGCAGAAAAATGGAAAGAACTCATGAGATCGAGATGGTGAGCTCACCAAATTCACTTGATTTTCTTCCTAGGCACCAAGGAAACCATAGTTAATAGCCTCCCCTGAATTTAGGCAGTGCCACACAATTGAGTCCTGACTAGTGGATTATGGATGGAAATGATGTTTACAGCTTCTGGAACTGGGCTGGAAAATGTCCTGCTTGATCCTTCACAACCTTCTGCTTCTCCACTGTAGAATAGATTGTGCCAGGATGACTGTGAAGCCATGTTCAAGATGGCAGAACTATAGCATAAAAGGAGGCAAAGTCCATGGATGTAGCAGAAGCCTCCATTTGCATAGAATAGTACTGCTGTATTGTATGAAGCCCTTGAGATCTCACAACTAGTTTGTTGTAGCCTATTATAGACTGAATGTTTGTGTCTTTCCCAAATTCATATGCTGAAATCTAATTTCCAGTGTAATGGTACTCAAGGTGAGGTCTTTGCAAGGTAATTAAGTCATGAGGGCAAAGCCCTCATGAACGGGATTAGTGTCCTTATAAGAAAAGGCCAGAGAGCTCGTTGTCTTTCAACCTTGGTGAAAGTATAAGAAGCTGGCAGTCTGCAACCCAAAAAAAGACCCCTCAACAGAACCTGGCCATGCTGGAATCCTCATCTTGGGCTTCCAACCTCCAGATTTCTGTTGATTTTAAGTCACTCAGCTTATGACATTCTGTTACAGTGGCACAAATGACAAAGACACGGCACACGGCATTTCCTACACTAATTAATATAACCAAATTCCTTGGGTACTGAATCAACCAAGCCTGAAGTCTTTCTAATATTAGACTTTGAACTCTTATGAGCCAAGCTTTCTTTAATTTTTAAACCTATTTGGGGCAAGATCTTGTTTTTCCTTTGATACAAAGCATTTTAACAGAGAAATTCATCTCTTTACAGTTCTTACTTTTATACACGCATAAACAAACCCATCTATATGTTCACAGAACCAAGGCCAGGATTTACCCTGTTAAAGAAGATTATCAGTGTATGTAAAAACTTTTTGAACACTCTTCAGGAGTAGTCTACTTTCTAATCCTCACCATGTGATTTTCTGCCCCTCTATTGGCAAGATATATTTCTGTGCTTATTTCTGCTGACAGTCCAGTAAATTCTAACCAGTACCCTCTTCCAGACAGCCAGGGTACCTATAGCAATGCGGGTTGTAGCAGCAGGCATTCTGGAATCTCTCTCTCAATAAGTCTATTGATCAGAACTCCTTGAGCAGTTTCTTCAGATCTCACAACAAATTGGATTTTCACCTGAGTATCATCTTCTCAGTTCTTGGTTCAGTGGTCTTCCCTTAGGAGAAGGACCTTGAGGTGATGCTACCCTCCTTTTGTGCACACTTTTATCTGCCCCTAATCAAAAGGTGCCAGAGTGACTTTTCTCCCATGCAGGAGTTCCAATGCAGCCACGGGGGCTCCATTGCCCCACCTGGTACTGAAGCATGAATGGATCCACACTCTAGTGGCTACCAGACTAACTCAGTTGGTCTTCCTACAGCTTCCGTGGGCTATGAAGACACAGGAGACATAGAGAAGACAAAATATTCCCAACAAACAGCACTATGGCTATATATGGCAAGTATTTACAAATCCTCCCTGCTTATGGTATTTTCCCTTATAAAATAAAATAATCTGTCTGACTCCACAGTCTTTCCTGAAGTTCTTCCTCCTCATTCCTCACATCAGAATTCATCATTTCCTCCTTTATAAACCTTACTATGGTACATATGGTCCTTTGGCATATTCTTTGATGTAGCAGAGTATACAGGTCAAGAGATTGAACTCTGGAGCCAGACAATGCAACCTCTCAGGCCTGAGTCTCCTCATGGGTAGAAAAGGGTAATAATACTACTGATTTAATCAGGTAGTGGGGAACATTTATTGAGGAAATTTATTTAGTGTGCCTAGAAGAGTATGTGGAACAGAATCAGTTTAGTTCAGTCGCTCAGTCATGTCCGACTCTTTGTGACCCCATGAATCGCAGCACGCCAGGCCTCCCTGTCCATCACCAACTCCCGGAGTTCACTCAAACTCATATCCATTGAGTTGGTGATGCCATCCAGCCATCTCATCCTCTGTTGTCCCCTTTTCCTCCTGCCCCCAATCCCTCCCAGCAACAGGGTCTTTTTCAATGAGTCAACTCTTCACATGAGGTGGAACAGAATAAGAGCTGAATAAATACACATGCAAGTGTTTGTACATGTCTCAGCTCTTCTGAGATTATAAACTCCTTGAATTGAAGGACAAAATCTTATCCATCTTTATATCTCTAGTAGTATACCCTAAGTAGTGTTCTGTATGTGTTGACTGAAAGAAGGAATGAATGAGAAATAAGTAATTGGAAGAATTTCCAGTTATGTCTGTGGCTAATGAGCAATTATTTAGAGACAGTTCCACTGAAAATCACAGCTTTATAGCCAGAGAATTCCAGTCTTTGTTTCATTTGTCATAATCCAAACCAAGTGTGGTTCTGTTTTCTCGGCGCCAGTGAGCTTTCTGAAGCATTTTCTGCTTCCTCCCCTATCCTCAATCCCCACTCCCACTCTGTCCCTTGGCCTGGGTGAAAACATCCTGCTTAGATAACTCATCCTTCTATGGCAAGGTGTTGGTAATAAACTGTTGAATGATAAAATCAGGTTATAAAACTGCATTATAGAATGCCCATTTTGGTAAAATATACATTTTATATACATACTAAATGCCCAGACCTATTGTTTTTGCCTGAACATTAGACCCATACAATGACCCCTGCCCAAGTGCACTCTTGACCACTGGAATCAGAATCTCTTGAAGGGAAACATAGTCATTGTTATTCCTTAAAAGCTCCCCAAGTGATTCTAAAGATATACTGATATGTAATCAGTGACTGTCTGCCTGGTAGAATTTCTGGAGCTGTTATTTTCTTTTCTTCGCTTATCTTTTTCTTTCCTTCTATAAACATGTATTGGTTTTATGATAAGAAAAAAAAAAAAAAACTATGATCAAAGGGACAGTAGGAGGAGAGTAGAGTGGAGACAGTGCTTTAACATCAGCTAGCTCCTTACTGGAATGGGAAGAGTTTCCATTCTGGAAACACTTATATGCTGCACTGTCTAAATTGAGATTCCACAAGAACTCATTAGAAGGGCTGCTGCTGTAGCTGCTGCTGCTGCTGAGTTGCTTCAGTCGTGTCCAACTCTATTCGACCCCATAGACGGCAGCCCACCAGGCTCCCCCGTCCCTGGGATTCTCCAGGCAAGAAGTGGCACAAAACACCATAGTATACTGCAGACCAACACCAACTTGTGAACAGATAATTAAACAATAACCTGGGCAACTCTAAATGATCAGACTCATTTTTTAACCGTATTGACTTTGTTATTTGGGGTTTCCCAGGTGGCTCCAGTAAAAAATCAGCCTGCCAGTACAGTAGATGCAAGATATATGGGTTCAATCCCTGGGTTGGGAAGATTCCCTGGAGTAGGAAAAGGCAACATGCTTAAAGCCAAGCTTTAACTGTCAACTGCCATCAGACCTGAACCAAAAGAAGACACTGCACACAGGAGTCCCCTGATAATCCACAAGGCTGTGTGATTATGAAGCAGATGCCAATGGTTACTAAATGGACAAACACATCCAATCCTCTCCAATGCATAGAATTTGAAAATTATCTCTGAGCTGTCTCTAGAGTTCAAGATAATGATAAATTTGCAGACTTACATAAGGAATGGTGTAGATAGGGAAATCTGAGAAAATCCCACCAGTAACATATGCAGGGCCTAGGGCAAGAGTTCAAATGAAGATCTACATACTACAGTAATCTGTTTGATAAGTCAAGCTAACTAAATGTATTTAGACAAATAAAAGGAGATAGGACAATCGAATGCAACGTGTGATCCAAGATTAGATCCATTCACTATAAATGACATTAATGGAACAATGAACAAAATTTGAATGTGATCTATGAATTAAATGATAGTCATTTATAAATGTTAACTTCATGATGCTGATGGTTATATTCTAGTTATACAGGAGTACGTCCTCATTTAGGTCAAGTATACTCCAAAGTTCTGGGGAATGAATGGCCTCTATGTTTACAACTTACTCTCCAGTGATTCAGGTGCGGAAAAAGTTCTTTGTGTAGTTGCTTCAATTTTTCTGCAAGAAGAAATTCAAACATTCTTTTTAAGTAACCCTTCATCCTGAAATTCCACTATTATTGACATTACTAGCTGTTTCCACTAGAAGAAAGTATTATTTTCTTTTGGTTTATCTTTTTTAACTACTAATATTCCTGAAGGAAAATACATATTCATTCATTCATTTGACAAAATTTTACCCATCTATTCGATGATTATTTTTTAGCACCTGTCACGTGTCAGGAACTATGTTAGGCCAGAGGGTTACAATGGCAAACAAAATTCGTCTTGATCCTGACCCTTTTAGGCTTCTGATGTAGTAAAGAAGAAACGAATTAATCCAAAAGTCACACAAACAACTCTAAAACTCCAATCATGACAAATATTGTAGCGAAATAAGTGATGCCACAACAGAATATGCTAGAGGAATGGACCTAGTTAGTTTCTCTGGGGCACTGAAGATAAAAGAGATATACCTCACAGCATAATAAAGGGGAAAATACAAATCAACTTTTTTATGATCTGAGAAGTCTAGTAAGAGGACTGTGGGAAAAAAAATACATTCAGGGTTTAAAGGAGGGTTTGATCTTAATGTGAACAGCAGGTCATGGATTAAGTTTCACTTCATCCATATCTTGAAAAATGAGTACCCAAAGAAGTGCATCCAATCCAAGGAATTCAGGTGAGCAGAGGCAATGGCGGCTGCAGGGAGTAGTGGTGCCCGGGCTTGGTAAGAGACCAATAACACAGCATGACTGTCACACAAACTCTCTGAGAAAGTATGGCAGGAACTATGGTTTCAAAGGCAGGTTAAGCTTTGACTGAGAAGGACCAAAATGTGACTTTTCTTTTTCTAGGCAACATGGAGCCAATACACTTTGTAAACAGTTGAGATGTATAGCCACTCCTTTGTTTAAAGTTAACTACTCTCATCCATGGAGTTGAGATTTCAAAATGTTGAATGGATAAATGAGTCTTACACCTGAAAATATAACTATTAAAAAGTATAAGATATTGTATGAACTAGCATTCATTGTTGATATGATCACATCAGTTTTAAATGACACAACCTCATTCATCCAATGTCCATTCTACTATCGCAAAGGGCTGAACTGCCCACACTCCCACCACAAGGAGCTCCAATGTATGCCTGAAATGAGCCTCTGGGAAGCCCTCCCACCATGAAATGTGTTTTTCTGTTACCAATGAAATGTGGATTTCTGTGACAAGCACAATGCTACAATCTGCATGCTCAGTTTTACAAAAAGAGATGTTTTCTAACTATAAATTCAGGAGGGGAAACTTAAATCAGGTTAAATTACACAATTATGAGTCAGAACTCTGTATCACAAGTGACAGAAATCCAACTGGTATAAGCAAAAGGGAAGCTATAAGATCATATAATTGAGGAATCAAAAGGATAACAGACTTAGGCATAGTTTGACCCAGACGTCCAAGTAAAGTCAAAGGAAATCTGTGTCTCCCTTTATTTCTTGTATCTTCCTGAATCTCTTTGGCTTTTTCTTTTCTTTTTTTTTTTTTAGCTAGGTCCTCTCTTCATGGTTGCAAACCATCACAAGCAGCCCTGTTGTTCAGTTGCCAAGTTCTGTCCAACTCTTTGCCAACCCCATGGACTGCAGCATGCCAGCCTTCCCTGTCCCTCACCATCTTCCAGAGCTTGTCCAAATTCATGTCCATTGAGTCGGTGATGCCATCCAACCATCTCATCCTCTGTCGTCGTCTTCTCCTCCTGCCTTTGATCTTCCCCAGCATCATGGTCTTTTCCAATGAGTCAGCTCTTTGCATCAGGTGGCCAAAGGATTGTAGCTTCAGCTTCAGCATCAGTCCTTCCAATGAGTAATAAGGGTAGATTTCCTTTAGGACTGACTGGTTGGATCTCCTTGCTGTCCAAGAGACTCTCAAGAGTCTTCTCCAGCACCACAGTTTGAAAACATCAGTTCTTTGGCACTCGGCCTTCTTTATGGTCCAACTCTACTCTTGCCTGGAGAATCCCAGGGACAGAGGAGCCTAGTGGGCTGCCGTCTATGGGGTCGCACAGAGTCGGACAGGACTGAAGCGACTTAGCAGCAGCAGCAGCAGCTCACATCCATATGAGACTACTGGAAAGACCACAGCCTTGACTCATCAAAGTGATGTCTTCACTTTTTAACACACTGTCTAGGTTTGTAATAGTTTTCCTGCAAAGAAGCAATCATCTAATTTCATGGCTGCAGTTACCATACTCAGTGGTTTTAGAACCCAAGAAGGGAAAGTCTGTCACTGCTTCCACCTTTTCCCCTTTTATTTGCCATGAAGTGATGGGACCAGATGCCATGATATTAGTTTTTTGTTGTTTTTTTTTTAATATTGAGTTTTACTTTTTCCCTTTTCTATTTCAGACTCATCAAGAGGCTCTTTAATTCCTTTTCACTTTCTACCATCAAAATGATATCATCTGCATATCTGAGGTTGTTGATATTTCCCCCGGCAATCTTGATTCTAGCTTATAACTCAACCAGCCCAGCATTTCACATGATGTGCTCAGTGTATAAGTTAAATAAAAAGGGTGACAATAAACAGCCTCATCATACTCCTTTCTCAATTTTGAACCAGTCCATTGTTCCATATAAGTATCTAACTGTTGCTTCTTGACCTGTATACAGGTTTCTCAGGACAGGTTAGATGGTCTGGTATTCCCATCTCTTTAAGAGTTTTCCACAGTTTGTTATGATCCACACAGTCAAAGGATTTAGCAGAGACAATGAAACAGAGGTAGATGTTTTTTCAGGAATTCTCTTGCTTTCTCTATGATCTCTGGTTCCTCTGCCTTTTCTAAATCCAGGTTGACCATCTGGGAGTTCTCAGTTCATACACTGCTAAAGTCTAACTTGAATGATTTTGAGCATAACTTTATTAGCATGGAAGATGAGTGCAGTTGTCTGGTAGTTTGAACATTCTTTAATAATGTCCTTCTTGGGAACTGGGATGAAGAGTGATCTTTTCCAGTCCTGTGGCCACTGCTGAGTTTTCCAAATTTGCTGACATACTGAATGCAACACTTTAAGAGCATCATCTTTTAGGATTTTAAAATAGCTCTGCTGGAATTCCATCACCTCCACCAGCTTTATTGGCAGCAATGCTTCCTAAGGCCCACTTAACTTAACACTCTACCATGTATGGCTCTGAGTGGGTGACCACACCATTGTGTTTATCCGGGTCATTATGATCTTTTTTGTACAGTTCTTCTGTGTATGCTTGCCATCTCTCTTTGATCTCTTTTGCTTCTGTTAGTTCTCTACCATTTCTGTTCTTTATTGTGCCCATCTTTGGATGAAGTGTTCCTTTTATATTTCTAACTTTCTTGAAGAGATCTCTAATCTTTCCCCTTCAACTGTTTTCTTCTATTTCTCTGCATTGTTCATGGAAGAAGGCCCTTTTGTCTCTCCTTGCTATTCCCTGAAACTGCATTCAGTTGAGTATAACTTTCCTTTTCTCCCTTGCTTTTCACTTCTCGTCTTTCCTCAGTATTGTAAAGCCTCGTCAGACAACCACTTTGCCTTCTTGCATTTCTTTTTCTTTGGGATGGTTTTGTTTGCTGCCTCCTATACAATATTATGAACCACAGTTCTTCAGGCACTCTGTTTAGGAGATCTAATCCCTTGAATCTATTCATCACCTCCACTGTATATTCATAGGGGATTTGATTTAAGTTGTACCTGATTAGCTTAGTGGTTTTCCCCACTTTCTTTAGTTTAAGCCTGAATTTTGCTATAAGGAGCTGATGATTCTGAGTCACAGTCGGCTCCTGGTCTTGTCTTTGGTTCCTGTATATAGCTTCTCTTCTCCATCTCTGGCTACAAATAATGTAATCAATCTGATTTTGGTATTGAACACTTGGTTATGTCCATGTGTTAGGTCATCTCTTATGTTGTTGAACAAAACCGTTTGCATTCTCTTGGCAGAATTTTGTTAGCCTTCGCCCTGCTCATTTTGTACCTCAAGGCCAAACTTGCTGGTTACTCCAGGTATCTCTTGACTTCTTACGTTTGCACTCCAATCCCCTGTGATGAATAGGACATCTTTTTTGGTGTTAGTTCTAGGAGGTCTTGTAGGTCTTCATGGAAATTATCAGCTTCAGCTTTTTTGGCATTAGTGGTTGGGGCATAGACTTAGATTACTGTGATGTTGAATGGTTTGCCTGGAAAACAAACTGAGATCATTCTATCATTTTTGAGGTTGCACCCAAGTACTGCATTTTGGACTCTTTTGTTGACGATGAGGGCTACTCCATTTCTTCTATTAGATTCTTGCCACAGTAGTAGATACAGTGGTCATCTGGATTAAATTTTCCCATTCCCATCTACTTTAGTTCACTGATTTCCCTAAGATGTAGATGTTTATTATTGCCATCTCCTGCCCCCACTCATATCCTACATGTTTAGGAGTCTTGGTAGTAAAACTGAGCCTTTTTTCATAGCTTGGGGAGGGGGAAGAAGAGGACCCTTGGGAGGTGAGAAAGGAAGACTCTTATGGAACAGAACTAAAATGGATCAAGAGCACATCTCTAAACCCATCATGGTGTCTAGGTGAGTGAAGTAGCTCAGTCGTGTCCAACTCTTTGCGACCCCAGACTGTAGCCCACCAGGCTCCTCCATCCATAGGATTCTCCAGGCAAGAATTCTGGAGTGGGTTGCCATTTCCTTCTCCAGGGGATCTTCCCAACCCAGGGATCGAACCCAAGTCTCCCGCATTGCAGGCAGACACTTTAACCTCTGAGCCAGGTGTCTAGGTAAACAGGTTCATTTAATTGGTCAGTTCAACTTAGATTATGGAGAGACTCTACCAAAAATTAGGTGGAAAATATTCCAGCTCTTTTATCCTAAGTGGTAGAAAATCAGACTGCCTCCACTTAAAGGGGGCTTCCCCAGTGGCTCAGCAGTAAAGAATCCGCCTGCAATGCAGGAGACAGGAGACATGAGTTGAAGCCCTGAGTTGGGAAGATCCCCTGGAGGAGGAAATGGCAACCCACTCCAGGATTTGCCTGGAAAATCCCATTGTCAGAGGAGCCTGGTGGGCTACAGTCCATGGGGTTGCAAAAGAGTCAGACAGGACTGACGGGTTGAAACAACCATTTTGAGAAAATTAACAGCCAAGAAACTTCTGTCTTCGCTCCAAAAAATCAGACTGTGACTGAAAACTCTTCTGTCAAGGAGCACTCTTTTTATGCCAAGAAAGGCAGGTCTCACACAGGAAGCAACTGCTAGAATGACTTCATTACCAAGAACTGTTCTGCTTTCTCCTCACTACTAATAAGCTAAGAGGTTCTAGGATAGTTTTCCCATGAAGTTTTTTTTTTTTTTTTTTGTCATATTTCTTTTTCAGTTGGCAGTTCAGAAAAGATATGTTGTGGGTAAAAACATTTTCCTCTCAGTGAGTAAAAATAAAACTAAGGAGGGGGCTTGACTTGAACATGTTTTACAAAGAATTTAAATTTGAAAGATATGAGACTTTATCATCTATTGTATGTCTTCTTTGGCATTTGTAAGAAACACTTCTGTAAAGGAATGTATGCCTACTTTAATGCTTATCAAAAATCTGTACTGGTCTAAGCCTGGATCTCTTAACATTCACTTGAGAAATTATTTGCATCTGTCATGGTGCAGAGAGATAACCATCATAGAGAGTAAAGCCATCGGAGTGGAGAAAAATCAGGCAACAGCACTGAGGGAAACCCCAGATTTTCTGGTTTTGTTTTATGGGCAAAATTTTTCATCCCATCCTACAAAAAATAGCATCCCTCCAGGCTGATCCTCTGGTCGACAGATTCATTACTGCTGAGAAATCAAGGAGTGGTTCTCACGAAATACTTAGGGCTGCTGTGTTGACTGTATTTATTAAGCAACCGAGGATAAATATTGGCTGTGATGTTTCAGAAATCACACAAAATGATCCATGGAAGGCAATCACTTTTAACAGGGAGGGGAGATGGCTAGAGAGACTGGTCATCAGAGTTGCCCAGAAAAAAAGAGTTATTACCTGTTGCTAATAAGAGGTCTTGTAAATTATTGACTTAGAGGTGATATACAGAGAAGTAAGACATCATTGAAGGACTAAGAAATTAAAAGTCACATAAAATGAATGTCAGAGAGCATAAAACCTAGGCCTTTGAAGGTTAGTTTTTTCCATATGTGTGTACAAAATAGAAAAAAAGAATCCTATAAAAGTGAGCTCAATGACCTGACTTTGTCACTTACTAGCTGTATGAGTTTGGGCACATTTCAGTCTTTCAACACCTTAGCTTACTCATCTCTAAAATGGGGCTAACAATGGTTGCCATCCTCACAGGCTAGCTGCATACAAAGAGCTTAAAGGAGTCTTCAGCATGGAGTAAGTGATCAATATTATTATTGATGCTACAACATTATTATTAAGTTAGTTTACTATGAAATCAAAAAGTACAAGTGACAAAATGACGTGGTCTTCAAATAAACTGATATAAGCCAAAGAGGAAAAGAATACAGTGCTTGAGGGCATTATGATAAAACATCTTTAAATTAAAATTCACTTCTTCAGATCCAGTGCTGTTAAGGAAAATGCCTTACTGGCATTTCCCTTTGAACTGCTGATTTTTAAGAAGTGGTTTTAAAACAAATAAAATGATGGAAAGTAGATTATATGGATTGCATATGAGCAAGTTCAACAGAAAAAGGAGACTGCGTGCATGGTCAGTATGCAAAGGTGACTTCTGGTCCCAGACTTACTTAAGAAAATAAAATATCTTCACCTTGACCGACAGCTCTTTGTACAAGCAACTGTGTGGGTTCTCCTCCCATTTTCTGACATTTCCATTTTTACATCCTTGGCAAAGTCCTCTAAATCCACTTGCCTCTTAATTTGTGTTGTTCCCAAGAGTCCCAGTGGGTTACTCTACTGGGTAAGAGGTACCAGTCAGGTCTCTTCACTTATACATGGCAGGACCTTACCATGACTGAGTTAAGCTGAAAGGGATATTACTGCCAACAAAACTAAAAGAGCCAAGGTCTCTCTCTATAGGCATCAGCGTGCCAGAATCCAAATGCCTAGATGGTATCCATTAGGAATCTGGGTTTCTTTTCATAGCTCAACTCTGCTTTCCAAGATGGTCTAGCTCTCTTCACAGTAGCAAGTCGACAACCAGATGCTGATCTGCTTAGCAACACCAGCAGAATGAGAGAAACCTCCTTTTTCTAACATGTCCATTACGTATCTTGGGACTGAAACTTACTGGACTGAACCGCGGTCCTATGTTCATCACTGAACCAATCAAGGGGAAAGGAGACACATTCAGCCAGACCTTGATTACATGCCCATTCCACACAGATAATATACAAAATAGTCAGTAACCTGTAAATTCATGGATCAATTAGAACAGATGCTGGCCATAAGACTGGGACAGGGGCATGGAGGCACCCTCCAAGGGCCAAGTTTTGCCACTTTAGCTGCTCTATCATGGGGAGATCAGCATTTTCGGGGGTGGCAAGAGAAGCATGAAGTCAGCAGCTACTTACCAAGTGCTGTGGAAGTATTTCAGTACTTCATCAGCTAATACAACTTTGTTGTTATTTAGTCACTAAGTCAAGTCCAACTCTTCTGTGACCCCATAGATTACAACCCGTCAGGCTGCTTCTGCAAGGAGGGCCATGCGCCAGTGTTTCCTGGCTCTGTCAGACTGGGGAGGTGGGCGCCCCGCTCCTTTCCCTCAGGGAATGCTGCAGGCCCCCGGGAGTGTTCCTGATCACTGCTCACAACAAGCTTACTGTGTATGGAAGACTTCCTGGGCATCAAGCCTTGTGGAGAGAACTTTAGGAGTCTTTGTCTCTCTTGAGCCCCTTCACGGTCCAGTGAGGTGGATGCCATTAAGCCCCATTTAGTAGAGAAGGAAATGGCAACCCACTGAAGTATTCTTGCCTGGAGAATCCCATGGACAGAGGAGCCTGGCAGGCTATAGTCCATGGGGTCTCAAGAGTTGGACACAACTTAGCGACTAAACCACCACTACCACCAGGCTCCTCTGTCCACGGGATTTCCCAGGCAGGAATACTGAAGTAGGTTGCCATTCATTCTCCAGGGGATCTTCCCAATCTAGGGATTGAATCCATGTCTCCTACATTAACAGGCAGATTCTTTATCATTGAGCCACCAGGGAAGCCCAATATAAATGTACTGGTGCACTCTTGGTGATTAACCAGCTGTATATGTGTTTGTGTGTATTTATATGTGTAATATAATTTATATACAGGTATACATATGAAAAATAAGATTTCCAACTGTTTGCATTTTACACATTCTCTTTTCTAACTTCCAATGATATGCACACAAGTATCCAGATATCTGAGAAAGATACTTTTGCCCAGAAAGATACATTAACTCTCTTTCCCATTATTCTTTCCATCAAAGAAGCATCTGCTTTGACTTCAGCTCCCAAAGAAACAGTTCCTGAAAGATCCCTTGGAGATGGCTCCAAAGTGAGACTAGTCTCATTGTCAACTGGTCCTCTCATAAGCAATCTGGCCTTACTCACAGGCTTCCCCTGAACTCACATTCATTTACCAAGAGGGTTCAGTACTCTCCTCTTAAAAGATGGAACAAACACCACAAATTTAAGTGATCGAAAGGCAACCAGGGCTGGGAAAACCTTCAGGGAAGCTAATTTTGCATTCACAAAGGAGGCAGCAGTGGTCAGGTCCTGCCAGCGGGTGAATTTATAACATATAATTCTTTCAGAATGAGATATGCAAATTAAATCAATTAAATCCTAGCTATTGCTTGGCCATTCTAATGCGCACACTCATCGCCACATTAATTGAAACAACGCTGAAGGAGTCTTAAATTCAGGGTAATAAGTTGTGTCTGAAATAATCAACAGGCAATGCATTCATATTAGGGCCGAGCAGGAAGAGCTGATTCTAAATCATTCAGGAATCCAGCACTGCATGCGAACAAGGCGAGTCATGCAGTGCTGATAACCCGAAAGGAGCTCCATTTTTCATTTCTATTGGCAAGAGGCATAGCTTGCACAGGAGAGAAGCTGGGTTTTTTTCTTTCTTTTTTTTAAGTCTCTGGACACTGGACAGGCATGAGGGGGGAGAAAGAAAGACTGAGACCCTGACTTAGCAAGAGCTCAACAGAATAAAATGTAAGGATATAACACTGCCCAACAGACCACACACCATCAATAAACTCAATATAGAAACCTGGGTATTACACTGTCTGCCTCCCATTCTAACGATCCCTCTCCACCAGCCAAACCATCGCTGGATCCTCATTTTATGCCGTGTAATTATACCCTGAATTCATCAGTCTCTCTCGACCTCTACTGGCATCACTACCCTAGACCAAGCCTGTCTCCTGTACTGTAATTGCCTGGTTCCACTCCTTTCCCCCTACTCCATTCTCCTTGTGGAAGTCATAGTGATTTTTATAAATAGAAATCTGATCACATTATACCTTAAAAACCATTAAACTTAGGATAAAATCCAAAAATTTTTATTGAGGTATAGTTGTTGTACAATGTTGAATAATCTTCAGGTGTACAACAGTGATGCACAATTTCAAAGGTTATATTCCATTTATAATTATTATTAATATTGTGAAAAAGCAAGAGACTTCCAGAAAAACATCTCTTTCTGCTTTATTGACTATGCCAAAGCCTTTGACTGTGTGGATCACAATAAACTGTGGAAAATTCTGAAAGAGATGGGAATACCAGACCACCTGACCTGCCTCTTGAGAAACCTATATGCAGGTCAGGAAGCAACAGTTAGAACTGGACATGGAACAACAGACTGGTTCCATAGGAAAAGGAGTACGTCAAGGCTGTATATTGTCACCCTGTTTATTTAACTTATATGCAGAGTACATCATGAGAAACGCTGGACTGGAGGAAGCACAAGCTGGAATCAAGATTCCTGGAAGAAATATCAATAACCTCAGATATGCAGATGATACCACCCTTATGGTAGAAAGTGAAGAGGAACTCAAAAGCCTCTTGATAAAAGTGAAAGAGGAGAGTGAAAAAGTTGGTTTAAAGCTCAACATTCAGAAAACGAAGATCATGGCATCTGGTCCCATCACTTCATGGCAAATAGATGGGGAAACAGTGGAAACAGTGTCAGACTTTATTTTTTGGGGCTCCAAAATCACTGCAGATAGTGATTGCAGCCATGAAATTAAAAAATGCTTACTCCTTGGAAGGAAAGTTATGACCAACCTAGATAGTATATTGAAAAGCAGAGACATTACTTTTCAACAAAGGTCCGTCTAGTCAAGGCTATGGTTTTTCCCCAGTAGTCATATATGGATGTGAGAGTTGGACTGTGAAGAAAGCTGAGTGCGGAAGAATTGATGCTTTTGAACTGTGGTGTTGGAGAAGACTCTTGAGAGTCCCTTGGACTCCAAGGAGATCCAACCAGTCCATTCTGAAGATCAATCCTGGGTGTTCATTGGAAGGACTGATGCTGAAGCTGAAACTCCAATACTTTGGCCACCTGATGCGAAGAGTTGACTCATTGGAAAAGACTCTGATGCTGGGAGGGATTGAGAGCAGGAGGAGAAGGGGACGACAGAGGATGAGATGGCTGGATGGCATCACTGACTCGATGGACGTGAGTCTGAGTGAACTCCGGGAGTTGGTGATGCACAGGGAGGCCTGACGTGCTGCGATTCATGGAGTCGCAAAGAGTCGGACACGACTGAGCGACTGAAATGAACTGATTGACTATAATCCCTGTGTTGTCAATATATCCTTCTAGCTTATTTACTTTATACACAGTAGTCAGTACTTCATCCTCTACCCTTATCTTGCCCCTCCCCCTTCCCTCTCCTCCGCTGGTAACTACTAGTTTGTTCTCTGTACTTATGAGTCTGTTTCTTTTTTGTTCTAATCAGTAGTTTGTTTTAGTTTCTTAGATGCCACAAAAATCCAAACTATGTATCGTAGTCTACTTGGCCAAGTATACTGTTGCCCTTCCTGCCTCTCTAACAATGACTGGTACCCAATTGCCCCCTCCCCTTCCACCATCCTCCCCTACTTACTAATTTCAGCCACACTGCCCACCAAACCAAATTCTTTCCTCTTGGCGCAATTCCCTCTGCCTAAAACATTCTTCCCTACCACACCCAGCCTCATCCCCAACCTTTTTGCATGGCTGGCTCCTTCTGATCTTACTGGTCTCACCCTAAATATCACCTCCTCACTGAGGAGGTTTCTGACCAACCTGCCCAAAGAGTATTCTTTATTCCTCCAAGCCCAACACCTTGCAACACAATTTTCCCAGAAAGGAAGTTTGATACCTTCTGCTAGGGTTTTCACATTATCCCCATTCTCAAGAGTCTGAGAAACAGAAATCCCAATTTTTAGTCGGGCTCTTTCAAGCCGGTCAATGCTGCAGCAGCATCAGTAAGAGATTAAACACCTCAAGATCTGTTCCTGCTGGGATCCATTTCCTCTATCAGCAGGCACGCTCCAAAAGGGATAACATGTGGATGGTGGGGGACCCACTTGAGCTGATTTGCTTTCAATCCAGTCAACAAGGAAAGGCAATTTAGTCTCCCATTTAGTACCACTTGCTTTGATAAGTACATTCTAACAGAGTGTTAATAACCTAACCCAGGGAGCATTCTATCTACATATCAGTTGATTGGTTGAGAACTTTGATTTCCCCACCAGAGACCTCTCTATTAATCCATGATTTATTAAGCCGTTAGTCAAAGACTTCAACACCCCAAACATGCTGTCATTAATACTTAAGCTACTCTATCCCTCACCTTTCTTTTCCACTTCTTGGAAAGTCTACTAGGGGCTGCTACCGTGGGTATGTGCCCCAAGAACCAATGGTATCCCCACTCACCTCATGTTCTATGTACACCCTTCAACCTTTAATTCTGATTTAGCCAGAGAGGCCTTCACAGAACTGCCACCAAAGTCTTAACCAGCTTCTATACTTCTTAATATGACTTTGCCTGTCCTGCCCCTGAAGATGTTAATATGTCAAGTGGCAGTTTCCCATTTTTCTCAACTGATTAGCTTAACCCACTTAATCAGATCCATCTTCTGAAAATTCACTTTTTTTGCAAATATGCTTGACAATGTGAGGCAGAGGAGGTGTATGCCACCTTTGCTGCAGAGTACAGGCTCTAGGGGGCATGGGATTCATTAGTGGCAGCAAGGACTCAGCAGTTACAGTTCACAGGCTTAGTTGCTCTGTGGCATGTGGAATCTTCCCGGATCAAGGATTGAACTTGTGTCACCAAATGTATGCCACCTCTGACACAGCCCATCAAATTGCTCATTTTGTAAAGTTGTTTTTAAATGTATTTTTTGAAACAAAATTGTATCTCTTTTTTATCCTTGCCTGGGGTTAAAGATGTGAAGTCTGAGGGGATGGGGAAATAATAGTCAACTAATTATTAACATTGTCATATCTTATTAAAAAGATACTTTCTTCCTTTAATACTAGTATAGATAATCAGCATTATTCTAGAATTTAGTTTTCCTTCTTTCCTCTTTCTCTTTTGGCATTCATTGCCTTTAGTAATCAGAGTTCCTAAGTCCAAACTTCCTTAGTAGTACAGTGGATAAGAATCTACCTGCCAATGCAGGGGACACAGGTTCAATCCTTGGTGTGGGAAGATTCCACACGCCACAGAGCCAGCTACGCCCATGAGTTGCAACTACTGAGTCCTTATGCTGCAACTGCTGAAGCCCGTGCTGCCTAGAGCCTGGACTCCTCAACAGGAGAAGCCACCACCACGAGAAGCCCACACGCCGCAACAAAGACCCAGTGAAACCCCAAATAAATAAATAAACTAGTAATGAATTCCTAAGTCCAAGAAACCAAAATGAACTCAATGTTTACAGATAAAAAGAAATTTACTGGAAGGATATTAGAAAGATAGTATCAATCAGAGATTCAAGAGCCAGGACGTGGAAATGCTAAGGAACCATGAGACACTGGAAAGCCGGGTATCAGACATATTTGGGCTAGTTACTGCTTCCACAAACCTCAAAAGACAAGCATGCCTGCAGCTGCTGTCATGGCCCCATGAATACTAACGGGTCCTTCTTCTCTGTTTCCTTTGCTCAAGATTTAAAGTCTGTGGTGAGAGACTAGGATGGGCTGATCTCACACAGGTGCACCTGCCAGAGCAGCCAGGCAGCACAGAGACAGGGAAAGCGGCCCAAGGAGTGGATGCTGTCATCCACGGCCAGCTCCTCCCACCCCTTGGGATGTCACCTACTGATGCCTCACAGAGCCCTTCCCAAGGAATCATCCTCCAGTGGGAGGGGTCGCCTCACCTTGGGGTACACTCTCTTCTAGGGGCAGCCCCATAATCAATGCCAGTGGATACAGGGACACTAAAGTCTGGCCCCCATGCCTCAATTTGGACATCATTAAAGGACCATCCCAGCGGAGAAGGTGATGGTACCCCACTCCAGTACTCTTGCCTGGAAAATCCTATGGACAGAGGAGCCTGGTGGGCTGCAGTCCATGAGGTCGCTAAGAGTCAGACATGACTGAGCGAGTTCACTTTCACTTTTCACTTTCATGCATTGGAGAAGGAAATGGCAACCCATTCCAGTGTTCTTGCCTGGAGAATCCCAGGGATGGGAGCCTGGTGGGCTGCCGTCTATGGGGTCACACAGAGTCGGACACGATTGAAGCAACTTAGCAGCAGCAGCAGCAAAGGACCATCCCAGACTCAGAGCTCCTGTGGGTTGACAAACTACACACAGTTCAACATCATCCTGTTTTCCTGTCTCCCTTACAGGCATTTCTCCAAAGAGTGCACCCCAGTGAACCACATACAGACAAACGTCTGTCTCAGGGTCATCTTCAACCTCTGTTTCCCCCTCAGTTTCCCAGAAAGAACTACCCTTGATAGGAGAGTTTTGCTGTAAATATAACAGGGCTTGGATACTGGGTAACCAAAGAAAATGGAATATGTCCCAATATTCACTATGTCCCAGTACTTTTCCATGTTAGATTAAATGCTTCCATTAGCAAAAAGTTCTCAATGTATAGTTCTATTCTTCAAATCCTAGGAAATTCCTTTGAGGTCAGGTGAGCTTCCTTCCCCCACTCATCTCCTTCCATTCCCATTCTCCCTCCTCCATCAACTCCTTCCTCATTCCTGTCCTCATCTCTGTATATTTCTATATCTTTCTACACAGCTATCTCTATCTCTGGAGACGACAGGAATGGACATGGAGAGAGAGGGGTAGTAATAGAGGGAGATACAGAGATGAGAGAGAGAGCAAGAGATCACATACAATTTTACTTCTATCTGTCCGCATGATCTCATAATCTTCTCCCTTCCTGGAATTCCTTGTCTTTCTCTGCTAGTATAAATCCTACCTATTTTTATTCATAAGACCAATCCCTTAGTCAGGGAGTTTGGGATTAAAATGTACGCATTATATTTAAAGTAGATAACCAATGAGTACCTACCATATAGCACAGGGAACTCTGTTCAATATTATATAACAACCTAAATGGGAAAAGAATTTGGAAAAGAATAGATACATGCATATATAATTAAATCACTTTGCTGTACCCCTAAAACTAACACAACATTGTTAATCAACTATATTATCATGTAAAACAAAAAAGTTAAAAATAAATCAACTGTATAAGAAAAGAATTTTATTTATGATAGCAAAACTCAAAATAAATTACAAGTGAATAAATTTTATAAGTAAGTATAACCAAGTCCTCACATTTGAAAAGCACTCAGAGAATTCAAAGTGCTTTAATACACTTTGCCTGACTTGATTTCACAAAATCACCATGAATAAAGCAGAGCACTGTTATTTCCATTTTCCCCATGGGGAGGCCTGTCTTGGAAGTATGAGATAACTCATCCAGATTCATTCTCCCACCATGTCCTTTGAGAATCTTCCATCCCACTGTGGCCCTTCAATGAGCTACTACAGTGATGATAGTTTGTACACCAAACTTGATTCACAGCATCAGGTATCATTCTCCTGATAGGTTACTAAATAGTAACAACGTATTTAATGTTCACAACATGCAAGTCCAAATATATATTTTAGTCTCATTATCTTTTACAAAACACCAACTAATCCCTCTGCCTTTCCACCAGCTGTACAGCCAAAACACGGCAGCCATTGGTGCTTGTCACAGACCATCGCATCACACACACTACCAAAGCACAGTATTTTATAAGCCAGGAGCAATTCTCATTTTACAAATGCAGTAATTTCAGCCCAAAGAGTAAGCGATTGTCCAAGGTCACACAGTCAAAAAGTAGCAGGATGGGAGCTAAAATTGAGTCCAAGACTAACATCTCTTCTCTAGTTCACAGATTAGCAGGGTTATTTCTTATAGCTTGCTCTCAGCCACGGGGTGAAAACTCTGGCTGGTATATCAGAAGAGATTAATGTTAGTTTCATTTTCACAAAGGTTCAGAATTATTTGGTTACCAAAAATGAAACCCACCCAGACTGCCTTAAGAGGAGAAATTTTTCTAAGGGTCAGGAATATCTCGTGGAATTTTAAGGCTGTTGAGAAACTGAAACTGGAAGAGCTGGGGCAAAGCTATTTTCTGTCTTGCTCTTTTCAGTTATTCACTCCTCATGTGCACATTCTTCTCAAGCCCAGCTTTCTCTGCTTCTTCTTAACAGCTAGTGAAACACAGCTACCTTAACGCTTCCTCATACTGCTTCCCAGATCCAGTGCCACCAACCAGCTCCCTATCATCCCTGTGTCCCAATTCCAAATTCCCAGGTCAGAACATCTCATAGCTGAGCCCAACCAATGAAAAGACTCACTTTACTCAGGCGTCTATTTTCATCCAAACTGCTGAAGTCATTTAGAAGTATAGTTACATAACATAATCATGATTGCAAGGTGGCATGTCTTTGTGTGCAGAGAGGGACAATTTCTCAGAGAAGGAGTTGCCCAAAACAATCAGGATAAACTTGGATATTAAAACAATAGCCTGGTATCAATCATCTGGCTTCTCCCAAACATCTGGATGATGGGCATCTCCATTTATGCATTGTGGCAATCCATCCAAAAAGAGATGTGAACTCTAACAGTGCCGAAGCCATGGGGATATTCCACTCACATCTCCTTCAAAAGACAATGGCATCTTGAAGAAATATCTTCACAGCTATGTTCATCTTGAGTAGTTACAATAGCCAACAGGTAGAATCAACCTAAGTGTCCATCAACAGATGAATGAATAAAAAAGTGTTTGGGAGAGGGAGGTGGGGGATGATTTGGGAGAATGGCATTGAAACATATAATATCATATAAGAAACCAATCACCAGTCCAGGTTCGATGCGGGATACAGGATGCTTGGGGCTGGTGCACTGGGATGACCCAGAGGGATGGTATGGGGAGGGAGGTGGGAGGGGGGTTCAGGATTGGGAACACGTGTACACCTCTGGCGGATTCATGTTGATGTATGGCAAAACCAATACAATATTGTAAAGTGATTAGCCTACAATTAAAATAAATTAAAAAAAAATTTTTTTAAGTGTGATCTATACCTACAAGGGAATACTACTCAGCCTGAGAAAAGAATGAAATTCTGACATATGCTACAACAGGGATGAACCTTAAGGACAGTATGCTTAGTGAAATAAGCCAGTCACAGAAAGCAGAATAGAATCAAACTCTTAGCAACAGCAAATAGAATGGTGGTCACTGGAGGACTGTGAGAGGGGAGAAAGGAAAGTTGTTTGGGAGATATCAAATTTCTATTGTACAAGATGAAACAGTTCCAGAGACTGTTGTACAACAATGTGCATATTCTTAACATGACTGTACACTTGAAAAGGCTAACATGGTAAATTTTATGTTGTGTGTTTTTTACCACAATATGGGGTGGGTGGAGGGAAGGAGAAAGAAAAAAGAGAGAGACAGAAACAGAGAGTGCAGTTAGCTCTCAGTCTCCACCATGATTGTTTCAGACTCTGCTTCAATTTTTAGCGGAGGCCCCCCAGTCCCCAGGTACACTCCAGCCAAGACTGAAGCACAGCATGGTACAGGCCTGACATGTACTGAAATGCCTCTGCAGGTAACCTTCACACCAGGGCTCCTTTGGATGAGCCAAGACTCTCTCAGGTCTATCCTACAATGTGAGGCTCTTAGGCCTTCCTTTCACCTTACCGTTCCTAGTGCCAGCCCTACTTCATGGTCTGAAGGCGTTCCCTGCCTACTCTTCCTCCCTTCCTCTCATCCTTCACAGGTATTAACCCTCTTCCATGCCTACGTCTAACTTGGTATCTGCTTCCCAAGGAACTTCCCTGGCACAAATCACTAACACCACCTACAAACAAGTTCTTGCACACACCCATGGGAGAGAGGACATGCATGCACATGCACACCCATGGTTAAGGATGCTGCATGAGGATGCCTCTCTCAGCGCCCACCTGACACCCCCAGACAGTGCTGGCTCTTCTCTATTCCCATTGCATCACTCATACCTCCATGATCACACTTTGCAGCCTGTCACAGTTGTTTACAAGTCCACGATCCCACTGTGAACAAGCCTCTTGAAGGCTAAATGCATACCCTTACTCATCACTGTATCCCCAGCACCTGGCAGCACCTGGCAGCACCTGGCAGCTAGAAAATGTTCAGGAAATGTATGCAGATGGAAGAAAGATGCTCAGGCAGGAGGGAAAGAATGAAAGAAGAAGGGTTAAAGGACAGGAACCATTTTACATGTATCTCTGCACATGTCCAAAAATGTGCATCCACAGGCTGCTTGCATACAGTCGTCTGTCCCTTCTTGTCACCCACACAACTTATCAAATATATATTGAGTGCCTACTGTGTACCAGATGGAGAGAGGACATCTCCACATGACTCATGCATGTGGTCTCCGACCTGAGCATCACAACACAGGGCATTTAATTCCACTGTGGTCACCGTTTCCCAGCATTACTTGGTCAACAAAGAATCCTCTGTACACCGGGAAATTTTTGAGGGAGGGTGAGAGTCATCGCTCAGGAAAATGAACTTTGATGTCACTGACAGTTCCCCCAAGATGGCACAGGGCAACATTCCACTCAATGACTCATTAGTCACTTTCAGGTACAGCCTGAGCTTTCTCTTCACTAATTATATTGACCTTTCTTGAGGCAAAGATTGACACTGTGAATATATTACCTGTTTCAAAACTCATCTGTTTGTAAATGAAACGGTGGCATGATGCCTGCAAAGGTTTGCAGACGTGGCCACATAAGAATGCCTCCCATTTGGAAGATTTTATCGCATTTAAGTCATCTGAGGCCTTTAAAACAATTGCTCCAACCATGACCAAATCTTGGGACCTTCCTCAAGAACAAAAAGTACTAAATGTAACCCAATTTTAACTCCATCTTTAAAAATTTGTTTTGCTGACTCATTCCAGCTTGGGGTGGATTTCTGAGTTTCAAAGTGGAGTGACCAGTAAGTAATGGAGATTGCTTCAGTTCGGTGTCCCTTAGCAACCATCGTTTCACTTTCCTGTTGCCATAACAACTATAGTATGAACATCAAGGTCATCAAGCCCACTGAGCCTCTCTCTGGAAGCTGAATTTCTCACACTCTCCAGTCTTCTCTGTTTGCTCTCACAGAAGATGTTTTCTGGAAATTGACATCTGCCTCTCCCTTCCTCCACTCCACAAGAGTTTAGAAAACAATCTATTTAAAATGAACAAGATAATCCCTAAGAAAGGGGATGCAAAGACCCTACCTCACAGATTGATAGAGCCATTTATAACCTGGTATATAAACTGTGCTATATCTTCAAATTGGTTCTGGTTTTCAAAAATGGAGAGACAATATAGCTGGTGGAAGGATTTCAAAATTCTTAGTTTTCTATTCCAGTATGACATGTGTCACCATCTTACAACTCCCTTAGGTCCTACAGCTTGAGTTTCTGGGGGGGAAATGTGGCAGGGGCAGGGAGGGGAGGTTGAATGTGATGATTTCCAAGGTCCCTTTAAGGTCCACATTTTGAGAATCCACATTCCTATGGGTCACCTCTTGCAAAGGCTTGCTTTTAAGTGGTAAACAGAAGCCAGTCCCAGCAGAGGGAGGCTTGTCCGCCTCAGTAAAACAAGCAGCTTTGAGGAACAAAAGCAAAGGGCCCCTCTCGAAATGTGCTTTTGTGCTCACTCTCATGTGCCCTTGGTAGAGCTGGCACTCCAGAAATATCGAATCACCATGAATAATTAGGTGGCAGCCAAATTTTCTCTTCTTTGTGTTCTTGTAAGAATTATCAATAGTTGACATTAAAAATGTCAACTTCACCTCAGGTCTCACCCCCTACATCATTGGAATTAGCTAGATAGTAATTGCGGCTAGCATCATTTTGTAGCTCTATTACAGTAGACAAATAAATCTCCAAGAAAAACTGATTCTATAATACTTTGCAAGAAAGAAGGATCTACTTAGGTTCGTACAAGAATAAGCAAATCCTTAGCTCATTTCAGGTAAACTCCATTTGTCAAGGTTTCCAAGTCATCACTATTACCTGCAACCGTTTTCTGAAATTTTGCCCTGCTGATCACACAATGTAGCTTTCAGTGCATATCACATACATTTCATTTCAAGACTAGTGCACTGCTCTCGGTTATTGAACTGAAGATCTCACCTTTTTTCTTTACTTTTTGATTCTTGTCAGAAAATAATATTTCTTTAGTTGGGAACATTATCACCTGCCTCCTTGCTTGTTCTGCCAGAACTTACTGATATCAAAGTCTTAATGCTTGCTAATCAGGGTCTTCTCCCCTTCCCAGCAGGGACAACTTGAGAAATGCTGGGGCAGGTGTATGTAGAGGTGGGGGATATAGCACCAAGACTTACACAGTTGAAAAAAAATTTTTTTTTTGGTTGGGGAAAGTAAAAGCATTGCAGGAAAGAAAGGCTGCTTCCTGGCTGCCCTTGTTTCATCAAGGCTTTCTCAGGAGGAAAAAGATACTCAGCAATGGAGGCAGGACACCTGGAAACTAGTCAGTGATTTCCTCCTGCAGGCATGGAGATCTGACTCATGTATTCTGTAGAAGTGGAAGAAGATGACAGACATGTAGCAAATGATAAATTCCTTATAAAAATGCTAATTAGAAACTGGTGACTGGCACATAGTGGGCACTTAATAAAAGTCTCTGGAATGAATACATGAATCCCAATGTCAGTAATTAGCATGTGCTGAGTGGAGGTAGAATACAGTTGCAACCCTGAAGAATTCAATTAAATTCATCCACTCATGGATGATCCACATAATTCTATCTCACATTGATAGTTTACATGGCCTTTTATCTTTTCAGGACTCTGCTACACACTCTTTCTGGCATTCACAATATCCTTATGCTCAGAAAGTCTTTCTATTCCCATTTCATGAAGAAACTGAGATGGACATTAAATAACTTACTGAAATCCTACAGCTAAATGGCCACAGCACTGAGGGTTAAATTTAGTGCTTCTGACCCAGCCCAGTGGCTTCACCCTAAGGTGCAAGCTTTCCAGAAGGTAGATGAATTTGGAATTAGAATTACTTACCTATAAAATACCGTTTAAGCAATTAAAAAAAAAAGGCATCAGTTAGGATTCCTGGCTTCAAGGAAGATAAACCAACTGGGATGACCTTTGGCAAGAAGGATTCATTGGAACTATTTAAATGGCTCAGTTCCAGTAAGAAGCTGGGAAGTAGGGTGTGGGGACAGCCAGGGCTCTGCAGGGGTGATTTTGATAGAAACAGGAAGCATAGTAACTCTCTTCAGAAATAGTCTAGTCAAGTATATTACAGGTGATAACACTCTTGTCACTACCATTGCCACCAACAGCCATGAAAATTCCTCCAAATTTTTAGGCTTGTATCACTATTTCAAGAATTAAGTCACAAGAGAGAGCATCTGACTGGCTGAACTCAAGCCACACATCCAGCCCCTGGCTCTTTCAAAGAACTGGCAGAGGAGGAGTCTGCTCTCCTCTCCTCACCTCTCAGTTTCTGTAGCAGGAGAGTTGTACATGCAAGCCCACATTCAATGCAGGAGGGCTAGTTCTTCAGGGGGAAAAAAAAAACTGATGGCATTAAGAAGATGAATGATTGCTGAGCCCAAAATGAAAGTCAAGCACTTGCTACCTCAGGTTAGAGATAAATATATTATCCAAGAGAATTTCACTAGGAAGTTAAAGCCTTACTATAGACAGCTGGACCATTTTCCATCATTTGGACCATTCTTGGGGTCCCTGGAATAACGTAGTGAAAACAGAAGCTAGTAGGACATACAGAAGCCTAGAAAGCCTGGCTGACTTGGTGAGATATGGGTGGAAGGAGGCTGTGCAATTTCCACTTAAGGAAGCACATGTGTACAGATTGTTGCGTTGGTTAAGCCCTGCTCCATCCTGTGCTGTCTTTCATCCACAGTGTGCTCCGCCCGGCTCAGGGTACACCTCTTCACCATAATAAATCACAGTGAAGGTTCTTACTAGCAAAGAAGTGAAGAGTACGCTGGTACAGATAATTTTGCCTTTACTTTGAAATTTGCCGTTGAGGGCCTCATTTAGTAATCTGGAGAGTTCTTTTAGTCAATGAGCTTTTCTTTCTAAGAGCTTTTCTACTTCTTAACTTCAGGGACACTCATCAGACTTAGAAGTAGTTTGAACCACAGTGAATAATTGTGAGTTTTGTCTCTCCAGGACCCCATCTTCTTCCTTCCAGGGATAACATCTAGGTCCTAGCAAGGGGAAAATACCTCCCCAACTCTCAGAATACACTTTGCTAGTGGGGCTGAGCGCACCCTCCCCAGATCCTGGCATGGGCATGATCAAAGCCTGGACCATTCACATGATCCTCCCTCCAGGCAACAGTGATTGGTTCAGGACATGAGTATGTTATTCAAGTTGGGCCAGTGACATTCAAGTCCAGGACTTCTGATGGAAGACTGGAGAAGAAAACAGCTTTTTTTTCAGTGAGATGATGAAATTGTGAGTATACTTGCCTGTAGCTGGTGGCAGCCTATTCACCATGAGATAATAGACTTCCTAATCATGAAGGTAATATAAGTGGAGCTGAGACATGAAGAAAAGCAGATTTTGATGCTCACTGTTTAAGCATCTGCCTCCTTTTGCATCCATTCCTGAATCGAAACCTGATGTGTTCAATTATGTGAGTCAATTATTCCCTTTTTGTGACTGAGACCATTTGACTTGTATTACTCTCCATGCTTATTTTTCACAAATATAATAATAATAAATCCATCCACTCATTCATAAAATATTTTGTGAGGACCAGGCACTCTGATAAGGGAAAATATTGTGTGCAAAATAGGCACTTCATTCTGAGAGTGGAGACATGAGTCAAGTAAAGGCACAGATAAACAGGCTTTGAGGGACTTCCCTGGTTTTCCAGTGGTTAAGACTGCATACTTCCATTGCAGGGGACACAGGTTCGATCCCTGGTCGGAGAACTAAGATCCCATGCAACGTGGCCAAAAAATGAAAACATAAATTTAAGTAAGCATCTTTTAAAAAAGAAAAAAAGTCTTTGAAAGGACAATATGCTAGGAAAACATGCTAAGAAGGAAAATATAGAGCCCTTCAAGGCTATAATGAAGGTCTATCTGACTACTCCCTGAACACAAAAGAGACCATGAAATGTCCACAAGTAGAGAGGATGCTGGTGTCAGGGAGCAGTAAAGAGGCACCTTCAGGAGAGACAAAGGCAAATGAGAGACAGATCTAACCTGACAGATAAGGCAGTTTCACTCCCACTTCATGTGAGTAACCCTGTGTTTTTTTTAAATTATGGAAATAATACTTAAGATGAGATCTACTCAACTGTTTAAGTACACAGTACAGTGTTGGTAACTATAGGTGCAATGTTATACAGCAGATCTCATGAACTTAGTCATATAGAAAAGCTATAATTTTATACCTGGTGAACAGTAACTCCTCAGTTCGCCTTCCCCAACCCCTGGCAACCACCATTCTACTCTCTGCTTCTGTGCATTTGACGGGCTCATACCCCTCATGAAAGTGGAATCATGCAGTATTTGCCCTCCTGTGACTGACTGATTTCACTTGACACAATGTCCACAGTGTCCTGAAGGACCTGGAAATAGCAGGACTGCCTTCTTTTTGAAGGCTGAGTCATAATCCCTTGTATGTATATACCACATTTTCATCATCTGTTCATCTGTGACAGGCATTTACACTATGTCCACTTTTGGCCTTTGTGCATAAAGCTCCAGTGAATATGGGAGTACAGATATCTCTCCAAAAGCTTAATTTCAATTCGTTTGGATCTTTTTAAGGCTCCCCAACATAGACTGTGGATATGGAATTGAGAATAAGAAATTTTAAGTGTTCCAGAGCAGGGAATATAGTCTCAACTTCCAATGGAGAGATTTCAGAAAGAAAAATCGTATATGAACCCAAACTTGGTCAGTCTGCTTTCAGCAAAGGCTCTTTGAGATCTGCCCATGATATCTTATTTCATTTGCACTGGGCTGGGCCCTGAGGATGGTAAAAAGAAGGACAATAAATACTCTCGTTGTCCTTAAAATGCTCACAGTGTTCATACAGGAAACAATAAGCTGGCTTATCCAAGATCATAGTTGTGTAAAGCAGATTAAACCATGTTCAAGGACAGTCATTCTCAGCAGAGAGGAAGAAGGTGTTAGATATTTGAGAAAACATTCAACACCCTAAAAACATAAGGCTTTATTAAATAAGTTTGTGGCTGGTACAGATACACAGAAGACAGGGAGGAGTATTGAGTGAACATGGGTTTTTTTTTCAGTTCTATAATTTTTTCAGATAAAGGAGAGGTTTATGGTAGGTACAACAGCAGAAGAAGATAGCCCTTATTAGGTACAAGGGCTTTGGGGTCAGTTAGACCTGAGTTCAAACCCCAGCACTGCCACTCACTAGCTGTAAGGAATGGGACTCTGGCTATAGGACCTCACTTTTCTGAATATCAGATACCTCCTTTAAATAATAGAGATACTAACACAGCCTACTTTAGGGAGAACTTGTGATAACGAGATGGTATAATTGTTGGGAAAAAACCTTGTGCTTTCTGACACAAAACAAATATTGCATGCTGCTGCTGCTGCTGCTAAGACACTTCGGTTGTGTCCGACTCTGTGCGACCCCATAGACGGCAGCCCACCAGGCTCCCCCGTCCCTGGGATTCTCCAGGCAAGAACACTGGAGTGGGTTGCCATTTCCTTCTCCAATGCATAAAAGTGAAAAGTGAAAGTGAAGTCGCTCAGTCGTGTCCGACTCTTAGCAACCCCATGAACTGCAGCCCACCAAGCTCCTCCGTCCATGGGATTTTCCAAGCAAGAGTACTGGAGTGGGGTGCCATTGCCTCCTCTGAAATACTGCATAACCCTTTGCTATTATCATTGTTCTGGTCTTTGATGCATGGAGAAGCTATGACTAGATCTGGCTCTTAAAGACTAACATGTCCTAATAGCTAATAGCAGCAGTTAATTTATAGAGAGTATTGACTGCATGCCAGACATTATGCTAAGTTCTTCACACATTATTCCTCACTCATGCATAGTGGGGAAGTACTATCATTCCCCTTGTCTACAGGTGACAGCATTGAAATACAGAGAAGTTACTAGTCTAGGCTCAGAGCTCAGAAGTAGCAACACAGGGGTTAACCCTGTACAGTCTGATTCTAAGTATCCACACTGCACCATGACGCTATGCTGCTCAAGGCAATTCTTAATTCTAGGCAATCCTCAAAACCTCCTGCAGAGATTTTTTTTCCCAAAGACTTCATCTCAGGACTCATACCAAAGGGTCCCATTCAGTAAGTCAAGGTGGACCTAAAATCAGAATGCTTACAGCTCTCCGGGGGATTCTGAAGATCAAAGGACTTTAGAAACTCTGGCTTTAGAGGACCAGGACACTGAAGACCCTGGCAGGGAGTTAACTTTAGCTGTCCCCTGCCTCCAGCACCATGGTCTCTACAATAGACAATGTAGCATCATGCGCCAACATGACAGAAGTGTTTTCCTGCAGAGCTTAACTCAGTTGGGACCAGTATAGCTCAGCAGGCAGGGACTCCTTCCAGGTGTCAACTCCCTACATCAAAATCAAGAGCTTTCTTTGCTCAGACTTAAGAGTCACTCAAATATCAATTTCAGTTCCATTAAAAATCACGAGTTGTGGCCCGTGCCCACTGTTCTTGAAAACATTTTGAGCTCCCTAGACTGACGAATTCTGTGTTCCACTCTCCCTCTATTTATCCCACTCTCTCCCAGAATGTTATGCTGTCCATTAATGACCATCCTGGTCCCCCAGATCACGTACAGGAACCAGCCCTCAGTCATTGCCAAGAGATATCGAACATTCTCCATCTAATTCTGAGCCACAAGGTCCCACCATGAGCTTGTGTGCAAGCTTGGAGCAGAGGAGTTAGATGCTTAAGTGGTCTTGGTACATTCTTGGCATAGACTCAGCAAACAAGGAAAAGCTCTATCTGATTTTCCGGAAACATTGAGAATGAATGATACTCTCCACAGGCCACTTAACTAGGATGGGAAGTTGTTCCTTTAAGTCTATAAAAAACACCAGAACTGAGGGCTGTATACATGTGACTGTCGATTCGGCCCGAACAAAGCAACCATTTGCACCATACTATCCTGGTGAGTCTTTAAAGACGTGTGGTGCCCATACCCATGAGCTTCCCTCATAGCTGTCAGTCAAGAATCTGACTGCAATGCTAGGGACCTGGGTGAGATTCCTGGGTTCAGAAGATCTCCTGGAGAAGAAAATGGCAACCCACTCCAGTGTTCTTCCCATGGACAGAGGAACCTGGCAGGCGACTGTACAATAACCCAGGCAAATATATCCAATAACAGCCAGAATCAACGGGCACCAAGTCCGTGTTTAATCCAGGCCAGGCAATTGCATGCGGTGGAACCACCCAACAGCTCAACTCCTCTCCCGCTCTTCTAGCATGATATCCCAGCAGTCACTGCTGCCGCCTGCAGCAGCAATAGACCTTGTTTAGACAAGTGTTTGAAGCACATTGTTCACACAACAATGGAAAGAGAGAGACTGAGCAAAAGCTCCGAACTTTGACTGATGTGTGATACAGCCTAAGGTGACATAATATAAAATATTTAGGTGAAACAATGCACATAGCTGGAGCTCTTATGCAAATTCAAGCACAAGAACCTTCAGAGCAATTTCCTCATTATCTGCTGGTGGTTTTTCTGCACTCTTGTGTTTGCTCTCTCCTCCTTGCCAGAGTACTGTGGGGACTTCTTCCACTGACTTTAATGCATTTTTAATACAGATTTTTAACTCTATTAAAGATAAATTAATTTTCTACTTTATTAAAGATAAATTGATTAACTCTGTTCAAAAAGTCTGGGGCAATGTCTTTTGAAATCCAAAAAGACTTTATTTTTTACACAAGAGAAATTATAAGGGTAAACAATACTACTTGCTGGCAATTGACTTCAATCTGTGAAATGGGTTTTCCAGGTAAATCTGGACAAGGAGAAAAGCGAACTGCCTTCCAGCTCACCCCACCCTTAACTGCCTCCCAGGTATACACATTGAAAACAAATTCTCAGCATGCTAAGTTCTGAATCCCCATCCATGACTTCCCAGATGAACAAGCAAACCATGAAATTAAATGAAAGCAGGTGAACTTGGCAAGATTTTTCTCTCCCTATTTCTGATTCCTCTCCATAATTGTGGTACATATCACTGTGCCATTATTCGTATATCCTAAAACTTATTCTTTTGTGCCACTGGGGAAATGTATTTTCCTTTAGAGCTATTTCCATATTTTTACAATCTATTTCTTACCCCCATTTTTCTTGGTTAATGGCACATTCAGGATCCTCTTTGGAGAGCCTGTTTAATTCTCTGTGCTGCGGTGATTAAACACATTCAAGTGACAAACAAGTACTGAGCATATTCGTCATGATAAAGACACAGCCTTTCCTGACAAAAAATGAAAATCAAAGGAAGACGTGCATCTCAATCTTCTGTCATCTTTGCAAAGGGGCAGCATGCCCCTCACAGCGGTCACCAGACCCTGGTTTGAGTACCACCATTTTCTAAGATGTCGTGACAACCTCCTGGTTTTGTTGTTTATTTATCTGTTTGGGCTGCTTAAAGCCAACAACAATCTCTGAGTTGTAAGCAAACTAGTTATGAAAGCTAAAACCAGAATAAATAGAGGTAGAGAAAGGAAATTAAGGCTTACTGAATAATTGGTAGTAGTTTCCCTCTTTGTTCTAAACAGTCTTCAATTTGTATTTGGAGATCAGCCGACTCCACCCCAAACTCAGCAGGGGAATGTGTGACCTCAGCTGAACCCATCCTTGCATTTCACCCCTTAGGTCAGTGATTGTGTCAGTATTAGGCAGGTGTTTTTAAAAGGATGCAGCTGTGAATGGGACAGAGACTCCAAATTAGCAGTGACTTGGGGGAGTGGTGGTGGTGGTGTAGTTGCTAAATCGTGTCCAACTCTTGCAACCCCATGGACTGCAGTCTACCAGGCTCCTCTGCCCAGGGGAGTCTCCAGGCAAGAATACTGGAGTGGGTTGCCATTTCCTTCTCCAGGGGATCTTCCCAACCCAGGAATTGAACCTGGGTCACCTGCATTGCAGGCAGATTCTTTACCGACTGAACTATGGGGGAAGCCCCAGCAGTGACTTAAACAAGATCAAAGTTTATTTCTCTATCAGATACAACTCAAGCTGGTATAATAATTCTGCTCTGTGCCAGCAACAGGGGCCCAAGCTTTCTGTCTTGTTACTCTTCTCTTCCTCAAGTTCTGCTCTTATCTGCATATTTCTAAGACTGCTTGCAACGAAAAAGCACTCATTTCCTCTTTTTACTCCAGGGAAAAAACAGCACAACTGTACACAATAGTTTCACTTACTTCTCATTGGCTAGAACTCAGTCACACAGTCACACTAACAGCAAAGGAAGATGGAAAAGTTTTTTTTTTTTTTCTAGGCATATATGTGCCTGGCTACAATTACGTTACTAGGAAAGAAGAATAGATATTAGGGGTCAACCAGTAGCCTCTTCTTGGCCTGTGAACTCTTGCAGATCCTCATGTTGTAGCCTGGAACCCAAGAAAACAGGTGCATATTCTTTTTCTGGATGTATGGTTTGCTGAAGTGGGAGCTTCCTGACAGTACCAATTTCTGAAACCATAAGGAAACCAGTAATAGGATGAAGCTGCCAAGTGGAATCAAGCAAATTCCAGAAAAAAGTATCTAGATATCTAGTAACATCATAAAATTCTGGATCAAACCACATCTGAAGCTCTATCTTCACACTTTTCATTTATGTCACCTCTGTAGATTGTCCATATTTTCCAAAAGAGCTTGAACTGAAATGTTCTTATTTTCAATCAAAACATCCTAAGATACAGAATGAGATAGGGACAGAGAAAGAGATGGGAAGAAAGGCCAAGGTAAATACTGCAGGATGAGAAATTATCATTAACACAAAACCTTGACCAAAGTTACCTTCAGAAACAGGGAGGATATAAATGAAAATGGAAGTGTTGAATATCAACAAGAGCAGATGACCCAAATACTACCAAAACTCAGAACAAAGGATACATGACAAAGAAGAGCTGGTACTGAGGAGTCAAGAAGTATGTTCTAAATAATTCTTTCCCAAACTAGGTAGTGGGTATTAAACTCTACTGTGAAATCACTCTTTACTCCACCCTCTTCCATAGAAAAGACTTTGGTAGGTGAGATGATGCCTTAAACCTAAAAGCCTCATTAAGTTAGCAACTATTGTAGATCAAAGACTTGGGTAGATGCCCCTGGCCTTAACTCTTCAAATATTCCACTGTGGTGATCAGTGCAAGTCCTTGAACACAGCTTTGTAAATTTCCAAGTATGTTATCTAAGCTGCTTTAACTCTGGGCTCTGATGACAAGACCAAGCAAGTACAAGCCTTCTGGCCTTTATTTTCCCTAAGATCATCATCAAAAAGTTGCTAGGCAAAACTTTTAATATAAATGAAGATGAAATAGGCACAATTATTAGAAAATTATTAAAGTAGTTTGCTTTTTTCTAAGATAACGAAGATGAATAAGACAACGTGTTTGAATAAAAAGGAAACTGCAAAGATGAGAAAAAAGAAGTTGGAAGAAAGTTCATTCTTCATGGTTACAAACAAATGAGAGGTAGAGATGGAATTAGAATTGGGGTCTACTTGTTCTAATAGACATCTTACCTAAAATTCCTTCTATGTATTGATTCACAGACTGAGAAGACTTACAGTAGGGATAAGTCCTAACAGAAATATGGCTTAAAATTGATAGCCTCCTACTGCAAAAGGTCATTCAAATTTGAAAACAAACACCAGACATTCCAGGAGGCATTTTCATGCATTATTTTGCAAATGAGACAGGAAACATATTTAAGAGTGGAGACTGTGGAGCTGAGCATTTGTTCATTTCCTAAATAGTGATTGCCCTTACTATGTGCCGTGAGCCACTCTACGTGCTGAGGATATAGTGTTAAATGAAATGGACAAGAAACCCCTGTCTTTAGAGGCTTCAGGTGGTAATAAGGGCTAAGATGAAAAAGTGTAAGGAGGTTGGGGAGTTCTGGGATAGCAAGGGAGGGAGTCAGTTTTAAATAGGAGAATCAGGGAAAGACGCCCTGAGAAGGTGACTGTATTCGTTATCTGTTGCTCCAACAGAAAAATATTCCTTAACTTTGCATCTTAAAACAACAAACATTTATTATCCCATAGTTTCTATGGGTCAGGAATTCGAGAGCAGCTAAGTTGGGTGGTTCTGACTCAAGGTCTCTCATAAAGATGATGTCAGCTGGGGCTGCAGGCATCTGAGAGTGGCCTGGGGCTGAGAAATCCACAGTTTGGCAAACCTCAGTTCTTTTCTGTGTGAATGTCTCTGTGTGCTTCTGAAAGTATTTGCAACCCGGCAGTTAGCTACTCCATCCCCCAGAGCAAGTGATGAGAGAGAGAACTCGAAATGCAAGCCACAGGCTTTTATAATCTCATCCCAGAAGTGACAGACCAATCCTTCTGCTGTATTCCCATGTTCACACATATGAAACCTGGGACACTGTGGGAGACTACCAGAGTGCGGCTATTAGGATGCCAGGATCCCTGGGGGCTTCCTTGGAGGCTGGCTAACACTGACATTGAATAAATACCTGTAAGAGATGAGTTCAAAGACATAAATCTTCAGAGGAGTAACTTAATTTTTATAAATTTCGTTTTCTCAATACACTAGAAATGTTTAAAATATCTACATTGTCACCATGTTGAGAAGTCTTTGATAATATCAACAAATTTCTTTGGCTCAGAGCCTAGCATTTCATAAACGAGCATCACGTGTCAGTCAGCTATTATCATTACTGTTGATGTGGTTATCATCATCCTCATTTTACAGATGAGAAAACTGAGCCTTCAAGATTTAAATCCTCTAAAGCAACTATACTCTGATAAAAATCAATGAAATAGTTGTCCTGTGGCGGATCCATGTTGATATATGGCAAAACCAATATATTGTAAAATTTAAAAATAAAATAAAATTTAAAAAAATAAGAAAAAATAAATAATAAAATAAAATAAAATCTTTGTCCAAGAAAAAGATTTAAATCCCCCATGATGGTCATGTCCCTGAAACAAATGATAATCATATTCAAACTTTCTGAATTCAATAGCTTCTTTCTTTATTTTACTGTGCTACCTCATAGGTTTGGAGATGGAAATGGCAACCCACTCCAGTGTTCTTGCCTGGGGAATCCCATGGACAAAGGAGCCTGGTGGGCTATAGCCTATGGGGTCGCAAAGAGACTAACAACTAATGGACATGACTGAGAGACTAACACACACCTCATAGATACCTTGGAAAGGATACATAAAAGATCTGATGATTATTCCAAAGCAAAAATAAGAAAATTAAAATTATATGAGGAAAGAAAGGCAAAAAGACTCAAAACCTACCCCACCAGCAATAACCAGCAATAAGCTATTAGGAGTGCTTTTTGGCTTAAAGCAATACAAAACCCAACTCTCTGTGGCTTACACAAGGAGTATGAAGGTCAATAATCACTAGCTTTCATTCTAATGGTTACCTTCTGGCCTTTTGTCTTCATGTTTCTTGTTTCATAGTTACAAGATGACTCTTGTAGCTTCTGGCATCACATTGACAATTCAGGAAGAGAGAGAGGGGTGGTACACACAAGCTCTGCTTTCCAAGATGCCTCAGCTGACTTTTATTTACACCTAATCAGCAAGAGCTGTATCAGCAGCTCCCTAGTACAGGGGTAGGTGGCAAAGGCTAGACTTCGACCAATCATGACTCACCCGCAGACCTAGACACATTACTGTCCAAGAAAAATCTGAGTTCTGTTCTTGGAAAAAAAGAAATGTCTGTGTCTCCTGCAGACAACTGACAGGTTCCTCCATACTCAAGTGGATTCCCCAAGAGAAAAGCACCCACCAAGCACGGTTGTGTGTTCCACACTTTTCAGGTGAAATCTATGCAAATACTTTCATAATAACTGAGAAGAGTTATCATAACTTTGTAGTTTCTATGTCAGAGATACAAAAACTGCGGAAGAGGACTTCCCTGGTGGTCCACTGGTTAAGAATCCACCTGCCAATGCAGGGGACATGGGTTCGATCCCTGGTCTGGGAAGATACCACACGCCATGGAGCAACTAATCCCATGCACCACAACTACCGAAGCCTTCACGCCTAGAGTCCATGCTCTGCAACATGAGAAGGCACTATAATGAGAAGCCCTCACACCACAGTGAAGACCAGCTCCCTACTCACCTCAACTAGAGGAAGCCCGTGTGCAGCAGTGAAGACCCAGCACAGCCAAAAGCAAAGAAATAATAAATTAAAAAAAAAAAAAACTGAAGAAAAGCCACTGGGCAAATGGCTCCTTGGAAACATCTAGTTCTGTTTACAGCATCTCTCAGTGGCAGGCGAGACAAAGCTGACTTCAACTTAGCAAAGGCTCTTAAAGGACAGCAAACAATATAACCCCTTGGCAACTGAGCCAAAAGAGATTGTCACTGCTGCATACAGTCCACCCTTACTGCCCTTGCCAGTGTCTGCACAGCCCTGTGCTCCCTTCTGAGGTACTTCAGGATACTACTCCTGCTCCTGGTAGGGAGCAACAAATGTTCTCACAACTCCAAATCACAGACATTACACACATCACATAGAACAAATCTCCTTTTTCATTATTTTTCGTATTTGATGATTTTTGTCACCATTCTTCATTCTTTGTGGGGCCAGAGAGCCCCCAGAGGCATATTCTACAATGGAAATTTTCCAAAAGCTCATAAAAGTACAAGACAGCCTTGAAAAACAATGATTTGTCCTCAAATAATCTAATGAAACCACGATGCAGAGAACTTTTTAAATTAACTCAGGGAAAGCAGATGCTTCTAAAGAATCTCCATACCACTGAAATCATGAGGCAGTGTGGTATGTTAGAAAGAACAGAGAGCGTCAGAATTCCTACGTTCTAAGCCCTGTTCGTCTAGCTAGAAGCCCTGAGGCACGAAGCAATTCATTTATGCTGACACTGAGATATTTTCTGCAAAACACACAGGTTGAGGGGGTGGATCTGGGGTTGACCCCCAAAAAATGGTATTTTGAGTGAAAATGCTTTCTGGATAGCTACATTTTATTATGAGACAAGTTTGTGGCAGAGCCCATGCAAACTCTATTCTCATCTCATTGGAGCCCAATCTACATGGTAGATGCTGTTACTGTTTTAGAGTTGATAAAATTGGGAATAGGAAGAACTATAGTGACTTAGTCTTATGACATAGACAGAAAATCCTAGGGCTTGGATTCAATTGTGGATCTGTATGGCTCCATCCATTACAGGATTATTATTACTATTTTTTATTTAGAGTCTCTCTCTCTCTCTCGCCCACAAACACACACACACACACATTCAGTGACTGTGATTGTTGTAGTCGTATTCTCTAGTCTTGTCTATTTTCCAAAACGTCTTACTGTCTGCCCAAGATAATATTTTAGAATCTCCAAATGAAGCTCCACAACTTACTCTAGTATCCCATCTTCCCTAGACATTCCTGTTGTTTTTGAAACAAACACATATGTGAGCATACACACAGATAACACAATCCATTTTAGATCTTGCAGTTTGGGGTGAATTACCAGAAGATGAATAAAATGACTGATACAGATTAAGTTGAAAAAACGAAAGGAATAAAATTGCTGAAGCAACCACACTTATAGAAGCCAATAATCTTCAAACAAAGAGGCTTATTGACATTTTGGCTAGATATGGAAAATCAAAGAGATGAGAATTATGAGGAGAAAATTATTCTGCCTTTTATAAATGAGAAGAAGGACAGGGAAAAAAGAGCAGTACAAGTTAGGGAAGTAATTATAGTAAGATACATTTAGTTTCAGAAAATTTCTTTGATAACCAGAAAATGCCACATTATAAAGTTAGGGACTTAATACTCCCAAGTCCATTACAGATAGAATCTTTACCATGCTGGAAATAATTGAAAAGCAGAGGCATGCAATAGACCACTTTATGGCTTCTTTGATTTCTCCAAGCTGTTTGAAGAGTTGAATTCTGGAAAGGATTTGAAAACTGGGTGCTGGAACTCTGACCAGCTAATTGCCAATGAAGAAGAATGAATTACTCTGCAATTATATTAAAGGTGAAAGAGGTCCCAGAGAAAAATTCTAACCAAAAAAATGGACTGACTTAGGATAAAAGCTTGATTGGTAACAGCCATGACTATTAACATGTTGAGCTTGAGTTCAAAGAGAGGACAAGATCAACTTTATGTCTGACAGTCTTAAAACAAGGTCACCACCTTCTATCAAGTATAGGCCAGCTTATTCAGATATGTCATTCCATGTCATACATCCTTTCTTTAACCACCAAAGTTTTAAAAACTGCTATCAGATTTGTTTAACATGACTTGTACCTGGATTTGTTCTTAAGATTTTGCATCCAAGTCATTAGTTTGGCCATTGTAAAGTTACAGACAAATTTATGACAGAGAGGCACAGATAGACTCATTCTTCTAAACTTATAGGTGGGTTAGTGACCTTATGGAACTCATTAATCCCCAAAGCTGATAGAGCTTGAAAATAAAGATAGATTACAAGCAGGTTTTCATAATTCTTGGATGTCAGATAATAATGGGTCATGAAGAAAAGAGAGACCCAACAATTATCTTTTGGACATCTAATAGGGTTTCCACATAAAATTCATGACACCCAATTCAATTTAAGTTTCAGAGATTTTTAGTGTTAAGGATATCCCATACAGTATTTGAAATATACTTGTACTTAAAAAGGTATTGTTTATCTGAAATTCAAATGTAACTAATCACTTTAGTTTGGTTTGATATATTTTTCTTTTGCTTGTTTGCTTGTTTTTGCTAAGTCTGGCACCTTAGTCTGTTCATGTAGGGTCCCAATTCACATGGTGATTAAGGAAAAATTGCCTGGCTTTAAAAATATCAAGAAAAATGATTTAAATCACTCCAAGTCTTAATCTACTTGATTTTGTATCATTGTACTATCTCTCAGTGATTCCAAACAGACCATTTTTCTCCCAATGTTGACAAATTCTCAGTTGAACACCAAATGAAGTCTTTGGGTTGTGCTTATGGGCCCTGTTGTATAAATAAATAAAGTCTGACTTTTAAAGTTAATGTTTATCAAAAGATTACAGGTGCATGGTTTTAAATGCCTGCCAACCAACCAACGAATCGCTCAGTTGTGTCTGACTCTGTGACCCCATGGAATGTAGCCTTCCGGGCTCCTTTGTCCATGGAATTCTCCAGGCAAGAATACTGGAGTGGGTTGCCAACGGTGCACTTATTTTAATGACATATCCAGATTCTTCTGCATCCTTCAGACCAACTCCCCACAGGCAACAAACATGCAAACTCTTCTATTGCTTTCCTTAAATTAATATTTATTTCCATATTTATAAATAATAGGGCTGTACTATTCTTTCCTAACTCACCCATTTTAGATATTATCTACACATTTTATGATACTTCTGAGCCAGTCTGTATTTTCTGACCATGCCTTCTTTGGACAGTCCTTCATAGTTTTTGGAGTCAATCACTGCCTTGGGTTTATTTTCTTGTTTTAGCCTGATTTTCTGAGTACAATTTGTTAAAATTTTCAAATGCTTCAACATCTCTACTACATACCTGTGAATAATATTTTCCACTTACCCACACACATCAGTTCCATTTTCTTTCTTCACCAAAGATCTCCACCCACTTTTGCTCCATTCTGGACCTTCATTTCTAGGCCTGCTACTCAATGGTCATTCTAGGTCTTTTCCTTTGTGAGTCTCCTGTATTAGAGTGCCCATTCCTGAATTCTACATTTGCTTTTTTGCTGTTTTCTACCCAATTGTTTATAGGAGTACAACCTCCAGAATCTTTGTAGGGCAGGATACTATGAATACATTTTAAGTCTTTGCAAGCATGAGTCATTTCCCCAGAAAATAAATATTCTGTCTCTTGTTAGGAGTGCACAGGAGAAAAAAAAAAAAGGAGTGCACAGGAAGGCTGAAAAGAGTGGAATGGGGAATCTTGGCATTAAGAGCTCCATATTATTTTCTTTTCTAACACATCTGTTTCTTTAGCCACATTCATTACTCTGCCCTTAGTTATAGCTTTTTTGAATACAAGTGAGAAAAAAAAAGTTACTAATGTTAGGGACAGTATGTACCAGACACTTTATCAAATTTTAAAAAGGTCTATTTCTAACATTTGAGGCTGTCATCAACCAAATCAGGGGCTTCCCTGGTGGCTCGGTCAGTATAGAGTCTGCCCGCAGGCGAGAGACCTGGGTTTGATCTCTGGGCCAGGAAGATCCCCTGTAGAAGGAAATGGCAACCCATTCCAGTGTTCTTGCCTGGAGAATTCCATGCACAGAGAAGACTAGTGGGCTACAGTCCATGGGGTCACAAAGAGCCAGACATGACTGTGACTAACTTTCACTTTTTCAACCAAATCATCTCCTCAAATATTGCTTTTTTAATCATGATAAGAATGACTCTAAAAGGTTCTAACTTATACATATGAAAAGGAAAAGATGGAATTTGCTAACTATCTATTGAAGCTGTATTGGAGAATTCGAGAACAGGTATGGAGTGAGGATCGAGTAATAAGTGGAGTTTAGAAATCCTAAAATGACTAGGGATATAATACTAGTTGGGGAATACAATTGGTACTGGTCTATAGCTGAGAGCAGTAAAGGCTAGCACGTGGGAAGGATGGAGGCTACCATGCTCAGGACTCCAGTGGTTAAGAACAGGGATCCAGGGTATAGTCCCAGCTTAATAGCGTCTCATCAGCACTGGATCCAGTTTCTATCTCATACTGAATTCTCCATCACCACTCGGAATCTCTCCCTTCTTGTGTGTTTTGGCAGAATATCAGGCCATGTTGAACACTATCCCAGTGCCTTCACTCCAGAAAGTGCCCCAGACAAAAGAGATTTCTAAACCACCTATAGATGGTTTAGAAAAGAGTTATGGGCCAGAGGCAGGGAAGGGGGGAGTCTCAACACTTTTATAGCAATTGACTAAGGATTGGATTTTGGCCATCATTTCTTTCAAACCCCTCTCTAACTGCCACTGGCTTTTAGTTTGTCTCTAGCGAATTTGCTAGCTAGCTGTCTTTCTTCCAGAGCCCCTCTGCCCCTTTCCATGGTGGTTCCTGGAGAGCGCTCACATTCTTTTTTTATGAGAAGAATTTAATTCGTTTCAATTTTCTACTTTCAAGACATCTACAGAGACCATCGTTTTGTGGATAAATAGCCTATTCATGTATTTTTGCTAAGCAAAAAGTTATCTGATGCAGAAAGAAATGCTGCCACCCCTTAAAGAGACAGACGTGGATGTACCCGTGTGATCAGAAGAACAGTTTTATTTTCCTCACACCTTCTTATAGCTGTATGGTGTAGTCACATTTTTATAAATACATATGTGTGTATGCACATATACACATACACTTCATATACATGCATACATGTATATACTATGCACACAAATTTAGACATGTTGGAGAAGGAAATGGCAACCCACTCTAGAGTTTTTGCCTGGAGAATCCCAGGGATGGGGGAGCCTGGTGGGCTGCCGTCTATGGGGTTTCACAGAGTCGGACACAACTGAAGTGACTTAGCAGCAGTAGCAGAGAGAGAAAGAGAAATTTGTAATTATATTTACCAAAACTTTTAATCAACCATGAGAAAAATTAATTCTGGAAAGTCAGTGCTCTGTGGCAACCTAGAGGAGTGGGATGGGGTGGGAGGTGGGAGGGAGGTTCGGGGTGTGGGGGGACATACATATACCTATGGCTGATTCATGTTGATGTATGGCAGAAGCCAACACAATATTGCAAAGCAATTATCCTCCCGTTTTAAAAAAAAATAAAGATTAAAACAATAACCCAAACAATAATAATAATGGGGAATTCCCAGGTAGTTCAGTGGGTAAAGAATCTGCCTGCAGTGCAGGAGACCCGGGTTTAACCCCCCGGGTCAGGAAGATCCCCTGGAGAAGGAAATGGCATCCCACTGCAGTGTTCTTGCCTGGAAAATCCCATGGACAGAGAAGCCTGGTGGGCTACAGTCCATGAGGTTGCAAGAGTCAGACATGTCTTAGCAACTAAACCACCACCAATAATATAATAGCAAAGAATATGCTATCTTAAAAAAAAGAAGAGCTTTGGACAGTGCGCTCAGAGGTTTCCAGTCACAACCTTTGGAACCAGCTTCTCAGCTATCCTCAGCCACTGGGGCCAGCCAACACCATTTTTTGAGCTTTACTCCTTATTAGGGATCAACCACAAGCTCCCAGGTTTGTCAGAATTATTTCACTAACATGGAAGCTGTCATCAACCACCGTGTATCTGTGGGCCTCCTACACCTGCCTCTCTCTGGCTTCTATTTCCATCTCCACAATGTGGCTCCGGAAGGTGTGTGCCGGCTTTTTCTGGCAATCGGCCGAGGAGAAGAGGGCAGCCAGCACCTCTTGAAAATGCAAAACCACTGTGGCAGCAGCCCCCGTCTTCCAGAACATGCAGTAGCCGTCCCAAGACAGGTGGGGCAAAACCAGAGTGTTGTGGAAGCAGTCATTCTTATGGAGAAGAACCTAACTATGACCTGGCGGGCCTGCACACCCTGGTTTTGCCCAGGCAAACCCACACCTCTGTGACTTACAGAGAGCAGCTTCTCGCAGGAGCAGGTGAAACGCATCGAGACAATGTATGACCATATGACTAACCTCCGCAGGATGACTGGTCCGCAGGTGAGGCTGGGCCAGCATCTCATTGAAAGGCTCACCCTCAAGCTTGACTAGCAGCCTCAGAAGCCCAGCGGCCTTTGAGGAGCCTCTTTGCTGTCAGAGCTTCTTCTTGAAGCTCCTTTCTGCAGCCACTAGGCAGCTTTTTAACCGCCTTGGATCCCTTTCCCAGGATGTGGAAATAATAAAGCTTTTGCAGTACCCCCCAAAAGTTTTGATTTTCTGCATTTTTACAGAGATGTATTACTCAAACAATGAGAAAACAAAAGTGAAACTATCTCCATTTAGAAAAGTTAAGTGAGTAATAAACATAAAAAGTCTACATAGAACCACAGAGAATGTTTTTTCAAAAGAAAGAAAAAAAGACATTTATAATAAGGAGGGAGAGAGGAATTCATAATCTGAAAAAACTCATTCAACAGGGGATGATACATCTTATGTCACATTCCCATAAGAACAAAACAGAGGTCTTAAGTGCACTTCATGAAGTATGAAAGAAAAAAGAAAGAAACCAGCTAAAGGTTAATGAAAAGTGCAAGTGAATGAAGTTAGTGGCCAGATCTGTAAAATCCATGTAATCTGAAGTTGCATTCGTGTTAAGGAAGTGAATGAAATGGTTCATACTTCCCCCTCCCAATTTACGTCTTCATGGATAACTCGTTTTTCTACCAGGCTAATTCAGCTCAGATCACTTTCATTATGGAAATATGTTAAATACATTAAGGAAATTAGCCAATTTGGTCAATTTTATAAAGAAATGGTGATTCTGTACCACATCCTATAGAGACATGAGTAAAGAACCAAATTTCATTGCAGTAGTTACCATATGCTCACTCCATTTCCCCTCTGCACTCTGAAGCTGATGGTACAATTGGAAAAAAATAATAAATCCCAGAAAGTTAGAAATAATCTCAAAATTTAAAAGAAGAAAGGAAAAGAATAGAACATAAGTCCAACAAAAGGAAAGAAAAATTGCTGAATTTCTTAGTTTTTTTTTTCCCTAATTATAAAAGGAGAAAGGTTATTAAGGATGATTCTTTAAAAGGCTGATGAGCTGACAATGACAGACCAAGTTATTTGGACTCGCTCTTCTACTGGAAACAGCTGAAACTGCTGCATTAAACATTTGTAATCCTTTTAACAGCACCAAAGAGCTGACAAAATAGAGAGGAAATACCGAATAAGTACAATACTAAAATAAGAAAGGTAAATGGAAAACTTATGAGTTGCTTTAGCTCTGAAGGCATTTGCCAGTCTGGAAGAAACGAAATTGTGTTTTGATGGCCTAGTGGGACGAGGGCTACAGAAGTATGGGGCCTGTTCATTGTTGTGTGTCTGGTAAACCACCTCACAGTTACGCACTAAGCTGAGATCTCAAAGGGTTACAGCATCAGAGAAAGGATCAACCCACAGTTTTTCCACCCCACTCCTTCCATCCCAGTAGTTTTTGGGGAAATGTACCTTGTTGCTGAGCAGAGCAGGAGTAAAGAAAGGAAAGAAAAAGTAAAGAGAATTGTCCTTGAGAGGGTGTAAACCATGGATAAGCTCTCTAGGGCTTACTGTCTCAATTTTGTAGCACCTAAGCAATCAAAAAACTATACACAATGGTTTTAGCTTAAAATAGTTCTCTGGTCATCAGGAAGCGCCCCTCCACACACACACACACACACACACACACACACACACACACACACAGTTGCTTAAGATCAGTGAGCCACAAAGGTAACAAAAATTACCTAAGGAAATAATATATCATGAGTGAGAAACAGCAGATTTAACAGACACTTAAATACTTTAGATACTGCAATTATATGACATGAAGTATTTTTAAAAAGCTATGCTTCTTTGCTTAAGGAAATGAGATAAATTTGAAAATGAAGGGTACAGGAAACTCTAAAAGTGTTCCAGCAGATTGAAAAAAGAACCAAATTAAACTTGCATAAATTAAAAATACAACAACTGAAAGTTGAAACAATAAATTGAGCAGGAGATCACATAACAAGAGAATAAGTGAAACAGAAGAGAGAAGGCACTTATCCAGAATGCAGCACACACAACAAACAACTGGAAAAATAAGAGAGGCTTTAGAGGGGACTGGCTTAGAACAGGTATTCAACAAATGGTTGCTGGATGCTCTGAAAACCAACGGCACTCTAATTTTACTGATGAGATTATTTTCTGGCTTCAGATGTGAGCTGGCTCTTCTAGATTGAGACTTAGAAAGGATCTTGTAAAAGAAGTATCAATGTCAGTGGCTGCAACTGAAAAAAAAATTGATATGATCAACAGACATTTACTGAGAGCTTACTAAATGCAAAACACTGTGCTAAGCAGAATTAAAAATACCTATGTTGCTACATGTAATTTGTATGTTCTTTCTTATAAGAACAAGAGTTTTATGAGTTCTAACCTGACTTTTCTACTTCCTTGCTTTGCAGTTTTAGACAACTTAGGTAAAATCTCCCTGAGGCTTGTTTACTCTATTTTTAAGATAGGGATAATAGAAACAAAAAGGTAATACAGAAAGCAATGGCTTTGCTCATGGTATATAGTATCTGCTCAGTAAATCTAAGTATCTTCTCTCATTAACTAAAAACATTTAATCATGCACTGGATTTGGAGAAACTTATATATAATATTTAATTTCAAATGAATTGTGAATTCACATAATCTCCAAAGCCAAAGAAATACTGAAATCTCTTTTTGATTGTCACAGTTTCCTAACAATATGCTTGTGGCATAGTTACCTAACAATTTGTGGAGAATATTGCTAGTGACTTAGTGACCTAGCAAAAAAAAAAAAAAAAAAAAAATATATATATATATATATATATCCATCCCCTTTTCTTTCTAATGGGCTTCCCTGGTGGTTCAGACAGTAAACAATCTGCCTGCAATACAGGAGACCTGGGTTCAATCCCTGGGTTGGGAAGACCCCTTTGAGAGAGGGATGCCAACCAACTTCAGTATTCTTACCTGGAGAATTCCATGGACAGAGGAGACTGGAGGGCCACAGTCCATGGAGTCGCAGAGTCAGACATGATTGAGCAGCTAACACTTTCACTTCTTCCTAATAGAACCCGAAATTTATTTGTAGCAGTAACATAATGACCTAAGGCTTTATCTCCCAACTCCTTGGAAGAAGAGTGTCCATGTGACACCCGTAAGTCTGGCCAATGAGGTATTAGTGTTGCCACATAAGCATTCCCACAAGCCCTTTAGCTTTTGTCCCTGGACTTCCTTCCTGCCTGGAAGGTAAGAAGAACTCTTAGATGTGTAGCAACCACCTTATGAGTATGAGAAAAAGTCACACAGAAAGGCAAAGAAAGAGGAGAGAGTGAGCCTGGATACTTGATCAGCAGGCTACCATGTTGACCCAGTACTGTCTACTGCCAGACCTTTCCTTCTTCTCTGAGACAATTAGACCTCTTTTTCATACAAGTTTTACAGGCTTTATCATAACAAGCTGTATTACTTGGGGTTCTTCAGAGAAACAGAACCAACAGGATAAATGAAGATATAAAGAGATTTTTGTTTGTAAGGAATTGACTCATGTGATTTGGGAGACTGAGAAATCATAAGAGCTGCAGTCAGCAAGCTGGAGACTCAACAGAAACAATGATCTAAGTCCAGGCTAAATCCAAAGGCCTGAGAAACAGGAGAACCGATGGAATAAACCCCAGTCCAAAAGCCAGCAGGCTCGAGACTTAAGAAGAGCCAATGTTTCAAGTTTAAAGCCAGGAAAAAAGTGACGTCCCAGCTCCGCAGTCTGGCAGGAGGAGTTTATCCCTTCATCATGGGAAAGTCAGCTTTTGTGTTCTATTGAGGCCTTCAGTGGATTGGCTGAGGACCATCCACATTAGGTAGAGCAATCTACTTTTCTCAGTCTACCATTCCAATATTAACCGTATCCAAAAGCACACTCAAAGACACACCCAAAAGAACGTTTAACCAAATATCTGGGCACCCTGTGACCCAGTCAAGTGGACACCCAAGTTGAACCAGCACACAGCAGTCAGATACAATCCTGAAACATGAGTCAGGACCAGCTCTTGGGCAACTATAAAAGAAAACCCAAGGCTTCCTTTATGAGTAAGATTTTTATGAGGCGTCCCTACTCCCCAGAATTTGACATTTAGAAAATCCACAGGGAGACTTCTCTGGAGATCCAGTGGCTAAGACTACACTCTCCCAAAGTAGGGGGCCCAGATTTGATCCCTGGTCAAGGAATCAAATACCACATAGTTTAACTAAGACTCAGTACAGTCAAATACATACATAAATAATTTTTTTAATAAATAAATAAATTGTTTAAAAATAGAAAATCCACAGGAAGGGTAGTAGAACACAAACACGAATATTAAGGGAGTTAAGGATAGTGAGGAAAACTGGTAATTGTGGCTTAGTATTAACTAGCCCTGAAAGAATAGCTATACTAGAAGTCTCAGAGAAGGCAATGGCACCCCACTCCAGTACTCTTGCCTGGAATATCCCATGGATGGAGGAGCCTGGTGGGCTGCAGTCCATGGGGTCGCTAGGAGTCGGACACGACTGAGCAACTTCACTTTCTCTTTTCACTTTCATGCATTGGAGGCGGAAATGGCAACCCACTCCAGTGTTCTTGCCTGGAGAATCCCAGGGACGGGGGAGCCTGGTGGGCTGCCGTCTATGGGGTCGCACAGAGTCGGACATGACTGAAGCGACTTAGCAGCAGCAGCAGCAGCAGCAGTAGACGTCTAAGGAATATGGACAGAAAATGCGCCAGCCCCTTCCACATGGAGTTCTTCATAACTGCCCACAAAGGAACTTTGAAATCACCAGTGCTCTCAACCTAGAAAATGAGACATGAGCCACCAGTCCCACCTCTGGCCCCAGGAGAGAGAACAGGACCACATACCTCATCAGCATCACAAAAGCTTTCCTGATGTAAAAATTCAACATTCCATTTGATCATTTTCCCTGATACTTTAGAATTTGTGTGTAATGAGCATGTAAAGCACAAACTTATTTATACATTAAAAGTGAGCCCAAAGGAAAGGTCCTAATTCACATGTGACACTTGATCACTCATTCAGTGACTTGTTGGATAAATTAGTGAGTGCTTCTAAGTGGCCGACTCTGGGGACACAAAGCCAGGTACTTTGTGAAGAGATTTAAGAAGCCAACTCTGTGCTCTAAGAGTTAATAAATAATCTAATACTCACACTGATAGACAGACACAGACCTTATGGCAACAGAATAAAAGAATTTATCTGGGACATTCCCAGACAGTGATGTATTTGTGTCACAGACAAAGAGCTTAGCATTGAAGTTAATGTTTGCAAATAAGAGTAACTGGATGTGTAATGAAAATGTTTTTGCACAAACTTCTATTCCCAATCTAGTTGAGCAAACTTGGACCAATTGCAGGGCCTCTGTGAGCCTCATTCTCCTCATGAGTAAACAAAGCTAACAACATCTAATATTGCAGATTCTTTGATGATTAAATAACAGCATATAAAGTATATAGCACAATGTCCAGCACAGCTGAAATAGAAAGTACTTTTAATAGCTGCTCCTACAATATGACAATCACCTGAACAATATTAATATCACTAGGAAGGTAAAGGCTTTACATACTATGTTATGTGGCAATTTCACAGACTTACCTTTTTTCTACCAAAGAGCCAGGTCCCTGATCTGTCCCTAATGACTCAGTTCTCACCAAAGCAAAACGTCTTATTGAAGAAAAGAATATGGGGGTGGAAAGTATGAGAAGAAACTACACTGATTCAGATGGTAAAGAATCTGCCTGCCATGCAGGAGGCCAAGGTTCGATACCTGGGGCAGGAAGATCCCCTGGAGAAGAAAATGGCAACCCATTCCAGTATTCTTGCCTGGAGAATTCCACGGACAGAGCAGCCTGGCAGATCACAGTTTATGCGGTCGCAAAGAGCAGGCCGCAACTGAGTGACTAAAAACAACACTTTAAATGCTTTTGCCAGTTGTAGAATCAGCTACATCTGCTTTGCATTATCAGTCAACGGTCTTCTGAAATTCCTGTCTCTCCATCTTCTCTTTAAAATGAACAGTTCTGTATTACTAAGCATGATTTTCTAGGTCCTCCTTTCTAACATATGCATATTTCTAACATAACACTATTTTTATTCATTTGTTCACCTAATTCATTAAAAATAGTATTTGGGCATCTCCTAAAGAGCTAGACACTGTTCTGAATGTAACACAAAATCACCAAGATAGACACAGTTCCTAATCCCAGCTATTTTAGTCAAGGCTGCTGTTCTAAAATGTCTTTCTTTCACACCATGCACTTTTCTGGCCACTCATTGTAAAATGTCATCCTTTAAAGATGGTCTATGATATAAGTATCCACTAAACTCCCATCTTTATTTATAGGCTACAATTCATCAGGGTGATTTTGATTTCCACTTCTATTCTCTCATCCACACTTTTTCAAGTTAGTGGGTCCCAGGATGGACAGAAATATTGATGCTTAATTTTGGTGGTTGGAAAAGTGCTCGTGTCAAGGTTTGATTGAACAATAAGTCATTCCTCTGACACAAATGAGGTCCTAATGCAATGTGATGATGACATATGAAAAGGAGGGTTTTCTGGTAAATTCTCTAGAGTTTTCATCAACTCAGCAGGTAGGAGAGATTGAATACCTGCTCAAAGCATATGTTTATCAGGGACATATGCACAAAGACATGACCTATCATTTTTCCAAGCAAGATTTTTAAAATCCAAGTCTTTCATGTTACAAGACATTAAAGGCACTGAACAGTCACTGCATGAATTACAGCCATTTACTGTGTGGGGAACCAGTGGGCAATTCTCTGCACATCAAAAGATGCTGCCAGCAAATTTTCCATCTCTCTGTGGACGTTAATGCTTGCCCTGACTGATCCCCCATGAAAGACTAGTATAATGTCTTTGTAAATAACTTTTTTTTGCCTTATGTAACATTCACGGACCAGGCATTCAAGGGGAAAAAAACTTAGCAAATTTCTGGGAAGAGTTGAAAGCATGTTTTGTTTTAGATGTTCTCGCATTCACGGAGAGATGAGATAAACACATTTCCAGAAGTTCAGCTAAACTTTTTCAGAAATTCAACAAAAACTCCTGGAAGGCTAAGAGGTATTGATCAGTTCCTTCCAGTCCAGCAGCACAGTCCCAGCCAAGGGCTTAACAAGTGGTAGAGCAAGGTCTATATTGATGTCCTTTCTCAATCGCCTAATTTTACCCAGGAAGTAACTCACCCAGCAGGGCCTTGCCTCTTTGTTCAATCATCCAGCAGCCCCTTCACAGTACAACCGTGGTGATAAAGCATATCGCTGGTACCCAGCTGCTGGTCAGCAGGTAAGAGCACCCCAGGGAGTTCACAGGCTAAGAAATTCTCTGCCTCTCATTCTGCCCGTGTCATGCTTGTCTGCTAGTCTTCACAGCAATCTGACAGACTCTGTCCCTGGCTCTGTCTCTACCTCTTATTCTTTCTCCCTCCCTAACTTAATTTCTGTCTCCACATGCCTCTCTGTTTGTTCGTCTCTCTATGTTCCTCTCTATGTGTATTTCTCTGTGTCTTTCTATTTGTCTCAGTTTCTCTCTTTTTCTTGCTCCTTCATCTCTCCCCCTCTGGCTCTCCATAGAGAGAAAGCAGCAGTGTGTCTCTGTGTGTGTCTGTTTCTGTGTGTATGTGTGTGCCTTTTCCCCCCCTCTCTCTTTCTCCTTCTCTCACTCTCTCATACCTGTTCATGCATACACAAACAACCAATGGCATTACTGTTTTCTCCTCACTATTAACCCCAATAAACTGTTACATGTCTCCCACACTAGCACAATGGAAAACAATGTTTCCCTGCAGAGAAATGTCATTCATTACTAAAACAAAGTCTCAATACAAACACAGGGCAGGGTCTTCATTATCCTCAGCATCCAGGATTTCCCACGAGGACCCAAACCTTTAATGAAGGCTCCTTCTTGTCACTTAGATCAGTAGTCCAAAATATGTCCAGAGATATCCTCAAGTCTAGAGGTACCTAGGCAGAGCGCCGAAGAATTGATGCTTGTGAACTGGGGTGTTGGAGAAGACTTTTGAGAGTCCCTTGACAGTAAGGAGATCAAACCAGTCAGTCCTAAAGGAAATCAACCCAGACTATTCATTGGAAGGACTAATGCTGAAACAGAAGCTCCAATACTTTGACCAACTGATACAAAGAGCCAAATCATTAGAAAAGCCAAATCTTTCCCTGATGCTGGGAAAGATTGAAGGCAGGAGGAGAAGGGGATGACAGAGGATGAGATGGCTGGATGGCATCACCAACTCAATGGACATGAGTTTGAGCAAACTCTGGGAGATGATGAAGGACAGGGAAGCCTAGCATACTGCAGTTCATGGGGTCGCAGAGAATCAGACACAACTGAGCAACTGAACAACAAGAAAAATCACCAGGTATAGACTAAATATGTTATATATTTTATATTTGAATTTACTATTTTTGGTTCCAAATAGGAAAAAGAGTACGTCAAGGCTGTATATTGTCACCCTGTTTATTTCACTTCTATGCAGAGTACATCATGAGAAACGCTGGACTGGAGGAAGCACAAGCTGGAGTCAAGATTGCCGGGAGAAATCTCAATAACCTCAGATATGCAGATGACACCACCCTTATGGCAGAAAGTGAAGAGGAACTCAAAAGCCTCTTGATGAAAGTGAAAGTGGAGAGTGAAAAAGTTGGCTTAAAGCTCAACATTCAGAAAACTAAGATCATGGCATCTGGTCCCTTCACTTCATGGGAAATAGATGGAGAAACAGTGGACACAGTGTCAGACTTTATTTTTCTGGGCTCCAAAATCACTGCAGATGGTGACTGCAGCCATGAAATTAAAAGACGCTTACTCCTTGGAAGGAAAGTTATGACCAACCTAGATAGCATATTCAAAAGCAGAGACATTACTTTGCCAACAAAGGTCCGTCTAGTCAAGGCTATGGTTTTTCCTGTGGTCATGTATGGATGTGAGAGTTGGACTGTGAAGAAGGCTGAGCACTGAAGAATTGATGCTTTTGAACTGTGGTGTTGGAGAAGACTCTTGAGAGTCCCTTGGACTGCAAGGAGATCCAACCAGTCCATTCTGAAGGAGATCAGCCCTGGGATTTCTTTGGAAGGAATGATGCTAAAGCTGAAACTCCAGTACTTTGGCCACCTCATGCGAAGAGTTGACTCATTGGAAAAGACTCTGCTGGGAGGGATTGGGGGCAAGAGGAGAAGGGGACGACAGAGGATGAGATGGCTGGATGGCATCACTGACTCAATGGACGTGAGTCTCAGTGAACTCCGGGAGTTGGTGATGGACAGGAAGGCCTGGCGTGCTGCGATTCATGGGGTTGCAAAGAGTCAGACACGACTGAGCGACTGATCTGATCTGATTTTTCCCAAATATATGCAACTCAGAGTTTCTTAATGTAGAGACCACGGATGTCCACAATAGGTGGTTTGGGGATGGGGGTGTCCATGAACACTACAAGCACTCATATTCTGCCTATAAGCATCTTTCAGGAAAAAAAGTCCACACTTTTCAACAAGATTTTTTTTTAATCCTCATCATACACAGGCAAAAAATTAATCACCAATGAGATTGTCATTTTCAATAAGGTATAAGTACATTATAAAGATTTTACTTTTGGTCAAATATACATCATATGGAAGTTCACAAAACATTTTGATAATTAAAACAGTGCAAAACACTATTTTAGAGGCTTATAAATTCCGCCTACAGGGAACATTTTTATTTGGTGCTACTGTTATATTTCAATCTTTTCTATGATATTTGAGAACTATTTATGACATAGTCCAAACGAGCTACATCTCCATAAATTTTTACCTTCCTGAACACTTCCAAAGAATCTTTTCTTTTCTCACAAATCTCCTTAAACAGACATTCACAGGAGATAATAAAGATATGAAGCATTGAGTGGGTAGCACATTCTATTCTCCACAATTAGTCCCACAGAGTAGTCAAGGTAGAGAAAAGGTAGAAAAGGTTACCTATTGTTTTCCTTCTCAATGCAGGATGAGTTTGTGTATTTGGCTTCAACAACTGTATAAATAATGAAACCACAGAAAATGGTCAAGGTTAATTTTAATGTAGATACTGCACTTGAAATGCAATTGTCATTTCATTTCTACAACACTTCTAAAAAGAAATGATTGCTTGGGAAATGAGTATCAAAGCACAGAACTGAAATTTTAAAAATGGGTTGTTTAGCAAGGATACTGGCTTCAGGAAGCACCATGAGGCCAAGGATGGAAAGGTCCTTTAAGATTCCATAATGCCCAAAGGGCAAATCTCTCAAACTGTCTTTCAAGGATCCTGAAAATGTAGTGTGCGGAGGGAGGTGAGGGGGGTTCAGGAAGGTGGGGAACACATGTATACCTGTGGCTGATTCATGTTGATGTATGGCAAAAACCTTCACAGTATTGCAATTATTCTCCAATTAAAGTAATTTTTAAAATGTAGCAGGAAACTTCAGATCTAGCTTTGTGTCCAATAGTTCTCAACAGCCATTTTTTCTCTTCCCTTCCCTCTTGAAACCAATATTCTAATAACCTCCAGTGTTTTGCCACTGTGACAGACCAAATACAAATGGACACCCACCATCCCCAACATGCCTGGTACATTCACACCTTTGTGTCATCCAATCCCCTTGAGTGTCTGCTTTCGATCAACAGAATATGACCAAAAGGATGGGATGAAACCCCCTGATCATGTTATATAACATTCTCTATTGCCAGCAGATTCATTCTAGAATCTCTTATCTCTCTCTCTCTCCATTGCTCATTTTAATGAAGCAAGCTGCCCTGAACTCTACAATGTCAAGGAAATTAATTCTGCCACCAATTTAATGAAACTCAGAAGTGGACCCTACCCCAGTTGAGCCTCTGATGAGAACCAACCCTAGTTAACACCTTCATTGAAGCCTTGTGAGATTTTGCATATAGAACTCAGCCAAGCTTTGCCCAAATGCCTGACCCACAAAAATGGTGAGATAATAAATGTGTGTTATTTTAAGCTGCTAAGTTTGTTACACAGCAGGGAAAACTAATATAGTAAGTACTGTGCTGTCTTTCGAGAATGCTCTCCCTTGTCTTTGAAATCCTGTTCTTTTGTAAAGAATCATATCCAAAATTTCTCCTCTGCTATCTCCTCACCTAAAACCTAACGGTGTGTGTCCCAGGGCCTCCCTAGTAGTTTGGTTTTTAGCCTCTTCTCAATATCCCTTTCCCACAGGGGTGACTCTGGGTCTATCTTCTTACAGGGATTTCTCTGCCTATGTCCACACAGATCACCATAACTTCAGATATATCCAACTCAATCGATTCCCTCCACCTGGTAAGATCTTCGTGGTTTTGTAGTCCTGCTTTCCTGGGTCCATCTTTTCCTTTTCTCACCACTTGGCTCTCTTCCTCTCCCTACAACAAAGACAACCCCTAGCATCTTCCTGAACTTTAGTCACACACACACACACACACACACACACACACACACACACCTACCTTTAGAGCTGTAAGTTGGTTTCTTCTTGACTCTGAGCCCAGGCTGATTTCTCCAGCCAACCAAACTCTCTCATGAACTTGAGAAGGGCTCAGTGAGGAATCATCCCATTGTAAAACACAGCTCTTAAATCAGTTCAATGAGGCCCTCACCACTGATACACTAGAACTAAGAGCTTTGGGACCAGCTTCTTATCAGTCATCTGACCAGCTTTTTAAATACTCAACACTCAAGCACTGGCATATATATCCTACCACGTGTAAAATGGGTAACTAGTAGGAAGCTGCTATAGCACAGGGAGCTCAGCTCAGTGCTCAGTGATCACCTAGAGGGATGGGATGGGCGGGGGAGGCTCTAGACGGAGGGGATCTACGTACACATATAGCTGATTCACTATATTGTACAGAAACTAACATAACAATTTATAGCAATTATCCTCCAACAATACATTTTTAAAATTGTTATGTAAAAAATAAATAAGCACTCAACACTCAGATGCAGGGAAAGATGATCCCATGTTTGAGCCCACTTCCAGGTCACAATAGATCTGCCCCACTTTACTTCACCTGCACCTACTACACATCAAGTGAGGATAGAGTCAGCCTTCCACATCCATCAGATATTATTCAGTGACTATTAGGATGGCTGGGAACGTATAATAGGAAGGCGTTTTTGTAAAATAATTTGGAGTATCTATCAAAATATGAGTTTATACCCTTTTATACATATCAGATGACAATGATGTACACCTGAAACTTACATAATAACAAAAGGGTTTATACCCTCTGATCAAGAAATTGCACTCTGGTTAATATCACAGAAAAGCATCTTTATAGGAGCACAAATAGACGTGCACTAGGCCATTCTGGGGAGCATGGTTTTTTGAATAAAAATGTGGGAAAATGTTACGTTAGATAACCTGCACTATGATATACCCATGCACTCATACTACAGGGTGGTACTCACCAATGAAAAAGAATGCCAGGACTTCTGCTTCTGGGAGAAGAGAATATACTTTTCAGTAGTCTTTCTGCTAAGTATAACTAAAAACCCTGGGTGTTATATATGAAACAAGCATAAGGAAACTCTAAAAGGAATGAAGAAGGCAGTTCAGCTAGGGATCTGAGATCAAAGGAATGAAACAGTGCTAAATATCTTGGATTTTCTGTTTGCCTTGTATATCCCCAAATGAAGCCAAAGAAGCCAAAATCCAACTTGTACACAAAGGTTTACAACATTCTTAATGGTCCCCAAATGGAAACAGCCAAGTTGACCTTCCCTGGGTGAAAAATTACACGTGTGGTACATCCGTACTATGGAATATGATTCAGCAAGAAAAAGGAACTCTGAATACATGTGAAAATGTGAACAAACCTCCAGAGAATTACACTGACTGAAAAGAATCTATCACAAAAGATTACACACTGTGACATGCCATTTATGTAACATTCTTGGAATCATAAAATAATAGAAATGGAGGAGAGATGAGCAGTTGCAGGTTTAAAGAGGGGTGGGGGCAGGTGTTGAAGGATGGCAGGGAACAGACAAGCAAACTGAAAAGTTATACCAGATGATATGCTATGTGAGATGAGAAGTGCTGGAGAGGAGAAAAAGGAACCCTCTGACACTCTTAGTGGGAATGCAAATTGGTGCTGCCACTATGGAGAACAGTATGGAGGTTCCCTAAAAAATGAAAGAAAGAATTACCATTTGATCCAGCAATCCCACTCTTAGACATATATCCAGAGAAAACTCTTAACACGAAAAGATACACACACCCCAATTCATTGAATCATTATTTACAACAGCCAAGACATGTAAACAAACTAAATGTCCATCAGTAGATGAATGGATAAGGAAGGTAGAGTATACATACACAATGGAATATTAAGACATGAAAAGTGAAATAATGCCATTTCCAGCAGCACAGATGGACCTAAAGATTATCAAACTAAGTGAAGTAAGCTAAAGACAAATATCATATGATATCACTTATATGTGGAATCTAAAAAAAATGATACAAATGAAATTATTTACAAAACACACATAGACCCATAGTTGTAGAAAACAAACTTATGGTTACCAAAGGGGAAAGAAGGGGAGGGATATATTAGGAGTTTGGGACCACTCTACGTAAAATATATAAACAACAAGGACCTATTGTATAGCACAGGGACCTGTACTCAATATTTTATAATTACCTAGGGAAAAGAATCTGAAAAAGAAAGTATGTGTGTGTGTGTATAACTGAATCACTTTGCTGTACACCTGCAGCTAATACATTACAAATCAACTCTACTTCAATTAAATACTTATATCAGATATTAACATGGTATTCTCTTGAATAAAGAGAGACATTGAGGGAGGTAATGTTCGAAGACAGCCACTCTGAATGGAGACATGAAGGAGTGGGGGAAATGCAGGAGAAGAAAGTTCTGAGAAGAAGGAACAGGGAATGCAAAGGCCCTGAGGTAGGACCATGCCTCGTGTGCTTAAGGCACGGAAAGGAAGCCAGGGAAGTGAACAACCAAGAGAGATGGTCAGAGACATTGGCAAGGCCTTGTAGATCAGGGTAAGAATTTTGATGCTTTGCTTGAAAGGTGTCAAGAAGCCAGTGGAGGGTTAAATTATACTTTTCAAGTCCATGTCATACAGTAAGAGAACGAAGTATTTTTAGGCTACTTTCTGACCCTTAATATCATCCTGACTTTGACAGTTTTTCTTTCACCTGTTTCAAAGTGGGGAGAGTTTACAAATCATCAGCATATGATACACCCACACACCACGGTTCACCATTATCAACCTCATCGCCATACATCAGAGCTTTTGCCCCTGTTCTCTCCTTGGCTGCATTGGAAAGATCAACAGCAAATGCCAACAGAACAACAAAAATATTCTTTATTTCTTTCTAAGCAAACCTCTTGATTTTTCTCCAAACACCACCCAATTTGACTGAGAACACACAAATACTAGTCAAAATGAAGTCCAGAGCCCCATCAGATGAAGACAAGGCTGAGTATCTGTGTAAGCAAACACTCCCACACTGTCCAGCGCACACAGGGGGCCTCGCAGTTTAAAGAGACTCTGTGCCATATATTATATATTTCTAAAACTATACTTCTTGTTTCATCCTCTCCTTCAGATTAGGGTAAGCAGACCCAAAGCTCTGATGCTCTCTAGCATAGGCATAATGGTTTCTCAGCCTTGGCACTCTTGACATTCTGACCTGTAAAACTCCTTGCTATGGGGCTATTCTGTATGCTAGCAGATGAGTAATAGCATCCCCAGCCTCTACTCACTAGATGCCAATAGAACCTTCCTGTTTTTTAATACAGACAAAAGTATCTCTTTTGGCAATACAGACATTTCCAAATGTCCTTTAGAGGACAAAATGCCCCAGTTGAGAACAGTTTCCAGAAAGGCTCAGGTGTACGCCCTTGGCAAGGCTTCTCTGGCCTTTTGTTGTTTACACCAACAGTGTGGATAACGTTATTGTACGTGCCTTAAGGACAGGAAGTTGGATGACATGATTCTCTGACATCTCTGTGCAATTTCTATGCTTACGTGAATTTGTGATCCTTAATGAAGCCATTAACATAGATTGAGAGCATCCTTGTGAAACCAGGGCTAGTTGAGGGCCAGATGGAATCAAGCCCAGTGTGTGACATGCAGTAAGTTCTCCATACATATTGGCTTAGACAGCCCACTCTGTCCTTCTTTTGATTGGCTCCACTAGACCTCATATAATTAGTACGAGGCAGGTACTTAATAAATGCTTGATAGTTTTACATAATGTGGTAAGGTCACTTTAAAATCAGGCCCTGCACTAATCCAAAAATGTTCAAGGTAATCAACTTTATTGATCATTTGTAGTGATCCAAGTACTAAACAGATGGAAATGAATGGAACATGGCTCCTGTCCTTCAAAGAGTCACGCTATAGTGGCATAAATCAGCTCCATGCCATATGAAATTCCACTCTACAATGAAAGATGTTATAGTCAGGATGGCAGAGTTTCTGAGGATAATTCTGCACGCTTCTGCCAATCTTTTCCTTGCATGGACTTCCAGGGTAAGGAATTGAAGAGTATTAATCAACTATATTATGAAGCATATTAATAAACTATATTTTATAGAAATTAAATCATTCTTGGCTAGAACTCTTCATAAAGTAGGTCACATATTTTCTCACCCCTGTACCTGAGTCATAGGCAACACAGCAGTGGTTTCATCCTGAATGCCAACTTGGACACATATTGGCTTCCAGGAGAACTATGTTAAGAATTGTTCTGAGATCAAATTCAAACCCATACTTAATGTCTCCCATGGATCCAGCATGAAGAAATGGTGACTGACCATCTCTCATTTAACCTCTTACTGTAAGTCAACATTATATTGTAAATATGGTCCACCATGTCATGTAAAGGGAGAAGGCAATGGCACCCCACTCCAGTACTGTTGCCCAGAAAATCCCATGGATGGCGGAGCCTGGTGGGCTGCAGTCCATGGGGTCGCTAAGAGTCAGACACGACTGAGTGACTTCACTTTCACTTTCCACTTTCATGCATTGGAGAAGGAAATGGCAACCCACTCCAGTTTTCTTGCCTGGAGAATCCCATGGAAGGAGAAGCCTGGTAGGCTGCAGTCCTACCAGGAGTCGGACACGACTGAAGTGACTTGGCAGCAGCAGCATGTCAGTAAATGGCAACTCCATCATCTGATTTGCTTGGACCAACATCCTTGGAATCATTCTGGACTCCCAGTTCACTCTTCCAGGCCACGTCTAATTTGTCAGTAAATACCAGTGGCTCTACTAGCAAAGTGTATTCACCTCCACTGCTTCCATCTCTTTATATCTCCTACTACTCTCCTTTGCACCATACCAATCTCACTCTCACTTCTTGAACTGGACAGGAACCCACCCAACTCAGGACTTTTGAGTTTCTAGTTCTCTCCAGCTTTGACCTCTGCTCTGTCACCAGATAAGCACAGCTTGACCCGCCTCCTTTACCTTCTCAATGAGACCTTATAACACCTTCCTGTTTATAACTGTAGGCTTTCCAGGTGGCTCAGTGGTAAAGAATCTGCCTGCCAATGCAGGAGATATGAGTTCAATCCCTGGGTGGGGAAGATCCCCTGGAGAAGGAAATGGTAACCCACTCTAGTTTTCTTGCCTGGGAAATCCCATGGAGAGAGAAGCCTGGTGGACTAGTTCATGGGGTCACAAAGAGTCAGACACAACTTAGCAACTAAACAACACAATGGCCAAAAATAAACAATCTATAATTGCAGCTCCCACATCCCCTCTTTCCAACCCTTGTCCCTCACTTGTACATATCATTCATCATCAGTTGACATCCTGCATAATTTTATTACTTACTTATTTAGTGGATATATCAGTTCAGTTCAGTCGCTCAGTCATGTCCAACTCTTTGCAACCCCATGAACTGCAGCACGCCAGGCCTCCCTGTCTATCGCCAACTCCCGAAATTTACCCAAACTCATGTCCACTGAGTCGGTGATGCCATCTAATCATCTCATCCTCTGTCATCCCCTTCTCCTCCTGCCCTCAATCTTTTCCAGCATCGGGGTCTTTTCAAATAGTCAGCTCTTTGCATCAGGTGGCCAAAGAATTGGAGTTTCAGCTTCAACATCAATCCTTCCAATGAACACCTGGGACTGATCGCCTTTAGCATGGACTGGTTGGATCTCCTTGCAGTCCAAGGGACTCTCAAGAGTCTTCTCCAACACCACAGTTCAAAGCATCAATTCTTTGGCGCTCAGCCTTCTTTATAGTCCAACTCTCACATCCATACATGAGTACTGGAAGAACCATAGCCTTCACTAGATGGACCTTTGTTAACAAAGTAATGTCTCTGCTTTTTATTTATTTATTTATCTTTATTGGAGGCTAATTACTTTACAATATTGTAGTGGTTTTGCCATACATGATGCTGTCTAGGTTGGTCATAATTTTCCTTCCAAAGAGTAAGCATCTTTTAATCTCATGGCTGCAATCACCATCTGCAGTGATTTTGGAGCCCAAAAAAATAAAGTCAGCCACTGTGTCCACTGTTTCTCCATCTATTTGCCATGAAGTGATGGGACTGGATGCCATGATCTTCGTTTTCTGAATGTTGAGCTTTAAGCCAACTTTTTCACTCTCCACTTTCCCTTTCATCAAGAAGCTTTTTAGTTCCTCTTCACTTTCTGCCATAAGGGTGGTGTCATCTGCATATCTGAGGTTATTGGTATTTCTCCTGGCAATCTTGATTCCAGCTTGTGCTTCTTCCAGCCCAGCGTTTCTCATGATGTACTCTGCATATAAGTTAAATAAGCAGGGTGACAATATACAGCCTTGACGAACTCCTTTTCCTATTTGGAACCAGTCTGTTGTTCCATGTCCAGTTCTAACTGTTCCTTTCTGACCTGCATACTGGTTTCTCAAGAGGCAGTGGATATATCACTCCACTAAAATATACACTGCATAAAGACAAAGATTTCTTCTGTCCATTCACTATTAAGTCCCAGCACCTAGAACATTGCAAGTACATGGTAGCTGCTTAATAAATATTTACCTAGTGAAGAGTATAGGCAAATGCATGACTGGGGACAAAATTCAATGAAGCTCAGCAACTGTTGCTATTTTAGGCGCCTCTTTGTCCCTACACTATAGGCCTTATCCTATAATGCTTTGGTTACTTCACAATAGCCAACGAGTCTATTTAGAGGAGAATAGCATGGTTTACACTAGTTATTTACAGCTTGAGGATTTTGATAACCCAGGAAGAAGTGCCCATCACCAGTTTTTGTTTCAGTAGACCATGGGATCCACACACTGCATCATCACTGATACCTCCCATGGACATTTTACCCGTGCTCTCTAAATAATCCAGCAAGCCACCTGCAGAGATCATGATGGGCAACTATCCTTCAAAATGAAGTGTTTTTCTCCTCCTGCCTTCAGCTCTCTCCTCTCCTGAGGACAAATGGATCTGTCGCTGCTAAAGAAAGTCCACACTTCAGCACCTGTAACCACCACCTTCAGGAACAACTGCAGTCTCTCTCCATCTTCCTGTTTAATTACAAACTGCTTTCATATCCATCTAAGAAACTGTACCTATCCCTGGTGGACAACAAGCCTCGAGATCCCTCAAAGCTAAGATCAGAGGTTAAGTTCAAATGAGCTACCAGCACAATCTGATCTACTTTTAACATTGCTAAATAACTAAAGGAAAAAAAAAATTAAGCAAGCTTTTAAAAAGAGCTTGACATTTTAAAATTTGCAATTAAAATTAATTTATTTTGAAAATATGCCATGTCTTATCCCCTTGCTTTTTCTAACTTGAGGAATGCTTGTTATTTCACAGCCAAATTGTTCCTATCATTCTCTGAAGGAAGTACGTATTTTCAAATATTTAAGGTGGTGACTTTTCACTAGTTAATTTTTTTTCATGATAGTGTCCTAATTTTATTCCATGATTAACTGGTTCTTTCCTTATCTATACCTCCACTCTGTATTTTAGAAAGCTGACCAGTAGACCTCTGAGGATTCTGAATAAGTCTTATTCACCTGTTGTGTTCCTCATGGTACCTCATAGAGAATCTGATCATGAATTGGTGTGGGATTCTTGAATGAATGTACAAATGAATGAATGCAGAGCAAGTAGGTAAAGAAGTCATCGCATTATCACCAACACTAATCATCAGGGAAATGTGAATCAAAATCACAATGAGATAATTGCCTCATACCTGTCAGAATGGTTATCATCAAAAAGACCACAAATAACCAATGTCGCAGAAGATGTGGAGAAAAGGGAGCCCTCGTGTATTGTGGGTATGAATATAAATTGGTGCAGCCACTGTGGAAAACAATATGGAGGTCTCTTTAAAAACTAAAAATCAAAAGATCATATGACATAGCAATTCCACTCCTGGGTATATACCCGAAAAAAAAAAAAAAAAAAGCAAAAACACTAATTCAGAAAGAAACATGCACCCCAATGTTCATAGCAACATTGTCTACAATTACCAAGGTATGAAAGCAACCTAAGTGTCATCAACAGAAGAATAGAACAAGATGTGGCATATATATGTATGTGTGTGTGTGTGTGTGTATTGGAGAAGGCAATGGCACCCCACTCCAGTACTCTTTCCTGGAAAATCCTATGGATGGAGCAGCCTGGTAGGCTGCAGTCCATGGGGTTGCTAAGAGTCATCACTTTCCCTTTTCCCTTTCCTGCATTGGAGAAGGAAATGGCAACCCACTCCAGTATTCTTGCCTGGAGAATCCCAGGGACGGGGGAGCCTGGTGGGCTGCCGTCTATGGGGTCGCACAGAGTCGGACACGACTGAAGCGACTTAGCAGCAGCAGCAGCAGTGCATATATATAATGGAGGGCATTCTGCTAAATGAAATAATTCAGACAGAGAAAGACAAATACTGTATGATATCACTCCTATGTGAAATTTTAAAACCTATCCCCTATAGCTCAGTTGGTAAAGAATCTGCCTGCAATGCAGGAGACCCCGGTTTGATTCCTGGGTCAGGAAGATCTGCTGGAGAAGGGATAAGCTATTCACTCCAGTATTCTTGGGCTTCTCTTGTGGCTCAGCTGGGTAAAGAATCTGCGGGAGACCTGGGTTTGATCCCCTGGAGAAGGGAAAGGCTACCCACTTCAGTATTCTGGCCTGGAGAATTCCATGAACTGTACAGTCCAAGGGGTTGCAAAGATTTGGACACGACTGAGCGACCTTCACTTTCACAACAAACTCGTGAATAGAACAAAAAAGAAGCAGACTCACAGATATAGAGAACAAGCAAGCAGTTACCAGTGGGGACAGGGAAGGAACAGTATGAGGGGGGAGTTTATTAGGGATTATATCAAATCCTGTTTAGAAATTAAAGAATCTTTCATTCAATAAAAGAAAAAAAACAAAAGCCATCACAGGTGCCTGTGGCATGGCCAGTCTTGGCCTGTGTGTCTTCACTTGGAGAATGCTCTGGAGCCTGCAACCAGAAGCACTTTTACCAAAGGAACTTGCTGGTTGTGCAGAATAACCATGCTTACGCTAGCTCAGGAGTAACTGGGGACAGATGAAGGAGAGATACTATGAGAACACTGGGAGGCAACATAGTTTTCAAACAGTAATAAGGACCCAGACAGATGCCGTGTTCCTAAATGGGTTCAAGAAGAAAAAGTCTCTTTGGACTTAACCCACTTCTTTCAGGGTAACAGCATTTACAATAAGTAGAACGTACCAGGGAACAAAGACAACACGAAACTGTTTCAAGTCACATACTGGCACCTGGATCATCTTGGCTGAAATGGCTCTCAGTCACTCCTCTGTTGATTTCTAGGTGGCACAGGGAAATGCAGTCTGAGTTCTAACTTGGCGGGACACCCTGCAAATGCAAATGCCAAGGTGGTAAGTATGAGAGACTGCAAAGACCAACTAGTGGTAGAGAAATGAGTGTACGCTCTCAGCCAGACTCCTAGCTTTGCCCTTATCCGATCATATGTGACCAAGAGACCCATTCAAGTTACTGAATATCTCTGGGCTTCAGTTTTCTTGTATCTAAAACAGGAATATTAATTGCACCTATTTCACAGCGTTGTACAGATTGAGAAAGTTGACAAACATAAAGCGCCAAAAGTACCAGGAAAGTAGTCACTCACCAAAAAGTGATTGATCTATGATGACAATGATGATGATGTTGAGAAAAGTGTATTGTAAGTAGAGATTCCATTCCATTCTAAAAGCTTATATTATGGACAGATCTAGGTTGTGTTCATAATCTATAGGTCCTAAGATACAACAGAGGAAGTGGGGGTCTCACTGAATGTGCACAGATGGGTCCACATGTGAGAGGATTCTATAGCACGGATGTTCTGGGCCATCACCACAAAAGTGGGAGGCAGTAGAAAATAGCGGTTACAAGTCAGATGGGCATGATCTCAAAGCTCACCTCTATCACTTAATATCTATGCAGCAAGGACAAGCACTTCCCAGGTGGCGCTGGTGGTAAAGAATCCACCTGCCAATGCAGGAGACAGAGTTCAATCCCTGGATTGGGAAGATCCCCTGGAGGAGGAAATGGCAATCCACTCCAGTGTTCCTGCCTGAAAAATTCCATGGACAGAGGAGCCTGGTGGGCTGTATTCCATGGGGCTGCAAAGAGTCAGATATGATTGAGCAATCAAACAAGCTCGTGGGGAACATCAACATGTTCCTTTGAGTCCATCATGGTACTCTGATTCAAAGGACCAGTGACTTTCTAAGCTGCCAGATGCCTCCAGGATCATTTAGCCCATGGTCCTTTCTCCACAGATTAGAAAATCTGAGACCCAGAGAGGGGAAGTCACTTGCCCAAGCTTACCCATCTGGGTAGAGTCAGAGGATTCAAAACTGGTTCTCCTCATTTCCTGGTCTAGGGTTCCTTTAACAACATCAAACTGGTCTCCTCCTTATTTTGGGGTGCTGTTTTCTTCACCTTATCCCACTTCCCAGTTGCTACCAATGCCCCAGCCACCACCTCTCAGCATTTGCTGCTTGGCTTATGTCCTAGCTTCTGGTGGAACATCCCTGAGGATGCTGCCCACTGTCTCCCAGGGAACTGCTTGTGGGACTGAGCCCCAGCAGCCCCCGGAGGTATCCAACAACCAAGCTACCTTGGGTGGGCTTCCTTCTTTTCCTGTCTCACTTCCCCCATCACCTTCCCAGTACATCCTAGAATCACCTTCCAAAGCAACAATTTGCATTCAATGGTTTACCTTGCGGTTTGCTTCTGGAGGAGCACAACCTAAGACACTCACATATCAAATACTTGTTTGAAAAGGAGGGAAAAAGGAAGGATAATATAACAGGAAAAATCAGTATAAAACAAAACACACTGCTTGCAGAGTGTTTAAATACAATCTGGGCATTACGGAGAGTTGAATCAGAAAGTACAAACTGGTCATTGGGAGTTACACAGACTAGAGAACCTTAAGTTCCAGTTGCCTGGCATATCTGCGGGTCAGACTGTCAGGCAATGGCAAAGTCACCAGACCCCTTCTATGGATGGTCCCACAGCACAACCAGAATCTCATACCCATAACTCTGCCAGCAGATAGAGCACACTGTTTTTCTTCTCCCTTAAAAACCTCTCTCTCCCGATGTATTCTTCAAACGGAAATTCCCAACCTCAGAAAACTCAGTCTTTCATCTGCCCTCCCCAACACACGAGTGCAGAGGGTCATCATTCAGACTGTCTCTCAACAGAAACAAAATGGCACTGAGCTTTTCACAGAAAATAAAAATTCCATAGCTATTTATTTTTCAGTAAAGATACAAATAGCCCCACTACATGTCAGTCACTTTATTAGTCACTATACATATGCTATTTCCAATCTCCCCCCAAACTCTAAAATGACATTAAATATATATAGGAAATCCCATTTTGTGGGGCAATTAAAGCCCAGAGAGGTTCAGTGATTTAGCCTGGGTCACACAACATGTACACACTGGAATAAAATGCGAACCAGTTCATTCCCCAAAGCTTGAGTTCTATGCGCTCTGTGACATCCTGCCGCATGTTCAATATATACTACCTCCTTGAAACATGAACTGTCTTAGTAGCTTTCTCCTGAGCTTGGCTAATTTAAATTTTGCAGCCAACACAACAGCTGTTTGAATGTAATTCAAAGAGCTTCAGGGTCCTCTCAAGTTGAAGACCTCAGAGGGATTATGGAGGGGGAACACATGCAACTTGTCTCCTAAAAAAGCGGTAATTCAGTCTAAGCGAAGCCAGTCTGCAGGCTACTTTCCCAGCCAGAGCCAGGCGAGGTCAAGGTTGACAGGAAATCCCAAATGAGAAAATGAAGTGCTCAGCTGTACACCAAGAAGGCTGCCAAGAAATTGATTCACTAAAGAAACAGGCTCCAGTGCCATGGAAAGCACACAGCTTTTGATAAGACAGAAAGGCAAGCACACAGCCAAAGGCCTGGGAACCTCCTTGCAAATAAGGAAATGGCTCAATCCATTTTGCAACCTTGGTGGTGTCCAGCTGGGGGCTCCCTTAGACAACTGGCTCTCCAGGTCAAGATCATTTCCATGGTTAGAATGGCTATTTATTCATCATTAGAAATGATGTGTTGTGGGGCAGAAGAGACTGGGAGAGCATAGGCAGGATGGAAGAAACTCTAAGGAAATGGGCCAAGCCTAAAATGACAATGTTCAATGTTAAACTACAGAAATGCCAAGTCTTTGAGGAATAAAATACGAAGACATTTATTGTCCCTTCTTGACTACAGAAAAGTCAAGAAGGGACAATAAATGACTTTTTTTAAGCTCTTCACTTTTGCAAGAACAAGACACTATAATATGTTCACTTAAAAAAAGAGCCAGAAATTCATGGTATCTTTAAATGGGGATAATCGTTTCAAATCTTCCTCTGTCACTGCCTAGTTGGTACTAAAGGGGACTGGTAATTTTTGTCTGGGAGCGAAAAGCTTCAGAGATCTCAAGGTTAAACAAGCAATTAATGCAGTATTGACAGGGGGACTTGCTGATAGACTTATCTGGCCCCCAGCTGCCTGGCATTTCCATCTCACTTTCATTAGCCATTTTTGGATTAGGAAGAGAAGGTTCAAGAACTGTTTGTCAGAGGATCTGGGTTTTAATGAATTGAGAATTTCTACATAGGAGCAACCTGCAATAGGGCATGGGAAGACTATGGGAAATTGAAAAGGGAAAGCTGAGAAAACTGTCTTAAAGCTACATTTACATAACCAGCATAAAGCTGTTCCCTTGGATTGTATGTGTCTGTGCGGGGCCTTTAAGGGAGTGATAGACACATGCGTGACTTTGCTTCTTCCTAGCCACATGTGATCTTTGGCAAATTACTAACCTTTCCAAACCTCAGAGATCCATCAACATGTACTGAAGGCTTACTGTGTGCCAGGCATTGGCCACAGACACTTAAGAACCAGTGGTAAAGCAGATGAGCTCCTGCCCTCAGGAAACTGAAATTTAAGGGATGAAAGACACAAAACCTAAATGGAACTCTGATTCCAGGTGGTTGTTAAGCTGAATAAGAGAATAAGGAGTGAGTGAAATCAGAAGATTCGTGAAGGTTTGTTACATTGTACAGGAGGCAGTGATCAAGACCATTCCCAAGAAAAAGAAATGCAAAAAGGCAAAATGGTTGTCTGAGGAGGCCTTACAAATAGCTGAGAAAAGAAGAGAAGCAAAAAGTAAAGGAGAAAAGGAAAGATATACCCATTTGAATGCAGAGTTCCAAAGAATAGCAAGGAGAGATAAGAAAGACTTCCTCAGCAATCAATGCAAAGAAATAGAGGAAAACAATAGATTGGGAAAGACTAGATCTCTTCAAGAAAATCAGAGATACCAAGGGAACTTCTCATGCAAAGATGGACACAATAAAAGACAGAAATGGTATGGACCTAACAGAAGCAGAAGATATTACGAAGAGGTGGCAAGAATACACAGAAGAACTGTACAAAATAGATCTTCATGACCAAGATAACCATGATGGTGTCATCACTCACCGAGAGCCAGACATCCTGGAATGTGAAGTCAAGTGGGTCTTAGGAAGCATCACTACAAACAAAGCTAGTGGAGGTGATGGAATTCCAGTTGCGCTATTTCAAATCCTAAAAGATGATGCTGTGAAAGTGCTGCACTCAATATACCAGCAAATTTGGAAAACTCAGCAGTGGCCACAGGACTGGAAAAGGTCAGTTTTCATTCCAATCCCAAAGAAAGGCAATGCCAAAGAATGTTCAAACCACTGCACAATTGCATTCATCTCACAAGCAAAGTAATGCTCAAAATTCTCCAAGCCAGGCTTCAACAGTACATGAACCATGAATTTCCAGATGTTCAAGCTGGATTTAGAAAGGCAGAGGAACCAGAGATCAAATTGCCAGCATCTACTGGATCATCAAAAAACCAAGAGAGTTCCAGATAAAAATCTACTTCTGCTTTATTGACTATGCCAAAGCCTTTGACTGTGTGAATCACAACAGACTATGGAAAATTCTTAGAGATGAGAATACCAGACCACCTGACCTGCCTCCTGAGAAATCTGTATGCAGGTCAAGGAGCAACAGTTAGAACTGGACATGGAACAACAGACTGGTTCCAAATCGGGAAAGGAGTACATCAAGGCTGCTTATTGTCACCCTGCTTATTTAATTTATATGCAGAGTACATCATGCGAAATGCCAGGCTCGATGAGGCACAAGCTGGAATCAAGATTTCTGGGAGAAATATCAATAACCTCAGATATACAGATGACACCACCTTTATGGTGAAAAGCAAAGAAGAACTAAAGGGCCTCTTAATGAAAGTGAAAGAGGAGAGTGCAAAAGTTAGCTTGAAACTCAACATTCAGAAAACTAAGATCATGGCATCTGGTCCCATCACTTCATGGCAAATAGATGGGGAAACAGTGGGAAAAGTGAGACTATTTTTGGGGGCTCCAAAATCACTGCAGATGGTGACTGCAGCCATGAAATTAAAAGATGCTTGCTGATGCTGGGAAAGATTGAAGGCAGAAGGAGAAGGGGATGACAGAGGATGTTTCCAGGCAGCTGTCAGATGTCCTCTGTGGGGTGTAACTGCCCCAGGTGAGAAGCACTAAGAGAAGAGTAAGGGGGAGAGGGATGTGGCTGTTCAAGGACAGAGTCTTACAGGGAGAAAGAAGCGAAAGTATAAATGCACCTACCCATAGGGTGAGAATCAGCCAGTGGTTTGGAAGAACAGGAAGGCGTGTAGATGTCTAAAATGCTGATGTCAAAAGGAAGAAGAAAGACGTTGATGGTAAAGTCAGAGGAGCAGTGAGGGACTAGATCACGCAGGTCCTCAGGTAGTAAGAGATATGGAATGTGAGTGGCAAGAGAAGCTAAAAGAAGTTTTGAAAAGAATTTGACTTTGTTTTCCTCTTGAAGAGATCACTGGCTACCATGGGGAGAACTGACATTCAAGGGTAGAATAGAAGAAATGGGTCCACTTACAGAGGCTCGCTCAGGGACCCAAGGAGAGATGCTGGTGTGGAGACTGTGATGATGGCAATGGGCACTTGGAGAAGTTGTCAGAAAATGTCATATTTTGATGGAAGAACTGTTAGAATCAGGCGATGTATCAGAAGGGAGAAACAAAGGGAACAGAAGCCAAAGAAATGCTTAACTTGGGGTGTGAACATCCGGGTGGGGCTGCTGAAATTATGTGGGGCTGCTGAAATTTCATGTGGCTGGGCAAGACAGCAGGAGTGAGTTCGGGTGGAGGAATCAATAGTGTCAACTTGGACTTGCTACCTTTGACGTGGTTCTCCTCTGACATGAAGCTAGGGGGTGGGGAGAGGGTCTGCACAACGCCTGGCACATAGCGAGAGCTCTATCAATGGGGCGAGACAAAAAGAGGGGGGAAAGCAGACACAGCTAAATAATCATAGCCTAGAATTCTTTATGAAAGCCTCTGAACTGCTATTTAAATTATGTGTTTCCTGCAGACATTTCAGTTAAGACAAATTTGTGAAGAAAATTGTATCCATGACACTTACCCATACCTTTCATTCCCATTTGCTAAAATAGAATAGTTTTTCTTGCTGAAATAGGATAGTTGATAGTTGATAGGAGGAATTATTTGAGTAACTGGGATCCATCATCCATGAGAAGTTGGGTTAATTTTCCTGACTCTCCCTCCATTTATTTGTTAGATGGTAAATCAGTGGCAGAGTTCTTTGGGACCAATCTCTTTACAATATTTTTCTCTATGGTTTCTTACACTGAAAAAAAAAAAAATAATAAGTTGCACTCCAGAGAGAAGGATTACAGACTCAGATGTTGACTACAGACAAAAGTGATTTTTAAGGAGTTTAAGGGTGATGTTTATATTTAGAACAAGCCGGGCCTTCTGGGGTTGAGTCGAGAAACTGCTACTGGTCATTAATTAAGCAAACCCCTGCTGTGTCTCTCCGTGGAGCGTGTGCATGCGTGTGTTCCTGTGAAAAGCACCACTGGGTGGTTGCCATTTGCAGCATCTATCTCTGAGACTTCAGGTTTTTAGCTTGTTATTTGTCATTGCTGTTTTCTCTGCCCTTGTAGTCTTAATCCACATGGCACCTCTCTTCCAATTATTAGGACATGGAACCTTAGTTTTAGATTCTCTGGAGTAAGGATCAGCAAATTTTTTCCTATAAAGGCCAGAAAATATATATTCTAGGCTTTGCAGACCATATAGTGTCTGTCAAAAGTATACAGCTCTATCATTGTGGACCAAAAGCAACCACAGATAACATGTGAACAAGTGAGTATGACTGTGTCCCAATAAAACTAGACAAAAACTGGCCACAGGTGGGATTTGGTCCATGGGTTACAGAGCGCTGCTCTGTAGGATTCATCTCTTGCAGATGACATCCTGGTCAACCCTCAAGTGACTTTCATGTACACAGTGGGGCCCATATTAAGACAATCATATAGAGTATAGCCTCCTAATCTGTTGAAAAGCAAATAACAGACTTATAATATCACACAAATGAACAGACTTATAATATCTTTCTCTTTCAAGTTTCATGTCAGGGACTTAAGCATTTTAATTTCAATAGAAGAGAAACCAGGTGGTCTATATGCTGTATCTATTACTACAGTGAGGCTATAAAACAAATCATCCCCAAATTCAGTAACTGAATACAACACCGATCTATCATTTCTCCAACATCTAGTGATCCCCTGGATGGTTCTGCTAAACTGGGCCTCGTTTGCTGATCTTGGCTGGATTTGCATATTGTCTGCAGTCAGCTAGTGGGTCGGCTGGGGCTGGGTGGCCTTGGATGGCCTTGACTTGGATGACTTAGCTCTTCTCCATAAGGTCTTCGTCCTCTAGAACACTAGCCAGGGCTGGTTCTCATGCCATGGCTGGAGTCCAAACATGAGCGAGACCAATTATGCAAGAGAACAGGTGAAACATGTAAGCCCTCTTGAGACCTAGGCTCCAAACTGTTGTGTCATCATTTCCAACATATTCTCTTGGCTAATGCAAATCACAAAGCTGGCCAAGAATCATATTGAAATGGAAACTATAAAGTTTCAGGGCAAAAGGAATAAATCCAGAGAGACAATGATTTGAGGCCATCAATGCAGCTGGCCCATCCCTGTGGCCACCCCAATATCAGCTCCATACAGCCACTCATTCTCTGGGATTGGAACACATCATGCTATCACTCAACCAGGGGAAAGAGTGGGAGAAATCAACTGATTCTGATTTTCTGAAAATCTATGTTTCAAAATTTTAGAATAGCTGAAAGACAGTACTGCTTCTTTTCTCTACTTAACCATGCGGAAGAGAAGTCTTTTATAATTTCAGTGGTGATTATTTTCAAATATACTTTCCCCCAGAGTTAAGACTTAACAGAGACAAGAAGTCTTAAGAAGTAAAATAGCATCAAAATACTCTGGTTAGAGAGGCAAACTAAAACAAACAAAAAAAGCCTTTCAGGAAACAAAAACACAGAGCACTGTGCTCCCTACCTTCATCCAGACTGTTCTTCTGTGGGCACAGGGTGCTTTCTGTTTAGCCGCCTAAGTGATCTGAACAAAAATCTTCCACCAAGAAAACACATCAAAGATGTTTCCCTTCTTTTGTTACAAGCTCCATGGAAACTGTATTCATTCGAATCTTTTGGTTGCAAGTAACAGAAACCAACTTGAATTGGCTAAGGCATTGAAAAAAAAAAAAAAAAGAGAAAGAGAGAGAGACTTAAGAGGATAGAGGTTGTTTCTCAGAATTGATGGACAAAGATGCAGCAGAGTTTCCAGAAGAGGCTGAAAAGCAGCCAGGAAACAAGACAGTCTTTCTCTCATCTCTGCTGACTTTATTTTCCTCTCTCTGCAAACTAGTTTTTTCTGTTCCTTAACCCACATGGTAGAGAATACAGGGTGGAAAATGGCTGTCCTGTTTTTCCTATGGTTTATTTTTCTCAGCTCAAACTGATCCAGAAAGTCTAAGTCCTAACTTTATATTCCTGATAAGGTTTTATTGGTCCAGCTTGGGTCAGAGGGCCACACTTGTCCAACCATATATGAGCAGGGTTAGAGACTGTAAAAATGGTTCCCAGGGCCCCTTGTTTCATGGGTGAGGGAGGCACTTAAGAGGTTGCATAGGCATACCTCTAAAGTGTTCATGACAATAATTCTCCCCAGCTTTAGGAAGGGGTATCAATAAGGAGGGAAAGAAGTCAATCTTGTGATATCATAAAAATTCATTCATTTTGATTCTTTGAAAATCTGTGTTCTGATACATTAAATTTTTAGAATAGCTGAAAAATGGCATTGCTTATTTTCTTCTATCTAACCATGCTTAAGAGAAGTATTTTAGTTTGAGTTTGAGTTTGAGGGATCCCTAGCAACAGACTCTGAGTCAAAGATTTAAGGGCAATTAGCTTCTTTGGGAGCTTCCTAAGTGGCTCAGACAATAAAGAGCCTGCCTGCAGTGCAGGAGACCTGGGTTCAATCCCTGAGACGGGAAGATCCCTGGAGAAGGAAATGGCAACCCACTCCAATATTCTTGCCTGGAGAATCCCAATGACAGAGCAACCTGGCAGGCAGTCCATGGAATTGAAAAGAGTCAGACACGACAGAACAATTTCACTTTCACTTTTCAGCTTATTTGGGAGGTAATCCCAGGAAAAGTCAACACAGGAGTGAGGAAAACCAGAGACCAGAAGGAACAAATTAATGGTGAATTAACAAGCAAATTATCATTGTGAGCAATTAACACTTAATTCTGCCGGGAAACTCTTAAGAAGCAGTGTTGGTCACACACGTAAGACTTGTCAAGCACCGGTTGAGGGCTGTTAGGACTGGATTATTTAATCCCTGGTCCTGCCAGTCTGCTGCTTACATAGTAAGAATGGTTCCAATGGCCAGAGATCGCTCATGGGCTTCAAAATTCAGATTCTAGCCATTGGAGGTCCAGCTGATGTGCACTGACCATAACCAACCAGGGGAGAGGGTGTGATGAAGCAGGGAGGGGGCACCCAGGCAGCATCTGACCTACTTCTAAAAAGGTTCACACTTAGAAGGGGGAAAATGAGACCAATAAGTAAGTTCTACATTAGTCCAGGCTTCAGATGCTAGTATCTTGAAAGAGCATGAATGGTGAGGCTGGGGAGAAGTGGTTGACGGCTGGTAAGAGTTAGAAGGTCAAGTCTACATGAATTACTAATAGATTAGAAAGTCACAAAAGTGGCCTCAAAGTACATTTTTTGTTTGTTATAATTTTGTTAGGAAGGGGAAGGCATCCAAGGCCAAGCAGCAACTGAAGTGTAGGCAAGTGCCAGACTACAATGTTTTCTAAGACTGTATGCTTGGGGGTCTAGGATGGAGGTAGGGGAGCTGCTAGAAAGTTAGGTTGGGGTCTGATTTGGAGGAGCACTGCCTTGTCTTCAGCAGTGAGTGACCCTGGTAAGTAGGCTTTTATAGGGAAGAGTGACATAATGAGATCTGTGTTTCATAAAGTTCTTTTGGCAAATCAAGGGAATCACATTACTTGAGGAAAGAGTATAGATGCAAAGGGGTCCAGCTACAAAATTGACATACCCCTGAAAGGATAAGAAATCTTGAGGCAGACTTGAGACAGGCTGAGGCAGACACACCAGCAAAGAAGTGACAAGACACTTGGGGAACATTTCAGGACTGCTAAGAAGAGCTGGAGCTAGGACGTGAAGTTGGAAGAACTGGGTCAAAGAAAGAAAGCTCTGACGTTGACTTTAAGTCAACAGGGAACACGGGCAGTCTCTCTCCCAAGCTAAGGGAATTCAAAAGCAGAGATAGTTTTTCTCTAGGGTGGATTGCCAGATAAAATACAGGAGGCCCAGTTACATATGAATATAAGAAAAACAATGGATACGTTTTTAGGATAAGCATATCCCATGCAAAACTTAGAACATACTTAACCTAAAAAGTTATTCATTGCTTATCTGAAATATACATGTAATGAAGCCTTCTGTACTTTTCTTGCTAAGTTTGGTAACCCTAGATTTTGGATGTACTGAGTTTGAGGTGTCCATGGGACACGGGGAGCAGATGGAGACCTAGGTCTCATATTGAGAGGAGAGGTTGAGGCTAGAAGTAGATACCTGAGAATCACTTTTGGAATGATTCGCACTTCTGCTTCTTGTACTTGGCTGCGCTTGGGAATCATCTAGAGAGATTTATAAAAACACTGATGATTAGAAACTCTGTTTTAATTGATCTACGGTGCAGTCTGGGCACTGGGATGTTTAAATGCATCCTCAGGTAATTCTAAAATGGCAGCAAAATTTAGGACACATTGATTATGAACATAGGTGGAAACACCAAAGTAGAGAAGAATACCCAGGATGGTCCCATGGGAAGCTATTACATCTAAAAGGGATGGGGCAAGGAGACAGTGAAGATGGGTGGACAGTATAGGTCGGAGGAAAGGAAGGGAACAGCAAAGGTGGAGAGCCAAGGAGAGGGTGGTCAGCTGTGTGCGCAGTGCTGCAGAAAGGGAGGAGAGGGAAAGCAGGAAAGGGCATTGAACTTGTGTCTTAAGACTTGTCTATTAGCCTTTATGGGCCTGGGTCACCAGGGGTCAATACACAGTCTGAACTGCAGGGGCTGCAGAGTGCATGTGAGGTGAGCAGATGAACTCAACAACATTTGTTGGCATTTGTAGGCAAATCCTTTATTTCCTGTCTCTTTAATCTGAAGAACAGAGAAAATACCACCTTTCCTACTAGACTCACAGGGAGTCAAAAGCCAGAGTGGAAAAGAAAAGGTGCAATGAAAATTCTTTTGCATGAGGTGCTGGAAAGAATACAACACTGAAACAATCAGGCTCAGCATCATCGCTTCCCAGATGTGACCAGGGTCATGAGAGCAGCCTCTGTGAGCCTCAGTTATGGCATCTGTAAACTGGGGACAGTGGTACCCACCTCAGTAGGTGTTGTGACGATTAGATGGGGTATGCAGTAGGCAAGGACAGAACTTGGCACATTCTGACTACAACTTTTTTTCCAAACTACAAAAGGTCGTACAAATAAAAGTTAATGACGAAAATGACAAAGCTGATCATTATAAGGGAAGAAAGAGACAAACACCAGAGGGGTTAAAAGATAAGAGTCTGCATAGGAAATAAAGATTCTGTAATATAGGCTGTGGTTTACTTGAAAGATTTTAGCAGACTCAGTCATATTTTCCATTTTATGAGGGACAGGGAGTAGGGGACACAGGGTGAATGGATAAAGTACATAAGAGAACACACACCATTTCTCTAATTTACTTATCGGTGTTTCAGAAGTACTGCCTTGAAGTCTCCCATCACTACTAAGGGATGTTAATTTCCCTTGGGGATGTTTTTTCTCCTCATCTTGCCACTAAAAGGGAATCTGAAAATAGCCATCACAAACGAGGTTAGCGTTTTTCCACTGTGGGTCACTACTGCTTATTCCAATATCCTTCCTCACAGCAAACTAACTGCTTGGGCAAGGGAGAACCAGACAGGATCAAAGCTACTCATAATGGCTAAAAAATGCCTAACCTGCCTATTTATAAAACTGAGAACTCAAAGCAGGATTTTTATCTTTAAAGAACCTTACAAAAGTTAACTAATTAATTCCCAAAACACCTTCTGATGCATGCATTACTATTTAATTCAAGGTGAAGCCTCAGTTGGTGGTTGAAATTTAGATTAAGGCCACTTGATAGTGAGAAATAATGCAACTGAATATGTAACCAAACTTAGGAGGGCTGTAGATGTCAGCCCTCCTAAGAAACCAGTATGTTACAACTAAGAAATTTAACAGACTGCTTCAGTAGCTATCTGAAAATAAATAAATAATAAAAGGAAACTGTTCACTGAGATGTCTACCATTTCAAGGAAACATTCAAATTACCAATTTTGGAGGCTCGTCTAAAAATTGTATCTTCTGCAAAATTAAGATGTCAATATTCTTTCAAACTATTTCCCTAAGTTCTACCAAACTACAAAGAAGAATTTAGAACTATCCTTTTTGAACTCTTCCAAAAGATCAAAGAAGAGGGAATACTCTCAAAGTCATTCTATGAAGCCACCATCACCTTGATACCAAAATCAGACAAAGATGATATCAAAAAAGAAAGATATAGGTCAATGTCTTTATGAATATAGATGCAAAAACCTTCAACAAGATTAGCAAACTGAATCCAACAACACATAAAAAGGATCATATTATGATCAAGTTGGAGTCGTTCTAGGTCACAAAGATAGTCTGACATATACGCATCAATCAATGTGATATAACACATCAAGAAAAGAAAAGACAAAAACCACACGAACACCTCAATAGGTACAGGAAAAGCACTGGATAAAATTCAACATCCATAAAACTCTCACCAAAGTGAATACAGAGGAAACATATCTCAACCAAATAAAAGCCAGTTGTGACAAAAAGCTGAAAGCCTTCTTGCTGACAGGACAAGGATGCTGACTCGAACCATTTCTACCCAACACTGTATTGGAAGTCCAATCACAAAAGAAAAAGAAATAAAAGGTATCCAAATTGGAAAAGTAAAAGTGAAGTTGCTCAGTTGTGTCTGACTTTTTTGCAACCCCATGGACTATAACCTGCCAGGCTCCTCTGCCCATGGAATTCTCCAGGAAAGAAAACTAGACTGCCATGCCCACCTCTAGGGGATCTTCCCTTCTCCTTGGGACTTTCCCAACCCAGGGATCAAACTTGGGTCTTTACAGTCTGAGCCACCAGGGAATCCCTGGAAGTGGTTAAATTGACATCGTAAGCAGATGAAATGATACTCTATAGAAAACCCTAAAGACTCCACACAAAAACTATTAGAACTGATGAATGAATTCAGCATGGTAGCTGGATACAAGATTAATATGCAGAAATCTGGTGTGTTTCTTTACACTGACAGTTTTTTAAAATCCCATTTAGAATTGCATTAAAATAAATTAAAAAAAAAACAAACTCAAAACTTGGAAGTAACCTGACCAAGGAGGAGGTGACTTATATGCTAAGAGCTATAAAACATTGACGAAGGAAACAGAAGATGATTCAAAGAAATGGAAAGATATCCCATGCTCTTGGATTGGAATAATTAATAGAGCTAAAATGGCAATAAAACTCAAAGCAGTCTACAGATTTAATGAGATCTCTATCAAATTACTCACGACATTGTTCATAGAACTGGAACAAATAATCCTAAAATATATATTGAACCACAAAAGACCCAGAATTGCCAAAGCAATCCTGAGGAAAAAGAACAAAGCTGAAGGCATAACCTTTTCTGATTTCAGGCAATACTACAAACTGCAGTAACCACAGAGTGTGGTATTGCTGCAAAAGCAGACATAGAGCAGAGGAACAGAAAAGAGAGGACAGAAATAATACCCCACACAGATGGTCGATTAATCTTCAACAAAGGAGGCAAGCATACACAATGGAGGAAAGTGAATCTCTTCAGCAAGTGGTTTTGGGAAATCTGGTCAGCCACATATAAATCGCTGACGTTAAAACACTCCTTCACACCATATACAAACATAAACTCAAAATGGCTTAAAGACTTAAATACAAGACATGATATCATAAAAATCCTACAAGAGAACATAAGCCATACATTCTTTAAATATAAATATATCCTCTTAGGTCAGTCTCCCAAAACAATAGAAATAAAAGCAAAACTAAACAAATGAGGCCCAATCACACATAAGACTGCACAGTAGGGGACACCATAAACAAAACAAAAAGACAAACTGGAGAAAATATTTTCAAACAATATAACTGACAAAGATTTAATTTCCAAAATACATAACAGCTCATTCAGCTCAATATAAAAAAAAACCCAACAACCTATTCAAAAAATGGCAGAAGACCCCAACATATTTCTCCAAAGAAGACATACAGATGGCCAACAGGCACATAAGAAAGTACTCAACACTAGAGAAATATAAATCAAAAGCACAATGAGGTATCATCTCACACTGGATCAGACTGGCCATCGTAAAAAATTCTACAAATAATGAATCTGGAGAGAGTGTGGAGAAAAGGGAACCCTCCTACACTGGTGGGAATGTATATTAGTGCAAGCATTATGAAAAATATCATGGAGGTTCCTTAAAAACTAAAAATAGAATTACTGTATGATCCTGTAATCTCCCTCTTGGGCATATATCCAGAGAAAATGAAAACTGTAATTCAAAAAGATACATGTATCCCAACGTTCACAGCAACACTATTCAAAAAAGCCAAGAAATGGAAGCAACCTCAGTGTCCATCAACAGATGAATGAATAAAGATGATATGGCATATATACATATACATATATATATACACTGGTGGCTCAGATGGTAAAAGCGTCTGCCTGCAATGCAGGAGACCCGGGTTCGATTCCTGGGCCGGGAAGATCCCCTGGAGAAGGAAATGGCAATCCACTCCAGCACTCTTGCCTGGAAAATCCCATGGACAGAGGAGCCTGATAGGCTACAGTCCATGGGGTCGCAAAGAGTCGGACACGACTGAGTGACTTCACTTTCATATGTACACACAATGGAATATTACTCAGCCATTAAAAAGCAATGAAATAATGTCATCTGCAGCAACATGGATGGAGCCAGAGATTATCATACTAAGTGACGTAAGTCAAAGACAAATATATGATATCACTTATACGTGGAATCTAAAAGTTAGTGCAAATGAATTTATTTACAAAATAGAAACAGACTCACAGACAGAAAACAAACTTAAGGTCTCCAAAGGGGAAAGGGGGAGAAGGGATAAATCAGGAGTTTGGGATTAACAGATACATACTACTACATATAAAAGAGATAAACAGCAAGGACCCACTGCATAGCACAGGGAAGTATATTCAGTATCTTGCAATAACCTATGCAGTATAACGTAATAAAAAAATAATATACATATATATTTATATATATAAAACAGAATCACTTTGCTGTATACCTGAAACGGACACAACATTTTAAGTCAACTATACTTCAATAAAAAAAGATACAAGCCCCCAGCAAATTTCTATCATTTGGGTTAAACCGGTTTTTCTCAACCTTGGCGCTACTGACATTGGAGGCTAGATAATTCGTTGTTCCTGTCGTGTACTTTGGAGAATGTTCAGCAGCATCCCTGGCCTCTACCCTCTAAATGTAGTAGCCAGCACCCTTCCCCCTCCCCTAGTTATGACAATGAAAGTGCCTCCAGATGCAGATAACTGTGCCCTGGGGGCAAAACTGAGAACCATTGTCTTAAGCAAGAGCTCAAAGTATTTCTCTCCAGTAGTGCTCACCTCCAGAGGGCCTTGGTATATTTACCAGAAAAAAACAGTTTTTATCTTCCCTGGGTTATTACTCTTTCATCTAAATGAACAGGGAATTCCAGATTTTCCCATGCATCAGCGTTCCTAAAGATGCACAGAATAGTGAATGCAGCCTTTGGTAACTGGATGCAAATCCCCCCGGGCAACCTGTCTGAATAGTGGCTGGGAACTAAGCTGGGGGTGTCTGCCTGTGGCCTGGAGCTTTTTCTGGTCCTCCGAGGTTTCCCACTGGCAATGCTAATTTTTACGGAAGGTTTGCAGCCCACATAGGACATTTCTGGCCTTGCCTGCCTCCTCCAACTTTGCATCCTCAAATGCCAAATTCTCCCAGTTTCTTTGCAGGGAGAGAAGAAGCTGAAAACTTCTTGGGCAAAGTGATAGTGAGTAATTGGGGAATCAGCCTTTTAGAAATAAATCTCTTACTTCCTATCCCTCCCCATCTCTATTCCCTCTCACTCGACTTCCATACCCCCAGAGGCGAAGGAAATCTCAGTCTCTTTTAGATTAAGAGGACAAAATCATGCTGTAGTGAAACTTCAAAAAAATGTAAAGGAATTTCTACACGGCAGATACAGTTAAAGAGATTAAAGAAAGCATAATACATCCATATAAATGCTATGGGCAGAATTATGTTTCCTTGAAATTCTTATGTTGAAGCTCTAATCCCTGTGTGACTGTGGAGATAGTCTTTAAGGATGTAACTACGCTTAAATGAGGTTATAAGGGTGGGCCCTAATCAGAAAGGATTAGTGTCCTTACAAGAGGAGGGAGAGACAGCAGCAGGGCTTATGCCCAGAGAAAAGACTATATGAGAACAAAAAGAGAAGACAACCATCTGTAAGCCAGGAAGGGTAGTCACCAGGAACCAATCCAAGGAGTTTAATTCTGGACTTCTGGCCTAGAAAAAGATGAGAAAATAAACTGCTCTTCTCTAAATCACTGAATCTATGGTGTTCTGTTACAGCAGCATGAGCAGACTAGTAGATTACAGAATACTATTCAGCAGTTTAAAAAAACAAGAAAAAAAGTGTGAGAACACTAACTAAACTGGTAAGATCTACAAAATATATTATGTGAGAAAAAACAAATAACACTGCCAAGCAATACGTATATTATCATGCACTTATTTTAGTATTCCACAAAAACTCCCCATCTCTATTCCCTATTTTATTCTATATATATATTCTCTATTCTATATATATGTGTGTGTATATACACACACACACACATTTACATATGTACACTGATGTGTCTCTACGGACAGACCTGATGTGATAACGGTGGCTAGCTGCAGGGTATGACTGGAATTGGGGGTGGGGGTGTCATCAACAGGGTCTTTTATTTTACACTATTTAGATTATTTTTAAACAAAGCTAATGTAGTATCTATTATTTGTGTCACAAAACAAATAAAAAGTTAAGGTTTTTGTCACACCTGTCCTTGGAGCATTTTCAAAGCCTGAGTCATACTCTCAGTGATGCTCACACCTGGCTCTTTCTAACAGTATTAAAAACAGTAAGAGAATAGGGAATCCTTTTTGGTCTAAATCCTATGAATGGAGCAGATCTCTTGCCAATCTTTGAATGTCACTGTTCATGCCGTCATTGGCCGGGGGGGAGGGGGGTGCGCACAGAGGAACCAACTCTTCCTCAAATCCAAATTAAAGTTCACTAATATGGGGTACAATTAAAACATTTTCATTCTCCAGGCACGCACCTTTGGAATTTCTTATTCAGTTCGTATCAGTGGAAGTCAGGGAGAGAAAGAAAACAAATTTTTAGTAAGAAAGACCAAAACAAGAGCCATCCAAACATAATACATCCAAGTAATAAAAATAACCCCCCATGAAATACATTTCTAAAATAAAAACAAAACAGGCGGAGGGGAAAAGACATCATAAATCGGACTGGGTAATTTCACAGGGTTTGTAACCTTGCTCAATAATTTTTCCCATCTATCTGCAGGAAATGTTTCCTGTTACACATTTCCAATAAGACCTACTTGGTTTAAAATAAACAAAAAAAGTGACCAAGGGCAAAGGTACACCCAACCTCAGTGCATTTTCTATAACCCAAAGGTTGGCTTTTACAGCAAGAATACACACAATATGTGTTTCTTTGTAAAAAGGAGATTAATACATGATTTTTCTTTCAAATATTTGTGGTTACTCTAGCAGATTTCAGGATTATAGAGATGTCAAATGTCCTCCATTCTCACAGCTTTTGTGTGTGTGTGTGACATTTTAGTGATGGGGGAATCATTTGATCCCTTGTTAACTGCTCCTTTGGGCTCTCTTTTCTCACCCAGTAGGGCTCTCTCCCTATGGCTTACAGACACATTCCAAGTCTTGCTTCTCCCTCTTCCTCTCTTGTTGGCCTAGATTTCAAGTCCCATGGGTCTCTGGATTCACTCCTGGAACAAGCTGCACTCCCTCTGCCATGAGGCCTCTGCCCAGGTCTCCTTTCTCTTTGGCAAGTCCTTCCTCCTCTTTGCCTTTCTTTGCACTGTCTAGAATAAGTTGCCTTCTTACAAACAGTTATGGGCACTGCAGCCACATCTATAGCTCTTACCACAATTTAAGTTCATCATTCAATGTCCATCCACCCTGTCAGACTCTAAACTTCAGGAAGGTTGGGATTTTTGTTGCCTTTGACAATGAGCACTGTGCCTGGAAAACAGTCGTCTCTACATACTTGCTAACAAACTGGTTTGAACAAAGCTCTATTTTCAGGAGACAATGGAAGGAGTTAAAGTCAACTAAGTTATTATTCCAAGGATATATGGAGAATTTGCCTAATAAAATTCCTTACATAAAGGGTGACTATAGGGAGGGCTACCAAGCTGATGGGTTGGATAGACAGATGAAATTTTCACTGGTCTTGCCACATTCATCAGTCAATGAAAGATGTATCCTGCCTCCATCTAGACACTATGATTATGTCAAATATATTTCCCTTTGGTCCAGAGTTAGGGCTGGTCATCTCAATGGTGGATCCCACACCAGTGGCCTGGATCCATGTTAGAGTCTTTTATGTTAATCTATGTAAATGGCACTTATTCCCAGCACTGTTTTCCCAAGAATTTTATACCCCTTAGATTTTAAAGTATGGATGTTGTTTTGGTCATAGGAATGTCACATTCCCCTTATTCAGCCACGGACTAATTACTTTTCAGCCCCAAAGTTGTCTGCTAAAAGTACAATAGCTGTGTAGGGGGTTGAGGGAAGAAGAATTATAAATACTTTGGAAGAACTTGTTAGAAAACAATCATTCATCGTCATTATTGCTAATTGCTAATTATTCAGTATTCTCTTTATTTCATTAGGTTTTATTTAACATACCACATGTCTGATTTCATGGGCTTCCCAGGTGGCACTAGAGGTAAACAACCCACCTGCCAATGCAGGTTAGGTGTAAGAGAAGCTGGTTCGATCCCTGGGTTGGGAAGATCCTCTGGAGAAGGGAATGGTAACCCACTCCAGTATTCTTGCCTGGAGGATCCCATGGACAGAGAAGCCTGGTGGGCTACAGTCCAGAGGGTAGCACAGAGTCAGACATGACTGAAGCGACTTAGCATTGCATTGTATTGCTCCATTTTGTAAGATCATTAAAGTATTTCTCAAACTAATTCAAATGGAAGTACACCAGCTAAATTTTGGTTTAAATGATAGTGTTCAGATCTCTTCTTGTTGAGGATGTAGATGACTCTCCATTATCCTTACTAATGAATAAGTTTAGCAGTGGCAGGAATATTAAACAGAACTCACAATAGAAATATATACACCTATTATCTTTTTATCTGACTACTAACTTCTTGGAATTGAAAGGCATTTTATTTTACTTTGGGCTTCCCTTGTGGCTCAACTGGTAAAGAATCTGTCTGCAATGTGGGTGACCTGGGTTTGATCCCTGGGTTGGGCAGATCCCCTGGAGAAGGCAAAGGCTACCCACTCCAGTATTCTGGCTTAGAGAATTACATGGACTGTTTAGGCCATTAGTTTACTTTGGGAAAATATTCTCTAACCATCTTTCCTTTGAGCTGTTGCTATATCGCAAACTAAAAATGACAATAGTAGATACTATAACGCAGAAAGAAGTAGAACAGGCCTATTCAATCCCACACAGTCTATGAGGTTAAAGTAAATGAAGAATGCAAATGCAGCCAATTGGAATCCTCTGGGAACTTAAGAAAAGCCAGGTCACACCCCAGACTAAGTATGCCAGGATCTCTGAGGGTGGGTCCAGGCATTTTCAAAGCTCCTGGGTGATTTCCATGAACTGGTGGTTCAGTGGCTACACTGTGTTTGGTAACTCTCCCTGATAAGATATAGGTTTCCAGTCTGCAAGCACTTTGCTCAAGACAGCTATTTCCAATGAAAGCAGGCAAAGTCTCAACAATACTAGTATTACCAGAAATTAAAAGAACTAGCACTCACAATGTATCCCTTTAAAAGTGTTTCAACTACTCAAGAGTGCTGAGTTTTCGCATTAGGTTGTTCGCAGCAGCATGTTTTTGTGACTCAACTAGGTAAGTAAATGTTCAACTTTGGAATACTAAAAAACTAAGAAATAAAATACTTCTACTTACTGAGCAAATACTATGTGCATCTACTATAAATATGATCCTATCACGGGAACTTGAACTACATCAGCGTTCAGCACCAAGATCTTGTGAATCTTGTATTCTGTACGAGGTAAGCGACATCATTTGCAGGGCTCAGTGCAAACCACAAATGTGCTGCTCCTTGCTCAAGAATTACTAAATTTCGAGATAGTGATGGCAGAGCATTAAATCAAGTATGGGATCCACGGATGTGCAGGACTGCACATACATAAAGTCAACCCAGTTTCTAAAGGAGGGAGACAGGTGATAAACAATAAAGATAATAAATACATACAGTGTACAACATGTTAGAAGTTGCTAAGTGCCATGGAGGGGAAAAGAGAACTAAGAAAGGGAAGCAAGTTGTAAACAGAAGTGGCCAGGATAAGCCCCATTGGAAGGGGGAGATTTGAGCAGAATGAATGAAGTGAGGGAGTCCATTGTGAATACTTGGGGAAAGAGCTTTCCAGATGAAGGACTAGCTAGAGCAAAGGTAGTAAGTGAGGCTGGGAGCATGCCTGGAGTGTGGATGGAGCAGAACTGGAGAGGTAGCATCAGGAGAGAAGGAAAGGCTGGGTCACAAGCGCTTTAGAGTCTGCTGTAAGGACTCTGGCCCTTCACTTGGGATTTTGAAAGATTTGCTGTGTGGAGACAGTCTGTAGGTGGGCAAGAAAAACAAGAAGAAAGCTATTGAAGTAACTCGGGATGAAGGACAGATATATGTATTTTATATACATATATATATACACACACTAATTCTGTGTATGTGTATATATATATGTACATATATATACATATATATATATATATATATATATACACACACACACACATACATAGTCAAGAAGCAACAATTAGAACTGGACATGGAATGACAGACTGGTTCCAAATCGGGAAAGGAGTACGTCAAGGCTGTATATTGTCACCCTGCCTATTTAACTTATACGCAGAGTACATCATGCGAAATGCCAGGCTGGATGAAGCACAAACTGGAATCAAGATTGCTGGGAGAAATACCAACAACCTCAAATATGCAGATGACAACACTCTTATGGCAGAAAGTGAAGAAGAACCAAAGAGCCTCTTGATGAAAGTCAAAGAGGAGAGTGAAAAAGGTGGCTTAAAACTCAACATTCAGAAAACTAAGATCATGGCATCCGGTCCCATCACTTCATTGCAAATAGATGGGGAAACATTGGAAAATGTGAGAGGCTTTATTTTTTTGGACGCCAAAATCACTGCAGATGGTGACTGCAGCCATGAAATTAAAAGACACTTACTTCTTGGACGAAAAGCTATGACAAACCTAGACAGCATATTTAAAAGCAGAGAGATTGCTTTGTCTAGTCAAAGGTATGGTTTTTCCAGTAGTCATGTACAGATGTGAGAATTGGACTATAAAGAAAGCTGAGCGCCGAAGAATTGATGCTTTTGGACTGTGGTGTTGGAGAAGACTCTTGAGAGTCCCTTGGACTGCAAGGAGGTCCAACCAGTCCATCCTGAAGGAAATCAGTCCTGAATATTCATTGGAAGGACTGATGCTGAAGCTGAAACTCCAATACTTTGGCCACCTGATGTGAAGAACTGACTCACTAGGAAAGATCCTGATTCTGGGAAAGATTGAAGGTGGGAAGAGTAGGGGATGACAGAGGATGAGATGGTTGGATGGCATCTCTGACTCAATGGACATGGAGTTTGAGTAAACTCCGGGAGTTGGTGATGGACAGGGAAGCCTGGTGTGCTGCAGTCCATGAGATCACAGAGTCAGACAGGACTGAGCAACTGAACTGAACTGATACATGTATCAGTTGTGCTGAGGTGCCTTCTACCCCCCCGGGCATGTGAGATTTTAGTTCCCCAACCAGGGACTGAACCCATGTTCCCTGCATTGTAAGATGGATTCTTAACCACTGGACCACCTGGAAAGTCCCAATGACCCATTTTTGTTGTAAAAAATCAAACTCCCAAAGTGTGTGTGTGTGGTGTATGTATATATATATATATATATATATATATATATATATATATATACACACACACACATATATATGTATATATGTATATATGTATGTATACACACATACTTAAGTAGAAAAAGATCATAAATGTCATAAACTATGCTGTTAATAATAATTTCTTGGGATTGGGATTGACAGATAGTAAGTAACAATGTCATATTTTATTTTATTTTATACTCTTCTGACACATGAATATTTTAAGAATGAGTTAGTTTTGTAAAATTAAAAAAAAAAAAAATTCCACCGCTGGGAATTGCCTGGAAGTTTAGTGGTTAGGACTCCGTGCTTCCACTGCATGGGGTTCAGGTTCTCAGGTCCCATATGCCATGTGACACAGCCAAAAAAATAAACCCCCAAACACACTACTTTTCCAAGTGTGATATTCGGAGCAGTTCCTTTCTGAATACAAATATGGGGATGTTTAACAAAGATGGGGTAATACTCAACTGAGCTTCTATAGTTTAAGAAAGATGTGTTACAGATGATCTCAAAAAGAAAACAGGATTACAAGGTTTTAAACCAGAAGCTGGAAAAAAAAAAAAGGTAGTGAGGTGGGAAGAAACCTGAAGAAAACCAGGTAGAATAGTGAATGACTGACTTTAAAGCAAGAAACAGGATATAGGATTTACTGTTGGTCAGTGGTTAACAATCCGCCTGCCAATGAAGGGATCTGGTTTTGATCCCTGGTCTGGTGAGAGTCCGTGTGCCATGGAGCAGCTAAGCCTGTGTGCCAACCATGGAGCCCATGCTCTAGAGCTGGTGCTCCACAAGAGAGCGGCCCTCACTCACGGCAACCAAAGGAAGCCCTTGCGCAGCAACAAGGACTCAGCACATCCAAAAATAAATATACATAAAATACAAAATCATCTATTAAAAAAAAGAAAGAAACCAGGTACAGAGTGTTCTGCATGTCTTAACAAAGGTCTAGTGAAGGCAGTGGGCGGGGGGGTGGCGGTGGGGTAGAAGGATTAGGTTGGAAAGGAAACGAATTCTCCTCACAAGAGGATGATAAACACGGCCTAAGAGAACTCCTGTCTTGACCAGGATGCTGTTTTATGATAAGTGATGCTCTCTGAATGTGAACTAGTGCTTTAGGAGACTCACCTCCACCCTCCTCTCATCTGCTCTCTGTGCAGATCCTGAGCTGGTCACCAGCCCCTCCCCCAGCACACATATAGCTTGTGGAGCCGGGTTGGGTGGGTGAGGGGGTGGGGTCCGATTACACTCTCCAGTGGTCACTTATTACAACAAAGTCTAAAATTCAAAATAGCCACCCTCCTAACCCAATGGCCCTTCAAAGCGCTCTTTTCCATTTTGAACCATGTTCTCTCCCTTTGACCAGTTTACCCCTATTCCTTATGGAATCATAACCTTCCTCAGTCTGCCTAAAAGCCCAATTACTTTCTCTCACATACCCTGTGCTTCTGCTTGAAATGGAGTTTGTAAGTATTTGACCATTGACTTTCCCCCACTAAACTACACGTGTTCAAGACCGGGAGCAGGTGTTTCCAGTCGCAGGCTGTACCTGGCCCACAGTGGTCCTCAATGTGTTAAAAGAATGAATATGTCACAGCCTTGACTATGACACATGTAGGAATTAGCAGCCTTTTTGAGCTCTTTTCCCTTCACCTGTAGGATCCTAGGCAATCAAAGGGAATTTCTTCCCTGAGAGATAAATATACTTAGAAAGTCAATGCTTACCAGTATGGTGTGGCATTTAGAGGGCCCTGCTGTGCAGACCAAGGTATTATTTCCTCAACATGACAAAGCACACTTAGCAGTTAGGTGGAAAGGCAGCAGTCACATGCAAAACTCCAGTATTTACTGTTAATACCACAGAAAGTGGAGGGAAGCGGGCAGGGCACAACTGAAGCCAGAGGACACTGCTGAACTGGTTAGAACTGCCTAGGTCCAAGATGGCGGAAGCCTCAACCTCCAGTGTACCTTGCGCCTCCTTACTCACTCATTATAATAATTAGCTAAACGACACGCCCACCAGCACCATGACAGTTCCTAGAAATTCCAGCCCTTCCAAGCACCACCCCCCTCAAATAGTTGGAATAATCCTCCTACTCATTAGCATATGAAATTACCCACCCCAGGGAATTTTCTGGCAGTCTAGTAGTTAGGACTCTGCACTTCCACTGCCATGGCCTGTGCCTGTGAGTGTGTGCGTGCTAAGTCGCTTCACTCCTGTCTGACTCTGTGTGGCCCTATGGACTGTAGTCTGCCAGTTTCCACTGTCCTTGGAATTCTCCAGGCAAGAACACTGGAGTGGGTTGCCATGCCCCTCTCCAGGGGATCTTCCGGACCCACGGATTGAACATGCATCTCTTACACTGCACATCTCCTGCACTGACAGGTAGCGCGAGCGCAACCTGGGAAGCCCACAGGACATGGCCAAAAAAAATTATCCAAGGCATAAAAAGTAACCACCCCACATTTCAGGGTCTCTCACCTATGCGGCCTGCCCACACTCCACACTGCAGTGTGTGTTTCGCCCTTGGCTGCTCTCACTTTCTGAGATGACCATGCCTTAGGGTCTCTCTCATCTTTTGAGGCAGACTGCATTCTGTCTATGGAATGTGTATGACTCTAAAGAAGTCCACTTCTTATCTATCACTTTGTCTCCCACTGAATTCTTTCTGCGATGAGACACAAAGAATCTGAGTTTCATAAAGTTCTGAGGCCCGGTATGTGATCTCAATTCAAAGACAGTGGGTTCAAGTTCCAATCTGAGTTGTGCAGTTCCACCACCTTGCTGAGATCTATGTGCTTTCAAAAAGGCCTTGCCCTTTGGCTTGAGTGAACACCTGATGTCGTGTGCGGTGTGGAGAAGTAAAACCACACCACTCCTGCCCCTGACAATGAGCACAATGATTAAAGACATCACTGGAGGAAACTGTCAAAACATTTTCACAGAAGGTCCACTCCTGCAAAAACAAAAAGAAAAACATAACTGTATTGGAAGGGGCCAGCTTTGTTATTTTTCTTAAAAGTTTGTAATTACACATACTGCAAGAGCACTAGCATCTTACTGTGCGGAATGCCCTCATGCTGATGATGCTGAGGGATGGTAAGAAAAGTCTCCTGGAAGAACTCGGAAGGGCCTTTCCCAATTGATGCAGACCACCTGAGGTGGTCTCACACTGGCCCCCCAGCAGGAAAAATCCTGAGAGCTCTAATTGGCCCTCAGCACATTCTTTGTGGTGTGACCATTTATGACAGGCAAAGAACTTGTGCAATGTAAGGGTTTCACAAATAGTTTCCATTGTCAGTTAAGCCAAGGACCAATCTAGATACCATCTTTAGCAAAAGACAGTTTGGGGAAGTGAGCAGTGTCTACAATCACCATGTTGGTGACAAAATAAAGCAATATACTATCACACACGATACTTTTTGAGTGCCTAGGAACTCAGGTTCTGAGAAAATCCTAACTACTACGTCATCTGAAGGAACAATCCAAAAGCTGTAAGGAAACTGGAAAGGATTACAAACTACATGATCAACCAGAATACATGCAGAGTCACTCTCTGACTGGTTAGCCTTTTCATCAAGTTAAAAGTATGTCTAACTTCACATACATCTCTATCACCAAGAGATAAGTTTTGAGGCTATTTTCATCTTAACTTTCACAGCATGGCATTTTGGATTCCTATTTTAAAACACTGGTCACTGTAATTTTTATACTTGTGAAGTAGTATGAACCACATTGTTTGCTAACTTTACAATTAAAATAGAAGGCCTTCTTCCCCATTTTAATCGAGAAAATTCTTCTTTTTTTTGATTGGAAAATAAACCAGGACAATACAAAGGAGTAGAATATTGATTGGAATGCAGAAAAATCCTCCTTAAAAAAAAAAAGTTTAGTGTTATTTACTGAGGATTTTTCTGATTGTCAGAGGCGTGCTAATCACTTTGCATTTCCTTTCACCAACTCTATGACATCTGCCCCTTCAAAGATGAGGAAACTGATTCTTTAAAAGAGGTTAAGGAACTGGCCCAATATTACACAGTCAGGAGGCAATGAAGTTCTTGGCTTAGCAGGTTGTGCTTTATCACCAGGGTTCCGTGCAATACCATGCAGCTCAGACTTTCATGTGCATTCATATTAGATGGGGATCTTGCTAAAGGCACATTCTGACTCAGTAGGTCAAGAGTGGGGTTTGAAACTTTGCATTTCTAATATGCTCTCCAGTGACGAGATGGCAGTTGGTCTACAGACTGGATTTTGAGTAGCAAGGCACTATACTACTGAAAGACCATCATCTCTTCCCTTTCAACAGAATGGTATGATAGTTCACTGCATTGGGAGCCAGACACTCTTACTTGGTTACGTGACCCTGATATATTTGAGACAACACAGAGACAAGAAAGATATCAATCCAGAAGCAATCGTGGTTATGGAATGCATACATTTCCATGTATTTTTACAGTAAAAATGCATTAAAAAATCTTTCACAAAAGAAACTTAAAAAATACAAGTAGGGTGTTAAGTCCTCCCCACAACATTCTTTCCGGCATCAACTGTCTCATGGGTGGGAGGGGAGTTCCTAAAGGGTTTGATTTAATCATACAAAATACTCATTCATATCATTTCTCATCAAGACATTTACATGAAGTGGGGAACTAGGGAAAGTAGGCTCAAAAGAATCAGTCTCCAATTTAAGGTTACAGTAGTTCAGAGAAAAACTCTTATCTTTCTGCTTAATGTATAGTCCCTGTAAAGTACGGTATTTTCAAAGTATGAAACTTAGATGATACTGCCACACTAAAAGTCTTCACGGATAAAGCCAAGCCCAGGTGGGCAGCACATAGATTTTAACATGTCAAACATCTCTGACAACAAGAGAGACACTGAGATGTTAACGTCACGATCCACTCCAAAAATCCACCTCTTGATTTCATTTATTTAAAACTCTAGACCACAATCGAGAGCATCGATCATTTAACATCATGGATTTGGCTAGAATGAGCGAGAGAATTCCTAGCAGTGGAGCCCTAGGAATAAAATCCCCAGTTGGCTCTTAGGAAATTGATGAAAAAAGAACATCATTATTCAGTTGCGTTCTCCCTCACCATACTACTGTAGCTCAATGTATGCTCTGTATGGAAAACTCTGAAGATAAAAATGAGCAGTCTCAGACTTTTTCCTCTTTTTTAGCTATAGAATGTACATTGTGTCTGTTCCAGGAAATGAACTTGGTTTGTGCATATCCACAGAAGGACAGCTACTCATTGTAATGTTGTTAAACCCATAAGTCGAATAAAGCTATGAACAATGTAATATTTATATATGCATAGTGTTTTATAAAAAGATTGGCCCACATACTGCTTTTCATCAATACAGAAAGAGCATTAAGTCCACAGCACACCGCAAGAAATGAATGAAGAACAGAAAAGCAAACAAGTGCTTAATAATTCACAAGCAGGCTCACCATGGAGGAAATGATGATATTCAAATCAACTAAAGCTTTAGAGAATTACTTATATAGTCTCCCATTTTTAAAACAGCTTTACATACCTGATTTAGTTTACAGTAAAATATATCCCAATGAATCAATTTGTTCCATATTCAGAAATATAAACACATGTCACATTCCTCACAGCTAATTTTTTTGTCATAAATTCTCTTTTATACAAGAAAAAAAGGCAACAGTTGTTTGTTTTTAAAACAGGCTCTATTAATTACAATTTTTAACTCTGTACACAAGATAATTGGCTGGTTTTCTCCATTTTTTTTCTTTATCCTTTTTTTTTTTTTAAACAGTACCATGAGAACAACAGTGATTGACTTGCAAAGTTTTGTGTCTGTATGGAAAATGCAAAACAGTACTACAGAAATACGCAATGCATCATAAGCAGCGATTTGTTGTAGTGGTCCAACAGGTACAAGCAAAGGTTTTGGCTCAGCTAGGCAGTAATTCATTTCAACCACAACCCGGGGCTACAGCCGACCCAACCAACCTCCTGTGAGATAGCAAAAGAATGTCTTCTATTAAAGAAAAATTTCTATACTTTGTTCTGTCCAAAGATTAAAAGGACAGGGTCATAAGTGCAGATGTTTGTCAACCAGATCTAGAACCAAAGAAATCGAATCCTTCTCTTTCAACCATTTTGGAGATTTTTATTATGGTTCCAAAGAAAACTGGCATTTCTAAGAATGAGCATGCCCAACCCTCATGTCTTTAAATATCAACAGAGAAGTTCTTCTACCAAGGCTTACTCCCTCCTCCCCAGTTTGGCAAAGGGCAACCACAGGCTCATGATTAAAAGGGGAAACTTAACTTTCTGTACTAGTGCTTCTTAGGGCTCCTCACACCAGCACATTGTCTCCCATGCCATTTACTATTCAGTCTCAAATCAGGCAAGACAACACCAAAGGTGTTTGCTGTGCGTTCCTTCTAGTAGTTGAGCAAAACTTGCATGGCACTGCCTTAACGAGATTCTCATTCAGTGCTGGTGATGCTAATGAACCTGACCATCTGTGCTTGGGCTGCGTTTAGGTAATGGTGACCCACCTTCTCCTCTCTGCACCTTTCTACAGCCAGGGAGAGTACAAACTGTTTTCTGAATGGAGAATAACTTGAGAACATAACATTTCTTTGTGCTTTGTGCTGTGTCCTTTAGCTATAAATATCCTTCATTTGCAACAGTAGTCTCTTCATACAGTTTGCTTAACTTTAGGATCATCAGTAATCCTCATTTATTCCAAAGAGTCCTCAGCTTTTACAAATATAACTTTTGCCTTTTTGCTTTTATCAAAAAAACAACAACCACCAAACTCCTAACTACACTATAGCACTACATCAGTACATAACAGTCTCCATCAAATTAATTAAATTTGATCAATAATTTTCCTTACTTGGAGAAAATGATCAACAGCCCCAATTAACCAGGAGAGAAAAAGATCACCCCCACCCCCAAAGGGAACAATGCTTAACAATTCTACAGTTTATGTAGAAACAAAATTTATATCCCTTTGGGGAAGCATTTAGCAAATAATTTCCCAAAAAAGTATGCATTTAAAAATACTTTCTTTAATATGATACATCAGGCACAACACTTTTCATAGATATTTTTTTTCTTATAAGATTTCAAATGCATCAAATGTCGCTAGTCAGAGGATCATCAAGCTGACGTCAGATGCTTCATTAGGTAAGAAACTAAAAGATTTCAGGTTTGTGAGCTTCCTCTTGGAACCTTTGACATGGTAAAGGCTGGGAACGTGACACAGGCTCTCAGATACTGAGGTCTGTGCTGCATTCTTTGTAAGGTCTTCTCCGCTGCTCCGGGGGATGTCTGGAACTCCGGCCGGTGTCCTGTCTTAGACTCGTCTCGTCCCTCTCCCGGTGGCTGCCTCTGTCCTCTTTGTTCCTTTTCTCCAGGGACCGCTCTCTCCTCCGCTCGGGGGACTTGGTCCGCCTCCGGTCGGTGGATTTGGCTCTCCTTTCGGGCGAGCTTCCTCTCTTGCGCTCGGGCGATCTTCTCTGATCCAAGAGTCTCTCCAGGGACCGCCGCCGCCGGCCTGGAGAGCCATCCCTCCGGCGGGTCGGGGACCGCTCTCGCCTCCTCTCCGGGGAAACCTCCTTCCTCTTCTCCTGCTTCTCCCTTCTCTCCAAAGTGTTGTCAGCGCTGCGCGTGCCTTCCCTCCGCTTCTCCGGAGACCTCCTCTTGGGGCCATTGGTCACCATCCGCTCGGGTTGGGCGTCTCTTCGTCCCTCGGGTGCCCGGTCCTTGGGTCGGCAAGCCCCACTGTCGGGTTTTCTAGAAGTTCCGTTCCATGTGTGATGTTCATTGGGTTGTCTGCTATACTCTCTGCTGCCTTTGGGATCTCTCACGTGTGCCCGCTTTTCCCCATGTGGTGATGATTTGTGAAGATCGGGTGGGTAGCTGGACTCCAATGATGGATGCTGTCGGCGGTCAGGGGGCCCAGCCCTCATTTCCGGAACACCTTGTGGACCGGTGGGGGGGCCGTTCCCGTCGCTGCTGGGGTCTGCCAGGAAGAGAAACGAGAGTAACAGTTTGGTATCAAGGACCTTGGCTCCTGTCCCCACCCGCCCTCTTGAGACCCCATTAGTCACAACAAACAAACAACTGTTAAAAGCAATCAGAATCAAAGCCCAACTGACTCTTAGTTAATTTAAGTATAATTGCAACTAGCCATGGTTAAAAACTGGTACTTGTGGCTTTGGGTATCTAGCCTACTATCTTTATACTCATATAGATCATTCCACTTGTAACATCAGTCATGAGTTTAGTCTTTAAAGGTATAACCCAAGTAATCTGTCTAGAAGTATCAAAATGGCCCTCCCCCTTAGTATCTCCCGTTCTTTTTTCCCCAGCCATCACCCTTCCTCCCTGACATCTCCCCCCACTCCATGACAGAAAATATTCCTTTCTTGAAAGATTGTTTTAATTTGCTTACAAAAATCTGGGCTGTTGAACTAGAGGGGCATGAGGGAACTTTGTAAGGGAATGGAAAGAATCTATGTTTTGATCTGAGTAGGGATTAAATGGGTTCATAGAGAGGTAGAAATTCACTGCTCTGGACCCTCAAGCTTTATGAAAGTTACTGTAAGCAAAGTATACTTTCATTAAAAAAAAAAAAATCCAGGCTGGCGATGACAGAGGCAACACAGCCAGATGTTGACGACGGGCAAACGTGACATTATGGGAGGGCCCATTAAACGTTCTCTCTACCTGTGTGAGTGCTGTGCAACTATTTTTTTTATTTTTGCATATGTTTAAGGAGCTGTTTTTAAACTGTGGAGTCATCTGACAGATAAAAGGAAGTGGAAGAGAGGTTGTCAAGTGCACATTTGACATTACATGGGGTTTGCATAGAAGCACTCTTCTCGATGCTATAAAAGCAGCCAGAATTACATCTAAGGTGTGGATTCACTGGGTGACTTTTTACAACCTTAAGACATCTGTAGATTAAAAAGCAGGGGAACCCTATAAAGGCTCCTGTTTATTGTTAAACTATCTGAAATGACACTGCAAAAACATTAAATAGCATCCTGGATTTAGGAGAGTTCTTTTCAAAGCTTTGTCATACCTAAACCCAGTAAGTCATATATACTATCCCATTCCAGGCTCAGCACCAGAACTGATGTGCTGCATCATGGAGGACAATCCAGGGCCACAGTCACAGAGACTAAGAAATCATGGGTGCTCTTTAAGGATCTTTCATGAGTCAACAAGGTCAACATTAGGCAATTAATCTTTCACGAATGATCTCCCAAAACCTAGGGTGAGTTTTAACAAAAACAGGAACATAGCCTAAAGCAGGAATCAGTAAACTTTTTTCTGTAAAGGGCCAAAGAGTAAAATATTTATGGTTTTTGCATGCCACATACTTTGTCACAACTGTTCATCTGCCACTATATGGCAAACGCAGCCATAGACAACACATACAAGAAACAGGCATGGTTATGTGCCAATAAAACTTTACTTATCAATTCAAAAACAGGCTGTGAACAAGATTTGGCCCCTGGACTGTCATTCGACAAGAGATAACTAAGTAGGAAATCTCATCTTCCTGTTTTAGCAGAGTCTTATCTCTCGAGGTGAGAGCTTTGTGATCTGAGATTTGTTGTTTTGGAATGGCTGGGGAGGTGTCTAGAAATAACACACACAGAAGCTTATGAAGTCATTTTAAGATCTAGGTGAGGGAAGGGGCTTCAGTGACCATCCTAAATCTAACCTTGGGGTTTCCTACACCTATATTTAAGAGAAGGGAGAGTAAGGCTTCCACAGAGTCAGTGGTGTACTTACAATTCAAAGAACGCAGGGTGCTCAGAATGAATTGCCAAACATATCAAAACAGAGCTAAAGCAGAAGCAATGAGGAAATTAGGCCACAGCACAGAAACACCTAGTATTGATTGAGCTACAAACCGTAGTTTGATTATGGCCCATAAGGTAGAAGCAAGCCTCCCCGAGCTTTTCATTTCTCATACATGCAGCGATATTAGGAGGTATCATCGCTGTAGAAGGGAGGGCCCAGCACCAAGAACAGTCAGAGAAGAGAGAGAAAGAGAGAAAGAGAAAAAGTTGAACATTTAGATTCCCTATAACAAAGAGGAAAGAAAAAAAAATCTGCATTTGTTAACATAGGGTAAAGAGAGTTTATTTGTCCAGTCAGACAGTCTAAGGCAACACTCAAATAAGGCTGCAGAGACCAAAATCAGAACAGTGACGTTTTCAGACAGCCAGATAAGGTGAGAGAACCCAGACAATGGATGCATCCTTTTTTTTCTTTTACTTTCTTTCTTTTTCAAACAACTGGAACAATGACAGGCTGGCATAGGAGAGCATTAACAATAAACAACAGAAGAACAAAGTTCCCTCCCTCCCCCTCCCCGCCCCCAAGACCGCGGCAGTTAAATTAAGTACAAAAAACTCATTACAAAAATAGCCTCACAGAGAAGCAGGTTCCAATCAAGTCAGAAAAATATTGGAACTTAACATATTATAACCCATTTGTGACTCTAATCAATAGAATTAGAGAAATTTAGTCCCAATGACATATGGAGACGTTACAGGAGCACAACCCTGGCACATTCAACCCTTTTTGGAAAAAAAAAAAAAAAACGGTGTATTGAAATGATCTTTATTTTTAGCCCAAAGAACATTGGTTAGTGTTGGATTTTCATCCTCAGTGCAAAAGACATAGGTTTTGAGAAGGTACACAGGTTACTGATGATGACTCGCAAATGAAAGATCACATCCAACAGAAGCATAGGGAAGACAGAAAAGGGAGACAATGTTACACAGTTTCAGTGGCATCGGTACACCTACAGTCAAGGTTTAGTACAGTGCACAGTTGTGGCATCGTAATGTTGTCACAATACTTCCCCTGTGGCTGGGCATGTCTAAAGGGGCCGCATCAGATGCCCACCCCTCCCCCACCACGGGCCCCTCATTATTTTGCACCTGTATGGATGTCCAACACCTGGGAAGACTGTCCTTCAAAGGAGTTCTCGTTCTCCTTGACCTGCACCTGAATTAAGGATCTCATCAAGTCCAAAACGCAACTGGGAATTGTGCCAAATGACTTTCAGAAAAGAGGGCAATAACAGATAAATCCCTAATAAAGGGGACCGATGTATATGGGGACCATTCAATCACAGTTTCTATAGAAACTTTTGTAGACCTTTGGTTGGGAAGAAGAGCCCTACATCTAGGGCATAGCTTTTTTTTTTCCTTTAAATTTTAAACAAGAATCTCAAATAGGACATAATTATTATAATATACAATATTTTGCCATCAGAACACTAAGCTATGTAAAGATCATTGCTGTTTAGTCAAATCATGTCTACAGATATGACAAAGGAACTCTATGCATAAGCTGGCTTTCCTCACAGGAAAGGTATAGTAACATGTTTCCCTCATGATGGGCACTGGGAACTGATTTCATCCTTTATCATCTAAAAACATATGGCTAAAGTTTCAACAGTTTTGTTTGTTTGGTAGTTGTGGGCTCAGGTGGTCTGATTTGGGGTAGGGACCAGTGGGAGGGATGCAGAAGAACTGTATACACCTCCTTGATGCTGAGCAAGGCCCCCAAATCATCTCCAAAATTCATGCCTCTTAAATAAAGATATCAAGTAATCAAAAACAAGAGAGGAGAAAAAAAATTGTGCCTCAACATTATCACTCAGGAAACCTGCTTTCCTGCTTCTTAAAAGGAGTAGAGTCATTTTGTGCTAACAATTGGATCTGAGAAACGGTTTGGCACAGTTCAAACAAACATTCCTTCGCTCTTGGTCGGACTAGACAAAATGTTCTCTCTGATTATCAGAAAGGGGGCTATATAAAGATCTTGTCTTAGACCATGCCCCAGTCCACGTGAGCAAGCAAAAGGATGAAATGTGTAGAGATTTCAGAACAAGCGAGGCAAATAATCACATGGTGCGAGAGGCTGGTAAGACACTGGTGAATAGGGGAAACAAAAGACTTTCCTGCTGCAGTTCTGGAGACAAATTCATGGAGTCATGCCAGGGAAGGAAGGAATGTTTTCATAGTTTGACCCACCATATTCTGGGACCGAGCCGTCTCCCCGCTTCAGAAACAGACGCACTCTGCGGCCACCATTCTTAATCAGTTCTATAGCCCGAGAATGCTTCATGTTTTTGGTGGTCTCACCATTGATCTCTAAAATTTCATCACCAACCTGCCAGAAAGAGAGAGCCAAGTGAGAAGATCACCAAAGGGTTTCATCAGCTATGGAGATGCTTTATGATTTCACTGAACATGTTCCAGAAAAATCTTCTATTACTTAGGAGACAGAAATGAAAAAAAAAAACCCTAAACTCTCTGTCCTCAAGGAGATGACATTCTAATATGGGAAATATAATACAACGGGCAACTTAAAAAAATACATGGTACGTGAGATCGTGTAAGCGCTAAGGTAAAAAAATAAAGCAGAGGGAAACATAAGTTGCTGAAGGAAGAGGATGTGGTCGACAGCTTCTAGAATGGCCCCCAGTGATCCTTGCCTACTTGAATTCATACCCTGTGTAAACTCCTTTCCTTTGGATGTGGGCTGGAATGAATGACTTGCTTTTCACAAACAGAACATGGTAAATGTGATGACAGGTCAAAGATAAGGTTACAAAATAACTTTGGCTTTTGCCTTACTGGCCCTCATTTGTCTTCTCCCTTGTCTATTCTGATGCATGTTGTGACGGAGCCTATGGTACTGAAACCAGAGAGGGCTCAGGCCAACAGCCCCAGCTGCACTGATCCTGACAACAACCATGAAGCTTTAGAGGCAAATCCTTCCCTAGAGGAGCCTTCAGATGAGACCACACTCCGGGCTGATACACTGACTGCTAATATGTTGGAGGTAAAGGAGTGAACAAGACAGGCCAGATACTTCCTGGAAGTATCAGGAAGCACATATTCTAGAAGGCAGAAGAGAAAAAGACTGGTGCTGGAGTTTAAGGCACTGAATTTGAGTCCTATCACTTGTTAGCTAAGTGATCTTGGCTAAGTTCTCTACTTTTTTGCAGTTCATTTCCTCATCTGAGTAAGGGGAGGATAACAACTCATGCCTTTCATGTTGAGGTCCAATTAAATGTTACAGTATGTCATGTGAACTAGATAACATGATACAAAATATAATAATGGTGTTTCTTTCAATCAGAAGCTTTTTTAAATGAGTAACTGCTGCTAAGTCGCTTCCGTGCGACCCCATAGATGGTAGCCCACCAGGCTCCCCCGTCCCTGGGATTCTCCAGGCAAGAACACTGGAGTGGGTTGCCATTTCCTTCTCCAATGCATGAAAGCGAAAAAATAAAGTGAAGTCGCTCAGTCGTGTCCGACTCCTAGCGACCCCATGGACTACAGCCCACCAGGCCCCTCTATCCATGGGATTTTCCAGGCAAGAGTACTGGAGTGGGGTGCTAAAAACAAAATCCATGTGTTTGAAATATGAACAAAAAGACTATATACCACTGTATATGCACAAATTATGCATGTGTATATATAGAGGAAGGATATATAAGAAACGGGTACATAGTTTGACCTTGGAAATTATATTCTTACCATGCATCATTTTTTTATCTAATTCTAAAAAATCACATTCCTGGTCTACTTTCTCAATTAAAAAAAAATCTTATTAAAAAATTCAGTCTTCAGAAATATAAACTTCAAGATTCTGTCTTAAGTTACAAGTATTAAATTCCTTATCTTTGGTCACTTTCCGCCCTTTCTGCTCAGGACTAATTTTATTCACTTTTTTCCTTTCCTGATCTGACTCTTGATTTCTTTTAATTCCTTCCAAACTGCTCCCTATGTATGTCTCAATCTATGCCCCCTAGATATAATGAACAAACGATTTTTTAAAAATCATTCGATCTGCCCAGAAGAGCAACATATTCATACGTAGTAGGAAATATTAGATATCGAAATAGAACACAGTGGTTTTTTTGGCATGTGTGCGTTTAAAATTTGCATTACTGAGTAATACCAAATGATCTTGAATATTCATGTGATGGTGTCCTTGGCCCACTGTTAAGAAAGACAGTTAACTCATTCCTGAGGCCAGGGAAAGGTGGCAGTGAGTAGTGAGAGACTGAACGGAGCTCACCACCCAGAACCTACAGAACCACGTGGCTTCCTGCTCTCAAAGCATGCTGGGATATCCAGGAATTCCAGGGAAGTAAGGCTGGAAGAAGCATAAGCTGGAATCAAGATTGCTGGGAGAAATATCAATAACCTCAGATATGCAGATGACACCACGCTTATGGCAGAAAGTGAAGAGGAACTAAAAAGCCTCTTGATGAAAATGAAAGAGGAGAGTGAAAAAGGTGGCTTAAAGCTCAACATTCAGAAAACGAAGATCATGGCATCTGGTCACATCACTTCATAGGAAATAGATCGGGAAACAGTGGCTGACTTTATTTTTTGGGGCTCCAAAATCACTGCAGATGGTGATTGCAGCCATGAAATTAAAAGATGCTTACTCCTTGGAAGGAAAGTTATGACCAACCTAGATAGCATATTGAAAAGCAGAGACATTACTTTGCCAACAAAGGTCTGGTCAAGGCTATGGTTTTTCCAGTGGTCATGTATGGATGTGAGAGTTGGACTGTGAAGAAGGCTGAGCGCCAAAGAATTGATGCTTTTGAACTGTGGTGTTGGAGAAGACTCTTGAGAGTCCCTTGGACTGCAAGGAGATCCAACCAGTCCATTCTAAAGGGGATCAGTCCTGGGTGTTCTCTGGAAGGAATGATGCTGAGGCTGAAACGCCAATACTTTGGCCACCTCATGGGAAGAGTTAACTCATTGGAAAAGACTCTGATGCTGGGAGGGATTGGGGGCAGGAGGAGAAGGGGACGACAGAGGATGAGATAGCTGGATGGCATCACCGACTCCATGGACATGAGTTTGAGTGAACTCTGGGAGTTGTTGGTGCTGCAATTCATGGGGTCGCAAAGAATCGGACACGACTGAGAGACTGAACTGAACTGAACTGAATATGAGATTAAGTATAAGAGATGGAAAATGGGATTGGGATTTGGAAATGGGATTCAGACAATATCCACTTTAGTAAGTTCATGGGTGATTTTAATCCTTTATTCAATGCCAGAGTTGGAAGAGCTCACCTAATTCTGGTAGATACATCTAAGCTTGAGGGAGAGATGAAAAGCTGTAGAAACATGTAATGCTCACGAGCGTGCAGGCTCTAATCATAAGATGTCAAGAAGTCACTGCAGATGACTTATTCACATCCATCCCAGATGCCTCTCCCTTACTTACCTTCATCTTCCCACACCTTTCTGCAGGACCATCCTCTGCTAAGCGCAGAACGTAGAGGTCCATGTTATACTCTCGACCGCCTCGAAGACTGAAACCAAATCCCTTGGCTCCTCTTTCCAGCTCCACAGTGTAAAAATCTTGCTCCTATTCAAAGAAATTAAATGCAGTTATTCTGGGAGGACTTAAATTGACACACATTTCTCTCTCTTTTCCCAAACACTCTCCATTATGGCTCATTTGACCCAAAGGCACAATTTGTATCCCCTTCTTGGTGGTTTCTAATTGTTTATTAATATCAATTAACCTTAGGAGTTTGGAGATCCAGAATGTGAAAACATTCATGAGTGTGCATACAGATTGCATACCAACATGCATATATTAAAATTTAATCAGTGAGGCTGTGACTTGCATTTGTAGCAGGAAAAATCCTTCATTAAATAATACCATCCTGCACATTGCTGGTGTTTTAGCCTCCCTGCCCAAGGCCCTAAAATATCTCATCATTTGAATAGCAATGGCAAGCTCCACACATCCTGACAGTGGTTCCTATGCTGGTTAAGGAGAACTGGGAAAAGATTAGGAAAGGCTTTAAGAAGGCCAGTGACGGGGAGGAAAAACAAAAAAAAAACTACTTAACTCCGTATCACCCAATGTTTCCCAAATCTGCTTCACTTATTATCACTTGTGCACCCTCCATTACCACCTTGTGGGACAGGTAGGTAGCTTTAGGAGTCTCACCTGAAATTCACAAGTCTGAGAAACAGCTTAACCAAAAGACATTTTCTTGACATAAATGCCTTTACGAATACCATGACCAGCTATCTCCTGTTTTGCTCTTTCTCTGATCACCTATTATTAATTGGTAGCATTTTATTCTGTTTGGTCCTCCTTGTCCCCTGCCTCCAGAAAAAGGATGTCTAGGGATATTTTTCAAAGGTAGTAAAGTAATGTTATTTACTTGATAACCCAATGTGAGTTCATGTTTAGTATATATTTACTACATAAAAGGTTATTTATGTTAATTGCAAGTACCTTATAAGATACCTGGTAAAAAGAGCTTCAGAAAATTGGAAGGAAATGCACAAAGCCAGTAAGGCAAAAAGAGAAACAGTCCTCACCTGTGTTGCCTGGGGTGCTTTGAATTCAAACTGAGATTCTGGCTTTGGTTTGGTGGTATTCCTGCCAAAGCAAGAGAAAAAAAAATATATAAGAGCAAGCCATGGAGAGCCTGAGAAAGAATCAAAGAGCAGTATCATCACACCACCAAGAGTTACTTTTTTCCCCTGAAAGTAACAAAAGAAGCCCAAGTCATGTCTGACCTGGTCTCCTGGGCTCCTTGCTGCGAAGGGGTGTGCGTGGTGGTGATGGTGGCTATCTTCTCCGCATTGGTCAGCAGAGTGGCATTTGAAGACTCTGCAGGGTAAGAGAGAACATCATGAAATGAAGGCCCCGGAGAAGATATCATCAAATCAGGTGTGCAGAAGCCCCACACCTGAATGACATCTGAATTCTCTGTCACCATTTCAAAATGTTCTGACTTGAATTTCTAAACACGAGTGTAAAGAACCATTCTAAGATCTTCTATGATGTGAGCCATGTACACCCCCATGACATTCCTCCAACTAGGTATCTCCACAAATGAAATAAAGAGTTTGCCCAAGAAAATAGTACTTTAAAAATCATAGCCAAGGTAGGTGCCTTTCACTCTTCCCCCATCACTTGAAAAGGGCAGTCCCATCAAATCACTGCAAAATTATTTCCCAGACTTTTACAGGCTAATAATAAATGTCTCTGCTAATGTCCCTGCAATTTATCGGTGATCTTTAGTGAGTCTGCTTGATTTTCTCATGTGAATAGTCAGTGTTCTAACTTCTTGCTACTAATAAATACACATACAGAGAACATCTACTTTCTTCCCCAAAGCTTTCAGTGAAACACAACTAAAAATGTGGAATTCTTGTGAGATCTTGCCTAGTATCACTCATGAAGAGTTATTTTTAAAACTTGCATTAGTCAGAGCCAGTATGTAAATCTAAGTTATACAAATCAGGAAGCCACCCTAATGTAACAAATATGACTATATTCTTATGTAAATTGACTTTCTTCTTCACTAAACACATTCATAAACATCTTCATTAATCTCTGGGAGCTTGGAAACCTAGGATTTGAAAACACTCATGAACATGCCTACAGACCACTAACCAACGTGCATATATAGAAATATATTAAAATAATTTACATAGTATCAGTCTTATGTTCTTTTACTAATTATTTCTCCATTAAGATCAAGGCAGATAGTAAACAATGATGAGTAAGCTGCACTATTTGAATTTATTTTTAGATTGACAGTTTGGAACCTGCCACACATTTTCTAATCAAGAAAATGCTACATGTGGGGGTGAAGTTCTTGATTAGCCTGTAAACTACCCCTTTACTTCACAGTGTACCATGAAGTCTAGAAGTTTCTAAGAGTTCTGAGGTTTGCAGTAGACACTCCATAGTTTGTGGAATACATGTATCTACCCATCACGTATAACGGAGTTTCTATGGATAGCTCACTAATCCCACTTATTTGTGCTCTATCTTCCACTGTACTTTGCTAAACATGCTACTCAGCTTGGGTCTGACTTTCTGTTATTCTATTTTCATTACAAATAGCTGTTAAAAGTAAAGGGCTGGAGATCAGACCCGGGTTCAAACCTCTTTATCCTTCACTTACTATCTGTATGTCTTCTTTTCCTTGAAAGGGATGAGGACAATAGTCATCCCTTTTCTTGGAGTAGAGTGTATGAAATGCTTAGCACTGTATCTGACATACAGTAAGCACCCAACATACATTGACTGCAGCCAGTGCCCTTGCTACTATTTCTATTTTGTATTTATTACTGTGGAAATGTGTTAACGTTTTTTACACTCTCTGCAAAATGAGACAGTTGAAATATGATTTTAACAGTTTCTATTCCAGCCCTAAAGCTTATGATCTGGATAGTGGTGGTGCAAGATTAGTAAGAAAATGTAACTCAATCAGGTGAACAAAAACTGTGAATCCAGTTCATGCTTCAGAACGACATCTCCCACAGAACCTGTTCTACCAAATGCTTCACCAGAATCTGAGGGAACAGTAATCTGTGGTCAAGTAGGGGTGAAAAACAGTGGATGAAACAGAAATGTTTTTGCGTGTCTGTGTTTTGTTTTCCCTGTGGACCCTTAATTGTGCCAGTATACCTTGGGACCCTCCAAGAGGGGGACGTGGTGCTTCTCAAGCTCGTCGGGTGTACTGGTTACAAGGTCAGAGACTAGACTCAGCCTACTTGGCTTTGCAACCCAAACTTTGCAGTTTACTAGCTGGGACGTGAAGGAAAGTTACTTAGACCTTCTATGCTTGAGTTTCCTCATCTACACATACAGAATAACAGAAGTATCTAAGAACACTGATGCAAAGACTACCTGGAAGGAAAAGTGTTTGGGCTCGTGCCCGGCATGTAAAAACTGCTCAAAAATTGAAGACCATCTTTTTTATGGGTGGCATGTATTTATTACCGTTATCACAATATTAAGAGCATAATATTAGTCTGTTTTTATGACCGCAGTTAACCGGCACAACCAAGGTGATAAATTGAAGTGGTATTTCATAAAGTCTGCCTGCTGTGCCCCTACAAAGGACTAGGAGACTGCAAAGCCTGTCAGTGTGACTTGCCAGAAGTTTCATAAACATGTACTGGTCCTTTAAAAAAACTTCATATTATGTACTGTAATTAATTTTATGGAGACTCTCTGGAAAATCACAAGATTGCTTGGGCCATGGGGAAATCACCATCAGGATACCAAAAAGAAAGTTTCCTTGTAATCAGAGTGATTATAATTACTGAATTGTGCAGAGGTTCCCCTTTAGAGTTCTTGGGTGTTTTTGGTAGCCAGAGTTTTCTAGGCAGATCAGATCCTATTCTCAAGCCTTTTTAGTACTTCTGCCATTTTCAAGGTTTGATGAGATGTAACAGATAACCATTCAACATACGTATAAGTAGAATTCTTCTATTTATTTTCCTCCCATCATTCCTTTGCTATTTTCAAATATTTATATGCAAATCTGTTCTGAGTTGAAGCTTAAGATTAAGCATTTCAGAAATTAACATTTGTAAGCAAGTGCCTATTTGAGCAAGCCCACTGAATTTTTTCTCCTTTTGTTTGTTTTTCTTAATCTATGAACAACCACCAAATTTCAATTATTTCCAGTGTGCCACACACCGTGTACGGTTCATTCCCACATGCACTGTTTCATTTCATCCTCATAACTCAAAGAAATAGGTGCAATTAATTATGCCCATTTTAAAGCTGAAGACGCTGAGGCTTACAAAAAGTAGGCAGTATGTCCAAGGTCATCCAGAGAGCAAGTAGAGGCACTGGCAATTAAACCCAGGGCCTGCCTGACAGTTAACTTTCAGTTTCACTCTGTTTACAAGGGAATTATTCACGGGTCAAGGAAACTGGATGTGATTGGTACATTTCCTTCTTAGCAAGCAAGTACTTTTACCTTCCTGTATAAATACCAACTTCACTAAGTAGTATCACAGATGAATTAAAATACAAAACACTCTGGTTTGGACTTCTAGATTTCCTGGGTCATTTTCAAGCACTATAACTTTTAGCATACCCTCAATTTCCAGGATGCTTTTTAAAAGATCTATAATGTTATATATATGAGCTTTTAAGTCTTCGTTTAGAATTAAACCAAGACAGTGTGTGCTGAAATTCTCTCCAGCTTTTAAAAGTACGGAGTTGAAGCCCATCCTCACAAATTTCTATCTCTAGTCCAAAATAAAATGTCCCCCATATAAAAGAATAAACACAAAAGACGGGTCTGATATAATATACACCCTAGCAACAGTTTTAAAAAGGACTGTCAATGTATTTGACTTGTGGAACTCTTAAGGCAGATGGACAGGTTGACTGTTTTCATGATAAATTCCAGCAAGTGCCCTGTGTGCTTTCTTAAACAGTGTTTATACCTGCTCTAACTCTCCTGGGAGAATGAAAATGGATATTACTACCGTTCCCACAGCAATCACGTATCGAGAGGAGCATATCCTCGCTCTCAAGGCACCATCACGGTGCTGTGCTAAATCAGGGCACTAACTTCTGAAAGGAGCTTCTATCTTGGGTTTCAACTTCTCTCCGTGACAAGTGATTACCATTCTAACCTTGCTCCCATGTTAATATCCTTAGCTGCCCTTACAGAACCACATTACAAGGCCAAGCAAATAGACAATGGATACAATCATTCCATTCATAAATATTTTAATGCATAAACACATATGTAACAAATACCTGAAGGAAGCATTTGAAAATTTAAATCCCATAAATATTTGAAAAGTTTGGGGAGACTTTTAAAATGTGTATGATAGAAACTCTGTTCTTCTTGCCTGAGTATATGCTGCTATCATATCTCCCTTTGCCAAGGAAATGGCACGACCTGTGTCACCAAGCCTTACTTCCTATACAAGTAAATACTTTAAGTCAGAGAGATGTGAAGTACAAAAACAGATACACAAACATGTATAACCGAATCACTTTGTTGTGCACCAGAAACTAACACAGCGTTGTTAACTAACTATACGCCAATAAAAAGAAAAAATTAAAAAATAAAAAGAAAGACTTCAGGGAAAAGAGACTATATTTAAATAATGTCTTTTATTTTTATTATTTATTTATTTAGGGTGCACCATGGGGCAAGCAGGATCTTAGTTCCCCAACCAGGGATCAAACCCACGCCCCATGCAGTGGAAGCATGGATGGATACTTAACCACTGGACCTCCAAGCAAGTCCCTAAATAATGTGTTTTCAAGTTCATAAATATTTTCATTAGTTTGAACTTGATTCAATCTGATGATTCCATGAGAGCCTGGCTCAGTCAGGATCTGCCCTGTCTGATTAGTCTCACTCACACCCAGACTTCACAGGGTATTTCTATACACTCCAGTAGTAGGAGGCATGTGTGCTCTGACTTGCCAGAATTCAAGTTCAAATTCAGTATGTAAGCCAGTCTGTGGGCCTTTCTGTGTTGCCATGATAAATTTCCTATCTAGCTGTCCACCTCTCACAGGAGAAGAGGCTCTGCCCTCACTCCACCTCCCAGCCTCTTCCCAAAGGCCGTAAAAGCCTAGGATGGTGAGAACTCCCCTGAACATGCCTGTCTGAGAACTGTGAACAACACAATCATGCCCAAATCAAGGGGGGTTCATGTTTCAAAGCTTTTGTTGGAGGGGGCTAGCAGACACAGAACGGTGAGAGGGGAATGGGAGAAAGAAAGTGAGGAGAGAAGTGAAACTGGAGAATCAGGTGACTGATGACAAGAAGAACGAACATGAGCATGCTGCTTCCCTGGAAAACAGTCGATCATGATCCCATGCTTGCATTGCAGAAGGCGTGGGTCAGGTTCCTGGTTGGGGAAGAATTGCCACAAGGCACAGCCATGGATAGGGAGTAAGTTCCCAGCATGGCCCAATCAAGGGTGCATCGTCCTCTTTTTTTTAATTTGATCATTTTTTAGTTAGAAAACTAAAACAGTTTGTAGTAAGAAAATTTTAAAAATGGTTATGATGCCTTATGTAAAATAGAAGGGAAAAAAATATATATATATAAAAGTCACTTGGGGACTAATGCCAGGTATGGTTTATTCCTTTAAACCATATATTAATGTTTTGGTTGTGAATTTCATTTAGGGCCATTCTCAGTCATTAAGTGTATGTGATCTCTCCTTAATTCATGACTCCATTAATAGTAAATGGGTTATCTATTAGAGGCATCTTTGAATATACATTTTGCAAACATTTATCCTGAATTGAAATATGACTGACATGACAGGATAAAATCAGAAAACACAAGTATTCACTGACAGTGTGAAAATGAGGACTGCAGTTCAATCCTTGTCTGATCAAAATAACCGCCAAGAACCGTTCAAATTGCTCAACCACGTTGTGATATTATTTCAAGACTACTTTGCTTTTTAAGTTCCCCTTTGAGGAGCTGTGCAAAGAAAGGATGAGTTAGTCTTCAACTCCATAATGAACAAGTAACTAGCCCAGAAACTAATATAAAGTGTTTAGCCTCATCTCCTCCAAGTCTGGTCAGCTTATCTCTTTCTGTCTGGCTCATAAGACTGCCTCTTCCTGAAGTGGCTCCTTGTGTTTCTGAGAACAGTACCCTGAACAAGATGGATTTCTAAGAGCTCCCGAGCCACTCTGATGAAGGACTTCAGTTTTTTTATGAAGATCACTCAACAAAACGTCTCTGGGCTAGTCCATTAAACACTAGAGTAAGAGACTGAAGGAGACCAGAACTGCCTGACATGGAGAGAATGCCTTCCTTTTACCTTACAATCTACCATGTCCAGCACACTTCTATGGAGAGGAAGTGGATCCAGCATGATTTTCTCTCCATCAGATTGCAAAGGTCACTCTCTGTTCTATAGGTTCTTGTAAAATCCTCATGGATTGCTTCAGCATCTCTCCAGAAATCTAACCCCACTGCCTTCATTCTAACTTCCAAGATGGCAATTTTTGGCCCCACCTTAAAGATGAGTATTAGAAATCCACCCTCTGCCAGACTTGATTCCCTTTACCTGCACAAAGATGAGTATTAGAAATCCACTCTCTGTCAGACTTGATTCCCTTTACCTGCACTTTGAAAATGACAAAGTAATTGGTGAAGAGTTTTATTATCATGGTGGTGAATTCCTGAAATATCTTGTGATGAAATCACATCCTCAGCAGCACATCAATCCTTAACTACACTGTATCAACTTTAACATCTACTTTCTTCTCACCAAGACAGCCTGTGATAGCTCTGTTCAAATTTTACACTTTTGAAGGACTGTGGTTTTAAAAAACATCTTTTTATTGACAAATGTTATTGGATAATCTATCTTGCTTTCCAGTTCTTGGTGTTCAGGCTCTCAAAAAATACTTTCCCTTGCCCAGTGTTAATTTAAATCAACAAGTATGTGCACAGGAGTATAAGTTGCTTCTGCATATTTATCCTTCCTGATTGTGAATTCTTTTCTAAGCTCTTCCCTCAAGGAGCTCTTTCTCTCCTTCTTTCCTTTTTGGAAATTTTCATTCCCACAGACTAACCAACATAGACTCAGCAAGTTATATCCTGTGTTCATTTCTTTTGAATTAATTTTCTGAAATCTCACCACAGCATGGAGATAAATGTATCTAAATTTATATACTACATTAGGCTCTCTCCACCATTTGTCACCAAATTTTCCTAGCTTCCTTCATCTTTTCCATTAGGAACCTAGGTTATATCATCTTGTGACCACTTTCCTAAATTCTAATAGCTTTCCAGAGTGGTGATTTGGTAGAATGGACTCTAGACCAGATGGTAAATTACTAACCATGCATTTGAGGCAGGCTGAAATAGACCATCATTCAAGGAGCTATTTTTTCCCTCCACATTTGGCAGGGGGTATTTCTGGTACAGTGAAATATCCCTGTTCTTACAATGAACAATTTTCAAATATTTATTGTTTGGTTTTAGACTTACATCTTCTGAAATGCACAGCCTATAGTACTCAAATTTTAAACTAACATGGCTCACTTTCTAGCAATTAGTAGATAAAAATGTTGATCTGGTGAATTAGTTTCAGATAAAACTTCTGATTTTCTTATTTTACAGATCAGAGGCATAGAATTTTATCACACTATAACTATAAACCACAGTTGTCTCTTGAGAAATAACCACTGACTTTGGGAATATATTTTATTTTATAAATATATAGTAAGAACGAAAAAAAAAAAAAAAAGACACTGAAACATTCTGGGAAAAATATCACTTTTTTCCCCAAGGGCAAAATCTGCTTAGAAGGAAGTCATTATACAGGACTTAAATTCTCTGAAGGTTCTTAGAGACATTAGTGTATCAACTCCATTTTTATTAAATAATAATAAAATAAGTAAATATAATGTAATATAATATAATAAGTATTATATACTATAATAATATAGTATGTAAGAATAATTTGGAGAAGGCAATGGCAACCCACTCCAGTACTCTTGCCTAGAAAATCTTATGGATGGAGGAGCCTGGTAGGCTGCAGTCCATGGGGTCGCTAAGAGTTAGACACGACTGAGCGACTTCACTCTCACTTTTCACTTTCCTGCATTGGAGAAGGAAATGGCAACCCACTCCAGTGTTCTTGCCTGGAGAATCCCAAGGACGGGGGAGCCTTGTGGGCTGCTGTCTATGGGGTCACACAGAGTCGGACACGACTGAAGTGACTTAGCAGCAAGAATAATAAAGTAAGTACTGATATTTTTTGCTGGAAAACTTTTGGGAGTGGGGGCTGTCCTGTGTACTGTAGGATGTTTAGAAGTGTCCTTGGTCTCTACCCGCTAGATTATCATTTAGTACCTACTCCAGACAATGCCAAATGTCCCTCAAGGGGCAGAATCACCCACTGTTATAGAAGAATCAAAGATCTGAATTAAACCAATCAAACAAATAAATATGAACAGGCCTAGTTTAATGGAAGCCTGTCAAAAATATTGAAAATACTGAGATTTTATTCTTTCTTTATCCACATGCAAAAAGTAGAGACAAATCATACAGCATAAATTCTAATAACCTCCTATTAAATAAAAAACATGGCTATATTCACTAACTCTGATCGAAAAAAAAGAAACAACACACCAGCATTGGCTCTCCACTGTCCTTACATAGGTTTTATGATATCATCATACTATACACTCAGATTTTACATTCCTGTTTTTTTAAAAAAGTCTATAATTTCCAGGTAGAATATCAGGCAAGTTTTACCACCTATACTCAAACTATTCTGTTGTTTTAAAGACAAGGGCACCACAGCCAAAATAAATTGGAGAGAGTTAAAAATTTTCTGATGTGTTTATCTCTGTAGCAAGACAGGGTCCCTGGGCAAGAGGATGAAGTCAAGATGGTGAGGTAAGATTTAGTAACAGGGGCTCATGAGTGCTTGACGGGTATACTCAGAGAGGGTCGGAGAGGACTGTCTCTAAGTCAACACTATTCAATTACATGAACACCAAAGACAGAGTAAGAACGAAGAGAGAGAGAGACAGAGACACACGCGAGAGGTATACTTTACCATCCCCAGGGATGATGCGGAGGGTGACTGTGTTGCCCGCTTCCTTGATGAGGTTGACAATGTCAGAGTGGGATTTGTTGGTGATGGAACATCCATTTACGGCCAAGATCCGGTCTCCTACTTTCAGCTTGCCGCATCGGTCAGCAGGGCTCCCCTCAATAATCCGACCTATTTTGTGAGGCATGGCCACACATGCATTGCCTGCTTTGATAGTCAGTTTTAATTTTTTTTTTTTTAACGTTACATGGGAATAGAGTGAAGGGAGGAGAAAAAGGGTTGAAAAGGGAAAGAGAAGGTTAAGTGTTAATTAATTAAAGCATTAAGCAAATGTTATTAAAGGAGAACTCTGTGCCGAGGGTCAAAACATTGGCAAAGTTTCGGGCGTTGGTGTAAAAAGTTACAGCCCTAAAGGATAGTTCATCGCTGCAGTCCTTTCCCGATTAAAAATGAGGGGGACACCCCAACTTTCCTCTTTCTATCAGTGGCAAAATTTGGGATCTTTAGCAATTTCCAAAGATTCTCAAGAGCCCCCAAAGTAACTTGCTGTGGGCTTATGTGGGGACTTCAAACATGAAACCCAGAGCTGGGATGGAAGCTTTTGCACATTCTGTGTTCATGTCACTTCCTTTTTGCCAGATGTTGCTTACGCTTCTGCCAATGTTTTGTTCTTTCTCCATTTAGAAAACACAATCCCTGGGCGTCTAGTGAGGTCAGAGAGCCCACCAGTGCCAAAAATCCAATCTGAGAACACCTAATAGACAAACACGTAGATGTTCTGCCTGCTATCCAGCATGATGAAAGCTTTAGCAAAGGGGCATAATTACGAGACGAGCCAAGAAAGCACCCAACCTTGACACGCATTTTTCCTTTTATGACCTTTGCTCAATCAGCTGTTCTCGTGGGCTTTCAGAGAAGGGCCCAAATGGCTCATTAGCTCTGAAATCCTCCTTCTTCCTCATAGAAATCCCCTCAAAGCCATAAGAAAATCGAGTACATGCTCAGATGGAGGACAGTGATCTGAAGCTAGGTTCAAATCATTCCTCAACCCTTTTTCTTTAATCATTTCCTTTGTCCTCATCAGTTACTACACAGCTCTGACAGGAAAAATCAGGAAAAGTGCATTTGAAGAAGAAAGTTTATTGTGTGCTTTGAGGCACGTCATGTCACAACCAAGAGTGACTGGTAACTTTTAGAAGAGAGGTGGAAAATAGGCTTTGAGGCCTGATCTAGGGTTTCCAGATACTTGCATACTGAGTTGTAAACTTCCTTGGGCATGTCCACTGATTTTGAGAGTTTATCTTTCTGTAAAGATAGCTACGTAGTTGAGCCATCTTTGGGAAAGGGTGACAAAATTAACATGGGAAACCCTGAAAGAGAAGGCTCTTCCATCCTAATTCAGAGCGTAAGGATAAAATGTATGGGAAATGAGCTGCAATTGCTTTGAATTTCAGCATATTTGCCTGAGTCTGTATCACTGGATGTTAAGGTTAAGGTTAAAGACTTTTTCAAAAGAGAGTTAAACAGTCTTCTGGAAAGCAACAAGCAGGTGTGGTGGAAAGCCTCCATACTCAAATTCAAGGTCTTGATTAAGTTTAGCCCATCTCCAAGGACAAGTCCATGGGAAAGGTATCATACAGCAGGTGGGAAGGAAGTCTGCATAGCTCAGGAGAGAGGTCACATGCAAGGTATTAGGGAAAGTTTAATTTGCTCATTGTAAAAGTTGGAGAAAAACAATCAGACACCAAACTGTGAGTGAAGACATTTGATATTTGTTAACAACACAAAACCTCCCACCAGACGTATCTGTTGTTTCATTCTAGAAGGAGAAACTGAGAACTCAAATTCTGAGAATATCACCGGGTGCATAGGGACAAACCGCAGAGCTGAAGAAAATAATTTGAGATGTCTTTGTCCCCTCTGCTTTTCTTTTTCTTTTTAAATTGGACTGAAAAGTCTTCAAAACCAGTGGAGAAAACAAGCCAGAAAACCACCCTGCCTTGAGGTCAAGTCACCCGCCACCCACAACATGCTGTGATAATGCTATTAACAGAGCTCAGAGAGGCGCTGTTAGTAACGCGTGTTTGTTATCGCAGCCACACATGCACAGACCTGGCTTGACGCACTGTCCCCTGAAGTTTGCACCTTAAAGGGACATGACTTTAGCAGGAAGCAAAGTACCAAGACTAAATGGAGACAAACGGAGTTGTACCAGAGCAGAAATCCAACAGGATGGAGCACCTAGCTGATGTTAGCCAGCAAGCGACCTGGACCACTGGTCCTCAGACTCCTTGTGGGTAGGCCATTTGGAGACAGAGCTGAAGCATGTTTCACAGCCCTTCCCATCTCCCATCATATTCCATATTAACTAACAAATGTGCTTGGGGAAAACAACAAATGACATTTTATTTAATGAAGAAGGTGGATCAGTTCTGGAGTATATACTTATGATCCATTCTAGTAGGAAGACCCGTGATTCCTAGTTCCTAGAATCGCCTGGCTCCTATTTGTCTCAGCCCGCGCAGCCTGCAGAGAGCTGGCCTCGTGAGAGGACGACAGTTGTACTCCTCCACTCTCTGCTGAAACCCCAACATCTGGATGAGACGGGACAACCACCCCTGCTAGGACTCACGGGCAGTGAAGACAAACAGCTCTGCACTCAGATTTTAATTACATTCTCCAACAGGCAACAGTAAACATATTATTTTAAATTACAATTTTAAAATTTCAGATGGAGATAGGTAGAGTAGAGGAAGGACACAGATAAGATGGAAAGGGCATTGCATGTATATTTTTTACTCCTCACACCTCTATTTTTCCCCCCAGGCATTTACTTCTAAACCCATATGCTTCTTATAAAAATGCGGAGACCTTCTGAGACAACTGCTATGATTGATACCCTGCTCAGGACCCTGCAAAGGTCTCTCTAGGGCAAGAATTTCTCACACTTTATCCTGTCAAGGGGCTTCTTTGCAAATTTCACCTATGCATGACGTTGTCTGCCTGTGAACGTGCCACCAGAATGGAAGCTGAAGAGTTAAAAAAAATAAAAAATCCCAACCTTCAGGAGGGGAAAAGCTACCCAATGAAGTCCGTCCCCAATTAAGACTTTCATTACCTGAAGCGGAAAGCATGACAAGCATTTCTGTTAATGAGATTCTGGCTCGTCTTTCCCTCTCCAGAGAACAGTCACCCCAGGAAATGCTGGGGAGCAGAAGTGACCACACTCACCGAACGTCGTGCCAGCCTCGGGCCTGCTCACCGATGACACGATGACAAAGCCGAAGCCCTCGTTCTCACCGCGCCGGATCTCCACATCGTAGGGCTGGACCACGGTGCTCACCACACCGCTGCCGCCGCCGCCGCCACTGCCGATGCCGCTGGTGCTGCCACTGCCTGAGCTCACCGTGTTCAGGGAGTTCTGGCTGCCCTGTGGGGTCCGCTTCTCCTCCGTCAGCGAGGCCGGCTGGTTGCTACTGTGGTGGGATGAGGCTGGCGAGGGTACCTCATTCTCGGTTTTGGGGGCTGTGCAAGAGACGTACCTCTTGGTTACCTGCCTTTGCAAGAAATGTGCCCTGTCACCCCTTCCTCCTTCCCCGATCCACTCCACAACCAAACCAAGAGAGTGTCAGTTATGACAGCACCCGGCCTCACATGACTGAGACGCAGCAACTGAAAACCACTCTGATTAGCATTTACCATTCAGGATCTGCAGACATCGATACCATGGGAGAACAAAGGGGACACCCAGAGTCTGTTACATTTAGCGCATATACTATGCATCAGCATCTGTATTTGGACTCAAATCTGCAGCAAGACTGGCCCATTCTGAAATATTTCCTGCTTCACAGATCGAAAAATGACCCCTTGGCATTATGCTAAGTGAAATAAGTCAGACAGAGAAAACAAATATTGCATGGTATCACTTACGTGTAGAATCTAAAAAATACAACCAACTAGTGGATTAACAAAAAAGAAGCAGACACACATACAGAGAACCAACTAGCAGTTATCGGAGGGCAGAAGATGGGTGGAGGGGCAGGATGGGGGTAGGGGAGTAAGAGGTACAAACTATTAGGTATAAAATGAGCTATAAAGATATATTCTACAATGTTGCAATAGAGCCAGTATTTTATAATAACTATAAATGGGCTTCCCTGGTGGCTCAGATGGTAAAGAATCTGCCTGCAATGCAGGAGACTTGAGTTTGATCTCTGGGTTGGGAAGATCCCCTGGAGAAGGGAATGGCTACCCACTCCGGTATTCTTGCCTGGAGAATTCCATGACAGAGGATCCTGGTTGCAAAGAGTTGGACATGACTAAGCGATTTTTCACTTCATTTCACAAATGGAGTATAACCTTTAAAAACTGTGAATCACTGTATTATACACTTGTAACATATGTGATATTGTACAGCAGTAAGACTTCAATGAAACAAACAGAAACAACCCATTGAAGGAAGCATAAGATGCGACCCACCATCTTTGCCTCAGAGACATATCTGCATTCAAGTTGTCATTACCCTCAAGTCACATTTCTGCTCAGCTCTGCTTCTGCTTTTTCCATCAGAGAGACTGTAAGTTGACAGCACCATTATGATGTCCCTACTGCAGGATTCCTGACAACACCTGTCAGAGGTATACTTCGCTTTTCTTCCCAGCTTCCAGATGTCAATGATCCACTCTGATCACAGAACTGGATACATTAACCTCCCTCAGAATTCATTTTATCAAATTCCAGTTTTATTGCTTTATCAAGTGGCAGGGTAAACCACTCCTACATAGCCACAAAAGTAGGTGGGACCACTCATTTTTCATGCCAAAAGCAAAATATGGGTTCAGATTTTGGATAGGACTACTAAATTTATTCCCTAAAGCATCTCCTTTCATAGATTTCATTTTATGGTAGTAGAATATACAGAACCTAAAACTTATTATTGTAACCATTTAGATGTATCCTTCAGTGGCACTAAGTACAGAAACACTGTTGTCCAACCATCCCCACCAGCTATCTCCAGAAATTTTCATCTTCTGAAACTGAAGTTTTATATCTTTTAAACACTAATCACTTTCCCTGGCAACGAATCACTAATCACCAACCCCTGGCAACCACCATTCTTTCTGTCTATACATTGACTACTCTAGGCACCTCACAGAGGTAGAAGCATACCATTTTTGTCCTTTTGTGACTGGCTTATTTCACTGAGCCTTATGTCTCTTCAAAGATTTAATATGCCTTTTTACCCAAGAGCTTAAAAACCCCAATATTTAAAATTAAAAAAAAAAAAATCTGAAATAAACATCTCATTGTTCTATTATTTTTATCTGGACCAGTGAAATAAAAAGTTTTCAACTCATTTCTAAAGTCATTTCTGATTGCTGTTGGCTACATGGGACACTATGTTATCCTGACACCAGAAATGAGCTCTCAGGACATAAATGATTAACACTGCTTTCCATGGCAGCAATAGGTAGCAGGGCTTTCACACTGGACCCTGATGTCTTAATTCTTTTGAAATTAATTATATACCATTGAAGTGAGTCCTACTAATTTTTCTTAAACAAGGAGCCAGTTGATTTTATTTGATAAGTAGCTGTTTCACTAGTACCATAGCTATGGAGAATTCATAAAATTTCATGTCATAGTTTTTCAGTAATTCCACTGATATAACATGGAATTTCTTTCTTCAGCATTCTGGGTTGTCTTGAATACTTGGAGGTGGGGGCTTCCAACAAAGGTGATGAATGAATGCGAAAGGAAGACACTCAATGGACTGTCTCAAAATGGCAGATCCTATCACAGAAGTAAACCATGATTGCCAAGGATGGCAAGAAAGGAAGGCTAAAATCAGCAGGCAGTTGGAGGGAGTAGAGAATTGCCAAGGGTTTTACAAAACAGGTTATATTTGAGTTAAGAATGTATAGGACTTCTGGGTGTAGAGGAAGAAATCAAAGAGTACCTAAAACTGGCTAGCCATACAGCTTTCTTATAGAGAAAAAGTAAAAAATTAAAATAGTTTAATACATATGACTGTCAACAACAGAGTAACTTTTTTATAAGCTTATTTGGCAGCATGAAACTGATTTTTGCTCTCTTATTTGGGTGCTACAATTCACCTGTCACAGTGACCTCTTTGTTGAGAATTCTCATCAGATGAAGACAACGACTAAGTTCTGGTTGGCAAGGGGATGGAGGGACGTAACATATATTCAACTAGCTTTCCTCTAAAAGCCTTTGTTGGATATGCACGGCTGGCACATTACAGTACTTTTGAGTGACAGTGGTTTTGCAAGGTTTGAGAGAAGCAAACCATCTGGAAATTCTGTGCTTAATCACATTTGCAAACATTTGCTAAAATAGATGCTTGAGGAGGCAGACACAGGAAGGGGGCCTCTTCTGTGCATAAAGTGACAAGGCAACGTCTAAAGGAATGAATGAAAAACATACCCGCAAACACCACTTTACGCCGCACCGTTAGATTGACGTGGCCTTGCTTGGCGGCTTGTTGCATAAGCTGGACCACAAGCTGGTGTGATTTTCCAATGACTGGTGTCCCATCCACACAGATTAATTCATCCCCAGACCTCAGACGGCCGTCCGTATCAGCAGCACCCAGTGGTACGATGTGACCAATATAAATCTGTTGAGTAATTAGATGACAGATGAAACACTAACCTTTTTGGTTTACTCTTACAGGCACACCTTGGTGACATTGTGGGTTCAGTTCCGGATCACCGCAATAAAGCAAGTATCACCACAAAGTGAGTCACATGATTTTTCTCCCCAATGCATACAAGTTATGTTTACCCGGCGCTAGTGGTAAGGAATCTGCCTGCCAATTCAGGAGACCTAAGAGAGATGGATTCAATCCCTGGGTCAGACAGATGCCCTAGAGATAAAAATGGCAACCTGCTCCAGTATTCTTGCCTGGGAAATTCCATGGTCATGGGAGCCTGGTGGGCTACAGACTATGGGGTCACAAAGAGTGGGACACGACTAACTGCTCAAACAAACACAGATACTGTAGTTTAGTAAGTGTGCAATAGTATTATGTCTAAAAAGGTACATACCTTAATTAAAAAAAAAAAAAAAACAAAAACTTAAGTGGTAAAAAATGCTAACCATCATCTGACAATGGAAGGTTGGCACCAAACTCCAATTTGCAAAAAAACGTAATTTTTGCAAAGCTTAATAAAACAAGGCTTGTCTGGGTAATGATGGCCTTCACATCTCTGAGCAAAATTCAGTCCATTCATTTGTGTCTGTATCCGTGCCCTTCACTGGGTTCTAGCTGCTGTGCTAGGTGGTACAATAATTCTTAAGTGGTGCAAAAAAATAACTTTTTGTTGTTTGCTTCCTTGACATTTATCTGTGGTTTGCTGATGACTCATTCTTTTTTCCCCTTTGCAGAAATCAATCATTTTACTCCCTTCATGGGCAAAACTTTTTCTCCTTTTCTATAAGCCTTCTATTCAGAAAATTCTGCTAAGTATAACAGTAATACAACTTTTCTTTAAAGGTCAGCATGTGCCTAGCAATAGGGAATGCACGATAAATACTGTTAAATGAAAGGGTGAATCAAGCAAAGTCTGGTTGGACATCCCTATTTCCATAGTCTATAGCATTGGTATGCAGAACAGGTCTTTATTTTTAGTGTCTTGGTATTGTTATATTAACCAGTCACTAAACTTCACAGGTGGCACAGTGGTAAAGAATCTGCCTGCAATGCAGGAGATACAAGAGACACAGGCTCGATCCCTGGGTCGGGAAGATTCCTGGGAGAAAGAAATGACAACCCACTCCAGTATTCTTGCCTAGAAAATACCACGGACAGAGGAGGCTGGCGGGCTACAGTCCATGGAGTTGCTAAGAGTTAGACGACACAACTGAGCGACAGAGCACATCACAAACTTTAGCTAAAACATCTGTTTTCCCTGCCTTCTCACCAGGTAATAATGCACAACGGCCTTTCCATGACATATATCTTTTACAAAGAACTTTGGTAGAAGAGCGGTTAAGAATACGGACTCTGGAATCACAGCCTTTCCAGTCCCTCCATTTACTAACTCTGTGATCCCAGGCAACATCACATTAATCTTTGTGTTTTTATTTCATGATTTTAAAATGGGGATAAATTCATAGATTTGATGCATACATGAGAAGGATGTACATTAAAAGCCTTTGGCATAGCAACTGACACATAGTAAGCAGACAAGAAATGATAACTATTTTTATTGTGATGAGGAAAATTTGAACAATACTTATCTTTAGTTCTTTTTTCCCCTTTCCAAAGAATCTCACGGTGGTCTCCTCAATGTACTCTAAAGATGAGGCCCGGAGAGATTAAATGTCTCCTGATCCTTGTTCAGAGTTCTTTCTCTAATTTTGTAAAGAGAGTGCTCCTACTTTCTCTAATCTCTCATAATGCCTTGTGAAGTGCCTTCTATGTCCTAGCTACTCAATATACAAAGCCAACGACCTGCTGGCAGATTTAACAGAATTGCCCAGAAGGATCAGGCCATTGTGTTCTCCGTTGATGTCTATTCCTATTTTGCTTTTTTTGGTTTCCGTTTCTTTGATAGGGAGCTACAGATGCTGCAGCTGCCGCCCTCCACAAACATGAATACACACTTTTTAGAAAGGATCTAGTCTCTTCTTCCTCAAGACAGAAAGAGCTCCACAAAACCCAAAGAATAACTCCCACTGGTTAAGATGAAAGAGCCAGAGAAGATATATATATAACTGAGTCACTTTGCTGAATAGCAGAAATTAACACCAACATTGTAAATCAAACTTTTTTTTTTTTCAAAAGATGAGAACAGTTTTGGGTGCACCTAGTGGAACTCGAATTTTGGTGATCTGTCACTGCTGTCAATTGGTTTTGAATTCTTAGAAATTAGTACTGTGAGGGACAGGATGGGGCGGGGAGACAAGAGACTCACAGGTTCTCCTGGTTCATTGCCACCCAGAATCCTAAATCCAAATCCGGTCTCTTTTCTCCAGAGGAAGATGTCCTGTTCTTGATAATCTGGAACTGCAGAGAAGGGAGAGGAAGAGAGAGATTATGTCTGTGATAAAAGGAATCAGAGCCCTAAGGCGAACATAGTCACAGGACCAATACTGACGGTGCCTGAATGGATGACAGTTTTCAAACACAGACAAGCAAACAAAATAATCTGGACGGGTGAAATAAAAGAGGACGGTGAGCGAAAATAAATGGTGGGGACAGTCATTGAGCCTGAAGTGTTGTTTTTTGTTTCTTTTTTCCAAAGGACTAATCACTGTTTGATAATTCCTCATCAAGAAATTATCCCCGATGAAGGCTGCAGTCAGTGCTCGCCACTCTCCTGGGTATTGTTGCAAGAGGAATTTAGTAAATTAAAATTATCATGCTCTGCACCACAAAGTGGGTGCCCATATCTGAGGAAGGAGTTCATGCTAAGTCAGACTGACCTCTGATGCGGAGGCTGGGGACGAGGATTCAAGAGACCTGTTAAGTGCCGATGTTATAAACTACAAGATGAAAAAAAACAGCTTATGGCAAAAACTACTTAAAAAAAAAAAAACAAAAAAACTTCTGTTTTTCCTTAAAGTAACCAAGACTAACACACTGATAACATGATCTGTTAGGTCATTTATGCCAAACGAGTTACTCTCAAACATCCTAATATTTCCCAATTTAGAACATTTACTATGATTTCACTACTATTACCAAAAAAAGTAGCCAGCCTTCTATATCCTTAAGATCAATGGCAACAACAAATTGTTCTATGTAAATGAACCATATTTCGTCACTAAATGAGTTTTTTACTCCATGATTTGCCTATATTTCAACATTGTAAGTACTAATTTATTATCCAATAACTTGATATTTTACTTTCAAAATGCAGTAATAGTTCAGGGTTTTGAAATGGAAATCTCATTTTTTGTTTAAAGAAAAGTAATTTCCATAAGACCATGCTTACTGTACATGAGACTCACCATTATGACTTAACTAAGGTAATAAAAAAGGGTTATTCCTATTTAATTCTTACTTAATATTTTAGTGTATTTGTAGTATGTTTTATAGTCTATAAGATGACCAATCTTTTATTTAAAGAGAAAAAAAATAATTTAGTGGCTGTGAATCCTTAGAGATTTTCAAATACTGCTCTGCAGAATTTCTGGTTTCTTTAATTCCTTGGCTTTGGGGCTAAAGGAGTGTGTAGATACTAAGAATTTAGTTTCCACCTTCTCTGATTTTGTACAATGGCAATGGGAAGAAGAAGGTGGTTGTTCAGATTTTAAGCAGGTGACAGATGTCCCATTTTGGGGACTCACCCATAAGCTTAAAATGTACAATGAATGAATATGCCAAGAGAAAAGAAACTAAATGAACAGGTAAATCCAAGTCAGAGGAGCCTGAATCCAATATTTGTGCTTGAGCTACCTTAATGCTGTGCTTTCAATGAATCTTCTTATCCAACGCATTTCATTATAATTGCCGGGGCTAAGCTGTAAGACGCCATGGTACATGGAGTTAAGCTACATCACAGTACTCCCAGAAACACAATTTGAGAATGATATTTTCTTGAGCGTGCTAAGGTAACAATATTTTCTTTCTGTTTGAGTAGCTGGCTAAAGGGTATTTGCTGTAATAGCCTCATTGAAACAACAAATTAAATCGACTTGAGTCTCCGTCTTAGGTTCACTCAAGCAGGAGAATCATTACCAAAATAGACCATGGGTGCTTTCCAGCCAACACAAGGTTCTTGGCAGAGTCTGCCTGAAAATAGCTGAACTTTTCTGTGAACAAGCAAAGACCTTTGCAGAGACCTCCAGCCCAGACCAATTTTTATTTTTATCACAGCATCATGTAACACCAGAACGCTTGCCCATTCTATAGTGACACCAAATGTACCAACAGACTTAGGCTTATCAAACAGTTTAGCCCATTGGGGAAAAAAAAATTCTTCTCAGAAATAAGCAAATGGCAAATTTACTTAAAGAGCTTCCGATTGAAAATGAAGATGCCCAATGACAGATCCCAAGGGTGCAGAAGATGCAAACAATGAACTTTCAGGAAAACACACACAAACACAGATAAGTTACAAAGAAAGTCTTTTGGCCCTTGAACTTGAGCATTTTGACAATTATATTCTTCCACCAACCAAATACCATGTACCAAATATAGAACTTTGGCGATCAATCAGTACTGAAACACATTACAGAATTATTTTATCTTCTCTGTCCTCTGCTGCCACTTATTCCCAATGGCATTACAGTTTCTAAACTACTCCCCCAAAATGTTTTTTTTGTTCTCTTCTTCATTTCAGGAAGATTTTATTAGAATTAAGTTTTTAGGAGATAGCAGGGTAGAACCAAATTTCTGATATTACTATCGCCTTTTTATTTTTCCCAGTCTAAATCAAGAAGAGCTAAGAAAATCTCATCCAGCTCTCTTTACTTCTAAGCACTGGCACAGGGGACAGGAAGAGTAGCTCGTTTCCTTTGTAATTCCATCAACAACCCAACAGAGCAGTCAAAAGACTTCCTTTGATAATTAGAGACAATGCGATCACCAGGTTTGCAGAGAACCCTCCTGGTGTCTCCATTACTACAGACACACAACATATTTGCAGACTTGGTTACAACATGCCTATCACTTTTTTACTTCACCTTGTCTTTGATCTAGGCTTGGTCAACAAGAAAGTCCCAAACACTTCTGTTCCTGGCATCCCTCTTTCTTCCCTCCTTTTTCTGAGTTTCTTCCCACCCCCAGACCAATGGGAACATCAAACAGGATGAATAATAATACAGAAATGAAAGTTTTCAGCGGATCCTTACTCTGACATTCTCCAAAATTCGTGGAATTGATTTCTCTCTCTCTTTCACCCTTGCTCAATCCCGATGCAGGCGAAGGTGACATAGCTGGAATATTAATGTCACAATTTTGCAAAGCTTAATGTATGTGCTTTCTCTTACTTCATTTTAATTTAGTTTTGATTGATAAGGAATGTGCAGTTAAGCTTTCACAGTAAAGGTCAAGGCTGCTGTGGATTTTAAAAGACTATAGTTTGAGTCTTTTCTTTTTCATGGTACTTTTCTCGTCAAAAAGCTAGAATTTACAACAGTACCATTGAGAGTTTCATTGAACCAGCATTACCATCTTAAGGCTCTTCCTATTTAATTATACTCTCAAGTACCCGTTCTCATACGACCTTGTTTGAATCATGTCATGAACCTGAGATTTATCTAAACCACTTATTTCCTTTTGAGAAAAATGTAAGCATGCTTTTGTCATTTAAAATAGTATCAAGTTTCTGATGGGATTAATTCTTTGACTAATACCTGTTCAGATGTATTCTTGGCAGTTCAACCAAAATACTATGTTCTTTAGTGACACAAGTCATCAGATCTGGCCAAGAGTTGAACAAATACACAAGTAAGAACTGCCACAATAGCTCTTAAAATCTGGAGCTTCCAAGCTTCTTAAACCATGAAAAAGGAGCTGTACACCAATTCGAGATCAGTAAGCATGTCTCTCAAGGGACAGGTGTAAGCCGGTTAATATGACAGCTTTGTCATTTTTTTCTTTCCCAACTCTCTTGCGAACAGGTAAAGTTTCAAGTGAAAGCTTTAGATTTTCTTTTGTAGTAAACACTAGTGGATACCAGCTGCTCTTCCTGAACATTTACAAATAACTGACTTCATCAATGTCATTTTTTAAAGATATGCACAACTGCCATGTAATTTAGAAAAAATACAAAACAGTCAATGTGACTTTTAAGGGACTTCCATGCTTGTTTTTAACTGAACATTTACGTTTATCAAAGGGATTTATTAACACATCTGTAATTCAGATTGATTCATCTGGACACTGCTGTTTTGACAGATGGCCATATAAAGAATGTGGTATTCACGGCATTCATACCATGTGAAGGAACTGGATCAGAGACTTGGTTAAGAATCTTCACAGCACCCTTCACAATAAAATGAAATATAAGGAAAATATATTTTCCCCTCAAAAGGGGGATAAATTAAGGGTACAATGAAAGTGCTCCCGTTGACTTTAATTTTCTTGGTTTTCCTTCAGTACTTTGCCTTGCAGGGAGGGGCAGGGAATCACACTTAATGCGGCTACATGTTGTAATTTTTCTTTTTTTCAAAAAAGCAGATTAAAAAACAGCCTGTGGGAATGGCAGAAACTGATCTGGAATAAAGCAAAATACTGATTAAAAGACAAGACTAATGTAGGTTCATTCAATAGATATTGTGAAGAAAAAAAAAAATCTGTGATAGATACTGAATAACATGAAGAGAGAAATCTTATCATTATCCTCATTTAGTTGTGAGGAAGAAATCCGTGTGAATTTTAACATCAATTAGGTTCTACGATCACTCAATTATGGAGCCTCTAATCACCAAAAAAAAAACAAAACTGCTTCTCATTTGTGCTGCTAGATCCTATTCCTTAGATGTCCTAGAAAGTCAAGGCCTAAAGAGGCACTATTCCAAATGTTTTGGTCTGCTTCTCAATCTAGGTTTAGAGCAGCTGGCTGTGGCAGAATTAGTTTTTTTTTTTTTTTTCCTGGTGAAAACTTTTAAAAAAGTGAATACCAAAGTCTTGATATAATAGAAATACCACTTGATATAACAGAAATACCATTTCCATCAAGGTAAAAATGGCATCTGAGCTAGAGCCTCGTGTTCCTTGGGTGTGTTAGAATTGTCTGTCAATCCATGTAGCCCTCACCAGCACTTCAGAACACAATTTGTTTTACTGCAAGAAGATTCATACATGGGAAACTCAGTCATAAATGAGTACTAACTGAGAAAAGCAGGGACATGGTCAATAAAGCAGTATCTTCACATCAGCTGAAGTTGGGTCATTGATTGGAGGAGCCATGTGCTTGGAAATGTAAAGGGAATGTGAACATACTCCTCTTTGAAAAACTTTTCTTCAATGAAATCATTACAATCAATGAGAAGTCCCAGTGAGAACAGACGCCAGGTTCATGCTTAGCAATACTGCTTACAGGGGATCTCCAAACGGAACTTCATTTCTTCTGGCCTGAAGTCAGGCATACTCCAGGGGTCTTTCTAGTCCAGAGACTAAATAAATCCTTCTCAAATTATCGGGCTTTTGCCAGCATAGTGAAGCCTTAGCCAAAAGACTGTACTTAATTCCACATACTACTGTAGTGAGAAGGTAATGATGTCTCTCCCTTGGAGAGGAAAAGGAGACAGATGAACCTCTGGGTAACGTCTAACACTTGACCATCACCAAGACTGCAGACAGGCCTTGTGTCCCCTAAGTGCTGACTTTCACCCAGCAGTGTGGCCTGCTTTCAGACAGGTTGCTAGGTTCACTCCCCTGTCCGGTTTGGGTCACAGAGGAGCTGCTTCAGCCAGCCAGGGAATTGCTTCCTGGCCAAGTCCAAGTGGGTGGGCAGCGGGCTGTAGCACTTCCCATAGCCCCCATCACCTCTGTGTCTCGCCTCTCCAGAGGGCTGTATGGAGAGAACCCCAGCTGTGACTCCAAAGGACACTTATGCTGAGGGGAGTGGGGGCCACGAGGATGGACAGAGTGATTCCTTTCTCTATTCCAATTTTAATCAGACCCTTTAGCAGACCCTCATTAAACATGCTCTCCTATCCCTTGACAATCTAAAGTGCATGTACTTTATAGTTACTTTGTCCTGACCACACGTACGAAAAAATGTCAGTAAAATCAACAGCTAAAAAAAAAGGAGAAGGGGTGTCTATTTGCACGCCCTAAGATTAAAGCATTTTTAGGAACATGGATTTAGTAAGATAAATGAATATTATTTGTGGTGAACAGTCTTTGGAAATCATCTCATAATAAAAAGCAAAAAAAAAAAAAAGTCCAGGGACTATTCAGTTTATCAGAGCCAATAAGACAACAGTAGTTCATATTTATCAAAAAGGTGAAGCTGAAGGAATACACACAACTACAGTATAAACAATTAAAGCACAAATACCCACTGCTTTTTTTTTCCTTTTTGAAAGGAATGTTTAGAAAGATTAATAACAGTTTAAAACATTAAAAGTATTCTTAAAAACCAAGAGACCACTAAGAAAGCACTGAATTTCTTCTTATTACTCTTATAATCCACACCAATCGTATTTATGTTCTATTGTATATGAGAGCCCTTTCACTAGACAGGAGCTCGAAGGAGGCCACCGTCTCCACGCAGGGAAGCATTAATGAGGCAGTAGCTCTTATCTGCCACTTCTTCTAACAGAAAGCAAAAATAAAGCCATTTTCCCCCCAGGCCCTTCATCTGATGACCATCCATGACTACCCCACCCCGCCCAAACAGATGACGGAACAGAGCCTCCATGAATGTCCAGCAGATTCTATCACTGCTCTGAGATGCTGTCACCTTTCACCTGGATTCACCTCTCTCCTGTTCACACACTGACAATCTATTCTCAACAACCCTCAAGACAGAGTTGGAGCACCAAGATGGGGTCCAGGCAAGACAGGAGCCAGGGTGCTACTTACGTCGATTTTCATACATGCTCCTGGACTGGGCCCAGATTTTAAAAGGATCTGGTTTTTTCTGCCCAGAATTGTCGGTCTGATCTGGAGCCGGGGCCTCGGCGGGTGGGAGCTCGGGCAGCACCTGTGTGCTGTGGCTGGGGGAGGCAGTGTGCAGGCTTCGGTGGCTGGCGACACTATGCTGGGAACTATTCTGGCTGTCTTTTCTTTCCAGTGGTTGCTGAAAGGAAGCAAGTGAGAGGGGCAAGAAGAGAAGATTATTATTGGTTCCCCGAGTGGGTGTTTTCCATCAGCTTGCTTTTTGTTCACCACTTCTGTGCACACAGACATAAATTTATCAACAACATTTTGGCTTCCACCTTCGTCGGGCTCATGCTGAATGCAGATAAATCTCCAGGTGATTGACAGACAGATAGAGGGGTGGGCCAGATAGAAGGACATCATCACAAAACATACTGCTTTCAGGGCTGGAGCAGAAAACAAATCCAATTTTCATCACAGGTTCTCAGCTAAGACACCAGGCTTCTTTATTATGAGATGTATCTGTTTTAACATCTTCTTTTTTTCTAATTACAAAGAATTTTATTCAGGAGTTAAATCCTTCCATCTTAATACTTGCATAAACATTGTCATTTTAAAATCAAATATCTGACAGAAAATATCATGCATGGTTTAAATAGAAGGCTAAAATATCCAAGAAAGTAAATCAGGGTTAACAAGGTTCCTTCAGATCCTGCATTTTCCATCTTTCAATAATAAAACACCCAACCTCTAGTTAAGGGTTTACTATCAGTCTTTCTAGTCTGTAAGAAATAAGGATCAGATCTTTAAAAAAAAACAACCCATGCCTAGCATTATGTGTGCGCTTGTACTTACAACTATATAAATAACTACTATCTGAAGAGCTCTCATAATTCTTAGTGAATCAGTTTTGCAGGCATCACATTTCACCTCTGATCTCCTGATAACTACTGTTGGTTGAAAACCAAGATCCAACTTTATATACGGGTTGACCTCCAGGGCTAAGCCTTCTTAGATGTGCACTGACTTGTCCAAACTCCAAGCAGTAGTCAAAGGCACAGAGTTTCACTAGAATTTCGGTTAGAATAAGCAAGTTCCTGTTCCTTAAAATATGCTCAGCAAAAGACCCTTCCCATTTTACGAGATGCTCTTTGCAGAAAGGACCCCTGAAGGGAGAGCAAAATCTAGTGGGAGGAAAAATACTGGATGGGAAATAAAATAATTTCTGCTCTTATTTTCTCCAATGAAAGATGTGGTAAGCCCAGGTGGGTGTTGTCCTCATTCAAAAGAAAAATCCTGGAGTCCTGTCTCTTGCAGCACACTGACACTACAGTTACCCTAAAAGGGCACCTCCAGCTTGTGTTATAGATTCTGTGTGGCCTATCAAGTAGCTTATAAGATCTCTGACCTAGACATTCCAGTTCTCTAATGTTCTTTATAGTATCAAACTCTTGCCCTTGGCCTCACAATCAGTCCTATCACATCATTCTTCCTTGCTCTCTCCCCAGGTAGCCTCCAACTTTTATTCCCATCTCAATGGAAATTTCCAAGGTCCCTCTCATTTACTTCTTAGGTCCCTCTACTCCTTCCCTTTCCAGTCCTTGCTTTGAGATAAACATCAAAGTAAGGTCAAGGAGGACAAAAACTTAATTTTCCCTTGAGTGTTCCAGATTACAGATCTGAATATAGGTTTTAGCAAGGATTCCAAGTTGAGGAAAATGGGGCATGTATTTCATGAAGGTAAAACACATGCTTTAAAATTATACTCGGTGTGGCCTGTGGGAGAAACTTGAGGAACGTATTCTAAACTAGCAAAGAAGTCTTGGTAACCAATGGTATGAGAGGCTTAATTCACTCAGACGCAAGGGAAAAGCTGATGAAGAGGTGAGGAAAACGCTGGCAAGGACAACCGTCACCATTACCCCACATCACCACGTTCCCTTTTGAGGACCAAGGGCTCAGCTCAAACCTGGATGGTTCAGCTTTCCAAAGGCTTGGGACAGAACCTGGTTCTGCCAACTTCCAACAATGCCCCCCACCAAGGTGAATTCAGCTCTCAGGGCCAGGCATCCCCTTTCTATTTCCTGAGAAGGTCAATACTGCCTTCTTGCTTCCCCTAGAGACATGCTGAAGATGTTCAGAGTCAGAAAAATGTTAATGACGGATACAACTCCTATCCCCTTATACACATGTATGGGAATTTGTTTTTCTCTTCACTGCAGTCTTTACAAGGGTCTCCATTATAAACAAATATGTGCAGTGTCAGCCCATTTTGGGTGTGTAAACATCCCAGCATAAACAGAAAATATATTGGATTCGGGGGGAATTTTTCCCCCTCTTGTATTTTCCTGTACTGCCTACTTCTTACTTGCATAATGCACAGAGAATGTTTTTATAATCCAGACCAAATGTAAACCTGTTTTCATTTAGAAATGAACCTTAGTAAGGAGAATTAATGGGACTGTAACTTTTTACAATTTGGAAGCGTTTTGTTTCCGCCCTCCTAGAGAGGGGTGGGGGAGGGGGCTTCCCTGGTGGCTCAAATGGTAAAGATCTGCCTGTAATTCAGGAGATGGGGTTTGATCCCTAGGTTGGGAAGATCCCCTGGAGAAGGGCATGGCAACCCACTCCAGTATTCTTGCCTGGAGAATCCCCATGGTCAGAGGAACCTGATGGACTACAGTCCATAGTGTTGCAAAGAACTGGACACAACTAAGTGACTAACACGTGGAAGGGGAGGAAAATGATATTTTAAAAGTGAAAGCAACATGTATATTACCATATGTGAAAAAGACAACCAGTCCAAGTTCCATGCATGAAACAGGGCACTCAAAGCCGGTGCACTGGGACAACCCTGAGGGATAGGATGGGGAGGGAGGCAGGAGAGGGTTCAGGACAGGGGGCACATGTACACCCAGGGCTGATTCATGTCAATATATGGCAAAAACCACTACAATACCATAAAGTAGTCTCCAATTAAAATAATTTAAAATTATTTTAAATAAACTTAATTTTTTCAAAATTTTAAAAAATAAAATAGCTGAATTAATAAGTGAAAAACTTAAAATAAATAAATAAAAGTGAAAGCAAACAATTCAATAGATGAAGAACCTCTGGGTTTACCATGAGAGTTGCATCCCTCTCTTCAAATGCCCTCCCTTTCCCAGCTTTTCAAACAAGTAGCAAATGACAAATGTGGGTTCCGACCATTATCACTAAGTTCAGTTCACGGTTAAAGTCGGACTCAGACTCTGGAAGCTCTCACATCCTTTGTACAGAGGCTCCTCTTCACGAAGCCTCTGGGACCCTGTGAGGGCCACTGCAGGATTACCTGAGGGAAACCTCACACCCTTCTTCCGGCAGCCCTGTCCCACTGAAAGAGTCTGGACATTTCTCCAACAGAGAACACATGTGCTCTCACACACATGCCCACAAAGGCATGCACAGAGATTCTGTCCGTCACCTCAGGGGTTTCCAAGACCCTCTGATGGCTATCCCAGTGTAACAGATCTGACATGGAGGACCTGGAAATCTTGTGTTTAACTGAAGAGACAGCCTCACCATAACCAAAGAGTGTAAATGAAGTTTACTGGAAATGGCTTGGGCCATTTAAAAAATTTTATCACCTTTTCTCAACTTTCCCATAAAGGACACATTTAGGTCCAATTTATCACAAAATGACAGATATGATCCAGACTGAGTTTGCAAAACTGCCTCTCCATCAAACTGCACCTCTGCATCCCCTTTGAATCCCATCTAGACTTTGTTCCTAAATGTGGAAAAGCAAAGCAAAGCAGCATCCTGAGAATATGCTCTAAAAACTATGCCACCACTAACCTATCACTAATTGGAATATTCTAACCTACCCTCAGGGGCTAAACATATGAGCATCTGGAAGCTTTTTGGACTTTTCCCTGATAAGATTTAACCTTGCTTTATGTTTCTTCTCAAGTTCAATTATAAAAATGACTTAATTGGAAGATGCATTCTGTATTTAATATCTTGGCACCTAACCTTTCTGAAGCTATGTTCGGTGGGTATGGAGAAGTTCAAAATACACCTTTTTATTTTCTGAGAACATGTTAATTAGCTATGACATTGTCTTTGATTTGGTTAAGGTCCAGAACTGTCCAGGAGAAAAGCAATGTTTATATAGCACTCATATTCAAGTCATCTTGTATGCCTTTCAACAGTCCGGATTACCTCCCAGAAGACTTGGGGCATAAGAACAAATTCACTTCTGAACTTGTTATAACACAGGATCTGACTTGCATCACAAAGATGCAAAGATAGTATGACTATCTTTCACCTCATTTTTCTAGGTGAGAAACTGGCCCCCAAATAAGCATTAATAGTTAAAGATATACTTTCAAGGGCTTCCCAGGTGGCATCAGTGGTAAAGAACCTGCCTGTCATTGCAGAAAACATAAGAGACGTGGGCTGGATTCCCTGGGTCTGGAAGATCCCCTGGAGAAGGGCATGGCAATCCTCCCCATTATTCTTGCCAGGAGAACCCCATGGACAGAGGAGTCTGGTGGGCTACAGTCCATGTGGTTGCAAAGAATTGGACACGACTGAAGCTACTTGGCACCCACACACGCATACACTTTCAAGTCTGCTGAAGTAGTTCTGTGCATGCTAAGAACATGGATGGTGCAAACACCCAGAACATCAATGACAGAACACCCAGAACAGCCCCTCTTGAGTAAATACCTGCCATACATTTATTCCCTCATCCAATAAATATATACTGACTGCCTGCTGTGAGCCAGATTCTGAAAGATATAATGTATAAGTAAGAAAGAGATATTATCTGAGAAGTTATACCTATGTATCCAGGGGAGGTACGTGTGTGTGTGTGTACATGTGCATGTAGATGGATAGTAATCAAATAACACAGACTGATGACAACATACTGCAACATCCTTTAGGCAAATAGTAAGGGGTGGCTTCTGGAAGAATATTCCATTGCTGAAAGCAGCATGTGCTAAGTCTGCAAAGCAAAATGGAGCCTAAACTGTTAGAAGAACTGAGAGATGGCTATGGAGGCATGCTGGGGTTGGGGGGCAGGGGGGGGTGCAGAGGTGGCCTGAGATGAACTTGGAGACCAAATCATGCAAGGGCCTTGTGGGCTACTCTAAGGAGTCTGGGTTCACTCTCAGTTCTGTGGAGGAAGACTCCATTAACAAATTAAAGCAGGGATGTGCCAAGAGCCAGCTTATTTCCACAAAGTTTGGTCTGGCTACTACCTGGAGAATATGTGGGTGGGCATGGGAGTAAAAGCAGAGCACCAGTCAGGAGGCTACTGTACAGAACAGGTGAAGGACTGAGGGTGGTTTACACCAGGGGAAAAGCAGCGACAAAGGGGAGGGACAAGTAAAGTCAAAAGACATTTTGATGCCAGATTGACAAGCATTGCTGAAAGCTTGAAAGGAGAAGACGAGGAGGAGGAGCAGAGGGGAGGAGGAATGGTTAGGTAGAGGAAAAGGAGATCCTAGAGACATGGATATCTACCTTTAGGTCTCCAGCTTAAACAAACGATTGGAAAGGAGTACCACATATTGAGCTGAATATCTCCAACACAAGCTGTTATCACTACGTGGACATTTTTGGAGCAAGATTTTTTATTTCTGAGTATCACATCAGGGCCAACTAGGAAGAAAGAAATGGGTTCAATTTTGAAAACTCCTTGGAAGTCCTTGGCCACACACTAGCCTTGAACTTGTGTTATAAGACCTTTGAAAATAACACTGATCCAATCCCCCTAAAACAAATGATTTCCTTATTACTGACAGGCCAGGGAAATTGGAAAGATGCAATGGATTTTACAAATGGGAATGGGGGAAAAAGTCAGCTCATTAGTATTTCACAGAATGATTTCAAAGTGGAGGTACTTATAAAGTGAGCTGAAAATATTTGCTCGGAAGAACAAACTAATACAGACAGCACTTAGGTGCTTAAATGATGAAAAGAATTCATGTGGCTTAAAAATGACAAATTGATCCATTTTTAAAGCAAAATTATTTACAGTTCATGTATCTGCCAAGACTGAAGGCCACTGCAGTGATTTACAGGGACAACAGGAAAAACTCCAAGTGCTGATGAGGTATTAGGCCAATGTCATTAAAGGTTGCTCCAAAATCAGTCTCAAATACAAGCCAAAGCAGAGGACGGTCCTTTTTTCTCTTTCTTTTATCATTTATGGGTCTAAGTCAAATGATTTTTTTCCAAAAAGCAAGAAAGAGGAAGGAGTTAATGGAGAAGAAAAGGGAAGTATTGATTAATATGAAAATGAATTACGCATGTTTTAATGGAGTCAAATACAACAGCAAAGTCTATTTTGTAGGGCTCCAAAGGGCTGAGGGTATGAGCTGCTGTGAGCAATGAGAGGCAAGAAGACTTACATAAGCAACCCTAGGCCTTCTACCATCTACTTCTCCCACTGCTTTTCCTTGCAGCTTGGACTTAAGTGGGCTGTATCATTGTCCTGGTTCTGGGTCAAGTGGCATTTGGGGCACTAAGGCAACGGAGAATTTGAGAAAGAGGCAGCATTCAGGAGGATTCAGGCTGGGCTACTTAACTGTGTACATTGCCTAACATCTCTCTCTTGTATTTTTTAATGACTAGCTGTCAACTATGTCTTTGGCAGTCCTTCCAGGAGTAAGGGACAGAGAACAATGGAACAGAAACCTGTTGTTGTTGCTACTTTCATCCTGTGTGTTCGCTGAAGATACTTCTTTGCCCATCATTTGGCATCCTTTAGGAAAACTTTGGAGAAGGCAATGGCACCCCACTCCAGTACTCTTGCCTGGAAAATCCCATGGACGGAGGAGCCTGATAGGCTGCAGTCCATGGGGTCGTGAAGAGTCGGATACGACTGCGTGACTTCACTTTCACTTTTCACTTTCATGCATTGGAGAAGGAAATGGCAACCCACTCCAGTGTTCTTGCCTAGAGAATCCCAGGGACAGGGGAGCCTGGTGGGCTGCTGTCTATGGGGTCGCACAGAGTCGGACACGACTGAAGCGACTTCGCAACAGCAGTAGCAGGAAAACTTTGTGTGAGAACTTTTTTTCAAAACTAGGAAAATACTGTCTCTTTAGTGAACACATTATGCTTTTTTTTTTTTTATTTGAAAATAAAAGATAAGTAAATAATGTGGTTACCTACATTGCGTAGGCTGCTGGGGAACTCAGAAGAATTTCATAGCCCCATCACAGCATCTAACTCAATTTTTTAAATGGCTTTTTATGGCTTTGGATGACTACTTCACTAAGGTTATTATCATTAAGCACTCAATGACTTTTATTATGTGTATACTTGTTCAATGTTATATTTCTGCTTTGCTCCCTTTTAAAAATACATGCTCATCAGACTTTAGGCCTCATGAGGACGGTGAGTATACATTTGTCGTCTTATCTCTCCCCAGTTGTACGAGGGCTTGAATGTTTTCTGTTTTAGTTCCTGGGTCTGGGTCTGGCTCATAGGAAATACCCAATAAATATCCATTGATGGAACAAATGCATAAGAATTTTTAGTGATCTGTGACAGGGCATCCTTTTTTTGAAAGGAGCAATCAATAAATCATTTGTAGGCTCCAAGAAGGCACCATCTTATTTATTACATCATTTCCAGTGGCTCACACCAAACCTGACACTTAGTAGTTTTTCAACACCAGCTTGCTGAATGGATGGATGAAAGGATGAGTAGATCAAAGAGAAATGTATGGATAGATGGGCAGATGAAAGAAGAGAGAAAAGAAAGCAACGGTTGGGAAATGAACTATCGAACAAACCCAGGTGAACACTGACTTCAAATTCAGAGTTTAGTGTGACACCGAGAGTTTTCAATTCTCACACACAAAATCCTTGTGTGCGATTTTGACAAAGAGTCTCTGTTAAACAAGTTTCCAGTCAAGATGATTAAATTGGGCCACCAAATGTTTCCCAGTGAGGACTAAAACCTGACAGCAAATATGTCTTATTTTTGTCTCTGCCATTTGGCAGAAAAATCCCTGATGCTATGGATGTCCAGGTATTAAATTAGAAAGATTTTATTAAGACACCACCATCGTCCCCCATGAGTATATAAACCATAAATTTAACATTTACACTAAATCTAGTAGGTGAAATTGCTGATTGAGAGTAAGTTACAGAGACTATCCAGGAGGGGAAATGAGATAAAAAAGAGAAGTCCTTCTGTTCTAAAAAAACCCCAACTACTTAATTATTGAAATTTTAGGGGAAAAAAAAGATATGAGGGCAAAGGAAGCTGTCAGTCACATGAGCAAGTCAACAATATCAGGAGCCTCTACGAATAAAGAACAGACACCATCCTCAGTTCAGACAGTGTATCTCAGAACTAATAGTAACTCTCAGCATATCATAACCCAGGCACAGACAGAGTACATTTCATTCTGCAGCCTAACTGTCTGTCACTATGGGAATGGAGTTCTGGAACCAGGACATTCAACTTCCCCCATGGATTCCCTCCCATCCTACCCAAAAAAATCTCATCGTCATCTGTCTCTCTGGCAGGACTTCATCAAAATTCATACTGGGAAAGGGGAACAGCTTTCAACCCACCTGTACAGAACTCCTACTGATCACAGATGTTAGCAAGGCTCTAACTGGCAACAGCAGACCTTGGCTGATAGCCCCCCCAGTTTTGTGCAGCAGCTGCCAGAGGGTGCCTGCAATGCTGTGAAAACCACCATCCCTGTCCTGGCAGAGAAACCAGGGAAGGACAAGCCCCAAGCTGGGGGCTGGCTCTTTTCTAACCCAGCAACACACCAGTCTCTTAGCTTGTGGTAATTAAGAGCCAGCAGACTGTGGGCAAAGCAGTTAAGAGAGGCTTTTTCCCTAGGAACGTAGCCTGAGTAATTGGTTTGCTGCTTGCTAATGACACGGCTTCCATAAAAATAAACGGTCATGGGGAATTCTTAACTGACTTGGTGAATGCGGGCCCCTATACCTGTTTGATACCCTTTAAGTTCAGCAGGAAATTCCACAATGTGTTGGGGGAAAAAAGATGCAAATGAATCTACAAAGATCCTTTTGCACAGCAAGTTTAAATGGAATGCAAAACAACACAGAACACCTTGCTACTGATGTCATCCTGCCTGTGCCAAACTGCTCTCTCCCCCAGTACGCTCCATGTCAAGACTCCATTTCATGTGGAGTGCATAAAGTAAGTCCATGCATCACGCAGCATGCCAGGGGGCGGGGTAGAAAAAAGGATGACTCCTGATAACTCAAGCTCATGTGACACCTCTCTCAGTTGTGCTTCTATTTTTTTCTGAAGGCTGAACAGGTTTCTGGACTATGACCCAGGGATGGGGAGACACATATGCATGCACATACACGCACACACGTGTGCACACACACACACAGAGGCTTTGGAATCTCCATAGTTCCAACACGGACACCTACCAGCCCTTCTCAGCTTGGACATTAACACAAAATGACAAGGGAGGCAGCCCCAAAGTCACATGTTCCCATCACCATAGCATCATGCCACTGGAATCACATCAATTATTGCAGGTTTTTCTCTTTGGAGAACTTAGGAGTAGGGCTTATGAATGCAGGAAGCCCCCTCTCTCATCTCCTGATAAACTTCTGCTTCTCGCTGCCAGTCTTGGAGACAGGTGGAAAAATTCAGCTGCAGCACATAAGCTGCAAAGTTTTTAAGGGTTCTCCGCTCCTGGATGGCAGAAGGTTGTCAATTTTCCCTCCCCCGCCCCCTAATATTCTAAGCCACAAGGAAGCACACCCCTATCTCTGTATCTTAGTGTTAAAGATTTGGGAAAAGTTCTTTCACCTGGATCAATTGCACAGGCACTGGAGTTCCAGATTTTGAGTTTTTAAGTAGCATTTTAATTTGTTGTCAGTGCCCTGGGAGCAGAAGCTCACCACCACCAAGCAGAACACTAGAGCCTCTAAGCTATTAGCTCACATGTCAACTAGGTAATGCATCTTCAGGGAAACCAGATTAGAAAGGACAGCATAACATTGATTTTTTTTTTAAAGAATCCTATACCTGCAGCATAATGCCGCTAAAGCTGGAAAAACAACAAAGGACATTTCCACAGAGGGGAAAATGTCTTATTCTCAGTGCTGGGGCATTTTGCATGTGAGCATGGGCATATACACAGGACAGAGTTATTCCTCCGTAAACCTACAGGCTTTACAATTTTTAAATAATTTATCATCCAGTGCATAAGAAAGCTTAGGGAGGGAATCCACCCATGTGAATGGCTGGAAACACCAGTTGAGAGCAATGCTATTCAGGAAGCAGGTGGAGGGTTTTTTTTTTTCCCTCCTCCCAAAAGAAACAATAGCATTTATATCAAGTTAAAACATCTAAGAGACTCATGCATTGGAATGAGAGTTGTGAAGCATTTATATAGAGAAGATTACTAACGTGCATTCTTTATCCAGGCTTCTGCACCCTGCCTACAAATCACTGGACAGTTAAAGACAAACCCAGATAATACCTTCTATACCAAACGGAGCTCCAGAACTTAATAAAATGAGCCTTGGTTCTTGTCTCCTCCACCCACTCTAAAACGCATTTAGTGAAGTCCAGCCAGATAGCGTCTCCTCCCACCACCAGCCTCCCACCCTCCACCCCCCAAAAAACCAGTACCAAGTAACTGACAAGTCCTTACCGACTTTGGGCTCTTCTTGGGAACTGGCAGTCCTGGAAAAAATGCAACAAGGAGGGAAGGGGTTGGGGGGAGGGGGGGAGAAATCATTAGCATATAAATGTTACCTTTTCCTTAAAGAACAATCCCCAGGTGTTTCATGGCAACCTAGCCATCTGCAGAGTTATGTCAGATTTCTCCCCAGCATCGGAGTTACCAGGCTGTTCATATCGAATCAAAGCAGAGGGAGGAGGAGAGCGAGAGGCAGGAGATCTATCTGCATTAGCTATGCTGACTTGTACTGCAGCAGCCTGGAGGCTGGGAAAAGAAATTCACAGACCTCAGCGGCCTGGGAAATTGAACACTTGGACAGAATCTCAAATGCTCTTCTGGATTAAGAGAGACTTAACTTACAATTAAGTCCAAGATATTTCCTTTCCACAGGATCCACTTGTCAGTTGATGAGGACCAATCAGGACAGAGGAAGGGGGTGTATATTTAGTTTCAGAGGAGTCCATGGTTAAAATTAAAAAAGAAATTTTTTTCTTAGTCTTTTTTTCCCCCCCTGCCTTTTAGGAGAGGAAATGCCTTCTTTATTTGGATGAGCTGAATACCAAAACAAAGACAGATCCTCTTTTGCCAGCACACACAGATCACAAACCTAAGCCAGTCTAGGAAACCCTCTGGATCATGGCACACCTCTCCACACGTCACTCGTGCAAGTAAACTCCTATTCAGTTTCCTAGGACCAGCCCCTCAAAAGCAGATGGTTAGGAAGTAAAAAGAGAAATTTCATGGTGCTGAGAGAAAAAGATAATAATGTAGAAAGAGAAAGGCAGAGGACAAAAGGTGCTCATGGATCCTAGCAGGCTCTTCCAAACCTCCCCTGTCTTTACTGGGAGAGGGAGAGCTGAAAGGGACTGTTGCTCTCACTTCTGGGAAACTCAGCAGCCATTAGGGGCAGACTTATGGGAAAGCTGTCACCAAGAAGAGTGTGGCCAAGGATGGCTGGAAAGGAAAAGCACAGCGTTTATTGGTGTTTAAAAAGTAATCATTTCTGCAAGCTGTCCTCTCTCTTTTTTTCTTTTTTTAATTTTTGGTTTGAGCCAAGGTTAGATTGCAAAACGCAGATTCCACCTGTGTTAGGCACAATACAGGTCCTGATGTATTGGGATCTGATGACTTTGCACTGGAAATGTCAACCTTTTTTGGAACACGATCCGTAGGTAGTGATGATTTCACCTCTACTTGGAAATGACTTGTCAAACCACGAGGCGTGCTAAGTCCAATGCAAGTAGCGGAAGGGGTGGGGGGGGCGGCGGAAGTGGGTGAGTAGGCGGAAGCCGTCCAGAGGAGCGCTGCTAATAGGGCCCTGCAAGAGGGCGTGGCGGGGCTGCTCGTCCCCATAGGCAGTGGGGCCACTCTTCTGGGATGGACTGTCATCTCACTGAAAGGAGGTCACCACGGTATGGCACAGTGGCTCTGGGACTTCAGAGCGCATATGGAGGACCTGGCAACTTCTTATCAAAGCAGAATCCCAGGGCCCACCGTCAGGGGCCCAGGAATCTGCAGAATGAAAATACATCCCAGGAGATTCTGACGCAGAAGGTCTGAGGACTCTTTTAAGGAAACTATGCCACCGTAGGACAAGGATTATCACTCGCTCAATTCTGGCAAATTTGCGTAGGCTACCTTCAGGCAGTTGCTTTACCGTCCTTCATTCCTCAGTTTAGGAAACGGAGAGACTAAAGACTCTTTGTGCCCGTTTGGGGTAATTTAATAGACAAAATATTTAAAAGCCTCAAACCTGGCACAGAGCAGGTGGGACCTCAAATGTCAACCCTTTTACCCTTCTTTGCTAATTTACACCATTCAGGAGGAAAAATAAATGGTTATGGTTATCTTACTCAGGAAAAATCATTTGCCTAGCATGTTAAAATGCAATATATATATACAATATATATTTATTTATAGAATATATTAATATTTATTATTCATAACAATTTATATATATAAAATGCAATATATATATATATTGCATTTTAACATGCTAGGGGAAATATTTTGCCTATGGATGAGAATAACTGTCTTGAGCAATTTAGATGTGTCATTTTTTTCTTAAAAATAATCTTTAGGTGCTTTGATTTGTTCATTAATGAGATTCCCTTAAGGAATTTTATCAAGTGATATTAGTTTTGGGTCACTGTGTACACATTAAAATGGTCTAATATTACATCTTTAAATATAGATTTTTCTCTAATTCAGACTGATCTTAGTGCATTGGAATAAACAATACTTCACTGGAGTGAGCTTTTGCTAGACCTGTCATTGCCCAGGATTCCAACAACCCTCTACAAAACTTTGTAAAGAATCTCCAACTAGTTAGGAGTCAGGGAAAACGACTTCAATTTACACTCTGCTTATCGGTTCTAAAACTCTGACCACCTCAAACCCTCAATCTCTTACAATTTTCATATATAAAATAAAGGGTACTTTGGATCCTCTATCAGTGAAATATTCGCACCCACATTCAAAGTTTTGCAGGTACATGCTGCTCACTGCAGCGTGACTAGTACAAAAAGAATCTGGAAATGACTGGAAGTTTTAGATAAACTCAGGGACAGCCAATCTATGAAGCAGAGGTTAAAAAGTACAAGCTTTCTCTATTAGTGACAGCATGAATGGTCTCCAAGCTATAATGCTGAATGAGAACAGCATGAAGCTGAAGGGAAGGCACAAGAGATGGGTATTACACAGATTCAGACACATCCATGCTCTTGACTGTCACACACAAATATTGGCAAGTGAAGTATTTCCAGTGGGGAAATAAGGGGCAGGGAGTGGATGGACTATTTTAAGCAGGCTTCAGCCTTAATCTAGAATTCTTTCCACAACAACATATTCACATCTTGTTGAGGCAATAAACTAAACATTAATTAATGGCCCTTCCATTAACTGTACAAAATCAACCAGTCTAAAGCATATTGTGGTAACCAGTTAGTCTGTTTGCTCTGAAGAAGCAGTCCATGGACCCTTCTAAAAAATCCCAGGCTCAAGTGACCCAGCAAGTTGTTTTACAAATAAAGTTCTTTAATTTAAAGAGGGATTTGCTCTTCTGTGCTGGCTAGTTGCCAAAACTCTTCTTTTTAAAAAAGCCACACCATTGACAGGAGCCAAATGTGCCCACAAAACAGTATTTAAAAAGTCAAAAATCAAGAGACTACATTTGACTGCTAAAAAAAGAAGAAATCAAAGATTTGTTTTAGGTCCACATCATCATTAAACCTTAAAATCTAATGAATATGAATGTTGGAACCAAGCTCCTGATGACAATTTATAATTTATTTCAACCAAAGCTATTCAGATGGGCTGAAAATAGCTGTGAAGACCTAATGGAAAGCACTAAAAGAGATCCCTTTTTGGCAGAATTTTCCAAGACTGGGAAATCCTGCTAAGTGGCTCTGGTTTAGCTGGAGGTAACTGCAGGCCATCCTACCTTGGATGGGCCACAGAAAGCAGAACCATCCCATACCAACAGCATGTCAGTAGTTTTCCTTAGGACAAAGATAAACTTTGTGTTCCCAGGGGAAGCAGGAAGCCCATCTTGTAGAAATCATGTCACATACTACATAGGAGGCATATGGGCAGAAAGAGCACCTGTTTTAATGGGCTCATCTGCTCCCTTCAGGGAAAGGAAGGGGGATTTTGAGAAGAGGCAGAAGAAAAAATCTATGGACAGCACCATCTGCTCTTAGAGCCTGGAACTTCAAAGGGATCCCAGAAAATTTCACGGGGAAGTGTACCTTCAAAGTGTAACTCTGGGTGTGATCTACAGAAGTGAGAAAACCTGGGGGCCTGAATTTCTAAAGTTTCCAATGAACAAGGTGTCCCTCTGGAGAAAACAAATGGCAAATGATCTGCTAGTGACTGATATATGACCAATTAACATGAGGAGGAGGAGGAATCTCTTTCCTTTAGCTATCAAGGCCATAAACTATGCTACTGAACATGTTCTCATACAACTAAACGGCAAGTGTTATTCTTGGTGAAATTTTAAAATGGTTGTACATGAAAGTTTACATGAAAAAAGTAAAAATATAACAGAATACAAAGCATTTGGGAATAAAGCACAGAAATTTATACACTAAAATCATGTGTTCTTGAGCCAATGATATCGTGGATGGCTTTATTACCTATTTTAGAATCTTCCACAACAAGAAAAGCTTTATTTACTTATGAACATATACATACCCACAGATCCCACAATAAGGTCTATATTGCCTCTTTAAGTAAGATAAATGCAGCAAATTTCAGAACATTTTATTGCATTTTTAAATCTCTAGAGCCACTACTGACTTCTACTGACTTCTTCTCCAAGAGTTGCTTACTTTTTCCCCAAATGAATATATACACATTGAGTTTCTTTAAACATCCTGTTGAGATTAAGACTTGTGTTTGTCCTACAGACTAGATGGAAATAGGGAAGACACTGGATAGCTCAGCTGGGTATCAGGCAAGCCAAAGAGAAGTCAATCTCTTTCCCATTTTGTCACCAAGATAAATAAAACCTGAGATGCTGGGAAAGAGATTGGACTTCCCTGGACCTAATTTCCTCTAGGTTGAAAGGAAGTGAGAATGTCTACCAACCTTACTCTCTGAAAGAACCAAGAAAAATTGCAAAAAGGGTATGGAAGGGGGGAATGCTAAAGTCATTGTCAAAAGCAAAGTGGATCTTCAAATAAGAAAAATGTACTGTGTCATCAATTTCCTTTTTTTTCACTGTGATAGTCATTCCCCTTTTCACCTAGTCTCTAGATTTGAGAATTTTAATGGAAACATTTGGTTTCTGCCTCAGTATTCTAACATATACTATGTCACTAATTTACATCATCAAACACAAGGGATTCCTTAGAAGTGTGCAGAGCAAAATGATGCATTTACCACTGCTGAATATGGTAATGCCATGTGTAAGGAGCAAGGAACTTATATATATTCAGAAAGAGAGAGGTAGCTCACAGAAAAGCCACAGAAAGAAGACTAAGAACTTGGTCAGAGGCTAGTCTTAGATAGAATTCAAAGAGAATAAGACTACTTTTGAGCACATTTTCATTTCAGACCCTACAAGTTTTCTTTCTTATTCTAAGACTTACCAATGCATAATGCTAAATGCAGGATTCAAAGATTACAACTGACTTTAACTCAGTAAACTTATCATTAGGATTTGTATTAAGGGAACACAAGAGTCTCACACAGATATACATAGAAAAGATGTTCCACACAGTGTTATTTAAAGAAGGCAGAAATGGAAACAATTTGAACTTCCAAGAACCGAGGAATGAGCAAGCATATTGTTATATCAACAAGATGGAAAATTATGAATTTATTAAAAACAAATGGATTGTAAAAGTGAAGACTATCGAGCAACATGGGACAAGACATGAAAAGCAGATTAAAACCTGCCAGACAATATAAATTCGTTTTTAAAAAATGTTATATCACACACATACATCACACACCCAAAGACTACAGAAAGATGTATTAAAATATCCTTCCAGACTGCTAGGATGAATATGTGATTCATCTTATTTTTGGTGTTTTCCAATAATTTACATACACTACAACTAGAATCATAAAGAGTTGATTTTTATTGAACATTTAGCCACACTGAATGCACGTGGACAGTGGGATATACCTACTGGCTCTAGTGCACTGCTAGATTAAAAAATAACTGGAGTTTGTTTTTGCTCTCTCTTGATTCGATGATGCCATTTCTACTCAAGTGTCTGTACTGCTAAATTATGGGCCATGGCCTCGATTGAAAATGGGATGCAAAGCTGTTAGAGCCTTTCTGAAGCAAAGCTGCAGAGAAGCACACAGTTTTGCATACAAATTCAAAGAGCGTCTGAAACCTTGACCAGGGAGCCTGAGAAGCCCCTTCTGTTGGGGTATATGATCTGCAGGTTAAATCATCTTGTTCAAGCACATGAGTATGGTGTTAGAAGCAATTCCTAGAATGAAGTTCATTTCTGCTGAGTTTGTGTCTCTAAGAACAGGGTATGCAAAATACTTCATCTGCAAATAGAGGGGACAATGAGAAGAATCAAGCAGAAAGGGGAGGGTTTCACTGCTTTCCTCTCCTTCTTTCTTGGGAAGATCTAAAGGGCACAGCTAAAAAAAAATTTGAGGAGTGATACTGCATTAAAGAACACACCAGAACACTAATACTTATGCACAAAAATGCTGCTGCATGAAAAAATTATGAAACTAGCAGGTAATGCTTTCACTGGAGGATAGAGTAGTATGCTGAGGGAGCCAAATACCAAGAGATCATTAAGATCCAGATGGGAAGAGGTACAGGACAAAGGGAGTGAGAAAATCTGTGATGTTCCTGGTAATGCAGATGTGATGATTATTAGATTGCAAACCAATGGCTCTGAACAATTAACATTAATGGCCAGTAACCTTTCTGGAAAAAAGCCATCTGCACCATTCTCTATCAATTAGTATTTTGTTTGTTTTGTTCAATACATAATATATAAACCACAAAACAAATTTAATTTGCCCTCACCTTACCAGTGAAATGCTTATAAGGACAGTCTAGAAAACTGAAAAAGGTAGGTACAGTTTGCCCTAACTTTTTTCGCTAAAGGCAGGAAGGAAATTAGGGAAAATGCACTCACTCATTTAAGCAAAGTGGGCTAAGGGCCTGCTAGGTGCCAAGACCTGGCATGAGATACAGCATTTAACTGAACCTGTTTTTGCAGTGTTCACATTCTGTGGGGAAATAGAAAAACAAAATCCACAAATAATTTCAGAGTGATAATTTTGGTGAAGAAAATGAAGCAGGATAGGACTCCCCTTGTGGTCAGTGCATAAGAATCTTCCTGCCAATGCAGGGAACATGGTTTAATCCCTTGTCTGGAAGATTCCACATGCCTCAGGGCAGCTAAGCACATATGCCACAACTACTGAGCCTGCGCTCTACAGCACATGGTCCACAAGGAGAAATTATCACAGTGAGAACCCTAAACACTGCAACAGAGTAGCCCCCACTTGCCAGAGCTAGAGAAAGCGGGTGTGCAGCAGTGAAGACCCAGTGCAGCCAATAAACAAATAAATCACTTAACCTTTTTTTTTTTTTTTAAAGGAAATTAAGCAGAATAAAAAGGAGTTCATCATCTGAGCCACAGTCAGCTCCCGGTCTTGTTCTTGCTGACTGTATAGAGCTTCTCCATCCTTGGCTGCAAAGAATATAATCAATCTGATTTTGGTGTTGACCATCTGGTGATGTCCATGTGTAGAGTCTTCTCTTGTGTTGTTGGAAGAGGGTGTTTGCTATGACCAGTGTGTTCTCTTGGCAAAACTCTATTAGCCTTTGTCTGGCTTCATTTCGTACCCCAAGGCCAAATTTGCCTGTTACTCCAGGTGTTTCTTGACTTCCTACTTTTGCATTCCAGTCCCCTATAATGAAAAGGACATCTTTTTTGGGTGTTAGTTCTAAAAGGTCTTGTATGTCTTCATAGAACTGTTCAACTTCAGCTTCTTCAGCGTTACTGGTTGGGGCACAGGCTTGGATCATCGTGATATTGAATGGTTTGCCTTGGAAACGAACAGAGATCATTCTTTTGTTTTTGAGATTTCAAATCCTGAAAGATGATGCTGTGAAAGTGCTGCACTCAATATGCCAGCAAATTTGGAAAACTCAGCAGTGGCCACAGGACTGGAAAAAGTCCGTTTTCATTCCAATCCCAAAGAAAGGCAATGCCAAAGAATGTGCAAACTACCGCACAATTGCACTCATCTCACACGCTAGTAAATTAATGCTCAAAATTCTCCAAGCCAGGCTTCAGTAATACGTGAACCGTGAACTTCCAGATGTTCAAGCTGGTTTTAGAAAAGGCAGAGGAACCAGAGATCAAATTGCCAACATCCGCTGGATCATGGAAAAAGCAAGAGAGTTCCAGAAAAACATCTATTTCTGCTTTATTGACTGTGTGGATCACAAAAAGCTGTGGAAAATTCTGAAAGAGATGGGAATACCAGACCACCTGACCTGCCTCTTGAGAAACCTATATGCAGGTCAGAAAGCAACAGTTAGAACTGGACATGGAACAACAGACTGGTTCCAAATAGGAAAAGGAGTACGTCAAGGCTGTATATTGTCACCCTGCTTATTTAACTTCTATGCAGAGTACATCATGAGAAACGCTGGACTGGAGGAAGCACAAGCTAGAATCAAGATTGCCGGGAGAAATATCAATAACCTCAGATATGCAGATGACACCACCCTTATGGCAGAAAGTGAAGAGGAACTCAAAAGCCTCTTGATGAAAGTGAAAGTGGAGAGTGAAAAAGTTGGCTTAAAGCTCAACATTCAGAAAACGAAGATCATGGCATCCAGTCCCATCACTTCATGGGAAATAGATGGGGAAACAGTGGAAACAGTGTCAGACTTTATTTTTTTGGGCTCCAAAATCACTGCAGATGGTGACTGCAGCCATGAAATTAAAAGACGCTTACTCCTTGGAAGGAAAGTTATGACCAACCTAGATAGCATATTAAAAAGCAGAGATATTACTTTGCCAACTAAGGTCCGTCTAGTCAAGGCTATGGTTTTTCCTGTGGTCATGTATGGATGTGAGAGTTGGACTGTGAAGAAGGCTAAGTGCTGAAGAATGGATGCTTTTGAACTGTGGTGTTGGAGAAGACTCTTGAGAGTCCCTTGGACTGCAAGGAGATCAACCAGTCCATCCTAAAGGAGACAAGTCCTGGGTGTTCATTGGAAGGACTGATGCTGAAGCTGAAACTCCAATACTTTGGCCACCTCATGCAAAGAGTTGAAATCACTGGAAAAGATCCTGATTCTGGGAGGGATTGGGGGCAGGAGGAGAAGAGGACGACAGAGGATGAGATGGCTGGATGGCATCACCGACTCTATGTACATGAGTTTGGGTGGACTCCAGGAGTTGGTGATGGACAGGGAGGCCTGGCGTGCTGCAATTCATGGGCTCACAGAGTCAGATACGACTGAGCGACTGAACTGAACTGAAGCAGGATGATGGAACATGCAGTGCCTGGCATGCATGGCTACTTTATACTCAGTGGCCAAGCATCTCTTTCTTAAATGGAGTATTTAAAATAAGACCTGAATCATGAGACGAGACTGTCCATGTACCTATTCATCCATGCAAGATTTATTGAGCTCTGCCAAATGCCTATTGAAGCATGAAAGGTAAATCAGGCATGGCCCTGACCTGGACAAGTTTATAGTCAGTCTTAAAAGAGAAAGAGGTGGGACTTCCCTGGAGGTCCCATGGCTAAGTCTCTGAGCTCCCAATGCAGGGGACCATGAGGGAAGTCCCACCTCTTTCTCTTTTAAGACAGGACCTGGGTTCAATCACTGGTCAGGGAACTAGATCCCACATGCCACAACTGAGACTTAGTATAGCCAAAACAATAATTTTTTTTTTTAAAGAGAGAAAGATGCAAAACCACAGTTATGATGCAATGTGATCAGTAGTAAGTGCTGTGATAAGAGGGAGCTCCAATGCTCTTGGAAGTATGAGAGAAAAAAGCAAATCCAATGTGAAGAAGGGAGCAGAGGGGACAATGACCACTGAAGCATCTAAACATGAGGTCAAGAGGTTGGAAGCAACATGCAATAACTGATTCCTGATTGAATAATAATGATGACCTTTTTTTAAAAAAGTTACCGTCCCTTCAAACAAAGTTAGTGTGCCAGCATAAACTCAATGCCAAGTTTAAAACTAGAGTACATTTCCACTGAAGGACCTTATAAACACAATGTATGACAAAACTGAATACATAAAGCAAAATGAAAAATGGTCCTAATTTAGATATGTTTGATTTTTATCTCCTTCTTCTAGCCAAATACCATCATCAACCCTGCAGCATAATTTTTCAAAGCAAATATGATACCAGCTGCCAAGAACAGGAGCATCAGACTCAATGTCTCTAAAAAGATGAAGACATTCTTTCCTTTGGGGACCTCATAATGGTCATTATGAAATAGTACAGACACCATAATTTAAAGAGATGCTTAGACTTCGGACGTTTGGACTAAGTGAGCTCCCGATGCTATGTCAGGTGGCATTTTGTTAGGAAGATTAAGAATACAGTTGTACAGCTTTACAGCCACGGAGAAGTCTGCTTCAATTACACAGTACATATAGCCTAATAAATATGTCCTGAAGAGAAATAAATGGCTTGCAAGGCTTGTGATTGCTAATGGTTTACAGGGCCTTTCACCTCAAAGTCATAAGCCTTGAACTGGCACAGGTGAGGAAAGACCCAGAGTCAATAATACTCTGAGCTGCTCCAAAATCTGGGTAAGATGGATGGATTGTCCTCATGCAATTCTTGAAAGATAAATGGTCACTTCAGATAGAGTGTCACTGAAGTAACATGGATAGTCCTACTGTTGACTTTTGAAAATATAAAAAACACCTTGAAGGGTCTCTGACTCAGCTTCCTATTTGTTAAGAAATAAACACAAAGGGGGTCTTTAAAAGTAAGAGCTAAATGCAAAAATAACAAGAACTGAGAGCTTGCCTCTGACATACACTTATTCTTCATAACTGCTATCCAAGTACTAATAGCATCTCTGTGATTACAGATGAGAAAATTGAGACATTGATGGGTAAATAACACGGCCAAGGTCACACAGTTAGGTGAGCAGTGGCCTGAAGACCTGGTCTAATGTGAAGTTTATGCCTTTAAACACTGAACTGTATAGTCTCATTTAAAGGTGCTTCATCTATTTGGACCGTAGCCCATCATGAAGTGATTAGAATGACAGTGTTTGTGCATCAAAATGTATTCATAGCAAATTTGGCACATAGCTTCATGGAATATATGAATATCAACCTATAGGTCAATGGGTAGAGGTATCTTGGACCCATAATTGTAATGTGAATCTAGAAAGAGAGCTTCCTTTCTACAAACAGCATGAGAGTCCATGTATGGTCAATCAAATTCCTAATATGTCTGTGATATTTTACTCCAAGTCACAGTATGGAAATCATTGGCCATCTAAAGCTACACATGCTAATAATCTGGGTCTCTGATTTGAAGGCAATGAAGCCAGTCTTTTAAGCTACGTAACTAATAGGTTGGCTGGACACCAAGTCCTGTGATATACTTTTAAAAGTTTCTGCTTTTTTCTAGCTTGAAAATGCATTCTGACACTACTTGATAACAGATTTTTGTTGTTATTGCTATTGGGGAAACAACAGGGAAAAAAAATGGAGAAAGTCAGAAGGAGAATGGGTTGTGGCATCATCTCTCCAGGTAGGAAAAGAAAAGTAACTAAACAGTCAACTTTAAAAGTCCACTAATTGCTCATGGTGTACTATGGGGACCAATCTTTCTTCTCTAGGGAATATTCCTACCAAGATCTACTTAAAACAATGGAATTAACCCAGTTTTTCAAGTGGTTCCAGGAAACCTCTCAATGTGGATTGGAAATGTCTCTAATATGGGTATTTGGGCATAAGATCTTACCTTAGTTTACAAATGCTTCTGCCTCCAAGGAGGACTACCCAGCTGGCTTTCCTACCACCTATATTTCAAATCTGAAATACTTGTTGAGCAAATGCTTAAGGGTTGGCCCTGTTACACCCATTCTCCTTACCAATAGTTCATCAAGGTCTCCAAGGGATAGGAGAGAAAACTTGTCTCCAGGGCAGTGCCTCCAAAGTTAAGTTTGACTTTTAGCTGCATAAAGTATATGGGGGGGATCATGAAACAATAGCCCGAAACAGCTCACTGAAAGAAAAAACTGATAAGGATTCCTTTCCTGGCGTGAAAAACAGGATGCTGTGTGAGTCCTTATTTTAAATTAAGGTCACTGGCCCAAAGGGAAGCCTATCACAAATAGTACTGTAATTGGTGCTGAGATGTTTCTAGGTTAAAAAAAAAAAAATACATGCCAGAATCTTTTTCTTCAGGATTATTGACCTTGGGGATGATTCTTATCCTGCCTGCCTATTTTTAGCAATGTAAGTTGGACACAGGACCAGGTATGAGATCTATGAGGGTATCCCCAGTCTTAACCTTGCTGCTGCTGCTGCTGCTAAGTCGCTTCAGTCATGTCTGACTGTGTGACCCCATAGATGGCAGCCCACCAGGCTCCGTGTCCCTGGGATTCTCCAGGCAAGAACACTGGAGTGGGTTGCCATTTTCTTTTCCAATGCATGAAAGTGAAGTCGCTCAGTCGTGTCCAACTCTTAGCGACCCCATGGACTGCAGCACACCAGGCTCCTCTGTCCATGGGATTTTCCAGGCAAGAGTACTGGAGTGGGGTGCCATTGCCTTCTCCAGTCTTAACCTTACTAGACCTCAAACCTCTAAAATTTGAGGCCCTTCTTGAGGCTTATTTATCTTTCTTATCATGTCCATCTCCTAAATGTATTCTGAAACATCTGTCCATCTCCACTGCCACCACCTTTTCTTGCTTGTGTGACTGCAAGAGCCAAAAACCTGGTCTCCCTGTTTTATTCTTCATCCACTTTAATTCATTGTCCACAAAGAGGCCAGAGACATCTTTCTACAGCATAAATCAGATTACATGGACTCCTGACTACACATCCCTGTGGCTTCCCAATACAGTTTCAACAAAACACAAACTCTGTGTCCCACAAAGCCCTCCTTGCTCCGAGCCTGCTTGCCTCTTTAAATCCCACCACTCTTCCCCTTGACCATGCACACAGCCAGAGGTGCACTCTCTCCGCTTCTGGGCTCATTCCTTTCATTCCTCTGTGCACTTTCACTGGCTATTCCCTCTGTCTGGAACACTATTCCTGCAGATCTACATGGGGCAGCTTTTTCCCATTACTCAGGGCTCTCCTCTAATGTCACTTCCTCAGAGAAGCTATTTAGGAACCCTGGCCAGCAGAAGAAAAGATCCTTCTTGTCCCACTATATTCACATAGCTCAGTTTGTTTTCATAGACCCTGTGACTTATATATTTATTTGTTTACTGTTTATATTGTTTACTACCATTTACTTGTTTATTGTCTCTGTTTCAGGGATTTTGCATGTTATACTAAAGTTAGTCCCCCAGCCCTTGAGGGTATCTGGTCCCAGTTCAATAAGTATCTTTGGAATGAATGCATGATTGCTGGGAATTCAGAAAGTGAGTTTATGTCTTGAGGGTTGCAAGAAGAGCTGATGAGGCAAAGGGGAGGGCGACTTGGCCTTACTTTTGATCACCATCATCTCTGCTGTGACTGCTTAACAGCTCTTGATCCTTGGGCTGCTCCTTGATTTATTGGTGAGCTGCCAGGCTCAGCTTGACTCACCGCTGCCTCCCTCTGCGCGGAGAGCAAGGTTCCATTGTGCCACCTGGTGTTCTAAATTCCTTATCACAACGAATGGGAATCGCTCAAGTCCCAGGATTAACTGGAGGCTCACAAAGCAACCCCAAGCCTGACAGTTATTGGTCTCATCAGAGGAGTGTGTTCTCAGGGACTCCTGGAGAATCTAAACACATTTTCAGTTAAGGACACCTTCATCCCTTTCCTTAGAAAAGCAACTTCTTATGACAACACTGAGTTAAAAAGCTCCAAATGCTTCATCCTTCCCGACAAAAGGCAAACACAGGAGGATGAAAACTATTTCACGTTCTTCAGTCAAATCCATGAATCTCTTGAGCAGTTTTAACAGCCTTGATTGGGTGTGACAATCACTTTTCTGTCACAGTGTACTTTTGCCAAATAGGAGGGCAATTTTCCCATCTGCTCTGTAAGGGCATCTATTATTCAGCCATTTCAATTAACTTCATTACCAAACTGCTTAATTGCGATGGAAGCCACCCCTGGCACTGTATCAAACCTGACTCCAATCTCTTAAATTTAGAAAATCATATTAGCTTTTGGAAAGCATGGGTCATGTTAACAAAGGCAAGGAGATCCAACTTATGAGTCCGACAGCACTGCATTATTCAAAGTGTCTGGCAGTCAGACCCAAAGAGCCATTTACTAACGGGTCATGTTTTTCCAACGGGCAAAGGACATATGATGAGCAGCCCCATTCTTCTCCCATGGAGATATTAAATGTCTTCAAAATCCTCTTGCTGAAACAATATCTGCCCTGGTCTAAGTGATTATGTGAATTGCAGAGGGAAAAAAGCTGTTACCTTGACTTTGTCAATTTTAATGACAGCTGCTTTGTATGGCCACGGGAAGCAGCAGAAGCTCATGCTTTGTTCAACTATTAGACTGCAGGTTTCAGTGAGTCAATACTCATTTTGTGAATTGGATTTGCTTAAAGGCAGAATATGGGAATCAGTTTCACCCACATACACCCCAACACACATAATGCCCCACTCAGGATGAATCTCAATGAGAAAGAACTTTTATAGGTCAAGTACATTTAAGAGGCAGGGAAATTCAAGGACTGCAAGTCCTCTTAATGAAATATTTCAGCTGGGAACAAGATGTACAACAGGGCATTTGGCTTCAAGAAGTACATTGCATTTATGGCAAGGAAGAGTAAGTAACATAAATTCATATTGGAAATGACACAGATGATCCCCCAGTAAGCATCTACACTGAAGAAGGCACTCAACACATTTCTCATGGTGGAGATCAAATGCCAGAATCCTTTTGCTCCCTCCCCTATCTGATTTTGGCAGTTTTTTTTTTCTTCTTAGTAAATAAAGCTCTAATCAGGTTTAGAGTTAATGCAGAGGGAGAACTTAATGCAAACGGACCCACTGAAAATGGATTTTTTTAAAAAAGCTATCATTAAGTTTTTGACACTTTTTTATATACGCAGAATTAGCCATGGATATTTTGGCATGCCTCATGCATCATGAACGTGTATAGTTCATCCAATTTTTCTCTTGCTTTTGGATTTAACATTCTCTGAGTTACCTTAATAACTTATACATGACGAAAGAATTTCTGAAAGAGTCTAACCAATAAATGTAGTATTTTGTAAGGGCAACACAGGGCAGAGAGATGAATCCACCCCTGGCCTTGAACTTCTCACTCAGTTTCTCCCTAAAGCCCTGGTTAAGACCAAGGAGGTTCCCACTGCGCTTCCTGTGGCTTGGATTCTAGACTCCCCACTCATACATTACTTCCAAGCATCCCACCTCCTTTCCTCTGCTCTCTCTAACATCCTGACAGCCTCCTTTTCTACAGCAGTGATTCCTGCATTTCAGATTTTAGGAACCAGCAATTTTTCACTAAATGGATTTGAGCAACTGACCACAAAGTGCCAATTCCTTATTTTGCAAACTAGAAACATTAAAAAGGGGGTGGAAAGGTAACAACCAACTACTATTCCATAAGTAAAAGGATACTTCAAAAGAAAAAAAAAAAAGATAGAGGGATATAATCTCCCAAAGAGAGTCTTTGAGAGCTTATAAAACTTCACGAATAACCTACTTCTCTACCCTGCTTTATTCTCATTTCACTGTTTACTGAAAATCACCGTCATCACAGAGTAGAATAAGAAACATCTCCGGCCACATTTTTTTCTTGAGGTGACTCTTTTTTGCCTTCTCTTGTCTCTCCCCCAGAAAACTTCTCCTGAAGTACTGAAAACGGGAGGACCACCTGAGTATTTCATCCACCCTCTTTGTCCTAAGCCCCATCCAATCATACAGAGCAGTCAACCCTCCATCAGGACAGGGCCGCAGGGTGAGTAAGACCACTCCTCGTCTTGTTCCATCCTCACTGAAATACTGAGGAAGGTACAGATCTCCTCGTATTTCAGATGACAACGCGAGGTTCAGGGACTTTGCCCATGGCTAGCCCAGGCAGAACTGTTGGCAAGTGGCAGAGAGGAGGACTGAACGGAGAACATGATGTGGGCCAATGGGCCACTTCCATCAATGAGCTGATCGATGCAGCTGATTGCATCAATATAGAAGCAACCATTGAGAACGAACGGCGACTTCTCCCATGAACTCTCTTCCATCCAAATTCAACACACAAAAATAAACTAATTCCATTTACATCTTAAAAAAAAAAATAAGACACCATTTCCAAGAAATAAAAATAAAGGGTGTCTAAGGAGTCTCATTCCAGGTTGCTACTGCCCTTCAGGGGACATCAGCCATGTCTGAATACACTGTCGGGTATCATTGCTGGGGAGGAGGAGGAGAGTCTGCTGGCATCTAGAGGACAGAGGCAAAGGACGCTGTGACACATCCCATGATGCACAGGACAGCCCCCCTAACAAAGAACTGCCCGGTCCATGATATCAATAGGGCCCGGTTTGAGAAACTTTGGGATAAAAAAACAACTGCACCTTCCCGTTTCATCACCAAAGTCAAAGTGACAGTTACTTTGCAGGGGCAAACTACAAAAACAAAGACTCCATGAATTCATTGGCACTATTATTATTTTTCTGACACAAACATTTCCCACTTTGGTCATTGATATCTATGGCAAAAGTAATCACAGGGAACATTTTTCAGTTTAGAAACAATATAAATATCTCAGGAAGCATAGATCTAATTCCAACAGTCTCCAAATGATTAAAATAAACTGCTTTGTATTATGCAACTATAAGCAAGATTTTTAAAATATAGGGTTTCTTTTGATGGGTTCCTCATGCCATGGACCCTGAACACACAAACTGTTAAAATAAATGTCTAATAAAAACAGAAGGCACTTCTCTGGTGGTCCAGTGGCTAAGACTCTGTGCTCCCAATGCAGGGGCCCTGGGTCTGATCGCTGGTCACAGAACTAGATTACACGGGCCACAACTAAGACCTGGCACAGCCAAATAAATAAACAAACCACATTAAAAGACAAAACAAAACATGTGGCTGAATAAGGCATGCTGACACCCAACACCTGAGAGGAAAGGAATTTCCTCTATTACAGGATCTTAAAATTGCTCCACGCTGCAGTTTCCTAGCTATTATGACTGCTACCCTAAGATACAGTGCAAAAGGATCTTCTGAATAACTCTGCCTCAAGTGTTAAAATTACAAAACTAGGATATGAGAAGTTTTCATGGCAAAGGTGATATGCTAAATGGAATTTCTAGAAAAAGAACTGAGCATAAGGAAATGGAGAGGATATGATTAACCACACTGTAGTTTAGATGTTTACTCGCATGTCATTCATCTCTAATGAGAGATTATCACAGTGCTGAAGGCCCACTGCACAAAAGAAAGGCTGAACAGCATTTGTTGAGTATGGTGAGAAACAAAACACATCAAGAACATTAGAAACACACACACACTAAACAGGATTGTCACATAAACCCAGGTAGCAACTTGGCATACAAAAAGGCAGGTTCCATGCTGCCAGTGGAAACAACACTTCTAACGACCCAGTGCTATTTTCAAAGATGTTAAAATTCTACCAACATGATTTCGGAACCAAAAAGGATTATGTTCATAAATGAAGGACATGACTAATCTTTGAGCACAAATACAAACATGTGAAATACCAGACAGGATACAAGTTGGGGAATGTTTTAAAATTTGCAGGTGCAATGCAAAGACAGACTCAATAAAAACCATAGCAGACACTTAACTCCAGATGGTGGTAAAGAATGTGTGATTTAATTTAAGGAAAATGAAGGAAGGTGGAAAAATATTACCCTGAGTAAACTCTCTGCCTCAATAACTGTTTTGAAAATGTTCAGAACTGCAAAATGCTTAGAGGAAAGGCTAGGAAGATACCTCTTCCAATAAAGAGAAGCTTAATGAAGTGAAGTCACAAAACTAGTATCAACTAAGGGAGAATAGTAATTAAAAAAACCAACATAATGTTCCTTGTATCAGATGCCTCTCACACCACAGCCCCCATTCCAAGGAGGTGATCACTAATTAATTTTCATATAGAACCAAAGTAAAGGAAGAAAATAAACTTCAATGTCAAGGAAAAAAAAGTCTGATGTCATCTTTCTTTTGTCACCAAAAAAAAAAGTATAAATTAAATCCAAAAGAAAAGAAAAGCAGCCAGTTCCTGAAATTTTGAGATAAGGATGGTAAAAAGAAATTCCTAGGAAACAGGTCCTCCTCACAGTGCCTGCACACATGCTGTTTTGGGGTCTCAAAGTCCACTGTGTATGAGCAGTGGGCAGGAAAAGCACAGGAGTGTGTGAGGCCAGATGGGATAAAAAAGGAAATGGCAGGCTGTGGCAAATTGGAATTGTTGGCACCAACCAAAGGCATGTAAATTTAAAAATACTTTTTAAGGAGACTACTAAAAAATACATGAGTGGGTCATGCCAAATACTACTCACAGACCACCCATTCACAATTCTCAATCCTTCAGGTACTTCAAAGTTCCAGTCTAGTAGTTCTCAGCAAATGGTAACTGTGTCCCATTCCCACCCAGGGGTCATCTGTCAATGTCTGAAGACATTCAGGGAGGGAATGTGGAGGCAGGCACACACTGGGCAGAGACCAGGGAAGCTGCTCAACATCTGGCAACACACAGGATGAACCCTTGCAACAATGATCTGGCCCTAAGCGTGGGGGCGGAAGGCGGGGATTATGAGACTGGAATTGACATATACACACTATTATATACAAAACAGATAACTAATAAAGACCTACTGTATACCATAGGGAACTCTACTCAATACTCTATAATGGTTTATATGGGAAAAGAATTTGAAAAAGAATAGACGTTTGTATAACCAAGTCACTTCGCTATACACCTGAAAGTAACACAACACTGTAAATCAACTAAACTCCAATTAAAAAAAAAAAAAATCTGACCCTAAATGTCAACAGTACTGAGGCTGAGACACTCCGCTGTGGCCTCATGTCATTTAAAAGGTTCCATTGTCACCCCTTTCCTCCTTGATGCACCTCTTACCCAAATCTGTAGGCACAGATTCAGACTACAGATTACTGCTGGTTACATCCACAGGTTAGTCTTGTTTCTGTATCTGGGTTGCGGGTACCTTGTTTCCTCTCCCCTTATCCTAGGGCTGTGCACATGGAATGCACTCAGACCTCGATTACACAATGGGTCAACTGGAAAACGGCTTGTCACCAGTTTAGAACAAGGATGTGAAATAGAGAGGAAGAACACCTATAATATATAAGCTCAACTGATTCTACAAACAGAAAACCCCAAATACACAGAAATTTCACTAGCTTCATTTTAGGAGAAAAGGGAGTCACCAAATCTAGTTCTGTTTTCTGCAACTTACAAATACTGTTCGAAAGGCCAACTCCTCCTCTCTTACGCTGGGTCCTACTTCCTTCCCTTCTTAAAGCCCTCACACTCCTACAATGACGCCCCTTTCTCCTCTGCATCTCCAGTTTCTCTATCCTCTGGGTTGTTTCTATCGACATACATGTTGCACGGTCTCCCATGTGAAAAACCAAGGCAAATTCTCTCAACTGCACAGCCCTCTCGACCTCTCTAGCCAGTAGCTCTTTTCTCTGCTCCATTTCACAGGGAGAATTCTTGGACCACTTGATCAAATCCCCACCCCACTCCTGCCTTCTATGCCCCACTCCAGGCTGCTGCTTATAGACACATCATGAATTCCGCTCTCAGAGATGACCAACGCCACACGCAATGTTTCCACCCTCACATGCCTCCACTTCCTGATGTGGAAGGAATACACTTGAGATATTTTCTTCTCTGGGACTCATAACACCACACTTCCTGTTTGCACTGGGTGCCCCATGATCTCCGTTACCAGTCCCTCTTCCTCAGCTTGATCCCTGCAAGATGATGTGCCCCAGGCCTCTGTCCTGGCTCTTTCTTTCTACTCTTTCCCTAATTTCATTCACCCTCATGGCTCTATATACTATCTATATATGTGTTTGACAAATGGTAGTGAACATAGTCCACAGTGAGAAATGCACTTGGTAACAGATTCACACACATATACATACATGTGTTCATATGTGAGTGTATATGTGTATGCACACATATAAGTCAAAGTTTCATGAACATGTGCTTATCTTTACTGAGGAAGACATATTATTACTGTTTCTATTTTATTTTGCTTTTGAGAAAAACACTGGTCATAGCCCAGTACAGTAGTTTCAGGACCTAGTAACAGGCCATGGCTCATGGTATGCAGCAAACTTACTAAGATAATGGCTCATAAGTGTTTATCTCTCCTGTCCTAACTTGCCAGTAATGAACTCCAGGTCCCAGACAACTGCCTGTGTTTCTGCTCCACTTGGATGTCAGATGGGCATTTCACAGTTACCATGTCGGAGAAGGCACCCTTGATGCCTGAGTTCAAGGCCCATCCACTCCTACCTCAGTATACACATCTTAACAAATGGTCCCTCTGTCTATCTACCTGCCCCAGCAAGAAACTTGGGGGTCATTCCTGGTTCCTCTCCTTTCCTTTCCTTCTTCAGCAGGGCTCAGCAAACTGTAGCCCCAGGACCAAATAATGTTTTCTTGGAACACAACCAATCCATTTGTGTTCACGTCATCTGCTACAATGGCAGAGGAGAGTAGTGGTAACAGAGTATGTGGCCCACAAAGTGAAAATACAGACCATCTGGTCCTTCAGAGACAAGAGTTGGTCAACCCTTATCTTGAGTCAACCTACCCAGTGCTGTCAACTCTTCTGAACACTCCTGAACACTCCTTAACACCACCCCCGAGCCCCAACTTCCCTCTGTCTCCACGGCCATCACAAGAGTTTACACTGCAAACACCCTTCTCCAACCACCACAATGGCCCTACTGGGTCTCCCCTTCCACATCAATTCCTCTAAAATATATTCTCGACAAATATGCCAGAGGGATTGTTTAAAATGTTAACGAGATCTCATCCTTGCATTTCTTAAAACCAGACATCACACAAAAAATAAAATCCGAATTCCAGACCCTGGTTGCTGGTCTCTGAAGCTCATCACCACTCCCCTTGCTCATCTTTCTTCAGCCACACTGTCCCCCATTCTAGTTCCTTCTTGGGGCCTTGGCATCAACTGTCCCTTGTTCCTGGAATGCTGTTTCCTTCCTTGCGGTCACTCAAATCTTGTCACCTAATTGAAAGCAGCCCTACTCCTCTGTCACTCCCACACCACTTCATCCAGTTTCCTCATAGCACTTCTCTCTGGATGATATTTTCTTGCTCATCTGAATATTTCTGCCCTTTTTCTCTTTCCTGTAGAATAAAAGGGTCATGAAATCTGCAGTAAACTTGTTTGGTTTGTGGATGATCTGTTTCATTCCCAGCACCTGGACAATGCCTGGCCCACAATGTTTAGGAATTTGTCCCCCTCAAAAGGGAAAACAAAAGAACCTGTTTACATTTAAATGCAGACTTGTAGGCAGAATGAGTATTTTACAGCCCACTGCTGCTGCTGCTGCTGCTAAGTCACTTCAGTCGTGTCCGACTCTGTGTGACCCCAGAGACGGCAGCCCACCAGGCTCCCCCGTCCCTGGGATTCTCCAGGCAAGAACATTGGAGTGGGTTGCCATTTCTTTCTCCAATGCATGAAAGTGAAAAGTGAAAGTGAAGTCGCTCTGTCATGCCCAACTCTTAGCAACCCCATAGACTGCAGCCTTCCAGGCTCCTCTGTCCATGCGATTTTCCAGGCAAGAGTACTGGAGTGGGGTGCCATTGCCTTCTCCTCTACAGCCCACAGACCAATGCAATAATTCTAACTTGAAATTCCTACACTCTTCCAGAAAGGGGAGACAACGTCACCACTCCTTAATGAAGATTATAAATCACATATACATTTATAATAAATAATGCACAAAAGCAAATAACTTGGTGCATTAAGTTTACATTTAATCACTAAGAAGTTATTAGGTAGCACACTGGATTTAATAAGAGGACTTGACTTTCAAAATTACTAGAAAAACCAAGCATCACAGTAAGCGGGGAGGTCAATTAGTTTGAGATACCAAACCAGATAAATGCACCAAGATGACTTCTACACCTTCCTTTTTTAAGTAGAGGTCTGACAAACTGTAAATTGCTGATAGTTCATGCAGCAGATTATATACTATTTTATATATAAGAATTTAAGGTGAATTTTTTTTGTGTTAAAGTTTCTTCCATTTTTGGGGTAAAGATACTTTACATAATATAATAATGTAAATTAAACTCCTTAACAGCAGTCCAGTATAACACATGAGATGCTTCCTGGCCAGGTTAAAAGCTGATAAGCCATCTCAGGACTGGAACATAGCAGATCGCCCAAGTGCTAATATGTTTCAAGTGTTTCATGTTCTCTGAGTCTCAATTCCTCATGACCCCTAACATCCAGTTAACACATGTAGACAGCTGAGAGCAGTACCTACACATGGAAAGAATTTAATAAATAGGACCTATTATTATTATTATCTGTATAAAAGAAGTACATTAACCATGAAGTTGCCTTCAATTTCATATTTTTCTGCTTTAAAAGGCATTAAAAATAAGAGAAAAGGTAAAATGAAGGATAATCAACATAGCACTTTTGAGGGCAAAATCATCAAAATCTCTAAAGCAACACTGTCCAACAGCATTTTCTACGAGGATGCAAAGATTCTAAAACTGCACTGTCCAATATGGTAGCCGTGGGCCACAAATGGCTCTTCAGTTCTTGAAATGTGGTCCCTCAGACTACCTTTTACATTGTATTTAACTTTAATTAAATAGCCACATGTGGATAGGGACAACTGCACTGGACCTGGGGAACAGGCTTAAGTGGACCACGATCCACTGTCATGTAATCTATTTCCTTGTCATTTATTTATTTAGTTGAAGTAGAGCTGGTTCACAATGTTGTATAGTTTTAGGTACACGGCACAGTGATTCAGTTATACACATACGTGTATAACTGCTCATACACACACACACACACACACACACACACAGGCTTCCCAGGTAGCGCAGTGGTCAAGAATCCACCCGCCAATGCAGGATACTCAAGAGATATGGGTTCGATTCCTGGGTCGGGAAGATCCCCTCGAGTAGGAAAGGGCACCCTGCTCCAGTATTCCTGCCTGGAAAATCCCACAGACAGAGGAGCCTAGCAGGCTACAGTCCATGGGGTCACAAAAGAGTCAGGCATGGCTGAGTGACTAAGCACACACACACATACACACACACGTGTATGTGTATGTGTGTGTGTAATATTTTTCAGACTCTTTCCTCTTATAGGTTATTATAAACTATTTCCTATGCTATACCGTGGGTCTTTGTCGTTTATCTATTATATGCATAGCAGTGTGTATCTATTAATGCCAAACTCCTAATTTATCCCTTCCCCTTTGGTAACCATAAGTTTGTTATCTACTGTCTGTGGGTCTATTTCTATCTTGTATATAAATTCATTTGTACCATGTTTCCCTTGCCATTTAGAACAGCCCATGATAGAGGGATGGGTTTTGTAGGCCAAGAAGTCTGGGTTGGAAGTCAGGCTATGTCACCTTCATGCTCTGTGATTTCTGAGGTGGTCCATCTCCTGCTGCCCATCTTCCCAGCTCTAATGATAAGCGCTCATCCCAGAAAGTTCTGTCCAAGATGATGAGGACTTATGAAAACAAATGGCCTGGCATTCATTTCTATTTTTCTTTCAATATAGAGAATTTTCTGAAGACCTACAATGTGCCAGGCACAATTTTAGGTGGTGAGGATCCAATCGTGATTGAGACCCAGTCTTTGCTCTCACAGAGGAAAGAGCAGAGCATGATGGCGGTGGACACTGTTTGCTATGTAGCAGTCAGAGCAGAAGCCTGAAGGACAGCAGTGAGAGAGCCCCGTGGCTCTCTGCAAGAAGAAATACACAGACAGAAAAAAGAGCAGCTCTCGGCTGTGTCACAGGACTTTGGAGTTTCCTCTGAATGATGGGACGTCATCCTGACACAAGCAGTGACTGCAGCCAATTGACTTTCAATCACTCTAGCTGGAGAATGGACTGCAGGAAGCTTCGAGACCTGTTGCAAGGCCACGGCAAGGCCAGGTGCCACATGATGGATAGCAGAGGCCGGGGAAGACAGGGGAGGATGACAGGACAGAGGAGGGGGAGGGGATGGGTTGTGCTGATGTGAATACCTAGGACTCTCCACCTCTATTAGGGTATCACTCAGCCAGCAACCTGAATTTTCCTTTCCGAGGCCCTGCAGCTCAACTGAAGAGATTCTGGCAGTCAAACCTTAAGTGGTGCAATTTGCAATTCATTCTCCAGTCCGTGACCAGAGGGCAAAGAGAACAGAGGCGCCAGATAACTCGGGTTTAACTCTGAGGCAGGGCACAGCTCACTGCAGTTCTAATTATGATGGTTCTACATCGTTTCAGACAGAGGAAAAACACACACACAAAGAAGAGCTAATGCTAATCATGTGCTTGGATGATGAGATTAGATATTGCTTTCCCTATGTGGATCGATGACGATTTAATCAACTAAATATCATCATTAATTTGTATGAAAATTAAGTTGCATTAATTTGCCATGGACTTCAGACCTCATTCATTCCTTTATGTATAAGGCGTACTGCTCAACAGTTACGGTATTGGAGCTTCTTATCTAAAAGCCAGGAGGCTGCTTAATATAGTGGGTAAGACATTTGTCTTTGGAAGTAGAATCACTGGGTTCAAATTCAGCTGTGTGATTCTGGGTAAATCAGTGAGCTTCTCTGGGCCTCAGGGTCCTCTCCTCTTAAGTGGAGGCAGAGACTTCCCTGCTGGTCCAGTGGTTAAGACTCTGCCTTCCAATTCTTGGGGTGCAGGTTTGATCCCTGGTCAGGGAACTAAGATTCCGCATGCCTCGGGGCCAAAAAAAACAAAACATAAAACAGAAGCAATATTGCAACAAATTCAATAAAGACCTCAAAGATAAATAAATAAAAATGTAAATGATTTCCTATTTAAAAAATCATTAAAGGGGAGATAAGGTTTTAATCAGGCTCCCCTGGTGGCTCAGCAGTCAAGAATCCGCCTGCCAATGCAGGAGATGCATGTTCGATCCTTGAGTCAGGAAGATCCTCTGGAGAAGGAAATGGCAACCCACTCCAGTATTCTTACCTGGAAAATCCCATGGGCAGAGAAGCCTGGTGGGCTACAGTCCACGTGGTCGCAAAAGAGTTAGACACTACTTAGCGACTAAACAACAACCAGGTTTTAATCACTTCAGAGGGCTAGACATGTAAAATGTTTAGAACCAACTCAGCCTGGCACACTGTGGAAGCATTTAGTGTTTTTATTACAAAAGCTTTAAGCAAGGAAGTGTCTTATACATACCACCTAAACCAGAAATTTCCCTTTTGCTTTATATACTAAGCAAATTTAACTGTGGAGTCGCAACACCTACAGCAAAAGCAATTCCCTTTTTCCCCCTACCAATCACTGCCTTCATTTTCCACAGAGCCCTGTTCAGAATCACACTCCAAATGGATGCTTCCAATGTGGTTGCGACAATGGGATGCTAAGAGGTTTTATTTAAGTGTGTATGTATCGCTTGTACCATGGTAACAATTCTGCTACATAGTATAACCAATAATATTTTTAACACAATCATTACTATCACTACCACCATTTTTATACCTAATTTGTTGTCTTTTAACATCTCTCTCTTATGTTTCAGAAGTTATGAAGCGTGACTGTGAAGCTACATAATTAATTTTCTAATGTGACTTGCAGAGGAAGTTAAATTTATCCAGTTGGTATTTAACTGAGACCTTACTACATACCAGGTTCCCCATGATGTCCAGAGATACAAAAGTACAAGTTGGATAGTCTTGCCCTCCAGGAATCCTAGCATTTCATTACTTTACATTCAGATCCTAAAATTACTCAGTAATTTTAGGATCTGAATGTAAAGAGCACTGAGTAAACAAAGAGCACTGACAAGAGCACTCAGTAAACAAAGCATCACTTCTAATTCCGTTTTGATCAGCTAAAGCCACTCGGGGGATGAGATCAAAAGAAGCATCTCTGAGACCAACTCCTCCTTTCTAACCTCCTCTAAAGTAGAAAAATATCAAATCTGGGAGCTGCAATGGACCTTAGCAAAGATGGAGAAATCTGTTGCTTAGAAAGTAGACTTTAGAAGAAGAATATTACTTAGAAATGAAAACAACTGTTAAACTTTATAAACTTATTTAACTTCCATTTATATGTCACAGAATCAAAATGAGAAGGAATCAGGAGGGCAGGAGCCTAAGACTGATTCCAATTCTGATTTTATATCAGAATTGCTGGTAGAGCTTCTAAAAAAAAAAAAAAACAAACAGGTGCCTGCACTTCGTGTACTCAGATTAAGATTCTGCAGATAAAGGATAAAACTCTTTTTAAAAAGAGAAAAAATAAGCTACCACACTCAGGGGCTTCTGATACTAGATAAGATCAGTAACACACTACTCATCACGTGACTGCTTCTAGGTCAGGGACTGGCACAAGTGCTACTTTTTTCAGACGACTTGCCTAAAGTCACAAAGGGAATAAAGGCAGGAGTTGGAATTTAAACTTGCATCATCTGACTCTTGAATCTTTCTTTCCTCTACACATCAATGAAAGTATTGGCATAAAATTAGAGTGGTCAAAAAAAAAAAAATTAGAGTGGTCATCCTAAAGATGATCTAGTTCAAAATATCCTTTTTTTTTTTTTGACAAAGAAATGAGTCTCAGGGCAGGAGTTGTAACCCAGTCAGAGTTATAGAGGAGTTACAGGCAGAGGTTGAACTATAGGCAGACTCCTGGAACCCTCATTTTAGCTTTTTCTTTTAAATAACACTTAAAACAAGATGATTAAAACATGCTTACTCCTTGGAAGAGAAGCTGTAGCAAACTTCAGATCAGATCAGATCAGATCAGTCGCTCAGTCATGTCCAACTCTTTGCGACCCCATGAATCGCAGCACGCCAGGCCTCCCTGTCCATCACCAACTCCCGGAGTTCACTCAGACTCACGTCCATCGAGTCAGTGATGCCATCCAGCCATCTCATCCTCTGTCATCCCCTTCTCCTCCTGCCCCCAATCCCTCCCAGCATCAGTCTTTTCCAATGAGTCAACTCTTCGCATGAGGTGGCCAAAGTACTATAGCAAACTTAGTGCATAAAAATCAAAGATATCACTTTGTCAACAAAGGTCCATTATAGTCAAAGCTATGGTTTTTTCAGTAGTCATGGACACATGTGAGAGTTGGACCATAAAGAAGGCTGAGCACCAAAGAACTGATGTTTTCGAACTGTGGTGCTAGAGAAGACTCCTGAGAGTCCCTTGGATTGCAAGGAGATCAAACCAGTCAATTTTAAAGGACATTAACTCTGAATATTCATAGGAAGCACTGATGCCAAAGCTGAAGTTCCAATACTTTGGCCACTTGATGCAAAGAGCTGACTCGTTGAAAAGGCCCTGATGCTGTGAAGGACTGAGGGCAGGAGGAGAAGAGGGCGACAGAGGGTGAGATGGTTGGATGGCATCAAGAACTCAATGGCCAGGAGTTTGAGCAAACTCCAGCAGATAGTATAGGACAGAGAGGCCTGGCATGCTACAGTCCATGGGGTTGCAAAGAGTCGGACATGACCCAGTGACCAAACAACAACAAAAACAAAATGATATGTACTTTCTTTTTTTTTAATTTGGCCACGCTGAATCTTAGTTGTGGCATGTGGGATCTAGTTCCCTGATCAGGGAATGAACTCAGGCCTCTTCATTGGGAATTCAGAGTCTTAACCACTGGACCACCAGGGAAGTTCTCAGTTCAGCTTTTTCAATACACATATTCTGTCTTCTCTTTCAAAAAATATTCCAAGTTGTCTCTTGAAACAGAGTATTCTGACTCCACCCCCAATGGTATCTTCAAAAGCATCATACTTCCTACTAGGTATAAATTAGCCAAATACACAAAATACACAGGGGGCACAGGTAGTTATGCTACATATAGTATAATCCCTTTCTAAAAGTAAAAAACCTTTATGAAACAAATTCTTCATCTTTTGTAAATTAAAAAAAATTATTCAAAACAATAGTAATAACCTTGTAGCACCATTTTCCAAACACATAAAAAAGACTCTAGACTCACACTGGTGTCAGGTGATGGGTCTTCTAAATGCAAATGCTCTGTGAAAAATTAAGAAAAATAAAAGGCATTCTCCTGACTGGACAGCAGAGGGAGAAGGAGGAATGGACTGGCCATGGGACGATGGGAAGCCAGACAAAGGAAGAAGGGGCTGCCCTTTATAGAACTTGACTGCTAGCCACAGACACGGACTTGTTTATGGAGAAGACACCTATAAACAAATCATTAACGATCCCAACTGACAAGGCTACAGATGGACACCCCCAGCAAGCCCAAGCCTGACCCCGAAAACTGTCTCCAGAAATTTACAAATAATATTTCAACCTCTGCTTATTTTCAGGTTGGCAGGAGGGAGATGGAAAGAAAAACAAAACACACCTGATCTCAACCAGAACAAAAATAAAAAATGAGTTTAGGAGACTAAGAGTGAAAACCAAAATGCAAATGTAGCTAAGTTTTGCCCCAAAGTAGAAAGACTACTTCTTTAAAGCACAGAAAGTACCATCCTTGAGATATAAAATCCTGAGAATCAAGCAAAGTGTGGACTTAATGAGTTTATCAATCTGCTTACCAGGAGTTAAGACACAAATGAGATTCATTAGAAAGAATCAGTGAAGTGGCCATTTGCTTTCTCATTTAACCTAGCTGCTATCCTTATTGATCATCAAACCTTCTCATTTACACTCCCATCATACAAGAAGAATGATTAAAATGCCAGCCCTGATTCAAATAACTGATATATGGCAGAAACAAATATATTTATATGCTTTCTAGAAAGATTAATAGTAGCTGGTGCTGGCTTGCCACGGGAAGATGTACAAACGTTCTATCCGATACATAAATCAAACGCAAAGCATATAGCATATTTTAAATACTGCTGATGTTACAGTGATTTTAAATTACTCAGGTTCTGGAATAAACTATGCAGATCTTGACTAATGTGGTAATGTATTCTGGAGCTTCTCTTGTTAATTTAATGTTATAATGTAATGGCATTAACCGAAAGACGGTCTGAGGAATTAAGAGAGAAAATAAACATATTTGAAATCAAGGGTATTTTATTTTTAACCCATACTTTATTGATGAATAGTCTGATCATTTCCATTGTATTTTGCTGTGGTTAAGATTCTTTAACATGCTTCCCTGTACACTCTTTAAAAAAACTTTTTAATTTTATTATTGGAGTATAATTGCTTTACAATGTTGTATTAGTTTCTGTTGTACAACAAAGTGAATCAGCTAGGGATATGTTTTTATAATGAGTTGTTTGCTAGCTTGGGCAGATTCATTACAAAATGGTTCCATTAACCATCGTGGTTTAGTAGATTACAATGATACTTTGTTTTTGGTCCCTTCGAAATTAAATTGAATGGAAAAGAAAAACTGAACAAAATGACAAAAGAAATGGAGGGGCAAATAAATGAAGAAGGAGAACAGTGTGATTTGTAATGTCAAATGAGCAGTGGATGAATCAGATGCCCTGATGTACCAAAAACTATTTACAAGTTTCCAACTTGCTGGCCACTAAAACCAGCAAATATGCAAAAATCAGTGGTATTCAGAGTTAAGTAAAGCAGAATACTGGACTGGAAACCCAAGAATCCGGGTGAACTTCTCAATCCTGCTCTTGGTTGGTACCTGCCTACCTTTTCAGGGACATGGTAAACATGGCCTGAGAGGCACATGTAGGTTTGAAAAGCACTTTGTAAACTGCTCTCCTCCTTGTGAGTGCCAGGTACTACCATCCTCCACCCTCTCCCCCTCCTCCTCATCCTTAACCTCAAGTCACTTCCTGTAACATCTTGGTCACTGATAAAAACACATCTGTGAAATCAAGTGATCTGGGTACAAGAAGACACTTCAAAATATTATTGGTAGAAATAACTCTTTGAAAAAATGTGCAAATGGCTTTTATATCTGTTTAAGAATGGTGAACTGAGCACTGTGATTCACAAAGACAGTTCTGAATTCTGGATTCCCTTCCAACAACCCCAATCATTTTGATCACAGAACACATAGTTTCATGAGAGCCCAAGATCATCGCTGTTGCAACATACACAAGCTTTTCCATCTCAGTGAAACAGAGAGAAAGTAGAAGTCTGGTCCTGATCTTTTCTCCGAGGGTCAGAATACTCTGTGTATAAACACATCATGTTGGCAAGAGTCAGGGGAACTATCAATCTCCTGCCCATTGTGGGGGGTAATCAGTCAAGATTAGCCACAAACACTGACCCAGGAAATACTTCTCAGTGTGAGGTCCTAGAAGTTCTGGTGGGACAGGGGTGGGGGGATGGGGGTGCTGACAGGGGAAAAAGAAGAAAGCCAACTGTCTCAAGATTTATTTAGAATACCTCACTTCTCTGAGATTCTTAACCACTTCATCAAAATGTGGGTATGCTGAGATGTTTTTAATATGATTCATGCAACTGTTGCTCCCACCAAGGGAAATAATAATCACATGTCCCTTCATTCATTATCTGTTCAGGCATGAACACCTAGCAGGAGTTGGGTACTACGTTAAATGCCAGGGACAACTGTCAGCATGCAGACATGGGCCCTGGCTTTAAGGATATTAGATTCTAATGAAAAAGGGAGAGCAACAAAGAAAAATAAGAAAATGTACAAAACAATGGCTTGCAATAATAATGACTATGATAAAAGCTAACAAGAAATGGAGTGATGCAACAGGGATTACACAGGATTGCTGGGGGCTACGTTAGAGAAATAATCAGAGAATCCCTCTCTCAGGAGGAGACTTGAGTGAGACTGAGCCAGCCAAGTGAAGAGTTGGGGAAAAGTTTTCCAAGCAATGGAAACAGAAAGTGCAAAGGCCCTGAGACAGAAGGGCTTAGAGAACTGAAGGCATCACAGAGAAGCCAGGTGGCCAAGCACACTGAGGAAGGGAGAGGAGTGTGAGATGAGGCTGGAAGAGTGGACAAGAGCTACATTTCACATGCACGCTGTGCAGACCAGGTTCAGGAGACTTACAGGATAAAGGTTTTCAAATCTTAATGGGTTTTATAAGGCACAGTTTGATTTACGTTTAAAGGAAATTGAAACAGAGCAGGATACTATGGTTCTTTCCCTCCAGGTCTTCCGCCTGTCTTTTGTCCATAGAAAAACTTTAGTCAAAGATTAAGTTTAATTGGAGAAGTGAGAAAATGCAGAAGCAAATGAAAACAATCAAACAGAACCAAAAAATATTAGTTTAGTCACTAAGCAAAGTCAGGGACCTTGAGGTCTTCCTCAATGGCTACAAATAGCATTTGGAGCCATATCCTTTGAGCTGTTTTATAAACACTGAAACCCCCATCAGGTGGAATAAGCTAACTACCTGATGATCAGAATGTAGCCATGACATAAGCTGCCACAATTCTGAGAACCGGCCTCAAAGAAACGGGAATAAACTGACCCTGGAACTGAAAACTAACTGCCTTTGAAACAATCAAGATGACACTGATCAGACCACTGCATGACCAATTGTAAGACGACGGTGCTGTTTCCACATGCAGCCTCTTCTCTCTGCCTATACACCTCCTCCTTCTGCTATAAAAGTTCTGGCCCACTGAATGTCAGTGGGGGAGGGCTGGGTGGGACTCGGCCTCTGGACATGAGTCCATCCTCCCTCAGGTTGCCCGCCTCCAAAACAAAGCAAGTTTTCCTTTCCACCAGCCTTGCATTTTTATTGGCTTTTGAGTCTCGAGCAGCTGGATCCCACTCTCAGCAACAGTATTACCCCATGCGCATGCCCTTTGTATAAACACATAATGTAAAACATAACCTTTAGTCTAAAGAGGCTAGCATTTGGAGAAATCAGAAGGCATTCTGAATGCATTTCCCAGTATTTAAATAAAAATGATCTTAAAGGAGTAGACATTTAGAAAGCCCCAAAGAGCCACCTGATAACCAGTATATATAACAATGGATGTAAGGTTTTAAAAAAATGAAACAAAATAAATCTACATACCTCCTCGTTGCACCAATAATGTGACCTCACTTCCCTTTGGACATTCGATGAGCATGTCCACGACTTGGTTGTGAGTTAGGGCCTGCACATTCTTCTTATTAACTTCCACTATAAGATCCCCTTCTTTCAGGCCTCGGCACCTTGGACTGTCAACAATCTGTTTCACTCTTTGGCCGCCACCCCCAGGACTGTCCGCGATAGTAAAACCAAAACCCATTGGCCCTTTCACTATATGAACAGTTATGAGTTCTGGCTGAGTGGCTATGGAGGAAGCCAAAGAGACAGTGTCATTGGGGTAACCATGGGAACCATTTGAAGCCACATCCGCAGGGCTGCTTGGCCTGGCATCCTTCAAACTGCTGACTTTGCCTGTTTTACTACTGTGACTAGCTGGCGAGTCATAGGTCTCTTGCCCATTCACAATAATTGGTTCTTTATCCGAAATGGCCACCGAAGTCACTAAACTTGTGTTGGGGTCATCTGGGTCAAAAGGCAATGGATAACCTCGGCAGAGTTCAAGGTCCACGCTGGCACCAATGGGAATGGACTGGAAGATTTTCACAACTTGTGCATGCGTGTGTCCCAAAACACAGGTGTCATTCACGCTCACAATTACGTCTCCTGCAAAAGAGTTGGGGATTAAAAAAACTGCCCAGGAAAGTCTATCAATTTTATACTATAAAATCCTACCAATAAGAAGTTGAACTGAAATTGGATTAGGGGGTGATACTGCAAGGCACAAAAAGACAGCTGCTATTACTTTGTTTATGCTAATAAGGCATTCTTGTAGCATTTACTGGCTTCCCTGCTAATGGGAATATAATGATCATTGAAAGAACATTTGAGCTTTTTTGTAAAAAAAAAAAAAAAAAATCACTGCAGAATACCAAGTTGAGAATTCATTCATTCAAATGGATCTGCATTTTTAGTAAATTACTCCTTTTCTATACTCGTCAGCACCCTAACAGTTCCCCAAAAGGGAAAATGTTAAAGCAGCTTCAAAGGTTTTCATCTATACCAGGGAACACATTTACGTAGTACAGTAAGCTTGCTCATTCGCCAAGTTTTTAAAGGACAATGACAAGCTCAAGAAACCACGGTGTTGTCTGGTCCTGACCACACAGGACCATGTGGTGTCTCATACCTGTTTCCATCTTGCCATCCAGGGCGGCAGGACCATCTAGGACCAAGCTCTTGATTTGCAGAAACTCGTCAGGTTCATCCCCTCCAACAACTGTGAAGCCAAAGCCACGACTGCTTTTCCGCAGCTTCGTGTGAATGAATTTGCCTTTCAACTCTGAAGGGTTTCGTGTAAAAAAGGGTTTGCCTGCATCAAAACAAGATGTGGAAGGAAGGTCACCATGAGTGAAAAGATGAAGTAAATAAGAAATGATACAAGTTAGAGATATCTCTCCAAACTCCTGTGTTGGGGCATGGGGGCACAGAGGTGTTTCAATAAAGCCCTTCTTGATTTCAGTTATAAGGGAATTCCCAGACCCTTCAGTGTAAGGAGGGGGCTAGGGTTCACTGTGTGTCAGCACGGAGATCCAAAGAAAATGTAGCAGAAGGATGACATTGGTGTCCACTGTCTGACACAGATCCTTGGTCTTGTTTCATGTAGTTTGACAGCAACTGAGCTGCTATGAGGCCCCTCAGAAAAAATGGAGTGGGTCTTTGCTTTGTGTCTTTTGTTTTGTTACAGATGATATTTTCTACTATGCTTCCAGTATGTTGTCTTGAGTTTGGCTCCCACTTGTAGAATCAATTACACAGAAACTTTTCAAAGAGAAAACTCATTCTGAAAATAAACAGATGATACCAGGAGACATAGTATGGTCACAAAGAATAACTCATATAAATAAAAAACGGAGACTCATGGGACTTCCCTGTTTGTCCAGTGGTTAGGAGGTCTTCCCTGTGGCTCAGTCGGTAAAGAGTCTGCCTGCAATGCAGGAGACCCGGGTTCAATCCCTGGGTCGGGAAGATCCCCTGGAGAAGGAAATGACAACCCACTCCAGTATTCTTGTCATGGGGAATCCCATGGATGGAGGAGCCTGGTGGACTACAGTCCATGGGGTCACAAAGAGTCAGAAACAACTGAGTGACTAATACACACTCTCTAAGACTTCACGTTCCAGTGCAGGGGCATGGGTTCATCCCGCATGCCTGGGTGTCTGGGAAGATTGTACACGCCCCAGCACAACTAAGCCTGTGCACCACAACGGCTGAGACCATGCAACACAATCACTGAAGCCTGAACAACCTAGAGCCCGTGCTCCAGGACAAGAGACACCACCACAATGAGGAGCCCACAAATCGCAACTAGAGAGCAGGCCCCCACTCGATGCAACGCGAGAAAGCCCATGCACTTCAATGAAGATCCAGCACAACCAAAAGTAAATAAATAGAGAATCGCTATTTTAAAAATTAAAAGGAGTCACTATTTTGAATTGAATTCTAAATTCCACTGATTTTTCCTGTCCATTTGCATCATTTAACAATTTGTGAAATAGCCTAGGTATGTCCAAAATCAGTTGTCTCATTAAAAATAAATTAACACATATACAGCTAAATAGTTTCCAAACATTTAGTGAATTCTCTTGATAACATTCACAAATAACATTTTACGCACAAATCCAATGTTTTATTTTGAGTTTGGGCCTTTCTCTGTAATTGAGAAGCTCAATTGAATTTTCCTGATTATTCCAAAGTAGTGAACATCATTCTAGGCTCAGACTCTTTCAGCTCTCCTATTATACTTCCTATCTCCTGCCCTTGACACAGCTTCCCCATATGCCCTATTACTTTTCTACCAAAAACGCTATCCAAAAAAAGGAGAAAAAAATCTCCATGTCTCCATATACCCCTGCACTAGGAGGCTGGCACGCAGGAAGGAAAGTTATTTTTGGTTATCTACATCTGAAAGGTCTTTTTAAAAAGGTCTCTGGGAACACATACAATTTTTAATTGCACATTTCAAAAGTCTCTGGCTCTTAAGAAGGCTTTTTTAAATTGCCTGGAGTCACAGGTCTGCTCACTAACCTCCTCCCCTCTACTGTAGTCCCAAGGCTGGCTGGAAGCACAACAAACTATAGTCTTGTCACCATGGCTAAAGAAAGGCAAGACCGAGCTGGATTCACCATGTGAAGTCATCTGCCAAAGCACCAGGGAAGGGATGTCAAGCGCAGTCAGGGATTGTACTGAAAGAGTTGCCATGGCAATTACTAGATGGAAAATTGAGAACCATTCAGATAACCCCTGAATTTCCCTTTATGGGATATGCGAATAGCAGCTATTATTGAAGCAGAGGCTACTAGGGAAAGCTTTAAGGCAAACACATATTTCACTTAGGCAAAGACATCAATAACCATCAACTTTTCAGTGAGACACTCTCTGTCCCCTTATTAAATACTGCAATATCTCCTCCAGCATTCACAATCCCTCTTCTGCTGCTGCTGCTGCTGCTGCTAAGTTGCGTCAGTCGTGTCCGACTCTGTGCGACCCCATAGATGGCAGCCCACCAGGCTCCCCCGTGATCTCAGCATTTATCACCATCCTACATGGGATACTCACTGATTGGGAGTTTTATGTCCCTCTCCCCCATACCCCACTGCAGGAGAGGCACAGCACATGCTCATACATACAACACTAGAACCAACAAGGATTCCTGACTGCATGTCCAGAGTGTAAATAAAACATGGCCTGTTTCATTGTGTGTGCTCCAAAAATGTGTGTTGAATGAACGAAAGAATAAGAGCACAAAGAAATGAAATTTAACGTGTCTTTGAGAAGGCTGCAAGAGGTGGCTGGGTGTGTAAGTTTTTCACCCTGATTATAGCAAAGTTAGAAAATGTAAAAATGTGTCTGGCAGTTTATAGAAATGAATGTTTTAAAAAGCCATTAGCATATTTTGAGTTGAGAATGCTTTCAGCTTAAAAGAGACATGAAGAGGACTTTGAAATTACACACTGACTTTCTGTTTCAACATTTAACTAGGGAGGGAAGATCAGAGGGTTCCACATTTATGCACATTTTATTATGTTTTATGTACAGGTAGGGCATCAGTTACTGTAGCTTTGGAGAAGTGCTTTTCTATATACAAGCAGTGGAATGAGGAGCTCTCTGCTGCAGCCTTGTGGCACACGTAATTTTCTAAGACAGGCTAATCTGCTGACTAGTCACCAGTTGTAAGATCTGGTGATGTGGAAGGATCACCTGGGTAGCCTTTTTTTATGTATTCATTTCTAGGGCCTGCCCTGGATTCACTGAATCTGGAACTTCTGGGTCTCGGCCCAAAAACATCTACTCATAAACAACCTGTAGCTGCTTGCTTCTCTGCCAAGTTGGCACTATTCTTGGAACTAGTGTTTGAATACCATAGAACAGTGTTACCCCAGAGTACTTCCTGTGACACAGGAAATGCTCGGTATCTACACTATCCAATACAGCAGCCGCTAGTCAAAAACGAGGCTCTCCTGACCCCTTGAAATGTGGCCAGTGGAAACAAGAAACTAACTTTTTTATTTTTTAAAACTGTAATTAACTTGAATTTAAAAGGTAACATGTACCTAATAGCATCCAAACTGAATGGCATACATTAAGATGATGAGGTATCCCACAAAATAAAGAAAACACACACACACACACCAAAAAGGTTTAAGTCAGAAGTTAAACTGTTCCTAATGACACCCAGGGTTCAAATCTGTGCTCTACTACTTCCCAGCTGTGTGTGAATTATTAAACCTCTCTCTGCCTGAGTGTCAGATGTATAAGTGGAGATAATGGGAGTACTATCCTCACTATTTACATGATAGTTGTAAGAAGGAACGGTGACAGATAACAGAGCTGAAGTGCTCAAGGAGGTGCCTGATGCATAAAAAGAGGTTATCAGTGTAGGTTATTATTTTGTTGATGGTGGCGGTGAAATGCGTAGGGTGAAGGGGTAGCTGCAAAATCTCTGAGCATAAAGCTGGAAGCTGGAGAGATTTCCCAAGAGCAAATCTGACATTTTCTGAGTTTGAGAAGGATATTCTCTTGATCAGAGGAAAGTTCAGTTGAGCAATGAACTCAGCAAAATTAATACCAAACAAATCTAACCCTATTAGCTACACAGCTTCTTCCTGAGAGTACTGTCAGGAACACAGACCAGGATGCTTAACAGGTACATAGGGAACTCAGAGTTGTAACCTATGGTGATAAAGCCCAACTTAATGTTTCTTACAACTGTAGCTTGGAGTCAGAGAGTATGGATTTAAACTGGCTTCTATGGTATTGGTTATACTTTTGAAGATTACGATTATGCTTGAAAGACAACAATCAATACAGAGACTATAGAGTAGAAAGTTTTAAGAATAGACTATTTCCCACAGGGAGTTCAGTGAGCCTCACCCAAACCCCAACCACTAGGGGACCCAAGAAGATTAAAGAAGAAAGGGGAGGGGGGAAAAGAAAGAGAAGAATCTGAAATAAAGTTCCTCATACAGATCAATACTGTCTGGACTCTTAACTCAGTTGGTGCACAAAGCATTTGACACTCAGAATCTGAAACTTTAAAGCTCTAATTTATTTAATCTCTAAGACAATCCTTTAAGGAAGCCAGGCTGTTTATCACGGATGTACATACGTTATTTCACACAATAATAAATTTAGCAGAGAGGATGAAATCTAGTTCAGGATATCCTACAGTGGAAAAACAAAACAAAACAAAACAAAACACAGTCTCATACCTCCATGGGATTTAAAGTCTGAAGAAGAAACTTGCTAAATAACTGAACTCAAATGAACACTAATTACCAACTGTTAAATTCTATAAATGAGAAGTTTGACATGGGAAGAGTGAATAGGACAGAATCCAACAAAAACCTTAGATGAGCAGAAGTTGGCAAAGCAAAGAGTGGGAGGAAAAGACAGCTGCAAACAGAGAACAGCATATGCAAAGACCCTAATGTGGTCCACAGTTTCAAGGATTCAAGGAATTAACAAGAGGTTCAAGGAACTGAAAAGTTAGTGTAGTTAACTTACCATGAGAGAAAGAAAGAAGACAACATGAAGTTGAAGAAGGAATTTTATACTTTAAAAATACAGAGGAGCCCACAATCCTGTTGATATTAATTTATATATCATTATCTTCTATGTTTTGTCTGTATTAAAAACATTATCACCATTAAATGGTATCAAACCATTTTATACAAGTTGATATTAACACTAATCTCAATATCAGCTAAAAGGGAAATAATTTTTCTTATAAAAAAAATGGAGGAATAAAAATTAGGGAAAACGGGTATCTTCCCTATCTTTTAATATCTAACACATTTATATCTTTAAAAATGTAGAGAGAAGAAAAGACAAATTTTACAGCTTTTTATTGGTTCTGTAACATACTTCCCAAAACTATTAAATATGATGTTTATTCTATTTTTTTATCTAAAAGAAAAAAGCTAAAGAAAAAAAATCCCCAAATCTTTTCTATCCTTTAAAAGTAATGAGGCCTGAAAGTAGCAAGATTCTGAGCTTCCAATTTTCTGTAATGAATCTCAGTAGGGATGCATACTATTTGTGAATGTAAATAAGTGAGAACCAATGAAACGTTGGAATACATGCATAAATGCCCAAACTGCAACAAGAACAGAGGTTAGAGTGTAAAACACAGTAATATCAAACCATTTTACATTTACAAGAAAATCTTAGTCAAAAGCAAATACATTGACTAGAATCTTAAAACATGCAGTGCTGAATTTTCAATGTATCTTATTTAACACAGTATTAAATGTGTGTGTTCTCTAAATTTAGGGTTCACAACTCAACATGATTTTGCACCCTACCCCCGCCCCCACTCCCAGCAGCATTTGGCAAAATCTGGAGACAGCTTTGTTTGTCACACTGGGGGAGGGTTTCTCCTGGCACTGAGTGGGTAGAGGCTGGGAACACTGCTCATCCCCTACCATATATACAGGTCAGCCCCACAACAAAGAACTATCTTGGAACAATCCTTTGGGAAGATCTGGGAATTATCAGATTTCATTTTTTAAAGTTTCTTTAAAAAAATTAAACTTTTGAGTCAAACTAGGATGCAATTATAAAAACACTTTACCCTGAACTGGAGCTTCTCTGGCTGGCTCTGGATTACCTGGGGGGTGGTTTGGAATAGCAGGAGGCACAAGCGATGAATGATCTTCTGTCCATTCTACAATGAAAACAAGAAATAGTTTACTGTTTTCCTTCCAATCACTGGTCACCTTACTTAGGATTCACCACCTTCTTCATTATAAAACTACCCAAACCAATAAAACCAGAAGCAGAGAGCTTCACTTGAAAAGAAATTGGTATCTGATGCCATTCTATGTAGGGCTTCCCAGGTGGCGCTAGTGGTAAAGAACCCTCCTGCCAATGCAGGAGACATAAGAGATGTGGGTTCGATCCCTGGATCAGGAAGATCCCCTAGAGAAGGGCATTGGCAACCTGCTCCAGCATTCTTGTGTGCAGAATCCCATGGACAGAGGAGCCTGGTGGGCTACAGTCCATATGGCTGCACAGAGTAGGACACCACTTAGCACACCACTCTATGTTAAGGTCCCTCCCTCTGTGTGTGTGTGGGTGTGTGTGTGTGTGTGTGTGTGTGTGTGTTTATGTCTCTTTCTCCTAAGACCTCTGAGGACAGAACTAAAACCAATAAAAATACAACCAATAAAATCTCCAGTTCTCTCTGGCTGCAGAGTTCAAAGTGAGATCAAGTAAGAAAATATAAGAAAAGATATACAGTAAACTAAAGCAGGCCCAATAAGGCAGAAACTTCTATAGTTCATCTGAGACTTGGCTGGGCAGCTGACGTCTGCTTGGCTGGGGCAGGAAAGGTAGGTTTCAGGAGTTTGGTAAGGTGCTGTCCCCTATCATCTCTAAAACCTGAGGGGGACCCATTACGAAACCCCCCGAGTCCTAAGTAGTCTAAGTTTACGAACTAAGTGTAGTCTCGTTCACTTTGAAGACCAAGAAACAACTCACTGCGAATGAATCTTAAGATTCATCTCAAACTCACCTTTGTGAGTTTATGTACACAGTCAACTGTGTACATATAGTCAATTTTACACTCATTTTTCAATTGTACATTCTCATTTCCCAAATTCATAAAAATATTTTTTAAAATTTTTAAATAGAAGAGAGATTAAGGTAGAAAGGAGAACTTCTCAATAGCTGAAGGTGTGCACACACACACACACACACACACACACAAACACACTTTCTAAAATACAGCCTATGGCCGTGGTTGGCAAACTATGGCTTACAGGCCAAATTGGCCCCCATGCCTATTTCTATCAAGCTTGCAAGTCAAGAACGGTTTTCACACATTTCTAAATGATTAAGAAGAATATTTTGTTGGCACATAAATTACATGACACTCAAATTTCAGGGTTCAGTGTTTCAGCCACATACATTTGTTTACAGTCTATAACATATTTCATACCATAAGGGCAGAGATGAGTAGCTGTAATAGATGCTGTATGAATAGAAAAGCCTAAAGTATTTATTATCTGGTCATTTACAAAAAAGTTTGCCAACTTCCATGCTATGGTCTACATTTATTAAGTTCAATACGATAATAAGAGAAGTACTGAATTTTATATTCATATAAAAGGAGCAGTAAACCTAATATTTTTAAAGACTGCAATGAAAAATGAAGAAAAATCTAAGCATCTGCTAATACACAGATGGCTAAATGAAGTAAAGAGATTCATAAAAGGAATATTATGCAGTCATTAAAAATCCCAAGGTAAATCTATATTAAGCATCCTTGAAAAGGTGCAAGAAATATATTTAACTGAGAAAAATAGGCCAGAAAACTAATATGTATGTAAATGCAGAATGTATTCATATACATAAATTATGACCTGGTGTTTGTTAAAATCTGCATATTTGTATATCCCCAGAAAATTTCTGCACATTGCTTATTGCTGAGAATAGAATGGGAGCCAGCAGGGAGATGTAAATGTTCTCCACTTCTGAACTGTTCATGTTTTTGTGAAGAGCACGAAGTAACTTTTAATTTTTTAAGAGCCCCGAAAATTACCAGCTTTCTCTGAAGCCTGCTGCTGCTGCTGCTAAGTCGTTCCAGTCGTGTCCGACTCTGTGCGACCCCAGAGACGGCAGCCCACCAGGCTCCCCTTTCCCTGGGATTCTCCAGGCAAGAACACTGGAGTGGCTTGCCATTTCTTTCTCCAGTGCATGAAAGTGAAAAGTGAAAGTGAAGTTGCTCAGTCGTGTCCGACTCCTAGCGACCCCATGGACTGCAGCCTACCAGGCTCCTCCGTCCATGGGATTTTCCAGGCAAGAGTACTGGAGTGGGGTGCCATTGCCTTCTCCATCTCTGATGCCTACATGCCTACAATTAAAAGTTAGTTCCATACCCTGCACATCTTCTTAAAGTGCTAGCAGTGGTTTGGATTTAGATACAGGACACGACTGAGCGACTTCACTTTCACTTTTCACTTTCATGCATTGGAGGAGGAAATGGCAACCCACTCCAGTACTGTCGCCTGGAAAATCCCATGGACGGAGGAGCCTGGTGGGCTGTAGTCTATGGGGGCGCTAGAAGTCGGACACGACAGAGCGACTTCACTTTCACTTTTCACTTTCATGCATTGGAGGAGGAAATGGCAACCCACTCCAGCGTTCTTGCCTGGAGAATCCCAGGGATGGCGGGGCCTGGTGGGCTGCCGTCTATGGGGTCGCACAGAGTTGGACACGACTGAAGTGACTTAGCAGCAGCAGCAGCAGCTGTGCAAAAGCTCCCGGGGACAAGGGAGTTCTGTCACCATCAGAAATGTTCTCCAATCTAACAACAGCCCCTTTCTAAATCCGAGTGGAGATTGGGTGCTTTTAAACTGGGCCCCCTGCTTTAGCTGTCTGGGTTCAGGGCGTGGACTCGAGCAGAGGTTCTGCATCACTCCCCACGCTTCCAGGACATTGAGTTCCTAGCACCACACAGGACATGATCCTTGCGGCCTCTTCTGACCACACGGGGGTGTCAGTGCCCAGGCTTTGCCTGGAGCTTCTGGCCCACAGACAGAGGGAAAGCCAACCTTCTGGCTGCTGTTGCTGTTGCTGTTGCTGTTGTTGCTGCTGCTCCAGCTGCTTCTTCCGTTTGGCTTCTAGAACTGGGTTCTCATATTGTGTCTTCCTGTTGATGTGGCTGGAACAGAAGGCATATTGCACTCAGTTAGGAAACATTTTGTCCCACAAGCAAAATGCCAATCAGGCCAAGTTCCCTTGATTGGACCTGAGCAAAGCAGGTGGTTGAGCATGTTGTGTCAAAAAGCACAGTTAGGAAGATACAATAAAAATAAAAATGAATGGTTTCCACACATTGACTGCTTATCTGTACCAAGTATTGTACAACCAGTTTTACATGTGATTTATTTTAAAAATCTTCAGTAAATGCCAAGATGAAGGTCCTATTTTTATTGTTATTTTGTGGATAAGGAAAATAAGTTTCTGAGCAGTTAAGTAACAGCTGACCTAACAAAACAGAGCTAGTCAGCACTAAGGAGGCTTCAAGCTCAGCATGGTCAGCTCTCAAGTCCCAGGACTGTAAACACCAACTATCCCAAATGTCCAAAGACTCATGTGACAAAGGACATTTCTTTAATTCAACAAGAAGTCAGTTACAGAATTATTTTAAAATGGAGCTCAAAGTGGAGATGTAGTGTTGTCTGTAACATGTAGTGCCAGAAACTGTGTGTAACTTTCTATAATACAGTTCATGGAACCATAAGCACCCTGCTCCCCAAAGATCAAGTTAAAAGAAGGACCATACCAATATCTGTCAACTATTTTGATCAATAGGCATGGAGTCAGGATTCAAAGTATAAGCCCTAGGCAAAAAGATTCCACCCAAATGCAGCTAACCTAAGCAAATGTGATGTGTTCAAAGTGACAAAGACCCAGATACTTCAGATGGCTCCAAAATGAATAAGGGCAAGGAAACATAAAAATACACACACATACATTACAAATATATATATGAATCCAAAGCACTTTTTTTTTTTTGCCATTCTTATTCAGTGTATATATATGCAGGCTTCCCTGTTGGCTCAGCAGTAAAGAATTCATCTGCCAATGTTGGAGGCCTGGGCTTGATCCCTGGGTCAGAAAGATCCCCTGGAGAAGGACATGGCAACCCACACCACTATTCTTGCCTGGGAAATCCCATGGACAGAGGAGCTTGGCAGGTTACAGTCCATGCGGACACAAAAGAGTCAGACACAACTGAGAAACTAAACAACGATTACGATATATGTATATATACACATATTACATCAACACATATATATACAGGCCTACACATATTTTTTACCTCATCAAAATCATATTTCATAAGAAGTTTAGAAATATTCCTACTCTGTGATTATTTAGAACTCAAAATGCTGTTTTCAAGCCAGGCTTTATTTTTTAACAGTTTCCCTGGAGGCTCCAGCTGCTAAAGAATCCACCTGCAATGCGGGAGACCTGGATTCGATCCCTGGGTTGGAAAGATCCCCTGGAGAAGGAAACGGCTACCTTCTGGTACTGGAGAATTTAGAAAGTTTAAATGAATAAATAATCACTGAGAATCTCAGACCTGAGCAGGGCAAAACAATAGGCAAAACTGATGCTCTTCCTGAAGATAAACAACTCATACTCATATGGTCTATTGAGTAGTTGCTTTTCGCATTCATTCAAATAATACCTATTATTAAGTACCTGCCATAGACCAGGACTATGTTTGGCTCTGGCAATACCGTAGTAAACAGAAGACATGTTGCCCTCAGGGATTTTATTATATATCATCATCAGATTTGCTGAATATTTTCTTATTCACTACTTGTTTTTACCTTATCACAATGGCAAATTCTATTCAGCATAAATGTACATAATTACAGAAGAATGCAAACTAAAATGTGTCTTAATAGGCACTTACTCTACATAGTAGATACCATAGACAGGGTCTTCAATCTTTTCCCAACCAGCAGGCAGTTCTGAAAAATAAAAGAACATTCAGAGCAAGAAGAAGATATTCCTGAAGAGCCTAGAGATTTTCAACAACTGACTTAGGCAAAAAAAAAAAAAAAGAGTCATAAAAATACTGTCTTAAGTCCAAATAAAAATACTGTCTAAAGTTCAATTAAAAAGTGAGCATTATATTATCAGTGTTTTTCCACACAAAGAACAATTCTTTACTGATATTTTGTATAAGCAAAGGAAACTTAATATAATGCAGTCTTAGGTGCCTTCATTCTAAATCAACTATTAAACTAGATTTTAATGAAAATATATTTAAATTTTGCCTTGAATGCCTGGTTCCCATCCTAAATATCTGCAGTGTTCTCATTCTATTGCTAGACTGCCTTACCACACAAGCAAAAATGGATGAAAATAAACGTTCCTTTTCATTTTCAATGTAAGTCCCATTTTTGCTCTCCCTAGAATACATTAAAATTTGAATCTAATTTTCTCCTTGTTCCTAATTAAAATGCTACCAAGTAAATAAAAATGCCCACCTGGAGTTGAGTTCTTGAGTTGTACACACCTATCACTCAACTGGCTACATCTGGACAGGCCCAAATCTTCACCAGGCTGTGCCTATGAAAGCAGAAACATCGGTCCTGCTCTCCAAAAACTCTCCACATAACTGGGTATACTTCATTCCTTTAAATGGTGGTAGTAAAATGGCACTGGGGAATATACATGCCTTTTGGAAAACTCATCTGCGCTCTACTGAACTTCACTTCATAAAGTTTCATATCAAAAGCTGCAACTTCGTTAACGAGCTAACAGAGGGTTCTGTCATAACAAGTGCTTATTTCCAAAAGTCCACTGCACCAGATAACTCTGTGAAAGAGCAACTACGTTGTATTTCGTGTCACTAAACAATTCTTCAGGCAGAGCTGCAATTCTCAACTTAATTTCAAAGCCACTCTGCTCTGTGTGTAGTTAAGGCAAGGTGGTATAAAACACTGTACTCCAAAGCGAACCTTTATTCCTAGAAGGACACATTAAGACTGACTTGAACTGAACATTACACTTGATTGAAAAACAAGACTTAAAAAAAAAAACTCCATGATTTTGTGGTCACCATTTGAAAATAGTGACCATTTCATCAGGGCTTAGGTTCTCCATAAGAGACAAAGAGTTCTACACTAAAATGGAGTCGTGCATGCACATACACACATGTGCAGACACAGATACACAGACACACACACACACACACACAGGCTAATTACTCAAAGTTTACATTTTGCTCAGATTTGGCTGCACATCAAGAGACATTAATTTGATGGGTTTTGCTCCACATGTTATTTGTTTGCAAACAGAGACATGTTTTCCCCTCCCCCTTTCTTCATGGGCGTGGGGAACACTTAGCAGGTTTTAAAGAAGTCTTTGAATACTGGGAGACACAGCTACTAAAATGCAAGGCAGGTCCAATGTGCAGATGTTGACACAACTTGGCTTTTTTATACGCAGTGTCTTGTGAAGTGATGCAAATCAAATGCCTGGGAAGTGGTTTCCCCTTACAATGCTGGAAATTACCATTTAAATGAAAACGAACCAGGAAAAATATTTCCAAAGAGCTGGGAAATCTGAAGATTAGAAAAATGCAAATTGGTGCCCAGGCATATGTTTGTGCTGGCACAGGGCAGGAGAGTGAGTGGGTATTAGGGGACTGCACCTTGTTTAATGAATCAAACTTCTTTTCAAATTGGGCAACCTTAATATATGACCCAGGGACTTCCCTGGCAGGCCAGTGGTTAAGACTTTGTCTCCCAGTGCAGAGGTCTGAGTTCTATCCCTGGTGGTTGGGGAGCTAAGACCCCACAAGACTCTCAGCCAAACAACCAAAACATAAAAAAGAGAAGCAATATTGTAACAAATTCAATAAAGACTCTTTTTTAAAAAATGGTCCACATTTGGGGAAAGAAAAAAAAAAAACTTAAAAAGATATATATGGCCTGATCATCTTTGGCTAACACAGGGAAAAAATTAAGAATTCGATTCATTCCATTACTTGTCAAACATTTGTTGAGTGCCTACTCAAACATTTGTTGAGTGCCTGAGGGTATGCTAGACACCAAGGACACAGAGATAATTACAAGGGCACCGTTTGGGCAGACAGTTCAAATATGGCACAGTGAGTGCTCTAATGGAGGTCCAAGAGGGCTTCAAGAAGAGAAGCCACCTTTCACTTAGCCGTGTCACCTACTCGACAACTTACATACTAGGGTTGAGACACAACGTTGGTCAACTGGTACTTCTGGACATTTGCTCTTCTGGGACAGATTAACAAACTCCAAAAATGGTCCAGTTTTTTCAAGATAAAGCTCATTTAACATTGAAAAGATAGATCTTTCACTTCCAGTGCAGTGATTAACTTAATAATAGGAATTCATTTCTGAAAGCGTAAAATAGAAATTGGTCATCTATTTAAAAACAGAGGATGCTTGTCTTGCAGTGTGCCATTTGGGTCTAAAAAGTTGAAAATGGGAGAAAATACTGAAGCCTAGAAAATGATGACATTAAAATTTTTTTCTTACTCAAAAGTTACTTAAGAGAGCCACGCCCTCGTGTCTAAGAACTGTCAGACCTCAGACCAGTCTGGACAAGATATCACTGAGACTGAAGGTGGCGAAGATCCTTCTGGGGTTGTCCAGATCTAAGGTATGAACCTTAGCCATACTCTTTTCTATCTGCCTCGTGTTCAGCTACTTACTAACATCTTGAAACCACACCTTTCCCCTAGATTTACCTCGAAGGTCAAATGTAGATTAAATAAGGTTTGAAAACCTTTTACATAGCACCTGGCACCTAAGCTTAGCTAATAGCAATTGTAAGAAAGCCCAAAAGGAGCAGGACAGATCCACGTGGCCTGTTAGCTTGCTGTTCCTACCATTAAAAAATTCACACTGTACTAATCATCACCATGGAAGCAAATATGGAGCAGACAAATGTTCCCAGAGTTTTGTCAACACACAGATTAAAAGTCATGTTCACAAACAGAGATAAATTTCTAAACTGTGATTCAGTGTTGGCTGAGAGGGGACCTCATTTCTCTGTCTCTGCCTCCTAACTGGCTGCAGCACATGAATACTCTGTAATTCAAAAAGAAGCTTGTTCAAGTGCTTTTTGATTCTGGGGAGTTTACTGCAGAAGATGTGATAAATTCTACAAACCCAAAGTGCATAACAGAGCTACCGATTCAGCACAAACAACAGAGCTCAGAAATGACAACTCTGTAAGCAAATGATCTGGGTCCAACACCCAAGCCCACAACCCCTACTTCTCAGAGGCAGATTATAGAGAGGGTGTCCTTGTCACATCTAGAATCATATTTTTCAATGAAAACGTTGACAGTTGCTATTGTCTGAAATTAGGATCCTCTTATTAAGAAAATGGGCAGTGAGCTTGTCAAAAGAACCTGAAGTGAATGCAAGGAAAAAGTGTGTGTGTGTATGTACACCACTCTTTATACAGAGGACACATACAGACAAAAACCAGGGAGTCCTATCTCTACCCACAAGGACACATTTGGGCCAACTCTGTAGTATACATGTTGCTCTCCTGTCCCATATTAAACACAAAAAGTATCGCAAGGAAGAACCAAAATGTCCAACAGGGAAGAACTGGTTAATAAATCAGAAAATTGGCAAAAACAATATGTGATCACAGGGACAAATATATAGTAAGATACAATATCATTAAGTCTTCTCTTAAGCCCCATGGGAGCTCATCTTTACAGGTTAGGAACAGGAAGCTAAGAGAAGGTGAATGACTTCCCCAAGATGATGGAGTCAGTAAGTGGGAGAGCCCAGAAATGAAGCCAGGCAATGTGCCTTGACCCCTGAGACAGCTTCTGCTTTACCAAACCATCTCGCATGTGCCTTGACCCCTGAGACAGCTTCTGCTTTACCAAACCATCTCGCAGAACTGTGGCTCTGAACATGAAAAGGGATACTATGCAGCCAGTAACACTTACTTTGCAGTCTTTAACAGCACAGGAAGGTTTCCACAATGTTACAAGGTACACCAAAACAGAGGACAATTGATTCTTCCCTAAACATGTCAACATTCAAGCTTCCAAGAAGCAAACAGGCTGTGCCCCTGTGCACAGTGGAATTCTCTCACCAGCCAGCTACACATGGTGGTGGGCGCTCACTCACATTAATCAGGCAGCCAGGGGCTACAGTCCACGGAGTCGCAAGGAGTCAGTCACGACTGAGCACACACACAGAGTAGTTTACACTGGTTCCACGAAGGACTGAGGCACTCATTTTTCATCTGGAAAACCTAGTTCTGTCTTTTTCAACAATAATTAATATCACTAGATTAATATATTTTTTAATTTACAAAATGAGTTTCAAATTGTTCTATTATACAGGCTGAATCTCAAATCATTCCTACCACAATGACAACTTACTTTATGTCTTTAAAAATATATCTTTCAACAGTTATGGACCACTGTTGACATATCCACCAAAAACAACAGGATACGTTCCAAACATTAACAAAAATAGAGCAAGATTCTATTATATCCTGAGCCAACCATGATAAATCATCTTTATTTAGATAATAAAAAAATCAAACTGAACAAAAACCAATAATCTGTATTAAATATTTATATTATCAGTTTTTAAGGCAAACTTAAAAATGCTAGCCTGATTGAATAATCTCAGGACAGGTCTATTCATACTGATGTTAAATAATCTTGTTTTAAAAATATATTATTGTCAAATTTCAATCAGCCAAGGCTTTCAAGTGCAATTTAGCCAAAACTTGTGCTTTCCCATCTATCGTTTCATACATGCATCAGATGGAAAGCAAACTAATTTTAATACCGTTCAAAGATGAACATAAACGTTTAACTTACCAGGGAACATAATTCAATATGTTCCAACAGCAAAGATAAAAGAGTTTGGCATGATCAACTAATGTAAATTATTCCCAAACTGCAAGAACTCAGAGTAGTCAAGACTTGATTTCTACTGACATACACATTTGAAGGACAATAACACAGAAACCGGCATCTGGTTTTCAAGCCATTCACTACAGTTACAAACTCAACAAGTAGCCTGTGACTAACAATATAACACTAGGACTTAGCAAGCATTCAGTTTATCAGTGGAACGTTGTACTGCTGTTACTCTCCCTAAGATCTTTCAATTAGTCTGGTAGATTTTTGTTTGTTTTGCTTTTCTGTATTCCCCATGGAGAAAACCACTCATACCAAATACAGAATTGAGACTGAGATAGACTATAGGAGAGTTCAGGGGACATGGCAAGCATCTATCCCCCGGTTTTTTCTTAATCCTTAATTTACGAGAGTACTGATCTGCTAACTCTCATTCTAGCCCCAATTCCCTCAGACATTTTCTTTGTAGACACAATTTATTACAACTCTGTATGATGTCTGCAGTCAGACACATGAGTTGTATACGACTGACCTTTCGTGGCTAAGCCGGAATGAAAATCGTAATTGAAGAAGTGCAAACTAAAGAAACAGAGGGATTAAGCAAGTCACTGGAAACCAAAGCACCCAGAGCAAGTCATGCAGGCTGGGAGAGTTTACCTAGTTCACTGTCCAGCTCCTCCGTATGGATCCCTTCTTCTCCAAAGGAATAGCAGGAATGAGACAGAAAAGAGAGAAAGAAAAATTCAGACACCAGCACCAAGGAAAGAAACTCCCTTCAAGAAAAACAGCAAACACATCACTTTATTTTGTCCTTACCTGCATTGTGGCTATTTCATTGGCTTGGCTACTCAACTTGAGACCTCAGTGTAAATCACAAAACGGGAAGAGCTGATATTGGCAACATAATTACATGGCTCATTTCCTTGCAAGTCAAAATAAGGTTTGATTGGTTGTAAAAGATGACAAACACCTTTGCGGTTTTTGGTGTTCTTCCGTGGGAAGTCACTTATTACAGACCTTATTTCGAGCAAACAAAGCTGCTAGACCTTTCAATATTAGTCCTTTTAATCCTTCTATGATCCTCTAATCTGCGAGGCAATTATACTCACAATTAAAAAATTACTTAACCTATAAGTAATACTGCTGCCTGAAAAACAGAAGGTGAGGTCAAACTGAGAACAAAGATTCTAAGATAAGCTATACTTTTATCTTTCAAAAGGAGTTAGAAAAATGAACTATGTCCGGATGATGTACATCGGGGGGTGAGGCTTGAAGGCTGCCCTGAAAGGATGATTGGGAAGCAGAGTTTACTTTGTGTAAGATTTCTAAGTCAAGCAGCTCAGAAATACTAGAATGAAAATGTTCTCTGTAATTTCAATAAGCAAAACAAGTCAAGATCCTTTTCACTCCTGACCACCTCTTGCTGTCAGTAAAACGTTTTGTGATAACTGCAAAGAGAATATAGGACACCATACAACAAGTCACTTCATACACAGTTATGGTTGTCCCCTCCACCATAAGCTAAACAAGCACTCAGTGCCCACTGGAGCTCTGGATATATAACAGGCACCAAGTATTTCTCAAAAGGATGAATAAATAAACAAACAAATGAATCGATTATTGACTTTAGTCACCAACTGCCAACAATAAGGTAATAAGGTGGACAGTGGCACTGTTCCCTAAGAAGGGAATCTTAGTTACATAAAATCTTTCATGAAAATGCCAATTAGGATATTATTTAAAATATCTTTTGGGGCACTCATTCATTCCCTTAAAAATTCTTTAACGAGATTTACTATGTGCAAGTCCCTGAGCCGTCATCTGAACGTTAAGTAAAATTTAATGAAAAGACTTAGAGTGAAAAATGGCTAGAATTCAAGCTCAGCTTGAGTGGGGCTTCTTGTTTATTGTGTTCAATGATACAACTGACATTCCCAGAATGCACCTGACATACAAAAAGCATTCAACAATTATTTGTGGAATGTAAGAGCATTCTAAGAAGGGAGAACCGCACATCTAACTATCACAGAGCAGGAACTCAATAAGGACTGGGGGTGATGGACAGACTGTGCAATGGAACTAGAGTCAGACAAGCTTAGAGGCTGAACCACAGAGAACTTGGAAAGACAAGCTTTGAACCTGGCATTCACTGAACAGACCAGAGAGCTACAATATTAAACAGGGCTTGAGCAGTGGTGATAACGCAAACACATTTTAACAGATTGCTCTGAATACAGTGCGAGAAGGAGAGTGGGCAAGAGTGTGGGTGGAAGATCAGCATGACCTTGACTAGGATGGTATACATGGTGAGGAAAATGGAGAATGAATTCCAGAGACATCTGGGAGGCAAGGTGAACTCAGGTGGTAGTACTGACAGGGAATACTTTTAGAAGACCAGATTTGGGTTGATGGGAATCATTAGTTGGGTTTTAATCAAAATGAATCTAAACTCTCTTTAGGACAAAAAGCATTATTAAATATTACAATACTGGCCCGGAGCTCACAAGCAAGGAAGAAATCTAATGGAACTACTAAAACACAGAAATCACAACAAGGGTTATACACTGAATATCAAAATCCCAAATTAGTTTCTGCTTTTTTGAGACAGGAAAAAGAAAAGAGAACATTTTTTACAATAATGTTATACTGTTACATTCAACATGCATATGACCTCCAGAGAGCAGAAAGAAACATAGCAACAGTATTGCAAAAGAACAGTGTGATTCTTCTTTGAGACCTGATATAAACAACACAAGACAGTTCTGTGGTAATTGGCAGGAGAAAAGGCAGATATGGGAATGGATACTTGCCACTGCGGTAGAATCTGCTTGTATATACTTAAACCATTTGTGGTTTTACAGGCACACGGACATACATATAGTTTCTACCAGAAAAAGAACATATGAATTCTAACGGTGAAGCGACAATCACTAAGTGAACTGCATTGCATATGAATACATACTTGCTCCAAAGGGAATAATGTTCACACCAGTGACATGAACTCTAAGAATTAAAAATTATTAGAATGGCTAAAAAGAAAATTCAGTAATTGTATCAAAATTGTATCATTTTTCTCAGTAAAAGCTATTGGAGTCTTCTATTATCTATCAAATTATACTAACAGGCATTTTCATACATTCCCAGTATAATTATAATGGATAGTGAAACTGAAGATCTGATGGTAATAAGAGGGCCTAAAACAGCTTCAAAATCTCAGGCATCAAATGAAGATTCCATTCTGTTCCAAGAAGTTTTATGGTTGGATGTATTTTATGTTCTTATCTTTGAAAACTGGTCACTTCTGTATCACATGTTAAAGAGAATATGTGAATGATCATCATAGCCCATTATCCTTAAGCATGCAAAATAATGCATTTGCCCATGCCTGTTCCTTTTCTTCTTTACGACTAAGCAATCAAAATAAAATGGGGTCTCTCAGTTATGCCTCCTCAGTCAGAAGGATTTGTATTTCCACTTGAAGTTACTCAGATAAACATGAACACACAATTCTATGTTCATTTCATGCAATCTTACAATCCACATATGTCCTGTAGTTTAAAGCTTTCACAGGATCATACTTTACCGGCTTATGTTTTCAAACAAATATCAAGTTTATACAGACAATAATTCTGCCCCATAGAATATATTAATAAAGTTTCACTAACTTACAGAAAAATGTATATTCAATAATTATACTACAAATTCATATGCCAGGAATGATTAATGAGTAGTAAAGCAAGCCATTTCCCTTTTAATTTGTCCATGTCAAAAAGCAATTTTGGTAAAACTTAGGACAAATCAAAAGGGAACAGACTTGTTCAACTTTAATTTCTTCTTCACTTTTGCAAAAGTAACTAGAAATTCCAAAGCCTTGAATTAGACTTTATTGACAGCTGAACCTTTTTTTCTTTAAATTAACAGGAAGAGTGGGGCTAAGGGTAACACCTCAGCCTCTTTTGTGGAAGAATGTACTTTCTCATATTTAGGATACACTCTAAGTCACACAGAGATTCCCAAACATAATAAGATCTGCTTTCTTAACGCTAAACCTGGAGAAACACTCAAATTATGAAGCATGAACACTTCAAGAAAAGTTTCTAATATTTTTTTCTCTAATACTGTCACAATATATGATTATGGTTCAGTAGGTAAGTAACAAAAGCATTTTTGGTTTCTAAATTCGTAGAGACTTTCTAGAGTTTTCTCCAAGTTCCTGAAGGGCTTCGGTTGCATCCACATCTGAATCCTTCCTGGCTGTGCTGCAGCTCTGTCTCTAATAGAGAGCTCAGTATGTCTTTATGTTTAAACAAACTGTTCTTCTAAAACAATTGTAGAGATTTCTCTCCTGCTTTTGAAAACCATAATGCACTTACTAGAAACTGGATTACCTTTCAAAAACTCTTTGTTAGAAACCTGGCTGACCTTGCTACAGCTCTTTAAACTTCGCATGTGGGACTTCCCTGGCAGTTAAGCTTCTGCACTTCCACTGCAAGGGGCACAGGTTCAATCTGGTTGGTGAACTAAGATCCCACATGCCATCCAGTACAGGAAAAGGATAAAAAATAAAATAAAATTTGCATGTGTGAACAACCCCACTTAAACCCAGACTTTCTTAGCCCCTTACCATCATCTTCACACTCCTCCAGAGGCTTCTGCTGCTTGTTCAGGCACCGAGGGTCTAACCAAGATGTTGTTTTTGTGTTGTGGCTGAAATTCAGAAACAAGAAATACGTTTGAAAGGGTGGCGGGGGGTGGGGAATGTAAAAACTCAATGACAAAAGATTTAAACAGTCTTGAATATTTACTCTTCACTAAAGCAAAGATACTGTCAACAGTCAACTGAGGGTAAAAGAGAGCCCTGGAATAAGGAGAAGCTTGGAGAGGCTGGACATGAAACCCTACTTCCTTCAGGAGGGTTGAGCCCAACTGGAGATGAAGTGTTTCAGTAGACACTGTTGTCCTTCGATTCAGAGAGAGATGATAGGCAAATGACTGAGCTGATTGACCTGAAGTAGATCTGGGACAAAATTCTGCTTGAGCAACCAGTCCATTCTATGCAAACTAAATAAGAGGATCAAAGAGCTACAAGTCCAACAGTTCAAGCTGCAAACCAAAAATGAAACACAGAAAAAAAATTTTTTTTCCGCAAATGTAGGTAGTGAAGTCTTAAGTTTCAGTTCAGTTCAGTTCAGTTCAGTCGCTCAGTCGTGTCCGACTTTTTGAGACCCCATGAATCGCAGCACGCCAGGCCTCCCTGTCCATCACCAACTCCCGGAGTTCACTCAGACTCACGTCCATCAAGTCAGTGATGCCATCCAGCCATCTCATCCTCTGTCGTCCCGTTCTCCTCCTACCCCCAATCCCTCCCAGCATCACAGTCTTTTCCAATGAGTCAACTCTTCGCATGAGGTGGCCAAAGTACTGGAGTTTCAGCTTTAGCATCTTTCCTTCCAAAGAAATCCCAGGGCTGATCTCCTTCAGAATGGACTGGTTGGATCTCCTTGCAGTCCAAGGGACTCTCAAGAGTCTTCTCCAACACCACAGTTCAAAAGCATCAATTCTTCGGCGCTCAGCCTTCTTCACAGTCCAACTCTCACATCCATACATGACCACAGGAAAAACCATAGCCTTGACTAGACGGACCTTTGTTGACAAAGTAATGTCTCTGCTTTTGAATATGCTATCTAGGTTGGACATAACTTTCCTTCCAAGGAGTAATGTTGAAAAAATTGTCACAGTTTTTAATTCTAATTCAAATCTTATTTATTGATGGGAAAAACTTAAGGTTTAAGTGAAAAACAGAATATGCAAAAGCCTACAAACATTGTCTAAAATGTGTTCAAATAAAATAAAACAAATGAAAGGTAATACAAGTATCTCAACCAACAGTACTTACTTGTCTATGTAGAACTATCCTAATCTAATCTGTCCTAATTTTGCCAGTCATGCATGCTTTTGCAGGCATGTTAAGAATTTGGAGGTTTTATCCTCAGAACAAGGAGAACTTTCTGAAGGTTTTAAGCACCAGTGTAGTTGGGGGGTGGAAGGTGGGGAGTGGGGAAGAAACTGGAGGGTATATTTGGGAAGGGTATGTGGAGAATACACAAGACTAGTGCTCAGAACAGTTTGGACCTGGAGATGAAGGAAGAGAAATAACTGGCCCAGAGAACAGGGTATAACCCAGGGCCTGGCTGAGATGCCTGCAGGAAAGACTGGGCAGAGGCAGAGCTCTTGGGAGATGGAGTCCAATCAGCAAAGAAAGCTGAAGGGGAAGAGACAGGGAGCTAGGGGACCATCAGGAAGTTATTATCTTTATCATGAAGCAGGACCTATAGAATAACCAAAAGCCCATTTAAAACTATCTTAACCTGCTTTGTCATTTACATATAAATTACAATCTACTTAATCCTTACCAAGAGCCCTATGAGAGGAGTATCATTAGTATTAAAATGATGACTCCCTATTTTGCACATGAGAAAACTGAGGACAGAGATGTGAAGAAACCTGCAAAGGACACCCTGCTGACACACAGAATCAAATCCAAGGAGTCCCACACTAGAAACCATGGTCTGTGCTAATCTTACAAATAAGAGAGCAAAAATGGAGCATGATGGGAGGGAATATTAGGTGTGATATTTAAAAAAAACACTTGTATCTCAAGATAATTGTAGATTCACATGCAGTTGTAAGAATGAACAAAGAGAGAGTCTACCTTCACCTTACCAAGATACCACCAAAGGTAACATCTTGCAGAACTATAGTACAAAGTTACAACTGGGATACTGATAGCCAAACAGTCAATATATGGAAGGCTTCCATCATCACAGGATCCCTCATGTCGCCCTTTGATAGCCACACTCGGTTCCCTTCCAACCCTTACCTACAAAAAACCCACTGTTAATCCCTGCTGCTGCTAAGTCACTTCAGTCGTGTCTGATTCTGTGCGACCCCACAGAAGGCAGCCAACCAGGCTCCTCCGTTCCTGGGATTCTCCAGGCAAGAATACTGGAGTGGGTTGCCACTTTCTTCTCCATGGCAACCGCTAATCTGTTCTCCATTTCCATACTTTTGTCATATCAAAAATGTTATATAAATGAAATCATATGGTATATAATCTTTGGGGATTTGCATTTTTCATTCAGCATAACTCTCCTTAAGATTGTTGCATACATCAGTAACTGTTTTTATTGTCAGTAGTATTTCATGGCATGAATGTACTACAGTTTAACCACTGAAGGACACCTGAGTGGCTTCTAGCTTTGGGTTATTTAGAAGAAAACCTATTATAAACAGGCTTTCCTGGTGGCTCAGCTGATAAAGAATCCACCTGCAATGTGGGAGACCGGGGTTCAACCCCTGGTTGGGAAGATCCCCTGGAGAAGGGAAAGACATCCATTGCTTCATAGAAAAAGCAAGAGAATTCCAGAAAAAACACCTACTTCTGCTTCACTGACTATGCTAAAGCCTTTCACTGTGTGGATCACAACAAACTGTGGAAAATTCTTAAAGACATGGGAATACCAGACCACCTAACCTGCCTCCTGTGAAATCTGTATGCAGGTCAAGAAGCAACAATTAGAACTGGACATGGAACAATGGACTGGTTCCAAATTGGGAAAGGAGTAAGTCAAGGATATATAGTGTCACCCTGCTTATTTAACTTATATGCAGAGAACATTATGTGAAATGCCGGGCTGGATGAAGCACAAGCTGGAATCAAGATTGCTGGGAGAAATATCAATAACCTCAGACATGCAAATGACGCCATCCTTATGGCAGAAAGCAATGAGGAACTAAAGAGCCTCTTGATGAAGGTGAAACAGGAGAGTGAAAAAGCTGGCTTAAAACTCAACATGCCAAAAAACAAAGATCATGGCATCCGGTCCCATCACTTCATGGCAAATAGATGCAGAAACAATGGAAAGAGTGAGAGACTTTATTTTCTTGGGCTCCAAAATCACAGAAGAGAGTGACTGCAGTCATGAAATTAAAAGACACTTGCTCTTTGAAAGAAAAGCTATGACTAACCTAGACAGCATATTAAAAAGCAGAGACATTACTTTACCAACAAAGGTTCATCTAGTCAAAGCTATCATTTTTCCAGTAATCATGTATGGATGTGTGAGTTGGACCATAAAGAAAGCTGAGCACCAAAGAATTGATGCTTTTGAACTGTGGTGTTGGAGAAGACTCTTAAGAGTCCCTTGAATTCCAAAGAGATCAAACCAGTCAATTCTAAAGAAAATCAATCCTGAGTATTCATTGGAAGGACTGATACTGAAGCTCCAATACTTTGGCCACCTGATGTGAAGAACTGACTCACTGGGAAAGACCCTGTTGCTGGGAAAGACTGAAGGCAGGAGGAGAAGGGACGACAGAGGATAAGATGGTTGGATGGCATCACTGACTCAATGGACACAAGTTTGAGCAAGCACTAGGAGTTGGTGATGGACAGGGAAGCCTGGTGTGTTACATGCAGTTCACGGGGTTGCAAAGAATCGGACATAACTGAGTGACTGAACTGACTACTATAAACATTTATGCACAAGCTTTTATGTGAATGTAAGTGTTCACTTGGGCTTCCTAGATGGCTCAGAGGTAAAGAATCTGCCTGTCAATGCAGGAGACACAGGTATGATTTTTAGGTTGGAAAAATCCCCTGGAGAAGGAAATGCCACCCCACTCCAGTATTCGTGCCTGGAAAATCCCACGGACAGAGGAGCCTAGCAGGCTACAGTTCATGGGGTTGCAAAAGAGTCCGACACAACTTAGTGACTAAACAACCACAACAAAGTATTCTCTTCTCTGGACAAATATGCAGTGGCTGGGTTCTATGGTAATTGAAATGTTTAGTTTAAAAAAATGCCAAACTGCTTTTTGGAATACCACAGAATTTTACATACCCACCAGCAATGTGTTAGTGATACAGCTTCTCTGCATCTTTACCATCATTTAGTGTTTTTTAGTTCTTTCTCTAATTGGATTTTTTTTTTTTTTTCTTTTCACTGTTGAGTTTTGAGAGTGGCTCAGATGGTAAAAGTGTTTGCCTACAATGCGGGAGACCCGGGTTCAATCCCTGGGTCAGGAAGATCCCCTGGAGAAGGAAATGGCAACCCACTCGAGTACTCTTGCTACAATCCAGGGGTCACAAAGAGTCAGACACAACTGAGTGACTTCACTTTTACATATTATAGATACTGGTCCATTTTGAGATACAAGCTTTATAAATACTTTTTCCCTGTGTATAGATTGTCCTTTCATTTACTTACCAGTCTTGGCAAAATGAAATTTTTTCATTTTGATAAAGCTGTGTTGACCAATTATTCCTTTGAGGATTATGCTTTTGATGTCACGTCTGAGAACCCTTTGCCTATTAGTAGGTCTCAAAGAATTTCTATTTTTTTTCCCCCTAAAAATTCTATTACATTTTATACTTTATGATGATTTGAGTTTTTGTTTTTTTTTTAAATAAGGCAAGAGGTTTAGTTTCAGGTTAATTTATTTGCCTTTGGCTATAGAGCTGCTTAAAGTACCATTTTATTGAAAAGGTTACCTTCCGTGCATTGAACTGCTTTTGCATTCTCTACTGAAAATCAGTTGGACACATTTGTGGGTCTGTTTGTGGGTTCCTTTGATCTATGGGTCTATTTCTTCATCAGTAGCATTCAACCTTTATGACAGTAGATTTATAATAAGCCTGAGATTGGGTAGACCGATGCCTGTGACTTTATTCTCCTTTTCAAAACTATTTTAACTAGTCTAGTTCCTTTGCCTTTCAATAATAAATTTTAGAATAAAGTTGTCGATACTAACAAAATGCCTCACTGAGATTTTTGACAGGATTTATATTAAACCTGTACACACATCTGGGGATAACTGACATCTTTATTATACCAATTCTGAGTCTTTCAATCCATGAATAGAGTAGGTCTCTCAATTTACTTAAACTTTCATTTATTTCTTTCATCAGCATTTTGTAGTTTACAGAATACAAATACTGTACATAGTTCATTATATTTATACCTAAGTGATTTTTTAAAGTAAATTATATTTTATTTTGAATTTTGTTATCTGCTTGTTCATTGTTAGTATATAGATATACAATTGAAATTTGTATGATTAGCTTCTATCTTGCTGAACTCATTTATTCTAGAACTTCTTATATATTTCTGGTGATTGTGTAGTTAGACAATCAGTCTATGTACCTTTCATTCCCTTTCATGGGGGTTTCGTTTTCTGGTGTCCGTTTGTTGGCGTTTATGGATTACTGGCTTCTACGGCTCTAAATCTGGGATATATGAGGTAAAAAGAAAATTCAGGGAATTTATGCCTTGTCATTTCTGTGATCCCAAGTTCCCTAGCCAATCTGCATTATTTTTATTTCCTTTTCAAGTCTTCTTGTGTTCATTTTCTATACAATATCCAGGGTCTGCAAGTTTATGCTTAATTTCTAATGTTCCAGTATTTCCTAGATTTCCCATAAAACTGTAAAGCTAACATAGACTTACATGTGTATAAGTAAAACAAGGTAGATCTGAGTCTACAGAAATTTAACTTGCTATGCGATGTAAGACAGTCTAAGATGAAGTTTTCAGGATGCAGGACACTGGAAAACTCATCCAACAGGATATACTGTTGTTGTTTAGTTGCTCAGTTGGATCTGATTCTTTAGTGACCCCATGGATTGTAGCCTGCCAGGCTCCTCTGTCCATGGAATTTCCAGGCAAGAATACTGGAGTGGGTTGCTATTTCCTTTTACAGGGGATTTTGCCAACCCAGGGGTTGAACCTACATATCCTTCATTGGCAGGTGGAGTCTGTAACACTGAGCCATGAGGGAAGCCCAAATGGTGCGCATCTGATAATTTAATATGTATGGAATTTGGCCGCTGCAGACCAAATCACAGAGTTGTCATAATAAGATATACTTTTGCATAAATTTTCTATTAAACAACAGACAAAAGATTGGCCTCAGTTCAGTTCAGTCGCTCAGTCGTGTCTGATTCTTTGCGACCCCATGAATCGCAGCACGCCAGGTCTCCCTGTCCATCACCATCTCCTGGAGTTCACTCAAACTCATGTCCATCGAGTCGATGATGCCATCCAGCCATCTCATCCTCTGTCGTCCCTTTCTCCTCCTGCCCCCAATCCCTCCCGGCATCAGAGTCTTTTCCAATGAGTCAACTCTTCACATGAGGTGGCCAAAGTACTGGAGTTTCAGCTTCATCATCATTCCCTCCAAAGAAATCCCAGGGCTGATCTCCTTCAGAATGGACTGGTTGGATCTCCTTGCAGTCCAAGGGACTCTCAAGAGTCTTCTCCAACACCACAGTTCAAAAGCATCAATTCTTCAGCACTCAGCCTTCTTCACAGTCCAACTCTAGCACTGATTAAAAGCTAAACTAGGTTATAAAAAGCAAGCAAATCAGCATACTCTCCTCTAAAGAACTCAAAGTCTTGGATCTTCATTAACTATTTTTACTAACCACAGTCCTCATTAACCCTCAAAATAACCAATTTTTTTTTTTTTCAAATTTATCAAGTCAGTCTTGAGCAAAACTATTAACACATTCTTTTCCAAAAGTTTTGAGTTTCACATATTACTCTGTATTAGGAATTCCTCTGTTGTTATTTTCCTTTGCTCCATATAATTCTTCCTTACTAACAGACATAATTTAAAGGACAACTTCTCACAAAAGCTAAGTACAAAATTCTAAGCTTATAGCTGACATCCATTTTCATAACATTTATGTTTCTCTGTAATAACCACATGATGAAGATAAACTTGGTAACAGTAACAATAATACTCACTAATTGGCACAAGCCCAAGTTTTATATCCCTTATCTCATCTAACTCTCACGAAAATCTGACAGAGTAGGCGTGATCAACAACACTCATGTCCTTCTACAGATAGGGAAAACCGAGATGTGGAGAGGTAAACTCAAAATCACACAGATAATGAACTTTGGGGAGTTCTTAACCACTGTACTTTCCTAAATCCAAGGGAAAGACTTCACCGTCCACCCATGTCTTCAACAAGCATTTGTTATTAACATGAAGACAAAAATGTGGACTGTCATCTCCTTCAGGCTGGAAAATAACCCAGGAGCAATAGTTCACTCATCTCTGATTTCCTAGGTTAGTTCTGAGAAAGGATGTTTTGAGACCCAAGCCTTCTCCCTTACTCCCAAAGCTTTTAAGAAAATTGTACTTTCTTATCCTTGCTGATTTTTCTGATTACAGAATGTATGCTGGAATATCTTTCTAAGTGGGAATATGTATTCAAACCCCACAGAAATGTATAATGTAGTTAAGAAAATAAATTCCTTAAATTCCTCACTTAAACTCAAGTATTAATAGATATTTCTGGAATTTTCTTCACATAGAATTATATCTACATTTTCATAGAAAACATATACACATAGCACAGTACATAAGTGTATATACCCATGTGTTTTACAAAATAAGATACTGCATGTTGTTCAGAAATGTCCTCTGTTGTTATTGTTCCATGAACAGCAGACCTGTAACATTAAGCCAGATTTACCTATGTTTTAAATTATTTCAAAGTTTAATTGGTCTTTTTGTTTTTATTTTTTACAGGTTCATAATACTATGGTGAATGTTAACAGGGAATCTCAAAAGGAGGGTCAAAAAATTTTAAAAATTGACTGTCATGGTTAAGAAATTACATTAGCTCAGATTTTCTAGAATGGTTTCAATTTTATACATTTTTTTGTTCCTTTCCAGTATAGGTTGCTAAATGTTTAACTATATAATATTTAAGTTTTTAATTTTAAAAGACTTTTCACATCTTTATATTCTCAAACTTTAACCCATTTGCCTTGCACCATGTAAAAAAATTAACTAAAAATAGATCATATACCAAAATGTAAAATGTAAGCTATAAAATTTCTAAAACAAATATAGCAGAAAATGACTGAATTTTGACTTCAAGTCAGGCAACGATTTCTTAGGTTCCACAATTAAAGCACAATTCACAAAGGAAAAAATAAAGTGATTAGAGTTCATAAAAATTAAGAACTTCTGGCTCTTTAAAAGATGCAGTTAAGACAATGAAAAATCAAATTTGGACAAAATGTTTGCAAATCACAAATGTAATTAAGGAATTGAATCAAAAATATGTGAAGAACTCCTTTAATACTCAAAGGAAACTGTAACCCAATTAAGAAAAAAAAAAAAAAAGCAAAGGATTTACCTCTTCTAAGCAGCTAGATATATTCTTCATATTAATATATAATATCATAATTTATATATGCACCATAATTAAGTTGTTTAACTCTTTAGGGAAATAATTATTCTTATGCTTCCTCCAGCTCTTCAGATGCAATGGTTAGGATGTTATGCTAATTGCTTTTTTTGTACAAGACTTGTTAAATTGTAGGAGAGAAGACCAACAGCATGTGATCAATCCTTTTAGAGTTAATTTACATCTGTAGCTGCTAGAGAAAGAGAAAGGAAATGGGGGGAAAAAGGGAGAGATACAAGTAGAAATAATGGTACTTTACTCTATAAAATAGACTTCTCCATTTTCGGTATAGGCCATCTCCCAGTTTTCAGGTAGAGGACCTAAATTATCCTCTGCAGAAAGAGGTAGGTATTGAGGGAACTTCTGAGAAGGGTCCGTGATGGGAGCAGCGATGATGCTACTATTCACAGGTGGGTGTGCTGCTTCTTGGAGACTGTGCTCTTCTTGGTCACCAGAATCGGCTATTTATTCACCAGAGAGAGAAAGAGAGAAAAAAAAAATTCATCAATCATACTCCAAACCAGGGTGATCATTACTGTGCACACTTATGTTCTTAAAATCCTTTCCTAACTGCAGGACATCAACTATATTCTGTCTTACTTAGATGAAAGTTCTTTTAATAGAAAACACTGACATGATAAACCAAATTTATTTTACTGAAAAAGAAGAAAAGGAGAAAATACGCTCAAATAATGCATTACTCACAATCCCAGAAATGTCAAAGAAGAAACATATTCATGACTCAAACCCTCAAGTCCCTCTAACTTTAAGAAGGCCATCAAGTCACAGACTGAGCTGAACTCTCATTACTTGGTATCATTTGGCTTCATGACTCAAAAGGACTTCTGGGGCAAGGCAAAAGTCCATGCTGAAAACACAGAGATAGTGACATTATCATCCACTTGTAAAAATTTATCTAAAATATTTTTGGTAGATGGTGGTGAATATCAAAGACTGACAAATCAAACTAAAAAGTCTACAAAGGTTTAGAATATAGAGACAGCTCCACCAATGAGTCAGTCTAGCCTCTTTTGGAAAAGTGAGTAGAATGTTCCTGTGAAAACCAAGACAGTTACCCCCAAAAAGTATCCTGTGGGTGGACTGATTTGACTTGGGTCTTGAAGGCTCTAAGTTTCTGAATCTCCTTGCCTTCTTGTTAACTAGAAATATCCAGAGGGGATGTCATCAGAGTTTCCACAAATGGCATTGTTGACATTCTGGTTGAATTTTTATAGAGGCTGATGATATTAAATGTCAATCTCTATGGGACTTTAAAACATTAATCGCGGGATGTAGTCATTTTCTGTCTCCCACAATAGTTCTCCTACAGACATTTCTGATTTACTCAAAGCCAACTGAGGAATAATAAAAGGTTGCTTTCAAATCTTTCTCTGATGAGTAGCTCCCAATGACACACATGAGAATAAAGGCAATCCAAAAGTTGGATGGAGGATGCGTCAAGCCTATTAAACAATTACCTCCACCAAATATCCACTGCCTTTGAGAAGGAAGCCTGGGGTCTTTCACTGCCCTGCATCTATATCCTCTTCTTCTGGTACCAACCACTCGGATCTCCATTTGGAAATCATCTCCTTCATCGGAGGTTCATGTGGTCCAGGTGGACACTGACCTATGCCCACTCCTAGCTCATGCAGTAGGCTCAAGTCACACCCATTTCACTCTTGCCTTTATGGCTGGATCAGGCACATGATCCCTAGCAAACTACTGATGGTTCAGCATACAAGTGCTTGCTGAACTATTAGGCAAGAGGTAGCCTCTTGATGCTAAAATTAATAAGCTGGTAGAGTCTCATGTTGTGAGATGAGAATGCTGATGGTGCTGATGGCCATCTTGATGAACCTTGGCAAGGCTTATCTGAGAACTAAACCCTCATGGAGAAAAGATGAAATATGAGAAAGTCACCCAAAACCCCTGATGAAGCCTCTCTGATTACATGTACTCCTGGCTTCTCCAATTGCTTGATCCCCTCAATTCCCTCTCCTGCTTAAACCAATCTGAATTGCTTTTACAATTTGCACCCATGAGTGGCGATTAGTAAAATTTTAAGTTAGAAGAAAAAAAGAGGAAATTAGGCCACTATGGAAGAAACAGTTTGAAACTGGTGTGAGCGTGTGTGTTCAATTGCTTCAGTCGTGATCGACTCTTTGCAACCCTAGGACTGTAGCCCACCAGGCTCTTCTGTCCATGAGATTCTCCATGCAAGGATACTGGAGTGGGTTGCCATGCCCTACTCCAGGGGATCTTCCCTAACCAGGTACTGAACCTGTGTCTCCTCTGTCTCCTGCACTGTAGGCAGATACTTGACAGCTGAGCCACCAGGAAAGCCCTTGAAATTGGTAATCAATAACAAAAATTCAAAAGTTGTCAAGAATTAAAAGCATGCATGTGTGCTTAGTCTCCTCAGTCATGTCTGACTCTTTGTGATCACATGGACTGTAGCCCACTAGGCTCATCTGTTTACAGGATTCTTCAGGCAAGAATACTGCAGTGGGATGCCATTCCCTCCTCCAGGCATGGCTCCCTACTTCAGAGAATAGATTTGGAATTAGGTTCAAAATACATACTTTGAGAGCACCCAGGTGATTGAGATTCAAGTACAAGCATTACATTTTGAAGACTGAGATACAAAAAGTACTAAAAAAAAAAAAAAAATCACTGGAATCTTTAGTTTCTCAGATAGGTTTGGTCAGCTGTCAATGTGCCAGAGTATGGTGCAGCCACATGGTACAAATAATGGATATCCAGAACACTGCATCCTATCAGAAGGAAGTAGAGAACACCACACCAGGCAATTAGCATCCTGAAAAAAGTGGACTCAGGGTTTCCAGATCTCTGACTCTTTACGAGAAGGTGGAAATTTATATTTTGATGCAAAAATTACCAATCTACCAATCATAATTCCTTAACAAAATAAAGCAGTGTGTCTGGCTCAAGCAAAAGAAAAAAAAGAAAGGTAGTGACTATAAGCACTGACTATGAGGCCAGTCTACTTGAGTCTGAATCTTGGCTTTATGTTTACTGGGTTTACTCAACCTTTATGTGCTTGAGTTTCCTTATCTTTACAGTTGGAATAGTAACAGTACCTACCTTATAAGATTGTAGGGAGGATTAGTTTACGTAAAGCACTCAGTACAGTTTTTAGTATACAATAAATCTCATCTTTCTCATTAAAGTCGTTATTATTAATCTTTGCTTCCTGGCCAGAGCTGGCCCATAGGCTGCAGATTCATAACAAATAGGCAGAAAAGGATGGATTAGACATCAAACCTCAGATCAAATCACAGTGTGCCTGTTTCTAGCTGTGTGTCTTTGAAAGAGACTTTACCTTTCTGGGTATCTGTTTTCTCATCTGTAAAATGGGCATAACACATGCACTACAAGAATGGAATGTTTTCAATACATGCAAAGCAGCTGCCAAAGCACCTGGTGCTCAGAGTGCTCCAGAGAGCTCAGGACCAGGACTGACTACCAGAAATACCCAGGGCCAAAGTCAGTGGTCATCTCTTAATATGACATTTAAGAGTCAGAGAAATGCTGGGACAATAGTAGACACTCAATAATTTGACTGAAAAATCTTAATTAACCCATTTTAATAGAAACTAGATGTAACAGGAAAAGGATGGTAGCCATAGGTAGCTCACTACAGATGAAAAGAGAAATAATGTGATTTAATACCTAATGTATACAATTTATGCTGGGAAGAAAAGAGAGGAGGGAGAGGAAGAAAGTCCTGCCAGCATTCCAAAATCTCGACTACATGAAGGGAATATTAGCTCACTGGAAATACATATATGTAAATTGTAACTTCCTAGAGAAAAAAGAAATTCCTCTAGCAATGAATCCTTATTTTAAATTATCCAAATATTTATTTTATAGGGTCTCAGTCTCTTCCTGTTTTAAAACCACTTTATTTACATATAACTGACATACAAAAAGTTACAGATATTAATTTCTCAGCTTTATTGAGGTATAACTGACAAAACTGTAAGATATTTAAAATGAACATCATGACAATTTGACATATGTTACCCAAGGATTCCTTCCATCTAGTTAATTTTTTTGGGAAAAAAAAAAAGATAGATATTAAACACATACAGCTTGATATGTTTAGTTTTCTGTTTCTTTTTTCAATAGAACCTTAAACATTCTCATTCTCTGAAAGAAAATGAGAAGTTCAAAAATGAGAGAGTGGGGCAGATTTTAAAAATTCATACTCCTAATCATAGCTTTGACCCTGACACATGCTCTGACTTCAAAAACTCTTTCATTTAATTTACAAACATTTAAGAGCATTGCTATCATGCTCTAACGATTAGATAACTAAATTATTACTAAAGATTGCCAATGTATCCAAAGAGGACAGGTAGAATGGATTACTGGAATACTGAGACTGGCAAGTAGATAAGAAGCTACATGCTCCAACTGCCTAGTGGGATTGATAACACTATTTCTCAGGGTTTCTGTCTGCAAAATGGGGAAGATAATAGTTAGACTGCTTATTTCTCAAAATTTCCAAAAGGTTTATAAGATACATGTGAAAAAGACTCATAAACCATAAACAAACACAAAAAACATTTTCATTTATAGACGCTTCCCAGTATTTACATCACACACACACACACACACACACACACACACACACTCTTAGGAGATTTTGAAGGTGACTTTGAGAACATACACTCATGTCAAACACACATTCTGGAGCTTATTTTAAATTACACATGCATTTAGATTTATGTGTACACTCACTGTGTACATAACCAGTCAAAATCTTTGATGCTGCAAAGGGCTAACAAACTTAACTTAAAACACAAAGCCATATAGATTCTGGAGTCAAGGTTTTTGGGTTGAAATGACAGCTTTGAGCCTCACTGGCTGAGTACTACTGGACAAGTGGTTAGAACTCCCCAGTAATATGCATGAGAGCTTACCAAAATGCCTGCCACAGAGCACTGGGGAAACATTAGCTCTTTTGGTAATATCATCCTCTCTTGACATTCTAAAGCAGTATGTTACCATTAATCACTAATGAAAAGAAGCATCGGCAGCCTAATGTTGAACAATAGGGAAGCTGTTGAGGAAACAAGCTTTGGAAGACAATTAAATAACATTTTTGGTGTCTCTTAGATATGGTTGATGGATGCATCAACTACTTTTTAGTTGTAGTGGTTTGTTACATATTTTCCAAGTTTTTCATTAATGAACAAAATCTTTTAAAAAATGTTTTAATTTACTTATGTAAATAACTGTGTGTTTTACCCAACAATTTAAGCTTACATCTATCTTCATGAAGCACATACAGTATTCTCTCTCCAGGGCCTCCTTTAAATCTATAATTTGGGCATTATTTGAGGACGATTCTCCTTTTGCCTTGTGTTCGACAGTAAGTTCTATGGTAATGAACCTGGGATGACTGCTCATTACTCAGCTCCTGCCTCCATCTTCGCTTGCAGAAAGGAAGACACAACCTCCCCAGGATGCTCCAGGCCTTCAGTAGCCTGCTCATCTGGCAGCAGACAGTGCCAATATTATTTAGGCATGTTATTTAGGTATCCTGTTTTCCTTTCAAAAGACCCAAGCAGATGTCAGCTGAAATCGTATCAACAGCACCTGTGGCGGATTCATTTTGATATTTGCAAAACTAATACAATTATGTAAAGTTTAAAAATAAAATAAAATTAAAAAAAAATATCCTAGTTAAATATCATTTTAAATAGCGGTATTGTGTTTCTACATTTGAATCCGGTACCCTTCATCACAACTGGCCCAACCAGGAGCCAAGACCTCGAAGCAGCTGGTGGATTGCTACTTATCAGTGGTTCAGAATGCAAGATGCTTTGACACAGCTAGCATGGTACACATCTCACAGACTGGGCAGTGTCAATTATTTCAAAGAATTCACACGAGTGAGAGTATGACAGCTTCTCAGCTGTCATATTTGCAGTCTGGTAAGTAAGAAGCCATTTATTCAACATATCCCTTGCATACTGAAGATGCCCGATTGCTTGTCTATCTCAAGATCAATTCTCTCCCTGTACATCTGATCAGGTGACGATCAGCTTTCTTTCTTTGTGCATGAATGTTTAGACTGCTTTTAGCAATGATGACCTGGGGACAGATTTTTTTTTTTTGACACCAGGATTTCAAATAGGGGTGTTACAAGGTCAGATTTTCTGAGGCTTGGCTTCTACAACAGAGATTTATAGCAGTTAGAAATTAGGAAACATCCAGACCTACAATCAGCTATCCTTGCTCTGTTCATGCTTTGTACCAACAAATTTATTTAGTCAATGGAGGACATACAAAGGTACACATCTATATTTTGGGTTATATCATGATTTGCTAGTCTTACTTGCTGAAAAATCAAGACCCTTTTTTTTAATCCATAATGTGCTTTCATTTTGGTGACAGCTACTATATATGGATAAAATATTTTGAAGTAGGTGAAATTAGCTGATTTCAATAAATGCCTAAGTAAAAACAGGTAAATTTCTCCTAGATACTGTTAACAATAGGTCAGTGACCGGCCTAATGAAGAAAATGGAAATTTTCATGAACTTGAATCCTTAGAGCTGGAAGGGGGAACCTGATGTGATTGAATCCTAATCAGTAATTAGAGAAGTTAGATACTAAGTTCATAACAAGACAGCTACCAAGAACAAAGCTAGGGTAGCAAACCGGGTCTCCTCCTTTCTCTAGTGCTTCTTGCAGAATGGCTGGGCTACTGTTATGATTGTAAGTCACCAAAAACATTTTTTTTTAATTGTTAACTTGAAAAATTTTAGACTTCTGTGTTCAATGAACGAGAAAGCTTCAGAGAGGTCCATACAGGCAGTAAAAAGCACTCAACTAATAGAAGCTGTTTATCTGAAAGACTGTTAGACTTGACAGCTCAAGGAGGAAAATATTCTAAAATATCAAAGAAAACAAGTACAGGAAAAACAGAAGAAACAAGATGGTCTTCAAAGTCACAACCTTATAGACTGGAGTAACTCATATCTTATGCATTTGTTAAATTTTGAGTTACTCTATATATTAAACCCCCACAAAGCCAAAAATATTATTGACCCATTCTGGGTCACTGTGCTAACCTACAGAGCATATATCATGGCCTCAGTGAACAGTGCCTCCCAGGAATGTGCACTTCCTAATCTGCATAGCTTTATGCAGAGGGTTTGTCCTTGAAGAGCCTTTCATAAAATACAGCCTACTAAGCTTGAGCATAGATAGCTCTGACTGTATATTAAAAATTATACTGCAATGAGCAATATATGCTATGCAATATAAAATACATATACAAAATATAATCTTAGAATATTTATTATTTTTCCATTTTTTATTTCTTATGGAATGTAGTAAACTTTGCATTAATTAACTGAAAACATGATTTACTTCCACTGTATCTCTATTTACAAAGGTATGAGCTAAAAGGATGCATTCCATATAGCATCAAGTGATATTAAACAAATTCTCCTACTTCTCTTTATAAACAATCAGCCATAATTATGGAGGAGTGTCAAGGCCAAGTAATAAATGAACAAAATAGTGATTCTTATAGGTATCATTTTGAAGAGAGAGAAAGGATGCCGATTATTTTTTATTTCCTTCTACAAACACTTCCCTCCTGTCCCTTTAAGATAGCTGGGTGAAGTTAAAAGATTCTTGACAAGAAGCATGAAAAAAAAAACCAGGGAAAAGATCAGCTATTATACAGAGTGAAGTAAGTCAGAAAGAGAAACACAAATGTCGTATATTAACGCATATATATGGAATCTAGAAAGATGGTACTGATGAACCTATTTGCAGGGCAACAGTGGAGACTCAGACATACAGAACAGACTTGTGGACACAGTGGAGGAAGGGAGGGTGGGAGGAATGGAGAGTGTAGCATGGAGACATACACGCAAACATATGTGAAACAAATAGCCTGTGGGAATTTGCTGTATGACTCAGGGAGCTCAAACCAGTGTTCTGACAACCTAGTGGGAGGGAGGTTCAAAAGGGAGGGGACATATGTATACCTATGGCCGATTCACATTAATGTATGGCAGTAACCAAAACCATATTGTAAAGCAATTACCCTTCAATTAAAAATAAAAATTTTAAAAATAAGGGAGATGGGAGGGAGGTTCAAGAGGAAGGGGACACATGTATACCTATGGCTGATTTATGTTGATGTTTGACAGAAAACAACAAAATTCTGTAAAGCAATGATCCTTCAATAAAAAAAATTAATAAAATTTAAAAAAGAAAAAAAAATTTCTGGGCACAGGAAAAAGATAAAAAGACCATCTCTTCCATAAGCACTGTGTAGTCAGAGTTTGAATTCTGGTGATCCTTCCAAATTCTTCCTGAGAACAGAAACCTCCTCACAACTCCTTGTAAATCCTCCCCCCGCCCTCCTTTCCCAAGTCCACTGAGGGGGAGCATCGTCTGGTCTTTACCTGTAAAGCTACTGTTCATTTCAGGAACATCATCCTCTTCCTCATTCTCCGCGTGGACTATGCCAGCATTTTGCATATCATTGTAGGACTTGGTTCGCTTTGGGGTCGACTGCTTGGAGCCAGAGTGAAGGCTTTGCAAGGCATCCGTCGTGATCACTTTCCCACTGACTGGCTGGCTAGGAGGTTTGGGTGTCCCATAATAGTTTCCTAGGTGATGGAGAGACACATTTGCATGTTTTAGAAAGAATACTTTGTTTTTCTCAAGTCTGCAAATCCAAATCTCTTAGCCCATTAAAAAAAAAAAAATTTTTTTTTTTTTTTTTAAATTAGAAAACCAGAACAAACTGTATTTCATTTCTGGAATGGGTAAGAAAACATGTTGGTCCTACCCAGTTAGACATGGAGATTTCAGAAGCCAGGAGGAAAGCTGCATTGTGGTGGGGAAAGAACCTACTAGGGATGAAAACAAAAGGGGCTGTGCAGAATGGAAAAGCTTCATCCTCATTACATTTGAATTTCAATTGGTCACCATTTCACATATATGCACTAGCATAATGCAGAATCCAATTTGGAGTGAGTGGCACACAAAATAACAAATTCATTACCGCCAGCACCCTTACAAGCTGACACAGTGGAGGTCACCCTCCCTTAACAAGGAAACTCCTCAAGAGGGAACCCAAGCAGTATTTTTTTTAAAAAAAAGAGCGTGAACACCACGTGGCACCTCTTTAACTGAATGGCAGGTCTGACTGGCACGGTCATGTGTGGCTGGAACAAACCCTTGCCTAGCTCTAACAGGAAACTCTGGGTCAGCAGTGGCAGAGTGGCACCCTTCACGGGTCACTTGTTTAGTCAGTGCCCATTTTCATTTTTAGACACTTCCCTCTAGAGTTTGGCTCAGCTCTGACTCTCATGTGCAAAGTGACTCTGGGCAGGACCAGGATAGGCTTTTACGTCTTAATGTTTTTTTTATTTAAAATGTGTATATTTTTAGTGTGCAGTACATAAATCTAACTAGTAAAATAAAATATTTACTTTAAAAAGTTAAGTGATAAAGCAATACTTTATAAAATTGACTTTTTAAAATGTGAAGATTAAACTTCAAGTTTAAAAAAGCAGATATATTTAATAAGAAATTAATTGAGTACATAATAACAATGGTAGCAATGATGTTCCTTTTGAACACAAGTTAACAAGTTATTTTAAAGAAAGTGTCAAGAAAATAATGGACACTATAACAAGATATAGACAAAATCTTGAAGGTAATTCACGAATGGGCAACGTTTGAAAACGACAGCTTAAAATCAATAATATTCAGTGACCATATGACCAAAAGCATCAACATCAGATTGCCATCAATCCACTCACCATCTCACATCTTTTAGAGTAAGGCCAGATAGACAGATTTTATTAAGCCCTACAAAAAATCCTATGCAATGTCTCTAGTTTTGTGCTTGGTAAAGTAGAATTTGTAAATAATAACAAATCCTATACACGCTGTTTCTTTCCAAGAATCACATCCCATTGTCGAACCTCACCACATAATTAAATCATATAAAATACACATTTTAATGATACGAGCACAGAAGCAGAGAAGACAGGAATATGATTCTCTGTATGAGACACACAGATATTACAGAATTTATATACAGTAAGCTTTATCTTTATAATTAAATTTTCTTTATGAACATTATTTCAAACTATTTTTTGAATCATCGAATTTATGAACATATGCATCCACTTTCTTTGAGAGTGGTGTAAACAGCATGTGTCAGCAGGGAAATCTTGAACACACATATTAAAAAGAGCAGCAGACTAAAGGGCACCATGTTTGAACTTAAAGGAAACCACACAGAAGCCGATGAGCACATTCTGGTGGCTTACACTCAATTCAATCACTTCTCTCACACAAGGTGCTATCTCGACCTCTTCAAAACCTTCATTCAGCTTTCTGACTCAAAGGTACAGAGACAGAGTGGAACCAGCGTGAAGAAACGGCATCCGTGTGTGTTTCTAGGGACTAACACAAGTGCAGGGAAAATGCACACACACATAAGCCAAGACTCAGCCTGCGTTTCTCAACAGGTTACACCAAAGGCTGCCCATTTGATGAAGTTGAAACTCGCAGTTGACAAGGGTCTTAAGGGCCTTTCTTAAGTTGAAGGCCGCAGCATTGACTATTTTCACTAACTGAAGATTCTTAGTGGGGTTTAGAGAAATAAAACAGTTGACTATTTAAAAAGCAATTTTCATGGTGAACAAGAAATAAAGACAAAGCTCTACCGAATTCTTTATGATCTTTATCATACCAAAACATAGTGTACACTTTAGAGTTAGAGATTAAAGTAAGACCAATATCTACAAATAAGAATCTTCCACTGAAGGATGCGATTTAAAAAACTCTTGATTAATAATTTTATAATTACAATTTTATAACATTCATGAAGCTATTGTCATTTAAAAATCAATTAAAACTTAGACATCCTTGTTTATGACAGAAATAAACATCTGGAAAAGAAATGTTCTACCTAAATTTGACAAATTTATGTGGATTTTCCTCAGTTTTCAAGGGAGGTCAGGGTCTTTCTTAAGTTAGTAAATGATTAGCAGATTTCTCAACACAATTACAAATTCCCCTCAAACAACCCACTTATTCATAGTTGTTTCCTGCTTCTGGAAATCAGTATAAGATTGATTAGAGACAGATAAAGTACATATTATTAGACTGAACCATATGCAACTGTTGATGTAGAAGACAAACTGTCAAATATCAGCAATTTCATTTGGGTTAATCTAAAGTATAGATTCGGAGAAGGCGATGGCACCCCACTCCAGTACTTTTGCCTGGAAAATCCCATGGATGGAGGAGCCTGGTGGGCTGAAGTCCATGGGGTCGCTAAGAGTTGGACACGACTGAGCGACTTCACTTTCACTTTTCACTTTCATGCATTGGAGAAGGAAATGGCAACCCACTCCAGTGTTCTTGCCTAGAGAATCCCAGGGACGGGGGAGCCTGGTGGGCTGCCATCTATGGGGTCGCACAGAGTCGGACACGACTGAAGTGACTTAGCAGCAGCAAAGTATAGATTAATGTATGCTCAACAATCACTGGATCACAGAAAAAGCAAGAGAGTTCCAGAAAAACATCTACTTCTGCTTCACTGACTATGTTAAAGCCTTTGACCATGTGGATCACAACAAACTGTGGAAAATTCTTAAAGAGATGAGAGTACCAGACCACCTGACCTGTCTCCTGAGAAACCGGTATGTGAGTCAGAAAGCCACAGCGAGAACCTTACATAGAATGACTTGTCCAAAATTGGGAAAGGAATATGACAAGGCTGCATACTGTCACCCTGTTTATTTACTTTATATGGAGAGTACATCGTGCAAAAATACCAGGCTGGATGGATCACAAGTTAGAATCAGGATTGCAGGGAGGAATATCAACAACCTCAGATATGCAGATGATACCACTATAATGGTAGGAAGTGAAGAGGAACTAAAGATCCTCTTGATGAGGTTGAAAAGGCTGGCTTAAAACTCAACATTAAAAAAACTAAGATCACGGCAACTGGTCCCATCACTTCATGACAAATAGAAGGGGTAAAAGTGGAAGTAGTGACAGATTTTATTTTATTGGTCTCCAAAGTCGTCATGGATGGTGACTGTAGCCATAAAATTAAAAGATGCCTGCTCCTTGGAAGGAAAGCTATGACAAACCTAGATAACCTATTAAAAAGCAGACATTACTTTGCTGACAAAGGTGCATGTAGTCAAAGCTCCATTTTCCAGTAGTCATATATGAATGTGACAGTTGGACCATAAAGAAGGCTGAGTGCTAAAGAAATAATGCTTTCAAATTGTGGTACTGGAGAAAACTCATGAGTTCCTTGGTCTGCAAGGAGAACAAAATAGTTAATCCTAAAGGAAATCAACACTGAATATTCACTGGAAGGACTGATGCTGAAGCTGAAGCTCCAATACTTTGGCCACCTGATGTGAAGAGCGGACTCATCCTATTATGAGGATACAATGAGACAGTCCATTTAATGCTTTTAGCACTTGCAAAAGACTTCATTACAAGGCTTGATACATGCTATAATACTTAATGTTAACAGTGTATGTTTCGAATCTTTAAAAGGAAGCTCTTTACACCTTAGTAGAAGGAGTAATGAGACAATGTGTCTGAAGTGCTTGCCACATGGTAACAGAGTACCACAACTTTACTGACATAAAGGAACAAGCAGGTAAACCTCCCAATGACCAAATAACCTTGAGCAAATTACTTACTATCATCTCATACTTTCTCTGTGATATGATAATGGCAGCATGAGCTCAAATAACATGATGGGATTACCACGACAATCAAATTATGTAACTTTCTCAAACGTACCCCGTAAACTATAAGGTGTTATAAATATGAGAGAGTGTAATTATTCAAACTTCTCTAGCGTATTACCTACAACCTTTACAGAAAAGCCTCTATCAAGTGGTGTTTCCTAAGGGCAGAGGGTTCAACTTTCCATTGCAGATACATTTTTCAAAATAAAGAATTTAGTGACCCACATTTAAAAACTGAGTATCTCTGATTCAAGTCTGGATATACTGAGACATGCTGCTGGACAAACTGTAAAGTCTGTTTTCCTGATATTTGTCTCTTATGGGCAATGTTGGTGACAAGTGTGTGACCAAATTCACCAGGACCACATTATACTGTGGTGTTGGAGGAGACTTCTGAATGTCCCTTGGACTGCAAGGAGATCAAACCAGTCAATCCTAAAGGAAATCAATTCTGAATATTCATTGGAAGGACTGATGCTGAAGCTGAAAAACTCCAACACTTTGGCTACCTGATGCGAAGAATTGACTCATTGGAAAAAGACCCTGATGCTGGGAAACATTAAAGGCAGGAGGAGAAAGGGACAACAGAGGATGATATGGTTGGATGGCATTACTGATTCGATGGACATGAGTTGGAGCAAGCTCTGGGATTTGGTGATAGACAGGGAAACCTGGCGTGCTGCAGTCCATGGGGTTGCAAAGAATCAGACAGGACTGAGCGACTGAACTGAACACTCACACAATTAAGGATTTCTGCACAGAGCTTTTGGCTCCTATCTTTGGTGTGTCTCAGCCTTTGCCAGACAAACACCTTGACCTCAACCTAGAAGAGTACCCTAAGGTCTGAGCAGATAAAGGGGCATGGACATAAGAGGGATGGAAAAAAACTTTAAACTTCAAAAAATCCTCAGGAATTCCGACAGGTCTGTGAATGAACTAATTTTTGCTGAATCTGGGATTGGCCATGTTATCTTTCCACACAACCAAGGGAAGATGACTCATGCACTCCTCCGTTTACCACCGTTCCCACCAGCACTGCCTTCACCCGCCATATATTACTCACTCCACTCATTTTGACCTCCAGGCATTTAAATTCAAAACCTTGCCCTTCCAGGAAACTCTCCACCTCATCAATCATTTCCACTCTGGTCAGCATCAAGTCAAGCCTATCCAGAAACACAAACCTTACATAGAATATGCACAAGAGACTTCCTGTGAAGACTATATGGATCACTTAATGGTACTAAGTAAAAATCACTTGAAGAATTATAAATGAATAAAAGATTAATTTAGGTTATCACTTGGCATGCTGCACAGTTTCTAAGAGACACGAGCCTGACCATCCCACAGTCCCCATGTTAGCCAAGACACACTTCCTGAGGTGACTGGGCTCCCTCCCAAGTGACAATTGTGTGTGTCCCAGCTGCTATTTTCAGAACTGGCTCCACAATACAACTCAGCAGGGATGACGGCTGGGGAAGGAGAGGAGGGCAGGGAAGACGCAAGAGGAAGCCACCAATGGCCATAATTAACAGGCACGCTCTTTGGCCATGACCAAGCCAAAGAAAATATTTTCTGACACACAGTTAAAAATTAATGGGGACTGCAAATAAATTTTTAGAGCTTGATAAAATATTGAAGGAGGACTGCAACCCTGAGTTTTAAGCCAGAATGAATCAAATCTTTAAAGTCTTTCACTTTGTATAAATTTAATATTCATTCATTCATTTCCTTACAGACAACCTCTTGTTATGCTAGGCACTATGCTGGAAAGGCAGAAATGGAACTAGAACATGATTTTCACAAATGCTCTGCATGGTATACATCACTTTTTAAAACTTTGTACAAATAATAGTTACATCAAATGAAGATTCTCTTGTAAAAAGGTCAAGGTGGGGCTTGAAATTTTGAATTTCTAACAAGGACTCAGGTGATGCTGATGATACTGGTCCATGGACCACCTTCTGTGCAGCAAAGGTGAAGAAATCAGAGAAAAGCATTCACATTTAGGTCCTTTGTCCTGTAGTCCTATGTTTCTTTAGAACTGGGAGGTGGCAGGGGTGGGGGAGATGAAGGCAGAGATGGCTTGCTTGTCTTTTTCCAAACAGAACAAGCTTTGAAAATAAACAGCAGGACAGGATGACAGTGACCACGAATGGCTGGAAATCTAGAGCATATTATTATCAAAGGGGCAATACTATACCCAAGGGGCAAAAGTTGAGTGTGTGCTCAGTTGTGTCTGACTCTTTGCGACACCATGGACTACAGCTCATCAGGCTCCTTTGTCCGTGGACGTTTTCAGGCAAGAATACTGGAGTGGGTTACCATTTCCTCTTCAAGAGGACCTTTCCAACCCAGGGATCGAACTCGAGTCTCCTGTGTCTCCTGCATTGACAGGAAGATTCATTACCACTGAGCCACCTGGGAAGCCCAGGGTAAGATGTGTGGGGTCCAAAAACCTTACTCTTGTTCTTTGTAAAGCACAAATATGTATACAATACTTAAGGACATAGATCCAGCATATCTGATTTTGTCTTGGTCTCAAGATCATGCATGTTTGACCCTTGAAGGCTGTGCAGGCAAGCTTCACAGTTGAACCCCTTGCTATCTCTGCTCAAATCTCGCTGGTTTTCTTTCAGGCCTCATATGCAATCTGTGTCCCCACTCACCTCGCAGCTCTTGCACTCACTCTTCTCTCTGTTTAACTTTCTTTCCTCTGCTTCTCATCCCAATACCACCTGCTGATCCTCTGCCCCCACCAACTAGATCAAAGTCTCCTGTATCTGTTTTTAGGGAAGCTTGTATCTCTTCCTTCCCAAGGCCCTTTGCTCAGTTTATCAGGCTATTTAATGAAATGGCATCTGTCTTTACCTCTAAACTGTAAGCTCCATGAAGGCAGGATCCACATGTGTTTTGTGCACTACGACATTCCCAAAACAAACATGGTGCCAGGCAAACGGTGCCACTCGGTGATTCTCTGTAGAATGAGTAACTGAATCAAGTGGAGACAGCACACACAAAGCCCAGCCCAGGATGCTCCTCAATACCTATACTGTGGATCCGGTTTTTAAGAGCATGACTCATGGCAGTTTCTTTTCAGGCCATCAATTCTATCTGAATTATCTCAGATCCACATCACTTCACTTTGCCACTTGCTTACTCAACACATGATGGTATCATTCATAAAACTCCCATCACTTTCTATTTATTCTTTCTTTATTGACCTGCTCCACTCTACAAATCTATGATTTGCATGCACAGAAGGATAAGAAGCCCATGCCCTGTAAGTAGAGGTTTGTTCTTAGTAGTGCCATTTGGCTTTGAATTTAAGACCAGAAAGGGCAAAGTAAGTTAATAGTGTTGTGACCCTGAGCAAGATAAGGGACCGCTTTCTTTCCAGCCTCGGTTCTCATGTAGAAAGACCAGTACTTGTGAAAGAGTTTTTGTGCAGATTAAACTGGATCACATATATAAAGCACTCAGTACTGTGCTTGGCACAATATGAGCATGTAATAAACCCCAGTATCAGTTGTTCCTAATACTCTGAGCAGCTCTAATATGTAAAATTAGGTATTGTTATCAAAGCACATATTTAAAGAACGTTAACAAAAAGTTACCTTTATTGTGCATCTACCATATGTTGCTACCTACACATCCACTTATTCTGCTGCTGCTGCTAAGTCACTTCAGTCGTGTCCGACTCTGTGTGACCCCGTAGACGGCAGCCCACCAGGCTCCCCCGACCCTGGGATTCTCCAGGCAAGAACACTGGAGTGGGTTGCCATTTCCTTCTCCAATGCATGAAAGTGAAAAGTGAAAGTGAAGTCGCTCAGTCCTGCCCGACTCTTAGCGACCCCATGGACTGCAGCCTACCAGGCTCCTCCATCCATGGGATTTTCCAGGCAAGAGTACTGGAGTGGGGTGCCATTGCCTTCTCCCTCACTTATTCTAATCATTAACAATTCTACAGGAAAAAAAAAAACAATATTCTCATTTTCAGACAAAGAAACTGACATACACACAATGCTTAATGACAGTTGGCATTTAAACATGGATCTGTCTCCACTGTCTATGCTCTCGACTCCAGGAATGGTTGGGGATCTCTGAGCAGAAAATTAACCAAAACGTCCCTGGGCTTGGCCTCCTTGTCTTCAAAGGCAGAGGAACATACAATTGTCGCAAAGTTTGCCAACAGAGCTTATCACAACAGACGGCTGCTGAGACCTGCCAAAGAACAGGACTCCAGACGGTCTCGTCTTCCTCAATGACAAACAAGAACTCTCTTCACCCCACCTTTATTACTATGTCCCCCCAAAGCAGACCCTTGGCAACTGCCTTTCTGCAGACCTTCTAAGAAGCAGAACAGTACCATTATTGAAGGCTGACACACATACTCCCTTCCTAATTAGCATGAAGAAATATGCAACCCATAACTACAACTGGAAACGTCACATTGGGACTGCACTTCCATGCTGAGGGAAAACCTTTGCAAGCTCAGGGTGTATAATCAATCAGCCTCTTCTACCCAGAGGCATTTGTAAAAGAGGTATGTTTGGAACCACTCTCATTGAACATTCCGCCCTTACAAACTCTCTCCCAGAAAAGTCCCAAGGGATGGCTGAGGCAGTGACCTGTCGTATTGAGCAAAAATGTCAACAGGAGAAAAAAAAAAAAGCAAGGAAAAAAGGAGATGGTGCTTCTGATTTATTTCAAGAATGCTATCCAATAAATGAGCTCAGTGTCGCAGTTAAGCTGGGCCAAGGAGGAAAGACACGTTTAGTCTTGTCTCTGTGTCTTGCCTTGATGTTGACTGCAACCAGTGACAGAATGAGGAGTTGGCCCAAACTGCAGAGCTGAGACCAATTATGAACTCTACTCATAACTCGTATGCCTTTGTGAGGGGCAATACTTAGGTTCCTTAAACAGTCACAAAGGGCATCTACTCTGTTGGAGGATACACATAATATGCCAGCATTACAGCTGATGGGGGCGGAAAATTCCATCATGGAGCCCCTGACACCCCACACCAATCCTGGCTTTTCCCAGTTTTTCTAATCTAAGCAAACAGTACCAACATCTTTCCAGTTTTCTAAGACAGAAGCAGGAGTCATCCTAGGTGGAATATCATCACCTGAATATTTTATCTCTTCTTCTAATAACTAATACATTAGCAAGTCCACATAAACATTTCATACCATTGATATAATAATGCGACACTGTCTTAAAAATGGTGGCCCAGATGGTAAAGAATCTGCCTGTGGGAGATCTAGGTTCGATCCCTGGGTTGGGAAGATCCCCTGGAGAAGGGAATGGCAACCCGCTCCAGTATTCTTGCCTGAAGAATCCCATGGACAGAGGTGCCTGGCAGGCTACAGTCTACTAGTAGCTACAGACTACTGTTAGCCCTCTAAGGACAACAATCATGTCTGGTTTTGCTAAACATTTTATCATTAATGGTTAAATGGATGCATGCACAAACTAGTAAGAGAGTCTACAGGAAGAGTATCCATTTCCAAGCAGCAGACTTGGGCAAGATGAGCATTTCAGTCCTGCCTGGGACATGACCTTAGTGAAAGGCATTTGACCAGATTTGGTCCCCAATTCCCTTTAGTGTCTTGGACATTCTCTTTCTGGACCTTGGTTTTGTTCTCTGAAGAGATGAGCTCTACTGCCTTTCAGTTTAAACTTTTACAACCCTGAAATTCTAAACCCCAAACAAATACTGGGCCTGAAAGAATATTCAGAAGGTTATCAGGCCTTGAGGCTTTATTGGTTCACTCTACTTGTCTGCCCTATATATGTCACAGAATGTACATAAAGAAGATCACCTCTCCTCTGTAGTGACATCCTCTTTGGGAGGATTCAAAACTATGTTTTCCAAAAGGAGATTAGCTCTTAAAGATGAGCTTAGCTCTCTGAAGTCAGATGACGGAGAAGAGAAAGATCTTCTTGAGTAGGTCCTCAACCATCCTTGCAGAAGCTTTCATTCTAGAACTGCCCTAGAAAATATGGCAGTCATCAGACACATGGGACTATTCAAGGCTAAATTAGTTTTAACTAAATTAATTTTAAAATGCAGCTTCTCAGTCACAAAAATCACATGTGGTCCATGACTGTTGTGTTGGACAACTCGGAATATTGAACATTTTCATCACTGAAGAAAGTCCTGTTGGATGGCATTGGTTGTACAGGAAGCAAGAAATGATTCCCTGCTCTTCCATCTCTAGCACACACGTTCTGACCTTTTCTTGGTTCATACTGCATTTGCTTTCTCAAGATTCAGGCTTTTGGGTCGGTGCTGACACACCTGAACTCATGAGATCCTCTGACAAGCTTCAGATCAAAGTCCATTTCTTCAAGGGGACTGACCCTAACGTTAGAGTCAATGGAGCACTCTTGTAGTTCTCTTCTCTGAGCACTCATCACTTCTCTAGAAGCTGTTTAAATTATTGTGCCTCCCAAGATTAAGGAGCTGTAGAGACCCTAGAGCCAGATAAGCCTGGGTTTGAATGCCAGCTCTATCTTGGGCTCACCATGTGGAGTTAAAAAAAGACAATGGGCCTCTCTGGGCCTCATACTCTTCTGTAAAATGGGGACAAACTGAACTCAGCTCATAGGATTACTGGATAATTAAGTGAGTTGTTACACATAATGCACTTTGAAAAGCACTCATCACGTATATACTGAACAAACACTGTCAGAAATAAATCACTATGAAGCATAAGCACCTTCAAAGGCAGACCTACTTTGATCTTCTGCCCTATACATCACACCCTATGCCATGGAAAATGTTGAAATGAACCATGTAGGCACAGAAGGGCTGCCTTTAAAACTGCACTGCCAGGAATTTCCTCTATAAATCCATTCAAAACAGTACAGTGAGACATTTGTACAGAGGTGTTCGCAGCAGTATTGTTTACAAAACATTAAAAGGTGGGGGAAGGAGGCATCTTAAACGGCCACCTGCAGGGGGCTAGTTAAATAAACTATATAAATTCATACAACGGGATATTTTGCAGCATTTATAAAGAATGAGGTGGAACTGTGTGGGGTAACTGGAAAGATCTCCAGGATGTGTTAAGTCGACGGACAACAATACTTAGGTTTATGTCTACATTTTCTGAATCTTTGCACCAGACCCTTAACAGAGGTTTCCTGTGAGAAGGAGAATCAACTCAGACTTAAAGATGTTTAAGTTCTTTACTCTAGAAGGAATTCCATAGTGTATATTCATTACTTTTACTTCAAGCTGTTTAAAAGTCTTGCTTTGAAGAGTGATTTGCGTTGCGGTGTTTTCCTCTTTGGAGCCAGGTCAGGACAAGAGGAAAAAAATGTGAGCAAGGGAAATGGACAGTGAGTACCTAGGGAAGTACATAAAGACATTTTACTGGTAAATCCACTAGTTTACTGACTAGGAGGAGAAGAGAATCCATCCAACGGGGTGGCAATCTGGGGCCAGTCGGGTGTAAATATAAGAGCTAACGCTGACAGAGAGCTTACGTGTGTCAGACGCTGTGCTCAGCCCTTTCCAATTATTGTCTCATTTAATCCTACCTATGAGAAAGCACTATTATTATCCTCATTTTACCGAAGGGAAAATGGAGACATGGAGCATTAAGTAACTTGCCGGAGGGCACACAGCTCAGCAGCAAAGGCGCTGAGACTTAAACTCTGGCAGGACCACAGCCCAGCCTGCAGGCTTGTTAGTGTCCACTTGACAGAATCCCCATTAAGGGGGCCCAGAGGGGCTCACAAAGATCTCTCCAGCCCTATTCCTGTAACACTATCTGGCATATCATAAAAATTCCATTTTGCTTTCACCTTATGAAAGTCAATACAATACATTCCAATTGCTACCAAAAAAATTAGGAGCCATCTTGTACAGCAGGGAAATCATACAGCCAAAAGGTCAAAAGGCTGAAGAACACAGGTAAAAGGCTAAAAGACACTGGACCCATATGCAGCATGAGAATTTCAACTCTAAAATAACTGAATGACATTCACAGGAAGACGGATGACTAGACATTTTCTGAAAAACTTCTTCCTGTTGTTACCCAGCAAGAAGTTGGGTGAAAGTACTAAGGGTCTATTATCACAACTTTTTAGTTACATCAGTATCATCTTGGCATTTCCAGGAAAGAGCATGGGATCTAAAAATCTAACAGCCGGGTCTGTTTCCTGGCTCTCGCCTTCTGGAACCTGATGCATAACCTTAACAAAGTCTTGAAGTGCTACCTGGTCTAAGCATCCTCATCTAAAAAGCACTCTTAAAAAAAAAAAAAAAAAAAAAAGCTGGGGATAATAGCTACCTCTGTCAAAGCGATAAAACTAATGGGGAAAAAAGTGACTCCACCTATGTACCACTTGTAACATAAACACCTCAATAAAATGAGCTGATTTTCTTTTTTGTCCCTGATATGCTCTTACCTAACCACATGCTTTTCTTTTTCAACAAAGTACTCTTTGGCTTTGCATAGCCACTCCCACCCTTAACCTCTCCAAACATGCAAATGAATATTTTTTATATTCTGGATTAAAGCTCCTCTGATGGTCATAATAAGTGATTTCAGACAGGACAACTCACTTTCTTACAGCAAAGAGGATCCAACACTTGCTCTCTTCTCAGCACGTGAATTTTTAACCATATTCACATTTACAAAAGAACACACTGAAGAAGCTCTTGGTATATCCACTGAGCCCCCATCCCTTTTCTAACCTCACAACTAGGTCAATTCTTTTTATTGGAGGATAAATACTTTACAATATTGTGATGGCTTCTGCCATTCGTCAACATGAATCAGCCATAGGTATACATAGGCCCCCTTCCTCTTAAACCGCCTTCCCATCTCCCTTCCCATCCCACCCCTCTAGGTTGTCACAGAGCACCAGCTTTGGGTTCCCTGTGTCATACCACTGGCTATCTATTTTCCATATGATAATGTATATGTTTCAATGCTACTTTCTCAAATCATCCCACCCTCTCCTTCCCTCAGTTTGTCCAAAAGTCTGTCCTTTATGTCTGCATCTCCTTTGCTACCCTGCAAATGGGATCAGAGGTATTATCTGTCTAGATTCCATATATGTGCATTAATATACGATATTTGTCTCACTCTTTCTGACTTACTTCACTCTTCATCCATGTCATTACTTCATTCTTCATCCATTTCATTAGAACAGACTCAAATGCATTTCTTTTTATTGCTGAGTAATATTCCATTGTATATATGTACCAGTCTGAACAAATCATTCTTCCCTGGGGCACTCTCAGATCTCCCAGCCCACCAACCCCCAGTCAAATCCCAATACTTCAAGGAAACTACAACAGTGGATAACGATGGCTCAGATGATAAAGAATCTGCCTGCAATGCAGGAGACCTGGGTTCGATCCCTGGGGTGGGAAGACCCCCTGGAGAAGGGAATGGCTACCCACTCCAGTATTCTGATCTGGAGAATTCCATGGACAGAGGAGCCTGGCAGGCTACAGTCCATGCAGTTGCAAAGAGCGGGACATGACTGAGCGACTTTCACAACAATGGACAACCAGCAATACTCAAAGCAAATCTTCTTGTATTCACAATCAGGAATCTCATTAATATCTACCTTATGTTAAATGTATATTCAAAATCTGGACATGAACAGTAGGCACAAAGTTAACATTCTTCCCTGTTCCCACTGCAAAAAATGCCCCTGAAACAGGGGCAATTATCATGTCAAAGTTATAATGCCCCTAATAAAATAAGTCTATTTTGTATTCATCCTTTGTTTTTAAATCTCATCTGGAAAATGCCACTGTGTTCGTCCCATAAATCCAGATTTTGAGAGTTTCTAAAAAGTACACAAAACTTAATAACTTGATCCAGTTATTAACAGTATCATAGTATATCCTTCTGTCTCAAATAATGACACTCAACAAAACAATCAAGCTATAATACTGTCTTCAGAAGATGTAAGTTTAATTTTCTCCCCACATTAGGCTTTGATCTCATCCTACAGATTTACTTTCACCTATGTGAAATGATTTATACTCATGTTATTCAACACAGTCATGTTTTGAAATATTAAAAAATGTTTATTCAAAAAGACCTAGTTAAATAAATTATGGTCCACGTATTCAGGAGATTACTTACTCACTTAAAAAAGAAAACAAAAAGCACTCTAGTACTGAACCTCAAAGACTCAGAATACATACTTTCATGATATAAGAGTAAGATGCCAAATAGCATATATACCTTCTATAAGGGAAGATATGAGAACACATGTATGAAACAAATACTTGTATGTGTACACTTGCATATATGTATTTAAAAAAAAAAAACAAACAAAAAACTTCAGAAGAGTAATCAGAAATGAATAACACCGGTTCTAGTATCTGGGGTAAAGAGAAATGGAAATTAGGCAGGTGGAAGATAGATCTAGGAAAGAGCTTACTTACTGAATACTTCTGAAATATTCTGCTTTGAAATATTCCATGAAAATGTGTCATCTACTCAAAAATATATTAAACATCAATTGGTGGTACAAATGACATTCCAGTCCCTTTGAGACTAAAACACCACCACCTATAAGGTCACATTTTATGCTATGAGTCTTCTTCCTCTTCTTTCTAATACCGTACATACCCATATTAAACACACACACACACACACACGCCCACACTCACACGTGCCTGCATTTAAATCAACAAATTAAAGGAGAAAAATCCTGGAGAAAAAAAAAAATCCAAAGTATTTTTAAAGAGTTCCACAAAGCCTTATTCCATATATTTTATTATTATTAATCCCATTAAGGTGAACTGCCATCTCCTACAGATGTTTAGACTTCACTAGTCCACAGAACATCTCTGCCTCAATGGCCCAGGATCCTCTGTGGTGCCCAGCAGAGAGGCACGCTTACTGCTGCCATACAGATCAGCTCACCTTCATAGGTGCCGACTTCTAGAAGAGTCCCGCTCTGCTCGAGGTCCAAGAACTCCTTCACAGTCAGAAAGTTATAGTCCACGCCAGGCACCTCTCCTTCTCTGGGAGACCGGGTTGTGCCTGTGGCAGACAAGACAAAAGGCACAAGGAAACATCAGTCCACTGAAAGAGGAAGTGCCCCATCCAGGTGTAATTAAAATAACCAGTTCAGTAAGTACCTAAGCTGACAGACCCACCTACTGAGACAGGGAGCTGGCAAAGGTAATGTCTTTCTAGCAGAAAAGCATCCTGACTTCCATCCCCTCGTGCCTGGGCCCCTCAAATACCAGAAAGAGAAAACCAAACACAGCAAGGCAGCCCAGGGAGATTTTTATCACTGAAAAAAATGATGAATGCACTGAATGAAAAGGGTGAACTGTATTTTATACAGACAACATTCACAATCAGCAGCTTTTAGGGCTCCAGTAAATTCTAAAAACATTATCCACCTTAAGCTCAGAGCCTAAGGGGTTTATATTTTTATCACAGGCCTTGAAATTCTTGTGTTCCTCAATATATCCGGCAACTTCCAATGTAATAAGCCCTTTGAAGAAAATGACACCCGCTGCATAAACACATCACTAGAGAAATTCAATTGCCCAAGATCTGTGGCTGGATACCTCCCAGGGATCCAAATGTTGCTGTGTCTCCATGTAATTAATATGTTTGGCAAAAAGAGGCCACCCGTAAGTTCTGACAGGAGAAAAAGGACACTGCATTTGATAGAAAATTCTCCCCCTGAATTAATCTCATCATGCATTCAAAGACTGATAAATATAACAATTCTTCTTATGAAATAACACAGACCCTCTAGAATATTTAAGTCACCCAGCTGAGGTGCTGGGCAAAAGACCTGTCATTTTAGCCCAGTCAACCTTGATCAAAAGTGTGGAAGGAGTGTGGTTTACACTCAAACTAAAAAAAGAAAAGAAACCATAAGCAATTTCGCAGTACATACTAGAAATCTACATTAAATGGTAGGGGAGATTAAAAAAAAAAAAGCAAAATTCATGATTTCTGCTCCAACATTCAAGTTAGGTAAGGCATACAACTAACATGGGTTCACTCTGCAAGGCACAATTACCCATAGTGCTTTTAAGTCATTTTTAAAAATATAATAAGCAGGCATTTTCCCCCCTAGTCCTAGTTCTAATTCTCCCTAAAAAGCAATTACATAACCAACTGTATGTTGTCTCCAGTGTTCATGGCAGAACACAGTCTCTGATTGCCTGCCCATGTGAATTTCCATGCATCTACAATGGATATCCAGAACTCTTTTACGTCAAAAACTCAACACTTCTTACATAATTTACTCAAGCAAAACATTTTTAAACAAGTCCAATTTTTCTAATATCTGAAGTCTGAGTGTTACAAAAAGCTGCAGATTACCCATAGTACCAGTTATGTTACAAATGTTTGCTTGTCATGCTCAGCACACCAGGACTTTCTGGTATAGAAGCCTGCTTGTGTAGTGTCCAAAAGTCTATTCTTAAGTTGTTTCCTAAGTTGTTTCCATTTCTTGCTTCCCTGGCAGACTATGACACCCTTGAGGTACTTTACAATGTTTAAATTTACATCTTGGGTGTCAGGCATACAGTGGGTACTCCAGAAGCATAAAGAGTACCATATACTGCTGTGGAGGAGGTACACATAGAAAGGGAATGATGAATTCATGGTCTGTCTGGTTCCTGAGCTTCTGCTGTTTCTCAGCTTCCTAATCTGTGAAATAAGAACAATAAACTACCTATACGTTTGTTGTGTGTATTGAATAAGACAAGGCTTTTAAAAGGCCTAGCTCAGTACCTGCTACCAGATACATAGTTTATGTTATTACAGAATGAAATGAGTTGGTATTATAGTTCAAATTATATACATAATTGAGCTTCCCTGGTGGCTCAGATGGTAAAGAATCTGCATGCAATGCAGAAGACCCTGCTTTGATTCCTGGTTGGGAAAGATCCCCTGAAGAAGGGAATGGCAATACACTCCAGTACTCTTGCCTAGAAACTTGCCATGAACGAGAAGCTTGGCGAGCTATAGTCCATGGAGTGGCAAAGAGTCAGACATGACTGAAAGACTAACACTTTCACTCTTTTCAGTGTCCAGTTGAGGAAAAAAATCAAGGCATAGACAAGAACAATAGGATGGAGGTGATAAGAAGCCATGAGATTTCTATTATGAATGGTGAACACTTTAAACAGCTGTAAGAGAGTACACAGCATAGATGTGTTCAAAGTACATCAACTCATCAGGCCATGCTAGGTTTAGATTTTAAAGACAGAAACCTCTGATGGAGTGTGTAAGAAAAACAGAAGAATAAGTAGCACATCCCTGGGCAAACGGGATGTGCTACTTACAGACATCAAGAAGATGGGGGAATGGTGTATAAGGGAAAAAAATTAAGAGTCCACTTATGAATATGTGAAAGCTTGAGATGCGTATCAGACACCTTGGGTGTAGAGAGCTCTGGACAGCTGAATATGTAAACCAAAAAACAGATGGGTGGCTGGGCCCTAAATTTGAGAGTTATCACTAAACCACTGGCATTTGAAGGCAAGAGAGAGAATCTAGGGGGAGAGACAGTATAGAAAAAGCAGTCAAGAAGTCTGACTTAAACACAAAAATTTCACAATTTTTGGAAGCTGAGAAGAGGAAAAGATCCTCAGAGGAGATGAAGAGGCAGCTGTCAACAAAGCAGGAGCAGAGGAGGAGGGTGTGATGTCTCAGACCCAAGTGCAGAAGCTGTTCAGGCGGCTATTTGGAAAACACGAACAGTCTGCATGCATCATACTGGGAAATTCCAGTGTAGGGCAAGAACAGAATCTCTTTGAAACTTGCTGTGAAAGAATCTGTCCTAAATATGTTCTATATGGCAACTCTCACACTCAAGTCTCCATACCAAAAAACTATTAACTAAATCCATCCCTCCATTCCCAGCACCCCCAAATGCAGATAAATGAGTAAGACCAAACAGAAGATCTGTTTGTTTTTTAAAGTCTTCCACACCAGACAATATTTTGGTTTTTTCTCCCCTTCCTATAATCATCTTATCATTGACATTTCTTCCAGTCATGTTTTCTGAAACAATCTGTCAGAGTAACTGTTGCGACAACACTAACCTCTGGGACTTAATTTCCTGAAAGGATTGAAAATAATCAAGAACTTGGGGGGAAATGGTACATTGTAGAGGAAAAATGAAAACATGCAGACACCATTTTCCCATGGAAATAAATATGCTTAGAATGGCCTTTAAACAGCAGGGGAAGGGGGTGGGGGAGGATTCATCTCCACCCACAAAACCTTCAGGGTTTACTACCCAGACAAAACCTTTCCTCTCTGCAGGCCAGCAGGAGCTTACTGGAGTTATCCTCTGAGCAACCGGCCCTGGGCCTGGGCCACATGACCAGGCTCCCATTCAGAGATGCTAGGGAGAAAGGGCCTGCGAGGGGACCCCGCCCCCTCTTTTCTTTCAGCAGAATGACAGGCTGTCTGCTGGACACACGCCTGGCAGATGGCATTTCAAAGGTTTTTCAGGAGCCATCTGGGGTGGGTACAATCATTACAAACCACACTTCTAACAAAGCCACAAGGGTTACTTCCTGGCAGAAGAGAAGCAAAACAAATTCTACCATGTTTCTCAGGGACAACGTATTTAAAAAAAGCCACCAGGCTGACAAATGGAGGTTGCTTACAGCTTACTATACCGTCTTTTGTTGGTCCAGCTAGAAACCAGGGCAACAATATCTTGCAGCTACCATGTCTGAACAAACAAACAGAGCTCACCTCCTGGCCTTCCAAAAGAAAGAAGAGATAATCAAACACGAGGAAAAAAGAACAGCTTCCACTTATTTGATGCTTACCTATATCTTAGGTAAAGTGTTCAACAGTTAATCAACAGTGCTATAGCTAATCTTTCTCAGAAACACAGAAGGATTGCTATTATACTCACTTTTTTAAAGATGAGGAAGCTGACACCTAGAGAAGCAAAGTAACCTTCCCAAGGTCACATACAACTCAGCTGGGGAAAGCTATGATTTCAAAGTAGGCAATCTGACTTTAGTCATTTGAAATCATTGTTGTCCAAAAGAACTTTCTGCCGTATGGGAAATGTTTCATAGATGTGAGTCTAAGATGGTAGCCACGAGCCACATCTGGTTATTATTATTATTTTTATTAAATACATTTCAGGTGCACAGCATTAAAGTTCAACATGTGTACACATGTAGCTATTGATATGTGGCTAACGTGACAGAGGAACTGAACTGAAATTTTATCTAATGTTAATTACTTTAGATTTAAAGAGGCACATGTGGCTAGCGGCAACTGGATTGGCCAGTACATTTCTAAACCAGGAGGGCGTTTCCAGTACTATGTTCATTACCATGGCCCCAAAGCACTTTCAGCTTTTGAAATAAAAATAAGAAACGTATCAAATTGCTTGAGAAGGAAATGGCAACCCGCTCCAGTATTCTTGTCTGGGAAAGGCCATGGACACAGGAGCCTGGCAAACAACAGTCCACAGGGTCACAAAGAGTCAGACATGACTTACTGACTTAACAACAACAATCAAACGGCAGAATCTTGTCCTCACACAGGAAACTCATCCTTTAAAAACCTCTTATCTGCTTTGAAAAATGACAGTCAAGCTTTATGTTTCTTTTGGATACGGTATCTTGGGAAAAAAAGTCTTCTTAGATATTTGTGCCATCACTTTTGGCAGCCAAAACAAAAACCAAAAGCAACAAGATCAAAACAAAAGCAGTCCTCCAAAATATATACACACACACAAAGTGAGTTCCTGTGAATATAGGAATGAGTAAATGAAATATGGTAGATCTGCCCTTAGGAAATTTTTTTTTTCCCCTCTGTAAAGAAGTACTAGTTAGATGCCCAAGCAGTTATGAGAAAGAATATCTATAATATACAGTTAAGTAACATAAAGTATAAAAATAATCACTGCATTTTACTGAAAAAGAGAAAAGAAAGCCCTATGGGTGCTACATGATTTCTGAGTTAATACATAGTTAAATGGATGGAATAAATCCTTAACAGCGGTAACCAGAAGAGGGTGGGTGCAGAAATGGGAGGAGAAAAAAAAACTGTTTCTTTACATCCCTCTGAATTGTACCACTGTGCCTGTAGTTAGCTGTTTTGGTATTTTATAAATTGAACAAAATAATTAAAATAATAAAATAATCCTGAAAGTCCTGATTCTTAGGCATCCTACTCAAACAACTTCATTATTGGCTTAATCCTAGCAAGAACATGCCAAAGAATAGAGGCTCCAACTGAATCAACACACAATACGTCCCAAGGTTTCCCACTTCATAGAAAGCTAGCATCAAGGTCCTCACTACTTGCCTTTAGCTATGAATAGACCGTGGTTGTTCAGTCGCTCAGTTGTATCCGACACTTTGTGACCTAAAGTCAGGAGACGGTGGCAATATTTTTCTGCCTGATTTTGGTTTTTAAATCTCAACCCATTCATCACTTACACAGAGTCTTTTTTAAGTGTTAAAATTTAACAAGATTTGCACCAGAGAAATGAATACTATCAGCCTTTTATGCATCAGATAAATGAATTTGAGCTCTGCCCTGCTGACTGTCTCAGTATGAATTAGCAGTACCCACAAAAGTTTGCCTCCAAAGCTTGAGTGGCTGCTTGCTTCTTGGGTACATTGTATGGTTCATAAACTTTCAGTGTACCTGGCACGAGGGAATCTTGATGAGGAAATCAAAAAACTACCTTCCTTATCATCAAGCTCCACAAACTATGGCTACAGAGAATGAGATGGTTGGATAGCATCACCGAATCCATGGATTTTGAGTTTAAGCAAACTGAGACAGTGAAGGACAGGGAAGCCTGGTGTGCTGCAGTCCATGGAGAGGCAGAATCACACGACAGTGACTGAACAACAAATGGCTACAGAAACAAAACCAGATTTGGAGCTCATCTTCAGTCTCGCCTTATTTCTAGAATTTCTCTTGAAATATCCAGTTTAAGCCGGAAAAAAATTTTAGAAATGAAACACTAATATGCTATTTCCTACTGCTAAGTGTTCCCAATACCATTAAGTTTCAAGGCAAGTCATCACTCCAACTGGCCTCAAGGCCAGACTGCTTGTAGAGGGATCATTACTAAGAGTAAATTGTTAATACTCAATGGGATCATCTGATGTTAACTTCATCTGGGTTTTGCTTATCTAAATGTAACGAGACTTTCAAAAATCATAGTCACTCCATCTGCTTACAGGTTAAGAAAACAAGTGTTTATGTTGCTTGAAATTCATTAGATATCCAAGATAACCTCATAGTCTTTATTCTTTAGTTGCCAGAGATACAGTAGAGTAGAACATGTTTTTTCCCTAAATTCACTCAGTTACCTACCACTCACACTATTTTTCCCCAGTGGCTCAGTGGAAAAAATCTGCCTGCAATGCAGGAGCCACAGGTTCGATCCCTAGGTCAGAAAGAGCACCTCAGGGAGGGCATGGCTACCCACTCCAGTATTCTTGCCTGGAGAATCCCATGGACAGAGGAACCTTGCAGGCTACAGTCCCCGGGGTCACTAAGAGTTGAAAACGACTGAAGTGACTTGGCATGCACGCACACGGTTTGTGCCATATCTTGAGATCAAAAGAAATGCTTAACTGCTATATACCTATTAGAATGGACTTTTTAAAAAAACTTACAGTACCAGATGCTAGTGAAAACATGGAGCAACTGGAACTTTTTAATACATTGTTGCTAAGGATGCAAAATGGTACAGCCACTTGAAAAAGAGGTTGGCAGCTTGTTAAAAAGTTAAACACAAATCTACATAGGACCCCCAAATCACACTCCTAAATATTTATCCTCAATAAATGAAAACTCACATTTATACAAAAACCTATATACAAATGTTTAAGCAGCTCTACACATAATCAGCCCAAAACAGATAGACAACCTGAATGTGCTTCAATTGACAATTGGATACACAGTGTAAAGTCCTTACAATGAACTCAACAACAGTTTAAATGTACACAACAATGTGGATTAATCCCAAATACATTTCAATAAGTGTTAAAAAAAAAAAAAAGCCAGACTCAAAAGGCTAGATACTGCATATTCCATTTCAGTGATAGTCTATAAAAGGCAAAACTACAATAGAGATGGAGAATAAACCAGCAGTTGCCAGGTGTATGGTTGACGTTGACTGCAAGGGGGCAGCACCAGGGAATGGGAGGAGTGGAGAGGGTTTGAGGAGGCAGAACAGTTCTGGATCCTGATTGCGGTGGAAGGTGAAGGACAATGTACTTCTCAAAACCTATAGAACTGTACACGACAAAGAGCAGATTTTACTGTTATAAAACTTCAAAAAGGAAACACTTAGCATTACCTACAATGAACAATCAGTTCCAGCCTGTCATAAACAACTAAAAATAAATACAACAAAAATAAAATTGGTTCATTTTATCTAGAGTCTTAGGCTCTGAGCCTGAAGTCCACATTCTCTCATTACAAAGGGAGATCAACAAACATTAGAGATTTATTAGCTCCAAACTGAGACTTTCTCCTTAACACAATTACAAGCATTTTATTTTTAATTACAGAGAGTCATATGCTCAGTACTAGATTAGATCTTTAAGTAGCATCAAGAACATGCTTAAAATCATCTCACTTCATCACTGAAGTCATGCTGGGAACCACTGGGACTAGTTCTCTACCAACCAGGAAAACCCAGGACAGACATTAGAGCCTCTACTTTTTAAGGTGGAAAACGGCAGTTTCAGAGTCCTACTCCATCACCTTACTCTCTAAAGAATTTAGGTTGATTCGTCTAAGTCTCAGGTTCCTCACCTACATTGAGGGTGGAAAAAAATAAAACCATCAAAATTTAAGATAACAATTTTTAAGTACTGAAAACACCTATACCTCTGGGCTCTGTGCAAGTACAAAGGGAGACCAGGTGTGTGCCACTCCCACCATGGTGTCCAGCAGGGACAGAGACCCGAAACAAACAAATAGGTGATGAGCAGCTGACTTGGATTTGGCCAGCTTGGAAACTCGGAGGTGAGTTTCATCAACACTCTTGGAGATATGCTCAAGGAGAAAAACCTCTCTGCATATGATTTAAATACATTACATATTATTTTGTTTTCCTACTAGATATTCTCACAGTCAAACCTGCGTCATTTCTGGCCCTCAGTTAATGCAACCTTCTTTACCTCGGCTAGGAGATCGTCTGCCTATTTACCATGTCAACCCCATCTACTTCATTTCAACATAAAAATGAAAGGAACGTATGTCCTACAACTAAGCCATCTTTATGTTTTTTAAAAATGGAAGGAAGGTATGTCCTACAACTAAGCGATCATTATGTTTTTACCCTGTAGGGATAAGTCCTAACTCTTTGGCTCCAATTCATGAATGCTCATGTCCTCTGGTCACCATCCCAGAAATACAAATTTTGTAGCATGTGCCATAACAAACCTTTTTCTATGAGTACATGCCCTTTTCTAGGGAGCCTGACCAACCACAAGGGTATAAATCCCCTTCCTCCCCAGAGATTTAGAAACAATGTATCTACTAATACTGACTACAAAGCCTTGCATGTCTAATAAGACTCAAAACACTAGTGACTTTTCTATGGCGCCTTAATCATGCCTTTAGGCACCCAAATGTGGAGCCCCTTGAATAGCTAGTGGGTGCTTCTTCCTGGATAAAAAGCACTTGCTTTTACTGAAGCTTTTGTATTACCAGGGCTGTCAGTGAACAGGAAGCAGGAACAGAGAACTGAGGACAAAAGACCAATAGACCTTTTCTCCTAAGAGAATGTGTTTATGTTTAAAGTCAGTCCATCAACAGATGAATGGTTAAAGAAAATGTGGTATATATACATAAAATGGAATACTACTCAGTCACAAAAAGGAATGAAATAATGCCATTTGCAGTTAACAAGGATGGACCTAGACATTCTCCAGTGGAGTAAATCAGACAGAGAAAGACAAATATCTCTCTCACATGTGGGACCTAAAAAAATTATACAAATAAATTTATTTATAAAGCAGAAATTAATTCAGAGGCATAGAAAACAAACTTATGGTTACCAAAAAAGAATTGGGGTTGGTGGAGGGAGATAAATTAGGAATCTGAGATTAACATTTACATATTACTATATATAAAGTAGATAAACAACAAGGACCTACCATATAGCACAGGGAACTATATTCAATGTCTTACAATAACCTATAATGGAGAAGAATCTGAGAAAGAATGCATACATACATATACATACTTACAGATATATATATGTATAACAAAATCACTTTGCTGTATACCTAAACATTGTAAATCAACTATACCTCAATTTTTAATAATCAGGAAAAGAACAAAGTGTTTAAAACAAGTGCCCTGCTTGTGTCCTTGTGTCCTTTTAAATCCAATAAATAGTCAAACAAAAACAACCCTATAGTTATTATTATTGTCCCCACTTCACAGGTGACAGAATAGGCACACAGAGATGAAGTGACTTGCCAAAAACTACACAGTTGCTAAGTGGCAGAGCCAGGATTTGAACTCAAGACTTTATTTCCACAGGGCAGCAAAAGCCCCTGTATATGAAGAAAGCACTGGGTACAGGAACAAACTAGTGTGAGGAGGGGGACAGCTTAGTTTTCATAGCTCTTCATCTCTGTCCTCATCAAACAAAACGAAGGGGTGCTGATGGAGTTAAGCCTGGGGGAGAATGCTCAGCCCCACCCCCTATGACTTCCTTAATCCAAACCCTGAGCTCCCAGGAAATATGTTTTACTACCTCTTAATCAGAATAATGAGGTAATTCAGGCCAGAATCACTGAATAGGCAAGTCAAGCAATAACCTGAACATGCATATTAACCATTCTTCCTCTTTGATGCGGGGGAGAGGCAAATACAGTCATGGAAATCCTGCCTTCATTAAAAACAGGAAGGGAAAATTTTCAAGCTGCCACAGATTCATTGCAAACATTCAGCATTCAGGCAATGAACAAAAAGAATTTCCAACACTCCATACACACTTATCAAAAATCAACTTTGGGGGGATTATCTTGAGGCATTTTTTTGCTCAGAAAGGAATTCTGAAAATCAGTAATGCCATAGTTTAGTACTAAAGGCTGTCTATGATAAGAAGGGATTAGATCAGATAGACTTTCAGTATTATGACAGTTCATACATTTTACTTTCTCTGAATTAATGACAGCAATTGTTTGTATAAAATGGAATGAACTAATGTCAATGATTTCAACCAGGTAATTTCAAAAGCATGTGAAAGAAAATGGTTATTTTGGTGAAAGCTATAATTAATGGAGAATGTCAAGTTTTCATAAATTAGGTGACTGCAAGCCAATGCTAAATGCTGCTAATCTCTGGCAGCTTTCTTTCTTTAGTTTAAAAAAAAAATAATCAAGACTGACTGCCAATGGGTAGATGGTTTCTTTCAGGGGTGAAAAGAATGTCCTGAAATTAGATAGCTGGTTTCACAGTTTAAGGAATATAATAAAAATGCTGACTTTTATGGAGTTTACACTATCAATAACACTTAAAAATAATACTAAACTACAGATATGCAGAGATAAACAGAAGGTAGTCTCTGTCTCCAAGGATATGACTATTCAGTAGAGGAGTTGTTAACATTTCTGTGAATAATATGTGCATGGCATAAATTTCTTCAACAGTAACCTGCTTTCATTAGTTCTTCTAATATATGAATCAAGTGTAAGCATGAGATCAGAAATCAGAAATTATTGACCATGTTATGTTATATCTTCCTAAAAACTGCAGGGGTCTGGAATTCTCCCAGAACAGCCATATAGACAGAAACTGTTACAAGATCTAAAATCAGATTTGGTGAGTTCAAACTCCAGCTCTGATATTCACTGTGTAACCATAGCCAAGTTAAACATTTTGGGCCATGATTTCCTCATCTCCAAAATGGGAACAATAATACCTGCCTCATAAACTTGTGTAAGGATTAAGACAATACATATAACCTGCTAGGTCTGGTCATAATCTGCATTCAATGAACACTGACTATAACAACAAAAGCATCATCACCATCACCACCACAATGCCCTCTTCTCTCTTTCCAACCATTTCCCTTTAAAAGTAAAGAAAGTAATTACTGCCCCTTCATTACACTGCTATTGTGGAACACAGGATTTCTGTACATAACGCCTAATTTAATTATCCCAAGAGTGGCATTCTTTTCCCATGAGTTTCACATCACACAAAATTTTCTATTTTTAATTATCATTTGTCAAAACCTCTCACACAAAAGCACACAATTCCCAGCCACAACTTTGTGGACTGTATTTTGCTAAGAAATCATAAAGTCAACTTGTTCTGTAAATACCATAATTTTAAACGATCATTGTCATTAAGCACTAGCATGTATCTATAAGGATAGATAGATGCCTATTTGCTGGAATACAGTGTGTCTGAATGTGAGGCCCTCAAGTCCCATAATTTCATGTTATCATGCTATTCTTCATACAATTAACTCCTTCTCATGGAAAGGGTAAATATAGACTTACTAAAGAAATACCATAAACCTGGATATAAAGAGAGAAAACAATTTATATCTAACACCAAGAGAGAACAGTTGCAAGAGTAAGTCGAGATGGACATAAGAAAAAAAGAGTTTGCATTGATTTAATTAATACACTGGTTCTCTGTTGACCTAGGCATGACAATTCTTAAAGCCTTCTCAAGTATTCAGACTAACACTCATCACCATGTAAATTTTACTTTGGCTCTTCTCAAGTGTATAACTGCTCTGTCAAAGAAAACAAAAGGAAATAGTGTGTGACACACAATATGAGATGCTAAAAGAATAAAGCAGTTTGGGAAAAGCAAGAGAGTTCCAGAAAAACATCTATTTCTGCTTTATTGACTATGCCAAAGCCTTTGACTGTGTGGATCACAATAAACTGTGGAAAATTCTGAAAGAGATGGGAACACCAGACCACCTGACCTGCCTCTTGAGAAATCTGTATGCAGGTCAGGAAGCAACAGTTAGAACTGGACATGGAACAACAGACTGGTTCCAAATAGGAAATGGAGTACGTCAAGGTTGTATATAGTCGCCCTGCTTATTTAACTACTATGCAGAGTACATCATAAGAAATGCTGGGCTGCAAGAAACACAAGCTGGACTCAAGATTGCTGGGAGAAATATCAATAACCTCAGATATGCAGATGACACCACCCTTATGGCAGAAAGTGAAGAGGTACTAAAAAGCCTCTCGATGAAAGTGAAAGAGGAGAGTGAAAAAGTTGGCTTAAAGCTCAACATTCAGAAAATGAAGATCACAGCATCCGGTCCCATCACTTCATGGGAAATAGATGGGGAAACAGTGGAAACTGTGTCAGACTTTATTTTTGGGGGGCTCCAAAATCACTGCAGATGGTGACTGCAGCCATTAAAATTAAAAGACGCTTACTCCTTGGAAGGAAAGTTATGACCAACCTAGATAGCATATTCAAAAGCAGAGACATGACTTTGCCAACAAAGGTCCGTCTAGTCAAGGCTATGGTTTTTCCTGTGGTCATGTATGGATGTGAGAGTTGGACTGTGAAGAAGGCTGAGCGCCGAAGAATTGATGCTTTTGAACTGTGGTGTTGGAGAAGGCTCTTGAGAGTCCCTTGGACTGCAAGGAGATCCAACCAGTCCATTCTGAAGGAGATCAGCCCTGGGATTTCTTTGGAAGGAAAGATGCTAAAGCTGAAACTCTAGTACTTTGGCCACCTCATGCGAAGAGTTGACTCATTGGAAAAGACTCCGACGCTGGGAAGGATTGGGGGCAAGAGGAGAAGGGGACGACAGAGGATGAGATGGCTAGATGGCATCACTGACTCGATGGACGTGAGTCTGAGTGAACTCCAGGAGTTGGTGATAGATAGGGAGGCCTGGTGTGCTGCGATTCATGGGGTCACAAAGAGTCAGACACGACTGAGCGACTGAACTGAACTGAACTGAACAACATTAAGCATATACCAAAGACATACATGTTATGGTACTGTTTATGTGTTTCCTTACTTAAACACCAGAGTATGGCCTTTATAATAAAGGAAAACATGATGTGAACAGTAAAATTTCTAGGATTATGTTTCAAAAGTGTTAAAACTGAGCAAAAAGCATAAAAACTGAGTATTTCTATTTTTTAGCATGTCCTTCTCTGCCTTTTAAATTTCCCTTAATACCACCCTTCACCTTGAGAAGACTATATTGGCACTCAAAACTCTAACATTCAAAAAGTGTCTTATGAGCCAAGTCTGAGAAATATGAACATGTGAACATCACATAAGGATGGGATCCCAGGCAGCTGAATTCACTCCTGGGACTCTGCTATTGTTCATAAGCTACTTATGCTTTTCCCCATAAATGATGACATCAGCAGATTCCCAGAAAACTGAATTACAGCCTTGACTTCCCCCACCCTGGGACCATACATTACCTTATCTAATTCTTGCCAACTACCTCTCCAACTCTAAGTCACATTCCAAAAAAATATGGACTGGGAACAACTGCAAAATGATGTAGAGATCCAGCTGATGAACTGTTATTGCCCTTCTTTTGCTTAATTCATTTCTCAATGAGCAATTACAGTCTCACATTATGCAGTACTTCTCTTGTCACAGCTCTGGGTCGTTTTATGTTATAGACTACACTTCCTAGATAGATGACTCATATAAATTATTATTTTTCACTCTGCCTGGTAAGCCAAATGAAGTATCTTTCAGAGTTGAAATTAAACACAAATTATTAATGCTTCTAAACATTTGCTAGGAAAAATGCAGACAGTAATGAACGGAAGCCTGAGTTCATATGATATCACCTACACTGACTTTGAAAGAAATGATTTCATTAGAATAGTGTATGAGATAGCAAAGGTATTATTAGGAAGTGAGTGGCCAGTTTTGAATAAGTAAAATCAAGTAGAAATGTTATTGTGAGTTACTTATAATAATTACTACATAAAACTCTAAATTATTTTATGCTTTCTAATAGAAATTGGCCCTTTTCAAAGAAACCTTATTTCAGAGATGTCAGGTGAGTGAAAGAGCTGCCTTCAAAAACAGCCACATCATTTTCAGTCCACAGGCTTCTCCTTAACTCAAGAAAGCAAATTATGCCCGTGTCCTTAACATAAACTAGACCTAATATGTGTCCAGATAAAATCAGGTCAAGGATCAAATCAATGACTATTAAGGACAGAATTTTATAAACCAATTCATTAAAAGGCAATGACATCTTAGCTCTGACATATGAACAATCTATCTTTAGAAAAAAATCGAGTGGTTTCATTTGTTTTTGGTTTATTTCACGCCTAGTAATTAAATGTCATATTGCACAATGCTTCCTGGTCCTCACTCTTGAGTTTCTCTAATTCATCAGCCTTATTGACAGCGCCTGCTGATCAAGGGCAAAGAGAAGGGAGAGGCAATCTTTATTTCCTTGATCTGGCAGCATGGGTACCACTGCCATTAGCTTCCTGTCAGCAGGTGAAGACCTGAGGACGTGATAGATGATCCCGGAGCTGTTACAAGGAGTTTTCACCAGATACCTGCCTCTTAACCTATTTACCCAGCACTTACACTTTCATTTTCTAGGAAACCCACATTTTTGCCCAGAGGGAGCAAAGAGTCAACATCTTCAATAAATCCAAAAAGCATAAAAACTGAGTTTTATCCAAAAGCTACCACCATGGCCATCCACAGATTTGGTTTCACACAATAAAACAAATAAACAAAAAAGGGTATAGGTATTTGACTGAGCCAGCTGGGAAATCCAGAAAGCTTATTTTACTCTCAACATGCCATACATGTTACATCTGAAAAGAGTAATAAGAGACTAAAGCGATTAATTTTTAAAGTTAGGGACTTTTCACCAATCTGTACAGAAGATTTTTGTTTTACATTTAAAAGGGAAGAGTGCTTTCCTAAACCTTTAAATGAGCAACAACTAAGGTCAGTAAATGACATTTACAACAAAATAAAAGTGATATAGGACATTCATAAAATACGGCCTGATCAAAATTGAGGAAGAAGTGGCTAGCTTAGAAATTAATAACTTTTACTCTCTTATTTCTCTCTTCAGAGGTAAGATTTTTCATCTCTTCAGAGATAAAAAGTACATGCTCTAGAGTATGTCAAACCCATAAAAAGCATAAAGAAAACAAGCCTCTCCACCATCCGGAAAGGAACATGTCAATATATCAATATTCAAGGACCTTAAGTCCCCAGTCGCCACTGAGTCCTGGCATTTTGAGGTAAACTCTCTGTCATCAGAATCATCCCTAACTACTGCAGCCTCCATTACAATCAGCGTAATAACCGTGGCCAATACTGGACAGAGAGAAACAACTGTTTTTTTGTTTTTCTAAACACACCAGCACACCTACCACTGTAATGCTTCAATTACACAAATTCTAAAACTGAGAGGGAGGACACATCACAAAGTTTACTGTAGGAAGCAGTACTGACTGATGCACAACTCAGAAACCTTTCCATGGGAGTATAGGGGTTGGAATTCTAAACATTTCGAAACTGATCAAAAGCAATTTCTTGTCCTGGGCTCCAGGCTCTGGGTCATGAAAGAAGTTTCACAGCAGTAGCAGTCAGGATCAAGAAGAAAAGGAAGAGAAGCAGCAGCACCAGTGACAGCAGGTGTTAAAATAATAATCAGTTCAGGTCAGTTGCTCCTTCCTGTCCAACTCTTTGGGACCCCATGGACAGCAGCACACCAGTCTTCCCTGTCCTTCACTATTGCTGGGAGTTTGCTCAAACTCATGGCCATCGAGTCAGTGGTGCCATCCAACCATCCCATCCTCTGGCATCCCCTTCTCCTCCTGCCTTCAATCTTTCCCAGCATCAGGGTCTTTTCCTATGAGTCACTTTTTCACATCAGGTGGCCAAATTACTGGCGCTTCAGGTTCAGCATCAGTCCTTCCAACCTTTAGGATTCACTGGTTTGGTTTTCTTGCAGTCCAAGGGACTCTCAAGAGTCTTCTCCAACACTGTAGTGTTGTAGCTGAGGGCCAATCCTTTGGCCCTCAGCTTTGTTTACAGTCCAACTCTCACATCCATACATGACTACCGGAAAAACCAAAGCTTTGACTAGATGGAACTTGTCCATACTTTCTCTACTTTTTTAGTATGCTGTCTAGGTTGACGATAGCTTTTCTTCCAAAGAGTCAGTGTCTTTTAATTTCATGGCTGCAGTGATTTTGGAGCCTAAGAAAATAAAGTCTCTCGCTGTTTCCATTGCTTCCCATCTATTTGCCATGAAGTGATGGGACCGGATGCCATGACCTTTGTTTTTGGAATGTTGAGTTTTAAGCCAACTTTTTCACTTTCCTCTTTCACTTTCATCAAGAGGTTCTTTAGTTCCACTTCACTTTCTGCCATAAGGGTGGTGTCATCTGCATAGCTCAAGTTATTGATATTTTTCCCAACAATTTTAATTCCATCTTGTGCTTCAACCAGCTTGGCTTTCACATGATATAAGTTAAATAAGTTAGTTAAATAACTGAATTTGTATAATTAAATAAATAACTAATTTATTTAAGTTAAATAAGCAAGGTGACAATATACAGCCTTGACATACCCCTTTCCCAATTTGGAACCAGTCCGTTGTTCCATGTCCAGTTCTAACTGTTGCTTCTTGACCTGCATACAGATTTCTCAGGAGGCAGGCCAGGTGATCTGGTATTCCCATCTCTTTCAGAATTTTCCACAGTTTGTTGTGATCCACATATTTAAAGGCTTTGGCATAATCAATAAAGCAGAAGTAGATGTTTCTCTGGAACTCTCTTGCTTTTTTGATGATCCAGCGGACGTTGGCAATTTGATCTCTGGTTCCTCTGCCTTTTCTAAATCCCTTTAAAGTAGTCCCTCCTTAGCCCAGGAGGATACCTTTCAACAACCCCGGTGGATGCTTAAAACTACAGATAATACAGAATCCATATATATATGTGGATGTATATATATATATATATGTGTGTGTGTGTGTGTGTGTATATATATATATACACACACTACATTATCACTACCACAACCAAGCATTTATGAAGCACTTACTATGTGTCAGCCACTGTGTAAAGTGCATTTTTCCCCTTGAAACATCATCATAACCATAGGACATAGTGTTTGTATCCCTGTTTCCCAAATGGGCAAACTGAGCATTGGAAAGCATGTATTACTTGCTTTCGATGGTCAGTTAAAGAGGGAGCTGAACTGGTATTAAAATTTGGGGTTTCCTGACTCTGGAGCATTAAGTCTGATACCAAATATCTTGATGTCTCCCTCTGTGTCAGCCACGTTGGTCTCCTTGTTCCTACAACACTCCAGGCAGTTTCCTGCCTCAGGGCCTTTGCACTTTCCCCAAGCCATCTGAGAGGTACCTATACTCCAGGCTGGTGCTGCCTCCTTAGAGGTCTCTTGAGCTCTCAGCCAAGAAGTCCCTCTCCTAACATTCCCCCCTTTCATTGGACTCTCCCTCCCTAACAGTGTGAGCCGCTTCATGACCTTATTGTTTTCTCTTTGAGTAACACTGAGCTCTCCTTTAGCTCTTTCAGACCCTACATTACTAGATTCTCTCTGCTGAAATACCTAGTATTGCTTCTGTATTCCTTACTTGACCCTGCTGAATATACTGTAAAGTATTACAGTAATTTTAATGTTAGATTATTAAAAAAAAATGTTTAATATCTTCTCATAGTGGAATGTAAAATCCATGAGAATAGAGGGGTTTTCTGTCCTGTTAAAACAGAATCCCTAACGCCTAAAAAAACATCTGGCACATGGTAGGTGCTAAATTCACATTAGTTGAATAAACATATCCCTCTGGTTGGTAGCTTAAAACTAACCAAAAGCCACTGTCTACATTTCAGCCTAAAGACCTCCTTGTACCCAATGTCTCCCTGTCTATATCTAAAGCAAATCCTGCCTAACTCCCCTTCACAGCACATTGCATAGCTTTCATAGTGCTTTTTAAAGAATCTGTAATGACTTGGTATATATGTACAATTATTCACTGTCTTTCTCTTTCATCATGAGGTTAACACTGTAAGGACAGGGCTGTGCCTGTCCTACTATATCCTCAGTGACTAGCACAGACTGGGCATGCAGCAGTTGTACAAGTATTTATTGAAAGAAAGGTACACTGGGGCTTAGAAAACTTCACAAGACGATAATCTCCATGAATGTTTACAAAAAGAAAGAGGAGGAGGAGATTGGAATAAGCAGAGATTTCATTGTGTATCTCCTCGATAAGACCTGAAATTCCAAATGGCTGTTGTTAAACCAGATTTAATCCCACAGCATTATGAGACACAAAGTTATACTCATAAATTAAAATACTTCATAAACATTAATGCCATGAAAAATTTAAATCTGTGTTGAAATCAAGTTCCTCTGTGCATCTGACAAATATTCACCGAACACCTACTACATGCCAGGTATTGTATTGTGCAAGTTACTGGGATCCAGCAACAAAATAAACCAGTCTCTGTCCTCATGGAGATTATATTCTAATGCGTGGAGATAACACAATAAATAATAAAAACGTCATGTGACACTCAGTGTAAGGGAGAAAAAGTAGAATAAGAGTGAAAGCAAATTCTGGATGGTGAAGTGGAATTCAATCTTCTCTGGTCAGCGGATGCCTCACTGAGAAGATAAAATGCACAGAGGTCTAGAGGAAAGGAAGATGGGAGTGATATAAAAAACCCGAAAGAGTATTCTAGGCATACACAGCATGCAACACCAAATACAAATGCCCTGAGGCAGGAACATACTTGGTGTTTGAATGAGAACATGGAACAGAGACAGTCAAACATTAAAGCAGAGAGGATGAAGATTTGATAACACAAGGAGATGCAGGCCCCTATGAGGACTTTGTTTATTACTTCAAATAAGAAGGGAAGCAGTTAGAGGGTTTTCACCAGAGCAGGGTCAAGAGGTTTTACAGACTGATTTTAAGTAGGTCACTCTGTCTACTGGGTTGAGAACAAACTCCATGCTGGACTAGAAAAGGAAGAGGAACAATAGTTAAGAGGATATTATAGAAACTGAAGTAATAGATTGTGAGAATGGAAAAGAGCTACTAATCCTGCCCATTAAAACACGGTGCCCAACTCTACTCCTCTTGAATTTGAATCTGCTTATTAACTTGCTTGGGCTTCCCTGGTGGCTCAGATGGTAAAGAAATCTGCCTGCAATGCAGGGGACCCAGCTTTGATCCCTGTGTCAGGAAGATCCCCTGGCAAAGGAAATGGCAACCCACTCCAGTATTCTTGCCTGGGAAGTCCCATGGACAGAGGAGCCTGACGGGCTACAGTCCATGCGGTCACAAAGAGTCAGACATAACTGAGCAACTAAACCACCACCAATAACTTGCTTGGCCAAGAGAATATAGAGGAAGTGACGCTATGCTATTACTGAGCCCAGTCAAAAGAACTCTTATAGCTTGTGATGTGGCCTCTTATACTGGCTAATAGGCTTCTGTAACACGGCAGCCATGCTAGGAGGGAGCTGGACAGACCAACAGAGAGGAACCAAAGTTCCCTCCAACAGTCCTGGCTGGGCTCCCAATCAACAGCCCACACAACTCTGCAGCTACAAGAAGTAAACCCTCTAACTCCACTTGAACCACCCAGCCTACCCTTAGTGAAGACACCCCACTGAGACTGAGCCTAACTGCAGATTCATGAACAAGATAAATGCTTGCTATTGTTTTTTCTTTCTTTTTTTTTTAATTTTATTTTTATTTTATTTTTTATTATTTTTTTTATCAAATGCTTGCTATTGTTTTTAAGCCGCTAAATTTTGGAGTGATGGAGTGATCTGTGACACAGCGGTGGTTAACAAACAATTCACTGGGGATTGGATCAGCCAAAAGGGGAAAAAAAAGTTCCAAAGCACTTATGTGGGAGATATTACATTAATACAGTTAAGAACTTGAGTTTTGGAGTCAGAAAGATTTGTATTTAAACTCAGGTAAGCTGCTTAACAGGTGACCCAAGGCAAATTCATTGATTTTTCTGAACTTCAGCTTCCCTGTCTGTAAATGAGATTAATAATAGGGCCTAGTTTCTAAAAATATAGTGAGGTTACATTGAGATAATGTTCATAAAATACTCAGCCAATGCCTGACACATGATGAGTGCTCTCCCCGCCCCCCCCGCCCCCAAAAAAGTATGCTAGCTAAAGAATTGGTTTTCACCTTTTTAAAAAATGGCATTATCATGGAACATTTTCAAAATGGAAACGTGTGGCATGACTCCCTGATTTCCATTACATTAAGAGCTGAACTACAAAAGGAATTAGTCCCAGGGGAATGAGCAACCACAGTTGACTACCCATCTTCTAAGCGTGAACAGTGTTTATTAAGATGTCTTATTTGTCTTATTATGATCTGTCAAACTTCCTTTCAGAAGCCTCTTGTGACTGATGAAGCATGGTGGTAACAGAAGCTAACTAAATACCTCAGAATAATAACCCTCACCAAAATTTAAGACCACCAAATCTATTTAAGTTTTAGCCAACCCAGGGGAGGGCAAACCATCATGACACCAACTTAGGAGATTCTGTAAGTTCATAAAAGAAAGAGAATGATTTTATCATTCTATCCAGAATCTCGCTGCTGATAATTAGTGCAAACTTCATCATAAAACCCAAGACATGCACTGTAACATTCACCAGACAGTGGAAGAGACTCAAACAGAAGCATCACTTGACCACTTTATTAACCTGGGTTTGATAACAGATCACTGTTTGAGACTCACATTCCATTTCCACTTTATCACAGAGATTACACTGAACAGAGAGTCGCTTTTAACAGTAGAAGTCTTTCCGTGGCATTTAGCCATGAGCAATAAAATTCTGACCTAACAACTATAACAAAACAGAAAAACCTATTGTCACATATCTCTACATTAAATAATCAGCCTTCAAGATACATCACTGGAAGGACATTAGAAATGAATATTCCTTAAAAAACATCAGCAGACCATGATTTAGGAGCAAGTATGACAGACATTTAGAATTAGTTTAATAAATATTTAACTATGCATGCTGATGCGCCATTAGTTTGTGAAATATAGACTTCAGAAAATATTGACATGAGGCCTGTACTACTTACCGAGTAAATACAAAGCACAATGAATATTCATGAATGACGAAAATTCACTGTTTTAATCTAAATATGCATACCTGAGTTCCTGAGTGATTTAGTTTCCTATTTGGTGGTTGTTAGATTATGATAAACATTATACCTCTCACCATATGTTAAAGAGAAATTCAAGGTGTAAGAGCTTTATGAAGACTCAAGTTATCATTTTAAACTGCCAAATGGTGAAATGCATTAGAAAGTCATCACAAACTAACAGTTCTAAAACTTTTCATTTTTACGGAGAAGTCACCATGTATTTGCTAAAGCACAAACCAAAGGTCTGCTGTTTAAAAAGACTTTCGGGGAATTCTCTGGTGGTCAAGTGGTTAGGACTCTGTGCTTTCACTGTAGAGAATCCAGGTTCAACCCCTGATTGGGGAACTAAGATCCCACAAATGGTGGGGTGTGGCCAAAGCAAAAAGAAACAAAAAACTTGCAATGGCTATTAACCTTATGCTTTAGTTCAACAGGATTCAATTTACTCAGGATGTGTTTCTCTACAATTTCCAATGTTCTTCTTTACATCTACACTAGCTTAAGTTAGCAATGGGTTCCTGATTCCCTTAACTGCTATAGAGAGGTGGCAATCAAGAGAACATATCACAGAGAAAGGAAAAAGCAGTTTCATTCCTCATTGAATATTGACTATTTCATTCAATATCCTTCATTAAGAACAATGCTTTCTCCCACAGCATAGCCTGCAAATGTTAACAGATTTTCAGCCGTAAAGAAATCTAAGTCAAATGATTTTAGAAAGCACCAGGTTTAATCCAATTCAACAGAATTCTTTACTGCAAGACTTCTTTCTGTTTACCCAACTCTTTCTTCAGTGGGCATTTCACAGGACTAGTATTCCTTGACATACACGTTGAGAAACACTAACAGAAGCAGGCAAAATTTGAGTACCACTATCGTTAACTTCCTACGAAGCTTACTCATGGTTTTAGAGGATCTCAGTATGAAGAAATGACTCCTCATCTACCACATAAAGCTAAGTTTAGGATAAAAATCTGACAACAATTAATTATACAGATTATACTTCTAGGCTCAGGAGACAAGAACAGCAAATTCAAATGTAATTACATCATTCACCTGTTTGAAGCTTGCCAAAGTCTACAAACATAAAACTCAGTTTCTGTAGAATTCCTGGAAGCTTCCCCTGACCGGCTTGAGCTTTCTCCTCTGGTCATATCCGTCGGCGCTGAGGATCTCAGTTTTGTTGCTTCTGGTGCCCTGTAACCCCTAGCCAAGCAATTGCTCCAAAGGCAGAGCAGTCTTGGCTCATTTCTGAATGTGGCACCTACTGTAACTGTCTACACTTGGAAACCCCAAGCTTGCTGTTTCCCTCTCACACAACACTTACACTACCAATCCCTACTGCACCCCCATGTGTTCCTCCAGTGTAATTCTCAGCGCAGATATCAATCCTTCCAGGAAACCTAGCCTGACACACAAAGACTGGGCTGGGTATCATTACTGTGGATTCTCATAGTGCCCGGTCCTTGGCCACACCACAGCCACTTACCACTCTCCAGTCAGGGAACTCGGCTGCTTCCTCAACCAGCATGTCCATGCCCTGGGTGCTGTTAGTTAACTGTAGCGTTTGGGCATACATGTCATGTCTACTAAGGAGTCTTTTACACCGCAATCAATCGATAAAGCACAGGCAGTTGCTCAGAGGTGTGCTAGCCCGTAAGAATCACTAAACAAATGGTTTTTGAACCATTGTATCCCTGCCATTTAATCTCAAGAGGAGAAAATTCTACTTCAGATGCTAGGAATGCTGAATGAGATGATGTTCTAGTCTACACACTATAAAGGTCCAAGAGAGCATTACAGGGCAATCATTATAAATGTCACCTGATGTGAGCAAACTTCATGAGTGACATCAGAAAAAAGGAGAGAGATGGAGGGGGGAAAAAAAGAAATACAAAAGACAGAAAAGCAAGGGAGAGTGCTCTTGTTACTCCATTTACATGACCTTCTGTCTTTGAGTAACCAGGAAATGAAAGGCTGCTCTCCCAGTGGTCTCTGCTTCCTGTGCATCTCAAAGCAAGCATCCTGCCCCATGATGAAGTTAGGCACTTCACCAAACACGAAAATTTCAATGGAAAATTAGACCTTAAAGCTGTTTCATTTGCATTATGTGCTTGAAAATGAACTCATCCTAAGTTAAAACTCAACTGCCTAAGCATTCTAACAAAGGACTCTTTTCAGTGCCAGCACGAATGAGAAATAGTGGTGAGAACTGAGAAGAAGACACAAATTAGACACCAAGCTGAAAAAAATCCTTTTCTTAATTTTGTGTCATTTGGACAAACATAAATATTTCCAGAGTGCACATCCTGGGAGATCTCACTACAGAAGAGTCAATGAAGCTTCTGACAGCAACAGAAACTCAAATTTAGAGATCTCAGAAAACACTGCCCTCAAGTTACTCCAGTAAAATTTTGCTCAGTAAAATTTTGAGAAAGGGTGGGAAGAAAGGAAGGGAGGACAAAGAGGAGGGAAGGAAGGAAAAGAGGAATAACAGAAAGAATGAGGAAGAAAAGTAAAGAGGGAGTGAAAGAAGCAAGGCAAGTTGGTTTTGGCCTTTAGGATATTTCTGTAATTCCACAGCAATGTGGGACAACTAAAATAGTAACTGATACTCTCAAACCACGAGCCTTGGTATACAATGAAAATGGATGCTACCCAGTGGAAAACTTCCAACATGTTCTATCTAGAAACAATGGAGTCTCTGATCGACTCCATAAGAAGACAAAGGACCCCAATAAAGCAATAGTGCTCATTTCTCATCACAGCTCACTGCTCTATTCTGAAAATTCAGAGATAACTGGTAGAACTCTTGTATATACAAGGCTTGGCCTTTCACAGGATTTAATGAATGTGAGCCCCTAGGTCTTCTCTCATTCTCCTCTTGCTTACAGAAAAGAGAGAGGCATTTAGTTGTTTTTTGACCAATTTCTAGAGCAACTGCTCAGGTGTTTCCGGGCATCACTCAGTTCCAGACTGATCATGCTAGAATGGAGTAGGGTTGGGCAACACAGGGAACAAAGAAAAACTAAGCAAACGCAGCACACCCTACAGGGTGTGAACACAGCCTGCTCCTCTGGCCTGCTGGGAGAGTGTGCAGACAAGCGAGCAGCAAGCAAGCAAGTGTGCAGTCCTCAGCACAGAACCAGGATGAGCCACACAACGGATGACACCAGGGGATCTCTGGTTGGTCAGGCCAGGCAGAACTCCTTGCGGCCACTCACATTCCAGCTCTCTCAGCTCCATGGGGCTCTCTCTGGAGGTCGGAGCTCATGCACAAGGTTCTGGCTGTGATCCAGAAAAATGTAATAGGAAAACTGGCAGAGCTCCCAGGCCAGCCCATTAATAATTGGCAAACTGTGCCCCTCAGATCAAGCACTCAAGACCACAGAGCTTGGAGGTGCAGCCTCACATATGTCTTCCAGAAACAATTACTTTAAAACAGAGGTTCATTGGTGTAGTTCGCTAGATTCTCCACTCCCTTCTGCTCCACTTACCTCAGCCAGAATTTTAATACCTACTTAGCTGCATTTCTAGACTCAAATTGTAAACATTCTCATCTCCCTAGAACGAGTCTGTGGTCCCCCCTTTCAGCTCACAATGATCAATCAGCATGTTCCCCAGATGCAGCCATCCCTCTGTCCTAATGTCAGGGCTGCCTCATTTCTAGACAAGCTTCCTGGGAAAATTCCAGCAAGCACTGAACAGAACACCTTCCTCAAATCAACAGCTTCAACTGAGTCCCACAAATCCCATCAACACTTAGTCGTTCTGTTTCCTTTCTTCTCCTTAGAGTCTTTATAACCAAGCATATTATCAGCTATCATCTGCTATACTGAGGCAATCTGCAGAGAAATAACTAATGTTTGGAATGCTTTTAACAATCAAGTATTTAAGATAAATTCATGATACCCAAAGATTTTCACTAAAGAACCAGTGGTAATCAGAAATGTAAACACTAAGTTTAAGGATATTGAGTCTTCGAGTCCAATAGAGTAGCTTGAGAAAGGTAAAATAAAATGGTATCTTTTAAAAATTGAACTATAGATGATTAACAATACTGTGAACCTACTACGATATATGGTAGTTGGTATCTGCTACTCCCATACCCCTAACGTGTCCCTGTCCCCTTCCCTTCTTCCCTTTGGTAACCACAAGTTTGTATTCTATACCCATGAGTCTGTTTCTCTTTTGTGTATACATTTGTTTTATTTTTTAGAGTCCACATATAAGTGATATCATACTATAAATAATCCTGCTCTGAATACTGGGATACATGTATCTCTGTGAATTGGTGTTTTCTTTTTTTTCCAGATATACACCCAGGAGTGGAATTGCTGTATCATATGGTGGTTCTATGTTGAATTTTTTAAGGAAGCTTCATTCTGTTTTCCATAGCAGTTGCACCAATTTAATTTCCCACTAACAGTGTACAAAGGTAACCTCTTCTTCATATCTTCTCCAACAATCACTATGTGTAGACTTTTTTTCTTTTTGATGAGGACCATCTTTAAAGTCTTTTTTTTTTTTTTTAATTTTATTTTATTTTTAAACTTTACATAACTGTATTAGATTTGCCAAATATCAAAATTAATCCGCCACAGGTATACATGTGTTCATTGAATTTGTTACAATATTGTTTTTAAGATTTGCTTTTTGTTTTTGGCTATGAGGCATGTAGGAACTTAGCTCCAGGACCAGGGATAAAACCTGTATCTCCTGTATTGGATGGCAAGGTCTTAACCACTGGACCATCAGCGAAGTCCCACATGTAGACTTTTTGATGATAATAAAAAAATCTAATTCTTCATTCTATAATTATTTATTGAGCACATACTATAATCACCATGGCCAGTGTAAGGGATGCAAACAGTCTCTTGCTTGCATGCAAACAGGTGCTCACTCCCCTGGGGACCTCAGTGACTTCACTGAATCACAGCCACAGGGAGATGAAAGTTTTTACACAATGTGCACAGAAAAAAAGGCTTCCCGATCTTTGCAAAGACAACAAAGAACCTTCTGTTACTTATTGTTAGATTTTCAAAGAATTAATCTTATAGTCTCTATTTTCATCATAATTTACATTGCCCCAATTCATCAGACTTTCTAGTTAGTAAAATCTATTGTGCCTTTCGGGCTTTCCTGGTGGCGCAGTGGTCAAGAATCTGCCTGCTAATTCAGGAGATGCAGGTTTGATCCCTGGGTCAGAAGATCCCATGGAGTAGGAAATGGCAACCCACTCTTATTTTCCCTGCCCTCCTGAGATTTGGTTCACTGTGAAGGTGTTGTTGACACCACTACCATATTACACCAAAAAGGCTGCTTAAATTAGGATGCTGTAAAACAAGTAGGGCATCACTGAAATGGCCACTTCCTACTTGTCTATCATTTGAAACTTAACAAAGTCAGGGAGATGCGTCCCAGGAGCATACCTCTGGTAAAAGCCCCAGTTCCTACTAGCAACGTATGTTATGTAGTCATTATGCTACCAAGCTGTCTAGAATTCTTATCTGCATGCAAATTAGGTCATATGTGACACAGCTGCTATTATGACAGTATTCAAAAAAAGTCTGATAATGAAACTCTCCTCTTTATGGAAGCACAGTTCAATTACTCTAATAACCCACTGCATATGCCCACAATAGTTTACCAACCGAAGGCCTAACTAACCGCCTTCCAGCACATGGGACCCTGCATTTAACCCTCCTCTACAGTGCTTTAAATAAGTGCAACAGCCAAGAGGGGGAATCTCCAGGCTACCTTTCACAGACCTGTCTTCTTCAATCCTGTGATGGGAATGCTCCCTCAATTAACAATATGGGTAACTGGGTGATTAAGTAATTCCACAGTCCTCTAAAGGTTAAAAAATTAAATGGCCATCAAACTCACAGGTGTTCAGCCTTAGGTTTTCCTATAAATTGTAAAGGCTATCAGAAGGTAGGAGTGAGAAAGGAAAAAAGAATATTCAGTCCTTATTTCCAGGCTTGAAACCATGCATAAAAGCAAGAATGCAGGCTTAACCCATTGACAAGGGCCATTAAATTTCAGGAAGGCTAACAGTCATACATTTTCTCTTTCTCTGGTATTTTCTTGATTTCTCAAATAGCCGTTCTGAATCATTGCTTTTAGGCTAAACCTGCAGAGTAAAAGCAAGCATCCCTTGGTCACTCCAGCAGTCTACGTCCAAGGAGGCCAAGTTGCAGGACTAGCACTTACACGGCTGCTGGGGATGCTACCATGAAGACCCTCAGCATCATCTCACAGATACATATTTGCAATACTGTTTTCAAAGTCAATTACATTTCAAAGAGATTATAAGTACCAACTGGCAAGTTCACCAGAAGTATAGAATACTGAGCTTTACCTAAAGTTAATTTTATAGACTGCCTTTTTTGGTTGACTGAAAAGAATATCAAGACTTTAAGAGGACAATAAAGTAATTCTAAATTACTTATTAAGTCCTTCTTGTTCCACTTCTATCATTTACATCAGGAAGAATTCAAACACCTTGAAAAGCGTGACTTCAAACTCAAGACTTTTAAAACCAATCAGAAATACCATGTTTGTGCTTCACTTTTATTCCATGTCAATCAGTAGAGATTCATCTAATGGTGCAAAATTCATCTGTTTTCTCAGGAATGATTCCCCCCCTCCCCCAAAAGTGGTCCACTTGTCATCAAAAATGGAGCTGCTTTACGTAGCTAAAGACCTATGTCCATTCACTGACCAGACTGAATACGTTTGCCATGGTGGGCCAGGAGTCAGGGCCGGAGATCACCAGGGATGAACGAGAGAAGGGGGTACCTGGCCCCATGTAGCAGAACATCCAAAGACCCCAGCACTCACAGAGACTATACCTCTCTGCACAACGCTGGGCAAGTTACAGAACACCTCCACCTCTACTTCTGAATCTGTAACACGGAGAAAATACACCCACTCCACCCCTCAACACAGAGCTATTTAAACTTGATAACCTAGTTAAACATTTTGCACAGGGTCTAAAAAGAGAGCATACACACAGCAAATGTCAACACACCTTTCTTTTCCTTCTTTCCAGGGTAAAAATTCACCACTGTGCCAATACAGTGCTTGCAGCTATTCAAAATATTGCCATTAATTAATGTCTAATGAGAATGTTTTCTGCTCTAAAAATAAAAAAAGAAATCCTGGAAGTTCTGTTCCATTTTAAAAGTGGAAGGTTTTGAATACTTATTTTTGTAGAGGTAAAATAGAAAAAATATACAATTCACCATTCAAATCATTTTACACTGTATAAATTCAGTGCGTTTAGTACATTCACAATGCTGTGCAACCATCATCGTAATCTGATTCCAAAACATTTGTTACCCCAGATGGAAATTCCATACCCATTAAGCATTTACTCCTATTCCCCTCTACTCCACCTCCCAGTAACTGCTATGGGCTTGCCTGTTACGGACATTTCATATAAATTTATTGTTGTTCAGTTGATACACCGAGTCAGACTCTTTATTCCTTCACTGTTTCCCCAAGTTTGCTCAAACTCACGTCCACTGAGTCAGTGATGCCATCCAACCATTTTATCCTCTGTTGTCCCCTTCTCCTCCTGCCTTTAATCTTTCCCAGCATCAGGGTCTTTTATAGTGAGTTGGTTCTTCGCATATAAATGAAACTGTACAAAATGAGGCCTTTTCTGCCTGACTTCCTGCACTGAGCATAAAGTTTTCATGGTTCACTTATACTGTAGCATATATCAGCACTTCATTTCTTTTCATTTCTGAATAATATTCTGTTGTGTGCACACCCCACATTTTCTTTATCTACAGTTGAGGGATGTCTGGGTTGTTTCTACCTTTTAGCCATTGTGAATAGCAAGCTGCTATGAACATTTCTGATCAAGTATTTGTTTGAGCATCTGTTTGCAACTATATTGAGTATATACCTAGGAGTAGAATGGGTTTTAAATATGTTAAATATATCATATATATGAAATACACACACACATACATAAAATAATATATATAAATATACACATCTGTTACATATACGTAGATATAATTAATATGTAGTTACACTAAATATGTACATACATATAGCACACACCTTCTGTAAGAATCCTTTGTTACACTTGTTCAGTTAAGACCTTTCCTATTCCCTGCTCCATCATTGCGGAGAAGGCAATGGCACTCCACTCCAGTACTCTTGCCTGGAAAATCCATGGACAGGGGAGCCTGGTAGGCTGCAGTCCATGGGGTCGCTAAAGTTGGACACGACTGAGCCACTTTACTTTCACTCTTTACTTTCATGCGTTGGAGAAGGAAATGGCAACCCACTCCAGTGTTCTTGCCTGGAGAATCCCAGGGACGGGGGAGCCTGGTGGGCTGCCATCTACGGGGTCGCACAGAGTCGGACACGACTGAAGCGACTTAGCAGCAGCAGCAGCAGCAGGTCCATTATTAGCTGATTTTGACCAACTCTCACTTTCAAATTGCAATCTCCTGAAACAATTTTATGTCCTTTCCATACCCCCTGCTTATGTATTACCCTTATATCTAGCAGAGTTCCTAGCATGTACTAGCTGTTCCATTAATGTCTGCTGAATGAATGGATGCTATGTATGAATGTGAGAGGTGAACTATAAAGAAAGCTGAGTGCCGAAGAATTGATGTTTTTGAACTATGGTGTTGAAGAAGACTCTTGAGAGTCCCTTGGATTGCAAGCAGATCCAACCAGTTGATGCTAAAGGAAATCAGTCCTGAATATTCACTGGAAAGACTGATGCTGAAGCTGAAACTCCAATACTTTGGCCACCAGATGCAAAGAACTAACTCATTTGATAAGATCCTGATGCTGGGAAAGACTGAAGGCAGGAGGAGAAGGGGACAACAGAGGATGAGATGGTTGGATGGCATCACCAACTCAATGGACGTGAATTTGAATAAACTCCTGGAGTTGGTGATGGACAGGGAGGCCTGGCATGCTGCAGTCCATGGGGTCACAAAGAGTCAGACATGACTGAGCAACTGAACTGAATGAATGAAGCAGTACCTTGTGTAGAGCAAAGATAAAGTGAGCACCTGAAGGAAAATTGACCCCATAATCAATATTCAAGGTTAAAATAAAGAGCAGCCTTCAGTGCTCAGAGTACTACTCTGATTTTCAGTTTCAGAATACCTGTTACCATTCACCCATTTTATTTAATTAGGCAAGTGCTAAAGCTGACCTTGATTTCTCTCGTCTATCACAAAACTCCTCCAAATGGTATGGCATAGCAATTAAAAATATAGGTTTGGAGACAGATCACTGCTGGAATCTCTACCGGCCATGTTGCTGTCTACAGTTCCTGTAAGCTTCCATTTGCCTGTCCAAGAAACAAGGAAAATAATTCACATGTCTTTGAGTTGCTAAGAGAAGTGAATGACATAATTCACATGAAGTGTACCTCTAACCATTAATTAAGTAGATTCCAAGTCTATGCCAAAACTCTCCTCTTACACTAAAGTCTCCCACATGGGCGTGCTCAGTCGCTCAATCATGCCCAACTCTTTGCAACCCCATGGGCTGTAGCCCGTCAGGCTCCTGTGTCCACGGGATTATCCAGGCAAGAATACTGGAGTGGGTTGTCATTTCTTCCTCCAGGGGATCTTCCCTGACTCAGGGATCAAACTCACGTTTCCTGAGTCTTCTGCACTAACAGGCAGATTCTTCACCCCAGAGCCACCTGGGAAGCCTAAAGTCTCCCAGGACACACCAAAATCTCTGGGAACATTAACTCTAACTGTTTCAATCCAGACCCATGGTTCTACATATACATATTGATGGATTTTAAATTTATAGCTGCAGTGTGAGCTGCAGATTTGTCTATTATCGAAAAGTCTATGTGAAATCTTCACTCAGATCACTGAAGCATCTCAGAATTAATATAGTGCATGCCTAAGAAATTATTATTGGTAGAAGCTGGGGGAAGGAAACACAGAAACTCTCTGTACTCTAATTGCAACTTTATGTGAGTCACACTATTTTCAGAGTAAAAGTCATTAATGATTTTTAAGTCATTAATGATTACTAAAACTAACCTGGCCCAAACTGAACTAGTATAGGTTTGCTCTCTACCTCTAAATTCCCTAGCCATCTCAGTAAAAGAACCACGGTGCACCTAATGGAAGGGAAGCAATCAGGCATCGTCCTGGCTCCTCCAGTTTCCAGCCAAATGACCTTGGACAAATGACCTGACCTTCCCTTACTTCAGTATTGTCATCTGTAAAATAAGAATAAATAGCACCCACAGCACAGAGTTATTAGAAGGATTAAAAGGGCAGGTTCTAGTTAATAACTAATCTCAGTATTAGTAGATTTAATGCAAAATAAACAGTAACTGAGCACCCACAGGGTGGAAACACTGGAGAAACAAAGGCAGAGGACACAGTCACTGTCCCCAGTGACTTCATGGTCTGACAATACTGTTTTCCTCATTTCTTAGAGCACCATTAAATATTCAAGAAGTAAATGGCAAGTTGATGGTAACTTTTGTTCAGCGTATACTTAGAGAGGAGCTTAGACATTACCCATTATTTTCATTTTTGGATCTAATTTTGGAGAACATTGGAATCACTTGTGTAGTGTTCTGACTATCAACAAAACATGGATATCTTCCAAAAGATAGCTTTAAAAATGTCACAAAACACTCAATTATTGAAAAGCTCTGTCATTGCTCCGTCCTCTCTTCAAAATCACTCTCCAGAATTCAAAGACTTTGATTACCCCCCTGAGAATAGTAACAAATAGGATTTTACGAAGTGCTTTTAAAGAGACCAAATATTCTCAAAAGAGGCAATTCCAAACAGACCACCCATCTCAAAACATTTTCTGTGCATGTGAGTAAGGAATTATCCTCATGGTTAAGACGGTTTCTTGATTTAATTCAATGCAAGGAAGAAGCCTTGAAAATTCAGTCTACAAAGTCTTATAAAATCATCTCACTTACTACCTCCATCCAGTCTCAGATTTTCCACTACTATCTAAGATTGCTTGTGAAAGCTTTTATCACTTATGTAAATGTTACCTTGGGATAGTTTTTCAAAAAATGACCACTAATGGTTCCACTTCCAGATTACATCATGACAAAGAATGCAGTATAAAGCACAAAACTAGATACTATTTTAGAGTTAAAAAGGACTATTGCTTAGGAGTGTGGGGTTAGGAAAAAGAAAGACCAGAGTCTGAAATTGGCCTGAGCTATGTGATGTGGACAAGTGCCTCAGTAACTACTCCAAGCCTCAGTTCCACAAGGGCTGAGGGGACAAATAAATGAGATCAGGAAATGAGACGACAGGTCCTGGCATAAACGAGCACTATGACATAAGTGAGTATGACGATGATGACAGCAAGAGTGAGCCAGAATTGGAATCCAGGCCTGATTGCCTCTGAAACTCAATCTCATTTTACTATCTGTTGTACAACTTTTGTCAACTCTGGTCTCCAATCTAGAGCATCAAGACAAGCATTCAGCTCTGGTTCTTAGGTGTAGAAGGTGCAAAATCTCTGCAGGATGAGTCTGTTCAACCCCTTCACCATGGCAGGTAATCTGTGCAGCAGGAAGGACAGAGACTGAAGGGGAAGTGCCAGTTCTCCACATGGGGGACAAGGCACCATATGGCCCTGCAATTAGGGAGGAATTAGACTGCCAAGAGCAAAAATAACCTTGGCAAAATCCAAAACGGCTGGTAGGAGATGTTGGCCCAGGTCAGCTCCTTCTTGGGGCTGTTCTTGTTCCCCAAAAGATTTTACTGATTTGTGATGAATTTGAAAAGGAACTGAAAGATGAAAAGCAAAACTGATGACAGCAGATATTTCTAAGGCCAGGCCATTAAAACAATTTTCCCCTTTCCTTAAGCCTGGTGCATCAATAACTCTTCAAAGGGAAGATCATTGTTAACTTGGAGGAAGCTTAATGACCTCACTCTCCTCTGTTTAAAAAAAAAAAGCAGGTGAACTAGATGAGATGGCTCATCTCTTGTAGCTCTGAAATAAGTTTCTGAGGTCATGTGCCAGAGATGGCAAAGGGGAGAGGAGGAAGCAAGCTGTGGAGACGGATGCCACCAGTCTCTGGGAGTAAAGTTCATCTTCAAAGGAAAAGGGCAGGGAACACTGAAATAGGATCCATAAGAATGTGAGCTCATGTGTATTTCTATGAGTATACACGTATGTGTTACACCAGAAAAATGAACACGGTGATCTTTTGAATCCAGAAAGTAACCCAAATATTGTTTCTCTTTTAGTAGAATGAAACTATCAATGACATGCACATACATTTCATTCAACTGAAAGCTATTTTATGCCTTTTTTGACTATGAGGGATGATTCAAAGAAAAATGGCAAAGGGCTGTATTTGGCAAAATGAAAATTAACATTTCTTAAAATACAGATCAGTTAGGTCATCTCTCTCTTAATTATGACACCTCAATATTTTTTTCTTGACAGCTTACAGTCAAAATCACCCTTCATGGCTGCTGCTTTGGTTAAACAGCAGCTGAGCAAGCTGGCTTGAATTCAACGACCACGTTTATTTATTTATTTATTTTTAATTGGAGGCTAATTACTTTACAATACTGTAGTGGTTTTGCCATACATTGACATGAATCAGCCACGAGTGTACGTGTGTTCCCCATCCTGAGCCCCCCCTCTCACCTCCCTCCCCATCCCTTCCCTCTGAGGACCACGTTTAAAAAAAAATAAAGAAAAGCACTAGATTCATACCTACTTGGCCAGATGCTCACACCATAAGGGGCACATGAAAACTGAGAACAAATGAAAAAGATTCATGCCTCAATTTCTGCTCACTCTGGAGATTTTACCCACAGTATTGAAAGGCAGCTGACATGGACTGTATTATATGTATGTTTTTCCTTATAAATTTTTATTTTGATTTATTTTTTACATAGACTCACATTTCACTACTTATTATTTTATTCTTTTTGTTCTAATCTTCTCTCTCCTAACAAGCTGTAACTTCTGTGAAGGTGGAGTTCATCTTTGTGTAATAACTCCTAGCACACTTCAGGTTCCTAGCTTCTAGTACTTTCCACACTGGAGGTTTTCAGGAACCTTATACTGGATAATAGTAATGGGGGAAAAATGATGTGCTAGTGAAATATGATTTTTTTAAATGGAAGGTATGAAAATGTTGCTACATCTTATCTTTTCTAGATTTTTTTTATTTTTTTGTAAATTAATTTATTTATTTTAATTGAAGGCTAATTACTTTACAACATTGTAGTGGTTTTTGCCATACATTCACATGAATCAGCCATGGGTGTACATGTGTCCCCCATCCTGAACCCCCCTCCCACCTCTCTCCCCATCCCATCCCTCAGGGTTGTCCCAACGCACCAAAAAGGATACTATGCCTTCTGGCTGGCCTCCTTACAACAGTAAGGAAGGTAAAAAGGCATCCGAAAGGATTTCACAGTCTTTTCAAAGAAGACAATCCTTTTAATTTACACAGTAGAATCTGCATTGAGAACGTACTGTTTTGTTCTATCTACTCTCCATTCCCTACTTTCCTACAGTCCGGTAAGTGACCCTGACCTAGCTATCAGCGTGGTCCATTCTCTAGCCAAAGTGTTCAGCAGTGGTCATATGATCCAAGTTAATCCGACTGGATTCAATCTCAGGACTTACTTATGATTGCAACCATTAAGAAAAAGAAACTCACTTTTCTGGGAGATTGCTAAGCTGCAAGGATGGGAGTCTACAGCTGTGAGGAACAATATCATTCCCATCAGAGACGAGCCCGTGAACTCAACCAACACAGCACAGAGCAGAGCTGAGGTACAGATTCATGATAACAAATTCTGGGTACCTGGATCCAGTCATTCCTGAAGGCAGCTGTATCTTCAGACTTTTTCCCATTAGATAAGCCAATAAATTCTTTTCTGATTAAATCAGGACTAATTTCAGATTCTAACTATGGTAAAGGAAAAGAGTTCTAAGTGAAATATGGGTGTTTCTGAGGATTACCACAGGTTTGCAACTCTCAGATTCTTCACAATATATCCCAATCTACTTTCTCTAACCTCACCTGCCATCATCTACCATTCATTCCATGCATTTAAATATTAGATGCCCTCCATTGTCAACTGTGCATGAAAAGACCAGGCACATTTATGCCAACATGCCTTTGCTCGTGACATTAGCTCTCTTCACGAGATCCTTCCTCCTTTCTTTGCCTGGAAAACTATTTATACTACAAAGCCCATTTTTCTATAACCATCTCCCAAGACTCATTAGCAGAAACAACAACTCCCTTCTCTATCCCTCCTTTGTATTTCCTCCTACAATATGGCATGTGATGGCATTTGCCACACTGGACTACTATTAAATGTTCCTTTATCTCTCCTCCTGTTCAACAGTCCATATTCAAGAAAGTGAACTTACTCACTTTTGTTTCCTCACAGTTTAATGTTGACTAAATGACTGTATGAAGGAAAAAGGAATGAAAGGCAGAGGAAAGGGATATTTTCTGATTCTCGAGGACCTGAAAACAACTTGTAATAAAAGCAAAAATCAGGAGATCAGTATTCGATTCAAATACTTCCAAAATAACCTTCCCGTCTTCCTCCTTACACTGAAGAATCACTAGAAACAATCACTGCTATAGTCAAATTAGGATTCCATGTTCTCCCCCCTAACTTCTGAGAACTACATTTAAAGAGACAGAGAACAAACTTAATGAAGTTAAATGTAATCACAACTGTGGATCTGCCTCTCACATTTTCCATAATGTACAGGTTAGAGCATAAGAATGAAATCATAAGGCAGAAATACAGATTTCAGGAAAGCAATGGCTTCAAAGCCATCTACTCTCAGTACAGGCAACAAACTGCCTCAGCTACAAATAATCCTTTAACAGGGATGGACTCAACGGGAAATTGGTTGCCCAGACAGAAAAGTACACATCACACTTTTAGTACAATGTGACAGTGATCTCTCTCCTTCTCTCATCCAAAAATATTTGTCTTGTGATAAGCATTGTTGGAAAGAAATACATACATCCAGAAATCTCCTACAGGTAGATGCATTGCACGTTAGGCTGGGTTTAACTGTAAAATTACCAAAGCTCTTTGAAATCAGGAAAAGAAAACATTAAGGCTATCAAGAGAAGCATGTAATTGAGCTGAAAAATTAATTACAGCCTCAATGTAATTCTCTTCAACTGGTAAGATTTGCTAGACACTGCACTATCATCTCAATCTCATTGAACAAGATTCATGTCAGAACCAGATGGATGTGAAAGGCAGCAGCCAGACCCAGAGCAGCCACTTTCTCTCCATTTGGTCCTCAATATTTTTCTTTTGTGAAACAAGACAGATGCACCAACTACCATCAAACAGCAAATTCTCTCCCGCTATTGCCAAGGGGCCATCTGAAACGGATATCCCCGTTCTCTGAGGAACCGAACAACAACCAAAAAAAGATGCCTGTGTCCTTTTAACCTGGACCCGCATTTGTGATCATGGGCCAAAGCATATGTGCTCAATAATACGGGTGTAAGGAAACATATGTTAAATAACTCACTACAGCACAACTCGGGATCAAAAGCAGAGCAAACCTTGCAATGCTATTGCAAGACACAAAGGGAGCTGGCGTCCTTAGTACTTCAGCAGCTTGTGTACAACTAGTTAGCATATGAAGAGAGGCCCTGTGCCCATACCCACTTTCTGGAAATAAAAGCAGTCTGTCATCAATATAAATAGTTTACATACCAATAGTTTCTAATTAACCTTTCACCAGTGGTTTTGACCACAAGGGCCTTTTCCTTCTGAGCCTCAGGAGCCAGAGGACTAACTCTAGACTCATAGCCTTTGGTTTTAAAGGGATTTCAACTCTGGATTTGAGTTTCACCTCTGCTACTGAGGAGCTGTGTGAACTTGGGTCAGTAACTTAACTTCTCTTGCTTTGCCACATACTTAGAAAAGGCATAATAGCTCTCTCATAAGACCAGTGAGAATATGAGGTTAAATAATGGATGGAAGTGCATGTCACCATGAAGTGCTTAAGGGAGACTCACAAAGCACACACAGTGACAGCTGGTAGTTAAGACGTTCAGTAACAGCTATGTTACGATAACTATTCTAGATCAACTATCACAGACAACAGAAGAGTCTTCTTAATTTATATTTGACTTCCTGGACCACTCTACTCTGAAGAAATACAAATCTCTTTGAAATTCAGTTCATTTGCTGAGTAGTGTCCTACTCCTGTGACCCCATGGAGTGCAGCATGCCAGGCCTCCCTGTCCATCACCAACTCCAGGAGTTTACTCAAACTTATGTCCATTGAGTTGGTGATGCCATCCAACCATCTCATCCTTGGTCATCCCCTTCTCCTCCTGCCTTCAGTCTTTTCCCATGAGTCAGTTCTTCGCATCAGGTGGCCAAAGTATTGGAGTTTCAGCTTCAGCATCAGTCCTTCCAATGAATATTCAGGACTGATTTCCTTTAGGATGGACTCCTAAAGGATCATAGGTTGGATCTCCTTGCACTCCAAGGGACTCTCAGGAGTCTCCTCCTACACCACAATTCAAAAAGATCAATTCTTTGGTGCTCAGCTTTCTTTATAATCTAACTCTCACATCCATATATGCATGACCACTGGAAAAACCATAGCTTTGATTAGACGGAGCTTTGTTGGCAAAGTAATGCCTCTGGTCTTTAATATGCTGTCTAGGTTGGTCATAACTTTTCTTCCAAGGAGCAAGAGTCTTTTAATTTCCTGGCTGCAGTCACCATCTGCACTGATTTTGGAGCCCCAAAAAATAAAGTCTGTCACTGCTTCCACTGTTTCCCCATCTATTTCCCATGAAGTGATGGGACCAGATGCCATGATCTTAGCTTTCTGAATGCTGAGTTTTAAGCCAACTTTTCCACTCTCCTCTTTCACTTTCATCAAGAAGCTTTTTAGTTCCTCTTCACTTTCTGCCATAAGGGTGGTGTCATCTGCGTATCTGAGGTTACTGATATTTCTCCCAGCAATCTTGATTCCAGCTTGTGCTTCATCCAACCCAGCGTTTCTCATGATGTAGTCTGCATATAAGTTAAATAAGCAGGGTGACAACACACAGCCTTGACATACCCCTTTACCAATTTGGAGCCAGTCTCTTCTTCCATGTCTGGTTCTAACTGTTGCTTCTTGACCTGAATATAGATTTCTCAGGAGGCAGGTCAGGTGGTCTGGTATTCCCATCTCTTTAAGAATTTTCCACAGATTGTTGTGATCCACACAGTCAAAGGCTTTGGCATGGTCAATAGAGGAGTAGTAGATGCTTTTCTGGAACTCTTGCTTTTTTGATGATGGAGCAGATGTTGGCAATTTGATCTCTAGTTCTTCTGCCTTTTCTAAATCCCTTTAAAGTAGTCCCTCCTTATCCCAGGAGGAAACCTTTCAACAATGCCAGTGGATGTGGACATTTAAAACTACAGATAATACAGAATCCATATATATATATATATATATATACACACACACACACACTACATTTTTTCTCATCATATATATTTATGATAAAATTTAATCTATAAATTAGATTCAGTAACAGATTAACAACAATAACTAGCAAAAAGTGGAACAACAATCACAATATAATGTAATAGGAGTTATGTGAATGTGATCTCTCAAAATATCTTACTGAACAAATTTAATGCCTTTTCCATCTTAGAAAAATGCTTATCATAAGCTATGACCATAACTTTTGCAGTATGAGGTGTGAGACCAAAACAAATATGAATTTCTTTTTCATTCTTCACAATTTCATGGATAGAAGATTTGTTCTTCCTATAGATCTTAGCAACCTCCGCATGCTTTTTTTTTTTTAAATTAAGACAAGGACTTTACTCTTTTCACTTAAAGGAAACACTTCATGGCTTCTCTTTAGCACATTTGAACTGCCAGTATCACTCCTCTTGTGCTTTGAGGCAATTATTGAGTAAAATAAGGATCATTTGAACACAAACACTTTGGTAGTAGGACAGCCAGCCTGATAAGCAAGAGGGCTACTATTATTCAGTGACAAAAGGACAGAACTTGCTGGACAAAGGGACGATTCACATCCAGGTGGGACAGAACAGGATGGCCTGAGACTTCTTCATGTGACACAGAATGGTGCACAATTTAAAACTAGTACATTGTTTACTTCTAGAATTTTCCATTTGACATTTCTGGACCATGGTTGATCTCAGGTAACTGAAACCAAGGAACACGAAACCGTGACTGACTATATTCTATCTTCTCATTCTGCTTTATTATTTCATATCAAAACATGTACCACTCCCTGGCATTGTATATTTATTAGGGGTTTATTTTCTGTATCCACACTCCATAATGTAAGGTTGGTTGAGCTTACTGTTATACCTCCCAGTTCCCATAACAGTGTCTGGATAAAAAGAGGCCCTCAATAAAAATCTGGAGGATGATAGAATGAAGTGAAGTCAAAAAGTATAAGGGTTATAAATTTATGTATTTGTTCTGGGGAGAAGGCTGTCTTTGATAAAAGTATTTTTAATATTGCAGGTTATTTTAAGTCAAACAGGATTATCCTCTACTTAGGCAAGAAATATTTATTGGAGAGTACATTTTACAATGCTACCTCCTAGGCATGGACGAAGAGCTAATGATTAATCAGATCCTGACCTTAAAGAAGTTTTAGAATAATCTGGTTTCTATACACTGGGGTGCATCAAAGTGAAAGTGAAAGTCACTCAGTCGTATGCAACTCTATTCGACCCCATGGACTATACAGTCCATGGAATTCTCCAGGCCAGAATACTGGAGTGGGTAGCCTTTCCCTTCTCGAGGGGATCTTCCCAACCCATGGATTGACCCAGGTCTCCAGCAGTGCAGGCAGATTCGTTACCAGCTGAGCCCCAAGGGAAGCCCAAGAATACTGGAGTGGGAAGCCTATCCCTTTTCCAGCAGATCTTCCTGACCCAGGAATTGAACTGGGGTTTCCTGCACAGGATTCCAGAGGATTCTTTACCAACGGAGCTAGTGAGGAAGCCCTGGGATGCATCAGTATACAGTAATTCTTCTTTCACTAGAACTGCCCTTCGCCATCCTCCTATGTGATGAAAGCAAAGGCAGCCACATGGGTAAAATGTAAGTAACAACGAGTGTGCAGGGAGAAGGATGAAGGAAGCAGATGTACAGAGATGCAGCAGAGCTGAAAGAGGACTTCAGGGCTCCCCACAGTGCTGCCAGTCCCGGTCTCCAACTGGCACCAAATCTCTGGGTGGTACAAGAATCAACAATTCTGAGGGGGCGGGGGCGGTGGGGAATCATTAGGCACTAGATAAGAAGAACTTCTTTAAAGTATATACCTTCCTAGGGAAAACTAGGCTGAAGAAATAAACAGAAATCTAAACATACATTAAAACATGAAGATGTGGCTCACAGCCAGTTAAAAAGTAAAAGCTGATAATTTTATGTAGGATAATGAATGAGCAACTATCTAATGTCAAGATACTATTTAATAATAAAAAATAAGTACTTGAGCAAAATCAGATTATATAAGGTCATATTCATGATTTCATGTTAAATGTAAACAGCAGGATACAAAAGTACATTAGATGTTACGGGAAATCATGAATGAATTTTCTGATCAAAATAATATAAATACATATATACACATATATATATACACACATATTTATACACATTATTTATACAGACACACATGAAGAGAGAGTATGTATACATATGGAAAGAAAGATATAGAAGTGGATATAGGTAAAGAAAATATAGCTGTATTCAAAATGATGATTCCTAGTTTATGTAATTAAGAACCATTTATTCTTGATATATTTTTGTACTTTTCAGATTTTCTTTTCATAATTTTCAGACAAAATGCTGTACTTTACTTTAGAATATTACTCAAGCATTTCTGAAATATTCTGTTTATTCACAGTTCAGTTCAGTCGCTCAGTCATGTCCGACTCTTTGCAACCCCATGAATTACAGCAAGCCAGGCCTCCCTGTCCATCACCAACTTTCGGAGTTCACTCAAAGTCACATCCATCGAGTCGGTAATGCCATCCAGCCATCTCATCCTCTGTCGTCCCCTTCTCCTCCTGCCCCCAATCCCTCCCAGCATCAGAGTCATTTCCAATGAGTCAACTCTTCGCATGAGGTGGCCAAAGTACTGGAGTTTCAGCTTCAGCATCAGTCCTTCCAGGACTGATCTTCTTTAGGATGGGCTGGTTGGATCTCCTTGCAGTTCAAGGGACTCTCAAGAGTCTTCTCCAACACCACAGTTCAAAACCAGGGGCGCTGACCAGGAAGAGCCACCCCACGCCCGAGGTCAGGGGTGGCAGCCGAGAGGAGCAACCCCACATCCAAGGAGCAGTGGCTGCAGGGGTGCAGGAGGGCTGAGAGGAGCTACTCCACGTTCAAGGTCAGGAGGGGCGGTGGTGAGGAGATACCCCTCGTCCAAGGTAAGGAGCAGCAGCTGCGCTTTGCTGGAGCAGCTGTGAAGAGATACCCCACGTCCAAGGTAAGAGAAACCCAAGTAAGATGGTAGGTGTTGCGAGAGGGCATCAGAGGGCAGACACACTGAAACCATAATCACAGAAAACTATCTAATCATACGGACCACAGTCTTGTCTAACTCAGTGAAACTAAGCCATGCCATGTGGGGCCACCCAAGACGGGCGGGTCATGGTGGAGAGGTCTGACAAAATGTGGTTTATTCACAACTAAATACCAAACGCTTTCAAAACAATCAGGAAAATACTTATAGTTGAACGAGCTGGTTTATTCCTCATTGCAACAGGGAGAGTGCATGCACACTTTGAGGTTTGTGGGTGGTTCAAGAACACGTATCTGTATCAATCTCTTCTAAGACATAAGAATCAGTATTCTTTTAGAGGTCAGCAATGGAAACTTGTACATGGGTTTTACTTTACCAAGATGGTTAAGGATGGTAAAAATTAAGGCCCAGATCTTTAAAAAGGATAAATACTAAATATTAAGACAACTTTTAAAACATCTATTTCTTAACTGTAACATGTATCCTTAAAAATCCATAAGAAAGAAAGAAGTGTAATACCTATCCCCAAATATAGTAACTAAAAGAAACTTAAAGATTGAGGGGGAAGAGGAGCAAAGGTGAAAGAGTATGAAGTGTGCAACAAACTTTCAATGGTCCGGTCAGAAACAAAACAAAGCAATGAGAGAAAGCAAGTATCACACACTATCAACATCTGAGCCTGCAAACAGTATTAAAAAGATACAGAACTCTTGAGAGTTTCTTCCTGCATTCTCCTGGGGCATCTCATATTTTGGAGACTACCTCCTTCTAGAACCTACATAAGGGTCGAAATTCTGAAAGTACACGTAAGATGTTTTTCAAAAATTAGGAAGTACTTGTCCTGAAGCAAAAACTGCTTTATGAGACTAGCCCTTATTGTTATGAAACTAAAATTCTTATTATGGCAGAAAGTGAAGAAGAACTAAAGAGTCTCTTGATGAAAGTGAAAGAGGAGAGTGAAAAATTTTGCTTAAAACTCAACATTCAGAAAACTAACATCATGGCATCTGGTCCCAACACTTCATGGCAAATAGATGAGGAAACAGTGGAAGCAGTGACAGACTTTATTTTTTGGGGCTCCAAAATCACAACAGATGGTGACTGCAGCCATGAAATTAAAAGACACTTGCTCCTTGGTAGAAAAGCTATGACCAACCTCTAGACAGCATATTAAAAAAGCATAGACATTATTGACAAGTTCCATATAGTCAAAGTTTTGGTTTTTCCAGTTGTCATCTAAGGATGTGACAGTTGGACTGTAAACAAAGCTGAGTGCCAAAGAATTGATGCTTTTGAACTGTGGTGTTGGAGAAGACTCTTGAGGGTCCCTTGGACTGCAAAGAGATCAAACAAGTCCATCCTAAAGGAAATCAGTCCTGAATATTCATTGGAAGGACTGATGCTGAACCTGAAGCCCCAGTATTTTGGCCTGATGGGAAGAACGTACTCATTGGAAAAGACCCTGATGCTGGGAAAGATTGAAGGCAGGAGGAGAAGGGGATGACAGAGGATGAGATGGTTGGACGGTATCACTGACTCTATGGACATGAGTTCGAGCAAGCTCTGGGAGATGGTGATGGACAGGGAAGCCTGGCATGCTGTAGTCCATGGGGTCGAAAAGACTCGGACATGACTGAGTGACTGAACTGAACTGATGTGACTCATACTTTAGCTATCCATTCATCACAAAATAATTTATGGTGTTCCTGAGAGGGACCATGCTTTGTATAAGGCATGAAGGTACATGAAACCTGTTCTAATAGACAAAAAAGGGTCTCCCTCATGAGCAACTCCAAAGGCAGGACAATGAATCAATGTAGGAATTATATCCAGTAGACAACTCTCCAAAAAAAAAAAAAAAAATTCCAGTCCTATCATCATATCAAAGAGTTGTGTGTGTGACTTGCTAAGTCACTTCAGTCATGTCCAACTCTTTGTAACCCCATGGACCATAGCCTGCCAGGCCCCTATGTCCATGGGATTCTCCAGGCAAGAATACTGGAGTGGCTTGCCATTTCCTCCTTTAGGGGATCTTCCCAACCCAAGGATCAAACCTGAGTCTCTTATGTCTCCTGCATTGGCAGGTGAGTTCTCTACCACTAGCTCCACCTGGGAAGTCCTATCAAAGGGTTGCAAGTATTTAAAGAAGGCAAAGAAATTAAACAGCATATAATCAAAGAATAACAGAAAGGGTTAGTTAAATAGAACAACACTGGGGAAAATTAGGTACTCTTAACTTTTCAGTTTTTGACTAGTACATGTACAAAATGGGGAAGGGTTTAACAAATAAAACAAGACAACAACCAACCAACCAGCAAACACAAAAATTGCCTCCCACCCCCAGCCCTACATTTGCAAACAAATATATATTCACTCATTTAAAAACATACATGGCATTGAACTATAAACTCTGTTCAATACCTTGTTTTGCCTCAATGAACAACATTCATTTATTCAGTCAGTGATTTACTAAACATCTATTACATAGCAAGCACTACTGTACAGGTGCTAGAGAGGTGATCAAAATGGATGAAATCCTTAAACTCATGGAGTTGATACTGCAGTATTACATTCTATGCTGCTGCTGCTGCTGCTAAGTTGCTTCAGTCATGCCCAAGACTCTGTGCGACCCCATAGACGGCAGCCCACCAGGCTCCCCCGTCCCTGGGATTCTCCAGGCAAGAACACTGGAGTGGGTTGCCATTTCCTTCTCCAATGCACGAAAGTGAAAAGTGAAAGTGAAGTCGTTCAGTCGTGTCCGACTCTTAGAGACCCCATGGACTGCAGCCTACCAGGCTCTTCCATCCACGGATCCATGGGATTTTCCAGGCAAGAGTACTGGAGTGGGGTGCCATTGCCTTCTCTTAGCATATAAACCATACTTCATTCTCTCAAGGGGCTGTATTCACCCACTATAAGTATATGCTACTATGTCTTTAACCAATCCCTTACTGATGGGCTTTTAGGTCCTTTTCCAGTTAATGCATGCTTTTTTTTTTTTTTAATAAATGTTGATCTTATAGCATTCTCTTCATTTATAAACAAATATTTGGGCCAAATTCTAAACACCCATTTAAAACCAGTTAATTTACGTCAACATTGTATCTTGAAAATGTTTTATTCATTAAGTTCTTTTCATTTAACCAGTATCTATAAAACCACATGGGAGAAGATATTCTCCTAGAATTGTTTAACTAAGTTAAAATTCTAGTTGATTATTTGTAACAGTTTAGCAGAATATGTTACAGTTTTTCAGAACCCAGGAAAAAAGCAAATGTCATCGCCAATCCATTTCTCCCCTGTTGCAACTGTTAGGTGCAGTGCTAATTCTTCCAGCTGGTTTTCAGACAGCTTTAAAATTAACTTTGAAGTTTCCCTAACCCTTAAAAGTCAGAGTGACTGTTTTGCCAAAAGAAACAGAGCTCTTACTGAACAAGACAGAATTCACTTAGTACTTATCATTTCAAATGTACATGTTCTGGGTGGGTGGGTGTGTGTGTGTGGGTGTGTGTGTGTGTGTGTGTGTCCCACAACATTTGCAAAGGGTCTATGATGCATCCACTCCAGTATTCTTGCCTGGAGTACCCTCATGGACAGAGGAGCCTGGTGGGCTACAGTCCATGGGGTCGCAAAGAGTCAGACACGACTGAAAGACTAAGCTCATTATGCACTGCAGCCCAAGGAGTAATTGCTGAACCAGACAAATTCAGAAATGACAAAACAAAAACAAACCCAATACAGGAACCTGCACTGATTCACAAAAAAACACAATCAAACCAAACCAAACAACAAATTCCAACAACGACATTTCTTGAGTACCATGTATGCCAGACCCTGTGTCAAGGATTTTAAGTACATCTTCTCATTTGGTTGCAGGACAACCCCTCTACATATGTGAAAACTGAGGCTTAAGAGAAGTTTAGATATTTTGCCAAGTTCATTCAGCCCCTACATGATAGGACTGAACATAAACATGGACAGCCTTGGCTTTAAAATCTGTAACTGGTTATGACACTGTGCTCCTGCAACTACAAAAACCATTTAATAATTGTTTATAAATTATGTACCAGTCATTTAAAATGACAAACCATGGAGGAGTGATAAAGGTTAACTCACAATTCTACATATGTTGGATCCAAGATTCAACCCCAGTCTATCTGACTCTACAGTGAGTCTTCTTGAATCCACCTGGTAGAACCTCAGAATAATGATGCCATGGACAGATTTTACTGCCCACCTTCCTCAAAGAAGAAGAGTTAAGGGCATCAGCTCTGGACTAATACTGACTAGATTCAAATCCCAGCAAGTGGTTACTGTGGACACCAGATAAATTAATCTCTCCATGTTTCCATTTATCTATTAGAGATTCTTGGTAGCTCTATGTATAAAAGAGGGTAATATAGCTGAGAACTGTGTCCAGTCAATGCTTAGGCTCTCTAGACAGCTCACCACTACAACAACACTGCCATTACTCATTCTAGAACAGAGCTACAATCACCTATCTTACATACAGATGACAGAGGATGAGATGGTTGGATGGCATCACCAACTCAATGGACATGAGTCTGAGCAAACTCCGGGAGATGGTGAGGGACAGGGAAGCTTGGCGTGCTGTAGCCATGGATTGCAAAGAGTCTGACACAACTGAGCAACCAAACAAAACACAAACAACCACAAAACTACCTCAGGGAGCACAGCCTGGGGTTGAAACACATGATATGTTGTAGAAAAGGCCAACTGTGAAAATTCATTATTAGGAGAAAATTAAGAACAATATTCAACTGAGGAGTCACTGAGGAACTCCTGAACTCCCATCCAAGAGCTCCTCAAGCAAGCATCTGTAATAACCACCAAACCCTGCTGAGAATTTGCAGAGCCTGCTAACATGGATCTACTTCGGGCTGGAGGAAGAAACTCTGCCTTTGGCAGACAGGCGTGATTGCCAGGAGTTGCATTTCCTGTGAGTGGGCAGCGAAGCCATGGCAACTAGAGCCACGGGATGTCTGGGGGCATCCCAGGTGAAATGGAGCCCTCACAGCTTCAGAGCGACCTTTTACCCACAGAAGCAGCAGCCCAATAGAGGAGAAGGGCAGTTGACAGACAGCAAGCCAAGGACTTCTGGGGTGCCTTAGCATCCGTCCTTCTCTGTTGGGAACCTTCAGCGGCTCAGAGTTGGGGTGGGGGGAAGAGGGCTTTACAATGGGGCTCAGCACAAAAGGCCCTCCTCCTTTTCAGTCCCTCTCCTTTTTCTCCAGCTGAGCCCAGTTATATGCAAACAACGCTCTAAAAGAAGCTCAAAATACAGGCTACTGGATGGCTGAGGAAGAAGAGGGTGGGGGAGCTGACAGTTCAGAGAGTGGCAGCAGGCCAGTGAAGTGGGGTTTGCAGGAACGGGAGGCAGCGGGGGGCGGGGGGCAACCCTGGCTTTTGCCCAACTGGAAGCAAAGTAAAGCATCATCCAGCGGGCCCTCTGCCCTAAGCAGCGCAAGCCTGGAGCAGAGCGACCGCTCTCATCCCCTTCCACCTGCCCCCACGCCGCAGCCAAGGCTGTCCCCGCATGGGGGCCTTGCCGCTCAGCTGTGCCGCCAGAGATGCTCGCCCAGAAAACATGGCTGAGTATCCGCGATGCGCGCGCGACGCGGGAGCGTTTTGGGGAGGGATGCGCCGGGTGCCGGCCCCGCAGCTGGGAGAGGTCGGAGGTGGAGAACTTGAACGCTTGGGCTGGAGGCAAGTGCAGCGCGTGCCAGCTGCTCCTTGGCGTGGCTCCTTCCTTCCTCCCTCCCTCTGCTTCCTCCCCTTTCCTCCTCCTTTCCGTCTTCCTGGCTTCCTCCCTTCTTCATCCCTGCCCAGCCTCCTTCCTGCCACCCTGACCCTCGTCCCTGCCCTCCTCCTGCTGTCCCTCCCAAGTCCGGGGACAAAACCCGCCCGCCCGCGGTTACCTGCGGGCCCTTAGAGTGGCCCCAAGGTCTGCCTCGGTCACTGCCGGAGTCCAGGCGCGCACTCAGCCGCCGCCCGCCTCATCCCCGCGCATCTGAGCGGCCCCAGCGGCAGCTGCTCCTTTTATGGGGCCCGCAGGCAGAGGCAGTGCCCTGGCGTCCCCAGCCCTCTTGGGCGGCAGCGTCGTCAATGTGCGCTATTCACACTCAGGGGCCGCTGCTGGGTCCCCGGTAGGGAGCGGCGGCCTCCCGCCCACCCTCATCCACAGGGCCTGTGTAGGGGTGCGGAGGGGGTGGGGTGTGGATAAGCAGGGCTTTCACGGTACCCAGAGTGGGAGGGGAGGTCACGTGGTCCCGGTCCAGGGTAACCAAGGAAATACGGGCCCACGAAGAGTTGCAACCTTGGAAACGGATGTGGAGACGGTGGTCAAACAGGAGAGTCAGATATACTTTAAAATATATCAGGAATAAAGTTGAACCTTCCTTCCTCATCATTATTTTATTTAAAATAACAATTCTTAAATAGCACCTGCCCTTTTCCTAATGACTATAAGGAGCCTTTTATTCTCTCCTGGTACAGACGATTCTGAAAGTACTGTGCTGGTGTTCCAGTATACCACTGTGACCCTTTGGTTAATACAAATCGTCTCTTCACTCTTCAGGAAACTTAGATTGGCCCCAATCCATAGAATAAAAGCCAAACACCTGAGCTTAGCATTCAAGGTCCCTAAAAAAAAAAAGAAAGAAAGAAAAGAAATCCTAAAAAAGACCCCTACTCTCTAGTTGCAAAGCCAATCCATCTCATCATCATGCAGCCCTGGAAAGAGAGAACTATTTGGCCTCTGAAAGATGAAAAGGATGAAGCTCAAAGAGGTTAAGTAACAGTCAAAGGTCACTCAGCTAAGAGCTTGGAGCAATGTCTCAGGTCAGTCCAAGTTCAAAGTCCTGAATCTTGGCCTGCCTATGCTTCTGCCTTTTGTGAACTTTTAAGGTCAAGGGGCATGCCTTTTGAACTTTGGAAAATACTTCACCTCTTCTCTGGTGAAAAAAACCTGAAAAAGGTGAGTTCCCTGGGCTAAGAGGGGGAAAAAACCACTCAGAGAGCTCCCTTTGAATCTATCACCTCACCTCAGCATTTCCTTTCGATTTATATAGAATTTTAGTTCTAATTTCAGGTGGAGTGTGGCGGTAGTGAGTGGAGCATTCACGGGAAGTCATCAATTTGACAACACTGGGGTTGGTCCCCAGCATATGCATGTCACTGCCTGGGACCCCAAATCATCTCCCAAGGAAGAAGCCCTAATGCAGTTATTTGAAACACTTTACATAATGTTAAAATGAAGTTTCCATGTGAGTTATAGAAGCGGAGGACAATAAAATCCACATCTACGGTCTGAGTGGGACTCCCTTCCAATGTGTGGAAAAATATTAGCCAAAAGAGCAAACACCACAACCCATTTACTCCTGTGTCTTTTTTCCCCCCAGCAGCCACAGGAGAAGGATTTGACATGAGGGGTTTCCCAGAGTGAACCTAGCACAATTTCTCTGCTGCTGCTGCTGCTGCTGCTAAGTCGCTTCACTCGTGTCCGACTCTGTGCAACCCCATAGACGGCAGCCCACCAGGCTCCGCCGTCCCTGGGATTCTCCAGGCAAGAACACTGGAGTGGGTTGCCATTTCCTTCTCCAATGCATGAAAGTGAAAAGTGAAAGTGAAGTCGCTCAGTCGTGTCCGACTCCCAGCGACCCCATGGACTGCAGCCCACCAGGCTCCTCCGTCCATGGGATTTTCCAGGCAAGAATACTGGAGTGGGGTGCCATTGCCTTCTCCGACAATTTCTCTAGTGGAGCTCAGTACAAGACTAGATAAGCCTGATTGTGAAAAGATGCAGTCAAGAATGTCTATGCTAATAACTCCAGAAAGGTAAGGGGGTGGGTGGAGGTGATTGAGAGCCTTCTGTTGAAGTGAAAGTGACTTTCCATTTCAAACAATTATGCCAGGGCATTCAGTGTGTAGAAAGGAGTGTCTGTAGTACACGGTGTTCCTGCTGAGAGGGTTCTCAAAGGCAGAAAGCCTGTAATTAGAAGCCCTGAAGTCCCCACCTCTCCATGAAGAAGGCTGGAGGGCAGCCTGCCCAGGTAATAGGGTTTGGGTGTGAGTGTGTCTTTGTAAGAGTGAGAGAGAGTGAGAGAGTGTGTGTCCTCAGTCTCCATTTCCCAGCGTCCCCATCTAATTACCATATAATACCAAGGTTTATAAGTTTCCAGTGGTGGGAAAAAAAGAAATAAAAACAAAGGGAAACAAAAAAGCCACTTAACAGGACCCTAAAAAAAATGTGAGTTAGAGAAAGAGATATTTGAACCCACATCCAAAAGCAGCTCATCTAACATGGGGGCAGGAGAGTGGCTTAGCCTTTGAAGCAGCCAGCAAAATTCCTCCCCACTCTCAGATTCTGACCTTCATGACTTCTTATTTCATTTGCACTATGGTAAACCTTCTTAGAAGCCCTCTCAATGCTGCGGGTATATGCCACTGAGAATAAGAAAATGAGGATTGGTGGTGATGTCACCACCTTGTTGTCTATCTCCACTCATATATATGAAAATGGGCTTCTTCTGAGCCAACCAAGCCTTTCTTGGGCCCTGATCCTCTGAATTACTTATTTCAGGAAGGGTCTGTGAGAACTGAAATTTGCATTTGTCTGGAAGGGATAGTTTGGCAAGTCCAACTTAATTCTATAGCCACTCCTGAACCTTTGCAGTATCTCAAGGAAATGCACGTGCTCCTACTTGGTAAGGTTTATGAGATGCATTGTGTGTAATAACCTAATTTATGTTTCCTGTTCACAGATGGTAAAGTTTCTCAAGGGGAAGAAATTACATCCCATACAACTTGGGGTTTGTCTTCATCTGTCCATGACTATAATACATCTCAGATAGGCTTAGTCCCTACCCCAAAACAGAAATAGCTGGTCTTGACATTCAATTGAAAAAGAAAAGATGACACTGTATATTTCAGCCAATTGTATTATCAATATTCTGTCTCAAACAATAATATTGGTTGTTTTTTTTTTAACCCCTCAAAATGGATGGAAAAATTAAGTCTGATTTAATCTCTCTTAGCTCTGCATGGTATAACAATATTAAGTCATATGTTTGGAGTTTGAGTAGCTGGAGGCAGTTTCTACATCAAACTCAAATGGCCACCCAGAACTTATTTTCTGTGTGGTAGGTATGCGTCTTGTCATACACTTTGGTGGTTGCTGTTTATTTTTTTAAGAGGAAGCATCACAGCATTAACATCAAACAGATGTAACTGAGTTCGGCTTTGAATTTTTTTTCCTTAAAATACAATAACCTTTTGTTTTTATTTATTCTACACGTATTTTTTGAGCACTTAGTATGTGTTGCATTGTTCTCAGCATTGGAGATGCAACAGTGGACAGACAGAAAACCTGCCTTCACGCAATTATATTCCTGTAGCTGACTAGACTCCTAATATCAACGCTGTAAATGTACGCAGAACTGACCCACAATTATTAACCTTAATCATGGGGTAATAATATAACAGGAAATTCTAATTACTGAGTAAGCCTAGAAAACTTTCCCTTGGTTTTAGGATATGTTATGGTTTTATTCTATTGACTTTCTTTTTTATTGGTTTTCATGAATAAGGCTACAAATTGACAAGGATGATCACTGTTTAGACCTTGACCTTGGAGCCTACCTGTCCTGAATGGATATCCCTAATATGGCACCAGACTCCAGTACTCTTGCCTGGAAAATCCCATGGCTGGAGGAGCCTGGTAGGCTGCAGTCCATGAGGTCGCTACAAGTTGGACACAACTGAGCGACTTCACTTTCACTTTTCACTTTCATGCATTGGAGAAGGAAATGGCAACCCACTCCAGTGTTCTTGCCTGGAGAATCCCAGGGACGGGGGAGCCTGGTGGGCTGCCGTCTACGGGGTCGCACAGAGTCGGACACGACTGAAGCGACTTAGCAGCAGTAGCAGCAGCAATCTACACTTGGCTCTGTGACCTTGAGGAAGGTACTCAATTCTGCTAATTCACAATTTCCCCATTCGTATTTTTTAATGGGAATAATAAGAATATGTCCCTTGAGATAATGTTGAGAATTAACATGAGATGACATAAGCCAAGTCATCTGGCCTAAAACAACATATCTCAACCTTTTTTCTCCCTCATTGATCCTATCAGTAAGTTTTTTAAGATTTCTTTTCCCCGAATCAACACCCACCCCCACCCCCTTCAGTGAAATTTTAATACCACAGATATCTCAGATGGCTGTTTTGGTATTGTGTACTTATACACAAGAAGAATTTTTTTTTTCACTTCCCGAAAAACCAATGTTTTTTCCCCTTACAGGTGATATTGCTCCCCATTGAGAAAAGTTGGCTTAGAGCCTGGCACAGTGCTTGCTGAGTCTTAACCAATATAATAGTCATAGTAAAAAATAAATAGAAGGCCCTGTGTCAGCAGACTACAGAAGAGCATAAAGTCTGATAAAAAGATAGCAAAGAGCCCATCAGCTCTGTTACCCAGGGAACCGAAGCCCAGTCCACTGTCACAGCCAGCAGTGTCTGGAAGCTAGAGGTGAGCCCGAATCAGAAGATCTTCTTGCTGATGAGAAAAAGGCAAGATGCAAAGAGCAGGGCAGCTAGACAAGCTGTGATTACAACTCTTAATCAGTCAACTCAGGTTACCCATCACTTACACATGCAGAAAAGAACCAAGACAGCACCAAAGTGCTCCCAGTTAGAGATGTGGGCACAGAGATTTTTCTGGCCTGAAAACTCCACTTTCCACTTTTCTGTCCATCCAAGTCTCACTCCTCCATCAAGTCCACCCAAAGCACCAATTCCTCATGATGTCTTTTTCAGTACAAAGTCTTTTCCAGGTTTCCGTCATCACATAAATCTAAGCTGAAGGACAATTTACAGAATAACGTATTACAGTTTATTAAAAAAAATGTTGAGGTCATGAAAGACTAGGACTGGTTGAGGAGGAAATCCCCCAAATTGGAGAGGACAAGACATCTAAATACAATATGGTACCCTAGATGGACCCTGAAACAGAAAAAGACTTTAGTGGGAAAAAAAACTGAAATCCAAAGAGTCCTTAGTTAATAGTATTGTGTCAATGTTAATTTCTCAGTTTTGATCATTGTACATGGTTACATAAGAGGCTAACATTAGGGGAAGCTAGTTATGGCAAAACTTCATATTATTTCTGCAACTTTTCTCCAAATTTAAATGATTTTGAAATAGTAAATTTAAGAAAGATGATGATTTGTTCATTCATTCTTGCAACAAGTGTGCCCAGAGGCTGGTAATCAGCAATGAACCAAGCAAAACAAAAATTCCTAATGCCATGGATATTATTCTGTATTTTAGGGATTTCACCCTTTCTGAGTATAGCTATGGGGCAATACCTATGGGCCAAATCTTGCTGCTACTGCTGTGCCATCCGTGTGCTCGTGCCATGCCCCCGTGCTGGGACTGTAAGTTGTATACAGGCATATGGCTCTTTTCCTCTGCCTTTCTTCACAGTCCAACTCTCACATCCATACATAACCACTGGAAAAACCATAGCCTTGACTACATGGACCTTTGTTGGCAAAGGAATGTCTCTGCTTTTGAACATGCTATCTAGGTTGGTCATAACTTTCCTTCCAAGGAATAAGCATCTTTTAATTTCATGGCTGCAGTCACCATCTGCAGTGATGTTGGAGCCCCAAAAAATAAAGTCTGACACTGTTTCCACTGTTTCCCCATCTATTTCCCATGAAGTGATGGGACCAGATGCCATGATCTTAGTTTTCTGAATGTTGAGCTTTAAGCCAACTTTTTCATTCTCTTCTTTCACTTTCAACTAGAGGCTTTTTAGTTCCTCTTCACTTTCTGACATTAGGTGATTCTATTTTCAGAGTCATATACCGGGAAGATTTTCCTTCATTAATGTAATCACCTTGCTAAACTTGCTTTTGGTAGGGAGTCACTATACATAACATGGGGCTTCCCTGGTGGCTCAGAGGTTAAAGCGTCTGCCTCCAATGTGGAAGACCCGGGGTTGATCCCTGGGTCGGGAAGATCCCCTGGAGAAGGAAATGGTAACCCACTCCAGTATTCTGGCCTGGAGAATCCCATGGACGGAGAAGCCTGGTAGGCTACAGTCCATGGGGTCACAAAAGAGTCGGACACGACTGAGCGACTTCACTTTAACTTTCATACATAACATGAGCCCTAGATATAGTCAGTAATTAATATGAGAGATCCATGTAAACAAGTATCCAAAGACAGCCTCATCCACCATTACTGTCACTCTGCAGCATAACTTCAACAGGGAACACTGGCTGTCAAACCCAAGAGGCTAATCATAACAATAAAATAGCATCTGATCCCGATCTGGCCAGATTGCACTCTCCCTCCTGTCACTGTCATGGAGATCTATGGAAGTCCGGGGCACTAATAGACTTTCTCACCCTTGAAGGATAATTATCAAAGTACTGCATGTTAAGCACAATGTCTTCCTAAGAACTAGAGGTAAATGCTCTCAATACCCAACCAGGGGACTAAGTGCCCTGACTTGTTTCTATTTTTAATTGGTTGATTTTCATTCAACCAAAGATGAAAACTACACTGTTGGTCTCCCCTCTGTAACATTAAGACTGCTGATCATAAACGGAATCATCTTTGAAGTAAAATACAGCCAGCGGTACCCCAAAGAGATGTGACAGGCCATCAATACCCAGTGTTAACTCAAAGCTGATGATATATTTTATTCTCTCCTTGCACAATGCACCTTCAGCTACTTCCCCACTTAAGGTCTTATGGGTAGACAAGGGGAACACAAGGCCCACGATTCACTTCCAAGAAACACAGGGCTTTAGCCATCACTTCCAGTGGGTTGCATGTGGAAGCTAGGGTTGTGCAGCCTTTCTTGAATACATACTTTCAACAGGGATGCTTGCTTTAAAAAAAAAAAAAACAACCTGGATTTTTGACCCCATCTCGATACATTCAGTCAGAATTTCCAGAGAAAGAGCCTTGGAATCAGCCTTTTTAACAAGTAACTGAAGAAATGGACTCTACTGCCAGGCATAAAAGCTCACAAAAGGCATAAAAGGTGATCCATTGGAGTAAATTTTTGCATCAGTACAGATGCAGTCCACTTTTTGAAAATGTTACAGGCAAAGCATCCTTCTATCAGTAGTCTTACTGCAACAACACAACCAGTACGACAGATATATAGAGAAAGAGAAAAAGTTGTTTGATCTATGAGATGTAGCAAAAGCAGTTCTTAGAGCGAAGTTCATAGTGATACAAGCCTTCCTCAAAAAGCAAGAAAAATCTCAGATAAACAACCTAACCCACCACCTAAGAGTGAGAAAAAGAAGAACAAATAAAACCTAAAGTCAGCAGAAGGAAGGAAACAATAAAGATTGGATGTGGTGGTGGCTTAGTTGCTAAGTTGTGTCTGACTCTTGTGACCCTATGGACTGTAGCCCCCCAGGCTCCTCTGTCCACGGGATTTCCCAGGCAATAATACTGGAGTGGCTTGCCATTTCCTTCTCTACATTTTCCCAACCCAAGGATAGGACCCGCATCTCCTACATTGCAAACAAATTCTTTACCACTGAGCCACCAGGAAAGTCCCAATAAAGATTGGAGAGTAAATAAAAACAACCTGTTTGAGGCACTTCGGTGTCAAACCTGGTGCTCTCCTTATTTCGGTAACAGGCTCTATACCTTAGGGTTTTATCAAGACTTTGTACCTCTATACAGAAAAATATTTCACAGATCTTCAAACATGATTAAGAAAACTCAGAACATATAACAATGATTTTTTTTTATTAGTCACACTTTCCTATTTGGCATAGGTTTGAGTTATAAAGAAGATCTCATTTCATAAAAGTATTTTGAGAGCTTTTTTCCCCCCTCCATATGTGTATTCAGTCCTTTATCCTCAGTACCAGGGCCCCATTTACAGTATCTATGGTTGGGGCAAAGGAAAAGTAAGGATTCTAGCCAGATTAAAGTGGAGGATATTAGCAACGGATAAACTAATAATTCAAAAAAGTTCTATTTCACCTGTTTTTCACAAAGGAAAAACCACCACACAGAAAAATCTAAACTCAAGAAGCAAAATCCTAGTATCTGTTTAGCTGGAGGTCAAAGAACCCTAAGATGTTTAGGAAAGGGCTCTGAGGCAGGGGTCCATGCATGCGTGCATGCTAAGTCGCTTCAGTAGTGTCTGACTCTTTGTGACCCGATGGACTGTAGCCCGCCAGACTCCTCTGTCCATGGAATTCTCTAGGCATGAAGACTGGAGTGGATTGCCATGCCCTTCTCCAGGGGATCTTCCTGACCCAGGGATTGAACCCATATCTCCTGCATTGGCAGAGAGCCAACTAGAGCCACGTGGGAAGCCCAAGAGTTCATGACCCTCCTGAAATCACAAACTCTGATATTATGCTCTCATGAGCACTATTTGTTGGAGAGGATTGATGGATTTCATCCTACTATAAAAAATTTCTGACTCTCCCCCAACCACGCACATGAAGAATTAAGTTCTGTTTTCTTCTAGAAAAGATTTAGAATATTAGGATAATCAAACTGACAGAGACTTTTTAGACCTAATTTATAGCCACTCTTATTTGACACATGAGAAAAATGAGACACACAGATGTGATGATTACTTTCACTCAAAGAAGATAAAATATGAATTTTTCACTTTTTAAAAGAAACCATTGCTTTAAAAAACTTTATTAATACATTTAGACAGACTTGGCCAAACCACAGCTGGGCAGATATGCCCACCTCAACTATAATGAGCAATTAACAAGTATTTAACATGTTTTCTAGAAAATAAAATCATAAGACATACCGTGCTTCACCAAATGTAAGATAACAATTGTAATTTATGAAGCAATAAGGCAGGAAATATACTGCCAGTTAAATAACAAGATGGTTGAATGCATTTGCATTTCTAAAACTCTGCATCTCAGATTTGATGAAATGCAATATTGCAAAAAAAGTAATGCCTTGATTTATATGACTCTTGGAAGAACAGAATGTATTAAACTTCCTTTTGTAAAAATTAAACTGTAAGAGAAAGCCTGTGAAACTTGAGTCCTCTTTTCACCATGTTTGAGACTAGCACATACTGAGTTAATCACAAGAGAAGAAATCATACAAAATTATTCATACATACGTCAAGTATCTTATTTTAACACACAGGGTGTTCATTCCTTCATCCATCTTTTAAAGTAGATTGAGAACTATTTTTGGACATATGTTACCAGTTTAGGATTCTATAGGCTCTTTCTTGATATAAACACTTAAAATTTAGAGTCTATGACTTCCAATTTGGGTTCAGTTGAAATGGAGTGATAATGTAAAGACACTTGCAAAGCAACGTGAATGTTTTAGATTTTCTTTTAATGACTTCTCTTTACATTTTGCAGTTATTCCAACACCTAATTTAACAACCTGCCCACAACCAACACCCAGTAACCAGGTATGCAAGTGAGACAGCTAAGGAATAGATCATCCAGCCCCAGCCAAGCCTTTGGAGGATTCAGCCACCTAGGCTGATATCCACTGAGATGAAGTTGGCCCAGAACAGCCCAGCTAAGGCACTCCCAGTTTCCCGTTCTACAGGAACTATATGAAGCCATCCATTGTTTTAAGTCACAAAGTCTGTGGATAGTTTGTCGCATAAAAGTGATAACAAATACAGCAGCCTTCTAAACAACGTAGGCAGTTAGCAGGCTGAGGGCACCTTTCAGTATGAAGAGTGAATTGATTAAGTGAAGCTTCCTTCAAGTTTTCTGAATTTCTATATTACTGAAAGTGAAAGTGGCTCAACTGTGTCTGACTCTTTGTGACCCCATGGACTGTAGAGTCCATGGAATTCTCCAGGCCAGAATACTAGAGTGGGTAGCCTTTCCCTTTTCCAGGGGATCTTCCCAACCCAGGGACTGAACCCAGGTCTCCCTCATTGCAGGTGGATTGTTTACTAGCTGAGCCACAAGGGAAGCACTTCTGTACTACTGGAGGCTACCAAATACCCCTTTTATATGTGAGGCTCTAGTCTCCGTCCCAGGCCTCCCTGGTGGCTCAGGGGTAAAGAATCCGCCTTCCAATGCAGGAGATACGGGTTCAATCCCTGGGTCGGGAAGATCCCCTAGAGGAGGGAATGGCAACCCACTCCAGTATGCTTGTCTGGAGAATCCCATGAACAGAGGAGCCTGGTGGGCTACAGTCCATAGGGTCACAAAGAGTCAGATATGATTGAAGTGACTTACCACATGGCAGTCTTCTTTCCTAATTTCCCAGAATGGTACTGAATCAATGATAAGTAATAAATTAAGAGATGGTTACAAGGGGACCAGTAAGCAAGAGGGTTGGAGTAAAGGTGGCTGAGCCCTGTAACAAATGGAAGTTGGGGAAAAAAGAGGATCTGGGAAAATCCAACCCACTCTGTGCTTGCTTGGTGCCTTCGTGATGTCAAACCAGTGTCCACTGCCTGTTACCCATCCTTGACACCTGCAAGTGGCTCCTGGCCAAAACCTCAGTTCTGTCTGCTTTCTTCTCCTGCACTGCACTGTACTTCTGAAGGTCTACACTGGGGAGTCATTGGTCCTTGGAATACCAAGCTTGAAACAGTAGGTCTCTGAAGCCCACATACAAACCTCTTTCCTAAAAAACCAAAATCTGGGGCAGAAAAAAACCCAGAAGTAAGTGATCTAGAAAATACCTACATTTCAGTATAGCCTGTCCAGTCCCTCTTTATATGCAAAGAAAATCAATTAGCAGAAACTACTGATGTCTTATTCAAATCCTCATGGTCAAGCCTTAGCTAAATAAATCAGTTTTATGAAATACAAGAGAGGCTAACATAGAAGCATGTATTAGATGAAGCTGGCTTTTAAGACCTCAAAATTCAGAGAAGGGCAAGAGGAGACTCTGACTGGCAAAAACAGAAATAGATACCATGGTTCTCATTTGTCCTGAATATACTTTCTTATAATTATCCTATAAATTTTACAGATAAGGAAACATTTCAAGTCATGGGGATTAAGAATTTACCCCAAATCACACAGTGAGTACCCATTTCCCTTGTTCTAAACTACGATGGGGAAGCTAATGCACAGATGTGTCTCTCCTGGTCCCTTCTTCCATTAGCACTGGTCAGAGCAGGGGCATTCCAGATGTTCACTCTCTGGGATGGTGGTGGGTTCCCTCTAACTATCCCCAACATCATCGTACAAGAAGGGTAGAGAGGCTGCAGAAAGAGCTGAACTCCAGCTCAAAAATAAGAGCCTAATTTTGGTAAAAACATAGATAATTCCTCGAGTTCCTTTGCCTCCAGGACTGAAATCAGTTTGACAGCACAGAAAACAAAATCAAGAATAGAATTCACAACTTCACCTTACCTCTTGTAAGCTCTGTGATCTTGGGTGAGTCAGATCACACCAACATCACTGGGTTTCATAAAGATTACATAAGAATGTCTACAAAATAACTGACAACAGCAAACACCCATTACATACATGATACAGATCTCTAATATAATCAGTGCTTATGAGAATAAGTTTTGTAATCTTTCCGACCTGGATTCAAACCCAGATGCAGCCACTGATAGCTCGGTAAGTGAGGTATTTCACTCTCCTAAGACTCAATATTCTCGTCAATAAAATGGGACTGACATTCATGCAAATTCACTGGGTTGTTATCAGGAGTTGTTATAAATTCAGTACAAATACTGCCAACCGCTAATGGTTACCGAATGCAAACTTACATCAAACCAAGCCTTAATGTGTGTAGTCATATTATGGTGATCCATAAGCCTTCTTCATCCTTACTTTCTCACTAAGGTAGGTACTAGAGTGTCGCACTTGGAAAATACATCAAAGATGCAGCTTCCAGCAAAAGGACATATGATAAGGAAGCACTCCAGCACTCAGAGACTGGGCTCCAGGGAAACAAGACACAGGTCCCCTCAGGCCAAATGGACCACCTGAGCTCCTGGATTCACTGTTCTCCATTCCTTCTCTCCTGTTAAAGGGGCTTCCTCACTAGGTCAGAAAAACTGATCAGAATGGAGTGCAGGGCTGGCAGGTGACCTCATGGATCCTGGACCAGTGGCCCTGCCTTAGACAAGGCTACAAAAATAGATAACAAATCTTTTAAGGAAAAAATAAAAAATAAAAACGTCAGAACAGATCTATTTTAAAGATTCTTTCCTTCCCTTTACAATCACAATGCGCTTCACAAATGCCCTGATTTTGATATTTCCACTGCCATGTTCTGCCCCTGCTTCTGGCCTCCTTCCACATCTAATTCTGATTTTTCTTTTTCACTGACTAGATCTAGCCAAGGCAAAGAGATGATTAGATGGCATAAGAATGAATGAGATTTTATTTTAAAAATCCCTTATAAATAACTCCCTGCAGAAGTCTTGAAATAACTGTGGACAAGAGTCGTCATCTAATTTACAATACTAACAACAAGTAGACAAAAAAAAAAAAAAATAGCGGGCCATGTAATAGCTATTCCTGAATCCCCCAGGAAATTAAAAATAGGCACAGCCTCATCTCATGTTCAATAGCAAACTCAAGATTTATTTGCTTAACATTTTGATGGTCTAACAGTATTCTAACCTGCAGCCAGGGTCTTTAGCAGAGGGACTACTTGTCAAAACTGCTCTTAAATGGCATCACCAATGTTTGAACGTCATTAAACGCCTATGAGAGAATAAGTTTACTGGTCTCTCACTGCCAACCAATCCATCCATAGCAGAAATACAGTGTGTTTCCAAAGGCTTCAGACCAAGTGGGATAGCAACTTAAAAATAGAGATGAGCCAGCAGGCTACATATTCAGACTACAGGTACCCCTGAGAAGACAAACACAGTAAATCTTCAATTGAGACCAGCTGAACTGCCACGATACTATGGATACTAACAGTAACTTCTGCCCAAACCTAGATGCTCACCAACAGGCACCAACACAAGCCCATATGCACATGTGCACACATAGGGGTATATATACTGGGCTCCCCTCATGGCTCAGACAGTAAAGAATCTGCCAGCAATGCAGGAGGCCCAGGTTCGATCCCTGGGTCAGAAAGATCCCCTGGAGAAGGGCATGGCAACCCACTCCAGGATTCTTGCCTGAAGAACTCCATGGACAGAGGAGCCTGGTGGGCTACAGTCCATGGGGTTGCAAAGAGTTGGACACGACTGAGCGACTCACTCACACACATACGCACATAAACATGAATGTACAAGCAATTCATGAAACGATTAAACACGGTTCTAGTGATCAAAAGCAAGAGGAAAGAAGTGTACATGATTTAAGACACCTTTTCTCTTTATTTCTCATTATCAAATGCTGTGGCCTGTATCAGACACAGACTAACTCTATTATTCTTATCAATGGCCTATCATATTCCTTGCTGTGAACCCACAGTATGTAGCCAAATCTAGCATGTCTGTACTAATTAGAAAATACGCAGGCACAGTAATGGACAAGTATTTCATAAGACTGTAGAAGACTGTTTAAGGGTAGAACTGTAGGAGAAGTTTAAAATAAAAACATGCAGTGGCCATCTGTACTCATGATTGTTAGGTCAAAGTGTTATGGTTGGTTTAGTATCTCAGATTCTAATGGACCTCTTCAGCTAGACAATGTGGTTCAGTTTGGGTAAAACTACTCTTATTAAGAAATATTTCTGCAGCAGTCTACATGCCCCTAAGCGGGCACCAAGTAGCAGCTAAGGAAAAACCCACCACTCAATGGTATCAGAAAGCTTTTACCACTTAAGTGGCAGGTCTAGGAACTAGAAGAGAAAAATGGCACAACATTTGAAGTAGGAAAAAAGGATAAAAAGCAAGTCTGGTTAACATATGTACACATGTTATACATCTACAAACTTCATGTATATACTCACAGAAAAAAGATAGGAAGGAAATCAACATGAAGATATTAAGAGTGCCTAAGTAGTAGGATTTGGATGATTTTCGTTTCCCCCTTTTGTTTATCTGTCTTTTCTTTCCACAATTAACACAAATGATCTGTGATAGTTACATGAACTGCAAATGGCAGAAAAAGCAGAAGTACACACTTCATACTCGTAACCTGGGGACATTTGTTTTCAGAGTTTCTTAAGGCTTTGGCTAACATGACATGTTAACATAAAGGTCAGTTTTCCCAAGTCAATACTACTGAGGTTTTGCTTGTTTTGCTTTGCAATATGAAGCACATGCTTCTACTCAAGACTTTAGGCGTTTGGCAAAAAGCAATCCAAGGTACAATACAGCTTTAATTAGTAGTACTTGTCTAAAAGCAGGCAAAATCAACAGGGCCTCTTCCACGTCAGAAGAGGCCCAGGAAGCTTCTGGTTTTTTGAGGCCTTTTGTACAAACACCCAGAAATCTTATAAAAATTGTGATTTATCTTTACATAGACTAGTTAACAGTCTCCCTGATGGCTAAGTGGTAAATAATCCGCCTGCCAATGCAGGAAACACAGGTTTGATCCCTGGGTTGGGAAGATCTCCTGGAGAAGGGAATGGCAAACCACTTTGGTATTCTTGTCTGGGAAATCCCATGGCAGAGAAGCCTGGTGGGCTTCAGTCCATGGGGTCACAAGAGTTGGCCATGACTTAGCAACTAAACAACAACAATACTAGTTAAAATCCTGTGAATGTATCTATTTGATTCTTTTTTTTTTTTTTTTTTTTTATTTTTAAACTTTATATAACTGTATTAGTTTTGCCAAATATCAAAATGAATCCGCCACAGGTATACATGTGTTCCCCATCCTGAACCCTCCTCCCTCCCCATTCCATCCCTCTCTATGATTCTATGTCACCCTTCATTTGCAGATGATGTCAAAAGTCTAAATTTGGGGCCATTCTTCCTCCCTTGATAACTACTCTGACCCTGTGAAGGATGAAAAGAAATGCCCCCCCCCCTCAAATGATTCTATAGAAAAGGAGAGCTACTAATACTTTAAAAAAGTAATGTCCTAAGCATTTGGTAGAAAAAGTAACTTTTAAAAAAATTAACGTGAAAAAAAAAAAAAAAAAATTAACGTGGTCAGTGGTGAAGAATCCACCTGCCAATACAGAGGATGTGGTTCGATCCCTAGTCTGGGAAGACCCCACATGGCATGGAGCAACTAAGCCCGTGTCCCATAATTACTGAGCCCATGCTCTAGAGCCCACACAATGCAACTGCGGAAGCCCGAGTAACTAAAGCCCATGATCCACAAAGGCTATGCACAGCAAGGAAAACCCAGAGCAGCCAAAAATCAGTTAATTAATTAAATTTTTAAAAATTAATGTCCAAAGTAGTTGATGGAAAGCCCTATAACTGTGTCCATTACCATTTCATCAAATCGAAATAAGGAAAAAAAAAGAGGAGGGGAAGCTGCAGGCACTCCTCATATACTGCTATCACGTACCCCACAAGCAGGCGATATTCACACTTAACTGAGGCTGAACAGATCTCTAGTAAATCTCTCTTAGTCACTCAATGTTTCCTTCAAAGGAATCTGAGAACATAAATCCTTTTATCAGCATCTATGTCAATACCAACACAGAAACCTTAAAAAGCACGGTCCTAAGGGAACATATTTACCAGGGGAAGGACCCAACCAGAGGGGCAAGTGACATGGAAGACTGCTAAAGAGCCAAGCCACTACTTTAAGACCAACTGTTCATAAATTCTTCACATCTCTGAGTAAATCATAGGCACTGTTCATATTGGGAGAGAAGCAGGAATTGTTTCCACAGCTCATTCCCTCATCTTCTCTGGTTTATAAACCAAGCTTTGTGGCAATGAAAGTAAAATAATAACTGCCTGGGAAACACGTATTTGGGGCTTTTGTTTGTTGTCCACAGGAGCGTAGAGAGGCCTTGTTACATGCATCCAAGGAATCCAGGTGATGTGCTGCGTGGTCTGTCATCAGCCCTTAACCACAAGCAAATCAAGGCACAGAAAGGAGACATCTCTGTGAAACTCCGAGTCAGGCAGCCACTGCACACGGGCAGGAAGCTTTCACTTGATTAGCCCTCAGGCTGTGCTCAGGTTGGCTGCTTTGGCAAAAGATTTCATTTCTCTAGCAGCGTACCAGATAACAGGGACTGAGTGCAACTTGGGTCTGAAATTTATTCATTCCTCCTGCACTTGCTAGTGCCTGCTGTTGGGCTAAGCTCCATGCAAGGCCTTGTACGCTGCTTCCCAAAGAACTGCTGCCAAGTTTGCTTTAGGACTTTAACCACATTCAGTATTAAATATAAGTGCAGGGTGTCCTGAAAAGTCTCTGATAATGCTCCATAAATTTCACTTACAGAACAAATCAAGCCTTTAAGTAGATGGAGGCCTGACCCATTAGTGTGATTTCCGGGGTTACTTTATCCTCTGCACTTTCAAGGTTTCCGTGACCGATAGCAATGAGTGCATAAAAACGTCCATGTGTAACTTTATTATCCTTGTAGGGCAGCTGATGCAAATGGCAGCCCATGTCCTAAATCCAGACACCTGAAATTTTTTTTGTCACACTGTGCTTCCAATTCCTTTGATAAATTCGTTGCTGAACAATCCAAGTACTGATCAATGGATGAATGGGTAAATAAAAGGTGGCCTATACATACAAAGGAATATTATTCAGCCTTAAACAGGAAGGTCTGACACATGCTACAACATAGACGGAACCTTGAAGACATTATACTAAGTGAAACAAGCCCATCACAAAAACACAAGCATTGCCTATGATTCCACTTATTTGAGAGGACTTCCCTGGAGGTCCAGTGCTTAAGACTACATGCTTCCAATGCAGAGGGTTCAAGTTTGTTCCTTGGTCAGGGAACAAGATACTACATTCTGTGTGGTACAGCCACACACACAAACACACACACACACACTTATATGAGGTCCCTAAAGTAGTCAAACTCAGAGATGGAAAGTAGAAGGATGGTCGTCAAGAGCTGGGGGAGGGGCAATGGGGAGTTGTTTAATGGGTACAGTTTCAGTTTCACAAGGAAAAGAAAGTTCTGGAGACTGGCTGCACGACAGTGTGCATGTAGTGCAACTGAGCTATACACTTAAAACTGTGTGAGATGGTAAGTTTTATATGTATTTTAGCACAATTTAAAATATTGCCAATAGATAGTACTGATGAACCCACCTATAGAGTAGCAGTGAAGATGCAGACATAGAGAACAGACTTTTGGACACAGCTCGGGGGACAGAGAAGATGGAATGATTTAAGAGAGTAGCACTGAAACATACACATTACCGTATGTAAAGTAGATAGCCAGTGGGAATTTGCTGTATGACACAGGGAACCCAAAGCCAGTGGTCTGTGGTCTGTGACAACCTGGAGGAGTGGGATGGGGAGGCAGGTGGGAGGGAGGTTTAAGTGGGGGGGGGGGACATGCGTCCCCCATACATAGCCATGGCTGATTCATGCTGATATACAGTAGAAACCATCACAGTACTGTAAAGTAATTATCATCCAAGTAAAAGTTTAAAAATAAATTTAAAAACTGGGAGAAGTCATAGAAAAAAAAAATCCACATTTCTAGCTTGCCTTAGAAAACACGGAGAAGATGCGACAGCATGGGGCCTGCATTGTGCCTGCATGGAGGCTGGAGCAGAGAATATACCCTTTATGTGCCCTAGCTTCTCAAATTCCCTACCCTCCCTGTCGTCAACCTGCACAGCCCATTTCATTCAGTTATGGCAAGAGTTTCCAACATGGGGCATGCAGAGTGCTTTGCGTGTATGAATGATGGTGCTTAGTTTCAGTTCTAGCCACAGCACCCTTAAGATACCCATATATTATATTCATAATATTCTGGGTGTATCCAGAGAATCTTATCCAGTCCAGTATAAAGCCTAAAATTAAATGGATAAAAGTAAGAAAGCATGTGTAAAAGCTATAACAAAGACCAATAAACTGGGATCCGCTAAAGACGAAAAGCCCTGAGCTTCCATAGCTCAATGACATTCAGTCTCTCTGCAGGGATGAATGCAGCCCTTCACTCTCCCACTACTGAAAGGTTCAGCCTCTCAGCAGAGATTGTCAGTCTCGCTCTGTTGAGAGCAAAAACTCAGACTCAACTCATAGTGATGTCCTCTCTGGTCCCTGGTAACACAAAGATCCTCCTCCTTCTCCAAAGTGACTAATGGCCCACTGCAGACACCCACTTAGACGGAATGCCCTGTGACAGGCCACCCTACCTGAAGGAACGTCAGTGTGATGTGTATTCTTAGGAAGATTTCGCTTGGGTAGATTCATTTTATGTTAGGCAACATTTTGCTGTGTGTGCTCAGTCACTAAGTCATATTCAACTCTTCTGCAACCCCATGGACTGTAGCCCACCAGGCTCCTCTATTCATGGGATGCTCGGGGTAAGAATACTAGAGTGGGTTGCCATTTCCTTTTCCAGGGGATCTTCTTGACCCAGGGATCAAACATGTGTCTCTTGTACTGCAGGTAGATTCTTTATTACTGTGTATTATATAACAATAGTAATCCTTGATTTTTTACTTCTGGGCAGTTTCCATATTATTTTATGCTTAATCATGGGAAATGAATGTAAAATGGTGGTTTGCATATCTCAGACCCTATATATCTGACAGAGGGTAATGCCTACCACCACCATAACCAACCCCTCTTTACCAGGAAACTTTTAGAAAATGCATGGATGTGATTTTGGTTGTCACACATTAAGGGATGGGCACTGTGCAGAGGCAGAGATGTGAAATGGTCTATGATACCTGAGACAACGTCACACAATGGAACTGTGCCACCCACAGGGACAATAAAGCCATTAAAATAAGACGAAATGTTGATTTATGTTAACTTCTTGCCATCAATAGGCCTTTCACCATGTGATTCAAATAGAGAATAAGTACACCAATGTGAGAATCCAAGACCCAGAGTCCCAAGGTCTGTCTGCGGATATGAACACCATGTACTCCTTGCAAGCCTATATAGGCTTTCAGAATCTCAGTTTCTGCATCTGCAAAAACAGTCCTGTGACCCCCGTCCACCTTCAAGTTTTCTGGAGGTTTAGCTAAAACATGAGTGTCAAACAGTTTCTGCAACTATAAAACAAAGGGCACAATTAAAGGCTGACTGTAAAAAAAAGTTTTTAATTTTAAAATGTGATACACATCAAAGGATGAACTCTGAAGACATGTGCAGTGAAATAAGCCAGATACAAATATTACATAATTTCACTTATATGAGATATCTTAAAAAATTAAATTTACAAAAGAAAAGAAGAAACATGGTTACCATCTGCTGGGGAAAGGATGGGATAGGAAATTATACTTTGGAGATCACACAGTTTCAGTGTGAGAGGATGAAAAAGATCTGGAGATGGGTGATGGTAGTGGTTGTGTAACAGTGCAAATGTGCTTCACAAAAATGAACTGCACATGTTAAAATAGTCAAAATGTTAAATTTTGTTATGTATATTTAGCTATAATTTTAAATATTAAAAAACCATACTCATTTATAAAAATGAATATATGTGCATTGTAGAATCAAAAATGCGGATACGAAAATATACCTCCTTGCACAACGCAGAAATAACCATGCTCACTATTTTGGTATAAATCCACCTCAGGACTTTTTCTATTGATGATCTAAGATTAATAATTTTCAAGAGAACCTTAACTGCTGATTGTTGAGACTTACACTATTTTTACTGAAATACTCAGTTGGGATGAGGCAATTGAGGAAATTTGCAGAATGAGAAGGAAGGTGAGAGGCAACACTTTCCCTCAACACATAAGTAAGCTTCCTTCATTTCTACAAAATTTTAAAGGAATATATGCTTAATCTGATCACAATAAAATGTAACAATGAAAGAAAAAAATTATAAGTTGATTAGAAATTTAATACTGTACTAAAAAAGAATACCAAACATCAAGAAAAGTCCACTATCTGTAAAACCTATGATCATCAGATCAAAGGCACTGAAATATTTACAAACGAAATTTGTAAACCACTTCAAAATTCTTGCCTTGAGAACCCCATGAACAATATGGAAAGGCAAAAAGATAGGACACTGAAAGAGGAATTCCCCAGGTCGGTAGGTGCCCAATACGCCACCGGAGATCAGTGGAGAAATAACTTCAGAAACAATGAAGAGACGGAGCCAAACCAAAAACAATACCCAGTTGTGGATGTGACTAGTGATGGAAGTAAAGTCAGATGCTATAAAGAGCAATATTGCATAGGAACCCGGAATGTTAGGTCCATGACTAAAGGCAAATTGGAAGTGGTCAAACAGGAGATGGCAAGAGTGAACATCAACATTCTAGGAATCAGCAAACTAAAATGAACTGGAATGGGTGAATTTAACTCAGAAGACCATTATATCTATTACAGTGGGCAAGAATTCCTTAGAAGAAATGGAGTAGCCATCATAGTCAACAAAAGAACACAAAATGCAGTACTTGGATGCAATCTTAAAAACAACAGAAGGCTCTCTGGTCATTTTCAAGGCAAACCATTCAATATCACAGTAATCCAGGTCTATGCCCCAACCAGTAATGTTCAAGAAGCTGAAGGTGAATGGTTCTATGAAGACCCACAAGATCTTCTAGAACTAACACCCAAAAAGACGTCCTTTTCATGATACGGGACTGGAATGCAAAAGTAGGAAATCAAGAAATAACTGGAGTAACAGGCAAATTTGGCCGTGGAGGACAGAATTAAGCAGGGCAAAGGCTAATAGAGTTTTGCCAAGAGAACACACTGGTCATAGCAAACACTCTCTTGCAACAACACAAGAAGAGATACTACACATAGACATCACCAGATGATCAATACCAAAATCAGACCTATTATATTCTTTGCAGCCAAAGATGGAGAAGCTCTACATAGTTAGCAAAAACAAGACCGGGAGCTGACTCTGGCTCAGATCATGAACTCCTTATTGCCAAATTCAGACTTAAATTGACAAAAGTAGGGAAAACCACTAGACCATTCAGGTATGACCTAAATCAAACCCCTTAGACTTATCCACTGGAAGTGAGAAATAAATCCAAGGGATTAGACCTGATAGAGAGACTGCCTGAAGAACTATGGTTGGAGGTTTGTGATACTGTACAGGAGGCAGTGATCAAGACCATCCCCATGAAAAAGAAATGCAAAAAGGCAAAATGGTTGTCTGAGGAGGTCTTACAAATAGCTGAGAAAAGAAGAGAAGTGAAAGGCAAAGGAGAAAATGAAAGATATACCTATTTGAATGCAGAGTTCCAAAGAATACCAAGGAGAGATAAGAATGCCTTCCTCAGTGATCAGTGCAAAGAAATAGCGGAAAACAATAGAATGGGAAAGACTAGAGATCTCTTCAAGAAAATTAGAGATACCAAGGGAAAATTTCATAAAAAGAAGGGCACAATAAAGGACAGAAATAGTATGGGCCTAACAGAAGCAAAAGATATTAAGAAGAGGTGGCAAGAATACACAGAAAAACTGTACAAAAAAGATCTTCACGACCCAGATAATCACAATGGTGTGATCAATCGCCTAGAGCCAGACATCCTGGAATGTGAAGTCAAGTGGGCCTTAGGAAGCATCACTACGAACAAAGCTAATGGAGGGGATGGAATTTCAGCTGAGCTATTTCAAATCCTAAAAGATGATGCTGTGAAAGTGCTGCACTCAATATGCCAGCAAATTTGGAAAACTCAGCAGTGGCCACAGCAGGAACAGAAAAGGTCAGTTTTTATTCCAATCACAAAGAGAGTCAATGCCAAAGAATGCTTAAACTACTCCACAATTGCACTCATCTCACATGCTAGCAAAGTAATGGTCAAAATTCTCCAAGCCAGGCTTCAACAGTATGTGAACCGTGGAATTCCAGATGTTCAAGCTGGATTTAGAAAAGGCAGAAGAACCAGAAAACAAACTGCCAATAACTGTTGGATCATTGAGAAAGCAAGAAAGGTCCAGAAAAATGTCTACTTCTGCTTTATTGACTATGTCAAAGCCTTTGACTGTGTGGATCACAACAAACTGTGGGAAATTCTTAAAGAGATGGGAATACCAGACCACCTGACCTGCCTCCTGAGAAACCTGTATACAGGTCATGAAGCAACAGTTAGAACTGGACATGGAACAACACACTGCTTCCAAATAGGGAAATGAGTACGTCAAGGCTGTAAATTGTCACCCTACTTATTTAATTTATATGCAGAGTACATAATGACAAATGCTGGGCTGGATGAGGCACAAGCTGGAATCAAGATTGCTGGGAGAAATATCCATAATCTCAGATTTGCAGATGACACCACACTTATGGCAGAAAGCAAAGAACTACAGAGCCTCCTGATGAAAGTGAAAGAGGAGAGTGAAAAAGTTGGCTTAAAACTCAACATTCAGAAAACGAATATCATGGCATCTGGTCCCATCACTTTATGGCAAATAGATGGGGAAACAGTGGAAGCAGTGACAGACTTTATTTTTCTGGGCTCCAAAATCACTGCAGATGGTGACTGCAGCCATGAAATTAAAAGACGCTTGCTCCTTGGAAGAAAAGTTATGACCAACCTAGAAAGCATACTGAAAAGCAGAGACATTGTTTTGCCAACAAAGGTCTGTCTAGTCAAAGCTATGGTTTTTCCAGTAGTCATGTAAGGATGCAAGAGTTGGACTATAAAGAAAGCTGAGCACCGAAGAATTGATGCTTTTGAACTGTGGTGTTGGAGAAGACTCTTCAGAGTCCCTTGGACTGCAAGGAGATCCAACCAGTCCATCCTAAAGGAGATCAGTCCTGGGTGGTCATTGGAAGGACTGATGCTGAAGCTGAAACTCCAATACTTCGGCCACCTGATGTGAAGAACTGACTCATTTGAAAAGACCCTGATGCTGGGAAAGATTGAGGGCAGGAGGAGAAGGGGACAACAGAGGATGAGATGGTTGTATGGCATCACCGACTCAATGGGTATGATTCTGAGTAAACTCTGGAAGTTGGTGATGGACAGGGAGGCCTGGCGTGCTGCAGTCCATGGGGTCGCAAAGAGTCCGACATGACTGAGCAACTGAACTGAACTGAACAAATGAAATTATTCAATGTCAAAAATTTGCTTCAAATTAATCCAGTGTCAGAGGATATAGGTGTACAGATAAGACAAGATTTGCCAAGAGTAGACATATGTAAACACTTTCTCCGCCACTCACTAATCCTGATGCAAAATAATGTTAAAAAACATCTCCCAAGATGTTGTAATAAATGAAGCTTTGTCACATTAAAAAAAAAAAAGTTGATAACTATAAAAACAAGTTGTTGGGTATATCTAGATTTATTACAATAGTCTATCTTATTTATGGGGGGGAAAATCAAGTTAAAAATAGAAAACAGAATAAGCAATGAAAACAGATAAAATAACTTTTTTTTCCCCACTGCATTGCTCAACCTTTAGCTGTCAAGTGGTTTGGGGTCTTTTTTAAATTTAATGATTCAAAAGAAATATATATATATAAAAAGGAAACCAAAGCAAACTGTCAATTACAGTATAACATTCAGTTTTGCCACTGTATCTGAAGAAAATGGCCTTAAGTGTTTTTTAAAATCAGGTATATTTACTATTTTAATATTTTTACCTTGAAGAGGGCAGACAGAAAGTTCATCTCTTTTTCCAGAAACCTATAAACCAGTTTCCTTTTTACTGTTTTTCATTAAAATTTTAAACATGAAATATGTTCCGGAAAATGAAAAACCCAAATGCAGTTGCCCACATTAGGCTTTAAATGCTTGGAAAATTCCATTTTAAAAACTGCAGTGGTTGAAACTAAGGTGCACTGCCCCCATCACTCAACTATACGTGAATTATATCGTAGAACTTTTCTATTGAGCAATACAAATATCTAAAAGAAACTATTTCTCAAATTTTGTACCGTGGAAAATGCAAAAGAAAACAAGTATTCTTTAAATGATTTTAAACATCATAAACACATGTAATAAAGGCCTATCAATAAAGGAAATTGTATAGTGTTATTCTTAAAAAGTGTCCAGAGGATCTTCAAATGAATCCTTAGATGAAATTTTCAGAAGACTTTCTTCAACAGACTTTTGTATTTCATAAATTTGTGAAATGTATCCAAGTATTTCCCTGGTGGTACAGTGGGAATCTGCTTTCCAGTGCAGGGGACGTAGGTCCAGTTCCCTGGTCTAGGAAGTTTCTACATGCCTCAGAGCAACCAAGCCCGTGTGCCGCAACTACTGAACCTGTGCTCCAGAGCCCAGCAGCCACAGCTACCGAAGCCCGGGCGGACCACAGCCTGTCCTCCGCAACAAGAGAAGCCCTTGCAATGAGAAGCCCACACAACGCAACTGGGGAAAGCCCATGCACAGCACTGAAGACCCAGCACAGCCATAAATAACTAAGTAATTTGTAAAGGCTGCTTTTAAAGAAATGCACCCTTCAAAAGTACATAATGGTATAACCATCGGATTAGCAGGAGAAGATCATAACCAATCAGCTTCTTTCAATAATTCTTAGGGTTCGTTATTACAAAGTATAGGTCAAAGAATATAGCAAAGTGCATCGTGACTTCAAAAGCCATTTGGTAAGAAAGCAACAGTCAGAACTGGAAATGGAACGACAGACTGGTTCCAAATAGGAAAAGGAGTACGTCAAGGCTGTATATTGTCACCCTGCTTATTTAACTTATATGCAGAGTACATCATGAGAAATGCTGGGCTGCAAGAAGCAGAAGCTGGAATCAAGATTGCTGGGAAAAATATAAATAACCTCAGATATGCAGATGACACCACCCTTATGGCAGAAAGTGAAGAGGAACTAAAAAGCCTCTTGATGAAAGTGAAAGAGGAGAGTGAAAAAGTTGGCTTAAAGCTCAACATTCAGAAAGCTAAGATTATGGCATCTGGTCCCATCACTTCATGGGAAATAGACGGGGAACAGTGGAAACAGTGTCAGACTTTATTTTTGGGGGCTCCAAAATCACTGCAGATGGTGATTGCAGCCATGAAATTAAAAGATGCTTACTCCTTGGAAGGAAAGTTATGACCAACCTAGATAGCATATTCAAAAGCAGAGACATTACTTTGCCAACAAAGGTCCGTCTAGTCAAGGCTATAGTTTTTCCTGTGGTCATGTATGGATGTGAGAATTGGACTGTGAAGAAGGCTGAGCACCGAAGAATTGATGCTTTTGAACTGTGGTGTTGGAGAAGACTCTTGAGAGTCCCTTGAATTGCAAGGAGATCCAACCAGTCCATTCTAAAGGAGATCAGTCCTGGGTGTTCTTTGGAAGGAATGATGCTAAAGCTGAAACTCCAGTACTTTGGCCATCTCATGGGTAGAGTTGACTTATCGGAAAAGACTCTGATGCTGGGAGGGATTGGGGGCAGGAGGAGAAGGGGACGACAGAGGATGAGATGGTTTGATGGCATAACCGACTCGATGGACGTGAGTCCGAGTGAACTCCAGGAGTTAGTGATGGACAGGGAGGCCTGGCATGCTGCAATTCATGGGGTCACAAAGAGTTGGACACGACTGAGCGACTGAACTGAACTGAACTGAGGGTTTACCTATGACATCCTTGACAAGGGAGGAGCCAAAAGTAACTGGACAAAGAGTTTTGATTGATGGCTCAATTTTGAGAGACATAAACAAATTCCATATTTGATTCTGTCCCATTCAGTGATGTGTGCTTATCTATAATGAAAACTCAAATGGCATGCTGCTCAAAAATAGCTCCAAGATAATGTTGATAATTTGCTGCATTTTAAAAGGTTTAAAATCACTTGGTCAGTCAGACAAATATATTTATATATTTGTATACTTTCCTAAATGTCCCCTCCCACCCCCCCCCAAGTGGTGTATGCTCATATATATGGGACCTCCCTGGTGGATCAGATGGTAAATAACCTCCCTGCAATGTGGGAGACCCAGATTTGATCCTTGGGTTGGGAAAATCCCCTGGAGAAGGGAAAGGCTACCCATTCTGTATGTATATATCACATATATCACAATGGGGGTAGGGCATTTAGGAGACAGGGACAGGAAGAATTTATCCTTTAACAGAGAAGTCATGTGAAAAACATGGGAGGAACTAATCCTACTACCTTGTGACTAATGAGAGTGAGGCAGATCAGACTGGTTGATAATATTAAACACTTAGTGTGTGTCACGCACCGTTCAGTTCAGTTCAGTTCAGTCGCTCAGTCGTGTCCGACTCTTTGCGACCCCATGAATTGCAGCACACCAGGCCTCCCTGTCCATCACCAACTCCCGGAGTTCACTCAGACTCACGTCCATCGAGTCAATGATCCCATCCAGCCATCTCATCCTCTGTCGTCCCCTTCTCCTCCTACTCCCAATACCTCCCAGCATCAGAGTCTTTTCCAATGAGTCAACTCTTCGCATGAGGTGGCCAAAGTACTGGAGTTTCAGCTTTAGCATCATTCCTTCCAAAGAAATCTCAGGGCTGATCTCCTTCAGAATGGACTGGTTGGATCTCCTTGCAGTCCAAGGGACTCTCAAGAGTCTTCTCCAACACCACAGTTCAAAGGCATCAATTCTTCGGCCCTCAGCCTTCTTCACAGTCCAACTCTCACATCCATACATGACCACAGGAAAAACCATAGCCTTGACTAGACGGACCCTTGTTGGCAAAATCATGTCTCTGCTTTTGAATATGCTATCTAGATTGGTCATAACTTTGCTTCCAAGGAGTAAGCGTCTTTTAATTTCATGGCTGCAGTCACCATCTGCAGTGATTTTGGAGCCCCCAAAAATAAAGTCTGACACTGTTTCCACTGTTCCCCATCTATTTCCTATGAAGTGATGGGACCGGATGCCATGATCTTCGTTTTCTGAATGTTGAGCTTTAAGCCAACCTTTTCCCTCTCCACTTTCACCTTCATCAAGAGGCTTTTTAGTTCCTCTTTACTTTCTGCCATAAGGGTGGTGTCATCTGCATATCTGAGGTTATTGATATTTCTCCCGGCAATCTTGATTCCAGCTTGTGTTTCTTCCAGTCCAGCGTTTCTCATGATGTACTTTGCATATAAGTTAAATAAGCAGGATGACAATACACAGCCTTGATGTACTCCTTTTCCTATTTGGAACCAGTCTGTCGTTAGTTCTGAATATTTTACAAGTTATATTTCATCAATATCACTAACAAGGAGGGCATCCTTACTATCCTATTTTCATGGATAATTAAATTAAGACTCAAAGGATGGTCCAAGATCACATTACTTTCAGTGAGGCAATCTGGATTTATATCCCAGGCTAAGAGAGCAGGTAATGTAACCACCTCAAGCTAAGGACAAGCTAAAGGTATTAGAGGGACAGAAAGAAAGCCAGTGTTGCTAGCCCATGATGTGTGGCCCAATATGAGGGGAGACTGGACAACCAATCAGGTAGACACTGCTGACCACTGCAGCAGAAGAATTAAAGGCCACAAGGTCATAAACATCTATCCTTCAAAGTAGTTAAGCAGAAGCAGGAGATCACCTGTCAAACATGAAGATAATGTAGGCACTGAGTGTAAAGGTAGACTTGAGAGAGACCTTGTGTTTCTTTGATCTATATATAAATGGACCAGCAACAACAGTTTTAGTAGAGATGACCGTTTATTGCCATTTAGTTTAAATGTTCTATGTTAGTTTTTTTTTATAGTACCCTGTATCATTGTAACAGTATTGCCTGGTAGATATTATGCCCATTTTAAAAACAGAAAAAGTAAAAGCCCACAGGCTCATCAGTTAACAGGACAAGAGATTCAAGGTCAGATCCGTCTAGTTACAAAAACCCATGCCTACCTATACTATTTTCCTCCCAAAAGAGCAACCAGATCATAGAAACACTTGATTTGTTCAACAGTTTTAGGAAGGATCTCTCACCTAAACCCAGATGATTTCTCTCCCACTTACACACTCCCCAAAGAATTTCCCAGGAGTTACTATGAATTTCACTTTGGGTTCACACATTTTATTCATAAAGAATAAGAAAAAGCAAATACATATTGGGAAACTAAAAAATTTGTGTGGGGCACATTATTGCAATAAAGTATATCTATACTTGTCCTTCAGAGAAGGCAATGGCACCCCACTCCAGTACTCTTGCCTGGAAAATCCCATGGACGGAGGAGCCTGGTGGGCTGCAGTCCATGGGGTCACTGAGGGTCAGACGCGACTGAGCAACTTCACTTTCACTTTTCACTTTCATGCGTTGGAGAAGGAAATGGCAACCCACTCCAGTGTTCTTGCCTGGAGAATCCCAGGGATGGGGGAGCCTGGTGGGCTGCCGTCTCTGGGGTCGCACAGAGTCGGACACGACTGAAGTGACTTAGCAGCAGCAGCAGCATACTTGTCCTTGGTAATCAGAAATTGCATATTTAAAACCATACTTATAATAGCATTAAAAATAAAAAATACTCAGGGATAACTGACTAAAAATTTGAATGACCTATATAAATACTATTAAAAATGTACTGTGAAATATTTTAAAAGATGTATTCCTTTCACGATCAAATGTTTTTAAAATGTCAATTCTCCCCTAAATTGATCTCTCTATAGTCAATGTAATCACAATCAAAATCCCACCATGCCTTTTTGTAGAAATGGACAAACTCTCCTATACAGTGACACTTATTAATAACCCATTCAACAATAATTTCGATGTATCCCAACACTGACAATCTGGAAATTCACCTTGAGGCACTAGGATAATCAACATAGTGGCACCAATATCATAATGTATGTAACATACTAGAATAAAACTAGAGGTGATCCATGGAGATATGACTAATCAATCACTATACTCCTCCTCTCTAAGCCTGGATAAAGGATTCCAGTTCTAACAGCTTGGAGCTGGTACAAAAGGTTAACCCTCATGCCACTCCAGATGTCTAGAGGGTGCTGCTGATTAAGGTAGGTAAATACTTTTCTATCTTTATTTTCTTGCCTGGCTTTCAGTGTGCCATTTATTGCTTTACTAAAATCAAGGGAAATGGGCTTGGTATTATTGCTGAGATTAAGTCTTGTGTTTAAATATGTTTTCATAATGTTCTCCTTTAAGAATCAATTTAAGACTCATTCCAGAAGTTTCCTATTGACTAAGCCCATATCATAGTAACTATGGCTTTCTCTGAATCCTTTCAACACTAGGTTCTGTACTATACAATGCCATAGTTATTTGTAGTTAGAGTTATGTTTGAGCATCATTTTTCTCACCTATGAAATGGTGAAACTGATTTCTATATTACAGAGTTGTGAAAACTAGAGATGATATATGGTTACCAATGGGATGTGAGGTCTACAAATACTGACATTTTGTCTAATTGGTGTATCACTGTAACTCCAGCACCTAAAATAGTGCCAAGCACATACTAAGTGCTGAATAAATAGCTACTAAATAAATGAATGTGTAAATAGCCTTTCCCATATCATGGCATATAAAAAAGACTTCAATTCATAAACACAGATAATATTCTATAAATATTGAGGTTCTTGAAGATAGTCAACCTGTGTGCTTTATTTGTCCCTTGGAATCATTTTTTACTCAGGGCTTCTAAAGTTAAAAACTAATGCAAATGTCATGAACAGAGCTGGACTATAGTGAAACAACTAAGCCACATCACTTGAGTGCAAATTTCACTGAATTACCCCCAGAATTCAGTAACTGGGAGAAATAGTTATTTTCATGTAACATTTTCTAAAATCAAAATTAATGCAAACAAATCCCTGATGAGCCAAGCATCAGTTTTAAATAAAGATGAAATCACTTAATAGTGTCATGCTGAGTCGTATTGAAGCCTGAGGCAAAAGGAAAAAAAAATAGTTACACCGATCCTACATTTATTTAAAAAAATTTTGGACTTTTAAAAAATATTATTTCTCATGATTATGAATTTTTTTTAGCACCTGCATTAACTTTGTGCTGAAGGTGAGTGGCTCATTGGCTTCACCTAACCCAGCTCTGTTTGACTATCAAAATTGACCTTGAAAAATCCCTTGGACTGTCTATGAAATAAAATATTCTACTCTCCACACATTCAACCCAGTGCATTTGTCGCCAGTGTTGGAACAGCTTACTGTTTCTCCAGATAAGCCCTGCATGAAGATGTTGGCTTATATTTAAAGAGCCTCACCATACACAAAATGTGTCTTTATCACTGTCACACTCAGCTCGAGGTGCTGATGCTGTGTGAGGTCCCTGGGAACTGAGATCAACAGAATCTTGTCTTCCATGTCACCCCGACTCCAGGCACAGCCTCCAAGGCAGCTGGACCCAATTATGCTCTTCTGTCCATATGTGTTTTCATTTGTGTTCTTTCTTTCCCTCTGTGCCTCTTTCTCTCCATTTCTATCTTTTTCTCTTTCTCTCTCTCACATGCACATAAACACACACACTTGTGCAATGTGAATGCATAAATTATGTGGCTCTACTGGAAACATAATACTGCCTGAGCCTTGGCCTTACCCGGCCTGCCTGCTCATTGACCGACTCTATCCTCAGGGGCCTCAGCTCCTACAAATCACGAGTGATTTCCTCCAGTCACCAAGACAAAGGCGACTGGCAGCCAGGCTCTGTATTCCTTTTGCTTTCCCTAAGTACCCGTACCATATTGCTTCTCACAAATTCACAGTTTTATCCTGAGATGAAATCGCACCATTTCTGCCAGGAATCACACACGGAAACATGGTTCTGTTTTGTTTCTGGACATACTGTATTTGATAAAATTAGAAGAAAGTCACCATATCAACATTTTCACACAAGAAGAGAGAAAAAAAGGAGGAAAGCAAAACTCAACCAGCTACAAAATCCAGTACAGAGAAGATAAGAGCAAATGTGTCTTGCAGGTTTCAAATCCTCAGGTACAAAATAACCCCTCCTATTTCTCTTTGTTCCTCCTCGTGGCATCTAGCCAGTCACTAACTAATCTAAGAGCTGGATGCCAATTCTATTCAATGTATTTGAGTCTAAATGGAGAGACAGTCATGGGGGAAAATGAAATCTCCCTGATCTAAGTCTCTCAGTGAGAATGGGTATTCTCTGTGAGCTCTCCGCAATCAGCTCCATTTTTTGGGTCACTGAAACAAAGCATGGATTTGGCACAGGGCATCTCTTAACAGAAGGGAGGTTGGATAATTATATTCATGTAAATATCCATGAGGTGAATGTTCTTCACATTCAAATGAGGCATTGTCCAGCAACACCATTGTGTAAATTCTGGACTCACAGAGGATCAGATTCAACTAGTCCCAGATATTATTCAAATGAGGTAGCAGAAGCTTGCTTAGCAAGGCTGGGTAACTCATTTTAGATCATACTGACAGCAGGTATGTACGTGTGCATGCTCAGTCACATCTGACTCTTTGCGACCCCGTAGATTGTAGCCTGCCAGGCTCATCTGTCCATAGATTTCCCAGGCAAGAGTACTCCAGTGGGTTGTCATTTCCCCCTCCAGGCTATCTTCCCAACCCAGGGGTCGAACCTGTGTCTCCTGAATCTCCTGCATTGGCAGATTCTTTACCACTGAGTCCCCTGGGAAGCCAACAGCAGGTTTGACTTTTCCCCAAAGCTTCTGTCAAGGAAGTATGATCTTTGTAGCTGCCCTGTGGTAGGATCACTTAAGCCCAAGGCTGTTACATGTCCAGGCATTATGCAGCCCCTCACCATGGTAAGGCGAGATAGACCCTTCAACCCACTACTACAAGATATGCCATATTATACGAGTGGCTTCAGAAATTCAGCCACGAGTCACACAGAGCCAAGGCTCACTTCTTTGAGACCATCACAGGAAGGAACGTGGACAGAGAGTGATTCATAAAAAACTCGCTCAGTCCATGTGTATAAAAAAGCCAATGAAACTAGACAAGTTCACTTGCATTCTTTCTTCATTAATTAGTGTATCTTTCTTCTAATTATAAAACTACAATGATCTCACAAGGCTATTAGCTCCCTGAAGCTGCAAAACCTCTTCCTGTCTTATTCACCGATCTGCCTTCATCCGTGTCTGAATCTAATATTGAATAAACATTTCCTGAATACTTTTTTAAAAAAGAAAAACATATCTATTTATTGAAATTCCCCCCAAAAAATACTTTAAATGAAATAAAACTCTCCCATCATTTCACAACAGAGAGATAGTGGCTGTTCTATTTCAGAATATTCTGTTCAGAATGTATTCTGTACATGTACATACAAGCTTTCAATCTAATTTGAGATTAGACCATATATAGAATTTTGCATTCTACTTTTCTTTGCCAACTAACATCATATCTTGCTTTTATTTTTAGCCTTCCCTTCGGTTCTCTCTTCTTCAACTCAAGTACATTGGCAGCTAAAAGCACCAGAAATGAGTCAGTCAATACACGGTGACCTAAAGTCAAACACTGGAAGTTCTTCCTGGAGTTAAGCATCTTTGGTGGAATAAAAAGAGTTCTTCTGAACTAGTTCTTCCTCACTACTAACACAGGTCATGTTTTCAATTAAGTTAAGCAAACACCAGGACCATTATCATCATATTGAACTCTGTGGTATTCTCTGCACAGAAAGGATGTAGGTCTGTCTACCAAAGAACAGACAAAGAAACGAACTGAAGGACTTCCCTGGTGGTCCAGGGGACAAGATGCCCCACTTCCACTGCAGGGGGTGTGGGTTTGATCCCTGGTTGGGAAACTAAGTTCCTACATGCAGTGTGGCACAGGCAAAAATAGGAAAAAAATAAGAAAGAGAACGAATTGAAGGACCATAAAAAAGTTGTGCACATAAAAATCCTGGGTATCAGATTACTCAAGAACTTCTGAATGCCAAAGACTTATAAGTGGGTTCCTTTAAGAACTACACATTTTCCCCAACTGTTTCATGATATTAAAAAATTGGTTTCTAAAAATTATTTGTGCATTTCAATTCATCTGACTTTCCGACTGATATCTCTACTTGGATAGCTAATGAAATCGAAAATGTCCAAAGCTCCACAATATTCTTCCCCTTCAAACCTACAACTTGTCCTATCTCAATAAATGACACCAGTTTTCCTTTTGGCTCAGGGCAAAAATCACGTCATGATTTTCTGCTCGCTTTCTTTTACACCTACCAAACCTCTACCTTCAGAAAAGACCAGTCCCCACTTGCTCCAGGCAACCCTCCATCACTACTCACCTTAATAATTGCATAAGCTTCCCTACTGGTCTTCCTGCATCTCAGGTGCTCTCCCATAGTCTACAATCCACAGAGCATCCAAAATTGTCCTCTCAAGTATTAAATTATTAGCAAAGCAATAGCACGAGGGAGGTTTCTGAAGTGATGGGAAGATTGACTGTGTGCTTTGATTGTGGTTGCGATCATATGACTGTGTGCATTTATCAAAGCTCAGAGAACTGTAAACCAAAAAAGGTATATTTAAAAAAAAATTTAATGAAAAATGTTAAGTCAGACCACTGAAGTTCTCTGTTCAAAATCCTGGATTGTAAAAGTGAAATTACCCTTTGATCCAATTGCCTATTCACCTCCCTGACTTCATCTTCTAATATTCTTTCTCCTCTGGCACGTTGTGGTCCAGCCACACTAGCCCTCTGACTACTCCTCAAACAGATTAGGTAGGCTCCTGCCTTGGCAACTTTGTACCAGTTTCTTCCCTTTACCTGAAATGTAACCCAACCCCTCTAGCCCCTCATCCCTGCCAGTCCTTAATATCCTCCACACCAACTCTTGCACAGCAGATACCTCTCAAATTAGGCTCTATTGAAAGTTGCAACCCATCTCCCACCAGCATTCCCAATACCCACTACTACCCTGCTATACTTGTCTTTTTCCTTTCATACATTTTTATCAATTACAGACATGCCATATAACTTACTTATATCTTATGCCATTGTCAGATACCCCATTACCCACACTCAGATGGAATCAAAGTTCCTTGAGAACGCTAATCTTTCTTCTACTTACCAATATATTCCCAATGCTTAGAAAAGTGCCTAGAATGTAGTAGGCATTTAATTAATACCTGTTGAATAAATGAATATACACAACTGGAGCCTGCCCTGTGTGAGGCATTGCACTAACCCCTATGATACGTTTAACATGTAAAATATCAGTTATTCTGTTAAATAAATGGGTTGGGCTACATAATCCCCAAGGCAACCCTCCTCCCCAGCTCACAAATTTATTCCAATTGAGGTTTTACACTATACCACAGGCTCCACCAGAATGTAAGCTCCCTATAGGTAGGAACTTAAATCTGCTTTCTCACTGCTGCATCCTCAAACCCAGATGACATGTGGCATGCTGTAAGCTCCCTGTGGACATGAAATACAGCTCTTGTTGGTTCTGAGTGTCTGATCCTACCCAGACACAGAAGTCACACCAGACACAGAGGCTCAGCTCTGGGTAATGACTAGATGAAAGAAAAAAAAGAAACAAACCAGGTGGCAGCACCACACACAGGGGCCTCTCTCATTATTCTTGGGAATATTAGCAAAAGGGATGATTGTAAACATGGCACAGGAGCATTTCACGTCAGGTGACAGCCCTTCGGAACTTCTATTACATCACAGCAGAGAGAGCCTCACCAGTGCTGACGTACGTGAGGATGCCGAGCACAAAAACGAGGTCAAGTAAGACTCTTGTGGAAAGCAAGCTTCACTAGGGAAATTGCTGGGGTTGCCCTTCATATTCTCACCTTGTGACCACTTCTCTCATCTTGAATGTCACCACTCAGGTGATATTCCCTGCCATGAGCCCAACTATCCAGGGAAGAAACCTCGATCATCACCTGTCTTTCCCTGCTCTGATCTATCACAATTCTCACAGGCTCTGCTTCATGAATGTGAATGTTCCAAAGATGGATAGACCTCTTCAGCAAATGAACACTGCTATGAGACAGGACTACAATGTCTACAGCCTTTGGGATGAAGGGTACCATTTTCATACTCAGTCTTTCAGCACTGTCTAATAAAGACATAATGTGAACCACACATGCAATGTTAAATTACATGCATAACATTAAAAATAAGTTTACGATTAACATATACACTATGTGTGTGTGTGTGTGTGTGTGTGTGTGTATATACATATACACATATAAAACAGACATTAAGGATCCATTGTATAGCACGAGAAACTACGTTCTTATAATAACCAATAATGGAAAAGAACCTGAAATATATACATGTATATAAAATGTATGTATGTGTGTATGTGCATATAAAGCTGAATCACTTTGCTGTATACCTGAACTAACACAGCATTATAATTATACTTCAATTTAAAATTATTTTTAAAAAAGTAAAAATAAACAAGTGAAATTAATTTAATACTGTTTAAACTTTTATCCTAACCTGATATATCCAAAATACTGTAATTATAACATGAAGTCAACAAAGACTTGTTAATGAGATATTTTACCTTCTTTTTCATACCAATTCTTCAAAATCTAGTATATATTTTGCATGGACAGCTTACTTCAGTGCAACCTGGTCACATAAGAAACACTCCAAGTCACGAATGGCTAGAGGCTACCAGAGTGGGCAGCCAAGTCTGTATGTTAAGTTCCTTCTCTTTCAGGATGTTAGTGTTACTCTCAGATTAGCACCATTTCAAGATTTTACAATGTCTCCTAACCTATAATGACATCACTTTCATTATTCTCAGGTTCAAAAACATGTTCCTTGCAAGGCAGTTAAATGAAGCAATATCAGAGCATGAAAGGACAGGTGAGTAAGAGATAACCTGTCTCTCATTTGAAAATAGTATGTGTGTTTCTCTGACCTCTAACTACAACCCATTTCAGTTAATTTCATCAGGTTCCTTAAGTTTCTTATAGTGGAGTTTCTTATGGATAGCAAGGGCAAGTCTGTGCTGACTGCAAGGTTTCTTCAAATAGCATGCCAACATCACCAACCACAAACAAATGCACAGCAACAGAAAAGAAGCTAGAACAGGGCAAAGTTCAAGGGCATTTACATTCTCATTTTAATTGCATGCCTGTAAGTCAGCTCTTAGTGATCCAATACATAAAACCAAGATGAGGCTTAAGAAGAATAGGACAGGACTCTGAGAACTCAAAGGAATGTTCTAACCACCTTTTTAATGAAGAAGAACTTTAAACACATTCAGGTTAGGAGGGAATTTACCAGGTGAGAAAGTTGCTTTGAAAATCTATACCAAGAACAGCTCTGTCATTTTCTCCTCAAAGATGAGATTAGAGCTTCTACTAGCCTCTCAAAGGTGAAATGGATTACCAGAATATGAGAGGCAGTTCAATTTGCAGAACTTTCCACAGCGACAGTGGTGTGAAGTCTGTAGCACGATGGACCTAAAATAATTAACACATCACCGAGCATCCAGACTCAGACATTCCCCACCCTTATTTCCATCTACCACAATCTAAAAAAAAGTTACTTCTGCAAAAGAGAACATACTGGTTGAATGTTAACTGCCTCCTTTGAGGGTGGAAGGCTAGTTTCCAGTATTGTTCTGCCTACAGAATGAGACATTCAGGCCCACTTCTAACGGCTGACTCAGCAGCGACCAGCTGAAAAAACGGTTTTCCAGACCAATTCTGGAGTTGGTGAAGCTCTGAAATCACCCTGCCCAAATCAGCGATTTCTTCAAAATGGGGTCAGGACACAGGAACTCAGATGCTCTATCTACCGGCCTTCTTTCTTGGAAAAGGCAAAGACCAGCCTACACACACCCACTAGCCAGAAAACAGCCAAAATGAAACTGGCAGCAACCTCTAGCAGAGTTGAGTGATAAGCAGTGTTCAGCAAAGCTGGGAAGCCATTGATCTATCTGCAATTATTTGCTAGCATCCCATTCAAGTGGGAGAGACACCTAAGAATGAGTCATGGGTCATGGTTCTTTGGCCCTTGAGAAAGCATATAAAAGCAGAGAGAAGAAAAAGAAAATCATGCAGCATCCCAAATGCTTCCACCCTCAGCCTCCCTAAAAATAAATCTGAAGTGTGTGGGTAAAAAGATATCAATAACTACACACTAAAATAAATGTAAAATGTAACAGGGCTACAACTCAACAAATACTCCTAGATTCAGGACACTGTCTTACAAAACCGTATGTGTGATATTCTCAGTGAGTTAAGCATAAATAGTAGGCATGCTTTCCTTGACTCGTCTCTTCATTCAATCACTCCACGTCTTTTCATGCACTGGGCACCATGCTAGACACTGACACAGCAATGGTTGACAAAGACCTGCCTACCTAAGTTCACCTGAGTCAGCGACGCTGATATTTACAAGAACTGGTATTCGGTGAATACCTACTATGTGTCACGTTCTATGCAAGGCACTCAATCCTAACAACCATCAGTAAGTAGGCATTGAGACCATTTTACAGATGATGTAACTGAAGGCTGAAGAGGTCAAATGACTTGCCAAGGTCAATCAGATAGTCAATGACAGAGCCAAGATGTCCAGATTTGTCTGATTCCTGTCATAAGCTTAATGTTTGAAAATAAAGTGTTTATACTGTATAGCACAGGAAACTTTATTCAATACCTTGTAATAACCTATATTGGAAAAGAATCTAAATATATTCTAAAGAATACATGTGTATGGATATATCCTTACATATAGATCCTTTTCCATATATATGCACATATATACTTTAACCACTTTGCTGTACACTTGAAACTAATACAATATTGTAAGTCAACTCTAAGTTTTAAAAGATAAAATGTTTATAAATAATGTTTGAAAGTGTTATTTTGTATTGAAAAAAATCAGGCAAGCCAAACATGAGCAGGATTGAGTGATAGTTTGTACATAGATAGAGTGATAGTTTTTCTCTTAAACTGTGTAACTGAAAAAAATTCCACTTTAAAAAATGGATAAAAGACACTTCACCAAAAACATTGATGGCAAATACACACATGAAAACATGTTCAACATTTTAATCATTTGGAAAATGCAAGTTAAAATCACAAGGAAATACCCCCATATTATGTATTAAGAAGTCTGGAGGTGAGGGAAACTTATTTTTAATTGACAACACCAACTGCCTGTGAAGACGCAGAGCAACTGGAACTTTTAAACATTGCTAAGGAAGAATGCAAAATGGTTCAGCTTTTTGCAAAAGACTGGCAGTTTCTTATTAAGTTGTACATATTCACCATAACCAGTGATCTCACTCCTAGGGATCTACCCAAGCAAACTGAGAACCTGTATTTACACAAAACCTCTCTACTATATCTTTGATTCTTTCCCTAGGGCTTGAGTCTATTCTCTTGCTTCCTTTGGAAGCTCGTTTATTGACTTTATTCATAATCCCCTAAAACCAGCAACAACTCAACTGTCCTTTAACTAGCAAAAGAATAAACACACTCTGGTATGTCCATAAAGTGGAATATGATGCAGCGAGAAAAATGAATAAATGTGATAGAAGCAACAAAATGAATGAACCTGAAATCCTCTTAGTAAGTGAAAGAAGCTAAATCCAAAAGCTTCATACTATATGATTTCATTTATACAACATTCCGAAAAAGGCAAAATTATTAAGAACAGAAAACAGCTGTGGTTGCCAAGTGATGGGGAAGAGACTAAGAACAAAAGAGTAAGAGGAAAGAATTTTGCAGACGGAGGGGGTGAGACTGTTCTGTATCTTGAATGAAATGATGGTCACAAGATTGTATGCATTTACCAAAACTCAGAGAATAGTTTAGCAGGAAGAGCAAACTTTATTGCAAGTACACTCTGAAAGGTGAATAAAGCTCACTTCAAAAAATTGTACTTTTTTAACATGACAAATTAAACACCTCTCATAGATGCATTACGATGCTGGTAACTCATCTTGGTTATAGCCATCTCAAATTACAAGTAATTTTCTTAAAGACAAAATGCTGGACCACACATTCTTTCCTACTGGCAAGTAACAGACTTTTTTTCCTTAACACCTTCCCTCTGGTTGGCAAGGAGAACAGTTCCCTCCAGTACCTTCACTCTGAATGCTGGAAAATACAAAAATGTGGTACAGGGGAGCTCCTGGGACAGGGGAGACAGGTTTCTCCTCAGTCTGTAATGTCATAAAATCTGCTGTAGCTAATGTATGTCTTTACAAGAGAGAAACTGTCACAAAGCTGTAATTTTCCAAAGGCTTGCTGGTTTCCCATTAGGGAAGATGCACCATAAGAATAACCTGGTCAACTGTCCCAGGAGCTTCCATCCTCAGCTACTGCTGGGTAAGTGCTCTACTGTCAAAGTCACGGTTATCTCCTTTTGACATCTTGTGCCATTCCCCAATAAGTTATCTTTGGGCCCCAAGTCTCTCCTTCCCCTGATGTTTTTCTTACTATCACTAGAATATTAGCTACACTCTCCATCCCACTTTTTTGCAAGACTCATCAAACACAAAGAGACCTAACAGAAGCTCTCAATCAGTAAGTTTAAATGAAGTCTCTGGCAAGCCAGAGCAGCTCCGCTTGGCAGTTTTGGGAGAGTAACACTCGTGGCTCAATTCCCCAGCACACATATGGTTCCCTCCCTGGGGCTCGAGAGCTTATTCTCTTGCTTTCCTTAGAGGATCCTTTCATGAACAGCCCCCGAGCTCTGGCTCATCTGCCTACCAAAGACTTGTTAAAAACCTATATTACAAGCAATTCAAAGCATGAAATGAAAATTGATGCTTTCAACTCCTATAATGATGAAAACGGGAAGCCGCCAGAGACTCCGTGTTCCTTCATTTTCCATGTCAGTTTCCAAGAATACAGATATTGGCATGTTACATGAGAATAAAATGGGAACCAGGGTGAAGGATTCCTCCCTACATTTGACCCCAGTATGGCAGAGATTTTGCAGGAAAACGTTTAAGTCTGAAAGTAGAAAAAAAAAAAACAAAAATAAAACCCCGACACTTCAGAATGGACACTCACCAGAGTAAATATAACAAGCAACTCCCTGTATTCAAAAGTGCATTGAAACAATGAATTGCAATGTTCTTGAATGGAAATCAAATCACACTGTTCGATCTGAACAACATGAATGAAAGCCTCATCACTCTACTTCTGAAATGGGCAGTTCAAGTTCTATATATGCACAATTTAAACATATGTAAAATAAGACAACTGAGCAAGAATACAATCTCAGTGTTGTCTTGCAATATTATATTCTAAACTTTTAAGAAAAGCATACAGGGTAACATCTTTTCTGTCTTCTATTAAAATTTAAGTTTCATGAGGGCAATCATTGTATCCTTGATACCTAGCAAACCACTTCAGTATTCTTGCCTTGAGAATCCCATGAACAGTACGGAAAGATAAAATGATAAGACACTGAAAGATGAACTCCCCAGGTCAGTAGGTAGGTGCCCAATATGCTACTGGAGATCAGTGGAAAAATAACTCCAGAAAGAATGAAGAGATGGAACCAAAGCAAAAACAACACCCAGCTGTGGATGTGACTTGTGATGGAAGTAAAGTCAGATGCTGTAAAGAGCAATACTGCATAGGAACCTGGAATGTTGGGTCCATGAATCAAGGCAAATTGGAAGTGGTCCAACAGGAGATGGCAAAAGTGAACGTCAACATTCTAGGAATCACCGAACTAAAATGAACTGGAATGGGTGAATTTAACTCAGAAGACCATTATATCAACTATTGTGGGCAAGAATCCCTTAGAAGAAATGGAGTAGCCATCATAGTCAACAAAAGAACACAAAATGCAGTACTTGGATGCAATCTTAAAAACGACAGAAGGATCTATGGTCGTTTTCAAGGCAAACCATTCAATATCACAGTAATCCAGGTCTATGCCCCAACCAGTAATGCTCAAGAAGCTGAAGTTGAATGGTTCTATGAAGACCCACAAGACCTTCTAGAACTAACACCCAAAAAGATGTCCTTTTCATTATAGGGGACTGGAATGCAAAAGTAGGAAGTCAAGAAATACCTCGAGTAACAGGCAAATTTGGCCATGGAGGACAAAATGAAGCAGGGCAAAGGCTAATAGAGTTTTGCCAAGAGAATGCACTGGTCATAGCAAACACCCTCTTCCAACAACACAAGAGAAGACTCTACACATGGACACCACCATATGGTTAACACCAAAATCAGATTGATTATATTCTTTGAAGTCAAAGATGGAAAAGCTCTATACAATTAGTAAAAACAAGACTGGGAGCAGACTGTGGCTCAGATCATGAACTCCTTATTGCCAAATTCAGACTTAAATTGACAAAAGTAGGGAAAACCACTAGACCATTCAGGCATGACGTAAATCAAATACCTTATGATTATCCAGTGGAAGTGAGAAATAGATTCAAGGGATTAGATCTGATAGAGTACCTGAAGAACTATGGTTGGAGGTTCCTGACATTGTACAGGAGGCAGTGATCAAGACCATCCCCATGAAAAATAAAGGCAAAAAAGCAAAATGGTTGTCTAAGGAGGCCTAACAAATAGCTATGAAAAGAAAAGAAGCAAAAGGCAAAGGAGAAAAGGAAAGAGACACCCATTTCAATGCCAAGTTCCAAAGATTACCAAGGAGAGAAAAGAAAGCCTTCTTCAGTGATCAATGCAAAGAAATAGAGAAAAACAGTAGAATGGGAAAGACTAGAGTTCTCTTCAAGAAATTAGAGATACCAAGGGAATATTTCATGCAAAGATGGGCACAATAAAGGACAGAAATGGTATGGACCTAACAGAAGCAGAAGATATTAAGAAAAGGTGGCAAGAATACACAGAAGAACTGTACAAAAAAGATCTTCATGACCCAGATAATCACAATGGTGTGATCACTCACCTAGAGCCAGACATCCTGGAATGTGAAGTTGAGTGGGCCTTAGAAAGCATCACTATGAACAAAGCTAATGGAGGGGATGGAATTTCAGCTGAGCTATTTCAAATCCTAAAAGATGATGCTGTGAAAGTGCTGCACTCAGTATACCAGCAAATTTGAAAACCTCAGCAGTGGCCACAGGACTGGAAAAGGTCAGTTTTTATTCCAATCCCAAAGAAAGGCAATGCCAAAGAATGCTCATACTACCGCACATTTGCACACTCATCTCACACGCTAGCAAAGTAATGGTCAAAATTCTCCAAGCCAGGCTTCAACAGTACATGAACCGTGAAATTCCAGATGTTCAAGCTGGATTTAGAAAAGGCAGAGGAACCAGAGATCAAATTTTCAACATCCATTGGATCATAGAAAAAGCAAGAGAGTTCCAGAAAAGTGTCTACTTCTGCTTTACTGACTACGCCAAAGCCTTTGACTGTGTGGATCACAATAAACTGTGGAAAATTCTGAAAGAGACGGGAATAGCAGACCACCTGACCTGCTTCCTGAGAAATCTGTATGCAGGTCATGAAGCAACAGTTAGAACTGGACATGGAACCACAGACTGTTTCCAAAATGGGAAAGAAGTGTATCAAGGCTGTATATTGTCACCCTGCTTATTTAACTTATATGCAGAGTACATTATAGGAAATGGAGTACTGGATGAAGCATAAGCTGGAATCAAGATTGCTGGGAGAAATATCAATAACCTCAAATATGCAGATGACACCACACTTATGGCAGAAAGCGAAGCAGAACTAAAGAGCCTCTTGATGAAAGTGAAACAGGAAAGTGAAAAAGTTGGCTTAACACTCAACATTCAGAAAGCTAAGATCATGGCATCTGGTCCCACCACTTCATGGCAAACAGATGGGGAAACAGTGGAAGCAGTGACAGACTTTATTTTTGGGGGCTCCAAAATCACTGCAGATGGTGATTGTGGCCATGAAATTAAAAGACTCTTCCTCCTTGGAAAAAAAGTTATGACCAACCTAGACAGCATATTAAAAAGCAGAGACATTACTTTGCAAACAAAGGTCCATCTACTCAAAGCTATGGTTTTTCCAGTAGTCATGTATGGATGTGAGAGTTGGACTATAAAGAAAACTGAGTGGTAAAGAACTGATGCTTTTGAACTGTGGTGTTGGAGAAGATTCCTGAGAGTCCCTTGGACTGCAAGGAGATACAACCAGTCCATCCTAAAGGAAATCAGTCCTGAATATTAATTGGAAAGACTGATGCTGAAGCTGCAACCCCAATACTTAGGCCACCTGATGCGAAGAACTAACTCATTTGAAAAGACCCTGATGCTGGAAAACACTGAAGGTGGGAGAAGAAGCGGATGACAGAGGATGAGATGGTTTGATGGCATCACCAACTCAATGGACATGAGTTTGAGTAAACTCCCGGAGTTGGTGATGTAGAGGGTGGCCTGGCGTGCTGCAGTCCATGGGGGTCGCAAAGAGTCGGACACGAATGAGTGACTGAACTGAACTGATACCTAGCAGAGTGGCATATATGTACAATGTGCTCAATAAATTGTTGTTGAACAACTGAGTGAATGATATTAGAGGTAAGATAAGAATGCTTTTGTCCCATCATTTGACTATTGGGTTCTGTAAATTAGAAACAAACATTTATACACCTAATTTGAGACTTCACGGTAGACCTAGCACACACACAAACATGCATGAGACACAGAGTGTATCCTTGAACTTACGATCTAGATAGGGAAACAAGAAACAATTATTTGATATAAGAACCACATAGGCAGTAAAGTGTTTCCACTGAATCCACATAAAAGGATCAGAGAAGGGAGAGTCAGCACGGACATCCTGTAGTCTGCAAAGAAGGCCTCCTGAAGGGCACACAAATGACAAGCATTGACTGGTCAAGAAAGATCAAAAATGTCAAAGAAAGGACTCATTTCCAGAATATGATGTTTGATGGGGCAGTGGGATTAGATGGTTCTGGACTTTTACATGATAACAAGATACTTTGAACACAGGTTCAAACTCACCATTTTGAACACCCGTTTCTATCACACTTACGCTCATTTATTCCTCATTCAGCTGGACATTTCCATTCAGATGTCCCTTATGACCTTCTGGTCAGCCTGGTCACTCTTCCCAGGACCCTGCACACAATCTTGGCCTCCTCCCTCTTTCTACACCTCCCATCCCATGACTCACTAAATTCTCTCCCCTGAATACCTCCTGAGTCTCGCCTCCCCCTGGCCTCCTTTGCCTTAAGTTTTCACTTTAGCCATAGCTTCTCTGTTTCCACTCTACTCCTCACCACCCACATTAATTTCATCCCATAAATTAAGGGTTGACAAACTTTTTCTGTAAAGGGCCAGATAGTGAATAGCTCAGGCTTTGGAGGCCGTACAGTCTCTGATTCAACTACTCAACAATGCCACTGTAGCACAAAAGCAGCCATAAACAATACATAAACACAGGACTGTGTTCCACTAAAACATCTTTAACAAAAACAGGCAGTGGCCTGAGGATCATAGTTTGATGAACCCTGTCTTAGATGTCTGCCAGAGTGGCTTTCAAAAAATACAAATAAGACCATGTTATTCCCCACCCTAAACTCTAAGTCTCCCACTGCCCTCAGGAGAAGTTCCAGGCTCCTTGGCAGGACATACAAGGGCCTCTGTGTCTGTCCCCTCACCAGTCCCTCATGGCTCTTAAGACTGCACATTCAGCAACCAATGACTTGATGCTTCCCAGAAATACCAACCTCTCACGCCATGATTTGCACATGCTTGGGTCCTCTTTCTGCAATGTCTCCTCTAGTATAACTGGCTACATACATCCTCTAATACATCATGTCTCTAATACATTACATCTGTCCTTCAAACCCATAACCAATGTTTCTTTCATGAAAATTCCCTGACCTGAATTCTGGACAAAATTCAGGCCAATGTCTTTATTCCCCAAGAACTTTTACATAATTCTTTTATAGCCCATGGCACACTGGAACGTCTGGTTGTATATGTGTCTTCCCCCACCAACTCCAATGGACCCTCTGTGAGGATAAAGGTTGTGTTTCATATATCTTTGCATCCTCTAGATCTAACATAGTATCTAGAACTTAGCTGTGTCATAGAAACTATTTATTTAATTAGTAAAAGGAAGTCACAAAACTTCTAACTTGGTGCTCATTTGACTTGGCGTAACTTTAAATAAACAGACTGCAATTCGCTCAAAGTTCTAACTATCTTGGTGATGTCAATGATTTGAATTCAACACTCGCTATTAAAAGTTGTCCAAATGTCAGAGTGAACTGTTCTTTTTCAAGAGGATATAATTCAACATTTCCCCTTTTAAAAGAGATGTACTTTAAAACTGCTACTTAGCTGTCTCCCCATTAGTCTTTAATTAGCTGCTTGAACAATGCTGACTAGGTTGCATCCTCTTCCAGAGAGCTAAGTCCTCAAGCAATTAGTCCTCAAGCTACCAAGTATGACCTGCATTACCACTGTGCAAACCTTCACAGAACAGGGAACAGCCCTATGTGTTCCAGAGCTGGACAGAGCTTCTGAGATCAGAAGACATGTGAGCTCAAAGTAAAAGCCCATAAAAAGTCTTTGGCCTGTCGAAGTTGCAAAACTTTAAAAAAATATGTTAAGTTTCAGCAAAGATGAAGCGAAATAAATACTCTTGTACACACTGATGGAAATGTAAATCATACAATCCTTTTGGTAGAGTAATTTGGAAGTACTTTCAAATCCTAAAATGCACACACTCTGAAACTCAGGCCAGCTTCAGTTTAGCTTTCATTAGGATTCACAGTTGGGCGCCCAGGTGTATGTGGAAGATGCTCTTTTTCAGCACTGTTTCTACCTTTCCACAACTGTGGGATGATGGTACAGCCATGTTCTCCATGAATTCACCCATTGAGTTCCTGACAGCCCACTTCCATGTCTAATAAACATCTCAAACTCAGTAAGTCCAAAATGAAACTCCAGATCTTACAACAAGAGATGACCCAGCCACGTGGCCTCCCTGGTGGGGCCCAGACCGTTAAGAATCCGCCTGCAGTGCAGGAGACCCAGGTTCAATCTCTGGGTTGGGAAGATCTAACTGGAAAAGGGAATGGCAACCCACTCCAGTATTCTTGCCTGGAAAATACCATGGACAGAGCAGCGTGACAGACTACAGTCCACAGGGTCGCAAAGGGTCAGACTCGACTTAGAGACTAACATTTTCACTTTTCACTTTCTGACACAGCCCTAGCTCTCCCCATCCAGTAAAGAGCAACTCCATCTTTTAAGGTGCTCCATTTAAACAAACAAACAAACAAAATCTTGTAGTCATTCTCACATCCCTCATCTAAGCCATCAGGCAATTGCTTTGGGGATGCTTTCAAAATCACCCAACCACTTATACCACCTTTACTCCTACTGCTACTCTGGTCTAACCACTACCATCTTACACTAGGATTTCGATAACAGATTCCTAGCTGTGCTCCCTGCTTCCACCCCTCCATAAATCTTTAATGCATTAACCAAAGTGAGACTTCTCCTATGTTAATTGAGACATGTCATTATCCCAATTAAGACCCTGCAATGACTACCGCTGCACTCGGAGTCAAGTAATTAAAAGGATCCACAATGCCTGGCATGACTTGTCTGCTGTCCCTTACAATTTGACCTCTCCTTCCACATTTCTAGCCTCTGCTCTCTTTATTCCAGCCACTCTTGTCACAACGCAGGTACTACTTCTGTCTCAGGGCCTTTGCACCTCCACCAAAGGACATCTGTACTTCAGCCAGATATACACATGGCCCCTCAGTTCACTCTTTCAAATTTCTGCTTAAATGCTACTTTCCCAGAGAGGTCTACCCTGATAACCCTGTTTAAAATTACAACATGCCCCATTTCCACAGTCTTGACAGTGTTACTCTGCATTGCTTCCCCTCCCACATACCACCTTCTAATATACAAAATAATTTACTTATTTGAGTACATTAACTGTTTATTGTCTGTTTCCCTGACTAGAACATAAACCCCAAGAAGAATCTTTATCTCTTTTGGTCAATAATATCCCAAGCACCTAGAACAGTTTCTAGCACATGAAGGTTGTTTAATAAATATTTGCTGAATGAAAATCTTAATGATTTTGTGAGAAGAAAATGAACCAGCCCTAGCAAATAGTCATCTGATAAATATGGGTTCCAGTTATTAGAAAGAATGAAGTAAGCATACAGGTACTGATGTGGAAGGTTGGCCAATCATAACAACAATAATAAAAGCCAAGTTACTAGTATGTAAAGACAGTTATCACAGCACTATTAGCAATACTGAAAAAAAAAAAAAGACAAACAGAAACAATCTAAAATCTCTTTACCCAGGTAATATTTAAATAGATTATGCCAATCCTTAAGTCATGCTTTGGATACCACATAGTCATTATCAAGAACTATGTATGAATACTTACTTTATCATATTAAGATATCAATTTCAGCTAGGGGAAAAAACTTGTTATGAACTAAACAGACAAGCTGGAATCAAGATTGCTGGGAGAAATATCAATAACCTCAGATATGCAGATGACACCACCCTTATGGCAGAAAGTGAAGAGGAATTAAAAAGCCTCTTGATGAAGGTGAAAGAGGAGAGTGAAAAAGTTGGCTTAAAACTCAACATTCAGAAAATGAAGATCATGGCATCCGGTCCCATCACTTCATGGGAAATAGATGGGGATACAGTGGAAACAGTGTCAGACTTTATTTTTGGGGGCTCCAAAATCACTGCAGATGGTGATTGCAGTCATGAAATTAAAAGACGCTTACTCCTTGGAAGGAAAGTTATGACCAACCTAGATAGCATATTCAAAAGCAGAGACATTACTTTGCCAACAAAGGTTCGTCTAGTCAAAGCTATGGTTTTTCCAGTGGTCATGTATGGATGTGAGAGTTGGACTGTGAAGAAAGCTGAGCGCCGAAGAATTGATGCTTTTGAACTGTGGTGTTGGAGAAGACTCTTGAGAGTCCCTTGGACAGCAAGGAGATCCAACCAGTCCATTCAGAAGGAGATCAGCCCTGGGATTTCTTTGGCAAGAATGATGCTAAAGCTGAAACTCCAGTACTTTGGCCACCTCATGCGAAGAGTTGACTCATTGGAAAAGACTCTGATGCTGGGAGGGATTGGGGGCAGGAGGAGAAGGGGACGACAGAGGATGAGATGGCTGGATGGCATCACTGACTTGATGGACGTGAGTCCGAGTGAACTCCAGGAGTTGGTGATGGACAGGGAGCCCTGGCGTGCTGCAATTCATGGGGTCACAAAGAGTCGGATAGGACTGAGCGACTGAACTGAACTGAACTGAACCATTTACTTTGAAATTAAAAAAAAAAAGAAAAGAAGTTGTGTATATAAATATTAAAGCAAAAAAGGAGGGAAACCAAATTTCTATATTTTTTATATTTGAAAGACATATTTTAAAATAAGTTATTTTTGAGGAATGAAGCTGAGGAGAGAAAGAAGGCTCCTGTGTAATTTTATACTGCATTGTTTCATTGTACAAGGAATCAAGCAAACCTCAGTTTTACCAACCACAGACATTTTTAGGAACAAGCTTCTCACAGCTGAAAGACTTCATTTTAACTAATCATTTCAACCTTATTCCCTATTCCCTGATCTTATTAGGACTAAATTAATACAGATTCTAATACAAGCTCAAGGAGGGCAGGGAAACTGTCTGATTTGGTCACTGTGCTAATACTCAGGAAGTGTCTGGCACATAGTAGGCTCTTAAATATTTATAAAGTAAATTGGTTCTAATATGAGACCACCTCCAGGTAAAAATATAAGCAATGAATGAAATAGTTCAAAAAGAAATATCAAAGGCCTCCATAAACTAGAGTATTAAGCCTCCAAATAAGGAGTTAAAACGTTTTAGACATTTTTGCTCCCTTTCAGGTCTCTCTCACAATCATTGTGTATTTTTAAAGCAACTCTCTTTGGCACTGCTCCACAACTTGAAAATTATGGCATTTATTGTCTCATAGGCAAGTTACTTCATATGGTAATTGTCAAATGTGTAGATTCCCACTGATCTAATATTCATAGCGGCAAAGAATACCCAGTGCAATAATTCAGACCCAAGGTCAACTATAGTGGGACAGGTCATGGAAAAAGGAGATTCTCTAATTAAGAGAATAGCTCAGCATTTAAGATCAATTAACCAATTAGTAGAAACCTAAATGATTTTTAAATTTCCAATAGAACAACAGGAAAAACTGGTTTGTGGGAAAGAATATATGTTTTTAAATTTGATAAAAAGTGTTGTTTCCTTTTTCTATTTTTAAAACAACATTTGATAAAATTGTGCTTTTTGCTGTTTTGCTGAGTAATTCCACTCCAGGAAATAACTCAAACTTTTTCACAGTGACTGGTCTACGTTCTCGATGCAACCACTCATTCAACTGCTTGTTGAACACATGTGATAGGTTAAGTGTTGGGCTTAGAACTCGTACACAGAAAAAGGAATAGCAAAACCCTCCAGGGACAAAAATGCTGAGCCTCACAAAGCAGAGTTATGTGCACTATGCTTTTCTGCTGTCCTTTCAGGTTAGGTAAACGTAAATGTCAACACATTCAAAATCTTTTCATTCAAGAACTTTCAGCCTAGTAATTCATTTCTAAGACCTCTTCTACTCTCATGCTTACAATCTTCTCAAACATCTTAGTAAATACTAGGCAATATTTCTACCATTCTGTTAAGTCTGATAGTCGATTCAAACTTTAACAGATGTCACCCTCATTGGAACAAAGAATAAAAATCATTAACAGCAGCTCCAGAACTGCATCAAAAAAAAACCAAAAACAGGTATCTAGATCACATTCAGTCATCAACTCAATAGACTATGAGGAAGTGAATGGGTTCAGTGTGGCATTTTTATCACCATGGCACCACATATCAAGTAGGTTTATCAGTGAAAACGGCATACCACACTCTTTCAGAGGTACTGTTTGGGCATAATTTTCCTGGCTGTGAACATCTTAAATTGATCAGTTGTGCCAGAGATCCCCAGGGGCCGAAAATTGTCATCAAGACCCAAGCCAGCAAGATCTTTGCACTTAGTGTTTATAATGCTCTGAAAGTCACCCAGAGCCGACCGGCTGTCAGACACAGCCATCAGAAGAGTTACTGAATTAATGGTTGGCACTGCTCTCTTTTCTTCCCACCAGACTTCTCAAATTTTTTCTGACAGTTTTTCTGGTGCCAGAGGGTGTCAGTATGACTGCAAGGGATGTGCTTACAGTCAAATATTTGGGGTCTGATTATCAACATAAAAACAATTTTCAAAAGAAGAAGCAAACATGATATGAAAATGGTGATCACCAAACTAACTGGATTTTGCCATGAAAATATAGTTACAAGGGGAAAAAAAATACTTGCTGTGTATTTGATGGAGCTGAGGGATTCCTGTGATTTCCTTTTTTCTAACACTATCATCTCTGTGTTTACTTTTCCTTTTAGAAATTCTTTTACCTTTAGTTATAGGTATCTCCCAAATTCTTTTCCCTACAGCAATTCTATAATCAGCCAGCATCATGGATCTATGTACTTCTTGGGATCAGTACATCAGCAATCTCTGTTGGTATTACATCACCTGCTTTAAGTGACACAAGAGAGGATCAAACAGAAATTACAATTTAATTTTTCTATCACTGGTATCACGTAATCATGGAGATTGGCTCCTCTGTGAATATGGGAGTCTCATTCTCTCTCTCTCTCTCTCCTCTTTTTCCTCTCCTCTACCCACATCCAGATGCTATGAGAAAATGGAAACAAGGGGGAGAGAAGGAGTGCCTCATCAGAAGCCTCTGCTACATGAGTCTTAGTAACATCAGCTATTGTCATGGCTTCTGTGGTGCCTTTAATGCACGGGCACCGTTTCTGTTTTCACACTTATGCATGTCAAAGAGCTACAGCTGTTGACTACAAAAACAGTCCTGCTGTCGGAAAAAATACACTGGTTTGAGGTGGTCCTTTCTGTTAATGAAATTGTTACCTGCAAGTTTTCAGAGAACCAAAGTTCCATGATTGGTAGCTCTAGGAAACACACCAGAGGCTCCATCACAAACTGCTCCTCTGACCACAGTTAACTTAAAAGGTAGTGAGGCTCTGGACTCCCCTGTGGGAGGTGTCATGATAAACACAACTCTCCATGTTTTTGCTCAGCACAAACCAGCAGGTAAGACTCAAGTCTAAAGGAAATACAGATCCATTCAGGAGCTATAGTAAGTGAAAAGAACAACAAACTGATCCCACATATCTTTATTACATGCACAACAAATTCAAATATCAAAACCCAAACTTGTTTTTTTTATAATGCTGCCACAGAAATATAGCCTAAGAAAAAAACTACATAGGGATGCAAACCAGTAACATTTAGTATTTCATTTGGTGAGGTCCAGGAGGGGTGAGGTGGGCTTCAGGATTAGAGACCAGTGTCCTCAGCAGGGAGCTTTTCCCTCTGGCCCATCCCCTTCTCCAAAACGTAAAAGGAAAGACACTGGGAGGCCAGGGCAGACTGCTTCTGTTTGCTCAGTTGAGAAATGGAGGAATCAAGACCCTGTTGATACCATTAATCTGCTAAAGCTTTCAACAGCACTAAAATTCATGGGCAACTGATGAGCTGCATCTTGTTGACAAGTTCCAGTGCAAGTTAAATCAAGAAAAGAACCTACAGGCATATCCAATCAATACTTGAGGGCTTGCAAAGTTATCAAAAACACCAATTTTAGAAGGTAATAGTCTTACAGGTGATAAAAGACAAGCTTTTTCTCAACTAAAGAAATGTATTTTCCCAGAACCAGAAAGACAGTATGTTATTATTGAGGTTACCGAGTTCATATACATGGGTTCATCTGTGTTGTATACATACCCACTCTCAAATATTTTTAATATGAAAAAGTCACGATGACCTCATGCAAAAGCTTCCAGTTTTATTGGCTCCCCCAACAAACATGTCTGAACGTTTTGAAAGCACTGAAGACTTATTCAAGCTGAATAGTAAAACAAACAAACAGACCACAACAAAAATCAGCAAGGCTTTTTTGGTCAGCACACGCTCATGAGTAAGTAGCCTCCTCAATGATTCTCAACTGACAAAGCACGAGCTCGGTAAACTCTAGGAAAGAGAAAAGGACACTACATACCTCCTAATCCTTATAAATATGCTACACATACCCTCAAATAATTTGGCTCAGGCACAAATCCATTCCCTTTGTGTTCCAGGGAAAAGTCTGTGTTTCAACACCACAACATGACAGCTTCCATGCACACTCCACTGTTGCCTGGCACTCAGGTCAGACAGACTCACGACTTGGGAAGGGGAAGGGCCAGCCTTCATGCCTCTCTAAAACCCTCCCAGCCTTCCTTGCTTGGCCCACTCACTTAGAAGAACCAGACAGCGAGAAGAGCCTTTCAGCTCCCAAGCACTCAGCAAGCCAGAGACTCTAGATTCTGATTGCTATTTTCTGGTTGCCCACAGACATCCATATCTTACCTAGATAAGACAGTGCTCTGATACACACATGTTAATTTCCAGGAAACTTAAAAAGCCGCCTGCACCTGCAGGTACTCTCTTACTTTTAAAAATGGGTAAAACGGGAGGAAGGGATGGCAGCTCTTTCCTCCTTTCATTTCCCCGGGAGCTTGCAAAGCCCTCCAAAGTGCAAAGACATTTGCCCACCAGTGCCCGGGCGAAGTAGCTCACCCTCTTCCCCGCCTACCCCAGCCTGGGCGCCGGAACAATGCAGTAACATACATTTCCCAACACCTGCTGGAGCCTATTAATATGCACGGGGACCTATTGATTTTTCCCCCGTCCCTTCCCCTGCCCTCCACACTGAGCAGGCTTTCATCTCCTCCTTTACCATCCATCAGGAACTCATTTCGGCGCCCCCTTCCCCCTCCCACCGCCGGTTCCCATTCAGCCGAGCCCCTCTCGAAAGCCCAGGCTGACGAGCACACTTTGGAATGCACTTCATTAAAATTTAGCTGCCCGATTCCAACCTGCAATGCGGAGGAGGCGATACAAAGCGCGCGCCACACTTCCTCCAGCATCCCCTTCAAAAGCCCCATTGTTCGCCAGGCATCTGCTCCAGAGCCCGGCCTCTCCCTACCCACTGACCCCTGATTTTTTTTTTCTCCCCCCACCCCCTCCCGCCCGCCCTGCCGGGCCAAACGGGCCTGTCCGGTGAATTAGAACGCAGCCGCAGCCATCTGGCCCTCCCAAGCTGGCCTGGTTTCTCCCCGCCCCTCCTCCCTGGTCCACACACCACACAGGGCATCTTCACCTCCATGGATGTTCCCACAACCCAAGCGCAAACCTCGGGCGACGGTGCGCCTCTGCCGACGCCTGCCTGTGCCCAGGCTTCCTCCCGCAGTGGAGCGTTCGAATCCAGAGGTGGGCAGGGGGCGGCGGGGGCGAAGAGCGGGCGATCGTGGACCTCTTGTACTTGCCTGCAAACCCCAGCCCAATCGCCAAGATTAATCCTTCCCTTTGTGAGCCAGAAAGAGCCTCCCACCACGCTGGTCCTCGGCTCTGCAGCGGCTGTAAAGAGAGGCGGGGGTTGAGGGGGTGGGGTGGGATCCGAACCCCTTCCTAGGCGAGCTGGGGGCGCCTCGGCCACCTGACCATGGAGAGGTTTTGCGAGGGAAGCAGGCGCTGGCGGCAGGAGCAGCTGACGGTGCGAGAAGGAAACGAAGATGCCCAAGCTTGCGCCTTTTATATTACAGGCGACATTTCTAACACATGACAACAATTTCCATCTGTATTTAAGCCGGGAGTGTGAAAAAAGAGCATTACATCACAGAGCCCGGGTTCCTAGAGGCTGCCGGATATCTAGGCCAGGGGGATTAGGGCCGCACCTGCGGAGAGGGCAGAAGCCAAGAGCCAAGCGAAGCAGGCACGGCCTCTCTCTCCCGCCAGGCGTGTCAGGTCCCCGTTGCCGTGAGGTCCTGGGGGAGACCCTGGCCAAGGAAAGGCGGGATATAAGGCTGCTCCATTTGCAAGACGCACAAGGCTGGGGGAATGAAAGACGGGGGGAGGTGGTGATTCTCTTGGCTAAGGATGCAACCCTGACTTCCCAAGAGGAAGGGGCAGCCGGCTTCCAAGCACCTTCAGGTGGGACTCATTTCTGTCCTTCTGCCTTGTCCCCAACTCTGGAGGGAACTTCAAAGATAATAACTCTGATGTTTGAAATAATAGTTTTCCCTAGAATTAGAGGTGGATGGAGAAGCTTAGCATATTAATTTGTGAAATCTACTTTCAAGGAACAGCCACTTCAAGAACTCAGAGCAGAAGCGGGCTCAGAATCAATCTGTTTCTTTAGGGCTTATCTCTGTGTCATTCAAATCCACTCTTTAAACGTAAGAGACTAGTGGTGTTCTGTCGCCTCTGCTTCCAAAGAGCCATCCCTCCCCTCCTTAGGGGCCCTCACCCTCCTTACCGAGAAAACTTTATTGAAAGCCATCTGGCTCTGAAGAGGTACATTTCCCCCCTCTATTGTCAAATGGTCAGTCCTTAGAAACTGCTGAAACCACTTGCAAGGCAGAGAACGCCCACAGACTGTCAAAGGAGGGAGACAGTCCACTGCCTGCCTTCCCCTCACCCAGGTGTGACGGAGCCCTATGTAAGCAGCCTCTGAAAATTCCTGACTCAGTTGGGACAGGAGGAGATAAGGGGGCAGGAGAAATATTTCAGGGGGACAAGTGACAAGAATATAAGAAAAGGGAGGGAGGAAGCAAGGGACATGTCTATTCCTGGGGCTTAGGGTGGACAAGGACAATGCAGAACCTATATTCAACATGGACAGAGGACCAGATTTCATGTGATGGTAAAGCAGGATGATGGAGGAAAAGGTGAGAGGGCAGCAGACACATTCAAATCACAGGGTAACAGAGAGTTCACCCTTGAAGGCAGCGTCAGTTGCATTTCGCACCAGATGAGAAAACAAAATGTGTTCCTTCGATATTTGCTACCCAGTAAACAGTCTCTGTGTGCACATCCCTCTTGCTATCTGCTCCCTGACAAACCGGGATGTGGACGGACAGCACTGCTAAAGCTCCTTGTCCTTCTAGTCATTCATGATGGTCAAAACCCTCAACTCTGGAGTCACACTCATTGGGTTCTCCCTATTCTCTCTAGCTTTCTGCTGGGGGGCAGAGGGTAACTTACTTGCTAGGTCTGCATCTGTTTTTCTCCACATGTAAAAGGTACTAAAACTATCTACTTGTTGGATAATATATACCAAGTGCCTGGCACAGTTCACCACACAAAAAAACGATGCTCACTAAATGTCACCTATGATTATTATTATGACTTTATCTCTATGTAAAGAGTCCTCACAACATGAAAACCTCCATCCTCTACTTCTGTGGACACCTACAAACTGGGACAGCTCCCCAGGCTTAGCAAAAGGCACACAGCAGCACCCTGGATGTCACCTGGTCAGAAACAGATACCCTGGAAGAAAAAGCAGTTTCATCTGCTTCATTCTTATCTCACATCTACTTTGAGGAAGCAGGAAAGGCCTTGAGAGGTGAATGAGGAGTATTAGATTACATTTTTGGTTTGCAAGAAACAATAAAAACTTAAGGGGATGGTTTCTTTATCAATCATGTACATAAAACATGTGAACATTTACATCATTTCCCCTCTTGATCATCATCAAAAAAGAAGAAACAAAAAGGAAAGAAGATTCTACATAAAACTTTTAAAAGCCTTTAGCTACAACCCAATGCTGAAAAATGGAATTTGTGTATTATTAGTTTTCCACAAGAAAATGATTGTGCAGTACAAATTAAATTGCTCTTTTGCAAGGAATCTGCTTAGAGACTGCACTGATGGGAACAAAAATACAAAAGCCATTCTCCTTATGAAAGAAAGAAGGGAACTTTTATTCAATAAGTATTCAAGGATGTAGCTTTCCAATCTTCAATAGGGGGAGAAAAATAGCCCTCATTTGGTTTGGAAATGTCCCTAACAATAACAAATTATTTTCAATCAGAGCTCCAAAAACCAGGTTTCTCTATGTCTAATGAAGCACAAGGAAAAGATTCCATGAAAATCTACTTGGTTTTTTATCAGAGTACACACTTGATCTCAAAAACTGGCTCTCTGAGCTTGTGTGGTCTCCAGCATAAGCCAGGAGAGATGCTTCACTGCATTTCTTGTGAGTTTCTTTTTGTCACACACACACAAAAATGAAAACCAGTAGGTCCTGAACTAGCCTTCCTTCCTGAATGTCTAACTTCTGAAACTTAAGGGTGAGCTATGCAGTGTCTCCAGAGCACAGTTCAGAGTTGTAGTGAAATGTAGATATGCCTTTATGACAATATTTAACTAACAACGGAAAGAAAAGGGCCAAGAATTTCCTCCACTGACTGTGTTCAAAGCAATTACAGAAATAATTATAAATCAGACCAATTAAATGTGGGAAAGTGACCACTTAGGAGGCGATAGAATGTAGTAATTATCAGAGTGGCATTTGGGGCCAGACTAGCTGGGTTGAAAACCCGCCTCTGGCTCTCTCTTGGTATGAATCATTGGGTAAGAGACACCACCTTGCTACACCTTCACTTTCTCACCTATAAAGTGGGAATAAAGCGTTCCTGCCTCATAGGATTGTTACAAAGACTGAGTACATACTGGGCAAGGCACTTATATGAGTGGCTGGGGCAGAGAAAAGTACTTAGTAAGTGTTATTACTGTGAAAGCAATCACTTCTAACATTTAGGTTGCTCTACATATGTCTTCCCACAAATATGTATTAGCACATACCAAGTACACAGCATTTGCATGTAATAAGTAGTACATGGATAGAGTTGAAAAAAACTTAATAGTTATTTTTTAATAGAAATATACTTTGGATAAAATTATATTGATTTTTTTCATGTGACATTAATAATACAGGCTACCTTCGTGGAGTAAAATGCAACAAAAACCGAAAAAAATTAATAGAAAAGGAAGAAAAATTATCAATAATAACAATAAAATCTGTGGGATGTACCTAGATTCCTAAACAGAAGGAAATTATAGCTTTAAATGCATTTATTAGAGAACAAGAGAGACAGAAAATTAATGTCTTATGCTTTATACTCATGAAGCTATAAAATAAAAATGAAATGAATTTTTAAAAGAAGCCAAAGAAAATTTGAGTTGAGACAACTGAATATCCACATACAAATGAATCAAGTTGGAAACCTACCTCATGCCGTACATGAAAAGTAACTCAAAATGAATCATACGCCTAAGTGTAAGACCTAAAACTATACTGCTCTTAGAAGAAAGCACAGGAATAAATTTGCGTTAGATAATGACAACAAAAGCACAAGTCACAAAAGGAAAAATAGGTGTGTTATATACTACATCAAAATCTAAGTTTTGTGCTAAGAACAATATTACCAATAACGTGAAATGACAATCTATGGAGGATATATGTACACGTATAACAGATTCACTCTGCTGCATATCTGAAACTAACACAACATTATAAATCAACTATAGTCCAACATTTTTTTTTTAATGACAGTCCACAAAATGGAAGAGAATAGTTGTGAATCATATACCTGATAAGGGACTTGCATACAGACTGTACAAAGAATCCCTCCAACTTAACAATAAAGACAAATAACCCAGTTAAAAAAAGAAAAAGTACTTAGATATTTCTCCGAAGACAAAACACAGGTGGCCAATAAGCATATTAAAAGTACAACATCATTAGTCATTAGGGAAATGTCAATCAAAACCAAGACGAGATACCACTTCAAACTCACTTGGGTGGCTATCATTGAAAACTCAGCGACTCTATTCCTAGATCTGTGGCCAAGAGAAATTAAAACTACTTCTACACAAAACTTTTAATTGAATGTTGCTAGCAACATTATTCATAATAACCCAAAGAGGAAATAAACCAAAGGTCCATCAACTAACGAATGAATTCATAAATGTGGTGTATCCATACAATGGGATATTACTCAGCAATAAAAAGGAATTAAGTACTGATAAATGCTGCAACTTGGATGAACCTTGAAAACACTGTGCTAAGTTAAAGAAACTAGACACAAAATGCTGCATAGTGTATGATTTCATTGATATGAAATATCCAAGAGCAGGCAAATTTATAGACGAAGAATAGACTAGTATTATAGTTACCTAAAGCTTTGGGATTTGGGAGGAAATGGGGCATAACTGTTACTTAGTCAAGGATTCCATATGGGGAAGATTAAAACACCCTAAAATTTGATTGTGGTGACACCCTCACAACCTTGTGAATATACTAAAAAACACAGAATTTTTGAAAAGCGGGTAAACTACATGGTATGTGAATTACATTTCCATAAAGTTGTTCTAAAAATGTAGAAAGAAGGAATAATGAAATTAAGGTGGAAATATAGATAGGTAACTGGAGGCAATAAAGGAAAAAAATCAAGAGGAAAAAAAAAAAGCTGTTTTATGATAGGATTAATAAAACTGAAAAGCGTTTGGCAATTATGACCATGGGTGGGTATGGAGTGGGGAGGAGAAATGACACACACTCAAAAAAAAAAAAAAAAAAAAAAATCAACTTTAGCACAACTGGCATTAAAAATATATAAAAGAGATTTATTTTCATGTATAAGAGAATACCATGTACAGCTTTATACCAGTTTAATTTCAAAATCTAGTAGGAACAGATCATTTTCCAGGGCAATAAATTAATGGAACTACCTCAAGAAGCAATAGGAATCCTAAGTAGAACAATGGCTTTAACTAAAATGAAATGATGTTAAAGAATTATCTCCTTGTTCCCTTTTCCTAGCATTTATAAGGGAAAAAACATGTCCCAGGCCAGGACGCTTTATGGGCAGATTTTATAAAGACTTTCAAAGAAGAATGCGGTACCCTTTATGGTAATCAAAACACACACACAACTATGTATTATCCATTTTCTGTGGATTTGTATATATATTTATGAATGATTAGGAAACTATCCCAGAGGACAATTTTAAATGGTGATCTGTGGTTGCCTTTGGGGAAAACAAAAGAAAACAGCATGAGGGGGGGATGGTCACAGAGGATGCTGACAGTCATTGTGATGCTTTTGTTTTTAATGAAAAAATTGAGATGCATCACTTACATAATAGAAAAAGGAATTTGAAGTGAAAAAAAATCAAAGTGTTCACTGGAGACTACATTTTCTGTCTCTCTGACTGGAACATGGAGGGTAGATAAGAGGGTACCATTATTGCCACCTTATGGCAATGTATTCTAATTGCAGGCAAAAATCCCTAAGGAACTAAATAAATAGTCTCTGAATGCTGGATTTGCAAGCCTGACCAGAACATTAAAGCAGTAGCCTGGTAATTTTTATAATACCAAAATTTTCTTAGTTCTAAGATATCATTAATTATAAAATACATCTTTGAATTAACAGCTTTCCAGAAAAAAAGAAAACTACCACAATAAACATCTACATCTGTGTTCGACAACAGCCAATCACAGAAAAAAATATTGATTTCTTACTGTCTGAGAATCAAGAAATAATGGTGCTATCTAACCAAGTGAGATGCTGATAAAAATGAAAAATATTCTTCAAATGATAATAATTTAATCTGTGTTGTTTAGATTTTGTAGCCAAGTTCGGTTTGGAAAATGATATTTAATCAGATATGGACATTAATTATAAGAAATAACAAATATTTTGGTTATTAAGGAAAACAGCATTGGTTAGGAAGGAAATCAGAAGCATCTCATTATATCTGATGCTTTTTAAAGTGACCAAGGGGCCTGAATCTAAGATCAACTTATAAGAGTGATACTGGAGTTTATATTGTTCATGTTTTTTCATGACTTATGGATGAAAGATAACAACTTTCATATGTCAAAGACAAATGACATATCACTTAGCTTTGAGTATTTACTTACCCAAAGACATGGGTATTTTCCTTATAATAAACTTGGATTTCCAGCATTAAAAAATATATAGATCAACTTGAGATGGTATTTTCCAGCTGGATATTTAACTCAAATTTCCACAGAAGTGTGAGAAAGAGACCCTTTATGAAGCAAAAACTCCACTGACAATTTTCTGGCTTTTGTTAGTCAACGGAGGAGCCAAATACCAAAGGGGAAATATACAGAATTCTTATGGCTGTAAATTGCAACAAGAAATGGAAATAGGATAGACATTGAACATTGACATTAAAGTGTCATAATTCTAGCATTACTTCTCTTCAAGGTGTGAAAGATGATCATATTCTTGGATGGGACTCAAATGAGATTTTTTTACAGGTTTTCCAAAAAAATGCAAAAAAAAAAAAAAATCAGGCTTCCAGCTATTACACAAGAAAATGGCTCATGCAATGAAAATACACAATTTAAGATAATTAATAGGAGAAGGATCCTGCAATGGTGCTATCAAAGATCAAAGTTTCAGGAACTTCAGACTTTAACTGAACAAAGGATGGTGTCAAAATTGACTCTCTACATTTTTATGACCAGATTTCTCTACAAATGACCTGCTTTACAAGACCACATCTCTCCCTCCTTTAAACGGCGAAACTTACATTGAACCTACAATATCATCTTTGTGTCTTTTGACTCCTGCTGCCTTGAGGATACAAATTAGGACTCCCAAGAGTATATTCACCATGTGCATGTTAGAACCCTTCACTACATTCATATACCAGCCAAAAAGGCTTCTGAATAAATCTGTCACAGTGAATGAGTAAAGGGGGCATGAAATACAGAGTCGATACTTTCCAGAGAGTCTGTTGTGAAAGGCAACTGTGCTTCTTGGGGACCGTGCACCACTGCAGGGAGTGCTTATCTTCTTGCAGATATGCAATGACTCAGATGGAGAGCCCAAGAGCTGGCAATAAAAGAAAAACTAGCCCTTGGAGGCCAACTAGTCCTTTGCAGGGTGCCTATCCTACCTTTAGAGTCTGCTGAAGGGCTTTCAGCAGATCAGAGTTAATGAGGAGGAGAGAATGAATTAAGCTTACACTATGCAGCATTAGAAAGTACCTATCAGTGGGCCTTATGTTAGTAAATTATAAATTGTCCACCATAGCCTCCTCAATAGTAGGTGAGTTATACGGTAGACTTTTCTCAACGGTAATTGCTCTAACATCAAACATTATAGTGGAAGAATTATAGAGACCAAACCTTGCAAGAAAGCCTTTTTTTTTTTTTAAAGAAAGCCCATTTTTATCCACAACCCATAGATGAGGTCTAGCAAGTGCTCTCGTACAGCAGGGTAGTTACGTCGAAAGACCCTTTCATCCTCCTCTGCACCACTCCACTCTGCTCACTAAACAGTTGTCATAGAAATAAAGCATGCACATCTACTCATCAGATACATGAATATATTTCTGCACTTTGAGCAACTATTACTTGCCAGGACCTCTCTTGGTGCTTCTTATGTCTTATGTCACATAACTCTCACCACAATTCTATTGGGATGATACTACTGTCCCAATTTTATAAACTAGGAAACCTCAGGGAAGTAATTTATCTGAGATCACAGAGCCACAGAGTGGAGGGGTGGTGAGTCAAACCAGTTCCATCCACAACCGAAGCTTATGTTGACTAAGCAGTCACAACCCTGTGCCTCTTCAGCATCCTGAAAACTGAAGGGGACTGATTTTCCAGGAAGTTCCCTTGAAATAAGGTTCTGCTCAACGTTGACACAGGTATTCAAGGCGAGTTTCAGTAACTGCCTATACCATTAGGATATTCTGATTTTGATATTTTTAGGAATAAATAATCTATCACAGTAATACGGTTTGGGATGCCCAGGTCATCTTCAACACACACAAATCTGGTGTACAAATGGGCAACCTATGCTAATTCCTCTCAGAACAGAAGATTCTTTGCTCTTTTCTAGCCTTCCCACCTACTTCCTAAAACTGCTATTGTCTGCCCCAAAACAGCCTTTCACGTGGGCTGTAAACAAGTCTGCTAACAGAAGTCGTCCCTTCAGTATCCTCAATACCATCACCACTATCCCCATCATGGCCAGCACAATCACCAAGCCCAAGACCCATGCCCTCATTGTCCAGATGTGAAGTGCTTACAGGAGATCAAGATTGCGCCAGGCCACCTGACTCACCCTTTAAGGAACGTATTGTTATTCCTATTTTGCAAATGAAAAGCAAAGTCTCAAGAAACTGGCTGACTAGGAAGAAAAAGGAAATAAAAGACATGCTTCCCACCACTACCCTGGGCAGGCAGATTTCTTTAATTGGGTCCTACATCTGCATTTTATCTTATTCTCTCCTTTTCAGAAACTCTCTTGGTTCTCACTTGTCCCAGTTGCAAACACAGAATTCTTAGGAGAACAGATACAACTTCCAGTGTTCTTTTGTAGGAGATAAGTCACTTTGGCCTATAGTGTATTATGCACATGGGCACTGTCTTCCCTTTCGTTATATAAGTATAAAAAATAGAAGAGAATACTGGGAAAGAAAAAGAAAGGTATTTAAAATATCTCAATAGGCTATTCACCTGATAGCAGAACAGGTTTTTTTTTTCAGTTTAGGTATAAGTCACCCATGCCTTTTCTGTGCTTGGAAACACAGGCATAGTAATGTATACTACTAGAAATTAACATACAATTCTTCAAGTCACTCTCACCACAACCTATAAAATAGGTGTTACTGGCTCGATCCTATAGATGAAGCTCAAAAAGGTGAGGCAACCTTTCCAAGCACATCTAATAAGCAGCAGAGTCAGGGTTTAAAACCCAGCTTCTTCTACCAATCAGCAAGAAAAAGCCAAACTACCCAATTAAAAAGAAAAATGGGAAAGGATTTCAATTGTATTTCACAAAAGAAGGTCCCCAAGTAGACAATAAACATTTGAAAATGTGCTTAATATCATTATATATCAGAAAAAATGAAAATTCAAATAATAATGAAATACTATGGCACATCTACCACGAGGACGAAAAATCTAAAAGACTGACAATAGCAAATGTCAGTGAGGATGAGGAGCAACTGGAACTCTCATGCATGGAAGTACTACTGCAAATTGGAACAATCACTTTGGAAACTGTGTGACAATCTCTGTTACAGGGAACTGCTTATGGCTGCATATGCCTACACATATGCCAACAATTCTGCGTGTGAAATGAGTACACACATCCCCTCACATAAGAATGTTCCCAGCAGTAAGTAAGCTAAAACTGGGAGATAGTTTAAATCAACAGAAAAATGGATAAAGATGGTGGTATAGTCACACAATGCAAGACTCAGCACAAAAACAACAAAAAACCAAACTACTGCTGCTGTTACATGCAAACAATAAGGAAGAAAAAGAAGTTAGAACAAAATAATACACATTGTATGATTCTGTTTATATGAAATTCAATAACAGACAAAATAATCCAGGGCACTTAAGTCACAATCATCAGAGCAGACATGAGGGACCTGCAGGACTGCTCAGTGCTCTCCATATTGATCTGGGTAATGGTTGCATAGACATGGGGGTGGGGGTATGAACGTGAATGTGCACAAAAATTCAGCGAGCTGTGAATTTAAGAGTTATATAATTTATTATAGATGTTTTATTTGTTTTCTACCTTAACTTTTCTTTAGGGTCTCTGTTAGAACCCATGTACACGCAGCTCCAGTAATGGCTATGGACTGCTCTACTGCCAGAGTTTGGAACAAGGGGAAGAAATAGACAGTTTGTGGTAGAAGGAAAGAAAAGAAAGAGGGGGTAGGAAATGGAGGGCGGGAAGGACAATGGAAGGAAGGAAAGAACAGAGGAAAGGAGAAAGAAGGCTGACAGGTCATGGCAGGCCAGGCCCCTGAAGTATACAACATGAATTCAGAGCACAACAGCAAGTATTATATCAAGTTATTTCTTTTAACTGCTCCATGTTCCCTAAAGATATCATTTTTTTAGTTGTATCTAATAGCTTGCTTTCTTATCTCTTCTTGCTATTCTTTGGAACTCTGCATTCAGATGCTTATATCTTTCCTTTTCTCCTTTGCTTTTTGCTTCTTTTCTTTTCACAGCTATTTGTAAGGCCTCCCCAGACAACTTTGATTGTGTGGATCACAATAAACTGTGGAAAATTCTGAAAGAGAAAGGAATACCAGACCACCTGACCTGCCTCCTGAGAAATCTGTATGCAGGTCAGGAAGTAACAGTTAGAACTGGACATGGAACAACAGACTGGTTTCAAATAGGAAAAGGAGTACATCAAGGCTGTATATTATCACCCTGCTTATTTAACTTACATGCAGAGTACATCATAAGAAACGCTGGACTGGAAGAAACACAAGCTGGAATCAAGATTGCTGGGAGAAATATCAATAACCTCAGATATGCAGATGACACCACCCTTATGGCAGAAAGTGAAGAGGAACTAAAAAGCCTCTTGATGAAAGTGAAAGTGGAGAGTGAAAAAGTTGGCTTAAAGTTCAACATTCAGAAAACGAAGATCATGGCATCCGGTCCCATCACTTCATGGGAAGTAGATGGGGAAACAGTGGAAACAGTGTCAGACTTTATTTTTTGGGGCTCCAAAATCACTGCAGATGGTGACTGCAGCCATGAAATTAAAAGACGCTTACTCCTTGGAAGGAAAGCTATGACCAACCTAGACAGCACATTCAAAAGCAGAGACATTACTTTGCCAACAAGGGTCCGTCTAGTCAAGGCTATGGTTTTTCCTGCGGTCATGTATGGATGTGAGAGTTGGACTGTGAAGAAGGCCGAGCGCCGAAGAATTGATGCTTTTGAACTGTGGTGTTGGAGAAGACTCTTGAGAGCCCCTTGGACAGCAAGGAGATCCAACCAGTCCATTCTGAAGGAGATCAGCCCTGGGATTTCTTTGGAGGGAATGATGCTAAAGCTGAAACTGCAGTACTTTGGCCACCTCATGCAAAGAGTTGACTCATTGGAAAAGACTCTGATGCTGGGAGGGATTGGGGGCAGGAGGAGAAGGGGACGACAGAGGATGAGATAGCTGGATGGCATCACGACTTGATGGACTTGAGTCTGAGTGAACTCCGGGAGTTGGTGATGGACAGGGAGGCCTGGCGTGCTGCGCTTCATGGGGTCTCGAAGAGTCGGACACGACTGAGCGACTGAACTGAACTGAACTGAACAGTTTGCTTCTACAAATCATCCACATCTACAGTCAGAAGGTATGAAATTCTTCCAAAGGATCCCAGATGATGGTGGATTTGCATGAGGTGTCTGATTCCAGTGTAATGAAGGAAGCTGAATGCCTACCTTCTAGCAGGTGGCCTATATGGAAGGACCACATTAAGCAGCAAACTTGAAATTCAACAGAACCTCTATTAGTCACAAACTTCTATTCACTAGGGCAAAAACATGTAGATCCTCAGACTTATTTACAGTCATGCACCAACCATCAGAACTTAGGCCAAATTTCAGTCCATCTGATGGTTTTATAGGATGTTTCTTTTATAGGATGGTTTTATAGGATGCTTCTTCAAGCCCAGCATTTCTCATGATGTACTCTGCATATAATTTAAATAAGCAGGGTGACAATATACAGCCTTGACGTACTCTTTTTCCTATTTGGAATCAGTCAGTTGTTCCATGTTCAGTTCTAACTGTTGCTTCCTGACCTGCATATAGGTTTCTCAAGAGGCAGGTCAGGTGGTCTGGTATTCCCATCTCTTGAACAATTTTCCACAGTTTATTGTGATCCACACAGTCAAAGGCTTTGGCATAGTCAATAAAGCAGAAATAGATGTTTTTCTGGAACTCTCTTGCTTTTTCCATGATCCAGCAGATGTTGGCAATTTGATCTCTGGTTCCTCTGAAATCAGACTGATCATATTCTTTGGAGCCAAAGATGGAGCAAAAACAAGACCAGGAGCTGACTGTGGCTCAGATCATGAACTCCTTATTGCCAAATTCAGACTTAAATTGAAGAAAGTGGGGAAAACCACTAGACCATTCAGGTATGACCTAAATCAAATCCCTTCTGATTATACAGTGGAAGTGAGAAATAGATTTAAGGGACTAGATCTGATAGACAGAGTGCCTGACGAACTATCGACAGAGGTTCCTGACACTGTACAGGAGACAGGGATCAAGACCATCCCCATGGAAAAGAAATGCAAAAAACCAAAATGGCTGCCTGAGGAGGACTTACAAATAGCTGTGAAAAGAAGAGAAGTGAAAAGCAAAGGAGAAAAGGAAAGATATAAGCATCTGAATGCAGAGTTCCAAAGAATAGCAAGGAGAGATAAGAAAGCCTTCCTCAGTGATCAATGCAAAGAAATAGAGGAAAACAACAGAATGGGGAAGACTAGAGATCTCTTCAAGAGAATTAGAGATAGCAAGGGAACATTTCATGCAAAGATGGGCTCAATAAAGGACAGAAATGGTATGGACCTAACAGAAGCAGAAGATATTAAGAGGTGGCAAGAATACACAGAAGAACTGTAAAAAAAGAGCTTCACGACCAAGATAATCACGATAGTGTGATAAGTCACCTAGAGCCAGACATCCTGGAATGTGAAGTCAAGTGGGCCTTAGAAAGCTTCACTACGAACAAAGCTAGTGGAGGTGATGGAATTCCAGTTGAGCTATTTCAAATCCTGAAAGATGATGCTGTGAAAGTGTTGCACTCAATATGCCAGCAAATTTGGAAAACTCAGCAGTGGCCACAGGACTGGAAAAGGGCAGTTTTCATTCGAATCCCAAAGAAAGGCAATGCCAAAGAATGCTCAAACTACCGCACAATTGCACTCATCTCACACGCTAGTAAAGTAATGCTCAAAATTCTCCAAGCCAGGCTTCAGCAATATGTGAACCGTGAACTTCCAGATGTTCAAGCTGGTTTTAGAAAGTCGCTCAGTTGTGTTCCACTGTTTGTGACTCCATGGACTATGCGGTCCTTGGAATTCTTCAGGCCAGAATACTGGAGTGGGTAGATTTTCCCTTCTCTGGGAGATTTTCCCAACCCATGGATCAAACCCAAGTCTCCTGCCTTGCAGGTGGATTCTTTACCAGCTGAACCACAAGGGAAGCCCAAGAATACTGGAGTGGGTGGTCTATTCCTTCTCCAGCGGATCTTCCCGACCCAAGAATCAAACCAGAGTCTCCTGCATTGCAGGCGGATTCTTTACCAACTGAGCTATCAGGGACGCCCCTATCTCATCTCATAGCATCCTATATCTACTGGGATTGCCAAGGAGGCAAAGGGGCAAGATCTTTAACCCAGTCTACTATTCACAAAGGGCCTTAAAATTAGATTTTTGTTATCATCAAATAAAGTTATGTCTACAGTGACAAAGATAGAGTAAAAGAAATCTATGTGGACTTGGAGTCTTTTACTAGACTATACTGCCTTTAATATACCTTGAGTTAATGTCTTATACATCTTGCAGTTAGTGAACAGCCCTATTATACTGCATTGTTATGTGTATGCTAAAAGGACTAAGTAAATGCAAGCATTAAAACCACGTCCTATCTTTTACTGTGGCACTGGTTTTTGTTGTTACTTTTAAACATTTCAGAAGAAACAAAACTCTAAGCAGTCTATTCTTGAAGAATCCTCAGGAGAGAGCACTGTACAAAGGACTATATTATCTTGAGACTGGGCCTGGAATATTAAGATGCTTAACGAGTCAATTATACCCCTAATAAACATACTCCTTTTTAAAGAGGAATTAAGCCTAGAGATGTTAGTCACTTGCCCATGGTTACATGAGTAGATATTTCCTGTTTCTTCCTAGGGAAGATATTCCACTCCTTTTCCTTATGTCTTCAATTTATTGAAGGGGATTTATTTCACTTCCTGGTCACACTGATTCATTGGTCTCAAGACTGAGCTTGGTGTCTGTCTTTGTATGTCATGTAGTCCTGGGCTTACTCTACCATGGGATTTACTTCATTCTCTTACCGCTTGTCTCTTGTTTGTTACAGTGGTTGCCCACTATGTTATAAACTCCCTGAAAGCAAGAAAGGTAACCAGTTTCCCCCCTAAATGTTGAGCATCTATCATGGGGACCTGCTCACAGTAGTATTCAATACATGCTTGCTGAATAGACAGATACATGAAATAAATGGAGAATGGCTGTATGAATAGTTAGAGCAAATGAATGAAGGCAGGATAAATGAAAGAAATATCAGCTTCTACCCTAAAAGATTCAATTCCAGTACTGTCTCAAACCTTTAATTAGCAGAATTAAGGATGGAGAGATCTTGTAATTGGACTGGATTAGGCTTCTGGTGTTCAAGTATCTGGTGGGTATTACCCTCACAGGAGTAAGGTACCGTTTTACCATGAATGAGACGCATGCATCCCAAACGAATGGCAACTGGTTCTCTTTCAGGCTAGCTGAGTATCTGCTACTGGAACTCAGCCACGACATAAAGCCAGGCAGTCAGGGTGCTGCCCACAACCCAGGGCACCATTTACATAGATTATAAACTGAATAGTGCCCCCTGGAATTGTATAATGTGGTAGCTTTGATCGAATCTAAGACTAAGACATATTTTCTTGAAAAACAGGGCGTTTCCTGTCAGTTCAGTAATTAGGACTCCACACTCTCACTGTTGTGGGGTGAGATTCAATTCCTGGTCACGGACCTAATACCCCCATTCCCCCACCAAAAAAAGAGCATGAAAAAACAGTTGCTCTCTTCTCCAAAAAAGAAGGAGTATGTTGAATTACTGATTATTTTCCTTTTTTTTCCTAATGGTCTCCAGGTTTTATAAATAGCAGGCAATACGAGCCACGGGCTAAGAAGGGAACTTTTAGAACAAGACAACACCATTCTACCTTCACCATGACATCTTCAGCAAGGTATTCAATCACCTTGTTCCTCAGTTTCCCTGAATGTGGAGAGTAATGACATATACATACAAGGCTACTGTGAGGATTAAATGAGTTATTACACAAATATAAGATAAAACCTAGCACCTGGCAAGCACTCAATATATGGTAAGAATTCTATTGATGATAATTATACTCATAGTAATCTAGAATGCCATTAGCAGATACTTAGGATCCATTTAAAAGAATTTTTCCTAATTTATTTCCTAAATATATTGAGCCTGTGTATATGAATCTATGCACACAGTCTGAGCGAAGACAATGTGGTGGCTACTGGTGGCGGCGTTAGCATCCATGGTGAGCGCCTCGGTTCCAGTTCGATTCCACAATTTTAAGACAAAGTATTAACCTTACCAAGTCTCAGTTTCCTCATCCGTAAATGAAGAAACTCATTTACGTAAATTGTTATTTACAATAACAATTACTTTATACCCACAGTTTTTCCACAAAGGTTAAATGAGAAACTAAAACTACAACACCTAGCATGTATTTGGTATTCTGTAAGTGTTGGGTTTTTGTTTTAATATATGCACAATGTCTCAGGCTAGTCCTGCTATAGTTTAATAAATAAGATCTATCAAAGTACTAACAAAATCTCAATGTTATGCTAAAACCATGAATAATCTGGAAAAACAAAAATATAACGCTAATATATAATCCCCTTTTCCAAAAACTACACTCGTTATTTAAAAAAAAAAAAAACTTTTGGTATGGGTAAATAAATGGAGAAACAATGGAAACAGAGACTTTATTTTGGGGGGCTCCAAAATCACTGCAGATGGTGACTGCAACCATGAAACCATGACGCTTCCTCCTTGGAAGAAAAGCTATGACAAACCTAGACAGCATATTAAAAAACAGAGACATTATTTTGCCAACAAAGGTCCATCTAGTCAAAGCTATGGTTTTTCCAGTAGCCATGTATGGATGTGAGAGTTGTACCATAAAGAAAGCTGAGCACCGAAGAACTGATGCTTTTGAACTGTGGTGTTGGAGAAGACTCTTGAGAGTCCCTTGGATTGCAAGAAGATCCATCCTAAAGAATTGCAAGGAAATCCATCCTAAAGGAAATCAGTTCTGAATATTCATTGGAAGGACTGATGCTGAAGCTGAAGCTCCAATACTTTGGCCACCTGATGCAAAGAACTGACTTTTGGAAAAGACCCTGATGCTGGGAAAGATGAAGGTGGGAGGAGAAGGGGATGACAAAGGATGAGACGGTTGATGGCATCACCAACGTGATGGACGTAAGTTTGAGTAGGCCCCGGGAGTTGGTGATGGACAGGAAAGCCTGGTGTGCTGCAGTCTATGTGGTCACAAAGAGTCGGACACAACTGAGTGACTGAACTGAACTGTTATAAAAATACTTTTATTTGGAAATAATTCCATATTTATATAAATTTGTAAGAATAAGAATAATACAAAATTTTAACCATTTCTAATGTTTTGTAGCCATGTGAAAGTAAGCTGCATTCACCATGGCCCTATATCCCTAAAAACATTACAGTGTATTTTCCCAAAATAGAGATGTATAATTGGTTAAAATTTAAATGCAATAGGCAATATGTCAAGCAGGTCATAAGTCTACTTTATTCTTATCATGACTGAAACTAACAAAAGTAACATTTTCTTATTGTTTAAACTGTGGGTAGCACATTTCATAGAGACTTTAGGTAAACTTAACATAGCATAACTGGTGAAGTGTTCTTACTTGGATCTCATCATAAGTGCTCATTATCCATTAGAGAAGCTAGAAATTTTATTTGTACATAGTTTTATAAAACACTTTTGATACAAGATTTCTTTAAACATATATTGTATTTCATTCTCTTAAAATGATTCTTCCTAAATCTAAAATTACTAAAATTTCATCAGATCTCTTCTTAAAATAACTAAGTGGTAAGGATACTGTGAAACTTCCCTGTCCCTACATAAGTTTCTATGGAAATTGCTTTATAATTTCAACAAATCTTGATGAAAAATGTCAGCTAAAATTATAAAGCAATTAAATAAATTAACATGGCTGCCAAACAGATATGCTAGCATCCTACATCCAGCCAAGGACTAATCTATATGTTATTAAGACTCTTTTAAACTCAATACATTAATTTAAAAACTGGTCTTTAAGGTGACTGAACCCAGAGATATAAACCAAGAGCATGGCCTCTCAAGGGAGGTTAGTACTGGATTTGAATCTGGGTTTCATCATTATTAAACTGCTCATCTTGAACAAGTCACTTATAAGCTCCTCATTCCATGCTCCTAACACAGGGATGGTAACATTATGTCTTTCAGAGTCTGGTGAAGGATAAAAGAGACAAAACTTGTAAATCACTGGGCACAGTACCTGGTACATAATGGTAAATACTCGATTAATGACAGATGTTATTATTAAGCAATAAGGTTGGTCTAACATGTTTTCACAAGAAGATCAGAAATTCCATCAACTGTAATTAAACTTAAATCTAAACTCCTATGGCTTTTCCTTGTTCTACACTCCTGAGAACCTTAGAATAAAGAACACCAGCCAAACCATGTTTATATGAGTCTATTAACAGACACATATAAATCAAATCCAGTGTAATGAGCCTTTAAGTTCATAGTTTTTCTTTTTTTTTCCAATATGACTCCATCCACTCACCAAATATGCAATGGCAATTACAGTTAACAACATATAATAATAAATACAAAGAAGAAAGAACATTAGGGAATTAGCTGATGCTGGGGATATGCAGAGAATGTGCTATTTCAAGCGTGCATATTATAGGCTAAATGAACCAATCATTAATCTCCACTATGTTCTCACCTAACATTGAATATTGGGTTGTTACTCAACAAACATTGGAGAATCTTTTTTTTTTAAACTTAGCTTTTTCTCCACCCCCAACCCCGCCAAAAAAATTATAAAAATCATAAAACAGAGAACCATATACATAAAGCCCAAAGTCTAATGACAACATGAAAAAAAGGGAAAACAGCTGAACTTGAAGAGTCATGTTAGAAAAGAAAGGGAAAAGGGTCTGGAAGAAAGAAGACTGCTTTACACAGAGGACCTTTGGTACTTCCCTGGTGGCCCAGGGGTTAGGATTCTGGTCTTTCACTATCATGGCCCAGGTTCCATTCCCTGGTGGGGAAACTGAGATCTTGCAAGCCACAAGGTACAACCAAAACAAAACAAAAAACTTATACATAGAGGACCCTTAAATAGAGGATCTATTAACTGCCATGATCACTGCGGGGGGGCTTAGGTACCTCAGAAACATCAACACAGGTGATGAGGAAATGGAGTCTCAAAGAACCCAAGTGAACAGCACTGGTTAGGGTAGACCTGCCAGCCTCTCTGGTCCGGCATAGCAGAAAGCCCAGCACATGTGAAGATCCAGCCCCAAGAAGAAGAGAGAACATCCACATCAGGAATGTCCAAGTTTTTCTCATGCACTCACTGATGGGTAACTTTAAATCTAGATCACACCTAAGAAACAAGTTTTTTGCTTTTGTTTTTTCTCTAATCAGTTCAGTCCCTCAGTTGCGTCTGACTCTTTGCGACATCATGAACCGCAGCACGCCAGGCCTCCCTGTCCATCACCAACTCCCAGAGTTCACCTAAACCCATATCCATCAAGTCAGTGACGCCATCCAACCATCTCTTCCTCTGTCGTCCCCTTTTCCTCCTGCCGTCAATCTTTCCCAGCATCAGGGTCTTTTCCAATGAGTCAGCTCTTCGCATCAGGTGGCCAAAGTATTGGAGTTTCAGCTTCAATATCAGTCCTTCCAATGAACACCCAGGACTGATCTCCTTTAGGATGGACTGGTTGGAACTCCTTGCAGTCCAAGGGACTCTCAAGAGTCTTCTCTAACACCACAGTTCAAAAGCAGCAATTCTTCAGTGCTCAGCTTTCTTTATAGTCCAACCCTCACATCCATACATGACCACTGGAAAAACCATAGCCTTGACTAGACGGACCTTTGTTGGCAAAGTAATGTCTCTGCTTTTTAATACGCTATGTAGGTTGGTCATAACTTTCCTTCCAAGGAGTAAGCGTCTTTTAATTTCATGGCTGCAATCACCATCTGCAGTGATTTTGGAGCCCAGAAAAATAAAGTCAGCCACTGTTTCCACTGTTTCCCCATCTATTTGCCACGAAGTGATGGGACCAGATGCCATGATCTTAGTTTTCTGAATCTTGAGCTTTAAGCCAACTTTTAATTTGGCACAAAACTCCTTGCCTACTATTGCTTTACCTTCTCAGCTTGTACTTGGTGAAATGAGAAAATTCATACGTCTGAGAAGTGAAACAGCCAGCGGTGGGGGAAATCCCCTTGACACAGACAAGCCTATGTTTAAAATATCTTCTGTGTATACCATACTGTGTTAAACACTATAAAAAGTACAAAAACAAATCAAAACCCTAAGAATTCATCCCTACCTATGAATATCCCTTGTTGCCAGAATATCCCATTTTATAGGATGTTTATAGAAGCACCACATTTAAACTTATATGTGTTAAGATATAAGTATTATGTAAGAGAGAACTCTGTACCATCATATGAACCATTCACTTCTTTATTATAATTCTTGGCTTCTTATAGGACAGCCCCACGGGAAACCAATGTAAAACAAGTAAGATCTGATGGAGAAAGAAAGAAAGGACAGGCATAGGCAGTAAGGGATGGGCCAGTGGGTAATGGGAGTCTCCAGACCTCAGACCAGCTAGGAGCACATGGTAAAGCACAGGACTGATGGGTAGAATGGAAGAGGAGAGAAAACGTGGGGAAGTGATGGAGAAGGGATGAGGACATACACTGATCTGATTGTGGGCAACAAACATTTGCAACTGAATAGAAAAGGGGGAGGGTCTACCAGTGCGGTGAGCTTGAGTTCAGGTCCTCAGTAGACTGGTTTTTTGGGGTTTGTTTTTTTTTTTTTGAGACCAGAGTGAGAGACGGCCTATGTATCAGCATTATGGCAAGGCTTGTGGGACACAGTATGAGCTCAAAAGAGAGCACTTGGAGAGCTGTTATAACTGTTACTAGTCAGAGTTTTGCAACAAGACTGGGCTTGGTAAAGACTAAAGTGATCCTTCAATATCAGCCATCACTAACTGGTAAGAGGAAAAGGGAAATAGTCACAGTGAGAACATTTCTAGTGACTTTCATCTAATTAGTCCTGGGGTTGCTTACAGAACTGTCTACATCATGAATGAAAATCCGAAGCCTTCTACTTGTGTCAAACACAACCTAAACACAGAGATGTACAGTCTAAGAAAGAAGCAAAGTTCCTACACCCAGTTCTTTATCCTGGCCTCTTGCTGATAAACTGGTCTAGTTCGTATCATCAGCTGTAAATGAAAAATGAGTTAGTTCCAGGCAAGAAGTACTGGAAACAGCTATGCTTAAGAGAAACTAACACATTTGAATAACACCAAAGGTAACTTATGGTCCTGACATCACAGTCACATTCAAAATAATAAACATATCAACTGTTGGTTGGCAGATGCTAACATGCCCATTAAAATCTACCACCACTACAAATAAAAAGCAGGATCACCTATGTTTACCACATTAGATTTAAATAATCTTAGAGATCAAAGTTGTTTAATTCCTTTGTAAACTCCTTTAAGTCAATAATCAATGCCTCTTACAGGTTGCAATGATCTCAGTATCAGGGAGAGCCTTGATCAACATGTTAAGCTACAGAAAAAACTGACTTATCCTTTCCTCTTTCAAATGACCTCTGCTTGAAAAGAAAGATGTGTTCAATCACTATTGAGCCCAGAGAAGGGAGAAGGAACAGGAGGGGTGGACTTCGGCATTCCAGAGCCCTGAGACTCCTAGATGAGTTGTATCTCGTTTTGATAGCAGCAGTAGAGTAAATGACAAGCCCTGTCAGGTAACGCATTTATCTTCACGGGCAAAGAAGCCGTTCCAAAGCAAGAATCTCAGATGTTGTCACATCAGCTAAGACAAGAAGTCATAAAGCAGAACGGCTATCATTGCAGGAAGTGCAGTGATATCTAGACTGTAATTAGGAGGAGCTGTGAATGGGCACTCCAGCTCCAAGCTCACCAGGAACCTGGACTTTCTGGGTTTAGATTCTCAGTCATGTAATCAGTGGAGTCTTCATCAGCCAACTCGGAGCTCAAGCCGCTGAGCTGCCCTTTATTCTGAGAGTTTTATGGCAAGAGTAGCTCTGCTGATTCCCCCAAATGTTAAGTAATGAAGAAAAAAAATAATAAAACAAGAAAAACAAAGAGGGTCTCTATCCATTTCTTCATCAGTTCTTTCAATCAATAGATGTTTATCCCATGCTCCAGGAACTCAGCCAGCCAGGTGTGGGCTGATCACTGAGGTAGATCCAGTCGCTGGCCTCAGAAGAGTAGGATTCTAAAAGAACAGAGAGATATACAGCAGGCAGGGTATGTGGTCAAATGGGGTGGCGGGGCTGTGGGAGCAGTGAGGAAGGCAATGGGCATAATCTATGGAGGCCTTCCTGGAGGTAGTGGCATCTAGACTAAAGCTTACAAGAAGCTTATGAACTGGTTAGATGGAAAGATGGAGAGAAAAGAGACAATAATTTATACCCAGTTATAAGAAGATATCAGGCATATTTGAGAAATGGACGAAGTTTGTTATGACTAAAGAATTTAGGGGAAGGGCATTGGGAATGTAAGCAGGATTTGAGGGGCAGGAGACAGAAATATTATCCAGATGATTCTGAGGAATGACAGAAGTCAGCAACACTGATGATGTTTACATGCATTTGAAATCCACTTATTGGGGCTCCCCCTGTAGCTCAGTGGTAAAGAATCCGCCTGCGGATTGGATTCCTGGTTCAGGAAGATCCTACATGCTGAGGAGCAACTAAGCCTGTGCACCACAACCATTGAGCCTGTGCCCTAGAGCCTGGGAACCACAATTACTGAGATATAACCACTGAAGCCTGCTCATTCCAACTACAGAATAGCCCCCATTCACTGCAACTAGAGACAAGCTCAAGCAGCAAGGAAGACCCAGGACAGCTGAAAATCTAAAAAATTCTTTTTTAAAAGATCCATTTATCTTAAGGTGGTTTTCCATGAGTAGACCACTGATATATCTCAAGAGATTCCTACAGTGATTTTTTAAAAGCTGAATAATCATTAAGCAGTTATTAAAATTCAATACTACACATCAGTGAAATACATGAAAATCAGAGAGAAGACGTTTATTTCTTGGATACAATGACTTCTCTAGCTTCCCACCCCCAAGACAAAACTCTATGATTTTAAACATTTATAATTCAACAGTGATGTTTTTCTTTCTTTCTTCTTTCAATCTCAGTGGTCCATGGTATACTGCTCTAATCACATTGTTGTTGTTTAGTCTCTCAGTCCTGTCTGACTCTTTGTGACCCCATAGACTGCAGCATGCCAGGCTTTCCTGTTCACCGCCATCTCCAGGAGCTTGCTCAAACTCATGTCCATTGAATCAGAGATTCCATCCAACCATCAGGTCCTCTGTCATTCTCTTCTCCTCCGGCCTCAATCTTTCCCAGCATCAGGGTCTTTTCTAATGAGTCAGCTTTTCGCATCAGGTGGCCAAAGTATTGGAATTGCAGCTTCAGATCAGTCCTTACAATGAATATTCGGGATTGATTTCCCTTAGGGTTGACTGGTTTGAACTCCTTGCAGTCCAACAGATTCTCAACAGTCTTCTGCAACACCACAGTTCAAAAGCATCAATTCTTCAGGGCTCAGCTTTCTTTATAGTCCAACTCTCGCATCCATACATGACTATTAAAAAAACCACGGTGTTGACTAGACAAACATTTGTTGGTAAATTAATGCCTCTGCTTTTTAATATGCTGTTCTGGCTTGCCATAGCTTTTCTTACAAGGAGCAAGCATTTTTTAATTTCAAGGCTGCAGTCACTATCTGCAGTGCTTTTGGAGCCCAAGAAAATAACAGTGCCATTGTTTCCCCATCTATTTGCCATGAAGTGATGAAGTGGTAGGACCAGATGCCATGATCTTATTTTTTTGATTGTTGGGTTTTAAGCCAGCTTTTTCACTCTCCTCTTTCACCCTCATCAAAGGCTCTTTAGTTAGTTCCTCTTTGCTTTCCAGCCATAAGGGTGGTATCATCTGCATATTGGGGATTATTTATATTTCTCCCTGCAATCTGGATTCCAGTTTGTGCTTCATTCAGCCCAGCATTTCACATGATGTACTCTGCATATAAGTTAAATAAGCAGGGTAACAATACACAGCCTTGACATACTCTTTCCTAATTTTGAACCAGTTCATTGTTCCATGTCCAGTTCTAACAGTTGCTTCTTGAACTGCAAACAGGTTTCTCTAATCACATTACTGTCAATTATACCCAGTACAGGAGTTAGAGAATTGGTTAAACCCTGTCCCTGCTCTTGCTAAGTGTGTGATTCGAAGCAACCTCTCTGAGCCTCTGTCTCCTCCAATGGATCCATCTCTTGGGGCTGCTGTCAGTGTTTGGTGAGACAATGTTGGAGATAGATATTTCTAGTTCCATTTTACTAGAGATTTAAGAAAAAGAAAAAAAAAAAACAGAGATAGACTCAGAGAGGCTATCTGACCAAGCTGACCAGTTATAGAACAGCCCTCATATTTTACACCAAGGCTTCTGACTCATTCTGCATCTAGTTCTCTTTTTCCACAGTAATTTGAGGGGGGGAGCGGTAGTAATTTTCACTATGAAAAGGCAAAAATATATGACACTGAAAGATGAACTCCCCAGGTCGGTAGGTGCCCAATATGCTACTGGAGAAGAGTGGAAAAATAACTCCAGAAAGAATGAAGAAACAGAACCAAAGCGAAAACAATGCCCAGTTGTGGATGTGATTAGTGATGGAAATAAAGTCCAATACTGTAAAGAACAACATTGCACAGAAACCTGGAATGTTAGGTCCATGAATCAAGGTAAATTGAAAGTGGTCAAACAGGACATTTTAAGAGTGAACGTTGACATTTTAGGAATCAGCGAACTAAAATGGACCGGAATGGGTGAATTTAATTCAGATGACCATTCTATCTACTATTGTGGGCAAGAATCCCTTAGAACAAATGGAGTAGCCCTTATACTCAACAAAAGTCTGAAATGCAGTGCTTGGGAGCAATCTGAAAAATGACAAGAATGATCTCTGTTCATTTCCAAGGCAAGCCATTCAGTATAACAGCAATTCAAGTCTACGTCCCAACCACTAACGCTGACAAAGCTGAAGTTGAACGGTTCTATGATGACCTATAAGACCTTCTAGAACTAACACCCAAAAAAGATGTCCTTCCCTCATAGGGGACTGGAATGCAAAAGTAGGAAGTCAAGAAATACCTGGTATAACAGGGAAGTTTGGTCTTGGAGGACAGAATGAAGCAGGGCAAAGGCAAATAGAGTTTTGCCAAGAGAACACACTGGTCATAGCAAATACCCTCTTCCAACAATACAAGAGACAATTCTACACATGGACATCACCAAATGGTCAATACCAAAATCAGATTGATTATATTCTTTGCAGCCAAAGATAGAGAAGCTCTATACAGTCAGTAAAAACAAGACCGGGAGCTGACTGTGGCTCAGATCATGAACTCCTCATGAATACTCATTGGAAGGACTGATGCTTAAGTGGAAGCTCCATACTTTAGCCACCTGATGTCAAAAACTGACTCATTAGAAAAGACTGTGATGCTGGGAAAGATTGAAGGCAGGAGGAGAAGGGGGATGACAGAGGATGAGATGGTTGGATGGTATCATCGACTCCATGGACATGAGTTTAAGAAAGCTCTAGAAGTTGGTGATGGACAGGAAAGCCTGGTGTGCTGCAGTCTGTGGGGTCACAAAGAGTCAAACACAACTGAGCAAATGAACTGAAATGAATAATTTTCAATGATAATATAATTAAATTTTATCTATGATGACCCTTTTCATACTATGGAATAAAATGTTTTTGAATCAAAACAAAAGAGGAGTAGAAAATAATAATGACTATAGCGAAAATAGCACTAAATGAACAATTTAACTGGGTAAATTGCATATGAATTATATTTCAATAAAGCCACTTTTCACTGGATGAGAAATGAGAAATGCGGCATTAGAACTGGTATGATTTTGAGGAAACTACATTTGTTACTTCATTTTTTTACCCGAAAATACGGATGCAAAACTTACACTGTCTTTGCCAAAAAACTAGGATAAAATGGAATTCTGAATGGCAAAACCCATCACGGTGCCCAGAAGGTTCTACTACACTATGGTAACACTAAAACAAACTTGAGAACAAACAGCCTTATCTGTTCATTTCTTGTGACATGTGAGCCTCCTAAAATGTACAGAAAGGGAAGTCTACCCCAGCTCGCAAGCACCTGTTCATGAGATCATCCCTTCTCAAAAGACCAAAGTTACTGAAATATCGGCAGCAGGAAGTTCTGGAAAATATAGATTGCAGGAGTTCATTTCCCTGTGGCACAGTCAACAACATCACTGGGAAGATCCGTGACTCAATCCAGGGCTTCCTCACCCATGAGCACAACAGCTTGGTATTGAGTTCTGCTCTATCAGTCACATGGGCCAAAGAACCAAAATAAACACACATGTGGCCCCAGTCATCTAAGTCCATAACCAAATCCCATGTGATCCCTGTTCCAAGGCACACACACTGCGCCAGATTCAGAAACAGACCTCTTCAGAGTTTCCTTCCTGTTTTATGCAGGAAATATAAAATGAAATGTTACCTGTTTTCTCTGTAGTGAAAAAAAAAATCTCTCTCCACATTCTCAATTTCTGATATATTGGTTTCATAGACATGAAACATCAATACCATTGGCTCTATATAAGCAAAGACAAAATATTATTTTCCACTGTTTTTTAAAAGGCTGAGGTCATTTTTGCCCCAATTCCTACAGAGTGATAAGCTTAAAATCAAGCCATTTAGCTCACAGTCAGGTCCAATAAATCACTGGAAAAAATAAACGGAAAATCTTGCCAAAATGTAACCATAGTAACACCACAGATGCGTCAAGAAATGGTGTGCTCATTTGCTTCATTCCCCATTTCTTAAATTGGAATCTGAGTAGGGGAAAAATTACACAGAGAACAATCATGATTCTGCAATTACTGAATTATGCAAAATTGCATCCAACCTGCTTACTAGAACTTCGGAGGCAGCAACGGTCGAGCTACAGAAATAGCCCTGGATGGCTTACAAGTCCCAAAGCCCTGGATCTGCCATGTAACAGGTACTTGATTGCTCTGTGACTGTGTTTCCTCATCTGGAAAATGGGTACTGGGAACTTAAACCTCAAAGGGCTGCTATTCTAAGTGTAAAATGGGACAGTATATCAGAGGTAGGACAATGGCTTGAAACCCTGGTCACCTTTGGCCTTACCTTCCTGTCTTGATTTCTTTATTTCTATAAAAATAGAAAGGCAATCCCTGCCCATTCATGTGAGTAACCATAGGTATTATCATCAGTATTATTATTAATCCAAGTGTAAGGAACAGTTAGGATATTATTAGTATGGCTTTCAATACTAATAAGGCAAAAATTAAAAGAACTGGGGGCCAGAGATTCACATTAACGCATGATCATATCTTCTCTGTCAAATGCAGCTCTAAGAGAGGCAACTTTGGGGCACTGACCCAAGTCACTTGCAGTCAACTCAGTCTCTTACTCTTGGAGTCTTGGCTTTATGAATAGGTGAAATGGAAGGCAGGGTCTGTTCTAAAATCTGATCGCTAAAGGTCCCCAGCTACGCTTCCAGTCTAAGTCCCTGCAGAACCACTGCATGCCTGAAATCAATTCTGTTCATCATTTTGCAGTAGTATGAGGAAACACTAGCACTCGAGCACATCACTGGAAAAACATTACTTCTTTTAAAGAAAACCATCCATAGCAAATGAATTAGAACAATAAGCAGAGTACCTTGAACTTCAAATTTGTCCTCCTTTTTTTAGGTGATTAAAAAAATTTTTTTTAATTATAAAATTTTGAAGGACTGGATAACAGGAAAAAAGAAAACTCCCAAGTAATAAAATAAAAATCATTCTTTCTTCTTATTTTCTTCTTTTTCTCTTCCTATTTTGAATGAAGGTAAATAATCACACATCTTCCCAGGATTCTCATCTCATAATGAGCTGGATGAGAATGTAGTCTGATAGAGCATGGTTAAACCTCATGATCTGGTAGGCTGATTCCCTCCTCCCTTCCTTCTTTCCCTTAACCACAAAATTCCCAATGTCATAGTCCCTATGTTCTATTATCTTGCTTTCTCAGATTTGGACTTATCTAATAGGTCCCCTGGACTGCAAGGAAATCCAACCAGTCCAATCTAAAGGAGATCAGTCCTGGGTGTTCTTTGGAAGGAATGATGCTAAAGCTGAAACTCCAGTACTTTGGCCACCTCATGCGAAGGGTTGACTCATTGGAAAAGACTCTGATGCTGGGAGGGATTGGGGGCAGGAGGAAAAGGGGACGACAGAGGATGAGATGGCTGGATGGCATCACCGACTTGATGGACGTGAGTTTGAGTGAACTCCAGGAGTTGGTGATGAACAGGGAAGCCTGGCGTGCTGCAATTCATGGTATCGCAGAGTCGGACACGACTGAGAGACTGAACTGAACTGAACTGAATAGGTTTGGAACTTTGGGATTTTTAATCTGTGGAATCACAGAGGCTTTCTCCAAAGGAAATCATACATGAAATCATGATTTATGAATCTCATTAAGGTGGGAAGAGAGAGTTCACTGAGGCATTCCCTTTGTTGAGGGCCACCAGAGACCTACTGAAATCCTCAGAGGTCAGTTTGAAGGCCTCTGGCCTGGTCCTCTCCACTCATACCAAAAATGGTTAACATGTATGAGGCTTACACCATGCCCATACGATACAAACACATGACAAAAGTCACTCCTCTGACTTTCTAACAGTTCTGTAAAGTTAGTAAGAGTGAGATGTCTTTTTCACTACTGTGAAAACATGCCCTTACAAAGGATAAATAATTTGCCTGGCATATTCAAGCCAGAACTTGAAAAACCAAGTAATTCACCTGGTTTAGTACTCTGTCTCACTGTCAATTTTTTTGCTTGTTTTTCAATTGTTTCGCCATTTTTTGGCCTCCCCTTGCAGTATGTGGGGCCTTAGTGTCCTAACTAGGGATAGAACTCACACCCCCTACATTGGAAGTGCAGAGTCTTAACCACTGGATTGCTAGTCCCACATTGTCAATTTGGACTCCCTGCACTTAGGGAGTCACTAAATGAGCAAATTGCCAAGTATTCCAGAACCAGCTATTGTTTGTCTTCCCTCAACTTTTCACACACCCACCAGCAGTAAGATGTCCCAAACTGGCTACTTACAAGGCACAGCATGGCGGTAAAGGTTATCTCTTATGGTCTGCTGGAGCTCATGATCAGGCGACCCTTTCTGGAACCTCTGATTGAGAAAATGTCGCAGGTCTTTGTTCAGCTTTCCTCCTACAGGAAATATATAAAACAGAAGGCATCAAACATCAGGTTTCCTAGAGACTGAGCAGCCTGAGAGCCATATATAGGAAAGCCACAAGAAGCCATTCTAGTCTGCTACCCTCTGTCATCAGGAAGACTTAAGTTTAAGTTTTCCTGTGCAGGGGAAAAAGCAAGCAGGAATGTAATAAAGATAAAACAGCACTGAAACAGTATTAATTTGGGGATCCCAATTCACATAATACTAGGAGAATCAAACAACAAAGAATTCAAAAGAGGCTATTACATTTAAAATATGTATTGTAGACACTTGCAAATGTTATTAGATGGAAAGTGGATTACTGAAATCTTACAAAGGACAATCTAGCAATAGCTGACAAATTATAAAATGCTCTTTGACTAGGGATTCAACCGGAATAAATTTACTCTATGGCTATACTTGCAAAAGTCTGCCCAAATGTCCAGTATTGTTCGTTAAAACATTTTTGTAGCAGTGAATAAATAAAAATAATCACAAAAAAAACCTGGAAACAACCATCAGGAATCAACTAAGTAAAACTATCATCTGCATAATAACTACTCTACAAAAGCTAGATCTTCATGTGCTGGAACTGCAGGAAAATATGTGGAATGGTAACTACCATCTGACCTTTTATGTGAGAAGAATAAAGAAAAGGAGAGACCATGTATTAATGGAAGGAACCACCAAAAAGTTTTAACAACAGTCTCCTTTAGGAAGAAGGACTTGAGTTTGGGAAATAAAAGAGGAGACGTCACTCTTCATTATACAGACAGAAAGAGATATATAGATCTTACTATTCTGTGTTGATTTATAATCACTAAACACATTTTTTTTTTAATTGGTGTTGCTTAAGCAATAGTTATCTGGGCTGGTCTATGTGTTTCTTTCTTTTTAATTCTCTACAGTTAACAGACCTAAACAGAAGCTTAAAAAATATATTATTACAAAATGTATCACAGAAAGAAGAAGGTAACCAAACTTTAAAAAAAAATTATAAACACAAATTATAGTCTACATGATCAGCAGATGGGTTACAGATCAACATAGCTAACACTTATTCTTAATGGAGAAAACTGCTTCAGTGACAGCTAAAAATAACAAGGCTAAGATTGTCCTTCCGTTCTTAGACAAGATAAAAATTAGGTAAGAGCATTTTTAGCAATAGAGAAACAATGCAGTATTCGTGTGAACCACAAAATTCACGTCTTCAGAAGATAATTTTCCCATGGTCAAAAAGAGCAAGTTATGAGGATGAAAGTTTGATGGTTAAGAAGATGCTATGATGCCTAGGAGAGGAATTACTGATCTTTATTTTAGTATCATATTCTAAACCAGATTTCCTACTATAGCTGATCATTTTAAAATAGACTAATGAAACTCAATTTGAACTACTTTATTTGAGTTGTAGTACACCTAAGATTTCAAGTGGCCAAAAGAAAAATACATAGCTCTATCTCAGGTCATTCAATTATTCATCAAATATTTATTAAATAAGAACACACACACACACACACACATTTCCCACCTCCCCACAATGGTCTGAATATATAGTTTATAAAATATACACAATTGTGCATTAGGCATATGAAAAGATATTCAATATCGCTAATTATTAGAGAAAGGCAAATTAAAGTCATACTGAGATCCTACTACATACCTGCCACAATGGAAAAATCAATATTAGGTTTTAGCAAGACTGTGAAGCAACAGGAACTCCTATATACTGCTAAGTGAAAGTGAAAGTGAAGTCTCTCAGTCGTGTCTGACTCTTTGCGACCCCATAGACTATAGCCTACCAGGCTCCTCTGTCCATGGGATATTCCAGGCAATATACTGCTAGTGGGTGTCTAAAATGGGAAAACAACTTGACAGTATTTTATAAACTAATCTTCACTAACCAAATGACCCAATTCCACTGTTATTTATGCAAGAGAAGTGAAAACAAGTACACACATATAAACACAAAACTTACAGATGAATCATCACAGCAACTTCATTCATTATATACTAGCCCCAAATTGGAAACAATCCAAATGATTATCAACATTGAATGGATAAGGGAACTGTATTATATTCAAACAACAGGATGCTACACAACAATTAAAAGATACAAATCACGAATATTGATGAATCTCAAATACATTTTGCTGAGCAAAAGAAGCCAGACACAAAAGACAACATATTATCTGATTCCACTTATATATAAAGCTTCACAGCAGGCCTATCTACAATGACAGAAAACAGTTCAGCAGCTACCTGGAGTGAGAACAGGCAGAGATTAACACATAGGGAATAAAATCTATAGAGTATACCTATAATTTCCTGGTTTTGCAACTGTACTATATAGCTACATAAGAATGCTACCACTGGAAGAGGCAGGGTGAAGGATAAGCAAGAAGTCTGAACTATTTTTTATGACTTCCTGAGAGTCAACACTGATATCAAGACAAAAACTTTTTTAAACAGGGAAATCAAAAGGAAACTTGGTGGTGGTGGTGGCGGGGGCAGGGATTCCAATGCAGTATATCTCAATTGTATTAGTGATAACACAGGTTTACACATTTATCAAAACTTACAGAATAGTATATCTAAATGGAGACATTTTATAGTATAGAAATTGTACTATCATAAAATCAATTTCAAAAGTTTAAACTGTACATAATTATCGAAAGACTATATGGTAGGCACTGTTCTAAATGCTTAGTTTTCAATTTCTTGTTAAAGAGAGAAACTGAAAGAAGAGTGGAGTAAATCTTGGTGGTTGAGACAGACAGGTTTGTGTGTGAATCCTGGTTCTACTCTTTATTAGCTGGCGAACCCAAGTGCCTTGCTTAATCTCTGAACCTCACTTTTCTCATTTATGAAAACAGAGCACTGATGTAACGGTAGCTCTAATACAAGACTTGTAAAGATTAAATGAGATTCAGACAGTAGTTGGCGAAGAGAAAGCACTTAATAAAAGATGGAGATTATCACTAGAGTGGGCCACCATTGAAGCAAGTGAAGAAAGAGCTGAGATCAGTCCAAAAACAGACTGTTATTCCTTTTAAAAATACACATAGGAAATTCCCTGGTGGTCCAATGCTTAGGACACCAAGCTCTTGCTGCCAAGGGCCTCCCTCAGTTCAATCACTGGTTAAGGAACCAAAATCCTAAAAAGCCACACAGAGTGGCCAAATACACACACATACAAAATACTAACTATGAATTAGATATATAAGAAATTATAATTAAAATGAGCTTTTAAAAAATGCACATAAAACTTTTGACTTACACAGCCAGAAACAAAATACAGGCACGGGAAATTTGGAACAAAGGCTACTGCTAGAGTTTCCAGAAGGGACTAAAACTCTCAGTTTAGTTCAGTCGCTCAGCTGTGTCTGACTCTTAGAGACCCCATGGACTGCAGCACTCTAGGCTTTCCTGTCCATCACCAACTCCCGGAGCCTACTCAAACTCATGTCCATCGCGTTGGTGATGCCATCCAACCATCTCATCCTCTGTCATCCCCTTCTCCTCCTGCCTTCAATCTTTCCCAGCATTAGGGTCTTTTCCAGAGAATCAGTTCTTCACATTGGGTGGCCAAAGTATTGGAGTTTCAGCTTCAGCATCAGTCATTCCAATGAATATTCAGGACTCTAATAAAACTCTACTGCACTAAAGTTTTCTGGACACGTGTAAACTGGTTAACATTTAGCACAGATTTAATATACTCCTGGCACTGTGCCACCAACTTGATAGACATGAGCTTAAGCAAGCTCCAGGAGTTGGTGATGGACCCCTGCCTGGTGTGCTGTAGTCCATGGGGTCGCAAAGAACTGGACACGACTGAGCAACTGAACTGAACTGAACTGGCACTGCACTGGAATTGTTCAGAAAATAAAATCAACTAGTAAATTACTGACATGTGATAGTCATGCTGGTCAACTCTACTTCTAGGTCTAAACGTTCTTGAATTTGACCACAAGGAAAAGAAAGTTTATCAGCAAAATCCCCATTGCCTAGAACCGAGTATTTATATTCCCCTAGGAGACCAGAGTTCTGTGCAATAAAAACACACTGACAGCTAACATTTGATCTGTAAGTTGTAAAGATGCTATGGGATCCAAATGTACCACTGCCTAAGTCAAAAGCAATTCCGAAGACTCGGGATTCAGTATCTCTTTATCTCATATAGGTCCTTATGAGTCCAAAATAAAAATCCAAAGAAGACTCAGGATAGAGTATTTCTTTATCCCACATAGATCCTTACGAATCATATTCAATACCTATCAAGATGAACCTGGGGCATTGAGACTGGAAGCATTCTTAATTCATAGACACTCTTTGTTTACACTTGAGCTTTACAATCAAACTAGCCAAGCTAGCTAAAGTTTATGATCATCAAACTAAAACTCCTCCCTACTGCGGACGTGCAAAAGGGCAAGGTTAACTACGCTGCCGGTTAACATTTACTCTGTGTTCTGTGACATTTATAAGCCAAAAGCCTCAACCTTCGCATTACATTAGAAATACTGTACTTTTTGGGCATCTAATCTCAAATTAATTGCCAATTATTCAGGGGGACATGTCTATAAATCTTCTCCTAATTGTCAAGGGCAGTGAGCCAATGAAATAATAATTGTTAGAGGAAGGGTTTGTCATAGCATCTTCGCTCTCTGTGAAATTCAAGATTTGTTTTGCAAATGGAAAAGAGGACACAGGTCAGCAACATACAGAACTTTTTCCAACAAAAGGTTTCAGAGCTAATTTTAAGATAATTTTATTATTTAAATAGGAAAAGGGGGACTTTAGACCCTGTCTTGGATTAGCCACTATTTCATATTTTCATATGTATGTATCTGGAATTCTGTGGTTTTAAATTTACAACAATATAGCTCTGCTCTTTTGATTACCATTACTTGACAGAAATTTAACCATGTCAATCAGTGTACTTTTGAATTATTTAAATGCTGTATAATATTCCATTTTTAAAATACAGCAATTTTATTTCTCTTTCAGAGATAATTAGGCTATGTCCAATGTTGCTGACAATTCAACAATACTGCAGTAAGTGTCATTAAAATACTTAAAAAATAAAAAAAAGCAAAACTGTGTATTTTTTTACTCTTAAAATATCTAAACCTGGAAACAGATGTAGTCACCTTCTAACTTACCTAGGTATCTCTAAATTCTCAAAATCACTGGGGCCAACTTGCTTTTCTACCAAAAGGCTGGGAAGTCCCATTTCCCCACACTTGGGCCAACATTTGCTATTATTTGTGTATGTAGGGTCCTGGGACTAGTCCCGGATTTGAAGATTTGCTAGGAAGATTCACATGACTCAGAATATACTTGTACTCAAAGCTATATTTTATTATGGAAAAAGGGTACAACACAAGTGCAACAAAGGGAAAAGGTTCCAGGGGCAATAAAGTCTAAAGGAAATCAGGTACAAGCTTCTAAGAGTCCCCTCCCCAGTGAAGTCACTCTAACTCCCAGGGCAACAATGTGAAATGTGCCCATTAGACACTCAAGGCAGCTCATTACACATAAGGGCCCAGAATTTGTATTAGGAACTAATCATGTAGGCAGCCTCTGCCTGGCATAAAATCAAGTTCCAAACTCTCAGAAGGGAAGGATAAAATATATCTTTTGCATCAACAGTTAAAGCACAGAAAGGCCGCTATTAGTTCTGGGAATGGATAGAACCCTCTGGAAATGCAATTTCCCAGAGCCTAGCCAAGAGCCAATTCGGTACGCTGGCATTCAAACTAACCAGCAACTCTTTCCTGCACTGTCCATGGTGTTTCCCAGGTGGCGCAATGGTAAAGAATCCACCTGCCAATGCAGGAGATGCAAGAGACAAGTATTCAATCCCTGGGTCAGGATGATCCCCTGGAGTAGGAAATGGCAACCCACTCCAGTATTCTTGCCTAGAAAATTCCATGGACAGAGGATCCTGGTGGGCTACACAGTCCATGGGAGGGCAAAGAGTCAGACATAACTGAGCATATACAAACCACCCATCTTTTTAAAAAATCTTCCTAATCTAATAAAGATGAATTGATATTTTGAAGTTACACTAATGTATTTACAAACCATGTATTAATGAAATTGGATCTTCTTTTTTTCTTTTTAACATTTCTTCTCCTGTAACTTGCCTGTTCATAGTCTTTGTGTATTTTCCTAATAGGTTGTCTTGTTATTCTTGATAAGATGCTATTTATATATTCTGGGTATGATTCCTTCATCAAGTATTTATGTTACAAACCTTGCCTATTATTATTTAAACATGAAACAATTCCCAAAATAACTGAGTTGTGCTATTCTCCAACTATTGCTCTCCCATGCTAGATAGTTTTCTACCAACTCAACCAGAGCATCATTTTCTGCTCTGGTCTCTATGAGGGATTATGAGGGAACTCGGCTCTGATCTCTATCTCATAGAATATAGATTCTAAGGAGGAATGCTTGTCAGTGGAAATCTGCACGGTGAAGAAATTAGGTTTCCACATAAACAAAAGTACCTACAGAATGGGAGAAAATATTCAGTATGTGCAAAAGATGCAACCTATTTCGGATTTATTTTCAAAATATAGAAACAGCTCACACAGCCCAACAACAAAAAACCCCAAAAAACTCAATCAAAAAATGGACAGAAGATTTAGGTAGATATTTTTCCAAAGAAGATACACAGACAGCCAAGAGACACATGAAAATATGCTCAACATTGCTAATTATTAGAGAAAGGCAAATCAAAACTACAATGAGATATCACCTTACATCAACCAGAACTGCCACCATCAAAAAGTCTACAATTAATAAATGCCGAAGAACATGTGGAGAAAAGAGAACTCTCCTACACTGTTGATGGGAAAAAGTAAATCTGTGCAAGCACTACAGAGAATAGTATGGAGGTTCCTTAAAAAACAAAAAATAAAGCTACCATATGATCCACCAACCCCACTTCTGGGCATATACTTGGAAAAGGTGAAAACTCTAATTCAAAAAGATATGCGAACTCCTATGCTCATGGAGAAGGCAATGGCACCCCACTCCAGTACTCTTGCCTGGAAAATCCATGGCGGAGGAGCCTGGTAGGCTGCAGACCATGGGGTCGCGAAGAGTTGGACACGATTGAGCGACTTCACTTTCACTTTTCCCTTTCATGCATTGGAGAAGGAAATGGCAACCCACTCCAGTGTTCTTGCCTGGAGAATCCCAGGGACGGGGGAGCCTGGTGGGCCACCGCCTATGGGGTCGCACAGAGTCGGACACGACTGAAGAGACTTAGCAGCATGCTCATAGCAGAAATATTAACAATAGCCAAGTCACAGAAGCAACCTAAGTGTCCAGCAGTAGATCAATGAATAAAGAAGATATAGTGTATGTGTGTGTATAGATGCAGGCATGTGCACACGTGCGCGCACACACACACTCAAAAAAAAAAAAAAAAAACCAAACAACTGAAATATTACTCAGCCATTAAAAAAGAATTAAATAATGTCATTTGCAACAAAATGGATGAACTTAGAGAATATTATATTAAGTGAAGTCAGACTGAGAAAGGCAAATGCTATATGATACCACTTATATGTGGAATCTAAAGAATGATATAAATGAACTTATTTACAAAACAGAAATAGGCTCATAGACATAGAAAACAAACTTATGGTTACCAAAGGGAAAGGGAGGGGTAATAAATGTAGAGGTTTGGATTAACAGATACACACTATTGTAAATAAACAATAAGAACTTACTGTATAACACAAATAATTATATTCAATATCTTATAATAAACTATAACAGAAAAGAATCTGAAAAGAATATATATATTCTTTAGATGTATGTGTATATATACATATATATATATACACATCTGTATTTGTGTACTATATACAGGATAGGCTTTTCTAATACAAAATTATAAGGTGAAGAACAAATTTACTAGCTTTGTAGTCAGACTTACAATCTGACATATGTTTAAATGAGCTTTGTCCAAAAAACATGTTCGCTATTTGCTTTGTCGTTAACATATTTTTCCTAATGTTTTTCTTATTGTGAAAATAAGATAAGTTACTGGTGAAATTTAATATTTAATGGGTACAGAGTTTCACCTGGGAAGGACGAAAACAATTCTGGAAATGTATGGTGTTGATGGCTGCACAACAAAGTGAATGTACTTAATGCCACGACCTGTATACTTAAAAATGGTTAAAATGATATATTTTATGTTATGTATATTTTACCACAATAAAGAAGCAATATAAATTAATTACAAGATTTCAAAAATATACAAAACTTCCCAAAGAAAGTTTATTTATTTTTAATTGAAAGATAACTGCTTTACAGAATTTTATTTTCTGCCAAAAGTTTAAAATAAACTGTTACTTAATTTGCATCACCATTAACATCTACTACTATATGCCCTGAGTATACATATACATATATACTTATAATATGCTTAAATATTGGAGCAGATTTGTTGATTCACTCAACAAATCTTTCTTAAGTGCCTTCAGCCAGATACCCTGTGGGCCCAGAAGACATGGCATGAAAACATTGAGTTCCTGAGTCAGGACTGACACACCCATTTCCGGAAGCAAAAAGCAGGCCTCAGGTCTGAGGTAATAGTAAGATGAGAAGGAAGACGAGAAGCTGGTTAGTTTTGCTAAATGTGGGGTAAAGCACTGTAGGCAGAGGGACAGCATGTGTATAAGTTCCAGAAGCAGAAAAGGGGTTAAAATGTTAGAGAAACAGCATAAAGCTCAGACAAGGCCTAGGCTCAGATTGAGGTTCCAAAGATAAGCAGGGACCAGATAATTTTGTACCTTGCAGATCATGAGAAAGAGTCTACACTTTATTCCAAGCTCAGTAGGAATCCACTTAAGGGATTTTAGTCAGGGAGGTGGGAAGGTCTGGTCTAAATTTTGAGATGACTCTTGCAGCCATGCAGGGGGTGAAGAGTACAGGGAGGAAATGGGATGAAGCTGACCCAACGAGACCTGAGATGACCTGGATTAAGGAAATGACCAAATAGAAGGGCAGAGGAGACAGAGGAGGTGCAATTTAAAGCTGAAACTGATAGAGTTCACCTATGTGACGGAGGAAAATACCAAATACAAGAGAGGACTCAAAAATGACTTTGGTGTCTGAGCTTCAGTTAAGCTGTGATGAACAGGTCTGAGTGGAACTAAGAGTTCCATGAGTACCTATTTAACATGGGATGCGTAAGATCATGTGATATACATGATTCATACCCAAATATTCTAATAATTCATAAGCATTTCCAATATACTATTAGAGCTCAAAATATACTTTTAATTTACATAGTACTTTAGCTTATCAATTTATCACAACCTATGTAATCATTACCAATTATTAAGCATACAAATTGTTTCCACTGTGCTTATCTTCCTTATACAAAATCTATCTGTACTTCTTATTACTTTCTCATGATTCTTAAGTGAAAATGTTGGTACAAAAGGTATAAAAACGTTTAAGATTCTTGACAGAAAATCCCCTCCAAAAAGATTGTATCAGCATCCCTTCATCCAGCTTGATTTCATTTATTTTTACCACATAACAAGGCATGTGGGATCTTAGTTCCCCAACCAGAGATCAAATCTATGCCCCCTGCAGTACAAACACGGAGTCTCAACCACTGAACAGCCAGGGCATTTCCTTCCAGCTTGATTTTAAATGGTCCCAAAATAGCAGTGTGGGTTCACCTTAATATTATTAGCTTCACATTAACAGTCATTTAGATGTTTTTTTCTTAAAAAAAAAAAAAAAAAATATATATATATATATATATATATATATATATATAAATAGTGCTGTAATGGAAAACATTAAATATGAATTTTTGCTGAAATTTCCTGGAAGTAGAATGAACAGAGCAATGAGTATGAACATTAAAGATTTTTGATAACATATTGACAAACTGCCTTCCATACAGCAGTGTTTGGAGGAAATATAGTATCACTGATCTGACAACTGGGGGCTTCCCTGGTGGCTCACAAGGTAAAGAATCTGCCTGTAATATAGGAGACCTGAGTTCAATCCCTGGGTCAGGAAGATCCACTGGAGAAGAGAATGGCTACCCACTCCAGTATTCTTGCCTGAAGAATTCCATGGACAGAGGAGCCTGGTGGGCGACAGTCCATGGGGTCACTAAGACTAAGAGTCAGACATGACTGAGCAACTAACACACATCTGACAATTACAGAGTCCATATGAGAATGATTTTTCTCCTTTAAATTATGCTATTAAAAAAAAAGTTTCCAACAATAATTCAAATAATTCTAATTCAAAGCTCTGTATTAAGAGAGGAAGCATGGCTACGAAAACTGTGTTTCCTTTAATTCTGAGAAACTGTTGGTTCCAATGAGAAAACTGATTTGGAGAACGGCTTGTTGAGAAATAACAAATGAATTCCATTATCATATGTATTTAAGTAAAAAAATAAAAATAAAAACAAAAGAACCCTTGTGTCTAAAAAATACAGAAACTGGTAACACTCAGTGTGCCAGTTACAGAATTACTTCCAAGCCGCCTTCCCCCAAATGACATGGAAGCACTGGTCTAGGTCAGGGGTCAGTAAAATTTTTCTGTAAAGGGCCAACGGCCAGACAGCACATGTTTTTCAGCTTTGGGGGCATGCATGGACTCAGTCCAACTGGTCAACTCTGCCTTTGTAGTATGAAAACAGCCATAGATTATATGTAAAAAAAAAAAGCTGTTTTCCAATAGAACTTATTTACAAATATAGGCAGATTCAGCCCAGGGGCCACATTTGGCTAACTCTTGGTCCAGATGTTGGTTCTGCATCTCCAGGTGAGCAATTCTTGTGTAATACTTGGGGTACAGGATATTCATCATCTCTAACATTAGCCTAAGTGGCTCTACTCAGAAACTTATTGAAATTCAGATTACTACATTGTACTCAGGACCTATTGAACTAAAATCTCTGAAAGTCAGGTTCACCAATCTATGGTTTAACAAGGCTTCAAGTGATTTTATACATGCTAAAGTCTTCAAATTAAAGGTCTAAGTCCAGCAAAGTTCCTTAATAAAACTTGGGGAACTAGGTTCTAAGAATGAGCTTTTTCCTATTTCTCCCATCTCTTGCAAACCTCAAGAGATGCTGCCACTCCACTAGTGAGCCAGTAATAACACTTTATAATAAGAAGCACAGCACACATGACTCCAGGCAGGTGGTATCTCATTAGACCAGCAGAGATTGAATCCTTTACCCTAGTGGTACAAAGACTGCTATCCTTACAATCTTGTTTCTGCAGAACTTAAAAAACAGAAAAGAAAAATACATGGTGAGTCTGTGATATCAAACAGAGGCTGCAGGACAGATTTCTGTATGCTGATGAAGCTCCAGAAATTACTATCTACATTTAACTCCCCACATGGACAAGCATGAAACATTTTGCTAGCACTTCAGGATAGCTGCTTTTATTATTATTATCCTGCCTGTTTTCTCGGTTCTTTTTTCTCCTGGTCAATCTTTTGATAAATTTCATCCCACAGGGAGAAGAAACCTGAATTAAGCATGGAAAAGAAAACAAGGTTCAAATTCCATCATCTCTATTTTTCTCATTATTTCCAGCCTTTTGTGCTTCTTATATTCGTTCTAGTTAAACAGGGTAGTAGAATAACACCTGCTCAGAAAAATGAATAAATAAAAGATTTACTGAGAGCAGAAAAGACAACAGTCCCCTGCTGGCAACACTATATAGCTGATATGAGCTTCTGCCCAACCCTAATCAATAAACAGCTGCATGACCTCATGTCAAGTTGAAGTCAAATGTCTCTACAATCAGAACCATGAGTGGAATCTGAAGATAGTGTGTGTGCGTCCTTCAAGAAGACACTAAATTCTTAAAAAGACATTAGGATCTAACAGAACTGTGCTCAACCAACCTGCAGGACTCAAATGCTGATAGTGAACACTGGATGGACATGGCTCTGAAGGCCACCCACAACGCTAAGTAATAACTTTACAATCCTTACTCCAACCCAATGAGACTGGTTCTGCTTCCAATGCCATCTTACAGAAGATGAGGCTCACAGATTCGCCCATAACCCAGGTAATTTGACAAAGTGGAAATATGTGTAAACAGAGAGAGATAATGGGCATGGCAAGATGTTAATAGCTGGTCAGTGATGATGGAATACATTATGCTTTTTTTTTTTTTTTTAGTGTATGGGTTTGAAATATTTCAAGATAAAAAAAAGAATAAAATGATTTTTTTTTTCCTTAAACAGTCACACTCAACATGCCACTAGAAAACATCTATGTGGATCTCAACATAAAAACCACAGGCTGACTTCCCACAAAACTGTGGCATTGTACAGCTGTTTCAATATTCTCTCGATGCTCAACATAAGGAAACACCAAGAAAGTGACATCTGAACAGCATTAGATTCCAGAGAACACCCAGCCAGGGAGTGTATGCAAGGTTCCTTCCCAGGATTGGGCACTCCAGATTGAAGTCCTACACTTTTGGGTCTTAGGACACTGTTGACAAGTAAGAAGTTCTCAGTGTGTTTATGCAATTACAAACTGAAATGCCATTGGCATTCCATAGTTTGAACATCCATAGTAATTAACACAGCTGTTCCCCTACAGTCCCAATCTCACTCCAATTTATTCTCAGATAAGAATAGATAATGCAGGTGGTAAACTATATTCTAATATGGTCTGATATCATTCAAGCAACAGCAGACTAGGACTAGAGTTCCAGGTCCTTTGACATACACAAGGAAATATCACAGAAGCAGAAAGTTAAAGTGAGTTCACTCAGTCGTGTCCCGACTCTTTGGGACCCCACGGACTGTAGCCTACCAGGCTCCTCCGTCCATGGGATTTTCCAGGCAACAGTACTGGAATGGATTGCCATTTCCTTCTCCAGGGGATCTTCTTGACCCAGGGATTGAACCCGGGTCTCCCGCATTGCAGGCAGATGCTTTACTGTCTGAGTCACCAGGGAAGCCACCAAGCCATACAAACAAGGTGCTGGGAAAGACAGAAGGCAAGAGGAGAAGGAGGCGACAGAGGATGAAATTGTTGGATGGCATCATCAGCTCAATGGACATGAGTTTGAGCAAACTCCAGGGGACAGTGAAGGACAGAGAAGCCTGCCATGCTGCAGGCCACGGGATTGCAAAAGGTCAGACACTACCGGGTGACTGAACAACAAGGATTACGTTAGCACATGCCACTTCAATTTCTGCTGGATTGTGAGAACAGAGCCCACCAACAATATCTACACATTATTTGATGGGTCTGAAAAAGGTGAGACCATTTCCCCTGAGCAAAGCATCCTAATAAGTCTATGCTTTGCACAGTACTCCTCTTTTAAAAATTTTTCAGAACTGAAAACAAATGAGAGAATCACAAGTATATGGTCCCAGACAGGTGAGAATGGAAAGAAAGACATCTTGCATCAGGAAGATTCTACAGCAGATGCAGGCAAAACTTTTGTGAAAGGTCAGATAGTAAATATTTTAGGCTTCATAGGCTGTAAGGTCTGTGTTCCAACTCTTCAGCTCTGTTTTACCCGTAAATCAACTCTAAACAAGATGTAAACAATTGTGCCTGGCTATGTTCTAATAAAACTTTATTACAAAAACATACAGTAGCCTGGACTTGGCCCGCAAGCTGTCGTTTGCCACCACCCCATCCCAAGGATTGTCTCTCTCTCAAAAACGTGCTGTGTGCCTAAGCCTGCCAGGCTTTGCATGACTGTGCATCTGTGTGTATACAGGTAGCTCTGGTGTACAAACAACTGCCTTAGAAAAAGAGGAGGAGGGTGAGCCACAGATCTGCACTGGTGGGGCTTTCATAAAAAAACTCAATGGCTTAAACATAACCCATTCTCATGGCCTCTGCAAAGCAGAACAATTTTACACATTTAAAGAGCCTTCTGAGAAATGTATTAAATGTTTCCTGGAATGGAATGTTATTGGTGTCAATCTCCACTCTATACAGATCTGCAGGATAGAAAAACTCAGACATTATAAAAAAGAATTTCCTTTTGATGATCATATGTTTGATGCTTTATCATAAATCTCTTTCATGAACTTTATCTCATTTAAACCTCATAAAACCCAAGGAGAATGGTAATATTGTTCCCACTTCAAAACAGATGAAGAAAGTGAGACTCCCAGGTACTGAAGGGATCAGATGGAGGTAGGACTAGAACTCAGATATCCTAACTCCAAACCTCTACACTTTCCCCCTTTCATCTCTGTGATTCTAAACCAGGTGTTTATCCAGCAGTGGAGGGTGAAACTTTTTGTTGAAAACATATACTGGTATTTATCGCAACTGTCAAGGTCATGGAAAAACAAGAAAAGATTAAGAACCTTGTACAGACTAGAGGAGTTTAAGACATGACAACTAAACACAATATAGACAGAAAATAGACACTGGTAAAAGTAACATGTCAAATGTATCATGACTATGCAAGATGTTGGCACTGGGGAAAATTAGGTAAAGGAGATTCCAGGATGCTCTGTACTATCTTTGCAGCTTTTTGCATCTAAAATATTCCAAAACAGAATTTATTTCTAAAAAAAATGTACATAATGCACCTATGTGAATGTGCCTATGTGCAGGGTTCTCAGGCTGTTTTACTTTTGTGAAACCAGTAGGGATTGATCACAGGGATTGATCACAGTTCTCATTTATAGAGAGTATGATATACAGTATATGTGGCTAAAAAATATTTGGGAGAAAGAGTTCTTAATTCATAGGTGGTCACAAGATATTTCTAATTCCTGTAATTCCATAAGTGATTATCGTTTTCACACTACTATTTTCATTCCATCACCATTTTTCAGCTGTTATTCAAAAGTGATTATAAATAATAGGGCTATAAAAGCCATTCAATAATTAGGACACTCACTGGCCATATGCCCACCCTGACAGTGGGAGGTGATTTATGTAAGGAAACCCCATCACATCTGCCAAGCTGGTTTCTCTCTGACGAACTCTCCAATTGCAGATGAAAACAGGGCTCTTAATAGTCATCTTTTTCTTAACTAGAGCACTGACTTGCAAGCCAAAGTGCTACAGCATTTAAAATTTTATATACAAGTAAAGAAAAACAGACTCAATAAACCATTCTCTGTCTTGCCATCTCATGGATCCAGATAACCAGAGGAAAAGCACAAAACATCATCAACTGGATCTGGTCAGAATCCTGGCCTTTGTCACAGAATTGGAAAGACCTAAAGAAAATCCACGGATGAAAGAACTCAGACCTAGCTGGTCAAATCTCATCCCCTTGGTACACAAGACTTTAACTGATATAAGCTTAAGCCCATGGTATGATTCACCAAGGGTTTCTTACAGGAGTGCCACTGGCATCTTGGACAAGAAAATTCTTTGTTGTGGGTTTACTCTCTCAACCTCAGCAGCCCGGTTCTTGGCAGCTTCCAAATAAATGCCTGAAGCGATCCCCAGTCACTGCAACAAGCCTAGTGAGGCAGTACCACTGGGGGAGACGGATAAGTGAAGAGCAATCAGGAACAGTTATTCCTGTTGAGCTTTCTTTCTTTCTCCATTTAGATCTAAGAGCATATTAGAATACTGGGGGAAAACCCTCATACTGGGGATGATTTCAAACAGCTAAGATCTCCTCTGCACATACTTACATAAACATATCTGTCTTCTAGTGCAGGGATGCTGGTAAAGAGGAATCAGAGCTTAATGCTGAGACCAGAGGTTTGTGCTAGTCTTAACAATGATGCAGCAGAGATAGTCTCCAGCAAGGCTCTCAATGGAAAGCCCCTCCACCATGTGTCTAGCCCATCGCTCTGGTTTATTGTGTTCACAGCCTTTGCATGACTGCTCAGTCGCTTCACTTGTGTCCAACTCTTTGTGACTCTATGGACTGCAGCCCACCAGGCTCCTTTGTCCATGGGATTCTCGAGGCAAGAATACTGCAGTAGGTTGCCATGCCCTCCTCTAGCGGCTCTTCCTGACCTGGGGATAGAACCCTTGTCTCCTGCATCTCCTGCACTGCAGGTGAATTTTTCACCCACTGAGCCACTTAATGTGATGATTTTTTTACCCACTGAGCCACCTGAGGTGGTTTATCAGTATGTTTCTTTATCTTATTTATTATGTGTCCTCCACCACCATGATAGTTTCACATGAGAGCTGAGACCCTCTCAGCTTAGAGGAGAAATTGGCATAGACCTAGTGATGATTAAATGAGTGGATGAAGGATGAAAACACTACTTAAAATAACACCAGTGACTAAAGAAGGACTAAGCAGAACTACATTCCCATCCTGACTTTGCCATTTGCTACCTCTGTGTTCTTAGGCAAGTTCCTTAATCACTCTGGGTCTCTGTTTCCTTATTAGGAAAATGGGGATAATGACAGTACATGCAAGAGGGTGGTGAAGATTATTAAATGAAAACATGCAATGTTCAGCAAATGCTAGCTACCCTCCCCTTGACTTGGAAGTATCAGTATCATATTCCAAAATGTACCTTTTTTGGAGTCGTTTGTCCTCAAGGAGAGTTTTTTTAATGATTAATGCTTATGACAAAATGTATAAAACAAGTTAAACACGTCAAGCTTTCCATATTACTAGGCTGAAAACTAACTAAACCTTGGATGCTGTCACTGGACTGCTTTCACACACCGAACACTTACAAATAGTGCATCCATGGTGTACTCTATGGCCAAAGGTGTGTGAGCAGAGACAGGATTTTTAGGTTTGTATGGAATATGAATGACAGTGCAGAGTATCAAACACCCTTCAGTCCAGCACCAGTTATCAGGAAATCTGGCATTCATTTTTCACTTTACTATTTATTTCAATGTTCTTCATATGTATGTTATATTGCTTCTTCATTACTTTAATTTGTATTACCCTGATGGATAAGGATATGAAGTATCTTCTATTCATTTGTGAAATTTCTATTCAAATTGTTTAACTTCTTTTTATTAGTTTATCTTCTTAATATTGACTGTAAGAGTTCCTTATACATCCTGCATATCAGTCCTTTGTCAGAAATAAATTTTGCAAACCCCTTTTCCTAGCCTGTGACTCATCTATTCACTTTGTTAGGGATATCTTTTGATGAGTGGAAGTTTTGATGGTTGATGAAGCCTCATTTATTGATTTTTATGGCTCCTTTTGTCTTTATTGTTCATTTGTTACAGATGAGTCATAAAATAGGAACATGAAACAGACAGAACTCTGAGCGAGGGTCAGGAGATGTTGATTTGAGACCTACATCTGTGCCATACGTTTTGGAAAAGTCATGGGTAAGGGCTAACTTTATGCATCAGCCTGACTGGACCACAAGGTGTCTAGATATCTATGTATCTAGTCAAGTATTATTTAGCATGTTTCTTATGAGAATCCTACTGTATGACTTTCATGTTTCAACTAATATACTGAGTAAAGCAGATCACCATCTCTAATATAAGTGGGCCTCACCCAATTAGTTGAGGGCAAGCTGAATTGCCCAGGAATAAGCTCATGGATAAGAGCTCCTGCCTCAACCTTGAAGCTAAGACATCAGCTTTCCAGATTTCATACTAAACCAAAACATCAGCTCTCCTTGTCACAAGCCTGCAGCCTTCAGACTAGAACTTACACCATCAACTCTCCCAGATCTCAAGCCTCTAGACTGATACCATCAGTATTTCTGGGCCTCCAGCTTACCAACTATAGACCTTGGGGCTTGTCAGTCAACATAATTGCATAAACCAATTTCTTACCATAAAGTAAGTAAGGAAAAGTCGCTCAGTCATGTCTCTTTGCGATCCCATGGACTATACAGATCATGGAATTCTCTAGACAAGAATATTGGAGTGGATAGCTGTTCCCTTCTCCAAGGGATCTTCCCAACCCAGGGATCAAACCAAGGTCTCCTGCATTGCAGGCATATTCTTTCCCAGCTGAGCCACAAGGGAAGCCCAATTTCTTATCATAAATATCCATAAATAGAAAAGACTTCCTATTGGTTCTGTTTCTCTGCAGAACCTGAATACATTAACTACCTCTTCTAGTTCCAACACAACATGCAGCATTCTAACAGGCACTTAATGAATCTTGCTGAAATCCCTAATAAATCAGTTTGGTTCACATACCTGTAAGTGAACAGGCTAGATTTGACAATCCCAGAGTTCTCTCCCATTCTGATACTTATCTTGATCTCACCTTTCTATTCCAGCAAGGGCTTCTCCCTTGGGTGTCCTCTTGCAAAATTAATCCAGCTATGCCTTTCAGAAAAAGTGACAAACCATTCTCTTGGCTCATCAACTCAGCAGTCACTCTTAACAGGCCCTGCTACATGTAAACCTGTTCTGGCTTGTTTGCCCCAACTTTGAGGAAGCAGAGTGCTAGCTAAGGAGTTCAGACAGTGCAAAGTTATTTGAGTATTTACACATCATAGAGGTTACAGCAGCCGAATTCTTAATAGCACAGGGAACTTTACTCAAGATCTTGTAATAACCTACAATGGGAAAGAATCTAAAAAAGAATGTTAATCTAAATTAATCTAAAACAGAATCATATATATATAACTGATTCATATATATATATATGTATAACTGAATCATGGCTATGCACTTGCAACTAACACAGCATTATAAATCAACTATGTTTCAGTAAAAAAAAAAAAACCCCGGTATGCTAAAACAAACCAAAAAACAATAAATAAAAAAATTACTGATACACAGACATACTCACAAGACTTCTAAACTGACATTTTAAAAACTGCAACAAAGTCACCACATGAGGCAATAAATCTAATTACTGATTGTTGTTACGAGGCAAGCAAGTCACAGGTGACACTCCAGAGGTACCAAAACATAGAAGGGGGTCTAACATTTGTCAGAGGAACAAACAGAAGTATGTCAACACCTCAGCCTTTGGGAACCTCTGACACCCTCTTTTCCATTGCTTGATTTCACACCAGTTCACAGGAGGCAGAAAATTTTCTTTAGAAATTAAAGTGATCTTAAATAAATTTCGCGACGCCTTTTGAGACCAGCCTATACCCCAGGGAGATGTCAAGCCACATTTGAGAATTCCTGCTTTAGAATAAGCCATATTAAATAAGAAAATTAGGTGATAATGATTTAGAGTCACTGTAAGGACCTGAAGGAATGGAGTTCATCTGGCTTCCCCCACATGTCTCTAACAGCAAAAGCAGGGAACTGGTCTCTCCTTGGGGCCTGGAATGTTCTAATGACAAGCAACCAGCCAGGCTCACTCAGAATGGAAGAGGTAACTGGATATTACCTGGAAGGGAGGGTTATGAACCTTGATGAACATTAGAATCACTAGGGCACAGCTGAAATAATACCAGTGTCCAATCTCCCATCTCTGAGCAACTAAATAAGAATCTATGAGGAGAGACTGGACAGCGGTGGGTTGTTTTGGTTTTTCATCTTCCCTAGGGATTGCAGTGTGCAGTCAGCATTCTAAGCCTAGCCTACTTCGCTGATTCTGGATACTTAGTGAAGTCACTAATTGTGAGAATATCTATGCAAAACCTTCTGTGTAGAGAGAATCCTGTAGGATCTCCTAAGATGAAGTGCCCTGAGCTTCAAAGGTGAAATCAGACTCTGAACCAGGAGCAGGGTGGGATGGGTGGACTGAAGAACACCAAGAGGAAAGAGAGCTTAAAACAAACAAACAAACAAAATCTAACACCCTCTTAGAGCCATAGCCCTGGGAAATTAAATTGGGTTTCTGCCTGCTCTGACTAGGGAAGAAAACTCAAATTAGCCGGGTGGAAAATTCATTTCAAAGGCTCTGGGGACGCTGGGTGACTTGGACTTTGATGTCTCTCACTGCAGCTCAGCCATTCCCTTGGCTTTCTGACCAATTCCTGAGAAAAGTAATAAGTTACATATATTTAGTTTGAAGAACACATATCAAGTGGAAAGGTGGGAAAGGGGCTACAACCAACGACAAAGAACAAGGTGGGAAAGGGTGGACTGCGAGCACAAATGCAGGGCTTTCCCACATGAAAACAATAATGCTGATGTCTGAAAAGTGTACATTACACAGCAAATGTAACTGCTGTGAATTGGGTAATTATTCTGTTGATGGATTCTACACTTAAGCTGACACTGAACCATGGGCTGCTTCATTTCTTCAAGTACCAACACCAAGTGATACTTTCAGCCACCCTCAGATCTCAATCAAGCTGTTCAGTGCTCACAAACAATCAACTTCCTTTAATGAAATATTATTCTGCCACTAGTCAGAGATATAGAAGCTACTACAATCATCCCTCTCTCCAAAAGACTCCCTGGGTACAAGTGAAAAGGCTTTAAGGCTTTTTCATCAGCAACTACATATATTTAACCCCAGCAGAAAACTTTTTCCTCATCTGTATATTAAAATTTTCCTTGAGGTGTTTCTATACTGTCTTACCTAGACATGTATACTCCCCAAAACCCTCATGTGTAGTCTTTATTTCTTTATACTAAAATCACACTGGTATCTTAAAAGTTCAAGCAAAATCAAATTATGAAAGTAAAGCAGTTACACTTTCATTTCTTTTTCTTGTTAAAAGAATTCTAGCTTAACATTTGCATTTTTCCCCATAATTAGGAAGATTATGGAAAGAGAAGAGAAAATGTAGTCAAACAGGCTTGAGCAGAAAATAGCTAAAATAGAAGCCCCATATACAAAAGAATAACAATTAAAGAATAAAAGCTCCATCCTTCATTTGATAGGTATTACCTGATTGGAAATTAAAACACTTCGTGCTATCTCTAGAGAAGAATTCTGTTCCAAAACGAGGGTCTAATGTTTAAATTGTGCAAGCCAAATCAGCTTGAAGAAACAGAAGGCTCTGCTAAGCTTTAGCAGAACAAGCCCTAACATAATATGCCAAGGAACACGTTTGACAAAACAGAAGTAGAAAAATATTTTCAAAATCGGTTCTTGGCTTAAATCTAGCATTTGGCACCTCAAATAAACACAGAGAAGAAGAACTAACTTGGCTGTGCCATGTGACTTTTGGAACTGCAACAGGCCAGATGGTGGGGTAGGTTATTCATTTCTCAGCTTCTCATCATCTCTGCCCTTACATTAGAGCCTCTCCAGGTGAGGGTGCCTTACAAGGGTTGGAAAGACAAGAACTGGATAAATGCATATAACCAGTTTTCTGGGGAATTATTATCTCCTTTAAAACCATGCCTTTATCAAACATCTCATGCCAACTCAACAGCTCTCATTAATAAATGTTCTGGCTTACAGAGCCAAGTCAACGTCACATCTGCTGTCTATAAACAGTAAAGGAGTAACACCTCCTCTTCTGGGACGATGATGCAGATGTGCATTTCCCTCATCCTCCCACGGACCACAACAGCAGACCTCCAATGTCATCTATGAAACTGACAAGATGGCTCTGAAATGTGAACAGAGGCAGACCTCTTAGGACTCTCAGGAAAGATCTCAGCATGCAGATGAGTTCTCTTTCTTTATGTCCCATATAACCCAGCATCGCAGCAGAAGACGCTGACAACAAGTAAATGTCAATAGGTGCAGATGACAAGAGTCCAGCAAAAGTCTGTTCTCTCTACCTAAAGAACCAGGTAATAGGTTCAAGGCAGGGGGGCCTGGGTTTGATCCCTAGTCACGGAACAAGATCTCACATGACTCAACTAAGAGTTCACAGGCTGCAACTGAGAAGTTACATGCCACAACTAAAAGATTCTGTATGCGGCAATGAAAGATCTTACGTGCCGTAATTAAGACCTGGTGCAGCCAAATAAATAAATACAAATAAACATTCAAAAAAATAAATGTTGCCAAGTGATGAACATGCAAATAAAGTTTGAGGGGCACTGATATAAACTATTACATGATTGGGAGGATGGGGACCACACAGCTTGTGGGATCTTAGTTCCTCATCCAGAGATCAACCCAGGCCTTTAGCAGTGAAAGCACAGAGTCCTGACCACTGAACCGCCAGGGAATTCCCTACTACACAATTCTTAATTCACCATAGTGATGACTTTGTACCAACATGGAATGTATGTATTATATCCCCATAAGCAAAATAAGCAGGGAACACATCTGAAATTCCTTAATGCTAGTGAAATTTGTGTGTGCCTGGCAGGAAATGAGCACAACATAAAAAGAGCGGTTTGGGGGCAGAGGGATTATGACTCTTTCCCCACCAAGTCCCCCACTTTGTTCTTAACACTTATAATCCTGCTAATATGTTACATGACAAGATGCCAGGGCCAATGTATGAGGATCAACACTTTTTACTTTCTGGCTTGCTGCTTTCCTAGGATCATGACGGCCTGGTAGAATGAAATCCCACATACTTGAGGTTACCCAGGCTCATGAACAACCAGATCTGCAAGGGCCCTGGCTTGGTTTTAGCCAGTTTAACTACCTGCAAAAAGAACAAATAGTGGTCAAAAGGACTCTCATTTGAAGGCACACCCAAAGCAGCTCAAATATGCCCTAGACATAAGGTCCAACTTGTCGGTAGACTAACACTCCTTGCAGGTCCAAAGTCTTTGGATCTACACTGGCTCCAGGATGCAGATATGGCAGCGAGAGCCCAACACTCACCAGAAATACACAATGTCCTAACTGTGATGGTGGTTAGCTGTATGCCTGGACATTACGGTCTCTGAGACTGTACATTAAACCCACTCCTCCAGACACATGGCATCAGCACCAGACAAAGAAAGCAACTGACTGCTCATCAGTGAGTCAACTTTTAAATTCTTTGTTTCCTTTTTTTCCTCACTGCAGGCAGAATCCCAAGCATGTCATCCTTGTAAATGGCACCAAGAAAACACCACCAGATTTTCAAAGGATCCAAGAGATAATCCGTGTCCCACAGTTGAAAAAAACTATATGCTTAACTTAACCCCAAAGTTAATTCTTCAAATGATTTTTTACTACAAGCCAACTTTCCCCACCTCATCTCAAAATGACTACATTTCAGATAAACTCTGTATGTAGTGACCCAGTTCAAACATGTTCGGGGAATATTTATATGTAAACATCTAAAACCCTATATTCCTTAACTATTACACTGAAGGGGAAAAAAAAAAACACTTTAATTAGAGGGATAATGCTACACTGGCTGAACAAAACAATATCTACTTTCAAACTTCAACAATTATTTATACACATGCCATCCAAAATGAAAACTAAAGGAGCTTTATTACTGTTTCTATACTAGTCACACTCATGCTATGAAATCATTACTTAAGTATTTTTAAACTCCGATTATCAAAGGGTAGATAAACAAACACTCTTGTAAGAAAATTGGTTTTTACTTTTAAATATGAAGTCACTGGTCATTTTTGAAAGATTTCAAAAAGGAAGGGCGATTCACAGTCATTCAAAGACAGTAAGAGAGCCATAACAACTAGAACAAATAGAAGTTTTACTTTAATTCAGGGCTTTTACCCTTAGCACTACTGACATCCAGGGTGAGATAATTCTTTGTTGTGGGGGCTGTGCTGTGCACTGTGGGATGTTTAGCAGCATCCCTGGTATCTACCCACGAGATGCCAAAACTCATTTGTGGCCAGTTGTGAAAACCAAACACATCTCCAGACATTGCCAAATTTCTCCTGGGGAATTAACTGTCCTCGACTGAGCACCACTGCTTAAGCAACAGAGTAGCCTAGTGAATCCTAAATGTAACTGAACTCTCTCTTGGCCTCTGTGGTTTAGTGGTTTGCCAACACAACAGAATGACTGCCACCATTCAACCTCCTATGACTGCATTTGAGGAATCATCAAGTATTAGCAGAGGGCACACAATCCAAGTCCATGCATGAAGAGGCCTCAGCTTTACTGGGATTGAAATAATGGTGGTGTCACCTGCTCACTGATTTTCTAGAGACTGAATATATGTATATTTTGAAGGCTGAAGCCAGTGACTAGAATTACTGTGAGGCATACCTGAAACAGTCACTATGCCCAAAACTATGGGCAAGTAGACTGCGTTCCTGGCCAAAGTTATCATCAAAATATGACCACCTATTAGCCTAAATTGCTGGAGTCCAGGAACACTGAGTAGTTAGGAGAAGGGCACAAGGTGAACTAACTCATCCACAGAGGTCACTAGTGTTTAACAAATACATTCAAAGAGGTAAGCAACTCTGTATGTTATTTTTCCATTTCCTTCCCAATGAAAATCCGCACTGAACTCACAACCTGGTGAACAGGAAAAGGCACCTTCTTATACCTGAAAGGCATCTTTGACTCTTTCTATTTCCCACATCCCCCATACCACAATAGTTGCCAAGTTCTCCCAATTCCACCTCTTGTGTCTCTCTTGAATAGGCCCACTTCTTTCCATCATACATTTCACTGCTGAATTACTACAGACACCTCCTAACCAAATACTGAGCTTCTAGTCTTGGCCTCTCCCATGGGACATAAAACAATTTTTCAAACACACAAATCTGATCGCCTTTCTCCAGCTTGTATTTCTTCACGGGTGTCCCACTGTTCTTAAATGAAATCCAAACATCCTTATGCTTCTACATTATCTGGACCATCAATGTGGGTGCAGGGGAGGGATAGATATAAAAAAAAATCAGTATCACATGCAATGGAATCAGACCTTAAGCTGAGTCTGGTACTAAAAGTTTAAAAAGCCAGAATTACTGGTAAACTAAATTATATCTAAAAATCCCACTAAGCTGCCAGGACCTGGGCTTTTGGAAGCTCAAAGGCCAAGAATCAACCTTAGTTTTTCTTTGAATTTCTGTTGTGCCTTCCTTTTCCTTGAGACAGTGAGGGAGTTAGGCCAAGATTAGTTTAAATGTGGCAGGGGTGAAGGTTTGGGGAAGTTAAATTGGTGATAAACATTATTTAGAATGTGATTCTGGAATATAAAACACAACTCCAGCTATGTTCAAAATATACATACACACACGTGGTATATTTCCATGGGGTAGAGGAAGCTGTTACAGAGAGAGTTCTAAGCAAGGCAAATGAACCAGAAAGAAATACAGCCATATGTTAACAGGAATATCTCTGGATGCTGAGATTAGAGATGATTAATTTGATTTTCCATACTTTCATGTGGTTTCCACTATCAGTAACAGAATAAGAAAAGTAAACAAAAACTCTAAAAGGTAACTTTAAGTAAGCCTTTGCTTCATGTTGAGCTTTGATAGAAAACAAAATTCTATAAAGCAATTATCCTTCAGTAAAAAATTAATTAATAAAAAAAAGTAAGCCTCTATATATCTGCTAAGATACAGAACAGATGGCAAAGGTAGCATCAAATTATTCTGGAATGTAAAGATTTATCACTTGCCCTTATTCTGCTAAGCTGCAGATCTCTGTGCCCAGATAACGGGGCACAGAATAGAAACTGTTGTGGTGTGGTGTGTCCAGAGTTATCCCCTCAATTCATTCAGCCCTAAGCTTTTTGACAAACACACAGCAAGATACACAGAGTTGAGGAAGGGAAATGTGCTGTAACACTGTTAAACGGTGGCAGGAAAACGCTAGTGCACAAGTTAAAGGTACGGAGAAAGCTGTGGAATGCTGACCCATCGGGAATATAAGCAAAGGAAAAGCGCAGTTTTGAAGTATGAGTGCCTGATAATGATCAGTGAAAAGGTTTCCTCGCCGCTTTCATGCAGAGTAAAAAGCTTCAAATTCACAGCTTAATTCAACACAGACTGTTGAGTCTTGTTCTCTGTGCTAGTGACATGGGCAGTGACTGTCTACTTTTTGCCCTGAAGAATGTCTTTTTCTCATTCTGGGCAAGATGACATGCCAATCTGCCTAACTTTACCTGCTTTTCTCTCTTCTTGCCCCAAAGCAAAAGTGTGAACTTTGGTCAGGGCAAGAAATGCACCTTTGTGTAGGGACCACATTCCACACTGACTCCTTCTGTCTATTGCATTTCTTTTTCCAAGTTTCTGAGTGTTGAGGGTCCCAACTAAAAGAATACAAACTACATTGACTTCATTGTCCAGTAGTTTGAGAAATGCAAAATGGTAAGCATAAAGTACACGTGGAGTGAACTATGTATTTTGTAACTGTCAAATAACCTAAATTTCAACATGAAAATGCCTCTTGCATTTCTTTCAGATCAATTTCAAAAAGTGAAAATTGTCTCCTGCCTTAGCACAGTTGCAATCATTACAGGAGCCTTTATAAGCTCTCTTTATTACACACAATGCATTTTCCTACCAGTGTGAAGGCCAGCGGGGGGGTCTCATTCAACTCCCTGGCATTCTAACAGTATGATGACTGGGAACACAGACACAGAGAGAAGAGAGGGGAAAAAACAGCATCTCACCACCTGTAATCCCAGATGGCACTGGAAGACTCTTCACCGAAAACCCATGAAGGCTTTAGAAAATATAAAGCAATGCACAAATTAAAAGGGGGAAAAAAAATCTACATCCAGCCACACAGAGTTATGGTACAGATTATTACACAGTCAACTGTGACTTTGGAAATAGAACCCAAACTTTTAACACACATGAGAAAATGAAGAGCTTTTCTGGTTTTCTTTCCACTGATGGTACAATGTCTACAGATGTGTTAAGTCAAAGAGTTTTTCCATGTTGCTCACTTTGACATGTAGAGGAGAATTCTGAATCGTCCTCATCCATCACCACGCTGACTGTAATTTATTGCAGGACTGTGGTAAGTGCTTACATACATTATTAAATTCAATCCTCACCACATTTCAAAATGGGAACTATCATTATCTCTGTTTTCGGAAACAAAAACGGAAGCACAGACAAGTTGAGAAAGCTGCCCAAGTTCAAACAGCTTAGTAAGAGCCAATTCCCAGGGCTCTTTCACACTCTTGCGAAAAGTCATGCTGTTTAGCAAGAAATCATCTTTCTAAGTTTGGGGGATTTGTTTGGTTTTTATTGTTTAGTTTCTTCTCAAAGGTGGACTGTACCTTGAGTTCACTGACAACCTGGAAAGCTCTAGTGTCAAAGACACTGGAACTGTCTGAGCATGCACGCATGGGTCTTCTTACTAACCATTCCAGATTTCAGTATAAAAACATAATCCTCTAATCTCATCAAGTCTGCATCAGGCAAAGAGAAATGAAGTTTCAGAAGTGCTAAATTTAAAAAAAGTTTCCCTCAATATCACCACAAAAATTCCAGGCCATATATCGAGAAAATTCATTCTTGATCAAAAGAAAACTTGTATCTATCTCAAAGCCCCTTTGCCTCTGATGCATTTTACTGTATCTCAAACTACATATAACACTGCCACGATGTTAGCTCTCTTTCTCTTTTCCAGTTGGCATCCCAGAAGGCTTAATATTAGAAATGAGGTGAAGTCTGGTATCAATTTTCAAACTAGATCTCAGATCCAAAGAAGATCAAATTCTATATACCAAACCATCCTTAAACACAGAATAACATGCATCTTTTAAGTAATTTTCAATTCTAAATCTTATGCATTTCATAATACGTTATTATATGCATTTCATCATTTATATTATGCATTCCATAATATAAAATATTACGGAATATAAAAGAGGCTAATGGACTTAAGGTAATCATCATAGGTAAAAATATAAAGGAATCTTTTGGTACAAACTTCTTACTCCATGGGGGAAATGAAGAAGGGCTATCTAACAAAAAAAGAAATTTAAAAAAATGGGAATAAATGGAAGAATATCTACGGTGTTCCACACCAAACATAGGCTATATCTGGAGGTATCAATAAAGAGATACAATAGCAAACATGATGATAAAGAGGCTAAGGATAATGATGTCAATAGCTAATATTACAGAATGCCTAATACCTGCCAAGTATTGGGCTAAAACCTGATAAGCCTCCCAGGACTTCCCAGGTGACACAGTGGTAAAGAATTCACCAGTTAATGCAGGAACATGGGTTCAATCCCTGGATGGGGAAGATCCCCTGGAGGAGGAAATCTCAACTCACTCCAGTATTTTTGCCTGGAAAGTTCCATGGGCAGAGGAGCCTGGTGGGCTAGCTAGTCCATGGGCTACAATGGGGTTGGTAAAGAGTCAGACATGACTGAACATGCACATACATGTTTAGGGCACACACACACACACACACCCCTTCAAAGCCACAACATCCCTAAAAAGTAAATACTATTGCTAGTTCCAATTTAAAGAGAAGGAAACAGAAACACAGACAGGCTAAGTATATTGCCCAAGGCGTACAGCAAATGTGGGGCTGAGATCCACCTCCAGGGCCTGTAGTGACGATGCCTCCCAGGTAAAACAAACAGAAAATATGCCTTTGAATTAAGAGAGATAGGGGAAAGTCTCTCTATTTAATATGTACAATAGACATATGGAGCTAGTTATTGAGGGAGAAAGTTGCAGTTATTTCCTAAATGAATCCCCCTGTCAAAGGGAACACAAAGCAGGATCCCCCGAGCAACTGGGAAATTGAACACCCCTGCCTGCCTCCTACCTGCTTCAACAGTCAGTCTGGTTAAACTTTGCTTTCTATAAAAACCTCTATCTGCATGCATCCTAATTAGCCTGAGCTTTGTGCAGCCAAAGCATGAGAGCAATGACACTTGCTCCCAAGTCTGGAGCAAAGCCCGATAAAAATCAAACCAACTTGGAAAAAACCTCCGATAGGGGCGATAGTACTAAGATCTTCCTTTAAATCTGGATTCTACCACTGAATGACCACCTGCTACTGGGAAGGTCACCAATATTCTGAGTGAAATTTCCTCATCTATCAAACTAGTGGAGCAGTATCTTCCCGCGCGGGTCTTTGTCAATTGAGATAATGCATGTGAAATGTTTGCATCGCATCTGATATATTTATCAGTGAAGCATTAAGTGTGTACACAGAAAGCAATTTGGGATTTAACATTAATGAGTATGTGAGGACTTTCAAATGATGTGGAAGTCACACTAGGGAAAATCAGTGACTTAACTGATATATTCCTTGGGGAAAGAGATTGAATGCCAAAAAGAACAATCTGTATTGCAAAGGTGGAATGAGGTGAGGGTTTCTTAACATTTATTTATTATAGTCTTTCTGACTCAAAATCACTTACAAAATCTTTCTTTTGGACTCCAGAGAACTACACAGATCTCTATAAATATCACTGTTGACTTTCCATAAGGATGTGACAAACCAAATATCAATATGTCAGTAAAGGAATGAAAGCTCCAGTTAGTTATTGAGTCAAAATTCAGTGGTCAAGGAAAATGCTGCTATTTTAACAATTAAATTAAATTAAACATTTAATTTAAAAAATGATTTTTAACTTTTCTGTCCTCCAATGCCATCTATAAGCACCAAGATTCCCATTTGCTAGTAACCAAATGAAGGAACTCTAGCAGATGTATCTTCTCAGATGTTAATGCACCTTTTTTTCAATTATCTAGGAATTTGGTTACAATGTTGATCTGGTTCCTCTGGACTGAGGTGAGCCATGAAATTCTGCATTTCTAACAAACGCACAGGTGATGCCAATGCTGCTGGTCCATGGATCACACTTTGAGTAGCAAGGTTGTGGGCCACAAGGCAACCATCACGCACATGTGCACGCATGCTCTCTCTCATAAGTCCAGCTTTGAAAAAAAAATTTATAAGCTCATAAGCAACATTCTGTGCTCCTACCCTAAGTTTCTGTCCAATGCCAAAACCAAATGAAATATATACAAAGTACAAAAGTACGGTGGGTCTAAATTTGAGGGTTTTCTTTCCCAGTGCCATAATATAACTACACAAGGATGAAGATAGTAAATACTAGGAATTAACCAGAACTTATATCCACAATTCCTTCTTTTAAGGATCAATGATGGTGCCTCCCTCCTCACATGTTTCATGCCAGTCCTCTACACTCACCTAATCTCAGCAACTACCAGGTCAGTCAGTCAGTCAGTTCAGTCCCTCAGTCGTGTCTGACTCTTTGCAACCCCATGGACTGCAGCACACCAGGCTTCCCTGTCCATCACCGACTCCCGAAGCCTATTCAAACTCATGTCCATCACGCTGGTGATGCCATCCAACCATCTCATCCTCTGTCGTCCCCTTCTCCTCCTGCCTTCAATCTTTCCCAGCATCAAGGTCTTTTCCAAGGAGTCAGCTCTTCGCATCAGGTGGCCAAAGTATTGGAGCTTCAGCTTCAGCATCAGTCCTTCCAATGAATATTCAGGACTGATTTCCTTTAGGATGGACTGGTTGGATCTCCTTGCAGTCCAAGGGACTCTCAAGAGTCTTCTCCAACACCACAGTTCAAAAGCATCGGTTCTTCAGGGCTCAGCTTTCTTTATAGACCAGCTCTCACATCCATACATGACTACTGGGGAAACCATAGCTTTGACTAGATGGACCATCGTTGACAAAGTAATGTCTCTGCTTTTTAATATGCTGTCTAGGTTGGTCATAGCTTTTCTTCCAAGGAGCAAGCGTCTTTTAATTTCATGGCTGCAGTCACCATCTGCAATGATTTTGGAGCCCAAAAAATAAAGTCTCTCACTGTTTCCATTTGCCATGATCTATTTGCCATGAAGTGATGGGACCAGATGCCATAATCTTAAGTTTTTTGAATGCTGAGTTTCAAGCCAGCTTTTTCATCCTCCTCTTTCACTTTCATCAAGAGGCTCTTTAGTTCCTCTTCACTTTCTGTCATAAGGGTGATGTTATCTGCATATCTGAGGTTATTGATATTTCTCCCTGCAATCTTGATTCCAGCTTGTGCTTCATCCTGTCTGGCATTTCCATGAATAGTATGAAAAGGAACTACCAGGTAGGTCCTGTATTTACTCTATTCTATCCAAGAGGAAAGTGAGGCTCAGCCAGATTAAATAACTTGCCCAATGTCGCCAGACAGGAAGTATAGTGTGTCTGACTACCAAGTCCATGTTTATAAGCACTATGCCATGATGTACAATTATCCCAGAACTGCCAATTCTGCTTCTGGAAAAATTCAGCACCAAATCACTCCCTGCGTCACAGTGATGTTGGCCTCAAGTTCTACCTTTCTCATCCCTAGAATTTCTGAATGAGTGGCTGGTGAAGAAAGCAGGTTCCCAGAGTTTGGTTGGGTCTCTCCATGTGATAGATTGAGTCTGTGCTTTATAGCCTGCCGAGAACAATACTAAATAGTCACAGATTATAAATTAGCCACACAGAAATCACTCAGCTGTCCAATTTAACTGCTATTTAGAAAATGACTCCTCTTGCTTTGTTGTTACGTACATACAAGAAAGAGAAGGCATGGTTTCAGCCTCCAAAGGAACCCAGTATTTTTGGTGAGGTAAAACTTTTATTGATTTGATTCATGCATTTCACAAATATTCACTCTGTGACTATCCCATAACTCTGCAGAGTTGTCAGACAATGGTTTCACCCTGAGTTCATAGTCAAGCAGTAGAAATACACATTAAATGTGAAATTATATAAATAATCAGAATTGTGATGAGTGGAACAATAGTCAAGTACAAAATGCTGGGGGAGATGTGGTCTTGTGTAGGGTCACAGACATTACATTCTAAAAAACTCAAACAAGGTTTAAGATAAATACTCAAACACCAATATTTAGCCACCTTTGAGGAAGTGGTCTAGCTATAGAAAGTGATTGCCCCTTGACAACTCTGAAATCTACACATTCATGGGGAACAAAGGACATTATTGCCTCTTGAAAGTTTCCAGATCTCATTAGAGGAAAATGGGCCAGATTCCTGCTCTTATCATATGATTACTTCAAACTAGGCTTAAAATCACAGAAAGAAGGAGTGTCAAAAAGTTTCCTGACATGTGTCTTCTAATTATTCTTTTCACTTTCAGATTAGACAAATTTTGCTATAATGAAACAAGATTAACAAGGAACATCATCTCCATGGGAGGCCACAAGGTCCAGTCTTCCATAACAAGCTATTACAACACAATGAAGTCAACTACACGATGCCAGAGGACCAATTATTACTAGAAGTTAATTCTGGGAATAAAAATGGTAGGCAGAAAAGCATCAAGTTCAAATAAAAACACACTCATCAAACTGGCACCTCAAAGGCATATCAGACAAAACACTAAACTACACCCCAGGATTCCAGCACCAATACTCATTATCCGAGCAAATCAGGCACCCTTCAGGACACAGAATTATCTTTTCCAACATCAGTTGAGAGCTCTAGAAAAACAAACAAACAAACTTGAAAAGCCCAAATGTCTATCTTCTACACATTTGCTCAGCAGATGGTTTGCAACTAGATTAATTGTGGGTATATGTTCTCCCCAGGCGGCAGAACTAGCCGTTTCAGATCCCTAGTCTCAATCTAGAATGAGTGGGGAGAAAAGCAAATGTCAAAGCATACCCCCATTATCCTATGTAAATTACAGAATAAATGATTTCCTGTCAACAAAATGAATCCTGTAGGTTGTTTTGGAAGTGGCATCTTATTAAATGCACAAGTCATTTTCATAATTAAACAAGGACAAATTCAGTGGAAAACAGCCATTTAAAATGACATCTTGGTTTTTCAGAAAAAGAGCTGGAAAATTAACATTCTAAAACATATGGGGAAAACAGAAACCACAGCAACACATCAATAATCAAAAGCCTCTGATGTATAAGGGTTATGACTAGACTCAGGTCAAGATATTTGAGTTGGAAACCCTGTCCTGCTCCTTCTAAGCTAGAAGACCTTGGGTGTCTCATATCTGGGCCTTGGGTTCCCCATATGAAAACAGGGGCTTATTTGCTATGATGTGAGGCATACAAAGTACATACCCTGGTACTTTGTACTAGTAATCATCACCTGTTATTTCTGTGTTATTTCTTATGTTATTGTTGTTGTTTAGTCACTAAGTCACGTCAGACTCTGCAACCCCACAGACTGCAGCATGCCAGGCTTCCCTGTCCTTCAAGATCTCCCAGAATTTGTTCAAACTCATGTCCATTGAATGGGTGATGCCATCCAACCATCTCATCTTCTGTCACCTTCTTCTGCCCTCAATCTTTCCCAGCGTCAGGGTGTTTTCCAATGAGTCAGCTCTTTGCAACAGGTGGCTAAAATATTGCAGTTTCAGCTTTAGCAGCAGTCATTTCAATGAATATGCAGGCTTGATTTCCTTTAGGATGGACTAGTTTGATCTTGCTATCCAGGGCACTCTCAATCATTTTCTCTGGCACCACAATTCAGAGGCATCAGTTCTTCAGCTCTCAGCCTTCTTTATGGTCCAACTCTCACATCTGCACATGACTACTGGAAAACCATAGTTTCATCTTTATTTGTTTATTATGACCACCAAAAAAGCAGACCATGGACATACTGAAAAAACAGGAATTACCAAGAACTCCACTAACAAATTCAGGATAGAAGCTTTATCAAAACGAACCAAAAGGTGCATTAAAGGAGAAAAAAATAAAAATAAAAAATCATCATTTGACTGGAACCACTTTCTCTCACCCCCATCATAACAAGTAGGACCTATTTAGTTCAAAGAGAAATCAAATTGTTTAGATCAGATATGCAAATGAGCACCTAGGCTGGTTTTACATGAAAAAGTGCTTTTCTAAATTAGGAATCACCAAACATTTTCTATAAAAGACCACACTGATTATCTTACAGTTTGCAGACCATACAGACTCTGTAGCAACCACTCAATTCAGCTTGTTAGTGTGCAAGCAGCCACAGACAATGCATGGACATGGCTGTGTTCCAATAAAACTTTTATGAAATGGGAGTAGCTTACCAATCTCTGACCTAAATGGAAGTTTGAGAAGTCAGTATGGTAGGTATGTGCTTATTGTTTTTCCAGCAGCTGGTTCTGTCGACTCGCTGTGGTTCTGGATGGGGCTGGGGTGGGCGAAGACAGGGTTCTGAGTGGAGTGGAGAGGCAGCATGCTGAGCAGAGCGTTGCAGCACCTGTTCCAGAGAATGGCCCCCTACCTGTGCCCAAGCACAGACTGGGTGCTCAGTGTCAGCAATGTTGTACCTCTTTAACAAACAGAGAAAAGGTGACAGAGTGAGGCTGAAAGGGAGATAACAAATACAAACTTGAGATAGCAGTGTTAGGAATTCCCTGGCGGTCCAGGGGTTAGGACTCCCCATTTCCACAGCAGGGGGCATGGATTTGAATCCCTGCTCAAGGACCTAAGATCCTGAAAGACAAGCGGCTTGGCCAACTTAAAAAAAGAAAAAGATACCAAATTGTCAACATTTGTGAAATCTGAGCATTGTCAGAAAGTCAGAATCTGAGCATTGGTTATCTATACTTCTCAAACTAGCAAAAGTGAAGAATCAGGCTTTTAAATTTCCAACCTGCTGCAGTCCGATAATTCTTTATCTATACTTCTCAAACTAGCAACAGTGAAGAATCAGGCTTTTAAATTTCCAACCTGCTGCAGTTCGATAATACTGTATATTCAACAGAAACATCACAGGATTGGCCAATTGCTCTCAAAATGCCTAAACTCTTACTCCCACATTCTCTACTGGCCTCCTTCTGGACTGATAACAGTTTGCAGACTGGCACCACTCCACAGACCACACTGTGAGCTCTGTTTATACTATTTTCTGGGTTTTTTTTCCATATGTTTGAAATATGGCACAGTTGAAATTTTATAAATAATAAAATGTAAAAGGAGGCGAAAAGTCAAAGATTAACTCTTAAGATTAGAGGTCATGAAGCCCACCTGCGGACATGCCAAACCAAAGGTCTGTGCATTTGTAAATTCCTTCAATCTACAAGTATCCCTTGAGGGCCCACTGGGTATCCACTCCTGTGCCAGAGTTCAGGAGGGTGAGTAAGTCGGTGCCTGAGCTCAGGAAGCTTTCAGTTTCATTCAGGGTTTTTCTCCCTTGGCCCTATGGCCATTTTGAACCAGAGAGTTCTTTGCTGTGGGCAGCTAGCTGTCCTATGTCTGTAAGAAACTTAGCAGCAACCCTGGCGTCTACTCACTAGATGCCAGTGGCACCTCCGGTTATGACAACCCACAAAGATCTTCAGACACTGCCAAATGCCCCTGAGAAGCAAAATCACTTCCACTGTGAACCACTGGCGGAAAGCAAAAGAATGATAATCATAGTTGACGGGAACTATAACATGCTAAGTGGTGAGAAAGGGGCTTTACCCCCAAATGTTAAAACCTCGGGGGAAAAAATACTGTAAATGCTGACTAAGTGATATTTATGACTACTGGGAAAATGGTAGACTGCATTCATACTGCTTCATCACACTATAACTGTTCTGTTGGCCTTTAGAGCTAACCAAATTCTGTTACCAATGGTATGTCGATAAAATGCACACTGCAGCCCTCTTAAGCACAGATGAACCTTGAACAACACAGGGTGAACAGGGTGGACTCACTTACACACAAATTTTTTTTTCTACAGTAATTTATTACATTACTGCATAATCTGGTTGAATCTGTGGGTGTGGAACCACAAATACTATAAAGTTATAAATGGATTTTCAATGGCACAGAAGGTTACTCTCCCTAATCCCAGCATTGTACAGAGTCAACTGTAATTATTATAGTATGCTTGCAAGGGAAACTAAACAGATCTACTTAAATTAAAACCTTTAGCATGAAGTAGGCCAGTTTACTCCAAGTCTAAGATCATAATGGCCACCAACACAGAACGTTTCACATTTATGGAGTATGCACATATACAAACTTGTTCTGAGCATTATCTCAAGTAATGGTCATGACAGCCCTATGAGAGAGCATCTGATACTGTCACATTTTGTACCAAAAAATAACCTGAGGATAAAAGAAACTAAATAATGAGTCTGAAGTTACGGCACTCTGACACAAAGTGTCAGAAGAGGGATTTGAATTCTTCTACAGAGGTGGTTCCTCAAAATCCAACTTCACATGGAGAAATACTGATTCACCTATATGTAACCCCTAAATCAACATTTGCGGCACTTTCCCAATAACTCACAGACACATGACAATCCGTGAAAAATTTTCATTGACCAACATCACATTACAGGAGATTAAAGAAGGTAAGGCTCTACCTTCTTTTTTTAGGTCTCACAGTATAAACAAGCATTTTTCTCATGATCTATTAAGTGCCATGTTTTCACACTTTTGTGCTTTTTGTTGTGATTTCTCTATTGAAAGTAACCCTCAAATAAACTGCTAAAATGCTGTCTAGTGTCCCAAAGTGCAAGAAGGTTGTGATGTGCCTTTCAGAAAAAATATGCATTAGATAAGTTTCATTTAGGCATGAATTACAGGTGGCTTTCATCATCTGCATATTTAATCAATCTCAGATCAAAAAGATTAAAAAAAAATTTCCAGAAAGTTCCAAGAAGCAAAACTTGATTTCCCTATGTACCAGCAACTATTTACATGGCATTTACATTGTATCTGGTATTATAATCATCCAGAGATGATTCAGAATACACATATAGGATGAGCCTAAAGTCAAAGTGAAGTCGCTCAGTCGTGTCCGACTCTTAGCAACCCCATGGACTGCAGCCTACAGGGCTCCTCCATCCATGGAATTTTCCAGGCAAGAGTACTGGAGTGGGTAGCCATTGCCTTCTCCTAGGTTATACGCAAATACTAAACCACTTTATATAAAAATCCTTAGATTTTTGTATCCCTGGGGCAGGGGTCCTGGAATCAATCACCCTCAGATATTAAGAGGCTACATAGTGCCATGAGTTCAATAGTATGTATACTCAGAAAAAGGAATAGAAAATTTGCCCATCTGTACATGAGGCTGCTCCAGAAAGTGCTAAAAGTAACATTTATAGCACATGATGAAGCTACAGAAAAAAAAAACAGAAAAGTGGCTACATTTGTGAGTTCTTGAGATGACAACTGATTTTTTAAAAAACAGCATAGTAGACAGCACTGTGAGACTGAAAGTCAAAGAAATTTATGGTCACATTATGCAGGGTCAGGAAAATATTAAATCTTTCTTATTTCCTGTTTCATTATAAAGAAATTCTGAATGTACGATTTTTAGAAATACATGTTACATAAAATGTCCGTAAACAGAAACAGAAATAAAACAAAGACATGCACTGAGTAACGGATGAAAATGTGACCAAAAGCTTGCAGAAACCTAATCCTGTATTTACTCTAGGAGTAATAGCTCAGTATTTGCAAACTCAGCATTCTGGCAGCCCTACAGAACATAAGTACTGCAAATAACAAGCACCAACTCCTTTTAGACTACCCACAGAAATCACACATTTCTAAGCTGTACCTTGGTGCTCTGAATTAAAATTTCAGCACAAGGGTCCATAAATCGGAATGTTCTTTATCCACAGACCTGTGTCTATGAATATCTGGGGCATACTATGCCCCCTAACAAAATTTAACTATTCATCCCAGAATCTGGCATAACCCTGAATTAAATGTGCGTAGCCAGAAATACAAGCTGATGTCGTGAAACTATCTGGATTATATCTTTGCTTCCAGTCAACAATTTACCTAAAACCACCAGAGGAAAAAAAAAAATCCAACACCTTCACGGGTTATTTAAAAAGTAACCCCGCCTAAAATTCCAGCCAAAAGTGTACTCACTGAGGCAGAAGGCTTTCTATACTAACCACAGTTACACTAACCCACGGTGGTGGGGGTGTTCAGTCACCAAATCATGCCTGACCATTTGCAACCTCATGGACTGCAGTACGCCAGGCTTCCTTATCCTTTACTATCTCCCAGAGTTTGCTCAAACTCATGCCCATTGACTTGGTAATGCCATCCAATCATCTCTTCTGTCACTCATGTTAATTAGTATATAATAAGAGTTCATCATCGACTCCTGGTCACTCTCAGCAAATTTAAATTTCCCACCTCTTGAAAACTTCACATTTGTGCCTTTGTTTACCATGAACTATTACATTAATAATCAGAGCAATAGACAAACAGCATTAAAAAATCATCACAGTGGGCTTCCCTGGTGGCTCAGTGGTAAAGAGTCCACCTGCTAATGCAGGAGACACAAGTCTGACCCCTAATCCAGGAAGATACCACATGCCATGGAGCAACTAAGCTCAAGGAGCCACAGCTGCTGAAGTCCGTGCCCGCTCGAGTCCATGCTCCACACCAAGAGAAGCCATCACAGGGAGAAGCCTGTGCACCACAATTAGAGAGCAGCCCCGGTGGCTAGAGAAAAGCCCGTACAGTGACCAAGACCCAGCACAGCGAAAAACAAATAACCAGAATTATTTTAAAACGTTAAACAATCATCAGAGACATTAACAGGATTATGAATGACTTGGAAATGTATTTTCTTAAGAGAACAATGACTGACTCCTGCTCAGTGTGGATCTCATGGTCATCCTCAAATGTCAAACAATTTTTATCTTCAATACAAAATTCCCCAGAGGATCTTCTACTGCACACAAATCCCATAAAATCATTCGAGAAGAAAGAATTCTATGGCAGGTGAGACTAGGAAAATTGCTAGGTAAACCTTGCAGACATTCCATCACATAAAATATAATGAAAGCTCAGAGACTCCCTAAAGGGAATGAAACATGTCTGAAACATGTTTCAAAAAGCAGTTCTCAGACTTAGATGATGAGGGACTTCTTTTAAGCACCTATAAACTCCAGGGAACAACACTGAGAAATATTGTTTGAATATATTACTGGCAGAGGCCACAGAGAAAGATAAAACCATCTGCCACCAATGGGCCCTTCATTGCTCTCATGGCTCCTCTGTGACTCCTCACTCTCCTTTCCTAAATGTAAGGACTCATCACAGATCCCTCTCTATACAGTTTTGGATCCCTTCAGAAATTCCACGGCTGCACCATTTGCCTCATGGTAGCATGCCACAGTTAAGGGTCCTTAGGGGGAGACAAAGATTGGGCTTCACTTCTTTTTTCTCCATGACAACATCCATCCCAAACCAGACAATACAATCCAAGTTAAGTCTTTTACAAATAGCTACAACCACCCCACTGGGAGAGACGATCTTGACAAAAGAATGCTCTTAAAGAAGAAAACTGACAGTTTCCTGTTTGTCCGCATGGAGTGAAAATGGCCTTCCTTCTGTCTAGAATAAGAACAGAGGAGAAAGTCTTCAAATTAACATATGTTCATTTTCAAAAGGCCTTTATGCAAATAATTCGGTGGCATCAGGAGAGAGTCCATAAAGAAGTAAGCAATGGGCTAGGCCTTGAGGGACAATTTCAAATGGACAAGTGGGACTGGAGTCTTTTGAGAATATGAAAGGGTGGTTTAAACAGGAAGAACAAATGTTACACAGAATAGAGTTTGGTTCTTCAGAATTCCACAGTGGCTAGCTCCTACGAGAAAAGCAGCCAGAAGGTAAAACTTAATTATGCTTTCTGAAGCCATCAGAGACATGCCTGCATGAGAAGCGTGATGTGTGCTTGGCACTGGTGATGGAAGGGAGGGCTGCATGTGAGCGAAAAGGAGACAGCCAGGAGCAAGGGGTGTCTTTCAGAAGTAATTCTGGACCTCTTAGAGTTTTCTGAGCGATAACAGTATAATGCTGAGGTGCAGGACAAGCACTCTGAAACCAGGCTGCCTGGGTCCCCAACCCAACTCTGACATTTACCGGCTTTGTGACCTTAGGTTCTTTGTTTAACCTTTCTGTGCTCAGTTTTCTCACCTGCAGAATGGGGATGTTATTAGTACATCTACCTCAAAAGGGCTGACATGAAGTTATATACTTATATACATAAGTATGTAAATGAATTAATATACTTATAATACTTAGCACAGTACCTGGCACACAAGGAGTATTAACAGCTGTGTACTAGAGTTCACTTGTACTGGCTCAGAGTAAAATTCTTTTTCAACTCCATATTCAATGACATCTGTCATCCTCTGAAAAAGCAGTCAGTGTTAAACATTTCCAAGAACATCATATCTATATATCTATATCTATATATATGTACACACACACACACACACACACACACGTGTGTATGTGCACAGGCCTAGTCATTACGGGCCACAGAAGAGGCATAACAAAGGTCCTTGCCCACAAAGAGTTTACCACCTAGCTAAAAGTGTTTGCAAAGAAAATGCCAGAAGTAAAATTCAATCTCTTCTCTCATAGGATTAAAGGAAGAGCAAGCAGGAATCTGGCCCCAAGTAGTCAGTGATCATTGCCTTCCCTGGGTCCTTTTAAGTACCATTATCTGTCTTCTGTCCTTCCTCCAGAAATCTCAGCTCCCTCCACAGCTGATAAGGATCAATATAGCCTGAGGCTATGCATACTGGGGGCTCATCATTCCTACTAGATATGTACAGAAAAACAGTGATGGTACATACACACATACACACACACACACACACACACACACTCACACTCTAACACTCTTTCACTCTCATTCAAATTTTTAACTTAATAAAAATCAACAAGCATGCATCAAGCCCCCAGAATGTGCCAAAGTGCTTTTTGTAAGTTTTCACCTTTGAAGGTCATTCATTCACTGTTTTCAGCCATGTCTTAACGGCATTGTATCAAAACTAAAAATCATGCACTGTAATGATAATTTAATCATAACACCAAATGTTTATTGAGAATTTGCTACCAGCCATGCATGCTTCTAAGTACTTTACATTATTTTGTTAAGTGTGCTCCATTGTGAAGTATCCCCATTTTACAGATGGGAAAACTAAGCTTCAAGGAATTAAGTAACTTGCCTAGGGTCACAGAGTTGGTAAGATTCAATCTGGAGTCTGGCAGACTTGAGACCCTGTGCTATTAATTACTGTAATCAGGTTTCTCAATTTTGACACAGGACTCAATAATTCCATGCTGTGCATCACAGGTGTTTAGCAGCATCTCTAGCCACCACCGACTGGATACCAGGAGCCATTTCCATTTGTGACAATTAAAAGTGGCTCTGGTAAGAACAAAACTCATTCCAATGAGCTTGCCAAATGACCTCTGTGAATCAAAGCTGCCTTTATTGAGAAGCACTGTTGCAAATTAAGAGAAACAGAGTAGAGGAATTCCTCAACCTGACTATAAATTAGAAATACCTACAAGATACTTTAAAAAATAAGATTAGAATTGCAGGCACCAAGCCCTACCAGAGTTTCCAGTTTCTAGGGATCCAGCAAAATGGCTCAGGAGAAACCTAAGAGGAGGAGGAGACATTTGTCACCGGCCCCATTTGTTGCATCTGGAGGAACTACTTGCCTTCTCAGAGTCTCAAATCCCTTATCAGTAAGTTGAGTAGACACAGCTAGACGATGTGGAAGACCTCTCCACAGTTAACCATCCACTCTGTGAAACCGTCCGACACCCAGTGTTTCACTCCATCCCGATTTCTATGCCATGCTGCGCAAAGTGGGTCAAATTCCCCAAACAGAAAAGTTTGTACAACTCCATCATAGAGCTATGAGACAATCTGGCCAAAGACAGATTTCTTAATAGAAACACAATCTATTCACTGCAGACACAAAACTGGTAAGGAATCGCTGCTGGAAAAAGGCTAATTTCCACTTCACATTTGAGGGGAAGTGAAATTTAATCTCAAATTAGAAATGCCGCTTGGCATTAAGCAAAGTATCTACTGCATCCCTGAAAAAAACCATCCCCCAAACCAGCATTGCCATGAACTATATTCACCAGAAATCTTCGATTTGAAGAAACACTGGGAAACGTGCTCATGCTTTTGGATTCATGAAATATGTCCAAGTAACTTAGGTAAAAGAATGCAAAAAAAAAAAAGTGGACATTATCTACACTATAAACATGAAGGCTTTAGTCTGAAAATTCCAGTTTCTATCCCAACTCAACAAAATCCATTCCATGACTGAAAAAAAGTACGTTAGAGGCTCAAACTGTCATTGCTCTATCTGTATGTACTAGTTAGGAGCGTAAGGAAACAACTGCTGAGGGATTATACAAACAGAGTTAAAAGAAGCCACGTTTGTTTGCTTGTAAAAATTCGTATATAATCGGCATGTTACATCAGTTTAGCTCACTTTTACTTTATATGCCCATGTGTAGAAATGAAGTGAAAGGGGTTATACTTGAAAGTGTCTGGAGTTGCCAAAGTGAAAGAGAGAATAACCGTTCTTTCATTCTTCAAATAGGAGGGGGAAGAAAAGAATTCCTGCAAGAATGTTGAATAGAAGGGAATATGCAGGGGGTCAAGAGAAAAGGAGAGACTTCTTGAATTAAAACACCAGGATACAGTCTTCTGCCCAGAAATTAATTGCACGCTATCAATTAAGAAAAGATCATATATCACTAAATCCACTTATGAGAAACTGATCTCACAGAAAACAGACTTGTAACTGTAGTTTCAAATCCATTCCTTTAAATATATACTACCAAGGCCACTCTATCAAGGCAGGTCTTATCGATATTAAAGTGTGAAAGAAACTATTTCAACTTTCTTGGCAAGTATGGAATTACAGAAAGCAATCAACAGAACATAAGTGTCATGCCACCAGGCCATAAACAAGTATCAAAAATTGCTTTCTTCTATATAAGCTTCTAAACTGATGTATACAATAGGTTATACAGAGATGAGTGCTAAAAAATACTTGTGCTCAAGCCCAGAGGGGTGTCAACTAAATGACCACTACCGCCATCTGTTGGTGGTTGGTAGAGTTGCACTTTTACTCTGGCTCACAGTTTCTTGATTCACTTTGGTTCAAGGTTCTTTAATTGAAATTTTGCATGTGGAGGAGCAACTTTATACTATCCTTAATGGTGTGGTACAGAAGTCCTTAAACATTTTGCCCAATATCTGTACCCCTTACGTATGTGGACATTGAATGAATTCCCTGTAGTGACCTGGAGGTAAAGTTGCCTCAAATTTCCTGATGTCTCATATATTCATATTAAAATTTCTTAAGAATTTTATGTTCAGCACCAGAGTAATCCACTCCTGGGTCCACATAAAAATATTTAAGGTTACTTACACTTCAACTTCTTATATTTTATCGCCAAATATTCAGGTTGAATTGCTAATTGATTTCAGTTCAGTTCAGTTCAGTCGCACAGTCGTGTCTGACTCTTCGCAACCCCATGAACCGCGGCACGTCAGGCCTCCCTATCCATCACCAACTCCCAGAATTTACCCAAACTCATGTCCATTGAGTCAGTGATGCCATCCAACCATCTCATCCTCTGTCATCCCCTTCTCCTCCTGCCCTCAATCTTTCCCAGCATCAGGGTCTTTTTCAAATGAGTCAGCTCGTCACATCAGGTGACCAAAGTATTGGAGTTTCAGCTTCAACATCAGTCCTTCCACCAGGACTGATCTCCTTTAGGATGGACTGGTTGGATCTCCTTGCAGTCCAAGGGACTCTCAAGAGTCTTCTCCAACACCACAGTTCAAAAGCATCAATTCTTCGGTGCTCAGCCTTCTTCACAGTCCAACTCTCACATCCATACATGACCACTGGAAAAACCATAGCCTTGACTAGATGAACCTTTGTTGGCAAAGTAATGTCTCTGCTTTTTGAATATGCTATCTAGGTTGGTCATAACTTCCCTTCCAAGGAGAACACCAGTACACAAGTTAAAGAATACCCTCCCTCTCTTTTGAGCTTCCCAGGGAGCTCAGTGGTAAAGAATCCGCCTGCCAGTGCAGGAGATGCAGGAAACGGGAATTCGATCCCTGGGTGGGGAAAACTCCATGGAAGAGGAAATGGCAACCCACTCCAGTATTCTTGCCTGAAGAATCTCAGGGACAGAAGAGCCTGGGGAGCTACAGTCCATGGGCTTGCAAAGAGATAGCATGCGTACTCAGTCATGTTCATCTCTTCTACTGACACGGTTCAGCTTTCCCTCATGCCTACAGCAGCTATTTCCCAGATTTTATGTTTTTAGACAAGGTTCATTCTCTAGTCACTGCGAAAAAAAAAAAATTCCAATGCACCCCTTCACCTTGTCACTATTTCCACTCCAACCTAGCTCTAGGTGTTCTGTGGTTTGAGAGCTGCCCACCACACAACCTGCTGTCTAATTAAAAATCTGGTGCACTTCCCAGTCACATCAGTAGTCTACATTTGTATGACAGTGAAGGCTTCAAGCTATTAATCAGTTGCAAACCAAATATTAAAAATGAGGATTAAACTCATCACCGCAGCCCAACAGATGCACTTAGTGTTAATAAATAAACTTCAAACTTCCTGCAGACACTGTAAGTGCATTCCCAATTTTGCTCTTGTACCAGGTTCCCAACAGAGAAGAGGGGAGAGCACCATTGATATTCTAAGGGTGCAGTACCCAAGGATGCAAGCAGCCGACTCTGCTGTATCTCACAAGATAAAAGATTCAGAAATTAGAGGGGGAGAAACATTCTGACCTGATGCTCTCTAATCTTCCTAACAAAACTTCAACCATATCATCACTCTTAATCACATCATGTGGGCACTGAGATTCACGAGGCCAAATAAAAATAAAATCACGACATTCATTAACATGTGTGATGGAAGGGTAGATGAGAAGCTCCATATGTTTAGAGTTTTCGGTATAATTTAAAACAGCAACGTATCAGCCTTAAAAATGGAACCCCCATGGCCTCCAAACTTCAAGGAGGAAGGAAGATGCTTGCTTTGAATAAATCAGTTTGGAAAGCTGCAGTCATCAGTCTCAAAGTAATCTCTGCCAAAGCATAAATGGCAACTTAAACACAAGAAAATTTTTTAAAGGTGCCAGAAAAATACTACTTGAAAAAGTGTACTAACAGTACATGATAGAACATGTACAAAGGTTACCCATTAAGGAACCTATGAAAAACATAAAGAGATAAGCTCATACAAACTCACACACAAATAGAGCACAGTGAATTCAACAGTGTATTAAAAACAAAAGCAAATCCACCATGAACCAAGTGGGGCTTGACCCCAAAACTAAAGGGAAAAACAAGAGAAAGATCTATTGCAGAGTTCATTACAATGGTAGAGTCTCATACCCACATCTGACTTAGGAATTTCAACTGTATTACTGAGCTCAAAACAAAACAATAGCAACAAAACCAAGAACAACTGTCTTTGATAAAAGATGGCTCTTTAACACAAGCCAGTCAGTTCATGAGATTCATTCAAAGAAACAATGATCTATTTCAACCTCAGAGGAAAAATTAGCTGAGCTGTTCTCACTGAGAAATACTAGAGCAGAAGTGGGAATGGTTTGACAGATTTTCAAAAAAAATCATGACAGTATTGTACAAAACTTCCTGACTTACAATGTGATTATGTCCTGAAAAACCCATCATAAGTGGAAAATACCATTAAGTCTGCTGCTGCTAAGTCACTTCAGTCGTGTCCGACTCTTTGCGACCCCATAGATGGCAGCCTCCCAGGCTTCCCCGTCCCTGGGATTCTCCAGGCAAGAACACTGGAGTGGGTTGCCATTTCCTTCTCCAGTGTGTGAAAGTGAAAAGTGAAAGTGAAGTTGCTCAGTCCTATCCGACTCTTCGCGACCCCATGGACTGCAGCCTACCAGGCTCTTCCATCCATGGGATTTTCCAGGCAAGAGAACTGGAGTGGGGTGCCATCGCCTTCTCCAACCATTAAGTCTAAACGGTAGCAAACATCATGGCTTAGTCAGCATACCTTAAATATGCTCAGAATACTTAGCCTGTGGTTGGACACAACCATCTAGCACGAAGAAGGTTCTATAATGCAGTCTTGATACCCCATGCAACTTGTTGCTACTGCATTGAAAGTGAAAACAGAATGGCTGTCTGGGTACTGAACGGCTGTAATCCTAAAGGTTGTTCACCCTTGTGCTCACATGGCCAACGCGGAGCTGCAGTGGCTGCCACTGCCCAGCATCACAAGAGAGGACCACACTGTGTGCCACTAATCCAGGAAAAGATAAAACTTCAAAGCATGGTGTCTACTGGATACATAACACTTTTGCCAAAAAATCATAAGCCAAACCATGATAAGTCAGGGAACGTCTGTACAATTTTCACCTTGTTTATTAACTTTGAACATTAATTTGTTTTGTTGTTTAGTTGCTAAGTCATGTCTAACTCTTTCATGACCGCATGGACTATAGCCCACCAGGCTCCTCTGTCTTTGGGGTTTTCTAGGCAAGAATACTGGAGTGGGTTGTCGTTTCCTTCTCCAGGTGGTCTCCCCAATCCAGGGACTGGACCCATGTCTCCTGAACTGACAGGCAGATTCTTTTAACACTGAACCATCTGTGAAACCCTTCAACATTAATACCCTAGACATATCAATAATTTAGAGAAGAAAAACCATATGATTACCTGAGCATATAATATAAAGAAAGCCTCTGATAAAATTGAGTAAAAATTCTTGACACACTTTGGTAAAGTACAAGGATATTTGCAGCATTGGATTCAATAGTTAATTCTGGAAACAACCCCAACATGTATCTATTTGAGAGAAGTTACAGAATTATGACAAATATATATATCGAAATCCTACAAAATCATTAAAAAAGAAGGAAACGTGCATACACAGTAATGAGAGAAAATATGCAAATTAGAAAGAATAAAAACTATAATCGTCTTTTATAAAAGTCACGACATGTTGTGTCGTATATGCATGTATATATGTTTTTATATTTAAAGTAAAAAGCAGGAAAAGACAGGCACTAAACCATTAATAGTGGTTAGTTCTGTGGAAATAAAGTGGAGCAGAGGTTGCATTTTTTTTTTTATGTTATACGTTTCTGAAATCTCATATATTTTTAAACAAACAAATCTCCCGTATAATTAAAAAAAAAAAATCTGGAGAATAAGAGGGGAAAACATCTGAACTAAAAACCACAGAATTGGAATCAGCCTAGAGAGCTCATCTGGAAAAACTGTGCCCATCATCTCCATCAAAGAGGACATTCCTTTTTATGAAGACTCTAGGGAAGAGGATGGCAGAGTTCCTAGATAATCCAGTCAATGGTTATATAACATGAACAGTGAAAAAAAAAATTCTTCCTTTTATCTACCCTCTTCTTCTTCTCAGCTCAGAGCCCAGTCTTTTTGTTCTTTCCTCAGGAGCTATAGAAAACAGATGGTCACCCCATCCTTTGAATTTGTCAATGAAATTACAAAAAACCAACAATGTTTTTCTGGAGGGACAATATCATGTTTGACAATACAAAATGACATACCCCATTTTGCTGCTCATACAGGAACTTACCAGACTTCATTACTAATGAGCTATTCAAAGGGATTTCACCAGATGTTTTTAACTTAATTCAACAAATATTAATTCAGTGTCTCCCATGCACTGATATTTTATTACAAGCAGGGGAGGGAACTTAACAAATTTAAAACTTCTTAGTAGGAAAGAAGATAAACAATTCAGAGTAGTTTAAGATTAACTAGGAGACTGCATTCCATCATCATCATCATCAATTATGATCATTATTATTATAGCATAAACAAGATCTTTATAGAGTTGAGACTAGGCTAAATAGGGTAAGTAGAAAACTATTTAAAGGACTTTTTAAATTTTTACTATTTTATTTTGTTTTCCTTCTTAAGTTTTTGGTTTTGTCTTGCTTTGGTATTTACTATTCACCAGCAAGATCAGATAAGCTTTGGAAAAGAGTACACTGAAGCTCTGGTCAGGCCATACAGCAAGTTGAAGGCATAAAGAGGAAGAAAGAGCCTTCCACAGCCATAAGCCATCCAGCAGTGCCAGCTGAGTTAAGGGTAGTGACCATCAAAGAATATTTGACCTGGCTTGGTGACAAATGAGCAAGGTTTGGTAGTGTCATAAACAGCAATGAGGGGTGTTCCAACAACCGACACAAACAGAAAGAAAGATGTTGAATTCGAGAAAAGTACTTAACAAAATGAAAAAGAATTCACATCAGTTTGTGGAAACAGGAAAGCAGTTTAAAAAGTCAAATTTGGATCCAGATTTATCCTTTAGGAAAAGAAATCAACACTTTCGTTGCCTCCATACTTTATACAGCTTGCAGCTTTCTGCAGTTGCCATGAAAGCTCAGTGGCAACTTCTCCTGCTTGATCTTTTGTATCCATGCCAAAAGGTAAAACTCTTCATATACCAGGCAACCCACCTCTGCCTAATGCAAAAACACAAAGAAATACGCTAAAGAACAGATACCAGGGCATGTGCCACAGGTGAGGACAAAAATTCAACACTATTAACCATTGGTAGGCTGTGTTTCCATTCCCTAAAAAAAAAAACAGAAAAATCTACTAAGTGGCAGTGTTTTTGTGTTTTCTTTATGTATCTACCATGCAGACCAAAAATTAAATCAAATCCCTTTGCCAACAAAATAAATGTGAGCACTACTACCAGATCAAGTAACAGCACAATGGGATTAAGGGAAATGTACAGAAGACTTTCTGGTCCTAAAAATGGAAGGAATGGATAATCCAGACTATCTCATGTCCACTCTGTCTTTTTAGACTTTCTGAAGATTCAAGGAAGTGTAGTTGGATTTGGTTGCACTGATACTAACACACAGCTTGCCTTTTTCAATGCAAAAGCCTCAGAGTCATCTTTTCATTCCTTTGCTTATCAGTGCTGTGCTTGTTGTTGGCAGCTTGTTGTGCCAATGCCCTTCAAACAATTCTGTCCATCAGTGGAGCTGCTGCTGCTGCTGCTAAGTCGCTTCAGTCGTGTCCCACTCTGTGCGACCCCAAGGACGGCAGCCCACCAGGCTCCCCCATCCCTGGGATTCTCCAGGCAAGAGTGGGTTGCCATTTCCTTCTCCAATGCATGAAAGTGAAAAGTGAAAGTGAAGTCGCTCAGTTGCATCCAACTCTTCGCGACCCCATGGACTGCAGCCTACCAGGCTCCTCCATCCATGGGATTTTCCAGGCAAGAGTACTGGAGTGGGGTGCCATCGCCTTCTCCGATCAGTGGAGCATGGCTCTCCTATTCCGAAACTCAACAGATTTCTGAACAGCTACAAAATTCCACACATACTTATCTTGTGAATCTCTTGTTCATTTCAACATATCCTTTTTTTCTTCAAAGATAGATGCTCTCCATCCTCATGGAGACCCAAATGAATAATTAAGAGCTATCTAATCTCCAAACATGAATAATGGCCTAGATGGTGACAAAATTCTTTGTTATTTCCATGTTCTACCTGCTTAGCTTTTCCTCCTCAATCATGTTGTTTAATTACTCGTCAGCTAAGCATATCTTTGGACTAATAAAGCAATTTTCCCCTTGCATGTGCCATTTCTGCAGGGAGAGCTTGCCGTTTACCTGCCTACCTCCTTCAGCTCAAAAATCTGAATGTGGTAAGTACTCAACTGTCTCAAGTATTCTGCAATTGCATTGTGTTTGATACATGAATTACACATAGTGAGCCAGTGATTACTTCATTTTAGGACCATCCCTGTACAGGTATCTACGGTGATAAGAACTGTGATCGATGTTTCCTTGGGGATTTTTTGGATAAGTCTTACTGTTTCCTTAACAGCATTCCCATGGCCTAATGAAAGCCTCCTCTGGACTAATCAGAAAATCCATCAAAAAGAAAGGAGAAGACTTCCCTGGTGATGCAGTGGATAAGGATCCGCCTCCCAATGCAAGGGACAGTGGGTTCAACCCCCGGTCTGGGAAGATCCCACAGGTCTCATAGCAACTAAGTCCGAGAGCACAACTAGCGAGCCTGCACTCTAGAGCCCATGAGCAGCAACTACTGAGCCCCTGTACTACAACAAGTGGAGCCCGTGTGCCTAGAGCGTGTGCTCCACAAGAGAAGCCACCACAATGAGAAGCCACTACGATGAGAAATCCTATGTGTAGCAATGAAGACCCAGTGCAGTCAAAACTGAATAAATAATTAAAATAAAAAAAAAAAAAGAAAGAAAGGAGAATAAATCAAACCCACAAGACCTTATAGAGGGTGCTGCCTTCAGAGGGTTCTACATGTTACCTGGACAGATGACGTAAGGCCTGTAGCTGTTTAATGTCCCCACTCTTGCTCAAAGGTCCTCAAACACTCCAGTATACTTCCCAAAAGGGTAGAAAGAATGAAACAAGGAACTTAACAATCAAGCATTCAGGTTTGCTAATTATTTTCTTCTCTTTTTCACATAAACTAGTATGAATTAGAGGCACAGTCACAAAAAAGGTAGTCCTCCCATATCTGCATTCTACTGTATTTTCTGTATCTTCTTTAGTTCAGTGAGAAATGTGTGAATTTTACTGCCCAAATGTCAAATATTGTATGCATTCCTTACTGACAGTGCCATTAATAGCAACAAACACTTTCTAATGAAATGCTTAAGATATCAGTTTCATTTCCTGCTAAGATGAGACTTTTTGAGATACATAACATGTTGGTATCACTACTTATGTGTTTAAAAAATACTGTTAAACATGCTATACCTAAGAAGAGTGGAGGCATTGATGCTACCCTTACCTTGTGGAAAAGTTTTATCATGTCACCCCATTCCTTAGAGGCAAAATAATGATAAGAACTGGGGACTATTCATGAAGAGCAGGAGATAGATATGGCTTTAAGAAAACCCCTCATATCTCCCAACTTCATTCTATCATCCAGTAAGAAGAGGACTGCCATCTTCGGAGAGGGCAAAGGTCATTTCGGTGGTCTCAACGACTGGGTGGGGGTTGCTTTCTGCCGGTCAGAAGTCTGACTGCATGGGGCTGCAGAATCTTGCCCATCTCCCGCATTTCCATGGCTCTCAGGCAGTAACATGGTTAAGGCTCTAGGAGAGAGTATGGCAAGATGCTGCTGATATTCTGGCATTGACTCTTCTCTTGATGAAGGGGGATGAAGGAGACAGAACCTTTTTCTCCCTTGACCTCAAAGATTCCCCCCTTTGAAATATGGATAGAAAAGGTGGAAAGGCATGCATAGGAAAAGCCCTGACATTTCATATTTTTTCTTTGTATGCTTCATATTCTTTCATGAGAAAAAGTAGAACAGATCTGCAAGTATTCCCATTAGATTCCCATGCGCTGTGCCTAACTCATCTCAGTCGGGGCACATTAGTGGACAGAAGCCTCGGGCAGCCTCCTCCAGGCTTTAAGGGAGGTCACCTTGTGCTGCCGTCAATACTTTCCTTTATTTTTTTTTTTTTTTTTTTTTTTATTTTCTTTTGGCTGTCCAGTTTTTTTTAATTTTTTTTTTAAACTTTCCATAATTGTATTAGTTTTGCCAAATATCAAAATGAATCCACCACAGGTATACATGTGTTCCCCATCCTGAACCCTGTGCTAAGCCTACGGGGCCTGTAATATCATCCAGACATGGATCCTCTTCAGAGTGAAAGGGAGTACTTTAAATAGTTAATTACACTGGAACAACCAGGGATATATATTAGAATTGTCACAAACATGTGACATGCCAAAGAATGTTCAAACTACCACACACTGCACTGATCTTACACGCTAGCAAAGTAATGCTCAAAATTCTCCAAGTGAGGCTTCAATAGTATATGAACTGCGAGAACTTAAAGATGTTCAAGCTGGATTTAGAAAAGCCAGAGGAACCAGAGATCAAATTGCCAACATCCCTTGGATCACAGAAAAAGCAAGAGAGTTCCAGAAAAACATCTACTTCTGCTTTATTGACTATGCCAAAGCCTGTGATTGTGTGGATCACAACACACTGTGGAAAATTCTTAAACAGATGGGAGTACCAGACCACTTTACCTGCCTCCTGAGAAATCTGTATGCAGGTTAAGAAGCAACAGTTAGAACCAGACATGGAACAATGGACTGGTTCCAAAATGGGAAAGAAATAAATACATCAAGGCTGTTTATTGTCACCCTGCTTATTTAACTTATATGCATCATAAGAAATGTCAAGCTGGATGAAGCACAAGCTAGACTCAAGATTGCTGAGAGAAATCTCAATAACCTCAGATATGCAGATGACATTACCCTTATGGCAGAAAGCAAAAAGGAACTAAAGGTCCTCTTGATGAAAGTGAAAGAGGAGGGTGAAAAAGTTGGCTTAAAACTCAATATTCAAAAAATGAAGATCACGGTCCCATCACTTCAGGCAAATAGATGGGGAAAAAAATGGAAACAGTGAGAGACTTTATTTTCTTGGGCTCCAAAATTACTGCAGACGGTGGCTGCAGCCATGAAATTAAAAGACGCTTACTCCTTGGAAGGAAAGCTATGACCAACCTAGACAGTATATTAAAAAGCAGAGACATTATTTTGCCAACAAAGGTCCATCTAATCAAAGCTATGGTTTTTCCAGCAGTCATGTACGGGTATCAGAGCTGGACCATAAAGAAAGCTGAGCGCCGAAGAATTGATTCCTGGTTTGCCTGACAGGGCTCAGGAAAGGTGTTCCCCACAGGTCCATAGGTCCAGACGTGCTTAACCAAGGTCTGCAGCGGGGCATGGGGACAAAGCCTTCTACGTGCTTGCACTCTGATTCATCTTCTGTGCACAAGTGTCTCAGGAACTTTGAGAAGAGAGCTTAGGTACTCCATGGGTTATTGGCTACAGCATGATCAGAGACACTTGAGAGCACCCATTCCATTATTTATGAACTAAGAATAATTCTAAATCATCTCTCCCTGAATGTATTCTTTCTCTCTTCCAAAGACCTGGGATTTACTCACAGATCACAATCTAAAAACATCTGCCCCAAACAAGCTGTTCCCTTCAACTCCCTTCCAAGTAACAAAGGACCTATGACTCTCAAAGATAAAAATCATTATTTCATCCTGCCCTTATTTTATGAGTTATATCATTTTCACTCTAAATGAACAACTCAAACATTTTTCAGAAAAAGACTCTTCCTATGTTTATAAATCTAACTGAGACAGACATTACAATTTACACTATCATTTTGCTGTCATATTGTTTGGAAACATTTTCCAAAGAAGATAACGCCAAAAAACTTTCTGTTTAAATAAACACTGGCAGACCCTGAGCACTTACATTTATGCTCAAGTTCACTGAGATTCCAGTGCAAAACCCTCTTGCTTTTGAACATAATACTGTGAGAATGTCAGTGGCTAATTTCCACTCTTCATCCCCATTCCCAATCATGTAGATAAACTTGAACAAAATCGAAAGAAGTTAGATATCTAAGTAGATGACGGTAAAAAAAAAAGGCCAGAATGAGTGTACGGCAATGTCCTTGAAAAGTCCAGCAGGTTTAAGTGCACATAAATAAAATCATTGACATCTACTATTTTAATTGTGAAAACTGAGTAAGGAAAAATAAAAGACAGGATTTTCTGGGAAAAGGAAATGTTTCCTCTGTAAAACAAAATAATCTCTGGAGAGAAAATTAGAACACTGAGTCCAGGGTTGAAAATGAACATCAAGGACAGGTATGCAAAAGCAGAAAAGAGGACCCACCCACGACAAGCAGCCCTAGAAGAGCTGCAACAATCCTGACAAAGAATAGGTGGAAGGAATCACTCTAACTAATATTAAGGTTTGTTACAGAGCTACAATAATGAGGACAGAGGGAAAGACACAAAAATCAATGGGACATAATCTAGAACCCAGACACAGACCTAAACAAACACGCCTGACTGATTGACAAAGGTACAAAAAGCATTCAAACAGAGGATTAGTCCTTTTAACAAATGGTACTAGAACAAGTAGATATTCAGTGGCAAAAAAAAAAGACTACTGACATAATCTCACACCACACACAAAACTTTACTCAGGACGGATCAAGGATTAAAATGTAAGATGTAAAACTTTTACACTTTTAAGGGGAATAAATGCAAAAATCTTTAGATCTAGAGCAAGTGCTATTTGCTATTATAATTATTAGACTTGATACCAAAATATTGATTCATAAAACAAAAAAATGGATGATTTGAACCTAATCAAAATTTAAAACTTTTGCTCTATGAAAACCCACGTGAAGAAAAAGAAAAAGACAACCTACAGACTGGGAGAAAATATTTCATATCACATATGTGACTAGTATCTATAACATATAAAGAACTCTCAAACATCAACATCAAAAACAAAAAGTCCAATTTAAAAAAATGAGCAAAAGGCCTGAATAGATATCTGACTGAAGAAGATCTGCAGATGGCAAGCACATGAAGAGATGTTCAACATTATTAGGCATTATTGCTATTGTTTAGCTGATCAGTTGTGTCCAACTTGTGACCTCATGGACTGTAGCCTGCCAGGCTCCTCTGTCCATGGGATTTCTGAGGCAAGAATACTGGAGTGGGTTGCCACCTCAAAAGTATTTCCTCTCCGGGGGATCTTCCCAACCCAGGGATCGAACCCACGTCTTCTGCATTGGCAGGAGGATTCTTTACCACTGTGCAACCAGGGAAGCCCTTATAAGCAGTAATAAAGAACCAATATTAAGGCACTAGGGAAATGCCAATTTAAACTACAATGAGATCATTTCACACCTATCAGAATAGATAAAATTAAAACAGTGATAACAGCATGTGCTAGTGAGGATGTGACAAAACTGGATTATACTCATATACTGCTGGGGAGAATGATACAACAAGTCTGGAAAATGGTTGGTCAGTTTCTTATAAAACTAAACATTTGATCAGCAATTGCACTCATGTGTATTTATTCCAGGGGGGAAAAAAATGAAAATTTTTATTCAAAACAAGAAACCAAACAAAAAAACTGTACATGAATGTTCATGGCAGCTTTCTCACAGCTAAAAGCTGGATCCAGCCAAAGTGTCTTTCAACAGGCGAGTGATTAAGCAAACTGTGGAATACATAGAATTATACGCGTATACATACATACATCTAAATATATATATGTAATAATATATTGATGTACACACATATATATTGTGTGTATATATATATATATAGTATGTGTGTATGTATCATGATATACTACTCAGCAATTGAAAAGCAACAGAATATCGATACTAACAACAATGTGGATGAATCTCCAGAGAATTAGGATGGGCACCCCAAAATGTTAATATGTAATATTGCAGTAACAAAATTTTTGAAAAGACAAAATTTTAGAAATTGAGCCAGAGGAGTGGTTATCGGGGGTTAGAAGTGGAGCCAGGAGGGAGATGAGTGTGGCTGTAAAAGGGAAACAGGAGGGCTAGTTGTGATGTCAAAACTGTTCATATTTGACTGTGGCGGTGGACACACAAATGTATGCAGGTGACTGAATTTTACAAAACCAAGTACATGTATCCACACGAATGAGTACAAGCACAACAGGAGAAACTGTAACAAAACTGGTAGACTGTATCAGTGTCAATACCTGTGATGGGCTATTACACTAGAGGTGTTTTTTGTTGTTGTTTTTTTGTTTTTACTTACTGCTACTGGTTAAATATAAAGAGATGCAACTAAGTAACAGCCAAAGAGAAGGGGGGGGCTTCCATGCCCACTGGTAGTGTGTCATGCTGATGTTTTCACTAACGGGGAAGCTCCCCAAATCTTGTGGTTCAAAAGTTATAGAGTTCATCTCCAGCTACTTCTTTCTCCCTGAAAGTCAGTGGCACGGGATGAAATTTCCAACCCTCTAATCACTCGAGCCTTTTTTTTTTTTTTTAATTGAAATATAGTTGATTTACAATGTTAAGTTGATTTGTGCAGTACAGCAAACTGATTCAGTTTTACATATATATGTATTAAATATGTACATAAATGTACATATATACATCCGTTTTTATATCCTTTTTCCATTTTGTCTTATCACAAGATATTGAATATATTTCCCCTTGCTAGATACAGGAGGACCTTGCGGTTTATCCATTCTATATATAATGGTTTCCATCTGCTAAGCCCAATCTCCACTCCACCCCTCCTCACCCCCTCCCCCTTGGCAACCACAGGTCTGTTCTCAGTGTTTCTGTTTCTAGACTTGAGTTTTGCAAAATGTAACCATTGGAGGAATCTGGGCCAAGTGTCAAAGGTATCTATCTCATGAAACTGCCTGTAAACCTATGAGTATCTCAAAGTTTTCTATTAATAAAAAATTAGTGCTAATATGAAGCATCATTAAGATTCATACTTTATAACACTAAATAAAAATACTAGCATACAAAATGAGTGGAATTATTCTGATTCTGTTAAAATGTGAACATGTGCCTATACTATTTTTATATTAAAAAAAGATTAGGAAGAAATACTTGTCTGCAGTTGTCATTTCTAATGGTGAGATGAGGCACACTGTTACTTGCTGTTTAATTTTTCTCTCAAATTTGTAATTTATTTTTCAAATACTCTAAAATGTATATAATCCAATGGTTCTTATACTCCAATGGTATTAAAAATGCTTGATATCAAAAGGAGGAAAAAAATCATCCTCATTGTATGTATTTCTTACCCAGCACAATGAGAGAGAAGGCAAGTTGTCTGAGGATTAAGATGTTAAGATTTTTTAAGTTAAGAACCTATCTGAGGCAGTAACGTTGAATCCAGAAGTGGTGGTTCCTTGAAAATAAATCTTTCTTGCAATACAACTATTAAAACCAAGGAATAAGACTCAGCAGAACTGTATGGTACAAAGGTAGGACTTCAGAGGATTACATCACCCTGAATAACTGCTCTTTCCTTTTCTGTATCAGGAGGATACCCATGGTCTCTGACACTGGAAATACAGGGCCACCGGGAGAGGTAAAAACTAAGCTGGAAAAACAATTCAGTCTGTGGTTACCAGGAAGTTACAATTGCTTATTTCCACCCTACCCCCCAAATTATCTCCAGTTGCTTCAGTTTCTTCACAGGCCTGCATTTAACATCCTCTCACAAAACACTGCGAAACAAATCTGTCAGCAGCAAATACGGCCATAGCAACTTCCCCCAATTACCAGGGTAACAAAGTGAACAGCAGGGAAAACACCTCCGAAAAGAATGTGCCCTTCAGCTGTCATGTGCTGTGCAAGGACTTCCATCTCTCTATTAACCACGGGCCCTGGATTATGGGACAATGTGCCTAAATAAACTATAGGGAGTGACACCACACCTGTGAATGTCCCTGTGGCCTGTTCCTGTCTATTGGTCTTTGGGTTCAGAAGTCCTCAACAGATGGTACTTGCCCCCAGGGGGCATCTTGGAACTCTACGGGGTGTTTTCTGAATCCAGAGGGAAAGGGAGCAATTGAGAGGCAGGAGTGGGATCTGATGGGCAGAGTGTCTCCCAGGATTGTGTATAACTCGGGACTGCCCTCAGTTCAGTTCAGTTCAGTCGTTCAGTCATGTCCGACTCTTTGCGACCTCATGGACTGCAGCACGTCAGGCCTCCCTGTCCATCACCAACTCCCGGAGTTTACTCAAACTCATGTCCATTGAGTCGGTGATGCCATCCAACCATATCATCCTCTGTCATCCCCTTCTCCTCATGCCTTCAATCTTTCCCAGCATCACAGTCTTTTCTAATGAGTCAGTTCTTTGCAGCAGGTGGCCCGAGTATTAGAGTTTCAGCTTCAACATCAGTACTCTCAGTGAATATTCAGGACTGATTTCCTTTAGGATGGACTGGTTGGATCTCCTTGCAGTCCAAGGGACTCTCAAGAGTCTTCTCCAACACCACAGTTCAAAAGCATCAATTCTTCGGCACTCAGCTTTCTTTATAGTCCACCTTTCATATCCATACATGACTACTGGAAAAACCATAGCCTTGACTAAATGGACCTTTGTTGGCAAAAGTAATGCCTCTGCTTTTGAATATGCTGTCTAGGTTGGTCATAACTTTCCTTCCAAGGAGCAAGCATCTTTTAATTAAGATGCTTTTAATTAAAATAAATTAAATTTAATTTAATTCAATTTAAGATGGTGGCTGCAATCACCATCTGCAGTGATTTTGGAGCCCAGAAAAATAAAGTCAGACACTGTTTCCACTGTTTCCCCATCTATTTCCCATGAAGTGATGGGACCAGATGCCATGATCTTCATTTTCTGAATGTTGAGCTTTAAGCCAACTTTTTCACTCTCCACTTTCACTTTCATCGAGAGGCTCTTTAGTTGTTCTTCATTTTCTGCCATAAGGGTGGTATATCATCTGCGTATCCGAGGTTATTGATATTTCTCCTGGCAATCTTGGTTCCAACTTGTGCTTCTTCCAGCCCAGCATTTCTCATGATGTACTGTGTATATAAGTTAAGCAGGGTGACAATATACAGCCTTGACGTATACAGGACTGCCCTAGCGGGTAGGAAACAAAATGCAAAGCCTCCAAACCTAGAAACCTCCTTCAGTTCACAAAAATGCAAATAATAATTTTTTTGTTTCTGTTTTTGCTTTATAGTCTTAATATACTCGGCATGTAAAATTGTGTAAAATGAGAAGAAACTGCTATTCTGCTTTGCTGGGAACTTTACTAAGGATTGTTTACCATTTCAAAAATGGCATCACCCACAGCAACAGTAGCCCATTCAATGCATCTGTAGCAGCGGGTTTCATAGCTGCAGCATTCATCAAGAGTTTGTGTATAAGTGCAAGCATCTGATATCTTATTATGCCCTTCAGAGTCTTCTTGTCCAAAGTGGGGATCAAACTCATTGGTACCAGCATTTCCTTGTAGGTTGTTAGAAATGAATAATCTCAGGCCCCACTCCAGAGCCACAGAATCAGAATACGCATTTTAGAAAATTCTCAAAAGAAGTGATGCTCTAGAAAACGTGTGCTGAAACATCACTCACATACTGCAACATGTATCATTTGTTATAAACTACTTCCATTTTTATTTTCTAGGGTTAGGTAAGTACATCATTTTAAAGAATTAGATGAATTAAAGTTAAATTAAGAATTTGGGGTTCACAGATACACACTACTATATATAAAATAGATAAACATCAATCACCTACTTTATAGCACAAGGAACCATATGCAATTATCTTGTAAATGTAATAACTGAAGCACTTTGTTATGTACTTGAAACAAAACATTATAAATCAATGATACTTCAACAAAAAATAGTAAACAGAGAGAGAAGAATCAGGCATATTTAAAAATATATTATCTACTAGTTTTATTTTTGGAAAATAAAGGGAATACTAAAAATATTTATTATTAAATATAAAATAGGGAGTCTCAGAGTTGAGAACTACTGAAAAATCTATTTACCCATTTCCAGCTCTGTTTGTAGTTTTATTTTTCTAGCCCTAGGAAAAGAGTTGAAGTTCAGCTGACTACAATAGAAACAAATGTGAACTTTTCCTTGACTATAATTTTTGTACCCCAAACTGTCTTCATTGAGGCAGTGAGATGTTAATGTCACTAAAACGTGGCATGAACACAATTTGCCACTCACAAATGGAAACACTGGGAAACACATCAGTGCAATTAAGGGAAAATACCCCATAAATACTTCCCTTGAATAGTCTTTTTCCTTAATACAGCACCCCACCTCCTGCATCTCATGAGGAAATATGCCTACACTTTTACCAGGGAAAATTTTGCTTTAAACTGAAGTTACAGCTAAAATTGAATTTTTCCAGGATACAACCAAATGGACCCGAGTTCCATGCTCCCAACTGCCACTGTTCCACTAATAGGTCAAGTGTGTCTCACTTCCAAATTCACACTCAGCATCTTTTCTCCTTAATCTGCTTTTTCCCCTACACTCCCTTATTTCAGTTCATGACTTCTCACCAAGAATAAATAAATAAATAAAAATCCCAATCCTCCAATCCTGTAACAGTGAAAAAAGTCACTGACAATTAACTACATGCCAGGCTACAGTGACACCAAGATGGAACAAACATGGTGCCCCAGGTGGTCAAGCTCACAGACAAGAAATCCCCACAGTCAACAGTCATCTCATCGGGAATAAGTCATCCTTGCATCCTCCCTCTCACTTGCTTCCCACACAGAATCAATTGTCAGGATATGTTGATTTTATTTCTATGACATTTCTTCTATGTGTCTACTTCATCAGTACCTAGTTAGCTAACAAACTTAATCAGCTGCAGTTAAACTAACTAGACACTTAATTAACTGAAATCTTTTTCATTGGATTTACAGGAAAAGAGGTATTCACAAGCCTGAAGGCAGGCATATGGGATACCTGATGTTTTCACCTGCCAGGCATACATTTCTGCTGCTTTGGGCCACTGTACCTCCATTTTTCCCTAGGGATCCATATCCCATGTTCCCTTCCTTGCTCTGTGCATGGACTTTCAATGGGGTAGCCCCCACCCTTCGGCATAAGAGAGAGTACACAATCCAGTTTTGCCCACATAGGGGTAGGAAGAAGTAGGAGGCAGGGAGTCACAGGACCCAAACCATACCAATGAGAATTAAATCTAGGACTCTGTTGGATATACATATATCAATAGCCACTGCACACACTAAGTGAGCAGACCTACAAGAGTCCATCTCCTTAGACAGGAAAAGATCTTCCTTAATGATCAAGTGACTGCAGAGGGAGAGAAAATTCTGCAGACAGAACTGGGCTGAATCCTGATGACACACTCTTCAGCAGTTAATAAATCCCTCTCCAGACACTTTCACACAATTTTTTGTTAAAGACAGTTGGAGTTGATTTTCTGACACTTGCAACAATAAACAAGGAAACTTTGAGGAGTTTTTTTTTTTTAATTGCTAAATATAGTTTTAAAACTTACACTTTAACCACTGTAATGGTCTACATTAAAAACTTATATTTAGAATGATGCCTGTGAAATACCAACATATAATTCTGATATCTTAAATGGTAAAAGATGAAATTCTAAGAAATATCCCCAAAGCAACAAAATGTGTGAACTAATTTCAGACTGTCTACAGAGACCACCCTCAAAGTATGTTTCTCAGGATACCAGTCCCTTAAGAAAAAAAGAGTGGGGGTGGGGGGTGGTGGGGAATGTGTGCAAGTGTGCACACTGTATTTCTGACCTGGAAAGTCACAATGAATATCAGCATTTTAAGAGTGCTTATGCTCTTTGCCCAAAAAAACTTTCATTTATTATTATGTTTTTATTTATTTTTAAAGTTTTATTTATTTATTTTTAATTTATTTTTAGCGGTACTCAGGAACATTGGAGAAGGCAATGGCATCCCACTCCAGTACTCCAGCCTGGAGAATCCCATGGACGGAGGAGCCTGGTAGGCTGCAGTCCATGGGGTCGCTAAGAGTCAGACATGACTGAGTGACTTCACTTTCACTTTTCACTTGCATGCATTGGAAAAGGAAATGGCAACCCACTCCAGTGTTCTTGCCTGGAGAATTCCAGGGATGGGGGACCTGGTGGGCTGCCGTCTATGGGGTCGCACAGAGTCGGACACGACTGAAGCGACTTAGCAGCAGCAGCAGCAGGAACATTAGGGAAAACACTACACTCAAGATCCCATCAGCTACATTTAAATCGTCAGCTGTATTGATTGAGTACTCTAATTTTAATGTTGACATGAAACAAAGATGGCTTCTATTTTTAGCCTTTTATCTTGAAAACACAATATCTGGATTTTACAAAGGTCTTGGCATATCCCAACAATGTGTACTATTCTAGGGTGTGACAACTTAGGAGTGAATATGATATGAACTTAATACTTTTAGAGGGTGTCAAATTCAGGCAGATCCATCTTCTGACCCTAAACATGGTCCTACAGTAAACTGCTTGAGGAAACTGGATCCCAAAGAGTACAGATGGGGAATTTTGAAGTGTGTCCGTATTCCACTGGAGATCAAAGAGGTCCAACTGCAAGAACTGTGGGCTGACTAAAATGACAGCTGTGGATTGAACAAAACTTTTTGAAAGGCCTATCTTATCTAGAAGATCATGACTTTGGTAGAACTAAAGTGACTGGCAGTGGAAAGAATCAAAACATGGGAAATTCCTTAAAAATTTATTGACTTAAATATTTTTGCCTATGTTACACATGGAGAAGGGAATGGCAACCCACTCCAGTATTCTTGCCTGGAGAATTCCATGGACAGAGGAGCCTGGAGGGCTACAGTCCACAGGATCACAAAGAGTCGGGCACAACTGAAGCGACTTACACATGCAAAACCTTAAAAAAAAAATAAAGAAGCCACCAGTCCCATGTTAAGTACATCCCTCAGCTCATTCTTCCCAGTTTGCTGCTACCTTGATAAAAATGCTAAGAACCTTGATTTCTGAAATCCAACAGAATTTAAATCCCACTATCCCAGCCTATCACATGATAATGTACTTCCAGAAGTTATACTGTCAGCACTGTGCGACATTTTTCCATTTTGTATTTGAGACTGCCGTGGCCACCTGTACTTACATGGGAGCAAAAAGAAAAAGGCATGCGTAAAGGGACTGCAATCATCCCAGAAAATAGCTGCTTCAACCAATTCCAATCTAATTAGTTTCTCATAGAAGCTAACACCCTGCTTTCTACAACCACATAGCGATTCGATTTAACAACCAAAGTCAACGTGCTGCATGTCAGAACAGAGTAACATTCAGGCTATAACTAATCAGCCCAGAACTGAAATTTAAATATTCTGAGTCTGTGATTTAATTACATGAGTAACGCTACTTGAGCTGAATCAAGTAGACAAGTATAGGCACATGAGATTTTCCATTTAATGTGATTTGGACATTCCTAGATCAGATGGACTCACTTCAGAACAGTGAAAAATAGAATCCAAAGAATAAGCTCAATGTTAGAACATGAGATAAAAAGCCATGTTTTTAATGTTTCAGTAGTCAACAAAGTATATTTCATTCATTTATACTTGCATCCATATTCATTCATTTAATAGATATTTGTGTGTGTGTTAGTCACTTAGTCATGTCCCACTCTTTGTGACTCCATGGAGCCCACCAGTCTTCCCTCTGTCCCTGGGGATTCTCCAGGCAAGAATACTGGGGTGAGTTACCATTTCCTGCTCCAGCAGATCTTCCCAACCCAGGGATCAAACCCGGGTCTCCAGCACTGCAAGCTGGTTCTTTACCATTTGAGCTACCAGGGAAGCCCAAGAATACTGGAGTGGGTAGCCTATCCCTTCTCCAGGGATCTTCGCCAACCCAGGAATTGAACCAGGGTCTCCTGCATTGCAGGCCGATTCTTTATCAGCTGAGCTACCAAGGAAGCCCATCAGATATTTATCGGTCAACTCTGGGTTAAGTGCTAGATGGGAAAGTGTGGCGAATGAAACACACTTTCTCCCTTCACTCATGTTATTGGCTGAACTGTGCTCCACCTCCATGCAGGTCAAATTCATTTAAGTTCTAACTCCCAGCATTCTCAGAATGTGACTGTATTTGGAGATAAGGTCTTAAAAAAAGGTGATTAAGTTAAAATGAGGTCATAAGAGTGGTCCTAATCCAATACAAAGGGTATCTTTATATGAAGAAGAAATTAGGACACAGATAGGCACAGAGGCAAGACCATGTGAAAACACAAAAGGATGGTAGCCATCTACAAGGCAAGGAATGAAACTTCAGAAGAAGCCAATCCTGCTGGAAACCAACTTCTAGCCTCTAGAATTGTGAGGGAATAAATTTCTGTTGCTGAAGCCACCTAGTCAATATTTGGTGATGTTAGCAAACAAATACACTCAGAAAGCTTAAACTGTATATAGAGGCAGACTTTGCACAAATGATCACACAAAGAATCCCCAACCTGGAGTTCTGAGTGGGAGCATGGAGATCCCAAAAGAGGTTCTGTGACCTGGAGGGGAGACTAAGGAGATTTTCCTTGGGGAAGAGACACTGTACCAACATGGGGAGGAAAAAACAGAGTGAGAAAGGAGAGGGTGTACATTCCAGGCAGGAGATCCAGTATGTGCGAAGGTCTCATGGAGAGGCATATGAAGGACCAAGAGTCGGCAGTGTGACTGGGAGCAAAGAGGAAGCTAATGTGGAAGGAGATACATGTCTGGCAAGGTAACCAGAGGCCAAGCCATAGGGTACAAGGCCGGGAAGGACTTACTGTTAAGATTATATTCCAAGGGTCTCAGAACTTGGATGGGTAAAAATTACATTTCTATCTTTATTCTCTTTTGACTAAAATTCAGCATTTCCTTCTATTATGAGCGTAGGCAACAAATCATGATGCTATTATAGCAATAGCTGCCACTTTTTCACCAATGGAAATTACAATCCATTTTCCTATCTTGTTAGGGTTTTGCAGACACCATGAAATTCATATACATTTATCACTACTTACAAATTATGGAGTTACTGTGCCTAGCTCTGGATCTCGTAACTTAATACATTTGACGAAGTTCATATATTACTTCTATGATCCATAAGCTCCAAGTTTATTTAAAATATTTTGCACATTATATTTAAATGCAATTGTTTCCTTTGTAATACTAATTTATACAGTTAAAAAATAATATGCTGAGACAGTTTCCATAGTTTTACCATGTTTTTCCATAGTTTTCCATGGTTTTACCAGAGTGCCAGAAAGGGTCCAGGCAAAAAAAGTTTAGGAACCAAAAAAAAAAAAAAGTTTAGGAACTTTTAATATCTTAATTTTGTCTCTCTTCTAATTGCCAGCTGTGTCACTTGGGCAAGTTCTAACATCTCTGAAACCTGGTTCCCTCATCTGTAAAATGGGGATTTAGAAGACTCTCTCTATAGTACAAAGGATCCAATGAGTCAATACATAGAAAATGCTCAGAATGGACTTAGTAAGCCTTAATAAACAGCAGATATTGCTTTTATTATTAACATGAATCCATTGCAGTGTTTTGAGGGAGTGACATGGTGGTCAGGTTTATACTTTAGAATACCATCTTGGCTCTGATGTGGAAAATGCCTGAAGGAGGTCAGAAAGTGGCCAAAACAGGAGACTGCCAGGGCAGTGTTGCATTTGAAGAATTTTCTAATCTAAAATAAAACTTTTCAGTAGGGGAAACCATTCTTCAAATCAGATCTTAAGTAGAAGCCAGATACATAAATCAGAGAAAAGCAAAACCAGTCTGACTGAAGCTGGGTGTGGGAAGCCAGAATCACATCAGCTCAGCATTTCTCTCTTCTCCCAGAAAATCAATTTGAACACACTTTAAAGAAACTCCGAAATCTACAAAGGCCATCATTTGCAAACTGTTCACAGTTATCTTCTGCTACAACAATTCTGAAACTACCAAAACCTCTTAGAAAAAATTTAAAAAATCCTTAGAAAAAGCAAGCTCATCTATATCTCAACTTGCCTGAATGTTAAGTTTCAGTAGGGATCCATTTGTTTATTCAAAAGTATTTGTTGAGAATTCACTCCATGCCAGGCACTGTTCTAGACACTGGGGATATAGCTACACTCAGAGCATTAAGTAAAAAATCTAGGGGGTGGAGGAAAGGACAGAAAATAAACACAATAAAATAAGAAAAGCATATTATCTAGAAGATCATGGTATAGATTAACATCTATGTGGCCATGGCACTGTAACTGGCAACAATTTGTTCACTGATGTAGGCCCAAGGTGCAAAGGGGCATTTGGTAAAACTGAAACTCAAAGTTGAAGAGGGGGTGGGGGATGGCTGAATGGCTGGCTGGATGGACAGATGAATAGACAGATGGATAGATGATAGATGGATAGACAGATGCATGGATGAATGGGTGTATGGAAGGAAGAATGGGTGGGTGGGTGAGTGGATAGACTATTGGACAGATGGAAGGATGGAAAGAATGGAAGAAAGGGTACGGAAGGCAGGAAGGAACATTGTAAAGGAAACAGAAAATGAGGGAAAAGTAGAACACACAGAGAATGGAGTATATAATTTGAGAGGAGGAATAAAAGCCTACAGCAGCCTTAACCTACAAAGTTGTATTTAATTAATGTAACCCTACAAGATGGACAGTTCACTAGCATCATCATCATGTCATCATCCCTACCAGCCCCATTTGGGGTTATGAGGGATGAGATGCTGAAACACTGAGAGACTTTCCTAAGATCAGGCAACTTTTATAAACAGAGCTCAGATATAGACTCGTCTTTCCTGCCCTCACACTCTTGGGTCCAACCCACCAGAAACATAAAAAGTAGTGTACAAATTGGCTCTGTTTCCAAGTAAGCCAAATGAGATTCTGAAGATGCTAAAAATTAGAAGAAGTAGAAGAAATGCCCACAGTCATAATTTCCTGGAGGATCTTCATTGACTTATACAAAATGTCTATTCCCCTATCCCCAAAGGGGAGTCAAGAAGAGTCTTCCTAGATGACACAGAGAAGGCTTGATCCAAGAAGACCAACAGATATTGTGTTCTGATAGGATGTCCATATTCAGAGCATTTAGAGGAGGAAAAAAAATTGCTAAAAACAAAAAATTTAAACTGATTTTTTATCAGTAGAAAAACAAAGATGAAAATTAGTGTTATGAAATGGAGTCAGACAACTACATAAACAGAAAACAACACGTATTAGGTATCAGATCTCTTATACTCTGTAATATATTCAAACTATGTCTCTCTTTTGTTAAATCTAAAGAACAGCAGCAGCAGCTATTTCCTTTCCAGAAACGCTCCATGTGTATCGGGCACTGCACTGACCTGGGTGCCCTTGAGCGGTTCACCTAACCTTCCATGCCATCCTTTCCCCAAGAGGAGCATGAGGGCAGCAGTGCTGATCTCAGCAGCTACTGCAAGGACCAACAGAAACGGAGAATGGAAAGTGCTCTGGCATCTGCCTGGTGGATTTCAAGCACTCAAAATGTCAACTCATCTCATCACCATCCTGAGTTATTCCCCACAGAAACCCAGTAAGGTGGGCCCAATTAACTCCATTTTACAGATGAGTATACCAAAGCATAGTGAGCCATCGTCAAGGTTGGAGAGCAAAAAGGGCTCACTGTAGAGTCCCTTAATCAAGACACACTCTGACAACAGGGTCGGTTCTGGCTGAGCCTCAGTTCTGCACCAACCACACCTGGAAACTCTTACACAGCAAAGAGCAGCTGCCCCATACTTCTCGCTAACTCACGCTCCCGTGACTAAGCCCTCAGCTGCACTTTTCAAAGCAAGGCCCTCCATTGGGCAATAAGACAAAAGTAAGCCAAAAAACAGACATCTATTATTTACAACCAAAAACTTCCATGACAAAATACTGTAATTACCACTCACTACTCTGGCTGGCTGCCCCTCTGAACAGATGAAACAACTGGTTTCCTTTTTGTTTTATTTTTCCTGTTGAATGACTTTTTTTCTGTGTGTATATTTGAGCAAACACTATATCAAGGTACAGGATGAGAAATACCTTTTGTTTATAAGGTCTCCTGGGCTCAAGGGAAAATATAGAAAATGAAACGGGCATTTATTACAAAAAATAATTATGGAGGCAAAGAAGAAAGGAAGTCCCCAAACTAATAAGCTTATTAATACATAAATGCCATGTGAAATCCATCCTAATAGAGTCCCCCACACAATCCTGATCAACATAAGTAACGGAAAAATGAAAAAAAAGAGGATAAGAAATAAAAGAATTTCAGAAAGGAAGACTAAATAGAAATGAGAGCAAGAGAGTGGGATGGTGGGGGATATTAAAGGGAAAGCCCACAACGGACTCAGGCATCCATCACCCCCATCAAAGGATGCACGGACCAGAAGGATACATGTGAACTAAGAAAAAACAGGATCTGTGCCCAAGACACATTCTCCTTCAGTCCATCTTGCCATGGAACCCTGTACCTGCTGCTCTTCTGCATCCCCTATTATGTAAATGGCCTTATTTTTCAGGACTCAATCAAGTTCTTCTTCTTTGAAGCACTTATGATCTGAAATTATCAAGTCCATCTACTTATAGGCTTCTTATTGTCTGCCTCACAACACTTCAGTATATAGTGTTAATGAATGAATGTCACTGAAGCAGGTGTCCAGACCTCTTTGAAGGATAGATACAGCACTGGAAAGTCATTTGCTATGTGAACTGTTGGGAGAGAGAAAAAGAGACTTCATTTCATGTGCAGACACCAAGAGTTCTGTTCTGAGCATGTTATGTTGGAAGCCATCTCAATGGCTTTTCAGTTCAATTCAGTTTAGTTGCTCAGTCATGTCTGACTCTTTGGGACCCCATGGACTGTAGCACGCCAGGCCTCCCTGTTCATCACCAGCTCCCAGAATTTACCCAAACTCATGTCCATTGAGTCAGTGATACCATCCAACCATCTCATCCTCTGTAATCCCCTTCTCCTCCCACCTTCAATCTTTCCCAGCATCATGGTCTTTTCCCATGAGTCAGTTCTTCACATCAGGTGGCCAAAGTACTGGAGTTTCAGCTTCAGCATCAGTTCTTCCAATGAATATTCATGACTGGTTTCCTTTAGGATGGACTGGTTGGGTTTCCTTTAGGATGGACTGGTTGGACTTCCTTGCAGTCCAAGGGACTCTCAAGAGTCTTCTCCAACACCACAGTTCAAAAGCATCAATTCTTGGCATTCAGCTTTCTTTATAGTCCAACTCTCACACCCATACATGACTACTGGAAAAACCATAGCCTTGACTAGACAGACCTTTGTTGGCAAAGTAATGTCTCTGTTTTTTAATATGTCTAGGTTGGTCATAACTTTCCTTCCAAGGAGTCTTTTTAATTTCATGGCTGCAGTCACCATCTGCAGTGATTTTGGAGCCCCCCAAAAATAAAGTCAGCCACTGTTCCCACTGTGTCCCCATCTATTTGCCATAAAGTGATGGGACCAGATGCCATGATCTTCATTTTCTGAATGCTGAGCTTTAAGCCAACTTTTTCACTCTCCTCTTCCACTTTCATCAAGAGGCTCTTTAGTTTTTCTTCACTTTCTGCCATAGGGTGGTGTCATCTGCATATCTGAGATTATTTCTGGTATATTTCTCCCAGCAATCTTGATTCCAGCACAGCATTTCTCATGATGTACTCTGCATATAAGTTAAATAAGCAGGGTGACAATATACAGCCTTGACGTACTCCTTTTCCTATTTGGAACCAGTCTGTTGTTTCATGTCTGGTGCTGTTACTTCCCGACCTGCATACAGATTTCTCAAGAGGCAAGTCAGGTGGTCGGGTATTCAATAGCTTTTCCCCTTTGTAAAAATGCCCTCCCTCACCACCACTTTTTGTAATTCCATTAGCTTTATTCTTCTTTAGGATATTTCTTACTTGACATCATTTATTGTCTGTCTGCTCCCTCCATCCCTTCCCATGTGCCACCTAAATGCCTAAACTCCATTAGAAAAGTGATTTTGTCTTCTTTATTCAAGAAGTATCCAGAACGCTGAGAATAATACTGGGTACATAAGGAGAGTCCCCCAAACATATATGCTGAATGAATGAATAATAAATAAATAAATTCCCACTGATAATTAAAATGATTAAAGCCTATTTTCATCGAACGAATAGCTTATCCACCCATGAAAACCTGTCTATACGTTAGGGAACTGTTGACTGAAACTGCCCACCTTGGCCAGGCACAATGGTCACTGCTTGCATGAGTGGTCTCCCAACAGGAGGTCCAAACAAGGAACATGGTGCTGGTGCTAAAAACTAACTGGAAAAATTGGGAGGGGCCAAAAGGAGGGAGGAGACGCCAGCCCATAATATATCCTACCAACCTCCTGGAATCCACCTTGGGTAAGAGAGGCTCGTGCCACCAGGAAGGACCTGAGTCAGAACAACCATAGTCCAAGCAAGACAACTGGTCAGAGACAACCTGGAAACTAAACCCATTACTGTGACTGCAAGCTACATGGCAGAGCAGTTCTCCTGGGTTTCCTTGCCTTACTGCTCTCCACCCAGGCGCCCCTTCCCAATAAAGTCTCTTGCTTTGTCAGCTCGTGTTGTCTCCTCGGACAATTCACTTCCCAGTGTCAGACAAGAGCTCGCTCTTCGGTCCTGGAAGGGGTCCCCTTTCCTGCAACATATATGGATTTCATATCTTGCTACCAAATACCATAAATCCAATTTCCCAATTTGAAAAAATTCTAGACAGAAGTCAAACATAAATGCACATTCTCAGCAAAAAGCAATGTACCCAAGCATGACACACATGTGACAAGGAAACAAGATGGGGAAAGTCCCCCTGCATAACTCATTATAGGTTTTCCCTAAAGCAGTGATTCTCAAAATGCAGTCCCTAAACTCAGCATCAGGCCCCCTCCTTTCAAGCTCGAAATGCAAAGTCTTGGGCCTGACTCTACATACCCTGAATCAAAAACTCTAAAGGTAAAGACCCAGAAATAGGGGCCCTTTAACAAGCCTTCTAAACGATTCTGGTGTACATTCCAGTTTGATAACTACTGCCCCCAAATGGATGTGAACTTTTTCAAACTTTAACTAGGCAAAACTTTACTCTTTTGTCTTGTAAATTAAAAACATGATTCCTTATAAGGTGAATAAGATAGCTCTTAAATAATAGCAAACTTGATCTTATCACTTTAATGGGATTGTAATTTTGACAAAAAGTTGTTCAAAATAGAGTCAATGTTTTCAGCATTTTCAAGAATCAAGCTTCATATTCCATATCTGCCCCAGATCTACTTATAAATAAAATGGAACAAGCACATCTAACCTTATGCCACTGTTGTGACTGTTTCAGGTAGAAGTTCTGATAATTAGCTGCTGCTGCTAAGTCGCTTCAGTCGTGTCCAACTCTGTGCAACCCCATAGATGGCAGCCCACCAGACTCCCCCATCCCTGGGATTCTCCAGGCAAGAACACTGGAGTGCGTTGCCATTTCCTTCTGCAATGCATGCAAGTGAAAAGTGAAAGTGAAGTTGCTCAGTCGTGTCTGACTCTTAGCAACTCCATGGACTGCAGTGCACCAGGCTCCTCCGTCCACGGGATTTTCCAGGCAAGAGTACTGGAGTGGGTTGCCATTGCCTTTTCCGAGGCATCAGCAAATTAAAAAATGACTGCAAAACGTCCTGTAAGAAATCCTCGAAGGACTGAGAACATGAGTGTCTAATGGCCCCATGTCCAGAAATTTCACAAATTGTCTTTACCTGAAGTTGTTTCTCTAATTGCTTCTAATGAAGTCAGTGCATGTGTTAATTAAATATTAAGTGCAAATGTGAGTATTTGTAAGCTGCGCACGGCTCTTCAGAAAACCGAAGTGCTTAAGTCACTCCCCAACTCTAGAGAACACAGTGTTGGGGTCCCCAAATCACTGCAGGTGACATTCTGCAGCCACCACAACAGTGTTCATTATCAAATTTCAGAGACAAAAACCATGCCCATGATATGGCTTGAGGACAGTTTATATAAACAAGTTAGCGATATGAATTGCTAGCCTTATACTAAGTGCTACATTCATAGTACATGGTGTTTCATTTTCACAATGGCCCTCGGAAGTTTGTATTTATCCTCAGTTACAAACAAAGGAACTGAGGTCCCAACAGACAAAGTGACTTATCTAAAATTGTACAACACAAAGACCAAAGCCTGAACTTGAATCCAAGTAGCTTTCTACACAAGACTTACTTTTTTCCCTATCACACATATGGCTTCCTTGAGCTTCCCAAATAAAGGCACTTCCACTAAAGGACAGAGGAAGATGTGACTAGACTTGAAGCACTTGAATGCAAACTTCATTTGCCAAGAAATGGTCTCTGGCAGACTCAGATTTTCCCCGTTTTTCCTTCTTTGATTCTCTGAATCACAGCTGTACATTTTTAACAAAAAGATACATGCATCACAGACAGTCAATGTGAGGGAAAGAATGAAATAGAGAGGGAAATAGTAAGAAATGGCTACATTGGTAGCCGTGATAAAATTTTAATTTGAACATTTTCGGAGACCAGATTTCAGCTTATCAAGTGCTGTGTAAATCCCATGCAAATCCCCCACAATGCCTGCTGCTGCTGCTAAGTCACTTCACTTGTGTCCAACTCTGTGCAACCCCATACACGGCAGCCCACCAGGCTCCCCCAACCCTGGGATTCTCCAGGCAAGCACACTGGAGTGGGTTGCCATTTCCTTCTCCAGTGCATGAAAGTGAAAAGTGAAAGTGAAGTCGCTCAGTCTTGTCCAACTCTTAGTGACCCCATGGACTGCAGCCCACCAGGCTCTCCTGTCCATGGGATTTTCCAGGCAAGAGTACTGGAGTCGGGTGCCATTGCCTTCTCCTCCACAATGCCTGCACATATTCCCACCTCTCTCTCTCTATCTGTCCCTCTCCCTCCCTTCCTGTGTTTTTTTTTTTTTTTTTGCTCTGCCCTCCCCTGGATGTGGCCCTCAGGAAATCCAAGTAGAAACAATGGAACTGTGACTGTCCTCTTGGCTCAGTGCTCTGTATGGAACATTTGCTGCAGTGGAGATGACAAACCTGAGGAAGTTTCTGATCGGTATTCTGTACCTACGTTCACTGGTCTCCTACAATGGCAGCACTAAATCCAAACGTCTAGAAGAATTTGCATACACACATTTTTTAAGTGTCAGTTTCAAAGGTCTCAGCCTAGTTACAGGCAGACTTTTGCCACCCTGCGTCTTTAAAAATCCACACACGCACACAACAAACCACCTCTTTGATGGACTCATTAGGCAGAAAGGTTTTCACAGTTGAACCCAATGCCTTTGAAATGAGAAATCAAACGGAAACCCAGGAGAGCCCAATGCACCGCTACTCCCTGACTCACTGCTGTCATCTGCCATAGGGCCACCAGCCTGGGAGACATCTCACACGCAGACGCCTCCCACTGCCTAGGATTACCAAAGCCTCTCCAGCATGGCCTATTCTATGCTGGCCTATTCATAGGCCAGTTAGCGATATGAATTGCTAGCCTTACACTAGCTTTTCCCTCACATGGCATATTCTAACTGTTTAACTGCTCTTGATTGTCCTCAATCTATCCCCTTTGCGTCCTTCAGGACTCGGCTTAAATGTCCACTCTTTGAAGAGGCCATCCCTAGGCTAAAGATTTCTTGTTGTTTAGTCACTAAGTCGCTAAGTTGTGTCCAACTCTTTTGCAACCCCATGGACTATAGCCTACCAGTCCACACTGCAGGCTCCTCTGTCCATGGGATTTCCCAGGCAAGAATACTGGAGTGGGTTGCCATGACCTCTTCCAAGGGATCCTCCCAACCCAGGATCAAACCTGTGTCTCCTGCACTGTAGAGGGACATTTTTACTGCTGACCCACTAGGGAACCTAAGAAGATTACTCAATTATTTTCTACCAGAATATTAATCACTTATAATTGTTTCATTTATTTTATCTATAGTATATCTCTTCTAGAACGTGAATTCCTTAAAAGCAGAGACTTTGTTTGTATTGACAATAGGGTATCTCGAATGCACAGGCTTTTAATGCATGCTTGCCAAGTAAATAAATAAATAAGCAGCTCACTTTTAAAATTTCCACTCCTGAAAGCTTGAGCTCCACATATGGCAGTGAGAAACTTTCTTCCTTAGACATCGGAGAGCCAGGGCTATCCCCCTGCTAACAATAATGGAAGGTTTTTGCCTTCATAGAATAATTTCAAGTAGAATCTGGAGCAGAAACACTGAGGTAGGGGCCTAGGAAGTCAGGGCACCCTCCAAGTTCAGGAGATCCATGCAGCACTTGCCAATCTGCCTCACGTGGGCTTCAAGGCATGATGTACTTTTCCCTACTGTTTGGGCAGAGGGTGGCTGGCTTTTCAGTCTTTCTGCTATACGTGTTGTATGGCTACTGAACCAGAAGATGAGCACATCTGACAGCTGCCCCAATGCTGAGTGAACTTAACTAGAGTAATGAACACCAGGAGCGCATACACTGAACCCAGGAATGAGGTATAAGTGAGGACCGGAGACTGGTGAATCAATTATCTATTCAAATGCTAGCAAGACTGCCCTGGACAACTTTTCTGGCTCATTAGTATAAAGACCCAATAAAAACTTGCTCAAGAAAATTTAAATACACTCCTGGTGCCCTTTCCCATTCCATTAGACATGTCGCCCTTAAGCAATTCAATCTGAGCTCAAGTCTTCTATGACTCTCTCTATCCTAATGAGTCTTTCAGGCTGGACCTTTCTCTTGAGCTTCTCCCATGTGGCCAACTGCCCCTTGGACATGGCTACTTGGGTATCTTGCAGGCATCTCAAACTCATAACATGCAAAACTTGCCTAAGGTCACGCTGATAGAAAGTGGCAGGTTCATTTCAGGTTCAGATGACACGAAAGACTATACACAGTCTTTCCCTCTCATGGATGGGGATGCCTGTAGGGAGGATGCCACTGAACTGATTTGCTTGGGTAAATGAACCTCAGGGAAATGAATTCTACAGCACTAATGGCAGTGAACACTGTCAATAAAATGCTACCCAACCTCCCATTAACCTGGCAATTGTAAATGACAGTGTTAGCTGGGGATTTCTTAGACAATGATGGCCTTACAGTTGCTGCAAGAAATTCACTTGCCTAGAATTAAGTGCAGGGAAGGTTGGCAGGGAAGCAGGTACAACCTAATAGCCCTTTATTGCTTACTTAGCTTTTAAGGTGTCTCAACTAATGAAGGATCTCCCAGGACAGGAGATGAGAAGGAGTGAACGAGGATGGAGATCATCAATCCACTGTTCTCTTTTTACAATCCTCTTAGGAAAATACCGTTTCTTGAGCAACACCATGCAAGTCCAGCCAGTCTTGTGTTTTGCCTCATTCCTTTTATGCTTTCGTTCAGCAACACAGTCTTAGTTAGCAACATCCTTGAACAGAGTGCTGTTGTTCTCAAAAGACACAGTTTCATTTGCAGCTTGCTCCCAAGCTTCAGCTCTTTCCAGTTTTCTTCGACGCGGTTGTTACCAAGTGTGCACCTGCCTCAGGTTCGCCCCAGCCAGCCTGCCCAGGGCCGGACATCTACCCTGCCCAGGGGGTGCTCAGCTCAGACTGCCTGTGCTACCCACTCTCCACGTGCTGCCTTGAGAGTTTTTGGACATTACCCCTTGCCAGATTTCTCCTGCCCTTGATATTCTCTGTTTCCGATTATCTATGTCCAGACAGATTATTTTTAATTGAATGTGTGGCTTTTTTTTATACCCCTCATCTGAGTTGGCACCAAGAACTTGCACATTTTACAACAGAATCAATGGAGTTGAAGTCGATTTTTAAGTTTAGGGATGTTATTGTAGATCAGTTTCTTTTTCAACATTTATTTTCATCAATTCCTGAGAACTGAATGCCTTGACTTGTAAAGATTGACTTTTTTTAGATTCTTTTTTTTTTTAATGACACACGCAGCATCAACACTAACCCTATGCAGACATGCACCTATCTAATGAGCTAAATATTTCTCCTCTGTCGTAGTCATGCACAAGATCCCATCTCATTCCATTCTGCAATAGATGTGCCCTGTGAGGTATGTCTCATATTTACCTACTCTTTCAATTAATCCCTACTTTCCTTCTAGACTCAAAATATGGCTTTCTACTGCTGCACAAACTCCTTAGTGGCTTTCCCAAATCTCCAATCAATTAAAAATGGCTCTGCCTGGCTGAATTTTTGGAGAACTTTGCTGATGTGAAGGATCAGTCACAATTCATCACATATTACTTTCGTACAAATACTAGATAGGACACTGATGCCGAGAATTTTGGAAGATTTTATAAAAACTCTCATTTTCATGGTGTTAAGTCAAGATATGCTCGTATCAAGGTTCATTTGAAGTAAGAGAAATTTTGTAAGCTTACATTTGGATAATAAAGTGTTATTCTAGCTAATTAAAAAAATTTTGAGTGTGTTAGCTTCCACTCCAGTACTCTTGCCTGGAAAATCCCATGGACGGAGGAGCCTGGTGGGCTGCGGTCCATGGGGTCGCTGGGAGTCGGATACGACTGAGCAACTTCACTTTCACTTTTCACTTTCATGCACTGGAGAAGGAAATGGCAACCCACTCCAGTGTTCTTGCCTGGAGAATCCCTGGGGCAGTTAGGCTGCCGTCTATGGGGTTGCACAGAGTCTGACACGACTGAAGCGACTTAGCAGCAGTGGCAGCTTAACTGAGTATTTTTTCTGCCCTGTGAAGTTTTAGAAAGTGGTTACCATTCAGTGGCAAACCAAGGCCATCTATGAGGTTCTCTAGGAATTTACTAAAATTCCAACTAGACCCTTAAGAGAAGAAAGACTAATTATACACCCAATTCTTAAAAAGAAATTTATGGCTGTAAGTCTCTGAATTATAATTGATCCTGGACATCTTCACACTCCCCTCGATGATGAGACCTTCACTCATCCCATTTCAAAGATTACTTCCATATGAAAAAGTTAATTTTAAAATTAAATAACTATTGACCTTTAAGTTCAATGCCACAGAACAAAAGTTCCAAGATTCTTCAGGTTTCAGAACATCTGTCCTCACATTATAGAATCAAACAAGAAGTTAGTACTGATAATTTTATTAATGAAGGAAAACTCTTATAGTAGAAAGATCATTTCCTTACCTGCTGTATATTTCTGTGGAGGAATTGGATTTTTAGCATAAACTTAGTCTAAGTCCACGAGTTAACAAATTCTTCCCCCATCCTCTCTAACTCCATTCACTGGTTCAACAAGTATAGATTGAGCATATCCTAGGTACGAACCACAAACCAACACATGGGAAAACTGTTAAAAATGAGCCAAGGTCCCCTGTTTCAATGAGCTGGGAAACAGACAACACTACAATAGAATCTTTTCTATTGGCTTTTCTATTGGCTTCCCTTGTAGCTCAGTCGGTAAGGAATCTGCCTGCAGTGGAGGCCCGGGTTTGATCCCTGGGTTGGAAAGATGCCCTGGAGAAGGAAATGGCAACCCACTCCAGTATCCTTGCCTGGAAAATCTCACGGACAGAAGAGTCTGGTGAGCTGCAGTCCATGGGGTCGCAAAGAGCTGGGCATGACTGAGCGACTAACACTTATACTTACTTACAATAGAATCTGCCAAATAAAAAGGGCATAGGGAAGCTTGGGATGTTGGGAGGAAACCCAGGATGCTCCTGACTGGGGTAAAAGATGAGGAGGACTTCCCAGGTGGTAGTAGTGGTGAAGAACCTGCCTGCCAACACAGGAGACACAAGAGAGCAGGGTTCAATCCCTGGGTAGGGAAGATCCCCTGGAGGAGGGCATGGCAACCCACTCCAGTATTCCTGCCTGCAGAATCCCAAGGACAGAGGAGCCTCGCAGGCTACAGTCCATAGCGTTGCAAAGGGTCAGACACAACTGAAGCAACCTAGCACGCACGCTTGCAAGCATGGGAGGAGAAGGGAGAGATTCAGAAAGAAGATAGGGAAATGCAAAGATTCTAAAACAAAGTAATTATGACAGCACTATGGCATTTCTGTTGATTTCAGACAAATGAAAACAGGGCTGGGTAGCATAGGATGGAACTGAAAAAGCAGGGAGGGGCCAGACACCACAGGGCTTGGTTGGCCATGGTAATAAGTTGCTGCACCTTATTCTCATTTCAGCAGGAAGACACTGAAGACATTTATTTAGGATGCTCAATTTGCTTTAAATCCAGCCCTATAATTCTATCTTTGGGAGGCATAAAAAATCTCCATACCAAAACCACCTGTGGGTTTCATCCATCATCTGCAGTGAGCCACTGTTTCAGGAGGCAGCAGGATAAACTAAAGCCTTGGCAAAGAACTTAGAGAGGGGACAGCTCAGTGATCAAACATGAATGTGTATGCCATAGTTACTGTAAACAGTACAGGAACTTCCATCCCCAAAGTCTGACCAAACCTTAGATGCAGGAAACATTCTTCAGGGCTGATTAGCAAGGCTCCTAAGGTATAACTTTCCAACTAAACCTGACATTTCACACTTACAAATTAAATATTTCATGACTCATATGCTTCAGGTTTGATGTTATGCCACATGGAAGCACTTTGTAAATAATCAAAATATGCAATCAAGAAGGAAAAGGCACCTGTGGAGGAGAGAGAGTTACTAAGCCACAGAGATAAAAGATGTTTTGCCAGTCAGGGGTATCAAAACTTCCCTCTCAAGTTTCTTTCTCAGTAAAGCCTTTAAACTACATCGATAGTCGAACCAGAGGAAAAGTGATCAATAAAATACTGACAATTAGAAGGCCTGGCAAAACCCAAGTGATGACCACGGCAGTCCCACCTGAGGCTGTGACTGTGTAAAGAATATACAACTGAATAGGTACAAAGAGTTATGCATCATTAGATAGAGCGTTAATGTACACATACTAAAAAAGCATTTCATCATCAAAGAGCATGAAGTTGGACGTACTTCTACATACAACCTATTGACCAAAATAACCAACTGCAATTCATGGGGTCGCAAAGAGTCAGACACAACTGAGCGACTGAACTGAACTGAAATTGAGAAAACAAGACAGGAGGAGAGAAGAGTTGATGCATGGGGGTGGGGAAGACGGCTAAAGAAGAAAGAAGAGATGGAGGGGGCATTTCCTGGCAGTCCAGTGGTTAAGCTGTCACATTTCCACCACAGAAGGAGTGAGTTCAATTCCTGGTCAGGGAACTAAGATCCCACATGCCATACGGTATGACCAACAAAAAGAAAGAAAAAGAAGAGGAAGGAAAAAGGAGAAAGAACAGACAAAGGATAACACTCCACGTCTTCTGACAGCTTACAGAGAACTTGCATTCATATCAATTAGCATTTCCCTTATTACCCCCTTAGCTACTGCTAAGGTAGCTGATAAAAGGAGAAATCCAGCCAAGAAGCGGAGTAATTTCCCACTCTCACCCTATTATATTCTCCCCATTCTACACTGGCTCTGTGGCTCAGAGAGGGAAATCTGAAGTTTCATATGAGTTAACAAATTGTTCTAATTTAACTGCTGCTAAGTCGCTTCAGTCATGTCTGACTCTGTGAGACCCCATGGACTGCACCCTACCAGGTTCCTCTGTCCACGGGATTTTCCAGGCAAGAGTACTGGAGTGGGTTGCCATGCAATGGGACAGACCCCACATCCCAGCTTCTGCAGGGTAGAAACTAAGTTTAAAACTAGTCAGTCATTTTGCAATAAAGATGGATGGATACACATATATGTTATATATATAAGAGATCTCTGTTCCCTTTTGTGTGACGGAAATGCGCTCTATATTCACATCACTATCACTCAGTTTTTTACAAGTATAAAAAGAGTTGAGGAGGAAAGAAAGATATGCAGCCTGACACATTTCTTAAACCAATTTCCAAGGTAGACGTGGTTAGTGACACATCAGAAATGAAAACCCTCTATCTCTTTGTTTCCAGTCCAATGCTTAGCACACTGGATTACAGAGTCCTCAATAGTTTTGAGAAAATTCATCTTTGAGGCTGTGTCTTTTCCCAAGACTTTGCCTTTAAAAGTGAGTCGATTCAACCACCTCTGTTAATACTTCTGAGGTTTCCCTTCACTTTTAAGATCTAATGGAAAAAAAAAAAAAACAGATTGGAGGACAAAATATTTAAATCTCTTTTAGAAACATCATAGTTCAGGTTTGGGAAAATGAAGATGTGAATTACAGACAAAGCAAGGACATCAGCACTTTTTTGCTAACACAAGCTTCCAGCAAGACAAGATACATTTAATACCTTCCTTTCTGTTTCTTATCCATTAGAGTTGTGTTTAAGCAAGCTGACATCCAATTCTGTCACCTCCATCAGCATATAAAAGTGCTCACTTTATGTGTCATATGTAACAGGTTAAAAACTCAAGACATGCTTTTGTCAAGCAATTTGAAAAGAAAATGAGTAGCTGTAATATACATATGACACCAGCCTCTGTATTAATTGAAATGCAAACTATAACTGGTGTAAATCAGACAATGCTTGATATACCTAGAAGTGTCTGGTGTGCTTTAAGTTATGGGGAATAACTGTCTCCAAAATCAGTGACCTTATGGCCATACCTCCTCCAAAAAGCCTATTCACGGAGAAAAGAGTGAACATATTAGAACACAGAAGTCTAAGTTTTTGGCTTTTGAAAGTACTCTTTTGGAGATCACCTAATATTCATTGGAAAGACTGATGCTGAAGCTGAAACTCCAATACTTCGGCCATGTGATGCAGAGAACTGACTCACTGGAAAAGACCCTGATGCTGGAAAAGATTGAAGGTGGGAGGAGAAGGGGATGACAGAGGATGAGATGGTTGGACGGCATCACCGCCTCAATGGACATGAGTTTGAGCAAGCTCTGGGAGTTGGCGATGGACATGGAAGCCTGGTGTGCTGCAGTCCATGTGCTCGCAAAGAGTTGGACATGACTGAGTGACTGAACTGAACCGAAGAAGTTATTCCCTAAGACTTCACAATCCTTTGGAGCTGATTTATAAAAGCAAAATACTACAGGAGGGAGACAGTTTAGGCGTAACTGAAATAGCAAAAATGTTAGTTGCTCAGTTGTGTCCAACTCTTTGTGACTCCATGGACTGTAGCTCGCCGGGCTCTTCTGTCCATGGGATTCTCCAGGCAAGAATACTGGAGTGCGTAGCCAATCCCTTCTCTAGGGGATCTTCCTGATGCAGGGACTGAACCTGGGTCTCCTGCATTGTGGGCAGATTCTTTACCATCTGAGTCATCAGGGAAGTCCATAACTGACAAACACAGGCTTAAAATGGGTAAGTTTAGAAGACCCTTGATTTTGAGTATCATGTCTCCCCTTAAATTTCAAGAGTGCTTATGTACTAAGTCGCTTTAGATACATCCGACTCTTTGTGACCCCATGGACTGTAGCCCACCAGGCTCCTTTGTCCATAGGATTCTCCAGGCAAGAATATTGGAGCAGGTAGCCATTTCTTCCTGAAGGGCATCTTCCTGACCCAGGGATCAAACTCTGGTCTCTTATGATCCTATACCAGTAGGAAGGTTTTTTACTACGAGCGCTACAGCTGGGAAGAGTACTTAGTAGTGTTTTGTCTACGAACTTCAGAAGGATAGCAAGAGGGCAGAGCTGCCACTTGTGATGGCTTAAAAGACAACCTAAACTTTCTTCACACTCTTTCCACTGGCAGGCAGGGTCTATGTCTCTCCCCTTTAATGTGGGCTTTCAGACAACATGACCATGCAGAATATGGCAGAAGCAATGTTGTGCCAGTTTTCAGGCTGAGGGCTTAAGACACTTCCAGTTCCTTTCTCCTGGACACGCACTCCTGCACCCCAGTCAGCACAGAGTGATGAAACCAGGCCAGGTAGAGAGACCACCAGCACATGCGCTGGCTGACAGTTCAAGGGGAGGTCCCAACTATGAGCCAGCATCAGCCAGAACATGAATTAGGAACCCCCAGGATGAATATAGCTGCAGTTCCCACCTGAACTGCAACCACACAAGAGACCAGAACAAGAGCAACTCCCCAAACCAGGGCAGATAATATAAAGTTGTTATGCTAAACTGTGTTGCTTTGGAAAGGTTATGGAGCAAGAGATTACTCAAACAGCACTCTTTAAATATGTTCTCAATGAAATTCTTTCTGACATATTCCTATAAATTTTGTCCATAGCGCTTTGGGATGCCTCTGGGAACCTTACCACAAGAGCACCATTCTACCTTTATTCCCTCACAGGTAAAATCTCCAACTTACTATGTATTTAGGCAAATCTTAGTTAGAAAAGTAATCCTATTGTTAGGTCTTGACCCTGAATACAGGCAAACCTCTTTCACAGACAAAAACAGCTTTTCAGAACCCATTCCTCGAACATTCCGAGCCAGTTTCTGCCCACTGTCACCGGCTGCAGACCGTACTATTCGTGGTCATAAGGATCTGGGTTTCCTCATGATGCAGTATCCCCCGTCTGCTGCTTCCGCTCTCTGCGGCCCAGCCCAATCAAAGCTGCAACCATTACCATGGAAACCAGCCCAGGAAGAAGCTCAACATTCTTGGGCAAGCCCTCTATGCTATCACTCACGGAAAGCTCTGGAAGGAGAAGCTTGTACTTCAGTAAAAATGGTTGCTTCAAATTCTGAGAGGCACCTATTGCTTTCTCCCATTGTTTTCTCCCTATGAAGCTGTAAGAGAGATTCCAAAAATAAAAACAAATGAAACTCGTTTGTAACTGACTTCCAAAATTATACTTACTGTCTACCTTGTGGGAACTACTAAAACAAGTGATACAGAACCATAAGCTCCAAGGATGTTTGTGCATCAGGCTGATTCCACCACTAATTGAGAAGGGCAGAGACTAAGAGTAATTAACTCCGAGTCAGAAAGACCTCATTTCTAGTCCTGACTCCATTACTAAGTAGCTGGGCAAGTCCATTTGCTCATTTATATATTCATTCAACAAATATTTGAGGTATCTACTAGGTCACAGTAGCTTTGAGAAAACCCTTGGGATACAAAACAGACATATTCCAGAAAGATCTACCCCATGCCTGACACACCACTAGGCACATAATCTAGCTGCAGGGAAAACAAAGGTGAATGAGATGAAATCCTTGACATTAAGGTGCTTTCATTCTAGCAGTGAAGACAGAGAAAAACATTTAAACAAAAGGACATGTTGAGATAAGAGCCAGGAAAGAGACATATAAGAAGCTAAAACAAAATAACAGTTTCACCTTAGTGCAGGTAATGCTGTTTCAACTCTTTACATGTGAGTTTGCATGCAATGGCACCCCACTCCAGTACTCTTGCCTGGAAAATCCCATGGGTGGAGGAGCCTGGTGGGCTGCAGTCCATGGGGTCGTGAGAGTCAGACACGACTGAGCGACTTCGCTTTCACTTTTCACTTTCATGCATTGGAGAAGGAAATGGCAACCCACTCCAGTGTTCTTGCCTGGAGAACCCAAGGATGGTGGAACCTGGAGGGCTGCTGTCTATAGGGTCGCACAGAGTCGGACACGACTGAAGCAACTTAGCAGCAGCAGCAGCAGCAGCAGAAGCCGTCATACACTGCACTGGAGTTGTCAAAGGGATGCAAATTAAACTACACTGAGTACATATGCTGTGTTTGCAGCACGATGATGCTCAGTAAATGGCAGCTAGTTGTATGATTAATATGACACATCAAAGTACCTTGGAAGTAGCATTTCACCACAGGCCATGAGCCCTGAGAGTCCCAGCAAAGAATGCTAAGTCCTGACCACTCTTTGCCAAGGCCACCAACAGGTCTGTGTCTGCAGAGAGCAATCTTGAGGGGAAAAGTCTTGTCTGCTTCCAGGGTAAAAAGCAGGTTTGCATAAAAGAGATGGATCCTCCAAGCTCCCAATTCCTTGGCTTTGCAGCAAACCCAGTGCACACAGTATTCCCCGAGGCCCCTTCACATCGCCTGCGTGGGATGTGGGGAGCTGATACATATGTGATGCTCCTGTTGCCTGTTGTGCTGTGACTGATTAAGTTCTTTATCTGGCCCAGGAGCCTTATGTTTTCTGGAAGCATGCATGATACCATAATTGGCGATTCTAGTTCATATGCAGGGTAGAATCTCCAATCCTGATAGCATCCTTCCAAAATCACCAGTCACCTTTAACTTAGTTTTCTATAGATAAGTCCTCAGTCACTTCCTCCCTGACACAGTAGGCTCTCTTAATGATGGTTTTCAGGTACCATCATGGCAAAATATACACACATCACACAGTACCAGTCTAAATCACCTCCAATTTCTTTTCGCACCACCACTAAGCGGGGCAGTTTCTTTTATTCCTCATCACTAGAGAACTATTGTATGAACGATAGCTTTTTTTTTTCCTCTAGCAAGTCAGAAAGACCAGAGCCCCTATACGGACACAACTTTAGAATCAGCATATAGTACAGTGATGAAGTTATGGCAAAAGACAGTGAAAGAGGGAATGCCAAAGAATCATAAAAACAAAGAAGGTGGCAAATTTGCAAATGAGATAAAGCACACAGATCTGCTCTCAAATGGAGACCTATCTAGGAAGAAAAATGAGCTTAGACAAGTAAGTTTTAATCAGCAAAAGGGCATATCACTTGTATCAGATGGTAAAAATGGTGTGTAACAATTTCCTCTATCTCAAGTAAAAGTAAAAAATGGACAGGCAGCAGTTATTATTTTTGAAGGGTCAGAAGCTTTTCCTAGACTCTTATTATTGTATTTTCTTTCTTCTCTCCAAGCCATTTTATTTTTAAGTGCAAAGGTGTAAGTTGAATTCACTAACTCTTATTATATATGGCAAAAGCTCAGAATCTGAAATGCATTTTCAAATAAGGATACTGCTGGGAGTCTGGAAACTGCAACTGGACCAGCCATTGACTATTTCATTGTGACTGCCAAAAACAAAAGAAAAAACAAAACAAAACAAAACCCACTGCTTTCCTATCTCATTACAACTTCCTCTTAGAAGTCACATGCAAATTCCAGGGAAGGAAATGGCAGGTACAAAGAGACACGTATACACATGAACCACCGTTTCAGACGCACATTTTGTTTATTTAAAAAAGAAATCACTCAGGGGAAGGAAGTAGGTTGATCATTTCTCCCAGGCACTAGCCAAGCTGTAGAATTATTTCACGTCAAAGATAATTGCATTAATGAAATATTTATGCACACTCATTATAGGAAAACATTGCATTTTATAACCAAGGCTTTCTGCTGAAGTAAAAAATCAGGAAGAGTTTAGGTTGTTAAATTCATTCTGTTTGGGATTTACAAATTGAGCACGGTAAGGCCAGGACACTCCCATTCAGCTGTCCTTTGAACAACCAGAGGTGCTGGAAGCAGTTCATGAGAACTGAGTTTTCAAAAAGTTCCCAGTTCCCTGTCATAAGTCAAGGGATGTGAGATTCAGGTCTCTCTGTTCCCTGAGGCCTTTGAAAACAAAAAATTAGCCTCCAAGAGGGCACTTGCTCTACTAAAGCAGTCAGGCTCCCTTGGATTGCTTTCAATGAAAGGCATCCCCGGGTCGTCACCTTGGGGGCTGATGCACCAGACACCATCTCTTGTGGAGTGAGGAACGACATCAGAGGCAGGACCAACCTGAGAAGCTAGGAGAGTCTCTGAGGACCTGCAAGGCATTGAAAGGACCACTGGATGTGCTCCAGGCTGGTAAATGGTAATTCCAAAGGGATTTGTGTAATCTCCCTGTTAGAAAATTCACAGACTCCAGGACACACAGCTGAGAACATAAATATATGTTTGAGAAACTGCTCTGAGTCTGAGCAGTTTGAGAAACTGCTCTGAGAAGGAAAATAAAAGTAATAAATTCTTATCCACCCAGGTTGATTTATCAGTCACTTACCTCGATGCACAAGGCACAAAAAATGAAGGTAAGGAAGAGCAGCAATTAGGCTAACATGAAGACTGACTATCTTATTTCACAGAGTGGTAGGAACAGTGGGGAACTGCAATTCGTTCTTTGCTACCTGACTCTGAAATCCCAGCTCTTTAAAATCACTTAATTGCTTCTCTTTGCAGGGAATGTTTACTTCCTTTCTCTTCATTTTCTCTCCCAGAGTCCTGTCTAACAATTCACGTGGTAAAGTTTCTAATAACTCTTCTTCATGGCACCCAAGATGAATGGAAAGAATAAACTCACATTTACTGAGTCCACAGGGAGGGCCCACTGTGTAACAGGCTTTGTGTTAGGTGCTGGCAGTTTAAAAAAAACTGAGTTTATAAACTGTACCATGATTAAAAAGAGGTTTCCAATACTAGATCTCAAACATTTTATTGTTAATTTTTTGGTTGTAGTCACTGACGTCAATCTAGTTCAAGCAAAAAAGAAAGTTATCAGTGCACACAGGAGGCAGAAAAATGTCCGCCCCAACTCCCTGAACTTATGAATATGTCACCTTACATGGCAAAATGACTTAGCAGATGAAATTAAGGACCAAGATGGGGAGGCTATTCTGGATTACCTGGATGGGCCAATCTAATCATATGACTCCTTAAAACAGAAGAATACTTTCTGGCTTTAGTCACAGATACGAAGACAGAAACAGGGTCATATAGACAACAGCAACAGAAAACTGATACAGTACAAACAACCAAAAAGTTCACGCGTTGTCTTCAAACCCAATTAGACCCTGTTGCTTCAACCAGTAGTTTTCTCCTAGAGGCAATTTTGTCCTTCAGAGGACATTTGGGAAAACCTGGAAACATGTCCAGTTATCAAACCTAAAGTTCAGGGATTGTGCAACTGGCATCTGCTGGGTAGAGGTCAAGCATGGTGTCAAACATCCTATGAGGTATAACACATCCCCCATCAACAAAGAATCACCCAGCCCAAAATATCAACAGTGCTCTGTCTTAACATTATACTGACACATTTCTCTATATGTCTTGGCTTAGTTTAGTTTTATTCTTAGGTAAGATCTCCCCACATGGTAGCAAAGTGGCTGCATACAGCTTCAAGCCCACTGCTTTCAATCCCCAAAAATCCCTTCTTTGATGGGTCTGGCAAAGTCCTGGGGGTGATTCTGATTGGCCCATCTTGATTTATCCTGACTCCTAAACTCTTGAGAGACAGCAAGGAGATCAAACCAGGATTAAAGGAAATCAATCCTGAATCATTGGAAGGACTGATGCTAAAACTGAAGCTCCAATACTTTGGCCACCTGATTCGAAGAGCTGACTCATTGAAAAAGACCCTGATGCTGGAAAAGATTGAGGGTAGGAGGAGAAGGGGACGACAGAGGGTGAGAGGGTTGAATGGCATCATTGACTCAATGGACATGAGTTTGAGCAAGCTCCGAGAGATAATGAAGGAGAGAGAAGCCTGGCATACTGCAGTCCACAGGGTTGCAAAGTCGGACATGACTGAGTGACTGAACAACAACAACGTAAATTAATCTCAGCAGCTATGAGGATGAAGTACTATTCTGATTGGCCAAGCTTAGTTACATGCCCTCCCCTAGGCCCAGAAGGGCTGAGTCAGCTCCAGCTCCACATAAACCATTATGCAGTGGCAGAAGATGACCGTCAAAAGGAACAACGTAAGAAAGAATTTTAAATGTCTGCTGCTGAGGTAGAGTCTATCTAATCAAGTGGATCAAGAGTGATTCTGGAGGGTTTTATAACCACTAACAACATCTTCCATGAACAGGAATCTGTTGGCTCCACATCTCTCCTTGGGCCTCTGAATTGTCTCCCTAGCTCTCCATCAAAGTGTTTCTGAAGGGTCAAAACAACATACAACTGGCAGGCTGTGTTGTCTCAGGTTAACATGACACGATTTGGTCAAGAAGACTTTCTTTTTAAGAAAGCTATGACCGAGCACTCTCACAGTAGAAGTAAACTCTACAAAACTGCCAGAAGCACTGTGCTGGATCTAACACCTAACTCCCTAAGATGATGAAAAGAGGATTAGCCTCAGAACTTGATGCAATTCTCTTCACAGCACACATTTCTAGACCAAGACAAAGACGAATGAATTTTTGATCAGTAACCGCAACAGACAGGAGAAAGGGAGATAACCTTAGTGCCCCAGCCCAAACGTGGCAATGCTGAGTATTTGCTTTATTTTTTCAAACAGACCTCTTCTCTCACACTTCTTTTATCTGCAAAGCATAAGTGGTTCACTTTAGTTAAGCATTGGTCATGGCCCTGCCTTAAAATTTTCTTACCTTTTCATAACTCTTATATAAATAGTCATAAGTAGCCTGTGATCAAGGATGATATAGATTTCTGAGCATAAATGAAGTCAACTTATTATAAGATTCACATACAAACATAAGAATGTGAACCTAGAAGTTGATAAAACACAAAGGAGGGCAACATAAAAGTAAGATGAATAAACTCCTCTTTTTGCATATGAGTCTCCCATGAACAATGTATTTGTCATGTTTGGACTCATGCTTCCCAAGTCAAGCATCACTAAGCATCCTTTACAGATGTGTCCCTTCCTTTCAAACTACAGCACAGTACTTTTCCCTCCTTCATTTCTCATTTCTTCCTTTCCTTCCTTATTCCCTTCCACCATTCCTTCCTTTCAAAACTCACTAAGAGTCCTTGCCAACTCCACCCTGCCCTCTTTCTGCTCCTCACCCCATCCTATGAGCTGTCTTCCAGAATTTCCAACCAGCAGCACACAGCTCTACAAACAAAAGGACACAGAGTAAATGCCCTTTCAAAAAATAACATCTAAACCAAAAAATTATATATTCATTGCATAACACCAGAAGACACAAATACCAAGAAATCTACAAGCAGCAGTCTGTCCACACAAAGATAATCAATATAAACATACTGCTTTAGATTTGTTCAAACTGTACGTAAATGTGTGCCTTTATACAAACACATATGAACTACACAGAATGTATACATACATACATAGTACATATGGACTTCCCAGGTGGCACTAGTGGAAAAGAACTCGCCTGCCAACGCAGGAGACCTGGGTTTGATACCTGGGTTGGCAAGATCCTCTGAGGGAGGGCATGGCAACCCACGCCAGTATTCTTGCCTAGAGAATCCCATCAACTGAGGACCCTGGTGGGCTACAGTCCACAGCGTTGCAGAATTGGACATGACCGAAGCGACTTAGCATGCATGCACACATACAGTCCACATATATTACTATATACAACTTCATTTTTGTAAAGCATAGATAATATACTACATTTATTGTATGGCTATTATACCATATTTACTGTATAGATTTCTGTATTAAACTAGATTGACTATATCCACTGTTGTTGTGCATGTGCTCATTCGTGTCCGACTCTTTTGTGACCCCAACGACTGTAGCCCTTCATGGTCCTCTGTCCATGAGATTTCCCAGGCAAGAACACTGGAGTGGATTACCATTTCCTCCTCCAGAGGATCTTCCCAGCCCCTCATCTCCTGCCCTGGCAGGCGGATTCTTTATCACTGAGTCACCTGGGAAGCCCTATATTGACTATACAAATTACTTTTAATAAACAATGGAACAGTATGTGCTATTTTGTAACTTTGTTTCTCCCAGATGAACAAATACTATCAGTAACAAATATTTTGAACATTGCTTCATAGGAATTCATATTCACCTATGACATCACTGTTAATACAAGAATGAGAAAATGATGGCCCTAGGAGGGGGACGGGGTATGGCTAGCAGTGAAATCCTTCTGTCACTGTGGATACACTGTAGTGAGGAAAATGCGTGGGTGTATGGGAGAAAAAAGGAGCTGCTGCTGCTGCTAAGTCACTTCAGTCGACTTAGCTGCTGCTAAGTCGCTAAGTCGCACAGTCTGACTCTGCAACCCCAGAGACGGCAGCCCACCAGGCCCTGCCGTCCCTGGGATTCTCCAGGCAAGAACACCGGAGTGGGTTGCCATTTCCTCCTCCAATGCATGAAAGTGAAAAGTGAAAGCGAAGTCGCTCAGTCGTGTCCGACTCTTAGCGACCCCATGGACAGCAGGCTACCAGGCTCCTCTATCCATGGGATACTCCAGGCAAGAGTACTGGAGTGGGTTGCCATTGCCTTCTCCAGAAAAAAGGAGCTACCTCATCAAAAGTTCACTACTGGGGTTTTCACACATCTGACACTCCCCCAACCCCAAGGTAGCTCAAGAAGGAAGCAGAGACCCTCCAGATGGCAGAGACAAGAGCAGAGAGTCTTATCTTGGTATCTCTGGTTGTGGAAACTACTCAAGGTCTCAGGACTTCTTTATATTTTCCTAAATCATTCTGCCAAGGCCTTTCTCCTGCTCACAGGGTTCCCCAGAATGGTGACTAGATTCCTCAGATCTAACTTGTGCCACCATTCAAAACAGGCTGGCATCTATGACTCTTGAACACACAACTCCTCTTTAAGTAGTGTTCCCTCATTAATCTCAGGAAATCAGCAACAACAACAACAAAAGATGATAAAGTCAGTCATTCTGACATGTAAAATGCACATGATAATCACAGTTTTGGTGGAGAACTTATGCTAAAGTGAGAGCAATGAAATCTGAATCACAGAGGAGGGCCTCATTAGAGCCTCAAGTATTTCATCTTCACTGAGATGCAGCATGAGCTTCAGAGAGCTTTGTGTGAAAATTAGCATGTTTTCTGGATTAGAAAAAGTGAGAATCTGCTAGGTGTACCTGTGAACATATATATTTTAAAAAGCCCATTGCTTGTAGGCAGACTATCATTACAAACAAAGCAATGTGATATTCCAGGCGAGGCAGGGGCAATTAGAAGCCTGCACAGACAGGTTTAATTACCCTGAACATTGAAGATCTTTATAAAGACAACACAGGTATTATAGATTTCCTCTGTCCCAACCAGGCTCTGTAAAAAGCACATTTGTGTGTTCATAAACTCACTCACACTGTCCTGTCAAAATTATGATGTAGCAGTGGAGAGGGATGCTAAGAGAAGTGGTTACCATAGCAACAAAAATCGCCACCATACTGAAGATATCTGAGTGATTCTGTCTCATCTCTCAGGTTCTTACCAGAATGACTTGCTCAAGTTATCTTTCAGCCATCCAGAAGAAAGTCCCTTAGGCACAGGACTCTGTTCTGAATCACCTGAGTGTGGCTATAACTACAAAGTCTCTGGAAAGGAAATTTTACTGCATACCTGGCTCAAAAAAATAGGCAGCACTGCCCAGTAGCATGTATGCTACATGAAAGTAGGGTTTCTCCACTGTTTGCTTTTTGCTGAAACAGCATTAACTAAGATAATGCCTGGCACATGCTAAGTGCTCAATAAATATATGTTAAATGAAAGATCATAATGAAAAACACAGCACTAAGGAGAACCACAGTGTAAAACTCCACAGTCCTGTAAAACCAAAAGGCCCAGGTTTGGAGTCAAGAGTACTCAATTTTTCAATCTGATCAGAAGAAATCCAAACAAGATTCCTTAAGCTTTATTCTTTATCTCTTCCATTTATAATGAACTCATTCAACAGACACAGGAGTACAGTGGTGAAGTAGATGGACTCTGGGACCAAAATGCCTGGGTTTGAATTCTGACTCTATCACCAAGTGACTTTAAAGCGATCAGCTAATCTGTGTGTGCCTCAGTGTTTCCATCTGAGAAAGACAGTGAGAAACAGGACCTATATCAAATGTTGGCTATTACCATTCAGCACACACTGTAGATAAAAAGATGACTAAAATATCCCCATGTTCTTACAACAGCAGCAGATATTATATATCTGGCTACATGTTTAACTCTCCCCACCAGGAGGCAGAAGGACAATCATGAGACAGCCTTCCACTGCCCCAACTATGCAAAAACTGGTGGACATTTTCCTACAGTTGGGAAGTGGACTTAGAAACTCTACCAAATCTCTGAAGATCACAATGAATAGATGCTTTGAATTTCCAACCGCTACTCAGAAACTAAGACTGGAAACTAAACATGTGGGCTTGCTTTTTGATCCATAGCACAAAAAAGAAGGAACATGAGGGACTTCATTGACGCCAAGGGGTTGAAAGAAAAGAACTATGATCTCCTCCATCTACACTCCACCATAACTGCAGAATGACTGGCAACACATTTGATTCCAGCCAACTAAAAAAGTGGAAGGAGCCAGCCTCAACCAATCATAGACCAAAAAATCTAGAGGTTAGCTGAGACACTCCAAGCTGGATGCTCCAATATTAGAAAATTCTGTGCATAATAAGAAAAACGTGGAAACTCAACCTCTCAGAAAACCTGGTTTCAGATAATCTAATTAGCAAAAAAAAAAGAAAAAAGGAAAGAAAAGGGGGAATGAAACTATGATTTAAAGGGTTAATAGTCTGGTTGCTTTTCAAATATTTTCTGAAGCCAATTTAGCAGAGGAAAAGAGATTTATATGAACAAATTCTTGGCAGAGAGAGTAGAGTGAAGAAATATAAAATTATGCAAAGACTTGTTGAGATTAAATGAATTACTGTTGCATATGAATCAGTCTTTTTTCAAGAATCTATACAGCATAAAATAGACATGGTCTTGTTGATTAGATTTACACTTTCATCTTATTTAAACTCTGCCACCCGGAGAATAAAATAATTCAACACTTTTTATATAAAACACCTTGGCTTAATATTTCACAATAAGAAACCTTGCTTTTGAATTAAATTATGCCAAAATGGGAGTCTAGGAGAAGAGAAAATTTAGTATGTGTGATGCTAAACCATTCAATCTGGTAAAGACACTGAGTCTCTGACATCGGAGAACTATTGCAATGTATATTTTCTTATGATTGGGAAGTAGATTTAAAAACTCTACCAATCTTTTACAACTATACCACAGGCATGTACTACCATACTTTCTTGTTGGGGCACCAAACTTCTGCAGCATTCAGAAAGTCCAAAAATCTCTGAATGATGCCATTTTTACTTCACAGATGACATCTAGGAAATAGCTGGAGAGAATGTGATTCTCTCCAGTGATCTTCTACACATAGTGATTTGAAAGGCAATAGTCTACGTTATCTAGGACTCCATTCATAAATGTGCTAGAAAGCATAGCTTCTCAACTAGGGTTCCTAGGAAAATTGATACCCTCAGCCCTGGGGGCCTCGGTGGAGATTTGGGGAGATGAGAGCCCCAGGATGAACTCATCCAATATGCATTTTATTAGAGCTCTAAATTCTCTCTGAAATGTCATGCTAATAATACCATTGGCTATTTCAGCCATGATATGCCAGAGGTTGTAGGCAGAAGGACAGGCTATAGTTCCATATAATCTTAACAGGAGTTTGGAAGAAAGCAAAATATACTGGGATGGGCACTCCATGGCTAAACAAGTATAGTGAATAGTAACACAAAGGAATAAGGGGTTTCTTTACTACATACCTTGAAAAACCCTTGATATGCTATTGGAATATGCTAAAGGAATACGATACTGCTGGATTTCACCAACTTATTTGACAGCACTCACGTTTTAATGGTGTTTCATCTGGATTAAGAATAGAACACAGTTTGAGAACTGCTGCTCTGAGTATTTAGCTTGTGACTGGATGAAGGGGCTTCAATAAGCATTTGAGTTACATCTGAATTGTTTTTAAAATAAATAAAAAAAGAAAGGAGGTATTATTCCAGATGGAGTTCCTGATGACGTAGACGTTTTATGATACAAAGGACAGAATGTGATCTGGGAGAAGAGAGTAAGAATATATTTGGATGGCCTCAATTAATTCTGCCAGTTTACTTCTAAAGTATTCCAGGTATATTTTTTACATTGTTTGCTTCCTTTTGCTCCATTTGAGGAGTATCGATGAGTGCCTACTATGTGCCTTAGGCACTGGGGGATCCCATGGTCCTTAGAAATACCTACAGTGGGCCACATGGAACTTCCATCCACAGAAAGGGAGACGGACAATAGAAATACTGATATTCAAAATAAATTCAGACTTGAAATATGTTATGCTTTTAAGCGTGACTCATCAACCTGGGTGATGTGACATAGCAAGAAGATTGGGGTGACACAGGACTGGAGTCAAGCAGTCAGTCAAGCAAAGATCTGAAAAGAGATTTCCTTTACTAGACAAACAACAGATGCAAGTGCTTAGAGACACAAGTGAGTTTGGGGTAAAGAGAGTAAGTGCAGTTAGAAAACTTCCTATGAGGGAGAAGGTGGCAAAAGATGAGCCTGTAGACCAAGAAAGGGAACAGATCACATGGGACCACAGAACCCATGGTAAAGAATCTGGATGCACATCTAAGGAAAGGAACTCAGCACTTTTTAATAGTAAAAGCCCTGACATGCTTTCTGTCATTAAAAATGGGTGCCATTAGGGCATCCCTGGTGGCCTCCTGGTAAAGAATCCACTTGCAAATGCAGGAGACACAGTTCTGATCCCTATTCTGAGAAGATCCCACATGCTGCAGAGCAGCTAAGCCTGTGTGCCACAACTCCTGAGCCTGTGTTCTAGGGCCATGAGCTGCAGCTACCGAGTCCACAAGCCTCAACGACTGAAGCCCCTCACCCTAGAGCCCGTGCTCCGCCCCTGCAATGCGAAGCCAAAGCACCTCAACTGAAGAGCAGCCCCAGCTCACTCCAACTGGAGAAAAGCCTGAGCAGCAACAAACACCCTGTTGTTGTCGAGTTGCTAAGCCGTGTCCAGCGCATTGCAAATCCATAGACTGTAGCCCTCCAGGCTCCTCTGTCCATGGTGTTTCCCAGGCAAGACTACTGGAGTGGGTTGCCATTTCCTACTTCAGGGGATCTTCCAGACCTAGCGATCGAACCCGTGAGTCCTGCACTGGCAGGCAGGTTCTTTATCATCTGAGCCACCAGGGAAGCCTTAACAAAGACCCAGCACAGCCAAAAATCAGTAAATAAATAAATTTTTCTTTAAAATAAAGTTGGGTGCTGTTGTGTGGGAAACAGTGATAGGAAAAAGTAAAGAAATGAAATAGAATAATTATAAGCTGAGCGCCGAAGAACTGATGCTTTTGAACTGTGGTGTTGGAGAAGACTCTTGAGAGTCCCTTGGACTGCAAGGAGATCCAACCAGTCCATTCTAAAGGAGATCAGCCCTGGATGTTCTTTGGAAGGAATGATGCTAAAGCTGAAATGCCAGTACTTTGGCCACCTCATGAGAAGAGTTGACTCATTGGAAAAGACTGATACTGGGAGGGATTGGGGGCAGGAGGAAAAGGGGACGACAGAGGATGAGATGGCTGGATGGCATCACCGACTCGATGGACGTGACTTTGAGTGAACTCTGGGAGTTGGTGATGGACAGGGAGGCCTGGCGTGCTGCAATTCATGGGGTTGCGAAGAGTCGGACATGACTGAGCAACTGAACTGACTGATAGTAGGTTACCTCCTCAAATCTTAGGGCCTAAAGTCCAAATTCTGCAGGGATGAGTCAAGCCTGATTTTCATCCAACTAAGAAGGACCAGTGGAGAAGGCAATGGCAACCCACTCCAGTACTCTTGTCTGGAAAATCCCATGGGTGGAGGAGCCTGGTAGGCTGCAGTCCATGGGGTTGCTAAGAGTCAGACAAGACTGAGAGACTTCACTTTCACTTTTCACTTTCATGCATTGGAGAAGGAAATGGCAACCCACTCCAGTGTTGTTGCCTGGAGAATCCCAGGGACAGGGGAGACTGGTGGGCTGTCGTCTATGGGGTCGCACAGAGTCAGACACGACTGAAGCAACTTAGCAGCAGCAGCAGCAAGAAGGACCAGATAAGATATTCTGTCACACGGGGGCACTGCACTATTGTCAGAGGAGATACAGTCATGCCAAAGAAGTGACACAAAGAAATAAAAAAATTTGCTTTCATGTTAGCTTGTCTACAGTATCATTTATTCTTAACAACCTTCTTTTGAATTGTAAATGAAAGGGAAAAAAAGAGAAAGAACTCAAGGATAAAACTTTTTTTTACCTACATAAGCATTATTCCTCTAGTAGAGCCCAAGTGTGTACTGAAGCCAATTATTTTTTTAAAATAGTAAGGCTTTACCTTGATTTTTAATCAATACCCACATGACATCGCCTCACAAAAGGATAACTTACCATGTTTAATAACTCTTGAGATTTAAAAGAGAAAACCTTGGCATATGGCAAAATCTGATTAATTCTGGTCCTATTAAATGGGATTCTGTAAAAATCTGGACCTGGGTAATCTGAATCAGTATTCTGCTTTATCCAATTTTTTCAAATTCTGATCTACAAATTAGGGATTAACAAATTATTACAAGGAGGAGGGTATTCAATCTGAAGAGAACAAACTATACAGAAATATATTTATACTGAACCAACCACTGATTACAAACTGTTTATCTACTCATTCATGCTGCTGCTGCTGCTAAGTCACTTCAGTTGTGTCCGACTCTGTGCAACCCCATAGACGGCAGCCCATCAGGCTCCCCCGTCCCTGGGATTCTCCAGGCAACAACACTGGAGTGGGTTGCCATTTCCTTCTCCAATGCAGGAAAGTGAAAAGTGAAAGTGAAGTTGCTCAGTCGTGTCCGACTCTTAGCGACCCCATGGACTGCAGCCCACCAGGCTCCTCTGTCCATGGGACTTTCCAGGCAAAAGTACTGGAATGGGGTGCCATGGCCTTCTCCAATGCAGGCCACTTAAAGATTACTATTACATTCATAGGCTACTTTGACGTTTCTTACATCTATGTATTAGCAAACAAATGTATTTATTTCAAAATATTTCCTAGATGAAAATTCTCAGTAATTCTAGCTAAACATTGAGGTTGGTTTGACTCACACACAATCAGTGCATTTTAATATTCCAGGTATAACATTTTGCACAATACTTAACAAACAACAGACATATTCTGTCTGGTCACTTGTAGATTTGGTTTTACCTGAATTTCTAAGTGCAGTAACCTACAGCTCTTTAGGTTTAGAAATGAAGCTGAATCTAACTCAGAAGAGACACTACTAATCTTGCTTTATCTACATATTACAGCAACTCCCCAACAAGCCCACGTTCCTTGAGTAGACCTGTGCCTGCCCTCCCTGGGAACCCATCCTGCAGGCTCCTATCACTAATGAAAGTAAACTCCACCTCCTGGCCTCTTCAGCTGTTCCAGGAATACAGTCATACTCAGAGTCTCTGGAGGCAAACTCTGGGTCAGTCTACTGTAAATACAGTACTATAGCCTAAGCAGCAGACTAGACTAGATTTTAAAACAAGTGGTTTGCAATAAAAGACAGCAACACTAAAATCACCGTGAAATGCAACCCTGCTAGGTCTGATCTTCAGTTATACAGTAGTACAGGATGATTTAATTAAAAAAGAAATGCTAGATTATTTTCTTTCTGTTGCCAAATACTCTGGGACCTCATGTTCAATTAAAAATTAAAACTTGGCCACAAATACCGAGAGTCTAATTACATTTCTCAACATCTGTCTTTCATTCCAGGCCAAAAGAAAATAATATTTACAGAATAGCAGATTGAGATAAAATATACTGCTGTCTTTTCATCTAGTTGAGTTGCTGAACTTCTCCACTGCATGTTACCTTTACATGGTATATCAATTAGGAATGCTTTTGAGTGCAAATAAGAGAATCCTTAAATAACAATGGCTTCAATAATTAGCAGTTTATTTTTTGCCTAGAAATCTGGAGAGAGGTAGTCCCTGGGAGTGATTCAGCTACTCCGCAATGCTGATGAAGACACAGCTCTCCCTTTCTAGTCTATCATCCTCAGCATGTGAGTTTTCTTCTTCAAGCCTGTCTCCTCATTTTTCAAGTTGGCTGCTACCTTTCCAAGCAACATATCCTCTATTAAAGCAGAAAGCAAGAGAGACAGAGGCAAAAGGATTTACCTTCATGGGAGTCATTTTTATTCAGGAAGGGAATCTCTACCACTTCCCCTTAAGCCTCATTGGTTAGGACTGAGTCAAATGCATATCTTTATACCAATCACTGCTGAAGCAGAATGGGCTGACTAGACTGGCTTAGACCAATCACAGTTCATCAAGGATTACTGGAGTCAACCTGCTTTGCTTGAGACCAAGCTGACTACAAACAAAACTGAGGGGACAGGTGCTAGTTAGGCAAAAATAGTTGTTTATGCCACAAGTGTTTCACAGAATGGAAGGATCTATGAAAAACCACATAAACACATGGCCATTAAAGAAAAAAATATAATAGTATATCTTCCATCTCCTGTTAAGCCTGAATATTGTGGGAAACTGAAATGGGTCAGAACTATAAAAGCAGGTGAGTTATTGTCTAACTCTCCTCCTTGGATTTTCTGAGGATTGTTCTTAATAAGAGAGATGGTCATCTCCACATCAAGTTTTACCATATCCTCTGCAAAGAAGCAGGATCAAATCGTCTCTGGAAATATCTTCCCACCCCTCCAAATGCGGTGATCAGATAACTCCAAGGGTAACAAAAATACAACCAGTTATTTCATCCACGATCCCTGGAAGGTGATTTAAATGTCCATTTTAAACGCACAACACATACTCCAGTGATATAACAAGTAGTATATAAAGAAAAGGTGAAACTTGGAGGCAATCTGTTGTCAGAATATAGAGCTCCAAAGGAAACATGAGGATGTTTCTCTGCCAAGTCAGGCACATATACAAGTCATTTCTATGTCATAGCTAAAAGCACTATTGCACAGCCAGCCGTAACATCTGGTTGCAGTCTGGCTAAAACTGAATTCCAGTAGCATATAAAGAAATTTACATTATTACACATAAATTAGCAATTTTTAGTGTTTTAAACAGTCAACAGTATTTCTTAAAACTCAGCCAATCAGCAAACTGTGTACATGTATCCCGAGGAATCAAGGACTAAGATAAACATTAAATGTTAGTAGTCGCCAAGATTGGAAAGTAAGATGCAGTCTCTATTCTTGCTAAGTTTTAAGCACAGGGCAAAATGAGTCTGCAAATTTTAGAAACCACCAGATGTAATATTGTTAAAGTGATTATCTGGGGTTCAGATATGGTATAAAGATGATAATAAAATGTCAAATTAAACAATTCTATTATAAGTCCTGTGGAAAATTTCCCCTTTAAATTACTTTGCTTCCTAGTAGAAAATAACCATGTAAATCAATTAAGCAAAATAGCTCTTGCCAACCTGTTCAGGAATAAAATGAATTCAGTCTTAGTCTAAAGATAGAGGCCAGAAATCTGAGACAACAGAAACTAGAGAAGAAAAGCTTCTGGCTTTCTTTTCATTGTCTCCGTGCTAGGATTACAGTCCAGTTCTTTGGCACTTAGTAGTCAAACAAAACAGACATGAAGGCAATATTTGGCCAGAATGATTTAAAAGACACACACACAAAATAAAAGACACAAAAACTTGCCAATACTCTGTACATACACATTTCTTATTTGATTCCTAGGGATGATACTAAACAATACCTAGCAGAAAATCTAACTTTCATCCCTTTTCTCACATCTCCAAGAACTCCTTGTACTCCCAGAATTTACATGCAAGAAAGACAGAGGTTTCAGAATTATTCCAAACCGGTGACCCTGCCCCAGACTCTAACATTAAACTGCTCTCTACTGCCTTCTAAAGGAGCTGGATATTACAGCAGGAAAAAAAGACCAGACTGCTAAAGTTTTCACATCACTACATACTTTTTATTCATTTATTTCTGATGACTTAAAAACAAGAATGTGAAATTGATTTAAAATGAGGATTTCTTCAATATAACATTCAAAACTCTTCTGAGACTTAGGTTTTTGCATTTTGACTACCTGAGGAAATCAGGCAAAAATCTTGTCATAGATTGACTGTACATCACATTTAAGCATAATTTATTCAGTATAGTATGTACCTGTTAATCCCAAACTCCTACTAATGTATCCCTCATCCCCTTCCCTTTTGATAACCATAAATTTGTTTTCTATGCAGTGGGTCTATTTTTGTTTTATAAGTAAGTGCATTTGTATAGTTTTTCTTTTTTAAAAAAGATTCCACAAATAAGCAATATCATATATTTGTCTTTGTCTGGTTTACTTCACTTAATATAACATCTAGGTTCCATCCATGTTACTACAAATGGCATTACTTTATTCTTTTTTATGGTGACTCGGTGATTCTAGAATTCATTGATTAGAAATGCAAATCAGAGAAATAAGCTGGGTATAAAAACTTCAGGAATGGTGAGCACTGTGACAAACTGGAACACTCATGCCCCTTCTAGGGGTGAGGATCCACTTCGTTCCTGAGCCCAGGGTTGCAAAAAACACTTGATTTTTTCCTAAAGAAAAGTCCCCAAATATACATATAAAATGTCCATGATTCTGATGTTTAAATTACCACAAAACACTATATACTGGGTAAAAGAAATCACAACAATAAATTGGATTTGCCCACCAGAGCAGATATCTCTGCTGTAACATCATCTGTCAATGGCAACTACAAACCAAGAGACAAACCAGACAAGGAAAACTCATCCATCTCTCCTGCAATGAGATTCAGCCTATCAAAAAACCATCTGGTTAATAGGGACAGATGTAGCAGATGTGGTAATTTGAAGACTGCTTAAATCTTCCGCTAGTCCCTTTCTTGGGTTTTTCAACTTAATTTTGAAACAAAGTAGCTTTATATGGCATATTAAAACAAAAATAAATCACTCCCAGTTTGGGCTATTTCTTCTCCTGCCTGCTTAGTCCAAAAGCTCAGAGGACAGGCAGTCAGAAGGCCATCCCCCAGGAGGGAGTGGGGGCAACGGGACAGCCTTCATGTCTGCAGGAGGCCATGGCACCGCTGCGGTCAGTTGCTGTCCCCCGTGGAAGAGCAATGCAGGTCTGCTGAAACAAAATTTCTAGCCTTAACTCCTACTGTTACCTTTCCTCATCTTGGGTCTGATTTAAATTCCAACCTACCCTTCCTATCAGCATAATGGCCCTTCCTCACTTCCATTTATCCTTTTCAAAAATGAGTACAGACTCTCAGTCCATTTTCTCCAGAGCTGACAGACCAAGGCATATGAGAAAAGATTTCGCAAATGAGGATGAGCTGGCAACGTGCCAACTCATTTTCATTTGAGGGTTAAATACACTATCTTATCTATATAACCTTTACTATCATTAGTCAAATCTATTTCAGCAAGCAGCACTGAAATCTCCTTAGTGACTGTTCTCCACTCAGGTACATAACCTTTGAAGATTTCTGAAGGAAGCAGAGTTGCTAAAATTTAATAAAAAGACTCAATCTCTCAATATATTTATGCATTTACCAGGAGTTCCCAGGGAGCCTAAATCCAGTATCATATCTGGATTAACAGCTCTGGACAAGAGACACAATGAGTAAGTGAGAAAGAGATAGAGAGCAAGAGAACAGACCCTAAAATTACCCTACTGACCACTGTGATTCACATGAGAGTTTCTCTATATATATTAAACAATGTATAAACCTGTACATACAGTTAAGTTACTTGAAAAGCTCGCCAAATCTTTATTGATCATTTAAAAGCAAATTATTCCTGAAGGAGATGCAAAGTTACATTTTTTTATTTTATTATTATTCATTTTGATATTTGGCAAAACTAATACAATTATGTAAAGTTTAAAAATAAAATAAAATTTAAAAAAAATAAAAATAAAAAAATAAAATATTAAAAAAAATTTTTTTTAATAAATTATCTTTGATCAGCAAAGTTACATTTAAAGACCAATGGATGTCGTTTCATTTCCAAACACTGCTTCAAATTCCTACTGGAATTGTATTATACTCGTAGCACTTAATTTTTCCCATGAAAATGAATGCACGAGAGTCATGCAGACTGCTTCGTTTACAATTTCACTGTATTGATTGCTCCCTGCAAGTGTTCTAAAAATAGACAAATGAAAGCAGAATGCATTGTTTTAGGTCTCTCATTTTAAAAGTGAGTAAGGTTGATTTTTTTGTTCGTTGTCTGAATGTTGAGGTTTTTTCCCTTATTTTTTTAAATTTACTTATTTTTAAATTGAAGGATAACTGCTTTACAGAATTTTGTTGTTTTCTGTCAAACTTCAACATGAATCAGCCATAGGTATACATATATTCCCTCCCTTTTGAACCTCCCTCCCTTCTTCCTCCCCACCCCACCCCACTAGGTTGATCCAGAGACTCTGTTTGAGTTTCCTGAGACATACAGTAAATTCCCATTGGCTATCTATTTTGCATATGATAATGTAAGTTTCCATGTTACTCTCTCCATACATCTCACCCTCTGCTCCCCTCTCCCCTGGATAAGGCTGATTTTTTTAAGTTTGTTTTTTTTATCAAATGTTTTTGATATCAAATTTTTAAGTTTGTTTTTTTATCAAATGCTTTTTATCATTTTTTTTAACAAATGCTGATATGATAATTGAGGTTATGTAAGAATAAGTGTTTTTCTGCAACTCTCTTGCTTTTTCCATGATCCAGCGGACGTTGGCAATTTGATCTCTGGTTCCTCTGCCTTTTCTAAAACCAGCTTGAACATCAGGAAGCCTTTGACTGTGTGGATCACAATAAACTGTGGAAAATTCTTCAAGAGATGGGAATACCAGACCACCTGATCTGCCTCTTGAGAAATTTGTATGCAGGTCAGGAAGCAACAGTTAGAACTGGACATGGAACAACAGACTGGTTCCAAATAGGAAAAGGAGTACATCAAGGCTGTATATTGTTACCCTGATTGTTTAACTTCTATGCAGAGTACATCATGAGAAATGCTGGGCTGGAAGAAGCACAAGCTGGAATCAAGATTGCCAGGAGAAATATCAATAACCTCAGATATGCAGATGACACCATCCTTATGGCAGAAAGTGAAGAGGAACTAAAGAGCCTCTTGATGAAAGTGAAAGAGGAGAGTCAAAAAGTTGGCTTAAAGCTCAACTTTCAGAAAATGAAGATCATGGCATCTAGTCCCATCACTTCATGGCAAATAGATGGGGAAACAGTGGAAACAGTGTCAGACTTTATTTTGGGGGGCTCCAAGATCACTGCAGATGGTGACTGCAGCCATGAAATTAAGACGCTTACTCCTTGGAAGGAAAGTTATGAACAACCTAGATAGCATATTCAAAAGCAGAGACATTACTTTGCCAACAAAGGTTCGTCTAGTCAAGGATATGGTTTTTCCTGTGGTCATGTATGGATGTGAGAGTTGGACTATGAAGAAGGCTGAGCGCCGAAGAATTGATGCTTTTGACCTGTGGTGTTGGAGAAGACTCTTGAGAGTCCCTTGGACTGCAAGGAGATCCAACCAGTCCATTGTGAAGGAGATCGGCCCTGGGATTTCTTTGGAAGGAATCATGCTAAAGCTGAAACTCCAGTTCTTTGGCCACCTCATGCAAAGAGTTGACTCACTGGAAAAGACTCTGATGCTGGGAGGGATTGGAGACAGGAGGAGAAGGGGACGACAGAGGATGAGATGGCTGGATGGCATCACTGACTCGATGGACGTGAGTCTGGGTGAACTCCGGGGGTTGGTGATGGACAGGGAGGCCTGGCGTGCTGCAATTCATGGGGTCGCAAAGAGTCGGACACGACTGAGCGACTGAACTGAACTGAACTGAAGAATAAGTGGGATCAGTGATATTCTGTGGACTTGCTTTACCATTTGGAGACTATAAATCAGAATAATTAGTCATGTTGTCAAAGGGTCAAGGGCAATCTGAAGACTCCACTCATGCTCAGATAGCACTGAAATTCAGTATACATAACTCTTGCTGTGGATCAAAGTCAGCGGAAACTGTAAAAATACAACCCCCAGGTCCCAGAGCAGCATATTGATAGTGATTATTATCAACAGCCTATTAAAGACCAAACAAAATGCAACACATGTAACCAAAGAGCTCCACAAGTAAAGATTTGTTCCTCTGCTAATTCTCATTTACAACTGAAGAATTCAGCCATTTCAATATGAACAAACTTTAACAATGATAATTTCCACCATCCATTAAATGTATAGACCATGCCAGGCACTACACCAAGCACTTAACAGGCACTGTGTCAATGAATTCTGAAGGTGTCTTTGTGAGACTTGCCATTCTTATCTCTATAGTCAGGGTTCACGGACACCCATGGAGATTAGATGGCCCACTCAGGGTCATCCCACCAGAGAATACACAAGCTATAGCCCAAACCCAGATCCAAAGCTATCTATCTTACCTAAGAAGCTCTAACAACTAAAATTCCCAGACATAGCCTTTTCAGAAACAACACGGATATTTGTTAAAATGAATTCAGAGAGGAAATGGTTGACTACCCACCCCTCATTATCTGTTTCCATCATTTAACTCACCTATAGCTTTATATGGGTCTCACTGAAAAAGGTCTTTCAATTCTATCTGTGGATCGCGAACACGTATGAAAAGTTCCCAGACACAGCAGCAGACTTATTTAGGATTTGACAGTGGTTATTTTTAGATGAATAATGCTCCAGGGGCCTTGTTTAAGGGAATACTATTAATTTCAAAGACAACAACGTTCATCAAATATTACAAATCCCTGTATCCTCACCTGCCAAAACTGAATATTAATACTATCTACTTCAAGTTTTTTAAAACGAGGGATGAGGGAAATTCTCTGGCAATCCAGAAGTTAGGACTCTGCGCTTCCACTGCAGGGGGCATGGGTTCAATCCCCAGTTGGGGAACTAAGGTCTAAATGCCACACTGCACAGCCAAAATAAATAAATAAATGAACCAACTGAATTGGAAAGACTTCTAAATTGTTAAAATTTAAGAAATAAAAGTAAAAGGGAATAGATGGGTGGGTGGGTGGGTGGGTGGATGGATGGATGGATGGATGGATGGATGGATGTCTAGCTTGACAGAAAGACAGATCTGCCCCAAAATTAATGATAAAAGCAACTTCTACTGGTCTCAGGTAAGAGACCAGTCAATCTTTCTTCTTCTTCTTCCCTTCACTCAGTCGTGTCCGACTCTTTGTGATCCCATGGACAGTAGCCTACCAGGCTTCACCGTCCACGGGATTTTCCAGGCAAGAATCCTGGAGTGGGCTGCCGTTTCCTTCTCCAGGGAATCTTCCCAACCCAGGGATCGAACCCGAGTCTCCTGCATTGCAGACAGACACTTTACCGTCTGAGCCACCAGGGAAGCCCCCTAGTCAATCTTTGGAACTAATTTATTCATTCACCAAGTGTGCCCTGAGTCAGAATCTAACAACATGGTAGACACTGGAATGCTCCAATTGTGTAAATGTTTCAATGAGGGTAGGCAGAAGAAAGTTTTATGGGAACACAGCAATGGGGAGATAAATTCCTATACTAAAGACACCACAGTCATCTTTGTCCACAGGTAACAAATGTCTATAGCACCAGGCAAATGTCTACAGATGTCAGGCAAGTGCCATTAGCAAGCTGTGGGGCCTGAAAGCTTGGTCTGAGGGCTTCAGCCACTTCTCACTGACGACCAACCGCCACCACCTACTACCAGCCCTTCCAACTCTGCTGCAAGCAGGAAATAAAGACTTTCGATGAGCAGGTGGCCAGGGCCAGGTCACCAAAAGCCAAGTAAGTCCTGTCAAATTAGAAACAATGAAAGGCTTCAAAAGAGTGAGGCCATCAGATTCCACTTCATCAGCATCACTCCAGCCAGCTACCTCTGGCAAATGGGTCAGAAGTGGGTGACAAGGCAAGACTGAGGTTCCACTTCTCCACTGACTGAATACACACACCCAACCACACATAGCATTAGCCTGTGAAACCAGCCTCATTAGGTCTCCTAAAATTAGATTCTGTATCCTCTTACAATTTTCTAACCTAAAAAGACTCACTGTAAGCAAGAGTGCTTTCCAAAGCTCCCAGTTTTCTTTCCACTTTGTGCCAATGGCTTCAGGCCACATCTTCTCACTCTAGTCCCAAAGTGTTTTCAATCATAGGTTTACAATGAAACGAGTACCCATCCTCCCCACTGCCTCCAAGGAGACTTATAATTGGTTTTCTTGGGCTAGTTCAGCTGACGCATCTGATAAGAATGTATACTCAGTATACACACACAGACACACACACACACCCCCACACACTCACATATCAAATCAGCAACCTAGATTCACATTTCTGCTAGGAAATACCATGGATCAGCTTCCAATGGGGGTGCCTTTTAGGTTTTTATAATGATCAACTGACAATGACACTAATGACTGATAATAACACTAATCACATTTTCTGAGTGCCAGATGTACAAGGTACAGTTCGCACATGACCTTAACAGTTAATCCTTGAATGGATCCTAGGAGGTTAGTGCAATTACTATCCCCAGTGTGCAAAGACAAAGAGCAGCGCTTAGGCATGTTAATGAGCTGGCCACGGGTTACCAATCCAGGAAATTACAACCCTGAGATCTGAACCTGGAGAGCCTGACTCCAACCCTTGTGTTTCTCAAAACCATGCCCACCATATTAAGTGCAAGAACAGAGGCTGTCTACGCAGTCTTCTGCCATTCTGTATCAATAACAAAAACAGCAGCAACAGAACTCATGACTTACAGGGTATCAGGGACCATGTCAAAATTTTACATTGTCTCTCATATTTAAGAGATGACTCTCAGAATCTCTGTGCTCGTGTTTTGAGACAATGCATCCATTTCTTTTTCCTTTCACAAAAATCCAACACACCCCAGAACATGCTTCTCATTCAATAATTCCTTGTTTATACGAGCAGGTAGGGCTTTGGAGCCTGACACAACAGAGTATGACTTGGGGGGCACTGAGAATTTGTCCAAACTGCAGTCAATTCTATGGCCTCTGAGCCACTCTGTCCTCATCTGTGAAATGAAGGTTCCAGTCTCTCTTTCAAACTCTTCAGAGGATGCCATAAGACACCACATGTGAGTGAACGTGTGTGTGCACTGCCCAGGACCTGGCAGGATAGACACACAGCAACTGGCCATGGTCTTATTCAAGTCAAGACTACAACCAAACTGCTTCCTGTGCAATTTTAATGAATTCCACGCTGTACACTTCGCCCTCAGACTCCTTATCAGGCTTCCCTGGACTCTGCTGAGTCAGTAAACATCTCTGTCCCTGCATCTACAAAACCCTATAGCATTTGTCATACAATCAGAACACAGAAAACAGACCTAAGAAGCTGCATGTTAATTGAGGAAACCTGCTGATCAACAATATGTCTGGGAAATGTTTGTAAACAAACTCTGAAACATCTGCCCACATACAAGCCTGAAAACAGACAGGATACTTAGCTTTTGAAGGGGATAATAGGAGGTAGGGTAAAACAAGCCCTATTTTATCAATCTCTAGGAAAAGCAATGCTATCTGCTTTCAATCTACAAAGGCATCAGCACAGAGTTCTTACTACCAGATGCTCATAACAATACAAACAGGAGTCATACCATCCCATGATCACCTCTCCAATTTCCCTGAGATCATGTGTTAAAATATATCTATGTCCCTGTGGTGATAACATTCATGGTCTAATGTTAAAAAGTTCTGTCCTTTCAAAAATCCCTTCATTCATCTAGCTGCATATCAGGTTCCTACTATACGCCTGGTACCATTATACACAATGATAAGATAGTCCAGAAGATCCCAAACAGTTTCTCCAATTATTCTTACTCCACCATCTCACTTATAAATCAAGCAAGATAAATGTTTCTGAAGCAAACCTAGTTTCCACCAGTATTTAAAAATGCTAAAAAAGATTTCAATGCACTTCATTAAGGCTTTTGTGAAAATGTGTATTTTTCCCCTGTCCCCGTCGTATTTTTAGAATATATTCATTTTTCCTGTGTTGATTCTCTAATCTTGAATGGGATACATTTTAATAGAAGAAAAGAAAGCCCGAGGAGAATTCATTTACACGTTAAGATAGACACATATTCACCAAGACTCCACTATTGTGTGAGAGCTCTGTCCTTCTCCTTCTTAAAATATGAGACTACACCCTCCTTCATTAGCATTCTAGGAAAGTGAGCTATTATATTACAAATCAGTTTTGAGGAAAGGCCTAAAGCATGTCCGTCGAGCATCCACTGAATAATAAAGAAGAGCTAGCTGACTTTGTTTTGTTTGTTTGGTTTTTGGCTGGAGCATATGCTTGTGGGATTTTAGTTCCCTGAGCAGGGATTGAACCCCGGCCCTCAGCAATGAGACTGCACAGTCCTAACCACTGGACCACCAGGGAATGTCCGATAGAGCTTACTTTGGGGAATGCTCATAATCGCTTGTTCATGGCCAGGTTACCTGCACTTAGTTTTAAAGTGTCAAAATTAAATGCCCTGTATCAGAGAATCTCGGACCCCAGGAAGGGGACAGAATCCTAGAACATTCAGCCCAGTGTCACCCGAAATATATCTCACACAAGTAGTTTGCATAGGTCAGATGAACCCTCTGGGTTCAGAGGGCCCAGAAGAATGACTGGCACACAGTGAGTGCTCAAGAGCTGCATGCTGAATAAACAAAATGGACAAATCACGTGACCAGGAATGGGATGAAGGCACTTGGTCTTGAATCAATGTGACTGATTAGGATGAAATCTTATGTAGTTGACAGTATAGATGCAAAGGCTCCAAAGGTATGGAAAAAATACTGAAGTGATGTAGGATTTATTATACTACATGAGTTTTAACTTCAATAATAAGAAACATTATCAAGAAAATTGTTAAAAATGTAAAATGTAAGAAAAACGTGCCTGAGTGATATCTCAGAGGGCTAGGATTATGGTTGATTTATTTTTCAACATTTTAAAACCTGTGATTATATATAGATGTGTGTGTAACTATATTAGTCATTTTAGCCATTTTTAAATGAATAATTGGGCAGCATTACTTACATTCACAATGTTATACAACCATCATCACTATTTATTTACGACACTTTTTCAGTTATATTTCAATAACACAGGGGGGAAAAAAAAACCTTAGTCATCAACTCAAATAAAAGTTCTGTAATTATTAAGCAATAACTTCATACTCTCTGCCTCCCTCCTCCCATCCCTGGTAACCTCTAGTCCACTCCCCGTTTCTATGAAGTCGTCTAGTCTAAAGAATTCATATAAATGGCATCATATAATATCAGTGCCTTTGTCTCTGGCTTCTTTCAAGTACCACAATGCTTTCGAGGTTCCTCTACAACTGATAATTTTTTAAAATTTGTATTTTCATATTTGAATTTTGTATTACAGTGGAAATGTTATATATAGGAAATCATCAGGCTTTGCGTTTTAATAATGAGTGATAAACAATGAAGCAGAAGGGAAAAAAGAAGCCGCCCCAAGAAGGAAGAATATAGCAGGAACGGTACGAGGACAGACGGTCTACACACTGGTGTAGGGAGAGGAGCTTACGATCAGAGGTTATGAATCTGACTGGCACGCTGACATCAGCCTAACAGAGAGCAAATACAACGCAGAGTGTCTTGCAGAGCTCTTACCTCCGGATTCACTCCACTGACAAAAGCACAGAGCACCTTACTTACAATTGAAGCTCTAATTTTGCAGGCAAGCATATTTTGCATGACTTGGCAGGGTACAAATGAACACGAGAAGACAGCACCTGTCAGGCTCCTTAGGAAACCAGGCAGAACGGAATATAATTCCTTACCTGAAAACATAAACACACAACACATATTAAAATTCAACTGGCATAATTTTATGTCTTTCTTAGTCATTTAAGCTACATGTTTAATCAATTATTTCTTCTTCTCAAGGAAGACTGGCAAAGGCAAGTGAATATCGAAGTCTTAATTCAAAGTGCATTGTTCCCACCAACTCAAGACTGTTTTGATGGAAACATTCCCATCTAGAATATATATTTGATAAGCGCTCCTAACACAAATATATGAAACCATTGCATCAAACTTAACTCAGAGTTGACAGCAATTATATTATTAATGGGGCAGTTAGTCATTTCCAGGACACAATAATTACATAATGAAATAAGTCCTCCACTCTCACTCAAAATCCCATCTAATCTCTGAAATCACCTATTCACTAGTTGAATATCCATCCATTCACTCAGTGAATCAAACTATGGACTTTGATTAAATAATATATTGACATTGGTTCATCAATGCTAACAAAAACACACACTAACACAAGAGATTTTTAAAGCAGATTTGGGTTTACAGAAAAACTGTACAAAAATACAGAGTCAGACATGACTTAGTGACTGTACAGCAGCAACACAAGAAGTTATTAATAAGAAACTATGAGGTAAAGGGAAAAGGATATGTGGGAACTCTATACATTTTCTGTGCAATTTTTCAGTAAACCCAAAGCTCCTCTAAAAACTAAAGTCTATTAAAAAGAGAGAGATTCACATACCATATGAAAAAATAAACTCAAAATGGATAAAAGACCTAAATGTAATACCAGAACTTGTAAAACTTCTAGAAGAAAAAAAAAAGTAAAATGCTTTTTGACATAAATTGCAGCAATTTTTTTTTTTAATATCTATCTCCTAAGGCAAAGAAAACAGAAACAAACAGGACCTAATTAAACGTAAAAGCTTTGGCACCACAAAGGATGTCACCGACAAAACAAAAAGACAAACTACTGAATGGGAGAAAATATTTGCAAATGACGTGACTGAGAAGGAGTACATAATCAAAGTGTACAAACAGTTCATACAACTCAGCATCAAAGTAACAAACCACATGACTAAAAACACGGACAGAAGACCTAAACAGCTATCTTTTCCAAAGAAGACATACAGATGATCAACGGGCATATGAAGAGATGTTCAACATCATGAATCATCAGAGAAATGCAAATCAAAACCACAATAATATATCAGTTCAGACCTGCCAGAATGGCTGTCATCAAGAGAAACACACATAACAAATATTGCCAAGGATGTGGAAAAAAAAGGAACCCTTGAACACTGTTGGTGGGAACATAAATTGGTGAAACCACTGTGGAAAAAAGTATGAAGATTCTTCACAAAACTAAATATAGAATTACCATATGACAGATCTGAAGAAAACAAAAACAATAATTCAGAAAGACACATGCACCTAATGTCCACAACAGCAGTATTTATGGTAGCCAAGATATGGAAACAACCTACGTGTCCATCAACAGATGAATAGACAAGGACATTACACACACACACACATTCTATGGAATATGACTCAGCCATCAAAATGAAATGTTGCCATTTGCAACAACATGGATGGAACCAGAGTATATTACGCTTAGTGAAGTAAGTCAGAGAAAGATCGTTACTATAGGTTATCATGTATATTTGGAACCTTAAAAATAAAACTAATGAATGTAAGCCAACCTAGACAGCATATATATGAATATATGATCAAACTAGACAGCAGACTAAAAAGCAGACACGTTACTTTGTTGACAAAAGTCCACCTAGTCAAAGCTATGGCTTTTCCAGTAGTCATATATGGATATGAGAGTTGGACTGTGAAGAAAGCTGAGCGCTGCAGAATTGATGCTTTTGAACTGTGGTGTTGGAGAAGACTCCTGAGAGTCCCTTGGACTGCAAGGAGATCAAACCAGTCCATCCTAAAGGAAATCAGTCCTGAATATTCATTGGAAGGATTAATGCTGAAGCTGAAGCTGAAGCTCTAATACTTTGGCCACCTGATGCGAAGAAGTGACTCACTGGAAAAGATCCTGATGCTGGGAAAGACTAAAGGCAAGAGAAAGGGATGACAGGGGATGAGATGGTTGGATGGCATCACCAACTTGAAGGACATGAGTTTGAGCAAGCTCCAGGAGTTGGTGAAGGACAGGGAAGCCTGGTGTGCTGAAGTCCACGGGGTCACAAAGAGTCAGACATAACTGAGTGAGTGAAATGAACTGAATGAATATAAGAAAAAAGAAACAGACTCAGAGAACAAGTTAGAGGTTACCAGTGGGGAGAGGAAAGGTGGAAAAGGGCAACATAGAGGTGGAGGATTAATAAGCAGAAACTATTACATACACAATAGACAAGCAACATAGACATATTGTACAGCAGAGAGAATGTAGCCAATATTTTATAACTATAAATGAAGTATAATCTATAAACATTTTGAATCACTATGTTGTACCCCTGAAAATAATACTGTAAATCAATTATTCCTTACAAAACAAAGAGGGGGGATTAAGAATGCTGAGATCAAATGGTTTGAGAACCACTGACCTATAAAAAATAAGAATTGAAGCTACTGAAGGAGGTGGGCAGAGAAACCTGTAAATGGAGTGCTTGGCAACCAGGATGAGAGGCGATGGTGACTAGAACTAAGGTGTGACTCTGAAGAATGCTATGGATAAGATAAATGCTTCCCAGCATGACTGCCTGAAACAGAACACCTCCTCTCTCTAATGACAGCTAAGAGGGACTATGAAAACAAAAAGTCTCAGAGACAATCAAGCTACAACCAATGGCTGTAGGCACCATAGTAGCAGAATTTAGCTATTAAGACTTTTCAGGTCTGTTCTTATCAAGATTAGAAAAATTAAGATTTTCTTGTTTTAATATATACCAGGTAACTTGAAAATGTCACCATAGACTAAAGTGACTAAAGTCACTTTCTCCTGTGGCAAAGAGAAGGAAACTTAGGCAAAGACTGTACAGACATTCCAATTCTCAAGTTCAAATCTTCTGCACATGATTAACGTAAAGCTAGGGGAAGGATGTGAGCCTTTAGATCTTTGAGCTGTCTTCTGGGTTAGGGTTTTTGAAAACCGAGCAGTAACCCCCAGAGAGTACAGGATGCTAGGGAAAGGCAATTAAAGATATGCAATTTTCAGACACAGGATGATGTAAATTTATAGCTATTGCTTTGTACTGCTACTCAGTACAGGACAGGCTAGGTTCAGCTGTCCATTCATTCTTTCAACTGACCCCTATTAAACACCAACTGTGTGTCAGACCTGACATCCAGGACCTGGTGATCAAGTTGATGAACTGATTTTTTTTTTTAAAAAGACCAGAATTATAGAGTCTGATATATGTTAAAAGATAAAGAAAGGATACTATAGGCACCCAAAGGAAGGACAATAAGAAGAACATATCTTTCTGGAGGAGACGTTGTCAAAATTGAGGTCTGGTTAACACGTAGTATTTGGCCAGGTGAGGAAATGAAAGGTCCAACCATGTTGAAACTTGGGGGAACACATGTACAAAAGGCAGAAGCAACACAGGATCCCAAAGCAACTCTGGGAAAGGGAATTAAACTAAACGCTGGAGAAGACAGAGGAGTGATGACAGTGGGCGTGATTGGCATCGTCAACTTGGCCAGTTAGGAACACTGATAGAAGGAGATGGATACAGAGATACTTTGGAATACCATTGATGAAAATGAAGTAAAAGTGTTAGTTGCTTAGTGGTGTCCAACTCTTTGTGACCCCATGGACTGTAGCCTATTAGGCTCCTCTGTCCATGGAATTCTCTAGGCAAGAATCCTGGAGAGGGTTGCGAAATCCTTCCTCAGGGGATCTTCCTGACCCAGGGATCAAACTCAGGTCTCCTGAATTGCAGGCAGATTCTTTACCATCTGAGCCACCAGAGAAGCCCAGGACTCTGCAAATGACAGGATGCACAAAATTAAAGAGAGGAAAACAGCACAAACAGCCAATTCTCTCTAGTGGAAGAGCTGACAGGCATCTAAGACTTGGTCACAGAGGAGTGGAAAGCATTTGGTGGTGGCCAGCAAACCGTAGCCAAGATTGTGAGGAACGTGAAATGAAAGGAAACCCTGGAAGTGTCTGAAAAATGTGATTCATAATAACTGATGTTACTGCTATTATTGGAGTTCTCCTTGTAACTGAGCATCAGGACAAATAAAGATGAATTTGATTCTGTTATACGTAAAACATAGACCAAAATCAGCTATTACACTGTGCTGCAGGCTAATCATTTATTATGTGAGTGAAGTTGAAAGTTATATTCAGAAAGAGCTGATATTACAGAATCAAATCGTGGCCAAGCAAACAAAGGGAAGGCCTCCAGCCATGTTCTGGAATCTTTATTCTAAAATACATACTTTGTTTGAGCCTCCTCTGGCAAAGTCCAGGTGATACAGACAGAGCATCCTCTTTCCACCAGGCTCCATAACCTTGAGGGTGGGATTTAAAGTCAAAATAATGATGCAATGGAAGACGGGTCAGAAAGACTACAGCACAAATGAGGAAAATCCAACTTCCTGGAGGGCAAAGCCCTGGTTAAGGGCAGGCAAAACAGGATGGGGTCCAGTTGCTGCTAAAGCTTAGATACATGCCACAAATTAAAATCAGAAAAATCAAAGCCCTCAGGCAAACAGGAGAACAAGACGAGTGGGTAATCAGTAAAATGATGGTCGGGGACCATCGAGGAAGCATCCTGTAATTCTGCCAAGTGTGCTAATGGAGACAGGGACGAAAATATGTGAAACCTGAGAGTTCAAAAGGGCGGTACACATGTCACAGAGAGGTTGGGAGAACAGGCTTTTTAAAAAGTGACTGAGGAGCTGGGATTTATAAGCAGAGAGGTAGGAAAGAAATCTTTAATACTGCTTCTCATGTAGAGATGCATCTCCCTGTAAGACAAAATCTGGCATTAACAAACGAGATGAATGAAGAAGATGAACTCACAAATTTTATAAAAGATCTCACAACATAGGTCCTCTAAATTGAGATTTATTTCACAAATACTGGTTTATATACATTTAGACAACCTATTTAATGTCATTAGGGACTCTGAGAATCAGACTTAAGTTCAAAATTTGCTATTTAGATTAAAATTTCTCCAAACCTAGCGCTTTCTCACTAGAGATATTTGTAAAAAAACAACAACAACAAAAAAAGCACACTTTAGGACTCAAGTCAGATTCATTTCATTGGAATCTTCAGGTCACAGGAATATGAAATTTTCACAAGCTCCCCCGAAGAATTTTACAAACAGTGCAATTTGAAAGCCCCGAGAGGAAAGGAAGTAGACCTTGAAGGATGGGCTGTTACATACGCAACTGTCCTCAATGAACGTAAGAAATAAAATACTACTTGGAGTTTTTGTAGTCAAAGAAAGAGTTTTACAACAGGAGGTGTCTTTGGATACTGAAATGAGTTACCAAAGCAGCAGCAGCTTATAAAAAATCTCTGAACCTTCCTTTATATAAGATGCAGTGAAAACGTAAGAGTGAACATAACAAAAAAGAAACAAACTCAGGGATACAGAGAACAAACTAGAGGTTGCCAGTAGGGAGAGGGAACGGAGGAGGAACAAGACAGGGCAGAGGATTAAGAAACTGCTATAGGTACAATAAATAAATACGCTACCAAGATACACTGTATTGCACTGGGAATATAGCCCATGTTTTGTAATAACTATAAATGGAGTATAACTTAAAAATTGCAAATCACTATGTTACGCATCTGAAACACTTAATAATGTAAATCAACTAATGACTTACAAACGACTCAATGCCAGCTTTTTTTGTTGTTGTTGTTGTTAAATTTATTTATTTTAATTAGAGGCTAATTACTTTACAATATTGTATTGGTTTTGCCATACATCAACATGAATCCGCCACGGGTGTACATGTGTTCCCAATCCTGAACCCCCCTCCAAAAAAAGCTGCAGTGGGCAAGCTATTTAACCTCTCAGAAGCTCACTTTATTCATCTTTAAAACGGGTATTAAAAATAATGTCATAAATCTTAAGAGAACTTACCCAGCTAATACATTCATCATGTGCACAGCGCCTGGCACAGAGCAAGTGCCTAACGGTTATAAGCTATAATTATCTGGATAAAATATTTGCTTAAAATGAGATAGCTAGTTCTACATTTAAAAGAGGAGGAAAGTGTCAATTACATTTCTGCCCTTAGCCCTGAGACTCCCTGAAGTACAAGTAAGGAGCCTTCGGCTGCCCTCTTCTCACAAAGAAAGAAACTGTCCTGCCCCCTGCTGGGCAACGGGTTATTAACACAAAGAGAGAGAAAGAATGAGACGTTTGCAGCATCAGTCAGGCCAGAGTGGTTTCACTGTGTGGCAGGGTCAGCTTCAAAGAGCAAACAGTGTCTCTCCTTGTCTACTTTGATGTCTCTTTTCAATCTCAGATTATGATGTCGCACTAACCTTTAGAGAAAAGGGCACTGTTCTACACACTTCTGATAAGCTGCTTTCTAAAAAACACTTCCTAGACGCTAGCAATACTTCTTACCAAGAGGACAAGACGACAATTGTGTCATTTAATAGTGGCCTTAGGAAAAAGACACCAATGACAAAAGTGATTTCCAAATGTCACTGAAGAATGTTCTTTGTAAGTATCACTGAGGCAAATGTGGACGGTAGGTATTGTAAGAATATGTGTTCATGTGAATTTGTATATGCACCTACATATTAAACATATTTTTCTCCTTCACTGAAATATATATATGAATTCTACAATTAAGTTCATGTAACATTTTTACAGCTTAAAAGAAAACAGAATAATTGAAAGACTTATCACTAATTTTTTAATTTCCTTCTTTGTTCTGTTCAGTCTTTTGCAAATACAGAATTCCTTATGGAAGAAATTTTTAAAGGTATTTACCTTTAAAGCTGTTTCTAAAGATACTTAAAGGTATTTTTAAGATCGAGATTCAAACCTCAGGTTTTGAGGTTTACTTTAGTATGATGTCAGCCAAGTCACTTAATCTCTTTAAGCTTTCATTTTTGTCTTTAAGATGCCTACTTAGGTTTCTTGTGAGGCAAAAATGAAATAATGTATAGGAAAGTGCTTTACAAATGGCAACCCATCACATAAAGAAAATTTAAAGTCAAAATGAATCACATAATTAATCTAAAATGGTTCCTCTCCATTAAATTTTAGAAATTATTTTGTAAAGATACACGTGCCATCTCAGAGGTATGATTTTTAAGCATCCAGAAAGAGCCAAGCTACTAAGGGGACAGGCCTTCCTGTATCCCTGTGTGTTGACAAAGACTTTCTCTTAGACCAAACTTTAGCTGGGCTCCTCTAAGCTTTCTTCTTGGCCTTGTTCCTCATCCCACTTTTGGCCTGCCTAGCTCCATTTTAACAAATCATAATAAATCTCCCCTCCTTGATACCTAATTACTTTGACTTGCCTTCAGTCGCAATCCTGTTAGCGGACCATGTGGATGCAGGCAATTTTTGATGGACACAAAGTCTTACAGCAGAAGCAAGTTAGTTTGCCCTCAACGTTAGCTATAATCACACAAAATCTTTCTCATTGTTTTACCAAAATTTATCCTAGAAAACCTTACTTCTCCTTCCTAGTCACTTGAAATCTAACACATGATGGCTCCTGCTGGAAAAACTAACTTTTTACCAATTAGTTTAAGGCATAAAAGCAAAACTGTTATGTCCTACTTACCGATGAGAGACAGAATTTTGATCATTACCACAAACAGTAAATCAAGCAAATATGTCAGTATCTGATGTAAAAACAATGGCATATTAAAAATTAATTTGTCTCTATTCAAGTGACAGTTGCAAGAAGGAAAAAAAATAAACAGCTAATTGGTAACAAAATGAAACGGTTAACTATTTTAAATATCTATTAAAGACTTATTAACATTAAGGGCACTCAAAAACATGTTCAACCAATTTGATGCTTACTCACTTGTTCTAGTCCCCAGATTTTTACCCTCATCATCATTTTTTCAAGAGTAATAAGGAAGTTATTTCACAAGTTTCCAAGACAAGCATTTTATTAACTGTATTTTATGAAGTAATTTTTTTATTGCTGAGTCTACCTTTTTAGCTGTGCTACTGTGAAAGGAAATACCTGAAGGAAAACAGCTTTATATAAACCAGTTTTACCCCCCAAAGGCAGTGTTAGTTCCAGGAAGCTAAAACAAGTAAAACTTTGGAAAAGCCCTATTAGGTTTTAAATTCTATCTTCTCATTATCTGAAACCAAATATGCAAGTTACAGATAAACACATGGCAAACTCCTAGTCAACTGATTTGAATATTAGAGGTTAAATCCATATCTTAGAGGTTAAATCCATATCAGTTGATTGCTATTTTCCATGTTTAAAAGATTTGAGTACCTTCCAATTAAAGGAGGGTAGAAGAAGGGCCAGTTCAACACCTACTATCCCCCCAAACACAATATATTTAGACTATTTCAATTTTTTCACCCATTTCCCACCCCACCCCATCCCCGCCCCTGGCTTTTGGAAAACACCAATTTTTACTTTGCTTCTATGAGTTCTCATATATAAGTGAGATCATATAATATTTATCTTTCCAAAAAAAAAAAAAAATTTATCTTTCCCAGTAGCATCGAGGCCTATCTCTGTTGTTACAAATCATAGTTTCCTTTTTATGACTGAACAGCATTTCATTGTATATGCATACACCACATTTTTTTCTTCCAGTCATCTGCTGATGGAAACACAGGTTGCTTCTGTGTCTTGGCTATTATAAATAACACTTTTCTGTGAACATGGTGGGGAGGGGGATGCAAATATCTCTTTGACACAGTGATTTCATTTCCTTGAGATACATTTGAATTGTTAGATTCTATGGTAGTTCTATTTCTAATTTTTTGACCAACCTCTATAACATTTTCCACAGTAGCTATACCAACTTACATATCCTCTCAAATGAATGCTTAAACAATTCACCCAAGAAGGTAGTTACCTCCTTTTGACAATTAAGGAAAGGGCTTAGAAAACTTAATTGACTTGTCTGGGTTCATGGTCATTTCTGACCAGATGCAGCCCATATTCTTGTGCCCTATACCTGCAGTCTCTAAGAGTAGCACATTTACACAAACACATGGGAGTTTATTTGAAATAAAAATCACTATTTTGTGCAGAGTTGTAGACGAGGCAGGGAAAGAGTGTGGGCAATATCAGAATTAATTTCTTCCACACCGTATGTGATGGAATTCAGCATGAGGATGGTAGGCATATAAGCATACAAAATAAATATCTTCTAAAAAATGTAAATGAGACCCAAGGATATGACTATATATATTGATGACCTACAGGAAGGTTAGTATAATGCTTTAATATTTTCTCATGTGAATAATGAAATTAACTTACCACAATCAAGCAAGTCTAGAAAAAAATTAAGGCAACAGCTATTCTTCAAAGTTACCATAATTATTAAAATAAAATCTCATTAACCCTGCGCCAACTTATTTCAAATAGTGCCCATTCGAGGAAACTGTTACCCCGGAGGCAACTTTCTGCATTATTATGTTATAATACAAATAATGAATCACCTTTGAACCTGGATAATTCAAAATCTGTCCTTTCTGATCTCTTACATGTTACATTCATACAGCATTACTATTTTTACTTCTCCACTTATGAATAAGCTCTCACCTTAAATTTTTAAAATACTTTTAACTTTCACAATGAAAGAATCCAAAAATATTCTGATTATCCAAAAATATTCTGAATCTGGGAACAACGACACAATATGCAGGTGATGAAAACATTAATATAGGAGAATTTATGGATTTCTTCTTCTCTTTCCCAACTGAGTTTCCTCCCTGACCCCCACTGGAAGAAAAGGAAAGGGACAATCTGATGAGTTTCCAAATCAGAGTTAGAATGGAGGCTGCCTACCACTGGGGAAACAAAGTTTGTTAGGAAGAAACTGTACACATTTCTCTGCAGCACAGCTAAGGAACTGAATGGTGGTACATGATGGTGTAAGTGAAAGCCAAGTTCTCAAGCACTGAGTAGCTAGAGAAAAGAGCTGCGAGAAAATTTCAGTAAGAGCTGTCATATAGTCAGTGCTTTTGGACCACCTTCAATACCTTGTAAAAACATGCGTGCATGAGAAGTTGCTTCAGTTGTTTCTGACTCTTTGCGACCCCATGGATTGTAAGCCACCAGAATCCTCCATCCATGGGATTCTCCAGGCAAGAATACTGGAGTGGATTGCCATGAAGGGGATCTTTCCCACCCAGAGTCAAACCTGCATCTCTTACATCTCCAGCACTGGCAGGCGAATTCTTTACAGGTACCACCTGGGTTCTTTGTAAAAACATGAGTGAAGATCAAAATTCACATGGGACTATGCTTCTTTAAATGCAACACGGCTCTGGGACTGGACAGGGTGAGTACAGAGTTATAAACATGATGTGTGCACGCCAGCCTCCAGGACCTGCTATTTGCAGAGGTATCCACAACAACAAGCCTTTCATGGTATCTGGACATCCTGAAATATGCTCTTTGCCCACTGGACATGCTCAAACGTGAATTATGGTGGCAGTCTTTTTCTTATAAACTACATGTATGGAAAATTATGTTAATATTCCCAAGTGACACATTCTGTGTGAGGTTAATGGCAGACATTCTTATTATCAGTGCAGAGTACTCTGAACTGAACTGAACTGAACCTTGATAAAAAATAGAATTCCTTTGGAACTTATATTTGAACTTTTACATAGACGGCGAAGTTTGAAAGCTTTTCAGTTCAAGAAAATAACTCTAAAACCGAAGAAATAATTCGCTTTCAGACACTTGAAATATACTTCAGAATCTTGTAATATATCCTAGCCTTAGGTTACTACAGTTTTGAATGCAAAGTTTATAAAATCATTCAAAAGCCTTTCCCAAATTATGTAGATTTCCATTAGCTAATTTTTTTTAACCAGAAACCTGGAGAAAAACTATATTTGATTATCTATATGGACTCTTTATTTAATAAATAAGCGACTTATAACCATTAAGTGGCTTATAACCATTGACTTATAACCATTTTAGAGGGCATTTACAGAAAAGAGATTTTCTGAACAGGAAAACAAACGGATTCTACTGTAGCTATATAACCAGTTGATTTTTTAAAATATAGTGTAAATTAAATTTCTATAAATAAAACCATAACCACTTAGTTACTTAAACCATCTTCTCAGAAGATGTAGGGACAAATAACAACTTCAGTTTGAGGTTTCTCTGTCAGCTTCTTTACAGTTTGATTCCTTAAACTGAAACTCTAAAATGGATTCTTAGAGAAATTAAAAAGAAAAAAATACTCATTTCTGCTTTCTCTGGTTTAAAGTTAAGATTTCCATCTTTTGATATAGAAAGTAAGACACACTTGAATTTTAACTAAATGAAGCACCTAATTTCCTCTGAAAAATACTGAAAGACATTCTGCTCCAGGGAGACATTTAGGAGTATTTCTTCTCTTGCCAGGAACTTCTCCAAGGAAGAGATAACATGAGAGGCCCATTTCTGTGATATCTCAGTGTGTTACACACAGCTTAAAGGCACCTGAAATCCTAGAGCCTAATTAAGTGGTTCAAACCCAAAAAAGGACACTTGCTGACTTCAAGAGTGTACTGACTGACCCTCTAGGAGATAAATCTCTCACTTCTAGTTGAGTCTCTCAAAGAAGCACAGAGAGGAACACACGCACGCACACACACACACACACACACACACACACACGAAAAAAGGAAAACAAGAGAGACACACATTGTTAAACTAATCACCTTCCCAAGTCAAGACTGGGGCAGACTAAAACTGACAAAACCAAGGGAAGAGAGGGAAAGAAAGGTATTCATTGCCTTTAAAGATCTAGCAGCTGATTTTATTATACTCAAAACATTCCACATATTGGACAGTCTGTCTTACTGTTTTTTTTCTTTTAATCATGTGGAACTTGTTCCCAAGAAAGGCACTCGTGAAACACTTGGAAAAAAATCTGAACTTGGCACAGAAAAAGCTCTCAGAAGAACAAACAGCTGCTATTGTTCTTTGCATGAAGTGGGACTCCAGATCAAGTGTGTAATTATAGCAGAATAATATTTAAGCCAGCAACCCAACGGCAGGAGAGGAAAGCCACCATAAGCAGCACCTATCGTAAATATCTTTGTCCAGTAAAACTGATCTGAATCTAATCTCCCTGTTGAAAGGGATAGGTCAAACAGACTCAAAATGAAGCTCATTTTAACATGACTGATGTGGCACTGAAATTAAAACTCAAGCCCAACTCAAATCAGACAACCCAGATTCAAATCCTGGCTCTACGACTTTCTAGCTCTGATCAGTAGAAAGTTACATAATACTGGTAACAATTCAACTTTCTTGTCAATTTTGGACATGACAACAGTACCTCTCCCTCACAGAACTACTTTGAGATTGAAATGAAAAAGCATATGCTGAACTCTTAACATACAGTACATGTAGAACAAATGCTAACCATCACTGCTGATGTTGCTTTTTGTTATCATCACAATGGCTGTCATCAACACCATCATCATCCATAAGACCAGGCTCACAGCAGGCTCACAATTTTGAATGTCTACTGATTAACAATTGCAAACATTTCATGATGGTGTACTACATGCCAAACACTGTACTATGAGGTAGTTACTATTACCATCCCCTTTGAAAAAGGAAGAAATTGGCCATCAGAGAGGTTAAGAAACTTGCTCAGGGTCACACAGCTGGGAAGCAATAGAGCTGAAATTGGAGCCCAGGCTGTCAGGCTTCAAAATCTAAGTCCTTACCCACCTGACAGCCTGTTTTAAAATAAAGTAACAGTGGGGACTTCCCTGGAGATCCAGTGGTTAGGACTCCAGGCTTCCACTACATGGAGTGCGGGCTCAATCCCTGATAAGGGAACTATGATCTCGCATGATGCATGAGGCATGGCGAAGGGAAAAAAAAAAAGAGGAACAGTGAAACTGAGGCTGAGAAATTTCTCATGAACTTAAAATTTCAACACACGAGCTTCGCCTCAAAACCGTGAAGAGAAACTACATGCCTGAGCTGGCCTGTAGAGGGAAGCTTCTGGAAACACACCTTTGAAATAAGGGATTGAGGTAGGTGGGAAATTGTATTTGAGTGCAGTGAGCTTGCTTGTCATTAAACATATTTAGTGTATACCGACAGATGACCTAAAGGCACAATCAAGGATCCCTGAAAAAGGCAGATATTGAAGAAGGAAAAAATGAAGCCTTTCCACATGGCAGATGAAGTAAAATAACATATGTTATTTTAAACCCTCAATCTTGACTCTCATCAAGCAAGTCCAATTCCCAGAGTGTCCCTGAGATGTAGAAGGCAAAAGATGGGATATTTGGGGGAAAACAGCCTTCAGGCATCATAAACCTATACAACTTCACCATATGATCACCAACCAAATTCAGAGGAATAATTATTCAACTCAAGACTGTAACTGGAGATACCAACACAGCCAGAGAAGGCAAATAGAGTCAATTTAAGAAAACTGTTATAGACATTTATATGAAGAATAAAGCATTTCCAATAGTCCTAGGCGTAATCTTGTCAAGTAAGGACTGTAAAGAACTACAACAGAATACCAAATCCCAACGTTGTTAAGCCTTTTCCTACAGTAATTACATGAGGTTTCATTCCTAACCTCTCCAAACGCTTTTATGTCTGTCTCTTGTCTACAGTGGCAAAGGCAGAAAGGTTAAGAGGAGAGAACAATTTTGTTTCAAACAAGCCACAAACTGAATGCACAATGCCGCGAAAGAAGTCTTTATTCTGTCAGCCAGCCTGCTCCTCATTAACCAGCCAAGAATGAGCCTGGAATGCACAATTTCATGGCAATCACAGCAAAGAGAGGCTAGTGATGGCTGCAGGTAAACCTGACGGGTCTTGCCTCTCAGGACCACATAGTAGGGAGTGCGATCGGTTTTATTTCCCCTCCAAGGGGAGGACTGCTGGGCTTCCAGGTGTCTGTGAAAACAAGTCAGCTGCTGCAAGAAATGAAAAATGGCCCTGACAAGATGAAGAGTTGCATTTTCCATCCTGTTTGTATACAGGACTCAATGGACACAAAGTGAGGACTGTTAACCCTTGGAGATCCAAGCCTCTCAAGAGCAGATGGTGAAAGAAACCCACAATGTTTCAGGAGGCCAGAGGGCAGTGAGGGCAAGCACTTTGCTTTCTTGTTTCTGTAATTCAGTGTCCTGTATCCAGCATTCACATACTCCAGAACAATTGCATTTCAACAGGTAAAAACCACTTCAAATGCCCAGGTCCTTTCAGGCAGGCAATCGTAAACAATCACAGCTCAACTGGTTTCACTTTTTCCTTTCCAACAAAAACCACAAACGTATCCTGGGAAGGGGTTCCATCGGCACCTCCTTGAAAATCCATTTGCTCTTCTCCAAATCAGAAATTTTGTATAGACCTCTCTGATGATGGAAAAGAGATCTTTGCAGCAGAGGTACTTTCAAAGCACCTATTCATTCTCCAAAACCTAGCCTCTTTTAGGAATCTCAGTATTGCAGAGCAGATAGACAGTGAGGTAACAAAGAGTAGGAAGGGGAAGAAAAAAAAAGCAAAAATGCACAAGCTCTCAGACAGACACCATCATTATTCTACTTTATAATAATCCCATGAAAGTAGTGAACCACTCGTTCTTCATTTATTCATTTACTGGAGAATCATGAACAGGACTCTGGGGAAGCAAGAATGCTATCATTAACAATAATGATCCTGTTTCTATTTGTTCCTTTGGTTACATCATGTCTGATGCATTTATAATGGCCCAACCACTTCCCTAAGTGTTTTACATGCTTTTTCCATATAATCCTTATAAACAGCATTGAAGTAGATACTATTGGTTCCACTTATTTTATCAAAGAGGAAACAGGTCCTGAGAGGCTAAATAACTCACCAAACAGTCATATAGCTAGTAAGTGGCTTGAGATAGGATTTAAACTCTGGTCTGCACTTAGAAAAAGAAATGGAGCAGCATTCTCTATATGGTATTAATGTATACATCACTCTATCACCTTCAGGACATGGTCTACTAAATGCAGGCATTGGTGTACATACAAGGCTATTCACTGCAACAGAGTAAAACCAAAAAATGAAAATATCATCTATCCCCAAAGTAGGGCTGGGTCACAAAATTGTGATCAAGTCGTACGATGTAATATATGCAAAGGATGACAGCAACATTTACATAGCACTCACTGTGTGTCAGATATTTTCCACCTATTAGCTCATTTAATCCTCTCAACCACTTCAGACCGCTGAGACACAGACAAAGCACCCAATCACATGACTGCTAAGTTCAAAAGCTAGGGATCCAATCCAGGCTGTCAGCCCAAAGTGTACGTTCTTAAGCAGAACCCTATATTAATCGTTACAAAACAACACAATCTCCTTTTTGGGAATGTATGTATATTCCATATTTTATTACTTATACACACATTTTTTAATAAAGAAAAAACCCCGATTGTTCAAAAAAAATTTATGAGAGTATTTTAAAAGTTTTCTCTTTCATTTTATACCAAAATACTTCACACAGTTAGCAGAATTTCTAGAACTCAACCCCTCCTCTGCCAAAAAAATAAGAGATGTCAAAAATGGAATGATACTGAATTATCGAGATATATATATATTTATATCTACCATTTTCTTTTTTACAAAAAGCACAAGATGTGGGAAAAAAAAGTATCAATTAACATGACTTTTTGAATGGAATTTCAGAAATTCATTCACTTCTGAGATGAACTAGTGGTGCCTACACAACAGATACAGTTCATGTCTGAGGTTTCATGATTTCTGCCAGACATTTAAGAACAGCAACTCCTGTTTTGTCCACTTTCATGTCTTTTTCACTTGACTCAAAGTACCATGGCAACACACTGTGTACCATCTCCTTGCAGTTTAAACACTAAACCAAGATTATGGCAGAAAAGTGAACACTCAATTATCAAAGAAATCATAGGAAATAAATTAAATCAACCAGTGAGGTTGGCTTTCCTAAGGGGTTATGTCCCTGGGGATGCAATGCATACTTTCCATCTTAGAGGTCAATGGATGGCTCTTGCAATAGTGTCCTCAGTCCTACAGAACTCAAAAGCTAATGATATGTGATTAACACTATCTGACTGATCTATTTTAAAAGTATAATACATGAAGTCAGCTCCTATAGAATGAAAATCTCTGGCAAGCATGATGAATCCCATTTACAGTACTGGTGTTAGGAATAGGCTAATACTAAAGGTAAAAGCCACCCAACTACAACAAGATAGCTAATATGGGCCTCAATTTTTATTTAGTGCCAAGTATTTGGTTCTCCCTCAATAACTGGTCATGGCAACAACACCTATAAAGGTACTAATATTTGAGAACTGTAAAACAAAAGAGTCTCATTAGTGCTCTTAACAATCTTAGAAAGTGTGTCTGATTAACTCTATCTTACATAATAAAGAAAATTGAATTTTAAAAGATTTAAGTAATAAACCAACGTCATTCAACTAGAAATCTGGACAAGTCAGGAATCAAGCTCAGCATAGCCTAACCCCAAATCCTCTAATCTACAGTGCCTTTCCTCCATCTTTGAAAGTGAAAGTGAAGTCGCTAAGTCGTGTCCGACTCTTTGTGACCCCCTGGACTGTAGCCTACCAGGCTTCTCCATCCATGGGATTCTCCAGGCAAGAATACTGGAGTGGATTACCATTTCCTTCTCCAGGGGATCTTCCCAACCCAGGGATCGAACCCAGGTCTCCCGCATTGGAGGCAGACGCTTTAACCTCTGAGCCACCACCTTGCCTTAAAAAGTGTGACACTAAAAAAAAAAAAAAAAAAGTGTGACACTAGCCTTTAGAAGTATTCAACCAGAGCTTATACAGCATTTTGGAATAAATTTTGTAGAGAATTTAATCACTAGCTGGTGAATGCTAGTGGTTCCTTCCCTATGGAATCAATTCCTTTGTTTCTGTAAGCAAGTCAATGGACAATCGTCACATGGGTTAACATTTTCAGATTTCCTGTCCTTCTTAAACTTGTTTCTAAGCAGGGTAATGATTCTTCCTGGACAATATTCTCATTTCTTCAAAATCTGCCTAACCTGTTAATATGTACATAACTCTGCTTAATATAACCAAAATACTTGCTGCCCTTAACTAAATAATAACTTGATTATTTGACCATCCCAAACACCAGTCCCACCTGTGGCTTTATTCTTGCTACTTATTAACCTGAGATAAAGAGGTAGGCATGAACTACACCTAACATTTCCCTGCTTATTTAATTAACAACTATGGCTATTTGCATTTGCCTTCCTAACATATTTAGTACTAATTAAGCTTCACAGATTTAGCACAGCTCTTTCTACAAGGCACAGCACAAGTTAACAAATTAATGCTCAGAAAACTGGTATAAGTGTGAAGAATCTGCTTCAGCTCAGAAGTAGAGATTTTAATGAGTTTTGGTGGTATTCAATGGTATTCAATGATCTACAGGAAGGGAGGTGTCCTCACAGACCTAGAGAACAGTTGCGGTTGAGGGTAGGTGGTAGAGTGGGAGTATGGGATTAGCAGATGCAATTTAGTATATGTGGACTAGATAAACAACAGGAAACTATATTAAATATCCTGTGATAAACCATAATGGGAAAGAATATGAAAAAGAATCACACACACACGTATAACCGAGTCCCTTTGCAGTATAACAGAAATTCACACAACATTGTAAATCAATTATACTTCGATAAAAAATTAAAAAAGAAGGAGGCATCCTGCTCTAGCGGGCAATATAACAGTTCTCCCCTTATTGCTAGGGGATATGTGCTAAGAATCCCCCTCCAGTGGATACCTAAAACTGGACATAATACCCAGCCCTATGTATACTATGTTTTTCCCTAGATGTACATACCCATGATAAAGTTTCATATACAAAGTAGGCACAGTAAGAGACTAAAATAATTAATAAGAAAATGGAACAACTATAACAATATAATGTAATGAGAGTTATGTGAATATTATCTCTCTTTCTTTTAAAATACCATATTTAATACCAAATTTAATGCCTTTTCCATCTAAACTAAGTAGCTATCATTCACTGTGGCCACACCTTTTGCACTTTGAGATGCAACAACAGAACTAGCATGGATTTCTTTTTCCTTTTTCACAACTTCACAGATAGAAGATTCAATCTTACCAGAGATCTCAGCAACCTCTGCACACAGTTTTTTCTTTCCCCATTAAGTGAAGAACTCTCAGGGACTCACTGCAAGGAAGCGCTCTGGGACTTCCCGCTGGCAAACCCGAACTGCCGGTATCACTACTACTCTTGCCGTTTGGGGTCATTACGTAAAATAAAGGTCACTAGAACACAAGAACTGGGAATACAGTTGATCTGATCTGCTCCTGTGACTACCAGGGGGACATGACGTACAGAGGGATGATGCGCTCCTAGGGCAGGTCAGCAGATTCCACCGTGCTGCTCAGAGGGGCACATGATTAAACTGTTTATTTCTGGAAGTTTCCACTTAATGTTCTCGGACCACAGTAGACCTGGGATAAATGAAACCACAGAATGTAAAACCATGGATAAGTGGGGATCAATGGTACGGACAAAATACCCAAGTTACTGTAATTCAGTCTGGGTGCCACACCTTAAGAGGGACACAAACCAAACAGTGCCCAAAGGAAATGTAATTAAGAGAGATTTGAAACCAGGTTGAAAGGGATTCTACAGGAGGTATATATCTAAAAAAAAATGTTCCTTATATTAGCTCAAAACAAGAGTTTAATAGGATACACTAAAAAAAACAAAAACAAGGGGTGGGGGGTGTTGTATGTCAAACAGTTGGAAATGATACGATACCATAATATCTTCCTATTGGAGATGAAAAAAAAAAATACTAACATTCTTAGCATTTAGGGACACATTTAGGGAAGAGATGCTAAAGGCTTTTTCCCCCTTTTAAAAAAAAAAAGGCTGAGACATCAGCTACTGACAAGAGCTTCAAGACACCTGTAAAGACAAATTGGCAAGTTTGATAAAATGGCAAGAGTGGGAAATACGGTCTGCGGAAGTGAAAGGAAAACCTTCAGCACAGCCATTAGTGTGATGCAGCAATACAAAATACACCAGCATGGGGGGAAATGCCTGGGTCTTGTCCTAACGGTTGATAGCAGACCACTAGCCTGAGCCAGTCATATGCCTCTCTTTGACTTTCAGTTTCTCTTTCTTTCTCTTCTATGTGTTTGGTCTCGATTATCTAGCAGAAATGGCAGAACTATGGCATGTAAAATCAATCAGCACAGAGGTTCCATCTGGTCAGTAAGAATTCCTCAGATCCTCACACTTGTTGCCTCTCCATCTTATCAATCATCACCTATTCACACTTTTCACGTTCCTTCCTAACCCCTGTATGATCCAAAAATATATATGCTTTCTCTTTCTGAGTCACTTATAATTTTGTTTGGTTAATGAAGACTTTCCTCAAAGCATTTCCAAAATCCCCATCATCCTAAATTGGAGAATATTTTTATAGCACTTAAAAAGCAAAAGCTAGACTTTCCTGCGGGTCCTATGGTTAATAATCTACCTACCAATGCAGGGGACAAGGGTTCGATCCCCTGATACAGGAAGATTCCACATGCCTTGGGGCAACCAAGTCCACGCACCAGAGCTACTGAGCTAGCACTCTAGAGCCTGGGAGCCACACCTGCTGAGCCTGTGCGCCCTGGAGCCCAAGCTCGCAAAGACCACTGCAGTAAGAAGCCCTCACACCACAGCTAGAGGGTGGCACCTGATGCCACAACTAGAGAAAGCCCGTGCACAGCAACAAAGACCAAGGGCAGCTAAAAAGAAAAAAGAAACGGAAAAAATTAATTTAAAAGCACAAAGCCATCCTCTTCTGTGAAGGACAGAGCATCCCAGGATGAAGCTCTGACAACAGAATTAGGCAAGCATCCTTTTCCTAATGGAAATCCTCTAAACAAACTGCAGGAAAAAAAAAAAAAACAAAACATTTTTTTAAGGATATTGGTTCTACCATATCAAATTCAAGAACTGGTAAAACAAAGGTCACTTGCTCAATTAAGTTTTTTTAATCATTTTTGCTTGGCTAAAGAGCACACGCATGCTTACAAAAACTACTGAAATCTAAGAGCAGAAAGTTAGAATGGTTTCTGAAAAACTAATCACTCCTGCGGGGTTTACATAATAGAGCCAGCTGTGGGGTGGAATGACTTTATTCACGTTTATTAAGTAAATGACAAAGATGAAATGCAGCAGTGAAGGCCCATTTTTTCCAGTTAAGGTACAGCACACACGAGTGTGCGTTTGAACCTACCTAAAATCTAATTTTTAGTATCTCTGCTTTAGACAACTCTATAGTGGCATTACTTTAAAGAAATCATTATCTTTTAGAAAATGTGAGAAATATGTTCTTAAAAGATAAAAACCGCACCACATAGAGAATAATATTTTCCCCTTTAAGCCCCAGGGACAAGGTAAATTTTTCCAGTGCCACCTTACTGCAGCCCACTGGGATTCCGAGTAAGCCTTCCTATCCCAAACTCAGTGGTAAGAATTCAGGAAATGTAAAACTAGCAAATAGATCTTGGTAACTTCAATCGAAGTATTTCAGTTTTAAAGTCAACATCTCCTTAATAAGAAGCAGTGACTTAAAATATTTTTTTTGCAAAGTCTGAACTCATTGTCTGCTTTATCATCAAAGAAAAGAATCAGGAAAATATTCTTCAGAAGTCATCAATCTTTTTTTTAATGACGAATTCAAGTAAGCAAGGCAAAATGGTTATTTTAATGTATATAATTCTAATAAATGTGTGTATTTTAGGGTTGTTTCATGATCTTCTCAGGAGAACCACTGACCAAAATTGACCGCGCTGGCCAGACCTGACAGCAACCATCTGCATGAGTTATTTTACAACAGGAGGTCCTAGGAAGGAAGTGGAACTAACACACTACCACCAACTGGAATAATTCAGGACATGTTGTAAGGAGAGAGGAAACACAAGTCCGTATGTCCTACCAACCTCCTGGAAAGCGCCTAACTGGAAGCCATCTTGGCTGAGTGATGTGCGTGTCACCAGGGAGGACCGTGAGTCAGAATGATAGGTCAGAGACAATCGGGAAACTAACCCCATTACCGTAAAAACTGAGACTGCAAGCCACTTGGCAGAGCAGTTCTCCTTGGTTCCCTTACCCTGCTGCTCTCCACCCAGGCACCCCTTCCCAATAAAGTCCCTTGCTTTGTCAGCACATGTGTCTCCTCGAACAATTCACTTCCCAGTGTTAGACAAGAACACACTCTTGGGCCCTGGAAGGGGACCCCTTCCTGCAACAATCTTTTTACAAACATGGGCTCACATTGCACTTGCCCTTCCTTGGATTTACTGCTCAAAGGCCATTAGCATCACAGGAAGCTTGTTAAAAATACGCAGTGACAGGCACCACCCCAGGTACTAGCTGTATTTTAAGGATATTCAAGGGGATTCATATGTAAAAGAAAGTTGAAGAAGCCCTGGGCTGTAAGGGGATTTTAAAGCACCATTCTCTATTCTTCTGTGGGGAGAAGATCCAGATCCAGATACTGATAACACATATCCCGGGACACCAAGGAAATAAATATGCACCTTGTTTTAAAAGTGTTGCTACCATCTCTATATAACAATGCCTTAAAAAAAAATAGCATGATCTGATTTTTCTAGAATGGACCCATAGATGATGATAATGTGTCTTATTTACCTCTAAACTGTTGTGAAAACAAAAGCACAATTTAAAAAACCATTTGAGAACCACTGTAAGCAACTACCTGATCTCATTATCCATCTCATTTAATCTTGGTGCAATAAATTTCATGTACTTGTTTGACACAAAGGAAAGTGAAGCAGAAAGATGTTAAAAGACCCTTAAAGTTCAGGTTTTGGGAGGGCTGAAGGGTATTTGGGAACAGTTTCCCCAGCTTGCATCACTTCTCCAATAAATTCACTTAACCATAATGAATGAGACGGCTTCTGCTGTCACAACTTTTAATGAAAGTCAATGCACCCAACAGGGTTCTTAGGCAAAGGTGTTCGTGTCCAAAATTCACCACTGAAAGTCTCAACTGGCAGATCTATATGCCATCTGGAAGACTGCTATCTTGGGCCCTTGACATGATATAGCTCTCATGTACCTTATTACTGAGGATACAGGGCAAGTGAGGGATAGAGAGGAAAATATATCATAATGCTAACAGCTCTCTGTTTACCACAGGCTTATTTGAATTTTCTGCCTACAGAAATGCATCCACTGGGACAAAAGCTTTCAGGCCATTCAACTGTTCCCTGGGATTCTCTATCTGGGCCCCGTTCTAAAGAGGATGCCTCCTGGAAAACTGTCATTCCTGTCCGTATATCAAAATTGGCCAAGCACCATTACCAGTGTTTAAAATGCTAACATGCATTTTTCTCTACCCTTTTCAATACCATAGAACATCACTTAGTAAATTTAATCTGCCATTCATCTTGCCAGGTGTGAAAAGAACCAGAGCTGGGAAAAACTCCACTGGTCAGTTCTTGTTCTGACCATACACACCAGCCCTTCCCAGAAGCAAGTCACTCTGTGTGCCTCAGCTCAAATGGGTAAAAGACACTTATTCAACTCAAGTGTTTTTCAAAGTGTGGTGCACTTTGCACAGAGGGGTGGGAAAGGGTTATGAAAGATGCTTTTTTAATAAGTAATAAGCATTCAAAAAATAAGTGGTTCATATACAGGTGAATTTTCTTTCATTAGTAATTTTTTTTTCCCCAATTTTTAAGGAAGTCGACATAAAGACTATGTGCACGCTAAGTTGCTTCGGTAATGTCTGACTCTTTGCGACCTGTGGACTATAGACCACCAGGCTTCTCTGTCCATGGGATTCTCCAGACAATACTGGAGTGAGTTGCCATGCCCTCCTCCAGGGGATCTTCCCAATCAAGGGATAGAACCACGTCCTTTATGTCTCCTGCATTTGCAGGCAGGTTCTTTACCACTCAATTCAGTTCAGTTCAGTCGTTCAGTCATGTCCAACTCTCTGCAACCCCATGGACTGCAGCACACCAGGCTTCCCTGTCCTTCACCAGCTCCCAGAGCTTGTTCAAACTCATGTCCATCGAGTCGGTGATGCCATCCAACCATCTCATCCTCTGTCGTCCCCTTCTCCTCCTGCCTTCAAACTTTCCCAGTATCAGTCTTTTCCAACAGTCAGTTCTTCGCATCAAGTAGTCAAAGTATTGGAGTTTCAGCTTCAGCATCAGTTCTTCCAATGAATATTCAGGATTGATTTCCTGTAGGATTGACTGGGTGGATCTCCTTGCAGTCCACTAGCGCCCTATTATTAGGCAAATATCAGCACAGGTAATATGTGAAAGTGGGAAAAATAAATCTTAAATGTGGTTCTCAGTGTTTTCAGGTGGCAGAGCAGAGATAGTGTCATAAACCACAAAGAAAATTTCATAACTGTATAATATAAAATCACAATTATCATATTACATATCTGCAATTAAAAAAAAAAAACTGGCTATTAAAATGAGATATAACCAGACTTCTTCAAATATGGTGGCTCTCCATTAATATTAGCTATTACTACGTTAACCGCCATAAAATGCAAAGTTAAAGAAAAAACATGAACTCTCATGTTCTCACTGACCCTGAATCACAATGACCAAGGACTCACACATTAAAACAAGAGTCAACGCCTTCTGAAGACTAATGACCTAACAGGACGGGGTTTGGGTAAGGATTGCTGGCAGATGAACTCATAATACTCTGACACCAGGTCTGAACAACACCATTCTGAATGCACAAAGTCAGCCACTGGCTTAGAAAGTTACACAGGCTGTGGTACTGGTAGACAGGACTTGGAATTCTAAGTTACAATCACCTTCGAATTTCCTCTATGATTAAGAAGTGCACAAGACTGCCTTCTGGAGAGTACAGTCAGTTCAGAAGGAAAATATAACTGTTCTAATTTGCTTTTCTCAGGCCTCAGATCTCCTTGACTAGGCTGGCTATGCTTTAATTATACTTAAGTCATTAATTTTAATGACATTTTTTGTAATTAGATACAAAGATTAGAATTTTTATTTCCCATTGTACTTTCAATTTAATACGAATTACTTGTGGTTGCTGAACAAGTTACAAATTAGAATAATTCTGAACAAAGAACAAAGAGGAAGAAGAATTCACAGGAAGAGAGAAAATTCCAAAGGGTACATAGCTCTGTTGTAAAAATTACACACGACAGAATCCCAAATGCAACCAACTCAATAATTAAGTGGCACAGGATATTTGTTTTAAAGCCTCAGATTCTCTAGCTAATAAACAAAAGTTGAAAACCAAAAGAGTATAACATTTTATCCTAATGCTGCTGCTGCTAAGTCGCTTCAGTCGTGTCCGACTCTGTGCGACCCCAGAGAAGGAAGCCCACCAGCCTCCCCCATCCTTGGGATTCTCCAGGCAAGAACACTGGAGTGGGTTGCCATTTCCTTCTCCAATGAATGAACGTGAAAAGTTAAAGGGAAGTCTCTCAGTTGTGTCCGACTCCCAGCGACCCCATGGACTACAGCCCACCAGGCTCCTCCATCCATGGGATTCTCCAGGCAAGAGTACTGGAGTGGGATGCCATTGTCTTCTCCATTTTATCCTAATACTGAATGAAATTTTTCATTATTATGAATTTCTGTTTATGACATTAATATAATTCCAGCTGAAGTAAAATTCTGTTTTTGACAAGCACAGAAGTCCTGAGCAGGACGAAATGGTGGTTATCACCTATGCTGTTGCTATCAAAGGCACAGAAGGCATTTATCAGTGATATTACCAAGATAATATTATTGTTGCCTCTAAAATCTCCCTGTGATTTTCTTCCCACCCAACAAACTTACTGTAAATACATTTGAAATGAGCACAACTTCTGTCCTGCAAACGCTTCTAGAATAGTTTCCAAAGGCCAAATTTGACCTCCATTTAAAATCTTCTTGGAGCAAAAGGTTCCTTCTTATTTTAAATACCCAGGTTTTGGTAGAAACGGACTTAGAGTAAGTGCTCACATATTTTCCTTAGAACATCACTGGCAGGTGTCCTCTAAAGCTCAAGAGTCAGTCAAGCTACTGTTCATACAGCATACGACTGCACTGTGTACTCATTCTTCATCATGATATTCAACTATTCTGCTAAGAGAGACAGCATACTCACAATACTTTCCCATTTGCTGAAGAACAACTATGTGGAACTTAAAGATCACAGTAAGTCAAGAAATTGAAACAAAGAGCCAAATGGAGATGAGCAAGTGTTCTGAGCCTAACAAGGCGTTCTTGGCCTTGGCCAGTGGGAGACCGCATTAAGAGGTCATGTGTTTGGCACCAGGTAGGATTGGGTTGATTGCTGCCTCTGCAGTTGATTAGCTACATGAGCCAATTATCTAGCCTTTCTAAGCTTCGGTTTCCTCATCTATCTACAAATGTAGGATAAAATGTTACCATCATCACAAGGTAGTAGTGAAAATACGATAGAAAAATATACATTAAGTTCATAGTGCCTGGTACTGAGAAAGAGTTAAGGAAGATTGACTACAATTTTTATCATCATTATATTCTTATTATCATACAGGAGACTGACATTAACACAATATAGATATACATTAATCTCAAATGTATTTTTCTAAATTTTCTGAAATCATGTTTTTATAAAAAAGTTTCACCTTTCCCCCCACCACTCTGCAAAAACACTGCTGCTTACTTTGGGGGAAAATGACAGACACTGTAAAAGCCGCTGTCATTGTTGTTCAGCTGCTGAGTCACGTCCTACTCTTTGGGACCCCAGGGACTGCCACACCCCAGGCTCCTCCGTCCTCCACTATCTCTTGGAGTTTGGTCAAACTCATGTCCACTGAATCGGTGATGCCATCTAACCATCTCATCCTCTGTTGTCCCCTTCTCCTCCTGACATCTATCTTTCCGAGCATCAGGATCTTTTTCAATGAGTTGGCTCTTCACAACAAGTGGCCAAAGTATCAGAGCTTCTGCTTTGGCAACAATTCTTCCAATAAATATTCAGGGTTGATTTCCTTTAGGACTGACTGGTTGGTTTGATATCCTTGATGTCCAAGGGACCTTCAGGAGCCTTCTCCAGCACCACAATTTGAAAGTATCTATTCTTCGAAGAAAGCATAGCTTCCCCAGTGCCTCAGTGGTAAAGAATCTGTCTGCAATACAGGCGACACAGGCTTGTCCCTGGGTCAGGAAGATCCCCTGGAGATGGAACTGGCAATCCACCCCAGTATTCTTGCCTGGGAAATCCCATGGACAGGGGAGCCTGGCAAGCTACAATCCATGGGGTAGCAAAAGAGTCGGACACAACTGAGCAATTAAACAACAAAGACTGTATGCTAATGGACATACACAGAAAATATCTGCACTAATCGACACAGGAGTATCAGCCGAGGTCACAAAAAATGGCAAAACTATAGGTCTTTCTAACAGCATTTTCTTACTGCTGTTCAATGAACAAATATTACTTATGAAATAAAGAAATTAAAATGGGCTTCTATAAAAGAAAGAAAACAAAAACCACCAGCTTACAGAGTGTTCAAAGTACAGGTGAATATATTACATGAATGCATTTTTTGGTCACCCTTGCTACCCAGTTGGCAATTTTTACCAATTCCTTGAGGTATAAATACTCATTGCTCTGTCTTCTCCATAGGTGGTACAGAAAGAATAAATGAAATTAATGAAGCATTCTTTACTACCTTCTGCATGAAACACTACTGGCATTAGACAGCTGGGGTTTTTTTATGGCTTTGGAATGTTTTACCTTCCATTAATTAAATCCTCCTTTCAATTTTTCTTTTTAAAACAGCACACAAACATTAATATAAAAAAAAAAGGTGATGAAGTGAAAGACTGAAAGATATACTTCCAAAGAGATGAAGTGAAAGAAGGAAAGATATACTTCCAAAGAATTTTTAAGGTTTCTGAGTCCCAGAAAACATAATTTTTTAAATGGTAATGCTTTTTAAAACATACACAAAGATCTCCTTGTCAAACACATTAAACAATAAATTGGACATCAGTTTTATAAAGGCTGATTTCTAAATTATAATAGAACACATCTGGGGTGATTTTGACTTTGCGAATATTTGGTTTTCTTGGCAGCTGCAAGAAATCTCTGGGCAGACACACCGCTACAATAATTAATGCCAGCTTTCAGGCATCATAATGAAAAAAAAAAAAATCCTGACAGCAACAAAAAACAGTACACCCGCCCGCCTCCCCCCCAACCACAGATTTAATGTAAAACATGAATCCACAGAGTTTCTAGCCTAGAACAGCTGAAAGACATTTGTGTCATTCATGAACAAAGAGTGATTTGATCTCTTCCATCAGACCTTTTCTGCATTTCAGCTACTCTTGTTGACTCCCATCACTGGCTGCTTCATTCATACCCAGATTATCTCTGGGTTGAACACCACTTGCGGCTTCTATCACTGATTCCAACAAGGCCTTTATTTTCTCCTCATTTTACATCTGCCTATAGCCCTGAGGGGCTTCAAGGGCTTGCACAGTGCCAAGAACACAGCAGATGCTCAATGAGAGGCCGTGGATTGACAGGCTGGGTGGCAAATGAATGCACAGATCAAGAATGTGCACCAAAATGTGGAGGAAAGGGAATCCATCTTCACTGTTAGTGCAAATGTAAATGTGTGTAGCCAGTATGGAAAACAGCGTGGAGATTCCTCAAAATACTAAGAACAGAACTACCAGATGATCCAGCAATTTGGGCATATATCCAGACAAGAGTATAATTCAAAAAGATACATGCATCACTATATTCAGAGCAGAACTATTTACAACAGTCAAGATATGGAAAACAACATATATGTCCATCAACAGATGAATGAACAAAGAAGATGTGGTATGCATATACATAATGGAAAATTTGCTGTTGTTGTTTAGTCACTAAGTTGTGTCCCCATGGACTGTAGACCAACAGGCTCCTCTGTCCATGAGATTTCCCAGACAAGAATACTGGAGTGAGTTGCCATTTCCCGCTCCAGTGGATGTTCCTGACCCAGGGATCAAACCTGTGTCTCCTGCATTGGCAGGTGCATTCTTCACCACTGAGCTACCAAGGAAGCCCTAACAGAATATTACTCAGCCATTAAAAAGAATGAAATAATGCCATAAGCAGCAACATGGGTGCAATTAGAGATTATCATACTAAGTAAATTAAGTCAGAAAGAGAATGACAAATACCATATGAATCCCTTTAATGTAGAGTATAAAATATGACACAAATGAACCTAACACAAAACAGAAACAGATTCAAAGACGTAAAGAAAGACTTACGGTTAATAAGGGAAGGAAGGTAGGGGAGGGAAGGACTGGGAGTTTGGTATCAGCAGACACAAACCATTATACACAGAAAGATATGAATCTTTCTACCAAGGACTTACTGTATCCCCTGGAGAACTATGTTCAGTATTCTGTGATAAACCATAATGGAAAAGAGTATGAAAAAATATATATATATGAACAACCAGTCACTAAAATTTAAAGCAGGAATTAATACAACACTGCAAATCAACTATATGTCAATAAAATAATTTTTTAAAATAAAGAATGTGTACCAAAAGCAAGCACTGAACACTAAAACACATTCCTGATTCTAAAACTATTCATAAATAAAAATGTAAAAACTTTGTAACATTTACAAATTTATAAAAACAAATTTTTCTATTGTTTAAAGTTTTTTCTAGTTTTCTTGAGATTAAAAAACAGTGTTGCCTGCCATCCAGTTCTACAAGGATTAAGTCATTAGCCACTGCAGTTGGCTGACTTACAGTCCACCCTGAAAGGAATTCAGGATGAAGAACCGGGTGAGGCACTCTGTGCTCTGGAAAAACAAGCAAAACAGGTCCTTAGTAATATTTCAGGGGAAAACATTTTTTATGAATCTGGATTCTTACATCTTTCCATAGTTTGCAAAGCACTAAACTCCCTGAGCCATCTGTTTCTCCTGAATAACAGTAACTGAGATGTATGCTGAGTTGCATGTACTCAGTCACCAGAACGGTATAAAGACTGGCATCTCCTCCTGTCTCTTTGAAGTGATTCCTCAGAGCTATCTGAGAGGCTGTCTCCCAGGCCACAGTCAGGTCCCCGAATAAAAGTGCTACGGTTCTCACAACGTGCATCTTTTTCAGTTGACAAGACAGAACTATTATATATCACTGTATAAGCTTAAGGCACATAGCATAATGGTCTGCCTTATATATATTGTGAAATAATCACAATTAGTTAGCATCCATCATCTCATATAGACAGAATAAAAAGAAAAGAAAGAGCAAAAATAATTTTTTTCTCTGTGATGAGAACTCTTAGGATTTACACCTGTAACATTTTTTCTACATCTCACACAGCAGTGTTACCTTCTGTCATTATGTTATATGTTAAATTCCTAGTACTTATTTACCTTATAGCCAGAAGCTTGTTGACCACCTTCCTCAAATTCTCCCTCTTTCCACCCCAACCTCCGACAACTACAAATGTAATCTCCTTTTCTACGAGTTTGGCGGGGGCGGGGGTTGGTTGGTTATTTTAGATGGTTATTTTAGATTCCACATATAAGTGAGATCATATTTGTCTTTTCCCATTTGACATTTCATTTAACATAATGCAGTCAAGCTTCATCCATGTTGCTGCAAACGGCAGGTTTTCCTCATTTCTTATGGCTAACACTCCACCGTATGTATATATAACAATTTCTTCATTCATCCATCCTTCAGTAGACATTTGGCATGCTGTCATGTCTAGGCTATTGTAAATAACACTGCTATGAATATGGGGGTGCAGATATCTTTTCAAGTTAATCTTTTTGTTTCCTTTGGTTACATACCTAGAAGTGGATTTGCTAGATCATAGGGTAGTTCTATTTTTAAGTCTTTGAGGATCCTTATTCTAAGTTTAGAAGCAGATACACAGATACTGTGCTCAATAGCTATGTGACCTTAGGTAAATCCCTTAGCCTCTGTGCCTTGGTTTCCTCATCTGGAAAACAAAGAGTAATAGTATCTGTCTCAGGGCGTTGTCATAAAAGGGTTAAATTAGCTACTGCTTGTAACTGGAACAGGATGAGGATTGCAGAATAAAAGTCAAGGGGGAAAAGTAACTAGAAGCAAATAAACACCAAGTTCATTATCACTAGTTTATTAAAACTCAAGGGGCCATCCTTAGTATAATATCAAATGAATATGAAAAATATGTTCAGTCTCCTCAAAAAATGAGGATCAAATACACACAGCTGGCTTTGAATCCTGCCTATTTGGTCAGGGTGCTGTATTAATATAATCTATGGGCGTCTGTGTAAACAATCTCTATATGGAGATGATAAGTTTTTGTGTTCCCGTCTCATAGGGTTTTTGTGAAGATTAAATTAATAGTATTTGTAAAGAATTTAGCAAGATCCCTGGCACAAAGTTAACAAGCAATACATTTCAGCTACACTATAAGAGTGCTATTTGAGGATCTAGTAATATGGGTTGGGAAGATCCCCTGGAGAAGGGAAAAGCTACCCACTCTAGTATTCTGGCCTGGAGAATTCCAAGGACTGTATGGTCCAGGGGCTCAGAAAGAGTCAGACATCACTGAGTGACTTTCACTTTCATTTTTTCAACATCACGATTAAATAGATATTGTACAATAATTTATATGTTGTGTATCATTTACTCATGTTGTATATCATTTACTCATACTTACGAGAACTTATAGCATACAAAGAAATTTTAGATCCATATTCTGAAAAGTCCCACAACAGCCAAACGAGAGAGTTTATATCACTAACTTCATTAAAGACAAAGCATTAAAAAGAAAAGAAAAAAAAAAAACTTTGGGGGAATGTAGGTGAGAACAAGAGATACATTTGTTGAATATCCAGCACGTTCCAGGCCCTATATAGAGCCCTTCACATATATCATCTAATTTCTTCTTCACTGCATACCAAGAAGATTAATACCATCATCTCACCTTCACAGGTGAGGAAACACAGCAGTTAAGCCACTTGCCAAGACCACACAGGACCAGAAATGACCAGAACTCAAACTCAGATCCACCCAACTTCATGCCCTTCTCTTTTTAAATTTCATAAACAGAAAAATAAACAGAGATGAATAAAGCCAAATAATCAGAATTTATCTTTATATTTAGTGACTTTTATAAAGAGAACTCTTCATCTCAGCTCATGGTCTTATTATTAACAAATTTCCAAAGATGGCAATGTATTCCAAAAGCTCTCTACAGGGGTGATGATGCTCCCAGGGACCCTGTCACTGTCCAGTGACATTAATGGTTGTCACGATGAGTGAGGAACTATTGGTGCCTACAGGTAGAGGCCAACGATGTGGATAAATATACAACAATACATAGAATAGCCCAAACAGCCCTTCTATACACAGTAAGGGATTATCCAGTCCAAACATCAATAGAGCAGAGGTTAAGAAATCCTGTATTAATCAATTAAGTAAAAATCTTTGACTCTCCAAACAGTTGTACTGTGCTTGTGCTTGGTCATGCTCCAGAATTCCACAGGAATAACCACTTGCTGCTAAGTCACTTCAGTCGTACCTGACTATGTGCGACCCCATAGATGGCAGCCCACCAGGCTCCCCCGTCCCTGGGATTCTCCGGGCAAGAACACTGGAGTGGGTTGCCCTTTCCTTCTCCAATGCGTGAAAGTGAAGTCGCTCAGTCGTGTCTGACCCTCAGCGACTCCATGGACTGCAGCCTTCCAGGCCCCTCCGTCCATGGGATTCTCCAGGCGAGAGTGCTGGAGTGGGGTGCCATTGCCTTCTCCAAATAACCACTTAACATACTCATTTTTTCTTCACTATTAAGTTTCTGCTTCAGCTTACTGGCAATATGACCTCGTCCATCACATCCTGGGCTCGGCCAACATTCATGTTCATGGCCCTCTTCTCCATGTAGATGGCAACAAATGGACCGAGGCTGGATTCAAGTTGATACAGAAGGTTCTCAATTAGCTTCTGGAAGGACTCAGCCCAAAGTAAGGAAGGTCGGAGGCAGGCTTTTTCAGATGACATTCATTTTCACACTTAAAATTTTTTCCATATTTTATTTTATTTATTTTATTTCCATATTTTATTTCCAGATATAATACATCCTCGCCCTAGCGATAAGGTCTCCTCTGCCTGTGTTTTCCAGCCTAAGAAATTGTGGAAAAATTTTAAATTAAACTTTGCAAGGGCAAAGTTAAATCTGCTTTCTAATGGCAGGAACCACAAAGTCACTTGATAGATTTATCCCTTAATTTGATAGCCTCTGCCCCTTCCCAGAAAAATTCAACTTAAGATTTATGGGTCTAGTTGAATGGATAGTTCTCCTGTGGGAACACAAGCCTTTTTTTAAAGTCACAGTCTAATGAACTTTTCTCACATCATAAAGAAAAAGATCTTGATTTCTTAAGGTCTCCAAGACCCATCTTTTGAAAGTAACAAGTATGTTGTTAAGCCACGACAGTAGCAAGTAATTCTAACCACCTTCTTACTGGCTAGATCTGTTACAGATCACTTGTGACAGGTATCTGAATTGTCACGCAAATCACAGCATTTAAGAAGGGGGTGGGATGACAGCCTTAGCACTTCTGACAACCTGAAAAAGAGGTGGTGCCCTGTGAGATGATGCTGTCAACTTAATGTGTCACAACAAGAAACAGGAAAAAGGAAAGATTTACTCAAGGCCATGGCCATCTAACATGTAAGCAGGATGGCAAAAATACTCTCCCTAGCAAACTTACACCGAAGAAGGCAATGGCACCCCACTCCAGTACGCTTGTCTGGCAAATCCCATGGATGGAGGAGCCTGATGGCTGCAGTTCATGGGGTCGCTAGGAGTCCCCCAGGGACGGGGGAGCCTGGTGGGCTGCCATCTCTGGGGTCGCACAGAGTCGGACACGACTGAAGTGACTTAGAAGCAGCAGCAGCAAACTTACACACAGTACTTTAAATCAACACTTAATGCTAAATTACTAACACCCAACTGACATATTTTTAAACTGGACTTGTAATTTAGAAAGAGAAGACCCTCGGAATTCCCTGGCAGTCAGGACTCCAGCTTCCACCGCAGGGGGCACTGGATTCTTCCCTGATTGGGAAATTAAGATCCCAAATGCCAAGGCGAGACCAAAAAAGAGAGAGAGAAGACCCTGATAATTTTTAAAATGAGAAGCTGACCAAAAGGGACACTGTTTCAACAGATGTACTCAATAGTTATTTACTGAACACAGTTTCTTTCTAACTTTATCCATCCATTTATGATTATACAGGTTGATTTTCTTTGATTAATGTTAAATTAGTAATAACTGCACTGATTTAAACATAGGTGCTTTTAATTTCAAGGTATTTTAATTCCAGAAAATAAGAAAGCCACAAATTTAATTTGATTTGTTCTCATCCAGTTTGGTGGCTTAGGTGGTAAAGCGTCTGCCCTCAACGCAGGAGACCCGGGTTCAATCCCTGGGTTGGGAGGATCCCCTGGAGAAGGAGGTGGCAACCCACTCCGGTAGTCTTGCATGGAAAATCCCATGGACAGAGGACCCTGGTAGGCTACAGTCCATGGAGTCGAAAAGGATCAGACACGACTGAGCAACTTCCCTTTCCCCAAAGGATGAACAATCAGATCTGAAACCATTTAGACTTCCCTGGTGGTCCAGTAGTTAAAAATCTGCCTGCCAATGCAGGGGATGCAAGTTCAAATTTGATCCCCAGTCTGGGAAGATACCACATGAAACTAAGCGACTAAGTCCACCCACCTCAGATACAGAGGACTTTAGCCCTAGAACCTGAACTCATGATCCACAACAAAAGAAGCCACTGCAATGAAAAGCCCTTACAGGGCAAATATAGAGAGTAGCCCCTGCTCACCACAACTAGAAAAAAGCCCGTGAGCAGCAGTGTAGACCCAGTGCAGTCACAAATAAATAAATGAAATTTTAAAATGAAGAAGAATCTGGGAAGGCTAATTTTCAAATAGTTTTTATATTCATATTCAAGATCACACAAGGTCAGAAAGTGTTAACAGTTGAACTAAAGTTCCTCTTTTTTTCCTAAAACAACATGATCCTAACATTAAAATAAATCACCATTTTGATCAATTAGATGAATAACCCACTGTGTATTTTAAGGGCAAGTGTGGATTTGTGTGTAAAACTTAAAAAAATTAAGGAAGGATGGGTATCAAATTATTAACAGTGGTTCACAGAGGGGGGCTGATGAGAGAAGAGGAAAAAAATCTAGCTCACTGAGGGCAGAAGGAGGTATTAGCACCACTTATATCTTTTCAGGGCTCTGTTTATGGATGAATTTTATTTTTTCAGTGCTTTTAAGTTTTTATGTTGTAATACTTTTGTATTTATATTTTTAAAATTTGGAAGGAAAAGAGAATAAGGCCTGCAAATAGAATCCTCAAAAACAAATATTGGTGTGCATCGTCATAAGATGGTTCGGGCTTCCCTGATAGCTCAGTTGGTAAAGAATCCACCTGCAATGATTCTTGGGTCAGGAAGATTTGCTGCAGAAGGGATAGTCTACCCACTCCGGCATTATTGGGCTTCCCTTGTGGCTCAACTAGTAGAGAAACCACCTGCAATGCAGGAGACCTGGGCTCGATCCCTGAGTTGGGAAGATCCCTTGGAGAAGGGAAAGGCTACCTTTCCCTTTTGGTATTCTGGTCTGGAGAATTTCTTGGACTGTATAGTCCACGGGGTCGCAAAGAGTCAGACATGAATGAGCAATTTTCACTTTCACCTCCATAAGCTAGTTCATAGTATCCACTGAGCACATCCATGTGCCAGGCACTAAGCTAAGGGTTTCTCTCGATGCTACAAGCATTTGGCTTTCTCTTCTTCCTAACTGCTTCATCAACCCTGATCAGGGAATGGAGTCTTTTTTTTTTAAGTAAACAGTTTGTTTCATAGAAACGGTTTCATTAAAATAATTATTATACAAATAATATACAATTACAGCTTTTCTAAAAAGAAGGATATAATGAAATTGACTTGACATTAAAGTCATATTATAGATAATTCAGTTTCATCTCATGACTTATATGCTGTTATAGGATCATAACAGCTTTGGGGGCCATACTGGCAATAACCATAATGAAAACAGCCTCCATGAGAGGAACCTGGTAACAGTTTGAAGTCACTTCTGATTAATCTCTATCACTCTGCCTCTCCCTCTGAGGCTACAAAAACACAATTGAGGTAGCTTTCCTCACAGGGTCAGGGGGAGGCTGAACCATCTGATTGGAGAACCCCTCATTGCAAATGGTTCTGTAAAAACAGAGACACGTGAGAAGAGCATCCTCCTGGGCAGACTATCTCACACAGCTTGGAATGAGATGCCTTGCATGTCAGTTTCTCACAGGTAACATGTCTAGAAACTCATGGCTATCAAAGGGAAATACTCTGCAATCACACCAACTTGATGGACATGAGTTTGAGTAGGCTCCAGGAGTTGGTGATGGAAAGGGAAGCCTGGTGTGCTGCAGTCCATGGGGTCACAAAGAGTCGGACACGACTGAGTGACTGAACTGAAATGAACTGAGAAGTCAAGGAATCCTAGAGATTTGAATGGAACGCAACCCTGCAGATAACCTGATTTTAGCCCCATGGGACCCTTGTCAGATTTCTAACCTAAAAAAGTATAATAAGTCATAAATTTGTTTAATTGTTAACAGTAGTAAAAAGGAAATTAATACAGGGAGTAATTACTGAACTTTTGTCTAGACCTCTTTAAACAAAGAATAATATAATCTCTTTTTAAAAGAATTACATGGATTATTTTTATCAAAAGAAAAAAAAATCACAAGTTAGATGAACAGTTGTTTATTATTAGTATTATTTTCCTCACAATATCTGCCTTCCAGAGTAATTGAAGTTCACTTTTATTATAGTTTTAGGGTACGATCTTAATAGCTGGAGGATTCTATTTTAGTAAAATTGATCTGTTTTCAAGTTCAATAGCAACCATTAATATTGGCTGAGTGTTGGCTATGTTCTAGGTATAAGTTCTCACAACCTGTGAGGCAAATACAACCTCATTAAGTTCTCACAACCTATGAGGCAAATACAGTTGGGCCACTGGTAGAAATTGATTTAAGGGATCATAAGCCGAAATTTAAGGGCTAAAACTTTAAAACCCTTAAAAGAAAACAGAAGTAAATTCCATGACCTTTAACCAAAATATGTTTTTTAGGTGTGACCAAAAGCATAAGCAACGAAAGAAAAAAGCAGACAAAATGGACTACATTAAAAGTAAAATTAGGGGCTGTAAACGATGCCTTTAAGAAAGGGAAGAGACAACCTGAAGAATGGGGAAAATATTTGGAAATCATATAGTGATTAGGGTCCATTATCTTCCTTAAGATGGGGAAAAAAAACTGAAGCTTAACAGTAAAAAGACAGTCCAATTAAAAAACTGGCTTAAGAATTTAAGGGCTTCCCTTGTGGCTCAGCTGGTAAAGAATCCGCCTGCAATGCAGGAGACCTGGTTTCAATCCCTGGGTTGGGAAGATCCCCTGGAGAAGGGAAAGGCTACCCATTACAGTATTCTGGCCTGGAGAATTCCATGGACTGTCTAGTCCATGGGGTTGCAAAGAGTTGGCAACGACTGAGAAGACTTTCACTAAGAATTTAAATACTCATTGCTTCAAAGAAGATACACAGTGGCCACGATGCTCGACATTATTATTCACTAAGGACTTGTGAATCAAAGCTACAATGAAACACCACTTCACATCCACTAGAGTGGCTTAAATTAAAAAGGCATAATAACAAGTTTTGGTGACGATGTGGAGAAATTAAGACCTGTCAGTCACTTTGAAAAACTGTCCTGTAGTTTTTCAGAAGTTAAACACGGAATTACCCTATAACCTAGCTACTCCATTCCTAGGTATATACACAAGAGGAAAAAACCATATGGGGTACAGAAGTTAAATTACATTGTAAACAGCTTTACTGAGACATAATTAATATACTATTCTGTTCTCCATATGTATTTATGAACTGCTCCATAGTTTTAAATAAGGAAGCAATTTAAAAAACAATTTAAAACCACAGGCAGCCACAAGAGGGCGCTTTCTTCATAGCTTCAGACTCAGGAGATTCTACACTGTGCTTAGTATTAGTAGCTCAGTTGCCTCAGACTCTTTGCGACCCCCATGGACTGGAGTCCGCCAGCCTCTGTCCATCGGGATTCTCCACGCAAGAATACTGCATTGGATTGCCATGCCCTCCTCCGGGGATGTTCCAAACCCGGGGATTGAACCCAGGGCTCCCGCATTGCAGGCAGATTCTCTCCCATCTGAGCCACCAGGGAAGACCAATTTTACATCCCTGGATAATATTTATCAGTTTGATCTCCTTCTCCAATTTTTGTTGGAGTTAATGCTGGAGTATATTTCATCCAATACATTTAAGCCAATAGTGTGAGCAGAGATGGTGACAGGTTTAGAAAATCATGACTTAAACACAGATAAAAAGTAAACGTTTAACATTAACTTCCTTCAGAGCAACTATGGATGACATTGTGTGTCATTCTTTTTTTCCCTTCTAGCTGTATAACACATTATACAAAGTTATTTATTTAGCATAAAATAAAAAATCATTACAAGAAATGAAACATGTTATAAATACTTGGTCTCCAGTTCTTTGTTATTTATTTCCGTCGGAACAATGCCTGGTATAAGTGGCACTCAATAAATATTCATTAAATGAATCAGAGAAACGAATGACTGAGTGAAATCCACAGTTCTTAAATTTATAAGAAAAAAAAAGTTTTACCTATGCCTTGGAAGCAAGATCAAAATATTTCCCTTGATCCATACCAAAAATGAATAAAACATTACAGTCATTTCACCGAATAAGTATCTCCCAAACAAGTTCTCAGAGACATTCTGTGGTGTTAAATATAATTTCTTTGTCCAAGGAATCCTTTAATACTGACTGACGTCTCTCTCTCAATGCATTGTCTCTGGTCTTCCTATTTAAAGTTCCTCAATCAATGCACCTCTCAATAAACCACAAGCACAAAACATTTCATCAGAAGTCATATTCCTATCCATCCATCTCATATTTCAAACTGTTTGACATCAGAATAGCATCTAAAGCAATAATACTACTGGCCCTATTTCCTACCCAGAAGCCAGGTGTAATTGCAAAAATTCTATTACCCCCTAGGCTCAACCACAATAAAAATTAGGCATGATTTTTTAGACTGCTTTTTCATTTGGGATTAACAAATGGGTAGAGGATGAGCTGCTGCAGACACAGACACTGGTCATCTTTAAGGTACCGTGAATTCATCAGGCACTGAAACACTTTCATAGCAACACACTTTGCAAGAAACTGGATCACCAAACGATAAACTCAACTTGAAAAGTCTTCCTCTGCCATTTTTTAGGGAAGAGTGTATTGTCAAAACAAAGATGTTATGTTTAGCCAGTTCTAGGCAGCCCAGAAACTTTAAATAGAACTCCAAAACACATTGTACTTGAGCGACAAGGAAACTAACTCTCACACATCATTCATTTATATACCTAAAAATTATTCCATGTAACTCGGGGCTATATTAGGTGCTTGGAGACATACCAGCAAAAAGGGCCAAAAAGGTCACATTCCCTTTTTGGCCCTCTGGAAGCACAGAGCCTAGTAGAGCTGATGAACAAATATAAAGTGGTGCTAACCAAAGAGACAGGAATGTCAGGGGTAGGCAGGTGGTGTATGCGAACACAGAGGTTGAACACCTAATTTAACTTTGGGTGGTTACTAATAACTATATCTGGATGTGATAATACAGCTGAAGTTTAAGAGAAGAATCCAACCACTGACATAAATAGAAAAATAGCCCAGGCAGGAAAACAAAAAGCCTGTACAAAAACTTGGGAGCAGAATAGCTTAGCAAGTTCAAGAAATAACAGGGTTTAATATAGTTGAAACCAACTATGGAACAGAGGCGGACAAGGATGAAGGAGGTAGAGAGGAGCCAATCACACACACAAAAAAAATTTATTTAGGCTAGATCCTACAGGAGCCCTGGCTACAATGGCCTGCACGTCTGGAAGCTGTACTTTTCCTTTCCTCCATATTTTGTAGACTCTTCTAAATTTCTTTAAGGTCAAACTAAAAACCCTACAAAGTAATTAAAGGGGACGACAGAGGATGAGATGGCTGGATGGCATCACTGACTCGATGGACGTGAGTCTGAGTGAACTCCGGGAGTTAGTGATGGACAGGGAGGCCTGGTGTGCTGCGATTCATGGGGTCGCAAACAGTGGGACACGACTGAGCGGCTGAACTGAACTGAATTTCACTAAACAAACCCAACATTTAAAAATCAAGATACAATATTAAAGAATTAGGAACAACTCATCTCACACGCTAGTAAAGTAATGCTCAAAATTCTCCAAGCCAGGCTTCAGCAATATGTGAACCGTGAACTTCCTGATGTTCAAGCTGGTTTTAGAAAAGGCAGAGGAACCAGAGATCAAATTGCCAACATCCGCTGGATCATAGAAAACTCAATACTGTTCCAGAAAAACATCTATTTCTGCTTTATTGACTATGCCAAAGCCTTTGACTGTGTGGATCACAATAAACTGTGGAAAATTCTGAAAGAGATGGGAATACCAGACCACCTGATCTGCCTCTTGAGAAATTTGTATGCAGGTCAGGAAGTAACAGTTAGAACTGGACATGGAACAACAGACTGGTTCCAAATAGGAAAAGGAGTTCGTCAAGGCTGTATATTGTCACCCTGATTGTTTAACTTCTATGCAGAGTACATCATGAGAAACGCTGGACTGGAAGAAACACAAACTGGAATCAAGATTGCTGGGGGAAATATCAATAACCTCAGATATGCAGATGACACCACCCTTATGGCAGAAAGTGAAGAGGAACTCAAAAGCCTCCTGATGAACGTGAAAGTGGAGAGTGAAAAAGTTGGCTTAAAGCTCAACATTCAGAAAACGAAGATCATGGCATCCGGTCCCACCACTTCATGGGAAATAGATGGGGAAACAGTTGAAACAGTGTCAGACTTTATTTTTGTGGGCTCCAAAATCACTGCAGATGGTGACTGCAGCCATGAAATTAAAAGACGCTTACTCCTTGGAAGGAAAGTTATGACCAACCTAGATAGCATATTCAAAAGCAGAGACATTACTTTGCCAACAAAGGTTCGTCTAGTCAAGGATATGGTTTTTCCTGTGGTCATGTATGGATATGAGAGTTGGACTGTGAAGAAGGCTGAGCGCCGAAGAATTGATGCTTTTGACCTGTGGTGTTGGAGAAGACTCTTGAGAGTCCCTTGGACTGCAAGGAGATCTAACCAGTCCATTCTGAAGGAGATCAGCCCTGGGACTTCTTTGGAAGGAATGATGCTAAAGCTGAAATTCCCGTACTTTGGCCACCTCATGCGAAGAGTTGACTCATTGGAAAAAGACTCTGATGCTGGGGGGGATTGGGGGCAGGAGGAGAAGGGGACGACAGAGGATGAGATGGCTGGATGGCATCACCGACTCAATGGACGTGAGTCTCAATGAACTCCGGGAGTTGGTGATGGACAGGGAGGCCTGGCGTGCTGCGATTCATGGGGTTGCAAAGAGTCGGACACGGCTGAGCGACTGATCTGATCTGATCTGATAAGACCACTGGACCATAATTTATAAAAAAGAAAAACAAGTGATAAAATGTTTTGTTTGACCCTTTGATCTTATTGCCTTCTTAATTACAGCAGTTCACATAACTCGGAAGGAAAAAGAACTAGAAAGTCCATTGTGGACTCCTTGTAAAATATTTGTATGCTCAGTCATGTCCAACTCTTTGAAACCCCATGGACTATAGTCTGCCAGGCTCCTCTATCCATGGGATTTCCCAGCAAAAACACTGGAATGGGTTGCCATTTTCTTCTTCAGGGGATTTTCCAACCTAGGGATTGAACCCACATCTCCTGCATTGCAAGTGGATTCTTTACCACTGAGCTCCCTGGGAATTCCCACGTATGAATGTATGTGTGTGTGTGTGTGTGTGTATATATATATATATATACACATATACATATACATATACACACACACACATACACACACAAACCTACCCTTTGATGTTTCTTTAAGGCCTTTATAATAGTATGGCTTGTGGAACCACAAGCAACACAACTGCTTGTAAGTATCTTTTCAAAATAGCATTCTTACCCCCACTCCATTCTTTAAAATCAGAACTTCTGAGGCAGTCCTAGAATTTGTATTTTAAGTCTCTCTCAGGTGATGCACTCTAAAGCACATCAAAGTAGGAGAAATACTATCTCTGAGTTTTAAAAATTGGTTTATTATAAGGCTAACTTCTGATCCTAATGATTTGTTCAAGCAACCAGCTAAGTTGAATAAGTTTCTTTTCTTGCTGAGAAACCCTTTCAAGGCTGTCTCTGGGGAAGCCAACCTCAGAAAGAAGGGAATCTGGAAGGCAGAGCCATGAAGCCAAGGTGGCAATTACTGGCAGGGCTTGGTGATATTCAACTGGATTCGTACCATTTAGGTTCTCTGGGCTCTGTTGAAGGGAAAAAGCCAGTTTAGTTGCGACAGATTGTACATGGGATGAATCTATTTGCAATCATCTTTAATAAAATTACTGGCCCTGGTAAAGGATAAAATTATTGATACATAAGTTGGTTAATTATATACGATGGTACTAATGAAAAGAGTTCTCACCAATAGAGCCTGAGATAAAAAAACCAATTGTTTCCCACTGTGAATCACAGAATCACAGAATGATAGATATGAGATGGAACTGAGAAATTACACAAAGCATATCAGAAAAGGAGTATCAAAAAAAACCCACCCTGAGGCATGGGCTATGCATATCAAAGTATTTATCCAAAAAGAGACCATGGACAAGTTAGAGAATCAAAATAACCACTGAGTTAACTTCAAGGTGGTTAGCCTAAGAATCTGGAGTGGTATCTAGAAGAAATTATGATTTCAGAGAGAATACTGAAGCAGATATCTGAGCTGTTTAGTCCAGAAGAACTGCCTTTCAAGAGCACTGTGCCCCTGGTTCTTCTCCTTGCTTTGTCTTCTCCATACTCCAACAGAGACTCTAGTTGTGGAAACAATAAATACATTATTACACGGATATATTTTTGCATCCATACCACATAAACAGAAATAAGTCTATTTTCCACTATGTGATGCTGGCACCTTGTGGACCCAGATGATACTTAAAGCTCCCAGTGGCTGAGAAGGTATCCAACCTCCTCCTCACAATGAACTCCAGCGAGCCTGCAAACCCATCCCCTTCTTTTCTCCTGGTACATAGAAACCACAGTATCTGGGATTTACTGCACATCCACTATAAAAAATACATGTTGGGTCCCAAGTTTTCCACTTCTTGGACCACGTCCTCAAACTAGGAGGTACAGTAACAGTAAAAAGATGAGAGGAAAGCCATGGACAGAAGATCTGGAAGGGCCAACAGCACCATCCATGGAAAGGGAAACCGTGAATGAGATATAAAATGTAAAACTTTTGCTCAACGGAAGGACAAGCTACAGACTGGGAGGAAATATTTGCAAATCATGTATCTGATACTGGACTAGGACCCAGAATATATAGGCAACTCTCAAAACTTTTTCTTTCTGGCTTACTTCACTCTGTATAATAGGCTCCAGTTTCATCCACCTCATTAGAACTGATTCAAATGTGTTCTTTTTAATGGCTGAGTAGTACTCCATTGTGTATATGTACCACAGCTTTCTTATCCATTCATCTGCTGATGGGCATCTAGGTTGCTTCCATGTCCTGGCTATTATAAACAGTGCTGAGATGAACATTGTGGTACACGTGTCTCTTTCAATTCTGGTTTCCTCAGTGTGTATGCCCAGCAGTGGGATTGCTGGATCATAAGGCAGGTCTATTTCCAGTTTTTTAAGGAATCTCCACACTGTTCTCCATAGTGGCTGTACTAGTTTGCATTCCCACCAACAGTGTAAGAGGGTTCCCTTTTCTCCACACCCTCTCCAGCATTTATTGTTTGTAGACTTTTTGATAGCAGCCATTCTGACGGGTGTGAGATGGTACCTCATTGTGGTTTTGATTTGCATTTCTCTGATAATGAGTGATGTTGAGCATCTTTTCATGTGTTTGTTAGCCATCTGTATATCTTCTTTGGAGAAATGTCTATTTAGTTCTTTGGCACTTTTTTTTATTGGATTGTTTATTTTTCTGGCCATTCCAGTATTCTTGTCTGGAGAATTCCATGAACAGAGGAGCCTCGTGGGCTATAGTCCATGGGGTCACAAAGAACTGGACACCACTGAGTGACTAATTACACTTTTCACCTTAATATGTATAAGAAAGTATTGGTAAGTATTTTATGCACTGCAGGATGTACATTCTCTAACTTAACCTCTCAAGTCTGCTGTTGTATTGGAAGAGCAGCCTTAGACTACACAGAAACGAATAAGAATGATTGTACTCCATCAAAATTTTACTTATAGGGACTTCCCTTCTGGTCCAGGGGTTACACACTGCAGGGAGCATGGGTTCAATTCCTGGTCAGGGAACTAAGATCCTGCATGCCACATGGTTGGGGGGGTGGGAAACATACATTACTTATAAAACAGATCACAGGGCAGATTTGGTCTGAGGGCCACAGTTAGAAGATCCTTGCCCTAGCTATTACCAACAGATTTTCAAGAATTTTTCATTCTCCCCTTCGACTTTTCGGGGTGTGATCTTAAAGTGAATCTAATCACACTTCTCTTTTTTTTAATAGCACTTGCTATTCATCTAGAAAACTTTGGCTATGCCTCAGGAGTCATGATTACTTGTTGTACGTTGAATCTTGAGTTATTACTATTTGCTGGCAGTTTTTTAACTGTAAGGAAAAATGATTAAAAGCCTCATTCTCTGAGACAGAAAGCAAGTGTAATTAGCATGGACAATACAAGCCATTACCCAGCTTCAATGGTCTCTCAAGTTTTCAAAAGAATAAGTGGAGACAGATAAACACTGTAGCACAGTCAACAGGGAAGAAGCTTCTAAGGAAGCTTTAATGGAGTCATGATGCCTTGAGAGAGTCTAGGACTAACTGTATTATTCCAGAAAAGCTTTTTAATTACCGCGATATAAGAATTCAATTTCTTCTTCTGATGAAATAGATTTGAAGTAGAAAAACAACAAAAACCTATTTTCTATAAATATTAGCATTTTAACCAATATTAATAATCAGAAACTTAGAAGAGTCCAAAATAGAGACATGGGAAAAAAGATACAAATTTGATTCAGCATATTAGAAAAGCATGTTATGATTACAGTACTATGAGTAAGTACATCCTTGGATTAGATAAACCTGAAATGTTAGTATATGGGCAGTACAGCTCTTGACAGGGATTTAACTTGCCTGAATTGCTAAAACATACCTTCAATTCTTCCTTTTAAAAACACAGCCACAAAATAAATAAATAAATAAATAAATAAATAAAAATAAAAACACAGCCACAGGTGCTTTGAACAATGACCTCCCCACCCTTCCATGTCCTTCTTCCTCACAGGAAACAGAGTCATCAGAGCCCAGAGAGCTGACATCATTCTGAACATTAAAGATGTCACCTTTAAGTTTCAAAGAAAGACATCAGTGGTAGGACTCCCATCAAGATGAGCGTAGAGCTGCTACAGCTTTTATGTCTCTACTGTGGCTTCGGAAGAATGCCTTGAGTTTCGTTAAGCTCAACACTCAGGAAGATTGCAATCAAAATAAATAGCTCCAAGATCTAAAGCAATCTTCATTGAGAACCTCATTGTGAACTGAGGTTTCTTTTAATTAAAACACTTATAGAAATGCTACAGCTATATTAAAGACTGATTCACAAATCAGACAACTGTAGTTTTAATGTGCGGCTCAGCAGTAAAGAATCTGCTTGCAATGCAGGAGATGCAGGAGACATGGATTCGATCCCTGGATTGGGAAGATCCCTTAGAGGAGGAAATGACAACCCACTACAGTATTCTTGCCTGGAGAATCCTGTGGACAGAGGAGCCTGGTAGGCTACAGTTCATAGGGTCACAAAGCATCTGAAAGGACTAAGCATAATAAAACCCATATTTAAATATTTTTAAAGTATATTCTTTTCATTCGTATTTAAAAAAATATTTGGAAATGCTGTAGCATTTTGTACATTCTTTTCCAGATGAGTAAGTCGACCCAAAGAACGTTTCAATGTTCTTCAGTTGAAAAGATGCCTAGTAGTTAAAAAAGTGAGCATATTATTTGAACAAACAGCTAACATAATGGTCAAAAATAATCTTATAATGTGTTTCCAGATTTTTTTTGATACCATGAATGAATATTCAGGCTACATAATTCCAGGTCAAGCATTTACTAGTTGAACCACCGTTAAAGATGTTACTTCATCTCCCAAAACCTCTGTTTTCTGTTTTGGAAATGGAGATCTTAATAATGTTGCCCCCATATTGGGCTCTAAGGAAGAAAGATGACTCAATGCATGTAAAGTATTTAGGAAAATACCTGGCAGATAGCAAGTCTTTAGTAAGCGCTAATCATCATCATCACCACCATCATCATCTTTTTCTTCATCAATTTTTGGTCCTCTCATTTAAAGGTCCCATAAAAGTTAAATGTACAAGTAGATAAAAATTGGGGGGGGGGGTGTGCATTAACTGTTAAGTACAGTCAACCATCCATTACTTAGTTTATTTAAAATTGAAGACCAGCCTTTAGTAATTCTGAACTTCTCTCTTATCCCCAGGAGGAAATAGAGGGATCTTTAGAGAAGGCCAGACATGAGGGTCCGGAGAAGGCAATGGCACCCCACTCCAGTACTCTTGCCTGGAAAATCCCATGGACGGAGGGGCCTGGTAGGCTGCAGTCCATGGGGTCGCGAAGAGTCAGACACGACTGAGCGACTTCACTTTCACTTTTCACTTTCACGCATTGGAGAAGAAAATGGCAACCCACTCCAGTGTTCTTGCCTGGAGAATCCCAGAGACGGGGGAGCCTGGTGGGCTGCCGTCTATGGGGTCACACAGAGTCAGACACGACTGAAGCGACTTAGCAGCAGCAGCAGACATGAGGGTCAGTGAGACCAACTCAACACTATCAGTCTCCTGATCATCCACCAGACAGCCCAGAAAACAGGAGCTCTGAGCAAACCAGGAACTGCTTCAAATGTGTGAAATGTATTCACTGAAAGAGGTAACACCCACCATGAGACATATTTTTAAATAAGCAAGAAAAAATTGCCATACAAGAAACTGGCAAAATTGGCACTTCTGGGAAAGAGAAACAAAAACTGAAAAAATAAAAATGTGTCCATTGCTATGGTTTTCAAACACTTCAATATTCTTATATTCTACCAGAAATTCCACAGCATATATACTTTCTTTGCCTTAGAATGAGGCTATTTGTTACATAGTTTTTAAGTTTTTCTTGGAGACAAGAGGGTGGGATGAAACGAGTGAGTACAAGCAATTTTCTCTGCAAGTTCTTACTTAACTCTCCTTCTCAGTCACCTTATGTTTCTTTGCAAACTGCCAAGCAACACTGGTTTCTATGTTAGATGTTTATGAAAATGAGAGATAAAGAACAACTCTGGGTAACATTCTTTAGACTCACACCATGGTGCTAAAAATTCCAGAATATTCATTTTAGAAATGGCAAGAGACAACCACAGTCAGGAGGGGGAGGGAATACAGATTTCCTAAACAGCAGGTGTTTAGCTTCCAGTTATACAAAAACACTGATGAAGTCAAAATCAACAGCTTGAGTATTTCCAGATCTAATACTATACATTCAAAGGATGGGTTTTAAAAAAAAAGAAAAAAAAAATTGGAAGCTCTGAACTGATAAAAGTACCAATGTCTTGAGATCAGATGCAAAGTCATAACATTATAGAAAAATGGCAGACCCCTTAGATTTTAGATTCCATCAAGATGACTGCAAACTCTGTAGGAAAAAACTCTGCACTTGAGTAACTTCACTGAAGTTACCATCTTTGACAAATTCGGCCTGAAAAAAGTTTCACATTATCAAGGTCTGAGGAAGATCTCTAAAAATCTGAGGAACCATCATCCTGGAAGCCTGCCTCACTTTCCAGCAACTTGCCCAGCCCCACTGCTTGTCCAGCACTCCAACTCAGTGGCTCCAACTTTTCCAACAATGTAGACAGGTTTTAAACTTCAGTGGAATGACTAAGTATTCAGTTATTAATATGTTGGTTAAGAAAATACATATTTAAAAAACCATTAAGAAATTCACCAAGGGAGGAAGAATAAATTGAAAGATTGGGATTAACACATACACGTTGCTATATATAAAATTGATAACTAAAAAGGACCTACTGTTGTAGCACAGGGAACTCTAGTTAATACCCTGTAATGGTCTATATAGGAAAAGAATCAAAACAAGAGTTGATGTATGTACAACAGTCTCACTTTGCTGTACACGTGAAACTAACACAACTTTGTAAACCAACTATACCCCCAACAAAAATATTTTTAAAAATATTTAAAAACCAAGAGAGTTTCTATTTTATTAATCCCCAAAGTATCTGCATTCACTTAAAAACAAGTCATTCCACTGATATTTGACACCCTATTATGTGCTAGACACTGTTCACAGAACTTGAGACACAAATTTTGCCCCTCAAAACTTCTCATTCCTTCTCTCCCTCCTTCCTAGACCTCTCTGTCTCAAAAGAGGTCTGAACAAAATGGCTTCTCCTGACAGAAGAATTCTGAATTTTATTTGGTTGAGGGAAAGAGGGAACAGAAAGAGATGGAGATAATTTTTCCTTTATCTTTGGTGTTTTAATTTTTGACTACATGCATGTATTCATGAAGTAGTCATGAAACTAAACATAATGGGAGGGGGTAAAATAACTATGTAAGAGATAGCTTCCCTTGTAGCTCAGTCGGTATCTGCCTGCAGTGCAGGAGACCCGGGTTCGATCCCTGGGTTGGGAAGATCCCCTGGAGAAGGAAATGGCAACCCACTCCAGTATCCTTGCCTGGAAAATCTCACGGACAGAGGAGCCTGGTGGACTGCAGTCCGTGGGGTCGCAAAGAGTCGGGCATGACTGAGTTACTAACACTAACACTAAGAGATACCTAGAAAAATTAAACAGGCCTTTGCAACTACTTTAAGCCTTCCTCACCCTTGCCATCCTCAGCATACAAGACTAGCCAACTCTACACTGCATGTTGAAATGAGAAACCAGTGGCTCTTCCCAGTTGTTCACATCAGTGAGAATTAGTAAACTGGCAACACTCAAGCAAGAATCATCTTTCTTTTGTTGGTCCCTGTAAAGCCCATCAAGTACCCAGTGACTGGCATACAACCAACACTAAATTATGTAATTATCAAATGGCTTGCTGAAAGAATAAGTGACTGAAGAAACTCCAGGGTCATGTCTTAAGGACTGAATGCTGATCATTTTTCCTTCCTTGGTGACTTCAGCACACTATCCAAGACTCCCCTCAAAGAATCACTCCTAAGTGTCTGTATTTTGTTGACAGCTAGCTTACTCACTGGGTTTCCCTGGTAGCTCAGATAGTAAAGAATCTGCCTGCAATTCAGGAGACCCCGGGTTGATTTCTGGGTCAGGAAGATCCCCTGGAGAAGAGCTAGGCTACCCACTCCAGTATTCTTGGGCTTCCCTGGTGGCTCAAATGGTAAAGAATCAGCCTGCAATGCAGGAGACCTGGATTCAATCCATGGGTTAGGAAGATCCCCTGGAGGAGGGCATGGCAAACCACTCCACTGTTCTTGCCTGGAGAATCTCCATGGACAGAGGAGCCTGACAGGCTCCAGTTCGTGGGGTCACAAAGAGTGGGACACTACTAAGCCCAGCACAGCTTAGCTGCTGTGAGGAGCAAATTTTGCGCCTGTATGTAGATGTCTTCTGCTGATGGCTAATTCCACAAAACCATCAAGCAGATAAAGACAGAGACAACATTTTAAACAATCCCAACAGACCCCCTCAGTAGGTCCTCCTTCTATGTTTTTAGTAACATCTTCCCCCACTTTTTGTTTATTTGTTTTCTGCTACTTGGAAAGTGAAACAGGTTTTGAATAAGACAATGATTAAACAAGTTGATTTTTTTTTCTTTTGTATTAGAGAAAATATCTCTAATCTAGCGGAGATATAGACCAAAAATAGTATTAGGAATCTAACAGCATTCTGTTAGGAAGTGCAAATTTAACACTGTTGGGATCTAAATTACATATGTGATATTATAAAGGGTATTCTGCAAATAAGAATGCATTAAACATTTCTATTTGAAAATTACCTTTATTCTCAATATTCAATGCTTAAATAATTTTCTATTCACATGCTTGTTGACTAAAAATAAAAGATACACTAAGGAAATATTCAGAGGTGACGCAATGTGTCCCTTCAAACTTCTCATCTTAAAATTGTTCCCTGTGGAAACCTTATTCCACCCATCACTTGAATGTTCGAAGGTAAAATATTTTGTTAAATAAATTTTGCTAAGGACAAAATACCTCATACCTTCTTTCACACAGGAATGATAACATGAAGGCCTCAAATTTTTTTTAAAGAAGGTCCATAAAAACAACTTAAATCTTTAAGACAATAATGATAACATGAATCTAGCACAAACTGTTTAAGGAATCTCTAAAATCCACTCTCCATCTCTCCCTGGGACAACTCCAAGGACATTCAAGTCCCATTTGTAACCTTCAAGAAGTTTGAAAAACAAACATTTGTCTTAGCAATGTAGAAACCCAGAGAAGGATCACACCATTAGCTCCTTGACACAGCCTGGCACAGACTCTGCTTGGCGCAGAATACAAGCAAGGCAGAAAGTTCCAAAGAATTCATCATGCTTCAAAACAGAGCATTTTTCAGATGGCTTAGCAAAATAGACACAGTAATTCCAGAATATCAAAACAGAAGAAAGATTTCCAGATGACATCACTGACTGCTATGGACAATTGATTTACATCAGTTTCTTACCCCAACACTCTTGGCACTTGGGACTAGACAATTATTTTTTATAGGAGACTGTGCATTGCAGGATGCTTAATAACATACCAAGTTTCTGCCCCCTAGATGCCAGTAGTACACACCCAAGTCACAACAACCAAAAAAAAATCTCCAGACATTCCCGCTATCTCCTGGGGGCTGAAACAGCCCTTGGGTGAGAAACACTAAGAAACAACAATGACACAGATAATGACAATGATGATGATGAAGATAGTAAAAAAGCAGTAATAATAGCAAATTAAAACAATTTCAACTTAGTATTCTACATCAGATACTGTACTGGGGACTTTATATATACCTTATCCTATAAAACAACCCTATGAGATAGTTACTACAATTTTCCACATATTATAGATAAAAGAACTGAAGTTTTAAAAAGTTAAGTGCCTTATTCAAAGTCCAATTATTAAGGGGGTGACAACGGTTCAATTTCTAAATCAGTAAGTTTACCCACCATGCTACATACTGCCATCTCCCCAAGGAGAATCCTGAGTGTGTTTTTTAATGCAACACTAATAGGCTGTTGCAAAGAGAGGTGAATGTATAATGTGGTACCCAAAGAATACAACAGACTTTGTGGAGAGGCAGGTGAAGCAGGGCATCGCTGGCCAGGAAACTCCTGGGAGGCTCCTGTTAATAACACATGCTTTACGTACAATCTTGATCATCCTCAGGGCAACCCCTCAAGATAGACACCAGCATTCCTATGTTACAGGTAAAAACAAAAAGAAAAAAAAAAGAAAACAAAAAAACTACATCCAGAGAGACTTGAATAAATAATTCAAGGTCACATAACTGACTTTCCGAATAGAGCCAAGACTTAAAATAAGATTGTTCTGACAACTGAGCTTCAACTGCTAGGGATACAATGATTTTATGGGTTGAGAAAGAATAATAATATAAACAGCACACATACCATGGGCAGTAACCGATGCAGGTGAAATCCCCTTAGGTCCCACTTTGTGGTGAGATCTTGAGAAGACCAACAGAACTCACTCATGATCCAACCACCTCACAAACTGGGGACTGTTCCGGTATCCTGTCCCTCTGGACCACCTCAGGCTCCATTTAGGTATTGGCTTTTTTAATTTTATTTTAAGTAGAACCAGATATTTTGTTTTGTTTTTTTTTTCTAAGAGAAATTTCCCTTTACCAGGATATTAACTTCACAGTTGAAGGTCAGCTGGGACATGTGAGGTCCATGAACAATGTGTCTGGCAGATAATCCAAAAGGGGAGGAAAGACACAAAGGGAGATTTATGGTGGGAAAATGAGAGCAACACTCAAGGAGGAAATAATCTACAGTACAGATATTTAATCTGAGAGAAATATTTGGATATTGGGAATAACACAGGAGAATTGAGGCCATGATTATGGTTTAGAAGAGCCCAGGGATTGTTATTAACTGAGAGACTATTCTACCTACACACACCAGTTAAAAAGCACTGTTTGAGGTTTCACAGAGCCCTTCCATCACAGACAGTGATGAGATGATCTAAAAGCTAGGATAATTGACCACACTGGGATCCTACGCTTGTTTCTGGACACTTCAGCAGCTCACATGTGGAAGATAAATTTAAATGTAAGGCCATTAGAATATAGCAACAACTGTTTCCAAAGGGAAGTTAAATAAGTAGGTTAAAGAATTTTATATAATTTTTCAGGATCACAGAAATTCAGTTCTCAGATGTCATCCATCTTAAGTTCTTTTGCAATTGACAAAGGAGAGCTTACACAAGCCAGACAACTGGAGGTGTTAAAGGTGGCAGAGAAGCGACAACTATGGAGCAGGAAAGGACAACTTACATTAGGGGTCTTTCAGGAACACCTTGCAGGGGGCTGTTCACTTTGTTCTAACACTGTGGTGGCTCAGTTCTACCACAACGCAAAAATCCCAAACATTTAAAAAAAAAAACCCTTTCAGTTATGACAGAAAACCCAACTGAAGCTGAAGACGGGGACATTCTCACCTGTTGACCTAGTAACATGCCCAGCCCTGGAGCCTGGAAGCCCAGGAAGAGGCTAATGCAGGAGAAAAGGGTGGGAGGTGGTATCCAGTTATCAAGTAAGGGGAATGGAGATGATGCAGGCAAAACATATACTGCACATTCCAATCATGTATCATGTACATATAATGGTAAATACTGCACAGCTCTTCTTTCTAGAAAAACTGACAGTCTTTCAAACTCATTTACGTTCCTTTCGTCTCTACTGCCCTACTACACATCCCCAGTTTGACCACCCCTCCTTTAACCGTACTCCTACTTCTTCTGTGTGCTCGTCTGAGTCCCCCTCCTGATCCCCCACTCAACACTCACAAACTTCTCTCCATTATCTGCCATTTTTCTCCATTTCAGGATCTCCGCTTATTCCAAGTATCTTATAATTTAATCTACAGTACAAACATGAGCCAGTATAAGAATTAATTCACCAAAAGGTGCTGTCATATTCCTCTTTGCCTGTAATGTCCCTTTACATAAAGTTATTTTAACTTGAAGGCATGCATGCTAATGGTGGAATTTCAGATACTGTGGCAATTCTGGGGAGACCAAGAAGACCTTTCTTCCAAATGGGTTTCAAATCATGCCACAGAGGTAGACAAGCCACAGAGATAGCCCACAGGAGGCCTCTCTCTTTACCCAGTTTCTGCTCCATCCACCTTAAAAGGATATGCATGGCCAGTAACGTCTTCACCCGGAAAAGTAATACTTCCAAAAAGGTTATTTCAAAACAGACTGTTAAATGAAACATGAGTAATTCCATTAGAGTGTTGATTACGAACACAAGGCAGAAACTACTCCAGACAAGAAAATAGTAACCACAACAACAAATGGAAAATGAGTTCCAATTTGGCTCCCTGGAGAGAACTGAATGAATGGATGGGTATTTTCCTTCTCTAATTTCTGAAGATCCAGCAAAGGTTCCCTGTCTGTCAGTGATGCTAAGAGGTCAGTCACAGGGAAGATGATGGCAGGCTTCTGTTGGATATCTTGTGTTCCTCAGTCAGCCAAAGGGGCACAGACCAGTGTCAACATATGGCAACAAATAGGTTTCTACATTTCCACAAAATACAGGCGATACAAGTTCAAATCTCATTCCTCTGCTACTTACACAACATACATATGTACAAAAACACATAATGATGCAGTCAAAATGCAGAATGACTCACAAATAATGTTACTACCAGAAGGATAGGTTTGCCTTCTTAGTAATTTCATTAAATATCTGCTAAAGGTATTTTGGAGGAGGAACAGATAGATTTTCTTTTTTTTTTAATGGCAACCTTGAGATCTGTCTTCCAGTTTCAATGGCAATTCCCTGTTCAGCGACTTTCTCAACTCACACCTCTGAATGTGGGGATAAGACACCCCATGTGTCCAGATCCTTTAGATGAAACAAAAATATCTAGCCTCCAGACCTTACACTGACACACCTCACTCAGCCCGGGAGGGTCAGAAGTTTTCCCTACTTTCTTTCCTCGCTCCTGAGAAATCTAGATGCTGCATTTACTGTGGCCCCACGGTTCCCTGTACCTCTCATTGCCAGATGTATTTGCTTGTTGTCATATCTGTCATATATTCCAAAAAAGGACTACAAACCACGCAGACTTGTTAAAAAATAAAAACTCACCATCTACCAGGCCCTCATGACCCAGGATCAGGCACACCCAATCTGCCTAGCTCATTATGACCCAGCCATAAGACTGTCTTTCCCTCTATCTGGAAGAGTCTTTGCCCAATTCTTCCTATTCCTCCAGTCTCAAGCCTATGCATCTTTTTCATGACTTAAAATTAATGGTATGGAAACAACCCTGTTTCATCCTCAGTTCCACAGACTCTCATTTTCAGCAACCTATTTATGTGCTTCAAAGCACCTACATACTTTTGATATTGCACTTGTTTTGTTATGTATGTACGTGTTCAGTCTCTCTCCCCATTCTCCCATGCAAGACCACATGTTTCAGGAAGGCTTCTGGCAGTATCTTCATTACTTTGTAAGTTCCTGACCTAGTATAAACACTTAATACATATTTTTTGGCATAATTAATCCATTGGTTTTAAACAAAAGACTGATGAATAATTTAATGAATTGCTACATACTGCCTCAGTCAGCTAGAAATATAACAAAATACTGGGTGGCTTACACATCAGAAATTTTGTTCTCAGAGTTAATAAAATTTGGAAGTGGAAGATTCAGGCGCCAACTGATTTGGTTCCTGAGGAGAGCTCTTTTCCCAGCTTCCAGATGGGCCACGTTCTCACTCTCTTCTCACATGGTGACAAAATGGAGCACTCTGGTCTGTTTATCTTCATATAAGGACATTATTCCCAACAAGGGGGCTACAAGATCATGACCTCACCAAAATCTAATTACTTCCCAAAGACACTACCTCCAATATCATCACATTAGGAAGTAGGGCTGCCACATACGAATTTGGAGGGGATGGAAACATTCAGTCCATAACACAAATGGAAGAAGGAAAGAATGATTTTTCACTTGATTCATCACAGACTTTTAGCTTCTGCAAGTTAACAATAGAAAATATTCTATAATACCAAAGTAAGTACACAAGAAAGCAAAAAGTTGGCATACATACTTCATTATTTATCTGCATGTCATTTCACAGAAAAAACTCTTTGCATCTTGGCCCCTCAATGTTAATAGAACATCTTTCTGTTATGATAACTTTCCATAGGTCTTATAATTCAGACAGTACTGACATGAACAAACAATGAAGACTACAGTTGCTAACATTTCCTGGTTAGAGTCTAGGAGATTAGTGGCTGAATCCTGGGTAGCTTTTTTCTTATTATATTGGACATCTTTTGGATTGTCTGCCAAGCCCAGAAGCCAATCATCTTCTTGGGAAGCTTCTTGCCAGATCTCCAAGGGAGCCCCAGGCAGCCATGTTTGGACAGGGAATCCAGGCTGCACTCATTGGCCAAGAGCAGTCACATGACCCAGGCTTGGCAAAGCAGAATCTAACTTTCCAGGGAAATTGGAACTGTGAATGAGAGCCAGCCAGCCAGTCTCCGTGGGTGGCTGGAATTGTAGAAGCGGCTAGGGGTTATTCATGTTTTCTTCAATAAGAAAGCTGCTCAGCAGAAAAATACAGAATGCAGCAAAAACTAAAAAGCAGAGGCAAGAGAGCCAGACAATGTCCCAGCAGTTTTTCAGGTCCAGAAGACAGCCCATTCCCAAGTACCAGCTCAAGTGTGACGATGAACACCATGTAACACCCTGATATAACAGACACCCTCTTTTTCTTCTTTTACTTGAGCTACTTTTGTTGCTAGCTAATTAACAGAATACAATCCAATATGTATATTTACATACCCTAAGAAAATGAAAACCTTTTATGTATTTATATACATATGCATGGGAACAGGCATACAACAGGCTATAAATATGAAACTTTTTCTTTTACGGCAAACTCCCACAAAAACTCCGAATCACACCATCTCTAAATTAATTCAGCATGAAACTGTTTGTTTTTTTTGCTTTATGAAGCTCAAAGACAAGCCATCTAAACAGTTTTCAGGAAACATATTTTCCTAGACAAATGATAATTTTTTTAAGTAGAGAGGGAAAATAAGAATGCCCCACCAAGTTGGACACTTGTGGTATTTCTGACTCAGTGTAGGTGTAACATAAAAGCTGCCACAAAGTGGGTGTTTTAGGAATGTTAATAGCTGTTATTGTTGCTATTATTAATTATCTGTTTCTGACCCAGTGCTCCCCAGTAGGATGTGTGAGATGGGGGCACATTTTTGCTGTGGTCCAAAACTGTAAAAACATCTTTTCCTAGCAAGGATTGAATAAAATTACAGGATAATTAAAAGATTTAGCAATGACACTTGGCATGCTATGTTTTAAAGGAATTCTAGATGACTTAAAATTAATGACACAAAATGACTAGTTAAAATTGGCTTACATTTTTTAAAAGAAAATACATAAATGTACTTCTAACATGCTCTTTAACTTTATCTGCATAAGGCAATTAAGATAAAATTCATCTTTAAGATGGTGATGAAATTTAATTAAGATGATAATAAAGTTTTTGCCTCAGTGTCTGGTACACAAGAATCCACAATGGAAGCCCTTTTCCTATACGTCAGCCTAAAGCTTAGAAGTTTACTTTAGCCAGTGTTCAACCTTCACTTTCCATTAATGTAGCAATTAAAATCATCATCAGCTCAGTCCTTCTAGAAGGCACCCATAAAATCAAGTCTTGTCTTTTCCTTGGTATGAAAGATATTTTATTTCTGTGAAATTTTAATAGAATGCGAACTATCTTCAGTAAAAATGCCTAACGAATATAATCCCTTACGATTATACAGTAGAAGTGGCAAATAGATTCAAAGGATTAGATCTGATAGACAGAGTGTCTGAAGATCTATGGACACAGGTTTCTGACATGGTACAGGAGAGAGGGATCAAGACCATCCCCAAGAAAAAGAAATGCAAAAAAGCAAAACGGCTGTCTGAGGAGGCCTTACAAATAGCTTAGAAAAGAAGAGAAGTGAAAAGCAAAGGAAGAAAGGAAAGATACACCCATTTGAATGCAGACTTCCAAAGAATACCAGGAGAGGTAAGAAAGGCTTCCTCAGTGATCAGTGCAAAGAAACAGAGGAAAACAATAGAATGGGAAAGACTAGAGATCTCTTCAAGAAAATTAGAGATACCAATGGAACATTTCATGCAAAGATGGGCTCACTAAAGCACAGAAATGGTATGGACTTAACAGAAGTAGAAGATATTAAGAAGAGGTAGCAAGAATACATAGAAGATCTATACAAAAAAGATCTTCATGATCAAGATATTCACGATGGTATGATCACTCACCAAGAGCCAGACATCCTGGAACGCAAAGTCAAGTGGGCCTTAGGAAGCATCACTATGAACAAAGCTAGTGGAGGTGATGGAATTCCAGTGGAGCTATTTCAAATCCTGAAAGATGATGCTGTGAAAGTGCTGCACTCAATATGTCAGCAAATTTGGAAAACTCAGCAGTGGCCACAGGACTGGACAAGGTCAGTTTTCATTCCAATCTCAAAGGCAATGCCAAAGAATGCTCATACTACCGCACAATGGCATTCATCTCACACGCTAATAAAGTAATGCTAAAAATTCTCCAAGCCAGGCTTCAACAATACATGAACCATGAAATTCCAGATGTTTCAGCTGGATTTAGAAAAGGCAGAGGAACCAGAGATCAAATTGTCAACATCTTCTGGATCATAAAAAAAGCAACAGAGCTCCAGAAAAACATCTATTTCTACTTTACTGACTATGCCAAAGGCTTGACTGTGTGGATCACAATAAACTGTGGAAAATTCTGAAAGAGATGGGAATACCAGAACACCTGACCTGCCTCTTGAGAAATCTGTATGCAGGTCAGGAAGCAATGGTTGGAACTGGACATGGAACAACACACTGGTTCCAAATAGGAAAAGGAGTATGTCAAGGTTGCATACTGTCACCCTGCTTATTTAACTTGTATGTAGAGTACATCATGAGAAATGCTGGGCTGGATGAAGCACAAGCTGGAATCAAGACTGCCGAGAGAAATATAAATAACCTCAAATATGCAGATGACACCAACCTTCTGCAGAAAGCAAATAAGAACTAAAGAGCCTCTTGATGAAAGTGAAAGAGGAGAGTGAAAAAGTTGGCTTAAAGCTCAACATTCAGAAAACTAAGATCATGGCATCTGGTCCCATTACTTCATGGCAAATAGATGGGGAAACAGTGGAAACAGTGAGAGACTTTATTTTTGGGGGCTCCAAAATCACTGCAGATGGTGACTGCACCCATGAAATTAAAAGACACTTACTCCTCAGGAGAAAAGTTATGACCAACCTAGACAGCATATTAGAAAGCAGAGACATTACTATGCCAACAAAGGTACGTCTAGTCAAGGCTGTGGTTTTTCCAGTAGTCATGTATGGATGTGAGAACTGGACTATAAAGAAAGCTGAGCGCCAAAGAATTGATGCTTTTGGATCAATTGATGGTATTGGAGAAGACTCTTGAGAGTTCCTTGGACTGCAAGGAGATCCACCCAGTCCATCCTAAAGGAAATCATTCCTGAATATTCATTGGAAGGACTGATGCTGAAGCTGAAATTCCAGTACTTTTGGCCACCTGATGTGAAGAACTGACTCATGTGAAAAGACCCTGATGCTGGGAAAGACTGAACGCGGGAGGAGAAGGGGATGACAGAGGATGAGATGTTTGGATTGCATCACCGACTCAATGGACACGAGTTTGAGTAAACTCTGAGAGTTGGTGATGGACAGGGAGCCCTGGCATGCTGAAGTCCATGAGGTTGCAAAGAGTCGGACATGACTGAGAGACTGAACTGAACTGAATTGAATGCATATGTTTCGATTCCATTGGCTGTTCTATTAAAATATAATAACTTCATGGATAACTGGAATAATAGAGAATACATTTATAAGTAACAAAACCAAATATAGAAGCAATTTTTTTTCAAAGCCCCTCCCCAACAAAGGATAACAAAACTTTTTAAAATGGCATGTTTCACATTATAGATAGTTCAAACCCATGTCTTTTACATAGTCAAAAATCTCACCTAAAGGACTCCAATCTGAACTGTACAGGTGTTGGCAGGGGCAGGGACATTTGCAGCTAACAAAGCAAGCACTTCATTTTCTTAAAACAACTGCATATCCTCACTAACAACTCAACAGGTTGCCTTTCCCCACAGCCAAAGGACAATTCAAAGAACACTCAGAGCATCACAGAACATTACAAAAGTCTTTTATTTAGAAAAGTATAGCTGTTGTGTTTTTATGTCTTTGAGAAACGGCGATAATTCAGGTTTCACTTCTATAGTAATTTGATTTGATCATTTTAAAATTCACTCATAAAATGGTTCATTTATATAACCAGTTGCTAAGAGTCTTGGCATTTTAATAGGCGGCTTATGAAAACATACCTATTGCAAGAAATTACTAGTGTCTACAGAGAGGAAAAGGATGGATGAAGCTCATAAAACTTAACTGCATTTTAGCTTTGACTTGGGAAAGCTGCAAGATCATCCATTGGGAAACTTAATCTATAGATCCACTGATATATTGCTAAGTCCTACCTGGTACATTCCCAGCCAGCTGCTGCAATGAGAGTCCCTTGTCTAAAGGGTTCCAGGAGCCAATAGTGAACAGCAGAGCTGACATGTGCTCCTCCATCACCACTTCTACATGTAACCTCATGAAAGGCTCAAGGACTCAGAGAACTAGAAGGGAGTTTCTTTCCTCAAAATCTGACATGTCTGGGCCTGATGTCTGGGAATAAATTGGTCCAGCCTAATCCAAACCAGGGCCGCCAACTGGTTGTTGACTGCTCTAAAAAGTGAAAATTGTTAGTTGCTCAGTTGTGTCTGACTCTTTGCAACTCCACTGACTGTAGCCAGTCAAGCTCCTCTGTCCCTGGAATTCTCCATGCAAAAACACTGGAGTAGGTAGCCATTCCCATCTCCAGGGGATCTTCTCAACCCAGGATAGAACGAACCCAGGTCTCCTGCATTGCAGGCAGATTCTTTACCATCTGATCCACCAGTGAAGCCCTGACTGCTCTAAGCATGGAGGCAATACCAAATCCAGTCAAGTCTCAAGAAAGAACACCTGCTGCTGCTGCTAAGTCGCTTCAGTCGTGTCCGACTCTGTGCGACCCCATAGATGGCAGCCCACTAGGCTCCCCTGACCCTGGGATTCTCCAGGCAAGAACACTGGAATGGGTTGCCATTTCCTTCTCCAGTGCATGAAAGTGAAAAGTCAAAGTGAAGTCGCTCAGTCGTGTCCAACCCTCAGCGACCCCATGCACTGCAGCCTACCAGGCATCTCCGTCCATGGGATTTTCCAGGCAAGAGTACTGGAGCGGGGTGCCATTGCCTTCTCCGAACACCTGCTAAGAACACTCAAATTCAAGCCTGCTCAGCAATTTTATGTTGTGAACCAGAAAAGCTGAGCAAGCAACTTCTAGTAGGTACAGCAGACTCTACAGAAACCTTCCTATGGAAAAGCCAGGAAAAGAGTTCTCATTAAAAGCCAAAAATGCTGGGACCTTGATCTGAGATTCCAAACATGTACATTTGTGAGAAATAAATGTCTGTTATTAAAAGAAAGAAAGGAACCTTCCTGTTGCAAAATATCTCCCTACTCATTTGACAGGCATGCCTAAAGTCTTTCCTTGAGTTACCATGAGATATAGTAAGGAAATACTTAAAATTTTCCTGTCAGAAAGGGCAAAATCCATAAAGATAAATCCTGTAGTATTATCTTAGCATGAATTTTATATTATATTTTTAAATTATAAAATCCATTTTATGTTGTAAAATATATTCTATTATAAGATATATTAATATTTATTAAGGGTTTTTGTGCCAGGAACTGTGATTGTATGCAGTTTATATAGGAGTGTTTTGTATACCTTATCTTAAATTAATCCTCATATGCTTCAAGGCAAGTTCTATTATTATCTATATTTTAGTTACGAAACCTTAGTCTGGCCAGGTTTAGTAACTGGCCAAAAGTCAAGCAACAAGTAAAGAAGCAGAACAACCCAGGGTCATTTGACTCTAAATGCGAATTCTAACATTATATCTACATTTCTCTCCAGCCAAGTTCCAAAGGAGGCTGGTAAACAAAAGACAGAGGTAGCAAGTACAAAGGACATTGATTTGTCCCATTAAAAAACAAAATGTTTTTTGTCTAGATGGTGTTCTTATTGCCAGCAGCTGACTGGAATGGCTCAGGGAATTTTTTTTTTTTTTTTTTTAATGCTGGTGCCCAGGCCCCAGGCCTTGATCCCTATTCTGATTCCAATTAGTTTCTACATCAGAATTTTTATATACTTCCACAGGTGATTTACACAGAGAGTACAGGTCAAACTACCATCTGGAATGATGCAGAGTGGAAATTAAATGTTAATAAAAAGGAGCTAAGTGACCAAATGAAGTTTTAGAATACTCTAGCACAGTGTTGTCCATGTTAGAAATAATCTATAATCTGCCTTGTCTAGTATGGTAGCTACTAGCTACAGTGGCTAGTGTGACTGAAGAAGTCAATTTAACATTTAATTTCAATTATTTTTCATTTAATCGAGAATAGATGCTACTATAATGGATAACATAGCTCCAGAGGTCCCTCAATGCATCTCAGCATCCTTGGTTTGCAACAGCTAAAAAGAGGGATATGGACTGTAAGCCACAAGGCAAGGTAGATAAGGCCTTACTGTTCATATCCATCAGGACCAATTTTCCAAAATGGAGCTTTGTTAACAATTCAGAGGCTCTGAGTACCTTACAGGAAAAAAAAAAAAAAAAAAATCAATGCCATAGAAAGTACGTCCAGCCAAATATGCTTTGAGGACACAAGTCTTCAGAATTATTCTTTATTTGCTCTGTATAAAGCAAGTACCACCTGCAAGCCATGGCTGTTATATACGCCATATCATACAGATAATGCAAAGAAAGGAAGACAGTTAAGGATGTGAAGATACTGCATCTTCATATCTTTGGCATCTACTAAAGTATATATACATATGTATATACACACACATATATATTCCATGGATTGATTAGAAATAGTGTAGAAAATATAAATACATTTATCTAATATCGTGAATATTGTAGCTAATAACACTTGAGGAATATAAGGGCTTAGACACAAGTTACAGTCTAAAAATATATGTGCTCAGTCGCTAAGTTGTGTTCAACTCTTTGCAACCCTGTAGACTGTAGCCCATGGGCTCATCTGTCCGTGGGATTTTCCACACAAGAATACTGGACTGTGTTGCTATTTCCTCCTCCAGGTAATCTTCCCAACCCAGAGATGGAACTCAAATCTTCTGCATTGGCAGGTGGATTCTTCACCACTGAACCACCTGAAAAGTCAAAAAAATATCCACAGTCTACCAAAAAGCCTCACTTTTACTTCAATAAGAATTCTATACAGAGTGAAGTAAGCCAGAAAGAAAAACACCAATACAGTATACTAACGCATATATATGGAATTTAGAAAGATGGTAACAATAACCCTGTGTACGAGACAGCAAAAGAGACACTGATGTATAGAACAGTCTTATGGACTCTGTGAGAGAGGGAGAGGGTGGGAAGATTTGGGAGAATGGCATTGAAACATGTAAAATATCATGTATGAAACGAGTTGCCAGTCCAGGTTCGATGCACGATACTGGATGCTTGGGGCTGGTGCACTGGGAAGGACCCAGAGGGATGGAATGGGGAGGGAGGAGGGAGGAGGGTTCAGGATGGGGAACACATGTATACCTGTGGTGGATTCATTTTGATATTTGGCAAAACTAATACAATTATGTAAAGTTTAAAAATAAAATAAAATTTAAAAAAAAAAGATGGAAAAAAAAAAAAAAAAGAATTCTAAAAATTCTCTGATAAGAAACATGCCTGTGTGTTAACATTCCTTAATTTGGGCTACAAGACTACACGTCAGTAGTCATTCTAGAGATGTGTATATTTCCCTAAATTTTGCCATCAAGTGAGAGGCTTTTTCAAAAGCTCAGATTATTTGCATTTTGCATATCAAATGTTAAAATATTTTATATCTGAATTTAAAACTTAATGTTTAACTAATTATATATGTGAATACCTCAATTATGTAAAACGATTTACTACATTCTGAATGGGACTTTCAAAAAGAGACATCTTCTATGGCTATGTATTTACCTTTATAATGCAGTCATGCAAAACCTGAGCATAATACCAATCTAAACAAAACCAGGAACTTCATCTGGTAAATTAAACTGTCTGGAGATAAACACCAAAAACTTCCCGATACACTTCTTGTTAACTTGATAATATACTTGAATGTCCAATTTCCAAAATCAAGACAGGCTAACGACTAAGAGCTGCTAGAAAAGAGAGAGGAAAAGGGATTAGTAACACTGAAAATGTGTTGAATGTATTCAAGATCCAAGATCATCAGTTGCTTTCAGGGTACAGTTCTTTTGGACCATTCGTATTCTACTCTGTATCATCTAAGTAACAACTAGTGTCCTGGCCTTTGTAACCCCCCTTTTATGACAGCAATGAAAAGAAAGAGATTGCCTTTGTTTTCAAGAAAATGACATACAAATGTAATACAAGACACAATGGTCCAATAAAAAGGAAAAGCAAATCTTAAAAGAAATTTGGACTATAATAATGGCCTAAAACAGTCATTTCCAATGCAAGAGACCATCAGTTCAGTTCAGTCTCTCAGTCATGTCCGACTCTTAGCAACCCCATGAACCACAGCACCCCAGGCCTCCCTGTCCATCACAGCTCCCGGAGTTTACCCAAACTCATGTCCATTGAGTCAGTGATGCCATCTAACCATCTCATCATCTGTTGTCCCCTTCTCCTCCTGCCTTCAATCTTTCCCAACATCAGGGTCATTTCAAATGAGTCAGCTCTTTACATCAGGTGGCCAAAATATTGGAGTTTTGGCTTCAACATCAGTCCTTCCAATGCACACCCAGGACTGGAAGAGACCATGATATCTACAAATTGTTCCTTTCCAATTACACAGTGAAAGTCAAAGACATAACACATTAGCTGCAGCAAAGGATGAGAGAAATTATGAATATATCTCACTTTATCTTTTTAAAAAGAATTTGTTTTAAAGCTTATAGTCCTTTTTTTATTTTAAAGACAATATTCCATATAATTCAAACACTACCCTGGCCTGAAAAAAAGTTGGTTAACTGATCCTCCATGGGATATCTTATACATTTTCCTATCAAAGTATTCACTGTACTATTTTTGTTTGCACATCTATCTTCAATATCTAATTCAAAAAATACTTATTGAGGCTCCATATGCCAAGTGCCGTATCAGACACTGGCAATCTGACAATGAACATGGTAAGTTTAATGGTCTGATGGAACAACATACAAATTTATGGATAAAAAAGAGCTGATAAGTGCTCTAATAGGAGCACAATCAGGATGCTGTCCGAACATAGAGAAGGGTGGATCCAGCCTACATACGGAAGTGAGAAAACACTTTCCAGAAGATGTGATCTAAGTCGGAAAACAGAACCAATGGAGGAGCAGAGAATATGGGATGTTAAGAGCATCACTATCCAAAAAATTAACATGTACAACAGTTCAGTGGTGAGCAGGGCACTGAATGAAGGAGAAGGCAATGCTCACTAAGCTCAAGAAGAAAGTGGGTTCAAGACGTGGCCCAAGAATGAGCAGAGGTAACCAGTGAAGGATTTATATATCACATCAAGGAGTCTCAGCTTCTATCCTTAACAGCCTGGAGGTGCCAGATTTGAGTTTTATAGGACAATTATCCTGGTAGCCTTGGAGAAAAGAAACTGGAGTGTGGAGGAGGCCAATGTGCATAAGACTCCTGATGACTGTCTCTCAAAAAGGCAGTTTTAACACGATTCAATGCAAGATCAATTGACAGCATTGATTCAACTTAATTCATGCTGGAAAACCTATCTATTTACCTATTCACGCCCCAAATACATATTTCTATCATTCTTTACTAACAAGGTATGTGCTTACCATCCATAGGTGGTAAGGATATGGAGTTTAAGCTGTTTCATAATTACTAAATTAGCTGCCTCCAAATTTTAGGTACTCTATCTTCTTCCCACCACCTTCACATCGGTCATTCTAGTGATCAATGGATACACCTGCATAGCAGCAGGTCACAGTTAAGAGATAGATTTTCCCCTGAACTAAAGTAATTTCTTTTTTACACAGTGTTGATTCTACCAATATAATACAGTCCACCCAGCATTAAAACAATAAAAACCAAAGTTGAGGGATAAATGTATCCATCCAGAAATTATTGAGCAGAATTATATACCTGTATATCAAGCAAATATGCTGCATTTGCACTCAAGAAGCATCCCACTGGACCATACTAAGCATTATCCCAGCAATTTATGAATTAGCTAAGTGACCTTTAAGCTGACTTTCTAGAATACCCAAAAATTAGTACCCAAAGAGAAACAAGTCTTTACTGCTACAGAAGCAAGTATTTCAAAGGGAGAGAAAAAAAAAAAAATCACCATACTTGAATAGTTATTTATTGTAGCATATATTTTTTTCTGCCTTTCAGCTTGCACCGCATAAAATTACCATTTTCTGGGAGATCCTTGGAGATGAGTCTCTGGTGCTCTTACCACAAATGGGAACAGTTTTAGAAGTCTGCTCTTTAGCATTTGAGATTTCTCCATGGTTTTCTTGCTATTTACAGCCCATCTCCAGTTACATCAGTGACATCATCCTCCATTTCAAGGGGCCAATGGGTAGAATGGTAGTGACAGAGTGCATGCTTACGTGCTGAATTGCTTCAGTCCTGTCCGACTCTTGTCCATGGAATTTTCCAGGCAAGAATACTGCAGGAGATTGTCATTTCCTTCTCCAGAGGATCTTCCCAACCCAGAGATCAAACCTGTGTCTCTTATGTCCCCTGCATTGGCAGACAGGTTCTTTATCACTAGCGCCACCCGGGAAACCCAGAGACAGAGTAGCAATCTCTTCCATTTAAGTCAAGAAGTATACCTTCAACTCTGATTTAAACACACCTTCACCAAGGGTCCTTAACCTTTTAGCCTAATAAGTATTATGGATGTAATGTACAACATGACAAATATAATTAACATTCTTGTATGTTATATATAAAAGTTGTTAAGAGAGTATATCATAAGAGAGTTCTCATACAAGGAAAAAACTTTGTTTCATTTAACATTCCATATACATATGCAATGTTACATGCATATATATGCATCATATATATATATATATATATATATATATAATGTTGGATGTTCAATAACCTTACTGCAGTAATTAAAAAAGAAGAAAAAGCATAATAAATATTTGTTAAATGCAAGAGAGGGTTAAATACTAATTCAAAAGATATATGCATAATAATATTCACAGCAGCATTATTTACCATAGCGACGGTGTGAAGCAACCTAAGCGTTCATCAATAGATGGATGGATGAAGAACATGTGGTACACACACACACACACCATACAGAAGAATAAAACTTAGTGATTTTTTTAAAGAAAAGAAATATTGTCATTTGCAACAACATGGGTAAATCTAGAGGGTAATATGCTGGAAAGTAAGGGAAAGACAAATACCATATGATCTCAGTTATATGTGTAATTAAAAAAAAAAAATGAAAACAGACTTATAGATACAGAGAACAAGAGTAGCTGCCAGAAGTGGACAAGGCAGAGGGTGGGAGGGCAAAATAGGTGAAGAGAATTAAGAGGTACAAGGTGCATGCATGCTCAGTCATGTTTGACTCTTTGGGAACCCCACAGACTGTATCCCACCAGGCTCCTCTGTCCATGGGATTTCCCAGGCAAGAATACACTGGAGTGGGTTGCCCCTCCCGACCCAGGGATCAAACCCATGTCTCCTGTGTCTCCTGCACTGGCAGACAGATTCTTTACCACTACTGCCCCCTGGGAAGCCCTAAGAGGTACAAACCTCCAACTGTATCAATAAAATAAATTATCCACAGGATGTAAAATACAGCACACCAAATATGGTCAAAAATATTTTAATAACTGTATGGAGACAGATGGTTACTAGACTTACTGTAATCTTTTCATAATGTGTGAAATGTCAAATCATTATGTAGTACAGCTGAAACTAACATAATATTGTACATCAATCACATTTCAACCAAAAAAAAAAAGAGAGAAAAAAAAGAAATGAAGGTAGAGGGTATCCCCACTAGTTCATATTATTCATTTGGTTCATATTACTCCACTAGTCCTAAGGCTAGTGGCAACCTGGTGAGGCCTACATAAATCTGAATAAAGCCTTTCCCAGCCTTCTTCTACTGCTATTTCCATACGCTGTATGCACCGCCGTTGTCAACAGCATCCCCTCCCGTCTACCACTACTGTTGTGCTTCCAGGGGCCTTCTCCTTCAGTACTCAGCTCAGCACATCATTTCCATGATTACTAGAATGCAATAAAAGTGAGAAAAGTCCAACCCAAAGGAATCTAATTTTTTTTTTTCTTTTGAAAAATGGTATTTACTGCACCTGTACTGATCTAGATCCTGAGGATGATAAGCCTTTCACGGGGCTTTCATTTTGAAGCATGGACACATACCCGGCACACCCCTCCCCAGTGTCACCATGGGAGGCAGCAATGCCCAGGAAGGCTCTAGAATTTAAGCGTGTGTATAAATCTTGGCTTTGCCCCTGACCAGATGGTGGGACACTAGATGAATCCTTTTAACTCTCTTTGCCTCAGTGTCCTCACTGGTAAAACAGAGAATATTTAAAATTCTACTTCCTAGAGTTGTTGGAATTAAACACAAAATGACTATCACAATACCTAGCTAAAATAATGACTATGGCTACTGGTGGTCATATCAGGTTTATTCCCAGGAAAAGTTTGAAGATTAACTTGTTTTAATTAAAAGAGGATTAAAGGCTGTTTGGCCAAGTTACCCACATCTACTCACTACCCCTGCTAACTTGGAATTGCACATGATTTTGAGAATCCCCATCCCGTTCTTTTCCTAAGCCCTTGGGGGGGTCTAAGATGAAAGACCTAACAAGTGCCAGAGCTGCAGAAATGTAGATAATAGGACTTGGCTGCTCATCACATCTGGACTTCTCGCCAACTCCTTGGTGGCCAAGTTCCAATTTTTTGGAACTTCACAAGTTCCAAAGTTTTAAGTCTTATTTGTACACTTGCTGCATGAGGCAAATGAGCCATACTCCACCGCATGGATGGAGGCAAACAAGGGAGGGGGTCAGCAGGCCTTGAAGACCTAAAGTTAATTCCCCAACTTTGAGCTGTTAAAAAATACAGGAATGGTGAGGGAGACCCTTAGAAAGCAGCATGTACAAGCCAAATGAGTTCTTGAAAGGATTTTGCATGAGTTTCATCATCTTCAAAAATAAATCCATCCACTGCTCTCAGCCGACTCAACCTCTTTCCATCATTAATGGACTCACCAACAAAGAAACAAGACACAATAGCCCTCCACTTCCTCCTGAAAGTGGCCACCTAAATACCTTTTGAATCTATAGCAGCATCTAGGGTTTGGGTTTTTAGTCAGGAAAGCAGTCAGTATTGCTCGAAGCCATGGATTTTCTCTGCCTATCAATAATTTAACCTCTCAGTAAATTACAGGAAACATCTGCTTGCTGAAAAGCACCATGTTACTTTCCATCATAAACTCTTCTGCTGCCACACAACAACGAATCTGTGGCAATATTCAAAAATATTTTAAGATTACATGGATACTAAATATTTACAAATGCTCCCTGTGAGAAGCACGATCTGCACTGCCTACCTCAAACAATCGAACATGCACACACAAGCAGCTTAAGGGAAAAGATCCTTGAAGTGTAAAGTGGAGAAAGAATTATCTTCAAAAAGTAGAGCGGACAATGAATGAACCATTTGTAAAGAGCATCTTGGTTTAAGACATTTTAATATATTATTTTTGAAAACATAAGCCTGAAGTTAGTTTTGGGAAATCTAAGAGAAGCAACATACTTTGTAGCTCACCAATTAACCATTTTGGCCAATGGCACTGTCTTTTCTCTACCTGAGGGCCTTGCATTTAAACAATATTTTTATTTAAAAAAACTGTTCTTAACATCAATTGTATAAAACTCTGAACCCTAGCACTAGGTGGCTGAAGCTGGCTTGCAGTATCTCTTTTCAATTGCAGGTTCAGTGACATTCATGTTAATAGGCTGAAATCAGTCATGGTGGGTATGTTTACACCTTGGAAATCACCAAGTGCTACAAATCAGAAGTCTTTTCTTTTCCAGCACACCAACAGAGCAAAATATCCATCAAAAAGGGACTGGTTTGGGCTTCCCTGGTGGCTCAGTGGTAAAGAATTTTCCTGCCAATGCAGGAGATATGGGTTTGATCCCCAGTCGGGGGAGATCCCACATGCCTCAAAGCAACTAAGCCTGTGTGCTACAACTATTGAGCCTGTGCTCAGGAGCCCGAGAGCTGCAATTCCTGACCCATGTGTCGCAACTACTGGAGACCATGCACCCCAGAGCCCGTGCTCGGCTACAAGAGAAGCCACCACACTGAGAAGACCACGCACCACAACTAGAAAATGGTCCCTGCTCACCACAAGTAGAGAAAAGCTTGTACAGCAACAAAGACTCAGCAGAGCCAAAATTTTAAAAATTAAAAAACAAATTTTTGACAGATTTAATAAATTAGGGCAAAACTATACAAAAGAATTCCAAAACACCTTGAAAAGTAATGCTGAACTATATATGGATGGAGAAGGAAAGGTGTCCACAGTATTTTAAAGTTACAATTATATATTAGAGGTAATTTTAAAACTACATATATATATATGTATGTATGTATGTATTTTTACATGGGATCCCATTTTAGTAACTTACATATGTATAAATACATATACATACACACACAAAGAGAGAAAAATCTGGAAAAATATGTAAAACACACTATCAATGGCTGGTAAGAGTATGAGTAAATTCTAGTTTATCTAACTTTTCTGAATTTTCCAAAGTTTTTGGAATAAATGGCTATAATTTCAAAATGGGCAGGGGACTACAATAAAACTTAAATGAAAAGAAATTCGTGTTATAATACTGGCCCAAGTATACAAATTTCAATGCTAGAATCATGAACCACCTGTATGTGAAGATGACTGGGGTAAGAAGTAGAGGGGAGTATTTTCTCCTTTTCATTTTATTTATTTTTTAAAAAATATTGAAATGAATTAGGTATCAGAGTTCCCTGTAAATTCTGAGAAGTTGTTTTGGCCTAAATGCACCTTTACCTGCTTCCAGACTAATTAAGAATAGATACTCAGTCTGATAAAACTTTGAAAACAAAAAACTAGCATATAATTAAGAATTCTTTTCTTAGTGACCTTTCCTATCACTGCATACACTGGTCCATAGCATTCAACACTTGGAAAATTTTGTGCCCAACTCAGAAGACCAGGCCAACATGACATATACCAGCACGTGTTTTTTTTTTTTTTTTTTAAACTCTCTAATTGCCACAAAGACATCATTGTATTGAGAAATCAACAGTTTCGTCATTTGGATGCTCTAATAATCTAAGATTCTCCAAAACCGTCTGCAGTAGGTTTTGAAGGCAAAAACATGGCCCATTTCCTATTTCAAATGTGAGTATTTTCCAATGCCTTTAAACATTTTCTCAAACATAATGCAAATGATAACATTAGAAGAATGAGAAAGTCTTTAAAAATGAATAAGAGGAAATTAATCCATCCTACTAGCACTGTTCTTAGCAACATCCTCCAGCTTCTCCTCACATTACTTGAGTTATTCGAATCCAATATGAATTTGTACCACCAGCCCCTGTATCCTACTCCAGTAAAGAGATCTCAGGAGATATAGCATCTCCCGAGGGAGTTCAATTTCCATAATCCAGAGTAATCAGATGATTACAAGGCTCCTAAAATAAGGCTTTCCTTCTTTTATTCAAGTTTTTCAGACTTGCCTTTTCTTCATGACTTTGACACTTGTGAAGAATACTGATCTGGTATTTTATAGAACAACCTTCCATTTCTCTTTGATGTATTTCTCATTAGACTAGGGTTATAAACTTGTGGGAAAAATATGAACAGGTGAGGTGTGCTTCTAATCATACCATATTAGGGGCACATGACATTAGCATGGCTTATTACTGGTGATGTTGACCATATTCACTTAGTAAAGTTGTGTCTACCAGGTTTCTCCATGGTAAAGTCACTATTTTCCATTCCCTACCTTACATTCTATGAAAGCAAGTTACTGAGTTCACACCACACTTCATAGGAAGCAAATTTAGCTCCCTCTTCTAAGAGAGAAAGCATCAACATGGACTACTTGGAATTCTTCTGTAATGACTGTCCTCATTGTGGTCTCATGGATAATCATTTTATTCTTCGGGCTACAATTCAATGCTATCATTTATTTTGTTGCTATTTATACTTATAACCTGCACAATTTTTTGAGAAATTGAGATCTGGGATCTTCTCATCAGCTATGTTAGATAGAAATATTTCATTTATCTTACAGTTACGTTTTCACAGCTTCAGTGGTTGTCCCATAGTACTAGGAACCTGAGATTTGCTCTACAAATGTATGCCATCTTGAGAACCACCACACTGCATAGCCCCAGGGGGATACTGGTCACTCACACGCACACACACAGAATTCCTGTTATCTTCACCACTACTCATTGGGTAGCTCTTTCTTTTCCTTTCTATATTCCACTAGTTTCCCTGATACAGCAGCAAAACAGGAATACCCATGACCAGAAGCATAAGAGATCTGCAGGACTTGAGAAAGTTAATGATGAACTGGAATGTCAGACAGCAAGTGGGGGTGCAAGGGAAGAAGAAAGCAACTATTTCCATTTATTGATCACTTCACCTCATGCCAAGCACATTACCAACATATTACTTAAAAAGAAAAAGTCTCTCAATGCTCAAAAATCCCTTCTGGAGACTAACATCCAGATCGTACTCAGTAAAATAAGACAATAGCAAAGTCACACACAGCAAAGTTGGTTAACTATGAAGTCAAATCACCCTTGTCCAAAACTCTTTATCTTGAGCACTATAATCTTCTACCTCCAAGCAAGCCAGGATCTAAATTTTACTATGTTTTTGACCCAGGATGCCTGAGTGAAGGGGGCAAACCACAGCATTATCAGGTGCATCTTTTCTTCAAGCCCTACGCACCTACATTCCCTCCACCACACACTAAATTTCTAGTTTCCCAGCTATGCACATTAGCATGGGGGAAGTTGTATAAGATTACTGAGGTAATTATCACAGAGAAAGATAACCTTTCTCTGATCTCGCTTCAGTACTGAGAAATACAGCTCTCATATTTATGTAGTATGTAAGTTCTATCCCATCAAGTCCTTCCAACTGCCTGTAGTACAATAAAAAGTTATGTGTAAAAATAAACAGCATCTTTACATCAATCATGACGATGCTGAGACTTAATATCCATCCAAAAAATTCCCTGAGCACCTCCTTTCAGAGGAACCAGTAACCACTCATTCATATAAAGTGCATGTTCAACTGGAGTCAGTTTCATAATATATTAATTAACACTGCTTCACTCTGCAATGACAAGACCCCATCTGCTTTCCTGGCACTGTAGAGGAGATGGATTTTAAGTCAGTTTAAGGGAGATCTGAGTCTCGGATGTTTCTATCTGTACTTGAAACCAAAAGTTCTCATCTAAGTCTACTTTTCACTGTCTTAGCACATCTTAACAGATCTAAAGGCCAAAGGAGGGCTATTTCTTTATCAAGTTCCATCACAAGGTGGGTGAACATCAAACATCAGCATCACAGGCTAACTCTGGGGCTGAACTTTGACAGGAGCGAGAAGGGTCATCCCACAGCAATAAGATTTTCCACCACCAAAACTTCTCTCCACTTCTCTACAGTTAAATCTACCTTCTGCATTGTTGCTATTCTCTGAGGTAGTCTTATCTTAGATATATGGCCAGATTTCTCTGAATGACTCTTTAATATGGGGCCTAGAGGGGAAAGGGAGCAAGAACTACAATGTTACCCTATGGTTAATGATTAATACTCTGATCACCAAATCCTGAAGGCAGAAATCTAAGCAAACTAACATGGTTTCAAGTTTTAAAGTCATGTTAGGGTATGTAGGCAGGATAATATTCTGTTGGATGTCCACATCCTAATGCCCAGATATTATGTTATGTTACATTAAAGGACTTGGCAGGTAGGATAAAAAAAAAGATATGGTCCTCTAGGGGCTTTCCTGGTTGATCAGCAGTGAAGAATCTGCCTGAAATGTAGAAGATTCAAGAGATATGGGTTCAATCTCTGGGTCAGGAAGATCCCCTGGAGTAGCAAATGGCAACCCACCCTGGCATTCCTACCTGGGAAATCCCATGGACAGAGGAGTCTGGCAGACTACAGTCCATGGGGTTGCAAAAAGTCAGACACAACTGTGCAACTGAACACACACACACACACACACCACACGGTCCTTTAGATGTGAAGGCTATCCTGGATTATCCAGTAGGTCCAATATAAATCATATGAGTCCTTAAGAACTGAGAACAAGTCCTGGTCAGAGAGACAGGATAGAAGGAGGAGGACAGATTTCAAAAGCAAAAGGAACTCAACCACTGTTGCTGGCTTAAAGATGGAAGATTATACAGTAACCAGCTAGTGAAAATGGAGGGTCCTTAGAAGCTAAGAATGGCTCTCAGCCAGCAAGAAAATGGGGATCTCATTACTACAATGACAACGAAATGAATTTTGCCAACAACGCAAACAATCAAGGAAACAGATCTCTCCCAAGAGCCTCCAGAAAAGAATGCAGCCCTGCCAACACCTTGATACTAGCCTAGTAGTAAATTCTGTGTCAGAAATATTAAATAAATTTGTGTTGTCATAAGACACTAGGTTCATGACAATTTGTTATAGCAGCAAGAGAAAACTAATACATGAGCTCAGGCAAAACAAAGCCTTGTGAGAGAGAAAATCTAGGATTTCAGTCTTTAAAATCACAAGGAACAAATTACATAGTACATTGTTTACAAATGTTCTTCAGTAAGTGAGAGCGGCTGTAGAACCACATTTGCAATACCAAAGACAGCTGTTGGTGTTCAGCAAAGTCTCTGAAAGATTATTACCAAAAATATTAAATCAACCCAGATTATCCTCAAAAGCAAAGATAATTAACTTTGACCAGTAATTCCAAGTTTTTTTCAAGTATAAGGAGCTATTATAGAAGCAATAAATGGCATGGGCTCCTACATGAATAGTTATGCTTTTAGTAAAGTATATATTGACATAATCCCCCAAATCTAGTTTGGATTCATTAATGCTTGTAAATGACTTTGCATCTTATTAACCACAACAGAATCTACATACAGGTGAAAAATTGCATCCCATACACAAAGGAGAAAATTATTTATACAAAGCTTGGTACACAGAGAGGGGCAAAGATTCCTCTGGGTCCTGGCCACCAGCACTGCTCAGACCCATAAAATGAAAACCAGCATCATGGACTAAATACCACCATTAGTCTTGGCACATATGTGTCAGAGGGTACCTCTGTTAGAGGCATAGCAGGATTTCCAATTTCTATCTTATGGATAAGTCTTAAGATATTTTTACTATCTAAGGATTTTTAATCCTCTTAACATTTTAAGGAATTTTTTAATAATCACAAATCCACCTGAAGTTATTTTATACACTGGTAAAACCACACCTGGGAAAGATACTATAAACAGAATGACTATCCTCTCCCCTAACAAAAATCACTTCCCAAAAAATACATGTGGCAGCATGTTGGCACGTTTCCGTTTTTCACCAACCCGTAACTTGGTTCAACTAAGTTCTTTAGACAAACAGAAAATGTTTTAAAACAGAAAAATGATTCAGTTATATTTCTAAATATTAAATCACACAAAACCAATACTTGGAGAATATGCTGCTATACTCATTTTCCACCAGTAGACATTATGTCCACAAGACTCCCAAAGGCAGACTTTATATCAATATGAGATCCAGCAACCAACCTCAAAGAATACAACAAGGCTGACTTAACAAACACAGTCAAGTTCCAATATAATTTATCAGTTCAGTTCAGTTCAGGTCAGTCGCTCAGTCGTGCCCGACTCTTTGCAACCCCATGAATCACAGCACACCAGGCCTCCCTGTCCATCACCAACTCCCGGAGTCCACTCGACGTGACAGTATGTTGTTGCACAACCCATTAAAAATAATTAGATACGCCCATGTAATCAAAGACCAGAACACTTGCCCAAAGTCTATCAAGGTTAGAATATAATCTTACTTCAATACTATGGGTAAGTAAAATATAAAGAGATGAAAATAATTCCATGGTTTATCACAAATCCCAAATGTGACATCTGGTGATAACCAATGAAGAGATTTATAATATTAAATTGAACCAAACAAGTGCGTAAAACCACAGAGAAGGCAGCATTTGATGGTTTTAGGATGGTTATATGAAATTTTTAAAGTGACAACAAGGCTGGCATTTAGACTCTGCCAATAATCTGATGTACATCTTTAGACAAATAATTGGGCCTCAAGATTTTCCCCCTCGTGTAAAATGATGAGGTTGGTTCTCATTTGATTCCACACTCTTAAATTCACAAATGCAAAGTGGAAGAGCAGTGTTCCTATTGTCGTTCCTCTAAGACTGAGCTAGGAGTCAGTTAGCCCATTGCTCTGAACCCTGATTTAATGAGCAACCTCAAGCAAGTGTGGATTTCCCAGCTAGCCTCAGCTTCTCCTTTGCTAAAAGCTTCCTTTTCTAACTGTGAAGAGAATAGGGCTACCAGGGGAGAAATTCCTATACAATCAAAGTAGCATCCCTGTTCATAAAAACTAAACAATGCTCAGATTAAATTCCAAGCTAGTGAGTTCCACTTTCTTTATATAATTTTAAGAATGGAGTGTGTGGAGTGGAAAAATAAAAAAGGGAGAGCATCTCATTGGGACCAAATACACTGTTGGACTTGGCCATTCTTCCAAAGCACACAAAATAGAATGCTTAATCCATAAAATAGACTTGAAGATTGGCCTCTAACTCCTGACAGCTGGCATGCAACCACAATAAAGAATGACAAGTTTCTGAACCAAAAAAAAAAAAAAAAAAAAATCAGGCTAAATGACTCCTAGTCTTAAGATTTGGGCAGGAAAGCAAAATGAAACAAAACAGAATTCCACAAATATTTTTTGCAAGAGAGAATTTTAAAAGCACCTACTAAAGAAAACCTACTTGCAGGAATGGGACTTTTAGATAAAATGCCCCAGTTGAACAGCAAGGACTTTAAAGAAAGGAAGACAGGGAGGGAAGAAAGGTGGCAGGTAATCAGTCTTCACTGCATATATGAAATTGAAAAAGGCAAATCTGAATCCTGCCACCACAATGTGAGACACAAGGCTACAGTGAGGAGAACATCCTCAGAATTCTAATTTATGTCATTTATCCCCTCCTGGACTTAGTGAATGGTGACTAATAATTGTGGGGACCTTGCTTTCAGTAATAGTGCCAATACTCCCTTGAAAGACTTCATACCGTTATTTATCAAGAAGTCTCTACCACTTTCTTGTCATCACTCCCAAATGCCTTTTGGTCTCTGTTGTTCTTAACCATCTCTCTTTTCGAGAGCACCTCTCTCGTCTGTCCACAGAGGAATGTTTAATCGTGTACAGAAAAGGAACAACCACACAGCCATCAGCATAAGTCACGCTGCAGATCCACTATCCGCCACATTTAATTGGCAGAACTGATGTCTCTCACATCAGTGCCTGCAAATGCAGCTGGTTTTGTAGGGTCCTCATGCCTTATAATTGGTTAAGTCTTCAAAAAATTATGCCAAGGGAGAAGCAAACAGATATTCTTTTTTTTTTAACAATGGGGAAAGGCTTTCAGTGTGTTTTCAGTACATGTAATAAAACTAAACCTATTGAAAATAAAATTCCTAGGGATTGGGAAATCACAAAACTAACAAGTTTATGGCAATTCTTCATAGCCAGACTGCTAGCAAATCTCTGAATGTGTGTTCTTCTATACCTCTCTGCTCTGCAAGTTAACTCCGCCTGATTCCTCTACCTTTATCGGCTGAAGGGTCACTCATCCTGGGAGACTGTTGAGGGAAGGTGTATGTTCCTTTGTCTCTGGTACAAAAGAGCCCAGTCCACAGAGTCAGTTCCAGCAATTACTATATGCCTTGTAGCTGGTCCTTTTTTTTCTGACCATCTCTCTCCCAAGACCTAATTTTTTTGTTCATTTCTGTACCTCAACAGCCTAGCCCCACCCCAGACATACAAGTGGTACTTGATATTTACTACCATGACTGTCAATCAAGAAAAGGATGTGCCTCAAATATAACCATCTAGGTCTCCATCCACTTTGACGGAAATGACACACCATCAAGGATACTGTTGAGTTTGCAAGTCTGATTATTTTTATGTGGTTGGGGACAGGGGGAGGGAGATAACTTGATCTCTACTTACTACTTCACTACTTTCACCCAGTATACGACAGTGTCAAGGGAACAAATTAAAAATGCATTATTTTTTTTCTTATTAAAATACATATAGCAACTCTACAGTGGTGCTTTTGCCATTCCCCTTCTTATGGTTGATGTAACTAAGTCTTGAAAGAGTAAAATGACTTTCCTAGTATCTCCCAACAAAACCAGTGACAAACCAAGAACTGGGTCCCTAGACCTATCAAACTCCCAAACCTATGCATTATGATCTCTTCAATTTACTCAACAGCATATGTCCAACTCCAAAATAGAAGGAACAAAAACTTGACAATGATTTTTCACTTAATATGCATGTGTATGTTATCTGTTATATCTATATCTATATCATATCTATATCTATATCTAATATCTATTTGATAGGGTAACCACTGTTTGGTAATCATTTACCTATTTTCAAGTCTTGGCAATGCTCTATAAAATAGAGAATATTAATTTTTAAATTCCATTTTTACTTCATTATTACACTCAGCTTCAGGGAACCACCAGCCTTGTTCCATAAGTTAAGTCTGCAGGCTTCTGAATGCTTATAAGCATTTATCCTATTTCAACCCAAGCTCCCCTAAGAGTTTCCTTAGCTGGGAAAACAAACATATGAACCAAAGGTTAGCTAAACAGAGAGAGGCTAGTTCTCTTTGTCTCATTTGCATGCAGTAAAGAGTTTATTTATTAACTTTCACAAGACCCCTAGTGGCTTTCTGTGACAGAGAGAGTATCTTTGGATAACTAGTATATGTGGCTACCTAGGTGACTGAAATCTACAATCCATTCAACAAATTCTTACTCAGCACTTACCGCCCCAGAGGCTGGGACTGGGGATACAGCAAGTGTAATCCCTACTTTTCTGAAACTTACACATATATTTATTTGGCTGCATCATGCAGCATACATGACCTTAGTTCTCCAACCAGGGAACAAACCCACACCCCTGCAGTGGAAGCATGGAGTTTTAACCACTGGATTGCCAGGGAAGTCTCCTGAAGCTAATATTCTTGTGTATAATACTGGCTCATAAATAAGTAAACAACAGAAAAGGTAATTTCAGATATTAGTAAGTGCATGCATGCATGTTCAGTCATGTCCAATTCTTTGCAACCCTATGAACTGTGGTCCATCAGGCTCCTCTATCCATGGGATTTTTCAGGCAAATTCTTTACCACTGAGCCACCTGGTACTAAGAAAATGCAGACTAATACAAAAGTTGATGGAGGGTGGTGAAGTCAAGAAGATAGTAGCCAGACGATGTTGTGCAAAATTCCTTTGTGTGCTTAGTCACTCAGTCAGGTAAGACTCTTTGCAACTGCAAGGACTGTAGCCTGTCAGGCTCCACTCTCCATGGGGATTCTCCAGGGGAGAATACTAGAGTGGGTTGCCATGCACTCCTCCAGGAGATCTTCTCAATCCAGAGATGGAACCCAGGTCTCCTCATTGCAGGCAGATTCTTTACCGACTGACCCACCAGGGAAACCCAAATTTTCTTTAGATAAGGTAACTACCAAAGTTTCTGAGATGGTGGTGAATTTAGAGTTTAGATGAGTAAGTCAGCAGAAAACCTGAGGAAAGACATCTAGACAGAGACCTCAAGTGGTGTGGACGGGTTTAATATGTTAGAGAAACAAAACAGAAAGCCCAAATAGCTGGAGCTCTCATTCCCTTACTGATTTCTACTTTTGAGTCCATCGTGGTCAAAGGACCATCTCAATTCATTCAAACTTGGTGAGGCTTGTTTTATGGCTTAAGATACAGCCCATCTTGGTATATGGTCTGTGGGTACTTGAATGCATGTTCTACTTTTGATGGGTGGAGTGATCTATAAATGCCAGCCTGATGGTTGATGGTGCTGCTGTATTCTTCAATATCTTTGCTCATCTTCTCACTTGTTCTCACAATTGCTGAAACAGAGGTGTTGAAGTCTCCTACCATAACTGTGGATTTGTCTATTTTTCCTTTCATCTATAAGTTTTTGCTTCACATGGTTGGCTGCTTTGTTGTTTGGTGCACAGACATGTAGAATTCCTATATCAACTTGGTGAACGATCCTTTTATTATAAACTGTCTCTCTCTATCTGTAGTTGTTTTATTTGCTATGAAGCCTACCTTATCTGATATTAATATAGCCACCTTAGCTTTCTTTTGATTACTGTTTCCATGATACACTTTTCCATCCTTTTACATTGAGCCTGCCTGTTTCATATTAATTGAAGTGAGTTCCTGGAGCTTACACAAACTCATGTCCATTGCGTCGGTGATGCCATCCAACCATATCATCCTCTGTCGTCCCCTTCTCCTCCTGCCTTCAATCTTTCCCAGCATCAGGGTCTTTTCTAATAAGTCAGCTCTTTGCATCAGGTGGCTAAAGTATTGGAGTTTCAGCTTCAACATCAGCCCTTCCAATGAATATTCACAACTGATTTCCTTTAGGAAGGACTGGTTGGATCTCCTTGCAGTCCAAGGGACTCTCAAGAGTCTTCTCCAACACCACAGTTCAAAAGCATCAATTCTTTGGCGCTCAGCTTTCTTCATAGTCCAACTCTCACATCCATACATGACCACAGGAAAAACCATAGCCTTGACTAGATGGACCTTTGTTGGCAAAGTAATGTCTCGGCTTTTCAATATGCTATTTAGGTTGGTCATAACTTTTCTAAAATTCACTAGTTCAGGTATGTTTGACAGGAAGAGAAAAGTGTTAGATGGGCCTCTTAATAGCAATGACAAATGTACCAGCAAGCTAGTTTATATCAAACAAATACAAAAAAGATTCACTTTCAATCCAAACCTAATGCATTTTCTAATTCCGTGAATCTCCATTTCCTGTCTCTAGTTCTTGCCACTTTAACAAATTGGGCTCATAAGTATGACAAAGACCATTCATGATAAGCCAATATTTAAAAATAGATGACTGTGTATAACAAATTAATAACTCTGTGTAGTATATTTACTTTCATTGCCAAATAATATTTGCATTAATAGTACATTTTTATAGTAAAACCTAAGAAATCTACATTATTTAAATGTAAATGAGAATCTTCTTTTACACTAGGTATTTATAGACCATTACTTGGCAGATTTAATGATTTATATTTACAATTTCAGCACCCTCTGCACCATACATAGGCTCTCCCACCTTGTGCCTGAAACCAAAATGCAGCCCTTCTGTTCAACCACGCTTTTCTTCCCTTGTAGATTGTATTAGGCTTCTTGCTTATTTCTTCTTTAATAATGAAATTGGTATCATGAAGAGAAGAAAGGCAAACTGAAGTCCACATCATTGCACACAACCAGGCTGCTCAACCTGAGGGCCCAGTATCAGGACACTCTAGTTTGGTGGCTTCTGCCACATCACCCACGCAGTGTCAGGTACATATTCCTTTGGTTTACCAGCTCAATGTTGCCTAGAGCAGGCTGTGGGATCCAGGATTGAAGTGAGGCGAATCCAGTCCCATGTAAGAGGTAAAAGGAGCTATACACAACATCACAAAGCCAAAGAAGGATAACTTTTTCATTGGAAAATCTGAAAATTCTCCATGAGAGATGACAATCAGGACAGTAAACAACCTTAGCTACTGACGGTAACCAATTCTCCAGGCATAGCGCAGTGCTCCTGCAGTTTTTCTAGTTCCTTAAAGGATCTCTAAAATGCAACAGAGGTTGAGGATGTCAACAAAGAAAAAATTAAGATCACTAATACACTAACTATACTTTGATAAAAAATGATTAACAAAATGAAATCTTTAAAAACACACACACAGAAAAATGGAATCAGATCAGTTTCCTTGTGAAACAACCATGATATCTCAGTTCCAAGGCAGCACAGGTGGGATATGGAAACCACTTCCTACTAGGAATAATCCCAGGCAAATGTAGTTTCCAAGGCAGATGTGTGCCTCCCTGTTCCTGCGTCCTCCATCCCAGGACCTGTCTGGTGTTTCTGCAGCAGCTGGCTGAACAAGCCTCAGGTCAACACCAGCTGCAGTGCCTGCTGAGAGAAGACAGAGCACAACACTGAAGCGGAAAGAGAGGGAAAATGCAACAACCTCCCATAGCTGAGACAGGGCCCCTGGATTTCTCCCAGCCCCATTCTCCAACACCCACACACCTGCAAAGTCAGACCACCATTGTCTCTATTCCTCCAGCTCACCACAAGGGAATACCACACTAGCAGGGTCTTCATCCTTTGCTTGTATGAAATCTGCAGCTCCTGCAACCAGCTGCTCACCCAAGCTCCAGCCAAGCTCCTGCTGCTTGGCAACAATGAGCATTTACCTGTGGCCTAAAAACCACAGATGACTGTAAAGCACAAAATAACTCAAAACATGTTGTCATTTTCCTTCTCTTTATGCTATACTTTTTTCTCCTTTAGAGACATAAGAGTGGTTTTTGTCAGCATGCTAATCTATGATGGTCTTTGCTATGTTGCTCCTATCTGATATTGCTCTCTGGTTACTTAAAGGCATAACCCCAAATCTCACACTTCCTTCTGCACTGTGTGCATGCTCAGTCACTCAGTTGTATCCGACTCTGCAAGCCTCACACTGTTGACATTGGGGTTGGATAATTCTCTACTGCCGTGGCTTTGCTGTGCACTGTGGGATGTTTAGCAGCATCCTTTGCCTCTGTCAGGAGCATCTCCCACCACCACCAAGTTCATCAAAAATGTGTCCAGACATTATCCAGGAGTGAGTGAGGGAGGAGGTGAAGGGTGTTTTCACATATGGAAAACAAACGATCCATATTACAACTGGCTTGAAGGGAGCCAACTCAAAACGCCTGAGTGACATCGGGGGCTCATTTCAAAAACAAGATCATTATCTAGGGTGATAATATAGACATAAAGGGAGCCAATCCTGGTAATTAAGTATTTAAATAACTCAATATTTAAACATCAGCAGCAGAACGTTTTATTATTTCTACCTTTCTAGATCTTGCCCCATACCTTCCCCACCACCCACAGAAATGTTTTGCCTCAATCAAATTTTTATTACTATTTCCCTAACATCAAAACAGATGTCACAGACCTGAGTTATGGAGCTGTTTCCCAGAGAGGAGGAAGCAGTTGATTTTTCCCTCCTGGGTTTCTTAAGAGATAACAAATAAATAATATCAGCATTTGTAACATCACAATTTATACTCTTCTAAGGGAGGAAGTATAAAAGGTTATTTAATCAAGTAAACAAATTCACACCTGTTTTCGCCTCTTTTTCGTTCTCTTTCCCTTGAATTTTATACATGTGTACTTTTAACCTAATATTTTTTCCTGTTGAAAGAAATATTTGGACTACAGCAAAATGCTTCTCCATAATTCCACCCTTCCTTCCTTCTAGCAAGCTTCAGAGCTCACCGTGTTTTACAAAGGGTAAGCTTTGCTATCTTACTTCCAAGATCATTTATGATATCACCCAATATGTTACTGACCTTATGGCCTAGAGACAGATTACATGCAAAACCTATCCAATCCTTCTGCCCTCCTTATTGAATTAAAAGATAAAAAGTAAGTAGAAGGCTGTGATTAAAACAAACAAACAAACATAAATCTTCCTTATGAAAAATTTGGGAATCAAAGCTACAGATCAGAAGTACTAACCTTAAGCCCTTCATTTGGCCAGTTCTGAACCCACAGAAGCTGACTTGGGCTGTGGGCATACACAGAGAGCGAGGGCACAGGAGATCAGGCAGCTATAAATGCAGCAGCTGCTAGCCTCATCCTAACAGGAACAGAAGGTAGTGTTCATGTAAAAGTGTTATTTTCAAGACGCTCACAGGAAGCTCCAAAGTTGACTAGGGGCTGACTAAACACTAGTGTCATTCTAGGATGCAACAAGCCCGGATACAATATGGTTTCAAGTGAACAGTAGATGAAAAGGCAAACTTCACCCTAGACTGTGCAGCACTGCACACCTATAGCAACACTGAGACGCTGGATGCAGCTTGGTCTCGTAAGTCACTTAACCACTCTCAGCAACATTTCCTCCTCTGCAAAATGGGGATCACGCTCTGGATGTTCTGGGTTGTTAAATGATGCTCTGCCACCAATGGCACAGTAGAGCAGTGAAACTGGGATGGGGTCTCTGGCTCCCTGAAAGTCCTTGAAATAATGCTAGGTAGCAACTGGGATCAAAGTACCAATATTCATGGTCACCAATGTCTTTTGAGCATTTATTCTGTTAAAAAAAAAAAAACGTTTCATATTCGTAGCTCACAACAACCCCAAACTAGGTCCTCTTACCCCCAAAACAGATGGGATAACTGTAGACTGAGAGGTCAAGGGACTTGTATCCAAGGCAGCTAGGAAATGCTGGAGCAAGGATTCAAACCCAGGCAATCTGCCTTCAGGGTCTGAGGTTACAGCCAGCAGACCACATCGCTTCCGGAAGGAAGCATTTAATATGTGAAAGGATAGATGGGTTAATTAATAATTACCTGATCTTTTCATCCTCCAGGGCCTTTTTTTCCCCTTCCAAAATAAAAGAGGGAAACATTGATTTGTTCTCCCTACAGATTACAGAGCAGAATATCTTACTAAATACCAAGCATTATTTGTTTGTACTGATTTTAATACAATAATTTGCTGAACCAAATTTTTACTACCCTGAGAGTAGGTACTTAAACATTGCTGCATAATGAAATGGCTGTGCAAAAAATCAACAGCTGATCACTACAGGCAACTACTTTTCCTTTGTAAATACAAAACTCCAATCAGCTAAGAATGTAGCATGACAGATCACAAGCCAGAGACAGAGTCTTCTCCATAGGGATTTAAAGCTCAAGAATTTCAAAGTACTTAATAACATTAAATCTGAGGCAGATGGCTGAGTGCCTTAAGAGATCCCAAACTATTAAGGGTATCCCGGATGAAATTCCTTAGCTGAGTTGTCTTCTTTCTGCATCAGAAAATGGCTGGCACCACCTGGTGGCTTTCTTCCTCCTCTAAAACCTAAATTCCACTGAACTAAGACCTGGAAGATATTCTGTCAGGGTTATCCACGGAAGAAAGAAGGCAATCTTTATATTTCATTCACATAATTCTAACTAAAGTGTTGAACGAATTTAGTTTTTATCCACATGGAAACACTCACCTCTAGAGCATTCTCTTAAATATAGAACTTCTATCAAAATACATGAGTTGAAAAGACTCAAGCCCGGCTCAGCTGGAGCACTTCTGAAACCATATAGCATGGGGAACCACCCACAATATTCATTCATGCTGAGGACGGGGAGACAATTTCCTCTAAGGTAAATGTGCTTCTGATAATGTGACTCCACTGGGTACTGTCCATGTCATCATTTTATAGGTAAGAACAATGAGGCTCAGCCTGAATTAAAAACTTTTCCCAGAACTAGGGATTTAAATACTGTTCTACCTGTTTTTAATGGTCCTCACTGCTATACTACGATTTGCTTTGTCATGATGACCACAATGATGATTCATCCAAATATATGTGCATGAAAATGGAGAAGTTCCAGTTTTGTTTTAAGAGTTCTATCTTTAAATCCTATTAACTAACTGCAGTCAAGTTGAAATTGTCCTTGGCTGGAAATCCTACTAAGTATAGGTGTAATTATACTGGACACACAAGTGTTCAAACATTAGCTAAATAGTTAAAAGTTCAGTACACCTTCGGTAGCTCTAAAGTCCTAAATACCTTTGCCCAGTAGAAGCACAAAAGAGGTAACCAGAGGGTAAGAATTACCCAAAGGATAGGAAGGATGTTTGGCAAACTTAAACCAAGCATCAATAAGGAGACACAAGTCTGAAGAAATCTACTCTGTCCAACTCTGTCTGTCTAAGTAACTGAAAGTATGGTGACCATGAGAACTGTGTGTTATCCTGAATGGTCTCGAGCATTAGAAAACCAAATGGGAAACATATGGGAGAATTAAAGAGGTGGATGAAGCAAAGTCAAGTGACCTAGAATGTTTCACATCCCATGCTCAGCTTGAACAACCTTAATCAGATGCTCAGATTGAAGTCCTATGAACTGAGAATCTACTTCAGCACTTAAATACACTGACCCCTGGTCCCACAGACCTACTAGTGCTCAGCTTACAATAACACTTATAAAGAGCTGACAGGCAAATTTTAATTAAAGTACATTGAAAATAACTTGAGGCATACTTTGTACAAAGAAAATTACTCTTTTGGTAGAGTTACTCAACTTACGTTGTATCTGTGTGTGTGTTCCTTCTCTTCTGAGAGTTTTCAATAAAGGGAAAAAATGATAATTTATACAGAGACAGGGACTTCCCTGGTGGTCCAGTGGTTGACTCCAAACTTCCACTGCAGGAGGTGTGGGTTCAATTCCTGGGCAAGAACTAAGATCCCACATACCAAATGGTGTTGGCAAATGAAAACGGAAATCTTAGTTGCTTAGTCATGTCTGACTGTGTGACCCCATGGACTGTAGCTCGCCAGGCTCTTCCATCCATGGAACTCTCAAGGCAAGAACACTGAGTGGGTAGACATTCCCTTCCCCAGGGGATCTTCCGGACCCAGGGTCAAACTTGCATCTCCTGCACTGCAGGCAGATTCTTTACTGTCTGAGCCAATAGGGAAGTCTGATGGCCAAATAAACAGAACCCTCCCCCCCCAAAAAAAATCTGCACTGAGTCCTGTCACCTGCAAGCAGGATGCTCTAGATCAAGTTACTTAAATTTTCTTAGTCTCTTGTCCCTCATTTTCAAATAGAGATTTCCAGATGTGGTGGACGTCAGAGCAGTTCACCAGCTATTTGTTGCCCTTTGCCAGTGAAGACATGAAAGGGTTAACTACCCAGTCTCCTCTTTAATAAGTGAGAGGTGGGTAGGACAGCTCAGATGTATGTAGAAACCAACTGTACTGTGTCCATTCCAAACTCTGAACTCCAGATTCAAAACTATCCAGGGAGGGTGAGTTCTCCATGGCTCTGAGTGACTATGGTGGGCAGGACAACTCCCCACTCATTGACTCAACTGATGCGTAAGTATCCTGAGAAAAAAGCAAGTCTTTTTTCTTTCTTTTCTGTGTTTTTTTGGTTTTTTTGGTAGCACTGGTATTTGGGGGATTGGTTGCATCTGTTACTTTGACAATACCAGCTGATAGACCACTTTCATAAGTTAATTATAAGGAGTAAAGTTAAGATGTCCATAAGTAGTCAATGAATAACTGATTTTTGTTGCTGTGTTTGTTGTCATTTGATTATTTGGTAAGAAATACACATTTTTGCCAAACACGTACAAATGGTTAAATAGTGTTCCCAGGGTATACTGCTGCTGCTGCTGCTGCTGCTGCATCGCTTCAGTCGTGTCCGACTCTGTGCGACCCCATAGATGGCCTCCTACCAGGCTCCTCTGTCCCTGGGATTCTCCAGGGAAGAACACTGGAGTGGGTTGCCATTTCCTTCTCCAATGCATAAAAGTGAAATTGCTCAGTCGTGTCTGACTCTTAGCAACCTCATGGACTGCAGCCCACCAGGCTCCTCCGTCCATGGGATTTTCCAGGCAAGAGTACTGGAGTGGGATATCACTGCCTTCTCCGAGTGTATACTGGAGGTATATTTTTTTCTTCACACCTAACACAGAAGAGATTTAACAGAACTAAAATATAAACCAATAAACATTTTCTTTTTTCCTTCTTTCCAGGTTCCACTGAAGATTTGATGTTGGTGTTTGGAAACCTACAGAAATTTAATCCCAAAGAAACAAGCTCTTTCCTTCAGAGTCAGCTTCTAAGAGAATTTAAGCAACTCAACCAAGAGCATCTTGCTTACATGGACAGGGGTAAAACTTAGGACTGTCAGGGTCCAGCAACCCATGCCTCAACACTAAATTACACAGCTGCTATTCTTCCCCTCCCTACTACAAACTGTATTTATCTCTTTATAAATTTAAGTTCATTTTCTTCCCTTCATTGAAAATTCTCACCACAGAAGGAAAATACACACAAATACAAACACACATATACTGTAGAGACTTTCTCTGCAGTACAGATAAATAAGATACTTGACTAGTAAAGTATCTTATTTAGGTACAAAACATGAATACATACCTAAAATCAGTTTATCAATTATGCACTATCATAGTTCAAAGGCCATATCATATTTTTCTCCAAAATAACTAACATTAGAAGTGAGACAAAATATCACCAGCCAAACTTATTTAGATACCCTGTTTCTCTGCTTAAAAAACAATGATCAAACCAGTCAATCCTAAAGGAAATCAACCCTGAATATTCATTGGAAGGGCTGATGCTGAAACTGAAGCCCCAATACTCTGGTCACCTGATGCAAACAGCTGACTCATTAGAAAAGACCCTGATGCTGGGAAAGAGTGAAGCCAGGAGGAAAAGGGGACAACAGAGGATGAGATGGTTGGATGGCATCACTGACTCAATAGACATGAGTTTGAGCAAGCTCCGGGAGATGGTGAAGGGCAGAGAAGCCTGGTGTGCTGTGTTCACGGGGTCACAAAGAATAGGACACAACTTAGCAATTGAACAACAACAAGAAGCAAGATAAAATATCAGCAGCCAAACTTATTTCTCTATTTAAAAAAATAATAATAATGCTAATTTAAATGTAACTATTTGTAGAACGTTCTATGAGTATGTACCAGCATGTTTGTGATATGCTACAAACTGAGATAAATGTAGCCCCCTCCCACTTCTGGTATGCAATCAAGGATGACCAACAAGTACCATTTTGCCTGAAACTTGCCCAGTTTAAGCACTGAAAGTCCCACAGACCCAGGAAACCACTCAGTCCCAGGCAAACCAGGAGGATGATCCAGCACTGTCTCTATGTTAAGAAAGTCACACATCCCAAGAGTCCCCTCAATCCAGGACAAACCAGGAAGCTGGGTCACGCAGTAAAGAAAAGACATCCTTGAAGCATCGAGTAAACAAGAAACATCTTCCTGGAATGTAAAGATAAAAGGAGGGACATTACATCATATGAAAACAAAGATATAAAATAGAATACTACGTAAACTCTGGATGAACTTTCAAAAAAAAAAAAAAAACCTCAAGCAGTCAAAGTAGTTGAGTTTTTCATGCTCTGTTTTTACAGAGATGCACAGGTGGAAAGAACTGATAAACAAGACTACAAAAGAAAAACTGCTGATGTAGAAACATCTAGGATGCAACGTTCACACCCTCCCTAACTTGCTACATGAACCTAGGCGAGGCCTTGAACCCCTCAAAGGCACAACCACACTTCCTTTATTTTCAAACAATCCCCACTAGAAGGCCAGGACCTTGCTATGTTAATGATGTCCTGTGTGCCTGGTATCTAGAACTAGGCCTGGCACACAGGAAGGGCTCACTCTGCAATGTTTCACTAAATGAGCAGCTAAATCTCCAGTCAGAGATAAAACTACCACGGTAGGATGGTAGGATCTGCAAAACTATCAAAGACGATCATATTTACAGAAGCATACTAATAATAGCTGTATGAAAGTGATCTCAATTATTTTCATAAATTTCTTTATCTTATTTTCTCCCATTTCAGTGATTTATAAATATTACGTTATTGCTTGATTTGGATTTTGTTGGGTAGTGGTGATGGGGTGTATATTTGTAAACTGAAGTTGGGGGAAATCTGTTAGGCTAAGTTATATATATCTATACTGACATGCCCACATATGTTCGGGAATATTTTCTAAAATATATTATGCTGGCAGAAATCATTTGTTTATACTCAGTAATTTAAAAAACAAAACAAAACAAAGTTTAAGTGAAAAAGTATGAAGACATAAGCATCAAAAGAAAGAAGAAGCTGCAGAGTTTTGATCTACAAGAGAAAGAGGAAAGGGGGAAGAATTTGAGAGCAATGTGGATGAAGGCCAAAAGCTGAGATCCTATAGAGAAGGTTTCTAAGGTTTTAAAAGAGAATAAATCGACCTGGGGGCTCAAGAGCACAAGGGCCCAAGCAAAGTAGTCGATTCTTCTACCAGCTGGGATTACGACTGGCCTATGTAGCAAGTGTTCATGGGTCAACACTACCTACAACTGCCCTCTTTTTCACCCCAGCAGAAGGAAGAGACCCCGACCAAGGGATTTCTCCTGGTGGCTTCCATGAGGTGACACAGCACCCAGTCAGGGGAACAGCAGGCTGACAGGGATGGAATTCCATCCACGCCCCTGGTCAGCATCAGGTTTGAGCCTGCCCAGAAAAGCAAGAGGAGGACCGTGATCAAACACATTTAGGATGGTGGGTAGAAGTGTGGTGCTCATACCTAACAAGTAAAAACAAACACTACAGGTGTGTTCACACACATGTCCATTACAAAGGGGGGCAGTACAGAAGACATGCCTTACACCCATACTTTAAATAAATGGTAAACTATGAGAAAATATTTGTGGTCTCTACTCTGAGGCACACCACCAGATCCTCTGTTGATTTGTAACCCAAGATTCAAAAAGAAGTGTCTTAATATTGACGACAATCTCTAGCTAGCCCAACATAACATGGATGTAGTGAACAGCTCAGGGGGAACTGTGAGCATTACCTTACTTGTGTGATATGAAGAGTCCTACGAGTGCATGTTTAAGATACAGATAAGTGAGTTCCTGGCAGGAGCAAGATCTTAGCTCATTTTTCTATGCATACCCTGTGCTAATAATATTTTTAACACACACTCCAGCCCTCAAATGCCTTACTATCAAAAGTTTCAAACACTACACTTTTCTTGGATGCTGGCAAATTCTGATACATCTAACCCTTACGCATTAATCTGCTCTGTCCATACTGTCCTCCTCCATCAACTTAATATTAAGGAAACATACAATGAATCTCTGAATCAATAAATAAATCTTAAGATGTGTCCAAAAAGGGTAACTGGATGACAAGGAAAGAAAAGCAGTCTCTATCTATATAAGAACATATTTTATGAAATTGAGATAAAATGATTTCCCTGGCATATCTTGTAGCTAATACTAAAAGCAGAAAGCTTTACGGAAGAAAATGGTCTTCTAAACCAAGAACTCTCAGAAATGCCCTTGACAAAAATAGATGGGTTATATGAAAAGTCTAACGTTTCATTTAGGGGGGAAAAAATTAAGCAGATAAAAACAAAGAAACATAAACAAATGCAATATGCTTTCTTGCACTCAAGGATTTTGCCAACCCAGTAACTTAGAGTGTGCTTTGTACATACAAAATATCAGATCTTTGGATGGGTGAATGAGGGGTGGGTGGATGGATGGTTCAATGAATGAAGTGAATCACATGCATCCACTCTCCACTCAAAAAGCTCAGGAATTCCCATACTGTAATTCCTATACTGTAGGAATCGCCATTTCCATAGGATTCATACAAAAAGCCCACCATATAAATAAAAGTGGTTTCAAAGGCTAGACTTATGAGAACCATCTTCTCTACGACATGGGTAACTTTCAAATATATTCATAGAAAAGCTTAAAGCTGGTCTTAAAAACACCACTCCAGGAAATCCTATTCCGGGTAATTTGCAACATCCCCCCAGAGGGTGCTCTGTGCCACAAAAGAAGCAGAGATCTACAAATCAAGCTATCTGCTGTGTCACCTGGCTCTTTAGGTTGCACTAAGAAAGGCAGTTCCCACATACCCCCTGGATGATAAGCCATGACAGATGGTCACGTCCCTGAAAAGGGAAATGCCCGTTAAAAGTCCACAATGAGAATTCCACGACAGCCCCGATATTAGGACGCCATGCTCTCACTACTGAGGACTTGGGTTTAATCCTTGGCAGGGGAACAAAGCAGAGAAGGCAATGGCAACCCACTCCAGTACTCTTGCCTGGAAAATTCCATGGGCGGAGGAGCCTGGTAGGCTGCAGTCCATGGGGTCACGAAGAGTCGGACATGACTTGAGCAACTTCACTTTCACTTTTCACACATTGGAGAAGGAAATGGCAACCCACTCCAGTGTTCTTGCCTGGAGAATACCAGGGACGGGGGAGCCTGCTAGGCTGCTGTCTATGGGATCGCACAGAATCAGACATGACTGAAGTGATTTAGCAGCAGCAGCAGCAGCAGGGGAACTAAGATCCCACAAGCTGCTCGGTACTGCAAAGAAAACAACAAAACCCCACAATCTAGGGAAAAGTGTGGCACCCGAAAGATGGGAATAGCATCCTCTGATCAGGGGCTGGAGACTCAAGTGTCTGCAGAAACCAGGAAAGTGACCATAAACAAGCACATGTGCTGGGCATTACACAAGAGGGGGTGTGCTGACTGCAGCTGGAGAGGGTACGCCTATCCTTAAGGACAAAAATAAATAGGTAAGGTCTGGGCTTATAGAATAGAACCTGCCCACATCCATGGACTATGCATTCACAACCTCTAAAATGGAAATAAAAGCATGGGGTTGAGCCAGGCTACAGGGTGCCTACCTAATACTCATTCTTCCCTTATTACTTGTGGGTAGAAGGTCAATGTCACTAGGGAAAGGATGTTCAGATGAAAGACTACATGTCCCAGCTTCCCCTGCAGTGAGGGAAAGTCAAGGAGGTGCCAGCAGAGTCACTGGGTGGAACTTCCAAAAACTTCCTTAAAACAGGACAGACAGCTGGCATCTAATCTTACCCCCCTTCTCATCCTTCTTGCTCCCTCCTACCTTGAATTTGACAAAGGAGTCTCTCTCATTCAAGGTGAGGATAAGAACCTGACTCAGGAACAGCAGAATAGAAAACAAAAATTATGATATTACAATGGGCTTTAAACACCCTAGATCACCTTTGCCTAGACTTTTCATTTCCTGGGGAAAAAAGTCAATCTTGTATAGGTTACCATTTTAGGGTCTCTGCATTATCATCCCAATATAATTAATCCTAAATGACATTAATTCAATTAATCCTAAGTGATATAATACAATTAATCTTAAATGATACAGAGCCCCAGGTACTTCCAAGATGAATCAGAATATTTGCAGAAATGAAAGCAATAAGGGTATAGTGAAAGAGGGTCCAACCTGGTGGCTTTCAATTCTTCGATATGGATGTGACCACTAGATCTGACGCGTTCTACACAGCTGGGTCACCTTGGGCAAGCTTCTTATCCTGGCAGTCCTCAGCTTTCCCATGGGGACTCCAAGAGAATCTACCTCCCACAAAGAATGCAAGGATTGCATTAAATTATTGCCCTAACACACTTAGTGCCCAATGTACAGGATGTACTCAAAGAAAAATGCCATTAGGAGTAGGACCCAGTATAAGTCCAAAAGACAGAAAATGGCCTGTGAAATGTTTGGTTTGAGACCTTCAGGCAAAACATCAAACAGCTCTGAAGAACTGGGAGGAAATGTAATTAAATAAGTGAAGTCAGAAGGGGGCAGATGGCACATGCATACTTATAAGAACCACTCCTGGAAAGCATTACACTCGCTGTGAACATCAGTTCAAGTGAGGGGGGGAAAAGCACAGCATTAAATGAAGCACATGGAGAATGAAATCCCTTCATTCACCTCTCCTTCTCTAACTCACTTGTGCAGAGGATAGTCACTGGGAGCTTTTCATGGTCAGGCACCCCCATTTCTGCACTAAGGATGATGGAATTAATATGTACATATGCACATGTACACACACACACACACACACACACAGGCTGTCTGCTCTTTCAGAGTTGACTGACTATAGTGTTGTCCAACAGAATTTTGTGCACTGATGGAAACAATTACATCGCACTGTCTTACCCAGCAGCCACACGTGGTAACAGACCACTTGAAACATGGCTATTGTGTTGGAGGGATTGAGGGTCTTTTCATTCTTTTAAATTTTCATCAATTTATATTTCATTTTAAATAGACCCATGTGGCTAATGGGCACCACAGTGGATAGCACAGGCACAGGGAGAGCTTGGAGACTAGCAATTCTCAATGGGAAAGAAGAAAAGCAAGGAAAATTAAAGACTCCAGAGGGACAGAATGTAGAACCCATCCCAACACCCTTCTGTATACTAAGCTTTCGGTATCAATTAAACAGCTCACATGTTCAGCTTTTCCATGCCTACCTCCTCCATCCAATCTTTAAAAAAAAAAAAAAATCCCAAGTGACAGAAATTAAAATCAAATGGCAGGTGGTGACAAACACTTAAGGTCATATCCAATAAAGTATCTACAAGAGCACTAAGTGAATGAACTCCGATGCCCAATCCAATTCAATCCAAACTGCATGCTGCCTGATGCTGTTTTCTTTCCACACATCCCAACATGCAGAATGACAAGATCACCTTCACATCACGTAATAGAAATGCTGCAGCACTTCAGAAAACAGTGAGTCTAAGAGAACACATCAAGCTTTGCTCCTATTTATCCTGACATATTTCGGATGAATAAGGGAGGATATCATGAGCTAAACCTTCATGTCAACAATCCTTTTTTAAGTGATCAGCTTATTTGGGGTGATGGTTGAAGTCTGTGGACTTTATTCTGATTGGTTCATGGTGAGGTAACAAGGTGATGTTTCAGGAATCTTAATCATCAATATTCTGATTCCAACCAGTCTGGGTTGTCAGCATGTGGTCAGCACCCTCCACCTGGGCAGGGGCCTTAGTTTCTGCAGAACAACTCAAAGATATGCAACAGATTGTCCCATATGTATATCCCTCAAGGAGGAATTGGGGTTTTGTTTTATTGCTGAATTATTGTTTAAGTTACCAGGATTTTGTTAGCTTCACTGCTTTTGTTAGTTTCTGCCTCACTTCCCTAATTAGTAACTGCTTCAATCTGCTTCTTGGAACTCTAGGAAGGCCTAGGAGAGAGGGGAGGCTCCAGAGTGCTGCTGGGTTTCACTTCCCCTTTTCTGTGATACTTCTCAATCCTGAAGGGATTAGAAAAGGACAAGAAAGCGAATAGTTTTGCTCAGTTGTGTCCCACTCTTTGCAACCCTATGGACTGCAGCACACCGGGTTTCCCTGTCCTTCACCAACTCCCGGAGCTTGCTCAAACTCATGTCCATCAAGTCGGTGGTGCCATCCAACCATCTTGTCTTCTGTCGTCCCCTTCTCCTCCTGCCTTCAATCTTTCCCAGCATCAGGGTCTTTTCTAATGAGTTGGCTCTTTGCATTAGGTGGCCAAAATACTGGAGCTTCAGCTTCAGCATCCATCCTTCCAATGAATATTCAGGTTTGATTTCCTTTAGGATTGACTGGTTTGAACGCCTTGCAGTTTTCAATAGAGAGAGGTTAATCATCAACTTGGCAGGGGAACTTGATTGTGACTGCAGTCAGCACACAAAGGAACAGGATCTTCTCTTCTCTGGGAGGCTTGATACATGCTCAAGTTTATAGGATGCCAAATGGAAGTGGACCTCAAACTGCACCAGACTTCCTTTTTTCTTAATTGAGTGACATATGAAAAACTGTCAACCAGTCTCCTCAAAATGCAGGAACCATATGAAAGCCAATATAACCTAACTGCCCTATTCACTTGACAGGAATCAGCCAGCTCAAACAGAGGTAATGGTGCTTAGCGGGATTCATGGCCACCGCACACACATACAAGCACACCTGCCAGAAAGGCAGACCTTATTTCTCCATAGGAGCTGGCCTTTTTCCTAGGGGCAGCTGCTAGAGTCATGGTCAGAGGTATTCAGAACAGGAAACAGAACTGGTCTTTATGAGGACTGGCAAGTGGTTTTCTGGAGGGAGGAAACATACGAGGCCTGCCCAAAGTCTGAGACTGGTGTAGATTTTACAAACCAGCAAAACACAAAAATGAAGCCAAGTCATCTATGATTTCAGCTATGTCCTACTTTTCACATTTTAACAACATTAAAATTGATGAAAACTGTGTAATTATCACCCAAGAATCATTGAAAATCAGAGTGATTTCATGGCTATTCTGTAAATTTACACAGGTTAAGCCTCACATTACTCGGGCCAGAGCAGAGATCTTGGAACCCAACTGACGGAGGTCGAGTTTCCGGCCAGATCACACAGTTCGGAGTTCAGGGTCTCTGATCTTCTTCCCCTCAGGGATATGCTACAAGGAGCTGATCAGCAAGGCTGTGATTTTTTTGGCTCTTCTGCCCAGTATTCCCCTAAAGGAAGAACCTGAAGGGAAGCAGAATTTGCCAACCCAAAATATGTCTCTCAGACAAAAATACTGTTTTAGGGCTGATCATTTTTAAGAAACAGCCGACAGGGTGAAGCTCTGAAAAGTGAGTAAGAGTTACCTTTTATAAGAGACATTTACTTGACAAGGGAAATTTCCATTTGTAAGGGTATCTTCCTGTCTGTCCCAAGAAGAGGAACATGAATAAGAAATTCTTATCAACAGAGAATAAAGGATTTAAAGCTGCATATTAACCATACTCTGGTTGACTGTGGTTTTCTAGGAATCTCCCATAACTGACTACCCCCTATTTCATCCCTAACATCTTCTTTTGTCTTTTACTGGAGATGGCATTTAAGATATGGTTTGGGTTATTTCAGGGAATTTTATTCAGTTTTCCTAGGTGTATTTCCTGTATACAAGAGGTAAAGATGTTATTAAACCTCTGTTTTCCTCCTGTGAATCTTTCATTTATTACTAAGAGGGTGGCGGGAGTTGTGTCTCAGCTAAAACCAACAGGGTAAAGATAATATTACTTTCCCTTCCCTAAAAAGCTAAAAATGTGCACACCTGAGATGTTGCCTTTCTTGAAATCCTGAAAAGTGCTATGCCCTAGGAAGCTGGTTAGATGGTGCTATAGTCTGTCAGACTATATATGGGACAGTCACAGGTGGGTCCTGCTTTACCTGTATTTCATTCTTTTCTGGAGGGAAACCTGAAAACATCCCTTAGGCATTTAAAAGGATACACGACCAGGAAGAGGGAAGGAATGTATTGACCAAGCGATATAACATTTACACTATTAAGTAAAGATTCATAAAAACCTAGTGTTTTCAACAGTATTAATTGCAAAATTATAATATTAAGTATAATACCTTAATAATGGTATAATCTTAAACGTAATCATTGCATTGAACAAAAATTCACGACAAAATGAAGCTTCCAGATGACTTCAGAAGTCTCTGCTCCATGTTGACATAACATGAAGGGATGTTTCTAAAACAGCGTGATTAGCAAAAAGAAAGTTCCATGCCTAATATTCACAACACAAGCCAGTTGTTGTGGAGACAATACATCAGTGGGTCCGTGAACTCTACAAATTTTTAACCTTGTGGATTTGTGACTCTGTTTGGATGGGAAATGCTATTAATAAATTTGAAAAGATGAGAAACAGGATTTTCAAAATTCTAATAAGAGATCACTAAATCATTGCTTTTTCCCAGGAGGAACTTAAAATTCTTTTAACTCCATTCTACTCCTTACCTCTTCATGGGCTACAATTCTGACTTTCTCCCTCTTTTGGGAAGAAGTAAGGGGTCATGGGTAGCATTATGACCCTAAAAGTTTGCTTTGTAAAAACACTGAGAAAGTTGAAAATAAATGTTTAATGACTCACTCAAAAAAACAAACAAACAAACAAAAAAACCCACCGAGGACCTGCGTTTCTCATCTCTGCAAGAAACTCCACCTGTGTGATTACATGAGGTATAAAACAACACTGCAATTTTCAAGAATTATTTTAGAAAAATACATACTCTCCAACTACATGTAATTGCAATAGCAATAAAACAAATCGCATTTTATCACTGATTTCATTAGTAATTCAAAGTTAACTCATCTTCACTCCTGAATGAGCTAACACCAAGTTTCTATGTATCAACTATAAATACAAGCAGAATCTTCAAACTTAAAGAGCAAGAAATTCTTACCATGGGCAGGAAAGGGGGAGAAGGGAACAATTAATGATGGTATGCTGCCCACAAGAATGCAGACCCCAGACCAGTTGGACCTGAAGGTTAATGATGTTGACTGCTACCTACCTCACCACCAATCCATGAAAAGAATGTCCACAAGCTGATCACGCCCTCTTTGAAGAACTGCTGTTAAACTGCTCACTATCTCCCCCAAGTTGGGACACGTGCTTTTGAGGGTATTAGCCAGCTGTGGCCCCCTTTATCTGGCAAAACAATAAAGCCACTCTTATGCTTCACCCAAAATCCTGTCTCCAAGATTTGGTTTAGCACTGATGTACAGAGAAGCTGAGATTTCAGCACCACTACTGTGGCATGTGCTTTAAATATGATTTTCTTTTTTCCTTATACCAGAATTGTAAACAAGCATACTAACAGAGCCATCGTCAAAAATGGACACAAACACTGGATCAAGGATGAACCAGAGCTTCATAGATGGGCAGTGAGAGTGCTGGTCTCTGCAGGTCATGTGCTTCCCCTCCCTCCCTCCACACTACTCAAAATCAAACAGTTCACCTCAGAGTGGGACTCGGACCCAGCCAAAACCCACTCTGGGACTTGAACACACCTGGTTGGGACACAAACCTAGCCAAAACCCACAGTCTTTCAACTGAGATCACAACACCTGGTTTCAGAACCTCAGTCCAGTCCAGTCGCTCAGTCATGTCCAACTTTTGCAACCCCATTGACTGCAGCATGCCAGGCTTCCCTGTCCATTCCCGGAGCTTACTCAAACTCATGTCCATCAAGTCAGTGATGCCATCCAACCATTTCATCCTCTGTCACCCCTTCTCCCGCCTTCTATCCTTCCCAGCATAAAGGTGTTTTCCAATGAGTCAGTTCTTCGCATCAGGTGGCCAAAGTACCGGAGTTTCAGCTTCAGCATCAGTCCTTCCAATGAATATTCAGGACTGATTTCCTATAGGATGGACTGGTTGGATCTCCTTGCTGTCCAAAGGACTCTCAAGAGTCTTCTCCAACACCATAGTTCAAAAGCATCCATTCTTCAGAGCTCAGTCTTATTTATTGTCCAACTCTCACATCCATACATGACTACTGGAAAAACCATAGCTTTGACTAGACGGACCTTTGTCGGCAAAGTAATGTCTCTGCTTTTTAATATGCTGTCTAGGTTGGTCATAGCTTTTCTTCCAAGGGTAAATTGTCTTTTAATTTCATGGCTTCAGTCAACATCTGCAGTGATTTTGGAACCCAAGAAAATAAAGTCTCTGTTTCCATTGTTTCCCCATCTATTTGCCATGAAGTGATGGGACCAAATGCTAGGATCTTCGTTATTTGAATGTTGAGTTTTAAGCCAACTTTTTCACTCTGCTCTTTCACTTTAATCAAGAGGCTCTTTAGTTCTACTTTGCATTCTGCCATAAGGGTGGTATCATCTGCATATATGAAGTTATTGATATTTCTCCCAGCAATCTTGATTCCAGCTTGTGCTTCATCCAGTCAAGCATTTCTAATGATGTACTCTGCATATAAGTTAAAAAAACCAGGTGACAATATACAGCCTTGACATACTCCTTTCCCAATTTGGGAAAGACCAAGTTTCCCCCTCAGTAAAGCTTCCATAAGCCTCTTATCCTTCTCCATTAGTGGGAGGATTATTCCAACTATTTTGGGGAAGGGGTAGAGATTTCCAGGAATTGGGCCACCTCCCACTTTTGGTCCTTGATGGTCAGTCACTGAACTGTCATGGCACCTCTGAGTGTGTCATTTAGCTTTCTAATGTGTTACGATGAGTGTATACTGAGGATCAAGTTCTAGTCAAAGTTGACTTGACTGCCATCTTAGACCCATCTGATTCTAATCAGCTTATGTTGCCTCCTTGGGCTATGTCATTCTTTCAAAGGTTGTGCCCTGCTCCCTTCCCTCCTGCTCCAAAAAGAGAGAAGTGCTCGTGGGAGGTCACAGGGATCTCTGGGTACATCTCTAACAGGACCTGTGGGGATCTGCCATGGTGATGGCATCCTCAGTCAGATGCTACAGAGAACATCCCTCTGGGATTGTGATTTGAGCTGCCCTCCACCAAGGCAGCTGGTGCCTCTGAAAGGCGTCCTCAGGAGAGAAAAGCAGGATGTGTGTACAGTAAACTCATCGTGAGTAATTTTCCCTCTTCTTCCATTTCCACCATCTCCTTTGAGAAGAGACTGCCCTTCATAGATTTCAACTGGGTTTGACATGACAAATTACGCTTTTGAGCCATTTCAAAATAACAAACAACACTCATTACCTTCCCTTGTTTTCTCATTACTTCCAAAGTAACATGCGGAATTCAAATAAGAGGGAAATGGCAACCCACTCCAGTGTTCTTGCTTGGAGAATCCCAGGGACGGGGAAGGCTGGTGGGCTGCTGTCAATGGGGTCGCACGGAGTCGGATACGACTGAAGCGACTTAGCAACAGCAGCAGCTCGTGTCTCAGTGAAAGTCTTGATTTCAGCAGTATTTCAAAGGACGTCAGCGGGTCAGCTGATGGCATACCCTGTGACCACGAGGCCAAATTTAAGAGTGACAGAAAACAAGGTCTCCTCACACTAGTTTTCAGCTTGGGGGGTGGGCAGGGGATAGGTGGGCTTGGCTATATGCTCTTGATGTTAATAATCCCTGTTTTCTATGATTTCTCCAAAGAGCTATATTCTTTATCAGAGATCACAAATAAGAAACCAAAGGGCTGAACATATCTCATGTAACTATTTTGTTTGCCAAAACAATATTTTGCTTTGTTCTTAAGTTTAGCTAGCAGTTTTACAGACCACGTGTGCACTCTCTCATTGAGCTACCACCCCACCAACTGACTGTCCCAGACAGGTGAGGGTCATTCTTATGTCACCTCCCTGGCCCCTAAACATTTTCTGTTGCAACCTCCATTTTATATATTCAGAAGAGGAAAAGAACAAACCTCATGTCCACAAAAAGTATGCCCCCTGCAACACCATTTGTATATAAACCCCAGAAACTGGGGATGTTAATTAATATCCTCACAAAGGAAAGAGTCCAGAATAGATTATTACAAAAAATAAACATAAAGAGAGTTAACGTCAAAGCATGAACAGAAGAGAGAGAAAACTGCCTCTGACTACGGAAGTTAGAGAAAGCTTCCCAGGGAGAGGCCATCTGACCTTGGTCTTGAAGACGACTGGAAGGTGGCAGAGGGGAGAGGCAACCTGAGACAATGAAGATCGGAATGACTCAAGGGCTGAGTCACAGGGACTGTGCCTCCACTGTCCCATCTAAAAGTGCATCAAACTTTCCCTTACCACAGAGCAACCAATAAAAACCAATAAAACGACTTACAAGGCAACTTGTCAAGATGTGAACAGGCGTGTACAGTCCATGTGCTAACAGGGTCAGGCATTGTGAGATGGGAGATCTGGAACAACCGGTAAGGTCTCTCACACAGAGTCACACAGAGCATGCCCTGTTTCTATTGGACAGCCCTGGGCCCCCAAGCCTGACATCTTGTTCAGCTTGGACTTCTTTCTTATCCTCACATCTCATGAGGCACTGGCCACCTCTGTGCAGACCTGGTCCAAATGCTCACCTTCCCCTTCCTCCTGCATTCTAGGAAGGCAGCACAGCCCAGCAAGAGTCAGTCTAGACTAAAAACTCAGATGCTAAACTAAGATCTGCCTCGTTCTGAACCCTGGTTCTTCTAGTTCTCAACCAGTCACCCCAGGCTGAGATTTTTCTTCTGTAAAATGGGGGCAACAACAGTAACCACCTCATGTTAGTCGCTCAGTCGTGTCTGACTTTCTGTGACCCCATGGACTGTAGCCCACTAGGTTCTTGTGCCCATGGGATTCTCCAGGGAAGAATACTGGAGTGGGTTGCCATTTCCTTCTCCAAACTACCTCACAGGGTTGGTGCTTATGAAGTAACTTAGCTCCAGTCTTACAGTGACATCTGTTAACATTTACTAACAAAAAAATGTTAGCCTTAATTATTCATGCCTTCATGCTGAGCCCTATGCCCTGCCTGTCTTTGGGCTCCTTCTCCTCAAGATCACACTCAATCCACCACAACTAAAACAGCAATGCAGCAACGTTTGCACCTAGGCTCCACTCCCAAGCCCATGTCCAGCTTGAGGGTGCCTTGGAACTTAGTTATAACCAATGAAATGTGCACAAATATGACATGAGACCATTTATAAACATGGCATACAAAAACTTCAGGCTGCTCTGTGCTTTTTCTTCTTCCACCAGCTTGCTGCAGATATGACATGGAAGCCACAGACTGAAGATGCAGAGTCCCCGAAATGGAAAAGACTGGGGTCCTGAATCACCACTTGAAAGAGAGGTGCATGTCAATTACAAACACTGCTTTTGGACATTATGTGAAGGAGAAATTAATTTCTATGGTGTGAAGTCACAGAGGCTCTGGAGTTAATCTGCTAAATCAGCTAATATTCCCCAACATAATCATGATGAAACGATTCTCTCCTCACTACCTACAGAATGAGATGTAACCTTCCTAGCACAGCATTCAAGGTCTCTGCCAATCCAGCCCCAAATACTCTACAAGCCCATTTCCCACAAAAAAGCTAGTGATGCACCTACTACTTTCCATTAAGTACCAGATATTGCCAGGCCTCTGTAATCCTTGATATTGTTCCTCTTAGGGTTCCTTCTATCAGAAGGCCCAAATCCCTCAATACCTGACAAAATTCCAATCAGCCTTCAAGGATTAGTTCATATACAACCTCCACTGAGCCACCCATGTGGAGCTGGTGACCATGTCCTCGGGCTTCCAGAACAGATGGAACAGACTAGGTTCAATCCTTTACTACATGAAGCTGCCTTATAATACTATAGAGTGAACAGCCTCTAAATCACCACATATACTGGGTGTACTTGAAGGAAGAGGCTAAGAGCTTCCCAACTTCATGTTCTCAACCCTTAACATACTATTTGGCAGGAGTAGGGCCCTGGTAAATGTTACACAAGTAGATTCATAGAGGCACAAAGGAAAAGGGGCATAGTCCAGTTATCAAATGAGGCCACTTCGTTGTGCAGTTCCTTGGCAGGTCTATTACCTTTGTCTACAGTCCAATCTGAGCTTTGGAAACTTGGACCACTGAGTATCAGAAGCCAAATAAGGATGTTGGTAAATACATGCAAATTCATTCCACTGCCAGACCAAGAGCTCAAAGCTCTAATCCATCCATAAAAAAATGAACACAATGGATGAAAAATCAGCAATAATCTAAATGCCACCACATACATCAATAAAGCTGGGAAAAAAAAAAAAAAAAAAAAGCCCAACAATGTTATATACTTTATGCTGCTGCTGCTGCTAAGTCACTTCAGTCGTGTCCGACTCTGTGCGACCCCATAGACGGCAGCCCACCAGGCTCCCCCGTCCCTGGGATTCTCCAAGCAAGAACACTGGAGTGGGTTGCCATTTCCTTCCCCAGTGCATGAAAGTGAAAAGTGAAAGTGAAGTCGCTCAGTTGTATCAGACTCCTAGCGACCCCATGGACTGCAGCCCACCAGGCCCCTCCATCCATGGGATTTTTCCAGGCAAGAGTACTGGAGTGGGGTGCCATTGCCTTCTCCGATATAATCTATGACATATCCATAAATGGAATGATTACACAGCTACAAAAATAGATGCAGACCTCAGATGGCAAGTGCAGTGACAGCCCCTTGGGGATTGGGTCCTCTCTGCTAAACGCCCACTAAGTAACTCTCCTTCAGAGCTCCTTCACATTCGTTGCTACAATTACTTGACTATTATCTGTCTCTCCCAATGATATGGAATGATGGTGGAAAGCATGTTCTTTTGTGTAATTTTTAAAAGTTGGCGAATAAATAAATACATAAATGAATATTCAACAGAATACTGACATGAAAAATAATACACTTCTAAATTTTAAAATTTAGGTTACAGAAGAGCATATTCAACATAGTCCTATTTTGCAAAAGAAAAATTTTACATCCACCTGACAACACACACACACACACAATAAGGAATCTATGGAAGATCTTTAACCAAAATGTCAATAATGGGCTTTTCTACCCAAGATGAAAACATCTGTAGGGCGTTTATAATCCTGATCAGAAGATTCCAGGCTCCTTCTCTTTCTTTTTCCTGGTCCAGTCCAATCGAGTTTCCTCCTGAGCAATGGATGGAATGGACCACTTCTGTGAGCAGGTGGAAGAGGTGGCTTGCTTCCCTGCTTTGCTTGCCAACTGAGAAAACAGCAGCTGTGATGAGCAAGTGTGGATGGTCCAGGCCATCCATCAGCCACGGCACCACAACAGGGCCCAGGGCGCAAGCTGAGCAGTGAGACCACCGGGTCTGCTACTAGGTTGCCAGCTGCATATCAAACTGGAAAAAACAGCACTTTGCATTTTCAGTTACCCAGGTTGAGCAGGCTGGCTATGGACACTGGATGAGTTACAGAAGGAGGGAAAGCACTGGCGCCCTTTCCCCGCTACCTGCCTCCAGGCTGTGGTGGAGAACCAGGTAGCTTTTCGAGGTGATTCACTGGAAATACTGAACTAATAGGAAAGTTCTGCCTAGTCACTGTTTTGCTCTTCAGTCTCAAGCCTTAGTCACAACATGGAGATTTCATTAGGCTGCATAATAAGGGAAATGAAGATTTTTGTAGGGAAAGCTGGCAGGGATAAAGGAATATATATAAATATCTACTATTATCATAAGGATATACAAAAGCAGCTCTGCCCTTCAACACTTTAGATAAGGACATCTATAGTACTGCTACACACACACATATGTACATAAGCGCACACACATATATACATGCTCATCCATGCCTACACATACAATGCATACACGCATACTCACATACATATACTATGTATGTGGAAGGTATACATATGATAATGTTCTATTTAAAAAATCAGAAGTAGGGGAAACTACAGACAGCACAGACTGATATTCTTCACCCTTTGATGGCCCAATTTGTTTCTGGAAATTTGTCAAACAAATAATCTAGGGAAACTTCCCTGTTAGTCCACTAGTCAAGATTTCATGCTTCCAAGGCAGTGGCCAAGGTTCAATCCCTGGTCGGAGAACTAAGATCCCCGAATGCTGTGTGGTGCAGCCAAAAAAAAATCTAGGATGTGTGCCAAAATGAAAATATGGAAATATCCAAAGCAGTAAGTTTAGTACATCGAAACAAGGATCACTTTGCATACTTTAAAAATCACAGGTACATCTGCTGAAAGGGAATGATGTTCATGACATATTATTACATGAAAAACAAACTTCAAAATACTGTAATTGTTTTCAAAATATTACCTATATTGATTCAAATTTTGTTAACATACACATATAACATATATATAAACTAAACATTTATTTTATTCTATTAAAATATAAATATTACATAGGATATAAAACTGTATGAGTCATATATAAACTGAAGTTATACTACACATGAATAGCATAGATATGCTTGGGAGGGATTGTTGATACCGACTCTCCTTATGTTTTTCTCCAGTATTTTCTTTAAAAATGAGATATGCAGGTTTTTTTAAAAGGTGGGAACAAAGAAAACTCTAAAGCAAAAAGGAAGACTAGCTAAACAAGGGTTCAGAAAAGCCAGTTGAGAAAGAATGAAACTGAGCAGGACCCTGGGGGTTTCCTGGGCACGGAAACCTTTTTGTGTCTCGTTTCTTATTTGCAGGGAATAGGCTTCAGCCTCCAAGACCTTCCCTGCGTTTCAAAGTTCAACAGCTCAGTTCTGATCGGGGAAGGGAGGGGATGAGACAAAAGGGAGGAGCAGTCAAGAATCAATCGTGCAGCCCTGAGCCAGGATCCTGCTTCCTCTTCAAGGGATACACAGAACAATATCTTTGAACTCTTCTACAGAACTAGAACCCCCAACAAATGGAAGATGCTAACTACTTGATGAAGCATTCTTCATTCCAGAGAAGAAGGCCACAGTCTGATAACGTGAAAAACCACAGAGGCTGATCAGGAGACCACCTGAAGCCAGATTAAAGGAGTGCAGGCCCTTCACATACCTTAATCCCTGTCAGCAACTCCCCTTGAACCACTGTTGTAAAACTCCTCACCCAATCCTCCTGGGTTGGGACACACGGTTTTGAGGGCATTAGCCCACTGTATCCCGGTCTGACCGGCAAAGCACTAAAGCTCTTCTACTTCACCCAACACTCTGTCCCTGAAAATCAATCCTGCAACAGTGCACAGAAGTCAAGTTTCAGCATCAAGGCCAGGTTATGACAGAATAACCTATGTAATATGTGCTCTAGAACTAAAGAGAGGCAGCGTCTCAACTATATGCATATAGAGGCAAGATAGCGTTTCCACCATGGGCACTGCCTCCTACACCTTTCCTCTGTCCCCCTTCCCTTCTCCTTCCCCAGGCATCTGAACTTCACTTCTTTCTAAGGCTGACCATTTTCCACAACTGAGGTGCTGCCATATTAATCAAATAAACTTGATAAACAGCATAACTCAGGGTTGCTCACCAAGTGTGGAGGAGGTCAGGTAGTCAGCACAGGGAAGAGGGTGAGAGATTATGGAGCAGTGAGGACTGCAGCCAGCCAACAGGATGAGCAGCCACACAACTGCTGCCGGCCGTCACTGAGCAGGATGCAAGCCCATGCATGTCCATCCATCTGCAGGTCTTTTTAAGGAGAAGCTGAACACACAGATATCTGGGAAATCTGATATTTTAAGTGTCCGTTCTCCAGCACAGTTTTCTCATCTGTAAATTGGAGATAACAACAGTATCTCCCCCAATGCTTTTGTGACATATAAATGACTTTAGGCTTAGAAGTGCTTTGTGTGAATCAGCCCTTACCTGGCCCCAAATAAACACCTAGTGTTTATCATCATCCAACCATCATCCACCCACGCTCCCATGGTCACGCCAAAGAACCACTACGTCAGAAGCCCCCTGAGAGCAGGGCCTGGGCCTCCACTAGCTTTGGTTACACAGCCCCTAGTGCAGTGTCTGACACACTGATGGCAGCAATGCTTTCTGAATCATGAAGAGGCCCTGGAGTATTTCCCCAAGCGCGAAGGTCCAGAATTCCTTTCTGTATCACTAACCAAGAACCCACCTCATCTTAAAGGATGTGAATGGGCTGCACAGAAAACAGCTACCACGTAAAGCTAACCTCAGCCGGGGAGGACTGGGAACAGATGGTGGTCCCAGGGGTGACTCCTTGTGACTGCTGATCTATCAAGACTCCACAAGTCACTTCTCTCTGTCCTGTCATTTGTTTACGAGTCTACCTGCTGAGAAAAATCCCCGTGAGTTCTTTTGGTCCATATGCTGTTCTGAAAAGTTGGCCCCGTGTTAGGAAGCAGAAGTGAGAAGTGCCAGGGCCTCCCTACTCTGGGCGTCTCACCTGGCCTAGACAAGGGGCCTTGCAAGACTAATTGTTATCTAAACCATCTTGCCAACGATTCCTTTCTTGAAACAAAACCTTAGATGTTTCTACAGATAAGAATGGATAAGAATAATCACCACTGTGACCATGTGTCAGACCCCATACTAAACACTGTCAGTAACACTTTTATCAGCTTTACAACAACTTTTGAGCTAAGTATCAATTTTCCTGTTTTACAGAGGAAGAAAGCAAAGCTGAAAGAGGTGAAGGAACACAATCATCATTGTCAAATGGTAAAACTCACATTCAAAAGGCAATATGACTCTGAACACAGAGCTCCATCACTTAAAATCCCAGAGAGGTTCCTAGTGTTCCAGAAAAATGGCTCAAAATCTCTGGAAGTCCGTCACAAAGTCTCCACATACCATGTGCTAAGCATTTACCTGCAGGAGGTGCTTACCGACATACAGTCTCACATCCTCTGAACTCTACTGAAAAACTGTCTGCTCTATTCCTTCCGCCACCCAGTCACTTCCTGGGGCTAATGGATCTCCCTAGACAAACTATAAGCCATTAAGGGGCATGGGTAACAGGATGAACCATCTCTGCATTGCCCAGCTCCACAAAGACATGGTAGATGAGTTTTCCAACTCTTAATGAGATAATAGGTAACATTTTGCATATTTTACTCAATTCTTGGCTTCTCCATGAAGTCTACCCTATTTCATTTACTACAATAATCTGCTAAACCCTGACCACTTTCAATTCCCTTACCTTGCTCTACTTTATTTTCCCCCACAGTTCTTATCAACTTCTACTGTATTCTATAATTTTATAATTGATTATGCTCATACTTTTTTATCCATCCTACCCTACCTACCTACCCTTTTTAGAATGTACACTGCCTAAGGGCAAGCCTCTTTGTTTTTAATGATGTATTCCCAGTGTCTTACAACAGAGCCTGGCACACAATAGGCACCCAATGAATACTTCTAAGTGAACTAAACTGAAATAGAGATTCTTACTGTTTAGCACCTCACATTTCTTGTCTGCAATTAAACAATTCCACTGCCGGCTATTTCATGTCTGAGAGTGAGAATGAGAGGGTGAGAGACGTGTGGACCATGCAGTATAAGACTGGGCACAGAGTAATCAAGTGTCAATATATCTCCCCTATTCTTCAACCCAGAAAATGAAATCTGCATTGCATTCCAATACCTGGCTGTATAGATTGAATCACTGATTGCTGCCCTTACAATGGATCAAGTTACTTCTGAGGTTGGGAAAGCCATTCTTCATTAAATGCAATTCCTCTTAGAAAGAGCTATTTATTCTACCAACGATGCTGAGAGTTTATTTCTACTGTAGACAGAAGCCTATAATGTTGACAAATATCTATAATGTAAACAAACATGGGAAGGATAGGAATGGACTTAATTTAATAGGCTGCCTGAGCACTGGGATATGATTTTTTTTTTTTTAATTCTCAGGACCTAAGGTCAATTCAATACTGGAGAAGGGAGTTTGGGTCACCAATGGTTCTTCAATTGCATTCTGAGTGAGTAAGGAGGACTGTCCAAAAGACAGAAAGCTTTTATAACAATAAACTATTCATATTCTGATCTCCTCACAAGATCTTGGTCTCCTAGAAAGTGATGGCCTTGTCTCAGTGCATCTTTATACCCCCTGGTCCCTACACGATGACTGAACGAAGCAAGCAACTCAAATTAGGAAAGGGAGAGGGGGAAATGAAGGGGAAAGGAGCCAGAAAAGGAGAGAGCATGGGTCTGTGGGGAAGTAGGCAGAAAGGAGAAAGCAAGAGAGGGAAGGAGGAAAATTCACAAGAAAGAGGAGAGGAGAGAGAAGGAGAAAACGGGACTGTGTGCACAGTGAGGCCCTACCATTTTAGTAAAGAAAGGAAGACAGACTACGGTCTTAAGGCTTTTATATGTTCCTACAAGTACAAAAAGCTAATCAATCTGGCATCATTGGCTGGCTGGAGTGGGGCTGAGGGAAGGGTGAGTTTGGAGGGGGAAGGAGGGAGGTTAACATTTCTTTCCTACACCTCTGTAATATGTGACTTGCTCCAGTACTGGGATTACGGAAATACCGCAGAGCCATCCAGCTAAGAGCACAGCACTGAGAGAAGACAATGGGGGAATTATGGAGGGGAAGAGGAACAAAAATAACTGTGGAACCCTGGGTGCTTCCCAGGAGGCAAATGCAGGATATTAGAAAGCATCAGAAACATGGTGTAAGGCCAACAGAGCACAAAACATGGCAGGTAGAGCCAGAAGAAAATGCAATAAGAAGGCACTTTTACCTGGGACCAGACTGAGGGATGAGACTTCAGAAAGAAGTGGCGGGAAGGCGTGATCTGGACCATTATCATTACCTTGATGCAAAGTTTCTAGTGAATGCTGGAAAAGAAACTCAAAAACTTGCCATGAAGATGAGGCTAAATATTATGGAAAGAGATCCGCCAACTCTCCTTTGTCCTTCACTCCATACAATCATTGTTCCTTCTTGAACTACTCCAGAAAATCCTGGATGAAGTACTTGTCTTTAATACTGCTAAAGGAGATCAGTCCTGGGTGCTCACTGGAAGGACTGATGCTGAAGCTGAAACTCTAATATTTTGGCCACCTCATGTGAAGAGTTGACTCATTGGAAAAGACTCTGATGCTGGGAGGGATTGGGGGCAGGAGGAGAAGGGGACGACAGAGGATGAGATGGCTGGATGGCATCACAGACTCGATGGACATGAGTGTGAGTGAACTCTGGGAGTTGGTGATGGACAGGGAGGCTGGGGTGCTGCAATTCATGGGGTCGCAAAGAGTCGGAAACGACTGAGCGACTGAACTGAACTGAGGGTCAGGGGAGTAATAGCAAAATTACAGGATTTCTTTTTGGGATGGTGAAAATGTTAAGTCAGATTTTGGCAATGGCATACAATTCTGTAAATATGCTAAAACTATTGAATTATAAACTCTAAGTGAATGATTGATATTCAAACTGTATTTCAATAAAGCTACTACTTATTTGTTTTAAATTAAGAAATTAGGCAAAGGAAGAAGAAGTAGCTAAGACATAACACAATAGAAACAAAATAAAAAACCCTGCAAGCTACTGGGCTACATAAGAAAATGGAAAGAACACATGACTATAACTAATGTTAGAGATACAGGGATCTACTTACGGCTCCACTTCTCTGTATTGACTAGACCCATGACCTTGGTAAAGACACATTATCTACTCTGGGTCTCACTGCAAAATGAAAAGTTATAGCTCAGGTCTTTTCCAGCTATAAAAATACACCTGATTCTTAAAGATGCATTGCAGATTAGTGAGCATAATTTAACATGATAAAGAAGAGGAGAAAGTTTTTCTTTAACAAGAATGACAGTAACTAACACTGATTAAGTTTTTATTTCATGCCACTGCCTTCCAGTTCTCTCAGCTTATTAAGTTCTCACAATAACTCCCTGTGATAGATAATATTACCCCCATTTCACAGATGGAAGAACCATGGCTGAGAAGGGTTAAGACACTTTCCCTTTCAAGGACTTTAGGAAGAGAAATTCCAAGATGACACTATGGGACAGACACAGAAAACACCCAGTTACAATTAGGGCAGAAAGACAGTAAACAACATGAGACAGGACTCCAAAGAAAATTTTTAAAGGAACGGAAGAATTTGATTGGTTTGACTATGTTGGGAGGATTTTTCAGTTCTGGTAGAGAGTTTGAAGAAGAATTAGGGTACAAAGAAAAACAAGCGACAGAAAAAGCAAAGCACTTGTGCCATAAAAAACACGTAATTATAGTACACTATAAGACTTCACTGTGAATGCTCATCCAAAAATGCTGATACACTGATACTACTATGCAGATTTTAGGAGGGCAGAGGAAGAATTTTGCGTTTTTAGATGGAGTGAGAAAACAAACCTCAAGGTCCTTTCAAGGGATAATAAGACGTAACAAGACAAGATACCGACATTTGAAACTTTATGAAACAGACACAAACATATGCGTTCTAAATATAAAGGGAAATTTCAGAAGAAAAACTTACAGTTAAAAATGGTACCCTCTGGGGGATCCCATTGAAGGGTAGGGAGGAGTGATGTTGGGGACTCTAAAGTTATTGTTATAAATCTTTAAGCTTCTTAAAATTATCTATGTGTACTGCTTTATTAATTCTTTAAAATAAAAATTAAGTTAAACCCAAAATCCCTCTTCAAGTTTGAGCTGAGATTCAAAAGGAGGTCTCAATTCAAAATTCATGCTGCGATCAACACACTCTGTGGCCCAACCTATGAGGCCTTTTTCCCTCTGAAATTTATTAAAAAATGATCTTGGAGATGTCTTAGAAAACGTCTTTAAGACATTTTGACATAACCACCAATATGAGTGTATTCATTCCACAGAAGAGATGAAACCCTCCACAGTTCAACTGCTTGTCTTCTAACACTTAACTGAGATGAGTAACACCAGTAATTAGGGCCATAAACATCGGCAGCCTCCTTATAAGAATGAGGAGCTCTCAAAAGCCCAGAGATATTTTAATGTGTTTTTCTCCACTTCCACCCATGAGGACTGGTTCCCTAGAGATGATCTCAGCTTGCATCCAGCTGCAGTGAACAGGGCCTCAACCAGGGAGAAAGTGTCTTAGCTCTCAGGAACAGAATGAGTATGGTAAGAAAAAGACAGAGAAAGTGTTTCCCACCAAATATACAAACCTGAATTTTCAGTTAACTTATATGTGCTGAAGCTTTCTGATCATTAGAAAAGAACCCGATCAGAGACTTCCCTAGCGGTCCAGTGGTTAAGACTCCAAGCTTCCACTGAAAGAAAGGGATGTGGGTTCAATTCCTGCTCAGGGAACTAAGCTCCACATGTTGTACCACGCAGCCAAAATATTTTTTAAATAAATTAAATAAACTTTTTTTTTTTTTTAAAAGAGAAGAATCTAATCACCTGCAAAAACAGAACAAAAACAAACCACGGTCCATAGCCAAACCACTCTGGCGTTGGATGAAATACTCAGGTCACAGGGTTCACATTGCAAATCAAAACTTTGGATGTGAGAGTGTACATCCATCCTTTAATTACCCAAATAAAGACAAAATAAGCATTCTCTCCAGTCCTCAAATGAGTACATCTTTACTACAAGATGAGAAGGAAAAAATAAAAGTAAAGGACAAGTCACACCAGAGATGGGACAGGCTTGCCACCATGACTGCATGTTCTGTTATGGTTTAAATATTACACTTTGTTTCGATGCTGTCAACCTGTTTACAAATAGCCCAGAACCAGCTCCTTGTCACAGCCCAAAGGAAAGCAGCCTGGATTGGTTTGGTGTCCAGCTCAGACCAGAAGCCACCTCCAGTTGATGTAGGCAACAGGTTGGGGGATGAACAGAGGTGCTAAGGTGGGAACTGACTTTTGCACTACAGAGTTTCTTCCCCCAAATCCTCATCATTGACCCCACTGGAGCTGGTTTCAGCTGCCCCTGGGGCCAGAACTCCTCCAGCTAGGAGTGAAGTGATCAAAGTCAATACAGATCTTACTTTGGAGTAACTTCCATGCCATCAAGCCACCTTAAGAAAAAAAAAAAAAAAAGAAATGCTTCTCAGTAAACAAAAAGTATGCCCACCTGGCAGGTCTGACACCTAGTTGTGGGTGCAAAAGCTCATTGAGGCACCAGAGGCTAGCTGCAAAGCTCCTCTAACATTTCTCAACATGCTGATGCCAAACCAGAAACTGAAGTGGAAGCAGAGAGTGAAAAGAAGTGACTAAGTTCACCAGGAACTCCCAGGATGAACAGTTAAACACTGGAAAAGTAATCATTCTCCCTTTTCATTAAGGAATTTGGAACATCAGACCCACCTCCACCTGCAGTCAGCAGAAAGAACTCCAAGTTGGGAGTAAGGGTTCTGGGTTGGGACTAAGGGTTCTGGGTAGAGAGCAGTCTACCTGGGAAAGATTGAAAGCAGGAGGAGAAAGGGACGACAGAGGATGATTGGATGGCATCAGCGACTTGATGAACATGAGTTTGAGCAAGCTCCAGGAGTTGGTGATGGACAGGGAAGCCTGGCGTACTGCAGTCCGTGGGGTCGCAAAGGTCAGACACAACTGAACAACTGAACTGAACTGAGAGAGCAGTCAAGGCCACCTCCATGAGGGAAGAAGAAGCTTTATTTGATGCTGAAAGCCCAGTTTGTGGTCGTGATACTACACTTTGAATAAACATGACAATGTACCAAGGGAAATGATGTACAAAGTCTCATGTATTACAACAACCTGAGCAACCAGACTGCCTGTGTTCCAATCCCAGCCCCAGTTCACGCTGGCTGTGTGTCCACAAAGCTCTTAATCTCTCCATGCTAAGAATCATATGTAAATTGGAAATAATAACGATTCCTACAACTCAAAGAGGAGTTATTTAAAAGGTTCGAAGTAGACAATCTGAGTAAAATGTCTGATTCATAATAAGTAATCAACATCATTTTATGGTTATTATTATTTCCATTTTACAGATAAGGAAACCAGCTTAGAAGGGATACAAAACTTGTCTTCACATTACACACCTGATAAGTTGCACAAGTGGGTCTGATGGGCCCCAGATCTCACATTTTATCCCAGTCCCTCCTCTCCCCTATACCCTTCCCCTTATCAACCCCAACAGATACATGAGATCAGCTGTTGGCTTGTCCATATGATTAAAAAAAAACTTAGAAGAAAAATTAAAATTCCCTAGCAAGCCCATACAGTACTAATAATAGGGGCGGGGGTGGTGTTGGCAGTGGTTATCACCATCATAGCAGTCCTCAGTGACCCTCTGCGTGCCACTGTGGACTAAAGTGTGTATATACAATATCTCACCTTTTCTGTCAGCAGAGAATCCAAGGGTTACATATCAGCTAAAACATCAGGGATCTGGAAGTCGTATCACAGAAAGGGAGCTATGCTTTGGCAGGACAATTATGGACAAGAAATACTGGAGAATGGTACCCAAACAAGGATCTTTATAACAGACGGGGTGGGAGGATCAAATGCTTGTGCCATAAAAGTAAGCATTACACACCTCACAAATGAGAACTTGAAGAACAGCTGACAGTCACAGATCACAGGGAGGTGTCCATACTAAACCATCTCAGCAGGTTAAGCAGGGAGGAAATGGCCTTAATTTTTCTTCAATAGAGAAAATCAAAGACAAGTTTGAGAAATCGTTTTAACTCCTGAACTAACGATTAGGAAAGTACTCTTGGTCCAGGACACATCTCAACAATGTCACATCACTTTCATCGTCTACATTTTCATCATTTTCTTGGACAATGAAACATCTCTGGATCTGATTTTAATTCTTCTTCACCCTAATGTCTATAAGGACAGGGATTGAGTCATGTTCACCAGTAAACAGCCAATACCTTATAACAGTACCTGGGCACAAACTAAGCAGATATTAAATATTTGCTGAATGCATAAATGATATCTCTAAATCTCTTAGCAGGCAAATACTAAGGACTCACTAAATTAATGGTATCTGATTATTAATATTTTCTGTTTTCCTCTACAAAAGGATTAATCTATTTCTTTGGATCTCACAATTTGCAAGCCTTACATGCAAAGTTCATTAGTATCTCAGAAATAAAGAAAAAAGATGAACATTTGCAATTCATCATTTCACAAACAGATCCCTGCCATCATAAATGAGGGATTAAATCAAACCTGAATCATAGATACACAGACACACAACTCCTACAATTTATTGTGTATATATTGAACACTTGCTTCCCAGAAAATACAGAAGAAATCCACACAGCAAAAAAGGTAATTAACCAGATGGCACTATTGTTTTCACAACCTGGAAGTTCATCATTGTTGATTCCTCTCTTTGCACCAGAAAGCAAATTTCTCGAGGGCAAAAAGTGAAGAAGAGAGAAATGCAAGATTACTACTTTCTTCCTGACCCAGGGATCAAACCCATGCCTCCTGCATTGGAACTGCAGAGTCTTAATCACGGGACTGCCAGGGAAGTGCCAAGGTAATGATGTTTTAACAAAGAGGAGATGCTTCCCCTATCCCACTTTTTCTGTTACCTACTCACTCTTAACACCTACCTTCATTATAAATGAAGCATGTTATAAAATTCATAGCATGTTATAACTAAAGAAGTATCAAAGATTATCTAATGACCAAACTTCTCAATTTATCATGGAAGAAGAGTAGAAATGTAGTAATTTCATATGAAAACAAAATCACACTCAGGACATTCAATGTTCTCAAAATATAGTATAATTAACATAAGATAATTTTAGATCTGCAAAGGCCACATATACCCTGTAAATATTTGCAGTTTGGGCTCAACTCCAGCCTTATTCCTTTCTTCAGACCCCTGCTTCCACTTGTTGCATAACTTGATATCTCTCCCAGGAACTCATGTGCAAGAAGGAATTTCAGCAGCTGTGGGTCAAAAGGCCATGCATTTCCAAATCCACATGTAGGAAGTGAGAATGACCAAGTCTGTATCAATTGGGTTGCTCACCATCAGTATTCCACTAAGTCAAGTGGACCCAACTCAGCCTGACAAAACCCTGACCTGGAGACCTGGGCCGATCCAAGGAGAACCCAAGAGGTTGTGATCCCACTACCCACCCTGTGCTCTAACTGCACATCTCACCTATTAAAACCAGAGAAACACTAGAACAGGTCCGCACTCAGCAAGCCACAAAGAGGACCATGACACAACCCTAATTCCTCACTGACATTTTCCATGACGTGCAGAAAAGAAAGGTCACAATAGAAAGGCACATTTCTCAGGTGAGTCAGAGGACAAAGTGGCATCCTAGAATTCTAGAGGAGAAAGAGTCCTTCAACTTCATGTGTAATACCTTTCTGTTACAAATAAACTGAAATACAGAGCAGTGAGCAAGGTCCCATGATAAACAGCAACAAACTCAGGTTCCCTGATTCCCAGCCGTAGGATCTGTCTCCTATCCTGACAGGAGAGAAATCATACGAGGGATCCAGGGATGCGTAAATACAACAGCAATTTGTCATGCTTTCGAACCCTTCCCACCCTCCTAAATCAGTTTATCTTTCAAGACCAAATAAAATTTCATCTACTCTGTGAGCTCTACCTTATCTTTCCTCAGCCCAATTAGGACCAATCACTTCTCATTCTCTTATCAAGTCATCCCTTTCCTTGATCTGCCAATTGACCCTCAGTTCAGTGATCCTGTAAATGAATTTTATCATTCACCATTTTTCTCTTCCTCTGGACTGGAAGCTCCTTGATGCCCAGATTCATCATTCTACCCTCCCGTTCATCCTCAGTCTCTCAACCACTGCCCATTTGCACACACTCATCAAAATGTGCATTTATACAACAAATATTTACTAAGCTTCTCCTTTGTGTTACACACTTCCCCGCGGATGTAACAATGACCAAGACAGGAACTGAACCTGTCCCCATGCAGTCTTCACTCTTAAAAGTGAAGAATCATATTACAGAATTAATTAAATAATATAGATGGGTAGTGCTGATCAGGAAAAAAGTGTCCTATGTTTACGTGATTAGGAATGGTTGGGATAAGTAACAAGTTAAAAAAAATGATTCTTGTGAGAGGTTCTCCAAGTGAATGAAGGTGCTTTTTACTTTGGAACACTGGATGGTTTTGTGGCCAGTAGTAGAATGTACTGAATCTGAAGATTCTGATGACCATGATTTCACCAAGGACAATACGTTTTGGGCAGGAGAATCCATAGGCATGATTCAAAGTCAAGTTCTGACACATTGGCCCCTAAAAGGGAGGAAGAAACTGAAATGGGAATTGGGGGAAATTTGAAGAACAGAAGTGAGGTCAGATGAGGAAGAATCAGAGCAGTGAATAAGGGTTGGATTTTCTGAGAAAGAGTTTGACACTGAGACCTAAACTAGGACTATGACAAGAATAGGTGTGTTGAGAAGGATGAGAAACAGAAATGGTGTGGATTCTCCCAGGTGGAAGGAACAGCAGATTCATATCAAGCCTGAAGTCAAGATTACAAATAACCGGCACACTATAGACATCCCAACATTTAAAAAATATTAATAACCAATTTCTAGGCACCTATATGTCTTCGTCCTTCATCACTGAAATCCACACACAGATGTTGCCTGGCAGATGTGTCAATTCCTCCCAAATACAATTTCAAACAGATTTGGTTTCCCAGGAAGCATCACATATAAATTTTAAATTACTCTCTTGCCTTAAAGGACAAGATGGTCTCAGGGTAGAAAACTGCACAGAAGGAGCTGGAAAACACGGCTGTAAAGCAAGTTTTGTTGTTAATTTACCAGGTGGCCTTTGGCAAGTCAATAAACAACCTTCTGTCTTCAATTCTCTATCTACAAAATCATTATCCAGAATGACCCTCTTTTCTAAATAGACTGAAATTTTATGAGAACTGCCAAGATGTACCACTGAATCTGCTTTAAAATGATTCAATAATAGAGTCAACTTTACAAATTATTTTAAAGTATTTAAACATTGTTTGGTCTTTTGATATGGAGGAATTCTATTCTAAGAAATTATGTCTTTTTTTTTTCCCTAGGTAGTTTAAAAATTTGTGCTAGAGCATTTCCATTTATTAGAAAAATAATATATGGCGCAATTCTTGAGCATGCAACACTGAAAATCACAAGTAGGCAAACTACTGGCTGGACGACCACGGCCAGGGTGTCAGAACTTCATATAGTGCAGTTTCCAAGAGGAGCCAAGAGCAACAGTGTGGATAGGGCAGTTCGTGCTCTGAGTTTTTCTTCTACCACCTCCCCAGCTAAGTAACCCGACATTTTCCTACATGAAAAATGGAGCTGAAGACTACCTTGGAGGACAGCTATTACACAACATATTAACAAAATTTAGCTCAGTACATGGCATATACCAGTGATTAAGAAACGGTAATCAACTTTAGCCTTAAAAAGTAGAACAAAGGCCATTTTGATATTTAATATCAAACATAGTTGATCCTCTCAATAGTCACTAAGTACTATAACTATCCCCCACTCTACAGATGAAGAAGTCATGCAACTGTGAGGGGAAGTAATTTACCCAAGAGAAGAATCAGTCAGCCCAAACATTTAAACTTCAGAACCTGTGCTCCAGACCAGTGCGCTATACAGCTCCTCTACAGACAGAAAGAGTACGGAAACCAGAAGGATCAAAGTAATTTCTTGGAAAAGTTATTCTGATGACATCAACAAAATTAAGTAAAAGGATGAGATTAAAATCAGGGAAACCAGGTAAACTTATTATAACAATCCTTAGGGAAGGGAAGGTGACAGCAAAGAAAAATAAACATCAGTGGCAGCAACGGTCCTAAGACGTTCTAGTCTTGGACACAGAAAACATCTGGGGAAATCAACTCAAGCTATCTTTCTGGGAAGGCTGGGTCCTTTTTCAGCCTCTAATCTAGAGGTGTTATTGTCAAGTTTCCTCCAAGATCTTGAGAGGAATATAGGATAAAAAGGAAGTAGAGACTAAAGCTGCTCCTCTGGGCCAGCAACTGTGAATGGCCACATTAGAGCATGAACATGAGGTTTTCTCTAACATACACTGAAGAATTCAGAAGCATTTAGAGTCCAATCCAGGTAGCATGGTTTAAGTCCCAGGAACTTGAGAACATAATGCAGCTGTATTAAGCTCATCTTACATTTGGAGTAGCTTTATAAAATGATACGACTTAGCCTTAAGAAAGTATAGATTTAAAGAAGAATGTGCTCTCAATTTTATGGTGGAGCACCTCAGCTCTTCACATCGTTCTAAATTAGTTGTATTTTTCCTTGCTGGTGACCTGGGTGGGAGAGGAAATTCAAAGTTCTCTTCCTCACAGTAGACAGTGGTTAAAAAGGCATGGGACCCTATGGAAATCTAGCAAAGAAAAGGGCTATGGGTTGACAGAGTCCATTCAAGCATTATCAAGAGGAAATCAGGTTTCTATCGTGGATCATACAACTATCTTACCCTATTCATCAAGCAGTCTTCTATTTGGGAAATTCCTGAATTCCACATGGCTTGCCAATCAGATCAGATCAGATCAGTCGCTCAGTCGTGTCCGACTCTTTGCGACCCCAGGAATCGCAGCATGCCAGGCCTCCCTGTCCAGCACCAACTCCCAGAGTTCACCCAGACTCACGTCCATCGAGTCGGTGATGCCATCCAGCCATCTCATCCTCTGTTGTCCCCTTCTCCTCCTGCCCCCAATCCCTCCCAACATCAGAGTCTTTTCCAATGAGTCAACTCTTCGCATGAGGTGGCCAAAGTACTGGAGTTTCAGCTTTAGCATCATTCCTTCCAAAGAAATCCAAGGGCTGATCTCCTTCAGAATGGACTGGTTAGATCTCCTTGCAGTCCAAGGGACTCTCAAGAGTCTTCTCCAACACCACAGTTCATAGGCAAGCATTAATATGTTATATTAAGCTTGCACGTTGACAGCAGCCTTTCTTTTTATAAATTCATATATGTTCATTCTAACTCATGGTTCTGTGAAATGAACTAATGTGAATTTGCTCCTGGCAGCTAGGTAAATACCCTCCTTGGAGGCTCCCTGGCTGCTGCACTAGCTGCCCTTGAGCCACTGTGAAATTGTTCATTGTACATTTGTACAATTGTATATTGTACATTTCAAATAGGCTTCTTTGGTTAGCAACAGAAACCAACTCTGGCTAATGTAAAAGAAAAAAAGCAATTTATTGTGTGACCAAAAACTAAAAGGCTGAAGAAACAGCCTCAGGAAGAACAGGTAACAAAATAACTCTAAAGATCTAGGAAGCAGGAGCCATGGTCTCTTCTCACCTCTGGGTGAATAAGTTTTCACATCACTCAGTTCTGTATTTAACTTTTGGAAGGGTCTTACGGGTTTAGCTTAAGTCACACATTCTCCCAGCAGAAGTCAGAGAACTTTGGCTGTCCAACCCATTAAAACTAAATGAGACGCTCCCCAGTGGGCAAAAAAGCGGGGAGGGGAGAAAAAGGAAGCAAAAGAACGAGGAAAAAATGATCAAAGAAAATGTGCACCAATCACCTCCGTGAAGAAAATGCCCAAAGTCATCTCAAGTGCAGTTAGGAAGCCCACAGTAGCAGCTTACGCATCTGCCGATCTCTCCAATTTCTTTAAAATGCCCGTCTTTTCATGGGCCTAGCTACACTAAAAAAGTGGAAGACTGGGTGCGAATATAACAAGGGACTCTCATGAGAAGAGCACAAGTAAAACATATATATTAAAAAGGAGCCCCAACATCAGTGAAAATCATAAAAAGTAATTTTTTATGATGTACCTCATCATACAATGGTTTTTGAAGCTGGATTTTGTGTTAACCAAACAAGCTGGAAATAGTGTTTCAAAAACATATGTATTGGAGGGAGGTTCAAGAGGGAGAGGACATACGTATACTTATGGCTGATTTATGTTGTTGGTGGGCCGCTATCTATGGAGTCGGACACGACTGAAGTGACTTAGCAGCAGCATGGCAGAAGGCAACAACATTGTAAAGCAATCATTTTCCAATTAAAAGTCAATTTAAAAAAGCATATGCATGCAGAAGTTGCACTAGAAACTTTCTGCCTAAAAAAAATAGTCGAAAAAATTCTGAAATGTAATTCTCAAGAATGAAAAACAGTATCTTGTTTATAAGCAGGATGGATCATAGCAAAGAACTTCATACTTGTTAAGATAAATAACTCTGTAACAATTATAGTAAAGACATATTTGTGGAGTTCCATTGAAAGCGGCAATTTGCACTAAGATTCTACTACTGAAAGACCCCCCAGTTAAGATGGAATGTGTGAATTACTGAATTACTAATATTGACAGTTTTCAAAAGATATTCTTTGACAGAAATTGTTACTCTAAACACTGGCATCAGCATATCCAGTTGTGAGACAAATGATATATTCCAGGACAGCCACTGTTCTAATCTACTCTAGGGTCTTATTTTCCCTGTCTCTTACCTTAAAAAAGAAAGAGAGAGGAAACTGCAAAAATTACAATGGTTTATCTTGAGCTTTATGTATATGTGAATTGCCTACAGGCATTCAATAAACTGTGACTCTCCCAAATAAACTACCAGGGCTACTATATTTCTTGTTCATTAGGGAAAAAAGAAGTTTTTCAGTCTTAATTCCCCAAGTTTACCAAAAAGAAAAGAAGACAGGAATTCTTTCAGAATCATACTTCAGTAGGTTAAAAAAAGAAAGAAAGACACTGAGATTCTAATTGAAAAACAAGTTATGGAAAAGAACAAGAATGAAAAGAGGAAGATAAATAGAGGTAATTCACCAACAGATGGATATATTAAAGCGATCTAAAATGATGGTCCACTAATGTGATTCCCAAACTCACAATCTAACAAAAAGAATTGCAGGCCCACACAAAGCTTACCAATCTCCATTCCCTATGGCCAACCAATTGCTGCCTATCCTTAGATACAACAGGTAGCTATTGACAGAAAGCACAGAACATGAGGTATCCAAGTGCAGACTCATTACCAATAAGAAAGGATAAATTGTACCACATGGAGTGGAAGAATGAAGGGAGAACTCAATTATACCACCATCTACAAACACACAACATGAGCAAACCATGAATAAAAATAATCCCCTCAAATACAAAGAGACACTATTTCCAAGTGAGGGATAAAATCAAAGGAGAAAAATAATTTTAAATAACTAGAATCAATTTCCCAATTACTAAAACAATTAACTATATTTATTATCAGATTATCATAGATTTAAGTGAAAGATAAAACTCGAGGGTTGAGTAGGAGACAAGGAAATTTGTATTAACATGATATTTATCAAAAACCTTAAAAAAGTATAAATCCCATCACCAAACAGTTCTGCATGTAATAACCTGTCTCAAGGAAATATTCAGAAAAATATACATTATGTACACAAAAATATTCATCATGGTATTGTTTAGAATGGCAGAAGTGCAGACACAGCCTAAATATTCAAAATTGGAACTCATTATATCGATTCTAAAATATCCATAAAATAGGTACCTTAATAGTGGTGCAAAATGGTTTTTACATGTAGTATGAATGACAGGTAAGTTCACTTTAGTCGCTCAGTCGTGTTTAACTCTCCGCAATCCAATGGACTGCAGCACACCAGGCTTCCCTGTCCATCACCAATGCCCAGAGCTTACTCAAAGTCATGTCCATCGGGTCGGTGATATCATCCAACAATCTCATCTTCTGTCATCCCCTTCTCCTCATGCCTTCAATCTTTACCAGCATCAGGGTCTTCTCCAATGAGTCAGTTCTTCGCATCAGGTGGCCAAAGTATTGGAGTTGCAGCTTCAACATCAGTCCTTCCAATGATTATTCAGGACTGATGTCCTTTAGGATTAACTGATTTGACCTCCTGGCAGTCCAAGGGACTCCCAAGAGTCTTCTCCAACACCACAGCTCAAAAGTATCAATTCTTCGGCACTCAGTTATCTTTACGGTCCAACTCTCACATCTATACATGACTACTGGAAAAATCAAAGCTTTGACTAGACGGACGTTTGTTGGCAAAGTAATGTCTCTGCTTTTTACTATGCTGTCTAGATTTGTCATAGCTATCCTTCCAAGGAGAAAGCATATTTTAATTTCACAGATGCATTCACTATCTGCAGTGATTTTGGAACCCCGAAAAATAAAGTCTTTCACTGTTTCCATTTCCTCAGTCTCTATTTCCCAAAAAGTGATGGGACAGGATGCCATTATTCAGTTTTCTAAATTTTTAGTTTTAAGCCACCTTTTTCACTCTCCTTTTCATTTTCATCAAGAGGCTCTTTAGTTATTATTCGATTTTTGCCATAATGGTGGTGACATCTGCATAGCTGAGGTTACTGATATTTAGTCTGGCAATCGTGATTCAGCTTATGCTTCATCAGCCCGGCATTTCACATGATGTGTTCTGCATATAAGTTAAATAAGCAGGATGATAATATCAGCCTTGATGTACTTCTTTCTCGATTTGGAACCAGTCTGTTGTTCCCTGATGGGCATACAGATTTCTCAAGAGGCAGGTCAGATGGACTGGAATTTCCATCTCTTTAAGAATTTTCCACAGTTTGTTGTGACCCACAGAGTCAAAGGCTTTGGCATAGTCAATAAAGCAGAAATAGATGTTTTTCTGGAGCTCTCTTCCTTTTTTGATGATCCAGCGGATGTTGGCAATTTGATTTCTGATTCCTCTGCCTTTTCTATATCCAGCTTGAACATCCAGAAGTTCACAGTTCACGTACTGTTGAAGCCTCGATTGGAGAATTTTGAACATTACTTTCCTAGCGTGTAAGATAAGTCCAACTGTGCAGTAGTTTAAGCATTCTTTCAAATTATCCTTTTTTGAGATTGAAATGAAAACTAACCTTTTCAAGCCCTGTGGCCACTGCTGAGTTTTCCAAATTTGCTGGCATATTGAGTGCAGCATTTTCACAGCATCATCTTTTAGGATTTTAAATAGCTCAACTGGAATTCCATCACCTCCACTAGATTTGTTCATAGTGATGCTTCATAAGGCCCACTTGACTTCACATTCCAGGATGTCTGGCTCTAGATGAGCAATCACACTATCATAATTATCTGGGTCGTGAAGATCTTTTCTCTATAGATCTTCTGTGTATTCTTGCCACCTCTTCTTAATATCTTCTGCTGCTGTTAAGTCCATACCATTTCTGTTCTTTACTGTGCCCATCTTTGCATGAAATATTCCCTTGGTATCTCTAATTTTCTTGAAGAGATCTCTAGTCTTTCCCATTCTACTGCTTTTCTGTATTTCTTTGCATTGATCACTGAGGAACGTTTTCTTGTCTCTCCTTGCTATTCTTTGGAACTCTATATTCAGTTGGATATATCTTTCATTTTTTCCTTTGCCTTTCACTTCTCTTCTTTTCTTAGCTATTTGTAAGGCCTCCTCAGACAACCATTTTGCCTTTTTGCATTTCTTTTTTGGGGGGATAGCCTTGATCCCTGTGTCCTGTACAGTGTCATGAACCTCCGACCATAGTTCTTCAGGCACTCTGTCTGTCAGATCTAATCCCTTCGATCTATTGTTACTTCCACTGTATAATCGTAAGGGATTTGATTTAGGTCATACCTGAAAGGTCTAGTGGTTTTCCCTACTTTCTTCAATTTAAGTCTGAATTTGGCAATAAGGAGTTCATGATCTGAGCCACAGTCAGCTCCCAGTCTTGTTTCTGCTGACTGTATAGAGCTTCTCCATCTTTGGCTGCAAAGAATATAATCAATCTGATTTCAGTATTGACCATCTGGTGATGTCCCCATTAGCTCCACCATACTTTGGCCTCAGGTCAAACAACAGGGAGAAAACACAGCCCAGCCGATCAACAGAAAACTGGATTAAAGATTTCCTGAACATGGCCTCACTCATCAGAATAGGACCCAGTTTTCCCCTCAGTCAGTCTCTCCCATCAGGAAGCTTCCATAAGCCTCTTATCCTTCTCCATCAGAGGGCAGGCAGAAGGAAAATCACAATCACAGAAAACTAACCACACTGATCACATGGACCACCGCCTGGTTTAACTCAATGAAACTTTGACCCATGCCATGTAGGGCCACCCAAGATGGATGGGTCATGGTGGAGAGTTGTGACAAAACGTGGTCCACTGGAGAAGAGAATAGCAAACCACTTCAGTATTCTTGCCTTGAGAACCCCATGAAAAGGCAAAAAGATAGGACACTGAAAGATGAACTCCCTGTGTCAGTACGTGCCCATACACTACTGTAGATCAATGGAGAAATAACTCGAGAAAGAATGACGAGACGGAGCCAAAGCAAAAACAACACCCAGCTGTGGATGTGACTGGTGATGGAAGCAACGTCCGATGCTGTAAAGAGCAATATTGCATAGGAACCTGGAATGTTATGTCCATGAATCAAGGCAAATTGGAAGTGGTCAAACAGAAGATGGTAAGAGTGAACGTCGACATTTTAGGAATCAGCAAACTAAAATGGACTGTAATGGGTGAATTTAACTCAGATGACCATTATATCTACTACAGTGGGCAGGAATCCCTTAGAAGAAATGGAGTAGCCATCATAGTTGACAAAAGAGTCCGAAAGGCAGTATTTGGATGCAATCTCAAAAACAACAGAATGATCTCTCTTCGTTTCCAAAGCAAACGATTCAATATCACAGTAATCCACATCTATGTCCCGATCAGTAATGCTGGAGAAGCTGAAGTTGAACGGTTATATGAAGACCTACAAGACCTTCTAGAGCTAACATCCCAAAATGATGCCCTTTTCATTAAAGGGGATTGGAATGCAAAAGTAGGAAGTCGGGAGACACCTGAAGTAACAGGCACATCAGGCTGGACTTGGAGTACAAAACAAAGCAGGTCAAAGGCTAACAGAATTTTGCCAAGAGAACGGACTGGTCACAGCAAACACCATCTCCCAACAAGACAAGAGAAGCATGAACATCCTACATTATCAAATATAGATCACATGGGAAAAATTCAAGCTATGAAGCAGTTAAGATCTCTGAGTCAAATGCTTATGTAATTGTGGGTATTATATGTATATATTTCTATATACGGATATATTCACATATATATACTACTATTTAAAAATCAAATGTTGTACAGCAGTACTCTCTGACAAGAGGTATTACAGTTTTATTTGTCTATATTTTCTGAGTATAGCAAACAAGTTTGATAAATTCAAGTAAAAGTAACTCTACAAGAATAACATGGTATACGTTCTTCAAGATTAGGCATATATGTATGTAAAGAGCCAACTTTTCGTTAGACTGAGAAATGAACTATTATACTCCAAATCTCCCTATTTTTTACATAGTTTCCTAATTTTAGCTTTATACTTATTCTGTAAAGAATATTCATATGTATGAACTTATGAATATGAACGTATGCTGAACTTCCCAAGTGGTTCAGAGGTAAAGAATCTGCCTGTCAGTGCAGAAGATGCAGGAGATACGGGTTCGATCCGTGGGTCAGGAAGATGCCCCTGAGGAGGAAATGACAACCAACTCCAGTTTTCTTGCCTGAAAAGTCCCAAGGACAGAGAAGCCTGGCGAGTTATACTCCATGGGGTCACAAAAGTCAGAAACAACTTAGCAACTAACCAACAAAAACGTTTCATTATCAGCAAAATTATATGTAACACTTTTTGACAAACTACATAAATGATTAATAACAAGGAAAATACTTAAAGGAGAAAACTATCTGGTTAACTTATATTTGGTACCATCAAGGGGATTTTTCACTTAATCTCAAAAAAATGTTTGTCTCAAGATTCCTTTTAAACAAAATGATAAAGTTATACTCATCACAAAGACTGTGAGATGCCTTCTAAATACCTGTTCCCCGCATCCTCCAAATTTCTCAGCTGAGCATATGGCTGCTCTGATTAAAGTGCTCCATTGCATCTGCTTATGACCATATGATGAGGTCTGGCTAATGAGATGTGAGCAGAAGTAGAGTGTGTAATTTCTAAGACATGTCTACAAAAAGCAGAGCCCTGCACTCCCATGGTCCCCTGACCACTAGCAGGAATGCTATGGAGGACAAAATGTTGCAAACAGCAGAGTAATAAATGAAATGAACCCAACTTCACGACCCCACAGAAGCACCACATTAACCCTGAACTATTATAGGTTTGACCATTATATAAGACAGAAATGAACTTCTGTGATACTGAAACCACTATGATTTGGGAGCATGTGCAAACTACAATGGATCAATGGGTAAAGAATCCACCTACAATGCAAGAGAAGAGGAGATGTAGGTTTGATCTTGGGTCGGGAGGATCTGGAGAAAAAAAATGGCAACCCATTCCAGTATTCTTGCCTGGGACATCCCATGGACAGAGGAGTCTGGCAGGCTACCATCCATGGGGTCATAAAGAGTCAGACAAGAGTGACTAAGCGCAGCTAATAATGTAACTAAACCTAGTCTTCTCATACTCTTCATATTGTTCATGGGGTTCTCAAGGCAAGAATACTGAAGTCATAGGAAAAACCCTTTTCTAACAACACAATAGACGGTTCTACACATAGAAATCACCAGATGGTCAATACCAAAATCAGACTGATTATATTCTTTGCAGCCAAAGATGAAGAAGCTCTATATACACTCAGCAAAAACAAGGCCAGGAGCTTACTGTGCTCAGATCATGAGCTCCTTCTTGCCAAATTCAGACTTGAATTGAAGAAAGTAGGGAAAACCGCTAGACCATTCAGGCATGACCTAAACCAAATCCCTTACAATTATACAGAGGAAGTGACAAATAGATCGAAGGGATTAGATCTGACAGACAGAGTGCCTGAAGAACTATGGACGGAGATTCATGATACTGTACAGGAGGCCGTGATCAAGATCATTCCCAAGAAAAAGAAATGCAAAAAGGCAAAATGGTTGTCTGAGGAGGCCTTACAAATAGCTGGGAAAAGGGGAGAAGAGAAAGGCAAAGGAGAAAAGGAAGGATAAATCCATCTGAATACAGAGTTCCAAAGAACAGCAAGGAGAGATAAGAAAGCCTTCCTCAGTGATCAATACAAAGAAATAGAGGAAAACAATAAAATGGGAAAGACTAAAGATATCATCAAGAAAATTAGAGATACCAAGGGAATATTTCATGCAAAGATGGACACAATAAAGGACAGAAATGGTATGGACCTAACAGAAGCAGAAGATATTAAGAAGAGGTGGCAAGAATACACAGAAGAACTCTATAAAAAGAGATCTTCATCACCAAGATAACCACAATGGTGTGATCACTCATCTAGAGCCAGACACCCTGGAATGCGAAGTCAAGTGGACCTTAGGAGGTGGACCTTAGGAAGTGGACCTTAGGAAGCATTACTACAAACAAAACTACTGGAGGTGATGGAATTCTAGTTGAGCTATTTCAAACCGTAAAAGATGATGCTGTGAAAGTGCTGCACTCAATATGCCAGAAAGTTTGGACAACTCAGCAGTGACCACGGGACTGGAAAAGGTCAGTTTTCATTCCAATCCCAAAGAAAGATAATGGAAAAGAATGTTCAAACTACCACACAATTGTACTCAACTCTCGTGCTAGCAAAGTAACGCTCAAAATTCTCCAAGCAAGACTTCAACAGTACATGAACTGTGAACTTCCAGATGTTCAAGTCAGATTTAGGAAGGGCAGAGGAATCAGAGACCAAATTGCCAACATCCGCTGGATCTTTGAAAAATCAAGAGAGTTCCAGAAAAACATCTACTTCTGCTTTATTAACTGTGCTAAAGCCTTTGACTGTATGGATCACAACATACTGTGGAAAATTCTTATAGAGATGAAAATACCAGACCACCTTACCTGCCTCCTGAGAAATCTGTATGCAGATTTTCTTTTTCTCTGTATACAGAGAAATCTGTATGTCAAGGAGTTAGAACTGTACATGGAAGATCAGACTAGTTCCAAATTAAGAAAGGGGTACATCAAGGCTGTATACTGTCACCCTGCTTATTTAACTTATATGCAGAGTACATCATGCAAAATGGCAGACTGATGAACCACAAGCTGGAATCAAGATTGCTGAGAGAAATATCAATAACCTCAGATATGCAGATGTCACCACCCTTATGGCAGAAAGCGAATAATAACTAAAGAGCCTCTTAATGAAATTTAAAGAGGAGAGTGAAAAAGGTGTCTTAAAATTCAACATTCAGAAAATGAAGATCATGGCATCCAGTCCCATCACTTTATGGCAAATAGATGCAGAAACAATGGGAACAGTGACAGATTTTATTTTCTTGGGCTCCAAAATCACTGCAGATGGTGACTGCAGCCATGAAATAATTAAAGATGCTTGCTCCTTGGAAGAAAAGCTATGACCAACTTAAACAGCATATGAAAAAGCAGAAACATTACTTTGCCAACAAAGGTCCATCTAGTCAAAGCTATGGTCTTTCCAGTAGTCATATATTGATGTGAGAGTTGGACCATTAAGAAAGTTGAGCACCAAAGAACTGATACTTTTGAGCTGTGGTGTTGGGAGACTATTGAGAGTCCCTTGGATTGCCAGGAGATCAAACCAGTCGATCTTAAAGGAAATCAATCCTGAACATTCATTGGAAGGACTGATGCTGAAGTTGAAGCTCCAATACTTTGGCCAGGTGATGTGAAGAACTGACTCATTGGAAAATACTCTGATGCTGGTGAAGATTGAAGGTGGGAGGAGAAGGGGATGACAGAGGATGAGATGATTGCATGGTATCACCGACTCGATGGACACGAGTTTGAGCAAGCTCCAGGAGTTGGTGATGGACAGGGAAGCCTGGTGTGCTGCAGTCCATAGGGTCACGAAGGGTTAGACATGACTTAGTAACTGTCCTGAACTGACTGAAACCTGTTCTTAGAATCCAGTGGAAGCAGTGAACTGGCGGTTTGATTTCTCAAACTTGATCTTACATATCTCTTCCTCAAAAAATAGTTGAGAAGCTATACATAACTCTTGTGACTTCTTAATCATTTAAGAAAATAGAGTATCTAATTTCTAATATAGATTAGAGTACTATCTGTAGCCTTGGACACAAGACTTCTGAGCCAACACATGAAATATTAAGTATAGCTATAATAAAATATTAAGAATAGTCTAAGTTGAAAGCCAGATTTTCAAACAAGAATTAAATAAGTACATCTGCTTATTTAAACGGAGAAGAAAAATGGCGCACCCCACTCCAGTACTCTTGCCTGGAAAATCCCGTGGATGGAGGAGCCTGGTAGGCTGTAGTCCATGGGGTCGCTAAGAGTTGTACACAACTGGGCAACTTCACTTTCATGCATTGGAGAAGGAAATGACAACCCACTCCAGGGTTCTTGCCTGGATAATCCCATGGACGGGGGAGCCTGGTGGGCTGACACATCTATGGGGTTGCACAGAGTCGGACACAACTGAAGTGATTTAGCAGCAGCAGCAGCAGCAGCAGCTTATTTAAAAATCATCTAAATTTTTTAAATTCTAAAGATTATCTACATACTGTATATGTGCAGAATAAATATAAGTGAAATTGGTTTACCTCTGTAGATCTGGACATTTGGGTTGGAGAAAGAAGGAGGTAGGTAACAGAAAAAAATGTAGTTTTCTTCCTAAAAAATCTATGTTTTATTAGAATTTTTATAATAAATGTGTATTACTTTAATAATATACAAAAACTTCAAAATTAAAGCATATATTAGAACTCTGTAAGTTACACCAATTAAAAAAGAAAACGCAGAGGCAAGAGGAGGCAATGAAATTTCTATCTACAAATAAAACTACAGCTTTCTAAAGTCAATCAAGTAAATCCATACATTCATATAAGTTCTACTGTACATTAAAAAAATACAGCACACCACAAAACTTAAACCTATTTTTTAAACTTTCTTTCCTTTAATGGACATAACAATTTATCTCAGACTAATACAGTAAACAGGAAAAAAAAAAGAAACACATAAAATTAAAGGAACAGAAATACACACATTCTATATCTGGTTAAGATATTAATAAACTAACAATCATAGGGCATCCCTGGATCTAAGGCACAGTATTTTCAATCTGAATGTTAAATCAGTACATCTTTGAGCATGGATCAGTGTCTGAAGGCTATCAAGACCTTGTGAGGGTGTGGTAGGCTGCTGTTACCCAACCTGGGCACTGGTATACTATCCATTGCCAAGTACTTATTCTCACGTAAGAGCACAGCTACACTACCAAACAGAGTAACACACCAGATTAACATCACACACACTGAATGTTAGCAAATATTAGAGCATCTAGAATTAAATATTAAGCATCTAGAATTCACCTAAACAACTTTACAAAAGCCCAAGGGTATTCAAAGAGAGCTGGAGAAAAGGACTGTCTTTCATCCTCAGGGCCAGAATCAAGGAAAACTGTTGAGCATATATCATGTTGACTGTCTAATGCAGTCAGCCAAAGTTTTAAGAGACTCATTATAATTCTCAAGGTCCAAATGAACTCTTATGAGGCTAAGCTGAGAAGTAAAAAAAAAAAAAGTTGGTGTTTATTGCAAGTTATTACTGGCAGAAGTTAAGAAAATCAAAGTATTCAAGTAATAAATGGGATAAAATTTATAATAACGATGCAGATTATGAACCTACTGAAACTGGAAAATTTATTCACTACAGTCTTACATATACACACAGATATTAAATTTTAAAATGCTAAAACAGTATTCTTTACAATTAAAAAAAAACTCTCAAAAACAAAATATTGATTATAAAAAACTAAAAGCCCTTAATTCTCCCATTCTAAAAGAAAGAGAAAGCATAAAGATTGCCCAGATGCTCAAGACATTTCAATCCAATGCTGCTATGAACTTCAGGTGACAAAATCTGATAGATGGAAAACAGTTATTCCAAGAGGTTTGGTACTCTATATTATCTGTATAATAAATAAATATTATAAACTAAATATTTTCCATTATACACATATGTAACAGATATGGTAATACAGAGATGCAATGTATAATAAATAGGCACTACCAGATTCATAGTGGCTTTCCAAAACTACCAGATCCTAAAAGTATAACTAATATTAAGTAAGTGTCTAATTTTTTTTTTTTAATACAGACTCTAAAAAAATAGAAACCACATCCTTAGCCAGAGTGATCTTTCAATTAACCTGGGTAATATACTGTCTGATAGCCAGGGAGAGTTACTAAATCAGACCTGGGTCAGACTGAAATGGCTGAAGTAACTAAGCAAAAAGACCAATGATCCAACCTGCAGTGGAACATGTGTGAAAGGAAAAGAGAAAGATCTATCAACTGAAAAAGCCAAGAACTCCTTTCTGTTTCTGGGAGTCCTTGGAAAGGTCCCATTGCTTCCACAGATTCTGAATCAGCACAAATCCTTCTCTTCTGGGCTTAGTGATGCGCTCAACATTTTCAATCCAGAATCATAGTCTCTGTCTTCTCAGCTACTCTGCCATAGTAATGACTATTCTTGACTACTTAGTTGAATACTATCAGTGACTTTCAACAAATTCCTCTTTCCCCAAAACACAACAAAGAAGGACAGTAACAAACTCAATTTCAGCGAGAGCAAACATTTAGTAAGATTCTTCTACAATTATTTGCCTCAAAGTACCTACGAAAACCACAGTAAATAAAAGCCTGTAGCACAGTTTTTGGTATGTTAACACGAATAAAATAAGATTTCCTTCTGCTCCCCTTTTCTTCATCTGATCTTCTATAATGGAATATGTATTCCTTTTTCTACCCACTGAAACCAAAGGTTCTTGGACAGGTATAATCTTAGCAAGATATGTAAAATAAATGTTTTGACAGATATTAGTAAAAGACTTTTTTCATTTCACAAAAATTACATTCAAACTTTGATATCCAAAAGCCCCCCCTGGTTTCTTACCTAAAGGTGCTTAAACAACATTTGCGTAACTCCTTTAAAAATCATAACAATCAACATAAATCCCTCCACACATTCTCAAACTCCAACAATATAGTTTCATAGGAAATAACAACTATCATTTATTTGACATCTCACAAGTATTAAAACACTAAATATCATGATAAGTCTAGAGGGAGTCCCATTTATACTTAAAGAAACAAATACACAAAGTGGAGACAGGATTCAAACCTAGAAGAAGGACTGCTTCATTTGAATCTCGCAATTAACTTGTTCTGGTTACTTACTGCTACATGGCAAATCACCCCAAAATATCATGACTTCAGACAACAACCAGACATGTATTACCTTTTACAGGTGTGGTGCATCAGAGTTTTACACGTAGCACAGTGGAAATGTCTTGTCTCTGCTTCTTGACTCCTGGGGCTTCTGCTGGTAAGACTGAGGGTGACTCAGCAGCGAGGGGTAACTCATGCAGTATCCCCCTAGCTCAAGTGGGGCTGTCCACTACAACACCAATGGGAGCACCTCCAAGTGGTTGCCTGAGGTTCCTCACAGCCTGCTGGCTGCATTCCAAAGGCAAATGTCCCAAGACACTCAGGAAACAGCTCTGTTTTCAGGACACTGTCTTGGAATTCTCACAGCACCACTCCCATCATCATCACAAATTCCTCTTGACTCAAAGAGAAGCCACATAGACTCCATTGCCCGCTTCCTCCCCATGGAAACAGTGTCCAGTTGAATGCAAGCTATCACAACAGGCAATTGGTGCCATAATCCCCAAGGGACGAGTATTATGATTCCTAACTAGACTGAAAAACTAAGTTTCAGAAAGGCTCTGTGACCTTCCTAAGTTGACATAACTAATAAACTATATTAAGATGCTAAAATAGGCCATGGTGATTCTAAAACCTATACAATTTACCATTACTTGTAAAACCACCACTGAAATTGTGCTATTCTTTGGCAAAAGGTAGCATACCTCTGTTTTTGAAAAAAAATTTTTAAAAAGCAAAGCATCTCATAAAAATTATGCTAAAAGATGATCCAAATATAGAATTATCAGATTTTGGAAAGGTGGCAAGTAAAAATCCTATTATATTTTTAGCCTTGTCAAGCATGTTGAATACTAGAGCTTGTTTTTCATTGGGTTAAGATTAGTGTTAAGAGAAGAGAAATGGAGTACCAAGAGCATTCTGTAAAGACAGTCCTTGAGAAGAACAGGAGCCACCTGGGGCAGCTATGCAACCATCCAGGGAAGCCCACACAGGACAGACCCAGGCAACACAGAGAACCCAGTGAGCCACCATCTTCAGCTGAGGTCAAGTCCAAGAAAGGAATCCTTAGTCATCACCATCCGCAGCCATGAAAGTGCCAAGCCCAGCAATGAGTGACTCTTCTGGCATGGGAAATTTCACAACACATCTTTATTACAAGCCAAGGCTGCCTGCATCATCCCCAGTCACTGCCTCACGAAAACTGTAATGTGAATGTTTACTGTTGTCAAAGCACCTTCACATGAGGCAAAGATAACACACACCCATTTCTGTGACGCTTCCAAAGAGGACTGAACGATACAACAAGGATCAGAAATGAAGACACTTCACGTTATCTATTAAAACAATTCAAGATTTCTCTTTTTTAGGGGTCTGGGATGTTCGCGGGAGACTTAGAAATCTGCACATGGTCTTGCATAACCTGACAATAAATCCATCCATCCTCCACTGGATCACTGGGTTGAGAAAATACCAGGCATGAATGTGACCATATGTCTTGAACAAATGCATCTTTCAAGTGGGCAGGGTCAGCACTTGTTCCGTGATGGGTTCATATCAAGTGTAATAAGCAGAATGCCTTATTTTATTTAATCACTATATCTTTTTGGGGGGCTCTGTTGTGTCTTCACTGCTGCATGGGCTTTTCTCTAGTTGCGGCAAGTGGGGGCTTTTCTCTAGTTGCAGTGTGTGAGTTTCTCATTGCAGTGACTTCTCTTGTTGTGGAGCAAGGACTCGAGGGAGTGCCGGCTTCAGTCACGGCAGTTCCCATGCTCCAGAGCACAGGCTCAATAGTTGTGGCACATGGGCTTGGTTGCTCCACGGCATGTGAGATTTTCCCAGATCAGGAATCAATCCTGTGTCTCCTGCACTGGCAGCGAATTCTTTACCACTGAGACACCATGGAAGCATAGAATGCCTGGTTTTAAAAATTATTGTTTTTTCAATCCCTCTTCTCTCCACCCAAGAATACAACATGTGAAATACACACAGTATTTCCTGGTCTGAGTTGAACCAGTGACATTTTAAGAGTTCAGAATCAAACTAATGCTCCAGAGTCAGAGGCTAGAATTCTCAAAATTACTGTCCGTCATTCCAGAATGCAAGGCACAGCAGAGACACTACCTCTGCCTTCAAACAATAATCACAATTTTTCTTTCCAACCCCCCACCATAAATTTTGAAATGATTAATGACTATCTACCTATCCTGGAGCTTTATCAAAGGGAATCACATATTTTAACTGTAGTTCAAAGTGCCAATTGCATAGTTAATGGCTCACATCAAAACCAACCATCTCGATGCAGAAGACTCATCCAAAATTATACCAAGTCAACCTCCATATTAATGTTGGAAAACAGTGCATATCTATGTCATCAACATACTTACTTCTAAATGCTTTTCTCTTCTAACTGGATTCTTCAATTATCAAACTATAATTGCCATTAAGCCCAAAATAATATTCAATGACAGAAATTAACATCTCTCTGGAAACCAATTAATTATTCAACATTCCTTAGCTGCCTAGACACCAAGAGGTACCCTGATTGCTCTGCAATGGAAACACTTCCTAGCATTCCTCCAGCAAGGAGAGGACTACAGATTCACTCTTACTGCTTCTGGGCCACACTGCTGAAGGATGCTCAAAGAGGATCCTATCAATAACATCCGACAGCCTGGCTGAGAAAGTCCAAGACAGATCACATCTCAACCAGCTGTGGTTATTTTCCCTCTTACAGGCTGCGGCCAAAAGTAAAATGTTACAAAACCTCAAATTCAGGCATGAGTAGACATACTTGGGCAAGGAAGAAAACTGAAACCACCAGGATGTGAAATCACCATCATTATCATCACAACAACAACAGCAGCAGTATCACAACAATGCGAAGGCGATCAATAGCGGAAAACCTGGTTATATTTGAGTCAAAAAGAAAAGGGCTAGCAAACAATAAACATCTTGGACTCAGCTATTCTGTATCTGGAAAGCCCTTCCAGGAAAAACATTCATTGGTCAGGCAAATATTTAAGTATAAAGATGTTTTATCACAGAGTTGTTTAAAATGTGAAAAGGGGGACACAACCAAGACGACTGACAATAAGGAAACAACACACACACACACACACACACACACACACACACACACACACACAGTGTGGGTTTCCTAGGTGGTGCTAGTGATAAAGAACCTGCCTGTCAATGCAGGAGATGCAAGGTTCGATCCTTGGATTGGGAAGATCCCCTGGAGAAGGAAATGACAACTCACTCTAATATTCTTGCCTAGAGAATCCCATGGTCATAGGAGCCTAGCGGGCTACAGTCCACAGGGTCGAAAAAAGCAGGACTGAAGCAACAACACACACACACACACACACACACACACACACACACACGCACGCACGCACACACACGGTGCATACTGAGTAAACCTTAAAGTGACAGTGTAAAAATCATATGGGGATGTTTTCGGCAGAACAAAATATTCACAATTTATTGCAAAGTGAAAATTCAAGTAGCAACATGTACACACTTTAATATAAATCTTAATTTTATATACAAATATACTAGAGTAACATATCACAAAAGGATAACATTGGTGGGATTAAAGGGTTTTTTTAATCTATTCTAATGTTACTCTAACAAACACAGAGCATTCTTTTGCATCAGAAAGTTAATGGAAATCATATAAGCAGTTTCCCACATTCTATGCCTTTAAATGGAGCATTTTTAAAGGCATATTGTTCTCAAAGACATATTTGCCCCTAAAATTAACTTGTAGCCCAAATCCAAATATTTAACTCAAGATAATTTCATAATTAGCTCTTTTTTCTCTGTACAATTCTTAAGGTAAATGCTTGAGACAGCATATGATATGCCACATTTGATATGCCAGCCAGAATATTTGATATGCCACAAGTTTAATAATTCTTTCAATAGAATCAGTGCTCAAAATAACTTTTTTCAATTCATCTATTTTTGCTAGGTATTTTCACCCAGAAGTCCAACATTAATTATAAAGAATCAAATTCTGAGTCTTACCAAATGATATTCCACTGAAAACTTTAAATACAAATGGAGTGGGGGTAAGGGGTGTGGGAAAAAGTATTATTTTTTAATACCTTAAGAAAAAGTAGTGACTTAGCAGAGTCTAGTGTGGCCACAACATATAATGTAGTCATTTGTTTGTAAAAATTGAATATACATATTTGTTTGTATTATGGATCTATGTGTGTATGTGTGTATAGTTACCCACACATTCACATATCAAACATAAAATATAATCTGAAATTCAAATTTTGGCAAGTACAAACAATAAAAGTTAGTTGATGGCTCATTCATTCCTATGACTCATTTCAGCAAAAGTTTCTATTACCATTTCGAAATGCTTATTATACAAAGTCCTTCAAAAAACTGACTTAGAGCAACAAATAAAAACAACAGAAATCAATGACAAAGCAATACACTGTAAAAAGACGCATTCACACTGTGAAATCTACACCAAGAGGATTCAGGTCCATGAAAACAGTCACCAGAGGCAGGAAATTACCACTTACTCTGGTCTATTTTCTCTCTATAACTCTTACTAACAACATGTACCTTTATGATCATTCATCTGAAAAAAATCAGGCTTATCATGAAATGAAAACAGATCACAGGAAGGCAGAGGAGGAATGTCAACTTCATAAAAAAGAGAGAGAGAGAACCTTTCAGAGGTGCTGACAGATAATGGAAATATCACCCATGCCAAAAACTACCAACCCCTTTGACATGACTGGACTAAATCCTTTGTAGACAACAATATCAGAGAAATAAAATAAGAGGACTGGGAATAGAACACTTATGAGTTGTTTTCACTTTTATGCTGGAAAATTAATTTAGAGCAAGGACCTTGGCATCGATGTTAATTTTCCATACATGCACCAAAAACCCATAGAGATTTTTAATATAATTTCTAATATACTTCAGGTAACTTGCTTACATTTTGAATTAGATGTGCAAAGGGGGATTAAAGTTAAAATTGGATTAAGGAATGCAAATTAAAACAAACTCTCCCTGATGCATTCCTTTTCCAGAGAAAACAGAAGTCTTGGTCAAGTCCAAAGTGAGAGTACTAAAATGGCCTTAAGCCCATAGAAATGCATATCTAGCCTTAATTACCTAGACCCAGAATATGATGAGCTTTCTTGCCTACTGGTAAATTATTCTTTGAGTGTCTTTGGGACAGGTGATGGGCAGCAGATATCCAATCTTCATGCCATGGATATTTCTCCAAACATACATGCAGCTTCCTTCAAGAACATATGCAGTTTCTTACAGATCTTATCTTGCCTTTATCGGGCATCTTTGAATTCATTAACTATTTAAAATCACAACCACCACCAGGACATAAAAGATACATATCAAACATCACTACCTAACTCTCAAAATAACTTGCTGTTCACTATAATGAACATGATGTGTGACAAGCAGACAGAAAAAAACAGTTAAAATTGGGAAGAGGTAGTAAAGACATGGACAAAAATAAAATGAGTCATGTAATTAATGTCTAATACCATACTTGAAACAAAGCGTAACACAGTAGACACTCAAATGCTCATTAAATAATAATAATATTCTAGACATAATTACTTTGCCATATCTGTCTGTCCAACACCACGCATATAAATACCAGTGTTTGATTAAGTTCTGATAAAGCTGAAATTAGGATGGAGAGGGAATTAGCAAGAGGTCCTACAAGGTCCAATGAACAAGCATAAAGTCCAACTGCGGTGTATACCACCGGGAAGCCTGGGAAATACTCTGCCACCACCCTCCTTCCAATTATCTAGGCATTGTCATACTCCTATTAACTGGTTTCAGCAGACACACTTCCAGCTACCACAGCTGCACAGAACTCCATTGCACCGTTTATGGATCAAGGCTCTTATGGACCCAACTCTCTCAATCAGAGCTCCTCTCCCTGGAATTCTCAACAGGAACTACATGATTCCAACCTCAGTCTGGCTGAGCCAGTGAGAGTTAAGAAATGTATGCTGGGAACTGCAGGGAATCACGTTCTGGTATGGAAGAGAGATGAGTCTATTTTTATGAAACAGAAGACTAAAGCAAGAGCATATTAAGGGGGAAAGGGCAGATACTTACAGCAAAACCAAATAAGGTTCAAAGCCCCAAGTCCTAGGGTATTTTAAAGGTTTGACTTCATGCCTGACCTTGGCTACATGCCTAACCTTATCTCTTAGGCACCTTATTTCCTACAAATACATGCCTTCGTTTTGCTTCTGCTAAAAAGCATTATACTACTTGCAACTCAGCCTTACATGAAAGATTAACAAAAATAATCAACAGATAAGAAAGGCGAGAAAGGGAAGGGCAAATGATCCAAGGTGGCACTTGAACAGAAGAGGAATCCACCACGTAGAGCCAAGACCGAGCCCGGAGAGCTCAGAGCAAGCAGATGAACTGCAGTTCTGTTCATCCACTGAGTAAGGGCTGGGGAAAGACAGTGATCCCACTGGCTACAGATATCAGCGCTGTTTTTACAATGTTTTAGTATCTGTGAATACCACATTCTTTTCCTTTCTTGTACAGTCTTGTTTGAAACTCTGGCAAATCCTACACAGGGGATGCAATTGAAAGCTGGCTGAGATGAAGTTTTGTGATTTCAGTTGGAAACATTGTCTCATTCACCACTTGCTACCGCTGTGGAAAAGAAAGAACTGCAGTGACAAGGGGAGGTTTCTATCGAAAAATATTTTTCCTAAGCTTCAGAATGATGAAAATCATTTATCTACGAACAAAAATAACTTCTGCTTAAGCTATAGGAAGATTCTGGTCCAATCCCCAGATTCTGGGAAAACGGCAAATTTTGTAGAGACTAATTCTACTGTTCTCATTTCCACACGCTTGGGCTGAAATGGACAAGAATGGCTAAAAACTCCCCCAAATGCCTGCTATCCCACAGAGTTCCAATAATCTTCCTTTTACTAGAACATGCTCATTCTGCTTCAGAAGATACCTGCCAGGTTCAAAAAAATCATTATTATTAAAATACACATCTTTCACCATACCAAACAAACAAACAAACAAAAACCTTCCAGGACTGTTTTCTGCAAAAGAACAAACATAACTTAATTTTTCCCCATGATACTAAACATCAAAAAATGTAACAATAAAACCTCTGTGAGCATTCTCTGCTGTAAACTAATGATATCTTCTAATATAGTAAGAATAAGGAATAGACAGCTGGATTTGCTTCTGCTTCCTAAACAATTGTACAGGTTGGGATGTTAGCATTACACAAATGAAAGGGAGGCACACAAGCAAAGTGGAAGGAGAAAGGACTTCCCACATCTCTGAGCTCTGTCTTCCCAAACAGCTGGTTCCAGGAACACTGCCTCTCCCTCCAGGAGGGAAGTCACAGACTGGCAGCCCTCAACATGAAGCCCAGCTTCCAAGAGTGTAATGAAAATAAAAAGAGCCAAGATGGCTCCTTCACACTGAAATTCCAGCAATGCAGGAAGACAGCCACCCACCAAAACTGATTTCAGAGGCAGGGATAGCCCCAGCCCCTTGAAAGTGTAAAAATAAACCCCCATATGGAGTCATTCGTTCCTGCAGAAAGCACCCACGGCCCTGCTGGAGTCACAAGCAGAAGGGCTGAGTTTTAGCTGTAAAACAACAGAACGAGCTCGGGCTCTCTTACCTGTACCAGCCTGCGGCTCCCTCCCCCTTATTCCAATTTGGGACAGGCTATCAGGGCTCTCCCAGCAACTCCGAGAAAGGGGCGGGGCTGCTAGAACGACTGCTCACACCTGCGTGCAGGAAACTGCTCATGCTCCCTCCTCAGGAAGATGCCAGGGCAAGGGTACCACCTTCATCTGGAGCTTCAGAGCAAGACCAGGACGCTAGCACTGACCTTCCAACATTACTGTTAGTCTCAGGAAACCAAAATTGCCCTAAGGAGCTTTAACAGAATCAAAAATGAAAGATCAAAGGAAGAGAACAAAAGAGATCATGAGTGTCAATCAAATGGCTGAAATTAGGCACAGGGCCAATCCTTTAAAAAGGAGCCATGGAATTTGTCCACATTCAGCCAGAAGTTCTTAGTCTTCACGCAGTGGGAGAGCAGAAGATAAGAGCTCCAGCTATGCAACCCTGGTTTATATCCTGACTCCGCCAGTTCCTAGTTGGGTGTTACCTTGGACAAGTCGCTCCTCTCTGGGGCAAAGTTTCTACATCTACAAAACAGCGATAACAGCAGTGCCTAAACTTCATAGGGTGGGGTCAGAATTAAATTCTGAACACACAAAAAGCGCTTACGAAATGTCATTATTAAGGGTAATGAACAGAGGAGTATGTACACACACCCACACACCCATACCTTCAAGACCAGTTTCTTGAAAAAAAAAAGAAAAGAAGATACTTCCTGAAAGGTTTTTGTTTTTATTCCTTGCCAATTGGTTTACTTTAATCAAAATTCCTAAGTACCTTTTACAAATGGCCCAGTTTACAATGTGCTGGAAATCAGCCACAGAAAATTTTAAATTCCTTGAAAACACTTAAACCTAGCAAATTAGGTTGGAACACAGAATATGACATCTTTGGGGAAATCATCTAGATTGTGTAATAACTTTTTGATTCAGTACTCACCTTTCAAACTAATTCTAGACAGTGCAGAAACACCATCACATTCACGGCTGATAGATCTACAATCTATGAGGTGAAGAGAGCTGGTGAAGGCCACAGTTACCTACATTGACCAACCCCGATTCATTTTCTATTTCCCCTACTTGACTGAAAGCAGATTCTCAGGATTGGAAGAGGCATTAAAGTCATCCAATCTCAAGGCCCTTATTACAGCTCTAAAAGTTGAACTGTATCAAAAATTGTGCACCAGGAATTAAAACACCATTTGCACCCAACATGATGCAACATGAGTCTATAATACCCATGTTCAGAGTGGCACTTACCCAAAGAGTACAGAAATGGGAGAAAATATAGTCTAACAATTCAGTTGAGGACTGTACATCATTCAACTTATACTACACAGCAGGGAAAAAAAAAATATCTAAACCAGAGGGCAGTGCCATAAAGATCAAGACAGACTTGTCCTCTGATAGATTTTTTGTGTGTGCTGTTTCTGGGTACAAGGAAGCATTCTCCAGAGTTTTCAGAATGCTAAAAGAATGGAATCTCTGGGATGGTTTATATACAATTAAAGTATTCCTTTTTTTAAAAAATAACTTTGCATTTGTTCACTTTTTATTTTAACATCTCTGTACTGGAACATGTGTTTTGCATTACCTAATAATGGAGAGGTGTGTCATTCTTCTGCCTGAAAATATGCTGCTATCATGAAAGCACATGTTCACAACGATAGCAGTTAACCATAAAGAGAATGGAGGACTTGAATTAGGACTAAGAGAGGAAAGGGAGACTCTTGGTCTAAAATTAATAAAAAGGATTGGAGAGATTAAGGTGGCTCAAAGAGCAAGTGAAGGCTTCGTAGAGAAATAAGCACTGGGGGTGGGACTTATAGAGGGTTAGGATTACACAGGCACACAGAAGCAAGGAAGGATTTCAGCCCAGTATGAAGAATAGCCAAGACAAGCAGCTAATTGCAGCACAAGAGCTGTGCCATGGGGGGAGAGGAGGTTTACAGTGAGTACACATCTTTTCCTGGAGGGAAACAGCCCCCAGGCTCCCAGACCTTTCTTGTCCTCTTCAGTATCCATGAAAGTCAATGCCTTCATTAAACTCTCAAGGGAAAGACAATTAAAAGTCTAAATCTAAAACAAAGTCCATGGTCTTCCCACGAAGTTTTAAAAAGAACTTAAGAATGTACTTCTGCATCTGAATTGGGTGAGAAAAATGAGATCTCCCTATTGGATCTAGTGTGCATGCTCAGTCATGTCTAACTCTTTGCGATCTTATGGACTGTGGCCCGCCAGGCTCCTTTGTCCATGAGGCTTTTCAGGCACGAATACTGGAGTGGGTTGCCATTTCCTCATCCAAGGGGATCTTTCTGACCCAGGGATCAACCTCATGTCTCCTGTATTAGTAGGCATATTCTTTAGCACTGAGCCACCTGGGAAGCCCATTGGATCTAGCATGGATCCATACATTCAGTGAGAAAAATCTTGCTTCTTATTTACTTAAAACAATAACCACTGGAATAAGCTCATCTTGGTGCAGGTTAAGGATTTTCAAAAAGAAATAGCTCAATTACAACAGTAAGATTAGTTTTAGTCATGCTACTGCCTAAAAAGCCCTTAATTAGAGTTTTTAAATCCTAAGAATCTTACTGCTTACCTCTCTTTGGTTTCAAATATGATGTCATATGTATTATTAATAATAAACATTCTATATATGTTATACCCATTGATCCTTCAGAAAACTCTAGTGGGTGAATATCACTATCTTCACAGACTGAGGCCTAGTGAGATGAAGTTATTTGCCCAACGTCCTATAGATTGTCAGTGACTGAGTTAAGACTCAGACCCAGGTCTCTGCACCACCTGCAAAACGCTTCCACTACCACCTCTGTCCTGGATCTTATAACAGCTCAATCAGTCAAGCTTCCACTACTGAAACATAAGGAATTATGAAAGGAAAGAACCAGGTTAAAAGCAAAAGCACAAATTGTTTTAAAATCTGGAAGACTCTGCTCTCCAGAACTGGCCAATCAAAGGCTTGACATTTTTCAGGTAGACGCCTTCAGTAGACCTGGCTTTTCATGTTGCCTCTCCCAGAATCCTCATTTAGTCACCATTAATCCTCCTGGGAAACTTCACTGTCATGTCATTGGAACCTCTTTTTAACTATTCCTTCTCCATCTCACTTCCTTCCTCAAACATCCAATGGTTTATTCAGACTTGTTTCTGCCTGAGGCCCTTGACACTTGCCATTCTCTCTACAGGGAACTCTTTCCCCAGTATCCATATGCCTGGCTTGGCTCAATATTCCAACTCAAACATCACTTCCTCCAGGAGGCCTACTAGGATTACATCATGCCCAACTCTTTGCAACCCTATGGACTGTAGCCCACCAGGTTCCTTTGTCCATGGGATACTCCAGGCAAGAATACTCTAGTGGGTTGCCAAGAAATAGGTTAGGATACAACAATCAGCTAAGAAAAAACTAACTAACCTGTCCAAAATAAAGTAGATCAGGATTCTCCGGCCACCTGCCCCTCCAAAAAACGTTGATCAGTCTTTCCAACATTTGTCCAATGCAGGGCAACTTTCCCGTGTACCTCATTAGAGGATTCTCTTGGTCATTAGCTATAAGGGCTATTCACAGTCCCCTCATTTCCATCTGTAACACAGTGGGCCTGCTACTCAGAAGACTTTTCATTCCCTAGCATGTTATGCTGATGAAGATCAATTTAGTAATAAAAATGGTACATTTATGGTTTTAAAATATTTCCTCCCAGCTATGAGGAATTAACTCATTTTGCAGTGCCAACCCTGTATAAACTGGGGCTCAAAAGTGAAACTACTTCCAAGAAGAGTATTTGAATTCCTATTAGAGGGTGCTTTCTGCTCACAGTGCCTCCCAGCTCCAGGAGGCAACTCTCAAGTTATAATCACAAGCATAACATCCCTCTTCCTACACCGACACCATCAATGAAGTGCGAGTGTCAAAATTACGTTCTACAGCCCACGTCTTCCCAAAGTAGCCGCTGCCAGCTGTATTTCAGAGGTCTGGGGATTCCAAATATAAGCAAACACAAAAAATATCAATACAATGGTAGTTCATAACCATATGTCTGTTTAGAAAACATTACACTGAATAACTGAATACAAAATAATAAATAGTTTAAGTAGCGTGGGCTATTAATTTAAAGACTTAGGGAGCACCTTTGTTATGAGCTAGATATGTCTTGAGCTGGGAATGTCAAATTTATGAGATTTTTTTATCCCCATGAAAAGAATATACAGCGATCCCTCTAATATCTGCCGGGGAAACTGGTTCCAGGATTCCCCGTGGAAATCAAATTCCGCAGGTGTTCAGGTCCCTTATATAAAATTGTGTACTATTTGCTTATAAGCTGTGCATATCCTCCCACATATTTTAAATCACCTCTACATGAGGTATAATACCTAATACAAAGTAAATATCACATAAATAGTTGTAAAATATATTGTAAGTGCTACGTAAATAGTTGCCAATGTGCTGCAAATTAAAGTTTTGCTTTTTGGAAATTTATGGAAAATTTTTTCAAATATTTTTAATCTGTGGTTGGTTCAATCCATGGATTCAAAACCCGTGGATACAGAGAGCTAACTATACCAGTTAGTTCAAAGCAGTTATATAGAAAATGATGATAAATCCTGTGTTGGCAATATACAAATCTATCAAAGACACATTCCAGAGGAAAATCAAATATCCTAGAAAATAAGACAGTTGAAAACAACCGAAAAAGCATGTCACCACTATTCAGCGCTTTTCTTATTTATATGTTAAAGTGGTTGCTGGGTCAGCATATGCCGAAAACTATAATGATGGAGGTATGAGGTAGCCAGGAAAAATTAGAAATTAATCTAAGGAAAGAGTCAGTGATGGTTTGTAAAGAATTATTATAAGTAAATAAGAACTATTTACTTATAATATTTTGCTGTAAAAACAAGACATGACCTTCAACCTTCACCAAAAGATTACAATGGCTCCAGCTTTCCTTCCCAATATCTTCCTGATGCAAAGGCCTTGGTCTCATCAAACCTCTGTTCATCACCTATGCAACATCACTGAGTGATTTCTACCTTCAGGTCTCTTCCGTACATGGTAAAATTTTGCGACCCAACATGCATTTCCCCCGCATCTGGTAGGAGTAACACAATTTTTTCAAAAGACAAAATCCTTTCTTCACTGGCTCTGGTTGAGTGAGAGTCAAAGCACTCTGTGTGGACACTTATCCAAACTGGACCATTTGTTCCAGCAGAAAAAGGCTAAAAAAGGCCAGGGGGCAATCAATCTACAGGGGGCATTTGACAGAGATGGTGCATCAGTTCCTTCACCCAGCAACCCTGGAGGCGTCCAGTTCCTAACCACTCTGATTCCATTTTTCAAGTGACCCTCAGACTCTATAGGCTACTTACTCCATGTCTCTATTGTTGGTTTTTAATAAATGCATCTTCTGCTTAAAGTGTATTCAGGGCAGATAATCTGCTGCTTGCACCCAAAACAAAGCCCACATGCTTGACAAGATCATTCTGACAGCTTGGTACCAAAACCCAATCACAGATAATTTTCAAGTCCCTCAATGTTACATCCCAACACCATGAACCTCCTTCCTCAAAGTTTTTATGACTCCTATCCTATACTCTTACTTTTTTATGTACTCTGCTTTCTCAAACAAATACAAAACCATAATTTTATAGCCTACTAACTTGTAATTTTCCAGCATTGAATTTGCTACCAAGAAGGTGATAAAGTTATTTTATCTACCCATCCCTAGGTGTTTACTCTCACCATACCTTATTTCACTTAATCTACACAGGATAGGTGGTGCAATCCCCTTTAACAGACAAGTATACTAAGGCTGAAAAGAGATTATCTTGCCGAAGACAATACATACACTGCTCTGGAAAAAACAAACCAGGATTTAAATCCAAGTATACCCTCAAAAACCTCAATTCCCAACAACCAATGATAACATTTGACTGGGGTGGAGGAAATGGGTATGAAACTAACTGCACCTTGGCGATTTTTATTTTGTTAACTGGTTGCAGATGACCAACCCATATCTTCCCTTGGGTCTCATTTAAAAACTCTGCCAATCTGAATGTCCACAAGCCCTGTCTTGAAAACTATTCAGGGTTAAATGAAACAATCCATTATTTCATCTAAACAGAAAAAAAAAAAAAAAGTGCTGTTCTCTTAAGAAAAATGTCAGCATCCTAAATCACACATGCCATGTCCACAGACTTTCAGTTCAGTTCAGTTCAGTCGCTCAGTCGTGTCCAACTCTTTGCAACCCCAGGGACTGCAGCACGCCAGGCCTCCCTACCATCACCAACTCCCGGAGTTCACTCAGACTCATGTCCATCAAGTCGGTGATGCCATCCAGCCATCTCATCCTCTGTCATCTCCTTCTCCTCCCGCCTTCAATCTTTCCCAGCATCAGGGTCTTTTCAAATGAGTCACCTCTACAACAGGTGGCCAAAGTATTGGAGTTTCAGTTTCAGCATCAGTTCTTCCAATGAATATTCAGGACTGATCTCCTTTAGGATGGACGGGTTGGATCTCCTTGCAGTCCAAGGGACTTTCAGGAGTTTTCTCCAACACCACAGTTCAAAAGCATCAATTCTTCAGTTTTCTTTATAGTCCAACTCTCACATCCATACATGACTACTAGAAAAACCATAGCTTTGACTAGATGGACCTTTGTTGGCAAAGTAATGTCCACAGACTTTAGAGTTGCTTTATAAGCAGCTCTGACAAAACCAAGGCAGGGGCAGGGTGACAGAACACCCGGAGAGAAGCTGGGAAGAATCCATCAGTGGATTAAAAATTAGCTACAAGTGGTAATTTACATATGGATCATTAGGATTCGGGCACAGTTAAAAACAGCTCACATTTGGTTTTATTTGGACTCCCTGTTTTGTCTAATAAACAAGTGCCAAAATGTAAGGAATTCTCATTTTGGGCTTTAAAAAAAAAATCAAATTAACACAAAGGTATTTTTTTCAAGTCATACACAAAGCAGGGTTAGTTTTGGGAATGCAGACATGCAGCTAGAAAGACTGCTGCTGCTGCTAAGTCGCTTCACTCATGTCCGACTCTGTGCGACCCCATGGACTGCAGCCTACCAGGCTTCTCCGTCCATGGGATTCTCCAGGCAAGAACACTGGAGTGGGTTGCCATTTCCTTCTCCAGCTAGAAAGACTAAGTCACTGAATTAACTCACCATGAGACCCTGAGCAAGTGACTTGATTTTCTAGCACTAGCTTCCTTAATAAAATGGGGAAATATGTTTCCTATAGTAATCTCACAGGATTATTTTAAGAATCAAAGGAAAGAATTTTATTCAGGAAAGATTTACCACCAAGACAAGATATTAACAAACATGACCAGGAGAAGCAAAGCAGGTCCACCTGAGTCAACATCTGGACAAATCTGTCCAATGTGTTACAAACTGCAGGATAAGATTAGTTGCCAGTCACCAAAACAGAAAGAAATGCAGTTCCCATGTCATGAAGCAATCCACCCACAGACATCATGAAGAATGACATAGGCTTTATTTAGCCTAATCATTTAAAATACAACAAAGCTATGAAGTTCAATGCTTCATTAAAAATTATTCAGACTTAACAAACTTGCATTTCACAAAATAAATCCACTGAAATGGAATTGGGATCGTGCTCTCACCCTCCCCCTCCCCCTGCCCAAACAAAACCAAAGAAACCAACAAAAACCATGGTTCATGTTTTTTAGGTAACTTCTATTAAGAGGCAATCTCAATGTATGTTCTGTAGAAAGCTGATAGGTATGTGCAGTTTTGGAGGACAAGGAGGTGATGTACAGAAAGGATGGGTTCCAGGGGAGTTCTCTGGTAAACTAAGTATATTCCTTACATATGGTACTGCCCACATACGCTAATATAGTACGCACTTCAAGTTCCTGAGTAAATGCTGGAATGAAAAACATTTCCCAAACATTTGTATTGAGCATCCTACAGGGAAGTATTGCATGCAAGACACATTGAAAATATGGAAGAAAATATTTAAAGATGGAAATACATGAAACAGACCTCTTTTCAAAACATAGCAATGCACATAAATAGCAGCATGGGACGGGAGTTCTACCGCTGACTCAGTATCCCAAGTTCCCGTCATACTATTCAAGGAGTACTAAGGTTCCTTGAACATTATTAATAACTTAGAAAACATTCATATGGGGCCAAAATGCAAGTCATCTAAAACTGGAGAGTCAATTAGGAAGAATGGGAGGAAGGAAGGAATGCAGGAAGAAAGGGAAGGAAAGGAAAAAAAAAAAAAAAATCACAGACTCTTCTTTCTCTCCTAATGATGATAAACAAACTTGCTTTCACCTTTTTTTCAGTCAAGAGATTTAGACTTACAAAAAAATTCACCTCAGGGTATATTATTCTAATCAACCAAACATCAGTCTTCAGGGGATGCAACTTTAGACTCTACCACAGGTCAGCAGACAGAAGTTAGGCAGGAAATTCTACCTACCAAAGGCCTTCTGTGAAACATGTTAACGGTAAATTGGTAATGAAGTCGACCCATTGTTTTATAGAGAGTAATGTAAATAAATCTGAACCCACAAATGAACACATCCTAACCAGCATACTTCCTGATTTAATGGTTTCTGCAATTGCAAATGTGGATGCTATCAGGGCCCATGTAGATAACCTTAATGAGTGAAGCAGGCAGGGCCTAAGGAAATAGAGTTAGGGGACTAAGGCGGAGCTTGAAAGCATAAGCCTCAAGGCCTGCATGCTCCATTCAATTAACTCACAGTGCTGGCTTCTCCCTTCCTCCCCTCTCCAAAACAAAACATAACAGGCGCAGTTCACATTCAGCCTACAGGCTGCTGGCTTGAGACCTCTGGAGACCCACCATTCTTAAGAGGATTTTGACCCAACTCCTCTGCAAATGCCTGATGAGCACATTAAATTCACAAATTGCCAAGTTGAGAATAGTGTGTCAACCCAGATGTGTCAAATACATTTGCTTATGGTGGAAGACTATTTGCAAGGTGTACATACAAACATAACAGATTTTCAAAACTGTACAACTGAGTTGAACGCCTTATAATCAACACTTGAGTGACTTCAGGCAATATATGTCACCTCTCTGAGCCTGAGTCATCTCATTTATAAAATAAAGATGATAATATCAAGCCCTCTGTTTTGTAGTACAGATTACACAAGAATACATTTGTAACATGTGTAACACTTTTAGCAGATAGCAGGCATTTGTTAAGAATATTAATAAAAAGAAATTTCAATTAAATATAGCTGGGTCAATACCTGCTATGATAGAAGAACCCAATGGGAGGAAGAAACTGGCAAGGACTCAGCCAATGAAAAGCCAGGCTCTCTGTTTACTATAGCGTTCCTACAATTTTCTTTTCCTCTCTGCTAAAGTGGTCTCCTTCCCTTGCCAAACAAGGAACTTGCAGGTGACTTGCCAAGGTTGCAGACTATCAAACTTTGATTCTCTGCTGATCCCAAATATTTTTGCTGGAGAAGTTTCTGGCAATCTATTTACTGCAGACCTACACACACAATTAGTTAGTTTTTATTATGAAGTATATGGCCTTGGAATAAAGAATGAAGCAGAGCAAAGACTAATAGAGTTTTGCCAAGAAAATGCACTGGTCATAGCAAACACCCTCTTCCAACAACACAAGAGAAGACTCTACACATGGACATCACCAGATGGTCAACACCGAAATCAGATTGATCATATTCTTTGCAGCCAAAGATGGAGAAGCTCTATACAGTCAACAAAAACAAGACCAGGAGCTGACTGTGGCTCATATCATGAACTCCTTATTGCCAAATTCAGACTGAAATTGAAGAAAGTAGGGAAAACCACTAGACCATTCAGGTAGGACCTAAATCAAATCCCTTATGATTATACAGTGGAAGTGAGAAATAGATTTAAGGGCCTAGATCTGATAGATAGAGTGCCTGATGACTATGGACTGAGGTTCGAGACACTGTACAGGAGACAGGGATGAGACCATCCCCATGGAAAAGAAATGCAAAAAAGCAAAATGGCTGTATGGGGAGGCCTTACAAATAGCTGTGAAAAGAAGAGAAGCGAGAAGCAAAGGAGAAAAGGAAAGATATAAGAATCTGAAAGCAGAGTTCCAAAGAATAGCAAGAAGAGATAAGAAAGCCTTCCTCAGCAATCAATGCAAAGAAATAGAGGAAAACAACAGAATGGGAAAGACTAGGGATCTCTTCAAGAAAATTAGAGATACTAAGGGAACATTTCATGCAAACACGGGCTCGATAAGGGACAGAAATGGTATGGACCTAACAGAATCAGAAGATACTAAGAAGAGGTGGCAAGAATACACAGAAGAACTGTACAAAAAAGATCTTCATGACCCAGATAATCACGATGGTGTGATCACTGACCTAGAGCCAAATCCTGGAATGTGAAGTGAAGTGGGCCTTAGAGAGCATCTCTACGAACAAAGCTAGTGGAGGTGATGGAATTCCAGTTGAGCTATTTCAAACCCTGAAAGATAATGCTGTCAAAGTGCTGCACTCAATATGCCAGCAAATTTGGAAAACTCAGCAGTGACCACAGGACTGGAAAAGGTCAGTTTTCATTCCAATCCCAAAGAAAGGCAATGCCAAAGAATGCTCAAACTACCACACAATTGCACTCATCTCACACTCTAGTAAAGTACTGCTCAAAATTCTCCAAGCCAGGCTTCAGCAATACGTGAACCGTGAATTTCCAGTTGTTCAAGCTGGCTTTAGAAAAGGCAGAGGAACCAGAGACCAAACTGCCAACATCCGCTGAATCATCGAAAAAGCAAGAGAGTTCCAGAAAAAACATCTATTTCTGCTTTATTGACTATGCCAAAGCCTTTGACTGTGTGGATCACAATAAACTGTGGACAATTCTTCAAGAGATGGTAATACCAGACCACCTGATCTGCCTCTTGAGAAATCTGTATGCAGGTCAGGAAGTAACAGTTAGAAATGGACATGGAACAACAGACTGTTTCCAAATAGGAAAAGGAGTATGTCAAGGCTGTATATTGTCACCCTGCTTATTTAACTTATATGCAGAGTACATCATGAGAAATGCAGGGCTGGAAGAAGCACAAGGTGGAATCAAGATTGCCTGGAGAAATATCAATAACCTCAGATATGCAGATGACACCACGTTTATGGCAGAAAGTGAAGAGGAACTCAAAAGCCTCTTGATGAACGTGAAAGAGGAGAGTGAAAAAGTTGGCTTAAAACTCAACATTCAGAAAACGAAGATCATGGCATCCGGTCCCATCACTTCATGGCAAATAGATGGGGAAACAGTGGAAACAGTGTCAGACTTTATTGTTTTGGGCTCCAAAATCACTGCAGATGGTGACTGCAGCCATGAAATGAAAAGACGCTTACTCCTTGGAAGGAAAGTTATGACCAACCTAGATAGCATATTCAAAAGCAGAGACATTACTTTGTCAACAAAGGTCCATCTAGACAAGGCTATGGTTTTTCCAGTGGTCATGTATGGATGTGAGAGTTGGTCTGTGAAGAAAGCTGAGCGCCGAAGAATTGATGCTTTTGAACTGTGGTGTTGGAGAAGACTCTTGAGAGTCCCTTGGACTGCAAGGAGATCCAACCAGTCCATTGTGAAGGAGATCAGCCCTGGGATTTCTTTGGAAGGAATGATGCTAAAGCTGAAACTCCAGTACTTTGGCCACCTCATGCGAAGAGTTGACTCATTGGAAAAGACTCTGATGTTGGGAGGGATTGGGGTCAGGAGGAGAAGGGGACGATAGAGGATGAGATGGCTGGATGGCATCACCGACTCGATGGACGTGAGTCTGAGTGAACTCTGGGAGTTGGCGATAGACAGGGAGGCCTGGCGTGCTGCGATTCATGGGGTTGCAAAGAGTCGGACACAACTGAGCGACTGAACTGAACTGATATGTTAGTTACTACTACACATGATGTACAGAATGATTCACTGGAGGATAGAGTAAATTTCATAGGTAAACAACGTTGATCAATCCCTTGGGAGAAACTACTAATCTTGTGACCAACATCAGTCACTTTCCAGAAGTCATGGAAAGATGCCCGTGCCACCTCATGAAAATGCTCAGAACCCAGAGAAGATTAAAAAATACTAGTGCCATTCAAACTTGAACAGTAGTTTGTACACATTTAGCATTAATTCTATTAAATATTTTTAAACACAAATCAGAAGTGCAAATCCAAATACACATAGGATGCTAATAAACAGCTCCCTGTCAAACACTTTGCAATGCACACAGTCATTTTCCCTCTATAATTCACACAGATTAATGTTACTGCTCTCACCTCGTCTTCCAGCAGATGATCAGTATAACTCCCCTTTTTAAGACACTGAACACTTTCCCCTACAAAAAATTTAAATTCTAACTTGTTGAGCTTTTTTCTTTTTTTAATCCCTGAAGAAAATGGACTGGGAAGAGGAAAAATGATGAAGTAATAACACCCAGGTGCTTCCTACCTAATTAAAAGAAGTTTACAGCTGCACTGTAGTGAATCATCCCTGTGGATTATCCACATGTATCCTTCAAGTGGCACGTAGCTCCATCAAGAGCCATATTCCATATGCTTTCCTGAAAACTGCCGTCTCTTAGCTTTGGTAAAATGATGACTATCAGGTAACTAATGGTATTTTCTGCTTCCTGGCTTTCCTCCCTATGGACATCTCAGTTCATTTGTATTTCCTTAATTCTAAAAATAATTAAGTAACCATGAAGCAAGAGGCTCAGAGCTTAGTAAATCAAGCTTTAATTTATTTTAAATCAAAGTGTACTGTCAGTGTTAAAAAAAAAAAAAAGCTAGATGTAAAATGACTATAAAGTTACCATTTGTGTTTCACAACATACACCTACGCATACCCTGTCATTAACCCAGGAGAACCTACCAAGGGAGCTGAGGGGAACCACGTTGATTACGGGTTTCATCGTACACCCTCTTACCTTCTGAAACTATACACCTGATGAATATATTAATAGCCCCCAAAATGTACCTTGGAGAAGGCAATGGCACCCCACTCCAGTCCTCTTGCCTGGAAAATCCCATGGACGGAGGAGCCTGGTAGGCTGCAGTCCATGGGTCGCTAAGAGTCGGACATGACTGAGCGACTTCACTTCCTCTTTTCACTTTCATGCATTGGAGAAGGAAATGGCAACCCACTCCAGTGTTCTTGCCTGGAGAATCCCAGGGACAGGGAAGCCTGGTGGGCTGCCATCTATGGGGTCACACAGAGTCGGACACGACTGAAGTGACTTAGTTTTCTTAGTTAAAATGTACCTTTGACTTTTAAATATTTCATCTGGACTGCCAGGTGTTTCTTACATACCAAAGAATGATGAAAAAATAAGTTTACACTAATCTGTTTTTAACTAAAATTTACCCATGGATATTTCTCTTTTTCACACATAAATAAAGTATCTAAAAAGGCACACATCAGACCACTAACTCTAAGCAGAAGGGACTAGAAGGTTCGCTTTTTTGTCTAGCTTTCTGTAACAGTGTCACCTTTAAAATTTAAAAATAATAATAATAAAGTAAAAGCTGATCCAACCAGTCAATCCTAAAGGAAATCAGTCCTGAATATTCATTGGAAGGACTGATGCTGAAGCAGAAACTCCAATACTTTAGCCACCTGAGGCGAAGAACTGACTCACTGGAAAAGACCCTGATGCTAGGAAAAATTAAGGCAGGAGGAAAAGCAGACAACAGAGGATGAGACGGTTGGTTGGCATCACTGACTTGATGGACATGGGTTTGAGCAAGCTCCAGGAGTTCGTAATGGACAGGGAAGCCTGGCGTGCTGCAGTCCGTGCGGTCGCCAAGAGACAGACATGACTGAGCAACTGAAATGAACTGAATTCAGAGGGTAAACAAAGAGATACCGCTTCCACATCTATTAGAACGGCCGGCCACAATTCAGAACCGACAACACCAAATGCTGACAAGGATATAGAAGCAGCAGGAACTCTCATTGATTCTGGTGGGAACAAAGAATGGTACAGCCACTTTGGAAGCCATTTTAGTGGTTTCTTACAAAACTAAACAGTGCTACCACACAGTCGTGCTTCTTGGTATTCACTCACAGGAGGTAAAAACCTTACATTCACAGAAAAACCTATGCACAGACGTTTAGAGCAGCTTTATTCACAACTGTAAAAATCTGGAAGTAACCAAGATGTCCTTCAGTAAGAGAATGGATAAATAACCTGTAGTAAATCTGGACCATGTAATATTTTTCAGCACTAAAAAGAAATGAGCCATGAAGCCATGAAAGGGCATGGAGGAATGTTATATGCATATGACTAAATGAAAAATCAATCTTAAAAGGCTATACTATACAACTTCAACTATATAACATTCTGGAAAATGCAAAGCTACTCAAAGAGTATAAAGATCAGTGGTTGCCAAAGGTTAGAGCAGCAGGAAGGATGACTAGAGGAACACAGATAATTTTTAGGGCAGAGAAAATACTCTGTATGATACCATAACCGAGAATATAAGTCTTTAAACATTTGTTGATACCCACAGACCTCAAGATGATGCTGTGAAAGTGCTGCACTCAACATGTCAGCAAATTTGGAAAACTCAGCAGTGGCCACAGGACTGGAAAAGGTCAGTTTTCATTCCAATCCCAAAGAAAGGCAATGCCAAAGAATGCTCAAACTACCGCACAATTGCACTCATCTCACACTCTAGTAAAGTAATGCTCAAAATTCTCCAAGCCAGGCTTCAGCAATATGTGAACCATGAACTTCCAGATGTTCAAGCTGGCTTTAGAAAAGGCAGAGGAACCAGAGACCAAACTGCCAACATCCGCTGAATCATCGAAAAAGCAATACTGTTCCAGAAAAACATCTATTTCTGCTTTATTGACGATGCCAAAGCCTTTGACTGTGTGGATCACAATAAACTGTGGACAATTCTGAAAAGATGGGAATACAAGACCACCTGATCTACCTCTTGAGAAAACCGTATGTAGGTCAGGAAGTAACAGTTAGAACTGGACATGGAACAACAGACTGTTTCCAAATAGGAAAAGGAGTATGTCAAGGCTATATATTGTCACTCTGCTTATTTAACTTCTATGCAGAGTACATCATGAGAAACGCTGGGCTGGAGGAAGCACAAGCTGGAATCAAGATTGCCAGGAGAAATATCAATAACCTCAGATGCAGGTGACACGACCCTTATGGCAGAAAGTGAAGAAGAGCTAAAGAGCCTCTTGATGAAAGTGCAAGAGGAGAGTGAAAAAGTTGGCTTAAAACTCAACATTCAGAAAATGAAGATTATGGCATCTGGTCCCATCACTTCATGGCAAATAGATGGGGAAACAGTGGAAACAGTGTCAGACTTTATTTTTCTGGGCTCCAAAATTACTGCAGATGGTGACTGCAGCCATGAAATTAAGATGCTTACTCCTAGGAAGGCAAGTTATGACCAACCTAGACAGCACATTCAAAAGCAGAGACATTACTTTGCAACAAAGGTCAGACTAGTCAAGGCTATGGTTTTTCCAGTGGTCACGTATGAATGTGAGAGTTGGACTGTGAAGAAAACTGAGTGCCGAAGAATTGATGCTTTTGAACTGTGGTGTTGGAGAAGACTCTTGAGAGTCCCTTGGACTGCAAGGAGATCCAACCAGTCCATTCTGAAGGAGATCAGCCCTGGGATTTCTTTGGAAGGAATGATGCTAAAGCTTAAACTCCAGTACTTTGGCCACCTCATGCGAAGATTGACTCATTGGAAAAGACCCTGATGCTGAGAGGGATTGGGGGCAGGAGGAGAAGGGGACGACAGAGGATGAGATGGCTGGATGGCATCACCGACTCAATGGACATGAGTTTGAGCAGACTCTGGGAGTTCGTGATGGACAGAGAGGCCTGGAATTCTGCGATTCATGGGGTCGCAAAGATTGGGACAGGACTGAGGGATTGAACTGAACCGAACAGACTACATTATATCAAGAGGGAACCCTAATGGAAACTATGAAATTTGGGTGATAACAATATGTCAGTGTAGGTTCATCAATTATAACAAATGTTATTACTCTGGTGAGGCATGTTGATAACACACAAGATTATGCGCATGTCGGGACAGAGGGTATAGGGCAAATCTCTGTATCTTACTCTCAGTTTTGCTATGAACTTAAAACTGCTCTAAAAAACAAAATCTTTTTTTTTTTTAAGCTACACAGAAAAATGTCAGAATAAGACTGAGTTAATTTTATAAAGAGAATAGCTACATACTGAGGTAGGGTCAGAATCCTAACAAATCAATTGTTATCTTTAAGCATTTTTATTAAATGCTCAGGACAACTGTAGTTTAAACAGGTACTTAATTATATCAGGTTAATTTTCTGCATTCTTTTTTTATCTTCCAGATTCAACTTATTGTATAGGAATATTCCTATTTCTTCATTACAGATCTTCTGCACTTATAATTAAAAAGTACTTAAAATTAAGATGCCTCTCCCCCTCAAATAGTTCATATATCATTTGACTGTTGGCAGCAACTGGGCTTCCAATGTATTTTGTAATTACTGTGAGTTTAATTACAGTGTGATATTTAATATAAAATTCTATTTTTTATTGAATGAAAGAATTTATATTCTACAGTTCTTTACAATTTTCAAAAGTTTGACACACGTGATTTCATATAACAACCTCTTTTTTCCCCTATGCATTCTTTACTTAGCTTATCTTGATTAAAAATCTAGAGTAGGAAATTTTTACCTGTACAATGTATTCTTTTGAGAATACATAGAAATATCTAGCTCCATAACATTCTTCAACTGATCTATTTACAATAAATAAATTGTTTTCATCCTACTGCTTAGGGGCTAGGCAGGTGAATTGAAAATCAAGGTATGTATGCCTGAAATATTTCAAATATTTTTCTTTACTAAAAATTACTCCCCATCCCCATAAACAAATGTCTCATATGGAAAATGCTTATAAAAAGTGCTGAAGAGTTAAACCCAGAGAGACCTGATTTTCTGAAGGAAAGATGATAATCCTCATTTTCCAAAAAATAAAAATAAATAGAACAACCACTACAAAATGAACACCAGCCAAAAGGGCATAAAATCTGAGTCCTATATTATTCTGGCAAACAACAATAGCATGTCTACTGGGGATTCAGAGTACGTGGAACCAGGAAATAAGCTAAGCATTGATTTGAGAAGATCAGTTTTCATGACCCTACTCAAGAGAATTTCATCACCATTTATTTTGGAGAAGAGTGAATTAATATAACTGGTTTTGGAGTTCTTTTTTTCCCACCCAGAAGATAAAATGCTGACTTCTTATTCTGAAAGTATATATGTAAAAACAACACAGCTTTCCATTTCTTTTCTCTTTGAGTTAAAACTGATATATAACATTATACTAGTTTCAGGTATACAACATAAGAATTCAATGTTTTTATACAGATTTGCTATTTCTTAATCCCCAAAATGCTTACACAAGAGAAGGCATCCAAGAGGGAATTTGGATATATTCTCATTCATATTCATTCTCCTCCCTCCATCCTCTACACCTCTCACGTTGTGCCAAGTGAGAAAAAGGCAATTTTCCACCATTTGAGGCCTTGCTGACAATGAACACTAAATACTGTGGGAAAAATTTTGCTCATACATACCCTTAGCCATTAGAGTATTAATGATGCTCTAATGTATCATTAATAGCCAGATACTCATTTGTGTATCAAAAGTCTACTTTTTAACTAAATATTCTAGACCTTCAAGGACCTTCCTGGTGTTGCAGTGTTGCCTGCAACAGGCAGTGTCGCCTGCCAATGAGGGAGACACAAGAGGCGTAGGTTCAATCCCTGGGTCGGGAAGATCTCCTGGAGAAAGAAATGGCAACCCACTCTAGTATTCTTGCCTGGGAAATTCCATGGACAGAGGAGCCTGGAGGGCTACAATCTACAGGGTCACTAAGAATGAGACACGACTTACCAACTAAACAAGAACAAATCTTTAGCTAGGCATGGCCTCTCCAAAGGGAGGACATTTAAGCTGAGTAAGGGAACAGATTTTGGAAAATCAAGTGCAGTTAAACAGAAAGGCACACACACACACATTCTAGACCTTCTTCAATCATGTTGCCTCCTTTAAATTTTTCAATTGTATCCAATGGTTCTCAGCTTAAAATTTCTGGAAATGCAAGAATGACAGAAATATAAATGGTCACTTGGCCTAACTTCTCATCTAATGTCTGAGTCCATTCACAGCTTCTGCTTAGAATGACCCAGGGTGGGTTTGGAGAGCTCAGATGCCAATGAACGAGCCACCTTTCAAGGCGGCCACATCTTATTTTGGGGCACTTCACACATCACCAGTTACGGCCATGGTCCTGTTCACATCACAGAAAACAAACGGAAGTTCATTTACAAATATCAGTTGTTCACTTATTCAAAGTGTTGGTCTCCACCTCCTTTCTGTTGTATTCTTTCCTCAAGTTCTGCCCTCATTTTCTCTAAGGCCTCTGTTAATAGTCATTAAAGACGGTAATATTCAAGAACAAGTTGTTCTAAAATTACTTTCCTTCCAGTTTTAAGCTGTGTGGAACAAAACATATTGGATCTTCAATCAAATTCTGACAGTCACATACAAATACCACATGAATTTCTAATCCTGAACCATCTCATTTTAAGCCATAATACATGAGTCAGAAGAAAACCTAACTTCTCTTAGATTCAATCATCTCAAGGCACTCCATATTTATAAACTTCATTCTCTCCTGGAACTTACATATTTTTTAAACAATACAGTATAATTAAGTTTAGCCCATTCTGCCACTTCTCAAAAAGACTCCTAACAACATTTATTCAATTTCACATTTCAGAAGAAAATTCATGTTAAATTATCCCTTGTGATTATTTATACATGGATTTTAATTTATATTATATTTACATTCACTAAGTACAAAATAGAATTAGGTTGCAATTTTATACTTATAATCTACTCCACTGCCAAAATAAGTTCAGTAAAAAGTGAAAATTGCGCTACAAGTGCAAACGTACGATTTTGACTTTTAGTTACCATTTCAACCCACTGCAGAATTTATTTAACATGGTTTCACCAAGCTGAAAGAACCCTATCACATATCTGCTCAAGCCAATGTGCAATCCTAAAAGAACTGACTTGAAAAGACAATTTTTTTAAAGTATGTATTTTAGCCTCAACTTAACTTTCTTAAAAACTCTACCTCCAGATCAGAATAATCTCCAATCAACACAGACACCATTCCCTCTCTTGTAATACACTCTCCACTCGTCATTCCCCTGATCCCCAAGGAAGGATCATTTTGCCCTGAAATCGGAGAAGAATGAATTAAAAAGAATGATCATTGTATGCAACCTACTAACAAAAGTCAGAGAAACAAAGAAGAAAATCAGAACTGATTTGGAAAAAGTTAACAAAAAAATTCTTTTTAGAAAGCAATTTTAGGTTCAGGTTAAATACAAAAGAAAAGAACAAGAAGAAGAGAGTATTAAATGCTTTACCCTGTACTGACTGTGTATTACACTATCTGCATTATCACATTTAATGCCGAAAACTTCCTAAGACACAAGTACTATCACTGGTGCCCTTCTACTGAAATTGAGCATCTAATACACGACATGACATGCACAAAGTCACATAAAGAACAGCAGACAGCCGCTACCATCGGGTCGAGGAAGAGGGAAAGGGAGGAGAGGTTCACCACTGCCTCAAGGCCTGGGCTTGGCTAGTGGGCAGCCTTGATGTGGGCTCTGAAGCCCTGCAGGACAAAGGCCCCAGCCTGTTCCCTGGGCCCCCAATTCACGTGCCAGCCCGAGGCCAGGTGAACCGAGGAGCCATGGGATAAGGCTGGGATCCACCTCTTACCTCGTTCTCCAACGGCCTACACTCCACTGACTGCTGGCTGAACAGGCCACCAACAGCCATTCTTGACAGGTGCTCACCTGGGGGAGGGGCCCACTGCAGCACCAACCAATGTCTGAGCAGGATCACTAACGGTCACTCTTTGACAATTGACAGGTGCTCACTTGGGGGAGGGGCCCACTGCAGCACCAACCAATGTCTGAGCAGGATCACTAACGGTCGCTCTTTGACAATTGACAGGTGCTCACTTGGGGGAGGGGCCCACTGCAGCACCAACCAATGTCTGAGCAGGAACACTAACGGTCACTCTTTGACAATTGACAGTTGCTCGCTTTGGGGAGGAGCCCACTGTGTCACCAACCAATGGCTGAGCAGGGACCTCTAACCACAGCTCTAACCAGCTCACATCAGTGGTCTCCCGTTAGTGGTTTCACGGTAACCGTTGCCTGGTAAGGAGTTGTGCTGTAATGGCATAGAGCAACAGCCACAAGCTAAGGGCTGTGTACTGCCCAACTCTATTACTACTACATACACCTAAGATGAGCTCTGGTAGCACAGCATATAATGAGAAAACACACCATTTCTTCTAGATAGCAGGAACATCTGGTTATGTCAAATATAAGAGATTCACAACAGAAGATATGTGCAAAATATAGCCTCCCTAAGGGCTGAACAGTACCTAGATAAAACTTGATTATTCTATACTAGCCTGCAAGTTTGATTCTAAATCCCAGGTTCATACACCTCAGTCAAAAGATTTCTAATCCTTCCATGTAAGACCTATGCTTGCTCTATTCATTCCATAGACATCCATGGCCCCAGCCATGGATGCAATTGTCAAGCCCGCCTTCAATAAACATCATAAACAATAAACACCATAAAAAGCGTACTGGGTACCTGGCATTTTGCTTGTTCTTCACAATACAGTAGTAAATATGACAAATACAGACACAGTTTATAGAGAGTAAACTGAGAGACATTCAATGAGTCATTTTAAGTGAGATAAGAATTACCGAGGAAACATAAAAGATATTACGGGCAATACATTATGAGGTGGTCAGTTATGTGCAGCTGTACGGGCTGTGCCCTGCACAAGGGCACATGGCCAAGGAACATGTGTAGCCCTATCCATATGTAGAGCCTGACCAGAAGAGCATTATTTCCTCATTACCACAAAGAGGCAATTCAAACTAGCATCAGCCCTGAAGCTGCAGAGGACAGGGGTTAGGTCTTGTAGGTAGCAATAATAAATTTGGATTTTATATTAAGAGTGATGGGAAATAATGGAAGAATTTTGTACATACTAGACTCAACTGTCTATGGGAGCAGAGGCAGTAATTTACTCAAGATGATTTCATCACTTGTGTAATACTGAAATAATTCAGGGAAATGTATAAATAATTGAAGTGAAGACCATTTGTCAAAATGTCATTTTGGCATTTTACCAGCTGATGTGCATTTAAAACTAGGATGAAAAATATAGCTTTTTTTCATTCTCTTAACTTCAGGAGGATATAAACCCTTTATTAATCAGATGTATTTTCATTTGACTCCAGTAAGATCACAAGCCCTATGCAAAGCTGTCTTCCATTTCCACACAGTAAGTTCTCACCTTCAAGAGATGCTACTAAAATGCTCAAATGAAGAAGATCCCTTTTCGGTCTGCAGAAAAGGGATCTATTCTCTCCATCCAGGAGACTGTAAAGTTGGAAAATTAAATCTGTCACTTTAAGATGTATGAGTCCTGCACTTTCAGAACTTAAAGCATCAAAGCAAGCAAGAAAATCATTGGGAAACAAATCTATATAATATGGGGATTTTAAGAGAAGCCATCATTTCCTCCACAGAAACCAGAAGGCCTAGAAACGTGAGGTCAGAAAAAGGCCATCCGACATCCAAAATTATCTACACGTGAGTTAGTGTGTTTAGAGCATTAGACCAAGCTTCCCACGGCTCTCATTACATAAGGTGAGTCAAAAAACTTATCTCTGGTCAGATAACATTTAAGAAATCCTACATCCTCCAATTTAGCATTCAGTTTCCTCACATATCAAATGAGAATAACAGTCGTGCTTATTACCTCCGAGAGCCACTCTGAAGATTTACAAGGTAATACATGTGAAGTGCTCAGAACCACATTTGGCACATAGTAAGTGCTAAATAAAAGTTAACTGTTATTGCTGTTTTCATTTTCAAAGCATCATGATGGGTTTCCAGGCATAAAACCCTGTGAACAAACATGAGAACAGATAAATCCATTGAGCTTTACGTGTCCCAGTCTTTCCCAAACTTGTCTGGCCAGCAGATCCTTTTTTCTACCTGTTAAACACTTTCTATCACTAGGGGAGCTCAAGTCCTACAGAGCTCACCATGGGACACGCAGCTGCTCATTCAGGAATCCAGAAGGAGATTTTATTTATAACAGAAGTCACGAGATGGCAGAAGAAAAAGCAAACCCATATTTAGGCCACCTTTAAATTTCCAGTTCCTCATCTATTGCATCGTCCTTGATATTTCCGTTGAAATTTAATTCCAAAGTAATAAAAGGCCTCAATCCAGGTGGTGTTTTTATGTGTTATTTATACATCAGAAATTGGCTGAAAGGTCACATGAAATGACAATAAAGGGCACCTTGCCCAGACTTAGTGTAAAAAAGCCCACCTTGACTCAACAAGCACAATTATAAACAACCCAGGGCCAGTGAAAACATAATTTCCCAAAGTGGAGCTGGGAGGAAAACAATAAGAACTTTTGTTCATAATATTAACACAATGTGGCTCATTCTTTTTTCTGTTTACATAACCTAGAACCCTAAGTAACACTCCTTTAAGAACTAGAATGTATCGATTAGACTGATAAAAATGAAGAATTCCCATGAAGAACATCACTCTCTTAAAAATAATTCTAATAGTTCACACTTACATAGCCATAACTATCTTTAACGTATTTAACTCATTTAATCCTCACTACTACCCTTTGACATAAGGGCTTTTATCCCCATTTTACAGATGAGCACACTGAGGATGCACCAAGCATTAAGAACCTTACCTAAGATCACACAACTAGTAAAAGAGGAATTCAAGTCAAGAGACCTATGGTTCACACTCTTGACTGCTATACACACCCATGATTATGATGAAATGTTCTTAGATTCTAAAATGTTGCTTATTTTATGATCTGACCTCTTAAAGAGCTTTGTATCCACTTCTGATCTTGCAGCATTGTTTAGACAAACATTCAGTTCAGTCAAACATTAACCAAACTTAAGAACTTGAAGATTTACCTTCATAATGTGTCAAAATTAAAAACCATCTACTATTTATTTCAAATTTCTTTAAACACATTTTAACATGAATAGTTTCAATTTGCAGAGAAGGCAATGGCACCCCAGTCCAGTACTCTTGCCTGGAAAATCCCATGGATGGAGGAGCCTGATAGGTTGCAGTCCTTGGGGTCGCGAAGAGTCAGACACGACTGAGCAACTTCACTTTTACTTTTCACTTTCATGCATTGGAGAAGGAAATGGCAACCCACTCCAGTATTCTTGCCTGGAGAATCCCAGGGACGGGAGAGCCTGGTGGGCTGCCGTCTATGGGGTCGCACAGAGTCAGTCGGACACGACTGAAGCGATTTAAGCAGCAGACTTAGCTGCAGCAGCAGCAGTTTCAATTTGAAAGAAAATTAATATCATCTACTATGAGTAAAAGACAACCCTAAAGATAAATAAATACAATATATTGTAACTAAAGGAATGTTCATTTCTAGCTAAACCAGTCATCTGCGGAGACTCTAAAGTTCCTACACACCCCCTTCTCCCTGTCTCCTTTCTCTTCTGAGAAAAGGTACATCAGCAACTGATTGTTGTTTTTGTTCAGTTGCTCAGTTGTGTCCAACTCTTTCCAACTGATACAAGATATTAAAGACTCACTGGCACCAAAAAGACTGTATCCTCAACTGCATCACACTCACTGACAGTGAACTACAAGGGGAGCAACTCTCTTTAAGACTCAACGCCATTCAGTGCCAATCCCCTCACTTTTCATGAGTGATTCCACACTCTGGAAAACATTGCCTCAAGGAGCATTAAGACCTAGAGATGTCACAAATGCAAATTCATCTGCCAATAAATCAGGCTGCCCCTGTAGTTATTTTGCATAATGAGAAACCACAGAAATAAAAAGTACTGCCTCTAGGTTCCATCAGTCAATGGTAAAATGATCTGATGAGGGAAAGCTAACATGGCTGGCAGGCATTCCTGTGGTTAGGGACCTGTGGCTTGCACTGACCACAAGACACCAGCAGCCAAGAATGGGACTTGGGTCCATGGAGAGAGAAGGGGCTCTCAGGCTGCATTCTTAACCTATTAGGGACCAGTATGCACTATGACACCTGGAGCTCAGGACACACAACTTAACACAGCATGTCCTTTTGAGAAAAGGCAATGAGCAATCGTGAAAGGTCTGAAAATTAAGCCATGTGAGGAATATTATCCCCATATTTAAAACAGCAACCCAAGTCTCTCCAATATACATAAATCCTCTTCGTTCTCTTCTATTTTGTTTCACAGCATTTTCACCTCCTAACATGCAAATTGTTCGCTTTTCCATGAGTCTGTTGTCTATCTCCCTCCATAAAGGGGAGGATATTTACTGTTTTGTTCACAGATGCACCAAGATTGCCCAGAACAATGACTAACACACACACATGCTCAGTAAACTCAATCAATGAAAGAGCTATTTTATTAGAATTGTGGGTACATACAACCAGAAAGGAAATGCTTAGATGAAATGCAATCAGCTTTTAACTTTATTTTGTATTTTACAGTGATTCTCTGTGAAGATTCTGGTATCAGAAAGACATGGGTTTGAATCTGCCACTTACAAGCAATTACACTCTAAATATTTGGATAACCTCAAGTTTCACAGAGATAACTATAAAGAAGTTGAGAATCCAAGTATTTGGGAATAGAGACTGTATTAAAATGAGGTGAGTAATAACACTTATTTCCCAGTTATCATGGTGCTCAAATAAGGTAATGTGTGTGTGTGTGTGCGTGTAAAAGAGCTTTTAAAACTCTTGTTCCCAATAAACTGTTATCCATTCTCATTTATAGTTATTATATTAACAGCCATGATAATTTACTGTGTATGGAGCTCAGTGGTGGCAGAAACCACTCATATTAACACCAAGGAGCCAACTGTGCACAACTCTTCCCAATCCTGTGTTCAGTGTCTTTTCATTAGTGACTTAACATTAGCCAAAGTGTGAGTATTTACACAGTGGAAACTGGCAAACACTACACATCAGCACTCCCTGCCCTGAGCAGGTTGATAACCATTAACCAGCATACCACTAATTACATTTGAGGACAGAATTAAGGGCAAGAGCAACTTAAGGACAAACTTTCAGTGAGAGAGTTTTCCAAAGTGGCCCCAGGAGCATGTTTCAACAGAAAATGGACATCATTTGTCAGAAGTACATGAAATGCAATCAATGCTTTGCTTTCCCACTGACTCAGCTCTGTGCGCACAGCAATCTCCACTGTCCCCATCTCGGCACGTCCAACACTGCCACAAGAGCAAGCATGCTGCATAAGTGGCCGTATTCTTCCTTCTCCCTCAAGAGTCTAAAATTCTGTAATACATGTCAAATTACATTAGATCTGATTTCCATGGTCCTGATGTCAACAGAAAAGCAGCCAATGCCTTCCTTTAAATATAAAAGGTGCAGTTTCACCTTTTAAAACCTACTTTCCAAATAAGAAAGTGACAATGAGCTGTTACACAAGGAACAGCTTGCAGTGTTACCATTCTAGCCTACAGGCAAAACAATGAAAAGGACATCTCCCACCACCACCACCCCATCCCACCCTGAAAATGATGCAATTAGCAGTTTTCAGAGATGCAATGATAATGAGTGCGCAGAGCATTCAATGAAAAAAGCCTGTGACAACGAACCTGTTTTGTGGCACCTCTGTCCTGAAAGCTATCTCTTCTTCATTCATCCTTTCTCCTCATTCTGATTCAAAACTCATTTACACAAGCACCCTCTCCACCCTTGGTGGTAACAAAATGGTGACAAAAACTCCACCATTACAAAGAAATGGAATGAAAATATGTAAAGCAAGAATGTAATGCAATCTGTGTAAGATACTGGACAATTTCACCTGTTCTTTAACTAAGATCCTTTCATGCTGTCAAAGTTATAAAGTAAAAAATGAAAACAAATCCTTACAAACAAGGTACCATAAACCACAAACCAGGGGGCCTGGTCCAGAAACCAAGTGAGGGGAATTATTTAGGATGAGAAGCTGAGGGGATGTAACATAGGAGGTGTACTCAGTCAGAAATCCAGGGTTCTAGTTCATTCTTTGATGTAATAATACCTTCATGGCTTTGGGCAAGCAATTAAATGAAGTTAGTTCCGTGGGGACTTCACACCTTTCCTACAGGGTAAATCCCTTAAAAGTATGTCAGTGTAAACTCTTTAAAAGCAAATTCTGAATAACAAAAATGTATATTGTATCTAAAATAAGCATTAGGTTCTTCCGATTACATTTTGGCCTTCAGCTTCTCCAAGTATTTATCGAAAAGATGACTTGCATTCTTGTGTTTGCTCAACTTCTTTTCAAGTTATATTACAGGATGTGTGTGTTAGTCACTCAGTCGTGTCCGACTCTTTGCAACCCCATGGGGTGTGTACCCCACCAAGCTCCTCCGTCCATGTGATTTTCCAGGCAAGAACACTGGAGTGGGTTGCCATTTCCTTCTCCAATATTATAGGATAAGAAACAAGTTATGCATTATTCCCAAGGGCACAAAAAATACTACCATTAAAAAAGGATTTGAACCCAATTTTATGTATGGCAAAGGGAAAATTCCCACCTATATTTTCGTGCAACTGACTTTTCATTGTACTGTTAGGGAACCACACAACTTGGCCAGGCAAGTGATAACTACTTGCCTGAGCTGTCCCACAACAGGAGATCCCGATAAAGAACACTAGCCATGAGAATTTGGGAGAGGCCAAAAGAAGGAGATGTACCAACCTTCCAGAGTCCTTTTCACTGACTCATCTTGGCTGAGAGACGCATGTGCCACCAAGAAGACAGACATGAGCCAAGCAAGATGACCATCCAGAAAGTAACCCCATTACTATAAAACCTGAGACTGCAAACCACATTGCAGAGTAGTTCTCCTGGATTCCCTTGCCTTACTGTTCTCTGCACAGGTGCCCCTTCCCAATAAAAGTCTTGCTTTATCAGCACGTGCATTTCTGAGTGTTACACAGGATCTCTAGAGCCCTGGGAAGGGCTCCCGCTTACTGTAATAGTATTATACCTAGAGTATGTGGATCATATCAGATCAGATCAGTCGCTAAGTGGTGTCCGACTCTTTGCGACCCCATGAATCACAGCACGCCAGGCTTCCCTGTCCATCACCAACTCCCGGAGTTCACTCAGACTCACGTCCATCAAGTCAGTGATGCCATCCATCCATCTCATCCTCTGTCGTCCCCTTCTCCTCCTGCCCCCAATCCCTCCCAGCATCAGTCTTTTCCAATGAGTCAACTCTTCGCATCAGGTGGCCAAAGTACTGGAGTTTCAGCTTAAGCATCAGTCCTTCCAAAGAAATCCCAGGGCTGATCTCCTTCACAATGGATTGGTTGGATCTCCTTGCAGTCCAAGGGACTCTCAAGAGTCTTCTCCAACACCACAGTTCAAAAGCATCAATTCTTCGGCGCTCAGCCTTCTTCACAGTCCAACTCTCACATCCATACATGACCACAGGAAAAACCATAGCCTTGACTAGATGGACCTTTGTTGGCAAAGTAATGTCTCTGCTTTTGAATATGCTATCTAGGTTGGTCATAACTTTCCTTCCAAGGAGTAAGCGTCTTTTAATTTCATGGCTGCAGTCACCATCTGTAGTGATTTTGGAGCCCAGAAAAATAAAGTCTGACACTATTTCCACTGTTTCCCCATCTATTTCCCATGAAGTAGTGGGACTGGATGCCATGATCTTCGTTTTCTGAATGTTGACATGTACACTTAAAGAAAAGCCTTATGACACTAACTAAACCATGTGTTTTAAAATACCCCCTTCCCATTGGAATATTACAATAGTTCCTAAGTCATATCTGACTCTTTTGTGAACTGGACTGTAGCCCACCAGGCTCCTCTGTCCATGGAATTCTCCAGGCAAGAATACTGGAATGGGTAGCCATTCCCATCTCCAAGGGATCTTCCTGACCCAGGGATCAAACCTCGTCTCCTGCATTGCAGGCAGATTCTTTACCATCAGAGCCACCAGGAAAGCCCTACCACCACATACGTTATTCCAAATACTTCACTGAAACTGGGAAATGCCAAATATTCCACAGATAAATCAAGAGATTGATGAATGCAAGCATTTTTTAATAGAAAAAAAAATGCAGTAAAGTAAACTTGTGAAGACACAAATGCTTAGAAACATTTCAGAAGAGTTCAGTGAACTATTTCTTTCAGCGAGGAATGCGTCAGACTTGCTCTTTTTAATCTGACTAGTACGTCAGTTTCTTGTTCATTTTTCTCTTCCATTCTGTTTAAAACAACACAGAGAAAGCCCTGTTGGAAACTAGTGCCGTATCCCAATTATTTCATTATATTGTTCAAGGAGGAAGTATTTCAGACATCCTGACTCTAAGATGTATGTGGCAAATTAAGAACATGAGAACTGCCACATGTATTTTGCCCAAATTCCCAGACAAAGCTTAAGTGTACATGGACTAGAAGAAGGGTATTTGTTTTCACTCCTCCCACTCTTTCAAATGTATATTTACAAGTGATGATTTGGAATGGCCAAGAACACTGACTTTCCTCATAGGTGTCATAAAAGTACATTATTGATACCAGTCTCTGATTTTGACCTTTAACATGGGTAATAAACTACATTCTCACTAAAGTTCTTGGTAGTAACATTTATAACCCAGGATCTAAGTGGGAATAAGGGAGAGAAGGGAAATGATATCTAGGGTTTTATCATCAACTGCCATTTTAAAGAACGACAGGCTGAGAATGTGCTGCCTCAAAGCAGCACAAAAGCTGAGATAATACATCATGTTTTCTAAAACTGGTTCTCTATCTGAGCAAATACCTCTGAGATTTCTGTCTGTTCCACAGGCTCCTTTAGAACCTAACGCCCCCTACAGTATCCTTACTCTCCCCACCCAACTTCCACCCAACATACCTATACCATCAACAGGAAAAAGCTACAAACAGTCCCATAGTCCCGCCCCCCAACTCCAGCTCCTCCCCTAGGGCAATGGCTGATTGGCTCAGGAATGGGCATCTGGCTGAGACTCTACCAATCAAATTCTCTCCTTGGGGGAAACTTGAATGGAGTCTCTATGTGACTAAAACTCTCACATAATAAAGGGAGCTGTAGTTCCAAATTCCACCTCGTAAATGGAAAATCAGAGAAAGTCCAGCTGGAGAAAAAGATATTCAGAGCAAGAAGAGATGAAGTAAGAGTCCTTATAATTTTTTACTCCAGTTCTAGATCCTTTATGAGACCTGCCTCCATCCTTAACCTGGGGCTCCATGAAACATTTCTCTTTCTATATAATAAATTTCCTTTCTGCTCATGCTGTTACTTTAAACCAAAGCCAATTCGTAAGTTAAAATAAAGCACTCTGCTATACTACCCTGTACCAGACTTAACTTACTTAACATTTCTATCTTTTCAAAGTTTTAATCATAAAAGGTATGAATGATATGAAAGATGACACGATTTTCCCATCTGCCTCTAGGTAGCGTCTAACCCAATGTTCCACTGAAATCTGGGTATCCAGGAAAAGTTATAGTTATGCTTCTCCCAATAAATAGATATATTATGTAATATGTATCTTTTCCAGGGCAAAGCTCAGTCAATCTTGTCACAGACAAAGGCCACGTTCACTTCTTAGAGTCCAGAGAGAATGCAAAATGGCCAATATATACTTCTCTATTTCCATGTAACATACTACTCAACATGTAACAAGCCTAACAAGAGTCATGAATTATCAATAAGAGTCATGAATTATCTCAATATTTACTATTTCTATGGGTCAGGATTTGGAAATAGCTACGTGGCTCTGGCTCAGTCCCTCATGTTTGTGCAGTCAGGATTTTGACCAGTCATCTGAAGGCCTGATGGAGGCTAGAGGATCTGCTTCCAAGATGCTAACTCATATGGCTGTTGGCAAGAGACCTGGGTTCCTCACGTCATAGTCCAATTGACCACATGGACAATTCTCAAAGGCTGCTTGCATATCCTAAAGTGGCAACTGGCTTACCTCCCAGCAAGTGATTAAAAAAAGCATACCAGAAGCCACAATGTCTTTTATTCCACCATACTGGACTGGCTCAAATGTCGGTATAATTTGGTATGGGAAGAGACTATACATGGACGTAAATACAAGGAGGTAAGAACTGCTGAGGTCGGGGGTAGGGGGGACGGCTGTCTTGGAGACTAGCTACTACAACTGACTAGATTAGAAAATATATTAGAAAATATTGAAACTCTTAACACTAAATCTAATGCTTGGAGCAAAAGAAGAAAGAAGGAGTATGTTTTGACTGAGCCAGAGTCTATTAATTATTTATGATACTATGCACTGTGAAGAAAATAAATGAGGTATGAAATATACTCCTATTCCTTCAAAAAGTTGATTCTCCATGAGAGGTTGAGATTTGCACATGGTATAATTAGAGTGCACTGATTCTAAGTATAATACAGACTCAGAAAAGGAAGAACTAATAGGGTGGCTGAGCTACTGGAAAGCCATTCTCCACTCTTTACAAACAAAAGCTTAGCTTAACTTCACATTTTTAACCACCTATTTTAGGGACTACAGGTAGGACTTCTTCCAAATATTCGAGGCTAGCAAGTGATTTAACAGCTCTAATGACTCATTAAATCTAAGAAAAAGGTTTCCACCTTAATTACTCCACAACCAAGTACCTCTTCAACTGGGCTATCATCTTGATGCTAGATTGCTGGGCTGAGAAGGGAAAAAAAGAAAACTTATAGAGTGGGTAGGAGGTAGCATTCCAAGGGGAACTTCAAAATCATCTTGTGAGCAAACAACAAGAAGGAATCTACACCAATTTGATCTTGTGATTCCATAAATATTTATCTAACAGTAGCTATTATAACACAGTCACTGTGCTGGGTACTAGACACAGAGTAAGAACAAGATAGACACCAATCCTGATCTCTGACAGTTTTCAGTTTATCAGGAAACGTTAAAAAAAAAAATTTTTTTTTTTTTTTTTTAAATTTTAACTCTAGTAAGGATAGTGAAGTTAAAAACTAAATTATGTGTATGCATTAATGGGGCGGGGGGGGGGGAGGGGGGGGAGACAGGCAAGAAAGTATATTCCAGGTGGAGAGACATACATGTTTGAAGGCCAAAAGCTAGAAAACAAGATGAATTTAAGGAACTGAAAGAAGTAAGAGACTAAAAGGTGCAATGAAAGGGGGCAAGTGGGAAACGAGAAAGGAATGGTTTAGCAGAGTACATTCTGTGCAACAAGTCCCAGCAAGAAGAGAAGTCTATTTCCTTACCCTTTAAATTCTGGCCAGCCTGGGATGTGCTTTGACCAATAAATGTGGTGAGGTTAACACTGTGTGACCTCTATTAGTTTGGGCCCCAAGAGACCTTGCCATATCCTCTTTCACTCCTTCGGAATGCTGTCCCAAAACCACCAGGTAAGAAAGCCAGTCTAGGCTAATGGAGGCAAAGGGACCACCTGGAAGAGAAGCAAGGTGCCCCAGCAGACAACCAGAACCAAAGGCCAAACACATGATGGAGATGAGTTTGGACCTTCTAGAGCTCAGTTACCCCTCCAACTGACCACCTGGGTTCATGAGTGAACCCAGGTGAAATTAGCCCAACTATCATCTGGTCAACTCAAAAAATCATAAGAAATAAAAATTCTTATTTATTTATTTTTTTAAAGTTACTAAGCTTTGGGGATTTTGTTAGCAAATAGAAAGAAGCCAGATTGTACAGGACCAGATAAAAGACTTTGAAATTCAACCTGAAATCAAGGGTAAGACATGGATGGGTTTTCAGAATAGAGTAACATAATCTATGAGTACCATAGACACAATGCCCAGGCCAATAAGATTTCCAGGAGCTGAAAAATCTTGTGGAGTTAAAGGAGAGACGGAATGGATTATGAAATGCAAAAGAACATAAAACAAAAACAAAAAAAAGGCAGAATCAGAGCTCATTCATGTTTCATTAGATTGTCTACTATCTGAAGCAGGATGACTACAAATCAATTCTTAGATAGTTACATATATTATTTTTCATCTGGGAGATTGGTTCATTTTAACTTGTTCGACTAGCCACAGAAGAAGAGCTTTCCAAAAAGCCTTGTCTTTAAATGGCAAATATGGGAACAAAGAGAAGGTCTCAGAAGTGAAAGTAGTGATCAGAGACACCAAAAGGCTTACCACACCATGGTGCCAACTCATGAATACAGCAAAGAAATTTTATCTATCTTGTAGGCCAAAAATTTAGCAAAATTTGAGTCAAACTGCTTAAAAAACAACAATTCTCTCCCTAACTTTCTCTATAGATGGTATCTTTCATCCCAATGAAGAGCCAGTTTGTACAGATGACCAAAAGCAAATTGATACCCGTGTGCTTATACCGGGCAGAGAATCTCATCAGGGAAGTAAACTAGCAAAAGAGAAGAAGGCCTATTTTCTGGAATCTAAATTCCAACAGCAAGTATGACCACTGGAGATCACCAAGAGCTGTCAAAAGGATGGCAGCCAAATACCTTGAAAATGCTTTCAGCCAATTTGTGGACCTCAGTCTGCCCCTCCCTGTCACATCTCCTTTGCCCTTTCCCTCCTATTTCCCAGGCTCCCCAGCTTTGTCTGTTTTGAATGGCAGGGCACAGTGTTCAGCTAAGGAAATCCCCTCCTTCCCCAGCTGGCTCACCAGGAAATTGTTTAGAAGTCAGCTTTTTCCTGGAGGTGGCCTGACTGCCTACAGGGAGAGAGGGAGACTGTCTCAGGAGCTGTCTCCCCGGGCTGGTCAACTTGCAGATGTTGGGCCGACCACCCGGCCTCAGGCAGCCTCTGCAGTGTGAATTACCTGTCTGCATGAGTGTCTGCTGTATGGACTGCTTCAAATAAGCACCACCCAGGACTCACTATCCCTCACCTGCTAAATAGAACTTTTAAGTCATAAATTTTATTTTAGTTTTTTTTTTTCCCAACTTCACTTCTGATAAATAGGAGTGCTATTGCAAAGGGTGACCTCTCAATCCAAGAAGGGTGAAGACAGAGGTAATGAAATTACATCAAAATTAAATAAGAATTTTCCCTAAAGGACATTCTTCAGTTTGATGATTACTTTAGCCCGAAAGAGTTTTAAACAGGGGAAGTAAGCCTCCCAATCAATTCAATGAAAAAAGAATATGGCAGCTCTTTACTTTTTATTTAATTTTATTTATGTATTTAGTTTTTTTAACAGCAATTGCCAGAATCAAAGGAATATGGCCAAAATAATATTTTTCTAAGGATGAACTATTTAACTACACACCTAAGACCTTAAGGGGGCATCCCAAGTGGTGCAGTGGTAAAGAATCCACCTGCTAATGTAGAAGATGCAAAAGGCATGACTTTGATCCCTGGGTCAGGAAGATCTCCTGAAGTAGGAAATGGCAACCCAGTCCAGTATTCTTGCCTAGAAAATTCCATGGACAGAGGAGCCTGGAAGGCTACAATCCATGGGGCCACAAAAAGTCAGACACGACAGAGCACATACACACGTGACCTTAAGAGAATATTTTTTTAAAGTCTTTATCAGATATTTTATTTACCTTAAGAAAATATATTTCACATTAAATGTCAATATGATCATCCTTGCGCTCAACTTCAAATACATACAAGGAAGACAATCTTCAAGCTACTGCCAATGTTTTTTCAATTATCCATGGTACAAATAAAAATAGTGCTACCATGAGAAATAAAGAACTTGATCCATGGAAAGATGCAATATCTTCCAATTTAGCTTAGTTAACTAAAGTGTTACTTGGGGGAAACTGTACAACACAAAGGCTCTGCTCTCACTTACCTGCTCCAGGTGATTCAAGTACTACATAGAGGCTGGGACAGGAGGGACAATCTCTAAATGTCTCCTTCATTCTTAAGATGACATTGTTCAAAAGGAAAACCTCACTACTAGCCATATTCATGGAGACTTGTTATTTTTCCCCTTTCAGCATTTAGACAAAACAATTTAAAGCCCGGAATGGAATAAATTAAAACAAGTGTCAAACACACACCCCTTAAATGCAGGCTGCTTGTAATGTACATAGGTAGGACATCCTAATTATCTCAGGCCTCAAGATGTCCTTGTTCTTTGGTATAACAGTGACATAAGATTTATTTATAGTTTTCCTGAGACTCATTAAACATTTCCTGAAATGAGACCACATCACTGAAATCATTTTATTGTGGTAGGCTGCCAGAGCTCAGCCTTTGTAGCAGAGGGAGGGGCATTAAAAAAAAAAAAAAAAATGAACAGAGGATGCAGCCATTGGAGGTAAACAGCAAGAACACTCTCAGGCTATTACATCCTGTCCTGTTTAACTCATTAATTTAGGAGACCCTATGCTTATAGAGTGAACACTAGCATTAGTAATTCCTTTGTGATTGATTATGCAGCTGAAGAGAAAAACATAAATCGATCTACTTATATTTTAAATTAATGTAGATTAATTTAAAATAAGTAGACTGTTTACGCAGAAACTAGAACACTCAGATCATCCATAAAATATACTCTTTTGAACTTACTGTGGCCCCCTAGTTGGACATGAAGTCTTTTTATTTCCTGTTTTTTTAAATTTCCTTTTTCAAGTCCTGCAGGCTTCCACATTTTATGACTATCAGCGCAAAGACCTATACAACAGCAAACTGTGTAATCTTTACTATTAAAAATATATACAAACTACATTTTACCATCTGTATTTCACAGTATTTCATGTTTAAACACTGGGTTGGTGGCAGGGATCAATAACCAGACAGATCACCAATGCTAATTCTAAACAAATTACAAACAGCTAAATGTAGACAACTTATCTTGAATTACTCACAGACTAAGTAATGTGAAAGTATAGCAATGAAACACTGTCAAAGGGTCTTAAAGATGGTTCATTTTCTAGTTTCTGAGAAAATGTTTCAATGGTGGATGTTAGAAGATGAGCCCATTTAAATTATTAAGTAGGAGTAACAAGGGCCATATAAAACACCAACTCCTACTTCTCCATCACTCAGACTAGCCCCTCTGATCTTCCCTAGAATGTATCATCCACATCACAGACCCTACAAGAAAGGAAAGGGTGATTGATCTGGGGAGTAAAAAGACTGAAGCAGTCATGATATCAAGTAGTTCAGGGCTAATGAGGATTTGGAAGCAGAACTGACATTCCTCATATTCTTTGAACATTAGTAAGCACACTGTGGCCACTTGATAAATGGCCACTCAAAATATTACCTAGTTTCTGGATCAATTTATAGTTTCCCAGATAAAGGAAGAAAAAATGAGAAAGACAAATTTTTAGTGAAATTAAAAAAAAAGAGAAGAATTATTTTGAAATATCAGTGCAGTACAAGCTGTAATTTGCCTGTTGTCAGTTCTACCCTTTTGCTCCTTAGTAAGAGAACTTTCACATTACTGGTAATCAAGTACCCGGAGCTGGGCTAGGAGATCATCAGGGAGGGAAGGTTTCACAGTACCAGAGTCACACTCAAGAAGTTCTCTACATCCAACTTCTCTTTATCCCAAAGCAAAGCTCACAAGGAAAGCAACTCTCAGGAATGCCTACTCAAAGACTTTCAGTTCAGTTCAGTCGCTCAGTCGTGTCCGACTCCTTGCAACCCCATGAACTGCAGCACACCAGGCTTCCCTGTCTATCACCAATACCCGGAGCTTGCCCAAATTCATGTCCATCAAGTCAGTGATGCCAAAGACCTTGCATCATGCTTAAAGAAAGAATTAGGGGATCAAGTTATTTTACTACTGAGATTCTTTTTTCATCATTAAAGTGAGTAAGATTTTAAATTTTATTGACTATCATGAGTAAGCAAAATAATATATGCAAAGCAGTTGTCACACTACCCAACACAGGGACAACCTGAAATTTTTAATCATGATTTAGTTTGTTTGTAGCATGTATTTCAGCAGAAGATCTCTACCAACACACAAATTCCAAACCCCAAACAACCTCCTGTTATTCCAAAGTTCAACAATTAGAGAAACTCTATAAATACTATGATTTTCCAGGCAACTGACATTGTTTTTCACCTCTCCTCACCACTGCAGGATTCTATTCCCTGCCAATTAAAATCTGCAACTGCATATGAAACTGTAGCGAAGGGAAAAAAAAAAAAATTAATATAATCAAGGTGCAAAGGAGTTGAATTCTACTGTCCCTAGTTAAACCCAAGATGGTTCACTAATACTGAACTGCATCTAATTTCTCCAAAGCAGGCTTTCTCAACTGTAGCACTGTTTGCTCTCACAGCTAGTAAATTCTTTCCTCTGAGGAACTATACTGTGCATTGCAGCACGTTTAAGCAGCATCCCTGGCCTCTACCCTCTAGGTGCCAACAGCACCCTCCCAGGTGTGACAATCAAAACTGTGTCCAGATATTGCCAAATGTCTCTTGGGAGACACCATTAACCCTGTGGAGAACCGCTGCTAGGTTAGTGTCACTGAAAGGAGAACCACAACTCTAGTATAAAGTCACAAGGCTCATGAGTTTAGCTTCTCTCCTAAGTGAATCAAATAACTGCTTTAGAAATAAAAAGTAGTTCTCAACTGTAGCTCTGGGGCAGTCGAGGAAAAAATATTAACTTTCTTAGAGAATGCCAGTTTCCTTTGTTGAGGAGGGGGGAAAACGTCTTTTTTTCTTTGTCCTGCTCAATTCTCAGCCAGGACTCTTATCAAAAGACAGATTGACGAGAGAGAAGCACATACTTATTTAATATAAGTTTTACATGACACAGAAGCCTTCATAAGGAAATGAAGACCAAACAAAGTAGTACAATCTGAGCATTTTTTAATACTGTTTGATGAAGAGCACAAAGTCATGAAAAAGCTGACAGGACAGAAGGACATGAGGCAAGGGTAGTGAACTGGGGGAAGCCTGGCAAAACCTCTTAATTCAAATTTCTCCTGCTGTCTTAACAGCTCAGTGGGTAAATAACCCGTCTACAATGTAGGAGGTACAGGAGACGCAGGTTTGATTCCTAGGCTGGGACGATCCCTGAGAGGAGGAAAAAGGCAATCCACTCCAGTATTCTTGCCTGAAAAATCCCATGGAAAGAGGAGCCTGGCAAGCTACACAGTCCAAAGGATGACAGAGAGCCAGAGATGACTGAGCAAACGAGCACACATGTGGTGTCTTAGGAGAAACATGGAAGCTCCTTTCCTCCAGGGCACGCAAAGGTCATGAGCCCGCTTCAGGGGGGGTCAGAGAGCCCTTCGTGCCAGTGCCACTTCTCAAACTCCTTCGGTTCAAAACACTCAAATGCCAACAACAAATGTCCTACTATATAGCACAGGGAACAACACTCAATATCCTGTGATCAACCAGAATGGAAAACAATATGAAAAAGAACATATATGCATGAAAACCTGAGTCACTTTGCTGTATGGTAGAAATTAACACAACACTGTAAATCAACTGTTGTTGTTGAGTCTGTAGCCCACCAGGATCCTCTGTCTGTGGGATTTCTCAGGCAAGCATACTGGAGTGGGTTGCCATTTCCTTCTCCAGGGGATCTTTCCGACCCAGGGATCAAAACTCGCGTCTCCTGCACCAGCAGGCGATTTCTTTGCCGCAGAGCCAACTGAGAAGCCGCGTAAATCAACTATAGCAGCAATAGTGTCAGTCGCTCAGTCATGTCGGACTTCTTGCGATCCTATGGACTGCGGCCAGCCAGGATCCTCTGTCCATGGAATTCTCTAGGCAAGGATACTGGAGTGGGTAGCCATTCCCTCCGCCAGGGGATCTTTCCAACCCCAAACTTCAATAAAAAGAATATCCAACATGCCAAGGTTCATACTTTGGGGTAGTATGTCCTGAACACTGTTTTCTTCCTCACCTGTGGCCAACTCAGCATGTCACTATGTACGCAGTTCAGTTTGTGAGAACTGTTACTTTCATCAAAGCTTTATACTGCTTTCAGAGAAGACAGATACAAAACCAACAAGAGGAGTAATCCTGACATTAGTGAAACACTTTATTATCAAACAAAAATATTTCTTACTAAGGATGGCTGGCAAACAGTATCTGAAGAAGTTTCATCGATGTTTTGGACAGCTGTCATATTTTAAGAGCTATCAAGCAGACAGTTGATCATTCCAGCAGCTGAGCATAACTTGCTATGTCCCTCAACCCCATTACTATGGGGCCAGAAAGAATACTTGGCATGATACCCACTCCAATATTATATGGTTGACTTCTCTTTTTGGCTTTTAATGACCACTATTAAACAAGAGGTCAAAGTAATACATACTAGAGAAATTATTACTGCCACTTTCTGACTTTACAGTTCATTGTATCAGACAGAATGCTAGCAAGCACCTCACTTTTCTCATCCATAAAACAGGAATAATAATAGCACGGGGTTGTTATGACGATCAAATTAATTAATATTTATAAAAGGTTCACAATAGTGTTGCAACATAGGAATCAACATAAGTGATTGCTAAATAAAGTTAATGTGGCCTGGTTATTTGAACATGATATTTTAATGTTTATGCTGGCATTCTTCATGTCAAATTGGCTGTTATTTTTGTGTTCTTTTGTTTTTCTTCTGGTAGGAGCACTGTTTTGAAATGTCCCTTTCTATCTCTGAACTTTTAGGACACACTCACACCTTGAGGGAAAAGTCATATTATTTTTCCTAGAAAACAATACCCCACTATACGTGATGTACTAATCCTATGTATATACATATTTGTACATGTAAATTGATTGCAACCTAGTACATAAATTTCCCTACCATCATTTATGAACCTTGTCCTACCATTTGAAAACACCACTTCAGGACCATATGTGCCAGAGGTGCCCTGTAGAGAGGTAAGACCAGCAGGTATTAAAGAAGGGGTTCTGTAGTCAAATAAGTTTGGGAAACAGTTTATGTCATATACCTCAAACACAATGCAAGCCAAGAAATTCTAAATTAAGAAATGGATTCATTCTGTAGAACTCAAAAACCTCAAATTTATTTATGGACTGGGAATATTTTTTCTTCCATGGTAAAAAAGTAGTACTACAAAGCTTGAGGAATCATAGCTAATTCTCATATTTCTTAAATGGAAGGAAAACAAAGCCTCAGAGAGGCATTCTTCGTGACACAGCCTACAAATGCCTTAAACCTGTGACTAACTTAAGGGAGGTGCTTAGGAATTCTCACTCAATTCTGTTAAGCATTTTGCAGTCTCTAAATATGATTTAATGACAAGTGATCCTGAATGGCAAAGAAAGGCAATGCCACGGAATGTTCAAACTACCGCACAACTGCACTCATCTCACACACCAGTAAAGTAATGCTTAAAATTCTCCAAGCTAGGCTTCAGCAATACATGAACCGTGAACTTCCAGATGTTGAAGTTGGTTTTAGAAAAGGCAGAGGAACCAGAGATCAAATTGCTAACATCCGCTGGATCATGGAAAAAGCAAGAGAATTCCAGAAAAATATCTATTTCTGCTTTATTGACTATCCCAAAGCCTTAGACTGTGTGGATCACAACTGTGGAAAATTCTGAAAGATATGGGAATACCAGAACACCTGACCTGCCTCTTGAGAAACCTGTATGCAGGTTAGGAAGCAACAGTTAGAACTGGACATGGAACAACAGACTGGTTCCAAATAGGAAAAGGAGTACGTCAAGGCTGTATATTGTCACCCTGCTTATTTAACTTCTATGCAGAGTACATCATGAGAAACGCTGGACTGGAGGAAGCACAAGCTGGAATCAAGCCTGCCAGGAGAAATAGCAATAACCTCAGATATGCAGATGACACCACCCTTATGGCAGAAAGTGAAGAAGAACTAAAGAGCCTCTTGATGAAAGTGAAAGTGGAGAGTGAAAAAGTTGGCTTAAAGCTCAACATTCAGAAAATGAAGATCATAGCATCCAGTCCCATCACTTCATGGCAAATATGTGGGGAAACAGTGGAAACAGTGTCAGACTTTATTTTTCTGGGCTCCAAAATCACTGCAGATGGTGACTGCAGCCATGAAATTAAAAGATGCTTACTCCTTGGAAGGAAAGTTATGACCAACCTAGATAGCATATTCAAAAGCAGAGACATTACTTTGCCAACAAAGGTTCGTCTAGTCAAGGCTATGGTTTTTCCAATGGTCACGTATGGATGTGAGAGTTGGACTATGAAGAAAGCTGAGCACCAAAGAATTGATGCTTTTGAACTGTGGTGTTGGAGAAGACTCTTGAGAGTCCCTTGGACTGCAAGGAGATCCAACCAGTCCATTGTGAAGGAGATCAGCCCTGGGATTTCTTTGGAAGGAATGATGCTAAAGCTGAAACTCCAGTACTTTGGCCACCTCATGCGAAGAGTTGACTCATTGGAAAAGACTCTGATGCTGGGAGGGATTGGGGGCAGGAGGAGAAGGGGACGACAGAGGATGAGATGGCTGGATGGCATCACTGACTCGATGGACGTGAGTCTGAGTGAACTGCGGGAGTTGGTGATGGACAGGGAAGCCTGGCGTGCTGTGATTCATGGGGTCGCAAAGAGTCGGACACCACTGAGAGACTGAAATGAATTGAACTGATGCCTAAATTATTCTTTGTAGCATTAAAGAATAACAGAGGGCTTCCCAGGAAGCGCCAGTGGTAAAGAGCACCGTGGCCAATGCAGGAGATGCCAGAGACTGGATTCAATTCCTGTGTCTGGAAGATCCACTGGAGGAGGAAATAACAACCCGCTCCAGTATTCTTGCCTGGAAAATTCCACAGAAGAGTCTGGCTGGCTAGAGTCCATGGGGTCACAGAGAGTCAGACACTACTGAGCAACAGGGTATGCGTGCATGCACACACACATGTACGTGTGCCCATTCACATACCCATTCATTCATTCATTGATTCACTCATCGAATGTTTATTAAATTCTAGTCTGCCAGAGTATTAAAATGGAAAAGTGAAAAAGGAAGGCAAAGAAACAATGAAAAATGGGGAGGGGGGGTAAGGTAAAAACAGGGAATTGGTTAGGCAATATAGAGACTTGTCGGTTCGGGGATAACACCAAAATGTGTAACTGGGTAAATATGAATTATATAATATCAGCACTCATCTGTTACACAGGGGATATTCCTTATATGATATTGCTGTGGAGAGGCAGCCAGTCTGGACTGGAGAACAGGAACTAACATCCTCACGTTACAACAGGAAAAACTGAAGATAGCTGGTGTGTTAGGGCATCAGTTCTCAACAGGAGTCTGCTGGAGAAATCAATGTTAAGATGCAGATGTTCTGGCCATTCTCCAGACATTCTGATTCTTGAGGCCGATGCTGTGCCTGAGAATCTGCATTTCTAACAACCACGCAGCAGCTTCTGAGGCGGTGGTCTGTAGACCACACATTCTTTCCATGAAACCTCATTGGGTACCTAATACATGGCGATTCCTGTTTGAGGTGCTAAAATCCGATCAGTGAGAAAAGCACACGTGAGAAACAAGCATTTGGGTGGTAATAACTTTTTAAAAATTATTTTAAAGTAATATAGTATTCCTCAAATAAATTCAAAAAAATAATTCAGGAACCAAAATTTCCCTGCTGTAATTTATTTATTACATTAGAGGAAAAAGCCATTAGGCAGCCGTCTGGGGCTGACCCAAAGGTCAGTCTCAGATGTGGACACTGGGAGAGAGTGGAGTAGGCTGACCAGAAGGGCTAGCAGCCACCTGGAGAGGGTCTGCAAAGGAGGCTCCAGCCTTTCCTGCCACTCCTGTGTATGCCCTCTCCCTGGGACCATGGGAGAATCACTGGAGAACAGAAAGGGTGCTGATAGAGAGGAAGCAAAAAAATATGTCAGCTCTCTTGCCAACAAGCCCCAGTTAAAGGACTTTCGAAGCTCCAAGTCCTCCTCTTCCTCCTTCTGGTTACTGATGCCGACCTCTGAACTCAGTGCAGTTAGAATTTGCTCCCTCCCTTTACTGCATTTTATCATTTACTTCCTGATTTAAAATATTAAAGCTTCACTACATTCTATTTCTGGTCCTCCACCCACCCCCTTTGGTTCCAAATTTCAGCAAAAGCGTCTCCAGGTTAGAGAAAGACAGACTCAATGGGGGTATGAAATTCACCCTGGGCAGGATCAGCCACCAAAGAGGACAAGTCAGTCCTATTTGTCTTGGCAAGGAATTCAGTAAGCTGCTGGTTATGTCATTCACCCACAAGTAGGCAGGCCTGGCTGTTTTGCAGTCATCCATTTCCCAAAAATGGAATCCTGACCACACACACACACACACACATCCAGCGTATACCACCTTTCCAGTGCCTTTCAAAAGAAGCAGGGCCAGACAAAAGGGAATGAAAACAAAAAAGATAAAATCCGCATGGAACAAAACACATAAAATTTTTTAATGCACAAAGATTTTTTTTTCAGCTACAGAGAAAGTACAGAATAAAATGCAGATAGCTGGAGAATTTTATCCAACTAATAAGTTGATACAGCATACTTCTGAAGTTAAATGACAAAACCAGGAAAGCCAAGCAGTACCCAAAATTCCACTACTAAAGTGTTTCATCTCAGGTATTTTATATGAATTAATTTCAATTTACAGCTAAATGTCAAGGAAAACTGGTTTGCTTTCTACAGGGCATTATGTTTGGTGCCCTAAGGCCTTCAAGCCCTGAGTAGCTTATAAATAAATAACATTTTCTCCTGACTGTTATGTAAAATAATTTCCCAGCTTGCACTTCCTGCAGTCCCTAAAGGAAACAGAATTCCAGTGTTACAAGAGAATTAGATCTATAAGCCACAGTAAACAATTTCTGAAAGCAGACCAGCAAAATGCTAAGAGAGTCAGCCTCTGTCCTTTTATATTTATACCTGTATCCATACTAAGGCTGGGATTGAAATTTGTAAAACTCCCAAACATAACTGCAAGATGGAACTATACCCCACAAAGGGTTAAGTACCTAGAAAAATGTATGCTCAACCTAAATGGGACAAGGGGGAGAATAAACAACAACATTTCTCTAAATTCAGGCTTAAGATAATTTGCAAGCATTTTAAAAGTGAAAAATGAATGTCGCTCAGTCGTGTCCAACTCTTTGCAACCCCATGGACTATACAGTCCATGGAATTCTCTAGGCCAGAATACTGGAATGGGTATCCACTCCCTTCTCCAGGGGATCTTCCCAACCCAGGGATCAAACCAAGGTCTCCTGCATTGCAGGTGGATTCTTTACCAGCTGAGCCACAAGAAGCCCATATAAAAAAATTCTGTATTTATATCTTAAAATCGCCAAAAGACTACACTGAGACAAGCTATCATGAAATTATTGTGATCAAATAACACTAATTATAAACTGCACATCTTTGATTAACTACTGAAGCTTTTACCAGTGGTACCTTTTTAAAACTACTTTGCCCAGTGTGCTAAGACAGTGTGGAACTTTAAGCCCAAGGAAAGAAGACCAGTTCAATAATTCCCTCTTTAAGGGCAAAAGGACAAGACCTGGAATATTCTGAGACCCACCTCCCTTGGCCCTCTCTCAGGGATTCTCTTGTTCTATAAAATGTCGAGTTTTCTCTCTCTACTTTGAGACTTTCCTCATTAATGAAAGTTTTCCCTACAGCAACAGCCTGAATAAAATGCTCAGTAATTTTCCCTTTCATTGTAATAAAATTCAAAGTGTTCAAGCAGAGCTATGGTAAACTTTGAAACAGGATTAGAAGTCACCTGGGCAAGCCTCATTAAACTTCAGTTTGTGTTAAACCCAAGAGGTTGAAAATTTTTGGAAAGTTCAGTCGGACTAACTCAAAACCCCAAAACCCATGTTTCAACTTTGGACATCTTTCCTTTAAAAGATAAGAATATAATTCATACTGGCTCAGCTTATTCAATAGATTTATAAAACAAATCCCTTAATATCACAAGCAAAGACATTCCTCTTCAACTCAAGCATTTCAAACTTCATTCATACCAATGTATAATGTCTAAGCAACTATTTAAATTACCTAAAATTTAAACTGCTTCAAATTGTCTGAACAATTTAAAACCTGTTTTGATTTTAGCATCATAAAATCTCACAAGAGATTTATTAAGAAACAAGTGCTGCAATGCAGGAAGAAGCTACTACAGAGATACACTGTGAACCATGCAGCTGAATTTTTATGTCCCAAAACAAAAGGACTGAACTGACTCACCCAGCCTCCTTCAACTGCCCAGTAACGAACCAAAAAAGATGACAAGAGCAGAGTGAAGAAGTGAAAAGAAGGCAAATGTCACTCCTTCAAATGCACTCAGCAGACTTACTGCTCCATGTTCTTCCAAGCATTTGTCACTTCCTGAGCACACTTCCATAGCAGTGGAACATTCAGCTATAAATTTTTAGTCACCCAACTCGTTAAAGTACAAGTGTGCCTGTGTCACATCTGATACGTCCCCAACATCTGCACAATAAACCCAAGAGAACTCTGCATCCATTGTGTGGGAAGCTATATTTTAGGGCAGTGCTTGACACACAGGAAGCACCCACTAAACACTTGTTGAATGAACCAGTAAATGCCCACTGTTGTTTCTGATGTGATTACTGCTGCTTAGCTGGAAATTCCTAAGTTTCTGTTAGGTGTGCGATTAAATAAACAAAACAGAATCCACTGACAATTGTACCTTCTGTCTCAATCATCATTCAGGCTTATCCAAATTCACAGCTTTGTTTTACCAAGACTAACGACTCCAAGTCCCCAAGAGCAGGAAATGTGCCTTTGGTTCTCTTTCAGAAGCCCTAAAAACACCATGACAATCAACATGCAGGCCCAGAGTTCAGCTGAAGGGTGGGACATGCTTCTAGGTTTCTAAGGTCCTAAAGAGTTCAACATTCTGTCAAAGAGCCAAATACACCCAGGAGTACAGATTTCATTTACCAACAGCATCTGACTGCCTTCCATATCCATCTAAACCTCAAATGTTTAAACTTTTATGTCTAGGAAACAATAAACCGGATTGGGACTAGCTACTCTATTGGTTCATATTGTTTTCACAGCTTGTCAATTTTAAGCAGAAGAAATGAAAAGGCCACATTCAAGATCAAAAATTAGACACACACGGTAGGATATAAAAATAGAGCTAGACCGCCCAAGTGGAGAGCTTAGTCTTGGCTGAAATTACCTAGCTTAATTCAGAGATCCATTCCTGGAAGGGAAAGACATGAACAACTGCAGTCAATTGTGGAAAATGTGGAGCCTCACTTAACCTTCCTGGTAAAGGAACTCCACATGGATTTACATCTCCTCTCAGCCCTGCTAAGACTGAAAAACACTAGGCTCGGATACCACTCAGTCATAAAAAGAATGAAATTTTGCCTTTTGCAACAACATGGATGGACCTGGAGGGTTTCATGCTTAGTGAAATAAGTAGGTCAAGATAAATACTCTGTGTTATTAGTTATATGTGAATCTAAAAACTAAAATGAGTAAATACAACAAAAAAAGAAACAGACTTAAAGATATAGAGAACTAGTGGTTACCAGTGAGAAGAGAGAGGGGAGAAGGGGCAAGATAGAGGATTAAGAGATACAAAGTACTATGTATAAAATAAGCTAAAAGTATATATTGTACAGCATAGGGAATATATCCATTATTTTGCAATAACTATAAATGGAGTACAATCTTTAAAAACTGTGAATCACTATGTTGGACACCTGAAACATATAATATTATACACCAACTATATCTCAGTACACACACACACACACACACACACACACACTCACACTCACACACACACACGTGGGCACAAAACCAAAACACTAGGCTTGCACCTGCCCAACCTGGTGAATGACAGTCAAAGAAGATAGGCTTTGAATCCAAAAAGTAAGGACTAAAGTAAAAGACTAAATGATGAAACTGAGTCCTGCAAAACACAGATATAACTACTATAAATTCATATGTAAATTAATTCCCTTATTATGCCAAAGGATTGCTCAAGGAAAATAATTAGAATCTCTCCTCTCCAAGAATTTGTAAATCCCTCTTCTACCAGTTGGAATGGAAATTACAAAATGCCAGCTCCCACTGATCTTCAAAAGCTAACACTTTAACGGAAATGCCTACCCTGTAATACACAAAGCTCCAGCCAGAGTTCTGTATTCTGTATGGGTCTAGTGGGGAACAGGAAGGATGAGCGTCTATTGGAAGACAGAGTGCTGGGGAGACTTCAAGGAGAGGACAAAACAAGCACTTGGTTCACTAAACAAAGTAACAAAAGAGCGCAAGTTATCTTAAGGAAGTCTCCTGGAGTCCTATTCCTGCTTCTCCTTGCCCAGGCCTTCATATCTAGTCTGGCTCCCAAGATGGGCTAACAGAATGAACACAGGCCGAGCACAGGACTGCTTACATACCTATAAGGCGAGCGAGTGCGACAGAGAAACTTTATTTTTAATTTCATCTTCACTGATTTAAAAAGATAGTGCAGTTAATGGAAAACTTTTCATTTTATTTTAAACCACCCGAATCTACTTTTCCAACTAAATTCTTTTAAACGTATATACTCAAGTATGGAGACACACAGCAAGTATTTCCAATGAAATCATAGCATCCAAACCGAGATGTACTCTAAACGTTAAAAGATACACTTGATTTCAAAGACCGGTATGAAAACAAAGGTAAAAATCTCATTAGTAACTTAATATTGACTACTTGTTGAAATGATAATATTCTGAATAGATTCAGTCAAAATGAGTATCATTAAAATTAACTTATTATAATTAATTTACCAATTGAAATTAATTTTATTTATACAATAATAAAACTGTATTAACAGTAATTAAATCTACTCATTTTATTCTTTTAAAGTAGCTATTAAAAATTTTTAACTACTTGTGGTTCACATTATATTTATATTGGACAGCACCACTCTTCAGATTTAAATCAGCCTAAACTTTCAGCTTTAAAACTCCCTCTTAATCTTTTCTGTGTCTGGACTTTGGCAGTCAGATAAAACCTATGGACCCTTCTAAGAATGATGCTTATAAATAAATAAAATGAGTGGTTTATTTTATTAAATGAATACAATAAAATAAATTGGTTTCACAAATGAAACCAATTATACTAAAATACTGTTGCCCAAATACTTTAAACATAATTTTATAATTGTGCTTTTTTTTTAATTGTACTTTTCATAATTAAAGAACTGAAAAACCATAAATAGTGATGAGTCTAATGACTAGTATAATTTCTTACTAGAGATAAGCATAAATGAATCTGTCTTGCCATATTAAATTTTCCAAGATTTCTATTGATGGCAAAGTTGTGGGTATTGTTTATGCTGCTGAGGTTTGTTGCCTACATTTATAATTGAAGGAAATGCTCAAGTGCAGTTCAGGGTGAGGGGGGGAAATGTGGATGTACTTACTTTTTACTCCACCCAAATGTATAAACCCCTTAATATTTAATTATAGATCCCCGTGGGGATCCATGGACTCTAGGTTAAAAGGATTGTTTTAATACCTGGTGAATTCCTGAATCTGTTTGTCAAAAATGACCCCTATCCCTAGGATGTCATTTTACCTTGGCTCATTCCTGTTCATTTGGAGGTCATGACTCACAATTCCTGTTTTTGACCACAAGCAAACCAATATTATAAGGAAACGCTTGCACTTGTTTTTTTCCGATACTTTTGCTCTCCAAAGGGAACAGGAAGAGCAGTTCAGAATGTATATATTTTAATTTTACTGAAGTATAGTTGATTTACAATGTGTTATTTTCTGCTGTACAGCTAAATGACTCAGTTATACACATATAGTTTTCATATTCTTTTCTATTATAATGTATCACAGGATACTGAATATAATTTCCTATCCTATACAGGAGAACCTTGTTGAAGAATGTATATTTAAAAGGAAAGAAAAAAATTTTTAAGTACATAGTATCAGAAAATAGTCTTTTGACCTAATGATTAATTTCTGTGTGTCAGAATATTTAGCAACCACAAAAACCACAGAAATTTCAATGGCACTTAATATAATTGACTACCTGGTAATGTCCACGTGTAGAGTCATCTCTTGTGTTGTTGGAGGAGGGTGTTTCCTATGACCAGTGCATTCTCGTGGCAAAACTCTGTTAGCCTTTGCCCTGCTTCATTTTGTACTCCAAGGTCAAATTTAGCTGTTACTCCTGGTATCTCTTGACTTCCTACTTTTGCATTCCAGTCCCCTGTGATGAAAAGGACATCTTTTTTTGGTGTTGGTTCTAGGAGGTTTTATAGGTCATCATAGAACTGTTCAATTTTAGCTTCTTCAGCATAAGAAGTTGGAGCATAGACTTGGATTACTGTGATATTGAATGGTTTGATACTGAATGGAAATAAACAGAGATCATTCTGTCATTTTTGAGATTACATCCAATTACTGCATTTCGGACTAAATATCAATAACCTCAGATATGAGATGACACCATCCTTATGGCAGAAAGCAAGAGGAACTAAAGAGCCTCTTGATGAAAGTAAAAGAGGAGAGTGAAAAAGTTGGCTTAAAACTCAACATTCAAAAAAAACGATCATGGCATCCAGTCCCATCACTTCATAGCAAATAGATGCGGAAACAATAGAAACTATGACAGACTTTTTTTTTTGGCTCCAGAATCATTGCAGATGGTGACTGCAGCCATGAAATTAATATGCGTGTTCCTTGGAAGAAAAGCTTTGACCAACCTAGACAGCATATTAAAAAGCAGAAACATTACTTTACCGACAAAGGTTTGTCTAGTCAAAGGTATGGTTTTTCCAGGGGCCATATATGGACGTGAGAGTTGGACTATAAAGAAAGTTGAGCACCAAAGAATGGATGCTTTTGATCTGTGGTGTTAGAGAAGACTCTTGAGAGTACCTTGGACTGCAAGGATATCCAACCAGTCACCCCAAAGGAAATCAGTCCTGAATATTCATTGGAAAGACTGATGCTGAAGCTGAAGCTCTAGTATTTTGGCCACCTGATGCAGAGAACTGACTCAATGGAAAAGACCCTGATGCTGGGAAAGACTGAAGGCAGGAGAAGGGGACGACAGGATGAGATGGTTGGATGGCATCACCAATACGATGGTCATGAGTGAGCAAGCTCCGGGAGCTGGTGATGGACAGGGAAGTCTGGCATGCTGCAGTGCATGGGGGTCACAAAGAGTCGGACACAACTAAGCAACTGAACTAAATGTAATTGCACAAAGTATCTCCCAGTTTATTTTAATTTACAAACACTTCTACAATACCTATTGTCTGTGAGGTACTGTTCTAAGGACTCCAAGTAATAACTTCTAAATTCTTAACACAATCCTATGACTTAAGTATTATCAGTATTATCCCCTAATAAAAATGAGAAAACTGAGGCTCAGAGAGATGTTAAATAACTTTCCCAAGGTCACACAGCTGGGCTTCCAAGAGAAACCAGCTGCCTATTGTATTCTTCAAGGTGAGGTCAACACCAAACAATGGAACCTCAAGACTGCTCATTACAAGTGAGCTAAGGGTTTTGTTTTGTTTCGTTTTGTTTTACCATCTTCATTCTTGCTTCTTAATCACTCGTTGAAAAAGTAAAGCTAGATGAGGTAAGAAAGGCCACCTTTATATAATAAAGGCCACCTTTATACCTTGCAGCCTATTCACAATCAGGTTTCAAAATTAAACCAAATGCCTTTCTTTGTCTGTGATGAAAAATATGCTCCTCTGTATCTCAGCACAGAGAATGCTAGGCCTGGCATTTCTTCCAACTCTTATCTGAAATACGTTCCAGGAGAACTGAGGCCTGTGATAAGCCAAGTTTCGACTTCACCACACCAGCTCAAGAGAGATTACACATATGCTCATGGGAGTGAACCAGCAGGAGAATGACCCAGAAACCTTAGTTCCTAGGTGTCCAGTCACTATTGACACTGTTGCCAGGGCCACGCGAACTCCGCCTGTGTCAGGCGCTCAGCCATGAGCTTTCACCAGAGAAACCAGCCCTACAGGTGTATCCAGGGAGGCAGGTGTACAAGGGCCACATTCTTGCCTTCTGTGAACAAATGCAGAATTGTCTCCAGGCTGTGCTAGGCTCCCAGAGCCAGATAACAGCCCCACAAAAATACACACAGTAATCTCAACACAGAAACATTTTAGCAGGCTGCCACTCTGTAACACTGAAAGTAAAAAGCTTTGAATGCCAACCACTAAAAGAAAGAGTCTGATAATGTTACAATAACATTCATCTAGATAGACAAGGCTTCTTAGGTAAAATTTAACTACATCAAGAATCTTTAGGGCAGATACAATCGATCAATATTTGTGGCTCTGAAAACCCACTGCTCTCTTTTAAAAGATTTCTTGGAGTAATATAAAAGCTTCTTCTTGGCTATGTTAACTGCCATCCCCTTGCTGAAATGATGGAGGCCCAGTGGTAACTATAATATTAAATAAAATGACTTCATTTCCTCCAGAGAAATATTTTTACCTCGACCCCCGCACTCCAGCACTCAAATACACAGGATTTCAATATCAGGGGGCAAAAAGTCAGGCCTAATAGGCCTGGCCCGTTCTCAGATTAACAACCTTAGGGGAATAATCCTATAAGAAAATATTTTCAAGATTTGGGGTAATAACATTTTGGGGCCAGATGAAATTTGTTAGAGTTTGCACTTTTGTTTCTCAAAACCTCTGAAGTCATTTGTTTCCCACAGTTTTTCTCAGAAGCTACTTTGTGGGAAAGAAAGCCAGTTCCTAGGCAACAAGCCAGCTAGAACTGGGTTTCTCTGAAAGCCAGCCAGCCCCCACCAAGGCTGGGCTAAAATGGTCAGCTCTTGCCAAGGCGTTTAAATTTTGACCCAGGTAGAGCTTTAGGTACTGACCTGGAAAAATGTTTATGACAGTGTGTCCGGGAACAAGCAACACGGACCCGGTTTCTTGAATCTGCTTTCTTGCTTCAAATTACATAGGAGGAGTTATGCCAACCTGTGAAATGCTTATCTCTAGATAAGAGTAAAGGATAGGGATACCCTGGTTGGAGGGATGGTGGAAAACTGGCAATATTGTGACAAAGACATAAACTCTGGAACCAAACTGTCTCCTGTGCAAATCCCAGCTCGGCTACTTCTTACCTGAGTGATGCTTGGTCAAGTTACTTAGACACTCTCTGCCTCAGTTTCCTCCTCTGTAGATTAGAGCCCACAACCCACACAGTTGTGGTAAGAATTAATGAATGTATATATACCAAGTACTTAAGGTAACTGCAATTCTCACATGTTATTTGGTAACATTTGTCACATTTGCCACAACCTTTCTAACAAAAGGTAGGACTACTTTCTCCATGCAGAGATGAAAGCACAGAGGCTTAGAGAAATTACAGAATTTGCTCTACATCATGGAGTTAATTAGAGACCATGTGGAGGGATGCACACCAGTGGTGTCAACTCACAACCCAGCAGGTCTCTGAGGTCTCTTGTCTGGCTTTTCTTTACTGACTTATTTCTCTTAAAAAAAGAAAGTGATGGGGGAAGTTTAAAAAAAAAAATAGGGTATATTATACTTTTTTAATTAATAAAAATAATCTTAATGACATGAAATTCCACCAAGGCAAACTCTTGGAGGCTGAGAGATGAGGGGCTACTCTTCTCCTACCCTCTTGGCCTGGCTTGCACCCCAATTCTAGTTGCTCTTCCCCAGCCAGGCAAATAGAGCAGAGGAAGGCCATGCTCACAGGGAAGAAACTCAATTAACCACAGCTCAACTTTCTTGGAAAAATCTCTCCTAAGGCTCAAGAGAGGCAGCATGATAAATCCAGGCGCTTAGGGAAGGGAATGCAAACAACCCACATAACTCTCCTCTGCTTTTTCCTCCTTGAGAAGTCTTCCCTCGAAAGAAATATTTACCTTAAGGTTCCTATTTTTCTCTATATCACTTTTTCATCTCTGAAATTGCTACAGTTGGTTGTCCTTCGAATATCAGCATGACAATGACTGATCTTTCAAAATGCCACCCTCGCTCATCCTGTGATGGCAGGACAGGAAAAAAACAACCACACAGGGCTGCTCGTCACAATATTGACCAGGGCTGGAATGCTTTGTTAGTTTTCGGTGGAGGATGCCGAGACTTGACAAAGGAAAAGCAAAAACTCCTCTGTGTCAAAACACAAGCTGAAGATGATTTCCTTCTCTGCTGCCCTGGTGTCAACTGCAAACAAATTCAGAGCTGCCCTGGGCTCAAGGAGTATTTACGGTCCCGTGGAGCTATAAACACGCCATCCTTCAAAACAACACACAGAGCCACCCAACATCAAACAAGCGAGGTTGTTCCAGAAAGGATATATTGGGTTTTGACGTCCAACGCACCAAGTGAAATAACTTTGTTTCCCCTAAAAATAGGTAAGCTAAAACAAATACAGGAGTGTTCCAAAGCATTGTAGCCAGCCACTTCTTCCTGTGACTCACAACGATCTCATAGCTTCTTTTTTGTAATGACCATGGGCCAGGAATGACATGCTCTTTGGTGGACTGACCCACAGACTCTTCATACCAGCGCTGTGATGAATTTGAAATTATTCCGATTTTGTAAGCGAGAAGACTGAGGCTCATGGGGATCAAGCCATGGTGTAGGTTCACAAAGTTTGCCATTGGCTTTTGGACCCTGGTCTGTGAGATTCTGGAGGTTGAACTTTAAGAAAATTGGCTCAGACAGTACCTCAGTGTCCCTCAACAAGGGTTTAAGCGAAATTCATTCAAGGTTTCTGGGCTCCAAATCTCATTTCTTTTCACCAAAAACACCTAGACTCTACAATGATCAATTTTTAAAATTTAAAGTAGGCATACTTTTTCTGTGTCTAAAATGAAAAGAATGGCAATACCAAGTGTAGGTGAGAATGTTAAACAACAGAAATTCATATACCGCTGGTAGGAATGCAGACTGGCACCACCACCTTTTTTTTGCTATTGCTATTGCTAAGTCGCTTCAGTCGTGTCCGACTCTGTGCGACCCCATAGACGGCAGCCCACCAGGCTCCCCTGTCCCTGGGATTCTCCAGGCAAGAACACTGGAGTGGGTTGCCATTTCCTTCTCCAATGCATGAAAGTGAAAAGTGAAAGTGAAGTTGCTCAGTCGTGTCCAACTCTTCGCGACCCCATGGACTGCAGCCTACCAGGCTCCTCCGCCCATGGGATTTTCCAGGCAAGAGTACTGGAGTGGGGTGCCATCGCCTTCTCCGACCACCACCTTGGAACACTATTTAAAATTATCTAGTAGAATTAGATAAATGCATACCCTATGCCCCAATCCTGCAATTGCACCCCAGGGTTCACCCCTGAGAAATGCAAGTACTTTTCATGTGCACCAAGCCATAGATGGTCATCAATGGTCACAGTGACAGTAATATTATTCATAAGAGTCCCAAATTGCAAGCAACATAAAGGTCACCAAAAGTAAAGCATGCCTGTAAAGGTTGCTGTCTCCACATTGTAATACCATACCAAAATGAAAATGAATGAACCATAGCTATCCACAACACAGACAAACCTCAGGATAATGGTGAGGAAATGAAAGCAAAAGAACACAACACTGAATGAATCCATTTATACAGAGTTCCAAGACAAGCACAACTCATCAGTGGGGAGCAAAGTCAGGACAGCGGTTACTTTTGGGGAGAAGGAAGCAAGTCCTAAGAAGGAGCTTCTTGGTTATTGTCAAGTTCTAATTTCAGATCTAGCCTTCGGGGTAAACTTATCCACTGTCCGCTTAAGACTTCTGTGACTCTCTTTCAGATGACCTTCCTCTCCCTTCCCTCCAAAACAAACAAACAAACAAAGTAAGGAAATTCATAAAACCTTGAAAAATAAACCAAGTTTTTAAGATCTGTACTGGGAGGGCAGGGGTAGGTACTGTATAAGACATTCTAAATCAAGTTCAATGATCTTAACACACAGGAAAAGCTCTACAGAGAAATCTTCTCAGCAGTATTGTAAACCATGTTTGTATTCAATAAAGACCTGCTTATTGCGGCATCAAAGAGACACAACAGTGATCCATCTCAGGAAGGGGCATACACGCACGCGCACACACGCACGCACACACACAGTGCCAGGGGTTCAAAAGTATAACTCTCTTATTGCAATGATGAAGTCATTTGGTATTTTGGTACAAAATCCTCTATGCCCGAGTAAAAACTGAGCATTCTCAACATCAGCTACTAAGAGAAAACAAAGGACCAGCCTGGTCTTAAATGTCATCTTTACCATGGCAGACTTACTTCAGCAATACTTTAAGACAACAGGGCTCTATATAGTATGATATGGCCCATATATCTGAGATTTAAAAAAAAAATCTTCATGCTTCTAGTGAGGAAAAATACTATGCCCCTTGGCCAGTATAGAAAGAATTGCACTGCTTCTCAACCTGCCAAAGGACAAATAAGATTTCAAACTTGAACTTCCCTGGTGGTCCAGCAGTTAAGAATCCATCTACCAACACAGAAGACACGGGTTCGATCCCTGGTCCAGGGAGATTCCACACGCTGTGGAACAAGTAAGCCCATGGGCCACAACCACTGACCCTGTGCACTAGAGACCATGCGCAGCAACTACTGAAACTCACGCCCTAGAGCCTTGCTTGGCAACAGCAGAAGCCACAGCAAGGAGAGACCATCCAGCAAAGCTAGAGAGGAGCACCCCCTGTCCCCCCGCCATTTGCTGCAACTAGAAAAAGCCTGTGTACAGCAACAAAGACTTAGTGCAGTCATTAAATAACTAAATAAAAATAAAACCACATTTCTTTAAAAAACTTTTCAAACTTTCCAAAAGCCCCTGAAGGCATGGTACCTCCAAGAGATACAGATCCTGGGACTCTAAAGTGGTTTGTTTGTCTGGTCCCTTCATTTGGTTAACTCCCAGATATTTTTCAGACCTGCCTCAAGCTTGCTGCTTCCAAGCTTCCTCTGACCTCCCCTTCCCCTGTGGGTCCTTTCATCTTCTAGACCCTTAGAATGTTATTCTTTTCCAATCAGCCCTTTACTCAAACTGTCATATATCCTTATCTACTTAATTTCATTTGCTGCAAAGAACATCACTTTTCTGTCCATCTTCGATTGCTTACGGCAAAATATCTGTGCACAGTGGGTGCTTGATAAAGTCTTAATGGATAAATGAAAAATCTCTCTCGTAATAACAACAAAGGCAAATATCTTCCTGTTCTATTCAAAACAACAAACTGCAGCCTGGTAAGTTTCAGGAGAGATCTAAAAGTCAGAGGGGTTTTTAGACAGTCAAGTTCATTTTCCTTTCTGCCTAGATTCCCCATGTGGAAAAGCTCCCAGAAAGGCTTGCCGAGATAAGGAGAAGGCGATGTCTAGACGATTCCGCTTAGCCTTCTGCTGGGAAAACCTCCAGCTATTTCACTGAACCTCATATAACCAAGTCATAGTTCACATTTCACAGATTCCACAAGAGGGTTTTGACATCTCTGGAGAAGAGAGTTGGGGGATGGGTGGACAGACTGCAGTCTTTAGAGTGGTTTCCAACAAACCAGTAAGTAAAAACAATTCTAAAAGGCTAGGATGTCACTGGTCCCTGTGGTTGCCGAACAAAAAAGAAGGCCTGTCCTATGGAGTGGCTCCAAAACAGTGAAAATGTGCTTAATCATGATCTAATTACAATCTTTTATGCTGAAACCACAGGGGAAAATCTCCCAGGTTTCAAGCTAGAATTGTGGATCTCAGTGCCCATACACATATGTTAATACATAAGACTGCAGTGGAGCAGAACTGTGCCAGGGAGTGGGTTTTTGGTACTCTTCACCCATATCCATTCTTTCACTTCTCCCCTAAAATGTCCCCACCTTAGTTTACATACAATTTCCTTATCCTTCCTCCTGTATGGCCATGAGGAAAAAAATTGTAAGAAACGAGTTTCATGCTCTAGATACATGCATTCCTTCCTTGTTTGTTAATAACCCATAACCCTTACTGACTTTCTGTACCTTGACTCTAAGCTCTAAGCTGTTGATAGACAGGGACTGATCTGTCTTTTCCATTCTCTCAGCACAGAGTACACCCTATATGTCGGCATAGCAGGCATGCAAAGGCTGATAGGCTAGATGGATAAGTTAGGTTCCTTTTCTGCTTTGAACTACATGAAATGCCAGAATAACCTTTTGAACTTCCCTGACACCCAACTTCTGTGAATGAAGAAGGGTAAGATTACTGCTGTTTGCAACCTGGTATACCCCTGCATCAGGCTATCCCCATGTGTTAAGATACATCAGAAGGAAAACGATAGAAAACTACTCTTGATCAAATCAGAAACTTATTCAACACAGATCTGTAGAAACAAAAGTCACCTTGATCTTAGTGCTACTTGCCCAGCATTCATTTCCCCTTACGTCTTTGAATTCACTGAGTGACTCAGCCCATCCCTTCCTGAGAGAGAGTTGCTTAAGCTCCTGAACATGTGCAAATGAACTGTATACTGTCAGCACTGAATAAATTACTAGGGTCTTGAAGATTCCTTATGTAAATTGAGAAAAAATATAAAACTAAAAAAGTACATTGAAAAATAATGTGCAAACTGTATGGTTGGCTTTAACAGTTGAAATACCTTTGTATACGTGCTCTGCTGTTATCATGGGTGCTCGGTCACTCGGTTGTATCCAACTCTTTGGGACCCAATGGACTGCAGCCCTCCAGGTTCCTCTGTCCATGGAATCTTCCAGGTAAGAATACTGAAATGAGTTGTCATTTCCTACTCCAGGGATCTTCCTGACTCAGGGATCAAACCCACATCTCTTACATCTCCTGCCTTGGCAGACAGATTCTTTACCACTGCGCCACCTGGGAAGATCCTCCTAGTACCAATTCTAAAAACTCACATACGTATGCTCACCATATTACTAAAAAAAAACATGAAATCCTTGTATTACCAATAGATGCAGGGAACTTCACACTGCATTCTCAAAGAGGCAAAATTCCATCTGCAAGAGGGCCATCTAGTCCTTCCACCATGGATGGAACAGTTGCCTCCCTGCCCTCGTGGTTCAGACCACAGGGGCCACAGGATAGGCTATCTGAGCCATATACAGTACATGGTGGACCCTCAATACACAACTCAACTTAGCACAAAGCAATAATATTAATGGAGCTCTTTTGGAGTTAACAATGAAATAAGGAAGACCTAGCACCTAGACTGTGCCTCAAAAGGCATTTTATGAAGAATAAGTATCCTCATTTTCAATACAGTCAGGAGCCGAAAAGATCATACAGAAGTACATCTGTTAATGTAATTCTACATGTTTCAAAAAGCAAGCTTTCCAATAACAACAGACTCATTCCTCTTCCCCATGACCTTCTTGTCAGGCTTCCCTTAATGAAGTTTCTCCCTGATAAACATCATGAATATTCCATTGTGCCAAGAAGAAAGACGCTTACATCGAGTTGCTTGGTTTGAACTAAATGCTTAGGAGCCACCTGAGCAAATCAGTTAAGGTCTTTGGAAGAGGTTATTTCCAATTGGGACACTTTCAATGACCCACTTGGAATAATATTCAACAGCAGGTTCTTTTTCTTCTATTACCTTTCTCATAATCAGTAGGTTCAAGATAAGAAGGAAGCATATCCAGTTTTATTTTTTTTTCCTCACAGACACTACTCAACTGTATTATTCAAATGTATTCAAGTTTTTCCAAGAGTTATACACATGCACAAATGTGTGCATACACACACCAAATAAATGCACTTTCCTACTGAGGTGTTTAAGAAGATATGATTTCACAATACTGTAAATCAACTATACTCCCATAAAAATTAATGTAAAAAAAAAGAAGATGGACTTTGTTACATCAAAACAGTGATTAAAAAGTCAAGACACAGGGACAAAGAAATTTGGTTTCTCTCATATAGGCAAAAAAAAAGAAAAAAGAACATTAAAACAAATTTTTAAAAAATACTGTGTGTAGAATAATGAAGTCATTTTTCAATAATTCTATTGTTAAATAATGACACCCCAGTGTAGAATGGGCAGCTCATCACTTCTCGATAACAGTTATTTTCTAATTTTAACAAGAGCCTTATACCCTTTTACAGGCACTAATTTATTTAAATTTCACAATAATCTTAAGTAAGAAGGAAAAAAAAATTCCATGAGGGCAGAGAGCTTTGCCTGCTTTTTCACTCACTTATCTTAAGAGCTGGCGTGGTGTCTGGTGCACAGTAGGTATAGAACGAAATCTGTTGACTGAAGTCATATGTTAGACAATGAAGCTCAAAAATCTCAAGCACCTTGTCGGAGACCAGAAGACTAGGAAGTGGCTGAGCCAGGCTCCCAAAGAAAGGTGGTAGGATTCCTAAGTCCTGGCAGGACTGGTCCTTTTAATGCCATTTAAAAAAAAAAAAGAAATTTAATTGGAGTATAATTGCTTTACACTATTGTTAGTTTCTCTGTACAACAACATGAATCAGCTATATGTATACATATATCCCCTCCCTCTGAACCTCCCTCACACACACACACTCCATCCCACCCTTCTAGGTCATCACAGACCACAAGGCTGAGTTCCCTGTGTTATACAGCAGCATCCTACTAGCTATCTATTTTATACTGTATATAGGACAATGCTACTGTCTCAATTTGTCACACCTCCCCTCCCCTTCCCTTGTGTCCACAAGTCCGGGACTTGGAAACTTGACAGGAAACTTGACTCCCAAGAATTACTTTAGAGTTACAGCTCCATGGAGAAAGAAATGGCAACCCACTCCAGTATTCTTGCCTGGAGAAGAATCCTTGTGGGCTATAGTCCACAGAGTTGCAAGAGTCAGACACAACTTAGCAACTAAACCACCACCACCACAGCTCCACAGGGTCTTCCCAGGTGGCCCCAGTGGTTAAAAAAAAAAACAAAAAAAACCCACCTGACAATGCAGGAGACACAAGAGACTGGGATAGATCCCTGGGTCAAGAAGCTCCCTGGAGGAAGAAATGGCAACCCACTCCAGTATTCTTGCCTGGGAAATCCTGTGGACAGAGGAGCCTAGCGGGCTACAGTCCATGGGGTCACAAAGAGTCGTACACAACTGAAGCAACCTAGCACACGTGCACAGCTACATGGGGAAGTGAAGACCACCAGAACTCAGGAGAAGCCAAACCATGGACCTGTGGATACCATAGCCCCTGTGGCAGAAAGTCACTTCTGTACTAATGTTAAAATCAGTACCAAGAAGAAGGAGAAAGCAAAGGGTAGAGGGAGCTCATCTGAAATCACCCAGACAATCTGAATGGGCCCCATATCCCTGTGTCAGCAAGTGAATCAAAGGGAAAGAAAACTCTTCACAGAACAATGGCATGAGTCATGGTTTCCCCTTTTACCAAGTGATGCAAAGAAAAGGAGTTCTCCTTTATATACCTAGAAATCTCTCAATCTCTCCCAATCAATCGGTTTCTCTTTTTCATTTGCACCCTTTCTCAAGGGTCCATGAATTGGAACAAGTTCTTATCAGTGAGAATCTGCTTCTATTTCCGAGGTTAGATCCTGTCCTTACCTTCCCTCCTTTCCAAAGGATGATTCAATAATTTAGCACTAACCCAGCTCAGACAGATTCTGAGAGCAGGGGTACACATTTATCCTCCTGAACAGAATCACTGAGAACCATGCCAATCCTGAGGCTTATCCTGGACTCCCTTTCAGGGCACTCTCTGAGAACACCCTTTTTGATGTCCCTCTGCCTTATGAAGTCACCCCAAGACTAACAAGACATATAGTAACCATTTCCTGGGTGTCCGGACACATAAGAAATGCAAAGAAATTCAAGGAGAAGTTAAAAACATCAGCATCCAACTCAACCACTCTAGGTACCAATGATACCAAGGGCTGTCTCATAAAAACAAGCATGCTTGCCCAGAGCTCCAAGGCATAATTTTAATTAGCCTTGCTCTGAAAACTTCCAGAGAGGCCAAAACCTACTGTACATGTCTTCTCAGCCAAGAGACAGATGTAGGGTGAGTATTTTCCACTGAGTATCTTCACAACAGAAGCAACTTCCTGATAAATGTTCACTCTGCCCAAAGCATTTACTGTCAAGAGACAGGACAAAAAACCTTGAGGACTGGTCAGTATTTCTTTAAACACCATTATTTCTCACAAATCTGGTCACAATTGAGTACCATTTTATTATTCCATCTTCACTTTCCAAAAAAAAACCCAGCTTATATTTATGTAAATAAACATATCTTATGTGCAAATTTTTAACACTTCTATAAGAAGACATATAGAATCAGTTGCCATAAAAATAAGGTAACTCCAAAAGCAAATACAAGCAAGGCAAAATGATGTCATTAAAAACTAGGGCCTCTCAATTAGAAAGGGAGATTTGTGCACGTGTGCATGCTCAGTCATGTCAGACTCTTGGCGACCGCATGGACTGTAGCCCACCAGGCTCATCTGTCCAAGGGATTCTCCAGGCAAGAAGACTTAAGTGGGTTGCCATTTCTTACGCCAGGGGAATCTTCCAGACCCAGGGACTGAGTCTCCTGCGTCTCCTGCGGCACTGGCAGGCAGATTCTTTACCGTTGCTCTACCTAGGCAACAGCAAGGGAGATTAGCAAATGTTAAAGGGTATTAAAGACATATTAGCACCTAGAATTAAGAGGAACAGGGGAAAGGATTGAATCTGAATGGAGGCAGGAACTCCAGGGATAAAGCCTAGGGGCTTTATTTCAATCTCGTCTTTACTACCTGAGGTGTGTGCATAACACTGCTTACTGGAGACTTCCTCTCCTCTAGGGGATCTTCCCAACAGAGGGATGGAACCTGCCTCTCTTTTGTCTCTTGCACTGGCAGGCAGATCCTGCCACTAGCGCCAAGTGCTTTGATCCCTGGGGTAGGGAAGATCCCCCGAAGGAGGGCATGGCAACACACTCCAGTATTCTTGCCTGGAGAATCCCATGGACAAAGGAGCCTGATGGACCTGGATTTCCTGGATTTAAAAACCTACCAGTCCATAGGGTTGCAAAGAGTTGGACACAACTGAAGCCACTTAGCAGGCAAGTGATGTTTGAGATGTTAAACAGGTGACATACAATGGTACTCCAAAACACCCTCAAGGTAGTTCCTACCCACAAGGTCAGTCAGCACACCAGGCAGCAGGAGGACCCAGAACTGGAAGTGTGAATGGGAAGGAAAAGAATTTTAACAAGACACACAAAAAAACAGCAAGTTCTTTCTTCTGCAAGACTGAACTTCAGCAGCTCAAGGTCAAACCAAAGTGGTAAAACCCTGAGTGCGGGTGCCTGCTTCTGGCATTCAAAGTAAAGTTTTTTCCTTAGCCATAGAAATCTCTGCCACCTTATACAATCCAGCAATGTCTCCATCTTGTGATTAAAAAAGAAAGAGCAAAGCATGGAGATAATGACCATTGGAGTACGATATACTTGTGACTAAATCCCTGCCACTTTCTGGCCTCAGTTAGCTCATCTGCAAATGGGATAACCTGTTTAAGGTTATTTTGAGGCTCAAACAAGGCAATGTACATACAACATCTGGCCCAATATCAGGTACACAGTTGCTTCTCCTTAAAATCCAGGAAATTTATTGCTTCTTTTTTTAATCCAGGAAATCAAATTTAACTTAGCACTTACTTTATGGCATGTACTAAGTGACCGATATGTTGTGTCCTGTTCTACATGCTAGACATGTACTGATGCATTTAATCTCACAAACCCCCTGAAGTAGGCACTATTATTATTTCCATTTTGCAGATGAGAACACCGAGGCAACAGAGAGGTTTGGTAACTTACCTAAGGTCACAGGGTTCAAACAGAGGAGCCAGGATTCAAACTCACAGCTCACACTCCGAACCACACTCATGCCATGATGCCTCTGAAATGCCAGAGGTATCACTAATAGAGCCTCAAATGATGAATGGGGAGACAGCGATATAATAAAACAAGTATAGTAAAATGTTTAGGACAAAATCTATTAGCAGACATATGAGTGTTCGCTATAAAATTTTTATAACTTTGCTAGATGCTTAGAATTTCTCATAATAAAATACTGGAAGGAGAGTGAGGATGAGCCCAGGATGCTGTTTTCCTGCTAGAAAATGGAAGAACACTGAAAAAAAGGATTTGCAAATGATGTCATGTTGAAAGGATTTTTTTAATCCTTTTTTTAATCCCTTTTTCTTAAGTGTCCCCATTAAATTCCAGAGGCCACAGAATCAAGTTACAGGTAACCCCAAATGGGATGGAGGGCTGGGAAACAGAGGAGCTGGGGGGATGAAAACCTTGGTCTTCTGCCAGCTTCACTAGAGAAACCATCTCCCCACTGAAAGCGTTAATGGAGATGCCAGGCCGAAGCAGTCATCTGGAAATTGTTTCTTGACACTGTACATGCAAACAAGACACATCTTCGTCTGAAAGGGCAAAGAATGCAGTGGTCCAACCATGCCCATCTTTAAGTGCTGGCACGTGCCCAGGACGAATGAGCAGATTTGGACTTTCGGGGTGCTAGCGACGAATACCAGCTCTTAAAAGCTTCCCAAAGGGATGAAGAGAGAAGAGTGAGGAAAGGGATTTCACACCCATGAGGCTGAGCCAGCAAATGAAGGGGAAAGGGGCCACTGGCCGGCGGCATTGCCTACCCCGCCAGGAAGAAAATAGGGGCAGGGCTCACACAGGAGACAGGTCTGTGTCTTTCATGAAAGCTCCTGCAGTTTGTGTTCTACAGACTTCAATAAGATAAACCCTTTCACTGAAGGCTTCTCAACTTCTAGACTGGGTCTGGGGGTAGGAAGCAGAGTTGGAGAGGGAAACAGGGTGGTAAAGACTATAACGAAGTACAAGGACGAAATTTTAGGCACGTCCATAAACAGGTTAAGGTAGAAAACGGTGCATCTTTTTAAAAGGCAAACTGGCAATATGTCACAGAAACATAAAATGTACCTACCTTTTGAACCAGAATGTCCACTACTGGGATTTTATTTTACAAATATAATTATATATGCATAAAGATTAAGATACAAGAGTGTATTGTTCATTGCAGCATTTATAAAACCCAAAGGCTGGAGAGGACTGTAATGCACATTAGCAGGAGACTGGTTCACTAAATTATGTATGGAACACTGACAGGAGGGCGAACTCCAAGTCACTGAAAAGAATGAAGCCAGTTTCACTACTGATGGAAAAACAGCTCTGAGACAAAGTTGTAAATATTAACTGAAAACAATAAGGAACAGAACATAAAAAATTACATAGAGTCTATGTATGTATATGTATTTATGTAACACACATACATATATATAAATTTTCTTTTCTATATATTTTTCTATATATTCTTATTAAAGATTTATAATGTGTTAATTTCTGCTGTACAGCAAAGTGATAAATGGGAAAAAAGTATGCATGTGTCTAATTAACTGCTGTTGATTAAAATATCCAGGTCAAAAATGTGTCACTTCCATGGACATTCTGCCATGGATTTTTTTCAGGGATAAAATCAAAGTATCTTAGGGACTATCGATTTGGGGAAATCATGTTAATTCATACAGTTTCCAAGTGATTACAATTCAAGTCTTCTTCAAAAATCACAGGTCCTGGGACATCCCTGGCAGTCCAGTGGTTAAGACTCTGCACTTTTAATGCAAGGAGCATGAGTTCAACCCCTAGTCAGGGAATTAAGATCCTACATGCCTTGCAGCATGTCCATAAAAAATAGGTCCCCCTTAAAGTACATATGGGCTTCTCTGGTGGCTCAGATGGTAAAGAATACACCTGCAATGAAGGAGACCCAGGTTCAATCCTGGGTCAGGAAGATCCCCTGGAAAAGAGAATACAGCAGTATTCTTGCCTCAAAAATCCTGGGTCAGGAAGATCCCCTGGAGAAGAGAATAAAGCAGTCTTCTTGCCTCAAAAATCCCATTGCCAGAGGAGCTTAGTGGGCTGCAGTCCATGGGGTCTCAAAGAGTCAGACACGACTGAGCGTCTGACACTTTCACTAAGTACATACAGGTCTTTCAGTCCATACAGGTGATGTAAGACAGAAAATCCTCAGGTACTACCACTGCCTGCTGAGTTGATAAAATCTTAAATAAGCATTTTACTGAGGCCCTTTGATTTGACAAGTAGGGCTAAAGATTATCACCAACCCAAAGGCCACTAGTAAAGTATGATGAGGTCCCACGATTTGTTTATGTAAAATGATACTTCATTCACAGGGAATGAGATACTCCCTTTGGAATGTAGTTAAAACATCTCCATAAGATTACTGCAGTGAATCCCTACTCTGTGTAGACATAAGAGTAAGAGAGTATTAGTCGCTCGGTCATGTCTGACTCTTTCCGACCGCATGGACTATAAGCCCACCAGGCTCCTTTGTCCATGGGATTCTCCAGGCAAGAATACTGGAGTGGGTTGTTGCTCTGCCCTCCTCCAGGGGATCTTCCCAACCCAGGGATGGAACCCAGGTCTCCTACAACTGCAGACAGATGCTTTACCCTCTGAGCCAGTTTACACAGGGTGGAATTAAGATAAGGAACTACTAAATAACTTGCCTTATTAGGAACATGCAGCAAAAGGCTAAAAATCCAACTCAAAAGAATTCAGGTGAAAGAAGAAAGTTTTATAACACTGAGGTCCTATACAGAACCCCAACAAAGGAAAGAGGCTGGTCTCAGAAACAAGGGAACTGGATCCTGGTCAGGGGTCTCCATCTCTGTGGCTGCATTCTCTCTCAGTGACACCAGCTTCTTCTACATACCAGAAAACTTGTCTCTCAGATATCGGTTATCATCTGTAAACAGTTCACCAGGAGCAGGAACATATCTCTAGTTTGGAATCATTAGCATTTGGGGCCATATACTTTCGTGGTGCAGGGACCTCCCTGTGCATTGTAAGAGGTTTATCAGCATCCCTGGCCTCCACCCTCCAGATGAGATGCCAGTAGCACCTCCCTCTCCCTGCAGCTCTGACAACCAAAACTCTTGCCAAACATTGCCAAATGCCTCCTGCGGGTAAAATCATCACTGATCTAGAGAAATCTAAATTATTTGCTCAGTTTACTTTCCTAAATGCTGAGGAAGGGCTCTGATTGGCTAGCTGGTTGCTCAGATCTGGACAAATAAAATATGGCCATCTTGCACTCAAAAGGTGACTTTGACAGGTCTGTGGTTTAGAAGAAGAAAGTTTCCAGAAGGAGAGAGCTGTTTTGTATCTGCATCATTCAATACAGTAGTCACTAACCACATGTGGCTATTAATCCTTTGAAAGGCAGCTACTGCAAGTGAAGAAACACATTTTAAAATTTTGTTTCACTTTGATTTATATTTAAATAGCCACATGTAACTATTGGCTACCAAAAAGGAGAGCACAACTCTGTCTATTGAGAAATTTTAGGGTGCTTGAGGAAAACTGCTGGCACATACTGGCGCTTAATATTTGTTGAATTAATGAATAAATGAATGAACAAGAATGAACACAGGGTCTGGAGTGGAAAGGATTATTAGGCAAAGTCAGATGACTCCAGTCATAGGGAAAAATGGAAAATCAGTGACAAAGAATCAGAAAAATGAAATTAATCCAAGTATCCACTGAAAGATGATTAGATAAACAAAATATGGTATATGTGTATTATTCAGCCTGAAAAAGAAAGGAAAATTTGACACATGCTACCACATGAATGAATCTTGAAGACGTTATACCAAGTAAAATAAGCCAGTCAAAAAATAACAAATATTAGGTGATTTTATTTACATGAGGTTCCTAGAATTATCAAATTCATAGAGACATTATATAGAAGGGAAGTTGATAGGGACTGGGGGAAAGAAGAAATGGGGTGTTGGTGGTTAACGGGCACAGACTTTCACTTGGGGAAGATGAAAAGTCCTGGGTGATAGAGATGGCTTCACAAAAACATGAATGTAGTTACTGCCACATAAAGAACTACGGATTTATGTATGTGTTGCGCTGTGCTTAGCCGCTCAGTCGTGTCCGACTCTTTGTGACCCCATGGACTGTAGTCCACCAGGCTCCTCTATCCATGGTGATTCTCCAGGCAAGAATACTGGAGTAGGTTGTCATGCCCTCCTCCAGGGGATTTCCTCAACCCAGGGATGGAACCCAGGTCTCCCACATAGCAGGCAGATTCTTGACCAGCTGAGCCACCAAAGAAGCCCAAGAATACAGGAGTGGGTAGCCTATCCCTTCTCCAGGGGAACTTTTCAACCCAGGAATAGAACTGGGGTCTCCTGCATTGCAGGCAGATTTCTTACAAGTTGAGCTACCCAGGAAGCCCAGATTTATGTATATTTTACACCAAAAAAAAAAAGAGAGAGAGAGAGAAGGAGGGAGGGCAGATGGTTGGATGAATGGATGGATGGACCTACAAAACCTAACACAGTATGGTGGACTAAACCATGCCTCATGATTCTTCATGCTATCTCTGCATAAAAATTATACATCCATGCCCTTTCCCCTATAAATTTATAGTTTTCTTTTTTCTGATATGGATACAGTATATTTCCCTGCACCATTAATGTTGGATCTGACCACATGATCTGCTTTGGGCAAGATGACAAGACACAAACAGACGTTTCCATGTACTTTGCAGTCTGGTTTGCCTTCTCACACTCGATCAATGCACCATCAGAAGACAATGCCAGAGTAGCTGCTAGTAAAAAAAAAAGAGGAAATAAACAGAACAGATCCAAACCTAACCCCATACTCTGAAGCCAAGATCTATTAACCCACAGCCTGACTTAAAGCCACTTCACCAACCTGTGACTGAGAGAAAGACGTGTTATTATTGCAGGCTATGGGATATGTGAGCAGTTTGTTACACAGCATGTTTATACCAAAAGCTACCTGATACAAAGATTTTTAGTGGTCATGGTTTTACCACCAAGAGAATCATCAATGAGTACCTGCCACAAGTATCTTAGGAGGAGTTGCATTCTAGAATTATATGTGTGTATGTTATTTTAAATATAATGCCCTGAACTATAAACTTTTATGAATTATTTAGGAAGCCCACTAGGCCTCAGAGTTTTGAACAAGGTGAGTCCAATGTAGAAGTGTGCTTCATTCCTTAAGGGCCTGTGGCTTATAGTCTTAAGTGGTGTTAAATCTGAAGAAAACAAATTCTGGCACCTCTCATAATGCATTATCATCCGAGAAGACCATCTGATTCAGAAAGGATCTAATTTGCACTGCTCCCTGAAGCACAAGCTTCATTTAGCACTCTCCTTTCAAAATTTCTCCTTTCAGCAGTCCCTGGTAGTCACTCCAAGCTGGCAGCCAACAGACTGTACTATCCGAGACCCTTCACCCAAGGAGGAAATAAAATTCACATCCAAGCCAAGTGCATGTTTTGATGCAAGTCAAAGAAACCAAACCGTGAACAATCAGAAGGCTCACAGGAGCCCTGTCAACATCCACAAAGATCAGTGAAGACAACTCCCATGCTCCATCACTTCCACAACACAGAGATGCCTTCCTGCATCTTGCTGGGAGGAAGTTTTTCTGTTTCTTGCCTGATGTGCTTCCCTGGGCTTTCAAGAGCTCCAGCCTCCCTTCACCTCTGCACTAAGTGCCTACAGGAGGAAGAATGGTTTGGATTTTTTTCTCCAAGAGGCAAACTTCTAATGCTTCTATGCCCCAAGCTCACCCTTGGGGCATATTCAATAATCATACTGCACCAATACAAGAAGGAGCAGAAGAAGAATCCAAGGGCAAATGGAAAAAGATTGGATCCGGGGATAATAAGAGGAACAGCACCTAGGAGAAGACTGACTTAGGGCACAAGAGAGAGTGCATGAAGACAAAGCTTTCTCACACCCACCCCCTCCATCCTCACAGCCTCTAGCAGGTCCCAAATTCTGTCACGTCACATGGCAAAGCAGCACCCATTTCTTATTTGGAAAACCACCAGGGATACAAGACAGCACGGAAGAGAAACACACACTCGCAGCAGAGAAAAGAGTGGAAAGGAGAAAACTATTACAAGAGGAATTTGTGACACAAAGCATATTGTTTTAAATTCAAAACATTAGTGCTAAAAAAAAGGGGGGGGGGACAGAATAGAAATACTTTAGAAAGATGTTTACCAAAAGATGCAATTTCGCTGACAAATTTATTTTTCTATTTTTATTTTTAGAAGTTTTTTGGTTTTTAGTTGGGTGGGAGGGGGGTTTGCTGGCAATTTTGAATATTTCCTGATGCAGTAATGTTCCACTGCCCTGTGTGTATGCCATATGCATACACGTTCCTTCTTTTATTTAAATTATAAATTAACTAAAAGTATTCCTCTTAACTCAGTTTTTATTATGTAACCTCCTGGGTAGTCAGCACCATATGACCTTCACTTGGCTGGAACCATTTTGTTCCTTAATTTTTATTTGAAGTTTCTATTTCTAGCCAGCCTAAAATCTCAGATATTCCTGGTAAAATCATTGCTAATGATAAGGATGATGATGATGAAGAAGGGAAGAAAAGGGAAAAGAAGAGCGACCCTATATTAAACTATTAACAGTCAACGTTTATTAAACACATATATATATGCATTTACTCAATCCTCAGAACAACATAATAGTATGCTAATATTATTCTAATTCTATATATGGGAAATATGCTAAAAAATGCTTAGGCCTCTGACTTAAGTCATACACTTGGTAAATAGTGGTGCTTGGGTTAAAGCCAAGGCCAATTAATTCCAGTCCTGATCTCAGAACACCTTCCCAAGTACACTGCCTTCCAGGTGGGTGACAAACACAGCTTTCTAAAGACAAAAGGTAAGGGGGCTTGTTCTCCTCCAGGAGGCATTAGTCAACTCATCTAGGCCTCCTCTCTTAACAGTGATCAAAATTTAATGAGATAAAGTAAGTTTTCATGAGAACTGTAACCTATGTTTCTTTCTCTTTTTCCCCCAATTTCAGCATCTTTACAAAGGAAGAGTTCCTTTAGGCTGCAAAGGACTTAACAAAAAACCTCTATTTACAGTTCTATTACAGCCCCCAGGATATTCTGATACAAATTTGGCCAACTCATGCTTTAAGGGCTCTGTTTACACATAAAAAACAGGACAACTGAGAGTACCCTGCAAAAACTACAAACTCCTGAAACATCTTGTATGGCACTGCGTATTGGTATACAACCACATACATCGACGTGGAACAGAGTAGCGAAGATCTTGAGACCCGAGCTTGAAAGTCACCTCCAACCCTTACTGATTTTTGGACTCTGCGCTGATTAATTGTTCTAAATCTTAGTTTCATATCCACAAAATAGGGATAATAATTATAATACCTTTTGAGGACTAACAGAAAATATGTAAATAAACTGCTTAGCACAGAATCTGGCATAGAGAAAGCACCCCAATAAATATTATTAATAGTATTTACAATTAAGTATTAATTGGGGCTTTCCAGGTGGCTCAGTGGTAAAGAATCCACCTGTCAATGCGGGAGACATAGGAAACGTGGGTTTGATCCCCAAGTCTGGTATGCTCTGGAGGAAGAAATGACAACCCACTCCAGCATTCTTGTCTAGAGAATTCCATAGATAGAAGAGCATGGTGGGCTACAGTCCATGGGGTCTCAAAGAGTCAGACATAACAGAGCATGTACCCATGCATTAATCTGGCTCAAATCACATTTTCTTCCTGAAATTCCTTAGTAACTTTTTATTTTTGGAATCATTCATATAATCGGGGAAAATTATAAACAATGAATATCAAGAATTCAATCAAAGCATTATATACAACTTATAAATACTGATGCCATATATTTTGCATTAATTTCATCTAAAATTCATTTTTATCATGTAAACCAAGTAAGATTTAAAGTAATGTTTATTATGGGCTTCCCAGGTGGCACTAAAAGAATCCACCTGCCAATGCAGGAGACATAAAGACTCAGGTTCAATCCCTGGGTCAGAAAGATCTCCTGGAGGAGGAAAGAGCAACCCATTCAGTATTCTTGCCTGGGAAATCCCATGGATATAGGAGCCTGGAAGGCTACAGTCTATGGGGTCACACAGAGTAGGAACAGACCGAACTGACTTAGCATGCAATGTTTATTGTTACCTGTTTTGAGTAGCATAAAGAATATAAAAAAGGAAAGACAGAGAACAAAACAAGAATTTCCTTTAAATATTTATTTACTTATTAAAGTCATATTTAATTCTACCTTTAAAAAACTTAATCCTAGGAAAGTGGAAAGGTAGTATTCCACTCTGATTTAATGGGGAAAAGTAGATATTTTTAGTCCTTGAGAACACTGATTGTGGCATTCACTTCAGCTTTCTAATCATTGAGTATAGTTCATAGGACAGAGTAATTCCTCAAATATTTGTTGAAAGCAGAGAGTTGGATAGATGGATTAATGTATGGATAAAGTAGGTGGGATGGGTGGGGTAGGTAGATGGATGGATGAATGGAAGGGTAGATGCATGGGTGGATAAATTAACCAATCTTATATTACTAGACTGTATTTATTTTCTTTTCGTGTATAACAAATTACCCCAAATGCACTGGCTTCAAACAATAAAATTTTATTATCTCGCAGTTTCTGTGGGTCAGGAAACCAGAAATGGCTCAGTTGGGTGGTCCTGGGTTAGGATCTCTCACAGTCTTGGAGTCCAAACATTAATAGGACTGCAGTCATCTGCAGCTTGACTGGGTCTGAAGATACTCTTCCAAGCTCATGCATATGTCTGTTTGCATGTTCCTCTCCACACGGCTGCTCACAACATGGATTTTTCCCCAGAGTGAGGGATCCCAAGAGAGAGGGAAAGAGAAAAAGTGCTGAGGAAAGAAGGCAGGCTTCTATAAAGATGCACCATCAAGTCTGCTAGGGGTCACACAGGCCAGTCCTGCACAGGGGTGTGAATACCTGGAATCATGGAGGGCCACTCGAAAGGCTGTAAAGTTTGAAATCATCAACTCTTCTAAATCTCTGAGCCAAGCTCAGACGCTGACAAAGTAACACAGCATCAGAGGCAGATTTCTTCTTGTACAGTAGCAAAAGCTTACACAAAGCATTCATATTATGTTATAAAACCAAAAAGGGAAATACCTATAAAGAAGAAAAAGTAACCATCTATGAGCAATGTCAACTTTAATTTTCTTCCTGATCCAAAAATGACTGAAGTGCTCCTGCTGTCTAACTCCCAACTCATGGCAATAGTGGTTTGCACTCTAAAAATTCAAAACTTAACTTAGCAAACACATCAATGCCAAAAAGGCAAATCTCTAAAATCACATCTCGCTCTTTCTGTAGCACAGGTTAGATATAAATGAAGAAACAATCTAGACCACAAAATGAGCTGTCATTTTGAGCCCTTGTATAAATAAGTTACATTTTAAGTAAGGCATAAAATAGAAGGAAACACTTTTTTAGAATGCCTTAATACCCAAGTCTGAATTGGAAGATGGTTTTTACATCACTGAAAGCTTTGCACCAGTTTCCCTCTATATCTTTGTCTGTAATCAGATGTCACTCAGACTTAAACTAAAATAAAGTCATAACTGACCGATGTTGACTCTTGTTTTTGAGCTCTTCTTCCGTGACTGGATCAAGCCCCTGCATACTCTTATGTGGCACATTCTTCCTCTTTTTAAATGCTTCCAGAGGATGGTGGCAGTGGCCAGCATACATTAATATAAAGTTCTTTAAATCTTTTTTTCCCCCTCTGGATCTGGAATTAAGAACAAACAAATGCCAGGCTGAACTCAGTTTTACTGCTGAATGATGGAGATGGTCTCTCTCCCAAAGGACAGTTCTTTATGGCTGCTTCCTATTCTGGTATGTTCAAAACTGCCCTTTGCAAATATATCATCAGTATTCCGGAGTTCCCAGGTGGCACAGTGGTAAAGAATCGACCTGCTGATGCAAGAGACGCGGGTCCAGTCCCTGGGTCAGGAAGATCCCCTGGAGGAGGACATGGCAGCCCACTCCAGTATTCTTGCCAGGAAAATTTCAATGGACAGAGGAGCCCGTGGGCTACAGTCCATAGGGCTGCAAAGATTCAGATGCAACTGAGCAACTGAGCGCACATACACACATACATCAAAGTTCTATTGCAAATGCTAAAAAAGCCAGGAGCATTTGGTAACCTCAATCGTCCTTCTTCTGTGGGTTGTAACCCCTTGCTGCCCCTCCCAGTTCAGCCCGTATATGACCCTAGATGATTCTGTAAAAGCTGCTGAGTAATAGGATATTCATAAGTAAAGCAAATTATCACCAACACCTTCAAATGATGGAAATTATTGTTTATGACTGTTCTTCAAAGTGAGAAGGGGGGTTAAAACATAGGCCATGCACAAGGTAACGATAAAATTTTCTTCAGGTCTCTCAGAGAGAGAAAGACAAATAACATATGATATTATTTAAATGTGGAATTGAAAAGGAATGTTACAAATGAACTTATTTGCAAAACAGAAACAGACTCACACATATAGAAAATAAAGTATGGTAACCAAAGGGGAAAGGTGGTGGAGGGATAAATTAGAAGTATCAGATTAACAGATATACACTACTATATACAAAACAGCTAAACAACAAAGACCTACTGCTGTTATATAACAAAGGGAACGAAATTCAGTGTCTTGTAATAACCTATAATGGAAAAGAATCTGGAAAATATATACATACAAATATAGACACACACATATATTTGCACGTATGTATGACTGAATCACTTTGCTGTACACCTGAAACTAACGCAAAAATCAACTAACTATATACTTCAATGCTTTAAAATATATATATATAAAAGACATTTCTCACCACTAAGTTTAGTGATGGTAAAACACTTTTGATCATGTTCTAGAGTTAATTACTCTTGAATTTGATTCTGTTAGTCTTTTGAATCAAACTCAATTACATACATGAATCAATCAAAACACACTTAGTTTAAAGGGCAGTTAAACCACGAAAAGGCATTAGAAGTTGTAATACTAAATTGGTAGAAGCTTTATTACCTGCCCTAATTCAGATCACACACTTTCACACCTGCTTTGTTCAGAAGCAACAAAGGCAGAAGGCATTTCAAAAAAACACCTTCATTCTCTGTGGTATCTCTTTCAGGTATTTTCAAGCAGAAATCATTTGAATACTTTAAGTTAATAAGAAACGGAAACCACTCCAGCAATCATTCAAATTCTAATTCAGGAAACCTAAATGTCAATTAAAACAGTTAACCTTGGCCCTCTTTAGTGATGTTCAATACTTATTTATAAAAGAGCATGGGTTTCCTTCCATTTAATTTGTGCATTAAGCATCTCAGCCTTGGAAAGGAGACCAGAGGTCATCATAGACTCTAACCCTTGTGGACCTCTCCTCCATCCAATGACATGCTTCAAAGGTTGTCAACATCACTGCCAGTGTCATGGTCACCTTCAACCTGTGTGCAACTTCACTTACTTCATTCTAAGAGCACACTCAGGTACAGGTTCCAGAGTAGCTTTTCCAAAACCAAGTCAAGACCCTGCTCATTTGGACACCCACCTTACAAATACCCTTACGATAAAATCCAAGTTCACCTCCAAGGTCTACAAAGCTCTACGTGAAGTGGCCACTACCTCGTCTTTGAGTCACACTGGTCTTGCAGCTCTTCCTCAAGCTCACTAGGTTCTTTTCTGTCTCAGGGCCTTTGGTGGTGTTGCTCCTTCTTCCCCTAGATGATCACGAGGGAGACTCCTTAGAATCCAGGTCCTGCCTCAAGTATCAACTTCTCAGAACAGCTCTCCCCAACCAATCAAACTAATATTGCATATCCCATTCTCTCTTATCATTAGCTGTTATTTTTACCTGCATTTACTCATTAACATGTCTAGTGCCTGGCATGTGGGTACACTTAAGGCAACAAGCTCTGTAATAACAGCAGTTGATAAAAAACTGAGGCTGATGTTGGATATAAAATTCATTAGGTTGCCAGGCATAGTTCCAAGTACCTTAGTTCTCTCAACAACCACATATGGCAACTAACCAATACTTTCATCCTCATTTCACAAATGGGAACACCAAACATACTGAGGTTAAATACTTTGCCCAGGACACACAGCTACTCAGGGATAAAACTAGGATTCAAATCCAGAAGTGTGTGGGTCCAGAATTCATACTCTTAACCATCACATCCTGCTGCCCTCCCGTCAGAGCAGAGACCTTCTCTGTTCTACTCACTGCTGGATGCTGGGAAGAAAAGGGTTAGAAGAAGGGAGCTAATTCATCTCCCACCCCATCCCCCCAAATACTGCCAGCCTCCACCAGTGCACTCAGCTTCTTTGTTGCCAGGTACAATCTGAAATAATATAATATGGGTGACTCAGCTATAAATTTCTTCAATCACAGAGCAACAATTTTAAGTATCCAGAGAGCATCTCTTTCTTCATCCAATGGGCCTAAATAGCTACTCAGCTCACTCATTTTTTTTTAATTCCAGAAAAAAAGAGTTTTAGAGAAAACAGCCAGGTTTGGGGGTTTTCATGTTTTGTTGTTTATTGTTTTTGCCGCAGTCAACTTACAGAGATCTCAAGATCTCTGAATAAATAAGAATTGAACATTAAAAATCCAGTCCAATTTTCTTTTACAGTAATTTATCAAACAATGCACAACCTCAGCCTACAAGCCCTTGCTGCTCCTCTAACTCCTATGTGGACTACAGTATTTCTATCTTCAAGAGATCACATTTCCAGGGCTGGGAAATAAGGAGCCTGCTGCTTAATCAAAATGCCATCCAACAAAACCTTCCTAGCAGTTTACTACGGTTTCCTTCAGGAGCTCTTGGCTGGAAGCTCACTGGGATGTGCGGTTTCAGCTGTTTGTACTCTTCAGGGCTGTGCTATTTTTCCTCAAAGCAGTGTAGCCCAGTAACCCCAAGGAACCCTGATTAGCTTCTTTGGGGACGTGCTTATAGAACTCTTAGCTCTCTTCACTTCAGGGAACTGAATGGCAGAATCTCTGTTTTACTACATAAAATACTCAGAGACATATGAGCAACAATTGAAGCCTCTTCCGGAATCTTGTCTCTCCCTGTTGCTCATTTTGTTTTTAGAAACCAGGTCAGCAGTAGGAACTGGAACTTACGCTTCAACTCTCTAAAGAACAGCTGCATTGATACACTTGAAGATGAGGGGTCCTAAAGAGATCTTTATGAGTGAATATTTTATGCAATAATAGGACATACTGATTACTCCAGTGTCTGGGGACTCCATCATTCAGGTGCTTCTGGTGGTGGTTTAGTTGTTAAGTCATATCCAACTCTTTCAACCCCATGGACTGTAGCCTGCCAGGCTTCTCTGTCCATGGGATTTCCCAGGCAAGAATACTGGAGTGGGTTGCCATTTCCTTCTCCAGGGGATCTTCCCAACCCCAGAATCAAACCCAGGAATCTGCCTGAATTGCAGGCAGATTCTTTACCAACTGAGCTATAAGGGAAGCCCCAGACATTTCTAGCACCAGGCTATGAGACCAAGGATGCAAAGTCAGTCTCTTCTGATAAACTGAGCTCAGCAATATTTCAGGATTTGGCTGCACTCTTGGCTTTAGAGAGTCCATCTTGAAAGTATGTGCTAATGACTCAAAACGAACTGACCTGCAAAGTGGGTCAGTACAGCGGATCACCATTCCTGAAAGAGCTGCCGAGTCCTTGGTCCTGGGTGAGAGCACATCTGAACAACCATCAGGGCCAGATGCAGATGGGGAGAATGAGGCTGGGGCATCCATGTGCAGGGTCAGATCCTGAATTTATTTTCAATTTTAGTATTTGTCATAAATTTTTGCATTAATTTAAAAGTATTGCATTTGTTATTATTTACCTTGATTGTTGAGCTTTTGGCACCCCAGAAATTTTGCAACTAAGGTGAGTGCTTCATTCTAGTTGCTGCCCGGGCAGGCCATCTCTATGGGGTAACTGCTTACATGTTAAGCTTCATGTGTCAGTGGATTTACTCATCTCTGTTATGTCATTTGATTTAATCCTCATAACAACCCTATGAGGCAGGTACTGTTATGATCCCCATTTTACTCAAGCAAGTTACATAACTTGCCCAAGGTTGCAGGGAGTCCAAGGGCTTCCCTCCTAAAGGAGCCAGAGGGGAATGTGTAGCTGTACTGGTATCTCTTGACAAGTAAGATTCAAACCCCTTCCTGCATTGCACTGCCTACCTTCGCTTAAAAGAAAGGATACCAAGGAATACAACATAACCCCAATGTATCAGCCCAAAAATAGCTTGAAATAGCTTGTGCTGGACTATCACAAGCTAAATACAAGCAATGTAAGACTTCTCCTTAAAAGAATATTTAGGTAAACAAGCATCTAAGCTTCTGCAACTCCAATGGATACTTCAAATATGACTTATGTCATATTTGAGAAAATATGAGAAAAACAACCTGTTACCTAATCTGAGCCAGAACCAAACTTGCTGCAACCTTGGTAAGGCCACGCACATGCCTTAGACAATGAAATCAAGGATGAAAGAATCTGAGATGTATGCATTTGCACCTGGGGAACATCAAAGCAAGAGCTAATTTTAGGACTGGCTGGCCTGTTCCAAACCCTTTACCTTAATTACACACTTATACTAGTAGAGCGTAGAGGTTGGCCCTGATTCAGATGCACACCCCAACTCATCCATGGATAAAATTAGGATAGGTTGTAAATGTATTTATAGAACCTATGTCTTCATCTGAACCTAAGGATCTCTGCAAATATTAACTCTGCTTCTAAGATAATTTGATCTTTTTTTTCTCAGTTAATTTAATATGGGTAAAATCTAGGACACATCAGTAGAAAAAAATCATGTCATATTATTATGAATAACAGTTTCATTTCATGTGCCAATTCTAATAACCTGAGAATAACTGCAACCACAACTGCGTTTGGTGGGAGAAGGTGCCAAAATTGATCAGCTGTGTCTGTCATGGGCTTGGGGAAACAATGGCCACATAGACTTAACCCATTTGCTACTCTGATCCTAAACCCTTGCCCTTGAGTTAATGATCCAAAAGCCAGTGAAAGACAGCAATCTATCAACTAGGGTAGAAGTCTGCGGCATATAACACATCCTTCTTGACTAATGGTTCTAAATTGAGACATGGTATAGACTCAAAATGGACACTATTTTGTTTTAGTTTTCCATTTTCAGCTCTCTTGGATTTTCGGCAGTGCCACTAGCCTTTTCACCTGAACTCACAGATGCAAAAAACTTGAGCCAAATTGGGTCTATCCCAAATCACTGTCTGAAATCATACCCCCATTGTTCTGAGACAATATGACATTTCCTCCAAAAAGGTGGTTAGTAAATAAACAATCAAATACTGGAAATGAAGTTTATTTTAGCCTCTCAAAGTACCAGGGGGAAAAAGGCAAGGGATTCATTCCTTTATACAGTTTATTAGTCCTGTACTCCCTTCCATAACCTTCAATCCCATTGAACTTTTCAGAATGTGATATGTAAAGAATATTCAATGAGATCAAGAGAGATAGATAGACATTTCAAACTTTTCCCAATTGTTTATCACATACATTTCCAATGAGGAAGAGCCTAAATACTGACTTACCAACTAGATCCAATCAGCCATTGACAATATCCTTGAATATGACAAAAATAATCAGGCTACCAAATAGGCCACTGTGATCATTTTGGCCCTTCTCAGAAAAGACTCAAGTCAAGAACGAGGTCTCAGCTTAAATGCTATCTTCTGCCAAGTCCTTGACTTGCCACTCCCTATACAGTTGGTGTAAAGAACAACTTCTCTGACACGTTCCTGAAACTCTGGGAACTCCATCCAATACTCATCATACTTCTAGTTACATGCTCAGAGTAAGAGAATGGCTATCTAATTCATCATGGAACTCGAGAGGCGAACAGCCTTACAAAAGGCTCACAATACATAGATAATAACTGAGGAAATGTGCTTGCCATCAGTACCAAGAGTGGGTTGCAAGGGCTGCTACAAAGAACTGGACTGAGGTAGAACTTCAAATTACTCCAAAGCAAAACAAAAGTAAAATCTCCCCTCCTCTCCACAATATTAATCTGAAAAAAAAAGTGTTAGGTGCTCAATCATGTCCAACTCTTTGCGATCCCATGGACTGTAGCCCACCAGGCTCCTCTGTCCATGGAATTCTCCAGGCAAGAATACTGGAGAGGAAACCCATTCCCTTCTCCAAGGGATCTTCCTGACCCAGGGATCAAACTCGGGTCTCCGGCATTGCAGGCAGATTCTTTACCATCTGAGCCACCAGAGAAGTCCCAATCTGAGAATAAAATGGCATTATCTTTTGAAAAATACATAACGGTCTATTATATTTATATATTTTAAAAGGGGGAAGATATAAACATACAGATTGGCCACGACAATTCCATTAAGCATTCCCACCCTGGTACAAACAATTTTATTTTTTTTTAATAAATATTAAGTTCAAGTATCCATGAATGCAAAACCACATTTTTCCATTAACCACTAACACACTCCCTTCTAAGAAGGCATTCAGCTCATAGTGGATGAATGAGAGAGCAGGTGAATTGAAGAATGATGATAATGATGACTAATAATAACAATAATAATAACAATGTACTTAGTACTTCCTGGGTGCCAAGTACATTATATGCATTAACTCATTTAAACCTCCCACTAATTTATACACTGTACCTATGGTAGTTATCATCTGAGGCTGTAATATCACTATTCCTATTTTACAAATCTGGAAAACTGAGACACAGAAAGGTTAAGTAACCTGGCAAAGTTACCCAAGAAAGTAGCTGCTCCCGACTAATGTTTCTGTCCATTCTAGGAATGCTGAGTAATGGAAAGATGAGGGCATAAGGGAATAATGAGAGGATAATTGGGAGGAAGAGAAGAATATGGGAGGGGCAGATAAATGATTTATTTAAAGGACTGGCCACCAAACCCTTTGATTTTTTTTTTTAAACACAATATTTATCTAAAAAGAAAATGTACTTAGAAAAAAGCATTCAAATTTGAAATCATGCTATCTAAATCTCGTTGTCAGTGCCAATTCTTTCTTTTTTCTTTTTTTGGCTATGCAGCACTGGCATGCAGGACTTAATTCCCTGACCAGGCATTGAGCCAACGCCCCCTGCACTGGAAGCATGGAGTCTTAACCACTGGAATGCCAGGGAAGTCCCATTCATTCCAATTCTTTTAATCCAAATTCTGTAAGTAAATTTTAAAAGACCGAAAAGCCTACAGTTGCCATGCTCACCAGTTGTTTTAAACTCACTTCACAGAGACCTCAGAGAACCACGCTATACTCTGCATTACTGGGATGAAAGAACTTCATTTAATTTTCACAACTTCAAAGGGGAACATGAGTAAACAATAGTCTATAAATCAGGAGCTATTGAAGCAGAAAGCAAGAGGAGAGAAATAAATAGTAAGTCTACATAATAAAGAAAAGGAAGCAAATATTTATGTCAGAAAGCAAACAAGTTCTCCTTTATAAGGTAGCCTAGATTTTTCTTCTTCTCTAAGAAACCCCATGCATTAAAAAAGCCATGCTCCTTGCTGTTAAAAAACTTTTTCTTTTTTAAAATTTTTATAGGCTAGACTGTGCCGTCCCAAGACTATCATGAAGGCTTTTGCAAGCTCTTAGTTCCAGGGTCTCTTAGTCACAGGGAGCTTCAAATTCAGTCTTGCAACATTGTCTCATAGTGAGTTTAGATATACGTGACTATAATCTACTGACAGGAATGAAATTACATCACTGTCAATACAACTTTACACATGAGCCCCATTATCAGACCACACATCCTCTAAGACACCAGTAATTAATATTTTTTATGAAACCATAACCATATAATAATGGCAGTTAACTCCACATGGCCTATTAGGTATGCATTAAAAGCACAAATTTATTAGGCATAAATATTTAAAATATACCATCATTTTTATAGCCTGTTTGGCACTTATTCCCTTTATGAATGCACGGTGGAAAGTACCCAAGTGTCTCCCAACCTCTGTCCAGGACTGGGACTGAAGTATGTCGACAGTGAGGAAACAGAGAACAGGGATCTGCCTTCATTCTGGAAGCTGCACCTTGTGTAGGAATATCCAGCACAACACAAGGAGCAGGGAGCCTGCCCAAGTTTAGCCCCAGAGATAAGGAGGGGGTGGGAACCAAATCCCAAGCCAATCTCAGGCTGAAGTGCTCACAGAAATCCCCTCCTTAAATCACTAGGTTCTTCTCAGAGCCACTAGGAAAAGGTCAGATGCCCAGGGGGCCTAGGCAAAGAGACTAAAGGAGCTTGTCTTCAGATAAAACCCAGTTGCAGCCAAAACAGCACTGCAGGGAAAATATCGCTTTGCTATTTTAAGTTACATAATTAAGATGTCCACTCCTACAAGGTCAGAAGGTGCTGCACTGCAGTGCTGTTTTAAGAATCTGAGCTCTGAAGGCAGCCAGAGGTCCCCACTTATAACACTAGGGCTAAGCGCTGCTGCTACTGCTAAGTCACTTCAGTCGTGTCCGACTCTTTGCAACCCCATAGATGGCAGCCCATCAGGCGCCCCCATCCCTGGGATCTCCAGGCAAGAACACTGGAGTGGTTGCCATTTCCTTCTCCAATGCATGAAAGTGAAAAGTGAAATGAAGTCGCTCAGTCATGTCCGACCCTCAGCGACCCCATGGACTGCAGCCTTCCAGGCTCCTCCATCCATAGGATTTTCCAGGCAAGAGTACTGGAGTGGGGTGCCATTGCCTCTACATGCAAAATACATATACACCATCTTTTGAGTCTTAGTGTATAAAACTTCTCATAGAATATTTACAAGTCTGTAAGGGGATTATGTGCAGTGGGGTCGGGGGAGGCTCAAGGTGGCACAGTAGGAATCTCATGGACAGAGGATATAGGCAGTTCCATGGAACCAGGCTGCACAGCAGGAGGTGGGCAAGGAAGCAAAGCTTCATCTGTATTTACAGCCACTCCCCATCTCTCACACTACTGCCTGAGCTCCACCTCCTGTCAAGTGTAAGGCACTTGAATCATCCTGAAACCATTCCTCCACACCCGGTCAGTGGTGCCAAAAAGGTTGGGGACCACTGTTCTCCAGCTAAGCTATCCAATTACAGGAGCCACCAGCCACACATGGCTACTGAGTTCTTGAAATGAGGCTAGTGTAACTAAGGAATTAAATGTATTATTTTACTTGATTTCTATTCATTTAATTGTAATTATATAAATGTAAATAATATGAACATAGGACAGGGTAAGTTCTTGAGCGCATGGGTGATCCATGGCCTGGTCGGCACTAGTAAGTAAAGTTTCAAACTCTCAGGCCAGTGCTCTTTCCCACAGTATCAAACATCAGGAGTTCTGTGTACAAACTAGTTCTCTGACCTACACCCATCATTTAACCACTGTGAAACTTAGCTATCAACTAAGACAAAATGGTTGGATGGCATCACCAACACAATACACACAAGTTTGAGCAAACTCTGGGATGGTGAAGGACAAGGGAGACTGGTGTGCTGCCTTTCATGGGGTCACAAAGTGTCGGACACGACTTAGCGACTGAACAACAGCAGCAATTCTGTGCTAAATCACAAGGGTTCCCACGTGTTATCCTTTAACTCTTCATACACCCACGTACTACATTCTTATAGCCCATGATAATATGGCTCAGAGAAACTAACTAATTTGCCCAGTGTCACAAAGCTTGTAAGTGACAGGAGCCAGAATTCAAAACACTTACTTTCTGACTCCAACTTACTTAAAGCTGGATTTTAACTGCCAGCACCATTTACTTCTATCAAACGAAGCTGATGCCTTTCCTGATTACCTCATAGTGTTATAAGGCTAAAATGAGAACAGGGATCTGCAAATGCACTGAAAATATAAAACAGGTGTAAGTTATTATCTGAATACTTTTTTTTTAAGTTTGAAAAACAAAAATCCTCTCAACTTTTCAGAGCTTATTAATAGGGACTTAGGACATTCCACGGAGAAGGCAATGGCACCCCACTCCAGTACTTTTGCCTGGAAAATCCCATGGACAGAGGAGCCTGGTGGGCTGCAGTCCATGGGGTCGCTAGAGTCGGACACGACTGAGCGACCTCCCTTTCACTTTTCACTTTCATGCACTGGAGAAGGAAATGGCAACCCACTCCAGTGTTTTTGCCTGGAGAATCCCAGGGACGGGGAAGCCTGATGGGCTGCCGTCTCTGGGGTCACACAGAGTAGGACATGACTGAAGTGACTTAGCAGCAGCAGCAGCAGCAGCAGCGGGACATTCCAATCAAAAAAGAAACCTACATCAGTAAGTAATGGAAATATTCAGAAGCCTCTCCAAGTCACTCAGATGTCCACTTGTCCTGAAACTTAACGTTTTTGTTTGTCTGTAAGATCCAATTTTTTTTTAGCCTATGGCTCCCAGAAGCCAGGAAGGCCAGCTATTTTCGAGTTGAAGGTTAAATCAGGCATAATTGAGTTCCTGATAATGTTAGAAACTGTCCCTAGGAAGAGGAGGAATTCATACAGCACCCATAAGCCCCCTGGGAGATGGGGAGGGTAGATGTTTCTCTTCACCCACACTCCTGCATCTGAGGCATCATCTGGGACAAAGCAAGACTTCTATCACCAGTGTGGAAACACACAACTTCCAAGACTCTACCACAAATGAGGGCAAATCCAGAGCTAACCCACTGCAGTAAAAACAAAGTAAACACAATGAGATACAGGGAAAGGGAGTCTAACTTTAAGACACCAAATTCAGACCCGACTATATATTTTATTTTAGTTGTAATTAACAGCCACTGTTCATTTCAAGCACTACGATGAGCCCAGCTGTTCCATTTTGGGGACTATGAACAGTCCGAGAGCAGAAATATAGGGTAGGTTCTATAATTATAATTAGCAAGTAGTCATTTTTTTTAATCATCCACCACTAATGTGAAATATTCTCTCCTCATACTCTTCCTATGCTATTTCTTATCTTTCCCCAGACTTGCTAATTAATCATACTTGTATGACATGATAGCCTTAATACTTTTGATGGCACTTTTTTTTTGGTATTTTTTTTTTAACTGAAGGAAAATTTCTTTACAATGCTGTGTTGGTTTCTGCCGTACCAATGTGAATCAATCATAATTATATTATATATCCTGATGGCACATGTTAAGAATGCATTTTCTCATTTGAACATTACTGAGTTGGGAGATATGCAGGTTATGGATGAGTCTCTCTATGTGACTACTGACTTAACTAAAATTCAGAAAGATATAGCCATTTACCTACAGTCCTCAAGTTAAAACATGGCAGACCTGAGCCTAGAACCCAAGTTTGCTCACTTTCACTCCAGTATCACCAAACTATACCTAAAATGTTCCCTCTGCAGATACTATTCAAAGCACTGTAATTATTTCTGTACAACCAGTGAGCCTTGATAATCACAGCGTTGACAAGATTAACATAGACATAAAATAAAACATGAGTTAAAACAGGTAGAGACTAAAGATAGTAAGACTATTTGACCCTATTCTAGGCTCAGTGGTTTTCAATTCCAGCTGCACAACAGACTCACCACAGACGCTTTTTAGAAAAAAACGTTCTACTTGTAACCCATTCTCAGAAATTCTGATTTAACTGATAAAGTTTGGGACATGGAGTTTGCTGGGTTTTTCTTGTTTGTTTTTTTTTTTTACTATTTTCCCACATGAATCTAATGTACTTCAGCTGAAAAACCGCTGCTACAGGTCAGAGCTCAGTACCCAAAATACATGGGCAAGGATGGTACGTGAAATGACTTTGTCATACCAGGCACATTGTGTGTTAACAGTTGTATGTTCATTTTTATGAATATTTGGAAAACATTAGTGATCCTATAAAACCAAGGATTTTACAGACTTTAACAGACTATCTTGTAAAAAGTTTCTGACCAACAGAAAAATATAAGTAAAAAATAGTACGGGTGTAGACAGACATAGAAAAAAATTATGAAGGTGGTTCAAGAATGGCTGAAGTCTAGATCTTTGACGATAAAAGATGGAGGTGGGGAGGGGAATGGAGAGAAAGGAGACAGGAAAAAGTAGACACAGGAAGAGGAACCAGCAAGTGGCCCGGAAGAGGCAGAAGGAGTTAACAAGAGTGCACCATGACAAAGTATAGGAGAATGAAGTCAAGTTCTCAGTTCTCTATCTTGCTCCAAGTACTATAAATACCTGGTAGGGTTTCAGTAAGCATTCCACCACAGGCAGAAAAAGGAAAAGTTATTACAGATTAAGGAGGCTGCTGATGGAAGACCGACATCTAAACCAAATGCTCAGGCCAGTTGCCTTAGAAAGATCCACAAGTCCCTTGAGGAAGGTGCCACCTACCATGGCAGCCTGCCACAGAGCGGCCCTGGAGCAAGAGAGACTCTCCTTATTTAGCTGAAGTTTCTAAAACCATCCGAGCATAGCTATCAAGCCATTCTCAGGCACATGCATGCTTCAAGTTTCATTCTTCAAATTCAGTTCCTGCCATGGCGCTATATTACTTTGAGGCAGTCTGCCTCCTCACACAGGGTAAATGATGCGCATGAACTCAGTATAATATGTTCTAAAGTCTACAAACCACTTGCTCAGGGATGGCTCAAGGAAGAGAATTCCAACCCTGAAAACTTACTCATCTTCAGTCATATGTGCCAACAGACAGGAGGAGACTTCCGATGGTATACAGACACAGAAATGAGTGAATCACATTTTGAGAAAATTACTCCTGTCTAATTCTCTCTCAGTTCTTCAAATTTTGGATCTCAGAAGGCCAGAGTTTAGAACTAGAGGGGGTTTTTCCTATCTAACACTTGTTAATCGCATTTTTGTTTAATTGGAGGAAAACCGCTTTACACTGTTGTGCTGGTTCCGTCATACAACAGCGCAAATCAGCCCTAATTACACATATACCAGCTCCTTCTTGCGCCTCGCTCCCCTCCCCCCCCACTCCTCCAGGTCACTCTTTAATGAATGGACAGCAGGACTCAGGCCCAGAAGCTTGTATTTAAGATGGGTTACATTCATGGCAAACAGTGCGGGTTTCCAGGGAAAACTGATATAAAGCTTGCTCCTAAAACACATCTAATTCTTTAAAAGTGACTCAGTTACAGAAAAACAGGTTAATAGTCCAGTAACAGTACGTGAACAGGGGGGAAATCGTGAAGGTGGTTTCCAAAGGACTCATATTTGAGGACCTCTGTTTCAGATATGTGTTTTAGTGTTCTCTTTCAATGGCATTATATGTGTGTCTCTACAGCTTCAGTATATTTATGAGACATAGGTGTTGGAAATGCAGAACTAGACATCACTTTTTCTCGTTCCCAGGAAACTGAAAAAAATAGCTCGCATGAGCTCAACCTAGCTGTCTCCTGGCCTGCTTCTGATGCAATGAAATTCAAACATTTACCAACCACTACTACACTGAAGACTTTAACCGACCAAAGATGTGCTTTGATGTAGACGCTTTTCTTGCTTAGATTCCTCCCTAAATTTCATGTTGATTTTAGTTTTAAAAAAAATAAATCCCAAAGCCATGAGAAAAAAAGCGTGCAGGATGATGGCACAGACGTGTTTAGGTGCCAGAGAGATGCAGAGTTTGATCATGGGCAATCAAATTCCTGGTAGTTCAGGTGGCAAAGCATCTGCCTGCACTGCAGGAGACCCGGCTTCGATCTCTGGGTCAGGAAGATCCTCTCAAGAAGGAAATGGCAACCCACTCCAGTACCCTTGCCTGGAAAATCCCATGGACAGAGGAGCTTGGTAGGCTACAATCCATGGGGTCACAAAGGGTCAGACACAACTGAGCAACTTCACTTTAACTTTCACAATCAAATTAATCTCCTCAAACCTCCACATCTTCCCGAAGCTGTAAGATGATGAAATGAAACAACGCACAAAAGGTGGGTCGTGTACTAACTGACATATAATAGGCGTGTGTCAGCCTGCTTTCCCTTTCTTTTAAAAAAAAAAGCCAGTTATAGAGTTAAGGAATCAGGACCTCACCAATGTCCTGACACAGACATTCAGCCCATAAGTAATTTAGGACAAGTATTTTGCTCTCCTTCCTCAGATCCCTGAGTGATAATTCTCCATTCTCTGTAATAAAAATACATGGATTGAATGCAGTTTGTACTGAGCCAAAAACAGACCAAAGTTAATTGGGACCAAAGTTAACTGTCAATTAACAGTGTATCCTGTCTGCCTTTATATAGCACTTTTAGTTTAATAGTCATCATTTTGCCTTCCCTTCAATACCAGGCCCATCTAACCAAAACTCTCCAATTCTCCTCCCATCACCCGTTCAATGGGCCAAGGCATCACCTGAGGATCCTGTTCAAATGCAGATTCTCATCTCATAGGACTGGGAAGGCGACTGAGATTCCATACTTAATAAGCTCTCAGGAGATGCTGAAGCAGCTAGTCAGTCCAAAGACTACATTTTAGGTAGCAAAAACCCAGACAACATCATCACCTTTCAGATCCAGTACTTAGCACAGGGAAGAACCTTATCAGATTCTCACAAATTTCCTTCTCTTTCCAAGAGTCTGACTGTCATTCAGCTTTATTTTCAGATGTTCCAAGCAGAAAATGTCTAAAACAATTCCCCCACTTAATGGAGAATCATTGGATCAGGCCTTAAGGTGCTGGTTATAATGACACAAAGCTAATCTGCTTGCTTTGCATGATTTTACCAGCAACTCATCTGATGTCAGATTCCCCAACGACACTTCAAACTGACAGTTTTTTGGCCCATTATTCCACAGGGTGTGGCCCTGCGTTGGTGGAACAAATGTCGAGGCAGCTAGAGGCTGGGTCGCTGTAGGAATTGAGAGGCAATTACAAAAACCAGCAAGCCCTTACTGAACACCTACTGACCAAGAATAACTTCCATCCAAACAGACTTCACACATTAGTCATTCATTCAACAAATGCTGGCGAGGCACTGTGTGCCAAGCCTGTTCTAGGTTCCACAGACCAAACTCAGAAATTTGTTCACAACTGTAGCCTTAACAATCCTTGGTAGGTTCTCTCTTTTTTTTTTTTTTATCAAATTGAATGACATTTGATCAAAACAAGCCTATGCCTTCAGCAGTTCAAACACCATCTTATCAGACTACCTGCTACATCATCTTACAGTTTTTGAACTCCAGGAGGTTAACATTATCTGTAGTTAAGAGATCACAGGGAATTCCCTGGCTGCCCAGGGGTTAAAACTCTGCACCACCACTGCAGGGGGTAGGGGTTTGATCCCTGGTTAGGGAACTAAGATCCCACATGCCACATGGCATAGACAAAAAAAAGAGAGAGAGAGAACACACACACACACCCATCTTGGGTGGTTAAGTAAACTTCTCCCAACACAGCTAATAAATACCAAGGAACAACATCCCGCCTGACTCCAAGATCCATGCTCTCCATCTCGAGCCTGCTCTACCTCCTCAGAGGAGAGAATCAACTCCATGCCTGCCCTCAAGAAGTTTACCATCTCATGAAAAATAGAGAACAACCCACAGCTTGGAGGCAATTCAACAAACACAGAAAATGGTAAATGGTAAGCCAAAGGGAACACTTCCAACACAAAATCCTCTAGAACTCAGCATCCCATGAGCAACTCATTGCCCTTTTCAAAATACTTTTAACTTGGGAAACTATATCAAATCTATTTCTTCCCATCCATACAATACGGCTTCCCAGTTGACACCGGTGGTAAAGAAACCACCTGCCAATACAGGAGACAAAAGAGACATGGGTTCAATCCCTGGGTTGGGAAGATCCCCTGGAGGGGAGCACGGCAACTCACTCCAATATTCTTCCCTGGGAAATCTCAAGGATAGAGGATCCTCGCATGCAATGTATGGTCCATAGGGTCGCAAAGAGTCAGACACAAACAAAGCAACTTAGCATGCACACATACACTAAGCTCCAGGAGGTACAGAGACCAGCCCAGTGAGGCACCCACACTTAGTGCTGACTAAGTATCTCCTGGATATGTTTAATGCTTGGGCTGGATGAAGCACAAGCTGGAATCAAGATTGCCAGCAGAAATACCAAGAACCTCAAATATGCAGATGACACCATCTTGATGGCAGAAAGCAAAGAACTAAAGAGCCTCTTGATGAAAGTGAAAGAGGAGAATGAAAAAGATGCCTTAAAACTCAACATTCAAAAAACAAAGATCATGACACCTAGTCCCATCACTTCAAGGAAAATAGATGCAGAAACAATGGAAAGAGTGACAGACTTTATTTTCTTAGGCTGCAAAATCACTGCAGAAGGTGACTGCAGCCATGACAAGCCTAGACAGCATATTAAAAAGCAGAGACATTGCTTTGCCGACAAAAGTCCGTCTAGTCAAGGCTATGGTTTTTCCAGTAGTCATGTATGGATGTGAGAGTTGGACCATAAAGAAAGCTGAGCACCGAAGAATTGATGCTTTTGAACTGTGGTGTTGGAGAAGACTCTTAAGAGTCCCTTGGACTGCAAGGAGATCTAACCAGTCCATCCTACAGGAGATCAGTCCTGAATATTCATTGGAAGGACTGATGCTAAAGCTGAAGCTCCAATATTTTGGCCACCTGATGCAAAGAACTGACTCATTTGAAAAGACCCTGATGCTGGGAAAGATTGAAGGCAGGAGGAGAAGGGGATGACAGAGGATGGATGATTGGACAACATCACCAACTAGGTAGACATGAGTTTGAGCAAACTCTGGGAGCTGGTGATGAACAGGGAAGCCTGGCGTGCTGCGGTCCATGTGGTCGCAAAGAGTCGGACACACCTGAGAGACTGAACTATCTCCTGAATGTATGTTTCAATTACCTTTTTAAAACCAAATTACCCAAAACTTAGGGGCTTAGAACAAATTCAACAACCATTTCATTATTTTGAAAGTGGTATCTTATCTAATAGAGCCGGGGTCTCTGAGACGCCTTGTATACCCATGAGTTGGGGGTCCCAACAAGAACGGTTGAATGGTTAGAAATGCTTACATAGCGTTAAGAAATCAGGTGCTAAAAGTGAGGGGCACAGAGTCTTAGACCAGAAGCCTCCCCACCAGCATACAAGATTCGGGGGAGAGAACACTGTATTGTTCCCGCTGACTGCCCCTGGCTCACACACTGCAGGCCTCAGACAAACACGGAAGGCACCGTCCATGACCCTCTGATGAGTCACACAGCTTTGGCATCTCCCTGGTGCAGACAACAAGAAACACATTTCCATAAAGGCGCCGAGATAAGCAGCAGCATAAATAACACAAGCAATCTGGTCTCAGGATGAATTTTCTACTGGACAGTGCCTGTCCAGAGGGTTTGGACAATTACTACAATGAGTCTTTAGGAGGTAAGTGGCTTGAGTTGACCCAACACAGGGAAGTCGAGAAATAATAAGAGGCAGACAGGTTTGGTCCCCCCTGAAAGCTCAAGTTAACTGGAAATTGAAAATATTTTTTTTTAACCATACAGCTGATGGAAACAAGAGGACACAATCTTTTCTCCCATTTTCCCTGTAGGCAATTAGGGAATGATGGCTCCCTTACAGGGTTTTTTTTTGTTTTTTTTTGAGAAAGGGGTCAGATTCGAAGTGTGTCTCCAGGCCCCAAACAACGAATTCAAATCCTACTCCAGCTATAGTCAGGGGAGTAGGGGAAATGAAGGAATAGCAAGCGCATTCCTAAAACACCAACTTAACAACCTCCCATAATCTCTTCCAGCTGAGAGAGCACTGCTCCACTGGGTCCTTCTATTCCCATTTGTAATTATTCAAGTGCACTGGTTTCCATAGTACTCAACATCCAAGTACCAAGTCCATGCTGTGTGAAACCTGGCAATAGGTTCTTCGTAACGAGAGTTCGTACAACAATTCAAAAGGCTCTTTATCTGCTTCCTAATAATAACCAGAGTTCTATGAATTTGCGTCCTAGACATACAAGCGTGGATCAGAATCTAGGACCCACCAGTCATGAGCTCAGTAACCTTGGGCCACTACTGCACTTCCCTAAGCCTCAGTTTCCTCATCTATAATAAGTGAATAATTATAACACCCACCTCATAAAGATGTTAGGCAAGTTAGAAAAAAAAATGATACGTCAAGTGCTTTGCTCAGGACATAGCACCCAATAAACTCTCAATAATTGCTAGCTACTATTATAACTCGCCTTTTTATACCACACCTAACCCTACATTAGCAGTGAGACACTTCATTCTTTTTAAGTCTAATTCCATCCCATTCAAGTCTAACTGAATTTCAAATATACACCAAAAACTAAAAAAGAGATACAGGCACAGCTGCCAAATGGCAAGTGAAAAGCCGTAATTTTCCATCATTGGAATATATTTAGTGATAACTATAAATGAAAAACTAAGAAAAAAAAATCCCCAACTTTAAGTCACCCTCCCAGTCTGCTGGTCTGAAAACCAAAAATGAAGTTAGACTTCCTCTAGCTTTGCTCCTTTCCACTCCTGTCTGTCAAGGTTGGGTGGAGAACTCCCACATTTCCTGTTCTGAGCCGGGAGCTCTCTGCCAGGTAAAGCAAGAGACACTCCAGTTTGTGTTGACAGCTGGGACAGTCAGGGGAGGGGCTGGGAACTCAGGAAGCTTTCTACCATTCTTTCTGGGGTGTTTCTGATAGCATAAGCACCCTAATCTGAGAGAGGGTCCCAGTCAGCCAGGGTTAAAGATTTAATCACCAAAGGACATGCCTGCTGCTTAAGCAACTCATGTGTGGCCATACGCAGTATCAAATGACATCATCACCAGGACATACCTTGCTGGGTGTTCAACTTCTCTCTCCTGAAAAGGAAACAGCCTGCTGGCTCCTAATATGCTTAGTGAAGGCAGAAATTTAATTGGGATATAGATGGTTCTTTAGATTACATCCCACAGATTATGTTGCCTCCAGCCCTTGACACTCTCAAGAGAATAGTTTCTGCTCCAGGGACGACTTAAAAATGTGTGTGAGCGCACACCTCGGCCTTGATGGACGTGGTCTGGCAACAAACTTCCTCACTTCCTCTGACCAGCATGTGCGAAACTTCATACAAGAGCCAAACCACGAAAACCTCCACCACGTTGACCACAGACCAATGTTCAGATTTGCCAAGACCTATAAAACTACAGCGATATCACACTAGGAAGAAAAAACTATCAGCCTTAAAGAACTCTAAACAAATAACAAAGTAAAATACACATATATGGTATCTCAGGCAGTATGTCCTACCTCATCATCTCACCCACCATCTAAACTATCTTGTCCCAGTATTTCCTGTTGTGTTTACGATCTTTTCCCTCCACCCCTGCTCCCCTGAAACAAGAATAAATGATCCTTGAGTGCAAGGACTTTATCAGTCTTGTTCATCATTGTAACTCTGAACTTACAAGGTACAGCAAATAGTAGTGGGTATGGATTCAAATTTTTCCAGGCAAATATCTCTCCCTCCTTCTCCTATAACCAAGGTGGGAGAAATATACTTCATTAACATGCCTTGGATATGTGTCTAAATGACAGTGTCATGTCACTTCCAAGATGAGACTTATCTGTCTACATGTATACCTGCTTCCCCTCTAGGAGCTCGGGTTCTTGCACCATAAGGAGAACCTGCCCTAAATTACCAATGCTGCTACCAGCCTGGTCCCCAGAAAGAGACTTGCAGAAAAGAGCTCCTTGGCCAACCTGCAGACGTGGAAGTGTGAGAATAAAAACTTACTGTTGAATACCACGGAGTCTGGAGTGATTTGTTACACACCATTTTTGTACCGATAGATGACTAATACAGCAGCCTCTCAATATGTTTTTTTCACTTTTTCCCATGTGCATTTGCTAAAGTAACTAAAGAAAAAAATGCCATTCCACTTAGCACTTCTAAAACTCCACTATTTGTGACAGTTCTAAACACATCAAGTTTTAAGCCTGGTTTTGCTTCCTTTGTGTAATAAAGAATACATATTCAGAAACTGGGACCAAAGAGACCAACAGTTTGGTCTTTCTTATTTCACCAGAACCAAAAGATAATAACTACTTCTTCCATTTATAGATTATACTCTGAAACCATGAATTTTTTTTTAACCCCCTCCTTTCCTAAAATGCTGGTGAAGGCTTCAGGCTCACAAGATACCAACTTTAATGGGGTACTATCCCTTTCATCTAGTGCAGAAAGCCTTGAAGCTCATAAAATTGAGGCTGTAAACTTTTAAGGCATATAGCTTTGTAGGGTTATTGTTGATGTATTTCCATTACTTGAACACTAAATGGAAGTAGTTTTACAGTTCACTTACATACTGTATTTACAATTACTTCATTTCTTAGCAGAGACTAGAATCACATTGAAATGGGAGTAAAGCCACATTACAATCTCTAAGTATCTTTTCATTTTGACCCTTCATCACTCAATGCAACAGCTATGAAAGAACCCCTCTGTAATACAATCATAAATACAATTTCAGTGGGGTGGAGGATAGACAGACAGAAAGGGGGAAGGACCAATAAAATCTGAGACCAATATGTTTCCCAGCTATGGTACTGATATGTTTAATTTGAATGTGCCAAGCATATGAAGTACTAGAATTTTGTACATGCAGATGGGTATAATCTATCAATGCCGTCGTCCCTTCCAAGTGTGAAAAAATAGGGGAGAAGCACCTAACAGAGCCACAGTAGGATATACCAGTGGTCCATTATCTTTTTGCCATCCAGAGAACTAACTGCATCATGCTTTGCAAATACAGCCCAGTCATGAGAAGCCTGAGCTCCCCGGCTGCACTTACGAACTAATGAGAAACTTATCTGCTCCCAAGATAGCCAATGAAACCAACAGAGGTGAGATAATTCCAACTAAAAGTAAAGAAACTTGACATTTTAGTTAACCTACGTAACCATATCTTTAGAAAACAAACTCTAGTCCAGTAGGTTTTGTTCTCATTTAACAAGGAAAAAAACTTGAGAGTCCCCCTCCCCAAAGGTTTTTTAAGAACTCTGCGACACAGGAAACCAGGTTGAGAGATAGTATGTGGTTTAAATCTTTAATTTCCCTTCTCTTTCTTCCTATCCCAATTAAATTTTCTTACTGAAGAAAACGGGCTTAAAAAAAAATGTGTGTGTATATATATATATATATATATATGATTAAGGCAAAAACTACTTCCTATATACACATACTCTGATGATTCAACTCTGGTTATTTACCAAGTAATGGTAGGGATTAAAAATGAAGACTATCCAATGGCACCACACAAGATGAAAGGTATTACAATCTGTAGTATCTCAAAAAGTAAGCAGGTGGGCTAAGAACTTGGCTTAGGCCCTATGCTTCCTGGGGGGACAGGGGAGCTGGGGGCTGATGTCGGGGTGGTCAGCACTTAGCACAAAGGCTGGGCCCAGAGTGGGCACTTAAGGAATGCAATCCCCTGGATCATGGGTTCAATCTTCTCTATCAGAGTTTATGAAGGGTGGGAATTATTTACTCTCAGTCCACCAACTTCAGTGACAATCCAGGCCAGGCTAAACCCTGTCTAAAGTGTTTCACACACATTGTTTCATTTAACCACCCCAGTGATCTAGTGAGCAATAAGGAAACTGAGGCTCCAAGAGCTGCAGTCAGCATGTACTAAGACAATAGGAAGATACCTTGTCCTAGTACTGGAGGTGGTGAAATAGAGAAATGTAATTATTTTTAAGGTACCTGCTTATCAAACAGAAGAGATAGAAAGGTTTTCAGACAATAACTGAATATTACAATAAAAAGCAAATACAAGGGGTTCAGAGGAGGCCCCTAAGACACAGTTTGCTCCCTGGGTCGAGAAGATCCCCTGGAGGAGGGCATGGCAACCTGCTCCAATACTCTTGCTGAGAAAATCCCATAGACAGACAAGCCTGATGGGCTACAGTCCATGGGGTTGCAAAGAGCTACACATGACTGAAGCGACTGAGCACACAGGTATACATAACTGAATGACTCTGCTGAATCACTTTGCTCTATACCTGAAACCAACACAACACTGTAAATCAACTATACTTCAATTATAAAATTTTAAATTAAAAAAATATATTTAAAAAAAGAAAGAATTCACCCCAATGGGGTTTTAAAAGGAAAATCTTGAAATAAACATTGAATATTCCAAAAAACATGCATAACATCTAAAAAAATCGTGATTATTATGTACCAGGCATTGTCATAAAGGACTAACAGGCAGGATCTCTCTTAAATCCGCATGACTACTAAAAGTAGTTCCTATAATGAGCCCTATATTACAGAGGGGAAATTTGAGCCTCAGCGAGGGTTTGAGTAACAAGGAAAATAACTGATTGGACTCCATTCCAATATAATACTGAAATGTACATGACTGAGGCCTTAAAAACTGTTCCTACACTTGCCCTTCAGACTTTGCTTCCTCTGCAGTTCATAACGATATATCTGCCTAATCAAAACACAAATAATCTGAAAAACAATGGAAAATCTTGGACATTTGTGCCAAATTCAATGAAATAACGGCTCGCCCACAGACTAAGCTATGAAAGCCCTTAGAAAGAGATGGACGTTGAAAGCTCTCCTGTATATAAAACGAAAAGCTACCCTGGGGCCTCCAAATTCAGGGAGTAAGGGTTCAATCCCTGAATGGGAATCAAAGATCTTACGTGCTGGGAAGTGTGGCCAAAAAAAAGCTATCCTCTGTGATGACTGTCAAGGTCCAAATATTTCCCCGGCTTCTATACTTGATCCCTCCCAACAGAAAGCTCAGTTTTGACAAACTACTTCCTGCCTCTAGACTTCAGACGCTCTGAAGTCACCTGACATGCTTGCTGCTTCAATTTCATGGAGTGAGTCTTATAAACAAAAACAACTGGTCAACACGGAAATCTCTTGCCAGTAAAGTAAAGGCCCTGGCATTCATTTTCCTCAGACAAAAACACTAACTTCCATAACCATACTTATGATCATGCTTACAATCAACTTCTAATCAATGCTTATAAATAAAGCATTTTAAATTAGCACTTTTCGAAACAAAGGGTCAATTTGCAGAAAAGAAAAAAAATAAGTCTGGCTGCAGAAGTGAGATCTCACTATTTTAAAACATCTCTATAATAAAAAAATTCCCTACCTATCCACTTTAACCACCTGACATTTTGTTTTCTTTTCATGCAATCATACAGCAGACAAGGCTACCGCCCCTACTTTATGTGAAAGGACATAGGTCTTAGGCAAGAATTGGAGACTATTTTTAAGACATTTCGGAGAGGAAAAGATGATCTGTGTTTTCTCCAAAACGAATGAGGACTACTTAACACTTGCATGTCCCAACGACTACCAAAGGCAGTGCTTCTGATTCACAACATTTCAGAGCTGGCCTCTAATATTTCCAGGTACAACGGGCGTAAGAAGGACCATTAGCTTAGGCAGGTAAATTAATGACTGACCCAACAGGAGAATTAATGCAGGGGTGGAATTAACAATAAACACACATATACACAAACACATACACACACCATCCAGGCAGTAGTAGATCTATATTCATATATTAGGCAAAACTTCTGCTTGAACTACTTAGACCTGTTCGCCATGAACATACAAAAGAAGAAATGATAACTTTGGTACCTAACAATGTAGTGACGAGGCACAGACAGGCGGTGCCATAAACTCTCATTCAAACTCTTCGTCCCCTCCCTTCCTCCCCTCCCCTTTCTTTGGCATTGGCACTGTGCGTTGGCATTCTGGCCACAGTATAACGGCAAGTAACTTGGCTTGTTGATTCCTCAGGTTAAAAGAGGGTAGGCATGAGAGAAAACTACTCCACTACAGAAAAGGGGGAAATCTCCTGTCATATTATTTGTTTCTATCACTCACGGACAGATAAAATTTTTTAAATGTATTTACCTAATTATGTACCAGGAAAAAAGGAACATAATAGTCCCCAGGACATCTCCTGTGAATACAAACAGTTTTTATTGACACTAAAATCACCTTCCGGAGAAGGAAATGGCAACTCACTCCAGTATTCTTGCCTGGAGAATTCCATGGATGGAGGAGCCTGACGGGCTACACAGTCCATGGGGTCACAAAGAGTCAGACACCACTGAGTGAGTAACACTTTCTAAAAATCACCTTTAGGCAATTTCTGTCTGAAAACAGCATGGTGTCCCAAGAATAGTGCTGGCCTGAGAGCCAGGAGGCCAGAACCCTAGTCTAAGCTCTACCACATCCTGGCTGTGTGACCCCAGCCAAGTCATCTCTCTCTCGGTATCGGCTTCTGTAAGATAAAGATAACAGAGAGGGTCCAATGGTTAGGACTCCGCGCTTCCACTGCAGAGGGAATGGGCTTGAGCCCTGCTCAGGAAACTAATAATGTCCAAGCTCAGCAGTATGGCCAAAAAAATACAAAAGATAAAGATAACAGACATGTGACTGCCAAGGTCATTGTAGCCTTGACACACGTTACCAGAAAGTGCCTTTCGCCAGATATTTGTCAAATGTGGTTTAGAAAAGTCATCATGGATAGGGAGCTATATAGGAAGATATTAACTCAAAACCAAGAACACTGCAGATCCTATGGGATGTCAGGACACCAAAAGTTTTCAAACATTTCACGTTAAAGAGAAATCTCAATTGCTGTTAAGGCTTAACCTGGTAATTTAAGGCTAACCTGGTAACTGACTGGAGTAAATTCTCACCTTTTTGTTCGTTTGTTTTAGTAACAGAACAGTACCAAGAAAAGGTGAGTACATCACAGCATCTACCTGTACTCTTTCTTGAGCTAACAATGCTACTTCCTTTATACCTGGGAGGCAAGCTAAATAATTCAAAAGGTTTTGAATTATTTCATGTTATAAATATACATATGTGGGGAAAAAAAGAACACTCAAAATTCACTTGAATGGAACACTTTTTGTTTCACTCTCTCTCTGATTACTAATGCTCTGAAACAAATCACCCTCAAACTCTGTGGTATGAAATAACCATTTTATTAGGCTCACTGGTTCTAGAATTCAGAAATTCAGATGGAGCAAAATGGAGACAGTTGGACTCCACAGTGTCTGGGGCTTTGGCTGGGGGTGACTTGACAGCTAAGCACTGGAACGTCTGAAGGCATCTTCACTTACATGTCTGGAGGCTCACACTGGCCATTAGCTGGAACACCTACACATGGCCTCTCCATGTGGTCTCTCTACATGGATTAGTTTGAGCTTCCTCACAGCATGGTGGCTGGGTTCCAAGAGTAAGGCAGAAACATATGGCATTTTTATGGTCTTGCTTCAAAAGTTACAGTATGACTTTTATCATACTCTGTAGGTCAAGAGGGTCACAAAGGTCTGCCCAGGTTCCAGAGGAGAAGATATAAACACCCCCTCCTTACTCTATGGAAGAAGAGTCACAGTCATGTTATAAGATAAGCCTGTGGATTGGGACAGAGTTTTGCCTCCATCTTTGGAAATGCAGTCTGCCATGCAGACAGACCCCTGACAGAAGAAACCCATGACCAAGGTAAGAACAAAAATCTGGATCTCAGGTATCCTTGACTATTGTCAATTTAAAGCCAACACTTTGATAGGCAAAAGATCACAGACCAAAGCCAGAGGAACGGCTTTTTAGCCACAGAAGCCCACTGAGTTTCCTTTGAAGCCATGATTACAAACACTGGCCCTGGTAACAATTAAAAGTGTCCTCAACATACAATATGTACCTCTCCTGTTTTATTACAGTTTGGTTCCTTCTGTATTCCATTGACATATGATTTAAACATACAAGAGTAATAAAACATCTGCTGAATTACAATTCCAAAGTTCAGATGACATTGAGACGAAATCTATGAAATCATGAATTCACCATGTTAAATAGATTTTTTTTTTCAATTTGTAATGGAACACAGAGAGCAGCTGTTTATAAAGCAGCCCCACATGCAAAGCCATGGGTTAGGTTTAATTCAGAGCTGATGTGACCTACAGATCTTTGGATGTACTGCAAGGGAGACTTCAGTCTTCAATAATGGAGCATTCAGAGCAAGCCTGCTCTCCTAGATGGCAAGAAGGAGAGGCAGAGCAGAGATGATCGACACTATCCCATGATTTTTCAGCAACTTTCCCCTTTTTAAACCTAAAACACCTAATCATGCCTCTTCCTCTTTAAGGATGTAACAAACACATCTTTGGGCTTTCTGGGTGGTACAGTGGTAAAGAATCTGCCTGCCAATGCAGGAGACACAAGAAACCCAGGTTAGATCCTGGGTCGGGAAGATCCCTTGCAGGAGGAAATGGCAACCCCCTCCAGTATTCTTGCCTGGGAAATCCCATGGAGAGAGAAGCCTGGCAAGCCACAGTCCACAGGGTCACAAAGTGTGGGACCCAACTGAAAGTGCATATGCGCATGCACACATACACACACACACACACACACACACACACACACACACAGACTCATCTTTCAGATTTCTAGTACCATCACCAACCAGGACCATCATCGCTATCTGATATTAGGTTAGGATACTTATTATGTAAGTAACTGCCCTACTGATACTTGTTCAGTAATCAATATCCACAGCCTCTTTGCCTCCCCTCACCTCCTAAGAAAACTTTGGCCTTTTCCACTTAGCACTTACTCCATTCCTAAATCTCCTTGTGTCTTATTCAACATACTGAGGCAATCACTGTGGTGGGTGGAGGAGTAAAATGCAAAGGGAGATGAGAAGATAGCAGCTGAAGGATAAAGAAAAAGAGAGGGAGGAAGAGACCAAGAAGAAGGGCAACAGGATGTCAGGGAGAGACTTGCTAGAGAATAAAGAATGTACGATGAGGAGACCAACAAGGCATCTACCAGGTACCAAGAATGGGATTGAAGACAAACTGTCAGAGAACGGAAGTGTTGCCTGAGTTCCTCTAAATGTTCTTCAAGAGATGTAAGATAAGAATCACTTCTACTGTTGGCCCTAGACTTTCCTTGAAGGAGAAGCTGCACCAGGACCTATGGATTTTCATGGGGTCCACACAGCTGCTGATAAAAAGGCTTAGAGAGGCTTAGAGAGAATTCCCTGATTGTCCAGTGGTTAGAGCTCAGTGCTTCTACTGCAGGGGGACCCAGGTTTGATCCCTAGTTAGGGAACTGAGATCCCACAAACCGCACAGCAGGGCCAAAAAAAAAAATCATAATAAGTTGAGGCTTAACTGGAAAACTGACAACTCAGTTCTGCCTGTCTAAGAACGTGATTTACCAATGCAACACAGTAGGCAAATAGAAATCATACAGATTCACTGAGCTCTTATCATCTATTGTTCCTCAGCATGAACTATTCACCAGGCAGGACAAGCAACCAGGAAAGGAGGCATCAGTGTTGCTACTATGCAAATAATATCAACAAAGAAAAATTAACTCACAAGAGGCTGAGAAATTACTGCCAGTGGTAAATGTAAAATAAAAGGAATTCCAACCTTCTAAAACAGAAAAGTGCCATGGATTTTAGTTGCAGTTTTAAAGTCTTAGAAACTTTTCATAATGTCAATCAGGTAATTTTTTTTAACTTGCAACACAAATGTATGCACACATGTATGTATACAGGTTTATATGTAACTACAGTCATGGCATATATTTGGGTATATGTATGTATGTGTGTGTGTGTATGCCTAAGTCAAACTAAAGTGATTTACTTTCAGCAAATGCCAAACCCCAGGCAAATGCCAAATAAAGCTTTTTTATTTGCTTAACGCTAACCATCCTATGGTATCAGGACTTAAGGAAGTTTCCAATGATGTCACATATTATACCGTTTAAAGAGTATGACATAAAAACATCTAAACAGACACATAAATATTAAGGGAGAATGAGATTATACATTTTTAAATGTTGTTTTGGTTTGTTTTTAGTTCAACAGTTTTATCTTTAAAGCTCAAAGTTCTATAAAATGTATTTGAGTTCTACCAAGCTCAGAGCACAGTGCAGAGGCTGGATTTGAGGGTCAGGAGAGGAGGGTGAGTCCCCAGTCCCATCCTGGTAGACCTTCAGGCTATTATCAGCTCTATCTGACTATCTCTTCTAAGCCCCCTGGTCATGGGGACATTCCCATTTTCCCAATAAGTCACTGCCTCTTTTCCTATATAATTAATTAACAGGCAAAAATCAAGTTGCAAACAAGAGAATAAGGAAAACAAGAAGCAGAAAAGTTGGGTCACACACTCAGAACCTAATCAGTGCCTAAGACACCAGGAGTTGCCTCCAAGTCCTCTGGCACCAGATGTCTTAGGCGCAGTCCAAGTCTGACGGGGAGGAGAGCGGACAAAAAAACTCAGCTCCATAAATGTACGAGGAAAAGAACATTGCTACACGTAGGAGAAATCCCTTAACTGCATCCCAAGCCTACCTTCGGTAAGGTCTGTTGTTGCCGCAGTGCTGTTTCAGAGGAAATACTTCAGGACCATTCATCACAGGAGTTGGAACATGATACGGATGAGCTTGACACAAAAGACAAAATACACTGCACACAAGAAGGAAAACAGAGAACAACTAAATGTGACAAGCCACAGAGAAGAGGAAACCATGTCACTGTATCTGTTCTACTTTCCTCGGGAGCAACAGAGAATGAAAGGTACAAATGGGGGAGGGGTGTGCGCACCAGCCACACCTGCTCTCTGGATCTTGCCTGGCCGCACAGACTCTTACTATTCGACGCATCAGCATCACCCGGCAGCTTGTTAGAGCTGCCCAACCCGGGCCACCGAGTCAGAATTGACATCCCCCTATGATTCATATACATATTCAAGTTTACTCTGCTGGGCCCTACACCATCTGGTGAACCCAGAAGAAGAACCCATCTTCTCTTCATCTCTTTCTTCAGTTAGTCTCCAAAATGTGAAGACCCATGGAATGCAGGCACCATCTCTGGCAGGGAGTGTAGATATATAAAATTGATATAAAAAACAGCATGTTGGGACTTTCTTGGTGGTCCAGTGGTTAAGAATGCCCCTGCCAATGCAGGGGACATGGGTTTGATCCCTAGTCCAGGAAGAGTTCACCATGCCACAGGGCAACAAAGCCCATGTACTGTGACTACTGAAGCCTGTGCGCCCTAGAGTCAGTGCTCCACAACAAAAGAAGCCACCATAATGCAACTGGAGAGTGGCCCCCAGTTGTCACAACTAGAGAAAGTCCCCTCACAGCAATGAAGACGCAGAGCAGGCAATAAACAAACAAACAGAAAGTCACCCGCCCTCATGCAGCTTAGAGTTGAGCACTGGTTGGGGGGAGTGGGGGCGGTGGAGGGAAGTAAGACTGATACAACCACAAATACATATAAAAGTACAACATAAAAAGTGTGATGAGTGCTTTCAAAGGAAAATGTGTGGTCTTACGAAAGTAGAAAATAAGGAGATCAGACCCTGTCAAGGATGGCTCCCTAGAGAAATTGATGATAGACCTGAGATCTGCAGGATGACCAGACATTAACTAGGTAAGGAGAAGGTACGGCATTCGGGTAGAGAGGAAAGACATGCAAAAGCCCTGTGGCCTGAAAGAACCACACATTAAAGGAACTATATTAGCACAATATGTACAAAATGAGACTGGCAAGAGAGCAGAGGGCAGATCACACGGGTTCCTGTAGATCCATGAAGGATTTGATCCTAAGAACAGAGGGAAGTCCCTGACAGGTTTTAGGTAGGCTCCCCAAGGTGAGAAAAAAAAGATAGTAAAAGACAAGTGGACAGATCCCAGAGATTTCACTCTGGAAGCAAGACTCAGATCTCAGACAATCCTCTTTGTACCATTTACCTTCCCTCCTTTTGCGCCTTGGCTCTACCTTGCCTGCCACCCACCCCACAACACAAAGTGAGCCCCTTACCTACAGAAGAGTATGCAAGAAGCGCCCCAATGCTAAACCAAGAGAAACATACAGTTAAGATAGTCAATAAGCCTAAATGGCTTCCTGTAATGCTGGAGGGATTTAAGTAGTACTTGAGACTCTAGGAATGTCTGAATTCAGACTTGGTTCTACTGCTGGACATCTCTGAGCCTTCATTTACTCAAGGCCATAATAATCCCTATATCACAGGGGTCTGACTGGTTTGAACAAAACAGAAACAGAGTCTACAAGCCCTAAGCAATGCCCGTAGCATGCAGTATGTGTTCAACAAAAGATGTCTTACTTTACACATCACTGTGGTTCTCAACCTGCCTCCATGAACACATTAACTCTTCTTTATTAAAAAATCATCTTCATTACCAAGGAGCAAATACTTAGACACAATGTAAAGCCCCTCTCTCTCATTTATTATTTCATTAAGGCACCACAACAGTTCTACAAAGTGGACACTGCTATTAAGCCCACTGCACAACAAAGCACAAAGAGGAGGCAAGGCCAAAAAAAGAAAAGGTAAAAAGAAAACAGTAAGAAAGGCTGAAGAGAAGTGTACTTACCAGGAGCACCTCACTATACCTCTCTGTCTTGGCTGGACTGCAATGTCCTCAGTAGGCAGTGACCTGAAAATCCTTCAGGACTGAATTTTGGTAAAATATAACTTTCTCCTTGGAGTTTCCTGTTTGGGGTATTTAGAAGAATTGCTTCAACTCTGGGTTCATTCAACCATAAACTGAACTACCTTTATTTTCCAATTTTTTGCACACCATGGCCACCACCAATCAGGATTTCCAGGCATCGACAAAAGTGGAGAAGAAATCTTTTATATCTTTGGTCCTGTACTAGTGCGATCAGGGGCAAGCAGAATGCCAGTCAGCTGTAAGCCAAGCACCAGGACTTGAGAGCTTTCTGAAAGGAAGCCAAGTGCTCCCCACCCGATTTTAATGGTAAAGGACCTGGTGAGTCAAGTGCTTCCCAGGGGAACTGGAGGGACACCAATGTGTTTGAAGTCACCCCGGCTGAGGAACATAATAGAGGCATAGAGTTCAAACTTGTTTTTTCCAACTGATGATTCGTTTAGGACAAATGCTTTTACCTTTCCTTTCACCCCCTGTGACAAAAGTGTCAGAGAAAGCCAATTCAGCAGACCTCAAGGGGGTCCCCACACTCAGCAGATATAAAGCCACATGGAAAATGAAACAGACTGCCATGGGTATTCTTTTCTGTGGCAACTCTCATTGCAAGCTGTCTCAGTATAGGTTTGGGGACCAGTCAAATATGAATTCAGGGGACTTCCCTGGCGGTCCAGTGGTTAAGAAGCTGAGCTTCCAACACAGAGGATTCTGGTTCCACTCCTGGTCGGGGAACTATGATCTCACATGAGTGGCACAACCAAAAGATAAAAAGTAATTTTTTTGTGTGAACTCAAATCCTAACACATCTACTTTCCAGATGTATCTTCTTGGTCAAGTTACTCAAGAAAGTGGCACTCAAATAATTATCCAGCACAAAATGTTAATAGTGCTGAGGAGGGGAAATCCTAGTGGCGTGGAGGGAGCTCTAGAATCCCCAGTCAAAGGAACCCAAGTAGAATCCCACGTACCTGGGCCAGGAACTTCGCTTTTCTGAGCCTTGGTCTCCAAAGGCTTAAAACGGGGCCTATAACACTCTTAAAGAGTTTTGGTAAGGAACACATGAGATGGCACGTGAGAAAATGACCCAGCACAGTGCCCAGCACATCAAAGGTGCCCATGATGTCTGGGCAGTCTGAATCACTACTGTTTTTTAACTGCAGCTACTTCCCACCCATCTCTATTTCCTCTATGATTTTACTGGGAAGCAAAGAAAAGAGGAACCCAGCCAACTTTGAAGCCCACTCTAGGTCAAGAGTTTGCATCTAGCTCATTTAATAATTCTGATTCCTAGTGTGTCTTTTATGTTTGAGAAACCCCCAGGGGTGAGCAAGGCCACAATTTTTACATTTTTTTTTAAGGTGTGTTGTTTTTCCAAAAGAGAATTTCAATTTAATGGCCTAGGAGCCAAATGAAAGAAGGATATGCAAAAATCCCCACTAGATCAATGAAAAAGCCTGTTAGTCGGAAGCCTAATAAGCACTTTTCTCAGACAAAGGAGTATCTTCAATGAGTGGAACCAAGACTTATTTAAACAGAACAAAGTAGATGCTCAGATATCAGACAAAACCAAAAAAAGGTAACTTATCCTTTAGTAACGGCCTCACATTGTGGCTAAGCAGAATACCACTGCATAATATCTTAGGAGCATATCCTCAGTTTACCTTATAAAAATAATACTTGCCTGTTATTAACTATACCAAGTCCTGTGTGTGACATCCACTTTCCCTTTCCTCTTGCCCCAATTCTAATCCTCAGAGGAAGGTAAAGTAACCATGTAATTCATCATCCCAACCAGGGCACTCAAGGCTGAAAGGGAGCATGAGAATAATCACACCGGGTTAACAGGTGTGGACCAGGCATTTCTGCAGCAAAGTGTGACAGATGGGCATCCCACTCAGCGGTAGCCATGGCTCATAGTTACCTGTCATTCACAATTTTAAGGGACACACACAGGCACCCATGAGGTCAACTGTGAATGAGTCACACTAATGGGATGAGCCTATAGATTCTGCTGTCTCCTGTGGGGTTTTTTTTCTTTTTAAATTTAACATATGATGTGTCTACATGTCAGAAAACAGAGATCACCTCATTTTTTTGGTTGTTGTTGTTAATGCAGAATATACTACTGTATAAGGTACCATAATTTTTCAAACACATGTAAGTAAACTTCATATTTTCGTCATTACAAGTAGTGCTACAGGGAACATAACCTTAAACACATCTTTTATGGGCTTGTGTATTTCCGGAGCGGAGAAGGCAATGGCAAGCCACTCCAGTACTCTTGCCTAGAAAACCCCATGGACGGAGGAGCCTGGTGGGCTGCAGTCCATGGGGTCGCTATGAGTTGGATGCGACTGAGCGACTTCACTTTCACTTTTCACTTTCACGCAATGGAGAAGGAAATGGCAACCCACTCCAGTGTTCTTGCCTGGAGAATCCCAGGGACGGCAGAGCCTGGCGGGCTGCCGTCTATGGGGTTGCACAGAGTCAGACACGACTGAAGCAACTTAGCAGCAGCAGTAGCAGCAGTACTTCCAGAGAATAGGCTTCTGGTGGTAAAAATGCTAAATCAAAGGTTACAATTTTTGAAGGGATCTCCCCTTCAAAATGCTTTCCCAGGTCATATCAAGACAGTTCCTTGACAGTTTTTGAGTTTCTGCCAAGTTGATAAAGGAAGCATGCTAAGGTACCCCAGTGTTCATAGCAGCATTATTTACAATTACCACAGTATGGAAGTAATCTAGGTGTCCATCAACAGACAAATGGATAAAGAAGATGGGCCATAAATACGCAATAGAATATTGCTCAGGCATAAAAAAGAATGACATTTTGCCTTTTATAACAACATGGATGGACTTGGATAGCATTCTGTTAAGTGAAATAAGTCAGAGAAAGGCAAATACTGTATGATATCACTTATGTGCGTGCATGCTCACTCGTAAGTCGTGTCCAACTCTGCGACCCTATGAACTGTAGCCCACCAGGCACCTCTGTCCATGGGATTCTCCAGGCAGGAATACCGGAATGGGTTGCCATGCTCTCTTCCAAGGGAACTTTCTGACCCAGGGATTGAATCCGCATCTCCTGCCCTGCAGGTGGATTCTTTACCCACTGAGTCACCTGGGAAGTCCCACATCAGTTCTATGGGGAATCTAAAAATAAATAAAACTAGCAAATAAAACAAAAATGAAGAAGACTCAGAGATATAGAGAAATAGGTTACCAGTGGTGAGAGGGACAATATAGGGGTAAGGGAGATGAAAAAGGTTATTATGGAATTATATGAAATCATGTGTGTGATACTTCTGAAAACTGTAAAGCACTACAGATTATAAACAATCTTCTGATCTTTTTTTAAAGCAAATGTATACAAAATTAGAGAGAAAAAAAAAAATAGGCAATAAGTGACCTTTTGGTAGGGGTCAGAGACCATGCCCCAGAAGGCTTGACCAAATGATGCAAGATGAGATGTCAAAGGCATTTCTATCCTCATACCCTGATCAACTGTGCCAAATTGAAAACAAAACAAACAAACAAAAAAGGATGTTAACTCATTCCATGATTTCCTTATATGTTCCCTCAACTCCAGACAATCTGGGCCATGAGTGTATATGGAATTTTCCTGCCACCAGGCCTCTACTCTGTTGCTCCCTCCACTTAGAATAACATTCTACCCATCTCTTTAAATATGCTACCAACAATAAATACAACCTCCATAAGACCTGTCCTGAGCCAGACTAACTACAAACCGTCTTCACATCATCTTTTCCTCCTACGAAAGCCCACCATGCTAATTCCCCTCACTGTAACCCCTTTCCCATAACCTGAATTAGAGTCCACAATCACCACTAAATCACGGGAACTCAAAGACAAGAGTCAATAGGCACACACAGGCAAAAGACCTGCCCTGCCCCAATTTCCAGGCCTCAGTTTCTGCATCCATAAAATGGGGATGTTATATAGTAACTACCCTAAGGTTTATTTTGAAAATTATATGAGCAAATGTATAGAAAATACTTAACATATAAGATAACAGAAAGAAATGCTAACAATTTAATTTATTACTATTTAATGAGAGAACACCCTTGAGGGCTAAGTTTCATTCAACTGTGAGTCCTTTGGAATCTAGCACATTCAACTGCACCTAGAAATCATACAATATATGTGTTTGTTGAATGGAGACTTTAATGTTACTGCTCAATGGATTCAAATTATACTAATAACAATGGTATCTCACATGAATTGAGCACTTACCAAGTACAAGGCATTCTGATGAATATTTCTCATCCATTATCATAACTTAATCCTCACAAATAATTCTACGAGGTAGGTACTTTACATGTAAGAAAACTAAGACTGGAAGAGGTTACAAATCTCACCCAAAGCCACAGGCGAATCAGACATTCAGACTCACCACTGCCTGCTGCTGCCAAGTCGCTTCAGTTGTATCCGACTCTGTGCGACCCCATGGACTGCAGCCTACCAGGCTTCTCCATCCATGGGATTCTCCAGGCAAGAACACTGGAGTGGGTTGAGACTCACCACTGCCTGACTCCAGAGTCTGTACCTAACACAGTGGCCCTGTGTCCCTATGTTGTACCCCACACTGCATCTAAAATCCCACTTGAGAGGGAAATCAACGGAGTCCCAAGACCTCCTTGCCGTAGTTACATATGAATTCTTTCCTGGATTATAAAATATCTTTATATGCATGGGGCCTCGATTTTCAGAGGAGGGGGAAACCTGCTACTTAGTGGAATCACCACTCAGGAATCCCTGACCTTGAATCAGCCATCCGTCACCAGCTCTCCCTTTCAATGAAATCAAATATTTATTTTAAATATAAAGCAGGGACAGATGAAACAGTTCTGTGGATGGAGAATGCCAGGTCTCTGAAGCTAGGCTCAGCTGAGGGTTCTTTCAGTCCTGCCAGTCCCGGAGCTGCCCCATGCTGCACCCTGCAAGCCCAAGACATATCCATATAGCCCTGCTGCAGCCTGCGGCCTCAAGACAGCAAACAGGACTGGGCACTGCAGCAGCGTGGGGAACAATTCCAAAATGAGACTTGCACCATAGAGCAGCTTCGGCTCCACCGGGGAGGACTGCACAGCCCAAGCCACTGCTGGCACTTAAGGTGCAAAGAAGCCTTGTTCTCAGGATAGATGCTCAACCTCGGCAGACACGCAAACAATAACTTCACTGAATTCTAGAAATATGTCTTGACGTCCACAAATACGGCATAGTACTCTTTCTACAGACAAAGAAACTGAGGCATTGGCAGTATACAGTAGCAGAGTCTTGGATCATTTGAAAGTAGGAATAAAATGGAATAGTTAGGAAGTACAGAGTTTTCCCTTCAACAACCTTGCTGATCTGTTACATCATTCGCAGGGTTTGTCCAAACTGCCCTTGTCATATATCAGTGGTTTTTCTGGACCTGGAAAAATGGAAGATGTAATGTACATAATGGAGATTGCTGTAATAAATCAAAATCAGCTCAAGACACAGCATCAAAGACCTGGATGGGTGAAACTATATTTAATATCCTATGATAAACCACAATGAAAAACAATTATGAAAATGAATGTATGTGTATGTGTGTGTATGTGTATATATATATATATATATATATAAATGAGTCACTTTGCTGTACAGCTGTAAATAACACATCACTGTAAATCAACTATACTTAAATTAAAAAAAAAAAAAAAAAAAAGACCTCTATGGGCTTTGCTGATCCTCAGAGAGGTCCATTTCTTTAGCAACAAATAAAGATGCCAACCACCTCCCAGTGCTCAGAAGGGCATCCATCATCCCTGGACTCACTTTGTACTCCAGTTCTGCCATTAACAGCAATGGCAGAGAATACTTTTAACTTCTCTGGGCCTCAATTTTTTTCTTCCATAAAATGGGAAGGATTATAGTACCGACACTCCACAGAGTTGTTTGAGGAGTAAATAAAATAATATAGAGCACTGACAGCAAAGCATAGCACACAGTCAGGCTCTAACTAGTACTTTTAAGAAGGATTAAATGAGAGAAAAGTATACAAAACATTTAATAAGCAATAAATGTCTAGTGGTTCCCTCATGATCCCATTCACAGCTGGAATAAACATTTGCAAGAATAACTGACCGAACTAGGTAACTACTCTTGCTTCAAGTTTATTGGAAAATGCCTATCTTTATACCAATCATTCTAGAATTCTAAAGACTCAGGAATCATTTAATTGCTCTGTAATCATTTGTAGCTTCCACAGAGTGGTGACTAAATTCAGACCTCAAGAGAGAGATTTAAGAAAAATAACATAAAGACATAAAGAGAGTATACTTAGAATGTGTCTCTATCAAATCTGCTCCATATAATTTGGTCCAACAAATTCAGCTCCATAAAATCTAAGACGAGGTGTTAGTGCCAAGGAAGAATATAAAAATGCAGAGTGTTAAACAGAAGTGTTTTAAGTCAATTATGCAGTAAATTCAGTGCTTCCACAAACCTAAAATCAAAAGTAATCAGATTCAAAAGAGAGAAGCTGACAAATGTAATATAATAATATCATTCATTCAATGCTCTGTGTTCCACAATAAGAGCTCCATTGCAACATTTCTTTTAATCCTTGCAGCAACCATACAAGGTCACAGAAGTAAAACCATGCATCAAAGGTCACACAGCAGTCAAGCAGTGGGACTGGATTTGAACCCAGTGGGTAAAGAATCCATGTGCAATACAGGAGATGCAGGAGACCCAGGTTTGATCCCTGTGTCAGAAAGATCACTGAGAGGAAGGCATGGCAACCCACTCCAGTATTCTTGTCTGCAGAATTCCATGGACAGAGGAGCCTGGCAGGCTACAGTCCATAGTGTCACAAAGAGTCAGACACAACTGAAGAGACTGAATGCACACACACAGAGCTGAAATGCAAAGTCAGTGAGTATCACTTCTAAGCTTATGGCCTCAAACCCAGAAAGAAATGTTGGCCAAATCAAAGTTGATGGTAAGATTGAAGCCTCCAAGTCTAGTTGACCAGGGACAACTTAAAAAAAAAAAAAAAAAAAAAACCTGGTGACCAATATACATACCCCTCTAAGTGCCAAAGAGATGATGAGGAAGTATTGATGGCAAAGCTGGCAAACACAGACAACAAATTCCCCATCCTCTGAGCCAGAAACATCAAGCTAATGGTGTTCCTGACACACCTGGGAAGGTCAGGCAAAGTTATGAGAAAGAAGAAAAAGCAGAACAGATGCAGCCAAGATCTCAAGAAAATCTAACTACACCTGCTTCTGATGGCAGTGGGAAAAGCCAAATAGAAAAAGGTAAAAATCCAAATGCCCATTGGCAGCAGAATGGATACACGATGGTGGTATATCCATACAATGGAATATTACTCAGCCATTAAAAGGAAATTCTGACACATGCTACAACCTGAATGAGCCTTGAGCACAATATGCTAAGTGAAAGAAGCGAGACACAAAAGGACAAACTCTGTATGATTCACTCATATGAGGTACCTGGAGTTGTCTGAGTTATAGAGACAGAGACTAGAATAGTAGCTGCCAGGCACTAGGGGAGGGGAGAATGGGGACTGAGATTTTAATGGACACCGAGTTTGGGAAGATGGACGAGCTCTGGAGTCAGTGACTAATGATTGCACAACAATGTGAATGTACTTAAAGCCACTGAACTGTACATTTTTTAAATGGTTAAATTAATTTTATGTTACACATATTTTACCACCTTTTTTCAAAAAGTCAAATACAACCTTGCTATGGCCATAAAGAGCAAGTTCCATTGCCTGGAACCGTAAGAAGAGAGTTGTGCGTAAGTGCTGGGAAAGGTAGGCACTTGGGTCGGGATCTACGCAGGGCATGGCTACAGACAGATAAACAGAAGCTCTGAGCTGCGATGGTCCAAGCAAACTCACCGCAAACCACCCCCAGGCACTGACATTTCCTTCCCCAGAGAGGAACAAGGACTGTAGACTCCCCGAGCACAAGAAAGGGTGCCTGGCTTCCGGCCTTCCCCGCCTTCCCCAGACTACACTCCAGAAGTCCCCATACCCTGTATTCACACAGTGGTGTGGTGCCATCTGAAGCTGATCCCACCACATGGCACAGGGCAGTAGCAGCATCCTGGTGGAAGCCTGCAGAAATGCCATCGCCGTCACTTAATCTGAGGAGAAACCTAGGATTGTAATGACCTCTCAAGCCTCAATGCTCCAACCTCTAAACTAGAAAGATAGGTAGGGAGTTTGGGATGGGCAGGTACACACTGCTATATTTAAAATGGATAACCAACAAAGACCTACTATATAGCACAGGGAACTCTGTTCAGTGTTACACGGCAGCCTAGATGGGAGGGGAGTATGAGGGAAAACGGATACATGCCTATGTATGGCTGAGTCCCTTCGCTGTTCACCTGAAACTATCACGACATTGTTAATCAATACAAAATTAAAAGTTTTTTAAATAATTAATTTAATTAATTAAATATGGGAGGATGGCACACACGCTTCAATTTTAGGCAGGGCCTGTCTGCTGTTCAGATGTGACTTCTGTGTTGAGGCTGAATCAGATGGTGATAGGAGGGGATACATGGGCTTCCCTGGTGGTTCAGAACCTGGTGGTAAAGAATCTTCCTGCAACACAGGAGACCCAGGTTTGATCCCTGGGTCAGGAAGATCCCCTGGAGAAAGAAATGACAACCCACTCCAGTATTCTTGCCTGGGAAATTCCACGGACAGAGGAGCCTGGCGAGCTACAGTCCATGGGGTCGCAAAGAATCAGACATGACTAAGCGACTAAACCACAACCTCCACCACCACACACACTTCACAGCTTGTGCTGAGGATTAAAGATCAGGCTTGTGCAGCCCTCAGAGCAAAGCCTGACCTGCCCAGCACTGAACCTAGTTCTGCTCTTGAGGGCATCACTGGTACTAGCTTTCTCTGCTGGGTTTTCACTTCATACGTGAAGTCCAAAAGGCAGACGACAGGACAAACTATGAGGAGGTGAGGGCCAGAAGGCTTCCCGACTCTGACAAGAAAGATGGACTTACAATCTCATACAATAAAGCAGAAGAAAGGCATTAGAGTTGAACCGTGAGAATGCCAGGAGCCAACTTAATAAAGGAGAAGCAAGCATCCTTACTCTTCTGTGGGAGTTAAAAATCTGCCAATTGCTTTCTTATCTGGGATTCATTTAACTTTCCCCCTTATCTTGGTCAGAGATGGAGTCCCTAATTATTGCTGGCTGTACTTCTCATACACATAATACACACAGGAGCAACCGAGGCATCTTCTCACATTTGCAACTTTCTGTTACCACTACTTGGGAGACGTAAAAGAAGACTATTTTCCTCCAAAGACTGTATGTTTGGGTAACAGAATTTGGCCACACTAGCTTTCCCTAAAGATGGCATCCCCCTCCTACCCCCATCTACCAGGGTATTCAGAGCCAGCATTTGAACCCAATCTGCATTTCCAAAACTCTTAAGTAAGAAGCTAGCTATGTGGCCTGCAGCCCGGAACTAGAATTATCACTGGATTTTACAGACAAGGGAACTGAGGCACAGAGAAGTGAAGTCACATGCCCAAGGCCATACAGCAGGTAAAGAGTAGACTGGAACTGAAATCAGGGCAGCCCACTGTAACCACCTAGCTCTTTTGATTCACAGAGTTCATGGTTCCCTATAGCCTGATTCTATATGTATTCCAGCAATACCCGCTACAGCTAATGAGGCTGGTGACCTTCTTCACATCCCTTGCATTTTGAGTGCTCAGGCTGTTACCTCACTCAGCACAACACAATGCTTGTTCTGCTTACTTAATTCCAATTCCCTCTTCAAGTCAGTGCTTGTCAAGCTTTGCCAGCAGACTGAAAATGTGTCTGCTCATCTCTCACTCTGCCCTTCAGGAATCCATGGTGTGTCTCCATAGTCCTCCTGCACTGCTCAATCAAAATTCCTGGATAATTTTCATCTCTTCCCTAAGCCATGCATATATCTGAAAGCACCTAGCCACCATGAGAAGGCAGCCATTCAGCTTCATTCATTCATTGGTCCATGGAATGAATGGACCAATTCACTGGTTTGTTCTGCTCAGCTATCAAGTGCCAGAAACTGCCTGGCCACAAGAATAAGAAAGCAGGGAATTCCCTGGTGGTTCAGTGCTTAGGACTTAGTGCTTTCACTGCCATGGCCTGGGTTGGATCCCTGGTTGCGGAACTAAGATCCTGAAAGCTGCACTGCGCAGCCAAAAGACGAATAACAAAGTATACGATTCAAGTTCCTGCCCTTAAGGTAATCACACTCTGGTGGGACAGATAAAGGGGTTAATTTCAGATGGCAATGAGGGCAAAAGCAAAAGTAGAGTGATGAAGTGGAGTGACTGGAGGAGAGGAAGGTTCTATCAGAAGGTAACACGAGTCTAGACCAGGATTTCTAAATCTTGGTACAATACCAAGGACCCAGATGACTAAACTCAGTCCTACTGCAGTGGCCAATGATCTGCTTAAGCCTCAAGGACTGGTTTACACACAGTATGTGGCATTCTTCTCCATCTCTCTCCCCCTGGCTATAAATAAGCAGGCCCGTCACCCCGTTTGCCACGGTCACCTGTCTGCAAACAAGAGAAGCCATCCTAAGGTCAGGCCAACATTGTGAAGAGAGCACTGAGAGAATCAAGGCTACCCTTTACAGTATCTAGGCTGTGTCCCTACAGTTGGTAAGTATAGGCTGAAATCCAATCCATTATCTGCTCTCCACGCTGCGCAGTGATGTGTTTGCCCAGCAGAGATATAATTTCTACTCTGAACAAAGACATCATATGGGCTAGAGGCAGCTCTGAAGCAAATCAGAAAAACATGGCCCATGCCCTGATCAAACCCTAACTGAAGCTCCCTTCTTATTCTGAAATCCTTGCTTACATATATCAGTTAATCCTCTTTGCTGTTTAAGCCATTTGAGTTGTTTTTTTCTATGATTTGTAACCAAAAGCATCAAGTGATAAAATGGCTTATGCGACTCCCAGGTAACTTAAGAGTTTCCCTCCCTGCATAAAATACTCAAATTGAAGTAATTTATTCAACCATCTGTTATATTAGGTGCTGGAGACTGAGCAGTCCACAGGAAAAACATCCCTAGCTTCATGGAATTTATCTATTCTATGTAAACCACTCCATTTGAGACAATCAGCACACTGCCATACCAAGCTTCTTTAAGAAAACTGTCTGTCAGTAAAAATATTGATAAAACGATCAGAAGGACACTTAAAATCTACCTATCTCAGGCTTGCACATTTAACAAACATCAACACAAAGGGTCACTTCAGCCTCTTTTTCTTGGAGCAGATAAATGTGTCACTAAAGAAATATGACTGCCCTCACCATTTGTAATAGCAACGTCTCCCATGCTGTTCAATCTGGTAGACTCTACCCCCGCGTGGCTGCTGCTACTAAGTCACTTCAGTCGTGTCCGACTCTGTGCGACCCCATAGACGGCAGCCCACCAGGCTCCCCCGTCCCTGGGATTCTCCAGGCAAGAACACTGGAGTGGGTTGCCATTTCCTTCTCCAATGCATGAAAGTGAAGAGTGAAAGTGAAGTCGCTCAGTGTCCAACTCTTAGAGACCCCATGGACTGCAGCCTACCAGGCCCTTCCATCCATGGGATTTTCCAGGCAAGAGTACTGGAGTGGGGTGCCATTGCCTTCTCCAGCGTGGCTACTTATGGCTAAATTTAAATTAATGCTATATAAATAAAAAGGGAAAAAACCTTTTTCATAGCATTGCTGGTGAGAGGTAGCCACGCCAACCGCATGACAAGCACACAATCTCCTTACGCTAGCATATAAAATAGCAGACAGCACAGCTGAAGAACATCTCCATCACTGCAAAAACACTCTACTGGGTTGTATTAATACTTTCCTTCTCCAGAGTTTACTTTCTATTTTACAAAAAGGCAAGCACGGTGATGAGGAAGAGGTCTCTTAAATTACCAGGCTAATGCTAGGATCCTGAAGCAAAAAAATGACCTTCCACGTACGCATCTGCACACAGCCAGTATGTGCCACCCTAAAAGAACCAGCAGCTCAAATAACTCAATTAGTATTTCTATTCTTGACTCCATTCCCCAATCAATGTTCGTTTAAATGTAGAGTGGGGTCTGCTACCATCATTTATTAGGGAACTGGATTTGAAAAGGCCAGCATGTCTCAAGGCCAGGAGTCTCAAGCTTACAAGCCAAAATTTTTTTTAAACAAATGTGTGGATTCACAGGGTCCACCCTCTAGGAATTCTAGATTCCACAGGTCTGAGATGGGGCCGAGTAACCTCCGAATTTCATAAACACTGGATGACTCTGAATCGGTGACCATTTTATGAACCACTCTTTGGAGTTGGGGTTCTCAGGATTCCACTGAGCAGGGAGACATGAGTCAGTAGCACTAACGGACTCGCCCACAGATGTCCAGAGCTCACAAACTCTCCCAGGTAATTCCGATGTACTTTCCATTTACCCAAAACCTAATTTGCGGGCCCGTTTCTGAAGTTGATTATTTTCTCCAAGCAGCTCTGTCTGCAAGCTGCTGGCAGCCACCAGGTGACTACAAGTGCCTGGTAACAGGTACCCAGGGCTTCCAATTTCCCCCACAGCCCTTCCAGAATGTCTTTCTTCCCTCAGGAATCCAGGCAATAGGGTGACTCATCATGTTTTATTAAACCCCATGGATGGGCTCCTTCCACCAAAACAGATTTCAACAGTGACAACCAGCTATCATCTTCCCCAACAACGCCGTCTTCTAACAATTGCCTTCCTCAGAGATAATTCACGCAGAATAGCTTGAGCTTACATTTTTAGCTAAAATGTCTCAGAAACAGATTCACATTGCTTTTGAAAGCCTAGGCCTTTCTTCCTTATGGCAGTATTTTCCCACAGAGACAGAAATAGCCAAGAGCTGCACTGAGTTTTCCTCTGCTGGGCATCCTAACTCTCTGACATTCCTTTTTCAAATCATGATATGTGTACAATATATCAATATTGAGACAACACTTTGTGCTTTCTAAAGAGTCTTCCTAGACCCTGTGCAGGTACTAAATGGTGACTTTGCACTGTGGCATGATTCCTCATGACTGGACTCTTCTCTCTGCCAAATACCAAAGCTCGGGAAGCTCACCAATGTCTGTCCAGCCTAAAACACTGCAGAGGACTTCCCTGGTGGTCCAATAGTTAAGACTCCACTGCAGAGGGCACAGGCTCATTCCCTGGTCTGGGAAGATCCTGCATGTGGCATAGGGCAGCCAAAAAATTAAAATTAAAAAAAAATAAAAATAGTTAAAACACTGCAGAATATAAGCCTTTCCTGCTCCATCTTATCCTTGGGCACTTTAAAGTAGGACAGAAGCCAAATTTCATCCTAACTTGGAGGAATCATGGGTGCCCCAAAAGTGGTGTTCATACTGAAGGAGGCGGATCAGAGCATACAGCAGTCTCCACTTGAAAACACTCCTTAGTTTTGTCTCACACTCAAAGTCCTGGATTACATATAGTATATCTTATCTAAAATCTGAATTTCTAGACAGTCTCTTGGAATGTTCTCACTATGATACTGATATGGAGAGAAAGAAGGCAATGGGAGCAGAAGAGAATAGAAACACAGTCCCATCCACACCTGGCACAATCTGAGCTCTATGTCAGGTGCTCACTGCCAACTCTTCAGTTTTCATTTTACAGAAGCCTGTCCTTGGTTGGCTCCATGACAGAAAAACTGCACTCCCTAAATTTCAAATCTGATTTACACAAGTCCTCTTCCCCATCCTAGGTCAGCAAGCCTGGTGCCCACCATGAATCCTGCAACACAAAATGATCCATGATGTAGGCAGGAAAGCAAGAAGGGCTGCGCTGGTTTTCAAAAAACTAGAATTCTACCAGATAATACTGGCCTGGAGAACAGAGGTGAATCGTGCTCTGAAAGCATCTGCTTTTGGACTAAAGGTCAGGGTCCTGATTTACCTGTAGAATAGCCAAACAAGACATGTTATTAGGGATTTTCCTGCCATATTTAGAAGTTCCCTAAGAAATACACATAAAAGTCATTCATTCTTTAATTGGGAAGACTACACATTTTAGAGTACAATAACCTCAGGGCAGAGAATATATACTGTTCCCAGTACATACTCACATAAATGTCATCAAGATGTTATTTTGCACCCAGTTCTAAGACTCAGCAGACCAGGACGCTGAAATAAAATAGTCCAAGACTCAAGATCAGCTGTCCAAATACAGCCTCTCCCCATCTCCTTGTGACTCGAACGGGAGAGCTGTCACCAGCTAAGCGACCAGTAAACTAACATGGTCTAAAGAGACAAACCTGACCACTTCTGAAACTTATTATTCTCCTCAACACACGTTTGTGGGCCCTCACTGGGAGCCAGTGGCTATCCTGGGCCCTGAAAACACAGACGAGTAAGAAATGTGATAACTGCTCTTTTGAAGAAACAGTATGAGAGACATCAAGTGAGAGAGACATCAAGTGAGAGAGACAAACAGGTCAACCAGAGGCTGCAGCTTGTTGCTTGAGGACCAAATACGGCTCCCAGATGTGTTGCTTGGTTTCTCCATGCTTTAGAAAATTTTTGAACTAACGCTTTTAAATTGGCAAAGTTCATTTTTTTTTTAACAATCAAAGATTCTGAACTCCTCTTTAAAGCTTAAAAAAATCTGGCAACGATGGGCAGTGCCCCGACAAGTCAACAACCAGCTGAAGCTGAGTGGCAACTGCTCCCTTTGAACAAGACAGCTCCTTCCAATTTACCCCAGTCCCCACCATTCCCTAATGCCCTTTAAAATATCCACTCATTATCTGCGTTTGTGATGACTATTGCAAAGGAACAATTCCAGTGCTAGGTAGGATCTGTTCTAACTGAGCTAAGTTAAGAAATATACAGGACTGTCACATCCAGGTGGCAGGGAGTTAAGTTGATAAGCAGCCTGAATGGTTTTTTCAAGGCATTAAGTTTTAAAAAGATAAAATTCAAGTGAGACAAGAAGTTCTAGACATCTATCCAAAGAAAATAGCTGAAGAAGTTCACTGAAATGTATATATAAGGATATTCAGCAATGTGTTGTATAAAACAAGAACTAAAAACAACCTAAATGTTCACTCTGAAAACACGATCTAACATATTATAGCACTACTAAAAACCAATTCCACAGCCATCAAAATGGTAAAGTTGATCTACACATAAGTGTAAGAAAAAAGTCTATGATATGTCGTTAGGCACAAAGAAAAATCACACTAAAACTATATGTGCAGTGCTATTCGATTTTCAGAAGAAAAAGACCCTCCCAAAAAAGTCTACCAAAAAAAAAAAAGTATGTGTATTTATATATGTTTATATATACATATAAATGTCTGGGTAAAAATAGAGTAACACATGTATTTCTCTGAGATGGGATTATGTGTAATGTGGGTACATTTTCCTTTCATAGAGTCACATCTTTCTGTATAGTACACATTGTTTAAATGAGGGAACAAATTGAATTTCACCATGAAAAAACCATAAGCTATGGAAGCACAGAACAACAATGGAGAGTGATCGACAGTCATCCAAGATCACAACTTTGAGTTTTTAAAAAATTAGAAACCAAAAAAATCTACATGCCTGTGCTTTCTGGGAAGAGGAAAAAAAAAAAAAACTACATGCTCCAACACCAAACAAAGTCATTTTTTAATAACTTGATGTTGAGTTTTGAATTCTTAACCAAGTCACACAGACTTAAACAGGCTGATAGTTGGAGGAGGAAATGAGCAGGCTCTCCCTATCTGATGTAAATTCCAACGCTTAGCCAAGAATCCAGGTGGTAAAATACTGACTCTATTTAAATCAAACCAAAGTGATGCCTTCCGTGGCCACATTACGTAAGCAATAGGCTCCACTGCTGCACACATCTGGCCAGAATAAAGGCCCTCTAAGACCTTCAACACAATTAATTCAATATTTTCCTGACAGTTCAAAATGCTACGACAACTGGCAGACAACCATCTTAAATCATCACGGAAAAGTCAGACATATGGCTAAGTATATTTAATATGCTTTAAAAATAAGCCATAGATTTTTGAGCCAACAAGATCTTAGGCAAGAATTTTTATTTATTTAAAAGTTATGCCTACTCGTTACCTCAAAAGATTTCGATTCAAAGGTGATTGCTTGAGTACCTACAGAGGGCAGAGATTACAAAGAGACATAAAACAGGGATGCTGCCTTCAAGACTGTGAGAAGCACATAATCCAGTGCAGGAGACAGACAAGCAAATCTGCGTTCAAGACACTATTGTGACTCTTGAAATCATGATGTGCATGGGAGAAGACAGAGCACAGAGGAGGAAATTATCAACAGTGTTGGTGATGGAGATCTGGGAAAAGAGAAGGCAAATAAGCAGAATTGTTTGAAACTCTGTAGCAGCACCCTCTGTGTTCTGCCCAATAAACACTTTGCAAATCCATTTTATTATTATTATTAATTCTGGGACTCTTTTTGGGGATGGGTGAGGTCACCAGGCATGGTTTGCTGTCTCAGACAGCAATGGTACAGCTTAACAGAGGTCAACACACTTCTAGTGTGGAAAAACCTAGGACGAGGATTTTGGAACCAGGCAGATCTGAGCTGCAATCTCCCTAGTGTAAGTAAGCTACCTGGGGACCAGGATAAATTACCTGAGCTCTCAAGCTACTTTTCTCATAGCTAAAATGAGAATGACATCATCCACCCAGGCAAAACCCTAACCGGGGTCTCAGAGACATGGCAGAAGATCAATATATAGTAATTATGATGATCAGTTTACCGCTTCTAATTCAGATTCCCAGTCTCAACCATGAAACTACACCTGAGAGAAGAGCTTCTGGACTCAGTCTCAGGGCCCTCTGGGGCTGGATCTCTCTCTGAGATGGTTGTTGCTGTCCAGTCACTAAGCACGCCAGGTTCCTCTGCCCTCCACGATCTCCTGGAGTTTGCGCAAATTCATGTCCACTGAGTTGGTGACCCTATCTAACCATCTCATCCTCTGTCAGCCGCTTCTCCTCCTGCCCTCAATCTCTCCCAGCATCAGGGTCTTTTCCAACGAGACAGCTCTTCACGTCAGGTGGACGTATTGTGCACTGTAGGATGTTTGGTCACATCTCTGGGCTCTGCTCTCTAAATGCCACTTAGCATTGACCCATCCTGAGTTGAGACACGGAGAAGGCAATGGCACCCCACTCCAGTACTCTTGCCTGGAAAATTCCATGGATGGAGGAGCCTGGTAGGCTGCAGTCCATGGGGTCTCGAAGAGTCGGACACGACTGAGCGACTTCACTTTCACTTTTCACTTTCACGCATTGGAGAAGGAAATGGCAACCCACTTCAGTGTTCTTGCCTGGAGAATCCCAGGGGCGGGGGAGCCTGGTGGGCTGCCGTCTATGGGGTCTCACAGAGTCAGACACGACTGAAGCGACTTAGCAGCAGCAGCAGCAGAGTTGAGACAATCAACATCTCCAGACATGGCCAAATGTCCCTTGGGGATCGAAATCCTCTTCAGTTGAAAAACCACTTCTTCAGAGGATGGATTGTTGGGTCTTTGTTGATGGGTCTTCATTTCTGAACTGAAAATTATCATGGCTGCTATTAGGTAGGTATGGCGGTAAGGACTACATACCATACACGCCAAGCAGAGGATAAACTGTTTTGCATATGTTTTCTCATTTAATCCTCACAACCACCCCTATGAGGTAGGCATTATTCTCATTTTCAACTGGGACAACTGACGTTCTGGGAGGTTAACATGCCTATGGTTCTTCAGCTGGAGTCAGACCCAACCAGGCTGACTTCAAAAGCTTGTAACACCAAGTCCCACTGCCTCTCCAGCCTTTCTTGATTCAGGAGTCTAGGTATGGTGCCAGGAAGGCCAGAGGACCTCAGGGTCAAGCTCTTAAGGATCACTTTTGCTGGTACTGCCCTACCCAGGACCCCCAGGAAACTGGAAGAGGATCATCCTCCCTACACCTTCCTGAACCACGGTCCTGAGGACACTCATTAGAATTAATTCTTCACCAGTGACAACACGGAAGAAATTCAGGCAGAGATCCAGAGGTTTCCTTCTTCCTTGTCTGCACTAATCCAGTCTCAGCCTTTTTAAATGGTGGCATCTGAATCAGGCAGAAAAATGAGGGCTTTTTCTAGACTTGAAAAGCTCTCTAGGGAACTGCACAACAATTGCTATCTCTCAAGAGATCCTTTCTTCTCCCGCACGTGCTTTCCAACAGGGAACATTCAGACAATAACAGAAGCCGGTATTTCGTGAGCACTCACCACGTGCCAGGCCCTGGGCCTTGTGGTTTACCTCAGTCTCCTAATTTGATCCTTCCATCAGCCTCAGGTAGTAGGTATTATTATCCCCATTTTCAGAAGGGGAAATCCTGGCACAGTGAGGAAGAAAGAGTATCTTGCCCTAAGTCACGCAGGTTATACACTGAAAAGCCTGACTTCTAACCCAGGCCAGCCTGAGTCCAAAACCTGCCCATCTACAACACACTGATAAATGCATACAGTCCTGTTAACACTGTATATGGCAATACCTGTGAAACATGGCTTATAATCAGGGCATAATGGCCTTGTAATTGCACCATCATGCCACTGTCCATAAAGAGAGCTTCGAGTCTCTCCTCACAATGGACTGAAAGATTAGCCTTATTGTGGAAAACATCACTGTATCCCATTAAAGTCACACACTAATGCCTCCGCTGGCAGTAAGAACAGGGCTGACACCTTAGCCGGGAGGATGTAATTCTCTTACGTAACTCATTCTCACCACACTGCAGATGGAACAGGAAACGTCTATACACACAACTGACGGGGCCCAGAACATCTCCACCATCATCCACTGAAGGGTGAGATTGTGTGCAAAGTTATCTGGCACACTCAGCACGGTGCTGGTCTAAATCCCTAAAATAAAGACCATTTGAGACCAGCCTGCAAGGCTCACCGTCTTCAAGGTTACTCTGAAATCAATCAGTGAAGCTCTGTTTAGCCCAAGTTATAGACAGCAAAAGTTAAATCAAGTTTAATGTAGTTTATCACAAAGTACCTACATTTTCAGAGACTTTTAAATATCAGAATTTTCAGAGGCAACCAAGCTCAGACAGAATTCTTCTAGCTCTGAAGTTGACAGTGGACATTCAAGAAATACTTGAGCGATTACTATGCATTAGGCACCATTCTTGGTACTGGGGATCCAGAAGGAAACAGATCCACAACAACCCTACCCTCTTGGAGCTTATATTTGAGAGAGACAAAGTAAGGAACTTAGTCATTTTGAAATACTCGACATATTATAAAGTAAAATAAAGCAGAGGACAGGAATGGGGAATGACAAGTGGCAAAGATTTGAAGTTCATGAGGGAGTAAGCCTCTCAGGTGACCAGGTGGGGACCACCAGGCCACGGCCAGGGAGACAGAGGACAGGTTACAGGCCAGATTGTTGGGGGGTAGGGGGTCTTGTGAGTCACCAGGAGGATTTCAGTTTTTACTCAAGAGAGAAGGACTAGAGAAATAACTGTGTTATAGATTATCCATTCTTTAATTATTTAGCTATAAAAAGAGATTACTATTTAATCATAAGAGACATTGTTCAAATTACATCTTCTCGGTTTGCTACATGCTTTCAGAAAAGGATAACATCTAGAACACACTGGACCCTCCACAGGCTGCTATACCATAAAGCAAAAGTCAGCATTACTTGCTTGTCCTTGACATCCATGCAGGTTCAGCTGCGAAAAACACCAAAACAAATTCCCCAGACATACTACATGGATGTTGACATCCACAGGAGCGCAGGAGAGCAAAGCTCCAGTGTTTACCAAGGATTTTTCAAGGTTATAGATCTCACATATGAGCTCCATAAAGACAGACAGGAAGGCAGTAACCTCCTTTTTTTAGGATATGAATGTCAGCCCTTAACGAATTTGACAGCCTTTATTCACAGTGTATACAAAAATCAGTATATTCTGTTACACGTATATACAAACTTAAGGAAGGGACCACTAACATCAGAGACTGGTGTTTTGCATTAAATAATCATCGTTTATAAAGCAACATCCTTCATGTAAACCCTTGTGGTAAAGAGATGTCAGAATGTTTTCCCTTATAAACCACTTAATTCCCCTTGGTGGATATCATCAATTCTGCCATCCGAAACTAGCTGGGTAATGAATGCCAACAAATGCAGTGAGCCCACTGTATGCCACGGCATCATAAGGTCAAGTTATTCGATTTTTAAATAACACGGCCATTGGCAAAGAGTAGCCACCAGAAACAGTGGACATGTTGGGTTCACTGTCCTTGCATTATTTTTTGTAAAAGCTGTAGAATGTTCCACAGTAAAACCTAAATATATCCTTCAGAGAGTGGTCTTTTGGCACCAAGAACAAAAACAGATTGATTTTTGAAAGTTTAAGTTAAAAAAAAAAAGACATAAACACAAAGCTCAGTTTAAGAGCAAGAGAGGACAAAAATCAGGCTGTTTTCCACAGCAAAGATCCGATTCGTTCTTGGCTGGAAAAACTGCACCCAGGGACAAAGCTACAAGAAGACAGAGGTAAAGTGTCATTCTTCTGGATGCTGACATAGACCAGGTCCCACATAAACAGAAAACAGGACAGCTCCTCGTCATCCTGTTGAATGAACATCTGAAATTTCACCTTTTAAACCCCACCTAGAGTCCACAGGCAGAAACACTTAAGTATAATTCATGAAGCCTTGTCAGTTATTTATTTATTTATAGCTCAGTATAAATTATTAGACAGAGAACCAGCTGATCAGAATGCCTAGTGATGAGAAAATGAACATATTAGGATCCAAACTGAGAAGAAATCAAAGAGGAATAGAGAGGAAAGGAGGAAACATGTTGTGGATGGCCTGATCTACATTCACCATTCTAATAAGAAGCAGCAAGAGAAAATTCATTCATACGGCCAACAAATTTTAGCGAGCACCTGTAGAAACAGTGACAGGCTTTATCTTCTTGGGCTCCAAAATCACTGCACATGGCAACTGCAGCCATGAAATTAAAAGACTGTTGCTCCTTGGAAGTAGAGCTATGACAAACCTAGACAGCATACTGAAAAGAAGAAACATTACTTTGCCCACAAAGGTCTGCCTAGTCAAAGCTATGGTTTTTCCAGGAGTCACGTATGGATGTTAGAGTTGGACTATAAAGAAAGCTGAGCGCTGAAGAACTGATGCTTTTGAACTGTGGTGTTGGAGAAGACTCTTGAGAGTACCTTGGACTGTAAGGAGATCCAACCAGTCCATTCTAAAGGAAATTAGTCCTGAATAATCACTGGAAGGACTGATGCTGAAGCTGAAGCTTGAATACTTTGGCCACCTGATGAGAAGAACTGACACTGGAAAAGACCCTGATGCTGGGAAAGATTGAAGGCAGGAAGAGAAGGGGACAACAGAGGATGAGATGGTTGGATGGCATCACCGGCTCAATGGACATGAGTTTGAACAAGCTCCGGGAGTTGGTGATGGACAGGGAAGCCTGGCGTGCTGCAGTCCATGGGGCTGCAAACAGATACGACGGGGCGACTGTGCTGAACTGATGACTTGCCAGGTACTATTTTAGGGAAACAGAGGCATGAACACATGAGATATATTTCTTATTTTCATGAGCCTTACATTCCAATGGAAAGAGAGACATACAATAAAGAAGCAACAAAAGAAGATATTGTGAAATTATATCAAGGCTATGAAGACACAAACCAAAATGGGGAGATGGCATGTCATCCAGGGAGCTCTCTTATATGGGGGATCAGTGTGAACACTGGGGCCAGCTCAGACTGGCTCTGGAGAACCAGTTACATCCATCTCTTTGCAACTCCAGTGATGCAACAAATCAGTGTCTCCCTGCCACCAGAGCCAGTTGTTAAGCCTTTAGGAGCACACCACCAGATGAGGAGGTCTTTCTGAAGAGACACTTAAATAGACAAGCCAATCTTGTGACCATCTTGGGTGGGGTCGGCGGGTAGGGGAGGAAGCAAGCCCAGAGACACCAAAAGCAGAATTCACAGGAAACCAAGCAAGATAAAGCACTGTGTTTTAAAACACGAACAGAATTATTTTGTTAAAATGTTGTAATACATTCCAATTGGTCAAAATAAACACACTATGTCAAAACAGAACTCAAAAAAGCACAAAGAACTATATTCAATTGTGTAATGGTCCTAAGTCCCTCATTACCGCGAGGGGAAGGGTCTGGTGGTGGTGTTGTGGTTTTTAAATTGTGTCTTATTTATTGTCTCCATTCTGTCTGTAAAAAAAAAAGTGGAGGGACAGTTTTGGTTCCTGGGTAATTTGCAAAACCACAAAATTCACTTACAAAAATATGTAAGCGTGACCTATAATATTACCAGTTTGGGAAACTACAATCACACCCTTTTAAACTTTTGGAGTCTGGGTTATTCAGGGAATCTTAGCATTTTATGAATGCAAAGGAACTGAGGGGGCATATCCACTTATTTTAGGTATAAAGAAAGGTCCAAATAGGTAACATACTGGAGATAACAGCAGTAGTCACCTAGCTTGTTCACGATTATCTGTTTCATTTGATGCCCTATTAGTTTTCTTCTTCTTTTTTTTTTCAGCCCCACTGTGCAGCATATGGTATTTTAGTTCCTCAACCAGGGATCAAACACATGCCCTCTGCATTGGAAGCACAGAGTCTTAACATCTAGACTGCCAGGGAAGTTCAATGCCATATTTTCAATGTCACTCTATATCCTACGACAGTGGTGCTCAAAATTGAGCATTCATCAGAATCACGTGAGGACTTGTTTAAAACACCCACAGGCTGCACACTCCTGAGTTTAGGTATCTGTAGGGCTGGGGTAAGGGCCAGGAATCTGCACATATAACCAGTTCCCTGGTGATGTCAATGCCACTGGTCTGGGGACCCTACTTGAAATTCACTGATCCAAGAACTGGAAGCATGGGTTTTGCAACCTAACACAGCTGAGTTCCAGCTCCACTTCAGCCACTTGTATGACCCTTGGAAAAGCCACCCAAACCCTCTGGACTTCAGTCTGTGACACATAAGTCCAGTTGGAAGGAATAAAGAAATGCCCATAAAGCACTAGCTCAGCCAAGGGCAAGGCCTTTTAGAAGCCAAGTGCTCAAAAAATACTAGTTACATCCTACAGAAATGTTTCCTTAATCATCATGGCTCCCCGTTATCTGCTATTTCACTTTCTGTGTTTTCAATTACCTACAGTCAACCCCAGTCTGAAAATATTAAACAGAAAATCCCACAAATACACAATTCACACGTTTTAAATTGTGCACCAAGTAACATGATGAAAGTTCCCACCTTCCCGCTCTGTCCTGCCCAGGACATGAATCATCCCTTTGTCCAGGGTATCCTGCCTATTAGTCACTTAGAAGTCCCATTATCAAATCAACTGTCCAGATATAGCCATTCTTGTATTCAAGTGACCCTTACTGGGCTCAATAATGGCCGGAAAGCACAAGAGGAGAGATGCTGGTAGTTCAGATCTGCCAAAGAGAAGCCATAAAGTACTTCCTTGAAGTGAAAAGGTGCAAGTTCTCAACTTAATAAAATCATATGCTGTGGGGACTTCCCTGGTTAAGACTGCACTTCTACCCCAGAGGGCAAGGTTTTGATCCCTGATCTGGGAACTAAGATCCCATATGCCACATGCCACAATCAAAAAACAAATCATAAGCTATGGATACTAAGATCTACAGTAAGAATGAATTTTCTATCTGTAAAATCATAAAGAAGGAAAAAAGAAATACATGCTAGTTTTGCTTTCATACTTCAAATTGCAAAGTTGCAGCTGCAGTGCATGATAAATGCTTTGATATTGATAAGATAGAAAAGGCATTAAATTTGTACAGTAAGGGATCGTGAGAGACCACATTCACATACCTTTTATTACAGTATACAGTGTTATAATTTGCTCTGTTTTCTCATGTTGTTGTTAATCTCTCACTGTGCCTAATTTGGAATATACCATTCAAAAATACTTCACTTTTCTCCTTTTTCAACATACACTAGAATAAAGTTCAAAAGATAGATAAGATCAAAGATTGGAAAAGATATGGCAGAACTGGAACATTTATAGCAGCTTTATTCATAATAGGTGAAAGAAAAAAACAGTCCAAATGTCCATTGAGAAACAAAAATATAAACAATCTGGTATATGTATGCAATGTGATACTACTCCCCAATTCAAAACAACCATGACACACACAGTATGAAATCTCCAAAATATTTTGTTGAGGGCAAAAACCCAGACACAAAAGAGTGCATAGTGCAGTATTTCATTGATATGAATTTCAATGATAGACAAGACTAACCCAAAGTGAGAGAAATCAAATAGTCAATGCCTCTGGAAGAGGTGGAAGGAGCTGACTGGAAAAGTATAGGAGGGAAATTTCTGAGGTAATGGAAACGCTCTGTATCTTGATCTGGGTGAAGCGGACATGAGCATATACATTTGTCAAAGCCCATGAAACTATATACTTAAGATCTGTGCATTTTACTACAGGTAAATATAAACCTATAGTATATATAGTACATGTATATATATCTTATTATATATATGAAGTGATTTACCTTATATAGCATATATATGTAGATTTCTTAAGGCACTTTTGTGACAAAAAACTGTCATCCTTCATTTAAAATAAACCAACTCCAACCAAGTAGATCTATTGAGCTTGATTCTTTCACAGACCAGTCCTATTTCATATACCATTTACAACAGACTAGTTTGGTCTGTGCAACTTTCCAGAGAGCTGCTGTGAAATAGAGCAGAATTCTCTCCCACAAGAGGACCATGACATTTCCATACAGACAGCACCCAGAGTGACCCATGGCCCTGGGAGTAGCTAGTTTAAGGTGCAGACAACTCAAAAGTATTATTTTCCTTTACCAAGTAGGAGCCTATTTAATATGATTAAAACACAGTAATAAAAACACAAGAAGAACAATTTTGTCCTATAATTTAAATCATATTCTCAATATGAAAGAGAAGGCTGGTGATGGTGAAGCCTGGATAGGAGGGGAGTTTGGGGAGAATGGATATACATATATATGTATGACTGAGTCCCTTCCCTGTTTACCTAAAACTACCACAACACTGTTAAGTCAGCTATATCCCAATACAAAATAAAAAGTTTCAAGCTACCAAAAAAAGAGAGAGAGAAGGCTGGTGAAATGCTTTCCAGTGCCTTCTTTCTGTAATGAAGATGTTAGAAGAGCTGCCTGCGCCTGTGTAATCACGACAGGAAATAGCAGCTTTCACATTGTGGTGGATTTCAGGCCATTCAAACGTCCCCATCCATAACTTTATTCCACTACAAGAACAAGTAGGTTTGCATACACACACATGCACACACACTTTCTATGAGCATTCTTGCACAGCACACAGAATAATTCTGGGTGAAAGGAAATAAGATGGGGAGACACTAGCTTCCTTCAAACCCAGAGGCCTCTGATTCCAAACACACTTGGGTTACCTGATTGACCTTTCCAAAGTTTCACGATGATGCAGCATTGGGACAAAGCCTCCCAATCTTTGGTAACTGGTGGAGGGAGGCTCAGCCACCTATAGTATCTCACACACTGAGAATGAGCTCCCATGGATCAATTAGACACTAGTAAAACGCTCCCTGCCCCCATAATCTCCAGGATAGTCAGGAACTCGTGCCCATCCTCTACCAGCCATGTCTCCAAGATGCCCTTGCATAGTGACCTACAGCCGACCCCATCAAATGCTATGACAATATTTTCTCTACAGTTGTATCAAGTCCTAGTAATGCAGGAACCTGAATTACGGTGTTAACCTCATAATTCAGATTCCTGACACTAAAAAAACCCAAGTCAGACATGACTTAGAGACTGAACAAAAACAAAGTCCTCTAGGAAACCTTCTCTGATAATACAACTGGAAGTTAGTTCCTAGTTTCCTAAATGCTAATGTTCATTTTTTTAAGTATCATTTATATTGCACTTTAAGATCCTGTTTGTACATAGGCATTATTTTCTTCCCTGAGACTGGACGCTCCTAGAGATTGAGGACTGTTTTGTAAACTTCATTTTATCTCTAACATTGCCAGCTCAGTACATAGCATATAAGTATCTCAAAATGTTTGGTGATATATGGAGTAAGCGGAACCTGTTTTAATGGAGTAATGGTAATACACTGGGTTATTATCATTCTATACCTAATATCTAATAAAGGGCTAACACATTTTTTTAAAAAAGCTAAACTTAAAAGCTAGACATAGAAATAAATAACTGCCCCAATTTCACTTGAAACGTAACAATAGCTAGTCTTTATTGAGCACTTATTATGTGTCAGGCACTATTCTGCACCCTTTTTAAGTTTATATAATACAAAACAGCCAGTTCACAGATTCGGGAGATGTATTTCCAGGTGAGACAAGGTGTTGGAGCTTAAGCAAAAGCTGAGGTGATATGCAGTAAATGAGGCATATTCTCTCCTTTCAATGAGCTTATCACCTTGTATGGAAAGAAGGGAAGGGATCTAACGCATAGTTCAGAATAAGTAAAAAACTGACAAGACACACATTTAGGGGAGTCCAGAAGAAGGCTGATTTCTTCATCCTGGCAGGATGCCTGAGGGCTTCTTGGAGGAGGTGAGCAATCAGATAATGAGGACACAAATGGAAGGAGATTTCCATAACTGTCAGTCCCTCAGCTCCCAAAGCTACCAAAAGGCCGGTCTCTTCTCCCTGTCCCCCTCCTCCACTTCATCTGGAACAGGCCTGTTTCCAAAAGAGGACTAGCTCAGCCCAGCCCTCCTTTCCTCTGACACAGTCCTCCAGCTGCTGCTTGCCCTTTCAAGCACGCAGGCACATGTGTGAACTTTTCACCAGGGCTCAACCTGGTGCTTTTGCAGGGAAGAACCTGGATCACGGTGTTTGGTCATACAAGGGATCCCTTTAACGGAATCAATCCAATCCTTCTCTACTTCTCTACTCAGGGACAGCCCTGAGCCTGTACCAAACTAAGATGCAAGGGACTCCCCCCAACCAGCAGCCATCAGAAGGGTCATCACTCCTCTCTAAGCTTCTGAGAGGTGAATTTGCTTCCACTCCCTTCTCTTAAGTGCACCCCTCAGGTCTCCCACACTCATCCCCCACCTCTCCCTCCTTGGTGGTTAAGGCTCTGCAACAAGGATTTTCAAACCCTCACTCTTGGTATCTGTGTGACCTTGGGCAAGTAACTGAACCAACATCAGTAAATGAAACAATGTCAGTCCCAGCTTCTTCATCCGTAACATGGGGTTTATAAGAAAAACTCGCTCTCAGAATTGTTGTGCACCAGAACAAAAGAGTGCAAGGAAAGCATTTTACACAGAACCTGACACATAATAAGCGACAAGAAATAGCAGCTATAATCATCTTCACAGGGATGATAACGATGGTTGCAGTGATGGGGATGGTGGTGATGGTGGTGGTAGTATAAACTTGGGCTTGAATGGCGCTGAAATACCCTCTCTATTCTCTCCCCCCACCGCTACCCACAAGTCTGGGGCCAGGCCACACGGGTAGAGACACATGAGTCATCCAGTTGTGGCGTGAATGCAAGATCTTCAGGCTGCAGGCTTTGGGACTGAAAGGTGGTGATGCCCTAGCCCACCTGGCCGGTCACGGGGTGATGCTGATTTTCTGATTAAGGAGGTCCAACAATCAAAGACCCTCACCTCCTTCATACCCATTCTCCAGGTCTGAAAACAGTTAAGAGATCAAAGAACGCAGTAGCTGCGCCCGCTGCAACACTCGCCCAGGGAACCAAGAGAGCGTCCACTTTGCCCCTGCCTCAGTTCCCCAACTCTCCTCCCGGTGCAGGCAAGCCACTGCTGCACTAGGTGGCAGAGATAACAGGTTAGCAAACCGGGCCAGGGAAAAATCTATGCGCTTCCCCGAGCTAACCCCAAGCCCCTCTTCCCAACGCAGGTGGGCAAACAACCCACAGCCTCTCAACAACTTGGTGTATTTCACCATCACCGGGCACACGGCCTCAACATCGCCCCTATGCCGCGTTCACAGGAGAAAAGCGGGAAATCGAAAGGGGGGCGGGAGGCGGCTTCTCAGCCGAGTTCCCTTTTCTGGGGGCGCCTCCAGGAGGCGCGTCCCGACTTACCTTGTCTGACGGCTTTGAAGGTGACGGCCTCCTTGCAGCTGTCGATGACTCCCAGTACGTCATAGCGGGGCAAGCCGGACACCCGGATCCCCTGCACCTCCAGAAGTAACTCGCCCTCAACCAGCCGAGGGCCCTCGCCGCCACCGGGAAGCCCCGCCGCTTCGGTAGCCGTCACTGCTCCGACATACGGAAACTCTCCGTTCTCCGCGCCCCCCAGCACCGTCACCCCCAGCTCTCCCTGGGGTCCCCGCTTTACGGTGCATTCGTGAACCCTGCTAGTCCAGTGGTTCTTCTTCTGGATCACTTTCGACATGATGAGTTACACCCCTCCTACCTCCGCCAAAAAAAATAATGATAAAATGAGAGACAGGTGCCCCCCACAGCACAAGCCCCCAAGCCCCAGCTGGTTCATGGGAGAGACATCTCCCCCCAAACAACGCAGCGGGAGAGAGAAACTTGGCAGCCTCGCTCCCTTGCACACACTCGCTCACTCAAGCCATCATAAAACAAACTTTCTGGGCTTCCCCGCGAGCCCTGCACAGGCGCCCGCGAGCTTTGTTTGCATTCCGGTGCTTCTCGGTCCACGTTCCGGCGCCCGACCGTGCTCTCTGGGACCAGAGTCCACTCGGCGCCGCTTGGATTATTTTTTTTCCTTCCTTTCTTTCTTGCCTCTTAGAAATGCGGTGTCTCCTCTTTGCCTCCCGTCTGGCTCGCCTTTCCTCGCTGGCGGGCAGTTTCTGAGGGTGAGGGAAGCCCTTCCAGGCAGTTGCTGGGAGCCCTGGAGACGCGGTAGCTGAGCGGGGGCGGGGGGGACAGGAGGGAAGTGCCTGCGTCCCCTTTAAGCAGATACAAAGGCTCGGCTTGTTTTGTTACAGTTCATTCTATTCCGCGCCGCCGAGCGCAGCGGCCGGCAAGAGGAGACGCGCGCGCATGCGCCCCGCGACCGCCTGCCGGCCGGCCCGCCCCACCCCGCCTTCCCGAAGAGAGAGATTCCAATGTGCTTCCCGTTGGGTCCTAAGTCCTACCCTTCCAGGATCAGCCACTTTTCTCCCCCTTCACACACCCTTCTCGTTCCTACTTTTATTTCAGTGCTCACGACTCTGCATAGCCCTTCGGGGGTCTGGGAGACGAGCAAGTGTTTTACTCCAACTGTCTGCAACTTTTGAAAACATAGGCAATCTGCTTGGGCATTTTAAAACCATTTCAAACAGGTGGGGGTTGGGGAGACTCACACTCCCTCGCGCTCACACTCACGCACGCACACACGCCGGCCTAAGCTTCCTTACCGCCCTCGGCCAGTGGCTGGCCACGCTGTCGGTCACCCAGCCCACCCCCCGCCGCAATTCCGTCTAATACCCTGAACCCAACCCAGAGGAGTGCGCCTGCCCGGCTTCCCCCCAACCTGCACTGTGCGGGCGGGTTCTGGTCTTGGAGCAGGGTGTGCTCCAGCCTCTGCGACCCTGGGGAGAGGGGGGCTGTGGTGGTCCCCCAAATGGGATCCGTCACACGCTCACACACGTATACACACACTTATCTGCATCCTTAAACTTTAGGGCCAACTTTTCTGGACGCAGATAAAGTATAAGGCGAGGGAAAGAAGCCAAAAAGCAAGAGGGGCTTGGGGTCTTCAACCGAAAAGGGTCTAGCTCTTTAAAACTCCCTTGCGGCCAGAGACCTCTGGAACCAGGCGTCTGTCCTGGACTCAAGTTCCTGGCTGAGCTAAGCAGCCTTTGGACCCGCCCCGGGGCCAGGAGATAAGGATCACTCCTGGGTCTGGGATCTGCACCCGAGTCCTGGCGCCCGCGGGGGTGTGGGCGCGGCAGCCACCTCTCGGAATTCACAGCCGGGAGTTGCTTCTGCCTCGGGCGCCGCCCGAGGGCGGGGGTAGAGCCAGCTAATAATGTCCCTGCTAGGTTTCGGAATGTGCTCGGGGGCTGCGGACAGAAAGAATATCCTGCACCGGCAAGGCTTCCCTCCCCAAATACTCCCCCAATCGGCCTGGGCGATAGTCTCCTAAACATTTTCTTTTCCTCAGTGATTTATAACTTATTTATCCATCTTGGGTCACAAGAGAGATTTCAAATGCTAAATAAGGGAAGTGAGTGTAAAAGACTCCGAAAGGACGGGGTGCCGCAGAGGTCAGGGTTGAGAGGCAGGCTCTGAGGTTTAGGTTCTCACCGGTCCAGTGTCCGTGTGATCTTGACCAAGCGCTGGGACCCCTCAGAGCCTGAGTTTCTTAAGTAAGTGTAACAATACCTGACAAGATTTTTGGGAGTATTACGGGGAGGACACTTGTTAAGTGATATATAATAAGAAGCTCACTAGTAGTAGTACTAGTAGCAGTTTGAAAATAGGAATCATTCGGGGTTTCAAGTTACATGATAATTCCTCCTTTTCTCTCTAAAACTTAAAATATATAGGCATACATTTAAATATTTTAAAGCACTGCTTATAGGGCACTTTTCTAAGCCAATAAAAATAAGAGAAGAACGTTGCTACTTCTCTCTTGAGATATCCAAAACTGAAAAATCCCATTGCCTTCTAGTATTTGTAAAAGAAGGAAGTGGCCAGTTTTCCATGGCTCTTCTTGGTAAGGGAAACCATCTTCAGCCTCTTTTCTCAGAAGATATCCATTTGTCTCCAGCTTGACTGGATCAAAATGAATGAGAAATTAAAAAGCTTCAGTCCCAAAACCAAATAAAGATCCAGCCAGTCAGAATCTTAAGGATAGGTTCTATCCTCTGGATGTTTAAGCTTGCCTTTACATGCATGGTGCTAGTTATCATCTTGATTCCTGAGCTCACAGACACTTTTAGGGTAAGAATCTATGTCCACATCTTCTTGGACAGCATATACTCCAAGAAGGTAGTGGATTTTGGCAGTTTGGTTTACTCATGTAGTCCCAGTTCTTAGAACAGCATCTGGTACCTTGTTAATGTTCAAGTATTTGGTGAGTGAATCCCCTTCCCAAAATGCACATTTTTGCATACCACCTTAAGAGTGAAATCACAGATTTCCCTACAGATCATTGGTAAGCTTGCCCTTCTATATTTCCCACCTCCCACACTCCATATTTTATAACTGTGGGTGCCCACTTGCCAGGAATTCTCCCACTTGCCTCTAATCAGCGGTCACCTACCTAGAGGAATCCAAACAAGATCAAGTGGTGGCAGTTCCTTCCACTGGCAGCAGCACCATTTTCCCTCTCCAGGGTTCCACATGACCCTGAAGCAGAGCAGAGGAAAGGACTTGGAATTTAGCCTACTTCAGATTCTAGGTGTGGAATAACCCCCCCAAAAAAGAAGGGAAAAGTTGAGGGCACAGACAGCAGGGTAGAGAGAGGTATAGAGAGACATACTAAAATCCAGGAATTTAAAAAGGAGTAATTTGAGCTTTCAAAACAGCTGAGACTGCCAATTTCCAGACATTAAGTTTATGATGTTCCCAAACTCTCTGCCTCTCCTCTGAACCTTTCTGTTTGTTCTATTTCTCCTGGTTCAGTTTCTGTGTCCCAGATTGGAAGGAGCTTCAGGGCAGAAATCATATTTATTCTACCCAAACTTTGAATCCTCAGCACCTAAACCCATGCCTTGAGGTGAGTGTGCACTTACACACGTGATGAATGAATGTGTGAATGCATGGGTGAAGTGTGACCTTAAACTATGTAGTATGTGACCTTTAGCATGAAACCCATTTAGATTCCCTGGCCTTTCAGTGGTTAGTTCTGTTGCCGGGGGCATGAGTTCCCTGTGGCATGGCCAAAAAATTAAGTAAGTTAAAAAAAAAAAAAAAAAACACGAAACCCATTTAGATTTGGTGGCTAAAACTGATATTTATAGACTGTTTTCTTAAGAGTTTATAGTTATCTTGAAGTAGATTTTTCTTGAATATATATAAAGAAGAACCCTGTGTTCTGGCTTCCCTCACTTACATTATGACTTTGACAATACATTCTAGTGGGGGAAATAATGCCATAAAATACCTAACTTTGAGGTTTACTATGTGTGCCAGGATAGTTATGTACATTATTTTATTTAATCATTATAACAATTGTGTGAGGTAGGTATGGCCTTGATTTTGTATGAGTGACTTTGATTTTAGAGGAAAGTAAAGCTAGTTAAGTAAAGAAATTTGCTCAAGAGCCTGGAAATGATAGAGCTAGGATGTGAACGCAGGGGCCTGAACCAAAGCCCACATTCAGAACTACAGCCCTATGGGAGGGGTAGGATGTGGCCATCCACCATCTAGCATATTTGGGTACCAGCATATTTTGGCTCCAGTATCCACCACATAGTGTATGCATACCAGTTAAGACACTCTCCCATCTCTTCCTTATAAACTGAAAGAATACAGTGTTCCACTCTGGAATCCAATCCGCAATCCTCCTTCTGTGGGCTCTGAAGATCAAATAATTTACTGGAATGTAAAGAGGATTAATTTGCAAACATTTCTGAAGTGTCTAGAGATCTGTGGGCTCTGGTACAGGTGACATGCCAATATACTGTTACTGCAGAAGCAGTTCAACAACAAAATCTTAATAAACATGATTAAGAAGTAAACTGTGACATAATAAACTGCAAAAATGATGGTCTTATTTTCCTATAGCTAGTTCCGCTCAAAGGAAGAAGAAAATCCACAAATGTAAAATTGTGCATTTCTTTCTTCCAAAGACATTTCTTTTCAAAGGTTTCTAGTTGTGAGTAAAGAAAGCATTACTGCAGTCCAAAGTGGTAACTTCCCTCCTTTTTCTGAAAATGTGAAGACAGGAGATAAGTTGGTTGACTGTGAGGCAAAAGAAGACATAAAAATTGGTTATCTTTTAGTTTCTGAAGAATGTCATCAAGAAGCATATATTATAGATATCAAGGTAAATGCTTCATATTCAATAAGGTAACTGACTCCAAACTGGTAATTTAGAGCATATCAACAAGGGAAGTTAAAACCCTTACTTCAGATAGAGGGAAACAGTGAGGACCACTTTCTGAGTCATCTCCTGGAGGCACTTTTACGATTCACTTGATAACATGTTCTTTTCCTCACAGGGAGGCAGACAGGTTTTTTCTGACCACAGTACCCCTCTAGTACTTTCAGCTAGGGAAGAAAAAATAAAATGCTAATTCTCGTGATCTTCCAAGCAATCGCATGTGAACTATTATTTTCATATCCTAGAGGAAGAACTCCAGGAAGAGAGTTTAATCCTGGCTAATGTTCTGGTTCACTTCCATGGGAAAAAATTAATACTGGTAACTGGAAGATTTGAAATTTCAATATTGGCTGTGAAGAACCAAGAGAAACCCAAGAATTTATTATGGAAATCTCTCCTAAAATTTCCCAAATATTCAGCTATACTGAAGTATATCATCCTGCATAATTCCACTGAAAATATACGTGGTGACAGTAAATTTCCTTATGAACAGGATATTTGCAATTTTCTTCATAATAGATATTTGTATCTATTTTATCTCCCACCAACTCTATGAAAATATAGTAATTGGAACATGGTAGATGTTTAAATAATAATTTGATTAGTGAAGGTGTTCATTCTGTGTATGTCTTATTATATATTTTAACAATTTTTATTGCACTAAAGCAGAACTGAATGAAAGAAGAGATTACACATTGAAATCAAGGATGCAATATGGGCATTTTTAAAAATACCCCATAGTATAAATTATTGCTGAACAACTTTAAAAATAGATAAAATAAAAAGGCAGAATTAAATCATTCAAGATTGTATTACCTACTTTTATACTTGGGTTTATCTCCTCCTGGACTTTGGCCAATACAAATATACACACGTTGACACAATCTACTTTCTTTAGCTGTCTCTCTCCTCATTTAGGAGTTATAATTAGTTTATGGAATAAAATAATCCTTTATACCTTTTATTTGTGTGTGTGTTTGTGTGCTCAGTTGCTCAGTTGTGTCCAACTCTTTGAGACCCCATGAACTGTAGCCTATTAGGCTCCTCTGTCCATGGGATTTCCCAGGCAAGAATACTGGCGTGGGTTGCCATGTCCTCCTCCAGGGGATCTTCCCGACCCAGGGACTGAATCTGCATCTCCTGCATTGGCAGGTGAATTCTTTACCACTGTGCCACCTGGTAAGCCCCTTATCTTTTATTACTCACCAATATATCCTCAATTTTCTATTTGTTAAATATAAACCTATATCACGTTTATCAGCTCAATAATATTCCATTCTTTAAATGTTCCAAAATTTATTAAAACAATGCCCTATTCATGATCATTTAGGATTCTGCATGAGACTACAGTAATTATTTGTATTAGGATGTTTTGGTTGCCAGGGACAGAAACTTAGTTGAACTAATTTAGGAATAAAAGGAAATGTATTAATCCATTATAACTGGCAAGACTAGAGACAAAACTAGTTTTCAGCAAGCCTAGATTAAGAGGCTCAAGCAATGCTGTCAGCTTTATCCCTCCATCTCTTGGTTCTTTTTTCCTTAGTTGCCCTCATCCCCTCATACTACATATGGATTGACCTTCTTCCAAAATCCAGGAAAGACAACCACGTGCCTCTACGTTTAGTAATCCCAAAAGAAATATTTTCACTAACAGATGGGAAAAGCAATGCGAGAAATTTCATTCTGTATTAAAGCTTTCAGTGTCAATTGTGGAGAGTATAGATGGAGTTTGTGTACTTTTCACCGGCTTTGAGAATAAACACAAGAGAGGCACAAACATGATTGGCTACCTGATCAAGCCTGGCAGTGTGTGTATAGACTTGAGACTCAGGGAAAGGTCATTAAGGTACGTTTCTCTACAAGCGCCTATCGTGGTTGCCTCTTACGCAGTTAACTGAGAGTTCCAAGAATACAAATACAGTGGGAGTTTGATTTCAATCAAAGCTGCAGTGGTTGGCCCACACATTGGTAGCTATTTTGAATAAACTCTGAAGCTGGCAGTAGTACAGGATTGTACCCTTTACAAAGGAAGCCAGTCAAGTGTTATACTTATTTAATACAGATGGTTTGTTAAATTATTTACATAACATCAATTTCAAATATTCTGAAATGAGTCCTAAGTTTTTCTGAAGCTAAACTAAAAAAGAGAAAGTTAAATATTTTAAGATGATCCGTGACAGTTGGTAGATTGTTAGATTGTTTTCATTCATTTGTTCCTTCAACAAATGCTGATTAAATACTTATTTTGTCAGTTTGCACTAGGCACTGATGATATAGAACTAAAAGACCCAGTAGGCTTTGTGGTTTGTTTGTTTGTTTGTGTTTTTTTGGCTGGAGGAAGGTCACCTCCTAATTGGATACATAGACAAAAAAAAAAATACAAGTTCAACTGTGTTGGGTAAGTTCAGTGACAAGGAGCTAGGGTCATCTTGGTAGACATCTCTTTAGGAAAATTATAATTTGCAAACATGGTTTCAGAAATTAAAGGTGCCATTTTTAGAAGAACTTCTTGCCTCCTCCACCTATAATTTATTTTAATAGTATTTTAATAAGTGAAAGAGCATGTCGTTTTATGACCACGTTATGATACTTGAAGATATGTTTTATGGAACCATTCACTGAGTTCCCAGATGGTTACAGCTGAATATAGTGTGAATATGTGCTTCCATAAAGGACAACTCTGTCTTGCCACAAAGTGATCCAGCAAACGCTAGGTGGAGTTTTGGAAAATGACTCAGCAATCTGGAATCTGAGCAGCCTTGCTCCTTGAACTGTACTATCTTTGGAAAATTGTTCCCTATAAAATCTTGTAGCCAGATGAACGAGGACCCCCAAAGATGCGGTACTCACTTTCCAGATTTAGCACATTCCTAGAATTTTAAACTCATTTTTATGGACTGTTGCCCAGGTGAGGGGGTGCTTAGCCAAGCTAGGAACAGTTATGAGCAACATCCCCCAGGAAGTCAGTTCCCAAATTTGGAGTGCTTGTATTCTGAACATTCCTGACAATTCTGGCTGAGAAATTTAGCTTGCCTAAGTTTGGGTACCCCAAGGAGTTTACATGCAGCAGAGAACTGCTGAATTAAGCTAAGTGTTGGAAGACATTGCAGTTTTAATTATTAAGTTAGCCCCCTGCTTTAGTGAATGCACAAGTTGGCATATGCTTGGGAATGTTTCTGTTTCCAAACTCACAGCAACTGCATTTTTAAAATGTTTGACCTTGATCTTGTGACCTTTCCTCTAAAATCCTGAGAGTCCTGGGAACACTCACAGCTGAGTGATGGGAGCAAAACTAGACAGATAGCAATTCTCTTTTTCTTTTATTTATTTATTTGCTTAAATCTTAGGCTACTTTGTTTTAAACTAGACCCAACTTCCCTTTCAGTTATTAATTTTATTTAAATCTATCCTCTTGGTATGACTTTATACTTTGAATTGATACCACTAAAGCCTAAAACTAGTAAAGCTATGTGACCCACCTGCTAAGGCAAGCTGGCATTTTGACACTGCTCTCCAGAGAGCTGAGACTGTTCTCTAGATTAATGTTTTCAAATTCTTTGATTGCTGTTCAGAATAAGAAACAGCACATAAACATATAAACACACACATATATGTATGATTGAAACAAAAATTTCAAGAAACCATATTTATCCTTTCTGCATATGATGTACTATGCCTTGGGTTATGGCCCACAGCCGTATTTCTTAACCTTTCCCTGTATTACCTACAAGCTAAGACTAGTTTTATGTTTTTCAGTGGTTAAAAAGCAAACAAACAAATTATAATGAGACACATTTACAATATGTCATGTGCTCTTCTGAGCCTTTGCATTTATTGACTTGTTAAATCTTTAGTGGTTAACACATTTTGAGGGAGTGTTCAGTGTGCACGATGCTTTGGTAAGTGCTTTCAATGATGCTTCCCAGGTAGCTCAAATGGTAAAGAATCTGTCTGCAATGAGGGGGACTTGGGTTCGATCCCTGGGTTGGGAACATGCCCTGGAGAAGGGCATGGCAACCCACTCCGATATTCTTGCCTGGAAAATTCCATGGATAGACAGCCTGGCAAGCTAGTCCATGGAGTCACAAAGAGTCGGACATGACTAAGCGACCAACATTTTCTCTTTCACTCTATGAGGCAGGGGATATTAGTAGTCACACTTAATAGATGACAAAACAGAGGCTATATCACTTGCACAGGGTTACACACCTAGGAAGTGGTAATTAGGATTTAATCCTAGGTTTCTCTGCTTCCAAACTTTTGGTTCTTAATACTACTGATGTTTTCACCTTCTTGACCATCAGATCAGATCAGATCAGATCAGTCGCTCAGTCGTGTCCGACTCTTTGCGACTCCATGAATCGCAGCACACCAGGCCTCCCTGTCCATCGCCAACTCCCGGAGTTCACTGAGACTCACGTCCATCGAGTCAGTGATGCCATCCAGCCATCTCATCCTCTGTCGTCCCCTTCTCCTCCTGCCCCCAATCCTTCCAGCATCAGAGTCTTTTCCAGTGAGTCAACTCTTCACATGAGGTGGCCAAAGTACTGGAGTTTCAGCTTTAGCATCATTCCTTCCAAAGAAATCCCAGGGCTGATCTCCTTTAGAATGGACTGGTTGGATGTCCTTGCAGTCCAAGGGACTCTCAAGAGTCTTCTCCAACACCACAGCTCAAAAGCATCAATTCTTCGGCACTCAGCCTTCTTCACAGTCCAACTCTCACATCCATCTGCCTCTTGAGAAATTTGTATGCAGGTCAGGAAGCAACAGTTAGAACTGGACATGGAACAACGGACTGGTTCCAAATAGGAAAAGGAGTTCGTCAAGGCTGTATATTGTCACCCTGTTTATTTAACTTATATGCAGAGTACATCATGAGAAACGCTGGACTGGAAGAAACACAAGCTGGAATCAAGATTGCCGGGAGAAATATCAATAACCTCAGATATGCAGATGACACCACCCTTATGGCAGAAAGTGAAGAGGAACTCAAAAGCCTCTTGATGAAAGTGAAAGTGGAGAGTGAAAAAGTTGGCTTAAAGCTCAACATTCAGAAAACGAAGATCATGGCATCCAGTCCCACCACTTCATGGGAAATAGATGGGGAAACAGTGGAAACAGTGTCAGACTTTATTTTTCTGGGCTCCAAAATCACTACAGATGGTGACTGCAGCCATGAAATTAAAAGACACTTACTCCTTGGAAGGAAAGTTATGACCAACCTAGATAGCATATTCAAAAGCAGAGACATTACTTTGCCAACAAAGGTTCGTCTAGTCAAGGCTATGGTTTTTCTTGACCATAGCTTCATACGTAATATGGACCCAATGTATATTTGAAGAATGAGTGAATACATGTATGAATGATCCAGAGATAGATTGATGGTATCCCATAGACCCTGACCAACTATGAGAACACAGATAAATTAGGTGATTGCTTGGTGCTTTAAAAAGCAACCATCCAAACAAATCAACAAGGTAAATCCCTCATTTATTAAGTGCTAAATATTTCATGTGGGCTTTCCTGGTGGCTCAGCAGTAAAGAAACGCACCTGCAGTGAAGGAGATGCAGGAAACTCAGGTTCAATCCCTAGGTCAGAAAGATCACCTGGAAAAGGAAATGGTAATCTATTGCAATATTCTTGCCTGGAAAATCCCATGGACAGAGGAGCCTGGCGGGCTACAGTCACAAGTCTGAAATGACTTAGTGATTAAACCACCACCACCACCACCACCACCAACTACTTTATGTAATTGCTTTCAATATCTTTATTAACCCTCATAACCCTCAATTAACCCTCATAAGGACACTATGAGGTAGATGCTATCCCTGTTTTACAAAAGGAAGGACTGAGGTCCAAAGAGGTTAAGTACATTGCCTAAGATGATACGACCAATATAGTTAGATCTGGTGTGACTAAGACAGATGATCTTCTTAATTACTATGCTATGTACCTCCATTTATTAATTTCTAATATCACTGTAATACTACCTACCCCTATAATTTTGTAACCAAAATAGATAATGTATCAGAACCTTCATTAATAACTATATTTTCCAATGACATATTTCTCTACCAAAAAGTTAAAAACTCAAGGTAGAAGAAGTAGAGGAGGCAAAGAAATGCCTTCCAGTACATTTGATATGGAAATTGTTATTAAAATGTTGTGTTATATTTTTTGCAAATGTTCTATAAATCTAAAATTATTCTAAAATATTTTTTTAAGAACATGATGAAGCACATGGAAAAATGTTTAATTTCATTAGTCATTAGAGAAATGCAAACCAAAACCCCAATGAGATACTACTATACCTCCACTAGGATGGGTACAATTTTTCTTTTAATGGAAAATAACAAGTGTTGGTGCAGATGCAAAGAAATTAGAACACTTATGCATTTTTATGGAACTATAAAATAATGCATACACTGTAAAACAGTTTGATGGCTCTTCAATAAGCTGAATGTTGAATTTCTGTATCACCCAGCAATTTAATTCCTAGGTGTATATCTATATATGCAAAAGGATTGAACACAGACGTACAAACAAAAACTTGTATGTGGATGTTAATAGCGGCAATTGTCATAATAGCCGAAGATGGGAATAACCCAAAAATCCATCAAAAAATTATGTTAAAGAAAATGTAGCTTTCCATACAGTAGAATAGTATTCAGCTGTAAAAAAGTAACAAAGGACTGACATATGCTATAAAGCAAAAGAACCCTGAAAATATGATATTAAGTGAAAGAAGTCATATACAAAAGACCATATAATGTGTGATCCCATTTATATGAAATGTCCAGAACAGGCAAATCCATAGAGATAAGAAATAAATTGGGGGTTATCAGAATTGTGGGGAGGCAGAAGGGGGAGTGCTAGTTAATGATCATGGGATTTTCTTTTGGGATGATGAAAATGTTCTGGAACTAAAAAATGGTGATAGCTGCACAGTACTTTGAATGTACTAAATGCTACTGAATTGTACACTTTAAAATGGATAAGATAGGGAATTCCCTGGCAGTCCAGTAGTTGGGCTTGGCACTTTCATTGCAGTGGCCCAGGTTCAATCCCTGGTCCCAAAAGCCATGTGTCAATAATAATAATAATAAGCTTAAAATAGCAAACTTTATGTTCAGTGAATTTTACTTCAATTTAAAAGCTCACTGGGATACCATTTTTAAAAGGTAGTATACTGAAATAGAATGTGCTGGGAGATACGATACAACTTAAAAAGGAAAAAAATTAAATATTACATGAAATACCAGCGTTCAGTACAGCATCTTGATTTAGAGCGTGGACTTTCAAAACTGGCAGCTCTAGAATCAAAGCCCAGTGCTCTCACATAATGACTAGTTATCCTTAGGCAAGTTTTACAACCTGTCTGAGACTCAGAGTCCTCATTCGTCAACTGTGTGTCATTGCTATCGGTTATAATGAAATACTTCTTATATAAGTTGTCACCTAGCCTAAAAATAATGATGATTAATATATGCTTTTTTTTGTTCACCTTTGTATATATGTGAATTGAGTGTTACTAGTCTTCCTAATGATAATTTCATTAAAAGAAAAGTGATCTGGGTTTGGGGAGATAACAATCACAGTTTTATCACCATATGTGACTTTTTACATCCCAGGAAAAGTATCCCGTGAACAGATCTTTAAAACGATTATGTGAGGTTATATTGAAATTTAGGCTAAATTGCTATTACTAAAATTTCTAGGCTGCTTCCAACTGTTACTACAAAAGAATCGTCATGGAATCTGGGAATTGATAGGAAAGACTTTATTAGGAAAAAAAAAAGATACCTACGTTTCCTTCCCTTCCCCTTGAGGATAACTAAGCTGTCACCATGAATATCAAGACTGCTATTTCTTTGTGAATTTGCATATGGCTTCCTCCCAGGTAATTTATGGAGCAAATCCTGACACAGCTCAGGAAGAAACCATGTAGCTCCTTTAGTGTCATTAGTAACTGAAAGGCCAAATTTAAAGAGGTAGAGGAAATTCATCTCCCAAAGATTCAGACACAGCACTCTCTACACCGTACACAATTCTTCCAGGCACACAACTCAGCCTTTCTAAAGTAAGAAAAAGAAACTTCTAGAACCCTGCCCTCTAACCCTTGTTCCTCATCCTCTTGGGCTCTCCTGGGAGTTCAGGAATGTGGGGAGAAAAATAGCTGCAGGGTTTGGCTTCCAGTTGGTCAACCCTGACGCTAATTGCTCTATGGGAGATTTTCGATTTCCATTCTTGGCAAGAAACTGCTGCTGCTGCTGCTAAGTCGCTTCAGTCGTGTCCAACTCTGTGCGACCCCATAGACGGCAGCCCACCAGGCTCCCCTGTCCCTGGGATTCTCCAGGCAAGAACACTGGAGTGGGTTGCCATTTCCTTCTCCAATGCATGAAACTGAAAAGTGAAAGTGAAGTCGCTCAGTCGTGTCCGAATCTTCACAACCCCCTGGACTGCAGCCCACCAGGCTCCTCCGTCCATGGGATCTTCAAGGCAAGAGTACTGGAGTGGGGTGCCATTGCCTCCTCCGTGGCAAGAAACTACAGGCCAACAAAACTGTCAACTGAGTGACTATGTGAAGAGCAGAGAGCTGGGTCTGAGGGGTATTTGGGGAGGGAAAGGTTTAACAGTTTCTGTGCCTGTTTAAACATTCTAGTCTTACCAACAAATGTAACAAAGTCTAACTGACGCATACCTCAGTTTCCTGCATTTCGCAGATATTGTATTAATATTTTTATAAATTGAAGGTTTGTGGCAATCCCACCTCAAGCAAATCTACTGGTTCCATTTTTCCATCAACATTTGCTCACTCCTGGTCTGTGTCATATTTTGGTAATGCTTACAGTATTTCAATTTTTTTCATTAACATTGTATCTGTTATGGTGATGTGTGATCAGTGATCTTTGATGTTACTATTGTAATTGTTTTCCAGCACCACAAACTGTGCTTGTGTAAGGACATAGTTAACTCATCTGATAAATGCTGTGTGTGTTCCAACTGCTCCACATACGGCTGGTTCCCCCGGCCCCGTCTCGACCCCTCTCCTCCTGCTGTCCTATTCCCTGAGACACAACGATATTGACGTTAGGCCAATTAATAAACCTAAAATGGCCTCTAAGTTTTCAAGTGAAAGGAAGAGTCTCATGTCTCTAATTTTAAGTAAAAACTAGAAATGATGAAGCTTAGTGAGGCAGGAATGTCAAAAGCCTAGACAAGCCAAAAGTCAGGCCTCTTGCACCAGTTAGCCAAGATGTGAACGCAGAGGAAAAAGTTCTTGGAGAAAATTACAAGTGCTGCTCCAGTGAACCCAGAAATGATAAGAAAGTGAAACAGCCTTACTGCTGATATGGAGAACATATTAGTAGTCTGGATAGAAGATCAAACCAGCCAGAACATTCCCTTAAGCCAAAGCCTAATCCAGAGCCAGTTCCTAACGCTCTTCTATTCTATGAAGACTGAGAGAGGTAAGCAAGCTGTAAAACACGAATTTAAAGCTATCAGAAGTTGGTTCATGAGGCTTAAGGAAAGAAACCATATCTGAAACATAAAAGTGCAAACAGAAGCAGCAAGTGCTGACGTAGAAGCTGCAGCAAGGTACACAAAATATTTAGCTAAGATAATTTATGAAGGTGAACATCCTGAGATTTTCAATATACATAAAACAATGTTCTTTTGAAAGAAGATGTCCTCTAGGACTTTCATAGCTAGAGAAGTAGCTAGAGTGGAGAAGTTGATGCCTAGCTTCAAAACTTCAAAGGATTGGCTGATTCTCTTGTGAGGAGTTATTGCAGCTGGTCATTTGCAGTTGAAGCCAATGCTTGTTTACCATTCTGAGAATCTTAGGGCCCTTAAGAATTATGCTTAATCTACTCTGCTTATGCGTTGTCAATGGAACAATAAAACCTGGATGACAGACAGCACATCTGTTTACAACATGGTTAACTGAATATTTTAAGCCCACTGTTGAGAACTACTCCTCAGGGGAAAAAAAAAACTTGTAAAATATTACTGTTCACTGGGCTTTTCTGGGGGCTCAGTGGTAAAGAATCCTCCCACCAATGCAGGAGACATGAGTTCAATTCCTGGTCCAGGAAGATCCCACATGCCATGAAGCAATTAAATTCATGTGCCACAACTATTGAGCCTGTGCTCTAGAGCCCAGGAACCTCAACTCCTAAGACCACGTGCTGTAACTACTGAAGCCCGCACACCCTAGAGCCTGCGCTCCCCAATAAGACAAACCACGGCAATGAGAAGTCTGCGCACCACAACTACAGAGTAGCCCCCACTCATCACAAGTAGAGAAAAGACCACACAGCAATGAAGACCCAGCACAGCCAAAAATTAATAAATAAATTATTTTAAAAAATAAATATTATGGCTGCTCAGTGACAGTGCATCTTGTCGTCTAACCACTCTGACGGAGATATACAATGAGAATAATGTTTTCATGCCTGCTAGCAACATTATCTGGAGAAGGCAATGGCACCCCACTCCAGTACTCTTGCCTGGAAAATCCCATGGACGGAGGAGCCCGGTGGGCTGCCGTCAGTGGGGTCACTAAGAGTCGGATATGACTGAGCGACTTCACTTTCACTTTTCACTTTCATGCATTGGAGAAGGAAATGGCAACCGACTCCAGTGTTCTTGCCTGGAGAATCCCAGGGGCGGGGAAGCCTGATGGGATGCCGTCTATGGGGTCGCACAGAGTCGGACACGACTGAAGCGACTTAGCAGCAGCAGCAACATTATCCATTCTGCAGCTTGTGGATCAAGGAGTCATATTTACTTTCAAGTCTTATTATTAAGAAATATATTTCCTAAGGCTATAGCTTCTACAGACAGTGATTCCTCTGATGAATCTAGGCAAAAGAAATTGAAAACCTTCTGGAAAGGATTCACCATTTTAGATGCTGTTAAGAATATTCAAGATTCATAGGAAGAGGTCAAAATGTCAATATTAATGGGAGTTTGGAAGAAGTCAATTCCAACCCTCCCATATAACTTTTATATATATATAATAACTATATAACTTTCAAGACTTCAGTGAATAAAGTAACCACAGCTATGGTAGAAATAGCAAGAGAACTAGAATTAGAAGTGGAGCCTGAAGATGTGGCTAAATTGCTGCAATCTCAGAATAAAACATGAACAAATGAGGAGTTGCTTCTTGTGGACGACCAAAGAAAATAGTTTCTTGAGATCATTATTTCCTTCATCTCCTGGAGGAGACGCTGTAAAGATTATTGAAATGACAACAAAGGATTTAGAATATGACATAAACTTAGTTGATAAAGGAGCAGCAAGGTTTGAAATGGTTGACTCTAATTTGAAAGAAGTTCTACTATGGGTAATGCTATCAAATTGCATGCTAAAGAGAAATAATTTGTGAAAGGAAGAGTCAATCGGTATGGCAAACTTTTCATTGTTATCTTAAGAAATGGACTTCCCTGGTCCAGTGGTTAAGAATTCACCTGCCAATGCAGAAAACAAGGGTTGAATCCCCGGATCGGGAAGATTCCACCTGCCTCAGGGCAACTAAGCCCCTGCTCCAGGACTCCGGAAGCCCGCCCTCCGCACAAGAGAAGCCACCGAGGCGAGAAGACCGTGAACCACAACCACGAACCACAACCAGGAAGTAGCCCCTGCTCCCTGCAACTAGAGAAAGCCTTAGCTGCAACGAAGAACCAGCACAGCCCCAGATAACAGAAACAAATTAAATTATATACATATATTTAAAGAAAGTAATAAAGTGCCACAGCCAAGAAACGAAGATCCTGCCTGTTTGCTATGTCCCCTTCCTACACCCCTGCAAAAGAAAAATAGGAAAGATACCTGATCAAATCTGAACACGGGGTTCCCTTAGGAATAGTAGGGTGAACTGAGGGGAAAGGAGGCAGCCCTCAGGATCATCCCGGTGTCAAATGGGATCTTTCCGTTGAGGTAAGAGGGCTGCAGACGGCTCCCAATTGCGGTGTGCCAGCCCCAGTCTCGCGGGATCTCTTGTGGAGCGCAGGCTCCAGAGTTCAAGGGCACAGTAGCTGCACACGCATGGGCTTCTCTCCCGTTGTGGTACATGCTGGTTTCAGAGCATATGTAGGCTCTGTAGCTGTGGTGTGAGGGCTCAGTTGCCCTGAGCATGTGGGCTCTTAGTTCCCCAACTAGGGATGGCACCCCATGTCCCCTGCATTGGAAGGCAGATTCTTAACCATTGGACAAGCTGAGAAGTCCCAAGGGCAGGGGTTTTATCTGTGGACTGGCTGACTGACTGGCTAACAGCTCCAGCAGTCTTACAACCAGCTGAAAGCCTCAGTGGTAACAGGCAACTAGAGTTTTTTGAGTAGTCTATGCCAAATTCTGGGTTTAGAACAGCATAGCAAATCCGGTAGTATTCAAAGCTGTGACTTCTGTTTCAAAATCAAAGATAAAAGCTGATTGTGACCCTGAAGATCTCCTCCCACTGAGAAAGAGTCCATGCGGCACTTTTCTCCCTTTGTCATACCAAGATGACATTCTCATCTAGACTTAGCCATAGCGCACATAGTCTATGATGGGTGCTTATTGCATAGTCTTAAAGAATCAGTCAGATGAGAAGACAATATTGTTCTTTTATTTCAAGAACGTGTGGTGTTATCTAAGATACCACTGCCCATCCAGTAGATGGATTGCCAAGGCATTTCATCTGCAAGGAAACAAACACACACACAAACAAAAGGTATAGCATGAATCTGGGACAAAGTGCGAAGAGTTAGCCAACCCCTCCTTTTCCAAACTTGAAATCAACTTTCAGGGGAGAATTTCTGATATTTCTTATCAGCTTCCACTCTTCAGTTCCTGCTTCCCAACAATTCTCATCTTGCATTTGAGGCCACCTGTGGTACCAGGGAGGCTTCCCTGGTGACTCAGTGGTAAAAAACCTACCTGCCAAAACAGGCGGCATGAGGGTTGGATCCCTGGGTGGTGAAGATCCCCTGGAGAAGGGACTGGCAACCCATTCCAGCATTCTTACCTGGAAAATTCCATAGACAGAGGAGCCTGGCAGGGCTACAGTCCAGGGGGACTGAAAAGAGTCAGACATGACTGAGCATGCATGCATCCCACTGCACCATGGTACCACGGAAGTGAATTCTGTCTTCCCAGGGGTAGGAGCAGGGAACCCAGGTGCGGCCCATTTGGTTCACCTGGCCACAATCTCGGATGCCAGGCTCTGCACCTGTGAGCTAGGCTGGTTCCAGGCGTGAACCTCGGGCGCTGCACTTGGAATGCTGGGACAGAGGCTCCCCTAATGCTGGGCTGTGTGGTGGTGCTGCCAACCCCTGGAACAGCAGTGACATTTTTTTGCCACTGATAGGGGGAGCCAGCCCGAGGCCAGTGCTAATTCAGAGGCCAGAGATGAGAGAACTGAGTGGAAAGAGCAGCGGAGCCCCCATAACATGAATCAGATCGCAACTGAATCTGGCCCTGTTTCTGGACTCTTCCACAAAGTCTATATGTTCCGTTACTCAAACTGAAACTTCTGGATTCACTGGCCAAATATAGTAGTATGTATAGGAAATCAGAATACAGCTGTAATTGCTGCAAGATCTATTTTCTCTTAGTTTTTTTAAGTGAAATCTTCCAAGTGTTAACACCTTAAATATGTTAATAACATTTTGAATACATGTGTTTTCTTAAAAATGGCAACAGTATAAAAGGATAGACAGTGAGGAGGGTGTCTCCATCCCATTTTCCTCAGTTCTCCTCCTCAAAGGCAACATTTAATTCCTTTACAGGCTTCTTAGTATACTTCTAAAGATATTCTGCACAAAGATCTTCCTTTCAGTTGACATAAATTGTGCTATTGAGTTGGCCTAAAAGTTCGTTTGAGTTTTTCTATAAGACATTATGGAAAAACACAAATGAATCTTTTGGCAAACTTAATATATGCTGTCAGCATCTTGCTTTTTTTGCTTACAAATATTTTTCATAGGTTGTTCCATATCAGAAAATATTTAAGCTGCTTCTTTATTTTTTTTATTTCAATTGAAATATGGTTGATGGGCAACCAACAACCATATTTGTTTGTTTGTTTGTTTTTGATGGGAAAACTGCTTCTTAAATAGGACAACATGGCTAGGAATTTTTCATTATTTCATTGCTACCTGCAAACAAGGGTGAGTAAATTTGTTTGTTTGTTTAATCAGTGAAATGAAGCAACTGTGGCAAATACCTGTTGCACATTTCTGAAGAAATTCATTTAAAATTATGAAACAGCTCCAAATATTCTGCTTTGGTTCTGTGATTTATTTAACCAAGGTCCTTTAGAGAATCATTTAGACTATAAGCTTTAGCTATTTTACATAAAGCTACAGCAAATGTTGTTGTGTATGCTCCTTTGTTTGAAAGCTATGTAAAATGTTCTCAACAACAGCCTGTATAAATATAGGCTATTGAATCAAAAGTTTTAAATTTGAGACTCTGAATACAAGAATTCAAAATTTTGTTTTTGTTGGCTTTTTTGTTTGTGTGTGTTAACCCTTCCCTTTGACAAAGAGTTTAAAATTGAAGCATAATTGATTTACAATATTAGGATATTTTCAGGTATACTACAAAGTGATTCAGTTTTAAATCATATTATACTATATTACATATATTTTTTATTTGATTCTTGTCCATTATAAGCTATTACAAGATATTGAATATAGTTCCCTGTGCTGTACAGTAAATCCTTAATGTTTACTTTATGTATAGTGTGTATCTGTTAATCCCTTACTCCCAGTTTATTCCCCCATCGCATCCTTTTTGGTTATCTTAAGTTTGTTTTATATGTCTGTGCATGTATTTCCATTTTGTAAATGACTTTGTATCATTTGTTTAGATTTCATATATAAGTGATATCATATGATATTTGTCTTTCTCTGGTTACTTCACTTCATATGGTAATCTGTAGGTCCAGATAGATTCCTTTTTCTCACTCACCCATCCATCCATTCATTTATTCAATAAATAGTTATTGAGTACTCACTATGTGCCAGGGAGTATTTTGGGTACTGATCCTTACCTCAAGGACCTTCATTGAAGAAAAACATGGTAGGTCCGATGAATGTCCAGTCATCTGTAGTTATTTAGACATAGTAGTATTTAAGGGACTTTGTTATAACAGCTTCACAGTTATTTCAGCACAAGCCAATTCATTTTTGGACCTGTATCAGAAGTCCTGTCTATGCTAGGTCATTCAATATTTCTAGGTGATAAAAGTAAAGGACCAATAGTCCCTTTTGATGGAGAGCCTTCCATAGAATACTTCTATAAACAGTTCCAAGCCATTCATTATGCATCAGTAGCCCCACCTACAGGGGCTTCCCTATAGGCCCAGCTCTCTGGCCTTGGCTGACAGGACCAGGAGTGGGCATGGGACCTTAAGACAGCCACTTTATAAGCTGATTGATGACCGATAGGCTGGCCTGGCTCCAGAGCTCTGTCCAGTAGGAGTATTGGTTACAATATTGCACTAATCAGACCTTCTCCAAATTGAGATACTGAGAAAATAAAATAAGTGTTAGCTAAGGAAGCAAAACCCAAAAGAGAGAAGAGGCTGAGTCATATAGTCAAGTCATGAAATCCTGTAGCCAAGGTTTTCATACCCAGTGACTAGCCAGAGTTAACTAGGGCAGGTCTGGTCTAGGGCAGTTTTCCTCAAACTTGGGCAGAGAGTCCCAGCTTCTGGATCTGTAAATTAGGTCAGTCCATAATTCCATTTATTGTTTAAATTGAGACTTCTGTTTAATTGGTGATTGATGTCCCAATTATCCCAGATGGTAAAGGTGATGGAAATCTAGAAACAATCTTCTCTCCTTGCCTGGAGGGCCTGTTAAAATAGAGATACTAGTTTCACAGTCAGAATTCCTGATACAGTGGGTCTTGGCACCAAGAATTTGCATTGCTAACAAATTCCTAGTTGATGCTGATACTGTGGATCCAAGGACCAAACTTTGAGAACCACTACTTTACAGAAATAATCCATGCATTCAAATCTCTTTGAAGTAAGATGGGTCCTCTTCTTACTCTTAGACTAGATAGAACATTTCATTTTCTAGGTCCCTGTGAGATCATTTACCACAGAGCTGAAATTGCTGATTGCCTGTATTTTCAGGTCCTTTTGACATCTCCACATTATTTGAGCTAATCTGAGTGAGTCCTTACCACAATATGAGCCTCCAAAATAGAACACAGTAATAGGTATCATTTTTTGAGTCCTTACTCTGTATAAAGAGAAAGCATTCAATAAATGATAACTAGATGTTCCACTAGGGAACTGCAATGACTCATAAATATTTTGTCCCTAAGTTCATTACTGCAATGTTGTTTATTTTGTATTTTTCTTTTTTAAAATGTTTAATTTCCTCTTGATGCTTACAGTCAATTATATAAGAACCAGTTTTGGCTCAGTGTCTGCAATTTTTTCTACAGTTGCAATGTTCCATCATATCCTCAAAAATATTAAAACTCAGAGAAAACAAAAATCATCACTAACAATTGAGACTGAGCTCTTCCTCTGACCTAGATACACTGTTCCTGACAAATTAGTGTGTTATTAAAATGTCTTACCTCTGAGGACATCTGCAATCACATTTATTACAAACAGAACTAGGAAGATCTATTAGAAGTTTATACCAGGCTCTATCCTAATAGTATCAAGCCTCTGGTTATGTCTTTTGTCAAACCTTAAAATGGACTATTTATTTTATGATTATTCCTTGTGCTTCTGCACCACTAAACTCCAAGCTTCATAAACTCAGCAAGTGGGTCCACCGGTTTTCTCTCAGTGCCTAACACATGACAGGTGTTCAGTAAATATTGGTGGATGTTATGGACTCAATGTTTGTGTTCCCCACCCCTAATTCTAACTCCTAATGTGATGGAATTTGGAGGTGGAAGTCATTAGGTCATGTGATGAAGCTTTGGTAAATGGGATTGAAGTAGAGTGAAAGTCGTTCAGTCCTGTCTGACTCTTCGTGTCTCCATGGACTATAGCCTGCTAGGCTCCTCTGTCCATGGAATTCTCCAGGCAAGAATACTGGAACGGGTAGTTGTTGTCTTCTCCAGGGGATCTTCCCAACCCAAGGATCAAACCCAGGTCTCCTGCATTGCAGGCAGATCCTTTACTGTCTGAGCCACCGATTAGTGCCCTTATGAAAAGAGGTTAGAGTACTGCTTTGTCCATTTTCCTCCATGTGAAGGCACTAGGAGAAGAGGGCAATCTACAAGCCGGAAGAGGACGCTCGTCAGAACCCAACCATACTAGCACCCTTGTCTCAGACTTCCAGTCTCCAAGACTGTGAGAAACACATTTCTGTTGTTTAGAAGCCACACAGTCTATGATGCTTTGTTATAGCAGCCCAATTAGACTAAGACAGTGAAATTGAATTTCCCTGGCTGTGCACTTACCATTAATGTGCTAAGGCAAGCGTCATTGGTATAATTTAAACTAAAATAATAATATGGAAGTAATTAAAGTGGAAAAATATATTGAAAATAAAGTAGCTCATTTAGAAAGCCAGTGAAATTAAAAGGAGAAGCAACAAAGCTAGGAATTACTTTATTCTTCATTCCATTGATAAGAACTCTGCATGTGGCCAAGGGCAAGTAGATGGTTTAATCGGTGAAGTAAGGCAACCACTTTGAATTCATTTAAAACGATTTTGCTCCATAATCTGTAAAAGAAAAATAAGAAAGCACATAATAAAAATGACAGCCTGATACACCAAAATGACCCCTTTTATCTCAAGACCTTGAGGCATTTTGCAAATGACAATTATCTCTTACATCATCCCCTCTGAGGTAAGAATTATTTTCCCCATTATAACTGAGCCTCCATAAAATTATTCCTTCCCTGAGTCCCAAGTCATGGCTGCTCTTTGAATCCCTCATCTCCTGAGAAATGTCTAAGTTAGCACATAAATCACATTGTTAAAGAAAACTTTAAATCAGGGCAAAAAGTTATATTTGAGCTATCAAGAGACTAAGCTACTTAGGGATTTCAGATTTCAGCAAAACTTCCGCAGTGGGCTTCCCTGGTGGCACAGGGCTTCCCTAGTGGCTCAGCTGGTAAAGAACCCACCGGCCAGTGCAGGAGACACAAGAGACATAGGTTCAATCCCTGGGTTGGGAAGATCCCCTGGAGAAGGAAATGGCAACCAACTCTCTTATTCTTGTCTGGAAAATTCCACGGACAGAGGAGCCCGGCAGGCTACAGTCCAAAGGGACACAAAGAGTGGGACATGATGAAGTGCGTGTGCGTGTGCACGCACGCACACGCACACACTCACACACACACAGTGATGAGTGGAAATGGGAATAGGTTGGGAGAATTTTAATGCAAAAATCTGCTCAGTTCTACTTCATATTTTAATGACATTTTCAATATTTGGAAGGCCTTGGAGATGAATTGACTTCAAAACACATCCTGAAGTTGTAGGTGATCTGGAGCCAAAATAAAGAATATCTGACCAAGAATACATCCTCAGAGGAATGATAATAAAATCCTAGGCTGGGAGAATGTTCCATTTTATTGCCCAGATCTGTAGAAATTCACCATGGTAGATCAGACTTCTAATATCTGGTCACAACAGGATGTCATTCTTAATGATCCCCAGCTGCAGAGAGTATGTACTTGGAATTTTCATCCCTACCTTTGTGTTATTAGGGAGCCTACGTTTTAGATTTACAGTATTTTTAAAATTCTATTTGCAAGGAATTACAAGCATCAAGAAAAAAAAATTACCAAGATAGTATAAAAACACTCCATAATGCCCTTCACCTAGATTCACCAATTGTTAATGTCTTGCCCTATTTACTTTGTCATTTGTCATATATAGAATATTTTTCCCAAACCATCTGCAGTTATGTTGCATTCATTATACCACCTTATCCTTAAGTTCTTTACTGTGTCTTCCTAAGAATAAGAACATTCTCTTACATAATTGCACTATAGTTACCCACTTCAGGTAATTAAACATTAATCAATATTTCTATTCAATCTACTGTTCACATTCCAATTTTGTTGACTGATCCAATAAGGATCTTTATTGTATTTTTCTTCTACAGTACAGGATTCAGACCAAGATTGCTTATTACATTTTGTTACTATGTCTCCTTTAATTTTGATCAATTCTTCAGGTTTGTTTTTTTTTCTATAACAGTGACATTTTTGAAGAACATAGGTCCCTTTTTAAATATAGTACATAGAAAAAATTTTTGGAGAAATTTAGGTTTAATGATGGTGGTTTTAATTTTTCAGCTAACAAAGTTTTAAAAAATTGAAGTATAGTTGATTTATAATTCTGTGTTAGTTTCATATGTACGACACTGTGATTCGGTGTTATATATACATACATACATACATACACACACATATAACATGTATGTATGGGTTATAACCCATACATACATGTTATATATCTAACGTATATGTGTATGTATGTGTGTATATATATATATATATATCCTGGAGGTGGAAATGGCAACCCACTCCAGTATTACTGCCTGGAGAATTCCATGGACAGAGGAGGGTGGCAGGCTACAATCCATAGGGTTGCAAAGAGTTGGACATGACTGAAGCAACTTAACATTCATGTATATATATATATATATATATATATATATACACGCACACACCATACTGTGATTGTTATATATATAAATACATGTGATTCAGTTTTACTTATATATATACTTTTTCAAATTCTTTTCCCTTATAGGTTATCACAAAATATTAAGTATAGTTCCCTGTGCTATACAGTAGATCTTGTTTGGCTATCTATTATGTATATATACACAGATAATAGATATATATGTATGTAAAGTAATGTGTGTGTATTAATCCTAACCATTAATTTATTCCTGCTGAACAACTTTTGATGGTAACTGCAAGGAGAGACAGGAATTGCATAGCTTCTAATTCAGTCCTATCAGTGAAATTCATAAAAATGCATTCACATGTAATGTGCTAAAGGAGTGCCTGGCACATGGTTACTAGGAAAATAAATGTCCTCAAGGGTAGCTTTCTTCCCCTCTCCAAACATGTATGTTCTGTGTGACGAGGGTCATATATGAGTCTTGTTGGTAATTTCATCCTAATTATCTAAGATCATGGGGTTGGTATTAAATAGACTCAACAAAAAGTTTGCTTGCTGAATGAATGACTCCTGCAGCAATGAGGTGTTAACTAGTACCATCTTTTTCTTTAAAATTTCAGTCACCTAACAAGTGACAAGGCACAAAGTAATTGAGCAGGTATTGAAAGCCTTCACCTTCTCGGGAAAATGGGTTTCCCAGCAGGTGTCAAGCATATTCCTACAAAAGAATATTTTGTTTACTCCCCAAATGCTTAAAATCCACTGAAAAGATTGTGTTCTGTTATCTTTAACAGCCATTGTACATAATTTCCTTCTCTTCTTTGTTCATTCCTTCTCTCCACATTAGGCTACCTACCAAAAACTCATTAACTCAAATTCTGATAAACTGAAACCTGTGGAGTTTTTGAAATATTCTCTGCTGTCTGAACATGCTAAACAAGTTTTAAAAATAAACAGTGTAAGGGTGCCCATTTAGTTTACTTAAGGAAATCAGTAGTGCTTTGCTGAGGTACTGTTTACGTACAAGTGATGGGTTAATTGCAAAGAGCTCTATACTGTTATTTAGTTAGCAAATTGAGAGGACAGATTTAGGGGACTGTGCATCTGTTTACTTGTTCTTATCCCAACACAACCATGCTTCAACCACAGACCCGATGATGAATGCTCAGAGAGAAGGAACGAGCCCAGGGTCACACAGGTAGTAAGTGGCTCAGATGGGATTTGGATCCAGGTCTTCAAGTCTCACCTTTGCTAGACCACTCTGTGCCCAAACAGTTTGAGTCCTGTGGGTCCGTACTACGCTGAGTCTGTACTAGGCAAATTAAGCCGATCAGGTAACTTCACCAAGAAAAAATTTGAAGAATTTAAGTATATGCTATTTGAAGGAAATCAACAATGTAGTCCTTGTGGGAAAAGTAGAACTTTGGCCTTTTCCCCCACTTATTTTAGAGTTGTTTTTATTTTGAAATATGAGGTTGGATGTGGAGAGTAGCCATTGTAATGTCTTTGGTCTTTAGAGCCTCTTAAAGTACAAACTGCGGCCCTAAGTTTAAAAAGAATAAAATGACATTTCATTTAAATATATTCTTTTAATCATTTTAAAGAAAGCTTCTTTCACATTAAGATAATGAGCTTTTCCAGCAAAATATGATGGTGAGACACTTTGAATTACCCAACTCGGAGCAAATTTTAAGCAATTAGAACAGCTCCTGAGATAAAAGGAATCACCTGATAGAAAACACATTATTTGTGTCTAGAGAGAATTACAATGAAGATTTCAGAGTAGCATTATTTTCTAATTTTTCTTTGTTTATCTCCGGTCAGCTAAGGATTGCATTCTTTCTTCATAGATTAAGTGCCCTTCTGAATATTTAATGGCTCACTCAGAGTTGTTTTTTTAATTTCTTTAAAGATGTTTTTGATCTTTTTACTGGGAGCTACAGGGGATAAGTTGTGGGATGAGTCTGTTAGGCATATGAAAGGAATTGTATTCACTTTAAAGAAAGAATAATGAAACAATCCATCTACTCATATTTTAAATGCTCCTTTTATATCCATGACTTAGACCATTCATAAGCATGATTGGTTTCATTTAAGTTATATGCATATTCTCCTAACTATGCTTCTCAAAAATTATGGGGAAAAAAACACAAGGCATAAACCTCCTTTTGCACTTGACTTCATAAACTGATAAATGACTATTGCAGAATAAACACGTGCTAGTTTGTAATAACTGGGGTGAGATTGTCTAAACTGGTTGGCTGGTGGACAGGCCAAGTGGTCACAGTCATGGAACCTAGATTTACTTAGCAGTTGTTATTTGTAGGTGCCAAGGAAAGCCCTTCACCTTCACCTAATCCTCACCTGAAACCTCAGAGGCAGTGACTGCTATCAGTTTTGTAGATGAGGACAATGAGGCTAGGAAACACTATGCAAGAGCAAAAGTCCCAGGGTTAATGATCCCATTCAGTCTGACTCCAGAGACTACACTTTGTTTTGGGTAGATCTCACTGGCACTTGTCACTGGGGAAATTAGAAGACTGTTGAGTAGATTCAACAAGCTAGAGGAAGAACTGTTGCAGGAGTCCAGGTAGAAGATGATGGGAGCTGGGACGAAAAAAAAACCTTTTTTTTAATTAATTTTTTCTTTCTTTTAACCTGTTCCTCCCATCCTTCACCTGCCACATCTGGCAACCACCAATCAGCTCTTCTCTATATCTATCATCTTGGTTTTTTGTTTTTAGATCCCACATGTAAGTAAGATCATATAGTATTCACTTAGCGTAATACCCTCAAAGTCCATTTACGTTGTTGCAAATGGCCAGATTTAATTCTCTTTTATGGTGGAATAATGTTCCACTGTATGTGTGTATGTCTGTGTGTGCAAAAACATGGGGGCTCATATTTTTTTTTTCAAATTAGTGTTTTTGAGGTCTTTAGATAAATATCCAGAAGTAGAATTTCTGGATCACATTATGGCTGCATTTTTAATTTTTTGAGGAACCCCCATGTTGTTTCCCATGTGTGTGAAAGTCACTCAGTTGTGTCTGACTCTTTGCAATCCCATGGACTGTAGCCTGCCAGGCTCCTGTGTCCATTAAATGCTCCAGGCCAGAATACTGGAGTGGATAGCCATTCCCTTCTCCAGGGGATCTTCCCAACTCAGGGATCGAAACCAGGTCTCCTGCATTGCAGGCTGATTCTTTACCATCTGAGCTACCAGGGAAGCCCAAGAATACTCAAGTGGTAGCCTATCCCTTTTCCAGTGGATTTTCCTGATCCAGGAATCAAACTGAGGTCTCCTGAATTACAAGTGGATTCTTTAGCAGCTAGGCTAACCGGGAAGCCCACTGTTTTCCATAGTGGCTATACTAATATACATTCTCTCCAGTACTTCTCCACATCCTTGCCAACACTTGCTATTTCTTGTCTTTTGATAATAGGCCTACTTACAGGTGTGAGGGGACATCTCATTGTGGTTTTGATTTGCATTTCCCTTATGATTAGTGACATGGAGTATCTTTGAGTACACCTGTTGGCTATCTGTAAGTCTTCTTTGGAAAAATATCTATGCAGCATATCTAATTAAAAAGATTAATTAAAAGATGGTTACTCCTTGGAAGGAAAGTTATGACCTAGACAGCATATTAAAAAGCAGAGACATTACTTTGTCAACAAAGGTCCATCTAGTCAAGGCTACGGTTTTTCCAGTAGTCATGTATGGATGTGAGAGTTGGACTATAAAGAAAGCTAAGCACCGAAGAACTGATGCTTTTGAACTGTGGTGTTGGAGAAGACTCTCGAGAGTCCCTTGGACTGCAAGGAGATCCAACCAGTCCATCCTGAAGGAGATAAGTCCTGGGTGTTCATTGGAAGGACTGATGTTGAAGCTGAAACTCCAATACTTTGGCCACCTGACGCGAAGAGCTGACTCATTTGAAAAGACCCTGGTGCTGGGAAAGATTGAAGGCAGGAGGAGAAGGGGACGACAGAGGATGAGATGGTTGGATGGCATCACCAACTCAATGGACATGAGTTTGGGTAAACTCCAGGAGTTGGTGATGGACAGGGAGGCCTGGTGTGCTGTAGTTCATGGGGTCGCAAAGAGTTGGACATGACTGAGTGACTGAACTGAACTGAACCTATTTTTTAATTGAATTTTTTCGATTTTTGGCTATTGACTTCCATCTGGCTATTATTAAAGTTAAATCCTTTTAACTTTAAATCCTTTTATAATAAAAGGAGTTAAATCCTTTTATAATAAACCAGTAACCTAGTAAATAAATGTTTCTGAGTTCTGCGAGCTGCTCTAGCAAATTAAGGAAGGAGGCTGTGGGAACCTTCAGTCTATAGCTAGTTGGTCAGATGCACAGCTGACAACCTGGACTTGCATTTGGCATCATGAATTAGAATCATCAGAACCTCCAGTCTCTAGCCAGCTGGTCACAAGCACAGGAGATAACTGAAGTGGGACAGCAGAGAGCAGATGAGGCACTCCTGTGGGACTGAACCCTGACTCTGAAACCTGACGCTATCTCTGGGTGTGCAGTGTCAGAATTGAGTTGAATCATAGGACGCCACCTGGTGTCCTGAGAATTGCTTGCTGATATGGGAAGGAGCCCCACCCCTATACACACACTCATACACTGGAATTGAGTCCAGGAACTTCAAAATACATGGCTAAGACAGGTGGTGGAGAAGGAGCTCTGGAGAAGATCTATGAAACTCTCGTTTATCTGACTCCTTGTTTTTGTTGTTCAGTCACTCAGTCGTGTTCGACTCTTTGTGACCCCATGGACTACAGCATTCCAGGCCTCCCTTTCTTTCAACATCTCCCAGAGTATGCACAAACTCATGTCCACTGAATCAATGACACCATCCAACCATCTCATCCTCTGTCATCCCCTTCTCCTCCTGCCTTCAATCTTTCCCAGCATCAGGGTCTATTTAAATGAGTCAGCTCTTCCCATCAGGTGGCCAAAGTATTGGAGCTTCCTCTTCAGCATCAGTCCTTCCAATGAATATTCAGGGTTGATTTCCTTTAGGATTGATTGGTTTGATCTCCTTGCAGTCCAAAGGACTCTCAAGAGTCTTCTCCAACACCAAAACTCAAAAGCATTAATTCTTCACTCTCAGCCTTCTTTATGGTCCAACTCTCACATCTGTACATGACTACTGGAAAAACCATAGCTTTCACTAAATCTCCAGGGAATCTTCCCAACCCAGGGATTGAACCCACATCTCCTGCACTGCAGGCAGATTCTTGACCATTTGAGCCACCAGGGACGCCCCTACTCCTTGTTAGAGGAAAGCCAGTTACAATGAGTGGAGGTCAGAATGGTGACATATTTTAAAGGAAACAGTTTCACTATTTCCAAGAAATAGAACCAGGTTATAAAATTATTCCTTCATCTTCCCTCGAGTACTTGCTTAATAAAGAATTAGAAATGATTTGCCATTCAGAAATCAGCTGGACGGCCCATGGTGCTTCTCAAGTGTTTGAAGGTGATTAAAAGCAGTTTGCTTTTGTAAGGTGTTGAAATATTCCCTCTGGAAATCTTGTTAAACTCTTCATTTGCTTCCCTTTTCTTTAAAAAGAGGGAAAACATAAACTCTGTTAAGAGTTGAGCCTTTCTGTGTCCCAATTAATGAAGCTTTACTCAATTAAGAAATATTGACTGGCTGCATTAGCCTGCATCTTCTTCTGGGGTCAACAGAGGTACCTTTCACCAGGCACTTAAACCTTAGCTGATGTTAGTGACTATTTTAATGACCACTCCAGTTAGCATTTTGTATTCTGCCAAATAGAATAATGGGGTGACCGTGGGGATAAGGGACAAAGTCTCATATCCTCCTTTGCCCGGAAACAGACCCCAGATCATGGAACTCTGCTGTGGTGGAGGTATTTCCTCTGGTGTGTTGAATACCTTCACACACCAGACTTCCACATACACTGTCTCCTTTAGTCCCCGCAACCAGCAGACATGGATTATATTTCAGCTTTCCCTTTTGCAGATGATAGAACCCAAATCTTTTTTTTTTTTTTTTTTTAGAACCCAAATCTTAAACCTGTATATCCAGCTCTCTGTTGGCCATCTTCACCTGTACCTTCCCTGAGTAAAAGCCCAAACACTCTATTTTTTTTTTTTATAACCTCCTTTTTTGTTTTTGGGGTTTTTTTTTTGAGGGGGTCAGGAATCAATTCATCCATCAACAATTAGAAATCTTGACTCTTTTTTGATTCTTCCTTCTTGCTCTGTTTTTAAACCTTGCATAATCTAACAATTGCCAGCTCTTAATGGTTTCATTCCTACATATTTCTGTACAGTTGACCCTTGAACAACACAGGTTTGAACTGCATGTTTCTACTTATATGGGGATATTTCTCAATAGTAAATAACATAGCAGTACATGGTCCTCTGTTGGTTGAATCTATGGCTGCAGAAGAAGCATAGACATGGAGGCCCAACTGTAAATTATACGTGGATTAACACCAGCGTTGATCAAGCCTAATGGCTGCTTCCTCCAAGAACAACAGTTTTCCTGTCCCTGCATCTATGGTCACCCATCCAAAGACTTCTTCCTCTTCTACAACTGAATCTCCCTCTCCTTCCCTCTTACAAGGATACTGTGATTACACTAAGAGCTCACTCAGATAACCTCCCTCTCTCAAGATCCCTGGTCACATCTGCAAAGTCCTTTTTACCATGTCAGGTGACTTCACAGGTTCAAGGGATGAGGACATGGACATCTTGAGGGGCTAAGCCCCCCACATCCTTCTTGCCTTGCTCATCTTTTCCTCACTTCTCACCTCCTTGCTGGTCTCCCTGTCTTTAGTGTAACCCATCCTCCCTTTCTGCCACCTGTGAGCAGTGGTTCCCCAACACTGCTGTTAACTGAACCCCAGGGGACAGTTAACAGGACAGATGCCTGGGTTCTACCTCTAGAGATTCTGAGTCAGAAAGTCCAGTGGATCTGTATTTTTTAAATCCAACAGAATACTGGTTTAAATAAGTAAATGAGCAAACAAAACTTTATACTTGGATGACAATTCCAAAATTTCAACATAGGGGTAAGTCAGAAGTTCGTTTTGAGGAACAATCTCATAGGGGACTTACCTGAGACTCTGTTTGCATAGCAAATATGTTATGTTTACATTGATTGCAGGCTACAGATCAGTGAAAATAGCAAGGTTTTCTAAAGATGGTTTTCTGCAGATATTACATTACTTAAAAAAATTGTTTTAGTTAGATGTAACTTTCTGGAGGTGATGGGGTAGAGGAGTGATTTTTAATCCTTTCTTCCTCCTGCCACACCTTATCACCTACTGTTTCTTGAGGTCACTGATACCCAGGGAGTTTGGAAATCTCTGATGCTGATCTCAAACTTCTCAAGGACAAGTATGTTAGTCTCCACCTCCTAGAATTCTGATACTCAGTGAGCATTCAATTACTATGCTAAGTGCACAATTCTTCGAATTAATGGAATTTGCTAGTACAAAATCCAAGTACAAAAGCGTTTGTTAAGTTTTTACTAAAATACAACCTACTTTGATGAGAAACTGAGGCGGAGGATTAAAGGAGAACCATAAACACCCAGGCTGTTCAGAGGTCTAGGTGAGCATTTTCTGTTGAAGAGTGTTACCAAGGCTGGTTGGTGGTGATGCATTTCAAGAGTGGATCCAAACACTCCTGGGAAGTGAAAAGCCAAGCAGATGTGTGTTATTTGTATCTGCCCAGATATGGAGTATACAGATTATACCTAGCACGTAGCACTTCTGATGGGCCCTCAGGCACTGTTCTGATCACTGTATATGTGTCAGCATGCTTCACCTCATGTAATTTGTATCATCTTATTTAATTTTCAGAAGACTTTAATAACTCACACACATACACACACCAAAAAAAAAAAACATTTAAGAATGGTGAATCAGTGTGGTTAAATACCTTGGCCACGGCCACACAGCTAGGGAGTGGGTCATTAAATGCAAGCACCCTGGTTGCAGAGGTTTCACCCACCACACTGCACTGCCCAGAGATGTCAGCTGTGTCACCGGGCATAGTACAAGGGAGACAGAAACACAGGCCCTAAGCGCACGGTCTAGTTAGGTAGAAAGGACACAAACACAAAAACATTCTGATGCTATGACAAATAATTCAATACAAACAGACCTGCACCCTGAAGTCTTAAGCAGGGCCAGTGATTTGTCCAAGATCAAACCAGTAAATAGCACAGTTGAGAATAGAATCCATGTGTATCTGAGACCAAATCCAGGTACTTTCAAATGGAATGAGGCTATCTAAAGCAGGAGCCAAGGGAAGGTACAGCAAGGGCATTTTATTTAATCTCGGGCTAAAAAAGGCCTGGCTTTATTATTATTAAAATTTTTTTGTTGTACAATTTAGTGATTTTCATTCAATTGACTGAGTTGTATAACTATCATCAAAATACAATTTTTATAACATTCTCATCACCCCTATAAGCTCCCTCATTCCCATGTACAGTTAATTTCTGTTTCTATCTCTAGTCACAAGCAACCTTTTGAGTACTTCCTATAGATTTTCTTTTTTCTGGACATTTCATACAAGGGGAATCACACAATATGTGATCTTTTGTATTGACTGCTTTCATTTAGCATAAAGGTTTTTAGGTTAATCAGTGTTGTAGCATATATCAGTACTTTTTGCAGCTAAATAATATTTCAATCTGTGGATATATCACATTTTGTTTATCCATTTTATCCATTTTCCAGTTGACAAATCTTTGGATGCTTCCCAGTTTGGGGCTCTTAAGAATAATGTCACTACGAACAATCATGCACAAGTTTTTGTGCAGATGTTTTCATTTCTCTTGGGCACATGCCTAAAAATAGAATTGCTCAGTTGTTGTGGTAATTTTGTTTACTTTTGAGTATGTTTAATTTTTAAGAAACTAAGTCCTGACATTTAAGCAAAGATATGAAAATGAAAAAAGAAAGAGCCAAGGAAAAAGGAAGGGACAGTGTTCTAGGCAGTGGGTAAAACACCAGTTTCTTTATTCCTGATGGGATACCTATAAAGTAATAACTATTGTATTTTGCATCTTAAACCCAAGGCAAAATAGTGTTATCGAAGAAAAACTGTCAATTTCTTGAAGGTGATAAATGAGCCTACATCACAGTAAGGTTACATTTTCTCAGTTTGGTTTGAACTATTCTGTGAGAAATCATTTAAAAAAGAAGAAGAAGAAAGAAAGAAAAACCCCAAACTAAAGCAAGGAACAAACACCCCCAAAAAACAAGCAAACGAAAAACCAAAATGCTGGCCATGATAATCTGACAAGAGAAAGGCTCAAGTCAAAAGAAAGAATCTGTACTACTCCTTAGAGTCTGTGTTTTTCTATGTTTCAGTGAGTTAATCTCTTCGCATGCATAGCAATAATATTTGCACAGTCTGAAAGCCACAGCTCTGTTTGTACTTCTTCCCAGAAGATAAATGGTGTTTAGCAAAATGCAGGAAAATAATCATACCCAAGCCATCTTTCTCCAATATGCTTTCTTCCTGTTTGTCAGATTTAGCCGAAGTTGTTTTGTGTGCCTGTGTGTGTTCCCTCTTCGTGTGCTTTTCTGTTCAAGACAGAGCACATATTCAGGGCCCTGGTAGTTGTGCACACAATACATTGGTTAATCCAAGGTGACCTGCAGGTTTCAACTTTGTTTGCAAAGGCAGCTGCTGTACAACCAGGGAGGTAATTACGACACTACAAACCATGGACATAAAGCTGGAGAGCTGATTTCTAAAAGGCCTAAAGAGAGTTTTTACTTCTTAGCTTATGACCAGAAGTTCATGGCACATTAAGTTTTCCATTTGAAAGCTAAGAGAATCCCTTGCCACAGTTTCTAACTTCTCAAAGTGATTGGAGAGAGAAAATGTCAGGAGTTCTCTTGATGAGAAAAGTACTCTTCAAGTGGAGTGATAGAATGCCAGCTTTGTCTCTGTACTTTAAGACTGAATAGGAAGCAGAGACTGGAGTTATATCTGGACATCTGCACAGAGGTCAGTAACGGCCTTTTCTTTTTCATCATCTATGTAAAATTCGTGTCCCTGACTTCTGGATGTGGCCCATTCATTTTCCTTTGTGAGATTCTCAAGTTCACCTAGTTTGCTTGTCCTGAGACCATCACTATGCCCTGGGGGTAGACACGCAGTCCAGACGTGACCATTTGGAACAGTGCATATACCTGGCCACAGTATTGGGTTCAAGAATGGGAATGTGACCTCCTAAGCTGGGCTGATGAGAAGTCTAGAACTTTTGCTTAAACAGTCAGGAAAGAGGTGCCCTCTTTCCTTTGGATTGTTAGGCTGGAAGAATTTAAGTCTAGAGGTGCTGATAAATATCTTCACTAGTTTCAAGGAGCAATCCTATCTATAACAGGACAAAATGATAGCTGAGAGAGAGAAGTAGAACCCAGAGATGAGGGAAGACGGTGTCCATCTGTGCTAAAATCTATAGCTTCTAGACTAGTCTACTATTTGAACCAGTAATTTCCTTTGTGTGTGTTTGGATAGAGGGAGGATTTTGTTACCTGCAATAGAAAAACAACAACAACAACAAAAAGCTCACCATTCTGATTTAGGGGTCGCCCAAAACTGTGTTTAGTACTAAAAGAAAGTGGACTTTCTCCATACCTTAAACCCAACTCTGAATCAACAAAGGAATTTGGGGAAAAGTCTCAGCATATGAATTTAGGTTCAGCTTCTCTTGTGACTCAGCTGGTAAAGATACCGCCTGCAATGTGGGAGACCTGGGTTCGATCTCTGGGTTGGGAAAATCCCCTGGAGAAAGGAAAAGCCACCCACTCCAGTATTCTGGCCTAGGGAATTCCATGGACTGTATAGTCCATGGGGTTGCAAAAAAGTCAGACACAAGTGAGCAACTTTCACTTTCACTTTCTACATAAGTGCCATACATAAAAATTTCAGCAAGTTAAACCAGAAAGAATCCCAGAAAGTTTGTGACTTAAAAAGGTAAAGTTACTGTCCCAGGGTTGTCTGTTGTGGTGTAACTAAAGGGCCATGACGTTAGAGTCCTCCACTCTCTTTCACTATCTTTTAGTGAAACAAATTTCAAAATGTAAGATCCTGCATATATGTGGATTGTAACATCAACTTGGGCTTCCCAGGAGGCTAAGTGGGTAAAGAATCCATCTGCTAATTCAGGACATGCTGGTTTGATCCCTGGGTCAGGAAGATCCCCCAGAGAAGGAAATAGCAACCCACTCCAGTTTTCTTGCCTGGGAAATCACATGGACAGAGAAGACTGGAGGGCTACACTACATGGGTTTACAAAGAGTTGGACAGAACTTAGTGACTAAACAATAACAGTATTAACTTATGGAGAGCGGTCAGCTTTTTATAAATGAAATAAAACAGATAACATCAGAATACATCACATGTTAGAAGAGTAAGTAGTATTTAGTGAAGTTTCGTTTAAGTTGTATATTTAAAAATATGTATATATCCAAGTATACATAGAAATCAATACAGTGAATTATTGAATCTGATATGAACTATGTGCTTCTACTATGGTTCTTAGAGTTTGAAAGCCTCTTGAATGCATGCTTGGATTTCTTTTATAAGCATGTTTATATTTGAAAGAGACAGGGGGAGTATATTTTTCATAACAGGAAAGGGTTCCTAGTCTCCCAAGCTAGCCTATTCTGGAGGGCAGAGATTCTAACAAAGGTTCAGAGCCTGGATTGTGAACACAACAATTTCCCTATTTGTCTTCCCCATCACTGAGCTACCAGCAACCAGAGCATTCTTTTGGAACGCTTTTGGAATTCTTTGGGGGATGAAAGTGCTGTATAAAATCGAGTCTGGTCTGTTTATGGATGTAATTCTCTGTGCCCAGAGATCAGGACGAGCGCTGCGGTCGGAATTACACTGCATCTGATTCTCATTAACTGCCCATGATTTCTCCCCTGGATCCTGCGGCTCTGCCCTCTCTGAATTACTGTGCACATGGTTGGCTTCCGCAGATTGCTCAGCCCGGGTCATCTGCGATCCAGTCCGCCGTTCAGTTAGAACCGATGCTGCAATTTGAGTGGACCTATATCAGGAGTGCTTTCGACATGAAAATTCTGTCTAATGATTAAAGAAACTTCCTGAGCTCAGTGCTGCTGACTTTACAGAGCTTATTACCAAACACTGTGGGGAAGGGGTAGATTAGATTTCTTTGGCCTGGAGACAGAAAATTGGACAATACATGTTTATTACCAAAACTGGGACAGCAATCAAGGCCTATTTCAACATTTGTTTAGTACTGAAAGTGTTGCACACTTTTTTTTAACCTAATAATTACTCACATCAGTTCAGTTCACTTCAGTCACTCAGTCTTGTCAGACTCTTTGCAACCCCATGAACTTCAGCACGCCAGGCCTCCGAGTCCATCACCAACTCCTGGAGTCTACCCAAACTCATGTCCATTGAGTTGATGACTCCATCCAACCATCTCATCCTCTGTCGTCCCCTTCTCTTCCTGCCCTCAATCTTTTCCAGCATCAGGGTCTTTTCAAATGAGTCAGCTCTTTGCATCAGATGGCCAAAGTATTGGAGTTTCAGCTTCAATATCAGTCCTTCCAATGAACACCCAGGACTGATCTCCTTTGGGATGGACTGGTTGGATCTCCTTGCAGTCCAAGGGAGTTTCAAGAGTCTTCTCCAACACCACAGTACAAAAGCATCAATTCTTCGGTGCTTAGCTTTCTTTATAGTCCAACTCTCACATCCATACATGACTACTGGGAAAACCCATAGCCTTGACTAGACAGACCTTTGTTGACAAAGTAATGTCTCTACTTTTTAATATGCTGTCCAATTTGGTCATAACTTTCCTCCCAAGGAGTAAGCGTCTTTTAATTTCATGGCTGCAATCACCATCTACAGTGATTTTGGAGCCCCAAAAAATAAAGTCAGCCGCTGTTTCCTATTTCCCCATCTATTTGCCATGAAGTGATGGGACCGGATGCCATGATCTTAGTTTTCTGAATGTTGAGCTTTAAGCCAACTTTTTCACTCTCCTCTTTCACTTTCATCAAGAGGCTCTTTAGTTCTTCACTTTCTGCCATAAGGGTGGTGTCATCTGCATATCTGAGGTTATTGATATTTCTCCCAACAATCTTGATTCCAGTTTGTGCTTCCTCCAGCCCAGCGTTTCTCATGATGTACTCTTCATATAAGTTAAATAAGCACAGTGACAATATACAGCCTTGATGTACTCCTTTTCCTATTTGGAACCAGTCTGTTGTTCCATGTCCAGTTCTAACTGTTGCTTCCTGACCTGCATACAGGTTTCTCAAGAGGCAGGTAAGGTGGTCTGGTATTCCCATCTCTTTCAGAATTTTCCACAGTTTATTGTGATACACATAGTCAAATTACTTACATAGTGTTGCTATATACCATTCATGTTCTCAGTGCTAACTGCTATGTCATGCAATCTTCCTATGGACTCTGTCAGGGTGGGCTCAATGATGCTAAGGAACAGCTCTCACATTTTAGTGTTTAAAACTACAGGTGTTTACAAAACTACAGTGAGGTACCACATCACACTTGTCAGGATGACCATGATTAAAATGTTTATAAATAACAAAAGTTCCAGACAGTGTGAAAAAAAAAGAAACCCTCCTTTACTGTTGATGGGAATGTAAAGTGGTACAGCCATTGTGGAGAATAGTATGGAGGCTCCTCGGAACGTTAAAATAGAGTTGCCATATGATCTAGTGATTCCACTCCTGGATGTAAATCCGAACAGTTCAGTTCAGTTCCGTTCACTCACTCGTGTCCAACTCTTTGTGACCCCATGGACTGCAGCACGCCAGGCCTCCCTGCCCATCACCAACTCTCGGAGTTTACTCAAACTCCTACAAATCAAAAAGAAAAATGCACCCCAATGTTCATAATAAGCACTGTTCACAGTAGCCAAGCCTTGGAAACAACCTAAATGTCAATCAACAGATAAATGGTTGAAGAAGATGTTGTTTACATATACAATGGAATATTACTCAGCTCTAAGAAAGAATGAAATAATGCCATTTGCAACAACATGGGTGGACCTAAAGAGAAATAATAGTGGAGTGAAATAGTCAGAAAGAGAAAAACAAATACCATATGATGTCACTTATGTGTGGAATTTAAACATATGACACAAATATGTGGAATCTAAACATAGACACAAATGAACCTATCTACCAAACAAAAACAGATTCACAGACATAGAGAACAGACTTGCAATTGACAAGTGGGAGGGGAGGCAAAGGAGGGATGGATTGCAAGTGTGGGTTATCAGATGCAAATCTGAAGCAACAAGGTCCTACTATATAGAATAGGAAACTATATTCAGTATCCTAGAATAAACCATAATAGAAAATAATTTTTCAAAGAATATGTATACATATATATATATATGTGAATCACTTTGCTGTACAGTAGAAATTAACACAACATTGTAAATCAACTATTGTTGTTGTTCAATCACTCTGTCCTGTCTGACACTTTTTGACCCCATGGACTGCAGCACACCAACCCTCCCTGTCCTTCACTGTCTCCTGGAGTTTGCTCAAACTCTTGTCCATCAAGTCGGTGATGTCATCTAACCATCTCATGCTCTGTCCCCTTCTCCTCCTGCCTTCAATCTTTCCCAGGATCAGGGTCTTTTTCAATTATCTGCTCTTCCCATCAAGTGGCCTAAGTATTGGAGCTTCAGCTTCAGCATCAGTCCTTCCAATGAATAATTGATTTCCTTTAGGATTGACTGGTTTAATCTCTTTGCTGTCCAAGGGACTCTCAAGAGTCTTCTCCAGAATCACAGTTTGAAAGCATCAATTGTTTGGTGCTCAGGCTTCTTTATGGTCCAACTCTCACATCTGTACATGACTACTGGAAAAACTGTAGCTTTGACTAGATGGACTTTTGTCAGCAAAGTGATGTCTCTGCTTTTTAATACACTGTCTGCTACTGCTACTGCTGCTGCTGCTAAGTCACTTCAGTCGTGTCCAACTCTGTGCGACCCCTGAGACGGCAGCCCACCAGACTTCACCATCCCTGGGATTCTCCAGGCAAGAACACTGGAGTGGGTTGCCATTTCCTTCTCCAATGCAGGAAAGTGAAAAGTGAAAGGGAAGTCGCTCAGTTGTGTCCGACTCTTTAGCGACCCCATGGACTGCAGCCTACCAGGCTCCTCCGTCCGTAGGATTTTCCAGGCAAGAGTGCTGGAGTGGGGTGCCATTGCCTTAGGCTTGTCAAAACTTTTCTTTCATGGAGCAAGCTCTTTTAATTTTATGGCTGCAGTCAATGTCTGCAGTGATTTTGGAGCCCAAGAAAACAAAGTCTGTCACTACTTTCATTTTTTCCCCATCTATTTGCCATGAAGTAATGGGACCAGATGCCATGATCTTAGTTTTCTAAATGTTGAGTTTTACCCAGCTTTTTCACTCTCCTCTTTCACCTTCATCAAGAGGCTCTTTAGTTCCTCTTTGCTTTCTGTTATAAGGGTGGTATCATCTGCCTATCTGAGGTTATTGATATTTCTCCCAGCAGTCTTGATTCCAGTTTGTGCTCCAGCCAATCCGGCACTTCTCATGATGTACTCTGCACATTAGTTAAATAAGCAAGCTGACGATATCCAACCTTGACGTACTCCTTTCCCAATTTGGAAAAAATCCATTGTTCCATGTCCTATTCTAACGGTTGCTTCTTGACCTGTACACAGATTTCTCAGGAGGCAGATAAGGTGATCTGGTATTCCCATCTCTTGAAGAATTTTCCACAATTAGTTGTAATCCACACAGTCAAAGCTTTAGTGTAGTCAATGAAGCAGAGGTAGAATTTTTTCTGGAGTTCTCTTGGTTTTTCTATGATCCAACGGATGTTGACAATTTGATCTCTGATTTCTCTGCCTTTTCTAAATCCAGCTTATACATCTGAAAGTCTTCGGTTCACATACTGTTGAAGCCTAGCTTGAAGGACTTTGAGCATTATCTTGCTAACATGCGAAATGAGTGCAATTGTGTGGTAGTCTGAACATTTTTGGCATTGTCCTTCTTTGGGCCTGGAATTAAAACTGACCTTTCCCAACTATACTTCCATAAAATAAAAACTGTATATGTTCATTTCTCCTTCACACTTAAGTTTTTCTAGGTCCTTGTGGGTATAAGTGGGAGGCTCCTCTCCACATCATCCTCTGTCTACCTTGGCTGCACCTGGAAAATTGCAGGCCCCTCTGACAAGGAAACAGAGGGTGGCAAATTGTGCAGCAGTACTTAAGACTTCTGCTCGAAGTAATACCTTCCTTCTGCTCACTTTTCATTGGCTAAAGCAGGTTGTGTTCTTGCCTGGAGAATCCCAGGGACGGGGGAGCCTGGTGAGGCGCCGTCTATGGGGTCGCACAGAGTCGGACACGATTGAAGCGACTTAGCAGCAGCAGCAGCAGCAGCAACCACTTCATGGGAAATAGATGGGGAAACAGTGGAAACACTGTCAGACTTTATTTTGGGGGGCTCCAAAATCACTGCAGATGGTGACTGCAGCCATGAAATTAAAAGACGCTTACTCCTTGGAAGGAAAGTTATGACCAACCTAGATAACATGCCCAGTGCCTGCCCAGGGAGCAGTACCTGTACACACGGGAACAGCTCTTTGACGGCATGTGTGCCATGCTGGGCGGCGGCGTGGCTGAGCAGCTTTTCTTCGGGCGAGTCACCACGGGTGCCCAGGACGACCTGAGGAAGGTCACCCAGAGTGCCTATGCCCAGATCGTGCAGTTCGGGATGAGCGAGAAGCTGGGCCAGGTGTCCTTTGATCTCCCACGGCCAGGCGAGGCGCTGGTGGAGAAGCCGTTCAGCAAGGCCAGGGACCAACTCATAGACGAGGAGTTGCGGCGGCTCATCGGCTCCGCGCATGCGCGCACCCTGGACCTGCTCACGCGCTGCCGCGAGCAGGAGGACCAGGTGGGCAGGCGGCTGCTAGAGAAGGAGGTGCTGCAGCGGGCCGACCTGGTGGAGCTGCTCGGGCCGCGGCCGTTCGCAGAGAATATCACCTACGAGGAGCTCGTGGAGGGCACGGGCGGCCTGGAGGAGGACACGGCCCTTCCGGAGGGTCTGCAGGGCTGGCGTGGGGGGCCCGCTGCCGGAGAGCCCAGCCTAGCGCCTCCTCCTGGAGAGCAGCCTCTGGGACCCCCAGGAAGCAAATTAAAGCACATGTAACCCGAAGCAATGGCACCCCACTCCAGTACTCTTGCCTGGAAAATCCCATGGACGGAGGAGCCTGGTGGGCTGCAGTCCATGGGGTCGCTAAGAGTCGGACCGACTGAGCGACTTCATTTTCACTTTTCACTTTCACACATTGGAGAAGGAAATGGCAACCCACTCCAGTGTTCTTGCCTGGAGAATCCCAGGGACGGGGGAGCCTGGTGGGCTGCCGTCTATGGGGTCGCACAGAGTCGGACACGACTGAAGTGACTTAGCAGATAGCATATTGAAAAGCAGAGACATTACTTTGCCAACAAAGGTCCGTCTAGTCAAGGCTATGGTTTTTCCAGTAGTCATGTATGGATGTGAGAGTTGGACTGTGAAGAAAGCTGAGCGCTGAAGAATTGATGCTTTTGAACTGTGATATTGGAGAAGACTCTTGAGAGTCCCTTGGACTGCAAGGAGATCCAACCAGTCCATTCTAAAGGAGATTAGCCCTGGGTGTTCTTTGGAGGGAATGATGCTAAAGCTGAAACTCCAGTACTTTGGCCACCTCATGCAGAGTTGACTCATTGGAAAAGACTCTGATGCTGGGAGGGATTGGGGGCAGGAGGAAAAGGGGACGACAGAGGATGAGATGGCTGGATGGCATCACTGACTCGATGGACGTGGGTTTGAGTGAACTCCGGGAGATGGTGATGGACAGGGAGGTGTGGCGAGCTGCGATTCATGGGGTCGCAAAGAGTTGGACACGACTGAGCAACTGAACTGAACTGAACTGAAAGCAGATTGTAGGCCTCTCCTAATTTGAAGAGAGCAAGAAAGTACTGCCCTACCTGTGTTTCTGGAAGGAAGAAAAACATATTTATTGAAGAAGAAAAATAACTTCTGCAACTGTTCTATGAAGAATGTGCTTTTACTACACCCATTTCTCGTCCATTTTACAGATGAGAAAGCTGAAGCTTAGAGAATTTATGGAACCTGCATCAGGTCACAAAAACAGTAAACAGAGTAGAATGACCAGGTTTTGCGAATAAAAATACTGGACACTTAGTTCAATTTGAATTTCAGACAAACAACAAATAATTTTTTAGTATATGTGTGCGTGCTAAGTCATCTTCAGTCCTATCCAACTCTTTTCAGCGCTATGGACTGTAGCCTTCCAGGCTTCTCTGTCCATGAGATTGCTCCAGGCAAGAATACCGGAGTGGGTGGTCATGCCCTCCTCCAGGGGGTCTTCCTAGCCCAGATTTGAACCCACGTCTCTTATATCTCCTGTATTGGCAAGCGAGTTCTTTACCACTAGCGCCATTGTGTAAATACAAATATCTCTGTATTTTTGCTAAAATGGGCATTTGGTGTTTATCTAAAAATTAAACTTAACTGGCTGCCATGTATTTTATCTGGCAGCCTTAAAATGAAGTGGCCAGGAATTGAACCTAAGAATTTTGGCTCCAGAGATTATTTTTTGTTGTTATTTATCATGGATTTTTTTTTTTTTTTTGCTTCAATTTCTATTTTTATTTTTTGGCCACTTCCCACTGCATTTGGGATCCTAGTTCCCCAACTAGGATAGAACCCATGCCCCCTGTAGTGGAAGCACGGAGTCCTAACCACTGGACCACCAGGGAAGTCCCTCCAGAGATGAATATTCTGTTTGGTACCATTCTCTTCCTGTGGTTTTGTTCCCCTTTCAATGTTAATTTAGTATTTACTCTTTAATCATATGAATAAGGCCATAAGCAAATTTGAACACTTCTCTAAGAGGAAAGAAAAAGGCACTCTGGAAACATTTTCTCACTGGTAGTTTCTTGTACTGTTCTAGGAGGTGGGGATGGGACTCAGGAGGGGACAGAAGGTGGGGAAGGTAAGAAAATAGAGGAGAATGAGAATCTGTCTGCCTTCAGACCCATCTCATGATCTGCCCCCTAATCTTCTTAGCCAATGGGAGGGGAAATGTGGGGCAGATAATCCCCCAATTTTTCTATGATTTTAAAACATGGCAAATTTCCCTTTTTTAATTATGAAGCTCTTAGGCTGATAATAAACTTAGTTGTCATTCGTGGTTCACAATAATTGGAGGATACAGGCTTGAGGAGTTGGATTTAATTGTGGTCGTCAGTGGGCATGTGATTTATTTATGTGGGTGGGTGTAAGTTTGGGGTTAGGTGGGTTAGGAAGCCAGCCTCAGACTCTAGATGTTTCAGATACTTTCCCACCCAGTGAAGAGTTGGTATGCAAATAATTGTTGATAATAATTAAGCCAGCCCAAGACTCCATGAGCTTCCCAGGTGGCGCTGGTGGTAAAAAACCCTTCTGCCAATGCAGGAGACCCAGGAGATGCAGGTTTGATCCCTGGGTCAGGAAGATCTCCTGGAGAAGAGAATGGTAACCCACTCCAATATTCTTGCCTGGAGAATCCTATGGGCAGAGGAGGCGGTGGGCTACAGTCTATGGGGTCACAAAGAGCTGGACATGACTGAAGCAACTAAGCACGCAGCACGTAAGACTTCACATTTTTCAGATACATTTTCACCAAGTTGATAGTTGATTTGCAAATAATTATTTAATTATTAATACTATTAATTATTAAACAATAGCTGATTTATGATTAGCATTTGATAAACTTATTCATTGCCTGAAGCAGAATCTAGCATATAATGGAAATGAAATCTTTCTTGAATCAGTGATTTAAAGTTGATGCCTTTATTTGCCCTATTTTACAAATGAGGAATTAGAAGTTTAGAGGAGCGAAGTGACCACTAATTAAAGTCAGACCAATTTCTGAAGAGCTTTTGGTCTAGGCAAGAACTTTAATTTGCTGAAAGGCTGGTGTTCCGGAGCTGGTTATTACTGATACTACTCCCTTTGACTTGACTTGGCCTTCTAAGGCATGCAATTGCAGCCTTAGAAGACTATTAGGAGTAGGGTAAGGACAAACAAATAATTAGGAGGAGCTGGTATGCTTGAGCCCTTGGATAAAAAGATAACCCACTACAGAAGATTACCATTTCTTTACTGCTAAGTGTCCTGTTTCAAGTCTTAATTTCATGCAAGTGAAGTGAAGTGAAATGAAGTCGCTCAGTCGTGTCCGACTCTTTGCGACCCCATGGACTGTAGCCTATCAGGCTCCTCAGTCCATGGAATTCTCCAGGCAAGAATACTGGAGTGGGTTGCCATTTCCTTCTCCAAGGGATCTTGCCCATCCAGGGATGCAACCTGGGTCTCCCGCATTACAAGCAGATGCTTTACCGTCTGAGCCACCAGGGAAGCCCTTAATCCCGTGCAAAGGGAGATAAAATCTTTCCCTAAGCTATGTTTTTCGTTTTTTGGCTGCCCTGAGTCTTTATTTCCATGTATGGGCTCTTCACTGAGGCCCACAAGATTTCTCTAGTTGTGGCTTCGTTCTCTCTTGGCATGTAGGACCTTAGCTCTCAGACGGGGGATGGAACCCATGTCTTCTGCATTGCTAGGCGGATTCTTAACCACTGGACCACCAGGGAAGTCCCTAGGCTAGGTTTTAAAGCAAAACATTTCTTTTCGTTTGGTGATCCCACCAACTGAGCTATCTTTCTTTAAATCTTGTCCTGCAAGACACAATCTGAGTAGTTTTGTTCTAGAGATAGATGCTGTATGCAAAATCACCGTGGTCCTTTATTTTGCTCGCTGGCTTGTAGTTTGAAGAAACTACCTTCTCAGTGAGTCCTGTACAACTTTCAGATCTGACCAATGGAGATTCAGTATCTTCTTACTGTGTGCCTTGGTGCAGGGACCAAAGAAAAGGAAACTAAATGCAAATCTAAAGAAGTTGTTTCTGATCAGGAAACTACTCTACACAGATACGTTCCTTAGGCTATTTAATACATTTTGGCTTGGCACTAGGGGTACATCAATAAGCAGCACACACATATCTCAAAAACTAGTGTAAAAGAAGATAACACCTGGCATTAATTAATTTCCATTGGGAATACTATTATTTAGTTATTACTATTAATATATCCCAGATCCTGTCCTGTGTTCTTTATCATGATCATATTTTACATTCTTCAAAACAGGCTTATGGAATATTCTAACATTGTTGGTGGGTATACAGCTTGGTAAAGACACGTTAGAAAACTAGCACTCTCTCCCAAGCTGAACACATGCATACCCTATGACCTAGCAATTCCACTCCTTAGTATATATATACCCAACACAGATGTGTACAAGTGCTTACCAAAAGATATCTTCTAGAATATGCATAGGACCAATGTTAGTAATAGCCCCAAAAGAAGAAGTACCCAAATACCCATCAACTTTTAAATGGGTAAGTAAATTGTGTTATATTCACACTTGCAGCAATGCAAATGAACCATCTACAATTACATATAGAAGGATGAGTGTATTTCACAACCGTAACGTTGAATCATGGAAACAAGACTCAAGAGGCATACTGTATGATTCTGTTTTTATAAAGATCAAAAATAGGTAAAACTCCTGTGTTATATATATGTCAGAGAGCAGCTACCCTTAGAGAAGCGTGTGGTAGGAGAATTCCAAGGCAGCCACATGATCCATACCAATAGTATTACTCCCTAGCATAACCTCTGCCACTTTAATACAGTGGAACCTGTGATTTGATGGGATATAATTCCTGTAACTAACATCTTAATCACCCAGGAGATTGACCTGGGTAGCTTGAACTAACCTGGTGAGCTCATGAAAGAGCATTTAAAGGTCAGAGATAGAAATTAGCGAGATCAGCTACTGCTAGACTGAAAGAAAGCAACAGGGTTAACTGGATGAAAGCCACATGGCAAGAACTGTGGGCAACCTGTAGGTGCTGAGACTGGTATCCTGCCAGCAACTAACAAGAAAGAGGGGACCTCAGTTATTGAGCCATAAGAAACTGAGTTCCAACAACAACATGAATGAGCTCAGGTCACAAATAAGACCCAAACATTGTGTGACACCTTGATTCTTACCTCTGACCTGAGCAGAGGATCTAGCTAAGCCATGCCCCGACTCCTGCCCTGTGGAAGCTGAGGTAATCAATGTATCTTGTTTTAAGGCACTAAACTGGATTTTTACATAACAAAAGAAAATTAATATAGATCATAGAGACTGGAAAGAGCTACTGGGCCACTGAGAGTGTTCTGTTTCCTGATCAAAGTGATGGTTACACTTCTGTGTGTGTGTGTGTGTGTGTGTGTGTATTTATTTATATATATAGGCTTCCCTGGTAGCTCAGTTGGTAAAGAATCTGCCTGCAATGCAGGAGACCCCGGTTTGATTCCTGGGTCGGGAAGATCCACTGGAGAAGGGACAGGCTACCCCACTCCAGTATTCTTGGGCTCCCCTGATGGCTCAGCTGGTAAAGATACTGCCTGCAGTGTAAGAGACCTGGGTTCGATCCCTGGGTTGAGAAGATCCCCTGGAGAAGGGAAAGGCTAAAAGTATGCTGGCCTGGAGAATTCTGTGGACTGTATAGTTCATGGGGTCACAAAGAGTTGGACATGACTGAGTGACTTTCACTCACTCACTCATATATATGTAGATTGTGCTTTGAGGCTTGCAAGATCTTAGTTCCCCAACCAGGAATTGAACCTGGGCCTCAGCAGTGAAAGTACCAAATCCTAACCACTGGATCTCCAGAGAATTTCCTACACCAGTATATTGTTAAGTTGTGAGGATTCATTGTGCTTTATACTTAGGATATATGCACTTTTCTATTTGTATTTTGTATATATGTTTTAAATTTTTATATTATTTATTTATTTTTGGTTCTGTTGGGTCTTAGTTGTGGCATGTGGGATCTTCATCGTGGCATCTTTTGTTGCAGTGGGTGGACTTAGTTGCCCTGCAGCATGTGGGATCCTAGTTCCTTGACCAGGACTTGCACCCACATCCCCTGCATTGGAAGACAGATTCTTAACCACTGGGCTGCCAAGGAAGTCCCTGTATTTTGTATATTGTTACAGAATAGTGACACAATGTTATGAAAGAGTCATCAAGTTATGGTACAGTCTTATGAAGTAAGTTATATATTATGATGTTTACAGTTGAGGAAGCCTAGAGACATACAAACCCAGACCTACCTAGATACACTGTAGCCAGTCTCTTTTGTTCATGATTAGGCAATGAAAATATCCCCATGGGATTGGTGTTACTGCAAAAAAGAGAACAGGATTACTCTTTAGAAGGAATCAGACCTTTGCGATGTCACTTCGATTATTCAGAGAAGCTTGAAGATAGTTTCAGTCCTTCTCTCATGGTGCAGTTGAGTGATCTCTGCTAAGTGTGGCCTTTTCTTGCTATCTCCCTGCCCTTCCTTCCTCCAGGGGTTAGCAAAAATTGTAGCTCCTGAAGATTTTGACTTTGACTCCGCCTGTCAACAATAGAGAATGAAAGTAGAGATAAGGATGAGAGGTAGGATTTCACCCAAAGTGTGTTAGTGCCGGGAAAGGCATTCCTGACAGCAGCAGTTTCTTCAAACAAATAACCCAGCACCAATTCTCTTTTCAACTGATACATAACTATACTCTAATAAAAATTTTAAAACCTGTTAAACATATTTTCCTTTCTATTTAAATAAATATATATTGAAAGTGAAAGTGTTAGTTGCTCAGTCGTGTCTGACTCTTTGTGAACCCATGGACTGTAGCCCACCAGGCTCCTCCATCCGTGGGATTCTCCAAGCAAGAATACTGGAGTGGGTTGCCATGCCCTCCTCCAGGGCATCTTCCCAACCCAGGGACTGAACCCGGGTCTCCTGCGTTGCAGGTGGATTCTTTATGGTCTGAGCCACCAGGGAAGTTGAAATAAGTGAATATTACTGATATAATATGTAATAATAATATTTTAACAATAGAATTTTAACATAAACAACCTGGAAATTAAAGACTCTCCTTCTAAAAATAAACACCGTTATTTTGCTTTGGGTTTTTTTAATGATCAGTTTAAATTTTAAAAAAACAAGCGGGAAGTTACCAATAACAGAACTGGCTACCCTATTGTTATGGAGAATTAGGGCATATGCCCATCTAAAACCACTCTGTTCTATACAGCAAGACTCTAGCCATGCTGAGATGTCCTATGTAAAATACAGAGAATTTCAAAGGCTTAGGAAAAAAAAGAATATATCAATGGCATTATATTGATTATATATTAAACTGACAATCTTTTCGATATAGTAGATTAAGTAAAATATTTTATTACTATGTCAACTACAAAGTGGCATTTACCAAGAGCACTGCCAATGGATGAACAACAAAGGCACTTGCCATCTGGCTCTATGGGAATTGAACCCCATGCTGCTATAGCTGTTGACCTTCAACAACCCCTGAGGGAGTTCAGGATGGAGTGAGGCACTCTGTGCTCCAGGGAATCTGGTGGGACAGGTCTTTAGATAGTTGGATGTAGGAGCCAAGGCTGCGCGGGTGCAGGAGGGCCTGGAGGAGCTATCCCACATTGAAGGTCAGGAAGGGTGGTGGTGAGGAGATACCCCTCATCCAAGGTAAGGAGCAATGGCTGCGCTTTGCTGGAACAGCCACGAAGAGATACCCCACGCCCAAGGTAAGAGAAACCCAAGATAGATGGTAGGTGTTGCAAGAGGGCATCAGAGGACAAACACACTGAAACTATACTCACAGAAAACTAGTCAATCTAATCACACTAGGACCACAGCCTTGTCTAACTCAATGTCCCGTGGGGCAACCCAAGACGGGCGGGTCATGGTGGAGAGATTTGACAGAATGTGGGCCACTGGAGAAGGGAATGGCAAACCACTTCAGTATTCTTGCCTTGAGAACCCCATGAACAGTATGAAAAGGCAAAATGATAGGATACTGAAAGAGAAACTCCCCAGGTCAGTAGGTGCCCAATATACTACTGGAGATCAGTGGAGAAATAACTCCAGAAAGAATGAAGGGATGGAGCCAAAGCAAAAACAATACCCAGCTGTGGATGTGACTGGTGATAGAAGCAAGGCCCGATGCTGTAAAGAGCAATATTGCATAGGAACCTGGAATGTCAGGTCCATGAATCATGGCAAATTGGAAGTGGTCAAACAAGAGATGGCAAGAGTGAATGTCGACATTCTAGGAATCAGTGAACTGAAATGGACTGGAATGGGTGAATTTAACTCAGATGACCATTATATCTACTACTGCAGGCAGGAATCCCTCAGAAGAAAAGAGGTGGCCATCATGGTCAACAAAAGAGTCTGAAATGCAGTACTTGGATGCAATCTCAAAAACAACAGAATGATCTCTGTTTGTTTCCAAGGCAAACCATTCAATATCACAGTAATCCAAGTCTATGCCCCAATCAGCAATGCTGAAGAAGCTGAAGTTGAATGGTTCTATTAAGACCTGCAACACCTTTTAGAACTAACACCCCAAAAAGATGTCCTTTTCATTATAGAGGACTGGAATGCAAAAGTAGGAAGTCAAGAAACACCTGGAGTAACAGGCAAATTTGGCCTTGGAATACGGAATGAAGCAGGGCAAAGGCTAATAGAGTTTTGCCTAGAGAATGCACTGGTCATAACAAACACCTTCTTCCAACAACACAAGAGAAGACTCTATGCATGGACATCACCAGATGGTCAACACCGAAATCAGATTGATTATATTCTTTGCAGCCAAAGATGGAGATGCTCTATACAGTCAGCAAAAACAAGACCAGGAGCTGACTGTGGCTCAGACCATGAACTCCTTTTTGCCAAATTCAGACTGAAATTGAAGAAACTAGGGAAAACCACTAGACCATTCAGGTATGACCTAAATCAAATCCCTTATGATTATACAGTGGAAGTGAGAAATAGATTTAAGGGCCTAGATCTGATAGATAGAGTGCCTGATGAACTATGGACTGAGGTTCGTAACATTGTACAGGAGACAGGGATCAAGACCATTCCCATAGAAAAGAAATGCAAAAAAGCAAAATGGCTGTCTGGGGAGGCCTTACAAATAGCTGTGAAAAGAAGAGAAGTAAAAAGCAAAAGAGAAAAGGAAAGATATAAACATCTGAATGCAGAGTTCCAAAGAATAGCAAGAAGACATAAGAAAGCCTTCTTCAGCGATCAATGCAAAGAAATAGAGGAAAACAACAGAATGGGAAAGACTAGGGATCTCTTCAAGAAAATCAGAGATACCAAAGGAACATTTTATGCAAAGATGGGCTCGACAAAGGACAGAAATGGTATGGACCTAACAGAAGCAGAAGATATTAAGAAGAGATGGCAAGAATACACAGAAGAACTGTACAAAAAAGATCTTCACCACCCAGATAATCACGATGGTGTGATCACTCACCTAGAGCCAGACATCCTGGAATGTGAAGTCAAGTGGGCCTTAGAAAGCATCACTACGAACAAAGCTAGAGAAGGTGATGGAATTCCAGTTGAGCTATTTCAAATTCTGAAAGATGATGCTGTGAAGGTGCTGCACTCAATATGCCAGCACATTTGGAAAGCGCAGCAGTGGCCACAGGACTGGAAAAGGTCAGTTTTCATTCCAATCCCAAAGAAAGGCAATGCCAAAGAATGCTCAAACTACCACACAATTGCACTCATCTCACACGCTAGTAAAGTAATGCTCAAAATTCTCCAAGCCAGGCTTCAGCAATATGTGAACCGTGAACTTCCTGATGTTCAAGCTGGTTTTAGAAAAGGCAGAGGAACCAGAGATCAAATTGCCAGCATCCACTGGATCATCGAAAAAGCAAGAGAGTTCCAGAAAAACATCTATTTCTGCTTTATTGACTATGCCAAAGCCTTTGACTGTGTGGATCACAATAAACTGTGGAAAATTCTGAAAGAGATGGGAATACCAGACCACCTGATCTGCCTCTTGAGAAAGTTGTATGCAGGTCAGGAAGCAACAGTTAGAACTGGACATGGAACAACAGACTGGTTCCAAATAGGAAAAAGGAGTTCGTCAAGGCTGTATATTGTCACCCTGTTTATTTAACGTATATGCAGAGTACATCATGAGAAACGCTGGACTGGAAGAAACACAAACTGGAATCAAGATTGCTGGGAGAAATATCAATAACCTCAGATATGCAGATGACACCACCCTTATGGCAGAAAGTGAAGAGGAACTCAAAAGCCTCTTGATGAAAGTGAAAATGGAGAGTGAAAAAGTTGGCTTAAAGCTCAACATTCAGAAAATGAAGATCATGGCATCTGGTCCCACCACTTCATGGAAAATAGATGGGGAAACAGTGGAAACAGTGTCAGACTTTATTTTTCTGGGCTCCAAAATCACTGCAGATGGTGACTGCAGCCATGAAATTAAAAGACGCTTACTCCTTGGAAGGAAAGTTATGACCAACCTAGATAGCATATTCAAAACCAGAGACTTTACTTTGGCAACAAAGGTTCGTCTAGTCAAGGCTATGGTTTTTCCTGTGGTCATGTATGGATGTGAGAGTTGGACTGTGAAGAAGGCTGAGCGCCGAAGAATTGATGCTTTTGAACTGTGGTGTTGGAGAAGACTCTTGAGAGTCCCTTGGACTGCAAGGAGATCCAACCAGTCCATTCTGAAGGAGATCAGCCCTGGGATTTCTTTGGAAGGACTGATGCTGAAGCTGAAACTCCAGTACTTTGGCCACCTCATGCGAAGTGTTGACTCATTGGAAAAGACTCTGATGCTGGGAGGGATTGGGGGCAGGAGGAGAAGGGGACGACAGAGGATGAGATGGCTGGATGGCATCACTGACTCAATGGACGTGAGTCTGAGTGAACTCCGGGAGTTGGTGATGGTAGGGAGGCCTGGCGTGCTGCGATTCATGGGGTGGCAAAGAGTCAGACACGACTGAGCAACTGATCTGATCTTTATTATCTCAATCCTTGCATCTCCTCATATCTAGAGAAGCACTAAATCCCTTCAAGGTGACATCAGATCTTCATGACTAACAAAAACCTTTTGTAAAATGAGTGCTTCATGAACCTCCCCTTCACCAAAACCTTATATATATTGACTTTCCCCCCACTGCCACTTTAGAGCACTCTCAGGGCTATCTGAGATGCGGCCTCCTGGGCTGCAGTTCTCACTTTGCCACAAATAAAAGTTAACTCACGACTCTCAAGTTGTACATCTTTTTTAGTCAACAGAATAAAATTTTATCTGTAGCTCGTATATATTTATTTCCATTGGGTAGGCTAATTTAACATATTGCAGAGTCTCACAAAAGATACCTGGAAAGAAAAAAACTGGAGATTTAGTTCTTAATAATGTTTTTTTTCTGTTTGTAAATGGATTACAGTAAAAAAGAAAAAAGTTAGTACAGAAAAGAATAAATTTGAAAGTAAAAGCTCTCCCACAAACTGAATCATCATTTTTGTTAACATGATGGCTTATACCCTTATAAACTGTAATTACACATACATACTATGTATAGTCTCTTCTATAAACATTTTTTCACTAAATCTATCATAGATGTCTTTCTATAGAAATACATTGGTAGATATTTTACTGTGTGAATGTACCAGGAGATTAAGGTTCTGTATGATTCATTTTTCATGAGGAGAAAAAAAATGTCACTTACTAGAATTCTAATAGTACTTTTATCATTAATTCATAGCAATTTTAGGATTTTAAGTCTTCAAGGAGTGCCTAGAAATTAGTAGGTGCTCAATCGCTATAATTAATGGAAGTAGAAGAAATATTCAATGCCATTTAGCCAACCATTATGCTAGGAGAATTAGCACCATTTTATTAGACCTTTAAAACCATCTGTATTCAGAAACATGCTTTAGTCTACAAATATACACCTCTACGGATTTAAGGTCCATAGATTATACATACAATACTGTATAGTTGTCAAAGAGTATTTTTAAAAAGGCGAATGTCACCTACTGGAGTACAATGGAAAGGTTTGAAGAAGGGATTGACAGGACCATATTTGAAGTTCAGTAAAGACCATAAGCTCTTCCCTTTCTCCCAGCCTCAGCTCTTTGTGATCCAGAAGTACCCAAAAGTGGCTAAAATTGGAGGCATAACAAGGAGAGAAGCATCAAAGCATTTTGCTCTCCAATCTAGGGTCAGGTCTGAGCTACTTGGGAAAAAATGCTGGAATGGTTGAGAAACTGAAGTTTTGATAGTTACACTACATTGGACATTCTAATACCTGAAAATGAGATTGTTAATTCTTAGATGTTCCCGAACAAGCCATGGAATCTGGCCTAGATATTGACCTGGGGTAGAAGAGACAAACACAGTAGAGATCTGAAGATGGCAATGGGGGGAATTAATTTGTTTCCTTATCAAGGAACTCTTATCAAGTTCAATTCATTTAATTAACCAGTTTCTCACATAAACCTTCATTACTATGTAAACTGTAATTCAGTTTTTACAACCTGAGATAATCTGATTGACCCAATAATTACATGTGACTTATAAGTTTGGAATTAAGTCAAGTTTCTCTGTTGAGATGGCTATCTTTGACTAAACAGAGGACTGGTCCAGGGATCAGCAGCATCAGTGTCCCCTGGGAGCTGTCAGAACTGCAGAATTTCAGGCTTTATCCCAGACCTACATAAGAGGAATCCATAATTCTAACAAGATCACCAAGTGATTTATACACACATTACAATTTCAGAAGCTTGATTAGAGAATTCAGTATGTTTTGCATTGTCTGCTACATGAGGAATTGCTCGTTTTGATCTCAGACCTGTGAGATGCTGAGTTAAAGGGAGCTTGGAATTGTGATACCCGGGCCCTCACTGTGCTACCCTGGGCAAGTAATGTCTAGGACTCTCCTTCTGCTTTCTCCTAGTTGTCTCATCAGATGAATTGTAAGGTCCCCTCTGGCTCTGACATTCTGTAATTCTAAGAAATTTCAGTGAAGCAAAACAAAACAAAACAAAAAACCCACTTGAGATTTAATAAACTCTGTAATCAATTGATTAAAGAGCCACTGCAGATTTACCCGGAGAAGGCAATGGCACCCCACTCCAGTACTCTTGCTTGGAAAATCCCATGGATGGAGGAGCCTGGTAGGCTGCAGTCCAAGGGGTGGCTAAGAGTCAGACACGACTGAGCGACTTCACTTTCACTTTTCACTTTCATGCATTGGAGAAGGAAATGGCAGCCCACTCCAGTGTTCTTGCCTGGAGAATCCCAGGGACAGGGGAGCCTGGTGGGCTGCCGTCTATGGGGTCGCACAGAGTCGGACACGACTGAAGTGACTTAGCATAGCAGATTTACCACGTCTTTGCATAACTGTGATGAAGAATACTGCCTGTGCATCCAAGCTTGTTGCATAGTCCTTTGTGTTAGCCCAGATGAAAAGTAATTTCCTGTTTAATAACAATTATCTCTTCTGCATTGAGGAGGAAGCATATTTGATGGTAAAAGACGATTATTGCTAAAACAAAATAATATTTAGAGCAGCAGGCTTCCAGGAGCTTCTGAATCATTTGTATTAGAATGAGTAGTAAACTCTTTATCTGAAAAGCATGGCTAATTGGGATTGGTTTGGTGTAAAATGACTTCTTCTGAAGAAAGCTCTGTTGAAAAACAAAACCCACACTGCTTCCCCAAAGCACATACACCAAAATTCTACTTGATCTTCTGAATTTAAGTCATGTGTTGGTGCAGATAAAGGCGATCTCTGGGGCTCAGTACTCAGGGATATGTGTCAGATGCATCACTAACTCACAATGTGACTGTAGCAAAATTTCTTTCCTCTTCTGGGGTTCAGTTCTATTATCTTGAAAGTAATCAGAAGCTTCGCTGGAGGCACAGAGGTAGAGTCTGCCTGCAAATGTATGAGACAAGGGTTGAGCTCTTATCTGGGAGGATCCTACTTGCCTCGGAGCAACTAAGCCCAAGCGCCACAACTACTGAGCCTGTGCTCTTATGGCCTGGGAACCACCACCACTGAACCCATGTGCTGCAGCCACTGAAGTCCGTGTGCCTTAGAGCCTGTGTTCCACAACAAGAGGAGCCACGGCGAGGAGAAGCCCTCGAACTGCAGCTAGAGTGTAGCCCCCCCTTGCCACAACTAGAGAAAAGCCTGTGCAGAAACGAAGACCCACACAGCCAAAAATAAATTAAAAAAAATTTTTTTTTTTTGTTTAAAGTGATGGAATTGGACTATTTCACCCTGCATGTTTAACTGCTGCTCCCTAACAGAGGTTTCCTGGCATTTGGGGCCTGAGAAGGACAGCAGGACTTCAAGCAAGCTCAGTGGGAAGGAGTCGATCAATTAGTAATGTCTGCTATGGGCAAAGGAACAGGAAGTGACAAAATAAGTTCCATTTGTTTGCAAATTCCTGGACTCTCTGGGCTCCCTGAGGACAGTAATTTTTTTAAAATATTTCTTCCTGAAAACATTTATAACAGGTTCTTCTTCTAGGCTCAAAAACGAAAGAAATAGACCGATTACTAGGTTTGCTATTGCTCTGCTGGAGTCTTTTCAAAGCTTCAAGTGTTTTTGTGTTCTCGATAGCAACATGCAGGGCAAGCTCTGAGGCAAAGAAAAATGTGCCTGGATTTAAAAGAAGTTCAGTGTGAGATATCTGATAGGTTGAAAGTGATTTATGAAATGAGTTCTCTGTTTTGTTAGAACGTGGAGTGTTGTTCCATTCAGGGGCCCTTGATATGAAACAGATGCCCCATCTTATAAATCAGGCACCCTGCGGTAAGGAGATGGCATTTTTGTATAAATTATTGTGGATCCAGGAAGGAAAATCATGGGTGAACAAATTTTTACTGGCTTCTTGGCGTAGAAGTCACTTTACTGGTCATCTGTCTGAGCTGATCTTCCCCTCCATTTTTCCTGGAGGATTGAAGATGAGGAAAAAGTTGAAAGTTCTGTGGAGGAACATCCTCTTTGACCTAACAAGTCTCTCTCCAGGTTTAACACGACCGGGTAGGTGAGTGCTGCTTTCCCGGCCTGTAGAGACAGTACCGCTGTCGCGTTGGGGTTTCAATTTCAAATGGAAATCCTCCAAAAGGAAGCTAGATTAAAGCCTTCCATCAAGTTCAGAGAAGGAATACATTTATAGTTTTCTTTTTTCTATCTAAGGTCATTAAGCTCTTCCTCCAGTGGTCTGTTTTCTGCTTTCCATTTGAAAAATGAAAACTTCATTGTTTTCATGCCATTCCTTGGTTCTTTGATAGTTTCTGACAGAGTCAGCTCATGATCATTCTCTCTGCAGTTGAAAGCAGCAAGCTCATTCATTTATTTATTTGTTCAGGAAAAAGTATGCCTTAAACTCTCTGATTGAGAGTAAGAGACATACCTGGAGTATGGAGAGTAAGAGACATACTGTTTTATAGGTGCTGCATACAACCTTGCACAGGACCATCAGGGTTTTCAAAATGAGAGAGAAGTCAAATATGGATCTGAGTTGGGAAGTCTGTATTCATTTTAGAAGATGTTAATTATTTTCTTTGTTTTGATTGTGTTATTGGAGTTGGTCATATAGTCACACAACTTAAAAATATATTGCAGTCAAAAGAAGTCTTATTCTATCTCCTGACTCCACCACCTAATTTTCCACCTTCAGCCTCCTATATGTACCCACTCATTAATTTCTTGTATAACCTTCTGGTGTTTGTATTTCTGCAGATATAAGCAAATATGAACATATTCTTATTTGCCCCCTGTTTACATAGAAACGCTATATATACTGCTTTACATCCTTCCTCTTTCACTTAATAGTTTCCCTGAGATATTTCCACAGGGCATGGAGAATTGCATTCTCCTTTGCTCAGGCACGTGATACTGTATGGAAGTACCATGGATTATTTATCCGCTCCTCTTTAGACGGACACTTGGGTATTTGCAGGCACTTGCTCACACATGCACACAATCTTATGATCAATAACGAGGTTTATCTGTCACTTTACTTCACATTGGTTTAAGTAGAGCTGTAAAAAAAAAAAAAAAAAAAAAAAATCCCAGGAGTGAAATTGCTGAGTTAAAAAGTAAATGCATTCATAACTTCAATAGTGATTGCCAATAAGCTCCCCAAAGGGTTGTGGGCCATTTTTCACTCTTGCCAGCAATGTGTGAAAATGCCCAATTCTGCTATTTATTACAGTATGTACTGGGTAAAACTTTTGAATTGAATTTTTGCCAACTTGATAGGTGAAAAATGATATCCTTATGCAGTTTTGACTTGCAGTTTTCTTATTATAAGTGAGGTGGTCAAACATCTTTTCAAATGTGTGAGAGCCATTTATATTTATTTTTCTGTGACCTGTGAGTGTTCCAGTCATATTTCTATTGCTTTGCTGGTATTTTTCTCCTTCACAGTTTCTAGGTGGATTTACTCTTATTTGTGAACATTTATTTTAAGGATCTAAGTCCTTTTTATACATGTACTCAATTAATCCTCATAAAAAGCTTGGGAGTTGGGTATTGCCACCCCATTTTAAAATGAGAAAACAGATTCAGAACAGTTAAGACACTAACCACAGGCCACACAGCCAGGAAGAGGCAAAACCGATGCTCAGATTCAAGTTCATCTCCCTGCAAAAGCCTTTCCTCCTAATCCTCTGGTAGTACTGTTTCTCTTAGGCAGAGACCAGAATTAACTAATTCAAACTGGCTTTCCTTTCCCCAGCATGTAAGATGGCAGAGGAGGGTTTGGCTGAGATCGTGCTGGGTGGCATGTGGAAGCCCAGCTGGGATTAGAAACATGCCTCCTATAATCCAACCAGTGAATAATCCGCAGGAAGATTGATGGTACAGCCCCCCACCCCCGCCCTCAGGAAAGGATTGCCACAATGCATCTGAAGCCAAGAGGAAACAGAAATGACAAGTGGCTGAAATTAGACAGGAAAAGGATCACGCCGAGTCAGGCATCAAAGCACGTTGTGTGGTCGCTGTGAACCGAGCACAGAAACCAGGCTTTACCTACCAAGAGTGCTTTCCCATTAGGAGACCAGAAAATTTTTAAATATTGCAGCTCCTTCTGCCTCTGCCGCCTTAAAGGAGGCTTCAGAAAAACCTGAGGGATCGGTGGGGTCAGCAGCCCTTCACACACAGCTGGGGCCAGCACATGGAGCTCAGCCGTTCTTGGGAAGGGTTGTTTCCCTTCCCAGCTGTCCTGTCTGCTTAAAGTTGCCTGTGCTGATTGAAAAACTAGAGCTGGGCCCCAGAGACAAAAAGAGAGAAAACTGTGGTTCATTTACAGCATTTGACAAATCTGCAAGATTTGAGGGAAGTGTATTACCAACTGATTAAAACCCCAGGTTCTCTCCTCTGAGAATAAGTGTGTAGGAACATTTCATTACTTGCTGAATAATGTAATCACTACAGTCTTCTGTCAGTTCAAAAAGACAGCCAAGATGCCCATTTTCCCTCTATTTCCCAACCGTGTTCTAAAAGTCATCTTCCCTAAGGCGACTTTCTTCATTTTCTTTCACATTCATTTATTGTGACTCGATAGAATATGAATCCAGTGGATTTAAACTTAATTAAGATTATCATCACGTTTTTTGTCAAGGTGGCAGGCGTTCACAAGGGCATGTGTTAACAAGGTTCAGGGGGTGTCTCCTGGTGTACAGACTGGTCACACACACAAAAGAGTGGGAGTCTGAATGGGTTTTGCATTGCTGAGCGTTTAATTCAAGTTTTCATTATGATACAGAGGTCCAGCATTACCCCTGAATGCATGTGTTCAGCAGTGGAAAAATCCATGAAAACAGATTTTTAGTGTTTGGTCCCAAGGCTTCAGGTTGACGTTACAATGGAGCTGGTGTGGTATAAATAGGAAGATCTTTGAACTGTAGCCACATCAGAGAGCAAAGGTTGGTAAACTTTTCTGTAAAGGGTGTTGACCTGAAATAAGTAGACCGCTGGATATTTCTCCAGAAAAAAAAAAAAAAGCTGGGGGTCATTTATTTGGGATAAGTAGAGAATTGCAATTTGAATCTGCAACTGCAGCAAGCCTTGCACAGCCAGGGAAGGAAACTGCTTTTATAGAGGGGAAAAGGAAGTTGGGAGGGCTAGAGTAAACAAAGGCTCCATGACTGTTCATTGGCTGAGTCCTTGCCAGGAAAGAAAAGTCTTTCTTCCTAGGGCATGAGGGCTCCCCCTTCTGGTCTCCTGACTCTATTTAACTGAAGTTTACTTCCCTGGTGGCTCAGACAGTAAAGCGTCTGCCTACAGTGCAGGAGACCCGGTTTCAATCCCTGAGTGGGGAAGATCCCCTGGAGAAGGCAATGGCACCCCACTCCAGTATTCTTGCCTGGAAAATCCCATGGACGGAGGAGCCTGGTAGGCTACAGTCCATGGGGTTACAGAGAGTCGGACATGACTGAGCGACTTCACTTTCACTTCACTTCTGTTTGCTTACTTATTTATTTTATTTTACAAAAGATAGATTGTCAATATTAAGGCTTTTTAAAACTTAATTTTTATTGGAGTGTATAGGTAATTTACAATGTTGTGTTACTTTCTGTTCTATAGCAAAGAGAATCAGTTATACATAGGCATATATCCACTTTGTTTTAAGTTCTTTTCCACACAGGTCATTATAGAGTATTGAGTAGAGGATATTTAAGGCTTTTAATGGCTCTGTTACAACCTCTCACCTCTGTCACTTGAGGTATGAAAGCAATCACAGCCAAAACCAACACCTGAATGAACAAGAGTGGCTCTACATCAATAAAACTTTATTAAAAACAAAACAAAACAGGCAATAGGTAGGGTTGGGTCTGAGAGCCATACCTAAGCTTGCCAAAGTCAGAGTCTGAGGACTGTCTTCTCCTGCATGGGAAATCTTACTCTGCACAGTACCTTCAAGTTATAAAAATTTGTAAATGTGTGGTGGCCTCAGTTGTGATCGCCACAATTAGTATTGGATACCATCATAGCAAACACCCTCTTCCAACAACACAAGAGAAGACTCTACACATGGACATCACCAGATGGTCAACACCGAAATCAGATTGATTATATTCTTTGCAGCCAAAGATGGAGAAGCTTCATACAGTCAGCAAAAACAAGACCTGGAGCTGACTGTGGCTCAGATCATGAACTCCTTATTACCAAATCCAGACTGAAATTGAGGAAAGTAGGGAAAACCACTAGACCATTTAGGTATGACCTAAATCAAATCCCTTATGATTATACAGTGGAAGTGAGAAATAGATTTAAGGGCCTAGATCTGATAGACAGAGTGCCTGATGAACTATGGACTGAGGTTCGTGACATTGTGCAGGAGACAGGGATCAAGACCATCCCCATAGAAAAGAAATTCAAAAAAGCAAAATGGCTGTCTGGGGAGGCCTTACAAATAGCTGTGAAAAGAAGAGAAGCGAAAAGCAAAGGAGAAAAGGAAAGATATAAGCATCTGAATGCAGAGTTCCAAAGAATAGCAAAAGAGCTAAGAAAGCCTTCCTCAGCAATCAATGCAAAGAAATAGAGGAAAACAACAGAATGGGAAAGACTAGAGATCTCTTCAAGAAAATTAGAGATACCAAAGGAACATTTCATGCAAAGGTGGGCTCGATAAAGGACAGAAATTGTATGGACCTAACAGAAGCAAAAGATATTAAAAAGAGGTGGCAAAAATACACAGAAGAACGGTACAAAAAAGATCTTCATGACCCAGATAATCACGATGGTGTGATCACTCATCTAGAGCCAGACATCCTGGAATGTGAAGTCAAGTGGGCCTTAGGAAGCATCACTATGAACAAAGCTAGTGGAGGTGATGGAATTCCAGTGGAGCTATTTCAAATCCTGAAAGATGATGCTGTGAAAGTGCTGCACTCAATATGCCAGCACATTTGGAAAGCGCAGCAGTGGCCACAGGACTGGAAAAGGTCAGTTTTCACTCCAATCCCAAAGAAAGGTAATGCCAAAGAATGCTCAAACTACCGCACAATTGCACTCATCTAGTAAAGTAATGCTCAAAATTCTCAAAGCCAGGCTTCAGCAATATGTGAACCGTGAACTTCCTGATGTTCAAGCTGGTTTTAGAAAAGGCAGAGGAACCAGAGATCAAATTGCCAGCATCCACTGGATCATCGAAAAAGCAAGAGAGTTCCAGAAAAACATCTATTTCTGCTTTATTGACTATGCCAAAGCCTTTGACTGTGTGGATCACAATAAACTGGAAAATTCTGAAAGAGATGGGAATACCAGACCACCTGACCTGCCTCTTGAGAAAGTTGTATGCAGGTCAGGAAGCAACAGTTAGAACTGGACATGGAACAACAGACTAGTTCCAAATAGGAAAAGGAGTACGTCAAGGCTGTATATTGTCACCCTGCTTATTTAACTTATATGCAGAGTACATCATGAGAAACGCTGGACTGGAAGAAGCACAAGCTGGAATCAAGATTGCCGGGAGAAATATCAATAACCTCAGATATGCAGATGACACCACCCTTATGGCAGAAAGTGAAGAGGAACTAAAAAGCCTCTTGATGAAGGTGAAAGAGGAGAGTGAAAAAGTTGGCTTAAAACTCAACATTCAGAAACGAAGATCATGGCATCCAGTCCCATCACTTCATGGAAAATAGATGGGGAAACAGTGGAAACAGTGTCAGACTTTATTTTGGGGGGCCCCAAAATCACTGCAGATGGTGACTGCAGCCACGAAATTAAAAGACACTTACTCCTTGGAAGGAAAGTTATGACCAACCTAGATAGCATATTCAAAAGCAGAGACATTACTTTGCCAACAAAGGTTCGTCTAGTCAAGGCTATGGTTTATCCTGTGGTCATGTATGGATGTGAGAGTTGGACTGTGAAGAAGGCTGAGCACTGAAGAATTGATGCTTTTGAACTGTGGTGTTGGAAAAGACTCTTGAGAGTCCCTTGGACTGCAAGGAGATCCAACCAGTCCATTCTGAAGGAGATCAGCCCTGGGATTTCTTTGGAGGGAATGATGCTAAAGCTGAAACTCCAGTACTTTGGCCACCTCATGCGAAGAGTTGACTCATTGGAAAAGACTCTGATGCTGGGAGTGATTGGGGGCAGGAGGAGAAGGGGCGACAGAGGATGAGATGGCTGGATGGCAATACTGACTTGATGGACATGAGTCTGAGTGAACTCTGGGAGTTGGTGATGGACAGGGAGGCCTGGCGTGCTGCGATTCATGGGGTCGCAAAGAGTCGGACAAGACTGAGCGACTGAACTGAACTGAACCATCAAGAGGACTCTGGAGATGAGTCTAAAACCAATTCTCCATTTTCCCCCTTCTGTCATGTGCCTCTGTCTTCTCAGTTTACTTTCTCTCCTTTCCTGGCTGACCTTGGAGAGGGCAAAGGGAGGGGGTCAGATTTTGGCCTTGACCCTAGTTCACACCTGGATTTCACCCTTGCCTCAGTCACCTGTGTAAGTGCTTGACTGCTGGGATTGTGTTTGCTTGGATCTTTCAAATAAGGATTGATGTAGATAATCAGTAAAGTTACTGTGATGTTCACACCTGAGTATGAATGAAGCTTCACAAATTAGTACTCAATGCATGCATGCTCAGTTGCCTCAGTCATGTCCAAATCTTTGCGACCCTATGAGTAGCCTGCCAGGCTTCCTCTGTCCATGGGATTCTCCAGGCAAGAATACTGGAGTGGGTTGCCATACCCTTCTCCAGGGGATCTTCCTGACCGAGAGATCAAACCTGTGTCTCCTGCACTTCAGGCATATTCTTTACTCACTGAGTCACTTGGGAAGCTCTTTGAAAAGTGAAGTCGCTCAGTCATGTCCGACTCTTTGCGACCCCATAGACTGTAGCCTACCAGGCTCCTCTGTCCATGGGATTTTCCAGGCAAGAGTACTGGAGTGGGGTGCCATTGCCTTCTCCACCAAGCTCTTTAGTACTCAGTAAATACTAAAAAAAAAAATTGTACAAAATAAGTCTAAATTGTTACTGGTTTATAGTCTGTCCTTCTCTCTACTTTTGTGAATCAAATTATGAGTTTCTTCCAGATTTATGTATTTGATAAAATGGAAAGCAGAAACATCCTCAGCCAAGACGAAGTCATTGTTTTGGCAGGGAGTGACAAAAACACAGACTCCCAGGAGCTCAGAGAAGAGCAGCAGGGGCAGCCTGGCACCCAGGATGGAGGCTCCTTCTGTCTCAGGTCCCCTGTCTCCACATTGTTGTCCAGCTCCACATGGGGATGCTCTGGCTCTGAGCATTTAAGCAATCAGAAAGGTCAGGTCGGGGCTGGAAGGGTGAGAAGAAGAGGCTTTGCACAGTCACCCGGTGACCCCTCAGGTACACACTGTGTCACATGAACTTGCTTTACTTTCAGCACAAGCTACAATCATCTTTAATCTTTTTGCTTATTGCCTGTTTCCTCCCAATAGAATATAAGCTTTAGGAGTTTGGGGACTTTATTTGCCACTGTTTGTCCTGTACCTAATACAATGGCTGGCATGTTGTAGATGCCCATTCCTTGTCTTTAGAATGAATTCTAGAGTTAAATTATTTCAGCTTTGGCATATTGAAAGGATTTATCTTTGTGTCTTTCAGAGTGCTTTGTTCATAGTAAGTTCTCAACGCAAATAACAAGAGTGAATGCTTGAACCGTGAACAGAATATCTGTCAGCTTGCGTTCGTGCCAGAAAATAATAATAGTTAACAATGATTTTGTCCTGAAGGATATGCAAAGTGTTTTACATGTTTGACCTCCTCCACCTACCCCAAATTCAAGGACTATGGGTGGTAGTCGTAGTGGCAGCAGTCAATCTCATCTTAATGATCAGAAAACTGGACTTCAGGAAAGTTCAGTAACTTTCCCGAGGTCATATCACTGGAAAAACAGTGAGGACTTGACCCAGGTATCTCAGATTTGAAGGGCTCTTCCCTGGTGGCTCAGTCAGTAAAGAGTCTGCCTACAATGCGGAGACCCAGGTTCATTCCCTGGGTCTGGAAGATCCCCTGGAGAAGGAAATGGCTATTCTCTCCAGTATCCTTGCCTGGAGAATTCCATGGACTGAGGAGCCTGGTGGGCTACAGTCCATAGGGTCGCAAAGAATTAGACACTACTGAAGCAACTTAGCATGCCTGTTTTACTCACAGAGGGGCCTGCTGAATTCTGTGGATTAGATAGAGATGATTTCAGGATTCCTTGGACTCATGGGAATAAGAGGTATTTGAGGTGCAGCAGACCGGTCTTTGGAGAAGGAAATGGCAACCCCCTCCAGTATTCTTGCCTGGAGAATCCCAGGGACGGGGGAGCCTGGTGGGCTGCCGTCTATGGGATCGCACAGAGTCGGACACGACTGAAGCGACTTAGCAGTAGCAGCAGCAGTAGACCTGTCTTTAATATGTGTGGCAAAGAGATACAAAGAAGCACTGTGAGAAGGTATTGCTGCACTTAGTCTTTGTTCATTGACTTGATGATGAGCCTGTCTCAATTTGTTCTTTCATTTTATTATAATTAGTGATAGGCATTCAACTTAAATTCAAGGGAAAGTTAATGAAGTGAAGTCTGAAAGTTAGCAAAAGGAGAAAATAAATCAAACTGATAAAAAGCTAAACTGGAAAAATTTCTTTCTTGAACATTTGAAGTCACATTTCTTTATCAAGTGTCAAGTGTCCAAACCCTTATTGAATTAGCTATTTTGTCTGTGTGTGGGGGAGGTGGGGGTTAGAGTGCAGCTAAAATCATGACCATAATTCAGGTGCTAAGAGCTATAAAATGCCTTGGAATTCATCCTTTTAACATGCAAATAAAAAATCTTCCTGTTCAAGGCTGTATGGAATAGCAGGAAACACCTAAGACTTAGATGGATCTGGCTTTTAAAGACTGGCTTTGCCAGTTTCTGCCTGAGTGGTCAACGTCTTCTTGTTTCTCTGAGACCTGGTTTCCTTATCTTTAAAAAGGCTGGAAGTGGGTCCTAAAATCTCCTTCAATGTTTTGTCGTGAAAAATCGGTGAAATAAAAACCATGTCACATAATCTCTGCCAATTACAAGCACCTATGAAAAGCTGAATTGGGCTGTAAATTTAACATGTGATGTCTCTCTGGGATTTGTCATAGTCATTGAGAGCACCATGACAATACATATCTGAACTTTTATAGTGGCTCAGACGGTAAAGAATCTGCCTGCAATGCGAGAGACCCAGGTTCGATCCCTGGGTCAGGAAGATCCCCTGGAGAAGGGAATGGCTACTCACTCCAGTATTCTTACTTGGAGAATTCCATCAATAGAGGAGCCTGGGAGGCTACAGGCCAAAGAGTCAGACATGACTGAGTGACTAATACTTTAAAGATTAAGAGCCCAGCCTAATGCAGGGTTGAGCATTGCTGAGCGTGCTCATACTTTGTACTTTAAGTTGATTTGATCCCTTTTTGAAAAACTTTTTAAAAATTGAGGAACAACATGCCTACAGCAAAATGCATAAATCTTGAGCATAATGTTCAGGGAAATTTAAATATGTATGCACCCATGTAACCCCAACCAGGATCAAGATAGAGAATATCTAGTACCCCAGCTTTCCTTATATCCCTCCCAGTCGATACTTCTCTGGAAGGGAACAATATTCTTTTGTTTTTTTGTAACATTGCATTATGAAATAATCTCATCTTTACCAAAACAAAAAGTTGCAAAAGTAGGACAAAGAATTTCTGTCTATCCATCACCCACTTTTCCCCCGTGGTGACATATTTCTTAATCATTGATAATTCTCAAAACCCAGAAATTAACATTGATACAATACTGCTAACTCTTCTACAGACCTTATCTCAATTATTCCACTAGAGTTCTTTTTCTGATCCAGGATTCAAGCCAGGGTCACACATTGTATCCTGCTCCCATCTCTCTTTAGTCTATCCCAATCTGGGACAGTTCCTCTGTCTTTCCTGTCTTTCATGACATTTTAAGAGACCATTCCACTATTTTGCAGAATGTCCCTCAATTTAGTCTGTGTGATGTTTCCCCAGATTACATTCTGGTTATGTGATTTTGGCAAGAAGGCTTCAGAAATGATGTGCTCGGCTTAGTGCTTCCTAACTGGAGACGTATGATAACATCTCGATATTGTGGACATTAGCCTTGATCACACGATGAAGGTAATAGCTCCCAGAGTTCTCAAATGTAAAGATATTTCCCCCCTTTCTAATTAATAATTATCTTGGGAGATATTTTGAGACCATGCAAATACCTTATTATTCATCATTTACTGACTAATTTCAGCATCCACTATTTGCCAAACTGGTGCTTTTCTATTTTTACCATTCCTTTCCTACTTATGAATTGAAACTCTCCTGTAAGGAAGAACTGTCCCTTCTCCTACATTTATTTCTTCACTTAATTATTTATTAATATTAGTCTGTACTCATGGAGATTTCTTTTATTCTATGCATTATAATTCATTACTATCAGTATTTCTTTCTCAAATTGTCCATTGGGTAGCTTTAGGCCATTGGAAGTCCCTTCTTGTTGCCTCCTGTGTCCTTTAAACATGACCCTTTATTATCTGCTTTTAAAAAATTTTATTGGAGTATAGTTGATTTACATTGTCTTAGTTTCAGGTGTACGGCCAAGTGATTCAGTTATACATATATTCATTCTTTTTCAGATTCTTTTCTCATATAGGTTATCACAGAATATTAAGTAGTGTTCCCTGTGCTATATAGCAGGTCCTTGTTGGTTGTCTATTTTATATATAGTGCAATGTTTATGGGCTTTCCAGGTGGCTCAGTGCTAAAGAATCCACCTGCCAATGCAGGAGACGTAAGAGACTTGGGTTCAGTCCTGGGTCAGGAAGATCCCCTGCAGTAGGAAATGGTATGGACAGAGGAGCCTGGAGGGCTACAGTCCATGGGGTTCCAGAGTCAGACACCATTGAGCATGCACACAGGTATCATGTTTATGTTAATCCCAAGCTCCTAGTTTATCCCTCCCTCCCCTCCTCTACATTTCCCTTCTGGTAACTATAAATTTGTTTTCAAAATCTGTGAGTCTATTTTGTAAATAAGTTCATTTGATCATTTTTTTAAAAATTAGATTTCGCATATGAGTGATATCACATATTTGTCTTTCTCTGACTTACTTAGTATAATTTCTAGGGTCTATCCATGTTGCTACAAATGGCGTTTTTTCCTTCTTTTTTATGGCTGAGGAATATTCCTTTGTGTGATTTGAGATGCCACCTTTATCATATGCTAGATTCTCATATATCCTTGAGTCTCTTTGAGGCTTCCTATTGCTCAGGTCAGTGTGTCTTCATTTGCAAATACAACACTGTTTTAATTTTAAAGGCTATTTATTTGATAGTCCAAGACCACACTTGAAGTTTTTCTTTTCTAGCGTGGGTAAAAACTATTCTGACTCCATCACTTAGATTAATTTTGCCTGCTTTCGATCTTCGTATACAATTATACAGTGTGTATTACTTTGAGTCTTTTTTCTTTCATTAAATCTTAAATCTGTGAGATGAATTCACAGAAGTTGTTAGTATCAGGAGCTTGTTTATTTTCATTGCTATGTAGTATTCCATTGTATGCCTTGTACCACAATTGTCTCATCCATTTCTTAGTTGATAGACATATAAGTTGTTTCCAGTTTGAAAGCTTCTATGAATATTCTTATGCATGTTTATACACACATATCTTTGGGATTTCCAGGAATTAAGTTGCTAGGTCAAAGAATAAGACTGTTTTTTTTCAAAGTGTTTGTACTAATTTATACTCCTACCAACTATGTATGTGGTTTCCAGTTGCCCCACAACCACAGAGCTTGTGATACTGTTAGTCTTTTAAGATGTCTTAAAGGAAAAGAAAGAAAAAAGGAAAACCTTGCATGATATAAATCCTTTTTTTGGAGCTTGAGGAGCCATTTCCAAAGCAAGGAAGACCCTAGAAATAAAAAATAAAAACACACAGCAGACCCCATTTTTCATCACACCTGACAAGTTAACTCACGAGAGTGGTGAATGGGGCTTCCCTGGTGGCTCAGCAGTAGGGAATCTGCCTGCAATGCACAAGACGTGGGTTCAATCCCTGGGTCAGGAATATCCCCTGGAGAAGTAAATGGCAACCTGTTCTAGTTTTGTAGAAAAGTATGGTGCTGGCCTACAAGTTCATTCGGATTTTTCTGAATGAACTATTTGGCCCAATAAATATGAAAAAACAGTTATTAATGCAGACCTGGGGTAGCATACAGTTTGTTGTTCAACTCAAAATTTGTTTTCCCTTTCCTCCTTACTAGCAGGACCTCAGCTTTGTTCAGTGGCCATATTTCAGGAGAGGTGAACTGATGACCAGCTCAGGGGCAAATCATAACTAAGTTAATCCTGGTTTTCCTATTACTTTCCCCAGTAATTAACTAAGTAATAAGCTTGTGACCATGTCTAGTCAATGAGAAAGGAATAAAGGTCTGCTGAGGGCAACAGGAGCTCCTAGGAAAGTTTCCTTACTATTAAGAAGGAGCTTCCAGAAAACACTGCCCATTTTGCCTCTGGATGTGGTGTGGGATACATGAAACTACAATAGCCACCTGACTGCCAGGACTGCAGATGAAGCACACATGTGAAAGAATCATAAGAAATGGAGATGGAGCCTTAAATTGAGGTCTTAGAACCTACCCTATTCAAGTTCATGTGAAGTAATAAATTTACATATTGTTTAAGACCATTTGGCTGAGTATTTTTTACTGGACCCTGTAACTAACAGCCCTGGTATTAAGCTGTATTAAAATAACAAAGGGATGCTAATTATTTTCAATATTTAGCATGTGTTAGAATCACCTACAAAGCTATTAAAACAGCTTGCCTTAATCCATTAAAGAGCTTCTGAGTCAGTAGGTCTGAAATAGGGCATTTTCCCAAATGGTGCTGATGCTGCTGGCCCTGGGACCACTCTTTGAGAACTGCTGCTCTAGAATTCGGAGAAGGCAACGGCACCCCCTCCAGTACTCTTGCCTGGAAAATCCCATGGACAAAGGAGCCTGGTGGGCTGCAGTCTATGGGGTCGCGAAGAGTCAGATACGACTGAGCGACTTCACTTTCACTTTTCACTTTCATGCATTGGAGAAGGAAATGGCAACCCACTCCAGTGTTCTTGCCTGGAGAATCCCAGGGACGGCGGAGCCTGGTGGGCTGCCGTCTATGGGGTCGCACAGACTCGGACACAACTGAAGCGACTTAGCAGCAGCAGCAGCAGCAGCAGCAGCAGCAGCTCTAGAATTTAGACACCATCTTACTGCATGTATCTATTTGTTTTAATTTTCTTTTTAAAAATTTTATTTATTTATTTATTTTTGGCTGTGGTGGGTCTTCATTGCTTTGTGGGCTTTTCTCTAGTTGTGGCCAACAGGGGCTTCTCTCTACCTGCTGGGCTCAGGCTTCTCATTTCAGTGGCCTCTCATTGCAGAGCGTGGGCTCTAGGGTGTGCAGGCTTCAGTAGTTGCATCTGTAATTGTGGCTCCCGGGCTCTAGAGCACAGGCTTGATAGTTGTGATGCTCGGGCTTATTTGCTTCGAGTTATGTGGGATTTTCCATGACCAATGACCGAACTCTCATGTCCTCTGCACTGGCAGGCAGATTCTTTACCACTGAGCCACCAAGAAAGCCCACCATCTTACTGTATTTAGCAACATGCTTTTAAGACTCAAATCTTTCATGAACTTCTTTTTCATGTCAGTGAGTACAGACCTTTATCATCTTTTTGAGTGACTACCTAGTAATATATTGTGCAGCTATATCAGAACTTGCAAAACCATGCTACTAATAGATAGATACTAAAATAATAGATACTTCTATTCAGCAGGGGGTTGTATTATTATATTAACTTGCACAATCCTGCCATAAATATCATTTTATGGTATTCCTGACTATCCAGTGGCTATCTGGTAGCCACTCCCTGGTGGCTCAGCAGTAAAGAATCCACCTGTAATGCAGGAGACATAAAAGACGTGGGTTTGATCCCTGGGTGGGGAAGATCCTCTGGAGAAGGAAATCGCAACCCACTCCAGTATTCTTGCCTGGAGAATCACATGGCAAGCCCCAGCCCATACGGTCACAAAGAGTCAGACACGACTTGGTGACTAAACAACAACATAAAGCACTTATTATACTGAGTAATTTCTTTAAGGTAAATTCCTAGAAGTAGAATTGCTGATATTTGGAGAGATATTTGGCGTTTTTTCCCTTCTGTTTCATTTCCAAAATCCCTCTAGTCTACTTGCAGATACATTGTCCTTAGGTTTGGGTATTTTGTCAGAGGACCCTTGGTTGACCCTGACTCAACAGGACAAGACCTCAGCTATTTGCCTTGCAGTGACCATTCCTTCACGTTCAAAGAGTTGAGCACTAAAGATCATGGCACAGACTATTCTATTTGTAAGGGTTAATTTAGTGATTTTACTCGGGGACGTGAATGGAAGCCTGGGAACTTCTTGAGTCTATCTTTCTCTACATTATGAGAATTTGAGCATGCTTTCTATCTTTGTCATACTTTTATTTGAGAATAAAGCAAACCAACTGTTCAGTGGTCCAAAGATCAATGCTTGCATTTGGATGTCATCTGTCAATCATTTCAGGTATAAGAGAAGGTCACCCTACAGGGGGAAAAGCTGGGTCCAAGTTAACAGCTGCGATGCTTGAGCATGGCAGCATTTCTTTTCAGATGTATCTAACCTCCTGAGGGGGAGTAGCACCTTTGTTTTAGCCAGGATGTTTAGTATAATTCAGGGGAAAATATTTACCAGAAGAAAGCTGGCAAATGGAATACAGATAATACCTGATTATTACTGGCCTTGGCTTGAGTTCTTCAGAAAGTAGAACCCAAGGAAAGATAGAGGCACCTAATACATTTTCATTCTAAAGACCAAAGTTTCTCTCTCTCATGTACAGACCCAGTGATGAATGGTCCAGAACTGGCAAGGCAGCTCAGCTATCATTGATTTGTAGCCTCAAAACTGTTCAAATCAGTACTATTTCCCTGCCAGTGGCGAGTGGGATGATAGAAAGAGGATGGGAGGGAGGCGTTTACTAAATTGTTTTTAAGGGCAAGACCTAGAATTTGTATATTCCACTTCTCACAGCCCATTGGCAAGAACTTAGTCAAATAGCCACACCCAGATCCAAGAGTTGGGTCTCTCGCAGTGAAGCCATGAGTACGGCACTAAAACTTTGATTTTGGGTGTTCAAAGCCAGGGAGGTGATGGGTGAGGGAAAAAGTGTAGCCAGACAAGGAAAGATGGGAAGCAATGTGATGCTTAGCTTTATCAGTTAGTCATGAAGAGATGCATGAACCACTCCTCAGGCTTTGCACATAGTGCTTTTACCTGGGTTTCAAGAAAGCATTGTGCCTGGGAGTAGTTCATGGAAGGAGAAAAAGAAGGGGATTTATCTATTCTTCTCCCTCCCTCTTCCCATTCCCAACTGTCAAAGTCTACCCTCATGGAGAACTAATTCGCCTCTCTTCCGATTGTATCACCCAACCCTTGGCAACTGCTCAGGAAACAGGTACCCTGCCCCTGAAGTGGAAGAATGACCACACAGGAATGAGGCACTAACCAGGAGAGAAAAGGGGGCAGTTAGAATCTGAGAAAATTATGAAATGTGTGTTTTAGTACATGATTTACTGTCATTTTGAGTAGACACTAAAAGGAACTTCTTGGAAAACTATTCTAACTGAAGTCTACCTCCTGGAGTTCTGAACCTGTTGCTCACTACCTTACAAAATAAACTAACTGACCAGAGGCTGGTAGGGAGAGGGGAGTCTCCCTTCATCTTCGGCCAATAACTCTCCTGACATAGGGATGGTGTTTGCTGGGCATCTCAGGAACCTAAAGGATGATTTGTTCTTTGCTCTTCTCCCCTCATGGATATCAATTAGGATGCGATGAGAGGCTGTCCTTCCACCTTTCTTTCCTCCTCCCTTCCTTCCAAAGGGAGATCTGTGTGTGACTACCTTTGTTGTGTTAAGAAGGTTAAACTCCTTCGTGGAATCAACTCCATCATGGAATTTTTCCTGGCAAACAAGCAAGTGTGCAAACCAACCATTTCAAATGACATAGAACATGGATGGCTAGCCAACCAAACCAGTATATACTTTAAGCTGTCTTTGATTGAGCTTGACAGTTTTGTTTACTGTGAATCAGTGAATCTAGAAATACAGCCAAATCAAAACATAACTAAAAGCCCCCTCTCCAAGGAGAAACAGGCTCAGTGTTTTGAAACACCTGTTTTCAGAGGATCTTTAAAAACAGAAATCTGATCTAATTGGCACAAACGCTGCTTAAGGGGCAGAATTCCTAGTGGTTAAGTACACTTCCTGTAGAATCAGAACACCTAGAATTAAGGGTCTCAGTGCATGTTACCAAATTCTTAGACTAGTTTTATTTTCTGTTTAATGAGCATCTAGTATTATGACAGCTGTCATTATACTAGTATTTACCTATCAGGGACGTTGTAAGAACTGAGATAAAACATGCCAAGTTCCTGGCACATAATATGCTCTTAATAAATGGCAAAAGTTTTCATGGTCATCATCGTTGTCATTATCGACATTATTTTATGGTATGATTCATTCTTATTCCATTCACTGACATACCCTTGTTGTTAATATTTGAGGTTTTTTTAGTGGCCTTTCATTCTGTTAAAGGGATAATGGCCACTGTCATAAATTATGAAGCACGTAAGGGTGGTGCTTGTAGCCTTAGTCAATTGTTGATTGGTTACAGATTATCTTACCATTATGTTAAGTTTCTTTTAAAAGTCACTTTAGCTCTCATGTCAAAGGGTAAATGTAGTTACCTCAAGTTTATTTCCCATTGTCTTGTTAGGAAGCCTTATAAATAGTACTTGGGGATTGTTGAAACTCTGTGAGGATGCCAAATCATCCCTGCGCAGTGAAAGATTCTCCTTGTCCACTGAAGCTTCCTGATGCTCAGGCTCAACAGGACCTCACCTAACATTCAAATTCCACTCTTTATCTTATTTAAAAACAAAAACTCCTATCTCATGTGAACAGAGTTTGTTAGGGCAATAATTCTGTGAAACTGTTCATTGCCGGCGGATATCATTAATCAATTTGTTTACACTTGGTCTAGGGTAATTTGGCAGTTATAAAATCTGTTCATTGGTTTCTAACAGATACCAAGAGCATATCCTATAAATTCTGCAGCTGTGAAACTAAGGACATTAGGGCTGTCCTTTCATATTTTGGAGTATATACCACCACAGTGGCGCCCCACCCCTCCACTTCAGAATAGATGTATTACAGATACAGCATTCGTTCCATAAAGCAAAGCGTCATCTTTTCTTGACTCAGCAGTTCTTAGCTGCAAAGCCCATGATTCATCTGGTCAGGTGAATGCCAGCTTCCAAATGAGAAAGAAAAAAAAGAAACAGCATTAGGAAGATTCACCTGTAGGCTCTCTCTTACCATTTCTCCTCTAAGCCTACTTTCATAAAGCCACTGGGGTTCCAGAATCAACATCAGTGGATCTGACCTTTCTAGCTTTTGACCCTCAAAGAAGACAAAAGTGAAATCAGCGTCTTGTAAAAAGAATGATGGGGACGATGAATTTCGAGACTTTACGAAGTTGTGGACCAACGAATGGGCTGGCTTCTCTCAGACCACTCCTCTTGACTCAATGCCTCTTCCACCCTCCAGTCCAACCACAGTGGTCTCCTCACAACCCCTCAAATATGTAAGCTTTTCCATGATGACCTGGAGCTCTTCCTCCCAGATCTTCTCATGCTTGGCACTTTCTCAGCTCAAGGATCACTTCTTCAGAGTAGATTTCCTTGTCACTTCACTGAAAGAAGCCCCTCCGGCTTACCCCAGCAAGATTCTTTCAACACTTCACCCTTAATCCTTTGGACTCTGAAACAACTGCTTATTCACTTACCAGGTCACTTTTCTTTTTTGTTTGGTTGCACTGTGCAGCTTATGGGATCTTAGTTCCCTGACTAAGGGTCAAACCCGTGCTCCTTGCAAGGGAAGTGCAGAGTCCTAACCACTGGACTACCAGGGAATTCCCTTGTTGCTGTTATTTAATCACTAAGTCCTCTCTGACTCTTTTGCAACCCCGTGGACTGTAGCCCTCCAGGCTCCTCTGGCCATAGAATTTCCCAGGCAAAAATACTGGAGTAGATTACCATTTCCTTCTCCAGGGGATCTTCCCCACCCAGGGATGGATCCTGAGTTTCCTGCTTTGCTGGCAGATTTTTTACCACTGAGTCACCAGAGAAGGCCAGGGAATGCCCTACAAGTTCGCTTATTTTATGTCTTTCTCATCTTCCACATAAGGTGTATGAGAGCAAGACCTTCACTTGCCTTGTTCACCACTCCATCTCCAGCTTCTGGAAGAGATCATGGTACTTACTAGGTGCAAAGAGCACTTGACAAGGGGTCAGATGATTTGGGTGGCATTTCCAACAATGAACAACTTTGACTCATTTCCCCATCTTCCTGGATCTCCTTCCCTCACCTGTAAAAAGAAATAATAATACCCACCTCACAGAGTACCTGTGAAGATCATTGAAACAATGATCCTGAAAATATATTTTTAACCTGTTACCATTACATGTAGGAGAAATCCCAGGGTTTTGTAAAGGACCTGGTTAGTGAATGGATGAATGAAATATTATGAAAAGTGGAGAGTCTTAACCACTTGAGATGATTAAAATTTAAGATGCTTATCCCACTCAGAAAAAAAAAAAAGTATGGAAGTTACTACCTTAAGAAGTTACATCAGTTGACTGTACAGATTCTAGAAAGTTAAAGCAGAAATAAATGACAAGTTATAATCAAATGAGTTTTACAGTCAGATTTCTAGAGTCCTGGGGTCTTCTTGGAAGCCCCCTTGGAGTCTCACAGTGGTAAAGGGGAAATCATAATAAATGGGAGACTGAAGTGATAGGAATTCATGCCCTTCCTCCCGAGTCCAAACTGATCAACTCCATTTTTATGCTTTTTGTCCTGTTTCAGAAACTAGCTATTTACTGCTCAGTCCTCTTCCCCCACTTCCTTCCTACACCCTGATTTTCTGTGCAGTGGCAGTGGGCCCAACTTCAAGCTGTGGGATCTGATCAAAGTCATTCACGACAATCCTGTCCCTCAATCCCTGTCTGGCTGGGAGCTATGGATTGACATGGGACCCAGCTATGGCTTCTCATGGAAATATGAGAAGGCCCTGATGCTGAAGCTTGGGGAAACTTTGATTTCCTTAGTAGTAAGGGACATGTGTGGCTGGTTCTGACCTTGCCTTTATTCCTCCGCCTCCCTTCATGGCCAGCATTGTGTCTGCTTCTCCACTTGCAGTCTTGTCACCATGTGTCCATAAGCATGATGGGAATGCCTGGATCTCACAGACATGGAATTTGATCAATGAGTTACTGAATCCATGCCAGCAAACATCTGGCTCCAGAATTCTTACCATGTGAGGAAAGGAACCCCTTACTGTCTAAGCTACTTCATTTGGGCTTTTGTTCAGTTCACTTCAGTTCAGTTCAGTCACTAGTCGTGTCTGACTCTTTGCGACCCCCACGAATCACAGCACACCAGTCCTCTCTGTCCATCACCAACTCCCAGAGTTCACTCAAACTCACGTCCATCAAGTAGGTGATGCCATCCATCCATCTCATCCTCTGTTGTCCCCTTCTCCTCCTGCCCCCAATCCCTCCCAGCATCAGAGTCTTTTCCAATGAGTCAACTCTTCACATCAGGTGGCCAAAGTACTGGAGTTTCAGCTTTAGCACCATTCCTTCCAAAGAACACCCAGGACTGATCTCCTTTAGAATGGACTGGTTGGATCTCCTTGCAGTCCAAGGGACTCGCAGGAGTTTTCTCCAACACCACAGTTCAAAAGCATCAATTCTTCGGTGTTCAGCTATCTTCACAGTCCAACTCTCACATCCATACATGACCACAGGAAAAACCATAGCCTTGACTAGACAGACCTTTGTTGACAAAGTAATGTCTCTGCTTTTTAATATGCTGTCTAGGTTGGTCATAACTTTTCTTCCAAGGAGCAAGCGTCTTTTTTCATGGCTGCAATCACCATCTACAGTGATGTTGGAGCCCAGAAAAAATAAAGCCAGCCACTGTTTCCACTGTTTCCCCATCTATTTGCCATGAAGTGATGGGACCAGATGCCATGATCTTCATTTTCTGAATGTTGAGCTTTAAGCCAACTTTTTCACTCTCCTCTCTCACTTTCATCAAGAGGCTCTTTAGTTCTTCACTTTCTGCCATAAGGGTAGTTCTAAGGGTGGTGCTTATCTGAGGTTATTGATATTTCTCCCAGCAATCTTGATTCCAGCTTGTGCTTCCTCCAGCCCAGCATTTCTCATGATGTACTCTGCATATAAGTCAAATAAGCAGGGTGACAATATACAGCCTTGATGTACTCCTTTTCGTATTTGGAACCAGTCTGTTGTTCCATGTCCAGTTCTAACTGTTGCTTCCTGACCTGCATACAAATTTCTCAAGAGGCAAGTCAGGTGGTCTGGTATTCCCATCTCTTTCAGAATTTTCCACAGTTTATTGTGATCCACACAGTCAAAGGCTTTGGCATAGTCAATAAAGCAGAAATAGGCGTTTTTCTGCAACTCTCTTGCTTTTTCAATGATCCATCGGATGTTGGCAATTTGATCTCTGGTTCCTCTGCCTTTTCTAAAACCAGTTTAAACATCTGGAAGTTCACGGTTCACGAATTGCTGAAGCCTGGCTTTGAGAATTTTAAGCATTACTTTACTAGCATGTGAGACGAGTGCAATTGTGCGGTAGTTTAAGCATTCTTTGGCATTGCCTTTGTTTGGGATTGGAATGAAAACTGACCTTTTCCAGTCCTGTGGCCACTGCTGAGTTTTCCAAATGTGCTGGCATATTGAGTGCAGCACTTTCACAGCATCATCTTTCAAGATTTGAAATAGCTCAACTGGAATTCCATCACCTCCACTAGCTTTGTTTGTAGTGATGCTTTCTAAGGCCCACTGGAGTTCATATTCCAGGATGTCTGGCTCTAGGTGAGTGATCACACCATCGTGATTATCTGGGTCGTGAAGATCTTTTTTGTACAGTTCTTCTGTGTACAAAAGAACCACCTCTTCTTAATATCTTCTGCTTCTGTTAGGTCCATACCATTTCTGTCCTTTATCGAGCCCATCTTTGCATGAAATGTTCCCTTGGTATCTCTAATTTTCTTGAAGAGATCTCTAGTCTTTCCTATTCTTCTGTTTTCCTCTATTTCTTTGCACTGATCACTGAGGAAGGCTTTCTTATCTCTCCTTGCTATTCTTTGGAACTCTGCATTCAGATGCTTATATCTTTCCTTTTCTCCTTTGCTTTTCACTTCTCTTCTTTCACAGCTATTTGTAAGGCCTCCCCAGACAGCCATGTTGCTTTTTTGCATTTCTTTTCCATGGGGATGGTCTTGATCCCTGTCTCCTGTACAATGTCACGAACCTCAGTCCATAGTTCATCAAGCACTCTATCAGATCTAGGCCCTTAAATCTATTTCTCACTTCCACTGTATAGTCATAAGGGATTTGATTTAGGTCATACCTGAATGGTCTAGTGGTTTTTCCTACTTTCTTCAATTTCAGTCTGAATTTGGCAATAAGGAGTTCATGATCTGAGCCACAGTCAGCTCCCAGTCTTGTTTTTGCTGACTGTATAGAGCATCTCCATCTTTGGCTGCAAAGAATATAATCAATCTGATTTCGGTGTTGACCATCTGGTGATGTCCATGTATAGAGTCTTCTCTTGTGTTGTTGGAAGAGGGTGTTTGCTATGACCAGTGTGTTCTCTTGGCAAAACTCTATTAGCCTTTGCCCTGCTTCATTCCACCCTCCAAGGCCAAACTTGCCTGTTACTCCAGGTGTTTTGCTTGCATTCAAAAAGGCGTTCCTGACAGATATAAAAACATGGTGCTTCTAGGTAAGATTTTGTTTAGATCAGGAGTCTGAGACGAAAAAGAATTTGAAACACCGTGATCTTGTCTCCTCTTCTCATCTTAAAGATAAGGAAAAAGTTGTAACTGTCTATCACTGCAAAGCAAGGTACCTTCGAACATAGAGGCTTCACACAACGACCTTTTTATTGTCTCCTACAATTCTGTGAGCTGGCTGGGCTCAGCCAGGCAGTTCTGCTGCTCCTAGTGACATCTCCTGGGCTACAGTTATCTGGGGGCTCAGTGAGCTTGTCTCTTTTGACAGGAATGCCTGTAAGTTAGACTCACTTGGGACAGTGGGCTGCTCTCTTTCTTTACATGTCATCTCAGAGCCTCTCCCTCCCCATCTCCATGTCGCCTGTCCATTTGGTCTCTCTAATCAGGTAGCTGGATTTCTTACATGGCACCTCAGGAATTCCCAAGTACAAAAGCAGATGGCACCAGGCCTTCCCAAGGCTTAGGCTGATATCATGCATAGTATCCCATTTGCCACATTCTGCTGGTGACAATGGGGCTTCCCCAGTGGCTCAGTGCAAAGAATCTGCCTACAGTGCAGGAGACACAGTAGATGCAGGTTCGATCATTGTGTTAGGAAGTTACCCGGGAGGAGGGCATGGCAACCCACTCCAGTATATTTGCCGGGAAAAATCCCATAGACAGAGGAGCCAGGTGGTCTACGGTCCATGGGGTTGCAAAGAGTTGGGCACAGCTGAAGTGACTGAGTATGCACACACCTACTGGAGACAGTGAATCACAGGGACATTTAGATTCAAGGATAGGGGACTTCCCTGCTGGTCTGGTGGTTGAGATCCACACTTCCACTGGAGGGGGCACAGGTTCAATTCCTGAATGGGGAACTAAGATCCCCACATCCCATATGGCCAATATATTTAAATTAGATTCAGGGGTAGAGGACTACCCAAGGGCATGCACATCAGCAAGTGTGCTTTATTGGAGACAGTGTGTATTAACTGCTCAGAAACTGAGACCCAGACTGTGAAGGCTGGTGGTCTAAGCTGCTAGAGTCATAGCTATTGAATTTAGCTGATCATTGAAGGGCTGAGAGGTGCAGAGAGGGATGGAGTGAGGTGGGGTGAGGAGGAAGGAGGGAAGGTATTTATCCCTAGCCTCAGCACTCTAGAGATTTGGGGCTGGATCATTCTTTGCTGTAGGCACCATCCCGTGCCCTGTAGGATGCCTGCTTGGCCTCCACCTACTAAATGCCTCTAGCATCTAACCTCTGGTTGTCACAGCAACCAAGAATGTCTCCAGATATTGCCAAATGTCCCCTGGGAACAAAACAGCCCTCGGCTGAGAACAGTGGCCCTCACCTTAGTGGTGTTTATAGGTTCTATTACTATGCAGAAGTCTAAAGGCTTCTTAGGCTGGAGATGCTGTTTTTACATATGGTGGGGTGGGGAGCACATTTGTACTCTTAAAGTCTTCCAATGGGAAATGTCCAAATGTAATAGAAAAAGATAGGAAATCAGGTTCAGACTCTGGGCCTCTTGTTCTTTGTGGAGCCTTTGCTTTAGACAAAGACTTTACAATTTCTGCTCTAAGTTCACCAAGGGGTACTTTTAAGATTGTGGTCCTGAGTGAAATCTGAGCTGGCAATCTCCTTTACTGCCAGTACATAGTAACATAGTATTAAGCAATTCCCTTAGGGTGTTTCCTCTTTTTCTTTTTCTAACCAAGGGTGGTCCACAAATAAGTAAGTGTATTTTAAAGTCATGGGACATCAGCTGGAGAAGTAATCAGAAAGGAAGGAAGAAAAAAAGATGGTGGGCTAGGCTAGGATCCACTCTGAGTCCCTGAAATATTTTGAGGTGGGAAGACCCACCATTGGAGACCAATTGGATATATAAAGTAAGAAGGAAGAATCTGAATTAAATCTTGGTCATACTTAAATAAAGCAAATGAATCAATCTGATCACTGCCAAGTCCAGGCTCATTACTCCCTCCTCTGGAACAAGAGGGGGTGCATTTATGAGCTCTACAAAACTTGCCTGCCCTACTCACCATTGTGTCCACAGTGCTTGGAAAAGTGCATGGCATGGGGCAGGCGCTCATGATACGTTCATTGAATGAGTACATGTCTGTACATGTCTGTGCTGGAAGCACTCTAACGTGGAAAGCCAGATGACACAGGTCATAAGTGCAACTCTGTGTGATGTCCCTGCAATTGGTCTGCTGGTGCCTTGGCCTGATCACCTTTATCTGTCCTCCAGCGGCTGCAAGCATGGACTTAATGCAGGTGAGGGAAGATGATGAGTTAGGCCATGGTATTGTCTGTAGAAGTGTTACAGGGGATCAGATTCTGGATTGCATTGCTTATGTTTTTTAATTTTCTTTATGTTGTGATGTTTTGACGTCTTTAAAAAAAACAAAACAACACACCTTTCTGGCTAGGAAAAGACTGCCCCTCACGAGGCTATTCTTAGAGATAGGAAAGGGCTCAGCATGCCTTTGGTTTGCAGACTAACCAATTCAGAGACAGACATCCTCTCCTTGACCTCTGCTTCCCATTCCTCTGCCTTAATCATCCTGAAGCCAGGGACCAGGTAACTAGAGACCACCCTGAGAGCTTAAATTCCAAAGAATTATTCCAAGTAGCCAGTCCTAAGCCATTTACCCAGCTGTGCCTTGCTTTGCAGTTCCTGCAGAAACTTCAGTAAAGGTTGACCTAGATTTTCCCCTCCTTCCTGTCTTCCTTTCCCTGACCCAACCTGGTGTCCCTCACATGGCCCTAGGTGACCTGTCCTGCCTCCTGTTTCCAGGGTCTGTAAGGATATTAAAACTTGTTTGCCTGAGCCACTCCTGTGTCTGTTCTTATAGCCACGCCTGACTGTCTCATTAAAGAGCACAGAGCATAGATTCATTTTGATGGTAGAGCCAACAGGATTTCCTGGTGGATAGGATACAGAAAGTGAGACAAAGATTGCAGACGAGGATGAATCCCAGGTTTTTGGCCAGAGCGACTAGAGAGAGGAAGTGGAAATTTGCTGAGATATGGAAGACTGCAAAGGGAACAAGTCAGGGGTGGAGTGGAGGATTGAGTGTAGAGTTTGGCCATGTTAATTTCCACATGTCTATTAGATATATGTCCAAGAGAAGCAACTGAGTAGGTAGTTGAAACAGTGAGTCTGGACTTTAGGAGAAAGATCTGAGCCAGAGATATCACTGGGGAGTTATTGGCATATAGATGATATTTAGAGTCATGGGACTGAAAGAAATCATTCAGGGAGTATTTATTTAGAGAAAAGCAGAAGGCCAAGGACTGAGCTTCAAGACCACCAAAACGTGAAAGTTTGTCCCAGTGGTTCTCTAAGTTTCATTTCTGTTGTCTTATTCTGTTATCTTCATTGGGCTAATAAGTTTCTCAATCTTTCCCCAAATTCAGTGTATTTCCTTTAAATTATTCATGGTCTGAATCCAGTTATTACTGCTCCAGTCATCTCTTGCTGTATACCAAGCTTCACCAAAAGAGTGGCATAAAACACCAGCATTTAGAGTTATAGATACATAAAACATTCTGTGATTACCAGGGAGGAAGAGGGGGAGGGATAAATCAGGCAGTTGGCACTGGCATTGCACACTACTATATATAAAATAGATAATCAACAAAGACCTACTGGGACTTCCCTGGTGGTCCAGTGGTAAGACTGTGTGCCCCCAAAGCAAGGGGCCTGAGTTGGATCCCTGGTCATGGAACTATATCCCTCATGCTGCAATTAAAGATTCCTCCATGCTGCAAAGAAGATTGAAGATGCCGCATGCTGAAACTAAGACCAGGTGCTGCCAAATTAAATAAACAAATACCCACAAAGACCTACTGTACAACACAGGGAACTCTACTCAATACTCTGCAATGGCAAGTAGATATACGTATAACTGATTCACTTTGCCGCATACCTGAAACTAACATGACATTGTAAATCAACAATTCTCCAGTAAAAAGTTTTTTAAAACCCAACATTTTGTTATATCTCCTGGTTTTGTGGGTGCAGAATATGGGCTGAGTAGTTCTTCTGATCCTTGTGGGTGTAGCTGGAGGTCTATCCATGGTATTAGCTAGGGGATAAACTAGTACATTCATTGAGGAGAGATGTAAATTGACTCTCACAGCAGAGCAGGTAAGAGCCGATAAAAATAAGTGACACTGTATTTTTCAGGAAGACAGGATGGACAGTCTTGGAGAAAAGACTGAAGCCTCCCCAGACCCTAAGGCTGTTAGAGAAGGTGGAGGAACAATCAGGCGTTTGGTAAATTGCAGCATAAATAAGAAGAGACAAATTTACTCTCGTACAAAGAAACCAGAATCCCATCGGAGCACGGCTCATCCTCCAGCTTATCACTCTCATTTCATCTAATAACTGAGCCTTGACCGGGTGACCTATGGATCCTTGTGCAGAAGCCCTGTTACACATACTTCTCTGGAAATGCTTTCCAGATTCCTCCAGACAGAAGTGGTTGTTTGTCCTGCTGTGTCCCTGCAGTATTTTATGCTCACAAGAGGTCCCTGGCACTGGATCAAAACTTCAAATGAGGTGCAAACTTCAGTGCTTAACGTGGATGTGTGTTTGGTGTGAGAGCAGGCTTAGCGGGACTTGACCTTGAAAGAAATTATAAAAAGAAATGATTTCTTACTCGATAAAATGTTGTTTCTGATGGCAACGACATGCAAGAGGCAAAGAATGAATTAAGTGTTTATTGTTTTGCTTGGCATAAAGTTTTCACACATAAAATTTTATGATAAAGGGCAAGACACGTCATCCTTAACTCAAGTGCCACTTTTTTAGCCTAATACAAAAAAGATCAGTTTTGCTTTTGTATACACATACCTGTGTATGTGTGTATGTAATGATCCAGAGCGTCAATACTTTAAACTTTTCTGGTCTATAATATACCCACAGAAAAGCGCATAACTCCTAAGTGTAAAGCTCAATGAGTTTTCATTTTCATAAACTCTTCACACCCAGGAAGTCAGCACCTAGCTCCAGGAACAGAGCTTTGCTAGCACCCTGAATGCTCATCTCATGGTTAAATCCAGCCATCCACCATCCCCATACTCCCCTCAACAAGTAACTCTCTTGTCTTCTGATAGCCTCATAGGTGAGGTTTGCTTATTCTTAAACTTGATATAAATAAAATTACATTTTGTATCTGCCTTCTTTTTCCCCACCTTATGTCTGTGAGATTGATATTTGTCATTGCTGACAGTGGTTTATTCATTTTTATTGATTGCTGTGTATTTCACAGTACGCACACACTGAACGTTATCCATTCCACCATTGATGGATCTTTGGGAAGTTTCCACCTGGAGGCTCTTAGGAAGAGGATGACTGTGAATATTTTGGTATATGAGTTTTGGTGCACATGTGTATGCATTTCTTTTGGGTCGTGATGTGGGTGTTTTTACCTGTGGATCTGTTAATTAACTTGGTCATGTCTGTCCATCTTTGTTGTATCGATGACATTTTGTACATTGTTAAAATTACACACATTGGGTTTAACTGATGTTTGATAAACTTGAGAAAAGAGAACATAATGATTCAGCATTAAAATGGAAAGTTATATCCAAAGTTTTCATGGATACAGAAACAAGAGTAGTTGTTGTTGGTAGTCACAAAGTCATGTCTGATTTTTTTGCAGCCCCATGGACTGTAGCCCGCCAGGCTCTTCCGTCCATGAGATTTTCCAGGCAAAAATACTGGAGTGGGTTGCCATTTCCTTTTGCAGGGCATCTTCCCAACCCAAGGATCGATCTTGCGTCTCCTACATTGGCAGGAGGATTCTTTACTGCTGAGCCACCAGGGGAATTCAGAAACAGAGTAGCAGGGTGCAAATTATGTGATTGATACAAACATTCAGCAAAGGAGGATTACTTCAGTTCTTCTAAATATTTGTGGAAGAAACCTAAGAACACAGATCCCCTCAAGGAGATGAAACTGCCAATCATACTTGAGTTCATGCTGTTTCTCAGGTATGTGCAAAAGTATTTCTCATCTCATGTCAAGTCATGGAAGGAGAAATGGCCAAATTCCTCGAAATAGATGAAAGAAATTTTAAAGCATGGAGAAGCCGGTGTTACCTTGTTCAGGCATCATGCAGGATTGTCATTAAAGCCTTGTGTTGTCATTTGGCAGCATTTTTATTTTCCTTGCATGCTACGTCACTTCAGTCATATCTGACTCTTGGACTGATGACCCCATGGACTGTAGCCCTCCAGACTCTTCTGTCCATGGGATCTCCAGGCAAGAATACTGGAATGGGTTGCCATTCCCTTCTCCAGGGGATCTTCTCCACCCAGGGATTGAACCCGTATCTCTTATGTCTCCTGCATTGCCAGGCAGGTTCTTTATCACTAGTACCACCTGGGAAATCCTTACTTTTCCTTGGAGGTAGATAAATAACAATGCATTTACCAATAATGGTGTCTTATATTTTGATGAAATCTGGTAATTAGAATGATAATATTAAAACTGTAATTTATTGGCCCAGGCAGTTGCAGCAATTTTCAAACATTCTCTCATTTAATTTGATCTTCACAGCAGCCGTAAAGGTAATATCTTTAGCCCTGGAGAAATTGGGTAACTTGTGCAGTACGCAGTGATAGCAAGTGATGGAGCCAGGACTCAAACCCAGGGATGTGGAGCTTACTGAATGCTGACCTGCCGGGTGCTGGGAGGTCTGCAGTTTTCCAGCTGCTCTACGCGGAGAATAAATTCATCCGAGACGAGGAGAGACAGGAAGATTATTTTGGCTCTGTGTTGGCAGTATTCTTCCCTCCAACTTTAATGATGATAAAACTTCCACTCTGGTCCAAACTCTCATCATCTATTATCTGTGTTAGTTGTAATAATTTCCTGCTAAGTCTCCCTGTTTCTAATATGGTCTCTTCCTACAATTTGTTCCCCACACAGCAGGTGGAGCAAGCATTTAAAGTATCAGTCCGAACTTGTCACCCCAGGAATTCCCTGGCAGTCCAGGGGTTAGGACTTCACACTTTCACTACTGAGGGCATGAGTTCAATCTCTGGTCAGGGAACTAAGATCCCAAAAGTCGTGAAGTGCAGCCAAAAAATAAAACACTCCAATGGCTTCCCATCTTTCGCGTGCTAAGTCACTTCAGTCGTGTCCAACTCTGTGACCCTACAGGGTGTGGATTCTCCAGGCAAGAATACTAAAGTTGGTGGCCATGCCCTCCTCCAGGGGATCTTCATGTCCCAGTGATGGAACCCACATCTCTTCTGTCTCCTGCATAGGCAGGCAGGTTCTTAACCACTAGCGCCACCTGTGAAGCCCATTTTACTAGATCTGAGCATCCTCCAGGCCTTGTGGCGTGATCTTGTCTTGTTCTCTGACTTTCTTTCCTGTCACTCCCCTGCCTCCTTCCGTACAGCAATCCAGGCCTCCTTCTGTGCCCACACTCAGGGCCTTTCTGTTTGTGTCCCGCCGCACCCTCAGCAGCAGACTCAAGAGACAAGGATTTGAGTGTCAGTTATTTAGCTGGGCAAGTGAAGGAAATACCCACAGGACATTGGGAAGGGAGATTGGAAAGGAGAGTTACTGAGGCAGCCGCCACTGTGGACCACTGATTTCAGTTCCACTGGCAAAGTGTGGGAGCCAGTGTGGAACGGACACGGCAGGGTCAGCCCTCCCGAGAGGCACGGGGCCTGGAGGTGATGCCCCAACTCTCTCCTGTCGCTGGCAGCTGTTGATTGCAGTACTGCCTGCTAGTCGTGTGCATGTATGTCCATTCATCTGCCTGTGTAAACATAGAAGGCTCCAGCGCCCGGAGAAAGCCTACAGGTGGAAAGGATAAAAATGCTTGTAATTTGACGTCAGACCGGCCCTCTACTAATAAAGCCTGAGGCATAAGGGCAAGACCCTGAAAATGTCCACGACAGCCCCACGCGTTTGCTCGGCCTGGAACACTTTTCCCTCTGATGACTGAGTTTTAACCTCTTAGGTTTATGCTCAAATGATTCCTCAGTGAAGCCTTTCCTGATCACCATGTTTAAATTGCCACTCCACTTCTAACATACACGTGTATCTTGCTCACTGTCTTTCTTATCCCATTTAACAGAGGCAGAACAAGGGCAGAATTTTGGTCTGTTGTGTTTGTGGCTTTACCTGCAATGCTTAGCCTGGTGGCTGGTACGTAGTAGATGTTCAATAAATATTAAATGAAAATCATTTAATATTTATGAATGAAATGAATGAATGAAACTTCATTTTAAAAAGACTGTCTTGTGTCTATATGTCAATTGACTTATAATCCCCAAGAGATGAAAAAGTATGATTAATTGACATCTACACATGCTAACATATACCCGTTAGGACCTGATTATGAATGGCCTTCAATGGCCCTCATGCTCTCTCAAAAATGTTGACCATCAACTACCAGGCACTGTTTAAATACTAGGAACGTCGCTTTATAGTAGCTAGGAATGGCTTTTGGAAGGCAGAAACACCGGAAGCAACAGCTTAAACTGAGTTGGTTTTATTTTTCTCGTATAATTAGAAGTCTAGACGTAGGCAGCCTGGGGCTTGTGCAGTGGCTCCAAGGGGCCACCAGGGACCCTGCTGCTTCTGCCTTCTCCATGCGGTCCCAAGTTTGCTGCCTCAACTCCGTCAGTGTCTGCATTCCAGGCAGGAACAGGGGAACGGCCAAAGGAAAGTGTGTGTTCCAGAGGACTCCTCAGCCTATGGTCAGTCTCTTCCTGTAAAGTTCTACCCGGACAATCTCCACTTACTTCTTACTCATCTCTTGGCCACCTAGCAGCAATACTAAGAAACACAGCATTTTTTGTTTCCTTCATTTTCTTTGGTCGGCTGTATTATTTCATAAACAAAATTGGGGAAAAGAGTACAGTTAAAGGCATCCTTGAGTAAGCGGCTAGCAATGCCAGCTGCCCCGAGACTTCTAAGAACCATACTCCCTCAGACCTGTCACTGTAGTTAAGGCAACAGAAAACCAGAAAGCAAACACACACCCATCAGTACATGCATACCCACTTGCCAGAAACCAACAATGCCAAACAGCTGCAGTAGTAAAATAAGGGGAGACATTAGAGTGACTCAGATGCTACATTGTACCTAGAAGTCAGAGAAGCAGCTGTCCGAAGAGGTGACATTTCAGCTGAATTCTCAATGAGAAAACAAGCAATCTTGCCAAGATCAATTGCAATTTTACTGATCCTTTGTTGGTTATAATTTAATCCAGGACAAGGAAGCAGTATAACCATGTCTGCCTAGTTCTATAAAATCCAGCTTTCAAGAGGTGGGATAAATCATCCTTAGTTTTCCTAAACATTCTTTCAAAGCTGTGATGAGTCCTTTTCTCCTTTTTGATGCTTTTTAAAATTCTCTCCTCTCTTCTCCCTGACACACAGAGCAAAAATGATATTGTTCCCGGAAATAATGGTAAATGATCATGAGATGGAGGGGTCAGAGGGCATTGTTTTGTTTTGTTTTTAAAGCTTGGTATAGGCAAATGCAAGGAAAAAATGTTTCCAGAAAATAAACTGGATGCGGGCAATTTATAAGAGAGGGAGTAATTTTAGAGACATTCTGTTCAACCCATGAGAACATCTGGTAATTGTACTAATTTTTTAAAAATTTTACTGGGGTATAGTGACTTTACACTGTTGTGTTAGTTTCTGCAGTACAGCAAAGTGAATCAGTTATATGTATACATATATCCTCTTGAATGTAGGTTAATATTAAAGAAGATGCATTTTGAGAGCTCGATGTTTTAGCGTCAAGAGGCTGCCGTGTTGGGTGAAACTCTGTGTTATGTTCTGATTCACACACAGCCTTAGAAAGGTTCTCAGGTGCTCAGGTGTTATAAGATGGGCTTCCCTGGTGGCTCAGAGGGTAAAATGTCTGCCTACAATGCAGGAGACCTGGGTTCGATCCCTGGGTCGGGAAGATCCCCTGGAGAAGGAAATGGCAAGTTAAACAGAAATGTTATTTTTGCATCTAGAAAGTTTGTTGACCATAATTGCAAATTCAAATGCTATCGGATTTATTTTTTCTTGAGACTGGGCTAATGTATGGTCTCCTGCTGCCAGTTCTTTTTCTCCTAATCCTTTTATGCTATAATCGCACCTTTGTGCAAATTGCCAAGTATGGTTCCTAAAACTCTTGCCTAGACCCAAATCCTCAGGTGCATCCAAGTCCACTTTCAAGAGAATCATTAAGGAGAAAGGTGGAACAATGTCAGTGAGCACTGGGACTGTAACATGGATATAATATACTACCTTCCGTTACCTTCACCAGTGACTTCTTATGCTTTGTGTGTGTGTGTGTGTGTGCTCAGTTGCACAGTTGTGTCCAACTCTGTAACCCCGTGAACAGTAGCTTACCAGGCTTCTCGGTCTATGGGATTTTCCTGGCAAAAATACTGGAATAGATAGCTATTCCCTTCTCCAGGGGATCTTCCTGACCCAGGGATCGAACCTGGGTCTTCTGCATTGCAGACAGATTTTTTACCACTGAGCCCGCTGGCAAGTCCTATACTTTGCATACAGATGTTTAAAAGGCTTTCCATTGCATCTCACTTTTTCGTTGCAGTGTTGTGCTGTGTGTTGCTCTTTTTTACCCCTGATGTTACCAAGATTGCCCAGATGATTCAGCACTTCTACAAAACTGCCAAGTCCAGACGGTTTTTCATTCTTTATCTGGATGTTTTGGTACTGTGTAAATGCTGCCTAAGTGAAAAGTTTTTCTTTTTAATTGTGAAAAATCTGAGTTATAATGATTCAGACCTTTTCATGTTTTTATCACCTACAACTTTTTTTGCTAATAATCTGTTTAGAGGAAGTCCCTGCTGCTTATTCAGTTGTATTTGAAACTGCTGACAACAAAACCCTATGCTCTCAATTTCTGAATTCCGTAGCTTGTTGATGTAATAATTCTACTTATAGGATAAAGATTTATGATGAAAGATTTTGATAATCAAAATGATTTTTAAATGTTTCTTGAATGGTTTGAAGAAACTGGTCCATGAATACAAAGGAATTACTTGCAAGTACTAGCAACCACTTTCTAAAAAACATTAATATGGTGTTAGCATGTCTTGAGGAGAAGGCGATGGCACCCCACTCCAGTACTCTTGCCTGGAAAATCCCATGGGCGGAGGAGCCTGGTAGGCTGCAGTCCATGGGGTCGCGAAGAGTCAGACACGACTGAGCAACTTCACTTTCACTTTTCACTTTCATGCATTGGAGAAGGAAATGGCAACCCACTCCAGTATTCTTGCCTGGAGAATCTCAGGGACAGGGGAAGCCTGGTGGGCTGCCATCTATGGGGTCCCACAGAGTCGGACACAACTGAAGCAACTTAGCAGCAGCAGCAGTAGCAGCAGTATGTCTTGAATAAAAATATGGAAGATATGAAATAATGTAATTACTGAATGATTCCAGTTTCCTAAGATGCATTAAAAAACCAGGAAAACACCATATTTATGTATTAAACATTGTAGGATGGAAGTTTGAGTTATTTTTACTTTCTTATTTCGCTTTTACTTGCAAAGTTTAAGTTCGTTTTACAAGGAACAGGTAAAGGCAATGTTTTTTCTTTTTTTTTTGCCTAACCGAAGCTTGTGGGGTCTTCGTTCCCCAACCAGGGATCAAACCCATGCCCCCTGCGCTGGAAGCACAGAATCCTAACCACTGGACCACCAGGGAATTTCCTAAAAGCAATTTTTAAATAAATACACATTCAACAAGGACAGAATGCATGAAGAAGAAAGAACATCAGCTTAGGAAGTGAGCAGATGTGGGTTTGAATCCAGTGGGTTACTGATTGCACATGCAACCTAAACCTCTAAGCTTCAACATCTCTCCTGGATAAGTTCAGGGAGAGGGAAGAGTGTTTCTCTAAAGCTGTGCCTTTTTCAATAAAAATAAAGATGAAGGGTCAAAATGACAGTTGTTAATGAATCCTAATAAGAAGATGGCAGAGGAATCTGTGAGAAAGCACAATCTCTCATGGTTAAAGTGAAGACACGGGGATGTCCACACTCCCCAAACCAACATCAGCACAGGCTCACTATCAGTGTTTCCAGACTGCTTCTAGAACCTACCTACCCTCCTTCTATCATATGAGAATGAAAATGCATACTCCATCTGGATCAAGAGAAGATGCCAGTAAAATAATTCGCATTGCAGGCACTCAGAATTGCTGTATTCTAATGTTCGTTTCGGTCACCCCCAACTGAAAGGAAAGAAGGGCTAGAACATCAAAATTACCATTGGTGCTGAGATGGCAGCTGTAGGTATTCAGAAGTCTATTTTAGCAGACTTCCCTCCAGTTGGAAAACAAAACAGGCATAACTAGCTTGACTTTGTCTCTTTATCTCTTTCCATTTAAACACAGATATCCTGTTGTGATAACCTTTGACACTCTATTTCACGGTGATGGTAAATAACAACTGCCCCCATTTTGTAATGTCGTTCCTGGTTAAACAGTGCCATTAATTACTGAACATAAAAGTTGAAGTTTTTGTGAATAGAAGGAAATGTCACTTGAACTCCTTTGCTTTGTTCACTAAATTTATTTGAAGGCTTGGGTGGTTTAAGAGGCTTAGAGAGAATTATTGGATTGTGGATCTGTCATTGGGAATGGCCCCTGCACTGACCATAAGAACCAGTCCATTTAGGGGCAGTGGTGAATTATTTAAGAGACTTACAGAGCTTCCTGGGAAATCTGAGTTCACAGTAAAATTAAGAAATTAGTGAAATTAGGAAATCAACTTTCGGATGCTCACAAGCTACCTTAATTTGGTTAGGAAATGTAGCTTGGTTTACCTTTTTTACTGTATTAAAAAATGATACTCTTTGTTATTGAAACAGTGTTAGAGAACTTTGCAAAAGAATGAGTTTAAAATCATTATGTAGGACACTTTGAAGAAAGTCTTGGAAATTGTTTTACCATAAATTTCTGTATTGAGCAGGACATTGAGTTAGGGCTTCTGCCATCTTTCATCTTTGATAGTGTCATTCTTTGTCAGTATTTCTTAAATAAGGAAAAGTCTGGGATTATATAACACCTTTTACCGAAAGTTATTTAATTTTGTTTTCCTATAAGCAGTTCTTTTTTATTGACTTACATTTTAATTTCAGCAATTATTTTTATTTCAAGTTGATTTTTTTTTTAAGTGAATTTGATGATATTGCATGTGTCTTTTCAAATTAGTGTTTTTGGGGGGTTTTGGTATATTCTAGGAGTGGAATTGCTGGAATGTTCTACTTTTAGTTTTTGAATAAACCTCCATACTGCTTTCCACAGTGGCTGTGTCAGGTTGATTTTCAATTTACTCCCAGCCTTTTTAAAACTTAGCTTTTTGTAAAAGGTAAATAAACATTATAAACTGCTAGGTGATGGGACCCTAAAATTTGAGAATTGGAAAGGGCCTTTTCTGTCCCATCTTTCCCATTAGTTAGATGATTACTGTGTGCTCAGTCACCCAGTCGTGTCCAACTCTTTGCGACCCCATGGACTGTAGCCCACCAGGCCCCTCTGTCAATGGGATTTCCCAGGCAAGAATAGTGTCATTTCCTCCTCCAGGGGATCTTCCTGACCCAGGGATCGAACCTGCATCTCTTCTGTCTACTGCATTGGCAGGCAGATTCTTTACCACTGAGCCACCCGGGGAAGCCCTTCCCCTTCCCTCCTCAGGTTTCCCACCTCATCTGCCTGATGGCTCAGATACTAGAGAATCTGCCTGCAATGCGGGAGATCTAGGTTCCATCCCTGGGTCAGGAAGATCCCCTGGAGAAGGAAATGGCAACCCATTCTAGTATTCTTACCTGGGAATTCCAAGGACTGAGGAGCCTGGTGGGCTACAGTCTATGGGGTCACAAAAAGTTGGACACCACTGAGCTTCTGAGCACACTTTCCCCCCTTCTTCATCTATTTTGTATTATAAATCTGCTATTTTCAAAGTGGTGTTAACTTCTGCATATCAGGTCTTGACATAAGCATAAGGAAATATTTAAGACCTTGGAATTTTAAAAAAGAGATGACTGGATAGTCTTTCAGCAGAATACTGATACCTCTGGAGATCTCGTACCCCTACAGGAACATACATTTTTATCTGTGACTAAGCTATTTTACAAGTCCATTGAGCTAAAATTCAACTTGAAAACTATTTTAGTTGACCAGAACAATTCAGAATTTGATGAGAAAACTCTAGTAATGCAAATAACTCTTGTCCATAGACAAGCAAAGAGTGTCCCGTGAATAGTCTATTGATTATCCTCTCTTGTTGTGGAAGAAGACAGCTTTGTATCCATTTGTAAATTTATTTTAGCATTCCCATCTATACATGTGTCTTCTTTTTGACTTCTTCTTTGAATGAGTTGTCACATTTCACTGATAATGAAATAAAATATTTACAAGGTATTCCTTTCCTTGTGGCTCAGCTGGTAAAGAATCCGCCTGTAATGCGGGAGACCTGGGTTCGATCCCTGGGTTGGGAAGATCCCCTGGAGAAGGGAAAGGCTACCCACTCCAGTATTCTGGCCTGGAGAATTCCATGGACTGTATAGTCCATAGGGTCACAAAGAGCTGGACATGACTGAGCAACTTCCACTTTCACTTCACCTTTCATAGCTATAGGAGAGTCATGCCTTTACCTTTTTGTGAAAATTATCCTTTAACCTAAGGTATTATACAAATGGCCACTGAATCATAGAAAACCTCTTATCATTCTCCCTAGGCTTATAGATAGAGAGTTAGGCTCACAGAAACTCAGAGTATTATATACAGGCAATAAACTGCCGACCTGGACTTGAATCCTGTCCACTCACTTCCTAAACTGTTGTTTTGTTCTATCCCTTAGCACTGCCTTCTTATTGAGAAACAGATTTTTATGCATTAAAAGATTGCTTTTAGCTTTATGTTCCAGTTGATGCTGATATTCAAAGTCATTACTTGTTATCAAAAAAAAAAGGATACCCCATAATCTTGAGATTCATAGTAAATTTGATTTATACAGTCTCACACCTCAGCTTTGTCTTTCTAACTGCTAGGTTTCTCTGTTCTGCTTTGGTGGGGATGTTTTTCTTGGCTTTGCATCAAATGATACCATATTTCTCATAGCTTCGGTTGGTCTCATTTAAGGTATGCATTAAATTGCATATGTGGCTACTCCCTCTCAGTTCTCACTCAGGCCTTCTGATTATTCGAGAAGAAAGCCTCAATGTAGTGGCTGTGAGCCTTTCACATCTCTCTCATTCTTGCTACTCTGTTACAACAAAGAGAGCCTCAGAGCTTTCCCAGCACGGTCAGGTCAGTACTTAATTATTTTTGTTTGTTTTTATTGTGCTTATTTAACGGTTATCTTTTATTTATGGAAAATTATTCTGTTTTGAATTTGCCTTAGTAGTATAAAACTTCTCTTAAAATAGATTGCTGTCAAAAATAGGTTGCAATAACAGTTATGAACTCAGTTCAGTTCAGTTGCTCAGTTGTGTCTGACTCTTTGTGATCCCGTGGACTGCAGCACACCAGGCTTCCCTGTCCATCACCAACTCCCAGAGCTTGCTCAAATTCATGTCCATCGAGTCAGTAATGCCATCCAACCATCTCATCCTCTGTCGTCCCCTTCTCCTCCTACCTTCAGTCTTTCCCAGCATCAGGGTCTTATCCAATGAGTCAGTTCTTCGCATCAGGTGGCCAAAGTATTGGAGTTTCAGCTTCAGCATCAGTCTTTCCAGTGAACATTCAGGACTGATTTCCTTTAGGATTAACTGGTTTGATCTTCTTGCAGTCCAAGGGACTCTCAAGAGTCTTCTCCAACACCACAGTTCAAAAGCATCAATTCTTCGGCACTCAACTTTTTTTATAGTCCAACTCTCACATCCATACATGATCACTGGAAAAACCATAGCATTGATTAGGTGGACCTTTATCAGCAAAGTAATGTCTCTGCTTTTTAATATGCTGTCTAGGTTGGTCATAGCTTTTCTTCCAAGGAGCAAGTGTCTTTTAATTTCATAGCTGTGGTCACCATCTGCAGTGATTTTGGAACCCCCCAAAATAAAGTCAGCCACTGTTTCCATTGTTTCCCCATCTATTTACCATGAAGTGATGAACTAGGAGATGGCAAATACCATGACTCTTATTGTTGTTCAATCACTAAATCGAATCTCTTTGCGACCCCATGAACTGCAGCATGCCAGGCTCCCCTGTCCTTCGCTATCTCCCAGATTGCTCAGATTCATGACCATTGAATCGGTGAAATTATCTAACCGTCTCATCCTCTGCCACCCTCTTCTCCTTTTGTCATCAATCTTTCTCAGCATCAGGGTCTTTTCCAATGAGTTTTATGAGGCCTCAAATTTAGGATGGAGAAGAGTCTTTGGAGGTGAAAATCCAGATGAAAAACAGTCAGTTGTGTATTAAGTAAGTGGCCTTGGGTCGATTACCACCTCTAGGAACCTAGCCATCAAACTGAGAACACTACCATCTACCTCCCAGAGTCATTGTGACAAAGGAATAAGATGATACAGGTGACTATAAGCTCCCCAGAGTATACCTAGCTTATGTTTTTAATCCTTCAGCTTCGCACAGTCCTTAGCACACAGGACTTAATTAGAGCCTCGTTTGCTTCTTTCTTTCTGTGATAGCACTTGGTATTGTCACATGATTCCCTGTGTTATTATAAAGTAGAGAGTATACCATATGAACACATGAAATACATACAAGCATTTCCAGTCGTTCATTTCCCCCACAATTATCAAAGCCGTATGTGGTCAGTGTACACATTGTATACGCTGTGCTCAGAATACACATTTGAAACATAGGAAAAGACAATAAAGCAAATAAAAAAGGCCTCCCTCAAATTCCACCTCCCTGTACACACACACACACACACACACACACACCACGCATCAAAGTCAATCATTCTTAACTTGTCAAAATTCAGTGTTTCTATAATTTTAAATATATATATATATGTATATGTGTGAGTGCTCGTGTGCACTCAGTTTCGTCCAGCTCTTTGCGACTCTGTGGACTGTAGCCCGCCAGGCTACTACTGTATACACAGTTTTGCAACCAGTTATCTTCACTTAACATTAGATCATCAGTCTTTTACTTGGTGTTACAGAATTCTTTTCCCTCAGCACCATTTTTAATGTTTCCCCGCAGTAGGGCCTTGCTTTTGCGCTCATGGTGGGATCTGCCGAGAGAACGTCAACCTGTGAACCCTTGGGTAGAAATGTTCCCAGATGAACCAATCAGACAGCTTGGAGGGAGCTCATGGCTGTTTTCGGGGGCAGGTCAGGAAGAGGAGATGCAGGGTGGTGGGTAAGAAAGAAGCCATGGAGACAGCTTCACCTGCACACACTGGATTGGGCAGTCCTGAGCGAGGGAGCCGGTCGCCTTGGTGACGCTGGGAACGCACCCATTAATCTCGCGCTCCCTCTGCTGGCCTCCGCGAACACATTCGCTGCGTGATGCTTTGAGCCGAGTCCATTGAAATCGCCTGTGATGGACGGACGAGAAACAGCCACCCTTTATGCAATTTTTATAAGGACAAAGTTTACAGCAACACTGATGGATTGACTGATTGTGCTTATTCAGTTGAAACAAATGAGAATCCGCAACCCCCCTCCCGTCTCCTCCCCAGAGTAATGCAATTCTAAAGGTCTCCCCTTTCCTTTTCAAGATTCTTATTATCCTCCTGCCAGGTCTCCGGTGATCTCTTCGGTTGTTTTTCTTAACTGTATTTTGCTGTTGCTTTTCTCTGCTTTTCCACCGCCTTGCCCCGCCCCACCCCCTCGCTGGTGCCATTTGTGAATAAGAAAGTAATGGTAAAACCCTGCCTTTGCCTTGCAAAGCACAACTCCAGTCAGCTGCTCTAATCGTGCAGCCTCTTATTTCTCCATTTGGGCTTAATTCAAAGCTGTAAAAAGCTTTCAAAATAGGTGTGCGCTCTCCTTGACAGTTGTGATAAAACAATGCCTCCAATAAAGAGAAAGCAAGACACATTTGCAATTTCCTTTTCCATAATTTATAGTGATTTAGCTCCCCCCATCAGGAGATAAGAATTTCTTTGGGAACAATTTTCTTTTAATAACACCATCTGAAGCAGCAAACATTTCTTTTGCAGTCATTAGAGCGCGTAGCCTACAAAACAGTGACTGAAGATTGAAGTAGGATTTAGAGAGTGGCTGTCTGCATCACATAAATAAACAATGAGAGACCTGACCATTTCATTACAGAACTTAAATAATCAGTACAGATGGTCAGCTGCAGCATTACGCATGCATAACCTATTTAAAAGACAGCATTGTAGGGGCAGGAGAATTAATGTACTCCCAGTGCCATTCATTCACTCTACTTGAGTTACTTCTTTTGCAGTAAGCACCAAAGCCTGGGTCAGGCAAATTATTGCAGGCAGTAATGCAGACACACGAGAAGATAAGGGAATTGTTGAACGATGAGAGGACAGAGACTAAAATTAGCTTAAGGATTTATGGCCCCAAGCTTAGCCTAATGAATGTTATGTGCTTTGATCCTTCTCAGTGAGTTGCAAGTGACCAAAAAACCAAACCAAAACAAAAATTCAAGTGCACCCCAAAATGTAATATTTTAATCGTATTAGTTCATGTAACTAAGAAGTTTAGAGCTTTAGATATAGCTGGTTCTAGACACTTAGAACCATCAATAAGGCTGTCAATTCTGCTCCCTTCCCTGTTGGCTTCCTTTCCAGCATGACATCCCTGATGGTCTCCACATGTATTAACACCTTCAAACCCAATGGAAAGAGATTCTTTATCCTTGCCCATAATCGGGCAAGATCATGGATTACATCTCTTTGACCAGTTTTGAATATGTGCGTTTTCTGAACCAATCATTGTGTCCAGAGGAAAAACATATTTTGATGGAGTCCTTCCACTGAGCCATGAGTGCGTGTGTGTCAGGGGAGGGGTGGGGGAGGTGACAGAGGGGCAGAGCAGGAGAAAACAGGGTTTGTACGTAGCACTACCAAAACAAGTAGACAGGCGAGGTGTTTGTACGTAACATTACCAAAACCAGAGAGGAGGTGAGTGGCCCTTCAAGGGAAAACCTACATGCTATTAGCAGATGATGGTGAAGGGATGTTGACAAGGCAAAAGAGATGTCTGACTCTTTAACAAATGCAATGGAGAAAGGAACATTCACTAGAACCTTCACATGAATTAAGTTAATACACAGGATGGAGCCTACAGTCAGCACTGGGAAATGTCCTCAAGTCTATGTATTTGCCTGAGGATTCCAGGTTACGTTTGTTACCAAGGGCGAAATAACACGTGTTCTTAACAGGTAAAAACAATCTTCCTGGCATCTTTTCTACGCTCCCACCAATGTTTGCTGGCTTTTACGTTTCCCATTTTCTCAAATGAAAGAAGAGTATCTTAGAGTACCCCATCCCTCAGTCTGTTGAATTAACCAAAATATGTGCCAGCCCTTTTGAGAATCCTGGCGCTGAAAGGGTCAACTGAATGTAAATAAGGCATGGCTGACCTAACAGGTTCCAGACTGCTAGGCCCCTGTTACTTCTTTGGAAATGTTTCTTTCTTTTAACTTGTGCTCAGAGTCATTTACTTGTGGTTATTCTGGTTGTGCCACAATCTCTCTGGAATGTCTTACTCGTTGACAGACTATAGTAATACTAAAAGGAACTGTTGTTACATTTCAGTCTAGAGACAGAACACACACACACAAATGAGTACAGATAAAACCACTGAATCTGAATGAGATGGATGGATTGTATAAATATCAATATCCTGGTGTGATATTATTCTATAATTTTGAAAGACATTAGCATTGGGAGGAGGAACACAGGACCTCTCTGTATAATATTTTTTACAGCTGCATATGCATCTATAATTATCTAAAAAGTTCTTTTACAATTTTTTTTAAATAAAGATACCATAAAACCAACAAACAAAACAACCACCAAAAAAAAAAAAAATGTAGAAAAAGATTGGCATCTTAATGATAACAAGGTCTGATGTTGGAAATAACCTTAACCTTCCCTCAAGGTTACTTTACGGAAGCAAGTACTTAAAATATTTTTTCAAAGAAAGGTGTGAATGTGCCCTTATCTTCATGGACTGAAATTACTGAAGCCCTAGGCTAAGTTAAGAATATGCTATACTTGGTTTTGGCAAGAGTTTGGTCACAAGTTCTATAAATATATATTCTTTCAACAAATACTTTTTTTTTTTCAGTTTTCTTTTTTTAAAAAAACAAGGTAAAATTAATACAATACACAGTTAAAGCAAAACTAACCTTTTAAAAAGAAACAATTCTGCAGCATTTAGTATTATACATTCATAATAAGCTTGTGCAACAACAGCTTCCCTTGTGGCTCAGCTGGTAAAGGATCTGCCTGCAATGCGGGAGACCTGGTTTCGACCCCTGGGTTGGGAAGATCCCCTGGAGTAGGGAAAGGATACCCACTCCAGTATTCTGGCCTGGAGAATTCCGTGGACTGTATAGTCCATGGGGTCCCAAAGAGTCAGACACGACTGAGCAACTTTCACTTCACTTCACTTCGCAACCACTATTTCTATCCAACTCCATCCATGTTTGTTACACCAAAATAAAACCCCATACTCGTCAAGCAGTTACTCTCCATCTCTCCTTCCTCCCCTGCCTCCTCTAGCCTCTGGCAACCATCAATCTACTTCCTGTTTCTACAGATTAACTGTTTCTGGATATTTCACAAGACAGAATTATAAATATGTGATCTTTTGTATTTGATTTGACGTAGCATTGGGGCAGGAGGAGAAGGGGACGACAGAGGATGAGATAACTGGATGGCATCACTGACTCGATGGACGTGAGTTTGAGTGAACTCTGGGAGTTGGTGATGGACAGGGAGGCCTGGAGTGCTGCGATTCATGGGGTCGCAGAGTCGGACACGACTGAGTGACTGAACTGACTGAGCATAATATTTTGCTATGGAAAACAGTCATCCATATCAGAGCACATATCAGTGTTTCACTCTTTTTCCTGGTCGAATAATATTCTGTTTTACAGATATAGCACCTTTTGTTCATCCATTCAACAGCTGATGGAAATTTGGGTTGTTTCCACCTTTTGGTTATAGTGCCACTATAACATTGGTATACAAGTTTTTGCTTGAACATCTGTTTTCAGTTCTTTTGGGTATATAACTAGGAGTGAAATTGCTGGGTCACATAATAATCCTCTATCTAACTTAACAAATACTCACTGAGCAGCTACAGTATTGTCTATAATGTCCTAAGTACTGACAACACAATATTGAACCTAGGAGATACCTTGCTCTCCTGGGTAACTAGCAAAGAGATAATAAACAGTAAGCTGGAGAGGTGCATAACTTGTGGTATAAAATGAAAATGAAGATCTTCTCGGAAAAAAAAAAATTAGAATCCCAAGACAGTGACAGCAGAGCATTAAACCACATGGAGAACCCGTCTAAACACGGGATTCCAAGAGAACTTATGTGTCACTCATGCTGAAGCTGATCCTGACAACAAAAACATAAGTACGGTCATTTCAGCTGCCAAGCACCCACAAGTACATGAAATGGGGATACTTGATGAGCAGCAACAACCAGGAATGTGTGAGCTACTTAGTATAGGTGGTGGGGAAGGGCCTTTCTGAGGTTATATTCAAGCTCAGACCTGGATGATAAAAAGGAAACAGTTTATCTCCATCTAAGGGCAGAGCAGCCAAGCAGATGGAATAGACTGAACAAAGGCCCCAAGGCGTAAATGCTCTTGGTGTAGTTAAAGAACCAAAACAACAGAATCAGGAGACTGTGGCTGGAGCCTGTGACTTCAGCATGTGTTGAACTGTGATTTCTAACCATACATTCCTGGAAGAGGGTCCCCGAGTTTTTACAATTCTACTCAGTAAAAACTGGGACCTGTTTTTGTAGTGAAGGCAGGGAAGCTTGGTAACTTTAGACTCTGGACCCATCATTCTCAATGAGCAGAACGTGGCACACCGCTGCTCCCCAGGTCCTTCTCGGCGGGGGCCCGGGTGGGAGTCAGATTTCACTGCATGTGTAAAATGTACTCTGCTTCACAGAGAATTTGTGGTTATCTGTAGGAGTGCTGAGCTGAGGGGTGGCCGGATGTGGTGTGTGTGGAGAATGTGATGCAAGTCAATGTTAAGAAGCATACCATAATGCCAGCCAGGGTCAAAGACCATCTCCTGGGATGGACTAGAAGAGGAGTCTCTAAGTGCAGAGTCGTGGGGGGAAGGAGGCTGAATTGAGGCCAAGAGCACAGAGTGACTTCTGTGCACACTTTCGTACTCACCACCCAGACATGGGAGTGGACTCTGCGTTGCCATCACTGCTGAGGGCTTCCGTGTCCCCTCATCCCTCACAGCATGCCTTCAAAACTTCAGTACTCATAAAGTTCTGGAAACTGGGAAGAATGTGGAGAACATGGTGCCAGACAGCATTTACAAGCGCTAAGTAGGGGAAACAGTCAGACATCTGGCTGACCTAGCAGTTCTTTCTGCAACTGGGGAAGCCCTGGCCCAAGAAGTAGGGTTTACACCCAAGCCAAGAAGTTTCTGGAGCCATGAGGGCAGGATGGGTGACTCAGAGAGGTGATGCAGTCCAAAAGGAATATTTTAGGAATTACTGTAAAATCAGTGGTTTAAAAAACTGAGCTAATAAAGTTGGAGACTGGGGGCGTGGTGGGAAACCTGTATGCGCCAAGTCTTCCCATAGCATGCTAGTACTAGAAACTGAGAGAGAACAGCAATGAGTATCATCTAAGAGGAGAAAATGAAGATTTCAGATCACAGAAACAATCAGGCGGCAGTATAAACACTTCATGGGATTTTCATGAATAAATGTTTCCTAGTTCTTTTTGGTTAGATAAACACTTTGTTATCTTAGATCATGCTCGGACAGATAAATGTGATCATATTCATTTTAAAGGACACTGCTTCAGTCATTTGAAGTGGTTGTAACAAACTACCGCAGACTGGATGTCTTAAACAACAAATATTTATTTCTCATAGTTCTGGAGGCTGGAATTCTAGAGACAGGGTGCCAGCATGGTTGGGTTTGGTGAGATCCTTCTTCTAGGTGGAAAGATGGATTTTTCACTGTATCCTCACATGGTGGAAAGATGGTGAGAGAGCTGTCTCAGGTCCCTTTTATAAAGGATCTAATAAATGGGATGCTAATCTCATTCATGAGGGCTCCATCTTTGGGAACTAATTACCTTCCCAAAGTCCCTCCTCCCCCCACTAATAGTATCACACTAAGGATAGAATTTCAACATATGAATTGGGTGGTGGGGGTGTCAGTATACAAATAATGGAGCTCATTGCTGATCATGTCCTTAGGTACATACTGAGTCACATCTGACTTTTTGCAACCCCATGGACTGTAGCCCATCATGCTCCTCTGTCCGTGGGATTCTCCAGGCAAGAATACTGGAGTGTTGCCATTTCATCCTCCAGGGATCTTCCCAACCCAAGGGTTGAACCCGGGCCGCCTACATCTCTTACATTGTCAGGCAGATTCTTTACCACTGAAGCACTTGGGAAGCCCATTGCTGGCCGTATCAGGTTCCAAAGTGTACATTATATTCATTACATCTGTGGAAGTACCAACCACTGAGAATGTTCTGCGTGGTTTCAGCCATGTCTGGGCATCCAGTTATAAGATACTTCTTGGTAATATACAAAATATATTGCCAAAATATATTGCCTTTTTGCCAGGCATTGCTGACTCAGCATTCCATTCAGATCGTGAAACACATACCTTTTTTTTTTTTAATACTCATCATCATTTGGCAGTTTTTTTTTTTCCTTTGAAAGTGAGGTACCTAGGGAAAATGTTATATTCTCATTTTAAGCTAAATATAACCTCTCCAGATGGAAATTGAAACTAGAAAATGTGCTATCTTATTTTAATTCTTTTTTTCCCCTTTCTCTTCTATGATCATAGAAGAAATTCACTTAAAACCAGCTAAGTAAAAAAATATTCCCCACATTTATTTTTCCCAGCCTGAGTAAAATTTGAAAGTTAAGTCACTTCTTTATAAACCAGAACTCTGAAAATATGTTTTTTGTAATTGTCTTGGGAAAAGGTGACATTATAATAACAACAATAATAATAATGTTCTGCAAAGATAACATTATCTTTTGTATGATTGAAATTTAATCTGAGAACATTAACTTCCTATGATTTGTTTTAATAGGAAAGGTAGACTATTATGCACTTTCCACTTTTGAGAACTTTTAATTTAAAAACTGAATAATAATTTCACCTTTGCTTTAAAAAATATGTATATATGTTCAATTCACTTCAGTCGCTCAGTCATGTCTGACCTTTTGTGACCCCATGGACTGCAGCACACCAGGCTTTCCTGTCCATCACCAACTCCCAGAGCTTGCTCAAACTCAAGTCCATTGAGTTGGTGATGCCATCCAACCATCTCATTCTCTGTTGTCCCCTTCTCCTCCCACATTCATTCTTTCCCAACATCAGGGTTTTTTCCCATGAGTCAGTTTTTTGCATCACGTGGCCAAAGTATTGGAGTTTCAACTTCAGCATCAGTCCTTCCAATGAATATTCAGGACTGATTTCCTTTAGGATGGACTGGTTGGATCTCCTTGCAGTCCAAGGGACTCTCAAGAGTCTTCTCCAACACCACAGTTCAAAAGCATCAATTCTTCGGCACTCAGCTTTCTTTATAGTCCAACTCTCACATCTATACATGACCACTGGAAAAACCATAGCTTTGACTAGATGGACTTTTGTCAGCAAAGTAATGTCTCTGCTTTTTAATATGCTGTCTAGGTTGGTTATAGTTTTTCTTTCAAGGAGCAATTGTCTTTTACTTTCATGGCTGCAGTCACCATCTGCAGTGATTTTGGAGCCCAAGAAAATAAAGTCTCTCAATTCTATTGTTTTCCCATCTATTTGCCATGAAGTGATGGGACTGGATGCCATGATCTTAGTTTTTTGAATGTTGAGTTTTAGGCCAGCTTTTTCACTCTCCTTTTTCACCTTCGTCAAGAGGCTCTTTAGTTCCTCTTCACTTTCTGCCATAAGGGTGTTGTCATCTGCATATCTGAGGTTATTGCTATTTCTCCTGGCAATCTTGATTCCAGCTTGTGCTTCTTCCAGCCCAGCGTTTCTCATGATGTACTCTGCATAGAAGTTAAATAAGCACAGTGACAGCCTTGACGTACTCCTTCCCCAATTTGGAACCATTCTGTTGTTCCATGTCCAGTTCTAACTGTTGCTTCTTGACCTGCATACAGATTTCTCAGGAGACAGGTCAGGTGGTCTGGTATTCCCATCTCTTGAAGAATTTTCCACAGTTTGTTGTGATCCACACAGTCAAAGGCATAGTCAATAAAATAGAAGTAGATATTTTTCTGGAACTCTCTTGCTTTTTTGATGATCCAAAAGCAAGGAGAAGACTCTTGAGAATCCCTTGGACTTCAAGGAGATCCAACCAGTCCATCCAAAAGCAGACCAGTGTGGGGAGCCAGTGTGAGGCACTCCGCCCATGGCAAAGGTCATGAGGAAGGAGGCTCGACATATGCAAAGACGGGATCGAGCCTCAGGAGTCCCCCAGGAAATCCTCGAGCATCTACCCCCATAACCAGAGCCTGCCTACTTTACTACTTTGTGCTCTCACCTACACCTCTGATTTTACGAGGGGCTGTCCCCCACCACCTCTTTCGGAGAAGGAGTTAACTTAGAGCTCCAGTTAATAAAAACTCCTGGGCATGACAAGAGTGTTTTAACCTACAAACTCCTCTGAAGGTTCTCTAGCCTGCCTGACAGGCTTGTCCGGCCACATGTGATTGCTCACAGCCTCCCAACCGTGAGAGGCACGAGATGCTTTAAACCTTCTAAAAACAGGTTCCTTAGAAAAGTTAGAAAGCTATTAGTGTAAGTATAGTGGGCTGATTAGAAATTGTATTGGTGAAGGGTTTTTCATTTGTTGAGCCAATGTTTGTTGCTAAGTCTCCACATTCCCTGCCCTTACACACATTAATGAATATATAGAAGAAATAAGTATTAACCTTTGATATAAATCATGTTAGACCTTAGGCTAAGTAAATTATTTCCTTAACTAAAACCCACTACACCCTCACCCTATAGTAATGTAACTTTATTTGGGTGGCATCTGTTTTGAGAATAATCACCCCTGGAGAAATAAGTGTTCTGGTTGACTGACCGCTGTCACTAGGAGAGGGTCATAAATTGTCTGCAGGCCCCCTGGCCAGAAGATGATGTAACACCCCCAAGACCTCTGTATATATTTGTATGAAGCACCTGACTTTGATAAAAGTCAGGACTGCTGACCCCGCGTGACTTTTGCATAACATCTCAGTGTATAAAAGTAGACCATGGAAAATAAAGAATTGGGATCAGTTTCTTGAAATACTTGTCTCCCCATGTCGCTCTCTCTTACACTCTGGCTGAGTCTCCATCTGGAGCGCGGAACCCACCAAGCTTACTAATTTTGCCTGGGCTTCTAAGATCCGACCGGGGAGGCCTCAGTGTCTCCTCTCCTTCGGGAGAACGGAAGGACGCCTGCGGCCTACGTAAGTGGTGCAAACTTCTTGTCTTGAAGTTTTATTGGTCTCCTGCGTAAACCAAGCTACTCAGCCTTTTTCTCCATTGATTTTTCCTACTGCACTATCCTCATTTTATTACTCTTTACATCTTTAATTAATATCTAATTGAAGCTATTGTATCCTGATCCTCGCTGACACCATCTCCCCTTCGAATACCCTGGATCAGCCGGGGCTGGACCCCGGCAGACCAGTCCTGAATATTCATTGGAAGGACTGATGCTGAAGCTGAAACTCCAATACTTTGGCCATGTGATGCAAATAACTGACTCATGGTAAAAAACCTGATGCTGGAAAGAATGAAGGTGGGAGGAGAAGGGGACGACAGAGGATGAGATGGTTGGATGATATCACTGACTCGATGGACATGAGTTTGAGCAAGCTCTGGGAGTTGGTGATGGACAGGAAAGCCTGGTGTGCTGCAGTCCATGGGGTCGCAAAGAGTCGGACATGACTGAGCGGCTTAACTGAACTGAATCAAACTAATCACATGAACCAGAGCCTTGTGTACATATGTATTTACCTGAAAAATATAAATTATGAAAGAGTATATCCCAAAATGCATGTAATCATCACCTCTAAGGGTAAGATAAGGTGTGATTCTTTTCTTTTTTATATTTTCACATTTTTTTAACAATGTTATGTTAAGTCACTTCAATCATGTCTGGCTCTTTGTAACCTCATGGACTATAGCTTGGCCAGGTTCCTCTGTCCATGGGATTCTCCAGGCAAGAATACTGGAGTGGATTGCCATGCCCTTCTCCAGGGGATCTTCCCAGCCCAGAGATCAAACCCACATCTCTCATGTCTTCTGCATTGGCACGGGGCTCTTCACCACTAATGCCACCTGGGGAGCCCTCTGAAACCGTAGAGCTGTCTACAGAAGCAGGACACTCAGGACAATCCTGCTCAGGACACTCTTGGCTGCAGAAGTAGACACATACCCCAGCACACCAGCTCTACACACGGCTCCAAAACCACACGTGTGCGGGCACACTCCGTGGGGGACCAGGCTGACTGGCTCTCATGGGAAGACCTGGAGAACATTGCAGAAGAAGGTTCTCCTGGGGACAGGATATGCATCCTGACCAAGCAGGCCCGAGTTCAAGGCTTCCTGGCCTAGATCATAGACCTGGGCTCCCAGAGCTGCCTCTGCAAGCCCGGGGTCCCTCTGAGTGCCCCATTGGCACATCCACCTGGCATCTCCCTCAGTAGACATGAGAGCCAGCTCTCCAGGGAGTCTTGATGCAAACAGTAATTAGGGGTGATGATTAGAGAAGCCCCCAGCAGCTTCCCTGGGTTAGGCCATTCACCTAATGATTATTTAGTCTATCCTTTTTTTCTTCTGGCTTCACCATTAGTTCCCCAGCCAGAGATGGAGCCCTTACCTCCTGCCTTGGATGCACGGAATGTTAACCAGTGGGCCGCCAGAGGAGTCCCTAGTCTGCCCTTCTTTGTGCCCAGGTGTGTGGTGGAGTGCTGAGCACGCTGTGACGCTGTCACCTGTAGTCACTGTCATTGTGGCCCTCACAGCAGCGAAGATATAGAAACGGACTGGGTTCAAGTCAGCCTGACCCACAGCTCCATTCTGTCTATCAGCCCCAAATAACAAGTGTGGAGTGAACAAGCTAGGGGCCATGCTGGTCTACTCTGCTGGGTGATAAGGCAAGGAGGGGGAAGACAAAAACGAAAGGCGTTGGGACAAGGGCTCAGATTGTGTACACTCTCAGTTGACAAACTGTGCTATGTGGGAAAGCACTATATTTAAACGATGTCAATGACTTCCTGCTCAGCAAAGGAATCAGCATGGTGATGCTATCCTATGGGATGGGATAAAATACATGGAAACCACAAATCTGATGTCCAAGTGTATTAGAAACTCCTACAACTCAATAGCAAGATAACTGAAACCTTGATTAAATGGGCTAAGGACGTGAAGACACTTCTCTGCAAAGAAGACAAACAGACAACTGACAGGCAGATGAACAAGTGCTTAACATCACTAATTATCTGCTGCTGCGGCTAAGTCGCTTCAGTCGCGTCCGGCTCTGTGCGACCCCATAGACGGCAGCCCACCAGGCCCCGCCGTCCCTGGGATTCTCCAGACAAGAACGCTGGAGTGGGTTGCCATGGGAAATGCAAATCAAAACCATAATCAGGTCTCACCTCACACCTGCCAGGATGGCTGTTTTCAAAAGAGGCAGCAAATGTTGGTGAGGAGGTGGAGGTTGTGGCCAGGATGGGAAGGCTTGCACACTGCTGGTGAGAATGCAAGCGGATGCACCCACTATGGAGAACAGTATAGAGATTCCTCAAAAAAGTTAAAGAAAAAAAATAGAGCTACTATGTGATCCAGCGATCCCAACTCTGGGTATCTGATCCAAAGAACTGCAATCAGAGTCTCAAAGAGAAATTAACATTCCCATGTTCAAAACAGCAGTATTCACAATAGTCAAGGTGTGGAAGCAACCTAAAAGTCCATTGATGGATGAATGAATAAAATCAATGTGGTATATACACATGGGGGGAGTACTATTCCGTCTTATGATAAAAAGAAACTCTGCAATATGCAACAGCATGGATGAACCTCAAGGATATTATGCTAAATGAAATAAGCCAGCTACAGAAGGACAAATACTACATGACCCTGCTTATTTGAGATATGTAAAATAGTCAAATTTATAAAATCAAAGAAGGGTGGTTGCTAGGGGCTGGGAGTGAGGGATATAGGGAAATACTCATCAACAGGCATTAACTTTCAGTTAAGGAGGATAAATAAGCTCTAGAAATGATGTATAACATTGTCAGCCTAAAGTCAACAATAATGTACATGTAAAAATGTGGTAAGAGGGTAGATTTCATGTTAAGTATTCCTATCAAAGTGAAATAAATATTAAAATGCATCAGTGGCTGTTAGTTTATGAGGATTAAGGGAGGAATCCTTAACGTGGTTTTTATATCGTTAAAGACGCTGACCCTTGGTTACCTGTCTGGTCTCATTCTGACCCTCCCTGCTCCCTGCTCCTGGCAACTGTTGTGTTCACTCGCTTCTTCTAGCTTGAAAAGCTTACACATTGTCTTCCCTTGTGCCTCAAATAATCTCCTCTTTACGTGTCCTACTCTTCTCTACTCGCCCTTCAGATCTCCTCAGGGCAGCCTTGCCTGACCACTCAGATCAAATCAAATATCCCCCATGGAGGAACTGGATGGGAGGAACCCCCACAGGACCTCTCCAGGGTAGCACTTATATCATTGGGACATTAACATTTATCTGTATGATTTCGATATCTGTTTTCTCAAATGCGCAAGGAGCTTCTTAAAGGGCAGAGTATGCCTCTTCTCTCTTCTCTGAGCACACTTTTTAATGTTTCTGCTACTTTTGTCCCTGCATTGCAGGTAGTCTCCTGCATTGCAGGCGGATTCTTAACCGACTGAGCCACCAGGGAAGCCCTTAAACTCATAAATGTAGTGTTAAATATATATTTGTTGAATGAGTGAAAGAATGGATGAACTGATGGAGTTGAGGTGTTGGCAAGTATAAAACAGGGCATTTAACCAAGTCATAGAACCAAGTAACCAAGTCTGTTTTTTGCTTATCCTTGGCTCCCTATTATCTAGCTCAGTGCTTAAGAGAGCAGTTACTTAAGTCCAGGTTTCTTAAACTTTAATGTTCATATGAGTCCCTCAGGGTCCTTATTACAGCACAGTTTCTGATTCAGTAGATCTGAAGAGGAGCCTGTGATTCTGCATTTCTAAGAAGTTCCTAGGTGATGTTGAGGCTGCTGGTTCAAGGACCACTCTTCATCAAGGCTTGTTGATAACAAAAATTAATCGATAGCCAATCTAAGAAAGAAATGGAACATTTTATTCAGGCCAACCAGAGGATTATAACCCAGGAGACAGTCGTTCAGAAACTTCTGAGGACTGTTCCACCCAGTAGAGGTCAAACCACATTTATATAAGTTTTTGAGACAAAGAGTTATACATCAAAATAAGGCTAGTAATGGGTCACTGTAACCCCTTACAGAACTGAGAAAGGACTGTCATCTCCTAAAGGGTTACTTTGCTGGTTTCAGGAAGAAACTGCTTCTTCTCCTTTTTTTTTTTTGACTAGTAGGCATTCCTGAGTCTTCTTAGGGGATCTAGTTAAGGTACAATGCACACTAAAGGGAGAGGGGTAGGAGCTCAAAAGATAGAGAAAATTTTATGTTAAGTTCTTTTCTTGCCCTGCCTTAAAAATTATTTCATTTCATTAGCTTTAAGCAATACAGGATATAGATCTTCCTTGACTTATAATGAGTTTAATCTGATAAGCCCATCATAATGGAAAAATATAGTATGTTGGAAATGCATTTAATGTATCTAACCTGCTGAACACTGTAGTTCTACCATGACCTGCTGCTGCTAAGTCACTTCAGTCGTGTCTGACTCTGTGCGACCCCATAGACAGTGGCACCCCCGTCCCTGGGATTCTCCAGGCAAGAACACTGGAGTGGGTTGCCATTTCCTTCTCCAATCTACCATGGCCTAGCCTACCTTCAAGTGCTCAGAACACTTATATTGGCCTGTATGTGTGTGTGCTCAGTCACTCAGTTGTGTCTGACTCTTTGTGACTCCCTGGACTGTAGCCCACCAAGCTCCCCTGTCTATGGAATTTTCCAGGTGAGAATACTGGAATGGGTTGCTGTTTCCTACTCCAGCTGATCTTCCTGACCCAGGGTTCAAACCCGAATCTCTTGCATCTCTTGTGCTGGCAGGCAAATTCTTTACCACAGTGCCAGCTACATTACCCCAAAGTTGAGGAAGATCATCTAACACAAACCCTAATTTCTAATGAAGTCTCGACTATCTCCGGAGAAGGCAATGGCAACCCACTCCAGTACTCTTGCCTAGAAAATCCCATGGACGGAGGAGCCTGGTAGGCTGCAGTCCATGGGGTCACTAAGAGTCGGGCACAACTGAGCAACTTCACTTTCACTTGTCACTTTCATGCATTGGAGAAGGAAATGGCAACCCACTCCAGTGTTCTTGCCTGGAGAATCCCAGGGACGGGGGAGCCTAGTGGGCTGCCGTCTATGGGGTCGCACAGAGTCGGACACAACTGAAGCAACTTAGCAGCAGCAGCAGCTTGACTATCTCATGTAATTTATTGAATGCTATACTGAGAGTGAAAAACAGAGTGGTTCTCAGAGTACAGAATGGTTCTAAGTGTATCAGTTGTTTACCCTGTGATCGATGATTGACTGGCAGCTGCACTCGCTGCCTTTCCAGCATCTCAAGACAATATCATATTGCTAGACTGGAAAAGATCAACATTCAAAATTTAAGGTACAGTTTCTACTGAATGTGTGTTTCTTTCACATCATCATAAAGTTGAAAAATTGTGAGTCAAACCACTGTAATTTGGGGACCATCTATAATTGCAAGAGGATACTGGTCTGGAGGGGTATATCAGTTAGAGTGCTTTTGATTGCAGGTAACAGAGAACCAACCTCAAGCTGGCTTACTTAAAAAATAAAGATGGTTTACCTTGTCATGTAACTGATTACAACTTGGCAGGGTGGAATTCAGGTACAATTGGATCAAGGCTATAGCTCTGTTGCTCTGTGATTCTTTAGGTGCTGCCCTCCTCTGAGCACCCTTTCCATTTTTGGTCCACTTCTTTGATAGTTGCAAAATGACTGCAGCTTTATCAGATGTCATATCTCTATATTTTACCATCCAGTAGAAAAAAGTTTATCTGTTTTCCTAGCCATCAAGAAAAGTTCTGTTTTAAATTCTGATTTAGGTCATGTGTGGGGGGAGATGGGAGGAATTTATAATGTATTTGGCTGAAGCTCTGTGTTTGTTAGTTTCAAAAGAGGTGGCTTTTGTCATCCTTTCTGGGTGCCTGGTCCTGATGATACATAGGTGCTCAGATAATGCCATCAATGTGACTTGAGTGTTTATAGCTTCCATGAAGTCACAAACATACATGTAGACCCATGCCTCTGGCATCTCCCTAGAGCAGGGATTCTCAACTCTGCCGTATTGAATCATCTGGGAAAACTTAATGGTGCCTAGCTTCCACCCCAACTCAAACAAACAAGACTTTCTTAGGGTTAAGTTCAATAATCCAAGTTTGACAAAGATCCTTGAGTGACTCCAATGTTCACCCAGGATTGGAACCCACTTATCTACAACAGTGCTTCTCAGTAGGGTGTAAAGGAGGAGGGGTTCTGTCCCCAGGGGACACTTGTCATTGGTCATTGACATTCTATTGACATTTGGAGCTGTTTCTGGTTGCCACAACTGGAGGTAAGTCATTATGGGTATCTAATAGGATGGTGCTAAACATTCTATAATGTAGAGAATAAACCCCCATCTGCAAAAATAACTACCTGGCCCAGGTGTTGATAGTATGGAAGTGGAGAACATTTGACCTAGAGGGCCAAGATGCTGGAACCAGTCATTTGTTTGCAGCATGTTCTGGCACCCTGGTAGGGGAACATATAGTGTAGAATGGTTGTTTTCAAGCTTTATTGTACTTAAGGATTAGGAAGAGTACTTGTTTAAAATGAAATGTCCTGTGTCCCATGCTCTGAAGAATTAATTCATCCAATCTGAAATGAGAGTCCAGTTAGCCGAACACTTACTCTGATAAAGTTGATTTGAATGTCAGTGTTCCACAGAGCACACCTTGAGAAAAAATAACAGTATGTTCCCTGGCCTTGTAAAATCAAATAAAAATCCAGCTCTTGTCTTCTTTGGAGGAAAGATTGCCTGAAGACAGGGTTCCAGTGCACCAAGCAAGTTCTGAAGGTTTCACTGACATTCGTTTTTATAGCTCTGAGGAGGTAAATTCTCTCCTTTCTGAGAGTGCTAAGGGATGAGTCAGAAAGACAAACAAGACACCACTCCCCCCCACACACACACATGCAGGAATGTCCAGATTATTTGAGTCCTTTAATGTAGTTGCAATGAGCCTAGTCTGAGCGTCCTAGAAGCTCTGTGGCCAGGACTGTGTTTATCATCTCACTGTGATGCCTGCACGTGAAACCCCAGGTACCAGACCCTGGCTGCCCGGAGATTTAGAGAAGAGCTAGGAGGCCTCGTGAACTTCAACCATCCATCCTGCCTCCCGAGGTGGGGGACCCTGGGCCTCTGTCAGAGATCCAGCACTGGGCATAGACACGCTGCTTCAGCAGCCACAACTAACTAACTGCCTCTTCCCTTTGCTGCTTGCATAGTTTTAGCAGAATTTATCCTAAAAATAGCAGAGCAGAGTCCTGCCTGGATACCTTCTGCCCGATGTTTCTTCAGGGTTGTGCAGTGTGTATGGTTCTGCCACACTTGTCATCTTCTCGTAGAGGCAGCATTTTGCAGGATGGCTGGTAAAGAACCCTACTGGGCTTTGGAGACAGAAGACAGCAGTTAAGTCCAGGCTCTGCCTCTGACCAGCCTCACTGACTTTGGATAAGTCACTTAACCCTTGTGGGTGGGGCTCAGTTTTACAAACATACCTATAAAATGGACATCTTTTAAAAATCAATTATGTAGGATTAGTCTGAGGGTCAAATCAGATACAATGTGTGTTAGTACGTGGTTCTTTGGTTGATAAAGAACCATATGTGGGTCCCCATTCTAAGCAGATGGTGGTCCCCTTAATACTGATGATGACTTAAGCCCAACACATTCCTGGCACATACCAGACAGTATATGAAGCAAACATTCACTATTTCTCTTCTTGTCTTTATTTGATGAATGCTGTCTCCCTGCCCTAATTCCACCAAGGCAGAGGCAGTGTCTAACTTTCTGCACATCTGTTTTCCTCTATTTTCTAGGCCAGTGCCCAGCTTGATAAATACTTGTTGAGTAAGTGGACAAATGAACAAATATATGAAAAATGAAGTCAAGTCAACAAAGGTTTTGAGGATGCCTCCCACATGCTAGGGTTTAGTGGCCAGGAATTTTTTGTGGGCAAGAAACAGAAACCCAATCAAACTAATGTAAAGTGAAAGAAATAACCAAGGCTAGAAGTACAGCCGAGTCTTGAGGGGCAAGATGAAAAACTGGAAACCAGCATGCTCCAATCAACGAGTTCACTTGCCTGGACTAGCTCTCCCTCTCTCTTCCTCACTCTCCTCCCATCTCTTCACTTCCTCTCTGCTGCTGCTGCTGCTAAGTCACTTCAGTTGTGTCCGACTCTGTGCGACCTCATAGACGGCAGCCCACCAGGCTCCCCCGTCCCTGGGATTCTCCAGGCCAGAACACTGGAGTGGGTTGCCATTTCCTTCTCCAATGCATGAAAGTGAAAAGTGAAAGTGAAGTCACTGAGTCGTGTCCAACTCTCAGCAACCCCATAGACTGCAGCCCACCAGGCTCCTCCGTCCATGGGATTTTCCAGGCAGGAGTACTGGAGTGGGGTGCCAGTGAGTTTTATTCTCTTTACCTTCATACTAGCTCCTTCTGCTTTGAATATATTTGAGATCCAGACCTCTCCAGCTTCACATTTTAAGCACCAACTCTTATTTATCGGAATCTCTGAGTGCCTAGCCCAAATTTTCCAGAACAAAATTAGGAATGTCTCAGCTTAGAGAAGGAATCCAGCCCAGGTCTAACCAGCCATGATGGCAGAGGCAGTGTGTGGTGAGGGAGGTCCTCTGAGCCACTGCCAGTGTGGAGGGGCCCCAGAAGCAGAGGCGCAGAGGGCAAACGCTGACTGGTTCTCTCAGAACGGGAATGGAGGCTGAGCGGTGATTTTCAATAGAGATTATTGTGTCTGGAACACCAGCACTGTGTTGAGCGCTGGGGCAAGGACCATTCATTCATTATTTCAGAAATAGCCACTAAATGCCTGCCATGTTCTGGTCTTTATTCCAGGTGCTGGGATCCAGCAGCGACAAAGAAGACAGTCAGGAACTTTGTCCTCCCGGAGCCCTCATTCTACAAGACAAACAATTGTACATTACAGCAAATGTGAACGCTAGCAGGATAACTTCAGATAAGTGCATGGAGGAACTGGCAATATAATATAAGATGATGGGGCAAGGAGTGAGGCGGTTATTTTTAATGGCTACTTACAGTGTTTTAGTCTGTCATTATGGCCCAAAATATCCAAAATAGTGCCAGGATCTGGTTGTTCTATTTATGAAGAAGGACTTAAGAGTAGAGTCCAGAATGTTCCTTGCAATTCTCTCTGTGCTTATCATGATATGAAGAACAATCTGCGGCAAGGAATGGAGTTTGGGCTGGTTTAGGAAGAACCAGGTGCAGAAGTCACCTTCTCTAACTCTCTATGGCTCAGGACAAGCCACATTCCAAGAGCCACCTACCTTTGCTTTCTTTGGGGGCCTGCGTTGGCTGGGGGGGTGGGGAGGGAGCCGAGGGAGAGCATGGGAGAGATGTTCATCTGTTTATCTCAACTTCAAGTCTCGTGGACTTTTCCCAGTAGTCTTCCACAGAAAGGAGCAGCAATGGGCAAGTCTATTCTCTCAGAATCCTTAGAAATAGCAACAGCTAACATTTACTGCAAATTTAACTATAAGAAGCAATTAATTATTCTGGTCAACAATTTCAGAGTAAGAGAGGATACTCTACACGGTCAGCTGGGTGTCCTACAATTCAAGTCAATTCTGACACTCTCTAAGGAGAGATAGCTCCAGGTTCCACAGGCGAAGAACTCAGTTCCACACCTTGTTAACATAAAAAGACACCTTTGTCACTTATCACTTAGGATATTCTTAGGGTTTTAGGAGCTCTGTGCCAGAAATGGGGATGAAGACCAAACATATATTTCTTGTTCTAAAACGAAGTATCACAGCTATGTTCTAAAAGCTCTACATGTATTAATTTCTACAATTATACTATGAGGTATAATTATAATCCCCATTTTACAGTTAAGGAAATCAAGCCACAGTCACTCCCCATTCCCCTTTCCCTTAGCTCCTGGCAACTACCTGCTGACTTTCTGTCTCTCTGACTTTACATGTTCTGGACTTTTCATATAAATGGAATCAGACAGCATGTGGTCTTTGTGTTCAGCTTCCTTCACTTAACATATGTTTGAGGTTCATCCATGTTGTAGCACATATCTGTACTTCATTCCTTTTTAAAGCTTAATACTGTTCTATTGTGTGGATGTAATTCATTTTATTTGTCTGTTCATCAGTTGATAGACATTGGAGTTGCTTTCCGTTTTGGCTATTATGAATAACATTGTTACCAACAAACATGTATGTAGAAGTGTTGTGGATGCTTGTTTTTAATTCCCTTAAGTACAAACCTAAGTGCTATTGTTTCTCTTGTTGGTTATAGGGTGTTGATTCTTATAGGTATTTTGTTCACCAATTACTATATAAGGTAGTTTTTTTTTATCTCTTTATATGTGAAGAGGCAGGGGAAGAAGAAAAGGTAGAGACAACCTTGTCTCATGAATTGATCTCGAGTCTCAGGGAAGAGAGGAAATAGTTAAAGAGCTCAAGAAGTTCCTGAAACACCTGGTAATAATACTCCATGCCCAGCAGGATGCTTCGGGACCCAAAGGATGGGGTTCAATATGGTGGGGACTGTGTCCCCATATTGATGCTGGAATGAGGGCCAACAAGGAGGTGGCTGAGGGATATGAGCTGGTGGGCAGTGGCTTCCACAAAGAGACCCGGGTGTGAGAACACACTGTCACATGGGAAGGCTCGGGGGGTGAGTGTCAGCCCGATTTGGGAATGAATCTTTAACCCATAGGCTAACAACTACCATGATCAGATCCCATGGCCCTACCTCAAAGACCCTTGTGCAAACCCACGGTCACTTTTTGCCTTTTAGGGAATTCTACTTGACAAGTATAAGCACGGTAGCTATGACCCTACTGAAGGAAGGAAAGATGGAAGCATCTGTGACCTTTTAAATCCTCATATTTCTACAAAGCCCAGTATTTCTCATGAGTGTTTTACAGATTGGAAGAAAAGCGATTTTGTACCATGTACATTATTTTGAGTTTCTGGTATCGAGCGGGAAGATCCTCAGAGCATGTTTTATGCCAGTCCGTTAGAATGCATGCCTAATTGATGAACCAATAAAGCATGCCCTGCCTGGGCCTTGTAATGGAATCTCCTAATTCATAATTATTATTCAGATAAGGTACCACCCCATTAATCTGATTTCCCTTCTGTAGTAATCGGGGTTTAATTTCTATTTTATTAGCCAAGATTGGTAAATCTTGCGAGCTTATGGTTCCAGGCATTTGCTCTGAGAGTCTGCTATGTCCTTCAGTGTTTGGAGGTTAAAGATACTTTCCCGTAAACAAGGAAGCCTGTAACATCTTTTCTTTTTGTGTTCTTACCTTTAAGAAGCCCTTCCATGATCTCATGTGGGCCCTGTGCCCACTCGAGAAGGTAGGATGAAGCAGGTATCGTGAAGGCCCATTTTTTTAAAATAAATTTATTTTAAATTTATTTTTGGTCGTGCTGGGTCTTTCTCGCTGCACTTAGGCTCTCTCTAGTTGGGGTGAGCAGGGTTACTCTTTGCTGCAGTGCACGACTTCTCATCGTGGTGGCTTCTCTTGTTGCAGAGCGCGGGCTCTAGGAGCACAGGCTCAGTAGTTGCGGTGCCTGGGCTTAGCTGCTCCAGCAGCTTGTGGGATCTTCCTGGACCAGGTATCAAACCCATGTCCCCTGCACTGGCAGCAGATTCTAATCCACTCTGCCACCAAGGAAGTTCATGAAGCCCCATTTTTTAACTCATGAGGTTTACAAAGTGTCTTCAGTGGCAAAACAAATGAGTTCTGACAGTGATTCTCTCAGTTCTACACAAGTCCTAGGCTGCATTCATAAGACATTACTAATGAAAGTTATAAGATGGTTTTATTGACTTAATTTGTCCAATCAGTCTGTCTCCCATTTCTCTACCACCACCACTCTCCAAAGCCAACAAGTAAATAGAGTGCTTCAGAAGCTAATGCTGGAAACCAAAACACTGTCAGGATGACTGATCCATTTGGGTCAGTTCTGCCCAAAATAAAGTTCTGCCCAAGCAAAACAATTTTTAAAAATCAGACACAAAAGTGTAAGGGGGATAAATTTATTCCCATTACACTAGCCCCCCTCCCCCCACAACAGACAAAAAAAAATGCATTATTCTACATGTATAGCCTGTGACAAACTTAAATTAACATATTGGGTTAATAAACTATTATGAAAATCAATAGGAATTAAAGGGAACACTTCACTGATGAAGTTGACAGATAGAATGTATTGGCAAGTTCTTAATTTTCTTTTTCTCCCTAATTGCTCCCCCTGGCTGTCTTGGCTTTCAGTTGTTCATTATCCAAATATCAAGAAAGCAGATCTTGTCTGGGTATTATTGGGTGATTTCAATTACTGAAAGTGCAAAACAGGATTTTATTTTCTAAAGAACTTCTCCAGTCTTGTATTTATTCCTTTAAACTTGTATCATTTTGAGCTATGATTGGTGGTTACATAGAAAGTGGAGGCCAATTGCCTTCCTATGGAATCAGCGTACATGGATTTGAGGTGCAGCAGGAGGTATTAGGGTTGATGAGGTGGCTCAGTGGGTAAAGAATCTACCTGCCAGTTCAGGAGATGCAACAGATGTGGGTTCCATCCCTGGGTCAGGAAGATCCCCTGGAGAAGGAAATCGCTACCCATTCCAGTATTCTGTCCTGGGAAATCCCATGGACAGAGGAGCCTGGTGGGCTAGTCCATGGGATCACAAAGAGTCAGACAAAACTAAGTGACTGAGCACACAGGAGATACTAAGGTGCCTCCAGATTGTGGATCCCTAAATGTGCCAAGTGGAGAAGGAAGTGGCAACCCACTCCAGTACTCTTACCTAGAGAATTCTGTGGACAGAGGAGCTTGGTGGGCTGCTGTCTATGGGGTCGCACAGAGTCGGACACAACTGAAGTGACTTAGCAGCAGCAGCAGCAAATGCACCAAGAAACTCTTCTCTCTTTCATCTTCTCCTCCCATCGTCTCTTACTCTGACTTTTATGGGGAATGTGAGTGAAACAGACATGGTGAGACACAGAACCTAGATAAATAGATAAATAATGGAAAACCCACCAGAAAATTTTCTTTGACTATTCATGATTCTCAGGCCAAATTTGGGGAACATTTGAAATGTGTACCTTCGTAGATCTAGTGAGGTATATATAATTTGATTAGAAATTACTGAATTTAGGTAAACTATTGGCTCAGATGGTAAAGCGTCTGTCTGCAATGCAGGAGACCCGGGTTCAATCCCTGGGTTGGGAAGATCCCCTGGAGAAGGAAATGGCAGCCCACTCCAGTATTCTTACCTGGAAAATCCCATGGATGGCAGAGCCTGGTAGGTTACCATCCATGGGGTCTCAAAGAGTTGGACACGACTGAGCGAAGGGAAGGGAAGAAGAACTAGGAAATGCCGCTCTGAATCTGTCTTTTCTTAAGTAAGAGAGGTTTTGTTTACCTAAATTACTGGATAACTGACATGATGTTTTCCATTCATACACATCCGTTTGTCTATGGAAACCGTACTGCATTGCATGCCTTCTATATGCCTGCAGGCATTCAGGGAGGTCTTGATGATACATAGATACATAATCCCTGATTTCAAGACTTTCAATCATCTACCCCTCAAGGCCCACAACTCAAGGCCATCAATGCCCACACACTCGGACACTAAGGAGACAGAACATTTCAATATGATAAGTGTTTGGAAAAGAAAAATAAAGGATGGTGACAGAAGGTCATACTGGTCTCCTGGAATTCATGGAAGACTTCCTAAGGTGTATTAGTTTGCTTCAGCTGCATAATGAAGCACCCTAGACTAGGTGGCTTAAACAACTGAAATTTATTTCCTCACAGTTCTAGAGGCTGGAAGTCCAAAGTCAGGATGTGGGCAGGGCTGATTTCTCCCAAGGCCTCACTCCCTGGCTTTTGGACAGCCATCTTCACCTGGTCTTTCCTCTGTATATATCTGTGTCCTAATCTCTTCTCATAAGAACACCAGTCATACTGGATCGGGTACACCCATAAGACCTCATTTCACCTTCAGTTCAGTTCAGTTCAGTTCAGTTGCTCAGTTGTGTCCGACTCTTTGCGACCCCATGAATTGCAGCACGCCAGGCCTCCCTGTCCATCACCAACTCCCGGAGTTCACTCAAACTCATGTCCATCAAGTCGGTGATGCCATCCAGCTATCTCATCCTCTGTCGTCCCCTTCTCCTCCTGCCCCCAATCCCTCCCAGCATCAGGGTCTTTTCCAATGAGTCAACTCTTCGCATGAGGTGGCAAAAGTATTGGAGTTTCAGCCTCAACATCAGTCCTTCCAATGAACACCCAGGACCACCAAAAGGCTCTATCTCCACATCCTCACATTCAGAATACTGGGGGTTAGGGCTTCAGCACATGAACTTGAGGGCTGACACAATTCAGCCCATAACACAGAAGAGGGGCTTTTAAACTGGGACTTGAACCAAAAGTAGGATTCAGTCAGGTGAAGGGCTGGGTAGAGGAAGACCATTCTGTGCCAAAGGTACACATATATCTGTTTATCAAGGCAGGTTAGAGGAAATGGCATCTGCAGCAAACTGCATGCCCTTTGGGGTAGCCAGAGCCTAGAAGTAACATGGAAAGCAATAAGATTTGGGGCTGGAGCATAAGAAAGGCTAGACTGTGCCCAGCCATCCAAGGTAACATTGGGACAATGAGGTACAGGGAAGGATTTTAAGCAAAAGGCTGAACACCAGATTTATATTAATGTAGTATCTAGAGGCTGCTCAGGAGTGCATGTTCATGTAGCATGACTTTGCACAAGCACTCAGGAGGCTGTTCACCTTTCACACATGCCAAGTTGCTTCAGTCATGTCCAACTCTTTGCAACCACATGCCCCATAGCTGGCCAGGGTCCTCTGTCCATGGCATTCTCCAGGCAAGAATACTGAAGTGGATTGCCATACCCTCCTCTGGGGATCTTCCTGACCCAGGAACTGAACCTGTGCCTCCTGTGGCTCCTGCACAGCCGTTGGGTTCTTCACAAGTGCCACCTGGGAAGAACCCCCGCACCTTTCGTAGAATACAATTTGTGGAGGTAATAAGGGTAATAATCCTCCTTGCATATGTAGGTGCAGTTAAAGAAGCTCTTTCATGAAGACGTTTTTGTTCAATCCTCCAAAGTCACAGCTGAGAAAACCATGGCTCAGAGAGACAGAGGGACCTGCCCAGCCAAGGTCACCAAACTGGCCTGTAAGGTGGAGATGGGATCCAGGTTGGAACTCTGCTCTCTCACTCTTCACCCCAGGCTCTTTCTAGGAAACCAGCTTCCTTTCTGAGTGATCAACTGCATTCTCTAGCCGCCCTTCCAAAAAGCCCTGCAGCACATATTTCTTTGTGGTCTACTCCACAGCCTTGTTAAAAACATTCACCCTTTTAAGGGAGAAAGAAAGCTGTCATTTGAGAAGCATTGACTGCCATAATTACAGCCGCCGTTTGGTGACGTTGAGTGAGAAAACCCCAATGACTTAAGAGACAAACCACACTCCATATGCCACAATCTGTCAGGGGCCAGCGTTTGACAGAAAACAGTTTGCTGGAAGCTTTTCTGTTGTGTTTTCAAAAGAGATAGGCATATTGCTGGGAACCACTCTTGATACAATGATTTTTCTCATTGCTGGGTTATGTTTTCTCAACCACTTTTAGGTGCTACCTCCTTTTTTTTGTTTTTAGTTGATTGGTTGATTTATTTATTTTTGGTTGCACTGGGTCGTCATTGCTGCCTGTGGGCTAGTCTCCAGTTGCCGTGCACAGGCAGCTCGCTGCAGTGGCTTCTCTTGTGTGGAGCACAGGCCATAGAGTGCTCGAGCTTCGGTACTTGCAGTACCTGGGCTCAGTAGTTGTGCAGCACGGCCTTTAGTTGCTCAGAGGCATGTGGAATCTTCCTGGACCAGGGATCGAACCATCTCCCTTGCATTGGCAGGTGGATTATTATCCAGTGTACCACAAGGGAAGTCCTGGGTGCTACTTAATCTCCCCCCACCCCACTTTCCCATCCTTTATCAAAACCTTGGCCCCAAAGGGCCATGGGCTCCCTAAAGCCTGGGTACTGTTAGCAAGATTACATTTCTTTCTTTTCATCTTCATCATCAGAAATTTTGTGGTCCCCAGGACCATTTTGTCCAAGACCCAGACCAAGAAACTTTGTCATCATGCCCAATAACTTCCACACAACAACAACAAAAAGCATCAGAAGAGGAGATGGGAGTGGTTATCTCTGTACCCTCTCCAGCCTGAGGAACAGCCAGGATTTCCACTGTGCCCACCTCCCTCCTCTTCCTTTGTTTTTATGGTTCCATCACCCTCTCTCAATGTACCCATTGTCTTGAAGGCCTCTCTGCCGAACCCCACACTTGATCTAAAGTTTTGCATAATAAATCATGTACACTAGAAACGAATATCCTAGGAATCATTCCACAATACCAGTAATTCTCAACCAGGAGTGATTTTGTTCCCCAGGGGGCGTGTGGAAACGTCTGGGAACATTTTTTTTGTCACAATATAAAGGAAGGGGTGTTTGTAAGATTTAGTAGGTAGAGAGACTTCCTTGGTGGACCAGTGGTTAAGATCCTGTGCTTCTACTGCAAGGGTCTTGGGTTCAATCCCTGGTAGGGGAACCAAGATCCTGTATATTGAGTGGTGCTGTCAAAATAAAAAAAAAGTAAAAATCTAGTGGGGTGGAGGCCAGGGATGCTGCTAGGCATCCTACAACCCACATGACAGCCTCTGCAACAAAGAATTATCTGGCCCCAGAGTCAGCCGTGCTGAGGTGGAGAAACCATGATTTATACAACTGATACTTTAGACTTTATGCCAGGCCTTATTGTAGAAATAAAAGATTTTGTGATAAGCATGGGAGAAACCAATGGCACCCCACTCCAGTACTCTTGCCTGGCAAATCCCATGGACGGATGAGCCTGGTAGGCTCCAGTCCATGGGGTCCCTAAGAGTCAGACACAACTGAGTGACTTCACTTTCACTTTCCACCTTCATGCATTGGAGAAGGAAATGGCAACCCACTCAAGTGTTCTTGCCTGGAGAATCCCATGGACAGAGAAGCCTGGTAGGCTGCAGTCCGTGGGGTCGCACAGAGTCGGACACGACAGAAGCGACTTGGCGGCGGCGGTGATAAGCATGCATTTTTACCCTCTAAAAATTCACTGTCTAGAGGAAGGTATATATAATTTGGTGTGATTTAAGCCGCCAGTAACAAGATCCCAAGGACTGGCTTAAAGATAGTTTAAATTTTCCCATGTAACAAAAATATGGAAATAGGTTGTTTTAGGATTGGTTAACTGAGCAACTCAACAATGTCAGGTGTGAGTCAACTTCTCCAGAATATTCTTGGCTTTCCTTTCATATTTACAGAGCGGCTGCCACAGCACCATTCTCACAGTCAGTCACTCATGCAATCGCTCAGTCGTGTCCGACACTTTGGGACCCCATGAACCTCCGCACTCCAGGCCTCCCTGTCCATCATCAACTCCCGGCGTTCACTCAGACTCATGTCCATTGAGTCGGTGATGCCATCTAACCATCTCATCCTCTGTTGTCCCCTTCTCCTCCTGCCTTCAATCTTTCCCAACATCAGGGTCTTTTCAAATGAGTCAGCTCTTCACATCAAGTGGCCAAAATATTGGAGTTTCAGCTTCAGCATCAGTCCTTCCAATGAACACCCAGGACTGATTTCCTTTAGAATGGACTGGTTGGATCTCCTTGCAGTCCAAGGGACTCTCAAGAGTCTTCTCCAACACCACAGTTCAAAAGCATCAATTCTTCGGTGCTCAGCTTTCTTTATAGTCCAACTCTCACATCCATACATGACCACTGGAAAAACCATAGCCTTGACTAGACGGAATTTTGTTGACAAAGTAATGTCTTTGCTTTTGAATATGCTGTCTAGGTTGGTTATAACTTTCCTTCCAAGGAGTATATGTCTTTTAATTTCATGGCTACAATCACCATCTGCAGTGATTTTGGAGCCCCAAAAAATAAAGTCAGCCACTGTTTCCACTGTTTCCCCATCTATTTGCCATGAAGTGATGGGGACTGGATGCCATGATCTTCATTTTCTGAATGTTGAGCTTGAAGCCAACTTTTTCACTCTCCTCTTTCACTTTCATCAAGAGGCTCTTTAGTTCTTCTTCACTTTCTGCCATAAGGGTGGGGTCATCTGCATATCTGAGGTTATTGATATTTCTCCCAGCAATCTTGATTCCAGCTGTGCTTCATCCAGCCCAGCGTTTCTCATGATGTACTCTGTATATAAGTTAAATAAGCAGGGTGAAAGTATACAGCCTTGATGTATTCCTTTTCCTATTTGGAACCAGTCTGTTGTTCCATGTCCAGTTCTAACTGTTGCTTCTTGACCTGCATACAGGTTTCTCAAGAGGCAGGTCAGGTGGTCTGGTATTCCCATCTCTTTCAGAATTTTCCACAGTTTATTGTGATCCACACAGTCAAAGCCTTTGGCATAGTCAATAAAGCAGAAATAGATGTTTTTCTGGAACTCTCTTGCATTTTCCATGATCCAGAGGATGTTGGCAATCTGATCTCTGGTTCCTCTGCCTTTTCTAAAACCAGCTTGGACATCTGGAAGTTCATGGTTCATGTAATGCTGAAGCCTGGCTTGGAGAATTTTGAGCATTACTTTACTAGCATGTGAGATGAGTGCAATTGTGTGGTAGTTTGAGCATTCTTTGGCATTGCCTTTCTTTGGGATTGGAATGAAAACTGACCTTTTCCAGTCCTGTGGCCACTGCTGAGTTTTCCAAACTTCCTGACATACTGAGTGCAGCACTTTCACAGCATCATCTTTTAGAAATTGAAATAGCTCAACTGGAATTCCATCACCTCCACTAACTTTGTTCGTAGTGATACTTCCTAAGACCCACTTGACTTCACATTCCAGGATGTCTGGCTCTAGGTGAGTGATCACTCCATTGTGATTATCTGGGTCATGAAGATCATTTTTGTACAGTTCTTCTGTGTATTCTTGCCACCTCTTCTTAATATCTTCTGCTTCTGTTAGGTCCATACCATTTCTGTCCTTTATCGAGCCCATCTTTGCATGAAATGTTCCCTTGGTATCTCTGATTTTCTTGAAGAGATCACTAGTCTTTCTTATTCTATCGTTTTCCTCTATTTCTTTGTATTGATCACTGAGGAAGGCTTTATCTCTCCTTGCTATTCTTAGGAACTCTGCATTCAGATGCTTATATCTCTACTTTTCTCCTTTGCTTTTCACTTCTCTTCTTTCACAGCTATTTGTAAGGCCTCCTCAGACAGCCATTTTGGTTTTTTGCATTTCTTTTTCTTGGGGATGGTCTTGATTCCGTCTCCTGTACAATGTCAGGAACCTCTGTCCATAGTTCATCAGGCACTCTATCTGATGATCTAGTCCCTTGAATCTATTTCTCACTTTCACTGTATAATCATAAGGGATTTGGTTTAGGTCATACCTGAATGGTCTAGTGGTTTTCCCCACTTTCTTCAATTTAAGTCTGAATTTGGCAATAAGGAGTTCATGATCTGAGCCACAGTCAGCTACTGGTCTTGTTTTTGCTGACTGCAAAACAACCCCAAAAGCAGGATAGATGAAAAGTATATGGGATCTCCTTTAGTGATATCATTTCTTTCTTATGAAGAAGAAAAAAATCTTTCCAAAAGCTCCCCAAGCCCAGTAGGCTTTTTCTTTATTCTTCAGACTAGAATTGGGACCCCTACCTGTCCTTAAACCCTTCAGGGAGAGTTGGGAATGAGATTACCATCAGGAATTAGCAAACTTTTTCTGTAAAGGATCATACGGAAAATATTCTAGGCTTTGAGTGCAATATACGGTCTATGTTGCTCATTCTTCTTTTAATTTTTATAACTGTTGAAACTATCTTTAGCTCAATGGGTCATAGTTTGCTAATACCTGGAAAAATTGCTTTCTAATACCTGAACAAAAGCAGCATTCTATTATCAAGGAGAATGGGAATAAAGACTCTTGGTAAGCAGACAGCTGTGTATGCTACAGAAGGGTGTGCAAATAAAAGGTAATTACAACACATCAGGACAAGTGCTGTGATAAGAATGTTATAAAAGAGGCTGTTGCCATTAGATGACCCCCAGCGATTCCTGCTTCCTAGTATTTATCTGCTTGTATTAGGTTGGTTTTTTTGACTAATGGAAGTGACAGCATATGGCTTTAGAGCCTAGGTCCTAAAAGACACTGCTGCTTTTCCTTCATTCTCTTGAAGTGCGCATTCTGGGGGAAAGTAGTTTGCCTTGTTGTAAGAACAATGTAAGGAACTGTTGAGAGGCCCACAAAGAGAGGAGCTGAGGCTTCCCACCCACGACCAGCTCCAACTTGTCAGCCGTGTGGATGAATGTCCCTGGAAGCAGCTCCTCCAGACCCAGAAACCCTTCGGCTTGCCTGCAGCTCTGGTTCATATCTTAACGGCAACCTCATGAGAGATCCTGAGCCAGAACTCAGCTAAGCAGCTTCCGAATTCCCGACCCACAGAACTGTAAGACAATACATATTGATTAAGTCCCTTAGTTTTGGGGTGATTAGTTTACACAAGCCTTAGTCTTAAGACTTTTGAAATGGAATTTTCAAATATTAGTAAGACAGTAAGGTGTAGTAGGGAGAGGAGGGTGGAACCCCAACAAACTAGGACTCAGGAAGCCTGGGATCTCTGCTTCATTTGTGAACTTTGAGGCAAACTGACTCACTTCTTGGGATGACATAAGCACATCTTGGAAGAAGAGGGTATAGTTGTCAGAAAAAAAATGAGAGAACTATCAAATGCTTGTAGAATAACCTATATATTGTGATACAAGTCTCAGTTATTTTCTCTGAGGCAGTAAATAACTTATCTTTTTTCCCCATTCATCTCAAAGATAGAAATACAAAAGCACCCATAGGACCAGGAGAGGTTGGACTGGCATACAAGTGTCCACCATTAGGAAAAGCAATGGTTCAGAACCAAGGACAGTAGCCTGTGTGCCTCTGCCACTTCCCTCCACAGGCAACTTGGGGCTTGATATGCATTTTCTGGCATCCATTCTCTGATATGTAAAATTGGAGGAATTGAATCATAGGCTATTTAAAACTCAGCTCTAATCTGCAAATTCATGCTTCCAGCTTCTTTGTACTGCTCTTAGATCCCTGTCAAACACCTTCAGTTCCTGCTAATGTAGAAGGTCAGCTTTGTCTATCAGATGGACATAGTGCTGAGGTTGATATACTGAACTCACATCAATTTACCAAGGAAAAGAGGACAAGGAAAGGGGCTAATTTATTTCTGTTTATTCAGCACACATTTACTGCTGCTTGCGATTATTTGCCAAGACCTACAGGGGGGAAAGGGAGGGAAGTCCCAGATTCTTTCCTCAAAAAAGTCTGCAGTCTAGAGGGGAAGTGACAAGGACTCAAATAACTCTCTTTGCTGTGTTTCCTCCTTCCTCCTTCATACACAGACTATATACATCTTCCTACATAAGACTGACTCTCAGAGCAGAATCTTGAACTTTTTCTTCCATGTTGGTTTAACTTATCTGTGTTACCATACATTTTAAACCTCATCTGTCTTATGGAATGAAGGTTAACGAGGTCATGATTAACAGACATGTTTTAATTTGGGCAAGTCCACTGTTAAAATTTGTACGTTGGCAAAATGGAACTAACGATATTGGCTCCGCCTATCTGTAGCCTTTGTCAGCTTAGCATGCCTCCTTCCATTGCAGAAATAGTACCCCCAGCCCTAATTCCATGTGGCTGTAGCTGGACTGTCAATCACATTTACTGTCTGGTCACCATAGTAACCATACACATGAGCCCAGGTAATAGTGGCAAACTGCTCCAGTGTTCACAGAGGTTGGCTCAAGGGATGGGCACTTGACTGAGGCAGGGCCCGTTAGAATCTCCCCACATGATCTGATTTCTGCTTCACGTGGAGGTACGATCTACAAGGATGACATAAGCTTTAGCTGCTTGTAGGAAGCCATCTGCAACAGAAGAAGATCACACTAATGTGTTCAAGAAAAATGAAACCAAGATACATGAAGGAAGGGTTAAGAGAGAATGAAAGAGAGCGAGGGAGAGAGGTTGTTTGACATCTGGACCCAGCCAGACCTGAATATAATACAGTTTATATATGCCAATTGGCTTCCGGGTAGCTCAGATGTACAGAATCTGAATCAAAGCAGGAGACCCAGGTTCAATCCCTGGGTCAGGAAGATTCCCTGGAGAAGGGAATGGAACCCATTTCAGTATTCTTGCCTGGAGAATTCCTTGGACAGAGGTGCTTTGCGGGCTATAGTCTATGGGGTTGCAAGGAGTCAGACACGATTGACCAACTAACACACACTTACATATGCTAATACATTCCCTCTTATGCTTAAGCATGCTTAAGATATGTATCTTTCATCTGCAACCTAAAGAATCCTTACTAGCATGCGAACTCTAAGAGTTATTATGAGGACAAGAAAAATATCTGAAAAACTTTTGTCCAGCAGAAAGTGTAAAAACTGCCATAATGTTCTCTGGAGCTGATCCTTTAATCTCTCCAGGTGTCCTTAAGTGCACAATAAACGTTATTCCTTCAACACAGTCCTGCAGCCGTGTTGCCCTGATGGTGGAGAAAATGTTCAATTGTCCCTCCTTTGATATTAGGCTAATGTGTTTCATTTATTGAATTTCTCAATGAACTACATAATAACCTGACAGAGCTCTGTCTTCTTTCCGTATGGCTAAAAATGCCTAGCTGCTCAGAGTTAAGTGCAAACAGCTTTTTGCATAACAAGAACCTTAAGGAAACCACTGCTCCCTTAATGTTTTGCTTAAATTGCAGTGGAATGGCTGCCATTTTGGATGATAGAACACTCCAACATTCACTGTCTTTGATTTTATCTGCACTAAGATGAATCTATTACAGTGACATTCCTGAAATTCTGAAGGAGGGAAAAACTTTTGCAGATGTTCTCTCAAATTAACTTCTCTCTCTTTTGGAGTGGGGAGCTCTTTACAAAAGCTTGCATTTCTAAAGCATTTTTAGGGAGTCCTTTTGGAGCCTTGACTTCAAGTTGGAACCATAATTAGTCTTATTTTTTCCTCCAAACTTGAAATATCTCTGCTGGAAACATGGGACTTTGTGTTTTTCTCTGAAAGTAGGACATTTTGAAGTATAATTTAGAGATGTTGAAGAGTTGACGGTTGAAGCGAAAGTAGGGGCTGCAGTGGAGTCTAAAAATTTGGTGAATTAGAGCTTCCAGCTGATAGAGGTGGTTTGGAGCCCTTCAGAACCCACCCAGGTCAAGTAATTTCTAAAAATTGATCTATAGCCCACAGGTCTTCCTAAAATGATAATTAATAATTTTTAAAAGTGCTGGCCCTTTCTTGAATTTTTACAAGGACTTTTAGGTTTCCTAAATTGTCATTAGTACACACAGAGTCTATTTCTAAAAGCCTATTAAATAGTTACCAAGTGGTCAGAAACTAAGCTTATTGCACTATTGAGTTACTGGGGCCTCAAATCCAGTGTTAATTTACTATATGCCACCTACACTGGTCCCATCTCTATTCCTCTAAGACCACATTCATACCTAGACAGACCCTTTGCACTTGGTATTTCCTCTGCCTTGGAGTACAATTTTTAGTTCTTTAAACATTGGGCTTGCCATTTAGGTATCAACACAAAAGACTCCTAAGGACCAGCCTGCCCAACCCATGAAAACAGCCACCTGTTAGTCACTCTTGGCTACTGTATCTCATCTCGTTCTGTATCTTGCTTTTTGTGTTTATTGTAATCTTGCCCCTAGAATTTCAATTCCCCAAGGACACAGGCCTGTTCGCCTTGTTCACATCTGTATCACCAGCTTCCAGAAACTATGCCAGATGCAGAGTAGACACTCAATGAATATTAGCTGGATGCAAAAAAGCACAGGCTTCTCATTGCAGTGGTTTCTCTTACTGCAGAGCCACAGGCTCCAGGTGCATGGGCTCAGAAGTTGTGGCTCATGGACTCTGGGGCACAGGCTCAATAGTTGCTCCGTGGCATGTGGGGTCTTCCTGGACCAGGGATCCAACCAGTGTCCCCTGCAGTGGCAGGTGGATTCTTAACCGCTGGACCACCAGGAAGTGCCTGGTAGCATGATTTTGATTATGACCCAGTGTGCTTCCTCTGATCAGATTCTCTAGTCATCCCAACAATTATTTGGTTTATTCAGTAGCCTTTTACTAAACCCTCCCCCACCTTATTTTTATTAAACATGTGCTATTACTTGCAACTAAGTCCTCTGCCATTTTCATGGCATTTGTTCATCACATATTTATAGAGCAACTCCTCTGTGGCAAGCACTGGCGATACAGCAAGGAACCTCTCAGGAAAAGGTCCTGCTCTCCTGGAGATCATGTAAAATAGCCTCACTCCTCCTTTACTCCCTTCCTGCACTGTCATTCTGCTTATTAAATATCCCCAGCTTCTTCAACCTTGCCTAGTTGACCCAGTTTTAGTCCCAACACCATCCTATTCCCTGTAGCCCTCCCACCACCAATGCTTTAAGAGTTCAGTGAAGTATGCGTGAGGAATCTTAAGTAGCAAGTGTTAGAAACTCAATCATATTGGATTAAGTAAAAAATATGAGTATATATATATATACACACACATATAGGCTCAGAAAACTGAAAATTCTAGCAAATCAAGTTCAGGCAAGACTGGTCAGTGGCTCTGTATGCATGTGCTAGGGCTATCCTAACAAAGTCCTCCATGATGGATGGCTTTAAACAAGAAGTAGAGAGATAAAGATATATGTATATAGACCCATGTAATTTATTTTATTGAAGTATAGATGATTTATAACATTGTGTTCATTTCTGCTATACCACAAGGTGATTCAGATATATATGTATATTCTTTTCATATTTTTCCATTATGGTTTATTATAGGATATTGAGTATAGTTCCCTGTATAGTGCTATACAGTAGGACCTTGCTGTTTATCCATTCGATATATAATAGTTTATATCTGCCAACCCCAAATTCCCAATCCATCCCTCCCTCTAGGCAACCACAAAACTCTTGTCTATGCCTATGAGTCTGTTTCTGTTTTATAGATAAGTTTATTGGGGTCATATTTTAGACCCCACATATCAGTGGTATCCTACAGTATTCATCATTCTCTTTCTACTCACTTCACTTAGTATGATAATCCCTGGGTCCATTCGTGTTGCTGCAGATGGCATTATTTCATTCTTTTTTAATGGCTGAGTAGTATTCCATTGTATATACCACATATTCTTGACCCGTTCATCTGTCTGTGAACATTTTCATTGCTCCCATGTCTTGTCTTTTGTAAATAACTGCTGCAATGGACATTGGGGTTCAAATACTGGCTTTCTCTGGATAAACCTCAGGGGTGGAGCTGTCAGATCACCTGATAATGTTCTTTCAAGTTTTTTATGGAACTGCCATACTGTTCATTACAGAGATTGTTGGTTTCCATTCCCACCAGCAGCTTAGGAGGGCTCCCTTTTCTCCATTCCCTCTCCAGCTATTTCTATTTGTAGAATTTCTGAGAATGACCATTGTGACTGGTGCAAGGCGATACCTCGTTGTAGTTCTGATTTGCATCTCTCTAATAATTATGCATGTTGAGCATCATGTCATGCGTTTTATTTTTAAACAGTGTGAGTAAAAGTTACGTCTTGAAATCGACTTTTTCGCAGGCTGTGTGTTTTACATTCTTTTCTGATTCCCTACCACACAGGATCTTTCTTGAGGGCAGGGCTCATTTACAGTCCCCCAGGTCTTATGAAGTGAAAGTGTTGGTCGCTCAGTTGTGTCCGGCTCTTTTGCAACCCCATGGACTGTAGCCCGCCAGGCTCCTCTGTCCATGGGACTCTCCAGGTAAGAATACTGAAGTAGATTGCCCTACCCTTCTCCAGGGGATCTTCCTGACCCTGGAATCGAATCTGGGTCTCCTGCATTGCAGGCAGATTCTTAACCGTCTGAGCCTACCAAGGGAAGGCCTTTGTTAACACTAAGTGTCCCTAAGCCCCGGTTTTAAGGTTGTTGTTATGGGAAATGGCCACAAGGTGGCAGGATTTCTTCATACCCAGTTCTGGTTACTCAGACAAGAGCTTTATGGAAAGTTCCGTTCCCGGGTTGCAAATTCAAGTGTTATGTGTTAGAACAAGTACCCAAGGGGACTTCCTTGGTGGTCCAGTGGTGAAAACTCCATGCTTCTATTTGATCCAGCAACTGGATCAATTCTTGGGGGAACTAGAATCCCATTTGCCTGGCAGCCAAAGGGGGGAAAAAACCCCAAGGGGTTCTTTCCTCACCATAACCCCTCACCCCAGAAGTAAATCCCAACTTTGGAAACCATTTGTTTCTGAGTTTTTCTTCTCTGTTTTATTTAGATATCATTGCCTACTGGGGTAGAGTTGATGAACAAAGTGGTGTTGTCTTGGGTGTTCGGTATCCTGATTCAGTTATAGAGATATCGACGTGTGTTCTTTGGATTCTTTTTCCGTCTGCGGTATTACAGAGTGTTGAGTAGAGCTCACTGAGTTATGCCTTAGCTCCTTGTGGATAATTTATATTGCCTCTATTACTGCGTTGTTGTTCAAACCACTCTCTGTATTGAAACCTGCCTGAACCCCACCGTTCTTCTCTGGTAACTAGAAATCTCCTTTCCAAGTCTCTGAGTCGGTGTTTCCGTTTAAAATCAGTTCATTTGTATAGCTGTTCATGTTCCCCCCATCGGGGTGTCACAGAAATCTTGTCATCCTCTGGGAGTCCGTCTTCACTCAGTGTAATCATCTCACGTCCGTCCATGCTGCTGGAAATGACTTTAGCTCTCTATTTTCTATGGCTGAGGCATATTGTTCTAGGTATACGAAACAGCTTCTTGATCCATCGTCTTCCCTGGGACTTGTAGGTGCTTCGCTTTTTGCTAAATGCGAATAACGCTGCAGTGAATGCTGGAGTGCTTGTGGCATCCCCACGTCCCGGCTTTCTCTAGGAAGAGGCCTGGAACGAAAAGGACCAGTCACGTGGCATCTCAATGTTCCGTTTTTTAAGGAAACTGCATACTGCCCTCTGTCCTAACTGCTGCCAATTACACGGTTCCCAAGAAATGTAGTACGGTTCAGTTCTCCATGCCCTCTCGTGAATTTACTCCTTGTACCCCAATGCCCCTTTTTTTTTTCTTTTAACTTTTTATTTTACTGTGGAGAGCAGCTGATTAGCATGAATGTGACAGTATAAGGTGAAGAGCCAGTGGCTCAGTTGTTCATTCCCATATATCCGTTCTTCCTGAAACAGAACTTGTTAATTTTTTGATGACTGCGGTTCTGAGCGTTGCCTCATTGCAGTTTCCATTTTCATTTTTCTGACATGTAGGGACGTGGATGAAAGCCCTTACAAGGGCTTTCAAAAACAAACAAACAAACAACTTTTGTTAAGTTGAACTCTTGAGATTGGATTCTTAAGATGGGCTCTGTTGAGTTTTTTTCAACTATCTGCCCTGGACAGTTACCTGAGGTCTTGAGGTCAGGTATCCTTTTCAACTCTTCAGGCTTTGTGCATCAGAAGTGTCCCTGAAGCACCGGTTTTTTGTTTTCTCTTGCTGTTACCAGAAATGTCCACAAGGCGGCAGCACTGTCTCATACGCTACTAGGGCTCCTAGGCTAACTGGATCCCTACAGAGAGCTGCGTTCCAGGGTTCGAGTGGGCACCCTGTGCCAAGGCTCGTGTCTTTTGACATTTTTTCCCCTTCCCCTGCACCCTCCCCGCTCCCCAGAAGATTCCCAAGTCCTGCCCAAACAGTGATGCTCAGGGTAATTTCGGAACGGGCCCGAAGTCTAGGGAGACACAGGCTGCCGTGGAGACGCCCGGGACAGAGTCTCAGACACCAGGGGAGTTTTCAAGGAGCTCTCTGCCCAGAAGCCCCGCTGTCTTTTGGGTGCACTAGTCCGGGGGGAGGTGTCCGAGGACATGCCTCCATCTGAAGATCGGGGTCCCATCCACAGGCCAAAAGGGACTCCTCCTCCAAAGTGGGGCTCCTTTGCTGATCCATGCTCCCTAACACCCTCCGATTCAGTACAGCCCAGCCTCAACACCCACCGTTGCTCAGGGTCTAGGGACGTGTCACCAGCCCAGGTCTCCTAGGCCTGAGGCCAATACCCCAGGCATTTATTTCTGAGGTTTTTTTCTCTTTTTAAATTGAGTTATCATTGTATACTGGAGTGGAGCTGATTAAAAAGCAGTGTTGGCTTCCGTGTTCGGTATCCTGATTCAGTTATAGAGATAACTATGTGTATTCTTGGGACTCTTTTCCCATTGGCGGTATTACAGCGCATTGAGTAGATTTCCCTGAGTTATGCCTTAGGTCCTGTTGGACTATTTACATTGCCTCTATTACTGTGTATATGTTCAAACCAACCTCTGTATTTAAACCTCCCTGAACCTGAGTGTTCTTTTTGGTAACAGAAGTTTCCTTTCTAAGTCTCAGAGTCGGTTTCTCTTTTTAAAACAGTCCATGTGTATCGATGTTCATATTTTCCCCATACGGGATATCCCAGACCTTTTGTTGTCCTATCTGGGTCTCCCTTCTCTTAGTATGATCATCGCAAGTTCGTCCATGCTGCTGGACAAGATTTCAGTTCATTATTTTCTCTGGCTGAGGCATATTATTGTAGGTATATGAAACAGCTTCTTGTTCTATCCATTGTCCCTGGAACTTCTGGGTGCTTCGCATTTTGCTGAATGTAAATCATGCTGCAGTGAACGTTGCTTGTGTCGTCCCCAAATCGCAGCTTTCTCCCAGAAGAGGCCTGGAGTGAAAAGGACCAGTCCTGCGGCATCTCAATTTCCAGCTTTTTAAGCAATCTCTTTATTGTCCTCTGTCCTGACTGTTAACAATTACAGCGTCCCCGAGAAGTGTAGTCGCGTTATCAGTTCTCCATGCCCTCTCGCACCGTTACTCCTTGTACCCCGCAGTGCGTGTTTGCTTCTTTGTATTTTTTCCTTCAACTTTTTACTTTACTGTGGAGAAGAGCCAATTAGCATCGATGCAAGAGTTGAAAAGCTGGCTTAAAATCCAACATTCAAAAAACTAAGATCATGGCATCTGGTCCCATCACTTCATGGGAAATATATGGGGAAACAATGAAAACCATGACAGACTTTATTTTTTTGGGCTCCAAAATCACTGCAGATGGTGACCACAGCCATGAAAGTCAAAGAGACTTGCTCCTTGGAAGAAAAGCTATGACCAACCTAGGTAGCATATTCAAAAGCAGAGACATTACTTTGCCAACAAAAGTCCATCTAATCAAAGCTATGGTTTTTCCAGTAGCCATGTATGGATGTGCGAGTTGGACCATAAAGAAAGCTGAGCATCAAAGAATTGATGCTTTTAAACTGTGGTGTTGAAGAAGAATCTCGAGAGTCCCTTGGACTGCCAGGAGATCAAACCAGTCAGTCCTAAAGGAAATTAGTCCTGATTTTCATTGGAAGGACTGATGTTGAAGCTGAAGCTCCAGTACTTTGGCCATCTGATGGGAAGAGCTGACTCACTGGAAAAGACCCTGATGCTGGGGAAGATTGAAGGCAGGAAGAGAAGGGGATGACAAAGGATGAGATGGTTGGATGGCATTACCGACTTGATGGACATGAGTTTGAGCAAGCTCCAGAAGTTGGTGATGGACAGGGAAGCCTGGTGTGCTGCAGTCCATGGGGTCGCAGAGTCAGATACGACTGAGAAACTGAACCGAGACTGAAGAGTTTCAGGGGAAAAGTGGAGAGAATCAGCTATCCATTCCCACATAGCCATTCTCCCCGAAACTGCAGTTTTAATTTTTTCATGATGGCAGTTCTGAGGGCTGCCAGGTGATCTTTATTGCAGCTTTCATATTTTTTGTGATATTTAGGGACGTGGATCAGCCTCTCATGGACTTAAAAAAAAAAAACACCAAAACGCCTTTTGTTAATTGAAGTCTAGAGATTGGGTCCTTGAAAGTCTGCCCTGTTGAGGTGTTTTCAACTATCTACCCTGGGCATTGCTTGAGGTCAGGTATCATTCTCAGCCCTTCAGGCTTTGTGAATAGAAGTGCATCTGGTCCCATCACTTCATGGGAAATAGATGGGTAAACAGTGGAAAGAGTGTCAGACTTTATTTTGGGGGGCTCCAAAATCACTAAAGATGGTGACTGCAGCCATGAAATTAAAAGACGCTTACTCCTTGGAAGGCAAGTTATGACCAACCTAGATAGCATATTCAAAAGCAGAGACATTACTTTGCCAACAAAGGTCCGTCTAGTCAAGGCTATGGTTTTTCCTGTGGTCATGTATGGATGTGAGAGTTGGACTGTGAAGAAAACTGAGCACCAAAGAATTGATGCTTTTGAACTGTGGTGTTGGAGAAGACTCTTGAGAGTCCCTTGGACTGCAAGGAGATCCAACCAGTCCATTCTGAAGGAGATCAGCCCTGGGATTTCTTTGGAAGGACTGATGCTGAAGCTGAAACTCCATACTTTGGCCACCTCATGTGAAGAGTTGACTCATTGGAAAAGACTCATGCTGGGAGGGATTGGGGGCAGGAGGAGAAGGGGGCGACAGAGGATGAGATGACTGGATGGCATCACTGACTCGATGGACTTGAGTCTGAGTGAACTCCGGGAGTTGGTGATGGACAGGGAGGCCTGGCGTGCTGCGATTCCTGTGGTCGCAAAGAGTCGGACACGACTGAGCGACTGAACTGAACTGAAGCACCGGTTTTCCTCTTGCTGTTACTAGAAATGTCCACAAGGCGGCAGCACTGTTTCATGCCTTACTGGGGTCCCTCTGCCAACAGAGCTGAGTTCCAGGGTTATAGATTTGAGTGGCAAACCTGTGCCAAGGCGCATGTCTTTTGACTTTTCCCTTTCCCCTGCACCCCGCCCCCAGAAAAATCCCCAATCCTGTCAAAACAGCTATGCTCAGGGTCCTGTCTGAAGGGGCCCGTAGTCTCAGGAGAAACAGACTGCTGTGGGGAACGCCATCACTGGGATCCTGAGGCCAGGTGTTTTTTCAAGAGCTTTCAGTCCAGAGGATCCAGCGTCCTTGGGATGCATCAGGCTAACTTGAAGTGTACTAGAGACTGCCACGGAGAAGGCAATGGCACCCCACTCCAGTACTCTTGCTTGGAAAATCCCATGGACGGAGGAGCCTGGTAGGCTGCAGTCCATGGGGTCGCTAAAAGTCGGACACGACTGAGCGACTTCACTTTCAGTTTTCACTTTCATGCATTGGAGAAGGAAATGGCAACCCACTCCAGTATTCTTGCCTGGAGAATCCCAGGGATGGGGGAGCCTGGTGGGCTGCGGTCTCTGGGGTTGCACAGAGTCGGACACGACTGAAGTGACTTAGCAGCAGCAGCAGCAGCAGAGACTGCCAGAATCTGTAGTTTGACGTCCCGTTCACAGGCCTCAATGCTCTCTTTGTTTAAATTTGTGCTCCTTTTGCTAGTCCATTGTCCCCTAGCACCCTGTATTCAGCCCAGTCCAGTCTTGAGAGTCAAGGCTGCTCGGGGTCCAGGGATCTGTCTCCAGCCCAGGTGCCCGAGGTCTGAGACCAATATAACTCCCATTCCTTTATTATTTTTTTTTGAAACTTGATATTTGTTTTGACATGAAAATAATTGGTTTTCAATGGTGTGCTTTTTCTATGTACAGCCAATAATTTCATTTATACATATATCACAGTGCATCTAGTGGTTTTCTGACTATTTCCCCATAGCAGTTAGAGCTGGAAGTGGAGTAGATTTTCTTGTCTGAAGTCAATTGCTCGTGAATTCCTATCACTTTTCTATTTCTGTGTATATGCGAATCCAGACCTTCTAACGTGTTCTTTTTCCTTAACCTTTCCAGTGTATAATCCTATGTTGGTGGTTTAACTTTGTGTGTTTCCTGTTTTGTAAATTTATTCTTTACAAAATGAACTGCTGTATCTGTTTTTCCCGTTGTACTTTTAAGTGAGGTGATTGGCTCTTTGTCCCTCTCTGCCTGAATTACTTCGTTTAGTGTATGATCATTCTCGGTGTCCACATATTGCTGCCAAAGACTTTATTTCATTCTTCTTTTTTATGGCTGAGTAATAGTTCATTGTATATGTGTACCACGACTTCTTTGTGCGTTGATCTGTTGGTGGACATTTTTGTTCAAAAGCAAAGTTCTTTACTGTCACAGATTTGGGGGTAGAAATCCAAGGTCAAGGTTTGAACAGGTTTGGTTTCTCCTGAGGCTGCCGCTCTCCCAGCCCAGGTGGTTTTCTGGCTGTCTTTGTCTTTGAAATAACAAGCAGCAGAAAACAGATAGGATGCCATTGTTCAGTATTCAACCAAATTTGAGTTATTTTCTTCTTCTGTGTAAAGTTATGGCCAACGAACGACTCTCCCTGGAAAGTACAGTCACCCCAAACTCATCAGGGCTAGGGAGCAGTTTGCGGAGTTGTAGTTAAGTTATGCAGCCCAGAATCCCCACATCTCAGCACTTCAGCGTTTATATCCACATTTCCATTTTGAACCAAACTTTTAGACGCTGTCCCACTCGTGTGATAAGGCTCTCATAAGAAAAGACAGTGCCTTGAGCACTTATTAATATTCATCATTATTTCTAAATGAAAACCAAAATGAAATGATGTCAGACATATGAAAATGCATTATGAAAAGTCACCAACTATTGCTATGCAGAGCATAACGCTCGAAGCTTTACAGGTTCGGAGGGTCCATTTCAGTTTACCTGGCTTCCCACTTTAGTTAATTCCAAAAGTAAGTTGCATTGGTTTAGTTAATCCAGAAAGTGAGTTGTGTTTCTATGTTGAATGAAATACAGTTGGTACACTGAGCATAAAGGTTATCTGCATACCTGCCTTTTGAATCGTAATAGACCTGGTTTTGAGCCCAGCTCCAACCTTTACTTTCTGGGCACGTAACTGGGCGAGTATTTTAAGCGTCAGTTTCTTCATCTACAATATGGCAATAAATATATGTGGCCCTTATGGTCATTTTGAGGATTAAATAATTAACCTGTGAGATTACAGGGCACAGTGTCGAAGGAAAGCACTTGGTCAAATGGCAACCACTATGAAGTTAAAAAAAATGGCAAATTTCCTTTAGTCATTAGAATACCATAAGTGCACTTGATCTATGGCTTGAATATGGCGTTTTGAAAACCCACACCTGGATTTTTTTTTCCCCCATTGTTAAGGAGGTGCCGTGTCAAAGGGACTGTTTCATCCTGTTTTTACTTTGTGGTATAAGAGTATTACACCTTTACCTAATGGTTTCGAAAAGCTGTCTATGGCTTACATAGAGTTCTTTAAGAAAGAAAGAAAAACTGGAGCAAATATTCTGGCATCTTCCATCAAACCTGAGAAAAGTATTGATGTGTTGCTGCTGCTGCTAAGTGGCTTCAGTCGTGTCTGACTCTGTGTGACCCCAGAGACCGAAGCCCACCAGGCTCCCCCATCCCTGGGATTCTCCAGGCAAGAACACTGGAGTGGGTTGACATTTCCTTCTCCAATGCATGAAAGTGAAAAGTGAAAGTGAAGTCGCTTAGTCGTGTCCGATTCTTAGCGACCCCATGGACTGCAGCGCACCAGGCTTCTCCGTTCATGGGATTTTCCAGGCAAGAGTACTGGAGTGGGGTGCCATTGCCTTCTCCAATTGAGGTTTTATACAACCATAAAAAAACCCCAAAACTAGGAATGATGAATGCTGTTACAGCCAGAAGAGGGAAGCACAGAGAGAGCTGGTGAATGGTGGCATCGTTTACAAACGACAGTCCTTGTGTCTGTAGCACGCTGCTCTAATACAAATTCAGAGGATGCCTTGGAGCTCAGTAAATCAAAAGTAGATTTGAGCCTTATTGATTAAATAAGAAATCAAATCTTCTGAAACCTATTTGCAGCTACAGGATGTTGCTGGAAATTTGAGACTGTTAAGGAAAAAATATCAGCCAAAAGCAGAGGGTGGGAATTTAGAAGCTCTCAGGCGTCTGTGTATACTTAAATTCACCATTTCCAAGTCTAACATCACCTTATACCTAGCCAACAAAATAAATGGTCATTGAAGACAGGAGTCAAAGGACAGCTTACACTGTCCTTTTTCTTTTTTCTGTCTGTGCCGTGAAGCCTGTGGGATTTTAGTTCCCTGACCAGGGATCGATCCTACACCCCCTATAGTGGAAACACACAGTCTTAACCCCTGAACCATCAGGGAAGTCCCTGTCCTTTTTCTAACTGAATTATAATTGACACACAGTATTATGTTAGTTTCAGGTGTATACCACAATGCTTTTACAACTTCACACATTATGAAATGATTACTATGTCTAGTTACCATCAATCACCATCCAGAGTTCCCGCAACGTTTTTAACTTTGCTCCCTGTGTTGTCCATCACATCCCTGTGACTTATTTATTTTATCGCTTTAATTTATCGCTCTAAAGTTTGTACCTCCTATCCACCCTCGCCCATTTCACCCATCCCCTCAACTGCATTATCCTTTGTTCCTAAGGGACACTTCAGAATCTGTAGGATCTGCTGAGGACTTCATTTGTGGTTGCTTTTGTTGGGGAAGGAGTGAAAGCTGGTAAGACAGAGCGAGAGCAATGCTCGTGCACTCAGTTGTGTCCGACTCTGCGATGCCACGGACTATAGCCTGCCAGGCTCCTCTGTCCATGAAATTTCCCAGGCAAGAATACTGGAGCGGGTTACCATTTCCTTCTCCAGGGGATCTTCCCAACCTAGGGATCAAACCCGCATCTCTTGAATCTCCTGGCTCTTTACTACTGCACCACCTGGGAAGGATGAGGGCAGGGATGGTAACAAATCTCTCCCCTCCCCAACCCCCATCCACTACGCGTGGAAAGGAAGAGGTATCTCCTATCTTTCTGGTTTTTTTTTTAAATTATTATTATTTTTTAAAGTTTTAATTGGAGGCTAATTACTTTACAATATTGTGGTGGTTTTGCCATACATTCACATGAATCAGCCATGGGTGTACGTGTGTCCCCCATCCTGACCCTCCCCATCCCATCCCTCAGGGTCATCCCAGTGCACCAGCCCTGAGCACCCTGCCCCTTGCATCGAACCTGGACTGGCGATCTATTTCACATATGTTAATATACATGTTCCAACGATATTCTCTCAAATCATCCCACCCTCGCCTTCTCCCACAGAGTCCAACAGTCTGTTCTTTACATCTTTTTGTACCACAATAACTGAGCTCATTGTCCTGGAGATAAATGACCTTCTTAGATCTCTTTCTAGTCTTATAATTTTATAATTCTAAGAATAAAGTCTCCCTCCAGTCATCAAGCAATTAATGTAAGGATCACACTTTGGCAAAAGTGAGATGATGGTGGAGGTCATCCAGTCAATCGCTGTCATCCTCAGCTTCCCTTTGGCATTGGGAGCTTGGCAGGTTTAATTGAAGGATGGGCCCTGTTGACTGAGTGAACGGACAGTTCCCTGGGTACCACAGTGAACATCAGATGATGTGATCTCTAGCCTACGGAATTTTGGAAGTGCCGACATAGCAGGATTGAACACAGTAGATTAGGTTTCCGCAATCTTAGTGATAATGATAAGTAACAAGGAGGCTCTGAACAGAGCAACTATTCCCAAAACACTAGAATAAATGACAGAAGGAGAATCACAGTGGACCCCCAGTGAAACTTGTTTTCAGTAAAAATTCACAACACTTCCTGGTGAGCAGCTCTCCTGCTTTGAGCTACCAAGGACTTCCCTGGTGGCTCAGATGGTAAAGAATCCGCCTGCAATGCTGGAGACCTGCATTCAATCTCTGGATCAGGAAGATCCCCTGGAGAAGGGCATGGCAACCTACCCCAGTATTCTTGCTTGGAGAATCCCATGGACAGAGGAACCTGGAGGGCTACAGTCCACGGGGGCACAAAGAATTGGACACAACTGAGCGATTAACACACTTCAAGCTCCTACCCTTCCTGGCAAGCATCTCTTGTCCCCTCCACCTCAGATAGAATCCACATGCTACCTTTTGCCCCCACATAGAACAGATTCAATGGTCCCCTGTATGTCTCTGAGGTCCCCATCTTCTGTCCGTCCTGTGATTGTCCAGGAGATGGGGATCAGTGAGATCGCTGGGTGACCCGGATGGTGTATGAAACCCTCAGGGTATGGACTTGTCCTTCCTTCAAGAATCATGCTAAGTAAAGTTGGCATTTTAGGTACAAAGTGGGGTCAACGGTTCACAATATGTTTACTGAGCATTTATTATGTGCTGGAGGGTTTTTTTTTTAAGTAGTTAGTTCACTCATTTATTTATTACTTTTGGCTGGGCTGGGTTTTCGTTGCAGTCTGTGGGCTTCTCACTGCAGGGGCTTCTCCTGTTGCAGAGCACAGGCTCTAGGTGCGCATGGTCAGTTGTGGCATGCAGGGCTTAGTTGCTCCACTGCATTTGGAATCTTCCCCGACTAGCGACTGAACTCGTGTCCCCTGCATTGGCATGCAGATTCTTATCCACTGGACCACCAGGATAGTCCCTGTGCTGGAATTTTATGAACCGCGGTGGCTCATTCCCTTTAACTTTAGTTAAGTACAGGCCTAAGAGGAAGATGTTGTTGGCTTTCTCACACTGCTGGACAGCTGCTCTCTTATTCTACTTCTGGGAGAGAAAGTGGTAAGATGAGTGAACTAAACAGAATTGATTTATTTCTTTGGTTGTCTTTTGGGCTATAGGAGATGGGTGACTTCAAAGATGGTGACCCCTTGTGTGGAATTTTCTACCTGAGACAGCTCTTTAGACTTAAAAAATTTGATTTTCCTGATATTTGTTGAATTTGAGGGAGCAGCCCACTCTCTCCAAGTAGGCTCACTTCAAAGTAATAGAGGGGGTTTCTCAGTTACTTTGACTTTACTAAGGTGATGTACTGTCTTCTCCTGCTAATTACATTTTAAATATGTAAATTGTTAAAATGTAATAACTATGTTTAAAATGCCAGAGCAAGTAACATAGAAGGAAAGCCCTCAAGAAAGCCTAATGAGGATGCAAAAATAAGGTGCAGAATGACACAGTAAGATGCTTCTCTAATTGTTTAAAGACAGACAAAGCCGACTCTGTGTGGTGAAATCAGATTCAGTTATAAGGCAAAAAGATCTGCCACTAGCTGTGTTCTAGCTTTTGTGGCTGGAGGTCAGGGTTCAGAAGGTCCAGCAATTCAGGGTGAGCTCAGCCCCATCTTGGCTGGCTGCATCCTGGTGGGCTTCTGTCTTATTCTCCTTTGGGGTGTTTCCTGATGCCCCCACCATCCATGGAAGGTGCAGCCCTGAAGTTTGGGGGAAGTTAATGCCCTGGAGCCCATCGTCAACCAGTGGAGAAGAGGAACTTAGAGTTGAATTTCTCATCCACCACGCCTTTAGACCGATTATCCTGGGCAGTGTTTCGTGTGTTTACAAGAGGTCCTGGTGGTATTGAGGCTCTGTGGCCCCACCCAAAGCAGTTTCAGTCATATTCATTGGTACTGACATTCTCACCCCACACTTTCTCACTCACTTGCTTCCTGGGACTCTCTCAATAGATTCAGTTCAGTCGCTCAGTCGTGTCCGACTCTTTGCGACCCCATGAATCGCAGCACGCCAGGCCTCCCTGTCCATCACCAACTCCCGGAGTTCACCCAGACTCACGTCCATCGAGTCAGTGATGCCATCCAGCCATCTCATCCTCTGTCATCCCCTCCTCCTCCTGCCCCCAATCCCTCCCAGCATCAGAGTCTTTTCCAATGAGTCAACTCTTCGCATGAGGTGGCCAAAGTACTGGACTTTCAGCTTTAACATCATTCCTTCCAAGGAAATCCCAGGGCTGATCTCCTTCAGAATGGACTGGTTGGATCTCCTTGCAGTCCAAGGGACTCTCAAGAGATTAATTGCCCCAAAATCTTTGTCTTAGAGTTTCCCAAGGTAAATCATTGAGGGAGTGCTGTTCTCTGATAATATTCTGTGAAGTGCTGAAACTATATAGGTGTCTCCCAATTACTTAGACTTATTGAGCTTATGAAATGTCTCCTCCTGCAAATTAAAGTAAAAATGTAAATTGTTAAAAAAATTTATTAAACATTTAAAAAAACGTCATCAAGTATTAGGAGGAATGCCTTCAAGAATGCATGAAAGTGGAAGTGTTAGTCGCTCAGTCGTGTCCAACTCTTTGCTACCCCATGGATTGTAACTCTCCAGGCTCCTCTGTCCATGGAATTTTCCAGGCAAGAACACTGGAGTGGGTTGCCATGCCCTTCTCCAGGGCATCTTCCTGACCCAGAGACTGATACTGGGTCTCCTGCACTGCAGGCAGATTCTTTACCATCTGAGCCACCAGAGAAGCCCTAAGAATGCATGTGCTTGCTTGCTAAGTCACTTCAGTCGTGTCCGACTCTTTACAACCCTATGGACTATAGTCTGCCAGGCCCCTCTGTCCGTGGAATTTTCCATGCAAGAATACTGGAGTGGGTTGCCATGCCCTGCTCCAGGGGATCTTCCCAATCCAGGGACTGTACCCATGTCTCCTGTGGCTCCTCCATTGCAGGTGGATTCTTTACCACTTAGCCACCAGAGAAGCCCAAGTATGTGTATAAGAATGCAAAATTAAGTTGAAGAATGATACAGTAAGATGTGTATACAATTGTCAAAGGACATACAAAGCAATATCTTATGTAATTGATGGGCTACCTGTACTTATGACTGAAGGATGCATTCTTAATTCACAGTGGTGGTCACCTCTGGGGAAGTAAACAGGAAAATGGAGCTTGCAAGGGCTCCAGAGAGGATTTCAACTTAATCTGTAACTTTTGTTATGTATTTTAAAGAAAAGATTTGAAGTGGACAGAATATTAACATTTGTTCATTTTGGTTGCAAAGTATGCAGGCATTCATTATATTTTCTCATAATATGTACTTTAAAATGTTCCCTGATTAGAAAGTTAAAGCAGTATTACATGTTTCCTAGTAAGTCAGTGAATTCAAACTTTAAAAAAAGATTTAAAATGGCCTACATAAATTCAGCTCAAAGCTGCAACCTGTAGTCTCAATTCCATATATTTTCCTCCAGATTTTTTTTTCTAGCTTACAATTTGTTGCCTTGAAATGCAACTTTCTTGCTTTCTTTAGAAGCCCAAAGCTTCTGTTGTTGACTATGGTAACCAAGGGGGAAGCATTGGTAACAGACAAATTTTTTTAAATGTATCAATTTCTTCTCCAGAATCTTGTGAGATTAGCACTATGGGGGTAAAGATGGGGTATGATCGATTTCCCTGTCACCTGGACAAGGCTCCCAAAGTAAAGTGTTTGCTATTGCCCCGCATAGCTGATCCCCCAATCCAGAATTTTTATTGGGGATAAACCAAGTTCAACCACATTTCTATCCTTCCTCTGTTGTTCGGTCGGTCAGTCGTGTCCGGCTCTTTTTGACCCCATGGACTGCAGCCATCTATAAAAACTGTAAACATATAAGCTTCATTCTATCTTCTATAAGGACTTCTGGTTGTTGGGCTATTTTTTTTCCCTTCGAATGATTAAAAATAACCTTCATTAAATGTGCAAACTGAACTTCCAGTTTGGAATCATGTGCACAGCTGCCACTTGGAATTATTCAGTATTATTTTTTATTAATATATTAATATGTGTTGGGAGACAAGAGAACATTTTGACAAATACGCATGGAATGTGCCAGGTTGCTGCATATTTAGAGTCTCTATTTGCACAAAGCAATGACGTGAGCATACGGCTCACAAATTCTGAAGTCTGATCCTGTTAGATAGATGGATGCTGGTAATTTATCATGTGCAGGCACAAATAGGGAGATGAGTTGTAAAACCCTTTAATGGCTTCTGGCCTCCAGGCAACAAAACTTTCTGGCCTTTGTCTCTCTCCTCTCGAATACATCAGCATCTCTCTGAAGTAGGATTCAAGGATGAAGTCCACAGGAAATTTTTCTCTAAATTTTAAGGAAGAGATGGGGAGGGCTTGGTTCTGAAGAGACCTAAATAGAAATCCAGTATTCTTGCCTGGGAAATCCCATGAACAGAGGAGCCTGGCAGGGCTCCATGGGACTCATAGTCCATGAGGTCGCAAGAGTCAGACACAACTTGACTAAACCACCACCAGTCAACAGAAAGCACTACAGAGATACAAAGCAGAATGCCTTTCCTCGAGGTTTTGTTTTGCTTTGCTTTTTAAAAGAACTTGTAGCTTTGCATACTGCAAACCTCTCTGTTTCCCTTCTCCCCCAGCTCGCACCCTGTGGGAACAAGGAATAATAATTTCTAATGGCCTGGGGGATAGGGGAGGGGCGGCATGCTGTAAAGACTTGGAAGTGGTGTGAAAACTCGTGACTTCTTCAGACGTGTCAGTGCCAGAAACTATAAATAGGAAGCCCTGGCAAGAGGGGAACAAGGGACAGACCTTTCACTTCTGCGGAATGCTCTTGAGAGGAGGGAGGGAGGGAGCCGGAACGTTTTAAGTATTTTTCACGAAACCCGCTTCATTCCTTTGACAGCAGGGCTGCTTGGCATTATGGGAGTTATCTGAGCAGGACTCAGAGCTCAAGAATTTTACTGCAGTGGGTGCTGTTGAGCTGATGGGATTAAAAAATTTCCTCATTGGGGAGAAAAAATTGACAAAGTATTTATTTATTTTTTTGGAGTATATGTCTAGTGTGGACTGAATTATGTCCTCCCCCAATTCGTATGTTGAAATTCTGACCCCTTCCCATTAACGTGACAGTATTTGGAGATAAGACCTTTAGTAAGGAAACTGATACTGAATGAGGTCATAGGGTGGGTCCCTAACCCTATGGGACTGGTGTCCTTGGAAGAAAGGAAGAGACACCAGAGATCCCATTCTCCCCACAAACTCAGAGAAGAGGCCACGTGGAGACCCAGACACAAGGCTGCTGCTGCTGCTGCTAAGTCGCTTCAGTTGTGTCCGACTCTGTGTGACCCCATAGACGGCAGCCCACCAGGCTTCTCTGTCCATGGGATTCTCCAGGCAAGAACACTGGAGTGGGTGGCCATTTCCTCCTCCAAAGCATGAAAGTGAAAAGTCAAAGTGAAGTCGCTCAGTTGTGTCCGACTCTTAGCGACCCATGGACTGCAGCCTACCAGGCTCCTCCGTCCATGGGATTTTCCAGGCAAGAGGACTGGAGTGGGGTGCCATTGCCTTCTCCAAGACACAAGGCAGCCATCTGCAAGCCAAGAAGACAGCTCCCACCAGAAACCAGCCGTATTGGCACCTCGCTCTCGGATTCCAACCCCAGGACCGTGAGAGAATACACTGCTATTGTGGAAGCCACCTGGCCTGTGGTGTTCTGTTGTGGCAGCCCGCCCGGACTCACACAGTGTCAATGTCAATTAACACTGGAAGATGGATTTCTTCTCACTGGGGATGTTAAGGGCTTCCCTGGTGGCTCAGACGGTAAAGAATTCACCTGCAATGCAGGAGACCTGGGTTCTATCCCTGGGTTAGGAAGATCTCCTGGAGGAGGGCATGACCCCACACACTCCAGTATTCTTGCCTGGAGAATCCCCAGGGACAGAGGAGCCTGGTAGGCTACAGTCCATGGATCACCAAGAGTCAGACACGACTGAGTGACTAAGCATGCGTAAGGGGATGTTAAACGGCTCAGGATGCATGTTAGGGTCTGAGAGGCGGCCGTGTGGTTAAGGGAAGTGGCTGCTGCATTCGGGTCTTGTTCAAATCCTAGTTAAAGGCTCCCTAAGGGCGTGACCTCCACCAAAAGACCATTTCTCTGTACAGCTCCTCATCTGTAGGAGAGGAATAGTAGTACTTTATACCTGCAAGATCGTTGTGAGGTTAGATGCTTTAATGTATGCAGAGCAAGTCATAAAGGCTGCTACCAAATTTGCACTACTAAATTGCAGTTCTGTCAAGGAGGCTGGGAGCCTTGTGTATTTTCAGGTTTTTTGCTTTTTTCCCCACCCCCCAATATTTTGAGTTTACAAAGAGCTTCCATAACCATGATTACATTTGATTTTTATAGCCATCTTATAAGATTTGTTGGAAAGGAAATGTTACACCCACTTGAGGGAAGATGAAACCCAAGTTCAGAGAAGCCAAGAAACTTTCCCAAGCTCGATTTCCTAACAAATCTAGTAAATCAAGCAGAGCTAGGCTTCAAATGTAAGTCCCCTGATGCCAAGTTTCGGGCTTTCTGAACTAAATTTGCTATCTCTCTGAAATCTTCCCTTCCCCTCTTATTCCCTCTTTTCTGATCTTTTTTTCACCAAACTTGTACGGAGTTTCTATTATGCTCCTGGCATTTCCCCTCTTTCCCTGAATCTGTATTTCTTTTCTCTTTATTCATTTTGACTTGGAGGCTAAGTGTGTGCTGTGTGTGTGTGCATGCGTGCACACACACGTGCCTGAGGACCACCCTCCGCCTTGAGTCTTTGCTGCTAACCTGCCAGTTTTTAGCTCAAAGAAGTCGGCACTCATCCTTCAAGGACATATTATAAATAGAGCCTCAACAGCACTCTCTTTTCTTATCTGAAAACTGACAGCAAACGGTGGCAATCAGGACAAAAAGAAGGAGAACACGGCAGTGGTAGAGCAGATAATCAATATCTTTCAATGATTTGAGAACAGAGATTCCCAAAAGAGAGCTGAAAAGAGAGCTGAAAATGACAGCCTGAGAGAGCTCGCTGGGCTCTTCTAAGGGAGTGAGGGATGCGGTGTTGCTTGAAAAAGCAGATCTCACATTATGATGTTCATGTTTGGGGAAACGTCAAAAATATCTCTTATTCTCACAACACAAACTATAGAAATCACAGCTCGGCCGAATCTCCTTGACCCCTGAAGCTGTGTAGGAGGTAGGCTCTGAATTGTGAGGTGAGACAATCAGCCTGTGTTTTGGGCTGCGTGGGATGGGAGTTTTAAAAGCTGGGAGACATTATTCTCCAGTCTTCAGAAGAGAAGCAGGGCCTAAAAGTTAGGAGTCGGCGCCTGAAAGGATCACATGGAGTCTGAAAAGACCATCCAATTCCTTATTTTACAGGGGAGGCAACTAAGACCCAGAGAGAAGTCTCTGGCTGGAGGGCCAGTGGTTTCGGGGCCTCACCAGCGCTTGCAGGGAGGGGAGTGTGGGTGAAAAGCTAGGGAACCTCCAAGCAGCCGTGCTCTAATTCTTTGACAGAGAATTAAAATATGCCTGTAGGAGGCTAGGACTCATCCAGGGCACTGGCTCAAGGGGCGTGATGGAAGCTTTTGCAATGGAGGTTGTGGATACTTCTTGCCATTCTAGATGTGCCCTAAGAGGCCACAGATTGTCAGGTAGGTCTTTCCAAAGACCTGACGTGGTGGACTGGACAGTAAAAATGCGGAGGATCATGAAGTAGCTATCCGTTTTCTGTGCATAAATAATGACCCTAATCCCAAGCCCCACAGTGACCTTGTCCCCAGATCTGACCCGACACTGACCTTCAACCTGACCCTCACTGCGACTCTCATTCTCAGTGGAATTGACTCTAAGGTCAGCCTTAACATTGCCTCTGACTTTCCCACCCTGGAGCCTTACGTGAATTGATTCTCAACTTGTCCCTGCCTTTAACCGGACCCACATCATCACCCTGTTTTGAAAACCTTTTCCCTGATCCTGATGCAGACTCTACTCTCATACAGACCAGAAACTGGATTTGACCTGATTCTACGCTTTACGCTGACTTTTAACATATCCCTCATGCTGACACTGACCAGAACCATCAATGAACCTTTACTCTGACCATCTACCTCTCTCTGAATGTGGCTTGAACTTAACCCTTTCTCTGACTCTCCGACCCTGACCCTCTCCCTGAACTTCATCCTTATTCTCACCATTTTGATAACCTTGACCCTAAATACACAGAACCTCTGCTTCATCAACCTGATCCTCACTCTGACCCTAATGCCCACATTTACCTTATTTACCTCAAACTGACTCTGACCTTGACGTCACCCTGACTCTATCTGACTTCCTTAAGTCCCCAGTATTACTCTTGGGTGATCTTGACCCTGTTCATCGTTCTGAACTTGATTAGCACCCTGACCTTGACCCTTGCATTACTCTCACCCTGAAGTTGACCCTCACTTTTTTTGTCACCTTTTTGATCTTCAACATGACCCTAATCCTGATCATACCTTGACTTTTACCTCGCACTGACAGTGAACCTGACTGGAATCTCAACCTGACCAGATCTTCATCCTGTCCCTCGTATGAAGAAGGACAATTACTCTGCGTTTCATCATCACTTCCACCTTGACCCTGAAATTCATTCACATGTTTACTCTAACTCTTATCAGGACCCTTAGCCTGACTTTGATGGTGATCATTGATCCTAACCCTGACACTGACTCTGAAATGTACACCCACCCTCACTCTGAACTTGTACCAGACCTTCTCTTCTGTCACCCTGACACTAACTCCCTCACTGACCCTGACCTCAACATATACCCTGACCCAGATCCTAACATCTATCCTGACCCTCGTCATGATCCTAAAGCTCACTGTCATTGTGACTTTGACCCCTAACCTCACCCTGCCTGACCCTCAATGTGACTCTGACTCTCATAATGCTTTTCAGAATGGTTCTGACCCTAACAATTACCTACCATCACCAAGTTGGGTCTGAACATGAAATCTTGTACACTTTCACACTGATTTCACCTAGATTTCTTACAACTAGCAACAAGAACATACTTTTGAGAACTTTGTATAGTTCTGAACTTTCTTACATTTGTATTGTATGTTTTCAAATGTCCTGCTTTGACGTGTTAATAGGGTCTACTTTTGAGAATGTGTGGTTCTCATTGGTTTCTCAATAAGAATTTTCTTTAGAGATTAACATCTGATTTCTGTACTGCTAGTTTCTTCACACAAATGTGATTTTCAGTGATACATGCCTTAACTCACAATAAGAAGTTACTATGGAGAACAGTGTGTAAATATGAACTTATTTTCATAAATATGGGTTACAGTCCTCTTATCTTGTTCTAACTCACAGGAAGAAAATGCAGTGAAGATGAGGGTAAATTTCTGAGGGTTTTTTGCTTATATAAATTTTACATATGTTTGTGCGTAGGCAAACGGAAAGGAGGATGGGAAAAAATTCGTATTAATGGAAAAAAAGCTTAGTCTCAGATATTTCTCGAAAAAGAAACTCCTTGGTGCTTCTCAGAGTAAACTAAGATGAACATAAGTGTGGATGTTCGTCTCAAAGGTACACCCTTAGAGCCAATGAGGAAGAGTCTAAGCAGTAGTAGTGAAAAGAGTCCGTATTTGTATAAACAAGCTCAGTTTCAGACATTCTTTTCAAAGATAACTCTGTATTGCTTTTCAGAGGAAAGCAAGATAAATATAAGTACAGCACAACACTTGAAAAGGCACATTCTTATTAAAAAGACAAAAAGATAAAAATTTACTGTTTACTAAGTAATTTTTAATTAATCCTTTATTCTTAAAATGTCCATGGATTAAAAAATATGCAAATATTTTGATGAATAATACATTTTTATTTGTATATGCCTTCTCAGAGCCTTTAATTAATATGACATAAATGCTTATAAAAAGTTACCTACATGGTTTTTAACTTTCTGTCCTTTAGGTGTCCCTTATGTCTAGAGAGAAAAGAAAGGAAGGATTATTTAAAGAAAGTACCTGGTGTGGACAGCTACTGAACTGCAGAGATACAGGTGTACGCATAAGAGGCGATTTTCTGTTTATTTTTAAAAGTTGTGCACTTCATTCACATAATAAATTTAAGATGATATTTTATTTAGTATACTGACAATTATAGTTTAAAGTTTAAAATTTTAAATTATCTACTCATATGTTTTATATCTATTTATTTCTTGAGCTTCTCAGGTGGTTCAGGGGTAAAGAATCTGCCTGCCAAAGCAGGAGACCCCGGAGATGCGGGTTTGATCCCTGGGTTGGGAAGATCCCCTGAAGGAGGAAATGGCAACTCACTCCAATATTCTTGACTAGAAAAGTCATGGACAGAGGAGCCTGGCAGGCTACAGTCCATAGGGGTTGCAAAGAGTTGGACACAACTGAATGACTGAGCACACAGAGGCACACATGTCTTGGTGCATATGGAATAGGTATGGATCTTTTGCTACAATTTGTCACACAAGTGAAGTACCCAAAGAATAATATTAAAATTTGAGACTTTTCTGTAAAATGATTACTTTATGCCCAGATCAACAGAAGTTCTTTTTTGTCACCAAATGTTAACTGTTGGTTAATTATTAACGCTTATGTTTTTGCATACTCTTCAACCACTTTCTCAGCAAGTCCCTTGGATAGCCTTGACCCAATTTGTTGAAAGTTAAAAAGCATCCTTTTTAACAAAGTTAAGTCATCCTTTAGACAGACAACTTCCACAAATAAATGAGCTCAGATGACTAGCATAATTGTCCTCATTCGTGATTGCCTGCTCTCAAAAAATAAAAGTGCAAATACTTGTACAAATATGCTCTTGAGGTAGCTCACAAATTCAGAGTTACTTAGAAACAAAGGTATTTCTGGGATTTCCCTGGTGGTCCAGTGGCTAGGACTCCTTGGTCCCAATGCAGGGGGCCCAGGTTCAATCCCTGGTCAGGGAACAAATGACTGCATTCTGCAACCAAAGATTCTGCATGTTGGGACTAAAGGATCCTGCATGCCATAACGAAAAGATTCCACAGTGAAGATCAAACATTCCACATGCTGAAGCTAAGAACCAGTGCAGCCAAACAAATTAATTAAATAAATATCCAAAAAAAAAAAAAATTTTGTCTAACCTTGAAAATCTAAATAAAGTGGACAACACATTAAAGAACTTTTAGGTACTTTGTTAGTACCTAAGAAAATAGCTGTAATGAAAAATAAAAGGTCAAAGAATAAGACTTATAATCTCATAGCAACGCTTCAGCAGACCGTTACTATGTTAAATTTTTTTTTTTACCTAGATAAATACTCTTATAATCATGCAGACAAGAGAAATCTTTGAGAAATTCAAAAAATGTCAGAAACACGTCCCTAATTCAACTTAAGATGCTCATTACATTTCTGGATGGCTGATTATGCCAAAACAATTGCTGCTGCTGCTGCTACTAAGTCGCTTCAGTCGTGTCCGACTCTGTGCGACCCCATAGACGGCAGCCCACCAGGCTCCCCCATCCCTGGGATTCTCCAGGCAAGAACACTGGAGTGGGTTGCCATTTCCTTCTCCAATGCATGAAAGTGACAAGTGAAAGTGAAGTCACTCAGTCGTGTCGGACCCTCAGCGACCCCATGGACTGCAGCCCACCAGGCTCCTCCATCCATGGGATTTTCCAGGCAAGAGTACTGGAGTGGGGTGCCATTGCCTTCTCCATAAACAATTGCAGAAGGGAGTTTAACAACAGTACTTCATAACATTGCCCAGGAAGCAAAGATAAATCTGCAACAGTATCAGATCAACACCAGTGGCCTAATTTTACAAGTAGACACCAGGGATGTTTCCAAAACAAGTCTTACTTGCCAATCATACAACCTTTAAACTGTCAAGGTGGGTGGATCCAGAACAGGAACCAAGAGCCCCAGGGTCCTTTAAATACTTCCGAATGGACTTCATACAAATACTTTTTGAAGTAAATTAGGAATTTGTTGCTTCCTTGTATATTTACTGTCAGAGTGCATCTAAGCTTTTCCTTGCTGGAGAGTTATGCCCAAACTTGGGGTGGAGTGGGGGTCGGGGGGGTGGGTTTTGTTTTCCCACCAGGGGAATTCCCACTTACTCCTTTAATGACTGAGATACTCATTTCACTATCACTGCGATTAAGTGCTTTTACACAGAAACTCCACTGTGCTTATCACCTACAAGTCACAAACAACACAGAAGACTAAAGGAATTTTAGAACTGAAATTAACTAAGGTTTCAAAAACCCTGTGTGTGTGTGTGTGTGTGTGTGAGTCACTTAGTCGTGTCTGACTCTTTGTGACCCCATGGACTGCAGCCCACCAGGTTCCTCTGTCCCTTGGGTCTTTGCAAATTCCAGCGCGAGGGAACCCTTATGCAGCCTCTGGAGTGCCCGTTAGCGGCAAGGATAAGGGTTTACAGGGAGATCTGTTGCATCTTCCTCCTTCCTCAAAAGGAAGAACGACACAGCAGGCAGGGTCGAGGCTCAGATAAACATCAGATTGTGACTACCTGTTCCTTCGAGAAAGTGCGCTTGCGGTGGGAAGGCCAGCCGGCTCGCTTCAACGGCTTGCCCTGGGTGTCTCCACCTGCAGGTCTGTGGTCCATATTTTAGGCGTGGATTCAAGTTTGCGATGGCATTTTTTTTTTTTTTTTTACCATTAACAAGTAAAATTAGGTCAGGGTTATGCAAGGGAATCTCAACAGAATAGTTGAAGAGTATGCATAAAGCATTGAGAATTAACAATAATTTGGTGACAAAAGGAACCTCTGTTTATCCCGGATTAAAATAATAATTTTACACGAAAATCTTAAATTCAAATTTATTTCTTAACATTATTTATGTAATGCATTTTAGTAAAGGGTCTATCGATATACATTTATTTATATGAATTCAAGCACACACATATATGCAAACATATAAATAGGAGATAATTTCAAGTTTCTGGCAATAGCTTTAATTACCCTATATGTAGGTCTGTATATCTGTGAAATCGTTATACCTCGTATAGTTTCAATTGAAATTTATATAAATTAGCATCAATTAGTTAATACTGTTAATTATTTAGTATCTTTAATTAAAGTAAGCAACTCCTATTTTCTTCTTTAAACAGTAAAGATACCCAGAGGGTAGAAAGTTTAAAACCATCCAGCTTTTTTTCTGAAAATAGTCTTTATTTTCTATTATTTTAACATTTTTGAACGTTAAGGAAAACGAGAAAAAAGGTATTCTAACTCTACGCAGGCTGACCCACAAGGCCTGAGCCCGTGCGTGCATTTGATTTGTCAGTGCCCTTGAATCAGTGACTCCTGGGAACATAGCTATTGAATAACCTGGGTTTATTAGTGGTTGCATGGAGGGAGAATGCACAGCTCTGGTGTGCCACAGGGCATCTCAGTAGGAGACTGGTACAAACAACTCTTACAGAATTTGGTCTTTTGTTGGGTGATTTGGGAAAGGCCCAGGGAAGTGAAGGCTTTGCTGTAGACTGGCTGTTGCTAGAAAATGGGGCCAGTTCTATAATTCAGTATTTTTGTGGATACACAAACTTGTAATTAGGTAGTAATTTAAACTGTATATACTTACAACTCTAAAATGTAATGTAATTGCCAGTTTACTAAATAAAGCAATATATAGATCATATTACATTTATTATGTGAATGAACTGCAGCAACTTTTTAAAATAAACACATAGAAAATCGAATAGACTCTCAATCAACTACATTAATTATTATTTTTAATTGAAGTAATCATTCTTTTCTTTCTTTTTCTGTAGTCATAAGTGACACCTAGAGGACAGAAAGTTAAAAGCCATCCAGGTAATTTTTTGGTATCAGCATTATCTCATATTAATTAAACATTTTGATAAGACAAATATAAATATATATGTATTATCACCCAAAAGTTTGTGCATATTTCAACTCACTGATAATTTAAGAAATAAGGAGTCAGTTAATATGGGGTCATTATGGTTTATAAACAATGTTTTATATTTTTTTTCTTCAGGGAAGCATGCACCTTTGAAATGAATCTGTTTTGCTGTCCTTACGTTTATCTTGGTTTACTCTAAGGAGAAATAAGGACTTTCTTATGAAAGAATTGTGTGAGGCTGAGCTGATTTGCACCAATATGAATTGTTCTCAATACTGTTTCTTGTCTGCCTAAACTGAGACATATGTAAGATTTATGTGAGGAAAAAACAAAAAAACTCAAATGCATTTCATCTCAACTGCTTTTTCTTCCTATGAGTTTGAACAAGCTTCAAGCTTAAGGCTTGCCTAACCTAGGCAGCATATTCAAAAGCAGAGACATTACTTTGCCAACAAAGGTCTGTTTAGTCAAGGCTATGGTTTTTCCTGTGGTCGTGTATGGATATGAGTTGGACTGTGAAGAAAGCTGATCGCTGAAGAATTGATGCTTTTGAACTGTGGTGTTGGAGAAGACTCTTGAGAGTCCCTTGGACTGCAAGGAGATCCAACCAGTCCATTCTGAAAGAGATCAGCCCTGGGATTTCTTTGGAAGGAATGATGCTAAAGCTGAAACTCCAGTACTTTGGCCACCTGATGTGAAGAGTTGACTCATTGGAAAAGATTCTGATGCTGGGAGGGATTGGGGGCAGGAGGAGAAGGGGACGACAGAGGATGAGATGGTGGGATGGCATCACTGACTTGATGGACGTGAGTATGGGTGAACTCCGGGAGTTGGTGATGGACAGGGAGGCCTGGTGTGCTGCGATTCATGGGGTCGCAAAGAGTCGGACACGACTGAGCGACTGAACTGAACTGAACTGAACTGAAGTTGTGTATGTGAAAGAGCTCGTATTTACGAATTGTTTCCAACAATAACTTCTTTTTGCAACTTAAAGCAAACATAGTTGAAAACTGTATATATGTGTTCAGACAAGGTGTAAAGAAGAAATCAAGCTCAGAATCAAAGTTTCATCTCTAATAAAGATGATGGTCTTGATGCTACCAAAAAAGAAAAACTTACTTTTATTTAGCCGAAGGAAAAGAAAACCTTCATACCTAAAGAAAATTCTTAATGACTGTTAGAATTAACAAAACTGAGCCTATTCTCTGAGGGAAATCAATGAGGACCACACGTTCTTCTCAACTGCACTTTCTTACTTTGAAGTAGACTATCTTAACACAAATCAAAACAGCATATTTGAAAGCATGCAGTATGAATTCAAAACTTCAAAAGTATATATACATAGTTTTCAAAAATACATTCTTATCTTGAGTTACAAGGAATATTGATAAAACCAGAGTATAATTGTACAAGATTCCATATTTAAATTCATCCTGATGAAGGAAAGGCTCACATCAGAGCCCAGGTCATAATAAGAATGAGGGTCAGTATTAGGCTCTGGAAAGGGTCAAGGTATTGATTAAGTGGTTCATGATGACAGAGGTTATCAGGCTCAGGATGAGGGTAGGGTTCAGGTCACAGTGAGGTTAATAATGAGGGTCAGGACCAAGTTTTGTGTCAAGAAGAGGATCACAGACAGGCTTGACGGTGAGGTTCAGGGTCACTGTCATGGTGAGTGTGAGCTTCGGGTCACAGAAAGGATCAGGCTCAGAATCAGGGTCAAAATGTGTGTTAGGGTTAACCTAAGAGTCATGACCAATGAAGGGTTTATAGTCAGAGTGAAAGTAGAAATCAGAGTCAGGTTGAGGGCGAGTGTGCTGTTAGGTCAGTGTCAGGGTGTTGAGGGCGGGTGGAGATCAAGGTTACTCTTGGGTTCACTGTGGGAATCAGGAACAGAGGGAGGCCACATAAGGGTCAAATCTGGGGTAAAGTTGAGTTCAGCTTCAGAAACAAGGTGAGGATTAAGATCAAGGACAAGGTGGGAATGTAAGGTCACTGTTTAGGGAAGAGTCAGGGTGAGGATCAGAGTCAGATTTAGTATCAGTGTGACACAAAAGTGAAGGTGTATATAATCAGGGTCAGGGTCATTATCAGAGTCAAGGTAGGGTGAGGGTCAGGTGCAGGGTGAAGGTAGTATGATGGTTAGGGTGAGCATCAGAGTCAAGATCTGGCTATAGTTAGAGTCAGAGCCAGGTTGAATGTCAAGTAAGCTACAAGGGTGGGGAGGTCAGAAACAATGTAAAGATGTCCTCATATCCCCTGTGACACTGTGAGCAGTACAATGGCAGAGAATGGAACTTAGTCATCTTTGTATCCTCATGCATAGTTTCAGTTCAGTTCACTTCAGTTCAGTCGCTCAGTCGTGTCCGACTCTTTGCAATCGCGTGAATTGCAGCACGCCAGGCCTTCCTGTCCATCACCATCTCTGCAAATAGTGCTCATGCAGAGTGTTGGGAAGAAGTGAAAAAAAGGGATACTCTACTCAGTTTATGTACCTCCTTCCTTTGTGTCTGAATTTGTAATCAATATGAGATAATTGACCTAATAATACAGTACTAGAATTGCTTGTCTTATAGCTGGAAGCTTTAATGAAAGTGTCAGGATGGTGTATGCAGCTGAAAGCATCCATAACATTTATTCCTGTAGGTTCACTCTTTTGGATATTCAGAGTTTTCTGTTTTCAAACTGCTACTGCTAAGTCACTTCAGTCGTGTCCGACTCTGTGCGACCCCAGAGACGGCAGCCCACCAGGCTCCTGTCCCTGGGATTCTCCAGGCAAGAACACTGGAGTGGGTTGCCATTTCCTTCTCCAATGCATGAAAGTGAAAAGTGAAAGTGAAGTCACTCAGTCATGTCCGACTCTTAGTGACCCCATGGACTGCAGCCTACCAGGCTCCTCTGTCCATGGGATTTTCCAGGCAAGAGTACTGGAGTGGGTTGCCATTGCCTAAGCACTTGTTAAAATGCTGATGCCTCATACTCAACAGACAGGAACATACTGTCTGTGGTGTTCTCCACTCTATCATGTCATCAAGGACATTGCTTTTTCATTTTCATTTTCATTCCGTGAGTAAGAATAGTGACTGGAACGTAGCTGGAGTTCTGTAAAGATTAGTTGAAGGAGTGACTTTCTGGTACCAATTCTTATTGACAGCTGCTGTCTGCTGGCAGCAATTCGTTGAGCTGAGTGATGTTGTTTCAACAATAGATTAGCAATGTCTGCATGTACAAAATGAGGCAAAGTGAGGATTTTTGTAATATGTTTGCCATGAATGTGTTAAACCACTCTCCTTGCCTTAGGTATCAGCTAACATTCTGGACAGTTAGTTGTCTGCAAAGAGGAAGACTGTGGTACTGGATGGGAGAAGTGTATTAACCAGGAGGACTAAAGGGGTTCTGAGATGGAAATGAGAATTCTGGAAGACAGATTTTGCTGCTTCCATGTTTGGCTGAGTACTCTGGTGGAAATAGAAGAATTTTAGGCTTTTTTTTTATTCACTAGCTTTTTGTTTGTTTTATTTAGTTTTTCCACAAATCAAAAGGTTGTGCAATGCAACAGTGTTTTAACATGATACTAATTGAATGAAGCTAGTGATGTGCAACGAAAAGGTTTTCATGTTTATTTATTAAGATTGTGCATGCATTCTGTTAATTTCACACTCTTTGCACATGTATTCCTTCCTGAATTAGAGAGGGAGAATAAAAGCATTGTTGAGGCTCAGAGATAAAGCAGTGATTTTAAAGAACAAAGAAATGGATTTATAATTCCTCATCCCCAGAGTCTTATATCTTTCTCTGGTTAGAAAGCAGATGCACTTGTCATTTTTCCAAAGCTAGATTATCTCAAGGCTTTGTGTCCCAGATCAGACTGGGGGTGTCTGCAGCTATTTTACTAAGAGCTTCAAGAGAATTTGCCAGGTGGAGAAAGACCTTCTATAGCATAAATACAAAGGGTCTTATACTTCTCCCCACTCAAAATTACAACGTGAACTATGTCAGTGCTTGCTCAAGGAGCAGTCATTTTCATCTGGAATGCAGCACGCTTTGTTGGCTCTGTGATGGGCAACTGAGTTTCCTGTTACGTTGTCACAGATGCAGTTTGAGGCATGAAAACTCATTGCTTAATTTGTTGTCACTTCGCACCTTCCTGATGAGTAGAGGCGGTCCATTGCCCTGTGTGAGAATTATTCGTTCATTCATCCAATGAGCATTTTGCCCCAGACCAGCACTCAGGTTACAGAACTAGCTAAGGTCATCTGTTCCTAAGGGCATCTGTCTCAATTTCAGTTTCTTCTACAATAGACTCTGAGACAAAGACTTGGATGCAGGTAGTTTTTTGAGGGAGACACTTCCTGGAAGCACCAACAAGGAAGTGGAAAAAGTGAGACAGGAAAGGGGAAAAAGTGATAAAGTGTGCATAAAATAGCCAGTTAGGGCTAGAGGCAACTAGGGCTCAGTTATCCTGGGGAACCTCTGAGAAACGATGTAGAACATGTCTAAAATGTCCCTGTTAGAGTGAAGGGTGGAACATTAATTTACCTACACTTATTGATGGTGCCCGCCAAGCTCTTGGAGCAGGAGAGCATTCAGATAGAGGACAAGAGACACTGATTGCTGAGTTGAGATGTTGTCACTGTGCCAGGGACTGTTTACAACTGCCAGGGAACCAAAGAGATATGGGGCCAAGCAGCAGTATCATTTAGTGAAAAATCCTCACTTTCTCTACTCCAAGGCAGGTCCAGTTTTAGAACTAACAAATATCAAACTGAGGTAGATCAAGGGCTGCCATGTAAGGCTGGGTAGGCTATGCACTACCGCTCCGAGGCTTGCCAGTTGCACGGAATGAAATGTAATGTTTGTCTCCCAGAGCTGTGCAATGAGCACTGCGTGAAACATTCACGAGGACTACTCTGTGATTGTCTCCTCTTGGAGCCATGCGGCACACAACCTGCAAAAGCTGTATTCAGTTTCTCTTTATTTATGTATGTATGTATTTATTTAGCTGCACCAGGTTTCAGTTGCACCACCCCACCTGATCATTCACTTTCACTTTTCACTTTCCTGCATTGGAGAAGGAAATGGCACCCCACTCCATTGTTCTTGCCGCATGCAGGATTTTTAGTTGCAGCTTCTGAACTCTTAGTTGCAGCATGTGGGTTCTAGTTCCCTGACCAGGGATCAAACTTGAGCCCTCTGCATTGGGAGCGTGGAGTCAGCCACTAAATCAGGGAAGTCCCCACACAGTTTCTTTTATATTAAAAAAAGTCTGAAGGGTAGATATTATTTTTGCAAGAGTGAATAAATTTTTGTAAAGCGTCAGACAGAAGACATTTCAGGAAAAAAGGGACTTCAGTTAACATGATTGTATCAGCCCAGTGGTAGTTACAGATTCTAAATGGCCGTCAGACTCTGGAGATCCAGAAACCTTTGCCTAACAGCATCTTTTCTTAGCTTTTTAGATGCGATATAGACCACACACACAGCATCTGCACCTCACTGAGGGACCCAGCTGCTATTCAAATTCCCAGTCCTCTGGCCTTCCTCACCTACGTGGACAGGCATAGCTGCCATGCTTACAAGGTATAGGTGTGTTACATTAGCTCCAAGAGTTTGCAGTCTCAGTTTTCTACCAATCTTTTAGACCATTCTAGGCCGGTATTGTTCCAACAATTAGATGTTTCACAGCAAACAAGGCAGATAAAACCTTCTGTGTGTATCTTAGTTTGTCATTTCCAATGAGACAGAACTACAAGAAGACACACTCTGAAGTTGTTTCAAAGGCAGATCTTGGTTCAGCCCAGGGCCCGATGCGATATTGTGCATGATTCACTTGCAATATTTTGCATGATTCTTTGATGAATAAAAATACAATGCATATGAAACTTGGCCCTCATCTTCAAATTCCTGCCTAAAGCAATTGACAAATGCTACAAACTTTCATGGGCTTTGGGCTTCACCGGTGACCCAGCAGTTAAAAGAATCCACCTGCAATGAAGGAGATCTGGCAGGAGCCACAGTTTCGATCCCTGGGTTGGGAAGATCCCCTGGAGAAGGAAATGGCAACTCACTCCAGTATTCTTGCCTGGGAAATCCTGTGCACAGAGTCACAGTCAGATATGACTGAGCCACTAAACAACAACAATATAAACTTTCATTTAAAAAAAAATACATAGTTAAAATCAACCTTTAAAAAAATTACAAATGAGTCTCATCATTAATTGTAAAATATTTAGAAAAGAAGATAGGCACATATTACAAATTTTAGAAATATATGTCTTGCTATAATTTTATTTTTTTAAATTTTATTTTATTTTTAAACTTTACATAATTGTATTAGTTTTGCCAAATATCAAAATGAATCCGCCACAGGTATACATGTGTTCCCCACCCTGAACCCTCCTCCCTCCTCCCTCCCCATTCCATCCCTCTGGGTCGTCCCAGTGCACCAGCCCCAAGCATCCAGTATTGTGCATCGAACCTGGACTGGCAACTCGTTTCATACATGATATTTTACATGTTTCAATGCCATTCTCCCAAATCTTCCCACCCTCTCCCTCTCTCACAGAGTCCATAAGACTGTTCTATACATCAGTGTCTCTTTTGCTGTCTCGTACACAGGGTTATTGTTACCATCTTTCTAAATTCCATATATATGCATTAGTATACTGTATTGGTGTTTTTCTTTCGGGCTTACTTCACTCTGTATAATAGGCTCCAGTTTCATCCACCTCATTAGAACTGATTCAAATGTATTCTTTTTAATGGCTGAGTAATACTCCATTGTGTATATGTACCACAGCTTTCTTATCCATTCATCTGCCGATGGACATCTAGGTTGCTTCCATGTCCTGGCTATTTTAAACAGTGCTGCGATGAACATTGGGGTACACGTGTCTCTTTCCCTTCTGGTTTCCTCAGTGTGTATGCCCAGCAGTGGGATTGCTGGATCATAAGGCAGGTCTATTTCCAGTTTTTTAAGGAATCTCCACACTGTTCTCCATAGTGGCTGTACTAGTTTGCATTCCCACCAACAGTGTAAGAGGGTTCCCTTTTCTCCACACCCTCTCCAGCATTTATTACTTGTAGACTTTTGGATCGCAGCCATTCTGACTGGCGTGAAATGGTACCTCATAGTGGTTTTGATTTGCATTTCTCTGATAATGAGTGATGTTGAGCATCTTTTCATGTGTTTGTTAGCCATCTGTATGTCTTCTTTGGAGAAATGTCTATTTAGTTCTTTGGCCCATTTTTTGATTGGGTCATTTATTTTTCTGGAGTTGAGCTGTAGGAGTTGCTTGTATATTCTCGAGATTAGTTGTTTGTCAGTTGCTTCATTTGCTATTATCTTCTCCCATTCTGAAGGCTGTCTTTTCACCTTGCTAATAGTTTCCTTTGATGTGCAGAAGCTTTTAAGGTTAATTAGGTCCCATTTGTTTATTTTTGCTTTTATTTCCAATATTCTGGGAGGTGGGTCATAGAGGATCCTGCTGTGATGTATGTCAGAGAGGGTTTGCCTATGTTCTCCTCTAGGGGTTTTATAGTTTCTGGTCTTACGTTTAGATCTTTAATCCATTTTGAGTTTATTTTTGTGTATGGTGTTAGAAAGTGTTCTAGTTTCATTCTTTTACAAGTGGTTGACCAGATTTCCCAGCACCACTTGTTAAAGAGATTGTCTTTAATCCATTGTATATTCTTGCATCCTTTGTCAAAGATAAGGTGTCCATATGTGCGTGGATTTATCTCTGGGCTTTCTATTTTGTTCCATTGATCTATATTTCTGTCTTTGTGCCAGTACCATACTGTCTTGATGACTGTGGCTTTGTAGTAGAGCCTGAAGTCAGGTAGGTTGATTCCTCCAGTTCCATTCTTCTTTCTCAAGATCACTTTGGCTATTCGAGGTTTTTTGTATTTCCATACAAATTGTGAAATTATTTGTTCTAGCTCTGTGAAGAATGCTGTTGGTAGCTTGATAGGGATTGCATTGAATCTATAGATTGCTTTGGGTAGTATACTCATTTTCACTATATTGATTCTTCCAATCCATGAACATGGTATATTTCTCCATCTATTAGTGTCCTCTTTGATTTCTTTCACCAGTGTTTTATAGTTTTCTATATATAGGTCTTTAGTTTCTTTAGGTAGATATATTCCTAAGTATTTTATTCTTTCCGTTGCAATGGTGAATGGAATTGTTTCCTTAATTTCTCTTTCTGTTTTCTCATTATTAGTGTATAGGAATGCAAGTGATTTCTGTGTGTTGATTTTATATCCTGCAACTTTACTATAGTTATTGATTAGTTCTAGGCACATAATACAAATTTTAGAAATATATGTCTTGCTATAATTTTAAATCTTGATCATAAGCACTGTCCCAATTTTCTTGTCCATCTAAGCTTTCTTTTAGAGGACTATTTTAGAAGCTGAGAAGAAATACAAGTAGAGAAGAAAGACAGTATGATATAATCATCTACTATTATTGCAGAAACCAGTACTTGGGAAACCAAGCACCACACTTGGAGAATTGGAGAACTCAGGTTTATTATGCCAGCAGGCCCAGAGGAGTTAACACTCCAACCTCTGAGCCGCAAAGGGGTTACAGAGTTTTTATATACGGACAGGCATGATTAAGCGGGTTTGCGAGTTTGTAGGGGCTAGGGAGATTGCAAAGAGTAGGACAAGAGTGAATGAGATAAGCTCCAGTTCCTAGTATTGTGAGTCCCCACTTTCTGAGACCTATATGATCTAGACTTTGCAAAGAGCAAGCTGAGTTACAGAGGCAGAAAGGGCAGGAGGTTATGTAAAAATTTTAACTTTTCTTCTTCACTATTATGGACTGCAAGGAGATCCAGCCAGTCCATCCTAAAGGAAATCAGTCCTGGGTGTTCATTGGAGAGACTGATGTTGAAGCTGAAACTCCAATACTTTGGCCACCTGATGCGGAGAGCTGACTCATTTGAAAAGACCCTGATGCTGGGAAAGATTGAGGGCAGGAGAAGAAGGGGACGATAGAGGATGAGATGGTTGGATGGCATCACTGACACAATGGACGTGGATTTGGGTGGACTCCGGGAGTTGGTGATGGACAGGGAGGCCGGGCCTGCTGCGGTTCATGGGGTCGCAAAGAGTTGGACACGACTGAGAGACTGAACTGAACTGAACTAATTACTAGTGATCAATTGTTGAAACAGTTTATCAGCACAACAGTAGTTCTGCCTATTTTTCATGAATTAAAAATTCACTGTAGGGACTTCCCTGGTGGTCCAGTGGTTAAGACTTCACGTTCCAATGCAAGGGATGTAGGCTTAATCCCCGGTCGGAGAGCTAAGATCCTGCATGCCTCACAGCCAAAAAACCAAAACATAAAACAGAATCAATATTGTAACAAATTCAATTAAAACTTTTTAGAAAATTCATTATATGCAAGCATAAAGTAAGCATACTGTGAGTACTTGTGTAGGTTGAGTTCTTGCTGAGTACTTGCCGAGGGTAAACCATATATTGCATGGGAAAAGATTTTATAATTAAAACACTACAGAAAAATCACTTTGTTTCTGAGGGATTAGCCAACTGTATTCTAGCTTTTTTGAAGATTATTTTTAATGATTTTTTCTCTGGATTTACTAAGATAAAATCTAGATTCTTCTTTAGTCTTCTTGTTTAATATCTGCAAGCAACACAATCTCATCAATCATCTCAATGACTTTTAAAAAGAGAGATGATTACCTGCTTTTGTGAAATGGCCATTCTATATTTCCAACTAGGTCACAGCACAACTGGTTTCTCATGGCACTGGTTGGATTCACTTGTGCTACTGAAAGAGCTTGTTTCATTTCTTTTTGTAAAAAAAAATTTATATATTTATTTTGGCAGCAGTGGGTCTTAGTTATGGCATGCGATATCTTTTTTAGTTGCAGCATGTGGGATCTAGTTCCCTGACCAGGATCAAACCCAGGCCCCTTGCACTGGGAGCTCGGAGTCTTAGCCACTGAACCACCAGGGAAGTCCGGAGAGCTCATTTTTTGAATGAATACCATGGCAGGCCAATGACAGTGAACTCTGGGAGGGGAAGGGGTCAGGGAAATTAGGCTAGGGATTGCTGTATGGATTACATATGCTCCTTTGTCAGGACCACATGCTCTGAATTGACATCCTTTGCTTTCCAACCCTCAGACATAGAGGAGGAATAGTTTTCTGGAGCAAAGGACACCTGAAGATTCACATAGCATTACAGACCCTCTAGGATTGGTCTCCAGAAGTCTTGGCTTCCCAATGAATCTTCCCAATGCACATCAGCTTTGCTACATGCCTGAAGATGCACCTGTTTCTTATGGTCTCCTTCATTCCCTTCCTCCTTCCTCCCTCCTGTCTGTTCTTCATTCTTCCAACAACTGAACTCCTCCTATGTGTCTGGTGCTGAATACAGTGGTGAACTTGATAGATGTGGACCTTGTCTTCATGGATTTTATTCTTATTTATATATTACGCTGCATCGGGTCTTAGTTGTCCTGCGCAGGCTTAGTTGCTCCGTGGCATGTGAGATCTTAGTTCCCTGACCAGGGATGGAACCCGCATCTCTTGCACTGCAAGGCGGATTCTTAATCTCTGGACTGAGAGGAAAGTCCCCACTCATGGCTTCTATAATCTAGTGGTGGAGACAGATGAGCATACAAACATGGAATTACAAATTATGGTAAGTGCGGGGGGAAAGCTACAGGAGAAATATAGTACGATGAGGGCGATGTGACAGAAGACAACGTGTCAGGAAACCACAGTAAGCTGAGCCGTCAGTAAAGGTCAAGTAAGAAGGAAAGGTGTGGAAGTGGGGGTTGAGTTTGTGCACAAGCCCTGAGGCAGAAGGTGTGGAGATCAACTTCCCTGGGGGATCAAGAGCAGAGAAGGGTGCCTGGCAGGCCACGAGCTTGAAGCAGTAGCTTCAGCTGCTGTTGAGGAATGTCTGTTGGGGAATAAAACCTGCAAGAGGAACTAAAAATTAACAGAGGACATGGGACTTGCACCTAAGTGACACAACGCTCTCTTGTGATTATTTGGGGGAACAGAGGCCATTTTGCAATGTCAGTAACATTAGACCTGAGAAATGACAAGGGTATTAAGTCACCTTTTAAAAGTGATTTTTTGAGCTCTAATTGGTTCACCTGGGGATGGATGGAGACGATTATTATTCAGTGCGTAGCATGAAGCATAAAGTGTTCATTTAGGACTCATGCTGGTAACTTAGAGGAGTAAAAGGTCATGTCCTTTTGAATGGAGGACTGCTGTTTGTTTGACCTAAGGTAATAAGCAAATGGGCTTCCCAGGTGGCTCAGTGGTAAAGAATCTGCCTGCCAATGCAGGAGACGTGAGTTTGATCCCTGGGTTGGGAAGATCCCCTGGAGAAGGAAATGGCAACCCACTTTAGTATTCTTGCCTGGTGGGCTACAGGCCATGGGGTTGCGAAAGAGTCAGTCAAGACTTAGTGAATGAGCATACATACGTGGTTTCCCTGTATGTATGCACCACATTTTGTTTATTCATGTGTCAATGAACATTTGGTGTGGAGAAAAAGCATCTCCAGCCCATGGAGCAGAGACAACATATTTTTCTTTTCATATATAGTTTTATATCCCCTTTTTTCTTTGCACTCTCTTTGCTTCCTTCCCCCTTCCCTCCCTCTCTCCCATCCCTCCCTTCTCTCCTTCCTTGCTAATCCCAACCCCTGTAGAAAGTGAAAGTGGAAGTGAAGTCGAGTTGAGTCCGACTCTTTGCAACCCGGTGGACTGTAGGCCATCAGGCTCCTCTGTCCATGGGATTGTCCAGGCAAAAATAATGGAGTGGGTTGCCATTTCCTTCTCCAGGGGATCTTCCCAACCCACGGATTGAACCCTGGTCTCCCACATTGCAGGCAGCCGCTTTATCCTCTGAGCCACCAGGGAAGCTCCAACCCCTGTAGAAGGAGGATAGAATTTGACTGAAGTTTGTTTTCAGTGGGAATCTCAGGGTATAGTACAATGACTACCTTTTACAAAATTATTACTATATAATTTATCTTTTAGAGCAGTTTTAGATTACAGCAAAGCTGAGCAGAGAGTGCTCCAACTGCAGTACTCACTGGGGAGTTCCCATATACTCCCTGGTTCCTGTCCGCCCACACCCCACGGCTGCCCCCACTGTCAACATCCCTTGTGAGAGCCGTGTGTTTGTTACAGTTGATAACTCTACATTGAAACTTTATTATCATCCAAATCCATACTTTACATTAGGTGAATCACTCAGTGGTGTATATTCTATCAGTTTTGACAAGTCGTAATGACATGTATCCACCATTATAGCATCACATAGAAGAGTCTCAATTTGCCTTTTTCCAGAATGTTGGAAATCATCCAGTATACAGCATTTTCAGATTGATGTCTCTCAAACGGTAGCACGTGTTTAAGGTTCCAGCATGTCTTTTCACAGCTTGATAGCTCATTTTTCTTCAACACTGAATACCATTCTATTATCTGGGTAGACCACAGTTTATTTATCCATTTACTTACTGAATGGCATCTTGGTTACTTCCAAGTTTTGGCAGTTATGAATAAAGCTTCTACAAACATCCATTTGCAGTTTTTTGAGTGGACATAAGTTTTTGACTGATTTGAAATACACGAAATAAATACCAGGGAACACAATTCGCAGATTATATGTTAAGACTACATTTGGATTTATAAGAAACTGCCAAACTGTCTTTCAAAGTGTCAGTGACTTCCTTTTGGGTTTTACTGTTTTCCTTTCAAAAACCAGGAGCCCAGACTTGATTTTAATATCTAAGTCACAGGTGTCGGCAGTGTAAATTAACTCAGAAAATTGATAGGGAAATCAGTCATCTACATAAGGCCTGGGATAAGATGGTTCATTTTTTTTCTTTTACTCTTGCATAGTTGTCTGGAACTGGAAATGGGGATATGGAATTGGGAGAAGGTCTTTATGACCTTTTCGGTCATTAAGTTTTGATTTATGAAGGCTTAAACCAAGTCATTTTGCAGAAAGGAGAGGAAGAAGTCCTCTAAAGAATTAGGCAATGGTTTAGGCATCAAGGATAATTAAGAAATTGGACAAGAGGCAGGCTTCTTAGCCTAGCAGATTGTAAGAATCAAGGAACACCATGATAAAAAATGAAGTTGGGAAGATCAGATGTTTAAAAAGAAGAAAGTCTGTTATGGACACCAATGTGGTTAGCACTTGCTGATGGAATTAATTTGAAGACTAATAAAGTTCTTATTTGTGATTAGCAGAAGATTGTGGTTTAATGGTGGACATTTTTGTTTTAAATTCCTAAAATGGGAAGATCATGGACCTCATTTCTGTATTCCCATTATTTCCTCTACTGCAGAGAGAAAGAAAAAAAAAGCTCAATTTGTCCTTGAATTTCAGTAGTGAGTGGCTGAGAAAAATCATCTGCTGTTGTCATCTGTGTCAGGGATCACACAGGTGACATAATTATCACTTGCCACTTGAACAGAGGAGAGCAATTACAGCAAAGGCACTTCCTTGTTGTATTTCAGTGTGACAGGCTTGCCAAATTGATGGGCAGTAGATGCACAAGGCACAAGGTTTAGGATAATTTGTGGCTCAGCTGGTAAAGAATCCTCCTGCAATGCGGGAGACCTGGGTTTGATCCCTGGGTTGGGAAGATCCCCTGGAGAAGGGAAAGGCTACCTATTCCCAGTATTCTGGCCTGGAGCATTCCACGGACTGTATAGTCCATAGGGTCACAAAGGGTAGGACACGACTGAACAACTTTTTTTTCCCCACATCCAACGAAGTGGAGATCTTTGTCAGAGAATGTAAAAATTAGCTGAGCAAATTTCACCCTGATTATTTTAATGTGTGTTTTAGAAACACAGCTAGAGCTTCTTCTTGGGTCAAATACTGAACAAAATCCAATAATGGGAGATAATTGATGCATGCTTGGTGAAATCTAGGCAGGTTTATATAAATTGGCCCATGGAAAAGGCAAAGAAATTAAGCAATATCATGTGAGTGGCTGTCGGCTGGAGGGTCAGAAACAATAAATGATGGTAACAATTGCCGCAGTAATATTTATTCATTAGAAATGGCCAGTAACTCAGGAAGAAAATAGAAATCATTTTTAATGTACCCAAAGATAACCAGTCATCATACAGATTCTTTCTGTGCATTTGTAAATTATATTGATATATTGCCTGTAAGATTGTCCCCATTGATTGTTGCTGCCTTATAGTCTACCCTTGTATAATCCCCTCCCTTTGAGTGTAATTAGATTATAAAAGATTGTGGCTTCTGTCTCGGGTGCTCTCTCTCTGATGGAAGCCAGGGGCTGTGTCGAAAGCTCCCATATGTAAAGCCCCTGTGGCAAGAAACTGAGGGAAGCCTCCAGTCGACAGACATAGAGGAATTGAGCCACTCACTCCAACATTCTTTGCAGGACTGAATCTTGCCAACAACCATATGAGTGAGTTTGGAAGAAGGTCTCCATTTGAGCCGTCAGATGGGGTTGCAGCCCTGGCTGACTGCAGCGTAATGGGAAACTCTGAGGCAGCCTGGCCTAGCTATGCCATTTCCGGATTTTAGACCCACAAAAACTCTTAGATGGGACATGTTTCTAAGCTGCCAAGTTATTAGGGTAGTTTGTTATTGCAGCAATAGATAATTACTATGTAAATGTTTCCAAAAACTGGGTTAGAGTGTCTTCTGTCAGTCAGAGTTCTAGCAGCAAACAGAAGGCACCCAACTGGGATTTTGAAGAGAAACTTGGGCAATGTTGGAAAATCAATAAGGTACAAAGAGGGAGCCAGTGCTTACAACAGTGGGAAGCCATCATGCTCCCTAGACCTGCAGGGGAAAGGGAGCCTGAGAGTGGAAGCTGTTCCATGGGAGGGAACTGGGTGGGCGCAGGGAGGGAGCACAGACGAATTACCCTGACCTTTTTCTCCAGCAATCCTCACATCTGTCCATGACTTTCATTGGCCAAACCATATTGGAAACTGGGGAGCAATTCCTAAGGGTCGGCTCTCTAGGACAGAAAATTAGAGAAGAGAAAATAGAGAGTGGATTTGCTGGGGCATAAAGAGAGAAATCAATATATGCAAGTGCTCTTGTGCAACGTTTTTTAAAAAATATTTTTATTTGTTTACTTATTTATTTGGCTATGTCAGGTCTTAGTCGTGGCACATGAACACCTAGCTGAGGCATGTGGAAATTAGTTAGTTCCCTGATCCCCTGGGATCGAACCTGAGTCCCCTGCATAGAGAGCTCGGAATCTTAGCCACTGGACCACAGGTAGGTCCCTGTGCAACTGTTTTTATGTTTACCATCCTTCTGTATCATTAAAGATTCTTCTACATCATGGCTTTAAATAGATACATATGGATACTATAACCACATTATCTCAATCATGCAATGATGAACATTTTTGGTTGTAGAAAAATTCTTCTTTTGCTCTGGAAAACTGTGAAATGAGCATCCTTATAGTCATATTTCTATGGATTAAAAAAAAATAGTTCCTTAGAGTACAATGGAATAAGTAGAAAAATCGAGGAATAAAAAACATTTTTTAGGGTTTTGATATCTTGCCATATCACTCACCAGAAAAGTTGCTTTGATGCTCCCCTTAGAAAAATCTTGGGCTTCCCTGGTGGCTCAGTGGTAAAAGGATCTTCCTGCAATGCAGGATATGTGGCAGGAGCTGAGGGTTTGATCCCTGTGTCGTGAATATCCCTGGTGAAGGAACTGGCAACCCACTCCAGTATTCTTGCCTGGAGAATCCCATGGACAGAGGAGCCTGGTGGGCTACAGTCTATGGGGTTGGAAAGAGTCAGACACAACTCAGTGACTAAACAAACACACACTCTAGAAAAGTCTTTGCCTATTTGATAAGTTTAAAAAATGTATTGTTTTAATTTTCATTTCAATGTTATTAAGGAATTTAAAATATTTTCACATGTTCATTAGCTACTTATTTTTCTTCCTTTGAGACTTTCCCCATTTCTTTCTATTGATATTGGTGTTTTTCTTTCTTTATTTTTTAATATATATTTATTTGGCTGCCCTGGGTCTTAGTTGTGGCATATGGGATCTAGTTCCCTGACCAGAGATCCAACCCAGGCTCCCTGCATTGGGAGCTTGGGGTCTTAGCCATTGGACCACCAGGGAAGTCCCTTCTTTTTAATTTATAGGAGCTATTTAGTATTAAGAATTCATTCTTGTCATATGTGTTGCAAATATTTTTCCTAGTTAAAAAAACTCATGCATAAACCTGTTTATTTACCTTAAGAATATTAAAATATTTACCTTTTCCTTCTAATAGTTTAATAGTCAAATTATGTCAAGTGAGAATTTTAAACCCATTTGGAACTGTTTTTGGAGGTAAATTATGAGACAGGGATGAAACATAATTTTCATCTAAAGGGTTATCTAACTGTCTCAAATTGCCAGCATCCGCTGGATCATGGAAAAAGCAAGAGAGTTCCAGAAAAACATCTATTTCTGTTTTATTGACTATGCCAAAGCCTTTGACTGTGTGGATCACAATAAACTGTGGAAAATTCTGAAAGAGATGGGAATACCAGACCACCTGATCTGCCTCTTGAGAAATTTGTATGCAGGTCAGGAAGCAACAGTTAGAACTGGACATGGAACAACAGACTGGTTCCAAATAGGAAAAGGAGTTTGTCAAGGCTGTATATTGTCACCCTGTTTATTTAACTTATATGCAGAGTACATCATGAGAAACGCTGGGCTGGAAGAAGCACAAGTTGGAATCAAGATTGCCAGGAGAAATATCAATAACCTCAGATATGCAGATGACACCACCCTTATGGCAGAAAGTGAAGAGGAACTAAAAAGCTTCTTGATGAAAGTGAAAGTGGAGAGTGAAAAAGTTGGCTTAACGCTCAACATTCAGAAAATGAAGATCATGGCATCCGGTCCCATCACTTCATGGGAAATAGATGGGGAAACAGTGGAAACAGCGTCAGACTTTATATTTTTGGGCTCCAAAATCACTGCAGACGGTGATTGCAGCCATGAAATTAAAAGACGCTTACTCCTTGGAAGGAAAGTTATGACCAACCTAGACAGCATATTCAAAAGCAGAGACATTTCTTTGCCAACAAAGGTCCGTCTAGTCAAGGCTATGGTTTTTCCTGTGGTCATGTATGGATGTGAGAGTTAGACTGTGAAGAAGGCTGAACGCTGAAGAATTGATGCTTTTGAACTGTGGCGATGGAGAAGACTCTTGAGAGTCCCTTGGACTGCAAGGAGATCCAACCAGTCCATTCGGAAGGAGATCAGCCCTGGGATTTCTTTGGAAGGAATGATGCTAAAGCTGAAACTCCAGTACTTTGGCCACCTGATGCGAAGAGTTGACTCACTGGAAAAGACTCTGATGCTGGGAGGGATTGGGGGCAGGAGGAGAAGGGGATGACAGAGGATGAGATGGCTGGATGGCATCACTGACTCGATGGATGTGAGTCTGGGTGAACTCCGGGAGTTGGTGATGGACAGGGAGGCCTGGCATGCTGCGATTCATGGGGTCGCAAAGAGGTCGGACTCGACTGAGTGACTGAACTGAACTGAACTGTCTCAAAGCCATTTATTGAAAGGACAGTCTTGTTTTTTTTTTTCCTTACTCATATGAAATGAAAACAGAAACCCGCATGGAAAGCATAACCTTGTTGTTATTACTTAAAAGACTGTCCTTTTTTTTCTTTAAACTTTTAATTTTGTATTGGGGTATAGCCAATCAACAATGTTGTGACAGTTTTAGGTGAACATGGAAGGGACTCGGCCATATATATACATGGATCTATTCTCCCCCAAACTCCCCTCCCATCCAGGCTGCCACATAATGTTGAGCAGAGTTCTATGTGCTAAACAGGTGTAGGTCCCTGTTGGTTATCCATTTTAAATTTAGCGGTGTGTACTTGTCCATCCCAAACCCCATAACTATTCCTTCCCCACATTCTTCCTCTGGGAAACCTTAAGTTCGTTCTCTAAGCCTGTGAGTATCTTTCTGTTTTATAATTTCATTTTTATCATTTCTTTTTAAGATTCTACATATAAGGGATGTCATATGAGATTTCTCCTTCTCTATCTGACTTACTTCACTCAAAAAGAAGACTGTTGTTTAAAACAGAATTTTTACATTTTGTATTTTCTTTGCATATGGGTTAAGATATGTGAATATTTGTATTGAAAATGATTCTATTATTTTATCTTTCAATAAAGATCAGTAACAGGAACTTGGAGCTTGGGTCTAGTTCTGGTTAAAGATGATGTCCTTTATTTCCCCTAAGGTGCATATAAGTTTTTTTGCTTGGCTGCATCGCTCTTAGTAGTGGCATGTGGAATCTACTTCCTTGACCAGGGATCGAACCTGGGCCCCCTGCATTGGGAGCATGGAATCTTAAACACTGGACAACCAGGGAAGTCCCCTAATTTGTTTTCTGGTGTATTGTTTTTGATGTCTTGCTTATTTTTATAAATACTATGAATATTTCAGAACTTGTTTAAACGTAAACTTGGCTTACAGAGGTAGATTTAATGGAAGAAAACAATATTATTAGTATAATTTCACATGTTTCTGCAAACCAGTAGTTATTGCATTTCCCATTTTTTTTTTGAAATAGAAGATTTGAGTATATACTCTCCTTTCAATGTGGTGCCAATGACAATGCATTGTAATTTTCCATTTAAAAGGCATGCACAACTGGTAATGGATTTTCCGGTAAGCATTTCATGGAACAGGGGCCCCAGGTCATGTTTGTTTTATCTGTATTTCCTAAAGGCTTTCCAGTGGCATCATGAAATACCTGATGGAGCTTTTACCTCTGTACAGTAGAATGTAACATTTCTGTCTTGCTCTCGCTTAGGTTACTGACCAGCTGAGTACACTCAAGCAATCCTGGAGAGAGGTCTGTGAGGTGAGGGACTGAGGCCACCTGCCAAAAGCTGGCACTACTTTGGTAGCCATGGAAAGACGCCATTTTGGAGGTGGATCCTCCAGTCCTCACCAACTCTTCAGATATAGCCCTAGCCAATGCCTTGACTGCAGTCTTATCAGAGAGACCCTGAGTCTGAACTGAGACAGGCTTGTTGCTGAAATTCAGCCTCTGTCCACTGGTGCTGAATTAAATCTCAGAGACAGAGCTTTGGGTGAATTAGTGTTATTGCTTTGCCAGGCAAAGGGGCAACAGCAGAAGAATGCCCTTAAGACTGTGAGTCCCACTCTGGAGTGGGTAGCGAGGAGCCTTATCATGTTTAAGGAATAGGGCGTGATCAGCTTGTGGACATTCTTCTGATTGATTGGTAGTGAGGTAATTAGGAGTCAGTATCATTAACCTGTGGTTCTAATTGGTCTGGGGTTACATGTTTGTGCTTAGCACACAGTTAACTTCTTCCATCTGGTGGGGGTTTCAGTATCTGCAAAACAGCTCAAAGAACATGACTTAGAATATTATCTATAGTCCTTGAGGAAGAACTAAAGGTCCTTCCTTGACTGTTTAATGGCCAAAGTATTATTATCTTGTCTTGCTTGACAGTTTTCCTTTCTTTCTGCATTTTGTCACTTCTCTGATTAAATGTATTCTTCGAAAAGTTTTTGTACAGACAGAAGGCAGATGGACGAAATGCGTCGGGGGCTCTATCCTGGGAAGGCCTCGCAGGGTCCTGCTCAGTTACTGGCTGGGACCTGGGACCTGGGACTCTTTGCAGCAGTGTTTGCACCTTTACAAACATCTCATCAAGCAGTAAAGAAACTATAAGAGCCTAAAAATAACGGATGCATGCACTGTCAGGGCAAATTATGAACAAGATACAAAAGACTAAACACCCAACTATCACATCTGAGGAGCTGGGAACAAAAGCAGGGTATTGCACATGGTCCTTGCAGACAGCAACTCCAGGGAGGTGCACAAAGCATCCGAAGCATCCCTCCAGCCCGACCCTGGGATCTGCCCCCACCTTCACTCCAAGAACCAGGTCTCCACCCCACTCCCCTCTCCACTGTCTGTGAGGGAGCAAGCAAGGGCACCTGTTACTTGTTTTCACTCCTTTGTGCTGCAGCATGAGTCCAAGTAAAGGCTTAACTAAATTTATTGTCTGGCCTGTTTTCAATTTTCGGTAACAAAACTGCTCAGGTAAGCCACTCTCAGATTCCTGGATGTTCAGAATTTGAAACGCTAAAGGTATTCTGCTAATCATTTCTAGATCATTTCCACTGGAAGAGAATAAAGATTGTAGCAGTGGTATGAAAGACACAGTGAAGAAAGGCAGACAGAGCCTGCTAAGGCTGTAGCACAGGGTTTGAGGAAGGATGATGAGGGCATATTCAGTCAAATTTCAAGCCTGGGTGGCCTGTGTTCTCTGCAGCTTTGGGCCAGCTTCTGTACCAGTTGCAGAACTGGGATTCTCTGTAAAATGGGGATGGTAACGGTGCTCACCTTACAAAGCAGCTGTATTAAAGCAACTTATCTGAGATGTTGTTGGTCCTTAATAGAAGAAAACTTAGAAGGTATTTATTAAAAAAAAAAAAAAATGTAAAGTCACTGTCTGCTCCAAGAAGCTTATATTAAGTACTTAAAGTGGTCTTTGAGGTGTGCAACTGGTACCACAGCTAACAAGATGAGCAAATGAATAACTGAACAAGTGAATAATATTAAGTGCAAACACTGTCCGTAAGGAGTAGGGGCTTCCCTGGTGGCTCAGTGGTAAAGAATCTGCCTGCCAACACAGGAGAGCCCGGTTCGATCCCTGAATCTGGAGAATCCCCTGGAGGAAGAAATGGCAACCAACTCCATTGTTTTTCCCTAGAAATCCCCTTGGACAGAGGAGCCTGGCAGGCTACATTCCCTAAGGTCGAAAAGAGTCCATCCCAACTTAGAAACTGAACAACAACAAGGAGAAGTAGAGGATGCTAATTTTTAACTCAAAGAAGGAATTAAAAAAAATCATTTATTTTTAATGGCACTTGGCACTTCGTTGCTGCACCTGGGCTTTCTTTAGTTGTGGTCTGTGGGATCAATAGTTGTGGCTCACAGGCTTAGTTGCCCTGGTGCCACGTGGGATCTTAGTTCCCTGACCAGGGATAGAACCTGTGTCCCCTAAATTGGCAAGCTGATTTTTAACTACTGGACCACCAGGGAAATCCCAAGAAGGAAACTTTTGAAGTGCTTTTCTATAGTTAATAATTTTCTAATGATGAGTCTGTTTTATGGAAACGTCAGACAAAATTTCTACAGATGAAGCCAAACGATAAAGCAAAAAGAATTAACATTGGAAGCCACTGCTGCTGCTGCTGCTAAGTCGCTTCAGTCGAGTCCGACTCTGTGCGACCCCACTGACGGCAGCCCACCAGGCTTCCCGTCCCTGGGATTCTCCAGGCAAGAACACTGGAGTGGGTTGCCATTTCCTTCTCCAATGCATGAAAGTGAAAAGTGAAAGTGAAGTCGCTCAGTCGTGTCGACTCTAGCGACCCCATGGACTGCAGCCTACCAAGCTCCTCCGTCCATGGGATTTTACAGGCAAAAGTATTGGAGTGGGGTGCCATCGCCTTCTCCGTTGGAAGCCACAGGCCTCCCCAGAAACTAGTCCGGCAGCTCCATGACCACGCCTTCCACTTACAGCCACGCGTCCTTTAGGTTAAAGCTTGGGATTCACCCTACGCTCACGGGGGTGGGGACTTGCTGCGCCAGGTTCTCGGTCTAGGCTCATTTGCTCGCGAGAGTTCCTCCATCTAGCCTACTGAGAAGCCGTCGGACTTGGAGCCAGAGAAGAGTCGCGAGATTTGACTAGATCACCCTTTCCAGACTCCGCCCCTCCATCCCAGCACTCCTGGCGCAGCTTCCCCGTTTGCACGTGTAATTGTTGTGGTTCAACCTCAAGAGGCCGCGGAAGTGCCGGCGGCTTCCAAGATGGCGGCGCCCAGTGTCAGGTGCCCGTGACTCGCCTCTGGTCAGCCTTGAATTATAACCCTGATCAAGTCTATGGGGCCATGGACCGGCCTGGGTTCACAGCCTCGCTGGTGGTGAGTACCGGGCGTTAGGAGTGCCGGAGTCCTGCACCGGAACTCCGGTGTCTTCTCTTAGCACCTCCTTCCGTTTTTGCGCGGTGAATCGTCCCTGGATCACCGGTCACCAGGTCTGGGAGGAAGCGCGGGGGTTCTGGGCCGCGCCGGGGCTTGTGTCAAGTCCCTAAGTTTGCTACCTGTATGCCAGAAAGGGACAGGAGTGGGTTAGCGGTGGGATACTGGACTCGTCCTCCGCACCGCGGTTTATCTAAAGGAAAAAGAAAAGCTTTAATTATATACTGTAACCACAGTTGGGAGAACTTGGCAGTTAATGAAATATTCACAAGGACGCTCAAGTCGCCTCCAGACCTGTTGGCCAAGACTGTAGTTTCGTTTTGCTGTATCTTTTTTATTCTCGGAAAATGATGTATCCGTTCATTCAATACATAATTAATCGGCTATTCTGCGTCTGAATATTTTTCTAGGCTTTAGGTATGTACTGATGAGCCCAAATAGCCGCGCTGTGCAGTCAGTGGTGTATAATAGGAAAGAAGAATCAAAAAATCTTAAAAAAATCTTAAACCACCCCCCCCCCCAAAAAAAAGTCCTTCAATAAATATTTTGAAAACAGGTCCAGTAGGGGTTACTAGATACAGTGGTGAACCAGACAGATTGTCTGTTTTTTCATTGTGGGAGAGTGGGCAGAGGCAGAAAACAGACAAATATCTTTACGAAAGCTTTCCTGAGAAAGGGAGACTCAGAGGGCTTTCTTCATTCAATTATCAAATGTTTTCTGCAGGTGTGGGAGATAACATGGTGAACAAGATAGACCTGGTCTGGTGGTGGAGGCTGAAGAGGGAAATGATTGTTAGCCTAAATGACGTGAGGGTTACTTTCAGCGTGCTATGGAGAGATGTGGAAGGGGGATCTTACTCAGACGTGTGGAACGTTGGTTTTAAATCCAGATTTGTTGAGATCTGTGGAAGCTAGGTTTTAGAGATGCAGAGAGAGGCATTACCACTCTTGAAGGCGTTTCCCTGTACAGCTGGTGAGATAGCAGTAGTACTTGTGAGAGCATTGCTCTGTGGGGAAGTAGGGTAAGCTTTTTAGGTACAGCTTCTGGTTTAATTCTGACAAACAATTGAAGTCTTATCCTAGTTCTCCCAGTGAGGGAACTGAGGAGTGGTATGTTAGATTATTTTTCCGAAGTCATACAAGTGAGATACATTTCATGTGTGTTAGTGTCTGAGCTCAGATTCCAGGCAGTGTAACATGGGATTTCGTGCTCCTTATTGCTCTTTAAGACTGTCTCTTAAGTCAACAACAGTAGCAGTTGCTGAAAGCAGGTGTCAGTTAAGGAAAGAAACATGGTTTTAAAATTTGTTTAGGATTTATTAAATAATAGTACATATGCATACTTTTTAAGTGTACTTAAAGAGAGTAGAATTAGGATGGATTGGTAGAAGTTTCAAGGAAAGTTTTCCTCCAGCTGAATTCATTTCATGTGCAGTTTCTCTGCCATATATTCTGCCTACTGGTACTGTGATTGCCCTTGGAGATTTGATGGCAAACAAACCAAAGCATTAACCATAAGGTGCTGTGAAAGAAATGAATTGAGGTATTACTGATAGAGAATCATCTTGGAGAACTAAGATCCTGCATGTTGCATGGCCTCAAAAAATAAAACTCAATGACAATGACCACCCCCCCCCAACATGGTTAGTAACCTTTTGTTACAGTCATTAATTCATGTATTCTTCTAATAGTTATTAAGTGCCTACTATGGCCTACTGTGTACTGGTGCTGGGAACATACTGGTGAAAAAAACAGTTATGGATCTTACAGTCTCGAGGGACACACACAAACTTTGAAGAAATGGTCAGATGCTCAACTAGAGAATTAAAATTCTAATCAGTGTAGAACAAGAGGGTCTAAATGCAGACTTGGGGGATTAGAGAGCATCATGTACACAGTCCTGGAAACGGGCGAGATCAGATGACTCAGGAAAAAGGTCAAGGTGGCCAGAAGGTACCTAGCAAAGCCTTAATGATGGAGTTGGGGGTGGAGAAGTGTCGGGGAGTGGGGGGGGCGGTGAACTTCTAGAGGCTTGCAGGCTGTATTGTGATTCTGTTTTTCATACTAAGGGCTTTTGGAAACTTTAAAGAGCGCGTAAATCTGTTTTACAAAGACAACGCTGCCATTAGTGTAGAGGGTCAAGAAGCGCTGCAGGGAGAGTGGGTGGAGGATGCAGAAGAAGGCAGGTCTCATAGGAAGCCACAGCTTTGCGTTGAGGAGGTTAAAGTCACTGGTGGCTGCTTCACTGTGGAGAAAACCGAGAATGTCATGGAGGGATGTTCTCCGGAGAAGCCATGTTAATGTTTTTCGTGTTCGTAGTTATGGTCTAGGCTAGGGGCCTGTGATCATTTTGCTTAGTTAAATTAGGCAGGTGGTTTGGTTTTTGTCCTGTAGTTGAGTAGCTGTGATTTTGTTTTTCCTGTTTTTGCCAGCTTTCTTTGGAGAAATAAAGGTTTCATAGCATGTAATCTTAACTTTCTTCAACTCCCAGAGGAATTTCAAAGCACTGATTAGATTCTTGCTGTCTGTAACACTTTTAAGGTTGTGGTATATATGTTATCTATTGTATATGGTTTCATGATCTCAATAAATTGTTATGGTGAGGTAAAGCTTGCTGGTTATCTGTGTTACGTTCTTTTTGGGTTTTGTCTAGTACTTAGGATTTTCTCTGTAATCTACCGTAAATCTTGAAACGAATCCTTTGGTAACCTTTTGATACGTGATCATAAATAAAACAATTCCTCAGGCTGAAGAAAAAAAATAAATTGGTAGAGTTTCTTAAGATTCAATTGCTGCTGACTTGATGTAAAATTATAAGCATTCCTTAAGGTTTAAGGTTTAAAAAAAAAATCTTAAACATGTTGTTGTGTGTCTACATTTATATGTATTCTTATTCCTGTTAGCTGTATTTTTTCCAGTGTCATGAATTTACATGATACGTGAGTTATTGAAGTTTGAAATTCACAGAAGTTAGTAGCTCTTGATTCATGATTTGCTAGATAAGTAGATTGTGATCGTTTACTCTCAGTATATAAGAATTCTAATGAAAGAATGGCTGGAGAATCAATGCATGCAAAGTAGCCAAATTGATTAAAAAGTAATTAACTTACTGATTAAAATTTAGCAGTAGATAGTAAGCATCTTTGTGAACCCCTTCCTAAGATTAAAGAGAAAATTAGAATGAAGTGCAGCATATTTTTAAAGAAATCAGTCATATCAGACATTCTCACAAGAATTTTAGTTTTCCTTGTGTTTTGAGAAAATGAAGAGTCAGGCAAAATATTTTATTACATATTGAATTTATAAAATCCTTAAAGAATAAATGAGAAGAGTGTTCAAAATGTTGGCTTTTATTTTTTATTTTTTTAACTTTCCTAATTGTGACCTTTGCCCTGTGGCTTAGATGATTTCCACATTGTCTTTTTTTTATTCCTACTTTCACTTGATACTCTACTGGCACATCTCTGTGTTCTTTTCATGACAACTTGTTAGGTCATTTGCAGAGTGACCTGCATGGTTCTGTCATGCCTTTCAAGGTAGTGTACACTAATTTTTAATAATTGACCTATGCTAGCTCATTGAAAAACGGAGATTATTTCGTTTCTCATCTGAGTAATTTCATTTTTCCAGTGAACTCTTGCAGTGGTTTTATCGTGCATGCCAAGTAGAGCAGAAAGTGTTTGCTAGGTACTAACCCTTATACCACCTGAGCACTTTGTAATCCCAAAGGATGGAAACAACAGATGATTTTGAACTCTGCCTGTATGTTTGAATAGTATTGTTTCCTCTTTTTCTGTGTCATGGAATATATAGTTTTTAATGTCTACTTTTACTTTTTGAATAGGTAATATATTCACATAGTTCAAAGTCTAAAAGATAGAAAAGTTAGCAATTCAGTTTAAAAATTACTGAATAGGAACCATATTGCCACTTTATAATTCTTCCATTTACTTGCTATGAAGTGGTGTTGATTCATGTCTGTAAATGGTACCTTCAGACCTTGTGTATTGACCTTTCTCTTTTGCTGTCTCTGAGTTTCTGTTTTTCGGAGTTTCTTTTTGCTTTGGCTAAGCTGTAACCAGTTTTTAAAATGTTCTACTCTGCCAATGCTTTACTGTAATCACAAGGGGCAGACTTGGTTTTCAGTCAGTTTTTAAAGTGCACCTTCCCTAAAGCAGCATGGTGTCTCTTGGGAGATGATGCGTTTGGGTCAGGTTTAATGCCCTCCAGGAATTTAGCTCTATTTTTTCACTTACTCTCTTAAATTAAAATTTATCAAGGAATTTTCCAGTATACCAAAAGTAGAGAAAATATCAAGAATCCTCAGATATGTGATTCTTAAAATGTGGATCTAGATTCAAAGGCAACATTACCAATTTAGAATGGAAATTTCAAAACAATTTATTTCTTAAAATGCAGATCCACTACTCAGTTAAAAAGGCCAAAAATAAAACATTTGGTATAATTTGGAAGGAATACTGAGTTAAATTGTCAAATGAAAAAAACACAGTGCTGCAAACCACCTTTTACTTAAAAAAAAAAAGTAAAATAAAATACATATTCATATTTTAAAAAATTTGCCATTTACTTGTTTATTTTTTATTTGTGTATGTTTTTGGCTGCACAGCATGTGGTATCTTAGTTCCCTACCAGGGGTGGAACTTGTGGCCCCTGCAGTGGAAGCCCCCAGTCCTAACCACTAGATGTTCAGGGAGGTTCCTCAGATTCATATTTGCTTGTATATGTTACCTGAAGTAACTTAGGACATATACAATAAGAAACCAATAAGAGTGATTACCTCAGTTTTTCAGGATAAGGAAGGAGACTTTGAACTCTCTACTTTTCTGAGGTTGGTTTGTTTCACTTTTTTGAGCCCAATGAAATCATTAATTTAAAATTAATTTTAAAATTGTTAAAGAAATCATTAAACATTTGTTTAAAATGAATATATAATATAAAATTCACAGTTTGAAACTATAGCACAATAATGGTTATTTTCCCAGGACAAATCTGTAGATTTAGGTAGGAGGTCTTTTGACTATACCAAAGTAGTCTGGTGAAGTTTAAAACCATGTTCGAAAGAAATGTGCTTTAAAAACTACCTTCTTATCCCCATCCCTCAAATGGAAGCTTATTATTTTTTTGTAACTTTCTTTTTTTATTTTTTTTAAGGCTGGCGGAGTAGCAGGTGTCTTTGTTGACTTGATATTATTTCCTCTGGATACCATTAAAACCAGGCTACAGAGCCCTCAAGGATTTTATAAGGCCGGTGGTTTTTATGGAGTATACGCTGGAGTTCCTTCTACTGCTATTGGATCCTTTCCTAATGGTAACAGTTATATTGATATTATCATTGCTTTATATAAAGCCAGGCTAATGGGATTTATTTTCAGAATAATATGTGGTCCAACCCTAGAAAGAATTCCTTATGTTTAATATGGTTGATACTTGGAATTTGTTTTCTATTCATTAATCCATTATTTTTGACTCAACTAGTGCTATAGACGGAGAAGGCAGTGGCAACCCACTCCAGTACTCTTGCCTGGAAAATCCCATGGACGGAGGAGCCTGGTAGGCTGCAGTCCTTGGGGTCGTGAAGGGTCGGACACGACTGAGCGACTTCACTTTCACTTTTCACTTTCACACATTGGAGGAGGAAATGGCTACCCACTCCAGTGTTGTTGCCTGGAGAATCCCAGGGACGGGGAGCCTGGTGAACTGCCGTCTCTGGGGTCGCACAGAGTCGGACACGACTGAAGCGACTCAGCAGCAGCAGCAGCGCTATAGATGCCATCCTCAGTTCAGTTGCTCAGTCGTGTCCGACTCTTTGCGACCCCATGAATCGCAGCACGCCAGGCCTCCCTGTCCATCACCAACTCCCGGAGTTCACTCAGACTCACGTCCATCAAGTCAGAGATGCCATCCAGCCATCTCATCCTCTGTCGTCCCCTTCTCCTCCTGCCCCCAATCCCTCCCAGCATCAGGGTCTTTTTCCATTGAGTCAACTCTTCACATGAGGTGGCCAAAGTACTGGAGTTTCAGCTTCAGCATCATTCCTTCCAAAGAAATCCCAGGGCTGATCTCCTTCCGAATGGACTGGTTGGATCTCCTTGCAGTCCAAGGGACTCTCAAGAGTCTTCTCCAACACCACAGTTCAAAAGCATCAATTCTTCGGCGCTCAGCCTTCTTCACAGTCCAACTCTCACATCCATACATGACCACAGGAAAAACCATAGCCTTGAATAGACGTACCTTTGTTGGCAAAGTAATGTCTCTGCTTTCCAATATGCTGTCTAGGTTGGTCATAACTTTTCTTCCAAGGAGTAAGCGTCTTTTAATTTCATGGCTGCAGTCACCATCTGCAGTGATTTTGGAGCCCAAAAATATAAAGTCTGACACTGTTTCCACTGTTTTCCCATCTATTTCCCATGAAGTGATGGGACCGGATGCCATGATCTTCATTTTCTGAATGTTGAGCGTTAAGCCAACTTTTTCACTCTCCACTTTCACTTTCATCAAGAGGCTTTTAGTTCCTCTTCACTTTCTGCCATAAGGGTGGTGTCATCTGCATATCTGAGGTTATTGATATTTCTCCTGGCAATCTTGATTCCAGCTTGTGTTTCTTCCAGTCCAGCGTTCTCATGATGTACTCTGCATAGAAGTTAAATAAGCAGGGTGACAGTATACAGCCTTGACATACTCCTTTTCCTATTGGAAAAAAAACAAAACCACGAGCAGTCTTTTGAAAGTGGTTTTCATGGTAGAACTCTTAGTTAAAATCCTCTGACGTTGATTGTGATGCCTTAGAGCAGTTGTTCTCAACCTTGCCTGAATGTTGAAATCTCTTGGGGAGTTTTACAAAATACTGATGCCTGTGTCTCTATGAGAAGTTTAACTGGTCTTGGCTTTGCCTGGGTATCAAGAGTGTTAGTAGCTTCCCAGGTGATTCAGATGTGAAGCTAAGCTCAGTAACCTCTGCCTTGGGGAGTCTTGTGGAAGAGGTGAACCTATTTTATTTAATCTACCTGTTGGTATACTCTTTTTTTATTCAGATACTTATTTTGATAACTGTTTACTGATGCTTTGATTGGCACTCAAACTGAGCAAACACAAAACCACTACCACCAAACAGACACTCACAAAACCACTGCTCCATTAAAAATAAAAATTTTTTTTAAATTTTTGATTTATTTTTAATTGAAGGATAATTGCTTTACAGTATTGTGTTGATTTCTACCAAACATCAACATGACAGAAGATTCTTCAGTTCTAAGGTTTGATTTCTTTTTCGCAGTGTGTTTCATTAGAAATTCTTTCTTGTTAACTTGACATTGAAATGTTCATCTGTAAAAAGCACAGTATTCACATAAAGATTTGTAGTGCAAGTCTTTTTGGTCCTTTAGTTTATCGCTTCTTCCCTTTCCCTGAGCCATCCTTAGAACAGCCAACTGTTTTGAGGTTATCCTTGAATTCTTTTCCCTGGAGAAGGGAAAGGCTACCCACTCCAGTATTCTGGCCTGACGAATTCCATGGACTATATAGTCCATGGGGTTGCAAAGAGTTGGACATGACTGAGCGACTTTCACTCACTCTGAATTCTTTTATGCCTAAATTTTCAGTAATCGATTATAGCAAGTCACCATTTAGCACGCACTCCATGCCAAATATACTGTTAGTGGGAGATGGGCCTTGGTTCCTATATTTGTCTGTGTTTCAGTCACCTGATCACCTAATGATTTTTTTTTTTTTTTAAAGAAAGTACTGCTGCCTGTGACCCATTCTCAGAGGTATGGAATTTAGTTGGTCTGAGGTGTGGCCTGGGCTTTGGATTTTTAAAAAAATATATATCCCCCCCCCCAAAAAAATATATATATCCCCTGGTAATTTTAATATGCAGACAAGTTTGGGAACCTCTGAACTAGGGAATTGCAAAGAAATATCAATATGTTACTAAGTCCCTATCTTTTGGGTACTCCTCCTTACCTTGTCTCCTTCACTGTTGTAAATAATTTTTCTCTCTTGCATATTGTGTAGGGATTGTTGGTAGATGAAGTATTAGTGATGGTCTTCAGGGTACATGCTATGCTATGCTAAGTCACTTCAGTCGTGTCCGACTCTGTGCGACCCCATAGACGGCAGCCCACCAGGCTCCCCCGTCCCTGGAATTCTCCAGACAAGACAACTGGAGTGGGTTGCCATTTCCTTCTCCAATGCATGAAAGTGAAAAGTGAAAGTGAAGTTGCTCAGTTGTGTCCGACTCTTAGCGACCCCATGGACTGCAGCCTAACAGGCTCCTCCGTCCGTGGGATTTTCCAGGCAAGAGTACTGGAGTGGGGTGTCATTGCCTTCTCCGTCAGGGTACATGGGCCTCCCTTAAGCTCACAGGACTGGTTTTGATATTTGTGAGCAGGAGTTTATATAGAGAACATGGTTTTGAATTTTTGTATGTTTGAGAAAGTGGATGTTCTTGGACTGCTTTACTTTGCCCTCCACAGAACATCATTGAATAGGAGAGGCTGGATAAAAAGTCAGAGTGCCACCATTCCAGAAATGGCTGCTTTTCTGCAAATTTTTAGTGAATTGAAACTCTTTATGAGGCACTTTAAACATTTTTTGCTATTGGTTCAAGTTCTCTTCAGAATACAATACATCATTTTAACATACAGCGGTTGTAGGATTTTTTTGAGGACGTATTGTGCAGGGGGTGGAAGGGGCTGAGGGCTGCAAGAGGAGAAGAACTGTAGCAAGAGCCATACGTACTACATGTTTAGAAGGGAATGCAGAAGGAATGTAGGGGAACCACAGTTTTTTTGCTTTGTTTTCACTCGGCAGGGATGGGGGTGGGTGGTGCCATGTCCAGGAGGTGGAACTTAGAGCTGAATTCGATTGGTGATATTCTAGCCCGGTGGTCCCCAACCTTTTTGGCACCAGGGACTGGTTTCATGGAAGACCCATTTTACCACAGACAGGGGGGTGTGTGTGGGGGATGGTTTTGGGATGATTCAAACATATTCCATTTATTGTGCACTTTATTTCTCATAGTATTACATCATCTCCACCTCAGATCATCAGGTGTTAGATCCCGGAGACTGGGCACCCCTGTTCTAGCCCATTTAGTGAGTGGGCCAAAACAGGACCAGCCTAAGTAAGAATCGCAGGTGGGAATTAGGTCCTGCGTTAACTAAATACAGCTGCCCGCTTGGGCCTTACTCATCCAGGGACAGCGTGCCGCCTCTTCTGGCCTGCTGTTTTTTAGCTGCTGAGGAGTGTTTGTTACAAGCTTCCTGACTAATGGAGGGGAACTGCTTTTCACTCTCAAGCTCTTTTCCTGAGTATTTCAGACTTTGCTGTGACATGTTCAAATGACCTTTGAAAGATGATTTTGCCATGTATTTATGTTTCATGCCAAATCTTTTATGTGACTGATAAACATCTTTGATTAACAGTGCATGGCAAGTCTAAAAGTGTTCCTGTGCTGCTAAGGTTAGTTCATATGATGGGGTAGCTTTTTAGAGATTTTGATTTTCAGTTTTAATTAAATAGTTGATTGTTTTCTTGAAGTAAAGGTGAATTGAGGTAGTAAAAAGTAGCCATGGTTATTTTGAGTATCCAGCAATAAAGCATAACGGAATAGGTGTTTTATTGAGATACATGTTTGCAGTTTTAACCTGTCTGTAAATTAGTGTGTAGTTGATTATTTTATGATCATATGTAAAGATATTTTGTGTCACAGATATTCATATCCTTTTCTAAAACTCTTATTAAAAAGTGTTAAGTGACTTGTCAGTACAAATTGGTAAATGCCAGGTTAGCTGTTAGGGTTCCTCATGGCAGCAGGGTCATGTCTTCTGCATGTTTGTAAGTCCAAGGTCAAGCATGTAACATGGGCTCAGTGAAATCCGTAAGAGTGATGGGATGGCAGGGGAAGAGTACATATTATTATATCGTTATTATTATTACTTATCTTTGAAATATTTATAAATATAAACAAACAACATATTTATAAATATTTATATTTATTTATATTATTCATATTTAATATTTATTATCTTCATTGTCTCATAAGTTACTGTGTTGTAATTTTTTTTGAGAAACATATTCACAGTTTGCATAGATATTTAAGCTTTGTGAGAGACTGGTTTGTTTCAAATTTCAGCTGCTGCCTTTTTTGTCACCTATGAATATGTGAAATGGATTTTGCACACTGATTCTTCTTCATATTTGATGCCTGTGACACACATGTTGGCTGCCTCGGCTGGAGAAGTGGTAAGTAATAAGTTATATGTATAACATACTTCAGAAATGCAAAGCATGAATTATCTTCAGTATATATATTACTTCATTTCATTTTCAAAAGACAATTCTTTTTTAAATTATGAAAGTCTTAAAGCCCAATAAATGTAAATGAATTAAACATGATAGCTGAAAGATAGTCTAGATAGTAGGAAAGAAGAATCCAGATATATGTCATTTACAAGAGACATACCTCAAACATAATTATACAGAAAGAATAAAATTAAAGAAATAGAAGAAAATATCCATGTAAATTGTGGCTTTTTGTTGTCAGCATAATTGAGCAAGAACTGTTTCCTAGAACTCCCTTTCCAGGAGGGTTCCATGTTAGCCTGGCTGCAAGAGAAATCTGCACAACATTTTGAAGGCGAGAGTGACGCAGCATTTGTGTTCATGCGCAGAAGGTTGGTGTGGGGTCAGACACAGATGCAGTTCATACACCTCATCAATGATCTTTTGGCTTCAGGAAGCAAGCCAGGCCTCCAGCTGATCCACCTCCCGCTGGATCTTCTTCTTCAGCTTCTCTTAAGTTTTGAGTCAGATGTGTGGGCTCTGGTGAAGGATGCTGCTTGGTACTACAGGACACCCACAGCATCGAGATTGGTGGTGGAGAATGTGAAATTCAGTTTGTCCTTGCTTGTCTCCATTTCACACCCATCTTTCCTTCCTGATTGCCTGTCTTCTAAATTTCTTTGCCAACTCTCCATGCAGAGGCAACAGTTCTATATGAACTGCCTAATTAGCTCTCACAATTACTGCTCGTATCCCTGTGATAACTCCTCATTCTTACCTTTCTTAGTGATTCTACTTCTTTGGTCGGCCCTCACTGATTCAGAAAGGCTACTTGAGAGTGGATAATAATGTTAATATTAGCCCCCTTCCCCAGAAAAAGACTTAAAGCAAATAAAAAAGAAACTTGTATAGTGATACAAGGAACAATTCTCTTGGGAAATGTAATAAACCTGAACTTGGAACTTAGCATAGTCTCAAAATATAAAGCAAAAAATTGCCAGAATTATAATGAAAAGTCAGTACAATAATTATCTTCATTGGTGTTAGTCACATCTACTTTATAAAAGTCCTAGGACCAGGCAGGCATAACTTGTTAAGACCATAGAAGATTTGAATACAGTGACAGGAATGGTCTAATGGATGTGTATGGAGTTCTGCACCTAATTGCTAAAGATTATTTTTTTAAGCATACTTGGAAGCTTTAATAAAGATCTCTCCTTGAAGAGAATGTTGAAAGAAGTTAGCTCAAAAGACATTAAATTCACAGAAGTGTTTTATATAAAACTTCCTTTTGACATTGGTTTACAAATAATTTTGTAGAACCCAAGTCAACTCTGGATTTAAAGTTGTATTAATAATTTACTGAACTTATAAGTGTGATAGGACTGCTGTTGCTGCTGCTAAGTCACTTCAGTCGTGTCCGACTCTGTGCAACCCCATAGACGGCAGCCCACCAGGCTCCCCCGTCCCTGGGATTCTCCAGGCAAGAACACTGGAGTGGGTTGCCATTTCCTTCTCCAATGCATGAAAGTGAAAAGTGAAAGTGAAGTCGCTCAGTCGTGTCCGACTTTTAGCGACCCCGTGGACTGCAGCCTACCAGGCTCCTTCGTCCATGGGATTTTCTAGGCAAAAGTACTGGAGTGGGGTGCCATTGCCTTCTCCTGTGATAGGACTACCAGTATGTTAATTTTTGGAGTAGCAAAGAGCATAAAGTAGTAGTTCCTTCATGAGTTAGAGACACCTTTAGAAAGCTAATGAAACCTGTGGTTGTCTCTCCAGTAAGCTGCGCTTATGGACAGTTTGTGTACAGTTTCTGGGGATTTTCATTCCCCCCACTCTTACCCAAAGTAAAGACACCAGGACTTGAATTCTGCCTGAAAATTAGTTTAGTCTGCCATTTAAAAGCAATTTATATTTAATTAAAAAATTCTTTTAACTTATTATCCCTGGCTTACGTTTTTGAGATCATGTTCTGACATTAGAACCCATTGCATGCAGTTATTTTCACGTATATATACTAAAGAACAACAAACAATGTGAGAGAGTTGGATTGTCTCTCAGCTTGTAAAAATTCTGTCCTCTGACTGCTGTTGCCGCTGTTTTAGAATTGCCTGTTACTTTGATTTAGTTTAAATATATTCTTGTAAACTCAACACTTGGCTTATATTTTGTAGTGTGTTCTGAGAGCAAGCATTAAAAAGAACTTGGCTTCTTTTTTTTTCATTTCAAATAGGACCATTGTGCTTGAAACTTGATTTGCCATGTTGGAGGGTAGACTTTCAGGTTATAAAATTTCTCTTAGACTTAACAAAATTATAAAAAGTGTTAAAATCAAATTGGCAAAGGAGAGCTGTTAGGTTAGTCAGATTAATGGTACAATATTTGATCTGTAGAAAATATTGTATTCTAATACGTTAGTATCTGTAAATGGTTTTTTTTTGTTTTTGTTTTTTTAAACTGGAACCTTTTAAATGTAATATTCTATGTGTGAACTGTTGGGCAAAAGAGATGAATTGAGTAGGCTTCAGAGTTAGAAAATAAGTGTCTGTAAGACTGGAAATAAATAATTCTAGGATAGTTTTCTCTGTATTGTGTCTCATAGTGTTTGCATGGTTCTTAAGGTAGTAAAGCCTTGTGTCAGATGCCTTTTTATAGCCTCTGTGGTGCCAGGAGAACCTTAAGATGAGAACTGATCAGCAGCAGGTATATAGACTGAGGATTTCACTGGTGAAACATGGCTTGATGTTGACTTTGATTTTAAATTCAGTTACATTTAGTATGCTAAAAAGTTTATTCCATTTATGGAGTTTGTGAAATGTTCTTCTTGAGCGCCTGTGATCTTTCGACTTTCTTGATAAACTCCTAAAGGCGGTCAGTGTCAGTGTTCGCAGCTCATGTGCCTGCTGCCTTTCTGTTTTAGTCATTTGCTTCTGTTTCACAGAGCATCGACTTTCGGTTTCAGATTCAGCCAAGTGTGGTCGCTGCAGGAGAAAGAACCAGATGCATTTAGGAGAAACAAATAGGTGAAATAAAAAGGAATAGAATATAAAAACACGTATAGCTGTCAGTGGTCAGAAAGGTGTAAAGAGACCTAGAGAAAATCAGATACAGTTTAGTGCAGTCCTTGTTCTGTAACGATAGTTGCGGTTGCAAACAGATGCTTACAAACAATACTGTATATTTGTTGGCATTAAACGTGTCGGGTTACTTTGCTGTAGTGATGATAAGTGTGTGAGACTTAGCAACAAGCGAGCGCTGCTGTAGTAACCATTCCCTGTAGGAGCAGGTTGATTAAAAGTTAATGACAAATCAATAAAACTATAATTACAACCTTCTACCTTATGTTTGTAATTTGGAATACAGTAAAATCGATCAAATAAGATTTAATATGTAACAACAGCAAGAAGAGTCCCATTTGTGCCATTTTTGTTAGGAGGTTTGCTGTACCAAATCTCTAAATCCCTGTCTCAATTATTTTATGGCTCAGTTTTCATCAGACACAGAAAAAGCCCTGTAAGAAGTAAATAGAATCTGTAATTAGACCAGAAGGCTTGGGGTGGGTTTACTTTAGTATAACAGATGCTATGACATTGCAGTGGTAATGATTTTTTTTTTAACTTTAGAATTTGACTTTTCCTGGGTCTTATTGTACTTATGGCCTTAGTCAATATTGTTTTCAGAAATGAAAGAACATTAAAGTTTCTTGGCTGTTGAAAGCAGCCCCTGTGCTTTAACGTGCTCATGGGTGATGTGTGTGGTGCTGGTAGATTTTTCTTTTCAGTCCCATTCCAACTTGGGATTGAGAAAGCTAGGAACTCAGTGATACCATGTTTTCTTTTTCCTTTTTTTTTTTTTTCCTGGCCACAATAGGTGGCATGTGGGATCTTAGTTCCCTGACCACGGATTGATCCTGGGGCCCCTGCAGTGAAAGCATAGAGTCCTAACCATTGGACTGCCAGGCAATGCCCAGTGATACCGTTTTCTGAAGTACCTCTAACAGTACTTCTCCACATAGTAATATGGCCCAGGGAGCACCGACTTTAGAATCAGTTGCCTGGGCATCAGTTTACAAATGAAGTTTTTGGGAAGTGACACTGTGGGTCCTGCATTTTCAGCACGATTCCTAGATGGTTCTGGAATTCAGTGATACTTAAGCACCACTGATGAAGGACTATCAAAAATTTTAATATATAACCCAGTCGTAAATATTTTTACTGAGTTGACGTGGCAGTCATGTGTCTAAGAATACTCAACAGGTATGGAGCACACTGATCAAAAGCGTGATTCCTTTTGTCTTCCTCAGAATTCCGTATTTTTTGGCCTACTGAAAAATCTTAGTTTATTAAACTGGTTAGTTTTTGAGGGTGGCAGTGTATTCACACATGGAGATTTTGAAGTCAGAGTGAGCACTGCATGCAGCATTTTCAAGGCCAGTCGTGCCTTGAAGAGCCTTGAAAGTGAAAGTAGTGTAGGCTGTAATTTGCTACTGTAGCAACTGACAAGGTCAGTGGAGCTACTTCGTCCAGTAGTCATTCCAGGGCTTTGTTGAATGTCAGATATGGGTTAAGCACATCATTTTTATTCAGCTTCACCACTAAATTGGCTGCTTAGAGGATTAGGTGCATTGTTGTCAGGAGTGTTACCGGCTACACAGCACAGTGTATGTGTTACTTATTATTTTATATTTTCCCTCAGTGGGGATTTAAGCTATTTTTGATTATGTTGTTCATAGCATGTTTTAAAGTGCTTTTCATGATGTTTACCGACCTTTTCTAAGAAGAACCACTGAGCAAAAAAATAGGAGAAAGGTTGACAAATTTTGAAATAGGTTTCATCTTTTGAAATGATCATGAAAGGTTTTGAATATCCATAAATTAATTGAGATGCACTCTCATTTGAAATTGTGTTAGCAGTTTGTTAGACTCCTGTGCAGTTGTGTAATCAAATTATGGAAAATAAGCTGAGTGGAAAATAAGATGGGTGCCACTGAAGTGCAGGATTGCTGTCAAGTCAGGAGGAAGCTCGCAGGAATGCTACAGGTGAAAATGCCTGCGTGTGTTAAGATGCTTGAAGGCAGGAGTGTACAGACAGTGCTGGGAAGTTTGTTAAGACAATTAGAAGCTGCAGCCGTACTGTTAGATACCCAGCCACACTCTCTCAGGCACTTTGTTTTTTGATGAATCTGAGCACATGCCTCTTCCAAGGGGGCTTTTTGCCCTATTCTGTCTGTTCATTTTCCACTGGGCTGGGGAACCTCTTTTTCTACTTTAGAAACATTAAGTACATAAGGCAGACTTTATAATTCCTCCTTCTTCTTTTAAAAAAATTTATATATGGGGCTTCCCAAGTGGCACTAGTGGTAAAGAACCTACCTGCCGATCGCTTCTTGGCCTTCTGGCTAAGATCAAGTGAAGAACCTACCTGCCAATGCAAGAGACATAAGAGACTCAGGTTAAATCCCTTGGTGAGGAAGATCCCTTGGATGAGGGCATGGTAACCCACCTCAGTATTCTTGCTTGAAGAATCCCATGTGGAGGGGCTTGGCGGGCTATATAGTCCATAGGGTTGCAAAGAGTTGGACATGACTGAAGCGACTTAGCACGCACGTGCATTTATTTATTTGGCTGTGCTGGGTCCTTGGTGCTGTGTGGGCTTTTCTCTAGTTGTGAAGAGTGGGGGCTACTCTTCCTTGCAGCGTGTGGGCTTTTCAGTGCGATATCTTCTTGTTGTAGGCATGGGCTTTAGAGCCCAGGTTCATTAGTTGTGGCATACGGGCTTAGTTGCTCCACAGCATATGGGATCTTCTTGCACTAGGGCTTGAACCCCTGTGTCCTGCATTAGTGGGCAGATTCTTTACCACTGAGCCACCAGGGAAGTCCCTTAATTCCTTCTTAAGAACACGAAACGATAAGAATTATAGAAAGAATTGTCTCCAGATTTATAAGAACCACCTTCCTATTGCTTTCCCTTTTGATATCCTTTCCTCATTTGGACTTCTTCGTTTCCTTTTATCTCAGCTGCTTTTGTTCAGCTCCTCTTAGTTTCCTCCACCGCTTTTGTTATCCCGACCTTGCAGTGTGGATTTAGACCTTAAGAAGGCCTCAATGTGTTTTTGGCAGTGAGGATAAAATACTTCCTTTAGAGGCTTGCAATGAAGACATGCAGATGGACATGGAAGCGTGGACACACAGTAAAGGGGTCCAGGTATTTTAGGGGAAGTGAATTCGAGTGGATGGATGGGTGTTGGGTCAGGAAAGGCCTCAGAGAATAGCTCGTCCTTGAGCTGGTTTTAGAGGATGATGGTGAGGTGGGTTGGCACAGGGAAGGCTCTCGAACTCAGGCAAACCCCTTGTTAGATGATGCTTTCAAGTTCCGCATGGCTCACAGATGTGACTACACCATCCTGGAGGGCCCTGCCTGCTATGCTGAGGAGTTATTGGCTGTTACGCTTTGAAGGTTTGAGTAGAGCACCTCAGGGTTGGTGGTTTAAGAGCAGCCTCCGGCAGCAGTGTGGAAGTGGGCATGGTGTGTGAATGGAGGCTAGGAGACTTGTACAAATCTCAAGGAGAGAGAACTGATCAGAGTCCCTGTTTGAGGCAGAGCGTGGGATGCAGAGGGAGAAGGTGAGTTCATGAGAACCCAAGTGGGGTCCGTCTTTGGAAAGCCTCTCCTGCAGAATTCCTTCAGCGCGTTTCCTCTTGAGGGCCTTTGCTAGCTTGTTGTGGCTGTGTTGTGTGCGTGCTTGAGCTCGTCTCAGAGTCTCCTGAGCTCTGCTTAGAAGCACACCCCAGCTCTTCAGCTGTCCCAGCCCTCTGAGCCCGAGCTGAGCGTGGAAAGGGGAGGAAGAGGAAGGGGAGAGAGAGAGGGCAGGGCCTGGCATAACACCCAGGTGGCGATGATCCTGCTGGTAGTTATTCATTTAAAGAATCAGCGTGGATGTGCTGAGAGATTGTTCCTGGTGGCTCTTGTCAAGGAGCTGCTTACATACCATTCCACTGCTTTCTTTATGGCTTCTTTCTCCAACAGATTTCAGACTTTCTGTTGTATGGACTTTTTTCTCCCTAATGTGATAGGCAGTATTCATTCAAGTGGTGTTGACTCATGACCTTGGCCAGTGTGTTTTACTGATTATCTTACGAAGTTTGTGTGGGGTGGTGGGGGAGCTCTGTGTTGGCCCTTTATTTAAGAGCAGTGTCAGTTTATGCTGCCCAAATTAAGCTCAGCTTTATAGAAATGATGGGTATGATTTTCATATAGGATAATGAAGTTGAAGAATCTGACTTAAACTACAGAATTTACAGATACTTGAAGTGCCTATTATTTATCTAGTACTGTGATTGAGGCTAAGAAGCATAGAATAAGAAATTTTGACCCCTGTCCTTGAGGGATATATAAAAAAGTTGGATACATTTACTAAGTAGGTAGAGACTATTTTGAGGGCCTTTGTAAGGAGGCAGAGTATGGATCATGAGCTGTCAAGTTACACAGATCAGGGTTGGAATTGTGTCTTATCTGTGTATTTACTCTGTGTCTGCCGGTCATTTACAGGGCTTCCCTGGTGGCTAAGCAGTAAAGAATCCGCTTGCAGTGCAGGAGACACGGGTTTGATTCCTGGGGTGGGAAGATCCTCTGCAGGAGAGGGCATGGCAACCCACTCCAGTATTCTTGACTGGAGAATCCTATGGACAGAGGAGCCTGGTGGGCTGCAGTCCATGGGTTCTCAAAGAACTGAAGCTGCTGAGCATGCATGCACGCAGGCCATTAACACAACCTTACTGAGCTGTTGTTTTCCTTATCTAGAAAAATTGGGTTAATGCTACCCCACTCAGAGTTCTTGTAAAGCTTAAGTGATACAACACTTCTAAAATGCTCAGGATAGTGTCTGATAATGTAAAATGCTTATTAAAAATTGGTTCTGGTCCCATGTCATGCAAATTGCTGTTTGGAGCACATTCTTAGACTTTTACAGATTTGTGAAGGCTGTCAGTTCCAGAAAACAAAGAAATTGAAATTCAAAGACATATAGCGATGCACTCAAGGTTTCCCAGCTGCTGTGGAAAGTAAAATACCATTGCTAAGTGAATAGTTAAACAGATATTAGACCCTCAATTTCTACTTTTTATATCTTTTAAAAGTGGCAGAACTGGTGCAGAACTGGAGATGGATGCTGTTTTACTTGGGTAATGTCCCTGGTGGCTTAGATGGTAAAGCATCTGCCCGCAATGCGGGAGACCCAGGTTCGATCCCTGGGTTGGGAAGATCCCCTGGAGAAGGAAATGGCAACCCCTCCAGTACTCTTGCCTAGAAAATTCCATGGATGGAGGAGCCTGGTGGGCTACAGTCCATGGGGTCACAGAGTTGGACACGACTGAGCGACTTCACGAAGAACTTGAATCATTTGAAGTTTACTTCTGAGTTCTGTGAGATTCTATAAACAACTTCTAGACACAGGGCCTAAAAGATATAATTATTTTTGTTGAGAGGACTCTTTTTGTGTAGAGTCTGGATTATCAAGTTTGTTAGTTTTATCAGGGAAGAGAAGACATACATAAAAAAAATCTCTTTTCATGCTCATTGGCTCTTTGTATATGTGTAAAGAGGCTTATAAGGAAGAAAGGCATAGTGAACTTACACGTCAGTATCAGTGGATATAATTTAAACCCTAAGGGAGATATTGGGCTTCCCTGTGGCTCAGACAGTAAAGAATCCACCTGCAGTGCAGGAGCCCTGGCTTCAGTCCCTGCGTTGGGAAGATCTGGAGGAGGGCACGGCAGCCCACTGCAGTATTCTTGCCTGGAGAATTCCATGGACAGAGGAGCCTGGCTGGACAGTCCATGGGGTCACAAAACAGTCAGACATGACTGAGGGACTTAAGCACAAGGAAGGTATAGTAGGATTTATCAATTGCTTTTTCTGTTTTATCAACAACTGTGATTCCATTTATAACCAGAAGATGGCAGAATTGACAAGCAGATGAACTGTGCTGCTAAGTCACTTCAGTCGTGTCCGACTCTGTGCGACCCCAGAGACAGCAGCCCACCAGGCTCCCCCATCCCTGGGATTCTCCAGGCAAGAACACCGGAGTGGGTTGCCATTTCCTTCTCCAAGGAAATGGCAGGGGTTTTAAATTTAAATGGTGGTGTCGAAAAAGGTAATGTTAGGTATTCTTAATTTGAAAACTTGTTTTCTAGAAAGAATTTTGGGAACGTAGAATAAAATACAAGTAAATAAACTGCTTTAAAAATTTTTTTGGGGTGCCCTGAATTCTCATTTTCTGTGTGTCTCTTTGTCTGTGTTTCTCTCTCATTAACTTGCCACTTGGAGTTTACTATGCAAAGTCTAAAGCAGATTTTTTGTTGTTGCTCAGTCACTAAGTCGTGTCTGACTCTTTGTGACCCCATGGACTGCAGCACGGTAGACTTCCCTGTCCTTCACTATCTCCTGGAGTTTGTTCAAACTCATGTCCATTGAGTCGATGATGCCATCCAACCATCTTATCCTCTGTTGACCCCTTCTCCTCCTGCCCTCAATCTTTCCCAGCATCAGAGTCTCTTTCAGTGAGTTGGGTCTCTGCATCAGGTGGCCAAAGTATTGGAGCTTTAGCATCAGTCCTTCCAGTGAATATTCACGGTTGTTTTCCTTTAGGATTGACTGGTTTGATCTCCCTGCTGAGGAACTCTCAAGAGTCTTCTCCAGCACCACAGTTCGAAAGCAGCTTTACTTCATGATTAAACTTCGATTGGCTCAGTTTTTAAGTGTCTGTTGAACTTATCATGGCATTGCTGGTTTAAACATGAAGAATTAGCTGATAATTAAACCTGGAATCTTTAAGTTCATTAGCTGCATGTAAATATGATACATATTTAATGAAAAATCTGGATCAGTCTTCCAAGGCAATAAAAAAGCAAAACTAAACAAATGGGACCTATCAAACTTAAAAGCTTTTGCACAGCAAAGTGAAAGCGTATGTTGCTCAGTCTTGTCCAGCTCTTTGTGACCCCGTGGACTGTAGTCCGCCAGGCTTCTCTGTCCATGGAATTCTCCAGGCAAGAATACTGGAGTGGATTGCCATTTCTTTCTCCAGGGGATCTTCCTGACCCAGGGATCGAACCCGGGTCTCTTGCATTGCAGGCGGATTGTTTACCGTCTGAGCCACCAAAGGAAATCATAAACAAAACAAAAAAGCTTCCTGTGGACTTGGAGGAAGTATTTGCAAACAGTGTGACTGACAAGAGCTTAATTTCCAAAATACACACACAGTTCATATAGCTCAATAACCAAACAACAAAAAAAAACGGCAATCAAAAAATGGGCAGAAGACCTAAATAGACATTTCTCCAAAGACGACATCCAGTTGATCAGTAGGCACATGAAAAGATGCTTGACATTTTTAATTATTAGAGAAATGCAAATGAAAACATCAGTGAGGTGTTACCTCACACTGGTCAGAATGACTATCATCAAAAAGTCTACAAATAGTAAATGCTGGAGAGGGGTAGAGAGAAGGGAACCCTACTATGCTGTTGGTAGGAATGTAAATTGGTGCACCCATTATGGAAAAAGAATAAGGCAGTTCCTTAGAAAACTGAAAATAGAGTTGCCATACAGTCCAGCAATCCTACTCTTGGGCATATATCTGGGGAAAACTATAATTCAAAAAAATACACAAACCCCAGTGTTCATAGCATCACTCTAGTAGCCAGGATGTAGAATCAACCTAAATGTCCATGTCCATCAACAGATGAATGAATAAGATGTATACATATATGTACATATAAATGTATGTATTATGTATAATACCATAAAGAACTGTGATGCTGGGGAAGACTCCTGGGAAAGATTGAGGGCAGAAGGAGAAGAGGGCGTCAGAGGACGAGATGGCTGGGTGGCATCTTTGATGCAGTGAACATGAACTTGGCAAACTTCGGGAGATGGTGAGGGACAGGGGGCCTGGTGCGCTGCAGTCCATGGGGTCCCAAAGAGTCGGACATGATCGGGCAATTGAATAACACACACAGTGGAATATTACTTAGCCATAAAAATGAAATAATGCCATTTGCAGCAACATGGTGGGTCTAGAGAATATCATATAAGTCAAGTCAGAGAAAGACAAGATGATATCACTTATATGTATAATTTAAAAAATAATACAAAAGTTATTTCCAAAACAGAAACAGACATAGACAACAAACTTAGAGTTACCAAAGGGAAAAGGATGAAGAGAGAACTTAGGAGCTGGGGGTTAGCAGATACAAACAACTATATATAAAATAAACAGCAAGGACCTATTGTATAGCACAGGGACCAATATGCAGTGTCTTATAATAAACTATGATGGAAAAGAATCTGATAAAGGAGATGTATATAAAACTGAATCACTTTGCTGTAGCTGAAAGTAATACAACATTGTAAATCAATTATACTTCAATGAAAAAATTCTGGAGATGATAATCAAAAGATTTGGGTTTTACCCTTGCTTCCTAGGGCAAGTAGTTCCCTGACCTTCATTAACTTCTGTCTCAGATTGATTTATATGTTAAATACTAACATAATTAGCTTCTAACATGAAATTAATATTTCATATTGGAGAGTGAAAAGTTGGCTTAAAGCTTAGCATTCAGAAAACGAAGATCATGGCATCTGGTCCCATCACTTCATGGGAAATAGATGGGGAAACAGTGGAAACAGTGTCAGACTTTATTTTTTTGGGCTCCAAAATCGCTGCAGATGGTGACTGCAGCCATGAAATTAAAAGACGCTTACTCCTTGGAAGAAAAGTTATGACCAACCTAGATAGCATATTGGAAAGCAGAGACATTACTTTGCCAACAAAGGTCCGTCTAGTCAAGGCTATGGTTTTTCCTGTGGTCATGTATGGATGTGAGAGTTGGACTGTGAAGAAGGCTGAGCACCGAAGAATTGATGCTTTTGAACTGTGGTGTTGGAGAAGACTCTTGAGAGTCCCTTGGACTGCAAGGAGATCCAACCAGTCCATTCTGAAGGAGATCAGCCCTGGGATTTCTTTGGAGGGAATGATGCTGAAGCTGAAACTCCAGTACTTTGGCCACCTCATGTGACGAGTTGACTCATTGGAAAAGACTCTGGTGCTGGAGGGATTGGGGGCAGGAGGAGAAGGGGACGACAGAGGATGAGATGGCTGGATGGCATCACTGACTCGATGGATGTGAGTCTGAGTGAACTCCGGGAGTTGGTGATGGACAGGGAGGCCTGGCGTGCTGCGAATCATGGGGTCGCAAAGAGTTGGACATGACTGAGCAACTGAACTGATGAAATTAATATTTTTAGGCTGTTTATTAAGTTTCCTACAGAAAAGTCTTAAGTCAGGTATTTTTTTTTTGGTGTGTAAACTGTGTTGAAATAGCTGGGTAAAAGATAATACAAGTTACTGTGGATGATACCCAGCAAGTTCAAAGAGGGTTTCAAGAGTGAGAGGTTGGAGGTGAGACTGTTAATGACTGGCAAGTGATGTGTGGAGGTGTGGGGCTTGGGTAGGGGAATGAAAGAACCAGGGTGTTTTAGCAGCTTCTTTCTCTCTCTTTTTCTCTGCCTTCACTCATTTTACCTAATACCAGACCAATGTTAACTGTGATTTCCTTTCCTTTCATACACTTACTCTTAGGACTTGTAGTTTTGCATCTTGGTGTTCCATGAATACTAAAAGATATTCTGCTCCCCATTTCAAAAATAAAAACATATCAGAAGAGTTTTTATTTATGTCAACAAAAGAAAAGTCTTGGTATCAACTTTGATGTTTTTGTAATCATTCTCAATCTGAAGTTCATCAGAGTTTTGGTATATTAAATTCCCCTGAGGTCAGTATTGCATTTGAACATTGATAAAAAAAAAATGAGACATGTATTTTCTATATGAAAAGCCTTATTTGTCTTGTCTTTTGATAGAGCTTTAACATATACAACATTTTGGGGTTTAATGAAAATGTCACCCTCCCTGTGTCATGGATTCACACTGAACCCCAGGCGTCTGCGGAAAGGATGCTCTGAAGAATGGATATACCCCAAGACCCTCAGACGACATTGCCTTTGTTTCCTTTCATGCAGCCATGAGACTGTAACATGTTTTTGTTCCTGTGCAGTGAAATACTCTGTTGTGGCTCAGATTCAAATCTAAGAAAGTTCAGAGTTAATAGAAAACCAAATGGAAGGCAAGGGAGCTGCCGAAGGAAATAGAAGCATTACTTTGTGGCCTCTTGGGCCAAAATTGCCGTGCCAGGGAAGTCAGGAAGCCATGCTGGGTGCTTTGTACCTCTTGTGTTAGTTAGATTGTTTTTCGTCTGAGAACCTTTACAAAATTTCTCTTCTGCTGCTGTATTTTTAAGAAATAAAAATCAACATAAGAACATGGAGGGTTATGAAGCATGAAGTTCCATAAATATTTATGCTGAGGCACAAAAGTGGACGATTCCTATTTTCTTGACATATTGGGGTCGTATTTCACTCTTGACCTCTTGAGTTGAAAAATACAAGGAGTTAGTGTACCCTTTTCTTTCTTTTCTCTTTCTTATTTATTTTTCATTTCTATAATGAGTTTTAGATGCTGGGAACTGCCCTGTAAGGTTCATGTAAGTTTCAGTGGACTTTATTCTCTATCCTGGCTTATAAATATGACTTTAGAAGTTTGCACTCTTACCAAAAATAACATAATTTATATCCAGTTTTAGTTAGTCGTAAGCTATTTAATGTGTGTGTGTGTTAAAATTGAAACTAAATGTTGTTTTTGTCAGGGCTAATAAGTAGGATTGTTTCTAAAAGCGTATTTTAAGTAGTCTTCTAATTTTATTTTGTCCCTCACTTAAAATCTTTAGTTCAAAACGAATGTTTTTGCCCTTTGAAATTATGTTAAAGAAACTTATGAAGTAATTATACATGTTCATTGTGGAGAATTTAGAAAATGCAAGTGGGCAGAAAAGGCGAAAAATCACCTGTAATCCCACTCTGTTTTTTCTATTCTTTTTGTAACTATTGATACATGTAAAAATAGTCTATTCGGTTCAAAGGAAAAAAATGTATTTAGAAAATTCTGAAGTATTGGTAATGTTTTTCTGTGGAAATGATTAATTTTTGGCATTTCCCCCTTTCTTGGGTAGTTTTATTTACTTTCTACATAATACCAAAAAATGGTAGATGCAGTTTTGTCAATTAAACCTAAAATCAACTTGGAAAAAAAATAAACTAGAGCATTTCGTGTCCCCTCTCCCACCCCTGTTGATTCCAGTTGATTAGTAAATTTAATGCATGTTTTTGCCCTCAGATTATTTATGTTTAGTATGAGAGAAAGCAGTATATTTTCAAAAACTATATGGCATAAGTTAAGTGAAAAATTTTCAATTGAAATTTTTTTTGGGGGGCTGAGAATAGTCAGGAAATAGTTTATTTGGAGAATAAAGAGAATCTTTTGAGCTTAAAAAAGAGAAAGTATGATGGGCAAAAATTAAGAATTATAGAAATCAAAACCTAAAAGGGTATGATGAAGATTTCCAGTACAAGTCAAATAAGAAAAGCTAGACCCCAGAAGGCGATGGGAATGCTTGAGAGTTCACTGACACAGCTGGGACCACTGACTAGGTCTGAAGCCCCTCACCCAGACCACTGCTCATCCCCTCCTGGAGCCAAGTCCTGAATGAACAGCCCAGTTTGGATGCAGAATGGCACCCTGTGCTGAAGGCAGCGCAATTAAAGGGATGCTGCCCCCGTGGTGCAGGCGTGGCTTGGGCCCCTGGCTCTACCTTTTTCATAGTCTCGGGGGTTTTCACGTCATCCCATTTCTTTTATAAATTGTCAACCTCTGCCTTGCTGTTACAACTTTCCCTCATCCTTACGTACAGATACTTTTACGATCCTAAACTCTCTCTCCTAATGTCTCCCCCAGCTTTCTTTAGGAGTTGTCCACACTTGCCCATCCCGATCTCTGAATCACTTGTGAATTCACTGTAATTCAGTGTGAATTCACTCTCCTGGCCCAGCCCTCCCCTGGAACCATTCTTGGGACCTTCACTAATCCTAATGTGTGCACTGGTTGAGACTCGTGACCCATTATTCTGGGAATCTCCCTGTGAGACTTTTGGTCCCCTTGACTGTCAGCTGTCGAGTAGCATTCTTGGTTGCTTGCAGTTGAAATTGATCTTGGCTATCTTGTGAGAAAAAAGGTTGGTGTTTGGAAAGTTGGCAGACATTGCTGCTTTCCCTTTCTCCCTTGGTTTGCTTTGAGTGGCAATGTCCCTAACCCTTTTCTTGATCTACATATTCTTAGCCTTCCTAAAAGAGGGTGGCCATGTCACACAGTGATGGCCAAGTGGATACCCATTAGGGGGCCTCTGAAAAAAAAAAAAAAGAAGAGACCTTTTCTTGCCTGGAATCCAGTTGTGTGACCGGGTCATGCTGGAGGATATTTGAGTCACATTACTCATGAGGCAGCAAGCCTGTGGATAAAAGGCCAGTATGCCAGCATTGGCAGAAAGGAAAGTGAAAGAGCATGGATTCTAGCTCACTTTGTAGAGGTTCTGCACTAAATGTTGACCAAAATACTTGTTAGGCGACAACTTAATGTCATTTATTGCCCAAGCCACTAGTTGGTGTTCTGCTGCTTTATCCAAAAGAGATTTTGTAATTGACTCAGAGCACTGTTTGATGGCTCTTAGAATAGATGAAGACTGGAGAATGAGGGAAATGAATGGGAGGGGAAGCCATGGCAAGGACCACAATCAGGCCTGTACCTTAGGGTCAGTGCAGTTAGGATGCTGTCCCCGGCACTGCCCCTGGACCCTGGACCTTGGATGTTGCTCTCCTGGTAGCCCCAGAACGGTACTGTCCAACAGAAAGATCCTATAAGACAATGGTGTAATTTTACATTTTCTAGTAAGCACATTAGAAAAGTGAAAAATAAAAAGCTAGCTGGATGATTTTAATACAAGTTCTCAATCCACACGTATCCAGAGTATTAACCTTTCAGCATGTAATCAGTATAAAAGAATTATTAATGGGATAGTTCACATTATTTTTTGACACTAAGACGTTCAGCATCCTTTGTGTGTGTGGTGTTTGCAGCAGCTTGCAGTTGCATTTGCAGCTTGGCCAGTGCTCTGTAGCCTCACGTGGCTGGTGGCTAGGATTGGCCAGTGGCGCTCAGGATGCAAATGCTTGGGTGGGAGTAACTGACAAGTGAAGCCTAAGTTGGTGACATGGCCAGGGAGAAGAGTGACTGACACCTTTTGTTTTCTTCAGTAGGGGAGCCTCTCACATGTGAGAATTGAAAACTGGGCAGCCACAGAAGACCAGTGCTCACTGCAGCAGTTTTTTCCTTCTCATATGTCTGATCAGGTCTTTTTGAATGCTTTATAAGAATGGGTGTTCCTCGGAATTCCATTCTTGACCTTTTGACCTTCCCTTTTTGCCTTTTACTTAGGTAATTTAATTCACTCTCTTGGTTCCAGGTATACCACTTAATGCTGATGATTTCTATGTCTGTATCTCTTGCCCTGTTACTTTCTAGTTTTAGTCAGATACTAATTTCTTGACCAGATAGAGCCCCTTACATGTGTCACAGACTTCTCAACATGTCGCAGTCTAAACTCTAAACCTGTTTTCCTCCTCTGACCCCTGGTCTCATTTAACAGCACCACTAGATTGACCTCTTATCAGTCACCAGTTCCTTTCATTTAACTCCTGACTCAAATTTCCTTCTTCTATGAACTATATTCATGTCCTGGTATCTTCTACAGAACTGTTGTAGCACTCTTAGAGCTTGTCTTTTGCTTTCTTTTTGTCTTTCCTCTTTGCCTCTTACCATTCTCTCTCGTCTTTCAAGTATTCTCCTACCTGCTGCAGCCAGAGTGATGTCCCTAAAGCACATGCAGGTTATCATTCTTCTGCCTAAACTTTGTATGTGTATTTTATGTATTTTTTTAATTGAAACACAGTTGATGTAAAGTATTATGTAAGTTACAGGTGTGTAATACAGTAGTTTACAACTTTTAGAGATTATACTCCACTTATTGTAAATTATGGGCTATGTTCCCTCTTTTGGACAGTGTATCCTTGTCGCTTATTTTTTCCTTGTACCTTATTTTATATCTGATAGTTTGTACCGCTTAATCCCCTGCCACTGTAATTCCCCTCCCCCAACTTCCTCTCCCCATCAGTAACTACTAAGTTATTCTGTATCTGCGAGTCTGCTTCCTTGTGTCATATTCACTGGTTCATTGTATTTGTTTTTTTTAGATTCCACATGTAAGTGATATCATACTGTATTTGTCTTTCTCTGTTTCACTTCACTCAACGTAATGCCCTCCAAGTCCGTCTATGTTGCCGCTGCAGATCCTCTGCCTCAGCTTTTCCAGTTGTTCCCATTGTCTGTGCACGGAAGTCCAGTCTCTGTGTGTGGCACACAGGGCCTCCTTGCTCGGCCATCAGTTCAGTCTTCTGACCTTGAACTTGAAGTTTTGGTGGTATGGAGCGGGTTGGGTGAGCACACACTGGAAGCTAAGGTGACTCTGTTGCCCTGAACACCCGCTTCACACTTGTGTGCTTTTCTGTTTCCACTCCCCATCATGCCCTTTTTACTTTTCTTCTCCAGCTAATTCTTGCGCATTTGGAAGGTTCTCTGAAGGCATAATATCTGACAGTTTTCGTTTTCCCCCAGTCTGGAAGTTGGACTAAATACCCCTCCTTTCCATTTGCTATGGTACTTGTCTCTGCCTCTGGGAAGTTTTATTCTATTTCTTGCCATGTATTGTTGAAACTGTTTGTTATGTGACTGTGGGTGCTTTGAGGTCAGGGCAGCTTCTTAGTCGTCTTTACCAGGCAGTTTCTTCTGCCGTATCTGGCTCCATCTGTTTTTATTGAACTGAATCAGTAAATGTGAAAGGAGGCTATGCGTGGAAAGATAAACTGGCCCAAATTGCAAATAGCTTTGCAGACAAAAAGCATTCAAGTGATTGATGAATGAAGAAAAACAAGGTAGATTATATTGTTTTGTAAGTCTTCTCAGTTTGGGGAAAAAAATGACGTGAGTTCGTTAATCCTTTGTTGTCCTCGTGATAGCAGTTGGAGTGCATCCACATAAAGTACTGTTACTTCTGAGCTATGTTTCAGAGGGGATATGGCCATGTTAGCTGACTCCGTGACGTCTAGAATCAATCACATGCCATCTCTGTTCCTTGTGTCCTGGGGTTGCTGAGGCCTACATCTGTTCTGTGTGTGCTCTGCTTTTGTTGAGGTGAATATGAAGGAAGGATTTGGCAGTGTTTATGCCTAGAGTAGGGGTTGGCAAACTATTGCCTGTTTTTATAAATAAAGTTTTATTGGAACACAATTGCACCATTTACATACGGATCACTATCTTTAGCTGTTTTTGTGTTCCCACAGCGTAGTTCAACTGTAGTGACAGAGATCGTGTGGCTTGCAAAGTCTAAAATATTTACTGTTTGATTGTTTTTATATAAAAAGTTTGAGGAGAAGGCAATGGCAACCCACTCCAGTACTCTTGCCTGAAAAATCCCATGGACGGAGGAACCTGGTAGGCTGCAGTCCATGGGGTCGCACAGAGTCGGACACGACTGAAGCGACTTAGCAGCAGCAGCATGCAGTTATAAGCATAATGTAGATGGATCCTAAACTACATATCATGTGTAATTCATAAATGAGATTGTGCTTACATAAAGAAATGATCCTCTTAAGTGTAGAATTAATGGACTTTTAGACTGGTTCCAAATAGGAAAAGGAGTACGTCAAGGCTGTATATTGTCACCCTGCTTATTTAACTTATATGCAGAGTACATCATGAGAAACGCTGGGCTGGAATAAGCACAAGCTGGAATCAAGATTGCCAGGAGAAATACCAATAACCTCAGATATGCAGATGACACCACCCTTATGGCAGAAAGTGAAGAAGAACTAGAAAGCCTCTTGATGAAAGTGAAAGAGGAGAGTGAAAAAGTTGACTTAAAGTTCACCATTCAGAAAACTAAGATCATGGCATCTGGTCCCATCACTTCATGGCAAATAGATGGGGAAACAGTGTCAGACTTTATTTTTTTGGGCTCCAAAATCACTGCAGATTGTGAGTGCAGCCATGAAATTAAAAGACGCTTACTCCTTGGAAGGAAAGTTATGACCAACCTAGATAGCGTATTAAAAAGCAGGGACATCACTTTGTCAACAAAGGTCCATCTAGTCAAGGCTATGGTTTTTCCAGTTGTCATGTATGGATATGAAAGTTGGACTGTGAAGAAAGCTGAGTGCTGAAGAATTGATGCTTTTGAGCTGTGGTGTTGGAGAAGACTCTTGAGAGTGAGTCCCTTGGACTGCAAGGAGATCCAACCAGTCCATTCTAAAGGAGATGAGTCCTGTGTGTTCTTTTGAAGGACTGATTCTAAAGCTGAAACTCCAGTACTTTGGCCACCTCAAGTGAAGAGTTAACTCATTGGAAAAGACTCTGATGCCAGGAGGGATTGGAGGCAGGAGGAGAAGGGGACGACAGAGGATGAGATGGCTGGATGGCATCACCAACTCGATGGACATGAGTTTGGTTGAACTCCGAGAGTTTGTGATGGACAGGAAGGCCTGGTGTGCTGTGATTCATGGGGTTGCAAAGAGTCAGACACGACTGAGCGACTGAACTGAACTGAACTGACACAATATCCTTTCTGTGTTGGTGCTTGTATTTAAGACTGTAAACATCATCAGCTTTTGCACAGTGAATATCTCTATTAGGCTCGTTAAAAAAGTATCTTCTATGGTTAATAAAATGTAAAGACTGCACCTGCAAAAAAAAAAAATTTTTTTTTGCTGATTTGTACCTTTGTCATTGCTGTTACTTAGTCACCAAGTTGTGTCCAACTCTTTGTGACCCCATGGACTATAGCCCATCAGGCTTCTCTTGTCAGTGGGATTTCGCAGGCATGAATAGTGTGGATTGGGTTGTCATTTCCTTCTCCAGTGGATCTTCCTGACCCAGGGATTGAACCCAAGTCTCGTGTATTGGCAGGCAGAGTCTTCGCTGCTGAACCACCGGGGAAGCCCAGTTTGTACCTTAATATTAACAGCTATTTAATATTAGAAAGACAAAGCCTTATATAATACCCAAATTGGGTAGTAATCTCAAATTGGGAATTAGGAGACTGCAGATTGAAAATGGCAAGTATCCTATTTGATGGTATGGTTTTCTTAAATTTCTTGTTTTTGTTTCCATTTTGCTGCACGTGTTATGAAGAAAAAGTGTCCACATTTTTTATTGTGCCTCATATATATGAAATGCATATTCTGAAAGTTTTAAAATTAATTTCCTCAACCATGTACAAAACACTGAACACCAGAGTCAGGTGTGTGAATTCCAAGTTGGAGAAAAAAATTTGTATCCTTGGCAGACTGCTTGGTCTGTGGAGGCTTAAATATAGGACTTCCACTATAGCAGTTTAAAATACCAGTTCATATGTCTCCCTCCCTGTTCCTGGTGCCTTCTGTCCTCCAGTGGGCAGAGTCCCTTCTAATATGACCAGTTCTTTATTGTTAACTGTTCCTCTAAAGATAAGTGGGCTACTGAAAGCAGAGTCCTGGAAGTGTGCGATTGAGGTGCTGTGTAACTGACGCTGGCATGTTCCCAAGGGTGATGTTACAGTTATTTGTTGACTGGTCTAGTCGACAAATGGTATGGACCAGGCAAGACCTAAGTCTACTCAAATGCTGGAGCAGGGCCCACGAGTACCTGGGGTTACCCCTCAGCTGTTGAGTGTTTCAAGAGACATTACTTGGGGAGGTCAGGGGTGCTGGAGCTGTGAACAGGTTGAGGCTGGAAATGGAGTGGAATGGAAGATTGGGGTAATCAGCTGATTTTTCAGTCTTGCTTCTGTCATTGTGCATTACTCCAGTAAAGCTAAGGCACTTTGGATTCATTCATCAAGCAGACATGTTTGAAATGGCTGTCATGTGAACGCCAGAGGCCCTGCTAGGTGTTGGGAGTTCAGAATGAATACATGAGCTCCTTCCCATGGAGGGGTATATAGACGGGTGTGCTTGGAGCAGTGAGGCAGGAGGTGGGAGGATCCCCACAAAACAGTGCATATCCATTAATGCTGTGAGTATTTTAGGTTAAAAAAGAAACAAAAACAGAAAACCCTTTTGATGCCTTGCAGTGAGCACTGTACATTATGCTTTTCTTTAACGGCATTTTTTGCTTATAAAAAATTTCCACTCTCATAACAATTACTTTGTTTTAAGGATGTAATTAAATTTATGTATTTTAGGTTGCCTGCCTGATTCGAGTTCCTTCTGAAGTAGTTAAGCAGAGGGCACAAGTATCTGCTTCTTCAGGAACATTTCACATTTTCTCTAACATCTTATGTCAAGAGGTGAGCATATGTGTTTTTTGTGGCTGCATCAGGTCTTAGCTGTAGCATGAGGGACCTAGTTCCCGGACCAGGGATCGAATCTGGGTCCCCTGAGTTGGGAGCACAGTCTTAGCCACTGGGCTACCAGGGGAGTCCTAAGAATATGTTTTTAAGCTCTCGTATTGAGGATATTTTATTGTAGCTGATAGGAATATTGTGGCCCTCATCCCAGGAGCCTTAGAGCTTAAGGCTAAATTTACTGTCCAATTATAGCAACTGTTAATGCTAAGATTATCTTTGCCTTTCCATTGTTTTTCAATTTTTTATTTTCAATTTTATTTCTTTTTCAAATTTCTAAACAAATGCACCATTAAGTATGTGTCCTACATTGTAATTGGCCTGTCGTTCTTTTAGAATCAGAAATAAATAGTGAATATATGAAGTGAATAAAGATGTATTAAAACATCACTACAGAATTTGAGGACCATGGAAGAGACCTGTGGTAATGGACTGATATAGTGACCCGTGTCATAATATTTATATATACTTGTAATTTGTCTTATACTGGTTCATGTTAAACTGTGGGTCAGAAATCATGCTTGCTGACCATATGACTGGGGACCATTGAGCTGCTTTTCTTTATAGTTTGTACAGAAGCGCCCCCCCCCCCCCCCATCTTTTTTTTTTAAAAATGGAAATCAATCTCATGAAAATTTCATTGAGTCCAGGTTTTAGGAGAGTTATTTTTAATGATCCCTCTGTCACCTCAATGAGGAGACATTGAGTATTGAATCATGTGAATGAGATCAGTCCAGGGAAGGGTTCCTGTTGAATCGTGTGGGTAGTTAAATAGATCAAGGCTTGTCCAGAGGTATTTATCACTTTTGAGAGATTATTTATGAATTTATCATGTCTGATGATTGAAAATACAAAATATAATTTTGTTTTTATATGAAAGGATAGCATTCTGTGTGCATTTGCTTTTGAAAATACGTTTGTTTAAAGCATCTCAAGTATTTTTTTTTCCCCAAGAGACGAAATGTTGAAAACTAGTAAAGCTTAGTTGAATTGTAATCAGCTTTGTTATTTTATTACAAATGATGTTCTCATTTGAAAGGAAGCTAACCTGAGCTTTATGTACCTTAGGCCGGTTTAGCACCTTTAACCTCTTGGAGAATTGTCATACTGAATATCTTAAAACTCAAACTTTAGAAAAGGTTAATCTGCTTTATGCAGACTGTTGTTTAGAAGTCTCTGCTATTCTGACTTTCTGAGCTCTTGGCTTTTTATTTGTTTCAGGGCATCCAAGGATTATATCGAGGCTACAAAAGCACTGTTTTAAGAGAGGTAACTAGCTAAATTTCTAATACTGAAGTATGAGAGAATGATACGCTTTGTTCAATAAGTTTATTTGGAGAGTCTGGTTTAAAAAATTACAAAGGGAAATTATCGACCACTGTATAGTCTTTTTTTTTGTTGTTAGCTTAATTTTTAAGGCACGGGATTAAAAAAACAGTGTATTTTTTTTGGACTGGTCTGGCTGTTTGCGTGTGGGCTTTCTCTGTTTGTGACGAGCTGGGGCTAGTTGTGGAGCAGGGCTTCATGCTGTGGTGGCCTCTGTTGATGAAAGAATGGAGCCCGCTAGGGCACACGGGCTCCCTAGCGTTTGGGCTTTAGTAGTTGCAGCACATGGTCTTAATTGCCCCACGGCATGTGAAAACTTCCTGGACCAAGGATCAAACCTGTGTTCCCTCCATTGGCAGGTGGATTCTTAACCACTGAACCACAGGGAAGTCCACTGTTATCTTCGTTCTGAAATCTGATGACTGGGTAGAATGAGTTGATCCTGCTGAAAGAGCAACCCCAATGGTCAGAATGACCCATCCTATAGCTTCATGTTTATCTAAGGTGGCTACATGGCCACCACAGCTGACATAGTAAGAAACAGCTACTAAGGGTAAGATGTCAGGTTAATTACTGTAATACACAAAATGAGAGAGAAAATGGTCATGAATGAAGCACTCTGGGAGACAAGGGTCTCAAAAGTATGTTTTTATATGAAAAATTGTACAGTTAGCTCTTATCTTCCTGATGACAAAACACGATGTATTAGAAAGTTCATTCTGGCCTGGAGTGCTGGCCGGCCTGAGATTCTCAGTGCAGTGTGCCTTGGAGCAAGCCTTCTAGCTTCGAAATTCTGAGGTTCAATATGTGGTCAGTGTCTTTTTTTCTTTGATTGAAAAAATCAAAGTATTTTAGTGTGTATATTACTGCAGAAAACATGTTTTAATTTTTTATTCACATATAAGAGGCAACTTTTTCTTTTTGGTTTTTGTTGTTTTACTTTTTTTAGATGATTTTTTTAAGATGGAAGGATAATTGCTCTACAGTGTTGTGTTGGCCTTTGCCATACAATGCAAATCAGTCATAACTCTATATATTCCCTCCCAGAAGAGGCTATTTTGAGGTTTAAAAGTTGACCTATAGATAAGGTGGCATATGGAATATAAGAGAAGTCTTTGTTTGGTTTGGGACATAAGTTGGTTTCTTTTTTTTTTTTTTTTTACGAGTTTAAATCCTACACTTTTTTTTTTTTTGAGGTATAATTGACAAATGAAATTGTGAGGCATTTGAAGTATACAGTGTGATGATTTGATATAGGTATACATTGGGAAAAGGATTAGAACATAATTTTCTATTAAAATGCAAAAGAATCCGCATACCTCTCCTTGAATCCTTGTTTTCTGTTTGGATTTCCCTTGGATGCTAAAATGTTCTCATTTATAGAAATGTGTTTAATTTAAATACATATTGTTATAATTAGCAGAAAATTGAAATTCTTTGGAATCTGAATTTTGTTCCCAGGTAGTTTTTTATTTTGTCTTATTTGTTTGTTGTTAGCATAGATTACAGTCTTCTTTATGAAACACCAGCACTGTTACGTGTTATTTGAAGCTTTGATTTCTATGAAGTAATAACCTTCAGTGCGGTGGTGGTGTTGATGTATATCTTTGAAAAACTTCTTTTGAAGGCAGACTGAATGTTTCAAAATTAAGTTATTTGTGTGAAGATGACTTCTGCCTTTCAAAATAACCATCTTCATTCTGTCCTTATTTTCTGACTCACTAAGCACTTGTTATTTACTCAGGTTTCACCTGGGTGCAGGAAAAAGAGAGGTGGACAATAAATCTCTTTTTTATTTTTCTGTGAGATGCCGAATGAATGAATATTTACATGCCAGAGAATACTCATTGTGCATACAAACAAATAGGTAAAACATGGTTACAACTGCATACTGTTCTTCTAAAAATTTGTTTTGACGTACGTCACACTAGTAATTAATTTCTAGGCTGCAGTTCTTGCTAAAAGTGTGACCCTGCTGAGATGACTTTGTTTACTCAAAATGGCAGTGGTTTACTGAAAATTTAATTGGGGTCTTCTGCATTATGCATTTTAATAAAAGATCCTTCAGAATTGATTTTAGTTGAGATATTGCTTTTGTACAGATTCTCAGAGAGAATGAGAGAAGAGTTATTGCCAAATGAAACATAGCTTCTTCTCAAAATGAGAAAAATAAGAAGTGATGTATCTTCTTTAAACAAAATTTTTGCATTATAAATAGTTTCACTTTTTACATTGTTCTGACATCAGTATAAGATCTTTTCACCAAGAGCTTGTTTGATTGTTTCAATAAGAAAATACATTGAAGCCTTAGTGAGAATCACAAGGAAGCTTATACATTTATTCTGTGTGCGGTTTTTGTTTGAAATAGTTTTATCTCCCTCACAGTAGCCCATTAGAATGAAATTGAAGTTTGAATCCATGCCTTATAAGATAGATTATGTGTGTTCTTTAGATTTTGTGAATGCTGTCACATGGTTTGATGTTTGTGGAGATTGCATGCTTATCCCTTATGTTCTCCTAAATTATTTTAGTTACTGTGAATTTTAGACAGAGTCTAAGCAAGGTCAACCAATTATACTCTTTATCTCACCCTTTCAGTATTCATATTCCTCATGATCTAGGCCAGATTAAATGTGGCCAAGCATTGTGGGGCAGTGCGGTTATTTCAGTAACATGGAAATGGGGAGTAAAGTCACAGCAGCCTCTGTAGCCAGGCTGGTTTCAGAGTTTCCATTGACCTAGACATAGCATATTAAAAAGCAGAGACATTACTTTGCCAGCAAAGGTCTGTCTAGTCAAAGCTATGGGTTTTCTAGTAGTCATGTATGGATGTGCATACATGAACTAAGCATCAGGGTCTATAGGAGGCACTTCATGTGGGTCTCTTCATTTAATTCACACGAGAACCTCAATATAATTAAAACCGTCAGCTCACAGTAAAGGAATAAACTCACTTTCAGATACATATTCATATGCCCAGTCTCACTTAAAATTACAGTTGAGATCACTTCTCACCTCTGGAATTGCTAGTACCATTGGTGAGAAGTGTAAAAGTGTTAGCCGCTTCAGTTGTGTCCGACTCTTTGAGACCCCATGGACTGTAGCTCGACAGACTCCTCTGTCCATGGGATTCTCCAGGCAAGAATACTGGAGTGGGTTGCCGTTCCCTTCTCCAGGGGATCCTCCCAACTCAGGGATCAATCTCTGTCTCCTGCACTACAGGCTGATTCTCTACCATCTGAGTCAACAGGGAAGCCCCAACTGTGGCTGCCCCTAACTAGCTTCCCCACAAGAATGTGAATCCTTCAGGGCAGAAGTGTTCTGCGTGGTGCCCAACACACACAGCAGGTACACCTTTAAAAAGGAGTAGAATGTATGGAGAAAACCCATTTGTTGAGTTTAACTTACCGGAAATGACTTGCCTCTCTGTTTTCTTTTGCTACAGAAATTCCTTTCTAATTCACATCCAAGGTCGAGAGGCTGCTCTCCATACAACTTCTGGGTCAGTCAGTTCAGTTCAGTTCAGTCACTCAGTAGTGTCTCTTTGTGACCCCATGGACTGCAGCACGCCAGGCTTTCCTGTCCATCACCGACTCCCGGAGTTTACTCAAACTCATGTCCATTGAGTTAGTGATGCCATCCAACCATCTCATCCTCTGTCATCCCCTTGTCCCGCCTTCATTCTTTCCCAGCATAAGGGTCTTTTCCCATGAGTCAGTTTTTCGCATCAGGTGGCCAAAGTATTGGCATTTCAGCTTCAACATCAGTCCTTCCAATGAACACCCAGGACTGATTTCCCCTAGGATGGACTGGTTGGATCTCCTTGCAGTCCAAGGGACTCTCAAGAGTCTTCTCCAACACCACAGTTCAAAAGCATCAATTCTTCGGCGCTCAGCTTTCTTTATGGTCCAACTCTGACATCCATACATATTGGTAAAACCAAAGCTTTGACTAGATGGACCTTTGTTGGCAGAATAATGTCTCTGCTTTTTAATATACTGTCTAGGTTGGTCATAACTTTTCCTCCAAGGAGTAAGCGTCTTTTAATTTCATGGCTGCGGTCACCATCAGCAGTGATTTTGGAGTCCCAAAACATAAAATCTCTCACTGTTTCCATTGTTTCTCCATGTATTTGGCATGAAGTGATGGGACCAGATGCCATGATCTTCGTTTTCTGAATGTTGAGCTTTAAGCCAACTTTTTCACTCTCCTCTTTCACTTTCATCAAGAGGCTTTTGAGTTCCTCTTCACTTTCTGCCATATGGGTGGTGTCATCTGCATATCTGAGGTTATTGATATTTCTCCTGGCAATCTTGATTCCAGCTTGTGCTTCTTCCAGTCCAGCATTTCTCATGGTGTACTCTGCATATATGTTTACTAAGCATGGTGACAATATACAGCCTTGACGTACTCCTTTCCCAATTTGGAACCAGTCTGTTGTTCCATGTCCAGTTCTAACTGTTGCTTCTTGACCTGCATACAGATTTCTCAGGAGACACATCAGGTGGTCTGGTATTCCTATCTCTTGAAGAACTGTCCACAGTTTGTTGTGATCCACACAGTCAAAGACTTTGGCATAGTCAATAAAGTAGAAGTAGATGTTTTCTTGGAACTCTCTTGCTTTTTCGATGATGCAATGGATCATGGCTCCGCCCATCAGAACTAGACCGAGTTTCCCCCTCAGTCAGTATCTTCCATCAGGAAGCTTCCATAAGCCTCTTACTCTTCTCCATCAGAGGGCAGACAGACTGAAAACCACAGTCACAGAAAACTAACCAATCTGATCACATGGACCACAGCCTTGTCTAACTCAGTGAAACTATGAGCCATGCCATGTAGGGCCACCCAAGACGGACAGGTGATGGTGGAGAGGTCTGACAAAACGTGATCCACTGGAGAAGGAAATGGAAAACCACCTCAGTATTCTTGTCCGAGAACTCCATGAACAGTGTGAAAAGGCAAAAAGATAGGAAACTGACAGATGATCTCCCCAGGTCGGTAGGTGCCTAGTGTGCTACGGGAGATCAGTAGAGAAATAACTCCAGAAAGAATGAAGAGATGGAGTCAAAGCAAAAACAACACCCAGGTGTGGATGTGATTGGTGATGAAAGTAAAGTCCTGAGGCTTAGGATATATTCAGGATATGTTAACTATGATTAATAGTATTCTTGGTAACTGAAAGGGCTTTTGACAGGAAATGACATCTCAGTGAGTGCCGGGGTCCAGCCCCGGTGGATCCAGGGAATTCGAAGCGGGGACGGCGTCGGCGAGGATCAGGAAACAACTGCTTAATTAAACGTTAATTAAGAATATAAAGAGTAATAGAATAAGGATAGCTCAGTGAGGAAATTCAGTGGAGAAAAGAGGCTGAAATAAGGATAGCTCAGTGAGGAAATTCAGTGGAGAAAAGAGGCTGAATAATTCAGCCAGAAGGTGAGAGAAAGAACGACATGGGGAGACCAAGTTTTGGTGAACAAGGCCCGCACTTTATTTTCCAAAGTAGTTTTTATACCTTAAGTTATGCATAGAGGATAATGGGGGAAGGGGTAGAGTCATGCAGCAAGCCGGACTTTCTTCCTGCAAACTTATCATATGCAAAAGCTTAGGTGATTTGCATCATCTTCTGGCCCGGAGGCCTGTTAACATTTTAAGACCCTTTCTTCTGAAAACTTACTTTTCTCTAAAGGTGATTGGTCAGGAGCCACCCTCCAAAAGCAGTAGATAAAGTTGCATTCCTACAGAGCAAAGGTGTGGTGGGCTATAACAAGAAAAAGAGTTAACTCAAGGGTCCCAGGTTACAAATATTAAAGCTACTACTTACACCAATTATATTAATCAATACACTGCCAGGGACACAGCAGGTAAGGGATATGGAGACTTAGCAGTAAACATTGGCCCAACAAGTGAAAATCCCTTCACCAATACAATTTCTAATCAATCTTTTAACTGCTCAAAGGAATCTGTGTTTAGACAGTTTAGAACATCTCATGCCTCTCAAGGTTGGGAGGCTCTGAGCAATCACATGTGGCCGGAAAAACCTATTCAGGCAGGCTAGAGGATTTCCAAAGGAATTTGTAGGTTGAAACACTGTCACACCCAGGAATTGTTAACTGGAGCTGTAAGCTAACTCTTTTTTCAGAGAGAGGTAGTGGGGGACAGCCCCCGTAAAGTCAGAGGTGTAGGTGAAAGCACAAAGCAGAAAGTAGGCAGACTCTGGTTTTGGGGGGTAGATGCTCGAGAATTTCCAGGGGGACTCCTGAGGCTCGATCCTGCCTTTGCGTATGCCGAGCCTCCTTCCTCATGACCTTTGTCATGGGCGGAGCTCCTCACGCTGGCTCCCCGGCAGTGATAGAATTCCAGTTGAGCTATTCCAGATCCTGAAAGATGATGCTGTGGAAAGTGCTGCACTCAATATGCAGTATGCACTCAATATGCAATATGCCGGCTCCCGGCAAGTGAGGAATGCCACTGTCTCTCACCAGCTGTTTGCCCTTGGCAAGCAACTTTACCTCTCTGAGCTCAGCTTTGCCTGTGTGTATTTGGAACCTCATATTGATTGTTCTTGCTGCAGTCTCATGAAGGAAGTATTACAGCAGTATGGTCTGCTAAGACCAGAGATGAAGCAAACTGCCCCTAGGCTGTGAGGTTCTTGAACAGGGATGCAGCCTTGTTCTGTCTGCATGTAAACATGTGAATGCCGTCTCATGATGATGAATACACACTAGTTGTGTTTGAACCAGAGGCTCACTAACTGTTACTGCTCAAAGAGCTTCTCAGCTCCCAATTGGAGAGTGTTTTATCCAAATGTCTTGTAGAATTAAGTTGTTTATTCAGTTAACAAATTGCAACCTGCAATTGATTTTGTGTTTGCTGGCTACTTCTGTAGGAAAAACAACATATTGGTTATAGTATTTGTACAGTTACTCTAGTTGATGGTTGAACTGAGCAAAATTACTAATGTAAATGGGTTGGAAAATTTTTCATAGTTATTCTTTTTTAGGTCATGTTGATAATTTACTGGAATTTTTTCTCCAAATAAGCTTACCGACTAAGAGGAAGGCTTTCTTTCAAAGATTACAATAGTTGAATGATTTCTGTTGAAAAGTGTTTTCAAGCAACTCTGGCTAGAATCGTTATTTACCATTCTTAAATCTGTGTACTATTTCCTGCCTTTGTGATAGTAAGAAGAGAAAGAAAGTATTCTCTGATGAGAACTTAGCTCCTTCTGTCAAGGCTTTGTACCTCTGTGTGTGTGTGTGAAATTGTTTCCTTGGCTTTACCTCTTCCTTTCTCTTTTGGTTTGCTTCAGTTATGTCTGGCTATATGTACTTATGCCTAGTCCTCCCATGCAGTGTATAAGATCCACATGGAGATAGCAGTGGGATTTTTACCTCTTTGTATTATGCGCAGGCTCTGGGGGTAACACCTGCCACAAAGTCAGTGCTCAGTAATTATTTGTTGCTTTTTTCATTCCTTTAAGTTTGATTGTGTTTTGTTCAGATGCTGTTAGACACCGTGACCATTTCAGAATGCTGGGGGAACTCTAAGGGGACTTGGAATTACGCCGGGTGGGGGCTCAGCCTTTGACCCACTACAGCAGAAGATCTTTGCATTGGAGAGGTGATGAAATACCAAAGAGTATATCCTTTTCTAAGATTTCTGTCTTCTTAAACCTTGAAAAAATAGTTTTTATAAAGCTGGTTTCATTAGAAGAGTAATTAATTCCCCCCCTTTCCCCTACATCTTTAGTAATTCACTTTAAAGGGGAAAAAGTGATTGTAAATCTTTCCAAACTTTTTTTTCCCCTGAACTTTTAATGTGAAATTGTTTTTCAGTTAAAATCCAATGCAAACATATTGAACCTTGTTTTAATCCTACATAATTCATTTTATTAACTATGACCAAATAGAACATCTGTTAAAATTCCATAATGTTAGCTTCATGGGAAAAGAAAAAAAAAAAAGTCCGTTTGCTCTTGGAATCTGTCCATTGTTTTATTGTTCAGGCTTTCAGTAAATGTGTAATGAGACATTCTTATTAATGGGAATATTAAACAAATGAAAATGAAATATTGCCTTTAATCACAAGCAGTTTATAAAATGAGTCACCTAATTGCATTTACTTTATTATAACTTTACCGTAGAGATGGTCTGTGAGGAATGAACAATACTTCATTCTTTAATCCAGAGAGTAAACTTGTTACTCCTCAAATATGGATTTCAGCCTACAGTTTTTCATCATCTCTTAAATAAACAAACAGTTTTAGAAAGAACAATTTTGTAAAATTATCTTAATGTAGAAAGATTACTTTAGCCCCTCAGTGCATATTTTCTCGTGTTTTGTTTACATGAAACCAGCTGCTATTTACTTTTCTCGTTCTTAGGACAAATTTCATTTGCACTGTACAGTTCTGAAAAGGCTACATATTCCATTGTTGCATGGTGGCCGTGTTGTCTAGAATGGATACCCGTTCATGTCTGTAGAGCTTCCGGAGAAGTAAATTAACAGCATGAATCTTCAGTGGAAATGTAAGAAAAGCTGTTGAATAAAGGTGGAAACAATCTCTTCTTTTTAAAGGTTAGCCTCATATACCATAATATTGAAATAGCTGTGTCTAGGGTGTTTGTGTTTTTCATCTCATGTGAAATATCCTGTCTCTTCACATTTGTGTTAATTTAGATGGCAAATTGTAAAGAACAGAGGATCTGACTACAGTGGCTGAACTAAAATATGGTTGTCCTTAAAAAAAAATTTTTTTTTCTCTTACTCTGTAACAAGAAATCTGGAGGTGGTCCCTCTAACGCTGGTGTACTGGTTAAATGATGGGCATCTAGGAACCGGGCTCTTTTCATTCTGCCTGGGAAACTGTAATACTCTGGCAGAATTACTCATGATTACAGAATGGCTGCTGCACTTTTGGGCCCGTGGCCCTTGTCCAAGCATGAAGTGGGAAGGGCAGGAGGCGTTATCTGTCACTCTGTTTACTTAGAAGACAAAAGGTTTCTTGGGCCAGGTGTCTAAAGCTCTCCTGAGTTGCATGGGCATTGAGATATTTGTATACATTGTGATTTTTCAGTGTGGTAGGTAAAGGCAGGCACAGAGGGTGTTGGGATTACAGATACTGAGTCACCAGCCTACAACATCTGCTCTATTCTCTCTATTGTAGTTCAGGCTCAGTTGCTTCAGAAAGGAAAGTCTCATGTACCCGTGACTTCAACTGGGGATCCTGTTGTTCACATTCAGATCACATCTGGACTGCAGATTTTTGGACATTTAATTCTACTTTGTAAATTTTGATATTTGTTCTTTTTCTTTTATTTTGTTACCTTTGTTTTTGTGAGCATAGTGTGGAAGCTGTTCTTCTAAAATCATTTGTCAGTCTGTAATCTATAATCTGGAGATGGACTTTACTTCAAAATTACTTATTTTTCATACATTTTTTATTTTAAAGTTAAGATCTCAGAATACCTATATTGATATTTGAAGTAATAGCTAACGCTTACCAAGTATTTACAATGTTTCTGTGCTACATTCTTAACATATCCTTGCATACCCTCACACTGATCCAAAACATGATTCATTCTTTGTGGAAACTCAGGCTTAGCAAGGCTGTGGTTCGTCCAGAGTCTCGCATCCATTAAGGGAGGAAACCGAGGACTTGAAAGCTCATGACATTAGGCCCTGTGGTGAGCTATGTATTTTGCATTTTATACACAGGCAAATTTTTCAGGAGAAGAAAATCATATATTTAAAATTTAATACTCTGTATTTTTTATTTTTTCTCATTTTAAAATTTTTAAGTAGACATTAGTTCCAGGAGTTTGGGAAAAATAAGTTCTCAGTGACTAAAGGTCTCCATGACATTAAAAGAAAAGTTAATCAGAGGACGTAAATGGAAAATCTGTGTTGATAGAGATGTTCATGGGGAATAGTGGCTTGTAAGTGTACATTATTCCATATGTTCGCATGATTTGTTCTTGCCATTCAGGTGTTACTTCACATGCCCCTTCTCCGAGGGGCCCTCTGTGACCACACTAGCTCACATACACCTGCCAAAACCCTGCCCGGTTACTTGGTGCCCTAGCAGGTACCATTTCTTATTATGAATTTTTTTTTTGTCTTCCTTCCTCTCTCCACTGGAATATACTCTCTTTTGAGGGCAAGTGCTTCTTGCATGTTTTCTTCAACTACTATTAGTCCAGCACCTAGAAGAGTCCTCGACATGCAGCACACTCAGAAAGTATTCAGTGAATACAAATAAAGCACTTAATCACACATTTCAGAAGTAGACTAGTTTTAAATTCTTAGATATTTAAAATCTCCATCAGATGCCCAGACTGAGATGTATGTGGCAAGAACTATGGAGTCCTAACTTAATTCCCAGACCAGTTAGTGATTTTTTGCTGTCTGAACTTTCTGCACTTCCAGTGAGTTTAATTTTCTCCTTGTCTTTTCTTATCACATTTCCTGGTATTCTTGAGCCTTCTACAAATAGCCCTTATTTTAATTTTGTCATGTCTTGTTAAGAGTTGGTCTTATGAATATTTTATGTATGTAAAACTGTTTTTGAAGTGACATGTGAAAATAGCAGCTTATTCATGAAGAAAGTCTTTCATCAGCTATGTGCAACTTATGCACAGCTAACACTGGGTAGAAATGACTCTTGAGATTCTTAGGATTGTATATTGTCTTATTGGCTGAACAAGCACCGTCTTATAAGAGATATTAAGAAAAACTTTGTGTATTAAGAAAACCAAATGTGAAGGTAAAATCTCGAATGTTTATGTGTAAATCAAGGATTGTGGTTGCAGGGAGTCCTATAAAAGAACTATTGGAAACGCTTACCTGTGGGTTTTGTTGTCTAGAGCACATTACCCTGGGAACATACAGTGATAACAGTTACAGTTTGAATTCTGGGCTTGTTCTTTACTTGTGTAGTGTTGTCCAAAAAATTGGTTCGGGTTTTCCCGTTACATCATATGGAAAAACCTGAATGAACTTTTTGGCCAACCTAGTATTTTTCTAATCTTTAGATAAAACTGTAAAGTATTGACTTTTTCCCCCCCCCCCTTTTAAAACTGATCATTAGGCTGAGGCTTGGAAAAGTTAAGCAGTGCAGCTAGTATATATGGTATATGGGAGGTCTGGAAGCCGAGACCCAGCCTGTGTGTTTCCAAAGTCTGTGTTTCTGGTTGTACTTTGCTTCCTGCTCATGTTTTGTAGATAAATTCCCTATTCATTGCTCTCTGAATTTTTCAGTAAATTGTGGGAAAATCAAGTGGTAGTACATCCGTGAGACTTGAACCACATCTGTGAACTTGAAGTGGAGCACAGTTCCTAAGTGTTAGTAGGATTCTAAAAGATTGAAAAGGAGCCATCTGTATAGGCAAAACACAATGAACAGTGCTTCTGAATTAGTAATGTTGATTTCAACATCTTCGTTCCTCTGGCCTGTGTGAAGTTGGCTTAAAAATGCTTTGACTGCTTTTAGCCTTCTGTCTTCTTTTGTTCCCTGAGCTTTTAGCATATATTCTGAGAAACAACCCAGTAGATGGGAAAAAGTTTATAATCTTTGGCATAAAAATGGTTTTGGTACTTAGCCACATAATTAACAGATAATTTATTGACTAGTAGAGCAGCAGAAATTGATGAGAGGGTATTTGTTTTCCTTTGTGAAAATACTCTGCTTTAAAAAAAATTTTTTTTTAACTGAGTTTGTTGATAGAAAAGTTGTGTTACAACAGTGCACACTAGAGGGCGCACCATGTCTGTGTTTTAAATGTTGGCAGCGGGCGCTTCAGTGTACCTGAACCTTGAAGCTCTTGCATTGGGACTTTTTAAAAAGCAATTTGAATTTAAAAATGAAAAACAAAGCTTAATAATAGCACTTTCCAATCCAAGGTTCCTAAATAATAATATCTTATTTAATCCATACATACTTCATTATGCATCTTTAAAATACAAGAGCCAATATGTATATTTAACTTACCAAAATGAGTGTCACAGTCTTAAAGTATTTCCTTCAAACTATTTTTCAATTACAACTGTAATTTTAAAATTCAGAAGAACTGGCAGATGCTTCTTATTTATTTTTTATTTTAATTGGAGGCTAATTACTTTATAGATGCTTCTTTATTCAAGTGATGAAGGGTGACATAACCAGTAATAAGAAATGTGATACACAGTATTACTTCTTTGTTCTTCTTGCACTGCCCCCCAAAAATACATACTTTCAATCTCATCATGAGAAAACATATGACAAACCCAAATTGAGGGACAGTGTACAAAATTGTCAAGGTCATGACAAAGAAAGGTGAAAGAATTGTCGCGCCCAGGAGTGGGGTGAGGAGACAACAACAAACAAATGCAGCAGATATCAGGGGGGAGAACTGGGGCGATTCAAATCAGGTCTATAATTTAGATGTTCATACGACAGCAGTTACCAGTAGTTGGTTTTGCTAATCATACTCAGTGGTTAAGTTCTTATTTCGGAAGCTAGGCATAGGGTGTATGTGAACTCCATGTATTATTTGAGTAACTTTTATGAAAGTCGATAAATTATTTTTAAAAAACAAGAAGCTGGGAATTCCTTGGTGGTCCAGTGGTTAGGACTTCATTCTTTCATTGCAGGGGGGCCGGGTTCAATCCCTGGTTGGGGAACTAAGGTCCTGGATGCTTTATGGCATGGCCTAAAAAATAAAACAAAAAGCTGGAAAAGGAAATAAGCTAGATTTAAACCTTGTATGAAATCATTTATTTTTGAAATGATCTTCTAAAATAATGACAAAAAAATAATGACAGTTTAAACTTACAACTTAAATTTTTTCTTTATCTAAGTGATAATTGGTAACAATTCAGATAATACATGAAGATTTTAACATGGAAAGCAAGTCTTCTGCCCTGCCCTCCTTCATTCTAGTCCCACTCTCTAGAGGTATCCGCTTTTATCTGTTTGCATTTTCAGTTCTTGTTACATCTGTGTTTCTGAATAACTATCATCTATTTCTTCATCTGTCAGTTTAGATTCAGTCTCCTGAGCCTTTGGAGTAGAAGATGCAGTTGAGCTCGTAATACACTGCTCCCCATCCTTACCTTCCCTGATAGCTCAGCTGGTAAAGAATCCGCCTGCAATGAGGAGACCTCAGTTCGATTCCTGGGTTGGGAAGATCCCCTACCCACTCCAGTATTCTGGCCTGGAGAATTGCATGGGCTGTATATGTATAGTCCATGGGGTCTCATAGAGTCGGACACAACTCAGTGACTTTCACTTTGAATCTTATATTATCCTAGTGTTCCAGTTACATAAATTTCATTTCTCTGGTTATTTTAGAAACTCGTGGTCATGTATTTGAGTCATTATTTCTTAATTCGACAAACTTCCAGCATCTTCTAGCTTTCTTCTTATAAGGTGAGGCTCTTCCTTTTTGACACCTTATCCTCCTTATCTTTGAGATACCACTTTCTGGAATGACTTCTTGTCACCTGCGCTTTGATCCTAGGTTGTTACCAAGATGAAAGTTTCATCCTGCCCTTCACCCACAGTCACTTCTTTCGTGGCTTTTCTGGATTGATTCTAAAAGTTGAACATCAGTGAACTAGTGTTGGTATTGTCTGAGTCTTCAGGCATAGTCACTAGGCCATGCAGTGTGCCAGGATTAGATTTCCTATTGTGTTGGTCCTGCATTACTCTGAAAGAGATGTTTCCAGCATCACAGTCCAATAGTCTTGCATTCTATCACTTGCTAAAATTTGTACCATATTGTAATTTGCTGAATCATGAACTTAAAAATTTTTTTTCCCTTGGAGTTTCTAATTGCCTTATGGGAGGGGTTTGCCCTTTTCAGAGATTTGTCACAGCCTCAAAACCATGTTGTTTTTGTGGTTTTGTTTTTTTTCTTCTCTTGGGAATCGTGGAATCTTCCCGTTTCCCACTTGAATCCTCTGTGTCTGGACTTCTCCCTGCCTTCCTAGGCTGGATTCACTGTTGCCTGGAGGTGTCAGTACAGCGGTTCAGACCACAGGCTTTGTAGCCAGACTGCTTGGGTTTGACCACTGCTCTTCCTCAGGCAGTCCCACACCTCTGGTTCTTTACTGTCTTCTTCTAACAAAAACATTGGAAGGTGTAATAAATATAAGGATGTGTCTGCTTTGTTTGTAAGCCTTTATTTTATCCTGATTTTTTTTTCGTGGGTCCAGGTAATTATCTTTCTCTGGTTCCTAATATAACTTACTAAGGTTCTTTCTAATGGCACTTGATAATAATCATTTATAATGATTCTTTGGCCTCAACTGTGTTAGGTTGTTTTTTTCTTAAGAGAAAGGAATCATGTTAGTAAGTTATGATTCTTAGAGAAGCATGTTGATCTTATCAGTTCAGTATGTATCCTAATTATATTTGGAAAATAAATGATAAAATTTGTGTCTAGGAATCTTATAAACCGATACCAAATTTTCTAATAAAGCTTCCCCATATCTTTAAAAAAAATTATTTGTCTGTGCTGGCTCTTAGTTGTGTTATGTGGGATCTGGCTCCCCGACCAGGGATCAAATCCTGGTCCCCCGCATTGGGAGCCAGGAGTCTTAGCCACTGGACCACTGGGGAAGTCCTAAGCGCCCCTTTATCTTGATCTACATGTGATGACTTTTTCTGTTGTTTATCTGTGAATTGTTCCATATTTCTTTTTTTATAATTTATTTTTAATTGAAGGATAATTGCTTTACAGTATTGCATTGGTTTCTATTAAGCATCATATTCCATATTTCTGTTTTGGGAAATAGAGTGATAACCAAGTTAAAAATCACTTTGGGATGAAGTTTCCTTTCTTCAGTGGGTAAATTAAGTATGTATTTTAAGTATGTCTTTTGTCTGATATTATTTTAGAAGATATCAATCATATCTGTGTGTAAAGGTGACAGTGGTTTGTCTTATGTTGAGCAGCCAAGATCTTGTGAAAGTTACACTCTCTGCTGATTTATCTGTTGGTTCACACAACTGTTTACAAAGGTTCCTTCTTCCTCCTTAGGAGTCTCAAACAATTGTGTAGCTAACACATCTTAGTCATTAAGTTTTGGACTAGTTTTGATTAAATGAAGAGAAAGGATCTGGCACATAATAACCTCTGAGTATGTTCTCATCACTTTATTTTTCTGTGTTTGAAGGAGGAAATAGATTGAATTTATCCAACCTCTGCTGCTTTGCCAGATTAGATACTTTTCACATGCTTTTCGTTTAATCTTTATAAAGTAATCGTACAAAGAGTCATAAATGTCAACCACTTGAAAATTGTGTACCCCTGTTCCCCCGCTACATGTCTAGTCATGATTCCGAGCCATTCTGTAATGTTTGTCTCTTGTAAACCATGTTATGAGCTAACAGATAGTTGCCTATTTAATACCAGTGGGAGGCTGACATTCAGTTGTGTCAGTAACTTGATCTGCATAGAATAATACAGTTAACAGAGGGCTGAGTTGGGCTCTGAATTACTTGAACTCTTACGCTCTTTTCATATCAATGTTTATATTTTCTTTTCTCTTTTGGGGTTGTGAGTAAGTAGGTTTTAGAATGAATAGCATAGCACTTTATTTTTCTTTTCTTGTCCCTCTCCAGTATTTTATTTTGAAAAATTTCAACCTACAGAGAAGCTGAAGCATATGTTCTTTTCCCAGGATTCAATGATTTACTTTTGCCCCATCTGTTTTGTCTGTCTTTCTCTATACAGTATTTTCCTGAAACATTTTAAGTACAAAGACACAACCCAGGATAGTTCATCATTAAATATCTAGCATATGTTTCCTAAGAATAGAGTCATTCCTGTCATAACTATAATACCATTATCCTTTCAAGAAATGTAACATTGATACATTCATATTATCTGATATATGGTCAGTTTTATTATTTTTTCCTGTTGTCCCAGTAATAAAAACTGTGCACCTTTTTCTTTTTGCAGGATCCAGTGAAGGATCACACATTGTCTTTGGTTGTCAGTTTCCTCAGCCTCCCCCGCCCCCAGCTTGCCTTCCCCACGTGGCGTTGACATTCTTCTAGAGCCCAGGGCAGTTCTATAAATAGTGCCTTAATCTGGAAGTTGCATTTCCTTGTGATTATATTCAGATCATATATTAAATTTTATGCCTGTGCATGGGTAATACATGGATGATGCTAGATACTTTTGTTGCATTGTATCAAGGATTACATAGTGCCTCCTACTTGGTGAAACTAAGTTTAATCATTTGATTACATTGGCATTCCCTACCTTTCTGTACTCCAGAGGTTCATGTCTCCTTTGTTTTGAAAAGTAATCGATGTGGGGTACTGGGGGGCTTTCTAGGGGGTGCAGCAATAAAGAATCTGCCTGCAATGCAGGAGATGCAGGAGGCATGGGTTTGATCCCTGGGTTGGGAAGATCCCCTAGAGAAGGAAATAGCAACCCACTCCAGTAATCTTGCCTGGTAAATTCTGGGACAGGAGGTGGGGGGCACAGTCCATGGGGTCTCAGAGAGTAGGGCACAACTGAGCACGCATGTGAGCACGCATGCATGCACGCTCTGGGGTAACAGTTTGAGCTAATGTGATTATCCTGTTCCCCAGTGATCTTTCACCCAATAGTTTTAACATCTGTGAGTGCTTCTAAGGAAGAGTTTATTACATTGGTGATTGCAAAATGCTGATTTTCTAAGTACTGTCCTTTTTCTTTTAATTTATTTGCTGACATTCTTATGTAAAAAAGAGCTTTCTTTAAAAAAAAAAAAAAAGAACTTTCTTTTACCAGCCGCCTCCACTCCCCACCTTTTTTAGTACCCCTATGGATGCATGGATTTTTTTTTTTTTTAATTTTAACAGCTTCATTGCGATATAATTCATGTACCATGCACTTCACTCACTTAAAGTAACCATCTAGTGGGTTTTAAGTGTATTCACGGATATGTTCAGCCTTCACCACAGTTGAGGATTCTTTAATATTATAATTGTAATAATTATAATCCCTTACCATTATTACTATTTCTGATGCTCACACTGGCCCGAATTTGTGGTGGGAGCCTCTTCATGCTTACTGTTCTTAACGCATTTCCTTGTTAGTCCTTGGGAATTTCCTTGTTGGTATGACAAGGTGTCCCCATCTTTGTGCTTGCCCTGCCCATCAGCTGCCTCTGCAAGGAACCCTTGATTCTTTTCAGTGGGGAGTGGTATTTAGAAATTAAGTTTGGGATCCTAGGTATATTACTGCATGTATACTCTTCTCATTGGGCAGAAAAGCTTGTAAGAATTAAATACATTGCTTTTATTCCTCCTCCTCATTTTCCTGTATTTGTCTAAGGTGAGAACAACACGTAATTACTATTTATTTTGTTTTTTTAAGTCATCATACTGCAAAACTGACTTCTTTTTGATGTACAGAGCTATACATTTTAACAACATGTATTCATTCATACAACCAGCAGTACTTTGGGAATACACAGTATCATCCCCAAACCTGTTATCCCTTTGTAGTCATTCTTGTTTTCCTACTTTTAATCCCTGGAAACAACGGATCTGTCATTTAAATGGAGTCGTATATTATAAAACCTTTTGAGACTAGTTGCTGTCACTCATAATGCTGTTGAGATTCATCCCAGTTGTGTGTGTTGGTAGTTTGTTCCTTTGGATTCTTTCACTGTTTGGATTTACCACAGGTTGTTTATACATTAATCCACTGAAGGACTCTGAATTCTTTTCAGTTTGGGGCTGTCATGAACAGAACTGTTACAAACATTCACGTATGGGTTTTTGTGTGAAAGTAAATTTTCATTTCTCTTGGGTAGACAGTCAGGAATGGGATTGCTAGATCATATGATAAGTGTATGGTAACTTTGTAAGAAACTGCAAAGCTGTTTTCTACACTGGCTGTACAGCTTTGCATTCCTATCAGCAGTGGATGCCCTGAATCTTTGTCACCACTTAGTTGTGGTAGATTTTTTTTTTTTTAATTTTAGCCATTCTCATAGGTGTGTAATGATATCCCATGGTGGTTTTAATTTTCATTTCCCAAATGGTATTGATTTTGAACTTACTTATTTGCCATCATTAGATGCTCTTTGGTAAAGTGTCTGTTGTCTGTTTTTTAATTGGGTTGTTTCTTTAGTATTTCAAAAGTTCTTTGTATGTTAGGGATGTTAGTCCTCTGTCACTGTTGTGATTTGCACGTATTTCCTGATAATCTCTAACTTGTGTTTTCATTCTCTGAATGTATGGTTTGTAAAACCTTAAAATTTTGGCAAAGTCCAATTTGTCAACTTTTTCTTTTATGAACTGTGCTTTAATTGTAGTGTCTAAGAGCTCCAACTAACCTCAAATCCTTAAGGCTTCCTCTCATGTTTTCATCTAAAGGTTTTATAGTTTTATATTTGACAGTTAGATCCACAATCTATTTTGAGTTGATTTTTAAGTAATGGGGTTTAGGTTGAGGTATTTTTTTTGCACATGGATATTCAGTTCCAATATGTTATTGTTGAAAAGACTGTCTTTTCTCCATTGATATGTTTTTGTATCTTTGTAGAAAATTGTACAAAATCATTTGCCTGAGTCCATCCGGTTAGTGTCTGGAGTATATTTGAATTGGTTCATTGTTAGGTTCCAAGCAATGTGTGTTTGTTTTTTTTTTTCCTCCTCAGGTGTTTGTGTTCATATTTTTGAACATCCCAGTTTTGAAAGATGATGTTTTGATTTTCTAAGAAATTTACTTTAAAAAAAAAATATTAGGGCTGCTAAAAAAAGCTCCCAAACTTAGGCGTTTTCCATCCTTTTTCTTTCTAAATCATCTCTTTTAAAAAATGACAGGAAAGACTGACTAAAAACATTCTAAAACTTTTATGTGTCTTCTGTTCTTTTTTCTTTCCATATTTTAAAGAATAACCTATTTTCTGTCGAATTATTGTACCTTGGATAATGTATCTCGAATAAGGAAATGGCAGCCCACTCTATTATTCTTGCCTGGAAGATCCCATGGGCAGAGGTGCCTGGTGGGTTACAGTCCATGGGGTCGAAAGAGAGTTGAAGGTGACTTAGTGACTAAACAACAGTTTGTATACATCAGTGGGCTAGAAGCTTAGTTCTTCATCTGTTTTTTCAACAGATAGTATTGTTTCCTTATATAATTTGGACCATTAATTTTTTTGTTGTTGTTATTGGTGTTAAATTGCCATATTGTGTGAATAATCTTGACGTTTACTTGAAGAAAAGATGCTATGTATTTTATTGTATCGAAGCATGAAGCATATTTGATTTGAGAGTTACCCTCTTCATGTGGTTCTATAATATACGAGATGTGGAATGAGTTACCGATACTACTCTGCTAGTTTCTGGTGAAGGTAAACTGAAGGTAAACCGAGATTATTTGACTCTCAATCTAGCTCTGCCTTCCTAAAATGAAAAGGCTGCAAACCATGGAATTAACATGAAATATATAATGCAAAAGATAGATTATGGATTTTTTGGGGGGTATACTACAGCTTAAAAGAAGTTCACTGTAGTTGTGAGATAAATATTGTTGCTGAGGTGGTGACCAGTGGTTTTAGCTTAACTAAAAATGTTTATGATGGGTGAGGTTCTGAGCTATGGAGTTAGCAGTGTGTGGATAAGACAAAAGAAGTCAAAGATTCTCGCCTCAGAGAGCTTCTGTTACTTGTATGTGAAGCGGCACTTATACATTTGAAAACCATCCATCAGTGGTTGAAAATAATAGTGAAAGTGCTGGTAAGAATAGGGATGAATAATCAGGGAGTAAAACCTTTATCTGTGGATGAGTTGAATTTTACGTAATCCTTTTACAAAACAGGAAAAGGTAGAGGAGAGTAATGGAATCCTTGTGTTAATGCTAGAGGAAACATTCCTTAAAAAAGTATGCTAGCCGCCTTTAAAAGAATGTTTTTTATACTTCAAGTGGTACTGAAACCCTGAGCTTGACTTCCTGCTTGTAACACGTGTGTGGTTGGGACTTTTTTTTATTTTCTGGAATGCCTAATTCTTGCCTCAAGTTAGAAGGGGAAAGTAGAATTGGAAGTCCAGGTGGAATTTGCTTGGAAGGGTCTCTTTAATGTTTTCATGTAAATTATAGGAATGGGTCTCAGAATATCAACATTAAATAGAAGAACTTAGAAAAAAATCCATCTGGTACTGCCCCCAAAATCATAGCGCTGGCAGCTAATTAACACTCTCCGTATAATAGTTAGTAACCCATTTAATATGGGTTCTCCATCGATGACTGAAAGTAAATGTTTGAGAGACCTTTGTTGGAAATGTGTCCCTAAGGATCAAATGTGTGAGCAGTCCAGGCTAATAACACTCTGCTCTTGGCTCTTGGTGTGGGATTTCACTTCAGAGATTGAGTGTTCAATTAAAAAAAAAATAAAGTGTTAACCTCTTAATCATGAACACTTTACTTTGATTCTTTATGTTGAAATAAAGTTAGGTGTATGCTGAATAAAAAAAAAAAAGGATACAGAAAAAAATATTGCCACATTTGTTTCATGCAAATCAAAACCCCCAAAGCATTTACAACCTGTTTCTGAACTTAGTATTAACCTGGTGTCACCCATATTTGGGGGCTTTTTGAGGCATTTATTCATCATAATGTCAAGTTGGGCTAGTTTTTGCATTTTTCAAACTTGTTTTTGTGTGTGTGGTTTTAAAAACTGTTTGTAAAATATTCTCGTTCTTAAAGAATGGAAGCCATCAAAGTTGGCAAGTGTTAAGCATGCTAATTAATTAGTTCAACATACTGACCAGTTCTCTGAATTATTAGTTCAAAGAACCATGTGGACAGGGATGAAATTAGATTTGGGCATTTTTCACTCTGGTTGTTTTAGGATACTCAGGGTTGCTTTGATCTGTAAATAACAGATGATTTTTCATGCATGGTTCAGGATACATCAAAGCCTAAAGCTTTGTCTCATTTAGGACTCATTGTTTGTATCCAGAATTGGATATACACATTGTAACTGTCCAGCAACTTCAGAAAAATCTGTTTTGAGCTTGTATTTGATAGTTAATAAGTGCAGGATATTTTATTTTTCATAATATGCATGTATGGGCCTTTTTTGGGGGGGTAAACTGGTGTAGTTATAAGACAATGGATAAAATTTATCAATTGCTAAAATATATTGACTTGTTTAAATGTCAATTTTAAGATTAAAAGCTTAGGTAGCTTTGAAAGCATAAAGTGTGTGCATAGATGCATATGCATATATAACTGCTTATGTGTGTATATGTATATACATATAGTCATGTACTTTTAGCTATTTGTGTGGTAAAAACAAACATGTCTTATTTTTATTAGCTAAATATTCTAATTATCTAATAACTAGAATTAAGAGCAAACCTAGTTGGGTGCACACTAAATTTTACAATTTACTACCTTCTCTGGCTTTTATGTGGGAAAACTTTAGTGTAATCAGAAATAATTTTTGTAAGGGATGGCATCCATTCACTCAGTGAAAGACTAAGAGAATAAGAAGTGAGAAACCCATGACTTCTCATTTCCCTCAGTGGCTGATCAGAAGGCTCCATCACAGACCATGCTTCAGCCCAGTGTAGATGCAGGGCCCGTGGGACAGGAGTGCGAGCTGTGTCCTCTACTGTGTAGGCCTCCTGTTCAGAAATAATCTTAGAAATACTAAATGATGTGCTCAGTTGCGTCTGACTCTCTGCGACCCCGTGGACTGTAGCCTGCCAGACTCCTTTCTCCATGGGATTCTCCAGGCAAGAATACTGGAGTGGGTTGCCATTTCCTATTCCAGAGATCTTCCCAACCCAGGGATCGAACCTCCATCTCTTGCATCTTCTGCATTGGCAGGCGGATTCTTAACCACTGTGCCACCTGGAAAACTCTATTAAATAATAATGTCTTGTATTAATGAGAGAGTATAAAAATGCCCTTTTGTTTAGTATAAAGTTATTTTTTTCTTTTTGCTTATTAAGCTACATGAGGCTTTATAACACATTCTATTTTTGTGGCTTTTTACAATCAAACTGCTACTTCAGCTATAGTTTTTATACTGCATTAGGTATCAGGATTCCACAGTTCTCGTTGCATTTATGTCACTTACTCCTGTCTTGTGCCTTTTAAAGTTGTTTAATCTCCCTGGGCGTTGGTATTCTTACAGTGAAAGTGAAAGTGAAAGTCACTCAGTCGTGTCTGACTCTTTGCTGCCCCATGGAATTCTCCAGGCCAGAATATTTGATAGGTAGCCTTTCCTTTCTCCAGGGGATCTTCCCAACCCAGGGATTGAACCCAAGTCTCCTGCGTTGCAGGAGGATTCTTTACCAGCTGAGCCACAAGGGAAGCCCTAGATAGTTAATAAAATGGTTGGTAAACTCGTGGGCCTGTGCCTGAACACACCGTGTTGCTGTTAGCCAGCTTGACTGGCCCAGAGCCTCTCTCTCTCATGTGTCTTGTCTGTGGCTGCTTGCACATTGCACTGGCAGAGCCCTCTTGGCACAGACTCTGTGGCCTGAAAAGCTTAAAATATTTATTGTCTTATCAAAAAAACTTTGCTGAATCTTGGACTAATCCATCTCTGAGGCCTATCTTAGATTGCCTTTATGTCAGCATCTCTTCGATTCTTACGGTTAGTGGTCTCTAAAAGATATAGGGCTTTCCTGGTGGCTCAGGTGGTAAAGAATTGCCTGTAAGTCAGAAAACACAGGTTCGATCCCTGGATTGGGAAGATCCCCTGGAAAAGGGAGTGGCTACCCACTCCAGTATTCCAGTATTTAAAGGATATAATATATTATATACCATGGTTCAGTGTTCACTTTTCCCCACTACTAACTTTGCTGCTTATGAGGACAAAGGAAATATTGACTAGATCACTGGTTCTCAGAGTGTGGTCCCTGAACCAGTTACAGCAGCGTTACCAGGGAGCTTTATAGGAATGCAGATTCCCAGGCCCCAAACCTTTGAGTCAGAAATTTTGGGGTTAAGACCCGGAACCTGTGCTTTTACAAGCCTTCCACGTGATTGTGATGCACACTGATGGGTGAGATCCACTAGGCTAGATGATACCAAGTTCATTTGCAAGACTGTCGTGATCCCTTTTCAAATAAAGAAAAAACGTAAATTTCTACAACCATTTGATAAATCATGAGAAAAATTAAGTGTTGGATAGTATTACAGAAACTAGGGCTTCCCTGGTAAGCTCAGTGGTAAAGAATCTGCCTGTCAATGCAGGAGACATGGGTTCAATCCCTGAGTTGGGTAGGTCCCCTGGAGAAGAACCCACTCCAGTATTCTGTGCCTGGGAGAATCCCATGGACAGAGGAGCCTTGTGGACAACATGTAACCCATGGGGTTGCAAAAGAGTCAGACAAGACTTAGTGACTAAACAACAAACAACAACCATTACAGAAACTGGAGAAATTACTAGTTTTTCTTCTCCAGGAAAGCCTGTTGTCACAAATCACCATTTATTTAAAATAATGAGACATTCCTGAAAGGTATGTCTGTGTGATGTTTGCATAATTTTCTTTCTTTCTTTCTTTTTTTTCTTTTTTTTGTGGACAAAAAGGAAAGTAACCTTGACTTCATGGGATTTTCTCTTTTTTTGGTGGGAGATTATTTTGTAACTAATGAAACAAACAGTTTTTACAATAAAAGAATTAACATCAACTTTTTTTTTTTTTTGGCTTGTAAAGTGAAGGCTTTAAGAAAAGAACATTTAGGGGGTACAATAGCCTGTCTGCTGTGGCTGACTTTCTTACCCACTTTGTTAGAATCACGTTAAATTTTGTCTTTTTCCTGCCACTGGAAACCACTACAGTTCTGAGCACCAATCAGACTCCTCATCTCTGTTATGAAAGATCACAAACATAATGCTTCATATTCAGTCTCAAAGAGAGGAACAGAAAAATTGTACATGTCAAGAATGCATTACAGAATGACGTTGTTATTTGGAGAATTGCTTTCATCTCTGAGATTCCTCACACCTGCTTCATTTGGCACAGACTGTTTCCATCTCATGGAAACCAGTCTTTGCTCTTCCCCAGGTCCCAGAGTACACAGACATCACATGGCAATGAGAAAACTTGGAACAGAAAGACTCACTTAAGGGTGCCATCTAAAATGCACTGTATGTAAGCTGAATTAACCACATTTTGTTCAAAAGGGACCCTTAGTTTTGTGTGTGTAACAGCATACACATAAATACCCTTACACATACATATATACACACACACACGATATATGTCTGAATGTGTATAAACACATTTCCATGTATGTGTGTGTATATTTAGAACAATGCATACAACAAATTTTTGTATATTTGGCCCTCTAATACTGTTTTTTAACTGCTTCTAAAACCTGTGTTAACTCTCAGTCACTAACAGTGCTGTAGGCCGAATTATCATGCTGGTTGCTTTTACTTTCTCTTAAAAATCTTTTAAAAAGATATTTACTTATTTTCTGCTTTTAAAAAATGCACCAAAAATATAATGAAAAGGTACAAAATATATGTGTGTGTACATGTGTATGTGTGTGTAACGATCCTCTAATTGAGAGTTAGATATTTCCAAATACTAATAATACAATAAATTCTCTGAAGTTTTCTTTTCTTTGGATAAACAGTTTCTGTCTTTTAGGTAATAGGTGTTTTTGTTTCTGTTTTTAATTAAACATTATGATTACTTGTATGTCATTTAACTCCTTGACACACTTCCTCCATGCTAGGGATTTTTGAAAAGGGAGTATTGATTTGCTTCAGTTTTTCAATGGGTAGAATCAGACTTCTTTTTTGCATTTTATAGATGACATATTTGGCTCTCCGTGGGCAAAATCCAGTTAAACGTAATAGTATTTAATATTTAATAAACTACCCAGCTTTTGGAACCATCTGGAACTTTATTTTCTTTGCACGCAGCATCTGAGTTTCAGCTGTTAGCATTTCTCCTTTGCTCTAGGAAGGGTCAATTGCTTTTAAAGTCTTTGATGCTTGCTGTGTCAGCCCTTTTCGTATTTTTCAAATGCCCGTGTAAAAGGGCTTTTCATCCATTCATGCTGATAATTCTTTTGAACTTGAGGTTTCAACCAAACTAATCAAATTTAATTATAGCTCAAATCCCGTTATAGTGAACTCCAGTAGATTTCTAGCCTAGATAATTATTTATTTTTGTTATCCTGGAATTTAGCAATTACCAATGTTACTAGAAGTGGGTGGGCCCTAGACTGTATTTTGGGAGATCTTTTTGTAATATTTTTTGTTATATTCCAGATTTTGTTATATTGACATCAGTAAATATGGATTTGAACTTTTATTCTTCTCTAGAGAAAATACTGAGTTAGTCTGAAGTAAAATTTCTCTTTCTTTACTTTAAAGAAAGAGATTTCTATACTTCAGGTAATCTTTTCCTGTTCATCTGTAACAGATTTTGAACAATTCAATTCTAAAAACTACTTTTTGAAAGAAGCCTTCAGGTTTGTTGTTGCTGATGCTTGTTTTTTGTTTGTTTTGAAGATTCTAGACAGAATGGGGTTTTAAATGAAGCCTCCTGGGAGCAATACCATGGTTTATGCTTTTTTTTTTTTTTTCTGTTTGCTTCATAAAAAAAAAAAAGATTTGGGCAATATTATTTACTGGAGACACAAAGTAGGAAATATTTATGTTTTAGACTGCAATATATATTTAAGGGAAACGAACTAATACAGACATTTTTAGTGCTTTCTTCAAAATGATTGCTAACACATGTATATTATGTGTTAGCATCTTGTTAAATTTACTTGTTAATCTGTACTTATGCTTCTGTATATGAGAGTTGTTTTTCCCAACAGTTTAAACTTCTGTCCATTTTTAAATGAGGTTTTGTTTGGATTTCTAAGCAGATTTGGGAGTTGTGACATTTAAAATACTTTAAGTTCCTTTTTATCTCTAAATAAAGTATACATTTTAATAATATTAGAGCAGTTTTTGATCTGCAAGAATAAAATGACTTTCCTCAGAGCTTTTGACTCTGAAAGAGAAAATAGGCTTAGTGAAGAAGAGCAAATACCAAGGTCCTGTTAATCATGAAAACGAAATTTTCTTTTTAAAATTCATGTCAAAACTTCTAGTTTCCCTAAATTTATTATAGAGAGGGCGCTTGTTGCAAAAGGAAGGGGATGTGAGTTACTTTACATACTGGTTGTTTGAAGCATAATTTTGCTTGCTAAGTTGTTACGGATTTTGGAGACATGCCTTGAGGGAATTTTGGTAATGATGCTGCCATGTGTAGTGTCTGTGCGGTCGCCTGTGTCAGGCAGGTTTGCCCATAACTCTCTGGTGAGTTTAGAATTGTTTGCCCTCATTCCCACTCTGGTCAGAAAGCATGACCAATTCTGGAATGCCTTTTGACTTAAATGCAAGAGGGTGTGATACGTACGATTGTCAATATTCTTACATAAGCAGAAGCACAAACTATCATTAGGAAAATCAAACTCTGACTGTCAAGGAGGACTGGATCTTGCTAAGCCAACATAATTTCTAGAGAGCAGAGAGTTAACATTTTTGTTTAGAAAAAAAAGTTTGCATTTCCTTACATGTTCAGACAGAGGACACTGAGCCTTGTTCAGCTTTTTCTTATCTAAATGTTGACACATAGATAACTAAGACTGATGAAGCATATTTTATCCATAGGTACAGGTGGTGAGAGAGCTGGAACTCACTGCCTGCAGATGTCAGCATGAGAAGGGTGATGGGTGGTGGCTGGGAGGTTGGCCTCTGAGGGGAGCCTTTCTGGGTTCAGGTCTGAACTCCACACTCACTACTCTAGGTCCTTAGGCCATTATTTAATCCCACTTTGCTCATTTTCTTCATCTTTATGATGAGGGTGATAATAATACCTACCTCATAAGGTTGTTGGAAAGATGATACGCTATGCTATGCTATGCTAAGTCACTTCAGTCGTGTCCGACTCTGTGCGACCCCATAGACGGCAGCCCACCAGGCTCCCCCGTCCCTGGGATTCTCCAGGCAAGAACACTGGAGTGGACCGCCATTTCCTTCTCCAGTGCATGAAAGTGAAAAGAGAAAGTGAAGTTGCTCAGTCGTGTCCGACTCCTAGCGACCCCATGGACTGCAGCCCACCAGGCTCCTCCATCCATGGGATTTTCCAGGCAAGAGTACTGGAGTGGGGTGCCATTGCCTTCTCCAAAAGATGATATATGTTCATACATAAAAAGTATCTTGGCAAGTGCCTGACAAAGGAGTCTGTTATGATTTAAGTAATTGTTGTGGCTGTGATGTTATTGTTTTCCTCATTAGAGTCACCCTTGAACTTGCTAGCCTCCCCCAGGAGCCTTGTCATGTAGCTTCTTCCTGAGGGTTCCTGCCCCTCCGTCTCATGCCCTGAACATACCCTGAATAGGCCTTGAATTCCATCTCTCTAGAGCTTCTTCATTGGCCCTTTTTATAATTTCCAGACCATACATTTCAAAGAGGTGGTTCCAAATGTTGGACCCATAAAGTATTTTAAAACTGTAAGCCAACTTGTTAAAATTGAGTGGCTTCAAACACAACTCGAGATACCCAAGTTTTCCTGGGAAATCAGATGTCTGGCAGCGTTGAGCCCACATTCCTACGGGGCAGCAGCTGAGCCAAGCTGAGCAGCAGCTCTCTCCTTAGACAGGGCTTGCCCTGCTCATCACTGGAGTGTCTCCTGCTTCCCGTTGTTTTGAGCCCTTCCTCACGTCAGCCTTTTATGTATGATTCGCTTGGCCCATGTGATAGTTCCTTGCTGCCAGAGGGTTAGACTAAGCACAGGTTGTCAGCTCTGTGCTGTGCACAGTCAAGTTCCTCTTGTCCTTCCCTGGTAGGTCACCAAATTCCGATCCATTTATAAAACATACATTTGTTAAGGTCAAGTATACATCATGGTGTTTTGGGTTTGCCTGTAAAAAGAAACACTGAGCCGTGCAGATGTGTCTGTGTTGTCAAGCAGGATGCAACTTGCTGAAAATCAGAGGTAAAAAAGTTAGCCCGTGTTGGAGCTCAAGTCAAGGAAAAGTGACCTAAAGCACAAGCCAAAGAAAATGGGGATACAGGTGAGCTTTGCCTCCTGAGGGTGTAAGAGGGCAGTCGGGGTATGTCACCTGTGATGCCAGATGCCTCTCACCTCTGGCACCAGTGACATTTTCTGCCTGATAATCCTGTGGTCTGCAGGCTTTCCTCTGCATTATTGGGTGTTGAACCACATCCTTGGCCTGTAAGCACTGGATGCCGGAAACACTGTCCCTTCTCCCCAAGTCGTGACACCCAGCTGTCCCCTGGGGGGCAGAAGTGTCCCTGGTTTAGAACCAATGCTTTCAAGATAAGACATTATTATAGTACAGTAGTTGTGTGCTAGTTACCATTCACCTCCTTAGTGCTGCTTTTAGCCTGTGACTCTGTTCAAGTATCTGCTTTAAAAACCTACTTTGCTAAAGTGGGCAGTATTTATTTTACAGGCATTTTAATGCAGTAGCTGAGAAAGGAAATACACTTTCTCTTTCCCTCTCTACAGTCAAGCCTGACTGCCAGTATCTTTAGGAAGAGGCCACCTGATGGGGTCCCCCGTGTGCCGGGGATCTGGGCTCTCACTCTTACTCCAGAGCTCTTCAGTGCTCGGAGCCCAGGTACATCAGCACCCTCTCTGTGGCTTGTCTGGAAAATGAGGTGGTCGTATTGATAGTGATCAAGATAGATGCCTAGGTTTAACTTAGGCCGTGAGTCAGAAAACTGTGTAGAATTTAAGCTTATATATGCACATATTATTATGTATTTTAGCTATTCCTTGGTCTGGGATCAGACATTTGATAGTCAAGATCATTTAACCAGAATATCGCACGTTTTCCTCCCAGTTAAAATGAGTGACTTCAGGAAGTGCCATGTGATAGCCAGTTCACTTAAGAAACATCCAGAGGTGCTTTCGAGGACTGTGTTATTTCCTATTGCTGTGTAACAAGTTACCACAAACTGAGTGGCTGACAACAACATGTATTTATTCTCTGCAGTTCTCTAGACCACAGTCCGGGCCCTGTGTGGGCCCTGGGTTCTCTGCCTAGGGTCTTCCATGGCCGCAGTCGAGGTGTCCGCGACCTCATCTGAGGCTTGGGGCCCTCTGCCAAACTTACACTGTCATTGCTGGATTTTGTCCTTTGTGGCTGTATTGACACATTATTGTCGCTCGAAGATGATTGACGATGTAGGTTATGATTTTTAGGGTCTAAAAAGACCTGTCAAACTCACCCGCATTTTATTCCATAATATTAAGAAACTTGAATGATTTTGTCCCCAAAAAGTACATCTTAGGGTGTGTATAATGTGGTGGTATCTGTTGTTAGGTTCCTCGGATTTTTTTATTACGCAATTAATAACTTCTTGAAGCTAAATTTTACACTTGCAGCTGTCATAAACCACATCTATTTCAAAATGATTTTCATCCTTCTCCCTCCAAATAGAAACTCACAAGCTCATTAAGTGTCCTGGATTCTTAGGTCATTCTTTAGTGTTCTCATGGATGGGAGAAGTCTGGAGAAGTAGTATCTTGACTTAGAGAATGGAGGCCTTTGACATTGTCAAGTGTATTGCTTTAATTTAAAGACATATGAAAACTTGTCTTTTTTCTCAAGTGGATTTAAAAAAAAAAACGCATTAAAAATTGTTTTTTTTTTGGCTGTGCTGTGTTTTTGTTGCTGTGTGGGCTTTTCTGTAGTCGTGGTGCTTGGGCTTCTCATTGCCATGGCTTTCTCTGTTGTGGAGCATGGGCTCTAGGGATCCCAGGCTTCTGTAGTTGTGGTGTGAGGGCTCAGCAGTTGCAGCTCCCGGGCTCTGGAGCAACAAGCTCAATAGCTGTGTCACACGGGCTTTGTTGTTCCACGGTATGTGGGATCTTCCCTGACCAGGGATTGAACCCATGTCCCTTGCATTGGCAGGCAGATAATTTATCTACTGTGCCACTAGGGAAATCTGGGATCTATCTATTTTTCTTCAAAATAGTTCTCCAAGAGTAACATGAATGGGATAATTTAATCATTGGTATGAAAACTAGAACTCTTAGCTAGGATTTTAAGATGATATTAACAGGCACCAAGTTTGTATGGTAAGGGTGGAGGGAGTTTTAGATTCATAGATGTGAGTCTGTCTCTCCCCATTCCCAGGTGACTTTGGGTGTACCCATAAACATTGATTTAGCACTGATATAATTTGTATATGCCAGTGGCTGGATACATGGTGAAGGCAGAGTGACAGCCATCTTCTAGGAAGTTTGAGGTAGGAAGTCAAGAGCCTGCTTCATTTAAAACTGGTTAAAGGTTGTCAAATCAGTTAGTGAAGTGGGAAGTACCAGCTGCACAGCTTATAGTAAATTTCCCATATAGTAGGAGTCTCATTATATAATTTGAGTCTAATATTTTTTTCAATTTAAAAAGTATATAAAGAGGGATGCCGGAGCAAGTGAGACCACGTATAGCTGGAAATTCATTTTCTGGCTCAGCAAATAAAAATTATGGGCAGAGATATTCTGATATATGATGTATCCTTCTATCCTTCCAGTCTGTCTGTCCAAGCACTTCATGTGCTTTCACTACACAGTTCAGTTCAGTTCAGTCGTGTCCGACTCTTTGTGACCCCATGGACAGCAGCATGCCAGGCCTCCCTGCCATCACCAACTCCTGGAGTTCACTCAAACTCAGGTCCATTGAGTCAGTGATGCCATCTAGCCATCTCATCCTCTGTCGTCCCCTTCTCCTCCCACCTTCAATCTTTCCCGGCATCATGGGCTTTTTCAGTGAGCCAGTTCTTCGCATCAGGTGGCCAAAGTATTGGAGTTTCAGCTTCAGCATCAGTCCTTCCAGTGAATATTCAGGACTGATTTCCTTTAGGATGGACTGGTTGGATCTCCTTGCAATCCACGGGACTCTCAAAAGTATGCTGCAACATCACAGTTCAAAATCATCGATTCTTCGGCACTCAGCTTTCTTTACAGTCCAGCTCTCACATCCATACGTTCAGTTCAGTTCAGTCGCTCAGTCGTGTCCGACTCTTTGCGACCCCATGAATTGCAGCACACCAGGCCTCCCTGTTCATCACCAACTCCTGGAGCTCACTCAAACTCACGTCCATCGAGTCGGTGATGCCATCCAGCCATCTCATCCTCTGTCATCTCCTTTTCCTCCTGCCCCCAATCCCTCCCAGCATCAGAGTCTATTCCAATGAATCAACTCTTTGCATGAGGTGGCCAAAGTACTGGAGTTTCAGCTTTAGCATCATTCCCTCCAAAGAACACCCAGGGCTGATCTCCTTTAGAATGGACTGGTTGGATCTCTTTGCAGTCCAAGGGACTCTCAAGAGTCTTCTCCAACACCACAGTTCAAAACCATCAATTCTTCAGCGCTCGGCTTTCTTCACAGTCCAACTCTCACATCCATACATGACCACTGGAAAAACCATAGCCTTGACTAGACGGACCTTTGTTGGCAAAGTAACATCTCTGCTTTTGAATATGCTATCTAGGTTGGTCATAACTTTCCTTCCAAGGAGTAAGTGTCTTTTAATTTCATGGCTGCAATCACCATCTGCAGTGATTTTGGAGCCCAAAAAATAAAGTCTGACACTGTTTCCCCATCTATTTCCCATGAAGTGATGGGACCATACGTGACTACTGGAGAAACCATAGCCTTGACTAGATGGACCTTTGTTGGCAAAGTAACATCTCAGCTTTTTAATATGCTATCTAGGTTGGTCATAACTTTCCTTCCAAGGAGTAAGCGTCTTTTAATATCATGGCTGCAGTCACCATCTGCAGTGATTTTGGAGCCCCCCAAAATAAAATCTGACACTGTTTCCACTGTTTCCCCATCTATTTCCCATGAAGTGATGGGACCAGATGCCATGATCTTTGTTTTCTGAATATTGAGCTTGAAGCCAACTCTTTCACTTTCCTCTTTCACTTTTATCAAGAGGCTCTTCAGTTCTTCTTCACTTTCTGCCATAAGAGCGGTGTCATCTGCATATCTGAGGATATTGATATTTCTCCTGGCAATCTTGATTCCGTCTTGTGTTTCTTCCAGTCCAGCGTTTCTCATGATGTACTCTTAAATAAGCAGGGTGACAATATACAGCCTTGACATACTCCTTTTCCTATTTGGAACTAGTCCATTGTTCCATGTCCAGTTGTAACTGTTGCTTCCTGAGCTGCATACAGATTTCTCAAGAGGCAGGTCAGGTGGTCTGGTATTCCCATCTCTTTCAGTTTGTTGTATTATTGGGGGAAAATGAAATCAGAACATTTCTTTTTGAATCAGCACTCTACTTATTTAGTATTCTTGTACTTTTCCTGGTCACTGATTAGTGACCTATTTCTTATAACTTTCTTTCATGATTGATTTGAGTAATTTTGGTTAAAAATGGTGCCTAGTCTCCCATAAGTGAATTTTCTTTGTGAGCATGTAAATAGTATAGACAAAACAGGACCAGAATGACATGTCTTTGTAATTTAAAGGCTCAAACTGAAATCAAAGTACTGATATCAATAATTCAATCTCCAGTTGGGTTTTAGAACAAAAAATATAAGTCTAAAATTCAGCAGCATTAACTACATTCGTAGTGTTGTATAAACATCACCTCTATTTGAAAAGTTTTTCATCACCCTCAAGCATAACTTCTGCAACCGTTAAGCAGTAGCTTCCCATTCCACCCATATCCCAACTCTGTAACCTCTGATCTCCTTTCTGACATTGTAAATTTGTCTGTTCTAGATATTTCGTGTAAGTGGATTGTGAAGTATTTGTCCTTTTGTGTCTGTCCTTTTGTGTTCACTTCATTCCTTTTTATGGCTGAATGATATCCCATTGTAGGTATATACCGTATTTTGTTTAAATAACCACCTATTGATGGACCTTTGAGTTGTTTGCATCTTTTGGCTGTTGTGTCTTAGATTCGGCCTATGTAACAAAAATGTTGCAGTCTGGAAGTCTTGTAAACAGCAGAGATGTAGTACAGTTCTGAAGACTGGAAATCCAAGATGTGGGTGTCAGCAGGGTGAGGGCCCTCTTCTGGGTGGTAGACTTCTTGTAGCCTCACTGGATGGAAGGAGCTAGGGAGTTCTGTGGCATCTAAGAGCGCTAATTTGATTCATGAAGGCTTCATGCTCATGACCTAATCACCTTCAAAGGCCTCACCTTCCAAAACCATCATTAGGCATTGGCATCTTTGGCATTAGGATTCCAGCATGTGAATATTGAGGAAAAAGGAACGGTTAGACTACGGCACGCAGTGACCATCGGTGTGCAAGTATCTGTTCAAGACTCTGCTTTCCACCCACCTCAGTATATGCCTTAGAGTGGAATTGCTGAATCATCCAGTAATTATCTGTTTAGCCTTTTGAGAAACCACAAAGCTTTTTTTTTTTTTTTTTTTTACAATGGCGCTACCATTTTAATTCTCACCAGCACCATAGGAGACTTCTGATTCATCTCAGCACTTGTTTCTGTTTTTGATTATTGCCATCCTAGTAGGTGTGAAGTGGTATAAAACACTTAAATATTTAAAAATAAGTTGACGATAATTTGTTTCTGAAACCTTTAAACTTTGTTTTAAAATGCCCTGAGTTCAACAATCAAAAACAGTAGTTGCATTTAAAAATATTTTACATAAAATATTATTAGACCCTTAATTCTTTTCTATGTTAACATTGGTCATTTTTATCCCATTTGTCATAATGGGTAAAGTGTGTAGCTCACCTAAAAAAGAAAAAAAAAGTAAACTAATGAAATAGAAATAGTTTGTGGGGAGAAAAAATGAGCTTGTTATAAAATAATGCCAATTTATTGTCCAACTATGGAAAAATAATGGGATTCTCCAAACAGGTTATACACATCTGTTTTTACCAGTGGATTTAGAATGTGCTCCATGGACCGAGAGCATCAACATCCTCTGGGAAATGAATTTAAATGCAGATTTTCAGGCCCTGGAGATAGGGCTCAGAGTGTGTGTTGTAACCCAGGTAACCCAGAAGATTATGATGCAGGCCAAAGCTTTTCCATTCTCTCCATTCAGAGTACTTTCCTTGTCCTCTAAAGGATGGTAAGGGTCGATACATCCTGAGCCCGCTGCAACAGTCCCCCTTCTAGGAAGTCTTCCAGCTCCAGCCTCCTCCTGCCCTGGCTCCCAGGGTGCTGTACTGTAGAGTGCCAGCAGCTTGTCGGGTATCCCCCATGGTGTGGGAAGGCCTTCAGTGTAGGGGTTTGCATCTCTTTTGACTTCTTTATCTGTCCTAATGCTTAACAAATTATTGAGGTTCTTTAAAGGTCTGTTCATTTGGATTGTGTGATCAGTAGGTATGAGTGATTCTAGGGAAGGAGCGAGGAAGCCAGTTATTATTTGACTTGTGGGATCATGGAAACCATGGTAAAAGGTGGTTTTACATTAAGAAAATGTTTTTCTTGTGGATTTTATTATACTTTCTCAATGCTTAGCTTCCTGACTACTTCATTGCTCTTTGCCTTACTTTAACTGTGGTATGTTACAGAGAATTCAGAATTATCAGGAGGAACTTGCTTTAAAATACAAGGTTGTCGAAAATGTACTTTGAAGATGTTGTGGGGCTAATTCAGATATGGTGATGATTTGTCTGTATAGTAAAGTGTCTTTCTAGGAGGGAGTCCATTATATTAGTACTATTTCACTATTCACTAGTTCGATATATGCTTTACTTTATAAAAGAAGATACTTTTACTTTACACAATTTAAACATATAAATAGTTGAAGATGTCATTGAAAGTTTTGGCACACATTCTCTCAACAAACTGGTAATGGGATCCGTGTTTTCCAGCTTAGGGGATAAAAATAAAAACGTGGTGAGTAGTTGCTATACTTTCAATCCCGTTACAGCTGCCGTGGAGTTTTCTTATTAAGACAAACCTCTTTTTGACCACAGAGACACTTTCAGGGTTCAGAAAGCCTCATAACTGAGGCTGCATTAGAGTTGAGAATCTTGCCTTTGACAGACTTCTCAGGCTCTGTTTGTTTCCCACAATTTTCTGCATGTTTGTCTCAAATGAACCATGAAATGCTTCAGCGCCAACATGTGGTTTTCATAACAAATAAGCATGGGCAAATGAGTGTTGAATTAGAATGTGGTGATTTATATATACCATGACTTTAACTCTGAAGTCAGTTTATAGCCCAGGAACTCAGGGTTAAATCATCAGTTACTATGAGAAAGTTTTCATTCTATGCATCAGTTATTTGGAATGTTCGTTGATGACTGAAGAAGCAAGATTTGTTGATAAACAGTTTTCTGCAGGTTTTTCATACTGACTTTCTAGTCAGGTTTTATGATTAAGTGGGAAACAATTTCCTCCCAGAGCTCTTTTTATCTTCTTGATTTTTAATTATTACAGTTTATATTATTGAAATATTAATTTCACAATTATTTTAGTATTACACAACTCACTTTTTTTTTTTTTTTAACAAAATTCCCACTGAAAATGAACTTTTGAAGTAGAAATTTAGTTGCTACTCAGAACATTAGGATTAGGAATAAGGGGAGATTTCTTCTCTGGGATGGACAGCATGAGGCAATTGTCTGTGTAAACACGTCTTTTCCCTTAGGTGGCTTGTGGGGTGGGGAGTGACAGGGAATGAAAGAGGATGTTGAGAAACACTTAATAGAGGCCACGTGGAGTTGTCTTGTCTTTTAAAAGTTTTGCCTACTCTAAAACCATATTTTCCAGTCAGCTATACAACAATAAAAGAGGATAATCTAGCCTAAAAATAAAGAAGTAATGCTTTATATCTGAAAGAACATCTTCAGTTGTTGAAGTCCACTTATTAGCCCAGTTTTGTTCCTTTTGTTTTATATTCTGTGTCTTAACTTTTTCTTTTTAAGTTCTTGAACTCATATTTTGTTTTTACATCACGATTCATCTTCATCAAAGTACTTACTCCTTTTAGGTCAGTTGTATTGAGGTATAATTTGCCTACAAGAGGTGTGTTTTAAGCATATAGTTCAGTAGGTTTTGACATATTCAAACAGCCTTACAACCTCATCATCCCAAGTAAAATAGAGATGAAGAACAGGTGTCAGAAACTTTTTATGTAGAGGGCCGTGTAGTAAATGTTTCTGACCTTGTAGGCCATAAAATCTCATTTGCAACCATTCAGTTCTGCCCTAATAGTTTAAAAACAGTTGTAGATAACACATAAAGAAGTGGACGTGGCTGTGTTCCAGTGAAACTGACTCATCAGACCACGCAGCCGGCTTGCAGGCCACAGTTTGCCAGTGTTCCATATAGAACATTCTCTTGTTTTAATATAACTTTATTATTATTATTTTTGGCTGTGCTGGTTCTTCCCTGCTGCGTGGCGTTATCTCTAGTCGCAGCACGTGGGGGCCATCTTCCTGTTGCCGTGCACCGGCTTTTCTCTGCAGTGGTTGCGCTTGTTGCTGAGTGCAGGCTCTAGGGCGCTCGGCCTTCTGTAGTTGCAGTGTGTGAACTCAGTAGTTGTTGTGCACAGGCTCAACAGTTCATGGCAGAGAGACCAATCACAAGCACCAAAGTTGAAAGTGAATCAGAAATCTTCCAAGAAACAAAAGCCCAGGGCTGTATGGCCTCACAGGTGAATTCTATCAGAAGTTTAGAGAAGAGCTAACACCTATCCTGTCAAACTCTTCTAGAAAAGTGCGGAGGGAGGAAAACTCCCAGACTCATTATATGAGGCCACCATCACCCTGATACCAAAACCACAAAGATATCATAAAAAAGAAAATTACAGGCCGATATAATTGATGAAAATAGATGCAAAATTCTTCAACAGAATTCTAGCAAACAGAATCCAACAACACATTAAAAAGATAATACATCGTGGTCAAGTGGGATTTAACCCAAGGATGCAAGTATTCTTCAGCTGACAGAGGAGCCTGGTCAGCTACTGCCCACGGAGTTCCAGAGTTGAACGCAGCTGAGTAACTAATGCTTGTAAGTCCTAGCCACAGCAATCAGAAAACAAAAAGAAAGAAAATGAGTCCACATCAGGAAAGAAGAAATAGAACTCTATTTGCAGATGACATGATACTGTACACAGAAAACTCTAAACATTCAACCAGAAAATTACTAGAGCTAATCAATGAATACAGTAAAGTTGCAGGATATAAAATTAAGAGACAGAAATCCCTTCCTTTCCTAACAATGAAAAATCAGAAGTGAAGGAAACAATCCCATTCACCATTGCAACAAAAAGAATAAAATGCCTAGGGATAAACCGACCGAAAGAGACAACAGACCTGTATGCGGAAAACCGTAAGACACTGATGGAAGAAATCAAAGACAACGCAAGCAGACGGAGACATCGACCATGTCCTTGGATTGGAAGAATCAGTATTGTGAAATGACTGTACAGCCCAAGGCAATCTACAGATTCAGTGCAATCCCTATGGAGCTACCAATGGTATTTTTCACAGAACTAGAACAAAAAATTTCACAATTTATATGGAAACACAAAAGGCTCCAAATAGCCAAAGCAGTCTTGTGAAAGAATGGAGCTGGAGGAATTAGCCTTTTTGGCTTCAGTCTATACTACAAAGCTACAGTCATTAAGACAGTATGATATTGGCACAAAAACAGAAATATAGACCAGTGGAACAAGATAGCCCAGGGATAAGCCCACACACCTATGGGCACCTTAGTTTTGAGGAGGCAATGTTATATAATGGAGAAAACACAGCCACTTACTAGTGGTGGTGGGAAAACTGGACAGCTGCATGTAAAAGAATGAAACTAGAACATTTCCTAACACGGAACACAAAAATAAACTCAAAATGGATTAAAGATTTAAATGTAAGGCTAGAAACTATAAAGCTCTTAGAGGAAAATACAGATAGTACATTCTTTGACATACATCACAGAAAGATCCTCTTTGACTCACCTCCTAGAGGAATGGAAATAAAAATAAAAGTAAACAATTGGGACTTAAAACCATTTGCACAGCAAAAGAAACAATAAACAAGGTTAAAAGACAACTCAGAATGGGAGAAAATAATTGCAAAGGAAACAACTAACAAAGGATTAATCTCTGTAATATACAAGCAGCTCATACAGCTCAACACCAGACAAACAACCCAATAAAAAAATGAACAGAAAACATAAACAGACATTTCTCCAAAGCAGAATACAAGTGGCCAACAAACACATGGAAAGATGCTCAGCATTACTTATTATTAGAGAAATGCAAATCAGAACTACAATGAGGTATCAGAAAGGCATCAAGCCTCTTGCGGTGCTGGTGGGAGTGTAAATTGATACAACCACTATGGTGACCAGTATGGAGATTCTTTAAAAAACCAGGAATAGAATTAGCATGTGACCCAGCAATCCCACTACTGGGCATATACTGTGAGAAAACCACAATTGAAAGAGACTCACGTACCCAGTGTTTATTGCAGCACTTTTAACAATAACAAGGACATGGAAGCAACCTAGATGTCCATCAACAGATGATGGGTACAGAAATTATGGTATATATAGTCAATGGAATATTACTCAGCTATAAAAAAGAGCACATTTGAGTTGGTCCTAATGAGGTGGATGAACCTAGAGCCTATTGTACAGAGTGAAGTAAGTCAGAAAGAGAAAGACAAATGTTGTATATTAACACGTGTCTGAAATCTAGAAAGATGGTATTGATGAACCTATTTGCAGGCAGCAATTGGAGACGCAGACATAGAGAACAGAATTGTGAACAGTGTGTAAAGGAGAGGGTGGGATGAATTTCAGAGAGTAGCATGGAGACATATGCATTCAGTTCAGTTCAGTCGCTCAGTCGTGTCCGACTCTATGTGACCCCATGAATCGCAGCACACCAGACCTCTGTGTCCATCACCAGCTCCCGGGGTTCACTCAGACTCACGTCCATCGAGTCAGTGATGCCATCCAGCCATCTCATCCTCTGTCGTCCCCTTCTCCTCCTGCCCCCAATCCCTCCCAGCATCAGAGTCTTTTCCAATGAGTCAACTCTTCGCATGAGGTGGCCAAAGTACTGGAGTTTCAGCTTCAGCATCATTCCTTCCAAAGAAATCCCAGGGCTGATCTCCTTCCGAATGGACTGGTTGGATCTCCTTGCAGTCCAAGGGACTCTCAAGAGTCTTCTCCAACACCACAGTTCAAAAGCATCAATTCTTCGGCGCTCAGCCTTCTTCACAGTCCAACTCTCACATCCATACATGACCACAGGAAAAACCATAGCCTTGACTAGACGGACCTTTGTTGGCAAAGTAATGTCTCTGCTTTTGAATATGCTATCTAGGTTGGTCATAACTTTCCTTCCAAGGAGTAAGCGTCTTTTAATTTCATGGCTGCAGTCACCATCTTTAGTGATTTTGGAGCCCCCCAAAATAAAGTCTGACACTGTTTCCACTGTTTCTCCATGTATTTTCCATGAAGTGATGGGACCGGATGCCATGATCTTCCTTTTCTGAATGTTGAGCTTTAAGCCAACTTTTTCACTCTCCACTTTCACTTTCATCAAGAGGCTTTTGAGTTCCTCTTCACTTTCTGCCATAAGGGTGGTGTCATCTTCATATCTGAGGTTATTGATATTTCTGCCGGCAATCTTGATTCCAGCTTGTGCTTCTTCCAGCCCAGCGTTTCTCATGATGTACTCTGCATAGAAATTAAATAAGCAGGGTGACAATATATAGCCTTGAGGTACTCCTTTTCCTATTTGGAACTAGTCTGTTGTTCCATGTCCAGTTCTGCTTCCTGACCTGCATACAGATTTCTCAAGAGGCAGGTCCAGGTGCATTACCATATGTAAAATAAAGCATCTGCCTATAATGCGGGAGACCTGGGTTCAGTCCCTAGGTCGGGAAGATCCCCCAGAGAAGGAAATGGCAACCCACACCAGTGTTCTTGCCGGAAAATCCCATGGATGAAGGAGCCTGGTAGGCTTACAGTTCATGGGGTCACAAAGAGTTGGACACGACTGAGTGACTTCACTTTCTTTCACTTTCATGTACAATAGATAGCCAGCGGGAATTTGCTGTGTGACACAGGGAGTTCAGCCCAGTGCTCTCTGATGACCTAGTGGGGTAGGATGGGGTGGGAGATGGGAGAGAGGTTCGAGAGGAAGGGGACATACGTATACCTGTGGCTGATTGATGTTGACGTATGGTGGAAACCAGCACAATATGGCAAAGCAGTTATCCTCCGATTAAAAAAAAAAATAGTTGTGGCTCATAGTCTTAGTTGCTCTGCAGCATGTGGGCTGTTCCTGGGCCAGGAATCGAACCCGTATTTCCTGTTTTGGTAGGTGGATTCTTTACCACTGTTGTTATTGTTCAGTTGTTCAGTCATGTCCGACTCTGCAACAGCATGAGCTGCAGCACACCAGACTTGCCTGTCCTTCACCATCTCCCAGAGTGTGTTCAAACTCATGTCCATTGAGTCGATGATGCCATCCAACCGTCTCATCCTCTGTCGCCCCCCTTCTCCTCCCACCCTCAATCTTCCCCAGCATCGGGGTCTTCTCCAGTGAGTCGACACCTCAAATTAGATGGCCAAAGTATTGCAGTGTCAGCTGAACCACGGGGAAAGTCCTGTACTTTTCATCAACCCTAGAAATGTTTTTCATAATAAAATCTCCATCCTCAGCCCAGTTGAGTACTAATTGGCTACCTAGCACTTTAGATCTAGTTTGTGTGTCTGGAAGAATTTATAATAAATGAAATCATACAATATGTTATCTTTGGGGTCTGGCTTCTTTTACTCAGTGTAATGTTTTTGAAGTCCATCCACACTGCTTGGTATATCAGTACATTACTTTTTGTTGTTGAGTGGTATTCAACTGAATAAGTAGATCACGATTTGTCTACTTTTTTGTAGATTGACATGTGAGTTATCATTTTTTGCCTGTTATAAATAAGGGAACTATGAGCATTCTTATGCAGATCTGTGTGTGAATGTTTAACTTCTTTTGGGCAAATACCTGAAAGTGGAATAGATGGGCCATGTGGTATGTAACTTTTTAAGAAATGGCCAGATTCTTTTCTAAAGTAATTGTCACCATAGTACACGTCTACCAGCTATACATACAGAGTTCTAGTTGCTCTGCGTCCTTGCCAGCACCTGGGAATTGTCAGTCTTCTTAATTTTTTACTTTTCTGTTCCAGTAAGCGTTCTTTTTTTTTCCTTTTGTTCCTTGTCTTGGTATACTGGCTAGATCCTCCAATAAAATGTTAAATAGATGTGTAAGAGTGGACATCCTTGATTTTCCCAGTCTCAAGGTGAAAGCACATGATCTTTTGCCATTAAGTCAGCTGTATGCTTCTTATAGATGTTCTTTTTGAGATTAGAAAAATTTCCTACCATTCCTAATTTGTTTATAATAATGGGGATCTCATTTAAAAAAAATAACTTTTTATGCATCTGTTGAAATTATCATATGTTTTTCCTTTATTCTGTTACATTTTTTTTGATTTCAGGATGAACGAACCTTGTATTCCGAGGCCAAACCTCACTTGCTCATAATGTGCTGTCATTTTTATATATTTCTACATTCAGCCTACTAATATTTTGTTAGGAATTTTTACATCTGTGTTCACGAGGAATACTGATCTGTAGATTTCTCTTGAAATATCTTTATTTGGATTTGGTATCAGTAAATGCAGATCTCATTAGTATTAATTCTTTTTTATTGTTTGGTAGAGTTCAGTGGTAAAGCCACCTAGACCTAGGTTTTCTTTGTGAGAAGGCTTTTGATAAATTCAATATATTTGATAAATATAGGACTACCAGAGTATTCTCTTTAGCTTTTGCCAGTTTTATAAAGTTGTACTTTTTCAAGAATTTTTCCATTCATCTAAGTTGTTTGTCTTATCTTTTTAATGTGATATTCCTCTTTCATTCCCAGTACTGAAATTTGTGTCTTTTCTCTTTTTGGTCAGTATAGCTGGAGGTTGATCTCTTCAAAGAAACAATTTTGAAAAAATTGGTTTTATGTATTTTTTTAATCTGTTTAATCTCTTGGGTTTACTTTGCCGTTGTCTTTCCAGTTTCTTAAGTTAGAAGCTTCAGTTCAGTTCAGTTCAGTCGCTCAGTCGTGTCCGACTCTGCGACCCCATGATCGCAGCATGCCAGGCCTCCCTGTCCATCACCAACTCCCGGAGTTCACTCAGACTCATGTCCATTGAGTCAGTGACGCCATCCAGCCATCTCATCCTCTGTTGTCCCCTTCTCCTCCTGCCCCCAATCCCTCCCAGCATCAGAGTCTTTTCCAATGAGTTAGCTCTTTGCATGAGGTGGCCAAAGTACTGGAGTTTCAGCTTCAGCATCATTCCCTCCAAAGAAATCCCAGGGCTGATCTTCTTCCGAATGGACTGGTTGGATCTCCTTGCACTCCAAGGGACTCTCAAGAGTCTTCTCCAACACCACATTTCAAAAGCATCAATTCTTTGGCTCTCAGCTTTCTTCACAGTCCAACTCTCACATCCATACATGACCACAGGAAAAACCATAGCCTTGACTAGACGGACCTTTGTTGGCAAAGTAATGTCTCTGCTTTTGAATATGCTATCTAGGTTGGTCATAACTTTGCTTCCAAGGAGTAAGTGTCTTTTAATTTCATGGCTGCAGTCACCATCTGCAGTGATTTTGGAGCCCAGAAAAATAAAGTCTGACACTGTTTTCACTGTTTCCCCATGTATTTCCCATGAAGTGATGGGACCGGATGCCATGATCTTTGTTTTCTGAATGTTGAGCTTTAAGCCAACTTTTTCACTCTCCACTTTCACTTTCATCAAGAGGCTCTTTAGTTCCTCTTCACTTTCTGCCATAAGGGTGGTGTCATCTGCATATCTGAGGTTATTGATCCCGGCAGTCTTGATTCCAGCTTGTGTTTCTTCCAGTCCAGCGTTTCTCATGATGTACTCTGCATATAAGTTAAATAAGTAGGGTGACAATATACAACCTTGACGTACTCCTTTTCCTATTTGGAACCAGTCTGTTGTTCCATGTCCAGTTCTAACTGTTGCTTCCTGACCTACATACAGATTTCTCAAGAGGCAGGTCAGGTGGTCTGATATTCCCATCTCTTTCAGAATTGTCCACAGTTTATTGTGATCCACATAGTCAAAGTTAGAAGCTTAGGTTGTTGACTTGTAGATCTTTTTTTTTTTATCCCTCCTCTTGTAAGCATTTGAATTTATAAATTTACCCCTGGCACCAAATTAGCTCAAATTTCCCAAACTCTAATATGATATGTTTTCATTTTCATTCCTTTCACAGTATTTTCTCAAGCGCCTTTTCACTTAGGATATAAAAAGCCACAAGGAGGAAAAAAGCCAGATAACGTATAAAATCATAGTTTTTTTTCTCGATGCCATTAGAGCTGAGATTGCAAGGCATCTGAGGAAACTGAATTACATGGGGTCACAGGAAGAGACTGGATGGATACAGAATATTTGACCTTTGGTAGACAAGGAAGAGGTGACACACAAGAGTAGGTAAGAAGGAAATCACTGCAATCTTAACACATTCTTAAAGGGTCAGTGTTGATCATGAGAGTTTAAGGTTCCTGAAAAACTTAGGTTCCAGGAGCATGTGCACCTGTTCCTGAGATTGTCCCATGTCACCCCACCAGGTACTTAGAATTAGAAGAAAGATTTGGAGGCAGGGCAAGAGACCTGAAAAAGTCTCCTCCTGACAGGGTTTAAAGGTGGCACAGGAGTAGAAGTACTCAGAAAAACCCATCTGTGCTCTGGGCCCTGCATGAGTACAAAGTGTTGATCAGATGTTGCTGGCACGAAACTCATCCACATCCCAGAATCTTCATGGAGATGCGACAGAAGTAACCTGCAAGGGGAAGGAGCAGGTAATCTCTCCCCTACCCCCACCCAGCTTCAGTACCAGGCAGCTGAGGTTGGCAGCCTCTAGTGGAGGAAGCGAGAAATCCTACCTCAGTCTTCTGATGTTGCTTGGGAAAATGCCACTTCTTGGGGGCCAGAAAATAAAACTGAAGTATTGCATTTCTTGAACTTGCTACCAGGAAGATGACTGATTCTGTGTAGGATGACTGTGGACTTCTTTGGCTGAATGTGATTTGGGGCCTGTTACAGTCCATATTCACTCAAGCTGAGTAAGTATACCTGGTATACTTACTCAGCTTGAGGTTACTGCTCGGGGTCCATGTTGATGTATCAGTGTGCCCTTTGAGGGTAACCTAGTGACATTCCTCGCGGCTCAGCTGGTAGAGAATCTGCCTGCAGTGGAGGAGACCCTGGTTCAATTCCTGGGTTGGGAAGATCCGCTGGAGAAGGGATAGGCTACCCACTCCAGTATTCTTGGGCTTCCCTGGTGGCTCAGTTGGTAGAGGAATCCACCTGCAATGTGGGAGAGCTGGGTTTGATCCCTGGGTTGGGAAGATCCTTTGGAGAAGGGAATGGCTACCCACTCCAGTATTTTGACCTGGAGAATCCCACGGACAGAGGAGCCTGGCAAGCTACAGTCCATGGGGTCGCAAAGAGTCAGACACGATTGAGCGGCTTTCACTTTCACGTAATGACTTCCTTTGTTAATTTTATGTTTGAGGTGTATTATTCTCTCTGTGTTCTTAGAGGTACATATTTAGGATACCACGTACATTGTAAATTCATACCTAGTTGTGTCTGTTACTTTTTCCTTTTCTGTAATACTTTTTTGTTCCACGTGGAGGTTTTATACTTGTATCTAGAGAAATGTATCATTTCCCTCTCCATTGCTATTTTTTTTCCTTTGCTTTTATAAAAAGGACTGTGCCCATTTTTCTTCCTTGAGCTATAATATGCATATTTCACATCTTAAGTGTACAGCTGGGTGAGTTGCACTTTGGTACATATCCCCATAGTCGCCAGATGAACATACAGAACGTTTTCGTCCCCCAAAGTCTCTCTGGGGCCCCTTCTCATTTCATATTTTCAGTCCTGTCCCCAGGAGTTAATCACTCTTTTAACTTTCATTATAGATGTTTTGATCTCTTCTTGGCCTTCAGATAGTAGAATCAGACCCTATATGTTCTTTTTATGTCAGCATTCTTTCACTCGAGATTCATCGGTGTTGTATATGTAGTATCGATAGTCCTTTTTTTTTTTTTTTTTTTTGGTTTTCTTTTATTCAATTGTATAAATATGGCACAATTTGTTTATTGGTTCTCCTGTTGATAGATGTTAGGGTTGTTGGCATTTTTTGGCTCTTTTGGATAAAATTGTTATGAACACTCTTGCACATGATTCTTTGTGAGTTTAGGTACTCATATGTAGGGGTGGAAATGCTATGTTACAGGGTAAGATAGTATCTTACCCAGTCATCTCTTGTTTTTTATGGTGGTTTGGTTCCAGGACCCCTACCTGAGGATACCAAAATCTGTGCATACTCATGTGTCTTACATGAAATGGTGTAGTGTTTGCTTATAACCTATGCACATCTTCCCATGTACTTTTGTCTTTTTTTTAATTGAGTTATAGTTGATGTACAATATTATATGGGTTTCAGGTGTATCTCCCATATACTTTATTTTTTTACTTTAACATTTATTTATTTAGTTAGTTTTGGCTGTGCTGGTCTTCATTGCTGTGCAGACTTTCCTTTAGTTGAGGCAGGCAGGGGCTACTCTCTAGTTGCAGTTCACGGACTTCTCGTTTCAGTGGCTTTTCTTGTTGAGCACAGGCTCCAGGTCACAGAGTTCAGTAATTGCAGCACAAGGGCTCAGTAGTTGGCGGCTCCGGGCTCTAGAGCACAGGCCGAACAGTTGTGGTGCGTGGGCTTAGTTGCTCCGAGGCATGTGGGATCTTCCTGGTCCAGGGACTCAAACCTGTGTCTCCTGCATTGGTAGGCGGATTCTTTACTACTGAGCCACCAGGGAAGCCCCATATACTGTAAATAATACTTAAGTATTTAATAATACTTAGTATAATGTACAAGCTATGTAAATAATTGTAAATACAATGTAAATGATATGTAAATAGTTGCCAGGAAATTCAGAGTTCACCTTTGGAACTTCCTGGAATTCTTCCCCCACCCCCCAAGCAGTTTTCATCCTTGATTGATTGAATCCACAGATACAAAGGGCTGACTATTTAACTTAGTAGATACTTTGAAACTCTCATCCAAAGTGGTAGAACAAATTGGTAACACCCTCCTCCCAAAAAGCATGTACTCATTGGTTTTTTCTTGTTGAAGAGATCCCTTTAAAAAAAAAAAAAATGTAAACCTTTTACTTTGCATTGCAATACAGCTGATAACAATGTTGTGATAGTTACAGGTGGACAGCAAAGGGACTCAGATCCATATACATGTATCCATTCTCCCCCAAACTCCCTCCTTCCAGGCTGCCCTATAATACTGAGCAGAGTTTCCACTGCTATACAGTAGGTCCTTGATCCTTTTTGTCTCAAATATTTTTAGCAAAAATTCTATTTTAGTTCATCTTCAAACTGTAGCTTACTTTATGAGAAATAATCTTTTGTATAATTGCGTGACTTAACACAGCTCTACCAAACATGACAGGAGGTTAAGCGCTGATTGATTCCCTTGGCACATCCCAGTATTCTCAAAATACTGTTGTTTAGGAAAAGCAGTTTTTCTTTTTCCAGGTCAGTATGTTCCTTTAACAACTTCATTTCAGCTTATGTAAATTCTTTAGGTGCTGTAGAGGGTGCAAAACTTTTTTGTGGTTTTATTTAGGTGTCCTGGCATAAAGGAACTTTTTGTGTATCTTACTTTTAATTTATTATATTGAAAAACACAACAAAACAAAACAGCTTACCCTTTCTCAAGGATATGGGAGAGCAGTGGTTTATTGTTTCTAAGGTCTTCTTGTATCTGGAAATCACATCCGTCATGTATTTGAGACCCACAGACCCATTGGAGTCTTCTACTGACCCCCTATAAAGAAAGCTATCTTTGTGCTCAAGTCACTTGTGCTTATCTTGATGAGTGAAATGGTGCGATTGGAGAGAATTGTTTAGCAAATGGCATTGCTACAGGGAAAAGGCTTTGATGGTTCCTGTTTGTGGAACAGCTGAAGTGCTTAGAATGTCTTCCAAATCAAATATCTTGAAGAGCATGGGGTTCTCCAAAGATGGGACCTCTGTCTCTGTTAGCTACTTACATAGGTGTGGGGTTTCACGCAGGTTTAGATTCTGTTAATAGTTTAGGTATGCTGGAGAGATCGGTCCTCGGTTCCTCATTTTGCTCAGTGTCTCTGTATTTCTGCCTCTGTATTCATAAGGACATTCATGAAGACATAGAGACAAAGAATTTCTCATTTCTCACTCTTGGACATGCTAACTTTGGCCACCTGTCAGGTGAAGTGGCAAGAACAGCGAGGAGCAACTGTGGCTCTGCTCACGGCGCCTCCACGTTCATCTGCCTCTGCCGCGGGCGCCGTACTGGACCCCTGACCACAAATCCAGGCTTTCTCCTCTTCTTAGTTGCCTTGGTTTCTGGCAAGAAGTCCCACTAAATAGAGAAGGATCCTGTGGTCGCTTAACTTCCCCTGCGGACCGGTAGAGCCTAACCCGTGTAAAATGGGACTCCACTGGGATGGCTCCAAAGGCGCAAGGGTCGTGGTTCTTCAGTGTGGCTGTGGTAAGAAATGCCAGCCAGGAAAGAGGCAGCAGCAGCTTCCAAACCACAGCATGTATGTGGCTTTGATCTAGCACAGCATGTGTTTATAGCCAGTACCGACTGTGTTCCAGTCCCCATGCTAGTACATTTTGCACACAGGAACTTGTTGAATCATAACTGCTATGTGTATCTATGAGCATATATCGTGGTTGAGGAGGTTTCATAACAAAATGAGAAAAACCCCACAGGTAAGCCAGTCACTTGAGAATTCCATCTTCCTTTCATCTAGGAATTTGATAGTATCTTAAAGGCAGGATGGTCTGAATGCTCAAGGATCTGTACATGGATTTCCTCTTTTCTAGGCTTTGGCACTCTGGCGCTTATCTGTTAGTGGACTTGCGTTACTGTCTGAGGTTGGTTATCTAAAACCAGGTCTGGTAAACTTCAAGGGCAAGTTAAGAGAAACTGATGGAAACTTTGAGCTGTCTTGGGTACTCTCACTCTTCCTTTACTCTGTATCACCACTCAGCTTAATACTTGGCTTTCCACACCTGGTTTTTCTTCATTCTGGAGGGTTGTGTTAACCCCCTGTAAAGTTTTCTTAGTCTCCTTTGATGTTTTCATAGTTTAAATGCAGGCATTTCTCTTTGAACACTCATCCAGTTCTAGTTTGTGGGAGACTGGGGTATATATTCAACAAAGAAGAAAAGATTATTAGTGTAAAAGAAGATAGTTCCAGGGAAGGGTGAGCTGATAAGCCGTACCCTGTTTGTGTATCAGGACTCAAATCCAGCTACACAGGTATCACAGATTGATGGGTGGAGGGTTAGGTCATTGATTCACTTGAAGTACACACAGTCTTTCGTATGCACAGGGCACTGAGCATAGGGGGGTGTTCGTTAACAAGGCAAGTATGGCCCTACTCTTTGTTTTTGCTTTGCTCGTGGTCAGGTAAGTGAAACAGACACCAACGTGAACATGAGTGTCTCAGAGGAGAAGCACACATACTGTGAAAGTGACTGAGTTGTGACTCTTGCTCTTATCTGGGATCAGTTAGTGGCATTTTCTTGGAGGTAGTGCTGTTGAGTCTGAATTCCAAGGTATGAATACTGATTAGATGAAAGGGGGTTCAGTGACGGCTCAACAGTCTGGACGGGGATCATGTATGAAGCCTTTCAGGTAAGGCCAGTGTGGCTTAGAGCCTGGAGCAAGGTCAGGTGGCTTGAAGTAAGCAGTGCGTGCAGAGTCTTGAAGACCAGGGAATCATGTTGTATTTTATCATAAAAATAATAGAAACCTTTATGTAGAAGGTGACCACTCACTGTTGTGTCATTTGCTGAACTACTGTTATAATACTGACTCTGGTTCCTCTCAGAAATTTGTGTTGGGGGGAATGGGAAGGAGGTGGGAGAAGGATGTCAGGCTCTTGCAGTTGTTCAGATGGAAGGTAATAGGAGCTTGGATTAGGGGCGCAATGCAGAGCAATAGGTTGAAGAAATAGCTAGGAGAGCAGATTGATGTATTAGAATTGGCTACTAGCTAGTGAGAGAAAGGACTTCCCTGATGGCTCAGACGGTAAAGCGTCTGCCTACAATGTGGGAGACCTGGGTTCAATCCCTGGGTTGGGAAGATCTCCTGGAGAAGGAAATGGCAACCCACTCCAGTATTCTTTTTTTTTTTTTAATATAAATTTATTTATTTTAATTGGAGGCTAATTACTCTACAATATTGTATTGGTTTTGCCATACATCAACATGAATCTGCCACGGGTGTACATGTGTTCCCCATCCTGAACCCCCCTCCCACCTCCCTCCCCATCACTCCAGTATTCTTGCCTGGAAAATCCCAGGGACAGAGGAGCCTGGTAAGCTGCAGTCCATGGGGTCGCAAAGAGTCAGACACGACTGAATAACTTCACTTAGTGACAAGAAAGGAAATGCCAAGAACAACCCACAGGTCTCTGGCATGATGACCTGATTGTAGTCTCCTTGTTGACACTATAGGGATGCCAGGAGAATGAAAGACTTTGGTGGTTGGGGCAGTTGAAACCTGTGGATCAGGAGCTAGAGGAACTGTCTGGGCTAGAAAAACATTTCAGATGGGTTTAAAAAATCATTTCTCTATGATTTCTGAGTGACTACACTTTTCACTTTCCCTGATGATGAAAAGGACATCTTTTTTTGTGTGTGTTAGTTCTGGAAAGTCTTGTAGGTCTTCATAGAACTGTTCAACTTCTTCTCTGGCATTAGTGATTGGGGCATAGACTTGGATGACTGTGATGTTAAATAGTTTGCCTTGGAAATAAACAGATCATTCTGTCATTTTTGAGGCTGCACCCAAGTACTGCATTTTGGACTCTTGTTGACTATGACGGATACTCCCATTTCTTCTGAAGGATTCTTGCCCACAGTAATAGATACAATGGTCATCTGAATTAAATTAGCCCATTCTAGTGCATATTACCCATGTTGGTTATCTCCATAACTGTTAATGAAATGTCCAATATTGCAAAAATTTGCAGGCAACACAGATTATGGTAATAAAACTTTTTTCTCGTCATTTTTTTTTTTTTTTCCTTTTAAAGTAAGATATCTTGCCTGACAGCAGCAGTAAGGGAGAATGGAAACCTTAAAATAAGATCACCTGTAGAGTCGTCTGTATGGAAGCTGCCAGTCACAAGCTGTCCTCTTTCCAGCCAGATGTGATACCCAGCTCTTTATATCTCTCATCCTCCCAAGTAGAGCTTCTGTTTCACAGATTAAATGTGATGAAGCATAGGGACATCCAGTAACTTCACTCTGCACTAACACCTGTTGTAACCCAAGAAAGAGTTAAACTAAGCTGGAATCAAGAGTGCCGGGAGAAATATCAATAACCTCAGATATGCAGATGACACCACCCTTATGGCAGAAAGTGAAGAGAAACTAAAAAGCCTCTTGATGAAAGTGAAAGTGGAGAGTGGAAAAGTTGGCTTAAAGCTCAACATTCAGAAGACGAAGATCATGGCATCTGGCCCATCACTTCATGGGAAATAGATGGGGAAACAGTGGAAACAGTATCAGACTTTATTTCTCTGGGCTCCAAAATCACTGCAGATGGTGATTGCAGCCATGAAATTAAAAGACACTTACTCCTTGGAAGGAAAGTTATGACCAACCTAGACAGCATATTGAAAAGCAGAGACATTACTTTGCCAACAAAGGTCCGTCTAGTCAAGACTATGGTTTTCCCAGTGGTCACGTATAGATGTGAGAGTTGGACTGTGAAGAAGGCTGAGCGCTGAAGAATTGATGCTTTTGAACTGTGGTGTTGGAGAAGACTCTTGAGAGTCCCTTGGACTGCAAGGAGATACAACCAGTCCATCCTAAAGGAGATCAGTCCTGGGTGTTCATTGGAAGGACTGATGCTGAGGCTGAAATACCAATACTTTGGCCACCTCATGCAAAGAGTTGACTCATTGGAAAAGACCCTGATGCTGGGAGGGATTGGGGGCAGGAGGAGAAGGGGATGACAGAGGATGAGATGGCTGGACGGCATCACTGACTCGATGCACATGAGTTTGGGTAAACTCTGGGAGTTGGTGATGGACAGGGAGGCCTGGTGTGCTGCGGTTCATGGGTTGCAAAGAGTCGGACACGGCTGAACTGAACTGAATCTCTAGTCAGTTTAAAATCATCATTTGAAGCATCTGTGGTTTCACAGATACCTGGAATGTACTCTGTTTTAAAGCACACCTCTTGACTTCCTTGTCTGCCTCGTGTACCAGAGTTCTCTCAGCCAACAAAACTTAAAACTTGGAACCTCAGAATTCTAAAACTTTAGTGTTGGAAAGGGCTTATGAGAGCTTGATGTCTAATATCCTTAGTCTCAGTTCAGTTCAGTTCAGTTGCTCAGTCGTGTCCGACTCTGCGACCCCATGATTCGCAGCACGCCAGGCCTCCCTATCCATCACCATCTCCTGGAGTTCACTCAAACTCACATCCATCGAGTCGGTGATGCCATCCAGCCATCTCATCCTCTGTCGCCCCCTTCTCCTCCTGCCCCCAATCCCTCCCAGCATCATGGTCTTTTTAATGAGTCAACTCTTCGCATGAGGTGGCCAAAGTACTGGAGTTTCAGCTTTAGCATCATTCCTTCCAAAGAACACCATCCAGGTCACAGATCCTATTAATGGGAAAAGCAGACTGTAGCCCACCAGTGCCCACTGTTGATCTCATCTTGGATTTCTGTGTCAGCACTCACGTTCAGTTGTGTAAGCCCCAGCCACTAATCTCCCATAAGGCCTTTAAGCCCTATTACTGAATCCACTTCTTAATCTTTGTGGCCTCATTCTTTTCCCCATCCTTCCACACTACTGCAGTGACCTCCTAGTGGGTCTTTTCCTAAGTTCCACTGTTCCTAAGTTCTTTACAGCTCACACTGATTGAATTCTCCCCAGAGCCTCGTATTTGACGTCACAGCTCTGTAGTTGGGCTCCAGCGTCCACCCACACCCCGTCTGTATGACCCACTAGTCCTTATTACACACCTGCTCGCTATCCTATACAAGTTACTGCTCCCCAAGGGCTTTTCCTTATCTGTGCTTTGTTTCTTCTGCCGGAAGATCCCACTCCCTTCCTTCCTTTTTCAAAGCCTGTTCTGCATCCTCCATCAGCCGGTAGAGTCCGTGGCTCCTGCCTGAGGTCTCCTCTTTCACTGGGAGTACTGTGCTCCCGGCGCTCATCTTCACTTCCACATGGGGCCTTGAGTCTTGTAGGAAGTCTGTAAATGTCAGATAAATTCTGTGTCATTCTTTTCTTCTTCACTGTTGCATTTTCTTAAGACGTTGCCTTTGTTTCAGTCATTTGGATTTTAAGACTGTAAGTATCTTCCGATTTCTGGTAACTTTCCAATGTGCACGTTTGTTGACTGCCATTTATGTCTGGTTTCTGGTTTTCACATCCCTTTTTGACAGTGTTCTGAGGGATGTTTTTTACACTGTTTTGGGTCCTGAAGGATGGGATCCTAGATGTTGCTGGCTGGAGTCTCAAGGACTTGGTGGGACTGGGCCTGATTTGAAAACTAAAATCAGATCATTGGGGACTTACTATTGTGACATATTCATCTTTAGTTCAGTTTGAATTATTTTGCAGAGACCATTACTTCTAGTGTTGTATTGTCTGTAATTTATCAAAAAGTATTTCTAAATATAGTACAATATATGCATCCATATAGAAGTTAATTTTAATCACTGGAGTTTGTCTTCAAATTTCCTATAAGGTGTCTTTTCATTGTAAATATCACCTGATAAAGAAGTTGTTGGAAAGGAGACTTATACCCTGGACTCCTCACCTGCTTCACCTCTATTGGTCCTGCCAATATTTAAACAAACAAATCTAGTCACAATGGTTTGGTCAGTTCATAGGAAGATAGGCAAATGGTAAGTACGGTCACCACCAATAAACCTCTCTGGTTTTCTTACACCCCCTGTTAAGTACCAGCTCCAGTGATGGCTGGAGCTGGTCCAGGTAGTATAATATTCTAGAATATAGGTTTGGAGCTTCTCACTTCTCTCTGACTTAGCTTTTTTGTATTATCCATGTAGGTACTAAAAATCCTGCCTATATTTTGTGAACCCTTGGGTTTATTTCCCTACTATTTGGCAGTGAATTTTTACTAATTGATTGACTTATTGTAGCTCTATGTTTGTTAAACTATCAGGGATTTTTAAAAAATTCTTTATACTGAAAAAAGATCAATTATACGAAGGTTCCACTGAATATTTTCTTTATTTTTAGAAAATAAAACTAGCAAATTCTTGGATAATTCTATAGCTTCAGCACAGCTTTTTAACTGATACAATTGGAAAATGGATATTTCATTCTATCTGCATTATAATGTGTCTTATAGAGTTTTATACACATGTATACAGGTATACTTACATACATATATTTACTGCACCCCGCTCCCCCGCCTCCAGCCCTCCCACCCCAACCCCCCGGCCGTGGCTCACTTGCTAAAGAACCCATCTTCAATGCAGGAGACCCAGGTTCCATCCCTGGTTAGTGATGATCCCTTGGAGAAGGAAATGGCAACACACTCTAGTAGTCTTGCCTGGAAGATCTCATGGGTAGAGGAGCCTGGTGGACTACAGTCCATGGGGTTGCAGAGTTGGACACGACTGAGCCTTTGAGCGTATACGGGTATACTTACACACATGTATTTATTTACACATATACAAATATATACCAAAGACATGTAATTATTGATATAAGAATAATAGTATTGATTTACACACACATGCACACCCCACACAATGTATGAAAGAAAAGAAGTGAAAGTCTCTCAGTCATGTCTGTCTCTTTGTGACCCCATGGACTGTACAGTCCATGGAATTCTTCAGGCCAGAATACTGGAGTGGGTAGCCTTTCCTTCTCTGGCAGATCTTAGGAATGGAACCAGGGTTTCCTGCATTGCAGGTGGATTCTTTACCAACTGAGCTATCGGGGAAGCCCCAAACAGTGTCTATTGCTCCCCCATCTCCTTTCCCTGTTTCTGGGAAATTTTTTGTGAAGTTACTTGTTTTCAGATTCTTTCTAATTTTTTGGACCAGAATTGAAATGCAGTTACTTGGAGTCATCAGTATCATCTGCCCAACTTTCTTGTTTCCAGATACAGTTGAAAAATTGGAGGCAAACCCCATTCTCATCGTTGTTAAACTTGTAGCTGAAATAGTCTGGTAATCCTTCCTGTGGTACAAAATCATCTGACTTTGTCTCCAGGGTCACCACAGAACTGGTATTCAGGAGGTTTCTTGGAAGGAATTGATTCTGCAGCTGCGTGGTATTAGAGGACAAGGAAGGAGCACAAAGCTTCAATCTCCATCTTACTGTTTTCTCAGCTTTGGAATTTGAGAAAGGTCAGCTTTTAAGAGGGAAGTCAGTCTGCCTCTACCTATATGCTGTTGCCCTCTCTAGCTGAGCTCCATTCAGTTCAGTTGCTTTAGGGATCATTTATGAAGTGCCCACAGTGGACCAAGCCCTGAGATAGGTCTGGGAAATGGAGCCAGTGACTTTTGTTCAGTAGAGTTTAACGTCTCTTTTATTTAATTCTTAAAAGAAAAACTAACACTAGAATGGAGGCTCCTTGAGGTCAAAGACCTTGTTTTGATTATCCTTGTATTCCCAGGGTTTAGCTTAGCAATGGGTGCTTAATGAGTTGGTCTTCAGTAGTTGTTCATAGTGTTCATGGAGATTGGACCAAAATAAGCCTTTTTGAATTAAGACTAAGAATTAAGACTTTATGAACTTTCATATGCTGTTTTACTTAAAATTTTTTTCCATAAAAACACTTTTTAAAGGTTTCTTAGTTTGTTGTTGGTTTTTTAAAAATTTAAACTTTTTTTTAGTTCATTCTGTTCTGACCTGTTCATTCGTTTCCTTCTCATTTAACTTAATGATGGTTTAGTTATCAAGAAAATAAGGTATTAACGTGTAATAAAATCTTTTGTTGTGTCAAATTGAAAAAAACACATAGTAAAGGTAATAGGCTTTGGATTTATAGTAATACTGTGCTTTATTAGGAATTTGAAGCACTTAGTAAATATTCTATGAAAGTATGTCATATTCTCTGGTAAGTCATTCCTTGTCTTTTACTATTACATTTTATTTTATTTTTTACTTTGTTACTATTACATTTTAATTAGGGTTACTATTACATTTTAATTAGGAAGAAGAGTTTCCACAGATTCTTTTGATTATGCTGATCTTTTTTCACATTGTGTTGATGCTACATTCTTTCAGTAATGGTTAGAAAGAGAATAAAAGTCCTTTTATGATGAAAATTCAAAGAATGACTTACTTCATAGCAAAGGTTTTTTGTTATATTTAGTCTTCAACCTTTTTTCCTCTGAAGTTTTATTTAATATGAAAACCTGTTTGTAAGAGGTGCTTTTCATGTGAATCAGTGTTAGATCTTTGTGGTTTTAAACCCTGCACATGTGGCCTAATGCATTACCTACCACTAAGTAGGAGATCAGCTGTGGCTTCTATATATTCCTGAACAGCTCACATATTTTCAGATGGTTTATTGTTACGCTGTTTCCTTAAATGATGGGACTGTAAGAGGTTTGCCATCTGACACATTTATGTTTCCTATTTAACAATAATTCCATTCATGTAAAGCTGCTAAATCATCTACATTACAGAATGTTTACCTTAAAGGGAACTGTAGTGTTCAAGAAATAGCTTAGGTGTCTTTAGATAATACATTGTTTAATCAATAAGATTGTGTCAGCAGAACACCACTGTGTTTCTCCTTACAAGGTATTCTTTGATAAGTATTTGCAATTATAATTGAATCTTAGTTTCCCATTTGTTGTCTAAATGGCCCCATTTAAAATGTTTTAAGAAAACACTAACATTTTCTTATTGGATTATGAGAGAAGTATATCTTTAAGGAAAATTACCCAATGAGCAGGTTACTTACAATATTGTTTTCTCATGGCTTGTTAAAATCCAACATATATGCAGTTTTAAAAAAAAGTTGTATTAGAATTAGTTATATATTATCACCTATTTATAAGGTATATAAAGTGCTGCAAACAGTGCCTGGCATACAGTGACCACTAAGGGTTTGTCATTATTACTCTTAACTTGATTTTACAGATGGAAAGGTTGGAAATGAAGGATATTTTTTGGTTCTTACACTGAAATTCCATTTTATCAGTGGTCATTATTATAAATTTGTTTCCTGCAAAGTTCTCTGCAGAAGATTTTCTTTCTTCATATTTAATTTGTGTGTATGCCATAATTTATTTTTCCACACTTTCTCCTTTTGTGGTTTCTCTGCAGATTTTTAAAAAAACATGTCTTAGTTAAGAATCTCTTTCTTTTCTTAAAATTCTGCATCCTTCTGTAAACCAAATAATTTATAAAGCCATTCAAATTTTATGCATCTAAGTGGTACCAAATTTGAAAAGCAAGGAAATAAGCTGTATTGCATGCCTATTTAATAATGAAGAATAGTGCAGTGAATTGCTTTTAAAAAATTCCCCCCCTTTTACCCCCTTGCTTTCCAAGAGTGAATGGAGGTGTTGGACAAAATTGACGTGAGTTTCCATTAGGGTTTTTCAAAGAATTTCTTGTTATAATGCAATTGCATATTTACTTACTACATTTTAAAATATAAAGAAGGTGAAAAAAGAAAACCACTAAAAGACAATTTTAATATTTAATTGCAGATTGTTCTATTATTATTTCACCCACTCTATTTTAATATTGGTTTAGATAGTGATTGTAAATCATCTTCTGTAATGAAAAGCTATGGCATTTATCCTTTTATATTTTTTTCGGAGATATATTCATTCATTCAAGAAGTATTCATTGAGGACCTGCTATATATCAGATGTTATTCTTGGGACTTTGATTCATTAAGACACACCACCCCTACCCCATCTTTAACTTCCCTTCTTTCTCTTAATCTTCCAGTCTGCTCCTGACTTAAGGAGTTTTCAGTAAGTTGGCCTATAAAGGATGTAATTTGTGAGAGGAAAAGAGCAGTCATCCAGTTGGCCTATACAGTTGGTCTTTTACCTTATAATTCCTTTTAGGATGGGAGAAATTTTAGGTAGAGTAGGTTTGAGAGGAACATCAGGAGTTGAGTGTGGACCTGCTTAATTTAAGATTGTCTGTTAGACATCCAAATGGAAATGTTGAGTAGGCAGATGTAAAATAATAGAAAATATGTATGTTGGTCACAATCCCTGGTTTTGGCTAGAGATCCTGAAACCCTTCCAAATTCGTGTTTGGTAAGAATACTAAGAACATCTTTTGTTCTAATATTTGGTCTTTGGCCCCGGTTCACAGAGTTCCTAAATCCCTTAGGATTTTCCCGGTGATAGGAATGTCTTTTGCTCTAGTGAGGTGACTCATGGTGGGCTCCTGGATGTCCCTTGGTTGAGAGTGGTCACTAGAAAGACCAAGTCATATTTAAAATACTGGAACTTTCCACCTCACTCTCCATCTTCGGGAGAGTGGAGGGGGACTGGTGGCTTGAGTTAATGATCCGTCATTACTCTGTGATGAAGCTTTTATAAAAACCCAATGTACGGGCTTTAGGGAGCTTGCAGGTTGAGCACACACACATACCAGCAGGGTGGTGCACTCCAGCTCCATGGGAACAGAAGGTCAAGACTCCTGAGGCCTCTTATATATCTCTTCCTCTGCCTGTTCATGTGTCTGAGCAGAACTGTTTTCCTGAAGCCTGTGAGCTGTTCTAGCAAATGACTGAATTGGGTGGATGGGAGTGTGTCATGGGAACCTCCAGTTTGTAGCCAAGTTGGACAGAAGGTGTAAGTAAGCTGGGGACCTGTTATTAACAGTTGGTATCTGAAGTGGAGGGCAGTCTTGTGGGGCTGAGCCCTTAACTTGTGGGTTCTGCTTTAACTACCTTAAGTTAAATTGAATTAAATTATAGACATGACAGAGGATGAGATGGTTGGATGGCATCACCATTTCGATGAACATGAGTTTGAGCAAGCTGTAGGAGTTGGTGATGGACAGGGAAGCCTGGCATGCTGCAGTCCATGGGGTTGCACAGAGTCGGACACGACTGAGCAACTGAACTGAACAACTGGTTTCACAGAGAGTTGCTTGTGTGGGGAAAAAACCTCACAGATCTGGTGTCCTAAGTGTTGTGAATGTGGTAGCTATTTCTGCGACTTTGTTCTGTTTCTGAAACTTCATTTCTTGCGTCAGTTTTAGATTTACAGAATTACTGCCAAGATACTACAGAGTTACCATATACCCTCTGTGTGTGTGCGTGTGTGTGTGCGTGCGTGTGCATGCACGCTCGTTTGCGCAGTTGTCTCCAACTCTTTGCGACCTCATGGATAGCCTGCTAGGCTCCTCTGTGCATGGAATTCTCCAGGCAAGAATACCGGAGTGGATTGCCGTTTCCCCAACCCAGGGATCTAGGTTGATTCTTTGCCTCTGGCACCACCTGGGAAGCCCACTATATGCTCTGTAAAGACAGTTTATCCTGTTACTAATATCTTACATCAATATGATGCATTGGTTATGATGAATGAACTAATACTGATACATTGTTGTTAACTAACATCTATACTTGATTCATATTTCCTTAGTTTTTACCTTATTATTGGTTTCCCTCACTAGGATTCCACCCAGGATAGCACAGTATTGCATTGGCCAAAAAGTTTGTTTGGTCTTATGGGGAAAACCTGAATGAACTTTTTGGTTAACCCAAAATATTTAGTTTTCATGTCTCTGTAGGTCCCTGTAGGTTGTGTCAGTCTCTTAAGGCTTCATTTTTGATGACCTTGACTGTTTTGAGGAGTTCTGGTCAACAGCTCTGCTTGAAGAATGCCTGTCTATTGGGATTTGTATAATATTTTTCTCATGATTAGGCTGATGTTAGAGTACTCACTGCCTCTGAGACTTGTCACTGTTAAATGTTGACCTTGATCACCTGGCTGAGAGAGTTAGTGCTTGTTAGGTTTCTCCACTGGGAAGTTACTCTTTCTTTTCCCACACTGTCCTCCTTAGAAGGAAGTCTCTGTGCGCAGCCCACACTTAAGGAGTGGGGGACTTATGCTCCACATTCTAGAGGACAGGACATCTGCCTGAGTGATTTGAAATTCTTCTGTACAGATTTGTCTCTTCTCCCTAATTTAGTCATTTATTAATTAGTATGATTCGTGAATGCTTATTTTATACTTTGGATTCTGATCCATTACTACTGTACTTATTTCTATTGTTTGCATTGCTCTAGTTTGAACTATTGGGTACTCTTTCCCTTGGCTCCTATGTCCCGCTGACATACCCTCATCAATGTGAGTGTTGAAGCTTTGTGGTTTGTTTTTTTTTGCTTTTTTTGTTTTGAGTATTAATTTCTGGACTGACAAGATGCTCCTGGCGCATCATGTAAATTTCCTGCCCTAGCAGTGGAATCCTGTCCTGGTTTTCCCTCTACTCTCAGCTTCTCCCTATGGCCCCCCCCCCCCCCCCCCACTTCTGTACTGTAAAACATTTTTTGAATGCTTGAAATGTGTTCACCATTTATGATAGGCACTAGGGCTCCAAGGTGACAAAGGATAAATTCCACATTACTTTTCCTGACATCTCAGACTTTGTATAGACCTGTCCTGGTGTATCTTTGTAGTTTTTACATTTTCTTTTGAAATGTTATCAATTTTTTATGTATTGATATATTTAAAACATATATCTTTTATACTTTATAAAAGATGGCTTACATGGAACATATTTTCCTGTATTTTGTCTTTCTGTCTTTTAAAAATAGCTAAAGGAGCCCTTCATCCCACCTGTTAGAATTCTGATTCGTTCTTTTAAATGGCTGCTTACTGTTTTCTGGTAGGTGATTATTTTAATAAATACACTATTTCATTGTTAATGGTGTTCACATACTTTTCTTCTAAGGTATTAATCACTATGAATAGTGTTGCAGTAAAAATCCCTGAACAGAAATGCTTTATTTTTGTAGGATGAATTTCTCAGAGTGGGTTTGCTGTATCTAAAGATATGTTTTTAAATAGTTATTTCTAAATTACAACATTCTTTTAAAACTAGCAAATCACACATCCACCAGGAATGTCTGAGAGGAACCTTTCCCTTGCATTCCTGTCTGCATCAGGTAGAACAAGTCTTAGCAGTTTTGCAGATCTGGTTTATGTTCAGTGATGCCTCCTTGGTAGTTCAGTTTGCATTTCTCTTGAGTGTCTTGTTTATTGGTTGGATACACTGACCACTGAGAATTGCTCTTCTGTGAACTTGTTTCTTTTTTGTCCTTTACCATTTTTTTCCTGGGTGACCACTGAGAATTGCTCTTCTGTGAACTTGTTTCTTTTTTGTCCTTTACCATTTTTTTCCTGGGTGCTCGTCTTGTCAGTTTGTAGAAGTTCTTTGTATTTGTGAATATTAAGCCTGTGTCCTGTATTGGAAATATTTCCCCTATTTGTTGTTCCATCACCCAGTCGTGTCTAACTCTTTGCGACCCCATGGCCTGCAGCATGCCAGGCCTCCCCATTGCTCATCATCTCCTGGAGTTTGCCAGAATTCATGTTCATTGCATCAGTGATGCCATCCAGCCATCTTATCCTCTGACACCCTCTTCTCCTTCTGCCTGTGATCTTTCCCAGCATCAGAGACTTTTCCAGTGAGTTGTCTGTTCACATCAGATGACCAAAATACTGGAGCTTCAGCTTCAGCATCAGTCCTTCCAGTGAATATTCAGGGTTGATCTCCCTTAAGATCGAATGGTTTGATCTCCATACTGTCCTAGGGACTTTCAGGAGTCTTCTCTAGCACCACAGTTCGAGGGCATCAGTTTTTTTTGGCATTCTGCCTTCTTTATGGTCCAGGTCTAACAACAACACGTGACCACTGGGAAGACCATAGCCTTGACTCCGTGAACCTTTGTTGGCAGAGTGATGTCTCTGCTTTTCAACACACTGATTTTGTCATTCCTTTCCCTGATATCTTTTGTCTACTTTTGTGTTTTCTGTTGTTTGCTATAGAAATCTAAAATGTTTTATGTAATAAATCTGCCTTTCTTCTCATTCATAGCTTTTGGGTTCAAGGTCTCTTAGATTTTTTTTTTTTTTGCAGAGTTTTTTTAATCCAAATGAAATTTTAAAAATTTACTTTTTATTTTGTATACTATTTATTTAGTATACTATTGGAGTATAGTTGATGTACAATGTTTTGTTAGTTTCAGGCGTAAAGCAGAATGGTTCAGTTATTTTTTTCTTTTTCAGATTCTTTTCCCATATAGATTATTACAGTACATTGAGTGGAGTTCCCTGTGCTATACAATAGGTCCTTATTAGTTACCTGTTTTATATATAGTAGTGTGTATATGTCAGTCCATTCCTCCTAATTTATCCCCCCCCCCCCCCCCCGCCTTTTCCTCATTGATAACCATGTTTGTTTTCAAGGTCTGTCTGTTTCTGTTTTGTAATAAGTTCATTTTTACCATCTTTTTAGATTCCACATATAAGTGATATCATAATGTGTTTGTCTTCTCTGTGTGGCTTCATTTACTGTGATAATCTCTAAATCTATCCTTGATGCTGCAAATGGCATTATTTCATTCTTTTTTATGGTTGAGTGTTATTCTATTGTATATATGTACTACATCTTCTTTACCCATTTTTCTGTTGATTGATATTTAGGTTGCTTCCATGTCTTGGCTTTTCTAAATAGTTCTGCAGTGAACATTGGGGTGCATGTATCTTTTTGAATTTTTTATCCAGATAAATGCCCAGGAGTGGAATTGTTGGTTCGTGTGATAGTTGTAAATTGTTTTGTTTTTTTGAGAAACCTCCATGCTGTTCTCCATGGTGCCTCTAACAGTTTACATTCCCACCAACAATATTGAAGGGTTCCCTTTTATCCACACTGTCTCCAGCATTTATTATCTGTAGAATTTTTGATGATGATCATTCGACCTGTGTGAGATGATACTTCATTGTAGTTTTGATATGCATTTCTCTAATAATTAGCGATGTTGAGCATCTTTTCAAGTAATTAGCAGTGTTGAATATCTTTTCATGCTCTTCTTGGCCATCTGTATGTCTTCTTTGGAGAAGTGTCTGCTTAGGTCCTTTGCCCATATTTTACCTGAGTTGTTTGTTTTTGGGGGCTGTATGAGCTGTTTATGAGTTTTGGAGATTAATCCCTTGTCAGTTGCTTTGTTTGAAAATGTTTTCTCCCATTCTGTGGGTTTTTTTGTTTTGTTTATGGTTTCCTTTGCTGTGCAAAAGCTTTTAAGTGTAATTAGGTCCCATTTTAAATTAAAAAAAATTTTCATTACTCAAGGAAATTGATATATTAAAAAAGATACTGCTGTGATTTATATTATAGAATGTTCTTCTGGGAATTTCCTCCAAGAGTTTTATAGTATCTGGTCTTCTGTTTAGATCTTTAATCCATTTTGAGTTTATTTTTGTGTATGGAGTTAGGGAGTATTCCAATTTCATTGTTTTTCATGTAGCTGTCCAGTTTTCTCAGCATTGCTTATTGAAGAGATTGTCTTTTTCTCTATTTATTATGTATTCTTGCTTCCTTTGTCACAGAGTATCGGTTCATGGGCACTCTGTTCTGTTCCGTTGATCTGTCTTTCTTTCTTTCTTTTTTGTGCCAGTACTGTACTATTTTGATTATTGTAGCTTTGTATTAATAGTATAATCGAAGTCAGGGAGCCTGATTCCTCTGCCTTCTTTTTGTTGTTTTGTTTTTTTCTCAGAATTGCTTTGGCTATTCTGAGTCTTTTGTGTTTCCATACAAATTTAAAGGTTTTTTTGGTTCTAGTTCTGTGTGAAATACCATTGGTAACTTGGTAGGGATTACCTTGAATCTCTAGATTGCCTTGGGTGATATAGTCATTTTGACAATATCGATTCTTCCAATCCAAGAACATGATGTATCTTTCCATCTGCGTCATTTTCAATTTCTTTCATCAGTGTCTTACAGTTTCCAGAGTACAGATCTTTTGTTCCTAAGGTAGGTTCATTCCTAGGTATTTTATTCTTTTTGATGCAATAGTAACTGAGATTGTTTCCTTAACTTCTCTGATTGTTCATTGTTAGTTTGTAGAAATGCAACAGATTTCTGTATATTTTGTATCCTACAACCTTACCAAATTCATTTTTGAACCCTAGTAGTTTTTCTGATAGCTTCTTTAGTCTAGTGTTTATATTTTGTGCCTGGAGTGAGATGGGGTTCTGTTTTAGTCTTCTAGTTTCCCATGATGTAATGTACTAGAACCTTTCTTTACCTTTTTATAAATTAAATTCTCTTATGTGTTGAAAATTATAATTAGGTTGGTTCAAAAGTAATTGCAGTTTTGCATTGTTGAACTTTGCTGTTTGATATTGAAATACATTCTTAAATGTGATTATGTTATTATACATCAATTTAATGCATATTTCTCACTTTATATTTTTTTGCTAATGACTTATTTCTGTTTGTTTTATATTTATCTTAGACTAGGGAAATGATGTTAGACAAAAAACAAATTTGAGCTGTTTTGTTATTCGAGTTCAAAATGGGTCATAAACTAGTGGAGACAATTTGCAACATCCACAGTGCATTTGGCTCAGGAACTGGTAACGAATGTGTGTCCAGTGATGGTTCTAGAAGTTTTGCCAAGAAGATGAGCGCAGTGACTGGCCATCGGAAGTTGACAATGACCAACTGAGAGGATCATTGAAGCTGATCCTCTTACAACTACAGGAGAAGTTGCCGAAGAACTCAACATTGACCATTCTATGGTCATTCAGCATTTGAAGCAAATTGGAAAGGTGAAAAAGCTCGATAAATGGGTGATGCAAATAAAAAAAAATCATTTTGAAATATCGTCTCTTATTCTGTGCAACAACAAACCATTTTTATATTGGATTGTGATGTGTGATGAAAAGTGGATTTTATAGTACAACCAGCTCAGTGGCTGGACTGAGAAGAAGCACCAAAACGCTTCCCAAAGCCAAACTTGCACCAGAAAAGTCATGGTCACTATTTGGTGGCTGCTACCCGTCTGATCCACTACAACTTTCTGAATCCTGGTGAAACCATTACATCTGAGAAGTATGCTCAACAAATCAACGAGATGCATTGAAAACTGCGATGCCTGCAGTTAACATTGGTCAACAGAAAGGGCCCAGTGCTTCTCCGTGACAGTACGTGACCCAGCGTCACACAACCAAGGCTTCAAAAGTTGAACAAAGTGGGCTACAAAGTTTGGCCTCATCCACCGTATTCACATGACCTCTAGCCAACTGACTACCACTTCTTCAATCATCTTGACAACTTTTTGCAGGGAAGATGCTTTCACAACCAGCAGGAGGCAGATTGAAGAGTTGGTTGAATCCCAAAGCATGGATTTTCAACACTACATGAATAAACAAACTTACTTCTCATTGGCAAAAATGTGTTGACTGTAATGGTTCCTATTTTGATTAACAAAGATGTGTTTGTGTCTACTTATAACGATTTAAAATTCACAGTCTGAAATTGCATTTACTTTTCACCAACCTAATACTTGGCTCACTATTCTGTTTTGTTAATAGTTCTAAAAAGAACTATTAAAACTATTAAAGTAAAAACTTTTAGGCTACAAATGTATTGATTTGATTTAAATTGCTTTTTAAGTATATTCTGATATATGAACATGAATTCTGCTTCCCCCCACCCACCCCTTGCTCTTGTTTTTCAAAATACTCTTGGCTGTTCTTGTGTGTATTTTCTTCCCTATATATGTTAAAATCAATATACAATTTTTAAAAGATTGCTGTATAACTGAAAGTTACATTAAGTATATATGTATTAAACTTGGGGAAACTGAGAAGAATGCAGTGTAGTTTCTGCATTTTTTCCAGACCTTATTTGATGTCTTCTGATAATCATTCTGTAGTTCTGTTCATAATCCTAGATCAGTTTTTTGGCTATGCTGTGTGTTTGTTGCTGTGTACAGACTTTCTCTAGTTGGAGCGAATGGGGCCTTCCTGTTGCGGTGAGTGGGTTTCTCATTGCAGTGGCCTCCCCTGTTGTGGAGCATAGGCTTGAGGTGAGAGGGCTTCGGTAGCTGCAGCACACAGGCCCAGTATTGTGGCTGGTAGGCTCTAGGGTACGTGGACTCAGTAGATGCGACACGTAGGCTCAGTTGTTGTGGCTTGCGGGCCTCGAGTGCCTGGGCTTCAGTGATTGTGGCACATGGGCCTGGCTGCCCCATGGGCCTGGCTGCTTCTGGTATGTGGAATATTCTCAGACCAGGAATTGAACCTGTGCCTCCTGCATTGCTAGGCAGATTCCTATCTGCTGCCCCAACCAGGGAAGTCCTCATATACCTCTTGAATTTATCCATAGGTTTTGTTACTATTGTGAATGGGCACCATCCTCACCCCCCTTTTTTCTTTTTAGGAGCTTATGGGTAAAACAGTTTTAAAAGCTATTGACTTTGTAAGTTTCTCGGTAAGCAGTCATATTTCCCAATTTTTTGATTAAACCCAGAACTGTTTTACTAGAAACTCTTGGGCTTTCTATGGCGTGAGAGTAAGGGTTCTTTTTCCTTCTCCTTTCCTCTCCTCTTGTGTTCCTATTGGTTAGTTTATTTTCTTGTCTTACTCTGTTCACAACCTTTAAGGAATGTTGACTAATACTCTTGGCTGATGGCAGTATTATCTAGTTTTAGTTTTTTGTTCATTTAATTGCTAAGGTTTTGGTTGGGTATAGGTTTATGATACGGCCTGTTCATAAATCATGGCTTTTATCATTACATAATAACAGTTAACAACATACCATTTAGTCATTTTAACCTTCTAAACCTAATTTCTGTGCCTGTCCTTTTATTTTAAGTGTTTCTTTATAATTTTATTTTAAACAATATAACTGGGTCTTATAATGGAATAATTTTCTTTCTCCACCTGTTATATAAATAATTTTTCTTTTAACTTGCTTAATTATGCATTTTAATTTTTGGTTTCTTTATTTCCTTTTTATTTTTGCTGGTTTGATCAAGTTATTTTATACTTTTTTTTTTTGGTGGTGGTTCTTGTTTAAAAATTTTCCTACACATTTCCATGCCATGAGTAATTACCTTTTCTGTACTCATCATTAGAAATATTTACTTACGGTTATTTGAACATAAGACACTAGTAATTTCTCCCCCACAGCTTGACTTCGGTATGACGTGCTCATTTTTATACCTTTTCCATGCCCCCCTCTCAGTAAAGTGAGAACTTGAGAATACTTTACTCTTTTGCCTCACTCATACCTAGCTGGGATCTGTAGGATGCTTTTACTCCTATTTGTAGTCCCTCTCTCACCTCCTGGATTTTCCTGAGACAGTTTAATACTTTTAGTTCAGTGGTTAGTAGATACTGCTTTGCTGTATGTATGTTTTGTTTCAAGAATTCTGATTACATGCTGCCAGACAGTTAATAATAACTAACTTGGACTAAACTGTATATAAAACTTTCATATTTCATAATTCTAAAAAGCAATTTTTTTAGCACCTTTGAAATTAAGATGTGCCTTATAATTGATAGCTTCCTAGAATTAGATGTACAATTGTCCTTCGCAGTGTTTGTCTTTCTTATGGTTAGTCGAGTCAGCGGAGTTGATACAGAGACATGAAACTGGATATAGGGAGAGGAAGCAAGTGCAAGAGCAAAGCATTTTCTTGCTCTTTCTGATGTCCTCCCTTAGAGGGTCTTTGTTCTAATCCATTTGTTCTTCAGTCAGAATTCTTTCACAGATACTTTTCTATGTGAGGCTGATGGGTGGTCCATTTTCTGAGTATCCACCCATCTGTTTCACCTGCTAGACGTGGTGTTTGGCATCGCTGTTTTCCTTTCAGTAGTTTGTTAGAGTTTTCCTATAGCTTCCTGCATTGCACATGAGAAGTCAGATGCCTCTCTTAATTCTCTCCTCTATAAGGTCTTGTTACCTGTAAGCTTCACATTTTTTTCTTTTCTTAAATTCCTGAAACAGTTCAGGAATTTACATAGTTATGCCGAGATTTGTGTCTAGGGTAAAGTGAGTTCTCTGAATCTGAAGATTAAGGTCTTTTTTTGGTCTAAGCAAAGTTTCTTCTGCTATGTATTCTGTTATTGTCTCTTCTCTATCTGTTCATATTTCTTCTGCTAGAACTGCTGTTCTTCTCATTAAATCTATCTTCCAGATCTCTTATCTTTTCTATCATGATTTCTGTTTTGCTACTTTGAGCTATTTTTTTCCATTTGACTTTCCAGGCCACAAATTTGGACCCTTGCCACACTTCATCCTTTCCTTCAGTTTATATACTGTATGGTTTATTTGGAAACTCTTGTTTTTAGATGCAGGAAGACTTCTCTATGCTGTGGTTAAATCTCCCTAAATTCTTTTTATTATTTTTCTGACCCATATTGACCTCTCTCACTTCAAGCAGCTCTGTTTAGTTGTGGGTTTGCCCCCTTTCTTCTGACCAGTCACTGTCTTTTCAGATGCTCAGCCTGCTTATATGTGGTCATATCTTCCTTGAAAGCTCATCAGGGTCCAGTTCTGGTCTTGGCCTCTACTTAAGACATGCCTTCCTCCTATCCCAGGATCATCAGATCTCCATGGACCCAGCTTTTTCTAGTAGCATTAATTTACAATCTTTGTTCCAGGCTTGTTCCAAGAGGCTGGTCCCCAGGCACTAGGCCCAGCTCGGAGGGAAGAAAAAAAAAATGCAACATTTTCTAGTTCTCTCCTCTACCATCCGAGGGATCCAAGCCCTCAATTTCATTTAGCTGCCTGCAGGCTCCAGGCCTATACCTGTTGTTGCAGCATATAGACTGAAAATAGAATGGGGTTAAAGGGGGTGAGTTCATGTCATCATATTCTCAGAGTCTTCTTCAAGCCTGGATTGGTCATTTTTTCTTTCCTTAACAGCTGTGAGTATGCACTTTTGCTCAGTCTTACCAACAATGGGGAGAAAAGCATTCAGCATGCAAGTTGGAAGATCTGTGGGATAAGTTAAATCCTAGTTCTCCATTCTGCACCTTTCCCTGTAAGATGGTCTGTTACACTTCGCTGCCTGTGGTTACATGATTTGCAGTGCCTCCCTGCCCCATCGTCATGTTTAGATCATGACTTAGCTTGCTCAGTGAATGTATGTGAAAGTGACAGTGCTCTAGTTCTGAGCAAAGCTACAAGGGGCATAACAAGTTTCTATCAGCCCTCTAGCTTCTGCCATTTGCCTTGAGAATGGCATGTCTTAGGTAAGGTCTTTTCCTTCTGATTGTGTCTTGGAGTCGAAGTGATGGTTTTTCCAGTAGTCCTGTATGGGTGTGAGAGTATGGGTGTGAGAATTGGACCATAAAGAAAGCTGAGTGCTGAAGAATTGAAGTTTTTGAACTGTGGTGTTGGTGAAGACTCTTGAGAGAGTCCCTTGGACTGCAACGAGGTCAAACCAGTCAATCCTAAAGGAAATCAGTCCTGAATATTCATTGGAAGGACTGATGCTGAAGCTGAAGCGCCAATACTTTGGCCACCTAATGTGAAGAACTGACTCATTGGAAAAGACCCTGATGCTGGGAAAGGTTGAAGGCAGGAAGAAAAGGGATGAGAGGATGAGACGGTTGGATGGCATCACTGACTCAATGGACGTGAGTTTGAGCAAGCTCCAGGAGTTGGTGATGGACAGGGAATTCTGGAGTGCTTCAGTCCATGGGGTTGCAAAGAGTCAGACACAACTGAGCAACTGAACTGAACTGAACTGTGAGAAGACATGGAGCAATAGCTATAGCCTGGGGCAGCCACAGCCACCCTACAGCTGACATGTCATGTGAATAGGAAAACAACGTCTAATGCGCCCTCTGAGATTTGAGGATTGTTTTGATACTGAAGCAAGGCTGACCGATAAAATCTGGTTTTATTTTTTGTTCCTTTTTTTTTATTAGATAAGAAGTTTTTTCCCCCATCTTTAAAGAAAAGTCTGTTTCAGACCCTAAAGTCTTACTTTTTCTCCTAATCTTTTAACTGACTGATAAGCAGAAGCTAGTGTTGTAATTAAACACTAAATACCTATGGTGGAGTATTCACAGATTATGTAATAGGACCCAACCTACGCAACCAAACTGGAAGGAAAGGTAACCAGTAAGTCGGGGCAGTGTCCTCGGTAGTTCATTACACTCATTTATCTAATGGCTTAAACTCTACCCCGGATCATTCTGCTGGAAGCATAGCTTCTTTTCAGTTGTACAAAGTAGATTATTTATAGTTCTCAACACCTGGGCTTTAATGCTGTTTTCTGCTATCATAAATGGTATGATAAGAGATAAGTGGAGAAGCATGCATAGAGTGGCTTTCAAAAGTTTTTGTTTCCTGGGATGTGTGTGTTTGTGTACTTGCATATTTTGTCTTTTTGACTTACATAACAAATAGAATGAATGGGATCTGTTTTTATTTTTTTCCCTTTTGTATTTAATTGATACTCACTTTTTTCTCATTATTCAGCTCTCAAAACGTTGTAACGAATACTTTTAAGTTAATTGTCGATGAATGAAAAGAGTATTCATTGGACTAGGAACCAGAATGCCTGAGCTCTACCGTTATCCTGCCACCAGCCTTATTTTCTGCCTTGTCTTCTTCCATTCCTTTGCCTTTCTTGTACTCACTTAGGTAATAGATAGTTACTGAGCACCGTCAGGCCAGGCAGTGGGAGATGATGAGAGGTAAGTGGACACCTCTGCCTTCCTGCCCGTAGCAAGCTTACTGCCCTCTTTCCTTCTGCTCCTCCAGCCTCTCTTCCTTCTGACCATACTGTAGGCTGGTCAACGCCCTACTTACGCTGAGGCTCCAGGTTGTCACTTTATGATAACGGGGCTGCTTTTGAATTTGCTTTTACTACAATTGGATTATTTTGGCGAGGTTGAGGGAGTTGCTGAGAGAGGAAAGAAGGAAGTGGGAGGGAGAGGTGGAGGGCGCGAGTGGTTAGTGCACAGCCTAACCACTGTACAGACCTGTCTTTATTTTTCATAATTCTTCTCAAGTTGTTTTGCCTACCCAAAGGATGTACCTATGCAGTAGTGGTAAATAAATCGCCTATCACTGCAGGAGACCAAGAAGCATGTGTTCGATCCCTGGGTTGGGAAGATCCCCTGGAGAAGAAAATGGCAAGCCACTCCGTTATTCTTGCCTGGGAAATCCCATGGACATAGGGGACTGGTGAGCTGTGGTCCATAGTGTGGCAAAGAGTTGGACACCGCTAAAGTGACTTAACCCACACACACATACAGATGTTTTGAATATTAGGTGAGGTGTTTATTGCTCCTGGTTAGTCTTTTAAATTGTATTAATCTAATTTTTCTGAGAATTTGGAAAGCCATCAATCACAACATCTTTATTACCAAACACCAGATTGCTTCAGAAAGGAGCAAAACCCAGATAAGTAAGTGTGCCTTAGTTACCAAGGACAGTTGGTGATGTAGTAAGTTAAATAATATACTCTGTATTATAGAACTTCTTGAGGGATTGGTTACTCATTTTTAGTTGCTTTCTGAGTCAAGAGCAAGATGGGCTGCTGGATGAGAAGGAGGGAGTGGTAGGTGGGAGAGACAGCCAAACCCTTCTTGCTAAAGCCATTCTCAGCCACAGAAAAACATCTCAAGAACAACCTGATTATATTTTGTAAGGGATTAAAGTTGCATGCAAATGCTAACTGAGAACATCTGTTTGCTGACCCTGTGCCAGAGTTCTCACATCTTGACAGGAATTCTGATTTTGAAATTCTGGGTCTCAGGCACCTCCCTCAACTACTCTCTGGCTGTTTTCTTAGAAGCCTTACATCAACACTGCCTAACTTGTTGGGAGTGACTCCGTGAAGAACTGAAAATGAACGTCCTTTGCTTTTTATACTCAAAAAGAAAATTTCAGGTTTCATTACCGAGAGTTGTTCTAGTACCTGATACCTGAAGACTTATGGGGTTATCTGTATTTCATTAAAGAAGTCAGTGAAAATAAATGGAAAGGAATCAGTGTGTGTGTATACTTACTTATTGATTTTGGGTGTGTTGAGTCTGTTGCTGCGCGCGCCTTTCTCTAGCTGTGGTGCGCAGGGACGACTCTGGTTGCAGTGCGCACGCTTCTCGTGCAGTGGCTTCCTTACTGCACAGCACGGGCTCTAGAGCGTGCAGGCTTCAGTAGCTGTCCGGTGGGCTCGGTGCTTGCGGCCCCTGGGTTCTAGGGCACAGGCTCAGCAGTCGCGGCACGAGGGCTTAGTTGCCCCTCGGTATATGGGATCTTCCTGGATCAGGGATCGACCAGTGTCTCCTGCATTGGCAGGCAGATTCTTTACCACTGATCCACCAGGGAAGCCCCTGTGTGTATATATTTATATAAAGATGGATTTTATTTAACTTTCTTAAAAATAAATGGAAAACTTAAAAAAAATATTTTTAATTTTATTTCTTAAGAGTCCCAACTAACAAAAAGTTTTTTTTAATTGGTTGCAACTAGTGTCTACTTGTGACTTTACATTCCATAAGTCAGACATATATTGGTAATTCTCGATACCATAATTCCGTTGCATAAGTAATTGTTTATAGATCGCTGGAAGCAGGATTAAACCTTAATGCAAATGTTGAACATTTGCTTAGAGTCAGTTAATGCTGACTGCTGTGTTAGAATTATTCACCGGATATGTGAAAGCCAGCGTGATAATGTCATTTTCCTTTTGATTAGTTTGTTAAATGATAGCTCATGGAAGATATCTTTGTGCTCTGATTTTCCTGAATGTTAACAGTAGGCGTTTATAAGGGTGATTATGTTGATGAAGGGTTAATGTTGGACCTTAGCCTTCCATGTTGTTATTAGATATGTTTGAGAAATTATATATTTATAATCTGTATGATATATCTAGAATCTCCTGTGTATCAGAAATGAATGATTAAACAAAATAGTATCTTCTAAGCAAGGTAATTGGACATGAACCATCACGGGATAGTTAAATATTATAAAATACTATGCATTGATCAGAAATGATAATCATGGAGATATCTCCATGGAGACATTGTTTAGGGAAGAATTTAAATTTTGGAACTATATGTGTACTATTTAATTGAGGGAAAACCTTTGTTGAGATAAATGAGAAGCTATATCCCACACTATTAATGTCACTTAACTTTGGTTTAACTGGAGATGGGAAGCGCTTTTCGACTTTTAGTTCTAGGCTGCTTTAATTTAGTATATGGATTTTGATAATGAGAAGTGAATTGTGCTTTGTGCTTCCATGCTGGTTCGGTGTTAGAGAATCCGCCTGCCAATGCAGGAGACACGGGTTTGATCCCTGGGTCGGGAAGGTCCCCTGAAGAAGGAAATGGCAACCCACTCCAGTATTCCTGCCTGGGAAATCCCATGGACAGAGGAACCTGGTGGGCTACAGTCCCACGGGGTTGCACGAGTCAGACACGACTTAGCGACTAGACAACAACAGTTGCACTTTACTTTTACATTTTTTTTTCACTTAATAAAAACTTAAGTCATACATAAGGTAAAGAAATAGTATAATGAACCCAAAGTGCTCATCATCAGACTTTGACAGTTACCAGTAATCTGTCATTTTTATTCATCTCTTATCTCAACCCACTCTTCACTGCTATTGTATTTTTCATAGTGTATTTGTAGATAGCATTTGTATACATTGAAATGCACACATCATAGATGCACACTTTCAAAAGAGGATATATTCGTAATCCACACCCTATTATGATATTGAATATTTCCATATCTCTAGAATGTTTTCTGATATCCCATCCCAGTTACTCTTCCCATCAGGTTAGTTTTCCCTTTCCATAGAGCTTTCTATAAATAGAGTCTTGCAGTATAAATCCTTTTTGTGGGTCTGGCTTCTTTTCCTCGGCATAGCGTAGGTGAGAATCATCAGTGTTACAGCATGTATCAGTAGTTCTTTCCACTTTATTCCTAATGTTTCATTGTATGTATATACCACAACTTATATATCTTTTTTTCTGTTGATGGTCGTTACCTATGTGATTAAGGCTACTTTGACATACATGTACCGATCTTATCACAGATATGCATTGTTACTGCTCTTGAATAAATACGTAGGAGTGGAATTTCTGGATCAAATAAAAGCTCAGCAAACTCCTTTTGAAAGGGACTGTCCCATTTTAAGTTCCCACTGGCAAAATATGAGAGTTGTGGTTGCTCAACTGAGGTGGTGCAGTGGTAGAGAAGCTGCCTGCCAGTGTAGGAGATGCAGGAGACATGGGTTCCATCCCTGGGTTGGGAAGATCCCCTGGAGAAGGAAATGGCAACCCACTCCAGTATTCTTGCCTGGGAGATCCCATGGACAGAGGAGCCTGGTGGGCTACAGTCCATGAGGTCACAGAGAGTCAGACACGACTGAGCTACTGAGCTCAGCCTACTGTTCTCTTTCCTGAGTCCCATAACTTTTAAACTAGTTTTTGTCTAAGTTTGCATAGTCTAGCTATTTCATATAAATGGAATCATATAATATTTGTTCGTTGTGTCTGACTGACTTCACTCCACGTAATGTTTTCAGGGTTCATCTATATTGTAGCATGTGTGTATCAGAATTTCATTCCTTTTTATGATGGAATAATATTCCATTATATGGATAGATCACATTTTATTTATTGATGAATTTGTTGATGAATATTTGGGTTATTTGGTTATTGTCAATATTGCTGCAGTGAAGATTGTTGTAAGCATATCTGTTTAAGTCCCTGGTTTTGGCTATACCTAAGAGTGGAATTTCCAAGTTGTGCATTTAACATTAGTAGGGGCAAACACTGGATTGTTTTCTCAATATGCTTTGATTAACGCTTCCTTGATGACTAATGATGTTGACTATCTTCCCTGTGCTTATATTAGTGAATTGTATAACTTTTTTTGTGAAGTGCTTGTTCAAGTCTTTTGTGCATTTAAAAAAATTGGGTTTTTTTTCTTTGTTGTTTGTTTTCTTTGTGTTGTTAAAGTTTTTTATTCTGAATAGAAGTTCTTTTTAAGGTATGTGTTTTGTGAATATTTCCTTTCATTCTGTGACTTGCCTTTTTAGTAACAGTATTATTTAAAAACTTTGAAAACTGTTAACATTGTAATAAAATACAATACATGTCATTTTAACCATTTTGAAGTGTATGGTTCAGTTGTATTGTTTTCACATAGTTTTGCAGTTGTCTTCAAAACACTTCATTTTGCAAACCTGAGACTCTGACTTCTTTCATAATCATTAAACAACAACTCGCCTTTCCCATCTTGTCCCAGTCACCCCCTGCGCCCCCCCTGGCAGCCACCAGTCTACTGTGTTTGTCTGTGAATTTGACTGTGTGAGATACCTCATGTAAGTGGGGTCCTTCAGTATTTGTCTCCTTCTGACCGGCTTCCTTTACTTACCGTCATGTCTTCCCGTTTCGTCTATTCTGTAGAATGTCAGAATTACCTTCTTTTTAAGGCTGGGTAGTGTTGTGTTGTTACGTATATACCATATTTTGGGTGTCCTTTTGTCCGTAACTGGGCACTTGGGTTGCTTCCAGCTTTTTGCTATTTTGAATAATGCTACTGTGAATATAAATGTACACATCTCTTTCTAAGACTTTGCTTTCACTTCTTTAGTGTATATCCCCAGAAGTAGGCTTGCTGAATCACTTGGTAATATTATTGTTAGTCTTTTCGGGAACCTCCATACTGTTATGCAAGTGGCGGCACTGTTTTGCATTCCCACCAGTACAGCCTGGGGATTCCAGTTTCCCCACATCCTCGCCCACACTTGTCTCCTTCCTTCCCTCTTTCCCTCTCTTGTGTTCCCTCTTTCTTTCAGAGTAGTTTCACAATGATATCATTTTGCTTTTGATTTTCTTTTCTGTTTTCTTTTACTATTAATGACTAGTAATGTTGAATATCTTTTCATATGCTTGTTGGCTGTTTGTATATCTTTTTGGAGAAACGTCTAGTCGGATCCTTTGCCCATTTGAAAAATAGGATGTTTTGGTTCCTGTTGAGTTGTAGAAGTTGTTTATGTATTCTGAATATTAACCTGTTATTAGATGGATGATTTGAAAATATTTCCTCCCATTCCATAGGTTGCCTTTTCAAGCTGTTGATTTTGTCCTTTGATGCAAAGTTTGAAATTTTAATGTAGTTGTTTGTCTAGTTTTGTCTGGTTTGTCTAGTTTTACTTTTGTTACCTGTGGATTGGTGTAATATTCAAGAAATAATTGCCAAAGCTAATATCTTGAAGTTTTTTTCCCTCTTCTAGGAGTTTTATGGTTTTAGGTCCTACCTTTAGATCTTTTATTCTTTTTTTTTTTTTCCTTTGATTCATTTTGAGTTACTTTTTGTATGTGGTGTAATGTAAGGCTCAAACTTGATTCCTTTGTATGTGTATATCCATTTTCCTGACATTGTGTGTGTGTGTGTGCGTGCGCGTGCGTGTGCGCTCACTTGTGTCCAACTCTTTGCAACCCCTTTGCGACTCCATGGACTGTAGCCCACCAGGCTCCTCTGTCCATGGGGTTTCCCAGGCAAGAATAGTTGAATGACTTGACATTTTCTACTCCAGGGGACCTTCCTGGCCTAGGGATTAAACCCGTGTCTCTTGTATCTCCTTCATTGCAGGCAGACTGTTTACCACTGAGCCACCAGGGAAGTCTTTGAGGAAGTTGTTCTTTCCCCATTGACTGGTGTTGGCCCTATTGTTAGAGATCATTTGAACATATAGGCAAGGGTTTAATTCCGGACTCTTCATCCTGTTCCATTGTCTGTATGTGTTGTTGCCACTATATTTTTGCCACTACCGCACTCTTTTGCTTACTGTATATTTGTACAAGTTTTAATACTCTTAGTGCTTTTGCCTCTGAGATTAACTTTTTACTTGAGAATCAAACTGCTCACCGTCATCTTCTTCCCTGATTTAGATTTTGTTACTCTTGTGTCTACTTAGTGCTGTTTGGAAAGGTATTTCCAGAATTTTAGTATGGTTTATAGACCTGAGGGGTGAGTCAATTTTTTCTACTTCTAGGTTAATTTCCTTTATTAGGTATACATTCTGTTCTCTATATATAGTTGTGTATAAGTGAATTATAGTTGCTAAATTTAAAAAATCAATATGTATTGTTAGAATTCTTTGCTGGTATGTCAAATGCTAGCAGACTGGATTTGAATGAGTCTCTCTCTCTTTTGTTATAAAAGAATAGTAGTCACTTTGGGGAAAAGTACTTTCTGATCTTCAGATTCATTTGTCCTTGGTTACACTGGGCTTGAATATTTAACAGGAGAACTGGCCTTATTATCTTTGCAACACTAGAATGGAAAACCTGAAATCAAACACAGAAATTTGGACACTGTCTTGCAACAGAAAGGAGACTCCCCTTTGGGTCACTTGTAGGATCCATTGTGTTCTTTGCAGCTTACAATCAAGTCTTTTTTTTTTTTTTTTAACATGTTAGTATTCTGTTAATTATTTGGAAGATTATTGAGACACAGAATTCTAGAGCAGATGAGACTTTAGAAATCATATCTTCATATTCCTTCAGTTATATTGTAAATCACATTATTTGATTAAGGACTATAGTGTTATAGGTATTTAAGATCACAGGATTGTCAGCACTGATTGGCTTCGAGGATAATTCTAGTAGAAACACTTGGTAATAGGTAAAATGTGCCCATAATGTAATTTTTGTACCTTCATTTCATTAGTAATGCCCAACACTTCCTTGCCCTGTTTACCATTCAGCTTTCACTTTCTCTGCTTCACATGGAATCCTTACATGCACTCTTGTGTAGAATTATTGCTGTGTTTATTACCAGTGGAATCCATGGTGAATTCTAGCAGATTCCCCCCCTCTACATCTGCGTCTTTGATGGTAGTTGGGTTTACTGCTGCTCACTTATTAGTGCCCTGGGTCTTAACAGCCTTATTCAAACAAAACATCTTAAATGGAGGCATTAAAAAGGTCACAACAGTGAGCCATTTTTGTAACTTTTGGTGCAATAAAATGGGTATGTTGTGTTTTGGAATACAAGACCTCTGAGTGCAGCTATTCATTTTCTTCATCTATAAAACATTTTAGAATAACAGCTTACATCTGTTTAGGGTTTAAAATTCCACGTTTTGAAGAAACATCATTGTTTTGAAACTGCAAACCAGACCTGGGGAGGGAACTCGCTTTCTGACCGGCCCATGTTCTGTAGTAGTTGGGAGTGTTTGTTTTAGCTGTGGAGCCATATTTGCTGGCAGTACTACTATAACATGTGTGGAACACATTTTCATTATTTCTTCATATTGTAAATGACAAGACACATTCAATATGAACTTGACTTGAAGAATGTTTGAAACATTTTCACACATCAGGAGTTTATCTTATGAGGGATATTTCGTTACCAGAAGTCAAAAATACATTTAATTATTCAAGCATTTATAGCGCATTTAATTACCTGAGATTGTCAGTTAATCTTGTTTTAAAGTTGGGATTTACTGTCGGCTGACTTTTTGAAATAAATACTTTGTGGAATAGTTTTGGCCATTTCAAATGTGTGATTTCAAAATTACTTCTTTAAATTGAAGTAACAGATTAATGAATAACTCTTAATAGAGAAAAATGGGCAAAATGTCCATCTGTAGTATTCAAAATCTGGTATTATTTATTTTTTTTTTTATCATTCTTTATTTTTATTTTTTTTTTAACTTTACAATATTGTACTGGTTTTGCCATACAAAGTGCCAATAACAGACAATGTAGTTTTATGGGTTAATTTTAATCAAGAAGTGAGGAAAGCTAGCATTCTGCTACTGCTGCTAAGTCACTTCAGTCGTGTCCGACTCTGTGCGACCCCATAGACGACAGCCCACCAGGCTCCCCTGTCCCCGGGATTCTCCAGGCAAGAACACTGGAGTGGGTTGCCATTTCTTCTCCAATGCATGAAAGTGAAAAGTGAAAGTGAAGTCGCTCAGTCGTGTCCGACTCTTAGCGACCCCATGGACTGCAGCCCACCAGGCTCCTCCATCTATGGGATTTTCCAGGCAAGAGTACTGGAGTGGGGAGCCATCACCTTCTCCTAAGCTAGCGTGGACCATTGCAATAAGTTATAAGGTGTTTTTCATCTTATAACTGTGACATATGTACATTCTTGTTAAAGTATAATGTATTTACATTTGGGAGGAGACAGCACAAAGAAGAAAATTAAAATCATCTATAATCCCACTTTTCATACTGTTCATGGAGTTCTCAAGGCAAGAATACTGAAGTGGTTTGCCATTCATGAGAAGGGGGCAACAGAGAATGAGATGGTTGGATGGCATCAGGGACTCAGTGGACATGAGTGTGAGCAAGCTGCCAGATAGTGATGGGCAGAGAAGCCTGGTGTGCTGCAGTTCACGGGGGTCACAGAATCAGACAAGACTTAGCAACTGAACCAAAACAATAATCCCACTAACTGTTAGTCCTCTTTGGCATTTTGTTACATATTATAAATTTTAAAAAATGGTGGTCCAGTGGTTTGGACTCAACACTTCCACTGCAGGGGGCCCAGGTTTGATTCCTAGTTGGGGAACTGAGATCCCGCAAGTGTGCAGTACAGCCGAGAAAAGAAAAAGAAAACTACAGTCAGTTTCTTTGGGTTTTGATAATATAATTGAAAATACAGCACTCTAGAGCCAGAATGGACGGTGTCAGATTCTTTCATGGTTTGGTAACAAAAACTCAACTAAATTTACCTCCTGTTATGGTACTTGGATGTACAGGATGGGGTGCTGCTTAATGATGAAGATGACAGACTTCTCTGAGACTCTTAGTTTGTCAATTTAGTTTAGTGACATAGGCTTTTTAATTTTTATTGTTTTCCTCACTGCCATTTCCTGCCTGAACGGAAGGCCGAATTTCTTTCTGTGGACACTGTCAAGTCCAGGGCCATTATTTCTTCAAGCAGAGAAAGAAGCTGATGCTAGACTCTTAATTTCTGATTAAATATAAGTATTTTAGAAATAAGTTAGCACTCTTAATTCATGGGAAGATAAATACTCATTATTCCCTTCAACACTGTGGTCTATGCACACACACCCACGCACATACCCACCCACTCACACACCCACCCCTGTGCCTAACGTTACTGGTCAGAGTCCACATTTACTCTTCACTGGCAACTGACCTGGATACAGAGCAGCAGTACTGGGGCCATAGTCTGCTTGAGCAGAATCATCTCTTTCTCAGGACCAGTACACAGTGCGTGGAGATTACCTAGGCTACTGGGGAGGTCCCCTGGAGTTCAGGTATTTTTATTTTAGGAATCATGAAGGTCCTTTTTTTAGAATTTTAGAAGATTTAGTTAAAAGCACATGGATTATACTGGGGGTGAATTTATATGCAGATAAATCCAGTTTGGGTGTCTTTTAGGTAGACTAGTAGTCAGATGGTCTGGGCTTCTTCTTAACTCTTTGTCTTCAGGCACGTTAAACAGCATCTCTGAATCTCCATCCCTCATCTGTAAAATGGGGATGGTAATGATACCTGTCTCACAGGGTTGTTGTGAGGAGTGAAATAAGAACTATGAAGTGCTGATGGACACAGTTCCTGGCATGTGAAACGTGCTTGGAAACAATTCTAGCTTAGCAATACACATCTGATTGTAAATCTTTAAGTGTCATGATTGTCTTCCTGCTAGAGATGACTCTTGCCCCTGACGAAGCTTGAGACTAAATCAGGCTCTCAGGCCGCCTCTGCTCCTCTCTGCGCAGAGCCTCACTCACCCAGCACGGAGAAGCGTTGCTTCCTTCCCCCGCCTGGGCTCTGGCCCTGGATCCCTCTTCTCAGCTTCCCCCTGCAAGTGGCTCTGCCTGCCTCCTCTTCCCTCTCTGCTGCGCTGGCCCTCCATCCACCTGCCTCACCTCTGCTTTCCTTCCTTTACCTTCCTTCCGCCCCCTCCATCCCTTCTCTCTCCTTCCTCCCCTTTTCCTCTCTCCCCTTTCTTCTTTCCTGCTCTCCCCTCCTTTCCTCCACCCCTTCTCCTGTCCTGCCTCACCCACATTCTCTTTCCCCCTCGCAGTTTCTCTCCAACCCTGACACCTGGCCTGCTGAGGAGTAGACAGCTAGAACTCTAAAGCAGAAAAATGTCATGTCTTTAAAGCTTTATTACCTGTGATGGAAAATATTTATTTTCTCATTTATATTTCAGTTGCCAGTCTCTTCATATTGCATTCCTATTTCAGTTTTAAGAGGGCATCACAGCATAATTTTATATCCCTTGTGCTTAAAAAGTCAGTAGATTCTACAAGCAGTTACTGTTTAATTCTATACTTAAAAATTTGTTTAATGGTATTTTTTTATGTATATAAATTTAAAATGAAATAATGTTTCTGAATAATAATTATAAGTTCATATAGTCATGCTAAGCAAATTGATCTTTCTGGCCTAATTTTTTTGGTTTTCCTTTTTTTCTCTTCAGATTCCTTTCTCATTGGTCCAGTTTCCCTTGTGGGAGTCCTTAAAAGTAAGTTTCCTGATCTTCATATAAAATTACCGTCTAATTATAATAAATACCCACTAGTTTCAGCGTGGAATACTGGAATATAATATTGATTATTGATTTAAAAACTCAAACTTATTGAGTTGGAAGCATTTTGTGAGCGGGATTCACATGCCGGTAAACTTGTTTTGAGCTTGTTTGGGTATCTGTGGTATGTGGGAAAGAAGCGTATGGTAGGCATAACTGAAGTCCTGAGATGTTCAGGAAAACCTGGCTTTGCTGTGCGTTGTAGCTCCTTTTCTCCCCAGTTGAAGTTTATTTCAGTTCTCTGTGTGTGTAGAGGTTAAGGAGTGACAGTGAGGGTAAATGGAAAAGGAAGGAAAGCCCGGCTCTGGATATTTATAGGCCTCGGAGGCCACGACCTCCCCCCCACATCTAGCGGTGGGCTGGAGGGGGCGCAGCAGGGGCCCTGGCTTCTTCAGGGCCCTTCCGTCTTCCCTGCTCACCAGGCTGAGGAACCCTCACTGGGGAGGAGCAGAGTGCAGGGAGTCAGCCGTGAGGAATGTCACGCAAGGTTTAAAAAAAACCAACTAAATGAATGTGTGAAAGCCATTATTCAAAACATGAAGAGATGTATTTGTTTTTCATCTTCTGGTGCAGTGATTTTGAAACTTGTGGGCCATGCTGTGACTTGTGTGGTTGTTTGCCAGCATTTTAAAGATGACAATAAAAAAGAAAATCATAGCATCTTATGAGGTAGGGTTAAGAAGTCTTATTTTGTCAAACTTCAGGGTTGTGTGCACATATATGCACATGTCTGTGCTTTGGGTTGCAATGTGAAATGTATTTCTCACTGTGGATAATGATGAAAAAAATTTGAAAGCCCTTGTGCAAACGAAAATGGTTTAGAAATGACCAAACTGTAAAATGGCAAGGTACCTAGCTAGGTAGGCATTTGATAAAAAATAAAGGAATAACTCTCATTATTGTATAGCATTAATAATCATGGCACACTCAAAGAAAATGTGTTTGGAAGCGTAAAAGTTATTTGGACTCTGAAAAATAGTCTGTTAGGGTTATACACTAAGGATAATAAAATGAGACAAAATGTTACTCATAAAAAATAAGCTCTTCAGTATTTAGTATTGAGAAATACTTCTTACAAGTATCTGATTTTTAAGGATAATGCAGTTCGTTTAACGCTGGTTTTGGGGTCTTTCATGGTCGTTTAGTTTGTTTTTGCTTTTACTGTTTTCTGTGTGGCACACGGGGAAAATGAATTTCTCTGGCAGTGTTTCCAGGCATGATGTAACAGCCATCCAATGAGAAGGTCACATTCCATAAGCATAACAGCTCTCTTTTTGTGTGTGTGACAAAAGAACAACGAAGCAACAGCTGTCCCGAAAACAAGACTCACTTTATTAGTGTCTCAGTAACCAGCATTCACGTGGCTTCTGCACACTCGCTGACGTCCCCAGGCCCGGTCTCTGCATAGGAATGTTTGAGGCCCAAAGAGGGGAAAAGCATGGGGCTCATTTCTTTTCAGTACTCAGGGCATTTGTAGTATGGTAACTAGTTAAGAAATGTCTAGAATTTTTCAGAGTAATCATAGATGCCAATGTTGGGCTTTAATACTTTTCTTTGAGCCAGTGTTCAGATGCTAAGATTCTTTTTTTCAAGTCAGATGTATTAAGGTATAATCTTCATATGGGAAACCTCTGTGAGTGTACATTTTTATAGGTTTTGGCAAATAATGAGTACCACCCTAAACATGATATAGAATATCTGTAGGTTTCTCTTTTCCAGAATCTCATATAAATAGAATCACACACTGTGTAGTATTTTGTGCCTAGCTTCTTTCATTTAACGTGATGCTTCTGAGGTTCATTCTGTTTCACCCCGACTTGTGGTTCACGCCTTCTCGACACTGAGTGTGCCTTGTGTGCATATACTGTAATTTGCTCAGCCAGTTACTAGTTGATACACCTGAGTTGTTCTCAGTTTTTGATGATCATGGATGAAGCTGCTGTATATATTTGCATAAGGATATTTTTGTATGGACATATGTTTTTCTTTCTCTTGGTTAAGTACTGAGAAGTGTGGTTGCTGGATCTTACGGAGAATATAAGTTTAAGTTATTAAGAAGCTGTCACAGTGTTTTCCAAAGTAGCTGTCCCGTTTTTCTAATAATGGATGAGAGTTCCTGTAGCTCTCCATCCATGTCCTTGCTTATTATTAAAGTTTAGCCTTTCTGATAGTTGTGTACTGGTATCTTTATGGCAGGTTTTTTGTTTGTGTTTGTTTTTGATTTTTGCCACACCGCTCTGCGTGCGGGATCTTAGTTTCCGGACTAGGGATAGAATCCATGCCCCTGTAGTGGAAGTGCAGAGCCCTGCCCTCTGGACCTGTGGGGAATTCCTCGTTGCAGTTTTTGTTTATTTAGGTTGGGTGGGTCTTCGTTGTGGCGCGCGGACTTTTCTCTGGTTGCGGTGAGCGGGGCTGCTCTTCGTTGCGATGCAAGGACTTCTCACCATGGTGGCTTCTCTTGTGGAAGCACAGGCTCTGGGGGCACCAACTTGAGTAGTTGTGGCACACGGCTTAGCTGCTCCCTGGCATGTGTGATCTTCTCAGATCAGGGATTGAACCTGTGTTCCCCGTGTTGGTGGACGGATTCTTACCTGTTGTATCACCAGGGCAGTTCACTCGTTGCAGTTTTGATTTGCATTTTTCTCAGGGCTAAATAATGTTGAGATCTTCTCATATAATTTTTTTTTCAACATACATATAATGTGAAATCACAGTGCTTTGTAAAAGGTAATTTTGGGCATTCTTTTATTTTTGTATTTATGATTTTCATCAAGTAAAACTTGCTTCTGCAGCCATGGAGACACTGTATTATACGCAGGAGTTTCTTTCTGTTACGTTCAGGGAGAAATACGGCTCAGGAAGATTTTTCTCAGCGAGGACTTTGGCTCATTGTGTGCACATGATGCTGTGAAGTAGTGGGAATCTGGAGATAGAGTCTAGCCACCATCACCTTAAACTTATTCGGCCTAAAATTGATGGAATCACCTTCTAAAATCACTTCCTCCTATCTCCTTGATTTCTGTTAATCATACTGCTATTCTCCTGACCCCTTAGTCTCAAATCCCAGATTAAATCTGATTCTCGGTTTCTATATCACTCACCAAGTTGTGTTCACTAAGATTTTTTGGAAACTGTGGTATCCTTTGTTTTTATCAGATTCTTACTAATTTGTGCCTAAACTAAGTTAACAGTCTGATCTATTCTACATACTGCATTTGTGTGATCGTCCTTAAACATCTTTTTGAAGTTCCCAGGAATGTGTAACTTTCTAAAACTCTAAAACATGAAGTTGTTGGATATCCACATTGTGTTCTTAATTGGTTTTTACAGCTCCCTTCCCCAATAGTTTTTTTTTTTTTTTTGCTCTTCCTCCCTTCCTTCCTTTCCTTCTAACCAGAGTAGGCTGCTTACTGCCCCTTTTCTTTGGCTACTCTCTGAAATGCCTTTTCACAGATCAAATGCAAATGCATCTTTTAAAGCCAGCTCAGTTTTTTTTCTTCTGCCTGAAGTCTTCCAACCCAGACCCTGAAGCTTTATTCGTATGTCTAACATCTGTCTGTATTGCTGACTGGTGTTTAATCGTGTGCTGTGTTATGTATAAAACGTCTTAGAGGTGAGCTGTGGCGCCTTCTCATAAGGCCGCAGCCCCTTCCACAGATAGAAAAGTGACTGATGCCATTAGTGTCCATGTATGGCCTGCCTCCTGTGAGCGCGACACTGTGCCCTTTCACAGTGGTTCAAGATGACTGAGGTGTGACTGATGCCCTTGAGGAGCTGTAGTCTGTCTGAGAAGTGCACACTCACAGATACCTCCATGGTCAGGTGTCTATGATTGGCACCCACCAAAGGCGGTGTGGGGGTCAGCCCTTCTGACTCCCCGAATCATATCCTTACACTACCTCGTTTCTGAGATTTTCTTTCCTTTTTTATAGTACACATACTTACAAAAAGATTTAGATGAAAGAGTAGACAACATAAAGATGGACTTCCCTGGTGGTCCAGTGGTTAAGACCTCCCCTTCCAATGCAAGGGATGCAGGTTTGATCCCTGGTCGGCAAGCTAAGATCCCACGTGCCTTGCGGCCAAAAAAACAGAACATAAAACAGAAGCAGTGCTGTAAGAAATTTAATAAAGACTTAAAAAAAGAAAAAAAACAACCATAAAGAGAAGGGGAGGTAAAGGGGCTGAAGCATCGTATATAGAACACCCGCACAAATAATTTTCCTTTAAGGTTTATGTTGACTTTGGAACTTTCTGGCAGCCCAACAGGAAGAGAAGTGAGTTAGATGACCTGGTTCTATTACCCAGCAAATGACCAAAACATGCTACTTTACCTTGTTTCTTGGCTTTGGGTGCCATATCGGTGTGGATAACTTGCACGTTGAGAGCTCTGTCATGGACCCCCCGCTCTGAGTTACAGCCTCATGTGACCAGTGTCCTCGGTGACATCCTTGTCAAGGTGTCTCAGGGGAAGCGGTTCAGAGCACAACACTTGGTTTGTATTCCCCTTTTCCCCAGCCTGTTCCTTCCCAGATGTCCCCTACTCAGTAAAATAGCACAGATGTCTGTTCCTTGCCAAAGCAGAAACTTGAGAATGACTCCATGGGTCTCTCTTTCCGTCATCATCCAGCCCATCACCAACCCCGCTGTTGGGACTTAAGCCTCTAACTCATCTCCTGTCTGAACTGCTGCGTTGGCCTCTCTGAGGGTCTCCCTGATGGTGTTCTTGCTTTTCTAAAATATCATCTCTTCACAACAGCCAGAATGATCTTTTACAGAAATAGATCTTACCACTCTGTGCTAAAAGCCTCCAGTGACAACTGTTTGAAAGAAGAGTAAAATGCAGAGTTTCAGCTGTGGTTGACGGGGTTGCACGTCATCTGGGCCCCCTGCCTCACTGACCTTCCCACAGCACCTGCCCGCCGCACGCCCCACCCACAGCCCCTCTGGCATCCCTCTGTTCTGTCTGGCTTGCCAGGCCGCTCCTCACCAGAGGGCCTTTAAGTGTGTTGTGCCTCTGCCAGAAGTGTTCGTTACTCATTCTCCTCTTTGTTATGGGTGCCTACTCTGTGCCTGGGGCCTGGGGCCATAGTGATCCTGAGGGTTGACAGAAATCCCTTCCCTCCTCATTCTGGCTCTTTCGCTGGGCTTTCTTGGTGTCCAAATCCTTCTCGTTTCCTAGGTCTTAGATCATGTCACCACAGAGAGGCTTTCCTTCCCTGTCCACCCGTCTTTAAAGTAGGACTTTACCATCTTCCCTGCTCAGTAAACACAGCATCTGTTTATTTCCTTCCTGGCATTTTAATAATTTGTTTATAAGTTATGTTAAACAATGAGTTTATAAGTTTAATAGTTATGCACGTATTGTCACTTGAATTCTTGTAAGAAGCACGTTGTGTGTTGAATAGATATTATATGCTGGGGTGGGCATTGTGCTAAGCAGTATACTATATATTCCTTAGCCTCTTACTCACATGACATACAGCTCAGGGGGACAGGGCTTGTCGTCATCCCCACTAACACAGAGAAACCAGGTGTCAGAGATTGTGTTTCATCTCCCAAATCAGTCCTTGGTGTTCTGCCCAGCACTCTTTCACCATGCTAACATTGTTTCTATTACTACAATTACTGGTAGTCATTAATAGTCACAATAATCAGCATTTCTCATAGTTACAGTGTGCCCAGCACTGTGATAGCCACTTTCCATGGATTGGTGTTCAGTGGCGCAGTTGTATCTGACTCTTTGCGACCCCGTGGACCGCAGCACGCCAGGCTTTCCTGTCCTTCACCATCTCCCAGAGTTTGCTCAAACTCACGTCCATTGAATCGGTGATGCCATCTAACCATCTCATCCTCTGTCAACCCCTTTTCCTCCTGCCTTCAATCTTTCCCAGCATCAGGGTCTTTTCTACTGAGTCAGCTCTTTGCATCAGGTGGCCAGGGTATTGGAGCTTCAGCATCAGTCCTTCCCGTGAATAGTCACCATTGATTTCCTTTAGGATTGACTAGTTTGACCTCCTTGCTGTCCAGGGGACTCTCAAGAGTCTTTTCTAGTACCATGATGAATTTTGACATATTTTTCTATCTATGAAACTTTGTAAGGAAAAAAATGAATATATTCATTGCCCTCTCAAAATTTACTCATGTTTCTCTGAAACCTCTTCCCACTTTTATTTTACCTCTGCCCCATGGGCAGCGAACACTGATCTTCTCTGTGTCACTAGAGATTAGTTTTCTTTTTCTAGAATTTTATAAAAATGGGATTGTATAATATATAACTTTTTTCCTGGCTCTGCCGCATGGCTTGTGGGATGTGAAAGCATCAGTTCTTTGGCACTCAGCTTTCTTTGTGGTCCAGCTCCCACATCCATACATGATTACTGGAAAAACTAGCTTTGACTATACAAACCTTTGTCAGCCAAGTGATGTCTCTGCTTTTTAATATGCTGTCTAGGTTGGTCATAGCTTTTCTTCCAAGGAGCCAAGTGTCTTTTGATTTCATGGCTGCAGTCACTGTCCACAGTGATTTTGGAGCCCAGGAAAATAAAGTCTGTCCCAGTTTCCATTGTTTCCCCATCTGTTTGCCATGAATTGATGGGACCAGATGCCATGATCTTTGTTTTTCGAATGTTGAGTTTTAAGCCAGATTTTTCACTCTCCTCTTTCACCCTCATCAAGAGGCTCTTTAATTCCTCTTCACTTTCTGCCATAAGGGTGGTGCCATCTGCATATTTGACTATGCATATCTGATTCCGTGGATTATCTCTTATAAATCTTCATGGCAGTTCTCTGAGGTGGGTGCTGTTCTTGTGTGCTTAGTCTCTTGAGCTTAGTCACTCAGTTGTGTACGATTCTTTGCCACTAAATGTAGCCCCCGCCAGGCTCCTCTGTCCATGGGGATTGTCCAGGCAAGGATACTGGAGTGGGTTGCCATACCCTCCTCCAGGGGATCTTCCCAACCCAGGAATCAAACCCAGGTCTCCCACATTGCAGGCATGAACCCAGGGAAACCCAAGAATACTGGAGTGGATAGCCCTATCCCTTCTCCAGGGGATCTTCCCAACCCAGGAATCAAACCAGGGTCTCCTGCATTGCAGGCGGATTCTTTACCGACTGAGCTACCAGGAAAGGCCTTTGGGTGCTGTTACCGTCTTCATTTCACAGATGTGGAAACTGAAGGAGAGTTTGAGTGCCTTGACCAAGGCCTCAGTAATACTCAAGTGTTAAGGGCTACATCCGGGATTTGAACCCAGACTGGCTGATTCCAGAATTGGTGTCCTTTAAAAATTTTTTGATTAGAATGTAGTTGCTTTACAGAGTTGTGTTTCTGCTGTACAGCAAGGTGAACCAGCTGTGTGTTTACATATGTCCCCTGCTTTTTGAATTTCCTTCCCATTTAGGTCACCACAGAACATTGAGTGAAGTTCCCCTGTGCTGTACAGCAGGTTCTCTCGTTAGTTATCTGTTTGAGACATGGTGGTGTATATATGTCATTCCCAGTCTCACAATTCATCCCACCCCATCTTTCACCACTTGGTGTTCACACATTTGTTCTCTACATCTGTGTCTCTATTTCTGCTTTGCAGAAACACCTGTACCGTTTTCTAGATCCTACCCGTATGCATTAATATATGATATTTGTCTTTCTATTTCTGACTTCACTGTGTATGACAGCCTCTAGGTCCATCTACATCTCTGCAAATGGCACAGTTTTGTTCCTTTTTATGGCCGAGTAATATTCTGAGTTGATGTTTTATCATTTTACACATAATTTTGCACGTAGTGCATGATGTCTTTAATAATGTTGTTGCTGTTTCATAGGTTCAAAAGTTGAGGTTGTATTATTAAATCAGCTTATTTCAGGTGTTTCTACAAATTGTGTTGATTGTTTGCCTTGATGATATAAATATGGCTACCATATTTCTTAAACCAGTACCACCACCACCCACAGCATTCCTGGTTATGCTGTACTTGGGCAAGGGTTTAACGGTGTTCATTCAGGAAAGATTCGGCTCTCAGAGACTGACATGGGATTGGGGGGTGGGGACACAGATGGTTTATGGGGATGAGTGGAGCCAGACCACATGTTTCCACGAGTTTGTGTTTTAACTCTGCATTTTGGAGGAAGAAACTTTGTCTTCTGATCATTTATGTTTATATTCTTTATAGTTATGTCTTTTACACAGCAGGTGTTCACAGCTATTTACTAATTGTTTGGAGGTTAGCATTCTTTTTCAGGGTCAGTGCAAAGTTGGATAGCTGTATACATGAACTGTTTTATTTATAATTAGTTTCTTTTAGAAGTACAGTCAGAGCCATAATGTACAGATGTACTCTTACTGAACCCACGGATTGTGAAAGGATATGATAAAATGTCCTGTAAGAACGTCAGGTTTGTTCTGGTGTCTGAATATGTAAGCGCAGTGTAGAGGACTGCAGTAGAGGATTGCTAACAATGTAGAGGATTGTTAACAGTGCTCTCAGGCCTAAGAAGTTGTGCTTCTAGCCGCAAGGTGTTACGAAGTTGCAACTCAGTAACTGGAGGAAACGCAAGCTTTAACTCAGATGCAACATTTGAAGCGACCTGAAAATAAACTCAGTTTGTTTATGTGAGATTTTCACATTATGCTGCTGATTTTCTAAGATGAAATTATAGCTTTGCAGTAAAAATCAGGGGCCATTGAATTATCATTTCCGTTATACTACAGTGTATAAAATAGTACATTTTATGTCTTGTATATAGACAGTACTTTATAAAAATACATTTTTATTCAGATTTATAGGTAATAACTTGTTTATTGTCGTTGATTTGTATTTTAACAATAGTTAAATGTGTATTGTCAGCCCACCCTCAAGATTCTTCCACACCTTTAGTAATACGAACGGAATGCCAGTATAGTAAAGGGTGCTCGTGCTCAGGGTCCACGGCCCCATCTCATGTCGTTGTTCAGTCACCCAGTCGTGTCTGACTCTGGGTGACCCCGTGGACTGCAGCACACCAGGCTTCTCCGTCCTTCACTGCCTCCCGGAGCTTGCTCAACCTCATGTCCGTTGAGTCGGCGATGCCATCCACCCATCTTGCCCTCTGTTGTCCCCTTCTCTTCCTGCCCTCAGTTTCGTGAGGCTGGACAATCTGGTGTCTGCACAGACATGCTTGATCAGAACGTAGACTCCTGTGAAGGTTGAGAAGGGAATGATAACAGTAAAAAGATCCTGTATGATTTTACCACACTAAACTTGCTCCCTAAATTAAATACAGCATGCCAACATGGAAAGAAACACTTGAAAATAAGAGCGAAGTATTTTGTGTCCAGATCACCAACAAAAGTCAGAGTTGCCAATTAGGGTTTTTAGTAAAATCGCCATGTCCCCTTCAGTGTCAGGTAGATTCTTAACCACTGGACCACCAGAGAAGTCCCTATATAATAGAAAATGGAAACAGGAGTTTGAATTTTGATAAATAAGCAAACACCAAGTAAAGTATGGCTGCTTGGTTTTTTAAAAGTCATATTTAGGTTCATTTATTTAGGTTCCCAAGCTTTGCCACCTCATTTGAGACACCATCACTGTGGTTTTCATATTTGGGCCCCCTCGCTGTGCCTTTACAGGGGTCGTCATTAGACCTCAGTGGCAATGGAAATACTTACGTTTAGAAATTATGGCAGTTAAAAATGTTGATGTTGAGGTCTTTAAAAAAAATTCTCCATTATAAACCCACATTATTTAAATTTTATTGACATCAAACTATAATAACTTGCATATTGTAGCTTCTCTAGACGGTGAGCTGTGTGTGTATCAAGGAAGCTTACAAATGTTGTTTATATGCTGTTCTGTCTACAAGACACATGGCTCTGAGGGAACCAGAACAACCAGGCTGAGCTCCCCCACTTTCTGTCTGACCTCAGACAGAACTTACTTGACATTGATTTGCACTGCCCCGCACCTGTGTTTATGGATAATAATACACACCTTTCAAAATAAAATGAGAAATGTGAAATCTTTGCATAGTTTCTAGGTACTCAGGAAGTGGCCAGTAATACTGTCAATCACGGTCATTCATACTGTTGGAAGACACTACATTTTTACTCTTAAAGTATTCAAAGTTCATAAACAATAATGCTGCACTTCCCGCGAGTAATCTTTCCTGTCCTTCCAGTCAGTTTTTTGTCGCTTATGACCCTCTAGTTCCTCCATAACAAATAAGTAATTTCAAAATGCTTTAATAATTCATTTATAGTACTTTTTACCAGCCAGGTTCTTGTCATTATTCTTGTAGCTTAATGAATTTAAAGTTGCTCTCAGATGAATAATTTGTAAACGCCACTTACCTTTTTTTGGGTGGAGATTTATTGACTCATTTTTTGGCTGTGCCGGGTCTTCGTTACTGCACAGGCTTTTCTCTAGTTGCGGCAAGTGGAGGCTGCCCTCAAGTTGGGATGCATGCACTTCTCCTTGTGGTGACTTCTCTTGTTGTAAATCACGGGCTCTAGAGCACACAGGCTTCAGCAGTTGTGACTCCGGGGCTAATTTAGAGCACAGGCTTAATAGTTGTGATGCACGGGCTTAGTTGCTCCATGGCACGTGCAGTCTTCCCGGACCAGGGATTGAATCTGTGTCTCCTGTGTTGGCAGGTGGATTCTTTACCACTAAGTCAGCAGGGAAGCCCCCACAGCACTTTTCTCTTTAGCTTAGTGTCAGTATTCTTTTTCTGAAGTTTTATATTCAGGCAATTCTTTATTTTAAAAAATCACACATATTAAACTTTTTTTCCAATGTTTTTTTATTATGGTAAAATTCACATAATAGAAAACATGCTACATTAACCTTGTTTAGCTGTACAGTTCAGTGGCACTTAAGTACATTCACATTGTTGCACAACTCTCACCGTCCATATCCTGAATTTTTCATCTTCCTAACCTGAAGCTGTCCCATTAATTACTAACTCCCATTCCCCACCCCTCACCCCTCTCCCCAGCGTCTATGAGTGTATTCTTGGCTATGAATTTGACTATTCTAGGTACCTCATGTAAGTGGAATCAAATGGTATTTGTCTGCACCTGATGTATATTGCTGGAGAAGGCAATGGCACCCCACTCCAGTACTCTTGCCTGGAGAATCCCATGGATGGAGGAGCCTGGTAGGCTGCAGTCCATGGGGTCGCTAGGAGTCAGACACGACTGAGCGACTTCACTTTCACTTTTCACTTCCATGCATTGGAGAAGGAAATGGCAACCCACTCCAGTGTTCTTGCCTGGAGAATCCCAGGGACGGGGGAGCCTGGTGGGCTGCCGTCTATGGGGTCGCACAGAGTCGGACATGACTGAAGTGACTTAGCAGCAGCAGCAATGTATATTGGGGGCTTCCCTGGTGACTCAGTGGTAAAGAACCCGCCTGCCAATGTACAAGATGTGGCTTTGCTCCCTGGGCTGGGAAGATCCCCTGGAGAAGGGAACAGCAGCCCACTCCAGTACTCTTGCCTGGGAAATCCCATAGACAGAGGAGCCTGGTGGGCTGCAGTCCATGGGGTTGCAGAAGAGCCTGACTAGTAACTAAACAACAACAAAATGAATATTGGAATGCATTTTAAAGTTTAACTCTGTATATGTCCTACAAACAGATGGTACCCCCCCCCCCCCCCGCCCCGCCCTCGTGCTGTACAGCAGGCCTTAGGTATCTGTTTCATACATCGTAGTGAACACAGTCAATCCCACTCTCCCAGTCCATCCCACCCCCTCACCCCCTTGATGTCCATACGTTTGTGCTCTCCGTCTGTGTCTCTATTCTGCTTTGCAGATAGGTGCATCAGTACCATTTTTCTAGATTCCACATAGAAGCATTAATATATGATGTTTGTTTTTCTCTTCCTGACTTCACTCTGTATGACAGACTCTAGGTCCATTCACATCTCTGCAAATACAGTTCTGTTCCTTTTTATAGCTGAATAACATTCCACTGTATGTATTTACCACATCTTCATCCATTCCTCTGTCGATGGACACTTAGGCTGCTTCCATGTCCTGGCTGTTGTAAATAGCGCTGCAGCGAACATTGGGCTGCGTGTATCTTTTGGAATTACGATTTTCTCTGGAAATCTGCCCAGGAGTGGAATTGCTGGGCCATGTGGTAGTTCTGTGTTTAGCTTTTTAAGGAACCGCTGTACTGTTCTCTACAGTGGTCGTATCAGTTTGCATTCCTATCAACAGTGTAAGAGTGTTCCCTTTTCTTCACACCCTCTCTAGCATTTAGGCGTGTGTAGATTTTTTGATGATGTCTATTCTGATGGGTGTGAGGTGCTACCTCGTAGTTTTGATTTGCGTTTCTCTAATAATTAGTGATGTGGAGCATCTTTTCATGTGCCTCTTGGCCATTTGTATGTCGTCTTGGAGAAAAGTCTGCTTAGATCTTCTCCCCATTGTCTGATCAGCTTGTTTTTTTTTTTGATACTGAGCTGCATTAGAAAATTCATATTATTTAAAGCACATTATTTTTGACATTGACATAGTTTGTTCATTCACTTGGTTATTCTGATATCAATCTAGTAAAAGTTACCATCTGTATATAGAACTGTGAAATGTCTTATAGATACCTTTTGTTTGCTTTTAGGACACCTCTAATCTACAGATGCAAGTTGGAGCTTTTATGAACTCTGTCACGACCTATTTAAACTCTGGCAAGGTGCTTCACTTCTCTGAGCCTCACCTTCCTTGTTTGTGAAATGATTAAAAGACAAATAACTTTGGAAGATTGTGGGTAGGGTTATGTGAGTTAATGTATGTAAAGTGTTGGTGCCTGGAGCATAGTAAGTTCTGTGGAGTGGAGTTCCTGTGGTTCCTGTTATAATGCTCTGTGTTTGCCATGGAAGTTTTTTACTTGAATATTAATCTTTTGGTTCTAGAGATTTTCTTGTTTGTTTATTAGTATCTTTTTCTAATAAAAAAAGATTTCTTTTTATGTTTCTAGGCTAGTTATTCTGCCCAGGTGATAGTGGAAAGTTATGCTTATCTTTGGAGATTCTATTTTTAAATTGTGTCTTCAGCCATCTGGGTCTATTTTGATCCAGTGGGTTTTTCCCCCCCTTGGCAACCAATTTTTTTTCTTCCCTAGGTTATAGCAGGCACCTCTGTGAGGCCTTCTTCCACTTATAACCTCTTCTGTCCTCATTGTACCCCCATCAGATATTAGACCTGGGGACTGCTATTTTTTTACCCCCCGACTCTACACTGCCTGAAACCTAGTAGGTATTGAGTAAACGCTCAATTTATGAATTATATACTGTCTCTGATTTTTCTTCTCCTGTATAACATGTAATACACATCTTATTATTTGTTCTTTATTACTAGTTATAAGGCCTTCCCAGGTGGCTCAGTGGTAAATAATCCACCTGCCAGAGCAGGAGATGCAGGGGACGCAGGTGCGATCCCTGGGTCAGGAAGATCTCCTGGAGGAGGAGATGGCACCCAACACCAGTAACTTGCCTGGGAAATCTGATGGACAGAGGAGCCATGTGGGCTGCAGTCCATGGGGTCGCAGAGAGTCTGACACGACTGCAGCTGAGCACATGCACACTGCTTGCAAACTCAGCATTATTTGTAGTATTTTAAGTCTGTTTGGAGTAACCTTTGTGGAATCCTTGCAGGTTCCAGCAGAAAGTGAAGATGACTTTCAGTCATTTCCAGAATGTCCATTGATATTTTACGTTTTGTATCCGTTTCCTGAAAACTCAGCAAAGTATAGTGTTCAAATTGGCATTAGCCTGATAAACATTTTGCCACCTTTAAAGTAAAAAGTTGTGACTTCCCTGGCTATCCAGTGATTAAGATTATGCTTTCCAAACAGGGGGCATTGATTTGATCCCTGGTTGTCGAACTAAGGTTCTGTATCCCGTGGAGTGTGGCCAAAAATTGAAAAAAGATCAACAGATAAAAAGTTGCTGTTCTCCTGATTCGGTTCTTATGCTGTCTCCAGTACTTCTAAGAGCTCTGGAGAAAATAACATTTTTTTACAAAAGCACGCAGATATACTTGGAAACATTAGAACATATGCAGAAAAATACCAGAAACTCTGCTTAATGGCAAGACTATCTTTAGAAAGCTGTTTTTGATCAAACTTTCTTTTTTTAGTTAATCTACTTCCACAAGTAAGGTTACAAAATCTATTTGATTAGCTTTAGTCTTAGTCCAGTGATTTCAATAAACATGCTTTCCAAGTGAGCAATCTCGTTAGTTAGGTGGAAGGAAATGTTGGAGCTCTGACACCACACATTATTATACGTTTGATTTGTTAGGTGGTTTACATAGATGTCTGACGGAAGAAACGTTGTTAGAGCTGACAGAGACGTACGTGCCTTGGTTTGTTTACATGGTGTCTTTTCCATTTCTGTAGCAGCTTTCTCAGCCTTCCAAGCACATTTTCAGTGGAGAATTATTGAGAGTAGGAAAGTAGTACTAAGTTAGCTGTTCTTTAGTTGTGTGTGTGTATTTAGAGGAGAATCGCTTTGCAGTGCGGTGTTAGTTTCTGATGTACCGTGACGTGCATTTGCTGCTGGGCCTCCGCGCCACCCTCGCGGCCGTCTCAGAGCTCCGGCTCGGGTCCCTGTGTGCACAGCAGTTTGCCACAGCTGTCTGTCTCACACGTGGGATGTGTATGTCCGTGCTACTCTTGCAGTTCGTCCCAGCCTTGCTCTCCCCCTGACCTGTGTCTACACGTCCATTCGCTATATCTGAGTCTGTATTCCTGCCCTGCAAATAGGTTCACCTGTACCGTTTTCCTCTTACTTCACTCTATATGAAAGATGCTAGGTCCATTCATATCACTACAAGTGACCCAATTTCATTCCTTTTTTATATTGTTGTTCTTCAGTCACTCAGTCGTGTCTGACTCTTTGTGACCCCATGGAATGCAGCATGCCAGGCTTCCCTGTCCTTCACCAACTCCTAAAGCTTGCTCGAACTCATGTCCATTGAGTTGATGCCAGCCAACCATCTCATGCTCTGTAGTCCCCTTCTCCTCCTGCCTTCATTCTTTCCCAGCATCAGAGTCTTTTCCAGTGAGTCAGCTCTTTGCATCAGGTAGCCAAAAAATATTAGAGCTTCAGCTTCAGCATCAGTCCTTCAAATGAGTATTCAGGTTTGATTTCCTTAAGAACTGACTGGTTTGATCTCCTTGCTGTGCAAGGGACTCTCAAGGGTCTTCTCCAGACCACAGTTCGAAGGCTTCCATTCTTTGGCCACTTAGGCATTCCATTCTTTTGGCATTTTTATTGTCTGTTTCTCACATCCATACATGACTATTGGAAAAAGCATAGCTTTGATGCTATGGACCTTTGTCAGCAAAGCAATATCTCTGTTTTTTAATATGCTGTTTAGGATTGTCATAGCTCTTCTTCCAAGGAGCAAGCGTCTTTTAATTTCATGGCTGCAGTCATCGTCCACAGTGATTTTGGAGCCCAAGAAGATAAAGTCTCTCACTGTTTCCCCATCTATTTGCCATAAAGTGATGGGACCAGATGCCATGATCTTTGTTTTCTGCATGTTGAGTTTTAAGCCAGATTTTTCACTCTCCTCTTTCACCCTCATCAAGACGCTCTTTAGTTCCTCTTCCGTTGCTGCCATTAGGGTGATTTCATTTACCTGTCTGAGGTTATTGATATGTCTCCCAGCAGTCTTGATTTCAGCTTGTGCTTCATTCAGCCTGGCATTTCGCATGATGCACTCTGCAGATAAGTTAAAGAAGCAGGGTGACATATACAGCCTTGAGGTACTCCTTTCCCAATTTGGAAGCAGTCTGTTGTTCCATGTTCAGTTCTAACTGTTGCTTTTTGACCTGCATACAGATTTCTCAGGAGACAGGTCAGGTATTCCCATCTCTTAAAGAATTTTCAGTTTATTGTGATCTCTGCAGTCAAAGGCTTTAGCATTGTCCGAAATAGATGTTCTGGAATTCTCTTTTTCTGTGACCAAAGGATGTTGGCAATTTGATCTGTGGTTCATCTACCTTTTCTAAATCCAGTTTGTATATCTGGAAGTTCTTCGTTCACATACTGTTGAAGCCTAGGTTGAAGGATTTTGAGCATTACTTTGCTAGCATGTGAAATGAGTGCAATTGTGTGGTAGTTGAACATTCTTTGGCTTTGCACTTTTCAGGAATTGGAACGAAAACTGACCTTTTCCGGTCCTGTGGCCACTGCTGAGTTTTCCAAATTTGCTGGTATATTGAATGCAGCACTTTCACAGCATCATCTTTTAGTATTTGAAATAGCTCACCTGGAATTCCATCACCTCCACCAGCTTTGTTCATAGTGATGCTTCCTAAGGCCCACTTGACTTCGCACTTCAGGATGTCTGGCTCTGGGTGAGTGATCACACCATCATGGTTATCTGGGTCGTGAAGATCTTTTTTGTACAGTTCTTCTGGGTAGTCTTGTCACCTCTTCTTAATGTCTTCTGCTTCTGTTAGGCCCATACTGTTTCCGTTCTTTATTGTTCCCTTGGTATCTCTTAATATTCTTGAAGAGATCTCTAGTCTTTCGTATTCTGTTGTTTTCCTCTATTTCTTTGCATTGTTCGCTTTAAAAGACTTTCTTATCTCTGCTTGATAGTCTCTGGAACTCTGCATTCAGATGGGTATATCTTTCCTTTTTCTCCTTTGCCTTTCAGTTCTCTTCTTTTCTCAGCTATTTGTAAGGCCTCCTCAGACAACCATTTTGCCTTATTGCATCTTTTTCTTGGGGATGGTTTTGATCACCACGTCCTGTGCAGTGTTAGGAATATTCGTCTATAGTTCTTTGGGCACTCTATCAGATCTAATCCCTTGAATCTATTTGTCACTTCCACTGTATAATCATAATGGATTTGATTTAGGTCATACCTGAAGAACCTAGTGGTTTTCCTTACATTCTTCAGTTTAAGTCTGAATTTTGCAATAAGGAGTTCATGATCTGAGCCACAGTCAGGACCTGGTCTTATTTTTGCTGACTGTATGGGGCTTCTCCATCTATACAGTCTCCCATTTGTATGGCTACAAAGAATATAATCAGTCTTATTTCAGTATTGACCATTTGGTGACATCCATGTGTAGAGTTGTCTCTTGTGTTGTTGGAAGAGGGTGTTTGCTGTGACCAGTGCGTTCTCTTGGCAAAACTCAGTCAGCCTTTGCCCTGTTTCATTTTGTACTCCAACGCCAAACTTGCCCGTTACTCCAGGTATCTCTTGACTTCCTGCTTTTGCATTCCAATCCTCTGTGGTGAAAAGAACATCTTTTTTTGGTGTTAGTTCTAGAAGGTCTTGTAGGTCATTACTCCAGGTATCTCTTGACTTCCTGCTTTTGCATTCCAATCCCCTATGATGAAAAGAACATCTTTTTTTTGGTGTTAGTTCTAGAGGGTCTTGTAGGTCATCATAAAACCATTCAACTTCAGCTTCTTTGGCCCTGGTGTTTGGGGCCTAGACTTGAATTATGTGATATTGAATGATTTGCCTTGGAAATAAACAGAAATCATTCTGTCATTTTTGAGTTTGCACCCAGGTACTGCATTTTGGACTCTCTTGTTGACTACGAGGACTAGTCCATTTCTTCTAAGAGATTCTTGCCTACAGTCATAGATATAATGGTCATTTGAATTGAATTCACCCATTCCAGTCTATTTCACTGGTTGCTAAAATGTTGATGGTTCACTTTCCATCTTCTTTTTGACCACTTCCAATTTACCTTGTTTCATGGACCTAACATTGCAGGTAGACAGTATTGTTCTTGACAGCATCAGACTTCACTTTGACCACCAGACACATCCACAGCTGGGCATTGTTTCCCCTTTGGCTCAGCATCTTTGTTCCTTCTGGAGTTGGAGAGTCAGACACAACTTAGCAACTAAACAGCAATGTCCCGTTCTATATATGTACCACATCTTTATCTGTGGATGGACATTTTAGTTGCTTCCAGGTCTTTAGCTATTGTAAATAGCGCTACAGTGAACATTGGGTTGCATATGTGGTTTTGAATTATGGGTTTCTCAGAGTGTATGCCCAGTAGTGGGATTGCTGGTAGTTCTGGTTTTAATTTTTTAAGGAACCTCCATACTCTTCTCCATAGTGGCTGTATGAATTTACATTCCCACCAGTACTGCAAGAGGGTTCCCTTTTCACCATATCCTCTGCAGCACTTAGGGATTTGTAGATTTTTAATCTTGAAGTTAAGTTTATTTGTTTAATTTTATTTTCAGTTTATGAGGCTTTTTGCTGCGAGTGGTCTTTCTCTAATCGCAGTGAGCAGGGGCCGCTCTTCACGGCACACGGGCTTCTCGTTGTGGTGGCCTCTCTTGCTGGGATCATAGCTTCTAGGTGCACAGGCTTCACTATTTGCAGAGCTCTGGCTGAGCGGTTGTGGCGCACGGGCTTAGTTGCTCCAAGGCATGTGGGAGGCAAACCCATGTACTCTGCATTGGGAGGGGTTTCTTAGCCACTATATCACCATGGAAGTCCAGGTTCGTAGATTTTTTGATGATGGCTATTTGGTGGTATCCCATTGTAGTGTGACTTGCATTTCTCTAATAATGAGCAATGGTGAGCATCTTTTCATGTTCATTGACCATCCATATGTCTTCTTTGGAAAAATTTCTGTTTAGGCTTTGTGCCCATTTATTGATTGGGTTATTATTATTGTTATTATTTTTGATATAGAGCTGAATGAACTGCTTCTGTATTTTGGAGATTAATCCTTTGTCTGTTCCTTCATTTGCAAATATTTTCCACTCTGAGGGTTGTCTTTTCATCTTGTTGATGGTTTCCTTTGCTCTGCAAAAGCTTTGAAGTTTAAATAGGTCCCATTTGTTAGTTGTGGTATATTTGATCATCTGTGAAAATGTCACACCACCATTGATGGGATATTATATATACCATTCTAACCATTGTAATGAATATATTTAAGAGATCTTATTTCTAATATTCTTTGTCCTTATTGCGGTACTTGCCATTATGCTAGAGGCCCTAAGCAGTTCAGTAAGGCAAGAAAAATAAAAGGCGGTAATTAAGAAAGAACTGTCAAAACTCAATAATTACAAAACAGACAACCCAATAAAAATGTGCAAAACATTTGAACAGACACTTCATAAAGAAGATAGTTTATGGATGGTAAAAAAATAGTACATGAAAAGGAGCTCAGCATTATTAGGGAAATACATATTGAAACCACAATGAAATACTACTGCATATGAATTAAAATGGTAAAATATTAAAAATACTGACAGTACCAGATATTGGAAAAGATGTAAAGAAACTGGTCTAAATGTAAAATGGTACAACAGTTTCTAAAACAATTAGTTTCTTAAAAAGTACACCTACATCCATCTGCCATGTGGTTCAGTTATTTCACTCCTGGGTATTTTTCCAAGAGAAATGAAGGCATGTGTCCATATGAAGTCATAAATATAAACGTTCATGAAAGTTTTATTAGTAGTAGCCCCAAACTGGAAAAATCGCAAAGGTCTATCAACAGGCAGATACATAGACAAATAATGATACATCTATACAATGGACTATTATTTAACCAATAAAAGGAACAAATGATTGATATCTGCATTAACATGAGCAAATCATACAAAAAATCTGAAGGAAAGAATTTGTGTTAAAAAGTTAATTTATAATTACATTTATATAAAATTCCAGGAAAGGCAAACTAATCTATAGGGATCGATCAGATTGTTTAAGATTTGGTCAGGAGGGTAGGAAAGGGGGATGACCAAGGGACAACAAAGCTTTTTGGGTGATGGGTACGTTCATTATCTTAATCATGGTGGTGGTTTCATATGTATGTGTATCAGAAGTTACTGTATCACCTGCTTTAAATACATGGAGTTTATTGGGTATCATTTATACCTCAAGAAAGCTAAAAACAAAAATAAATAGTGTAGGCTCTGCCGTTAAAAAGTCTGGATAAAACAAGACTAGCAACAGGACCCGACTCTTAGGATTGTTATGAAGACTGTGGGTGTTTTTTTTTCTTTTTTGGTATGTTTGGTTGGTTTGGTTTTGGTTTTGGTTTTGGTTTGGTTTGTTTTTTAAAATATTTAGCTGTACTGGGGGGGTCTTCGCTGGGTCATGTGGAGACCTTTCCCGTGGATTGTCTAGTCGTGGCTTGTGGGCTTAGTTACTCTGCAGCAGGTAGGATCTTAGTTCCCTGACTGGGGATCAAACCCATGTCCCCTGCAGTGCAAAGCAGATTCTTAACCACTGGATCACCAGGTAAGTCTCGGGTTTTGATATGTGTTCAGAGGCTGAACCAGGGCCTGACTCTCTTCACCATTTGAAATGACTGTATCTCATTTTCTAGTGTATCATAAACTCTCAGCAAGCAAGGCACCACACCCCGGCCATCGTCTTGCCTAGTTTGAAACTCAGCGTGAGTTTTATGTTACACATATTACACAGAGCGGTGTGAAAGCATTTTGAGGAACTTTACATTGTTTAGTAATAGAATCAGTATCCTTCAAACATGTACAGCATGGATAAAGACTGAAAACAGAACTGTGGAATTTGGTATACACTGCTTTGAACTAATTTGTGTATTATGGTATTTACATGTTTAGAATTATACAGGAAGTATTTTAAATGTTAATTGTCTTAAAGTTGTCTTTATTTTTATACTTATATATAAATGTGTGTGTATGTGTATGTGTATCACACGTATTCCCTGAAAATGGTTTCCTTTGGGCACTCTAATGTCCCTGTCCCCCTGGTTTCTTTGACTTATTTTAGAAGGCCGTTAAGTCCTTGGGAAAATCACTTATGTCATCAGTGAGGAATGCCACCAAAATAGCTTCTCACTTAAGTTCCCATCCCCAGAACTAACCCACAGGAGGTTCTGATAAATTCAAATATTTAATAACTTGTATTTTTCTTTCTCCTTTACCGCAGGCCCTCTGGTCCTGGAGGCAAGATCATGTGGTGGATTCTTGGCAGTCAGCAGTCTGTGGAGCTTTTGCAGGTGCAAAGGATTATATTATACTGGGAAAGACCAAGAAGAGGGAGACAAATGTGAAAATATTAACTATGCAAAAACAACATTCTTCAGAAATTCCAGATTGTTTAGAAGAAGAGAGTTCCACTAGTTTGAGAAAAGAGTATCTGGGTGGGGGTTGTGGGGGGAGGAACTCCGGCTAAAAAGGTGTCTGCCTGAAAGACAGCCAATTTGTTTTTGACAAATTTTTCGTTTTCTTTTTATTAAAGCCTTCACTCAGGCCCGTGGATTATCTTGAAGATAATTTAGCAAGGCCTCTTTGCGAAGAGCCGAGCTGTGGGTGCAGGGCTCCCGGTGCAGCTGTCTGCCTCGAGCACTTCTTGGGGGGCTTCAGTGAGTTCTGCAGGAGGCAGTGATTCACGGTCCGTGTGACATGCTTGACAGCCTCGTAGATTAACTAGTGTCAAGAGAGCGGAGGCTGCTCCACAGCTTACCGAAGGCTAAACTGCACGGTGTGGAAAATACGGAGGTCTAAACAGCTGGGCATTTTTCTAGACATTAAACAAAGAGCAGAGTGACAATATGCGATGTCGTGCTGTCCATCACTTTGTCATATGCATTTTCCAGTGAGGTTTTAGGGAGAACGCAGAAACTGGAAAGCATTTAGTGAGTGAGAGGTGTAACAGTCTGAGAGAGAAAGGCATTTTGTTGTTGCAAATAAAGGTAAGTGAGAATTATGGTTGAAATAAATTGAAATGGAGATTTGTCAGAAAACTATGAACTGCTGGTTTTGATGCAGACCCCATAAACTGACAGATACATGGGCTTAGGATACCAGCTTGAAAGAAAAAATTCATTTCTGATTTAATGGTCGTTGGATGGACTTTTTGTTATAGTGATCAGGAAAACAGAAAACATACATTTTTATAGGATCCTGTAGTAATAATCGGACCCATCTGACTTGCAGAATTGATAATCCAGAATAAGACTATTGCCTGTAGATAGGAAGCCAGCTCGGATTGATTATGACGGGCGATTGTTTCCACATGATCCATGTCCTTAGCTGTGTTAAGTGGGTAGGTGGTCTTGATTCGTTTGCCAGTGGTCAGGAGTCCTTACTCCCCGGGACCTACGAGGGTCTGTCTGTGGACCCCCTCTGGGGCCTGGGGGCAAAGTGAGCATTCTGGAAATTGAGTCATACTGGATAAGGAAGGCCACTTCTTAAAGTGAACATACTATAAATTGTCCATGTGTGAAAACAAATATATATTTTTTTCTGGTCTCTTTCTTTAAGGAGCTGATTCAAAGATGTACTTGAAACTGTACCATTCCTCTTAAGGACATGTGTGTTCATTACGGTTCCTTTTGTGAGAAACGTCGTATGATAGGCAGTAAGCATTTAGTTTAGTCAGAGGTGGCAGGAGGTGGGGGTGCGGCGGAAGGGGGAGAAACTTGGTATCAGTGATCTCAGGGGTCTAGGCTGGCAGCCGCTTGAAGCAGGGCTTCGGTCCTGGCCAGAGATTGAGAACGGGTCACGGTGGTGAGAGCACCAAATCTTAGCCAGTAGACCAGTGGTCAGTGACAAGACCCTGGCTTTTCAACTTTACAGAAGAAAATTCCCACAGAGATGAAAGGTGAAGTATTTATTAGGTGGAAAAAAGAGTACAGTACGTGTGGACAGGAACACCCACGGGCAGACTGAGAGTCCCCGAGTCGTGCCCTCGGGGCAGCGTGGATTACTGTAACGAGGCATTTCTTCCAGCTCTCCTTTGGCCAGTCATTTTGGTTTGCCCGGTTCACAGCCCATATTTGGTATATCTCAGGATTCTTCTGTGTGCACGCACATGTCTGTTAGCCAAGATGGATTCTACTGCAGAGGTTTATGCGTGGAGCATCTCTTAACGTCACTCCCCTTTGATCTCCAAGACCTTTTCTGCGCATTTGTGGTTGGAGAGGTCGCCTGACTTTGAGAATGAGAACTGTGTGATCTGGGCAGGGCTCAGCTTCCATCCTGCGGCTGTCACCTTGGAGTTTCAGTCCACAGGGAGTGAGTCTCCGATCACTTTACCCTGAGTTGGGGAGAGGTGGGCAGTCTTGCTTCCTGCATCACCAGTATCCACTGTCTGGGTCAGTGGGGAAACTGGGACCGGGACAGCCAATGGATTCGCCCAGAGCTGCAGACCTCTGTTCTGCCCGCAGCTGAGGAAGGAGACTTCGGGGCCTTGCTAGGCACCAGTTTCCTTACCTGTGACATAGAAGCACCTGTCCCTCCATGAAGAGGTTGTTGCTGGGATAGGTGATAGTGTGTGGTGATGTTTAGTCGCTAAGTCATGTCTGACTCTTTTGTGACCCCATAGACTGTAGCCCGCCAGGCTCCTCTGTGCATGGGATTCTCCAGGCAAGAACATTAGAGCGGGTAGCCATGCCCTCCTCCAGGGGATCCTCCCGGCCTAGGGATAGAACACGCACCTGCTGCATTGGCAGGCAGATTCTTCACCACTCAGCTACCTGGGAAGCCCCTGCATGGCGTGTTAGTGTTTGGTAATCTGTAGAACTACATTTAAGGAATTACTATTTCAGTAAAAACAGCTAACACCCAGGAAACGAAAAGATGTCATCATCATAGTAGTTCTTAATTGCATAGAGGGAAGAAAGCACAGTAATAAATTTAGTATACCTAATCATTGCCTCTACTAGGGTATAGATTTAAAAGCTCCTCCAAGACAATTACCTTATTTTTTCAGCTGACGTCTGTTAGGAATTTGCCCAAGGTCTGCAGAAAATTGTTAGTAGATGTACATGTCTTTAACAGAAGACAAAATTAAATAGGTTTCTTGTTTACATTCCTTGTTTTGAAATTTTAGTTGATACAAATATTGACCCTGAGGAACAAGGTTACTGTTTAAAAACCTTTCTAAAAGATTAGCATAATTGGAAAATACTTCACATTGTGGGAAAGTGATATTCTGTAAGAATTTGCTGCAAGATTGTGTACTACACGGTATAGAGACGTGAGTCACAACTTGTCACGTTGGGCAGCCCATAAGATGTGGCATGCGCATCCGCTGCAGTTCCAGATGTTTTTGCCTTAAATGGCCATAAAGGCAATGATAAAACTTGCCCTTAAACCAGAAATCTTATTTCTCATTCCTGTGTGCTTTTCCAAGTTTAAGCTGATTAAATTATCATAGACAAAGCACTCTCTGGTCATTCTTGGAGCTGTTTGGTGCCCGTGCTTGCTTTATGAACCACTTGGCACAAATATCCAAAAATGTCCCTTGAGATTGGAGGTGTTGATGGCTTGTCATGCTCAGAAATTCCCTTGGCCTTTGGTCAGGGGTTAAATTAGGGGGGGAAATGAACTTTGGAACTGTTGCCAGCTTCCTCACTTCAAGTTCACTCCTCAGCATAAAACCATTCAGTCTGCATAATTATGACATCTGCTGTAGTGACATTTGCTATCCTCATGTTCTTTGATTCATTTCCCGTAATGAACGCTTACACGCTCTGGGAGAAGGAAGGAAAGCCATGACCCGAAATTCTGTAACAGGGTGAAGGATTATCTGGGTAACAACTGACAGGGCCCAGGACAGTCTAAAGAAACGGAAACACGTTTGTTGCTGTTGTTGTTGCCGAAGCCCCGGTTGTTGGGGGCTCCCCGCGGGAGCAGCCCTCCCAACCCCAGCTAGTGCGCAGCAGCCCCCGGCCGCTGTGCCCGCCCCACGCCCCAGCAGATGTGGGAGGGGACAGCTCCAGACGTACTGGAGGCAGGTGGCCCCTTTGGACGGGAGAGAACCCTGAGGACACGTGAGATGTTGTTTCGCTGTAAAAATCTAATTTCCCCTGAATCTGGTTCTTGGAAGCAGTTAGCCTAACATTAAGTACAAACATATCTCTAGTGGAACACATAGAAAATTGTTTTACATGTGATTTGAACACTAAAGTAGCCTGCAGTTGCTATACCAAATAATTATTTCCTGTCTAATACGTTAGCGTGTTCCTTGTATTTATTACCAGAGGTTTACAGTTCCCTTAAGTAAAATGTAGAAAATAACTGCATTTTAACTGAAAATACAGCCCCGCTGCTCCCTCCCCATTATGACTGGTTATTCTATTACATGATCTTCACAAGTCCTTCTTACAGCCTCATAAAAAAAACACTGTGAGGTCTGTGAATTAAAGCAGTCTTTGATATTTGAAGACATTTAAATTGACATTAATAACTTTAATAAAATAAAGTTTCCTTCATGGTAGTAAAATTAGGACCTATTTCAGCATATGTGTTTTTGTCTCACTTTTCTTCATATTACTTTCAGGAAACAAATCACTGGGAGAATATTGGCAGGCACCTACAGTAAAGGAATGGTGAACTTCGCTAATGGCCAAAATAAGTTCAATTTACAGTATCCAAATTTAGTAGAAGAAAAATACTTTTCAACATGGGTGATTTGTGAGAGCTTGAGTGGTCAGATGGGGGACTGATGATGTCCTTGTCAATTTTTAAGCCTTTTTTTAGTTGGTTTAGGTCAGTTTGAAACGTTTTCAAACAGAAAAATGGTTATGCACTTAGGAATTTAAACAACTGGACAAATTTGTGTTTGTCTTATTCCTGTATCAAAGTCACTGTGTAATGAAACAGTACTGCTTTTGGAGCCAAGATACATGTGACTTTGAGTATCGAAGGCAGAGTAAATGGTTAAGTGGTTTAAAAAAAATAGTAGCGTTTGAGGATTGAGTCCACAAAATTTAAAAAATACTTGCAGTTTAGCAGGTCTCTGAATTTCAGGCACCTTTTGAATTGGGAGGAAAACGTTTCACATTCATAATTCAGAGGTGGCTAAAGTAAAAGGCAGCCTAGTATATATACATGGTTCTGGTTTTACTCTTTAGCCCTAAGATTTGTGCCCTTCTGGGTATATCTTTCAAGAAGTCAGCAGCATAATAAATAACATAATGTTACCAAATGGAGGAGGTTCGGTTTAATGATCTTATTTCAGCAACATATTTAGAAAGATATTTGGCAGAGATCAAATGACCTCCTTGTCCACACAACCCAGAACTTAGAGAGAGAGGCTGCTATTTCTGGAGCATCCTTCACACACGTGTTATGTTTGCTCTTAGAAAACTGTCCAACCTCACTGTGGGTCATGGAAGCTGAATCTTTAGAAAACCCTTTTGGGCTTACTGTTTCAGTCTTTTTTGGGACTTTGGGGGTCTGCAATCTCTCTATCATATTGAATAAAATATTGATACCATGTACCATGATTTCTGTTAAAAAAAAGTCTTCAGTTCCTCTGTCTATAAATACAGACCCTTTTAAAATATGTGGATTTTTTTAAAGATTCAGTTGGCAGTCACAGAATTTAACTAAAGAGGACAGAGCCATAAGGAAGAGCTTGGGCTTGAATCAGGACTGACTCTAACAAGAAACGAGTTTAGAAATCTTGTTACTCTAGCTGTTGTGTTGACCAGAAGTCTGGAAATACAGAAAAAAAGTACTCTCCTAACTGTTAAAAACCCAGCCATGTATACCAAAAGTCCCCACAGCAACACACGTTTCCCTTTGCCAGTTTTGCCTTAGAACAGAAACCACAGCAGCATTTTGGAGTCAGATTAGGGAAGATAGGCCCTGTGGAAGGCGCGGACCCCTGAGACCCGGGGGAGCAGCAGTGCCTCTCAGACGGGACGGGGTCTGACCCCAGATTCCCCGGTGCACACAGAGGTTTGCGAGCTGCTTCCCAAGAGAGCAAGATGCATTGCGGGGCCTGTTTTTAAACTTGAGCATATAAAACGTTGTCCCGTCACCTCTCTGATGTGCAGTGAGACACCACGGCCACGCGGCAGAGCGTGTGGGTACAGATTTTGCACGTGTGCTTCCTATTCTGGAATCAGTCAAGTGGATGTAATGATACAGAAGTACTTTTGGCAGAGTTACGAGGAATTCTAGAATAAGAATTATAAAATGCCATGTAACGTGGTGAACAATGCCGCGCTTGTGTGGCGTGTTTTTATGTGCACAGGTGGCTTTGCAGCTGCAGTCACCACGCCTCTGGACGTGGCCAAAACGAGAATCATGTTGGCAAAGGTAAGTGGTAAAATAATGTATCGGAGACACAACAGATGCTTGTCTCCATTAGGGCCAGGGCTTATAGGATATACAGTGAACAAAGGTGGCAACACCTGTGAGTTAACAGCCTTACGCTGCCTGTTGAATCACGAATGGAACTGCCTTTGGACAAAGCACTATCCACAGGAATCGCTGTCTTTTTGACATCACTGTCCTCTGTGTTTTGTGAACAGGTAGGGCTGGTAGGGCCTCTGGCTGGTAATACTGTTTTCAGAAACTCCCTGTTCTTACTGGTGACAGTCCTGAGGCTCAGAGAGTTGGCCTGCTTCACGCCAGGCAGCAAGTGTGAGGCTCTGAACTTATATCATGCTTATTAAGCTTTCACCAGATGAATTAGGACAGTTTTCAGAACTGTTAACAAATGCCATGAAGAAAAATTATCTTCAAAAAAACTGCATCAAGACTTCAGAGAAGTCCATGGAACATAGCTGAACCAAAACGATGACTGAAGGGTCATGCCCTGTGGAAAAGTGGAAGAAGTAAAGACATAACGCAGTATGAAGCTTCATAGGGCACAGCCAGTTTTAAGCTGAACGTAGTGTTCTTTATTAAATGTGTGCATTAGCCACTTAGAGAAGTTTCATAATACCATTATCCTGATTACTCCCCATCCTTCTCAGATCAATTATACCGCTTCCCACTGGTTTCCTGGTTAGTAGTTGTATGTGAATTGTCTGGGGAAGCTCTGCTCGTCGGTTGATGGTGAGAGAACTCACCTGGAAAAGCTGCTTCGGGTGGGATTTGGGCCAGATCAGTGCTTGCTGGCGGCTTTGGATGTGAGGGCTTCTAGTCCAGTGAGAGCCAGGGAGCTGACTCCCAGGGACTCCCCAGTCTGCCTGAAACTGTCCTAGGGGAGGGTGTCGGGGAGCCAGCTGTAAGTGGGTTGGGGAATTTTGTGAGATGATGTCTTCACTTTGTCTTTCCTTGCAGGCTGGTTCCAGCACCGCGAGTGGGAACATCCTCTCTGCCCTGCACGCGGTTTGGCAGACACAGGGGCTGTCGGGGTAAGGCCTCCTCCTCTAGCCCAGCGCCGGGCACACCCACCCTTCTTCCTTCCGCTCGTCCTGATCGTAGGAGACGTCATGTTTGATGTTGCGTGTGTGAGGTGCTGTTACACAGTCAAGCTGACGCGGTGTTGCGGCCGGTGGGTCCCATCTCAGTGGCGGGTGATGTCCGTGTGTGTGGCCCCTGCCGGGTTCTGGGCTGCAGCAGTGAGAAAGCCAGCGTCCGCTTGTGTAAGGTAGGACCCGAGTGACGAAGGTAGCGTTGTTAAAAGAAAGCATTTGTGGTTTGGGACACTTTTACCTATTATTAGTTATCACCTTCAACATAGCACAGTGCGTGACACCTCCCTTGAAGCCCACTGCTTTGTCAGCCAAGTGCTTCATACTCTAGTGTGGTGTCCCGCAAAGCTCTCTTTAAAATGCTATTTCAGTATTGCTTTTACAACATGCAAACCTGTCCAAGCGCTTCCCCGGTGGCTCAGCAGTAAAGAATCTGCCTGCAGTGCGGGAGACACAGGCTTGATCCTTGAGTTAGGAAGAGCCTCTGGAGAAGGAAGTGGCTACTCTCTCCAGTATTCTTGCCTGGGAAATCCCATGCACAGAGGAGCCTGGCAGGCTACAGTCCATGGGACAGAACCAAGCGACTAAGCACCAAAGCTGTCTACAGGTTGGGATCTATACAGATGGGTGATATCATGGTTCTGTCTGGAATCATCTCCAGGGATTTTCCTGAGAGCCCAGCCTCCGTTCAGGGAAGGCTGAAGGGAGCCTGGTCACAAGGCTGGTATGAGACAGCCAAGCCCCAGTAGTGCCACCTCCTCGTCGCACAGCTGTGTCCATCGCTTATGTGGCTAGTTTTGTGTCCATTTGGCAGGTTTTGTTGCAGCTGGTTGAGTCTGGAGAGCCTGGTGCAGGTCAGCCAGGCCCAGGCGAGGGGCTTCTGCAGGAGCATCCTCTGTTCACAGCAGCTGGCAGTGTGGCCTTAGGGACTGTGCCTCCTCGCGGTGGGTGCTGTGCGCCTGAAGGACACGGGGTGCGGAGGCGAGGCCGGGCCACCCGAGGAGTGGGCGAGCCCAGGAGGGCAGGGGCGTAGCTCGTCTGTCCTGAGTCAGTGACTCCCGGCTAATTGATGGTGAGGACGTAGCAATCTAGTTGCTCATAGTTGAGACATGTCTATTTTGATGTTAGTTTTTCCTGAAGAAAGAAATGGTGTGTGTGTGGGGGAAGAGCTATGAAATAGCCCAGAAAAGATTCTTTGGGCTTCAGATAGTGACTGGGCCACACAGAGGTGTTGCATGCAGTAGCTTTTTTAGGTCATCATGTCAGACTGCTGAATTTTACTCATTTGTTTTGATATCATTCTTAAGAGTCTCTGGCAACTGTTGGTCTCTGCCCTAGACCGTAGCCCTGTGGAGTCTGAGCGGGGCTGTAGCCTGCCTGCCGTTTTAAGGAAGGTGCTGATGTGTGTGGGGGAGGCCTTGTTGGCAGGACCGTGGCACCAGAAACTCGCGGAGGAGGGGTTTCCCTGAGATGATCAAAACCTAACCTTCCCTGTCCTGGCGGTGGTGTCACTGGCTGCTCCCTCACGGGACCACGCCAGGATCTCAGGCAGAGAGACAAGGTGTCATCCTCATGCAGAGGGCCTGTCCCTGCTGTCAGCCCTGTGAAGGGATCTCATCTTCCAGAAGCTTCTTGAGTCTTGGGCTTCCATTGGTATGCCCAGTGCGATCCTTGGCAGGGTGTTCATTAGCTTCTCATTAATGTGATAGGAGAAATAATTTGACAAGGGAACTGTAACTAAAGGCAAAGAAGCAAAGGCCCTGCCAATGTGGGCAGCTGTTCTGAGCAGTGGGCCTGGGCTTCTGCTGCTTCCTCTGTCCTCTGCGCAGAGTCCTCGGGGCTCCTGGTGGTCCTGGAATATGCCTGCCGGCTTTGCAGAGGGTTCCAGTTACCTTGCAGGTACAGCCTTGCGCCTCGTGTACACGTACACAACCCCCACACCGCCCAAGCCCAGCTCAGGGCTGGTGCTGAGCTCCCGGCATCCGTTAGAGCAGTGACGCGCTTGGGTCACTCCAGGGAGGGCGGGGGAAACCATGTTCTGTCACAGACTTGGGAGATGTGCCTGCGGGCAACTTGGTTTCTCAAATGAAAATACCACGCGCTTATCCAGCACAGCGGGCTGGAGGCAGATGGGAAGCCTGTTTATGTGGCGCTGCTCCGCACTCCAGCTCATCGCCTGGCCTTGGTGTTTCTCTTCCGCACCTTCCCGTGCTCACCGCCGCTGCCGAGCCCCTCGCGTGGCGCCCGCTGTGTAGTCTCTCCCGCAGCGTCCCTCCAGCGAGGCTCCGCTCTGCTCCTGCCCCCGTGTCTGGGTCTGGTTGCGGTGCTCTCTGGACAAATGACTCTACGTTAAGGCTGTAATGATGTTAACAGACTCAGTTGTCATCTAGTGAAGCAGTAAACTGCTTCCGTCTGCCCCTAGCATGGAGCAGCTGAGCTCATTAGCAGCGGGAGCAGAATGAGACGCTGGCTGTGGAAACAAGTCAGGGAGGGAGGCTCCTGTGGCAAATGCGGTTTCTACAGCTCAGCCCCTGTGCCCTCCCGGCCAGCGCATCTCTTTGTGGGGTGGGGGCTGGGGGATGAAGTGTTCTCCAGGTCGGAAGGACCTAGGGGCCTCAACGCAGAAATTCAGGGATACCTCATATAGAAACAGTTTGCCCAGTGCTGGGCTGAACAGCTTTTTCCTTACAAATGTGTTTTCATCTTCTGTAGAATTATCATGTGGACAAGAAAAAGAGGTTCTCATTTGGGGTATCATTGTAGTTGATGAGTTAAATTCTCAGCTAACTAAACCACTGACCCCCAGAACTCCTCTCGAGTCTCTTTTCCTCAGAAGTGCTGAGGGCTTTGTGGTGGGGTTGTCTGAGGAGCGGGGAGCTGGCCTCTCCTGGCAGTTGACAGGGGGCAGCTGGGCAGCCGTGGATTAGGCTGCCCTTGTGAGGCCTCCTCCCTGTCCAGGTTTGGGTGAGTCTCCCTTTAGCTGAGCGTGGAGGTTTCCCAGACTGTCAAGGCTATCCCAGGCTCCTGTTGGCATAATGTATGTATTTTCAGCTTTCCTCCCTAGATCTGACCCAAATTATTTTTAGTAGTAAATTCATTAGTTCTGACTGTGTAATTTTGTTTTCTGCATATACAAGTAATACTGTTGGTAAAAAGGTTCAATTATTACAGACACTAGGCGAGGAAAGTCTCCTCAGGAAGTTGAGGACATGTCAGCCGTGTTTGTTCAACAGGCAGTCATATTACACTGCTCTGGGACTTCTTTTAGAACCCATTTTGTCTGTCTTCCATGTGAGTCCTGTGGACGACCTTATTTTTCAGTTGCAGAATCTCCCAGGTTTGTCTCCTGTACCAGAATCTGTAATCCGAGAGTGGGTTCTTTGCAGGTTTTGTTTCATCAGTGAAACCACGATGACCATCTTTGAACAAATAACTGTGCGTTGCTCTGGGAGTGTATTAAACAATGATTGCCCAATTTACAACCCCAGTAACACTGTTCTTTTACTTTGCATTTCTTTGCTTATTCCAAAGTTGCAACTTTGATGGTGACTGGCCTTCCCTAGGGCCTGGGGACAAAACCTATAATGAGGTGCTGTTCCCCTCCCAGCTGGAACAACCCATCTGTCTTGCCCTTCATTAGAGGAGAAAGAAAATGGGATCCATGGAGATTGGATTCCCCAAGTGGCATCACATTTGTGGGGATTTAAGGACAAAATGGGACCAAGTGAGTCACCGGGAGGAGCAGGGGATAATCACTGGAAATCTCCCGAAACACCCAGGCCCACTTCAGGTTTAAGGTGTTGGGGGCTCCAGTGTTCTCCAGGAGCCAGCTCATTGACAGCTTTATTAAAAAGTCCATTTCATCGTCTCTCAAAGACAGAAATGGTGTGAAAGTTAACAGAACTCTTGTGGGGATCGAGTTAGTTTGGACTAACTGCTGGACTTAGCAGTGGGTGCTCACAAGTAAGCTCTGTTTGGTATTCGGCCACTTTAGCCCACAAACAGCTGGGCTCCAGCTTCAGCAAGTCTACTTGGGAGCGTAAGTGCCATTCTGAAAGGAAAACACACATATCTAAAGTGCTATGTGGGGTTTAATGAGCATGGTGTGTTACGTTGAGCAAGCTGTGGGTGTTGGAATTCCACCTTTTTTACACACACAATTTTTAAAAATCTTTCCTCTTGCCTCCCACCAGATTATTTGCAGGTATCTTCCCTCGCATGGCAGCCATCAGTCTGGGAGGTTTCATCTTTCTTGGTGTTTACGACCAAACTCGCAGCTTTCTGTTGGAACTTGGCAGAGAGAGCCCCTGAATCAGAGATGGCCCCTGCCTTCAAGAAAGGATCCTGCTGTGAGAAGAGTTTCCCTTCCAGTGAGCAGCTGTCCAGCCATCTGAACAGCGAGACACAGTGCAGAGTCCAGTCCCGCTCGGGTTACAACATGGAGGACACGTCTTCCGTGCTGCAGGCTGGCTGGGGTGACGTCATCGGCTCGTTTGCCAGAGTTGAGAGAGAAATGATGTCCACAGTGGTACTTTGAACATTATTTTTCTCAGAACCCCTTAATAAATAAGCATGGTAATGCTGAGTCCAGGCCCTTTCAGAGCCTTCATTTGATCTGTATCTGATCTTTCATTTCCTGCCACCTGATGGTAGAGTCAGCCAAGGCAGGGCTGGTTACAATTTTAAAAGAACGGCTAGAAGGAGACTTATGGAAAAGGCTGGGGATGTGGGTGGGTTTTTCCCCTGGGTTAATTCCAATTGCATGAGCTTACAGCTTTGTGTAAAAAGAATGAACTACAGGAGCATGGCAAGCATCCTTGCTGGGTGACCAAGCTGCTGGTCTTCATGACCATCAGATTTCACCTATGAAAACACACTTGTATTCTTTTACAGAGAGGTGGCCAGCTGCTCCTGGGGTGTCTGGTCTCGGCTCAGTGACTAGGTGCGCCGCCACCGACCTCTCGCACGATCTCAGACTCAAAGCAGGGGCCGGGGCTGGCTTTGGAAACAGGGTGGTTTCATCCTTCCTAATCAGTAAGGTTCCCTGTTAGGCATTTTAAGCTCTACACTGGAAATCGAAGATAGGAAGTGAGACGGTCACCATTCTGGAGCTTGACTAATAAGCTCCAGGTGTTAGAAAAATTCAGAGAGAAATCTTAGGAATCTAGTGCTGGCATGTCTTCCCTGGAGCAACAGTATATAGTTGCTTTGACTAAAATTTTTTTCCTTTTCAAGAAGTAAAAGGGTAATTAATTAAGGCAGGATGACTCCCTTACAAAGGCAGTCTCTGGAATTAAACATGATGAAGCACGGCCGGTTAACAACGTAGGTAGAAAACAACCCACCACACACTTAACATGTTATAAATGAACCTTTATTAAAGACACTTCAATGCCATTTGTTAGACACTTCAATATTTTACATGTTTTTCAATGTACATTGTACCAAAATTTCTATAAATAAATAACTTTGTACATAAAAGTAATACTTCCTCTTTCACATTGCCTCTCAGAAGCAGCAAATTCACATATTTTGTGGAAGTAACAATCAGTTAACTGTTGAGAACAGAATTCTAGATGTGCTTACCTTCTGGAACAGTGGTGACACCTGACAGTGAGATTTAACATAGGTAAGTAGCCATTCCATCAGTACGTCCCCCTCAGCTTTTTGGCTAAAGGAACTTGGCTTTCTGAGATTTTTAAGGACCTTGTTTCAATGTAATTTTTCCTGAAATACACATTGGCACTCACAAGATGGTTAGCAACAGGTCTCAAAAAAAGTGCAAAAATACCCAAAACCCAGGACGAGGGGCTGATCTCTGAGAGTCCAAGCCCAGGGCCATCTGGGCGAGGGAAGGACATGGCCAGGCCTGCTCTGGATTCTCAGTAGAGACATATGAGCCCTGAAAAGAGAGGACTCGGGTTTTTTTCTCCCCTAAGGCCAATGTAATATTAATTATATCGGCAGAACTACAACAACATCACTATTGAAAAATCCACAGGTACCAACACCATCAGCAGCCTCTATCTTATTAAAAAGCCTCAAATGACCATTGAATGATACTGACAAGACCACATCTGCCTTTCTCACAGAAGGAAGAAAGGCCTCCTAATTGTTGGAACCAATTGCTTGTAGTGGATTAACAACCTATAGTCCACCTCTTAGAGAAAGAACTGAAACCTACGAGAACACCTTCACCGTGAAGGAATGTGACGTCTGCCCCTCCGAGCTCTACGGGGAGGTCCCCGCAACGCTGTCCACACACAAGCAACCATGACAGGAAGTTGCTTCCACTGCAGACGCAGCCTCTGGTGGTAGAGCATCCCAGGGTCTGTACCAAGCCAGAGCACCTCCTTTCCACCCACCACCAAAACCTCCTGTGAACAAATGTGGTTTGTAGCTTCAAGGAACTCCATCCATGCATTAAGGCACCAGAACTATCCCCCCCCTCCAAAATTAAACAGCAACCAGGTATGAAAAATAATATTGTCAACATCGTACGATTTTTGTTTCTGTTAACCATGCACTAAAGATTAAAATAGCCTCTGTAAAAGATATATATAATATATATGGCATCTCTGAGAACTCTTATGTACAAGGGTACCAAATACTCCTCTACCTTTTGTACACGCTAGCCTCTTGCATTTCTGTGCTTCCAATGCAAGTCCTTTCAGACTCTTGCCGCTCCACGTGGAGGTGAGAACTATGTACAAATCAGTGACGCCCGAAGCCAGGCTCCCTCGTGGCCTCACCCACCTCTCTTCTGCAGACGCCGTGAGAGCCGAGGTAGACAAAGCCTAGCTTTTCGGTGCAAACAGCAGTGGTGTGCTCCGTCTCCCGGGGGACTGTCCTGTCAGGGGGGTGGACTCGGAACCAGAGTCACAGGCTTGGGGGATGTGTCCGTTGGAAAGAAGCAAGTGCTGACCTTCACCAGGCACGTCAGGGGAGTCCGAGGCAGCGTCCGCGAGCTCAGGCTTGCCTGCAGTTAACACAGATGAAGGCTGGAGGTCTAAGGAGTCCGGCTCACACAGCCGTGCTCGAGTCCAAGAGGATGCCCCTAGGAGGGGAGAAAGGAGAGGCCATGTCAGCCCGGCCACACCCCCACTGAAGGGTGACCCTCGGGAGATAGACCATTACCTTTGCCATCGAGAGGCGCCGCGGGCCTCTTCAGGGCGGCCCGCGTTCTGTCGTGGTTACTGGGGTAGAGGGGCCCCCTGCTCGGATGCAGTGCAGAGTGCGGGTGCTCGCTCGGGCTGGGCTCCTGGCTGCTCGGGGCTCCCGGCTGCCCGCTGTCCCCTGGCTGACGGCGGCAGGCTGGCTCCTGGGCGGAAGCGTGCGCCTCAGTGCTGCAGTCAGTGCGCCCCAGTGGGCCGCCGCGCTCTGTGGATGAGACGGAGAACCGTCACTGGACTACTCAGTGAGGCCCGAGCCCCGCGCTCGTCACCTCCGTAGACACCTCCCCGCCCAAGTCCGTTCACAGAAAAAGGACTGTGGCCAACACCCAGCTATTTGTGAAGAACAGAGGTCTTCCACGCTGAAATGCTTCAGATTAATTTCTTAATCACAGTGTGAACTGATACACTCTGATCCCAGGGGAAGATCCAGTGTGCATGACGTGTTGTGCAGGGTCAGACATCTAGTGTCAGAGTGGCCCTGGTTGAAAGGGCACCTCAATCTGTCACTTAAAAATCTAAACTCATGCTTAACACACCGTAGTATTACTTTAAGAGACCTCCTATTCTGGAATTTAAAAAGAAGCAGGCCGCACTTCCTGTTTGTAGAATGACTGCCAAATTCTGAGAAAGTTTGACATCAATTATTTGTCTCCCCCCACAACTTTCATGTAGCAAGTAGGTCAACTCAAATTTTGATTTCAAGAGCTAAATACTTTTTCCTGAGGAAAACTTCTCATACCCATTGTCTTCTGGGGACCGGGTGGGCCATCAGCCTTCTCCACCACTTTCCAGGGCTCCTTGGTGAACCCGACGCAGAACTTGGGCTGCCTGCAGATAACACCGTGAGCTTCCACCTCGGGAAAGAGGCCTGCGTCTCTTGGACAAACACCTGCAACAGACTCCCATCCAGTTAGACTCCCTTCCTCTGAGGTGGGCTTAGCGCTTCAGACGATGCTGTGTGAAAAGAACGGGCAAGGCAACCAGCGCAGGGACACTATTCAAGAGGTTCCCAGGGGTTTGTTCCTGGGCTGAGGCCCCCTTTTCTAACGCTGCCTTCACACCAGGGCAGGCCTTGGGTGCCATGACGGTAAGCAGTTCTTGGTGTGGATAAACTCACTCCAAACCACTGCTCTGTCTTCCCCCGTTTCTGTGGGCACTTCCTACTCTGAGAGACCGAAGAGCAGACCTGGGCAGTCTCCCTGCTCCAGGGATGGGAGTGGGGTGTGTCTCTGAAGCGGTCTTGCCCTCTGCTGCTCTTACTGCAGGCAGTCCTACCTTATCCGGATTAGGAGACAGTACACCCAACAGAGACCTTGTGGAGCTTGCACAGGTTAAGTCCCCAAAGACCCACCAGCAGACTTGAGTCACCCAAGCTTCCAGGTCCCTGTGCTTAAGAGGATGCGCCCGGGCTGAGGCCCTACCGTTGCTCTCCAGATGCCCGTTGGCCTGGTGGCCACCTTCCGTCCTGACCATAGTCTCCTGTCGGTCCGAAAGCGTCCCCTGAGAAGACAGGTAGCTCGGAACGTCTGGGGGCACGATGGTTTCATCTGCAAGGAGACAAGGTGGTCACCCACCAGGGGTCCTGATCCTTTGTGGTGACGACACAAGCAGACTTGGGCACCGGGCAGCCTCTGTAAAGCTGTGCAGAGACACCGCGTGGCATCTGTGCCCTGGAGAAGCCCTCCTAGCACCTGCTTAGCCTGACTTTACCCAGCTATTGGGAGAGATGTCAGTCTCCCTTCTCATCACCATGCCCCAAGAGAAAAATGGCCCGGTGAAATCCCTGCAGCCCCAACCCACCACACAGCAGCAAAGCCTGATGGCTCAGAAAACTGCACAGTTCGTAATGGACTTGCATTAAGAGTATTCCCATTAAAATGTGCTATTCTCAAAAGAGAAAATGGTGTCATTCTCTGGCCTCCTTTCCAAACATCCTGGCTGTTCTCCTCCCCTGCAAGTCCCCTTGGCCACGGCGGCTCACCTGTGTTCGTGACGCTGTACTCCTCGCTCTTCTTCCTGGTCTGATAGATGATGCACACCCAGACGAGGGAGGTGAGCACGATGCTGCACACCACGGCGATGGTGAAGATGCCCACGGTGGTGCCGTCTTTCCTGCAGCCCGGGGTGGGCAGGACGCTCAGCTGGCTGTGCGCGCGCTCGGTGCCCAGGGCGTTGGACATCTCGCAGGTGTAGCGGCCCGCGTCTTCCAGCACCACGTTCTGAATGACCAGCAGCTGGTTGCCAGGTGTGAAGTGGTGGCGTTCGGTGAGGCTCAGGGGCCGGTCCCCCTTGAGCCAGGTGATGCGGGGCGGAGGGCTGCCGGCTGCCTTGCACTGCAGCACCACCGTTTCTCCCACGGACACCACGCGGTCCTCCAGCGGCACCGCCAGGGACGGGGTCTCTGCAAGAAAGTGGGGGTGTCACCGTTTCTCTGGGCCTCGGCTGTTCTAGGTCTGTCTCCTGGAACAAGGACAATCCAACGCGTCATGCAGTGCTATCTGGGAGCTTTTACCAGGGTGTCTAGGTTTTCTACCAGAGGGACTAGCCGTGCTGTCTGGGGATGAACTGACCTCAAGCCACAGAACCCCCATGGTTCTCACAATGCCCGGTGACAGGCCCACGTCTGTCCCTCTTGACCCACCCTGCCTGCCTGAGGAGAGGGCAGTTCTTCAGAGGGTCTTAAACCTAAGCCCTGTGGAGACTCTTAATTCGATGGCTTTTTTCTTAAGAGCGGGAACCACTTGTTTTGCTTAAAGTAAAAACTGCCTCTTGCACTCCCCTACCCCAGGCTTCATAGGACAGTCTCAGAACCCTGCCTCTGGGTCCTGTTGATGTGTAAGAAAATCACACACAAACACACACACACACACACACACACACACACACACTCTCTCAGCGTACCTGGGTCCTATTGATGTGTAAGAAAATCTCACTCACACACACACACACACACACTCAGCATACCTGGGTCCTATTGATGTGTAAGAAAATCACACACACACACACACTCAGCGTACCAACCTAGGACAGTCAGGGTGGCATTGGCCGACACGGAGCCAGCCGAGTTCTGGGCAGTACAGCTGTAGACCCCCATGTCGTCTGTCTTCACGTCCGTGATGAAGAATACGTCGTCGTCCGGCATGACGTGCATGCGGCGCTCGCGAGCGGCGGGGAAGTCCGTGCCTCCGTCCTTCTGCCAGGCGATCTGGGGGTTGGGGTGGCCGGTGGCGGCACATTCGAGGCGGGCCGTGGTGCCGGTCCGGATGGCGATGTCGTGGGGCATTTTGGTGAAGGAAGGGAACACTGCGGGGCAGACAGAGTCGTCTGTGGAACGCTGGGTGCAGAGGCCAGGAGCGGCTTCTGTCGGACCGACTCCCCGACTCCCGAGTGTCAGCTCGCCACTCACCGCCCTTTGTGCAGCGTCCGCCTAGGACTGCCCACCCCCGCCCCCACAAGAACCAGGAGCAGGGCTTTCTGAGCGCCACCGACCGCTCCCGCTGCACGGGCAGCAGTTAGCACCTCCTCTCATCGCACACACGAGGTTGGCTTGAACCCCTTCAATGGAAGGCTCCCCTGAAACATGTCCTACTGTCTGTCCTGTGGTGACCAGTCTGTATAGGGATACCCCATAAGTGCCAGGGCCTGATGCCTGCCTGCCTGGTTTGGTCACCCTGAGGAAGCCTGAAAAACAAGGACATCTGCTCCTGCCAGGCGCTGTAGCAGGGAACGTGACATGCCTTCACCCTGGAGAAGGCAAGAGGATGGCTCTTTCGTCTTGAAGAAAACCCATTCAGGAACTTTGGTGCTGGAACCATTTAACTGTAGATTTAATAAATCAAGAGAATCTTGCTATGATGCAGGGCAGGGTGCTATTAACTGCTCAAGCTATCTACCTCTCTTTCTACCCTAAACTCACTACAAGAAACAGCAGCCCTGAAGACTGACATCTTGACAGGCTCTAGAGCTGGCTGCCGAGTGAAAAAATCCTTGTCAGACACCCGCAAGACCGTTCTGCTCCCGGCTCACTGGCCTATGGCTCACTGGCCTGGCCCCACCCGGGCTGGCCACCAGCCCCAATGCTGGGCCATCTCCTTGGAGGGCAGCGGCTTCCCCAGGATTGGGGTGCACTTGGAATCTGGCTGCCAGGCATCTTGGGCTGAGGAGGATAATAAGTGGGGGGGGGGGGGGGAATACAACATTTGGCCCTACCTACAATGTACTTTAATGAAAGTGAAGTGAAAGTTGCTCAGCCGTGTCTGACTTTTCGTGACCCCCATGGACTATACAGTCCATGGAATTCTCCAGGCCAGAATACTGGGAGTGGGTAGCCTTTCCCTTCTCCAGGGGATCTTCCCCACCCAGGGATTGAACCCAGGTCTTGTGCATTGCAGGCGGACTCTATAAGGGAAGCCTACTTTATGTAATAACTGTGTTAAAAAAAAATCACTCCAAAAGACTCCACTAAGAATAAACCCTACAATCTGCTACTCCTGAGCCCAAGCCAGGCCACAGCGTGTGACAGAATGACGCCTCCCATCCTGGTCATTTCCAGATGGCAGAGCAGCCCCGAGCGTGGCTCTGCAGGAGCCGGACCCCCAGGAGGAAGGCGGCGTACCGTGCACGGTGAGCTTGGCCTTGTGCGAGTAGGAGGAGCCGAAGTGGTTGGTGATCACGCACTGGTAGCGGCCCTCGTGCGCGAAGGTGAGGCGGCGCAGGTGCAGGACGGTGGTATACTCCATCACCTCCCCGTCCTGCGCGCGCACGTGGGCAAAGTTCTCCATGTCGGCGTTGGCCAGCGCCTCGTTGTCCTTCTTCCAGGCGAACGTCATCGGGGAGCTGCTGCTGCTGGCGGCCGAGCAGGTGAAGCGGACGTCCTTGCCCACCACGGCTGTGATGGTCTCTGGCTGGGTGATGATCTGGGGCTTTGGCAAGTCATCTGGGGTGAGAAGAGCCGGCTGTAAGGCACTGGGACCCCTTCAGGACATGGGGACCAGCGGCGGTTCTCACAAACAAGAAAGTCAGACCTCAGTGGCTCCTTGAGCACCCTCAGCTCTACCAGACTGTCAGGGACGTGCACTGTGGTGATCCAGTAACAGCTCCATGAACAGTGATCCCTCCATGATCACACCCCTTGATTACAGGCACATCCACCAGTGCTCAGTTATCAAACAGCCCTCAACTTCCCTAAGGCTACAGCTTTACTCACTCGTGGTCAGAGAAAACTCAAAGAGCACCATGAACCACTGTGAATGCAGAGCGCCCCCACCCCTCAAACTTTACTCCAAAGGGAGTAGGGTATGAAGTACCTCCAGAACATCACTTACTTCCCTCGTAGCTCAGTTGGTAAAGAATCTGCCTGCAATGCCAGAGACCCGGGTTTTGATCCCTGGGTCGGGAGATCCCCTGGAGAAAGGGATGGCTGCCCACTCCAGTATTCTTGCCTGGAGAATCCCATGGATAAAGGAGCCTGGCGGGCTACAGTCCATGAGGTCGCAAGAGTTGTACACGACTTAGAGACTAAACCGCCACCACCAGAACACCAGAATAATGGCTTGTGAAAATGTGCACCTCTATTAAAGCAGTGAGACCATTAGCAAAAATGATCACCATCAGCTTTTTTGGAATCTTAGGAAATAACTGGTAACAACCCATGGAGTGTTGCTTCAAGAAAACACTTGAAGAAAAGTGACCTTTCTGGCATAACTTACCTGAGGTCCATTCCTCTCTCCCCAGCTCTATGGCAACATTAGGCTACAAGCCTAGTAACTGTGAGGCGAGCAGGATGGGCTGCGCTCGCCCACAGAAGCTGCATTTACTTGGCCTGGTACAGTCTGCTCAGCAAGGGGAGCCCCGGCCCCGGGGCATGTGGTAAAAATAACCAGCAGTCAGTGCTGAGGCAGGAGTATTAGCTGGAACCATTAAGAGGGGTGGCCAGGAGATTACAAAGGAAGTCGGGTGAGTGAAATGTCACCCGTGGGCTCTGTAGAGGCTCGGAACATCTCTGAGGACCTAGAAGGCTGCCTGCATGTGCAGGACTAGGCATGTGCCCAGGAAGGACCTGAGAGAGTGCAGATTTCTTCCCTGTGACCCGCATCGAAGATCAAACAGGAAGTGATAGCACATCCCCAACACATACATGTTCATAGACCGTGAAGACTGAAGACGGCAGTACTCCCGAAATTAATCTAGAGGCTCAATGCAATCCCTGTTTCAAAATCCCAGCTGTCTCTACTGCCTAAATTGACAAGATTATGGGGACATCGGAGGGAGCCGTAATAGTGAAAAGCAACAAGACCAAAATCGGAGGACTATGTACAAGCTAATAAAATTGTGAAACTCTCAAAGGAAAATGCAGGCGTAAATCTTTGTGACCTTGTCTGTGGTAACAGCTTCTTAGATAATGACATCAAAATACAAACGACAAAAGAAAAAATTACACAATCAAAATTTAAAAACCTAACTAGCCCACAGAATGGTAGAAAATACTGGCGTATCTTAATCCTGCTGAGGATTTAGTATCCATAATACATAACGAACTCTTATAACTCAACACTGAAAAGACAAATGACCAATTAAAACATGGGCAGAAGATGTGAGTAGCCAGTTTTCCAAAGCAGACATACATATAGGTCCAATGATACGCATATGCAAACAAGCTCAACCTCATTAGGGGAATGCAAATGAAAACAACAGGGTGATTCCACTTTGACTAGTAAAACTGAAAAGGCAGTGACAAGTGCTGGACAGGGGAGCCTGGCGTGCTGCAGTCTGTGGGGTCACAAAGACTGGGACACAGCTTTGTGACTGAACAGCAAATGTTGAGAAAGGGAAACGAGACTCCTCATGCGTTGCTTGGGGGCGTGTGAAGTGGTGCAGCCACTTCGGGAAGCAGTTTGGCAGCTCCCGTATGACCCAGCAGTTCCATTCCTGGTATAAACCCAAGAGATTTTACATAAAAACTTGTACATGAATTTTCACAGCAGCATTATTTATAGTAAACAAAAAGTAGAAAGCAACCTGATGAATGGCTAAATAAATGGATAGCCATGCACTAGAATATTTGTTCAGCCACTTAAAAAATAATGAAGGACCGATACATGGTGGGACGGAACAGGGGGAGGAAGACAAAAAAAACTACACTAAGTGAAAAAGGCTAGTCACAAAAGACTATATATAGGATTCCAGTTACACAAAACATGCAGAAGAGGTAATCCTAGAGACCTGATGCACAGCGTGGTGGCGAATGTGTTTGGGCTTTCTTTATGGGTCATGAAAATGTGAAATTGGTAGTGAGGCTTACATGACTATTCCATATTTTAAACACCATTGACTTGTACGTTATTTAGAGGGGTAAAATTTATATGTAAATTATACTTCTCTTTTAAAAAATAGCTTTAGTGAAATACAACTTTCTTACAATACCATCCGCCTGTTTGAAGTGGACAATTGATGGTTTCGGTGTGTTCACAGGTACATGCAACCCGCATCACAGTCCGTTTTAAGAACATTTTCATCAGCTCAGAAAGAAACTTTGCATCTTTTAGCTATCATCCCTTCTCCCTCCAGCCCTCCCCAGCCCTAGGAAACCAACTGATCTACTTTCTACCTCTAGAGGGTTTCCTAGTCTGGAGATTTCACATGAATGGAATCATATACTGTCTTTTGTGATTGACTTGTTTCACTCAGATTGCTTTTCATGACATAATAATCCTAATTGTATGCTTATACCACATTTTATTTATCCACATAGGCATGTGGGTTTCCACTTTTTGGCTAGTATGAATAATAGTGCTATGAACATTCATGTACAAGCTTTGCTATGGGCATACATTTTGTTTCTCTTTGGAACTTACCCAGGAGTGGAATTGGTGGTTCATATAGTATCCGTGTTGAAGTGTTTGACAAGCTGTTTTTCCAAACAGCTACACCATACTGCATTCCCACCGGACACGTAGGCGGCTTTGGGGTTCTCCCCATTCTCACCAACCCTTGTTGGTGTCTGACTTGGATTCTAGCTCCCAGTGGGTGTGAAGTGATTACATTTCCATTGTATTAAAAAGGAGTGGGAGATTCCCACAGAGCTTGAAATTTTGATCTTCTGCCAAGTGTTTCCATGATTCCCACTGGTACTTGACGACTGTCTGAGTGGGAGCCTGAGCGGAAACGTGATGGTGGTTCTCAGAAATGGGTCCCGAGCGCTGCGGCCCAGGACCCACCTGCCAGGGCCACAGGCCAAGACTGGGCACAGCATGTCCCAGGACCCACCTGCCAGGGCCACAGGCCAAGACTGGGCACAGCATGTCCCAGGTCCTGCCTCGGCTCGTAGTCACCAGGAAAGACGATGCCCCATAGCGGGCCAGAGGAGGAAGGGGGCAGAAAGTGCAATTTCAGGGAGCTCTACGGGAAGAGAACAGTCAGGGACCAGGAACCTGAGAACCGTGGAGGTCGTGGCTCTTGTGTCCTAGAGAATGGGAGCCAAGCATGTGGTCCCCGTGAGAAGCACCGACAGTAAGGATGGCTGGTTCGGGGGCTGCTGCCACACTGCTGGACTGGGTCAGGAGGAAGGCAGGAAGCCTGCTGTCAGAGTGGTGGAGGTGGTGGCGGGTGGGTGTGTGGAAGGCGGGCACCTCCATCTTGACATCCCCAGGCACACTGCTTACTGCTGTGCCCAAAAGTAAGAGAGAGAAGTGCACCACGGGGGTCCCCAGACCCTACCTTTGGGAGCTCCTTCCCCGGAACGTCATCCCCAAGGTTCCGGGCAGACCAGGGGGACAAGAGGCAGCAGGACGCACACCTGCCCAGCACTTCGCTCCTAGAGCAGAAACCAGCAACGACTCGAAGTTCACCTCTTGCTGTGACTACATCTTCCTGACCACAAGGCTGCATATCCCTGCGTGGTGCCTGTGTGCACATGCGTGTGAGCACACATGCGTGCGTGTGTGTCCAGGTGCTCACCATTTCCTGTGCTCTCTGCAACCAAACCTCGATCCCGACCACCCCTCGTCAAAAAGATGGCAGGACCAACATGCCATCAGAAGGAAAAAAAAGCTACAAGTGCGATTCCAGTGCTTTGGAGACGCAGCAGGAGTGCAAGTCAACACGAAGGAATTATTTTTACTGCAGCAACTGTTCTCCTGAGACTCGTTCTTCCCGTATTTAACCTTTCATTCTTGGGGTTGGAAAGAAACACACAGGAAAACCCCAGCCTCATACACCAAGTAAATTTGCAGCTAAGCCTGGGCACCAGCACCGTCCTGAAACAACACAGCCACCTTCCTGTAACTGATTATCCGCCGTGTAACTGAACCAGCTCCTGCTCGCCCCTGATTAAATGCATGCACTCCGACAACCACATAATGAGGCGATGGCCCCGTAAATATGACGTGTGGTTTCGGTGGGAAATGAACTGTATCCTGCAGCTGACAGGTCACCGCGGGCTGGGCCGACTCTCATCACAGCAGTCCCTCCTGTAATGAAGTTTCGCCCGGCCTCCGTGCCCTTGGTGAAAAAGAAAAACACCAAATTGCAAAGACTGTCTTACCGCACACAAAACTCTCCGGTGGCACGGAGAAGATGCTCTGGCCCTTCAGCGCCTCTGGGTGGGCACAGGTGGCCGTTACGAAGCTCTGCAGCGTCCTGCCCAGCAGCCAGGGGGGCAGCCACTTGAGCTGGCAGTCGCACAGGAAGCTGTCACTGCTGATGTGGCTGAAAGCGAGACGATGAGACGAAAGGGTCATGTGAGGTGCGACTGCACAGAAGGGACACCCCCTCACCTGTGCCTGGAATGACCCTCCCCTCCAGCCAGCTCTGGCTGCGCATGTCGGCAAGCTCGAGTGGGAGATGCTTTCTCTCACGGTTCCTCTCCAGCGACCTAGAGCTGTGCGTACGTCTACATGGAGACTGTGAGCAACAGCAGCTTCTCGCTCAGCGGTTTAGATTCCGTGTCATGAACAAGCCACGGTGACGCTGACCCTGCTGGTCTAAGGCCCACACTTCAGGTAGCCGCCATCTAGACGTCACATGTGTTCTATCTGCGACAGCCACCGTGCTCAGGGGACCCCAGGGATGCGGTCTCCTGGCCTCTGACCATCCAGATGGGAACAGCATGGCCTGTGCGTGTGAAGTCACTCAGTTGTGTCCCACTCTTTGTGACCCCATGGAGAGTAGCCCGCCAGGCTCCTCTGTCTGTGGGGTTCTCCAGGCAAGAATACCGAGTGGGTTGCCATGCTCTTTCCCACCCTCATATAGGACAGACTTGGAGCTTCCAAGCTCAATCCAAGAGTGAGATCTAAATTCTGAAACAAGTCTCAAGAAGGGCTCTTTTCCTGTATGACTGCTGTGTTTTTATCTGGCGGAGCTGCAGGTTTTGTTGCATCCAAATATCAGCCTCACCAGCGCGCTCCCCTCTTGTCTGTATATTTATCTCCACACCAGCGCTGCTCAGGAGGCCGGCAGGAATCGGCTCTGCTCCCTAAATAGTGCTTGTGAGTTAATTGCCACTGCCCAGGGAGCATGGGAACGCACAAGCTGGGTTTTGTGAGGCTCCAACCAAAACAGAGAATATTTTCTTTTTCATTTCTCAGCAACTAAGGATAAGCTTTTTCAACAGAAATCGGAATCGCCATCTCAGCGGACATTCCTTCCTGAGGAGTCACTAGAAGATAAGTCAGCCGAGGAGCAGACCTGCCCTGTTCCTGGAAGACCTCGGGCCGTGAGCTCAAGAGTGGAGGTCAGCCTGCCACGAGAGTGGAGACGGAGGCTTACTACATGGGCTTCCCTGGAGTGCACAGTCCCAGGTACATGATGACAAAAAGGGGGTGCCGAGATGCTCAGAAATTCCAGTAATGTCACATGGGCCACTTTTAGAGCAATACCTGTCCGCTACCCTGCCCCCCATATTCCGTAGCCCCTTCTTCATTTTCCTGTATGTCACTCAGCCTTTGAATGAGCAGAGAAGCCATCAAATCAGTCAACAGCCAGGCGGGATGAACCTGAAGGTAGAGAACCCACGGCTGACAAAATATATAAAACCTGCTCTTTGCTCCTGTTCCTCACCATTCCCAGATGAGCTGGGCGTCTTCACTTATTAAAATAATCTGGGGAAGTGATTTCTCAAGACTGAAATAATTGAGATCTGAGCCATTATAACTGGGATATTGCCCATTTTACACCTTAACATCAACACTAGGTTTTGTATCTGTATTTGATGGGGGAGAAGGCAATGGCACCCCACTCCAGTACTCTTGCCTGGAAAATCCCATGGACAGAGGAGCCTGGTGGGCTGCAGTCCATGGGGTCGCTAAGAGTCGGACACGACTGAAGTGACTTAGCAGCAGCAGCAGGGCTATGCTTAGCACTGTCTGGAGAGTTGCTCTGTTGCGGGGTTCCCATAGGTGTTGCTCTGTTGAGGGTTTCCTAGAGGTGCCAGGAGGGCCCTCACAGCCGAGTGTGGACAAACAGCCAATTCCCACCCCACATCTGGAGAGTTCCCTGGAACAGCGGTTGTAGAGGTGCCCCCAGGCACCAGAAAACTGTTCAGCACGGGTGAAGAGCAGAAAGGGGCTCCCCACTCCTGGGGGGCCATCCGGAGTGGCTGCCCCTTCCCACAGGGAGGCTTGGGCACCGCACATGAATGTCTAAGGGAGACACTGGCTATTACTGGGAGCCTTTGGGCCTTCACGTCGGGGACAGGGGTGCGCTTCATTTGAACCACACAAACAAACTGGAGAAAACACACCTGACTTTTCTCTCTGATCAGAAACGTTTTTGAAAAGGGTTAAACCTCACATCACACATGCAGGGCATTTGCTGGCCCAGCTTCCTGGAGAGTTTCACCTCCTCCTCCCGTTAAAACCTCTGCAGTGGAAGCCTCGAGACCTCAGAAGACACTGGGTGCTCAGGATGGACAGAAGGCTGTCCTAGAGAATTTAGGACTAACAGCGCAGAAGGAGAGGCATAGAGGCAGACATCGGGGACATCGACCTTCCCTCCACACATACACCACCTCCAAGACCAGGCCTAGCTTGAAAGGCTGGATTGGGGGGGGGGGTCACTGGTGACCCCAAGACTCTGCAGCTCCCTGCTGCTAACAAGCACGGCCGTCCTGGGCTCCTGCCTTGCAGCCACCCCAACACTCTGCTGGCTTCCATCATGCATTTTCATGACTCCAAGTGTGTTTCTAATCATTGCTTGTGGAAATTTACCCCGAGGATGACTAAGTGCACAGCTCAACCTGCCTTGATCCGATGGGGGAAGAAAATGACCAAGTGGGATTACCCATTTCTCCCATCAGAGGGCTGGGCCCAGGGCCAGCCCCAGCTGGGTACATGCAGGAACTGGTGGGAAGCACAGGCAGGGGCCCAGGCTGAGCCTCCAGAACCAAAAACAGCATCTGGGGGACGGGGCGGGGGGAAGTCAAGCACCTGGAGGGGTCCAGTCGTTCCCAGATAGAAAACCCTAAGGAAACCAGAGTTTTTAAGAGGCCCAAAGGAAATTTTTCTCTCCTTGTCCTGCTGTCTTTCCCTCAAAACACCCTCTTCCCTTTAATCAGATTGTTTTTACTTCCAGCACTATATTTGGAAAGTTTAAAAAACAGGAATGCTGGAAGAAATGTACAGTGAAAACACAACTTAGATTCTACAATGAATGCTTTGTGATGCTTTCTTTATCATGTATCTCTCCACACGTCCATCCTTCCACCAACTCTCGTTCTAAGATCATGGCCCTTCTGAGAAACAGCACGACCCGACAGACAGGAACCTCACAGGACTCTAAGCGTCATAAGGCCAGTGTCCGGCTGCCTGCCTCCGCTCACTAACGTCCTTCCCAGGGGAACGTCGCTGGGGCCTCTTCCTGCTCTCCTTTCCAACCGTGGAGACTATGCCTCTCTACTGCTCCATTCCCCACTCCCTGCCCCCACTGAGGGTCCACCAGGAGGGTCCTCAGGAACGAGGATGAGCTTAGGGTACAAAGACAGCCATGGGCAATGTGTGACTTTGTCAGCTACTTTAAGAACCCAAAGCTGCACCTCTAGGGAACTAAAGAATCGGATACATGTACAGGAAGAAGAAAGGAAGCCTGGGTGTTGCCACCTCAATCCTTAGATGAGCTGCTCCACCAGAGGCAAGCTCTTCTAACCCGTCGCCCCCAGGGCCACAGGGCAGCACCAGCGCCTGCAGACGCCACGGGGGCCTGGAGACACATGCGAGGCTCTGCAGCCCGGAGTGCATGTGGCATCCCATGGGGAGCTCTGCCCTGTCCATAGCCCACCCCGCTGTTTAGAGAAAGCCCTCTCGAAAAAGGCCCTTTATTATGAGCACACCCTAAAGATGGAAACTTGTCCTTGACGTAATTAAAGGGACAAGTATCCATTTTACAGAAGAGAGTTTCCCATCGTCGACAGCAGCGGGGCGTCAGCTGCAGCCTGCATGCCCGCTGCCGGTTTCTGTAAATAAGAATTTACTGGCACACGGCCACACCCACGCATTTATGTATTATTTATGACTGGTTTCTGTTCAAGAATCAAGCTGTCATGACAGAGCTCTTGTGGCCCAAAAAGTGGAAACTATTTACTAGGGTCCTGTAAGAAAAAGTGTATTGTCCCCTGATTCAGCATAAGCCCCTAGAGGGCATTTTTTTTTCCTAAAAGACAATTTAACTTACAACTATAAATGATCCCAAGTGTGAAAGTAAAGTGTTAGTCACTCAGTCATGTCTGACTCATTGCGACCCCATGGACTACAGCCTGCCAGGCTCCTCTGTCCATGGAATTCTCCAGGCAAGACTACTAGATTGGGTTGCCATTCCCTTATCCAGGGGATCTTCCCGACCCAGGGATCGAACCTGGGTCTCCTGCATCGCAGGTGGATTTTTTACCACCTAAGCCACCATAGAAGCCTGTAAATGATCACACAACTGTTTGGTAAAATGAAGCTTACTGCAAATAAGGCACTTCTTACTCTGAAATCCTCTACTCAAGTTAATCTGGGGCCACAGAATCCCGGGTACTTACAGCTCTTTAAGATTCTTCATCTTCACAAAGGCATCAAACTGGACAGATCTGATTGCATTCTCTCCAAGGTTCCTGAAAAGCATCATTCTTTACTTAGGCAAAGAAACTCTAGGTATCCTTCAGGTCAGGCATGTGTGTGAGTTAAGATGCTCAGGGATTTCTCCTGACAGCCCTGGATTCGCTGATGAACCATGGGCAATGGGTCACACCCTGTGTCCTGTCCGAAGGCCACCGTAAGTGGCTGTTCTTTCACCTGTACTGACACAAGCACATGGAGTAACTGGGGAATAAACCAGTCTTAAGGGCAGCATCAAAGCTAGGCTGAGGCCTGCTCAGCAAGTCAATACGGAAAACTTTTCCAAAATAATCAAGGTTGCATTCGATTTAAAGACAAACTAAGAATCCAGTACCAGAGGCATCAGATGGTGACACCCATCCCCTGGGGACAGGCTGGGTGGCCCTGTCCCCCAGCTCCTGGCTCAGCCCATCATGTCCCTAAGCCCTGCTGAGCTGCTTAAGGGGAGGTGCCAGCCTGAGACAGGTGAAGGGTCATCAAGGAAGTGGAAGGAGCCCAGGGCCCAAGTCAGCGCCTGGCAAAGGGAGAGAGGAAGGTATTTCTGTGAGCCCCAAGAGGCCATATGTTCGGTAACCGTTGCTGGCACAGGCAAGACAAAAGCCCAAGTTGAAGCTGACTTAGAAGGCAGCAGCCGGCATTTCTGCACAGCCTGTTCTGGGCTTACAAAGCCGTGGCTGCCTCGCCAGTGGCTCCCCCAGCCGCCACGCCCGCAGGCTTGGGGTTGGGGGCCCGGCCGGGTACTCACAGATGCTCCAAGCCTTCCAGCCCTGAGAACGCTCTCTTGGCCACGGACTTGATCTTGTTGCCGAACAGCGTCCTGCAGTTTCCAAACATCCAGAAACAGAGGTGGAGAGGGCGGGAGAGCGACGAGGGAGGTGTGGGGAGAAAGAACACAGAGTCAGGGCGACGCCAGCTGAGAGGTCGGTCTGGGGAGAGGCAGGTGGGAATCTGACCTGGGCCGAGATGATGTGTCTGAGGCACACAGGCCCTCCCCTTCTGAAACCAGGCACTTTTATCTTTATTAGAACTTAACAGTGATGACAAGTGGGAACTCCATGCTCTGTCTTGCCAAAAAAGGCCCCTTGTGGTGTTAACTGGAAATCACCTCGTCCAACCTGGCTGTCTCCCCAGGGACCACCCACGGGTGGGGGGTGTGTAGCCACAGTCTCACAGGAGAGAAGGTGACTCATCAGGCTCCAGGGAGAGCATGCAGTCAGAATAAAAACTCTTGGAACTAAAGACTACAGCCCACTTCTGAAAACTGCATTCTGGGGATAAAGGTCCCCAAAGGTGGCTGGAAAAGGACAGGACAGTGGGCGAGATGGCAGCCAGGATGTGGCCACACGGAGCTACGCCCCTGCCCACGAGAAGGCCCCTCAGCTCTTTAGCAAGAGCCCAGGTTTCACATGAAGCCAATGGTGCGAGGATCATCAAATCCCAGACTTCAAAGGTTACATAACTGACGTCTGTACCTGGACCGCACACCCAAGAGAGGGGGCGCCCACCTGCTGGCCACTCCAATCACCATCTCAGCAGTGACAGCCAGAGTTTTCTCAAAAACCCAAACCTGGCGCCTGCTATGCACCTGGAGGACATGCATGCCTCTTCCACAGGCTGTGTGATCTGAAGGGAAGTGAGCCTGGACTTGGGGTAAAGGGTAGGGGTGCATCGAGAGTGGCTGGACACTGGGAAGGAAAAGCACCAGATTCCAGATTTCCCTCCTCATTATCAGACACTCTGATGAGAGCCCACGCCACATGCTCTCCACCTGCTGCTGCACACAAAACTGTCGGCGAACACCGAGATCACGCTGACACGTGCGGCTCTGCGGCCGTGGTGCTGACCAGAGTTCTGCAAAGGGCAGGTTGGACAGGATGCGGGCTCCTGGCAGCCAGCGTCCAGGAAGTCTCTGAGCCACAGCGTGGGGCAGGGACCCCTAGGCACCAGGGCAGGTGCTCAGGGCAGAAAGCCCTAGAGAAAGGCAGGATTCTTCGTCCAGATCCACCAAGCATCAGGGGGATGGTCGCCAGTAAAGCCCAGCCCTGCTTCAGACCTGTGTTAGGATGGGGCCCACAAGGGACAACAACAAGCACCAACCCCTCTCTGGAAAGAGAAACGTGAGGCTTGAAGGAAGCCAAAGATGGCAGGGCAGCCTGCTGCTGCCCGCCACGTGGACCCCAAGCCTCTGCCTCATTGCAGAGAGTTCCTGGGGCCATGCAGGCGAGGACCATGAGGCTACCTCCAAGAGGGGGTCACAGGCCCCATGGACCCAGCTTGCGCCAGGCACGGCCTCCACCTCCTCCCGGGCTGCTGGACCCCAGAGCTGCGCTGGCCCTGCAGCGTCACAGCGGCCCCAGGGGAACCCTGAGCTTGGCCCTCAGATGCAGCAGCTCTAGCTCCCGCCTCCGAGGGCAAAGAGCACCAAGGCCACCCAACCCCTTTGCCCTTTCCTTCTCTAGGAAGCGGTCTGCATGAACGTGAAAACAATCTCATGTTGCAAGAGCTTCTATGACTGCTGTCTGAGGTTTTCATTCTAAGACAAACAAACCCAACACCCAGAAACCCAGTGGCCATGCCTGCTGGGGCTCCCTCACGGCGGGGCGAGGGCAGCCAGCTCTAGCCCGGGGGGCACCGAAGCCCGGCGCCTCTGACAGCGCCGCCAGCCTCGCACTTCCTCAGATCCCCCAGGCCGAGTCACTGCACGCTCCAGGTCCCAGCAAAATGTAGTGAACTCTTCAGTGAACTCTTCCGTAAATGAGATCCAGGAAAAACACTGTGCTTTATTTTATCCATTAAATATTAGTCATGTTGACCTCTGACAGCGAGGGCAGGCTGCTCTTTCTAATGGTGACAATAGTAATAAAACAAAACCTCAAATCCTCACTTCTTCAGGGGCGGCTCATGGGCCTGTTGGTGGATTGAAACAGGTCCTCCCATTCCCCAGAAGACGTCTGCGGGTGGGGGCTGGGCTTGCCCACCAGAGTGTGTGGGCAGAGGAGAGCTGGGGCTGTGGCGCGGGGGCATCCCCATCCGTGTGCTGGGGGCCAACGAAGGTGGCTGCACCCGATGACGGCTCCCAAGAAAGGACAGCCAGCCCGATGTCCCCCCACCACTGACCGGGAGCAGTGACCCTGGGCTTCGCCTATCAAACCCTCTCCCTCATCCCCTGCCAACCCAGCTCTCGCTAACCTCACCCCACAAAGACTGAAGGGCCTATGCCCAGGAATGGGAGAGCTGGAGCCATGGGCCAGCACCTGTCTCCCTGTTGCACACAAGTGACTGAACGCTCTTCTCTGTGACTGACCTGTGCTCCAGAAACCCCGCCCCCTGACACACGTGGGCCCCTGCCTGGTGTCCCGTTGACATTCTGAAAGAGGGGGGCACCGCGTGGGTGAGCACAGTAATGCCCGGCCAGCAAGCTCTGGGTGGAAAGCCCATCCCAGACGGCTCTGTTCAGCGGCTGGAAAATGAAAGGCAGGGCGGGCTTCACAGGGGGAAGCCTTTTATGGCTCTGCTGCTCACTTGTTCCTTTCTTGGAAAACGTTTTAATTTCGCTCTGGCCTTGGGCCTGGCAGGGAGGACCCCAGGTCCTTGACTAGTGGAGTGCAGGCCACACAGCGTGTCCCCCGGCTCTTCCGAGGGAGGTCCCCGATCTCTGCCCCCCAGGTGCTTCTGTGGCTGAGCCAGCTAGGCTCGAGGGACCCAGAGCCCTGACAGCAGCCCCATGGGTGGACAGCAGCTTGAGGACGACAGCCCTCCTCCACACTGACATGTGCCCCCTGCTCTCCGATAATGGGTCCAACAGAGTCACCACTAGGCTGTTCAACGGGGCGACGTGGTGTCATGGCCACGGAGCAGAGCGTTCAGGCAGCGCTCCAGGGAGACCAAAGCAGCTCGGCTTCCTCCCACGTCACGTGACTGAAGCTGACTCAATGCGACTAGCCATTAGGAAGGGCTGCAAGCTGGATGCCGGCTGGTTTACACAGAAACACAAGCCTCGTGGCCTCGAAGGCCAGGCCCGCCTCACGGGCAGGAGGGGCCGCCACGTGCCACTCATGCTGGTTTCTAACCAGAGCCATGCACCAGGGTCACAGGACCACAGCCCACCTCACAGTGTGACCATCATGTAACGGTGCCAGTCCTGTTTCCCGTCTGCCCACTTCTCATTCCTCACCTCTGAGAATCTGCATCACATAGTTTTCCTTTTCTAACCAAGAAAGAGAATTACTTTTTTTTCTTTTGCGACAGAACCGAAATATCACCCGACCTAAGTAACTGATTGCATGTATTTAATGCTATTAAGGAATTACTGTTACTGTCCCAGTTTCCCCCAATTATTTACATCTGTCTTTTTTGGAAACACTCAGGAGAGCCTCCGTGCCCAAGATCCTGGTCAGTGGAGCTGGGTGGGAGGAGACTGGAGACTATTCTACAGGTCGGGGTTAACCAGCTGTTTCCAAGGAGCCTGTGTCAAGCAGCTCACCACAGGCCAGGGATCCGGGCTCTTGGGCTGAGACCTTGGGACTTTACACAGGACTGTTACTGTAGTCCAGTGGGAACGGAGAACACGGTGGGGAACAGGCCACAGGCAGTTAGGAAGTGGTTCCAGGCTCCAGACACAGGATGGCTTACACAGAACCAGAGGTCACAGGCCCCTGGGGGTCGCTGCCCTTCACCTGCCAGGGAAGAGCCTCCTGGAAGCCACGACACCCAAGAACCGCCTCCAGGTTTCACAGAATGGACAGGCTCCACACAGGACCCCACCTTCGCCATAGCTTCGTCAGGCTGGGGCCGGGCGAGGCGCTGGAGATGAGGCTCAAGCTCAATGGCTGCTCAGGTGCCCACACCCCTGCCCACGCCCCCCAGCAGCCTCATCCTGAGCTTGGGGCTCCCCTGTCAACAATGGGCCTCTGTGCTCCGTCGTGTGGTCCCCTTCCCAAGCTTGCGGGGCAAAGCGCCCAGGAGGTGGGGGAGAAGGGAGTATTTTTATGGGAGAAGAAGGCGGCCGCCAGGCTTTTCCGACCCACTCTCAGAAACACAGGCTCCTCAGGAAGAGACCTCAAGTCAAAACAGCTGACGTGTACTCACCACTCCCGGAACACCCAAGGCGTGAAAACCCCACTTTTCTAAACAAATTAGAAACGCTAACTCCTCAGAAAGACCCTCCCACCACAGCCTTTCCCGGAGCCTCGCCTTCCACTGCCGCTTTCAAAATATTTACTTTACTCTCGTGCTTGGCACGCCGTCTCCAAAACAGGCCGGGGGAGGGGGAGTGTGGAGCTGTGACCATTCTCTGTCTTGTCCTCCTCACCCTCCACTCGAGAGGCAGTAAACAGTAGGAACAGCTCCCACCCGGGCGCCTGAATGTTCCCAGGGCGGCCTCGGCAGAGTGCTGGTGAGAGGCAGAAAGAGTGGATGAGGAGGGGACAGGGTGGGCTTTGGGGCCACACAGGCCCTGCCACCAGAAGCTGTGTGATCGTGGGCAACATCCCTTCTCGTTTCCTCAACTACAGAAAAATGCAAAACACAGCCAGGCCTCCTGAGATAGTCAGATGTCACACACACTCACACACAGACACACACCTCCTGAGATAGATGTCACACTCACTAACATACAGACACACACACACACACACACACACACACACACACACAGATACACGTCTCCTGAGAGTTAGATGTAATACAGGCGTGCACGCACACATACACACGCCTTGCAAATTCTAGGAGCTTAGAAAAACAAACCCCAAACACCGGAAACCCTGAATAAAAAAACATAGCTACTGCATCACCCTTGGTAATGATTGTTTCTCTTTAAGATTATGATTGACAACAAAAAGACTGCCTGAAGTCTCTAAACCATCGAGAGTTACTTGGCTTTAGATGTTTAGAATTTCTAGAAACTGAATAACAGGGCAAGGCTCCTTTGAGCAAAGAACAACAAAAAAGCTGGCTGTTTTCACATCAGTCAAGAACTGAAGAGGAAAGAAGATGCAACGGGCCTCCAGCCCCCAAAAACCAACGCCCAGGGCAGTATGGAGACAGCAGGCCAGAGAGAAGCGGAGAGGCCTCCTGCCTTCCTATGCAGACTTTCCTTTCCAAACAAAAGAACAATGAATGTGCCAATGCTACCTGGGGTGGACCCACAACCACAGTGGTGTGTGTGCTGGGGGGAGCAGGGGCGTGGAAAGAGGCACCTCTGTGCACCAGCCCCACGGATCGTTCGGGGCCACACTCACAGCTTGCTGAGGCTGTCCAGCCCTGCGAAAGCGCCACTGGTGTCCTCGATTGTGCCCGAAATCTCATTGTGGTCCAGATCCCTGGGGAGGAGACACAGAAGGCTTAGTTAGCATCCAGTCTGCTGTAGGAAGAGAGACCCACATCTAGCCTGCCACCTTAAAGCCCAGAACATCCCAGTCTATTCCAGATGCCTGGACGGCATGTCTGCCTAAGATTACAGGCATTAGAAAACAAACTTATGCTTGCCTGTACACATGGCTATATTTAAAATGGATCACCAACAAGGACCTACTGTACAGCACAGAGAACTCTGCTCAGTGTTCCGTGGCAGCCTGGGTGCGAGGGGGTTTGGGGCAGAATGGATACATGCGTATGTACGGCTCAGTCTGTTCACTGTTCACCTGCAACTACCACACCAGAGTTCACTGGCCACACCCCAGTGCGAAATAAACGGGAAAAAAAAAAAATTAGAGGTATGACCCCTGGGCCACCCTGCTGTGCGGTCTGGCTTTCTCAGCCTCCCAACAAAGCCGACAGGGGCCTCTGACCAGCAGCTTCTGGGCTCTACGTGCTGCTCCCAGTGGGCTAAGGTCAGCCCCGGGGGAAGGGGTGCAGACGGCACAGGGGAAAGCCTGCTCTGGATTCCATTCCCCAAGGGTGGACTTCTGGCCACTGCTCTGAGAATGAGTCCAAAAGGTTCCCTAAGGTTCTCATATACCTTCCTACCACCTAGGGTCCCTTCCCTGGACTTGATGAGACACTCCATAAGGCCCACAGAGGAGGGGGACGGTGAAGAGCAAGCCCCTGGCACAGGGCCCTCTGTAGCCACCTCCAGGCTGGCAAGCGGGTTTTGCACCCTGAACTCCCACCTCCCCCCAGGGCCTCCACAGGTGCTGACTCCTAGCCAGGCACATCTGGGTGCTGAGTCAGACTTGTGACCCACTTGCCAGGATGAGAGAATGAGGCCAACTTCTCGGGCTGGTCTCCTCCAACAATGAGAATCACAAGGCCGATGACTCAACTTCCTGCCCCAGCTTCCAAGGGCAGGTCACCACCGGGCAAGACACCCCACCTGGTGACCATGCCCCCGTGCCGCTCCGGTTGGCCCTCTCCGACTTTCCACAAGGTCTCCCACACCTTCCTTTCCGGAACCCTGGAGACGTGGGCCAGGAACAGGACGGGATGCTGCTCCTGGCTCCCGGGAGAGCCAACGGGGCAGGGAGCTTGGACCGTGGAGTGCGTCGCTTGCTCTGACCTTTATTTTACAGCAGCATGCGCAGAGAGCTGCAATTCGGAGGCCGGAAGGGCCTCCTCCTTGGCATCGGTTCTTCCCTATTCGTCCTGAAACACCCGGGACCCGGAGCTGCGGCTTTGTGTGCCTGTCCCCCTGCTCCAGTCCTGGCTGCCAGTTTTCTCTCTCTTCTCTGGCCTGTACCATCTGAACATCCTGGCCATGTCAGTCAGCACCGCCAGGGCTCGGAGACTGACCCCAGCTTGAATAGCCTGGTGTCCGGGTTCTTTCTCACTCCCCAGCGACGGCCTAGTGTGATGGCTTTCTCAGCCCTCTCTGCCAAGTGCAAGGGCCTTTCTCCCCATCAGGCTGGAGCAGCCGCTCTTTCTGCAGGGGGCAGGCCTGGGAGGGAGGACCCGCAACCCTCTGTTGAAATCCAGACGCACCGCCCCCGACCCGCAACCCCCACTCTGTGGCTGGTTGGCTGCTTGTTCTCTGTTGCCTGGAAATTCTTGGAAGCCAATGGCTAAAAAATTTTAGTTTCAGAAAAGCGCCCTGCAGCAAGTTCTGAAAGTTCCCTCCACCTCACGGGGCGCCGAGAGGAAGGTGACACGACCACCTCTGTTGGGTTAAACGACCCTCAGGAGGCTCAGGGACAGAAACAGGACTCCCCCGTCACCTCTTGTGGACATGGGCTTCTGAACGCAGTTTGTGCTGAAGAAGTTGAGATGCTAGCCCAACACGTGCCTCAGTACTGCCCTCACTCAGATAAAAATGCTCAGGACCAAACCACGAGTCACTGCAGGGAGGCTCAGGATGCAAGGACGGCCCCCAGCTGGGCTGCTGTCCTGGGGGCGGCGTGCCATCTGGGGAAGTTCCCGCGGCTGGACCCCATGTCCCATCAGGAGCAGTGTGGGAACCAGCGCATGGTGACGAGTTTGAGGCTTCATCACTAGGCACCACCCCACGGGAAATGGACAATTTTCTGCTCAACCAGCTCGTTTTCATGATATTAAAGTTTGAGACTGTGGCACAAGTCAGCTTTGGACCTAATTCCAACTCAAGACCTGTGAGAGGGGAATACAGTAAGGCAGGTGGCTTGCTGTCCCATCAACCCAACGGGGAAAGACTTACAAGACACGCAGGCTCTTGAGTCCCCGGAAGGCGCCTTCCGCAATGTGGCTGATGGAGTTGTGGCTGAGGCGCAGGATGCTCAGGCTACTCAGGTCGGCCAGGCTCTCCTCGTCCAGCCGGGTCAGGTTATTGAAGGACAGAATCCTGAGGAACAGGAGGGGAGAGCAAACGTCACCATCAGGTTGCTCGGCGTTGTCCTCCCTTCTCCTTTCCTGATGGTGGAGCTGGGTCAGCCAGTCATCTGGGTCCAAGTGGGGAGGGACATGCCCACCAGAATCCCAAGGGCAAAATGGTCTCACAGCTAGAAACCCACCAGGGCTTGACACCCATGTGGTTTGACTCTTGGAAGGAGATCTGTAAACTGAGCACTACACGGGGTTGTTCAACAAACAAGCACAAGGCTCCAATGCCTTCCTGCACCTCGTGTCCGTGGCTGGTCCTGATTCAGGCCATGGAAGACTTCTCGTGGCTGTGGCCGGAGACTCTGGGTGGGACCCCAGGGGGTTCTCACAATGAGGGAGGGAGCCGGACAGCCTCCGCCCTCAGCCAGCAGAGGGCGCCACCAGGCACTGCCTGGAACAAGACTTCTTCACTGAACCGCAGGCTTCACCTAGGCGGCACCCTTGGGACCAGTGTCCCTCCAGGCTTCCTTGCCCTCACCTGAGCCAGCCTCTTAGCATGATCTCCCCACTGTAAGCAGGTCAGGACCACACCTCCAATCACACACCTCTGAGTGTCAGAATCACACTTTCCTCCCAGCACACCCCCTGCACCTCTGATGTGGCTGTGGGTCGTGACCTAGCGTATTAGTCATCTATCCTTGAAAAAATGGGAACTCTGGGCTAGGGCAGGAGGAAGGAAAATAAATTCGGAGATTAGTAAGTATGTAAAGGTAGCAGGGAGTGACAGTTTTTCTCTCCTGGAGAAATAAGTCATGGTGTCTGTCAGTTGCAAAGACCTGGCAGGAGACCAAAATGACATCCTCACCTGCAATTAAAGAATTCAGCTTAAAGGACCCTTGGGACACACACGTGGAAGGCCGCCCTAAATCTGGCTCCAGGGTTACCTGAGTGTCGGACATAGTGTTAGACTGGTCAGGACACATTCCCGTGACCGTGTCTGACCCTTCTGAAGGGCACAGAAGGCAGGCCGAGGGGGCAGGAGGGGCCCCTCACCACTGCCTCAGTACCGGGGGCACACACCCTCCGCCATTCAGCGGGTGGGTGGCTCCTCGCCTGTGCAAGCGCACACGCTCTGGGGGATCAGAAGACCTCTCCTGCTTCCCCACGGCTCCCAGGCCTGGACCGTGGAAAACCAAGGGTCCTGGGAGCTCCCGAGTGGGGTCCTGGCACAAGGAGAGCCTTTCAGAAGCCATCCCAGTCCACGTGAGAATACCATGCAGCTCACACACACACAACACACACCCCCCCATCGACACACACACACACCCCTATCGACACACACACACACCCCTATCGACGCACACACACACACACACACACCCCTATTGACACACACACACACGCACACACACACCCCTATCGACACATCCACACACCCCTATCGACGCACACACACACATACACACCCCTATCGACACACACACACCCCTATCGACACCCACACATCCACACACCCCTATCGACACACACACCCACACACACCCCTATCGACACACACACACACACACCCCTATCGACACACACACACCCCTATCGACACACACACCCCCACACACACCTATCGACATACCCCCCATCGACACACACACACACCGCCCTATCGACACACACACACCCCCCCATCGACACACACACACACACACACACCCCTATCGATTTTTACATTAGGTAATGATGGACTTCACTGAAATATAAACTCCAGGTCAGTATGGGGTGGGCTGAGGGGGAAGGAGGAGGGGGGAGAGGGGAGCGGAAGGGGAGGGGGGAGAACGTGGACAAATAGATAAAAGGACAACCTGCAAAAGGCCCAGTGCTGCGTTTAAACGTGGTAACACATAGAGACTCCTCACTGTCCACATGCCGCCATTCCTCAGGCTCACTGTCCTTTCTGTGTTTGAGCTCCCATACAGACATACCGTGCTTTACTGTGCTTTGAGGATACTGCACTTTTTTTCTTTTTTAAACAAATTGAAGGTTTTAGCACCCTGTGTAGTTGGGTGATAAACAGCACTTTTCAGTAATGAAGTGTTTTACAATTAAGATCTGTACATCATTTTTTCAGACATAATGCTATTGCACACTTCCCAGACTACAGTGTAGAAGAAAAACACTTTTCTGTGTGCTGCGCAGCCAAAAGCGTGGGATCTGCTTTACAAGGTGGTCTGGGACGAACTGCACAGTACCAGTGAGGTCTGCCTGTGGCCGCTCTCTCTGTAGAGAAGCACATGTTACACGCTGCAGCCGTGTGTGGACAGAGGCTCTCAAAACAGCTGCTCTTAGTGGTCCCTGCTAATCTGAAACGGGGAGCAGAGTCTAGAAGAGGTGAGTCAGGCTCTCAGGTCCTCAGGGTCCCGCTCTGCAACAGGCCCTCAACAACCCCCGCAAGCCCCTGTGCTGTGGGTCACGGGGCCCAGGGCTCCCCAGACCCTGCGGGAGGCACCCCCGGGTGTGTTCCCCGTCACCCACAGAGCTGGCGGGACACTCACAGCTCGTGCAGCTTCTGGCAGAAGCTCCAGCCGTCGCGGTGGATCCGGGAGATGGAGTTGTTGCCAAGGTGCAGCTGGTGCAGGGCCGTGAGGCCGTACAGCGAGCCGCTGTTCACCTCCGCCAGGCTGTTGTACTCCAGGTGCCTGCCACGACAGCCCCATGTGCAGTGAGTGCAGATCCCGGGGTCACGCAGCCACCCACCCACCTGACGGCAAAGGAGCTGCTCCCTGCCATCACACAGGCGGCACCGAGGATCTG